>NC_141478.1:12136939-17136939 GCF_009769465.1 Tauraco erythrolophus | reverse complement strand
ACTTCCCTAAAAACAAAATAGAAACAAATGGCACTTCACGTTTAAAAATAATAAAAAAAGAACTGTTGTCCCTGCTGCATGCATATTGATGTAAATTCTATGACAGATCAAATATACTTCTTTCATGCAAGGACTTTTCCACTAGTAAATAATACTTTAAAAGCTTGATTCTATCTTCCTGACATAGATAGCTGTCTTCCTTCATGCTATTTAGCTAGAGGAACTTTTCCTAGAAGATGAATCAAATCAAAACAGGTTTTTGGGTACATAGGTAGAACTCAACTGTCTCACTCTATGGCTCAAACATTTATGCCAAGAAATTACATTTTTTATCTCATGGCCCCAGGGAGCACTGGTGCCTTTGGTTACCAGCATTGCCAAATAAATTTTCATTTTGGCTTTTCATAGATGTTTGGAAGGTTGTAGAAACTTCATACAAAGTCCCCAGTAAATGACTCACTGTGGAACAACAGGAACTGGGTATCAGAGAAAAGGAACCACGCTGTCACTTGCATCGATGCCTGAGTTGCAGCAAAGACCTTTTAAAGTGCAGCTGAGACTGGTTATTCGTATACAGTGACCAAACCCCTTTGCAATATGCCCAAACATTTCAGTTCTAATCTTCCTTTCCCAAGGCTCACTCGCATAATAGCACAGTGGCAGCAGCCCAGTTATTTAGTACAGGTTTTGTTACCTCTCCATGTATTTAACACCACTCAAGTACTGAAACAAAATGTCAGCAAGTCTAAAATGAACTGAAGTTCATTGAAGTAATCTCTAGATAGGAATCTGAACTAAGAAGTTGAAGTACGTTTCATCTTTGAATTACATAACATTTAAAAAACCCCCAACGTTTCTAGAATTTAAATTGCCTCTTCTTAATAATTGTTTTTCTCCTCTGAAGCTACTTCTCATAACATAGAAGGATCTGTAAGCTTCCTGTATCTGGAAAAACACTGGCATTCACACAAAAACCAACCCAAGAGAGACTTTTTAAGACACATCAGTTATTTTCATTCTGACCAAGAGATGACTTTATGTAACTTCTCTACTGTTGAAGGGGAACCTTACCTTTTTTCCATTAAGTATTTCCTCCCAAAAAAAAAATCAAATGAAATGGTAGTCTTTTTTTTATTTAATAAAGTCAATTAGCCAATGCACATGTCTCATTCATAAGTATTTCTGACGATCTAAGCAAATTAAATTGCTGCATTTTTGATTGAAAAAGGAAGAACAATGCTAGGAGCCTGTGCATTACTAACTTTGATTTAGGTAACTCAATACTGTTTTCCTCTATGAAAATTATTCTAACCTCATTCTTTCTTCCCTGTTCCTTATCAGCTGAAGGATAAACAGGCTTAATAGGCCTTGTAAATCACAAACAGACAGGTGGTGCAATGATGGACTTTCCATTAGCTACATTAGCACAATGTGGTTTTGGATTTTCGCAAGGAAGCTAGAAGCACATTGAGCTATTACAGGCTATTTCAATAAATCACAAAGCATTTTATTTAATTAAGTCCCTTTTAATATCGATATTAAAGATATGGATAGAAGTATCATAAGTATGAACAGATTTGATATGCTATACAATGTTTTGGGTTTTTTTCCTATCCCATCTAAATAAAAATAATAGTTTATAATCTGACAAAAATAGGATGTGATCCTTTGATTTCGAAAGTAAAATGGTATGGTTGGTAGCACGTATTTTACTTTACTGGGCCCCTGGCCTGACAGCTTCCACCTCACCTGCTGTGATGTTTTTTCCAAGGCTTAGGGCATTACATGTATTGAGGACCAATAGTATTCAGCATAGCACAGGCAGCACTATAGGCAGAGATTTCTGGGCAAGAGTTAATTCTGTAACTGAAGGTAACGGCTTTGAAGGAATGAAGATAATTTTGCTTTACCAAAACAGGGATATAAAAGAGGGTAAAGTGAGTATTTGGAGTATGTATTATTAGTCAACAAATAGTATATGACCTTCTCTTTTTTTAAAAAAAAATAAATTTGTTTTTACCATAAGGGTAATCAACCCTGAACAGATTCCCTGAAATGGTAGATCTCCAAACCATAAAAGGAGATGGACTGATCATTCTCTAAATTATTTAGGGAAAGACTGCAAGGGGCCAGGAAGGAACAGAGGAGAAAGACCAGAGCTGTTGTGAGGAATGGGAATTATGAAGCTAAGGCAGATCCAGAGCATATCTCCAAGGTTCATCTCAGGACTCAAATACAGATGAGAACCTGTCCCTCTACCAGAGCCTGAGATCAAGTCACTGGAAGCTGACATGCAAGGGAGCTAGGAAGGGTAGTCCTGGGGAGTTAAAATAAGTCTGGAAATTGAAACCCTGACATGGAAAAAAAACATAAAACTAATGATGCTCCATTCCCTCATAAAGAGTGGGACTGAATATGGTAAAAAAGGCAATTAATACAGTGGATCAAGGCCAGGTATATTGGAATTGTATTGGAATGACTCTCCACTCCCTATTTCCTGGGTTTTGAGAAGACCCTGATATTAGAGAAAGGTGGGAAATCCCACTGAGCAAACTCAACCCTACATTAAAGTTTTTGGCTGCCATTAAGCACAACACATGACAAACGAGAATTTTTAACATCCTAGGAACTGATCTTATTATGGCACCTAACAAGTTTATCCCTTCTTATTCTGAAATATTTCTAATTATATTCAGTCTGTGAAAAAATGTAGATAGCAGCTTCTTTACAGAAAAAGCACACTGCCTGCTGATGAAGATGTACACAGAAGCTGCAGTTTAGCAAAATGCATAAGCTATTTTAACAAATCCTCTTGGAGAGCATCAGACAGTAATCTTAGAGCACAGCCATTCTAGGCCTCCTCAACCCAAGCTCAGGACCTCTCATGAAATCTTCACAGATGGGAAAGTTTCCAACAAAGAAAGTAGTCTTTTGATCATCTCTAAAGAAAAGGGTGTATCCAAAGAAACTCTAATGAGGAATTTAAAACCAAATTAATCACTACTGAAAACACACTGCAGTAGATTTGTTGGTCTTGATTACTGAGGTCTGTTTCCCATTATACCCTTCAGATACAGCAGATACAGACATGGCAGGTTTGCAGCGTTAATGGGTTCTGCAGTCTCTTAATAGGCAGTTTAATCCATTTTCTGTTTACTATTTTTACATTTGGTAATGAAGTAGATTATCCTTTTGAAAGTCAATTGCTGACATTCTTATAAATATTAAATGTCACATAAGAAAACATAAGTCTATGCTGCAAGTTGCAGTATGACTTGCTATCTTTGTAATTCCCTGTGGAAGGACAGATGCACTAGCACGCTAAGATTCAGCAAAAAAAACCATTTTTTGAAACTCTCTTGAAGTAATGCTTAAAAAAATAAACAAAACCAAAAAACCAGAAGTGCTTAACCATTGATTTCTGTTAAAAGATACTTTGAAGTATCCATTTTCATTTATAGTTAGTTCTTTTTCCACCCATGGTATCTTGCAGTGAACTAAGTTTTCAAACATTATTTCTCTTTCCCATAGTACTCGGCAGTGAGTAGCCAGTTTCCACCACAATGCAAAGTGCAGGACCTGGCAGATCACAGTAGCAAAGTGCTGGAGAACTGCTGCAAGGTGGGGCTGTGCATGCCAGCGCTCAGTGTGCTTCAGTCTGACACCAGTGAGTGCAACACGAGTATTTAACCAATTGCATGGATTATTAGGCAATGGCTGATTCACAATCATCTATCGTTCCTCTCATAAGCAATCTCATCCAGGCAGAACTACTTGATTACATAGCTCTTGCCATATGCACCCAAAACAAGGGATTTCAGTATTGCTTAGTTTATACAAGCAGTGTAAGATGAAAAAGAGAAAAACTGGTCTGGCAGGGTCCCCCACTTATTTACCCAGAGATAGATGAAAAGATGTATTGATTAACAGCTAAGTCTCGCATTTTAAGGTCTGTTGCCTTCACTGCCTTGTCTTTAACTCTTTTGGTGGCAGGAGCAGCAGTAAGTTCTGTTTCTTCATGTGCAGGAAGGTCAGAAGATCCCCCTTTAGTAGGGTTAAAAAAGAAAGATGGAGCAAGCGATCCCAAAGTCAGTGGAGGATACTAAAAGCATGGATGTCGCCATGCTGCCTGAAGTACACAGCTATTTCAGAGGAGTGCCTAAAAGACTAAGGGGAACTCAGACATAAGAGATTAGATTTCATTTTAAATGGTACGAAGTAAGTGCCATTTGTCTGATACTGTAGAAAGTAAGAGTGGCTCATTCTTGGCATTTCCAAAAGGTCTGTAGTTAAAAGAGCGCTGAAAATGTCACCAATCACAATGGCAGATTAAGAACAGATTTTAAAGAGTCTAAGTAGAAGCCAGACAAGTGAAAAGTTACTAAATTCAGGCAATATAGCTATTGTTTCACCTGTTCCTAATGTATATTCCAGGCCCACAGTAAGCTTTGTTCTCCGAGTGAAGTAAAGCCCGTGTCAGCTGTAGGTTTTGGGCACCTGTTCGAAACCTGAGGCTGGAAAGCATAGAAGACAAGTATGATTTTATTTTATTTTTTCAGCATGTCCAGCTGGTAAAGCATTATTTTGACTTAATTATTATGTTGATGTTACTATTACTTCTAGTGTCTATTAGCATCCCAGTGCCTGGGTTACGTTCATAACAAGACTGTCCTGTGATCATTCTGTTGTCCTCAGAAAGATTCCAAAGCCTGATCCTCCTTTCTTTCACTGAGACCATGACTCCTTACGCATCATGTTAAGAGTGGTGTAAAATCTACATACGTACACGAAGGCTGGATTCACAGTATGCATGCATACATTTCAAACTGCTAACTGCAACCCCTCTCTGCTTCACCAGAGGATCACATTAACTATCATTAAATAATCACACACAGTGGGCAGCCTATTACATGTTAGGAAGGGCCTGTCATTTAAATGGATGAGTGAGTCTGTGATGGTTAGATACAAACGTCTATGACATTTATTAGCTGTAAGGTGGCAAACAGCTTCTTTCATTAAGCACTAGAGTAACAGCTAAAATGAAAATGCAATTCACTTGCCAAATCAGAATGAAAACTATTTCTTAAAGAACTGCAAATAAAATCCAGCATCAGTCATCACTTGAAGCCAAACAGCCCACAATTATGATCCTACACGAAAACTGAAAAGGTGAGTTAAATCTTAGCTGTATACAGTTCGGTAAGTTTCTCCTCTAGAGGCCTATGTACAAAAAGGCTGCTTTAGCATCATTCAGACAGCTGGCCTTGCAGCTTTTGCACTACAGGCAAAGTGGAAATTAATGTCCTTGCCAGGGGCATTTCATAAATAAAGCATAGACTGCAATATTCTAGAAGCTAAAACCACCTTCTTTGTTATGTGCTGAATCTCAGAAGTACTACAAAGAACAGCTCTTAAGTCTCAACTGTCTAATCTTCTTCTATTGAATTCTCTCTCAAACAATAAAACATAGGTTGTAAATATTTAACTGTGAGAGACAGGAGGTTCTGGATTCTTGCAAGAACATGTCTTACTTCATCCACTCCCATCATTCTATTTTCAAAGGTATGCCAAGGTTCATTGGGTGGTAAGAACTGATTTTATTGTCAAACCTGAAACCTGAATGGGAATGTTCAGTGAGAAACTCTTCAGGTGTGAAAAGGAAAAACGGATCACAGATATCACAGAAAATACAGCTGTGGCTTCAGCCTTGAAGTTACATGGTCCGCAACAGCTGAAGACCTGCATGATCTACAGTGTTCTATTTGCGTCTGTCTACCAAACGTGTGACTGTGTCACAGTGCCCTTGCTGCCTGCAGGCACCAAGCACAATGACTTCCAAGGCAGAGAGAGGTATCTGCAGCCTTATCCAGCTGAAACAATTCACTAGACAGCAGAGCACTACTACTGCTGCAAATACCAGATCACTTCTAGTATTCAGATTTTTAATACCTCTTGACATTGGACACAAAATACAAGTGAGTTAATTCACCAGCTAAAGACAGACAAATACTGTGTAAATAAGAAAAGCTGTACAGCCTTACTGTGTGCAGAGTGAAATTTCAAAGTATTACATGGTAAGGTGACATTACAGGATAAGTGCACCACCAGCAACATCAACACTACACTGTGGCAACTTTGCAGCCATTTAACTACGGAAGCCTCACTGACCATAAAAAATTTAGTTAGATGAGAGCGATGAACAGCTACAAGGACTTTTTGTTCAATTGACAGCAAAAATGTGTAACCCACTAATGGATTTTGAGCTTGAACTAGCTGTATGTTTATTTGCTTCCAATCTTCTTCCATAAACAGTGTGACAGCAGGCCAGGGGAGGAGTAACAGCAACTGAGCTACATTCTTAACCAATTTTTAAGCCATGCTGGCGTCTTACAGAAGGAGCGAGCCTCTATGAAGTACAGTATTTTTGTGACCACACTTCTTCGGATGCAATCAGGTTCTCCCCAAGTTAGCAGGCCATAGTAGTCCATAGATTAAAACTCACTCACAGAGACTCTTAAATTAGGCATCAGCTTCACTGAGGCTAGCATGAACGCCATGCTATCTGGTCACAAGAATCATAGGATGGCAGTTTGGAAGGGATCTCCAGAGGTCACCTTGTACAACCCCCTCTGCTCAAGCAGAGCCAACCTACAGCCAGTTGACCACAACCACATCCAACTGGCTTCTCAATACCTCCAAGGATGGAGAGTCCACAGCCTCCCTGGGAAACCTCTGAGTAAAGAAGCGTTTCATGATGTTCAGAGGGAACCTCCTGCATTTCATTTTGTGCCCAGTGCCTCCCTTGTTGTGCCACTTGGAGCAAGGCTCTTTTCAGCAGTGCCATCTTCTTTGCACCCTCCCTTCTGGTAGTTTGTTTTTATATATAGCATTTTATATATACATATATATATATACACAAAAAAAATAAAAGGTTTCCCTCAAGCTTTCTCTTCTCCAGGCTAAACAGCTTCAGCTCTCTCAGCCTTTCCTGACAGCAGAGATGCTCCAGTCCCTCACCATCTTTGTACCCTTGTCCGGACTCTCCCCAATATGTCCATGTCTCTTTCATACTGAGGAGCCCAGACCCAGACACAGTCCTCCAGGTGTGGCCTCACCAGTGCCAAGCAGAGCAGAAGGATCCTGTCTTTGATCAGCTAGCAGTAATGCAGCCCAGAAAACCATTACGGCTGCCTTTGCGGCAAGGGCACACTGCTAGCTCATCTTCCTCTCAGTGAATCAGAAGTGTTTCCTGCTGAGACCTTCAGAAGACGGTCTGATGGCAACATACAGCATAGCAGGAAGGTTTTCTTGTGCCATACCAAAGTACAAAACGTGAAGAAAAGCAAATAATTTCATCAGGCCTGATGGACACAGCCACGTACCCGCAGTGCAACTTTTTCTTACCACGGTAATTTTCCCTCTGTTAGTGCTGAGGAAAACATCATTTATACATTAGAATCACAAGCAATGTGCACTAGAAAAAAATTATTTTGTAGATTAAAGGTATGTATTGTGCCTCTTATTACTGGGATTGAAAATTAAGTTTCGCTTCTGCGCTTCACTCAATTAGCTGTGCATTTAGCTACACCACAGATGAGCAGCATTACTCTTCCAGAAGAGTTATGACTGTACAAGATATGCTGTTGCTCTACCTCACTTATTTTCTAAAGACACATAGAGTTAAAATTCTTATAAGATTTAGAAGGTTCTCAAAGTATTTCTATTGTGGAATTATTGTTTTCTTCTACTTCATTACCTTTACTTACATGTAAAGTGATTTGCATAAAAAACCATCTCCACAAATTAGAAGTTTTACTAGGAAGACTGACCTTGTATATGTTCATTATTTATCAAGACATACAGAATGAAAAAAATGACTTAAGACATCTTCTTTTGAGTCTCTCTTTCTGCTTATTCACTGGTCACAATATGGTTGTTCTTAATCCAAACTAAACAAACCAACAAAACTATATAGACAACACCGTGCCCATAAACACAGAGGAATAAAATTCTGTAATTCTGCACATACCATGAGCAAATACTGTTATCCATAGTTATATTTATCCTTACATAACTCTGTACCAGAACCTCAGCATCCTTTTCCAAGTATTTTTAGAACTTAATATTCACTAAGAATAAAATGATGCACAGATGGATCCCTGAATTTTGTTGCCTCACTAAACACTTTAAATATCTGTTCATTCTAGTCAAGAGCAGAAACATTTTGGAAGGCTAATTTTTGTTTAACAGAAAGAAAGCGATTTCTTCCTCAGCTGTGATTGCTACAAGAAACATTACCTGATCTCGTCACCCAAGATTAGTACATTTTGACACAAAACTAGTTACTAGAGATAAGTAAATCTTTGATCTTCTTGGATTAAAGCATGCTTTCTTCAGAAAAAGAACATTAAGTTTTTTTAAAATTATGTGTAGACTTTCTCAACGCCTATGAAGCTACATGAAGGTATTTACAGAACATTTGAGATTTAACTTCTATTTTGTTAATAGAAAAAATTATCTATATTTCAAATCACTATTTCTTAAGACAATTTAAAAAATGAGGAGTTAAAGAGTTTAATAAAGAATCATCCATTAAAATGTTGAAGTCTCAAACGCTGAAAGGCCTTTAATGACAACTTTATTTTCTTAACTCCGTATTAATAACTAACTACCCAACAATCAATTTTGTAACTGATGTTCCAGGTAGCTGATATTACATTCAAACTAATCCTCTAAAATGCTTATATTTGATCACAGCTCTACAGTGGAGACCCTACAAAGCACATCTTTATTTCTGTAGAACAAAACAATAGTCCAGAACACAGTCCCGTGGCAAAAACGTCAAAGGTCATCTCCTTCAGGAAAAACAATTTTGCAAAACAAAAAAATCCTTCTATTTTAGAATTTGATCCAGATTAAACCACTTAGGCTATAAAAAACCCCGATTTTTGGAGATAGCAAAAAACCCCCTAGCAGTACAGTTTACATAGGAAATTACTCTGTACTATACTGAATTTTTTCCTAAGGGTTGTTTCCAATTTCATTCAGAAGAGATAACAGTTCATGCAAAGAGAACATGAAAAATGAATTAGCTGCAGACTACAAAAGTCTATAAAAGTTCATATCTCTCACTGGGTAAGTTACATTAGAGTATCCTTCAGGCATTTCCTCCATTAGTTTAACAGTCCATAAACAAAACCCACAGTCCTGGATAAGTGACGAAGGTGGAAAACGCTGTGCCAAAGCAGAGTGAGATGGCACAAATGCAACTCAGCTCAGTGAATTTTAGATTCCTATCCCACTGTCTCTTCCTTTGCTTCCATAGCTGACTAAATAAGAACATCTGTTTGTAACCACAAAAACAGCCTTCAAGTAACCACTGTTTTCTGAAAGAGGCAGCAAGTATAACAAAAATTTAGCCAACCCCTTTTGCGTAAGGATAAAGGACCATTTCTGTCAGTGCAACTGTCTTTTACAACTACACTGAACATGGACAACCTTCAGCTGTGGAAGCAGCTCTGGGCTTCCTATTGCCACACAACAGACGGCCAAGCTGAGCTTTTCATGACTGAATTAATAATACAAATATCTTCCTCTCAAGCACCTTTTGTAAAAACGTGCTTGTTGAGAAACTATGATGCTAGTTTTTAATCACAGCTAAGAAATCTGAAGTTCTGTATTTGTGTCATATTTCTTATGAAAGAGAAAAGCAGTTATCTGGAGTTCAGTGCTCTGAAGCATGAATTTGTGTCCGTGTCTGTGCAGACATGAGCTTTAGGAGCTCAGATCCCTGCAGAAGTGCCGAGTGGTGCACACGCGGGTGCAGGTGCACTCTATGCACACAGCACCCAGCACAACTGGCACACAGTTGTGCACAGTTATCATTACACGTAAGTCTCAGGCTGGGCTGCTCAGTGCTTGACGTCAGCCCTCTAACAGATTCCTGAAGCTCAGCGAAGGCAAACACGGGCAGGATCGCTGCATTCCAAGAACGGCCATATAATTTTGAAAACATCAGTTACGCAACGCACTGTTTATCAGTAAATTTGAATAATTCCTACACACTGCTACAGCCTGAGGTGCAAACCCCCGGAGATGGAACCGATCAGGACGCAGAGGACATTTCGGGAGCCCCCTCCGGAGCGCGGTACCGGCCCCGGCCCTGCGGCGCTCGGCCGGCGCGGAACGGGCGCGGGGCGCCCCCTGGCGGCGCCGCGCTGTGCTCACAGGCGCCCGCCCCTCGCGGCTCCCGCCGCCGCAGCCGGAGAGCAGCCAGGAACGCCGACCCGGAGCAGCCGGATACAGCGCAGGGGTGGCGAGAGGCTGCCGGAAGTCAAGCAGGATTTTGTAATAACCGATTTGTGTTACGTAAGCACCGCACAGCAGTTCTGCGGGAGAGCGCTCGTTGCGCGGGAGGAGCCTTTGCCTGACAAATTGCTGATCTGAATTTCTCAATTGTAATTGAAATATTTTTAAATATCTATTCATTCTTTCATGGCAAGAAAAAACAAACCTCTTACTTTAAAAAGTGTTTTTGTTCCAAAGACAGGTGATCACCTTTGTTTTTCCTCTTTACCAAGAGCAGCCCAAGTACACACGATACGTGTGCATGGCATGATGAAAACAAACCTCAAGACCATATGGCAAAACTACTCCTACGCAAATCCCGCAGAAGATCAAAGCTTACCAACTTCTGTTGCAGAAATGCGTTCTGACCATCCTGGACTGTCCAATGGATCCCATGGGAGGTGAACACGACTTATGTATGGAAACACACCTCCAATGCTATCACGGTGGTGGCAGGTGCGTGTGTGTACATGCACAAACCCAGACTTACAGGAAACACTAGATAGGCAGATTGGCTTCCTAAATTCTACATCTGAAGGTAAATTCCAGTAAGCTTCACTTATTACATTCAGATCCATTTTCTATTTCCTTCAAGGGTTTCAGAGCAGTCCTTTTTCTCTTAAAAGAGGATTGAAATGGAGCACCAACACACAAACAAGAACTTAACACTCCTCTATTTCCATTTGTGTCACGTTTTGACCTAAACCCAATACCATGCAGGTATTTCTGCACGGGAGCCTGGTGTCCGTAGATGGGCTTCGTCACTAGAGAAGTCAGAGCTAGTTGCTTCATATTTTTCATATTAAAATAAAGAGGATCACACCTAGAAAGCAGGAGTGGCACTTAATTGCTTTAAAATTGTTAAGTGTTTTGAAATCTACACACGTAAAGCAGTACAAAGTATCTTGGCCTCACAACCCACAATCTTCCACTGCTATACTTTTAAGCTACAGCCTACAGACCAGAGTAGCAAGGTCACTGGTGAACTTGTTACTATCCAATCAGAACAAAGTAAAACCAGAAAACTTGTCAAAGTTATGAGTATGTCAGAGCAGTGCTCAGTATACGTTTAAATAAAAGGTAATAAGGAAGTGTGAAGTCATACCTCTGTGCTTGCTCATCACCTATTCTCATGCTGCAGAAAGGCCAAGTCCAAGCTCCTTGCTCATAAACTGACGATAGTCTCCCTCACATTCACTGGGAACTAGAAATTTTTACATCCTGTACAGAAATTTATCAAAGAAATACACGATCAGGGAGTTTTGTTAGTGGTGGCAGGTTTTTTGGGGGGTGGGTTGGGGGTGTTGTTAAACAGAACTCTAAAGCAGTCAGCTGTATTTATGGGCTCTCAGGAAACTCCTGCTTTGTGATAATTTTCAGGTTATTTTGAGAAAAGCTGCTCTCCTCACTTACTGGCATGGTTTAAAATTGGGCAGCTGTTACTATCACAGGCCACAACTCCACGGCATCTATGCCCATTAAACAATGGAACTTGCATTTACACACCACCAAACCAGAAAACAAAAGTTTCTAGTCTTGAACACAAAAAAAACCCCACAGGCATCTTCACCAGCAGAGTAGCACGTAAGGATGTGGGACTACGAAGACCATATTGGTTAAGTAAGCTTTTTTGTTTGGGAGAGACTGACATAGCTGCATAGATAGTACTGCAATATTACTGTCTGAATTACCTTTTCAAGACTGCCTAGAACAGTGACGATGTCAATTACTTAAAAAAAAAGGAAAGCCTATATATAAAATAGAACTCAAAAGACACATAAGCCTGCTCTCATCACTCCTGCATTCTCAGTAGACATCTGAAGTGCTATAAATAACTTCAGTGTATTGCTGGTAGAAGTAAAAAAAAAAAAAAAAAAAAAAAAAAAAAAAAGAGGTATGGATACTGGCAGCACCAGCAGAACTGCCAGTGATATTCAAGGGAAAAAGGCTGCAACTCTTTCTTCCAGCACAAGCTCTGACTGTTCTACAGGGGCAGCAGGTTATCATTTACATAGCTGATTTCATAGCATTATATACCATATAGCAAGGTTTGCATCTGTATACATCTTGTGCCTTTCCACAGCTTTTAAGCCAAGACGAACCGAAAACAGTTAATACAAACCTTAAAATTAAGGCAACTACTTCCTGGTCACTAAGTTGGCTTCCCTGATGTACTACCTTACCAACACGCTACTTCAGTAATCAAATATGTAAATTCCTTTATCACCAATTTAATTAATTTTACCTTACCTTCTTATTCTGCAATGTGATGAACTTGAAATATTTGGTCATTAATTAAGTAAAGACAAAAGTAATTACAAT
The DNA here is from genome assembly GCF_009769465.1 of Tauraco erythrolophus. Classification (NCBI taxonomy): domain Eukaryota; kingdom Metazoa; phylum Chordata; class Aves; order Musophagiformes; family Musophagidae; genus Tauraco; species Tauraco erythrolophus. The sequence goes on along the minus strand of NC_141478.1, from coordinate 17,124,270 downwards.
TAGGAAGGAAATCACTGCAGCCAGCTTCACTGTTACATCATCCATACTGGAAGACCACTATCAAGCTCTGCATCATGAATGCTCCTTCTAGCAAAGAAGTTTCTTCTCATCTTCTTTCTGCAAAGAATAATTTTTAGTGCCAGGTTTCTGCTCTGGCAACATTACCTTAAAATCATTTCAGTCTTTGGCAAGGCTTCTAAATGTATGTAGATTCACTTTTAAATGCATGCCATTAAGCATCACCATTGGTAGTCCAACGCCAAGACAGAAAAGCCCCCATCCAAACTGAATGCCCGATCTCATTTTCCTTGCGTTCTATAGCTTTTTTTCTCACTTACGTCTTCCCCCAAATTTTAAGCTCTAAAGTTGGAAGGAAGAAGGGTAGAAGTGGGTCAGAATTTTTCTAGGAAAACATTTCTTCTTTTAATATAATTTAGAAACTTCATACATTAACCAGCATGTTTTATACCTGCACTCATCTTAACAGGCTGTAATTTATATATAGCGTTTTCACAGCCTATCACATCTGCTGTGCTCAGCAACTTGTATAGAACGGACAAGTGCTGCAGAATCCTCTAAAGACAAGGTACATTAGCTGAATATTTAAATAATGGGTTTTCATTCAATTATTTTTAAAGAAAATTTAATGCACACTGAATATCCAAGAAAAAAAAGATAGTAGAGTAGTCATTACATAGAGTACAGTTTATTTCCTTAGGAGTCTATGTTTTCAGTTGTCTACCCAATTGCTACTAAGTCAATGAAAAGGACCCTCAAAACGTGGCAACAGCTAGCATTAGGGTAACAAGTAGAGAATTGCAGGTTTCTCTAGTGGGAGTGAATTGCTGCAACAGACACGTTATGCACATGCAGAGGTATATGGTGTTTAAGAGAACTTATTTTCAGGTCTTATGCAAGTTTTTCAAGTCTATTCAAATAACATGAGTAAAGCTAATGAGATCCCACCAGTTTGTGTATCTGCTCAACTCTGCTCTCCCCAGCCTTTACTTATCACAAGAGCTCCTGCCTGCCATCAAATCCTTACACTATCTTCAGAGTAGAAACAATGCTCAACGAATTTTGTCATGCAGAGCAAGTAACAGACTCCCGAATATAGAGAATTGTGGCAGCATTAATGTCTTACAGAAACCATTAAACCTCAGAGACTCTCCCCACTACTCACAGTTCTTTTATTTCAGTTGCCCCCAGGTGAGCTGAAGTGCCATCCCTCATGTCTGTCATCCACCTGACTGCCCCCTTCCCCCCACCCCCAATAAAAACTCAGAACAGACAGACAGGAGATCAGGTCAGAAACACAAGAAAACACCACCAAATAGAGCAAGCTGTTGCAGACAATGAAAACACATGACACTCCTGGTTTGATAATGGTCTACAGTGCTACCGAACACTGGCATTTACAATCCAAAACCAGATGAAGCTACTGGAGGTTCTGAAGTACTCCTGACCTAAAGTTCTTCACAGACAGAAAGCCACAATGCAAAAAAAACAAAAAAACCTAAGATGTACACAGAAAACCCAGTATGGATCCCTAACCACAAGCAAAGCACCTAACTTCCTTATATGAAAGTGTAACATCTTTTGCCACTTTCATGAGAGACACAGAATGGATGATCTGGAGAGGTCCAATTATGTAACACAAATCATAGTTATTTCCCTTGTCAGCAATCAGCAATAGTGACAGACACCAAACCTGCCTTACTGGAAGCCTCTCCAGACCGAGGGAACAGTGGGACATTTTGTATTTGTCTCCTCTTCCTCTGTCACTTTAGTCAATGCCAGAGAGGAGAGGGACAGGCAGTTAGTGCTGCATAATAAACTTCAATGGGAAACTTCATACACATTGTCACAGGGCAGATTAGAGCAATTTCAGAATCAGCATTAGTGAATTAAAAGCTGACAAAAATACTGACAAAAGTTAGCCTAAAACGTGTTCTCGTCATTCTAAGCAGAAGTTACGCTTTTTGCTCTCTTCCCCAAGTTCACACAGTGGCAGTTCTAGTCACGCAGCACCACGTGAAACAAAGTGTTTCTCTTTCTTCACTTTTGGCCACCTTTATTACTCCTGCGGTAACAAAGCAGGACAATTGCACTTGTAGATGCAGAGGTTCCATTTTGGACCTGTTCTCTGCATCTTACACAGTAAGGACTGTTACTGCTTGAAGTCACTGACAGACAGTTGTCTGTGCTAAAACTCTGTTTCAGAGCCATTTGAAATCACAAAATCATAGAACAGTTTGGGTTGGAAGGGACCTTCAAGATCATCTTTCCAATTTCCCTGCTATGGGAAGGGACACGTTCCACTAGAGCAGGGTGCTCAAACCCTCACCCAACCTGGCCTTGAACACTTCCAGGGATGAGGTATCCACAACTTCTCTAGGCAACCCATTCCAGTGCCTCACCACCCTCAGAGCAAAGTATTTCTTCCTTCTATCTATTCTAAATCTCCCCTCTTTCGGTTTAAAGCCATTGCCCCTTGTCCTGTCACTACAGGCCCTTGTAAAAAATATCCCTCACCTTTCCTGTAGGCCCCCTTTAAGTACCAGAAGGCTGCTGGAAGGTCTCCCTGGAGCCTTCTCTTCTCCAGGCTGAACAGCCCCAACTCTCTCAGCCTGTCTGATCTTTGGTTGCCCAGAGAAGCAGGGGGGTCAGAATCAGATGATCTTCAAGGTCCTGTCCAACTCAAACCAGTCTATGATTCTTGAAAATGTTTCAAGGTTTAATTAAGGTAACTAGGATAGCATCATTGCTTCCACCAAAACATCCTTTAACCTTTGTCAAAACTGGGTTTCGAGCCAAATTCAGTGACAGTATAATTACTTTTTTACATAATTTTACATAATTTACTGTTCCCACCGTTGAAGCCACTAATTTAGAAGTGAGCGCATGACTTGAGATTTACATTATTAAAACTTCTGTACTATTTGCATCGCTGAGAAATACCAAGAATTGGGAGACACAGTTTTTGAAGTTCATGTTAAACAGCAAATACAGAACTACAGTAAATTAAAATATTAACAGTAAATAGAGAACTACAGTAAATGAAAATATTACATGTAAACTTATTTTCTGCAGAGGCTAGCCTATATAAAATATGTAAGGAATGTAATCTTCTGCAAGGGTAAGGATTTAAAAAACACCGGTATTTTGAAGTAAGAAAATACGTTATTTTAGCACAGTTATTCTCAATGGCCATGTTTTAACCTCAAAGCACTGGGATTTAACAACAAGGAAAACATGCACATGGTTCAATTTATCCACTTTGATAAACATTCCTACAGGTAGACAGCAAAAGACAATTCCATTGACAGGCTGCTTAGTAGTAGAGAACTACCACCTTTTTCAACAGCATCAGCTTTCTCATTTCGTTTATGAAATGACGGCAGAGCAAAATCTGTCACTTTTTTTTCCATTTTGATAGAAAGACATGGCCCTAAACTCTTTCAAAGAACAGCAGAAATATTATCTGGATCATTACAGTAAAAGCAACTCAGGACAGTTTTACCTTGCAGCATCCTAGACTCAGGATCTCCATGACACAAACACCACCACTGCAAACAGTTCATGCATTAGAATTTTCTCCAAGATGCTCTGCATGTCATTTTGACAGTTTTTCTTTGCTATTCCAGTTTTCTGCCTGCTCTTAGAGTTGAGATAAGCCATCAGGAGCAGCACTAGTAGTAAACACACCTTCTAGGGCAAGTCATGCCTGAGAAGCAAACTAACTGGTCAGTAAAAGTACAAAAAGGAAACATCAGGGTTATGCATTGTTTCTCAGCATTATTTAAAAATAACTTCTAGAATTTATTTTCTCATAGAATAATATTAGCTTACTAGTTAGCCACTGAGTACTTCAAATGGGCCTGATAAAGGGATTCTGTAGGAGCACCTTTAACATTTTAAAACTAGACTATGTGTAAATCCACATGCTAGAACACTACCAAGCTATTTGGAAAAGTAGGTATAGTCAGTAAACTAGCACCAACATTCAACATTCAAGGCACAAGTCTACCACTCCAACTTGTATTGAGCATTTCCAATGGATCCACACTGAAGTTCATTTCAGAAGCCCTGCTGTAGACCACTCCAACTGACTCAACAAAAAAGCTCCACTTCATTTATGTACAGCAGAATCCAGTTGTCTACTTACACAGAAAAAAAAAATCAGAATTTATTTTGTCATGTTCACATAAATGCATTTCAGAAACAATAAGGTACTAGAATCTTTTATTATTTTAAAACAGTTTTATTCTGTATATTTAGAACGTGTAATTTTAATAACTGCAGAGAAAAAAAAATCAGCCACACCTGAATAGCTAATAACTCATTAACAGAATGCAGTGGTATATTATCTAAACAGTAGTAGTGCCATTGTGCCGTAATAAATTGTCTATTAGTAAAAAAATACATTTCAGGGCACATAGTACAGCATCCTTATGACAAATTACAGTAGGGATACTTTTCAAGAATTTAATCAAAGTAGAGAATTCCGAGTTATATTCTTTAAATGCAGCACTTAAAAAGGTAACAACTTTGTGCATTTTTAAAAAATGTCCTTGTTCATCTACTGTAGAAATGCTGCTTTATTGCTGCAGATGTCAAAGTTCAAGGCTCAAAAGGTATGAGAATACAAAGATATCCTTAAGAAACTTTGTTTGTTTTTATATATATTTATATATATAAAAAGGTAAAGCTTATAAAAGTTAATTTACAAACCAAGAACAAAAGTGGTATGCACGCATTATATACAAGCGGTCTATAACATCTATAAATTTTCAAATGCATAGCAGAAAACATACCATCATTTTCTTCTGGTTCTCTTCTGGCTGATGAACACAAACAATACTTGTTCTCTAAACCAAACTTGCAAGTTTTTTGTTGTTGCTTCCCCCCCCCGCCCTCTCTTTCCCCAGTCTCTCATGATATATTATCTAGGTAAGCACAAAAGCCATACAAACTTAATACAGAGAACTATGAGAACTAAGACTATTAAAAACATGAGGGTAAGGCATCCCTGCTGGTTAATAGGTCTGTAATAATGTGGTTAATTTACAAATCCACAGAGGCAACTGAACCATAGTCATCCCACATGCTTTTCTCCCTCCCCCCTGTTCTCATGACAATGTTTCCATATACAGTAAGTAGACGTGTTTGCATTAGCCTCCTAGCAGAGGAAGTACATCTAAACTGTGCTACCCCAAGTTGATTGCCATTTCATTGGACATGTACACCAAAAGTCATTTAAAAACTAGAGACCGAAATGTAGTCTTGTGAGTTACAAACACACAGTAGTAAAAATGCAGGCCAAATTCTGTGTTTTCGCCAGTGGAGTATGAACCAAATTCAGTTCCTCTGAATGCAATTCCATTGGTACTTTCAGATTTCAAACAATGAAATACTTGTGTCCTTAAAAAAAAATAAACAAAACAAAAAACCACAAAAGAACAACCAACAAACCAAAGCATACAAGAACCTGCAAAAGCCCTACCTTGTTCCCACTGTACACTCCCTGCTAGTGGCATGTATTGTGACCATGGTTCAAAGAGTGTACTTGCTAAACCACTGTTAGTTAAAGCAAGATGCTTAAACACTAAGATCCATTATCACTTATAGAACAGTTAATACTTGATAGAGTGGTTCAGTTTATATGTAAGGTCCATCTCAGTTTCACATTATTTACTCAGTCAGCTAACTTAATATTTAGAAGTGGTCAATTAGGACTGAGACACAGTTTGCTCCAACAAGATAGTTTGGATCCCCGGGAAGAGACTTGTTCTGCCAGGTTTTGGGGTCACCTGTGGGAGGAAAACACAATGCTGGTGTTTAGTATCCGCTGACAAACAGTGTACATCTTGAAACAACCAAGCTTTTGGACAGGAGCTTTTAAGTTCTGATTCAACACCTGTTTATCTTAAAAAAATCTGCAGTTTGTATGTTATTAATAAAAACTTAACTCTTTATTTTCATATAATGTAGGATAGATCAGTTATTCAAAACAGATGCTGTGGCACTCAGGAATTGTTAAATATAAACCATTCTATTCTACAGCACCAACATAGTGCTTTCCATTTGAGAAGTGTCAACAGTGAATCAGTTATTCACTGGCTCTTTCCTAAATTGCCAGAAAAAAATAAGACATTTTAAAAGCTAATCTGGGTATGATGTATTTGAGGTTTCTTGGAACAGTTCCAAACACAGATGAGTCAAATCAGAAGCTATGTTGTAACTAAACACTATGAAACACTGGTAATTTTATTTTCTGTTATGAAAATTATTGTAGGCAGGATTGTAGTCCTTTTGCAGTTACATCCAGGACACTTGTTTAAAAGCCTGAAATACTGACATTCTGAAACGGATTCTAGTCAACTGATGCATACTTAAAAATCTTTACAACAGATCTTATCTACTTATGGTCAAAGATCCTTTGTAACATTCTGTTACAAGGGAAAGTCATCAGCTGCCATCTCACCAAACAAAGGTTACATTCAGCTGCACAATCAACTGTCTCTTTCAACTGGAGAAAGTATTCTTCATTTACCCACCTAAAACCACTAGTAAATGTTGCCACTATATACAAAGTGTCACCATCCACTACAGCAGACAGTGAAAAATTATCTGGAAGGCTTAAGAGAACTTCAGTGCAATGACATTAAATAGCTTGGCCAAAATAGATCTGCCTTGAGAAACGTGCAACAAGTCACAAAGACTGCAACACCTGAGACCTCTGTATTATATGAGACCGATGGAAATTCCACGTAATTTTCTTCAAGAACTCATGAAAACAAAATGAGGTACACAATGCACTGAGTGATGGCAACATCTGATGTAGGGACAGAGAACAGAAGTGGCCTGTGTATAGTTAGAGAACGCAAACAAGTTTGCTGCAACTAGCAAAGACTACTTATTTCAGTCAAGCAGCTCAATAATGCTGGAGGATTTTTCATTTTATAAATGCAGTGAATTCCCTTCAAAGCTCACATGATCAAATATATTAAGAGAAAGGTAAAACAGGACTGTGGGACAACCAGGTCCTAGTCTTGCACATGAGACAATGGCAGACTTTTTTCCAACCTTTTCTCCTAAATACATAGTAAGGATTAGACTGTAGCCAGTGCAACCTCTAGCTGCTGAGGATGTTTTTCCCATACTTAGGTATAACTGCTCTGAAAAAAAATAATCCTTCAGTATTTTTAACTGATACATTTCAGTAGGTGTGGCCATAAAAGGCGACTTTTTTCCCCAGTCAGTTTTAATACTAGAATCATTCAAGCTTTTGAAGGAGTTTAACAGTAAAATATCAATATGAGGCTTAAAATGTGGCAGAAAGGATGTTAGTAAGTGCAAATGAATGTCACTTTTAGGACAGAACATGGACACATTGAGAAAAGATGAGGTAGAGCAGACGACTGAAGAGAGAAAAAAAACTCAGATTCATATAAACTGTTATTATAAAGCCACCTCAAAAATCAGAGTCCCATAACCAACTAATTTAGAAAGAGAGAAAACAATTATTTATTTAAGACACAGTATGGTCTACTTACATATCATAAGACAGAATTGCCTAAGTTTAAAGTTTGTCTCAAAAGAGCAATGTTATGATATACATCCCATTTCAGATTAACAGAATGTGGTGTTGTATTTACAGTACAGAAAGTGTTAGAGTTTAAATATACACACTCTTGCTTGCTCTCACCCACACACACACACATCCATCCCGCTTTGGAAAGGGAGAAAAATGTCTCAGTAATTCCAGTTATTGTTTAGATGATTTGAGTCCTCTCCCTTCGCTTCAAGTAAGTTCATGAACAGGTGCTATTAGTTACAAAGGAAGTGTTGTGTCATTTTTGTACATAGGTGTCGTACCTTTTGGAACCCTATTATTTATGAGTCCATGTTGTAACACTGCCATGGATACACACATTGTTAAATAGATGCATGCAACACATGCATATAATAGCTTATAAAAAAACAGCGAAAAATTATTGCCATTAATACCTCTAGGTTATTGAATCCCCATCAAGGGGGATTGATGCTTTCATCTTTCAAAGCATCAGTGCTTTGGTGTTGACAGTGATAGATACATTAGTAACGGAAGATATGCATACATGGTGGCTTCAATGCTGCATACAGAAGTACATCGTTCAGTCGTTACTTAGATCATACGTACATATTCATGGTTCGAACCTTTTACCATAAATTTTGAAGGTAGCTGAATAAAACCATAAGACTTTTTCGCCAGATGTGCAAACGTTCCTTTTTTAATCTCTGTAACCTCACAGCCATTTCATGAAATTGCTTGAAACTTGCCCAGAATTCTCAATTAGGCTCCTCACTGACAGTTTCAGCCAATACATTCTCCCTCTCATCTCAGAAAGCCACAGCGAGGTAAAAACGAACAGGTAAAAAGTTGCAACTAGGTTGCAGTTTTATTACTATCAACCAGAAACTTCCGGGTAAACGGCGGTAGAGGAGAAATAAGCAGAAGCAAGCAAGAAAAGTCTTGTGGAAAATTCAGCTACATCAGAATGAATTGTAAATGCTTTTACTGAACACTATAGTTTTCTTAAATGATTCAATTGTTAGCATCAACTTGCACACATGGAAACAGTTAACAAGCATTAAATCATGATTTATGAGCATGCAGATTGTTAAGATTTGCCAGACTCCTATATGGTTAATTAAGCAACAGACAAACACCAGTTATGTTACAAAGGCCAATCAGAGGTACATAATCATTTCCTCTCAATTTTAGTGCGACTATCATTTCAAGTGTATTCAGCTGTAGCAGTCCTCAAGAAAGAAGACAATATAAAAATATGGTAATATTTAATAGACTAGAGATATTACTCTTTTTCTGCTATCATGGTTTTAGCTATGAATTTGCACCATGAGTAAATGTAAGAAAGACATTTGTAATGAAAGTGAAATGGGAGAGTTTGACACAAATACAATGATTGAGTTCTTCATATTACACAGCATCACCTTTAGCCAAATTAACTTAAATTATACGATAGCACCCAAAAGCCCCAAAAGGACAGAGGGAGGACAGCATACCCGACGAGGAGTCGGAGGATTTTAGAGCAAAAGACCAACCATCAGGGGTCATAGACGCACAATGTGGCAGGCGCAGCTCCACTGGCTTCAGGAATTTTAGTCCGTGAGGCCCACACATTACCAAGGGGCTAAGAAGTGTTTCACCTATAATTCAGAGAAAGAAAAACCTGTTACTGATTCTTCTTGAAACAGGTTCCAAATATTACGTAATTACATTGCATAGCTACTCAGCAACTTAGTTTTACAGAAAAACATGAACAGTTTGACCTGTCGGAAAAGACTAGCACTTAGCAAGATTGTTTCTCAGAGTCTCTTTCAGAGCGCTCAAGTCACTTCTCAGTGGCGCATATCACACACACAAGATGCAAAAGGATAAACAAGTCTGACTAAATCATGTTGGGATTTTTTTTTTTTTTTTTGGGCCACTAATTTCTAACTAGGTGCATCAGGAGAGAAAAATCCCCAAATCTGTATGCAGCCTTGTTCATGCTTTCTCTTTGTCCTACAGCTGCAACGATGTTCTGCTTGTGTGGATTTACAGCACACTAGGCTGAATAAAGCCTTCAGCACCTCAAAAGCCTATACCCTTAGCCTAGTAGTCAAAAGAAAGCATACAAACATATAGCTCTCTTTTTAGTTTAAAACTCAAAACATTAACGTAAGGTTATTCACAGTTGAGGAACATGCTATGTTTTGTTTATAAAGACTGAAGTAATTGCAGACTAACACTTTAACTGCAAATTTATGAAATTAACCCCTTTAACTTCTTGATTTGAAGAAAATGGGAATCTGACAGGTCAGAAAACACAAGTACACTGGGACTAGTGGTATGAAAGACAGACTTACTATGAAAAAACTGCTCAACTAAGATACACTATTCAACCCTTACTAATAAGGTAGTCCAGAATATACTGTTATTTCTATAAAAGAATGTTTATTAAACCCTGAAGCTGTTTTATTTAGAGAAATTGAAAAAAATTAAAACACTGAGTGTTTTGAAGTGTTGAAACAAATACCAAATATTTAAATCAAATTAGTTTAAATCATGTGCTTTGTAATTCTTTTGTGAGATGCTATATAAGAATGCCTAGAATCAATCTCTGCACTTTGTGAAGGAATCTACAATTTCGAAGATTCTTAAAAAAAGAATTTAAAGCCTTCCTTTAGTGCACTAGTTAAGTTTTAAATCAAGTACTTAAATCTACAAATTGAATGTTCTCAAGTTATAATTCAGGGCCTCCACCTTGCTGCAACTTGCATTATTGAGCAGAACGTTGCTTCTCTTGTACTTCTTGTGAGACGTATACTCTGTATCTTCATACAGAAATATGTTATATATTGAAGCATATTAAGGTATTTTCATATTCTATTTTGCTGCTATTAAAAAGTAATTGTGTTAAATAATAGTACAGTGTACAGCACTAGCTCTTACCTTTCTCTTTGTCCAAAGGTGGAAGTATACTGTTGTCTCTGCAGACTTTGAAATATATTTCTTGCTCTATTCCCTCTGGAATGGCTCCTTGTGGAATAATAATACTAACTCCAGTCTCTATGGAGCTCAATACACCACCATTGCTGTTAAACACACCTCTTGCTGTGGCTACGACAGTGTGCCCATCTTCTTCTTCCTCATCCTCGAGTGCTGAAGGGCTGAATATAAGACAGAAAGCCTAGCAGTTTTATCAATATTTTCTTCCTGAAAGTCAGTGGCATACTTTCCTCTAACATTTTAACAGAGCACAGCTAGAGTAGGCTAGCACTGATTTTAGAAAAACATTAAATTTATCCCACATTCGATTGTGCAGGACAACTAAGATGAAAGTAGTTCAAGTTCAAGTTCTGCCATTTACACAGAAAAAAAGACCCCAATGCCCACAAACTGTGAAAATGTTCACAATGTAGTTAAATCAAGAATTTGGACTGCTTGAATCTTGTGTTTTCAAACACCTGCTTCTGGGATTATACAGGAAGAGCATGCCCCAGTTACACACTTCAGCTTGGTAAAACTACATACGATTAATATCTGAAAGTTTCTTTTTCCTCCCAAAACTCCATTATGACTAACACCATAAGGAGTAATAATACTTATTCAAACCACACTGAATCCTTCTATTCAGATATACATTGAAAACAAAGCCCATTAAAAAAACACTACGGTTTTTTTTCAGGTTGCCAGGATCTAACTAAAGAGAAACATCTAAATCAAACTCCTACTTTGAGTAGACTTCAGACAATTTCTAAAGAATGCCACTCAACGAACCAGTAATTTATAAATTTCTAGCAGTCTACAAAACCATATAGCATCGAAACATTTCTCAGCTGCTTAACAACAAATAGATTAATTCTTCTACTACATTTCTGAGTTACTGAAACATCAAGCAAGATTTCGAGTCTGATTCAGGCATTATTATTTTGAAATCAAAGAAAAATAGAACTCTGTTCTGCAAATATTAGTGAAAAGAATTTAACAAGTCAGCAAATAGCTTAAGATTGTAATACTACCTTGCTCTTGACATAGTTCTTATAGTTAAAGCATATTAGGCAAGCGCAAGCTGCTTTAAGCAGTTGTTCTTTTGTCTCATAGTAAAGAAAACCAATCTGAAACTGCTAAAATGACCTTCTCTTTTTACAAGTACTTTTAAAATAACCCTTACGCATGTGTACCACGAGGTCTCTCTCTAAGCACACAGAAATGAAAGCGATTTGGTGCAACAGCTATTCTTAGAAATTAATTCCATCTTCTACAAACAAATTGAGAGGACAAATGATTACTATCTACCAGAAGATTTATAATTACAGTATGAGAAATGAGAAATAAAAGCCATGCCACTTTCTAATAACAGGATGCAAGATAATACGAGAACACAGGACATACTTTAATCTACCCAAACGCTCTTCAATGCCCTTTGGCAGAATTTTAGAATCATAGTATCAATCTTTCAACTATAACATCAACAAAAATTGCAAGCACAGCAAAAAAGCCACCAAAACAAGAAAACGACCACCCACAACTGTATTTTTCACCGATTAACTCCTATAGATGTACTATTGGAAAGAAAAAAGCAGCAGCTTACCTTACAGGAATGGCTTTAGGCACAGCATTAACATTATTTGGTTGATATTTAGGCTTGTCAACCTGTACAGCAAAGGTATCCACTCCACTGTCAAACTCAGGAGGCTGGGATGAGCTGTGTGCTTTCAAAATTGGTTGAGGAGAATTTGGAGATTTTGATGGCAACTCTGGTTTATGTTGAGCTTCATTTGGCAAGAGATTATGGTTGAATTTAGGACTTTCGAACTTGCGCTCAAAGGGCCTCGCGGCACTGGTGTAAGGTTTTGTTGTAAAGCGGTTGTAAGAGGGGGTGACTGTTTTCTGAATCGGTTCAGGTCCGTTAACCGGCCCCTTGTCAGGGAAGCTTTTCTGAGGATAAAAAGTGGACTGCACAGTGTCCTCTCTAGAGGATCTGAAAATTGCTGGCTTATTCTGAGGTGGAGGAGGGTCAGACACAGAGTTAACTGCAACACAAATAAAAATACCAGAACTTGTCAGTAACTATCAGAAGTTTCTAGTGACATACACTATTGGCCTATGAATACGTTTCAGTCAATTCTTGATCTACTATATAAAATATAGGTATTTTAAATGTATTGGCTTAGCTCTCTTAGATCATCTGTTCTCCTATTAAGTTTTGCTCAGGTGACTCATCTAGTGTTTCTTTAAATAGATACATTGGACACAATGGTATGACCTTTCAATAAAAAGGTCAGTGATTTATACCACACACACACAAAAAAAACAGCATTGAAATAATATCATGCACTTGCACAAACTGGAAAACTCGGTTGGACTGAGCAATCCTCTCAGTGTGAAAGTGAAAACAACTTTTTCTTCTGGTTTTAGAAGCCTACAACTATCACTCATGCCTAAAGAACTGGTCCAAAGCACAGAGAGGTACAATTTTAAGTACTGGAAATTTTACTTCATCTTTGCTGAGACCCTCAAATATGGAAGAAACAGTTGTAGTGACTTAACACCTGGAAGGTACAATTTCAGACAGGAACACCAAATCATTTCACAAAACTCAATCTCACTATAGTAAAAAGCTACTTTCACTCATAATTATTCCAAGTTTCAGTTAGAGAACACCATTACCAGTGCAGAGGTGCTGCAGCAACCACACAAGCACCTGACAAGTGATACTTGTTACCGCATGAGACAGGTCAGCTTTCCAGCTGCTCACCTTCAGAAAGTGCAGGCTTGTGATGTGCTGGGAGAGACAGGACAGGACTATTAATTGACTGTGGTTGTGTATACTGGACTGAAGGAGGAGGAGGAGGAGTTGTAACTTGAGGGATTGGCTCATAGTGTTTTTCACCAACAGGCCTATCTATTGACTCAGTATCAGTTGGTTTCCCCCTGTTGAAATACAAGAAAAAACACGTTTGACTGTTCCATTTCCTCAGAGCTCTGGGCTCCTGCCTTCACTGCTATTTTTTTTCTTCTATGATGGCCTGATTTCCACCTCTTCCTATAAACATTAAAACACAATCTTCTTTAATATCCTGTCTCAAGTATAAAAACATTTATTGATAAGCACAAGAGATTAGGACAACATTGAATCTTTATAAGATTAGTAACACAAACCATGGCAAACAAAAGGCAGATGACATTTCAGGTGTATTTGTACAATTGCCTACAAGATCTTTTTTCGATTTCACTTGGGGTAATTTCAATGAAGAAGTGTTCTCTAATTTAGCAGATCTTCAAAATAAAAACATAAATTCACTTTTTTGGGAGGTGAGTAGGTTGTTTTTGAAAAGCATAATTAGCCAATAAGACAATGGATTCTAGTACTACTTTTCTAAATACACCTAGTATTTCAACAATGCCATCTTAATTAGAAATGCAATCAGCTTAAGCTTCACTAGCTTTATGTGCATAGTATAGATAACTTTAAAAATCTTATTTTTCAAAACATTTTTCTTATACTAGAAATATACTCCAAAAGTTTCTTTCAGAAAATGAGTGATTTCACAAACACCTGTAATTTTGGACTACAATATATTGCACCTACTTTCAGAATTTCTGTATTTAAAATTTTAAGTGCACATAATGCCTGTGATGAAATGTAACAGTGAGAGGACACCTGAAAACATCCTCACATCAACAACAGTCTTACCACTTGATGTTCCTTTTCAAGTAGTCATAGCTAGTGTAAGAGCCAAGAAATCTAGGTGATGGCAAAGCAAACAGCAATAGAAGAATGAAAGAAAACAGTCATTCTATGTTGAGTATATTATTTCTTGACACTTTTTATGTTAGTCCTAGCACTTCTCATATGACAAGGTTGTTGAAACAGAGACACACTACTAACAGTCATGCTTCTGATAAGACCTTTACCATATGCATATATGTACAATGATTACCTACTATATTAATATGAATTTTTGTCAGGGAATTAGGAGGTGGTCAAGATCTCAAACTGACAGATATTGAAAGCAAAAAATGAGACTGCACTAAGTAATTTGTTACTATCTGTACAAAGTTATTCAATATACTGAAAAAAGTGAACAAAATATGAAGCCCATATTCTAACAATCTCTTCTTTATGGTCCAATTTGCATTAATTTCTTCAGCCTTAACATACAGAGAATGAGAATAGTTTTGTATTGCAGACCATGGACTGAGGGTACATTCATAGCAAATATTTCTATAGCACTATCAGCTCACCCAGCAGCAGAGCCCACACCATAAAATGCTTCTCATTATGTTCAACAGTTCCTAAAAGGATGTCTTAGAACAACTGACAAAAACCTTAAGTATACTGATGACTTTCCCTTATCTTGCTTACACGTTGCAAGAAAATACATTTTACATTAAGACAGCTTTCCCTCACCCCTTCACTTTCTATATGCTCATAAAAATGTAACAGGTAACAATGCTTCAGAGGAGTATGTTATGAAACTAAGAAAAGGGCTGATCAACTTTTGAAAGTCTGCTTGATGACCATATGATGATGATCATGCTCAGTGAGCTAAACAGCATCTGCATGAATGCATCTACAATCAGTGTTGCAAAAGATGACCATTTTGCTGTGCAAGCTTCCCTTCCTACTGATTTTATATAAAGCCATTCATTCAGCAACATCCAACTGCATATACACTCACTGTTGTCTTTACTCAAGGTGGGTAGTAGCTGTTTTCTCAGAAAACTGTGCACCTGAAATCACTGCTTCCCAGAGGGGGATATTAAACAGGGGAGGACAGCACTCCAAAAGCCCACAGGGAAAAAAAAAAAAAAAAAAAAAAAAAATCCAACACACTCCACACCAGCTTTGAGGAATCAAAAAACGGGGAAGGGTAGTACATTTGGATGGGGGAAGCCAAAGAGAGCACTGTGACAACACAAACACAGCCAGCATAAAGTTGTGCTTAACAGGAAACACGTTCTTCTGTCAGACGCCTGACCAAGGGTCAGCCACAGTCTCAAAACACATTGTTCAGAACCTGTATGCAATGAAAATGGTCCACAGCAACATGCTTGCTTCCCATTTGCGAGTGTACAAATAAAGTTTCTCCAACTACTGACATGTATTCTAAGCTGTTTCCCACTTCATTTTTGTTACAAAATCAGTGCTTTAACTTGAAATGAAGCAGAAATGAACTACTAGAATGAACCAGTGGGCAACAGGCCATAAGCCTCGGTGTACAATAGAAAAACTTTGTTTTGTACAAAACAAAACAAACTGCGCTGCTGATCTTCAGTTCCCATTCAAAAAGCTTCAACTCTAACAGACACATACAAGCTCAGCTGGAGTAGTTTAAGACGTTAACGCAGGACACTGTTCCTTACTGCCTCCTCGGATGAAGCTGTAACCCATCGTGTGTGTACTCTTAACCCTAACTCAACACAAAGTTTAGATAAGCTACCTCATTCTGTAGCATGTCAAGCTAATGCAGGTAGCTACCCTGAACCAAGCAGGAACAAGTAGCCTCAAACTGCTCCAACTAAAACTGCTAAAACTAAACTGCTCCACTGAAACATGTCCATTTACAAGTTCTACTATTTTCTCACATCAAGAGAAACGATCCCTTACTCTACAGTTACTGATAATTCTAACATCCAGATATGGCATCACCCGCACAAAGCAGCTTTAGTAATGGTATAAGTTTCCTAAATGATGCAAATAAAATCCCAACAAATTAAAAGACTAAAATTTGTACACACATAAAATACATACCTTCAAAATACTTACTCGGTGGCAAAGAACTTTACATAATTTCATGTTTAACATTAACATTTAGAACTGAAAAAGTTGTAGCTATTGCTCAGGAATAAATAAATCCTCTGTACCCAGGATACACTATGTGGATTATGCAGGAGCAAGAGATTGCACAATCAACAGTTCCTATATCATCCAAATTTAGTCCTGTTTATTTTTAGAAGAGTTCATTCACCGAATAGCAATTACCATATAAATCCACTGGAAAAAAAGATGAATAAAGAGCACGTAACAGTGTACAAATTGGAAGGTGGCGGAAGGAGAGTCCTAAACATGAATGCTTTCTCAAGACAGCAATTGGTTTGTGTTTCCACGCAAGGACATCACAGTATGCTTCTAGAGACAGTACTGTCCAATTGAGTAGTGTTCTTGTTTATCTCTTTCCACTTACTTCCACTACTAATTTAGCAGTCTTGTCTATTTGCACTGGACTACCCTGGTTAAATTTTCTTTCCCATGTCTGTCCCTTCCTGTTAAGGGTTACATTCTTTCATAAAAGAAAAAAAAACACAACATGTTTTTATCCCCTGAAATATGAAACTATCAGCCCTAAAAACAGTATTATTGTATTCCTCTCTGGCAGTAAGATGTCACCTTATCCAAGTATAAGCCCTGAAGTTATTCATTAACTCACAATAAAAACTAAACAGCTAAAGAACGGAAACGTCATGGCAGACAGAAGTGGTAGGTAGAAGTACTGAACAACCTCTCTCAACTCTTAGCTGATCTGCAGCAAAAACTCAGCAACTGTGTGTATTTCTCACGTTTTCAGCACGTGACAACACTCCAGAGAACAAAGACCATACAGCAAAAGCTTACAACGCTCTCCATCTGAAGAATTTTACCATCTTCACAATTACTTGATCAAAGTTTACATTTCTCCGAAAGCATTACTTGCATTTATGATGGTAACATAGTCTATACCTAAAGATCAAAACTGACAATCTATAGGTAGTATTGATTTTTGTACATAGGAACATAATTCTGAAAGCTATTGCAGTGCATTACAAGGCCAGCAGACTTTTTTTAGGTCTCTTCCTATGATGCCCGGAGAGCAGGACAGATATGCTCCCATCTTTCCATCAGAAGACACAGGGCAAGTGAAAAGGAAGGATAAAGAACATCTCTGACTAAGAATCAGAACTGGTTACAGATTACTATACGCATTCCTTCCTTAGCCTAAAAAGAAATAAAGAAATAGTTATCATATGCAGATTTCTTGATTAGAAAAAAAGTGAATCCTTTAAAATCTATCAAGCTTTTGGAAAGATTCTAACATTCTCAGTTCACAGAGAAAGACATTGGAGACTACAGACAATATTATATAAGAACAGGATTCCCAAGTCCTAGCTCAAATCCTTAAGACAAGCACTGGAACACAGTGCATCAAGTACAGGAAAGATGCCTTGCATATATGCTTAACAGTATAAAACTTCGCCAGGCTAGTATATTATTTCACTCTAAAGATTTCATTTATATCAAAGCTGCTAGATTTTCAGCTTGACCTGAATAGTCCAGATTTCAAGCATAAATGCAATCAAAGCCTTCAAAAACGCCCAATATTCATCCTGCATGCAGCAAGTCAAGATAGCTTTTCACGGTAACAGCTACAAACATTGTTCTGGTTCAAATCAAAACAAACTTTGGAGATTTAGGTAACTGTGGACAGTATTCACAAGTTTGAGTTAAGTATCCTCCAAGATAGCTGGTTTTTACCTGAGCTAAATCTGTGTATGTGCTTTCACACACTTCTGTACCAAAATGTTCCAGATCAAGGAAGCGGAACAATACAGGAAACAGATGTTTCCATCAACAGATTAAATTCTGGCCTCAGCAATATTCCCTAAAGAGTCAGTTTCCTAATGTCTAACACAGCTAAAGCGCACAAGCCTGTCTGCAGAATAAACGCATGCAGAACTGGAATAAACCAAAACCTTTGCTCTGAAGACATTGAAGTAAGTGCTCAGAATTAGACAGACTAAGGAAATGCTTTGTTATGTTCTGTTAGTAAGAGGTAAGCAAAAGTAGTAACATGTTGAAGGTCCTGAAACCTAGGAAAATTATTCATTTCATTTACCAAAATAAAAATCTATGCAGTTATGTGTTTTCAAACTAAAGCTACATCTGAATAGAGATAGCGACTTCATGAATACAAAACAATTCCAATTAACTACCACGGAATTCTGTTGACAGAGGCATAATTTCTGTTTCAGTCCTACATGCCTCCCTCCTTTTCCAAATTAAAAAAGAAATCCCGCAAACTTACTTAGAATAATTGGTGAAATTCAGCTGATTCTGCGAATGTATTGGTTTAGTGGGCTCAGAATGATGGCTGGCAGGAACCTGCGCGGATGGCTTATTTTCAAAACTCCTGCGATCAAAGTACGAGAGCTGCTTTCGGTAATACTCTTCATCTTCTTCAGGATCGTAATGATTTGAACGCACAATATCTTCTGGTGGCTTCACTTGAGGTCTCTGTGGTTCTGGGGCCCTAACAAAGAATAATAATATACAGTTGCTTTGCCCAGGTGAACAAGCGTAAGTACCTGAATTAAGTTCTATTTTATAACCTAGCTAGTAATAAAGCAACAGAATTGAATTCTTATAACTACACACCTTGCCTTTTTAACCTATGTTGCATGAAAATTAGACATGCTATGTCACAGCTAAGGAAAGAAGATCCTTATTTCCCTTCTACGCTTACCTTTTCCCTTACCTTTTCCCTTTTGGTTTTACTTTCTAATTGTCTCCGTTAAATATCAGACAATATTCATTATTATATTGTCTCAACCAATATCTTCATTTCACTTTTTTGAGTTTATTCCTCAATAATGCTGAAAAAGCATAGTGTGTCCTTCCTCCACTCTCCAGCAATCATGTCCATGAGAACTGACTTTATGCCCTGCCTTGCTATTGAAACAGAAATCATACTGACACACTTAGACTCTCCACTCTGCAGTTTCTTATTTGAACCACTACGATTTGTTTTCTGGATATTCTAATCTTACACTGAAAACTAAATTTAATTACTCAGTTGCACATTTACCTGTAAGTCGTTTTGTCACGTTCATACTGGCTTTGAGAAGTTGGTTTTGGAGCAGTCACAGTTGTGAGTGTAGGCTTAGGTGCTAGTTCTGGAGGCTGTAAAGAAAAGGTACAGCATAATCTCTCAGATTCTTACGCTTAAAAAAACACAGCACTTTGAGTAAGAAAGCAAAGACTGCCCCCTCCCCCTCCTCTTCCCCCAAAACAAAACACAGAATGAAATACTAGTGAAAGACGAATTGGAGGAGTTTTCAGTACAGCCAGATCCCCCCTTCAGTATTTTCACAGAAAAGTTTTCAGCTTCTGCTTTTAAAACATCCTGTAGTTAGGTTGCTAAGACGCTACTGCACAAGCAGTAGAGCTTTCTTTCCAAGATGACATTTTACTTCCTGCAATGTAGCCTCAGTAGCAAAAAGCAGGAATTAAGAAACTTGGATGACTTACCTTGACAGCTGATGTATCACTTGGGTCCTTGATTTTTTCCAAAGATGGTGATCTTCTTCTTTCAAATATCTTAACCCTACTTCGCACAGACTGTGGTTTCATGGCTGGATCTTCTTCTTCTTCTGCTAGAGATGGCGGTGTAGGCAGTGGTTTACTGTTAGAAGGCAAAACCTCTGGTTTGGTTTGTGATGAAAGGGGAGGAGGAAGAGAAACACCTGAAGTGCTATGAGAAGGCTCATATTGTCCAGCTTTAGCATTATAAGCTTGAGGAGGACCTTGTTCATAGCCCCTTGCATGTGGATCAAAGTACTGCTTCGGTTCAGGAGATCGAGTTATGGCTGACTGGTATGGCTGAGCTTCTTGTTTGTATCTACCATGCGTGTCATATCCAACAGTATGTTGATCTTCATATCGCACTTGTGGTAAGCTGAAGTTTTTGGGTGCATGCTCATAGCGAGGTCTGCCATCATAGCTCATTGGAGGGGGCTCCTCAAAACGAGGTTGTGCTGGATAATAGCTGCGTTCTGTGCTCTCTTCTATATTTTGTCTGGAATCAAGATCCCTTGGAGGCTGGTTTTCATAAGTGGTTCTTGTTTGGTTGTAGGGCTGTTTTTCATCATAATATGCCCAGTGCTCCTCATAGGGAGGCACACGGTCATCATATTGCAGGCGAGGGTCATAAGCACGAGAAAACTGATCTACATAGTTTGTAGAATCATACCTATATGTTGACTGTTCATAATCCCTACTTGGCTGTTTTTCGGCATACTGAGCCTGGGATTCATAGATTGGATTGGGGTCTCTCTCCTTCCTCTGTACTGGGTGATTAATTGCTGGCTGTTTCAAGACATAGCTTTGTCTGGATGCTTCTTCGTTAATATATGGATCCTTTCGGTATATCTGTTAAAAAGAGAGGCACACATTTCAGTTAAAATTAAGAGTAACTGCAGCTGCATTTGAAATGTAGTATTTTAACAAATCTAGATTTTAAATATTGGCTTTAATGCTGTTTAAAAGCAGAATAATTTGATGCAGTTGTTTGCAATCACAGGAAGCTGAACTTGGTGATTGGAGAGATCCCTTCCAGTCCTACTTTTAAGCAAAACCATGTGAGCAGCTTAAAAAGGGAAAGATGAAGGTTAACAGTCTCTCATCTTTGGGGTTTGGTGTTGGGGGTAAGGGTGGGGCCACACGCTTTTTGGCAGGGAGTAGGAAGAGTAGAAGTAAATACATCTACATATTTAAATCAGTTCTAGCATTGCTGAGGAAGCATATAAAGTCACGTTAACAAATTAGATTCATCTTCATGATCAAGGATTTGGCATGATTTTAAGTGTACAAAGGTCTAGTGTCTTTTTAGGGCAATAAGATTATTTTTCTCAAGGCCTCATTAATAAACAGCAGAACACTGACAAGCTGAAAAAAGTCACACAAAGTAAAAATCAAAATACAGAACGCAGTCTTTCTTAAAAATGCCATTTTTTTGAGAAGTGAAGAGTATATAGTTTGAAGCCATGCACACAGAACATTAGATGATGCTTAGCAATTCAGATGCACTGGTTTTTGTAATCTGCATGAACTCTGATAGGAAGAAAAAAAATCAGAAGGAATTCTCCAAATAAGGACAAAACAAAAAGATCATGTGCTAGCTTGATGTATAGCGGGAAATCAGCGCAACAATGCGGCACAGGTACCTTTGCTGGATCTAAATGCGGCGATAAGGATGATGGCTCTTGATCTCTTAGGACTATATGAGCTCCCTCAGTACTTGATGTTCTTAAGGGGCCCGCTTGTGGCTGGTAAGAGTTGTAAGGAGCAGCGGTAGGCTCCTCCAGTCTGACATTAGTTAGGTTTACATTAGCATTTACTGCAGAGGTTGATGAGGTTGCAGGGTTTGATTCAGGCGACTGGGAAAGGTAAGGGACTGCAGGTGAGGCTTCTGCTTTCTGTGAAGTGTTTAAAATATTTTAAATATACTGCTATTGAATCATCGTATGACTTTTTGATTTATATTAAAATAATTTAAATGATGCTTTGATCAACGCAGCTAGATGTAGAATGAAATGTACTGAAAGTATCATGCATTAGCACTTCCAGAAATTCATTATGTTGAAGATTAAAGAAAAAAAAAAAAACATTTAATCAAAGTAGAATGGTATTTCAATCCCCCTCCTGTCAGAATGAGTCACTAAAACAGGCAGGACAAGCTGATTCTTCAGTTCATTATAACATATTACTGTTGCTGTTGGCTGATTCCTGTATTCATTCACAATACTGGTAAGCAGACTATAAACACATCTTGTTCAAGAGAACTTGCAACTTGAAGTAAATGTATAGCAGTCAGGGTATAAAATTACTTTCTTACCGGCTGAGAAGTAGTTGTTTTAAATCCTGAAGAATCCATTCTGAGATTTGGCTGTGGCTGAGCTTGAGATGCATAAGTAGAGTAAGTTGGAGTTTCATGATGCATTCCAGAAGAATCTTCTCTAACAGGTTCAGAAGAACGTGTAATAGCAGATTCAGGAGGGGTCCCCACCTCATCATTCAGAGTTTCATCCAGTTCTTGATCAGTATAAGCACCCCCTTCTGTATCTGTGTCTTCATAATCAGATGTGTGTCTACTGTCTGTGCTGTACATAGAATATTCACTACCAGGAGCCGAGAGGTAAGAAAGGCGGTCATCATGTAAATCAAGGTCATCACTTGTAGCACCATCTGCCTGTGTCAAGCAAAATTAGAACACACTTTTACTGAAATACCTTTTAAAGAATGCCCTCTCTCTTGCAATATAAGGCTAGGAATTTCTTTAGCGAATAATTAAGAACTAAACAAATGAAAGGCATCTATCTTGTTCTGAACCACAACAGAAAGTCTGGTAATTAAGAAAGCTAGTTATATTTCAAATCCAGCAGCACAGGAACAGGACAAGAATTCAACAATTCTGAGTAGCACGGGGGAGAAATCAGGCTTCAATCGTTGAAGATGTTAAGCTTACACCTTAAAGCCTTTTCTGCAGTCTAGCTCTTTGAATCATTTTACTAAGGGGTCAAATCACTGTCAGTGTAAGGGAGGGGATAGTGCACACTGTTCAAGGAAATCAGAGTGTTTGGAAAGATACAAAGCTGCACTTTGAAGTGATATTATGGTATTGGAATCACTAACTTGAAGGTAGATATAAGGAGGTGAAAAGAACTCAATTGGAACAGAAATAGATGATGCAAATATTAAGAAACATATAGCAATAGCTCATTCATCATCTGCTTACTTGTAAGTTGGTACTTTGCTTGATATTAGTTCTTCAAGAGGATGGGTCAAACATGAATAGTGTAACATGCAGCTTGAGAAGGCAAGTGGAGATTTAGTGGGGAACACAGAATATGAGCTTGTGATTTTTCTATCTGTGTTCTCACAAGTGAGAGATGGAAGGTCAGAAAGAACATGAATATGCCACTTGCTTTTATATTAATGAAAAAACAATTCATCGTCAGGCAATCCCAGACTCTAGTACCAATGCAGCAGAAGACCCAGAAGTTCTTTCATGAAAAAGCATCCAATTCCCATAAAGTCTTCAAAGATAACACATTCTCCAGTTAACAGTGGCAATAGACAAATGCTTTCACTTACTACACTGCTACATGCACAAGGACAACTGACAACTGTACAGCCCTCACTAGAAGAGTAACTGCACTAGTATGGTGACAAATCAGTTTTGAGTAGTTCAGACAGCCATGAGACACTGCTTTAGATCTTCAAATGATAGTTAAGATGAGAAGAAAAGGAAAACAAACTTCATTCCACAAGTATCTGTCTTTATCTGTAATACCAATACGCATGAAAGAACAAAAAACCTCTCATACATACAGCTGTGTAATTCCTCCCCAAACATACTATTTCTTACCTTTCCTTCTGAAACCCACACTAGCTGATTCTGTTGTTGCTGAATTGCTTCCTTTAGAGCTCCATACCATCCTTCATTCATTGAATTCAAGTTAATGGTAGCTAGAAGTACAGCAGGTTAGTTTGACTTATGATTTCTGCAGAACTATGAGAGGTATCTGTACCACCAGTAATAAAAGCAATATAAACCGGTAGGTTTAAAACTATTGAGATTTAAATAGTAACATAAATATTCATACTCAAAGCAACCTTAATGCCTGATATGGTTTGGGACATTTTATCCCATAGAAATACTGAGTTAACAGTAGCTCAGAATAAAGTGAGGGCTTCAGTTTAGCCAGACTGAAAAAATAAAATTACATCGTATTACTATTTATTCAAATGTCTATAAGAACATCATCAGCCAAAATCAAAGCCATGAGATCCATTAGAAACGTCATTTTGATGTTTCAGATAACTTTATGTTTGTGCATTCATGCGCAAACAATACACAAATGAATGAATTATTGGCTATTGGAGAGGGGAGCCTGAACAAGTCAACAACTACTTGACTTGTCTGGAGGAAGGAGTTACTCTCATCCCACCTCCCTCTCCATCTCAGGTATACTGGATTAGCATTTCTAATTACTTACTTGTAAAGAGATGGTGATTATTTTTGCGTAGCTTGTGAGCTCTTTCATACAGCTTTCTGGCACTTTTTCGTGATTCTGGGCACAACCTCATTCTCATAGTCTTTACACCCTGCTTCGAATCAGGATTTAGGAACACTACAATAGGATACCACTGGGCGTAATTCAGACGGTCCACTGCGTTAGGAGTGACATCTAATAAAGCGTGTTTGTCCTGTAGCGATAAAAAAAGGACAGTGGCAAGAAAGCGAATCACTTATATGCTAGATGTTCTTTTTAAATATCTTCCACAAATTCACAGAACCTTTAGAGAGTTCATTGTTTCAAAGTATTGATCTAAATTCTTTTTCTATTTGAATAATAGAAACCAAACCAATTCTAATAACAGGCTACACGGACACATACATTGGAAACTGTTTAACTGACTGCGTAACTGTGAGCTTTTCACTATTTCTCTATTTTATTTTGCTCCTCAAAGTAAGCAGGCACTAAACTAAAAATATGCAGTTTCTTATTAGTATTCTGCTAATCAGAAGAAATTCAAAGACTGAAACACAAGGCCTACCCTTATTACACATCTCCATCTTCCTTTCAAAGAAAAAAAAAAAAAATTAAAGAAAAAAATCACTCTGAATGCAAGAACTCTGTCAGCTTTTATCCAGTGCAAGATTTACCTCAAGCACATAGCACCCCCACTTTGCTGCTAGAATAGCTTCCTCCCCCACACCCTGCTTGGGCATCTGAAAGGCTTGCAGTTTGTTTTTAACTAAGGAAATAAAAAGGTGAGGAGTAGAGCCCCGTATCGTGAACTAACACCCCAAGTTTTAAGGATATTGAGAAAGTGAGATTGAAGGACTTTTTTCCCTAGTCCTTACACAAAAAGAAAATAATGTCAAATTATTAATTTTTAAATTGAGGTCGAGGAATATTAAGGATTCCATAAATAAGTAACAATTTCTAGCTGCAACGTCACACCATGACTTTAAGTGAAAGAGGGAAGAGCTTTCAACAGCCTTAATAGAGAGAGGACAACACTCCCTGGAACAAAGCCTAGAATTACTTCTAGGCTGCAATTATTAATATAAAATAAAATAGATAAGAAAAAGGGCAGTGGGTTTGAGTTTTTTTTGTTTTGTTTTTGTTTGTGGGTTTTTTTAATTAACCAATAGAAAGATGAGAAAGTTATTTTTAAAGCAAATACACCCACTAGTTATTTTACATTTACCACACCCAACACTTCACCTGATAACACCAGTTTTGTGTCAAAAGTACAGCGACAATAAAAGACTTACTCTATCGATTATCTGTTTTATAGTGTGAAGACGAATAATGCCAGAACTACGTTGGTCAGTACCAGCATCTCTTGGTTCACTTTCTGGTAAAGAGGACACAGTAAAAATCTGTTGTGAGTTTACAACATATTCTACATTCCCTCATTAAGACAAACTAAACCAGTTCGTAGCTCAAATTGTCATTTCAGACTGAAGACACTCCTCCTGCTTCAAAATAATACACAAAAATCTACCCACCAATTAAGCCACAAAAATCACTACATCTTTACACAGATGCTTAGAAATAGGATAATAAGGTACTGAATTGAAATGAAATTTGAGAAGGCTATAAATAGAATATTACTTCTACCTTCAGAGAACTACCAGTAACCAAACAGCAAGAGCTTACATTTACTCTTTATTACTTTAGCTGTTAACATGTTTTACAAGGTGTTGACGATGTAATGTAGAAAAAATCTAGGACAAGAAAGTTGACTATTTCATAACTGCACAAAAGCCTGAACTCACACTTACTTGCAATTTGAAAGATATCTGGTTCTTCTCTAGCAAGTTTCTCCCGTGCAACATCAGCTATCGGACCAAAAATGGTTACAGGTCTGAGAAACCCAGCTAGAATGGAAGGAAAAAAGTCAAAATATATCGATTGCTTAAAACAAATGCAAGATACTCTTAAATACACAGGCTAATACAAAGCAAGCCACACAAACCTGTTAACCTGCAACAGTAAGAATAAAGCCATACCTTCCCGAAGAACAACTCTTTCATAGGCAGGAAACTTTGTCTGCACAGGTTGGGCAGAAAGATCTTCTCTGCTTTTTCGGAGATTTCTTTTTGAGCTACGCAAACCTCGGAATCTCCAAAAATCCGCTCGATCTCCTCCTGCTGTCTTTGGAAGCGTGTACTGTACGCTAGCTAGTTGCTCAGCTCTAACATGACAACAAATCCCAATCAGTTATCAAGGAAGTCAGCTTCTGAAGTAATGCTTGACTAGCATGCTTATACTTCCGAAAAACACTACCACCTGCTGAATCAAGCTTCTGTTGTTTCTGTACTAGAAAGCCCAAGAACTATTGAGGCTGGTATCACATTTCTAAAGGTTTATATAGCCTTGTCTCTTGTATTGAACATAAAGTTTTAAGTTTTTTTGTGGACTGTCCAGGAGTCAAAAGCAAATCTGTAGATCAGATACATCACTTCAATTTAACACTTTGTCAGTTTTTCTGACTGAAGCAGTTCTGTAAACTAGTATCCTACAGACAAGTCCAATCATTCATTATACAGATGAATAATTTACAATTGTGATTTTGAAACAGCAATTTAAGTATTTTAAGACCGTACCTGTTTTTGTTAGGTATGATACCTCTTTCAACTTCCTTGTGATTCTTGCCAATTCGAATTGCCAGCCACGAACCCAGTTTGCCATTGTACAGAGTGTCCACCACTCGGAACACTTCACCTTTGTTGAAGCTTAGTCCATAAGGAGATTCCTTCTCATATTCAAAATGAGTTCTGATATAGAAAGAATCCCCTACATCTGACTCAACGATTCGACGATAAACTGAAGAAAAGAAAAAGAAACCCCAAAATATAAAGTGTTACGTAAGTTCAAGTGATGTGCTTTTGCTCACAAGAATTACTCAGAACACTGCCTCACCTTAATTCTCCTGGTTTTAAATATAAAATATTAACTCAAGTAGCCTTAATGTCTCAGAGTTGCTCCATTTTAAGCAGCATAGCTATTAATAGCAAACTCTACGAACATAAATTCAACATTCATGGTCAAAAGTTTGGTGCTAGTGCAAGCTTAATTGAGCTCCCCTGGCAGGAACAAACCCTACCGGGAAAGAAGTTTGCATGTGCACGCACATCAACGTAATCATTCATTTTCGATGGCGTAACTACAACAGACTCTCCTGCTCCCACCAAGGTTTACTGCCAATATTTTTGTCAGATAGTAGGGTTTGGTTTTGGTTGGTTTTTGGTTGTCTTTTTTTGAGGAGGTGGTTTTGTTTTGAGAGCTCTGTTTGTGCGTTTGGGGAGATGGGGTGTACTGTTACAACATCAATCTCCAGTCCACTTACAGCAGTAACTTATTCCAAACCCAAAAGAATTTAATAATAAGGTGCCAATTTCTTGCAAGCCAGAAGTTAATCATCATTTGCTATACTTTTTATGTTCTTCCAAGCAGTCTGATACACATTGCTTCTGATAGACAAGTATTTACCATCTTTTTTCTTCTGTGCCAAAATGGTTACTTCTTCGCCTTTAGGAAGATCAAGCAAAAAAAGGACAGCTTCTTCTCTGATGATATTTGTGAAGTCTACGTTATTTACCTGGTATCAATGAAGTAACCAATTTGATTTAGCATATAACATTATAACAAGAGATTTAATAATACAATGAGAAATCTAAATTAACTTATTGCTTTTTTTTTAAATTCAGTTTCATACATATACAACAAGTGCATGTATCTCAAGATGCCTCTTGTACCTCTAAACAGTCCCACTTTATTACTTGATAAAAGTATAGCTTCCAGAATAATAGGCAGCTGTTCATTTTACATTCTTTAGATCAATGTCACAGAGCACCTATCAGTAACATATAGAGCCCTCTGACAATTTAGTGACCCAACAGTTAAAATACCCAGACAACTTTATCAGCTGAATTAGTCCAACAAGTTGGATGTAAAACTTACTAACCGTCATAGCTACAGTACAGTAACAGGAGATTTTGCTGCTATTAAGTTATCTAATAAGTGCACACAGGAAAAAAGCTGTACGAACTACAAAGGCAATATATTCAATACCACAGAAAGAAAACTTGCCTGGGTACAACAAAACATTTGTACTGTTGCTGGTTTTGACATACCCTGAGAATCTGGTCCCCTTCCTCTAATCCTTCTTTTGCTGCAGGGCTGTCTTCCAGAACACCGGCTACAAATATGCCAACATCATTGCCACCTGCTAGTCGCAAGCCCACACTATCTCCTTTTCTGAATTTCACCAGTTTCATGCTTGGCCTAGAGATTTAGAAAATAGTCCACTTAGAGGTGTAACAGTATAAAAAACCCTGGTAAATTTGAGACTGAACACATGCATAGAACGACTTTGTTTATCATTTCAGTTAGAGGCTATCATACTGTGCATACCATTAACTGCTTATCAATTGTAGCATTACAACACACTCATTGGCAGCATTTCAAAAAACCCACCTGTATTTATTTGTTTAGTGGGGTTTGTTTGCCTTACACTTATACAGTGATTTAAATGAGGCACTTTGACACTCTTCCAAAAATGTTCCTCCTTTTGAAGAGCTGTGTTGGCATATAGATCTATTTTGGCTCTAAAGAGATTAAGATGAATTTGAGACAAAACCAAACTAGAATCTATTCTCATGTAGACTAATGTCAATAAAAAGATATCCCAGTTCAAGTAGACTCATTTCCATACCATGACTTTGCACATTTCTGCAGTGACCTCTATCTATTGCTCCCCAGTTACTACGAAAGGAAAAGAATACGGTACAGTATCTCTCCTCTTTCTGGAGATGGGGACAGGACAGGAGGGGTTGGGGTGCCCAGGGAGAGATAAACACTGCAATTTCTTTTCACCAGTTGATCACTGAAACTGCTCATTT
Source organism: Tauraco erythrolophus (assembly GCF_009769465.1). Classification (NCBI taxonomy): domain Eukaryota; kingdom Metazoa; phylum Chordata; class Aves; order Musophagiformes; family Musophagidae; genus Tauraco; species Tauraco erythrolophus. Next base: position 17,094,972 of record NC_141478.1, on the reverse strand, counting down.
CCATAGAAAATTAGTAGACTTAGAAATAGTATATTACACACAATTTAAGTGTCAACAAGGCTCAGGAACAAACCTAAAATCTTCATCTCAGTATTTCTCACCAGAAGTGTCAGGACAGCATATATGGACTTTACACCAGACCACTTATACAAGGTTATTCATCACCTTGGATAAAGGCTTGGTTTGCTCAAGGACCAGGCAGAGTCAAATAGAGTTTAGAGTTACATTACCGAAGCATTCCATCCTCATGGGTTGAATTGGGTAAAGGACCATCAGACGGACTGACTGGTAAATCCACATCTGGCTGACCTCCTTGTGCATACACCGGCTTTGGTTCTATTAAAACATCCAAAGATTTCAAAAGTCCATTTGGTCATTTAAAGATGAGAAAATAAAACTTAACTAAGAGCTCAATGACTTCTTCAGTAGCCTCTACCCCACCTAAACCCTCTTAAAGTTAAAAGTGAAATTTTAGAAACTTACAGCAACAGAAGACACTCTCACCATGCCATTCAAAGCAGTGTGATTACAGGCCTAATTACAACTTAAGTAAAAACTCCAAAACTTCCTTAGTACTTCATTAAAAACTCTGAACATCATAAAACTTCCAAGAACTAGGTGGCTTCATGCTCGCAGGACCACTTTCAACTCTCCTGCTTCTCATCTTGATTTATATGACATAACTTGTTCATTTTCCATTGGCTCTATTACCTCAAGAAATCAATTTTTGAAATTAAAATACCAAACACTCAAACTACTGCTGCATGCCTTGAGGCCAGAAGATTTCAACGCTTACTGTGGTCCGTTTGGTGGTTCTCAAATATAAGCACTTACTATGGCTCTGCTGCACAGATTCTCTGGTATCGCTGAGAGGACACTGCCACTGCAATCCTCCCTCAATAACGGACACTAATGGGGGATCTTCTCTGCTACATCATTGCTCATGTGAGAAGAATTTGTGTTTAAGGCTTATCTCTGCACACTTGAAAAGCTGATTTCAAACTAGGCTGGCTTCAGACTAGGCTAGTATCCCTGATCTCCCCAACAACTATGCTGTCTTCCTTTCAAATCACTGAATGGACTAGTTTGAAATTGGGAATTTAAGACAATTTGGGAGTAATGCCTTTTCTCATGTGACATTTGTCCTTACCATACAGTAACATAACATTCAAGTCTTTAATGACCCTTTCCTAGCCTAAGCCTCTGATGACCCCTCTGAACAGTCTCCTTCCACCCTCCTTTGACACAATCAACCATGACAGTCATCTTGCCCTTAGTCTTAAGCAGCAAACTGTCACAGAATCTGCCAACTACTTTTTCTAACCACATTTTCATTATAGTCTTTGGAAGATCCTCATTTCCCTAGAGCTTTCTGTGAGGCTGTTGAAGGATTATGCCCTTTACTGCATCTTTTTATCTCAGACTATATACTATGGCAAGTTAATTTTATCTGTAGACACAAATTTAAATATTATCTTTATGTACTAGCCTACATCTCTGCCCATACAAACAAAACGTTTCCATGTGCCTCTTCCCATTCACACAAGAATAGAACACTTCTTCCCCTCTAAGCAACAAAATCTCCTGCTTGCCAGCCCCTCAAACTAATTATTAGTACATTACTTTGGATGAAGAACCATCTCAAGGGTCTCCTGTCCTGGCTGGCTTTGCACTATGCCAATTAGTAATCTTCAATATCGTACTGAAATACAGAATTCACCTTTCTAATCTCACTACCATATCCTTTTTCTATCTTGGCAAATATTAAAACTCGATTTGCATCTTTTCATAACAGTGCTGCAAAAGGTCAACTCCTATAACAATGTTTGTAATAATGGCTGCTGCATCAGAAAGCCTACTGTTCTCATCTTCAAGACCTTTCACAGTCTATCAACATCATAACTCTTCCAATTCTTCACTGAGTACTAAGGCAGTAGTGTCAGTGCTCATCCCGTAAATGTTCAAATATTTTCAAGCTTGAACATGCTTTTTCTCCTTCTACTCATTCTTTCAAGAGCAGGTACCTCTAAACCATCTGCACAGCTCCTCTTCATCCACTTACAATTTCACTAAAGCACCTCATTCTGTAAACAAGAATCTTATAAGACAGCCTGCTGAGAACAGTGTCCTGTCACCATATCATCTTATGTTTTTCTTGTTGTTGCTGTTTTGTTTTGTGGTTTTTTGTTTGTTTGTTTTTTTAACATCAACTGCCTTTTATCTGCTGCCATTTCACTTACCCTTCCTTTTTGGAAAAAAGGAATGAGATTCTGTTGTGGTTTCATTAGCTGTATTGCATTTGTTAATATGCCTTCTTGGTCCATGACTGTAGTTAGTAAGTGCTATGCTATCAAAGCACTTCAGAGTGTTTAGAGTTGTGTCTCAGGAATGGTAGTTCTAAACAGGCTTAACTACATCCTTGTTTAAATACAGTCTGCTACAGCAACCTGTAAGAACCAGTCTACTGCTTGACACTCAGAAGAAATATAACGGATTTTAACCTTGCTTGAGAAATCAGGAGAAAACTCTTTATGACTATCACCTACAAATACAGCTCTAAACATTGAAGTTTGACCCCTATATAATGGGCAGACACCACAGCTTAGGTTTTCAGGACCAAGACTCTAAAATATAAATGGGGTTATAGTTACAAAGACTGTCCATATTCAGAAATAAAAATAATTAGGACTTGGTCTGTTTTAAGACTTTAAAAATCATTCCACAAACACGTAATGGCATAGTCTTTAACGGTTATCCATTCTCAGTAACATGCATAATCAATAGATTTTAATGTTTTTACCTGGGAGTGGTGGAGTTTGTTTTTCAGTTCTTTCTACCGCCACCTCTTCCATAGCTTTAGAAATATCATCTGTATTCTTTACAGGTGTAGAGACAGCTCCTGGTTTAGTTATTTTCTCATCTTCTCTGCTTCGAAGACTATATTAGAAAAAAAGATTCCACTCTGCATATAGAATTGTTTCTATGACCTTCGTCTACTAAGACTAAAGAATAAATCCTTTTATTCACGAAGTTCAGGTTTGTTGGGTAAGAAGTTACCAATTAGTATTTAACAAGGTTTTGTTGTTATGATTATCACTTTATTAGTAATTTTTACCACTTCGAAATCCAAGTATTTTGTTCCTGAAATCGTGTTAATAAAGGACTTCTCTAGATATGGCTGTTTAGAAAGAGGAACAACACAGTAAAACAGACTGCTCTGCTTCAAGCATGGAAGTCATATACATGCTGCATATTGAAAATTACATAAGAAATTAAGCAAAGTGAAGAAGGAGAGAAGAACAGTTACAATGGTCTTTTTCTCACCCCTCCCTACAGATGTCATGGATTTTTAGACTAATTTCTTAGGCTTTGCTGAGATGAAGCTAATTTATCTGCTGCTTTGTGTGGCAGCTGCTATGGAACATAAGTGCTGCCAGTGTCACTCCTGGTAGGGCTTTACAGAGATAAAAGGTAGAACACAAACATGCCCCTAATTTCTCAGCCTTCAGAGGGAATGAGGCCTCCAATCCACAGCTGTTACAAGCCAGGAGTGCTTCTCATACACTCAGTCATCCACATATTTTAGAAAAAGACAACTTGCTGCTTCTTATGCATTTCCTATACATGCTTATGGTGTAAAACAGACATATATGACAAGTTAAAAAATAAAAAGACCACCTCTTGTTCTTCAAACAAACAAGAGCAACAAAAGCTAAAAGGAGCATAATTTCTACTCTTTTAGCTCAAAAGATCCGGTATTTTTGTATTGTTATATAGAGGTACAGCTACCAGCAGTACCACAGTAGAACTGAACAGAACATATGTTGTTTGTTGAAATGTTAACTGTTACACTGCTATCTGTTGAACACTAAATGACTTAATAGGGTTGGAGCAGATGAATACTAATAATCATCTGGAAAAACAAGAGTAGATCAATATATTAAAAAGACAGTCTTAATTTCAGAGCATGTACATTCTAAAAAAAAGTCATGAGATGCTCAAAATATCTATTACATCCCAGGGAGTTGGCAAATAAGCAACAATATAACAAGTATTTGAGAGGAGACACACCAAATCACAGCTTTTTATATCAATATCAGACTTAATTGCCAAGGAGGGGAAAAAAAGATACATCCTCCAAGATAACAGCTTGGTCAGTAGGTGCAAGTCCATCTCCTCATAAAGGAGAGGTCTGTATTTGGGAGAAAAGAGAGTTTTTTCAGTACTGACAGCTAGATGGTGCTACTAGGCAATAATGAATATCACTTTCCATGAAGTACAAACGTATCGAAAAAAAATCCATTATGCAGAGTAAAGACTGTTTATTTTGATCTGAACCAACACTTCAAGAGTTGGAAGTATGACTTCGGAAAACAGATCCCAGCAAATCTACTCATTGAAGATGCGTGAGAAAGAATAAAAGAAAGAGTAAACATCTACATGCAAGTAGAATGTGCTTTCCTGAAACAATATGAAGTTTGAAACATCAGAAACAAAGCTTAGCTCTTCAGCCAAGACATACAAAGATTTTCAGTACCTTCTTCTGCCAGTTTTAAAACCGTGTGCCTGAAGGCACCTAAAAAACCCCAGAACATGGAAAAATACTGCAGCCATCACAATAATCTGGGAAGACACAGGCATCCTTGCATTGCAGACAACCACCTTGTTCTAAGTCATTGGTAAAAATCAAGTACAGCAGACTAATTTTTAAAAACCTTATTTGTGCCTTTTTTATTCTGTCCCTTTTTGAGGGCCTCCAGAGTTGATTAAAATGATGTTAAAACCATTACGTATAGCAAAATGAAAAGTTAGCTGTTATCTTCCTACTTTGTTTCCAAACTTCATCGATAAATATTTTCTTAGTCCTCTTTCAGATTTCTAGGATATTTTCATTTGTAGTAAAATTAAGTGCATGAGCTAAAAACGTATGCATTTTACTTCCAGCACTCGACCAAAATGACTGGACTCCTCATTTCCTTGAAAACAGTTCCTGGCTCATTAAAAACACATACATTTAGCTGTTTAAATGCATACTAAGCATCTTACAAACAAAAAAGGTCCTGTAGTAGTGTAAGCTACAACTAATTCCTCTCCCGTCCAAAGATTTTTGGGAAATGAGCACTAGTTACTGAGATATTACATTAAATTTCCCCATAAGCCCTCTCTACCTGTTTCCAAGCCATCTCCTAATACTAACAGAAGCATTATTCCAGAACAGTAGCATCTCTGTTTCACTTTAAAAATAAGGCTAAAAATACCGCAGTTACTACATCAGGACAAAGTTCATTTTACATTTCCTCTCCAAATACCAAAACTGTAATTTTGGTAGTCCAAAACCACTGTAATTTTATGCTGCTTTTATACCTGCATATATCAAAAAAGAGCATAAATATGGAAGAAAACAGCTCTCAAAAACAGTAACTAAAATACTGACACAGAGCACAGCACGAAACACAGTCAGGTAAAGATCTGAAGAAATAAGCTTCTAGGCTGGGCTACCTCTGTGCATGTAGGCAAATACACTCTGCAACCGAAATGCCTGCAGAAAGGGCAGTTCTACTCTATGTAAGACTACAAAGTTTAAATGGAAAAAAACTGATAGAAACACAGTTGTGACAGAACAAAAAGGAGAAGTCAGAACAGCGGAGAGCAGATTTTTTTTTCTTGATTTTGTCTGAATTGTGCAGTAAGCACTGAATATTTTACATCGCAAGATGATACAGGAAACAACTCGATGCTGTCACTGGTTCTAGGTGATGGAAATTTGTTAAAAACCGACAGCTGCATTTCCCAAGAGACAGAAGTGTTGTTCACTACGCGCTCTGTGACACTATTGTTTAACATCTGTGCTGGCAGGGCCCCCTTTACCTCACTTCCTCTCCTCCATTTAAAGTATGCCTAAAAAGCATTTTTAAAAAACCTTCCGTCACAAAATGCAGAGTCAGCTACACACTAGTGCTATCAACTGCAGCCATTACTTCAGAACAAAAAGATTGTTCTAACACACAGTTAGAATGTTTGTTTGCACAGAAAGTCCTGAAAAATATGAATATGTAGGCTCTTTCCACACGTGTTTTCAGCACATTTCAAACCGTTTAGCATGAGAAGATAGTAAGAGTCAAGAGGCATCTTCCTAAGTACATTCAAAACAGGGTTGATTTTTGTCCCATGTTCCAGTTTTTCAACTTGTTTTGAAAACGGACAGAACGACAAATCTCTCATACTATATGTAAATGGAGAACTGTATTAAAGAAGTCAACCTCATCCTTTCAGAAATAAGGATGATCGCTTACAGGAATTTCTTCAAGCTATCACACCTTTCTGACTGAGGCTGAAATGTTAAACATGTCAGAAAACCTTTTTGCTGTTCCAGTGCCCAGATGAGGAAGCCAGCATAAGAGAGAGTTCCCAAGTGGAAGTTCTTTCAGCTGGTGAAGGGCAGCCCAGAGATGTTATCTGGTAGGCTTGTCAGCACCTGGCTATAGATGCCACTTTTCAGGATGGGTCACACCAAAAGCTTGTCTAGCTCGACCACTTGTTTCTGTCAGCTTTAAGACCACATAGGTAAGAAAGAGTTTATGTGATACTTCCCCCTCAAGCACTCTCCAACTTAAGGTCCAGAGACCTCATTCCAGCTTTTTAAATACAGCTCTTAAATTATACAAAGTTGCCTTATGTTGTCTGACATTCTATATTTAAGATGTGTTCTTCCTCTGCCTAAACAATTGTTGTTCTGCATATCTTTAAAATGATACATGTTTTAGAACTATACTTAGCCTTTAAAACATGATCTGCTCAGAGAGCTCCTCCTCAAAGCCAAGCCATACTTGTATCTTATATTCATTCAGTACCTAATTCAGTATCAGCTGGCTATAAATTTTCCAAGTCTCCAGGGCTACGAGTACTTATCTGTATCTGGAGATTTGTAAGGTTCTCCTTCTCTGGATTCTTTTCAAGACTGACTATAGATAACTTGCAGTTCTCCACAAATGAAAATACCAAACAAGCACAATTAGTCCTTTTTATTAGTCAATTAAGATCAGCATGTTCTAGAACCTGAGTTTTAGAAAGACTGTTCAAGAGACATCTGTGAACTTCCTCTAGACTAAGGAAAACTACAAGTGCTATTTAAGCTTTGACAAGAGTTTCAAATAGCAATTGTTACAGAAATTCCATACCCAGGAAAACAGCAGCCACACTGGTGTATACCAGAATGGAATACTGAAAGACGGACAACATTGAATACCCTGTCAGACTCCAGAGCAACACCGAAGCAAGTCTGTTGGCAGATTTCTGTAGTGCGTTCCCAAGTGCACTACCCAAGTGTCAGTCTGTAGTTCAGCTTGTATGAAAAGACTAAGGATTCCCCTGGAAGTTCTCTCCTCATTAACATACAAACACTTGGCAGAACAGGGTCTAAACAAAGACTCATTATCTTCAATACATTTTGAAATGTTCTCCTTAAGCTCAGATTGAGGATTTTTTGCACCTTCTTTTCCTCAGCCTGTTGCTCTCAACTTTCCCCTGCCTCCAGATTTTTCATCGAATTCAAAAAAACATGGAGCAGTCAAAACTCATTTGACCTTACAGCAGATTTGAACTTGCACAAAAAAACACAACAAAGAGAAGTTGCTTTTAACATGTTTTTCTTTGTGTGGCTCAAGGCTCAGATTCTCTAATCTTGAAAGGGACATGTCCAACAGGAAGTTAATCCATGCCAAGGTAGCTCTTGTTCATAAAGTAGATATAGCGGATGCATTCAGAGTTGAGATAACTTCAAAGTTCCTTCTCAGGAAGGATTTAATTCTTCTGACAGTGTAGTCCATAGGGAGGAAACGACCATCTACCTAAACCACTGCAATAGGACAGGAAAGCACTAACACTAGGGTGAATCAGTTATAGTTTCAGTTTTGATGGATCCCCCCCCCCCACCCCCGCCACAAGCTCTTTTCACACTGCATTAGAAGCGTATGTCAAGAAATAAAGGTTTTAAATTTGACAAGAGACCTCATGACCTTCACAATCAAATTTTTCTAGGCGTCTTCCAGTTTAAGGGTATATCCAAGAAGGCAAATCCACAAAGTCAATTTCGTTGACATTCAGAACTGCTCAGCAGAACATTGCTAAATGTTGATTTTCCTTATGCTTCGACTCAGACTCCAAAAATTTTATCTCTCAGTTTCTTCCTTAGGAGAGTCAGAAAAACACCCACAACAAACAATCAAAACAAACAAAAAAACCCACCCCCAAGCCCCATCTTTTTCAAACCTAAACATCTCAACAATAAATAGAAACATGATTCCCCTCATGGCACATTCTTAGACAGCTACACCAAGACGTGCGAAAGAAGATGCAGACTACTCACTGATATTGAATTTCCAACACTTCCTTCAAAATCAAAGCTATGGAGCTATGACCTTTCTCACCTGAAGAACATGTTGAGCTGGCCAATTGTTTTAATTTATTTCAATATGAAGAAAGGAAAAACCAAGGTAACAGCTCACTTTTATTTTTTTCTCAGACATCACAGGGATAAAATAATAGCGCAAAAGGCCAAAGGGCTCTCGACATTCACTGTTTTTGCTCCTGCTTATGAAAGCAGGAATTCAATCCATCTAGTCCAGGATGGAAAAGTTTATGGCTTCTTTCTAAATAATGGGATTCTACTAATCGTTAAGTGCAGCAAAGCCATGACAAAACTCTGGAACAAGCAGAAGTCTGTAGTTGTACAAACCCTGAAATATTAGGTCACAGTTCAAAATTACCTAGACAGGTTGAAAAAATAGTTTGACAGGAACCTCATGAAGTTCAACATGAAGTGCAAAGTCCTATACCTGGGGAGAAATGAGCTCGTGTACAAATATACGCTGGGGGCTATCCAACTGGAAAGCAACCTGGCACAAAAAGGCATGGGGGTCTTGGTGGACACCAACTTGAACACAAGTCAGCAGTGTGCTCTTGCAGCAAAGGCAGCTGCAATGGTCTCCTGGGCTATATCAGGCAAACAATTGCCAGCTGGTCAAGGAGGGGATCCTTTCCCTCAACTCAGCACTGGTGAGGCCACATGGGGGGAACTATGCCCAATTCTGGGCTCCTCAGTACAAAAGAGACATGGACGTACAGACAGAGCAGCAAAGAAGATGAAAGGATTGAAACATCTGTACTCTAAGAAGAGGCTGAAGACAGCTGGAACTGCTTAGCTTGGAGAAGAGAAGGCTCAGGGGGAATCTTCTATGTATATAAAATACCTGAAGGGAGGCTACAAAGAAGACGGAGCCAGGCTCTTTTCAGTAGTGCCCAGTGGCACAAGAAGAGGCAATGGGCACAAACTGAAACAGTTGGCTCCTTCTGAACATCAGGAAACTCTTCTTTACTGGGAAGGTGGCCAAGTGCTAGCACAAGTTGCCCAGGGATGTTGTGGACTCTTCACCCTTGGAGATACTCAAAAAGCCACCTGGACACAGTCGTTGTCAACTGGCTCTAGGAGGCCCTGCTTGAGTACAAGGGGTTGGACAAGATAACATCTGCAGATCCCTTCCAAGCTCAATCATTCTGTCATGCTGTGACAAGAACTTCAAAATATGAAGATAGCTGTTAAAATTTGAGCTAGCCCTCCCTGCATTCCAGCTCTCTTAGTTCTCATGACTATTCTACTGAGCTGTGAAGTGTGCACTTCAAATCGAATGAAGAATCAGGGCATCCCTGCATCTGGGGCCCTGCTTTTAAGCTTTTCTCATCAATATGAGGTTCGTACCTGAAAACAAACTTTCATGCCTTGTAGTCCATCAAAACAGCAAAACCATCTGTAATCCATAACCAGGTGTACATGCAGGTAGAATCTGTCTTAGTGTTTTATTAAGCCTTAAAAGACTCTAAAAACCTTGAAGGTGTTAATTGTTGTTTTCCCCTCAGGCAAACAAATCGTTATTAATAACCAATCAGGCTTATCTTAGTTTTACGGAACCACCACCTGCAATTTGTTTTTCAGAATTTTTGACAGCATCTAAAATACTTCAAATACAGGCTCTGAATTTGGAATTTGCAATAGATCAAGTCTAACCTTTGCTCCATCATCTATGAGCACTCATAAAGTAAACTTTTCTCTTGCAAGTATTTAGAAGAATCTAAAATCTAACATTGAAATTCTATTTCAATAAATTAAAATGCCCATTTCCAACGAACTATGAAAAGGCAAAACAGGACAGATTCATGTTATTCAAGGCTGAAGCTTCACATGGCAGAATAAAAATTTTCAGACCATACAACAGATTACTTCTCTCTGAATCAATATAAAATCAGACTTACTTACTTCAGAATTATCATGTTCAAATATTGAAAACTGCATTTCAAGAGCTACAGCTGCTGTGCAACACACCTTATTTTGTGGGAATTAAATGTACTCAGAAACATAAGGTAACTTTTAAAGAAGGCTAGTGAGGAAAATAAAAAGCCTATGCCTAAATAAAGCAAGATTTCAACAAGTTTACCCAGGTTGGACATATAATAGGAACTGTGCTACTAGTCATCTCAAATATCTTTGCAGCTAACTGCTTTCTAAAACCAAAATGTAATTACATATGTTTCAGTAATACGTATCTCTATCAAACTTACATTGTCATTCATACAACCATGCTCTAAGATTATATTTTAAGAAGGAGTAACACTGAAGTTAAAGGTTCAATTTCTCCTAAAGCCTAAGAAAATCTGGATCATTATCAGCTGCATCTCTTCAGAGAGAGAATGCTGTATTACTACTATCACAGTTCTGTGTCATATCCATCACACTATATAAATCCAAACACTCCTACAACTTATACGTCACATTAAACAGTCGATTTAAAAATAATACAACGCTGCCATCACCTGCCGTTGTTGGGCTGCTGTGGAGAATGTCTGGAATGGTCTGAAGGCTCTGACCTCTGGTCAGGAGATCGTGAACGACTGCGGCGGGGCCTGTCATGTGATCGGTTGGAATGATCTGATGCCAGCGACTGAATTTCTGAAATGTCTGTTAAATAAAAGTTGTTTTTTCATGAAATGATTGTAATTAAAATGGTGGTATGACTTGCTTAAATGGAAATAAGCTTTTGCAGAGAATTTTTATGAAGATGTTTTAAATCTATGTTTATCATTTCAAAACAACTAAACATAACATTCCTGAAAGAACAACTGCAGGAATAGGAACTGTATCTTTTCCTCCATTGTTTTTGAAGGAGTGGATTTCAATCACATTTGAACAAGAATTTAACCACGTGACAATCTTACTCCTAACTCTTCTCCTCCCCACCCTCTCATCCCACTTAGGTATTTCACATCTTCACAACACAGGGGATTCTTCTCTCCATTTGAAAATCAAGTTTATTTATACTCACCATCTCTTTCTGAAGCATTAGCAGAATGAATACTGTCAGAAAGATCCGGGACATTCAACAGTGTAGCTCGTTCATCTCGCTGAACAACCATCTTCAACTTGCCTTTTGACCTTTCTATTAGTGTTTTTGCATCTGCTAAGGACATATTTTCCGTCACTGTGCCATTTATCTGGAACAGAGTAAGAAAAGAGCAGATGTAAATTTACTGGGGAAAAAAGTAAAACTCCAGTAAAGATAGTGTTTTTCTGTCTGATGATATTTAGAAATAACTAGAGATATTTATCAAATTGCCACAACACAATGGAAAACTATTGAGCTCATCTTAACTATAACATAATACAGAAAATTATTTTCATCTTCCAAAGACAAAGCCTCTACCACTAATACAAAACTTCTAAAGCACTCGTTCATGTTTTTTGAATCAGCACTGCTATACTCAGAATGGTATGCTTTTCTGCACCAAAACATTTCCAGCAGTAACTTGAAATAAAAATTGTTAATATGAATCAAAAATCACTGGGTATACCAATTTCTACAAAAATCAAAATTTAACCTGAAGGCAAGTTCTAGTGTTGCTCAATACGACAATTCCACAACATGGTATTGTATAACTAAACACATAGGGCCAAAGTCTCTACCATCCCAAACGTTTTCTACTATGCATTTACAGTGGGTGCTATTTGTCTGAATAAGGCCTGGAGAATAATAATAATAAAAAAGAAAACCACACACACAAAAAAGGCTTTATAATTTTCCTTTCCTTAGAGAAGTTGATTTATACTTAAACTTATTGATCTTTGAAATAATTTAATAAAAAAAGATACATCTCCTACTAACAATAATTATGCTATTGAGATAGCTAATTCTAAGAACAGTTATACCAATGAGTTTTCCCTTTGAACACACACCATCACCATTTACTATACCTTCAGGACAACATCTCCTTCCTGAATATTGCCATCTCTTGCTGCCAGGCTATCCTGTGATATTTCTTTCACAAATATGTGGCTTGCCAACCGTAGACCATACTCTTTAAGTAACAGCAATAAAAGAAAAAAGAAAGCTGATGAAGCTGCAGTAAAAAAAGGAGGGAGCTATCTCAAAGATTCACAACACTGCTTTGCGCAACATTTACAATGGAAACACAAAGAGGAGAGTGAACTTGGCACATGAAGGGCTGTAGTGGAATTACTCTATGGATTTATCATTACATTCATCTCCTTTCTAACTCTGCCTGTAATCATAGCTGTTACTCAATAGCTTAACTTTCCCTTTTCAAATAAGACAGACACTGAAGACTCAGCTGAAGTATATGGAACGTACGTAGCCACCGACTACCAGATGTCAGGTGCACAGCTGGGATTTGTTTACACTATTATCATACTTTACCTTTAATTCAGCACATATGTTTTGGAACATGAAAAATAACACCAGAAATACAATAGCAGTTTTTAAGTTTTCAGCTAGCTACTGGTAAAATGGGGAAACAAACTGTCAACGGCACTGTTCATATAGCCCATGAAGACCTTTACAAGATATTGACTGAAGCAGTTGGCCTTTAAAAAACAGCAGAAGTCTTAGCAAGAGAATTACATACAAGTTACCTTCATTTTTCCTCGATTTCACCAGTGTCACTTTGGTAGGTTTTGCAGGCTGACTGGAAGTAACCGACCTTCTGTCTGATCTTGGTGATAAGCTTCTCTCTCTGCTAGCACTTCGATCTCTTACCCAGCTCTTCTCATGCCTCCTGTTGACACTTGGACCACCACGGCTGGTTCTTGGATCACGTATCTCTTCATCATAACTATCATCCTCATTTTCAGACACTGGTTCAGGTTCTGGGCGAGCCACTGGAATCTGAATTTTCTTCATCCTTCGGATAGTCTACAACCAAACACTAGATATCGGCCTCTGGCTGCGCAATGCTAACAGTGTTACTAAACATCAGAAGCCAAGCTAATCCCAAAAACTCAAAAGAAAACACACAGACGTATTTGTGAATGCTCTGAATTCTTGCATCCTCATTATAAAATTCTATCCAATTAATACAGGAGACTCATCGATACAGATTACTAGAAACCTGGTTTTAAGGGGAGAGGTACATTTGTTTTTACAGTCGTTTTAGTTCTTTTTCGCTTCTGCAACAGTGGCGAAAGGATAAGAACAGCCATTGTAGCATAACACGATATTCTGTCTTCACAGAGCTGCATATTTGAACACTTTCTCTCTTTGCTTAAACCCACAAACCAGTTACTGGCACTGCTAAAAACTTCTTTTGCTAACATGTAATCTACTGTATACTCAGTGTGTTATTGACATCAACTCTCCTCAACTATGAAGCCTCCCAATCTTCCAGAGCTGTGCTTATGCAAGCCACAGAGGAAGTGGAACATTCCCACTGAAAGTTCAAAGTTGGTTTGCACTGACATAGGCAGCTTTTTCCAGAATAAGACCCAACTCTGTTTATGGCTGAACCAAGTTATACCATAAAGTTTTGATTAATTGCTTTTGTCTGCATAAATCTACACACAAAACACTGAACAGCTCACCATACTTAGTTTTGTTTAAGCTTTAAAGAATTGCTAAATCTGCAAGTGCAAAACACAACAGTTTTGGCAACTGTATTAAAGCACATGAGCACTAGAAATCTGTCAGCACAAAAACTTTTCTACAAGCCCTAGAAGTCTGTTTTTCTGAATTACAAATTTGTTAAACATTGTGCATTTGTGTCCTATTTTTTGTAACACAAATCTCAAACTTCTACAGAAAGTCAGATTACCACCCTTTAGCGATGACCTGTTCTGTTTTGCAAAGTTCAAAAGCCAGCCACTTTGAATAAATTACAAAATTATAGGAATTAAGGTAATTACACTGTATTTCAGCAAACTGTTTACTGAGCATAAAAAGAACTATTTTAGTGCCCGAACAGCGGGTAAAGTCCTTCAGCGTACACCAGTCTTTGAAAAACTTGATAAAAAAGTGCACTCAAGAAAGAAAAGAGATATTAAACAAAGGTGAGCATTGAGCTTTTGGCAAACTGAGAAGAACTATACCATAAAGGAAAGGAGTCTGAAGTATCCAGCACCACGTTACCCAAACATTATCATTCACATCCTAAAAGAAACCGTGTGACCCACATGATAAACATATCATGATCACCACTTAAACCTGAAGCATCACACAGGTATTATTTAAGTACTTTGCATCATGCATATATTTCATAGCAGACATTACACCATTTCACTCTTAACGACGGAATTTAAGTAAGCTTAAATCTTCAAGACATTCACTTACAATTTTGGCATTCTTCCCACTTTTCCTCAGCTGCTGAACAGCAAATGCATGCTCGACATTATCCATTGAAACTCCATTAACCATCGCAACACGGTCATTTTCTCTAAATGGAAGACATCACAATGCACAGCGTAAATACTTGATGCCAAGGGGAAAATATTGAGGAACGGGTGGCCCTGAACAAAATACCTGTATTATAAACCTACTATACAGTTACAGATAGGTATCTTTGCAAGCAAAACAACTAGGAGGCTAAGCTACCACTGACAAAGATGAATGCCCCTCAATTCAGAATCCAGGTATAGTTTGGCACTTACTGTAGCAGTCCTTCTGCTGGGCCTCCTTTCAGCACATCAGAAATAACTATAGATGTCTCACCACTCTGAAAGTGAGGATTATCTCTTCCTCCAGATATTGCAATACCAAATCCAAATCCAGGGGCCTATAATGTAACAAGAGAATTATTTCTACTTTCTAACATTTACATGGTCACAATTTGCATTCCTGTGTCAAACACAAAAAGGTCCTACGGTATGAAAACAACTTTTTGGAAGAAAGAAGGATCAACGAACCATGCAAGGCTATGCAATCCAAGAACAAGAGAGAGATTAAAAATAAATAAACAAAACACACTTAAAAAGCAGAGAGTTTCAGACTAACCACCTAATCTCTCCCAAGAGCACAATTAGAGTTCCTATTTGCATTTTTATGGTTTGGGCCTCAGGTGGTCATCAGTAATCTTCAGTAAGCACAACACACCATGCCACTGGACTAAGACACTGATTCAAACCTGTATCACTTCCTGCAACACTTTCTTTGAGGTTTCACATTATGGTATTTACCCAGCTTGACCTCACTTAGCGCAGGAACTGACAGGATCGCAGCGCACAGTAGTATGACTGCAGGCTCCGTTCTTCGGAATAATACCAAGATCACTTGTACCATTAAATACATCAAACCCTTGTCAGCACTTGCAAATCATCTGCATCTTAACAAAAGTAATTTGCTTCAATCTTTTCCCTCTAGGGTGACCTGCCACTACAGCAAGGTCAATGCCTCTGAAAAGTTATTCCTATTAGATATTTCAAGATACAGCAACGATGCTTGAATTTCTGCCTGGAAGCAGTGAGGGTGAGAAATAAACTTCCTAAATATAACTGATTTGCAAACTGTCTAGCTCTTCCATCATTATCCAGAAAACATTTTCAGAAGAATACTACCATTTAAGTGCCATATTTTGCTCAAGAATTTACGTTGAAATTTTTGACTATGCAAAATATTGTCACTTGATAGAAAACACCAGGTTTCGGTCAATTTCTCCTCTCCGTTTCACACCACACACACTCCATGCTGGCAGACTTATCACTTTCTTTTTCAGACTTTTTGACAAACATGACCCAGCTTTAGCAATGAGTTTCATAACCTTACAGTGACAGCAGAAGCAAAATGGCAGTCTGCATCTGGCTGTAAGACACATGACATTCAGCTTTTCAGACAGTAATTACTGCTCAAAAAATCTGTTCCCTATTTCCCCCCAAAACAGAGGTCATAAAAAGATGGTCCCTATTTAGCTTGTAAGCAGTGAATAGGACCATACAGTATTTAAACAAAGATTTCGAGATTCACTGTTCAGAATTTGATTTCAACCATTCGCAAACACTGTTGCCAGGTATGAAGAAAATAAGTTGGCCTAACAAGTGTGGGGGAGCAAGGAGGAGTATGTCTTGCTGCTTCTTTTGTGTTAACTTTAATTCATTAAAGAAAGCCTGGACATCTTTTCAAGATGAATCCTAGCCCTGATTTCTGGTTGATCTGGCTGGAATGCAAGAATTACTAAGTGAAACCCTGTGCCATGCAGAAGGACAGTCTGAAGGATCATAATACGTACTTATGGCCAGAGCTGAGGTTTTCTTTCAGTTTTGTCCTTTAAATAGTCAACAAAGAACATATAATAGCCTATGAAAATATGTAACAACACCCTCTTACAAAACAGTAATATTTCCCCTTTCTCATGCTACTGCTTAATCTTTCAGTTTTCCATTACTCTGATAAACAGAACTCAGTTTGCAATATATCTGGGTGGAGAAGGAAAGGGAGAAGAGAGATAATAACAAAGATACCTATCTCAAACTTCATTTAAACATTCTCTGTCTTTCCTTACATCATAAATAAAAAAAATCATGAGTGGAGAACTGGGAGAAGAGAAATACAATCCTTAGGCTAGGGCCAGCAGAGATGCAGAAATTCACCGTAAACCTTATCTTGCTGCTTGCCATTCTATCTTTATTTAGAGTAGATTTGTAAACCAAATCACCAATATTAAGACAACTAGTTTCATACCTCAGTGGTGGTGTTCTTTTCAAGAAGCCCTGAAACAATTCAGTCTCATATATAGACAGCAGTTAAAAAAAACCACAAGCCAGATAAGCTTTCTGATAACATACATCAGAGTCTTAAGAAATATTCCAAATAGCAAGTTCAAATCAAACCCTTAATCTTTGGAGCGTGTTCAGAGGAGGGCCACAAAGATGATCCAAGGGCTGGAGCACCTCTGCTACGAGGACAGGTTGCGGGAGCTGGGATTGTTCAGCCTTGAAAAGAGAAGACTTCGGGGGGACCTAATAGCTGCCTTCCAATACCTGAAGGGAACTTACAGGAAGGCTGGGGAGGGACTTTTTACAAGAGTGTCCACTGACAGGACAAGGGGAAATGGGTTTAAGTTGAAGGAGAACAGATTTAGATTAGATCTTAGGAAGAAATTCTTCAGTACAATGGTGGTAAGACTTTGGAATAAATTGCCCAGAGAAGTTGTGGATGCCTCCTCCCTGGAGGTGTTCAAGGCCAGGTTGGACAGAGCCTTGAGTAGCCTGGTCTAGTTGAGAGGCGTCCATGCCCATGACGGGGAGGTTGGATTAGATGATCTCTGAGGTCCCTTCCAGCCTATGCCATTCTATGATTCTACGATCTTATTGAAAATTTAAGAGCTCAAATAAGAAACTTTCCCCTAGACCTACTTCACCCTACTACTTTTCATTTCATCCTGCTGCCTATTATCACCTTGAGATAAGCAATACACTGAACTACTCTCAGAAAACTAAATCTAGCTCCTAGACAAGTCTGGAAATAGCAAGGTGTCAATTGCTACAGATTATAAAAAGCATAAACATGTATCTTAAGTAAAATTGCATTTTTTATTAAAAAAAAATCTGCCACATTACAAATTCATCTCTCAGATGTTGTAGTGACAACACAAGAGAAAGAACTGTACTATTTTGCTCTCCCACAGTAAGGCAGCATGGGAGAAGCAGAAAGGTATGTACATACCTGGTTTCTGTTCTTTGGGGGAAGGAGACACACAGAATTTGAGTTCCAAGTATGAAGAAACCCACATAATACAAGAGGAACCATGCACTTCGTCAAGTCCTTTATAGTTAAGTATATAAAAACAGAAGATCTCTCAACAAAAGATAAACTGTAGCTACCTGATAAGCTTTAACTGAATTTGAGACTGGCTCAATCTCTTAAGGGCTAAGTAGCAGTCCATGAAGTTGGAAGGACAGTAAAGAAAGAGAACAAAAACTCTTGGTTAGAAGTTCAAGCCTCTCCTCCCCAAAAAGTGCTTCTAGTAAGTCTTTTGACAACAGTGCAGGAATTCACCAACTAAGTTAAATCACAGCACGGTCAGAGTGCTTATATGGTCTGTTGCAGATTCTCCAAGATTTCTGAAGCAGATCAAAAAAACCAAACAAGAACATCTAATGTTTGAACCATGTCAAAGTGTCAGAACTGACATTTGTATACTGTAACTACTAGGATTAAGTATCCTCTGTCCCTAATTTGTAATGACATCTCTGGAAAGTAAAGGTCAAAGAAATAAACCCTTCAAAAAAAGTGAGCAAAGCTGCACTCTTCAACACGAGCTCTCTATGTAAAGCACTCCTTTCTTTCCTAAGGCTCATCTTCCAAAGTTTAATATACTGTACCATCCCCTTTTTAAAGGGCCATTAGAGATCAAAGGTGTTCAAAAAACATGTGTCTTTTCTAGGTATGTGACAACATTTCTGAACTGTCATTGACTGGTTTATGTATCAGTAACTGCCCACTGCAACAACGCAGAAACGTCATTTAAATATTTAATACCTCAGATGTTGATATGTTTAAAAAAAGCTAATCAGCAGACTACACAGATAGAATACCTTACACAGTACCTGCTAATGTGGCTGCTTTATGTTTTCTTCAGAAAGAAACTGCATCCAAATGATATCTATTTTCCTAAAATTTGATGATTACTATCAGAACTGCTTTTTGTTTTCACAGTTTTTGCTACTTTTATGGAGCCCAAGAAGAGTTAAAGGAATCCTACTCTGCCATACACAGGAGCAAGAGAATAGCACAGGCTTAAAACAAGATAAAATTGTCAGCACTGGAATTACCAGCAGGACAAAAACGAGTCTCAAAAGACAAATAAATGTAGTCAAGAATATTCTATGTATCTTCACGAATATACATGCCACCTAACAAACTATTTGCATTTGCCCTCTATTTTTAAGGCTGCTCATTGTAATAGCTGCTAGTGGTACTTACTCATTAACTAGTTTTAATCAAATAACACTAATAATCAATTAAAATGAAAAAAGAAACCACAGTTACATAGTTTCTTTGAGGCACTTGGAGGGACAACAGATCCACTTGCCATTAAGTAGGTACTTGTGAAGAGACAAGAGTTGATCTAGACTGACACCAGCTCTGGACTTCGCTCTTTCTTCCAGGTGGACTTAATAAAGTTTTGGACAAATTTATTCTGGATCAGATTCTTCTAGTGACTTGTCTACCATCATTTCTGAAGGCAATACTGACAGAGAACAAAAAAGTTTGGTGAATCCCACGAGCTTCACAGGCGTACCAACAAAACATGAAGCCAGTAACATGAAGCTTGACTTGCATCTATGCTGTAGAAATTCAGCACGTGTTAAGTGTCATTAATTCCATCATTCACAGACAGCTTACTGCTGTCAGGTAAGCCAAAATCAGAAGGACTTTTTAGTTTGCCTCACTAGAGAAAGCAAGTTTAGGTCTTCAAAACGTTTTGTTTGGGTTTTTTTTGGTGGAGGTTTGTTGTTGTTGGTTTGGTGGTGGTTTTTTTCGTGTGGCTGACAGTAGATGGTCTCTAGAAGTTCTATAGCTCAGCTAAGTGGAGCAGATAAACTGACATAAAACATTCAACAACCAGAGTTGCATTTTGAGTCTATTCCAAATCTATTACCTTCTAGGTATCTTTGAGGATAACTGAGATCTGGATGCATTTCACTCCTTCTGACTAAACTGAGGCAACCTCATTTACTTGACAATCTAATACTACAAGAATGTCACAAATAGGGTAAATACTAAGCACAATTTGCTTAACATTAGCAGAAGAGTTTTAGTCTTGGTTTTGTTAGGTGGCAGATGGAAAACATTGTCTTTAATTGGCTAAGTTAATGCTATCAAAGTTATTAGCAGTACACACCACCAGCCTTGAACTTCTAAACGAGACTTACTCATCTAACAAAAAAAGAGTTAAATCAGTAGAGTTGACAGAAGTCTGGCACATAAAATACCATAATCAAAACTATAATCAAAGCACACTTTCTCTTCTATTACTATACAAGGACTTCTGACTATGCTGCAAGCACAACCAAAGACATGATTTCTAGTTCCTACCTATTATTTCAAAATTTATTCAAGGTAAAACCATATTGCAGCATTTCGTTATTCCTTTGCGCACTGACTGAACTCATCATTTTCAGGTTTCACTGAAGTTACTGCTCTTATTAACCAGAAAAATATCCCCTTGAAGAGAAGCTTAGCTATCACTAAGTCTACTAGCCTATTTCTTATTGCTATAGCATTTTTTTGTTTCTTTTTGAATATAAGACATATTGATCTAATCAGTAATAGGAGTAAAAAAATGTTAGGTTTACACAGGTTCCAAGGATGACTGGACAGCTTCAGGAAGAAAACATCAAGGGCCACTACATACAGAAATATACTTCTTGCTCAAGAACTCGTTGATTTAAAAATTGTTGGAAGCTTGAAGAGTAGCCTAGGTAAGTATCACCACACATTTTTCCTTTACTTATACTTTTCTTTACACATGTGGTACATTAGACAGCCTTCCGTTCAAACTGAGCAAAACTGCTCTCTTAAGAGGGCAGGTACTGAAATGGTTATTTTGAATCAACAACATTAAACTCATTAGGTTTGTAGGGAGAATTAACATTTCATCTGACCAGCTGGTCTATTCATACACATTTATAGTCACAAAGGTCAACTCATCTGTTCAATGCTACAATTCTAAAATGCCTTGCTCATATTCTGAAGAACTGAAGACAAATGACATAACTTGCTGCCTTGAGAAAACTCTTGTGCATTTCCCTTTTGTTGGAACAAATATAGCTATTTGGGCCATGATCCCACGGTTGCTTTAATACCAAGCTGCTGCCAGAAACAGTATTGCACCTAAGTAACGCATTCCTTACTGCCTCTCTTGTACAGCTTCACAAAAGCTACATCAGAAAGCAATTTAAGAGCAACTCAAATAAGAGAAGAGTCACTCTAAATGTAAAAGCTGTCTTTCTATTCACTGATTCCTAGTACATATTCCTTCGTGCCAGGTGCACATTCTAACCACTCAAAATCACTATTTTCAGCCACTAACTTAAGTGGCAAGCAAATAAGGCAGTTTTGAACACATTTATTTATACTTAGCCACATTGTTTCATGTGCCTGCAAATAAAGTTTATAATATTTAAGTATAGTTACAGCACAATCATTAATGAACACTTGGATTTCTAACTACTTTCAGTTACATACAGTCTGGCATGGTTATTCGTAGGCAGGCTTATCTCTGAAACCTAACAAACAAATAGAGCTACTATCGAATGGAGCTTTTACAACACTTCTAAATTTATACAAAGGAATATGACAGTTTCCTTTCCTTCTACTTCCTGACATCTGGCTTTTTCCTATTGTTTTCAAAAGCTACCAGTATCCTGCGTTAGGCACACACAACCAATTGTAGGAACTTACCCTGTGAAGAGTCACTGTGTGTTGTTCCCATATAGCTGTTTCTTCCATTGTTGTGCTCTAAGGGGAAAAAAACCCAAAGATTAGTCCAGCTATTGAGAGTGAAGTCTAAACAGCTGTATAATACCACAAATAGTGTTACTTTTGAGTGTAAGTTTCTAATACTCATATTGAATAGCTACAGAGAAGTAGGGCTGGCTCTTTTGCTACACATTTCCTGTCTTTATATGTCACATCTGAACTTCCTGTGCTCCTAGGGAAGAGGGGCAGGGGGAAGAATAGGCAAAATAGATTTCTAATTATTACATATGTCAGAACTTAAAGTTATAAAGAAGTTCAAAGAGAAGGACTACCAGAAGCATTTGTGATGTAGGCTTTTCTTGGTTGCTCAGTAAGCGTACATTAAACGAAGCTTGACCAAGGCCCACTTTCAGTTTTCCACTGTGATCAGTTGTGTTTATATCCTAACTTACATACTTCACACCTTTGTCAACATTCTCCTTTTGCTTGTTCTAACTGTATGCAGATTACCACTAATTCATGAATGCCCAGCTGTAGATTACTGTACCTGTGCTACTGTATTATGCATACAGGTCACATTTAACAGACTCCACAGTTTAGTGCAGGGTAATTTCCTTGGTGAACAGTAGCACCGTGCAGAAATAAACAAGGTCCTCTCTAAGAGAACCCGATTAAACAGTAACATTATGACAATATTTACATACCTGCATTTCTGCTGAAAAGAGCAGACACTTGCACTACTTAATGTGCCACAAGCAGTAAACATTCAGAAAGCGGAAGATGGCATGAGGGAGATGAAACCAGCAGAGCCAAAGGCTTGAAAACAGGCAGAAAGGCAGCAGGAAACACATAGCTAACAGCATGAAGTCTCCTGCCATCCTGCTGCTGTATTTTCCACCTTTCCAGAGGGAGTGCCCAGTATTTTGCTCCATAACCATCTCAGAAGCCAGCAATCCACTAACTAAAGAACAGAATCAAAACACAAACATCTCTGCAATATGGGAGTGTTCTTTTTTTGAATACTTACTTTACACTTAATTTGTTTCTGCTACAGTAACTCAGCCACTACAACAAAAAGAACTCCTAACTTTTAATCCAGTCCTGTATTATAATAGAGAACAGCAGCAGGAGTGTTTACTCCCACGATCAATACCTTTGAAAACGTCATCCGATTTCAAAACATAAGAATTTGCAACTAGGTTTAAAAAGTGAGTTCTTCCCACGACCTCAAAAAGTTGTGGGGTTTTCCCCTTCACATTTTATGCTCTAATTTCAACAGTTCGGATGTGCTACATTATTGCTCTTTTCTCTTTCAGGGTTCACTTCTCCTGAAAGTGTTCGTGTAACTTAATAGGGATACATTTCATTCAAACAGCCTTCCCCCCCAACCTCTTCACCCAGTACGAAATGTTACTCCTTTGCATTGCAAATTGATTCACTATCCCAGAAATAGATTATTTCTCTCCAACTTTTTAAAAGCAGATCAAATATATATGAACATACTAATAGTTTACACACACAAAGCCATCTCTGAAACAAAACAGAGCGTTTTGCTTGCTAAACTGTTAATGAATACCAATTTCCTTCCCTATTTCTGATGCTCTCATTCTGTCTTAGTTTTGGCAACTGCTTCTCAGGCTAAACATCTCGTCAACAAGTGAAGAATTATCTCTGCAAGTAAACTTCTAAAAGAAAAAGCCTTAAGTAGCTCCCGTTCAGAGAAAGGTGCAGCAGGAATCCAACAGAGGAGTGCAAAAGTTACAATTCATATTTTAATTGAAATAGGCCACTACATTTCTATCTGCAATTATTAACAAAAGTTAACCTGACTGGCTCATTCATTGCATTTATCCTGGCAATGCCACGCAGGTACAACGTCCCACTGGGAGTTGGAGGCACTTTCGCACAGCAGTTTGAGCTACTTGGCTCTGAGTCCCTACGCCTTGCTGTTGGAGCTCGGTGCAAACACACCAACCGGTTCTGGATATGGCAAAGACTGATAAAACCCAGTTTAACCAGCTAAGCACTGCTGCCACCAGATCCAGGACAACTGGCAATCCCAGAGTCAGAGCAAGATAAGACAACAAAAAAAGCTAAGCAATGACTAAGAAAAATGGAAATAACCTATGTAACATGCTTCTGAGAACTGTAAGATTTACTACCTCGCAAAAACCCAGGACATACCTCTAAAAAAACAACCACACAAATTCACCAGCCTTTCTAAAACTGGACAAGGTCCTTCAATGCTTGATCTACTGACTGGGACTGCCATTTTTAATGCCTTTTTCCTTTCTGTAGAAGCTTGGTCCTTCCACTCTCTTTGCTTGTTCTCCATTTTCTCGCTCACACTATCTCCTCTATTCATCTATTGCCTCCCTAGATTTTACTAATACATTCATTTCAAATTCACAAGACGTGGAAACATCAAATATCCATTAGTTAGATGGCAAACCAAGTAACGTGTTATTTTCATTCTTTCTGCATGCCCAAACAGTCCAATCAAGAACGGTGAAAGCAGTTCAAAGGCAGCCCGAGGTGAGTTGTTGGCTTTGACACAAACCGCTTATGTGAGTTAGTTTCTTATCTGTAAAGAACTGCATTCACTCACGAAAGACTCAGAAATTTGATGAAGACCTGTGAAGGTACTCACCCCAAGCACTAACCACTGAGGCAGAAGAATGAGCCTGTGCTACCATCAGCTGAGGTCCCTGTTGTGACCGTGCTCTTAGATCATACTCACAAAGTGCTCTATTTTTCATGCAACATTTGAATTTCAGGAACCTTGTGAGGATTTAATTCCCAAGTCTCTAGAAATGGCAAACACTGCTTGTAATTAATAGGTGCAGGCACACAGTGTAGGTCCGCAGCAACGGTGCCAGCCCTGCTGACTACTGGTGCAAAGCTTGGTATCCCAAATAACATTACCCACCACTGATTTAGGTGAAATCAAGGTGGCTCAGCAGGAACTGAGAAATACATACAGCCTAACTCCCCAGAAACCAGGAATATACGAGAATACTAAGATGCTATAGTCTAGGGTTAGAGTAACTTAACAGAGAGCATTAAGTATCTTTGAAACCTAAGTGGACAGCTGACAGCATTTGACTTCACAAACTCCAGATACTACATCTGTATTAACTATAGCTCTCTATATGTATTAAGAATAAAAAGAATAGAAAGAAAATGATGGTATCATGACTTCAGTGTTGGAAAAAAAAGATTTGCTTTATGTTTATGCTATACTGAAATGAAGTTTCCTTAAGCTCGTCTTAAACACCCTTATACAGACAATTAGCAGCACTCCCAGCTCTGTATGGGGCAAGTGGACGTGTTTGCGGGTTGGGGTTTTTTTACTATTACTATTTAAAGGATGAAGTCATACATGAAGTTGCAATTCATCAATATGAAAGTAATGCAACTTATCATTTGCTCAGAATCTTGGAAGTTGAAGTTCATCTTTGAAATTGCCCTGAGATATAAAAATATCAAAGAAAACATCTTTTCATAAAGCTCTCTTTGTGGGCTACAAGGGTCCTTTCCCCTTCTCACCACATTTCTTTCCTGCTTTTTAAAGGCTGAGGTTTTCATTTCTCTTGTTTTAAAAACATGCCATTTCCATACAACTCTTACCTTCACACATGCACCTGGGCACACACACATATACATAGGATTAAATTTCCCCAAGGATTAATTCTGTACTTATGCATCAAGATTTTTCCCTCAACCATCATGAAGGGAAAAAAAAAAAAGCCTTGCTGGCTACAAACAAGTCCGAGCAATGCTGACATGTTTGCAGATAGCATTGCTCAGTTTACCTCTACTGCAGTTGGAAAAGCTGTTATCAGTAGCAGCACTGGAGCCGCTCAGCCTTGAGAAGACAGCTCAAGTTCATGTCTGGAAAAATCCAAACAATAGCCACAGAAATTAGTATTTTATACCTAAAATAATGGAAGGTTTCTGAGGTAAAGTTTCTTGCAGGATAACACCTAGACGTGCTCACACTAAGGCCAAAGCTCCTACATATTCTTGAAATGAAAGCCAGAGTGGTTTCCCGATGTTTCTTTGCAAGTCTAGGGGAACTTGAAAGAGGAATTATCTTTCTTGTTTAAACTGAACTGCTTTTCGTAAGTTAAGTGTGTCAAGCCAAGTTAGATTTTAAGCAATTGTTTGCTCAATTATGATCGAGTTTTGATATGAGGTCAAAGGAGTTTCCAATTACCTTATTTCTTAGTAAAATTCAACAGTTGTTTCCTGTAAACAAACAGGAAGCGTTAAATATCTACCAGTGTTATATGTTTCTACACATTTCTCACAAAGGCCAATGAGATTATTACATTTTCAGAGAAAATCATATTTAGGCATCTACCTTAGAACAGGCAGATTCTCCTCTGGCCAACACAAGAGCAACCTACCATGGGAAGCAATAAAGTACTTTCAGTATCTTTACAAACCTGGTTTCACAGATCATCGTTGACAGCTGTCCTGCAGACAATAAGATGAAGCAACTACTTCTGCTGCCTCAGGGGGCATATTGTTTCTGTTCTCCACAAAACACAATAGAGGAAAGCCTCTCTGACAGATCCAAGTCCCTGCTCTAATCCTTTCAACCACAACGAGCAAGCTACAAGAAACTGAATGACCAGATCACAAACTCAACCATATAAAGAATAAAATCTTTGCTCCAAGCCTGCAGCCTCATGTAGTAGCTTTTGTGTCTACCTTACTTCCAATAAAATGCTGACTTCTAAAAACATTTCTAATTGTCTGCTAAAAATCATAACCTTGAGAAATAGTTTTCTTATTCAAGACATGGAAAAAAAAAAAAAGAAAATAAGAACTGGTAAGGGGCTGCATCAAAAGAAGGAAATAAGTTTTATTTAGAGCCAGTCTCTTCAGAAGGACCAGAAGGACACCAGGCATTCATATGCCTCATCTATCTTCTCTGTTTCCATTTGGCTTCTAAAGTCAATTCTTAACTCTTCTTGAGGAAGTCTGACGTTCAATAGCATCCTACTGCTGAAGTAAAGTTGTGAAGGTTAAATGCAGAATCAATATATTTTGATTCCACTTGCAGGAAGAAGAATTAAAAGTGTCTATTGTAACAATTAGCATTAACAACTGTTACAAGAATTTCTGCTGGTTTGTTGAGTATCTAGGGGCAATAGTTATCATTCACTTGAAAAAAAAAATCGTCAATACCCAAAACAAAGAGCTTCCTGAGGAAGTTTAGAAAAGAAAATTATATTCCTCAGTTAGCCCAGAGCAGGGAATGAATCATAGAAGGTCTGGGGTTGGAAGGGACCTTAAGATCATCTAGTTCCAACCCTCCTGCCACACACAGGGATACCTTCCACTATATCAGCTTGCTTAAAGCTTTATCTAACCTGGCCTTGAACACCTCCAAGGATGGAGCATTCACAACTCCTCTGGGCAGCCTCTTCCAGCGCTTCACCACTCTTATTGTAAATGTCTTCCTTCCATCTAATCTCAATCTCTCCTCTTTCAGTTTAAATCCATCACCCCTTGTCCTATCACTACAGGGCCTTGTGAAAAGTCCCTCTCGAGCTTTCCTGTAGGCCCCCTTTAGGTATTGGAAGGCTGCTATAAGGTCTCAGACTGTCTTCATAAGAGAGGTGCTCCAGCCCTCTGATCATCTCTGTGGCCCTCCTCTGGACTCACTCCAACAGCACCATGTCCTTCTTATGTTGGAGGCTCCAGACCTGAATGCAGCACTGCAGGGGGGGGGGTCTCATGAGAGCAGAGTAGAGGGGCAGAATCACCTCCCTCGACCTGCTGGCCACACTTCTTTTGATGCAGCCCAGGATACAGTTGGCTTTCTGGGCTGCCAGTGCACATTGCCGGCTCATGTTGAGCTTCTCAACCACCACCACTCCCAAGTCCTTCTCTGCAGGGCTGCTCTCAATCCATTCTCTGCCCAGCCTGTACTTGCGCTTGGGATTGCCCTGACCCACATGCAAGACCGTGAAGAGGTCATTTCCCTACACGCAGGGTCTTTCAGCACTCAGCTGGAGCAGTGTGTTGTTTCCAACACTCACCAGGAAGACCTCCTACAGACATTCACCTTTGTCCTTGCCCAGCTAAACTACAGCCACCTTAAATGCCAACAGATTCTCTCCAATTGTATTACCAAAAAAGCCTTACAGCTAACTGAAGAAAAAAAAAAAAAAATCTTTTTTTTAACAGTTGTTCCCCTGCAATTAGTACAATGAGGACAGAATCCTATTACGAATCTAATTTTATCAATTGGAATGAGAGCTTTGTCTTACGTAGTCTTTACACAACATATCTACTTTATGCACTACACCTACTCTACAGACTACCTCAGAGGTATATACCCGAGCTATTTCAAATGCTGGAAGCCAACTACTAAAGCAAGTGTAGCCAAAGAGAAGGGTACTCCAAGACAGGATACGTGCAGCAAACTGCACACTGCTGGAGCTGGTTGCTTGCACTCAAGAACCTTGGTACCTCTGTACCAGACTTTGCAAGCGGCCTATATCCTTGTTTTCCACTTGATCATCACTCTCTGCAACGAGGAAAGACTGTTTCCCTGAATGTATTTTTTAGAAGAGACTCAAGAGAGATCAGACAGAGCAGCTCAGGAACTGCTGTAGAGACAAACAACGTGCACCTGATGCTATCTGATTATCTCTTTTACACAGCAATGCTAAGTGCAGGAGAAAACATGCACTAAAGCATTCTCTTGGGAGATCTGTATAAAAAAAATAATCATTATTCATCATTGAAGCTGAGAAGCCAGTCTTTAGCCTCACCTTCTGTCTGAATGTACATCCATGGAAGCAATATCAACCATCTATTTTGGAAACAAAAATACTAACCTCATTCTCTCAAGCAGATACACTAAACACTACAAGTAAAGCAGTGCGCATCGGGGTTGTTTTTTGTGTTGTGGTTTTTTTGTTTTGTTTTCCTATTTCATACATTGCACAGGTCCCAATCTCATGAAAGGCCTGTATTAAGACAGACATCATTATTAAAGCTGGTCTTCAGAAGACAACATGCAATCCAAGTCAAATAAAAGACATACAGAATTCTGAACACTCCATGTTAATAAAATGAACTTAATTTTACTTAGCTTAGTCTAGAAGTACAAAGTCTTTACTACAATAGTACATACCTACTGCCTGGACAACAGAAGTCATCTTTTCATCATGAATAGCAACTTTGCAAAGAAAAACAAGGACTAAACTTAATTTATATATGTGGCTGTAATAGTAACTAGGCTGATTCACCATTCCACTCAATCCTCCCTATGCTTACACAACCTCATGCCACTCCATGGGACACTACTTTACCAAATACAATTTTTACTACTTCCTGCTCTAAAATTCTTAAGAGTAATTGCTATATTTTGAACACATAGAAACTGCATATACCTAAAAACATCCCTTCTGCTAGTTTTCCTGATGAATTTTTGTGCAAGACATTTTTGCTCTGACTTCTGGGCACTATTCACTACAAACTAAAAAAAAAAATCCACCACCTCAGTATTTAACCCATCCCATTTAATACCCAACTTCTTTAGCTTGACTCACTTTTCCAGAATAGCCTCTCAAGTCCAAGCCTCACACATCACAGACAGCTCTCTGATCTCCCAGGGTGATAAAACCTTTCTGCTGTTGTTGCTGCTGCTCAATATAAAAAAAAAAAAAAAAAAACAAACAAACAAAAAAAACAACCAAAAACAAAAACAAAAACCCACCCCCATCCTTCCAAAAAGCCCTAAACAAGAACAGTACGCAGAAATTTGGAGGGATATTGCATTTTAGTGAAATAATTAAACACTGGATTATAGATCCAGTTAAAACTGAGCATCTATAGAAACATTCATGATACAGGCTTAATGAACATCATTATCCCTCCATAGCAGAAGGCTGACACTCAGGAATAAGAAGGCAAAACAAACCAGAATGTAAGACCCACATGCAGATACATCTCAAATCATCTTAGGCCAATTTACTTCAGATGAAGAGTACCACTCAAACACCCTGGTAACACTATCAGCCAGAAGCTAAGCAAAGCTTACTGGCTTCATGATCTCCAAGGCCTGGGAAAACTGCTTTAGAATTTAGAATCTTTGTCTGTTTTGCTTCTTTCCATTTTGCTTTCCAGCTGGCAGTGAAATCACGTAGGATCACAAACTCCAAAGCACTGGCAAGCAGTGTGTCACAGATCACTACTCCAGGCCAGTATGCTAACAAAATGGAACTAAAATCACAACAGAACAGAAAGGCTAAAAACGAAAGTGGTAACCCATGTTTCTTCCTCCCAGCTCCCCTGAGTGATGTTGCCAGAGGGAAGCACAGATAGCTTGCAATTCACTTTTGGTTTTAAGTCTTTTCTCTACCATACTGACCTAGGTCAGTATTAGGACATAAAGATTCCAAAATTAGAGTATGGTTTTTAATATGTAATTAAAAGCATTTATCTTCTCTTTATTTAAAGATCAATTTTAGCTCAGATCTGATTTTTTTTCCAAATTGTTTCAAAACCAAGATCTTCAAGAAACTCAATGTGATATTTTAGCTCTTTAAATCTCAGGATGCAACTTGAAAAGCACTTCTTTTAGCACAAGTAACTGCTTAAGCAGCACACACTGCCCTCCTACTAGTTTCAATCCTCAAAAATACCCTTCTTCCTCTTACTACACTTGTGCAAGTGGTACACTTAAACACATGGTCATTTCTACTCATACCAGTTCATCTCAGCTCCACTGACAGAAGCTGCCAGTGGCATGGTTTGTAAGCCAGTCCTGTTAACATAAAAGCTCAAATTGCAGCCTCACATCAAAGTAAAACAAGCTATATTGAAGTATACGAGTGAAGCTCATTAAGTGTACACAGCTGTGACCACAGTTTCACAGCACCTGACTCAACCTGGAATAGGAAATTCCAATTAGATATTACCTGCTTGGTTGGTTTGTTTTAAAACCACGAGGGTGGTCAAATGGTGGTACAGGCTGCCCAGGGAGGCTGGAGCACCTCCACGGATGGAGCTTCCCAAGACTCAACTGGACAAGATCCTGGGCGATATGCTGTAGTGGACCCTGCTTTGATCACAGGGCTGGACTAGATGATCCCAAGAGCTCCCTTCTGATCCCACTGTTCGCAAATTATTCTGTAAACCAGATTCAGTGAGAACTGCTTTGAGCGTGGGACTGGACTAGCTGATCTCTAGAGACCCTTCCAAATTTGATTACTCTGTGATTCTATATAAGTCACATTTCCAGCACATTCCTGAAACCAAGTCCAATCACCAACTGCAGACACAGCCTCCATCCCTGCTCTTACATGCAGCTCGGTGTTACTGTTTTATCATTCTGTTAAGAACATTAGTTGGAGTTCTTCCAGTTTGATTCTTCCCTTGGGAGAGAAGCGCAGTGCAGTATCAATACCACAGAAAACAAAATCATACTGTATTACTTCTATATAAGAAACCTAAACCAGGCTTACGTACCTGACCACTGCTTTTTAATTAAAAAAATACAAAGCCAAAACGCACAGAAGCGTAAGATACTGACGTCGAAAAATTATCAACATGAAGTTAGACATTAGGACAGCAATCAAAGCATTCAAGCACCTCACTTTAAGTCAGAATACCTCTTATCTTGTTTCTAATCCAGAAAAGTCATAACATAGTTACCAATCACTGCACTACGTCAATTTTAGATTGTTATACTCTGAAGATCCATCAAACAAGAGCCTCAGGATAGGCAACAGTCTCCCACTAAAAGCAGGATTGTTTTTCCCAAGATATTACTCAAAGCTGTCAAATATCAATCACACCTTAAGAGCCTTGCATGACAGTTCAAAGTTACAGACACAGAATTATAGCCCATCTTCCAGCTTGACAATAAAACAGCACACACAGGTTAATTTCTCCTTAAAACCTCTGGGGCTTTTTGTTGGTTTGGTTTGGTTTTTAAAGCCCACACAGCCACAACAAAACAATCTATTTTATGGTTAATTTACCAAATTCTTCTGAAATTAAGATTTGAAATGCAGATACTCCAAACACACACACACTGCCTTTTGCCTGGTAGAAGCAGTTGACAACTACTTTTGTAGTTGCAGAATTCCGCATGAATTTGTTCCTGATATTTTCCCCCCTGAATCTCAGTATGAAGAAATATGTCACTTTGTGCAGTAAGATTTTTTTTTCTTTTTATAGGTAGAAAATTTATTCCTCAATCTCAACCAACCACACTTAGTAAGAAATTTTGTGTTAAGTGTCCTTCCCTACCTCGAACAACTACACACGCAGAGATGGCATTTTTCCCCATGCCCCACCTGGGTAACTGTCAGTTAAGAAGACTGAATTTTAGCAGCCGCATGGCTGCGAGA
The DNA here is from genome assembly GCF_009769465.1 of Tauraco erythrolophus. Taxonomy (NCBI): domain Eukaryota; kingdom Metazoa; phylum Chordata; class Aves; order Musophagiformes; family Musophagidae; genus Tauraco; species Tauraco erythrolophus. The sequence goes on along the minus strand of NC_141478.1, from coordinate 17,062,835 downwards.
GCATCTGCAGAACACATTACAACTCTAAGCTCACATTAACTTCACACATTCAAAGGAAGTAAGTTAGAAGGCAAGGATACAGAAATGCAGAAATTTAAAGAGCAGAAGATGGTGAATAATGTTAAATATTACTGCTCTTTGAAAAAGAGGAACTTCTTTGGTTAGAAAGTTGTTAGTGACTTTAGAGTAAGGAGTAAACCGCAACAAACAGTTTGGATAAAGAAAGTAACAGTAAACACAACAGGGTTTTGTGGTGTTTGGTTTTTTTTTGTTTTGTTTCAGGGCTGGGTTGAGGGTTTTTTTTTGGGGTTTTTTGACGTGGTGTTTTTTGTAGGAGGTTTTCTTTTGTTATTTTTAGTGACTGTTTTGTTGTTGTTTGTTTTTTTGAGGGGGGAGGGGGGTTGGTGAGGGCTTTTTCCGTGGGTTTTGTTTGTTTGTTTTTTAAAGTGCAGTGCTTGTAAATTGAGAGAGGAAGGAAAAAAAGTAGTAGTCAATGGGAGAGAAGGAATGAGAACTAGAGCATCATGGCAATACACTGCTGGTCAGAGGCAGACATCAGATCTGGACGTGAAGACAAGGCAAACACACACACTGCAGCAGTGATTAACGTTGATGTGTGCAAAAGGCTTACTCAGCTATCAGCAAGGAAATCATTCCTGAACTTTCTTATCAGGGAAGTATGGGAAGGGGAAAAGAGATCATTTTTTCCTCAGCAATTCCTCAGGATTGTCCCCATCCCATTAACAATGCCTACTTTTGTATTACTTCACCATGAAATAGAGTACTCATTTACCTATTTCTAAAACACTACCTTGAAAAAGGGGAAGAGGCATCTGTTTAAGCAGGCACAATTTAGGAAGCTTTGACACTTTACTTAATTCTCTCAGTCTCCCTATTTATATGCACAACATAAGTCTGGCTCCAGGATTTTCTTCCTGAGAAACTTCCTTTCTAAAGCTAACACATTAAGTGATGAAGAAAAAATTCTAATCTAAGTGATCAGAAAAAAATCCAGGGTGATCTTCTAGCAGCCTTCCAGTACCTAAAGAGGGCCTACAGGAAAGCTGGAGAGGGACTTTTCACAAGGGTGTGTAGTGATAGGACAAGGGCCAATGGCTTTAAACTGAAAGGGGGGAGATTTAGATTAGATGGAAGGAAGACATTTACAATGAGGGTGATGAGGCACTGGAATAGGTTGCCCAGAGGAGTCATGGATGCCCCATCCCTGGAAGAGTTCAAAGGTCAGACTGGATGAGGCTTTAAGCAACCTGATCTAGTGGAAAGTGTCCCCGCCTGTGGCAAGGGTTTTGGAACTAGACTTTAAGGTCCATTCCAACTCAAACCATTCCATGATTCTATGCTACAATTGTCCTTACATCCAATCACAAAACTAATATAGCACTGACAATTCAAAACCAGGTAATGCTATAAGTTGAAGATGTAGAATGAAAAACAACAATTAAGAAATATCAGTCAATACTACCAGTATTTAAATTCTGAACAATGTAGTTTATATGAGAGGAGCCGTTTTTTTTTTACCAAGCCGTTACCTTGCAGACGTACAGATGAATTCCCACATCCCAAGAAGCATGTTCCGGTAGCTCATTTAACTGCTTCATTTTCATCAGTCCTTTTGCCCCCTTTTGCTTAGTGTCTATGTAATATAAATTGATTAAAATTATCCACTACTAATAAGAAAAACTGAAGTGACAGTGGAAGCTTCTAAAGAGTGGTGGAAATGGGGTCTAAGAAAAAGGATGGGTTATTTCAGTAATTGTGTGAACCAACTGAGCAAACGTCCAACAGTGCTGCAGAGGCAAGGCATAACAGCCAAAAGACTAAGCAAACTCTCCTGTCAGAACAAGTATAATCGTTGAAACAGCACCTTCAGGCTGCTGCTTGACAATACAAAGGGTTAAGGAGCAGCAAAAGCCTAAACTTAAGGCTATTGTCATCCTCAGGGCAGAGGATCTCCCTTATTTGCAAAGCTACTCTGAACAGAATCAAGGAATCAGTCTGGCATTGCTGATGGCTTTGAGGTGGAAATGAAGCAGGCAAGAAGAGAAGCTACCAAAATGAAAATAGAAGTCTCTTCTGGTAAGTTATTCATTGACTATGAATGCAGAAACATCACCCATATAACAACATACATGCAATCACTTTCATAACCCTAGCTGCTTTAGTGGGTGACAAACAATGGCTTATTCACAGCCAGTTATAGTGTGGGATTTGTTTGTGGTTGGTTTTTTTTGTTTGTTTGTGGGGTTTTTCTAAGCTTGGCTATACTATTAGATATTTGAAAGAGACGGATGTTTCTCTTCAGAAGGCAAGCAATGATTCATTGTTACCAAAGTAAGACTTATAAACATGTTTTCCATAAGATACCTGTATATTTATTCTACCTTCCAATTTATTATCCTTTCCCTTTTACCATGTGATCTGCTTCCTTCTCTTCAGGAGTCATGGCCACTAACAAGCACGAGATAAAATAATCGCAGCTCCAGAAGAATCAGCAAGACATTTCCACACTTTTCTTTCCCTTCCCCCTAAAAGGACACACAGCAGCAGCAGGGATGCCCCTGCCACTCAAAACAAGCCAGAAACAACTTTTTACTCCTATCGTAACTTCTTATCTTAAAAAGCAGCAATGAAACCAGCTTCATTGGGGAACCAAGACTAGTCAAGAGGCAATAAAAACAGGCTCGAGATACTGCCCAGCACCAACAGCTGCCCTGATAACAATCCCTCTCCTCTGCTTTCCTACTGGCAGCAATCCCACCATTGCCTTTCACTACACCTTTGGTTCACAACCTTCTCCAATCCGTAGGTCTCTTAAGAACAGTTGCATACAAATCACCACACAGTAAACTGCAGCTAAGAAAAGCAAGCCTTTTTTAAAACTGTGTGTTCTGTTGAGGTTAGGATTTTTTATTTTGCCAACTGTATCCCCATCCCAAAATAACTGAATTCCCATGAATCCCAGGCTGAAGAACTACCCTTGCCATTTCTCACTTGCTGAGTCAGGAGACAAGACCCAGACTTCTTCCCTTCCCTTCTGGAGTCAGGGCGGAGGAGACACTGGCTGCAGTCACTAATGACAGTAATTTCTGGACAAGAGGCTTTACACAGGCTTCAATTTAAACTCTGTAGGTATTCAGATTTACATAACCATCATGTCTTTTCCCATCTCACTCTACGGACACACAGCTAGGATTTTTTTCTTCCCTGTTTGCACATAAAAGCAGAGGAAGGGACAGGGAATTAACAGGCAAGAGCATTAATTGTTGACCAGATCAGAACTTCCTAGCAGCATGTTGCCTTTAAGCATACAAAGCAAAACAGCACACTTCAAAACAAAAAAAACCTCTCTCTTCTGATTAAGAGCCGTTTGGTAGACTTTCAATTATTCACTGTAGGTGAACTAACACTGAGTTTTAGGTAAAACTTCACATGCAAATTTAGAAAGCTTTGCAAGTAAGGAACTACCAAAAATGACAATCTTTCAGATCAAATAGCTTCGAGGTCTTTCTTCTACCATCTAAACTTCACCTTCTACTTTCCCAATTCAGCATTTAAGGTGATAAAAAAATCCAAAGTAGAACCAAAAGCACAGTTCCACCAAAGCAAAAAAAGCCACAGCAAGAAAGCCAAAGGTTAATCTTAAAAATGGTCACAAAAATACTTCTGTATTTACATCAGCAATTAAAAATAAACTCATTTAAGTGGAACAAACTGCCTCACCAGTAGCTTTAACCACATGACACTGTAACTGTTCTTCCCACAATTTCAAGTATATCAAGAATACAGGATTATATTCTTGACCAAAACTGCATCATGTCCATTCATCACCACTCTGGAACATACACTCCCAAACAGGCTAGAAAATTATGTGGGCAGAAATGATCAGGGCTATTTTAAAATATGTATCATGCTTCTACCAGAATTGTACCTTCTAACTACCTGGAACCATATTTAAAGACAGAGATTTTGCAAACCCAAAGGCCTTAAACAAGGGCAATCTCCTCCCTTCCTGAAAGTTGTATCGATTGTATTTTAACCTAAAAACTGCAAGAGTCAAAACTATAACCTTATACACCATTTTGCAAACTGAAAATTCACTCAAGTTTACACAACCTTTACCTCATTTTTGCTACCCCAGCACTCCTTGCTCCTTGTGGTACAGAAAGCAGCTCCACTGAACTTCTACCTTTTGAATGTAAAATATTCAAATTACAAAAGGTTACAGATCAGGGGAAATAACTAGTGCAGAAGTTGAAGTTTTTCCCCATCTGTTACCCTGTCTCTTTAAGCTTCACATTTTAAAACAAATTAAGGCTTTAATTGACAAAAGAGAACAAATTCACTTGAAGAGTGGCAAAGTTCAAAAAGAAAAAAGGAAGAAAGATAACAGAAATCCCACTTGGCTGCGTTTTTCCTCTCTGCACATATTTGTTCACATTGCTGCATATTAGCTCCAATCTGTTCCACAAAAAAAAAAAAAGGAATAAACAGAAGTGCTTCCACACTCTTGCCCTACTTGAGGCAGCCCCTTGACTCTTGAAGGGGAAGGTGCACATCAAAACGTTACGTCATTTAATTTCACGGCTAAACTTCAGTTCTTTCAAGAGCAGAACTTAACTTCATTTTTTGTTTTTGTACCACACTCTTGCCCTTGGGTGTTCCTCACCACCAGCAGTCCAAACATCAGGTGTGTTATTTGTATCTGCAAGTTAAGGACCCATTTTGTGACAACATGTGGTCTTTTCTTGCCTGGGATAAATCAGCAACATAGTTTTAGGATTGCTGCGTGACCTTTTTTTAAAAGAATTTTAAGTTCTTCCAAGGCAATACAGAAGAAAAGACGTACTTAAAGCTCTATTCCCATTCCACCTCTGCTTTCTGCTTTACATCTTGCAACAACACAGCAAACTAAAGGCATGTTTTAGCCACCCGATCCTGACAAATACATCATAAACTGAACACGTTAAGGTTCCAAGAACATATACCAACACTCACCTTGCATGTATGTACCATCATACTAGTGCCATTTTTCCTGGACAGTGCACTGCCAATTTAAGAGTCAGTGCTCCCAAGTCATATTTACTCTCAAAACATCAAAGACAACACATGCACTATCATATCAACACTGCAGATTATTGATGCATATACTTAATTTGAGACCAATAGCACTGCAACACCTCACACAAGTACAAAGTTTCTGCAAGGTTTAACTTCTTCCTCCAAACTGGAGGGAAGGCTGTTGCAAAGCATGAGGTACAAGACAGCTTAACATCATTATTTCAAAAAAACTGCAGTCCCACATACCTACATAGTACACACCATTGCACCAGTATAATTAAATACAAACATTAGCCTTACTTTGAAGTAATTTTCAAAAGCAATATTTTAGATATACTTACATCTTCTTTATTTTTAGGATACAATACAACCACATTTTCAAGATTTTTTTTTCCTACTGCTACTAGAGCTGGGTACACACTTTTTCCATGATGAAACCCAAGCTTCTCATGTAAGCAAGTGATAAGCATTGAAGCACACACGATTGTAGTATCTGAAGTTCACACTTGGAAGTCAGCCTAAAAAAGTCTGATGGAATGGTACAGCTGACTGAATTACAAAGCATTTTGGCTTTTTAATGGTCTCGCTTCACATTTGTTCCATAACACCTTTAAGGGGCTCCTCTCCCTGCCTCAACAGGCAAAAAAAAACTCAAAAAAAAAAATCAGTCTATGCCAGCACAAGTTAAAAGAGCATTTAGCATAAGCCATTTATATCAGTCCAATTAAAAGCATCCAACATGACCAAAAGCAATGGTCATAATTAAATGAGGTTCAGTTACCTTCGTAAACTTGTTTTCAAAATTAAGAAGAAAAAAGTTTGCACACCCTACAAGCACTAACCAGAAAAACACATCAAAAATTACTGAGGTATTAAAGAAAGCTACAAATAAAACCCAGTAAACACAGGTAGCAGTTTGACACCCATCAAGAACATGTGACAAGGAAAATCTAGACATATCAGCACTGTAAGTAACACCGAAAACTCTTGTTGGCAGGTCGAATAGCAAGAGAATGTAGGGGCATTTTTAGGAGAACTGCCATTACAATTAAACTACTAGCAGTCTCACTCTCTTTAGCCTAAAGAGCTACCTTCATTCTCAGCCTATGAAGCTATCAACTTACATACCTACTACAGAGAACACATCGCTGAAATTATTTTCTGTAGCAGTTTGACACCTTTTATGAACATGCAAGCAAAACGAATAAGTTATGTTCAAGCATGTTGTTCTGATTTTGCACAGTTAAGACACACAAAGAGAAAAATCCCAAACTAATAACTACATAAAGACATGGCCATAAAGCAATACTGGATATCATGGCTTCAACTCCACTTTGAAATAATAATCAACTATGCAGTAAGTAACACAAGCGGAGAAACTACATGCTGAGGAGACAGTCTTATGAGAAGCTGCTCTTTCTCCCTAGGTAACCATCATTTCTTAAAGAATAATCCTTGATTGCTAGCCAAGCTATGGTGAAGATGATGACAAGCACGTAGAGTATTTCAGAAGAGGAACTCTGAAAACAAAGACTAAAAATAAAAGTCTATACATAACTCAGACATGCTACCCACCAAACCCACCTCTTAGCAAGTATTTCCCATCTGTGCTTAATGGGCAGATGTCTTTTTCGTTTACTCAGCACATTTTTTGAAATGAAAAAGCATAAATGACATCCTAGCTGTTTATCCAACCAGCTGGAGAAGAAACTGGATAAGCTCTTGTTTAAGAACTGAAACGCCTGTATAATTTTGGCCAACGACCTGTTTATCCTAGGTTACAGCTACAGTTCATTCAACTGTTGCCCCAAAAAACTATTAAGTTACATGTCAATAAGAACCAGATGCTGAGGATGGTGGGGGAAGGAAGCAACTGAATCACCTACAAACCTGCAAATTAAGCTAGCCTTTTTTTTAAAAGGAACATATTTCCTAAATGAGTACGAAACCTCAAAGGTTTAGCTTCAGTACACCAGACAAATCTATCTGATGAGTCAGTTCAATGGAAAATACTATCAGAAGGCCATGGTTTGCAGAGAAACCATTTAATCCAGAGTATTCTTTGGAAAAAATCCTGAAGACTAAATAGGTGAGGATAAAAAGCAGAGTGAAAAAGTTGGTCAGAAAGATGAGCAATGAAACAGTACTTCCAAAGACAGTTGTAGTATGGTCTTTTTTCCAGTAAAACCAGAACTGAACAGCAAAAGAAAACTCACTGTAAAAAAAGTGCTTTCAAAGCTTGACTCATTTAATATTTGTACCTTCATAGTCATATAAATTATTAGAACTTACAAGACAAAATGAAGTGCAATGACAATATCTAAATTTGTACTTCTTGTATCAATATATTGATTTAGTTGCGTCTTTTCCACTAATTTTTGTAGGTTCACCTTCAGAAGTCATTCCTTTTGAAATTTAATCCTCTGAAAGATACTGTAATTTTATCAACAAGTGTAGTAATGTATCTTTTTCACTTCGCTTTGCCATTTCAGTTGATCCAGATTAACAAATGTTGAACCAAGTCACGGAAAAATGGAATTTAATCTAATGGAATTTAAGGCGCAATTACAAAAAGATAATTTGAATATATATGAAGAACAAACTTTCTTGCCCTACCAATCACTACAAAGAGTGCAGACTTTTTTACTCTGAAGAGTAGAAAAATAGTCACTATGGAACTGCACTGTTCAGTTAGTTTCCTGCTGTAAATTCATTACTCTTTCTGTTCTCTTCACCACATTGCTATAGCGGGACAAATACATTACATTCTTTTATAACTTCGAATTTGTATGTTGGTGCACTGTCACTGCATACTATTTAGCCAAATAGCAAAAGCAATTTTAAATACATCAGCTGTTTGTCCCTGAATATGCATTACTGCTTCAAGAGATTTTAGGCACAGGTTGTGCATGTTTTGCAGCTACTGCAAACACGGTAAGCAGAGTTGAATACCTGTAGTCACAGTCTGCCAAACAAGGGCACAATGATGCCATGCTGCACAACAGCAGCTCAGTCTTAGAATTATATAAAACTTTATACATGATACACATACACAATATCAGCTAAACCTTACTACTTTGTTTTCACTTCTCAGCAGAATAGAGATGCTTAGTTTTTGATCCAAGCACATTGAACTCGAACAGGCTTAGAATCCAAGGTACAAGTAATTGATAGATCATATTGAATATAAATATATTCCCCGAGGTTAGATTGTGAATTGGTAAACTTTGCTCTTCATATTGTGCTTCTTATTGTACAGGCTTACTTGGATTAGACGTCCACTTCCCACAAACATCCAGCACCTTATTTTCAGTGCGAATGTGGATTCTCTGTTAAGTGTCTTTAGAAAGCGAAAACCAGTTTATCCTTGCAACATTCTAGTCAGGCTAATGGAATGAAATATTTTTTACTTTTAGACTTATTTTTCCTCTTCTTATGATCCTTGCAAGTCTATCTGATCTGACAACGATTAATAAAATTAAATAAAAGTAAAGAGATTAAACAAAAATCAAGTCATCCACGTTCTAGTCCTGCCTCTAATACCGAAGAAGGTACTGGTTACGTGTTAACTGGTTACATACAGTTAACATGTATGATGCCCACTGAGCATCACATACTCAAAAGAAACATTTACTCATCAGTGTCTTCCTATTCTTGGTACCAATTCAAGAAAAGACATTAGATCTCAAACTTCTATATGATAAATGCTGCATTTCAGGAAACTCCTTTCCACTGTTTTGGTCATCATCAATAAAGGACGATTGTTTTTTAATCCCTTCCCTCCCCTGCTTTGCCCAGTCACACACACTCTTTCTTCCCCCTAATCCACTCGCTCTTTAAAGGCACCACATCAACTCTTCAAGGCTGCTTGTTTCCAGCAGGTCTGAATAAACCACACAAACCAGATCTCTCGTACACACAACTATTTTTGAAGTGAAAATTAACACCAACACAATTTAAATGGAGACAAGTCAACAACTGGGCCCAGATAAGAACTGTGTGTGTAGTCAGCAGGGGAGAAGTGTTGTTATAGAAAACCGAGGCTAAAAGCATGGAATGAGCGCCAGCTTTGTTCCCAGTCAGTAGCCTAAGTGCCTATCAGTCAGCAAAAGCATTTTTAAAACAGCTGCATCAAAGCTTTCCGCAAGTTAGTCAGCATGTGACAGGCCAGCACATTACAACAGTGCCACAGCCATCTCTGCATAATAGGAGTGCTCAGAGTGACCTGAAAGGTCAGTGTTTTCAAGCATTCCAGTAATCTGTAAATTGCCTTGGCTTATCTCTTGGAAGCAACATAATTACATTGCTTGAAGGCCTAGGATAGTAAAGACAGATTTTAGGTATTATGTTTTGGTCAGCTACATAGTAACCTCACACTGGAAGCATATCCAGGAAATACTGACTAACAGACCAATAAAAAATAATGGAAGATTGAAACAGAAAAATCAGCTTTTCTGTTAAGAGAGAAAACTACTTACTAAGTTCTGTAACACTGTCTGTAGTATTTTATCAAGTATAAATATTTGAGGGTTTTTTTTATTTCTTTAACAAGTGTTTCAAAATGTTTAAAGTTACCTTCTATAAAATTAATTTTAAAATACATGAAAGACCAAAACTACTGAATAAATTAAAGGCCCTGTTCTGGAAGTTAAAAAGTAGAGCAAGTAAAATCTAGTTTCATACTAAGCATCCAGTTCCATTTGAAAAACAGTACTTTCTAGAAGAGAAAAGAGAAATGGTTACTGCCAGCTATAAATATCCCAGGCAATTAACACAGAGCAAAGCAAAGTTTTTCTAGCAATAGAGAAGACTACTGGATCCGTCAGTCTATAGCTACCTCACAAGATTAAAAACCTCGTATTTAGTTGCCAACAGCCTAATCAGGAGTACGTCAAAATTTAAACTACTTCAACACTATTTGATGCATGTGCTTATCTCCCATCACACGCCACAGCACACAGCCCACCAACCTGGTCACAAAGCTCACCAACAAGTATCTGTATCTGCAGCTCACCCCGTCCTGTGCAGCTCTTCTGCTGCACAGAAGACCACTGTCTACTTTACCACTCTACCACTAACAAATCTATTCCTACTGCTTCACGCTAGGTGACTTTAAGCACTCTTCATTCACACAGAAGGCAGTAAAAAACTAAAGACAAAGAACACTGTAAATATTCTCAATTTTAATTCAATCGCAGAGAAGAATTGAAAGCCCATACAACATTTCTCTGACTGCTTGCTTTTGTTTGAAGTATTTTTATTATCAGTAACTACTTAAGGCATGTTTGATTTCTTTAAAGGGAGAGAGTAAATATTCAGGCCAGCAAAATGCATGCTGCAGAAATACCACATTCAAGTTTAAAAGGCATCTCCTGCCTGTTTGCATTTTAAACTACGACACTAGAACAATCTGAGGTACAGGACACTAATCTCACATTGTTGTCAACCAAACTAAATTTACAGTCAAAAAAGATAGTCCTAGCATTATCAATAATCCAACTGACTTGAAAGGTATCCTCACAATGCTGGAAAGAAAAAAAAAAAAGGGGCAACACTACTGGTCATTCTGAAGGACAAACGATCTCAGCAACTCTCAACCACTGCCTTCTAATATTGTTTACACATCTCCCCAAGATAAAGAGGCATCTACTGATTGCAGATAACACAACAAGTAAGAAAACCTTCGAAGCTGGAATTGGTTTATTTCAAACGACTGACTGACTTTACATACCATGAAAGGCAAAGAGAGTTCTTCAAAACTAAAAAGCCAAATATACATTTAAAGTCTATTTCAACTTCCAATGCCAAATTTCTTCTTACCAGGCAGGACAGGCAGCTATAAGATCAGACAAAAAATTACAAAATTTCATTTGGAACAAGGCATGTATTGATTACACAATCTCATATTTCAGATGGAAAACTTAAGTGGAAAAAACCCCACTAGATGAAGAACAGAATGAGTTCCTGGGAATAGCGTACCAGCAGAGAAACTGGGACTAGCGCATTACTGGAGACACGTTTCTTGGAACTGATTCCCCTCTCCCAAGGGGAACTGCAGTTTGTATTGGTTAGAGAACCATTTCCTAATGTTTATTCTGTCCTTGCAGTGGGGGAGGACCAACATTAATTTTCGATCCTATTAGTAGCTCTTCTCAGCATGCAACAGCCCCTACCCCAGCTCCTCCCCAGTATCAGGAGGGCAGAAACCCCAGGACATTTGAGGAAGCTGACAAATACGGACAAATAAAAATAATTCTCTAACCACTAAAAATACTGTCGGTATTCCAGAGCATTTAGGGGGTGGGAGGGGTTGCACCTGTAGGCTGCTGAGGTGGTGGTCTTCCTCAGTTGAAAGACAAAGGAACATTGTGAAAATGAGTAATTCTGAACTACCCACCTCGAACAGACTGTTTTAGCTGGAGGAGGACTTTCCTTAAGCCAGAATGTCACTTATAAAAAGAATTTTCCATTTCACAGGAGTTGTTACTATCTTTTGAATCAATTCAAACTATCACTCTTTGCACAACTGGGAACATGGAGGTCACCATCTCCTCTCAGTATTCTCAGACAGGTGAACTCTTTGCTTTACTCCACTTATAATTTAGGTCCTATCTACATGAACAGTTAAGCCAGCAAGATCAAAGACTTTCAGATGATGCTTGCTTTGTGGGCTATCTACACAAGACTTACAAAAAAAGTATAGATACGCATTTAAGAGGATTGTAGCTTGCCAAATTATTACCATACTCAAGATTCTGCCCTTTCCCAGTTATCTGGGAGTATGCTCAAATACTATAACTGAAGAGGAAAACCCAAATTAGCGTGTGTGATGATTTCCATTCTTTCCAAATGCAGTACCAGAAAGGATAAGCAGTAAGTGCATTTCAGTATGCTTCATTCACAGCTTCTGATTATTTTTCATCTGAAGTTTGTGTTCTTACAAGGTTTTGAAATACTTCCAGCTTGCTACAAAAGGTCTTATCATCTAGAATTTCTGTATAGAATCCTAGTGTCCTTCAAACTGTCCTTTATTTTCTTTAGCATTTAAAAAAGCTTGCATGATTTTCTTTTCCTCTCCCCACTGCCTTCAGCTCACTTATAGAAAGCAGCAATAAGCAAGTAAGCTTGCACGACAGCTACAAGAAACAATACTCCTGCAAATTTAGCAAAATATCTAAGTTTTTATTATGGCTCTTTCAGAGGTTAGGTCTGATATTATATTTTTTTAAATAGCAATCTTTAAATACAACTATGCATTTAGTCTTGATGAGACAATTCTGTGAGACAGTCATACAACACTAGATTTCACAATAATTTGGAGAGTTCACATACCTCGGCTTTTGTTTCTCTGCGAGGGAGGGCAGAGGAAGAAAGAAGAGGAAGAACAGGTAGTTGACCCAAGATTAAAAATTATCTGCTCACCTTTGGCTCCCTCTTCCCTTTCATTCTCTTCTCCCTCAAACACTACCTAGTATTTTTCTGCTTTCTTTCTTCTCATCATAGTTCTCATTTTTGGCTTAGTGAACAGAAGCTCACACAAAAATCCAGGAAAGTAGGCAAATACATTTAAAACATAACCAAAGATAGATCATTAGTCTCCCCCTGGTGAAAGTTCATTTGAGAAAGCAGATGCCAACCTTTCCTTCAGAACATGATGGAATTCAGACAACTCAAAGTATTGCACAGACCTAGCTATTTCAGCTTCCCCCTCTTAATTCTTAAAAGACAATAGTCTCTTGCAGTAGCCTGGAACATGTCTGCAACTTATTAATTTCTGAATCCTTTGCTTGTAAAGGCCAACTTCATCTGATGCCATCACTCTTGGCATCTCCATGAAGGAGAACACAATGAAGCATACGTTTTCACTTTCAGAGAAGTCTAAGAAATATTCAGTGGCAAAGACAATATTCTGCCAAGACACACAATATCAGAAGAACTTGGTGGGGCGAGGGGGGGGTTGGAATAGACACGACAACAACTTTGCAGCGATAATGCCTCTGCCATTCACTTCAGAAGAGAAGAGCGCATCAGTTTATACTATCTTTACATAAGATTTACAGATCTGCTGCAACATAGACAAAAACTTAAACTTCTAATAAAGCTAGTGGTATACAATTAAGAACCTTCCTAACTGCCCCCAAAATGATGGCATTTCATGGTCCACTTACCACCTTACAGGTAAGTGATACTTACTTTTTAGCCTAACTGGTACTAGTGCACCTAAGAAACATAAAATACGGGGGTCAGCAGCTGCAAGATTAATATAACAGACTAAGTATTCAGAGTTGCATACTGACAGGGTATTCAAACAATTTTACTGATAGATTCTCTAACTTTAAACTCAGGAGTTTCCAGGGCAGCTACTATCCACTTACCAACAATAAGCAAACTACAATAAACTACATGAGTAAGACTGGAAAAAAATAAACTAGCATACTACAGAGTGCTCCTACAGCACTGCACCCGATTCAGATGAAGCATGTTCTTGGTTCAAACCATTAATATGCTTTTCATAAACCTGTAGACTTTTCTCATATTCCCTAGCTAAAGGCTCTCTGTTTTAGAAGCATTAATCTGCTCTACATTATCCGTAAGGGGCAAAATCCAAACAAAATGCAAGTCCATTTAGTTCTCTCATACAAGACTACCCTCCAGGAATTTCCTTTCCTACATAGCTGGGTTATTGACAGAGAGTTTTATCCTGTATGTGATAGCCAATCACTTTCCACAACTTAATTTCAATTTTGAAGGAAACACAAGTTCTTTTGTCAGAAAGTCATGCCTTTAGGCTTGGCTTCAAGATCTTAATACCAATAGAAATACTATTTCAGGGAATCTAGATTTACAGGAAAAGCCTGCACCTTTTCCATCTAACGCTATGCTGGAAAACTACTTCATGTGAGACCATTCATGGGCAAAGGAGTATTTTTCCAAATAACACATAGGAACAACGCTGGGTCGAGTGGATAAAGTTTTTAAACAAGTATCCTGTGCAGAGAGAGTTAACATGATCTGGCCTTCTCCCAGACTTAATTCTGGGGAAGCCAGCCATCTAAAATGAACATGAATTACAGATTTATTATGAGTCTTGGAATTTGTTCAGATAAACAATACTCAGCCTACTTAGCCCCAGGTACTATCCTGATCCCGTATTAGTTTCAACTGACTAATTATTTGATACCACAATGTCAAGTAGCACCTTTTAAAGTTACTTCTCCTAGAGTTTTACAGTTACAGTAATTCCAATTGTTACTTTTTGTAAGAAACAACAAATCTTTAGACGGTATGATTGAAGCTTATTATATTTTTAATGAAGTTGAAAGCAACTGTATAAGTATTCCCCTCTTTGATTTTTTTTTATTATTAAAAACTTTTCAATTCGTTTTAAATCATTTCATACCAACATACGCCAGGTCAGTCCTTTTGCAAAATCATGTTGCCACTGCTCATAATTTACGTAATACAAAAACTGACATCATTGTTCAAATTTCACAGTCTGGCCTGTTTCATTGTGTTAGTGCTTCTAGTTATAATTTAAGGTTATTACTTCCTTTTAACTAACGACATAAAAAAAACCTGAGCAGCGTCTCTTCAGCCACAAGTTACTTCTTCATAATTTTTGTATTATCCAACTTCATAATGAGCATTATTATGCCACACATTAATGCTGTGGCAACAGTGACACTGTTGTAGCGGCTGTGGTCTGAAGAAAGACAATCGACAAAGTTTGTAGGAAAGGGCAATGGATGTTCTTTCAGTCACACCAACTCTTCTTAAAGAGCTACGTCCAAGCGCTTGACCATATGCTCTAAAGCGCATTAAGAAGTCTAAAAACTATCTCTATGCACCTTGCTTATTCTGTCCCATCTGGATGCATCATAAGAAACAGTCACCAGCCTAGAGTGTAAATAGCTGGAACGGGGCCATTTAATATTTACAAGAACAAAATTAAAGCTGGCTGCATAGACAGGGTCATCTGTTAAACGACTGTTGACTCAGTGGGGCAGAGGGGAAGACAGTTACTGGACCCCATTCAAACCGGGAAAGTAACAGCCTATACAATCCCAAAGGATCATGAGTTGAAAACTAATTATTGCCTGGTTTAGGAGGGGTGGGGAGGGAATACTTTGTAATGCAGTCCCTAAGAAAGAACTCAAATGTAAAAGGCAGTGGTGAGGAAGACAGAAGACTGCTCTTCAGTGCAGTGCTTACTGGGAAGAGGCTTGGAACTACAAATCAAAGAAACTGCCTACTTTTGCTCAATTCCTATTTTTAGCATGTCAGTACTTCGCACACATGGGGGTAGGGCGGAGAGACGAAAAGACTATCAGCAGTACCGAGTTCTGTTATTGCTTCCTCTGCTATGGAAAATTTAAAAAAAAAACACCTTATGGCGAGTTACACAGGTCAAAAAGGGCCACAGTATGCTTGTCCACTTCTCATAAGAACATGAACTTCTCCAACACAACGCTCCCTATTGCTATCATCTTACTGAATTTAGGCTGCCCTCCTCCACCACAAAGGGGTAGAACATCTGTTTATAATGGATTAGGAAACAAGAATCCTATTAGAAATTACTAAATACCCTTGAGAAAATAAATACTATTTTAACATCAACTCAACATTTAAATTTTTAGCACCTACAATATATTTAATGTTTCCAAGTGCAAAGGCAGCAGACGAGTCTAAAGAGGTACTGAAGATCCTACAGAGGTAGCAGTAGCAAATGCAAGCGAAGTGCCCAGTCCTGCACATGCTGAGGCAGTTCTCCAGCCCTGCAGTAGCCCATCTACATAGCTCAAACAGCCCACAGGGCCTGCGGCTTAAGTAGTTATCTAAGGATATACCACAGCAGGAAAATCCCATGGATAACCAGGCAGACACTGTTGTCCCTGGACAAGTCACTATACCTGTGGCCTCAGCAGAGCTTGTTACTCTGCAGGATCCAAGAGACTCACACTGGACCTTAGAGCAGTCAAATGAACGTGTTCCTCCATTTTCTCAAGCCCTCCACTGAAGCACATCATAGCCCCTTGAAACAAGGGCACCCCTACCGTTTATGAGTGCAGAGCACATATTTGAATAATCTGTCCCTAAAATAGCATAATTATAAGACAAGACAATGTTTTCATTTCAGGACTTTTTGGACTCAGCATAAATACACTGCACAGAGTCATGGAATTCGTTTTAAGACTTCCCTACGGCTGTTTGTTTAATCAGTACATTCAGTGAAGAAGTCATTAGCAATATATTTCCCTGAGAAAACACTGAAAATAGTTTGATATTAATTTTTGCTGCATTTATACTACAATAACCAGGAAAAATTCGGGAGATATAAATGACCAATGTCTGTCTTAACCAGAGGGTAGCTTGCTGTACAGATTACATAACTTCAAACATCCTATAAACTTAACAATAAGCTCTTGCTTCAAATACTATCCCTTAACTCAAACAGACACTTAAAATTTGGCACTGTCAATAAACCAAACATTGGGATTACTAATTTTGACACAGACACACATGTGGCTTTACTCTCCCGACACTGTGACTGTAATCTGGTTCCCCCCCACCCCCTGATATACACAACATATTGCCTTTCCTCTAGTTATGGAGGACAGAACAAAACAGAAGAGAGGATCCTATTTCATATTGCAAGCTTATTGGTATGGCCTGTAACACAATGAGTGAACAGCTGGCTCCTTCACTGACTTTGATACAAAGTTTTTGGATGTGTGCTTAGGCCTGAGATAGACAATACTTTTACACGGCACTTCAAGGAATAAAACCAAAGTATTTAGCACAATTCACAGCTTGAATAATCCACTTGTTACAGTTCTGTTTTCAACTCAGTATCTTACACCCAGTATTTTTTAACAACTATTTTCAGAGTCCTCACACCAGAAAATTTTCACCATGGATTTATATCGTAGCATCAATGCGGTCATATACTCAAGCTTAACAACCACTCTTGACTACAAGTGCCAATTCAAAATACCATCTTCTGAGCCTTTTTTTTTTCTCCTTAGGCAAAAGCCCAATATCTATTCTCATAAGTAGTAGCACAATATGCACCTTAAAACACCTATGACATACAGCAACCCATTTTAGATGTTTTCCTTGTAACAAAGATTAGCTAGCTGGGCACTGGTAAGGTCTTACTGATTTTCCACTGTAGGAAAGTGGAACCAGCTCCCAGGCACTGTCAGATTTCAAGCTCTGTTTACATTACAGTAATCTCTGTGCTGCGTGTTGAACCAGAAGCAAGCTCCAGAATATACTTCATAACGACCTACAGAGCATGGAGCTCATGGCTGGTCTAACATGACAACAGAATTCATACTGAAAAATGCACATAAACTATCATCTGGTAGCTGAAGTTGCCTGTAATCATAATTGTAACAGTCAAAGAATTTAAGAAAATCCAAACCCAAAATGTAAGTTACATAGTCAATTTCTTCATTGAAAACAAAACATTAAAATAAGTATTTCCTAAGGTCCAAATACCTTACAGGAATAATATCAAAATTAAATGCGGGATTTTATAGGATCTTTTTCTCCAAGTAGAAGGTCAGTTTTGATGGTAAATCAAATTCTCAGCTTATTTCCATAGTTGGTGTTACTTCCCCATATGTGTTTTCTAGGTATTTATTTAATCTTTGTTGTTACAGTTGAAGAATCTCACCAACAACCTGAGAAATGATCTAACATTATAGCGTTCATATAGACATAAATGGGAAAAACAAAATGCTGTTCCAAACTTAGCTATCTCAAATTGCAGCTCAATCAAAAAAAAAAACTTTAAAAGCTTGTGTATTTATCTTCTACAATAAACAAACACATTGGTGTCTCCAAGTAGGATTTGGGGTAGAACGCTAACCCACGTTTACAAAAGCTACAGGTCATTCCCTCTAGCAGAGGAAACCAAAGAGTCCTTGCAATCAGCAAGTCTTGAACTGTTAACGTGATCAAGTTCTCAACTTCTGATTGCAGCAGTAGGTAAGAGATACGTGCCTGGAACTAGAAAGACAGTTAGAACAACTAAAATCCAATTAATTATAGGACTGAAGTGAAAGACCGGGAAATATTCTTTATGCACATATTTAAAACTAGAAGGAAGTCTCAAGGACTCAGGTTCAGCAATCAAAAAGGCTCAAGGATTCATGAATTCCTGTCCCCACATTTACTACTTAAAAGCATTTGTGTTTGTTTTTTTTTTTTAAACCAATGTGGACTATATTTGAACCCTCAGCTTAAAGGTAGAAAGCTTTACATCTCATAACTAATACCCTGACACAGCCATTCCCACAGCATCCATTAGTATTGTTCAAAGAGACATTAGGAGAGATTAAGCCCCCAATATTTTGCAATCACAACCACCACTAGATTAGACCGCAAGCAAGATGTCATTTCTCTCACCGTTTTCTAATGCATACTACCAACAGTTACAGCAAGCATCTAAAACCCTAATAAAAACACATTTTTTTAAAGTATAGCCCAGAGAAAGTTAAGTAACCCAAACTGAAGGGCAGTGGAAGGTAGCAGAGAGACTGTTGATAATAGGGCATAACACACTCATAGCAGCCAAGATTCAAATAAGAATTATTCACCTAATCGAAAACATTTTTTTTTTTAGTTCTCTTCTAGTCAAGTGTGCCAAGATAAATGTGGACATGGCCACAACACCCACAAGGCTAAACAGTATGTTAAGTAACTATTAAGAGAACACCATTCACAGAGGGTTTTTTAATGCATTACAACCCCAAAAATGAGAAATCAGATACCATGTCCGAAGGGGTGACTGAAAGAAACAAGATTTGAAACTTGAACACAGAAGGCCTCCAATGTCCTAGTGTTTCTAAAATATTTATAATCCTCTCCATCTACAACTATTAAAACTATGTGAGCAGTAGCCCAGGAACTAATGACTGAAGTAGAAATAACTCTACCTGTCCACTGAAAGCATTTGCTTCACAAGGAAATTCCTATGAACTGTACACGTAAGATTCTAGTCTTTAAAGACATTTCTGTGATCAAGATCAAAAAGGAAAGAAATAGCTTTGATAAGTTCTTACAGACTGCAAGAATTTACACTGAAAAAGTCACAGGACTTACAAAGTTTATTTTTTTCCTAGGAAAGAGATATGCTGTTTCAAATGCAGATTTTATAAGAGTCATGTAAGTGTAGCAGTAAAGAGTTAAATCTAAGGGAGATTATATTTTGCAATCTTCTTAAATTAATGTACCTTTCAGTATAATTAGTTTGGCTGATATTGTATACATGCTTGAGGGCCAATTTGATATGACCACGATCTGGAAGAAGTTTCAGATAACTACTACAGTAAGATACAACTTCTATTTTACACCAGTCTGTACACCAGTCTACAGTTAAAATAGACAATACTTCCATATTTAGAAAAAACATCTTCTTTTAAAGACAGTGCACGCACATGTGAAAGGCAACATTTTTCCACAGCCTCACTAAATAGCTATATTTTAAGAGAGCATTTTGAACTGGAAGTTGAGAACCTTGCACCTCAATTTTATATGAGACAATCTGCAAAGTTTAAGCTGATACAATTTCTCGCAATTCTTCACATCACAGAATTCTGACACAACACTATCCTTTCTAGGAGCAAAGACAACATTTATCTTCAAGTTCTGTTAGTTGTTAATATAAATGCATTTGAACTGGGGGGAAAAAAAAACAGTTTGAAATATTACCCAAAATAAATTACTTCTCCAATCGTTTGCATTCATTGCTAAAACGTGTGCATATATATGTTAAGTCGTAATATAAGATCTCTGAAAGCATACGTAGAAAGGAGCACGCAACTCAGTAGGTCCACACTGGCATTTAAAGCTTTTTAAACGGCACTCCGGAAGCTGAAGTTGCCTTGAATACACCTTGAAAGTAAAATTAAGACTTCGGAGTTGGTAAAATTGCCACAGCTAACAATATCTTACAACTAGTAACTTATTATTTCAAGTAATCTGAAGTTTTTCAGGAGTAATACAATAAGGTGCGTATTTTGCTTCAGCCCGCAGAATATCACTCCTGAGTCAGTGCATACCAGTAAGTGACATCAGACCGAAACCACATAGTTTCACTCGAGAGCAAGCACCACTAAGCCGAGCTCCCAACACCAGCTACCACACGATGGGAACTTGTCAGGCTGAAGCCAGGGCAGCTACTCGGGAGTCACAGCTAAGAATTAATTCGAAATTTAAATTCTAAGTAGTTTCAAAGTAAACCTTTAATATTACACGCAGGAAAAATAACCTGTTGAGCGTTCCTAACTCCACCTCTTTCCCTCGGGGACGTTCGGCATTACTCACCGCCGCGGCAGTGCTCGGGGAGGTCAGAGTACACACCCCGCAACATGCACCTGCACCACGAACACCTACGGATCAGGTGGAGGACCTGCACGAGTTTCTGAAGGATTACTGCCGCCCCAGATCTGTTTACCGTGTGTCAGCAACAATCATCCCCGACTGATTCAGCGGCTGCAGAAAAATCCTGCCGTACTGGACTCTCCCGGTTAAACCTTTCCTAATTGCTATCCGACTCTCCAGCCTGGAACAAAAGGGCACGGCACGGCCCGCCCCAGCGCGCACCCCAGCACCTCTGCCCCGCGGCCGGCGAGAGCGCGCCCCGGCCGCCACCGGGGGCTTCTCCCAGGGGCCCGGCCGCCCCCGCCAGGCAGGGCCCGGCTGAAAGAAGCGCGCCGGGCTCGGCGCGGACCCGTCCCGCCGCGGGGGCCCGGCGCCCGCGGCGCTCCCCGCCCGCCAGCCGGGCGCCGCCGCCCATCCAACAGGTAGGCGGGCGGGCGGGGAGCGCCGCGGGAGGCGGCCGGTGGGGCAGCGGCCCCGGGCCCGGGGGGCTGCGGGCCACCTCCACGCTCGCTCGGCGCGGCCGACAGGCAGGAGGCTCGCCGGGCACCCAGGGAAGGCGGCTCGGAGGCCGCTGGCGCGCCTCGCCCACCCTCTCAGGCCGAGCGGCCCCCCGGACGGGCGAAGGAAGCCGCGGCTGCCGCCGCACGGGCTCGGCGGGGCACCGGCTCCTTGGCGCGGCAAGCGGCTGCGAGGCGGCGCCGCCGAAACCGCGCTGGGGGGACGGCAGGGATTAGTGAGGAGGGAGCAGCGCCGCCACCCCGGGGCTGAGCCTTACCTTGGTGGAAGCCGCCGTGGCCCTGGCAGACATTTTGTTTCCTTCTCTCCCCCGGAGTAAGGCGAGTGTGTACGCGCCTGCAACTACTCAGGCAGGGGGAGAGAAACTCCCCGCCGCCGCCCGTTCCTCACCCGGCTGCCCGAATAAACATCCCAGGGCGCGGGGGGAGGAGGAAGAGGAGGGCGGCGGGGAAGGGGCGGGGACGGGGGAGGAGGGAGAAGGGAGAAAGCAAGAGGAAGGGGAGCGGAGGCGCAAGTTTGATAAAAGTCCGGTCGCTCTTTCGCGGCCAGCGGCGCCTGGCAGCCCACCGCCGGGGCCTGGGCCTGCCGAGCCCGCCCGCGGTGCCGCCGCCGGGACGCGGAGGGCGGGAGCGGCCTCGCTGCCCTCTGCCCGCCCGTCCGCTCAGCGGCCGCGCCGCGCGCCTCTCCCCCGCCCCGCCGCCGCCGCGTGCCTGTCCCCCCGCGCAGCCACTGACATGTCCGACTGCCGGCGCGGCCCATCCCGCCCGCGGGGGGAGCGCCCTGCCCCGCCGCCGCCGCCTCCCGCCGCCGGTCCCGGGACCCCCCAAACGGCGGCGGAGCGGCGGCGGCAGAGCGGCAGCCCTCGGCCCCGCCGCTCCCGCCGGCCGCCGCGCGGCGCGGCGCGGGGGCGCCCGCAGGATTCTCCCGGCGCCGGGCTCCCCCGCGCGATGGTCGGGGCGGCGGGCAGCGGTGGCGGGGGCCGAGCGGCTGCCGGCCCGCCGCAGCCTATGGGAGCGCGGGGGGCGGTTTGAAACGCCCCGAGCGGAGTGGGGCCCGGCCCGGCCTGGCCCGCGGCACCCCGGCCCCGCCGAGCCTGCGAGCGCGGCTGGGAGGCGGCGGGGACGGCCGGGGCGGCTGAGCCGCGAAGGGCTGAGCGGGGCCGGTGCTTGCGCTCGGTCCCGCGAACGCTTGGGGCGAGTAAACTCCCGCACCCGGGTGACCGACTGCAGAGCTGGGATGTCAATCAGCGAGGGCTGGAACCTGCTTTTGTGTTCGTCTATTGTTTGAAGGGGCGGGGACATTAGTTTTCGAGTTCCTAATGGTACATTTTGTTCTTGAGATAAAAGCAATAAAGGCATAAAAAGAAAACAACTTGGGAGATTTGATTTGGTTTAAGGTGGTGACTACATAGCCTTAGCATTTCCTACAGCACCGTGAACTGCTGCCTGCGGCTTGAAAAATAAGCTTTTTCAAGTATTTTAGGCGAAGGGGGTTTTAGTGTCTTTGACAAAGTAAGTATTTATTTAAGCGCTAAGAGGAACAGTGCAAACATTTTTTTTTCCGTTTAGAAAAAGGCTTTTTAAAGATGTTCTCTAACTTTTGGGAGGTGGGTGCCTAACCCATGCAGGACGAGCCGCTATCTGAAAATGGAGCTGGAGCTGTGACTCGAGCACACTCCCACTCTACTGCAACGAGGCGGCTCATGCCACAGAAAGCTGAGCACATGCTCCCAAGTTTTGTAGGATCAAGGCACTTCCCAAAGAATTACCCACTAAAGTGTTTCGAACCTCAGTGAGAAGATGCTCCTGTATTAGCCACATCACTATGATCCGTAGTTCATTATGTTGATTATTTTACTCTTTAAATATGAGACTAGAGCAAAAGTTCACGACTAATCAGATATATCAGCTTCCAGTGAAAGGAGAACAGATGAGAAAAAATGCCAGACCAAAATTATTTTGCACTTGCTTTGCACACATTTCACGCAGTGTAGATGATAGTAAAAGGTATGGTACCAAAGCCACAATTTTCTTGCACTTGTACTTTTTACGTGCTACCAGCTGCTTTCGTGCTCCGTGCAATCTTCAGAAGTACCTAAATGCTTAAAAAGAGGCAATAATTCAATGATCCAAATCACTCCTCTATTAAGAAACGCCCTACCCAAAGCTACTGTATGAGTTTTACGTTTGTTCTCCTTTGAAAATAAACAAATTCATATTCCAGGAAGTAGCTGAAGCAAATTCCCAAGGCAGCAGTACGAAATCGGGGGGAAGGGCCAACTCCTCCAACACGGCATGGAGAACACGGAGAACACAGCACTGCAGGGCAGAGTAAATCCACTGGGACCTTTTCCCTCGGAGCAAATGGTGCCAGCCATCTCCCCAGTACATACTAAGGCAGCCTCAGAGCTCCACTAACCTTCAGCTTTTGTCAGCACCATTCCCAACTTTCTGACACCTGACTGCTCCCGGAGTACCCGAAGACCGTGGCTTCATTCCCCTTTCCCGCAGAGGTGCAGCGGCGTGCTGAGCTCAGCAGGGGCTCATCCCCACGGGACATCTACGTTGCGACACAGCCTTCTGCCAAAGCTCCTCGGCTGGCCCCCGCCACAAAAACACTACTGCGGATTTTTTATTTGTTAATTGCTCGATGTAACTAAGCCTCAGATGTTTTTTTTTAATCTATCCACACATGCAGAAGGCAGAATGTGACATGTGTTATGCCCGCGTGCTTCATTGCCAGAGTCTACGAGTGCACACCAGAGGAGGCAGGAAGGAAAAGGCTGAGATCACAACAGGAAGGAGGGGGAAGATTTCAAGGTGTGGAGACGCAGGAAAAGAAACTCAGGGGAGGGTGAGCTGATAAAGAGCTGGGTAAAAGAATCCCTCCTTTTCATCTGCCCCCCTTGAATAAGAATAGTTCTGGGGAGGGTGGGTGACAATGCCTGCAGGCTGAGGAGTAGGACAGGCTGGGAACAAAGACTTAAGACCATAAAACAAGATGACCGGCAAGGGGAATGAAGGACCGCAGGCCTGCAGACGCAGAGAGGTGGAGATGGATGCCTAAAACAAGGGGGAAGGACCATGGGAAAGAAAAGTAGTTATTTGGGTATTGGGAGAGAGATGGGGAACAATTAGCAAGCTGAAGGAACAATACTAAGCAAAGAAAGTTCCAGCAAAAATAGAGGTGCCATTTTTGTATCATCTTACACTGCATGAGAAAATGCCATCAATCCATACATTGAATTTGACAAGGAAGGAGACTATTTAACAAGGACGGACTTCTGTCTAAGGGTTTGAAACATCTGGCTGTGGATATAAAATGATCACAGATGATCTCTCACCAGTCTGGCAGAGGACATACATAACTCTCTTGGCTCACAGAGACTAATGGGATTTATTTACTTCTTCCTTTCTTTCTTTCCTTCCTTCTTTTCTCTCAATCTTTTTCCTTTTTTCCTGTTTTTTTCTTTGTTCTTTCCTTCCCTCCTTCCCCATCACCGTTCTTCTTCCTTCCAACAGTTGTTTAAAACTCCATCTCTACTCTTGATGTGAATTCAAGGAGCTAGACATGCTGTCTTATTCTGTTACCATTAGTAAAATGCATATATTTGTTGGTAGACACAAATTATTTTAACAAATGTTTTCATTTGCTTTTAAACAAAGCAATAGCAGGACCACATTCCTGTCCTTTCAAATTCTCCTTTCAGGAGAATTTTTTCATCTCATCATTAATAAATTGATTACAAGCAAAGCTACCATCAACAGTACTGAAAATGCCAAATCAAATGTTGGTCAAATCAACCTAGAATAATTATATTAAGTGAAAGAAACCTTGAATGATATTCCTATTTAACTTTTTTTTTTAATTCTTAATCAAGTATTACAAAATCCATCTCTGAAATAAGCAACTTACATTTTTTGAAGACTGTTGGGATTGCAGTGTATTCATGTATTCCCTTTAAAAAGGCTTTATGGAAACAGCAGATGTCTATGTGTATATATATACACATATTGATATATAATGAGAGATATATATGTGTCAGTGCTTATGCCTATATATACACCCTATATATATAGTAGATTCAGTCAGTTACAGATATATACCAAGTCCTGTGTTAGCCAAAGGATCAGAATTTTAAGTCCTATTCCTGATACTGCCCTTTTAGGTCCACCCTGAAAACAGGGTGACTTCCTCATCTTTAGAAGGAAAATTGTCTTAAAAGCCAACAGCTGAAGAGCAAGTGATTGACTCATCCTTTAAATAACTGCTACTGGGAGATGTCTAAAAAAGGTACTATTATATTTTCTTGGTAGGAAACCTAAAAATAAAACTATTAATTAATCAGTATAGTTCAAACCATAAGCTTAAATTGATTCAAAGGACACAGAAGGACAATCAGATGTGTGAATCCTTCTTTCCAACCGAAGGCATGTGTCTCTGTTACACTGCAAGAACAGGAAGTCTATTCTCTACTTTGTGTTGATTTAACTTTTTAAGAAATGTTTTGACCACTTAAAGACGGAGAAGAAGGAAACTGCAGAACCGCAGCCGCTACAGAGACAACTTCCTGTGGGTTTTGTGGTGTGTGTGGCTCAGAAAGAGAACAACTCATAGAAGATCTTTCAGAGATACTGGATGGTTTTGCTGCCCTATGAGGTAGTTTGGGGATACTTAGCTATGAATATGTCTATATATTATCAATGATGTCAAGCAGTTTAGTGAATATTGTATGTTCTGTATTTGTAATTGCCACCTGATTTCAGCATTTCAGGAGCAAAGAAAAAAGGGAAAGAGAAAATCAGAATTCACCATGTAAACTGCAAGAGAAGAAAGTATATCTGTTTCTACCTCAAGAAATAAGAAACTCGTTTAAAGAAAGATGTGGGAAATTCATGTCCTTAAAATTACACAGAATTTCAGTGTCTTGCTGAATCAAGTCCCTAGGGAAAAAATTAATGTAGTAATGATGTCTAGTAATGATTCTTATCTTCCTCCCACTTCCACACAGTTAAAGCTTGCTTCCTAGATCTATTTCCTCTTTAAAAGGCTCTGTAACACTGCAGGTGCCTCTTCTAAAAATGCTGCACAAAATTGCTCAATATACAGTGAATGGAGTCTTCCAATAACACACTGCCTCTCACATTACCGGAACTGTTAGACAAAGACAAAATCCCAAACATCTATACTTTGCCTCCCATTAACAGGTTAAAGCGTACACCTCAAGTACACGCCAGAGGCTGGATATGCCCCGAATGGGAATAATCCTAACTTGTTTTGCCAGTCAGCCTGTCTTAAACTCTTGCTTTTCTAAACTCATTGTTATTTCTTGTTTAACAGCTTGAAAAGAAGTATTAGGCTTAACACAGTGCAAGGTTTTTCTGTTCAATCAGAACATCACTTCAATTTTTAAGCAAACAGGCAGTGTACAAATAGAATTACAAGTAGGTTGCAGTAGCAAAGCAAGATTATTTTCAGCCTTAAAATACATAAAGAATTTTTCACTGTCGAGCTGAAGAGTAGCCTCTTTGGTTATTATTTTGGAATATCCTTATCAAAAGAAACTCTAGTCTCCTTGGTTTGAACCAGGTCTTAAACAATCTTTGTCAACTGTATAGTTATGTGTAGCGACCAAATCTGAGACCACTGTTGAATAAAATGTTATCTCTGAGTTTTAATCTTGGTTCATGACAGCAGAGCTAATTTATTACAGAAATGTTATGTAAAACTATTATTCTACTTCCCATCTCAGACAGACGTTCTGTGAACAGGACTGTGAACTATTTAAATGCACTGCAGATGATCAAGGCTGATTTTACAAAATGCTTTACTATAAGTAGCCACTGGATGTCAAAATGTCAGATATTCTGAATTGCTCTACTTTCTCCAGGTTTATTTGGTAGAGAGGGGACAGTAAAAATAATCAGACAGCTGTGGAACTTAAGCAGGCGTACATTCACTGCTGATGTGCTTCCAGTCTGATAAACGGGTACACCACAGACAAGGACTACACATGCTCCACTGATCTAGAATTATTATTTTTCATATTTTGCTTTCAGAGAGCATGACTAGCAGTTCATTCTTAAAAATGCTTGCCCAGACAATAAGCAACATGTACTAAAGATTAACTGCACAGGTAACTTTGATAAATAAAAGTCAAGAACGAACTCACATTAGGTGAAAGATCTTTGCTACCTACAAACTGTATGTATTTTGGAAAGGCAGCCCAGCTTAATAAAACTGATTGATTTAATTACCTTGATGGCAGACAACTCTGTATTCAAATCCAGAAATTTTCCAGGAACCCTTGCACAAGATAAAAAGTGATAAAACTGCTCTCTGAAACCCAAACAGAAATCCCATGTATAGGGACAAATGAAGCTGGGGAGGGCAGGGGGTTGCAGAGGTGTGGTTTTCCAACCCAGATAGTTTAGAAACGTGAGATCACTTCTCCAGTTTCTTAAGCACAGATGTCGCGGTTGCAATGAGTACCACAGGAAATTATGGTGACTCGGTTTTGTTCATGAGAAGGGCATGCATACAGAACATGAACATATGGACTGAAAATTGTTACATTCAACACAAAAACATAGGGTGAAAATTGTTACACTGCTAACGAAGTTTATAGATAATACCGTAAAAGTATGAGTTAATTTGCTTCTTAATTCTTCATTTAAGAAAGACTTTATTATGTAAATCCCAAAATGTAGAAACCTAAATTACTGAAATTTATAAGCTATAATCCACTTTTATTGCTACTCAGCTTTTGACTTTTAGAATCTCAAGATTTATTTTTATCCTCTAGCCTTTCTTATTACAACTGGTACAAGACTCCCATCTATTCTTTTGAAATTCACATGCGCAAGTCCATCAAGTCAAGGGACTGACAATGTACTTAAAAGTAGGAACACCAGATTACACTCAGTAATTCCAGTGTAACCTTTACCTTAGTTGGTATCTCTGTCCTAGTAGCACCTGCTTTGTAAGAGCGACTTCAGTAAGGTTTAGAGGAGGTAAGTAAGGGGATTAAGCTCCTGATAGTCACGCCTATAGGGTTATGAACCCTTTCCACCTTACTATTTGCTTTTGTTTCCACCACCAGATATTAAAAACAGTTAAAAGAAAAGCACTTTAAAAAGATCACTATTTGTGCCAGTGGAAGAAACTCAAGTTATCTGATTTGTACACCCTGCAGCTTTCTTAACCATAAACTACTGGCTTATTATGTTGCACAGTAGTGTCACCACTGGTCTCTGATGTTTTTTTGGGGGCTCCTTTTCAAAGCCATTATCATTTAAAAATGTATTAAGCCTGAGACATGAACGTGTCAAATATTATTTTGCTATAAAATACTGCAGTAGAACACGGTTTTATGAGTTTTAACTCCATGTTTCAATAATTCAGCCTCTTATTTCAGACAAATTTATTGAGCATCGCATACTTCCCATCTTAAAGTTAAGAGTGCGTTTCAGTCACTTTTAGTCTGTGGCAACTAAGCAGACATCTGGTTATCCATGATATTACATATTCTATTTTAGCTGTGTCTGCAATCAATAGCAAAATTTAGCTCCCAGGGACAACATGTGGTTTTGCAGTATGCCCTGGTGGAATATTTCATCTGTAATTGTTATAGTGTGGTTAATATTATACTTTTTAATTATACAAATAAAACTCATTAGAAGTTTTTTAAATGAGTCAAAAAGTTTCCATTTTATTGTAACAGTTTCAAGATGGCAATATAC
The DNA here is from genome assembly GCF_009769465.1 of Tauraco erythrolophus. NCBI lineage: Eukaryota > Metazoa > Chordata > Aves > Musophagiformes > Musophagidae > Tauraco > Tauraco erythrolophus. Next base: position 17,034,105 of record NC_141478.1, on the reverse strand, counting down.
AAGAGAGGATAACAGAATAGAAAGTGCTTAGTGTGGGAGGATATTCCATTATTTCCTGACTTGCTGTTGTCAGGAAAGACAAAAACCTGTCATGGGTTGGCTTTTGGGCTTCAGTGTGTAACAGCGCATGAAATCAGTGGGCAACATACACTAACGTGATGGAAGCCCCGCATTCTTCTGATGTTACCTGACCACTCGTTTCTGCTCTTGCACTGTGTCACCAGATCCATAGCTGCATCAAGCTGCCTCCGTATAGGGATAACTAAAGTGCTACTGGTTAAAAAGTTATCCTTGTAGCACACAGGCAGGAATAAGTGGCCAAAGACAGGGACTTTTTAAGCTGGGTTTACTGGCAAACATAACATGATTATGTATCTACTCTCTTATTCAAGCATGCAGATCTCCTCAGTTGCAGATTTCCAAACTTAAGGACAAAAGGCAACCTCTACCTTACAGAGGTAAGGCACCCATACCTCATCTGAGCTAAGATTGCTTGCTTCACTCCTCAGATAATTGCATTACATTTTTCAAGTGGTCCTGTGAGATATGGCACCATGCACGTGCAAGAAATCCTTAGATGCGCCTGTTTTTAGTTTGGAGATTTATATAGTATTGGCTGTATGTAGACTGAGTGAAACCAGTGGTCAGTGAATCACTCAAAAGCCCTCAGAAAACAGCAGGCATGCTTTTTACAATTCGTGCCAGTAACTGCGACTTTTTCAATAACATTTTCAATAACATTTTTTAGAAATAACTAAGATTTATGAAATCAAGTTTTGATCACAGAGTAATATTGGATATGTTTAACACAGTAAACAAGAGGTTTAAAAAGATGTGAAGTACCAAATGAGAATTTTTTAATGAGTCATCACACTGCTTATACTGATACAGAGTTCACTTATTTCTCTCAGTTGACCAGATTCAGTCCAGCTCTCTAGGCATTTATACAGCAAACAGATTTGTAAACTGATTTACATTTGCCAAACCAGAAGTTCTTCAGAGAAACTCACAGGTGGCATCTGTCTCCAGGAAGGGGGGGCTCGATTCTGATCTCAGCTGAGCACTGCTGGTGAAAACTGGTTGTGCATTTGCTTACTCAGAAAACATTAGCATTTGACAAGATAAGCATATATGACTAAGGGTGTATCTTTACTTAAACTCCAATTCTAAATCTGAGAAATATGCAGTCAGAAATTTTCCCCACTGCCGCATTACCAGAGAAACCCTCCTTGTTGTGTAGGACCACACACCACAACCTATATTATAGTGATGCAAAGAGGCCCTAATCAGAACGATGCTTTAATCTACGTAAATGTACACAGACAGGACAGACAGATTCAAAGCAAAAATATTTACAGCGTAAAGCTAAAAGGGCAGACGCTGTATTTATTACCACACTTGGATGAGCGTTCCTCATTTCTTACATTTCTACGTTTTTAGGTAGCACAGGCTTTGCAGAAAAGTGCACATTATATCAATTTCATTAGCTAAATCTTTTCTTTACACATCTGTCGGTTCAATCCAGTGTGCAAGCTGAAAAACTGTAACTGCCGTATCTTTTTTTAAATGTGTGAGATTTTAATACTTGTGAGAAGTGCTAAAGCAAGAGCCTAGGGACTGAAATGCTGCTTGTTTCCAGAGCAGGAAAGCACCAATGAGCATTAAAGCAAGCTTCCCTGCAAAGTCCTGTCAGCGTGGCTGTTCTCAGTCCCTCGGTTCCTTTGCCTCAAAGCTTGTCCATTATTTCCAATGCTATGCTTTGGTCTAACAAAAGATGCAGCTTCTCCCCATAACTCTTGCTCCCTAACTAGCAAGTCTTTCTTAAAGCCTTTTCAAAACTGGAGAAGGCAATTTTGCCAAACATGAGAACTTCCAGGAGTCATGTTTACTTCTTGTTTTAAGATGAGTAAATATTGTCATTGACAACAAGATGCTTGATGCTGAAGTGACTTATACAACTTATGATAAATGTTAGTAACAAGTCCCTTGAAGAAGGTCTTCTACTTATTTAGACTTATTTTCCCATACTTTTCAAAAGCTGCGCATTAGAACAGGCAACCATCAAAACGAGTATTTTTGTCTCCCAAAGACCCGATTATAAGTACGGAGGTTGAAATAAGCCCTATGACTATTTCCTGGCTATGTGTCATACTGACATCTCTCAGAACATCAAATACATGCACTGCTGCTTTTTAGACATGTACTGCTAGACAAATAGTTTTCATACTACTTCTAAATGTTTCTATCAGGGCAGCCGTATTCTGTTTTCACAACAGGGCATCTCTGTTTTCTGAACAATATATGCCAAGACCATGCAAGAAATAGAGCAACCCTAGTCCCTAAATCACCACAGAAAACATTTTACTAGAAGAAATGCCTTTTTTATACATTTGTCTTCCAGTATGGACTAATTCTTCTTTTCAGCCTACTTCCTTTCATTTCTGTAACTGTGTGTCAGGGTCCTGACTGCACTAACAGCCCTTAATGGCCCTGACAAATTGATTATACAGGTAATTAATTGTTTCTCTTTAAAAGCCCTGTAATCTGGAGGCAGCAACAGGGGTTGACAAAGATTGACATGGAAGTGAGGAGAAGCGGAAGTGGAGGCCTTTTTTCCCAGTTGCCATAACTCACATAAACCTCCTCTCTCTCTCTCTCCCAGCCAGAGCTGCATCATCTGCAGCTCACTCACTCATTATTCTTGGCATAGAAATAAATTAGAGGAGTAATCACTGAATGCTTAGATCATTTGGGAAAATCTGTGAAATAATCTCTATCTACATAAGCATATTCAACAAGGATTCCAAGTCATGTATGATGTTTATTATATCTGCAAAGGCACGGGATAATAGAGCGGTTGTTGCCCTCGTTATATTAAGAACAACAAATAAATTCTGAGCTTTGCAAAATCTTTGCTCACATATGCAGGGTCAGCTTTACCCATGCACGGTCACGAAAGGCCCAGAGACAAGGGTGTGAACAGTGATGCCTCCCTCCAGCAGCGCAAGCCTCATCTTGTACAACCTGCTAGTTGCAGAAGGCAAGAGGCAGAAGAACAATAAGGTGAACGTGTCTTCAGAACATGTCATTGTGTCGGTACTTGATAATGCTACGACGCAAGTAATGAGATTTTATCAAAACGTAATTTAATGGCATGACTCGAGCTGGATGGTGAGCATGTGAACATTGTTATTTGAATGACAACTTTTTCAATTAAAGTTTCATTAGGTATCATATTTCATTTAAAAATTAGTATTTTGTTTCTAAGTGAACAGACTAGATCGTGTAGCTGAAGGATATCTACATCATAGCCTTTTTCATTCCACTGCAAAACTAATTCCAGTCGTCTCAAGGATAAGTTGACTGAGGTCTCCCAAATGTATGTGTTAAATATGCAGATAAGCTGCTTCTTGATTTTTAATTAAAGCAATTACTTTCAGTCTTCCTGCCTGCACCGAAAAGGCAAATATACAGCTTACATGACCAATGTTGACATGTTTGACTTCCAAAATCTGTGTCATGTGTCAACAGTGATGATGGCCAGTGATCCACCAATACACTACTGGCAGTGGCAGTCAGGGACAGAGAAAGGAACCGTCCCAGTGAGGAGTACACCTGGGTACAATCTGCTTTACCGGTATTCGTATTATTTTTTAGACAGCATGAAAAATATTATTTTACAGCACCAGCACGTTCTCTGTTTGTAAAGAGACGGTTCTTGTATTTGAAACTGAAATTAATTCAGCCAACAAATGCACTCCTTTATTAAAGGGCTCTTCGAATATAAGGAAACAGAGATGCTCTAAGAAGTCATGCATCCAAAGTTGTTTTGGACTAATTTCTTTCTTTATTCAGTGTGTGCGGTCAGCCATGGGCTGCTCCTCCTTAACCAAACAGTCCTGCTGCACTGTTGAGGGGAGCCTTTGGAAAGACAGAGGGTGACAGCTCTGGTGCTCACGCACGGGTCTACGTTGACTGGGGAAAAGGCAGCTTCCACCTCTGCTGAAGGACTCCACCAAAACCCTCCCGAAAGAGCTGGTCAGAGGACGCAGTGAGTCAGTGCAGTGGCTCTGGAGGCACCTTCCCCACGCACCCGCTCTGACCTGCTCCGCTCACTTAGCCATGCTCCATCTGCACGCCACAGCCCTCTTGCCCCAGGCAGAGCTTCTGCCATGGAAACCTTCTTCAGACTCTAGAGGAGCCTGACTCCCTGCATTGCTAATATTTTTAGAAATGACCCTGTTGCTGCAATGCATTACGAATGAAAGAAATGCACCATTATATAACATTATTACAATTATCTTGCAGTCTTTGCCTCAGAGAGGCAGAAGCACAGCAGCTACTGAGATTCTGCCACGTTAATGGGCAGAAGACAGCACACAGCTGGACACAGAGCGCATTGTACCTCACATAAAAATAGAGGTATAACAGCGTACCCGGATCGAGGACATCCCCTTACTCCATCAAAGAGTTACGCCTGTAGAAATCTTGAATGACTTGCAGCATAAAAACAAATCACTAGGTCGCCAGCTGAGATTTCAACTCATTTTGAGACTCTAATTATGATCGAACCGCTCTTGAAAACACAGAAATCTGTTTCTGACTGCATAGCAAAGCATGGAACGGGCAAGACAAATATTGTAGTAACCTTCATGAGCAATCTGATAGTTATCCTGGAAACCGTCCTCTGCCCTTTCTCCTCTCTGGGCAAGTCGGTACTGATTATGAAAACATACTTAACAGTAAGATGCTCCAGAAATCGAGCATTTTTTTTCCTATTTTTAACATTTATTTCATTATTTCAAACACATATTTAATTTGTGATCTTATCTTTCCATTTCCATTTTCTGCTATATGGAAGAAGTATTTAATAGATATACTTTGATGTAAGCACAGATTCACAGACAGATAATTTTCTTCTGGACAAACTTGTTTCTGTAAATATAAATGCAATGCAAACATAACTGGCACAGTCCTGTCTGTGGTAACAGCTGTGATTAAATCATACCTGCTTCTATTGTCAGGGATGTTTATCAACCTCCACTTTGCAACGAAAGGGCAAACAACTGTGACTACACCCATATTTTAACAGCAGCAGGATACAGATGTTAAATTCTGGACTGCACTAGCCTCACGTCCCTCCAGCTCTGTCAATGGCCTCAAAGCCAGTCTTTTTTTATTTTCTTTTCCAGTTTTTGAGTTTCTTTATATGGAGACCATTTATTAGGCTTTTCATTTTGGCTACGTTACATATCTGAAGAAAAACAATGTAAAATATGTAGCATGAAGAATACTGCTTTTCAACATTCCTCTTTCAAGAATTTTCTGGGACTTTTTTAGAAGAAAGTATTTGTTGTTCACAGAGCATTCTCTTGTATGACCTTAGCATTGTCACCTCTTCCTTGTGGATGAGGACCGGTGAGACACAGACAGCATGAACACCTGGGTTTTACCACCCAGCTGCCAGGAGCACGCTTGGTCGCCTTAGGTTAATCACTTAACTTCTCTGTACAGCAGTAAAACGTCAACAGGGGCCAAATTAATAACTCAAAGCAGCTTTTTATGTGCTTTAGAAATTAGCTGGTGGTACATAAATACACAGTACTGCTGTAAAATTGTAATTGAAAATGACAAAATTAAGCCAAATATTGGTAGCCATTCTTAAAAACTCATGCAACTTACACATTCAATTGCTAACGTTTTCATTTCATTTTTTCTCTCCTGATTGAGTATCTTAAAGTGCTTGTTACTTTGGCAAGGTGGCTTATTATAGCTTATTATGTACTGGCAAAGTATGGGAATTTGACAGGCTGTTCTTAACGGAACAGGCCACCTGTTGTCACTTTCTTCCACGGTATTAAGTTTTTGCAGTTACAGTGCAGACAGTCTGGGCTTCTTCAAAAGCTACATTATGCTGCAAGTTGCAAACTGATTTTTAATTTCTTCATATTATCACCTCAATTTCTCCTTCTACTCTTGGAGGTTTTCAAGATCAGACTGGCTACAGCCCTGAGCAATCTGCTCTGGCCTCGTAGCTGACCCTGCTGTCAGGGGAGGTTGGAGCCCTTTTTAGGTCCCTTCTAACCTGAATTGTTCCACAATCCTAGGATTACAGCTTCTTCCTAGTGAAAAATCGAATTTCTCAGGGTTTGCACCTCTGTATTAGCTTGTTTTCACAATGGAATATTAATCTCATGTTCTGCACATTTTCCACCTCCCTAACTAGCCTCCTGAAGTATATTTCACCTCCAGCGGAGGTCACTTTTTCAAGCTTCTTAAATAATAGCAGTGAGCTTTATTATACCTTTTCCCCCCCTTTCTACTGCCTGACAGGAGGCATTACTGCCATTTGGCAAAGACTGTGCTTTTAGATTTTTTTTCCTTATTCCTTTCTCAAAGAGATACTGTAAGAGTTATAAAAAGCAGGTCAGCTCTGCACGCACCTATACGAGAACTTCTCCTGTCTTTAAAAGCTAATGTGAAAACAATTTACATACAAAACTTAGCAAAATGACTGCTGGAGTCAGAAACTGAAAGAGAGAAGCTAGAAAATTATCAACTAAGACACAATTGTTTTTACTTCCACCTTATCTATACTTAGATTTTTCAGCAAATTGTTGTTGATATTTTATCTCCTTTAAGCACCATTCAATATGCAAACATAAACACTTTCAGTATTTTTGCTTTTACGGATTTAAGATCTATAATGCTAGACCAAAGTAGCTGCTTTTTTTTTTTTTTTTTTCCCTTGCAAATACAAGCTGGTATAAATGGCTCCAGTGAGTAATATTCCTTAAGGGCCACTACATAAGTCTGGCATATTTTCTGACTATCCACATTACTGAAGGTTGCTTACAGCTTTGAGCAAAACAGTGAGAGTACTGCCATCCTCATGATCAGGCATCCAAGGACACAAGTCTTTTGATAGTTAGAGAAAAAAGGACACTCTGTTTGCACAAACACTTGTACACTTCTCAGTTTCTTGCCAAAGCCCGTCCACACTTAAAGCTCCTGGTGGGTTCTGGATACGCGAGCATGGCAATCCACGATCAGTGAGTCACCATGGCATGATTATCCTACGATTAAAACACTTTTCCTTCCTTTTGCTGTGGCTGCTCCACATTGGAGCCTTTCCAGGTAAGTCCACATCCTCCTGCTCAGAGATCTGTTGATCTTTCAGTACACCACCTCGGAGATTGTAGCACCACGGATTGTTGGACTGAGCACTACTGGAAGGCAATAAATCACAATGCCAAACTTCATAATTTCCACGATTACCTGTTCATCCTCTCATCCAGTTAAGCCAGGACAATCAGCACCATTTTCCAGTTGTGACAAGCCACATGGAGGAAGCAGTGTTGAGCCATTTTGGTGTCGTGAAACAACTTCAAAGAAGCCGTTGCACATCTCAGAGATATAATGACTAGGGAATACAGGAGAATCAGCAAAAACGTGAAGCTACAATGAGGGGCTGGAAGGTGGGAAACAGTTGTTTTGGGGACTGGAATGTACACAGGTCTACTTTCATCTTTGTCAACTTAATCCACAGATCAAACTGAATCCAGTACAGTAATATAAGTGGCAGACAACTCACAACAAAATACAGACACAAGACGACTTTTCTGGAAAAAGCCTCAAACAACTGCAATAATCATGTAAACAGTCTCTAAAACTCAGCCCCCTGTAGTGCTATGAAACAGTGGGCAGCAGAGAGGGCTGACACGCACAGCAGCATTCCAGCTCTGCCTCGGAACCCCAGTAATGGGGACAGCCACAACTGCCTTTTGTTCCTCGTAAGATGGTCTGTGGCTCTTTGTCACATCCCCAAGACTTTTGTGCCTTAAAGATGTAAACTTATCAGCCAGAGACAGTTTTCCTCAAGTGTTTGATGGAATGTTTCTGCTGTCTTTTGTATGCTACCGAGAGGTATTTCTCTGGGTACTACGATAACCTAGGCAGTGCAACAAGATGCCTGTTTCCTAAGTGTGTATTTCATTCCTTTTAGATGTTTGCAAAATGGTGGTGTCCTTAAAAGAACAACCCCATCATGTAGACGACTGAAGGAAAACTCTAATTTAACTAAAGAGCCCTAAAGCTGCCTCAGTTCAGACTTGTTCTCAAGAGAACATTGCTGGGAGCCAACTACCACTGCTTCCTTCTTTGCTTTCTGTTGCTGGCAAGACTGAGTCTATTTTTTACTGACGCGCCACTTATGCTGTGAAATGCAGACAAAATGCAAAGAGAAATTGCAAGCTATCTTGATAAACATCTGACATCTGTTTCCAATGCTTAGAAATAGTTTTGTGATGCTTTGAACTCAGGTAACACCGGGATGATAACACAGCAGTCTAGCATTTCTGTGGTTTAGTTACACAGAAATGTCAGCGGTGACACGCACAGCTACCTCACACAAAGAGCATATTCTACCATCTGTACATTTAGACTGCTGTACGTGGTGGCTCCTGATCAGCAGTTTGGCTGCGCTGCTGACTTTCTGTGTAACTTGAGCAGTCACTTAATTTTCTCAGTTTGATCACCTATAAAGTAAAAATAAAATATATAAGTGTCTTTGTAAACCACTTAAAGATCCTGTGATGGATATGTCATATAAATGCTGTTTATGACAGTAAAGATTTCTTTGCTACATTCACAATTTTCTTATCTATCCCCAAACAGAATTTGAAACGTCTTGATAACACTTCATTGACATCCTTTACTTGGTAACTTTTATTTTAAACATAGATGTTCTTCTCTGCTCAATCTACTTTCAGCCTTGTTCTCTCTGATGTTTCTCCTGATCTTCAGACAGGAAGCTCTCCCATTTGTGCTGCTTTAGCAGTCTCAAACCCTTGACTGCCTTTAACCTACTGAATCACTTCCTAACTTCATGTGACGCCTGTAAACTTCTCTTCACCTGAACCTGAAGATGAGCATTTCAATCACATTTCTCCACTGTAGCAAACTCACATGCTGAAATGAATTTTGCAAGATAGTAATTTCTGCTGCATTTCAAATCCAGCTTTTCTTTCATCATCTCTGTCATTTTCCTTTTTTCTTGCTAGGAAACTGCCTGCACTTGATAAAACTTTGATAGAGTTTATGCCTCTTTCTTTCTGTTTCTTTTTGCAAATACTTTTTAGCAACATCAAAAATAATGTTATCTGAGCATGCAGGTACATTTACAAAATGTCACAAAAACATATGTTTGGCAATAATCCCAGAGCAAGACGAAGGCCTCCATTTAAAAATAAATTCTATTCCAAACCAGGGGTCCCTGTGCCTTTTCAGAGGAATTGGTTTCTGTCGTTCCTTACATGCAGTTACTATCACTTTACACACTCATCAAAAGGAGTTAGGAGTCATAGAGTTACAACACTGTCCCGTATCGACATATCTGTCCTCAAACTGCTCTGAGCGAGATTTCCCAACTGTTACCAACGTCCCTCTTCCCAGTTTGCAGTAGCACAGTAACCACAGCAATAATTTGAAAGGAGAAAATTATCAGGATGCTATCTGCCTCATTTTTAGTTGTCTTTTAAAGGAGTTAACAGCTGGAAATAAAGGTGAGAGGCAGCAGCTGGTTATTCATGCCATGTAGTAACAAGGCGAGCGTTACAGTAGCTCTGCGGAAGACTCGGTGGAGTTTGTTCACCGACTGCAGGAGCAGAATCCAGTAATTTCAAAGCTGTCCTTCCATTCCAGTCCCCTGCTCACCAGGTGACCCTGAATAATTAAAATTAAATTTTTATCTGTCCATATTTCCTTGGGCAGATACTGCACTTTATTTCTTCTGGAAAGTGGAGCCCAGGGGAAGGCAAAAATGACTTTAAGTCATATCTGTATTGCCTGAACTCTGCCCATGCCCAGCGTTACAGCAGTTCCTTGTGTCAATTAGCAGAACGCTACAAGCATGCTTCGTCATGTCCTCAGTGGATCTCCTACGATGGGAGCCGCAGTGGGAAAAACACGGGCCTCCTAACGTCAAACATATCATAGGAACTCTCTCCTGGACTCTCACAAGTCCTCTGAAATTTTCCATGTTACAAGAGGACGGGAGGAAACGAGACTCCCAGTTGGGCAAAGTGAAAACTAGAGTCAACCCTTACACCTCAATAAGACAATGCATTTCTTTGACTGACCGACTGTCAGAAGCAGAAAGGGCTATAAAAATTACACTCATAACCTGAAAAATAAAACTCTATCCAAGCTAACCCTGCACAGAGGCCAAGGCACTGGAAAAGTGCTGGAGGACCAGGCTGGCAATGGGGCACTGTGCAGTGAATGCCTGGCTTCCACAGCCTTCTGCATGTCAGCTGCTTGTGATGACGCCGTGGTCTTAGAAAAAATTCAGAAGCTACCCAGTTCATTGTAACTTCTGCTTTGTTTGTGACTACCCTGTTATTTTCCTTACATTAACACTAATATTTTTAATGTTTCTACATCTGAAACAGCTCATATAAAATACTGATCTGGTACGGCACAGATACTTTCAGACATACACAGGAGACACTCTTTAAAGTCTATTTGCATCATCAGCCTCAATCATTTTATAGCCAAACAGCGCTGTTCTTCAGACTCATTTCACTGCCATGTGGAATGAATGGATGCTGTATGTGGTATTTCAGTGTTTCCTGACTTCCAGTCTGCAGATGGTCATGGCGTTTTCCACATGACTCCTACTGTAATACCAGAACCACATAAGTCATTTATAAGTAAGCGATATGTCACAGCACCTTATAGCACGCTGCACAGTATTCAAAGCTGAATGGACAATACAAAAGAAACATTAGCATGTCTCCTTGGTTTAATTTTATATAGAACGTTTATGCATCCAGAAAAAGTAGAAAAACAGAACAAATACTGATGTGTTAGTTAGCATATGAAAATGTAGGAACGTCAATTAAATATGAAAAACTAAAGCGCAATAGAATTACGAAGGACATGACCACAGAAAACAAAAGGTTATTTTGTGGTGTGGTCAAGGCTCTGAAAATACTGTTACCATGATCTGAATTCACTTGTATAATTAGCGATTACTCTGTTACTGGAGAAAGAGGTGTCTAATTGCTGAGAATGACCCTTCTGTCTTTGTTTTCCATTCTCTTTCTCCTTCCGTTGGACTAAATAGATACACGCTTTATTTTTTGTCTTTTCTTATGACAAGATGTAATAAAATCATTTTTAAAAAAATAATAACAAGAGATGTGGGTTGAAAAATATCAAGGAGCTTTTAACTTTGAAGTATTCAATGTGTTATGCAGAATCCTCAACAACAAAAAAATAACAAAAAAAAGCCAAAAAATGTTCCCACTGGTATCACAACTAAACATTCAAGACACACGAATACCTATTTTCTTTAAACATTTTCTGTTTGCTTCTAAACATATTTCATTTCAATGCAAAGCTTCCTAATTTAATTTTTTCTTTAGACTCCTACCATTCAGGTGCTAATGTTTCAGGTTAGGCAGACAGAGAGACAACTGCAGAGCCCCCCACTCCTTCTAACTACAGCTGCGTGTGTAGCCCAGATCAATGTCAGTAGCACCAATATTGTACTTCCATCTCGAAGAAACTTATTAAAACATTTTTCTGAGCGACCATAACAAAACTGCTTCAGAGTACAGGTGGAACAAACAGAAAAAACAGAACACAGAAACTGAATGTGAGTGTCTGACACCATTAAGACAGTAAACGATAATCAAATCCAAATCGGCAATATGTTTCCTTTAGCAAGTCTGACACATCTCCACTGTGCCTTGGTGCAAGAGCAACAGTCAGACATCAGAACGTTTGATCTTGTTCTGGAAAAGTGCTCTCGTGCGAGTGCCAAACAACCCCAGTTTGGGCAGAGCCTGGCTCTGTGAGCGAGGCGGGCGGTTTCGGAGTGGAACGCGCTGCCTGATGAGGCTGCAGCACGGCATGGGAACCACTTAATAGAAAGTCTTCATTTCAACACAGCTCTCCCTTTGCAAAGCCAACATCAAAGTACCAAGAACTTTTTACAAATACAAAAGAAATGCTCACTAACCAAACACAGATCACTGAAAAGGGACAGATTTCTTGTCCTGTATATGAGCGATAAACTAAAAAGAGTTGCTCTTAGGTGTGTCCAGTGATGCAGATTTTGCTTATTGAGCCCTAGGTATACAAAAATAAATTCATAGCTACAGTATAAGTTTAGTGTCAACGTACCAGTGATGGTGGGGAAAGTGTAAATTACCCATTTTGCCCCTGAGGTTTAGCCTCCAGCATCATTCAGAAACAGATCAGCACAACTTAAATTAACTACATTGGAAGGACGTTAACGGAGTTTCACAGATCTGACAGAGGACAGACTCAAGAGAACAGACCTGAGCTGAAGTCTTGCTTTCTCCTTTCCACCTCTGTGATCTGAACCTCAGCCAGAGCCTGGTGATGAACGTAGCTGTGCTGCTTTTATGTCAACATGCCAGTTGGGGAATCCCTATGTAACTAGTTAAACGAGTTCTAAGGTTGCAGTTGCCCCCAAAGCACCCTGAATTAGCCAGTCCAATTGACTACAGCAACTGGATTATGCTGTGGAGTATTACAAAAGGTTTTCTTTTTTTTTTTAAATTTGTTTATCAATGAGGCCAATTAAGAATACAGCACTTCTGAACATTAATATAGGTAACCAAGCATCGATCCAGTAGCTCAGGCAGGCAGACACCTGTTTAAAGAAAATTTGACATTGGTTTAAATGATGGAGACAGATTTGTAAAGCAACATGAAGAAGAGGGGAACATTCCTTTTTGATTATGTGAACTCCCACACGCGATGTCATGAAGAATTTGTGTGGGAACTTATTTACAAAACTGAGACTTACTGTCATTACACTACGCTGAAGCAGAAAAAAAAAAAATCACTGTGCTGTAAGTCAAATGTCACAGCAGAATTTAATATGCTGGAATTCTTGGAAAGTGTTCTAATGCTTTCAGCTCAAACAGCGTATGCTGCTTTTTATAGCAAGGAATTTTAATTATTATTAGTTTCTGGCAATCCCCATAGTCTGCTGGCATTTTCTAACCCACAGAGATTAAAACCTGAAGAGAAACAGAAGGTGGTAGGAAAGGGAAGAATGCCTAATTGAAGTACTCAAGATCCATTTATCCCTGACTTAATAATATAGATATGCGAGCAAGAGTTCAGGATCAAGACACTATTCCCATTTTCTCAATGTGCCGTTATTAATCAACTGAATTCTCATAACAGCAAAAATAGGTCAGAGAGAAGTGGGGAAGTGGCTGGATCATGTAAAGGATGGCAGCGTAGTGGGTGGACTGAGGAAAGACTAGCAAAACAGTTTGCCTAGAGAACAAAGAAATGCTGGAAAGGTTGCTGCTTCTACCAAATCGCAGTACTGGGGTCCATGGTGCTTACACAGAAGTTAGCCTTAGTGGATTTATGGGTAAAGAAGTTCCCGCCCCACAGTGCTTTCAGTATGAAGACATGTTGACACTGCCAGGTTTCCACAGTCTCCACTTCACTTCTTCCCCTTTTAACTTTTCCATCCATATGTTATCTGACATGGCAGATACAGCCTCAGTTCACCGGGTCTCGGTCTGCACACACTGCAGCCGCCCCTCAACTCTCCACACTGACATGGCACTGCAGTTGCCACTCAGCCGTGAAGAACATCAGGCTCAGGTGACGCAGGGCCAATTCCACAGCTTCGCATTCCTCTGTCCTACGAGCCATGTCCTACCCGCTTCCACTGAGATGCTGAATGGCAACTTCATATCCTCCTGCCTACTGGTCAACCTTTTCTCATACCACTCCAGACTTGGGCATGTACCTTCTGGCTTCAGACTGTTGACTAACTCTCTTGGCCACGCTGAGGCTGTGACTCAGCTTTGCTGCTAGTGGCAAGAACACACGTTGTGATGGGTACGTGGAAGGAATACCTCAGACGCTGTAATTTTGACGGTGGCAGCAAGGGAACGATTACAGCCCCAACCACGGGCGGTTTGCTCACTGTGTGTACACAGCACTGAGGTGCAGCAGAGGTGCGTATCAAAGAGGTGAAGCAACGCTACCACAAGGTTCCGTGCCTTCGCCTGATGACTCGTTTGCTCTGAGAACTGAAGCCGGTTTCCCCAGTGATGCTCTTCACCAGTGACAGTGGTGTTTCTGTCCTAAGCAAACCCCGAGCAACAAATTGTCCCTCTGAACACTCAGGGAGAATATTCTGAAGACCAGTTCAGCAGCAGATTGATAGGATACCCTATGCTCCCTGTGGAGCACTCCAAACAACACTTCAAAAATGACAAGAAAAAAGAACATGATGCTAGAAACTAATTAGGACTTCCTATTATATTTGTTAATGCTGATGCAAGTTTTAGTATAAAGAGACAGCAATTTCCTCTTAAGTGGCTAAACTCACAGCTGGGAAAAATCCTCATTCCCCTGCACTTTGGCATTTAATGAATTGTGGCAATGCAGTATCGTCTGTAAGAAAAGGATTTGCTCAGTGGCCTTCTTCCCTTTACAGAATACTCTCTGCACCTCCTCTGTTTCCACTTTCATGCCTTTCACAGTTTCCCCAAGAGGGAAAACATTCACATGAGACAAATACCAAAAATTTCACAGTGTAACAAATCCTTTAGGATTCATTATATGTTATATGAATCATAGGCTATTATGTTATATGCTATATGAACAATAAAGCATCACACAACTTATAAAACTACTATATTCATAGATTTGCATCTTATAAGTTTTCTATAAAAGTAAAACTTCAATTTTTCATAGACGCTTCTTCAATGATTAACATTTATCAACATCCAACAGTCAAAAGCTATCAGATGTCAGTGCTGTCCTTGTTTATCCTTTTCCCCTGGGAAATGTCTCGAGGATCTGTAGGCTGCTGTGTTAAGCTCCCCTTCAGCACACAAAATTCATCCAGATATCTGCAATGACAAAATTCCTACCAGATCATTTTTGCTTTTCTGGGAGAGACTGAACTCCTTGCCACTGAAGAGATCGCTTTGTAGTTACCAGTCAAACAAGCACTCACAACAACCTCTTATCTGGACCTTGCCCTACCTCCCCAAGTCTCCCTATAAACATAATGCTTGAAATTTAGTTATACCGCTGGAATTTTAGCTGACTGATTAGGTTAGAGGGCAAGAGAAACATTGTTCTTGCACATTATTGTTTCTGCCGCTTACTTTACCACCATCACAGTACTTAAAATCTCCTTTGGAAAGGCTAAAGAAACTGCTTTCTGGACACAGAACAGCATCTCATTTACTCAGGAACAGTAAAGTTGTCTCACAATCATGAAACCCAAGATAGTAACATATGGTCTGTTAGGAATCACCTTGCCCTCTCCAGCCTCACTAGGCCAGGGCTATGTAAAACTCCACATCCATTTTAAGTTATTAAACTTTAATAATAAAGGAAACTTGCCTGGGTGTTCTCAGCTGTAAACTTTCTATTTGTCACCTGCTACTCCCAGACAGAGAAACTCACAGATGGGAGAGACTGCGGATCTGAAATTATAAACCTTGCAAACACTGAGATACAGAAATAGCATAGCAGAAATTCATTGTCTCCATTTCCCCCAGGCCTCCTTAATGGATAATTATTTTTTTTTTCTTTGCAGGCAATTCAACACCTGAAGGGCTACCCACTGAGCCCAGGAGCATGAGCATACCCACTTTCCTGCAGAAGAAAACAAAATGAGCGATCAGTAAATTAATTGAAGAAATGCGAAAGTGGGGCAAAGAGCTGCTGCAGGTGTGGGAAGACAGGAGCTGCAAGTCTTGATGTTCTTCAAGTGATGGAAAACTGAATTTCTACAGATCACAGGCAACGGTGAGCATCAGCAAGTCCCTGCAGGTGCTCATGACGGGTCAGCATCTGCACAGACACTGGTCATTTCACAGGGACAACTCTCCGTGCCATGTCCCCTGTGAGCATCCGCCCCGCCACGCCGCGCCCTGGTGCGGTACCTTTTCCTAGCAGAAGGGTATGTGCAGAGACCACAGCCCCCTCCTCCCTAAGCAATGCTGCCAGCCTTTGCCTGCTCCTCCCAGCTCCTCACCACCACCTCCAGCCATTCAGGACCAACATTGTTCCGTGTTGCCCGGGAGATGGAGAATTTGAGCAAGCGCAGAAGGCACGTAAGCGCCTGGCACGTGATTCGTACAAAATACTGCGCCAACATACTGCAAGAAGAGGCAGGAGGGGAAGAAAAATAAAAGGAGCAAATACTACTCCATTTAAGATGCCTAAATAAAAAAAGTCTGATGGGTTGCGGGTTTTATTATATTTCATTTTAATTCCTTGTTGGCAGTAGCTAGTCTCATTTCATTGCCTTTAATTTCTCCTCAGGTCTATCTGCAAGTTTAATACAGGTCTTCGTGCATGCTCAGGACTTGTTCACTTAATTGAGTGAAACTAGAAGCCACAGTTATGCCAAAAGGTTTTATTAGGATATTAAAGAATAATCAGCAATCTTTCCCCAACCTCTCCCCAATTAGAGTGCACAAAGATTTAGCTCATGTTTTATTTAAGTGCAGGCATAATAGACTGTCTAATGCAGCTGTTAAAATTAGTCAGACATGAGAAACTCTACAAGTACAGGGTCTCCTCACTCAAGAAAATATAAGAACAGTTCAAAAAACCTGTAACATCAACACCATCAGTACAATGTACCCCAAGAAACTCCAGTCCACAGAGTTGTGCTTGTCTTTACAACCTCTCCCGATGGGTCTATGTCACAGATATGAAGAGTAGGAGAAAATAATACTCCTTGCAAATTGTGACCCTGTGCCAGTATTCCATATTGGGGTATTTTTCACTTGTGTAAACTAGCTAAGAAATCCACTTGTGTTCCCAGTCCATCCTAACTGAGATCCCTGTTTTCTAGGTATGTTAATATTATGCTCTATGATAAACTTTTTAGTCACAGGTACGGCACTTGCAGCATTGCTTCCAAATTATTTTGAAGGCAGAGCTCTCTCCTTCAGCCTTCTAAAAATGGACTTTACCCCATGTTTAGGAAATGAATATTACTGGCTCCATGTTGTCTAGGGGCTGGCTTCACGAGCAGGAAGAATTTGACAGAATGCCCCATTGTCAGTTTTGGCTTTCTTCTTTGCACTTTCTCCCTTAAATCAACATATTCCTAATTGCTTTCCTCTTTCTTTCCCATTCCTTATTACACTTGCTAGTCACCTTCTTCTTGTGTTACACTGTCTGTTCTGAGCTTCTGTACCCCATTACCTTCAACTAGTTTTAGGACCGAGCTTGTGTTGTCGCGTTGCAGTCATCTCTAAGATCACTTAGGCAGAACAAAGGGCAAATGTAAGTAATGAACTGAATGCTGAGGATGAGAAGCAGGGTGGAGAAGGCCTGTGCTGTTTTAGGAAAGGCAGTTTGGAAATCGGGAACAGAAAGCTCAGTTGGTATGTATCTAAAGGACTTGAGCCTGGACTAGGGCATTTGATAGTGGTTGCATCTTGCTCATACTGCTCGGAACAGACTGACTGCACAGCCTCTGTACACCAAATCTCCACTTTCAACAGAGAAAAGTGGCAAAGAGCTTCTAGCTTTTAACAGCTGGCAATACAATACACAAACCTCTCCATCACACTTTCCCTGATAGGCTCCCAGCTTCACTGGAGGCTACAGTTTTTGATTCCTTATGCTAGAGCTAATTCCATGATGAAAAAGGGAAAACCAGGTGTCCTTGGCTACAGCTCAGTGTCCCACCCATACAAAAGTTCAAAAACACTTGCAAAACAATGTTCAGATGCAGACAAACAACAAAATTTCTAACAGATTTGCCGGACTGGAAATGCAGTTAAGCCACGTGTGAACCTTACTCTGCTCTATCAGACTTCAAGAACAGTTCACAGAGCCTTGAAATCATTTGTGTATGGTCTCAAAATTAAACGCTGCCATCCGTCACCTTCACCATGCAGAATTTTCCTCTACTCACACACAGACACATGCACATTCCTCAAAGGACGCTTCTGGGGAAGTTTTTGCTCTAATATCTGATGCCATTTCAAACACAGTTTGCCTTTACGATGACCATTTTCTTACACTATACTTCAAAGACACCTGCTTACTCGGGATACATCAATGGTTTGTGTACATGCCTGGCACAAACCTGTATCTGAAAGTACTAAAACTTCATCATTCTCCTGAAGTGTTCCCATCCTGTCCTCTGCCTGCCAGAATATAACCCTTAAACACAGACTCCATATGACTTGCCCCTCAACTATAGATCCTGTCAACTTGCATTATCCATGGTAACAGTAATATATAAGAAATACCCTCCAGCAAAAAGCTTACACTGTTTTTTTTTTAGCTTGAGCAGAATAAATACCACATATCAACAGTACCACACGTATCTTAATTCTGATAAACAGCTCAAAGTGGAATTCTGAAACCTATTAATAGTTTACATCACATCCTTTACATTCATCTAAAA
Organism: Tauraco erythrolophus; assembly: GCF_009769465.1. Classification (NCBI taxonomy): domain Eukaryota; kingdom Metazoa; phylum Chordata; class Aves; order Musophagiformes; family Musophagidae; genus Tauraco; species Tauraco erythrolophus. Next base: position 17,015,639 of record NC_141478.1, on the reverse strand, counting down.
AGTGTATTTTTAACACTAAAACGATCTTCAGCTTAGTAGCAGCAAGTTGTAGGAAGAAAATTAGTGGAAATAAAAAAGATAAACAGCACTGAAAGGCTATTTCTTTTGTCATCAAAGTACAGTTAACTTTTTTTTTAATTTCATCTTAAAATACACTTTTGACTGCTACTGCCAAATCTCAGTTTACTACAGAAAATCTGCACACAAATCTTTATAACTTAAATTCAAAAGTCATTCACATGTTTTAATGACAAAGAGAACAGAATTGCAACCTGAAAGGACACTGGAAATATGCAATGTTAATTGATTATCATGCCAAACTGATCTTTCCAGATGAAGTAAAAGCAAAATCTGACAAATGTATCTCCTGATTACTACCAGTCTCCAGTGAAATGATGACAACATGACTAAATTGCTTCCTCTTACAAGCTCGTTCACAATACGCTTTGTTAATGATATTTGAACAATAGCTAGTGCCAAATGGGACTGGCAATGCTCATTATATTAATCGTTTTTCTTGTTCAAAATAAGAAAGTGTCTGTTCATAATTTTTCTAGGTTTCTTAGGAAGATAAACTCCTTTCATCATCTTGTCTACCTGCTATCTATACCCAACTGCCAGTAGATGGAAATGCTGAAGAGTACTGAGGACAAGACAGCTGTGAACAGTGAACAATTTAGAGGCTACTTCATGGGGAAAGATCCGGCAGTAAGAGGTGTAGGGCATTCAGGCACTAACTCACAAAAAAAAAAAAAAATCACAGATCAGTGTTTCTGCTGCGGAAGGAGCAGCTTTTTCTCAGCTGTCAAATTTTGGAGTATCTTTTAGGGTCAATGACAAAAAAATATATATCTTTCTCAGCTCTTTTCCAAAACGAAGACGAAGTAAAAACCTACACACACATATATGAATGCCAACAAAACTGGAGGACAGGAGAACTCTTCTGTTCAGGAACCCTACCACAGGTTTCACTTGTTTCTGGTGCAAAGGATATAATCCAGTGTTAAGAAATGATGAGAGAGATGCAGAATGAGAACCAGTATTTTAACTGGTATCAGAGAAAAATTAATTTATCTGTATATAGATTATGTGGAATCAATTTTGTACTGTATAGCATCAAATAACAGACAAAATAGTTCCTCATAAAATGTCTGACATTACTACCTTTAAATTTAAAAGTAAAATCCAGCTTCAAATGGGAGCACACATACTTTGGAAAGTCAACATTAGGTTTATTTGCACGCTAGCCAAAACAGATCCCTGTATGCAATCTGTTCTAACTGCAGCCAGGAATAATTTCTGCCTAACTGTGCACAGGTCCTTTGCTGGGCCAGGGAGCAAGAGCCATGAACTTGTGACCCGCAGCCTCAATACCTCTCCCCAGCACCAGCCGGGACGGTAGAGCACGCAGCCGCCACAAACGCCGTATTTCATGTCACCTGGACGCAGCACAGCTCACTTGCCTCCCGTACTCTTGTACGGGGCCATGAATTTCCTGGCACGCGCTAACGCATAGCATTCTCCACAGAGTCCAAACAAACAAATGTTACTGCAAATAAGAAACAGTGGTAGGAAATATACTCAATATATACACTAGAAATCTAGGAGGTATCATTCACAGATATTTTTATGTTGTTACAGGCTCCAGAGAGATATAAAACATCTTGCATTCATAGTCTTGATATCAAAAAGGCAAAAAACATGGTAATTTTGCCTGTAACTCTGCTGATGGCAACACATAGTTGCTGTAGTTTAAAAATATCCCTTCTAAGTACCCTTTGAAAAACTATAAATAGTCTGTAAAAAAAGCAAGTGAATTTAACGTCTCTTTTATTTGAATAAATAACAGAGTAATTCAACATTAGGTGTGGTCTTAAGTTTACGAATTTCAAAGACTATTAGGAAAAGAGAAAGCTGAGGACAAAACCTTGCATGCATAATTTTTTGTGATAGAGCTGAAGAAGCAAATATCCTCTTGCTAATCATAGAATCATAGAACCAGCAGACAGTGCATAAATCAGCATTGTTCAACTGTGAAGATTTCTGGATTATCTATCAGAGTTTTTAACAATTTGCCTCCATAGCTCAGCCAGTACAGAGTTAAGGAAAAATCTTCTTGTCAAGTGATTCTGTTGGACCTGTTCCTGCTGCTACTGAAGCCAACAGGAGTGTTGCCCTAGAATTCAGAAAGAGCAGGACAGAATCCAAAGTTGTGGTGTGATCAGTTTTACTGTTTATATTAGTGCTATAACTATCACTATCCAACTGGAGATGATGCCATTGATGGTAATGAGACTTATCAACACCAATTCCATTTGCAGCTTGGCCTTAATCTGAGATGTCCACAGCACTGGAGTAAATTACATTCAGGCAAATTAAGGAATCAATTCACTAATCAGATTTAACTTTTATTCTCACAAAGAAGTTTCCATCAATGCAACTTTCGTTCTAATACGGTTCTAGAAATTTACTCACTAAAGTGATCTTTTCAAAACCATATCTTTTGATACAAACATTCATGGAAATTCCTCTAGCAAACCTCCACTTTCTTCTGATTCCAGCCTGCCACCTAGTTTTAGAAGAAAGCTGTTCCTAAATTGGCTCCAAAACATTACCATGACTTAATAGTGACAGAGCATAGCAAACGGGTTTTGACAAGAGGTAATATTCTGTCACCACTTTCCAGTTTCCCCTGGTCCTCTCTAGCTAAAAGGACATATGGTTTCCAAAATAAAGCTACATTTTTATGCCACATAATAAACTAGTATTTGAATTGTATGCAAATGACATTTAGATAAATTGTCACTGAACTGTGGACTCGAACTCCTAGGGACCATGTACGTCACTTTTAAAAAGGATTTGTGTTCTAATTAACTGGCCTTGGGCATCTTGTCTCCAACAGAGACCACGGCTGCTCAGGGCACAGTCTAGTGCTTCATGGATCTGGACAGACCACTCCCTTGACCAGACCAAGGCGTTTCCGCATATGACCGTGGGATGGATCTGACTCTTGAACTTCTGCCGAAATGCCCCACCCTGACTCCCATACAAAACATTTTTTTGGCTGGCTTTGAGCAACACCAGGACGGACATCTTTATATGTTTTGATGTGAATAAATCTTAGCTTGCCACAGAATCTGGGTCTGCAATAATGAAACGCATACCCTGTTCCTGCCTTGCACTGAAAGTGAAGAGTTACTTTTGATTGTGTTAAAAAATCTTAAGCAGAACAAAGTTACATATTTTATAGGACTCCTACTCACCTCCTCAGCACCACATGCATCTTTCCTTTTATTTCATTTCTTGGCAGACCATCCTCTCCAGCCAAGAGGACATACTGTGCCTAAAACAAAACTGTCTTTGTACACCACATAACAAACTAACTTCTGAATTTGTATGAAAATTATGGAGTTGACAGCTTAGCGTGTAAATTATGGATTTTTATAACATTATGTAACTATTGACACAAAACGAAGCATTCACTCTGGGTAAAATCCACAAAAACATTAAATCAGTTAACATGTATGTATACACTGAAAGCCTTGAGGACATACAAAAAGAACATCATATTCTGTTCAGCTCCAACTCCACCCCTTTGGCACTAATCGAAAAGGAAGGTGAGGTCTTTCTTAGTAAGTGCACTGGGGATTCCCTACTGATTGAGAAACACCGAGGTGATGAAAAACTGACATATTTGGCTCCACGCCACCACACCGTGGCTTAGCAAATACGGAAAGCAGCAGCCACAGGATGCAACACATGTTCTACCACCACACATGACTCTCCTTTAGTACTGATGCACAAATGAGCACCTAGTTTGTAAGTTTTACTCTCTTTTTCTCTTGATTTCCATGTTTTTCACACTTGCTATTTCATTTGTGAATAAAAATTGTTCTGTGGTCAGAATATAACTGTCTTACTGATTATGCAGTCTCAGGACAGAACACATAAAAAGGCTTATAAATATACGAATAAAGCTCACTGCTTTCTAGGACTGTGGTTTACTTGCTTTTCCTGCTACAAAAACAGGAAATATCACCAAAATAAATGACTGTTTAAGAAACAGTTAACTCTTCTGCACAGTCACTTTCTGCAGCAAATTAGAAAGCTTTCCAATAAAGAGGATTTGTTTTCAAACAGTTCTTCAGACACGTCCTTAACCTGTCCAAGAGCCCGTTTCTGTTTATCCATGTTTATTTACTCTGGTCCAGGAACAGAAGAGAGGTAAACATTTTTCATGAGAGTACCTGCTGAGGGGAACCATGGTCCACCGATATCAAACATACATCAAACACCTCCTCAGTACTTCTTAACAGCTGATTCCATCTCCCTTTCCCCGAAAGCCTGCTCTTTCCAAGGTCTTCTATGCATGGTAATTGTCTCATTCTAAGAACAGACAGTCAATTTTTGCGTACAATTATGCTAAAACCAAATCTGTGACTTTTGTTACTGAGTACTAAGTATGATAAATCTTTGGAGGACCTCGATCCAAGACTATAGGAGCAAGTCCAAAATAGCCTGTTGTAGTATCTTCCTGTACAGATGTTAAGCTACAGTTTTAACCTTAAAGTCTGTCTGATGTCAAGCTGTACCTGTTTTTTAACATCTTCAGTCTCCGCTTGATATATCTAGGCTAAATAAATTTTTAATATCCATATTGAAGTAAGTCAGCATTACTTTCTGTTATGAACCTGAGAAACTTCTCTGAGAGGTGCAGGCTGCTAATATGGTTACAAAGGTTGGCCTTGGAGAAGTCCTCCAGGGACGGCAGGTGAGTGACAGTTTTGCATAAGATTATGTAAGCTTCAAAAACTAACTACAGCACTGCCTGCAAAACCTATCCTCTGATGAGGACAACAGCTCTTCAGCTCGCTTCAGATCCACATTATTTTCCCTCTTATGTTCAACTGCTAGCAAGAGAGTACTTCTACAATAAATAATAATCATCATATAACATTGATTTCACTGCCCTTACTAATAATTTTACACTGATACAACAGTGCATATTTTTCAAGCACTTGAAAAACATTAATTACGATGTTAAATCACAGCTTTCATTAAAATATATCAATTAAAGTCAATGACAAAATCCTCTAAAGACATCAAAAAGCACATTAAATGGAAGAGTCTGGAAAGCACTAAGACAACAGCTCCTTAAGTGCTGAAAATGTTCTCTCCCTCTTGGACTGTTTAATTCCAAATGTCATGATTTAACAAAAAAGAAACGTGTGAGACTTGCAGTCACACTGCATAAAATAAGTTTACATAAGTCGGAACTTTCTCTTTAGTAATAAAGCACTTTCTTAATTCCATGGGCCTGGAATGAATTCTCACTGATTATTAGCATTTTCCATTAATATACAAAAATAGCTACATGCATATCTATATACTTGCACAGATGCCTGAGGAGTCACTGCAGATGTCACCCGAGCAGGCATCAGAGGAATGTTACACGGGCCCATGTACAGTGTTCAGTATTATTCTTGACTTCCAGCAGCCCCACAGTCCAACAGGAAAGAATACAAGAATTTACAAAGAAGTTACATAAAGTTACAATTCCTTAAACTCTCTTGTGATGCTACAGAGAAACCTGCTTAGTGTATATGACTGGTTAAGTCATCAGTAATGTAAGACAACTGTTATTGGTGCGATGTGTTTGTATATTGATGTCAGAATACGGAAATATAATGTAAATGAAGTCTGCTTAACTTGATCAGGATAGCTAGGCATTAATTCTATACCAAGATCATTTTATGCGAATTGCTGGAAAAACAAGCAGGAAGCCACATCAGGACCCCCACGTAGGAATATTTTGTACATATACAAAAGACTATTAACTTGGAAGATCCTACAATCTGTCTTATTTTGCCAGCTGGGAAGCATAAACAAAAAGAAGCATAAAACACCTTCAGTTGGGGAGAAAAGGGGAATGTCAGTTTTCAGGGGCTGCCTGAGGAACAGTTAAGAGAGAAGTGCTGCAGAGGAATTTGAAGAAGCTGGATATACCAGACTAACATGTAAGTGAAATAGCATTTTCCCTTCTACAGATTGGTATCAAGATCCTCCTCCCTTGTGCTTTTCCTCACATAAATGAAAAAAGCAAGTTCGTTTTTTCCCCATGCACATGTGTGTAAATTACTACATTTGGCATGTAAAACAGAACGAATTTTACAATTACCATCTTATTCTGCCATCAAAGGGGAAGGCCATCACTGCAGTGACTCAAACACACCTATCCCGCATGTGACACTGGACCAATAAAGCTATTTGCATTTATACTATTGAAACATCTAATAACATAATAAGCATCAAGCTTGCCCCAAACAGCCTACCATCTAAATAGGAAGGAAAACAAAAAAATTAGAAAGAGATCAAACCATTTGGGTAAGTTGCACAGAAGATGATGAAATCAGAAATAAAAAACTGGAGTTTTCACTCAACACCTTCACCTAAGTTATACTTCCTCACATTTAGATGATCTTCTTTTAAAGCCTGATACCATAGAGCAAAGACAGAGATAGCTTTCAACAAAGCTATTTCGTCTCAAACAGGGCCAGTGCTTGGCTTGAAGCTATGCTACTGGATGGTCTTTAAATATGGAACGAGTTGCATGCCCTAACTAGAAATAGAAACAGGCAAAATCTAATGAAAGTGTGAAATATTCATCAGGGAAATGTGGAAAAGCTATCATAGCAGTTTCTTTAAATGGCTTTGTGAATTTTATTCTTAAAGATCAATGAAATTAGTTACTTAGTAAACTTAACGGGTATAAAAATAGCCAGTAGAGAAATCAAAAACCCTCTTTTTAAAAAAATCCCACATTTTACAAGGTTTTTTCAGTATTAACAACTTCCAAGGCCTTAGAATTTCTTCTGCTTTCCTTCTCATTTTTGCTCATTAGCACTAACTGCAGCAGAGCTGCCCCTGAATCATACTGGGAGGAGCTGACATAGATCCCAAAGTTTGTCCGAAGATGCTAGCAAGGCCTACACACACAACGCATTCAGAATTGTTCCATTCAATGCATCACCTGTGGCAAGGTAAAAGGTAGCAATGTGCTAAACAGAAAACTATATTGACGCTCTACTATTTGGGAATTAATTCATTACAGTTCCAAAATCCTCATTTTTGCAAATTCATGGATTTGGCCATCAGAGCAAAGTGTTACTTTCACCTGCAGTAAGCAGGAAAAGAGTAAGGATGTAAGTGAAATTGAAGAGTCAGAGGAATATAGCCCTACTAACAACAAAAAGGTTGCTGCCATTACATAACACTTACAGTTCAAAATCTTTGCTACAATATTGTAGCAACCTTTACAGAAGAGAGAGAGGATGTATGATTTCTGAAGCACGGGATCATTGACTTTGCTAATAGGAAAACACAAATTTAGTTCATGGTTTGGCATATTTCAGTTTAAACGGCAAGAGGGAACATGCTTGAGAAGAATGGGAGCTAAACTGCTGAAAAAGATGAAGGCTCTGGTAAACTCAGCTTAGTTGCAGGGTCAGTATAGGGGCATTCCCTGTAATTTGATCTTTCGTTTCTCTCAGATAAACAAGCCTAATTACTTCTCTCCTTCGGGAAAGTTGAGGGAATGATGGTACTTAATTTAAAGCTACTGTTTCATCTTAATAGTCCCTTGGTATGAAGAGACTTCAAAATTGTTAATATCTAGACTATTAGTAAGCCAAAGTCTTCCTCAGACTTTTAACTGCAGCAATCATTGATTCTCTTGTCATATTTCAAAAGCCAAACCAGAGGTGACGAGTTTAAATGTGATACTCCCAGTGGAATAACCTCTTTTATCTATGCTACCATCTGAGTAACTCTGCTATTACAAGCTGCTCAAAGTAGTCTTTGTAAGTGAGAGTGCTTTAGAAATGCCAGTTTTAACTGAATCCTGAACTTACACCATTTGTTCTTCTAGTTATTGAAGTTTTTTTCCTGTTCAATTAAAAGTACTACTAAGCATTTTCAAAAAATTTAAAATAGCATTTTTGGTTTTCCTATGTATTTAAACATATATGTGTTGCAAGAAAAACTTCATAGATGATTGACAACTAGAGACTATCATAGTATTGTATGCAAAATATGCAGTACGCTCTAAGTAAAGGAATAGTAAGAAGTTTGCCTTTATTTCCAGGACCTTCATGTCCTTCCCTTACACGAACACCTCCTAAATCTACCTATTAGATCTCCTTAAACACTGAAACAGCAGCTCTCATCTCTGATTCGGCAAATATGTGAGCCTCTATTAAGGCCCGTTAAGTTGTCACATCACCACTTTTGTACCTTCTTCATTCTTCAAAAGAGCACCCTGCAATAAAACTCGTCTTAACTTCTCCTTTGTCTACAAAAACTTGTCAGGCATTAGACAGCAGGTGTGCTGAAAGCATTCCTCTCCTACTGACCAGTGCTTTCTCCTTGTTTCCCCATGCTGCCCCTTCTGTATCATCACCCACTCCTTGTCTTCTACTTAAGTTGTTAAGATCTCTGAGCAGGAACCATCTTACTGTTCTGTAGCTGCAGAGCCCTGTGTAGTAGTAACACCTGTCTAAATGACATCATGATCAAATCCTACTGCCTCTTGCAGATCTTTAAAAACAGTCTCTTTCAATTCTGCTATAGTATTAGGGATTTCATTGCAATATCTTACTGTACAAATACCGTTATTCTTAAACAAAAATTAATTTAATTGCTTGTGTTACAAATACAGCCAGGCTGCAGGAAAGGATTCTCTCTTCTATTTGCTCAGAAGTCTGGATGAATGATCTTACACAGTTCCCCACCTTAACCTTGACCTTGGCTGGCCAGCCAGCTCACTGCAAAGTTCATTAGGATATCTGCGTATAAAGGACATCCTTTCCTAGGTGCATAATAATGAGCTCAGCAAAACAGAGAAAACAACTCTGCTGCAAACACTCGGAAGTCAAATTCCATGTGCTCACAGATCAGGCAGGTCAAAGCCAATTTCTTATGCACTCTCTTATCCACTAATTTGGAAAGGATTATTTACAGGTGATATTTCAGTTTATGATTCAGTTTAAGTATTGCTCAAATAAGAGAATGCATAATCTCCTCAAACCAAATAAGTAAACAAATCCCCAAAGTCTTGCTTAGCCTTTCCAAAACATAAATTTAAGGCAACAAAATGAAAGGAATATTTCAGCTGAAATGGATAGATTTTCAAAGTAATATAAACTTGAGTTCTACCTAATGCAGTTTTAACCAGGTCCACTGTAACCTGCACACATTAACACTTTTATCTGTATAATTTGTGTGACTTACAAAACTATTCACTCATTTTCTTTGCATATATAATGAGGAATTTTAAGTCCCTAAGCAAACGCCAGATAATTTAAATATGTATTGAAAACACACTACAGCTACACCAGTGCTTGCGTGTCTTTTCTAGCTATAGTAAGTATAAAAGAGTCATATGCACAATCTGAAAAAACAGCAGTGTTGATAAATCCCTGGTTGTGTGTAGCAGAAGAATAGCTCTTGGTCTGGTTTGGCATTTAGAGTCTGACTCCTTTTCACACGCCCCAAACCCCAAACACATTCTACTGCTAATACTCAACACAATAGGTCTAATACCATCTGATTAGAACATGCTTCAATAGCGTAATTCTCTAAAGAGAATGAATATCCTATAAGTTAAATGATGACACTAGGTTATATGAAATCCTAATTAGCTCAGCAGAAAAGAAGAAAGACTTTAGAGATATGAAACTGTCAAAGCAGACCATTCATAAAGGGGTATGATTTCCTCTTGGCCTCTTAATCACATTTTCGAAATAGCTTCCTAAACTAACGTTTGCAAATACATCTGTTTCATACACAGAAAGGCTAATTCCATACTGAACTGCTTGCTCACCTGGTGATGTAATGAATGCATATTAGCCACACACCACCATGAATTAGGTTCCAGTTTTTAGCCTTCTTGCCATTTAGTCCTTCGAGGTTAAATCAGTGACAATGCTATGATACTATATTTAAATGGCTTTTCAACAAAGAGCAAAGCTATTTTTCCCCCAGTGAAGTTAAGCAAACCTTCAGAAGACATTAACTCATGTTTGTTAATGAAAACTTTGTCTGCAGACTACTCTTCTATAACAGCGTCTGCTATTTGTACCCTCTACCACTTTACAAAGTGCATTTCTCTCTTTGGAGCACGCAGCTCTCCTGATGTGTGCAACTTCCTGTCCTTTGTAAGAAATTGCTTCCAAGTCTGAAAAATCCTTTGGGTTGGATTGTGCCTGCAGATCCAGAGGCAGGACAACACTGGCCAAATGGAAGTCTCCTCTGTTGTCTCCTTTGTCTCTCTCCCCCTAGTTCTGCAGTCTGGAGAGTGAACTGAGACTGGAGCGAATGGCTGGAAGGGCTGGCTAACACGTACTTCACAGCCCTGTGGAAGTCACCTGGAAATTACAATATCATTTATGGCCGTACTACCTATTCAAACTAGCTTTAGAACAGGTACTAGGAAAAAAACATCTTTTTCCACAAAGACCTGTTAGAGAAGTGAACTTACAGCTTTATTATGAAAGGTGATATGTGTGTTGTAGATGATTGCACAATGGACAAAAAAATGCTGTGCAGAAATGGAGTGTAAATGTTCACTTGGACCCATCGGTCACCCATCTTCAGGAGAATGAAGCTTGTGAATCGAATCTTGCGAACTGAACTGCCAATTCCCTGGTTGCACCTTTCTCCCTCGCAGCACAGTCGAGCTGTTCAGAATCACAGCACTTGCAAAATCGAAGGGACTTCACAGATTTTGTTCTTGTAACAAAGAGTTTCAGAAGCAGCAGAATTTTTTCAAAGAAATGGTAACCTGAAGCCACTTCTATTACAATTGTTCTCACAGAGACTGCCAGCAGCAACTTAAAGGAAGTCAAGGCAAAAGAAGGGGTACACAAGAATCTCTGGCCACAACTGATTCTGCTACTTCTTTCTTTAATCATAATTCCAAGTGGCGGAAGTGGGTGTAGCAGGAAAAGCAAATAACAAGAAGCTGAATGATAGATTAAAGTCCTTTTTAATTTGAACTTAACGTTTGACCATACTACCACGGAAAACGCTGTCGCACTTCCCATTAATTTTGATGCAAATTTTCCCAGTATATAGTTAGGAAAATTATTGTTTTTAGAACACAAATCAGGGATAGCTACAGCAGCCTTGCAATTTTTTGTTGTGACGGAATTCTGTTTTCCATCTGTCAGCGAGGATAATTTTCTGTATGGTCACACCCTAAAATGAGGGGAAAGGAATGAAAAGAAGCAGAAAGGAAAAGAAAGGAAAAGGGAAAAAAGCAAAAGGGAAGAAAAATCACCTCCAACTGCTATTATGTTTCTTTTGGTCCAGTGCTACAGCACAACTGCAAAACAACTAACAGGAAATATGCAATGAAGCAGTACCTCTATCTTTAAAGAATCTTTCAGATGTTTTTAAAAATCAAAGTATCAAAGAAAAACCCTCCTCCTCTCTACTTCTTATCTACACAGTCACTTGAGATATCATGTATCAAAAAGTGTTTCTACTCGGAGTTTAGGGAAGTCACGATGATTCTATTAATTCTGCAAAATGGACAAAGAACCTGAATCTTTCTGATGATGTCACTGGCAATGTAAAATTCTAAACGCAGCCCAGCTTCTCATCAGGCCTTAGTCAAAGCATGTTCATGTTGGCACAAATCAAAAATTACCCCACTGATGCCAGTGGAATTAAATCAATGCAAAATTATCATGAGAACTTCTGTTGCTATATTCTCGTTGAATATAGCAATGCTATACTCATGCTATTGCGGTGAGTCAATGTACTGTCAAGACTGCACAATAATAATCACAAATTAATTTGTATGCTCACAATTTAACTCTCAGAGAGAAAACACTTCCATCCACTCTGGGTTGGAAACTACCATGTGAATTCTACCACTGGTGAGAGAGCGCACAGCAGACCCAAGCCGAGGAGATGCTGTGCTCCTGTCCTCTGAGGTGCAGGAGCTTCATGGAGCACTGCTACAGAACAGGGACGTTTCTGGTGGGCTCAGCAGAAGGAAAGCATTGTCTAAAAATTAATGACTCTTCTCTCATTTGCACGTGACTCCCACAAATACCACAAGCATGGTAAGTGCAATGTGACTTTTAAATAGAGGTGCTACACTGTGTCTCCGCAGAATCCTGGACTAAAGTCTCTGGAAAATAAAACGCACTCTTTCAAGATGAAATAGCACGTACAGATTCATCAGTCTGACTGAATTTTGAGGAGCTGTATGATTGAAACAGATCACTTTCCCTACACAAGATGATGATGACAGCGCGGTTGAAGTTTAGCCCTAACGGAAGTTACCAATGGAGTTGTATCTGTGTCAGCATCAGCACTAACATGGGTGTAACCTGCTTTCAGTAAGAGCATGGTTTCAAATGGATTGTTAACCAATAATTGTGAAAATAAATCTCAGAGGAGAGTATATGGAAACCGAGCTACAATCACCACACGCTTTCCCCCCAGTATTCATGTTCTTCACTTGATCTCATTTATAAGTCCATGTACAAGGCAAATTAAGTTTACTTTGATCAGCAATAGTCTATAGGCTTTGCATCGGAAAGTGCTGCATAGCAGCGAGAATCAGGGCGAGAACACTGAAAGAGAACAGTTTAAAAAGAGAGATTGTTGCTACCATGGAGAAAACTGTAGAAAAAGCCACACAGAATAACAGTGAGTTCACACACTCCCAAAGCTGCTGATCAGTGAAACTGTCAAACCCAGCTTTTGTTCATGTAAACAGAGGAAGACTGTTCCTATAACAAACTTGCCCCAATGTGCCCTGCAGGGATTCATGTTGCAATTCTTTATCAATTCCTGTCAGGCATTATTCTGCCAGCTTGTAATCCTATAGTAGGAGAAGTCTGCATAAAGAAATGTTCAGGAAAGAAAAAGTGCAACAGCTCATCTTTCCTCATGCCACACATGCCAAAGCACTGAGAAAGCATTTTTTTCAGATACATAAATGATAATATAGAGGAATCTGCTTTTTTTTTTTCTGTTCTAATTTGTTAACTGTAATATATACAAGAGGCTGGATCTGGAGCCTTTCCGAAGGTGGTTTGAACAGCTTCTAGGTTTGAACAGCTTCTCAGCTACTGTATGGCACTGAAGCTGTAGGCAAAGAAGTCGGGAGCACTCTGGAGGAAGCTTTGAAGGACAGTCAGGATGGTTTTGAACAAAGACAGGGGCTCAAGATGTGTAGTATAGTTATACTTCTTGTTTTCCCAGGAAGCATATTTGTTATTTAGGTACTAAAGATCAACTTGCTATAGCAGATGCATCTATATACTAAAAAATGCACATTTATTCTCTCATGCATTTCAATTACTTAGAAAGTAAACATTCCTGCTTCCACATACACATGTGCATCCACACAGCTTTGCATTTCTAATCACAGTCTGAGCCCGCTCTGCTATGAGAAACACTATGTGGCCTGGCAGAAAGAGGATGAAAGAATTGTCAAAGTCAGCCCAACTCTAGCGAAAACTGTCTGCACCATTAACCTTAGAGCAATGGCAGGCTATTCTGATATTAAGTTCATTGAAGGAATTAGAGTAAAAAGTGTGCATTTCCTGTTCACATATTTACAGCATTTCAAGTCAGGATTTTTTTCCCTCCCCTATGGTCATTCAAGTACAGCATCTACCCAGACAGGAATCTCAACTCTGGCTGTCCTAATCAAACCTTTACCAGAAATTCCAAAAGACAGTTTGCAATGACAGCACTTACAGTTATATATCCCATTGCCTTACATAGACACGTTTACTGTAACAGAAGCAACAATAAAGATTTCTAACGCTATTCATCTTCAAATGCCTATCAGAACTTAAACCTCTAAAAGCAAGTATTGTGCTGGTCTCTCAGTCTATTACAGTACATACAACACAAATGGCGAGAACATCCAAACACTGGAAACAAACTTTGTGCTAGACAAGTTGCAAGCTGTAATTCTCTGTATCTGCCTTACATGCGTAGCAAGCAGTTGACACGTGAATCAATTAGTGTCTGACAACTCCACTTAGTCCTAAATATGGGCCATCATCTCATCCTGCAAATGTCACCTGCAAACTGTTCCTTCTCCCACCAGACTCTGTGCAAAGAAACATCTACTAGGATTGCAGGAAACCTTGTATGGCATTTAACCTCAAGTGAATTTGGAGGAAGGGGTGAAGCAGTAAGTTTATAGTACTTACACCAAAAATGGAAAACAAGTGTAGCAATTGAGCACTTCTGAAAATTACATCCTTTGGCATTCACCAAAGCCTTCAGATTTTTATAGTCCAGAAAGCCACGTATGTCTGTGGAAGTGTGTGGGATTATGCCACTAAGGAGGAGAGCCGGAGAGGAGAAAGAGAGCCGGAGAGAGCGCAGCTAAAGAGAGAGAGGAGCCCAGCTAAATTTTCTACCACTTCCATTCTGGGATGCATAAACTAACAATAAACATGTTTGTACATAACAGACAAAAATGATGGATGCGTTAATTATTTCCAAACAAGTGAATTGATATATGTTATCTAGAATGAAAATGAGTAAAGGAGGTTTAATATGCTTTTCACTTTGTTCAATGAACTGGGAGGGTTAGATCCATCTCTTCCTTTCATAACATTGAGTATTTGCTACTTTTTATGTAAGTGGAAAAGGCAGCTGTATCAAAATATCATTCCCACCCAAGTTCAAGCCACAATACCCGATTGTTTGCCAATTTTTTCGGCGTATCGCTAGAAAATAGTACTGCACTATTTTCCAGGATTGGCCTGCCACTCCTATGTACTTTTCTCTGTTCAAATATTTTTTCAGAACTCCTTTGGTTACAGTATTTTTACCTCCTTCAGAGCAGGGAAAGTTTATTCTGCGGACAACTAACTGCACGACTTACTTCCCAAGTATAAATGCTACTGTTATTGTTTGCAGTTGAAGACATAAATAATGCAAAAAAAAACGCTACTAAGTATGCACAAAGTTTGATCCCCTATGCCCAGAAGATTTTAAATTTTCATGAATCAAAGCAAATATATTTTTGCAATCAGAGCTGCTGGAAAAGTGGTTCACTGTTTCCTTTAGCCAAGCTAATCCTGGGTAGTTTACCTATTTGTATAAAAGGCCAGCAGAGAGAAGGTGCAGGTGTTATTAGAAATGCTCATAGTAATGCTCTAATAAGTCAGATTTTTCCCCAGGTCAACACACGATAGGGCACTAAGGTATTGTTTTCAATCAGATAAAGGATAAAATGCCTTGAAAATGCGTGGCCATGAAAAAGCAATGCATACATGTCTGTGCTTCCATGCATGCAGCGTTAGAGTATTAGCAGCCTGATCATTTCTAAACAATGAATAGCTATCTTCTGCTTAACGTTTTCCTGAAGTCACAAGTGCTCTATACAGTTGTCCTGCACCATTAAACAGTGACAATGTTGCAGCCTAGAGGTAGCTTCTTTCCAGTGATGGGTGAAGTGATTTTTGTGTTTTTTCCTTGTATAATTCATAAGTTAGCATGACCAGATTTTTGAATTGCAAAAGTAGGACATCTGTCACCATGGGGAAGCAATGGGGGAGTATGCAGTGTGCTTCTGACAGCTGTGGGCTTGTGGTCACTAGAAAGGTGCCTACTTGATTTTCTCTCCACTTCAGTATTCCAAACATTTGGCTCTGTCATCTTCCAAATTTCTTCTGCAGAATATAACCTTCCTCCTCATTTCTAGCCAGTCATATTCTTTCCCAGCTTGGCCACTAGCTCCTTCCTTTGAGTTACTGGGACCCACCTTGGCACATCAAGCCCCCTCCCAGCTATTCTTATCTAGTAGATAACGCAGTATCTCAAGTTACACAACCACTGCATAGAACAGGAGCTGGCTTAAATGATTTTTGCAAAAGGATGGAGTCTGAATTTGCTGCTAAAATAGGCAAAGATGGGCGAAGCTGCAGTCTAACAACAGAAAGTAAGTACAAAGACATGAAGGAAAGCATAGCACAAGACAGAGTCATCAGACACATCTGCCCAAGTGAAATGAAATAGAATTAGGCAGATTTATTTGAGTCCTTACAGGCATACCCTGCTACTTAGATTAGTCCTGATTTCCCAGTGCAATCAACAGAAGTGGCTATATAGATGTTATTAATGATACATGTATCTTTTTAATCTCTTTCAAAGCTTGTGTCTTATTACTGCAAACCACTTTCTAGCTCTGCAAACACAGTAGGAAATCATGAACATACCCTCTTTTCTTCCTCCAGGACATGCAAGTTCATGTTTGTTTACAGTTCAGAAGTACCACTACATTCACTGGCCGTAGCACAATGTTACACGAGTATAAGGATCAACAGACTCCAGCCCAGGAAACAGTTGCTTCCTCAGCTGATGTGGCAGCTCCGTTTGTAACCACAGACAACAACCGGACCACTAATCTGGTTTCTAGAGCCATCCAGAATGCAGTTTTTGTAAACTTCAGCAAGCTCCAGGTTTACTGAGTCAGCTGCATAGGATCTGCTCAAGAATTTGCACAGAATCGCCCTGTTCTCTGGCACAAAAAACACACCACTGAGCCTGTACTTCAAAGTGCTGCTGGAATTCAGAGCAGGGCTCATTCATGGAGCTGGCAGAACCACGGCAGGACAAGAGGACAGGAAACGGGGCCACTCGCGACAGAGCACTGACCTGCTGCGCTGCGCATCTGCCCTGGCTCTTGCCAACCCGCAGCAGAGCAGGCCTGGAGATGGCCAGGCCAGGAAGCAGGGCTCACACATGAGGAGAGGCTTCCAGGTACTCCCCTCGCCGATGGGCTGGATGTCCGTCACGAGGGCATACGTCAAACCTCACGCTGGCCCAAGTATGACGATTAATTTCAGGGATCTCGTGTATTGCAGTTTCCAAGACACTGCATCCTGGGGCACCATTTCACCCTTACTTATCTAAACTGAGAAACATGTTATAATCCAGAAACAACTATGTATCAGGCACTTGATACATAGCACTTCAAGTACATAATTTGAGAGAGAAAGTCCACTGAACTTCGTATTTTTCTACATTCCATCTTTTCCAGGAAAAGTTTTTGCTTATCACAGTCTTTTTTCATTAGTAACGAAATTAATACCTTATCAATTCACTAGCAACAAATTTCTCTGACTGCTGGAACTCAACCTTGATTCAAAGCTTAAGATGTTCGTAAAAGGGAAATTTCGAGCTTCCCCACACTTGAACGTACTTAAATTATTTCTATTATTATATTATAGTAGCTATGTTGCTTCTTTGCTACTATTATCAATGCTTTTATTATTATCTTGTAAGACGTCATCTGCAATTCTGTAGGATTTTTGGCCCCTTAGAAGATGACTTGAGATAGGAAGGAGAAACACCTGGTATTACAGAATACATGAGAATAACTGCAAAATTCTCTGAAAATTAGCTAAGCAAGTTAAGAAACATCTTGATGGTACTTCTTATTTTCCAAAATAATTATCTACTTTGCCCTAGGGGAATCCTAATTACTCTGTGTACACTAAACTAAAGGCCCTTTTACTTTAAATAGCACATGATGGAGGAAAGCAGGCTCTCAGAGACACAGAATTTCCATGTACTCATTTACTAAGAGCATCACTCGGCTTCTTCTCCTGTGATCTCTAATGACGTTCTCCCTCACCTCAAGAATTTGAGGCTGGAAATCTGAATACAAACATCCTATCATCTTGTTTACTGTAAAACAGTAGATGATCAAAAATGCTTTAATCTCCCTTTTAGGAAAAGATTTCTCTACTCCTTGCTTGAAATGCCTGCTTGCCACTCTAGTAACAAGGAGTATTTCTATAATATAATTAGACAGGGAATTCATGATACTCGCATCATTCCCATGAGGGAGTTCAACTCATATTTCAGTCCAACTCATATTTCAGTCCAGAATACTCATAAACAGCAAACAAAGCTAAGCTTGTCCTACACTTCTCATCTATGCATCTGCATGGATTCTGAACATACAGGAATGCAGCTAACCCATGCAGATTGGTCCTGAAGAATTAAAACATCTCATCAACTGTATCAATACTCAAACATAATTTCATTTATATTCTAAACTTCTCCAAGTTTAAAAACATATTTTCTGTTTTAGGGAAACATATGAACACACAACGGAAAAATTAATTTAACCGGAATGCTCAAGAAATACTCTTTTTCCCTATCAAGCACTGGCTAGCTACATGTTTATCACCCATGGTAAACCAACAGACCAAAATGGTTCTTTTAGTCAATGAACCATTAAGTAAAAAGTGTAAATAGAACTCGCTGGTTTAAGTCCGTAATTCTGACCACAGAAAATGACATTTAAATAACCAGAGAATCACAGAATTGGAGGCTGTGAGAGACTTCAAGAGATCATGTAGCCCAGTAGGGCTTGATTGACAGCCTGAAAGACAATTCACTCAGGCCAAGGTCCACTCCTTTTTCCTAATAAGTCGTTAGGAGCAAGCTGTGAGTCACAGGAATTATTCTGGAGGTGCTGCCCTTCCCATCCTTGTCTTTGCTGGAGCCATGCATCCCTTACCAGGTCACGGCAAATGATCTGGCAAGACTGTACAACAAAAATCAAGTAAGGCTGTAGAGCAAAATCAAGCCCTTATGTCATTAAAATGCTCTGTATGATTTAGCCCATTCTCTCCCAGTGAGTCAAGATAAATACAACTACATCTCCTACAGGTGTTTTTTTCAGACTTGCTTTCAAAAATCTCCAAAACACAGTCTCTGCGCATGTACCTCAGCACAAACCACAGCTCAGGATTTCACCTAAATGTCACAGGAAAGGGATTTAAGACAAAATGATGGATTGATGGATCTTGAGCTGACCTGTGCCTGCCACTTTTGCTGCAAACAAAGTACTTTGTAACTCTGATCCTACAGCAAGTGGTCCTGGGGAGAAATGGTTGCTGTTTATGTTTCAATAACTTTTTACCTATTTGGAAATTGATGTTTATTCTATTCTTCCCTTTTCTAGGTTTAGCAAATCCCATTTGGTAAATTTTTCTAAACATACCATATTTGCTGCTCTCTTCTGTACACTACATTATCTGTTTTCTTCCTAAGGGCAAAGCCAAAAAGTGAATAAATTACTCCTGGTCTCACTACTACATCTGATATTGACAATCGTATGAATATATTTCAGAACAATGTTTGCTTTTTTTGAAACAGCCTCACAGTGTTGACACACTCAGTTTGCAGCCCTCCACAATTACCCATTCATCCTTTGCATTTTTGCTGCCAACCAGTTATTTCTCATTTTATGTTATGCATCTGATTTCTTCTTCCTCTGCTTTTGAATTTACTAAATCATGTCTTCCTGATCTCAGACCATTTCTACAATTAATCAAGATCATTCCAAATTCCAACCTGCCCCTCAAAGGATTTAAAGCAGTTTCAGATGTTATCATCCAGATGTTTTATAAGCATAATCTCTGCACACTCATACAAACTATGCATGAAAACTGTCCTTGCAAGGATGGAAGGATGAACACCTGCTGAACCCCACCTGAACCTGTGACCCTTTCTGACAGCAAACCACTGACAGTAGTATACTGAGCACGTTGTTTTCAGCAGTTTTACAGTGGATTTCTCTTTTTATATAGATTGCTAATTGGAATGTTATATGGAGTTCTGATCAAAGCCTTGCTGAGGTCAGATATGTAACACCACTTTGCCTTTCTCTCATGAACCACACTACTTAAATGTTGAAAAATGTTAAGGAACTTGCCTTGATATAATTTGTACATCACAAAGGTACATTCAATGTTTTAACCACCTTACTACCCTCAAGATGCTATAAACTTGTTAAACAGTTTGGTCTAGTATCTGGCTTATACTAGTGAAGCTTCTTAATCTCCCTAGTTCCTCTCTTCCTCCTGTTTAAAGAGAGATGCTCTATCACGTGCACCTCCAGACCACTGAGGCCTCTCCGCCTCATCCTCCATGGGTTTTCAAAGACAACGGCTAACGCTTCGGAGATCGCTCCAGCTACTTCCGTTAAGTAGTCTAGGACGAATTCCATCGGGAACTGCCAACTTGAATAAATCCAACTTATCTAAACACAGTTTAACTCATTCCCCTCCTGTTCTAAACCGCCTTTTATCCTTTGCTAAAATCCTGCAGCCCTCTCTGCGCCTGTCATCTGTGCTCATGGTGATGACTAAAGCCAAGTCAAAACCTATATAATAATAACTAAAATGTCTGCCTTTTAAATATTAGCCTTAAAATAAATATTCAAGAATTCCAAGCAGAATAATTAACTCTCCTGTTCTGCATCTACAACAGTATTTTCTAAGAAAATAGATTTCAAAACAGTTTAAAAGGATTTTCCTGTTTTCTTCTCAAGTATCTCTGTTTATAGCTTCCAAATATTGACAGATATGGATATTTCCATGGTTAATCTCATTTACATAGCAATACATCATATAATTAATATTCATATAATACATTCACCATTCAGCACTGTTTCTGCAAATGAATCAGAAAAGAAACAGTATACTGTCATGATTTTTTATTTTTTAACTATGTACTATTTAATGAGCTCTAAATTTGAGATATATTATGCTGTAGATTTATTTTGCTAAAGCACAATGTAACAAAAGACAATACCTTTTAACTATTTTGCCAAATCAGTGGATATAGTGATTTTTCCCCCCCCTCTATTGTAGCATCTCTCTGTAGCTAGCAGCATACGTTAATAGCCTTCCTTTGGCAAACTGATTTTTTCAAAAGAGAGCTGCACTGTACAGCTTTTCCTTTCGAATTATTAAAGTAGTACTTTGGCAGACAAGGCATCTAATTTAGATTAAACATAAAAACGCTACAGGAACACATCAATTTGTACACACGTTACCTATTTGGGTCCATACATAAATCGAGAAAGCATTTGTCTCAGAATATGATTTCACATTTTAACAATGTTTTTGTTGATATTTTGAGCAACCATACATGCCCTTTAGGAATTAATGCTTTTCAAACATATTTACTGTTTGTTTGCAAACTGTTTACAAGCATGAGGTCTCAGGACCTAACCCTATGCTTAGAATTCTGAACAAATAAAAACTCTCTGGAATTGCTTTAGTGCTCTAATTAAATGTAATATGCCATTAACTTAAAAAGTATTTATGAACATTTCTTCCTTTCTGCACTTATTTCAACTTTTACTTGCCAAACTATAAAATCCATGGTTAAGCAAAAAAAATTTATACAAAGATTTGAGCTGCTCAAGTGTTCCAAATTTTTCCTTCTACCAATCAAAAAAGCACTGAAGGTGTTTGCATACTGAGATGATAAATAATGGCTATACACCACGTCGAAGTTCATGTGTTCCTTCCCCTCCTTTGCTGGTGCCCCTTGAATCAGCAAAAAGATAAAAATGGATAGTGGGAATGACAGCCAATATGAAAAAAGTCCTACATATTTATACAGGTTATGTGAATTTAAATAAAATTTATTGTGCATTTTTTTGTATTTCTTAATGTCAGGGCAGAGTAACTGACAGAACGTATACACCTGAATCTGAACTTACCTCTGACCTTATCTGATGAATGGAATGAACTGGCCAAAACTTCTGTAATGAAGAAACTGACCAACTTGCCTCTTCTTCAGACAGTCAGCTGTGGTTTCTCTTTTGCTTTCTCTCTCTCTCAGAGTTTGCATGAATGATTTCTCAACCAACTTTCTGCTAATTTCTAATGTCACAGGCAACAGAGTGATCACCTGGGAACTGCGGTCACGATGCGGTGTCAGCATTTTAGCGCAAGCCTCCGGTGTGCTGAGCCAGCAGGACCCAGCTGTCCCTTATCACTGCAATGTCTGTTTGCCTTCAGCTAACATGCTGTGCATCCAGATGTGTCAAAATGTCTCTCCAAGTAAATCCTGTGCTTAAACAGGGGAGAGCTCTATAGACAAGCATCTTTCAAGAGTATTTCATGTTTTATTTATCAAAATTCTGTTTTAGAAACCATTTACCATCAGGCAGGACTCAGAAGCAATAATTGAAGGATGCATCCATCTATCTTCTGCCTCTCCACAAATGAAGAAGCCAAAACGAAGATGCCAAAATGGCACCAATATCCTCATTCTGTGGTGGATGGACTATCAGTTACCTGCAGCATATATGCTGGTGATCCATAAGGACTTGGAGAGTTACAAAATTCTCTTTTTCTTCTGCTGCTTCCAGCAGCAAAATTGCATTAGAAAAAATCTGAAGTATATTTAGTAATTTAATTATATGACCTTCTCTATTGAAATTTCAGCCCATTATTACTGGATAACGAATGAGAAATCCTGAAAATACAAAGTGATTATGCATTCTCCAGCGATGTGTCTTGAAGAAGCTGATAGATGCTAGGCACAAGAGGAGCCAAAACATATAAAGATGGCATATGTAACAAATTCTGAATCAAGTTTATGATTCCACACAAAATTTATTGAAGAGATATTAAGCAAGGGAGATTTCTGAAGGGAGGGGACAGTAAATTTTCTCTGGTAATTACAGTGCTCTAAGTAAAAGTGTCAAAACAGAATTTGCTTCACATTCTGTTTAATTTTGAAGCTTTCCTGCCACTGTTGCTGTGCTGGGCAGTAATACATGGAATGTCAAATGTGACCTGGAAATAGCCCACATGCTCCTAGCATATCCACCTTCTTTGTACTGTTAATGAAATCTTTTAAGTCACTCCACATATAAATAGGTTTGATTCTGACTTCTAGTTATTTCAGAATAGAACAAAGGTAAGGTACTCAGTCAGCACCCTGAACATAAAAAGTAAGTATTACTTAAACTGCGTAATCGCCCCACAAGCTCTGATCACAACTGCTTTCAAAAAAATCACTTATTCTATCAGACCACAGTTTGAAAACAGGAATGTTTTGCAGCGAGAGATAAAACTATATCCCCATCTACTGTATATACACTGAAGCAGTTATTCTGCCACCTGGAGGATTTTTCTAATGTTCCAGAAAAGCAAAAAATCCAAATACTGTCCACTCTGGACAGTGCTTTTTAAATATATATTAATATATACCCTATAGGACACACATAAATCATCCGGAATTAAATCTAGGGGGTGCATTTGCAAGGCCAGAGACGTTCTACTTCAAGCTGTTTAAAAAGAATAGCTACAAAAATCTATTTTTGT
The DNA here is from genome assembly GCF_009769465.1 of Tauraco erythrolophus. Taxonomy (NCBI): domain Eukaryota; kingdom Metazoa; phylum Chordata; class Aves; order Musophagiformes; family Musophagidae; genus Tauraco; species Tauraco erythrolophus. The sequence continues at coordinate 16,992,444 of NC_141478.1, read as the reverse complement.
GTATTGATCTTCTCAAAAGAGCAGGTTTACTCCTGCAATTTTTTTTTCCCTCTCCTCTTTTTTTTTTTATTTTTTCTGAAGGCGCTCCCATTTAGCATACATACTACCGGCCTGGAGGTCCAGTGGCATCCTGGATGGATGCCATTCCTAGTTCTCTCGTTGCCCTGCTGAACAATTATTTGCACGTTTTCTTCCTTTCCTTTGTCCGTCTTCTATATTCAGCTGTGTAAACTCTTCAGGGCAGGAACTGCCCCTTACCGTATACACAAACAAGCGCAATCAGACGCTACCACCAGCTCAGGCCTCTCAGTGCTACCACTGCCAATAACAGTAAACCCCACTAAGCTGGAAACTGCCAGATGGCACTGTACCACTCAGCTTCAGCAGTATTTTTCCTTAACATATAGCTAATTTTCAGTCTCCAAAGAAGGACTTTACTATTGACGCCACAAATTGGTTTCACCCAAACATCCAAACAGCAAGAGAGCTTGCTTTCTCAATTACTGTATCAAATGTAGATTTTGATGTAGTTTTTCTTGAGCTACAGATACTTGGGCTGAAGGAAAAGATTATATACTCACTACCTGTGGATATCTTTATTCAAGATAAAGATGACTGACTGGTAGGTAATGAAGTCACTTTCAGAAAGCACGCTACAGTCTAGGTCGTAACTTTTTCCTCCAGTGGCAAATAAACCGGCAAGGCTCCACATGTTGTGACCGTTCAGCAAATGAGCCACTATATGAACAGAGAGGTATTATTCCTTATTCTTCCTCAGTTAAAACTAATCCCACAAGAGGAGCTGTCAATAGAAAGATAAATCATAGGAAAAGTGCTTTGAAAGAATGCTGCAGATACTGGCTAATTGTTCTTTCAGCTAACTGCAGTGCGTGGTAGGACTGTTCTGACACGGTACTTTGAAATCTCCTCTGAAATAACCATATAATGTAAAGGTGATTCCCAAAAATCAAATAAGGAGCACAGGAGCCCTGCCTCCTATGTTTTACATTTAAAAGTAAGCATGCTGAAAGGCAGGCATGTAATTTCAGAAAATGTTAAAAACGTTTACCTAACATATAGAACCTGCAATGTTTTATATGAGAGGAACATACATTACGCTTTCGGAATAAGATTGGAAAACATAATACTTCATGCTAGACCATCATTGTGGAGTAGCAATACAAAACCTTGATTCTTTTGTGTGACTACAGAACAGTGGGGAGTTGTCTGCAAACTGTAATAGAGCTTCAACTCAAGAGATTAAAACACCAAGGAAAAAAAAGCAGACACCAGTAAAACATTTTGCTTGACCTCTTTTAACTTACAGACATATTTTTAGCATAATGAAAGAAAATGACCATTATTAGCACAACATGTTTTTCCCACTTGCCTGTGGAATTTTGACTATATGGCCAGGTCACTTTTACAGATGCTGAACAAACTCTCTTGTAAGACTCCTCATGTTCTTCTGAAATTTATGGAACTTTAATTTTTCCCTTTGCATTTTCATATCTTAGAAATAGATTTTTACATTGAAAATTTAAATGTTTGGATCCACAGAATCTCACTGATAGCCAAAGGGAATTTGGCATAGGCCAGTAGGCACGGTAGTATTAAACAATCTACAGCCAATTACAAAGACAACCTAACTACGAAATTGGCAGTATTATGTCAAACTGCTAATCCTGGAAGCTGGTCTTAGGTGTCAGCCATGTAAATGAGTGGATGGGTCCTTTAGATTTCAAATACATCAGGTAAGCCTTATTTAATATTTCTACACAGGTGTCTGGAGGTCATAACTGTGATTAAATTAAGGCACATCACTTTCATAATGTGCTTTAAAACTTCAAACAAAATTAGAAATCTCAGAATCTAAAGATCATAAAATATTTTTTGTAACTTAACTCCCTGCTATTTATTCTCTTATATGAAGATCATAAAGAGACATGCTAGGACTTAAAATTCAATGAGGAGTTTCAACTTTTGAAATCACTCTGGAATACAAACTGCAAGACGTTAATGCAAGGCAGGATATTTACTCTGCTAGAGAAATCACCTTGTCTCTAAATGTTAAAGGAAACATGTACTATTATTCCCTGTGACTCCACCCTTCCCTGTGGGAATAATAAAAGGAAAGCAAAAAAGTCACCTTTCTACTTTCACTGGATTTGTTTACTTTTCCTTACCAGAATTCGTTTTGGCGGGCTGGTAACAACAATTTCATCATCTTAAGAGTCATTCCTGGTGGAGAAATTATTTACATGCAGTTTTCTTGATACAGAAAGTCTTGCAAGTACCTCACAGACTGAAATGCAGCCCTGCCCAGCTCCTCCGGCTCCTTAACAAAGCTTGGAGTGACCAGCTGCAGTACTAACAGGATGAGAATGCCAGGAATCTGTGGTATTTCTTAGTTTGCATTAATGGGTCTACTTAAGGACAGCCTTCTATATAATTGTTTTTAAGCAGGATTTCTATCGATTTTGTATATTTAAGATGGATAAAGGCTTGCTGCAAGGAAGTACTTTCTAGCATGTTTTTAAGAGATACTTTGCGCTGCTCAAGCCAAATGTGCAATAAAGAAAGATCACTTTTTTCTCCCGTGCTTTCTTTTAAGTTAGTCCTCATCTTTTCTCCATGCAGTTATGATCAGGGCTGCTTTTTGAAAAGTGGGTCTTTCAGTTTTTTAATCTGTTTAATCACTTCTCAATGTTTCAGTGTTATTGCTGTGAGCATTATTTTATTACCTATCTAATTTTAGAGTCTGTTTCTCCATACCATCTCAATTCAAAAAAGGTTTTCTTAGCCCTTTATTATCTTCTTGCTTTTTTAAAAAGCTTTTTCTCAATATGCCACATACACATCTCATGCCTTGTACTTCCTGAATATTTCACTCAACCTCAGCCAAATTAAGAAGGCCATCTTTTAGTTGATAAAGTGTCATAGGACAAAAGATACCAGCCGCACGATCAGCAAGATCTTTGCCTCATATGCTCGAATGACCTAGAAAAAAATCATACATTAGTTATCAACTGACAGATTCAACAGAAGTTACTTTTAAGGGTGGCATCTTGCCTTTTGGCAAGAATTCTAATTTTTGAACTCATGTATGTTAGTGATAAATATAAGAAGTGGGATGATTAAAAGTAGATCAAAAGTAGAAACAAGTAGAAAAGCTCAGTAAGCAAGAATCTAACTGCTCCCACAAATGTAAAAGAATCTTTTCCATCGGGTATATTCCACTGCTGAAAATAAACAATAATAGAGTATGTTTACTTCCTTGACTAGCTTAACACACTTCTTACTTCACCCCAAACTCATCTAAACGGGGTGCGTTTCAAAACTATCTGCACCTTGTTCCCCAGTGATTTTACTTGGGGAAAAAATATTGTAGTGGAAAAACACACTTGGATTCAACAGACACAAAATAAAACAAACACACAAAATTTTTGAAACTTTTTAGAACTTCCATTTGGTGGCTCTGTAATTGTACTACTATGTAACACATGTACAAGCTAAATTTTAGTTTCACTGTTTACAGCTATGTACCTTTTCTCAGAGGACAAATTTGTCTTATCTTTTAAACATGACTGTAGTCAGAACTATTTGTTTAAAGTGGGCAGTATATGCCCTTAAACATGCCCATCACAAAATCCCTTATTTTACATAAAGTGTAAATCAAATATTACATCAGCCTGCTGCATCCACTTGTCCTCTTTTTTTTTTTTTTAAAGACGAGAATCTAAATGGACTTGGCATATATCATAAAATGTTTACAGCTTTTGTGGGTCCCGATGGCATGTTGTTCTACCAGGGCTCATTCTGTCATATCTATAAACTTTATTTTTAGCCAATGGCAAGTTATCTTGGTTTAAAAGACCAGTCTTACTACCAGTACTTCACTTATATGTTGGCAAGTTTAGATAGTTACTTAACAGAAACTTCCTTGGTATCTAAGGACACCACCAGTTCATCAACAGTACTGTAAGTAAGCTCATTTCTTTGCTGTAGCTAAGAAATACACTACTCACATGCATATTAAAGGGCTTATTTCTCCACTTCCCATGACAGAGACAAACCTCCTCCCTATCTTCTTGTGCTCAAGTTCACTGACTTTTATTTCTACTTCATTTCATAGTAGGAACTACTCACTTACTGTGTTAGTCTAGCAGAACAAAGGAATCAAGTGTTAAATTAGAAGTACAAACCTCCTAACTTCTCTCAAGATTTAAACTTCCGTTCCCAAGAGGCAGATAAAATTTCCAACTCAGCAGCTAATCCAGCAATAATTGAGAAATGTTCTGTGTGTGGATTACTTCATAGTTAACAAAAAGCCTATGCAGGTGGCTAAACTTACTGGATCAATAGTGAATGCAGTTATTTCAGATGAATGGATTGACTCCTTCGAGAACGATATTTGTCCTCAACGCAGCACTCACATCTTGGCCAGAATTTCTACACCAGAACACAGCGAATCACAGTAGGAATGTCTCCAGTTATTTTTTAAATCTATTTGATAATGTTTTGGGTAGGATGCACTAAGTTTGAAAAAATACTGTAACTGGAACTGATACTATACCACTTCAAAGATAGTGTACACACAAGTATCAGATACAGTTGTACATGTGAATTATTTTGCTGTAGTGTTCTAAATTAAGCTACTTTCCTATCCAGTTTAGTGTAGACGCATTTAAATCAATTTCAATAACACTCTGAGGAATTAGATTCATCCATTAATTCATTAAATTAAATTTGTAAGTGCAGCTGAAGAGATTTCAAGTGCATCCACAATAACTAAATCAATCCCATTACATGACTGTAAATGATTAATCTAATGAAACCTTTAGTGATTGTTATTAATTTGTTTACTAGTAAAATAAACATTTTCCAATTGGCATTTTGAGCCAAGCCATGTGACCTCTAGTTTCCATGCACGCGCACACACACGTGCGAATAGATGCATGCACCCATACACAACAATCTTCAGTCAAGTGCCTTGGTTTTTTCAGACCTAAAGAACGTGGAACTTTTTACCAGTGTTACAATCAGATCTCAACTGTAACAGGAGTCACAGCACAGGTTTGGAGTTGTTGCATAAACTGGATACACTTCCTTTAAAATGAAGCCTTTAAGAATGACAATTAACAATAACGGGACGTTAATTGAACTTCTGAACTATGTTTGGCTAAATCTGCCCCTATGGAAGAAAAACGAACAGTAAGAAAAGCCTAGAGTGCTATCTGCATATGCCAATAGCATATCCCAATAGAGGAGAAGTTATGTCCTTCCTTGTGATTTTTTACAGGGTCTTTCTAAATTTCCAACGCCACGGGAAGCTTCAGGCCCTTGCACAGAATTTTTCCAACACGTGTTGTCAGATGGAGAGGTCTGACAACAGCCCAGTGCAACCTTCTATATGTAATCAGTGGGCAGTGAGTCTGCAGAGCTTCTTTTTCTCCTGGACACTGGTCTCGGATCACTCGCATGGCAGAGACACACACAGAGTTAGTTTGTGCAGCCTTTCTCCCCTACAAAGAGAAATCATGGAAGTTCGGCCACTCTCTGGGAATTCTTTCTATTTGAAAGACAAATTTTGCACTGAAATGTATAGGTCCAGATGTTTTGTGTGCCTCAAATATAGATTTTTTTTTTTTTTTTTTTTTTTTTACTTAAAAAATGCCATGTCCTGAATTTAAGTGTGTGCAGGGAAAAAAAAAACCAAAACTGTAGAAACAAAGGTTAGTTAATAAAATATGAACAGTATCCTTGGGTAAAAAGAAACCTGCAACGTAGAAAAGAGTAAAATTGTCATGCTAGCAGGTAGCTGCTTCTGATCTGGTTATAGCAGCACAAGTTAGAAAATAGATTAGAACTAAGTTACCAATTGAAAGCTACAAAATATAATTAAAACAACATTAAAAGTGTTGATTCTAAAGTCAGAGGAAACAGTACCAGCTTGTTATTTTACGAATGAAAACAGCTTCTAAATATTTTTCAAATTTTTTTTTGGTAAAAATCCAGCTCCTACAAATATAACTCTATTATAACATTAATACAACATGACTACAGTAAAGAAGCTCAGCTTCTAACAAGCAGTTATTTAAGAACCGCATTTTAAACCTGGAGCAGCTCCTCCATCTTATAAATTCTCAAACTTGTTTCTGTAGAAACACTATTCCTTTATTCAGCAGAGCAAAGATGGAGATCTGCCAAACTGTTATGCAAGATAATGAAGCAGTTTCTCAGAGGGTGAGAGATCACATGAAATCACATGCACTACAGAGGGATTAAAATTTAAGGAATGTCAAAAGTTTTACCTTCCATTAACTTCATAAACTACATGACATTTTTGTTTCAAATAACTACTTTACTCTCACAGTTTTAAGAGTACATAATAAACCAAGGACTTGAGTTTTCAAAACTGTATCCATTTCTATCATTTTTTACATGGACAGTATATTCAAATCCTGGCTGGGAGAAAAAAGAAAATTTTCTGTAACAATGATGAGGGCTCAAATTGAAGCATATTTGTGCAATTAATCTTTCTTTTTCTTCTGCTGATCAGAATGACACAGATGAAGTTAATATTTTAAGAAAATCTAGATTTCTGCATCTACATAGCTTTCCATGCTTCTTATACAGCAGTTTACAATTGCAAGACCCTCTCTTAGCCTCAATTCTGCTCTTAGCTCTGCACATCATGATACTTTTCCTCACATGGAATTTTATATTTCAATTTCAAATATTGATTTTATTAAGGATTTATGAATAGAAACTGCCATATTGATATAGAACTGATACTTCACACAGCACAATGCACCCAAAAATTCACAAGAGGACCGCACACACAGATTTCACCAAGAAAAGAGGTGTTTTCACTAGTTGTCTTTACTCCAGCATTTCCTTACAAGTAGTTAAAAATTTATCTTCAGTATGAACTACCTTTTTACAATCTCTTTATGAGTTATGCTGTTCAGTGTTCAGCAACTCAAAGAATTCAGTCCTGAAGGACCTAAGAAGAGGTAGTTCTCATCAAAATATTAGTTTAATGATACAAAGTGAGGTAGACATGGTCTTCTCAGAAGACATTTGGAGGAAAAAAAATGTTTCAAAGCTGTTTATTTTTCCCTTTAGCATAATTAAACTAACTTCTGATTTCATGAACTTTTTATTTTCACTTTTAGAATATCTAGTACAAAAATACTAAAATTTTGCAGTTTTTGTAACAGGAAAATGCACACCTTGAGACTAAACACAATAAAAAAAGCACATTATAGGTTCTATACTAAATTCTAAGTTTTTAAAGCACTGGTTTTCCTATATTGTAATAAGTAGTTAAACCACTACAGAAAACAATTACACTGTAGATATCCCTTTAAAGCTTTTCTCTACATTGGAAAAGACAGTTATTTTAATGATTAATTATATGCATAGTAATTCAAGGCAGCCACTGTCCTCACAGCTTGCAACGTGACTGGCTAGTAGACAGTTACAACACACAGTTTACAAACTAAACATACAACGACTGGCCGTACAGTTCACAAATCTGCCAAAGAGGCCTGACAGGCTGTTCCTTACAGCCCCAAAGAACATACTGAGCTCCAAAACCTGGATCGCATTTATGCGCTATTCCTTGAGAAACACTTCATTAGTTCAAACAAGAACATTATGAATATACATATAAAAGCCTCTAAAATTAAAAGCTCCAAACCCCAGCCTCTGCTCAACAGTCTGTAGCAGATGAGAAGCCTTATGCCCCAGGACCATGCAAATGAACCAGGATTTCTCCTGAGAATCTCTCAAATTTTAATAGGTATATATCATTTTGTTTCAAATTAACAGACTCCGAGATGCATATATAGAGTTCACTTGAGACTGCTGTCTCAAGCCGATAAAGCTTAAGCAAGATAGCTTTTCAGTAATATCAATCCATAATCGTTTACTTAAGATACTCCAGTATCACAAATGAATTTTTTATTTTAAGATGTACAGCTTTACATACTGCTCTACAGGCCAGGTAACCTGAGAGAAATAGACAGCTTTGCTAAGCTCAAAATTTTACCCCATATAATATTGAGACACTTGAGAAGACAGCTGCCATGCTATTAAACTAATAAACATGGCCACTGATACTCAGCGTCTTGGCAAGAGCTGCCTGCCAGTGCAGAAACAGGATGCTAGTCTGCTCAGTCATGTGTCCCTTTAGACATTGGTAATACTTTGTTATTTTGCCAGTATTCATTCATGCCTTTTGGATATGTTATGCCACATCCATATGCACATGTAAGATGCTCTGATCAACAACCAGCTATTACCTGAATGGTCTCCAGGTCAAAGTTGAAGAAAAAACAGAGGAGAAACATTGCAATGGGACATCTATATGCACAATGGATCAATCACTGGATTTCCACGTGAAGAACTACAGGCCATTCTCGAGTAGGCAGAGCATCAGAGAGTATTCCTGTGCAGTATCTTGTGCTGGCAAGAGATGGACTGGATGACCCAACAGGACTTTTCCATCACTAGGCTATGATTCTCTGTACTTCATGCTTTTTGACAGTATTACAAGGTTCGACAGGCATTTCTCTTCAGAAGAGGGATTAAGGTCACTAAGAATCAACATCAATTGAAAAAGTGCACGAGGCAATTGCGACAGCAGTAGGCAAAAAGACATTCACAGTCAGAAAAGTATTCAGTGCTTTTGTCTTCTGTACATGCTACACCTATGACGTAATCAAAGCACTAAATGGAGTAACAAGGAATGTGAGATTCATGTTTTCACACTGATTTTTCTGTTATAGTGAAAGAAGAAAGGTGGAATATGATATAAATAAAACAGTAAGGTCTAATAACTTACATATAGCAGAGACAAAAAATAAATTCCAATTAAAAAAATTAGTTTGGAAACAAATTGCACAAAAAGTCAGTCATGTTAATCAGCATTCATCACTAAAAGCACAATGCCTATTGAGAATTGCACTTCAGAAAACAAGTTTTCTTCTAGAATCAAAGTGACACATGAGGAGATTTTCAGAAAAACATGAAGTATCTGTGTTTCACAGCCGTGTGTATGCTTTCACAGGGACTATCGCAGGGATAGGCTTCATGCCTTGTAATAACTACATAACGTAGTGGGATAACAAACGATATCCATAAAAGCATATCCAACAAGCGTAAGACATAACAAACTTGGAACAATCTATGCCAGAGCGACCAACATGTGGCTCTTGAGCTACATACAGCTCTGAAGCAGCTCAAGTCAGCTCTGATACATCAGAGGGTCAGCAGTGTGGCTGTCCTGGGAAGCGGCTGCTCGGGAATTGCAGTGCCGAGATAGCTGTGACAGTGAGTCACTAAAGGGCTTCCGAGATGCTTGGTCATCATCCAACCCAGCTGTGCTCCCATCCTACTATTTTTAAAGCTGCCCTTCCTTTCAGTTCTCTAAATGTACTGGGAGGTACCCCTGCAGTGTCCATGGAGTGTTGTATAAACACGAATAACAAACCCAAATATTTGAACTTTAATGTTAACAATTTTGGTAATATGTATCAGTTTAGGAAGATTCATTATGTAACTATTACATTCCCATCACCATAGGATGTTACACATTCTGTCTTCTTTACAAAACATCAGAGATCTTTACACTCCTAAGCATCAAACAGCATTCAATGTGAGGAAAGAAAATATTTTGTTTGCTGAAACAGAAGATTGTAAAGAAGATGGTATTTATCTGTGATGGTACCTCATACTTCAGTAAGCTCCCTACATGCTCAACCCTGAGCATGCTTTGGTTCCAAACTGAATCATTATGGCACTTTCCACTCTTCATAAGAAAGAATTAGTCAGATGAATTTTATCAGTCAGTTGCATAACTCTCAATCCAGAGGCAGCAGATTTGGCTCAAAAGCCAAGATGAGTACATCTCTTTGGTGAAATCACTAGTGTTTTCAGGAATCTTAGATTCTATGGAGATAAAAGACAAAGGTTTAAAAATTTCCAGAGAATATTCAGAAGTTGCTCTGAATTATATGTCACAGAAATGACTCTTCTAGTTCTAGGCTCCTTGTTTTCTTTCATTAACGGTTTTAGACAATTCAACCTTGTTTAAAACATTCGCAGAGGTACAGTTCCGAATAAGAGACACAGCATGAATAATTTTTTCAAATATAGTCTGCAGGTTTCTGCATGACTCACACTATACAACATTCTGATGCATTCCAGCAGACACTGTGAACTTGAGCCTTGAAGTGATACTAAGAATGATGTACCTGGAACACAATTTGACATTTAAAGAAGATTTACTCATACATCTGACAAAATTCTTTGTGTCAGCAAACTTTGTATTTTTCCTTAAAGAAGCACTAATGAAAGAGTTACAAGTTCAACATGGTAACCCAACAGAGGCCAAGACACAGAAATGAAGCCAGCTGATGTGAGAGAAAACTTGATTCAAAAGGGTTTGAAAATAGCTTCTACACATATTTACATATTCTGGTATGTGTGTGGGCTGGGCTTAGACCTCAAAGGAAAAGTAATGAGATAAATCCCTTCCTGCTGGTAAACAGTAACTGCAAGTCAGCAGCTTTATGTTTCTAAATCCGCTGGTCCCTCCCAGTCCTGTCTGCTGCTTGTCACATTGCAAAAAGTTGGTGAAAGTAAAGCCAACTGGCCCAATTACAACATGAACCTTTAAAAACTTATGACAGTCCAAGAATTTCCTGTAAGCCAACCATTTAAAACAATAACCGATCATCATCTTAATACTTTTACATCCTGAGCTGTGCCTGCAGATGTGGTGTACGCTAAGGAGTCTGAAAATCTAGTTACCCATACAGTTACTCGACTGCATTCTCTTTTGCAAATGCCTGAGAAGACACCTCCACAAAAGCACGCTCCAAAGGACAAGGACAAAAAAGGGAAGATGCATAAAAGCTTAATTCTCTGCTTTCTAACCTCTGTGCCAGACCTTTCCAACAGAGACACCTCTGTTCACATCTGTGAGGGAGGTATGACCACCAAAAATTCTAATTGCACATTAGTGGGGGCAATAATACTCTGATTTTTAAATTGTAACAATCCACTTCTGAGGATTCCCTTCTGATTCTTGGACAACAGAAAGAGTAATCCCATTTAGAGTATTAATGGATTTAGAGAAAAGCTATTAAAAGTGAAGCAAGATAGCACTAATGAGGTCTGAACACTACATGGCAATAAAAAGACAAAAATAGCAAACCAAGATTGGAAGTAGGCATTGACAAAATTGATCTAAAGGATTTCCATTCAATTAATGTATTTTTTTCATTTCACTCTGCCTTTATGTTATTATTTGCAGTTTCCTTTCTGTTGAAGCAAGGAAGTAAGTGGTAGAACAGCTGAAATAAAATCAATGAGACGGTGAAAAGACCTTATTGAGCAAGATGCCTCACTTTGGTTCAGATGCACCTATGTTTGTAAAGAGCATTCACAGGATTACAGGTTTGCTGGGTGCTAACAAAATAAATAAAAAAATGTGCAATATATTGTTCCTTGGCATGCTGAATGAATAGACAATGGAATCCTTTAAAACATGAAAAAACTTGAAGCTAACCAAGATAATTAAAACTTCTAAAACCTGTGCTTTTTTGCCAAAGTATCTTCTTGTGCTGAGGTAGCATAGGAATGTTTTAGAAATCTTGCTAAATAGCCACCCTTAACATGTAATGCAGATTTTGGTCTAACATAAAACTATCATATTGGGTCAAAATCTGGCTATAAAGTGAAGAGCAAAAATAAATGGTTGATTTTCACTATGGCAAAGAGTTGTGCCATACCTCTGACTAAATCTCCTAGGAACAGTAATGAGTAGTAAAATAAAAAATATATGCAGATGACATAAAACAACCAACAAGTCAGAACCAAAAATGCAATTAAAAGTTTCAGAAATCTTACACAATCAAGTTGAACAGGCAACATAAAGACAAATAAAACTTCATGATCAAAAACACCAAGTAATGCAAACTAAAAAAAATAAAATAAAAAAGAGTTCTAAATTAACTGTATCAAGCCAAATATATTTTGTGACCATTGATTTAACTGCAGAAATACCTGATCATTGTGCCATAAAAAGGTAAAGCAATATTAAGATGCACAGGGAACTGGATAGAGAACAGCCCTGAAAATAATGTAACTTCCTCAAGGAATCAGTAATGAGTCTCCACCTGAATTCTATCTTTATGTGTCATTCTTTCTAAAAAGGGAACTGCAGAACCAGAGGGAAGATACAAGACTGCATGGAAAAATCTCTTTAATAAGTAAAGAGAAGCGACTGCAACCAGACAAACTGATATGTTCTCTCAATGGGTACAAAGATTAGATTTTTTTTGTCTCAGATTATCAAATTTAATAAATTAATATCTGAATTTCTCAAAACTAGTTTAAAAAAAAAACTCAGAAAAACAACATTTTTAACATTTGGTTAAACTTCGGCACTCATTGCCAGAGTAAGTTTCCAGAGCGGAAACTTCGTCTCTTCTTTGTTTGTACAACAGAGATGAGATATTTGCACCTGAAGAATACACAAATATTGTCAGCAATTTTGAAAAGGATATTAAAACTTTGGCTTAAGGCCTAAGCTAATTTCTTTTGAAATAAAAGCAACATGAAGTTATTTAGGGGAAAGATTTTTATACCTATGCCTAGTTGAAACATCTCCAGCATCCGCTTCTAGCTGTTCTCACAGACAGGAAGTTGTACTAGTGTCACCAGCATGTTCATTATCATTTGCTACCCTCATCGATAGTAAAACCATGTAAATAGGTAGCAGAGAGTGTATCTCTCCTTAAGGACAATGCAGTCATTTGCTAATGACCCTTCACATAGACAGTGTAACCCCAAATGCAATGCAGTTTTCTGTGCAAATTCTTTCTACTGTTCTGTTCTGCAATGTACTTTGTAGTAGAGCAGTTGTAACTTCCAATATTATCACATTCCTCACTACCATTATAGCTTTCTCTTCCCTGCACGTTCCTCCATTTTCAAAGAGAAAATTGTGACTGCATTGAAAACGGACAGGGAAAGTAGAGATGCAACCAGAGATGGACTGCTTCATGATGCATTTCTGGTTGACTGATGCTTGCAGTTTCTAAGGATGATGGAGAAATATATATTTGGAGATATGGCCTCTTAAGTTAATTTTCCCGTGTTATTACAGAACATATATGAAAGCACATGTATTCTGTAAGAAACCACATGACCAATATGTGTGACTAGATAAAACAAGTTTATATATCAGTCCAGTGTATGAGAAAATTAATTAACATATTTAGCATGCAGAGAGATGGATTTCAGCCAGCACAAGACAGAAGGAAGGGGATTCAAGCACTGAACGTAGTGTGAAACAGTGAGAATTGGCATTGGGAAAAAGCAGGTAGGAGGCTAATTAGCACAAGATTTGGAGAATGGGAGAAAATGCAGCAGTATGAGAGAAGAAAAGCAAGTGGCCCGCACTAAGAAAACTTCAGTAGGTTTCCCCATGGAAATATTCCTACTATTTTTTTATAAAAATGCTTGACCATATAGTAAAAAATTCTATTCATTTCTTATAATCTATTAACAAAAGAGTAATACGATCTATGTGATACAATAAATTTCCTGTCCTGTCATGCATATAGGCATTCATTTATGGTAAAAGAAATCTCTTCAAAAACTTTTTTATAGAGTTCAGCATTAAGCTATATTTGTGAGGTCTGTATATCTTAATGTTAACCTGTCTTACACAGGCAGATGAGTCTGCAAAGTTACAGGTGGTATCAGATAAGACAAAGTTCATCTCATCAACTTTTCTAGCTGCTTTTCCTGCTTAAACTTCATTTCTTCCTTGCATTCAAACTGACATAGCAATACCATTTACATCACATTTAAATTTAGCCCACACAGAACTGTGAAAAGATGGCTTGCCTAATTTAGACATTTAATTCCAGTTGTCAAAGCTGCCTAGCAAAGGAATTGTCAAAAGTTCTGAAGTTTCTCTTGTCACTAAAACTGTAACAAGATTAAGGAATGGTTAAAAAGAAAAAAAAAAAGAAGGAAAAAAGAAACAAGAAAGTGTAGTTTAGTGTATAAACCATTACGCACCATGACTGTAGTATCATAGGGTATGTCTGTCTCAACTGCCTTCAATAGGAGGCTGTGAAAGCAACAACAGATGTGGTACGCTCTGAACCTACTTGATGTGATCCCTCATGGACTGTGATACTGATGTTTCTTAGCAGGACAGTAAGATTGGGATGGTTCTCCAAGAGATTTTTTTTTTTTACATGCCTTTTAAAAAACAGAATACTCAAACATCCAAAAAGGTCAAAAAGCAAAGTCAAGAGGGCTTAATTGCAACACTATTATTTACTTGCTTTGTAAGTTCATTAGTTTGATTTATTGTATAAACTGAAAATCATAGCTAAGCAAAGTGCGAGTAAGCAAGTTGCAGAAACTGTCCCTATGGGTCATGAAGTAATTCTTGACTGAAAATTAATCTAGTATATTTACAGATTAAATAAAAAAGTGTTTCAAAAAGGAGAAAAATCACGCATTGTGTGTAAAGTCTTTCCCTTCACATCAAGACACTGGCCCAGGACAGATCACCTTCTGCATCTCAAATGACTGCAGCTGTATTACTTCTGGTACTGCTCTGCCAACATCCAAACAGCTTTACCTCTAACTATTTCAGGGCCTAGTTTTTGAAGAAAACCTACACACCTCTGAGAAGTGGTCTACAGGCATTCAATGCCACCTTATCTTTTATATTCTCTCAACACTACTCTTTACATCTTGAAGTATCTGAACCATCTGAGCTCTGATATTCTAAAAAATGACTGGAGTTTTTTGTTTGACATACTCTGATTTCATAAAGCACCTTTGACATAAGACAATATCACTGTGTAATACTTTAGTATCTTCTTTAAAGATTAAATAACCTTATATTCAAATGCATTTTCATTAGTTTAATGAAAGAGTAGAAAGCAGGGTCAGATGGTTGTCCATCCTTTGAGTGTCAGAATAATTTCCCTAAAATCTTTGTCAAACTTTTAATTTCTGTAATTTACTCTAATTTAATAAAAACACAGTTTAGTGGGGTTCAGATACTTGGTCCCTGCCAAGCTTTGCAGATGATTCACCCTCACACCAAACACTTCAAAATCTTGCACGTACTTAGTTATTTCTGCTGACTTGTCCTAGCAGATAGACTAGGTGATTCTTCTTCACTCGAAACGAGGCTGAAATCCTCAATTTCTCTCAGTCCCCTTACGTCACGTAAAGGTCCCGGAGCAGTGCAGAGGGTCTGTCAGAGGCTTGCGACAGACTTTCCCAGTGCCAGCACTGGGGGTGACAGCTGCCAGGCTGTGCGCCCGCTGCCCCGTCCCACGGGATCTGCTATAGACGGGGCAGGAGCTAAACGATGATGTGGGGACACGGCTCCGCAGAGCGCTGTCCCTAAGGACAGGACAAGGGCAGGAGACTGCAACTCGGAGACCACACGCAGGTTGGCTCCAGCTGTGAAAGAGACAGTACAGCCTGGTTTGGTCAAACGGCTGCTGTCAGTTTGCCTTATGTCCCACTGCTTCTGCCCCTTCTCTGCAAAGCTGCACACCCTGGTTTTGGCTTATTCTCCTCCATCCCCTTGTCTGCCCAGGTTTAGACTCCAAATTCTCTTTCCTCTTCTATAGGAGGCACGGTCCCTGCCAACTCCTTACTTCTGGCCCTGCTCCCAGGCTTTCTGCCCCTGATTAAACGATAGAAAACCTCCAAAGGAGACCACACTTTCTTTACATAATCTATTTAACACTTTTCAAGTAATTCAAAACTAACTCTGACTCCTGAAAAGATCTCGAAAGGACTCAAATGATTTAAAAGACTAAAATCTGTGTTGAATTATTGAATACAAAAGATGACAAAACCCGCAATTGTAGGCTTCCACAAATATACCCAAAATGCCACAAATGCTGCCAAATTCAGTCAGTCAACACTGTGAGTCATAAGTGACTTAAAAGGCATTGGGGGGTTGCGTTTCTTTTTTTTTTTTTTTTTTTCAGGTCTTACAATTTTTTTTGTCTTTTCTTATTTGAGCTTTTGATATATACTGTAACTAAGTTCCAAAGCCATTCTCACAGTTACAAGGGAGGAGATCAATGAAAATCTTCCCTAGGAAGAACTTAAAAAACCCACACCACATACATCAAAAAGCTTGGACTAAAACCACAGTAAATGGCAACACCATACCACTGTGCAGCCCAACTATGCACCCTACTGGTGTTTTTCCAAAATGACTACAAAAAAGCATTATGTTAAAGAGGAAGTTTTTTTTAGTTTTTAGATTCCATTCCATTTGGTTAAAAGCCCCTTCCATTAGGAATACATCCCTGCATTCTTTTTATCGTTTTTATATATGCTATAAGGCAAAGACTGTTCTTCTTTCTCAGAACAACTAGAAATAATCTAATTCACCTGCAGGAAAGGTGGCACAAACAGAAATCTTGACTAGACTGGAGGGTCTGGAATTTTTCTATTTCTTCAGGCTTCTGCTTGTAAGCAGCAAGGTAATTACTGCCCACTTCTGACTTTAGCCTACAAGATAGTTTACACAGCAAAGTTGTCTCAATTCCAGGTAAACTTTGGTAGAATTCTAACATACACGTTGGCATTTTTCTCTATGTTCTTTGGCACCCTTTCAATCAGAAAGAGCCTAAAAACTTCTCTGGTACAAAAACAATTTCCCCCCACCCAGCTTCATAAGTATATCTAATAACAATAGCTGCTAAGGTGACAACTCTTGAAGTTGAGCATCTTCACAGGCTATGTTTAGATGCAATTATCATCTTTAGTTAGGTGGCATCCTAAAGCACTACCAAGATTAGGCTCATTCATTAGTCAGGGAGCACAAAAACTATCAATGAATTGGTCTCATTCGTCTCTTGATCATCTTGCTCCTCATCAGCAACAAACTGTCTGAGAACACTTCTTTGCACTCCAGAAAACAAGGAACAGTCACATTTAAGAGATGGCCATTTTTATTCTTAGACGTTCTGCTGAAATTTGTTTGCTTTCTCTGCACAATTACAAGTGAATAGCAATTGTCTGAGACTAATAATTTTAAAATAGAACATCCTCTCCTCTAATATCTCATTATGAATTGTAACAAAATGATGACAACTAACATTCTCAGAATTCTTCTCTTTTTTTCAAAAAGGAAACATTTTTTAAAAGGCCATTACTCTCAAATGTACTTTATGCCACTCAGGGTGTTTCCTTGGTTATATTTCTACAAGAACATACAGCTTTTAAACAAACATTCCAGACTATGTCCTTTGGGTGAAAACGCACTGGTTGAGTTTCCTCCCATGTATTCCCCTATAGCACCTTTGTTTTGTTCAGTCTCACATTTATCCTGTTCATTCTGGTCTGCCAACACTCCCTCACTTTGGTGAGCTCCATTCTAATACCCTCATACACAGTCTTTCCCATTGATGGGATACTGAGCATCCACTTCCACTTTTAATTGAAGCAGCCACAGAAAGAGGCAGCACAGGTGTCCATGTTTTAACACCAGAGTAACTACAAGCCCTGACAAAAAAAAAAAATTATTTCTGGACAAATCCAACTCAATCTGCTGAATATTTAATATTTTAGGATGTTCGCGTGAATGTGAAGAGGTAGAAGAGTCAACACTTAAAGAGTTACATGCAGTGCCTTGCGTCAGATAAAATTAGGGGAACCCAAACTATCACTATGGTGATAAACCATCTGACCTTATTAATTTTAATTGATATATCTGCACTACTGTTTTTTTAACACATTTTAACATATTTGGTACTTAGAGAACTGAATCATCTTCTGTGTTTGTAGAACATCTGGTACAGTGGGACTCTGATGCTAACAGGGTGCTCTAAGTACTACTGTAATATAAATAATAAGAACCACAAAAGCTGAAGATGAAAACAAGAAACAGCAGATGAGCTGCGTAAAAATTAATGTAAAAGCCACTACAACCCCCTAGTAAGGAAAATCATTAAGGGACAAAAACATACCTACAGATCTTCAGCTGGTCTTTTTGGAAGCCATGAAGTATGATGGCTATTCCAGCAGCCTTCCAGTACCTAAAGGGGGCCTACAGGAAAGCTGGAGAGGGACTTTTTACAAGGGTGTGCAGTGATAGGACAAGGGGCAATGGATTTAAACTGAAAGAAGGCAGATTTAGATTAGAAGGAAGGAAGAAATTCTTTACAATGAGGGTGGTGAGGCACTGGAACAGGTTGCCCAGAGAAACTGTGGATGCCCCATCCCTGGAAGTGTTCAAGCCCAGAGTGGATGAGGCTTTGAGCAACCTGGTGTAGTGGAGGGTTTCCCTGCCCATGGCAGGGGGGTTGGAACTAGATGATCTTTGAGGTCCCTTCCAACCTTAACCATTCTATGATCTTGTCAAGGACACCTAATGTCTCATCCCAAAGCTGCATGGCGTGTTAGTCCCATTCATTTATCAAAGATAGTTTTTAAGATAGTCTGAAAAGAACACAATCTCTATATTGAAAGTCTCAGATTATCATCAGAATCAGAAAGTTTGTAAGAAAGATTGCAACTGGTAGGGAGCTACTTACAATGCTTTGCTGATAACTCATGCTTGCAATTGCTGTCCATACTGGTATATCTTCACAAGGCAGTATGCATCAGCAGAAGATATGTAACACTGCAAATCGTGCAACACCACTTCTGTTAGCACTCCACCGAGTGCAGGCACCATGAAAGTACTATCTTAAATGGAAAAGTTTGCAGTGGTAGAAGAAAAAATGAAGCTCCTGTCAGGGAATTTTAGGTGTTTGGGATGAAATCCAAGAAATCCTGCTGACTCATCCATTACCTTCCTAGTTTGCACTCATTCTAAAAAAATAGTCTGTTTTTCATCCCAAATTGTATTTCTTCATGCACCCATCTTCAAGCCCCAAGATTCCCCTCACAGAATACGCAGTAGCAGATCTGAATCCACAAAAGAGATACTTCAGAGGAGATTAATAATGCAAATATGAGATGAGAAAGTACTGGCTGCAAAACTTTCAGACTAATGCATCGTATTTCTGGGCATGTGTCTGAACTCATTCCAGTCTGCCTGTTAACATAAAGAAGAACTACTACAAAATGGAAAAATGAGGCAGGTCAGCTTTGGGTGCTTACATCCCCAGATGGCTATTGCTTTGTGAGTACTCGATTTGGTAATAATCATCTAGGTATCCAAAGCTATTTTGTTATACTGCCCAAAACTGTTGCCAGTGAACCTAGAGGAAGTTACTGGAAAGATCTTTTAGTCAGATGGTACAATATGAAAAAGCCCAGTTTAGGCCACCCCCACATTACCTTCCAGATAGAGAAAGGAAAAGCCATGCATTTCTCTGGTTATGTAAACACTGGTAGATAACCAAAGAAGTCAAACCTGGCTAATTTCGTCAACCAAGTTTCACAGGGATCACATGTCTAAGAATAAAATAATATAGACTGCATATCCAGTTATAAATTGGGAAAAGCTTTCACGTAGCTGCTGAGGGACCGATCATTTGGGAGTTCACATCTCTATCTCGTTAAGAGTAAATGAATCATGATTTCACAACGCAGCGTTTTACTGTCCACATGTAAAAATTACGCCTAGAATAGTGCAGCTGAAGTGCTGCCTGGGCACTTCAGACAGCATCTAACTTTGATGTACATGAATTCACGATCATCTTCTACGTTCACCAGAATCAGGTCAAAGAATAAGACATGCTTGCACAGTCTCCATGTTACACTGGAGTACGTGACTTGATTATTTTCCCTTTACCTGACGAACTGCAAGAAACCTTACTGAAAAGCATATTGCTCAGCCTTGAGTATTGTCTATTCCTAACCTACCTCCAGAGCAGGTTCAGAAAGTCCTCTCTGGTTTATGAACATCTGGGCAGCCCCAAAAGCATATCTCCTTGCTGATTTTCCCCTTCTTTGTCATTAACAACCTCTCAGTCCCCTTCCCCTGGGCTGTCCTCAAGGGCAATGAAAGGCAACACAGCACACAGCTGGAGAAATCAGTAGGTATCAAGTGTTAAATGTCAAATCTTTGTAAAAATACACTTATTATTTGCTTCCTACTCATGCAGTGGCATTCACCACAGTGAGAATAGGATATGTACTTTCCAAATTCTCTAGCTCTGAGGGGTGCTAGATAAGTATAACAATAGCACAGCCAAGACTGCTAAATTTATTACAGGAGCCTGTGATCCCAATAGTATATTGCTAATAACAGTGCCAAATATCCAAAGGCAGCTGCTCTTTAGAGGTTATCCAGTCCTGCGTGCTCCCTCACGGAATACCGCAGAGCAATAAGCAAAGGCATATTACACCAGTGGGAGAAGCAAGCTGCTCTTCTTAGATATAGATGGGCAACAAACATCCAATATTTCTTTGAAAAATCAAGAAAAACTGTGCCAGAGGACAAAAAGGACGTCTGTGCCAAAAGAAGCCAGAATCTCTGCAATCTGAAAGTGTCTTTGTTGCTGCAAGAATGATGAGCCAGCCCATGCTCACTGCCCTATTCCATTAATGCTTCCTAACTCCTTTTTCCATCTAAAAACAACTTAAAAACAATTTGTTTTCCATTCAAAGCCCCAGGCTTCAAAAATAAAAAAAAAATTTCTTTGGATTAAAAACCCCAACTTTCTCCTAGAAGTTTGCTATGACATTTTTGCAAATTCATGTTGTCTGAATTCCAAGGGGCTTACAATCCACCTTTTTTATTTTATTCCAGATTAAAGAGATTAAAGACTTAGGTGCTGGGTGGAATGTACTTCATTTTCATCTTTCAATGCACAGCATGATATTTCATTATTTTTACAACATTTTCTTTCTTTTTAATATTTTTCCAGTGATTGCAGCAAAACCTTACGCTACAGCCCATACTTCAAATTTTTTTTTGACTGCTAAGAGTATCCTGTCAATTCTTCTACATTAGTACTGGCACATCTTCTTAAAATAAACCAAAGGCAAATTCCTTTGTTCCCTGCCTCAGCAGACTTCTCAGTCATTCAGGATGACAAAGATGGGAAAAGGGCTAGATGGAGAATTATCTGGAATGGTGAAGAATGTTTAAAAAAAAGTAATATTTTACTTGAGTGATAAATAACACATTCCTGAGCACCCATCAGGACTTCTACAGAGCAAAGAAAAAAAGTTGGTAAAAGCAGACCTTGTCAGGGTGACAATGACATTTTACAACTGTTGTTGAAGGACTGCCTGTTTAGGGTCAGGCCCTGCTCTTGGAGATGCTCGCTACTGGCAGAGACAGTATAATTTGACAGGAAGAGTTTAGTCAACGAAACTAAAATTTATGTAGAGAACATGCTGACAAAAAGTAAATGTTGTATATTAAATGCAATGTGCATGTACGTATATATAAAACACTTGTATATTTATATTTTTATATAATTTATGTAGACAGATATGCAGAGCAGCACCTGGATAGCAGCAGAGAACCTTGAGCACGGCTTAGTTTAAAAAGAGGTATTCTGCAGTTGGTTAGGAACTCACACTATCTTCTCATCTCTCTGTGTAACTAAAAAGACCTTCTTCAAAGTGCAAAGGAAGAAATACAACCCAGTGCTGTGAAAACTCATTTTGAGTGTTCTGGTAGCAATTCTGACTGGAGTATCTAAGTCATGGTTATGGAATACTTGGAATAATATTTATTCTATTGTAACTTAGGAAAAAAAATAATTTCAAAGACCTTCTAATGAGACCGAATGTATTTCAAGATCTCGCCCAGCTTGCCTCCCAACTTCTCCTTTAATATTTGACCGTGTGTTTTCAGGCCTATCAAAACAAAACTGAGTATGACTGCAACAACTGCAGACATTTTGTCTGTATCGTTTGCAAATAAATCTGCACCTGCTCCTCTGGAAAACTCCAGAAGTACCTCCATACCAAGCTGGCCTGTCTGACTAAAACACTGCTTGTTGAGAATACCAACAGACAGGAACTTTAAGAGAATCCCACTGAGTGAAAGGCTTGTTGCTTAAGAACTCTTGAAAACCTGAAGACCTTCATTATAACTGTGGCTATTGCCTTTGTGTGTAAGTTATGAAGACACCTTGAATTTTCATGTAGATCAATTCCAATATTTCAAAAAGAAAATATTCTTCTGCTCATTTCAGTGCGCAAGCAAGTTTTAAGTGTGTGGGGAATACTAATATTCCCATCCTTAACCAGAAGGGCTCCTGCAGGATTGCCAGGCACAGAACAAGGGAATCTGCCTCTGAGACAGTAACAGAAACTAAGTGTCTGAAGGTCAAGAGAAACATTTCCATTTTTTCAATGGAAAAAGCAGCGAGAAAAATTTCTGCCCCTGCTGAAGACTGCATGCTGAGGCTGACTGTACTTGCATTACAGGATCATTATTATTTCCATGGAATTATTACATCTTTGCAGACTTGTCAATGGTTCCCACATTTACACATGTATTTCATGACTGAAAATTCCAATTAGCTTTAGTGAACAGAAACAGCGCTTTTTTTTAACAATAAAACCAAAATTTTATAAGACCTTTAGAACTAATCACTCACAAATTCTAGTTTCCAGGGGGAAACAGTTCTGGTATGGTCAAAAAAAAAATTGGCAAAAGCCAAAAAACCCCACCAAACTCAAAAAAAAATGATGATCGAATAAAAATACTAAAACAGACATGCTACTAGAATTCTTAGCACACACATTCTAGTTATACATTTGAAAAGCCATTCATACTGACACTCCTATTATTTTTTAAGCACAAGGCTGAGAGTCAGCAACAGAAATTGTTGCAGTCTTTGTTTCCTCATATGTAACCAGTCTGCCTCTCTTTGAGCACAACAGTGGAGAAGGGTCAAACAAATAAAATCTATCAGTAACAGGAAAATAGTTGAGCAATATAATTTTAACTTCTACTCTAGAAATAAAGCAGTGGAGACTTTCTGCCATGAAAGATAAATGCACTTAGACTCAAAACCAGTTTTGATCCACTCACATAAAATTATTTTGGACAGAAACAATTATTTACTAGAAAAATATGTAACA
This sequence comes from Tauraco erythrolophus, assembly GCF_009769465.1. Classification (NCBI taxonomy): domain Eukaryota; kingdom Metazoa; phylum Chordata; class Aves; order Musophagiformes; family Musophagidae; genus Tauraco; species Tauraco erythrolophus. The sequence continues at coordinate 16,969,359 of NC_141478.1, read as the reverse complement.
CCTAACAAAATATTAAGGTATTTATTCTATAACAAGAATCCTTGATATTCAGAATAAAAACATTACATTAGCATTTACCTAAAGAAGCTTATACTTCTATGAACGTTATTCTTTTCCCCAAGTCATCCCATCAAATTACTTTAATATAATGCTGATCATCATGTGGATGCATACAGAATACAGTTCAGAAATTAAGAGGTTCAAGGGAGCTCACAGAGATACCTCAAAAACAGAGATAGTGGTCATTCACAAAGACCTCTCTGGATCTCTGGGGAGTTTAAGAACAAACAATTGGATTTCATCATGCTTGGGGTTTCAGTTCACTGGAAGGTAACTGCCTGTGCACTCTAATACTGAGACTGAATACATGACTCTAGCAGCCTTTACAGCCACACAAAAGGGATCTGATATTATATAATTAAAGACAAACTACATGATGGCCTACATATCTTTTGACATTTTCTTAAGAAATTAGAGACCCGACAAGTCACAATCATATACCAAGTATGATGGTGTTGAAGTGATCAACCAGGTGTTACTCTAACAAATGCCAAAGAGTATTTCAATACATCTCCATTTGCCTCAATTCGTAATGCCATTCTGAGAAGAAATAAAAAAACTAAAAACAATGTACTCAGAAATATATTTCCAATTAAAATTAAATGAAAACCCAGTCCCTAGTATAATGACAATTATGATGTTAATACCCTTGGTAGATTTAAACTGGAATGCTGAATTTATTCAGAAACATGAATCAATCAGTCTGAATCAGTTCAGAAGCACAAATCAAGGTCAATCACAATTTCAAATTTAGCAAATTAAATTAGTTGTTCATTTATGGTTAACATCCTTAGGTTAATCTCAAGGCTGCATAAGCTTCACCTAGTATTATGCTTGAGACTTAATAATTTGCCTTGACATTTAGAATAGTTCTTATATAAAACTTTGGAATTGTTTTTAAATAAAAAGCAAGATGACAGAATAAACAATGCTGAAAATATATTTCTTTTCCCCAGAGGAGTTATAATCTTGGATCAAAAGCCTGCAGTTTTTTCTCTTTCCATCAGTATTGTATTTCAAAAGTTGTTCTAATTAATGTTTTTTTTAACAAAAAAGACTTTTTTTTCCCCCTCTGTATTTAAAGCTATTAATTATCTATGTTAAAACCAGTAATATGTATTTTTCTGCATTGTTTTCTATGTACTCAACCAATAAAGTACAAAAGAAAAATGTAAAGTACTATCATTTCATTAACGGTAAAACATGTTAATTGGTTAAATAAAATATTTATTTTTGTATTATTTAAAGTAGCTTAGGTAAAACAAACTGGCCAAAATGGGCTCTACTGCATAAGGTCAGTGCTGTGTTCATATATCCATCAATAGATGAAACTTATAATAAATGAGTCAGTACAATATTGTGAAGCAAGTCTAAGCTACTATGGAGGATTTAGTTCTTGGAAACAGCTGCATAACAACTACACTTCTCTGAACAGTAACAAATTAAGGGCATTCACAAGACTCCAGCTGTGCTAATGAATTCTTCCTTCCACTTCTACACAGACAATCAAAATACCTGCAGGACTTCTTAAAGAATGTCAGTGTTTCTACGTCTCCATTGTAAGAAATAACTCTGATATGTATCATTTGTGTTATTATTCATTTATCCTTTTACTAGTTTTACAGACACATATTCAAATTAAAATGCTCAGCAGGAAAAATCAAGGCAAATGAAAGTATAAAACCAGAACAATTTTATTTAAAAAAAAAAATAAATCAAACTACAGAATAATATCTACCACCTCAGAAGCCATTTATAAGATGATTTTAATGGAAGACGAGTTTACATTAGATTAAACAAAATAGAAACTGCAATAAATCCATGCTCTTCAGTACAGACCAGATTGCTTTGATCAGCAATATACTCTATGAACTCGTTAACAGTATAGCACAGCATTCTGTTTTGATCACCAGATTTTTTTCACTGGAGGGAGTGGAGCTAATCACAGCAACAATTACCCAACACACTGGTAAGAACATTTCAAACAACAAATTGATTCTTCAGCCTGCCATACGCTTTAAAAATCTACCGAAGAGACTGGGGAAGTGAAATAAGGATGTCATCACAAACATCCATGAAAGTTAAAGCCTCTAAATAGCCTTGAAAAAAGCAGGTGAAACTCCTAGTAACAAGAGCCACAGCAAAATAATGTACAGACACTCATTCACAGCTGCTGTCAGAGCACCCGGGTGCACGTGCACCTCCTTGCACATAGAGCATGATGGGCACACACATATCCCCACAGAGAGCATGCAAGGTCAATCACTCCATCCTGCTAATGAGAGCAGGCAAGCACAGAGAGAAATACTGAGCTTCTACATCTCTGCAAGAAAGCATATAAGATATCATACCCATTCAATGGCGTAATACTTACTACAGTGAAGCAAAAATTAATGTTACAGGTGAACACATGCGTCTCCTATGTAAAAAAGGCAATCACGCGTTCGCTAATTCTCACTTTGTGATTATCTCTCCCTTTGTTGCCTCTTCCATTTTGTCATGCATTCCACAGTTCTTTATTCAGACTGCCCTTGGTACTTAGCTGTCTCTCTTTTCTCCTCTTTTGGAGAATCTCCTACCCTACTGTGTTACTTTTGTACTTCACACGCTGACATGCGCTGACCTCTAAAGCAGTAGTACACAGGGATTCTAGCCAAATTCACTTCATTGTCAGTACATGGCAAGAAGAGACAAAACAATGCATCTGAAAAAGGTAAGACTAGAAAAGAATGGAAAAGTGGAGAAAAAAAAAAAAAGACTCAGCATTTATACACCATTTTGCAAAATCATTCTTTGGAATTCCACCCTGATGCAAGTGGAAGTACACTGGAAATTATCTGCTTCACTATGACTGCAGGTTAACTAAAAACTTACTGTGTGCATGTTTATTGAGAGCAGACTAGCACCAGCTGCCTCCAGAAAATATGCAGAACTGGACTTATTCATACTGATAATGACTGCAGTGCTCAGATTTCCAGGGAGAGCTCCTTTGTCAACATAGGCTGATTTTAGCAGGAAAGTGTTATGTCCATTTTCCTTTAGAAGTATTGTTTTTAAGACGCTAATTTTAGTGATTTCTCAACTCCCAAAGAGTTACAATACTAAACATGAAAAAGAAGGTATCTTAGACATGCCACCTCCATTAAAGTTCATGAGATGAGTTCCTTATAAATGCTTTCAAAGTCACCCTTTCTGTCACTCCCACAAAACATGATCACTGTCTTGTAGGGAAAGAAGGGAACAATTTCTCTGCGTTTACGCGTTGTAGGAGTAGTCAATGTTGGTAGTGCTATCAGCCATGTACAAAATCTGTCACATGGTCAGCAACCACCAGATCCATTCCTACACCTCAGAGCTGTCATAGAGACTCCCAAGGCAGCTTACACACAAATGAGGACAACAACTGCCCAGCAGCCCCAGTGCTCTGTCACGTAGGGCAGTCCCAAACTGCACCTGCATCCCAACATGACCTTCAGAAGTCCTAGCACTGGTGCAGCACTTGAACAGCTTGAGAGCCATATGCAGCTAAAGAATCAAAGGTTAGTCACATCTTACCTATTGTTATAAATAGACTGTAAGGTCCTTGAGAGCAAACACTTTGTGTTTGCACAATGCCTAGTACAAAATCTCTGTTGATGAATTGGACTCGGAAGTGCTACTGCTATACACGGTAGCTTGTGCAAAGCCAGAGTTTGTTTCAGTGTAATAAACATTAAAATATGGATGTAATGAACATTAGTACGACAAGCTCATGCTACAAGGTAGTACGTATTCCACGTAATCCTGCTCTTTCTCTTTTCTCCCAAGTTTCCTGCAAGGCAGAGTAGAAGTTCTGCAACATTTCTGGGTTGAGACAACCATTTACCCACAGTCAACAACACGTAAAGATTTGTTATTTTTTTTATACGTACCACTAAAGCTGAGTATTTCAAGGGATAGTATCTGGGGAAGCACAGCATGATGATACTCCTTAAAGAAGAACTCAAGGGCAATGAAACAGGTTTTACTTAGATTGTGGGAACAGCTTCTAATCTGATTAAGTGGTAGCACTAATACATAGAGAGGATAAATAAAAGAAAAAGGATGCAAGAAGTGGAAGACGGATAGACGCTTTAAGGGAGCGGCTGTACTATCACCCTGTGGCTTAACATTATTTCATGGCTTTATCGTCTCGCTTGCTGTCTTAGCAAAACAGTAATGAGAGGCATCACTATGACAAACCCCAGTATCATCCACTTAAAACAGCATCAGTATCACTAAGAAACAAAGCCCAGATTTTGTTAGCAATCCTGCAGATTCTCATCACTTGTAATCAGGGAGAATTTATACCTCCTAAAAGGATGTTAGGGATACTACAGTGTGAGCCAGCTATGGGACGGTAACACCGGTATGAAACACACCAACCAGGAGCCGTGCGCTTCGACAGTCCCTCACAAACACCTGAGGCTTGCGCTAAGTCACTGCAGCAGCAGCCCATCCAATAAGGAGGTTTTATAGGCAAAGACCTCTCCATATTAAGAGTCACAGGTATAACTAAAAGCCATTAATACCACAAACTTCTGATTTTATTAACTGTGGTAAACAAGAAACTCGGCAGCATCATCTCATCTCAGACAACTCTCACAAGGCACCTGTGTTAGTCCCTCCAAGTCGCTCTTCAGCCGCTACTGCAATTTTACACACGCAATAGGCTCTTTTCCAGTTATCCCCTCCCTCGCAAAGAATAATCCTGGTTTTTAATGAGTCTCCCAGCTTAATGTGGTTCCCATAACTTATCCCCTGCCATTGCTGAAGTCACAGTAAAGTAGTAAATACAATATTTTCATGTATTGCATTTTTATATGCGCCTATTGCATGGAAATCCAGAACTTTCCAACTTGGGACTCATTTTTTTTTACACTTGGAGAAAAGAAAGTATAACTTAATTTTTATGTCTTTCTGCGGTTAGGATTTGTCCTCAGTAAGAATTTGTTTAGTGATAGAGAAAAAATTACAAAAAGATCAGTTTGGGATGCACATAGGCATTAATTATTTCAAAGTGAAATGCAGTGACACTCAGAACTATTAATGGATCTCCATCTAATTACATCATGAAGAAAACCAACAGTTCACTGGATGCTCAAATCACATCGAGTTTGTCAGCATATAAATTATCCATTATTAAAATTCAAAACTTTTCATCTTTGTTGTGCATAAAATGTATATACTACAGCTTAAAACAGTTGTAAAGAGAAAGTTTTAAAAAGCTCTTTCCCATCATTGGGTAAAAGAATTTCTCACTTCTAAATGTTTTATTTTCAATTTTATTGTATCTGCCAGTGCCTGAGCTTTCTTCCTAGAAAAAGATACTTAATGTGAAAAACATCCAGTTCTGGGAGCACTCTAGAAAGATTTAAACCTACTAATTTCCTCGACAATTTCTTTAGATGTATTTCTAATTGCCATTTTAAAACAACAAAAGTACCGTTATACAATATCGAGAAATATTTCAGTGTGATTCTAAATTATGTATCAGCAAGAAAATCCATACTTATAACTCTTGATTTGTGTACTTAACTATTTAAACTTCTATCATCCTTTAACATGAGACCTCAGAATAAGCAAGCTTCCTATCCTGATCCTAATTATCAATACTTAGCTATTAACATATGAATTTATACATATACAATGCTGTACACATTTGTATGCTCCAGAAACAGACATGCTGCATTATGATCTGTCTCAAATCTCTCTGCAAAGCTTTTACAGCATGCAAGATACTCTTTTTACCGTTGGCTATAATCTCTTTTTCTTTGAAGGCCCCAAGAGTAGAGATAGATTTGGATAAAACTCCTTAATAGGACCACACAGATGAAGACCATATAGCACAAGCTAAAATTATTGTTTCAGTAATCTCATTCCCTAAGGGAATTTTTAACCTTCAGTAAGGTAATGATTACACCAATATCACTACTGTGACAACAGTTTGCATAGACACACGTAGCTTTCAACTGGGCAGTGCGAGCTACTGACAGCACAGAACCGAGCACAGGCTCCCTGCACGTGTGTTTCTCCAGTTACGGGACCCAGCTTTGCAGTACCCAGCCTGTCAGAAGCATCTGAACACCACAGAATACACTAAATCCCAAATCCTTGCTACTAATTTCATTACTTCCTTAAACAGCACACAACAAGCTCTTTGTCCCAAAGACAGCACTGCAAGACTTTGGAATTAGAAACAAAACAGTCCTGAGAAAAAAATACCAATTACGCTATAAAAAAAGTCATCTGTTAAAAAAAAAAAAAAAATCACACCAAATGACGCAACATACTCAAACTATTATTTTGCTTCAGATAAAGGTATATTCCTAAATTGCATCTGAACATGTTCTATTGTTTATATTACCATGTAATGCCAGACAATTATCTTCACATCACTATTGATTTGCATGTTTTAAAGACAGCACATATTTCCTATCTACCTCTTTCATCCTCATATTTAATAAACACTTTATAATTTAACATATTATTTGACATTACTTTAGTATTTCAAAACTACATAACTATCCCAGTTTTCTCTCTCAATTCAGCTAAATCTCTAAAGAACCACCTATACAAGTTCTTTGAAACCATGATCACATTCAATTTTCCAAAACAGTAAAACAAATATACATGCATCCTAACCAAAAAGAAGAAAATAAGTATATACCAGTACTGCTTAAATGTAGTAAGATATCATCTGTGATACCAGTTTTTAACAGCTGTAAGCACATATATCTTTAGGAAGATTTATTTCTTTTTCTAGTACTCTACAATAGCCATATACAACTAAAATAATGTTGTGGGCTTTGGAAGAAATAATCTATTTTACTTTAAATGTGACTTCCAAAATCTAAATATAAAAACAGAATTTGAAAGTATATTTCATTTGTCATATCTACTCCATTTCCAGCTATTTTCTTCATCTTATGCAGACAGCAGTATTAAAATCTGACATCAAAATTTATATCTAATGGTTGCTGAAGAACAAAACCATAATTATGCATCACTAATTATACAAGTAACATCACTGTTCTTAACATTTGGCAGTGTAGAACTGCAATTACAACATCATTAATTACAATACCTTTCCTAATTCTGACAGAGATAAACCCAATGCAAGAGGGACACTGCTTTATTAGCATGATCCTCGTAACTTCATACAGGATAAATGTAAGAGAGATGGTACTTACAGTGAATTCACAGAAATCAATGCTATCGAGACTTTTGCTTCTGTGTATTCTCCCTTTTATTCTTCTTAAAGAGGGCTTTCCCTGACTTACACTACAGGTAGCACCATTGGGATTTTCAGAAGATGGAGTTACCCTGCCAAAGAAAGAGAGCCACGTATCAGACAAAGAGTATATGTTTTTATTGAATACATTTGCTTAAAATAAAAAATTTACAAAGGAGAAAACATTACCATGCTATACTAAGAAGGAACACCATTTCAAGCTTTAGTTTTCAATCACTAAGAGCCAAAATAAGACCACAAAAGTACGTAGAAATCTAGTTTCTATCAAGTACACCGCTGCTTGCAGATTTAGTCAAAAACTATTGTAGTCATCAATTTTGTATAAAAGTGAGAAGCACCAAAGAGATTACAAAAAAACATCTCTAACATCTAAAAAATTTAAAGGAACATTTTTCTCTATTAATTCAGTGAAAAATTGAGTCCTGTGATACATGTTGATGGCTGTCAGTTAAATCAGTAGGAGCCTGGCAGCATTCAGCTTTTGACCTTTTCCAGTTTGAGTGCTAATGGTACTTCAGCTATTCCAGCTATGAATAACAATGAACAATAATGAAATGAATAGGATCTGTTAAAGTTAAAGGGGTAGTACATTAAGGAACTCACTTTATAAGGTCTTTCATCATACTGTAGTCTACACATAGTCCTAAGGAGAGTTCATAAATAAAATATTTTGAGTAAGCAATCCATATTTCAAGGACCTTGTTGGAAGTTGCTAATGAGTCAAATTAAGTGGGGTTAACAATTAACCAAACGTACTAAGGTTTGTGAGGCCAGTATTTTAAATGCAAGATAATCTCTAGTCAGTCTGACACCATATTAGAAGAAGGAGAAACTGCATTCCAGCAAATACGCTCTCCTGGTTTCAACATATGCTCACCAAGAATCACCTAAAAACGCAAAAATTCTCCATGTGCAGATTTACCCTTGTCTCATATTTTCTCAACTGCAGCCATAAGAGACTTCAAAAATTAGCTTACATGAGAAATAATACATATCTTTTTGCATTTCCCAAGACTTTGGGCAGTAGTTCAGTGTTTTTCTCTGCAACCATTAAAATTTCTCTCACAAAAAATATTTAAGTACATGTTTTAGGTTCTTCTACTTAGAATTCTAACAGCTTTGGTATGTACATACATGTTTTTACACAAAGAAAGAAAGGTGGTGTCATCTTATACAAACACATCACCAAAAAAAGATGTTGCATAGAGTGGGCTATGTTAACACTTGAAATACAAAATTCAAAGTGCAAAATACAATAGCCACAAGCTGAATACACTTCTCTAATTAGTGAGACTCTATTATTCAATAAGATCTCATTCAATTTATAAAGTTAAAGCCCTTCATTTTTGGTTGAATTGCTGTGGTTACCAAATAAATATTTTGTTTGCATTTTTTTTTCACACACGCACACACGCTAACAGCTTGCTCTAAGTTCTCTCAACAATATCGTAATTTGTTTTAGATGTTTTTTCCCCTTGGGTTAATTTACTGCAAATTTTTAACTGCAAAGATAAATCAAAATTTCTAACTAGAAACATAACTATAACATTCATACATTTTAATTACATTATAAAATTCCTGCTGAAACTGCACCAGGTTTTTGGTATAATCATATATGGATTACATTTTGAGAAACATGCCCAGCTACTACACTAACATATTTGTTCACAGTACAGAAACCGCAAAACTGTCAGAGATTCCCTGCTAAAACGTCTTTAAGAATGACCAGGACAAATTTCCAAAGACAACTGCTCAGTCTCAATTCTTGTTCCACAGAGAGTGACATGTATGGTGATAGTATATTTCTATTGTATGAACGTATCTGCTGTTACTGAGCTCTCCAAACGTCTCTGATAAAGTTAATCCAAATGCACATTAACTGTACAAATTCTGAGCCCATGTTATATGCAGACATTGGAGCCCACAGAGAGATCCACTGTTTCAGTACGGTTAAACGTCTGAGTTAATTCTCTCTCCAGAAAAATCTTTGAAGGCTGCCTATTTCATTACTTACCACTTCAGCCAATAAATCTTCATCTGCACCTCTGGCGAATTAAACACTTGGTACTTCTTCCTTATACTTAATAGAAAATTTTTTAAACAGCTGTAAGCTGCACTGGGCTTTTCTTAATTTTGAACTATATTTCAAACCACTTATTCTAGGGCCTTACCTATAAACGTGCATTTCTTTAATTGCAAGTCTTTTAATGTTTTCTGATATGAGAAGCCTTTACATAAGAAAAAAACAAAGTAAGAAAAACCTTATGCGAAAGAAAAACAAGTAAAAGTACCAGGCTAATCAAAGTTCTGCAGTTTTAACAAAGAACTAAACTAATGATATATTTTGAAGGCACTTCTACTTGCGAACTCCTCTTTAAAATCACTTGAAAAAATGAACTTGCTTCCTCTGGAATCCATCCACCATTTCATTCAGCTGGAGAATAAATTATGGCTATTACTTATTAGCTTCTGAGATTGAGAAAAATGCTTTTAGAAATCATATTTAACTTTCAAAACATAACTTTATGGGAAGAAATATCACGATTGAAAGACTCCCTTCAATCCTTTATAAAATCATTAATTTCTAGGTGTCTCTACAAGAAAATAAAGTATTATTTAACCAACCAAAGAAAAATCCAATCAATATCATTACTGGCAATCTGGAAGCTTTGCACTGTATTGTGCACCAAAGGAAGGATAGGAGGCAAGATAACCATATTTACAGAATTATGGGGTTTTGACTCTACGGTTGATGAGGAAACTTTGGGACAAGTGCAAAGAAATTAAATATCAGCTTTTCCAGTGCCTCTGCTACTTCTTACAGTTTTAGCAAACAGAAGCAATAACAGACCTGGGACATACCTGGATCTATTTCACCTCATCTTCTCAGAATGTTGGATGCAGCAACGAAACTCTCAAGAACCCATTTCCAGTAACACTTGTGCAGTACTGCAACAGGAACTCTTTCAAATACTGGAAATTTCCACAAGGAATACAACTCAAAAGTTGCAAGATAAACACCAGTGTCAGCTTCAGTGAGTCCAAATTCATAAGACAAGGCCCAAAGCGTTTGAGGTTGACTTGAAACTAAATTATTAAAAAAATCTGAAAAACAGCTCTTAAAATCCTTCTCATTTTTGAATCTTGTTTTGCGTTCTCAATGTAATCACAGAAACTGAGTTTATTCTTTTTAAATGGATACTGAAACTGTAATGCAATATTCTGTGGTTCTGGCATCTGAACCTTACATTTGAAAAAACTAATGATTCATGAAATTTACTTATCTCCTTTCATCTTTTATTTGTATTGCTTTATTAATAGAAAATTAATAAGTGAATTGCTAAGTCACTGGCTGCGGTACATGCATCAGGGTATAGAAGACTTATCACAGGTTAAAGCAGAAAGATTTGCAAGAGCCCTTTCAAAACATCTGCAACTCAGCAGCTACTTCAAGGCAAGTGCTATTCAATCAAAGCCTAAGAATGGTATGTTCAAGGCAGTGTAGAGATTTAAAAAGTAGGATACAGCATCAAGATCTTTGAAGGGAGCGAACAGTTCCAGATGCCTTGTTTGAAATGTGCTGTTTCTGTTCAAAGAACGCGTTTAATGTTCTGGAAATATAACACATTTCTAATGTAGCTCATCACAAGAATCCTAAATTAAGGCAACCAAATTCATTAACTTTAGGAAATTTTAGACAAGTAAAATTGAACTGTTTTGTAAATCCCACCTAGAGCCTGAGGGCCTTACTTATTATCCACAATTCTTACAAGAGATTCATTGACCTTGACTGGATCCTGAATGTCTTTTAAGAACTCCAAAAAAATATCTTTTTGTTTAATAATGAGTCTTCTGAAGAATTTATAAAAAGACAGCATCAGAATATTTAAAAAACAAGTCTTGAAATCAGACGATTTCTGTATTTCTTTTCGAAGTGCTGGAGTTGATATAGAGAGTTTTTGACAGCTATATAGACTCAACAAGACTTTTAATGGTGACATAATTATTACAGTTCACATATACTGCAAGTTGTCTGCCTATCTTATAACAAATAGCATTTAGGTACTTCTAACAAAATATTATGAGAAATAGTTTCACAACATGCAAGTCAAACTTCTTAGAAACTTCTACCTCTAGTAGTAACACAGATCTCAATTGAGAGATGAATAAAATTTCTGTAATTGTATGTCCTCCGATTAGTAGACAGGCTTCCTCGATACTACCAAAAGCGAGGACGTCAGCTGGGCTCAGCTGAATGTGATCAGTATGCCTTCTGGCTCAAACACAAGGGTGGAAAAGCTGAAACTTACTCCCACTGATCAGACTGGAAGACCTAGCAGTTATAGTTGCTCAATATTAACATCTGTTTGGGGAAAAAGAAAGGCACATTTGAAGCAATGACTAGTAACACTGAGCAGTCAGCTGTTATGCTAAATCCTTGTGCATCTCAGCAAACATCTTCAGTTCGAAGCACAGCATCCTGCCTTCATCAGAAAAATAGTATTAGTTTATTAATTGCAACACAAATAACCCTTACAATGGGCTAAACTGAAATTGTTATCCCCATTTCAAACACATATTAACAGGAATCTGTAATCAAAAATGGAAAACATCAATCCTGGTAACATGTATTTTTCCACATAGTTCTGTAGAGACACAGAAGAAGTTCAATCTTTGATGGTTGCTTTCCATACTGAAATGACATTTGCCACTATTTGATTATTCCAAATATGACTCTACTTAGAACATAAATAAACAATGGCACTTTGTCCCTAGGGATGGTCCTAATGATAATACAGGCACCCTTCATTATAAGGCTGGACTTCTACATTATAAGCCCCAGCCTGAACATAAAGACTCTAAGTCAACAAAGCTTTTCGATTGGTGCTTAATTCCAGACATGCTGGTTACTCCTCACTGATTTCCAGTAAGTTTACTCCTGTGCTTGAAAATAAACATGCCTGTGCAATATCTTCAAAAGAGAAGCTATCATTAAACAGCTAGGCTTTTAAATCACACGTTATTTTAACAATAGCACCAAACAGGGGAATTGGATCCTGTCAAAATTCAAATTCTGTAGTGCGTTGCACCTATGTTCTTCTCTGTAACCTAGATTGCCTCAGACAACTACCAATCATTCTTAAAAGACATAGAAAATGTAAATAAGGACAAGCCTCAGCCATTTCCATAACATTCTTCACAATGAAAACTTATCACTAATTGAGCTTTTTGTCTTATCTCATGACTCTGCACTCCCTTGCACCAAGGGGAGCATAGGGGAGTAAGCTAAAGCAGAGGAAGCCTTTCAAAGAGACAAATGCTGTAAGAAACAGAATGGAATATTAGTGAGAAGAATTATTAGAGTTGCTAGGATATCCTGTTCCTGTTGTTTGTTTGTTTGCTCTTTCTCCTTGAGGTAGAGAAACATAACATTCAGTGTGACAAGAAATTATGGTCTACTTGTGCAGTTCCCCTTAATAATGTGATTTAGCATTTCCCTATTGTAAAAGCATTTAAGTTGCATATATTTGGATTCCAGTAAATATTTACACCAATTCACTGTTTTAAGGTGCTCCCAGCTCAGTAGTTATTCTTGAGCACCTTAGCAAATGCCATTCCCTGCTGCACTCTACCTATACTAGCAGTATTATGATGGTGGGTTTTGTATCCAAATACTGTTCCCCCAGCAAGACAATCAAAACCATCCTACTAATCTCATTAGGTTCCTACATATTAGATTACACCATCACAGAAACATGGGAAAGAGTCTGAATCAGCAATTCGTGACTCCAGCAACCTCCTCCATCACTGAGTCTAAAACTCTACTGCCCCAAGTAAACCTCATCATAAAACAATCAAGCTCCACATTGAACACAAGCAAGTTTCTGTCTCCATCAGTTCCCACTGCAAGCCTGTGGCATAGCTTCCTTCTGTCTGTTTTCTTCTCAGCTAGTTTATAACAATTTATTCTTAATCCATCATGAGACATTGGTGTCCACCTTTTTGGTTTTCATTTGTAGCTCTGCTTTCAGGCATCACGGAATAGGATGTACATTTTTGGGGAGAAGCGGGAGAAAACTGGAGTGACAGATGCTCAATAAAGAAATAAAACATTGCTGTTGTTATCTTTTTCATTTTCTTTCAGTAGGATTCAGGTGGATTATCTCCACCAAAAAAAAGATGAGTATTTTAACCCTTTTTCATTAAATTATATCTTTGATTCCACTTACAGTATGTATTAACACATCTAAGAGTTTATGAATCTGATCTGTTAAACAGAATATTGTAAGTTTTAAAAAATAAGTAAATAAAGAGAGATGTAAAAGCATCCTCTGATTATAGATTGACTTGATTTATACATTCTCTTTAGGTATTTCTGTCATTTCCAGTGATACAGTACTGGAATACACTTTTGGTTTACGTGTTGGAAATGTACTCTAATATTGCATTGATTTTAGTAACAGCAGCATACTCTTCTCTCTAATATTCAGATTTTCTTAATGCATTATTTGAGACAGACTATGCACAAGAAAAAATTAACACGACAAAATATCCTTAAGCATTTCTCTAAATGCATCAGAAAACAGTATTTCATCCGTAAGCATAAATTCTATCCATACAGGTAATGCCTAATGCTATTAAAGTTCTCAAAAGAAACTTGACTACATAATATCATATCACCTATTAATAAGGATATCCCAGAGACATGCTTTCAATTGCTTAAGTAATTCATACATCTCCCTAAAATTTAAAAAAGTTACCTTATTTTTCTTTAACACTTTTAGTCAACTAAATCTTCACATAGCATTGCATTGCAGCAATGTGATGTCAAGTTACAAATGTTATCAAATGCAATGCTTATAGTATGTATCAGTAGAAATCTACTATATTGTTTTGCTGTACCTCAAAAAGCACAGAATCTCACCACAAAGCTAGGCAATACACAGCTTATCTAAGTCCAGCTGAAGACATAAGTAGGAGTTAAATTGTGTCCTTTAAGACTCAATTTTAAAGTACACAAATACAGATGCCTTCACTTTAACATGCCAGCAAAGAGAACATTTCCAAGGAGACTCAGGAAATATGAAATAGAACAATGGTAATCATTATATTACCCATAAGTAACCTTCTTAAAAGAAGTAACACACCAATACATAAACTGCTGCACACAGACAGGAGTGGCATTTGGGCAGAATAAAACAGATACAGTATGCTTTATGTAACTTACATAATCAAAATCAAACCATTGAATACACTATAAAAACCTTTGATTAAATGTAACAAAACTTATCTGTATGACAATATTTTTGTCTAAGACTACATTTGATTTTGTACATTAGAGTTAGGACTAATAGATTTGCCAAATTGTTTTCTTATCTGCAAGAATAGCAAGATTCGTAATTAATGACAAAAAAGCTTACTAGTTTCACATTATTTTTCTTCTAGTGATGTATTTCCTTGACAGTCTACTGTAGCAGACTGGGGGGGGGGGGGGGGGGGGGGGATGGGCAGGAGAGAGGAATAAAGTTAAAAATCCACATTCTTCAATTCATGTGAGGCCCATTTTTGTTACACTGCTGACATGAAAATATTTCCATTTGTGAACTACCTATTTTTAAATAAAATGACCTATCATGCTTTCTGTGAGACTTTACTTTCCTTCACTAGGAATATAATAAGTACAGTGAAAGAAAGTCATTTGAGCGTTACCACTTAAGTATGACTCTTGGTCTTTTATAAACAAGTAACTCTCAGTGTACAAATTTGTTCTTGATATTTTCCTCCCAGAAAATCTGGCTTCACAAGTTCACAGATTTTCTCCTCATAATTTGTCCTGATGATGACACACATCCCACTGCTTCAGTCAAGCTAACAGTGGGCTCCTGCAAGTCCACGAGTGACTGGGTATCGCAGTGCCATATGCTTGTCACTGCCCTACTCACCCACATTACACCATTATGCTTTAATACATTTTTCACAACATATCGTTGATTCATCCAGAAAAATCAGTTCAGCACACAATCAGCAAGCACAAAAACGGTGGCAATAAGTCAGGTGAAAAGGAGGCTTTAAATCAAAATGATCATATACGAACAGCATTGCCTCTGTCACTCGCTAATCTGTAAGGCTCGTATTTCCCTTTTCCCATTTTTTAAGATACACCTGTTAGCGGAAGCAGGGGCTGGGAAATTCAGACCCCGGCTGCCCGCACCCCCCGGGGCGGGGAGGGGAAGGCGCGGCCGTCGGAGGCAACACTCGGGCTGTCGCGCCAGCGGCAGACCCCGCTGAGCGGCCCCGCGCCCCGCAGCAGGAGCTGCCATGGCCGTGCTCTGACCGCGTCCGACAGCGGGTCTCCCTGAAGCGTACGATAGCAGCGGGAGCCCTTCCGAGCGGGAGCCCCGCTCGCTCGCGGCCGCGGAAAGCGCCCAGCCGGGTGTCCTCCAGCGGGCGGGCGAGGCGCGGCGCGGACAGCTCCTCCGGCGCCGCCGCACCGCCACCGCCTCCCGGCGCTTTCCACACGACTGGCGGTGAATTCGCCGGGAACTTTCTGCCCCGGAGATGCCCGCCGGGAGCCGCAGGCCCGCTCTCGCCCGGGTCTCGGCACGGCGCCCCCGGCGCGGCCGCATGTCTGAGGGGAACCCCCCGCCGCGCCGCCCGCCCGTCCCGCCGCGGCCCGCGCTCGGCCCGGCGCGGCGCCCCCGGCCCGGCCCGGCCCCCCCGGCCCGGCCCGGCCCGCAGTGCCGCCCTCCCCGTTTGTGCCTACTCACCACAGCTTCCTCTTTAAGGGCATCAGACTGCCCCTGTTGGAGGCCGTCACCCCTATGGCCATCTGCAAGACAGTCAGGTATTTCTGATACTTCATTTTGCCGTCGCCCCCCCTGTCCCTGCCTCGTCCCCGCCGCCGCCACCGACAGAGTCTCTCCAGCCGCTGCATGCAATCATCAAATTTTTATTTCCAGGCATCTGCCGTCCCTGCGTCGTGCTTCTTCCCCTCCTCCTCCTGCCGCGCTCCCTCTCTCTCTGCCCCCCCAGCTCACACTCTCCTCCTCCTGCCGCACTCCCTCTATCTCTGCCCCCAGCTGACGCTCTCCTCCTCCGCCTCCCGCCGCGCTCCCGCTATCCCCGCTCCAGCTGACGCTCTCCTCCGCCTCCCGCCGCGCTCCCGCGCTCTGCCCTCCCCCGGGCCCACGCTCCTCTTCTCCTCCTCCTCCTCCCGCTGTCGCACTCTCTTTCTCTCAGCCCCCCGCACCTCGCGCTCTGCCCCCCGACTTGCTGCCGCGCCTTCCCGCCGCCCCTCCACCCCGCTGCGGAGCTCCCGCTCCCGCCCTGCCGCGCTCCCCGCACCTGCCCCTGACCAGGCCGCTCGCCCCTGCTTTTGCCTCCTCCTCACCTGGGCTGTCTCCAGGCGGCCGCCGCCGCCTCCTCCCCTCGCTAGGCCCTCGGCGGGGCCTCGGCCTCCCCCTCTGCCCCTTCGCTCCACAAGCCGGGCCACTCCTCGCCTCCCCCCCGGGGCAAGCGCGCCCTCCCCGCCATCTCTGCCCTTTACCGGCTACCGGGGCGCTCCCGCCCCGCTCCCCCCACCCATTACCTGGGGTATCCCGCCCCCGCCCATGTGGCGCAGCTGCTGCTCTGCCCTCCCGCCATCAGAGGGGCGCCATGCCGCAGCTCGGCTGTCGCGCAGCGGTGCCCTCTCGTCGCTGGCCTCGTCTCTAATCCCATTAGCGCCTCGAATAGCCCCATGTTGTTTCAATCATTTCCCCCGCTCCCGGCTGACGGTGTCGGTTGCGGGTTAGCGGTAGCCGAGCTGCTGAGGCAAACGCCTCACCGCCTGCCGGGGCGGCCCTGTGGAGGCGGTGAGGGCGAAGGTGAGCAGGAGGGTCAGCAGAGGAGGGCGGGGGTGAGAGGAGGGAAAGGTGAGCTGAGGTGAAGGTGACGGTCAGGTGCAGATGGAGGTGAGGCGCGGAATCGGGCGGACAGCGCTGCAGCAGCAGGAGCGGCGCTTCCCGCCAAGCGTCCCTCGGCACCGGCGCCGTGAGGCGCGGCTGAGGCGCCGCTCCCCCGCACCACCCCGGGCGCGGGGAGTCGCCGCTAAAAAGCCCGCTGAGGCCACGGGGAAGCTCGCTTTTTTTGTTCTCTTCCATGTGAGGAAAGCAACTAAAGTGTGTTAGAAAATCACATGGTGGTTAGGCCAAACTAAAAGTGTTAAACGTTTTTAGGCGAGTGCCCACTTTCTGGATAGTTCAACGAAAGTAGCTGAGCACATAACGGCGTACTGGCCCTACGCGTGACACCGTTACCATTACAGCTTCAGTCCGTTTTGTGTCTTCCTCGAGCTCCGCACTAGGAGTGGCAGAACGCCGTGGTGCTTGACAGGTGCTTTTGGAATTAATTCTAAGCCACCAGACAATACGATCAGAGACCCTCCTCAGCACAAACGTCCCCGAAGTGAAGGGTAGCACCTAGCTGACATGTTGGTCAGTGGTGGTGGGAAACACTGTGGCTAGAGATTTCCTGTTTTGGCTAGGAATATCCTGTAGATACTTTGCAGAATGCAGATACAAACAAGTCTGTGCTGAAGTGACAACTTTTCATTAAGGTACTGTAATGTAAATAATATGAATTGTAATACTTACCAGAGTTGAGGTCCTAAGGTGGCACTATCAGCTAGGAAAAATATTGTGAACATTGTCCCTTTATGTCTCTAAGATGAACATTTCTTCTTTTTTTTTTTTATGTGTAATATATACCTCAAGACTGTAGTAGGCTACATTCTACCTAGCCTGTTCATTACGCAGGAGGCAGAGAAGATAGATATGTTACTTAAAAGTACAACACATTTTAATTAGAAGCATAATAGTTGTATTACTGTAGTTAATGAGGTGAATGGCTTTGCATTTTCAGCCAAGAAATCTGAGATGTATACAAATATCCTGAAATTCTGTGTCACAAACTATTTAAAAATTCAAACGCCAGCTTGATGCCCAGTATAAGCCTGCACATCTGTAGCTCTCAAGATACTGTTACTGGGTTCTTTGTCTTTGAAGAGATCAAGCGTTAAAAGCAATGAGAGATGGTTAACTTGAAATTATTAGGAAGGTTAAGGAGGAGGAATTAATTTTTGTACTTAATGCTAGTAGTATACTAACTGGAAAGTCTATATCTTCTGTAGACAGAACATCAAATCGATTTGAAAACCTTTAGAGATCTTACTTTGCCTTAAAACCAGAAACTGTAAACCAATACATTGCTTTCTCCTTCTGTGTATCTCATCATCATTAGCTGACTGAAATAATGCTTGTTGCCTACACAAACTATAAGAGATTAAGTGTGGGCTGGATTTTATTCTCACCATCATTAGTAGAATGCTAGCTACATTGTAACCGAAATATTCATTTACACTTGTGCAATCCTATTGAGAAAATCATTTACACCTTGAAAAATGGTAGAAGATACTGACTAAAAGAATTATCAGACTGTGCTAGATTGAATGTCACATTTCAGTTGGAATGTTTCACCTATCAGTTAGAAAAATACGTGTTATTCTTGTCTCATACAGAAATTCTTGAAAGAAAAATCTCCTCTTAATCTGGTTGTAGTGGTAGAAATTTTGTAGATAAAACCATCTAAGGATACAGGGAAACAGAGTTTGTTTGAAAACTGATAAACCTGCAGGAAGCAGGTAAGCTTTCAGAGTTCTTTACCTTGTAAAAGGACTCTGTATTACAAAGTCCCAAAACATTGCTTTTCATTTTTACAGTAGCAGGTTTGGGACATAAATTTATTGAAGTATCTATACACAGAAGAGTTAAGAAATGCACCAACAATACCTTGCATAAAGACTTACAATGGAGCCTGGCTGTATATTCAAGTCTTTATTCAACTTCTTTAAAAGTCTATAATGTGATTCCTATTCGTAATTCAATAGGAGCTCCTAAATCTAATTGAATTTGCAAAATAAATACACTTATTCCAGATTTAGCTCTATAGTTTTCAATGATTACATTCTATCAATCTGATACTAATGAATTAACTTGTTTTGTATGTTTTATATATAATCTTCCATACTTCTTGATGTGCATTACAGAAACAAAACCCGGATATTAATGAAGAAATTTTATCCTCTCATTTTAATTGGCATTATTTCTGTTTCTCTCATACCTGTTCCTTCTCAGTGCTGCTCTGTTATATGTGGCCTTTCAGAACATCTTACTTAAAGCACCAATGTTTTATGTTGCTGAAAAAGTAAAAAGATCCTGTCTTTCTTGCCTTTCAGATGAACAGCCTATTTTTAACAGGAGTCAATCAGCAGTTTCCAGATTAGGGTAAGCATCCGGACATCCCACGGTTAGCTCTGAGGCCCCTGTGGACCCATTAGCTGAGTTAAGTCCAAAATCTATTCAGCTGATATCCCTGCAAGATCTCAATGCAAACTCATTCTGTCTGTCAAGATATACTCTCTTTCACTATGGAAAGCTGAAAGCTGCTTACATTTTTTTCAACCTAGCATGCATTTTAAAAACAGTTTAATTCCTCTTAGATTGCTTCAGGTTAATGTAGTTGTTTCATAGTTTTTTTCAGTACAAAACCAAGCAGAACCATACCTCAAAACAAACTATGATCTATCTATTGCTTACAGTCCCGGATGCCCCTGCCTCTTCTGAAGCCTTTCCCCAGAATGACCTTCCAGTGTGCTTTTTGGCTCGTAAGAGCAGACTGTTCTTTCAGACAGTTACAAGTGTGTGACTGCGGCACTTGAATGGATGTGTGGTTGACACAAACTCCACTTGTGACAGCGTATTTATACTAGGACAGTGATGTGCCTAGAAGGTAGATGGGTAGACCCTGAGAAGGTGGAGTTTAATGCCAGTGTTTGTGATCTAATCTTGGCCCATGTCTTGGTGTTTTGAGGTGGAGAGTAGGCTGTTGTCAGCAGTGGGAGACTGACTGGCTGCAACTTAGAGGATGGCGCTGAGGCAGTTGTACTTTGGGAGCTCCCATTGGCAGCTAAGAATAAGGGAGTGTAATTGTGGCATAAAGCTATTTTCACCTGAAGTTGTGCCTCTCATTTTTTCAGTCTTAATATTGTTATAATATATATGAGATTCCAGGTATTGCAAAGCAAGGTTTTTACAGCATTATGTACTTCTGCTGATTTTAGATTTTATTTCAGTAAGCTTGCCACTAGAACAGGGATTGCAGAACCTGATCTTGCTTTCTTTTATCATTAGCCCATCGCACATCCCTGTAGTGCCAGTTGTCACTAGGTGCCATCCTTTTCAAACTCTCACTGTGTCACTCAGTCTTGACTGCGCTCCCAGGAGGAGCAGAAATTTAGGTCTGACTCAAAGGGCACTTTGGAGATGTTACAGAAACGCACTTTTAAAAGTCTTGGCTATGCTGAAGTTACTTCAGATAATGTAGATTTTCTACAATAACGTGAGGAAAAAGAAGCCACACCTCTAACTGGCATAGCTGTGCTGGTGAACAAGCAAAAATTCCCTTTTTTGCAGATGTAGCTTATTTTGTTTAGCAAACTTGTATAAGCTACAGGCAAAAGGAAAAAAAATAATCATACCAGAATAAACGGCATCTTTATTAGTGCTGTGATGGCTGCATCAGCAACTTTTGAGGGTAGATTAGGCCTTAATGACACATTTTAAGCCTTCTCTTCTGTTCATTTTTAGGTTGTCAAAATTGTGTTGGAACTAAAGCAAACATTAAATAAACTTGTTGCTGTTTTTATGGCATATTAAATAGCGTCTTTTATTTGTGTTTTAGAATAGCCTTAAAAGTCTTACCTTTACTCTCCATATAACAGAGACTTTTCATAACATTACATTATCCATTCCCTATGGTTCTCCATACTGTGCTACTGTGTATGCTGAAGAATTAACATTTTGTTTTTTCCTAGGATATACCTGTTCCCCTTGCTTACTTTTACTCCAGTGATAGATTAAAAAAATCTTGATACACATGTCATATTCTGTGCTTCTGTGGTATTTAATATGATTTGAGAACTTTTTATTACACAGTTAAGTTGGTAAAGTGGCAACATTCCAGAAACTGATAAAATGCAACACTGACATTAAAACATGACATTAGATGACTGATCTCCATCTCTACTCTAATTTAATGTGAATTTTCCTGTTTACAAAAAAGTTCTTTTTCTGCAGTAGTTATTAGAAGTATTTTATTCTCTTAATTTGTACAGTTAGTCAATTATAATCATAATATTAATATTTATGTTAACTAAGAGCATTAATGCAGATCCTTCAGGCAAGAAAGCTACTGAAACAGACTTTCTTGCCATTTCAATCTGTCTGTCATGTGTGAGCTTCATGCATCTCCCATTTTCTTTCCAGAAAGAAAAAGAAAGAGATCATACCTGTCAAAGGCAAAAGAGTTCCTTAGAATCTGAAAGTGTGTCAGATGTCGTAACTCCAGGGTTTGGTTTTTCTCTCCTCAAAAGTAAGAGAAAAGTGTGTGTGTGTTCTTCTCTATGCATTTACAATATATAATTCTATGACTTTTTCTGATCTACTAGGGCTTTCCTAGAACATTAATGTATTTATTGTATATAATGCAAAGCATTTTTCTGGTCTATTACTGTTTCTTCCATAAACTCCATGTTATCTAAACATCTGTAATGATACATACAGTATTATCACAAAAAACAAACAAAAACACTTGGAGGAATTTTCCTATCACACTTTACTGCTCAATTGACCATCTACAAGAGGGGAAGTTTTCACATGTCTTTGAAGTGTCTTCATGACAGGCTAGCTTGACCGGTGGTAGAAAACTATGGGCCTAAGTGTGTATGGTAGTAAACTGACACTGTAATTTAGAAATAACTTGCATTTTCTGAAAGTTTATTCCGGTCATCCATTTGAGATGCCAAAATAAAAAGAGGTAAGTAATTTTGCTTTGGAAAGAAAGAATGTTCACCATGTTTTCTCAGAACAAGAAGAATATCTTCACAGAATAAATAACTTTTATTTGACTATGGATTATCAAGAAGAAAGATTTTACTAGATTAAGCAATTTAAATATTTACAAGAAACTTGCAAGCAAGCAAGTGTCCCTATTTCACTACAGTCAGGGCTACTTAGCAATGGCTTCCTGTACAAACAGTGTTAGTGCTGATCTACCAGGTCTGATGTGGAGCTGCTTTATACTATTACTGTCAAATTTTAGGTTACTGCAAAAATAAGAATGCTATTAAAGTGAATAACTCAGGCTAGAACAAAGTGGACCTATACTGCCACTATCCAGTACTTTTACCCATTTCTTGCAAGCTCGTAATTCTAAGATTTTACTCTCAAAAAAAAAAAAACAAACCCACCTTAAGTCAAAATTATCCAAATATCACATTATGCCTGACAAGCATGACCCTTTCACAGGATAAAATAAGCTTAATGTAGAAAAAAATTAAGCATATGCGTGAATTCCATTAGTGCTCTCCGATATGGCTTATTCATGTAGAAAACTACTGGAGGGAAGAAGTCACCAAGCATACAATTTCAATGTGAGATGCAAAAGAAAAGAAAGTGTAAGTAACATCACTTCCCAGAAAAGATTCTGATAAATACATTGCCATCTGCAACACATCACAATCTCAGTACACAAAGATCTAATTAATTAGCATTGCGAACTGCCTATTAGAACTGTGAGAGTATGTAAGTAACTGAGCTGAGGTGCGACCAGACCTTGCTATCGTTCTGGGATGTACAGTCGCTAATAGCTTTTATTTTTAGATGTTATGCCTGAGGCAGAAACCTCCAAGCACAAAATATTTAGAAGAGAAGGGAAGACTGTGAAAAGCAGGGGATGATGGTGGTTCCCTGAAGTAAGGGTGTGTATTTCTGAAAAACAAAAATTTCTAATAAAAAATGAGGAAAAAAAATGTGTATCTGAACTGTTGTGGTAGAAATGTTATAGAACCACTGTGAAGAATGAGGAATGAGAACCAATTCATAAGACTGTACTCAATTGTCTAGAAAGAATATGTCGTTACGTTTTTTTACATTTTTTTTTAGTTTAATAGTGCGTTCTGTGCGTGGTAGCTGTACACGTCAGGATAAAGCAATCAAAATGAGAGAGTATTACTAAAATATGAGGAGCTTCTCCTGCCAAAAATTATACATGTGTCTCATTTTATAAATTAGTAGTAATTCAGACCCTTATTTAGCTTCATTAATATCTTTGATTAAATCCTGATAGGAATGTTTCCACATCATGACATATAAAGCCTGAAGGCTAGCTGGATGTTTCATAAACGTATTGAAATTGCTCAGAATCCTGGTTGAAGACTGTTTGATATGTCTAGTTGTGTATTTTTCACGCTTACTACAAATAGGAAAACCATTTTTTGCTTTCAGGAAGAAAGCTATTCTCATGACAGTTTATGTGACTGTTAACGCTATACTATTTTAATCAGATTACCAGTACAATGAAAATTAATGTAATAGGATTTACTATAATTAGAGGCAAGTATACAGTAATCTACTATGAAAAGAACACAAAAATGTTAGTGGAGCTCATTACAGGGATATTGTTTGTGCTAATTATTCAGATTTTTAAAATCACACCAAGCCTGATTTTAATCAGATTTTTTTTTTCTTTGACAAAACCTTAATCCAACAGTTCAACCCAGAAGAGTTAGTAATTGTCAAGTATTACTCTCATCTGGGACAGAGAGAAGTGGCACTAAATACAAACAGAAAAAACTAAAGGACTACAAGATACTCATTTAATTGCCTTGTCTGGATAGAAGATAAAATGAAAACAAAAATTATAGATGATAAAATAGTGATAAACAAGACTCTTACAACATGGATGAAGGAATCAAATTTGAATTTATGGTTTTCAGCCTATAAGTGCTCAATATTTATCAATATTAACATATATCAAATGTTCCTGTGATTCCAGTGTAGGGAAACCTACATGAAATTTTGGTGCAGGTTGCAGATCTGTCTTCCAAATGATTATACTGTTATTATTTACCTGTCTCTTGTAACATCCTGATAGATCATAAAACTTAACATAAAGATAGTAAGCCTAGCAGGTAGGAATTAAAAAATGAAAAGCTAATCAAACATGATAGCTAAACCTGATAACAAAAGCTTTGATGCTTCAGGGAACTATTTTTGTGAGTATCTGGAACTACACCTGGTGAAAGCGTCAGCTCGAACACAACAGGTTGAAGGACTGGTTTGTACGATGTTCCTTTTGCTTTCATCAGTAATTAGCTCATGCCATACCCTAGTGACATGGTATCCTATCCTGGTGGAGGTATTTGGTTAGATTCAAAATATGGTAGTGGGTTACAGTTTGCATCTACAAAATTTTCAAAAATCCAATGTGACTGTTTTCAAGAGCAAAAGGTGTTCATGCTGATAAGAGTCTGCAGGATTCAGTCTTTTAGTCACTGAATTTTTAATTTTAAGAAAACAGCAGCATTTGTAACATTCCACGGGGAAAAAGCCTTCCATTAAGCATGGAAGGGCAGTGTGGGTGTATATATATAAAAAAAATATATATGTATATATCTATGAGAGAGACAGACAAATCAGCTTAACTGAACCTTGAGCCGAAGTTTAAAAGATGTTTACATTTCTGAGAGCCTAACTTCAGACAGTATCTTATATGCCTGACTCAGTATCCCAAATTCGTGTTCAACTTTGCAAATATTGGTCCAAATGAATATAAAATATTTTTAATAAAAGAAGGTGATAAAAATTTTAAATATGTCATTAAAATAATCCACAACTGGATCACATGCTTTCAGGAATATGGAAATTAAGAGTATAAACCATTTTTTCTCTTTAGTTTCAAGACCATCTAATACAAAGCAAAGAACAGATCTGTTCCTTCCGGATATGGGTATTTTTGAATATCAAACATATATGTTTTTACTTCATTGACTACATAAGGGATTTACAATCCTCGTCTTCTTTTACTAACTGGTGTCAAGACTTTTCCAGACTCCAGTAAGTTATTTATAAACAATAAAAATTCATGTGCAGATCAACCGTCTTGCTACAAACTAGATTTTTATAACAAATAAGCAATTTTCTGTCCTCTGCTTCAGAGAAGACGCAATCAGTTCTAGCTTCTCGTATACACTGCAGTTATTGCTACTTTTGGCATAGATGATCTGGCTACAAATTTGCTGTGAATAGACCAATTTTATTTTTTTTTAATTGCCCCAGTATAAAAATAAAACTGCCTTTATGACATTCCTGCTGTTACACTATCAAATTGCATAAGCCCTTACAGCCTGGAGAAGACACATGAATAGCAGAAGGGAAAAAGGGGCAAATTAATCAACTTAGTGTTCTTCCCTTACCAGAGATCACAAAGTTTTGCGCTCGAGTTGTGGGGTGTGGTGTGTTTTGGTTTGTTGCTTGGTTTTAAGCGAAAGAATAAGGTAAGGTAAATAATGCACTACTAAGGTTTTGTCTGGTAAAGTAAATAGGCTTGAGTCACCTTTTGCTGTTATGGCAGTTTATATAATATTTTTCTTATCCATTCAGCTTCTC
This sequence comes from Tauraco erythrolophus, assembly GCF_009769465.1. NCBI lineage: Eukaryota > Metazoa > Chordata > Aves > Musophagiformes > Musophagidae > Tauraco > Tauraco erythrolophus. The sequence goes on along the minus strand of NC_141478.1, from coordinate 16,943,481 downwards.
TTGGTTGTTTTTAGATGTTAAAATAACAGAAGTATGTACAATGCTGTTGTACAAGATTTTATCCCTCCAACTTAAAATTGATCATTGCATTAGTACTCTCTGGTACTGAAATGTTTCCTAACATGTTCCAAAAACAAATCAGCAAAAGATATGAAATGAAGTTATGTTTTAATACAGTCTCTGTCGTTGCCTTTTGTTTGCTTCTTATTGTTTAACATTTTTGCTTGGAGCATCCAAAGAAGAAGCAAGACCCTGTTAGGGTTAGGTGTACTCAGCTGGTGTAAAACAACAAGGCCACACTGAAGTCAGAATTTTATACCACGTGAGGGTCTGGTAGTGTAGTTTAGTCCATGCATTTTGGTGAGTATTGGAAGCAGTATTTCCAGTGAGAGTTCTCCTGAAGCTGACCTGGATAGTATCTGTCCTGAGATCTGTCATGCTGTGATCTGCACTGCTACAATGCCAGCATACACCACGTTAACAGTTACAGTGTAGTTAGTCTTCTCAGTATAACCTACAACCTTTTTTTTCTCATTACACACTAGCAGGTTTCAGAGCTCACTTGCTCTTTTGCCAACCAAGCAATTTACCTACCATCTGCAAGTAAAGAGCACCCAAGCAGTTACGAAACTGTCTGGTTCTTACTCAGCACTCTGTATTTTTGGGAGCTATTCATTGGCTCTCCAATCTTTGGAGTAGCAGGAGAGGATGCAACAAAAACGAAAATAAAACTGGGTTTTATTGTTTTAGTTTTAGTTAAAGAACCCTACTTTTTAATTCCGTGAAAATTCCTCAATAATGTACAAAGGACAGATTTTTGAAGATTAACTAAGAGCCATAAATAGAGATCTCGCCTGGCACCCTAAACATCTCTGCAAATCTGTTCATTTTATTGCAGTAGTGCAAACTCTTCTTCAGAACCATCTGCACCACTACTGAGATTTGAAAACCAGAACACACAAAAAAAAGGCCATTGCTTAATGGATAATGAACAAGGGCACTCTAAAACCCTCTGCACTTATCTTCCAGCCAAATGTCTGAGCAGCTAGAGCACGTATTCATTGGTCTCCCTCTCAAGAGAAAGATACAAATGCTACCGAAGCTCAGTGCATTTCTCTGAAGAAAATCAGCTCATTTCTCACACAAAATTAGTGTGATATTCCTCCTCCAAAACTTTGCCTGGACCTTAGTAACAAAGCAATAGAATGAATAAAGCAGTGACCAGATACCAGCACAAATAAATAGCAGTGAATATTCAAATGGGAATAATGAAATCAAGCTTCATATCTGCTCATGCAGCCAAAAGTGATGATGTTCCCCTTATTGTGAGTGACCTCGCAGTGGCTGGAGATACCCTTTTGCAGTGCTGACAGTTTGAATGTGTACTGGAGTACACTGACACTATAAGAAAATGCATGGATCTCTGTAGAAGACAGAAGACATAGTGTTTGTAGGAACAAAGCAAAAATACCAACACTTGCAAGTAGTCACTGCGAAACATAGTCATTCTGGTGATCCGTGCACATCATTGTGACAGCAGCAATAAATCACAAGCTTTGCAACTGTTTAGAGGAAAGGTTTCCTGTGAACCTGAAGCCAAAGATTAAGGTGGTTCACATTGTATTGGATTCACTCCTTTCAACAGATAACCAGTTTCTGGTTATCTTATTATGCAAAGAACATACATACCATCTGTCTTGGGCGTTTATGAAACGTTATTACTGTGGTATCTACACTGTGAACAGAACAGAAATAGTCTCTGCTCCTGCCTTCTTGTATTTTCATGTGAACACATCTCTAAGTAGTCTGTGTTATTTTTAAATGATATCTTCTGCTGTAGCTTCTGAAAGCATCTCTGTCTAAGCATTGTGCTGCACCTTTTATCTGATTATGTGATGTACTAAATACCTTCAGTTCCCACTGACTTATGTACATTTTGACAACATGGTGCTAGTCTACCAGATAAAACTTTCAATTGACTTAGAGAGCTTTGATCCCAGCAATTCCCAATGGGTGGAAAGCACACTAAGAAAAATCATCCAGCATAGCAGCAGGATAGAGTTTCAGTAGTAAGGAAGAAAGTTCTGTATGAGCATCCCGATGCTATTCTGGCTGTAAGGAATTTTATTCTTTTGATGGATTTAAAATCAGAATGGTAGCAATGTCATTCCTCAGTTGCTCTTCATCCTACTTGATGCAGACATCTGGCATCTCCTGACAAGTCTGATGCTCCAGAAGCTCAGCTTCTTTCTGATGAATTATATTCCAAATACAACCAAATTCAAGGTCATAGCTAAGAATCCAAGTGAATATGATTAAATTAAATATAATGCATAGAATCTCATTCCTGTTTCTGTCATCTTCAAATTTATACAAGCCTCTCTGAAGGAATGCAATGGTGAATAACACCAACCTTGAGATTGATGAATTTCTGGGGGAGCTGGCTACAAGAGTTATCTGAACCTTCATAAAATCTTAAGATTTAATTTACCTTTCTTTGCCATAGGTCTTTTCCAGTGCAAAGAACATCAGTTTGAAAGACATTGCTTTTCCCTTTGCAAATGCATTGTCATACTACTGTGCAAATAACATTTATGTGTTAACACACCTAACATGCACTAATGGCAAATATTTCTGCTCTGGTATGTAACATTATTTTAAAACTATTCCAATTCTTCTAACCTCAGTACATATTCTTATCACCTTTTGTCTTGGTCTGTGTTTCTCTGAATCTCATCAACATGCTTTATTCTAGCAACCAGCTATTTCCCTTTGAACTCAGTTGCCTTCACTAGACGGTACAAGAAGAGAGTATTTTCTGCTGGTTTTTATCAAGACACCTTGAACACACGTTCTTGTTCTCGACATATTTTCTGGCTACCATGAAATACAAAGAGGCTAGTAAGAAAATGAGCCATATAAAAGCCCTGTAGATTTCATCTTAGCTTCTTCTGTAGGCCCAACATTGAAATGTCTTGAGATATTTTCGGGGTTTGTTGCTAGCTTTTGATGTGCTTCCTTTTTTGATGTGTCCCCCTCCAATATCATAAGATAACTTTAGCCTTGCAGTTTGTTGGAAGTGTTCTAGAAACAATGACATTCATCTTCTGTTACCTACAGAGTGACAATGCTGTCTTCCATTTGTTTAGCAGCAGTGCTGAATCTACTCATTAATTGTGCTGCGCATTCGACATATAGCACTGGAAGAAGCAAACTTGCCCCTACCCAGGCATTATTCCTTCATTCTATAACTTCATTAAATTTACCAGACACTGCTAATTATTGTGGTATGTATAATTGTTTTTATGTACCCTTGTCAACGCAAAGAAAAGAGGATTTCCATCACCTGGCTTGCACATGCCAATTTTCTGTAATCTTATGAATAATTAATGGAAACACACATAATTGAGCTGTGTTTATATGAACAAGGTTTGCAGGTGGTTTATGAAGATATTGTTCCATTTTTCACATTTGTTTGTAGAAGGAATACACATCCTCTTACCTATGTTTCCGTAATAACTATTGGTAAAGTTATAAGGAAATTCACATAAAGAATGCAAGAACAATATTAAAGGGATGAAAAAACCCAGAAAATGAGACCACTTTGAAACTGAATTTCCATTATCCTCTTGTGCCTGCCTGCTACATGTTGCCTTTATTTTTCTATGGCTTTACTAGTAACGATGGCGTATTTGCTTGTGTAAAGTAGAGGAAGCCAGTAGGCAAAAGTCATGTGTAGAATATGTTTCAGAATGCTGCAGAGTGGGGTAGATATGTATGTAATCTAAGTTTTCTTTATCAAGTAACTGTGAGTCTGAATGCTGAGTGTAGCAACAGATAGCATAATATATAACCTCCTCAGTTCTGTAACTGAGGAACACGCCAAACAAAAACCAGCTGTGCCTGTTTCGAAAAGAGCTGCCTATATTTCGACTTAACTGAATGGACGGTTATTTGCAGGCAATATTTACTTCGGGGGCTGGTTGGAGGAAGGCAAGGGAAAGATCTAGCTATGTTTAACTATCCTATAGGATTTCTTATGTCTTCCATGGGTTGATTAAAATCATGTGTTCCTGCTTGTTCCTTATCCTTTATCCCTTACAGAAGGAGCACACAGCAATAATTTGCAGCAAGATTTTTTATGTAAGCGTCCCCCTTACATGGGTTTTATGCAGAAGGGAAACATATGGTTCTGAAAGAGCTTTAATACCCAGGTACAGCTGGTCTTTGAAGATTTTAAGTGAATGAGCAAATGCCTCCCAAGGGAGACTGTGGCTGTTCTGACACTGTTCTTTGTCACAAATGTTAACACTTATAGGGAGATGTCTATGGAGACCTAAGAATAGAATGGGGATTGTATTGGCAAAAGAAAAATAGACATATAAGCAAATAAGACAAAAATAAAACCCTCAACCTGGCCAGCAATAGAGAACTTAATCACAGTCTACCAGGCTGGCAGCAAAGAAAAGCAAGCAAACTGATTAATTCATCTATTGTTATTAGTTAATGCAACAACCTAACATTTCTCCATGGCGGCAATGTCTCTGTGCCAGGTTTTTATTATCCTGCGGCACTGGCACTCTTAAAATTCCTATTAGTCAGAGACTTTACATTGATTTAAAATGGAGTTTTGTTTGCTGGATGTAAAGAGAGCTATCACAAAAAATTTAGTGTCAGACCTTAGGTGAGAATCAACCCTATTTTCTCTCTAGAAGACTCACTGGATTTAAAGGCAAGTCACTTTTAATGAAGGAAAGATCTAAGGCACCAGACTTGTTTGAGGAGCTGATCCCAAGTAACGATGCTTAATCTTTGTTTTTATCATACAAAAATATCACATAGCTTCAACCATACTTGATCAGGCTTCATTGCTGCATTCTCCAGAGTCCCAAACAGAAGTGCCAGAAGCTGAGACTAGACACTGTCATTAACTGCTTTTGTGCAGAGTAAAATTCCCGAAAGTATGTGTTCCCAGGAGAGACTAGATTGCCAAAGGGATATGGAATAAACTTGATATAGAGAATGTGATATTCAGGACAAAGTTCTCAACAGAAGGTGTAGGAAACCTGGAAAATTTATGAAACTCCTTTAGTTTCATCACTGCAAGAAGTAAATTAAAGGAGCAGGAGAAAGTCATGAGGAAAGATGGAAGAGAATTGCATAAGCCAGTCAGAGCTCTGAGGAACCTTTCAAAGTCCCACTGAGATTGGTAGCAAATCCAAAGTTTACTGTTAATACAAACAAGAAAGGTAAACTACAAAATCAGAAGCTGTGGGCTAAGTCTGAATAAATAAAGTTTTATCTGAGAGGACTACTCAAGGTAAAAATCCCATATCAGAAATAAGGCACTATCCCATCTATAGTTACATCATCAATGAAAATGAAGTGGCTATTACAAAATAGACATATAAACCCATCATTTTCTCTGAATTCTGCATAAAGAATGTCTGTGGCTAAGGTGAAAATCTTGTCCTGGGGCTGCCACTGGATAACATGTCCCTAACTAGAAGGATTAGAACTACCATGACATAAGAAACCCTAAGCTAATTTTGAAGCAGAGCAGCTGAAGAAAGACTGTTCAACAGAAGTTGGAATTAGAGAGAGAGGTTAAATTGCTTCAGATTCTTTCTATCTGTGCTTTTGGTGCCAGATGTGAAAGTCTGGGCCAGATAACCATCTTTCCAAACCAACAAATCTTTCATAAGCCAGGAAGTTTAGGAGGCAAGATCACAGATACTGTATCTAAGAGTATAAGAAAAGGTTCCTTTTATTCTTTTTGTGTAAGATTATTGCAAGAAAAAGAAAAAAATAATATGGAGGGAGGTACAGCTTTTTTTTTTTTAAAGGAAGAGACAAAAGATATTGAGCACAAGTCAAAAGTTTAAATTATGGTAGTTATTTTAAAGTAGCTAAAAGTTGCTTCACAGATTTTTAACAAAATATTTCAAAGGACTAAATACAGAAATATGCTCCGCTTCTCAAACCAAAAGCAATAAGCTATGGTAAGCCTTAAGTAGGTCCAAGTTGCCATCTTGTTCTATAATACCTGTATGAGTATTTTACAATGTTATAGATTATTAAGCATGTTGATGTATAAAAACATGCAGAAAGGTTGGCTGCTCATAGATCATACAGCACAAAGAGATACTAGCTACATAACGAATTAGTAACAGCCGGGTGATTTGGAACCAGAAGGCCTAACATGCCAGTACAGGGCAAATTTCACTCAGTTTACGAAACAAGACTACTTTACCTAGGGCAATAAAACAATGCCTCTAGATTGGATTTTGCAGAACCCGGGGCTCCCTTGTGAAGCTGCGTGATAACTTAGTCATGACAAAGATGCCACAGGATCAGGGAGCCCAGCAGAGAAATTCTGCTGCCTGGAAAGATTCCGGCTTGAGAAATCAAGAAGAGCTGAAATGAATAAAGGAATTAAGCTTGAGGTTACAAAATTAAAAATGGAAGTGTATGCTTCTGTGCTGTAGTATGTCTTTATGAATATTTTGATTTCTTTAAGAATCATTTATCTTCAGAAAGATTTCATTGTATGAAGTGCTTAAGATTTTCTGCTTTTAGATTCTCTTTGGCAGACGAGTGGGGGTTGTTTCAGTGGAAAGACTCTTTAGCTTTAATGTCATATTTCAAAAGAAATTTTCTTGCTGTCTTTTGCTCTTTCCCTTTGACAGCCATCATTGCTGAGTAATGCCTAGGGTCATACTTTTGAAAAGCAAATTCTTCCTTTGCAACATTGCTGCAGGATCTATGGCAGAGCATATATCCAGAGGACGAGGCACTTGTCCTTTTATGAGATATGGGTTGCATTCTGTAAGAGATGTGTCTGGCACAAGAGTTAGATGCAGATCAGGAAAGAAATATGAAAGGGAAAATCAGCAACTGTAGAAATGGTTTTAGGAATATATATATATACATTCACATGTATATACAATTTTGGAATATTAAGCAAGAAATGCATTAAATGGGAGGTAATTTGTTCCACCAGAAAACATACAGCGAGCTATTACTCCAGGTCACTACTTGCTTGGACAAAACTCCATACTGAGCCAAAATCTTTGCCACAGAGTGCAGAGAGCTTCAACTGAAATCAAAATAGTTGACCCAAGGTATCAAAGATAAATTTAGTCTGGATAAGAAGTCTGAAATGATGCCTAGAGAGCAGTTACTTTCCTAAGAGAATTTATAACCAGAACAAAACTTACTTGAAAAAAAATCTTCTCACATCTCTTGGCAGAACATCAGATATTTTAGTAAAATACGGGCATTTTCTCCTGCAACAAATTTCTACCCTTCAGAAATCTTAGTACAAAAAGTCACTAGCATTCAACTCATATTTAGTGACAAAATTGGACCAATGTCTCTAATGGGACGCTTAGCATAAATGTGGCATTGCAGAATGATTGTCTATGGCATCTGATCATTATTAGCCAGCTGGATTGAGCTGAATATAATGAACTAATTAACTAATCAACTCAAGGTACCGATCCTGCCTACAAGAGGCAGGCCATTTCCTCCTGGCTGTGGAAGATGTGACAGCATCCTTGGTGCTGTAGCTCAGGCTGGTGAGCAACAATTGTCCAGTTTGTTTGTTGCTAAATCCTGCTTCCACAAAATTACTAAACTCTATTACTTGTAAGGAAAGCAGAAGTGAGCCTTTAATCCCATGATGATTCGAGAGGTAGTCCTGGTTGAAAGGTAGGTTTGTTACCACTGAAGGTGAGAGATTAACAAATCCTGACTTCGATGGTTACTGTTTTTTCAGTCATATGGCAGGTCTTTATGAGGACCTTAACATTTTCCCTATTTACAGTTTGACTTCTACTCCCTATCTTTGTTCCAGCACTTTAGTTCAACTGGTTTTATGGTTGTCCAACATAAAATGTGACTAGTTGGTGTATGACATGTTACCTCTGCAGTGTATGAACATATTTTGATTTCTACAGCACTGAGTCAGCATTCTGATGAGTTAGCATTTATATTCCCGACAGCTGTTTATTCCTCTCAATGTAATTTCAGAGATAAATGTCCAGAAGGGATTTGCTGCCCCAGATCTATCAGAAAACATATTTAAGATATTCTGTGGTATTTAAATCATAAAAAAAAATAAATCAGTAATGCTAGGACAAAATGTGTTTAATTTTTAACATTAAATAACTAATTTAAACCTTACTATATTATTTTTAAATATAATGTGGTAAAAAGTCAAAGTATTTTCATTCTCTGTGCAAAATCACATAAGTGGTTTATAGGGACATTATAAATTTAAGAAACATACTAAAACTTCAAATCAGTATTTTTATTTTACTCCTTTTATTTAGAATTGACAAAGTAGCTGTGAGAAGAAAAGAAGAGATAGGGACCAAAGGAACTAAAGGACCAAACTGCTCCTGGAATAGCTGGTTGATTGTGTCTTATTAAAGCCATAGGACGAGTTGGCACATTGGCATATAAATCTTGGTAGAAGGCAGAACCAGTAGATGAAGATTCACTGCGTTCTGAAATTCTTCAGGTAATGCTGCAGGGTTATTTTGGCAATTATGGTGTAGGCTATGGTCATTCATATGCTGTCATTTTTTATCTACTGTTTTTGTTTTTAGTCTTCTAAAGCAATGCAGATGGTGCCGAGTAGCATAGATTTTATTTTCCTGCACCAGCCCTATCGACTCTATAGGGTGTGCTACCTGTGTTACCACAGCTGCCTTATGTTTCTTCTAAACACTCTTCTGTTAGATGTGGGTTTACAATATGGCAGGGAATCACAGAATTGTAAAATGGTTTAGGTTGGCAGGGGTCTTAAAGATTGTCTAGTTCCAACACCCCTGCCATGGGCAGGGACATTTTCCACTAGATTGGGTTGCGCAAAGCCCCATCCAGCCTGGCTTTCAACACTTCCAAGGATGGGGCATCCACAGCTTCTCTGGACAATCTGTTCCAGTGCCTCACCATCCTCATAAGGAAGAATTTCTTCCTTCTGTCTGATCTAAATCTCCCCTCTTTCAGTTTAAAGCCTTTGCCCCTTGTCCTATTGCTACACGCCCTTGTAAAAAGTCCCTCTCGAGCTTTCCTGTAGGCCCCCTTTAGGTGCTGGAAGGCTGCAAGAAGGTCTCCCCGAAGCCTTCTCTTCTCCAGGCTGAACAGCCCCAACCCTTGTATTCATAGGAGAGAAATTAAAGTTACTGTTAGTGAAATTATAGAAGTCTGTTATCCATGCAAAACTAAAATCCAGTTCTGAATCCCATGAAATTAATGATTTTGATCATGTCTGGTGACAATGAATTCTAGAGATTACTTACAATTTTGATAAAAGAACTAAAAGGAATAATTAATTTCTCTGTTCTTCTCTATTCTTTCAATCTCCATTTTTTCTTGTCTCAGGACAAAAAGTGAAAAGGGATTCATCATAACACTTCTCTAAAAGTTCAATTCATATCCTCTGTTACCTTTTGCCTTTTCCTACTCTAGTCTAAATCAAACAGTCTCTTTTTTAAAACTCAGAAAGAAAGATATCTTTGCTTATTAGAGCAGTAATATGTATTGCCTAACAATTTTAATTTTACTCTTATTGATTTTTTATTTCTTCTTTTCTGGGATAGAGTAAAAAGAGCAGTGAACAATATTGCAGAGGAGGATTTTCCATTACATTTTTTTCTGCAGGCTAATATTTTGGTTGCTCTTTTGGCTGCTATAGACCCCCAATCATCCCTTCTTACTGAGCTTTCTATATTACCAGCAAGTGCTTTTTTTTTTCCTCCCAGGGTAACTATAAAATTAGTAATAAAGATAATAGGCCAAATTAACTTGCAGGCAATTCCATTCATCACAGTTATAACTGTGTCCATAAATGAACAGACAAACCAATGAATAAAACCATCATGGTTACTACTCCAGTTAAACAAGGCTTTTAAAACGCAAGCTATTGTATTTTAATGCTTTTGATGCTAAACTCTTTAAACACCAAAACTTGAACGTTACTACCCTAGGACATTTTTTCCAGATCCTTACTCACACCAATAAATGAGGTTAAACAGCAGGTGAAAAATCTTCATTCATATTTACCACTAAAACTTAAGTTATGGGCAGACTTTATTGTGAAAAGAAACTATCTTGAATCTAAGCATTCGAGATAATTTATATGGCTGTGATATATGCACCATAAAGAGAAATGTCTAAGTAGAAGATAATAATCTCTTTGATCTATTCATGAAAATTTATTTGGGCCATTTCTGTACAAGCGTCACATCACCAATGTAGACTAATGCATAGCTTTCTCAAAAATCATCAAATGAATCTTGAGATTGGACAGTGGTTACAAATTATTTGATCCCTTCTAAAACCAGTTCATAATCCTGTGTCTATGTTTGTCAGTTTTCCTCTGGCTTTGTAAAACATCCTGAAAATTGCAGTGCCTGTACTGTGATTTTGTGTATGTGTCTTCAACATTCCACTTAGATTTAAAAGTATAGTGAAGAGTGGGAACCTTTATATTTGTATAAAAGATATTCTAAGTTTAATGCTTTGCTTTATTCCCAGACTTGTGGATAGTACGATTTCTTATTTATGGCTCAGTCTTAAAAGATGGGGGAAAAAAAAGAAAGTAATTCGATGGATTGAAATGCTGTTTTAAGTGATTGTGTCTGTAGCTCTCTGCCTTGTGAGAAATTATTAGCTTGCACAGTAAACACCGCCATATACTTCCAGTGCAAGAAGTCTAAAAACTTTGTGCTGAGATTCACATGACTATTCATGCAGTATCCCACACAAAAGTTTCCAGAACACTGTACAATATGCATTGTGAATGATACCAAAAGCAACAAAAATTATTTTTTTTCCCCATAAACTTAGTATCTGTTTCTTGGTAATATTGTTACTAGTGTTATTTGTGTGACTTGTGTGCCTGGAGTTCCCAGAGAGACTGATAAATGTGTATTCTGACCTAGAAGTGTTTACAATCTAAGTATATCTGTATGGAATTATTGCAATGATAGAAAAGTCTAAACACTGTTATTGCATATAGTTTAATACATTTTTTCCTTAAGTGTGCAAGCAGAGCATATGCCAACATCACCCTTAGAGGAAATATTTTTATGGCAATTATGTGATTCAGTGCTGTTTGGGTGGAGTTGTAGCAAAGAATATGTAAATTTACAGAGAGGTGATCTTTCTAAGTACTGCCAAGTCTTAAGACAGAATGCTTCTGTGAGAAGTTTTTACTAAGATGCTGTCATTTTTTTATGATCTCTTACTCAAGGACTGGTTTTAATGTCAATTAAGTCATGGCAAGAATATATGCATATTCCAAGTGACTGATGAGCACGGTAATAGTGGGTGTGCATACTGCTAAGTCCACCTCTTCTCACACATACCCTTTCTCAAAACTGAGACTTCCATTTTATTAGTCTTTGCAAAAAAAACTTCATTTTCATAAAAGCAAACCAGTATAGAAGGGAAGAATCATCTTAAAATGAGAATGTTCAGTGACTGGCTGGCTGGCTAGAGAAGAAACTGTAACATCCAGTCCCCTTGTCTGTATCTGGGCTACTACAACAATGTAAAATGTACCTGGGAAACGTACAAAATGCAAAAAGGCTCTCAGGATAGTGAAGAGACGGCTTAATATGCATATAGGAGCCTCCTCACAGCTCCCAGAGTATGGTGTTTAGCTGGATTCCTGCTGTACTCTGACTCTTTCTGACACAAGGAACAACCTTTTGGGCTCTCATAGCCAAACATAGCCAAAAGTAAGTTAGAGTAGTCTGAGGCTGCACTAATTAACTGTAGAAGCCAGAAATTAGGGAAATTGAAAGATCGGAAAAAATATGTTTTCAAGACCAAAAGCTACCATCATCCGTTTTCTGGTTTTCTTGCAAACAGAATCCAGGGAGAACAGACAACTGGGTTCTGGATGTTTTGAGACATGAGATACTGTGTCAGGAAGCATGCATAATAGATTGCTATGGTAATGGTTACCACAGTTGGTGTCTTTTATGGAAAAAAAAAATTCTCTGTAAGTGTAGTTAGCTTACATAAGCAACTGCTACTTTAGTCAGAAGTGCCTTTTAGTTATCTACATTTTAGAACTTGTCATATTTTACATTTTCTGTAGCTAAGATATCAGTTTACAGAAGTGACAATTTACATAGATGAAAATGCGGGTTATTACCCTCAGCTGAGCAGGCTACTTAAGAAACAGTTTTGTCTCTATTGTGATGTACTATATATATATACTATATATATATATACTTACAATACAATTAATTATAGTATCTGATAACTGTTAATATGCCAACAGCTGCAAGAAATTCCAGTAACAGACTGGAAAATACTCTTTATGGCATTTCTAGAATGGAAATCTCCAAAATTATTTGCGAAAGACACTTGTTCTGGCATCTTTATTTGCTTTTCTCTTCTCATCCTTCGTTTCTGTTTTAGAGTTCTTTTTACTGCTGACTATAGCCATGGCTTAACTGAGATGAGCAGCTTCCTGTCAAATAAGCCAATGCTACTGGATGAATTGACCTTGACATGACTGCTGTGATGACAAAATCCACACGCCAACAGGTAACAATTGTTAAGTATGTCAATGCTAATTTTCATTGTTGATGCATGTCGTAAAAATATCAGGTGGTGAAGAAGCACAACAGTGCAGTCCCTTGGTTCATCAAAATCTAATCCTCTTGAACCTCAGTAAACATTTGGGATCAGACATAATGTGAATAAAACCTTTTCTATATGCATGTTACCTGTTGTATTAGCTCCCAATTTACAGAACATGTTTGCACTAAAAATACGTGCAAAACTAGGGGTGGCACCCTCACAGCAATACTGGCAATGACCTGGGCATGCCAAGTAGCAGATGTTTAGAGGAAGCCAGTCAAGGTTTTGTCTCAGTCATTGCGAACAAGAAATGGCTGTTCCTGCTTTTCTTGATCCTTGATTGCATTGGCTCAATACATCCTGTCTTGGAGAATACTGTCTATGAGGACACGCATAATCCGTGAGAATTTTTACTTATAGATTCTTCCCACATAAATTTCATCAGGAGAGCAGCATTTGTTTTCTGTTTCCAATGCCACTTTGAATCATTCAGATGTGGAGAAAAACAAGACCGTTCATGAAGGAGCTCTGTATTTCCATACCAAGCACATCCTTATAAGTTCTTTTGACAGCTAACTACTTCTCTAAATAATCCTTGGAAGTAGAAAAATGTGAAATAGAATAAACGAGAGCACCAGGCTCTGCTTTTTCCTTTCTAGTTGCTATTTTACAGAAACACCTATCCTCCCAACTTCTTTCCCCAGACAAAACATAGGTGTTTGGGAGGGGGAAGAAAATGTAGTAGTATCATTTAAGCCTATGAGGCTACTTTCAGAATTAAGGGAATGAATTTGCACATATGGAATTGCTCTGTATAGAATAAGGGGTACAATCCTGCTTTTTAAAAACACTGCCTTAGCATTGGCAGCACTGAGGGTTGACTGGAATGCTGCTTTATGTTTCTACATGAGAGTTACTACATCAGTTGTGTAAAGATGATTACAGGTAAGAAAATACAATTATGTTTGAAGACTGTCATGTCTGGATTTCAGTGATGATATTTCCTGTTCATAGTTCAAGGTATCTCCTTAGAAATGGGTATATTTCAGATTCCCTACACATTTGTTTAAATATTAAAAAAAAAAAAAAAAAAAGAATCACAGCAACATGACAATCCTGCCCGATACAGCCTGGACTTACTGTATTTACTAGGATTTAAAAGTGTGGTTTCTGTAAAGTGCTAGTTAGTGCATTCTGGTACATGTTCGGAAAGTACCATGGCTCTCATTTCTGTCTTTGGATGGAGCCTTTGGCTACTCTGAACTGCCTGCTCAGTGGTTGGTTGATTTCATTAATCTTACAAATTACTCACTACAAAAAATGAATGAACAGTGGCACATGTAAGGACTCTCTGATTTGGAGGACCTCCTTGTCAATGTCCTACTGCCACTGCAAGTCTGGCCTGGTTTTTCACCACACCAGGAAGAAGGGGAAGCTTGACAAGGGGGATCCACCTCACTGTGAAGCCATTATCTGTTTCCTTATCCTGTTGTGTCACTGAATGAAGCACAACTAGGCAGGGCCGAACAGCTCCTTGGACACCTTTTAGAAGTAGTGGGTGCTGTCATGTTCAGTGTACCCTACTTCAGCCTTGTTTCCCAGACTTGCATATCTGATCCTTTAATTCTCACCCTTTCCTTTTTTCATCTCCTTCCATAAGCTGCTTCTTTTCCAGAATGAAGAGTTCCAGCTTGCTCAATTATTTTTCGTATGGAAACCATTTGGTCCCATGCGTTAGATCACCATTGCCTTTCTCTGAACTTTTTGCAGATCTAATGTAACATTTTCAAGATGCAGGCACCAGAACAGCACACAGTGTTCCAGGTGTGAGCAAACTGTGGCATTATAGACTGACATAACTATGTTTTCTGTTTTGTACTTTTCTTGTTTCCTAACAATTCCAAACATTTGCATTTTTGGACTGCTGCTATGCACTGAGTTTGTTTTTGTGAAACTGTCTATCTGTTTGGACTTGATGGGCTTCATTTACTACTACAGTTTAATTTTGTTGTTTGCATATAGAAAGCGGGTATGAATGTTTCCATGTCAGCAAGGAATCATCTCCAAATTCCTGAAGTGTGAAAGTTATCATATTTCTGAATTTGGGCTTGTAATCTTCACTGGCTTGTGTTTGGATGCCCTTTGTTCCTCTCTGGGGAGCACAGATTCCAGACGAGTGTTTTGTTTACCACATGCAATGAAGGAAAGGCAGTATTTGTCACTGTGCCTTTGAAACATCATTGCAACTGTACCGGTTGGTAAGGAACATAGACTGGTTAAGTGGTATTAGCAAATCAAACCAAAAAATGCTTTAAAATCTCTTATATGAATCCTCTATATTTGTTTGTGTGTGTGTATCATGTCCAGGAAAATTGGGCAAACAAATAATCACTACTAAATGTTACGATCTTGTTACAATTATAAATAACCATTCACAGCAATCATTTCAAATAGGTGGCAAAGGGATTTTTTAACAACTGTGATATAGTACCATCTAGTGGCCAATTTAACAGGACTTTATCAGAGACTGGTTCCTTGAGTTTCCGGTATTAACTGCCAAATGCTGCATGGTTGCTGCTTGATTTTATTATTATTATGGTGCAGAGAGCATCCTTCTGCTTTTAATAGATGTGTAACTTACTGGATAACCTTGCAAATCTAAATATGAAAAGGCTCCTTATTGCCCTGGCTTGTGCAACCAGCTTCTTATCAGACACAGCTTTTTGAACCTTGTGATTTTGATGGAGGAAGACAGAAGATATTAAAAAAAAAAAAAAGTCCTTGCACTTTTAAATCTCACATGGCTTTTTCGAGATGTTTTTTTCTCGATTACGATTCCATTGAGTATTCATTGCAAAGAAAAGTAACTTCTGTCTCTAAAGCAAAAAGTTTAAGGGAGTTTTGAGCTATTACTTTACAAATGGTATGGAAAATGAGAAAAGGCAAATTTACCACATTCATTCAATAAGCCTGATACCATAACACTTTCTCAATCATCCTTAGTGTGAATTTTTTTTTTGTGACTCAGGTTTTTTTAATTGTCAGAAAACAAAATGTTGTAGCGAGACCATAAACTTTTCAGCCTAACATACAGTATGGATAATCTGATGTTTATCTGATGAAATAAGTTACATAGAAACTTACGTTTGTAAGCATCAGATTGCCATCTTGGAGAAAAATACAAGTAATTCTTTTGTGACTGCTAGACTATAGTGTCTCGTCAGATAATTGGGTCTTTGTCCTCAACAGTGCTGAGATTAAGGCATGAATTTAATCTTTTGAATTGTGCTCCTGTGCTTTTACCAAGTTTCTGAAGGAACACAACACACATGCCAAAATGCCATAAAAATTCTAATTCCTAACTTAATAATGATGTTTAGGGGTGTCAGTTGCTGATAGATGGCTGTCCAAATGAATTGTAAAATCTGGTGCTGTGGCTCAGCTCTGCACTTCTTCCCGAATAAATGCTGTTTACACAATCTGTACATATTATTTTTTATTATCTAAAGAAGAGCAGTGACTGTCTTCTTTCCAACAGGACTTCCAATTAGCAGTGAGGTGTTGCTACACTTGAGCTTTTTTTTCCCCAGTGCAAAATGTTGAATTTCAAATGTTAAAAACTGATTTATTTAAGAGCGGTAAAATACAGTGCCAATCGATTCAGAAAGGTATATTCTACAACAGAACTGAGCCATTCCAAAATTTTAAATGTAAGTGGGGAATCCATAAAGCAGACTTCAAATACAAATTAATTATGTGCACTATAAAGCATGTGTACACACCAACATAATCCATTTACATGAAAATGGAAAAGCTATGTGCAAAAATCTCTTGTTGCTCACAGTGTGAAAATAAATGGCTTGTGTTATAAGAACTGCAAAAATAGTATCTGATTTTCAGTTTGGATATAACTTATTCTGATAAGTTAATTGACAGACATTGTGACACAAGCTTTTCTTAACGCATGGGAAAGTAACACATATATGTACTATTAATGCTACTGAGAGTTGTTTACTTCAGCATTTTAGTTCTTAGTCAATAAAAGAATAAAAACTGTTGCTGAATGAGAAAACAGAAAATGTGAAGAAGATAATTAACTGTTTCCTTTTATGTCATCTGCATAATTTCCACAGGGCCAGCATCAAATGTCCAGTGATGCTTGAGAGATAAAGGAAAGCAGAAAAAAAAAGTGTTGAAAGCAGTACTAATTAATTTGAGGTCATACTCAGGCAATTATTGACCCAACCTATAATTCCATCCACTTGTCTAATAGAGATTGTCCATTTTGGAGAGGGTATTCTGAGAAAGAAGGTACAGAGAGGACAATAAACAGAACCAGGGACAAAGTTTTCTGATCCAAAACCCAACCAAGAACATGTCCTTAACATTGGTTTGCAGAAAATGTGCAATATGGTACTTCTGTCTGGCATCCTTGTGAGGCTGTTTGTAGATAAGCTGCTTGCCCTGTGAAGTTCTAGGCCAAATCACAATATGCAAACCCCAAACTTACACAGTTTCACCTGCGTTAAAGATCACATTTTTATTGTATTTATTAGAAATGCTGGAGCTGTCTCAAGAGGGGAAATAGTGAAAGTAGAGCAGCATGTCCTTATTAGGGCTCTCACCTTTAAATGAAAAATTGAGTGTGAATTCACACACCTTTTGCATCTTTAATTTTGTTTTCTTTTTGCCCAAGGTGCCTTACTGTCTGAACTATGTAATGGCTGTAGTTGGTTGACTCTTAACATCGTCTTAATGTTTAGAACTGAGGTGATTTTGCTCTTCCCAGACGTGTAAAGTAACCATACGTACCATCTATTCTGCAATGGTAAGACTCTGAGAACTTCTATAAACATAAATATAAAACCATAACTTTGTAATTGCTATGTAATTGTGTAACATCTATTATTATCTGTATTATCAAAGTACTCTAGCTCACCATGATGCTCCCACTAACATCATCTGGAATTTTGTCATTTACTTCAGAGACAGGAAGTTCTTGTCCTTACAAACAATACTCTACAAATGGTTGAGAATATTTACAAATATCAGGAAAAGGGCATTGAAGTTATTTTCCATTTTCTTTTTATGCTCATCTCTTCTTTTCTGAATACTGCTGCCTATTTCTGGCTGTCTTTATGCACCCTGTAGTCGTGCACTCTTGTATTTATGGGTGGTACTTTCTGTCTCTGATTGGTTGCCTTGTTGATAGGGACCCTGCAACTGTGGATTGCAATGTGTGAATTTATGCAAGATACATGCGAGTGGCACATTTGCTTTGCTTCCAGCTATATTGTTTTCTTCAAAAGTGGGGTTGTCATCTTCACAAATTGGTACAAGCACTTGAGACTCTCTTCTCCACAAATACCGTGTTGATTGTGTAAGATTTTCTTTCTGGTGTTTGACACAAGTGTGGCACTTACGAAAAAACTAGCGTAAGCCAGTTACCTACTGTATTTTTCTTTTGAATGGAGGAGATGTCAACATAGAACAGAAGGTCTGGGAAGATTGGTGTGGTTTTAACCTGGTGTCAAGGTGTTTTTTTTTTTCCCCAAGACACTGGTGTTGAAGTAAATTGTGTGCTAGTGCACACCAGTTTGTCTTCTCATTCAGTTCTGTTTCCAATAGAGGTGACTATTCCCTTCTTGCTGTGTGACTTCTGGGGCTACATTAATTTCCCCATCTAACACTAATACACTGCAGGGAGAGTATAGTCCCAGCATCTTTTTTTTCTTCTAGGGTATGTGCAGGATTGATGCACCATATACTTTCTCACCAGGTGAAATGTATGTAACGATCTTGTAGTAAGACTACATGACTCTGCAAAGACTGATACTGTCATGTTTTATGATATCTGGTTGATTTTTTTTTTTTAGAGATATCAAGTATTTCCAGCATAGACTAGCTTCAGGAAAGCTTTTGTATTTGTCTGCTACTTCCCTAATGCAGTTCTTTAGCTGCAGACACTTCTTAATTGGATGGCTTTGTAAGTGAATTGTCTTGTGATGTTACAGGACCAGAGCTACGGAATTAATCTATTTAAGGCCAAACGGCACATATTCAGATTATGAATGACTGCAAGTCCCCTGGAACTCTTGTGAGTGTATATGGAGAAAGGAGTTCTGACTGGGATTTCATCAGTTGTGGGTATAGATCCTCCCATACTGTACAGTTTGGGCCCATACTGTGTTGCATCAAGTGTCTTCATATTCTATCACCATTGCATGTTTTCACTGCCACTCAAGATGTACTTAACCTCTTATGACCATAGTTTTTTCAGTCACTTCACTGTCATTAAGTGTTACTACACTTCCACAAAATAGTGTAATCCAGTCCCTGGGTGAAACTTAATAAAACTAACCTAGACATACAAAAATATTAGTGATTCATAATTTACTGTTTATATGCTACTGACACATCAAAACAGCAGTACAGCTTTTAACTACTTTTCAAGCATTTTTCTCAGAAGGTAGGTTTCTGTCTTAGCTGGACATACGTAAATTATCTGCAGTGTTTCTTAACAGCTAATGAGCAATTGAGAGCTCTGATTTCTTCTCAGCTAGATTCCCGATTGAAGTAAGCAAAGCATGATTCCAAACACACAACTGCAAATGTCTGAACTGAATGCTATCTGCATAAAATGCAGCATTTTAGGACTTTCCAAAGTTTCGTTTGTGTGCTCTTCTTAGCTTCAAATCTCTGAAGCAGGGACTTAAATCCCAATAACCCAGCATGTATCAAGTTACATGTATCAAAGTCTTCCTTAGTTTCTATTCCTCTTAAAGTAAATAAAAATACGTAAATAAAAAATGTAATATTAACTTAGGTTGTCTCTTACAGTCCAAGAAAGTTTATGAGTAAAATATACTTCTATGTAGGTACTTAGTCCTTGAACACTGAAAACTAACCGTGTCATCAACGGATTACATCACTACTGAATACTTGTAGTAAAGACCAGAGGTGACCCCCAGCATTCATCAGCATCAAGATGTCCATTATACAAAATAGACTCCAATAGTTTACAAATGCCAAGTAAAATGAGATGTAAATGAAAAACTTCTTGAAAGCATCAGTGGTGTACTTCACTTACATGGAAGCTAAGTGACAGGAAACACTGTGATCATTAAAGATATCATGACACTGATAATTTTAACCTGTATTTGTTGAATGATTGAATCAGTTGTTCCTCAGCAGAAGGGCTTCCTTCTTGGTCACTCATCTGACAGGTTTCGTGCAGCTCCATCTCTGATACAGCCCTCAGTTTTGTTTGCTCTGATAACGCTGGGAAACGTCTATGCATATGGTCTGGATAACAATAAAGAAATTTCTCTAATAGCTGATACATAGTTCAAAATAACACATACAGTTTTATGCAATTCTGTCTTTGACATTGCATTTGGGTAAGTGGCTGTTTTAGGTAAACAAAATTTCTTTTTACCTTTTATAGGTAAAGTTGTTTCCATATTCATATTTTCAATAGACTTGAGAGATATAGGTCAGACAGTTTACAGGAATTTGGGAAATAAACCTGAAATTCTTACTCCATTTAAACTCCTGCCTGGCCAATGAAGAACTGATTTCCTACTGTATCATATGGACAAGTAACAACCAAATGTTTCTCCCCGTGGAGTCACTAGGAGCTTTGCTTCATACTACAATGAGTATGTAGACTACGAGAGTAAAAGAATAAAGTCACTCATGTCTTGAAGAATAAATACTGCTCTTACACCCCTTCAATTACTGTGGGTGTAATTATTTGAAATAATGAGACCAAATAGTTCAAAGGGGTGTTAAATCAGCTGTGTGCAAGCGACATCGTTCACCGGCCACATTTCACTAGCACAGTTTAGAGTTCTTGCAGTGAACTACTTTAGACCAGAGACTGCGTGACCTCTTGAAACCACGCCACATTTCCAGCACCTGTCAAATGGTTCTTTCTGTAGGGCATGAAGACAATGGAAACACATTAAAATACCCATCTCTGCCCACACAGGCAGGTCCAGAAAACAGAAATTGGCCCCTGCTGTACATGCAGTTGATCAATAATGGGGATTGATTGTATTCTGTGTGCTCAGTCAGCCTGCCACAGAGTCTCTTTAACAAGTACAGTGGACAGGATGGCACACAACTGCTATGTTGGCTGGGGTGTTGGAGCCACATAGCGCAGGCATAGCAACTTCTCATCATGCATCGAGACAGTGTTCCTTCCATTTTGTTCCTTTGTCCTATCAATCAGCTTTTATAGAGTGGAGAAGAAAATTATTTTAATGGAAGTAACAGTGCTGTTTTTCATCATACCTTTCTGTGTACCTTGTAATGGAGTTTATCAAAATCAAGCTATAAAAATCCACAATGCATGAACATCCATAATGCATAATCCATTTAATTCCATCTGCAACGTATGCATGCGTGAATTTAAACAGATTATGTGCATGAATTAATGTGAATATATAGCATGTGTTTTTCTTTGCTTGCTATCCAGTAGATTATTATTAGCAATAACAGATTCTAAAACTAGCTTTGCACATTTGATGTATGGTACTGGGGGAGGGGAAGGAGGAGAGAGTGTAATAGTGGCTGAGCTAAGGCAGCCCGAGGCATTTTTCTGCCTACACAAGGCACAGACAGACAGAATGGATCGGGGATGTTGTTCCAACAGTATCCTTTACTCTTCTGGAAATGTGCAGCATTGGCTTTCTCCTTTTTTCTCTGTATCTACTATGATGTTGTCAGGGAGACAGAGTCCTTGACTTGCACCCAACTGCCGAGGCCATCACCCTTTATAACAGTACTACCCCCTAAACCTTGTACCCACTGGAAGATTTAAATCTGTTCTGTGACAGGCCCCTGTATAAAATGTTTAGGTGGTATAGAATAAAAATCTCCCTGCGCTGTCTCTGCAGTTAATTCAGAGGAAGCCAAAACTTCATTCCAAAATGTGTATTCTGAAAGACCTGGCTTTATAATGTATTTATAATCCATTGTATTTATATTTATATGCTTTAAAAAAAAAAAAATTACAGTGTAAAGAGGTCCTAAGTAACCTGTTCATAATGTAGTTGTCCCTGAAGTACATTCTACATGTATTAAGATCCACAACAACATTTATGAACCTCCTTTGGTTTTCTTGTAACTACCATAAAACCCTACCATAACTTGATCTTGAAAAGATACACTAAATGGGCATCTGTTCGTAAGTGAATTATGGTAAAATATCTGTTGCCTTCTTTAGTAATTGAATCTCTAACTGTCAATTTTAAAAGTAATCAGATTTTCAAGAGAGGACACAGACTAGAGCTATTTTAAAGGTCAAAATGGTTTTAGATTTCAATTTTTATAATTTAATTTATTAAAATTCTTACAGTACTGAGACTTAGTTTTTTTTTTATTTTTACATAGTTATAATACTAATATGTTTAAATCTGTTACTGAATGGATTGGTAAAGACATGACTATTTTAATTACATTCTAAAAGGACATTCTGTATATAACCTTTGAGCACAACCCTGCAGTCATTGCCGAGAAAACTCTAAGCTGACTTGAAAGACTCAAATTTGGAGTATAACAGACACAAAAAATAAAAATAGGTCATTAGGATATAATCGTAAACACTCTGCACATATTTTTGCACATTATCTTTCCTAATATCTAGTAAAACGTTGTTTCTCAAATAGGTGTGAATAGTGCCTGATGTCCAAATAACGTTTTGATTAACTTCAATTGTATTGTTGATATTTAGTAATGCAATCTTTTTCATGCAGTTGTTTACAGATAGGCATAGTAAATAATGTGACTGACTTAGAACAAAAACGTGAAAGAGATCAGTTAATCAGGCACTATGCCCGCAGAACTTCTTGATCTATTTTCAAATATTTCAGAAATGGGAAGGAAAGTAAAAGATCAGTATTCCATTTCTGAGCTAAGCGTTATCAGTAGTACTTAGGAATCCTTTTCCCTTCCTGACTTTTATTCATTAGTAGCAGCAATGTTAATATACAGTATTTTGCTACCAGTTTATATGTTCAAAGTGTAACAATAACATATATTTGTTTAATAATTTTCATTCCTGTTATTTTCTTTTTTATGACAAAGAAGCATAAAGACAGCAAATACTCTCTCTTGTTTAGTGCAAGAGAGAAAGTAAACACCAATTATAGCAAATAACTATTAGTGTCAAAGGATTCCAAGACATTACCAATATACACTTAAGCATTTCAGAGCAGACAGTGACCTTACCTTCATAGCCAAGGAGAAAGCATGTCAGCAAGTTAGGACAGACCTCCTCCAAAATGGAACAAAAAGCAGAGAAAGCACTTGGACCTTTTAAAGAGAGTTTATCTAAAAAATATTCAGTTCTTTTCTTGTAGCTCTCCTGGGACCAAATGTCTTTGTATTCCTCCAAGGAAAACACTCTCTTGTAAACCAAATATGACAGCACTTTGTTCACGTCCAGCTCTTCCAGTATTTTCTCTCTCTGATTGCTTGGTATTCCAGAAAGCCACTTATTCCTGTTTTCATTTTCTCTTTTGGTAGATTTTGCACAGTTATAAAACCAAGATTTGGCTGTTCTTCCAAACATTTTGATATTTAAATAGAAAATAGAAAATTCTACTTCTGCATTTATTGTATGGTATTCAGTATGCAAAGTACACATAATGTGGATGGACAGAATGCAAATACATGCTGCTGTCTGTAATTATTGTAATTCTAATGGAATAAAGAAGGCCGACATACAAATTATAAAGAAATCTAGCTCAGTGCCTGCAGCCTCCTAAGAGGATTACATTACACTAATTAGCCCTTTAGAACTGTTAACAGCTTCTGAACCGTAATGATGAGACTGAGAATTGCTTAGTTACTGTTACTTTTTAATTCTGTAACTGATCTTCAAAGATATCCCTTTGCAAAAAAAATAATTCATTCAAGAAAACAGCTGATCAAACTGAAATAATCTGTACTTGCTGGAACAGGACATAAAATGAAGTGTCTTCTATACACTTTAATTTTGTATTCCTCAGAGGCCATACCCAAATCTCACTATAAATGCCCTCCACTTCTTATTCTTTCATAAAATAATAGCTTTACATTGCAATGGAATTATACATTTAGAAAGCATGTTTCTCTAAATATATTGTAATCCTGTATGCAAAAGGTAAAAAAAAAGGTTACAGAGTAAGACTTTTTCTTTTTTTGTGAAGATAAATATGTCACTGTTAAGAATAACAACATTTCTGCATGTTTAGAGCTTTAAGTTGTATCTAAGCAAAATAAAACACCATATAGCATCCATTTCATGAACCAGGTTTAACAGTGGAGATTACTGCAATCCTAGTGGAGGTGTTCTGCCACTGGTAATCATTCATTGAGGATCACACATTACATAACCTCCCTTATGCAAATGCTGCTTAATACATGGACTTTTTGGTCTTGTTTCCATACTTTCTGTCAACATAAATTCCCTTTATAGAAAAGCTACGAGTGCTCCCTGCCTCCTCCTGTTTCTATTTTTTTTTTTCCATTACTTCCAACTGATAATGCATCCATGGCCTCACTCGTGTGGCCCTATCTGCAGTTGTCTTAAGGATACTTTACCTATTGTGCAGCAAACAGAAATATTTTGCCAAGCTTTTAGGAAAACAAGTTTAATAATATTTTCAGTCCTTATGATGTTAAGATGCAACCAATGTATCCTCCTGTCAGGCTTCGTTTGCTTCTGAAATTTCAAGTATTTATCAGTCATAACATTGAGGCTGACCACTGACCATATAATAACTTAGAAATTTTATTGTGTATATCGCCATCCAAATAATTAACTGGCCAGGCTTCACACAATTGTTTGGAAGTGTTGCCTGTCACCTTGTGGTTGTTTGTAGTTATAACAAGCCTCATATGTGACACACTATCTGGAGTAAGGACAATTGGAATTATGTGTTATTTTAAGCCATATTAATAGTCCCAGTTTAGAATGTTATGGCTTATTGACCATAGCAGTGAGATTCTCTTGCTTCTTCTGTAACCATCTTGAATCTACTCAGGTAGATCTACCTATGCATTGCATGGCATCACACACCACATGGAAGGTGACCACCTTGGGGGAAGACAGGTGGTGAAAGGCATCTGCTATCCTAACTAGTAGTCAGGTAGTACAGCTAAACAAGAGTAGTACGCAGCAGGCAAAGTAGCCAACCTATCTGAAAGGCCTGGCACATCTTCTAGGCAACTTTAAAAAGTAAGGGCTCCTTTACAAGCCTAATTCTTAAGATTCCCTTTAATTTTTGAACTTCCATAGGGGAGGTACAAATACCACAAATACCACTTCCCCATTCTTTCTGTATTCTCAGTTAAACCTCATGTTTTATTTTCTCTCCAAGTTGTTTCTGTCTCAGAAGTTCTACTAATATTAGTATCACAATATCTCAGCAGGTAAAAGATCCTGATAAAGCCTGGTGCTCCGTGTGTGTTAGACAGCATCTTATGAGTCAGCCTTCTAAGCCACTATAACTTCTGGTGGTAAGTTTTTCCATTACTTCAATAAATGCTAGAGCAAGCCCATAGTTACAGGTTTTGGGTTCATAAGACAGTGCCCAAAGATGAGATACAGAGGATGTAACCTGAATACTTGAAAACACAACAAAAGGTTGGTATGAGATGAACCAGTTAATATAGACAGTGAATTGTACTGCACCCAGCAGTCACCCAGGGTAGCGGGAGACATAAATGACAGCTTGAAATTTGTGAGTATGCAGTATAGGAGTGTCTTTGGGCTCCACGCACTGAACAATTTACAGGTTTTGTTCTAAAGAAGTAGAATGTTTTGAGCCAGAAATGTCCCCGTTATTTTTGTTGGTAAAAGAATATATTTTTTTAACCTCAAGTGTGTTTTTATGAAATCTTAAAACCACAAAGAAAAATGGGTAATATCATAGGAAATGTATCAAATTGTGGACAAATACAAAACTTGACTCTCTACCTTCTCACATACCATGTAGTTCTTTCCAGTTGTGTAAACTGGAGAATAAAACGCTCAAATTCTGATTTGGTAGTTGCCAGCATTCTAATAAAAATCCACACCTTGCAAAATCTGAATATGGGGTAAAGGCCAAAATTTGAAAGTGTGTTTGAGAAACTGAATATAGAGAAGTGGGTGTGGAGTACAACCAAGAGAGGAAAACTAGAGAAACTGAAGATGACAAATATTTGAGACAAAAGGGCACATGAAAAGACATGGTGGAAATGAATTTGTGATGGAGAACTATTGTTTTCTCAGGATCAAGGAACTGAGGGATTTAACTGCAGTGACCTGTAAATGATACAATGCAGGGTGTTTGACTGTGCAGCAGAAGCTGTACAGTCTTGCCAAGCTCTGAGTCCTAACTGCCTAGCGACTCAAACCTCTCCCAATGATTTACCTTGGTGCCAAGTTGTGCTATTTGGGCAAAGATGCTGTTACTTCAGACAGCCTGGTTTCCTGAGAATTGGTATGAAACAGGAAGCATCCACTGGAAACAAGCTCTGCCAGTGTTTAGCTGACATTGTAGCCAAATAAGGATGCCGTCTGACCCACACTTTTCGGCATTGACATTGTTTCATAAAGAGACTAGTGAAGGGGGACGCAGCACAGACTGTCAAGGCCCTGGGCCTGCTAACTGGCCTTAATGGCCCTGACCAACCTCACCTGGGGCCTCCACCCACACCCTCATCCTTGGCATGGGGTTCTATTTAAGCTCAGCCCTAGAGCACCAGTCTGCTTTCTGAGCTCCATCTGAGATTTGTGTGTCACTGGCTCCTGTTGCTCTGGTTGGGGACCTGTGGGCTGGCTTCCTGGTTTGGTTTTCCCATATCACCATGGACCTGCTTGGTAACCAGTGTGTCTGGCTCGAGTTACCATCTTGGGACCTGACTTGTGGATTACTTTCCTGGTGTGACCTCAGACCTGCCTCATCACCATGGTTTTCTGGCAGTCTGGATTCCTGGTTGGTCCTGACTGCCATCCCCAGGTCTGCCTGCCTTATTTGAGTACTGTGAGGCTGGGCCCTGGCTGGCCAGCCCCTGTCCTGCCAGCCTTGCTATGGTATGGCATTGAGCTCCCTGTCCTGTAGGATGCAGCTGGCCCTTGCAGCTTCCCTGACATGCCCAATTCTTCCGCTCAACACCAGGATGTTCAAACTACTTGCAGTGGATCTTGGTGAAGGGCAAGAAAAATGCCCTCTTTGAAATGGTGGCCATGTAATCCTATTGCCCTATGGGAAACTATGAAAAAAGGTGAACCTGGTTATGTAGACCTGCAGAGGTGGAGGTGTAAGGGACCAGCTTGTACCAGGAGGTGCAGAGGTAGCAGGGAAAGATGGCTTGGGCTGAAGCGAGGCCTGCTATAGGGGTGTCAGGGCACACGCTCGATGAACTATTGCTTATGTGACTGCGTTTTGGGTTTCAATTCCTCTGCCCAGCTTGCTTTTGCCACTTTTTATTCAGCTTTCTCATGTTCTTCTCTTGTCTGCAGACCTCATCTCTCATTGTAATGCCTGGTTTCAAGCTGATTTTTGGAGAAAGTGTGGCTGTAGGCAGCTCTCAGGTGGATGTGTTTAATGGATGGTGATTAGAGAGAAAGGACAATAATCCAGCCTTAGTGGAGCATTAGGGCTGACAAGACCTTAGAGCTGGACCTCAGCAGCCTGTAGGGTGGACCACCTGAAGTCTATGCTAATGCACAGGCTGTGGGGCTGCATTCAAGTGGGTGCAATCCATATTTTCTATGGTTATCATCCTTCTTTTTTGTTTGTATAATCCTTTGAAGGACCAAGACATTGGCGATGTTACATGTAGTTCCTTTAAAAGTATGTATTTACTTCAATTGGATTGTTTGAGTTTTGTGTTTCGGTGTTTTTAATTGCAAACGAGCTCCACAGATGCTAAATTGGATACTTGGGAACAAAAAGCAAACTTGCTGTGTTTTTTTCCCCTCCTTATTGCAAACTACTTGTGCCTGTCATGCTCTCCACAAAATGGCATGATCAGGATTTTGAGAATTAGTGATGTGATTCTTCACTGTGGTCTTCACAGCTTCTTGTTTATGAAGATTACAGAGAAAAGCTTTTCCAAGAAGGCTTGTAGGTAAATTGAGGTGGGACTCCGACACGAGTTGTGCACTTCTCAGTTGCTTATCGGCCTCGGAGCAAGATGGGCGGGTTTGATTTATGAACGCCGCCGCGAGCAGCGAGGCTACAAATAGGTAATTACCCGAGCAAAAGAACAAACAACGACAACAGTAACCCTCCTGCCCGGCCCCCGAAGGCCGCCCGTGCCTGGCCGGGGGTCACGGCTCCAGTGAGCGGCAGGGCCGGGCAGCTCCGGGGCGGTGCCGGGGGCGGAGCGGGCCGGCGGCGGCGCGTCCCGCCGCAGGAGGGCGGGGGGGGCCGCTCCCGCCGGCGGAAGATGGCGGCGATGGCGGCGGCTGCCGAGGCGGTGGCGCTGCGCCTGTCGCGGCAGGAGCAGGAGCTGCGCCGGCTGACGGCGGAGGTTGGCCGGCTGAAGGAGCGGGAGGCGCCGTGCTGCCCCGGCAGCTGCAGCCCCGAGCTGCAGCGGCTGAGGGCCGAGAACGAGAAGCTGCGCTACCGCCTGCTGCACCTGCGCCGCAGCTTGGCGGCCGAGCTGAGCCGGGCAGCGCCGGTGGAGCAGCGGCCTCCGGGCCCCGCGGCGGCGGAGCGCCCGGCTGGCGGCGAGGTAGCGCTCGGGGCGGGGGCACCGCCGTGGCGCTGGCGGGGGAGGGCGGCCGCGTCGCTCCGGGGCGGGAGGGACGGGGCGAAGGGGATGGAACTGGCCGCGGTGTCTGGCTGCGCTCCTCGTGTGCCCGGAGCACTGAACTGTGCTTCTCCCGACAGTCCCCGCCTTTTTGCAAAGGTGGAATAAGTTACCGAAAGTTGGTTTTAGTGCTCACTAGGCCGTCTTAATCTCCCAGGGTCTCGCTGGGGAGGTTTTGCCGGTGGCGGTTGCAGTAGTAAAATTGAGGAAATTGTGCTGAGAAGGTTTTGCTTGATGAGCAGTTTTGCTGTGTCTGCTGAACATCGAAAGAATGCAGTTAGATGTGTCATGAGAAGTCTTTTCTTTATACTAAGGACATAACTTGATCGTAATTGCCTTTTTAGCCCAATATTGCACTGATCTGACTTGTTTTGTTGCAATGATTGCTGGGAAAAGTCTTAAAGGCATATTTTCACTGTTTTCAGAAAGTCTTCAGTGCAAGTCCAACTGTTGCAGTGAATCAAAATAAAGAGGAAGAAGAAAATGAAGCTGTGAATCAACATCGGAAAGATGTAAGTGGTTATTTCATGCCACATAATTATAGAAGTTTTAAACAGAATACTGTTTACCTACGTTCAGAAAAGGTGCTGAAATCTGAAACACTTTTCTGTGTTTTGAAATCCTAGACTTTGGGAAGAAGGCTTGCCATAGCATGCGTATAGAAAAAAAATATTATCTGAGAACTTGGTCTTGCTTGCGATTAGTAGGGTTGCTTATACACTCTTAGATCTCTACTTTTTGTGTAACAGAAGGATTTGGGCTATTTGGAAATAAAGGTCAGAATACTGTGGTTCCTAAAGAGGTTGATGGTTCATGAATAGTTAAACAGTGTGCGTGGAGGCTGAAAGAGCATGCTGGCAGCATTAGCTGTAGTTCAATGGATCTTAATAATTGACCTTGCGTTAAACTAAAGGAAACTTCTTGTGAACTATGTTATTTGAATCTGATGCTTTGAATGAACTGGTAGTAGTGAGGGCTTGTTGGAGTGATCCAAACTTCTCTAGGGTGTTGGCCAAATACAAATTGTGGTGCAGGAATATAGGCTGCTTTCTGAGATCAAACTCACACAGGCATTTAGGCCCAGGTTGATGAAGGTGCACTGGAAAATTGGAAAGCCAAAATAAAATAGTTAGCAAGTTGGATGGGACTATCCTGTGTGTAATTATTTACACATGCTTTACTGCATATTAGTTTAGATTCTAGTACAGTGAAATCTGGTCTCTGTTGGAACCTGTAGGGGTACATGAACACTGTGAATCCTTTTGTTCTGTTTCTCTCACCAATATGTATGTCTATGATTTAATTTGTATGTTACAGCTGCAGTGTGAGCCAAGCTTCATAGAAGACAGACTGAAGCTTTACAAAGAACTGAAAAAAGAACATGATGCTTTGCTAGCTTACAGAGCAGCCAACCAGAGCAAACCTATCAAAATTAATCTGACAGATGGAAAGATCGCTGAAGGGGAATCTTGGAAAACCACACCGTATCAATTAGCCGCAGGAATTAGGTAACGTGGTTGAAAGGGCTTGTACTTTTGCAGTGATAAATCTGTTACTATCGTTTGTCTCTGACCTTGTTGCGTAAAACGTATATGCCACGGTCAGTGGATGGTGACTCCCTTTAGTTGGTTTATTTGGAAAGCATCATTGAAACTTCAGCTTAATGCAGAAGAAAAAGCTGGATCAAGTTACTGTTCTGAGTGATGCATGAGGTTCTGTGCTGGGATCATAATGCTTGCTTCTAAGTGAAAAATATAACAATCAATGAGAATATGAGGGATTAATAGAGACATCTGAAGTTTTGCGAGTTACCAGATAACAGTAGAAACTGTTGTTAGAAGCAGCCTTTCCTCCAGATGCCCAGCACTGAAAACTGTTCAATGAAACTTTAAGACCTTAAGGGTCTATACCTTAAAAATAGAAAAGTGTTTAAGATGACCACAGAAACAAAATTTAAAGGTCTTTAGGTGCTACGAGTGTGGGTGGGGTCTTGTGGTGTTTAGAAACCTAAGTGCTTTTGCAAATCGGAACCTGAATGTTTTGGTCTTGTGTCATCATTTGTCTTTTTTAGTCAAGTGTTGGCTTCAAATGCAGTCGTAGCCAAAGTGAATGGTGAATTGTGGGACCTGGATCGTCCACTGGAGGGAGATTGTACTCTGGAGCTGCTTACGTTTGATAATGAAGAAGCAAAAGCTGTGAGTAAATGCTCTCTGGTTTCTGCTTGATTAAAGGAGCTAATGATGTGAAATTGATTGCAGCATTATGCTTTTAAGATCTTGAGGTAAAAAAATCCCCCCCAGTTATTCAAGTAATATCTTTGTCCTGATTCAACAAAGAAAATTAGATACCAAGTACCTATAATCTCTAGGAGAATAAAATCTTAGTGTTCTTTTCTTCCCTTCTCTTCTACATAAACGGGTTATTTCTCGAATGAGATGATACAGAATGTTTTGATTTTTATGCTAACTTGGAATAATCTGATGTTTCCTACGACACCTGTTCTGTGGTTTGACTCAGAGCATTTGAAGATCAGACACTGAAAGAAACAGTGAGGCTCTTACAGTTTGCTAAAAGTTGTCCGATATCAAATTTGAGTCATAAATAAAATCTGCACTTCCTCGTATAAGGAGCTTAAGTAAGCATATCTTAGTTAACTAAACTATGAATATGCTTGGTGATACACTTCTTTTAATGGGATTCAGTCTTAAGCCTATATTTATGTGCTAGAATTAGACTTAATTTTGTCAAAGAATTATTCATGTGATTAAGCTTGTTTGAGGCATTTCAGGAGCCTGTAAAGGCTTTATCTTTTAGCAGTGGCTATGAAGTGGTGCGAATTAATAGAGACTTAGAACATGAGACTGGTGTTGATCTACTGGGTTGTTGACTCCCCTCATCTGACATTTCAGTGGTAGCTTAATTGGCTACATTGCTTTATACACGGTTAGTATTAGATAGAGTTTTTACTGACTGGAAACTAACTTATAAATGAACAAGGTGCAGTAAGTGCTAAGGTGATAGAATTGTGCAGAGGTATAATCATCTTTCAGACTGAAATAAGATGAGGATTTATTGCTGCATCTGCTGTTACATTGATCATTTAGCGTTCTCAATCGAGAACAGAAAACTGTTAAACTTCTCACAGAATTTAAACAACATTGACTCCATTGCATTTCCCATCTGCAGATATACCTCTGTTTTTTCTTTTCAGTTACGCAATGCCAGTGACCCCATCACTTACTCACCTGACTTCATTTGCAGGTTTATTGGCATTCAAGTGCTCATATTCTTGGAGAGGCTATGGAAGGTTATTTTGGGGGCTGCTTATGCTATGGACCACCAATTGAGAATGGATTTCATTATGACATGTACATTGAAGACAGGTAAAATTTCAGTGTCTAATAACTTTAATGCTTAGTACGGGAATTTTTTTTACTCAGTCATTTTGCTGCATGTTAAAAGTAAAATCATAATGTAGTGTGCTTTAAAACTGACAGGATAGTCGTCTTCATAGTTAAGGTCTGTGTAGACATACGTATTGAGTGTGTGTATACTTGAATTCAAGAGCAATGTTCAGACATCTGCTGCTTAAGACCTGCAGTTGTTGAATATTCTGTGAAAAAATGTAGAGTGTTTGGATAAAACTTTATGACCTGGGAAATACATGATTCCTTGAAGAATCATGGGAGTTTGGTTCCAAAGTGCCATAGTCATTTGTAGAAATGGCATGTATGCATGTAACTCATATAAGTGTTTACTACTTTTCTAATCCTTGTGCACAGCTTTACAATTCTGTTTTTTTCCTTGTTTATCTTTCTGTAGTCAGAGAGAATACTGAATCTGCATCAGCTGATAAACTAGCTCTTGCAGCTGGGTTGAGCCTTTTTTTTTTTCTTAAATCATGCATACTTTGAGCTACAGATCTTCCAGACATTTAAACATGTCAAAGACTGTTCTAGGTTTGCAGTGGGTTTGTTCAGGATGATACCATTTCTGTTTCTGAGTTTAGTGTCAAAAGTACAGCCAATTGTAAGAAACTAAGAAAATACTGTGACAAATTACAACAACACATCCCACGTTTTTCAAATTAGACCACTAGAAAGTGGTCACTTAAGAATATAAAAATAATTAATTTCTATTTCTTCTGTCTGTGTCTATTTGTTTAGAGGTGTATCTAGTACTGAATTCCCACTACTAGAGAACCTCTGTAAAAATATCATAAAGGAGAAGCAAGCTTTTGAAAGGCTGGAAGTCAAAAAGGAGATCCTGTTAGACATGTTTAAGGTAAGTCCTTGGAGTAACTATGATTGTGGTACAGTGATCTTTTAAAATGTAACTTTTATAAAATTCTGCAAGTGACTGACTTGTCAGAATAGTCCCTGTCTAGTTAGAAAAGAAAAAGAATAGCATCCTTTTCCCCCTCTCCATATCCCTCTTAAGTGTTCAGGATGTTTTCAGGCAATAACAAAAACAACTTCTTGTTACACAAAACCACCTTAAGCTCAATTAGATGATAAAGAAGTTAGTACACAAAAGGCATGCACTCATTCTGGCTCACTTGCAGAGACAAGTCAAAAAAGACTTTGTCCTCTAGTCCTCAGTTTTATACAGTGATTATTACCAGTCTCGCTGTACTATCTTGTAATTGCCTTCCAAAAGTTCGTTGAGATATTCAGGTGGTCATCACGGAAATTGACACTTATGTCTCCCTTCTTGTTGTATAACTCTTCTGAAAGGATGTTGAGCTTTTGCATACATATATGTGATCATGTGACTTTAGTTGTCTTTTACTAATGCATTTGCATTATTAATGCATAATTTTGAAATAGAACGTTATTACTCATTTTATTGATGCTTCTGACTTTTCGTGTTTCCACACACAGTATAACAAGTTTAAGTGTCGTATCCTTAATGAGAAGGTGAACACACCAACGACCACAGTATACAGGTAAAGAAAATGAAGGTAAAAGATATTATGACATATTTCTGTAGTTAGGGATATTTCATTTAAATTGAGAAGAAATTTTTTTTCTTACTCTAACTTCTGAATACTTGTGTGATTGAGACCCAAGTTTGCAATTAATATTGCTACCTATGTAAAATCAGATCTTTCCTTTCTCTGCTGGCACAGATTAGATCTCAATTTGTGGACAAATGGCAAATCTACTCTTCGCTCCTTCCCTCTGGTTTCAGTAAACAGGTTAAAATAGATTACCACCTATGACATTGAGTTACTGGATAACGGGTAAAGCTAACTCTTTGCTTAGTGTAGAGTGAAGATTCTGTTCATGCAGTTGCTAGGGATAAAACTAGTTAATTGGAAAATGGCAAAACCATTTTTTTCTGTTTGATATGCATAGTTTGAAGTCTCCTGGCCAACTTGAACAAAGTTTACATATGGAGTGATATGAATGGCTGAGTGTGTTATGGTGCTCTTGATAATGGATCAAGTGTGCTGAGTGTTTACTGAGTGAATGTTCTGCTTCAAGCAGAAGGGACAGTTACATTCAAGATGCGCTGAATTTGCCGAGTGTTGAATATGTACACTTATTAATGTGTTTGAACACGTCAGGCATTAACTTCTATGTCATTAGTGACTGTATTTAAAAATGATGGCGTGTTTTGAAACACTTTTTTTATTTTGGTGTTTAGATGCGGTTCGCTGATTGATCTCTGCAGGGGTCCACATGTGAGACACACTGGAAAAATTAAGGCCCTTAAAATATTTAAGGTAAATTTAAGTTAACTGTGCATTAAAACTCAACTGATCTATGGGTCAGTTGATTTATGTATTCATTTCTCCTGAAGTGATTATACTCGGGTCCTTTATATTGTTTTCTTTGCTTACTCTGAAAATAGTCCTTCATTTCTTTCCCCGCTCCCATTGTACAAGTAAAACAACAGACTTTAATCATTCATCTGCTTCCAAGGTTTACTGATTCTCGAGCATCACAAGAGTACATCAGTTAAAATTAAGAGTATATTTTTTTGTCAGAGTACTATTGCAGTAAGATGCATGCTTAGACTACAATGAACAGTACTGCAAAAATACACATGGCAAGAGTGACTAGATTAGCTGTGCAACCAGTTATACCAGGCACAATAGAGAAGTGCAGTGACCAAGCTAATGTGGCAGTACTGTGCTAGTATCTCCAACCAGCCTTGCACTTTGAAGTACAAGTGTCCTGGTTTGAGTCTGTACTAGCTGTTACATTGGTGTGCAAGGTGAGCGTGCCACTCTGTTGTGCAGTAAATGAACATCCAAGATACTCATTGGGTCAGAAAATGGTATTTTGACCTTGTAAGATGGTACCTTTCAGGTACAGGAGGTAAAATATACACTGGCAGATCTGCAAGTGTTGCTGTTCAAAAATGGCATTGCTCACAGAAAGCCAGAGACAGTGTTTGCAGGTGCCTCTGGTTATGATGTAGTTTAAGCTACTTGCAGATGCTAATTTTGGTAACCTTGTTAGACTGACTTTATTGAGACATTCATTGTAGTTGCTGCTTTTGCTGGCTTCCTGACTGAAGGTTTTGGAACTCCTGAGTTCCAGGGATTAAGTGTTAGATTGTCAAAACAGGTAGGATTTAACTGTGAGTGAGTTCATTTGATTTTGTCTTTCGTATTTCCCTGCTGCGTTACATTTTGAATGTAAACAAGCGCTGCTTTTTTTAGAAGATACAACGTGCGTTAATAAAAGATGTCATGATGTGAGTTAAAACAAGGTACCTAAGTAGAATAAAAGTATGACTTGACTAGTCACTTCCGTTTGTCTTTTGTATTAATATGCCACCTAAAAGACAGTGCCAGTATCTTTGTATTATAAACAAGTGCCGGATGACTGCATGTAATTCTTTTCCTAAGGAAAAAAATCATAACATTTGAATGCATTAGTGTTTATTCATCCTTTCTCTGAGATTGTATAACACTGTCTTAAAGTACGAGTTTTGTCCATCAGAATTCCTCTACGTATTGGGAAGGAAAATCTGACATGGAAACTCTGCAGAGAATATATGGAATATCCTTTCCTGATAACAAAATGATGAAGGAATGGGAAAAATTCCAGGAAGAAGCCAGAAACCGGGACCATAGGAAAATTGGAAAGGTATACTGTTTCATGATCTACTTCTCTTTGTATTTCTGTAATTGAATTCTTTCTCTTGCTTTCTTTTTTTGTTTTTTGGCAGTTTGAGTGGGAGGCAGTTCTATGAATTTCTTAGTGTCAGTTGTATTTTAAAATTTTAATTCTACAAACTCAACTTGTTGCTTGCATACAGATGTTAAACTAATGTTGGGAAGAAGTAATGGGATGGTCCCTCGGTTCAGGGAAGTGTATCTTAAACCTTTTAATGTAAGATCTCTTCAGATCCTACCTAAAACACTATTTTTCATAGAAGAGAGAAATTACTGAAAATTATGTAAAGAATATGATTTGGTCATTCTTTATTATAGGCATAAATAGGGTAATAGTTAAGCGTATCTACATGCAGTGCTTCAGCAGTTGTGAGTATTGTTCACACATTCCTCTACTAGGTTCGAATGAACACAGTTGATCTTAAATTGATTGTAATTCCGAAGACATTAGATTGACACGGATGGGGACTGTGACATAGTGTTGGTCATGCTGGCATGCAGTCTGCTAATTGTCACCTTTGCTATAGTTTTCTAAAGAAGGTGGACTTGCAGGGAAGATATTGAGAGAAGATAAGTAGCAGCTTTGTGGATGTTTAAAAGCATAAGGGGCAGTATAGGTGAAAGCAGGGAGGCATTTGTTTCACAAAGTCACGTGTAAATGAACGTTGATGTCCTTGGCTAAGAGGATGTAGGCATGAACCCCTCACTGCTTACTGGCATATGTGAAAGAGGAGGCTGTGAAGGGCCTTCATAAGTAAAGATGAACAACTGAGGGTAACTCGGAAGAGGAAAAGCCACCGAGGAGTTTACAGAAAACAGTGACAAAGGGAAGAAGTAAAAAAATTATCTTTACAGAATTGTTCATGCTTATTTCTGTTAACTCATTAAGACTTGGATATTCTTATAGTATTTGATGACTATTGAGGAAATGTGTATTTACATAGTCACAGAGTTAAATGGAATTCCAGTGTTATTACAAACTTCTGAGACTAAGAACTACAGATAAATTAACTACTGCTGCTGAGGACTTGTAGACTTCTGGAAATCATCTTGTTGCTGTAATATTTCATTTTTGTGAACAGAGTCTTAACGTGTGAAGTAGTCAAGTTCTGTAGTTCCACCTGAAGTGGCGTTACAGCATTCCATTTTTAATTTACCTAGGAGCAAGAACTCTTCTTCTTTCATGATTTGAGTCCTGGAAGCTGCTTTTTTCTCCCCAGAGGTGCCTTTCTTTATAACACACTTGTGGATTTCATACGAGTGAGTATATGCTAATGTAACTCTTAAACATAGCATCAGTTGATGATCTTAAGTGGTAGGCCATTCATAGCACTGAGCTTTTCTCAGAAACATCTATGTATGTAAACACATACCGGATTTTTCACTGTTGCTATGCAGATCTAACTTCTCTGAAAATAGGGCGGAGTAGAGCATTGACACGTGCTTTTCCCAGTTGTGTAAAACCTACCTGTGCAGTAGTCCTTTCATCTCCCAGTAAATGGCCATTGTAAGAACATAGTTAAGAAAAATCAGGCTTTTGCTTGTTAAAAGCTCAATCACCTTTTAAATGTTTAATTTCTTTTATAGGAGGAATATCACAAGCGTAATTTTACTGAAGTTGTATCTCCAAACGTCTTCAACAGTAAACTCTGGGAAGCTTCAGGACACTGGCAGCACTACAGTGAAAATATGTTCTCTTTTGAGATCGAGAAGGAAACGTTTGCTCTTAAACCGATGAATTGCCCAGGGCATTGGTTTGTACTCTTAATTGAAAAACTACTTCTTTTATTATATTTATCCTTCATGGGGCTGAGGGGAAATAAATGGAGTGTTAACACATGTTTTCATGTATGTTTACAATAGACTGCTAAGCAACTAATGTGTCCAGAGAGCTGCCCTGACAAGGTCCCAAAGCAGACCGAATGTGGTTCTTGTAGGAGTATCTTTAAGTCCGCACTGAGCTAGGTTTGCACATGCTAATGGTAGTCTGTACCACTACTAAACACAAATTATGTTGGATAGAGATAGGCATCAGATGTGGTGAACCAAAAGAAGGTACAGATGAAGCAGTCTTGATTGTTACTCTCACAATGTTTTTTCTAGGTAGTCTTCACCAATACGTTCTGGGTAGTCTTCACCAATACGTTCTGAGTGCTGCACTTTTTCTCTTTGCCTGTAGGATGCAGAAAGCCTGAATGAATAAATACTTGAAAATGTGATTACTGTCTCTATTAATCTTGTTTCAGTTTCTGTGTTGTCTTAAGTGTTCTATAAGAAGGACAAAAGGGGAAGGATCTTTAATTTTAATATTCCTTCTAGCTTGATGTTTGCCCATCGTCCACGATCCTGGAGGGAAATGCCTCTTAGACTTGCAGATTTTGGAGTTCTTCACAGAAATGAACTCTCTGGGACTTTAAGTGGCTTGACTCGTGTAAGGCGCTTTCAGCAAGATGATGCTCACATCTTTTGCACAATAGAACAGGTAAAAAAAACCCAAAAGCAAAAAACAACACCTCCCCACCAGTCAATGAGAAAAAAGAACCCCTTCCCCCTGCTGGTGCAAACCAATATTAACCAAGAAAAGGTTCCCAAAGCGTTTTAACTGCTTCTATTGCTGAATAAATACTTTATTTTGTCAATAATGACATAGATTTTAGTGGAGCTATGTGAATAAATCAATGTACTCTTGTTAAGTCTAACTCAAGCAGTTTGGCCTCAGAAGCCCAGACTTAACAAGAACATTTCTTGCCGTGCTTTGAAGCCACAACACCTCAGTTCTCTGTTCACCCGTTAGCTAGAATAGGGGTTGTAGGGTGCAATTTTCGTGTAATTTTTTTTTTATTTAATGGACTCTTATATTCTGATTATGAGGAATTCAGTAAATCCAATTACATTTTTGTGGAAGTAAATTTTAACTAATATGTTTTGTTTACATTTAAGATTGAAGAAGAAATTAAGGGCTGTCTTGATTTCTTAAAGTCAGTGTATGCTGTCTTTGGTTTTACCTTTCAACTCCATCTCTCTACAAGACCAGAAAATTATCTAGGCGAGTTAGAGATCTGGGATCATGCGGAAAAGGTAATTTATGTAAAAGCAAACAAATAAACAAAACCCTTAATATTTGTATTTGCAGGTGGATTTTTAACTAAGTTCTTTCATGTTGAATAGTGAAATCAGTGAAATTGCTTAAATCAGATGTTAAATAGCATGCCCTTAGTAGAAATGCTTGCTAAAAACAATCACATTCAGTGTGAAGTTTCTGTATAAAATGAGAACTTTCTGATTCTTACTTAGCCCCTTATCTTGAACTGATTTGGTTTTTATTAATCTTTTTTCAGATTAATCACAGCATTTGTTCAAGAAGCCGCTCTTATTTCAAGATTGTTTATCACAAATGACTAAATGCTTGAACTATAAGAGTCGAGCTGCCTCTTGACTCCCTTTGTATTTCAAAGGCAAATGCTTTGACTTACAGTAATGGAAGGCCCTACTACACCTTTTGTAATTATTCTCTCGTTTTTACGATTAGCAACTTCAAAACAGCTTGAATAACTTTGGAGAGCAATGGAGTTTGAATCCAGGAGATGGAGCGTTTTATGGTCCCAAGGTTAGTGAATCAGCATTTTAATACAACTTTGGGATGGACAAGAATACAGACACAATGCAGGCAAACTATGTTTGGTAACTGTGTTATTTTACTTCGCAGATTGATATTAAAATCAAAGATGCTATTGGCAGGTACCATCAATGTGCTACTATCCAACTTGACTTCCAGCTACCCATTCGATTTAATCTTACTTATGTTGGGTGAGTGGTTGAGCTACTTAACTTCCTTTTTTAAATGAAATAATTTTAAAAAATTGGTTTCATTATCTGTAATTCTCATTAAAGTGAGATGTATTAATGCTCTTTTTGTCACTTAACAAATGATTAGCCTGTGTGTCAGTCAGCTGGTTAGGAGGGGAAGCATCCCTGGTGAGTAGAGGACTAAGTCACAAACTTGAAGGTACTTCCTCACTGTAATGATAGCTCACTTCAATTGTAAATGCTACTGATGGCAGGAAAATCACATGATCTGTCTTGTCAGCCAGTTCTGAAGACAGCTGATCCTATATAATGCTAAAGAAAACTCAGCTGAGTCAGTTTTTACTTTCAGCCTAGTCACTGTGTCTCCTTTGAAGACATTGCATACAAATTCAAACTTAGCTTAACGAGCTAGTATGTTTGTAATAAGTACTTTTTTTCTTCTTATCAGATGAAGTTAGTTAATTTTGATGAACATAACCAAAATGTTAACAGTTTTTAATTAAAATCTCACTTTGGCTTCCAGCTAGGAAGAGGGATATTTATCCACTGAGTGAATTAATCTTAGGACCATGTTGACTTGAAGACACATTTTCTGGGTTGTTTTTCTTGCTGTGTTTCGTTTTGCCCATTATAAAGAGTTTAATGGGGAAGGTAGAATAAAAACTGTTATTTTTGGTCCGGCTGCATGTACCACAGTAGACATCATAGCTGTTCGGTAGCTGACAATACTGTTGCGAATAGCAGCTGGCGTTTTTCTAATGACAGGATTGTAATTTAGAGAAAGAAATCAACAGTAAAGGCTTGTAACAGCTTGTGCAACAGAATAAAAGCAAGACATAGCAGAAGAGAAAGAGCGAGGAAGGACATAAAATATTCAAACGTACAGAAATGGAGCTGAGTCAGTTGAGTGTCTTTTAAAACTTAGGACTTGGTGCCTATGCCACTAGTCAACAGACATGATTGTTTTAAGTCACTATGATTATTCAGTATTCCTTTAAAAGCCCAGGTTGTTTAAAGAATGTATATTTTTAATAAAAATGGTAGATTTTGCCTAAGTACAAATAACTGAATTTTGTCTTTCCATGAAAAGTAGAATCAAAAATATTAGTAGGATTATCTGAGTGTGAGCAAAGAGAAATTCTTTTTTAAAAAACTTTACTTACTCTTTTTCAGTAAGGATGGCGATGATAAGAAAAGGCCAGTGATTATTCACAGAGCTATCTTGGGATCTGTGGAGAGAATGATAGCTATTCTAGCAGAAAATTATGGAGGAAAATGGTATGTGGTACAAATGCAGTTCAAATAAATGTTTAACAATGTGGAGAAAACAGATCTTCCCTAATGTCCTATATATTATAATGCAAAATAATTTCCCTAGAATTTTCTGAAAATTAGTAGGTAATGTTACAAGAAAAGAAGTCTAATTTTATCGTCCAGGTTGTATGATACCCTTTTATTAATAAGTCGTTATTAGAAATGCAATTTCCTGAGATTGCAGGAAAAATTATATAGTTAAAGCAGAAACAAGAATTGTAATTGAATGCGTATGTGCTGCATTATTCTTGTTCCTTTTTTCTTAAAAATTGTGCTTTTGTGCTGGGAAGATGTTAGACGTATGTAAAGCAATTATTTATACAGACATGAATTAGTCCTAATATGTGAAATATTTTTTTAACTTGTAAGATATGTTGTTTCATTTTGAACAAGCTCTGAAGATATTTCCTCATTAATGGATTTAAAAGTATTAAGGAAGAGTTAATTCTTAGTTTCAGCCACCTGTCTGTCTGACTGTCCACCTTTCACTATAAAGTTATAAATAAAAGTGCAAATTAAGTGAAAAAATAAGATCCTGTTTAAAATTGTGAAGTCAGCTTGGAAGCGAACAGGTCAAAGTTCTGCATATGTCATTTTACTGGAATCAATCCATTTGCTATGTTATGTGAACTTGAAAAGAGGAAGGTAACATATTATCCAACATCCTTAGCTAACAAATATTTTTATAAAGTAAAGAAATTATTGAGGAATATAACTATGGATGTGAATGCAAATGTAAAATGCGCATTTATTTTATATTTTTCTTGTCCTGCTTGCCAGGCCGTTCTGGCTGTCTCCACGGCAGGTCATGGTTGTGCCTGTGGGACCTACTTCTGAAGAGTATGCCCAGCAGGTGAGAGCAGGGCCTTCCTTTTTATAGTGTCACCGACAATTTTAATAGCTCCTTAACAGCTCAAACACAATTTTAATAGCTCCTTAAGTACTTGGCCTAGAACAAAGAACGAATGCTTTAATAATTTTGCAGACGTATTTGGTGGGGGGGGAAGTAAATTTTTCCATATAGTCTAAAATTTATATAAGCCTGAAAAAGGGATAATATAACTTTAAGTGTTTGGGGTTCTCTTGCTAGCTATGTACATACTTCAGTAACTATTAAAGGAAAAAACATTCTGGATGATAGACCTTATATACTAATTAATGTTTCATTACAGAATTACTTGCTTTGAAGTAGGGGCAGAGCCGGTTTCTTCTGTTTCCCAGCATGTATTCTCTTGACTACATTTGTTTTTATCCCTCTCCCCTGCTTTTCTTTCAATGCCAGGATAAGTGGGTTTGTTCCTTCTCCTTTTTCTCCTCTCTCAGACTGAGGAAACACTTCTGACATTGAGTAGTGTAGCTGTCTGAGGAGATGAGCAAATATTTGATATGGATGTTGCCTTGTATTGTCTTCTAACCAGACTCCTAAGCCCTTAAGTCTGTGTAGTGTTTTTTCAAATAACTTCATTGGATTCCTTACAACAGTTCACAAGAGCAAAATCATACGCATGCATAATTATAGGAATTAATTATAGGAAGAGATCAGGGATTACAGCATGTACAAATTGATGCTATAGAATATATACTGTAATATTAAGTGAGAGTGATGGGGTTTGTGTTGTTTTTTTTAGGTTTGCAGCAAATTTTTTGAAGCAGGATTTATGTCAGATGTGGATCTAGATCAAAGTTGCACATTAAACAAGAAAATTAGAAATGCACAGCTGGCTCAGTACAACTTTATCTTGGGTAATTACAGCATCTTACATTTCTCAGTATCATTTAAGTTTTAATATTGGGCATGGAGTTTGTCTAGGCTCTCATTTTGTAATGTAGGTAATCAGTTGAATATTGTTTGTGATATGTCTTGCAGTGGTTGGAGAGAAGGAGAAAGCAAATAATGCTGTCAACGTGCGAACAAGAGACAACAAAGTTCATGGAGAGATTTCAGTATCTTCTGCTATTGAAAAACTCCAGAAATTTAAGAGTTCACGTATTCCAAATGCAGAAGAATTATTCTGATGTTGCTGTTAGAAAAAACAATTAGCTGCCCATGTAAAATGGTGTTTCTTTCCTCCTGTACAGCAGTAATGCTCATGTGAGAGAATTTTCAGTTAATGGATACGCAAAATAAGCAAATGTAGCAGTGTTGGTGCTCCAGCAATAGCATGAGAGGACAGATGCAGCTGCTGACTCCTTTAACAATCCCATGGGGATTCCAGTCTGCACAAGTTGCAGAATGCTGATTCTAAAAATCCTACAGCTCTGCTAAAACGAGTTGGTTTTGCTGTGAAAATAAACCAGGCCTGCGTGAAGTCCCAGAACAGGAGGCTGGGAAGTGTTCTGAGTGCTACTGCGATTGCTGAGCTGCTGCAGTCACGTAGCAGTTGCATGACTGACATGACCTGGAATCCAAAGCTTGGTAGGTAGGTGCATCAGGAGCTTTTGGCTTTGCTTTTTTCTAACTCTAGATTATTTCAGGTTTTGTTTTTCTTTGCGGCGGGGCAGGAATAGCTTGATTCTTCCTGAATTTGTGTTCACAGACTACAAATACATTGGTGTCTGTGTTGGAAATCTGAGTGAAACAAGGCACGAGTTGAAGTGGTGTGATAATTGGTTGCTGTAAAGGTGTTTGCCAAAAATGAAGTTGAATTACTCACCATATCTGTGTGTGGAAAGTGTTTTATTTTTTTCTTTGTTTTCTATCTAAAACACGACCCCTGACTATTTGCCTTCGAAAGAACCTCCTATGTGTAACTTACTGCTGTGTTTGCTTGGGATACTGAGAGTGCTAAAGGGGTGTGGATGACAATTTTCATTTTTTTCATTATAAAAACCAGCATATTGGGATTTAAATTGGCCATATTTATCTGACTTGTTTATGCTTAGAAATTATTTCGAAGTTACTATTACAGGCAATCGAATCAGATTTTTTTCCAAGAGATGAATTTTTGCTGCTTTTTTTTTTTCCACTTTTATGTGCTGGTTTTTAGGTACAAGGAAGGCTTAGGTAGTGCTCAATATGCTTCTGAATTATCTAAGCCATACAGCTGTAGCTGTTGTGATTTAAA
Organism: Tauraco erythrolophus; assembly: GCF_009769465.1. Lineage (NCBI taxonomy): Eukaryota > Metazoa > Chordata > Aves > Musophagiformes > Musophagidae > Tauraco > Tauraco erythrolophus. Next base: position 16,899,750 of record NC_141478.1, on the reverse strand, counting down.
TATTGCTGAAATGAAGCAGAAAATACTATTTAGTGCATAAATGTTACAGAAATCCAAAGCTAGTGTTTTCTTTCTGCCAACACTTGCACAGAGTTGTATTCAATAGGCCTATTTTTGGTTTTGTATTAGTTTGGTTTTGTGTATCCTTTTTTAGCAGCTGATTATCCCCTGCTTTTAAAAGGTGGGGGAGGGGAATTGAAGAAACAAATGCTGGGGAAGCTTTCTGTTTCACTTCACAGAATCTGCATGGGGTGTGGAGGGTGATTTTTATTTATATTTATTATTAATAAAAGAGACCCTTCACAAGGGTGTGTGATGACAGGACAAGGGGAAACGGCTTTAAACTGAAAGCGGAGATTTAAAATAGAAGGAAGGAAGAAATTCTTCACTCTGAGGGTGCTGAGGCACTGGAACAGGCTGCCCAGAGAAGCTGTGGCTGCCCCATCCCTGGCAGTGTTCAAGGCCAGGTTGGATGAGGCTTTGGGCAACCTGGTGTAGTGGAGGGTGTCCCTGCCCATGGCAGGAGGGTTGGAACTAGATGATCTTGAAGGTCCTTTCCAACCCTAACCATTATATGATTAATTATATCTTTTATATAAAAAATATCATATTTCCATGGACTAATCCAGCCTACATGATACATTTGTGATGTATTCAGACTACAGAATTAAAAGTTTCAGGGTTTTTTTTACAGTGAATTTATAGGTTTTGCAAATAGACAAGTAACACTTGAGCATCCATGTATCCATGCTGCTACCGTTTAAGTTTTCAGATGACCTGCAGCAATGAGAGAAGTCACTGAAGGATGTAAATTAATAAAAATAATATAAATTAAAATTTTCTACAGGTAGAAATAAGAAGAGAGGACAGAGAGGCAGGGGACAGAGCACTATGCGTGACCGGTAGCCCGCGGAGGTCACCAGCATCGCGCTGCATAGCACGTGAAAAGGTTCGGCGAGGCCGGTAACGCCAGCAGCGCCTGTTGTGGCCGTAGCGCCCTCGCCGACCCGTCCGCTCGGTCCCTCCCTGCCTCCGTCGGGCGGCGGAGGGGCGGGGCCCCGCCCCGCGGCCCGGCTCCGCCCCTCATCGGCAGCGGCGGAGCCGGCGGGCGGCGGCGGCCAAGATGGCGGCGCTGGCGGGGCTGTGCCTGCGGCGGCTCTGCGGTGCCGCGCTCTTCCTGGCGCAGCTCTACGTCCTCTCCGGCCGCGGTGAGCGCGGCCGCCGCCGCTTCGCCCGGGCTGCCCGGGGCCGAGACGGGCGGGTGTGGGGCGGGGGAAGGGGGAGCTGCCGCCTGCCCGCGGGCGGGCCGGGCGCTCCGAGCCCCTGGTCGGCGGGGGGGGCCCGGCGGCGCCTGAGCGCCGCGCCCGCGGGTGGGGGCTGTTCCCCGGGTGTCTCAGCCCGTTCCCGGGGCGGGCCGGGCTTCTGAGCGGCGGAGGTGACCGTGACCGCGACCGCGGGTTGTCGGGCGGGGGGCGGGGACCAGGTGCTGCGGGGCCGCGGCCGGTCCGAGCCGTGCGCCGCGGGGCTGCTGCTTCGCGCCGAGGTGCGTGTGTCGGGACACGGGCGGGCGGGGCCGGAGCCCGGCCCGGCTGCGGCTCCGGGGTTAACGGCGTGCGATCCGAACGGCAACCGGCGGGGGGCCGGGGCACCGCTGGGTCGGTGCGTGCGACAGGCCCGCGGCGTCGCTGCCGCCGGGCACGGGCACGGGCACGGGCACGGGCACAGCTCCGCAGCCCCGAGCCCCCGGCGGCGGGCGGGGCGCGCGGGGACGAGCACGGAGCGCGTGCACGGGTGCAGCCATGGGCGGCTGTCCTGTCCCGGCTTCCTGCCGGAGGAGTAGCCGCGTTCCCCGATTTAATGGTTTCGTTCCGTAGCAACTGCTGTGTGAACTCCGCTTGCTGAGCAGCGCGTTTCAGTTCTCGAGAATTAAAAACTAAGACTGAATTGAAATGAAGATGGGTTCTTGTGTAAAATGAAAGATCCAATTCTAATGCTAATTTTAGTGTGGAATGTAAACATTCTACTATTTATAGAATAGGAAGACAGATTTTTGTGGGTTTTTTTATTCTCATTGTGCTTTTCACTTGTGATTTCATATCAGTGTGCTGAAATCAAGCTGTTTCTGAAGATGAATTTTATTCTAGAAACATCACTTTCCCCATTTTTGTCTTCTTGTAGCAGGATCTTTGATGACCACAAAGCATTCGCAGCCACAGTCTCCATTTGCAAAAACTGTCACTTCAACAAGTACAAACGCTCCATATTTTAAAGCAGCAGGTACAATGTTACATTGTTAATTTTGGTTTTCTTCTATGGGCCTTTTTTCCTCAGCCTCTTTGAGTTTAATAGTAAGGTTCTGGAATTATGTCTTAGAAACCCGTTCGTGATTTCAGGTACAGTGGTAAAAGGCGTTGTAACACAACATGAATTACTCTTCAATGACCTTAACGATTAATGTGGATTATATAATTAGAAAATTGGTCCATATCGGGATCTTACAAGTAGGAAACAACTAGTTAAACTGCCGTTGTGGTTCATGTGTTTTATACCCTCTCAGGACGGTGGAAGTTCTTGAAAGACTCCAGTGTTCTGCAAGAACTTGTTACTGTTCCCTATCGAACATAAATATGTTTTTGTAGCTCACTAAGGAGTGCATCAGGATTGGCTGAAGCACTGTTCTTGCTGGTAATTTCAGAGGTGATTCTGAACACCTACGGAAAGCAAATGGCTGTAAACTTAATCAGACCTGAACTAAAAGTAGGTTACGTGTGTCAGCCTGCTTCTGTACCTAAACTGATTACTTCTGCTGAGCAGTACTGGCTGAGGCGGCGCTAATCCCTGCTAAGCCGTGTTGTGGTGCTGCACGGAGCTGTGTGCTGTGCTGCCCTGGACACGGCTCCTGCCAGGAGCTGTGTTGTGTAGCTCGCTCAGTAGGTGCGGTGGTTCCCACAACACCAGCCTGTAACGCCGTTCACTGTATAAGAAAGCAAGCCCTTTGTGCCGTGTCTGTGCCTATGTATGACAGAACACATGTATATGTATGTACTTCAGACTATATAGCTTTCTTAATTTGCTTTCTTAATTTTATTCGCTTATTTTACCTTTCAGAAAGTACAGAAATTCCATCCTATGTGACTAAATGTCCGAGCAACGGGCTTTGCAGTAGATTGCCACCAGACTGCATGACATGTAACACGAACTATTCCTGTATATACGGGAGGCCGGCCACTTTCGACTGCAGAGTCAAGCCACATGTTCATTGTGTTGTAAGTAACTTGTTACTTTAAAGCCCAAATTTAAGTCATTTAGATTGTGGCATCTTGTCATAAAATACAAAGCATTGATTTCCAGGTTCTTACACAGGCAGGTTTGCAGATCCGTGATGTTTGGTCTGATTCAGCTGTAGGCCGTTGCTGAAGAGGCAGACCCACCCTTCGCTGTTTTGCCTTTCTTGCCTTGGATCTTTTTGTTACGCAGCCGCGCAATTGAGTTAAATCAGTTTGCTGACCAATCAAAACTGAACCGTTTTGAGAGTGAGCAGGCTAAATCTCTGTCAGAGGTACAGGGTGATCTGACAGATGAGACTGAACGAGTCCTCATTTTGGCAGTAGCTTGAGATTGGAGGAAGCTGTAACGTTAATAATTTGTGCTTTAATAACTCTTCATCAGTTTTCTAATGTTAATTTTTCTAAAGAGGGTAATTGTTGTTTTGCCCACCATGTCTATCCATGAAATGTAATTTGATGCTGCACACCGTGAATTTTTTTTAATACTGGTGAAGTGACAGCTCTGTCCTTTTATAGGATCAAAATAACCTCGAGCAGGAGAACTTTACGATTAACATGACGTGCCAGTTCTGCTGGCAGCTTGCAACAACTGATTATGTATGTACCAACTCTACGAACTGTATGACGGTCTCTTGTCCGCGACAACGATATAATGCCACTTGTACGGTGCGGGATCACGTTCATTGTCTAGGTAAGGTATGCTGAAACGGATTCTGTGAAGAAGCTTTTTTTCTGAAGAATTCCTTAACGGTTTTTGTAATGGGTCAATACAACTTTTGTTTATGTCCATTGCACTAACAGCTTGCACCTTGATTAAACTATTTAAGATTTTTTTTTTAGTTACATTCTGATTTTTAAGCAAATAGTGACATCCAGCTGTAAACATTGGCTTTTAATACGGCTATATACCTTTACATAAGGGAAAATAGTTCTGTTTTGGTTTTGTCTACTCCTGTGAATTAAACTAACTTGGATACCACCAATAGAATCAGTATCAGGTGTCTCAGCAGGGTCATTAAAAAATTCATGCTGGTTTCACCCAGCTAGTTTAATTTTCCCCCTGTTTGTTCAGTGACCTTGCATGTTTCCTGATGTGGGACAAAGACTGATGGAACAGAGGGCTGTAGAGCATATGTGAGCTTTTGTGTTGACAGCCTTGGTTTCAATTAGTGTCAACCCCTTTGGACTCTTGTTAGAGAAATACAGTATCTTCTTGCTTGTCCTTTTGTTATTCATTATGTGGCCTTTGTTACATTAAGGTTTGAATGTTTTTAATGTTTAGGTAATCGTGTGTTTCCTAAGATGCTCTATTGCAACTGGACTGGAGGCTATAAGTGGTCTACTGCCTTGGCGCTAAGGTACACGAGAACTGCTAGATAACATCAAGCTACAATAGACAATACAACTGGAAATAGATTAATTGTCTATAAAATCTTCAGTTTGTGTTTTTCTGCTGGATATTTTTTAATGGTGTGCTGAATAACCAATATTTCATGTAGTCTAGCTTAGAATTTGGAGGCCTAGGATGCCTGAAGATTTCATACGCAACGATAGTAGCTGTTCTTCAGTAAATGGAGCTTGAGAGAAAACATTTACGCTATTTGTGCATCGAACATGCTCGCTTCAGAGTAAATGCCAATGATTCTTAGGCTTCACAAAGTGATCCGTTTTCTGAGTAGGGGACATGTTTGCTTTTATTCTGTATGGTGTCAAATGATAAATGCTCAAAAAAATCTGCAGATTTATGTTTTTTTTCTGCTATTTTTTTCTAGCAGAAAAACTTCTTGTAAACAATTAGGGCTGAAAATTGTCCAAATTACTTCTTGGCATCTGAAATGAATGCAGCTGAAGTCGATGGATGCCACTGAGGTGGCTGTAACGGCTTCCTGCCCAGCTGTGACGGCTGAAGTGCCTTAAGACAAAGTTTCTTGCATTTTGAATTACTATGGAGGAGACCAGGGTGGCAGTATTGAAAGAAACTCTTTAGGTTGTTTTGGAACTATTAAGCCATTGTAGCACCACCATAGTGATTGGAAAGTAACTGAAGTTCTTTTGGTGGTAAGGCCTTTTTCATTCAATTTCAGTATTTCCAGAGTGGTTAATGGGATAAACCAGGTAGTGAGACTCTGTTCCTGGAGCCAAAGATACAGTAAGACTGTGATTAAGAAAGCGATCTAACACACTTCCCTTTGCAGCAAGAGCTGTTCTCTTTGCCACCAGCTGGAGAAACTCCTTGTTGCCTGACTGCAGCATGGGGCTGAATTTAGCGTTTGGGTCTGTTTCTGTAGCGTGTTTGTTGGGGATTTTTAAGCTTCTGATAGATTAGAAAAGTCAAAATATGTTTAGAAATTTGAGAGTTTTGTTTTTTATTGCTTGTCATGAATGAAAAACTGTCAAGTCTGGATATTATTAATTAGCTAAGAAATAGTGCTAATTCATCAAAAGGTTTCTTATTTAATAACCTAGTCAGCTCTTTTTGTACAAAAAAATGTATAGTTTCTTGAATAATGTAGAGCAAAACTATCATCAGCTTGTAGGTATGTCAGAAAGAAGTGTGTATGGATACCCAAACACAGTTAATCTAAAAATAATAATGACAACTCCTGTTTTTGTTCTTACAGCATTACCCTTGGTGGATTTGGTGCTGATCGTTTCTATTTGGGCCAGTGGCGGGAAGGTCTGGGAAAACTCTTCAGCTTTGGTGGACTTGGAATATGGACACTAATTGATGTGCTACTAATAGGTGTTGGCTATGTGGGACCTGCAGATGGTTCTCTTTATATTTAAATGTAGGTGCAACGTGCTTCAGAGAGGAGTAATTCCTTGGAAAGGGCTCTAAATAAAAGAATTGTAGAGGAGTGAGCCATTAAGGTAGGATGAAGAACAACCGTTCTTTCTATGTGCATACGTTTTAATGTACAGTATCTGTACTTAGTTTGCCTTTAACTAAGGTGAAATAAAAGAGTGGATCACTGAGTAAGTTGAAATTCATTTCCTTTCTCTCCTATGGACATGCTATTTTTCTGTGAAAAATGTTGAAGAGCTAACCAAATTCTGCACTGTGCTTGAGCTCGGATGTGTCAAGCACCAAAAGAGATGCAAACTAACTTGGAGTATTGAGTTGTTTACTTCATGTTTGGATGCTTGAATGTAACTTCAAAGCTAACTTCCTTAAATACGTTAGTAATATTTTTTTTTTTTGCATTTGTGGGAGGGTAATTCATTTGCCTGAGTTACTGTAGCAGTATGTAGATCACCGTGTTTTATGATGTTCATTACGTTCATCTCTCTTTTGGGGGTATAGCAGGAGCTAACGTTTGCTTAGTGGCCTGTTTTAAAATTGTGGGGTTTATAGAATTAGATTGGGGTAACACTAAAAGCTAAATATGAAATAATTGAAACAGATTTTAGGATTGTTCCAGAATGTCTTTATTTTGGTTGGGTTTCACCTGCGTATCAGTGAAAGGTACAGTTGGTACTTTTCTGCTAGCAAGCTCGCCAAGTCAGTTTGAAAAAAGGGTTGGCCACATAATGGATGCGTTTATCTGCTCACGACTCGGTGACAAGGTAATGTCGCAACTGTAGTGCATTTCAGAAGAATATCGTAGGTTTAGTTCGCTTAAACACCCGAAGGCGGCTGCCAGCCTCTGGCCGTGCCCTCCCCGCGGGCACACCGGGCTCGACCTGTGGCTTGTGTAGCGCAAAGGTGCAGCCAGTCTGGGAATGGCTGTCGCGTGAATAAACCTGAGCGGTTCGTGCAACTGGATTCTAACCGTGGTGTTACCACCGCGCCTTCGCTCTGCTGCGCCGGCCTTTCCGGGCGGGACGGAGGGGCGAGCGGCGGGGCCGCGCCGGCTGCGGCCGGGGGCGGAGCGCAGCCGTCGGGGCCGGGCCGCGGGGCAGTGCCGTGACCCCGAGCGGGGCCGCCCTCCGCCGGCACAGGCGGCGTCATGGCGGCGGAGCCGGAGCGGGAGCCGGAGCTGTGCTTCTACCGGCGGCTCCCCAAAGTGGTGAGCGGCGGGGGCGGCGGGGCCGCGGCGGGGAAGCAGCCGGCGGCGGCCGGGGCCCGCGGGCGAGGTGCGGGGCCCGGGGCGCTGCCGGCGGTGCGGGCGGCGGCGGTGGTGCAGGCGGAGCGGGGGGCTGCGGGGCTGGCAGCGCACCAGCACTGCGGGCGGACGGACGGACGGACGGACGGACAGCCAGCCAGCTGCCGTTTCCTCCGAGTTTTTACCAAACGCGCGCTTTTTCTGAGGTGCTTTACCCCCCCGAAGAGCGCGGTAGGTGTTTGCTGCCCAGCCTGTTCGCGGTTCTTAGCGTCTAATCTTCTTCCAGTTAAATCACTTGAGCCTGATGGTTATTTTCCGGTTTTGTGCTGTTTTGCGCCGAGCGTGGCCCGAGCCTGCCTCTGCTCGCGCTGTTCCCGTGCCCCGGGTGTGCCTCCCTCCCTTCGAGCGTATCTGGGCTGCCGGGGGACGCGCGTTACTGCGCTTTTATCGGCGTTACCGTTTGGGGCTGGCAAACGGCAAACGGCACGTCCCCTGCGGAGAGCTCGGGCAGCACGTGCACAGGTGCACAACCAAACCACATCACATCGCACCCTCCTGGTGTTCTCGTGCTCCGTTTCAATAACGTGTTTTTCAGGGTTTGTGTTTAATGTCTCACTGAATTCTGTCAAGTATTGCACTTTTAAGACTGTGAAAATTTTCATGTAGTAGTAGTATGTACCTGCCTTGATTTCCAGAAGTGGTAAGTGGCTGTAGATAACTCCTGGTGTTCAGCTTCACAGTTTACAACAATCTCACCCCTTTTCCTCTGCCCATGAACTTATTGCTTTAAAATACGAATCTGGAGTATAACACTTGACAAAATTAAATCTTGAAGGAGTTACAATTTCAACATGCTCTCCAATCAAAGGCTTGAGGAAATATTTCTCCAGTTTTTCTTTTCCCAGTGAAAAGGGATGCGTTCGAAGGGGGCATGAGTTGGGAGGGCATGAGGGATCTGTTCCGTATGTCAGGAGCCAAGAAATGATAAGAAGGAGCAAAGGTGAAGTGAGGAATGGAGCTGAGGGTGGTAAGTTTGGACCCCAAAGGCAGGTTGTTACGAGAAAGGCAGAAAGCGGTCTCAGGCAAAGGAGGGCAATTACGCCAGTTGCTGTCAATGGGTAGAGGTAGCATCTTGCTGGATTTCTGGCATGAGTTAAAACTTCAAAGCATGAAGAAAGGTGAGTGGATAAACAGATGTTGCTATTTTCAAACAACGTACACATACGTGTAACTTGCAGCGGATGGGGAAAGAGTTCTTGAATCCTTTTGAATCCTTTTCGTTTACACCGAGGCAGCCGTTCAGCTCCTCCTCACCTTGAGCTGCAGCACTCCAGTAGCTAGCTGGAGAGCTCCCCTTCCTCAGCCAGCTGTGCTCCCACCAAGACCAGCGCTAACATCAGCCCACCACGTGAGAGGGAACACGCAGGAGTCTCCGTTGAACCGCTGCATGCAAAAGGAGACAATCAATAGCCAAAGGCAGAGATAACAGTTATTTCCTTTTCAGACTCGGAGTGAAACAATAATGGGGGGGATACAAGAACAGTGATACAAACCAGATGTGAAAGCCATCCTTTTCACTGGGCACAAATCCATAGGATTTTTTTTTCCTCTAGGAACTTCATGCTCACTTGAACGGCTGCATCAGTTCTGCCACTATGAAGAAACTCATGGCCCAGAAGCCGTACCTTCGGATCCAGAACGGAATGACTGTCATTGACAAAGGAAAGAAAAGAACCTTAGATGAGTCAGTATATGCGTGTGTGTGTGATGAACGTTTACTGAGTGTCTTAATTTTCAAACCAGAGAAATGTGTGGCCTTATACACTGACTGCAGAAAATGCATGTTCCAGTTTTAGTTTAAGTACGATCTGTTGATTTTTTGCTACTTGTACCTGTACGATAACTTCTTAGATGCCTGCAAACTAAACGGAAATTTCATGTTGATTAATCCACTTTTGAAAGGATTGAAAATTTCCACCTGTAGCATATGCTCTTCAGAGAAAATTAACTCGTGTAGTTTCCTTTTTTGGAAACTTCATGTTTTTCTTTGTGCTTCAGAAAACTTTGTGGTAATCATAATAATTTCTGTTGCAAATGCATTGATAGCATCTCAGATCAGGGATGGTCTGTATGTTTTAAGCTAGAGCTGGTTAATTGAGCATAGTCAGTACATGTTTCCAAAGTGCAAATTTTTTTTGAATACTCATTTTACTGTTCAGCATTTGTCAAATTCATTTTTTAATTTTTTATTTTAGATGTTTTCAGATGTTTCAGATCATCTATCAGATTACCACTAGGACTGAAGATATTTTACTGGTAAGTTAATTAGAAGTTCGCTTAAAACAAGCAAGCAATATGCACAGTCAGAATTAGTTGGACTAACACCAGTGCGTCCTAACAGTATCAAGAACGGTCCCTTCAATTGGAAATCAGAATTATTATTGTAAAACACATTATTTTAGAAACACAGGATTTTCTATAGCTTTTACATTTGATTTTTGTGAAAGTGATGAGCTTCTAATACGGTGGTAGCTATGACCATTCCGATGCTTGGACTGAGAATGTCTTAAACATGTAGTGTCTGTTCATCGTTACCAAAGCTTTGATTTACCACAGTCTCTTGTTTCTTCTTTGGTTCCTCACGTACCAAAACTACAGAAGTAGAACTGCACCTCAGAGATTACAAAACTGCCAAGGAGAACTGTTGTGTGATCAAAATAGAGAGGAGAAAGTGGTGTAGTGTCCTCTTCTTCCCTCCTGTAAGGGGACTTTTAGGCAGCCTGTTAAACTTACAGAAAGGTGAGGCAGCTGTGAAAGGGGCTGTGACTGCACCACTTGAGGGGTATTCTCGTTCAGGCACAGAAATTCTTGTTTGTTCTAACTCCTTTAAAAGTATCACTGAGGGACCTGCTCAGAGGGACCCTCTGTGGGGCCGTGTTCCAGAGATGGAGACTGCTAAAAGCACATAGGGCCTGAAAATTTTGCAGGTGTTTCACACCAAAAGATATCTGAGTCTTTTCGGTGTAAAGGAAAATATAACCAATTATGAACATTACTTTAATGACGTTGAATACGCTGTTTCTTGATCAGATAACTAAAGATGTTATTAAAGAATTTGCTGATGATGGTGTCAAGTATCTGGAATTGAGGAGCACTCCGAGAGAAGAAAAGTCCACAGGTACAGTCTGTTCTGGTTTTTAATTTGTAAGTCTGGTGTGCTATAAAACTTAGGTAAGACTATGTTAATAACAAGTAAAGTCAAATTCAGTTGAGTCAATAAAAATATACTTAGAATATAAAAGCAACTATTTAACCATGTAGAAACACGTCACCTTACTGTCAGATTTTTTAGGACAAAATTGTGTTGGTTATAACTCTACTACCCAAGAATTTGGGTTATTTAGTACGACAGCCGAGTCTGCTAGTATTTTTCATAGTCAATATATTTTTTTCTTGTTACTTAATTTTTTATTTTCTTTTAGATGTGGTTTATAGAAACATGTTAAGAGAAGTCCTGTTGCTACTCTCTGCTTCACACCAAATTATTTTCTTTCTTTCAGATGCTTAGGAGGAGACAATTCAAATGTATGCTTCAAAGTAAAGCTCTATTTATAAACAGAATTAGAACTATATAGATTAGAAGACTATGGACTAAAATGAAAGGGGCAAAATGAAACTTGGGAGGCTAGAGGGCTGGGTCTGCAATGTAATAAAATTAACTCATACTTATTCCAAATGTGTACATGTGTTTGCAGGTATGACCAAAAGGATGTATGTGGAAACTGTACTTGAGGGCATAAAGCAGTGTAAAGAAGAAGGCTTGGATATAGATGTAAGGTAAATAAAGCACACAGAGTACCTCTGTTTCAAGGTTTGGTGTAGTCTGATGCTCGGTCACGGTTTGCAGAGAGGTTTACAAACCATCAGTGTAGGAAAGAAAATTGTGCTTAAACTAGATTACGTGGAATGGAAACAGGTAATTCATATGGAAAACTGAATTTTTATCTTCCTTCTTACTGATAAAGAAACTGGGTAAAGCTTTTCATCTCCAAGACTGTCCGTTCTCTGAAACGTTTTCAGGAAAAGCAGTGTTTTTGATGGAAATCGCATTAAAGTCTCCTTTTTCACAGCCTAGATTCACTGCAGAGCTCTTGCTTGCTGAGCTGTACAAGCAACCTGGTGTAAAGGAGAGGCAGCCCTAAGCAGCAGAAACGCTTCAGGAGGTGTCAGTGGTTGCTGGGGGCAGTCTGTTTGCCCGTCTTTTATACGCTCAGTAGCAACCCTTGTTAGATTTGCTTGTGGCAGCTGAAGAATTCTCGTTCTGGGGGCTGCGGGCCTGGCAGAGCAGGTGGCCATGAACACCGTGGTGTTCCCTGCCCTGCCTCTCGCTGGGGCTGTTGTGTTTCACAGGCTGGCGCGTTTGTCTGCTTCATGTCCCTTTGCACTCCGTACCTTCCTTCCTTGAACGGTTCCTGTACAAACACTCCTTATACTCAGCCGTGAAGGATGTGCCATTTTTGTTGCTGTCAGATCTGTTAGTCTCCTGATACTACAGCTTGTATTGAACTTAACACGTACATTTCTGTCCTAGATTGTTAATAGCAATAAATAGAAGAGGTGGCCCGGCAGTTGCTAAGCAGACTGTTAAACTTGCTGAAGAGTTCCTCCTTTCCACTGATGGGATTGTAGTAGGACTTGACCTCAGTGGTGATCCCACCGTAAGTTTTTGGTTTATTTTGGTCTGTTCTTGAAGATAAATATATAACGTTTTATAACAGCAAGTGGTTCTAATAGTATTTTATTCTTACCAGTTTTTGTCCTATGTTTGTTACTAGTTTGAATGGATTGCTCCTAATCTTGATACCAGGTTAATCCCTGTCGCTGTAAGGAACAGATACTCTCACAAAGAATCAATAGATTAATATACGACGCTGCAGAAAGAGCCACTGAAAAGCAGTGTTTATCTGGGAAGTTTGTGTTCCTAAATCGTCCCAGTCAGATTGACGGGGTTGAGGCAAGTTAGATAATATTGCAAGCTGACACTAGCTGAAATTTTGTTTAGATGCACCAAGTGCTTATTGGGTATGAAGAAGGCAGAAATGTTTGAGGATAGCTGTGCAGCTGAAGTGAAACGGCTCTAGGTGATACCTGTAGAAAGGGTATCAAGATGCAGACAATTGGCTTGTCAGTGTTGGGCGTCATCTGAACTACTGACGTTTGACCCGTTTGTCTGAATTGTGCCCACACAGCACAACGTCGTGTGACTTGCTGCATTCAAAACCGAAGCAATGAGAGAAGAAAAATAATTAAGTGTAACTGTATTTGGATTGAGTATTTTGATATTGCTAGACTTTTTAATGATTGTAATAGGAGGGGGTTTGGGAAACAAGCTGTAGAACAGTGATGTTTTTCTGTCTTCAAGGCAGGACATGGTCAGGATTTTTTGGAACCGCTCTCAGAAGCAAAAAAAGCAGGTCTAAAGCTGGCGTTGCATCTTTCAGAGGTAAAAGTTTTCTTTATTTTGGTCCTTCTCTGTAATTCCCATTTTATAAAAACCTTGATGAAACTAAAATTAACTTCCGTGCGTTTTGAACTTCTCAGGCCAAAGCAGTAATGGTTTGGGGCATTTTGATAAGAGAGAAGAAAACCAGGAGAAATCCTCAACAATCTGCCCTGAATCAGAATTGTCAAATTATTTCTTCTTGTACTGTATCTATTGAGGTGTTAGGTGTGAGTCTGAAAACAAGTAATATTCCAAGACATCTACTGTTTTCTTCCTGGTATTTTATCAGAAGTCAGGTATAGTAAAATTTGCACATTTTTATGAGTAGTTCTGTTAGTTTTCCTTTTATCAGTAGAAAGAGTTGGGCTTCGCCATGACATCTGTTGAAGCGGTGGCTGAAGTTTACTCTGACAAGTCTGAGAAATACTGAAAATATTTTTATATCTTCAGGAAATTAAGCATGATACACAATGTCACAGGCCTAGTTATACTTGTTTCTATTTCATTAAGGAGGCTTTTGCAGGATATTCCTGCATGCTTCTCTGAAAATTTATTTTGTAATGTCTCAGTGTTCTGGTTTTGTTTCATTTGTTTGTTTGGTTTTGGCCTCTTGCAGTTTAAGCTCTTCATGCACAATTTTTTTAATCTTGGTGTAAAACAGGCGTTAAAGGTCACCTCGACAGGGTAGTTCTGAAATTGGGGCGTACAAAGCTGATTCGAGGCCTCCGACTCACAGTAATTCAGAACTGCAAATAGCGACTGTCTGTGGCTCACACACCAGTTTAGGGTTGTGGCTCGTTGGTTTGTAATTCCGAGTTGAGAGGCACTCTCATGCACTACTTGCTTTACAGGGTAGTAATGCAGATGCTTGGTCTCACCAACTCTTTTGGATAAGATACACTGTGAAACTGGAACTTGAACTCTGCTGTAATTATTTAATGCGCTGTTTTACGGTGCCTTGACAGAAGGTAAAATATATCCTCTCTAGATTCCAAATCAAGAAGAGGAGACCAAAATTCTCCTGGGCCTGCCTCCTGACAGAATTGGACATGGAACATTTCTCAACTCTGCAACAACAGGTTCAGAAGAGTTAGTGCCACTTGTTCGACAGAATCATATACCTATTGGTAAGAAAAAAAGTTAAGGAAATTCCTTGACCTTTAGGTTTCAGAATATCCTACCTACTGCTGACCTAGTAACTCCTGTCTTTGGCCAGGGGTGACTGGAAAAACGCGGCAGTGTATGTGAGAGAACTGCCTATAAAGGAACGCTGGTAATGCTTTTGTGGGTTTGATAGATTCGCAGCAGCAGACAATTGATGCCTCAGACGAAAACAAAACTAAATCATAACTTTTTTTTACAGAAGCACGTCACAGCCTCTCACAGTATCTGGTTTGCTTTTGTGCCCAGGCAGTAGTTAAGAAGAAATTGATTACCAAACTTTCCTCAGAAGATACTAACAAATATTGGAAGCATATAAAATCAAGGAAACAACAATAGCTGATACTAATTTTCATTCAGGAACAGAAATAAGTCAATTAATGTGTCAAAAACATGTCTTTGGTTTTGATATATATCCTTATTTCTTCTTTTTTTCCCTTAGAACTTTGCATGACATCAAACATAAAAACTCAGACAGTGCCTTCCTGTGACAAACACCATTTTGGATACTGGTATAACATGGGCCACCCTGCAGTGCTTTGTGTAAGTTCTGAGATTGTAAGCACATATTTAGGCAAAGAGCGAAACCAGTGTGAAATTGGAGAAGTTTATCTCCTGTTATGGATCAGAGCTGACTTACTAACAATTTCTGAGCTTGCAGCAAATCCTCTGCTTCTAGGAAATCATAATGTTCTGTTTGAGAAATGCTTGCAATACAAATGGGAATTTTTAGTCTTGGTTTTATTGTAAAGCAAGACCTTTTTTTCTCTATAGATAACATGATCAGCTACACATGCAATGAACTTCTTAACTCTTTGCATACTGACAATTTCTCTTAAACATATTGGTCCAGTGCTTGCGTTCAAGCTTGTACTTACCGGCGTATTCATCATGTTGGATGAGAGTTCTTGAGTTCTCTTGACAGCTAATTAAGGTCGTTACATGTCGAGGCACTTTTGCTGGCTTTGGCAGGATTTTGCTATCATCCTGTTAGTCTAACCCCTGTCATTTGTAGCATTGTCCAAGCATGTGTATATATCTATGAGCGTTGTGCTTATTATTCAAATAAGCCTCAATCTTTTATTGTATAGAGTATTTATTAATGAGTTTGAACTCTGTTGTATTAGGTGAAAAATAATTCATAGTTAGAGATTATTGCTGAGATTTTCGATTGTGAAAAGTCTAGATAACCAGTGAAGTCACGTAAGAAAGCAGTTTACCTGTAAAGGCCAATAAATCAAGAGTAGCAGAAGAAGGAGATACTACGGTGTCTTAAGTTTAACGGGATGTAGTGAGCATTCTTCTCTGTGGGGGCAGATGGGTAATCTCATTAACCTTAAATAATCCAAACTTGCTTGTTTCAGATGAATAGCTTTAGGTAGCTTTCGATCATATGCTTCTGATGCTAGCCTGGTACTTCAGTCAGTATCAAGAAATCGTTCTAGTTGACATAAAGCAGAAGGTGAGGCAGTTTCTCCCCTGAAGATGTAGGAATACAGAGATTGCTCTAGTTCCTAAGTCTGAGGAAGCGGAAAAGAGGCATAAGGAGACGTGCACACACTGACATAGCTTGCATGTATGCATCATATGAGAGCCATCTTTCTAGCAGTTTTAATAGGAAATCCTGTTTTGTAGATAAATTGTGCCATCGCTTTAAGAAATTTTCCTCTATGTTTGAAAGATTAATTTTGAGTGAAAATAAGGCAAATAAAGTATAAAATAATTACCAAAGGATGAAAGAATCATGGAATAAAATGTGAAACAGCAAGATAAAATTGGTTTGTAATGTGTAGAAAACCCCCTTTTTGGTGTAAAGGAACTAATTTAAACTTTTTTCATTCTTTTCTTTCAATTGAACTCCAGACTGATGATAAAGGCGTCTTTGCAACAGATCTGTCACAAGAATACGAGCTGGTTGCAAAAACATTTAACCTGACTCGATCACAGATGTGGGATCTTTCCTATGACTCAATCAACTATATCTTTGCTTCAAGTGTAGTAAAATCAAAGCTAAGGGAACAGTGGTGTAAACTGAAGCCAACTCTGTTTGATTAATCAAACTGTTGTTCTAACCAGCTTGGGTGTGTTAGCTTAGTCAAGATGCATTTTTTACTGAAGTCCTGGGCTTTTTTCAGAATTCAGGTTTATAAATGCAGCCCATAAACTGCACCTGTGCAAGATGAAGACAACAGGAACGCATCCTTTGTTAGTGGAGACAGATCTAAGCATTCTTTCGTAGTTTGGAAGGACTCTCAACCATTGACTAAAATTCCTGTTGATGTGACATTTTTTAAAAATAGTTGAAGTATGTCACAATACGACAAATGTTTGACAGTCAGAACGCAATAAAGGCAGAGCTGTTAGGGTTTAAAATGTCTGCTGGCAACATTACACCAAGCAGTTTGTATGTGTGGTGTGTGTATTTGTTTTTTGTATTATTTTTAAACAGGCGTTTTGAGCAATTGATTGAATGTGAAGACAGAAACAAACTCAGGGAGAATGAAAAATATTTGTCTCAGAGGAATTAAATATTGCATCTGTTTTTCTTGATGTACGTGTGTGACGGAAGCCTGCTGTGGGTTGTGTAGCTGTGTACGTGGTGGTGCCTCCTGATGCACTCAGCACAGGTAGCGTTTACACCACGTTAAAACTCTGGAATGCCTTGCAAACTCTGTGCTGCTTGGGGGAAAGGGTCTAATTCTTAAAATGCTTTTTAGAATTGCTGTTTGTTTCTTGTACAAAAGCAATAAAAATAGCTTGAACCTCCATATTTTCGAAACCACTACTACTTTTATATATTCTTAACTCAGACTAAACCTCATGCTTTTTATTTATAAACAGGACTTTAAATTACTTTCTGAATAGTTTCACTGATCACATTGTCTTTTGTTGTTTCATTGAGTTGCATTATCACTGTTTGATCAAGTTTTTATTTTCTTGCTACAAAAATAATTACTATGGTAAACGTATTCTTTTTCCTTTCTTATTGAAAAGCTCTCTACAGACAGGTTGAGCAGCTTTCTGGAATGTTAGTTGCATATATCTTAGTCTAAGGATAAGCAGGCCTCCACCTAGATGGAATTCTCTTGTAAAGTAAGTTTTGTAGCATTTTTATAGCTTATGACCTTGTAATGACTCCTCAATAACCTAGTATTTAATTTATTAGCAAAGAAAAACTGTTGACTTCCCGTTTCTTTACTCAGGGGTCATCCTCAGTGTTCATTTTAGCTGTGCAGGGTGAAACTTTCTAAAGCAAAGTAAGACTCGTAATTGCTGTGTTGATGAGATTTTTAGTTTCGAAGTGTTAGTGTTACACAGAAGTAAGTTTGATTTTTAAGGTTTACGAGTTGAATGGGACATGCAGATGTGTTCATTCAGAGAATATAGCCCTGGTAAATGCTGCTATTTCCAACTTCCTTTTTTTCCTGCAAGCAGAGAGTGTCTTAGAGATTTTTAACATTATGGACTGTTACACAGGTCTCAGTATTTCCATTTAATTGACTTCTGTGTGTCTTCAAAATACTGCCTTGCAATACTGGGCCCAGACAGTTTGGTATATGACAACACGTGGATGCTGCGTAGTTTTATAATTAAAAAAATATCTTCCCTGATTCTTAATGAAACAACAGTGTTCTGGATACATGGTGAAACAGTGCTGTTTTAGTCTGGAGTTACGGAATCACTCTTCTGAAGACTGTGTGCTTACCCTGTCACTTCGGCAGATGCACTGCTGATTCAAAAAAAACCCACCGCTTTGCTTTCAACCGTATTTATAGTGTCTTGGCTGGTAATGGAAGTAACTTGGAGGATTCCATGTGTGTGAAGTAAAAGAACCAGGAATATCTTTGGGTGGCTAAAGAATGATACACAGAACTGGGGCATTTCTGTATATTTGTATTCTGTATATCTGATTTCTAACTGGAAATGAAAGTTGGAAAGGATGTGGAGAAGTTTTGGAATGAAGAATCATCATGTGATTAGAACTTTGTCGTGCACAGTTCCCAAGTTGTCCATTAGAAGTTGAAACTTTACCTTCTTACTATTCCTGGGCTATTTTTCAGGAGTATAACTTTTATAAGTAAAACTGCAGAGGCTCCTTCTTCACCTTCAGGTAGGATTATAGTTAAATTTTATGCTCTCCTTGCTGAGCCTGGAGTTAACAGTGAGATAACCATTGTTTAGTTTATAATATTGTATAAAAATGACGGTGACGTACAGCTGGAGTGAAGTATCACCACTGAAGTAACCCTCAGTAATGAGGCAGAGGACCTTTTTTTTAATCTCTGAATGCAGTGGCAGTTCCAAGTAACTATTTCTAGAATTTCATATGGTATAAGGTGATGTTGAGGTAGCTATTCTGATGCAGCACAACTTGTTTTTGAAGTAAACAAAACAGATCTAGACCAAGTTAATATTTTTGTTTATTTCCATCTGATTACCAGCGCCCTTACAGAACAGTCTTCAATGCTCAGTTGTTACTCGCATCACATGAAAACGCACACTTTGGTCCTACTAAACAATCTTGTGTTTGAAGACGTATGCAAGCAGAGCACAACGCTCACTGCAGCATAATTTTCTCAGAGTTCCTTCTGAGACAAACACAGAAAGTCTTCAAAACCTCTATTCTTTATAATTAGATTGGTAACACACCACAGCTTATCATCATACAACCAGTAAACTTGTATTGACACACTACTCTTCAGGACCGTAGCTTTGCAAAAAATGTAGTTCCGCAAATGACTTATATGCCTGTTTCAATATTCAGGCATTTCAAACTAATACATTAAAAAATAATAACGTAGATAGAGCACTGCATTAGCCAAGTGCATAAGATGATTACGAGACTGGCATACCTCTTGGATGAGAGGCCTAGAGAGGTGGGGCTGTTCAGACTGGAGAAGAGAATCTCATCCATGTTTTTAAATATCTGATGGGGAGGAGTAAAGAAGATGGAGCTAGGCTCTTCTGAGTGATTCCCAGTAACAGGAAACAAATGCAGGAAATTCCACCTGAACATAAGGAAACGGTTTCTCCTATGCGGATGGCTGAACGTGGGCCACATCTCCCTGACAGGCTGGGGAGTCTCTATCCTTGCAGATATTCAAAACCCCAAGTGCCCTGCTGTAGTGGACCCTGCTTGAGCAAAGGAGGTGGACCAGGCAATCTCCAGAGATGCCTTCCAACCTCAACTATTCTGTGAAGGGAATACACAAATATACAAATGATAAAGCCTCTATATGAATAGAAAATCTTTTAAAATTAAATACTGACTTAACTCAGTCACTCAAGTGACAATTTTTCACCAGGCTTGAAGAAAAGCAGTTGACTGACTTGCGAAATTGCTTTTAAAGAATGATTTATTCATTCTTTGCAGCCTTCCTTCTTTCACATCCATTGTGGAATCCTTTAGTGCCATCAGGACCTTTAGGTAGCCGCAGCACCCCTACAGGCAGACCGTCTGCATTTTGTATTTTCCGAGCTAACATGGGGCTACTGGTGGGGCTCTTCTCTTGTGTTACAGTTTGAGCTTTTCTTCTCTGTACCCAGGGGCTACCGGAAGGAGTGATACTGCTATCCGAGGAATAATCCATACATTTCCTTGAAATTTCAGGACTAGTGCTTGGGTTAAGCTTTCTGTCTTCAGCCAGTGGAGACTTCTTGGTTACTTTTCTTAGTGAAGATGGACTGTTCCAAGGACTTGATCTGGGTGACACGTTAGGACTCAAATGGTTGTTTGAGGGAATGACAGGGCTCAAATTACTTGTGGTACTTTTGCGTCCTGACGATGGTGATGTAGGATTACTCTCTGGGTCAGAAGAGCTATTTGCTGAAGATTCATCACCAACGAACTGAAGTTCCTCAACTCTCTTATTAAGGGATCTAGCCTTCTTAAGACTCTTGCTGGTATCTTCATCACGGTTCTTGTCTTTGGGAACTTTTTTCTTTGGAGGTTTCATGCCTATTAGGACAACTTTCATGCCAGTCTCATTCTTTTCAGCACACATGAAGTCATGAGCACGTACGGCAGCATCTACTTCTTCAAATTCTATGATTGCACATTCCTGAGTTCCCAGTTGGGTGTACCGATTGCTGACCCTTCTGATATCAGGTGGTAGATCCCTGCCAGGCTTGAGAATACGAACTGATGAAATTACACCAAAAGTTACAAAGGCTTTGAGGAGGTGCTCCATTATCCTTTCTTGCATGCATCCATTTTCTTCTTGTTTCTTGAAAGCCTGCAGCTCAGCTATCATGTGGATATCATACACCAGTAACATCCTGGTAGGAAGGTTTTCACTTGGAAACACTGGAACTGGAGTATTTCTTCTAACCTTTTTTTTATCGTCATTGAGCTCAAGAGTGTCCGAGTACTTCAGTGCATAGGCTGTGGTTCTCCAGTCACGGGTAAGGTGTTTCACCTTGAAGACAGACACAGGTTAAGCAGCAGAACTGATCAAACCCACTCAAACTAATTACAGAAAGTTTAAGGCAGATGCAGGGTCCAGTCTACAAACCGAAACCTGGATTTCAGTTTCACGTAGCAGACCCGAGTGAGCTATAATGGGCACCAGTGAGCTCCTGTAAAGCTCATGTCCTGTTGAATCTACTGAAAATAGGAACTGATAGTAAATCTCAAACTGAAAATCATTACTTTAGCTTAAAGCCTGCTCAAGTGATTTTTGGTCGTTCCACATTTAGGTTTGAACCGTGACCAAAATGCGTGTTCTGTGGGTTTTGTTAAATTTGCCAAACAGGTAGTTTTGTCAAGTTTAGGACTTCATTTTATTTGAACTGATTTTCCCTCCCTCAAAAACCTCAGCTAAAAAAAAAAACCCCAAACTTCTCCATTTCCAAGGAGTGTCAAGAGTTCATCTGTTACCAGTATAATCTGTTCGAAGTGGTCTGAAGAATCTAGGAGTACCTTAACTTCTAGACTGAATAGCTCTGCAAAACGTCAGATTTAGAATCTTGACAAAGTGTTTCTACTATAATTTTAGAAGTCAGTTACATACACATATTTACATAGGAGTTCTTAATGTAAAAAAAAAAAAAAAAAAATCATAGAATGGTTTGGGTTGGAAGGAACCTTCAAGATCATCTAGTTCCAACTCCCCTGCCATGGGCAGGGACACTTTTCCCTAGATCAGGTTGCTCAAAGCCCCATCCAGCCTGGCCTTGAACACTTCCAGGGATGGGGCATCCACAGCTTCTCTGGGCAACCTGTTCCAGTGTCTCACCACCCTCAGAGGGAAGAATTTCTTCCTTATATCTAATCTAAATCTGCCCTCTTTCAGTTTAAAGCCATTGCCCCTTGTCCTGTGACTATGTGCCCTTGTAAAAAGTCCCTCTCCAGCTTTCCTGTAGGCCCCCTTGAGGTACTGAAAGCTGCAAGAAGGTCTCCCTGGAGCTTTCTCTTCTCCAGGCTGAACAGCCCCAAATCTCTCAGCCTGTCTTCACAGGAGAGGTGCTCCAGCCCTCGGATCTTCTTCATGGCCCTCCTCTGGACCCGCAGATATAAAATCCACCTTACTTTAAATGACTTCAGTTACCAGATACTTTCTACTACTCTTAATTTTTGGATCTCTATACATTTGCAAAGGTTGGATTCATCATCCCTTCTCAGAGACAAGAGATAACTTACCAGGATTACTTAGCTACTCATAAGCAGCTGATCTAGAAATTAATTTTATCCAGTGTCCCATTTACTATGCCCCACTGTCTCCCAGAATGATAATTTAAAAGCATAGTTGCTTAAAAGCCTATGATTTCCCTAGCCAATCATGAATAAGTTCCGCAGATGGAATTCTGAGAGGCAGATAAAGAAGACAACTGTAAAACCGCCTCTATAAAATAAGTTCTTTTCATCTCATGTCTCCTAATGTTTTTAGATTCATCAAACTTAGACAAGGCACTTCAACTCTTAAATAAAAGTTAGCTTACCTTCTTAAAAGAAGTGAGGAGTTTAACACTGACATAGCCCATCTTATTTCTTCTCACGTGCTTTAGAAGGAAGGCATCTTTCTCAAGGTTCTCATCTGAGAAGTAATATTCAATCTGTGCAATTAACTTCTGGATCAGGTCATTTTCTGGTGGCTTCCAGTTCTGGTCAGAGTCATCATCATTTTCCCCACCACTGGAAAACAATGAAATCATTTTATTAACAGATCTTCATCTTATATTCGTGGATTCAAATAGCCTTTCAAAATGAAAAGGCCTAACTGTAATGCTGATCCCAACTTACTTTATATGTAGGCACTGAACAGGTACTACCCTATCCATCTGCAGCAGGAGGCCAGCTCAGAGGATGAAGCTTTCCAGTCAGCATAAGGAGCCAAGCTCCTGAGCTTATTCCAAACGCTGATCTCAGTGTAGAGCAATGAGACCCACACACCAGCATCTTGAAAACATCCTGCCAACTCAAATCCCACACCAAAACCTGAAATGCAGGTGCACAGGCACTCAGTGCTATACAAAGTTCCTTCAGTGATAGTGTTTTACTTTTCAGTATGAAGCTATTAAACATAGGCTTGATGTTTATGTGCTTCATGAGTAGTGTCACATATGAATGAATATTCCAACTTGATGAAATCATGTTCTCTCAAGCCTCATCACTGCATGAACACAGGAGCCAGTATCCAGGGAGTAAAAAAGACTGACAGGACTATTGCATTTCTCACGGTCACTTCCAGAGTGACAGAGTAATTTAACTAGCAGTTTACCAAGGGGTTTAAACTGTATGTGCATTTCAGATTATGGACTTTGGTGCAGTAGCAGCTCATGTACCTCAGGAACAGGTGTATATTCACACATATGCAGGTTGCTGAGAAGTCATTCTCATTTCCTCTCTGCCCTTCCCATCATGTTGTCTAGATATCTGTGTAAAATGGAGCACTACTGAGCATCCTATCACAAAAAGATATTGCAGCCATGGCTTTGAGATAAATTTCTTGCCACACACAGTTACAGCAGCATGCTTGTTGCTGAAATACAAATGACCATTTAATTTGTTTTCTAGCATTGAGGCAAATAGTTCATCCACAGACTACAGCCATAGATGTTGCTACAAGAACTATAATGCACAAGTCTATCTTAAGCCAGAGTAGGTCTTTTTTTAAAGCTGTTAGCAGTCTAGTTTTGCTGTGGGACCATCATGGAAGTTTCTGTTAAAAAAAAAGATAAAAAAATCAATCCACTAAGCTTCCTAGACCCTCTAAATCATGTATTAGTTTGGTCTCCCACATACCTCAGCAACAAAAAAGGATTACACATTTTCCCAAAATTGTCTTAAATGGCTTTTGCAGAGCTCGTGAACTCATTAAACAAGGGAGCAGGCATCACACACGGGGGCAATCAGGCATAGAGGATGCAGGCTACTGAATCATCTTGCCTTGTGGCAGTTTTGTTCCAGAGATAAACTGGAGACTGATCTTCAGGCTGACTGGCATGCCGCCCACGCCTGAGCGCAGGCAGCTGCCTGCGGTACAGCTGAAGATACTGTTCAGGGCAGTGGGCTCTGCAAAGGGAACGTGCTCCCCAGTGTGGCGAGTTACAGCAGTTCTCTGGGACCTGGCTTTTGAAGCTAAAGATTTATGTACTCGTTATGGTACTCCTGATGATAGGGCAATGCATCAGATATACATGGATACTCAAACAATCCTAGAAGTCTCTTTGTTAAAATCTCCCCAGACACTTAATGGGGTACAGTTCAAAGGAATAACGGTAGTGAGACAGTGAGAAAAAAGAATTTAAGTTACTTGATAATGCCAGAAGTGGAGGATAATAGGTGATTAAGACAGTAAAAAACATCTGATGGCCAGCTGTGGGTACTAGTTTCAGAAGGAAGGAAAAACAAGGTTAAGTGTTTTATTTTTCATTCGTGATAGTCCCTTACCTCACTACTTCTCATTTTTCATTCACTGCCGATTCAGAACTAGTGTGGGCACAAGAAACTTAAAGCATTTCAGTGTTTTTACATATTCACACTCTGCTAAGAAAAGCTTACCTTCAGTTTAGCGTGGAGCTTACAAGTTTATATTAGAGGATTTATTAGTACAGACATTTGCAGATATTTGGAAGGTTCAGATAGAAAGAAAACGGAGCATCATGCTTGGGAAAAAAAAGTGAACTGCATGTTTGCAAAGATCAGTACCATCCTTACAGCGTTAACACACTGAATCAGAGTGAAATAGGTCTCATTTCACTTCTAAATTAAATACTGGTCGCAATCTGAACTATACATTTCGATATTTGGCAGATGGTTCAGCTTTTAAAAAATTCTTTATGGCTCTTACAACAGGCTTTATTAAGTACTGTATGGAAATTCCACCTACAGCAAATGCAGAAATTTGTAATTAGCTCCATATTAATTCATAGTAATGATCCAACTAGTAGTACCTCCAGGGTATCAACTGCTACGAAGGTAGTTGATACATCAATGTCAGTCGTTATTCACAACTTTCATTTACTTCTTTCTTTCCTCAGAGCTTTGTGATGGATATGCTTGTCAAAACAGTTAGGACAGACTGAAAAACAACCTTTTAACATGGTGACTTATCTGGCAATTAGTCACACAAGAAACTAAACACATATCTGCATAGATTCTGGGTTTTAAATATCAAAACTCACCAACAATGTATTAATTTGTCTGGATAGAGTCTAACCTTTTGACAAGTTTTTGCTGAGTGTTGAATACGGTCTTGTGTTAATAAGCACTATAATTTACAGCATCAAGTTGATGTTCCAATAGTACAAACACTCAAAGGCAGTTCAAGTCTGTTAACAAAAACTAGTGGACACAATACTGGGTGCCTACTAATGGGACGTGTGGCTGCAGCAATCATTAAATTTCAATTTCTATTGTGAACAACATCATAAAAACATTCACCTTTCAAGCTCAGATTCTTCCTGTGTCTGTCTACATCCAAAATAAGTCCTTAAGCTGAGCTAGAATAGCTTTACTTTATGCATAAGAGAACCATTTGTTTGTTATAAACAGTCTGAAGGTTTTTCTGAAGCACCTGGCAGCTAAATGGCTGAGGACTGAATGTCACAAATACTCAGAGATCTCCCAAAGAACTGTGGTGTCTTGACCATGAGGAAATGGTTTTAATTTCTAAAGTTATAAAGCCTAGTAATTGAGGGGGAAAAAAAAATCCAAAATCAAAATTGTCTGCTAGCTTAGGTGGAGAGTGAATCGGCTCATTCTCAGCAGTTTTAAACCATGACTGACAATTTTCCACATTTTTGGGTAAATAGTTTCCTATAGATGTTGCATTCCCAAAAGCAAATCCTTAGCTAAGGTTACATGTAAATGGCAGAAGCATGTGTGAACTCCACTCACCTACTTTTGATGTAGAGCCTTTACAGTTCTCTCCATGGCAATACCCCTGGCCCTTCCTGGATCAGGAAGAGGCCATTTACAAAAAGGCAACCTCCACAAGAACTGAATACACACCAGCACTGTCAGCAAACATTTCTGAAGATAGCACCTACTGTAGAGGATTAAATAAGCAGCATTTAAGAGTTAGCTATTATGTGTTACAAAGCTTGAAAAAATAACCATCCTTTTTTCTAGTCTAGGCCAGGGCTAGAAGCTCTTACACAAGTAACACGGTCAAAGAAAGCAAATGTAAAAAATATTCAGAATTTAAGAAATCAGTAATTGGAATGCAACAGTGTAGACTGCTGTACACATTTGATTGATAAACATACAACAGTCACATATCATTGTGGAAAGACTAAGTAGACTCAGTTTAAACATTTTACATGCTCACCTCCTGTTTCTGTAGTGATTAGTTAACTCTGGCCGCTGCAGAAAATTCCCCCTCCCCAACTACCTCTCTGTAATTTAAAACAATGCATTGCAGTTCATTCTGAGACAATGCTACGATTCAAAGTTAGAGAATCTTTTAGAAACAATTGATCTTTGAACACAATACTGAATTTCATGCTACCATACCTAAATCTTTATGTGACTTAAATTATTATTGCATCTACAGCTTTAGTACAAAACATAAGATGAACTGCAACTGGTGATCTTTGTCTCTCTGCAGTTTTCTGGCACAAAAGTCCTGGATGTTCCCTTTACAAGTAAGAGATTCTGGCAGGCATCAATAATAATTTCTGCAACTTATCATTAAATACAGACAACACTATTGGCATTATCAAAAAGTAAAGCATAGAATAAAGGGTCAGTTACGTCTGCATTTAAACTGGTCTTGATGTCGTGTCTGGTCAACTTGTTTCCAAAGCCATAGAACAGGCTTGTCCATGTCTTAATTCTGCTAAGGAAAATCTCTACGGTTCTATGCAATACAAGACAAGCAGAAAACAAAACAAACCAAACAACCAAAACCCCACAACAACCAACCCCAAACCCCTTTCTGTAACAGGCAGTGAAAGGAAATGTCGGGGCACACCGGCCCAGCGCTTCGCGCCGTAGGGAGGGGCCACGGCCCGCTCCCCATCTACGGCGGTGCTCGCCGCGCCGGGCAGCCGCGGGCAGCCTGGCCCCGGCCCGAAGGTCCCTCGGGAGGAACCACGCAGCCCGGGCGGAGTCACGGCCGCCGAGAGCAGCCCCCTGCCCGGCGGGGGCCCCGCGGCTGCCGAGTGTCCCGATGGAGGGTTTCCCGGGACGCCCACCCCTCCCCGCCGGCGTTGCATCAGCCGCGGCCGCACCGTTACGTGGGTGTCCGCGGCGGCCCCACTGCTCGCCCCGCGCAGCCAGGCCCGCCGGGAGCGGTGGGCGCCGGCGCCTCGGCGGGCTCACCTGGAGCGCGCGCACCGCCCCGAATCCTCTTCGCTGCAGCTGCCACCGCCCCGCGCCGCCGGGTACGGCGCGCCGCCGCCCTCTTCCTCCTCCTCCTCCTCTTCGGCCGCCTCGACGGCCACTCGGATCTGCACGGGGCCGCTCCCCGCCGTCAGCTCCGGGCCGGCGGCCCCAGCCCCGGGCTCCGCCGCCTCGGGGCCGCCAGGGGCGGCCGGCTGCCGCTGGGCCATGGCGCCGGCCGGGCTCAGCCCGCCGCCGCCGCAACAGCACCGACACCCCCGGCTGCGGCGACAGCCGCCCGCCTCGCCTCTCCTCGCCTTCCCTCCTGTCCCCTCGTCCCCTCTCCTCCGCTTCCCTCCCGCGGCGCCGGGGCGGCGCTCCCAGCTCCGCTCCCGCGGGCGGGTCCCGGCCCGACGGCGGGAGGGACGGACAGTCTGTCCCTCCTCCAGCCACGCTGCCCCCCGCGGGGGCCCGCCGGGGCGGCTGCAGGCCCCCGGGCCCGCCCGCCGGTTACACATTCTTTCTCGTCGACGGCCGCATCGGGACCGCCGTGTTTCAACAGGAAACCACCGGCACCTCGCCGAAGAGCGGCTTCCCATCCCGCGCAGCCCCGGGGCTGCGCTGCTGCTTCCTAACGGGAGCGTTGCGTTTTAAGGCATTCAAAAAGGTTACGTACGCTGGGTAAGCGTGGTGTTAAATGCCGACGGTGAGATTTGGAAATAAGAAAACCAAGTAAACGAGGCCATGACTAGATACATGTTATTTTTTGTTGAGCACTTCTCTGTTATTCTGCGTGGTACTTGAACAGAATAAAAACATTCCCCCATAAGAACTTAAAATATAGAAGCCCCTTTTCTGAAACAGTTAAAGGCTATTGCACTATATTTCAGTGGACTGTTTCAGCCATTGAAGTGAAATTAACATTTATGTTTTCAGGATTAGAATCGAAAGCATTGCAATTTACTGTGGAAATAGTCATTCTTCAGTCAGGGAAGACGGTTCTTTATACTAGCTGAACACAAACTGCTAAACGCAAGTTGGATCTTTAAGTCACCACCTCATTTGCAGAATCCTTGTTTTTGTCTGTACAACTCATCTCCACTGCATTGCTCCAATGTTTTCTTCTTAAAAATTTAGACCGGCAAAAGGCGAGGCAGCACTCAGGGGCCAGTTCTGCTCCTCACTGTGACAAACAGTCCTCGTGAGCCAGATCTGCTGGCACGAGCACATAACGGCACGGCTGCTCTGCCTCCGTGGGTTTGGCTCATTTTTTTAACGTGCCTCAAGCAATGAAATATTTTGTTTATGAAATACACTTACATGCATCAGTAAGCGAATCTCTAGTTCTCTGCTAAGGGAACAGCATTTTGTAATAAGTCTTGGGTAGGGCATCACTTTGCTATTGATTTCAGTGGGAGCAGAAATACAAACACAAAATACACATTCTAGGAGAGAGTACGTACGGATTGTGGGTCTGATTTTGTATTCCAGCTCATCAGAGTTGTTTGCCTCCCTGGGCAGCAACAAGGCCAGGAACAGTATGAGCAAAGAACTACTTTGTGCTACAGCTAACCTAAATAATGTTTGAGAGAGACATTTCAGTTTATCTGATAACTTCTCCTGTCAAGTTTGAGTGAACTTGATTGTCTATGTTTAGCCTGCATCCGGGACTAAACAATAGTCAGCTGTTCTATGAACCCTCTCCACTCGAGAGGAAAAATTGGGAAAGGGAAAGAAGACCTGTGGGTTGAGATAAGACCTACCTAAAAATCGATTTATAATAATAATAATATAACTATTAATAAATAATTAAAATAAATTAATAAATAATTAAAATAATATATAGTAATAAATAATTAAAAATAAATAAAATAATTTAGAAATTGATTAATAATAATTTAACTTCAGACAAGTGACGTATGATGCAATTGCTCACCATCCCTTGCCTAATGTCCAGCCTGTTCCCAGCTAGCAATCCCAGAGCAGAAAAATCCCCAAATCACAATCCCAGAAGAGAGAGATAGGCCTCGGGAGCAGAATGATAGGTGAGACCCTCCAGGGGCAGCAACCACTGAGAAAGAGAGACCATCCCCAACAAAATTTCCAATTTATAGTGAGAATGATGTTACATGGTATAGAATACCCATTTGCCAATTTAGGCGTTAGTCACCCTGGCCACAATCCCCCCAGATTCTTGGGCATCTGGGTCGCTAGCAAGAACAAGGTGAAAAGTCCTGGATCATACGGATACCTGCATACCACTGCTGGCCACAAACTAAAACAAAGGGTCTTATCAATTTTGTTCTCACCAAATCAGGTGCTGCAGTCATCTTAAAAATGCACTTTACTTTAGAAATGTAGCCCCTCTGAACAGAAAACTGATTCTATGATTCTATCCCAGCGAAACCAGGACATTGATTTTATAGGGAAGGACAGTAGATCTGTTTTTCTGCTTTACGAGCGGTCACTGCACAGAACTGGCCTTTGGCCTTGTCAATGTTTAGCTCATTTCTTTGAAGAGCCCTACTATCATTATCATCATGTTAATAACGTTGAAAGAATTAGCACGGATGAAGATTGATGTCATTTCAAACACTGTGTTCATTAGATCTCCATTTAAATTACCAGGCTAATGTTTTGTTTGTTTAATATAGCAATGTTCGATAATGCTTAACTACCAGCAGAGATTAAGAAGCATTTGTAACCATGGGAGAATTTAAAACTAAATGAATAATGTAGACACGTCCCTTAGAGGGGAGCCCATATCTCAGCTGAACTTCTGATACTCTGTTAGGATTATAATCCCGTGAACCTCAACTGTGCAAAACTTTCACAGATTTCTTGTTGCACATTCATTGTTGGGACAGTATTGTCTACGTATCATAAAAAAAAAAAAAAACTCCATATTTTATATTTCTCAAAAAATAAGCCATAATTGCATTGTTTTTCTGTCAGTCTTTCAGCAGACAGTAACTAAAACGACAATACGCAAAGCTAAAGCCGGGACATGGATGGAGCAATGGACAGCCCTCGCAGACACAGCCCGCCACGCCGCTGCTTTTCCAGTCACCGACGTCTGTGTCTAAAAGCGCCCGCCTCACGAGGGCGCGCTGCTGGGCTCCGGGAGCTCCCGCGCCCGGCGGGAGGGCTGGCACGGGGCTGAGGCGCCCGGCAGGCGGCTCTCAGAGCACCACGTCTGTGCCCACGCTCTCCCGGCCACATTTTCGCATTTTGTGACAGGAATGTGCCTGCCAGGCAGCTTCCTGAAGCAGAACGGGAACCTGGAAGGTACGTCCCGCTCTTTGCCTTTTCACGGGCGTTAATACATAGTCACTTGCACGTAGAGTTCAGAAGACAGACAATCGTATTAGCGGCTTTTTACTACTGGGGGAGGGACGGGCGGGCGGACCGCCGCGCACTTGCCCTCCCGCGCCTCCCCGAACCGACCCGGCCCAGCCCCCTACCTGAGGCCGCCTCATCGGGCAGCAGGTGCCGAGCGTCGCTGGCGGAGCAGGCAGCGGGGAACAGCAGACCGGCCGTGCGGCTCGCCATCGCCTTACGGCTTCCCGCCACTCGCACCGCCTCAGGCGGCAGGCGGGGCACCCGCGAGGCTTGCCGGGAGCGGGCCGGAAGCCGCGGTCGCCTCGGTAACAGCGGAGCGATTTCCGACAGGGGCGGCGGCTGGTGCGGAGGTGTGAGGCGGTGCGAGGCGCTGCGGCAGCCGCTGTACATGGTGCCGAGCAAGTGCCGGCCCGGCAGGGGCCCTCGGGCCGCGCCTGGCCCGGTAGGTGCTGCCGTGCGGGGATGGCGGGTGGCGGCCGCCTCTCCTCAGCCGTCGGTGTGCGGGATGGGGAGAGAGGATCGTTCCGCTCCTGTGCCGCTCCCGAGCCGAGGCGAGGCGCTCCGCAGAGTCCCGCCGCGCCTCGCCAGGGAGGGCCCTGCCCGGCCCGGGGCGGGGCGGCGGCGGCTCTGAGGGCGCTGTGAGGCTGTGCGCGGCCGGCCGCGGTGGGCTGAGGCGCGGCGAGCGGTGCTGGTGCCGCGCGGCCGGCGGGGGCTCAGGGCCGCCGCTGGGCCCCGCCGTCCGAGGGGGCGGCCGCGGGGAGGGTGAGGGTCTGTGCCGTGGGGAGGCTGACCTTGTCCGTGTGCCCCTCGTGTGCTGGGCAGTGGGTGCGTAACCCGTCCGGGTGAATGTTTCTGTTAAACGCTTCGGTTATTTGGCGGGGACGTGCTGCGTTTTCTCGTAGAAATCCAATAAAAAGACGTTTTCCCTTTAAAAGTAAATAAATTCTCATATTCAAATGTAAATTTTCTCATAGTGAGGATGTTATCCTCATGAAAGTCGCACTTTCAGTGTATTTTTAAAACTACAAACTGTGGGTTTTTTTTAACCTAAAATTTATTCAGTGTTACTCAGTGCTGTGACGCATTCTTTGTAATAGTTTTGCAAAATAGTTCCTTTCTTGGCAGATTTTGCAGTTGAAAATATCTTTATTGTTTTTTTTAAAAAAAAGAACTTGCATTCAACTCTTTGTATCGATATCCATTTTTGAAAAATGTAATACTACATTTCTTTTCCTTCCAACTTGCAGGTTAATAATTGTGGTCTTCAGCTGGTTATCCAGACCTCATCGATAACAGATAAAAGCAAATCGGTAATTATTACCTTTAATAGTTATATTAATTAATGCATTTGTAGGGTACATCCAAATTTGTATGCTTTCAGATAGGAATTGTCTTTTCAATAATAAAAATATTGTCTTTTAATATAATTAATAATATAAGATAATGTA
Source organism: Tauraco erythrolophus (assembly GCF_009769465.1). Lineage (NCBI taxonomy): Eukaryota > Metazoa > Chordata > Aves > Musophagiformes > Musophagidae > Tauraco > Tauraco erythrolophus. Next base: position 16,868,194 of record NC_141478.1, on the reverse strand, counting down.
ATATCTCATGTGTCTGATAGTCTTTTGGTGATTTATTTCATCCTATTGAAGATACATAAAATGAAAACATGGGAATGTACTGTAGCCTGCCATAAACTTTATATATATATGATATCCTATGTTTTTATCTGTACCTCTCTCCCTCCTGTAATTGCAGTACTTGTTATAGGGTGGGGTTTTTTTTTTATTTAGTCAACTGCAGATGAATGTGATGGTAACTTCCATATTTTAGTTTTAGTTTCCAACACTGAAACTTTTCAGTCATAGTATCTTAATAGAATGAATATTCTTTTTATTGGAGTAATTATGTAATTTTTTTAAAGCATTTTCAGAGTTTCCTGAGAGCTGTAGTTGTTCTAAGGTTGTGTGTGTTTGTGTAAAGACATCATTTGCATTTGAAAACTTTAACGTTTGTCTTAAATATTGTGTTACAGTTTGAATTCAGGATAAATAAAGAACAGTCATCTTTCCACAGTAGACTTCTGCAGCATGATCTGGAAAAAAACTATTCAGGAAGGCAAGGTGATCTTCAATAGCGTTTGGTTTGTTTGTGTTTTGTATCTCTTTTTAACAACTGAACAGTAAAGAAAGACTATATTATGATTAGAATATGTAACTGGCTACAGTAATTCCATATCAGTACTGCTCCATCATGTCCTGAACCCACTATCCTTCTACTGCCTAGTACAGATGACTTTTTTCATTGCTTTTTGCCCCTCGTTCTGTCCGTGGAAGAGCGTTGTTTCTTCTACCTACAAAGCCACAATCTAACAAGTGCCTTACTATCCATTTCCTCAGAAGCCACACAATTCTTTACTGTAACATTTTGTTGGATGTTTAACATTTTAACTTATTTAGACAAAATTAGTTTCTAATTCAGAACCCTGACAGGAAGAGAGAGTTTGCCAGTTGTGCTTGTGTGCTTTTGGCTTTGAAAAGCAAGATATTTGGTGATATCACTGCTAACTGTGATGAAGCCTGGAACAGCCTTGAAACCCAGCACTTCTTGCCACCCTGCTGCTGCTTGGCTGTCATATGACAACAGTGATTGGTTGGATAGGTTAGGATATTGGTTAGGATAGCAGATCAGTTTAATTATTACGGCAATTCTTTATGCATTCTGGTAGAAAATAAAGACCAACAGTTGTTCAGAATGGGTTGATTTTTAGGGATAGTATGTAAATTATTATGGAGTAAACTGAAGTCTGCCATTTGGTTTTGTTCCGCACACAGGAGACCAAAGAATATTAAGTCCTTTGGTGCGTAATAAGCAGATATATCTTCCAGTACCATCCAGTCTGACAGACCTTTCTGGTTTGGAGTGGAAGCAGAATACAGGTTCTTTACCAGGATTTGGCGAGTCTTCTGTTCACACGCCTACAAAATCCAGATCCCGACCAAGCAGCCACAGTATTAGTTTACATGCTTCAGGTAATTGTGAAAACTTCTCTTGTTAGTCTCTTTTTTTTTTTTTTTTTAAAAAAAAAAAAACAAAAAAAAACAGATGTCTTATTGAAGAGTTATGACCTGTAAGATGTGCTGCTTCTGGCTATCAGAATGTATGACTGAATAGCAAATTTTGCTTACTATTCCCTTGGGCTATTAAGAGAGGTTAATAGATCATTGTCAGGAAAGCACTAGAAATATTTTCCAAAATATAATAGAGACATTTAAATATACGCTTTTTATAAACCTGTTTTTATCAAAAGGGCAGTAACAGGGATCTTTCACACGTACCTTTAGGAAGATGACATTGGGAGAAAAAAGTCACTGTACTGCCATCAGGTCATGTTTCAGACTTATTTTTAAAAATGTCTCTGGTCTTATCTTTACTGGCCTAAAAACCTGAGAGGCAGCTAGTTCAAGTCTTTTGCAACAATGTTAATTGATTATTTTTGGTCACAATGATCATTTTTTTTCTTTGCGTTTTTGTTTCACTTTGAAGGATACATAGAGAATGTTGGTTGTTACACTGATTTGTTAGAGCAGGTAGTGACAGAATGTTAGGGAGTAGCACTGAAAAGATTCTAAATCTTTTACTTGTGTAGGTATCTCTTCTAATGGCATATTTCAGACAACAATGAGCTCGCTTCATAAAGTAGTAAAGCATTTATCTATCTTTATTGAAGAATTAATGTTTTTCCTGTTACCGTAGTTGATTTATTTGAAGGAAGAGGAAAAAAGCAGCAAACACGTGGAAGTTGAACCTATGTCCTTGTGGTAGTATGCATGCATGATCATAGAATCATAGAATGGTTAGGGCTGGAAGGGACCTTCAAAGGTCATCTAGTCCAACCCCCCTGCAAGGATGATGATCTATTTTTGACCAATATTTTTCAGTGGATCACTTTCCAACTAAGCCAAAGCTCGCAGAACAAGTTGATTTATTTTGCGGATGTTTTTAGTCATTCTCCTTTTTCCCCCTTATGTTAACAAAAGGGGTGAAGATGGGTAGGTTCGTAAATATGTTTTAAAGGGCTGCCTGTTTCTTGATAATGGAGTGAAATATAATACCAATGATTACTAGGTGTAGCATGCAGTTATCTTTAAAAGGCTTTGTGTTCGTTTGTGGATCAGTGGTACTGTTTCAATGTTTTGATGCTTTAGTTTCAGGTTCTGTCTACATCTACTCGATCTGTGTCTTTAAATTTGTCTTGAATTAGTAATATCTTCTTTAAGTTCAGCTACTGAAATTGTGAAACAATTATACAACCTTACCTTAAAACATCATTGGGTAATTCTAATCAAAACAAAGGCATCTAAAAAATATCTGCTTACAGCAAATATTTGATAAAAATCTATTGGAAATGAAACAAATGGACGTACTTTGGAAAGAGGATGTGGAGGGAAATAGCCGTAAACAAAAAATGGTAGGAAAGAAAACTGGTAACTCAAAGTACTGAATAGAGGCAAAAAGCACTTTGATGTACTGTGTAACTCTTAATAAGAAAGAAATTTCTGCTTTTATTATCTGTAGTTAATGAAATTATTTTACGAAGAAGTAGTTCATATATTCTCTGTATGCTTTTCTGATAGATAACACAAATTTTGGGAGCAGTTCATCAATAACATTTCCTGTATTACAACGTACTGCTGAAGAGAAAATACTGAACTCTGATAGACTTACCCTGGAAAGGTGAGAAGATTATGGAGCGCACACACACTGTAGCTTGTGACTCTTGTGTCTGGTGGTCCAAAGTGATGAGTAACCCGGTAATACCTGTGGTCAATGGTATGAGCGCTGGGTTTGGTTTCATTTGTGTGTGTGTTTTTGAGAACTATGTCTCATAAAGAAATTCTCTATGAGTGTCCCTGTGATGAATATATCCATACAGCAGTCATCTAGGGCAGTTAGAGCTTTTCATTGTAATCTAAGGACGTACCTTAAGAGTCAAAAGCAAGGTCATGCAAGTCATCTGTAGAGTCAGAGGCTATGCCTCCATTAGTTCTAATCTGATGCATGAACTGTAGAGTGTGGTTTTGTTTTTTTTTTCTTTTTCTCAGCCAGACCACAAATAAAAAGTTTTATCTGAAAGACATGTAATTGTAGATTAGTTGGGGGGTAGTGGTGTGTGGTGTTGTTTTGGTGGGTTTTTTTTCTGTCAGGGGCAATGTTCATGTAGCCCAGAAAGTCTTGTCAGGTCAGTAGGGCTCCTTCTGGAATAATCCTAAAATTAGAATAACCGTTTTCAGCATGATTTCCTATATCTTTTACTTTTCACATTAACGCTTATTATTTCATGTATTTATATTTTAAATGTAAAGTTCTATAAACCAAAGAAAAATTCCATAGACATAGAACACTTCGAATCCTGTTCTAAACAGGCTGCTTGTGTGGTATCTGATGAAAAAAGAGGCATGCTGTACCTAAAATTTTATACTGAATATTTTAATACTGAAATTTTAATGTGGTCACAACACAAAATTTCCGTGTAGTTTTCATGTAACAAGCAAATTTCCGATAAAGAGGATGGGCTGTCAGAGAACTTTGGAAGCACTTCTGCTGTATTTTCAAGAGATTTTTTTTTTTATAGTAAGGCGTTACTGCTTTATTTACAGAATTTCATTAGCAAACCTAGTTACCATAATATTACCTTAGGTTAATATACTTTCCTAGGTTCGGTCAGAGAGGGTGAGTAGAAGGTGGATTACCAATTTGTTACTTACTTGTGCTTTTTTGGTTTGTTTTCTTTTTTCCTTCCAGGCAAAAACTGACAGTATGTCCAATTATCGATGGGGAAGATCATCTTCGCCTTTTGAATTTCCAACATAACTTTATAACCCGAATCCAAAATATTTCTAATCTGCAACATCTGGTTTTCTTAGATTTATACGATAATCAGATAGAGGAAATAAGTGGTCTTTCAACTCTGAGATCCCTAAGAGTCCTTTTGTTGGGAAAGAACAGGTAAAAATAATAAAACTAACTTAGAGCACCCTACTTCTTTGTGGTGTAACAACTGTGATCTGTTATTGTATCTGTTATGTAAAGAATTTTCAGATTGTCATGTTGGCTGAGACCAGTGAGCTGATCCCTAACCCTAAGTGTTAGGTATCCCACTGAGGAAGCACACAGTTTTTGCTCCTAATGTTCTTCAGACATTTCCTTTCTTATGTAAATTTTAGCAATGGTTCTGAAGTATTTTACGTGTTTCCATCTGATCTTTTGTTCTGATTGACTAATAAATACTTATTCTTAAACTTTTGTGACAGGTGGAGCCTCTTTCCACATCACATAAAGTACTCATTGATTCTTTATAACCTATGAAAAGTGTTTCTGCTTGATGTATTTAGCTGGGAAAAAAGTCAGACAGATGAATCATGGATTTTGTTGCTTACTTATTGATTCTATTCTGTTGGGAGATACAACTAGTTGTGTTTCTAAAAATACAGTTCACATCCTGTAGCCTTCAATTCCAATAATTTAACAGAAGTATCTGTGGAATTGCTTACGCATCTAAGGGTTGTGCTCTGATTTTGTTCGGTTTCCTTATTTTCTTTATATTTAGTAAAGGAAGAACTGGTAAACAAACTTCAGTTATGTGCAGATTACAAGGAATTTATCTCCTAATTCAGCCTGTATTCAAAATTGACAACTTTCCCTAGTGCAGTATGTTACTAGAGCTTATAGCTTTTATATTAAAAATCTCACTTGTATAAATTAATTTTGTTTATAGCAAAACATTAGAGCATGGGAACAATAGTTTTAAGGCACTTGAAGGAATTATTTTCCAAATCGTAACTACATTGAATACTGTATAGATTGTTTATGTGGAAGTGTAGTCTGGAAGTAGTTAGAACGAGACGTACTCGTTTATGAGTACAAGTCAGACACAGTTCCTAGCAACTTGTTTTTAGCTTCATCTATATATGATCTTTGATCATTCTTGAAGCAAATGCATCATACACATGATGTTTAATATCAGCCAGTAGATGATGATACTGAATATATAATAACCTGTGTTTAGAATGTGAGAAAATAGGACAGGAAAGAAAAGTTTTAAGACAGTGAGGTTGTACAGGGAGAGGAGAAGTGCTGCCAAATCTGGAGATCTATAATGTTGTCTAGAAAGGGCCTGTGGCTTACAGGGTGTTTTTTTTTATTCTCTGTTCTTCCAACAAAATCTCAAAAGCCTGTGTCACTGTAGTCTTTCTTCAAGCTGGTTTGGAGTTAGCTGTTTGTCAATAATAATGGGGTTTTATTATTTACATATCTAGACAGGTTGGTTGTTGACTGTTTTCTAGTAGTGCAAAAATTCCTTCCCTTTTTGTCTTCCTAGAAGAGATGTGTACATGCTGCTGCTGCTATTGCATTATTGTCAGTCAGAAGAGAAGGTGATAGTCTAAGGCATACTCGTTCAATCACTTCTTTTTATGTGATTCAGAATTTTGTTATTATTCTGTTACACTTGGCAGGCAGGAACACATGGCTAAGTTTTGTTGTAGTTGGAAAATGAAAGATACTTTTTATCTAATATGAAAAATAATTTATCATAATTGAAATCTTTTCAGAATAAAGAAGATCTCAAATTTGGAGAACCTAATAAATCTTGATGTTTTAGATCTTCATGGAAATCAGGTACGGTACAACAACTTGATTATTTAAGTTTCTTGTGTAGACATCATGTGTTTTTCGTTTCTTTTACCAAACTGTTGCTTTTTGAAAGTGAACTGGTAGCAAATTTTGCAACTCTTGAGGTCACAGGAATCAATAAATTAATGAAGGTGGTGTGGTGTTGGTTTGAATCTTGGTATGAAGTCTCTTGTAATTTCAGCATTGTACTTTTGAAAAGTTACAGTGATTAAAACGCTGAGTCAACTGACTGTAATAGCACTTGCTTCTACAGAGTAATAATCTAGTGTAAGTAGTTGTGTAGTTTGTAGTAGACTTAGAAGTCATATAAGAATTTAAGGTCCTATTGATTGTTGTGTTGTTTCTACTATTGGTGATCTTACAAAATGAGATCCCTTACGTATCTGTAGAAGACTTAAATTTGTACAGGAGAAAGCAGAATGGGTCCTAGCTCTGGAGTGGTTCGTGCTTCTGAATGGACTAAAGTCTCTTAATGTCTATTCAGTGTCCTCAGTTTTAGACTGAGCAGTCAATTCTGTTTCAAACAGTGCATAAAGTTCTAGCTGTAGTACACGTAAGAGGAAGGTTCGTGTTTAATGGGAATGTCAGAAGCAGCATGAAGTATTAAGAGCAAGTCAGATATAGTATTCTTTTGTAAAATAAATTTTAAATGTGTATGATACAGAATGTTCTGTAATTGAGCTGTTTAAAGCAACATATGGTTATTGTGACTATATAAGACCAATGTGTGAATTTTCTGGATTCCTGTTCTGACAGTTTTGACGTCTTACTGATTTCCATGTGTGTGTTCTTTATTACACAAATTGCTTGACAGTGGGGAATGGAAATGCTTTTTTTTTAAGAAAAAAAAAAAGAAAAAGACAAGCTAGCACTGTAATGAGTTATTGTATGTGACACAATAAGTTTGTGGCTTCTTAGAATAACATTAGTCTAATAGTATGCATGTTCTACAGTGGTAGAGGCAGTCTAGGAGCAGATAATGACGTTGCCCTTGGAGTCTTACAGTAACTATGTTTGGAAATGGCTAAATGTTTGTGTAGTTATAATCCTTCTCTTATCGCTGTTGTAAGTTTGGGGTTTTTTAAGTTTTTGATAAAAATACTTGCGGACAAGGCATGTGCTATGTACGTGTGCTGACTGGCACAGCTATAAGCGGAGGAATCGTGAACGGGAATGAAACATGGGTCATGCACAACTCTTAACGAATGATCATGGAGTAGATCTGATTCTTTTTTTTTTTTTTTTCTTCCAAGTATCTGTACAACTCCCTTAACATTAATTAGAACTTTATTAGGAGTTTTGGGCATAGTGCCCAACTAACTGCTGATGGATTAGCTTCGTAATAATAGACCTACTTTGGTCCAGAAAATGTAGCAAATTATCCTGCATCAGGAGTTAAATCTCTGGAGCATAAGAAGTGCTTTTGTTTTTCAGAAAGTTTTAATCATGACTACACACGTGAAAGGCAAAAATGCTAGGAAATTGAATGAATTGTTTACTGCTTTTTTTTGGGTAGTTTTAGTGTATTTTTCACAGAAAGACCAAATAAAGACTATCAACTTCTTTTCTGCTAATAAATTAGTTTTCTGTTCCTTTCCAGTTTAAAGATGTTCAATTTTTCATGTTAACATTCTTTTTTCCTGTCTTTGAGGAATTCGATTTAAACCACTAATCTGCCATACATATTACTAGTTATTTTTGAAGGCAGAAGGGAAGAAATGAAGAAGGGAAGAAATGCTGGGTTTGAGATACTAGCTTAGTATACTACTGTCTTGTTATGAAATCTGGGTTTGGTTTTTTGTTTACTTTTTAGATGATGAATAATGGGGCTTTGTCTTTTCACTTTCAGATTTGTGGGATCTTTATTTAGGGCAGCCTTCTAGTCTGTCTTAAACAATACTTTTTTCCACCTCATAAATTTCTCAAAACCAGACTTCAACCACAGAATTGGTTTTGAGAACTTCAAAATACGTGTTCCAATATTCCATAACATAGCAATTTAAACAACAGATCAGTAGAATTAAAAATGAAGTCTTGGTATGTAGTTCAAAATAGTGGATTCTGATCATTGTTCTGTTTATATAATGTCCTGTCTCTAACATACATATGACTTTTTTTTCTTTAATTCAGTACAGATCAATTGGAATAAAAAATGCAGAAACAGAATATCCTGCTTGTCAGTCATAATGGAAAAAAAAAAGTATAAAATAGGATTTACTTAATCTTAATAGGCTCTTGATACATTTGTTTTCTTAGACTGCTTGTGGTGTTATCCTGCACCCCATTCTTACAGCGAAGTCAAATATTCTACAAAAAAAATCTAGTCAGATTTAAGATTTGGGGGCAGTGATGCACAGCAATTTTCCTTTATTAGGATGGTTCTTACTTCAGGTGAAAGGTGTAATGACACTTTTGTTGTGTACATCACTTAGGTTGTCTTTTCTTATAGCTATGGAAAAATGTAATTCACTTGTGGTGTACAACTGTGTCATTGTCTGCCAGTGTAGGATGAATATGTGAATATGAGATTTCCTCTTGACATCATTTTCCGTTTCTCACTTCCAGTAACTGTAAAACACACTGTATAGGTTACTTAATGTTACCATCTTTTCAGTCATACTCTATTTCTTATACTTACAGAATATTCTGTGGTACTTTTGTTTTCATTTTATATTCAAAGTTGTGTTTATTACAGATGTGAGAAATTATTTAATGCTGTGTACATGGGAAGTACATATTCTTCATAGAATCGTAGAATGGATTGGGTTGGAAGGAACCTTAAAGATCATCTAGTTCCAACCCCCCTTCCCCTAGATCAGGTTGCTCAAAGCCCTATCCAACCTGGCCCTCAAAGCTGCCAGGGATGGGGCATCCATAACTCCTCCAGGCAACCTGTTCCAGTGCCTCACCACCCTCATAGGGAAGAATTTCTTCCGTCGGATCAAAATCTCTCCTCTTTCAGTTTAAAGCCACTACCCCTTGTCCTATCACTACATGGCCTTGCAAAAATTGGCCTTGCAATCCTTGATCCAGCACAAAACTTTAAGGCTATTTTCTAGAAAAAGACAGCTGTCTTTGTGGTATCTTGTTTATCTTGTTGCCAGGAGTATTTTCAGGATTTTCTTAATGTGATATTCTTGGACCATAATAGAAAATTCCTGCTCTTAAAGGCACTGCTCAACTTGTGCACTTGGTTTTGCATTTATTTTTTGATTGTATTATGTTGAAAAGATGGTTTTGTGGTTTTGAAGAAAATGTTTGTAGCTTTATTACAAAACCTGTTGTTGTTAAGTTAGTAATTAGTTAGTTAGGTTTCGATACCAAACTCTCCAGGAGGAAATAATAGATTCTTTCAAAAAAGCTATCGATAAGCTGGAACTTGGATGTAAGTTTTGCCTGAATGGTGTCTGCTCAGGGAGCAAATTGTTGCATAGGCTGTAATTGGCCTAAAACAGGGTTGACATGTAAATGGAAAAAATTTTTTACCGTGAGAGTTGTAGAACACTGGAACAGGTTGCCCAGAGAGGTGGTGGATGCTCCATCCCTGGAGACGTTCAAGGCCCGGTTGGATGAGGCCCTGAGCAACCTGATCTAGTTGGAGATATCCCTGTTCCTTGCAGGGGGGTTGGACTAGATGGCCTTTGAAGGTCCCTTCCAGCCCTAACGATTCTATGATTCTATGAAATGAGTATATGTCAGATGCTATGAAACAAGGCAGCCTCACCTCAATCCCTAGGGACGTGATGAAACAAATAGTCCGGGAAACTATTTCCAAACATACTACAGCAAGAAGGCAACCAGGAGTAGTCACCGTGAATTTATGTAGGAAATGACGTTTTACAACAAAGTGACGAGCACAGTAGATGAGTGCAGTGCAGTGGATGTATTTTATCTTGAATTTAGGAAGGGATTTGACACTGTCTCTCGCTACATCTTTATAGACAAGCTTAAATTAAATTAGATTTGAACTAGGTAGGTGGATAGTGAGGTGAAATGAAAACTGGCTGGACTGCTAGACTCAAAGGGTTGTGATCAGTGACGCAGTCAATGAATATTATTAATCTATTTTTTCAAAAATAGTGGTAGAGCCTAGCTAGAAATTATTTATTTTTGTTAATGTTAATGGAGTAGTAGCAGTTAAGAGGAAAGCTAGATTCCTGTTTTAGTCTTAGTCCGTCCTTCCCTCTCTCTTGAGATGTAAATCAATCTCATAGATGGAATGCAGACTGTGAAACTTCTAAGACTGGAATATTTCCATGAGGTTGGAGGTTAGGAAAAACAGAAGGAGAAAACTTTCATTTTTGTTCACTTTGGGGAAAATGTTTTGATTTATTTGCATGCTGGGTTTTTTGGGTAATATGATTTAGTCTGAACTCTGACACTTCTTCCGCCCAAGTGAGAAATGTACTGGGAACGGGATGTACATTAAAACATTGAAGTATAGTGTCCCACAAAGCTTAATGATAAACCTTGTATGATTTCTTTTTTTTTTCCAAATCAAGTTTTCAGATCTATTACTACTTAAAGAAAATCCCTTCATATATTAAATATCCAAAAGAAGGTTAAAAAAAAAAAATCAATGTAATGCCTAGTGAAATATTGCATTAAATACCTGCGCTTTACGAAAAAGACAAAATGTGAATTCCCTTGTCATATTACTGCCCTTTGCCTGCTTTCATATAGAATTTAGTAAGGCTCTTGATTTTGATACTGCTCGGTAAAAATTTTTAAGAAAATACAGTGTCTTCATAGGATTTAATTAAATTTTTGTGCAGAGACTCTGTTTCTATGGTTATTAACGTGTTGATAGAGACAGATAATATTGCGTCATTCAGAGACCCTGCCCATGACTGTGTGTGTGGTATGTTTAGTGCACTAAACTTGTGTTTAATTTTGAACTACACGTTTAGTTCTTAAATAGCGCACTTCTGAGCACTCTGAATAGTTTACGGAGAGAATGCTGATTGTTGGCTCGATCTTTGCTGTCAAGGTAAATAGTATAAATTGTATTTTTTCCATATAAATCTATTTGAAACCTTTTTATTTTACGTAGGGTTAAAATGGACTTTACTCTGTCTTCCAGTGAACTAACGTGTTAAGTGAAGTTGAACTTGAATTTCATTCTAACTTTATTTAGAATGAAATTTATTCTGTAATGCTTTAAATTTTGGAAAGTCATTAGAGTTATTTTTGTGTTCTGTTTAATTCTGTGAATCATTTTCCTTGCCAAAAGTTCAAGGATATAACTAAAAGAAAAAAAATGTAACTGATTTTTCAGGCATGGACTTCTTTTCAATAATATCAGAAATGTGTGTTAAAAGATGTAACTCTTGTGCAGTTATTTATTGATGAGTGGTGCATAACATCTTTTCTGAAATAAATCTACTTCATAGCTAAGTAGTCAAACATACAAGCAAACAAGAAAATAGAATAGTGGTTTTGTTCAATATTTACAAGTCTTTGACTTGTGTATTTAGAAAAACAATTTGAAATAGCTAATAATAATCCTATATTTATATTTAATAGAAAATAGTCATAGATGTAATTTCTTTTTAGTAAAATAAATATTATTTGAATCCTCTGAAAAGAGGCAATAATGGCTTGTATGTAGTCTATACCTACTAAAACCTGATGTATCTTCATGTGTACATGCATAATTAAAACATAGAAAAGGCAGTAGAATTAATCTTAAAACTTAGCAAAATGATAAACAATGTCTCTATACATTGCTGATGAAATCAGTATCTTTGCAATAGCAGTAAAATGCCAGGAATAATAATTCTGTATTGTGGCATGCTGTAATTCTAGCTAAGCAGACATCTGCAGAGGTCTGCTCTTCATGCTAACCATCTGCTCTTGGCTTTGCTTTTACAAGTCTTTCTGTCTAAATAGGTTGTTCTAAAGGGTGGTATTTTCTATTCCTTTTGCTGTAATATTTTTGTATCCTAACAATTTTCTACTCATGATACCCATAAATAGGTGATGCATAATAGGTTAATTAGCAGTTGAATCAAAAGTTGATTTGGTGTTAGGAAAACCAAAATTAAATATCTATTTTTGTATGCTTTTTAATGGAAAAATTGCTGAAATACTTTTTATAGGAGCATGTTCAAGTCATTTGTCGTAGACTTACAGATGTATACATGTATGTTTGTGTACATATGGCTGTGTATATATATATGAGAATCGCCAACAACATTATGTGTTCTCAAACTGTTAAATAACAGCTACCTTACCTCTTCTCCCATTCCAGGAGCTGCTAGACACTTTATGGAAATTGGTATAGCCAGATTTGTACTGGTCTAAAGCATCTCTGAAAGTTCATTATCACTGGGAAGGTGTGTGACACCAGTCACTGTCTTGCTTGTCTGCATCTAAGTGCTGTTGGCAGCTTTGAGGAGGAATCATGTGCCTGAGTACACGGTGTCAAAGGGAGCTTACCGTGGTCCGGCAGATGATCGTTCTAATTGAAAGGGAATTCATTGTACTTAATAGCTTGGTGCACTGTATCCTTGGATGCACTGCCACACGTTGTGGAAGACTGAGGTCTTTTTCACAGGAAAACCTGCTGCCTTCTTTCTGCTGTATAGCATGGGTTTCAGTAAGAGTATGATAGGAACATCCCCCCGTGCAGTGGGAATATTTCAGCTTCTCCATGATACATTGCTGTATGCAAGCCCTGTGTAAATGTCTTCATAAATACTGGAGACAGATCCTAGACCACTATAAGAAATAAATATCTGGATAGAGGTTCTTAAGAGATCCATGAGTGGATCACTCTGAGAAATACAAACAACAGGAAATGAACCCAGGGCAATAATTAATGCCTTTGTAAAACACAGTTGCATTTCTAGAAGCCAAAAATAAAATTAAGGGGCAGTAACTATTATTACTGTCTTGATTTTTTTTTTTGTGAGTTTTTGATCAGTATCACCTGAATCTTTACAATAGGGTATTAAGTATAAAAACAAACCTCAGGGGAGCTCCCTGTTTTCTGTAGTTTAGCCGCTTGCTTTGTTCCCTCAGTTTTTCTAATCGTAGGAAGCCATGAGTTGTCGAAGAAGTGCTGGGACAGGACTGTCAAGCAAATGTGCTGTGTATCCAAACTGAGGATGCTGCTTCTTTCTTTCCTAACTTTTGTCTTACTGATTCCAGCAATTACCTGCTCGTAAACCTTTCTTACAAGTTTCAGTTTCAGAATAATTGCTTTCTTCTCCAGTGGGCTGTGGCTGCTCCTTGCCCCTGGCTCACAGCAGGTTTCTGTCCTTACGACCTGCTGGAAAGTCTGTTTGTGGAGCTCCTGCAGATAGTGCCGTGAATGCTGCTACTGGCTTTTTAAGAGGCATAAAGGGAAACTGGTGCAGAGGTGTGTGGTAGTGGGGAGGTATGATGCTGCACGTTCTTGTAGCATAGGTACCAGGAGATTCGGATAGATGTTTTAGTGCCTTTGCAGAAAAATTAAGGATCAGCCGTGCACCAGATTTCCCCGTTTTGGCATACTATTATGTCACCGGTGTCGTCTTAGTTTCATGATGTCGTTGAGGTTGCTGCTACAGAACAGCACAGCTGAAGTAACCTAATTTCTGATGGTGAGGAAGGAAGTGCTGACTGATTTGACTGCAGTATGACTAGAAAGATATTAGTGAAGTGAATATTAGTACTTAATCTCTAGCAGACTGGCTTGTTTTCAGCAATTTGACATGATTGTCACGATTTAGAAAAATATACAAGCACGCTATTGATTGTTCATGTATACTTTAAAAGAAAAGTATGTGCTATATATATCTCTTGTATATCTATATAAAACACAGTATGCATGTTTATAGTTATACCTCTTTCATAGATTACTAAAATAGAAAACATCAGTCATTTGAGTGAACTGAGAGTGTTAAACCTTGCCAGAAACCTACTAACCACTGTGGAAAACCTTAATGGACTGGATTCGCTCACAGAGCTCAACCTTCGTCACAATCAAGTCTCTGCTATAGTAAGGAACAAAACTCGTGTCTTTTTCTCTTTTCTCTTTTTTTTTATTTGTTTTTAACAAAATGAACTGTTACTGTAACTTGCTTAAACCATATAAGCATTTCAGAGTTGTGAAATCTTGTGTCTTCCCTTACTCTGTTGCTTATGATGTTCTGCTGCAGTACTTACTGCAACATAAAGGTGAAAAAACCAGCAATTTATATTTGGTGCTATTTTGTTTAATTGTGATCACTTGTAGGGATTCAAATTTTGATAGCTCATGATGGTGCTCTGGTGGGGGTAAGATTCTGAAGAAGCTTTGTGGTTCTAACATGCAAATTTAGAGACTCTTCTTTTGTAGAAGTTTGTTTCTTAGAAACAAACCCTCTCAATTTCTGTAGCTCAGCTAAGCAGTCAGACCATCTTAAATTTCATCTCCTTATGAATACTTCTGAGGCAAATGCAGAGAAAATAGATATTGATCCTAAAAGCAGAGTTTTCCCAATTGAAGCTTTAACCCAGCATTGTAAGTCTTTGTTCTAAAAAATAAAGCTTTTCATTTTGCAGTTTCTAAGTTGTAGTTCAGGTATGGCAAGTAGATTATTTGAACAAGCACTGTTGAAAACAATACAGTAAGTCTACTTAAATAGCTATATTTTTCTGGCCCTCATAATTCCTTTAGTTCTTGGTCTTCTATTGCTGCTGAGCCTTTCCTTTCTCAAATTTCTGCTACTTGTCATATATTAATTGTTTTTACACTTCAAAAATAAGAAATTTCTGCTTATTGCTGATTCTGTTAGTGTGCCTTCCCTCTACATCAGTTATGTTACCTAGAATTATCCTCCTCGCTTGTAGCTGTGGCCTTTTCCACTTCTCTCAGATGTAGTTCATACTTTCTCCTTGCTTCCTGTTGTCACAAATGGAGAGTCAGCATAAAATTTAAATTAGTGAGTTACAGGCTTGGACTTTCTGTATCTCAATGTTTTAGTCTTTGCTGGCCAGAGATAGTGTTTCAGAAGATGATGTTCTCTTCAAGGAAGCATTTTATTTTGTCTAATGTTTTGCTTTTTTTTCTTTACCCTGGTTAAATGCTAATGGAATGTGGGTGGGTGGGTGTTTTTTTGCTTTGTTTTTTATTGGATGGTGATTTTGGCAAGTATGACACTAACTGTCCTTCCTGTAGGGAAGGACTCTTAAATCATATGAAGTCAAGTCTTGGACATGTCATACTGTCTGAAGCCTAAAGTAAAATATATGTCTCATTCCTAAAATAAAATCTTATTCTTATTTTAGTGATAGGTGTTTTTCTTTTTCTCTGTGCACAACAATGTACATACATTTCTTTTCTTAGATTTGTTTTAATTTTTTTGAGGAGAAACACCCTGGAGAAAATGAAAGCTGCACTACTTCTGTATTGAAATTCAGAATCTGCTGCAATATGATATTACTGAAAATCCAGAAATATAGAAACAAATTATATCATTTTATGAAATATCCATGATATTGTTACGTTATTGCTGGAGTACTTGAGTAGTTGAAAGGAGGGGGTTTATATTTCTTTCCTTTAAGATGAGGTTTAGGTTTTCTTATGGTTGACTGTGTGTAGGGGTGGTGGTGTTATTTTAATCATTATATAGTTATCATGTAGCACTTGACTGCAAAATTTTCACTCTAAGTTCATTAGAAGAATTTGGTTTCTGTGTTTTAGTTTAGTTTTTGGACTGTGTTTTAGTTAGTTACTACGACAACACTAACATTATTAATAAAGCTTTGTAAACTTGATTATTCCTTTAAATGAAAGAATATAAACTCAATTTAAAAAAGCTTGCTCTACCAAAATCATGAAATAAAATCAATATAATTTAAATAACTTTCAGTACAGTTTTTGTGAACCTTCCTTATTTTTCACCTTCCCCCTCCCCACCTGCTGTAAGTGAATTATTCTTATGTAGGGAAGATGATACTCATTTGTCAAACAAAATGAGGTTCCATACTAAACTCCATACCCATTAGAGTCAACTATATTGAATAATTCAAGTTATCAAACTAGATTATAGCTTATATGAGCAATTAAATATGTAATCATCTCTTACAACCGACTGGCCTTAGATTAACAATTTTGGGACAATTTTTTGCCTTTGAGGCATTCATTGGAGACTGGAAGTCCTTGAGTCACAAGTAGTTCTTTTTGTAAGAACAAATTGTAGTTCATCCAAAGCTGTAGGATTTAAAAAGGCAGTCCTGAGGCTTGGTTTGCAGCAGAATCCTATCTTAAAGGGTTGCAAGTGTCTTTGAGAAGTCTGGCTGTTCTGAAGAACAGTAAACAAACAGAATAAATGAACAAAGGGTCTCATATGGCATTAAAAGCACGAATCTATACATACCATGAATTATAGATTGTCTATTTACTTTCCATCCAGTTGTGAATTAGGATCTGCTGTTAGGAAGATGAGCTGATTCTTTGTTTGAAAGATGGACCTGCTTAATTGCTTTGAGGTATTAAAATTTGTCATCTGCATCTTGATCTTAGACTCAAAGAAAGACTGGTCAAGGTGTTCACCAGCTTTTCGTAGAACTCCTGTGCTGAACGTCCACTGCCCTGTATGACTTAGTATCAAAACTGAAGTAGCTGGAGCCTTTTTTTTTTTATCTTCAGGGGAAATGACTTTGTGTTCTCCAATGAAAACTTCTTTGATTAGTTACAATCCTTGCTGCTTAAGAATTACTGTGCACAACCCTATAATACCTGTCTTCCTGTATATATCCACCTGTATCACATGCACCTACCCCTTTAAGCATCAATGCTAAGTAGCCTTAGGGAGAGCTGGGTCATCCAGATGTAATTCCACAGACAGTTGTGAACTCAGTCTTTCCATGGTCTGATCTGGGAGGACTCAGAACAGCTCTGAACCAGTTTTGCAGCTACAGACCTGAGCTATTGTATACAAAGCTACGACTCTCAGCAGTGCTTGTTAGCTCACATTGAGTGTTTCATTAATAGCAGCTGCATGATATGTTTAGAGGTGCCTTGTGTTCACCTGCTTGGATAGAATGAACTATTTTGGGTTCTGGAATGCTATGTAGGCATGTCACAAATCAGATAGAGGGAGGAAGGGCTGTAGATTTAATTTGTGGCTAAAAGCAAGGTAGTGAGTCCTGTGACACTTCCCTGTGCTGTAAGTAACAGGTTTGTGTCCAATGGTTGCAAGTTGGAATATGCTCCTTAGTAGGATAAGGAGGTGCAGACTCATAACTGAGGGTTAGGTGTGCAGTCTGAATGGCATATGAATGACTGCAGACTGTGCTGTCTGGCCATTGTAGATCTATATTTCATAAATGAAGTTTGATCTTACTAATATTTGAGCTATTTGCTATTTAGAGGTTATCTGCAAAGGTCTTTAATGGCATATATTAAATTTGTAAATATTAATTCTGGAAACTCGTTCCTTATAAATTTTAATTGTAAAGGTGACAGAGTCCTTCAGATCATTCTCTGACAGAATAGTTGCTGCTGTTTGGTAGTGCTAATTGCACTACTGTATTGCACTTCAAAAACCTTATTTCAGCATGGTCACAAAATAAACTTTTGGGGTTTTTTACAGTGTGTTTATACTGCAGCTTAAATGCTGAGACAGTGCCTTGGCTTATTTCCCAAAAGCCTGTTCAGAAACCAGCAGCAGTCTTATCCTCTTTTAACATCATTTGCTTTGCAAGTGATGCAGCTTGTTCTGCAGAGCTGATATCTGCACTGAAACACTCCCTTGCAGTCTGCACTAGGGAGAAATGGAGCTGCACGATCAACAGAAATCAATGTTGCAGCAAGGCTATAGCGTATAGAGATGAAGGCATTTCATCAGGCAAGGTAGAGAGGTTCAAAAGCTGCTTTCAGCTACTGAATTTATGCCTCTCTCTTTCCTTCCAGAAAGATGTGGATACTTTGCCCCGTCTCCAACATCTCTTCCTCAGCTTCAACAATATATCTAGGTAAGGGAAACAGCAGTTTTCTTCGTACCAGTAATTTGAAGTATGCTATTGGAGCTGTATTTCCTTAAAATTTAGATTCAACACTATGAATGCAGGTACTTTTTTTTTTTCCCCATAACATGTCAGATAACATAATCAAGCCATTGTGTATTTTCTACTGTATACATAAAAATTCTTGAAACCCTTTGCATTTAAATGTAGTTGTACTGTGTTCTACCAAGAAACTTAGATTTTTAATTTTAAAATTACTGTATTGTTTAGAACTATGACCAAAATTAAAAGTAGTTTTGTATATATGTTGTTTTACTGTTAAGCTACATATCTGTTAAAGCAACATAACACAAGATATATATTATTTTTAACATGCAGTTACGGTATTTATGGAGTTTCACAAGCTGCTGAGTCAGATTCTGCTTATAATGATGAGATTACTTCATGCTTGTATTTTACTTGTCCATATTTTCACAAAGTCTAGAAGGTATATTCATGGTTATTTCCCTTTTAAACCAGATAGCAGAAGCAGAATAGCTCAACTTTCAAAGCAGGACTTCTATAGTTTCAAGTAACTAAGTGCATTTTGTTATAAATAGATAGAAATGTTTGTCTTCTGTGCTTTTTTTCAATATTAAAGCATTTTTGGGAGTCTGCATTTATAGTAGTGCCAATATTTAAAAAAAAAAAGTGAAGTGCCTGCATTATCTTCAGTTTGGGTATGTTCTTTTATTTTTTTTATCCCTTAATTACCAGCAGCCTTCATTGCTTAGAATAAAATAATTTAATGTGGGAGAGGGGAAAGATGCTTCATGTTCTAGTTACTGGAAACACTGTGCTGTTCTTGTGGTGTCTGCTTTCTCTGTAAAATGTTATACTTGGTATGAGCTTTTATTGTAATAGGTACTTGAATATTTTAAGTTGACCTGCATTACGGTTTTTGCAGACAGCTCCAACCTACTTGTCTGTGCTCCTTGGGTTCTTAAAGCACCAATGTGATAGATGTCCTTAAATACTCATGGGTATTAAGCATTTAAAAAAAATGAAATATGAACTGCAGGAATCTTTAATATGCTCTTCACTTAATTAATCTGCTAGTATGTTTATTTTGTGTTTTAAATTGACATAATAAAGTGAGGGGTTAGCATTTTGCTTCTCTTGGGTAATTTCCAGAATTGAAATATGCCTTTTTTTTTTTTTCTTCTGTTTTGCTGAAAAATGTCTTAGCTTGGCAAGAACAATGAGGGGACTGCAGTAGCTGGCTCCCTTGCCATCAGGGAGCATCACTGCAGTCAGTGGAATTTCTGCGTCTTTTTATGTACTTGGTGTATTTTGTGTAGCTTCCTGACTCTTTTCTCACATTTTTATGCAAATTCATGTTATTTTTACAATGTTCAAAGGAGGAAAAATGTTTCAGTTTTTCTGCGAGGCTTTAAGAATAGATTTCTCAAACTATGTAATTGGTAGCTTGCTTCTTGGCACTTTATCATGATTGTTGTCATTTATTCATTGAGGCTTTATTTGAACTATTGATAGATCTAGTTTTCATGTAAGCTACAAATATTTACAACATGCATGCAAATATATAATTTGGTTTTAACTTGTAGTTGGAATAGGTATACAAATATAATCTTAATGTGAAATGGAAGATATTGCTTTTCTATAAATTTTTTATACGTATGTGAGTAGGTACATAGATGGATTAGTTAAACTTTTTTATTTACCAAACCAAAAATTTCTTTTGATGATCACATTTAGCTTGGGTTTTTGAAATAATAATCTTCTATTGCATATAACAGTTCAAAAGGCTAAAACCCACATTAATTCCTAATTTTGAGTTATGTAGTAGATATGTCTTCTAACAGGAAAGTGATCAGATATAAAAGTATACTTCTGACCATCCGCGTTCTGATACTTGGCTTTGTATTGTTTGAACCGACTGAAGAAGTTATCTGCAACCACGTTACTAGTGAATTGCTGTGCTACATCTGAACTTTCCTACAACCCTTTTCAATGATTTCGTGTGGTGTTGTGAGTCACTTATCTGGGTTTACTATGTGCCATATGGTAATTTTAATAATTATTTTTCCTAGAAACAGTTGTGTCTATACAACTGACTTTTCTTTCAGATGATAATCAAATTGATACACAGATATTCTAATTCATTTATCTGTATCGCATAGAGAAAGCCTGCAAACAGAAACAAACAGCAAAGTATATTGCCAAAAACTGGATATAGTTATGTCACAGGTTCATTGCAATATTTTATTAGTTATCCTTAAAGAAAAAAGTAGCATTTTTGAGGCAGTGCTCCCATGGAAAAGTGCCATGCAAAGCTCCCTTCCTATATTTGTATGTCAGCAAAAATCTTTGAGTCTTAAATTGATACATACTTACATACATGAATTAATCTTTCAGTAAAAAATTTGGGAATGCCTTTTAAAATTTGTCACTATTTGAGGCATGAGACTCTATCATGCGTTTAGTCACTGTTCTTTTTCTCCTCATTCTTCAGAGGAGCCTCAGACTCTTGCGTCTTCTCTGCAGAGATTTCTAGTAAAGAAGGAGGTATTGGCCAGGTAATATAAACTAAAATTGATTGCTGTAAAAGTTGATGCTGATCTGAAGTAAAAGAAGTCCTACTTCTGGCTTCAGACCCCAAAAATTTAACAGTTACAAACTGATGGTGTTCATACCTGAGGATTGAAGGCAATATATATCTCTAGAACCTAGTTATAAAGAACGGGGAGAAATCCCATTTTGAATTTGTCATGCGGTACTGGGAAGAGGTTACAGAAACTGTTTTCTTCAGGAAGGATATGCCACTGAGATTGAGAAAGAAGATTATTGCCCGTATTTCAAAATGTGAAACCAGGGAAGACTGTTTTTTAATCTTGGAAACAAAATACATATTTTTACTGCTACACTGCTGTCCAGGTCAGCACTATGTTGGCCTTTTAATTTGTTAAGGCACATTGTCTAGCCATATGGACCAAGTTGGATACCAGTCCAAAGGATGTGTAATTGTTTTTCTTCATTTGGTTGCTGAATTGGAAACCTGAGAGAAGGAATGTTCTTAGCCTAATAAAATCAAGATTTTTTTTTTTTTTTTTTCTCTCAGCAGAATGAAAATTTATAAACAGGTTGTTAAATACTTGAACAAAAGCAGTACAAGGGGAATGAAAGATTGGCTGTGGTAACATCTGTTTTCATCAGTAGTTTAGTGGTTAGAAACCTGGGAAAACCCAATTTTTTTCTTTGACTGAATGTTTTTTGAACATGCAGTTGCCTCTTGGGTGTTCTGTCAGACTATAGCGAGTATGTTGCCTTACTTCTCTTCTCCAGAGCTTTTCGCCTTTATGGAAAATGCTTTAAAAGAGCCGTTGATGCAAATGTATAGAGAAGGAACAACTGTCTTCCCGAGCAAGTAGGCTGTAACAGAGGACAAGTGTTCCTGAGTCCTCTTCTTGCCTACTAAATGTGTAAACGTGAAAGAATATCACTGGTGCAGGCTGAGATTGCACCACTCAAGAATACTCTGCTGCTCAGTAATTGCCACGCTCTTGTATGAGGCAGGAGAAGTGGGTTTGCATCCCCTCTGGCAGAGAGGGAGAGTTGGATGCAGGACCCTAAGCATGCACGCAAGACGTAAAACTGATCTATTCTGAGAGGATTTCTAGAAAACACTTTTTGGTAATTTAGCCCAAATTCACAACTTGTTTCTATGTTGCTGAAACTACCATTTTAGCAAAGATAAATTCATTTGGGAAGAAAGAAGGACAGGGAAGGAGAGATGGTTGCTGTAGTTTGGTGTGACTCCTGCAGGAGAAGGTCTTTTGGAAAGAGAAGCAGACATTCCATTCAAGAAGACTAACTGAGGCAGTCTGAAGCAGCATCATCCACAGCTGCTTTGTATTTCACGAGCAGGTTAAAGACTCCTTTGTGGTGAACAGAGGCTAGAGAGAGCATTGAGACATGGCCTCTGATTCCTGTAGGGTGGTCACCACTTGGCTCTGTCACAGCAGTCGGCGTGCTGGGAAGCAGACAGAAGCTTGGTTGTAAAGTATGCAGTCTGTTTGGTAAGTGCATTACATTAAAGCTTTGCTTGGCTTAGGATTGGGATGCCAGTGTGACAAGTACAGTATATCAAGTTTTCTACATTGAATTTCTAAAGCTCTATTTTTAATACATGTATACAAAGATGAGAAAACATAGCTATTTTGTGCTACTGTTTTGCTCTAAAATTGAGCTGCTAATAGGGCAGCATAAAGCAAGCACATCTGTTTTAGCTCCAGAATTAACGTTCTGGCATGCTGAAGCACTGAGAATTTCAAAGCACAGCAGTATGTATAAGTGGAAGGTCTTGAAAACACTAGCAAACTTCCAACTCTTCTGTCATTTCCTGAAGAGAATGGTTGTATTAAAAATCTGTAAGACATATGTAATGGCAGAGGTACTATTTGGTCAAGTGTTTGGACTAAAGATATTTAATGCTTTTAAAAAATATATTTACATTATTTGAAACTGACTTGGAAGATGAAAAAAATGTTGATGTTTGTCAAGCAAAATCTATTCTAGCCCAATGGAAATTCGGTTA
Source organism: Tauraco erythrolophus (assembly GCF_009769465.1). Classification (NCBI taxonomy): domain Eukaryota; kingdom Metazoa; phylum Chordata; class Aves; order Musophagiformes; family Musophagidae; genus Tauraco; species Tauraco erythrolophus. The sequence continues at coordinate 16,845,563 of NC_141478.1, read as the reverse complement.
TCTTTTCTCGTTCTGACATGTTTACAAGTTAGTAAAGCAAACTTCAGTATCATTTGGGAAGGTTATCTTTTACTGAGTATGTATTTTAAGTAATATGTCAGCCTGATCTTCAAAAATGTGCGTGCACAAGCTGTTTTATAGAAAGGAAATCTGATCACAAAAAGAAGCAGAAAATGATAATCAAACTTGTCTTAACCACATGTACAGAACATATAGTTCTCCAGATATGCTGAGCGCCTTCACTGCTTTCCTTGGAATCTCTACATAGTTCATTTTCCATCAGTTCTTATGTTGTTTTAATATGCTAAGCAGAAAGGTAGTAGAATCTTCCACTTGATCATCATTTTTCTGCTGCATCCATTGGGTATATCATGCAGAACTTACTTGCATACTGTACTAATTGTGTTGGGTTTTTCTGAGATTTTTATTGGGTAATTTATTTTCTTTACTCCTATGAGCTAATGTTGGTATCTAGGCCTTTCTTCTGCTGGTTGAGACTGATTGCTATTCAGTGATATTATTTTTGTATTTCTTTTTGTTATTGTTGCAGAAATTGTTTTATCTAATATCTATGATCTTTCAAGGATATCTCGGGTTCCATTGTGGTGTTCTGGCAGATCTGAAGCCCTTTGCAGCTGAATGTTAGTCCTCAGCAGATAACTGTGTGCTTTTTTGAAAGTTGAGTCATACCAATGACAAAGGCAGTTGCCACTTTATTCAGTGACAGTCTAATACTGAACATCTGTACTGCATATATTTCCTGATCCCTGAGTTAAGGGCATACTTAAAGTTTGGTATCCTTCCAAGTATTAGTTGAGGAAGACTTTTCCTGCCTCCAAGAGTGAGAGGAACTATAACCAGTTGGTGCAATCCGTAAGATTGTCAGAATATGAGAAAAAGGGCAATGATTCCATATTTTCCACTTCAGAAATGGTCTCTTATTGCAGAATGTCATTAAATATTTGTTTATCTAGTAAAGTGATCCTCTCTTTACTTTTGTCATCATCATTGATTCTCTTGTAATTTTCAGATTTTAACTTCATTCTCAAAAGTATCAAGTCAAATTATTTCATACTTTCCATTTGAACTTACTTAACTTTGTAACACAGACTTGACTCTTGAAGGCCAAAGTGCATAAGGATGGGTGCACAGTTGGACATTTACACACTGTAATCAATTTCTTCAAAGGCATTGGGGAGTCATATTTACTTCTGTAACTGTTCACCTTTTTTTTTTTTAATAAATCAATTTATAAAGTTTTCTTTTGTTTAAAAATACTGCTTATCTAAGTCAGCTGCTTTCTTTCACATTCCATCTTCAATGAAAAGGAACATGATATAGGCTGTATATCTTTAAATACAGTTTACACAAGCCAGTTATTTTTGTCAGGAAATGAAATTAGATGTTGTCTAAAAAGCCAACTTTTTAGTGTTTGTAGACTGAACTCGGAACAGTAGACAAATCTGTTTTGACAATAATATGATGGGTTTGTAATTGCTTTTCTTCTGATATTTAATGAGATTGCAAACACCCAGGATCATTCTGTGGTATTTGTGGTTGGCTTTTCTTGTATTTTGATGGTTTTCCTGCTGGCTTTGATGGGAAATACACCTTGTATTATTTTTTTGGAATATGAGTTGATATGTATCCTATTTTCATTTGGGTTTGTTTGTTTTTTTTTAGGTGAAACTATACTCCCATAGTTAACAAGTTTTCCTTATTCTATATCTCTTTTTACCTGTATGTGAAGAGATTAAAATACTTAACAGCAGCTGCTGTGTTTCAGAATACTTTCAATTTGATTTATCATATGCAGTACTGATGGGTGGGTTTTTTTCAGTACAGGTAAATATTCATGTTGTATTCTTAAGGAATAAAATCTTCCATCTCAAAGTTATTCCTACTCTGTGACATTAAAACTTTAAACTTTTTCGATTACAGTTTTGAGGATATTCTGTGCCTTGCTGATTCCTCATCTTTGTCAGATATCACCCTTGATGGCAATCCAATAGCTCAGGAGACATGGTACAAACACACTGTTCTTCATCATATGATGCAGCTCCGACAGCTAGATATGAAGAGAATCACAGTAAGAAACTTCTATTTTTGTCAAACTTACTAGATTCTTAAATTCAGAGGTAAAATGTAGGATTTTCTGTATATATATGTATTAAAAATACCACCATTTTTCCTTAATGTAGTATGGAATAGAATGGTGTATAGACATTACAATATTTAAAACTTTAACCTTTTTTCTTTTGTGTAGTATTATGTAAGGGTGTGCTTTTTTACTTCATTTTTAACGATTATTTTTAAACACTTAAACTCTTAATTAGTAAATACTGTGTGATCAATTGCCATGATCTGCAAAGAGAGAAGGAGAGAATCTGCAAAGCTTTTGGTTATAACTTTCTCAACAGCCTTTACTGGTTTACTGTGTAGCTGAAAAGGAACAGCATGTTTCTTCCAAAGGAATAGTCTGTTTACCCTAAAATTGGCATTACTGGTATTTTCTTTAATTTAAAAAATTTTGTTGGTTTCTTTAGTCTACCTCCCTAAGGAAACCTGGTGATCACACAGTGTCTGTGTGTCTGTAGTTCTCCCTTCCTTACCTGACCTACTCTCCCCATTCATTTCTGTTTCCGCTGCTCAAGTTCAGGTAAAGTTGATAAGGAAGAGAGGACTTGCAGACAGCTAAGTCTGCTACAGACATCTTGAAAATACTCTGTAAGGTAGAAGATGAAGGGTAATCACCAGGGCACCTTACTGTTTGGTCAACTCTTATCTCTTAAAATAAGCATAGCTGTGCTAGTTCTTCTGTGTCTACTCAAAAGTGGCATGTAAGCGTGTCCTCCTTACAAGAGCAATCCATCCAACTGCAAGGTAACAAATAGGATATACTTTACAAGCAAGAGCATTGCAGTGGTACCTTCTGACCGGCCGCTGATACAGATAGCTATTGTAAATGCTCGCTTGCTTTGTGCAAAGGCTGTACTGCGTTAGCAATTGCACCTGTCGTTTACCATCTATCATTCTGTAGCCAATCCTCCATGAGTATAAAATAAAGCCAATTATGATGTAAAATACAACGTGTCTTTGGAAAACATTAATTTTAAAGTGCTTTGGGTTGTGAGAGTTTTACTGCCAGCATCAAAAAGATTAAATACTTGTTTGTTTGCAGCTATCCTATGGGTCAGTTGTGGGGTTTTTTGTGACTTTATACTGACTTAATTGCAAACTTGCTAATTGCTTTGCTTTTAAAAAGATCACTTTCTCAGTCTTATTTCAGAAACTTGAGTCACATAAAGAAAATATGTCTTTGTCCCCCACTCCTCGAGAGGAGATAAATCCTGGTAGGACTCTGTGATGGAGAAAATCTTGTAGAAAGAGCTCAAACTCCTTTTTAGACTCTTTGGGATCTGTATGGGGAAAAAGATGCTAGAAATGCGCAGCCATGGGAAAAACTTAATCTGGGTTTGCACCTTGTTAAACATCAGAGAATCAACCACAAGACAACAAGCCATAGAAAACCAGACTTCAGCATCATTCTGCTCATAAATCTACTTGTAAAAACAGTGTGTTTTGCGTTCTTTTTATTTGCCTTCTGGTTTTTGAGCCTTGAGAACTTCTTTTCAACGTTTTCTCCATGTAGAGGGTGCTGTATGTTTTCTTCAATAAAAACCTCTGTTACCCAGATAATCTTATGACTTAAGAAACTGAGATTTTAAGAAAAATAACAAGTATCATAAGGTTTGTGATAAAATTTGAGAATCGGCAATACCAAATCCAGCTATTCTGCCTAGTAATACAACATGGTGTTGTCATTGGCTGTAAGGGGGAGAATGAAAGAAGTGGGATATTGAGTATGTGCTTTTTCTCACTCAATTAGTATACCTAAACTGTAATTACATTTATAGGATCTCTTCTTCATTCGTCTCAAGAGCATTCAGACCATTTTGAACTTAAGCATTCTTTTGTCTTGTAAAGAACTAAGAGTCAGACTTGGGAGGCTGCTTTTTTCTGACTAGGAATTCTTCATTAACCTGTTCAGAAGCTCTTCTGCTCAAGAAGTGAATTTTACACAATGATTACTTCAGCTTTTAGCTCTTCTTTTACTTGCTGACTTCACTGGGACAAGAAAATTATTTCAAGAAAGAATAGAATCTGAAGGATATTTTCAAAAGTTTGTAAGAGACTTTGGAGCTTTATTCATATTGGTTTTCAAGAAGACGTGCTCTTTAGTGCCAGGCCTTTTCCATAGGATCCTCTGGAGAAAGGGAACCTTGGAGCATAAGTCTGGTGGTAACTGTCTCTGCTTTAGGGAACTATTCAGAAACATGTAGCTGCCATGAAAATCAAGTATTCTGCACTCAGAATAAAACTTTTTTACACTGTAATTGTTCTAATATTTCTTAAGTCGAGGCAGATTTGCCTTTACTCAAAGGGACTGCATTGTATTATGTCAACTTTTAAACCTGACCCATGAGGAAGTGGGTGTTTTCTTAGGCCATCTCATTCCTAAGCCATTTTTGAATGTATGATTTAAATTCTTAAACCACTGAGGCATGGACCCAGCACTGGTGAGATCAGTGGAGCTTCGTCACCTGTAACGAGGTTCACTATAAGACTGTAAACACTTAATCGTTTTCCACACTAGAAGATGACTGAAAAACCTGACCTCTTGTGTATGTAAAATGTCAGATCATTGGAAATCATCTACTTTCTCAGGCTGGACATACTGTGTTCCATCAGTAACTGTAACAGTTACAGCTTTAGTCCACCTTAGTTGTGAGGTGATGTGACTTGATTTATGGCTCAATGAAGTTGGCTCATGCGAAATTCAAGTGCGCTGCAGTTAAAGCAGGCTCAGGTTGCATATGTGGTCGTTTGCATTGTTTGGTTAACACACGGCAATGAGCTTTTCAAATGTGTTTTGTGGTTTGAACGTTTGAAAAAGCGAGCCTGTCCAGTGGTGCTTACAGTTTAGCTGCAACCTATCCTTTTTCCTCCAGTCTTTCATAACAGTAAGCAGATAGTCTGCAAACATGTAATAAAATATTAAAATATGAATGAAATGTGCATATATTCCTTACTGAGAAATTGTTTAACCAGGAACATTTGCCATCCATCACTTTAAATACACTTTCTCAACAGAATTTCCTAAGTATATATATTTACATGTGTGTATATGTAATATATAGTGTATGTATATATGTTTTAAATGTGCTGTGGTTCCCAAATTGAAAGACAAGCTGCATCTTTTTAACACTAAAAACTTGGCTTTTTTCCACTGTGATTCTTATAGTTTTTATATGCTTAAAGTAAACTGTGTTTGGTTTTGATTATTTGCTTAGACATTTCTGTGCTGATCGGGGAGTGGGTTCTACTGCTTTATCCAGAAGAGGATTCGTTATCGATTCCATCATCACTATGGAGTGTTCTGGTTGTTTAGAGAAGGATCCGTATTTTTTTTCTTTCCACTTGAAAATAAGATTCTTCAGGAACTTCTAGAGTCATTTTTGTGGACTGTAATTCTCTCTCTTAAATCAGGTCTTGTGAAAATATACTAAAAGTAAAAAATGGAGATATAGCTTATTGTCAAATATCACTTAAAGAACTATTTGTCAAAAATTTTGTACTTGTTTTCCATGGCTATATTTCTACTAGAACCATTTTTACATTCTTACTTCATTCTTATGCAAAATCAGCCTCTGTGGTATACATAGCAAAAAGTAGTCTGCCTCTTGCAAGTATGTGAGCTGAAATTTGTTTATCTTTGGTGTATTGTATTGAGTCTCTTTGTGCCTTGAAAGCTTAAATGTATGTTCCAGGTCATTCTTCATGTTCTCCTTTTTCTTTTCATTTCCTAAAGTAGTTTATATCAAGTATACTATAGCTGTTTCTTATCTATAGCAAAAGTATTCAAATAATTTATGGTAAATGTACTATGGAAATGAAATGCAGCATTCCTTGTGTCTTAAACTAACTAGGCTTAGTGTCTTTTTCTCCCGTGACTTAAATATTATCATTTGTTGAAAAAGAACTTGTTTGAATAATAGTAAAGCAGTAGTGAGGAAGAATATGTGCATTCTGCTGTGGTCTCTTTAGGATCCTTCTCAGGTCTTGCTGGATGTTACCTCTTAGAAGACTGATGCCATAACGACAGGTTTGGCCGCAGTCCGTGGTGTGACAGTCACCGTGGTGCTCCTGTAGCAGCAGGGGGAGCTCCCAGCATGTCACAGAGATGTAGATATACACTTCTGAGGGAAAGTTTTCATGGGGGCAGTAAGGGCTTTCATGTGCCTCTGCTGCCTTGTGTTCTGTCGCTACTGTTGCTTCTCACTGAGCATGTAAACCAGAAGCCTGAAAATCTCACTGCAGAAAGTGAGAATTCTGCTTCCTTCCTTTTTTTTTTTTTTTTTTGTGAGGATGGCTTCTTAGCCATTTAGTAAGTTTTTAGATGGGAAGTGGGGAGCTAGTAAGTGGAGGATGTTTCAATATACAAGAGGACATCCAAGTCCTTTTGTAATGATCTGGCACTTCCACTTTGTAGAAAAGCATCCTCCTCCTTGTCTTTGGATTAAACATGAAACAAAGTTCTGGACAATAGCAGCAGAATAATAAGGGGGAGCAACGAAAAAGGGAGATAGAATGGCAAAAGAACTGGAGGTAAAGGAGAAGAGGTAATAGTAAAAATTAATTGTGGCAAAGTTATTAAGAGCTTTATAAAAGTTACAAAAGTTATAAAAACTTTGTGGATTTTCTGGGGTTTTTTTTGTGGGTTTTGTGGGGATGTTTTGGTTTTTTTTCAAGATTGATTGCGTATGTTGTGTAAGATTAATCAAGAAACAAATATGGATTTGATTTCTATAAGAAGTAGATCTGGCCCTTGACCATTATTCAGACTTTTTCTCTATCATTCTGCCTTTATTAATACTGAGAAAAACTAGGATGTGTTTTCTTTTTAGACTGAGGTAATTTCTTTTGTAAAAGAAATAGTATTTTTCAAATGTTTGTAATTAGGATAAACTCTTGATCAAGAAAGAGGTCTTATTCAGTTAATAAGAGACTCTTTTTTATAACATAATTTGTATTAGCTCTTTTCATTATTTGTATTGAGACTGTGTGGGCAGGGAAGGCACTGGTCTGACTCGAATGAGGGCAGTAGGCCCTTATGTATGGAAGACAGCGTCATAAAGTACACATTGGGGCTGGATTAAGGGGAGGCTTAGACATGGAAGATAGAGTAAGAAGAGGTATTTCTGGAAGCTGAGAGAAAACTGAATTAGGGAACTTTGTGGATGGTTGTATTAAAGGTTGGGGGGAAAAAAACAAAACAACACCTTCAGTTGTTTTGAAAGGAATAAAATCAATGAAGGCTAATTTCCTGTAGATTAGTGTAATTTTGTTCTGTAATTCTCACCTTCCCTAATGTGAAACACAACAATACCTCAGTTTGGAGCTGAGTCTATGATGATTGGCCAGCTGTTTTCTGCTAAAGAGAATGGATAATTTTTGCTTCCTTTGGTGGGAAAAATAGTTTAGATTTCTTTCTACTTACTGATTTTATGTAATCAAACTTGTAGGGAACAAAAAAAACCCTTGATTTGAGACTTCTAAATGTACTTTATTTAATATGTTTGATGTGTTGAGAAGTCATTAGAGAAGGTTAAGACACTGGAATTGTAAAAAGCTTGCTTCTTTAGGAAGCCAAGTTAAAGAGGGCAAATGCAAGGTCACATGAAGAGATTTAATTAGGGAATAAAAAAACCCCCCTCAAACCAATACAACAGAACAACTCTAACCCACTTTCTGTAGAAAGATATCACTAAGGTAGTTTGCTAGTGTTCCTATTTTTATTTTAAGACCTCAAATTTTTTTTAAGTAAACACAAACTTAGTGCACTGTAGCATGTAATTGGGATAAATGTCTGTCATGAGAATAATGTCTGTAGTTATCAAGAATTTGAATCATATATTGAGAAACATTACATTTTTATTTTGCACTGTTAATTATTCATTCGTATTTGTAGTATATTACCTGCATGGGGTTTATTTCAAGATTTTCACAGCCTCACCCTGTACCCTCCTGTTCAGGTACTAGGTTTCATTGTGTGCTGTTTTGTTGTATTGGGATCTAGAAGGCCTTGTGCATCTGTGTGTGGTTTTGTTTAATTATTTATTTATTGTTGATCCTCCTTCAGCATGGGCTAGTGACCTCTTGATGTCTCTTCTAACCTGAATTATTCTGTAATTCTGTGGCACCAGCCCTTGATAATACCCTGTTCAGGAAGAACTGAAAAGCCCAGTAGCAGAGGAGGCTGCCACAAAACTTCACCCTCAAAAGGCCAGAAGTTACTTTAAGAACAAGAAGGGAGGAAAAAAAAAAATTAGGCTTTCCAATTAGTGTTCGAGGGAAATTCTTGCATGTGGTTGGGTTAGAGAAGCTTACTCTACATAAAGCCTCATGCCTTGATCTGCATTAAGATACTCCTCTTGTTTCCTATATATATTGGGTTAAAGTCATGGAGGACAAATTTGGAAGTTTTTTATTTAACCACCTTTCAGATTAGTGTCAAAATCCATGGTATGTCATGGGGTTTCAGGGGAGCTGTACACAGCTAAGAGTAAGTTTGCTATGTGAACCTAACTTCTCATGATTTGGAAATTATTTTCTTGAAAATGTAATAGCAGTGCTAAGTGTGAAGTTCTTGTTTTATTTTATCTTCCAGTAGGCATTCACCCATGTGCTTAGGGTTTCTTTCAGTGCTCTAAACATAGGATGTTTTATTTATGTAGAAATTTTGACATATCCATATATCTTCATGGTTGATGATGTTTTCTGTTCATTTTTGTTTGTTAATTTTCTTAACACACAATTTTCTGGAAAGTGAAAATGAAAAGGTTAGGACAGGAGCTTTATATTTTGAGGGAAATCAAAACACTGTCCGTATGTTCTGGGAAGATACTTTAATAGAAACACCCACATGGCATGTGAAGTAAATCAAAATAACTTAAAGTATGCTTCCCAAATATTTGTGTTGGAAGGCCTCTACACTTTTTACTTCATAGTGAACATTTCTTTTGTTACTTGGAAAAATATATGTCCTAAAAATACTGTGCTCTGAGAATGTTTAGACTTGTGTAAACAGGGAGTATTCAACCTAATAGGGGTGTATTGTAGTATTAAATTGCTGTGCCAGGAAAATTAAGCATCTTCACTTGCATGACTTCTGTTATTTAGAAATTAATGGCTTTCTTCTTGAATAGGTAACAATATTGATGAGAAAAAATGTACTGTAGTTAACTTTGAAAATATTCCTTTCTTCTCAAGTTCTGTTGCTGATTGAGAAAAGCAAGCCCCTGGAAACAGGTTATAATGATAAAAATCAATCTTAAATTATGATTTGAGCATAAATAGAATTCAGCTCATTCATTCCGTGTCTTGGCTTACAAATAAAATCGTACTAATTGCAAAAAGTAGTGCAAAAATACAAAGATATAATGCACTGTTATATTTAAAAATGTTCTCTTCCACTGTCATACTCATCATATGCTTTATACTTTTCAAAGGCCTTTACGAATACTAGTTTTAAATAGCTTTATCTTCAGTAGTTGTAACTGAGTAGACATCTATTTTTTCAGTATTTTTTATTTATTTGTAATTACCAATTTTATTGTTTTAAATAATATTTAGAAACATTAAAGTGTTAAAAATCCTAGAAATACCAATTTGCATTTCAAATACCAACACAAAAATATATTACTAATCTATTAATAATACTTTTCAGAACTTGATTAATTTCTCCTCTTATGAGGTTGTTTTTCTTTTTTTTCATCCAGGAAGAAGAAAGACGTATGGCATCTGTTGCAGCAAGGAAAGAGGAAGAAAGGAAGCGTGAAAGTCACAAACAGACCTTGCTTAAGGTATTTTTCTATGGCTGTTCTAAGCCTACTGTAAGCCTGTTTACGGCAATAATCTATATCCTAATTATTTTTTTCTTTGCTGTAGCTTTTACATATCCCAATATGCCTCTGTCTCTCTAAACTTTTTTTTACAGCTTAAAAAGTGCACTCCGCAACTGCATCTCTCTTCAGTCAACTATGCAAGTTATACTTTAATAAAAAAACCCAACAGTTGAATACATGAGTGTGATATATGTAAAAAGATGTCAAACCTCATTTTCACAAATGCAGAGATAAATACAGAGTAAAGGACTTTTCAGTTATTTCAGGTTCCTTGAACTTGGTCTCCCCCATTTCAGGTGAGTTCTCTAACTACTGCCGTGCAGGGTGTTCTGAAGTAGTTTTTCTTTCATTCTTTCCTGTTGAAGTTGTTCCTTTTTGTAGAAAGAGTTAAACAGTCATCAGAGCAGCAGCTAGGCTCCAGCTGTCTCTTTTTTCAGAAGAAAACTTACCTACTAGACCACCTGGCCTGGTTAATACTTACATATGTCAGATGGAATGGCTCTAACAGGGGAGACCGAGAAGCACTCCAGAATACTCTTATGGGGCTGGTGACTAAGTGACTGATGTTGCTAAAAGGAGACCAAAGTTCAAGGATTGAAGAGTATCTGCATTTCATTTGTTGACTGAATATTGCCATTTGTCTCCAAATCATTTTTCTTTGGAGGATAAAGTACCTAAAACTTCTTGCTGTCTCCTTATACAGTTATTGGTTATACAAAAAGCTCTTTCAATTTGACAGACAGACAAAAAATTTTCCTGTAACCATATTAAGTTATCCAGTTAAAATCATATTTCATGAAGAGGATTAGACTGAAAGCAGTTGCAGGAGGCTGTAGGAAGTTTAGCAAATATACATAACTCTGAAAAATAAAAAGACACAAACAGAATGTTGACAGTATATTAGTTGTTGGGAGGAAAAATAATTTAATGTCTAGTGTCTAAGAATATATTTTGATTTCCTTTATATTTATATCCATGTATATTTTGATTTTCTGTTTAAAAAGAACAAAAATCAATAGAACATAAAAGTGGGGTTTTTTTTAGCAGACTTTTTGTTGTAAAGCAGTGTTGCAGTGGTTGTGTGGGAGTTTTTTTGTTTTTTTTTTTCTCTAAAATACTGAGGTATTTAAAGACTCTTAAGGTTTGAAGTTTTGGTGGCAGTTCTTAGTAACATAAAGAAATGGCACATTAGTGAATAATATTCTCACACAGTGTTATTTTATGCTGTTGAAAAGCTAACTGTGTCTCTGGACTGGAAAAAAGGTGTTTATTGAAAGTGTTTATTTGTAGTTCACGTTCTTAACCATTGATGTAATGTTTTCTTGTAGTAGAGAGATTGCATGTCTTGATGGCCTAGATTTCTCAGTGCATTTTGCTAGTGGAAACTTCCCTTAGAAGAAAAAAAAAAAAATTGATGTATAATGCCATTATTACTCAGGCTTCAACATTACATTGTAGTTTTTTGTAATTTAATCAAGGTATCTTTCTTATCTTCAAATAGTTAAGTGGCATGAGAGCCAAGTACCAGTATCTTTTGCATGATTCAGTGATTTTGTGTATCTTTCCTTTGTACATACGTTCTTGTGTGTGATTCTGGTTTCTTTTTTCCTGTTCCACACATTTGAATTGAAAGGAACGAATCTACTCATAGATACAATGTCCAGTGAAAAAGTTGCGAGCTATAGAATTTTCTTCCTAGTGAAATCTGAAGAAAGTATTTAGAGAATCGTATTTTTCAATTTTTGTTGTCACCTTCCTCCAAACTTTTTTAAACTGTTGTGTAAATCAAATTATAAATAGTCATTCAGTAGCAAACAATTGCTCTTTTCTTATATTCACTGCATCAGAAAAGTTAATTTCAGCAATATCTCTTTTTTTCCCCCTTGCTGATACTTTTCTACCCGAACAGCAGAGTTCCTTCATCTCTCTTTTTCCAGACTATTTTTTTATTACTTAAAACCCACTCCTCTGGGAAAGTTCAATATGTACTTTGAAATGTACAGAGAAAGTAATTCCTTTCCAACAGAGACTGAACTTAACTGTTTCTTGTGCCAGTAAATATTATTGCTAGCAGAAGCTTCACACTTCTAACATTTGCTTTTTGTAAAATGAATTCTTGGAAGTTTTCAAAAGTCTGTAGGAATCCAGCAGCCCACAACTGAGGGCTAACAAAGCAGTAGAGCTGTACAGTAGTTGAGGTTGAGGAGACCCTCACCCTCCAGAACAAATAAATTTTTCTAAATGTGATTGGAAGAAATGCTGACTATTTCAGCGTCCTCTACTTTCTGTGACATGGAGCCCCGTCATCACTGAAGTTTGTAAAAGTTGGGTGCTTAGTGTTCTCTAACCAGATAACATCATAACTCTTTGGACAGATTGAATGTGAAATCAAGTTTTGAGCTCTTTAAAATTAAAAGACTTTGAGAAGAAAAAAAGTAAAGCAGTTTCCATGTACTTTCAGTGTCAGTTATAGACAATTATCAACATAATTTTTATCAGCGTTTAGAGTCCATTAGATCTATCTCTGCAGTATCCGTCATTGAAACCAATCACGGTGTTTGCTCTGAGTGTAATAGTTGCAGCATGAGGGATTTGCAATGTAGGTATTAAATGTTGTGAAACGTTTATATGCAGTTGTTCCTTACAGGAAATACCTAGGCTCCACAAATTAGCAGTCACAGACGGTGAAATGCTTGCTTTTTTTGTTGATCTACTATTTTCTGTGTTTCAAAGAAATATTCGTTTGTAGTGCTTTACACTTCACATCTCCAACACTGAATACCGTGAGGAGCGTTCTTAGTGAACTACATTGCGGTGATGTCCACAACTCACCCACTGTGAAAAGAACTATATAAAAACATGATGATAACAGTCACATGTTACTTTTGTAGATTTAACCTGGGAGCATAGCGACTGTAAGTCGAACTTAATGCATCAAAAGTGTTAATTTCAAATTGTAAAAATAGATGTACCCTGGTTCCCTGCCTTTCTGCATATCCAATAAATTCTTTTTTTTTCTATTTGAAAAAAAGGGGCTGTAATCAAACTTTGTGTTTGGTTGTGGTTTTTTTTCCAACCACAGAGTCTATCTTAAAACAGAAATGTAAGTGTTCAATTTTAAAACAAATAAAGCCTTTCCTAGCCTACAGGATTTTTGGTACAGCCTTCTAAATCCTAATCAATATTATGTTATTTTCTTGTATCTTAGCCTAACTAAATATTATAAAGGAGACAGGAACTAATGTAATTATATTTAAAGTTATGATATTAGACAGACTTTTAACACTGGTAAGAAATTGATAAGTAAGAAGTTGATAAACGTGGTTAGCTTATGCTCTCAGGAAATAATTGTTAACAGGGATTTACCTTACCTGATACCCTTTTAGACCCAATTTGAGATCATTGCAACTTCAAGCTAACAAGTACTTGCTGTTTCAGTTCAAAATTTCATAGCATTGAAGTAGAATATTCATTAATACGTCTGAAGAGTTATGCATCTTTTATCCTTCCCCTGTTTATGGCTGAAATTAGTGACAAATACACCGACTGCCTCTGAACTACTGTTGATACTATGTAGGGCAAACTCCTATTAGCCTTTTTTCCTCCCCTCCATTCCAAAATATCAGGATGTTTGTCTGTATTCCATTTTCGATAGTGATGTTCTGAAGTATATGAGAGAAATTAAGAGATTCCTAGAATATAATGTTTTTTTTTAATATTTCCCAAGAGTGGGAAGCTTTAAATTAAGGCTGTTGCGTTTATATGGACTTCAAAGCTACGTTTTTATAACAGCATCAGTTTGGAGTATGGTATTATAAACCAAGACATCATTGGCTTTGACTGATACTGTTTTGTCCATGTTTTGTGGATGTAAATGTATTTTATGTTAAGCTCCTCTATAATATTTTCCTTTCAGAAATTCTAAGTCACTGTTGGAGTTTCATTGAGAGAAGTGTAACTGAGATGGCTGACTCACAGAGAATTAGATCTGGTTCAGAAAAACCAAACAAGGTGGAACTAACAGTGTATTTACCCTTTGGTATTATTTATGTTGTGTGGTTTTCATTTGATGAGAGTTCAGCTGCCTGTCTGTGAGCTCTTACAAACTACAAAGCACCTTGTTCTTTAACCTTTTGAAGTACACTAAATTGGATATGTTGAATCATATATATTTGTATGGTACAATAGAATAACAACCTGTGTATAGAATTGTAGGTAATTGACAGGATGTGCATGACTGTACAAGAGCAAGAACTTCATAGACTCTGGAGATAATGAATGATTCATTGACAAGACCTGTCTAGAATATAAAAGCTACTTAAAATATTTTGTAACAGTTTTTTTTTTTTAACTTATAACTGTTGTAGTCCTTGTTTCTATCACAAAGATAATCTCATTTTCTGTTTTTATAAAACCAAGTTTTTCCGGTTTTCAGAAGATAATTTTTACCCCCCAAGCAGAGTATGATGCAATTACTGCTAAAACTTACAGCAGTTGCACAACTGTCGTAGTTTAAGTGCTAGGGTCACTCTAGCAGCATGGAGGAAAGTACAAGTGGTCTGCCTTGTTTTGTGGGAGGATTATTACAAGCAGCTCTGGACAGTCAAGATGAGACTTCAGTGGTTATCCAAACAAAATAGTTTAACTTTATTCTTTCACAAGTTGTGAATTTATTATGTTACTTTTCTTGTTTCTGTTATTGCAAATTTTGTGAAATCATTGTTTGCTGGCAGTTATGCCAAATAGCACTAGAATAATGCATTGATTTTAATGCATAACCACCAACCAGTACTATTTTTTCTTCGATTTAAAATGTTTACAATGTTTTGATTAAGCAGTATATTTAAGCAGAACAGACAAGTCTGTTGATATTGCATTGTCACAACGTATTACAACTTTTATATCTTGTTTCAGGAAAAGAAACGGTTAACAATTTGTAATATTGCTCGTCAGTGGGAAATACAGCAGAATCGAATAGCTCTTGTGGCTTCTTTAAACCAAGATAAAGATAACGAACCCTGTCAGATCAATGGCAGTGCTGCATATGTATTTCCTGAAGAAAGCAGGTATTTTATTGGGAAATATTTCTTCTTATTCCGATCTTATATTCCAGGTTACTACTTGTCAGCTATGAGATCTCAATTTATTTCATTATCAAAAGTAATATATCCAAATCAATCCTGAAAAGATGTTTTACTTCATGATTAAACCTGTTGGCCTGTATATATTAATCAGTAATAAATAATATATGTTAAAAAAGTAATATAAAAGCAACTCATAGACTAAAGAAGTGAGAGCTAAATTACTACATGATTTTGCAAAATAAGAAATGTTAAATATGAGTTCTTCAGCATTCTTAAGGCTGTTGGTTTCCTTGACAGCTTAGATGGTTCCTTTTGGTTGAAATTAACAAAATGAGGATGTAGGAGCATTACAAACATTTGTGACCTCTTTTTGTATCAAGAGGTTTCATAAACTGAGTGTTGAAGTCGTGTTCTTAGTTTGAACAGCAGCATCTCTTACTGGACCACTTTCCTGCCTACGCTATTTTAACAATAGCAGTTCTTTGACTTAGCTTTATTCCTAAGGTAATTTTTTCTCAGATAATTTTTGTATTGTTGTTTTAAAATATAGTTATATTATTTTTGTGATACACTTTGTGGCTTGCTTATTTGCATCTAAAAGGTGGCCATCTGGCATTCTATGTAATGTAAAAAATTAAATGCAGAACTTAAAGAACAATGTGTGCCTTGGCTTGGCTAAAACCAAACTAGCACACTTTCAACCTGGCTAGCTCAGGCAAAAGCCTGAAAAAGCCTCGACGCCTTATTGTTCTTTAACCCCCTCTGAATTAGAATTGACATTGATCTACTACTATGTTTTATAATAGTGAAAAATTCCAGAAGATATTTTCAAGATGAGTGACCAAGCAACAAAATGACAGGGGAAATTCAGCATAGATAAGTAATTACAGCTTCAGGTATGAAGTGATAGGCTCTCAATGTTTACAGTCAAGATCGAAATCTTAGAGTTCTGGTTGATTTTTGTCAAGAAAACATCACTTGAGTGATCACTAGTAGTCAAAAAGCAAAATACATTAAAAATACTAGGAAGGTAGTAAAGGATGAAATAGTAACAATCATTACACAACTTTCTAAGCCTGTGATTTGTGCCCATCATGTATTCTCTGTGCATTTCAGTCCAGTCAGCTGGACGTATCGTGTTGCAAGTAAAGTGCGAAGAAATGAGAGCGGAGAATACCTGGACCTGTTGCTTACTTTTAAAATCACTCTCGTGAATTGGAAACCTCACATTATTTTAAATAAATGCTTAGTCATCCTTATTAATTAAGGATTAAACAAGGATAATAAGACATAAGATTATTGTAATCTCTAAGCAGAATAATGAATTTTGATGTCCTGATCAGATAATATGACCTACGGGTTTGAGAAAGAAGTGTTATTCCTGTCAAGAATAAAAGTAACTGTTCTGTACTGTGAATAGCATTGTCCTGGATTGCTTTTAACAACTGTTCTTAAAGCCTCTTACTCATGTTGAATGTGACAGTGACTTCACCTGAATAAATACATTGCAGCTGTTTTTAGGTATCTAAAGCAACACAAAATATGTTAGCATTCTGAGTTAAAATTTATAAGCAGCTTATTAAATATGAGTAATATCTTAATATTTCTTTTTTTTCCTGTCCCACTCAAGTACACCAAGAGCCTTTCTGCCAAAGAGGTAGAATATCTGCAGTGTTACTTGACGGAAAGAGAATTTTCCAGCCCTTAGTAGTTTTGAATCAGATTGGGTACTGCGAGTGAATGAATGCTGAGAAATGCAATCGTTTTTGATGCTTAGATTTTGATAAATGAAAGGACTATCGTTCAATACGGTGATGTTACTATCTCAAAATAATCTCATTTGTATCACTGCATTTTTACTTACTCTACAGGTCTCTTGATACAATATTGAGCAGTGCAGTACAAGGCTTGTCTGTTCTTGAGTCGCATTTGGTGGAAGTGGAAGGAGACACTCTTTGCTTGTATGGTGCTGGAGCGCTGGAGTGCTTGGATCGAAACTGGAGTGCTCAAACAGCTGGAATTATTGTCACAGTCTCCTTTATGTTCATAGAATTCGATGAAATTGTTCAAGTGTTAACAAAACTGAAGATAAAATTTCCTAATTCTGTGGTAAGAATGCCTCAAATTTCAGTTGTGTGAACAGCTGTGGAATATGTATTGTCTAATAGATCCTTAATTTGGCATGGTCACCCTTGAGTGCTTTCATGTAGACATGTTTGTGAATTACATGTTTGCTTGGTGTTACCCTGTAATGCTAACTTGATACTTCTCAAAACCCAAGAACTTTAATTTAGATTCTCACACAGGATAATGTTTTCTTTGCAGACTGGTTATTATTTCTCTTAATTCCTTTGACCTAGCTGATTATTTATAAGTTGTAAAACTGATGTGTAAATACAGTGTTGCCTTCCTACAATATTGTTATGGATCCATGGTATCAGAAGACCTTCATTTGTGTTGTGAATTCAAAGATCAAATAGCTGGTAGGATAAAAAGAGAGAGATAAAATTCAAAGGGAGTAGCTAGCTGAATCGGTACGGCTCTTGGAATTCCTCAGTTCTTGATGAAACAAAACAACATAAATGAGGTGCTCCCTTTAGTACTTCCTTTTTTTTTTTTTTTTTTCTTGGACATTTAAATCAGTCATTTTGAAGCAAATAATAAAATAATGATAACTTACATAAAGCAACTTGTTACTTGGATGATATGCCTCTTGAGCTCCCTGCTTCTTTTTAATGTTTTGAGTATAACAGAACTTAATGATTTCATTGAGATATAGAAATTTGTATTAAGTTCCCCACAAATTTATCCATCTCAATTAAATAATTGTTTCATTGGGGGAAGTAGGGTAATTTGTGGGGGAATAGCAGAATCTCAACTAAATTTTTGTCTTCACCATCAATTTTTCCTCCTTCCCGTTCCCTCAAGTGTACTACTGTGTAGCCAAATACACCATCCTCATAGGAGCACTAGCATAGGCCATGCTTCAAAGAAACAGCAGAGTAGGACTTAATACTAGTCTGCTATGGCCAAAAAAGAATGTTTAAAAACATATATTGTACTTATTTTTGTGTGCATATTGCAGTTGCTTTACTTGCAAAATTAAAATAAACATTGCTGAAATAGTATCACTGCTTTTTGTAACAGTGAAAACATTAGTGCTGTTACTAAAGGGTTTATAAATTGCTTAGGGCCTTGTAATGTTGACATTTCTAAATACATGTAACACACCAACTGGTTGATACATTGGTGTGTTTTGCCACAAAGACCTCAGTTGAAGTGAGCTCAGTTGCTTCATCAGACCTAAAGACTCTTTCTTTGAGTTTGAAAATTGTTTGAGTGGCACAGAATAGAAATCATTATGTTCTCTCTTTATTAATTTAATTTATTGTGATTTGACTTTTTTTTTTTTCACAGCACCTGAAGTTTAAGGAGACCAATCTTGTGATGCTGCAGCAATTCAATGCATTAGCTCAGATGCATCGCATTGAACAGTTGACAGTTGATCCTCAAGGAAATCCAGTTGTCAACTTTACTTTGTGGAAATACTATGTTCTGTTTAGACTGAACCATTTTAATCTACAGAAGATAAATGGAGTAAAGGTAGGACAGTGTTGCTCCTTCTTACTATTGGTCTCAAGAAAAATTAGCATTGTTTTTAAAAAAGCAGGTGAATTGCAGATAAAATGAGCAGAACCCTATCAGTGCCCTTTCAGGATTAGGGGAAAAAATTTTCAAGTAGACTTCATGGTATAATTTCTTGTGCTGTGCATTTCTTAAGTCCAGCTTCGCAGTGTTACAGTTAGCAAAGGTGATAAGATTCTTAGTTGCCATAGAAATGTTGCATTGTCTTAGTTGTTTGCAAGTGCAAATGACAGTCCAAATCTGTACTGGAGTGATTGGGATATAACTGAAGGGAAGGCTTTTTTTTTATTTCTGCATGTGTTTCTAAAAATAAATAAATAAATAAACAAAGAACTGTATGATTTTACTTGATTTTAAGAAGCACTTCTTTATTATGTTCAGAACAATCACAGTGCTGACACTGAATACTGTCTTTGAGAGACTACTTAGTAGTTTACAGTATACGATTATATTTCCAGTGTTATATTTCTGTTATATTTACAGAATATAGCTAAAATCATATTTTCTTCTTTAAGCATATCACAGGAAAAAGTCTGTCAAATAGATTTTGGGTTTTATTTTTTCTTTGCTTGCTATGTACAAGATTGTTAGTATGTCAGGTTTTGTTGGGTGTGTGTTTTGTGTAAATATAAAGTTAGGATACTAATATTGCTATTCTTTGTACTTTATGTTCCCCTTTATGCCAATTGAAAGTAAATTTTTTCAAGCATGTAAAATGGTTATTTCATACTTGGGCTTTGATCGTGAAGGGAGCAAGAATAGTTATGACACAACACAATGTTGCATTCAACTTTAAACACTAAATAAGTTTAAGTGGTGTTATGGAAGATAAGTAGAGCAAAAATAATGTGTAGCTTTAGTGTTTAGATCTGGTATTTTAATTTGGTCGTCATCATATGTTTTGGATTAGCTGTTTTACTTGCTATCTGATACAGCCATAGCCTGAATGTTGTGGTTTACTTGGTTTTAGTTCTGTAACACGTGCATTAATTGCGCAGAAGAGCAGGAGCGGGTTGAAGAGTGAATTAGCTATCAGAGGTAGGACAAGAAAGGAGGAAGGCAAATATGACTTGCTCTAACGGCACAGTATACTGAAAAAAAAAAAAAGTTATAGTAATCCCACAAGAATTTTAAAATAACCGTGAATTTAGTACTTTACAAAAAAATGCTCATCAAAGTTGATTTAAAAAAAAAAAGGCGGGGGAAATAAAAAGGTTGAATGTGGGTTTAAAGTTTCTTTTTTACTGCATCATGTTTTCAAAATCAGCACTAGTGATTCAGATTGAAAGAAAATAGAAGATAAATCTGACCTGTTCGGCCTTCATGGAGAAAGAAAGAAAACCGGAAAATAACACAACTATTTAAGTAGTCTTCTTGTTACGATCTCATGGTCAGCAAATTCAGTCTTTGATGGAGATGTTTGAATTTAATAGTGCTTGAGGATGAATTTAGTAAACGGATTTACATGTAGCACAGCATGCTTCTTATGTAGGGCATATATCAAATCTTAAATACATATGACTGAAGAAGTTTTTTGTCCTCAACAAACTTTTTGAGCCAGACTGCACTATATGAAGATGTGCACACAGAAATTTTTTCCTAGTGTCATTAATCATCTGAAAAGTCTCATAGCCGAGCAGAAGAGACAGATGAACTCCGATCGCTGTTTTTCATTAGTCTACAGCAGAAGTCTTGGTATCCAGCTTTGCAGAGATACGTTACCTTTTCTTTTAATATCAATAATGGAAAATTGAGTTTCAATGTAAAGAATACAAACCCTGTAGTGTGCTATTGGACCTTAGATCAGCCCTAAATAATAGTTTCAGATGATGGAAATGTGCATATTCTGCTATTCTGATTATCATTTGTGTGCAGAGTTTGTGAAGGCTGTTGTGTTGCCAGCTTTGAGGTACCTATAGTTGGTGAGTAAAAGCAATATATACGAACTGAATTGACTAAATAAATTGCATAACTCTGGCACTTCAAAAAAAAAAAAAAAATGTATAAGGAAGCTTTTATTTTTCTGCCCAACCTCCCCTTTCCATTCCAGTTATGTTCCAGGCTAGAAGCTGAGTGTTATCTCCCCCTAAGAATGATCTTGTTCCCTTGTCAAACTGTTAATGTTTACTAACTGTGGATAAGCAAATTCTCTTCGTTGAGATGCACTGTTTGGAGTTTTTTCCCAGTGAAGGTAATCTCTGATTAATTAAGAGTTGTCAAGGTTTGAAGTTACTAAACTTTGCAAAATGCTTTACGCCAAGTGGTGTGGCATACAAGGTAACAGATGCACGACATTGACTGACTTGGTGCCTGTTCTCTGCACTTGGCAAGAAGCAAGCATAATAGATGTACATTTATGCGATATTACCGTTACCATCTTTTTGTGATTAATGGAGCAAACAATGTACTGGAGTACGATGGAGAACATGAGATTCTGTGAACTGGAGAGTGTATTCAGTGTTGCTGTCTCTGTTGACCTGGTCCTTATGCTTCTCTTAACATAAATAAATAAATTAAAATCTCTTATTTCTCCAGCAGACATTTCTGCCTGCAATGGTCTTTGTTTCCCTAGCTGCCTTCTGCACTCTTTGTTTTAGACCCTGCTTCTGTTAACAGACTGTTGAGCGAGGTCATCTTCTTCTAGGTTACTAAGTAAAACTTACTTAATTTTAAGTGAAAACAAGCAAATCTAAACACTGCGAAAATGGAATTGACTTTATATTTCTAATTTCCTGGTCTATATTTACTCTAGTGAATTTCTTCCTGTGTTATGCTGTTGCAGTACCCTTTAGGCAAGGGTGGATTGTATAGTCCATGAACATTAAACAAGGATATAGTAAAATTACATTCATTTAGATCAAAATTGCATTTTACTCACAGATTTGAGTAATACAGAATACAAATGTTGTCTGGAAGTACTTAGTAATTATTGCGAGTATTGAAGTTAATTTAGTAATGGGTTGCTTTCCAAAAATACGTTATAAGATGAATGGAAATTAAATTTGATCCAGAAGTTAAGAAGTCACTGAGTGAGTTTCATTGTCCTGTGTTATCCAGGTCAGATTTAGACGATAATAAAGATTTCTTCTGCACTCAGTGGAAAGCCAGGAGACTAGAAACTATGCCAGCAAAGTTTTGGCAGTTGAAGTCAGTTCATAGTCTGGTCATCAGGGCAGGAGAAACACAGGCAATGGTCTCCAGAGGTGATGAGCCAAGATAAAAAAAACCAATAACAATCACCAAAAATAAACCCCTTCCACCTTCTTTATACAAAACTGAAATGTGTAAAATTAATCCTAAAATTTTTTCAACCACTGAAAATTAGAGGCATCTGTAATGTAATATTGACACAACCGTGTGGATGGTATTTAGAGAAGTATAATGGAGGAACGCTTGTTTTGGGGGGTTGAAAAATGCAGAGAAAATGATCTACTCTTTTCTTCGCCCCACCCTCCCCACCCCTAGACTCTCTTTCTATAAAGTCTTCTCTATGATGCTGCCGAAACAGGAGAGACCGTGACTTAACCTTTTCATGTGTGGGTACACAGAATCTTTCTGTTTTTCCAGCATAACTTGATCAGAAATCTTCCAGTAAGCCTTCTGTAAGTGCATGCAGTATGGAGTAGAATTAACATGTCTGGACTTCAGATGCTCAATGTAAGAAATTGTTACAAAATTGCTCATTTCATGAAGACTATCATGAAGCACAGGGTAGCATGTGTATACATTATAGATTCCAGAATTACAGGAAATAAAACAAGCACAAGTAACCTCCTTTGGTTTCTTTTAAAGTATGTTTAAAGTGTCAGTAAAAGCAAATCCATGTTTTGAAGATATGCCTGGACCACATCTGTACTCAGTGCTCTCTATAACAAATTTCAGTTGATTCTCGATGTACATGTGTAATGAATTATGAATCTGCCAATTTGGAAACTCAAATTTTTCTATTTTTTTCCTCCTTCTCCCCCTTTCCTCACAGGTTACTGAAAATGATATTGTAATGGCAGAAAGGCTTTTTGGCATTCTGGCATATGTAGCATCTTCTGAGCTGCCACATTATCGCATGCTTTCGTTATTTGGAGAATCTAGGTAAAATGCCATGAACGGAATTGGAATTTGTTCAGAATGTATTGTTTAACTCTCTTGTATGCTGTCGTGATAAATTATTTCTAGATAAAAAGATACAAATCTCACAAATAACATCTTAAGAGAAGATAAATCCTCTGCTTATTGCAGAAATATTAACATCTCCTGAATCATGTAGACAGAGGTTTTCACAGAAGTTACATGAAGTCTGCTGGGTACGATTAAAAGGCACATGTACACAAATGAACTGCTTGCTTAATCCTCCAGTTGTACTGGTATTGGTGAAGATCTATGGACTTTCATGGTTAAGACTGACTATTTTTAGTGGGTACTTTATAGTGGATGACTGTAAGAGTTAGCAGATTTAAGAGTTGGTGCTGTAAGAAAAAAGGTGCTTAAAAATCCCATTTTTAGTCTTCTATAGATACATACTTAATAAAAGTTTAAGCCGCAAGAGTTCCTATTTACGAAGATGCTACGTGATACATGTCGAAGTCCATCCTATAGAAGCAAATTAATGGAGGAATATGTAGAGTCGTCTGTATTTTGAGTAACTTGAGGATGAAATAAACTTGAAAGCTCATAAAGTACGTGTTCAAAGGGAGAAAAGAAAAAACCCTAACAATCACTAGAAACATATGCACTTTTTCAAAGAAAGTTTCCAAGTTTCCAATAATTAAAACTGTAAATCTTTTCATTATCTTTTCACAGGAGGAAGCAATTCCATTATCTGCTGGAGGGAAAGGGAAAGAAATCTGGGATTGGAAGTGAGGAAAGTAGTGATAACAGAAGAAATGGAGGAGAAAGCTCAACTCGAGTAATGTTGAATTACATGACAAAGGACTTTCATATGGAAAAGCTTGAGGTAAGTATATCATTACAAAATACTTTCATCCTCTTATTTTATAACCGTAGACTACTCCTCATGGAATTTGTCTATATATCAAGTTTCAGTTGTGCTGTTGAGAATGGTGGTTTTAAAATATCACTGCTTACCGTATTTACATGTGTAATCAAACACTTTAACTGACCTCTGCCAGAATACTGCATAACGGTCAGTTTCTGTCTTTAGTGAAGGGGTCCCTGAACAGTGTCACAGTCTCAGAAATACATTCTTACCTACAAGCCTTTCATTCATAACAAAGTGTACCTGCATTAGTAAAATATAGGAAGCGAGCACAGTGTGGTTTTTGTTTTGTTTTGTTTTTTTTACAAAGAAAAATGTATATTGTTAGGATTTTCTAATGGAATTCAGAAAGTGTATCCCAAAATCCATTGGTGAAGAAACACCCACAAGCAAGGTTCGAGATAGCTCTCTTTTACTACAGCCTGCACTGTTTCCTAGCTTTTAAATGAGCTACAGAAAATAAGTATATAGGAAATGTATTAGGTTTAATTAGTAAAACTGCAAGCTGGCTTGTTTCAGACAAGTGCATCAGTCACGCTTGTTTTAGTTTGTGTTTCTCTTCTGCTAACTCTTTTGCTTGGGCAAAGGGAAATTCCCAGGGAGAACATGCTTCTTTCAGCCACAATTTCTTTTCTGAGCAATCATGATGAGTTCTAGATGTATGCACTCTGCTTCCCACATTTGTCCCATTATTTTCTTTTTGATTATGTGGAAATACATAAATCCTCTAGTGCAAGAAATTAAATCAAGTTCACTGAACACTGAATTCACTTACTGCATTGTGGTTTTGTTATCTCAGATCAGTAGCACAAAAAAGAGAGTGACTGCATGTGTGAAGAGATTAAAAGAACATTTTAGTTTCAAAAGCTGTGATAGCAGCTCTTAAAACTTTTAATGGCATAGAGTAAGACAGTGAGACATTCTTCTTGTCCTTTACCATAGAACAAGCATTATAATAAAATAAGCTTGGCTTTTGTGCCATTCGTGAAATATATGCATTGTTTTCTCTTCCCAGTGCAGCAATTCACACCTTGTCCTTAGTTATAGCATTATGTATGTGGCAGCAGATATTACAGGATGTCACGAGAGAAGAGCAAAATAGGCAAAAAAGACTGGTTCCACATCCCCATCACCAGTAAACTAATGTAATAAATGTGATTGAATAAGTTTATTGCTAAAGATGACAGTCTAAGTCATTGAATAATAATTTGGTTTTTTTAGGTGAAACAGCTGGAAAGTATTTTCTCTGCTTTATCACTCATTTAAGAAAACTTCTGTTATGATGGTCTGAAGCATGACCTAACATTTTAAGTGTTATAAATCAAATGAGTTAGATGTGTAGCACCAATATAACTTATTGTTCAAAGCTTATTATGGCACTTTATAGAAACTCTGCAGAAACAAGGATTAATACAGTTTGAGTGATGAAAATGCAGAGCTAGTAGCTGCACCAAGTGCAATGGTTGGTTTGGGTTTTTTTTAATTATTTTTTTAAAGGTTCAGGTTACTTTAGTATCTAATGTAGTACATGTTAGGAACTATGCACTTGCCAGAGTCCATCAGGGAGTCTGTGGAAAGGATGCACACTGGCATATTTTTGTGTGACAATACACTTGGTTCTTGTTAGGGCAGGTAGATAGAAGTATACTTTCCAACTGTTGTACTGTAATCATGAAAAGCTGGAAAGGGAAGGGAGGGAAGGAAGAAAAGTAGTCTGGTGCTTAATTTCTGTAAATTTTCACTGCTGTGTCAGATGGCAACAAAAATCATAATGCTGTTAAAAGATATTCACACGACTACTTGAAAGTGGATTTCAGAAAAATTAATGAATGAATATAGTATGAATATTATGGATATTATGAATAGAATAAGATTCTGTGGCCATGCAACTTAAAACTCACGGGAAAAAGTGTGCAATGGCCTCTTTGCCTGGTAATGGCTATGTTATTTAATTCATTAAATTTTTGTGGTTGTTTTTCGAGTTTGCTCTTGTTTAACCTTTTCTTCCTTTGTCTTATACAATGTGTAATGGTTCTCTCATGCAGGAAATCAAGGAAAGAAAAACGTTTTGCCAGACATACGTCGAGAACTTAGTGAAAGAAGCAGCTGACATCAATATGAAAAATGAGTCGTTGCAGAAGCTCTGGCCTCAGATGTTCATTGAGCTTGTCAGAGACGCAGTGATAGAAATACGCAATAAAAATTCCTACATGAAACTCTGCTTACAGCGGATCACTGATCAAAAACAGTAGAGTCAAGGCTTGTCTTGCAAGCTTTTGCTTTCAGTGTTCTATGATGTTTTACAAACTTAAAACAATAGAATATAAAATTACCATCACTATGGCATATTTCACCTTCCCCTCAAAGGAATGCCTTTAAATCTTAATTAACTCTTGATAGTTTTGAAAGAAAAGTTTACTTGCATACTGCTTTAACAATACTTCCTTGGCTAAAGTGATGAGATAGCATAGAGGTAACTTGGTGATTGCAATGTTTTAAAGTTCCTGTTTATTTTTTTTCTGCTACCCTTGCTTCTGATTTTTAAAAAACTAATTTACACTCTGCTTGCCTTATTTTTTATTGATCACTTTTCAATTGTCACCTTTTTGACTGCTGCTGTTTAAAAAAAGTAAATCAAGAATAGTAGCTGATTTTTTATGAGTGAAAGTTAATAAATTATTTTTACACCCTGAACTTGATGGAGACTTGTTGTTTAATTTGTGAGATTACAGAACGTGGTTTCGCATCAGTGCCATCACAGTGTTCAGTATATCAATGTTTAACGAGCCTGATTCTCAAACAAACAAATTGCCCAAACTTGATTTCAAGTGTTTTTCATTAATTTTGTTTGTATTAGTTTGTGTGAATTATTTATAGGTAAAATATGAATTTGATGTCTACTCACCTAAGCTTTATTTTTATTCTGTTAAAATACATCAATAACATATTTTCTTTAGTTTCCTTATTACTAAATGATTAATTTTTGGGGTTTGCCACGATCAAATGAACTGAAATGCATGCATTATATTTGGTAAGGAAACTGATGACTACTATTCAGTTGTAATTCAATTCTGTGACTGTGCGAAAATTTCGTATTTGTTATCAATAAAAATAAATTCTTCACTTTTGCCCTCCACAGATACTGTAAAGAAGTACTGTGTGCAAAGAAAAGACTTCTCCTTAATGCTTCCTGAAGAGATGAGACACAACTTGCCCCCCAAATCAACTGTGAATGGGTAGAAAAAACACATTCCGTAGTACAATAACTTCTGCTGTTAACACCTTGCCAGCTTCTCAGAAATTGAATTTAGGAACTGTTGGCAAGTTCAGCTGATTCCCATGGCTAGTGTTCATATGCAGGTAGAAAGTTGTGCTATTTAAACTTAATTTAATATTAAACTTAATTTTATCTTAATTAGAACAGTCCAGAACTGTGTGCATTCTTTTACTCAGTTCAAATTGATCTTATTTTACTTAAGCTCATTTATATATAAAAAAGTGTTCATAACCAAATAAAACTTCCTGCAAGGGTTTCTATGGCTCAAAACTAAGTTTATTTTTAAACTTTACCTGGGCAAGATTCTCCGGGAAAGCAGAGATGCAACAGAGTTTTGTAAGTTTCTATGCCCTGAAAATAGCTTTGAATGAGTAGGAGGAGTCAGGTGGTCATTGGTGTTTTGGAATATACAGTCTACTTGCATTCAGGTCAAGTTGATGCATCTAAGTTGTTGGAGATAATCCATTTTCAGAGCATGTTACAAGCTAACAATGGCACATGTACTGTTAAACGTGACTTTCAATTTGGTTTATGTTATGTGTGTTCTTCTAAAGCATACTTGCTGTTAGTTGCTTTTCAGTCTTTGCAGAATTTGATGGAGGTTAAGTCACTTAAATTCTAAGGAAATGTTAATAGGCCTGAAGAAAACTACTCCAGCAGTTGATAGAATTTAATGGAAACAATCACCCCTCCAGGCTTTTTGAACTGCTTCATGGAATTTATAGTAAGATTAGTGTATTTGATAGGATTTTTTTTTTCTTTCCATTGGAAAAGTTTTATGGTGCATTTTATTAAGGAACATATTAAGACTGCAAAATGTGAGAAAAGAAGAGTTTACATTGTAGAAATACAGTCAATATAGAGATGATCATGCAAAAGTTTTTTTTGATCCATCAGTTCCTTTACATCATTTCTGTGCAAAGGGGATGGTGGGTTAAACAATTCCAGCTTCTGCATGGGGACAGAAACCTCAGCAGCTGTGTGAAAGTGCAGAACTCTCCTGATGATGTAGCTGGAGCAGATGGGCCCCTTTTGAATCAGATTCAGCAGCAATAAAAGACTGGAAAAAAATGTTTTAAGAAGGGTGGATTGGTCTAGAGGAACAGGAAGTTCTCCATGGGAAAATCCAGAGAAAAGCCAGACTTTCTGATACTGAGCCTTTAGAAGTATAATCCTGATTGGAGGCTTTAAGGTCGGGTCTTGAAAAAGTGAGTGAAATGAATCAGAGGGTGTTGACTGTGAGTTGTAGAAACATCTTAAAATGCTCTGCATTCCCAGTGGTCTGTGAATGCTGCCAGTTTGACTTTTTTCACTAATAGCAGCTGTTTCATAACTGGATTGCTAAATGGCTGCAGCAATAGGTAGCTATTACAAATGAAGAGAAGAATAACGTTGGGCTGCATGTTGTTTTTAACGTAGAACCAGTAGGAACAAAAAATACATACATTTTTACTAATTCTTTTTAGGAAACAAGTGAATGATGGACTAAAGCGATGTTAGATCTAAGAGTACATAGAAATTTAAGCAGCCAGGTGACCTTAAAATTGTTAGCATGCTATATTTTGTTTATGTGTGTATTAAAATGGTTTGTCGATTCATATAGACTTATGGCATATATTACTGTAGTTGCTTATTAAGGAGTTTCAAGAACCTAAAAATTTGAAGGTGATATAAGCATCAAATTCTTAGCTGTTCTGAAACTTAAGCACTACATATATAAACTTTCTGTGGTTACAGGTGTAAATTGAGGAGTTAAAACAGCCATTGATATCGAAGCTGGGACCTTTTAATAAAACCTTCCAGGCTGAAAGCAGTTATTTTTTTCTGCTTCAGAAGCCTTTAAATGCTGCATAAAACTGTATTTTCATATTACTAATATTTCATTTATAGCCCATCCAAAATGGACTGTTGTGATCCCCTCATGTAGCCTGACTTTCTGCACAGGACAGGAGCTATTACTATAAAAATTCCATATGTTAACTAGAAATCACCTTAAGGGTTAAAAAAAGATATTATTTTGACTTTTAAGTCTTTTGAAAACTTTGTCCATTGATTTTTGGATTATTTTTACAGTTTCCTTATTTTCTGAGACACATTTCCTCTATGCCCAGACAATTGAGTAATGATGTATCTAATTTTTTTGCAATTTCAGTTTAGCTGTATCATGGATGAAGGCCCCATTATGTCATGCAGAGTCACTTGTTTATTATGCAACTGAAATTTGATCTTCAGTCAGGAGACTGATGAAGAGCTGTATTTCATACACTCCTTTTGATATGAGATCTGGAAAAGTAATAGAGCTGCAGATATGCCACCACGGTGCAACAAAGGGAGAAGTGATTCACTTGATGCAAACCAAAAGCTGATCCTGTCAGTTTTGAGGAAAAAAAGGTACTGGGAAGTGGTTTTAACTAAGCATTGTAAAGTAAGTAAAACTACCCTGCTGCCTGGGATGGAGTGTTAGATCTGAATCTGGAAATAGCTGGAAACTTTGTTTTCCTATCTGTGCAGATCGGTGATAAAAGAGGGAAATTTCTTGTTCCACTGCTACAAATGGTCATACTTTTATCATGCAAACTATTTAAAATAGTAATAAAAAAGGGTTAACCTATTAAAACACTGAACGGCTGCAGATTAACTTAGGCTATTGTGCAAACAGTAGTGAGTTCACAATCTATATATACATGCTGTGAATTCGGGACAAGTGACCTTATCAGAGCTGTAGGCTGTCAAAGTGACAAACACTGGTGCTTTCTGTTGCTACTTTTATCATAGTAACACATCAGGATGAACTGCTTTTCGTTAGCTGGTTTATTTAAAGAAGCTGAGGCAAATACTTGTATTTCATATTATTAAGCAACATTCATAAAGATGTGATTTAGATTGAGAGCTCAGTGTGCATATTCAAAATTACAATAATGTCTATTTTTTTCTTTGATTGAGAAAACAGACTACTTGAATACGTTTCTGTTCTCACATCACACAAACTCTGCTTCATCTTGAAGTTCAGTTTCCATGAAATTATTTTTCTCTTTAATTTGAGTTGGAGGCATCAGTCTTTTGGGGATTTGCTAAATGCTTGTAGAACAAGGAGAGGGAGAAGAGACTAGCTATCACTTTGCTCTATGGTGTGATAAAGTTGCTTTTACTCAAGGTGAATATAAACTTTAATTTTTACATACTAAAAAGTAGAGACTGTAGGCTACACAGGCTTTAAACTATCTTACAAAAGGCTAACTGGTATCTGCTTACACACATCACCTCAGAGCTGGATTTTTTTGAGCATGAGCTAAAAGAAATTGAATCTAAGGGACTGTTTATACAACCCACGTATCTAGTTTTGTTGGCTAGCTTTGCTAGGCTTCTGCTCTCGGGGGAAAAAAGATAAGCTCATCTGGAGGAACTCTTGTCTCTGTTTACTGTGGTGAAAACAGCATTTCTTTACAAGCAGTGTATTGGACCTCATATGCCATACTTGTGTACAGATGAGGTGGACAGATGCTTCTACTTATTGTATCAAATGTCGGGAAGCCCTAGTGAAGAATCAAGAAATTTTAATGGGGGAAAACTGACTCTTCTTAAGTTCTGAGTTGTTAGTTTTTGGTGGTTTTTTTTTCAGTTAGATAGATGTATTGCATGCAGAAACATACTTGACTGATAAAAATACACTGAATGTTTAAAAAACAAGCAAACAAAACCAACAAGCCCCCACAAAAAAAAAACCAACACCAAAACAACAAAAAAAATCAAACAACACCACCCCCCCCGCCCCCCCAAACCCTGGAGAACTGCAGATTAGGGTATTTATACAAAATCCTGCATTAAAGTATCCAGCATCCCCAGAAAATGCATTTGTGCAAGACAACCCTATATTCCTTACGAATGACTATGTTTACTTGAGGTGGCCTTTATATTTAATTGTTTTATCCAGCTTTTTGGAAAATACTGTTTGATGGCTTCATGATTGCCCGTGACTTTGGTTGATTGGTATGGTTAAATTAATGCAATCAAGACGACAGGATCAGATTTCATGGTGCTGTAATCTGTTGGTTAACAGGATGACAATGCTTAATCTCACATTTTGTTTCAATCTTCCTAATTAGGCAGCTACTTCTGTATTAAGGAGAATCTTGTGTGCAACTTCATTCTCCTTATGTAGTGCATGGCGTTGAGTATATTGCTGCATCCATACCCTGCATGCTTTCTTGTTTAAGACAAACTATTCCTTTCACTTTTGTTTGACTAATACAGGTATCCCAGAGCTTAAATGCTGCTATTAGCAGTACTTCGTTTTACGCCTGACAAATCTGAGACTTTACATGAATACTGAGCAGATCACAAACAAGTTCATTCTTTCTGGAATACGAGACATAGATAATGTAAACACCACTAACCTTTTCAAAGTAGTGAGAATGATACCTTTCAAGAATCAGGGTGATGAAAAATCCTATCTGTGTGTAATATTGAGCACTTAAGCACAGGAGAAGATAGCCTGGAATGATGTATGGTTTCCATCTATTTATAATATATCATTAGAAAAAAGATTATCAAGTTAATTCAAACTACAGTGGTGAAGAAATTGTGCCTGTTAATGCAATGTTTGTATTATGTGTTCACGTAATCTAGACATCTTGCATGGTTATGCAAGTAACAGTGGTATTAATGTCATTCACACTCAGTGAAAGAAATCATAGCAATACGTAGAGGAGCCGTGACTTTACAGTAATAAAAAATGCTGAGTTCGTTGATTAGCTATTGTATTACACTTTGAAATTATATCATGAGACAATGCATGCTGTGGTTTGTGTTCTACATGGATATGTAGCACATTTGCTGCCTATTTGCATTAGGCTTCAGTGATCTATGTTTTTTAATAAAGTGAAGAAATCATTCTGAAGAGTGATGAAAGAAACTAAGAGCACAGAGCACAGCATTCTTCCAGTTTCTAACTCGGCACTGACAATGGAATATATTAAGCTTCATACAACTGTCATACCCTGGGTAAAGTACACATGTTAAAGCTCTCAAGAGTCATTTGACCATGAAGCTTTTGTGTAAGTCTACAAACAAGATCCTCTAGAAAAATGTTACTTAGATTCCAAATAGATGTTAATAACTGTAATAAAATGTAAACATTCAGGGTTTTGTAATCCAGAAAATGTGAACTGGCTTGTCAGTTTAGAGAAGAGAAGGACTGGGTAAATATTAGAGGGAAGAATTCCTAGGTGTGGCAAATGCTATTGGAATACAGAGTGAATAGTGAAGAGAACATTTGTTACAATGATTTTGCATTCTTCTGGAGACTGCGTGTGAATGCATGGAAACAGGAGTGTATAAACCCACAGCCAAAGACGTAATCGCTCCCTGAAAGACATGAGCATGAAAATCTCTCTCTGATGTTGTGGCAGTTACTTGTGTTGTTTTGATGTTGTTTTGTGTTTGTTCTTTAAACCGCCAACTAACAAACACTCTAATGCTTTTATGATAATGCAATGAACAACCAAGAGGCTATATTTTAATTTTGAACTTATCTTTAGAGGTTTTATTTCTTCTGTCTTTAGCATTATCTAATTGACAGCTGCATAAGCAGAAACGTTACATTGTACGTTCAACAGTTGCAGCAATGCTAATTGCTTTATTAGAGCTGAAGCCTTCATTGTCCTGAGGATCTGTGTCTAGATTAAGTAGTAATGAGCAAAGCAATTTTTTTTTTTTATTTTTTGCTTTTTAAAGTCAGACATCCAGTTATTCTTTCCTATTGTGAATAAGCATAGGAGTCTATAACCAATGGCATTTTTCTCTGTGAATTACCAGCGCTTCTAGATGTAACTGTAGACATTGAGCTCCATCTCAATGCATATTACCATTATTCAGCAACATACTTAAGCACGTGCTTACTTCTAATCACACACTTGAACATTTCCATTATTTTTCAGGATTTTCCAAGGCTAGGACTCACTATAGCCAAAAATATCTTTGATTTTTGGCCTGAAACAAGAGGTGGAAGGTTAAAGGCAGCATATTAATTAAGCACGCTTATTACTTCAAGTCTTTGGATCAGGTCCTTTTTTATTTTAAAGCCTGTTATTGTAAGTTTAATTGGAATGAATATCTTATCCAAGACAAATCTTGCTATAACCACAGTTATATTTAGATTATTCCAAGTATTATGAGCATTTAAAGACATTGATCAGTTATTTTCATTTATTAATGTAAACTATGAATTGTTCTTAACATGAGGAATTTAATTTACTACAATAAGGAATATCTCCTCAACATGCTGTTCACTCTTTGATAGAATGCAAAGTAGTTTGCTTTTAAGAATATTTCTAGCCATTTCTAAACATCTGAAATTTTAAGTATGGGAAACAAAGGTGTAACTAAAACTGGAAATTGAGAGCTTGTTTCATGCAACTGTAGAGGCTGGGGGTTTGGTTTAGATTTGGTTTGTTTTTCCTAATTAAAAATATGAGTGTTGTAGGTCTCCACCCCCTTCCACCTCTCTACTTCCCCCAGTGTAACTTACTGTAGACTACACTTCACACTAAATATGCTGAGAACTGAGTCTAAACTTTCCTTTATTCATTTTGCTTATAGATTGAATTTCTAGATTATTAGCAGTTCTAATGATCCACAGGATTGTTTATGAAGCTTTATTTATGTTGCATTATTTCAGTGTTATACATCTCCTCTGCAGATGTAATAATGCAAGATTTAAATGCAAGTTGACACACTGCTGAAGATTCTAAAAGGAATTTGCAATGATTTGTGGTCTTTATTAGCATGCATATCAGAAAAGCAAAATCTGAACTAAGTAACCTTTGTGAGGTAAAACAGTGGTACTGTTGAAGGTATTGCAAGATTCCCAGTTATGTGAGTGACTGGGATTTCACACGTGACCTGTATGCAAGGTGAGAATTACCCTAACTGATTTTTTTTTTTTTTAAATCAATGGTGATGACATCTATGTCTCATCTAGTCATTCATATTCGGTGCTGGCTAGAGGAAAATAAGACACTTCTACAGATTGAAACATCTGATTTGTTCTAGATGTCCATCTTTTCAATGCAGTGGAATTGCTTTTTCTTTTTTTCCTTCCCTTATTAGAGTAGTCTAGGCACTCATCCGGATGTCAATGTCTGCAAAAGTCTGAATTTGCACAGACAAGTTCTGTTCTCCCACCTGTTCTCTGCTTCCCTCTCATGCAACTAAAACCAATGTTTTCTTGCATGCCAGTCAACCCACCCAAGTAGCCCACTTTATGATGAACAAACATGCACTCGCTCTACTTGAATTCGGGGTGAAGTTTGAGTGTCCTAGATTTCCAAACTGAGAGATGCATAACTGAAGTCTTGCTAGACTTCAGTGAAATCTAGATCAGTAGGTGCTTCGTCACGTTTGAAAAGGCGTTGAGCTCTGGCACACAGGTGTTCTCCTTTGCCATTTTGAATACATATTTGCCAAAGGAGGAAGGTGATGTGGTCACATGGGTAGAGTGGGAGACTGTGAATTAGGGTAGACATTGCCAGGTAGCAGATAACTGCTTCTTCACTCAGGTCATTACAATAGTATGTATACACATGGGAGTAGTAAAGCATGTAGCAGAATGTTAAATGTGCTTGGTGACAAGCTAGAAATACTCATGTTGTAATTGTTGTTTTGACAGAAATTTATCTCAGTTCAGTTGGACATAGCCATTTCTCTGGTGGTGAGATGACTGGGTGGTAAGGCAGCTGCTCTCTCACATACAGTGATTGTTATGTCCTGGGCAACTACAAAGAAAGTCGGTCATTTGCAGCTCGTACGGGTATTCAAGTTGTCAAACAGATTCTTCATAAATTCTGCAGAACACCGTTTGTGGAATTTTCCGTTTTATTTACAAGAAAAATTAAGTGGTCCACATCTTTAAAGAAAGTGAGTTACATTGGTCAAAAATTACTTCAGAGGTGCTAAGGACCCTTTAGCTTTGTTGTTAAGATTTTTTTAAATTGTGTGAATCTTGATCTCATTGCTGTTTGGAGAAGAAACCGAAAAAGGAACCACAGGTGGTCTGAGAAAGTTGTATTGATTATTTGCCCTTTCTTTGTTGGTACTGAACTTTTGCCCTTGCTTGATGATGCTAGCTGTAGGCTCAGTGTCACAGATGAACTAGAGGCTGTGTCAGGAAAGTATTTTAATAGATCTTGGTGTCCTCAGGGCAGTTTCCAAATTCGATCAATGTATGTTGCCCATCTAAGATAAGTCATTTATTTCCACATCTTCCATTAACACCTCACTTCAACAAGCTTTGTCATGTTGCAGGGACAAAGTAGCATCTCAGAAATCTGTATCTCAATATATGATCTATGGTTGTGTTTGAGGTCTTTTGGCATAATGGTTGAGTGTTAATTGTAAAGATTCTCGTATTAAAGAATGTTTAAGACATCTGTGCAGCCTTACTGCTGACTGGTGCTCATTTTTTAGTCCACAGGCACCTTCTTATAAAATACACTTGTCAAACTCATCCAAAATGGTATCCGAAGGAGGACATAGGATAAAAAAGTGTCTTGGAGAGGATCATCCCCTGTTGACCTACATTTTAACAGCAGCAAAAGTGAAATAAAAGCACTGGGTTGCATTAGATATCTGGTAATGAACTGACAAAGGTGTTAAGGAAGACAGGTGCTGTGTATCTCATCTGTAGTGTATGTTAAGTGTTGGGCAGCCAGAGAGTGAGGCAGCCTTGTGTATTTTTAGAGGTGTGAGAACTGTTGCAGGAAGCCAAATCCTATATTTCTCCTCCTCCCCTTAGGAGGCTCTCACTTTCCCCACCCTTTGTTTCCGAGTGCTAATGTATTCTGTTATTCTTTTCATATTACTTGTAGCCTCAGTGCCTGGTCCAACAGCAGGCCAGCACAGGCAACTTTTTCCTTTTCCCCAGCTCTGCAGTGGGGAACAGCTACAGAGAAGGCTATTGCTTAATTATTAGTTATTGGCGTAAAGCTGAAGCAGCGGAGCTGTGTTATGTGGAGAGGCCAAGAGGAAGAATGCTAGGGGTAGGAGCACCTGTCAGTGTGGAGCAAAATACTTCTCGCACATGTAGCACTAGATTCAGTGGGAGGTTTTTTTTCCTGGCTCTTTTAAAATTTTTTTTTATTTCTTTAATTTCAATAGAATCAGCAGATGAGGGAATCCACTGCTTGGCTGCCACTAACACAGACTTCATTAACTAGCACTTTCACCTGTAACAGTCACAGGTCAAGTATTGCCTGGATTTTTTAAACTAGTCTGCCTTATGTTCTAGGGAGGAATCATGCCACTGTTTTTTTTATTCATCATTGCACCTACAGAACGAGTGGAATTTGTGATAAATAAAATGTGCTGACAGTAGTTATTTTTGTGAGAGCTTATGTGCTAAATATTTAACATCTCTTCGAAATATTTGCTGATTTAGAGTTGTCTTTCGCTGTGGGTTCTTTCGTACGCATTTGGGTTTTTCCTTTCAGCCCATATTTGTTTCAGAATGCAATCAATTCAGTGATTCCTAATCAGAAGCATTTGTAAATTTAGAACAGGATTGCCTAGTTCTTGGCTTGTAGTCTTGCAGTATTTTTTTTTTTTTTTATAGTGATTTACAATACAGCTAAAAATCTTGTAGAACTTAAATAGGTTCCTGGAAATTGTCTTTAGCAGCTCAATTAAAAGTTATTTCAAAATTTTGGCTGAAATATTTTCATCTATTTTAGACAAAGCTGTAAAGGACTCATTTTCTTAACCACTCAAAAGACAGTTTTGTGATGTGCTCAAGACTACTTCTTTCATAAAGAATATTTTTCCAGAAGGATTTACAGAATGTTCTAGAGATAAACTTGGTGAGTATAACTTTATCTTGGTTTCATTCTGGACCAAAATAGTAGGATGTCAGATGCTGTTTAGCTTTCACACATTCTATCATTGTGTGATGACATCAGTCTTCACATCAGAGAGAATTAGAGCTTGAAGGTACAACATATTCTTGGCAGGAATTATGATACTGGGATCAGGATTTTGGCTAGGGTAAACTGCAGGGTGATCTCCTGAAAATGAAGAATACCAATTACTTGTACACAGTGAAACCAAGCAGTTACGTGCAGCTTGTTTACTGTGGGCCAATAAATGTTTTTGTTGTTTAATTTTTTTCAAAAATTACTGGGATTCCTGGAAAACTTGCATCTACTTTCAGATCTGAGAAATGAGTGCCTGCATTAGTAGCAAATTATATCACTCCATTCCTTGGAGGAGCTTGGAAAGGCCATGGATTCTTACAGCTCCATCTACGAGTTTAGGCTCAATTCTGATCATAGGTAGGTGAAGGAACTGGTTATTTTTGTGGCTGGAATGAAGATTAGGAGCAAACCAGCTCAAAATCTGTAATTTAGATCTTCCTTTTTTAACGTCTGAGACTGTATTAACGAGGGGAGGAAGAGTGGATGGGTGACAAAAGTGGAGGAGTGCGATCTGGGAGATAGGGAGGGACCATAATGGTAATCTGAAATTGAGAAATAGGCTTTTTAGAACGGCTTCTCCTAGAACGTGGGGAATCGGGCAAACCAGCTGCTTCTAGTGCATAGTGCTGTGGAGCAGAGGAAGGCCTATGGCACTGCACTTGAGTGAAATAGAGGGCTAGACACAAAGAGTGAGCTGGGAGCGAGGATTGCAACTTTGGATTTCAAGCCTGTGCTGCTTGGCAGATCTCTGTAATTTTCAGTGAGAAATATGTGCACCCCAACCTCAGTGAACGTTAATCTTTTTCTCATAACATGCTTTAACAGTTCTCTTTGGTTGCTCTCCCAGTTCATTCCAGAAGGCAGCTTTCTGCAGACTGTTAAAGAAAGATGCCTATGTCAGGTCAGTAATTTAGCTCGCTATTGAGTATTTTCTACTACTTTATTTACTCTAGGAACTCCTAGCGATCATTTCATAAAATGAGAAAGAATAGCTGTATCATAGGAATATCTGTCTCAATTCAGAAAAGGTAGGCCCTTTCCAGGTGCTTTACGAGCAGTGTTGGTAACCCTTACTACGTGATGTCTCTTTCCTGGTACTCTGCCAGAGACACTCCCAGGCAGCATTGTGTCTTAGGAAAACCAGTAACTGTGCAAACTTTCATGCAAGTCTGTGGCACCAATTATCTTCGTGTTTTCTAGAGGGAGCAGTTATTTGCTCCCTGCTATTAATGGGTTAATAAGTTTCTTGAAAAGCATTTTCATAGTTCTGTTCTGTGTTAGAGAAGATAAACTCAAGAGAAATTCAAGCTAGATTAATTGTTCTGTTGGGGCAGCAGCTTGTTCCCATCTGCTGCCTTTGCTGGGAAGGTGGCAGATGATTTCTGCAGAGATAAAAGATGGCGTCTAGGATAAAGTACCTTCAGCCCTAATTGGAAAAGCACTACACGTGTATGAGAAGTGGTGGGTGACAGCAGCTGGCTATTGACAGACATCTTTGCTTGGTGCTATTCAGATATGAGCAGAAAACATTTTATGGGCAAATGTCATGCACACGTAAATTTACTGTACTGTTCCCTTTCCAGACATACAGCAGGAAAGGGTCCAGCCCAGACACCTATTCCCTTTTACTGGGGAGAAGTTTATAGTTTGAGCTGGCTCATGTTGGTGTCTAAGGACAGAAAAGGACCACTTATCTTTTAATGTTGTCTGGGAGATCATTTGCTAACCTGCCAGCATTCCAGTGCTCAGTGTCTTCCTCATACATGGGATTTATAGAAGATGGTCTATTATTGCAGGATTCTCTCGGAGAGTATTATGTTGCTGACCTTAAGCAAGACATGCTTGCAGAACCTGTGCAAATCAAAGGCTTCTGATCTGAGAAGGTAGCTGAATGCTTTGGTGGCTTGGAAAATCAGAGACAAACATGCACAGAATTTTCAAATTGGCCTAAAATGTCTTTTAAACAGACCATTTACTTTACAGAAACTGGTGCTGTTACTCCATTATGCCTCTCCCAGATATATATATATGTGTATATATATATATAAAAAAGTATTTTCTCTGGCAGAACCTGAGCTTTAGGCTATAGATCAAACAGGTTCAAACATTTTTTCTGGCCTCTTTTTTTTTTTTCCTTTCTTCTTCAACTTAGCAATTTTTTGATTGATTCCTTTATATTCCCGTCAACATCTACTCATATGATATTTCAGTGTGGTCTGGCCAACAGTCTTGATACAGAGACAAAAATCTTTAGTATTTTTTAACCAAGCTAGCAAGAGATGTATATTTTCTTCCTCAAGTGTGGGATTGTCCTTGCAATATGTTACAGGAGTTTTATTTCAAGACTTTCAAAGTTTCCAACACTAAATAAGTATTTAAATGCTACTTCATTGGCTTTGAGCTCTGTTAGCTCTTCTTTTCTGGAGCTGCAACTAAAATCAATGTCCAACACATAACAACATTAATTCTTATTCCTCTGATGTACCTGCATGCAACAGAGAATAGAATTAGGATTACGTGCAGTTACTTAAAGCATGTTGCAGCTGTCTTTGATTGTACAAAACTTTGTCCTTACAACTGTACTGCTGGAGAATGCAGCTGGTTTTTGCATTGCTGAAATTTGGCTGACTTTGCAGCAACATCCAGGCCTTCTTGGACACTTCATGATAAAAATACAACACTGCTGATGCTCCTGCTTTTATTATTAGTGGAGATGAAAGTACTAAAAATACTGCTTGCTTTCACAAGAGCTTAAGCATAGACAATGCTGCAGAGAACTCCTTTCTGTCTGTGCCTTGTTTGCTTGATCTATATCTGGATTTGAAAAGGGCCAGGATGCTCCCATATAAATAAATCTTTGAGACTTCCATGATGTTACCCTCAGTCTCAGCTTTGATATTCTTTCTTTAAAGAAAGTGAAGCTTTAACTGTTTTATTAGCAAAGACAGACCTCAAAAATGTGAAGTTGGATGTAGGTGGTGCAGACAGAAGTTTGCACAGAGCTTGTAACAACAGCAGGAGGTGCGAACTACTGCCTTTACCTCTACTGGGTGTTAGCCCAAATATTCAGCAGTGGTGTCGAATCATGTATATTAAGTATTTCATTCCTTAAGTTAAAAACACAAGAGGCCACAGATCTGCATGATGTCTGGTGGGAGGCATATGATTTTGATGGCTCAAACTAGTGGCTTTTGGGAGTTGCTTCTGGTTGCTGGGAGTTAAAAAGAAGTCCAACATTAAGCTTCAGTGAGATGGGAACCAAGGAGCAGGACTGATAGGTTTTCGGCAGCTTTGAGGTGTAGTTTATCCTGTAGGTAGAAATCTTATCATCCTTCATCTACATTCCTACTCTCACCGTCATTAAACAGGAAAGCATTAAAACACTTCCAAGACTGAAGTGAGACGCTGCTTCTTGAAGTCCTGAGTGCTTCCTAGTTAGTTGGTGGTTGACTTGTTTGTGGTTTTTTTTCACCCTGGTGCCTATCACCTTCTTCAATCCTTTTTCCTTTAATAAACTCTATTTTGAACCTGAGTAAGCAGGACTATACGTACCAATCTGTGGATAAGGGAGGTGAGTAAGGTGAAAACAAGCTGCTTTTGAAGGAAAAATTACATCCACATCACCTTGTTTGAGTCCAGTGCTACAGTTGATTCTTTACCTTAAGTGAGTTAATGACTCAGTAGATGACTCACTGCATTGTTCATTTTTTTGCAGTATGCATGTTGGGACCATGCTGTGTTGTAAGCACACATCAGGTACATTCTTTCCCCATAAAGCTGCTTACCCAAAGCAGAGTTCGAAAGTCAGCAAGAGATTTTAACTGTAGAATAGCGGTTAGGTACTTTCTTAAAACTTGGCCAACA
Organism: Tauraco erythrolophus; assembly: GCF_009769465.1. Lineage (NCBI taxonomy): Eukaryota > Metazoa > Chordata > Aves > Musophagiformes > Musophagidae > Tauraco > Tauraco erythrolophus. The sequence continues at coordinate 16,804,767 of NC_141478.1, read as the reverse complement.
CAATACAGAGTTAATGTTTTATTACTAGGAGAAAAAAAGCAGCATAGAAAAAAAAAAATGCATAGAAGCATTAAGAAGCAAAACAAAAAAATGTTTCTTTAACAGTCATCCATAGTGCCTTGGATAACAGTATTTTGCTAGTGTTAGGAATCCTAACTGTTATAAAGGTGCTCACAAATTAAGCTCAGGAAGTACTTAATTCCATTTTTCTCTAAAATTGCTTATTTTATATTCTGCAGAATTACATGGAACTTTATATGATCACTTAAAATATTATTTATTGGTTTGAAGTTCTATGCTGTATACACTACTTACAATGCTAAACCTGTTCCTACCTATAGAATAGTCTATGGCTAATTTTCTTAGCTGTGCAAACGACTTACCTCCTCATATTTGTGCGCTTTTTTGTGTTTTATTTTTCTAGAAGCAAATATGTTAAAGTGCATAAACCTGCTTCCCTGAATCTCATTCTCTCTTTTATTAAGTGTTTCATTTTGTGCATACAGTTTTGTCCCACTCCACCCACCTTTCTCAGTCTATAACATTTATCAGAAGCCTAGCAAGCTAAAAAATCTGAAGGAAAGAGTTTGGCCTGTCTTATCTACTGCACCAACTGCTACGCTTCGATCATGTAAGCAGAGAGGGGACTACCTGCGTACTTGCAGCAGCTTTCTGTGTTTGATGAATGCAGTCCGTCTGAAGCCACCTTTGGATCTGTCCCACATTCAGACTTGTCTTTGTAAGAATAAGAACTACTCTGTTGTGGGAACCATAAAACAGGTCGTGTCTCAAAATTTTAAGTGAAAGATCATATTTCATAATGGTAGAAGTTTAGACTAGATGTTGAAAACGAACACATGAAAACACAAATACAAACTCATTTTTTAAATTTTTTCTTCTTTGCCCATAAAGCTTCCACATTAAAAAAAAAAGACAAAGAAAATTTTTAATCTAGAAGGATTATACTTTAGCCTAGAAATTCACAAGGCTTGTCTTTGTGCTCTCTTCTGTCATCCTCTTCTCAGAAGCTGAGTTGATAGATGAATACTTATGTTGTGTGTGTAGGTACATGCATGTGCATCGTGTTTACCATCTCTTTTTACCTCAATGTGATTTGTCAATATCTCTTTTTTTTTTTTTTTAAATCCATCACCAAATTTGAAGCAACATCTTCCATAAAACTACTAACGAAGACAGGAACTTGGCAGATGAAAAACTTAAGTCTGTGCACCTAAACACTACAGTTGTCAGTCAACAGTTGCTTGAGCCTGGTGCCTTTTGTCTTGAGGATGATTTGCTTAGCAGAGTCTCCCTCAGTTTGCTGGTGGTTTTCAGCTGTTTCCAAATTCTTCATTCCAAAGCTTCTACCTGAAAAGTTCCAAGCGTAGTTTCAAGTGTTAAATAAGTATGTATAGTTTTGTAGGAGGCTTCAAAAACTGAATGAGATAGTATTAGTTTCCATTTGGACAACTAGTATATGAGTAATTTGTGCTGGTTCCTGGAGATCAGGAAGGGTTAAAGTAGCAGCATACGAACTTTAAAACCTGTGTCTGTCTGTGCATGAGAACCTGTGATCTTCATAAGAGCTCTGTCCCAAAAGTAAAAGAGTGAGTTTATCTTTGCAAAAACTGTAAGATTGGATATTGAAAGTGTGAAGAAAGAAAAGAAAACAAACAAACAAACCCCCAAACAATAAAGCCAGCCCTGAAATTCTGAGGTCAGTTCCATAGATTTTAAAATCATTCGTTTTCATCGGCTGAGTTTTCTTTTTCTCTGCAATAGAAAGTTTCAGTTAAGCCCTGTTGCTTTTTTTTTTGCTTTTTACAGGACATGAAATTCACTGTAGTAGATAAATGTATGTATTTGATTATTCTCCCCCCTTTCAAAAATTGCTCATCTGTTTGTTGCCACTTAGTAAGAACAAAGATTCGCCTCCTCATCCAAATACTTACCTTGCAGGATTTGGAGAAAATATATGTTCTATTTGCTTACTTTGTATCTCAGGGAACCTTCAGAAGGTTCTTTGGGTTTTTGTCTTTGTGTTTTGTTTTTTGTTTTGTTTTGTTTCTAATGAAGTGAAAAAAAGAGGAAAAGAAGGAGTGAAAGAAGAGAAGTGATGTGTAGAGGAGTCTTGTAAGAGATGGAATTTGATTGTTTCTAAAAAGTTAGAAATGTTTTCCCCTTAACTCTTAAAATACTATTTTAGCTTTTCTCTTTAAAAGAGTAAATACATGTGCACAGACACTGTAGTGTGTTTAATACTATAATAGTAATGTCTTTTCCATGTCTTTCCATAAGTTCTACTATCTTATAAAACTTGAAATTTTTTGACAGGGTGGGGTGAAGGGAGTAAGAAACTGGATAAAAAGTATGCTTGATGTTGTCTTCTTTTCTTTTTTTTTCTTTTCTTTTTTTTTTTTTTTCCTAAATGCTTGGAACATTTTGTTCAACATCATGCACGTCTGTGTGATTTCACTGAGTGCTGCCTAGGCAATGGCAGGTTCTCTGAAAATCTTGATTGTGTTCAGGAGGAAGCTGTCCAAGAGCACTGAGAGCAGGGCTAAAGGCAGCCTATGAGCACATAGGACCAAAACATCAGAAAGCTTTTGGAACCCTTCCTTGGAAGGGCTTGCATGCTCCAAATGCTGGACTTTGGGATGAAATATTACTCAGAGCACTGATCTCACTAAGAACCAAGGAAATGAAAAATAAATTATACAGGAGACTCATATGTAATTAATCATCTAGTGGTAATTTTTCTTTTTTCAACAAAACATGGTTTTGCTCAGAGCCAAGCAATAGTTCAGGTAACAATTAAAGATTTACAGGGCATTTTTCTTGGCACTGAGGGGTAGATTATTACTTTTATTCTCAACTGTAGTGATAGTTGTTCATAATACCAAGAGTTGTTTTGCAACTACTACTCTTGTTGCTTGAGACAGGACAAAGGTTGGACAAGCATTAGAGAAGAAATGGAGAGTGACTAAAAGAATTGTTTAGTGCTGACATTCCTCTGAAAGAGATACACAAGAAGGTAGAGAATTATTTTCTTGTATTTTAAGTATCTTAGAGATTAAGAGCTGAATCCAGTCATGCATAATGGTAGAATTTGTACTTTAAATATCTGTAATACTCTTTATAGTCTTCTAGTAGTTTTAAAGGAATAAAGGTGTAACTGTGAAGTGAACATGTAGAGACTGTAAGTCAAGAGTAAGCTGCCATGAACATACCAACATTCTTGAATGTTGCAGGTATTAATATGAGGCATTCAACAAGCTATGTTCGTGAAGTATTTGGGGCTTGACTGCAAGGCAACATCAGCTGTCATTTCTTTTCCTACAAAGCCACTTGTCCCACACCTGAGGTTTCACAGTATTTAGACTTAAATACATGAATAACTTGTTCAAAATAACACAATAGTTACATGGCCAAGATGGGAGGAGAGCCAAGTATTTTGGCTCATTATCCCATGCTCTAACCTTTACAGTGCATTTACCACTTTTATTAATAATTACCAAAACTTCATCTTTATCAAAGCAGGCGGTTCCTCAAATAGTGTTACACTTGATCTTTTATAGAGATACCAATATTTGGTACTGCTGATACAGTTCCAAAGGATGTGATAATACTTAGTTGAAATAAGATAATAACTTTAGATTAATAGCTGAAAAAAAAATATTTCCTTATACTACAACGTAGATCAGCTAGATAATGATACTTTTCCCATTCTGGAGAAGCAGTAGTTCAAGTGTAATAGCAAAACTGGAACGAAATTCCTTGAACTAGGCTCATTCCCAGGACTCACTTGAATGAATGTAATTTTACTGGTAGGTACTGGGTGTTTTCTTTCTGTGGGCTCAGAGACAAGTCCCTGAGCAACCTGATCCTGTGTTAATGTCAGCCATGCTTTGAACAGGTGTTGAACCAGATAAACTCCTGAGATATCTGCTACTCTGTATTGTCAATAGGAGCAGAATTAGGTTCCCAGTTGTGTTCTCCTGTCTCATAGTTCCTCTTATGAGTCCTCTGAAACAAAGTTACTTTCAAGATTTAAACTGATGCTAAAAAAGTAGTTAAGCAATTCCAAGCTAAATTTTTTTACCTTGCAACAAACATCTTTTTTGTATGTTTCCCTGAAATAACATTTACTTATCTATTATTAGTGGATTTTTAAAATGTATTAGTAATCATTAACTCAATTTCATTAATTTCACAATGATTTTTTATTGTTGTTATTACTGTAGTTGAAAACAGCCAAGCAGCTGTGACAGATTTGGGTAAGGAAATTAACTTGACATTCTTTCATTCTCCATGTGTGTTCTCACTGTGTGTGCTGATTTTTTTTTTTTTAATCTATCATGGGAGGCTTGCTTCATACAATGCTGTGTACTGAAGAAAAAAAACTTTGTAAGAAGAGAACATCCCGATCAAGCTCAAAGCTTGACAGGCTTCAGGTTTTCTGACTGTTACATACAAGCCTTCCACTGATAACTTAGGATTGTTCATAGGTTTCATGCTGGTGCAAAGCAGTGATTTCTTGAAAACTGCCAGTCAGTGTTTTCACTGAGCTAAAATATCAAAAAGGAGGGCAAGTCTAACTTCCTGGCTAATAAAAGCACTTTATGAAAGTTTTGGGAAACAGCAATGTATTCATTTCAGGTGCAAACTACAACCTTATCTTCACATGAGATGGCCTGATTCTTCTAAAACTACCACCACTGCAGTACTGTGAACAGAAGAAGCAAGGCTCTTAATTCAGTAGCTATTTTCCAAGTGTCATTTAAACCTATTCAGAATCTATTAAGAGAAGAGAGATAGAATTAATAATTACTCTAGTCATAGGATCCTTGTCTACAGTGGTGATTTCAGTTTTTTCGTATAGAACCACATCATGAGTCTTAGAAATGTATGGGTTTTCTTACAAAGTTTCTGTAGTGTAGAATGTCTAATCACAGAGCAGAAACTTAGAGTGCATTAACAGGAAATCTAAGGCTCTAAGGAACTGTGGTGTGAACACTCTTGCAAATCCTCCACTATAAAACTACAAGGGGGTAAAAACACCTTTTCCAAGTTGTAAAAGTTGAAAATCATGACTTAAGGGTAGGTTTGTTAGACGTGTTTTCTTCGAACTGTGGAGAAGAGATCTTTTCCAATATAATGCATTGCAAATTACAGTGTAAGTATGGGAAGATCTGCGGTTCCTCTGGATTTTTACTGACAATGCTGTAGGGCCTTTTAGGTGGGATTTATTTTTTGTGTCTCTTAGCACTAAACTGTTCTTAAGCAAGGCATTTAATGCAGATATTCTTGTTTGTGATTCAAATGTATGCAGCTTTCGCAGGGTGTTTGCTAATTTCTCCAGGAAGCCAAAAGAGTTGTTCCTTAAAATATTTACTGGATGGCTTGGGTACAGCATCCTTATGCATATGTTCGGCTTTGAAAATTTATAAAGGATCTATATGCAGATCTTTGTTCAGTCACAGACACGCAGGTGAGATGAAATATCATTGTAAATGACTCAATGGAATTATCTGCTCAATATGAAACAGTAATCACAGAAGCAAATGAGCTGTGTAGATGTTTAAAGAAAGAGACAGAAAGTAATATTGAGCTTATTACAATGCTTTGAGAGTGAAGTGTGCTACGGCTGCACCCCTGTATTACTAGGAAACGGAAAGGGAACAAAGTGACCTCAAGTCCCAGAAAGACCAATGTGAGAGGAAAGTAGGACTATTACTGTTGAAGAGATGGGAGAAAGCCTGACTGGTGTGCTTGTAGTGATGTGTGCTCTGAATAAGCCCATCTGTGTTTCTTTTCACCTTTTCTGTAACACATGGACTAGAACATTCAAACAGATTGGAAAGCAATGTTTTTACAGTTGCTTTTTTTCATTCTTCTTTTTTGTGCTTGAACAATAAAACAGTGAACAGTAAAACTTGTCACCATCAGATGTCAGCGAGGCCAAAAGAACTACTGAATTCTTGGGCTTTTCTCCAAAGCACATCATTAGTCACAGTAGGAGGAAAAACAATAGAAGACTTGACTGGACTACTAGCCTGATTTACAATAGCAGTTCCTATATTTCAAAATCCCATTTGAAGTGCAAGGCATTTCTGTTAGTGTTATGTACAAATCTTCATTCCTAGTCAAACTCCCCAAAATTTAGTGTACATATCAAACATTTATTTAGGTGTATTTAGTAGCCCATTCAATACTGTACCAGTTCTTACTGAAAGACCTTAATATCAAAATGTTTGTTCTTAAAAAGCAGTTATCTTCCTTTTAAACAGTATTCCTTTAGACTCTACATAGCAATTATTCTTTCAAATTCCAGGTCAATATTTGTCTTATTAATATAGATTAAAGCCTCACAGTATATTAGGGCAGCAACTTAACAGATGCTCAGTTTTTAAAAGCTTGTAAATAAGAACTGCAGCCTGGCTCTGCTGTTTAGAAACACGGCACCAGGATTTGATTCGCTAGTGCTATCCATACTGATCAATATGGATGTTTTGTTGCAATTTATCAAGATGCAATTGCTTTTTAATTCTTGTAAGGGTTCTGTGAGGGCACTGACACATTTTCATTCTTGCTAGAGTGAAATAGAAGCCAATGTTTGTGTTTATTGAGACTTATGGAATACGATATCTGACTTTGGCCTATTTCAACATTGGACAGAGTTGGAGAACAGTTTTTCTTCTGCTTGGTGTACATATTCACAGCTACAGTAACAGCATGTTATTGTGAGAAAGCTGTCACCTGATGGGTTGAATTACAAATAGTTAGGGTAATGATTCTTTGCTGTTTAGTTTCTTGAAAAGCTTGACATCATTAGCATTCCTAGAACCACATGTATCATAAACCATAGCACGGGAAGATTAGAGAGGAAAAAGATAAGGATATGTATTTGGCATCATTCATTCATGTATGTTAAGTTTCAATTGCGAAGTATGTACCTATGCTTTCCCCAGACAGTTATTTTTTGTGCTTCGATGGCCAGCACAAAGTTTCTCCGAAAGCCGCGATTGCTCTGTCCTGCTCCTTACATTGACCAGAACAAAAAGGATGGGAGGTAAATGAAAGAAGACATAGTTGCAGCTCTTGGGTGTTCCAGCTGCTCCTCAGAGGCCCTGTGGTGCCACCATACAATGTGCTTTTCTGACTTGTGCCAAAGGTCACAAGTCAGAGTAACCCAAAATAAGAACATAGTAGAACATTCCAAAATAAGGTACACGAGTAACCCAAAATAAGAACATACTAGAAGTTATTTGTTTCTCAGTTGCATAGAAGGAAAAGTGTCAGTGAGTCACTACTGAAATTCTGGTGTGGTCAAGATCAGTACTTGGTCACCACTCAATACTTAGGGTAGAAACATCTGTGTCAAATATGCTAGGAAATGAAGCAATATTTTGCAGCTCCCAGAAGGTCTAAATGTGTTCCTCTCATCTTCCAATAGTGACAGTGCTTTCTCAAAAAGCTAAATTTTCTGACTGGGAGAACAAAAATTCTTTCCTTAAATAATGCCTTCAGATACCTAGAAAACTACTGCAAAGTAGAAAGAATAATGTGTTTTTAAGTTTCGATAGGAAAAGAAATAAAGGGCTTGAATTGCAATAAGGTAAATACTGCTTAGTTTGGGTTAATGTTTAGTTAAGGATAATGTGCTAGTCTTTCTTTGGGAGATTGTGAAATCTCTGTCACTTGGACTTTTAAGAACAGCTCTAACAGGCAACTGTCAGGTAGCTCGGATCCTGCTGTGGGGCAGAAGAGAAGTCGCTAGAGTCCCTGCCCGTAGCATTTTCTATGATTCTGTGACTACAAGATTCATAGCCTCTGTGGGTTTGGTTGTTCAACCTATCTTTGAAATAGAATTATTGGGCAGTTTAATAACATAGACACAAATGAAGACATTAGAGAGACATGAGTCATAAATTTGAAGAGATTAAGAAAATTATAGCTATTTTGATTAAATATAAGAAATACAGTGAGATTGCAAGGACAGTATAGAAATAGTTTAGTCTGTGTTTAGGTGCCAGAATGTCTGCACATAAGCTTTGGGAGTTATTTCTTTTTGCTGTCCATAGCTGATGCTTACTAACTCCAGCTGTGACAAAATTCTCTCCTTAAATTAATTACATCTAGACAAATTGCAGGAAGGAGATGAATTTTAATGTGAATTTAGTATCTGTTGAAGACAAGGAAAAGAGTCAGCCTAAAACGCAGGGTAGTTTTACAAGCAAAATGAAAATATTGTTTCTGTTCCTTGAGCCTTAAAAACTAAAATGGACTAACAGTATGTAATATAGGAACAATTTGGGTGGGCAGAGGAATGGCCTACCTCAGTCAGTGTTTTCTGTCAATGACTTTTATTATGTGTCTGAGTAGGGCGTAATGCTGCACAATTTACGGTGGTACTGAAAGACTGACTTGATGGCTTAAGCTCCTATACCATATAGTTCTTCAGGGATGTTACAAAATATATATCAAAATTCTCAAGTTGCATTTCAGGTTGTAATTTATTATATAATAATCTTCAACTGATATTTAGAATTATTTTTGTACTACACAACTTGAGAAAGGACTTCTGGCTTGAATATAAAGTCCATGCTATTTTTGGTCAGCTTTATCTTCACACATCATAACTTTGATAACAACTTAGGGTACAGGAAAAATGGATAAGATGCATACTTGGACAGTGCGGAGCAGGGGTTGGGTTTTGAAAGCCTTATTAGAACTGTGTGACTTGACAACAAGCTCCACATCTCCTATTGCCTGGAAGTTGCAACGAGGGGATAAGTGGTGCTATTTCTCCCTTGACTGCTGAACTTTTTTTGTCACCCTTCATTAGGGATGAAGGAGCACATTATTGACTGGTAAAGCAGTGCACTGGCATCAAAAACAATGCGTTGGAGTTACATTTCAACAGGTTTGTTTCTATGTGCTGGCAACAGCAGTGGGTTTCTTTTTTGTTTGTCTGAAAACAAAGCAAACAAAAAACCCAGCAACCCTGTTAGAGTTATGGCCTCAAGAGTTTTCATGTTTATTGACTTGTAACAGTCAGTACCCGCAGTAGTGGAAGAACAGGGATAGTAAAGGAGTGACTATTGGAGTAAATACTGAGGGAGTGTGAGTGAAGCTAGAGCGGGCCCTCGTATCTGCTTTGTGGGCCAGCGCTGGCAATGTGCCGTAGTAGGTGAAAGTGATGCAGCAATTTATCATACAAACAACAAATCAGGCCAGATTTATCTAATCAGTTTTTTGTAATTAGATATGTCCAGGCTCCCTTTTTCCAAAACTGAAAGGGTTGCAGCAACGACAAGATTAGGAACAAACTCTGTCTCTGTGTGTGTGTGTATATATATGTATGTATGTGTCTATTTTATTTTTCTTTTAAGTATTTGCCCTTATGAAAGAGTAGATCATTAAAAAAATGATAAAGAAGGATAGGAGTAAGAATGGGGACTACTACAACAAGAGCTGACAGTTAATGTTGGCACCCTGGAAAGCTTTCAACAGCTAGGAACGTTTTTTTTCTTCCTATTTCAAGCAAAAGTGATGGTTGTTCAAGATGAGCAGGCAGAAGCTTTCTAGACAGCATCAGAACTTGGATGAGAATCTGTCCATGGGAAATGAAGTAGGGGAGGAAGCTGATAAAAGTTTCTTCTGTCACCTCCTTTTGATTGACTTGTCATCCTTCAGCACCTGGGGGACTGCAGTTCTCATCTGCTTCTCAGTGCTGTGGCTTTTCTCCTGAGGTGTGTGATTATCAGTGATATGTATCTGGATCATGACTCACCTTGTATGTTACAGCTGGGGTTTGTAAATGCTTCTCTCTCCCATGACACGCTGCTGTATGCTATGAGCCAAGCAAACGGTGTAGACAAGTGTGCATGTCTGTAATAGAATGGACACATTTGAAGCCTTCTATGTTTTGAAAGGCAATAGAAGAATCTTACATTATTTAGTCTAGGGAAGACTTTTTCCTTCTCACTCCATCTCCAGTCACTTTCAGCCCCTCTGTCTTCCTCAACAGAAAGAAAAAGTGCTCTGTTATTCCTAGCTTTGGTATTCTGTCATGAAGAGAAGTGTGAGAATGCTGTCAACATGTGATTCTTACAACCCTGTGCATTGCCATAAGGATTTAAAATTTAGATGTTGTGTGTTTATAAACGTTACTGATTGTGTCTTGAATGTAACAAGTCTTAGTGCCACTCTTCAGAAGTCCATGGAAAAGTTCTCTTGCTAAGTTCTTGAGCTAAGAGGCCTTTCATAGCAGTTCTGATGGCTCGACAGGCCAGGTCCCTAGGAGAAGCAAAACAGAAGAAAAGATCTAGGACGCTTCTGGATTCCCTGGAGGGAAACATTTCCAAGGGAGAGTAAAAAAAATAAAATCTGAAGAAGTAAATCTGATTAAGCAATATGCTGAGTTTCTGTTTTGTGTTGACTTTGTGTCATGGGCCATGAGATCCTCCAGTCCCACAGGAGCCTTGAAAGTGCAGATTATGATAGCCTTGGATGATGTGTATCTCGTTTCCTAGAACTCAGCATAACTGACCTGTCCTTGGACAGACAAGCTGAGCAGTGTTTGAGATTGCTTTAAGACAGGGCTCTAGGAACAAACGGTTTTTTGACCTTGTCAAAAAATCCACTGATGTGCAAGTTCCTTTGATTTCTTTGGTGGTTACAAAGGTTTTCATAGATGGACTACAGATTTTAGTGTTTGTTTTATGTTGCCCTATCTCTTAGCAGTGACATGATATTATTTCCTGAAACATACTTAACAGTCTTAAGGTTTGATCCTTTTTAGTAAGTTCTTCCTATCAGTTCTTCTCATCAAAGATGACTATTAGCTTTTGAAGTTTATAAGCATCTTCAAATAATAGCCATTCTCTTTGTAAGAAGAGACACTGGCATATTTTCCTTTTTCTGTAAAGGTGTTGACTGCTAGGTAGTGTATGTTCCAAATCTTGTCTGATAAGACATGGGTCAGTAAGTGTGTCAAGATTTAGTATTTTGTAAGCTATTCTAGGTTACATAGAGAAGGTTATACTGTTGAAGGGTTTGTTACAGCAGGTTGAGTTCTGTGTTGTACTTATCTAGTCACTAAGCAATATCTCAGGAAGATGTCTGCACATGACCATAATCTTACTCTACCCTGTGCAAGGATGGGCAGATGGTCTTTGCTGGGTTATCCTGTAACTTCATGATGAAGCAAGTGAGAAGGCAGTAGCTTTCTTAGTGAATGAAAAGTGCTGAACTCTTCATAAGGTGTGCTTTAGGATCTGTACAACTGGCTTCTACATCATATGTGTACTATTAGCTATAGTATGTGGGCGTCTGATTTATTGCTCTGCTTGAGCAATGATCTTTCTCTGAAGTGATGTTGTTACAGTTGCAACTAGTGAGGTACAAAATCATAGAGGTGTTGCTCTGGTTCATGTTCTTTGCTTTTTGTTACCCATAGCTGTACGATTCAGAGAGTCATCTTTCTGGACAGGTACTTGGTGCAGGAGGAGAGCAGTCAGGGTCTTCGAGAACGTGCAGACCACAGGCAGGCTGGGTGTCCTGTGGAATATGATGAATAACAACTGAGTTTGCTTGCGCAGTTGCTTTCCGACTATGTATGTACTACCCACTTCTGAACAGTGTGTATTCAGAACACGCTCCAGATAAATGCCTTTGAAATATTAGGCTATCGGACTTCCTGGCTAAAAAGATGCTCTCAACAGAACAATCATGGCTAAGATAAAGAATTTAATTTATTTGAATCAATTTTGAACAATGCAAAGTACACTAATGTGTTTGCAACCAAACACACCTTTTATTGCTTGGATCAATAACTCTTAATTTTATGTCTTGATCTTTCAACAGTAGAAGAAGTTGCAGAGAACTTATTTTACCACCAGGTAAAAAAGATCTTATCTTAACATATTTGGAAAAATTGTATATATCTGCTGAAACACCTAATTTTGCAAGATACCAGGAAATTTTCTGTTGGGAGATATTGAACCTTTTTAGCAATTGAAGCTCAATATTCTCACTTTTCAGCAGTAGTGATTTTAGCACTTCTTACAATTGAGCTTTCTAGGGTAACTTGTGATGTTGCTGTCCAAGCCCAAAGTAATATGCATCAGAATTAATCTGATTAAAAGGACCTACGAAGAGTAGTACCTACTATGAAACTGTTTGCATCTGACTTCATTTATTTGCCCCGTTTTTTGATTTTCCACTTCTTTTTTTACACAAGTGACGGAGGAAGTAGTTTTTGAACTTCTTTGAGGCACTGAATGGTGTCAGTCAGTGTCTTTGGTATGAGTTTGAAAGACTGTGAACTCCCTCTCTCAAAAAAAATGAAACCCAATGTCTTTTTTTGTCACAAATTGTTTAATCATTTTTTTTTCAAGTTTTCTAATTCTGGATCATTGTACTCCCATTGCTTTTTCATTGCTTGAAGTTTCAGTCCCTTATGACACTATAGTATTTTCTGTATCAGTCTACTATAATGATAAAGCAGAAGTGTTTCTAAATCATGCGTGTTTAGGTTTTGTTTGGTTTTGGTTTTGGTTTTTTTTCATAAATATTTTCATCTGGTGTCAGCAAAGTTCAAAAGGCCTCATTATTTTTTGGGTTATCAAAGTTTTATGATAAGTTTTCTTTTGCCTGCTGCTAAAGAAGTTCTTTTGGAGCTTGGTTTTGCCTTGTACTAACAGTAATGTTGGAATTCCAAAAACTCTGTTGTTGTTTGCATTTCATGACATAGATGATTTTAACTTTACAGTTTGAATCTTGACACTCTTCTCAGTTACATTTGGGTTATCTTAGCAATTAGGAAAAGACTGTTTTCACACTTAACGCATTTTCTTATTCATCTTCATCTTTTCTCCTATTAAGAAACATTTTTTATTAAATATCTGAAAACTGGAGGGGGAGAGGATCACTTTCATTCTCTCTTCCTTCCCCAACCTCCTCTTTCCCCAGCTCCTTTCTTTCTAGAGGAAATTGTAGGACAAAAGTGAGAAAACTAGAAAAGTATAGAAAAAACAAATAGGACACTTATAATTTTTCACTGTAACTTAATCTTCTTTGGCAAACTCATCATCTCAAAACTATCAACTTTCCCCTGGGGATTAAAAAAAGCCAGCTTTTCTATCCAGCTCCAGTCAGATATTGTGAAGGAATAGTTTGCCTTCCTACTGAATGGGCCCAGGGCTGGATCTCTGGCCAACTACTTATTTCGTAATCTGCCAGGAAATTCTCTACATCTCGAAGTATGCAGAGGATTGTCCCATCCAAAACACAATGCCCTAGCTTAACAGCTTCACGTTCTTCATTGCACATACCAGGGAGCTGTGTGCAGGTAGAAAAACAAACATTGTATTTGACTCAGTTACTTCTGCAGGGTGTTTCTATGGATGTGTCAAAAACCTCAGCTGTGCAAAGCCAGGGTTCTCTGGCTGTACTTCCACTCCAGCCATCTACACCTACATCTGTTGTAACCTGGAATTCCAAATGAATGCACAGTACCCTGGGAACATGAGAAGCAGAGCATAGTGCTAGTTAAGATGGAAGATCTCTCTCAACCTCTGACAGATTTCTGGACACTGTAATGCATTTTCTATTCCTTTCATCTAGTCCACACCTTAAAGTGGAGTTTATGATTTGGCTCTAGGTACTTGTGTTGACAAGCTGTGCTTAGGCTCTGACTCACTGTGCAGACAGTATGTATAATATGTAGAGATGTAGGTTTCTCTCTAGCTTTCTCAAAGTTGAAATTATATTTATAATTTTAATAGAAAATGCTAAAGTTTCAAAAGGAAGACTGTTGAAGAAAAATGGAACTATACTGTTTTTAATAGATGAACATTGAACCCTGGAAAAACATGACATATGGTAGGCAAGATGTACATATGCTTCAGTGGTGCAGTATGGAGTTTAGGGAGTTTGTCCAGTTGTCTCTGGCTCTGAGTTGCAAAATGTTCCAAAAGATGCAGTGATTGCTAAAGAAATAGCAGAAGTAAATTACATAATAATACAGAAACTAATAACCAAGTGACTTGTAGCAATTTTACTAGCCTATAAAAAAGTCTGTTTTGCTGCAGCCTACTGGGTAATTATGTAAGTATCAAAACTACCGTGTATTATCTGAGATGCTAGACTGGAGAACTGTTACTTCTCTTACTGTAGAAAGAGATTGTTAGCAGAGGCAAATTCTCTTACTGGTTGTAATGTCATTTTAGAATACAGCAGTGTCCTACTGGATGAAGGGAATTGCAGCATCTTATCACAGAATGATTTATCAAAAATAATCTTCAAAATTTAGATAAAATCTCTGTCTTCTTTATGACATGAAAAGTCTATTTTGACTTCGGGTAAAAGTGTCTAAAAAATCTGTTATGCAAAGAACTACTTTTGTTCCCATATTTTTTTTCTGCTCTTTATCTCCCTGCCTGCCTGTTAAACTGCACGGCTGACTTGCGCACCAATGCTATCTCAGTGGAGATGTTTTGCTCTGCTCTATGTTTACCATAGCACAGTGATGTGCCATGAATGTAGATGTGGAACTCTTGCCATCCATGGAGGCAACTCAAACTTGACAAATGAGACCAGAACAGGCAGAATTCATTGTAGCTCTTTGCATCTATCTGTTGAAGGTTCATGTATGGAGAACTAGGCAGATTCTTCTTTCTCAACCAGAAGTAGATTTACCTTCTCTGTTGGTATGATTCTCTTAACTCAGTAGTGAAGTTGGCCTAAAACGTTCAGTTTATGTCACAGCTCTCAAAGTCCCGAGGCAAGGATGTTGGTGCGACTAAAGAAATTTCATTTAGAACTTGAGTGCCATTCTGTATTCTGTGTGTTCCAAGTTGTACCAGAGAAGAGTGAAATGCCAGGTTCCATCAGAAGGAGTAGTTACCAAAATTAATGACTTTATGAGAGGTAAAGATACCACAACTAGGAAACAAACTGTGTTTTTTAGAGCCCTGAGGAATATGCACTCTTAAGAAATCATGGGCCCATCTTTCTGTATAAAGTGATTACTTTAAAGTTGAATGTAAACTGTTTCTGGCTTGTAGCATAAGGGTCTGACCCAGCTAGCTGAAATCCACATGGTGTTTCTTCACTGATTTGATTTGATTTTGGATCTTCTCATGTATTGGAAGATCCTATACATATTTAGAAGGTAAATATAATCTTGATTGTTTGATTTAGTTGATTGTATTGATTGTTCTAACATCAGTATGTGACTGGTACGTATGACAAAGGCTACTTCTTAATTCCTATATAATCTCAGAGTAGAAGTTTCTAAAACATTATCTGTCGACAAAGTAAAGACTGAAGATCTTTTGGCTCTTAATAAAATGTCATGTAAACAGTCTTACTTTTTTCTTCCATTTGTGAAAAACATGCTCAAACCACATATGTGTGCCTGCATACATACGCACAAAAATCAAGAAAAGAACCAGCTACTGAAACTGGAATGCGAAGAGTGATTGCTCTGGTCAAAGTGCTGGCTTTCCACAGATGTTTGATTGTACACGTGGGGCAGGCTTCGTTCGAGATGAGCAGACAGTACATAATACGGACGCTTTCCCTCCCCCATTTCTCTTGTTTATCTGATTTTGTAGAAGGATTTTAATTAACCTACCAGAACTGCAGTAAACTAAAGGAACTATTAAGTTAACATCCAGAAACACTACAAATAGAAAAATTGCTACATAGCTGTAAGGTTATGTGTTTCTTCTTTTGTGCCTATAAACACATCTGTTCAAATCTACATGTAAACTTCTTGTCTCCTCTGTGCTGAAATGCATAAGGAAATATTTTTCCTGAAAAAAATAGCAATGCTTACTTCAAGGAATTTGAGAATTAGAGATATTTAGATAGTGAGGAGTTGCACTTTCTAAACATCTCTAAGTTGTTCTTTTAACATGAGAAAAGTGCCTTCCACAATAGTGCTTCTGTTTACTTCTTTACAGAGTGTGACAAACTATCTAATCAGAGGCTTGGGGTGGGTGTGTTTGTATATATATGTATAAAATATATGTATGTGTATAATGCTTCAACCAAACAGATGTTGATCTTACGTAGATGAAGTTTTATGGGAAGGTAGATCAGTGAAGAGGAGTTTGGGTGTTTTGTTATGTGGGATGTAGTGCATGATAGCCCTAAGAATATGCCAGCACTGAGATATTCCAAGAACCCTGGTCCTCCTTATCCACTTGAGCTTGCCTGTGCTCAACCCTTGTTTCAACTCCTTGTTAGTCTATAGACCATCTACTTGAAGTGAACTGAGTTCTGTTTACATTATGCACAAACACAGACAACATATGATATCTGGTTTACTAGATCATCCTCACGTTATTCTTTAAATTAAACAATATTTTCCCTCTCCTCGCCACCTCCTTTGTTTCTCCCTTTATTTCACTGTAGCAGATAAATTTGATTGAAGTTTTAAGCACCAGCTTCTTTGAGAGGCCAGATTGTGTGTTGCTTTAGAGGGCAGGCAGAGAACAGGCAGCTAACGAGCTGCTGCACAAGCGCTTGTTGGGAGGGATTGTCATCCGGGCTCAGCCTTTGGCTGCGTGGAGCCCAGCTCTGTTTGGGTCAAGCGTCATGTTGACAGCTCCTGCTTGTGCTATGCCTGGGCAAGGAGCAGGCTGGGGATAGATGGGGCTCTGCACAGCTGGGTGAAGGAGCCACAGTAGGCCTGCATGGGCTGTGCCGCCTGAGGTTCTTATGTAGCTCAACTATGTTCTGTCACCTCAGGGAAAAGGTACTTCCTGCTGTGAAATATCTGTTGTTTGCGTGAGGTTTTTGGAGGAAGGCAGGAAGAAGATTATACTGACAACCTATTTTACGCCTCTATGTAGGGATAAATAAAGAGAAAAAAGGGCAGGATTTTAACAATTTGCTACAGCCTAATGCTTCTTAAGAAACCAAACTGAAATAAGAGTCTGTGTTTTGTACAATACTTGTGGTTAATCAGACTCAATTAAACTGTTGAATATTAGGCAGTTAAATTGTGCATCCTGTAGTTGCTAGATTATATATTGCTAAATTTATGGGCTGAATCTCTAGCATAGAAAATATATTCAAGTGTGTTAGGACTTCTAGTTGCTCTGCTGGTAAATTTTTCAAGAATAAACCGCAGGGTGGGCTTATTCGATGAGGGAATTGTCATTCATGAGTTATGTGGAACATGTCTTGGTTTCTTGCCCCAAAATAACTCCGTTTCTACAGAGGACTTGTCCACATTATGCTTATAGGGATTTGGCTGTAAAGATTACTTTTCAGAGTGTAGAAAGTGTGTTACAAAGCAGCTGGATAGTCTTGGCTGTGGCCATCTACATAAAAGGACAACTCGTACATACTCTCCCTGAACTGCTGCGTGCATATGCCTCATCCTAAAAAAAAAACTTCTTTTCGAGAAGGGAAATTGATGTATGTCCATTTTCCACTGTCTTGTCTTTTCCTCTCTTTAATAACCTAATAATTCAGTCAGTACACAGTGTTCAATTGCACTTTTATTCTTCTCAGTGTAGAATGGAAAGCTTGACTGTATGAGGGCTAGCACTCTCCAGTGAGAGTGAAAGATGATGCAGACCTATTAATGCTCAGGAGGTACAGGGGAAGGGGCAGCCACAGTGTTTTCTTTCATGCTATTCCTCATGTATTAGAAATGTTTTGAGGATAGAACAATGTTTTGATACAAGATTTGCCTGCAGATCAGTATGCAGGTTGCCTGTGTTCCAACTGTTTTCATGAATCAGGCGAAAAACTTCTAGGCATGTCCACTGTATGGGGAGGCAAGCCCCATAGCTCAGAACTTAATTCATCCATAAGCCTTTTATTTATTTTTGGTAAACAACTCTCTTCTGCTTCAAATTAATATCCTGATTGATTTGCTGATACAAACATTAAACTATTTAGCCATTAAACTATTAAACTTGGACCAAGTCCAAGTTGCCAGCAGACAGCATGACAAGAAATGATGATAGGAGTTTTCCTGCCGATAACTTTAATTTAAGTATCTGATTAGAGCCATATCACAGAAGCTGTATCTCTGGATGTTGGTCTCCAAGTTAGACATTCAGCCAGTGCTTGCGTATGGATACTGAAGTTTTCCTTGGTGTTAACAGTTTTTAGATAATTTTTAGGCCAAGAATCAGTAAATTAGGAAAGTGGGTAACATCGAAGAGAACTGTCTGAAAACAGCCTCTCTTCCAAGCTAGATACATGAGTTCCATCTAGGGGGAGGGGATATGTATGTGTGTTTGATATAGGTGCAGTGATGTGTACCAAAGCGAAGGGGCAAGAAATGATGAGTACAAATTAAATATTAGTACTTGACTCTTGCATTCCTGGAAATATTGCTGGAATTTAGCAAGCTACTTTTGCCATTGCCAAAGGAGAGCATAATTAAATGCCTTATGACATAGTTAATCTTTTTTCTCAGATGTAGTTATTTTCTGCCCTCGTTCTTCTCTTGGTTCTTCTCTCAGTCTTTTCCGTTGAGAATAAAAAGCTAGAAATTTGGACCCAATTCAGCAAAGCACGTAAGCACCGAAGTGCTTTTCTAGGGGAAGTAGTGTCTGATTTTCATTCCAAAGCAGGGAAACAGTCAGTTCGTCAGTGTACTTACCTTCACTGTAACCTCCTGACACTTTTGCGCTGGTTCAGGGCTTTCCTGTGCCTAACATTGAGACAGTTGTGTGCTGGTGTTGACTGGGTGATAGTTGTGACTGCTAACTAGCATGGAAGTGCACTATGGGAATTACAATCAAGTTGCAGAGTGAAAACCAATACTTTTCTAAAGTATATTAGACCTAATTCTAATTAACTACATAGGAATAATTCCACTGAAGTAAATTATGTTGCTTTAATTTTCATACTTATGCAAGTGAGAAAAGAATGAGGTCTAGCATGTGGCTAGTTGTAGCTTAGAATATTTCTGGAAGAAAAAAGATTCATAGATAAATTGCATTGCTTCTATAGAGGAAGGGGAAAAAAAAGGAAAACTGTTCAGTGTAAAATTTAAAAAAGTCTTGAAAATAGTATTTCACCCCATAATCAATAGTGCTCTGACATGTGTTGGCAGGAATAGCACTGAGGTGACAAAGAATCCAGAGTAAATCTAGCAAAAATCATGAAATCCAACTATCAATCAAAATCCAGCCTTTTTTTCATTTCATGACCTAGCAATTGCATCACTATTCAAAGGGCTTATTCTTGTGTCATGTGTGCTGCCTTAAGCAATTTAGCTCTGGGAACCCACTTGGGAGGAAAAAAAAAAGAAAAAAAAAAAACAATCCAGAATTTTGTCAGAAGATTTATCCAAAGTCAATATTTATGAAGTCGTAACAGCCCGGGAGGAATCTGTGCTGTTTCAGTACCACAAGCAGTGCCATTGCTTCCACAGTGTTTTTTAGAGTTTCGCACCTCTGAATCAGCACATAACTTCACAAAGGCAGCTAATGTGCCAGGGACTTGTCCAGAACATGCCTCTCGTATTCACTGCCCAGAAGGCTCAAAGCTCATGCTCAAGAACCATTTCCTCAGTATCATCCTGTTATTCTTACACCGTTTAGAAGGCTCAGCTGCAGAGCTCCAGCGTGGGGAGAAAAACACAAATTTGTGACAAGTGAGGAGGTGCAGAGCAAGGAGAACCGGTGTGTGGATTCTGCCTCTACCATCTTTATGGTGCTTAATGGAGGTGGTTGTCTTGGCTGCAGAGCTTCTCTACTTGAAGCTTCTAGCCACATGCTGCCCGTTGTGGCAAGCAGTACTGCATGTTTGCACTACAAGCACTGCTGTTTATGCTTTCCCACCAGTAAATCTCTGATTTAGGAGCATCTTGAGGGAGCTGAGTGTTTATAACTACTCTTCTACTCAGCATTTCCTATCCTTTGTCTCATAGCTGCTTTTTAGCTAGAATACAGGACATTTTGAGTCTTAAGTCTTTGTAGCTATTCCTTTGCATCCAGGGGAAATGAAGATGTCTTAGGCAAAGACTGTTGGTGACTGGGCATCTGCAGTTTCTAACCTGTGAAAGATGAAGTCCATGATTATTTCTAACGTCCAAAAGTTGAGTTCTTAGCTCTTTTCCATGGCATTAAGCATTAATAGCCTTACTGCCTAGCAGAGTGTCTTGCTTCCTGGCTGCTTGTTTTGGAATAACTCAGGCACCCTTTGCTCCTGCTTATCACAGGCTATCTAGTTGGTTACTAAGAGGTTTCTAACCAATGTTTTGGTCTAAATCTCCAGTTATTTAACAGTCATCAATAGACCTACAGCTGTGCATGGCTATTTTCGGAGGAAGTTAGGTTTTAAACAAACAGTTTAGATCTCCCAGCTCTTGAGATGAGCAAGCCTGTTTGAAGAATGCCTCTCTGATGGCAGACAGACTGCACCCAATATTGTGCCAAGTCACTCTCCATTTGTAAATATTAGAATATGTTGTGGTTACAGATACAGAAAAAGAAAGGAGGTTTAAATTATACAGCTGAGAAACAACAAAGGAAAATAAATGTAAAACAGCACATGCTATGTGTGCTGTAGGTTTACAGTCTTGCTATTAGATAGTAAAGATAAGAAACACAAGCTAAAAACACCACTCAGTTGAATGACTCTCATGTTTTCCTAAATGCATATTTTTTGCTTCACTTAAATCTATGTAACTTTCTGCTTGTCTTTCATTCATATTTCCTGCCGTGAAGACGGTGTTTTAAAAGGAAGGCTTAAGCAGGAAACATGTGTAGACAGGTTATTTGACACAAACTTTGTAATACTAGCTCTAAGAGACTGAACATGGTGATTAGCAAAAGGCAATGGAAAAAAATAGTGAGTATGTCCACATAAAGAAAACTATTGAGGTATTTTTGAAGACAGGCTGAGAGAGTTGAGGTTGCTCAGCCTGGAGAAAAGAAGGCTCCAGGGAGACCTTCTATCAGCCTTCCAGTACCTGAAGAAGGGGCCACAAGAAAGCCAGAGAGGGACTTTTTATGAGGGTGTGTAGCAATAAGACAAGGGGTAATGGCTTTAAAATAAAATAAGATAGATTTGAATTACATGTAAGGAAGAAGTAAGAGCAAGGGACATAGTCTCTGTAGTTGTACATGATCTGCCTGGTGCTTATCCAGAATATGGAGAAGTCCTCCAGAGTGACCAAAGAAAAATATGTTAGGGAGGAGGAAGGAGGAAGTCCTTTTTTGTTTGTCTAGGAAGTCAACTTGCCTGACTGTGCTGTTGTGTTTTCATTAAGAGCGAGGCAGTGGTACCGCAGCCCAGAGCAGCTGTGGGTGCCAGGGAAGCGCCATTCTTGAACTCGCTCTCACGTGCAAAGTAGAATAAGCATAAAACAGGCATGTTCTCCCATTTCTGTAATGTGGCATATTAACTGAAAAACTTTCTATCTTCTGTGCGTCTCTGCTGTTCTCAGGCAACAATCTGACAGGGACGATTGACCTAGCACTGGGGAAGGGCACACATAGGGGGCATAAAATGGAGGCTTTTCTGAACACAGTTTCTAGGTGTAAACTACAAAACACTCTGTTGTTCAGGATAGCTAAGCTGCAAGTGAGCTAGCTACTATTCTTTTCCTTTGGTGTCACGTACTCTTTCTAAGTACTCCTGCTTAAAGAGTAACAGATCTAGGGTTGAAGAGAAAACATGTAAAATCTACACTGTCTTCCAGGCCAGCAAGCTAACTCATGTTTCCATTTTAATACTTTTTTCTGTTTGTTTTTGTTTTTTTGCAATAGTATTTTCCGCCCAGATCTTGTAATCTAATGCTTGTATAAAAGGCACTTTCCCAGACGTAAGTGTGCCACTGACCTGTGCTAGACACGTTGCAAACCTGACATTGCCTTCCGTATACTGCATACTAGGCAGCAGATTTCTAACTCTGCGCAATGTTGACGCCTGCTCTCACAAAGAGAAGGAAACGAAGCAGAAAGATCCCACTGTGACGATTAGTAGTTCACAGAGAAGTACTGAAACAAATAATAAGTGGCTGAAACAATTCAAGGGAGGGAAACTCTAGCTTCCTACTCTACCACAATCTGATCATCTTTCTCAGATTCTCTCCTTCCTTATCCCAATGGGGATTTTCACACACTTTCATTCTCACTGTTAGTGCGAGATGATTCTTTGTGACCGGCAAGCAGCAGTTCAGTCCTGCAGGGCAGACCCCTGTTGTACCCTGTTACCTGTTTGCTGGTCTTATCATTTCGTCCTGTAATCTAGTCTGAATTTTCAAAGTAACACTAATGTCTTCTTCCCAGGCTGCTGTAACCCCCAAGAAAATTTAATGAAACTGACTGAAGCAAATTTCTATTCTTCCACTGAGGCAGCTGGCCAAAGAACTGACTCATGGGCAGGAAAGTCTTCGGAAGTAAAAATACCCTGATTGATACCCATTGCCTCTCAAACCTGAATCTTTGCAGCTTGCTGGATGAGTGGTGCTGGTGGCTATCGCTGCCCTCACATGAGGAGACAAGATGCAGCTGGATCACCGTGTGCTGAAAAAATGATCAAGTAGGTTGATTCCTGTCCTCACCCAGATCTTTCTTTCCTTGGTGAGTTGATACCTCCCTCAAATGCATTATTTTGTATTGCATCTTCTGCTAGCAAGTTAAAACTTTAAACAAGCATTTCCTTCGTGGATTACTGCAGGAAAAATTACTTTTAAACTCCTAGTGAATGCTGTTTTCTTTCAAGCATTATGTTTTGCTCTCTGTTTAAAAGAATGGTGCTATTTCACAATCCCTTTAATGTCCATCTCTTAGAAAAGAGCAGCCAATAGCCTGAGTATATTGGGATTCTTCTTAGCCACATTTGTTATGTGAGACCATGAAAGACTTCAGATAACGTTGCAATATAATGAGAAGGGGAGACTTGTAGCTCTGCAATTGTTCAGAACAAATTGAGTGTCAGCTGCTCTGATGCACAGATAAGGTGCGGGAAGGACTGCTCCTCTCCCCCTCGGCAGCATGACAACAACTTCCTCTTGCACTGCTGGGAAAACAGGATGCATGCTGTTCTGAACTGTTCATCGGCACAAGGAGGAGGAGGAGGGAGAGGAAGGAGAGATGGGACTCTGCATTAGCTCTTGGGAGGGAGCAATCATTCTGAAAGTCAAACAGAAAACAAGAGAGAGGGTAGGGAAATCAGAGTAAAGGCAGCCAAAGAGACAGGAAGGTAAAACAGTGACAAATGTAGGTTCCTTGGCTTTTCGAAAGGTCTCCTTGTGGTCTCTCCTTTAATGTACCAAGATTCCAACTCTTGTGATGCTACTAGCACCCAGCTGAACCCGCCTTTGGGACCTCCAGGTGGAAACTAATGCTGTTCAGCTTCCCTTAATGTAGAAGCAAGTCCTCCTCCTCCGAAGGCTGATAAGTTCGGTAGCTAATTTTCACACTGGTACCAGTTACGTAATCTTTCTCTGGTATCAGGAGTTAGGAACTGTCTCAAGCAGAGCAATTCTGCCCTGTTGGCTAAGTACATTAATTAATTTATTAATACTTAAGTACTTAGGTCTTTGCTCTTGAAAATAAACTCTTGTCTCTAGTCCATCTGGCTGCAGTTGTGTCTCTCCCAGAAGCAAATGGTAGTCATAGTATTGGCAGAATAGATGAAGTAGAACATCTACTCCTATGAAGACAGGCTGAGAGAGTTGGGCTTGTTCAGCCTGGCAAAGAGAAAGCTCTGGGGAGACCTTCCAGTACCCAAAGGGGGCCTACAAGAAAGCTGGAGAGGGACTTTTTAGACGGACATATAGTCATAGGACAAGGGGCAATGGATTTAAACTGAAAGAGGGCAGATTTAGATTAGACAGGGTGGTGAGGCACTGGAAGAGATTGCCTAGAAAAGCTGTGGATGCTCCATCTCTTCAAGCCCAGGTTGGATGAGGCTTTAAGCCACCTGATCTAGCGGAAGATGTCCCTGCCCATGGCAGGGAGGTTGGAACTAGATGATCTTGAAGGTCCCTTCCAACCCAAACCATTCTATGATACTCCGTGGTAGAGATTAGAAATAAAATACTGTAATCTGTTGGAGCTATTCTTGCCCACATGCTACCTGGTTTAGCAATAAGTTACTTATTTATGTACTTCATTATATCATGGCCAGAGTAGCACAGCATTTGCTTCCTGCTAGATTGTCTACTGCTGCCAAACAGGCTTCAGTCTAGCTTCTGAAGCACAGATACAGATTTACCTCATACTGAACCACAGCGTAACTCTGGAGGGACTGGAGGAATTCTCTCTAGATTAAATCTGTGGTTTCCAAACCCATTTACTTAATACAAGTGAGACTTCGATCTCTTGGAGGTAGCATAGCTACCCTGCTCTTAGTGTTATAATGCAGCCTTTCTTTGTCTGTGAGAAATCTTTAATGCACAGCTGTATACAGCTGTCTTTTTACAACCGAGATCTGCCATAGTGCCCACAAGACATCTGAAAATGTTTGGGAGTGCTGTGCTGTGGCAATTGCCTGGTGAACATACAGGAAAAAGTAAGTTTTCTGCAGTAGCTCTTTTGTGTAGATCCTGTTGCTATATATGGGCTTGGGAATGGAGTAGTTTTTTTGGTGCAATGAATAGCACAGTCAACACATCATCTTTTACTGGTTCAGCTGGGTTCAAGTGTAATCGAGCCCAAAATATTGCCAAGAAAAAACAACCTGTTATTCTGTGCTTTAAAGCAAATGGCTTCACCTGGTTGGGTCAGTTCCAGCACAAGAATAATAGTTTTGGGTTTTTTTTAAAGCATAAAACTAAACGTTGCAATGAACTGTTGCCAGTGACTATCTGGTTGTAAGGTTTAGAGCTCATGCTGGACGCTTTATTGCACTGTTCAATAAAAGTGTCCTCAGGGATCTTAGGCCCAGTACACTTAATTTAAAGCAGGAACAGGGAGACAAATCCAATTTTTTCCTCAGATGCTGACTCAAAAGTTATCAAGAAAGGATACTCCTCATATATGCTTGTCTGCTTTGCTTTTCACAGTGCCAGCGTATCACTGTCACTGCTTGGTTTCAAATCTCAGACTTTGGGGCGAATACTGGCAGGAATCACGCGTTATCTTCCAGCCATGAGTATTTTTGCTAGGAGCAGATGATCTTTCATCCAGCCAGTGAGTAGGACGATGGCACTTCTCTCATATTTCCTTGCTGTGTCTGAGGGCAGCAGCCTTAGTGCCCTCATCAAAAACAGTATAAGGCTGTAGGAACTGAAAAGAAATTACTGTATTATATGTACTATAGACGTGCAGAACGGCTCTATTAGTGGACTAACACCGCTAATACTGCTAGTACCGGCCGGGACATCCTCTAAGCGCTGTTGTGTGCGGACGGACGCGGGCGGGGGCGTGAGGCAGGTGCTGAGGGGAGGCGGGTGTCAGCAGGGGGCAGCCACGGGGGCGCGTCCGCGGGAAGGCGGCCCCCGGTTTCCCCGAGCCCGGTGGGGCTGAAGGTTGCGTGGCGTCGGGCGCCGCGTCCCGCCCGGCCCGCGGCCGCCAGGTGGCAGCAGGCGCGGGCTCCCGTTGCGCGGGAGGCAGGCGGGAGCGAGGGGAGAGGCTGTCCCTCAGCCCCGGAGCCGCCGGGAACCTGCCTCGGGTTCTGCGGGGCGCCCCTGCAGCCGCGCTCCGGCATTCCCGGCGGAGGGGGCGCCGCCTCCCATGAGCCGGAGGCCGTGCGGGTGTCAGCCCTCTGGCCGCCGCCTCACGGGGACAGAGCCTCGTCGCGGGGCGACCGGAGACGGGACGTGCACCGCGAGGGACGGCGGAGCGGCGCGGAGCGGCGCAGCGAGGCAAGGCCCGGCCGGCAGCGCCCTGAGGAGGGAGCGCCGCGCCAGGTGGGCGCTGCGCGGGCGGGCGGGCTGGCGGCGGCGGCGGGGCGGCTGGGGTGTGAGGGGCGGCTGCGGCTCGGGGATAGCCGGAGCCGCGAGGCCGCGGTGAGGGCTGCTCGAGTCGGGGTTTGCGCTCAACGCCGCGGCCCGAGGAGCTTTCGCTCTCCCCTGGCCGTGAGAGCTTTCTGGTCCGCTCCGCGAGATTCCTGCGCCTCGTGTTTTTGCCTGGTTTTGGCTGCGTAAGTAGCCATTTCAAAGCTGCTCTCCTTGCACGCTCGGTTTCCAGGGGCTGCATCCAGAGGGGGTGGAAGGCGCTGCTGCGTTCTGCCTCGGTGTCCCACCAGAAGCAGTATCTGCACGTAGTCGGAGCTGAATCCAGCAGTTGGTATGAGGGAGTAAAAGTGAATAACTTTCCTCACGAAGAACGTGTGTCGCAATTGTTCTTGTTTTGGGCCAGATCTTTGGTCTATCTAAGCACAGCGTGCAAAGCGTGAGCTGGGCTTGCCGTTTAGGGTTTCTCTTCACGCTCTCCTGCTTCTGGCTTTGTTACGCTCTCTCCTGCGCTTAAATTCTAGCTACACTTGAGCTGTTCCTGTTCAGTTGTCAGGGTGCAGGGGCGTATGCTGTAGGAGAGGGGAATCTCAAAATACCTTTTCTCCTTCAGCTATGGCTTTACGTTTTTAAAACTGTCAGTGTGTCCACCCATGTGTTTTTAATAGCCCTTGACACACTTGCCGTTAATTAGTCCAAATGTGTCTTTTTTTTTTTTTTTTTTGTGCTAAAACTGTTAAGAAAACGTGGCAGCAGTGAGTTCCACAGGTTAATATGTTGTGTGGAAAACCTACTTCTTTTTGCTTCTTTTAAATCCATTGCCTGATACTGTTCAGTCCTTATAAAATGAAATATACCTGTTCTCTACTTGCTATCATTGTGCTATGTCATGACTGTATTCTTTTGTTATCTGTCTACCTGAGCTATCTCTTGTTTCGAGGTAAAGAATTCTTAGCTTTGTAGTCACTTCATGTATGGGATTTCTTCCATATCTCTTGCAAGTCTCATCACCTTTTTGTGTACTTTTTCATTCTTTTATATTTTTTTAATCAAGGAATAAGGAAAACTAAGAGTTATATTCAAGATTTCAGTACAACATGGATTACATAGTGGCATGATGGTGTCTGCTAGCAGAGATGACCAATTTAAGTTGGTGCATCAGTGATGTGAATAGCCAACAAAAGTAAGAGAAGTACTTGTAACTCGTTGTGTGGTCGTATGTTGATGAATCAGTGTGGTTTACTTTTTTTAATCAAAAATCTTTATGTACCTAGTTGTTAGTAGCTCAATACAAGGGTATAATGCCATGGATGAAATAGTCACCTAAAGGGCTCTCAACATTCTGTCAGTCTGCTGTTCGTGTTTCTCCTGTCTTCTGTAGCAAGAGCAGGAACTGGAAATAGTCTAAATTTGTCTGAGTTTAGTGCTGTTTGAGGAACTGCCAATGCACTCTTGCCAACTTGATCTATCAGGCTGTAGCTTGCCACCTCAGACTTCTTTCTGGTGTGAAATTAGTAGTAGTCTACTGGTTGATGTGATTTCCACCCATCCAGTATCGTCAGGGGTTTAAAATGAAACTTGATACTGCTGAAACTCATTAGGCAGCTGTGATTCTTGATGGTTTCTTTTCCATCCCCTCTCTCCCTGGGAACCTAGTGGGACAATGAAGTTAAGTATACTAGGAGGAGAGACTGCCTTTCAAGGAGAAAAGTGCTGTAAAACGTGAATTTTTAGCAAAGTTAGAAATCAGAGGTCAGCTAGTTTGGGTTATCATATAGAGGCCTTCAAAGTGAGCATAGGTAGGAAACATAGGTTATTTGTCATAATTGTGCCCTGAACATAGCTTGTCAGGTTTTATTATGGAGCAGGGCTAATCCCAGGTCTTGCTGATGATGACTCTAATCTGAAACAACTCCATTGGAACTGAAGGAGCAGCTTCTGATTCCTGACTCTAACTTCTTCCTGAGGTTAGACTTCCTCCTAACTCTTAGAAGTACTTGGAGGTGTTGCATGGTGCAAGATTTCTATCTTTTCATACAACAGGTTCATTCAGAGCTCCGGCAGATTTAATTGCAGAAAATTAATTAGGTTGCTGATAGGCAGCGATGAGTTTTATGATCGCAGTAAAAAACTTTGCTTTTGCTGTAGAACAAACTGAATAACTGTGCTAGACAAACATGCATTAAACAAAGCCTGAAAGCAAAACAAAAACGTACAGAATCATCTTGAAGACATAGATTGGCCTGAGTGTGTGATTCTGTGCAGACAATGACAGCAGAAAAGCTGGTTTTCCACATAGTAGTCTCAATTCTCTGAGATGTGACATCAGATGTGTGATATTCAGACCATTCGTAGTCTTTTCATAGAATATGCTGGAACCCTTTTCTAGCTTTTAATTATGAAATGCTTCCAATGGTCAGAGAGCTAGCTGGAGAATGTATGCTATCAAAGGTCTTGTTCCCTTAAGTAGGCACATATACAGTTCAGTTATTAGTTGTTTTTTTTTTTTCAGAAAGCAGCTTAACCTGATATAAATGCAGTTTGGAGGATGAATAAGGTGATTGTGAAGCTAATTCAGTTATGAATGTACATGGCTTAAATATGTGATCAATGGACATGATTGCATCTACAGTAGGTTAAGTAAAAGTGGATTATTGTGTGTTTTGCATTTAAATAATCTCTTGCATTCATGGTAGTATGTTATGCAAGAAAATTCTGTTTACATATATTAGATTTTTAGGGAGAATGCATGGTCTAGTACTTAATTTAGAAGATTAATTAGGGAGATGCTAAACAGATATAAAAAAGACTGATTAGCAGAGTGATTTGATGGGCACTGAATTTGGCCTCACATCTTACTTTGTATAAAGGGAGCATAGCTGAAAAAATGTGCTTCACTGTTGCCTGATTATTGTTTTGTTTTGTTCTTTGTGTTAGTTGACAATAACAGATAAAAATTCTGTAATTTGAAACAACTCCATTATCTCCTCCTGGAATGTTCTGTCCCACCCATTTTTCTCTTGGGGACTTGTAAGTGTCATGTTGCACATCAGATTTGCGTAGCTTCTCCCTGCAGGGTTGTGGCATTCCCAGGGATGGGTGAGTGTTCATAATTTTGGTTGCTGTTAAACAATCAGCGCTTGTCAACGCCATCTACAGACATCCGTCACATATTTTTTAAATGGTAGTACCAAGCGTTAAATGTGGGATTTCTTGGCAGGAAGTGTTCTTGCACTATAAATATTCCAATGCTGATATGATCTCAGTATGATCCTTGTGAGAGAAAGTAGCCTTATCTGGTGGTTAGGTGATATATGTGTGAGTTGCTGGAATGTGGGCTTCTGATTTCACCACTACCGTTGACCTGCTGTGTGCTGCTGATCAAGTCTTATTGGCGTCTTTCTCTATTTTCTGTATCTCTGAACAAGGTATAATAATTACAGGATATTGGCTAACTGTTAAATTCCCTGAAGATAATTTGCATGCAAAGTGCCTTATGCTTTAAAAAAAGAAAAGGCACTGGAATAAAAATATCTATTGTATATGAAGAAAACCAAATTATGTAGTATGTGCCTCATAGGTTTATTACTGTGTTTCTTCAAATCGCAGCTTAAGGACTTGCTTGTTGGCTATTTCACATCAGTCCTGTGCTGCTGCTACTTGGCATCGCACTTAAGTGTTTATTTTGGTACTGGTTTTGGAATTTCCCTTCACAGGAAGATTCCATACTCCTTATATGGAAAAATTTATTTTAAAAAATTACTTTTTTTCCATTGGTTTTGTAGATTCTTTTCTCAGTAAGTGCAAGAGCCACTATTTCTTTTCTTTAAAGCTCTGATCTAAGGGCAAATAAAGTTGAAGGAAAAGATTATCAATAACTTCAGTGGCTTTTGGATCAAGGCATTCCCATGTGATGTGCTCTTGTCATTGGAAAGAACGACCCCTAGTTGCAGCCATGAAATCTTAGTGGCATTTTTAAGGATTGTTTCAGTATTTCTGTAAAGCCTTTCTGTTGATATGCTTGCGTTCACTTGTAAGGAGCTACTTCTGAGTATCTCCTGGTTTTACGAGCGGGCACTGCTCTTTATTTCTCCCATGGGACCAGCACTGTGTCTGAGCTGTGGTAAAAGCTCATTCTCTGCTGGTAGAATGACTTGATAGAACATAGGAATGCAACTGTTCTCAGGCATTGGCTCATATTGCTTGTTTGCATTAATCAGTTGGTGTTAAACACGAACATTTTCAAGTGTTGATATGACTGCAGTCTTGGAGTTTAGCCCTGCCTAAAGCATGGAGCCCTCCTTTCCTCAAACATTTTTCAATGTCTTCACTACAGCACAACTGTCTGTGAAACAGGAATCAAAACGAAATTCTGTTTCACCAGGAACAGGGAATGGCCTACAACATATGAATTGTGACTTTCGATGAACACAGAATCAAATGGACAAGTTATAATGTATTTATAACAGGAGCAGGGAGGGAGGCTTTATCAGCACAGATACATTTAACGTCTTCACCTGATTTGTGGAAATCAATGGCTAAGCTTCAGAGATCTGGAAATAAATTTTACTGATCAGGTGGCAACATTTAGCAGAGTCACAGAAGCTACATTAGTGGTCCAATGGCATTCATTAGTGTGCAGTACTATCTCATGGAGCATTTAGGAATCGGGAGATAGATCTGCCCCAGAATCATTAGATTGGCTTACAAATCCTGAAATACTAAAATAGATATATATCTGACTTCATGTTTTTGGAGTTCGCAGTATTTCTTTGACAGTACAAGAGCTAGCGACTTGCTCTTTTAATGAGAGTTATGCTTGTTGTGTGGTCAGTTCCTGGAACTGGGGCCTTTGGGAGACTCCCTGGGTACTGAAAAAATGTTTAACTTGCAGGACTTGGTAGACAAAATCCAACCCTTGGCGGAAGATCTGCTTGTTCATAACTCTGATCCTGTATTCCCCTTCCTTTAAGACGGCTATAAACTGACAAGTTATACATAGCTGTATGTGATTAAGTGTAGAGAAAAATACCGTTCTTCAGAAAGCTACCTTTTTTATGGCATTTTTTGTTGACTTCACTTTGCTTACTTAATTGTGCTTTTTTCCTAAACCCAAACTTCTTAAAATATTACAACAAATAAGAGAACACTCTCTTTTTGTTAAATTCAAGAGATACCAGTTGTGACAATGGAAGTTTCAACTTCTAAACTTTCTTTATCTATGTCTGAGGGTTGTATTGACTGCTTCTTTTATGGGAGTGGAGTTTGGCAGAGAAATCTGGTGGTGAGCAGAATCATTCCAAATTTTTCTCTGTCAACATAGAAGCAGGGCTGATGTGACACCTTGGACCTTGCTTGCCCAAGAGGTGGGGCAAGGTCTGTCCTTTGTGACTGCGTGGCCTAGTGAGATAAAAGACCAGGGGGAGGAGGCTGCCCAAAGCTAGATGGTGTGACTGTCCGTAATCCTGTGCAGAAGTACTGTGGTATCCTGCTCATTGCCTCTTATGGGAGTCATGATACTCAAGTTGGAATCTGTTTTCTCTGCTCTTGTTTTGGGAAGAGGATGGATAAAGAAGCACTTTTTAACAGCCCTTCTTCATGAAAGCTGCTTCTTGGTGAAAAATATTTGTTGTGCCTGGCCTTGCTGGATCAGCACTTGGATATGTGTGAGCATGGAATACTGCTCTCCCGGGAGAAAAACGTCACTTAGATACTCGAACATCCTATGACTAAAATCTGTAATCCTGAATCAAGTGGATTCCCCTGATACTCCATTTGGATTAGCTGAAGTGCATAGAAGGACAAACCTATCTCTTAATGGCAAATTCAGCGAAGCTATTGACAATAGTCAGAGAATAAATGTTGACTTGGAAAGTTTTCAAATGTCCTGGATTTTTTTCCATGGTAAAGGTGATTGCTGTAGTCCTGGCTTGGTAACATCAGGCTGCTATTAGTTGATTGTATGTTATACTTTTATTTTTGTTTGGTTATTTTTATCTAAACCATGTAGTTTCTACGAAAGTAAAAAGAAGAAATTACTTTGCTTATCAGATTGGCAAAGAGAAGCAAGAGCCTGTCCAATCCCACCCTGCATAATTAAAATAAAATGACATCCCATGACACAAGCTGCCCAAAAGGATGATAAATTATATGGAATGGATGCAATTACTTTATCTGGCAGCAATGAAAGCTCTGTCTCATATTCCTTTAGTTCCATGGAGCTACATTCACTGGGGAAGTGAGTGTGGAATGGTGGACAAACCTCCTTATAGATCTTCAGGGTCTGCATGTGGAATTTAAACATTTAACTAGAACAGCATAAGAATAAGGATTTCAAAGAATAGAGTGTGTTAACCATTAACTGTTAGTATTGTTCAGCTTTGACAGCCCAGGCTCATGTGTTGCAAGACAGAGGTTAAGGCAGGATGTCAATTTTGATTGTTTTGTAGTGATAAGGAGACATTAGGAATGTAATTTCCTATATTCCTTTACTTCTTCAGACATTGCTTGTACTTGTTAATACATATGGTACATCAGAGACTGTCTCCTTTCTTTCTTTCTCCCACCCCCGCAATTCAGAGGTTCGCTCACATTGGCATTAAGGAGTTTGGAGTACTTTTGTTGCTTCCTATAGGAATGTTTACAATTTCGCAGGATCAAGTTCAGATTTATTACTTAGGCACTGACAATGCTGCTGTAATTAATCAGTTGACATAAAGCTGTCCCTTCTGCCTGTGTTTGTTGCTGGCCAAATTCATCACACCAGAGTGATAGTTTGTGAGCGTGTTTAAAATTTAAATAATAAGAATTAATAATTGTTTTAAGCAAGAAAAAAAGCCCTATGCAGTTTTGAATTATGAGGACATGAAAGGACTAAAGTGTCTTAGCTGCTTTCATACTGTAAGAATCAGTCAGAAACTGATTTGACTTCTTTTGAACCATGCTGCTTGTGATTAAATTGTGATTGTTTCTACTGCTTTGAAATGCAAGAGGAGAAACTGTTTCCAAATGTATCTTGCTGACAACTGAAGGTTCAGAAAGGTGGGATTTGTTTGCTTCTGCTGTTTCCTAAAGTTATAATATAAAGGCTTTTCAGAACTCTGGGCTTTTCAAAATTCCTGTTTACTCAGACCATACAGGTTTTATGCTTACCCAGGAAACACAGCGTCAAGCAGTGCCCAGAGAGTGATTATGTTCAAGTTGCATTCCTTTCAGCAAGTCTTCACCTATCTCCAACAGTGGGTACTCGAGTAGAAGATTGGAAGTCGCTGTATAAGACCCTGCTTTTCTGACTTTAAACAGGATGCTCAGCAGCAGTAGAATAGGATTTAAAAAATCAAACTTACGAAACTTAGTCACATTTTTTTAAAGATCACTCCTGTTCTCACATGCCGTGCCTGTGGCATAGGGGCTATTTAAAGTGGCAATTGAAATCCACAGTGTTGGAGGAGTTACTCAGTTTTCTTTGCCAGGAGTTTGTAATTGGCTGTTCTTGTCTTGCAAATTCAAGAAGTCTCTCATTCACATTTTCAGTCCTCAATTTTCATTTTGTAGACACATGGATGTTTTGCCTGAAGCATTAAGTGATGTCAGGTGAAGGTCAGTGCACTGTAATAACCTTCAAGCACAAATAAGTTTGGGCTCTACTGCCAAGAGGTGACCTTTGATTTCTTTTTACCTGACGCAATAAGGGCCCTATTCAGAATTCTTCACTCTCACTGTACTTAGGCAAAGTCCTAGGCACTTGAGTAGGTTTGCTTGAGCAAGAATAGTTACAAAAGTCTCCTAAGCATGGTATGATAATGGCAGAGGTTTCTGCATTGTAGATGAGTTCAATAAACTGAATTAGATTCGGCATCTTTTGTGGTCAGAAAAGAGAAGTGAAAGAGTGGAGTGGATATTTTTGTGACTTGCATGGCTGCCAACTCTGAAACTACTACTAAGTACTGTTTCTAAGCTACATCTGATCAACAGAGACAGTGAGCAAAGATGCTTATGTGTGATAACATTTGTTATATATAGGGAGAAAATAATACTTTAATCTGAAGTCATCACTGATTTTGGATATACAGCCAGAAGGCTGTATATGCTGTCAGTGGGTAGACTTGTATTGTGGTAGTCACTCTTTCCTGCTCTTGACATCCTCTTAATCCAGGTATGCTGTTGAGCTGTGAGATGCAAGGTCCCTTAAAACTAAGTGTAACAATTTTACCCAAGCTGCCATGTTGCAAGATGAGATTGCGAATAGCCTAGTTTATCCGGAATAAAGTAGTGTATGGCGAAGTGGGAAGGCAGGGCACAGTCACCTTTTTACTATGCTGTGACTAACTGTAATGTTGGTTTCCACTCTTTTGTTAAAAAGGAGATTTCCGTTAACCTGCCTTTCTTTGCAAGCCCGTGCAAGAGTTGTAGAGAAGTATGGTATTTCTTACTGGTTTTTCTCTTCAACCTTTCCAGCTTTTGCAGATATGAGAGTGGGTATTCATATGCATCAGCTCCAGTGAATGACTTTGCAAGTAGCAAAGTCAATTCGGTTCTTTCAGAGTTGGATTATACAGTCAAGTCTTCGATCTACTGTCAGGCAAACCTCTCTTGAAAGCAGGAGCAGATTTACTTCTAGGCTGAGGAAAAACTCAAGACTAGAACCTGACCTGGAAAGGGAGACTGGAAGACAGACGGAATACAGTCTTCCTGACTCATTAGTTCAGATTTCTGCATAACACTATTAGCAA
The DNA here is from genome assembly GCF_009769465.1 of Tauraco erythrolophus. NCBI lineage: Eukaryota > Metazoa > Chordata > Aves > Musophagiformes > Musophagidae > Tauraco > Tauraco erythrolophus. The sequence continues at coordinate 16,770,138 of NC_141478.1, read as the reverse complement.
GGGTGACAAGGGTTGTTGGTGATTCTGTGAGGTTAGTACCTTTTATCTGTCAACCATAAACTCATTCTTCACAGGCCACTGGACGGCATCTGCCAAACTATGTTTCCTAATAGGGAGATTTTAATCTGCAGCGAGTGAAATGTTTCATCATCTCTACTCAGTGATTGATAGCCCGAGATTCCTTGAATATATGATTATCTTCGTGTTTTTGCGTCAAGGACTGATATCTCCTGTAGGAGTGTAGCAGTTCATGCAGTTTACATTAAATGGACTGAAATAGTAACTGTCATCTAGACCACCAGAGCACATGAGGCGTAGCAGTAAGACAAGATTTGTAAGTTGTCTAAAATCTTTCTCAAACTGACAGGGTAAGAATAAACAGCTCCCACTTCTCACCCTTAAAGGATCTTGCAGTTCAGTTTTGATATTCAGGAGGCTGAAGAGTTTGTCACATGGAGGTATGATTGATACAAGCATTTAGGATATTTCCGGAAGTCTCAACCAAACCTAAAATGAGTGAGGATTTGGGGAAAATTATATTCAGTGGCTTCAGTCTCAAGGAATAGAATTAAGAACATAAATTATTTCTGAATTTCTGAACATGTGACTTTTGAGTTTCTTCTACTGTCACTAATCATACTGAATCTTCATTTGACCTTGTTGAAAAGACACAATGATACTGTTGCTTGTCATCCAGCTAATTAAAACTGGGTAACTTAGCGTTTTTCTTTTTATCCCCATTAATATCATCTTCCCATAAAGAAGAGATGCACCTCTTGAAATGTACCCCTTTAGATGGTAAAGGCTTAACAGCACAATTGACATCTTTTGCTACTATCTTTTTTGCCTATCCAGCGAACTTTTTGTAACATTCTGTATATACCAAGCCCACAGGGTAAAGATATTCAGTGTCTCTGTTGTTGTGTTGGAGCCCTATCTAAATTTTATTGTAGAAGAAAGCTAAACAGAAGTCTATGAAACAGTTCTTCAGTGTTTTCTCTGTTATACCTGTATTTATTTGTATGCAGAGTTTAATATTTGCAAAAGATTCGCAAGATGACTTATTTCATTCTTGCAGCTGGCTGTCAGAGATCTACTGTTAGTGTATTGTTTTCTGTTGGGTTTAAATTCCTTGGTATTCTGTTTCAAAATTATGGAAGAAATACTTAATTTCACAGTGCTCTTTCAGACATCTCATTAGACCTGTTATTCATTATGTAGGAACATAAAAGAAAACAATAAATCTTCAAATTCCATTGTTGCATTTCCGTACCAGTATGTGAGGAGCCTCACGCCAGAGAGGATTTTAATAACAAATAAGTCAGAATCTCACCATTCTTATAGTATTATATAATAGCAAAGTAATTTAAACAGTCTTTTATAACTAGTTCATTTCAAGATGTTTCAGGAGCCTAGACTCTGAAACCCACAATGCAAGATGTGTAAGCTACGTGGAGAGCTGTGTTTCTGTCCATGATCTAGCGGTCATTATCTGTACTGCTTCTCAAAAATAAAGCACCCAAGTCTTGCTATTAGGTACATGAGATTTCCTTCAGAACAGACCTGAGCAGTTGATTTGTTAGGTTTTATTCAGCAAAGGCGTGTTTAGGATTTCTCTGAATGCCATAGTATCACAGCTCTATTTGTTTTGGACATCTGTCACTCACTTTTCAGTGGTTCCCTAAAACATATGCCCATGTGGATTCCTGAGAAGTTCTACATCTTCGCATCTGGCCACTAGCCAGTTGAAACCCTTTGTTGCTCTTACATACTGCACCTATTTAGGTGGTGTTTAGTGCCCAAATTCTCTCCAATGTTCGAGGACATTCTATTGTTTGACTCTCTGAGCTTTTGAGAAGAGGGCACACCTCTGCCCTCCCCTCCACGTCTCACTACAGTACAGTGGCTTAAAGTCATTGCCCCGTTCTTTCATGACAGCTGGGTTGCAGCGATGCTGTTACCTGAGCAGTGCTAGTCACTTAGATTTAAGTGGATCTCAATTCAGGTGGGAATTGCACGAAGAAAAAAAGAAATATCTTTTTGCCAAAATAAATTCTTTTTTGCTGACAGCAGGAGAGGACTGAAGGGAAGAGGACTTTCATCATGTTAAATGTTCATTAGGAAAGCCCTGGTCACTGTTTTCAGATATTGGTTAGTACGAAATGTATGTCAGTTTGTTAGAAACTTTGTTTGTTATGTCATGTGGTGTTTTTTCTTCCGGTTATGGCAGTCTTGAAATGTGTGTTAAAACACTTGTCCTTGAAAACTTGTGTAGAAAAGGATTTGATGAGTTAATCTGGGATGCGTGCCCACATTAATCTCCATTAGAGAGAGTACAGGAATCCAGTGATCTGCAGTGCAGCACTGCATCGAGTCACAGCAGTACAGTCGTTGGACTACCAAGACGTTCTTCCTTAGCTGCTGGAATGCGTGGGGGATGGATACTTGTTTGGCTGTGGCCTGACATATCCATTTATAAATGTATTTTCTTTGTAAGTAGACTAATAAACTGACACTGAATTGCCTTGCTTTTACCTGTACTAACAAATAGGTTTGTTGAGGGTCGTTTGTGGTTTGTTTTTTTTGGGGGGGAGGAGGGGGTTATTTTTTTGTTGTTGTTGTTTTTTAATGGTTTTTCTGTGTCAAAGTCCCATTCAAGTCTTTTGAGGGAATGCCAGCCTTTCTTTAGAATGCTTAACCCAAACCGGAGAACTACATTACAGGCAGAGAAATCTCTGAAGTTCCCTGGAAATGATTTTTTATCCCATTTAAAGTTCTTTACACAATGCTGCAGAAGCCCTTGGAGTCACTGTAACATAATGTGGAATTGAGCCCCAAGGATCTTAATGGTAATTTCAATACATGCATCTGTTATATTTTTAGATACATGTTCCAGTTAGTATCCGTTCCGCTACATAGGGTTTTACTTTAGAAAATTAAGCATCTCTGACAATAGTGGATATGAATAGCTATGCAGAAGATAAATATTTAGTGAATCTCGGCAAGACTATATTCCCTCTGGTAACTTGGATGATCTATAGTGATCTCTTTCAAGGACTAAGAAGGCTTCCACTAGAGGTTGGCTAACAAATTTGAGAAGTTGCTTGGTTTGACTTTCAGAGTGTTCTTGTATACATGCAGCTTTATCACTTGTCTGCTCTGGAGCAATGTATGAGTATTCCCAGAAACTGTTGTTATTTAGAGGTATTACTTAGGCAGGGAGATGTTTCCTCCACTGATACTCCAAAGAAAATATTTTGTTTCTGAATAAGCAAGCGAAGATTTCAAGTCCCCATTGCAAGCTCTCTTCCTTGTTGTGTTCTAACACTGGTACCCCAAGCACCTCAGCAATCTTGTGAGCAGAACGGAACTCTGTGAAAGCTAGTACTTTGGGATTGCACTGTGCAGGTAGTACCTTGACAGGGACATCAAAATTTTTAAGTTTTGTTTTGGTTTCTTTGTTGTTGTTTGTTTGTTGTTTTTTTTTTTTTGTGAGGACAGTTGTAGATTTAAGCATTCAGCTACTATTTAATTACTTCCTTAGAAAATCACAGCTACGAAGTTCAAGATTTTTATCGTTAGAAATGTTTCTGTGTGTTCACAGAGCATTGCTGGCTCTTTATACTATCCTGTTAGTGTGAATCAGCCCTAATTTAGGGAATGAGGAGTTTCACGTTAGGTTTTCTATTTGTGTCAGAGCCATGCAGAGAGTTAGTCGTGGTAGACTGATGATACACTCATCTATTTACCAGTAAATGAAATCTTGATTTCAAATGGTACCTTGTCAGCAGGAACACCTGATCTTTGCCTGTTTATGCTGTTAAATGTTGTGTAATACGCAGGCCAAAATATTTATTATCTGAAGCAAAGCCTCTTATGTTTTGTTCCTTTTTTTTTTTTTTCCTACATGAAGGATATTGATGCCTGGGCATGTATTTAGAATGTTTATTGAACAGTGAGAAAGTGAATTCTCATGGTAAGGGGTTTAAAAAAATGAAAAAGAAGTTGTGTTCTGCCAGACAGAGCTTCTCATTAAAGAGACGGCTGAAAAACAATGTTTCCTCTTTGCAAAAGGAAAGTATCTTCTAACTGCACAACAATTATGTAATGAATGTGATTTTTACTTGATGAGAGGGGTGTCTCCCAGCTGTGTTACGAAGAAATAGCTGATTATACTGCTGAAATATGTTGTGTGTTACTTTCCTTGTACATGTGCCTTCAATTAGCTTTGTTGAAATATTTGTTTTCTATGACCTTTTCAAATAGGATGTGTTATAACTCTTTGAGTGAGGCTGGTGTGTCCTTGGTTTTCACGCAAAAGATGATAGTTTCTCAGAACCATTGTCTGCCTCTCGATGTAAAATGCTGTTCCAAGCCTATGCTTTGAAGAAACTCAGACTAAGAAAGGTTGAAAGTTAGAAGCTTTTCTTTGATTTCAGAGAGACACCTGATGTTCTGAAAACAGCTTTCATTAAGCAAGTTGTGAAAGGAGTGTCAGGAAAGCTCATTTTCTTTGGCATATTTACATAAAGAAATTAGTATGGCTAAAAGAAGCTCTAAGAAATTTCTGATATTCCTAGTTGCTCTGAAATGTAGTTACATGCTTTACAATATTAGTGTTCTTAAGACTTTTAGTAAATAAATAGACTTGGAGACTGACGTTTTGTACACATTACTTCTCTTGATTAAATATTTCGAACCAGGGCATTGTAACTGCCAGTCACAGCAGATGGTTTTAACTGAGTCTGCACAGCATGGAGGGCATCTTGAAGCAGTATATGAACCGAAACTGAAACACCACTCTAGCTACTTACACGTGGTATAAAAGTATCTAGAACAGTAACTTGGTGAAAATCAAGTCCTGCTCTTGCTGCTCATTTTGTAGGCAAGACTGTAGTTGTTCAATCATAGCAGAGTTCACACAAGTCTGTTTCTCTTTCTTGTTGTGGTGGTTTTAGGCTGATCCAGCAACTAAAACTCACACAGTCTCTCCTTCTCCAGTAAAGTAGAGAGGAGAGAAAAAAAAACAAAGGGACTGAGGGTTGAGACAAGAACAGGGGGAGCACCCACCAACCATGGTCCTGGGCAAAACAGGCAGAGCTTTTCTCAAAGCAAAACAGTTTATTAATGGTTACTTAGAAGGACAAAGGGAAACAAAAACCGATTACTTGAGAGGACAGAAAGAAACAAAACCAGATCTTAAAACCGACACCTTCCCCCCCCCCCCCCCTTCCTTTTCCTCCCGGCTCTACCTCCTCCCCCCAGCAGCACAGGGGGCAGGGACTGGGGGAGTGCAGGTCAGTTCATTCCGTGCTGTTACTGCTGCTTCTTTCTTAAAGGAGAAGGAGTCCTTACACCCTTTTCCCCTGCTCCAATGGATCCCCTACCCACGAGGAAAAATCCACAAACTTCTCCAATGTGAGTCCAGCCCACTGGAAACAATCCTTCCCCACAGATTGCTCTGGTGTGGGCTTTACCACAGTCTCGGGTACTTAGGGAGCTGTAGCCACTCGCTCCGGCGTGGGTTGTCACGAAGACTCCAGATGCCTCTCTGCCTCGTCGTGCACCCCAACACGACCATCCTCAGGCTCAGGCATCTTCTCCCCACAGGCCGCGAGTGGGTCTCTGCTCCACCGAGGCCGTCCTGGTTGCAGGGGGGCCGCCTGCTATCTCACCATCAGCCGCAGGGGAAACTCGGCTCCGGCACACCTCCTCCCGCTCCATCCTCACTGACCTGCTGTCGATGCAGCTGTTTCTCTCAGATCTCAGTCCTCTCCAGGTGAACTCAGCCCAGTGGGCACCCCGGGAGTGGGGTGCTCCCGAGTTCCCCAGCTGGCTCCGCCACCGCCATTCTCCGTGGGCGGCGCCGGCCCGACGCAGGCAGCTGCCCGGCCGGGAGCCAGGGAGTGGGGGCAGTGCCCTCCTCCCTTCTCTGGTCGATCCTGGGCGAAGCACCTTTTCCGGTCCCTTTGTCCTGACTTAAATAGGGCAATTCGCAGAGGCGCCCTATTGGCTCAATCCCGAGGGGGATGGCAGTCTGATCTGGTGGCCGGAACCAAACCTAACCCGGTTCCAAAACCGGGGAGGTCGCAGGGAGCAAAACCCCTCTCCTGCCACCAGAACCACCCCCCCTCCACATCAAACCATGACACTTGTCATAACAACAAAGGATTCACCTATATTTTGAATCAGTGCTTATAGAGATGTCAGGTATTTCCACTTGACTTTGTAGGCTGTTAACCGTTCCTCTTTCTGTATCTTTCAATGCCAATAATTGATGTAGATCATTCCATGATTATGGAAAGGTTGAGAAAGATTGCTTTATGAAAAGGGTCTTAACGTGTAATCTCCCACTCCCTCTTACATGTGCAGCCCCTTCTATGTTCTTGGTTTGGAATACTCAGGCTGTAGAAAGAAGTTCTTTAAAAGGAGAGCAAAATTTATTAAAATATATGGGATGTGTCTTGTTCGGAGAGGTGATGGTTTCTAATTATGTGGAGCTGTGATAAGTAGCACCTTTCATAGTTTTCAACTGCTGAAACTGCTAGAACTCCTTTCAGTTCTCTGGGCTGATTAAGTCTGAAACGCTGCTCTTAATGGTTGTATGTGCAATGGTTATTAGTGGATCTGTGAGCAAAGGGAATTTCCAGACACGTTTACGTGATGCAAGTAAGATATACTAGTTGAATGTTGAGTAAGTAATTTCAGATGGGAACAGAATTGCTCAGGTCCTTACATACTCATCTTATATAAGGTCTATCCAGTTTGTACTGCACTAGTGATACAGAACAGCTATGGCAAGAGTGGGAGTTTCTTTACTCAGTGAATGAGGACAAGCTGGTATTAAGATTCTTTCTAAAAAGGCTCCTATAGGAGAAGTGAAGGTAAAAAACCCAACCGTGTGGCTTGGCTACCTTAGTTTTGTTGATTGTGTGCTGGGCTTCTTTTTATATACCATCAGATGTATGAGTGAGTGTTCTGTATCCATCTCCTAAGCAGTAATACCAATTAACTTGAATTAAATAGAATACTTAATATGTCCTGCGACCGTATCCTCTGTTTATTGGAGGTGTTTTCTAGTTTCCTTTTATTCTGCCTACAAAGGCTTTTGAAGAGTTGAGGGATCTTTCAGTAAAATATACTATCTGGCTTTACTACTTCACAGAAATTTGTGGAAAACTACCTTGACTTAAAACTGTGCTTAGAAAATAACAAAATAAAGTCAGGGAATGGTCAATGACCTGATGAAGCTCTATAGGTCCCTAATTTGGGGCTTAATAATGTTTTCTAAATAGCTGCTGTAGAAGACAACGTAGATTCAAAAACTGAAAGATGCCCATTGACCTGTAATTTCTTGACATAACATTGTTCAGTTAGAAATGAGTTTGTCCATCTACGGTGTCATCATAAAAAATAATTCTTCTAAAAATTGTAGTTACTAAGCAGAATTTTAAAAATAATGCCAAGGATTTGGCAAAAATTGCACACCCTGTCAATCTGAAATCTTGAAATGAACTTAAGATAGGTTTGCAATAGCTTCCACACAGTTACATCCCAAGAATCTCTCTGTCGATTTGGAGAGATGTATGATCTCATTTTTGTGATTCATTTTACCTTTTACATAATTGTCCTGTGCCTGGAAACCACACATGCGAACTTTAAATGCAGTAAGTGTTTGTGAGAATTAGCTAATACTTTCAAAAGGTGAAAAAGGAGGTGAAAGGCTAGAAGTGGCAATTTTGGTGCAGCCTGAATCTTGAGAAAGAGTCATCTTTCTGGGTTCTTATTTCAAAGAAATAAAAAAGAACAACTAAATTAATTTTTCTGACAATTTGATTTTATATTTTCTTTTTGTTGGTGATTTGTTTGGGTTTGTTGTTTGTTTTTTTTTTTAAGTTGGATAAATCTGATCTCCACATAAACTACCTTTTCAGGATTTGAGAGTTATAAATAATATCAGAATTACTAATCAACTTAGCTCTGCTACTCCAGCACGCTTCCTTTGCAATTGATCTCAACTAACTATATGTTGTAATTTGTGCCACAACAATATACTTTATTTGATTATCAAACCTATTACTATGGTGTTAAATCCATATTTTATCTTATTATCGAGTTTAGGAGGTGTTTTAGATCATATTTATTATTATCATATTTTCACTTTTTTGATATTTTTATTACTAGTGCACATTCAGTAAATGCATAACCAGTGCTGTGAACAAAAATTTAGAAAAATGAAATCTAGGGGAAAAATTAAAGAAACTAATCCTACTAGTCATAGGTAATGACTGCAGCTCACAACTTATAAGCAAGCACTTTCTTGCTTCTTCCCTTACTCATGTGATTAATATCACAGCCCTTGTTAGATCTTTAATGAAATTATATGTTCTTCGACAAAGACTGAAGCAAAATTGTTTGAATTATGGCACCATCCAGCGTAGCAATATTTTTACAAGCCAAAATTTACATCTTGTGAATGGATGTTTCGGGAAATCCTGTGTATGGTCACTGTTGAATTTCACCAAATTTGAATTTTGTCTCCTAGATTTTCAGAGGATGATTAAATGTTATAGAATTGAATGCCAAATAATCAGGTTACATGTTTTTTACACTAAATTCCAAAGAATTGAGCTGAAATTGTTCTTTGAGAAGTAGAAGATTCATTGAACCTCAGAATTACTGTTTTATTTCGGGTCTTTGGTGTTTCTGTGTAGAAGCACAACTTCATAGAAATGTGGGCACCTTCACCTAGATGGTTGTGTGAGGCGGTGGGTAAGGTGCGGCTGGGAGGCACCCCGGAGTGCCTCTCCACCTCCTTCAGAGACTCTTGAGTCACGGCTGCCTATCACAGGGGCATGAGTCACCAAGCTGTTTGCCAAAGCAGATGATTCCAGAGGCTATATTTAACAGACAAGTAGTAGTTGCACCTAGTTGTGAATGTAAGAAGCTTGATGGTGTCTCTGTGATGTTGTCGTTTGTGGAGTATACTTACTGGGGGCGGGGCGGGGGACGACAACGCACACGTGTTGTGAGATTTTAGGCAAAGAAATGAAAACTTCTGGATCTTGATCAAGCTTAGATTGGAGACAGGCACGGAGCTTTCTTGGACTGCAGTAGTTCTGGACACACCCAGAAAGAGAACTTTAAAGTTTTCGAAGCATTTGAAGTAAAACAGAGAGGCACCTTCAGGGTTAGGCGGAGTAACTTGCAATTTTTGTTTTAATGAAAATGTTTGCTCAATGTAAGTGTCTTAACTTTTCCTCAGACCTAGTGCTAGATTTCTCTGTCATGCAGCTTTCAGAGGCAAGTGCATGTTTTAATGTATTTAAAGAATATTTGAAGAGATTAAAACTCTGGTGGCAGGTGTCAACAGCTGCGGTCCAAGCTGTTGGATGTGTGCACGAATTATGTAGCTAGATAAACCTGGTGCACTGTGAAGTGCTGTATCAAAGTCTTGTGAATGTACTGAATTTTGGATGCAATCCAAAGGACTTGCATTGAACATTGTTTAATAGGTGTGAACAACTAAACTGAAATATACACTGTACGTTACCAATGTGCAAGGCAACAGTTTCAAAGGCAATCTTAAAGATTTTTTTCTTTAAATATGTCTAAATATTATTTATTTATTATTTTTTTCCTAAATAATACAAAAAGAGAGCTTTACACATCAGTGGAAACATGAGTTTGGAACGATGCTCAAGTTTCATACCTACTTCAAGTTGCCATTGTTAATAGCTGGCAAGATACATAATCTATCCAGAAAGATAAATATTGAAGGAAATTTAAGTTGACTTGCTATATATTTAAGTCAACAAGATAAAATAGGCTAAAAGCTCAGAGCAATTCTGAACTTAGTTGAGTTAGCGTATGTTTCTACATGACGTGTCTCACGTCCTTGTTGTGAGTTAAAACAGAGGGTCTTGGGTTGTTTCAGTGGGTATTGAACTTATGGACATGTGAAAAAATGTCTGTTACAGTTAGTATGTCGATGCATACGGATATATGTGAATCAACAGGACTTACAAGAAGTATAGGCTGATGCTAAAATGACTTCCGTGATTGGAATTCATGAAAGTGAAATACCATCCACTCACAATACACAAAGGACATAGTCACATGAAAAATTGCATGCGAGTGGTCCTGTGATATTTAAGAGGTTACGATAACTAATTCATTGGCTTTCTGCAAATTTTCAAACCACTTTGTAGGAAGACATTTCTTTAAGTTAATTAGCCAAGGGGGAAATCTCACTGTTGACTTCGCGGAAGAAGCTCAAATTTCTTCTTCTTCTTAACTTTCTGGTACAGGGTCTGTCCTGATAATTCTGTGCATTGCATCATTCAACTCTCTGAGAAATTTTATTGTGTCCATTTCAGCAAATTTCTGGGATTGCCCATGAGCCTACTAGATTATTTTTTCTCGTCAGTTACTGCCATTATCCATCTCTGCCTCTTTTTTGAAATCTCCATTAGGAATTAGTATTTTTGTTTTCTAATTTCATTAGACACTCATCTGAGCCCTGTGACAAAGAGCTGCAGCGTCTGACTACAAGTGGGCTGCTAGGCTGAGATGATTGAGGAGACTCGGCAGGTAATGTTGAGAGTGTCGGAGTGAATTTCAGTGAGTGATAAGGCAAAGGATGTGTCTGATTAGCTCCTAGCTTGGTATTGTAACTGCTGAGACTGGCAGCAGCAGTTTGAAGGTGTTAGGTTCCCTCACCTGCAGCGTGAAAGGGGAGGAGACTTTAATCAGGGTCTTTTTATCCAGTCTCCTTTTCTGTGACCTGATGCTCATTTTATCGTATGCAGTGCAACACCTCTCCCTTAGATTGTCATGCCATGGTTGTCCTGGAGAGAAGGCTTGAATTCTGTTCCATTCTGTGTGGTGGGTTGGTTTGCTTGTTTGCTTTGGTTTTGGGGGGGGATGTTTTTTGGTTTTTCCCCTACCTAGTTTCACAGATTTTGTTTTCATCCCACTTGGAGGTGAAATGGGGAAGATTGCTGAAATGTCAAATATTTTAATGCAGTAGGGAAAGTCTTGCAAACTCTCCTGAAGTACAGCAGTGTGGATTGTTTCAGTTGAGATAATATCTATTCTGCTAAAAATAGGGTTACTAGAAAGTCTTTTGGTAGATAGGTCTATAGTGCTTTTAAGCCCCTTGTGGAAAGGTAATTTGACTTTTACATTTGCAAGGCTTCTTGCACGTAGTACACCTCATCAGGCTTTTGAAAGTTTCCATGCCAAAATTCATGTTATTTAATCCTAGTGTTAACTGTCTAGCCATTTCAGGCATTCATTTTGCCCTGGATCTTCTGGAAGGAAAATGATTTTCACATTTGCGCATTTTCATATCAAAACCTACACTGCCAAAATGACATTTCTTTCAATAGGCTGAAAGCACCTAAGCACTTAAATAATTTTGAAAACAAGCTCTTAAGTCACTTAGATACTTAGCAGTTTTACACTAGGTACTACAAATGATGTTTCGAAAGAAATGCATCTATGAGTTGCAGTAAGAAGTGTTTTGAAAAAGGCATCGAAATACTGTTGAAAGTTGAGTTTGTAATGCAACCTGCCATTGACAATGAAGATACAGGTGAACTGAAAAAAAATGAAAACATATGCATGGACTTGAAGCATTCTTTAAGAACAATCTCCAGAAACACCAGAGGTCGGTCCCTCCCTTCATCCCTCACTTCTTCATGAAACTAGATCTGTAATAGTATCTTTTCTGCTTTTCAAATGAGGTGCAGTTTACTAAGTGGATTAGGGGAGAGCACATTTCTTTTTCTGTTTGTGTCCTGTAACAGTGTTCTGCTGAGATAGTGTCCCTTCATGCAAGGATGCTGGATAAAAACATTATTACAGAGTGAAAAAAAAAAAAAAAGAAAGTGTATATCTGGAAAAAAACAGAATGATAAGAACTTGAAACTATGGAGGTTACAATCCCTGTTACATCCATATCCTCCGTTTTCAATACGTGATATAAAAGGCTGTTGCCTCAGTGTGTCTGGTAATGAAGAGTCAGGTTGCAGGAAGTGAAACATTTGTTTCCTTCACAATTCAAAATGTCTGTTAGTAAATTATATCCTAGGGAATCTAAATGCTTTGTCTTTGTGCTGTATATGTGGACTTGTCTAATGTTTAAAGGGATGTAGATTTTTCTGAAACTACGTGCTGAAAGCTCAAATTGTTAATTGTTGCAGGAGTTCTAGACTAAAAGTCTCTTGTAAGAAGTGCTGCCTATCTTTTAAAAATCAGTTGTTACAATATTAAGCAGTGAAATTGCTGAGTTAATTTGAGAAAGCCTCTTAAGCTACTGACAACCATGGAACTAAAGAAAGAAAGGATGAAGTTTAGCTGAGCCCTGATGCGTTCTTCCTCATGACTAACTCAAGCCTGTTTCGTGCAGAACTTTTGTCTTGATACTTTTCCAACTACTCAACTTGTAATGCCTGCCATTTAAAAATCTAAATGATCAAACAAAAAAATTTCTTTTAAAGTTTTTAGAAGTACTTTGTGGTTTCCTAAAACAAATTTGTTGATCTTTGATTTTTATTTAGGCAGGAGGGGAATATTTAGCTTGTCCAGTTACCTGCAAACTATCCACTTTTTTTCGCAGCAGGATCTGTACTCTGTCTACCTGCGCATATTTTAAGTTCTTGTAAGTCTTGTCCCTTTCTAGGCAGATTTTAATTATTTGGCTGCCTGACAGAAATTGAGTGCTCTTTATCTATGAACAGCAATGTTTTCTTGTTTCTGTTCGCTCCACTGCATTTCAACATGTAACCACTTGTAAATGGCAAGATACAGGCAGCGGTTGACCAATTCTGAAATGTATGGATTTAGGTTCAGTCCTAATAGTGTTTTATTTCCTCTTATCTTCCCTCCTCCCTCACTTCCCCGTCCCTCTCGATTTATATTGTATTTCCTTACTGCAAGGATCTCTTTCCTGTCTGAAAATTCTGGTGCAGCAATTTAGGTGTCTGATATATTATCAGAAATTTACCAAAATAAGAATTCCCCGGTTGTCTGAAGGTTTGAGATGAGATGATGAGAATGTACCTAGGCAATAACCCTTTCGAGGGCTGATAGGGCTTCTATGCGTTTTCAGTAGTCATGATGCAATGATAGTACTTAGAAATACGGATGAGCTGAATTTGTATTCAGAATGCTGTTTAACCCCAGGTTTCCTCCATGACTGTGGGCATTGTGGCTGGGTTTGCCACCTGTAATAGAGAGGGAACAACACTGCTCTTACCTGTTTTTTCTGCAGACTGTATGAGCCATGGCCTTTCAACAAAGCCCTTTGGCACCGTTGGAGTCCTGTTGCAAAAAATGGGGTGTGTTCAATCTATTCATGTAACATGCACTGGATTTCCAGTTTAAATTGCTGTAAAGTTCCAAGACTTGAGGTAGAGATGACTAATGTAGGTCTGTATCCAGTTTCATAGGCATTCTGGAAAATACCGAGTAAACAGTGTTAAATGTTTTTCTCTCTTCTTTCTGTAGGATTTGTGTGTGATTGGCATTGTGCTGTACCACAGTGAAGAGGTATTTTTCACTTCAAGGCATCTTGCATTAAAGCATCATGGTAGACAGTTTAATAGTTTCTTTGAGGTAAGTGACACAATAAAACATTTAAAATCTTATTTAATATTCTCTTAACATGTTGCAGTAAATACAAATTTGGTTGTGTCTCGCTTTGGTGTTCAAAGTGTTTGTATCATAGGAGGATAAATAAAAGACTTGTCCAAAGACCAAATAATCAAGTACATGCATAGCAGACATAGCATCCTTTGGTGACAGTAAAACAAGAAAGTTCTAAGTGTTTGTTTACGCTTAGAGCATCTGTTAGTGTGTGCCAATGTGATGGCATATAAAATTGGACAGTTCCTTATTTTTTTTACTGAGGCTGTATAACTACTGTCACTGGGCTTAAATTATTGATTTGCTTGTTTTAGTACCTGTGCTGTAATTCATTCAAGGATTTATATTACGCATTCCTGAAACAGGTTGCCAGTGGGCAAACATAGGAAAGACCTTTCAAACAGCTTTCTTGACAAAGGAAACATTCAGCTGTTTCTAAGCTGGTCTATCCAGTTCTGTAGTTGGACAAGGAGATCCAGAGAAAAAAGGCAGCTATGATGCTGCACGAACAAAAGTTGATCTCCTGTGAGGAATGACAGCTGCATACTTTTTCATTTATATGGAGATACTGTCAGTAACACCTCTGATCTAACCTTTCTTCTTGTGATTTTCATCCATCAATCTTTGAATTGCAGTTCAGGCACCCTCCTAGTATGCCAGGGCAGATCCCACATTAAAATGGATCTGTCACATATCATTGACACTGCCTGTGTTATCTTTCCTGTTGAGACTTCTCCCTGCATAGCTCCTCTCAAGCCGTCCCAGACTTAGGCTGTTCTGCAGATGTTCATTTGAGAGGACGTGGGGAATATGCGACAAGAGCCACACTGCCCGAGTCAGTACTAATCACTTGGCTAAAATACTTCCACTTCTTATCCGGACAGTCCACGGCTGGCCACCATAGCCCTTCATAAAACACGACTACTACGACAGCAGCCATGCAAGAAATCTATTTTGGTATCTTCCAGCTTCATTCATGGAGAGCTAATGCTCACTGCAATGGCAGAAGAAGAACTCCGAGAGGTGTTCCCAGAGGAGGTGTTAAATAGCAAACCTTTTCTTGCTGCTCCAGCGATAGGGCTAATACCGCTTCACTTTGCTCTGCACTCCCTCAGTTAAACAGAAATTGGTATTGCCAGTAAAAGAAAGTGAGCATGTTTACTCTTTGCAGCTTGGATAGACTGACGGTTTAAAGCCTGACTTTGCTTTAAACGACGTACTTGGCTCCAAATAGTGCCATAACTGTGAGAGCATGGGCTGTGCCAGTAAGGTTCTTACACAGAGGCCTGAGGTAAACAGCCATCCATCACCTGCAATTGGTACCTGACCTGTTTGTGTATGCTTTACAAATTTTGTCTTATTTTGAGAAGCACTTGTTCTTTTTGGCTTTTCTGCCCAGTAAGAATACCTGAAACAAACCCACTGAAATTGGAGAAGCCTATTTCTTAGCTTGGGAGGCCTAACGTTAGTCAAGCATGACAAATAAAAAAGCCTAGTCCAGAGAAGTTAGCCAAAGCAAGCTACTGAGGGAAATAACATTAAAAAAGTTGAATTGCCTCACACTGATTTGAAAGCTAGAGGCTTACCTCAAGATAGCTTTAAGTATTCCTGGCAGATTTCCTGCATGTTTGAAATAGTAGGTTGATACCATTGTTTCTGAGAGATCCATTTGCAGATACAGAAGCAAACTTAAAAACTAGCTTCATTGTCCTTAGCCACGTACATACAGATGGTGATTACAGTGCAACCTCATTAAAGAATGGTCAGGAAAAGCTTGGCACGGAGTAATCACACATGTACTGAAAGTCTGCGTTTTAGCACTGAAAACTTTAATCTGGTAAGTAATTTGCTTTGAAGATTACAGTTCTCACTCAGTTCAGAACTCCCAACCTTGTGCATGATTTCAGAAGAATTTACGCATGGAAATCTGTAGTCCTTCAGATTGATCAGAAAAATCCTGCCCTGTTGAGGACGAAAGCATTCATTTCCTTACGCAGAGTTTGAACTTTCTTTCACATGCTCAGAAGGATTATAAGGAGCAGAAGCCACAAGGGAGCAGGGAGTGGGTAGGAAGATTCTGACAAGGAAGTCATAATTTGCAGAGGATGTAGGTTGGGCCAGTGAGAGACTGTGCTCTGTCTACTTAGAAGCTTGTCATGTTTTCATTGAGAATAGTTAGGAGATCACTTGTGCGCTTGAAAAAGGGATATGCAGGTCAGCTGAAGACAAACTTGATGCTGTCATTTTGCAGTCTGGAGGTCTGAGTTCTGTTTCTATTTCTACCTTTGATTTCAGGTGTGAATGGGAAATCAATTTTTTCATTCCTGCCTTTGGCTTCCATCCACCACTGTGTCATTGGGCCTCGTCTGAACTGCATGTTTTGACTCCTAAGTGTGGTTTCTTTATAATGACCTTATTGTGGCTCTGGTTTCAGCCACCTCCTCTGTATTTTCCTTTATCACAAGTGATAGCTTTGTGAATTATAATACTTCCTTCTAACAGACTTTTAAAGTGTTTTAATTGGCGCTTTTTTTTTAATTGATGTGGCTTTTTTCCTTGGCTTTGAATCGTTTATGGCTTTGAGAAAGAGGGCCATAGACTATAGTGGTGAGGTGGTGATACGCCATGTGCAATCAATACTTAACTAACAATTCCTTTTGCAGCGTGTTAGCAAGAACAAACACAGAAAACTCAAGAAAAACATTCTCTCTAGTAGAAGAATATTTGTATTGATGGTAATTAAATGTTTAGTATAACAAAAAAAAACTTTCTGTTTAGAAGGTCTGTCTTTGAAATTACTTGAAACAATGAGGAATATTTAAAGGGTTACTGTATAGGGAGCAAAGGAAGGAGCTGTGAGTAGGAAGCACAGCTGGATTTTATCTGGTCCATTAGTTTGCAGATGGATTTTGTGTCCAAATCCATCAATTTTACTTCTACACTGAAATTCAGCAAATCATTAGCAGCTTCCCCCTTTATAGAGGGCCCAAAGCATACTCTTTGTAGACTGAAAACTCAAACTCCTGGTAGAAATAAAGATATCTTAATCCTACTTCTTGTACTTTTCTGTGTTTTCCGATGAAGGGGCTTGCTACAAGGGGGCAAACCAGTCCCTAGTGCAAATATAGCAAACAAAAGGCTGAGCTAACTGAGCCTAAATTGTACTGGGCTCCTAGGAGTCATTATGGTGGTGAGGCTTGACAGAACAAAGTTTGTTTGGGCTTGGTTCCCATTATGACTCCTTTCAGATTGAAGATGTGGGGACTGGAGTGATGCTTGGCTGCTTATCCTGAGTCTCTGGTGAGCTATGTCCACTACTTTCCGTATTCTGTGCCCATTAGGTTATTCAATTTCCACAAGTGTTAGGCAGCTGGGGAAGAACCTATTTTCTGCAAAATCATGGTGATTCTTTGCATGTTTCCTGTGTGCTGGAGGTGGAGCGATCATCTGTAAAATCAGTAGCCAGAGCTAGAAGCAGACTTAGTCCACAGATGCATGAATTCTTACTTAGCTCTTTAGAAAACTTGCAAAGCGCGTGTCAGTTTGAACCAAATGCTGGGATGTTAAAATATGCACTGCCAAAAATATTTTACTTTAAACATAGTTATGTGAAATACTATCAATGGATTCTACTTGGTGCACTTTTGCTTTAGAGATAAACAAATATGTGTATGTACCTGGTACTGCCTGCTGCGAAGAGAATGTCATAAGAACGTTTCGTACAGTTTAGAGAGTCTGCTTTGGTTAGTAGTGGTTTTCAAGTGTCTAAATAAGTCCTTGCAGCGTGAAGCCCTGTAGTAAGTTGTAGATATGTGGTTTATATTAGCGGTAACGACATCTTCTGTTTTACTATTTGCTTTTTCAGACTTCTCAGTTCCCTAGCAGTGCTGGGATTTCAGTTTGTCGTCCCACAGCCTTCAATTGACCACAGAAAGGTAAGCATTGGAAGTATTCAGATTTTGTACACTTAAAGGTAAATGTAGAAAACATTAGAGTAAGATGTATAAAGCAATGCAATCTAAATAAATAAAATTCTGGGAATAATGTGGCTTTTGTTTTGCATGGATTTGTTTGTTCTTTTAACATAAATATATACGTGGTTAAAAGAGACTCATCATGGTTAGTTAGCTGAGTAATTGTATGGGGTGTTGTACGTCACAAGTAGGTCCATGTAAGCTTACTCAAACTTTGGACCATTTTCATCGTGTGAGACAAAGGAGAAGAGTTCATGTCAGTGAGAGCAGTGCTCAAACATGGAGCGATTACTAGAAGCATCCAGTTGCTCATAGGAAGCTCCTTCTCTTACAGAGATGGAAATGTCTGAAACAGAAGTTGGACCCAAACCACACTCTGTTGCTGGATTTACGTTGCTAGAGATCAGAGCCGGAAACTGCTGAACTTTCCCATTGTGCTTTTGTGAATGGTTCACTTGTCATAGACTTTGGCGTGTCTAGGAAGGCTTGCAGCCTGCACACCTTCCATCCTGCTCAGCATTAGTGAGGTCTCAGCTGGAATACATAGGATTTTCCACTGCTTTTCAGGAAAATAGTGGACAGTTTGGAGAGAAATGGAAGACAGCAGTGATTATCCTCAGGAGGTTTTAAAAACTTACCTCTGTGGGAGGTTTCAATTAATTCAGATTGTTTAGTCTAAAGATTAGAAGACTTGTGGAGGGAGGCAGATATAATCTTCAAATACTTAACAGTGCTAAAGAGAAGGCTATTCTTTCTGTCTGTGGAAGATTAGATGAGAAGAAATGGTTTTAAATTGGGGAAAGAGAAACTTAGGCTTGATGTTTGAAAAAGCTTCTCACGGTAAGGGTCTAAAGAAGAATAGATCATATTGACTGGATAACGTTTAGAATTCCCATGATGGAGGTCTCTGTGAATGTGTTGGATGAGTTTTTGTCAGAGATGATGTGTAGATAGAGCTGATTCTACCAGACACCGTAGTGGAGTCCCCTTGAGTGCTCTGCTGTTTATGGGCTGTGACCTTATATCGATGTTGTCGTCATCTCTGAATTGGTATTAAAACACAGCCAATTAATTATTAAAGGTTCAGCCTATTTAAATAAGTTTACTTTTTTCGTATAGATTTTAAAATAATAATGTAAGATGCATATTCATTTTTAAACTGCACTTTTTAAAGAAAATAGAAGGCAAGTTCACGGGGTTTTCTTTTTTTATGTGCATATGCCACTATCTTTAGGGTAAACTATTATTTAGAAAATAGCTCCATAGGTGCGGACTAGAAACCTGAAGCCGTCTGATAGTCACAGTTCCTGAAGGACATAGCTGTCATGTTCAGCTCCTTGTGCAGCCTAACTGTAAGCCAAGTTAAATGAGGTCAGTAATGATGCAGTCTGAAACTGGCATAGTCCAGTCTGCAGCATTTCTCAAGCTGCCCAAGTTCTCTGTTCTAAACCTGAGTACAACATAGCGTTTTTCCCTATTTTAAATCTCTTCTATTTTGCTGTGCAGTTAAGATAGTCATGCTGCTGCTCTGTTTTCAGTACTCTGTCTGATTAGACATTCTTCTGTAACATTGACAGCAGAGAGATGCTGCAATCCAGCTTCCAAATGGCCTTAGGGGGAAAAAAAATCTACTAACTAAAATAGAGTAAGTCAGAGAAACAATTGCTTCATTCTGTGAAGCTCCAGAATTAATTTTGATAAAAGCAGGTTCTTTGTTTTCAGATGAATGAGAAATGCCACAGGTCAGGAGTGTCTTCTGTACTAGTTAAAGGCACTGAAGGCATGGTAACCACCTTGGAGCTGTTCCTTTTACTGAAAACGAGAAAAGCAGAAGTATCCCAGTGAGGATCTCATACAGGCTCCAAGGCTGTCTGTCATTCTCAGCTCTTACACTATGGGAGAGGTTTCTTCTACTGCAAAGGGCTTAAGATGCTAGGAGTGATTCCTTCAGCTGGGCTGTAGAAAGAGAATGATGGAGGTGTAAGTGTGAAGGTAGGGTGTACAATTTCAAGTGATAAGAATTTAGTCACTGAATCTAACTATGGTACCATTTTTAGGATTCATATAGGAAATTCTATGTATAAATGTGATCCTGCACCTTCATTTATATTGTAATAATTTATTTATATCGTAATGACAGTGAATGGCGATGTTCCTGCATTCCATTGTTCTTTTACCCTACCACACTGTGAAAGCCACTATTCTGTTACCAGAAAAGAATACAGCTACCTAACACATCTGAACACACTGTAATAGACTAAAGTGCGCAGCACGAAGCAATTGTACTATATCCTTGAAACACTGGGGAAGTTGGAGTTAAAGTAGTTAATATCTGCGCTTGGCTCTTGGCCAAGACACCAGGGCTAATGCCTGGTAGTTCTAAAGAGTACTATGGGATGCCCACCACAGCTGGGCACCACCTTGCTTTTATGTATCCTGAGAAGCAGAAACATGTAATGAAAGGCTGTTCTTCCTTGTAATCCTGGTAAAGTGAAGCTCTGCCCTAAGGTCAACGGTGACTGAAATCTGTAACTTGTCAGGACTTGCTGAGCTGAAAATCAGCTCTTGCTAACAGGACTACTGCAGTTTCTGTGCTTCTGTCCTGCTGGGCTGCGTACACTAAACTGGATTTTATTGGAGCAGCTTAGTCACCACTATCTGCGTACAGCTGCTGTGTACGCGTTCCTTGCAACAACTGTTTGCAAGTGTCACACTTTTTTTTCTTGTTGATAAAGACAACTGCTGTCCATTATTACTGTGTTTTCGAGCACATCAGTGCTGTAAAACACTATCAACTGAAATGTAATCCATATTCCTCTTGCAGTTTTCCACTGGTCAGTATATCTGCTTGCCTTTAGCACAATTGCTTGTCTTTAACTGTAGAGATAAAACTTTGGTAAATTAGAGCTTTTCTAGCTAACAATGTTGCTATTCTAATTACAGTGATCTTTAGGAAACAGGAGAGATTATTTAGTCCATGCCAAGACTTTTTCTTTAAAATCAGCCTTTTAATGCAACAGAATATTTAGAACAGCTAAAAGAATTTTCTTGCTATCTCTGCATTGTTACTAATTTTCTGTCCTTGATGTTGTGGATTAAAATGGTGAGGAAATAAAATTCTTCTTTGTTTGGGGAAGGGAGACAGGATAAGGATACATTATTTTATGCAATTACACTCTTCGAAAAATCAAAGCCAATGGTTTTGTTATTTTTAACTTGCTTTATCCTGCACTCTGATTATTTTTATATTTTATTTTTAATTAAAAAATACTGACTTCTTTAAGCTTGGAAGTTTAAAGATTTTCTCTGGAAAAAATGAAAGGATCTTTGTTCCAGTTGGATTCCAGAGCAGGTGAGCTTACAAGGTTGTAGATAAGCTTCTCATCTTCCTTCAGAGTGGTATTACGTACTAGTTCTGTCTCAGCCTTTAGATCAGGGTGATGATAAAGATGAGAAGCTTTTTGGATTCAGAGATGAGTTCTTCTGTTAGGGAAAATTGCTTTCTATTTTGTGACAGCTTGTCCTCTCTGCTTTTGGAGAGATGGGTGGATGACTCACTGAGAGGTCTCGAGAGGTGTTATGTTAATTACTGAACAAATAAAATCCATGTTTCATCCACATGTGGATCCCAAAGAATTTTTCTAAGTGTAGAAATATGATAGCGTGGCAGCAGCTTTGTCACAGCTGAAGATGATTGACCTGGAAAAGGCCTAGAGTAGTACAAGCTGAGTGACGTAGGTCACAGATGATAGTCAATGCTGAGGAAATAGTTTATTAAAATAAAGAAGTCTGATTTGTGATATAGTGAGGGATTGATGCTTATCATCTTTACCTTACTGTAAATCAGAAGCAATCCTATGGCAGAGGAGGAGTGATTATATCGAACTGGTAGAAGTGAGGTCATGAGTGAGCCATCTGTTTACTTGGAAGTACTTAATGATCTCACAGAAAAATGGAAAAAAAACCCCTCTGCCTTAAAACACTAGACTCGCAGAGCACAATGAAGGTGGTCTTGGTGTGAAAAAAATTAGCCAAACTTGGAGGAAGCTTCAAGCTCTGTTGGCACAAAAACTGTTCTGAACTTTTTTCAGAGCTGTTTACTTTCTAGACTATTTAAATAGCGTTACAATTCTTCAGATGTGGTCAAAGTTGGTTGAAGGGACAGTTAAGCTTTCCAGGCATTGTAACTCCCTTCAGTGATTTGTGAATACAAAGGTCTTCTATATCCAGGCTTTTTAGCCCTTTAATCTTCACAGGCACAGATGTTCAGACAGAGTTTTTATACAACGAACGGAAACCCAAATCATTTAAGCTGGTAATATTTACACTTACCATGTACTGTAAAATTCAAACCGTTTACTACATCTCTGATTAAAGGCTTCCAAAATGCACCGAAGGATTAAAATAGCAGAGCATACTAACCAGGCAGACATGTACACATTGTGTCATGATGTTTTGTTTGGCCTCTGCACCATTTTTCTGCTAGCCTTGAGAGATCTGAGAAGTTGTTATCTGCAATTTTTAGGAGCTTCTTGGTAGATTGTTTTTTATCAAACCGCCAATGTTCCACATGCTTCTTGTAAGAGGCATTAAAAAAATATGGTTGTTGCAAATGAACATCTATAAAATGGACTGTAAAGACTTTCTGCTGGGAAATTGTCGTGGCTATATAGGTTTGGCCTTTATTGGAAATCAGCTGAGCTAGTACTGGAAGAATATTCCTCTAAGATGCTTAGACTGGTGAAAGAATTAAACCAGTTCCATAGATGTGTTTACAACACTGGCAGGGAAATACGATAACGTTACACTTGAACAGGTTCTAAAACTAAACTATAATTTCCTCAGATCATTCAAACTTTGGCGTCCTCTGCTCTGAACTGCAGTTCAGTTCCAGTTTCTGTGAGCGTGCCTGCTTTTGCTTTTACACTCTTGAAATTTTAAGAGGGCAAAGACTGGCTCTTACTTTGTGGGATTGACTATTGATTAATTGTACGATAAGATGGTGAGTGTTAATGAAGAATACTGTGTTCATCTCATCCCAAATAGGACATACACATTTTTAATAATAACAGTATACTGTTATACTGGCTTTTTGAATCCTCACTCAGGCCTTTTGCATTGAAGATAAGTAAATGTGTGTGTGAAATATTTAAAATCAAACAAACTTAATTGCACTATAGTTCGTCTGCAATTCATGGTAATTCATCTACAATTCATTAACACTAGTTGCGGATTTTTAGTTCAGCATTTAGGATTAAATTCCATGGATTTAAATATTCCCTGTGCATTTATTTAGTTCTGCATGGAATCAGTATTGAGGGTTTTGTATGCCGAACAAAAAAAATGCCTAGTTATCATTTAAGTCCATGGGAGTGGTACACAGTTCGTTTGAGAGAAGATTTTGGTGATATGTGTTTAATTGTCTTAACTTGAGTAGTTAACCCAAGGAAGCAAATAGGGTGCATGTTGCGTGGACCTGGGGAAAATGAAGGAAAACAGAGGAAATATTGTTTTGTTTTGTTTTGTTTTCTCATCTGCCATGTGGATAAGCATCTCCCTCTTTTCTGTGTTGACTTCTGCTGTCTTAATAAGTTTATTAGCTTGCTCTGTTTGATGTTCAAAACCGGTGAGTTAAATCCCAAGTATTATCTTACAGATCTTGTTCAACTAACCGATTTATGAACAAAACCCAAAGAAACAGGGTGGAAAAAAACAAATGTCCAAGAAACGGGGAGAGTCTTAGTATCTCTTGGAAAGATAAAAAATAAAATTGAAATTACATTGTTCCATAGACTGCTCGACCACAGTGATATTTTTGTTAAGATTTTGGGGAATTCTCTTACCTGGTTAATGGTGCCTGAAACAGACTTTGGGCTGATATTAATATTTTTCTCTTATGTTATTTCTGAAAAAATGATACCAATATTGAGAAGTTCTGTGCCTCTGACAGGTTCTGATTAAATCAGATCATTTGTGACTGCTTAAAATAAGAGTGTTTTTCTGGCTTTTTATTTGTTTTTGGTTCAACTAGGTTCATTTAGGTAAATAGAGTACTTCCTTTCTGAAGTTTTAGTCTTTATATACTTTTTACGCACTGACCTCACGGTTTTTTCATGTATAAATGATGTTTTTGAAAAAAAAACCTCAACAAACTGTTTTAGAAACTCTGCCTAATTTGAAAAAGACAACTGTCAGAATAAAATGTGAATGTAATGCAGCTCCTGTAGTAGTAATCCAGCAAAACACAAGAAAACTGGGGGAAGGGAACAGAAAGGGATGCAGAGTGCTGATACGCAGGCTCACTCTTCTCCCTTTACAACCACCCTTCTAAAAATCTGGCCTCAATCCAGTTTGCCACCCTCTGTTAGTAAGATGGCAGATTTGAAGATATTTGGTGCATAACAGTCATTGTGAAGAAAACTTCTGATTTAAAGAATCTTGATATCAACTTGATAGGAGCTAGTGCAGATGTAGAAATTGCAAGCACTTGCACACCTGAAAGCTTGTCTTACTTTTCTTTACATTGTTTACTATACAGCTGTACCTAGTGAAATGTATTCCACTTGCAAACCTTGTTCTGCCAAATAACTGAAAAATGTCCGGGAAAGAAGGAAAGGACTAGAATTATGGGGTGAAATTAAGGGGGAAAATAGATTAAATTTGTAGAGCAAAATATTTGGTTGTTGATTAACTTGCAGTAGATAAAAATCATTTTGATGGTGCATTTATAGTTAGAATGAATATTACTAGGTCACCTAGAGAAAGAATCAATCATGAACTATGGGAAAGGAGATTAAATGGGTTAGTTGATCCCTCATTTTTGCAGGCTATGTGATTCCATTAAAGAAATTACTTTAATGACTGAACTTGACAAGGAAAATTCAGTATGCATTTCACAGTTCTAGGCTCAAATTCTTCCCTTTAGAAAGTTTGCTGTTTAATGAGTAATTTTTAAAGGGGGAGGAGGAAAGACCTAGCCATCAGGAATCTCTGAATATCTGGTGTTTCTGAGATGTTCTGGAATGCTTTAGCTGTCTCCCATATCTGTAAATTCTTGGCTGTATCCTAGGGCTATGTTACTGGCAACAAAGTAAGTTGGAAATCACAAGACCAAAGGACGGGAAGTGACCTGTCAGTCCTGTAGTTCAGCTCCTCTGCCCCAGGGAAGGGTCAGTTATACCTTAGTTGTTCCTGGTGGAGGTTCAGAATCAGCCTCCATGGTGCCGGAATCTCCTCAGGCAATTTGTTCCCTGCTTTGTTTGCCTTTCCACTGGGTAGTTTTTCTTACTAGCTAATTTGGATCACCTCTGATTAAATTTAAATCCACTGTTACTTGTGTGTTGGCTATAGACACGGAGAAAAATTTACTGCAAAGAGAAAACAGAATGGACAGCTCTTTATATTTATTTATGTAAACTGTTTGGAAGACTCATTATTGCCCCCTAAGTTTTCCATACCTTCAGCTAAGCAGCTTCAATTTATTCAGTCTTTTGTAGCAGATCTTACTGGGTAGATTATGCCATTAATCACGTCATCTTCTCTGAAGATTTGTCTGCAGCCCTCCCTCATCTTTCTCAAAGTAAGAAAACAGAGACCTTAATTAAAAATAAAAGTGCATAAACTGATTTGCTACTGAAAATCCACATCTCAGAGTTTTGTCATCTCATAACTAAGTAGTATTGATGACTTGGTACGTCAGTACAAGACATCATATTGTTACTTTTTGGTTAGTTTTGTTATGTTCATACTTAACTAGCTAGGTTAAACCTTCTTGTGCTATGTCTAGAACTCTTTTGCTGTGAATTATCTGATAACAAAGGACTGTTAGTTTTGTAATAAGTAAATTTTAATGCAAACCAAGTTCAGACCAGAAGAGTGTCTCTGTGTAACCGTTACAATTTTTGTATCTGTGCTAGAGCTATGTTAACGTGTAGTGTATGTATGAACAGAGAATATTCACTGAAAAAATCACAAACTGAAGAACAGCTTGTTTAGTTGGTCAAATTGTGAGCCAGTGGTGTTCTGTTACTGGATGTGAAAGCAGATGTAACAGCCAGCAGCCAAGACCTTGTTGCATGTTATTCGTGATTTTGACATTATGCGGTATTAGGTTGTACAGGCTATTGGATTTAAAAGGCTGGTGCCAAATGGGATACCCACAGAAAAAAAAGACATATTAAATATGGAGACATCATCTCCTGTTTTCACGTAACATTGGAGAAATGGGTAACATATCACACTAATGCAGATGCTTTTTATTATTCACAAGTTATAATTATAAGCAGTTTTTTTCTGTGGTTGGTGATGAAAGTGTGAGAGCAGCCTCAGAGGGGGGAAATGTTTCAGATTATACAGACCACAACTGACTATTACACAGCAGCACCACAAACCCTGCTCTGGCTTGGCTTTTCGTATTGCAGTGGTGTACTCAGCCCATGTTTGCAAACCACATTCCACCGAAGCCTGCCATGTTTCTAGCTAGCTGAGCAGTAATGTATGCTCACTGGCGTAGGTGGTTTGCAGTTCAGTCAGTGACTGCACGTGTTATCTGTGACTAGAGGCAAAATATGTAGATGTTAATCTTTTGCTAATATGCAATAACGTTTGAAGCAAAATTATTAATGGAAGTTATGTGTTTAGGAGGTCGTCCTTTGAAAGGGGGAGAAGTGACATACAGACAGACAAGGCTGTCTTTCCAAAGTTCATTTTGAGGTAGCTATACACTTGAATAGGGCTGGAGAGGTATGGCAAGCATTTGTTTGTGGACAGTGCCTTTTTTTGTCTCCTAATTGAAATGAGATGTGTGTGTGCTTGTTGGTACAGAGGTTATTCA
The DNA here is from genome assembly GCF_009769465.1 of Tauraco erythrolophus. Lineage (NCBI taxonomy): Eukaryota > Metazoa > Chordata > Aves > Musophagiformes > Musophagidae > Tauraco > Tauraco erythrolophus. Next base: position 16,743,678 of record NC_141478.1, on the reverse strand, counting down.
GAATATAAATAAACTGTTAAAGGATGCTCATTTGGAAGAATGTTCTGCCTATTAATAATTGTGAGAATCAGACATTGGAAGCCTGCTTTGAAAACTTGCAATTCAGCCAGTTGGACAAGGGAAGCAATAGAAAAACTATGCATTTAATGAAAATGGATCTCATTTCTGTACAACAAAGTTGAGCACTCTGCCCAGCGTGAAGCACCGAGAAATTCTGACTATATCTAGCTCCAGGAATGGATAAAGCTTGGGACACAGGTCCACAGGGAGATGGGATGGGTGGTTGTAACTTCTAGGCTGTGCTGATACCTTGCTAACCACAAGGTCAGGGTGTTTAAATATTTGGCCACAGCTTGAGGGGTGAACTTTCCTTACAGTAACAGTCGCTGCCCTTCCTAATCGTTTCTAGCTTCCTTCAAGAGAAAAAAACCCTCTCTTTGGGGTTCTTTGTTTCGCTTTCCCTGTGCTGCTGAATAGTGACTATGGGCTAAGGAGCACTGAATACCCGAGACCAACAATTTGTTCTGCCTTTTATTGAATTTGATGGGGATTTCTGTGAATGTAGGATTGGGCAGGTCATCCTGAATAACTCTTTTCCTTGAAGCATTAATAGGGGGGTGGGGGAAAAGTGGTAATATAAGAGTTAACTATTGCAGTGTTTTTGGCTGGTTGGAAATCAGCCTGTCCTCTTACGTTATTGCTTTCGTAAAAAGTTCCACATTAGATGGGAGTTCTTGTAATATTATTGCAACCACTAGCAATCTCCATTGCAGTGCCTGTTGAGACAATTTTGTCACCAAAAATGACCTTACCTCCTGACTTTGCTAATATTATAACAGTTTTCAATCTCCACATTTCCAAGCTTTGCATTACGCGTTGTTTTCCATTGCTGATCACTAAAGAAAACCTATTCCTATCCAGATAGTCCAAAAAATATTTTTGGTCTGAATGGTTGATGGCTATAGGAGACCTCCTGTACTGGCAATACAGGCAGCTGTTTGACAGTGAATGAATAAGACCAGTTAGCTCCTGTGTCGTTCAGTTTCACGTGTGACTGCGGAGTGAATGGCTTAAAAAGGATATTAGTGCTCTCCTTGCATTACAGTGTGAGTTCTTGTTCCTAAGTCAATCTGTTGTGTCTGCAGGTTCCCCAGAGGATAGAAGAGCAAAGAGATGCATCCGAGGATAGCGGTGCAGGAATCCCAGGCATGTGGGGAAGTTGGGGCCCCTGGTCTGCCTGCTCTAGGAGCTGCAGTGGCGGTGTGATGGAGCAGACGCGGCCCTGCCTCCCGGCGTATTACCGGGAAAGGGGCTACCCAAGGCCAGGGAGGCAGTACCCGGCCTCGGAGAGAACTCTTGCTCATCAGAATGCCCGTCACCGCGAGGACTCGCTGACTGCTTATCCTGGCCATGTCATTTCCGCCATCCGTACATCTGTGCCACTTCACAGGAACGAAGAACAGCTTTGGGCTGGCCTTCGGGCCTCCGCTTCTTCTGGAGGCCACAATAACAGCCATCTGAGCAGAGGAGCATTAAGAGGCAGCAGGCATTCTCAGTCCCAGAGGCAGAATGCCAAGCCAGAAAAGAGGTATGTGTCTATGCACGCATTTTATTCTTGCTATGAACGATGTATTTTAAGAATGACATGTCAGATTACAGTTGATATTTTTAATGGTTACGGAAAAGTTACTAAAGATTAAGACTGACTTTTACAGTGTTTACCGTTTTCTGTGGAAGGCTAGCCTCCCTTTTGACTACTTATATGATAATACCTGAGGACAGATATAATTATTCTGCATTTGTACTAGGCAGATTATCTCATTTCCCTTAATAAGTCATAAAACAAATCTTTGAGATATTTTCCCTTTTCTTCTACACACTTATTTGACATTTCCATCTTCACCATAATAATAAAAATCAGAACAAGTAACAGCTCTATAATTGGATTCTTACCTTCAACAGCCATTCTGATTTTAATGGGTTGAAAAAAAGACTAATCAAATTATTTTCATAAAGAATGGCAAACTGTCCATTCACCTTTTTTCCTGGTCAAAACTCTAGGTTAGTTTTGTATTTTTCAGAGAGTTTCTATTTATGGGCTTTTTGTTTTCTCTTTTCCCTTTTTTGCTTTCTAACACCTCTTTTAGCAAAATTTACCATTTGATGAAACTAAAAAATGTGGGTGTTTAACACATAGAATATTTTAAACACTGTGTATGTTTATATCAATTTCATAACATTAACTGTTCAGTCTTTAAGGCTGGGTGGAACTGTGCTGTTACAATTAATTGCAATTAATTCTTTGATTTCTGAAGAAACACTTCTTTCTCAGATCCCAATCTATCAAATTTTTTTAATATATGTATGAAAGGAAAATAGATGTGTTTCCAGTTTGGAAGCTGAGAAGAATGGACATGGAGATCCCCTGGGCGCGAGTGCTCCTGAAGTGTCTCTATTCTGTCTGTCTTCTTTCAGGATATGTATTCCAGCAGGTGGGAGTTCTTGAGTTCTTTTCCTCTCAGCCCTGATGCATGGAGAGAATTTTTTGGGGTAGCTAACAAAAAACCCAAAGCAAAGAAAAAAGAACCCCAAAACCAAAACCCCCTCCTTCATATCATCTGCTTCTTTAAGATTCTTAGGTGAAACAGTCTACTGTACTTCCCTTTTTAAAGACATCTTGCTGACCAAAACAAAAAAAAGAAAGTTACCTTGAGGCAATATTCCAGCCTGACTGGAATAAGACAGTAGGACTCTCTGTGGCTGGTGATAAAGACATCCTCAGCCCCTGCAAGAAACTCTGTCCATCTGAAAGAATATTTGAAAATAGAAATGAACCTGTTAACCTCCTGTTTGTCTCAGTGAAGCAAATTTCAAAAAGCAGGACCAGCTGTTCAGATGTTGATCTTCCTTTAATCACGGCTTTGTCTTTCTTTCAAATGCAGGCAAATGGGTCGCCTCAACCTGTTCACTTATAGCTTCAATATTGCGCTGATGATCTTATAAAAATTTCAGAGGATGCCAGGGGCAGCCTTTTATTAGCAGTGTTAACATGACTGCCTTGAGACAAAAGTCTTCCTTTCTTTTTTCAGTTTTCCTACTAAATCATTTACTACAATGCGTTTCTGTTCTCAACTGCGCAGCGTAGCAGATGCAGGTTGTAGAACATAGCTGGGTTATTACTAATATTGGAAGCCTGGCCTTGAGCCGTCAGCACAAAGTCATTCGGAGCCTGTTTGCTCCAGCTCCTTGGCACCCTCAATCTCCGAGGGAATCCCAGCCCGCCTGGCCTCTGCAGCAGACCTGCTGCCAGGCTGCTGGCACAGCTGGGCTTCCCTCCCTGCTGGCTGTCCCTTGCTGCTGTGGTGGCCTCTGCAGGCCAGGAGAGACTGGAACAGTTTGAAACAACCACTGCAGTTACAGCTGGAACATGAGAGGACAATGAGCAGAAAATATTATTGACTGTGTGCCGAAGTGAGGCTATGTTAGTTCATAACAAATGCCTTGCCATAAGAAATGTTCAAATGGTCATAACGACTCTTATGGCTCCGCTTTCCTGTGTGATGGAGCTCTTTGCTTTTGAAAATTCTTCTGCTTTCCTAAGTACAGTGCAAGCTTCTGTACCAGAGTTGATTTTCCACCCACACACACACTGCCCCTTGGCAAAAGACTTGGATTCAAGGTCAGTGTTTTAATCTTATTTGCGTAATAAGTTATTTCCATCTTGTGTTAGGAGGGTCCCTGGTGGCTTTAAAGCCTGTTGTATTGCATAACTTTCAGATTCTTTGGTGGTGACTATAAAAACAGAATGAGAACAAAAAATGTTATTTGAAAATTAAATTATTAGAATGACAAACCTAATAGTTTTCCTTAATTTACCAAATCCAGAGTGCAAACCTTCTTTACCAAGGAGATTACTGGTCCTATCAGATATATGGAAAACTTACTCTAGATATGATTTCTATACTGTAGAACAGTGTTCAGTGTTTGCTAAATGAGTGATATTGGAAATTAATGTCAGGCTATTAAAAATAACATCTGTGTTTTCACGATATGTACAGTCAGTGGAAACTTTTTGGGGTATTCCTATTTACTGTACTGGACTTTATATAAAAGTTGTAATTTTATCAGACTTCCATAAAACAATAAAACAGACATGGACGTTTGTGACTGAGATAAGCTCACATTTGATAGCATGGTAAGATGGAATTGGATGGCTTCCAAGGCAAATACGTTTTGACAGCAACAGCAGTCCTTCAAAGCAGCCAAATATGTTTCTATCATTTAGCAACAAGTGGAAAAGTTCTCTGCCTGCTTTCAGGCAGCTGACAAAGAACTGTTCAGTTTCTTTAGTAAAATTAAAAAAAAAAAAAATTCATTTCTATATCATGAATTCTGATACACCTTGTCTGTGAAGAGGATATTCATGTTTTTAGGTCTTGGAAGTTAGTTCACATGTGATTCAGCTAGACTTTAGAAACCAGGGCTGCACATGAAGCTCAGGGAGAGAGAGATTTCAGGTATCTACAATTAGAAGCCTAATGTAGAAAGCTTAACTGCTCCCCTTTTTATCATAGTGCTATAAGTAGAGTTCTTGTATACCTGAAATGTGTTAGGAAATTAGTCAGTCACTGGAATGAGAATGGCAACACAAAAAGAAACCTGAGGGTTCTCTGGGTTGTCTGCTGGCAAATGAAGGGAGGTCTTCTCAGCTTTGAAGATTTTTCCCATTAGCACAGCCGTGTGTTTTATTTCACCTAGATTAAATGCGTGGAGCGTACCGTACCATAAGAACAAACAGGAATGAAGAGATAGTGAAAAAATATCAAAGAACTTAGGCATCTCTATAGAGACACACATATGGAAAAGTAATAAGGGCATGCAAAAGGATAACGTGCTTTAAAAGAGAAAACACATCTTGAAAGGAAATATCACTCATGGACTACGTTTTAGTACTTCTTAAATGTTGCATTTCCAGCTCTCGATTTTGGTGACAGAGAAAACAAAACCACCATTTTACATACACGTGCTGAGTGTTAGGATGTTTACAACTGCCACTTTCCCTTTCTCTGCAAGTGGACTTCCATGGTGGAGTGGCAAAACTTCCGTGTCCACTTCTGGAAGCACGACGTGTACTTTGTATGTGGTTCTTAGGAGTGGAAAGAAAAAATTAAGTTTATCACCAGAATCAGGCTTGCATAAATAGTGCAAGTTTAAAGAAGTATGTTAATAAGGAAAGGGCTTCCCTAAAGCTCTTTCTGTGTTTGGAAGAGGAATGAGAGGAAAGATTTGCACTGAGGAAATAATCCAAAAATCATCAACTTCTCACATGGCCATAGCTCTGTGGTCTTTATTCTGCTGCCAACAGCTGACGTGAAAGTCTGCTGTGCTGCTCTGTACCATGTATAGGGTCAGCCTGCATTTCTGGGCCGGTGAGCAATGGAAAGGAAAAATGTATCGTTTAATGTCAAAACAGAATTTCCTTTCTGAAAGTATTTCTTTTGCCCCCTCTCACAGATGCTTTGACCAGGCAAACGCAGGTCTACAATTAACCTTTAAAGGGACAATTCGGTCGTTATTTCCTAAACCAATTTAAGCGTCATTAGCTGCATGTTCTGATGTAATTTTTGTGACCTGTTCCAGTCAGTTCCAGTTCGTAGGGGTGGACAAATGTGTGATTGCTGGACCTTCAGGTTCAAGAAGGTATTATTTTCTCAAGTTCTGAGGCTTTATATTTATTGGCATGAGTGTTTCACTTTTCTGAATATTTGGAATGAAACCCAGCTCAAGTTTTTAGCCGTCTTTCCTTTCATTATTTCTCTGATAGAATGAAAATGTGATGCATTTTACCCCATACCCGATATGGTTATAAAAGCTTATTGGGGCTTGGTGTGCATGTGCGGAAGGAAGACGGAGAGTTTTTTATCCTTTTCTGAGGATAAATTTTCCAGAAAAAACTAAGAGCAACAGTAGTAATCAAAGAATTTGTTTTGATAGCACGTGGGGGATTTAAAGCCATATGAGAAAGATGTTCGTTTTCCTTCTGAATAAAATTCCAAACAGGTTGTAATAGCACTAAAGATCACATGAGGTATTTCCTGGCAAAACAAATACCTAGCTGCAGTGGCTGTAGCCTCAGATTGACTTCGTGCTGTCCCACCTCTCATCTGGTTATTAATCCCCCGATATGCTCTAGTTCTCACTTATTATTACCTAATTAGTATCAATTTTTATTATGCTGCTGTGAGCATGCTTTGAATGGTATTACCAAAAATAAAAACCTGACATGATACTACAATTGCAAGCTGCCTGATAAGCTTTCTTAATCTTTCTGCTGAACATTTCAACTCTTGCTGAAGTGGGTTGACTAGAGGAGGAGAGGGGAAGTGAGGACGCTGGTAGCATTGACAGATGTGAGATGGTGCATTTTACCATTGAATTACTGCCTGGTCAGTGAAGGGTAGAAACACAACAAAGCTCCCATCACAGTTGTAAAGCTTCTCAATAGAGTTATGTGGTTACTTGCATTGAATTTCTACTGTTTTACCTGCCAACTACGTGGTTACAATATTCAATCAAACCTTAAAGATGAAGCTAAGGGGAAGAACTTGTAGACTTGTAACTAAATTTCCTGGGATGAGAGGCGTTATTCTAACTTATAGAAAAAGAGGGCTGTAGTATTAGGGTTCAAATTCTGGAATCCTATCTCAGTACTGAAAATGACAAAAATGAGGTTATATAGCGCTTGCTGGGAGATCAGCTAAAGCCAATATCGTAAGTTATTGTACTGGGCGTATTGCAACTATGTTCGACTGAAGTGTTAGTGTTCCATCTCTGAGGATGGAAAATTTTAAGATAGTCTGCATGTATCTCTTTTATATTAATCCAATTAATCAAAACTGTTCCCAAGAGGCAATTTACTTAGTGACCTTATTCATTAATTCTGCTGTGTCAGAATATCGTACAGAAGTGACAAGAATCACCTCTGTGGCATAATCCATTTTCCTCCAGAAGATGCACTTTTTAGGTATAGTTGGTTACTCTGTGTCTTCTAGCAGTTGAAATTATTAGGTCGCAATAGTTTTAATACTCATATGCACATATCATACATGGAGAGCAGTTAATATCCACAAATCATGGTGTGGTTATCAGAAATGTAAACCAAACTAGTTAGTTCCATTGTTTTAGTTACTGTGATAATGAAAGTCAGTAAAATGAAGTGAATGCCTACACCGATTTAATTGCAATGAAATGTGCTGATGAAGCGTGAATAATATGCTATAATGTGGCAAAAGAAGTTTGTGATGATGGCTCCTCTTTCCAGTGTGTGATAGACTTTCAGAAGGGGTGGTTTAACTCTCTTGTGACCAAACATTTGACAAAGATAACCACTCACTGCTTTAAGGCTATTTTCTAGGTCAGTGAGCAGATAGGCGTGCATTTTCATAACACAAAACAGAGTCAAAGGGCTCCCTTCTTTCATTCATGTTTAAGTGATTTTCTCCAGATTGATTTAGAACTGCTGAAAAGTGAGTGTGTGGAATGCAGAGCTGCGTGGAGCTATGGTACAGTACCGAGACGATACGTAGTGGCTTTTGATGTGAATCAACCTGGCTGTTGAGAGCTCTCCCTTTTGAGTAGATGCGAATAGATTCCCAGAACCAGTAAATCATTCATTCTTCTTAAAAATGATACTTGTGAAAGAATCTGCTAAAATACTGTGAGATACAAACTTGATAGCAGTTATGACCAGAATAAGACAGTTTGTTTTGTGACTCAAAAGCTCAGAAAAGATGGCGGACAGTCTTTTTAAAGCAAACTTTGTTAACTATGTGCCTAAGAATATATAAAACGTGAAAAAACTAAAAGCAGTAAGAGGACTGGAAAGCAGATATCACAAAGCCTGCAATTCTTGTGCAGTTTTTCCTCCTCATCCTTGATGAAACTGGTGGCTGAAGACTGTTACCTATCCAGCACATTACATTACTCCTTGAGAAACAGTGTGGAAGATTGTGAATTGGAAATAAGGGAAATTGGCAGTTTCTTTCAATTTGCTCTAAGAAAACACTGTAACAGTAGGACGACGAGTTTCCCGTGGTGTCATAAATGAGAGGTTTTGCTAATGTTCAACCTTGCAGTTTTTCATTTACAAGGGAAGAAGTATTTTGATACTAGGAGATAAGTTGAACAAAATGCTGCAAAGCTCATGTAAAATACATTCTTTATTCTGTCTGACATGAGAAGAGAAAGAAAATGAGTTATGCTTCAGCTGGCAGTGAGCCAGGGAACCTCTGTTTAGAGAACGGTGGGAGAAATGTAAGGAGAAAGGAAGTGATGAAAAAAGGGGAAAAAAAGAAAAAAGTATGTTGGAGAGAAGCTTTGTAAAGAGCACTTAAGAGAACAGGTGGAGGCCCAGGAGAACTGTAATCTTACTTATGTATTTTAAGGACGTTGCATATCTTTGATTCAAAGAGGGTTTCTATTTGGTATAAATAACCATCCCATCAGCTCTGAAAGTACTTCATTCTTAGTGAACCTCAAGAACACTTGAGGTTCAAAGCATTGTTCTTAGCATAAACTGTGAGGCAGTGATAATGCATTCATTGCCGACCACGGCCCATGTATGCTTATGGCTAAAATTAGAAAAAGCTGCTACAACAAAATTCCTTTTTGTTACTCAAAATGTGCTGTGAGGGGCCAGTTCTTGCTGTTCTCAGCTAACTTATGCTCAGCATGAGAGAAATTTTTAATACTTAGACCAATAAGAATAGTAGCTAATAATAATTATTTTAAAATGTTTGCTACAATCCTTACACTAATAGCACAAAACCTGATTTTCAAACTTGCCTGGGCAAATGTATTTTTGAATTCGAGAATATATTTAAGTTGGCTTAAGTTTAAAGGGGCCCACAATTTTTGTTATCAAAGTGCTAAACAGATTTGTCTGAACAATCAGGGAGGCGTGTGTGTATATGAGAATTATGCCCAAAGAAGGACGATTGCCAGATCTGCATTGAACAGCTGTTATGCCTCTACTTGAGATGAATACAGTAGATCAGAGATGTCTACTGGCTATGGTCTTACATGAAGCTTAATGCAGCTACTTGCTTTCCAACATACATTTTTCTGTTAAGCAGTTATTTACCTTTTAGATGATAACTCTGTTCTTGGTGGCATTTTGGCCCTTTTTCTTGTCCATAGTACATGCAGTCTTCATCCTAACTGACTGCAAATATTGCTGAACATTTCTCTTCCTCTCCTTATTCCCTCTTTCTCTTCTTCAATCCAGTAAAGAGCTGAACAACTTTTTCTTAAGTGTTTATTTGATACTAGACAGTTTAGCCAGAGAACCCAACAGGTGATGGAGCTGGTGAGATTTACTTATCCTTGCCTTTCATACTTTTCCTTTCTGTTACTTCTAATTCTTGAAGGGGTGTTTAGGACCTTTCTCCTTGCAAAGTAATGTAGACAATTGTTGATTGGTATCTTTTTATTAGAAGCAATTAAATAAAAGGCTTGGCCTGCATTAAATAGTTTCATTAGCGTGAGTGGATCATCAGTGGCAAAAATATGACTGACGTAAAGGTATGCAGCCAAAAGCCCTTGTGTAAAATTAACTACCCTAACGTATGAGAAACCTAGGAGCGTGTTGTTTCTCTACATGATTCTGGCTGATCTAGGAGGAGGAACTTTTCACTAAATGAAACAGATGTAGGGTATGAACGTAGCTCTCCCCGGTCTGAAGTTGTGGCTGCACATCTAAGGACTGTATGGACCCTGAGAAGTAAGTATGCTTGACAAACTGATTAAATTTCTGACTGTGAACATTAATTTACAGGCAATGGAAAATTAGCAGGACTGTTCGGCTAATACAGTTGTATTTGAGTCAGCTGAAAAGAGGAGGGAGTGCTTTTGAAAAGATTGATGTACGAGGTAATTGGTAGCTTCCTGAAGGGCCCAAGCATGTGCAAAAAGAGCACTGGATTTACACAAGTGAGAAACACTGAATAATCCTGCAGAATAAAATCCCAGGCTCTTTTTCCTGTCACCTGTTTTTCAAAGAGTTGCTGTTTAGTCCTCTCTGGGAGTTAGGTTTCTTTGGATTTTAAACTATTATATTGTTAAATGAGCAATAAAGTGTTACAACTTCATTTCTGAGCATGATAATGCTCGTATCTTAGTGCCAGTGATTGACTTCTCATACCTATTGGAGTTCAACCCTGCAGGCATTCTCATGATTGGTTCTCCAACTTGTAGTTTTAATACCTAAATAAATCTATCTATAAACAGTATCTGCTCTGCAGACAATGAGTTTATCAGAAGGAAACTAAGCATTATTCATTATTGCTGTTTTCATACAGGCTGTGTGAAGAGTTTGTATGGACACAGTCATATCCTTGATATGTCAGTGCAGTGCAGCATGTTGCAGGGTTTGGAAATATATTAGAATGCTTTCTAAATATAGCTATTTTGGGAATTGTGCTGATGGGAGGAATATGGGGCTCCGTTCTGCTGCCAGACTCTTGTAATTATTTCTGTTAATGCTAGGGAACCATGGACTTGTAAAGAGAGAATCTAACACCTTGCTGGAAAAGCTTTGTCAAAGTTGTCTAAAACTTGGAGTCTAAAATTCCGATCTTGCTCAAATTGGATTTTCAGATGTTGTCTGAGAGCTGTTGGCTGTGGTTCATGCACTCAACTTCAGTCCTGTAGCAACATATACTCAACATCCTATTCAAACGCTCTTCTTAGCTATTGCTACTTTAAGAAGGATGACTCTGTTGTTTTTTAGCGTATCTGGATATGTAAAGTCTAATGCTGTAAAATCTTGCTCTAGCTTAGGGCTGGCTAAGGAGGCACGACGCTTAGGGGATGTGCTGTTACTTGCTAATTCTTTTTTCCTCCTATACCTGTTGCATTAATTGAGAGTGCATCCCATCTCTGTCCTGCGTCATGATAGTATGCATTAAAAAAAAAAAAGTATCAACAAGGAGGAGCTTCCAAGCCATGCTGTGGGGAGGAGTGAGTGGCTTTAAATGAATATAGGTAATCATGAGTGACAGGTAAGAAAAAGTCCTGCTGGCAACTGAAAACACCCAACAAGCCATCAGGGCTTGACCTACTTCCATCTCCTACCAGCAGATCAAAGCTGAGTTGATTTAGCATAAAATAAATAGTGTCAGCAAGGTTACTTTATTTCAGATTATTAAATTAATGGTAGATTTTGTCTGATTTAACTCCTTCTTTCCGTGATTCCTATTTCCCTGTTTTCTCATTTTGTATGGACCTACGTAACACTCCATCCCTCATTGCTACATGACATCATAAATTTTGCCTGACACTCCCCAAGAATTATAAACGTTAATTACCACCAAGCTATTTTTACAAGCTTCTTTATTACATTGCAACAAACTGCATTCCTAATTTACAAGGATGTTGCCAAGCGGGAATGAAAGATGCTTTAAGGCAAATCAGATAGTGTTCAGGATAGCTTCAGTCCAGGCAGTGTTGGTTTAAATGAATACATGAACACTGATAAAGATGTTAATCATTAGAGGTTGTGTTACACTTTGTTTCCAGCAGTTTGTATGTTGAAAGAAATGTGATGTTCCTGGCTACAAAAAGTTAACCTTCCGTTTCAGAGGAAGTGTGTTCCCGTGAAAATTCCAGGTCATAATTACTGCCCAACCTGAGCAAATTGAAACTTGTGTTCAGTGGTACATGGTGATGTCTTGGGTTCTTCTGACCCTAACTGTTAGGGAGGAAGAGGCAAAGGAGAGGACTCACCTCTGATGAACCTTGATGCAACCACGGGCATGTCATTATAAGGGTGCTGGAAACTTAGGCTGCCGGAAATGGCGCCTCATTTCTTCATCAGCGGAGACTCCAGCAATATTTCCAAGTTACAGTGTAGAAAAAGAAGCCAAGATGAAACAGAAACTAACAGTAAGAAAGTTGTTACTGCTTTCATTTCTTGGGTGGTGGTGTTGTAGTTGCAGCGATCAACCATTTTCCAAGAAAAAAATTCTGGCTTCCCTCAAAATCAATTTTCACTAAGTTTTGCAAATAGTGCGATGAGATTCCAGCAGTTTTTGGATACTTGCTGCCTTCAACCTTCGGTCCTTCTTTTGGATACTACTCATTCTATATTTAAGGCTACTATATGCTCATTTAATATTTTTTCTAGGCTGAAGAGTTTAGTTTATGTCACGATTTCTTGCATTATCCTACAGTTCTTTTCAGTTTTGATTCATGACCCTGAACTGGAGATTAACAGCCAACCATCAGTCTCTTTTTTGACCTCTTGCATGACCTCTCCTAGATTGCCAGGCAGCAGTTCTTCCAGGTGGGTCGGATGTTACATCTAGCTATTCCTCTCTGGAAGAGTCTTATGCTCTTGCTCCATAGAATTTGGTGTTCCGAAGGCTGGGACAGAGGCATATTCCTACCACTGCTCTGGTCTGTATATGGCTTATTGCTCAGTTTTTTAGTAGCTTTTGCCTCCTGCTGATGAAAACTGCGAGCAACCTGACTGTAGATGATAAATTCCAAAGGCTAATTTCAACAGACCTGCCACCCTCTATCCAGCCCTGCAAACACCACCCCATGCAGTCTGTACTCCCTACAATGAAGCAGTAACTTTCTCAATGCGAGGAGTTGTTGCCAAGGTTAGTGTCTCAGACACTTCAAATTTGGTGTGGTCGGCTTAAGAAGAAAACTGCTGTCTGTAAGAATCAGTAGAGACTGGAGCAAGTTAAAAATAAGGAGTTGTGTCTATTTTCCAAGGTAAACCAGTTTGCTCCGAAATCTAAGATGCTTCATGAGAACAATGATACCAAAGCGTTTTCAGAGTGCAGAATATGACTAGAGATCTCAAGAAAGATTTATTTGGTTTGTTTGTTTCACTCTTGCTCAGAAATGAGATTATGTTAAAAATTAAAATAGCAGCAACATAGGGAGGATCAATTGATTTGCCCATTAAAAATCCCACAAACCACAACACCAAATTGCTCATTTAAATCAAGTTGATTTTAGTCTCAACTTCTGAAATAATTCCCATTCATTATTTCTCTCTCTTTCCTCTCCTGTCCCCTTACAGGAAGCTTTCTTTTACCTCCCTTAATGCCAAAAGCCATTGTACTACTTTTCTCTACTGTAACTACCAAAGTCCTACCTCAACAGCGACTGTCACGGTCACAGAGCAGAGTAACGGATATAAACAGCTCAAGAGTGGTGGTTGCTTATCTGCCAGGGTAAATCAACACTCTTGTTCACACATCCTTGAGCCAGGAAGATTGATTAAAAGCCCCACGTGGCCATAAAGCTAGAATGGTTAAGTAAGTGACTTCCAAGGTTCCCATGTAACAGGAGTCTTGGGAGAATATAAGACTTGGGAAGAAAACAAACACAAGAAAAAAACAAACCCAAAGAAAAGTCTCTTTGATCTGGTGGCTGCCTGACATCTGTAACACTTCAGTTTCAGAAAATAAGTATGTCTATTTATAACCTGTGGTTTTCACGGCAGTTCAAGTCTATTTTATATATATTAAAAAATATAAATACATTTTATGGACAGAAAGAAATTGACCTTCTTTTAATGGTGTCTCCCTTCCTGAGCTGCAAAGGTTACTCAAAACAGCTGTTTTCACACATTGCTCTGAACTGGAAGAAATCTTTTTTGCCAACTTATTCTTCAGTCGGCAGCATCAGCAATCAAGGCCTGATGTGATGCTGAGCTGTACAGGATGACAAGAAAAGCAAATGCAAATGAGCCTATTGCTTGCAGATAAAATTCCAGGATTAACCCTCTTGAATGGTATGACCCAAATGTGGTATTATTAATTTTGTGGTTTTTCACTTGTAATTTGGATCTGGATTTCTAGACTGAGTCTATTATGTTGCTGTGAGTGTGGAGAGGACAAAACTACCCTCCAGGGAGTACCAGCTGTTTGAGAGTGCTGACACAGGTGTTATATGGGTCAAAACACAGGGTCTTCAGTAAGGAAGATGAGCTCTGTGCCCAAGAGAGCAAATCTGAAACTTCTGTGATTAGTGCTGGGGGCTGTCAAGCTCTTGAGTAATGTTTTAGTAATGCACAGTGAAAAGCAGGCTTTTATCCTGACAGCAAGTTGGGGGGTCATAACTTAAATGTATTGCTAATCCACACTTTGTATGTTTTTTTTTTTTAAAAAAGAGTAAATCTGCTGAACAAATGAGAGAAAATAAACTGTGTACCATAATAAGAATGTTTTCCTGTGTTTGTCCTCTTTTCCAGAGGTCTTTCAGTAATATTTTGACGTTCCTTATTCTTTTTCTGTTTCAATTCTATTTCTTAAGTAGCAAATGAAGCAGAACCACAGGATTTATCCTTTTAAATGGATACAAAATGTTTAATGATCTTTGCCATACTGAATTAACATTTTCTTCTGTAATTTCTTAAATCCACAGTAGGGATTTCCTGCTGTTATGTATCGCAGGTTCCTCAGAAACACAGTTATGAATTTTAGGAATATACAGGTTTGATTCTTTGAATTTCCACTTAAAGGAGATTCCTACGGATTAAAAGAACAACAACCACCTCCCCACAAACAGCGACTTTATACCACACCTAACCATTTGCCTTTGCTAGTTGACACTAAGTGACTTCCCATGTGACTCTGAGCCAAAGAAGGCCCAGGATTTCTTTCAACCTGTAGACTTCTTCAGAGATTCCCAATACACAGAGCAAGACTACAGCTTGTACATATTTTCTGTAAAATAAATGGAAATTTCTGGTTACCTGTTGCTTTGCAGTGAATAACTTTGACAAATAACAAGTCATTAAGTATCTAACTAGTCCTTCACTTATGAATTCAGTAACCGTTTTCTCTCTCTCCCTGTTTTTAGAAGCAGAAGCAGAAATCCTATTGGTCCAGGGAAGTATGGATATGGAAAAGTGCCATACATTTTGCCTTTACAAACTGACACTGGTCAGCAGCCTCAGAAGCTTCGGAGGCAGCGCCAGTCCTCAAGGAACCACGTATTTCATCACAGTCCAAGTCTCATGAACACTTACAGCCAGGCAGCTAGTCCTTCACTTCAACATGGAAATCTTTATCAAGAAGAAAGTGAACCTCAGGCTGGACATCAAGCCCTGGGACCCTCAGTTTATCAGTTGTCTTCATTTCCTGTATCTCAAAACCTGTTTCACAGCAGTGACTCGAACCATCATGGGTCTGCATCCCACCAGGCAGTCCAGGGTCAGCCCCAGCCTCAAAGGGCTGCAGCAATTGTGTGCATTGGTGCCTACAAGCAGTATAAACTCTGCAACACAAATGTAAGTCTGGTTTTCCTACGTTTCATTTATTGGAACACTATTGGTTTTTCCATAGTATGCTAAATGTTGACATAGTCAAGAAGTTAAGTCAAACATTGTTTTTTATTAATTTAATGATTTTTTTCTGTGAATTTATTTTAAGTGTCTTGGGGAATACAGAAAGTAGATGCATAATATTATAGTTACCTAATACCATACCTTCTAGGATTTTAAGCAGTCACTAAACCTACCAGTATGTACGATTCTAGTTTGATAGAGGGATAAACTGAGTCACAGACAAGTTTAATATTTTTCCATGTAAGAAATAGAAAAATGGAGTTGGGGTAGACCACATTATGAAGGCTTTCTACTTCTCAATCCCGCAAGATAAAGGCTATTTTTTGGGAGTGCTAGTCATGCTCTAAATAGCATTTAGATCCAGTGCTCAGTAGCATAGATCACTCAAGTATCTTTCCTTGATGCTGCGTGTTTTCTATGACAGATGCTACTTTTACAAGCATTCAAGCTCTACATGCCTTGATTTTTGGCTTCCTAGTTTATTGGAGATAAAATCTGTTCTGTGTTAATTTTTAAATAAAACTTACTCTGTTATTACTTCATGCAAAAGTATTTGGCTGGGTGTAGCTCTGTGCTCTGGGGCAGCCTCCCATTGTATGTGCAGGCTAGTGAAGTTTTGCTGTTTCTTCCCACAAGCAATTTTCATCCTGCTAAAATTTTCAGTTTCTGCCTGTGTGATTTTATATTTCCTAAAGTATCTCTTCCTAATATTTGCATCTTATTTGGGCTACTAATCTAACTTAATGTCACAAATGTGAAGAAGCTCATATTTGGATATTAGAAGCAGGATGTTCAAGAGTGGTCTCAATATGTTGACACAACAGGCCGTATTTTTCTGGGTGGGTGCACATCTGATTCTTCTGCCTTTTAGAAATCCTGTTTCATTTAGCGGAAGCCTGCATAGTGGAGATGTAGCAACAGAACGTATGATCAGGGTAACAAAAGTACAACCTAAGCAAATCAGATGAGAGCCTTTTTGCCTCTTGGTGTACCAGTTATTACATGTGCTTTATTTATTAATAAAGTTCATTGATCAAGAATAGAGGAGTTGATTGAAGAGATCTAATGTCAAGAAAGTTTTAGTGTATTTTTCTGAAATGTAAAACATGAAAGGGCTAGTTGGAGCCTCTGAGAATAGTCTCTGGTACAAATTGCTCTTTTGAAAAGTGCTTTCTGTTTTTTGAAGGAAATGGGAAATGAACTTAGTTCATGGGCATTATTTTGGAAAGTTTTCTGTGCTGAATTTGCTCACTGGTGTCCAAGCAATACACAAATGTCCCAGTCTCTATTTCATCCCTTAGTACATCAAGGCAAAAAGTTGGACAATATTCTGCCTGACTTAAGAAACGTAACAAAATCATTTCCAGGAAAGATCTCTTTTGAGAGAGGAAGGGGTGAGAGGTGGGGAGGTTAGAAATGAGATGGAAAACAGAAGCAATCCCAAATTGCCGAGGTATGGAGAAGGGAGGTTTGTAGAGGAAGTTTGCTGAGGATGACAAGTGGGCCGGAGAGAAGGCTGCTGTGACCTTGTGAATTAGACAGTGGCAAGACATGCAGGTCAGTATGATGAGTGGTCTGGCCACCAGCAAATTTCTTTTGGTAGTAGGGGAACAGGAGTGAAGATACTTTCACGTTAATTTTAGAAATTGTTGTTTAAACAAAAGACTTCAATAGATGAAGAGGAAAAAAGAGGTGTGTGGAGGAAAAAAATGAGTGTGCCGTTGCTACATCTTTGCCATTGTTTCATGTATAAATGCAGTTATAAAGAAATCATCATTTATATTACAGGAGACTTTTAATAACAAAGAGAAGTTGTAAATGATGCAGCTCCTCCAAGGCATGGAACTCTACATAGTAACGTTCTTTTTTTAGTAACATTTTTGTTACCATTGGAGAAGCTGTAATTGCTATTCAGAGTTATTTTTCTCCGTAGAATGTGGTAATTAATATAATTATGAAAAAGAAGTTGCTAAGAACAGTTTTGGTATAAAGGCCAGGATGAGAGCAAAACAAGGCCGATAGTGTTTCACTTTGTTTGCTTGTTCTTCCTGATTAAATGCTTCTGCACATGGGCTTAAATTTAATTTATCGGCAGTGACATGTACCAGTGGTCTTGCCAGTGTGCAGAGAACAGTATCTTTTTCTTTTTTTTTTTTCTTTTTTTAATTCTTCCTGGAGCATACCAAAAATGAAAATCTCATTTATTCAAAGTATTCTGTTAATGGTTATCCTGGTGTTTGGCCACTCCTTCCACAGTTTCTCCTAAGGGCAGTTAATTAATAACAAATTAAGTCAATCTGCCTTGGTCCGTTAGGTCATTTCCTCATTATTGTACATTTATTGTTTTTTCATTAATAGCTGAACTCATTTTACATGACTGACAGCTTGCTTCATAAAAGTTAAACTTGTGGGTTTTAGTTAAGGAGAACCTCGGAAGTGCTTGTATTTGTTCAAGTGTTTCTGCAGGTCGTTAAACCTATTTTCTTATTGTACAAGCGGCTTTGCCTCTTCAGCACCTTTCATATAGGCTTCAGACATATTCACCTCTGGATATGCTGCTACCTGTCACCTTCTTCAGCAGGAAACAGGCAGTAAACATCTGTCCTTTACACACAAACAGTACTGACAGATCTTACTGAAACCATGAGCTATTTGCAATACAATAAGATTCTTCAAATGTAGTCTGTATTCCTCCAAAATGGAGGAGTGACGAGTAAATCTTCCTTACTTGCCCCTGCATTAAAAGAAAGAGAATTATATGGGCATGAGGGTAAAGTAGAATTTGAATGCAAAATTGTTTGCATTGTTTGTCACCAGAACAAAGGAAGCAACTCAGATGGAACATTTATTTACAGAGCACTTTTTGCTGTTAATTGCCTCAAGTGTTGCCAACTCCCTAGCTTGTTGTGAGTGTCTGAATACGTGAGAATAGATTTGTAAATCAGCTTCAGGCTGAGGGTTGCTTGGGCAGCGTACACAAGGAAGTTCTCAGGGTTCTGGACATTCAAGCCTACTTGTTTTGCAGTGTAAATTTAGTTATGCAGAGTGTCCCTTTTTAAAGTCAATTTTATCTGATTTATTTTATTTTTTGTAGGACATACAGTAAATTATGCCTTATTGGTACAGACGTTAGTTCGTAGTATGTCTCTGTCCTTAATATGCAGAGACCTTATTGCAGCCTTTCAGTACTTGAAGGGGGCTTATAAGAAAGAGAGACTTTTTACCGAGGCCTGTAATGTTAGGGCAAGGGGCAGTTGTTTTAAACTAAAAGAGGGTTTAGATTGGGCATAAAGAAGAAATTTTTTGCGATGAGAGAGTGAGACACTGGAACAGATTGCCTGGAGAAGCTGTGGATGCCCCATCCCTGGAAGGGTTCAAGGCCAGGTTGCACAGGGCTTTGAGCAACCTGATTTGCTTGAAGATGTCTCTGTCCATGGCAGAGGGTATGGACTAGGTAATCTTTAAAGGTCCCTTCCAACTCAAACCATTCTATGCTGTCCTTGGTGGTGAGTTCAGGCCAGAAGGCCCCGCTTACCCTGCCAGCTTGTTACCTCTCCTCTTTGGCAGTTCCTGGTTTCCAAATTGCTCCAATACAGTTGAGACTAAAGTCACATAGTGATTTTGACCACTTAAATACTCTGCTTAGAAAATTTGTAAAATAAAATAGTTACTGTTTCAGTGATTCAGTTACAGTGTGGTGAGGAGTATGAAAAAATAAACAGAAATTCGTATGTGGAGTTTCACCATGAAGAGCAGCACAAAATGGATGTAAAATCTACCTTGTCTTTAGCTATGGATTGAGGTATGTTTTTGACAAAGTTTATACCTTTACTTGTATATGAATTCACAAAAACCAATCTAAAATGTATGAAAGACTAACTGCTGAGAGCTCAGTGAGATATTTATGGATGTTTTGCTGGTCTTGTCCAGTCTCATTCACAGTTGCTAGCTTGCCCACTGGTTCATATGGATTAATGTCACATCTGCAGTTAGGTTGTGTTGCCTTTCCCAGTATTTGGTGACTGCTACTTAGCCAGAAGTCAGTTGTGTTTTGGAGAAGTATCTAGGTAGGATCAAAAGACAGTGATTACTTTTACTTCCTTATCCTGACTCTTCAGCTATACATAACTATTATTCTGGTAGCACAGCTATGGAAAATCCAGCTTCTGGTTCTGAATAAGAGTTCTCTACTTGGATCTGTGCTCCTGTGTGCAGAGCACTTGAGAATAGCACCTTAGCAGGGAATGCAGAATATCTGAAAAGACAATTTTGGAAATGGAAAGAGGTTTTATGGTTGAAGAGATGAGGTGAGGTAAAAGGCTCAGGGCCAATCCTCAGTTCTATCATGATGTGATAAATTAATATATTTAATTTCCTAAACTAATATTAATGATGATGATACTAATTTTGACTGGTGTGAGTTAATAGTTTTCCGCTGAAAGGCTTTTTTGGATGCAGAGCCCTAATTAAATGGAATTGAAATGTTCTGCGGGAATGTGTTAAGTCTGTTAAAAACTGATGTGCTTTTCTGTCCCCTAAGCACATAGGTAGGCATTGGCAGGCTCCCTTGGCGCCTGGGAACCTTGGGCCATTTCACCAGCTTGCTGGCATTCTGCCCAAGTGTTTTTGGAAGTTTTCCACTGTATAGAAAATGAAATGTTTCTAACACTTCAAGTTTTAACAAAGGTAGAAGTGGAAATGTTTAATTTTGTATGGAACAGAAAATGTAATTCCCAGACAGGTCTTTTCAGAAATGGTATGGGGTGCTGCAAGAATGTGTACGTTCTTTAATGTAGTTAGGATGCTCAGATACTGAGACAAAGACAAATAGAAGACTATGTGTTTTTAAGAGAACTTTTTTAAAAAAATCCTGAAAAGCCCCTTGTTATTCCCAAAGAGCTACTGTATGGTTTATTTATTCTCATTTTGAGGTTTGTATAGAGTAGGTGTTTGACATAAGTGGCAAAGTGGGGTTATGATGACATATCTTTTCCTGAGGAAGTTTCACCTTGACTTTATGTGGGGAATTTTCCCTGCAAACACTGTGGGATTGTATGTACATTTGGTAGTCTGACATTCCGTGGGTGTATAGGAAAGTTATTAAAAGCTTACATTACTTTGGGTTGTACTGTTATTTCTTTGACTGTTTTGATATTTGCAGCAGAATTTTACAAATATTAATTCAGAATGCCTTGCTGCTGATATGGGCTTAACTTACCAGGCACTGGCACAGAGGTACTGCTGGTAAAATGTCCTGTGTAGTTTGATGAATTGTCCCTTGTATACAAAACAGTCATATAGAGACATGTTTGATAAAGCTTTTGGACCACAGTTGTTTCCTCTGCATCTCTGTGCTGTGGCTTTATGACATCCCCTTCGATAACTGACAACACTGTATTAGAAAATACGTGATGTTCTTATTAGAACTTACATAATTATGGGAAAATGTCTGCCCTAAATGATTAGAAGAATATATCGAGGTAACTCTAGAAGCTTTCTCTAATAGTTTTCTTCCACAAGTGTGCTCTGTACTTGTGGCTGTAACAGAATGCAAAGTTAGCTGTTTTACACAAATTAGTTATTACAAATTAATTACCTATTCATCTAGTAAAATGTACATAATAAGACCAATATCACTCAATTCAGAAAATGTTGATGTCTAGAAGCTTATGGTTTTTAATTGAAAATTCAGTTATTTACTTTGATCAATAAATCTAAGTTATTTTAAACTAATTTAGCATCTAGGAGTCCAGCAGTCATGCTCTAATGCCCTATTGTGCCAAGAACTGTAAAAAATCCCTGATGAGATTGGTACAGGTAAAAATTTGGTAATGTATACATGGCTACAGTCATAGCCTATGTTCTCCATCGCAGGGAGAAGTGACCTGTGGGATCTGTAATGTTCTTACGATGACACTCTGCATCAGGCAGAAATGATGAGATTTTTATCTTTCTCCAAAGACAATTTAGTAAGATATAAATAAAATATAGTAGAGCCTAGGATGGAATAAACACCTTAAGGCAATAAAACAGAAATATTCCACTTGAAAATAAGGGTTAAGAGTATGTGTCAGTGATAAAAACCTACAAAATGCGCAAGGACATTATCAAACAGACACAGTAAGAAACTCAAAAGTTCAGTTTACACATAGAGTAATTATATATTTTTAAGGCAAGAAGTGCCAACATTGCCATAATTGGTCAATGAAACCATCTTAACTCTGCCTTGTGTCGTGCAGAACATTTTTTTTTTTCCGAGTTGTTTTGTAACATGCTTCTAGTTTGAGTTCTGATTTTTAATCAGTGGCACCAACCCTTTTCACTCATGTTTTCCACTCAAATGTTATGAAAGAAGAAGTAGGATTCACACCATGGATTTGGAAAATCTGTAGCGAGTGCTATGATGACTGCGGTTATGTTTGCTTCATGGACAATAGTATTGCTTTTGAAGCAGTGGCCATACATAACTTCACATTAAATACGAAGTATCTCAAACCATTATGAATATAACTCAGGATAATGTACCATGGTTAAAGTTCTCTCCATGTAAAAGTCCCTGCTCTTGTAAAAATGTCCCAGTGCTTCTTGCAATGTTCAACGTAAGTTTTCAAATTTTTTCTTGTATTTCATACTGTTGCTCCTAAATATGTTAGGGAATTCTCTTGTCTGTTTTTGGTGTTTATACGTGGTAGACAGTTTCCGTATTTTAGCATGAGAGTTAGCCAATTCATATACGGTTAGTGACATTAGTATGTTTGGGGTTTAGCTTGAGTAGTCTGGGAGCTGATTTTTCCAGAGGTTCTGTCAACTTCCCAATATATATTTTCTTGACTTTTAATGTACAAAAGCACTTCAAAAAGTATAGTTAACAGTAGTACTTCAGTATTTTATGATACTGCAGGAAGCATTGAGCTGCACGTTTTTTCTGTGGGATTTATTTTGAAGTTCTGAGCCTGTTAAATGAGTTGCGTAGTGAAGTCGGAGAAGTCTACATGCTGGTTGACGTTGAGTGAGTTTGTGTCTAAGAACAGCTGAAGATTCAGACCCTCATTTATGTGTAGCAATAATGTGATATAAAAATGTTAATAATTCATCTAAGTGCCTCAAAATCAAAACCAAAATGCATGTCAGTTGGCTAAAGCATTTGTTTCTGAACTTCCCAGTGAACTATGAATGGTATGTTTCATGGAGCAATTGGAATTGTCTGAGAAGTTGCCTTTCTAATTCTTAGAGTAAATGGAATGCATGTGTTACAGACGAGAGGAAAGAGGGAAAAGATCCAGTTCTGAATATTGGCATTAGCACTTAAAATATTGTGGAGTTATTTGGAAACTTCATTTGGATGCTTATCAAAATGAAGTGGGTTTTTGTGTTCTGCAATAAAACATGACTTCAGGGTGATTTAGGTGCATCGTCTGGTTATTTTTCAGACATAACCTCTGTGCCAAGTTCTGAAGAAGAACCTAATCAATGAAAACTGTGACTTTAGATCTGCAACCAGATGGTTGCATTCTTGACATATTTGTAGATTTGTTTAATAGAGTACTGTAAATTTGAGTATTTGTCATTTATCAATATGGACAAGTGTTATGGGAGATACTTTAAGGCATTCCAGCTTATCTTTCTTTGTTTTTATCAATTCATGTTGACAAAAGTCTTTGTCTGAAATTCCAGTGTCTAATTATTCAACACTTGTAATTTGAACAAGAAATTTGCTTTTTATTCATATGTTTAATTGCATCCAGGTTTTCAAAGCAGAGGAAGCTGCAGATGTCTAGAAACTTTGGTCGGGGAAATCTCTCAAATTAATTTACAAATAATTTTTTTAAATGTTGCTTTTATGAACATTTGTTAACTATTCCCATTAATTACAGGTATAGAAAACACCTATGGTCAGATGTTAGCATCTGCTTTGGTGTGTGAAAGGAGTAATTTTTTCCTGGTATTTTTAGGAGATTAGTTCATTACTGCTGATAACAACGAACAAGTTTAGGGCACATTTTCAAGCCAGATAGCAGGAAAAGAAAATAAATTACATAAATACAGGAACTTGCGGTGAATGTAGCCACCAGTACAATCCCAGTCCTCTCTTGTATTGACTGAGGTGAGTGGAGGAAGAAGGAGGTGCAGGAGAAGCTGCCACAAGCTAAGCTAAGGGTGCTGAAGAAGTGGTCTGTTAGCAATGCTATTGCTAGAGTTTTCAGTTTTGTGGATATTTTAATTTCAGATTTTTAAGCAGGGCTTAAAATCAGGAAATGGCCAAAACTCATGTAGAAATTTAGGAAACACAAATGTAAGATTACCTCAAGCAAGCATGCGTTCCTTTGCCTAATCACAGAATAGTTCTGTTGAAGGACGGTAGTCCAAACCTCTTCCTCAGAAGTGGTGAAAATGGAAGTTGGCACTATATGTCCTATGGTGCCCAGAACAGTTAAATAAGGCTTTTGCATATGATCCATGCAGAACAATGCAAAAGCCAGAAATAATTAAAGCAGTGGTGATATTATAAAAAAAAAAATCAACAAACAAACCAAGACAAGTCAGGCTGTGATAGTCTGTCTCATCTTTGCTAGTACTTCATCAAGTGTGCTGTGTGTTTGTCCAGAAAAAACGCCTTTGCAGGCAGCATATTGCACGTGTAGAGACATAAAAGTGTAATTAATAAAACAGTTTCTTTCTAGTGGTAGGTTGGTAAGGCTCCTCATCTTCAAATTCTTGACTTACAGGATTGGCTTTTCCACAACTACATTTTTTATATCTATTACTGCAGTGTTAGAGGGGCAAGGGGTGATCGGTAGAGGGAAGAAGCCAGGGAAACATCCCCTGCCTCTTTCTGCAAACCGTCCTTGGTTTTTGGCTTCAACATTCAGTAACTTCTCAGCCAAGCAATTCACTGTGTTCTTTTTCTGCATTTCTGTTTGCATTATCATTTGATAAAGATAGCAAGCATGCTAATTAACTTTGACGGCTGTTTTGAGACCTTAGTTTGGGTCACTTTTCCATGACAATTTTTTGTGATGATGTGTAGTTTTACTTTGAGCAGCAAAGTGCCATTAAAAGGACTCTCTTAATGCGACAAAGTCAAACCTGCAAAGGTTTAGAGCTTTCAGAACTGGAGTTTTGTGAACAATCCTATGGTAGCTCTTGTGTTTTAGGAAAATTATTTAATTGCCTGGTAATATATTGTTTTACTCCAGGGTTCCTGCATAGATGAGACTCTACTCATAGAGGAGACACTACTCAATGTTATTCTCTTTATTATTCAGCCTTTGGCTCCCTGCCTCCAAAATGCTCCTTGCTGAAGACGAGAAAAAATGGCTTCTCTAAGGACTATTCATTGATTCTATTACTGCAGTGTTTGATTTACCATTCCCCAAGCTGCTGTGTGATAGCAGGATCTAATCTCTATTGTAAGAAGGGGAGCTGAGATATGGAAGAATGAGCTTTAAAAAAAATATTCAATAGTTTAATGCCCCATGTTAAGTAATTGGGATTGGATTTTTTTTTCCTATGTTCAGCATCATATTTATTACTTGACAATAATCAAAGCAAAATTTGGATTGGCAAAAAATGTAATTATGATTCAGCAGCTTGTCTGTGAGTTGGATCCAGATGTTCTCAGTCAGATGCCCAAAAAAAGAAAGTGCGTAGTTCACAACTGAGAAAGGATTGGATTAAGTAAATTGCACCATAGGTGATATTTTTTCAAAAAAACCTGGTAGAGTAGCTAGTTCTAGAAACAGCAAACCATCTTTCATGTTCTTTATTCTGTATGTCCATTGTGTACCTACTAGCTTCTACAGTGAATGAGAGATTATGTAAATAACTCTTCTAACTAAGCGTTCCAGATTCATCCCTGGAGTAACTCCATTCTGCACACTGAATGACTCGTGGATCATATGGAAAAAATAGTTTGTAATCATATTGTTGAGAATGGACCTCACAGGCACAAAGAGCCAAATTATATAGTAATTGCTCCAGCAATCTCTTCTAAATTGAAGTTAAACATTCTTTTGATGTCCTGTGGCTTACGGTATGTAACTTTATAGTTTTAAAGCAAAAAAAACCGAACCCTTCAAAACCTGAATGCTATGTGATACATCACTATTCACAAGACTCATCAGACCGTTGCAGCTGAGCCAATGATAGAAGGAATTTACCTTCTACTAGTACTACAGAGCAATGAAGATGCTTTGCCGTGGTGTTCGTGGGTTTTTCTCACCACAGGTATTTCTGCCATTCCTCTAAATACAGCCTGACTCTGCTTCTTCCCTCTAGCAGGAAGCAGGAGCTGTCCCACTGTGTATTCTTGCTCAGTCACACTTTTCACTTTTTTAGTATCGTCTGATATCTTCCATCTCTTCTTCCTCCAACCTCTCCTCCTTCTATTTAGGTTCTCTCCAGTTTTATTGAGTTTTACTTTCTTCTTCTCAGTACCTTCTTCAGCTGACTTGCTCATCCAGTCTCATCTCTCGAATCCCAGTCTCAAGTTTTATCCTAGTTTTTCCAAAGTATTTCATGCATTTTAGGTACAGGCATTTTCTATCATGCCGCTTCCTCGCTTTGTCCATGCTGCCTGCAACAGGCTGAAGGGATTATTAATAGCAGAAGAGAGAGATGTCTTGTGTTCATTTCCAGTGCCTGCCCCTCAGGAGCATGTAGCAATAATTAATGGAAAACTTCTCAGCCTCTTTTAGCCTCACATGTGGAACACACTTCTTGTAAACACATTGTTCAGTAGTTTCGCTGCAAATCTTTAACAAGTTTCGACTGAACGTGTATAAAGTATGATTATCAGTATTTTTTTCAAAAGCTTGTGGCCAGGCTATATTTGGGTAGATTTCTATATAAAAGGCAGAGAGGATGCATTCTTGACAAAAACCCACTTTTCTGGCTGACTTCATTTCGCTCATTAAATTAAAACACGTACTTATATTTTGAAAAAAAAAAATTATCAGAATATTTTAAGCATGGGAAAAAAATAAAACGCTTCTCCCCTCTTGTTTTCCTTCAGACTCGTTCTTGGATAAAATACTTCAGTCAAAAAAATGAGACTAAGATACCAGGAGTGGAAAATTTTAGTCTGAACAGTTAAAGTTTGATGAACGCATAAATAAATGAGCAGTGCTACCAGCTGTAGCTAAACCAAAGCATTGTAAAATATGGTGAACGTATCTGCTAGTTAGTTTAAGGTGCCTTTTATTTTTTTCTTTCCAGTAGTATGACCTAGGAAGAAAGAATGTATTGCAGAAACCGTATAAGAGTGTGTTGTATCAGAAACTGATTTTTTGATGGAAACAAGAACTCTAAAATACGAATAATGCTGTAATTTCTGTTACACTTGGCTCCTGCAAACTCACAGCCATTTTTAAGCTACATTTATGGTGCTCTATGAGTGTTCACTTTTTTGTGGAAAACAAATTGTTCAACATTGTAAGTCTTCTTTTTAACAAAAAAAAAGAACAAAATGCACATTCTCAATGGACTTACCAGAATTCACCCTAGATGTAGTAACATCTGTACATTCGTGCCTGTACGTTTCTGCCTCATATAACACTGCATAAACATTTCTGTTGCCTGGTTGTCACTTAGAATAGAGATTCTGCTCTAAGAATATTGTGATTTTTTTTTTTTTTTCCATAAGAAGAATTTTTAATTAAAAAGAGGAATATCATGGTGATACAAATCACAAACTTCCCTAAACTTTCAGTCCTTCTGCTGGAACCATTCAGGTAGTCCCTCCTCCCACACAAAGGCCAGTCATTTCAATGGAATGTATGCAATTGAATTTCCATTTAAATTGATTAGGCTTTCATATAGAAAACTGATAGAGGATTATTCCCATGTACTGATGAAGCTGGTAGAATAAAAGAGTAAAGTAGTGAAACCTACATGACGTAAAAGACTGCCTCCCAAAAAGAATAGACTGCTTCAAGAACAATCTTTTTGAAAAAATTAAATAAAATACTGCTGGAAACCCTAGAGTAGATGTTTTCTCAGCGGCATAATTTTACACGAACTACGAGGACTAAGTTATATCATCTTTGCTTTAAGTCTGTTGTTTTCACTAGAGTTGCAT
Organism: Tauraco erythrolophus; assembly: GCF_009769465.1. Lineage (NCBI taxonomy): Eukaryota > Metazoa > Chordata > Aves > Musophagiformes > Musophagidae > Tauraco > Tauraco erythrolophus. Next base: position 16,716,229 of record NC_141478.1, on the reverse strand, counting down.
CAAGTATGAAGTTGTCTCAGGGTCTTTCGAAGCTGATATTGGTGGTGCCTTTCAAAAAGGGTTTTGGAGTGACTGATTTTTCTAGTATAAAGAATACTACTACTGTTATATTAAAGCAACTATCCTAGTACAGAAACCTCGTATTTTCTGAGGAGAATTATTAAAACATGCTCTATTTTTCAGATGTATTTGAACAGTGTAGACAGACGAGACACTGAATTTGCGGCAAGGCTGAATTCTTCCATGTTAAGGCATTCTTCAGACTTTGAGCCAGATTGTGTCAAATGGAAATAACTTTTCATTGATTTCCCATTAAATGAGGCAATAGTGCGCAGTTTAAGCACCTTAAGCATTATGTAGTGTTTCTATAAATAGATATTTGAATGGAGGGATTCTTATATTTGGTGGATTTTTTTATGCGGCGTATTTATATGGAAAAATGATACCACTGCTGAGACTGAGAACAGCCGTTGTACAAAGTAGTTATGATTTCTGTTGCAAATGCCAAGCTTTTGATGCTTGATTGGGATCGTGTAAAGAATATTCTATGCGCACTCCAGTCTCGATACTAAAGTACTTCTTTGCTGAGGAAGCTGGCACTAAAAGAAACTTGGGACAGTAAAATAGTAACTAAATTGCGGGGAAAAAAAAAAAAAAAGCTTTGGAATGAGTTGATAGTCATCTGGTCTTTTGCTGGATCAAAAAAAGACTATCAACAGTCAACTGGCTAGATCATTGGCAGGTGTGAATTGACATACCTCTGACTTCCACAGCATACTTGCATATCGCTTTACACCAGATGACACTCTGTTCCAGCATGGTCTGTTTTCAGTATTTGTCTTCGCCTTTTCTAATTGTTAAACTTAGAAACCAATTATTGTTGCTCAGATTTTTTTTTTTTGTCGGTTGGTTTATTTTGTTTGTTTGTTTGGATTTTTTTTTAATAGCATTCTTAAAGTTTTAGAATAAACAGAATCGACACATTTCTGGTACTATCGAGAAACTGTACTGTTAATTTTCCTACTATAGCTGTTTTGTGAGCCCCTCCTAAGCTTATAGTGCCAAACATTTCCAGTCATGCACATTAGATCAATGTAGATCATTAGATTGTGCGGGATAGATGAGTGGCTGACATTTTATTTAAAACCAAAGCTGGATTTGAATCTTTTACAAGTTGTTGAAACTCTTAAATGAAGTAAGCTATTTCAGTCTAATCAAACGAATCTGTCAATGAGAATTAAAAAAAACCCCACAAACCTGTAAAGTTAAGCAGAAATACTTCTTTTTCCATCTGTTTGGTTGATCTTTCTTCCCCATTATTAGGCATACTGTGTTTTAAGCTGTAAAGTGCTATGGAAGAGAAAAAAGATAAAGCAGTAATAGATGCACTTGCCACATTATGCATTAATGCCATATTTGTCTGATACATGGTAAAGTTAATAAAGATTAGGTTTGGATAACACTCCAGAGACTTTTCTAGTTAAATTCAGAGGACTTGATCCAAAGCTGAAATCATTAAGGGAAAAAACAGGTTCTTAAGTTCCAGGCTGAGATGGTAGCAGCTCCCTCACCCATGACAGTGGGAGCCAGCATGTACCTTGGGGAAGAAGGCAGGCATCTCGGTGTGCAGCTCTGCCACGGACCATCTGCCTTGTTCCAAATGCAACCTCGTTGCCAGCTGAATGGGATTTGGGCAGAAATATAATGATTTGGTATTGTGCATATGTCGAAGGTCTTTTCCATCTATGGCAGGCAGCCCCTTGAAAGCAGCGAGGGCAAGAGAGATGCTGCGACCCTCTATTACTTGCTCCCTTAGATTGTAGGTCACTTCTGAATCTCTCTCTCTGGTTAGCACAGAAAGGTACTAGTTTATGACGACTGACATAACTAAGCTTAATCTCCGTTGCAACAGACACATAGGTGTAAATTCATTGCTTGAGGCAGTGCCGAGATTACGGCAATACAGGTGCTCATTCCTCATAAACTTGTCCAGATACCACTGCATTTACAGACGTTAATTTTCATTCCATGTCAAGCCAGGCATTTATAGTGTACTGTCTGTGGTCATGGGCTGAAACTGGAGCTGACTAGCACTCATTTTACTGCAAAGCTGTGCTTCACGTAATTTTTAAAATTTTGCATTTTAAAGTTTTTTTTTGTTTTTTATTCAGAAGCATCAATTCCATTTTTATAAAAATTCTGTCTGATGTTTTATGCCATCTATATCTAGACACGTTTAATATACCTTATTTCTTTTTTTTAGTTGACAGACAATTATCTTCATGTTCTGTTACCATTAAAAAAAATTAGAACTGTTGGGGGAATAAAAGAGTCTCCAGTAGTTTAAAAGGACCTGTTGCTGTCTTTCAGTGTGTGGTCAGCTAGACAGAAGTAGGTTGCCTTGATTCTAAGTAACACTGATATAGGCATACACAGTGCTTGGCAATGCAGAGAAATAACTTGGCAGAAGAATTAAAATTTGAAGGACCCCAGCTTCTGCTTTCAGATATGGTCACGAACCTTCCATAGGTTTCAGGAGGAACAAGACATCAGCATTTCAGATCAGAAATTCACTGCAGACATGGTGGATTATTGTGTAAGGAATTGCAATTTATATGGTACGCATATTGCAAGGACATGACACTTCAAAGAGTATGTTCTGAAAATGAAAGAAGGAAACAGAAGCTGACTGTTTCAGAAACAAGCATTTTAATTGTTTTTCTTTGGAGATGTGTTTATCCTTTGGAATGTCAAAGGATTAATACGATTAGAATCACTGGAGAAATGAAAACTAGAGTATAATTAGATTACTTGGATTTAATTTATATATATAGTATTGCACATATAGAAAATGTTAATTATGAATTATGCCTGAGCCTGGAGAATCCAGAAGAACTATGGGGCCTTGGAAAGAGAGTTTGCCAGTTACTGTAGGTCATAAGGTTGAAACAGTGCCAAAAATCTTAGTCAATGTTTTAATTGCCTTTAGAGGTGATTTCGGGATCAAACTGGCCCATTTATGGATTTCCAGAAGTGCATTATCTCAGTGCAGCTTTGAAACAGTTTTGCTAATGTCAGGCATGCATCCAGTGGGAGCGCACATCTGCTGGCAGACTGATAATTTTCTAGTGTTTTGCCAACACTTCATTAATTAACCAAAGCGTCAAAGATTTGTTAAAAACTTGTGCTTTTTGAATGTTTCCCAAAAGCTAAAAAGCAAGTAGGGTGGTTTCTTTGTTTTACAGTCTTAGCTGTACTAGCAGCTCATTTTAAGAAAGCTGTAACGGTACATGACAAAGAGAAGTACTGTGTGTTGCTGTCCCTCAGCATACTTTCATACCTGGATATTGCAGGTGAAATTGAGGCATAAATAAAGCTACACTTTCAGAAATGCAAAGTTTCTATCAACTGCAGACACAGTGCATTTCAAGAAATTCAACCTGAGGTCCCAAAACACAAAGGGATACTTCTAAAATGTTTTGTCTTCAGCACTGCCTGCCTCATCAATGCAGTGTTGTGCTGCTTCTGTCAATTCCACATTCCGAAAGTACAGGAAGAAAAGTTGGCTGAGATGGCATAGTTATTGAAACAGCTGCACCAAAATGGAGCAGTGGAAGCTCTGAAAGCATCTACCTTGTGTGAAAATGTCCAGCATTTTGAAGGTACTTAGCTGAATAAAGTCCTAGGTGCCTAATTTACAGCATTGATTTTTCCAAGCAGTAGGAGAGTAGGATAGGCATCATCTAAAACCATAGGGAATTCTGGATTCTGGATGCTGTTTCTAATTTCATAGCGCACAACTGAAAGCATAATAATAAAAAAACCTCTCCCAGCATAGAATATGGTTTTCTAGATAGTCTATATCTGCCTGTACACCATGGAATCTAAGATTTATGAATCTGAGATTTATCTTAGTAGACGCAATGTTGCTGATTTGGCCTCCACAGACCCGGTTTAGCAAGGAGATTTTACTTCTTTTTTTATGAATATCCAAAGAGGCTGTCCTGTTTCTGTATCAAAACCTCTATGAAAAACTTTAGGTAACTCCCTCAGTAATCACAAAACAAAAAAAAAAATTTGAGGAAAAAATGAAATTCCAGATCTGTCATTAACAAAACAATGAATCAAAGTCGACATTTTCTTTTCCAAAAACTTGATTTCAAGTCCCTACCAGGCAGCACGATCCTAATGCCCTCAATGTCACTGAGGGGGAACCGAGGGAGAATCACACTATAAGGTTAAATATTTTAGCAAAGTTCATTCCGAAAGCCTCTGGGAGATTTTGGAAAGAGATCCAGGTTGTTTAAATTCTAGTGCTCTGGCTTATCCACAGGAACATTCTTCATCTCTAAACATGCCAACATGCCTGCTTTTTAAAGTAAAATTGCTATTTGTGTGGCAGAGAGCCAGGCAGGGTGTAGGGACTCTGTCATGGGCAGACACTCGGACCGAGTGTGAGCCAAGCACAGGTGTGACCTGCTGCATGATGCAGACCACATGCTGCAGGGGATGGTGCTATGGGAAAGCCTGGCTCTGTCCTCGGTCTTCTTCCAGTATATCCCAGCCATATGTGAGCTGCAAAGTAAATGATGAACTCTGTTAACATACGACTGTTAGACACTGTAAAGACGAGCCTCTCCTCACAGATGCTCCGTGCTGTCTTTTAAGATTTTGATGGTCAAGCTATATGTTTTTGTGACAGAAATAATAATTACGTAAAAGTAGAAAAATTGATTGTACTATCAGGGAATAAATAAATAATGAGGAGCTACAGAAAGCCCTGTGCTAAAGTTTTACTTTTCATTGTACAAGGTCATGCTTTTCCTTTCAGTGATAACAGTGCGTTTTCTGCCTAAAAGATGTGCTAAAAAGCCAGAAAGGCCAAGAGAAAGTGCCCGGCATTCTTAGCACTTCTGAGGAAGGCTCACGGATTTCATTTTCAGGGGGACTGGGCAGTCAGCGGTGTAAAACTGTTGTTTTGTTCAGCTGTACGTTAAGGATTTAGACAGTGTCAGGGAATGATGTATAAATGTTAACTAGTATGTATGTATAGTACAAGTCCTTTAAGCCTTGGCGATTCATAAGCAGTCTTAAGTTTGACTAGCTGCACCTTGTAGTTAACTCTTTAAAAAATATTTTAAAAAGACATTTAAAAAAAAATGAGTATAATCTATATAAAGAATAAAGCAGAGAGTTTTTGCAGACCAGCTCACTCTCTCAAATTTTTGCTCTAAATTTTATTTTGTAATTACTTCGATGAAAGAAATGGAGGAAGGACGACTGAGTTGGGACGTTTAAAGCAGCAGGAACATTACTGAGTTAGCCTTTTCTTCTGATTTTTGGCTTGCTCCGCACAGTGTTTAGTGTGTTTGTCAGTCCTTTGTCCTGCTTTAAAGCAATGGGGCCTCTGTCCTGTGGGCAACTTTCAGTAAGTTTAAAAACAGAAATTGTAGCTATATAAAAATGATCTTAGAAGGGCTGGGTGTCACTGTTTTTTGGCAACAGCAATGAATATTTTGAGCTTTTTATTCATACATTGTTTGCAGTTGGTATGAACGGGGTGTACAGGAAATGGTTTGAGCCAGAAATACTGGTACACAGAGCACGAGCTCAAGGCTCAGAAAAGGAAAAACAAGAAACAACAAAACTTCACAGTAGACTGTCAGAAAACGTGTGCCAAAAAAAAAAGGAAAAGCATTCCAAAAAGAAACCCTTCAGGCCGGGTTCTTTGATGGTGCAAACTGATGTTGTTCTGCTGAAATTTAATGTAGTGACCTTAGGTTATGCCAGCTCAGGTTCTGTCCCTTCACCCTTAGGATAGGTGCTACAATTGGTTTCCATGAAAAACGTAAGCTTCCTTGCCATGGTCGGTTGGTGGTTGTGGCTGAATGACCCTTGCTGCATTGCTGTGTCACACATGTAAGGATGTGTATTTCAGCCGGGGGGATGCAGCTTTGCTTTCTACATCTGACACTGAAAAGACTTTTGGTCCCACCCTTCAACATAGCTTGGTGGCTCATGGTCCTGTTTTCAGGGAAGCTTTTTTGTTTGTGTTTTTTATTAGAGGGTTTGCTGGGGAAAACAATATTTGCATGTACTTGGAGATCTCAGAAGGGCGGGCGAACAAAGCACAGATGGCCATTTGGCCAGAAACAGTGTTTATTCTAGAAGATTTGTTACCGTGATTCAAATAGAAGATAAAGTGGTCTGTGAAACTTCCTCCAGGCATGTCTTGGTACAGTTTATAGCCCACTTGAAAACTCTTGACTTCCATGTCTCACTGATCCAGTCACAAACATCTTCATATATAGATGGTGGATACAAACTGAGAACTCCTCTGGGACCTCTGCTCTGCTGGCTTTCCCTGCAAAGACAACCAGTCTTTCCCCTTGTACAAATATGAAAGAACTGACTTGCAGTACCAACAAGAGCTCTTCTTGCTGGTGCTCCTGCTGTTCTCTTCAAAAACATGGTTATTTAACCATGTTGCTTTCATATAATATTTTCTCTAGTTTCCCCTTGAACTCTATCTCCTATAGAAAGAAATATTCTGCTGGTCTAGTCCAGTTCTTCGTGGGTTTTTTACTATTCTTAAATAGTGTTTTTAATAGCCATTTTGATCATCTGAAGGCTACCTGAAAAAACACATGTGTGACCAAAGCTTGTCTGTTTTCTTCAAGCATAGAATTGTACTAATTACTACCCCACCCTAGAAATCTTTCTCCCCTTTGTGTGTGCCCACACACAGAGTAGTCTCTTGCTGTAACTGCTGTAGTGTGAGGATACAGGCAGAACAAAGTAATTAAGTATTTAACTTGTATTTACTTTTGGAATCTGCTTCAGATCTAGACAAGGCTTGTCTGCCAAAGGCTTACATTGCAGGTGACCTAATAAAAGATGTTACTTCTATCTGTAAAACTTGCCCTGCCTCAATATGTGTGTGTGTGTGCGCGCACGTACGTGCCTGTTTGAATATAAGAACCTCTTCCCAGTATTTAGCTTCACAAACTCTGAAGCTACCATTTGAAGGCACAAGTTAGAATACAAAGTAATGCAATGGCTGTAATAGCAGTATGTAGAAATAAAAAAGAAAAAGTGGTAGTAGGGTACTGAAGCATAGGATGAGAATAAGAAGCTGGTGGGGCCAGCTTCTAATAAGTTAAGGAAGCACCTATGGTAAGTGTTTCAACTGTGTTGAATCTGAGCCCAGAAAGCTAGTAACGAAATATGTGAAGCTATTGTGGAAAGAAAATGATTCAGATCTAGTTTATTGATTTTATCTTGAAGTGTTGTCTTTTTGCTGAGGAAAATGACAGCTCAATACAAAATTTGCTTTTTTTGTAGAACTGTTCCTCCATGAACTCCACAAATTTATTTTTTTTTCTACAGGCACTTCTGATACTGTTGCTTAAAAGCACACACTGTTTGTTACCCGTTTCAAAGAAAAGGAGTCTCCTGATGTTAATATTGTTCATCTGGATTAGAATTTGGCAATGCCTTCATTTCTAATAAGAAAGCAATAGTAACATTGCTGTTCATTATAATGTGACTGTTTTTTTTATTTAAACAGATGTGTCCTGAAAGCAGCAGAAATATTAGAGAGGTGCAATGTGCATCATACAATAACAAGCCATTTATGGGCCGATTTTATGAATGGGAACCTTTTGCAGAAGGTAAGAGAAGATACTGGTTTATTTTAAAGATTGTGTTTTTACAAAAGCAAATGCAATTTTTACCCTGTGGAAGCCATCAGGCTTTGACTGTGCTCATTTTGCTCTGTTTGGCTGCTGAATTTGTTCATGGGTGGACGTGTAGGTAATCTCACACCAGTATTTCCTATATTTTACAGGAATGAAAGCATGCAAGTCCTACTTTGACTGGTATACTATTGGCTCTGTATAGTCTTGCAACAGCATTTCCACTACTACACTGTTAACTATCTTTTTATGTATTTGCTTTTGATGACAAAGACTCAGTATGGCTCCCTTGCAGTAAACAGAGTTGGTTTTTTTATGACAGTTTAGCATGTGACTCGTGGTCCTTATGCATTAGTTTCAGGACTCTCTGGCTGTCTAATTTGCATTTTCTAATCGTATGTTTGACAGTTGGGATAGCGACTGTGGGAGGGGTATCTGTGCTATGGGCTTCCCCAGCTGCGTGTCGAACTGATTGTCCTGGAACACAAAGCAGCAGCAATTCTGAGTCCTAGACCTTGGAGGATAAAATCTCAGTCAGTTGGAGGTTATAACCTTTCTCTAGAAACATGTTTTGTGTAGCAGTTATTTATTTTGTTTGTCTTTCTGTAAAGAAGAGCTGGGCCCACCTCAGTGGAGAGGTGTGATTATTTATGAGGTAAATAATTTATTCTTCAAACATGTCTCTGGATTCAGAGAAGTTTATTTCATGTCTTATTTTTTAAATTAACATTTTAAAAATTGTTTTCCTCAAAACTTCCAAGACCATAGAGAGTTTACGCATAGAGAAATGAGTCCACGTACTGTGGACGAGCTACCTTTGTTATTCTGAGGCCATTCTATCACTTGGCATGAGTTACTGACAGAAGAGTACAGTGATGACTCCGTTACCAACAGGCTGTGCGTGCTCTGTACATCGTGTTCTGTGCGGTGTCTCCCTTCTGGATGGAGAGCCAGCAGTCGGGGTTCTCTGCCTCGCCTCACTGCGCAAAGGCAAAATGCCTATTTTGTAACAATAAAGACCCTTCCAAAGATGTGCCAAAGGAAGTATTAGAAGTCAGTGTTGGTTTATTTTTGAGGGGGCTCAAGGAGTGTTGCAAGTGTGTGAAGTTCCTTTTTGCTATGCCCAGAAACAGACATTTCCATGGGTGCTTCGCATGCTGGCATGCTCTCTGTAGTTCCTTTAGATAGCAGCTTTGATCCACAATTGATGTTACCTATTTTTAAAGCTCAGCGCAAGTCAGTGCAGATGCAGGTGGGTTCATATCTGATTCCCAATTGATCTAATAATGTTTGTTTCTAATGTAGTCATGCCTCAGTCCTGGTTTTATGTGTTGTGGAGATAGTGAAGACTTGCAGAGCTATACCGCTTTATCTCAAATTATGAACGTTCAGTATATACTATGCTTTTAATTGAAGTCTTGTTAGGCGTTGTGAAGTTGCCTCAAAGGAAGTGTCAGCAGTACAACTTTGGCGTTTTATACCATGCATTTGGGCAGAAAAAAGAGTTTGGTACCTTCAGCATGTGGCTGAAGGCATATTCTGCAAACAGCATGACTTCTCCTACAACGTGACCCCAACGACTTATGATGTATTAGCTTTGATGCATCCCTTTTCCAACTGCCATTGACAAGACACAGTCAATGATGAGCCAGCTCAGCCCATCTCCATCTCTTTACTTCCTACACAGCAGCTTTGACTCACTCTGCCCTGTGCCGGGAAAGATGACTCAGGGGATCTAAAACATGCCACAATAATTTCTTTTTCCCTCCCCTGCATAGCATGGCTTGCTCCTAATGTTTATGTTGGATCAATAAGGACAGCTAAACTATAATTTATAGCACTGTCTTGGTGGTGAGTTAAGTGTAATTATTATTATTTTTGAAAAATACACATTTTTTTAATTTCTCCCTAGTTCATATTGGTGCAGCTGCATTTCTAACCCCTGTTTTATCTGCTACTGCTCCAACACAAACTTTTGTCTTTATTAAAAAAGCCATATTAAAGGGACTATAAACCCTACAAATTTAGAGTGTTTAATGAAAAAAGCCTAGTTTGTGTTGGAGAACCAATAGCACATAATGACTTTTAGGGCACGATTTGAGAGGAAGGATTCAGTTGTGACAGAGGGAAAACATCACAGTGACATGACCATAAAACCTGTAAGGAAGTTTAAATCTACAGAAGCAGTAAATATTTTAATCATTCTGATGATTTAACTCTTTAAATTTGAACTCTTTATTTCAGCTAATTTTTATTTTTAATTGTGGTGAAAAGTTCATAACTTAAAGTGTTTGGTGTTTTGATGGTTGTATGAAAAGAGTCTATTTAAAGGAGAAAATCTACTAGTTCATTGAAAAGGATAACTCAGTGGGAATCAGACCACAGGAGTCTTGCTTAGTGAAGAATAACTGCATTTTTTCAGAGGAGGGAGACAAGTGTAGATTTATTTTTTTTTTTGTCAGAAATCCTATATGAGGTTAAAGAAGAAATAAAGTCCTCGAAGGAAAATCTGTCTGATTCTTCAGCTTCAGGAGGATATCTGGATAGTCTTATGCATCCAAAATACATTGTCAAATATGGCATTTTCAAACCAGGAACTGCAGAAAATCCTGCTCAAGTGCAGGCTCTCTTGCTTTGAGTTGTTGAATAACAATGGCCAGGCTTTTGTAATAGATAGTATTTTATGCTGCAGTCCTGGCCATGGGTTTCTGTTACAGCAGTTGGAATTACACCTGTGCCAGGCAGGCAGGCGTAGGAGCGCTACACGTGCAAGGAGTGCACTGTGGCTCTGCACTGCACACTCTACTCACTCTAGATGCTGAATCCTGTGGGAACACCCGGCTTTCCCAGCCTGTGCTGCTCTTTGGCGTGGTAACCTGCAAGTGGAGCCGCCGTGGGGCTGCCTCTGCCTGCTTCGCAAGTGGAGGAGGACTTCAAAGTCTAGGAGGAGCTGTGATTGCATCTCCAGTGTGTAAAACCTGAAACAGCAAAAAAATGTATTGTCTGGGGACTTGACTTTTTTCTTGCTTTAAAATGTAGCAATTTACAGGCAGAAAAACTCTGCAAAGTTTGAACATTTTCTCCTAAAGGACAATTCCACTTTTTTAAAAAAGAGAAAGTACCTATTTTTGCAAATCAGTGCCTGGTCCACTGAAAGTCAGACATGATTTGCCCCTGAAAGGTACTGAGGCTTTGCCTTCCTCCCTCATAGTAAAAGAAATGAAAAATTTTAATAGAAATGATTCTGTTCTCTTTTTTGAGTTTTTTTTCCAGTTTGTTATTTTAGAGCAAAATTTTTTAATGGAAAGTTTTCTAAAGACTTGACCAAGCATTTCCTCCAAATGATGCTTTTGTTTGGGTTTTGTTGAAAGCCAACTCTAGTTCCGCCGCTCCCCTTTCAGGTGAACGCGCTTGTTTGCAGGGCAGCCCGCTTACTTACCTGCATCGCACTGGCAGGATTATTTCTGGAGATATTCCAGTGGGGATTATTTCTGGAGATATTCCAGTGGGGACTCTCGCTGTTTCAGGTGTGTGTGCTATTTTCCGTACGCAGCCGTAACTTGTGTTAGAGCTTGCTGGACGCTAGCGGACGAAGGTAACCATAGGAATGAGGACGTGGCTAAAGGATCATCGTAGTGGTGCCTGTACAGATGATTTAGTTCCACTCAGCAGAGTCAAGATGTCTTTTGGCTTAAAATACTGTATCAAGCCAGACGAGTTTCTAGGAACAGAGCCATGTTCAGATCTTGAAAGCTGTTTAAATAGTTTGTTGTTGGCAGATAGTGGCTGGAACCTGAAGGTCTGCGTGGAGCGTGTGGAGAGGCCTCCGCTCCCTGCTGCTAGCAAACGGCTGGCCTCGAGGGCCGTTCACCTGCGCGGGGTCTGCAGGGTCAGCCAGGGTAGGTGAACTCTGGCAGCGAGAGGGATCTCTGGAAGGCCTGGCCGAGTTCATTCCGTTCCTTCTGATTGCCAGGTCTGGCTTCCTCTTACGACTTCTCTTTATTTTTCTGTTTGATGGCTGAGAGACAAAAGTTGTACGGAGCCTGTACACCACGTTGCTCTTTGGAGCAGGGTTTGAGTCAGGCTGAGTTTCAACTGGGATAAAAATTCCAGCTGAAAGCAGCAGTAGCGTATAAGAAATGGCACTAATGTCACTGCTGCGTTTTCTTGGGGGGAAGGCGGAGGAAATGGGTCCCCAGCCTCCCCTAGTACCGTTGTTACCACACCTAACTACCGATGGGCACCTTATTCTCATGTTTGTTTTCACTGGTTTAGTGTGTTGGTTTTTCTTCTGTTAGAATTGTGAGATTTGTGTATAAACAGATAATGGATACATGTTGTTTATATGCATATTATTAATGCAAGAATTCATTTAGTGTCCATTGTTGGATTTCATTACATCTCAAAATAAAACCATTCTAGAGCATTGCAAAGTTTGATACATACAGAGAAACGTAACGTGCGTGTCATCTTTTTAGGTTAACTGGAAGTGGAACTGCAGTTTAGAGTAGTTAAGAAACTCAATCTTGTGTAAGATCAGTAAGGTAGGCAGACCCTGGTGTACGTTTCCTGAACGCCTGTGATTTCTTGGCTAGAGGAGTGCAGTCCTTGAGAAGCAAAGGTAGTGTAGTCCAGTTTATGAACTCTCAGACTTTCCTGAATTCTACCTGCCAGTTCCTTGTGGCTCAGGATAAGCCGTGCCAAACTAGTATTCTCTTAGTTTTGTGTGCAATACTTTGGCAACCTAATTTTTTCACCCAAAGGACAAGAAGTCTTACTGTTTTATTTATACTTTCTCCAGTATGTTACTTCTAGTTAGCGAACATACAGATGTTTGAGTATATACACAGTATCTCCAGAAATAATCCAGCTGTGCTGCAGTTCATCCAACTGCAAGGTATTATATTCAATGAGGCAGCTGCTTGAAGTCTTTGTTTCTCATGGCAATAGAACATACTTCTCTGCCTTTTTTTTTCTCTCCACCTGTTAGAAATCTTCTTGATTGCTTTTATTCCGTTTTGTGGCTAGTTGTTCTTGAAGCTTGTACTTTAATTGCATGCACTGTATTTTCAATGACTTTATTTTTTTGTTATTCCTGTTTTATGTGTAATGCTGTAGCCAGACAGATTTGTCAGAGGCAACGGACAGAGTTTTGGGAGGTTTGAAATGTAATGAGTAGATGGTGTTTGTATTTGTTGATTAGCCACAACTCATAGTGCACACTTCTAACAATAGGTAATAACAGAATATAGTTAATAACAGAATTAGCATTCATATATTTCATCACAAAAATGAAAGACATTATTGCCACCTGATATTTTTTTGCTTGTTTGTAGTAGGTGTGTAGGAAAAAAAACCCACACTGACTAGGAGATGGTCTCATTTCCTTCCAGCAAACCAAAACCTGAAGTCTATGCCTATAAATGAAAATGTTTTAAACAACTATGCTGATATAATTCCCTTCTACATGCTGTTCACACGTACACTTAACATGCACTTTTCCTCGGGCTTATGATCTGGCATAATTTGAGATTTAGGAAATGAGTTTGGAAAAATCTAGTGAAAACTTCGTCCTGTTTTGTAGTTCATGAGAACTGATGGCTTCAGGTCTTCAACTGCTGTGTGAGTTGACACATGAATCACATTGCAATTTGCTGTGCTCGGCCTTTTCTGTTATCTGTTGGGCTACTTTCAAGTTTGGATCAGTCTTAATCTTTAGCTGTTTCAGGAACGGTTACTTAGCAAATGAGTAACGTTAAATGGAACAGAAAACCAGTAGCAGGTTAGTACAAGATAAGACATCCTGAAATGTATACCTGAAATTATTGACAGGAGCTTAAGCACTATAGGTATACAATTCCTCTTGGATTCTGATGGAATATGAGCTCTGATTTTCCTTGGACTCATTGGAAATTCTATCCGAGGCAGCGAAGTATCCATTTTTCACACGTCACTGAAAATTCTATTTAAGTGAAATCTCTTTGAAATGTTGCTCACTTATGAGACTGGAATTTATTCAAATGCAGTAAAACAAGAAGTTCATTTATACTATGTCCCTTTTTTCCCCTTTATTTATTCCTGATTTCTGAATGGATCACAAGAGAAAGCAGATGGAAGTTTGCAGAGCTTTAGAAGTATGGCTGTGCTAAAGTATCTGAGGCATTTCTTTGACTTCGTCAATAAATCTGCTTCCTGAACATCTGTTGTGTTGGGCTTGACCTGGAAATTGTAAATATCCTGTGTATTACTGAAATATGTAACTACTTCTATAGAAAGCTTTAATTTAAAAATATGCTTAGATACTTATATATATGGAAACCTAATGCTTCCACATGGCAATCTGCCTTTTACAGTTATTCTTCCTATATAATTTTATTAATATAAATGTTTTGATTTGCATTTGTAAGAAGCTTAGCCATATCAGAGACTGCCTTTACCTGGTATTCTGTGGTTCGTTACAATTCAAATAATAATACATACGTATTTTTAACTGTACTATTTTAAGCAGGGACCATACTCCGATGTATAAAATCAACCATTTCCCTGTAATAGGTTACATGTACCACATGTTGTAATGTTTCTAGTTCATTATGCATACCTTAATTTCCCCACTTTTCTACTTGCTATTTGTAGGGGAAAGTGGCTTAAGAGAGATGAGGGTAAGAAGATTTGGGTGTTTATAGATGGACACCTGGATGAGCCTCAAGAATTCAAAAGTGTTGTTAGTGCCTTTAGGAAATGGGAAATGACATCCATCGAATGTTACCATGCAGCAGTAAACTCAGTACACTCCAAAGTGGACTTGAACGTAAATTATGTAAACAGAATGTATCTTTCAGAAGACAGGAAAGTGAGCAAAGGAGATGAGCTGACATGCCATGTCTGTCCTAATCTTACAGGGTTTAGATAAATGTAGCCTAGCTTTGCTGTAGAAGAGATGTTGTCTTCTGTATCCAGGCGACCAGTATTTACTGCTTTAATTTAGAGTATCTGACCTGCCTGGTTGCATTAATTGTGAGTTGTGTAAACATCTCAGGAAGAATTATGCCGTCATTTCAAAGCGCACTTAGTTCCTTTGGTGGGAGCAGAAAGTTAGGGATGGATGTTGTGGCTTTCAGGCTCAAATTTAGAAAGAAAATTGTATCCAGATTGTGTGGTACTGAAGATTGTTAGGCTAGAACAAAACGTAGAAGGAGGATTTGATTTTTGCAAAGTACATGCAGAAGTCAGTGGTATAGATGCTTTTAAGCCTACTTTGATGAAATTTGTCGTGTCTGCCTCCGTTTGCTACCAGTAGCAAGACCTCCATGGGTTCAGATCAGTATTCATGTTTGCAGTTTAAACAAATTACCTGAAACTGTGCAAACATCTCTGAGAAATGCTGTGCAAATGCATACACTTATGACTTCAACTGAATTTAAAAAAAAAAAAACTATTTTTTTTATAGCTGTAATATTCTCTAATTTTATTTGTTCTCCTGAGAATGAGTAAACAAAGTCTTTGTCGAATTTCTGTAGTAGATTTTTACATGTTGGTGGCCCTTGGAACAAGATACAGACACCTGATATTCAGAAATGAATTTTAAAAATAAACTACCACCACCCTACTAGTGTAAACTACTTAGAAGCTTTATCACAGCTTTCTCAATGTCTGACTCAGCTGTCGAGCAAATTCTTAACATCAAGATTACATGAACCAACAATACATGACCTCACGTAATCTGTAACAGTCATATATGTATGCATTCCTGATATAGTTTCATTGTGTCCGGTGACTGTGCACAGCCTTCTGAAACTTTCTGCAAGTAGACAAGTGAAAATTTGGATCTCTGATTTGGGCAGCAGTCTGGGTTGTATAAAGGTGGGCATGGGAATACCTTAGAAGCAGAGTCCTACTAGGAATCAGAGGGTGTGGTTATGGAAGTGATCATCCCGGAGTGAAAATTAGCATAGAGCAAGGTTGCTTTAAATTAACATAGCCTAAGACTTTAACCAGCCTAGGGCAATTTCAGAGGTTGGTCTCCATTTCCTCAGTGTCCTCTGTTTTGGATCTTGTGCCAAGCACAACTTTCCCAGAGTCAAAACCTCTGCCATGTATGAATTAGGAAATAAAGATGATGCTGATTCCTTTTTTGCCAGTTCTAGCAAGGGTTGTGTGGCAGCCTTACCCAGTGGTAGAATTATTGTCTTTTTGAATCTCCATTTCATTTTGTAGCATCAGGTCCTCTGTATGTTGGGTTTGCCAAGATAAGGGGGAGAATAGAAGGGCAAATTAAGTATCACAACTTTCTTATCACAGGGGAGCTTTTTGCTCAACTTTTAGTGCTGTTCGCATTGGCATGGTTACTGTATACATGCATGTATGTAGAATAAGTGCTTTGGGACACTCTAGTCTTTTCTGAGATTATGTTGTCTTTTTTTTTTTTACTTCTGTTGTCCAAGGGAAAAGTCCTGTGTTAAGCTTCAAAGCCAAAATGTCAGATTAATAGTTTACCTTTACTGTTGGGTCAAAATCTTTCAGTTCCTTTGGCTTCTTTATAGCAAAACACCAATGTAAAGAGGGCATCCTGTCCTTATTCCTACACCTCTTTTGAGATACAAAAACTGAATCTTAGCCTGAATTCTCCTAAATCTTTCCTTTTTGGTGGTAGATTCCTTTTGTAGCAGACAGAGACAAGCAGACTTGGATGCTCTGAACAGATGTGTTTTACAGCTTCACAAGGAAACTATTTTTTACGAGTTTTATGATTGTAGTCCTAAGAGTCCTTGTCACACAGATCTGCACAACCATTTCTTGTAGTATATTGCACTAGAATGGGGGAAAACTTAGGGCTCACAGTGTTTTGCAGGTGTACACTTCTTGCACAAACCCCAGTGATCCTGCCATGTCTCCCAGATCCATCAAACAATCTGGAGAATAAATAGAGCTGCAAGGTTAAGACTGTATAATCATTTTAACATGTTATACACTAACTTTGCGGAATATCGAATAAACAGGGCAACAGTGAAGCAAAGGATTATCAACGTGTGTTCCATCTTTGTTGTTAAACGTATGAAATATTTATTCAACACATTTTTTGTACAATTTTCATTTTTAAAATCAAGTATAAATCCTTGTTTTTAAACACTTTCTTCTATGTGGTGTGGATTGATTAACCTGAAAGGCAAAATTGAAAAGTGCCTCGTGAATATTCTTTTCATGTTTATAAAGAAATGAACAACTGAAACAGAGGGAGAAAATACATAAAGTGAGTTTGGTAATAAAAGTAGAAAAGAGGCTCCCTACTAAAAAATACTTATCAAACTGTCTTAGATTTTTAAAATTACTATATTTGCCTCAGTTTATATGTGGAAATAGTTTTTTGTTGATTCAATTCCACATTTCAAAAGATTTTAAGTAGTTTCATAATATTTTTCATGTGTTTGATTTCAAAAAAGCTTTCACATTTTACTCCAGTCAACAGTGATTGTCCGCATGTGGTGCTGCATGTGTAGCAGGCTGAGGAGCTCCCTCAGGTTGTTGCTGAAGTTAAAGGCAGGGCAATATAAATATGACTTCTTGTAGATCCTAATGATCCAAGAATTGTTGAGGTTAGTGGGAGTTTTTCCTGTTCACTTCAGTGGTTTTTGGATGAGGTCAGTTAGAAAAAAATTCACCATGTAACTAAAAAAGTGGACAGAACTGAGATCCTCAAAATCTTTGTTGCGGGTTGATAATATCCAGATTTCTGTGTATTCAGAGAATTGACACGTACTTAATTCCATGGAGACTCAGGACCTCACTAGAAGTTGTCAGTTTCTTTGAAAAAAGATGACTCAGCTTGAGAAGTCCACCTGGGATCCCTACTGTGTTGAAAGGTTCAAGGAGCTTTTACTGAGTCCAGGCCTCATTCTGTTGAGTGTACAGGCAGGGACTCAGAAAGCAGTGGCACATAAATGTGGGATTCAGAGTTTTCTTTCAGTCTGTAAAGAATTACAAGTACACAAAGAAGGGATTTTCTGGTCATCTCAGAGACCAAATTACTTCCTTCTTTACCTTTCCCCAAAATGTCTGTCTTTTGTTTTACTGTATGTGTTCCTGAGTGATTAAAATCGTTATTACTGAATGAAACATTTATTCTACTGTTGAACCTTTTAGGTATTAGCAATTCTCCTAAAAAATCAAAATAGTATATGTATTCCTAGTTCAAAAACCTGCAAACACTGAAGTAAGTCTTGGAGAAATGAACTTGGTCCTGTTCCGGCAGGGGGTTTGGACTAGATGATCCTTTGAGGTTCCTTCCAATGCCGAACATTCTGTGATTCTGTGAACTATGAAAGAGATTCTAGTAAATACAGACTCTTTCCCATCTGCTTTGGGAGACTGATTTCTTCTGAGTATTTTTCATTATGTTGAAAGAATTACATATTAAGATACTTTTCATTTATCGTTTGTTCATTTTGAGCCTGTTCCAATATCAGCTGATACCAAAGGAAGGATAACATTAACTTCAGAGGGAGTCGGATGTGAATCTAAACATTTATGTTCACAGCTTCCAGTGGTGTACTTAAAAATTGCTGTGCACGCTCTCAGCAGTAGAACTTGCGCTTTCACTTTCTGGAATATTTAGGTGCAAAATTCTATTTTCTTAATGTAATTTCTTTGGCGCTGTGCGGATTTTAGAAATTGACATCTACATATACTCAAAAGGTAGATAGGCAAGTTCTGGTTCTAGTTAAATTTGCAGATTTTACCTGATTAGCTTCATAAATGTTTTGACTTCACCTCATCAGCTCTGAAACTTGAGGTTTGAGTCAGCCTGTAGGTGAGGCCAGAAGCTTTGGTCATAGTTATCAATAGCAGTGTGGTGTGAGTTCACAGGTTCAGAAGTTGGGGCTAGCTGAAAAGTTTAGGAAGCCTGCTCAAGTACTGCAGATGTTAGGTTTTAGATCTGGCGAGTGTTCTCGCATGGACAATGGTTCTCGCATTTAAGCATGGTGTAGGGCACTTCAAGCATGAGCCATTTTTGCCCAAACTAGAAAATCCTAGCTCCCTCAAGTAAGGCCGTAACTTCAGGCTTACCAGTTTACAGGGAGGCCTGGGTTGCACCGGAGGGGCTGTCCCAGTGTCTGCCTCTGAGCCACAGCCGTGGCAAAGTTGAAGACATGCTTGTGAGTTACTGCAGCTTAACAAAAGTACATCTCTAGAAACGTGTGAACTGGCAATATCTGTACTTTTAGCCTGTGGCAAACACAATGTAAAAGTCATTTGCTCAAGCCTTTCTTATTATGATAAAACCTCTTTCTGTGGGATATGAGTGAGAAGACTATCTTTTCTTTTGTAGTATAAGATGAAAGCCTGCAAGGTTAGTCTCTCTGGTTTAAGCCGAGCACTGAGGCTTGCCAAGCTCAGTCTTAGTCTGGAGTCACTGTGCAAGACTTTAAGGGTGGGGGAGGGATGGGAGGTTGTAGAGGTAAACTGCTACAGAGGGTTTGTAAGGATTAAGTATTATAGCCTATTCTTTAATGTGGCATTCCTTTAAAAGCCCTCACGTTGACAACTTCCAACTTCATCTCCTAGTATTTCAAAGGAGCACAGAGTTTACAACTCTCATCGATGTAACTGTTTGCTAGAAAAATGAGATTACTAATCAATATGAATGTAGGTGCCTGTGCTGCACGTTATTATTTAAATACAGGTATTCCGGTGTTTCTGGAGTATTTTGTTAATGTTTTGAATGGAGGTTTTCAGTAGTGCTGAGTGTTATGGAGGGAATTAAAAAGATTTTGCTAATTTAGCCAGCATAAGTAGTTGGACTGGCATTTATACACACTTGATATTCCTTTTTGTTATGATGAATTACTATTTTCAAAGCAAGGAAAATCTTACCCACTGTGAAAGAAAAGCTTATAATATGGATGAACATCAGAAGAAAGAGATTCCCAGTGGTAGTATATAAAATGAAAAGCAGAACTGGTTTCTATTGTGCTCTGTTTCCATTAGACGTCTTCAAAGTTTTACAAGCACGGCGCATAATAAATATCTTAGCCACAGTTCGAGATCTTTTACAAAGAAGAGACAATACTTGCTAATATTTTTCTGGATCAGTTCTCCCTTTTACACCCAGATAGATAGAAATCTCTGGCATCTGTCCACAGAGTCAACTTGTGAATTTGTTAATTTGCATTCCATATTGCACTATATAACTCTGAATTTAAATCCAAACACTACAAATTTAAAATGAAGTTTGAAAGAGCCAGAGAAACCGTGCATTAAATTTCCTCATATATCTGCAAAGAGAGGAGATCTGCTTCTGAATAATTTTGGTCAGAGGCCTAAAAATACTGAGGTGCAACTCACTATGGTTGGTTCAGCTGAAACGGTATAGTGATCCCTCTGGAGAGAGATCACAAAGAGCTAACTGTTTGGATCCATTACACTGCTGAGGTGGATATCAAGTATAAAACCAGAAACAGACCTCAAAAAGTTGAGCCTGATCTTTTTTTCAAATATAATAATATGAGTCTGGTGACATCATCAGATCTAGACTTTTACTGTATTTTTTTTCATTGCTCCAATATAAATGTAACCCAGTGTATGTAAAATGCATTACAGCAAATCCTTAAGCAATTTCCTTCATTGTAACAAATACTGTATCTCATTAGAGCAAAACAAGCCCCCAGTTATGTTGCAGAACATCTGCTTAATAATTTCAAGTTCCTCTAACAATGCTGCCAAACCAGCTAAAAAGTCAACATCTAGTCCATTACTTTGATCAACTGAAGTAATAAAATTATAAATAATGCACCAAATGCAGATCTGGTGAAAGACAGAGCAGTGCTACTGGCCCAGTGCTCAGATAGCTGTGACTGATGGTGATGTGGCTTAAGGCACTGGAACTGGTAATCTGAGGTGGAGTGGAGGGGATGGGATGCAAAACTAGTTTTCTGTCTTGCATAGATTTCTTATCTAATGGTGAGAAAGTTAGTTAAACTTTCTGTGTCCAGATCCTGACTCTAAAATACAGTTTAAAATGCCCTTTTGTATCTCATGGGCTTTCTGTAGAACATATGAGGTGCTTTAACGTTACTGACAAGAGCTAAAGCATCTGTAAACAAACAACAGGTCAGCGTTTACATAAAATTCAGTGTGAGTTGTAATGATACTTATTATTTGTCTGCTTTGTGACTATATCAGTTTCTGGTAAGTGTGTCTTAGGAAAAGGGTTGCTTTGTGTTGCTGCAGGGTTAACGTTTTGGCTACTGGTTTTCATTCCAAGTGTGAACAAAAACTGAAAATGAGAAAATTTTCCAGGAATGCAAACCTTTTTTTTAAGTAGCAAATTATTTGGTGTCAGCATTGTCGAAACTTCAAAATATATGTATGATTGTAATATTATTAGAGTTTCAATTTTTTAAAAAATTTCAATAAAATAAAATGTTTCACCATTGAAATGAAACAAGGAAGTGGAAATGATTTTGCCTTCCCTCTGTCCATTTTTGGCAAAAAGAACATATTCTGAGGGAAGATTGCAGTTTTCACAAAATTTAATTATGGAAACAATGGGAAAAATGTCAATTGAATGAGTCCACTGTATTTGTAACCAGATTGAGAAATACCCTGGAAATATAATATATCAAACATGTCCTTAAGGTACTGAAATTGCAGTGCCCCTGTGAAATTATTGTTATGCAAGAGCCAAGTGAAGACTTGTTCCTTCTTTGAATAGCATGTATTTTACCATTCCATTGTATGATGGCGACCAGTGCTTTCTGTTTGTATGTTTTTGTTGTTGGTTTTTGTGGTCGTATATCACTTTCAAAAAGATGTAGAATTTTAACTGTAAAGAATCTTAATCATCATCAAAATGCCTTAAAAAAAAAAATCCTGAAATACAACGGTAAAAGCTTCTTGAATTCAGATAGGCAAGTGGGAATATTGGATTGGCCAGACAAGGAGGGAGCACTATAGGGAACTTCCATCTGTCAGAGCTCCCCAGTGAGGACAGCACAGGGTCCAACAGACAGGCTCTGTCTGATGTCACATCGTGGCTGCGAGGAGTCACTGCCCCAGCTGTCTGCCTGGGGCTTTGCCGAAGGGGACTGCTCCCGGCCATGGGAGGGCAGGAGTTAATGGGTGCTGACTGGCTTTGTCAGGTGAAGTCATCTGATGCCATACGGAGATACAAAGATTGCTTTCCTTTTGGGAAGCCTGAGTGCATCGATAGGAGTGTTTGATAAAACTCTGCAGCAGCAGCCATGCAGGTGTGACCAGTCAGGTCAAGAGGGATACAGATCTGTTAGAGCTGGCCCTGTTGGTTTGGTCTAGTTAAAACCAGCTCAGGACTGTAACAGTTCCTGGCTGTGTATGTTAAGGGCATAAGGACAAAAAACCTTTTTGTTTCATGTTCTTCCACTGCAAGAATTTAACTAGTGGCATCAATTA
The DNA here is from genome assembly GCF_009769465.1 of Tauraco erythrolophus. Lineage (NCBI taxonomy): Eukaryota > Metazoa > Chordata > Aves > Musophagiformes > Musophagidae > Tauraco > Tauraco erythrolophus. The sequence goes on along the minus strand of NC_141478.1, from coordinate 16,694,108 downwards.
GGGCACCAAGAGTCAAACTACTTTCATTCTGAAAGATACATCAGAGTTTATACAGACAAATGCATATCCTAAGGGTCTTGACTGTGCAACCTATGCTACGCAGATGGCAGGATAAAGTGATCACCTGGACCTTTGAGGGATATGATAGCCATAAATCTTTGAATCTGAGGTTAGGAAGAGGTGCTGGAATAAAAATTGGTGTTTGGAACATTACCTTTGAATTCATTGTGATTTGTAACTTCTGTTGTGCCACAGAAAGCGAAAAGAAAGAACAGTAAAAAATGAAAGGGTTTTTTGTGCTTATGCCCTTAGGATAGAGGATAGAGGGTTTTCTGGGTTTTGAGGGGAACTTTTTCATGAGGCTCTGTGGATGGGTTGTCTTTTGGGCAGAAGCAACTCAGACCAAGATTAAAAGATATTTTGATGTTAAAGTTAGAGACAATATATAGACAGTATATTCCTGAACCTCAGTCATTTCCAAGAGATTCTTGCACACAACCAAGTCATTTGGAAAGAAGAGAAGCCTGATTCTGAACTGATTAAATTGGCATTACAAGAAGAGAAAACAAGCCACTAGCTTGTTTTCAGCTGTTGGATGCATTTCAGTTGAGGTTACTTTTTAACTGCCATTATCTTCCAAATCACTTGTGAAATAACGTGGAGAGCAATTCAGTATGTTGTTTGGTGTAGTTTCCGTTTTTCCCTCAAAAGCAATTTACACTGGCATTGTAAGGTCAGCTCCACCAATTCCGTTGCAGTATTTCCCGGTTTGTTCCCCCAGATTTTCCTCCTTTAAATGCTGCATTTGTAACACATGGGATTCTAGACCTTGGAAAACATGCTGTGCTTTGTGAGATGCCCAGAAGGCCTTCCATCGATGAAGTGGACCTCTGTTGAGTTGGTGCAGAGCCGTATTTCAAAACTAGATTTAGCAAAAAAAGCTTTTGAACTGAATTGCGTCAGAAATTCAAGTTTAGGCTTCCCGCTGAGGTAAACATGTCGTGGTTTATTCTGCGGTATTCCACTCTTGATGTTTTGGTTAATAATGCTAATGTTATGGTTAATGGTTTATTCAGTTCAAATAATGTGTTAGTCAGTCTGGGTAATCTGCATTGATTAATGATATTGCATAAGGAAGAAAAATCAAACTCCGAGAATAGCTGTTACAGCCGACCCTCAGCTGGTTCTACGTTATTTTAATGTGATGGCACGATAGCAGTTTCTACCAGGAGAGAGTCTGCCCCGTGCTCTTTAATTTTACTATAAGGAGATACACAAGGACTACTCTAAGTAAAGATTTGAAAAATATAACAAGGTCTGAGAATTGAAGGGTCCAGAGCACCTCAAGAAAATACCTTTTGTTCTATGTATTTCAGTCCAGAAACTGTCATGGGAAAGCAAAAATACCAGCCGTTTGCTTATCCCTCGCTATTTATACAGCATGATTAGATCTGCCGTCTGCAACAGAATGGCAAATTCAGTTGTGGTGTAAATGGTGGAATTTGATTCAGCACACTGACTCGTTTTACTTGGCCAGCTAGAGACAGTTAAAAAGCAAGTTAGAAGAGGAGCATGCTTTTTGCGTCCTTTTTCCTCCTTACATCAAGTATAGCATGTTTGAGAAAATGATCTGCTGTTTGAGCTGTTGCTACAGGGCAATTGTTGCTAGCCGCAGAGGCAGTTTTTGCCGTGGATTCGAAGAGCATGTAAGAGAACATGATTCCCAGTCCTCATCCATTAATCAAATCTGAATTTCAGCAGCAAACACGTAGAATAAAAATTAATTTCATCTCCGTGAACATATAGAAAGTTAATAGATAAAAGAGTCAAAAAAAGATGTGCTGATTAGCTTAACTTGTCCATCCTCTGTTTCATTATATCTTTAGAACTTTATTTTCTGAGTATAAATGGTCTTAGTTCTCCTTGGGAGAATTTTCCATTATTTAATAATCTCACTGTCAGGTGTTTGGTTTTTGTAATGACTTAAGTTCTGGGCTCAGGTTTGGGGGTTTTATTTTGATCTTACTTCTTCTGAAAGCCATATCGACTTTACCCAGCATTCAAAATCCTTTTTATGTACTTACAGTATTTTCAGGGTTTTATGCATTAATTGTCTGCTGTTACTTATAATGTATATATTTATCTTAAAAATAATTGAAAAAGTCTGGTTCTTTCATCACGTATGAAAGGAAGTTCTGGGTCTAAGACTTTCAAAAAGTTTCACTTTCTCTAGTGACCGTTGCTAAGCTTTCAGTGTTGTTTTTCTAGCACCATGGTTAGAGCTGTTACTGGATAGCAATATGGATTACTTCTTGCTTGATATATCGAATTTCTTCCTTCTCTTTTCTCTCTTGCTTACCCTTCTTTTATCCTGGCAATCCTTTAGCTTTCTACTTCAAATACAAAGGCACATCCTGGAGCTAGCACGCGGTGTGTAGCTCGTTCACAGAGGTAAATTGGGCCGGGCCAGCCAGCTTCTCGCATGTTTGCACAGCCCAGCTCTAGTGCATTTCACTATTATCTGGTTTAAAAATTCTATAGCAAAAGATAATATTTCGTATCAGATTTTATAAGGAGAACAAAACACAGATGTATAAAATAATAGCAGTTCGTCTTCAGTTTTAAAATATTGTTGATGTGCTGCATACTGTAAAGCACGGAGAATTGATCAGTAAACATGCTTAGCATCAGCCTGCATGGCTGAGACAAAGGAAATGTGATCCTGCGTACTGTACGCGAAAGTATGCCTGCTCTTACTGCATAGCCTAGAGTCAAATTTAAATCTCCACTTAACGTTTAGCATTATCCTGCAGGAAATTTTGGGGATCGAAATGATCTTTTAATACAGGATTGCTTTGGGCCCTTTTTCTAACACACACCGTTCTCTGAAGTCTGCTCTGGCTCATCCGATAGTAACATTAATTCTGTATTTTTACCACTGCTGCCCCAGTCAACAGGAATTATTTGAGTTCCTAGGGGAAGCACATGTTGTTGGTTTCCAAATGAAATAATAGGAGTGGTGTGTTAGCATTGAAGACTTGCAAAATTCAATTTGGCATAAATGGAGTGGAAAAATCAGTAGTTTTACCATGCCTGGAAGTTTAACATCCCAAGCTGATAACGTGCAATTCAGTTGTAGCAGCTTTTAGTAATCAAAATCATAATGAAAAATGTGGTGGGAGACTTAAAAAGTAATTTTAAATTCAAAATCAGACTAGCTATCTGACTTTACAAATCCTATGAATACTGCCCAATGTATGCAGACTCTTGTAGACAAAACTGTTTGCACAAATAAGATTTTGCTTTTATTCTTACATGTAGATATTCATGTTGATGAAGTGTACCTCTAATCTATCTGTTTATCTGAGTTTAATTTTCATGGCATGAATGTTTACAAAGAGACAAAAATAAACAGTTACCAGTAGTCAGCACTGAAATGTTTTTTAGTTCACTGAACTGTGCACAAACAAATTTTAAAACTATGTGCCTAAGCCTAACAGCAGTTAGTTAGACAGTCTTGTCTTACTTACACCCTGGTAAATCCACCCCCAGCATTTAGCAGAGGAATTGTGTCTGTGCAGGCTGGTGTGGAGTTTGTGTATGAAGGAAATGCTGGATATGTGTATAGCTCGTATCATAATCTCTAAATGTTAATCAGTTTATGATGTATGAAACTGTGCTGTAACACATGGTAAAGATATTTATTGCAGCATTTAAAATATTGAGATATTTCAACAAATATTGACTCAATATTTCAATAAATACTTATTGCATAATTGCTTATTGAAATATTTATTGCATTCACATGTAAGTTGACTTTCTGTTGACCAAAGCACCTGTTTTATTGGATATTGGTCACAGTTACTTCGGGATGTTGAATTTGGAAGGCAAAGTGAAGGCAGAGCATGTCCCTATACTGGCGATAGTCTAATCTAGTTAGCATGGGCATCAGTTGCAATGAAAATAGGATGACCCGAGGATTTGCATATACTGGCAGCTGGCAAATACACCTACACCTTGGACAGTTTCAAATCTGTCTACATTTGTCTTCACAGCTGTTTCTAATCGTATTAGCAAGATCGATATGTTGGTACATGCCAGAGGCTGTACCTCCACTTTGTGATATAGCCATCCTCTACAGAGCCCTGCAGGACAGGGGCCTGAATTACAAAGAGATTTGAAAGCAGGTGTTAAGTTTTCAGAGAAGAAACGGCTGTGTTGTTAAGACCAAGTCCAGGTTTCAAAAGGATTTTTCTACATCCTAGGATATTGCATCTCTTAAGATATGATTCAAATAGTTGTGAAAATATGGGTATCACAGACATGTCCTGCTATTATCAGAGTGCCTCTTTATTAATGTTCCTGTGCTGCTCATTGTTCTTCTGTGTTTCTTTTTCTGTGAATTGCAACAAAGAAAGCTACCAGCTTTCTTCTGAGAAATAGTCCTGAGGCTTATTCCTTCTGAGACTATTGCCTCTTGACAGTTTTTTGAGGTAGAATTCACATAAGGACAAATAACTAATATGCTGTTACCTGAACGGCCTTTCTTTCTAGGATTATTCACTGTAATATTTTTTTTAAATTCTATGTCGCAAGAGGCCCCTGCATTGCACTTATATCCGACACTGTGAGAGTTTAGTAAAAGCACTCGTTGTGTTACTGTGCCTTACTTGCCTTTAGCCGCAGTTCATGTAACGTACTTTGCGTGTTTAATCCGTTTATAACATAGGAAACTATACTGCAGTAATACTACTTTTCAAACGTTAGACAACTCATTCCAGGGCCAGTGCAAACAAGCGGGCACTGAAGGGACAGGTCAGTAAGATATTTGGGTACATAAGAAGTAGTTAGAAAATAAAAATTTTAGTATTCTTTTAACTTCATAGATTGAGATTTCTGTGTCAGTAGAAAATGTTTATCATTAAGATGCAAGCGTTTTGGGTCTTCAGCATTCCTCCAAGCAGTTATTGGCATACAATGTCTGAGCAAAAATTTTCAACCATGAATTCATTTGAATTTCTGTTTTGTGAGGAATAGAAATCAGGCATACATATCTAACAAGAACATGTGATCTCCAAGATATAAATATATATATTTTAAAATAATGTTATTTAAAAGTATGTAAAAGTTTGTAGAGCACAAAGAACCCAATTCTATTGAAAATTAAGTATGGTTTGGAGATTGATTAATTCTTAATTTTTTTAAATTATTAATTCAAACCACGATGGAATTTCCTGTTTTCTTATGTCTATTTTAAAAAGTCCAAGAAGCATATTTTAAAGTCTAATGTAGAGCTGTGTTCCTCATCTTAACACAAAATACTTCAATTTCTGCATAAAGTAATATTGAAATGACGTTGGCTTTGTCTACATGCAATGGGAATGTGAATAGAGAAAAATGACTGTGGAGGACCCAATATTTACAGTGTATGCATTTGGGAGTTGCTCTTCAGGTTAGCTGTGGTCTGATGCCTTGAACTAAATGCAATTTATCAGAAGGAGAGTGTCTTCCAGATTAATTTAATCTGAAAGGAATTCACTTTGCATGTTTAGAGATTACTTGGCAATATGAACTAGCAATGGTTAGCAGGGGTTTTGGAGGGAGTTTTGCATCCAAAGGAAATTCCTTATCCAAGCTAAAATTATAATGTAGATAAATCCGTTGTATTTATTAGCACTTGAAAACGTACGTGGTGTCATAGAGAAATGACAATTTCATTAGTTCAGTCTTAAGAATGGTTTTCTGGAGACGCTGGAGTTCCGTTTGCGTCGGGCTGAGCTGCGAGGCCTCGGCTCGCGTTCCAGCCAGTGTCCAGCCCAAGGGATGCGCTGCTCTTCTCTGTGGTGAAGGAGACGTGCTGTGAACGTGGCAGCTCCCGTACAACAACTGCGCATGGAGTGAATAAGCTGTTAGAAACTCATCCAGAATGACCTTTGCATTTGGTCACTGACCGACGGCGAGCTTCTGTCACAGAAGGAGCTTAACTCTTGGTGGCTGATAGTCATGGGAGAATGGGCCATGACTCCTAACAGGTGAGTGCTCTCAGGAAATGAAGAGAAAGCAAAAGGCTCTTGGAGGGATCATGGTTAAAACGTAAACTTCTGCATGGGCACAGTTTCTGCTTTTGTGCTGTCTCCTCAATAGAGATAGAGAGTGAAGTGCAATTAGATAAATTAGTAAAACGTATGTGACTACTACAGGAAGTCTGTCTGTATGCTGGTGCTAGAGAAGCACAGAGCTGTGCTAAGGTGGCCAGATTTTTTAATCCATCACTTCTTTGGTGAAAGAGGAAAACAGAGGGATGCTGATATATTTCATATATTTAATAGAGTTCAGCTAGCATAGAGAAAAAGAAAGCAAAAAAATATGTAATAGAACAATTTGAATTTGACATTTTTGTTAATTTCATAATAATATATTTTCAAATATATTTAATTGAAACATAGGAAACAGTTGTGGGTTACATGAAAGCTTGACCCGTTGAGCTTGTAATGCTTGCTTACAGTCTGTACCCCAGGAAAGCCCAAAAGCATGCCAAACTTGTGTGAAAAAAAGGACTGAATTATATATGAATGGAAGATGAGTTCACTAACAGAGTTGTAGGCTGGCATCTGACTTTGTTTTTACAGGTGCAAGTCAGTTGCAACTCCTAAATTCAGTGGATTTACCTGCGGAGAAGGGATTTGGAGAAGTACTGAGACGACTCAATATGAGTTAGCTGCAGGAAGTCTCGTTTATTGCGCAGTTCTTATTGCTTATATAGGCAGTATTTGCCAATAATCCTAAGACCACACCTTTTCTACACCATTATTGGATGATACATATGCTTGTCATATTTAACAGCTTATTTCAAACAGGTACCCGCCTAGCGAAGCTCTGCTCTAAGCAAACACTACTCCCTTATCATGCTGCATAGTTTTCTTATCCTTAACTTCAAGGGCATTCTGCCCCTGAGGCCTAACGTTAGAGCTCCAGTCCTTATTTACACAGGGTTTTCTTCGTGCAGTCTCTTCAAGGATCTGCACTCCGACAAATCCCCCTTTCTTTTCTTGCACGAAGAAAACCCCGTGCATGAGACTGTCACCCCAGTTACTAGCATGTTGTTTTGGTACAGCCTTGCAAAAGCAGTTTCTAGCACACTACTTCCCTTTCTGAGGGCTTTACTATTCCCGCTATATCCAAGATTCCACTGAGCAGGAGGGTGTCAGTCGGCAGGGTCATCGCAGAGAAGAGAGGCAGGCACGGCACCTTCAGGGCGTCCCCTGTTTATCCACACAGTGTGCTCTGCAGCCTCCCTCAGCTCCGCTCTGAGCCATCTCTTTTACACCCTCAGCAGAGTCTATGACAAAGGTACTGACACGGCATTGCCGCACGCGTGGCCAGTGCGTGCAACAAGGCCGCCAGGTATGTGCTCTGCTGGCCAACAGCGGATTTTGCAAATCGCAACATGTTGTTCAATAACAATCCTCCTAGCTTCTCTTTTCAAAGTTACGTGCTCACAACTAAGTCTAGTTTGTAATTCTTTGTCATTAATTCGGTACCAGTTAATGCTTTTCCTTCCAGTAGCTCACTTCTGATTGGAAAAAAAACACACAAAGCATATATACAAGCAATATATACAAACAACTTTCACACACGTAATATACTAAATCATAAGAAACATAAAGACAGTTTACATATCGATATACAATCCTCTACCACAATTCTCCCCAAATGCTCTCCAAGCCATTGCAATTGTTCGTGGATGGACTCACCATGGTCACTTAGATTAAAACAACGTTTGTGTAACGTGGTTGTTGCTGGCCCTACCTACAAATTTTGGTCCTAATAAATTTAACTCTTGTGGGGAAATATACGGAAGACTGCCCCTTTTTTTTTTTTTTTTTTTTTTTTTTTTTTTTTTTTTTTTAGGTATTTGTTTTGATGTTAAATGAATTCATTCAATAACCACTTGTCCCATAGGTGAATGAGGGATACTGGTAGTGTGCGTCACTCCCCAATCCTGTAAAAAGGCACCATACTGGATCACTGTCTGTCCCGATTTTCTTTGGTACTCCCATGGTTTTCTTCAGTGTGAGCAGTAGCAACAACAAAGGCAGAAAACATATCAACAGTTACATGCACATATTTAGATCGATTAAACGATGGAATATAAGTAATATCAGATTGCCATAATTCATTGGCACATAAACCTGTTAGATTTACTCCTGCTGGAGTATTTGAAGGCACAATATGTTGACGGTCAGGGCAGGCACATACAATCTGCTGAGCTTGATCTGCTGTCTGACCTGACAGAGAGCATCACCTACCACCAATTGACAAACTGTAGGACTATTCATCATTCCTCGAAGCAGTACAATCCAATGATATTGTTGCGTGGGTTGTTCATTGTTAAGCACTGGAACTGAAAAGGCAAATCTAGGACAATCGTTAGGGTGTAAATAAATAAAAAGTAAAAAGGTGAAATAACCCAATCTTTTAAATCAATCACCATCAAATGCTAACATTCTGGAATCATAGTAGGATTTGGTACACCCGGTTGTAAAGCACCCATTGGTGAAATGATTGCATTAATAGCTCTTAAATCTTTTAACATAAATCTCCACTTTCCTGATTTCTTTGGGTTAGCAAATATTGGAGTAATCCATAGGGTAGTGGAGGGAATTATATGTCCTAATTTGAGCTGTTCATCGCCTAATTTTTGAGCTCACTCCAGTCGCTCACCTTTTTAATGGCCACTGATCGACCCAGACCAGCTTACCAGCTTGAGTCAGGGCTGGACATCAGTGATGTGTGTTAAAAATTTGAGGTTAGCCTCACATTCCAGTGATTCAACAAATCCCGACCTCATAATGTACGTGGGACATCAAAAACATATGGTTTCAAAATAGCTTGTTTGTTACCTGGGCCTACTACTAACAAGGTCTGTGCACTCTGCTGTGGGATCTGTGTTCCACCTACTCCGACCACAGCTGCCAGGGCTTGTATCAGAGGCCGAGAGGGCGGCCAGTCAGGATTTTTCACTATAGATACATCAGCCCCTGTGTCAACTAGGCCAGAAAAGCCTTCCCATTAATGATTACTGTTAAAGGAGGCTGTGCAGCTGTGACTGTCTGTGTCCAAAATTCTTTTGTGATAGCAGAGTGGCCTTTATTGTTGTTATACAGGCAGCTTTTATAGATTATTACTCTAGCCACGATGTGTCCACGCGCCCCTTACCCAGCTGTGATTGATTACAAACAATAGTGCACGCACCTATTTTAACTTTACTATTGGCTATGCCTAAAAAGGAGCTATTTTTTACTTGCTAAACTAAACATCATTTTCTCATACACTCTATATCAACTTCCCAAACTCCCATGTCAGCTTCTCACACTCCCTGCACCAGCTGTTCACACTCCCTTCTCTTTCTCACCCTCTTTATCGGTGTTTCCCAACTTCAGAAAAGAGCACAGGCTTAAATCATCAAGGTCAAACCCCAACTGTAACTGTGTGCATGATGCCACAATTCCCCTTTTTTGTTTTTCTGTGACCATTACTTGATGAACCGTACTCTGTACCGTTCGCTGGGAGCGTGACAATAGGCAGGGGGTGATTATTACTATGCATAAAAGAACTACTAGCAATATAATGCCTGCTTTACTAAAGATTTTAACCATCCTGTCAATTAAGAGCATTGATAAAGCAGAAGCTGTAGCATTAGTTTGTTTTGCAAGCCAACAACCCAACTTATTCAGTGTAGTTAACACCTGTGCCACTCCAACTCCTGGTGCAAATATTGAAGCTGCAATGATTTTAGCTGGTTCCCAAAATTCTGCTCTGGAATTGCACTAGCTATCATAAGCATGCGCGCTGCAGCTATTCTGGGTGTGTCTATGACTTAGGTTCATGGTGGTGTTAGGGAAATACATTCTTGAAGTCCCTATAGTACATGGATCTCCCTTTATATGCAAAGGAATACCTTGCTAAGCTCTATTATAGCCCTGCAGAAGCAGTTACTAGCATTTTGGTGTTTTGTTTGTTTGTTTGGCTTTTTTTTTTTTTTTTTTTTTTTTTTTTTTTTTTTTTTTTTCCGCAGGATCAATTACCCTTGGGAGTACAAACAATCCTAATTTTGTGGTGGATGATCGTCCCAGCAATAGTGCACATAATCCTCGTGATATAAGACCAAAGACACCAGTAGGAATTAAATGCACCAACGTGTCAGTGATTACTGTTGACCAAAACATTTAGCTGCCAATATCTCTGCTTTATAGTGTTCCGAGCCCACATTGTGACACGCCTTTACTAAATCTGCAATCGTTTTTGCCTGATTTCTGATAAGATCAAGAGCTTGTTGGCAGTCTGTGTTAGCATTTTGAATGGCTAACTGGAATACCAACACATCTGCAGTAGCCGGATTTTCTGTTTATCTCTGAACTGCCATTTGTAGCTGATCAAAGAAATGCTCATAAGGTTCCTGTGCTCCCTGCCGAATGGAAGCAGAGGAAGCCTCCCCTGTCCCAAAAATCAGGGACACGTCTTAATGCTCTCTTAGCCAATTCAGTCAGTTGTTGGAAAGCCACTTGCTGTAACCCTGCCTGTGCCTGATTTTGACATGTGTGACATTTTATTCATCCCAAAATATTTAGCTCTCGATTTAAGAGATTTAACACCTATAACACTTTAGCTATCGTTTCATTGGGAGATTTCCCCATCATTCTTGTTTTAAAAGCATATTCTCCAAAGTACCATGTACGTATTCTATGATCAGTTGCCCAGTAGGATTGTAAGAAATACCAGCAACATGCTCAATACCTTATGATGACAAAAATACGTCTGATAAGAAGTGTATGCCAAAGTTCCTGCGAGCGTAAACCACGAGGATTAACACCATTCACTGGTGGCATGATCGTATTTTGACAGGTACTACACAATTGTACAATTGAGCGGGCTTACTCTCTTGTTATACCAAATTGTCACCTAATAGCATTAGCAGTCTGATGGTAGCAGTCATGCAAGATTTTGCCTGCATGAGCGAGTTTGGTACCAGAGCTGCACTCGTGAGAGGCTCAGCTCGCCTGTTCCCTTCTGCTATAGGCCCTGGCAGCGTGGTGTGCGCTCGCAGATGTACCATGGAATGTGCATGTTTACGGTTTTGCAACACTGATATTAACTGTTCAAATTGCTGGAACAGAAGAGGATTAGTTATTCCCCGCGATGCCGATCGAGACGATCCAAGTTAATATGCGCTGTCTCTCGGTAAAACCTGGGCCCCGGGCCTCAGCCGGGCGGGGGGGCGGGGGGGGGGGGGGGTCAGCCCTCCCTCGCCTCAGCCGGGCGGGGGGGCAGGGTGGCGATGACGACCCAGCAGCCCTGTGCCGGCCCCCCCTTGTTGTCGTTGTTGTTGTTGTTGTCGCAGCTCCGGCCGCTCGCGCTCCGTAACCGCCGCCGACCCCTCCCGCCGAGGGACCATCAGCTGCGAACGAACCGGCGCAGCGGGGCCCGCAGCGCGTCTCCGTCCCGTCCAGCCGCGGCTCGCTCCGCGCACGGGCGGCAGCGCCGAGGCAAACGCCGCCCGCGGCCCCGGCCGGCAGCAGCAGCGGCGTTCCCGGGGCGCCGCCGGGCGCGGTGGGCGGTGCGGCGCGGAGGTGCCGGTGTACCGACTTCGTTGGAAGAGGGGGAAAGAAATAAGTCTGTCTTTCGTTCGGGGCCCTGGATCAAAAGATTCGATGATGACTTTTCCAGGCCAGCAGCATCCCCACAGGTGGCTGCACGCCAAAGTTTAACGTCTATAGTGTCCCAAGTCCTTGTCATGTATATATTTGAAGAGCTTGCCTCCGGTACATGGGCTGATACCCAAACCAGGAGTACCGGGAGTTTTATCAAGTCAGAACTGTTAATAGTGCTGGTTTCTCTAGCACTTTGTCAGCACTTTAACTACAGACTTATGTTCTGTTAAAGCCATGCTTCCCATTGTTCCCAGTCGCTTACCTCCTCCTGTTGAGGTAGTTGTCGCTTATTATTTTTTTTTTTTCTTCAGTCGCTTACTTCTTCTTTCCTTTGGTTCCTAATTCTTCATGTTTCCCGATAATATCTTTTGCATACCCCCCTGCAATCAGGGGGGGCCAATATCTTTTTCCAAGTTTTAATCCACGCTTCTCTAAGAAGCTTCCCAACAACGACAATGCAACGTCCCGTTCCATCGTCTTACCGCGACAGTGGATCCTACAGATCTTCCGGCTTTCCCCTATAGGCCGCCTGTATGTAGATCTGCACGGCTTTCCCCGATGGGCCGCCTTAATGGATCCTGCGGATCGTCGGCTTTCCTGTATAGGCCGCCTGGGTAGATCCGCCCGGCTTTCCCCGATGGGCCGCCTGTAGGTCGCCGTCCCTTCTCCGCTAAAATAACACTCGTTCAAAACAAGTAATAAATGTCCCGAGTGAAACGATGAGTCCAGCTCATTTTTTCCCGTCCCTGTTCGGGCGCCAGAATGCGGAGAAGGGATTTGGAGAAGTACTGAGACGACTCAATATGAGTTAGCTGCAGGAAGTCTCGTTTATTGCGCAGTTCTTATTGCTTATATAGGCAGTATTTGCCAATAATCCTAAGACCACACCTTTTCTACACCATTATTGGATGATACATATGCTTGTCATATTTAACAGCTTATTTCAAACAGGTACCCGCCTAGCGAAGCTCTGCTCTAAGCAAACACTACTCCCTTATCATGCTGCATAGTTTTCTTATCCTTAACTTCAAGGGCATTCTGCCCCTGAGGCCTAACGTTAGAGCTCCAGTCCTTATTTACACAGGGTTTTCTTCGTGCAGTCTCTTCAAGGATCTGCACTCCGACATTTACCCACTGTAAAGAAAGAGTTGTAAGATCCAAAGCAGAACTTATTCCTGAAAAATCCTCAGAACTGAGAAGATGCCATATTTTGTTACTGACAGATACATCAGTCCTATATTTCTGGGAAAGATGTTGTCTACGAAGTGCTTATTGAGGAACCCAGTCAGATGACTATATATTTCTTTGTCCAAAAGGTCAAAGGCATGTCAGGATTCTGGGACTGTTATTTCAGAGTTTAGTTTGGCCCAAGGTTTTACAGTACACCATTTTTTCCTCTCTAGAACTGTAATTATTTGGAAAAAGTACATAATATGTCTCCTTATAAATATAAATGGAAAATCAGTTTTAAAAAAACCCAGAACGCTGAAGACAGGCCATGAGCTTTGGTTCTGGATAGAGAAAAGAAAACAGGAAGAGAAATAAGACTTAATGCCTGTAAGTCCTCATATGGTTCTAGGGATGAACAGACACTCAGCAATATAAAAAGTGACACCCATAAAAGCGTTTTAAAGTGACGAGCTGTATCTCTAAATCGAGTAAAATTAGTAAGAATCTGTGGAAATAGTCTTAGGTGAGCTGCTGAAATACACTGAGCAGAGTGTTTCAGGAAAAGGACGGAGATGTGTCTACATGAGCTCTTCTGGGACACAGAGTATATGTGGGAGCGTGCAGATGCATGAAGGGAAATTCAGCATCCTGTGCTGTGGAGTGCTCTGCTCGTTATCCAAAGTGCATTAGAAATGTTAGAACTGTTTGGCTTGCATGAGCTCATGACTTGGAGGGCTGCCTTTCTGCGTGTAAGGGTGGAGAAGGTATGCAAAGTATTTAGAGTATGTGTCGATGCATGTCGTGTAGATCGTGCTCTGCGCACTACAGCAAGGAAAAGTAGAGAATTGCTTTTCAGAACAGAAAATATGTTTATTTCCTTTTCCAGAGTAATTTTTTTTTTCTTCAAGCTCCTTTTACTCCACCTTCTATCATGTGGATAGTTGGTTTGCAATATACAGAGTCAAACTAAAGCCTTGAAAAACGTGAACGCTGCACTGAAATTATGAAGCCTCAGTGATCATATTTTGGGGAGGGATTTTTGTTCATTTACTAAATGTTTGCTCTTTAATGGAGTTACTTTTCAAACACCTTGTGTCTGCACATGTGAAAATCAAAAAGTCATTTTTAAAATAGACCTAGAGATTGTCATATTGTTATCTGTAGTTTTAAGAAAAATACCAAATATTGTGACATTTAAGATAAAGTCCAAACAGCTGGGAAAACACTACTGACTGCATTTGATACAGAAAGTCATACTGATTGTAAAATCCATAGGAATTAGAACACGTGATACCCAGCAGAGATGTTTCTGACTTACTGTCTGGATGAACTGTGGATGCAGTTCCGTCTGTCAATGAAGAATGGTTTAAGAAACTTTTAGAATTAATTTTATTGCCTAATTTTGGGCACTTAACCTAAAAATGGGAGTTTTGACTGTCTGTATTACTGTTTAGTATTTTGTGGTACGTTGCATGGAACAATCATAAATTACTTAGTTCTTTAGTATGAAGATGTAATGAATTGTGATGGGTGTCTTTATGTGTAAGTACAATACACATGAGGTTTTTTTGGCAAGATCTCAGGGCAAAGTGGTGTTTTTATTGATACAGAGTAAGCTTTTCCTACTTATAAGGGGAAATCTGAAAGAAAACATGAGCTACTTGGAATTGGAGTCTTTGGATAGAAATAATGGCTGTTACCTGCAGTTGTACGTCACAGAACGGTTGAGGTCAGAAGGGACCTCTGGAGATTGTCTGGTCCAACTCCCCAGCTCAGGTGGGGTCAACTACAGCAGACTGCCCAAGACCATGTCCGGTCAGGTTCTGAAATAACACATTCATGAAATAACAGATCTGTTGCATATCCTAGAATAAAAAAAACATAGCTTATTTTAAACAAGAGAAGTGAGTGATCTCTTAAGGCTGGTGCTTTGCAAATAAAGCTGATGTAGCTAAGATGAGTGCTTGAAAAGTAGCTCCTGCACTCTAACAATTACTTGTTAAAGACATTTTCATAAGAAACTCTATTAGTGGTGCGTGCCTGAGTAGCAAATATGCATTACCACTACACACGTTAATAACTCCATTGGGTGAACACGTATTTTGAAATCATTACCCAGCCATTTAGAGGTCCAGCTGGGTTCCAAACTGCACATTCAAAGCCTGAATATGTTTTAAAGAGACAACTTACATACACCAACTGATGTAATTGTGTAGTTCCCAGAGGCAGCATATGTGAAAGCTGGTGTTTCCAGTGTCAGGGGCATCAGGAAAATTTTCCCTTAGTTTTACTTTTGATTTGTTTTTTAGCGCCCACAATATTTTTGCATGGAATGGACCTGGATGTTAAAGAAACAAAAGCCAGAATGTGTGCTTGGATTACTCATTGGGATTGTACAAACGTGACAGCTGCGGCTTTCAGATGTGGTCCCATGTGACAGTCCACTTTATTAGTGTAAAATAAGATTCATATTTCTTCCAAAACCTGAAACTGAGTTGGTTTCATGCAGCCTTAAATCCAGTAGCAAAGCTTTCATTCATCTCTGTAAAGAGCTATTCCTAAGCTTCCCTAGAGCAAAAAGGTTAATACAGGAGCAGTCAGTTATCAGACACACATGTGAGGTAAGGTCTTTTGGTAATATCCGACTAATTAGGTTAGAATCTAACCTAACTGTGGTGAATCTTTAACCAGGGGATGTTTGAATTATGAGCCACCCTGCAGGTGAGGGCTGAGCTAGAGGGTTGCTTAGTTCGGCACAGAGTTCCTCATCTTTCTCCTGGCCCAAACCTAACCAAACTGTGCAAGGCAAAGACCATCCCAAACAAATCGCGCAGGTAAGAAAACTTTCAAAAGGAAAATGTCTCCCAAAACCTTGAAAAAAAGTTATGAACTATTTGCTAGAAAACAAAGGAAACACAAAAACTTTTAGTTACTTTTTCAGTCAGCTGAAACAGGTAATGACCTCTCCTTTTAGGCCCTGTATTTGCCCAATGTTATATGGGTTTTTTTTCAGTAATAAACCCAGATCTTCTCTTTCCCATATACACTTACTTAGGATCCAACTGCTTCCATCAAAGTTGATTGTAAAACTCATAATGAATGCAATAGCATACTTAAAAGTAAAAAATCAAAGTATCCTAACAAAAACCTTTACTATTCAGACTGGAGTTGTGCCTATTATGCTGTTGGAACTAAAACTCATCAAGACAAAACACCAAAGACAACAAAGCTTAATTCACATAATAGACAATAGCAAGATAACAATTTTCATTATTCTTTCTCCAGAAACTTCTTAGTCCATCTGTCACAACGGTATTTGGAAGTGTTTCACATACTTCTAAAAAGCATCATTTGCCCTTGGCTAGAATGAACTTGGTCATTACAAATGCCCTTGAATAAACCCTCATCCCAACTCAGGAAACTGTGAAGAGAAAGTGTTTAATTTTAAGTATGTATTTAATAGTAATGACTACAAAATAATCCAAGCATGTGATTATATGCTATCCAGAATTGCAGTCAATCTCACTATATGTTAAAAAACCTAACACAGGTGATGCATAAGTTGCAGACACATACAAATAGTTTGAGTCCATTTCACTTCACTAGAGCAGAGAGAACAGCCTATCTGCACATACTTTCCAGTGGAAATTCTTTGCTCTGAGAGAGTCATACGGAGAGCGTCACACTGTTCCTGTGAAATATCCTGATTGTTTTGCCTGAATAGGCTCAGTGCTCTGGTGAACTTGGTGAGCGCTTTGGCACTCAGAGGAGCTCGGTGCTTTCCAGCATGCCAGTTGTGCCCTGCACTCTTGTGTGTCCGGGAAGTAGTGCAGCAGTTTCAGCATGATGCTCCCCTTGCTCTGGTGCTTGTTGAGGGATGTCACTCTCTCTAATTCTCCTAGCACTGCTGCGCTGAGTGGCACAGATGTCATTTGCAAGTAAACCATGCTCCAGAAAACAGAAGACTCTTGAGATTTGTTTTTAGCACCCCCATTTTTAGGGAATAAATCTTTTTTACAGTGAATACAACACTTTATAGGAAATTCTTACCTCATCAGTGGATTGCTTATTGTTTCCATGTTGAGTTGATTATTTTATTAGCAATTACAGAGGCAAGTTTATAATTTCCTGTTAGTATTAAGGGTGAAAATCTGCTATGCAGCTTGTGCATCTAAAATGTGTTTGATACCAGCTGTTTAATAAAATCTATGTTTTAGAAGGCTTTTAATGAAAGCAGTGATGTGCCACAATTTACTTATTAACATATATGTGAGGGTTTAGAGAACCTATCATTAGAAGTGATCAAATTAGATAATTTCTTTTTTTTTTTCTTTTTCTCTTTTAAATGAGTTAGTTTGCAAAGAGCATTGGCAACTGTTTCAAGCAATTGGAACAAATTGTGTTACATCAGCAAGTAATACCTGGAGTTCTTGTTTTGAAAGGTTTACATGTTTCTTTATTACTGATTTAACCAAAGTATTTAGCACTTCTGATTTCTGAGGCCAGTGGAGACTGTTGGCCCTTTTCCCTAACGCAGGAGGAGTTGACACCACGCCCAGAGTCTGAAGCAGCCCCTCTTCTGCAGAGCTTAATCTATTACTTGGACGTAAGACTTGATCTGTGGTCTACCAAAGGAATCAAGAGGCTCCCTGTAGATTCTCACTCCTCCTTAGGTAGGAATAATTTGGTTCCATCCCAGTCATGTCTTGATAATTGATCCCTCTGTCTTTTTCTTAGAAGGGCAGCACATGATACTGCCCTTAGATGTAGGCTTGTAGAACTATGAAATTTGTATGGAATAGTCCTCTGCTTTCATATCTCATACGCTGAAATTCTTTTAAAAAGGAATTTGAATATGTTCCTGGACCTTGCAATTGGATGTTTGGGGCTGGTAGGTAAGTTTCTGGTAAGGCCTTAAAGAAGAAAAGGAAAAATGCTTGTAGAACCAAGCACAAAGTGAGCAAGGGAGCAAAGCAAGCTGATCATTGTTTTCAAAGACGCCTTATATGCAGAAAGCTGATGTATCTCAAATGTATACATTTGTGTTTTGCTAAAAAGTTACCTTGACTTTAGGAGACTGTCTGGTGAGACCAGAGGGAGGCATATTGGTTCAGCTTATCATACTACTGCTGCTGTACAGTTTAGGCAGGACACTTGAATTGCATCCAGTCAGCTCTGGCACGTGAGTCTGTCAATTCCCACCTGCATGTGTGTGTGCCCACTCGTAATATGCCAGAGTGGTGTTAGGGAGAAGGAAAGACTCAGTTTGCGTCCCGCTGAGGACCTGATCTAATCATTGTGGGGACAGGCTTCCTGTGGATTCCATACGAACTGCATCGAGCTCTGTATTGCATGATGGCATGTTCCTCAGGAATGTATTCTGTCTTCAGGTTGCCTTGGGAAGTGGGAGCTTGATAGTGTAGTCGACTTTGCACCTGCCTGAAAGCAGTTTTGTGAAGCGACGCTACGTATCTCCAACATACGGATAAGTAATTCCTTTGTCTCTGGTTATCAAGACAGGAAAAGTCTTGTCCGTTCTTTTGAATGTAAGAGAAATAAGGGCTATCAGTATCTTGAAGGATGCAGTGTGTGATATTTTTTGTTTCCCATGAGTAAGAAAAAGAAAAAGATAATACTGCATGTGTCATGCTGTCCTCTTGTATTTTTTAACCCTTCACTTTATGTTCGTATGGTTACAATTATCAGGAATTCTGATGCTATCTAGACAGTTACACAAATTTAACTTATGGAGCATGTGGAATCTCTGCTGAATATGATCTTGTTTTAGATCCAGAGAGTGGAGATTTTAATAGCCTGCCTTTAATACTTCCAATAAATCACAAGTTGAAATGACTAGTTTACCTCATAGAAAGATGTGAATCGCTCATTGCTGCTTCTTCCAAGAGTTGCCTCACTTGTTCTGAATTTGGAAATATTTCCACTGGGCTGGAAATGCTTTCTGAATTGCTAGATTACCCATGCACAGTTCTGCTATGAAGGCCAGATCAGAATTCGTTTAGTTCTAAGACCGTAGTATTTTTCTGCTAAGTAGTTATCTGTGAGGTTTGCTTTCCGCTACCTTAGTTTACTGTTGGGGTGCCGCATGTTTCCATGTGCGTCCATATATTTTCTTTGAAGGAATCAGTTCAAATAAAGGATTAAAAACTTCTGTGAAACAAATGACCTATATACAAGTGATGATGGACTCACAGTCGAAGACTGTAAGCTGCAAGCAGTAAGCATTTTGCAGAATGCCTGTCTTGTCATTAAGTGCTTATGAAGTCTTTTAACATAGATATCCTTTTAAGGGCTGTACAAAATAGTTAATTTTTAAGTACAGGTTAGAGCCCCAGTTCTTTCTGGTGTAGAAGTTTGTTGCTAATCCCAGCTGAGCCTTCCACAATCATAGAATCATTTAGGTTGGAAAAGACCCTTAAGATAATCAAGTCCAAATCAAATTAGTCCACAAATACAGAAACCAAATAAATTCAGTGCAAGAAAAAAACCCAGTGTTTTGGAATTGGCTGGTAGAGAAAAGCAGTTTATTCTCAGACTTCCAAAGGCTTTGCAAAGGGGCAGCTCTTAAAGAAAATAAACTAAATAAATACTCAAAGATGTAGTTTAATTATGCAGTATTTCTTATTATTGAGAAATACAATAGAAGAAAAAAGGTCAGTGAGTCATATATTGTTTTCAAGCTCTAGAAAAGCAATGAAGTGATGTGAAACAGAAGAATGGGGGAGAAATTGAGCAAGCTTTCAGGGCAGAAGATTTAACTTTGCCATGTGATTCAGCATAAAGAACTGCAGGAACCTGAGGGAATGGAGTCGGAGCTGTAATCCTTATGGGGCCGTTTGCTCCCTGTGTGACCTTGGACAATCAACTTGATTTCTGTGAGCTTCAGTAAGTGGAAGCATGCAAAAAGCAAGCTCAAACACTGTGCTGTCACTTAACTGCAATTTCTACAATATTCCACCAAAGAGAAAGGTGAAGAAACCTGAGCCTTCCAGCGTCCCAACAATAAAAACCAGAGCCACTGAAAGTAAATGTTTCATATTATCCTCCTCTGTACTTCACTTTAGTCAGGTAAATATTCCAAATAAATGAGAGACTGTTAATGTTCTAGAAGTAAGCATGTATAAATATGATTGCAGAATCAAAGTCTAAAAATGAAGCAGCAAATAAATCAGAGTGCTGTTTACTTTAGGATTTTATGTCGACTGCTCCCAGTAACCAGATGTGAGGTCTACAGGCTAGCATAAAAAAGCAGAACTCCCTAACTGTGACTAACCCATACTGTCAAATGTCTCAAAAAATATCCGCAGGCTTGCTGACTGACTGACTGGAAATATTGTTTTGATCTGCAGACTTTCTGAACTTTAGGAAATGCAATAATAGGAGCCATGACTTACATAAAAACGGCGTAGTCTGATCCTACTTATTGGTAGTTGACATCTGAAAAGTGCAATGCCCTCTTCTGATTTGCCTTCTAAAAGTTGCAATCAGCATTTTAAAAAGGGAACCAGCAAAAACTAAATGAAGAGCATAAGCCTTGCTGCCATTCTCATTTACTTATTTTGTGGCTTTTCCTATGGTTGTGCACTGGCTAAGCATGGCCACCTCAGCTTATCATCAGGAGACGGCAGTCACACGGTATGCAGTGTCCAAAATGGAAATCTAAGAAGGTGGACAAGCTCTGCCAAATATCAAATCCATCAACACCGATCATCAGAGCCAATAGCACTGTTGCTAATATTTCAAGCTTAAAATTACCTTTCCAAGGCTGAGGAAAGAGACAAGCATCGCAGCCACAATCCTGAAGTAATGTGACCTTCTTTTTTTGTTTGGTATTTGCTGATATTTAATGGCTGATGGCTGAAGTTTTCCATATTTTTATAAAAAGTGTTTTCCTCAGGTAATTGCCTCATTCACTTGCTGAAGGAGCATTTTACTACACATTAAACAGCCAGGAAAAATGCCAGTCTTTGGCTTGTTGTAAGGTTTTTACCCATTCTTCAGTGAAGTGTGACCACACAGTTTGCTGGCTTTGGCAGTGCAACCAAACTAAGATGATCCCATCTCCTGATACTTATTCCCATAAGTGACAAGTGGCAGGGGAGAAGGTGGTGATATGATGGAAGCCTCTGAAGCTGACTTCATCACTAATGAGAATTGTGTAACAACATCCTTGGGAGCAGAATAAGCTGTGAAAAATAAGGCTTGACTAACATGAGGCTATTTAAAAATAATATCTGAAATAAATCTATGCTTCTCACCTAGCCTAGTTTAACCATTCAGCCTATGAGTTGAGCAGATGCTACATCCCACAGAAGTGTATGTTGTTGATTGTGTCTGACTTTTCGGCCCACATAGTGCCCAATGCACCATTTTAAATAAAATGCATTTTGAGATTTTGCAGGTGCCTTGCCTGTTGTGAAATCCACAATCTACAATATGGGAGGCTCTGCCATTATTAGTATATTAGAGCAGCGTTATGAAAGCCGTTACATATCACAAAAAGCTAGTGCATCCTACCATACAAAAATAAACTGCTTGGTGTGACTGCTGTTGGTCCGACACTTAAAATGTAATTTCTTCAATGGCACATATTTAAAACACACGTTACGTTTAAAAGCTCTGTAGGTTTAGTCCTGACTTCATGGTAGTCAATGGGAATTTTCCCATTCTGACCTTTTTCATATGATGGTGGAAGATTATTTTTTATGATGCTCAGATTTGTACATCTTCTGGAGAGATGCATTGTATGAGGCTGTGGTCCTGTACAGAATACAGGCTGGGAGAGCTGGTCATTCCTTTGTGTGAGTGTGACTTTGTACAGTGTCTGCCAGCCAGCAGCAAAATGTGGCAGATTATTAACATAAATCTCTGAAAATAAGATTATGGAGGTGTTGATGATATTACCTAAGTGGCACAATGGAATTTAGCTGTTTTTTGAAAGCATGATGTTAGTGGCCATTACCTAGGTTGCTGGAAACGTGTATTCCTAGCACATTTATAACCATGGAAATCAATTGTGTTTGCTTCTTCACTTCTGTATGAAAATATGGCTTTCAAGAGGGATCTTGAACGAACAGATTTCTGTGGAGTTTGTTTATATGTAGCTTGTTCAAATGGTAATCTAGAAAAGCATTAAATAAAAAAATATAGCAAAAGCACCTACAGTTTTGCATCAGCTTTGGTTCCTTTTTATTCTCTGACATATATTTAATATATAGGATTGATTATGAAGAGTAGTCTAATTTACTCGCATCTCTTGCTTTCAAATTTTGGAACCAGCTTCTTAACTCTTGCTCAAACACTTCAAATCTTCACATGTGATATCTTCATATGTAAACAGTTCATATCTATACTTGCATAACAAAAAAAAATGATCTCACTATGGTTTTCTGCTTTTCCTCAAATTTCAAGTGCATGAAAATCTTAGTTATTTCCAGAAGTACCTCAAGCAACGCAAATGCAGACTATATTGTCTAAATTAATTGCAAAGCTTGTTGTCAAGAATTGTTTTATTGATAATTGTGAAAACATACAATTTTAATGTATAATACATTTAGATTATTATGAAAATTTACTGTCCTCGTTTATCTCCACAAAAATAAGTGTGAGAAATAAGAGATCAGTAGCTATAAATAAGCCAATACCAGTTTCTTAGTGGGAATGGCAGGCAATGTTTATGCTTTTCGTTTGTTCCCAGGCAGACCTAATGCTCTGCGTCCATCCATGTGTTTTACTCATTTCCTAGTTCAAGCACTCTTTGCAATAGAGTCTTGTATGTGACCTGAAACTGTGCTGGGAAACTGGCCGTCTCCGCTAAGGACATCAAGTGCTTCTTGAAAATTTCCCATTAGAACAAAAATATTCAGGCATACACTGAAATGGGTTACATCAGTGACAGCCCAGCATCCTGAGGTAGAGGCTTTCTCATTTTCTTTGTCAGCTATGAATGTTCAGGTGGTTGGCAAGGAACTCCTCAAAAACTCTGCAGCAGGACTGCTGGTAGTTGTGGCTGGAGTGCATGAATCTTATTAGAAAATGACAGCTGTCTTTGGTGTGCGTCTCACTGAAAGTGAGCTGGTCTGTACTTCAAATAGTAAAACAGAAATTGCTGAAGATAGGTGGCATTTTAAGTGTTGCACAGCTGCTCTGGTTGGCATGTTTTGCCATATATCCAATGGCAGCACTAAGGATGGAGATCTGAATGGCAACTGTGGTCTGATATCGCTTGCTGGGATGAGTAGAGTAGAGCACAGCAGATAGGTACTTTAGTGTTTTCATCCCTGTGGTTTAAATTTTCTTTAATTCACATATGAAACCAAACTGTCTCAACTCTAGCATAGTTCTGCTTTTGCACGCTTCAAAACTGTGATACAACATAGTGTAGTTGGGGAAGCTCTGGGACCAGGCAAGTTTCAGAAGACAAGGACAGAGAGGCATTGAGGGAGTCTAGGATCCCTTACAGATCCTGTGCCAAATCCAGAAATCCTTACTCATTTCAAATGATTTCAATTGCTTAAACTTCAGGTCCTTCACTTTAATTTCAGTAGGAGGGTTTCCCGTGAACAAGGACTGTGTGATTTGATTTCCTTCACCACTAATTTCTCAATTTAATCAGCTTGATAGTCACCCAGCAGTTTGGGAGGGATTTGAGGGAAGGAATGCTCTCATCCTTTCATTGTTGTTGAATATAGTCATATGAGGAATCTAAATATAAACAGATGTCCATTTTTAAAAAGTCAGCATATTGCTGAAATTTAATATTTTTGTTAGCGTCACTGAAAGAAGTTTTATTGCAGAACATTCAATCTCTGGTTTGTGTTCAAACAATATTAAGAGATTGTTGCTGCACTGAAATTTGGAAGGTTTTCAATAACATCATTCTGCAGTATTTACTTATTTATTTATTTAGTGTCCTGACTGGCAGGAACTAGAATTACAGAGTTCCTTTGGCTACTGCTGCTCCCCTTGGGGAATAGGGTGGGGTGAGTGACCCGTGGTTTGTGGTCTTCTTTCCTGTTGAGCAGAGAACGAGATGGCTGTGCCTGTGTTCTCCTTTGCATTGAATCTGTCAAGGAAACAAGAGGGTTTAAATCAGGTCTTTGAAGCATAACCAAAGGACTTCTTTATGGAGGGTGAGGGCTAGATGAGGTGTCTTGGCATCGCGTGGTCTTTTTGGCAGTGCAAGGGGGATGTACATAGGGACTGGGTTCCTGTTCCAGAGTAGGAGCACAGGGAAAGTGTGAGCAAAAGGAACCATGAAGAAACACCAAATTCTTTCAGTTATTGTACGGGTTCACTGGTTACTGGTTCAGCAAAGCAATATTTAAATATTTTATGTGTCTATGAATCTGAGTAAGTCAAAACCAACATGTTTGCTTTCATCTATGTGTGTAAGTTTGCTGAGGGGATTATCCACCGCAACGGAGTCTGAGTAGCTCCCGTTAAAATCAATGGTAGTTATCTAGAAAAGTATTTTCAGTCATTTCTCTAGCACATTTGCAGCATTCTCATTTTAAAGAAGAAATTTAAACTTTTTCCAAGTGATAATAGGTAAGTTGGAAAGTTTAAATTAAAGGTGTCAACTTTTTTTAAGTTTAACTTAAAAAGATCCTGTTGTCTGGGGGCAGCAGTTTTTGCTGCATAAAATCTGCATTTGGTGAGATGGAAAGTTCTTGCAATTAGCTGGGTCAACACATTTAGCCCTTCTGTGACTCAAGTTCTGTTTTCATTTGGAGTGAGTGGGAGCTGGGGATAGAGAGAAGATGCAGCATGTGCAGGAAGAGGGTGAACTTACAAAATGAAAAGCTTTGATTTTCTTTACTAGAATAAAACAATATCTTGATGGAACAGTGTACATTAGTCACTGCGAAATTAAAGATATTTGAAAAATCTTGGATCTGTTCTATGAAAATCAGTTTAGAAGTCATCAGTGGATCAAGTCTCCTTGGGATATTGCAGGAACACTGGATAAAATCCAATTTAAAATTAGGTCAGATTATACTTGCAATAATATCCAAACTGTGTGGCGTTAGTTTTTCCTGTCTAAAACAGCTGCAGATAGAACTGATGCTGTGTCTGCTGCGTGAAGATGAAAATTTGCGTGCAGTGCTCCTTCTCAGGAGTTCTTGCTTTTAAAAGCTACACCTGTTTTGAAGACCCAGATGCCAATTTTGTCATGCTTTCTTAGTCTGAATGTTATTTTGCTCTGAACATAAGTCTACTTTGATCACATTGATATCTTGTCAGATATGATCTTACCCAATGGTATGGAGCAGAAGACTCAACCTATCTGGGTACTTGTTTGGCCCTCGTCACAGTGCTATGTGAACATCTCTGCAATCATAGGAGTACTTCTGTGAGAAGGGAAGTTTTATCCTGATTTTGTGGTTTGTATTTTGTAGAACATGACTGGTTACTGTTTTGTCCAATGCAATAAAGCAAGTCCTAGCTATGGCAGGATCTAATATGAAGCATCCTGCCTAAAATGCTGTTTATTCTAATCTTACTTACCATTCTTGGTGCCATTAAAGAAGAAACTAAATGTCATGAGTAATTTAACTCTTACAACTATGAATGAGCTTTTGGTCAAAATACTAACGAGAAAGAGTTCTATATTACCAATGTTGTAAGCGTTTTGGAAATTACTCTGAAACAGTCTTGTTTGCTTTCAGTGTAAATACAAAAGAAAAATATTGTTAATTGCTCATCTTTGCTGTTAGCTAGTCGATTCTAAACTAAGCATATTGAATCATATATAATACCAGCAGACATCCTTCTGCCTATTTCTAGTACAGCCACATTGTGCCAAACCAGATGTCAGTACCACCGCCACTCTGTCCACAATCACCACCAAAATGGAAGTGATTGTCTTTCAGTGGAGATAAAATATTAGATCGAGAATTATTTTCTGACTCCAGTTATCTTCTAACATGCTTAGTTCAGTTGAAATAGGTTTTATTTGCATCTCATTCCCATGAGTCATCCTTATTGTCATTCGAAGGACTCACAGCCAACGTTAAAGAGATTCTGTGGGAACTTTCTGTGACACTATGTTTGCTGCCTGTTGCAGAGTGGTATCATGGCTTTGTACTTAGAGAGGTGTTTGCAAATGGAAACGGACATTTAGCATCAGTAAAAAATCTGACCAAACACATACAGGCTGGAGATTCAAGACAGATGGTAAATATTTAGAAGATAAAACAGTTTAAATGACTATATATGTTGTAAAATGCAGTTAAATGTCTACACATTTGTACCTGATCTTCTACAAGTTCTGTTGGTTTTTGTGTTTTGTTTTTTTTTTTTTTCTGAAGTTTATGCAGATAAGTCTGTCTGTAGATCCTTCCATCTGCATTCTTATCATCTCTTTCAAAACCAATATGATTGATCTCAATTGCTGTGAATTAGCTTGTTACTATAAAGTCTATTGATCTCAGAAATGGAGAGACAGCCTAGGTGTGTGTGAGTCTTCTGTGCTGAGTACAGGGAACTGAAATCTTCTGTCCCTGAGTACAGGGAACTGAAATCAAGATGAAACTCACTGTTAGAAAACTGGTCTGGTGTAAGAAATACCTGCTAAAGCATCAGGGCTGCGTATTGCTGTTTCTCCATCCCATGTAACAAGCTTTGCTACTCCACGTTAGTTACTTAGTGGCATAACTTAAGGCTTGGAAGGTGTTCTAATCAGGATAAGGGATGTCTTTCATAATGAAGGAACCTAGACAGTTTTCCTGATGCATCCGTGCATCCCAGGGCAGTGCAAATTTCTGAATCAGGCCCTCATGTGCACTGTAAATGTTCTAATGTTAAATATCATGCAATATGTCTGTGGCAGATATCTGTCTACAGTAATTCCTGATTGTAACTAATAAATCTTCCAATTTAATATAGTCCTTAGTCAAGGAAAATACCTCCATATGTTTTGAATTCTCTTGCATCTTCACTGGAGTTCTCAAGAGTACGCTATTAATTTAATACACGATTTTGTTCTACATTTGTGTTGTGTATAAGCTGGTCGATATACAGACAATAAGCTTTGGAATAGCTGAAGTGTTAGCATATGTGAGGTTTATCTAGCGCAAATACTTGATAGAGTCAGTATCCTCAGGTATGTTGTAACAGAAACTGACTGGTCTTTTAGAAAGCCGCAAAACTCAAAATATTTATTTCATCAGTAATCTCCTCAGAATCTATCTGAACAGGAGATCATTTGCTTGGCAACATCTCTTGTCCAGTAATGGTTAGTTCCAGAAGAATAGCAGCTAATGCAACTTGAGAGCTGTTGTATTTTTCCTCTGTTTTCCTTTAAAGACACAGTCATTGCACTAGATGAAATTTTGCTGTTCCCTTGCAATGACAGGGTAGGGCCAGTTCATGTCTACGCTCCTGTTTCACTGCAGAGTATTTTAGAATTTAGGAGAATGCCAAGTAAAAGAGAGTATTGAGTGAGGAGGGAAATTTAATTGCTTTTATTAGTCCGAGTATTGAATAACAGTGCAAAACCCTCTTGTGTTTCTTGTTAAGAGAAGCAGTGGATTTTTTCCCCCAAATCCTTGATTACTCACTATGGATTGGGCATCACATTGAGTAGGCTGCTTAAAGGACTTAACCAGCTTATTTTCACCAGAAGAGCCGGCAGTAATTCAGAAAGGGGGAGGGTGAGCTGCTGAAAGCTTGTATGTATGTATAGTTTTAAAGTGTTTGAGCCAGTGCAGAACGGTTTCAATGGAAAATGGATAATGGTTAACATCAGCTTTTGTACAGCTGCTTTTTGGCTAAAAACGGGGTAATTTATATTTAAAGTCTGTGAGTGTGATTCATTATTTTTCACAATAGTGTTTTGCTGGTTTCCCCTTCTTTCCCCTCAGATTCTTTACAGCTAGTAAAGCTACCTTTGCTATTTCAGCACAAATGGTTTCTTCCTCCATAAGGTCTGTACCAGGTGAACCCTAAATCACAAACTGTGCTTGCCCTCCATTTTTGGATATTATTTGTGAATAGCTTACATATTTGGCTGCAGTCTTACTGCCAAGCTCAAGAGATTGCTGCATTACTATGTTGCATTGACTCCAACTTGAGGTAGGAGTGGGGAGAACAGCTTTAGTAAATTTTAAGTGAGCTGTATTAATGCGTGTCCCTCTTTCTATGCTATGTTAACAAGCATTAATTGATCCAGACGTTTAAAAATTACTTGCACATTTAAACATTCATTCCCTCTCTCCCCTAATTGCTTTGGGAAGAATGAATGTAACTAGGCTGGACACGGTTTATTAACTTAGCTTTCTTGAGGGTTTGGAAACATTTTTGCAACGTCCCACATCTCCACTAGAATTCTATATTGTTTTGTGTCTAGTAGCCTGGCTGCATGGACACAAAACAAGAGGCTAATTTGCCTCGCACTTTCATGGTAAGACGATTATAAATTTTGGCTTTAACACCTCAAAATTACATTTCACAAAAGTGAGAAACTTTATAGTTTCAGATCTTCAAAATGGTTCTGATACTTTCACACATAGGTAACTGTTGGCTACTGTGGTATGGAAACTAAAAAGTGAAGCTTTAAACAAATGTGCTCTGTATCGCTCCCTTATGATGGTAACGATTATGTTATCATTCAAGAGAAGGATTTTCTGGTTTTGAAGGAGGTACTTGACTACCAGGTGATCATCCTGATATTTTCATTATTAGAGATTCATGGTTTGACCTCCAGCATCCCATTAAGACATTTATACTGAAGTGGCTCAAGGGTCAACTCTAAGGTTGATAGAAACAAAGGTGTTTCAGAGTATGCACGATGCTTTGAAGTAGCTGCAGCATATTTCATTATTGAAGAGTAATTTTTTCATAAACTAAGAAAATTATGAACAGCAACCTTTAAATCAACAGCCTGAAACCAAAATACATGTGTTTGATGTTATCTAGGCATTTGATGCAGCAGTTACTGCATGGGTTGGTTTTGGCATAATGGTGATAATATTTCCAGAAAGATTTTGAAGTGTTAGTACTTACATTGCTCCTACTCTGTTAAACTCGCAGCTATACACTGATCATGCTGAAGATGCTTATCATATACAATTTTGGTGATGGGAAACTATGTATTTTAATTATGCTTTCTGCAGTCCAGAGGTAGAGGTAGGATTTGCAAGGCTGTGAAATTTCACAATTTAATGCTTTCCAGAGACAAAACCTGACCTATCAGAAATATTTTTACAATTGAGGGCTAATACTCCTTGGAATAATTCTTTGGGAGGGAGTCCGGCCAGGTGCAAGAAAATCTTCCTTCTCTTTTGTTTTGAACTCTCAACATATGTGTATCTAGGACGGCACTTGGATATTTACATTTCTTTGGGGAGAAGCCAGTGTGAGGTTTATTCATGCAGAAACTGCTGTGAACTGTTTGTATTAGTGGTAACAATTTCCTTGATGGTAAACAACAGCATCTCAAAGTTTACTGTATGACAGCGAAAATATTTTGAATGAAAGTTACTGCTGTATCTGTTATAACTAGGCACTATGGAAGAAGGAAGAAGTCCATCAATAAACATAGGAAGGCTTGTGCACTCTGCGAGACCCTAGGTTAGGAATTAAACCCTTTAAAAGAGCACAAGGGCTTCATTCAGTTTGTCCCAGCACCCGTCTCCAGTGGTGGAGATTCTGCAATCTCTGTAAGTAAATGGTGCTTAATTATTCCTTCCAGTGGAAATTTGTTTGTAAAGTATAAAATAAATTTTCCATGCTACAACTTTGGCCGGTTACCTTCTGTCCAGTTCACAGTGCACATGGGATCACTTTTATTCTCTTCTGTACTTTATCTCTACTTAGAGACAGTCATCCCCTGTGTTTTCAAAACAGCACCATGATTTGAATCTTTCTTCTTTGGTCGTGTTTTGTACAGCGCTGCTCACTCACACTTGCCTCTGGACGATCGTCACATGGACCTGTGGCCAGGGGTGGATGCAGTGCCCCGGCTGAACATTAGAGTCACTGATGTGATTTTCAGACAACCTTCTGTTTTATACCTACCTGTACAATACTTGCTTATTTTTCCTAAGTTCACCCCTTTGACACCTCATGTTAAGAGATCCACTGCCACTGCTCCAGATTCCTTGTGTAGTTACTTCTTCCCCGTTAGTTACTCAGCCTGTGTTTGTGCAGGTGGTTATTCTGTCATAAATGTAGGATATTGCACCAATCTCTTTTATGTTTCATCCTGCCTTTTCAGACCCTTCTCCAGGCTGTAAACATCTTTTTGGAACTCTGATCCTTTCCTCCAGTATTCTTGCTGCTTTTCCCATCTTGGTGTTATCTGTGCATATCATCTCTCTATGCCATCATCTCCTTCGCACATGAAAACACATCCTGGAACTGTACCTAGGAAAGATCTTGCAGATTCTCACTCAATACGTACCAAAACCCAATCAGTGAACTACTGAGTGTACTTTTCGAATCAATTTTGTACATCCCCTATAGCATTTTTTTCTAGATGGCGTTTTCTTAGCTTGAAGTGTCAAACACCTTAGAAAAGCCAAGCTAAATTACAGCCACAGCTTCTTCTGCATGCAGAGCCTGTTTGTAGAAGGAAATTAAATGGATTTGACAAGATTTTTATCTTGACAAATCCATACTGGTTGCTACTGCTGCTCTGATTGTTTTATGGGTGTTTATGAACAGTGGGTTTGAATTATTGTGGAATTTTTCCAGGAAATAAAACTGAGTTGACTTGTTCAGCGTTTCTCAGCTCCTCCTTGTTCTGGGCTTTGCAGCTCACAATCCATTTGTCCCTTTCTAGTTTTCTGTCATCTGACACACCCTCCATAATTCTCGAAGATGATAATCACTCTGGGATTGCTTCAGTAATTTCTGCAAGTGCCCAAGGGTGAGTCCCTTGAGCCCCTCTGCTCTGGCCACCCCGGGTGTGTCTGCAGGTGACATGGCCTGTGGTGTGACCACTTGAAGGTCTGATGGCAAAACCTACATTGTCAGCTCTTTCCGTCTGCCTCAAAAAAGCCAGCTCTCGGGGGGAATGAGAGGAGTAAATTGTCACATACTTTGCTTAGAGTATCTAGTTCTATTTATTGCATATAATGATGATCTAGCAAAATTCATAGACAGAAATTGGAAAGCACTCCAGCATGCAACTGCCCTGCAGTGGTGACTGCAGCCCTTCTCGGGAAGGAGCCTTACAGCCCTGGTGCTGTGCTGGGCGACGTGGGCCTTCGGGTAATGCCACAAATGACTGCAAGAGAGACAGATCCTCGTTTCGTGGGGCAGAACTCTCGATGTGAAAGTAGTCTTTTATCAGACACCCTAATTTTCCCCTTAGCTGAGAGAGACACAGGAGGCGAAGGGAGAACTTAATCTTTGTTATTTTGAAGTCCAATCGCTAAGAGCGTAGAGGCTAGTAGTGCTAGAATGAGAGCTAGTGGAGACCAGCTCCCAGCATCAGGGAGCAATAACTGGCTTTCCAGTGCCTTCCAGTTAGATTTTCCCAGATCCAAGCTCACTGAGTTGGTACCTTTCAATTTTCTGCAGGGGTCTTGATATCTAGCAATCAAAGCGTGAAAACTTTGACAACATAAATTTAAAAAAAAAAAAGAAAAAAAATTAGAAGCAAAGTAACTTAATTCTCAGCAATAACAATTATAGCCTTTTATATAAGAATAGTCTTAAAAATAAATGTAATGTGAAATCAAATCTCCAAACACTGAATGTTTAGGACTTCATCTGCTACCAGAGGGAAAGCAGCTTTCAAGTTAACTGAGTGAGCTCCAGGTCACTGGCATCCTAGTGGAAACATTGTTCTAACAAACATTCATTTTTTTAACTACTGTTTATGAGAACATAGGAAATAAATATCTTTGAGTATGTAAATAAAAGCACAGAATGTTTTAACTAATCCTTAAGAATTTATTTGCCTATTAAAAGACTGTGGCAGGAGGCCACAGAAATGCACTTAGGACATTTTAGACCCAATAATAGCTATATTAATATTTAAATAAGTACAAGTCTTTTCTAGTATTTCAGAAACACTCATCACCCTGTAATAACTTGTTTTACTTAAGTCAACCCTTAAGTGTGTAAGGCTCAGTCAGAACATAGATCACAAAGATGATCCGAGGTCTGGAGCACTGAAGGCTGAGAGAGTTGGGGTGGAGAAGAGAAGGCTCTAGGGAGATCTTATTGCAGCCTTCCAGTACCTAAAGGGGCCTACAGGAAAGCTGGAGAGGGACTTTATACAAGAGTGTGTAGTGACAGGACAAGGGGCAATGGATTTAAACTGAAAAAGGGGAGATTTAGATTAGATATAAGGAAGAAATTCTTCACTCTTAGGGTGGTGAGGCACTGGAACAGGTTGCCCAGAGAAGCTGTGGCTGCCCCATCCCTGGAAGTGTTCAAGGCCAGGCTGGATGAGACTTTGAGCAACTTGATCTAGGGGAAGGTGTCCCTGCCCATGACAGGGAGGTTGGAGCTAGATGATCTTGAAGGTCCCTTCCAACCCAAACCATTCTATTATTCTATATTGACATGTATTTCCTAAGGGACAGTGACAGTCAGTTTGGGGCTGACTTCTAGCTGCTGCTTGTTTCTGATTTTGTTCTTCCTGCAGTGGCTCCTCAGGTGGTAATTTCATGGTGGTGTTGCAGAGCAAAGAATCCTCAGTTACACACAAACATTTAAAGAAAGGGATTTAGTCTCCTCTCTTGCCTTGCCCCTTGATACATGTGTGTGTAAGGATCCTGTGTATAACAAGTAGATGCTTTCTTTCAGTTACAAAGCTTTCGTATGTAGCACAAGCTACAGCTTCTCTCCTTAGCTGTGAAGACGGGAATCTCAGACCTTTCCACGACAAGACTCTTGTGTGCTTGTGGCAGGTGTGAGCGCTTCCCTGGCAGCCTGGGTTGCAGTATGTGTAATCATTTATGGAGCTGCTTATTTTAGGGTACAGGAGCAGGAAAATAGCTCAGCTGGATATAAGTACAAATTAGTTCATTATACATATTTATATTTGCATTACTTTACACAGAGGTGATTGGTATGATAGATACACATTTAGTGACAAGAACAACATGTTCGGTTAAGGACTATGTGGGATCTGTGGCTCATCAACAATGTAACTGGGCATCATAGAGAAGCAAAATAGCATCAGTGCTTTTTTGTAAACTTTGAAACTATCAGGTTGATTTACTGGGTCTTCCTCCCCCTGCCTCCCCCAGTTTTAAACCTCTTTCTGTGTTTTTCCCTTTATTTATTCTGTAATTTCATCAGCACACACAGATGCGTGCCATTAACGAATCCACACGCCATTCTTTCTCAGTAATGACTCTTTCATCTTGTCTACATGCTGGAGCTTTTCACAAAAGCTTATTTTATCAATAGTTCACTTCTGAAGAAAATATTGCTCAATAAAGCAAACTTGCAATAATTATGATTTTTAAAAAGTAGCTTATTCTCAGATTGTGTAGATCAACTGTAACTTCATTTAGTTTATACAGCCACAAGTAGTGGATTTTACGTCTGCCATGTTCGTGTCAGCACTGAAAACTGTAAATAACGAGGTTGTCCATCGGAGAGATATGAAATGGTTTGCAGTATGTTAATCAGTCCAGGAAGTGGATTTGTTGAAAAAAGTTGTGTTTCAGAGTCACTGCCTTCTCTGGAGAAACCGGGGTAAAGAGCTGGGGAATGATAAGGATTATTATGGGTTTACCTAAAATAATTTGGCTGGGAAATTTTGGCAAATTTAGTCTGTTTAAGGAAACTAAAAAAAATCGTGGACTGAGATGACTGAAAACATTGTTATTGTCTCTGAGTTGTGTAATTAAAGTAAAATGAAAATTGATTCCTACATACAAAAATTTTGAAAAGACAGTGTCATTTCTTGTAAGTAATGATGTAACAGTTTTTATTTTTAAAGATAAAATGTTTCTTCTTTCCCCCTCCAAGCTAAATAAGTCAGAGAAGCATAACTTCAGAATGCAGCTTGACTTTAATGCAATCTGTACTGTTCAAAGCAAGTTCTGTTTAAGAAAGAAAAGAAAAATTTGTTGCCAATCATGCAACAAAATGTCAGTGAGACCTGGCTCGTTTTGTGCAGGAGCTTGATGGCAAGAACCAGCAGCATTCAGTGCTCCCTCCTTCCACTGCGGTCAGATTTGGGCACTTGGTAGTTTTTCATCTTCATATCAAGGAAGGGTTAAGGATGTGCTTCAGTGAGGAGTGACTTCTTACGTACATAAAAGCGTGCCATTAGTTTACAGGAGAACTCCACTGGACACAAATATGAGGCAAGACTTTCTGTGGATCCTTGTTAGGACGGAGTTTTATTAAATACCGGAGATCTGGATATTATACTCATGTTCTTTTCATGAAAAGCATTACTTTGGGAATTTTTAGTGTTGAAATACAGAGTTCACATTTTAATAGGAGAGATACTTCTAAGACGTTTCACTTCGTAAGCATAAATATACTCCCTTAAGAGATGACTGAAAGCTTTTGTCTGGAATGTTGCTGGGGGCTTCACAAGCCCAAACTTGAATCTCTTTTCTTCCCATCTACCTTTGGCATTTATTATTCTGAAGTGTGACATGAAGTCCTTCTTCAGTAGAATTGGTTTGAATAAAAATGGCCAAGCGCTCTGTGGAAAGTCTGAAGGCAGGATTTGGAAGTATATTTACTAATTTTGTCCGAGTATTTATTTTATACAATTTTACATTATTCTACTGTGCAAATTTTTCTGGCCCACCACTGTGCTGATGGAGATAGAATAACATTTCAAAATACAGATCTGGATGCAAACTGAGATTTCAGAGGCCAGTAAGTTTCTGATAGAGACAAATAAAAATACTCAGTTCTTTCAAATTTTAAAGACAGACAGAAAGCAGTATCAAGCTTCTTTCAGAACATCGCAGACTAATAGCAGTTGGGACTGATAGCTCTCAGCCTCCCTCAGGAAGTGGTCAGCACTGCATGGGATGGAGCACTTTATGGTATTTTCCAGATGAAAAATTGTGCTGTGTGTAGCAGGTTTTCTTCTCTGATTAGTGCCAGAATTAAAAAAAAAAAAAAAAAAAAAAAAAAAAAAAAAAAAAAATCTGGCTGGGAAATGAGATTGTTTAGATTAGTTGTAATTTTTTTTTCCTCTGTAGTTTGAGCTTTAACAGTACGTTCCCTAAACTTTCTTGTTTTATTTTTAATAAATTCTGTGTAATATCCCTGCAAGAGAAGGCATCTTCCATGAAATCCTAATGCTCTATTATCTTCTACAAACACTTTCTAAGGGATGTCAAACCATACAATTACTAAATGATTGATTTAATCATATTTACATGAATTAGCCAGTTACACCAGCGGAAGAGTAAAATGGTGAGGAGAAAACTTTCCTACCCTTTAGAAGCACCTGTGCTTGACATTTTGGACATTTCTTCATCTTGTGATGGTTTTACTACTACAATTTTAGCTGTTGTTGGCTATAAAGGGAAGCAAAAACTTTTGAGCTTAAGCAACTGCTGTTTGATTTTCTTCTGCCTTGTCTAGCAACATTTTAGTAGTTTTGATTTTACACCCTGGGAGCTGTTATTCAAAGCTTCACCAGAAGTGCAGTCCACATGAAACTACCATCCCCTGGCTGTTCTGAAGGCCAGAGAGTGCACGTCTGGGTGGCTGCTGTGCACTGTATGCAAAGTATAAGTGTTGTCTTGGAAATGGAGATAAAAGCCTTTCAAAAAACCTTCCTCCCCCCCCTCACTGACAGAGAACTTTAATCTATGTTTGCGTAGGGCAGTGGAGACATCCAGTGGCCAATGTCTTCAGTGCCTGACAAATGGTAGTCTGGATTCTGACTGCCTGACAAATTAAAGGCTGATGTGAAAACAGACGTTTTTAGGCATTTTGAGTCCCGTCTTCCCCCTCGCCCCCTTTAGATTCAGAAAAGAGTTCCAAATGCAACACAGTTAAAACTCAGGTCTGTAGAAGAACTATGTTACCTGGTCGTGTCATTTAAAGGGATACTGGCCTTGAGCCACTGTTCAACATACAACTTGGGGCAGTTCTACTGAAGCCAGCAGTACTTACTATTCAGGTACTCGTGTGAACCACCGTGCGAAGTGCTTTGCTGAACTGAGGCCAACAGCACATTGGCATCTACAGTTTAGATTTAAATTGTTATGAGCGAATACATCTTAAATGTTTTTGTAGACAAATGTGTGTGTATTGATTTAAACTTCAAATGAAAACCTCAGTTTTGAGCACTGATTGAAGAAAATTCTTGTTAACAAAGAAACAGCAAAGGCAAGGAACTGAGAGCTGTGTTGTGGTTTCCCAAAGCCTTTGACTAGACTTCTACAGAGATGGGAGGATACAGAAATGCCCTCAACTGGGAAAGTGATTTGAAGCAGGCACAATTGTTTATAGATACTTTATTTAATTATGGCTCAATAATTATATTTCATAGAATCATAGAATGGCATAGGCTGGAAGGAACCTTAGAGATCATCTAATCCAGCCTTGCTGTCATGGGCAGGGACGCCTCTCAACTAGACTAGGCTACTCAAGGCTCCATCCAACCTGGCCTTGAACACCTCCAGGGAGGGGATTTCTCCAATACCTGTAAAAGCTGTAACCAGAGCAGAAGAGTACATATTCTGATAATGATCCTCTGCCATCCCCAGTGCAAATGCCTGATGTTTATGTCATAGACCAGTTATGCTGCTGTTACAGGGCAAAATCCCTCATTGTGTGAATTATCACTATTTCTACATACTGTAAAAAAAGAAAAAAACCTTTGAAAGTTGTTAAAGTAGCTCTTTGGATTTCTCACTCTTGTAGAAGTAATTCAAAATGTCAGACATGGCCGAGCTCATTGTGGACAGTTCAGAAGCTTTTCTTAAACATCGCAACTTCCCAAGTACCTATATTCCTCTCCTTTTACAGCAGGACTCAGGTAGAACATTCATACTATGTTAAGACGAATTTTTAGACAGTCAGAACAGAAAGAAATTTCATAAAAGCTCATCAAACTTACACCTTTTGCTGATTTCCAGATGTCCAACTGGTCAAGAGAGACTTGAATGTGTGTGTTTTTATGAATCACTTGTTTCTAGTTGGTTTCTTTTAATTTCACTGGGGAATAACAATCAACTTTCCAGCTATTTTTACTGGATGACAGTAAATCTATATAGTATCAAGAATAGTTTTTAAATGACAAAGGGGTTTTGAAGGAATGGAGAAAACAGGAACACTGGAGTAAATTACAATGTTTGCAAGTTTCTTATTGCCATAAACACTAAATATGAGGACAAGATTTTGGAACATTGAGGCCTTTCAGAAATATTTCCATTCACTGAGGACAAATATTCACTGAATATACTCAGTGGTAGTTCCCAATGGCTATTAAACATAAGCCTTATTTGATCTGGGAGTAGAACAAACTGTGTGGTATCAGGTAAAGATGAGGAGTTTGTTTGAACAATATCTTCCTTTATTAAAACATACTTGCAGTTTCATTATAAAAGCTTGACTTTTTTTTTTTTTTACTTAATTTCTGAACCCTGGAGCAGAAAATATTTGAAATATATATTTAGTTGTTGAGACAAGCTGAAGTAATAAACGTCTTTATTACATGAGAAAATGAAAAGTGGAAGTGAAAAAAAAAAGGAAATAGTCCTCCATCACTGAAGAATGGGACATGATTTTTGAAAAAAAATCTGAGCCAGAGTAATAAAATTTTATAAGTTAACAAAACTGAAAGGGACGAAGTTAGAAATAAACACAACTCTTTGTGGTTATTGTCAAGAGAAGTTCTCAAGCCTAATAAGGACAAAATAGACTCAAATAAAACAGATCACACCACATTAGTATTTCTGTTGGAAAGACCACATGTAGTTGCATGGTAATTATTTCCTGGAAAATGTTTGCATATTGTTATTTAGAAATCTGGCAACAGGTAACTGCTGTAAAAAGCATTATTCTTTCTGGCCACTACAAAAATCTTAACTGTCCGCCAGCCGGATTTTCAGTTTTCTGTTATGGACCCAGTAGTCTCCATTGAGAAACTGCAAAACTTGAACTGATATCCAGTACTGATGACTAAGCAAACAAGTCTATTATCCTAACCAGTGAAACCTTAAATAAAGTAGTTCTGCTTTCTTGAAAGCTTTGTGTAGGGAATGTGGTATTTTTCGTTTCCAACACTTTTTCTTTCATTGTGTAGGAAGCTGCATACACAAAGTTGCCATGTTTAGTACTACACCAACACTTGTCATCTACGCTGAGCTCTGCAGGTGATCACTAGTGGATGCTTTTTAATATGGAATTGTCACATTTAGGTCTGTGTCTGGCATGGTATATCACACTTAAGCCTGCAATGTAGCTGTCAGCTTACAGCCACAGCAGTATGCAAACGGACTAGACTTCTGCTGGTAGTGTATTGGACCCTGTCTTTGTTTTCCTGTGTGTGCACGTATCTTGAAGCACTTCCTATATGCAAATAAAACCTTGAAACAGAAAATTTGGTTTCACAAAACTGTAAGTTCTGCATTAGTGAATACAGTACTGAATGGAAGAGACTGATGCTTTATTTAGATAATGTCAGCCTGTAGACTTAACGATAGCTTTACTAACAAGTATAGTGGATACAGAAGCTTGAGACTTGCCAGACTCCTTACGATACTGTTCTTCCTTCTTTGCCCTGTGGGCTTCTGTAGAATAACCAGGAATGTCAGTGACCTGCAAGTCTATTGCTAAAATCCCGCAGCATTGGTAAGCTTTAACTAAAGTAGATGTTACATGTTTTTCCAGTGTCTGCTATGCCCTATTACACTTCCTATAAAGCAGATTCATAGCTTTTATCGTGAGTAAATACTGAATTACAGCCCATGGCAAGCTAGGCCGTGAAAATAACTGAGCTATGCGGAGACAACTTGTTCCTGGAACAGTCGGTTCTAACAACACATTGTGGATGAGTGTATTTTGGCTCATTACAGAGAAGCACTGAAGTTGACTTTACAAGGCAGTGTGCTCACAGAATGAAGCCTAATTTAAATTCACTTAATCCCATAATGTAGTATTAACATGAATGTGAGATTTGCTTGCCAAGAGGGTGCATGCCACTTCTCTATGGGCACCCTCAAGGCATGTTTCTCAAATTGCAGAGCTTGTTATTAACTATTTTTAGATGTTTAGGCAAACTTACAAAAGCTGACAAATGGTAAAAGCATTCTGTAATGTTCTGCGGAGAACTAGAACTGCTACGTAGATAACAACAGGGAGTCTGAATCTCACATTAAATTAAGATTTGAACTGAGGAGCCATTAAGGGGAGTTTGAACATTCCAGTCCCTGCCTCACAGCATGGGGACCGCAAAGTTTCTTTGCTGTATCATTTTTTCTGGTTGCACCTACAGCTTGCATTGTCTGTGGTGGGAAATGTAAGGTGTGTGCAGTGCAACACAGCACGTGCTCCAAGCAGCTTGCAGTCCCAGGGGCTGAGACAGAAAGGAGGAACTCGCTACGTTTTGTAAGGGCACCCAGTGCACAGTTGGGCGCAATATCGTTAGTTTACACATCAGTTGCATTTTGATTTGGTTTGCGTCTTATTTCCTGTTTTTTTTTGGCTCTGTGGGTATTTTTAATTTCCCTTTGAACAGCCGAATAGATTATTTAGCAAATGTATTGCAGTAGGAATGCTCTTTCTTGTAACATTTTTTCCTAACAATATCATTTGATTGGAACTCCTTGCATTGGCAAGCTGCCTGTTGATCTCTCTCTGTATCTCTTCAATCTCTCTTCTGAGTAGCTCTACCACTGGCTTGGCCCGCTTATCCACAGTGTCCGTATTCCTCCCTGCTGCATTTCCTTGGGCTAGAGGTCGGTGAAGACAGAGGAATGCGTCAGAAGAGGAAGCTGAAGGAATAACTGACATGAAGTCCAAAAGCACTCCCTGCACGTGCTCTGGTGTGGAGCTGCTCGCTTCAGGGAGAGAAAATCCTTTTAGGCTTTCTGCAGAGGGAAGACAGAAGCTCAGAGAAAGGCCTGATGGAGGGCAGGAGACAGGGGCCCTGCAGGGGTGGGAGGTTTTAGTCGTGGGGAGGGTGGAACCTGCGCAGACACACGCAGTGACCCCAGCTGCCTCGGTCCCTGCCCCGTGTCAGCCCTGACCAGCACCGAG
This sequence comes from Tauraco erythrolophus, assembly GCF_009769465.1. Taxonomy (NCBI): domain Eukaryota; kingdom Metazoa; phylum Chordata; class Aves; order Musophagiformes; family Musophagidae; genus Tauraco; species Tauraco erythrolophus. Next base: position 16,654,047 of record NC_141478.1, on the reverse strand, counting down.
GGAAGGGCAGTGTGATTTGGGGATCCCTGCAGCTGGGCGTGCTCTTTGAGGGCTCCCGCTGTGCGCTCCGAGCGTGGCATAAGGAGCAACGTGCTTCGTTTGGCGGGAGAACTCCCTTTCGGTAATGTTTTAACATTTGGAAATAGTCTTTCTCAATTAAAGACTATTTCCAAACAGATCTATTCGGTAGTTTCTGCAAGTAGGAATGTTTCCAAAATGGTGACTTTCTGACTTTTTAAACGTGCACAGGTTTTAGATTTGGGATGGGTATTTTTTGGGACGTTAATTTCTTAACGCTGTCATTTAATGACATCAGTGAGGGCCAAGATCGATGCAGGATGAGAGTAAAATTATGGAGAGCTCTCGCACAGAGAGGCTAATTCCCCTCTTGTGCCAGGTAGTAAGCACAAGGCGGAGTTGTTGGCGGCGCCGTGTAACCGTTCCCGTGGTTTTCCCGCAGCGGCTGACGGGCGGGAGCGGGGACGGGAGCGGGGGATCCCCGCGCGCAGCGCCAGGCGCCCCCTGCGGCCACGCGGCGGCGCTCGTCTCCCGCAGGCTCGCGCAGGCGCGTGGCTGAGCGTTCGCGCAGGCGGCGGAGGCGGGAAAGTTGTGTGGAGAGCGCGGTGCTCCTGGCGCGGGGCTGGAACAGGGCGAGCTCCGGGGAAAAACGAGGGGGTTTCGTTGCGGGAAGCCTTCCTTTATTGTCCCGTTGGTTTTAATGCCTCGTCCAGGAGTTTTCTCTGTCAGGAATTGCTGTATTTCCGCCTGTGCCCAAGCGATCCCTTTCGGCGCTGTCTGCCGCCCCTGAGGCGCCGCCGGAGCCTCCCTGTCAGGGTGACAGCGCCCTTCGCCGGGAGCGCATCGTGGGCGCGTGCGGGCCTGTGTTTTTCTAATAGGATTTAAAGGTTTCGGACTGGCCTTTGAGCGTCAGCCTGTGAGCCGTGGGGACGGTGGTTTCTCCCGTGCCTGCCTGTGCTCCCCAGCAGGCATGCTGCTGCTGCTCCGTCCTGCTTTCCGGCCAGGTCAGTGAAGAAGCCTTGACCTGAAACACTGCTGAAGACCTAGCTTTAACTCTAGTGATTGATTGTAACGTGGTAACATCCAAATCACTATTTTGCCCTTTAAATCTGTGTGAGTGGGTTGCACAGCTGAATTTCTCTTCTCAAACCTGTACTGCACTGAAATCTGCATTTAAAGAGGCTCCTTAGGGGAGATGAAATGTGTTGATGCTTAATTGTGATTTACGTTTGATCAATTAAATCACTCTTAGAATAAAAGCAACTATAAATGAATAGATGGGTTGCTCCTACTCTCCTCTGACATTCATTTTGACTATGGCTTACTGTGTGAACTTGATAAATAGCAGTTCAGAAAATAATGTTTCCTCTTTTTTCAGGTTTACACATATTTTTCAGTATATGTGTAATACAAAATACATTCTGTGTTTGAATTTTAGTGCATCAATGAATAGGAATATTTAATCAGAAAGCAGGTTGGGTTTTGTACTTAATGGTGTTACTGCTGGTAGTGACAGACTTCAGGTTTTGTCTGTCTGGAAGGGTAATGATTTCTAAATTAGTGCCCATCTGCAGAGCTTTTGTGTCTTGGTAGAACACATAAAAGGATTAATTTATGATAGGAAGTTTTCACTGCAATATCTGTTCTGTGATGCAGAACAGGTGCAGTTCGTAATTAAAACATGACATCTCGGTACCCTACTGGTGAAGTGGGAGTTGACAGAAGTGTGCTGTGGTCCCATTTGTGCCTGCCTGGGTCTCGTTCCTCATAAGGAAAGGTGGAAAGTAAGTTTCAACAGAGGACTTGAGAAAAACTCACAAGTCTTGCAGTTTAGACAAGTCAAGGATATCCCTAAGGTACTTGGTGAGGAGCTTACAAGAAACATACTAATTTTTTTTCATTTAGCTGCTTTTTCAGTCTGTAGAATGTAAGCCAAACATTACACGTTACCAGGATTATTTACTAAAGGCACCTTCTACAGTTAAATCAATGAATACGTCTGGCAGAATCTGCGCAGTAGCATTAAATTTCACCCAAGTTCACTATTTAATAAGGTAGGGTAAGGTGAGAATTTCCACAAAGGCTTGGTTGTGCTAAAGTGGGCAAGAGAATGAAAAGCAAGTACGTTAGGAGGACATGTGAAACAGTAGCTGCGTAGTGAACTGGCTTAGTAACTGTGTTACACTTAAAAAGAGCCCATTTTTAAATGGAAACGTGTCTTACTGCCAGCTAGTTTGGAAAGTCTTCACCTGAGGTAATTTAGATCCTTTTGTAAAGTCTGGGATCAGATGACATAGTACTAAAATATGTTGCCTGTGTGGAACCAATCGCTTTCCAGCTCATTGTTTAATTGACATTTTATGTCCAGTTGCCAGGCCAACAGTGTAGCTTGAGCTGCAGTTTACACTACGAAAACTCAAGAGTTGTGGCAAAATACTGGGTAAGGGAAGGTGTCAAGATACACATGAGGTTAATAGGCACTGGAGTACTTTTTACTAGCGTGGTGTCTTGTTTTACAAGGGAATTCTAAAATCTGTTTGATCTGCTGTTATTTATGCTTATATTCAATCCTAATGGGAGGTGTCTCTCCTTCAATAGGGGCAATTCAGTTAGCAGATTTTACTCTTCTTAGACCAAAGTTTTTTTTCTTCGACATCTGGGAACGTTGTCTTTAGGTGGCAGTAATTGGTGTATGACTAACCAAGGCAGTGCCTTATGGTTGCTCATCAGAAGAATCTGAATATCGAAGGCCAAAGGATTACAGGGTGAGATGCTCATACAGACTTTTATTCTGGTGTAAGTTTATTATTAAGGCTTGATTTATTTCTATTTTTTTGGGTACTGGTCAAAGCCAGCAGCTGTTTTAATATTTCTTTTTGTATGAGCAGGAACAGTTCCTAATAAGAAAGAATGAGAGACAAAACTTAGGAAATAGAAGTCATATTTTACAGAGCAAGTAAGCTCAGTCTGCGTGTGGTTGTTAATATGCTGCATTACTGATCAAATCATAAATAAGGGAAGAGAGAGGTCCAGGAAAAAATACCATGATTCAGCAGTTATTTGTTTCATCTTTCTGTGTAGCACAAAATTTTTCTTGGGATCTAGAAGGCAAACTGAGAATTTCAAGAATAAATGTTTTAAAGGATCAAAAATGAATGAGAGATATTAGGAGAGGAAGAGTACAGGAATGTGAGGCTTCAGGTTTCTTTGAACTAAAAGAAATCAACATAGAAGATAAGGACATTTCAGAAACCTTAAATGGGTAGTTTGACTTGATTTTAGGGAATAGGAAGACAAGCAAATGTACACTGCAGAGGTGCTGCTTGATAGCTAGTGTTGCAGGTTATAAAAATTGGCCACTTTCAGACACAGAAAAAGACAGGTTGATTTCAATTGTAATGAATCACTGAAGCTGGATTATATTTATTTGAGAATTCTGAAAATAGTTATGTGTGAAGTGACTAAGCTGCTAAGAATCATGCCCCGTTTATCGTTAAAACTAACTGTTATACTTGGAGATTGAACTGCAGGAAATACCTTGCTTTTTTTTTTTTTTTTTTTTTTTTTAATAACTAAGCAAAGTCCTTGGAATGATAAGCTAGTGAATCTATTTTTAAAAAGTAGCCAATGGAAAAATTACCTAGTTGAGCATGGCATGCATAGCTTCTGCAAAAAGGCAACTAGGTAAACAGATCTTTGACCTCACTTCAAATTAGTAGAGGTTTTTGAGGATTTCATCAAAAGATTGCCAGACATAATAGATAATATATAGGAGTGACAATTAAATAGCTGTGTGAGGGGAAATTTCAGAATTGGTCTGCACTAATCCTGTGTCCGCACAGAGAGTAACTGGAGCTGAATTTTTGTTGCTTTTACAGAAAACAGATGTTAAATATGTATTTGAAATAATTGCGTGTATTTATTTGGGCTAGTTGTTATGTCTTAGCTGAAGATTCAAAAATACACTTAAGTCAAGGAGAAAATCCTGGCAACACCATGTTTTAGCAACTAAGGTGTATAGCATGTTCTTTGGCAGATTAAATAGTGAGTTTCAGTTACGTTACAGGGTGTGAGCTGAAGCTTGGTGAAGTCAGGGGGAGTTTAGTTTCTGACTATGTCTGCAAGGAGACTATTTGTCAAAAGAAAAAGGAATTCTGTTTGTACATCACCGCCACTATGTAACAGTGTTACTTTTGGTGGAAAGAAACTGAAGGTATTGTTATTTCAGTTGGCAAATAGAAGTAATGAACCGTGTGCAACTCCAACATGACAGATGATTTCAAACAGAAAGACTACACAAATGTATTAACAAACTTGATAGCACAAGATACGTGGAGTGTTAGGCTGTTATCTGTTTAAGAAACAATTTTTCACAAGAGAAGATAAGAAAGTTATCTGCTTTGTTCCTCTCGCCCTGAGTTCAATGGACTGATTTTCTTCCGGTTCTTGCATGTCAGCAGAGATCACAAAGTTTTCAATAATCATGTATTTTATATATTTTTTAAAATCAAAGCATTGTTCTTTTTGTAGTTTTCTCTTAAACTAAGCAATGGTCGCTAAAGTGCAACTTGGAAAATCGAAGAGGAAAAAATAATGGATTTTCTTAACGTTTGCATCTAGCTTGTTTTATGTGTTTCTTGATGCTAAATGTTAGTATGCTTATGTGACATGAACTGACTGGTGACTATATGTGAGCCTAATTTGATACACAACTTTCTGATTACAATGTAATCTTGCTGACACTTAGGAGTTATGAAATGTCGTAACACGGTATGATTTAAGAAGACTAAATTTGGCAAAATTTCTATAAAACTAAAAATACTCTTGGAAATTTAGGAAAATATCTATCCTTAAAACCTGGAGATACTGTTTAAATTTTCTTAAGGTATGTTGGAACACTTACCTTGGAGTTGGTTTCCTAATCACCATTTGTTTGTAGTCGTTCACATTGCATTCAGTTTCCCTGTTTGTTTCATCCTCTCAGACCTTAGTGTTGGTTTAATAGGCTTTTCCTTTTTGAAATAACTGCTGCGGTCTTTATAATGGGAACTTCTGTCTCTTTCCACAGTGAAAGGAAGCCAGAAGTGTGAGCTGAATTGCCGTGCAATAGGCTACCGGTTCTATGTGAGACAAGCTGAAAAGGTGATAGATGGGACACCCTGTGACCAAAATGGAACCTCAATCTGTGTGGCAGGGCAGTGCAAGGTAAGGCTACTATCTCTAGCAAGTCTGCCTGTAGACTGTCTGTGCCATATTTAATTTCTGTAGGAGGTTGATACAACTGAACCTGTGAAATGCTGTCTTAAACTTCTCTCTCTCTTTTTTCTTTTTAAAGTAGATGTGAGAAATGTTAACTTTTATTATTACAGGTTTTATTTCTTAACAAATATTTCTGTCTACTGAGAACAAATTATGGAAAGCAGAAAGGCTGGATTCAGAAGATGTTCTGCCCACGAGTAAGGTGACTTCCAGTGAGCTTTTTCCAAATTTAACTTTCTACAGAAGAGATTCTATGAAAGAATCAGAACGAAAAGATTGGAAGCTTAAGAGAGAAATATCATATCTTTCTTTGATTAAACTTTAGAGTGGAGACTTTTTTTTCAGTCTGCAACATAATCGTTTATTCAGTTATGTGTTTATTTTGATTGCTTTTTAGCTGGTTTTTGTGTAACTTTTCTGATGGGTCTGCATTTGCCATTTTAAAGAATCAGGTCTTTCTGGCTGTCTGTTTACTCAGCAGTGATGTTCTCTTAGAAAATACTTGATTGAATGGTTATTTTTGAAGGGTTCAGAAGGAGCTACTGTGTTGACTTTTTGCAGTCTGCTGTGTATGTTCCCTTTGTAATGAATAAATACACTGTTTTCTGCAAGATGGTAGCAATTTTAAACAAAATGTTATGGTGTTTAGGGGAAAAAAAAAGTTTGTAATCTTTCAAGTAAGGTTAGTGAAAGAAAGAAATTAATTAATAATAAACACAAGGGGCATTGGACACTTGACTGATGTTTCCCACATATGATGGCAAAAGAAGCAGAACTTGGTCAAATGTGACTCATGAACTCAAATAGTGAAAGGTCAAGTTCCACTGAAATAGTTGGTTTGCCACAGGAAATCACTTCTGAATACAACCCTTTCCTCTGCATGTCCAGATTCCTCTTGCTTGTGCACATCTGGACAATGCCATGTATGTTTTTGTTCTGAATTTTTTAGTGCAAGCAAAGCTTTGAATTTCCTTGGTAGGTGATAGATCTGTGTGAAGTTGATTATTCCTTAAAGCTTTCCTTGATCTCAAACCAATTCAGAAAGTGCCAGCTCTGATCTATTACTCAGAAAACTGAAAAACAAATCCAGTATACCAGCTGTTCTATTTTCACAGTGCTGTGTAATTACGAAAGTGTATACTGATACACTTGTGTTGGAGTTCTGGGATAGAAAGGAAAGGCAGTGTTCAGCAGCCTTGTAGGAAAGTGTTCTGAATTCTGAGCATCACCCATTGCATGAGTCAAATGCCACTTCCCAAAGCTGCGTATAAACAAAAACCAGGTTGTGAATCTTTTACTGTGAATATGGAATTTGGGATTCATAGAGTTGTAGAATAATTCAGGTTGTAAAGTGCCTGGGAAGGTCATGTAGTTCGACACACTATTCAGTACAGGGCCCACTGCATCAGATAGCTATCATGGCCTTTTCCAGGTTGAGTTTTGAACCTGTTCCAGTGTTTGAGCAAGATCATGATGGAATCTTTTCCTCTTATTTGATTGAAATTCCTGTATTGCAGCTTGTGCCCTTGGTCTCTCAACTTCACACCTCTGAGAATTTGACTCCATATCGCATTAGATGTAAACAGCAGTAACGTCTTCCCTTAGCCTTCTCTTGACTGTAATTGTGGGGTTTTTTATTTGTTTGGGTTTTTTTTTTTTCCCCTTTCTTTTTTTCTATGGTGTTAAAAATAGACCTAAAAGTCAAAATCTTGATGTCTGTTTAAACTGTTCCTCAGTGATAGTTAATGCTCAGTGAAGTGACGTAGTCTGTTATTCTTAGATTTTAATAGAACCAGTTCTGTACTGGTGCTCAGCTCCTTATAAACAATAAATTACCATGAGATAGCCAATATAAAGCAGGTAGAGGCACTTCTTATTGCGTGCACTTTGTAGTGGTTCTCACTCCAGCAAAGTAGAATGAGAGTGGGAGCTGGGAGAAGTTGAAGTTGACAGAGACCTCATACACAGTCGTATTAAGTGCACTTGTGCAGAAGGCTGAACATTGGAGGCGTTGGGAGACACATTAGCTAAAATATTGAAAGGTTTATCTTTTTCTTCTGAAGAGGAGCTTCATTCAAACACTGTCCAGCTTCTTGTGATTAGTTCTTTTGATCTGTAGCAATTCGCTCCGTATTCGTTACTTCCAACCTCAGTAAAATTGTAAGGTCAATGTCAGCTGAGAGGGACTTGATCTGTTCGACCATGCAATAACTACATTGAGATTTTGTGTTTGTGTGTATTATAATCTCAGTGTTTTCTTCGTTTCAAAGTTTTGAGTTAGTATTTGAGGGAGTATTCAGAGATACACTTGTCAAACTAAAATAAAATACAGTATTACAGCTTCACGGTGCTTCAAAGCCCTGTCATTATTGACTTAGTTATTTTTTCAGTGATTTCCATGGTTCCAGATTAGAACGTCAGTGCTACATCTTTGGTGAAACTTCACCTCTGGATTGTCAGTAGCATGTTTTCATTTGAGGGAAGTTGATAATGTTATGTCAGATGAGATATGATTCATTCTTTTTAAAATACCTTATGTTTTGGGATTGATTTGTCTGTATTAAAATTACTTATCTTTTCCTTCTTTATCTGTTCCATATGTCAAATCTCATGTTCTCTGTGATTTAAGGATGAATAGATCTGATATACAAGTGAATATTAAGTTGCATATATTGCCTGTCTCCTTAAACTCTGAGACTTTGTATCCTGCTTGCATAGGCAGCAAAACTATTAAAAATAAATAATTTTACTTAACATTGATATTATACACTGTAGAGTGGTCATGGCTGTAACTGAAGGATGTAATAATTAGTCAAATAATTTAAGTTTTGTACTGTCAGATGCTTAAGAGAATATTTTTCTGAAAAGTTGTCAGCATTTACAGTTAACTAAAAGTGTTTGAGTCTTGAAGCTTATTCAAATCTTTGTAGCACATAGCTCTTCCTTATAATTTCTGCACATAATTTTTATTTTTTTTTTAAAGTCAGATAATTTAAGTGTCTAATGAATTTGTGGTCTCTATCACCCTCTGTTGGACATTTTGCTGCATTACCGGAACAGTAATAACCTTGTGTTAAAAAACATGATTTGTTTTGTTCCCAGGACCATTTTTTCTGGTTAGTACTTTCAGTTTACCTTATTCTTAGAAAAAAAAAAAGATGGAAAATGTTACTATATTAAAAATTACTTAGAAACAGAATAAAGAATATAATGGAGAGGTTTATCTTCATCTGAAATAAGAATTAAACATGTATGAAGTAAGATATTTCTTACTTCTCACTTTTTAACCATTCTAAACATTATGTAAGGCAACCGTAAGTAGCATTAGTCAGAAGTTCTCAATACATAAAATGCAGTCATACCTGTTAACACTGAAATTACATTAAAGAGAAGTTGTGTCTTTATGTAAAAACCAGAATGTTTAATACATTAGTTCTCTCCTTTTTGAGTTGTTCACCAATGTTAGATAGAATAGCCTTTTAAAACTGAAGTATTGTTAATCTTACCAGAATGATAAACTATAGCATAAGAGAAGATTTTAAAAACAGTAGTATGTACAAAAGTCCTTGAAGCCTGGTTGTTGTGGCCATAACAATATTGTGTAGGAAGGTTAGAACAACAGTGTATTTCTGAGTACCTCTGAACAGCAATCCCAGTAACCATTTCCTTGCTTCCAGAGAGTATCTTTTTTCACTGTTTGCTGCTCTTTTGGTCAACTGGCCTCCAGAGTTGGAAGTAAAAACTTTGTAACTGGTCCAGCGCAAGAGGTGATATATAAAAGCTCATTTTCAGACATAGTCCTTTAACAACACTTAATATGTTCTTAAGATGAAATATCCTAATTTGTTTGTTGTGTTTTTCAATTTTTTACTTGTCTGTGACATTGCAATAACTGGCACGTGTAATACAAAGAAAGCTCACTCATTATTGCAATGATTCTGTACTTCCTGGTGTAGACTAGACTCTGAATTCTAATGAAATGAAACCTTTCTAAAGCAATTAAATTATTTTAAAATAAAACTAGGCAAAGTAGGAAGAACCAGGTGATATTCTACCTATTCAGAAGAAAGAAGTGTAACAATTATAATCAGTTGATAATCAATTTTATTGTTTCTGTGTAAAATTGTTTTTCTGCACATTTGAACAATGTTCCTTCTGATGAATTTTGGAAAGTGAATGAACTTTTTCATTGACAGTCCTGTTGAGTTCCACTTTTTTTCCCCAAAATTTTTGTTTAGTGCCACAGCTAGTTACTACTACTATATATGCTTTGGATATATTTTGGTATTATTGAGCAATTACTATTTGCTACCTCTGTCCTAACTGTAAGCTTTCACAGTTCTGTTAAGTTAAAGAATGCCTACAAATGAGGCTTCTTCAACTTGCTATTTAGCCAGATGTGTGAATTTTCTTGTTTTGAGATATTTTTTCTGCTTATTTTAAATCAATGTAACCTTTTATTTCTTCTGGAGCCGGTGGGATAATCCTACTCAGTAACTTTTAAGTAACTTTTAGAAGAAAAATGCAGGTAGAATATTGAGGAAGTTTTAATAATTAAAGCAAAGTGCAAGGAAAGAATGCTTTTAATAATTTTGGCCTTACTAAATGTATCTATAGGGAAGTATGTTGCATGTGTTGCATGTGCACACATGTAAGACACTTCTGCCAGAAGAAGCCTTTCCCAGTGCTTGGGCAAGTGTGAGCACTGACTAATTGTAGTTCTGGAGACAGAAAAATGTTACTTGTGAGCTGTGACGCAAATTGGTTTTGCAGAGCTGTTGGCTACCACGCAGTGGCGCACTTTACAAAAGTATTACTTAATCACGTCACAGAAAACTTCGTTTGGGTGGGAACTGAGATATCTTTTAAAGGTACCTGAAACAACTGTTTACGCTCTCCTGATTTTTATATTATGTTTTCTCTTGCATTGTAGTTTATTTTCATCTTACATTTAACTTCTGAAGTTAACTGAAAATATCTGAGCATTTTTTAAATGCATGCAGTGAGTAATTTCAAGAGCAAAATGACTGGCAGTAGAGATTTTACTTGCCTTTAAAAAAAAAAAATAATTGCATCAGATGTTGAAATCCACAGGGAAGCAACTTAAGTCAGCTATAGGAAGTATAGCCAAGCATGCTAAGTCTCCATCAGAAAAACACGATTAGGCAAGGAGCTCCCACTTGGAACTCTGCTGACGTGCACCACTGTCCGGGTAGCAGAACGATAGGTGGCATTATTGTTTTAAGTTTGGGAACTCTTAATGACTGTAGGATCAGTGTAACAGCTCAGAATGATGAGAACTGCATACTTTCCCTAAGTTAGGGTTATTCTCATAGGTCATGTATGTTGGAATATAGAGTAGTCCTATGGTTGGTCTTCTAAGGGTGAAGAATCTGTTTTCTGTAGTAATCTCAACTTACTTGTGTAATTTTGATTGCTTACACTGACAAAAAGGGTTTGGGGAGGATTTGGATGTTCTGTGTGTGTGGGTGTGCTTTCTTAAAGTTGGAGCCAAGCTCTCCTTTCGCTGTCCTCTTCTGTTTAGTTTGTAAGTTCTTCTAAAAGTACTCTGTACAGTGCCAGCTTCTGTGAAGTTTTTTCCTTGTTCCTTATCCATTACAGCGTTAATCTTTAATCAATAATAATGTAAGGAAGGACCTAATACCTGAGTTAATATAGCAGAAGCAAGGGCACATGGATATCTGTATCTGTCCTTCAGCTGAATTGCAGAAAGTGTTTGTGGTTGCTTGTTCATCTTGCTTAGTTGCTCAGAGGAGGGGGATGTATTCTTCACTGCACAGAAACTTTGTAAAGCTCTGTTTTGAGATACAAAGACTTTGAAAGCAGCCTGAGAAACTATACCAACTACAACATTGGTCTGTGCCTCAGTGGTGTGCTCTGGCCATCAGTACTTTGGTGTTAGCCTAACTAGCACAAAGGCGAGTGAAGATTGGTGTCAGGCATTGTTTGTGGTTGAGGAGGGCTATTGCAATGAACTGTTTCTAGGTATTTGACTTTATCCTAAAAGTAGGCCTTGAATTACTTACGTTGTTTTTACCACGGGAGCCACCATGTTAAGAAGTTGCATGCTGCAGAGAGCTGTCTCCAAGGCTTTGCCCAGGGTATGATCACATGCAGGATATGTTCTATGGAAGTGGAGAACTAGGTTATGGAGCCTAATGGCATTCAGATGCTGAAATGCATTTCAGAGTCAAATGAAAATTAAATCTCTGATTTGTTAATATTCAAGGCTTGCTTTTTTCTTAATTTTTGTACACTGTGCTCTAACATCAAGACTTTCAAGAAACAAGGGGGATGCATTCAAAGAGGCAAAAATCAGCGTTTTCCAGATCTTTATTTAGCTTTGCTCGTGCTGTGTATGGAGCCTCTGTTGGAGGCTTTTTCTTTCAAGGAAAAATGATTGATCTGTAAAATGTACCATAAAAGTGAAAAACTAGAGTTAAAATAGAATGTGCTCTCCTTCTCTCTGCCTTTTCCTATATACTGTTTGAATTTCTTGGCTGTTGGAAATAGAAATCTACGTTGTTTCTCTTTGTAATGACTCGCTAATGCCAAGCATTGCATTGGGAAACACCTGCCTGGCATTAATACGACGTTAATGGAAGAAACAGGTTCCTGGGAGCGGAGAACTGACTCCTTTTGCCACTTCTTCCTTTCGTTTGTGTATTCTGTTAAGTGTTTTACAGAGAGTAAGGGAGACTCTGTGACGTTTCTTGACCTCACTGTCTAAAAAGTCTTTCTGCCATCCTCTATTTATAGAGCAACATGACCTAATTTAAATTGCTTCTGATTGCTGATACACAGCAGGTGCAATCACTGCATCTAGAAGATACTGAAAGGTTAACTTAGAACTGAGCTAAAACTGATGTAAAATCTAGATAGGAAATTGTGAATAGCAAAGGATTCAAGTTAGTTAAGTTCAAACAAAATGAGTCAGCACTAGATCTGTATATTTGTTCTTCGCCCCTTGTCTTTCAGCCTCTTGTCCTGAGAAAGACATTTTAATCCAAAGGATGGAGTTTGTCATTCTTCCGTAAAGCTGCTGTCTGAATCTATAGTTCTGCGCTCTTTAGTCTTGTTATGAATAACCAAGTAATACAGATGTTACTAGGGTCAAATGTTACTTACAGTGGCATTTAACATATTTATCCAGCCCATGTAATACAGCGTTTGTGCTAGTGCTGTGTTTTGGGCTCTCCACACCCCACCACACTCCCAGTTTTAAGCCAGTTATGGGGGGACAAACTGTGCTTGATTAATTTTCAGGTTATACGGTATAGGTATGGAATAAAACCCTCTCAAATAACCTTAAGCAGGCATAATATTTTTAATAAATTTAATTTAATGAGAGTGAATTTATATAAGATCTGCATGTCATAATTGTGTACATGATCTTTTTCTTTTAGCTCCAGCACTTGGAACTCTAAAGCGAGATTTCACTGTTTTGTTGAACTACAGTCTGACAAGAAACTTGTGAAAAGACACAACATAGTTCAATAACATTAACATTTGGCTTACAGCTCTTAAGTACTGGAGAAAAATATCATCACTATATGTTACAATGTTTTCACCAGAGCTTCTGGGGAAAAAGTAAAATAAAATACACGTTAGAAAAAGCTTGATTAAACAGAATTTTTTCTTAAGTGATAGAAAATTCCAGTGTCAAATACCTGAGGTAGAATCTCAATCTTGAAAAATGTCCTAATCAGAATTCAAATAATTAAGTGCTTTGTAAAATTTCATTTATCATTTCAAGTTCCATAGCAGATGAATATAATATGTAGTTAAAGTTAATTGATGCCTATAACTGTACGAAATGTATTCCTTCTTTAGATCAAATTACCTAGGTCATTTGCTTAAATGGCAAAGAAGAAACAGCTACCTTGTGTAACTGAGGATTTAAAATATAAAATACTATAACTTCCAATTATATCTTACTGCTGTAATGTTATGCAATTATATAAAAATAAAATGAAGTTAAAACTGTAACATTTGAAACAAAAACCCAAACCCCACAAACAAACCCAAACAAACCTAAAATGGTTTTACAGAATGTCTTCATTCTAAAATGTTTCTGAACTACTTTTAAATATTATGCATAGCATATTGTTTGGAAAATGTTTGCTTTACCTCAGCTTGGAGCAAAAACAGATGCTCAAGTGCACCATGGAATGACTAATCCAAATTCTGATTATCTCTGTGCCCCACTCTCTGTCTCTGTTTTCCTGTCAAATGTAGTCAATAATGTGTCGCTCGCCTATCTGAGGCACCTTGAGATGTAGGAAAGCAAAGGAGTGGTGTGTAGCTTTAATTTGTTCTTACTTCTGCAATTCTTTTTAACAATTATTTGCAGATTGAGATATCTTTCTGAAAAGGTAGAATGTAATCCTTAGTCTGCAGGATGCATCTATCTTCATAGGTTAGATGAGTGCTAGAAAATACATACCATCTGTGAGCTTAATTGTATTACTGGAAAAATAGTTCTGAAAACAAATGCTTTTACATAATTAGAGAGTCTTGCTACATTTGAGGTATTCTTCTCTCTGAACTAGTTTCAAAATAATGTATTTAAGAAAAAATCCAAAATAAAGCTAAAAAGCTTCAAAATTTTCAAGAATGCTGGGGATACTAAAGGAATAGAAGATAAAAATATTGCATGTTATTGGCCCTTGCTTTTCTCCCTGATTAAATAGATTAATATATATCAGCCTGCCAGGCTTGTTAATGAGTCTGGCAGTGTTCCCTAGGTATGCGTAATCAAGTGGCCACTCTTGGGTGCTACTGACCTTCTCTGGGTCTAGCACTGAGTAACATGCTCTCTTCTTCTGTATTTGACTCTAAGGACAGCTGATGATTCTAATAGCTGAAGAGTAAACCAACCTCTGTAATTCCCTGCCAGTCTTTTTTTTTTGTTCTGTTCTTATCTTTAGACCTTTTTCCAGCATTTTAGTGTTGTATCTTTTTTTAATAACAGTCTTTTCAGTTTTGACTTTCGTGTTTAAAATTTCTCTTTTCTCTTGAAGCTGTTGATAGTAATTTTTAGTGTCTTTCTGAGGCCTACAACTGGTGTTGTTTGCTGGGTAGGAAGTGAGAGAGAGAAACTTGATTGTTTTGAGTTCACAGTACAAACAGCAGTGCATGCAGTTTAGTAATCCTCCCAATACAGTCATGTTCTGCACCTAACGTGATTTTAAAGAAAGAAGATAAAGTCCGGTAATAAAGTAACATACTACTATCAAAGGATGCTCAGTGTTTATTAAGAAACATTTAGTGATACAGCAGTCCCTTCACATGTTTGTTCATAAACAAACCTGAGCTCTTGATCACCAATTCTGCTTCTGAATTACTGGGTTCATGCCATGATGTGGAAATTAAGTGAAGACAAGAAAAAAGGATTCTGGATAAAATAGAAAATAAATGTGATCTCAAAACTATTCCTTTTTCTCAGTCCCTTTCCAGAGTATTCATGGATGTATTCTAACAAAACAAGCTGTGATAGCCTGTAATAAGATATCTTGCAGCATGATACTGCATTCACAAAAGAGGCAAACTGGTGAAGAATTATGTACTCTCTACAGTGGTTGAGGCGGAAATGTTTTATGTGATGCCTTTTATGCAGGAATTACTAATTCATAGTTAATGCCTTTTACGTAAACAAGAGAACCAAATCGGTTTTGTGTTGTTACAGCAGTTCAAAGAAAAAAAATACAAGAAATTTCAACTAGTTGAAATTCATTCGAGGGAGATGGGAAAGCGACTGTAAAAGAGAATCATGTAGCTAGTGCAAAACCCCTCTTCTGAGGTTAAATAGCAAGAGGAAACAAAGTAATTTAAGATTTTCCTTGCAGAGAAACAAAGAGGGCAGCAGCAGAAATAATGTTCTGAAACTCAGATGTAAGGGATCTGTTTAACACCTGGACAAGAAAGCAAGGGAGAGAAAGTTACTAAGAAGGGGACTGACTGCACAAATATTCATAGATTTCATAGATTTCTAGGTTGGAAAAGACCTTAGAGATCATCCAGTCCAAACCGTCCCTAATCCCCGTTAAACCATATCCCTAAGTAGTTCATCCACCTTATTCATTCTGGTTCTCCTGTTTAGAACATGGAGGAAAACTTCACAATTATTCCTAAGTTATGAATGATACCATAAAAAAAACCTTGATCCGTACTTTTAGTTACAGAAATTTTCTGTGTTAATTGGCTGCATTATGTTTCCACTAGAGATCAGAGCCTGAAAATGTTCAAGCTATTTGACTTTCAGCATCTCATTGTGGTGATTAGGTTAGGATTCCCAAAAGGGCTTCTGGATTCCTCTCTGCAGAACATACGAAGAGATCCTGGTACTTTGATTAGATGCCTAAAACTAGACATTGTCAGTAGTCCCCCAATAGACTGAGTGGTGTTTTGGCTTATTCTCTGTGTTGTGTTTATGTCAGTAGAGGCTGTGATATCAGTCGGCTCAGGATTGGGCTGCATCCGTTTTGTGCGGTCGTCCCAGGGAAATGCTGGGTAAGGGCACTCTCTCACTTTTAAAAATAAAAATGAAGAACCATGTTCTTGAAACTGTTGTTGTCTGATAATGTTATACTAGACTTTCACTGTAAACTACTACAAATGATTTTGTCATGATAAAACAGGAAAAACCCTGGGGGATATGGAGTTTTACGGTATTAGAGCAGGCTTGATATAGTATGATGTATTTTGTGAGAATTTTCATTTGATTTTGTACTTCCCCTCTGCTTACTTGCTGTGTTCTGTTAGTAAAGTTTAACCTGCAGTGGATTTGGAATGTGCAAGGAGACTACTATAAGTTATTATCAAAAAATTAAAAAAAAAAGTCAATATATGTATGCTAGAGATAGCTTATTAGCGGATTGAAATGTTCACATGGCAGATGAGGTCATGAAGTAGGAGGGAGGCTATTGATGACATTTATAGGGAAAAATAAAGGCTTGAATGTGTGAAGATTTATGAGGTGAGTGCAGTGCTAAACAATCATTGAAACAATAAATGGAATTAGTATATAATTTTCTTTTTCTTTTCTTTTTTTTTTTGTTGCTTTCTCTGTCAATTTGAATCCACACTGTCTCCTGTGATGGCCATGGTCTAGAGATCAGCTTTTTTTCTTTGTTTGCAGTTGGATAACCCTGTGCTGGTTTGTGACTGCACCTCCTTTGTGCCAGTGCAGTGTTAGCAATTATGCAGTGACTAATGATCTTTCAGAGCTGATCTTCAAGTTAGAGTTCTTAGAAATACAATATGAAAGTATAGTTATTGCTAAATATTTGTTTATCTTTTCTTCTACAGTACATATATACCAACTGGTGACAGGGTAATATTGGTAGTATTTTAATTACTGTCACTAGTCATAAAATTAATGATAAGATGGAAATGTTATTACATTTCAGTCATTCCAGAAACTTTAGAATTTAGGCAGTGTAGAATTTTTTTTGTTAACTACAAAACTACTAAAGAAATTATAATAAACTATCAGGAGCTAATAACCCAGAGGTCTTAATGAAAGTAGAAGAATTTTTGGAAAGTGATGACAGTGCAGCTTAGTCTGACATAAGCTGTTTTTTACTAAGGAACCAAATAGTGAGTAAATGTTTAATTTTGTTCTGGTGATTTTGGAGAACAAATTGAAAATACTAATAAGAACTGTAACAGAATATTCCAAAATAACCCATTATTTAATCAGGAAACTGGAACAGCAATCTTGGAAATCTGGTCTGCAGGAAATTAAGTATTTAGGCTTTGTTTTCATTTAACTACATTATAATATTACTTTGGAGCCTGGAAAGGGACCAGTATGTTTCAGGCACTTCTATTAAAACAAAAATTACAATTTTAGTAGACGGGGTTGGGCAATTTGTCACATGAATAAATAGAATCATAGAATGGTTAGGGTTGGAAGGTACAGATAGTCAGTAGTTCTGTGTGGGCATATTTATTTTTTTTTATGCAGGCACTTGCACACACATATATATGTGCACCCAAAGCACATAGTTAAGGATCTGTTCTGTCTTAAAATATGCTTGAAGTGTTGTCTTCTTATGTTTAATGAAAGCCATGAAAAAGGGTATTACCATGTTAGTAATACAGAAAGACGTTAAGTTCACAGTAGTGTATATGTAAAGAAAAGACCCGTGGAAAGCTGGGAAGTTCAAGCATTACCAGCATCTCATAGAGAGATGAAGTTGCAGAACTGTGTAGAGTGGATGGTTGTTTCCTCCAAAGAGCTATGGCTATAGAACAGACCCCTGCTCCAGGCAAACTAGCAGGGCTGTTCTGCAGTAGGTTTCCTGTGTGACCTTGGATGTTTCGTTTTAACCTCTTTGGTTACTGTTAATGCACCACTGCATAAGGATACCTGAGTGTATGCTGAATGTGCAAACTGGACCCAAAAGCTCTTTTTCAGATTCTGTAGCCCTGTGAAGAACTCATTTTTTTTAAGCTGAGGTGGAGCCTAATAGTATTGGGTGGCTTGCTGCGAACTGGTTCTTGTTTCCACCACATGATGCATCTTTGTCCCAAACATACTCTTAATGCCTAGATTCTCCACCTCAAAAATGGGAATAGTGTGGCAAATCCTGTATATATAGGATAAATACAGTTTCTGAGACCAAATGTTAGTGAAATATACGTAGGGACTGGATTAGTAGCAAGTGTTGGTTGCACTTAGTTGTAACAAACAGGTTTTTGTGTATTTTCTGTATGTTTTGAGCATATGATCTGCAGGAAGTTATGTTTTGCCCTTGAGCAGAACAAAGATGTGGGAGAATATTCTTAGGGAGAGCAAGAATGTGTGTCATAATCCTTTGCTGAGACCAGAGTTTCAATTTTGATGCAGAAGCTCATATTAGAAGATGTTTACAAGATACAATTGAGTTTCACAGGAGTCTGTGCAGAGTTCCCTGCTGTTTAATTTCACATTGATTAAGTTTACCATAAGTGTTTTGAGCTTTTCTTGAAAGCTCAAAATTAAAGAGTATTCCAGATGTCATCTGGTACCACCTCAGTCTGTGAAATTTAATAAGATTAGATCAGAGATTGTAAAACAGTACACAGCTAGATCAAAATGAACTTTTTTAAACTTGATTGAAATTGGATTTTTAACAGAACCTGAAATCATCCAGACTTTCTTGTGGTTTTGCAGTGAAACTGGAATCTCAATATTGATAATTCTCTTCTGCCACCCCACCACACACCTCCCTCTCCAGTCCCATGGTATTTGACTTTTCTTGAAGTTCTACAAACTGGAGTCACATGAATGTATGATAACTAGGTTTTCATCTAAAGTAATGTAGATTTCCAGTATCCATGGTTGCTGAGAGATATAAAAAAAAATGACTAGATCAAACACTTAACAGCTCAGACTTCACAAAACCAGTGAGATGAGTTCAAACTCTTATTAAAAATTCTGTTGATTTGAAGCCTATTTTGGGGTTCCAAACATTTGTTACTGTAACAACAGGTTTTTCACATTGGCAGAAATAGAGGCAAAACTTGAACAAAATAGAGCAAATGTAATGTTACTACGCAAGATTGACGTATTTATTCCTTTTTATGGCAACAGCCTCTCTGCAGTCACAGGAATACACTATGTTGTTGCAGATGATGAAATAATCAAATTTTCTGGAACTCTGACAATATGGTATCTTCAAACAAGAGTATTTATACCTTGCTCAATGGAGGAGTTGTCAACATGCTATGAATAACTTCCTGTTCCCTCAAATAGTGATGCCTGATCTGTTCAAAGTCTTTTTTAAAAAACTACTTGAGCACATGCGTTACACTCGATAAATTTTATTTTTAAATTATGGTGCATTTAAATGTGTCAGTAATGTCTGCCACATGACATTGTTAGCTTTATATTTAGAGGCAACTTAGCCTGGTGTGTGAGTGCATTTCATTAAATGAAAACTTGGCCAAGGTTAAAGTTGTTGGCCTACAGTCGAGCAATCCTAATAATCACTGGCAGTATTGTAGCGTAGTTTGGCTTGTGTGTAACTTTAACCAAACCCTGTGTAGTGGAAATTAGAAACATTAGCATGTATGTATCTAACTATGTATGTATCCCTGTATTAGCAGGGAAAGATCCCTGCTAAGAGTCCCAAACCTTTCTGTGACAGAGGCGTTCTTTCCCTTCCTGTGTTTATTCTCTGTATCCCAAGCTGTTTTCTGTAGAAAGATGTGAGCCTTTACACACATGTCTAATGAATTTATGTAGATGTTTCAAGGGTGCACTGTTGATATCGTATAAGATGCAAGGTGGAAGAATTGCTAAGTATAGCATTTTGAAGGGGACCGAGTTCCTACTATAGTGTTAAATACATGTTCTTACAAAGGAGATACTTCTTCCTCAACACTGTTCTTGATACATGATTACAGTAAATAAATGTAATCTTGCTTTCCTGGAAGGGTTGCGTGACATCATAGCTGTATTGTTGGTTTGTTCACTTTAGAACATATCCAGTTTTACCCAGTTCAGTAGGGTGGAAAGTGTGACGAAAGGAAGAATTGAGATTCTCTAGTTGTAACTTACTTGATGCTTCTGTTGATGATCAGAGCGGAACCAAATCTAGACCATTCTGCTGTAGATTTCCAGTGACACTGGTAAGAAAGAGCATTCTGTAGAGGAGATAATGGAGGACTTTGAAGTCTTACACAGCTTGGGTAGTATCAGAAGGAAGTGTGTGTGTTTCACATGCATGGGCAGTATGTGCAGTTCAGCAAGCAGCTTGAAGAAAACATGGCTTTAAATCAACTGGTATTTGCTAAGGTTTGGGATGTACTTTAGGGGTTGGATGCAAGACCATATTATTGCAGACTAGCTAAAAAACAGTAACCCCCCATGACTATGATGCTTGTTCATGTCAAGTAAGAAGTAACGCAGCCTGGAGTTGCTGCAACTAGAGACTTAAGATAATCACATTACCTTTCATCTGCAGTGGGTGAAGGGTTATACAATTATTGTAGCTCTGTTCATCTGTATTAACGTTAAATTTCAGTAACTAGCTGTAGCTTGAGTATGGATTTTACTCAGAAAATGGATTTTCCTAAAATAAATTAACCATTTGAAAAAATGTTGTCCTTCAGAACAGCTCTTTTAATTTTTCTAGCAGCTTTCATGATCCGAAACAACATGATCAAGGGTCACTGACACTGTTCCCTTGAGGAAGAGGGGTAGCTGATAGAAGGAAAATTGAGGTGAAGATCAGAAGAGAACCCACTAAACAACTTCAGTAGCAAATTCAGCAATTTTTAGCAATTTTTTTGCTGCTGAAAGCTATTTTAGGGTAAAATGAATAAGTTCAGTACATTTCCATGCTGAAGGTTGAGATGGTGGTCTTCTGGAGAGAGTCAGAAAGATAGCTTGGACCTCTGATTTCTTCAGCTGGTCCATCAGGATTGAGATCTTTTCTGTTACTCCTGAGGAGGTTGTCACTTCAGTAAGAATACTCACTGCAACAAATTGATAATAGTGGAAAAGCATCTTCTTGTTTTGCTTGTTTTATTTTTTTTCTTTGTGGATGGTGAATTGTTTCCTTCTCAGCAGTTTCTTTGGTAGTGGGCAAATTTTTTGAGTCATGAATGCCTCTCTGCTGAAGAGGACATTAGTTACTATTATTCTTTGAGAAAATATTGAGTAGTTTTAGGAGATACCAATAATCCTACAAAAATTAATAAATACTAATCATGCCTTTGAATTCAATGCAATAACATGCATGAATTTTTATTGGAAGCATTTCTATGTAGTGTGTGTTACATGAGTTAAAAAAGAATATGTGGCTTGGATGTAGGTTTTTGTGCACGCCTCGCCTCCCTGCTGCTTCCGATGTTGTTTGACTTTTAATGATTCTCCACTGCTTAGGCATATTTTGTATTTTAGAGACTACACTAAGCTATTTTGATCAGTACTTGAATCATCTTGGGGTAAAAATTCTACGCTTTTGTCTTTTTGAACGTTTTTCTTCAGGCTATTCAAGCCAGGTATACCACACACACATAGGTATAGGTCTTCTGTTGTTTTTGAAGGTAAATTGGATTTTTAAATTCAAATAGATGCTCTTTCTTCGTATTGCTATTCTTTATTAGTATCATAGAATCATAGAATGGTTAGGGCTGGGAGTTTGTTCAATGAATGAAATATGTTTTAATTTTTTTTACGTGAAGTAGAAATGTGGTTTTTGGTTTTCATAATTTTCTGTACTTAAACACAAAGACCAGTATGTCTGAATAGACCTTAGCCATTGCAGAACATCTTTTTTGATGTTTGTGTTCATAGACAAAATCTCATTTTATTG
This sequence comes from Tauraco erythrolophus, assembly GCF_009769465.1. Taxonomy (NCBI): domain Eukaryota; kingdom Metazoa; phylum Chordata; class Aves; order Musophagiformes; family Musophagidae; genus Tauraco; species Tauraco erythrolophus. Next base: position 16,632,436 of record NC_141478.1, on the reverse strand, counting down.
TAGTTGTGTATGTGGCTAAAGCTGAAGAACTTGCCTAATCTTTTCCACTTTTTTAAAACAAAAGTTCACATATTTATGCAGTTAGTAAATATTCTTGTTTCACAATTTAAGAGTCTCATAAACAGTTCACATGGAGAAAAGCGTGTCTTAAGATGTCTTCAGTAGTAAAACTGGAAAAGGACTGAATGTGAAATATTGAGAGATTGGAGGGATTATGCATTCATTAAAGCTTATTTACATAAAATATGAACACAAGCAAATTTTGGGGCCAGATAACTGCTTAATTTTAAAACATTCATCTCAATGTTTGCTGAGAGGGGGGGAACAACTCTTAAAATAGGTTCAAGTGGCCTTGTGCAACTCTTGAGTATTATAAAGAAGCAAGATCTTTCCATCACATTATTGTTGACTTGAATGGAAGAAATATGTATGCATTGAAACTTTGTTAGTGGCTGAATACCCAGCATTTGAACCTTCAGATAGGTACAGTGGCCTGCATGGAAGCAGCCTAAAATGTCTGTGTTAAAATGTCTGTGTTCTTCAAGACTGGAAAATAGTTGTCATAATTGTATGTATGTGTCTCCTTCATTTTAAAGGGATTGTTGCAGTTGATGCTCATATTTCAAGAAATGGGCATGACTGAAAAGTCTTTGACCTGTGGAAATCTTACCTGCACAAGGATATTGTTTTACAGCCTATAGAATTTTATTAAAACAAATAAATTTTATTACTGTGAGATTTGTTTGTTTAGAGTTGGCTGTATGTGGCAGATGCAGTTTATCTTACGTGCCTGAAGTTTGTTAAGCCCCTTTGCCAACACAAAGTCACAGTGTGATGGACATGACTTCTGAACTCTGGAATGTTTGCCGTTGACTCTTAGAGTGCTCCCAGGTCACTCACCTCTGTTACGGACACTAATGAATTTGTACAGCTACTATGGCTAGACTATAGCTTGGAATTGCTTTTGTAGGTTTGTTTCCCCCCTCTGAAATACTTAAAAGGCTTAATTTTCTATTCTCTAGGAGAGCAAGGCATTTAAAAAAAAATTTACTGTTTTGCAAGTAATACTTGTACATTGTGATTTTCTTCCACCGTCTCTACAGCTCTGAGATCATTGCTGTTTTCAGCAACAAAATCAAATGGGATGATACAGATTCTGGTATCAGTATTTCTGTTTTCCTTGTGTATTAGTTGCTCATTCTTTATTCCAATCTTCATTTGATTTCCACCCCCCTTTCAGTAATAAATGAAGTAGTAAATCTATATATAAAAAAAAAAAGTAAAGCTAATAATTTTTGGAATAAAATTTCTATATAAATGTCATTGCTTGTTGCATATGATTTTCCAGAAGTATTATCTTGTCTGTGCAGTGTTTCTTCCATCAGTAACAAACATGAAGATGATCTGACAGATTCAATGCAGATCTATAGTTGTCTTAGCTTCTAAAAGTAGCTATGGAAAAATATACCTCATGGATGCTTTACTGTCCTTGTCACTTGCTGTGATAAGATAGTTGAGAAGACCAGATACTGGACAGAACCGATTAGAACTGCCCAAAAGTAGATCATGCACAGCAGTGTTAACTGACTGGATCTTCCTGGGCTATAAAATGCTTGACTTGTGCTGTGCATTGCTTTTTAAAGCGTGGGTTTCCAGTTGTTGCTTAACCTTTCAATTGTACCAGACACTTAAAGCAGTGTGTACTTCTGTGTTATTCAGGAGCCAGTACAAGCAAACCGTGATGTACTTTCTGTGAATCTACGAGGAGTTTAAAGCCTTGTGGTTTTCTATGAGTTTTAAATTCTGCACTGTGATGTCAAGCAACCAGTGAAAACCGTACTTAAGAAAAGCTTCAGGCTTATTTTTGCAGTATGAGTCATTGTTAAAAAACGGATTCATCTTATTTATTTTATCCCACATTGCAGCTTTGCTGAGCAAAGTATAAGTGTAACTGAAACTTGGGACCATGTCCCTCAAAAATATTTTCTGTAGAGTTGTTCTTCTCATCTTAAACTTTCTGGTAACTATTTTAGAAAAAGATATAAAATCTAACTTGTTAGATGTTTGGTCATTTGAACTGTCAAATGTCTAAGTTCCATTCTGAGAGAGAGAATTATTTCAGTCTTGTTAAATAGAAAGCTTTTGGTTTTGTTTTTATCAAAATGTATTATCTTTGTCTATTCTGCTCGCTAGGAAGCATGGGAAGGACTCGTCAGTCTTGGAAAAATCTCATTACTCATGTATTTTAAAATAATCTTAATCATATAAATGAAACCATTGCCACTTCATATATTAGTGGCTTCTGCTACCTTTGCCACTACTGTCTTTTGAATATCAGCAATGCAAAGGGGAAGAAATCGAAAGTCCTCAGTTTCACCACTTGCATTGTGTTCCAGCTGTCAGGTTTTCCTGTGTTTAACTGACTTACAGTGGCAAGAATGAACCTGGCCTGGTAGTAGCAGTTCCTGAGTTTCATGGACATTGACATGGAAGGAATTGTTCTTATTTAAAAAAAAAAAAAAAAAAAAAGTAAAATCTTTTTTTTCTGGGCAGTTTTTGTAACTCCGTTTTCTAGATTGGATGAGAGGCAAAGCGGTCTTATCTTGGATGAGTCTCCCTGGCACCTCTTTTAGTTTCTCCAATACATTGCTTCAATGTTCCTGTCACAAAGCAGATTCCAATGACAGAGGCTGTGTTTAGAAATGACAAACACTGTTTATAAGATTTTGTAGCATATCTTGGTTTGGCACAAAATACTGTAGCTTTTGAGTGTCTGTAGCATTTAAACTGCAAGTAAATGCAAATTAAATTAGACTATTTTGTTACTACATTGTTTCAAGGCATTCTGTTGGAAAATGTTGAAAATGGGTAGTTTTTTGGAAGGGTCTTCTATTTCTTACCAGCCTTAAAGATGGCTGAAATTTTTTCCAACTTTGACATTGTAGTAAATTCAGTGGGATTTGGAGCTGTGTCCCATTGCTTTGAGAATTATTCCAGTCACCATGCTGCTTGATTCACTGGGCATGGTGTTACTTACCAATACCATGGCAGCTGTTCCACTTCCTATAGAAGTCATGGTTGTTACTTAGAGTGGGGTCCCACCTTCCAGGTAAGTATCCACTGCAGGCTGTTGAACCTTTCTCTTATTCTTTGCCTCAGCATTGAGTAACTCCCACAGAAAACACTGAGGAATTGAAATCATTATCCCACACTCAGATCAGCTGTATTTGCTTGAGAAACACCTGAAAATTTTGGTGAGTCTTGCTATGTCTTGGAATTTCCACATCTCAGGTGTGTGCCCTCACGCTGGGCATTGGGCAGTACTAGGAGGAGGTCACTGCCAGTAGCCAGTATGTTTTTTAAGTTAGCCTTTTACTTCTTTTCTTTTATTTCACATGCTTTAAAGTGAAATGGTTATTCTCAAATGGAATGCATTTTAGTTGACCCTTTTTTTTTCCTTCCCTCTCCCTCCCACCCCCAAAAAGAAAAAAGCAGCGTTGAGCTTATTTTTAAATTCATCCAAACTGTTTACTTTTCACATTTCTGCGGAGCAGACGGAGAACTTGTAATCAATAAAAAAAAATAAGTGGAAGTGGCAGTAAATTTTTAGTTGTTGGTCCAAGCAGAACAGAGGCTAATATATGTGGACTCTAAGACATTACCTGGTTAATGAGGATGTATCACACAGGGTGTCACTGTGTGACTTCCACATGTTGCTTTGCTGTTCATCACAGCATCTAGCATTACAAACTTACTTGTTTTTTTTGACCAAAATTTATGCAAACAGTTCATTCACATAAGGATTTATAAAGCTCTCCATTGAATAAGACCCAGAGAGGCACTGAATTCTTGTAGAAGTTTAAGAGGCAAGACTGAATTCTTGATTACATTAATGCACATATATTCCAATTTTAGACTTAACATGTGTCTAAAAATATTTTAAATTAAGTTCGGCCCATAAAATGAAAGGGAAGTGTCAGTGCTTAGCAGCATTAGACAATTATGTTCTCTAGTTGACAGTTCTCTAGTTGTGGGAAGCAGCATAAACGCACCTGAAGCAAATCCTTGTATGCTGTAGTATAGCTTTTATTTTAGTTATGATTTCCAACAACTTTATTGAATAACTGTACTTAAAAATGCTCAATTAAGGTTTGAAAATACCTTGGTGGAATCCAATAACTGCATTCCCAGTTAACTCTGATTGTTAGGATTTTCTGTAAAGATTCTGAAACAAATTATTTTGGATGTTGTGCATATTTCCTAGAAAGCTGCTGTGCCTTCTTACAGTTTACTGAACATTTGTTCTCCATTCTGCTTATTTCCTTTTTTAAGGGCTTGGGTCCAGGCCAAAGAGCACAATTATGCTTACATGGGCCTTGCATTCTAAACACATGCCTAACTTAGCACGTAAGCAGTCCCATTAAAGTCAAAGGGATTACGTGCATATTTGGAGTTAGGTGCAGGCTTCAGTGCCTCGATGAATTGAGGCTTTACTGACTGAGTATTGTAACACAAAAAAAGCTTTTCTAAGCACAGATATTTAATGAAAATACTTTACAAATGTATCTTACATGGATAGAATCAGAAATAGAATCAGAAATACATATTTAACAGAAAAGTTACACTAGATGAAATAATTAGTAATTAATGACACAAATCCTCAAGGAATAATGAGCATGCTTTTGTAGTGAAATAGTAAGTCCAGCATCTGCTGCATTTTTTAGTGTGTATCGGTGGGAATAATTGCAGTCACCTATATGGAGAGTTATGATGGCAGTAGCTTACCATATCTTGAACAGCATCATTCTAAGAGCTGGCAGCTATTCAAAGTTATATGGGACTTTTGGCTCTGTATTTTTACTGGACTATTTCAAACTAGTAATTTCCTTGAGTGACCTTGCTTTCTGGATGTAAAATTTTCTTTGGCTTTTCAGTGATTCCCAAGCAGAAATCTGCATTCAGACAAAGAAAGCAATACCATGACTGTTGCGCATCAAAAAGAGAATTCATACAAACTAAGAAGCAAATAAGTGTATTTCTGAACTGGAGCCTTCAAGAGAGATCTCACCACAGTCTAGCCATCAGCATATACTGGATACCAAGACGAAGTTAGCAAGGCTGCCTTCATTTGTAGAGTTTGCACCCATGCTTTGTGTCTTTTTTGGACCAAGGCCTTGCATGGCAGTAAACCCACAACTGTAACAGCTTGTGGAGCTGACCTTTGTCTTTGACCTTGAAATAGTTTCACATGATTTCTCTGATTCTGCCTGTGTCAGAAGTATCTGGCTCTGCTTGGAGAGGGAAGGCAAAGCTGTAACGAGACGAGTTACTTGATCCCCAGCTTGCTGCTGTCTGTTTCTCTTGCTCTCTAGGAGTTGCAGCACAAGCAGTGAGAGTGGCCAGAAAGAGGCTGTGGACAGGTCAGGAAGAAACCCCTTCTATCCAGGTTGCTCAAATAACTCCTTGAACAAGGAGATAGGGATTTTTCTGTTTCTGAAGTTTCTCCATTGCCATGGCATTGTCAAAATAAATACCTGTTCAGATCTTGATTCATATGGGCATTTTAAATCTTCAGTTTGTACTTGGGTGACATACTGTGAAATCAGATGACCTTTTCTTAATCTTTGAAGAATTTGTTTTTTTCTGTAGACCCTTTCCTCTCTCTGTCAAGCCATTGGGTAACTGCCAAGCTTTGCAAGCAAACTCAAGGAAACTTCGCAGACCTCTAGAAAGTCTTTACTAATCTCATGAGGGGCAGTGGGCTCTAGTCTGAGAACATCTGCCTTACAGGTATTATTATATAATTGAATGCTTTTCAGATGCCGAACTGTGGTGGTTTTTTCCAGCTGTAGCACAGAGTTCCTTCCAGACTTCAAGTAAGAGTGACAGAGTGCTCAAACTCAATGGACTGAATGCTATGATGCTGTTTAATTGCTCTCTGCTGGTGTTTTCTGACTGAATTTTTCCTTAGGAAATAAACAGGTCAATGCTAAGGCTTATGAGAACAAAGATGTGTGTTGGGATTGCAAGGTTTCTCTTTTTTGTTTGTTTTTTATGTGCATATATGTGTTTTTTGTTTTGTCTTAGGGAAGACTTTTGTTCTTCAGAAGATTGGGGAAATGCATAAACTTAGTTTTGGGATTTAATAGTGAAACACATGAATTTATGTACGCTGAAGAATAAATAATGTCTTACAAATTCTTGGATTGTATTTCTTTGTGTAAGTATAACACCATAGGCAGATATTATCCTCCACATACTCCAAATAGAATAATGCCAGAGATTAATCTTAAACAATGGGTCTTGCAAATGTTACTTCAGTAGCATCAAATTTCGATACAGTGTAGCATCTAGGTTTCAGTGTTCTAGTATAGCTGATAGGCCCAGTTGTATTTTCCTAGGTATTTTGTGTCATGTATTTGTGCTGCGACACTAGCAGAGCAGATAAATTGCTGGAGAAATCAGTATTTATGTCTGTAGGTTTTGACTTATATAAGGATAGAAAGTTTATACCACTTTTTTCATTTTAAGCCTTTCCTGTTACTTGGAACTTTTTTTGACTATTTTGGGTTATATTTCTGGTAATATTTTCAGCACAATGTAATTTCACTTTTATAAGGGCAGTGTCATCCTGGTTTAATCTACCAGCAATCCAGTTTTATGCTCACTGTAGTTAGTAACTCTGACCCCTTTTATTTATTTAATGTCAGTAGGAGTCAAGTTTCGTTGTGGGCTTTACTGTACCACAGTGACAGTTGAATATCACTAGTCTTACGAGGCTGTAATTTACTGAGATTCAGTCAGATTCCTTGAAGATATTATCGTGTTAGGAGCAGTCACATTACAGCCAGATGATAATCCTAAACGAGGATTATCTCCTGTCCTGGAGCTTCTGCAATGACAATTCCATATTTGACATTGCTTTTTTATTTTTCTTATTTTATTTAGTTTTTTAATACTAGTAGACCTCTTTTATTTGAGCCATCTCTGGCCTGCTGTGGTGTAGAAGTGGTCATCTGTTCCTACTGGATTTCCGTCCTTCAGCAATATCTGAAACAGCCCAGCAAGTTGTATACGGTCTCCTGCATTTATCTGCCCATCATTTTTTCCTCCTGATGCTTTATGCTTTATTGTGCCTCCTTTGTAAGACATATTACTTTGTGTTCTTCAGGTGGGAAGAGAAGGAATTTGATAGTTTTGGCCCCCAAAAAATCAGCACGCCTGTGATGAATCTGTTTGCTGTAATGAGCTTTAGTTCAAAAATACCATTAGATAAGCGTATTGCGTATTAGTCTTACCTAGTGTGGTGGAGCCCTCATTATGACATGTCTGACCTCAACGACATTTTGTAAAAACATTTTGAGGTAAAAGAAGTGAGGAGGACTGGTGTAACGATACTGCAAGAGTGGTAAGCTCCTAAATAAGCCTCTGTGCTTTAAAGACCTCTAGAATTTAGTGGGTGTTATAAAAGCCAGAAGTCAGTGATACATGCACATTTACTGAAATATTTTTCTTACGTTGAAAGAATTGTTGAACAGCTTTGACAAAAATTATTTTTGTACTGTCATTTTGACCCAGTGGTATTTATATGGTAGTTTATATTTGGAGAAATGCTTCCATATTTAAAGGAATGGACACCATATTTTAAAATCCAAAGTATGTTGGCTCTTGGTGTTGACTTGCTGGTATTTGTGGAGTGACACAAAGAAGACCTAGTGTACTGAATTTATTTTAAAGCTCTCTTCACAAATTGTTTTGTCTCTAAGCAGTTACTGTTATTAAGCCAGAAAAAAAAAAGCCAAGTGGAAAGGTTATACATGGGAAAACCCTGTATAGGCTGCTGTTGGAAATTTACCTGCAGTTACAGAACTAAAACCAACAGCTACAGAGTTCCTCCACGAGTCGTGGAGTTCTAGTTCATTCTTAAAGAGCGTAGACTGGTTATGTGGGGGAATGTTGTCAGAGAAAGTGCTCTTGGCTCTGTTGACTTTTGCACACCAGGAGAATTCTGGAGGTATGTAGAGCATGTTGATTGTTTGCTGTGATCCAGTGATCCAGTATGTGGTCCTCTAAGCAGGTCTTTGAATAAGTCACTGAATGGGCTTCATTGCCTATTATTTACTACTATAGCTAGAGTTCTAGAAGAGAACTGGATATGCTATGGCTATACATTTTTTATTAAATGCCATTTAAAATGTAAAATATAAGTAGACCTCTGTAGGCATACTTTCATTCATGTCTCTATATGGAAAGTAGATATCAGCCCATCTTTTAGATTGCACAGGTATAAATCTCAGGACGTAATTTTACACTATGCTGGCCGAAAGTAATGAACACAATGGCTTCTTTTGATTTTGTTACAAGCACACACAAATTTGAAGTGCCATGTCTACAGTTTGACACATGTATAATTAGAGAAGCTGTAGTGTTTCTTCCCTTCCCCACGTACCTCACCTCCCTTGTGAAATAGTGGATTTTGTTATGAACACTTGCCCTTTTCCCTGCTCCTTTCCTATGCTGCTGTGAGTGGATTTCTGACCTTCCCATTTACCATATCTTGCTCCTCTCCTGTCTCAGTCAGTGTGAACACACCAGTTCTTGCTGAAGGATGTTTATCCTTTGAGGAGGAAGATGAAGAGCATTTGTGCCTGGATATTTTCATTCAAGGCAGAAATGCCAAGTCTTCACATTTATGTTTCTGTAACTCTGAAGCGTGCTGATCAATTAACCTTTACCTTACTTGTGCTGAGTTAGACTCAGAAAGCTAATCTACCTATTGCATCTAGCTAACTCATGATTTAATCTAATGACTCTTGCTTTAACATAAATTGTGTGCCTAAATATGTAGTGCAACATACTGATTCATATACCTAAGCAAATCAATACGTAATTAAACAATTTATCTGGTATAGCAGATGAAGCTTTTTGTTAATGTTGCTGGCTTTGATTTATTGAGAGAATCTCAGACATGCTAAGGAAACTAAATCAGAACCTACTGGCTAGCCAGATTGAAAAACAGCCATGAGTTTTCCTAAGGATTTCAAGCAGGCAACTCCTAGCTCTAGCAGCTGCAACCTTGGCAGTGACATAAAAAATAAGAGAAAGTAACTTGAAAAAAAATAAGTTACACATGTAACCAGCTGTTGGTCAGAGTAGTAATTGTAGAAGAGATTTACAGAAAAGCTGTATGCCAAGGATTAGCTATGTAATTCAAGTGCCCGTTCTAGTTCTGTACAATTTATTTTAATAATGTAAAGGGCACTATCTTTGTAGTTCAGACGGTAATTGTTACACCATCTTTGGTGTACAAAGAAGAACTTGTTGGTTTGTATGAATTCAGATAATGTTTTTCTGAAAGATTCTCAAGTTATCATTATTTTCTCCTCGTACAACGTCTACAGCAAATCAGGATAATGTTATAGTACGTGTATTGCCCTTTAAAATAACAGTGCAGAAGGTTCTTGTGTAAACTGTCCAGAACTCTCTTCTGAAGCAGCATAGGCCACAAATAATACTATATGTTAAAAATTTGGTGGAGTGACAGTGTACACCAAGTCTCCTTTTATGATGAGGTCTAACTTCACTGAGGACTGCAAAATACAGCAAAAAATTCCTGTTAACTGGCTTTTTAATCTTTTTTATAAGTAATAATGGAGTCTACAATGGAATCTTCTCAGTAATACTTAATGGCCTCAGTGATGAATTTAACTTTACTTATTAGGGAAGTTGATGTTAACATCACCTTGCTGGTTAGACAAATAGGATGTTTAAATATTTAGCATGATATTCTGCTTTGGATCATGGAAGACATTCTGGTTATTACACATAATTGTATTTTGCATATGCAGACTTACACAAAAGCTCTGTATTTTTGTCTCATATACTGAGTTAGAAAATATATAGAATAGGACTTTACTCAGGTATTTCAGGCCTGTTCCAAATAACTGTGTCCTGAAAGATCTTCTGAACAGTCATGTGTTTTAAAATTAAAAGTGGTTTGTAAAATTCATTGCATTGACTACAAATTCTGAAAATTCTTTAAGATGGCATAGGTCCAGTTTGAAACATTCTCAGCTTCCTCCAATATTTCCTCAATAAGGAAATAAGATGTGCCTTGTATTTCTGCACCATTTCCGTGAGTGAAGTGCTAAATATCATAGTAGACCTACTTCGTGCTACTAATGTATTTTTATTTTTATTTTGACTGCTAGTTGAATTTTTTAGGTTCAATTTTATTATCCATCAATGTAGTTAGTTACAGTGGCCATCTGTTCCTTTTGTTCCAAGGTATTTTAGAGCCCACATCGCCCTCTGCTTGACTCTATAGGTGTTTATGATGTGAATTAACAGTTTCTTCATACAAAAAGAAATTGCCTGAATTAATAAGTCTGTATTTTTCATGAAAGCCTGTATTTTATTAAGAACCGTTACAAACTGTTCAGGTTCACAATGTGTATACTCTAAGTATATTTCCCTAATTACAAATAATAAGACTATGTCAATATTTGCTTCCTGCTCACAGATGACCTGCATTTTCACTTAGAGGGGTACATCTCTGATTCAAGATGGGGTGAGGCATTTATTTTCCATTAATAATCTTCAAGGCCAAGTTGGACAGAGTCTTGAGTAGCCTGGTCTAGTTGAGAGGCATCCCTGCCCAAGACAGGGAGGTTGGATTAGATGATCTCTGAGGTCCCTTCCAGCCTATGCCATTCTATGATTCTATGATTCAGAGGCTGTCCTGTATCTTCCAAATTGGAGCAAAAAATTATTAACTTTTTTTTTTTCTGGAATTAAAAGAATAATTTATGATCATTTATCTGAATGGAAATGGAATCCTTTCCTTTCCTTGACTGGGAAGTCCTTCCTTAGGAGACATATTTGAAAATATGATTTATTGCATATAGTGAGTGAAGAGGTTGCTGAACCTGGAGTAACAGTACTCAGTGTGATTCTACATACAAGTGAAAGAAAAGACTGATTTTCTGCAGAAGGTCTTAAGTTCTTCCTTTATCTGTGTGTGTGAAAATAAACACAGTTTAATTTTTCTAAGGTTACCATGATGTGCTTCTAAGTTAGCCACTACTACACTTAACTGCTTAGAGCTGAAGAACTATAGTGTTGCTGCCTTCTCTTTTTTGGCAAGAGGGAACACACATTTGACAGAGCTTCAGTTTGAGCTGGGCTTGAAGTAGTTAAGCTTTGTGTTACGCTGAAGTGACATCCCATAATTGGAATTAAAGCATTAAATTATTGCCAGAGCTTCTATTAAAAGTGGAATATTAAAGCTCATATACAGCAGATTTTCTTCCCTAGGAACCCGTTTGTAATTAGATTCAGTCAGATGGATTGTTACTAATTAATTATATGGTGATGTGAACACAATAAGTAATGATGCGGTGCCTTGCACTAGCTAGGTAATTGAGTGTGCAGGCCTACCTGAGAGGCACATCTACTACATGGAAGAAGGTGAAAATGTCTGTTTGGTTCTAGGATTGACAATATAGATGAAGAGTCCTTGGATGGAAAAGAATTTTAAGACAGTTTTCAGGAAAAATTAGGCCTGTAGTGCTACACCTTCAAATTTCAGAAATATGTTCTTTCTTTACAAGCTAACAGAGAATACAAATGTGTATTTCTATGGGGATGATGGTTTCCTGGTTTTATATGAGGCTGTGTTCCGCTAAGGAGCCTTTAGTGGCCGCACTTTTCGCCGGACATGCTGGTCATGAAGGCTAAATGCTGAAGAGTCAGCCTTATTGAGTTCATGTTACGGGCGCCAGCATTACTCACTAGAGGGCTTTCAGAATTTACTTCTAAAGACAGATAATAACCTTCTGAGAACTTGAGGAGCTATCAGGATGGATCTAGTCTTTTGATGTTCGTAGCCTGTGTTTTCTGGCTTTGTAATGAAATTTAGGATGGAAGGATAAAAGAAATAGACATCAGAAAATAAACAATCACCCAATCTGCCTTGGATTGGGCACTGGAAACCACAAGAAAATAGCAATGCTAAATAGTTGGTGGTGTTAATTCACATCTTTTTGTTGCAGAGGATCTTAATAGAAAGGAAAACTCATCACTAGCTGAACATAAAAGATTTTGGCAGAAGTCAGAACATGGCTGAAAAGACACTGTCGGTCTGCAGTGAGTAATCTGAGGCAATTGTTGGTAACAGTAGAAATTCATTGCAGAACTCAGTCAGATGTGCTGAAGTCTGAACACACAGAGAAGACAGGGTTACAATTTGCAAGTAAATAGTGAGGAATTCAAGTGAAATCTCTGCAATTGCTTTTGCCTCCCTTTCTGATACAGAATAAAGTATGATGCTCTTTTGCATCTGTGTATAATTTGTGATTTGTGTCCTTGAGATAATGCAAATGTACTGTTTTTGACAGGACCGCTGATTTTGCTGCCTTGCTATGGGTCAGTTTCTGAAAGCCCCTTCAAAATCAAAAAAAGTCTTACCTGGAACATGTAATTTCTCTTGGCTGTTTCAGAGGAGTGTACAAAATTCTAATTGGAAGCTTTTGACTTGAACTGATTTTTTAAAGATTTTTATTTAGTTTCATGTCTTGAGTTTGTTTCCCTGTCCTTGAGCTGGAAGACCATGTTTCTATGCAGGGAGATTTAATTCAGAATCTTTCCCTCTTAGTGTACACTACTTTCTTTCTTTTCCTCTTTTCCTTCCTTCCTTCCTTCCTTCCTTCCTTCCTTCCTTCCTTCCTTCCTTCCTTCCTCTCCTTCCTTCCTTCCTCCTTCCTTCCTTCCTTCCTTCCTTCCTGCCTTCTTCCTTCCTTCCTTCCCTTCCTCCCTTCCTCCCTTCCCTCCCTTCCTCCCTTCCTCCCTTCCTCCCCTTCATCCTTCCTCCCTTCCTCCCTTCCTCCCTTCCTCTCTTTCTCCCTCCCTTTCTCCCTCCCTCTCTTTCTCCCTCCCCTCTCTTTCTCTCTTTCCTCCTCCTCCCCCCACTTTTATTTCTCTCTTTCAGTCTTTCTTTCTCCAGTAAGATAATAGTTACAATAGAGTGGCACCCCTGAGACTGAGGTATGCTTATGACATCCAGTCAAAAATTTTCAGCCAAAAGCCTCATGTGCTGAAATCTATTTCTAGCTTGCTTTGAAGTGATCTTTTGTCATGCTTTTTTGGCAGACATATACAAGGTTTCTTGGCTCTTGCTCCTTGCCATGCAAAAGCTTTGTAGCCACATGATGCTGATGCTGAGTGTGCCTGGTACTGGTACTTTCTCGCAGAAGGCATGCAGTCACGCTAAACACTGTTAAATCTTTACACCTTTTGCCCTTCATCTATACAGTGCAGAGTTGGCATCTGGCCAGTTTGAAGCAGGACAGAGTGAGTTGCATCTATCTGCAAAGCGTCATGTAGGCATTTCTTTAGAAGTAACAGTGTATGAAAAAAATTGCAAAACGTTACAGCTAAAGATGGCAGGCAGCTCTCTGCTCACTTAGTGGGGAACTGGAAGCAGGTATCTTTGCATTTGCCTCCGGATGTTTGTGTTGAGTGGGTGCACTGATTTATACAAACTTTTTGTGGATTTTTTACCAGTAAAACTCAGCTTTCACATGGTGGACTATTATTTCAGCAGCTGTGCCTAAGGCCATCATCTAGAGAATATTACAATTCTGAAAACATTTGGCATGCCAGCCTTCTACTCAAGAGTAATTAATTTCTATGATAAGGTTTTAGAAGCCTTAGTTAGTAGTTTACAGTTTACTATGCTCAGATGGGCTTTTCTGGAATCTTATAAACCCTCCCTGTGACTTCAGTCTCTGGTTAATTCCTTGGCACCGTTGTCGGTGAACCTTGTGTGGAGAAACCTGACTCCTGGCACAGAAGGATTATGTATCCCAGAGCTGGTACAGCTGCATAGAGCTCAGGTTGAGCAGTTCCAGCACTCAGCTCTTCCTCTACTGGTGATCTAACATTGCTGTTTACAGGGCTAGCTTTAAAACCTCCGGGAGGTAAAGTTACCCGAGAGGAGGGGGAAATTGGCTCACGTGTTAGGGAAGCTTCTAGCAGCTCGTTACAGGGGCTATCCCTGTAGCCCCTCCCTGCTACCAAAACCTCACCGCATAAACCTAGCACAAATATTTTACTAAATTGCTTGCTAGAAAAATAGTTTTAAACCACATTTGTAGTTTAAAATGCCAAGCTTGTTCTCCAAATAATAAAAAAATAAAGGTTGTAGCACTCTCAGAAACATAGCAGAAGTCTAATGCTGAATATGGGGAACAGTCATTTCAGAGAGAAGGATGCTTTTAGAAATGTTTTATATTCTTGTTGCTTTATGGGGAAGATTTTCTTTAAGCGCTGGGGAAGAATAAACACAAAAGATGTGTTGACTTGTGCAACAGAACCACAGATCCTAGTGCTTCAGGTACTTTTGAAAATTTCGCTAAGAGCAAAGTGGCCTCTTGACGAAATGGATTTCACCAACTCTTCTTTGGATTCGATAAGCATCAAAGATTCATTATTAAAATTTGAATGTGAAATTCAAGATGAAATTTTGCCCTTGGAAATCTTCTGCAGCAGTGCCATTTCACAAGCAGATCTTTCAGTGAATTGAAGAGACTCAAATCTCACAGAGTGAGCTCCAGTTTTGTAGTCACACTTTAACGTCACTGGTAAGCTTTTTTGTAGAAGAATCTCCGGAGGGTTGTGAAGGAAGCATTCTCAGTAGTTCTGTGGGTCTGAAGTGACTGTCCTGATTCTGATCACTGTCACTGATATGCCTCCGCTCACCAAAGCAGCAGCACGTATATGAAAGCTGATGTATGTTTCTGAATGTCTTTTCTGTAGGCATTGCATCTGCAATCTCTGTCTTACCGTATAGTGAAAATGTTATTGCCACCCACAGTTCTTGTTGGGAAAGTTTAAAAGTGCAGGGAAACAATGGGGAAGCCATATCATTTTTAATTACGTCATAAACTACGGATCAAAGCCCTTCATGATTATAATGTTAATGGAATGTCACTATTAGAGTACTTCTGTCATTTACAGAGAGAGAAGGCCTTTCTTATACATGTAAGTAGAGAGAACTTGGCTTTCGTTGTTCCTAGTTGGCCAAGTTCTTTGAGCCTTGCTCACAGTTTTTCTAGTTGACATTCTTACATGTGTAATAACTAATTTAAGGGGTTCAACTGAGTTTTGCAAGTATCTATTTTATTGTTTTATGAAGGGTGATTCTTACATATATTCTTTAATTTTCCACTTTAGTATATTTTTTAATGGTATGCCATGTGTAAAACTCCTGTAGTTTTAAATTTTCAAATAATAGTTAGCTAAAATGGAAACACTGCAATACTTAGAAGAATTATCTGTACTTTATTCTAGAATTTTCACTCTCAGTGAGGAACAAAAAGTCTTCCAGATAAAAATTATGGTCGTTTAGTCAGTGCTTGTGGTGCTTGTGTAGATTTTTGCTGTTCCTCTGCAAACTGTTCTACATAAGAAGTCCATGATCTTTTCTTTATAAGCTAAAATCATATTCTCAAGGACCATTGGTGCTATTTATATAGTAGGATCAACTGTTGTATCTTGCCAGTAAATGTTTCTTTGAGTGGGTGTGTTTTTTTTAATAGAGCATGTTTTACTTGCTGTTCGTTATCCTTACTAAGATGGACATAAGATGCATGTAAAATGATTTTCGCTACCATTTTGTCCTTGTTACCTGTTTGGCAAGCTTTTATATTGTGACCAGATTAATTCTCTTTCAATATTTCCTGAGATAATCACTTTAAAAGTATTTTTCCTAAGGTCTTCACTTGGATACAAAGTGCTAATAATATGCAACTAAATGGACGTTATATTCCTATTTCATAGGATCCTTTTAATGTATATTACAAACTTCTGGGCATTCTATATTAATGTTCCATTTACACGACAGATTGTTTTTCTGG
Organism: Tauraco erythrolophus; assembly: GCF_009769465.1. Taxonomy (NCBI): domain Eukaryota; kingdom Metazoa; phylum Chordata; class Aves; order Musophagiformes; family Musophagidae; genus Tauraco; species Tauraco erythrolophus. The sequence goes on along the minus strand of NC_141478.1, from coordinate 16,616,519 downwards.
TTTTATAGCATGCAGAGGTTCCAGTTTTATGGGCAGTGCCTGTTGTGCTTACTTTGTATCCTCAAGCTCCTTTGCTGGAATACAGCAGGAAGGCAACAGAAGTTTTATTTCTCTGGTGACAAATAGCTGGATAGCTGCTCTGGATTACAAGAAATGAGAAGGCTGAAGAGGACTGAACAGCCTAACTTTCCTTAAAAATCTTGTTTCTGCCTTGAGAGAGTAGGTCCTCGCTTACCATGAGTTCATACTAAAGCCCTGATACTGTCCCCCTAAACCGTTTAGTCTCTGCACTTTTCTCACTTCATCAAACTTGTCTTCCAGTTTCTTATCTCAGTTTAATCATGAGTATTAGCTTGACTCCTCCTCCTCCCACTCTTCCCATCATCAGCTTCTTCGTTTCCCATATCACTCTGTGGTTTTGTTACTAACAGAGTGTTAGCCCCTGCTTCAGTAGTCATTCTCTAGCTTCTCCTTATTGCTTACTCCTCATCATTACGATTTTCCAAGTCCTACAGGAATGGTTTTAATTTTAGACAAGGGACCACACAGATAGAAGGAATCTGTGCAGGGAATAAGAATATAGTGCAAAAATAATATAATTCTTTTTTTTTTTTGCCATTTTTAATGGCCTTTTCTGTTCACATATTTGCAAACTTACTAATGCAACTGCACTGCCTTCTTTCCAGAATTCCAAGTCCTCCCTTTATTCACAATTTTCTGTCTCAGGGTATATTGTGTCAGAAGATGGGCAGCAGATACCTGCATGATCATGTTTTTATGTAGTAGTGTTGGTTAAAAAATCATTACTATGTAGACAGCTAGTCTGTTCATTTAAAAGCAACATTGGGAATAATCTGTGAAGTATCTTAGTCTAACCTGGTTTTGGGACGGATAAAGTCATTTGGGTTTTGCTGGAGCAGTGAAAGGGTGATTAGATCACACCTAATTAAAATGCAAAATTTTTATTAGCTCATGACCAGCTCAGACCAACAATAACTTTCCCACTGTTTAAGAGTTCAATTAAATATATTTAAAATATCTAATATTTTTTGCATTCGTACTGTGCGTATATGGGCAGTAATGACATAAGACATCGACCTGAATAATTTATGGCATTAATGCTATTATAAGTTTCACTCCTGCTCTGTATATTTTCATACTAATTCTGAGTATGGTGCTGGAAACAGAATTAAAGTACAGTTAGCTATTAAAACTTCTGCTAGAAGCAGAAATATGATTGGTATAAGACCATATTTATAAGCCACTAGCCCACACCTTAGAAAACAATCTGGTGAAAAGTCAAAAGGTTTGAAACATGGCCAGGAAAATGCTCATTAAAAAGTTAAATGTGGTAGACCAATCAGAGTGGGTTAGGCAAAACAAAATCCCTGTGTCTGAGGTTAACCATTTGCTGTATCAGTTTGACAACATGCATGTCTCGCTGCACCTTAGTTGTCTTAAACTTGTAATACATGCAAACTGTCCACAGTATTCGAAGCTCTCTTCATGCTGAGCTCTTGCTACTTGGTTAAGTCAACAGAATTTAATCTTTCATGAAACAAAGTATTTTAAATGAAGCAGTGTTGTGCTGCTTTCTACCAAATCAACAAATACTCCAGTGTTGTGTGACATTGTGCAATCCTGTTGATTTCAGCGTTGAAAGGTGCCTAGTCTGGTTCTTTAGGTGATCAAAGACTGATATTTGTGCCAGATTTTGTTCTGTTTGTGGAATATAAAAAAAAAAAAAAAAAGTTAGAACAGACGACAGGAAATGAAGAACACGATATTCTGACTAGTGAGGAAAACAACTTACAATGATTCATGTCAGCCACTTAATTGTCCATTAAAGTCATTGGCAAAATGGTTTAATATTATCTTTGTAGAAGCAGATTCAATAGACATTCAGGGACATTTCTGCCTGAATGTGCCCTTCCTTTTTTCAGCTGTGATAAAGAACATTCCATTTAACTTTCTTTTTTTTGTTTACATAATCACAGCAGTCTAAAATATTTCCAGCTTACTGGTACGTATACTAAATTTCCCTAGTGTCACCAGCTCTTGATCACAGTCATGACAGCTGTTCTTGACAGATAGTCATGGCAGACAGCTTATCTTGAGCTGTCTAACCTAAATTTTAAATCACTGTTCGGTTTTATTGGTTTGTATAGTACATACTCTCATCACTGTAATAGCCAGTCAACTTTGTAACCCATACATTTTTCTGCATATAAAACCTGTCAGCTCTGAATGTTTGGAATCATGTTAATTTCTGTGTAAGATTCAAGATGGTCTGCATAAGAGAACTGAGATCACCAAAAGGTGTTTTAGAAAAGAAGTTACGAAGAATATGCAGACAGCTAATACTCAAAGCCTTCTAAATACTTTTAAAGTGGTACATATTTTTTTCATTACTTTTTGGAAAGTCTTTGCAAAGTGTCACTCTCTAATAAGAAAACAGAAACAGAAGCAGTAAAGACTAATGAGGCCTTCTGTAATTTCCTTGGCAACAACTGCACAGACTGGAACTTTTAACATTTCTATTTCCTCATCTCTCTGTTCATTTAGGATTGGCCAGAAGGAATTTTGAACGTAAAATCATTAAAATTTTGGAAGTGATGGTTGGAACTTCATTTGCAGATCACAATCCAGCCTGATAATTTTTATCGATGTCAGTTTCTCTAAATTATAAATGTCCTCAAAAATTGTTAAATCTGGTCTTCATTCAATGCTTGTCTTAAAAATTAAACTTGATCTTGAATTCTATTTGTACGTTCATGTCCATCTAGAAACACAGACAGCTCATTTCACTTGTGCTTAGGTGTAAGAAACATAACTGTGTCAGAGTCTCTGACTATGCCATAGACAGAAGAGCACCATTAACCTTCCTCATACTGCACAACGATGAGAGGGCGAGAGGGAGATTCGTGCTGTATGACAACAAAACATGAATCTGTAAGTTTACCAGCAGCTATGTAAATGTCTTTGCCTCCTTCTCAAGACATACATTTCTTAATTGGTTCTCAGTACAAACCACAGTTATTTTACAATCCATGTTTAGGGAAGCCAATCCCAGGTCCTCAAGGCAGAGGTTGAGATGGCACATTTGTAAGAGCTGTTTGCCTCTGGCTGAAAAAATACTGAAGATAGCCGCAAAGAGAGATGGAGCTTATATATGCATCAGTTTATAACAAATACTAAAGCCCACAAGAAGAATCCTGTACGTACTGTCCAATTGCCACATCTGATGTTTTATTGCACAGGTGCTTAAGGTGCTGTACTTCTGCCACACACTAATTATTTCCAATGTGTTTGATAGAAGATATATGGTGAACAATTGGTAGTTCATATACTTTTACTATTAAGTTTTGGTCTTGCTTTATGCAGTCAAATTCTGTCTATTTTGCTATACTTTCATTTAAAAAAAATCAGAACTGTTCCACTCAGTTTGCCATAAAATGTCTTGGCTTCTAGTGGCAAACCTGTACTTCTTATTCCAGTGTTTCCAAGAATTAGTATTTTGTATTAGTTTGAAGTCTTTTTTAAATCACTACATGCACACAGAATATGAGTGTTTGCTAACTTCTCTTATAGAAAATACTGATCAGAAAAACAATATGTTTATATAGTCTAAGGAGCCTCACTTTCATATCACATGGTGGCCAGACACAGCAGCTGAAACCCATATTTAGAGAGGAAAAAATTTTAATATAGTGAGAGTTGATAGACGTGCATCAAAGTGAAATGTTATTTTTGTAGTGATCAGCAGGCTTCAGACTCCCATGCTAATCATAAACTTTCCAGGCCAATAAAGCTAATTTGTTCTGTTATTGACACTGGCCTTCAGCTCCCTTTCCAAAGGCGAATACTGCACTTGCTGCTAGCTAGAAAATTAGCAAAAGGCCTTCTCTGTCTCCTTTTCTTTAGGCCTGTTATACATGTGATGTTTTGGGTTGTTGGTATGGTGTCTATGAGTGTGTCTTAGACGTATTATGAAGAGAAATTGGATGAGCTACTCTATCCTCTTTCCAGTCTTTCCTATTAACTTACACTACACTGGTTATGGCAACCATATATGTTCAGGGCCTCATCTCTTCCTCTACAATATGTCCTTCCTTCTTCCTGGAAACATTGGACCTGAGAGATTAAAGGCCTTTGTGATTTGTCCAGGCTATCCGATGTATAACATTATGCCCAGTCTTACCACATAGTGAATTCTACAAAGTTACACCCACCTTTTTTACATGTATGGAAAAGGCACTTTGAGATGTAGGCAGATATTCCAAGGATAGCTGAGATGATGAAGGTTACCAGAAGAAATCACGTCAGCCTGGTAAGGTCCTCTGTGAATTGACAGGTAGCTGTTCAGCAGTCTGTGAGGAGGCTGCAGCTGAACAACGTAACAGACCCTAGAGGTGCTGTGCGTTTGCAGTTCTCCAAACCACAAAAAAAAAAAAAAGAAGAAAAAGGCAGATTTAGAATAGCACCAGCCAAACGAAGGTACTGCTGAATGATGATGATGGTCCAGATGATGGTCACAGGCCAGATGATGGTCACAGTTTGGCCTCTCTGCTGACAGAATATCAAGCCCCGTGACATTTGGGTTTGGTAGCTGTATCTGTTGCTATGTACATGTTAAATGGAACATCCCTGAGTATGCTCTCCTTTGGAGGTTAAAGAAGTTCATTATCATCATGATTTCAGGTTTTTCTTCAGCTTTCATGTGGCTGATGGGTGCAATGAGCACGTATTAATCAACTAAAGAAGAAAGCTCTGTGCATAGTGTGTACCTATTAAACAGTATAGTGTTCACCAAAGAGCAGTTGAGATGAGTGTGTCTGTAAGGTGGAAGGAGGACTTTGACATCAATTATTAGAATAAAGTCAAATTAATCACAGAAGTTCAAGATTCAAAATTCAAAAGTATTTCTGAATATCTGTTTAAACTCAGACTTGATTGGAATTTTAGTTGTAGAAGGAAAGATTATTCGCTGGCCAGCTTCTGATCAACAAAGAGGGACTGTAAGATCATTTTTAAGAATTTGGGTTTGCTGTGGTTTTTTTTTTCCAAATGGAGACAGAATTTAGGTGCATTTTTAAGAGTTAATAGCCTGTTACATGAAATGATAGGGAAATAGTCTAAGCATCTTAAGATAGTGTTTGCAAAAGTGTGATACAAGAGACAGAAAAAGTAGCATCAGTCTATTTCAGAAGAATGGTGTGTTTATTCTGTTACTATTGTAGGGGGTTTAATCTCCTCAAATAGGTAGGTTCATATGCTCAATTTATTCCTGGGAATTTCTGTATTACAGTGTCCCCACAGACTAAGCAAATGTATGCTCAGATTAAGCATTGTGTGATTGATGTGAGCAGTAATAGTGATATTACATTGGAGGTATGCTAAAGCTTGATTGAATTTATGGCAGAACTGCAGAATTAGATGCAGAATTATCATATGTTGCATAACAAGTCTCTTCTAGAGCAAATTCATTAGAACCTAATTTTGTGTAAAACTAAATGGTTGTATTTCTTTAACATAATTCCGTCAACTTTTCTGAACTTGAAAGTAATTCAAAAGCAACTTCCAGCTCAGAAATTTGTTACGAATCTGTCACTTAGGCACATACTGTACAGATATGACCAAAATGAGTCCAGGATGCAATACATTCAAAAGTTTGACTCTTACAAAAATGTTCTTTATAGTCTTACTAAAACCAAAGTAAAAATAAAACTACCTTAAAATCATGTATCTAAACTCTCCTCTGATCAATTCAGATCATGTCTGATAAACTAGTAACAGTTATTATTGCACAGCAGCCTTATCTGCTGTCTTTTCTCATTATGCTTTAGGAATTACATTGATGAGTTTGGCTTCAAATACTTAGTTGCTTTTTGGTACACATATAAATGCAAGAGGATATTTTGCTTTCATTACTTTTTTTCAAAGCCATAGTTCTGCAATTTTCTTTGTCCTTTTAGTGTAAGATGCACCATGCTGTAACTGATCAAACTTTTCTGTTGATTTTCAGTTGTAAGAGGAATGTTAAATTAAGCATAATGAGTGTTTACTCTCTTTCGGATTAAAAACCTACATGTTCTTCCAATTAAAACAATGTGCTAGACTACTCATAACATAAACATGCTTACAGAAGACATTTGTTGGGGAAGGGGTGTCTGAATATTATTTTTTTCAGTCATATATTTGACAGTCCCACTTCCACTCTAATATGCCTATTTAAAAAAAAAAATTATTTGTCTAGAGTCACTGTCTGCAGTGCTGCTGTGGCATGCTTGCTTATATATTTAAGTCTGTAGGGTTTTTTCTTTTTATTTTTATGCAAAGTGACCAGATGACATCAGTAGTCTTTCTTCAGTTAAAATTTTTTGAGAAAGTTATATTTGATTTCAATTCTAAACCTGTACATCACTTTCTGTTCTCATGTAACTACAACTTCTTTTAGTAATATGGTTGTTGTGAGAAGGTGAAAACTAGGTACTGGGGCTGATGTTGGATTCTCCACACGGGTCTTTATTTTGAAAGCCTTGCTTGCTGAAGATGTTCTTGTACTTAAATAAGCCTTATGGGCAGTGTAATATGCAAGAGGAATGCGAAGGAGCATTAATATGGCTTGAGTGAGGCCCTATATGTTTTCCTTTGAAATATCTTCACTGCTTGCCAAACTGCCTTGGCAGTGAATAGCTTGAAGGCTAGATGTGGAATTTCGCCTGTATACTGTATATTTCTCCACAATTGAGTGAATATAGTCTGAGACTCCTGCGCAAATTTAAAGGCAATGATTGAAAGTCTTAGGGTAGTATGATAGATGTACTGAAGAATCTCTTAATGCTCTTAAAGTTGATTATGCTCTCCCTAATAATACATATAATAGTGATCTTGGATAGAGATTTCTAGGAAATTTTTCTTTCTTCTTAGATATGTTGACGATTTCCTAGATATGGACATAAGAATATTTACTTTAATAGGTAAAACTACAGTATCTGCCTTTGAATCCTTTGTAGTTACTGTTTTTTAGAGGAAAGCAAAAAAGGTCAGTTGTTTTTTTTTCTAGAAATAAAGGTTACAAATTGAAATCCAGTCTTTGGTAAACACTTTCTTTAGTGTTTCTAGGTTGCAAAAAATCTTCAGAAGTGGCATGCTGTTTCCTAAGAATTAGTTTACATAAAACCTGCTGATTCTACTGTGCCAATGTCACAAGACATGAAAATGAGAGAAAAATAAGCAATATGTGGCATTTAGATGAAATGTTTTAGATTTAAAGTTAATATTTACCTATAAGACTATGCCCCAAGGAGTCAGGCCATTTACAGATATTCTTGGGGAGGCAGTAATTTTTATTTCCCTCTAAGATATTGGCTAAGTAACTGTTTCGTTATATGATGGTAGCAATCAAGCTGAGAGATTGTGAAGAAACAGGGACTAAAAATGGGTATTACAGAGAAGTCTACTTGAAAATGACATGAGAGAAAGAAAATAGCTGAGAACATGGAGGTGAAGGATTGGAAAAGCTACAAAAAAGTACCTGGATAATACTACGTTTAGATTACATTAATCTGTTTGATGTAAAAGAACTGCTTGGAAAGTTAAAGAATGAGATTTAAAGGCCTTTCTTAAGATAAATGCCTAGTCTTCCATGATAATACTTCATAATAAACACTTTAATTCATAGATTAATGCTTGATTTAATCTTTGTCTATTTTGGCTTCAGATAAGTAGTTGTCAGTGGTCCATGACAGATTGAATTTGTGTAATGCCATTTACCATCACATTTTAGCACATATACTAAAGTATTCTCTTGATCTGCTTGCATGTAATGCATTTAGAAATTTGAATCAATACATATTTTGTATGAACTAGGCTTCTAGTCTAGAATATTGGGTAGAATTTCGCACTGTGAGTTTTCATCAGTGAAACATCTCGTAAGGGAGAAGAATGTCACTCATTTTCAGTAATCATGGAATCATAGAACGGTTTGGGTTGGAAGGGACCTTCAAGATCATCTAGCTCCAACCTCCCTGCCATGGGCAGGGACACCCTCCACTACACCAGGTTGCCCAAAGCCTCATCCAACCTGGCCTTGAACACGTCCAGGGATGGGGCATCTACAACTTCTCTGGGCAACCTGTTCCAGTGTCTCACCACCCTCAGAGTGAAAAATTTTTTCCTTAGATCTAATCTAAATCTTCCCTCTTTCAGTTTAAAGCCATTTAAAAATGGTAAAAAAAAAGAAAGGAAAAATCTGTCTGTGGTACTTTAAAAATGAAAGAAATGGTTACTGAGATTGAAAGAGAAGCAAACAATCTCTAGTAAATCCCACCTTTTCTGATTAAATATAAATTAACTAAGACACTATTAAACTATTATTTACTTTGCAGGCTTTGGACAGAAAAAAAAAGATTCTACACTTAACAGTTCAAAACATTATTTGGATATTTGTTATTGTGTGTGGGTAAGAACATGTGCCGACAACCTTATCATTGCACTTTATTTGGTGTATTTCCTTGGAAAGGGATAAAATGACTGTATTTAATTGTAAACTTGCTTCTAAAACAAGTAATGACGAATCTGCAGACATAGACAAAATAAAACTGCCAGTTTGGGAACAGTGTCTGTTTTTATTTGCTTATTTGTAGTTTGGGGAATTTATGTATCTGTGTATATTTTTTCCAGATGACGAGTATTAATAATAAATATTCTCCATGCAGCTGTCTAGTATCGTGGCAAACTCTGTTAGATCTTCAAGTGTTTTCCAAATACATCAGCAGAGTAGCTGTGGTATTAGTCATACTTACCATCCTTCAGCAACTCATGTCAGTGAGTTGCTATATAGCTTTGAGTAATTAATTTTAAAATTCATGGACAAACTGCTGGCATAAATGATGACTCGATGGCTAGAGTACTAACCCTTGAATGCAGGAGAATGTTTAAAAGAAAATTCAGTTCTGTGTTATACCACAGGCTTACTTGTAAATGCGCAGGCCCCTGGGTACCAGAAGTTTTGCAGTCATAAAGGGTAAAATAGTAATTGTCTTTTTTTGAGACATGTTTTTTCTGGAATCTCTTTTTTTCTGACGAAGTGAAGTTTGAAATATCTGTAGTGCGTTAAGGGCATCAGTAATTGGATTGATGAGCAGCTTTAGAGGCATCCTAATACTTACAAATTTTGAATTAAAACGACATTTCTTTCCTATTGGAGCATGATTGTAATGCATACCTGGCTAGCGTGTATTGGTGATTCTGAATAATTATTATTAATCTCAGGTTAAAATCACTTGGACAAATTCCTGTCACTAACATTTTGGACCGTTAGACCAGGATGCTTTAGAAATTTGAGTGTTCAATGAAGTCCATGTATTCTCTTGGAAAGTTCTCTTTTAACTGCTGGAAGTTGTAATAGCTCCATTCGGATAACCTGGAGATCTGTATTTAAGATAATTGTGTTCTTTTAATGCCTTGAGAAATCCTGCTCCAACTTTCCCAAGTGTAATAGTAACATTGGCTATTATGTGACACTACTTTCTGCCACAGTTTCTTTCTACAGGAAGTATCACTAAGTCATTGTCTTTCAAGAGTCATCTTTTCTTGCAGTAATATCCACAGTGAAATGAGCAAGCTAAACAAAACCCCCAACAACTCCAACCAAACAAACAAGAAGTTAAAGATGGGAGGAAAAAAAAAATATATATTTATTAAAAAAAAATTTTGAATTTTCTAACTATTTTGGATGCTTGCACTGATCCCTTGACAGGGTATCTAAAAGAGCAGGGATAAGTGGTTAGTGAAATACATGTGAAAAAGGCAGGTCAACTCTAAACTAAATATGCTACCAGTGTAATGGCAGGCTTATGATGCTGTTACGCCAGGAAAATAGCTAATTGGTGAGTACCGTTACTTGTTTCATGGAACATGATCTAGCATGTGGAGCTGCATATAAAAATTAAATGATATATTCACTGAGAAATAGTTCATTGTGAGGACACCTTGCCTGAAACATTGGCTGAAAATTATTTAAGACATGATCCATACAAATTAAGTTACTGTGTTGAAAAGACTTGGAAATGTGCAGGAGATCTTCAGAAGGAAATCTTCCTTCCACATTGAAGGAATTTTCTGTGGTTTTGTTCACTTGCTTTTTGTTGGAATTCTGATTGTTTTCCAGCCGTGTGATGGTGTTGGCTGCACAGATGTGCTTTTACAACCAGATTTCTCAAACAGTCAAGTTTTATGTCTCTCTATGGGCTTTTAAGATTAGAACTGGTGTTATTGCTAGCTTTAACCCATGTAGACAGTCTGAGTATGGGGATGAAATAATCAGCACCATTTGCGTCTTTCAAATATATGTAGAGAACGTTTTCTCACTTCCTTTGTTCTATGTGGCCTTTTAAGAAGTTCTTTCCCCTCCCCCCCTTAGTGTTCATAATATATTTATTTACACCTTGTTACCAGCAAACTGTATTTCCAGATTTTGTGCCATTATGTAGAGATTTTACACTATATACTGTAGGTTTATCTGGGTAGCTAATAATTGTACATAACTGCATAAAAATAAAATGGTTTGCTAACTAACTTTTTAATAAGTGTTTTCAAAGTATCATTCTGTTTCATGCAGTCATTTTGGCCTTGACTCTCCTCCTTGTATAGTAGAGAAGTGTTCGTGAATTTAGGCATGCCATTTGTCCCATGAGAAAATTTAACTGTACTGAACTTGTTTCAGTTGTCTATTTCAGGAAGACAAGTTTTAAGTTAAATTACACTGGGCATGCTCTGAGTACTCCAAGGCTTATTGGCTATTCATACAAGTATTTATCAGTTTTCTGAGTTGCTGATCCTATAGTAAATGAAATATTTGAGACACAAGAATACATAATTATTTTAAGATCTTTGTTATCTAGTTTGAGCTGCATATGAATTTTCAGAATTCATATACAAGACATAGCTTAAGATCTAACATAATCTATAGCTGTATGTTTCCATTCTACTGTGTTGCAGAAATCACCACACACAAGAATTGAGCATTTTATCTTTGTAAATGGCATGTGTGTTTGCAGTGCACCTAGAAGAACATTGTTAAGTCCAGGTATCTGCTCTGCCTGTGTGCTTCTCAAGCTGTTAGGCATGTAGAATCTCTGTCCAGAGTCCAGAGAGCTGGAAGATTCCACATGTGCTGATAATTCATTTGGTTCTAATGGGCAACATGTGTTTAATGTGATTACTTTAAAAACAAGCAGGTTTATAAGATAAACTATCCAAAAATTTATTGTATAAGCAATCAGATTTCCCCAGAATTTTGTTTTCATCAAGACAGCAAAGATACACAGTTTCTCTTTAATTAAAGAGAGTTTGTTCCTTTTTGGTATGCTATACATCTGCAGAGAAAGAGGAGCCTTGTTCTGGCACTGCAGCTATGCTTCTAATTTGTACCTAATTTGCACCAGCAGTGTAACTGATCTGTAGGTGCTGTGCGTTCTTGACCTGGCATGGACCCCCAGTGATGAAAAATGAGTCTTTAGTCTACTAATGGGGTAGATTTTGACCTAGGCTAGTGTTAATTCTTCTAATTTGCAATGCAATTAGGAGCAGGTTGTACGTGCATCAGACGGTCTTATTGAAAGAGGTGGTGAATTGGGAAGATGGAGTCAAACAAAACACCAAGAGATTTTTGGGAAGGAATAATTGCCTCTTTGGCTCAGGGGTTTTGTAACTAGATGGGAAAAATTTGGATGTGGTTGCTGCCCAAAGCGTAAGTTACACTAATATGAAATTAGTTCTCTCTGCTCACTTCAGGTATCTGGGTGTATAATGAAATTACTTTGGAAATCTTCCTCCTCTTTCTTCTTGTATTTGGTTTCAGGGTAAGAGCTTAATCCAGTGTGTTTTGAACAGTATTGCAATTAAATCTCAAGTCTTCAGCCAAGCATATACATTTCCTTTGGCAAACCAAGAGCTATTTTCATTTTTTCTATCAGAAGAAGAGAGGAGAAACATGGTATTCCCATAAACTACTGAAAATACAATTTGATTATGAATACAGGTCTTCCAACTATTTTGTTTTCCCCTTTCTTCTTCTTTTGGATCTGAAATAAGCTCTGGTTCAGTATGTCTGTGACATCAGAGAACAGAGGTGCGTGCCTGTGCTACAGAATTGTCTTTGGCTCTGGTGCTCCAACTATATGAGTCCTGATCCAATGTTTACTTGCTTTTGTTAGGGGGAATGTTGATCTAGTCCTTTCCCCTGAATAGCGTGTGTAGCATATGCAGTACTGGCTCCTTTCTCAAGGTTACCTCTGTTTCAAGACTGTTTGTTTATCTGCTGTGTGATACAGTCTCTTACCTTGTTCCTTTTGCTTAGTGGATTTCTACTATTCCAAGCCCTGTATACACAGGATTAGAAATGTGAATTTTGGCATAGGCACAGACTTTCAGGGTCCTGATTACACTAATGGCTGTAATAGCCCTGACCAGCCTCACCCTGGTGGGCCTCCTCCCACAACTCTGCTCATGGGACCAGTAGCCCCATTTAAATTCAGCCCTGGGCCTTCATTCCCTGCTTGAGCTACCTTGGAGGCAGGCCTTTCCCCAACTCAGCCACAGCCATGCGTGCATCTGGCCATGGACCCTGCTGATTTGCACCTCGATGCATGGACTGACTTCTTGGCTTGACCTTGGACCTGACTTTTCACAACAGGCTTGTTGGGTGGTCTTGACTCTTGGTTGACCCTGACTGCGACTCCTTGATCTGCCCTCCTCTGTCTTGTGGTGGCAGTGGGACGGAGTCCTAGCCAGTGAAGGTGCCTGCCTTGCTGCCCTTGTTGGCATGCTTACACCTGGTTCCCTGACTCTTTAGGGAGCAGCCAGCTGTCTCTGCTCCCTTACAAAGTTTTGAAGGTTAACTGATACTTTGTACTGCTTTAGATAAGTAGTAGGCATGAAAAACACAGGCCAGCATTTGCAGAGCTTTCTTTTAATCTTTAGTCGGCTGGAGATGATGCTCATTTCTTGCCAATGTAGGTTTTGCCTTAGTGTTTTTTAAACATTTCCTACCTGCATATTGGACTAGTATGTGCTATAGTTGATTCACTCTTGGGGAGGGCTCACAGTGATTTTCAAAGTTCTTTCTAGATCTGTTTTCCCCAGTCTAAAAGGCTATCATTGAGATTTCCACCAATGTAGCAATAACAGGACAGCTAAAGAATACGCATGAAAACATGTTCTACAAGGACTTTCTCCTCTGAATGAATTTCAAGAACATTTCCAAGGAAAATTGAAAATTATGATTACATTCCTAACTGGTTAGTTTTCTCTTTGAGACAGCTTGTTCCCATCATTTTATGATGGCATGTTTGATGTAGCTGTCATTTGCCAGCTGGACACTTGGGAAAATGTGTGTTAGCGCTAAGATCCAGTTTTAATGTGTTGTAGTTGTGGACCTGAAAAAAGACTCTCCTTTTATGATTCTGATTTCATAGGAGGATTCATAGTGTAGGTCATAGCCTATTATGTCATGCAATTTGGTGCTTTTTTGCCCAGACCTCTGTTTGTTTTTGTAATTAAAAAAAAAAGTATACTTACATGATGCAGAGGCCTCACCTTTTTCCTTATTGTATCTTTAAAATACTTCCTGCATGTAGAGTTAGAAGTATCAGCCTTTATCCCTTATGAAGAAGTGAAAGATCTGAAAATACCATGATTCAAATTTATATTTAGAATGTTTTCTCTAGGAGGAGGCTTCCTTTTCACAGGAAATAGACATGCATTATTTGTGTAATTTACAGTTAATTTGGTTTAGTTTGGGGGTGGGAGGGGATTTGTTTGTTGTTTTTTTTTTAAAAGAACAAACAGGCCTAGTCTCATCTCTTAGTTTAGGAAAAGTATACAAATATAGCGGTGGTACCAAGTAGTTTGTTTCCAGTTTTGTGGTAGGTGCGAAGGAACCGGTTCAAATACTTTACAGAGTAAGGCATGCTTTTTCCTTCAGTTCCTATTTTTATGTGGCTGCTCATTTGTTACACTTCAACAAGAAACACAGATCAAAATACTCTATGTGAAACTAATGTGATGAGAGGTAGTTTTCTAGAAATGTGTGTCTGGTTTTTATGCATACAAAGAAAAAGATTAAATATGATCCATCAAAGAACTCTTTTTCCTTTTGGTTTCACCACTGTTTTTGTGTATAGGAAGAAGTAGAAGACAGCATGAATAATGTTAGATCGTGTGTTATGAAAATAGGTAAGAAAATAATACTAAAATAAAGTGTGAGGAGGACAAGAACATGGTGCTAAAAATCTTAATGCATTATTAGGAAAATAGAAGACATTGATTAACAAATGCAGAGAGAAAGATTTTTGTCACACATGAATTGTATTCATAAAAATCAGAAGTTCAATGCAAGGTGTCCACTCAAAATGTAGTATCGGGCAGAGGAAGGAATGCCTCATAAATGCTATCTTATTCTACTTGCACTATGTTACTACTGTCTGGGGAGGCAAAGAGGTGCTTTGAGAACTTGGGATATAAACCAGAATTCTATCATCAAAGTACAGAAAATTGGAATATGGCCATGAAAAATATGCATTCTAGCCCAGCTCTGGGCAGGTGACGACCAAGGGTCTTTTCCTCTCTTTAGCACACTGTAATGCCAGAAAAGAGAAAGGGATAATAGATTTAGTACTGAAGGAAATATTCAAGATGATAAATCAATTTGAGGTTAATACTCGGCTCTTTGAAGGTGCACCTTTTCAGTAAAGTCTGGCTTTGTAATCACAAGGTTGAGGTTTAAGAAGTTAAGAGTAAGGAGAAGAGGATGGAAATGCTCAGATTTCCTTTTCAGGCCTTGATTGTAGTTTAAAAGCACCATACACTGCCAGTAGCCTGGTAGTAAGAAGAAAAAAAAAGATTATAATGAAGACTAACATGTTATTATTGAAGTAACTGACAAATTTCCAGTGATGTGAGGTAAGCTGGGTAGACCTCATTGTATACAAATGCCCAGCTGAAACTTACTGTGTGATCCCGTTTCCACAGGATACAATAGTACTTTTTTAATGGTGTACTTTCTAAACTGATCTGACCAGATCTCTATTTCCTCCCAACAAAGAAACAAAAAGATGAGAAACAGATGAAAAGCCAGAACTTGGAGTGACATTAGATGAGAAACAAGTGGAAAAATGAGCATTGCTCAGTTTAGAAAGGGAAATAAGCAGAAATAAAAGTTAAAAGGTAAATTGGAAAGTGATTAACTAAAAAAAAAACTTTAGTAAGGACACAAAGCAACTGTAAGGAATAATTTATTAAAAACTCTTTAAAGATCTCTTTTCCACAGTATCCCTTTGTCTTTTCCATAACTGTACTGTGGGATCAAACAGTGATTAGACATACAGATAGGTAAGAATATCCCTAGCTTCATTATGTGAGATAACAGTGGAAGACATGCTGCCTCATGAAACAGTGTATTCTGGTAGCCAATCAATATTTCAGTTTTGGAAGGAATTCTTTTCTGGACATAACTATCCCTTAAAATTTTCATTGGACAAGAAATTATGTGAAGTCAGCTGCTTGCTTGCTAAAGTATTTGAGCAAAAGTACAAATAAGACATTGTGAGTTGCTTCGAAAAGCATTGGTGTCTGAAATACTTCAATTGAGTTAAAACTTCAACCAAGAAAAAATGCTGAGATGCACTGAAATACATGTGGGGCTCTGGGACTTGTTTCCTCCAAGGCACTTGGCGTCTGGGGTTCACTCTCACAGGGCTTCATGTACTTAACCTTTAGGCTATAATGCATGGCTCTCACTTTGACTTCCTTCCCAAGCTGTGTGGGGTTTGCTTTGTTTAATGGCATATATACAAGACCAAATAGTCCTTCTTGGTCCTTCTTGTACCTGTTTTTATTCCATCTGTTCTTGGTCAGTAACAGAGGGAGATGCTGATGAAATTCAGGTTCAGTGTGAATATGAGCATGCCTTTTTCAGAAAGACTGCAATAGCAAGGAGAAACGCTTTAATTATAAAAGGGAAATATAGGAGAGAATCACTTTCTGTCTGCACCCTGTCTGGCCAGTGAAATGCAGAAACCAGTGAAGTGGATGTAAAAGCCTCCATGGAGGTAAAGAAACCCTTTTGTGGTTCAGCTGCGCTATTTCCTGAATCCAAGAAGGCAGGGCAGTGCAAGGAGCAGCATTTTTCTGCATGCATCCTCCTCCATACACTGTTTTATCTTCAAGCAAAATACATTCTTTCTGCAGCCTAAGTTCCCTGACTACTCAGACACGCACATAAGAGTGGCAAGAGACTACTTCTTTATTTCAATTATTTAATTAAACACAAACTTTTTTTTTTTAAATCAAGAAAACTCATAGAAGAAATGTTGAGTGAAGTTTTATGGCCAGTGTCTCTCAGTAGTTCAGGCTAAAGGACAGCACTAATTTATTCTAACCTTAGAATATCTGAATAATCAATTCAGAAGGTAATGCTTCCTGGAAAAATGAAATGAGATAATTATTAGAAATGCCTATCTGACAGCTTTAAATATGGCAGCCATCTTTACATATGACTTTTTCAAGCATATAAGACTTTTTCTGGTAAACTTTTGTTCCTTTTTTTGTTGCAAGTAGCCTGTAGATCACTAACTGGAGAAGATGAGCAATTAAATAAAAGCAAAACATAGTAGATTTTGCACTTCATTTTTCTTTTGTTATTCATCAGCATCTCATGTAATTTGTACTAAATTTCTAATACATTCAGGCTTTTTTCTCCTCTGTTAAATATTTATATGGAAAGTTGAAATAAAAAAAAAAAAAACACCACTTTTTCTTAAATTATAATAGAATATGCAGTGTCTACTTAGTTTGCTTTTCCTGTTAGTAATTCCGGGAAGATGGTGTCTGGCCACAGCAAATCGACAGAATGCTATTTTAAATACTTGTTTTAAGAAACGGTTAAAGGGCTTATGTGTTATGCTGTAGCAGCAGACTTGTTTCAGCCTTTGTCTTCCTTTTAAATAGTTCATCGGTTTACCTGCTTCAGCTGAGTACCAGTGGACATTCCCGTCAACCCTCTGTTTCCTCCCCAATTCAGTAGCATTGATGTTGTATCCGTAGTGACAAAATGTGAATTAGACTAAGGATTTTCACTTGTACTTATTAATCTTCTGAAATACACAGAAATTGTCATTGTCTTGTTCTACAGTATTCAGCCTGAAATATGTAGCTATACTTCATTTTATCGTGCTTTAAGAGTTTGAGAGTTCTACGAATGTTAAAGCTGTAGGCAGTAGAAAGGAAGTCTTTAAAATGTTGTTTTCACTCATGTTTTCTCTTACTTTTATATTAGGAATTTGGTCAACTTTCTAAGCAAATACACCTTTAGCAGAAAGAAGTAACTGTGAGTGATTTTACCTGGGCATACTGTGCATGATTTCATGTGGAATTACAGGAAGGCTGAGAAGCCTGGAAGAGAAATTGCTTGGGTTTGATAAGTTTAACAAATTTGTTCTTATTTGAGATCTAGGTACAATTGCCTTAGGAGGTAGCTGGTAAACGAACTTCATAAACTGGTGGATATTGACAAACCCCTTGAGACTGACAGTTAATTTGTTCACAGATAAAAGGCAGTGTTTTTTTAATGAGAACTACACTATCTGAGAATCCATTGTGTATTTTGTGTATTTTTATTTCTGAAAGTAAGAGATAGGAACTTTCCTCAAAAGATTCTGATGTCTTTTTCATCGTGAGGTTTTTTTGTTTGGCGGGGTTTTTTTTGTTTGTTTATTTTGTTTTGTTTTGTGGATTTTTGTTTTGATTTGGTTTGATTTGGTTTTGGTTTGGTTTATTTTTAATAATTTTTTGTTTTTCTATTTAAATTATATACCTAAAATAGCTATGGTATTATTTGGCTATGTTTGTATCTTTCTAAGTAAAAGCTAGGATGCTTTTCAGTTGAAATTACAGATATTTTATTTCTTCCATTTTACTATGGCAAGGTATTTTGGGTTCTGTATCTGCTACTGCAGGACTTTGTATCTGAAATACCTCTTCAGTGATAAACTGATTTTTTTCTATTGCACAAATAGTTTTGTAATCTCTAGTGATTGTTGAGGTTTGCAGAGAAATTCTGATCTTGGTTGCAGCAGTGCAAGCTTGGCTTAGTGTTAAGTTACTTTGTGCTGCAAAGAAAGGCTGTGGTTGTGAACAAGCACAATTCCATCCAGTTCAGTGGGATAAAGCTTGGAAGCATAGTAGCAGGTATGGACAGATCTCTTGTCTTAATATGGAGAACAGAATACCAGCTTCTGGATTTCAGGGAATTCTGCCTGTATATTTTTGTAGAGGAAAAATTAAACGCATATGGAAAGAACTAGTTATATGACTTATTAAATGGGAATGTAGTACAGTTTTCTGTGCTCAGAAAGTCATCCTAATAATATTCAGTTAGACTTTGATAAGGTGTTTTATTATTTACAGAGGATATATACTGCTTTCTGGAATGATCAGCAGTGACAAGACTAAAATTGTAGTTACTCTTAATTTTTTAATTTTGCTTTTCTATCTGCCATTAAAAAGGAAGGGATTGGCAATTTTGTGCCTCTGCTATACATTTATTCACAAAAATTAGTTCCCTTTGTGAAGAGCTACAGGAAAAGGCAAAGCTTTATTTTATGGAAACAGTAGTCAATCTGCAACTTTCATCTCTGTAGTTTTTGTTACACACTGCAACATCTGAAATTGTGTTTTGGTTCTTTTTAAACTTTTTCAGGCACTGAAACGGTAGTTTTAAGTGTCATAGTTGGAGCTCTCGTGTTGGAAGTGTTTTGAACTCTGGTTTAGTTGGCAGTTTGTTCACTATCCTTTTTCCTTTCATGGCACATCTAGATATTTCAAAAAAATATGAAAGGATGAGTTGGCTTCCTGACAGGGTTTTGATGGAAAATTTCCTTAAGTTTATTTGGCTTTACATTTTTAGTCTGGAAACTTTGCCATAAGCAACCAGTGTACAGAGTAGCTGTCTGTAATGGCAGCGGTAATCGGCAAACCTTCAGCTTGCCTTAGAAAGGGGCAAAATGCATCCTTCCTTTAGGTCTTGGAGTGAGGTGTTGTATTTGTGAGACCAACACAGTAGTAGAGAGTTCTGGATGATTTTTGCCAGAAAGTACCATTAAGGTTATAGTGTCAAGTTTTCAAAAACTGCAGGTTTGGCTGTCAGTCACAGCTCCTGGAACTCTGTGGCCAGCTGCCTGTGATCATTCAGACCATTCGGAAGAGCTTCTCATGAGCTCCATACTGAAACACTCACTCAGGCTTTTCAAATCTTGTTAAGCTTGTACTGTTCCCTTGAGGGGAGTCAGCTGAAGGGGACTCCTCTGCGATGGAGACCCCTAGTCCTGCTTGGCCTACGCTGCATTGCTTCCTGCCTGGCATGCCCTCACTGAACACAGTGCTAGCAGGGGTTGGCGGTAATGCTGCCGGAACCATGGTGCTGCAACGCTGTATAACGACAGGGAAAAAACAGATTGATCTGGGAAAGGTGGTCTGCTGATTGAGAGACTACAGAGGACAGGTTTTTCTGTAGAGGTAGAAGAGACACAGCGTTGTGAGTCTGGTTAGGCAGGACAAGAGATAGTACACGTTACGGACAATAGTAGTACCCTGTGAAAGGAAAGACCTGGGAGGGAAGAGGTGCAGTGACGATGATGTCTGCTTAATACAGCTCAGATTTTGCTATGCTAGAGAACCAGATATCCAAATTCAAAACAGCAGAATTCGGGCTTTTAGCAGCAATGAGAATGCTAATTTTCCATATTGGATTAGGAGTTTGACTGTATTTAATTACAATTCTGAAAGCTCTCCAATACATGAAAGTATTCTGTTGTTATGATTTATTTAAATATTTTTTAAAAAGAGGGAAAATATTTGTATCTTTCACCTCTCATAGCAGAGGAAAAGAATGGTAAAGCTGTTTTAAAACTAGGGTGAAGAATCCGACATACTCAGCAGTGTGTACCAAGCTTATCAAATTACAAAAAGAAATCTAATACATAGTAATGGTGTGCTTCTCAATTTCGCCAAAATTTTTACTTCCTGCCTCCTAAAATTTTGAGATATTTGTATTCTGAGTTCATGTGGTTTACTGTCTGACACACGAGACCAGGTTATTCTTGGGTCATATTTTTGAGATTTTCCCCTGCAACCATAAGGGTAAGAAATACATATTTACATGAAAGATGAGAATATAGTGTGACTTCTTGACTTCAGGAGTTGGAACTTTAAGACATTCCCATGATAAAATACTTAAATAGGCAACAGGAAAGTTAAAAGTTAAAAAGTAAAATGAGGAAGGGAAGGAAAGGGAGGACTGGAGCATCCCATATGTGTTATAAAACAGTTGTTCTCTCCTGTTGTTGAATGTGGTAGATCACAGGGGTTCAAAACTTTTTTTTTATATTCTGTATTTTTGTGTTGCTTAGTTTACCATAAGAAAATGTCTACTGCTTAGATATTACAATCAGACATACTCAACTTAAGGGAAGTGCTCCAACTTTTATAGCTCTGTTTGCAATTTTACTTGTTTTGGGGACAAACACTCAGTGGTCTGCTTGCGAGATGTAATAATTCAGCTTTGTATTAGGCTTTTAATACTATTTAATTTTTTAATTGAAAATAGGTCTTACTCATCTTCTAAAATAAAAGATTTTATTTTCAAAGGCTTGCACTTCTTGCTTAGTGAAAGCAGGTTATTTGATGGGTTGGACTGTTGTAAATCTTTTTTCTTTTTTTCTTTTTTTTTTTCTTAGTTCAGTTATAATATGAAAAAGATATTTCATCCATGCCCTGCTCCAGGATTGCTCTGAAGGATGGGGGTCCATTTTGGGAAGTAGCTGTGATGTTCTTGAGAGTGAATGAACATTTGGGTTCCCTCTGGGCTGGGAGTGAGAACCAGCAGATTCTGCCTGAGACCCTGGCAGGATTCAGGCCACTCAGGCAGCAGGATGGTGCTGGTGTAGGGCTGAGTGTAAAACCATCGGCTGCTTCCTGATAAGGTTTTGATTTATGATTTATTTACTATAAACTTCTTCAATAAAAGGAGGTGCTGTACCTTTAAGTAGCACATGCCGTCTAACCATCAACAGGCATCTTTTGCAAGCTGCTGTAGCCTGTTTCTCCAATCATGCCTGCCTAAGTCAATAACGCGTTGCCAAACCTCCTCGTGCATTAAAGGTTACCGTTTAGCTCGTTCCATGAATCACAGCAGATGCATAACTTGGCAGGGACCCTTTCTGTCCCTCCCCTTCTTTGCTTTATACTGACTGCAGCCCCCCAGCTCATTGCTGGCTGAGCCCCCTCCCCCAGCAGGGAGAAGTCATTACATGAAGAGATCAACTTACCAGTTGTCTTCAGAGCAGTGGCTGAGAGCAAAGCTCCTGGTCGTGCAGTGAGTGCGATAGCAAGGGGGAGAGGGAGAAGGAGTCGTACCTAGAAGAGCTGAGGGCTGTGAGACTGAGACACAAGTGCATCTGCTAGCTGTTAGTACTTGGCAGAGGGCTTTCTCCTCCAGGGTAGCTCTAACTTCGGGTAATAATGTTTGTCAGCTACCTGATACTAACGTTGCTCTGCTTTCAGACAGCAGTGTTAGCAAGACCTGGGGGTGAGGTAAGCAAAGTATAATGTCTTGTCAAAAATCGGCTTGTCAGAGTTGTATTTTCTTCCTATCTGTAGCGACGGATTGTGAATCATTTCTATGTTGCTAAACATTTTAGACTTGCGTTGTTTGCTTCATATGTAAAAGCTATTGTTTTGGTTTGGTTTAATTTGGGGGATGTGTTTCTTTAGAGGGGGAGTGTTTGGGGTTTTGTTGGAGTTTTTGTTTTTTGCAAAAGCCTATAGGTACTGAGGGAGAGTCATTTGAAAGCTAGCTTTCGATTTGGTATACAATATGCTTTCTGTGAGACATGACTGTGATTTGTGATTTTTTCTTTACTGACTTACAGAGAAATATGATACTCGTTGCAGAAGTAGATGGTAGCGTTCTGTTCAGATTTTCTACAAAAAACGTGCATGACTGAAAATACAAAGGATATATTTTGGGGATGTGAGCATGTAGAAACTCCAAGTTCCATTACTTTAGTAGCATTCTTTTTGTGCAAATCTATGTGATGTTTAGTATGCGGCAGGGCATAAAAAAACTTTATTTTTAAAAAATCTACGTCATATAATTAAAGAGGGACTTCATGCATTCTTAATATGAGAAATCTTAAGTAATAGAATAGAACTGCCCTTGCTACACTCTGAAAAGTTGCTGCTTGATTTGCAAAGAGCAATTTTCCAGACTTTTGTTCTTGTCGGAGCAGTTTTTCATCAAGTTCTTATTTCATACCAAAGCAAAAAATTTCAGTTACTTATTGTCGTTCGGGAAATAATTCCTCAGGCATAGTACTATTAGATATGAAATATTTCATCTAATGAAGTTACTAAAAGAAAACAGATTTGATACTCATTCTCCCTCTCTCTAACTGAAATGTGATGTATAGTTATGCATTTTAAATAGTTTTGTTCCATAATATGCCTTCCTTAAGTAAATATTCTGAAAATAGTGATTCTGCCTTAGAGCTTAGTTTTTTGTTAGCCCTGTCAGAAGTTTATAGTAGCCTAATAAAGTCCAGAGCAATTACTTTCCCTGGTAAAAGAAAGTGGAAGTGAACTGGAAAAAACACCTTGTCCAACAGTGTGTGGTTGACACTCTCTGTAGCTCATATGTCTAGACATAAACTGTATTTTGCTTTCAGAATGTTTTAAAAATAGAAGTTGTAATGGTTTTGATTCAAGAAAATGTCTTTTAATGAAATCTTGTGCTGCCTTTGATCTAATTAAAACAGGGAAAAGTTTTCAGCAGAGGCTCAGGGAATTTAAATGGATTGATGATCAGAGCAACTGGAAGCAGATCATTGCCCTCTAGTTGTCACTGAAGTTTTTAACTTCCTGGTTGATTGTTACTGAGCACAGAGAATGATAGATGGACTCACCTTGTGCAGACTGAGGGACCTCAAAATGTGTGGTGGCTCATATGGAAAATATTTCTGTCACCACTACATGCACATGTGGTCTTCAGAGATCCATATAAAGAACAAATCTAGAGCAGCAGCAGTGTTGCCTGCCAATTATCCTCGTTAGCAAGTAAAATAAAAGCAATGCTGTGTTCTTACCTGGAAATGAATTTCTGCAGTAAAAGTGCAATGTGGAATGTTTTAGCGCTGTGATCCATATGCCAAGTACTTTAAACTGTACTGTTGTTCTTAGTTTTTCAGCTGATACAGCAGACAGAATATGAAAAATGGCCTGTTACTTTATCAATGAATCTTAGGTTGTATGTTTTAATAGGTAGTGAGAAATTTTCTCCTTTATTATGTTCATATGGCTAATTTTGAAAATTACATAATAAAAATACACTGTGCCTACTATTATTAATATAGTAATTCTTTGTCCTGTATTGTAAGAGACCACCCGATAATCTTCTGCATTTCCCTGCTCCAGCTGCAGAACCTTGGCTACATAAATATTATTTCTCTAGGAAATTACCCAGTTAAGATTTTTCCCCTGGTGAACAGACTGAATTGAAGACAGGGAAAATAAGTGAGAAGCCATTTTTCAAAGGAACCTGGATTGTAGTTTTGTGCTCCTTTGAACTGTTCTGTTTACTTCTCTGAATATTTTAATTGATTTATAGGTGTGCGTTTTTAAAAGTTTTGCTCATAAAACTGTCAGTTTGTGATAGATTATAAAGTCACTGGGAAGTTGCTTTTCTTGCCAGCTTGCTCTATCTGTATTTTAATGCTGCAGAACTTGGACCATTCAAGAAATTGAAAATTATAAAAATCCAACTGTTATGCTTTTACCCTTATAATTCTTAAGGAACCTGTAACACTTGTTCTAATGTGTGTATAATTATGTTCTGCTTTTCATTTGTTGTTAAGGAACAACTTGGCCTGAAGTCAGTGAAACTGCATTGCATCACTTTTCCATTCAGGAGGGAAATAAGGTTGTATAACTTTGCAACTTACACCACATTTGCAGTGGCCAAGACCAAATTTTTTGTGCATGTACTTCTTAGGAAATGAGCATGACTCTCTTCTTCCATAGCTGGAGGCTCTAGCTGGTACCTGCTTCCTGGATCAGCCTTGCTAGAGGCTCAGAGTTCAGCTTCCTTCTCTCTGGGGTGTCCAGGAGCAGTTGTCCTCATCAACAAACTATACTGCTGTCGTCTTCTGTGACTGAGAAAGAGCTAAGGCTGAGCTGGCATCAGATTGAAACCTGTGTAATGAGGAATTAGAAAGTAAAGATGAAGCAGGGTAAACGTGTGTGATACTATGCAGAATGCCTGAGGCCTGAACTCCTAATTTCACAACAATACTTAAGATTTCCTGCTTCCCCTTTCTTCTAATCTAGTGGTTTGCAGGTATCTTTAGAAAGAAAACCGTTGGTTTGGCTAGATACATTGGACTTGAGAAATCTCTGGGCAGCTAGAGGGTCTTCCTGAGGAATGGCCTGTCTCTGTATTTTCAAGTCCCTAAGCATTAGCCTTCACTTCGTTGTCGAGCAGGTAGCCTTTTAAATATTGTTTTCTCAGTATACTTGATAGATGTTTCTATTTTGAGAAGAGAATTTCACCTTCCTTGAGATTTTAGTTGTTTCAGCTGGATTCTCCTCCCATTGAAGGAGCTTCTTTAATGTTGCACACACTGCCTGTGAATCAGTACTACTTGAATCAGTACAGGTGTCAGTGAAGCTATGCAAATGTGTAAAAGTCACCAGGCTGGCCTCCTCAGCAAAAAAGAAAAATCAAATTGTACAATTTTGAGTTTATATTGTTTTCTATTAACTTTAAAAAAAAATCAGTTTGTGTGACAAAATGTGTAGACAAAGGGAACTAAGCCTCACATGTAACTTAATTTGATTTGTGTTTTAGTGCGGCAATTAATCATAATCTGACTAATCATAAAAATATATGATGTATGACCTAACACAGAAC
The DNA here is from genome assembly GCF_009769465.1 of Tauraco erythrolophus. Taxonomy (NCBI): domain Eukaryota; kingdom Metazoa; phylum Chordata; class Aves; order Musophagiformes; family Musophagidae; genus Tauraco; species Tauraco erythrolophus. The sequence goes on along the minus strand of NC_141478.1, from coordinate 16,591,492 downwards.
TTGCAACAGGTTTAAGTGAATAGAAACAGATTTGTAACGTTTAAACCTAATTATTTTCAGTTCTTGAATAGTATTTGTTCAGATAACAGAATATTTTGCTACATGTAATAAATGAAGTTGCTTATAGAAGCAAAATTTTGATGTAAATACATGGATACTGTTTAGCTTAGAATATCCGAATACTAAATTCTGTTTAGGTTTCTTCATAAAGCAGTTCACATGAAGCATGGAAGATACTAAATGATGTCCTCAAAACTTGTTTTAATATGTTTTTTATTATAAATGCTATGTTTGGTCACAGATGTGAAATGCTTCCCTTTGAAATTTGGACATAAAGGAGGTGGAAACATCACATTCTACCTGCAAAAATGACTAAGGGAGTCTGAGCAACTTCGAGTCTTGATCTTTGTGTGCTAGAGAGTCTGCTGGTTCTGATTGGTGCTTACGAGTTGATAATTGGAACTGTTGTTTTACACAGTGTCCCAAGTTGGAAGACCAGGAATAAACACACAGAAATGCAGAGGACCCTCTTGTTGTGAGCTTCTATTCATTTCTATGTAGTGTACTCTCTGCAGCATGTGACTTGTCCACAGGAACCAGAGAAGCGAAGTGAACTTGTCAGCAGTTCAAAAGATGATTCGGTTCCAAACAGGTTCAGGTGTCACAATCTCCACTAAGCAAATGGAACCCATTGCAAGAAACTTAAGAACAATTACGGGTCCATAGCGTATTTAACTGAAAAACTGGCAAAGGAATTAATAACAAACTTGAGAAGATTTGCTTCAGACAGTAATCCAAACTACACACACTTTACACTCAAGAGACAAGGTTCCCTTTCTGGCCAAAAGAAAATACAGTAGCAAGCTACATGAAAATGAATGCTTTTAACACTGTCTTTGTAGGTAAACTGATTTCATTCATGCCTAAAAATAGATAGATTGTTTTGGTTTCAGAAGAGACTAAAGAGAGTTTCTATTAGACCTGAACCATTTCTCCTGTTCCTAATTATTATCTTTCCTACCTTGTTAAAAGACCTGTGATCCTTATTGTAACCTTGAAGTTGTGATTTTGCTTCTAAAACTTCATGTGTGTGCATATATGCATGCATATATAGAGTTAATTCTGTGCTCTACTGGGCTGTGGAAGAAAAACCTTCGTAGAGCATTTTAGAAAACATCTCCAGGGTATGCCCTGTGTAGAATTCTTTCCTGCCTGCTCAGTCAGTTTCTGAGGTTAGCTGGGGAGTGCACCTTATCTCAGCATTGTGACTTATTTCTGTGTGTTGGAGTAAGATTTCTGACCTTACTCAGTGGAATCTTCCAGTGTTGTGCATCAGGTTTGACCGTATGTGTGGCAAATGGTGTGTACTTGTGAAGAGGCGCAGGGAGACAGCTAATCAGCAGGTCACACAAGAGTAGGCTGATGAAATGTCAGTACAGTTGTGTGGAAGGAGTATGGAGATTGAACATGGCGATGTTTACACTACATGACTGTTAATGATCCTAATTTATTGCATTTGGCTTTATGTTACCAGCTGTATTTGCATGGCCCCGATTACCTTTCTATCTGTGGATTTTGTTGTCTTCTTTTCTTATCCTTGTGATAGTCCCGTGAGATAGGGGAGTGCTGTTACACAGCTATTACTCACAGGTTCCTGGGCCACAGAGGTAAAATACCATTCAGAAGCTCGAAACAGTCGTCAGTAAGAACAACTTTTAGGTATACCTGACAAATCAGCCTTTCCAGCACCTTAATGGTTTTATATCCTAGCACTGTCTCAAAGAAACTCTGTATGGCCAGGAAATGAACTAGTTAACCTGTATCTGCGCAGTCACCAGGCTCCAGTTACTGGTACGACTTCTTCAATTATAGGCAGGGAGCACACGATACGACCTAATAAAACAAGCATTTCCATCTCTGACTTTTCATGGGGCCAGCATATAAGAAAACATAATTTCTCCTACAGACATACTGACAAAAATAATTTCTCATCTCTGTACCTGAGTATTCCCATCTGCAAGCCAAGGTTAGTAGAGCTTCAATTGATTATCCTGAGAAATTGATACATCACCTTGACTATATTTTCCCATGAAAGATTGCCCTTAACCCTTCTATTCATGAAGCATGGGAATGTTTGAGAGCCTTTGTGGACTGGTAGCTAAGGAGAAATTGAGCCATTTATTTATTTAGCATACATTAAAAAATGTTATTTGGATTTGCTTAAAAATTACCTTATTCTGAGTTAGAAAAAAACAGATGGTAATTTACATATGGCAGTAATTGCTGACATCACCAGCAGAACATCTGAAAGTGAGACATACCATAGTTGAAAAATAACCCTGTCAAGTAAATATCCACAGACGTGGCCAAATTACAAGAATATACTCTGTATTGCAGTTTTACTGTAAGTACTACAGAACAGGTTTATTTGACCTCTGGAATTCTTGCCTCACTTTTCCTACTTTATTGTCTGTCTCAACTGCTGTATTAGTAACACAACTCTATTTTGCTTTAAAAACTTTGATGTAAACTTACTGTAGTAGGATGTTCGGTGTAAAGTTAATTACATTCAAGCAAAATGACTCAAAATGTATCCTTTCACACTTTGTCATTAGGTGGAATAAATGTTCTTCCCATTTTCTTCTCAGGATTTCTGTAGGGCTTTTAATTCTTCCTATACTGCGTATCCTTGCCTATTGTGGAAAAGACAAGAGTGAAGTATTAGCGTAGCGCTACGTACTGGCAAGAAGTCTGTAAGGGTACCTCCTTAATAGCTCTCAGATCATAGGCCTAGATCCAAAGCCTTTTGACTTTGGGCTCTGGTTCAGGCTACGCTGAGCTGCTTGTTCCATGCTATAAACATCTAAAAGACAGATTGAGGGCTACAGTAATTCCCACAGTAATTACAGCATCATGCTCAGTCCTGCCATAGTTAAGCTAAATTCATTAAGTCATTACCAAATAACTAGTTACATGTGATGGATGAGCTAATTTGTTTCTTAAACATGGTTCATAGACCATTTTCTGGAAAGCTATCCTAGAAACTTGTTGGATTACTTATTAGATAGACATGTTTTAAAGAATTTACCATGAATTTTAGACCTGGAAATACTGTTTTACCTTGAAACTAACATCTAGCAAAGCACTTTCTTTGTTGTATTTCATTATCGGTATTAGTTCTTTTGATTTACTTGCTTTATTTTTTTTTTCCTTTTGAATTAGTTATTCACTCAAAATTGAATGCTGATGAATGTATTTTTATCACTGTAATGTAAATGCTTTTTCTTCTGGCACAGTGAGTTCATCTTGAATTTTAATATTTGATTCAAACATGCTGAGCATATAAATGCGGCAATGAATTTAGGCGGTGAGTAGTTTATATTAGGATGTATTGAAAGATATTCACAAACAGAAGAGGAGGGAATAAAATCTAGTAAGTAAAATAAGTCCCTGTAATTGTTTTTAAATCATAACAGTCATTGTATAAATAGATCTTTCTACTAAAGAAGACTTCTTTGGTTTTCCTGTCTCTTTATGGTAATGTTATAAGGCTCTGAATTTTTTTTAAGTGCTCTGATGCATAATAGGGCACAGGAAAGTGTTCCAAGACTCATAAAATGTTTAATTAAAAGAATGGAAGTTCTTGTAAACTGCTGGTGGTTACCTTTAAGTAATATCACTTCTTAAAACTCTTCCCCCCCACACCCTCCCCCAGCATCTGAGATTATCTTTCATTTTGTATACAGCACTGTTACATTCTGCGTGTGGATGATGTACGCATTTTAAGGAAACTAGTTGGTTAATAGACTTACCCAGCCTCTTGCCACCAGGGCCGTTGTGGAAATTAGACCTGGCACACAGAAGAGGCTGTGCTAAGTAACTAAACAAATGCCCTGCTGTTAAAGTTAAAACTGTAATTTTGCTCCAAGCTTTCCTGCAGGTATACTGCTGTAGATGGATTACTAGCAGTGCTCACTGGGCTGTGGCTCAGAGCCTGTGAGTCAAGAGTTGGAGAGAATTATGTGGTGATCAGGAAAGTAAAGGAAATTTTCACTTCGTGGTTGAAAGAGTGGATAGAAGGGGGCTGGTATGTGTGACACATGTCCCTATCCTTATTTGATGAGTAGCTTTCTTGATTGTTCCTTCCATATCACTACTATTCATCACTGCCAAAAGGACGGCAGCAGGGATCAAACATCATCCACTGGTGTGTTTAAGGACCCAAAGGCACTAACACAGCAATTATATCACTGACAGCAGGTACGTTGCTTCTCTTTAAAGACCCCTTCTAAATGAGACACATGAAAGCATGAGAGAGTATTAAATGAAAGGTTTGCCTGTGTAAGTGATTGCCTGAAGCTGTCGATCTGTTTCTTCATGGGTTACAGATATTATTTTCCCAGCGTGTGGGTTGTGAGGAAGGTTTTATCAAGAGACAGAAGTTTTTAACAAATTTCCACTCCCACCTATTTGGCAAACACAGGAGAATGAGGTGAATTAGAAGTCAATAAATTAATCCTTCCAACTGTAACTGCTTTTCGACTGCAGCATAATATTTGCTTCCATTTTTCATGAGACTTCTTCCCAAAATGTCATGGTGGTGGGAATAAATCCTTCAACGTTTTTGACTTGAAGGAAAAATCCTTTTGTTGTTAAAATATGTTGGGTAGAAACCACTTCTTTCATCGAAAATTTAAAAGGTTTTTTAGAACTATTTTTTGAAAAGATACTGACTAATATGTAAGTCATCACAAGTGAAGGATAACATAGGAGTAGAAAGATGGGTATTTTAATAAAAGATTGCTTTCTTGCTCCTTGGAAGCTGAAACTGTAGAAGCAATAATAAAAACATATGGAAATGCTGCATTTTAATCCCAAACAGTTAATAGATTTACCATAAGAAATTACCCTCTCTAAGTAAAGATCTCTTCTTTCTCTTAATGTGATAATTTCAGTATACTTTTGAAACGAGTTTTAACTGCTGTAGAGACAACAAAACCACATTGATAGCATTCAGCGTATGGAGGGTATATTCACATCTGGACTTGAATAGAGCATTTGAAACACGTGCTGGACTCTTACTTGTAAGTACTTGAAAACTCAGATTTATTTAGTGCGTGAATGAGCAGGTGATAGTGAAGTATTCTAGCCAGGGGCACCAACTGTTTTGATGTTAGCTATGAGCCAATATCCTCTAGAAAAGCACAAGGACACAGAATAACTATATAAATTACTTTTCTTACTTCTTCATTAAATGGAAAATTCTTTACTGAAATGATAGAATTATGTTATTTGAGCCAATCTGTTGAACTGAAGACAATTTTGTTAAGTATTTGCTTATATATCAGGCCCACATTTTCTAGGTATTGTGGAGGAACTGGAGGAGGAAAAGTGATAATGGCATTGTAGCCCCACGCCATCAAGGACATCACACACACTCCCTGCTTGTGACATGGGGTGATTACAACATCATTTTCACTGTGACTGCATCTCATCTTGTTGAAATTTTCAGGTACTCAGGTGATTGTCTAGTATTTCAGGGTCAACTATTTAGTGTTATCCTCAGGCTGCCTGATGGAGCATACACCAAATCTCATGACATGTTACTTTCATTGAGATGCTTGATTATTGGCGATATGATGGCGCTTGGAAGAGCAATGCATTACCAAAGAAGAGAGTAATTGAGAATGGTCAGCATAAGAAGCAGAGATATTTCTTCAACTGTTTTATTATGATCCACAAAATGAATAAATCTAAAGCAAAGCAAAATGAGAAGCAACTCCACTGTCAGACCATTCAGATAGCAGAAGTAAGAAAATACGTCATGCATCCAGCTGTCATAGTGTGGCTATTGGGGATTATCTCTGGGAAGACCAAGTCTGCAGAGACTGAGTTGTTTCCTACATTTTCTTTCTGAATGACCACCACTTCTAGTTGTCAGATGAGAGTGAGAAATTCTAGAAGTCACAACTAATATCATGGTGCTTTATTTGTAATGGTAGAAATCGTTTCTAACCACATAAAAATGGTTAATAACTAAGTAAAACCATGCTTAGGGTTCAAATAAGGGTAAAAAATTTCAGTGACTTATTCAGAAGAAATCAGAAAGATTAGTAGTCTCACTTTTAGGTGTGCTAACTTCTCTTTACATAGCTATGTCAATACTGAAAGGCTTTAAAGGAACATTAGTCTCAGTGAGAATAAGGCCAGGAAGCTCTCAAGTACAGTTCTGGCTTCTTCTTCATTCCCAGTCCTAGCAAACTACCTAAATATCACACTATTTTTAAAGGTGGTGATAAATGTTATTTGTTAAGTGTGGATTTTTTCTGTCCATCACCTGAAGTAGTGCAGACATAGAGTCATTAAGCTAATTTTAGTTTTGTCATTGTCACTGCAGTGGATTCTGCTTGTGAAAAAAGAACCATCTAATTCTTTTATGATTTTCCCAAAGGCAATTTTAGGAAAGAAGAATCAGTAAATATTAGTTTACAAGACGAGATACAGTGTACTGAAAAAGTAGGAGTTACATGGGAAAAATCTAATACATTTTTCCATGTTGTCAGAAGTCAGCATTGGGATGCACAGAAGTCCATTAGTCTTTGGAAAGAGTGGCAGTTGGTGTAGCTCCAGCTGTACATGCAACCGTTCATTTTAAGAATTGATTGAGAGCAGATGAGATCAAAAGTTAACATCTGCAGCTGTTTTCAGCTGCTAAATAAGCATTAAAGAGCTGGTGAAGCTGTATTTTAGTGAAGGAGAAACACTTCAGAACTTGCAAGAACAAATTTCCATGCTTATAGCACTGTTCTAGCTCAAGTTTCAGGACTGAGTTCTTCTCTCTGTTGAAGAGAAAGCTGGGAATACCTAGCAAAAAAGTTAAAATTTGTAGAACTTTCACCTCTCCCTGGAAAGGATAAGAAGTTCATTCTTGGATAACAAACTGATGTTGCTAGAAAATGCTAATACTCCTGCTTTAGGTCAGAATTCTACTTTATCATAAACAGTATGGCAAAATTTGAGAAAGTAAGAAGTGAACTCTGTTGCTTAAAACATTGTTTGCTTTAAGAAGATTTGGCCATGGATCTATAGGAATGTAAGAAAATGACCTGAAAAACAATCAGCTTTGTGGGATCTATTGGAGACATCATTAGGCAGACATTGCAGGGAAGCATAAGAGGAGGGTCAACATTGGGAATGTCAAGGTGAAGTCTTGGCTCTGATGAAGACGATGAAAGCCAAATTGTCACTGATTTAAAACTGTCATAAATGGAGTTTCATTCTAGGCAACTCGAGATTTAGGAAAGAGATGTCGTTAGCCAAATCCTGCTGCCTTGACTAGATGCAAGTTTTCCTGTATGCATAGTACAAATACCTCTACAATGGCTGAGTTGTAAATGCATTGGTTGGGAGGATCTGGAAATAAATGTGATAGCCAGTGACATAAGGAAGGATAAAAACATCTGATGTGGGGCATATCCGAAAATAGTAAGAGCTAACTAAACTCTGTGCAAACCATTTTAGAATGGCAGTGCTAAAACTTCAGGAGAAATTCTGTCCCTTTTTCATTCATAAAAGTGCTGTTGCATAGCAAGCTTTTTATTTTATTTTATTTTTTTAAGTCTAATTTTAAAACATTGTCAAAAGATGGAGACTGGTGAATGATCTGTGGAGAATTCAAGGCCTTTCTGTGTATTTGTGTAGACTGTACAAAGCCCAGACTACAGACCACAGTTTGTGAAGTCACATCAACAGTTGTAGAGTATTATCAGGTGTATGAATGCATTGCTTTAGCACTTGGGTGGCTGAGTTTTCTTGGTTTTTGTTTTTGTTTTTCTTTTTTATGTCTATCCTGTGGAATGATTTCTGCTAGGGATTTGTTGAACTTTTTGAGATAAAATACAAACTGTGGAAGCCTTATAGTTAATGGTCAGAAGTCAAATGTCCTTGAAGCTCTAAAAAATGTAACTAAATTTTCTCTTCGGTGTTTTTCACTTATGAGTATTTTTACTGTTTTGTCTAGTCAAAAAATAGAAGCTTTAATAGTCATACTGGAATATAAAATTATAATTGTCCTTGTAGGTAATCATGTTCGACTTTCTGTCTCAGTTCATCTTATCTTATGATCTTTCTTCTAAACCTGATGATTTCTGCTTTTTTCTTTTTTTGCCTTCTGTCTGTGAAGGTTCTGAGATAAGTAGTTAAATTTAGGAATATGCCTTTTGTTTGGAAATAAGCCTACAAAACTTGGATAGTCTGAATATTTGACAATTTCCTAGAAAATATGTAAAGTCATTAACATCTCTGTAAGGCCTTTTGCATTTTTCTGTTTAGAAATTGGAGTAATTTTGGAAATGGTTCTACAATAGCAACTAAGAGAAAAGGCAAGCTTTTTTTCTGATTTGGAATGTCATCAGAATTGCTTTGCCAGCTTTAATTTCTTCCTATCAATATACTAACTTCCATAGCTGGTTCAGTTTTGATGATACAGGCCAACCATGATTTAATGAATCTTTCCCATATGGATCCTTTATTGTCTAGTTAGTCAGGATATTTCAAATACAACTTTTCTGAAGTTGTGATGTTCAAAACAGGTGATTTCTGTACGGATTCTCTACCAGAGGTAAGACAGGCTCATACTGTCAACTTTTCTAACTGGGAGTGCTAGTAGAATCACTTTCTTCTACATAATCTCCTGTTACCAAAAAGATATAGGTAAGCCATTAAAGTTTTCAGTGTCTTTAAAACTGCTCAGATCTTAAAACTTCCTGTTGAATAGTCCCTACTCTGCCATATATTTCTTGTCTTGCCTCTATTTGACTGCAGGAGTAGGAAACTTCCGGTAGTGTCTATGGCAGCATTAGCATCAGGTAAGTACTGCTCAGCCATAGGTATTCTTCTTTGGTAAACTCTGCTGCATGAGAGTCTTAAGGCAGATTGTTTTACTTGGTTGACCTTACTTTTCTCATCTGTTAAATAGGGATAACACTAAAATGTTAGGTGGTACGATGCCTATAATGAAAGCTGTATGTCATGACATTCCGAAAATTATTTCCATTTTCAAGTCCTACATGCCACTCCTTTCTATAACATTCTATTCACTTTGCCAAACTTACCTTCATCTGGGAATCCTGAGGTAAAATGAGGGAGTCCCAAGCCACAGGGCAGCATCAAAGTGTCCACAAATGGTCTTAAAAATTGCTGGTGTCACTAATCCCTTATTAGATATAATGAGGCCCTAAAATTTCTTTTTGAATTGCCTTCATTAACCTGAGTCCTGTGTAACTTGGAGAGGCAGATTTTAAATGTCTTTGTTAACATAGCAAGAGAGGTTATTAAAGGTTAATCTCTGAAGCATGACTTTTTTTATACAGCTATAAATTTATTTGTGTACATTAAAAATACAAATGATTTAAAGTTCAACCCTTAAAGTCTATCTGGAGCTTAACTCAATGCACAATCATGGCAGATTTCCAGGTAGTGATTGTGCCAGGCTACAGAGTTGGTTTCCCTGTAGTGGTGAAGCTGAAACCATCTGACTCCACATGCTTGAAGCCAGTTTACTGTTGAATTGGCAGCAGTTGCCATCAGGATTCAGCTGTAAGAAAATGCTTTATTATTTCCGAGTTTCACTTTCAGCAAAGAGCACTTAGAGGATCATAAAACTGTCTGTGTCTTTCTAAGATCTATCATGGCGACCCGGTAGAACAGCATCAGTTTTTCATCCGAAGAGTTAGTGGTTTCCAGCTATGTAGAAGGCGAAAGTAGTAATATTTATTTGTCCTCTGACTTGTTTCCTGTTGCTATAAGCTTTGTCTCTTCTGGAATGCACTGGTCTGTGTCAACAATGTGGAGAGTTCAGTTCCTCTACTGGTTTTAAAACAGGTGAAGACACAACTGATGGAAATATCTGCTGCAGCATAGTTCAGCAGTCTTGCCAGAAAGAAAAGGAGAACCGTGCCACAGAGGTTTAAACCCACACTCTGTGTGAGTGGCACAAGTTGATACTTTCTTCCCATCTTTATCTCCCAGATAGAATCCATCCTCACTGCTTTTTTGTATGGTAACCATGCATGGTAATCAATTTGCAAGACCATTTGACTTTACAAATTCTCTATTTTTGGCCACCTTCACCCAGGTTTTTTAGGCAAGTTCAGCAGTGACATCATAACAGATGGCCATACGTGGCTTCCTTCCTAAACAGAAAGCCAGTGTGTTTGTTAGATTCTTTCAAATAAACCTGAGGGAGAGAATCTCTTCTGTTCCTATTACTTGAAAGTATTAAGGGTACAAAGAATACAGATTTCTTTTTACTGAAAACAACTTTTTGTGCAAGGAAAATGAGAACCTATGCCTGTATTACAGATCTGAACTTTTTTGGAAATACTGTTCTGCATCCTGTTGCATCTATTTTTTCCCCCTTAAGTATAATTAGTTTAGATTTTGATACAATAATTTGATTTGGATGGGAAAGCTGGAGTTTTTCCCTTCCTGTGAGTCATGAAGGACTTGCAGTAGGAATAGTGTGGGAAGAGAGAAGGTGGTAGCCCTGTGCTCTGAGGTTTTGGAGAGTAGAACACTCACTGACTGATCGTGAAACGTAGGGTTTTGGTGCAGACAGGTCTTCTATTGCTGTAACCTTTCGTTGTTTGGAATGTAGGCTTGTGTGACCCCTCCCTTGCAGCAAATCCTTCTTGTCTTCCACGGGCTTCTCTTGCTGAAGTCCAGCAACACTTTTGTCCTGTGTGATTGTCTCCCAAAGTGCTCTTCCAAACCCAGATGGAAAAAGGCCTACTGGGCAGAAGCAAAAGAATAAATAAATAAATAAAATTATTATTTAAGTGGTTTGGCCTTAAATGTTACAGAGGGATTTTTTTTAAAAAGTAATCTTATTTCTGCATCTGGTGGAGTAAGACTGCATACAGTTCTGTGAGAATGATGGGACAATTGAAATACTCGTGTAGTTCGTCCAGTTCTGTCAATTCATTAGAAAGGTTTAAACTTTCTTTTGAAATGTACTGAATAGGGGAAAAGTTGTTTTTAAAACTTTCGGAGTTCTTTACAAAAAACTTCCTCAGATTTGTGTTTGGATTGAGGACCTTCCACCAGTTAGTAAGCCAGGTAATTTCTCTGAGGATCATGTGTAGAGAGTATCGCAGCTTATATAAGTCTTGAAATATACTGTGTGTGGCTGATACACAGGTGAGAATGCTTTGTCTTAGTTTCTTACAGGTACAGAACGGAGAACACTGAGGAGGGATGGAAAATTAGTATGCAAGAGATTTGTATCTGTTTCCTATTACTTTTAAAATTCTGCTGCCTGAGTGGAGCCTGAATCCTTAAATCTCTATTCAAGGAGCGTAGGAGAGGTCTAAGTGTCTGTGATAGTTATCTTCATGTGGCAGATCCAACTGTTTTATGTGCATACTGGCAGAGCAGAAGAGTAGGACTCAAAAATATCAAAAGGCAGAACTTAAGGTATGTGATTTTTTTGCTAGTGGAGTGATGCAGTCTTATCAATGTCTCATGCTCAAAGCGAGCAAAAAAGTTCAGTTATTTAATTTATGAAAAGTTGAGTTTTACAAGGGTTGGAAACCTATTTACGAATTTGAATCTAAACTTGAAAGAAGCTAAAAAGCAGGGGAAAGATAACACGCAGAAGCAAATTAAAAATGAAGCATGATGTTAAAATGTAGTTCTGTGGAACATTGAAGGTTGGCTAAAATTAGTTCAATCAAATCTGTGCTTTATTGTAAAGTTTTTAATTGTTTCACTTCAGTTTGAACCGTTTTTTGCTCTTAAACAATTATTAAAATCCCCACATCTGTTTTCTTACAATACTGATGGTGTTTAGGGCTGTCCAAACCTGAGAACATAGGCTGAATTCACACGGAGTGCACATACATGTGTTTGAGAGAGAATATGCTACACAGGCGAGTGTAAGCATGCTAAGATCCCTTGAAGACCCAAAATGGACACATCACAACAGTGATATTCTACCTATGAAGTAATAGAGTGTTTTGTTTTCCATGAAACATTTCTCTTAACCTAAATCTTTCTGTATCTCAGGTATTCTCCAGTTTTCTAGTGGGGCTGTGAGACATACTGAAGAACATTATCCCTTGGGTTGCAGCAGGACACAGCTTTACGCAGAGCTTCCCACTCACAAGATACCCAGCTCTAGGCAGAGCTGCATGTTCAAGTAGTCCTTGCCTGCCTTTTTTTCAAGCAGTTTTTATTGTAGGTCCCAGATTTTTTTTTTTTGTGATTGCTAAGTAAGAAATAGTACTGAAAAGCTGTAACTGCAGGCAGAATTAGTGTCATCGTAGTCACTTAGCTCTATCAACAGTTGTACCACCTTTTCTCTAGTCCTTTCGTCATACGTGTTCTACAATGTAATGTAAGGAATAGGAAATTACTAAGATGCTGATTTGTATATTATAAAGTAATTTAAGATTTTTGTGGCTGGAAACATGAGCTACTTACATGCAGCAATGACTTTCACTCACATTCTCTTCACATTCTCCTTAGCTTACAGAGCCACATATGTTCTGAGCCAAACCCAGCAGTTCTTACCCAGGCAAAAGTCCCACTGATTTCACTGACTTCAGTGGGAGTTTTGCCTGAGAAAAGACAGAAGGATTTGGATCACCAAACTTGGAACATAGAGTTTTCTATAACCTTGGGCTGAATTGCACAGAAGACAGTGGGTGTTTGAAGGAAAAAGGAAATACACTTTTTCTACCATAATTTTAGCCGTTAGTGCTAAAGTTAAAAGCATTCCTTTTGAGAAAGCCTGGTTTCTAAACTCTGCCAGTGTCTGGAGCTGGGGATGTTGAGAATTACATTTGGAATTCTTTGTTCTTTACTGCCAAGTTTAAGGAGATACTATTCAATGAATTAGAGTAAGTATTAGTATGGTCGGTGTTTTTGTCATGCAACAACATAATAGATGTTCTGTGAAACATAACAGTGTACTGCTTTCTCTTGCTTTAAGTTGAAAACTAAGACTGGGAAATAGCCCGCAAATATAAAAACCTTGAACCAAGTCCAGGAAACTTTTATTTATTTACCCAGTAAAATAAATATACAAAAAGTCCATCTTACAATTATTTACAGCTTACAACTTGTTTTAAAAGCTTGCCCAGTAAAATGCAGTTAGAACAGTTTTCCTCATCAGTGTTTACTGCCCAGGTACCAAGATGAGCATATAGTTTTTACACAGCAGTGCAAAATAAGCTTTAAATATCAACAAATCAGAATATCAGTGATTTACACCCACTTTTCCCTTACGCCTGTGTCCAAGCAAAATGCAAAATATTGGAGAAGCAAGCCTGGAGTATTTCCATAGCAAAAATATAGCAGTAGCATCTTCCTAGCTATTTGTATAATAGAATTGGTGAGGTCAATACTGAACAGAATGTGAGGCCTGGAATTTTTCCTGTGAAATTAGCTTTTCTGCTTGTGTGCTTGGTAGAGGCTGGGTCCATGATAAATGCAGCCTGTTGAAATGTTACTGTGGGCCAAGGTGGCAGTTGATAGGAATTGCACAGGCGTGTTTGCTTTTCTAGGAGCCCTTTATCTGTTCGCCTTGTTGGTTAGATTAGGTACCACAGTAACTCTAATCTGTGGTGTTCTGTGTAGCACTGGAGAACATAAAGGAACATGGAAACAGAACAGGGAAATGTTGATGAGACCTCATGCTGAACCCTGGGATCCTGAAACCCTGCCTCTGGATATAAATCCTGCGGTGTATCCTGTGGCCAAAGCTAGGAAGAAGGGAAGTCTGCCAGGGAGGTCTGGAGCCACACAGGACTGTAAGGAGGGGATGGAAAGGTTGGATCCTAAACCATGATAGTTTATTCAGGCCTACAGATTTCATAGTCCCTTTTGAACAGTGTACGTCAACCCAAACTCTTTGTTAATGTTAGCCAGACTTTGAAGATTTTGTGTCAGAACTTCAAAGTGCTGCTAATTTTGCTCTAGGGTAAAGAGTAGCATATTTAGGCTCTTCCTTAATTCTAGCATCAGGTTTCTAAAACTCTCTATGATATTACTTCTTTAAACTTGTATCCAGAATAATAGAAGTTGTTCTTTTGGAAACTAATCTTCACATATGGGCAAACAGACTTAGCGTCCTGATTTCTTTGAATTCTCATCTGTGCCTAGAGATTTTTAATAAATAGATAGTAGGAAATATAATGTAGTGAATTTTTTACAGATTCGTACGAAACAGTGGTTGCAATCAGGATAAATTCCTCAGAAAGAAAATATTTAAAAAGTAATATGGTAAGTACATAATAGGCTGAATTCTGTGGTCTTTATAGTTTCCTGATCCTACATTTTGCAAGTCTATGCTCCTTACATAAACTCCTTAAATTTCCTGGTCATTGATCCTGCTTGGTGTAGTGGAGGAGCAGAGAATTACTTTTCCTCCTGTCACGTTAACTGGGTGCTTGAATATCTATTTGATCTTATGCTACAGAGCGCAGAGTGGTGGAAACTTTTGGCTCTGCTTCATGTACAGAGCACAGAGTAGTGGAAACTTGTGACTCTGCTTCGTGTTAGTTTGCACTTTAGGTGGTTTACTCAGCGTTGACATTGGAATGTGGAATCTTCTTTTCTATTTGTAGTCTGACAGGTACAATGGTCCCCACTACCACATAGCTCACTCTTACTTCTTGATCAGGAGGGACGTTGGCAAAAACTCATCTGGACCGATCCTGCACAGGTCTGGGAAATTTAAGACTTTCAGGCAGAATTTTCCAGTGAAGGAGAAGTACCTCACATTGTAACTGTCATTACCTCAAGCACTGCTGTGCTTTATCAGTGTGAAATAACAAAAAAATCTGAAGAAATTTTAAAATAAAGCATTTCATGTAGTTAGCCCTACTAGTACTGATTACATTATCTTTGAGTTTTCATTTATAAATAACTCACCAGTTATTTGTAACCTACGTGATTAAAAGCTGGATTGCAAAACAGTAAAATCTAGCTTAACTGCCTAATTATATATCCACAAAGAATGGGAATATCAGGTCAAGCACATCAGTCAATCAGTAGAAAGTCAAACATTTCTACTTTTTGACAAAAATGGTGATATTTAGGAGTGGATGTTAACTGTTCAGGAAGCAAAGTTTAATACTCAAGTGCTGCTTGGTGAACTAAGCCAAGTCAGTAAGACTTGCAGTTGTTCTCCAAATTGAGAGGATGGATCTTGGAAAACTATCTGTTAATTCACAGCATTGAAATTAGGACTCTTACATAGTCCTGACTGAATTTAGAAATGTGAAATAACAAATTTTGAATTGAGCAGTGAGTAGAATGAGAGTAGGTGAAACGCTTTATATTCTAATATTTTGGCAAGACTAAAGTAGAATTGATTTAATGTCAGAATGATAATTTACTTAAGGGCGTAAGTGCATTCTAATTCTTGACTGTTGAGGCATTAATAATCTGAACTTTCAACTGAACTATTAAGCAAATTTTTCATCTATTTCATTTAATTTGTTAATGATAGGGATGTTAAATGTAGAGGTAAGCAACACAAATGCAGTCTAGAATGTTCATGTGGAAATACATTTATTCTTATACAACAAGTTGTCTGTACTGCCTGATGGCAGACACACACTGGATAATAACATAGCTATGATTAGAATAATGATTTTCGACAAATTCACGAGGGATCGTTTACGGCAATCTATATAGCCCTTCAGGTATTTTGGCATAAGTGGATATTGCACATTTTGATAGTCCTTCCTGATTCTGTTAAGGACTAGTGAGTGCATCATCCTGTGACTTTCTGGTTCCAAAGTTATGTAAAATAAAACTGCTTAGAAACTATGCCTGCAGGCTGTTTTGTTCAGGTGAATCTTGTAGGAGTAAAGACCCAGATTGTGTGAAATTGTAATTTTTGATGTTTTGAAAGCATTAGTTTTATTTTACTACTTTTTTACTACTTTTTTTAAATTATTATTTATAACCACCTGTCTGACTTAGGCCAATTTTAGGACTCATGGAAGAGCTGAATTTAGTTTTCTGGCGAACGTAGGTTCTATCAATTAGAGAAATAACAAAAGATATACAAAAGCAGTCAACACTGTGCCAATGGCAAGCAAGGAAAGAACCAGCCAAGAGAATACACTGTTTGGTTTCCTATCTGAGGAAGGAGAGAAGGAAGAGAGGTGGATTTCCACCTGGAACAAATTCATAAAATATTCCAGAGCAAAGAATTCTGGCAGCTGTATTTGCTGTTACACTGAATAACCATCCTGATCAAACTTCCCAGCACTTGTGCAAGTATCTGTATGCTGCATTTTAGAAATATTCAGGAAACACCGCTGTCTCCCAAGCAGTGGGAGTACCTGGAACGCACTGAAGAGCAGAATTTTCCAACCACAGAGGAATCATAGCAGGTAGTGTTTCCCAGCAGCTCTCTGCCAGAGTAAGTGGAGGGAACAAAGTTTTCTGTTAGTATGCTGCCAGCATGCACAGTCTACATGCAGAACCGTTCATAACTGACTGTGTCCAGCGTTTCACCAGCTGTATTACACAGGAAATCGATCGTGTGCACACAAAGCAACAGTGTGACTGAAAAAGGAATTTTTTCTATGCATTTCATGATACATGAAGCATGTTATTTCAAAAATATGAGGAATGATACAACAAAGTATTAAAAAACCCATAACAAAGTAGAGATGAAAGAAAATACAAGCGTAAAGGAAGAAAGGAGAGGAAAAAATGAAATCATTAATAAAACCATACAACTATACAAAGAAAGGAAAGAGTTGCCCTAAGAAATCAACTGCAAGTCAATCAGAAAATAAACTCAGCTCTTTCATGAGTCCTAAAATTGACCTAAGTCAGATAGATATATACAAATAAATAAAGAAAAATAGTAGTAAAATGCAACTAATGCTTTCAAAACATTAAAAATTACATTTTTTTATGTCTTAGCATATTTTTCTGGGATGTGTTGTAGTTTTTGTTGCTACTATACACACATTTCTGACACTTTTCTTTTAACTTCTGCTTATTTGTAAAACACCGTGTTAATTTATAGTTCAGTCCTGGAGACTTACCAGGGTAAAATCTCCACTGTAGCCAAAATTTGGGTCTTTGGGATGTTTTGTTCAGTCGAGCTTTGAAGCAATTACCAGAATTAAAATGATGTTTCTTTCATACAGGAGTGCTTAGTAGTCCTGATAAGCAAACGCTTAAAGATGTTTCAAGACAATTACTCCCTAAAATTGCTTAGGCTTTTGTTTTTCATCTGCCCTGTGTTCCACTGCATGTCTATGTTAGCTTTTCTAATGTTCAGTCTGATAAGCAAATCCTGGAGAAGTGGCTATCTAGTTAAGCTCAGCAAGCCTGAGCAGAATGTGTTTTTTATCCCAAGCCCATTAAGTAGCTGTATAGTGAAAAACATTCTGTTCTTTTTCACTTTTATTTTTGATCTGTGTAGACTTTTAAGCACTAGTGAAAATAAAGATGCGAAGTGCCAGACACATGGAAGCAGGATGATGCTGGTCAGTTCTCTGTCTTTTCTTGCAAGGGGAATGTCTGCTTCTTAAGAAATTTGGAGTGCGATAAACACATAAGCCTGACAAAAGTAAAGTACATCTCAGCTCATCAGAAATGATACGTGTGTGGATGTGTTTCTTATGTTGCCTAAAGACAAAATAAACATAAAGCTACAGGTTTTGTTTTGTGTTGTATAAAAAAGTGTATGTAATTATCCCGTTGGCAGCATGCTTACCTGATTACCTAACTAGTGTTTTAGCAATTATGATAAAGGAATTAACGTAGGTTAGAAGTTATTATTCAGCACTAGTTCATATGTTTCCCTGTCTGGAACAGTGTAAAATATTTGCAACATGTGGGACAGTGTGTGTGAGGTAACTTACAGGCAAGTGGTGCTTTTCATTAGCAGTCACCATACGTTTTATGTTGTGCACATTGGTAATTATGATCATATTGTTTTACATAGTTTGACCTTTTGGTAACTTGTTTTACTTTCTATTTCATATATGTGTGTAAGCTGGCACAACAGCATGAGGTGGTATTTGTATATTTCTACATTAAAGTTATTTGTTATTAGTTAGTATTTAATTTGAGTCAACCTAGCCTAGAATTTCTGTTGTAATTCAAAAAGCACAGAAGAAGAGGCCATGTAATAATTCGATCTGTCTACTAGTATTTTGCTTTGAGATAGTAGTCTACAAAATGCCCTGTCATTCAAAATTTTGAAGTCTTCATAGCACAACATACCTACTTCTTCAGTTTTGCCTATTGTAAAAGAAAATGCATAATCTCATTGACTGAAATACTGGCTCTTCCTTAATTGAACTGATCCTAGAGAACTGCACAAACTATGGATTAATTTTGTGTTTGGGTACTGACAATTTCTGTGGCAGTCAGAGAAATAACATAGGGTGCGATTTAGGCCCCCTCTATTCTTTACATAGAACACATTTTCTGAAACAAGCTTTTCTAAGCAAAGGGAGTTCCCAACATATTCTCAGCAAATTATATTAACTCCCATGTAGGCAAAGCGAGTCTTGTTTCTGGATTTTCCCTTTCTTCTAATTTAAAATAACAAAATATGAGATGCAGCTTAGTGCTTTTTCTTCTTAGCAGAAGGGTTCTTATTTGGGATTGTGCAAGTCTCATGTGGCTTAGTCTAAGACACTTATTTTCAGTAAGGCTTTGTTATTCCCACTTCCTAGAAATCTTTATCTCAGAGAAAACTTCTCCTAGGTTTTTGGATGGTTTTATATATCAACAATCTCTTGTTTCTTTATACTTGATAGTCTTGTGTCTCTGCAGTCAGCCAGTGATTATCTTGTGGTGGGCATAAGAGTAGATGTTTAGTAAAATCATAATTAAATAGCATTTATAAGGAATTGAATGTTATTTTAAATTCAGAGAGAAGTTGTAGGCAATCTGATCAGGATACAGAAACTAAATTCTCTCATCAATTGTATGTGCCATAAAAGCTTATATGAGCAGTTGTGCTCAAAATGTATTTTAATTGTGTTTCGATGAATAGCATAAAAATTATTCCAGAGTTTTTGAACTGTGGCCTTCCAGAAGAAAGAGAAAGCAGAGCAGTCTCAAACAGGAGAACAGTTGTCTGGGGTGTCTGGCTGGATGTCAGAAAATTTGCACTGTTCATATTGTGATGGGCATTTGTGTTTACATAGGACAGGAGGAATTGCTATACCAACCTAAATGTTAGTCAGAGTGCCTGCTGGTTACGTAGGACCAGTTCAATAAATCACGGTCCAAAGGCACTGGGAAGTTTAGGTAGGTGGTACACGCATCTCGTTAGCTGTTGCTGAATGATGTTATGGAAAAGCAGTAAATTTTTTTTCCACAGAGTTTGCCTGATTAATAATTTTTTTTTTTCAATAAATGCATCAGCAGAATTACTATAGAGTTCAGTACCTAGATAACGTGTTTAGAAGGTGAAGTACAACATTTTTAACCATTTCTCCCCCCTCCCCCCGTGAATAAACAGATACTTGATCGATAGAGATAAAAGATTGGAGAGCAGCGTGCAGGATTGAACAAGGAATGAGACTCAAATTCTTTACAGCAGCTAGCAAAGTAATGTTTTTGCCTTCAAGCCGCAGTAGATACGATAAAGCTAAGTGAAAGAAATCAACAGTTTTCTACTTGAAAAGCACTCACTGGCAGAGTAATAAATTTTTAAAAGGCAGAATTAAATGGAAGAAAATCCTCAGTTTAGGGCCAGAGGAAAATGTGTGTTTATTTCCAGCAAGAGCCTAAATGAGGATCTGCGTTGAATAGAAATGTGGTGTTACTTTGGCTTCCTATAATGTACTTTATCAAGCAGTTGGAGTAGAGAGAATAAGCCTGAAGAATAAGAGCTGGTTTTGTGGTTTTGCTGGGGATCAAGAATGGGCAAACTATATGGTTAATCCTAACTGTCATGTCTTGGCACAAACAACATGTAATAATTAAATTACATCAGTGAGTTCACTGGTAGTTTGAAGCGAGACATTTTGAGATGTCTAAATTATGACTGAGACAGATTATGTGTGATTGGTGCCATGCGGCGAGTGACAGAGAATATTGCACAATCCCTGAGGCCGAGCGTATTTACTAACAGATGTGTTGTGCATCCTAAGAAGGGAAGTGCTTCGGAAAAGATGCATGTGCTTTGCCATTACCATGAAAAAGATAATAGATTGCAGTTTTCAGTATAGAAGACAAGCTAGGAAATACCTCCCATCGTTGAATATGAATTTCTTGAAAGAACAGCTCCGTTCTTGTTGCTGCAACACATCAGTGCTAGATAATCCCTTGGCTTTTGGTGTGCTACCAAAGCAGATGGGGTACTGTTAAAATTGACATTGTCTTGTCTAGGGAGTACCACTTCAGCTCAGGGCAGGCTGAATGCTGGATTCAGTCCCTTGCTCCTGAGTATTAGGATGGCTTTCCAGGTTGGTAATGCAGGTTGTGACTTAATTAAACCACAGCAAGGACAGAGATGTGGTATGTGTGTAGGCAGACTGAAGTTGAAAACATGGTGAAATACATTCCACTTTATGGTATCTAAAGCGCTGAAGTGTTTCTTCAGAAGAGGACTGAGGTGAGGCCTTAGTAGGTGTCTGTGAGCTCCCTTCCCTGACAGGTACAGGCCTAGGGCTTTTGCGGAACGCGAACATGGCCGTGTGGCCTTCAGAGCGGTCCGGGGCAACCATGAGCGTGAGCAGCTAAAAATGAGAAGTAAGTAGGAAGCTGAGAATACTGCCAGCCTGCGCTCTACCTGAGACTCAGACTGTGAAGCCTAGACTTGGTACT
Source organism: Tauraco erythrolophus (assembly GCF_009769465.1). Lineage (NCBI taxonomy): Eukaryota > Metazoa > Chordata > Aves > Musophagiformes > Musophagidae > Tauraco > Tauraco erythrolophus. Next base: position 16,570,663 of record NC_141478.1, on the reverse strand, counting down.
GTCTGTTCCCTTCAACATGCCTTGGGGCAAAAGAGCATTTATTGAATGCTTAACCACATAAGTGGCAAGCTAGACTTTTTAATAAAATCTGTGGTGTTTTTTACTAAGAAAAAATGTTTCTAATAAGTAAAATGTTTCTCACCTGCTGATGGTGCCACCCCACCTGCTTAGTATGGGCCCAGTGTCAGGATACATTTCTGCGTTCCTCAGTGTTTTGGAGCACCTCTAGCTCTTGAAGTCTCACCTTGGGAATTAATACAGAGTTCATGGGGAAATAAAGAGTTTGAGAGTGTATTGAAAGATACACTTTAACATTGTCATTTTCCCGTATTTGAAACAGTCATATGAGCTTGCTTTTTTTTTATTAAAAAAAAAAAAAAAAGAGGAAGGCTGCGATCCCCAATTCCCCTCAGAGATTCCATCACAGAATCACTTTGACTCTCGTAGAGGTCAGCAAGTGTTTAGAAGTCATTAGATAAAAAGCCACTGTATGTCAACTGTGTGTTCAACAGCTAACGTGTTAAGACTCAGGATCTTTTGCTACAGTTTCTCCAAGTTCTGACTGTAAACTACTCGCCCTCTCCTCCTTTGTCCCTGTGCTGGGAGAATATGCTTCCTGTAAGTTGTGCTCCAGCTTCTCTTTTTGTCTTTATCACCCACTGACTGTCTCTTCCTCAGTCACGTACAATAAAATACACTGTTTGTAAGCAGCTTCTTATCATTTCAGTGACAGAAGGCTGTTTTCACTTTCCTTCATGACAGTAGCAATTGCATGCAAAGTCTTGAACTTACTTGAAACTCTGGGGCATGCACATTATGACTGGGGTATTTTTTTAGTGTTGTGCTGCCCAATTCTTAAGAAGTTTGTGTTGACTAGATGCCACGGTGATACTCAGGGACTTTTGACTAGACATGGACATCGTTTTATAAGACAACAAAAGAGCATATCCTTGATACTGTCTCAGCCTACTTGCCAATTTTGAGCCCCTGATCTTAAACATGAAAACTACAAGAATTTGAGTAAACCAGTTATAATTTCTTTTTTAAAATTATTTACAAAACACAAAAGCTTGTGTAATCCTAGTTTTTTGAAAGTGTGAAATTATTTTTACTGTTTATTTTCTTTGAAAATAAATGTTCAGCTTATTTCAAGTACCTGGCAAGGAAATTTTCAGTGTGGGTTGTTAAGTTTTGGCAGAGCTATAACCATCTAAAAGCAACAGGGATATTACTGGAAAGCATTCAAAAATATTATCCATTGCTATAGTTACCAGTTCTGCCTGCATTTTTTTTTTCTTTTTTTTTTAAGCTAAATTGTACCTTGAAAGATTGCTGGGGATGAAATTGCATCAGTGCAAGTATTCGCAAAAGCAAGTACACCAAGGTGGAAAGGAAGTAAAGACATAAGCCAAGCAGCAGTGAGCGTAGAAGGGTGAGGAAAGGTCAAAGCAGTAGTTGGGCTCACAGGAGATCCCGTACACATCGAGTTCCTGGGTGTTGCTGCTGTTTGGGCCGTGCACCTCATAGTTCTCAGTAGCACAGTTCCAGGTGCAATAGGTGTAATTAAGCTCCCAGAGGAAAAAAAAAAAGCAACACTCGTGTTAGAATTTCACGTTTTATTGGAATAAAAGGAATTCATTAAAGCTGTCCTGGGAGATAATAGAGAACACTGTTTTCTGTGCTACTTTTTTGTGAGCAACACAGTGGATAAAAAGAAATACATGCAGTTGAAAGGGAGCTCTGATGAGTAACTGTTTATTGCACAGATATATTCTGGCTATGTTAGCTGCTGTTTCAAGATCAGACGTCTGTCCTTAAAATATTTTGCTGCTTGGAGGTTTTTTCTTTACCTTGAAATAAAGCCAAGTTTTTCCTTCATAGAGGAGAACACTTGAATAAACATACCCCTAGTATAAAGCCAGTTGGGACTAGTCTACTGGCAATGGCCAGAGTCCCTTTCACGTTGGGAATTATTAGAAAGACAGTGAATCCAACTTTCCCCATCTCAAGGGTAGCTCACACAGTCTCTATTCTTGACTTCTGTATCATTAAGCAGTATGGAAGAGACAGAGGTTTACAGGAATGTTTCACTAGGCCACTTCTATATATGGTCTGTTGTTTTTCAGAAAATATTAAGTATTTCCTTCTTTTAACTTTGAAATTGCAAAACATGCAAGTATATGGTAAGTATAGTATACCCATCGGACAGTTATCTACACATACCAAGCAGGTAAAACTTGTAAAGCTGCTGTTACAGAACACAGACAGTTGAAAAGTGTGAGTGACTTAGAAAGCTGAGGTTCATGCGTTTTGGGGAGCAGCGTTGGCACACGATGGTATTTAACTGTGAATTGGATTCTGCAGAAGTTTGCAAGCATTTCTTTTCCATAAAAAAGAGCTTGTAAGAGTTGGATTCTCTGTTTCTTAGACAAGGTCACAAGAGTTGTAATGCCACTAATGGCTGAAACTAGTTATTCAGTTCCTTTTTCCTCAGGTCACCTGTCTATAAACTGTGTGCAGTGTAGTATCTGCCTTGTGGATTTTAGGTTTCTACAATACACTGAGAAGTTAGATGAGGTAACCAAATTGTTACTTGTTTAAACTGGACATTTGCTGTTTTAACAGATTATGTTAGTTTAACTTTTATTTTGTTGTTCAGTAAAAGAGGAAAAGATGGAAACACATCAGCCATGACTATGCTTTGCTTTGCCTCTAGGCATTTTATTTTTAATCCAAATTCTACTGCTCTGAGAGACTTTTGGCATTTGTTTATCTCTACTTATCAGTGGAGTGGACTGCACCGAATCCCGAGGAATCAACGCTGTTATAACATAGACTGCAAGAAGTACTTAAATAAAATAAAAACTAGCTAGCTATGAGCTTGCACAGTAAAAAGCAGGCCCATCTCTTATCTGAACCTCAACAGTGTTACTGTTTTTTTTTATCTTGACTTTTTGTTTATTAGTACTTAGCTGCACATTTCAACTGAGTATATAATCACTAATTGATGCCTTGTGAAGACGTTGTTTTAAAAGGAATTTAAAACAAATGCCTTGTTTTGATCATTATTAGTAATTTCATGCTGCTGCCCTAGACTGTTTCAGCTGTGCTAACTATTGATGCACTATGTAAAGGAAAATCCAGAAAAAGAGTGCAGAAACACTTCATATATTCTGTTTGACCCTTAAAAAGAGCAAGTCGATGAGAAATTACAGTTTTACTATGAGACAATAGACACTTTGGGTGAGCTGCTTCTCCATTTCAATGTAGCTTTTAAAATAGTTCGGATTTCTTGAAGGAGCAAGTTAACAACTCGAAAACCAGAGGTCTTTGCAAACTTACTTTACTTTGCACAATTTTTACTTTTTTTTTTTTTTTAAATCTGGGTTGAAATTTTCAAAGGTGTTAAAAAACTTAAAAGGCATACAGAACATCTGTTGGAGATGTTAAACTCACAGTTAATGAAAGATGAAGCATTTGCAGGCTGGTCTCCCTACTGCCTTGATCCTGGAAACTGATCCACTTACTGAGATCTATGCACAAATCTAATTACGGAATCAGGAAGAAAAGTTGGCTGATAATTATTTTTATATTTTTTTTTATTATGTCATTCATTCAGTCTTAACTCATGTTTTTGTCACAGCCCAGATATAAACTGTGAGTCTGATTGTTCAGATAGCTGGGGTGTGGTTGTTGATACATGGTTTTGGCATGTTGGAATGGGTGAGCATCAGCTTTAGGGGTCTTAACCAGTTCCATGTGTGAAATGGGGCACACATTTCTGTAGACTGACTTGTTGAAATCTGTGATGAGGATTTTTAGTGTAGTCTCAAGAGACACAGCTGTAGAAATCTTTAATAGAAGGTACATAGGATCACATGCACCACCTCACGTTGTGTTTGTAAATTAAACAAAAAAAGAATGAGTGCATATAATGAAGCTTTTCCAGCAACGAGCTAACTTTGATTACTCTAGGAAATGGAATTTAAAACAGATCTTGATAGGATCATTTGCCTTGCACACAGGTATTTCAAAACACACATGTGTAGTGGAGGGTTTCCCTGCTCATGGCAGGGGGGTTGGAACTAGATGATCTTTGAGGTCCCTTCCAACCCAAACCGCTCTATGATTCTGTGATTCTAGGTTGCATTTTCTAAAATAATAGATAATGGAGAGAATGTGAATGTGTCTTTAACATGTTAGACTAGAATATGCAGCTGTATTTCTTTGTAATACATATACACGTATGTGAAATTCTTGTTACTCTCTCTGCACTTCTCCAGTACTTAACTGGGTGCACTTGATAGAGCAAACATGTGGCAGTTTTCATGCCATTGACACTTAAATAATATGAAACTGATGATAACCTAGCAACACAACATTGTTAACTTATTGATTAGAAAGCCTTTCCTAACCTGTTTTTATTAGAAAACCAGAAAAGTACTTTTGTATATGAGTAGAATCTATTCAGACAACAGTCTCTCTTCTGCATGGTCCATCGGATTGTTCAGTGAACTTAGCCAATCTTCATTAACAGTTTTCTAAGATCACATCTCTGCAGTACCCACCACAACCGTGAAACTTGCACAGATACAACTCAGAATGTAACGCCTGCCTGACCAAGGACCAGTGTTGTCCATTAATTTTCTTCAGCTTTTCTTTAGGACATGGGCTGCAAAACCTTCTTCTGGTAACCTGAAAAAGAAAAGGAAGGAGGAAGGGAAGGATGCAACTTGATAGCTCATTTATTCACAGATTCATGATTTGCGCATAGAAGGAAAACCACCATTTCATTTTACAGGCTTCTTTGAACTGTGACCTCTATGTGTACTGATCATAGTAGATTATACATGTAGAAGAGTAACACTTAGGTAATGTGGATAAATCTTATGTCTTTAGTTTTTATTCTTACAATACTGTATTTTTTAATCCAGTGAAAGCATTACTGATTTGATTCCATTATCAAATGGACTGGAGATATTTTTGAATGGTGGGAAGGCGGCAAATGCAATGGCTGCCTGTCAGAGGAATATAATCCTTGTCACAGCAGTTGAATGAAGCATTTTCTGAATTTGAAAGTGGTGTATAAAATACTCATTCACTGAGACCTGTTGCTTTGCAGGTTTGGGGAGGGTTAGGTTTGTCCGTTATAATTTCAAATCTTGTTTTTCATTCAGGCATAGCCTCTTGCTGTGTGCTGTAGCTGGTGCATTTTTCAGCATTTACAACTGGAATACAGAAAGTGAATGGAATTGTATAGCTCAAAGATTGGTTATCGTTTATCTTTCCTATAGCACAAAAGTGGTTTGAAGAACTGCATGAATATAAATGCAACTCTTTGAACCTAAGTGCTCTGGAAAAAGAGATAAATCAGCTACCTCAAAAATCAGAAAAGAATCCAAATGCTGTGACTGTGGCTTTTACAGGGCATTCCAAATGGATGATGCTCTGGGGAAAGCTTTCAGCTGGTAAAACTACCTGCAGTTCTCATATCTTTTTTTGACCTATCAAGATACTCAAGAAAGGGGAAAAATAGTTGTTGAGAAATAGTTCCACTGAAACAGGGACACTGTTTGAGATCAAGCACTTATAAGTGATTTGAAGAAAGGTGGTAGCTGAGGGAGTTAACCTTCTGAAAACATTTTAGAGCAAACAATACAGTAAGAACACTATAGGGGAAGGCAGCGGGCTGACGTCGTAAATAATCAAATCAACTTTGAAAGCGGTACAGTTGCATTCATTTGTAGGGATACCAGACTTCTGCTTAGCATGCCAAAGTTAACTAAACCTTTAATGAGTTCCACCCTGAGAAAACACTGCGAATGTGGTTGCGACTCGGCCTGCACAGAGCTTATGGTATTTAAAACAGGATTGAACTTTTGAAAAATGTACATTCCTAAAAGCATATCTTAAAAATAATTAGATTTTGAAAAACTATTGGATGTAACAGCTTTTTACATAGGCACTAAAGGTATATTCAAAGAATGAGATTGGAAGAGGAAGAGAATTAGTCTGTTGAAATGGACATAACAGACTAGGGGGAAAAAAGGATCTTTGAATTCAAATTTAAATGTGAATTTGCCCAAATTTCTGTAATGTTTAAAACTATTTTCAAGTGTTAGTAATCCTCTCATGTATAAACAAATACTATGTCATAACTCGTACTTCATATGACCTTGTGCTCAAGACTCTCGCTTCACATGTAATGAATGTAACTGTTTTACTTTTTAAAGGAGAATCAAGCTCACCCCATCTATTTAAGCTCTTTGAAGGGGTATATTAACATAATGGGACAAGGGAGATCTTACCTGTATTTCCGCAGCTTCTGTGCAGGTTTCTTCAATAGAGGCCCTTAAAGAACTTAATTTGTGATGGGGTAAGAAGAAGGATCATGCCATAGATAAGTAACTGGTTAAGAGAGAAACACCAAGCATTAGAACGTACGGTTCTCATGGAAAAAAGATTAATTTTTTTTCACTGTCTTTACTTAGGCTTACACAATTCAGCACAGTTAAAGGCAAGTCATCCACAGAAGAAAAAAGAGCCTCGATTCAGAAAACCATAATGCTAGTAAACTAGTTTGCCATTCAGAAAAAACATTTGGACTTATGGAGGTGTTCTTATGAATACATCAGCTCACTGTGAAAATAGTAAAAAAGCAAAATCAGAAGTTAAGAATTAGCAAAGCAATGGAAAACAGAATAGCTCATTCTTTGTGTGGTTCTGTGTATAAGTGTGTATAGACAGACAAACGTACGCGTGGCACATGCATCTCGAACGCGTGGGCCTCCTCACCTCAAATAGGACCGTTTAGAACTACAGTAGGTGCAGTTAAGCCAACAGAGATGGCAAAGGAATGGAATAGCATGAGGAGCGATTCAATAGGCGGAACGTTTCAACCTGGGAAAAAAGATAACTTGGATGATAATGATTGAGTGAAGTCCATAAAACTTGAGAGTTTGTGGAGAATATGAAGAGGAAATGATTGTCATTGTCTTTCTCAATACAAGAATTACAAGACATTGGGAGAAATTACCTATTGTTAGTTTCAAAATAAAATGGCATGGCATGTAGTTAAACAGTGTAACTCACTGACATAGGAATTGGGGCTGCTAAAATTTAGGAAGGAAGCTAAGCATGTTCAATAAAGGACTACTAAATAATACAAAAGACATTTTGTCTGACTTAGAAAGTCTTTGTGCCTCAAAGGAAAAATGCAGCCTGGAAAAATATGCTGTCAAAATAGCATGTATTTTTTCTGGGTTTAGGATTTCTCTTGTGCATCCATTGTTGATGGCTTTGAATAGTGGACCTGTGGTCTGACTTGGCATGGCTTGCTTAGGTTTCTGTGTTCTTGTACTGTAGTTGAAGAGTTTTGGTCATTGAATCTAATCATTCAAAGGGCCTGATCATTCACTGCCCTCAAGTTCTACTGAAGCTCTTCATACCCAGGTGTTTTTGCTTACCTGAATATCTTTACATTAGCAATAAAATACTAAGAACCAGGAACAAAATCACCTGTGTTGTTTAAATGAGTGTTAATTAGGATGATACTATATAGCTGTTCAGCACCCAGGATGGAGAAAATAGAACTCTCTTGAGTGGAGGATTCACCTGGCTGTGCCATCTCTAATGTCTGCTGCATTGTGGCGTGGCTGCTCTGCCACTGCCGTTTTTTCAGAAAGAACAGATCGTATTTTTCCATCATTGAAATGGAAAATTTACAAGTCCATTTTTCTACCTCCTGTTCCTACATGGCAGGATAAAAACCAACATCATAGAGATCATCACACTATAGAACCTTTCTTCAAACAATTAAGTACTTGCTGTGGAAGCAGAGACTGTCACTGCTGTGTGGGCAGAGGAGAATGTCTGCCTGTATGTGCTCAGGTGGCTGTTCTAAAATTAAGTCATAACTGAGACTGTGTTCTTCAGCAGGCTTCCTGATGTTGTCTTCAAATATTATCACTGTTTGTTTACACTTTTTATGATGTTCATAAACAAGAATGTAATAGTGGTAGGTATTGTAAGTGTTAAAATGCAATCTTTTGAGGCCAGCAAGGAGAAGATATGTTGTACTGGGGAAGCAGCCATATCTTTGGATAGGTTGTATTGTGCTTTACACTTGTTTTCTGAAGTATCAAACTTTTGAAGAGAGTTGTGGAGACCTTTCGTTCAGTCCTGAAATGGACATAGTACTACTTGCCAACAAGAATACTCAAATATGATCAGAGTGGTGCTGACTTATGCATTAGCTTTAGCCACATAGATAAAAGGTGTTTTAAGAGTTAATATCGATGACATAAATTGTATTCTTTTTATTTAACTGTTTCTTGTCATTGCCAGCAAGTTCAAATTAGGCTAGATTTTAAAAACCGTTTCATGAATTTTCAGACTGCCCTCTCACTGGATTCAGTACATCTGTGCATCCAAGCCCTGTCTGCAACTTTCTAAGGCCTTAGCCTTATGATTCACATCTTAAACATGCACTTCATCTTCGTGTATGGACTCTAGGAAACAAGATACTCGTCTTCAGGAACTGTAATGTGTGGAGTTGGTAGCTGACCTTAGATGTTGAAATGGTTTTCTGCTTTGCCAGTTGAGTTGTATAAATCGAAGCATAAAGTTTGCTTACTCTTGCTGAATCTGTGATTTGAAGTAATTCAGCATATTTGTAGTGGATCAATATATTAAAGGAGACATGAATGCTTCCTTATATGTGATTTGGAATATTTATTTCAGATGAGATTTAGTCTGGTCTCAGACTAAAGCAACTTTACTATCCTTGTGGTTTTAAGTTTTCTGCAGTGAAAAAGCATTTAGTGCATTCTAGAGATGTATATTCCGTTTGAACCTATTCTACCTCTTGAGCATTAGAACTGTTTTGCATATGGAGCTTCCAGTTGCAGATGTATTGTTGAGATGAAAAAAATATTCAAACTTTCAATTTCAGGTACTTTTTGGTTGTTTTTTTCTATCACAATATTCCCATCCTTAATGAATATGAGCAATTTGATCCACTTGAAAGTGTGAAGACACAAAACTGAAGCCCCAGGGCCCTAGAGGAGCTTCTGAATGCTCTAGCAGCAGATATATATATGAACAGACTGACCCTGGGGTCCAGGCATGGTGAAACTAGTCTCCTTCTGTAGTATGGTCACGTGTTTCTGGTTGGATTCAGTGCCTAGAGGCTCCTGAAAGGTTAAGACAGATTTATTCTCACCCAGACAGAAATGAATGCTGCTGACTGAATTGTATACAATCAAATGAAGAAAAAGGTCTACAAGCCTTGCACTCACCTTCAATACAGTTTTCCGCTTTCCAGTGGAATGTATATATTATGATGAGGCATCTTAATCTCATTCTTTCTTAAATGCTACTAACACAGCCACTTCAAAACACTTGAGTAACAACCTTCTTTGGTAAGCTGTTTGCAGAGTAGAGGTCTCAAAGCTGAGTAGCTATCTTTACTTGGATAAGGTGATAGCCAGCAAGGATCTATTTCAATTTCAGCTCTTTATTGCTGTGTTGCTGGCAATTAGCTTGATTTCATACACCTTAAACTGATTCTGTGTACGGGAGAGCTACAAGTCCCATTTATAGTATCTTTCCTTAGAATAAAAACAATGCGAGATAAATTGTTTGGCTAACTGACAGAGATATCAGTGTGAGATGCATGCTTTGTATTTTTAATCTATTTTTATTAGCTGTTACTAGTTGATATCTTTAAGACCATCTTTTCACATGATTACTTTTCCTGGATGGCTTTACTTTTTCCATTGTAACAAGAATAAAACCTTTTTTCTCTCAAGTAATTCTCTAGCCAGCAAGAACCCACTGAATGCTTTAGTGAAAGGGTCTTTATATGTCTTCGTGTGAGTAGCTTTTTTTCATTAAATTGGTGTGTATCTAGATACTATAAATGCCATTTGGATTCTTAAGGTTGTCAAAAATGAATAGATTGTTTCTTCTTGCTGTCTGAAATTTATCTGACAAAATGAAGTTCATCATAAAGCACAGATAGGTAATGAAAACAGCTATTGTGCAGGTAGAAAATCTGTGATTAATTAAATGGGTGGCATCTGGATGTGACCGCAGTCTGTTTGTGAGGGGCTGTAAATAGCATCAAAGATTTGTGAGCGTTAGGTCGGTAGACAGCAGGAAATATTTGAAAGCCAAAGTAGGATCAAATGTTTGGGTAAAAATTATGGTTATAGCTAACCACAAATCAAGTGAGAGCCATTAGAATGTTGTTTGTTATCCTGTGGTTGAATGTAAATTCTCAACATTGCTCCTTTGATTTGTAGAGCAAATGAGGGTTAGGCTGCAACATTGAAGACATGCGAGACATTCAAGACAGACAAGCAGGCTGTACTGTCTTTGTTGTACTCTGCCTTTGGAAGTTTTCTGAAGGTATCTCTTGCTTTACAAGTATAAGCATGGTTCCTCGTTGTTGAACATGCTATTTATTTTGCTTCCACTGAAGGACATGCACCACTGAACCTCACCCTTCTGTTCATACACATTAAGTACTTCATGCAGTAAAAGGCTTAAAAAGCTGTGTGGTGTAATTTGCTTGCTGTTCTATTAGAATGCTATGAAGCATATACATTTTGGCTCCCTCAGGAATCCCCAAAGCTGAAAGTAGTTCCTGGAAATCTATAACATTCTTCTCATTTACAAATTGCTGCGGTGGACGAGGTGTACGTTTGGTGGGAATCCCACCAGGAGAGGGATGGACTGGCATATGCTGGCTATTACTCTCTAGCAGTCATAAAATCTTCATTGACGTCTCATTTGATACCTGTCACATGATGACAGGTATCACAATATACTGATGAAAGGAATAACCTTCATCTAACTGTAAGAGTTAAATCTGTAAGTTCATATGTGAAGGTCAAAGGTTTGAACAGTGGCCAAAGAAAGCCAGTGTTTTTATCCTTAGCTTCTTTACGTGTTGAGGAGAGCACCATCCTCCCAGTCTCTAGGCAGCCTTACTTAGGCTTGGATGGGAAAAAAAAAACAAAAACAACAACAACAAACCACCAAAACCAAAAACCAGCAGAAAAACTAGAGTCCTCCTTAGTGGAGAGGATAAAGATGTATCAAAGACAAGAAATGAGTTGAAGTGGAAGTGTTAGAAACTGTCTGGCTGGGAAAGGAATGTAAGTCCACTAACATAAACTGTAATTCCAGAAGATGAGGAGCCAAAGCTTTCAGATGCCAAAGCAATATATGCTTTCTTCTTACTAATGCGATGTACCACCTGCCTAGTGGGAAAAGATTAAATGAGTGGCACTTCTGTGAGTTCCAGTTGAGTGGAATTAGTAAAATTGGGACTTTCTAGTTAAGTATCTCTTGTGATGCCCTCTTTATCCAGACTTCCTTGTACGAGTTCAAAAGGGAGAGCCTAGAATGTAAACACCAAACGAAAGCAATGCTGCAAGTGTGTAATGACTGATTAAGCCCCTCCAGGCCAATATCATTATTGACTTTGTGAATGAACCAATTCCTTCTGGAGTGTGTCGCCTACTCATGTGATGCACATTGCCAATGAACTCCACAGACAGAGCTGCACCATTTTGTTGGAGCTAAGTACTTTACCCATTCTGGTATAAAATTCTGTTAAGATGGGATTTTATTAATGTTTATGTTAAATTTTATCCTACAGTTTTTACCTGGGTTGAAGTGACTGATCTGAGAAAGAGATACTCATTTGTATGCCAAAATTGTTTTTTAATATTCTCTCCTCAGTATTGTGTATCAAATATTTTTAATTACAGTGAGAAATTTCGAAGATTCAAATGACTCAAACAGGGCTTGAAACTCTGTGTTAAATCTATATTCTCCTTTTTGAGTTTGCTTTTTCATTAACTCACTTTATTACTCCTCATTGATTTTTCTGTTTTACTACTTTGAATTTGTGTGGTTTTGGTGTTTGTAAAGGCATATTCACTGCTTGCTGTGAAATTGAGCCATCAGAAACAGAATGCACTAATGTTAAATTGCATATGCAACTGAAGGGAGGCGTCGAGACCTTCTGTGGGGTACAACCTCGAGTGAAATAAGGCGGCTGAGTTTATATTAATATAAACTCCAGGGAGTTGGAGTTCTGAGTGAATAGAGTGTTAGTAGTGGTATAAAGGGATGTACTTTACAGTTTATACTTTTCTTTCTCAGCTATTTACTTCCATAGCCATTACTTAGGGGGGAAAAAACCCCAAACTTTATTTTTGTGGTGTTGCTTGGTTGTAAAAGAAGTAGGACTTCTTAGACATAAATATTAATCTGGAGAAAATGAGCAATGGGCTGTTCTTGCCAAACATCTGTGGCCTTTCTTACCATTTAAAATTTTGAGTTTACTCTTCTAAAGTGATTTTTTAATTTCTGGGAGATGTCCACAATACAAATTTGGCTCTGAAAGAAAGATGTTTAAGGCTTTTTTAGAAAAAGAAATCTGGTATTGAAAGAATAAAAAGATCTTTACTTTATGTTTGTTTTAATTTAAAGATGCCGTGGCTTTTGATAGTGCATAAATGAAACCTTGATTCTTGGAAGTATAAACGTAGATGTCTACATCTAACAAGTTTTAATCAAGTTTACCATCTACTCTACAATGCCTGTGTCTTGTAAAACTGACAAAGAAAGAACCATTGCTAGTTGGTGGTGCAACTTTGAACAGAAAATATGAAAAGGAGGTGATGCAGATAATCTTACAAGATGTCCAGTAGAAAAAGTTGATAATGGGTGTTGTTTTATTTTGGTAGTTATTCATTTTTTGTGGTTTTATGTTTCTTTGTATTATTTCATGGTATTTTCACTTTTCTGCTTTTGGAGGAAGCAAAGGTGGAAGAGGGTCGTGGGTAAGGAACACAGGAAAAAGAAGAATAGAAAGGTTTATCTTTTGACACATTCAGAAGCTTTTCATGTTTCTCTTCAAAAACATTTTTAAAGTAAATACCTTGTATTGGGAGCCCAAAAATGGACATAATATTCCATTTGTGGTTTCTCGAGTGTCAAATAGAGGGCATAATCACCTTCCTTGACCTGCTGGCTATACCCTTGCTAGTACAGTCCATATGCAGTTGCTATCTTTGCTGTAAGGGCACACTGCATGCTCATGTTCAACTTGTTGTCTACGAGGACCCCCAGGTCCTTTTCTGCAGAGCTACTTCTAGCCAGTGAGCACCCGGCCTGTACTGGTGCATGGAATTACTCTGAGATGTAGGACTTTGCATTTAAACTTCATATGGTTCATTCCTGTCTGCCCATTTCTCCAGCCTGTCAAGGTCCTGCTAAATAGCAGTCCTGCTTCTAGTATCTTTACTGCTTCCCGCAATTTGGTACCTTCTGTACATTTGCTGATAGCACACTCTTGTCTTATTCTTCCGGTCCTTAATGGAATGTTAAACAGTATTGACTCCAGGCGGCCTCCCACAGGGGTGCCATTAGTAACTGCCTGTCAGTTGGATTTTGGAGTAGTGATTGCTCACTTTTAAGTCTGGCAATCCAACTGGTTTCCCATCCACCTTATTGTTGACTTACTCAGACTGGATTTCTCCAGTTTGGCTGTAAGAATACTGTTAGAGACTGTGTTGAAGACCTCACTAATGTCAAGGTAAAGAACATCCATTGCTCTCCACCTATCCACTGAACTAGTAATTTAATCACAGTTGTTCAGGCATGACTTGACCTTGGTAATTCCATGATGATTGTTCCCAATAATTTTTTTTTGTCCTTCATATGCTTGGAAATGACTTCCAGAAGGACTGGCTCTACAGTCTTTTTGAGGGCTGGGATTAGGGTGAGCAACCTGCAACTAAACCTCAGGTCCTCCTTCTTGCCCTTAATGAAGGTAGATGTGGCATTTGCTTTTTCCAGTCATTGAGCATTGCCACCAATCAGTGACCTCACTGTGATGTCATCTAACTCCATTGGCACCCTTGGTTACATCCCAAAGATCTGTGTAAATAAGATTGTCTCAAGTCCTCCCAAATCAGACCTTTCTCTACTCATTTCCACAGACTGACTGGAAACGATTTAATGTTACACAATTATACAAGCGAGTGGGGAAAAAAATATAGAATATATCCTTCTGTTATATACACTTAAAATCAAAAGTCCTTTAAATTTGAATATAAATTTTGTATTGTGAAGACCATGGAATTGACATGATTCTGCCTTTGTCAAATCCATAAAGAGGCCAACTCCCATGACTTGCAAATTTCCAATTGATGTCAACTTTGACGATTCCTTTTGAGAAATGACAGCATGATTCGAATTAAAATATTTATTTATGATTGATAAATGAAGTCCACTTTGTCTCCAGACAAGGAGAGCAGATAATGCAAGAAAAATCAGTTCAAGAGTTTCTCCTCTGTTTCAGTTTTCTGTAACATTTTATTTCAGATTAAAACACCTCCCAAACAGAAATCTTTGGATTGACTGTTAATTTTTTAAGAACGTATTGCCGATAACGAAGTGGCAGTAGTTGTTTCTCATGTAGGAACAACTAGCTAATGTAGCTAATTTGAAAAGAACAGCAATACAAACTTTATGTTTTGGTATGATGCTAACTTTTTTTGTGTGGACCTTCTATTTTTTGATTTCACAAGGATTTTAAGTGCCACCTTGTGGACAACATTGTTAATCTTGTATCTCTGTAAAGGACATAAATTGGTGAGGTAAGATAGTAAAATTTAGTTTCAAGTTCTGTGACAGAAATTAGTTATGTTTTCTTTGGATATTGGAGGATTTTGATTTATTGGATTTTTCAGTGTTGTTAATTCATGTTCTGAGACTTTACCTTCCTAATTAGTGTGTGAGTATTCTGTAAGAAATCTCTGAAGTCGAAGAACATATTATCATTGCCTTCAATGGCTGTGAACAAAGCCAAACTCTTCTAGTCTTACTGTGGAGTCTTACTACTTCATGATTTTTGCAGTTCTTGCTGAAATACCTTTGTTGGTCACTCTCAAATCCTGAATGCTAGCTTGTGTGGATCACAGATCTGGTTCAAATGGGAATTTGTTACATGATGCATAGAACTTTACTAAGGATGGTAAATTGCAGAAAACCAGAAAGTTTCCCTTTTTCTCAGCTACCCAAGGTCTAGGTTCTCTTCAGGTTCCCTCTAATAGTCACCAGATAGCCTTACCCTATTTGAGAGGGAATCAAGCTTTTGTTCCCAGTGGTGTTAAAACAGCCTTTTGTTTAGTAACGTGAAACCTTTCAAGGATTGTTTTCTTGTCAAATTTTTAACATTCCTAGATTAAGAAGAAAAACCAGTGTTTCTGGACACCTTCCTGGGGAGCGCATTGCCAGAATTTCTAGCCAATCCTGCTCTGGCTACCAGATGGAGCTGCAGCACTGAAATCTCCGAGGTGCTCACACTGTGTTTAGGAGGCAGGAAAAAGAACCAATCTACCGTCCTGGTCAAAGCTCATTCTTGTAAGCCTCCTTTCATCATGTGATCCTCACATTCCTCTCATGTTTTGCGATGTGGGCTGATTTACCAAACCATGTTACCTAACTTATATTAGACTCATGTTGATTTAACTGGAGCTGAACCTAAGCAGCTTCAGGCCCGGAACTGGAAACCTGAAATGAGCCAGAAACCATTCTGGTTTCACTTTCTGGTTCTGTGGTGAGTTGTCTTTTATGTTTCGTTTCCCAAGACCTTATTCAATCTAATTATTTGCCCAATTTTCCTGTTTTCAGTTGCATTGGAATAGTGTCTCAGTGATGGGCATAATTCCCCAGCTCTCCCCATTCTTCCTGAGAGTTTTTCTTAGCTTCCGCAGTTGTGTTCCAGGCTGTGTGTTAACTGACATCAATATTTTCTGTGTTGCATTGAAGACCAATAAAACTTGCCACCTTTTGCAGGGGATCAGTGAAAAAGGAATTGATTAAAAACAAGTCTTCGAATGAAAAGAACTCTAATAAAATTACTTTCTCTTAAATTTCTTTGTCAAAAGGCTAAACTGGGTTACCTGTGTACATCTAGATGTCGTCTTCCCCAAATGGATATTTCATGGGTGAATAACAGATTGATACAGCAGCAAAGCTCGTGTTCAGATTTCATACTTTATTAAAGATGGGTGTAGCGTTTGCTAAATGAGTTTAAATCTTGTATCAATTCTTAGAGACTCCTGACATAAATCCTTTACTTAGTCACAGTTCTGTTTGTGAGAGAGAAAGTTGTAAATAACAAATAAAGAAGTCGATATGCAGTTTGGCTTCAGGCGTGTATGTGCAGACTTCTGCTTCAGAAGTTGCAAACTGATTCTGTGAGTAGATGACAGAAAGGGGAATGGATATCATCACTAAACACGCGTGCGAAAGCTTCTCAGACATACCGGGGGAAAGCACAGGTATCCTCTGAGACAGCAACACTGACATGGTTCTTAAAAGCTTTGAAGGCAAAGCTTCAAGCCTCTGTCACAGACAGGAAAAAAAAAGTGTAGTGTATTGTAAACAACAATATTTGCATACTAAATGCTTTGCTAAAAAGTCAGTAACAGTGTTGCAGGTGTGAATTTAACATTGAAGTGAGTAAACCTGTTAGGTAAATTGGGAATGATCAAACAGCTCTTACGGTTCTGGCTATGCTGGCGATGATCATTTCCAATGGCAAAAGTGTGAGAGATTAATGTATCTGTGAAGCAACCATGGAGTATAAAAGGCTATCAGTGATAGCATTACGATTTTTTTCTTTGTATCGTCTAGGTTTTTGTTGTTGTCCTTGTGGGCTTAAGGTTTGTTTAACTTAAGAAAAAAATTAGAGGACTAAACAGTAGATTCATAAACCAACCAAGAAAAGGAACAACATTATATTCCTTGAGAGTTCAAGACCTCTATGAGACTAGAAACAGACAAAGAGTCCCCATGGAGACCTCCTAAGTTATTGTCTGAGGTGAAAGGGCTCTGAAAGGCCATTAATCATGCTGCATTTGTGGTACAATGCATCCCACAACTTTAATTTGAAAATCCTCCACACATACAAAGGCCATGAAGTAAATTGTGATTTCAGCAAGCTATTCCTGGTTAATTGAGAACAGTAAATTTTCCTTGGTCATGTATCTTTTGTAGATGGCAATTCCCTGGAGACTAGAGCTAATTCATAGGCCCAACTCCCACTGATTTCAAAGGGAGCCTTTCCACTGATTTCAGGGGGATTTGAATCAAGAGTAACTAATGTAATACAAATATGTTTCTCCATGAAGTAGATATGGTTTGACAAATTTTGGAATATCTGACCACTTACTGCATGCATACTGTGCTTATAAAATATGTGTGTGGGGGGGAAGGAGGAGATTAGAAGAAATTCAGAAGAAAACATTCTTACTAATCCTTTCAAAGCTCCCTGCGTGTTCTTGGCTCAAGAATCCATTGCATTCAATCAGCTCGTTGCTGCATCAACAGAGTTTTTGACCTGGTTCCACTTGCAAAACAGTTTTGTTTAGGAGTGACACATCAATAGCAGCTTTAAGTTTAGATATGGGAAAACAAGTAAGAATAGTGGTATAATGGAGGCATGGTCAGGGGCTTACCTCTGGAAAAAGTTTGAGGTTCTCCCACAGACCTCTAGTGTTACTGCAGGTTGTTCTAGCAATCTTATCCTTTCAGATTTAAAAACAATCTGAAAAAGGGGCTGCTTATGTACGCCTTCTCCTGACTGTGGCCATGGGTGAATAATCTGTCGCTATCATCCCTCTGTTGGTTGGGACTTTGTTGTGAGTGATGGTGGACTGTAGTGTTCAGAAGATGGCTTGATAGTCTGCATCTGTATGTGTGGGTTGTAGGGTTTTCTTTGTCAGGCATCCTGGCATTGCTTGTGTTTCTGACAGCTGTGTTCTGCCGTGAAACAGTGTTGTGATATCCCATGGTGCTGGGTGGGTCATCTGTGCCATGTTGTTACAGGCTTTTGGGGAATGTCTTGCCTCTAATGTCTAGGTACAATGATGCCTGTAACAGCAAGCACTGAGTCAGGCATTACTGTGCTTTGCACAAATAAAACCAGATTTTATTCTGAGTAATACAGACGTTCAAATTATGTGTAGTTACTTTTCTGCTTTTTAATTGCTTACAGTGCTATCAGATTGATTATCAGTGCTATCTTAAAATATGTCTTGAAGATCTGGAGTTTCCTCTAGCCAACTGAAATTCAAGCCTGTATTCTAGAAGTAAATACCATGTGATATGTCTATATGCTGTTTAGCTGCCAACCTTTCCAACTGCTTGTGCACATGCAATCACAAATTCCTACTTATCTCCAGCCTATACTTAAGCCATAACCAGCATGAAAATTCCAGGACATCAAATCTCTTCCTTGGCTTGCTGATGAAGTGCTTTGTATGTTGTCACAAAACAGAAGCTCATTTCTCTTATACATAAGTTATTTCTTTCATGAAACTGTTACAAAAATATACAGCAACATCGTTTTGTAAAAATACAGTTATATTCCTGGTCAGTGAAGAAGTCTCCAAGTTAGCATCTCAGCTATTGGGAAGCTTGTTTTACATACTGTGCAAATGGTTGCCTCACTTAAGTGTCCTGGTGGCAACACTAAATTTCTAGTGTGCAAGTTCAATTGTGTCCATTTCATTACTGGTCAAATTATTAAGATAATGCCTTCCCATTTCTGTTTGAAAGCCTTGGAAAGTAAAAACATCAGACTATATATGAGAAGATATCTGACATAGCAAGAGAAGCTCAGACTACCTTAGAAATTTGGCTAGAATACGGGAAGCTGTTTATTAAAATAGGATGAAAAAAAGTCTAAGATGATTTCTGTGACAGCAGGACCATGAACAATGTAGAGCAGGGGTTAGTTTAAAAGTTAAGGCTCCAGCATTGGTAGAAAAGACCAAGAATGATGGAAGAATTGTCTTGTTTACCTGCTTTCACCTTTCTACTTTACCCTAAGTGGCTCTAATATTCCCTTTATTTATCTGTTAAGAATCTTAGCTTTCTCCTTTTTTTCTGTTAAGTTGTTGCTGTATTTCTAGCTTATTGCCACATCTTCAGCTTTAGCATGATCATAGATTTTAGGAATGATATCTTTATGCGTGAACAAGCATTTATTTGGTAGACCTGAATAAACGCATTCAGGAAAATCTTTAGACTTTAGTGAAATGCCAGAAGAAACTAAAAACATTTGTAATGTTCCTCCCATTTTTACAATTATTATTCTTCTCCATTGTTCTCAGAGATGCCATAGTTTAGTTCATTTATTTTGAAAGGAGGGATTAGGTAAGTGTAGAAATGTTTCTTCTATGGACTTCAGTTAGGCATGTGTCTGGGAACCTTGAAGAATTTGCTCAAGAGGAAAACAGAGAAGAAAACTCAGAAGAGGGTGTTTCCACTGACATTGCTATGGATCACTGGAACTTCCATTTCTCTGCTAAATTCTAAATTAAGCTAAAGGCAAGTGAAGCACTAAATTGTTGCTGTATAGTGCCACGCAGCCAATAGCACCTAAGAATTTAGTGCAGTACTAATAAGTAGCATGAATCTGTGGGAAAATTGTTATATTACAGTGTATAAGCTACTCTCTACGTGATTCATTTGATAGGATATAGTAGTAGTAGACCAAGAGCTATAAGACACTCCATGTTTCTTGTTCTATACCAGTGAAAATAATCCTATAGACGATCTAGGAGAATGAAAGGAAAATAGTAATTTCTAGGAGAAGGGGAGAGAAGTGGGAAAACTGAGAATCTTATGTCGTATACTGAACTTGTGTTGGATTTACTGTTCCCATGCTGTTTGTAGGGCAGAGTCTTCTCAACCATAACAACCAAGAGTCATTGCTGAATAAGCTGCTACTGCAGAATTCATCACGTGTATCACTGCTGATCTATTACAGGTCAGTTCCTCCTTTTAGGAAGGAAAGAAACCAGGCTATGTAGTTCATCTGCATCTGGAGTGCAGATCTGACAGAATAAGGGTCATTTCGGGGCAGATGTGTAGCTGTGCAGAGACACACACACATTTTCTGTATTTCTATTTGTTGCCTATATAGATGAAGAGCACGGTGACTTCTGCTATTTTTGTTGTGCTAGTGTTCCATTCAAAGTTGTTAGTGTGCTTCCTTGGAATGGATTACTCAGGTACAATTGCAAGAAAGCACAATAAGCTACATAAATAACAAGATACTGGGAAAAAACCCCATGGGATTTCTTAAAAAAAGATTCAACTCTTTTCATGGACCTGAGAAGCAAAAAAAGCAAAATAATAGCTATGTGCGGAGAAGATCGTATTTGAGTCATCTGCCACATAACCTTGAAGTTATTAGCTATTTACAGGTCAGCTTTAAAGCTTTTTCTTCCTCTTGTTTGTTTTTTTCTCTGCATCATATAACGACAGAAGTTCAAAATAATTATTTCGGTACCGGTCTATCTTAATTCTGCTTTATCTTGGCTTGGTTTAAAGTGATGTTTCTTTATAGTGCAATATATGCAGATTTACGGTATGAATGCTGGAAATGCCACTCCTGACATTTGGATCAGTCTGTGATGCCTAATTAAAGAAGATACATAGTTAGAACCCATTCATCCCATCTTCCTTATGTGAATGTCAATGAGAAGCTAAGTATAAATTTAGCAAAATCCTAAATAAGTCCTAGTAAATATATTCTTCTCAAAAATTAATATAATTCTGAATTAATTCTGTAGATGGCTTAAGTGAAGCCTGACAAGAGTAGTTTCATGAAGAGTTTGAATGGTAGTGTTACTGCCTCAATATTTATTCTTTTTAGACCGTTTCATAGATATTCCAGGAAAAAAAGGCAAGAAGAAAATAATGTTATTGTAAAAGTGACATGTTTGGTAATACCAGCTAGATGACATATATAATAGTACTAGCTTTGATTTATCAACTAGTATTCCTACATCAAAACCCTCAAACCTCTATCTGATAGCATTTTAAAATACTGTATCAAATGGTCTTTGTTAATGGTGTAAGAACATGGGTGATGTACCTGATTTCTTGCACTCACTGTTAGAAGAATATGTGCCCATTGTGTTGAATTTCTCTAGAGTCGTGTATCCTGTTTTGGATCTTAATCTTTGCTTGTTAATTTAAAGTCCTTGTGAGATACTTAATGAAAAGTGTCTGTAGAGCATTTTACTTTCTGGATAAACTAAATAATCCATGTTGCTTCTTGCTTGCCCTTAACACGTGTATCTAACGGCTGTGTGTTCTGTGTTAGGGGACAGACTGCGTAAGAATAGTTCTTACTCTGTTCACGCTTGAGTCTCATTCTCTGTATGCTGCGCAGTCACCATTCTGTATCTCTTTTCAGATTTAAATAATACGTTATTAAAACTAATCTATTTCATTTTATAGCGGCCAACAGTACAAGTGAAACCAGGTAACAGCAAGTGAGAACTAAATATTAATAGAGAAGGATCTAGACATACCTACAGGATGTCTTTTTTCTTTTAAATCTGTCTTTCTGTTTTCAACATGAAATTATGTGACAGGATATGTATGCTAAAGTTAATCATTCCACCTGTTGATAAAGCTTTGTGTATTACCCGTTTGCTTTCGTAGTTTTGTGTCAATATGTGGATTTTTTACCCTGATGTAGTATTTTTCCAGTGTAAGCCACAAAGTATTTTTACTAGTTTCTGCTCAGGTACCTGGGTACTTAAAAGGCAAAGAGACTCAAAGCAGAGAATGGATTGAGAGCAGCCCTGAGGAGAACAACTTGGGGGTGTTGATTGACGAGAAGCTCAGCATGAGTCGGCAGTGTGCACTTGCTGCCCATAAAGTCAAGGAAGCGTGACCAGCAGGTCGAGGGAGGGGATTCTGCCCCTCTCCTCTGCTCTTGTGAGAACCCACCTGGAGTGCTGTGTCCAGTGTTGGGGCCCCCAGCATAAGGACATGGAGCTGTTGGAGCAGGTCCAGAGGAGAGCCACGAAGATGATCAGAGGACTGGAGCACCTCTCCTATGAAGACAGGCTGAGAGAGTTGGGGCTGTTCAGCCTGGAGAAGAGAAGGCTCTGGGGTGATCTTATAGCAGCCTTCCAGTACTTAAAGGGGGCCTACAGGAAAGCTGAAGAGGGACTTTTTACAAGGGCGTGTAGTGATAGGACAAGGGGTGATGGATTTAAACTGAAAGAGGGTAGATTTAGATTAGAAATTCTTCCCTCTGAGGGTGGTGAGGCACTGGAACAGGTTGCCCAGAGAAGCTGTGGATGCCCCATCCCTGGCAGTGTTCAAGGCCAGGTTAGATGAGGCTTTGAGCAAACTGGTGTAGTGGAGGGTGTCCCTGCCCATGGCAGGGGCTTGGAACTAGATGATCTTTGAGGTCCCTTCCAACCCAAATCATTCTATGGTTCTATATGAGATTTGGAGAAATTTAGTTTTCTTGTTCCTTAAATGCAGCAAATAATTAATCCTTTTCATTACATCCAGTAATTTTTAGGAAACATTTCCTGTCAGTATAATATTTAATAAGTCATCTAATCATGCTTCTCTGTAGAAGCTATGTGCTATTAAATGGCTTAAATCCTAATATATTTAAAATATGTCTTTGACTAATTTGGTACTTTGTGGAAGGGAAAAAAGTAAATATTTTAACTGCAAAATAGAATATTGAAAAGATACTTTCAGCTAGCAAAGCTAGTTTTAATTGTCTTGGTATTTAATGATTTTTCTTGCATTCACTATCAAGGGATGTTGAACTATGTGGAAGGATACCCAGAAGTTTGAGAAAGGAGGTGTGAGTAGTTCTGATACTGTTACATTATACCACCTTATAAGACTCACGCACTAAGTTTCTCAGAACATGGAGAGAAGAAACAGTAAAAGTAAAGGCATCATCTCTTGTAGTTAGCCCCCAGAAATCACCCACAATGCTAATAGTTAATCTCAATACTTGCATTTATTCCACAGAGCAGAAGAAAGAGTACAAGTTTTTTGGTGACTAAACCAGTGACAGCAAGCTGGCGGAGATGTGGTATTGCTCAAGAGGAAGGGAAAATATGATGGCTCCCATAAAACTCTCTTTCATAGGACAGCAGCATATAAAACTTGATTAGCAGTAGCCTCGGTAATTTGTAGAAGAAGGATTTACTGATACTATACAGTGTTAAAGCAGGTTTCCCACCAGTAGCCAGGTGTTCTTCTGCTACCCACTTAACTTCTTTAGTGATGTTTCAGACCATGCACCTTGCTTGATTACTCTTCTCACATTACCCTGCCTGACATTTCCTTAGCAGCTGGATCTCAACTGTGGTACATCCATAACTGTCCCTGACCCTTTCCTTAGAATTTTTTACTTACACTTAAATATGACTTCTAGTAAACATTTTTTTTTCTTCTGCCTTCTAGCCCCGTGGATGCCCAGACTCCACATTACTTATGCTACAACTTCTAGCAAACTACCTGTCAATATAACTAATTTTTGAAGTTAGTGGTGTTAATGTACTGCAACTTACAACTGTGGATTTCCTATCTGATAATACAATGCAGCTAAAGCAACAGAAGCAAGTTTTTGTCATGTTGTATTATTTATGCCACTCTCCCACGTAGGTTGCAATTTTTAATAGAATCATTTAGTACTGGAATTGTAACATCTGTTTTCCATTTCAAGGATCAGCACTTCATGTTTTCAAATGCCTGGCACCAGCCCCATTCTATTTTATGCATAGTCCTAAATCCCTGTTAAGTCCACCACTGAATATTTCATCCAGATTGTCCCTTGTTTCTCTCAAGGGTTTTTATTTAAATTAATTTTGGCATACAGTTGGCTTTCATACTAACTTGTAACTTAAGAGTTTCTTGAACCACTTCACAAAAATAGTTGAGCAATACAGAAGATGTATAGATAGTGCAAGTTAAAAGCACCTCTTCTATGAAGGAACGCTTCTCAAAAATGTTTTGAGGGACAGATGTGTTCTCGACCTCCTCATTTTGATAGCCAAGGAACAGCTTGCAGTAGTCCCATTCAAAATCCTTTTGGTGGGCAGAATGCATTTACCTTTATCTTCTCATTCATCTTGTATTCACAGTCCTAATATTTCCACATTTGTAGGAGGAATGTTGTGTGTCATGTGGCTCAAAAAGTGACATCTGCTTTTGGATTCCTTAAATGTGTACTACATGATGAAAAACAACTGTGAATTCTTCGTTGACTGAAGCTGCCTTTCACCATTGTAGGATTGTACTGGGCTCTTAAGTTGGATGTTAATGTGTTTGGTACCCACTTCACATCTCAAGCTTCCAGAGTTGTACAAGGAGACTGAGATTTCAGACCTCTTTGCTTATCTCTCAAAACTTCTGATCTGTATGTCTATTGACATAGTTAAAAGTTATTCATGTTCAGTGGATTCCAGTTTGTGTCACTTCTTTCCTTAACATCATTTTTTCTTGCTGATATATATGAATATACATTAGCCAAGTAGCAAGGTGGTACTTCTTAAATTTATAGTCATGACAGGGAAAAAAAAATAGTGCTGAATTATCTCTTCAGTACAGTTGCATGGATTCTACATTTTTGGTTAATTTAGGTGAATTCTGTTTACTATCGTAGTTCTACAAGGATGACTGCCATTCCAAATCTCTGCACAGCTTCAATCAGCTGTTTAAAAGCAGGAAGAAAACAGAATCAGCTTGCCTTAAAGGTGTTTCGTTCATCTTCCCAAAATTACTCTGGACCAAGGCCCAGGACATCCTAAGTACTGAGACCTGGACCCATAACAGGTGTCTCACCCAATATGTCATGACTGTCAGGGCTAGAAACGTGTGCTTTATACAGTTAGAAAGGGAGATTCCCATAGACCACATGGGACACAGCCTTGCTATATGATATCCTTGCTGGATCTGGAAATATTAGAGAGTACACAGGGGATTTTTGTGTGCCTCCTAAACTGAATTAAGCAAATGCCAAGGTTTCCTAGAATGTATTAGTTATAACTGACATCTTCTTCTGAAACCTATGGAGTATTCATCTTTAGAGCACCTCATTTCTGTGGAATCCTCAGGAGATGCCCCAGTAAAGATTTTTAGGTTTTCTTTGCAAAATTGTAATTTGTTGCTAAATACCTGTTCTGCTTATGTGAGTGCACTCTGTGTAATATGTATCATTTATTTATGTCTTATTATTTATTGTATTTGTTATCTTATTTATCTTGTGTTATTTATTTATTATCTTATTATTTATCTTGCTTGTACACTTGTGGTTCTTTGGCTTTTTCCTCATAGTTAGTTGCTGGTTTCAGTCTTTGTATCTTTCTCAGTCGTTTCTGTGAAAGAGCGTTTAAACATTACAGGCACTTTTGGTGATACAGGCTCCTTTTAACCTATATGGGAAGAATTCCAAATAGTACAGCCAAAGATTGGCAGCTGGTTTGCATGTCAGTCAACATTTGACTAAGAATGGCACGTGAGTTTGAAAGACATTTAATATTTATTCCCTATGAAGGAATCCCATTTGTACTGATTGTTTGTGTTTTTTCTGTGAAAAGTAGTTCTGTTCAGACTGACCCACAGTAGTTCTGTGTTATGGTCTCAGTGAATAAAACACACTTTTCTCTATTCTCTTTGATTTGCTAAGAGGAAGAAAATTGTATTAACCTGTGTGGGACTCAGTAGTGATGGAGGACACCATTAAACATTAACGTTAGCAATTCATGTTTTATAACATGTCATACTTGAAAGGATTCTCTCCGTAAAACAACTTGCTGGCAGTCGAAATTTCCTGAAAGTCATTGTATAACACAGACTGATGCTAAGTACCACCACATTTTCATCCAAAAAATGAATAGTAGAGAAAGTGTAAATACTCTCAGCAAAACATCCTTCAAGCAGGACTAGTACAGAGATTAATCAGTCATTGGGCACAGTGATCTTAAATTTAGATCACTCACATTTTTCAGATTGTTTTAGCAGGTCTGAAATCATACTGTATAATTTGATATAGTGACATGAAATTCCTGTATTTAAGCAAATGCATTAGTTTGTTAGTAATAAAATGCATTTTGAGACAAAACACAAAAATTGAACTCGTACATGATTTTAAGATTTCTGCAGAGCAATGCAAATGCAAGATGTTAAACCAAGTGTTTCTGTTTGAATCCAAAGTCTCTTTGAAATCATGAAACAGTCTGATCACACTAGATTTGATAGAATGGAACAGATTTTGTGTTACCGGGTTATCCCACTGTGAAACAGAGTGCTCAGGAGTCATCGTCTTTCTCTTGCTTTGTGACTGCAAACAGGTATCATTGTCGAACTCTGTATGATCCTGGCAGTGATGAGTTAGATGGTTTTATCTGTGTTTCTTGGATGGTCATTAAAAAGATGCTGGGTGTTAAATATTTATGTTGGAACTAAGCAGACTCTGGCTTCTAGTTTAGAACATTTTTTGCAGCAAGGGCCAAGTGTTAATATGGGAATACGAGAGAAATACAGTGATGCCAAGGCTCAAGATACTCCCTATGTAGTAAGTTGGTGGTATCAAAAAATTCTTTCTTTCCCCCTCTTACTTGGATGTTTGCTTCCAGGAAAGACCATAACACAATAATTAACAATTTCTTCATCAAGAATTTGCAAGTATCTCTGACAATTTGAATTAACAGAACAATACTCTGTAATTTGTTTTGAACGTTTTCCATCAAATTACCACATCTCATAAAATACATGATAGGCTTCTGTTCTACTGGCTCATGTAATATTTCATTCTTATCTGAATGAGAAGTTCTTTTTCGCATGTGCCACTTAATCATAGGCAGATGAAAAATGTTCATCATAAATGTTATCTGAAGTCTGTAAATACAAACCAGCAAGATCAATGAACATAAATGTTTCTGTAAAAGAAACAATAAGTGCACTTTTAAAGTGCAGTAAATGTGAAAGATTTGTTTGTGTCAAATCTTTAATGTTTTTCCTACCCTTTCATTTACATTATTTCAAATGATTTAATTTTTTTTTTAAACTATCCTGTCCAAGTCAGTTGAAGATTTTCTACTCAGTGAACAGGTGGATCGCTTCTATAACTGTGTAAATGCAGTAGAAAGACTTTTTAGAAACTTCTTTTGGTGAGAATAGGCTCAGTGCTGAATTTTAGAGGAGATTAAGACAACACTTTATATATAAAGTAGTTCTACTTTTGTAAAAAGCCCATTTTAGATCATAAAAAAAAATCGTAACTCTTCACCTCTTTTCTGCCTAGCAGCTACAGGAACTATGTTGTTAGGAGATTCTTCTCTTTCAGCTGAGGAGGGTTTAATCAGCAATGATCAATGCATTAGTGTTCCTTAGTGCAGTCTTATGGTTTTGGTAACAGGCTGTAAAAACCTGTCGGGTAACTTGAAATCCCCAACCAAGCCTGTGAACACTGTTTTTTATTGCCTTTTTGCGTACAGAAGAACAAGAGAAGAAATTGCTGAAATGCTAATTCACAAAATCTTTTCATGATTAAATGTCCTCTGAAAGTCATACTATCCTCAATTGTTATGTCCGAAGTCTGCCGTTGTAAGTTCCTGGAAAAAGAAATCTTATTTTATTTTGCAGAGCATTGGCTGTGATGACTATCTGGGTTCAGACAAGGTGATTGACAAGTGTGGAATATGCGGAGGGGACAACACTGCTTGCAAGGTTGTGTCTGGAGTTTTCAAACACACGCTAACAAATCTTGGCTACCACAAGATAGTGGAAATTCCTGAAGGAGCTACTAAAATCAACATTACTGAGATGTCGAAGAGCAACAACTATTTGGGTAAGTT
Source organism: Tauraco erythrolophus (assembly GCF_009769465.1). NCBI lineage: Eukaryota > Metazoa > Chordata > Aves > Musophagiformes > Musophagidae > Tauraco > Tauraco erythrolophus. Next base: position 16,542,926 of record NC_141478.1, on the reverse strand, counting down.
GCATCTCAGTGAATAAGGCATTCTTTGTGCGCTAGTGCAACTGAGAGGAGGTTATGCCAGGAAAGGCCTTCTAAACAGTGTCAAATAGATGTCAAGGAGAAGAGAGGAAAAATAAAAGTAAAAATCACTAAACAGGCATTTTGATCAGAACTACCTGGCAGCTTATAATTCTGGCTTGATACCGTAGACCTGTTACCATCTATTTCTCTGTCTGTCTGACTTGGCTTTGGTGTTTCCTATTAGTCGATTCCGCTGTGGTTATTATGCTTCCCACATCGTTAACCTTCCCTGAGCAGTCAAGAATCCAGCTTGTTTATGTAAAGAGTATTGAGGCTGCTTGAGGAGAAAAGAGCATCTTCTGATTGCCTGAAAATTTCAGTTCTTTTTACAGTGAAAGTATATCGAAATTATATTGAGATAATGTGATATTGACTTGGTATCTGCAGAATGCAGGTCATTTGTACAATTGTTTATTCTGAAGCAGGTCCTTAAAAACCATGGAGGATCCTGGAATATTTATATAACATCATAGCATATTGTGGTATATTTCTAGATCTGTGTAGCATGCTGCAAATTAGAGATTTATGTGGAATTTCTGCAGATCTGTGTCTGTCTTGTGTGCATTTGTGAAGTGTGCTGTTTCCTGTTTTAACATCTCGTGTTCCCAGGTTACAAAGCCCTTCATTTGCCTATGTTTGTGCTTCTGTTCTGGAGCCAGTTCTGCTGAGTGGTCTAGAGAGAGGAGTCGATTAAGATTTGTAAAACCTGCCCTTTAATTTCTCTTCACCTGTCAGTCCATCCTTAGATCTGTCTTAAAAATTACCAGAGCAAATAATAAGAATGGAGCTACACAAGGCCTTTCTTGCTGTCTTGGTGTAATTATTACTAGAACTGTCAAGCCATACTGGAAATTTCAAATCCCAGTACTCTTGTTTGACAGCTGCTTTATCTCACTTCTGACTGGTAAACATCTCAGCTACTGCTCAAGTACAGAATAGGAAAGTGCTTGTTATTGAATTTCTTCTCTCCTCTTTTCTGCTTTCTTCAGCTTAATTCCTGCTGGACCTGTAAGTAGTTGTACAGAAACATTTGCCTGTAGATGGGAGTTTATTATGGGGAGCAGTCTTAACTGCAATGTGAACTCTGTAATTTAACCAAAAAAGTGACTCTTCGAAAGTGCAGAACTGATATAAGCTACCCACAGACCAAGAAAACCAAATGGTCTGGGCCTCTTGTGCAGTGATCATATCAGTTGCAATTTGTCCTGGTTTCAACCAAATGTATTTTTGACACATTGCATACACCTATATTTCATCTTTTCATGTGAACAGTTTGTATAGCATCCGTCCATACAAACTTGTTCATGACAAAATGAAATGATAATTCTGTCTGAAGAGCTGCCATGGATCCTCATACCTTCGGTAGAAAACGGGTGAGAATGCAGCTTACATGGCAGGACAGTGAAAGTAGACACGTTACTGATATATAAAATTATGAAGTTGAATGTAATTTTTTTTACATGCCAGCATCTGAAAACAGCTGACAGAAAAATTCTCTTAACTATGTTAAAATGTCCTGAGCCACTTGAACATTTTGGGAATGGACAGGACAGAAAAAGAGTAACATTTTTTTGCTTAAAATAACCAGGCTTTTGGCATGTATGGGAAAGTGGCAAAGTTTTTCTTTCCCATGCTACTCCTTATCTCCTTATCCCCTGAGCTCTTGTTTTATGCTATCATCTTTTCTTTTTTTAAAAAAAATCCATTTCATATGTTTCGTTTTAAAACTGCTGGTATGGATTTTGTCTGCTAAATGTACCAGCTCCCTCCCCTGTTAGGAGTTCTTGAGGCTGTAGTTCGAGCTAGAAGGACTCCAGCCTCTCTGCTTACACCATTACATGATAAACTTTGTTTATTGAGGCAGGCGAGTTGCATCAGGACAGGAATGAACACGTTCTAACAGATCAGAAAACAAACTAGAGAAGAGTTTATCAAGCAATTTTTTGGACAAGTGAAATAGTAATTAGAAGGTTGTTTTTTGGCATATTGGTGGTCACAAATTTCTCACTGATAAAACAGCATTCCAAATTTAGACATGCACATTTTTGTAGAGCACATAACATTAGTAGAGCTGAGAAGCTTGGAAACCTAGATCTGGTATTCTCTGGTTTCTCTGTATTTATGGTAATAAGCAGAAGTCTTGAACTTTAAAAATAATAATAACAAAAAAATCTTAAACTCATCTTTATGCCGCAGTAGCAACAAGGAAAACCAGAAGCCATTCCTTTAAACATGTAGCTAAATGCTTTGCAAAACTGAAGTTTTTGTTCTGTCATAGTCCAGCTGCAGCCATCAGAGCTGCTTGTAAGCAACATTCTTCTTGTTCCAAGGAGTGTAAGTTAGTTGCTTTTGGTTTTCCTTTTCCTTTCTCTTTGTGCATATTATGGTTTCTTCAATACAAAATTGTAAGTAAGCTCAAGGTCAATAAAGTTATTTTAGAAGATGACAGCAGATGTTTCTGGTAATCTGAGCTATCCTCCTTGTCTCTGTTCAGGAGGCTGTCTTGATTTCCATGTGATTTCATTGCATAGTTTTTACAAAGCTCCACAATTTTCACTGCTTTGTCAGAAGTACTGAGCAAATAAGCAATCACGAAAGTGCATTTTCACAAGGAAGTATTTCTGTAAAATCAGGAGGTGCTGGAAAAAACAGGCAAGAATGTGAGGTTTCTTACTAAAGAGTTTCAAACTCTGCTAAAAGTCATCCAGACATCTGAAAGCTTCTCCATACTGCTTTTTAAAACTTTTTTGTAGCAATCTATTGCTCATTGTTGGAAAACTTGTGACCCTTTTCGAGTTAATGAATTTCATCCAGCACAAACATAATCTTTTCTTCTCCCTGCCCCATGCTAAAAATCCTTTTAGATTTTCCATTTCTTGAAGATCTTTACTGTAGGAAGAGTGTTGATCTTATAAAGGAAAATAACAGTCAAACTGAGAATGGCCTGCGACATTAACTGGTGTTTTTTAGTGAGCTAAAATGAACTATAATAGAGCCATAGGCAGATCAGAAATTCTGCAGGAAACATCCTGTATTTTTTCGTGGGGTGGGGTGGGGGTGGGGGTTGTTCAGAAAGAAAGCAGTTCAGTTTTGGACTGCTAAATAATAGCAGCTATTAATAGCTATTAATAATGTATTAATCAGTCTGTATATTTAGCATTTTTTTTTTACCATTAGAAGCAAAAGCTACGCATTACAAGTTAGGTTTAGACTCTGTAAAGTATAAACAAGGCTATAGGCTGTACAGTCTTGAGCTATGTACAGAATGACTTGCTTCTCAAAGTAGTATTCCGCAATATTTTCTTACTGGCTGATGTATTAGGCCTTTCAGCAACAGAACTGCTGACCTTGGACAGATTTTTCCATTGGCAAAGCCCTTCTGTCACATGCGAGTCTTGTACAGAAAAGAGACAAAGACATACTTTTTATCCCACTGGTAATCATCAGCTGGCCGGTTCTCATATGCTGAAATGGGAAGCCTGCCACTGAAATAAGTAGGACCATAATACCTTAAGTGGGACCAGTATGTTACAGCACTTACGCTGCAAAACGTGGTTTTGAATATAAATACTTTAGCATCCTTGGGATTGGGATTTGGAATAACGGCAAAATTTTAAAGCCAAATAGCATGAATCTGAACTGATTATTTGGAAGGTGCTTTTTTTGCATGTTGGGTCTTGAGAACCTAATTCAAAGAAGCTGGTTGTTATTCATACTCATAACCTCAACAGCAAGAGAATCTGATGGAAAGGAGATATCAATACTAAAAATTAAACTTTAGCTTAATAGAAGAGAGAAAGATTCAATGTTTGAAAATGCATTAGTGTTGAAGTACACTTACCGTGTGTAATGAACGTGCTCTAATTGGGAAGGATCTGGTAATGTCCCATAGCTCAAGCAACAGTTTGTTTCTAGAGCAGCTGTCTGCATCTGGAGTCACACAACTCTGAGTCTGAGTTCCGCAAACGGTCCCAGCCGTACCGCCTGCCATTGTCGGCAGATGTTTACCACGTACCTTATGAAAGGGAATGTATAAACGTGAGAGTTTTGGCAATTCCCTTAACATTTTGCACCTTACCTGAACACTGTTCACTACAAAGATGTTTCATAGTGAAATTTTTTTCATTGCTAATTGCAAAGTTCTTTACAGTTCCTTCAAGGAATATATTATGTATTTCAATTTTGTTTTTCATGGAGTTAAGTTATTTCAGCCAATAAATGAGATAGGGAGATAGTTAGATCTAATCCTTTTTCCCTGTTTTATGTAAAATGATAGTCTGCTATTCTAGTATCTTCTATTAGCACATGCCAGTATACAGTATTTGTGATTAAAATAAGTTACACATATATTTTTTTTAAAACAAAAGTCCAAGAGTTGTTAATAGCATTCTTGTGAATATTGGTGTGCCTGAACATGAATATGGATTTAAGGAATATGGAAACAACAGTGGCTGATACTAAAGAGGCTGTGAAAAGATTCTCTAAAAATATTTTGATTCCGTATTCCCTGCAGCAGATAACCTTCAAACAGTATGTCTCATGATGAAATATTGTTAGCAGCTCTTGAGCTTAAAAGAACATTTTGAAATCAGTTTAGAGATTCAAATTTACAGTAAATGAAGGAGTTAGATTAGAACACTGGCAGAGAACTTGGAAGATAAACGTTGTTAGATGCACTGATACATCAGATATGATCATATGAAAAGTTTTATAATTTATATATTGCAATTAACTCATTGATTTTCTTCATATGGTGCAATTGCTCTTGATGTTTTAGGGTTTTTTTTAAATTTTTATACAAGATTAAATATTTCTGTGCAAAAAATTTGCAGCAGATACTATATAGTAATATGGAGAAGAGAGGTTATGTGTTGGAATTTTCAGGGCTTGGAATGAACATGCGAGAATATGCCAGAGGAGGAGAGTTGTTCTGTTTTCTCAGTTACTTTCTATACAAGGGATCTGCTTATAGTGAACTTCTGTTCCAGTGCTTAGGTGTGCACTGGGTTTAGTGGCTGTTCCAAATCAGTAATGAGAGCTACCAGTGTACCATGGATAATTCTTACATTTCTATTCAGAAACCAAATCTGCAATTTTTTCATTTGAGTTTACAGAGTGTGCAACCCAAAGCTATGCCATCATGCACGTTTGTTGTGATGGACTTGTGAAACTCCTACAAGGACTTTGACATTGTATTTCTTATGGTGTGTATTACTCATTGAGTGCAGCCCTGTATGTGTCAGTCTGTGCATTACAGTTGAAGTGTCTCTCTCACATGTACAGTTTACTGAATGCATTACTTATAAACTATGTAATTACGATATCTGGATGAGAATAACTGTTTTTTTTACCTTTTGTCCTTGATTGTCTTGCCTGTTCTCTGCTGGAGTTAAACAACAAAGACATTTCTTTGTACAGATGACGATACACTCCAAACTGTGAAATAAAGATTTAAGGAATCACTTCTTAAATAAACTGAAATTAAGCACAGCAAATTCAAACCATAAGGAAACTTCAGAATAAATCATTAGTATCTAGAGAGGCAAGTAGGATCTCTGTGTAAACTTCATTAGAATATTTTGAATTATATTCCTAATATATGCTTTTTATTATTAGGAATTTTAGCAAATCCGTTGTGAGTTATTTCCTGAATACTGAACTGAAGAGTCAGGAAGTACTACACAGAGAGAGGAACAACTTGGTTTTTTGGAAAATGTTTGCAAAATCAAGCATTCCTATAAAAACATGATAATGGTAATATCAAATGATAGCTCCTGCTTGCTTACTTCTGCCTTATCTCCTTGTCTTCTCTCTCAGTCTTTTCCTGCAGTGCTTCAGGTTTTACTTTTGGTTAGGTATTTTCTGACTCTACAAAATTGTCCATTAATAGACGCTTAACCAATTTTTGGCCACCTTAAAAGGTTCAATTCTATGTCAGTTTTAGAAGAGACCTGATGAGCAGAGAAGATTCTGATTTTTTCAGTTTAGTTAGCACTGGTTGCTTAGTTGTAGGTATATTGATTATCGGAATTAATAATAATTTGAATTAATTACTCTCTACGTGGCCATGCCTTAATTCAAAATTAACAGGTCTACTAAGAGACTTCTCTTTCTCAATGTGGATTTGAAAACAGGCTCGGTACTGAAGTGCCTAGTGCTGACCTATCCAGGAAAATGCTTTTCCGTGGCTGTTTTACGCACAGAGTCTCAGAGTCTGATCAGACAAACACGCACTTTTTAGCAACTATCCAGTCCAGCGCATGTGAGTTAATATCACACTGATTGCTGACAGATTCGCTTCAGGATTTACGTTCTGACTGCATATGCTGGCCTGAGACTTTCAATGGGCTGCGTTTCCTTAAGCCAAAAAGTACAGTATTGTGATTACTTGGTTGTGGCAAAACTCGTCTATGTGGGTGATTTTTGATCATTTCATGGCCTTCATCTGCAAACTATAGTTTCAGTGGGTGTGGGACCTACAACCTACTCTTACTTTGGGAATTACTTCTAACATAGCCAGTCTGGCTACCACGTTCTGTTTGACGGATCCAAGACATTGGCGAAGAGGCATGAGGAGTCTCTGGTTTATGCCTGGAGACGACAGAAATGTTAGAAACATTCTGTCAAGAATTTTTGGGTCAGTGTAAGTTTGGATCTTGCCTTCTGTTGTCATATTCCTGTCACAATGTGCATGGCTTTTCCCTATCAAAAAAGTCATAGCTAGACTGAAGTGTTCACTTTGTTACATTTAACAGTCTTCATACCTTCTTCTGCATACTAATTGCATTATTGATAATATTCTAGTTTTTAAACCATTCCTTCCTAAAAGGTAATGCTAGGTTACAGGCCAATTGAGGTTACTGCTTATGCTTTCTAGCCACACTTGTATGCATATAGTCACGAGGGTTAGTTCGTTCTGGTATTTGGAAGGCCATTTCTGTGGTGGTACTAGATAAGCATCTAGGACACACAAAGCCAAGGAGAGCGTAGAATCTTTCACTTGTAAAAGCCTTAACAAGATAATTATTTTTGAAAACAATATGAGTTTATCATTGAATTTAAAAGAACAAAACCAGAAAAAAAAAAATCCAGGATTGAAGAATCATGGTGGGACAGAGCCTAATGTAGTGCATGGGATGGGAGGCAGTCTAAAATCCAGTGTCAACACTCCTGAAGCTGTAAAGGGGATTTCAGTTACTATCTGGTAACAGTGCTGCTTGAAGTCCTTGCAGGTTATGTCGCTATTTGGCCTTTGGAGTTCAACCTGTGTTTGAGGATAATGCATGTGTAGATTAGTTACCAAGGAGAATAAAGACTGTCACAAGTTTCCTTCTAACGCAAAAGAGTTAAAAACTAATAGGAGACAGTATAGTAAGACAGACAGAAATGTGCAGTAGCTATGTTTCTAACACTTCTTACCTGAAGCTGGTTACTAAGATGTCTGCTTCTTCATGTACACACACCTACATTCACATATCCTTCGAATTGTTGTCCTTAAAATAGTTTCTAATCGATTTTCTGCAGGGAGGGTTTCTTTCACTAAATAAATGTTCGTCTTATGGTAGCCAACATGTATTACTTGGCTAGGGTGATCACTTACTAAAACCCTTGAAGTTGTTAAGACTTTGGATGAAATTCAACTCTGGTGTTAATGAATTCAACTCCACTGAATTCAGGTTGCAGAAGAGTCTTACCTAATCTAATGACCTATAGTTGAACCAGAATACATCTAGGACATTATTCTTTGCTGATCGTATATTTTTTCAATACCAGCATTGCTTAAATAATTACATTATAGAGTTTCTGGCAAGGTTATCTTATTATAGTAAATTCCAAGGTGACCTTTTCCCTTCTGGCTTCATTAAACAGCCTGCTAATATCTAACACTCTCTATAGTGGTCTGTAGGTTTCCAGGCACATTTTGAAAACATACAAAGAAATGCTTTCTCAAAAGCTGATTTCTTTTTTATATATGAAGTGGCAGATCTTAAAAAAAGGCAAACCATGTCATCTGGGTGATGGGAAGTACTCTTTCCCCTGGCTTCAGGAAAGTGGTTAATCCTTAGTGGCTGGGTTAACTTCTGTATCACAACTTTCCACTGCTGTCTTACAAAAGTTTTCTGCATGTCTCTTGCCTTTGGTGTTTTCACTTTTGAGCTTCTAATTGAGTTTCTTCTTGCTTGCTGATTGCGGGAGATCCGCTGAGAGATAGCCCTAAGTTGGGGTGCTGAGCAAGAAGCCTGGGTGCCTGACCTGGGAGACTGGTGGCTTTCCATCTGGCCTGAATCTCAAGGCGAGTTCTCAAGGTTGCTGATTTTCCAGGTAAATGGCTTCCTGGCATTTTTCCTCTTTCCTCTCTGCATCTTGAAGAAGAATATGAGTATTTTTTTCCAGCACCCATTGACTTGGCTTTTTGGCTCATACTTGCTCATTGATGACAGCAGTTATGACCAGTTTTGGAACTCATAGAAATCATGTTTTCATTTCCTGTGTTTCCTAGTTCTGTCATCATTTGACAGAGATGTTGTGGTGGGTTTTTTTTTATCATTTGTTTGTAAGCAATGTTTTTATAAAAACAGCTATCACTACAGCAGTGCACCAGCTGAAGCCTGCTGTTGCTTTGATGATCTGCCCTGCAAATACATCATCTGAACAACAGCCAGCAGCAACGAGTCCCGCTGAGGTGCTTGTTTCATAAGTCCTGTATCAAAGGAATGTTTTTTTCCTTCTCTTGAAATTTGGAAAGGTTGGTTTGAAGAGAAGGGAGCAGGATAAAGAGAAATATGCAAAATAGAGAAACTCAGAAAGGCTGATTGTTCAGTTTGATTTGTAAAGCACCCAGCAATCTTGTTGCTTGTATAACTTTGCAAACTCCCTTGGCCTGGAAGCCTCTGGAGAAATGACTCTTCAAGATTTTCAGTTTTTCCTGCTTCTTAAAATCATTTATTTCAGCCTTTCTTCCAGTTACAAACAGAACCAAGGAACTTGAATGCAAAATTTCAAAGAAAATGCATTAAGAATTGGAAGAGACAAGCTGTTTGAACCATTTTTATTAATCTGAACCCAATTAATGTGAACTTCTTAGATCTCGAAGCTTTAGAATTTTTTTATCTTCTAGCTGATGACCAAGTAGTTTGCATGAAAATACTCCTTTGAACTTTGGTTTTAGCACATGGTGTTTGGAATATCAACACATGGTTTATTCAAGGCTTAAGAAATCAGAGCTCTTCTGAATGGTGTGTGTTATTTGAGCATCTTATGGTGTAGATACATTTCATGGCACTGACCAGTGTGCAGTAATATAAATTTTCCTCTCATTAATGCAGCTGACATTCTGCTTTCACTCCATTCTTCTTTTGTCTCTAAGATGGCCAACAAGGGACCATTTTGGAAATGTCATGTACTTTTTGAAAGTCATTAGCTTTCTGAGTCCCTCCTATATAATCTGTTGCTGAGTTCTCTTTTTACCTGGAGTAAACACTACTTTGACTAAGGATGTTCTTTTTTAAAGTCGTGATCAAGCTGTAATGATCTTACCTTGCTAGTCATGGATCTGATACAATACTTTTCTCCTCTTACTTCTCACAAATTTTAATTCCAAATCAATTTTGTAGTCTGACTTAGCCATACATAAATAATGACCAGTGTCAGTCCAAATTCATAAACTATCCATAGGCAAATTCCCAAATCACATGAAGACACATTTCTTCTTTTTCTTGCCAAGAGAAAAGGTTGTTACTAATTTAAATAGTAGAATGAATGCTATACAACAAAACTTAAGAAAAAATGACTGGGAACCTGGTTTCAATTGTCATAGATGTTTCTGTACAGCATCCTTTGATTCCCTAATCTTATTTTATTCGGAGCGAAATTCTTTTTTGGATAGCGAAAAACCTTTCTTTGTTCCTTAAGTGTCCCTTGATCTAGTCAGATAGAGTGTGTTCTTACATCTTTGTCTGATTCTGTAAAAAAAACATATTTTTATCTTTTTTGTTGTTGTTACTGCTTCTCTTATTTCACTTTGAACTTCTCAGTTTCAACATTTTTGTTTCTTACCCTTTTAAAAATCTCTTTTAGTAAAAAAATCACCCAGTAGAAATTCTACATGATTAGTGGCTTCATGGTTGGATCCAATAAAGAGATTTCATCTACAGAGAGTATTTTTATATTGCAGCATTAAATTCCAAATGAAATCCAAGTCTTTTCTAATACACAGTGTATATGGGGATTTAAAACTTGATTTATAGACTGTGTGATTAAGTTAGTCAAGGGAGATTAAACTTTATCCTTCATTTCATAACTTGCCCAGCGTCTTTGTTTTCTATTGAATATTACTTCAAACGCTTTGTGTCAGAAAAATTTGAGTGCTTAGAAGACTTACAGACCCAATCTTCCTTTCATATTCGTACCCATGGCAGTGGTAGTTACCCCAAAGACATGGCTGTATTTATTTTATATACTTGTGTTATAATCAAACTGCTGTAATTCTGAAAATTTTGGTAGTGTGGCTGAGAGTTCTGAGTCAGGTGAATGTCTGCTGTGAAATTCTGAACTTGTTTTTAGTGAGCTACTTAGCAAAGGTTACTAGCTCGCACTGCTAATCTAGACATGGTTTAGGGACCCTGAGGTAGAAAAACAGTATCTGTCGAACACTGGTAACCACAAAAGGCTAATTAAAGGATTTATTAAGTGCATGGTAGTCCAGCTGCAGCTAACCTGCATGATGAGGTTAATACCTCAGTCCATCTCATTCACCTGCATTCACCTGTACCAGCACTTCTACTGAAGAAAATAATACACAGCTTTCGGTCAGCATGCAGTCAGTTGGCGTGATTGCTAGGGCACGAGGCTACAGCTGTGTCCTCCGCAACTATAAAACTCTTTATCTGTAGCTGGTACAGAGCAAGGAACTTCTGAATGTAACTTAAAATAAGGATTCTGTGCAGCGGTTTCACTGAAGTTATGGGAGGTGAACTTCAGGGAGTAGCAAGAACAAGGCTGTTGTGTTGAGCAGGAGGTCTTTAACCAAAGCATGAGAACGTTTAAATGATAAGCAATACCAGAATTTTGGAAAGCCTAGGAAAGGACACATTTTTATTGGCAAAAAAAGGCCACATCATTTGTCTTGTAAATTGCTTGTAAGGACCTAAGGCAACGACGTCTTAGTGTGTAATGTGTCTGCAGATGTTCAGTCAGACTGCAGAATACAGATTCCTTCAATAAGTAGAATTACAAGTTTACTGTTGAATTTCTGTCATAACACTTCATTGTTCTCTTTTAGGTTCGTATTCCAGAGGACTGGAGGGGATTGGTTTTTTCCTCAAGTGTCTGGCAGAGCAAGAAGAGATTGTTATATATCCAGAATGATAGTTCCTTCTGCTTTTTTTTGTTGTTCTTACCAAATACTTTTTCCTATAACCCTTGCCTCTCTTAATAGCACATCATAGTTCATTCCTAAAGCTTTTGAGTCCCTAGTTCAAAACAGTTCTTCCTTAATTGTTTAGGAGCTTTTCATACAGTCCTTATGAGCAACAGTCCTAGTTTGCTGTTAACTACCAGCGGTTAGCTCTGTTAGACGGAGAGATGTTGTGCATTGAAACTGCAGTTTGTCAGTTATATCTAAGCAGATGTGCACTGGTTTATGAATGAAACGGAGGGTTCCTTCCCCATGCCTCTTAGCGTGGGCTCGATTCTGAGCCGTTGTGCAGAAAACAGGTTTTGGAAGAAAAGAAAGAAAGAAAGAAAAAAAAAAGACAAAGAAAAGAAAGATTTTGGAAAACTGCAAAGGAAAATACGGGATTTTATTCCATTCTGTTAGCTTGTGAAGTGTCACATATTAGTAATTGAATTCGTTGCCATGAACATTGTAGATAGTTTTATTTTAAAATATAAACATGGGGAATTCTATCAATGTGTTTAAATTAATCTTGAATTGCCTTTTACTGATGGTGACCCTTTGGAGTGCTTCTTTATAACAAACTGCATGTAGTAGTTCATGTTTTGAGAGAGGTATGCGCTCAGAACCCAGGAAGAGGAGTATGTCCCATGATCATACAACAAACAGAAGTTGTGTTTTCGCAAGGTATTTGGGACGGAGCAGTTTGCATCTTTGCCTTTATTTGTCTTTGGTTAGCAGACGGTAAAATGAGCATACTAACAAGTAGAACACAATGTTATTGTAAAAATAAAACCAGACAATCATTTCAGAAAATCAAACACTTAAGAAAACAGCAATGTGACTTGCTGTATGCACCTTGGAAGATGAACGTTATTTTGTATTTATTGAGAATCAGGTGAGTCGGACCCCTTAGGATGTTTGATACTCTTGTCCTGCCAGAGTCATGTTCCTGAGTTAGATTTTGTTGGCTAAAGTTGAAAGTTACACTGAGACACAAAGCAAATAAGGAATCTTAAAATTCACTGTTCTTGGTTGTTTTCCAGTTTAGAATGTATGCTCTGTCTTTAGCTTCTCCATCTCCACTGCATACACTTCTGAAACAAGGTGAAATCAAATGGAATAGTTTTGTTCCCACCTTGGAATGTCTCTAAAGATTCAGGAGGAAGAAACAGGAAGTGTGGAATGAGGTGTAAACATTTGGGTTTTATTTCAGTATTGTCCCTAACACTGGAGAAGCAGTGGCAATTCAGCACTTTTCTGGAGCTGAACTGACGAAGGCTTTTTTCAGTGTTTTAGCTTCATCACTTCTTTTAAGCAGAAAACAATGGAAATATGGTCAGGCTTCCAATGAAGTCCAACCAAAATCAGGCATGCTGGAACGCAACTAGGCTTCAGAATTAGTTATAAGCACCTCCATTTGCCTTAATTCTGCAGGTGCTAATGAATACTCTCTAAAGCTGAGAGACTCTCAACTCTCCTTAGTATTGAAGAGTTGATAAGTTATCTGTTAGATTTTAAAGAAGTTAAATCTGAGAATGCTGCATGTTAAAACAAAGGAATACAGTGGCAGATACAACATTACTGTGTAACAAAGTCTAAAAATTTTCTTTAGTATTTCCTTAGTATATTTTGTGTATACATCTAAGGATGAAGATTTTCCTGGTGAGTTTAGTCTCATTAGTCAAGGACTAACGCTGCTTTCTTTTAACTTGGTTCAGTTGTGCCGTTTTCGTTTCCTGTCTTTGAATTTTCATCATGTCTTAGAGGTAGAATGGATTAACAAGACTGAACAGTAAGCACTGGCTATAGCATCTGCTCATACATGAGTCATCTGTTGCTTCTTCATTCTGGTATACCTACGTCTTAAAATTGGTGCAGTATTGTGTATGTAGAGTCAAATTCCTGTTGGATTTAGATTTTAACAAGAACTGATAACAGTTATACATTGCCACCTGCTTGTGCTTTTTCTTCCCTCCCCTAGTATAAAGCAGCCATCCTGTGGCTTTCTTCCCTTGAAAACTGAGAAACAGCATTTAATGTCCAAGTTGCAGTTCTCATGTCTCACTTTTCTCTCCTTCTAAGGCATTCACTACCACCACTTGCAAGGGTAAAATTTCTGCTTTCTCTAGTGGTGCAGAATAGTGGAATTATTTAGGCCCACATATGTGCTGACTTTGGCAACTTAAAACAACGTTAAAAATACACTATATAGATGAGGTTTTCAAGCAACGTTTAATGTTAATGGTAATGTGTTTAATTGGTCTAAGGTACTTAAGAGTCTGAAGTACAGATTCTGTTTGGGCATGTTGCGCATCAGATAAATTATACTAATCTTTTTCAAAGTATTGAGTTTCACAATGGGGATGAAAGAGAGGTGCTACCAAAAGCGTTGCGTATTTGCATCCCAGCAGAAGTGATTAGAGTTAAATATTAATTTGAACCTCTTGACTGTCATGATGATCGGCCTTCTCAGAGTCCAAATCAGTATGAGAAAAATCCTAGAACTGATCTTCTGAGGGAATGCAAAAGCGGGCCAGACCTTTCATCGTGTGCATGGTTTTGCATACGTAGTGCCCATGAGTATAAGCAGAGCTGCCCAGGTCTCTCATTCTTTGAAAGATTCCCAGACTTCGAGCATTCAAAGTTGTTCCAAAAGTATTTCAAGACACTGCCTTTTGAAATTAATAATAAATAGCTGCGTAGCTGTTTAGAGCTTAAAATCCATTCAGCATGGTAAATAGTTCCAGAGGGAAGGTGGGAGCAGTGACTAAAACTTCTTGCTGTGCAAGGCTGCCCTCCTTCACCTTCTCTCAGTGGTGTTTTCTGCTGAAAGCCACTGGTATACGGGTTTGTATTTCATGCCTCCATCCAGAATTTGGCTGTTGAAACAAAAGCTCCTTGATTCTTTGAGAACATTGTCACAGAAAGTGCTTCTTATCTTCAAAGTGTTTTCTGACATTAATTAATTGGATCCTCACGATCCTGTGAGCACGATAAGGAGCAGCCTGAAAATGCCCATTAGGCACTCCCACTGCAATGAACTGTATTAAACCCTTCTGGAGCCTAGCTGGGTAAAGTGTTTTTTCTACTGCCCAAATAACTTTAAAAGTGTTTGAAAAGTGGTGCACAAAAATTAAAAATGCTTTTGAACTTTCGGCAGCCTTTTATGCCTACGTGCTTGTGGATGTAAAAAAGCTGCTGTTCAAACAAGCCGGGGCAGATCCTCAACAGCTTGTAAATTACAATGGTGCCATTGATTCCATTGGAACCGTGCTGCCCTAGACGAGCTGAAAGACCTGGCTCTTTGCTTGGGAAGTAAAGCAATATGGAGTAACACCTGATTTGAATAAAGAACTTTAAAACTTAATAATAATAGTGGCAATAATGCCTATAATGAAGATATACTTGCAAACACATGGAATAGATTTTACGTGAGACAGAGTCAAAAGAAATACGCATTAAATGATTGGAAAAGAAAGGCAAAACAAATATCGGTATTTGTGGATATGTCCTAGTATGAAAATGGAAAATACTTTTATCTCTCCACTGAATTACCAAAAATTCCTTTCTCTCTCAAACGACCAATATCTTAAACTGTATCTGACATTAAGTCGTTGTAAAGGGAACCAATTCATGTTTTGGTATTTAGGGTGGAGTTTGTTTCTATCTTCACTGAAGTCAATCAGGACATGCTGTTACCACTGACGTTGCTGTGTGGATTTTTGATAGGATTATAAATGAAAAATACGCAGAGTTGAAGCTCACTGGACTTGGAATATATGCATTATCAATATCACCCAGAAAGATCTTTTAATATTTAGTTCACATTATCAATTCATGGTCATATCTTTTCCCTTGGAGTTATGGTCATTAAATAATGTAAGCATGATATTTAGTTTAGAAGGAAAATAATTGTTAATTAAGTAGGCTGTGAAATCGGAAACACTGAAACAGGGATTGATTAAAAGAAGACAGATAAATATGTCTTACTGAAGACTATGAACAATATTTCAGTCTGCCAATTTAAATGGGAAATGTTACCTTCACTGTATCAGATTTATGGTATCTTTCTATTTAATGTAGACAGAAATGAACCTAAGAGACGGGAGAAGAGCTCCTGAATAAATCATTAATTGGTTGTGTTTGGTATGATATGTAAAGCTGAGTTGCAGTAACATACTGTCTTTTTTGATCATTGGCAACCAGGATGATAGTGGGGATTTTTGTAGACAACTCAGAGTGCAGCAATATTTCTTGCCTTTGAACGGGTTTTGGCGTGGATATGTGAGTGGCTCCCAGGCCTGTGTGTGTGAATGCACAAACACAAATTAAGAGACTACAGCTTTTGAGCAATAGGTATAGAAGATCTTAATTCTCTAGAAATTTAATCCAATTATGTGTTGCCCTTTTTCTGCTGCTTTAATGTTCTACCCTGCCTGAGTAAGCATTGGAAACCATTATTGGTTATTGATCAGTGCATTGAAGATCTTATGTTGTTTAAGCATCAGTTGCTGGATAAAGTGCTGAGCTTCCTGCCGTACTCCAAACTGAGAGTGATGATAGAAGTCTGTCTTTTTTACTTTGGCTTTTTTTGGTGGGTTTTTTTGTTTGGTTGGTTTTTGGGCTGTGGTTTGGGGTTTTTTTTTTGAGCAGTAGAGACTGTCAATGTGGATGTATGCAATGAAAAATCATTGGCTTGGGTGGAAGAGATGTTGGATCAGCTGGTTATGGTTTCTTTGGATGAGATGGGCAGGGTTCGTGTTTTAGTTTAGATTTTTTTTGGCATCTAGTGTAGAAACTAAAAATTACTAAATAGAAAAGAAATAAAAGGGATGGAGAATGTAAAGGAAAAAGGATGCTAATTGAAAGGTAGAATAATGGGAAATACCAACACTCATTCAAACAAAAACTCACTCTACTGATGCATTCTTTAAAATACTAGGGGGAATTTTAACCTGGATTTATGTATCTATCAAAAGCATCAAAGATGTATCTATTGGTTGGTACTTATTTGAATTGGTAATAATCATCTCTGATAAAGACTTTTTTGGTTCAGTTAATTTGTTTAAACTTATTTTGTGCGGTTTTTTAAACCTAAGTGACTCAACTGAATGACTGTTTCTCGAATTCAGTTGCTTTTTGTTGCATAATAACTATAAAAGCTTTGCAAACTTTGGCAGTTACTGCCAGTCCTGCTGCGCATTATATAAAGCAGTCGCATACCACATGCCTAACCTCTAAAGGATCCTAAATTCTCTCCTAAGTTTATATAGTTGACCCTCTTCAACTTTTCTTCTCTCAAAAAAAAAAAAAGTTCCAGTTTTTTGGTCAGTAGTTAGATTCTTTCTGTATTTCATTACTCAGGAATAAGAGGTAGATTGGAAAATGAGTCGTATGCTTCCAGTTTAACAGTCGAAATTAAACAAAGGCCACACAAAGAGCTTGGTTGGTGAAGTAAAAGCCGTAAAGAAAAGTACAGTTTTAGAAAGGTTGTTTTAGTTTACTTGAGCTTTTAGTTCTTGGTTGTCAACAAGTTTTCAGTGATGCTTTATAATTAATATTAGTAGTATAATAGCAGGGTAGCTATTGAACTGGTGCTTACATGGTTAACTATTGGAATCAATGCTACGAAGCATTAAAAGGCTGCAGGTGGAATGGATGTGTTGGGTGAAATCTTTTCCTGCTTGAAGATGGGGAGCACGTTGCTAGTGACCCCCATGCTACGAGGAGGGCACTTGACAAACTTGATTTTCAGTGCTGTGTAGGCAGAGGCCAGCCTGAACGAAGAAGGGGACTGAGCAGAAAGGGGTCTTGGATCCTTGATTCTAGGTCACTGGAGCTAGAAATTATTCCGGAGGCGGGAAGAAGGAAAGGGAGTTATTCAGCAGAAATTACAGGGCTGCAATACAGCAGAGTTTCTCCCAAGCCATGTCCTTTCCCGCTTTAAAGCAAACAACCAGCATACTTTCACCTTTGTGTTACATCGCAGAAGGGAGTGGAGTCAGTGGCTTCCTGATACAGCTTGAATGTTCTCCAAGACAGTTCCAGCCACTTTGATCTCGTTTTGTTCCTAGTGGGATTCTACACTCTTGAGTCAATATGTTAGAGTGCCACCCCAAGATGGCACTTCAAGTCAAATTTGTTTGCAGAATTGTACTGCAAGGTGTTTGTGGATCACAGTATATGCAGATAAACAGCTTCCCCACCAAAGAAGTGGTATCTTGCTCCCTTAATGTTTTAGGGTATGGGGGAGGTTTTCAGTTATTTGTTTAGCAGAACACGAAGTGTGTAGAAATATCAGTGCTTTGATTTATGACTTGGCAGTGGCCTGTGAATGGCACCACTTTAAATTATGGCAATCGTTATGATCTAACGCACAAAGAACTGGATTAAGAAGATTGATTTCTCTATATTTACCCTCTCCCTGATAAAACTCCTGGTTTTGACTTGACTCAGACTGAAATAGGTCATATAAAGTTAAAGACTTTGTACCCTTCTAAGAATCTATGCTGTCGTTCAGTAGCATCAAGTATGTCTCTAAACATGTTTAACCTGTTGCTATTGCAGTAATTATTTAGTTTGTGTTTGTAACAGAAAGGCAGCTTAAATGACTTTTGGGAGGGTAGATATTTAACAAGCTCTTTACTCATGGACAGCATTCATGAAAAGACACACTTATTTATCTCGAATGTGGAAGAAACAGTCCCAGCTGAGTATGAAGCTAGGTGTACTAGATGTACTTTTACAAAAAACTAAATTCACTGTTAATCCAAACAGTGTGAAAAATGCTGTCTGAAATGCAGAAAAAATACATTATGAATTCTGTCATTTTTGGTTTATATGAAAATTAAGACTGTAGCTAATAACTTTTTGCAGTTCTGAAAAAGTGATGCTGGAGAAATTCCATTAAAAGGAGAAGATAGAGCTTATCAAACTTCAATATGAATTAATCAAAGACATGAAGACAAGGATTTTTCTTTTCTACGGTGGAATTGTAAAGGAGAAGTAAGAAATTTGCTTCTGAAATGTTGAATATTTAATGTTCAGCATGATAACTGCATTGCGATCATATTTCATGGTTTAGGAGCATAAACTGGGCATGTTGTTGCTACTGAGATTCCCCTAGCTCCTCTGGAAAATCTGGGCCTGTATTAGTCTATGTATATAACAGTCTCTGCTCAGTGTGTTGATCAGGACCTACGTACGGGTCTGGAAGCAGAAGGTCTGGAAGATCAAACTTGAGAAATACTAACAACTGTCTACAGAGCAGTTTGCAAGGGATCTACTTGCACAGTGTACGTGGGAGAAGATAACTTCTTGGTAAAAGAAGGAAAAAACCAACTTTCTTGTTATTTATGTGTTCTTTCCCACATATGCTTGGAAAAACTTTAATTCCTGAAGGAAAAATAATTATGTAGTTTGTACTAGTGGTACTTAACACATTTTCTTCCTTTATCTATTCAGAATCTGGACTCCATTGTTTTATCTATGCTGCAGACAAAATACTGCCATTAATTAGCCAAACTTATGTAGTGATCTGGGGATAGACTCACAGCTTGCAAATCCAATTTTTTTTTCTCTGTTTCCATGAAAATGTTTGATTAGAGAACATTCTTGTTTCCTTAGCTTAACAGGTAGCTTGGGAATAAAGAACAATAATAGAATGAGAAATGATACACTGAAATGATTTCTGTTTGGGATAATCCTGTGCTTCTTTTCATTAAATAATTCAGTCATATTCTTTGTTGTTCTTGGACCTATGAAAATCATCAATTAAATGAGATTATTTCCATTTTTGTCATGTCTGTAGGTTTCTGGGCTTACCTCCAGGTGTCAGTTGTGTGTTTCACCTGGTTTCATAGCTTTGTCAAATAAATATCAAATCAGTTCAGTCCCAGAGCATCTTTTTTAAGTTTAAATGTACAGACTGACATAAACAATAACATGTGTAAGACTGCCTTGAGCCCTTCTAGCCAAAAATAGTGTATGAGAAAGTGGATACCAATGCTGAATTGACACTGTATTTCCAGCTTTCCTCTGATCACCCAGCTTACTGTGCCAGGAATTCATCTTCTGGCAAAGCGTTTTCAGGTAAATGGAGACAGCCTTTCACTAGCTATGTATTATTTTTCTTTGCTAAAAGCCAAATGCTTGGGAGGATCTGTAATGAATTAATGTTGTTTTAAGCTGAAGACCAAGCTGTTGTCAGCTTTCATTGGAAGAGAGAATAAGTGAAGAATTGAACGTTTTTTCAGGCTTAGTTTGTGGCTTGTATCCTTACTGTAACAGCCGCTGAACTCATCAAAGGTCCTGTATCTTTACCATAATGGCCACTAAATTAATCAAAGCCAATCTTCTCCCACCCCTAATAACCTCTGATCTCTCTTTGGTCTAGTAACTTCAGGCTCTGTGTTCTGCCAGACTCAGATCTGCCTCGTGTGCTGGCCCTGGTTCTAAGCTCTGCACACGCTGTGGGGCCAGCCAGCTGGCCCGGCGTTACAGATGGCTGTGGGCTCATGCTGTAACCTGCTTTTCGGTGGGGGAAAACTGGTGTAGAGCTCTCCTCTACCCTGTCGTCAGCATTTGTTCAAATGTTACTGTGCATGAGGCTTCAGCACCTTTGTCAGACTTACCTGAAATCAGACACTCGGTTCGAGAGCCCTCCAGAGAGTGGGAATGACAGACACTGAGCCAGAGGAATTAATGTCTAAGCTAGGGGACCCAACAGTGCTTTGCAGCTCACAGATCTGTGTGTTTTGAGTTACAGTGTTCAACTTCACCACACAGAGCATCCAAAATTCTTGAGAAATTCCACTTGAAATTTGAAACAGGTTAGGAATATTCATTAGTTCCAGTTTTTCATTGCAAGGAATTAAAGCTCTTTAGCAAACATAAGAAGCAGTTATAATTCTTTCTACTTCAGCTTTTGATGCTCATGAGATACAGTGCTGTTTTCTGCAGAGATATCACAATCTGCTGTTTTAACTTAGCTGTCTTAGAACTATTCCAGTTCTTGGCAATTGTCAGGAGTGCAAGGAGGTACAAAACATTTTTTGTTATGCTAGCTGGAGAGAAGAGGGGGGTATTTTTACATGTGCATTTCACTAATCTGGCCCTTCTGACTGAAGTAGTGTCTAGATTAGAAGATAATTCAATCGTATTTATCCACCCGTAGGATTTAAGCCAACTGTGTGCTGAGTTTCACTGCTGGGCTAACTAATGTGCAGCTGAGCTGTGCCAGAAGGCTCAGCTATCACGTTCAGAGCTGTTAGCAGCTAGTCAGATCAACTCCTGAAATATAAGAACCAGATCCTAACTGAAATTATGTAACGAAGGCAAATACTATAATCTGCAGATTCAGTGCATAGCTAAAATATCACGTGCTACATTGGAAATGTATCCCTCCTGGAGACTACTAGTCCTGAATATTGTTTGTTATTTCTGAATACTTCATTTTCAGCTATTGCCAGTGAAGAGTATTTCCCGATGGTAGGAAGTATGTTGCTAAAAATTCAAGCTTTGCTTTTTCCATGGGGTAAGACTTAAATGCTTGTTAAGCCTTACAAGAGCTGAAGTTCTGAGACTGCCACTTAGAAGCTTTAACCTTAGTTATGCTCTGCCTTCTTTAAAGAAAGAAATTAAGGATGTATAAGTATGAATGTGAAAATACTTTTTGAAGTTCTGTGTAGAAAAAAACCCCGCAAGTATGAGTTACGTGTGTGTTATTCTGCTGATCGGTTCCTGTGTCCTTCTTAACCACAGGAGTTCGCTTGAGGTGCTGTATTTCCTAAAACAGAACAGTAGATGTGCAGCTGCGCATACATTAAACATAGTATCTCTACAGATACAAGATGTGCATGATTCTTACTCCGTTCCTCTGTTTTTTCCTGCCGTCCTTTATTGTCTCCCCTTTTCATTTCACTCAGTCTACTTTTATGCCAAGCTTTCTGTCCTTCCTCTTCAGTATTTTCAAGACAAACCCGAACAATGGTAAAATGATATACCATTGAAAACTGCAGAATATTTACACTGACTTTAGTGAAACTGGGAACTCAGTCATATCCTCCTACCCTTTCAAATTGAGGGGAATTTCTGTGCAAGTTAAAAGAGAATGAGCTTTTTACAGATTATTCTAATAGTACTTAATAAAACGTATTTGAGATCTGTAATTATAGAGAGTTTCTAGATAAAAATAAATTGAAACCTTATCATTCTATATCATCTACTGTCATTGTGTAGATTGTGGAAGCCCTTTTAGTTTAGCTCATTTACAGAATAATAGGAAACTTGCTCATTTTCAATTATTGCTGAAATGATTCTTACCTGCAGCTGACACTGTGCTGGCCTTTTTGTACCTTCTCTACACCAGAGGGAGAAGTAGGAGACGACTGTAATATACTACTCATAAAATACAGTGATGTGTTGAGGAGTGATGTAATTTCTTACAGGATGTTTTTCCTCCTTGCAGTCCATACACTTTGATACAAATTGGGAATTGAAACACCGTTGGTGCAGAATTGGATTGTTGTATCTCTGATTGTGGTAGTGGCTATTGAGATCCCGACACAAAGCAATATTTTGCACGTATAGTTAACAGCAGACCAGTAATGCTTCCACCCTTTCCTGACTTTCATAAAGCCTGTCATGCTAAAGAGGACTGAGCAGGTTTATTATTGTGCTAGAGATCTCATAACACTAGCATAAAGATGAACCTCATCTCTGTTGTTTTATTCTTTCGTTTGCTCACTCAGTAAATATTAGTATGTGCTACAATAAATGCTTTTAGAAACTAATCGTATGCTCCAGGTAAGCTATTTAGAGTCATATCTCAACATTTGGGAGTATTGCCTCTGTGTAACCTACTTCCTGTGGAAAGCATGGAAATCGTGTAAGTGTTACTAATTCTGTACTTATGAATAATAGTATTAAAAGTCATCAATTGCTCAAAAACACCTGTTTGAAAAATGGGAAAAGGCTTTTTATTAGAGTGATTTTAAAGAGAGGAAGCAATAATAGAAAAGAACCTGAAAATGAAACCCAAGATGCAATTCATTATGAGTGCTTATGCCTTGCAGTGGAAGAATTGCCAAAATACTGAAATTCTGCTTTAATTAACCTTTTTACTTGCATCATCTAATCTGCTCTTGAACTCCCTATTTCGAAAGTTCCAAGCCATATACAGACACATATTTACAGTCTCACTCTAGCAGCTGGGTGAATAAAAAGATTTAAATAAATCCTTTGATTTATATCCACAGATATAAATAAACTACTATTTATATCTATTTTCAAAAGGACCCTGGTTGGATTTTCAGTGTTGCATGCTGTTCCCCAGTGGGATTGAGTATGATGTGTGGGAGAGCAATAGTGACACTGGAGCACAATGAATGTCATACAATCACATATTTTGCAAATGTCGCCATATATCACTGTATGCATGTGCTGTAGTAACTTGCATGTGCCAGAGTATCACAAGTTGAAGTGTGAGAATATTGTAGTCAGAGAGCATGTTTGTTCCATTTTGCTTCTCATCTCATCAAAAAGGCATAACGAAAGAGGAAGGGTAGACGAGCTAATGTGTTTTTGTGTCGGTTGGCTATTATTAATACCTATCAGGGAAGACTGTATTAAAAAACGTGGGCAAATACTGCATCCTATTCTGATCGAAGCTAAAGATGCATGCCCTTTTGGAACGTGTAGATTAAATCTGAAATTTGTTTGGAGATTTTATCGAAGCTGTCGAGACTTTGAACTTGCTGCGGTATCTAGGCCTGAATAGATCGTATGGCTATATGATAAATCAGTTTTATTTATTGCAGCAGTAGTTAATTGTCTGTTCTGCTTTGCTGCCCCAGCATTTTCCTTGTGCTGATGCATCAACATGGCTTTTGGAGTCAGAAGCGAAAGAAGGAACAGGCATAATGAGTGAAGAGGAAGCTGCGTCGGCACAGGGAACTTAGAGAGCAATAGTTTAATGAATACTCCAAAAGGAAAATTACTGTTTGCTGCAGTGGAAGAAAATGGGCATTTCTGTTTGCAATGATTAACTGTAAAACCCTTACCTTTAAGCAAGTTAATAGTATTTTCTTTATACAGGTAAAAAAAAAAAAAAAACCAGGAGTTTTTTGAAAGCTGGAATGAAATTTGTTGCCTGAGATGATCTGCAAGAACAGGCACATGAAGAGCTCTGAGCAAGGTTAAACTTCTTTTGCTGAGGACAATCTCAGAACTGTCAAAGAATAAACAAATTATATCGACAGCAGTATTTTACTCTGAAACTTCACCCTTACTGCTGCTTTAGAGATATGATAAATAGATATAGAGAGAGAAAAAAGGAGAATTACACAAGTGAACCCAAATTGTCTTGCCATTGTAATTAAACTTGGGAAATACCTGCCAAAAAGTAGCAAGTTCAACAAAAGGCTGAGGCAGGATGAAAACCCTGTACGCATCTGTGTCAAATTCGTCTAGTCCTTGTGGCCACAGCTCTTTCAGGAAAGCAACAGATGTTTGTGAAACAATATTTTCAAATTCTTATTTTAACAGAATTAAATCTTAAATTCAATCTACATTTTTCAGAGTCAGACCAAAGGTACTCAGGTTCTGACAGCAAAGCAAAACATTTCATTTTGTGCCAAAGTAACCTTGTTTGGATTTGTGGGTTTGTCTAGTTTTGTTTGCAAACCATCTAGTACAGCAGTAGATAGTGTAGAGAGTGCCATCAGTTGTTCGGTTTTAGACTGCTTTTAGCAGTGGGCTGCAGGGGAGCTTAGAATGGTAGTCAGAAAATCTAAAATGAGAAGTTAGGAGATGACGTCTCCTCCACTCAACAAATCATTGGAAAAGTTGGCAATGATTTGTCTTCTGTGAATTCAGTACTGCAATCACTGACACATCTCTGCGCGTAATTCAGAATTGTAGATTGATCGCAGCATACAGCAGATGAAGCACAAAAAGCCTTTGTAATTTAGCTTTATCAATTCAGTAGTACTGGTCTTGCTTGTAATGTAGTCAAACACAAAAGAAAAACGTATCAAAACTAGAGGACATTTCCAAAGAATCTTAAGTATTTTAAAATACTGACAAGTTATTGTGGACCACAAACAAGGTTAAATGAAATAGGAGGAGGATGAGGTCATAAAGAGCTATATTAACAAACATGTTATTAATTTAAGCATGTCCTTGGAA
Organism: Tauraco erythrolophus; assembly: GCF_009769465.1. NCBI lineage: Eukaryota > Metazoa > Chordata > Aves > Musophagiformes > Musophagidae > Tauraco > Tauraco erythrolophus. Next base: position 16,518,281 of record NC_141478.1, on the reverse strand, counting down.
GCAACTGCTTTCTGAATATCTCAGCACTTGATGATTGCATGAAATCCAAAAAAGGAAATTGCCCAGAAACTGAAGTAGCACTGTCAATGCTGTCTTCATTAAGCCTGCTGGATGCATTGTAGAAAAGTGGCCAAGTAAGATGAATGACAAAAGTAAATGAACTCTGAAGCAATCAGATTCCAGCACACTCATCTAGTATTACTAACGAAGATTGTTTTGTGGCATCTGTATACAGTGTAGATCTGCTGTTCGAAACTGCATATTCAGAAAATCCAGTAATAGAGGTTGAAAATAAATTTTCCATCAGCTCAAATGATTTCTCATCCAGCTGTCCTAACTTACTATCAAGCAAACTATTTCCATTCTAACACTAAAGATTACATGCTCAGTCTTCAAATCGATACAAATTTACTCGATCATGTTTAAAAAAAAAAAAAGGCTCTCATAATCATTAGGAAATGCATCCCAAAGATGTCTGTTCTCTCACAACTGAAACAACAGTAAATTAGACCTAAGACAGCAGAGCAGGAATCTCTTGTGCTGGCTTTTTTTGACTGTGTCACTGTGGAATGAGAAAACCTGCCAAAGTAGAACCTCAGGACAAATTTGGCGAAATCAGTTTAATGCAATTCACTGTTTCAAATTTATTCTCATATGAAGCAGGATTTCTATAATATGATATGATATATCTCCCCAGTCAGAAAATGTCCTTGAGCAGGATTATGCTGAAGACCTTAATGTTGATCCAAAGTCTACCGTTAATATTTTAGATAAGAAAGAAAACTGTATAAGTATTTCCTTGGAAGTAACAATATCCTTGAATTATCATTTCCTTGTAGTAGTATTGCAAATCTGATATTTTAATCTCCATTTTTATCTGCTCTGTACTATGAAAATATTTAAGCAATTGCTTGAATGGTATTAGCAACAGCACTATGTGCCATATGTAATTGGCAATGTTACGACTACTACTGAGTTCATGGATAATATGCTGCATCATCTCTGGGAAATAAGCATATGCCCAAGCTATTCAAAGCTGTAAAGAAACATGTTTGTTCGATTTCTAAAAAGCAGATTTTTGAGTTCCTACTAGGTGAAAAGATCATTAAGATTTGTAAAGATAGGAGTCTATATTACATTATTCCGGGTAACCATAGAGAAAGACAGAACCAAAATTTCAGATACTTCCCGGATCTAAATATGAATAAGTATCTCAAATTTGGATACTTGTGCAGGAGATCTTGGTTCCTAGGCTTTGAAAAAGGACTGGAAGTACCACAGGGTCCAGCTTACTGTTGGTTTTAGTCAGGATCTAAAAAACACATGAAAAATCGTATTATGCTTTTCTATTACATTTGCTTTTGGTCCTCCCTGGACTGCAGAATACTGGAGGCACACACAGGATGTTTTTTGTCCTAAAGATTGTATTAGAAAGTATTCTTCTGCATTAGGTTTGGATAAGGTCTTACAGTACTTCCCAGTGGAGAGTCCCACTCTCTGGTCTGGGTCCTTTCTACACTGTTAAAGTGACCAGTAATGGCTTTGAACTTCCAAAATGGTTGGAAGTTCAGCACCACTTTGTCCCGGCTATACACAGAAGATGCCCCATTTTTGTCATGGAAGATCTGTACCCTTACCCTGTCTTGGTTGCTGGTGAAGAAACCAAATACAGTGCAAGAGATGAAGATGTCCCACCTGCAGAGAAATGCTCAGATTGAGCATATACAATCTGATACTACTTTAGGGCCCAGTCAGTGAACTGCTGACCATTTTCTAATATCCTCAGTTGGCTCTAGAAGGGTTTTGTAGGATCAGACTGTTAAAGATCATTTGATTCTTGCTGATTACGAGATTCTTAGCCCTACTAATATTTCTTGAATTAAGCTCAGAGTTCTGTGGGAGCTTTGCCATGACCTCAATGTGAGTTTGAATTCAAAAAGTCAGAGGCAAACAATACATAATTCGCTTCATGAGAAGTGTGCCAAATTTCGCCTAAATATTCGGTAACTAAGGTGTATTCGAATAATCAGCAAATATCTATGCTTTTGGAAAGGAGCTATTTCAGAGAATCCATTTGAACTAATGCATATTTCATGATTTTAAAACTGTAGGTTATTGAGTCTCTAGGTGTTTGGCTTTTTTTCCTCTTTATGCATCAGAGGTACTTTAAGGAGCCTAGTAGCTATGTACTATGAGTTACAGTAGATTGTGGTCGATACTGAGGTGGTAATATGTTGTGGTAAGTGAGATGCTGTAGTTCTAATAAGGAAGTCACCTATTTGAAAAGTTGAGTAAGACTCTTAAAAACTGGAACACCAGAACTTATGTTAGCAATTCAGTTAGCTATAGCTGAACGGAAAGGAGAAAGAGGAGTCACTGATTTGTGCCAGAACAGCTGGGTTACTAAATGGTAAGGAGCAGAACATTTTTTCCTGTGTAAGATTCTTAATTTGCTGTTCCTTACTTAAAAGTTGTATAGAAAGTTTTGATACAGGCTGGATGATGTTTTTCACAATAATAATAGTACTGGAGTCTTCTTACTTGTAGCCTAGCTTTGACATATACTAAGTTCACATCTTTGTATATTTTTGTAGTTCTGAGTGTTCCAAACTTTTTTTAGGTTTGATGGTGGTTTTTTTTTTTTTCAAATTCACCTGAGAGTATAAAGTAGTTGCTCACGTTCGAGAGCTGGAGCATGTTGTGAGCTAGAATCGAGAAAGTTGGCAAGATTGAAATACACAATAAAAGGGAACTATAATAATGGAATTATCTTTAAAGTAGTGGAGAAATGGTTTTTTTAATTTTCTGACTGCAATGATGTACTTTAAATTAGGATTACGAAAGCTACTACCAAACATAATTTAGGACTGGAAATATTGATCTTGAAAGTGGCTGCGAGTTCGTTGTTTACAGAACTGCACTCCGTTGCACCACTGCATGAGCTACCTTCGGTTTAAATTACCTTCCACTGTTTTGTTTCTGAGTTGTAGGGGAGGCTGTATAAAATTATTAAATGAAGACAGGAGCTGAAAAACATCTTTAAAAGGAGAGCTGTGAGCTGAACTGTAGAAAATTAATTAATACTCTTCAGATACTTGAAATACAAGTCTTAATGTATGGTCTATTGAGATTTTGCCATAGAATTTCTGCCCAAGCAGAAATGTTGATCAGAGTTTTTATCCTGAAATGTTCCATATCTCTAGTGCAAAACGTTACTGGAGGCCACTGTAAACAACACAGTTTTCGTTAAGCTGATCCCAGGATAAAAGACAGATGAAATCAGCTGCAGACTGTATGAGGAGTTCCTCATGAGGAATTAACTGTAAAGCTTTTCATAATCTTTCATGCTTTGGCTAAAAATATTAGCACCATAAAAATTCTTCAGGGGGCAGAGTTGAGGTGGTAGCTGCAGAGTGATCAAAACATGAGAGGCACATTTTCCCTTTTTATGGGGAGGCCTCTTCAGGCCTGTCATATGATGGATTCAAAATGAAAGCTTAATGGACTTTCAGTTTCTCAAACAGCCATCTTTTTACAGCTTCGTTATTATCAACAATTTAATCTTAGCCAGCGCTCTCTCTTTTTTTTGAGCTCTTGATGATTCATTTATTTTATTTGTTTAGCAGCAATATAAGAAAAAATACGCAGATCATAAGTTAAGGAAGTGTTCTGTATTGAAAAGCAATGTAAAACCACTTTCCAATAAATTTTGCAGAAACGTTTTCTCCACAGTTGTTTGAATTAAAATGTAACAAGTGTAAATGGCAAGTAAATAGTGTGAATGGGTTTCATATTTAACCTATATGCAATAGCCTGGAAGCCGTAATTTTTCCTCTCAGCACTGTATGAGTAATGATGATTCCATTTTCATGGTTGATGATGTATAAAAACCTTTTCAACTAATGTTCACGGTATAAAGACTGTTTTGTTAATGTGTCAGAAAATGAGACCTGGGAAGCAAGTGGATGCATGATGTCTCTTGGGAAAAGAAACATTGTAGTATTAAGTAAAATAAAATTTCAAAATGCGTGAATACGTTTTTACAGGGTCTGATCCAGAGCCATTAATGTCATTTATATTTTTTACTTCAGTTGCAAGCTAAATGTACCAGGTCCTTCATTATGCCAGCTATTTTAGCACTCTTTTGGGAATGATGCAGACTGACTTTGCATTCCTTCAGAAGTCCAGAAAGGTGGGAAGTTTTCCACTGTGATGCATGCCTTCCGAGTTTGTGGGTGCAGCTCTGTCAGCCACTCAAATCCACCGAGTATTTTGGATATGGGGAAGTAAAAGTCTGAAACTTCACTCATCAAGGCTCTTTACAGGGACAAGAGGTCCAGGGGCAGTCTTGTGTTTTTCCTTGGAAGCAAAGACTGTCAACAATATGGGCTCCTTTCTCATAGGTTCAGAACTGGTGGTAGCTAACTGCTTTAATCCTTAACCTTCCTACATCTTGAATTTGTCCATAATGATGGGAGAAAAAAAAATCTTTACAGTGTAGAAAGAAGAGAATCTAAATTATAATATAAGTCTTTTAAATTAATTTATCTACTTTTATAACCATTCTGTTCAGTTACTCCCTTATTCTCCTTTTAATGAAAACCAGATTCAATCTCATTAAAAATTTTTTTGCACAAGCTGGGATGCTAATAATAAAGACTAAACTAATATATATTTTTAATATACTGATTGCATACGTGTTCTCATGTCATTTGTTACTCTACTTTGAAAAAGTAGATTGCTGAGTCCTTTGCCTCTCCAGAAGTGTGACTGTATCAGTTTAGTGCAGGGATGATTAATAAAGCCCATATAACTGCAATTCAGAGCTGTTATTAGTAGCTAGATAATAAAGGTATTGCATACCTTTGTTTCTGCATGTGTAGTGCAAGCTGACTGGAAATCACAAACATAACTGAAAACTCCAGTTGGTTAATTCTTGAAGACTGCTGAAGTCACCCACTTTGTCTAATGAGCGATTGCTTTCACATGAGCAAGTAACAATGGTAACGACTTAGAAGAGATGTAGGTACATGATGGTATTTAAGAACTATTTTCAAAATTTAATAAAAAACACAATGAAATCGTTTTCTATAAACAATTTCCTCAATGTTAACTACATTAAAAATAGTTGGTTAGTCAGTGGCAACCACTCCCATAGGGGAGAAAAGACTTTGAATCTTGCAGTGTAACAAGGCAAGGACACTCACACTGTCACTGTCCCTTCACCCAGTGTGTTCTCTTCTGAGATCTTCTATGCTGGATTGTGTTTAAGCCTGGATATCAGCTCAGTCTTCTACTAGAGTTACAGAACTTGCTCTGTGGATCAAGATAGTGATCTGTCCAGTTCCCTGTATTTTGTAGTGGTCAACAATAAGTTGTTTCATAAGATACTGTAAGAATGTGCAGTTGGCAAATATAAAATAATCTGTTCAAGTTACAGGCCTCATATACATAGAATATTGCGAAGTTCAAACCTTAAATATCAAGATGTTGCTTTCCAGCTATTTACTTTTATTAATTAAAAAAAAAAATAAAATCTACTGGTCCAATCCCTTCTTGGATATTATTAAAGCGTTCCCCATAATAGCTTATTCTTGGATTGAAGCTGATATTCCTGTAGACAAACATCATGTGAAAAATATTCTTTTTGAATGTAAAAAACTTCTTTTTCATTACTTTCCCTTGGTTTTTTGTTTTGAATCTGAATAATTGATTTTAATCCATATGTCTATATACACCTGCATCTTTATCTGTAACTACGGAATTTTCTCAATACAGGAGATTTTATTTCAACAAGTGGATACTCAAAGAAAAGTAATGAAGTGATTGACATGGTTTCTGAAATGTGGCAATAGTATTGCACTTAAAATGACTAATTTCTATAACACAACAATGATATTTGCAGTGGGGTTCTCTATTGCCGTTTTTTAACATAATGCGCCTTTACCTTGACATTTTGTGACCATTTTTCACCATGCAGTCACACTGATCTTCATCGAGAGGCCTGCAGCAAAAGCAGAAAGACTGCTTGCATTGATTAACTCACTTATTTCAGAAGTCTGGTACATGTAAGAACAAATTAAGTTCCTTCTCTAATGCGTATTACTTTGGAATTAACAGCACAAATTTTATTTCTCATCATTTAGGCCATGCATGTCGGCTCTTTAAGTTTTTTCCAGCAACATATGCACTTGTGTATAATGCTGATAGCATTTTAACTGAGTATTGCAGCTGTTGTGACTGGACAAAGAAACAGTCTCTGGAATAACTGGGTCTTTGATTCTACATTTTTGTAAGTTCAAAGCTCATACCTTGAATTTGCATTGAAAAGTAAATTGCCAAGCAATATAGAGCCAAGGATATTAGTAGATTTTGTTGTCTGTTTTAAAGTCTGTATTTAAAAGCAAATTATTTTGTAATAAAATTGAGAATCTTTGAGTAGAGCCTTTAGAGAAAGGGTCATGTCTTTCCTGTGCACTTAAACAGCATCTGATGCGGTTTCAGCCTCAATATATTACTATATTTTAAAATTGATAACTGTAATATTGCATGAAATTATGCACATGTACACAGCAGGACTGACTTTAAGGACTTAAAATGACAGTCACGTAGACAGATAAAGGAAGTAGGAGCAAGAAGGAACAGAGGCACCTAGAAATCAGTGAATTGCCCATGATGACAAAGGGAACGCACTGCACAACTGGATACTGAGTCCATATTTTATCCTTCCCTGGCTGGTATCTGGTTTGCAAAGTCACTTTGCCTCATCAAGAGTGCTGCAGATCAGGGCTCTGCAGATGTCCTGGCAAAAATCGTGTTCCGAAAACGAAATGGAGGGAGTAGCCAAATGGCTTCATGAAGAATAACTGTAATATTTGGCAACCCAGGATATTCTGTGTCCCTAAAGTGTTTGGTGCTTCTGCATTGTATAATGTACTGATTTTCTCTATCTGCCTCTGTGTTTTGTTCTGTCTGTATCATAAAATAGTCAATTCAATGGGAAGGAAGTGGAGGAAAACCTGGTGTAGTGGAGGATTTCTCTGCCCATGGCAGGGGGGTTGGAACTAGATGATCTTTAAGGTCCCTTCCAACCCAAACCATTCTATGATTCTATGATTCTATGAAAAAACCTTCCTTGGGATCTGTGCATGTTCAGTGTATGCTGCTGGCTGGCTGAGAGTCATATGACAACCTATGAGAAACTGTTGAAGAAGGTTTCCAGGCTATCTTTGATTTTTCTTTCTTTTCTTGCAGCATAAACATACCAAGTGTTCAGACAAAGTTTTCTAAGCTTGGTTTTATTTGCACAACTACTGATATAACTGTTCTTTTTGACAGCTGCACAGGTTTGTCCCCTGGCATCAGAGAACACCTTAAGAACATTTAAGTAATGTGAAGTATGTGAAGGTGATTTCCTCTGATCCAAGTCCTTGTGTTTCTGTCCCCATCCTCTACAGCATTGCGGAGTCGATCAGGACGTTCCATCATCAATGGAAACTGGGCAATTGATCGACCTGGGAGATATGAAGGTGGTGGGACAATGTTCACTTATAAACGCCCAAATGAAATCTCCAGCACTGCAGGAGAGTCATTTTTAGCTGATGGTCCAACAAATGAAGTCCTTGATGTCTATGTAAGTTTTTTGTATTTAGATTAATCTTCTTGATGGAAAAAAATTGTTCAGTTCATTGTTAACATGCAACACTAAAATTGCATTCAGTACCAATACTTTGTTACTGTTTTGTTCTTTTAATTTTGAAACATTATTTTTGATATTTTACTGTTGTTTGTTGTTGCTCCCATCTTCCTCCAGGTCATAGGAAATCTAAATAATGGTGAAGCCTTTTTCTCTCAAACTTTATTGATCCAGTAAAACCAATTTTACTTGTTCAGTAAAATAGAGATTAAGCATACAAATGTCCGGGATTTTTTTGTGAACTGGATTTTCTCCAGATACTTTCCTACTCAAGCAAATTTGGCATAGTTTAATTTTACAGCGAACTGAAGCAAATACCTAAATCACACAAGGCCTCTCACAGAGTGATACCAGCTCGGTTTTCTTTAGAAGAAATATAAGTCCAAAAAACCTTAGAATGTGAGATTCGAAGCAGGGCAGTTTTAATACGAAGCTGCACTGGGAGTCCATAGATAACAGCCTTTTGAGAAGGGAAGAAGGAAGACATTGTGGCTAAGAGAGGGGATTCATATTGAAAAAGTGAGTGTGCTGGGTTGTTTCATAGAAAAACAGATAGTAACTACCCTGATTACTCATCTGGGAGAGGTTAGATGTTGGCAAAGTTATTTCCCATCTGCTATATGGTGTCTTACTAAAGCAACGTAATAATTATGCAAACATTACTTCTTTTTTGGATAATTTCTGATTGATTGCCATGTAAGACTGGCAAAAGATTAAGATTAAGCCTGGCAGATTAAATGGTTGGGCTCCTAGATTCTGCAATGCAGACTCCATGTTTTTAAAATATACATGGTGTGTAGTTATAGGATACTATGAGCTGAGGTTTGGTCTTAAGTTTTTATTGTCAGCTGATTGATGCCTAATATGTAATGATCTGGAGAGAAAGGATAAGGAAATGGATTAAACAGGTATTTCCAAAGTAACACCATAAAAAACCCCTTACGCTTAAATTTATCATATTTTAATGTTTTATTTTAGACTGTCTTGTCTTTTTTTGCCTTTGAAATGGATATAAGAAAGCTGGCATGATGAGCATAGCTTTATCAGTTTTGCTCTGTGGCTGCTACTGTGGATCGCCACATCTAATTTGACTGGACTCTTATCTGAGATGTTTCTTGTAGATACGAGGAATACTGCAATTCATTATAAGCTGATAGTTTAGTGTCTTTTTCAATATAGTGTGGGAAGATAAAAATGGATAGTGCTAAATGAAAAAATCAGTCATCAGTATGACACAGCCTCTCTTACAGGTTTGAAATTTGTAGCTGCAGAGATACAGACGTCTTATTTTAGGCTTTGTCTTGCAGTTCCTGAATCTTTTCATCCATACTCGCGATATTTATGCTCTGTGTAGAAAAATGAAGAGATTTGCAGATAGGAACTCCAATTGGCTTTCTGTTCCTTTTTCCTGAGATCGTGCTGTCTTTCTTCCACTCTAAAAATGCGGAGGAAAATCCTCTCTACATTGCAGCAGGTTATAATTAACAAGATAAAAAGAGATGTAGGTTTTGTCCAAGTGTGAAGTATACATTGCTGCAAAGACTTAGGTCCACTAACTCAAAGCAAAACTATTGTCTGATTCCAGGTATTTTCCTGCAGAAAAGCTGTGACAATGTATTCATAGGGACTTCATGTTTATAACATGTACCTGTCAGTTGTTTTGAGAAATGTGATGGAAGAACCATGGGAACCATTGGAAAGCTGTTCCTGGAACCATCTTAAGAACTGGTTCTTGGTTCTGGAAGGTGGGGGGTACTCTTCAGCTGAAATCAGCTTCACAGTGCTCAGAGCAAACACAAAGCGGGTGCGTTTTTTGGATAACAAAGTGACATGGGAAGGACCAACCCTTACAAAAGCTGTTACAGGCAACGCCTTATTAGGTGGTTCAGGAAAATAAATGATCTCCGAGGGAAAGAGTTAGAGGAACAGCTATTATATTTGGCAAAGAAAAAGTGATTTTGACACAGGGAAAAACAAAAGTCTGAATCCCTACTTGGTGTTAATTGGTGTGATGAATTTAGTGAAACCTTGAAGCGTAAGTGTGCTCTGCTGGGTCATAAAGCCATTGGCGTAGCATGACTGTTTGCTTTCTGACCCATGGTTTGGCAGAACCAAAGAGCTAGTGCAAGCTCTGGTGTTTGTTTGGTTTGGTTTTGGTTTTTAGAAAAGATACTGTAAGTTAAAGTGTAATCTGAGGCTTCTGCCTGACCAATCCCCACACAGAGTTCAGGACTTTTAAAGCAGCAGCGTCAGTAGAAGCAGTACTGAAGTGATCAAAGCTAAACTAGTGAACTTAGCAGCTGATGGCACCCCTGCATTTCTTGCGTGAGTATGCTCAGGCTCTCAGCAGCAGCAACGTAATACAAGCCAGCTGGGTATGGAGTGTGCTGCTAACAGTTTTAAAAAGCTTTCTTAAGGTCATACCTTGCTCAGGTGTTATTATGCCTAACTGCTTAAACAAGCACACAAGAAGTGACACTGATTTTCAGAGGTGTGCTCATGTCAGCTCACATGGGCTTGTATGGCAGTGTTCTGAAACCACTCAGCTTCGTTTTCACATTTAAAGGAGGAAAGCTTAGGGTTCCTGCTGGTGTTTCATAAGGAACACTTTGATAGAGTTGTGGCTAGCTGTAAAGCAGTGGGAGTCTGTCTGGGCTTACATTACATCTTCATTCAGTTGAAAATTACCGTGGAAGGATGCAGGAGGGTTGCACGGGCACTCTTCAGCTGCTGTAACAAGAATGTGGGTTTTTGTAATCTGTCCACCTGGTCTTTGTTGAGCAATGCTTATGGTGAAAGTGGTGTGTTAGTAATTGTAGCTAGTTGATTGCTGAGTCTCCGCGAGTGGTGCAGAGTTCGCTGCATGGTGATGAAAGGAGCAGTTTGATTTGTGAGATGGTACATGTGGAACAATGTGTGTGCAGTCTGCATGTGCCTCGTTAAAGTACAACTGATAAACCTGGAAAAAGGCACTTGGCTAGATTTGTAGATTGGGGTCTGTGGTATTTATTTTTCTCTGCTTCGTTTCTTCCTTTCTTATATTTCCTCAAGCATCTGTCAAGCTTCTCCTATCTGAGAACGTTTTGGTGACCTTAGGACTGTCTCTTCTGGTGCTGAGACCTATGTGAGCCTTTGCTGCCCGTGCTGGCGAGAGGTGAGGCCGTGGCTGGTGCAGCTCACAGACGCACCTTGGCCCTGGGCATGTCAGTTTTACATTTTTTGAAGAAGATATAGAGAAACAGTTTCTCTGCCATCACATGCTAACTCAGCTTGCATATACAGTAACCGTATTTTCTTATTTTTTCCAGAAACAGGTATCTTTTTTTGCATTTTTTGGAGAGAGTCATTTACCATTGTTTCTATCCTGACCAATGATAAAGTTACATAGTTGATCAGTTCAAGTACGTATTTAAGCATTAGTAATATAAAAAGTGGAAGAAATGGATGTATGGCTGTTTTTCTTTTCAGATGATACATCAGCAGCCTAACCCAGGTATACATTATGAGTATATCATTCCAGGAGACAATGTCATTAGTCCTCAGTTGCTTGCTCACAGGAGACCAGGTAAAATGCCACTATTTCCTATTATTATACACATTTTGTTACCCAATAAGCTAATGGAGACATTCATACCATTAGATTCAGTATAAATGCTGCCATTGATGTGGGAGAGACCCAGAATTTCAGCCTACGTATTGAAAGAGAAGTCTGCATAGATTTGGTGATTTCAATGAATTAGTACTGGCAGGGATTATTTATACTGTAGCAGAGAATCTTGTCACATATTTCTACTTTCAGTAGCAATTTTGTTGTTAAAATGTTAACCATGGCTTTCCATGAGCTGGAGTGGTGTAACCGTGTCTCAGAAATGAAATAGAACATGATTTTTCTCCTCGGAGTTTGAGATAGTTTAAACCAACCCTTGCAGTTTCTCCTTCCTCTCCAACTGAAGAGGATCAAGCACAAAACTGTTGCCTTCCCAAGCTAGAATCTGGACAGCTCGTGCTCCTGACTGAGCTGTGGATATGGGCTGGGTGTACTGGTATGGAGTTCTGAAAATTCGCAAGTGAGTTTGGTTCCACTTTTAATGTTTGTGACTTGCCTTGACGAATTTGTAAGTGTTTGCAGTCTGTTGGTAATGAGGAGAAGCTGTGCTGTGACACGGGGAGGCACAGAATACGGAGCATGGTACAGAAAAAAAACAAACTTTGGGAAATTTTGACACTGGGTGCATTATCTCTACACCGTGTTTGGATATTTCAGTTTTTAATGTATTTGCTGGCTGAGACTTGGTTATCTTAGTTTAAAACAACACAGTCTTTGCGGGACAATTCAGAGGTCTCTGCGTAGCAGATTAAAGCTGCTTTCAAGTTTAATGATCTTCCAGTTGTGATTATTAGTGGATGAAAACATAGACTGGCATTTGCAAGTGAGGCTCATTATTATACTTCTTTTATTATTGTCCATCAACAGGGGAGCCCTTGAATGGTCAGTTAGGAATGCTGGAAAGTACAAATCGTGAGGATGAGGATTTACATAGGGAGACAGACACTCTTACTGGACAGTCAGCTGGAACTTTCCCAGTTATTCAGCCAGGAAGATTTCCTTCTCATCAGCCAGAAAACCAGGTGCCTGCTGTGCAACCACCAAGACAAAACCGAGAACACAACTGGAAGCAGATTGGAAAAACTGAGTGCACAGCTACATGTGGGAAAGGTGAGTGCCTCATACACCGTGCACAGAAAATAGATTTCATATGGGGAGGTTCCAGTGTGGGAGAGGAGAAGCGGGGAGGGGAAAAAGCAGTGTGACTATTCAGCAGCTCTTGTATACACAAAGCGTTGCTGAACCTGGTGTTTTCTATAATCTTACAAGCGAAAACCACATCGGTACTGTTATTTGTGCTTATATTTAAATCAGTAGAAACAGCGAAATTAAAAATATGAAATACGAAGTATGTAAATTAAATGGTAACATATGGCATTTGCCTCTGAAAGGAAATATTTCAGAATTTTATGGCAAGCTGCTCCCTCTCACACCCCTGATACACAGCTACTTTCCTCAACATTATTTGGCATTCTTTATCCTTCCATTTGGCCTCTCCAGCTTTGTCAGATACACCCTCAGTGCTTTTTGTGTCTTTGTCAACAGTTTTCTGATCTTTACAGGAAGGTTTCACAGGGATTCCATCAGCTGTATCTTTGCCTCATTGGATGTTGCTGGAACAGCAATAATGTGACTTCAGAAAACCGAGGTTTTTATAGAGGAGAAGTGGGAAGGAAGAGGGATGGAAAGGGAGTGGTAATTATTGAGCTTTTATAATGCAATGGATACACTACTTTAAGCTTGGCAGATTAATCTTTGCTGTAAGAGATTCACAGTGACCACAGATTCAATAATGCGTAGCGCAGGCAATTATTTGGAAGAAAAAGTTTTTGTGATAGTGAAAGTGAAATCTCTTGTATTATATGTAGCCACCCATCAGCATACCTAAAAAATCACAGAGCTTTGAAATAAAGACATACCAGTGAAGGAATTCCGCTGTCACTGATTCATATACATTGGGAACGTTTGCTTCATAATTAGTTTGAGAGGACACTTTGTGAATTTGGTCCGAGGCCCGATGAGTGTCTATGCTATAGCTACAGATAGAGCTAAAAAAAATTCAGCAATATTGATACCAGTAAAAATTGCTTCCCAGTATATTGAGAAAACGTTTTTCCTTGGAGAAATTACTGCAAAAGTGTTAGAGATGAAATGCAGCCTATAAAAGTCAGGGGACTTTGTGAAGCCAGCCTTTTTGTGGAGAAAAGGAGGGAACGTAAACTAGAATTATTTTAGTTGGCATTTAAATACACTCTGTGTCTTTGACACAAGTCGTGGGCAGAATCCTTAGTTGCACCAGCTTATCGTTTAGCAGCAATCAGTGAGCGTCATCTGCTGAGTGTTTGCATTATCACATACATGGTGAATGTTTGTATCCAGACCGGGTAATTTATGATGCAGTTGCAGGAACACATCAGGGTAAACGTATTCTTCCTTTACACCATGGAATTCTTGGTTGTATTTCCTATGGACCTTATGGACATTTGAACATTGTTCTTGCCATTTCCTCGGAGATCTGGTAGCTATTGGCAGTGGTATTAGTGAAATCTGAGTCAAAGTTATGACAGAAAAATTGTAGCAAAGCAGAATTCAAAGGATGTCTTTTAGCTTCCAATACTGCTTAAATTTACTCCATGAGATTTAGCAAGAGAACTGTCAAAAATTAACATCTCTTTTCCTGTTATTTGAAGAATGTGTGTGTTTTCTGATCAAGTTAAATTCAAAAGAAACTGGACCTTGAGAGCAGGATCCTGACACTATTGAGACTCAATGAGCATTCCTTGTGATCTTGGTGTGAGAAGCCTGTGTGAATCTCTGATGCCTCTAAGGCATTTCAAGTCTAACTAGGTTATACAGGCTGATTAAAAAACAGAGTGAAAAAATCAGAAAGAAATCTTCTACTATTTAAGGCTTTGTTTTCATTATGTACTATTCACTATACGATACTTTCTTCTTTTTTCTTTATTTTCCTTTTTTCTACTATTTTATTTCTTCATGCAGAAATGTAGATGATACTTGGTTTTTAATTTTCTTTTTTTTTTTTTTTTTTTTCTTCCAAAATGAACCTGTCAAAGCTAAATAATGTTAGGAAATTGAAAGAAGAAAAATTCTTTTTGAGCCACCTAAGGAAAAAAGGAGGATAAATCAACAGTTTTCATGAAAACCTGTGAGATTTCAAAGCACTTTTCAGTAAAACTTTGGCTTGGAGAAAAAAAAGACTATGACCTTTTTTTTAAAAAAAAGTGAAAATGCTTCTTAAGAGAATTGCCACCAACTTTTGTCCCAGATTTCTATTTAAGATGTCTGAGCAAATAAATCTGCTAGAATTTGAACAGTGTGGAAACTGCTACTGCGTCCTGTCAGGGAAGTGAGGTAGCACATCATCCCTCTCTGTTGTCCGGAGAGAAGAGGGCTGGTGCTCTGCAAATTCCTCCAGTCCTGGAGCCACAGGAACTTTGTCCGAATTATGTCTGAAAGATCTTACAGGAGGAGTACCTCACTTCGTCTTCTCTAAGCACAGCCTGTACCTTAAAACTGTTACTTAAATCCTTGGAAATTACTTGGGATGTATAATTTGTTAGTCATGGCTGCATGTTTGTGACTTTTTTTAAAGAACAAGTAGAAAGGTTAAAAAGTGCAAACTGCTGATTTTTTCCTTAGATTTCCGAAAATATAATAGCTTTTGCTGAACTATTAGCATAAGTTAGCTGCTGAGATTCAAAGCTTTACTTTTGATAGAATTAAACGCTTGAAGAAAACAACTTGAGTGGGAACTGTAATTTTAAATTTTCTATCCTGAAACTGAAGTGTGCCAGCCAACAGTTACCATCAACTACGGCTTTTGTTTAAAGTCATAAATTTATAATTTATAATTACTACAGATCTCTGGTGTGTTTTTGGGGGTTTTTTTTTGATACATGGCTGAATGTACTTATCTCCTTTCTTTCTGTTACTTGATCACATGTATACTTTACCTGTCGGTTGCACGACAAAGGAAATTAATTTCAGGAAACCCAGGATAAGATGTTTGAATTATTAGTTTCAAAATATGATAATACAATTTTAAAAATTATTTAGTAGTTACCATTAAATCTATAGAGGTTTTGAGCTTCAGAGAGTAAATAATGTGGAGCAAATTAGCCACAGATCTTAGACAAAGACTGCCGGTTCAAGTGGATAATTAGAAATGGAAAGATGGAGAAAACCAATCTTCCATTCAGTGTTCTAAGACTTGAAGTGTGAATAATCTTACGAATCAGTGTCACTCACAGTGCAGGCTTTAGTAAACCCACATCTGAGGTACATAAGCTTTAATGTTACAACCTAGGCCTTTTCTGCACACTTTTTAGACACAAATACCAATAAAGATGCAGCTGAGTTCTGTGCAAATTGCCTAGGTCTTCTAGGTAAGATGGGACTTCCTTTTGTCTTTGACTCAGAGGCACAGCAGTTCAGTTTTTGTAAATGTGCAGACATATATTTTGTTCTAAGGAAAAGAGAAGTCTATTTTGCAGAAAGATAGAATCATAGAATCATAGAATGGTTAGGGTTGGAAGGGACCTCAAAGATCATCTAGTTCCAACCCCCCTGCCATGGGCAGGTGTCCCAGTTTTAGCTGGGACAGAGTTTTTTTTTAACAGCCAGAAGAGCTCCCTGTTTTGGTTTCACTCAGAGGCTCACTCTGAGAAGAATGCTGATAGCAAGCTGATGTTTGTGGTTGGAAGTGAAACTCCAAGGACTTTTCAGTGTGCGGAGTACAGAAACACGGCAGGATAAGGGGGGAGCATAGCTGGGACAAGGGGGACACGATTCCCCTTGTCATTTGTGTGGAACTTAAGACTGAGGGCCAAACTGGCCAATTAGTATTCCATATCATGCAGCGTCATGCCCAGTATAAAAGCGAGGGTCAGCTGGGAAGAAGGGCTTTTGCGCTTTTGCTCTTTTTGCACTTTTGCTCTTTTGCGCTTGCTGCGCTGCTGCTCTGCTGTTTTTTTTTTTCTTTCTCTCTCTCTCTTTCTCTCCCTCTCTGCCCCTCTCTATTTCGGGGCCTCGCGTTCGTCCGGGATTTGCAGTTTTCGGGACGAGACGGGCTTCGCATACAAGGGGTGGTGAGCACCTACATTGTATTAAATCATCTGTATTAAATCACTCTTATCTCAACCCACGGGTTTCACGTTTATCCTTTAATTCTCTCCCTCATTCCTGGGGGTGGGGGAGGGGGAGTGACCGGCTGTGTGTGGGGCGGTTCAACATAACCCACGACAGCAGGGAAATCCTCCACTACACCAGGTTGCCCAAAGCCTCATCCAACCTGGCCTTGAACACTGCCAGGGATGGGGCATCCACAACTTCTCTGGGCAACCTGTTCCAGTACCTCACCACCCTCAATGTAAAGAATTTCTTTCTTGTATCTAACCTAAATCTCCCCTCTTTCAGTTTAAATCCGTTGCCCCTTGTCCTATCACTACACACCCTTGTAAAAAGTCCCTCTCCAGCTTTCCTGTAGGCCCCCTTTAGGTACTGGAAAGCTGCTATAAGATCACCCCGGAGCCTTCTCTCCTCCAGGCTGAAAGATGAAGATGAAAGCTATTGTTGAAAGATAAAAGATGAAGCTATTGTTCTGATAACTTGTGCCCTGTTTCTTCCTATCTTGCCAGTAACATGAAAAAAAAAAACTTTTCTGTGATCTTTCTGACACTTGGTCTAGAGACATTGTTGTAGAGGGTGCATTCCTGAGATAGTGGTAGCTTTCCTAAGATAAAACGTAGGTGTTTCAGATAAGAGCAGCCTGCATGTGAGCAATATGGGTTCTGTTGAAAAAGTGCTTGCTTAAATCACTTGAATTTTGTTTTTTTATCTCATTCTATTTCTGATTTTAAAAATTGAGAATTAGGCATTTATGACTCTGTCTTCAGGTTGTACGCTGTATTTCCTCAAATTCTGAAGGATATTGTTATTATCAAGGTCAGTCAATATAGTTTTATTTTTGAAATACAGCCTTATTTAGAATGATCACACATCATCCATGCATTTTAAAGGCAAAATGACAAACACGAAATCTGAGAAGGGAAGCATTCCAGGAAAAGGAGAAAATCATTCCAGGAGAATTTCGTGGAAAGAAGTCTAAACTGTGTATCTGCTTGTCTGGTTGAATAGCATTCCACTTGTGCTTATTTTGTTCCATGGAGGAAAGTTAGGTCTAGCCTAAGCAAAACGTTTCTCTTTCAGTTCAGAGTTTTTTCCTGTCCGTGGTTTCTTTCTCTGCGTATTTCTGAATATCTGCACTAATAAAGCTTCAGTACCAATAAATAATTAGTCATTTAGAGATACTTTTTGTAGGTTAGCCTAAACCAACTAAAATCGCCCCATTTTTAAGTCAGTGGGTCTAGTTCCAAGTGGTTGAACTGGCAGTTGTGGGTTGTACCTTGACCACTTCTCTTTGCCTGAGCCCTGTTTCTCTTGAAACCAAATGAATCCTGTTACCATGGAGGTGTCCTGTGCCCTTGCTGTACCACAGTGAGAGGAGGGGTTGCTGCCACTTTACATGGTATAAACATGGCAGAGAGATTGGCCTTGCCTTTCCTAACCCCATCCCCGCGCAATCAGACAGCATCTCTGTACTCTGGGATCACCTGCCCCTGCTTACACCTCTTGTACTTCCTTTTTATGTCTAAGTTTAGTTAGGAGCTCCTTGCTTATCCATGCAGGCCTCCTGCCACCTTTGCTTGATTTCCTGCTTGTCAAGGAGGACCTTTCTTGAGCTTGGAGGAGACGGTCTTTGAATATCAACCAAATCTTCTGGACTCTACCTTCTCTCTAGAGCTTTATCCCATGGGATGCTTCGAAGCAGATCTCCAAAGAGGTTTGGGTCTGCTCTTCTGAAATTCAGGGTTGTGGTCTTGTCCTTTGCCCTGCTCTCTCCTCTTAAAATCCTGAATTCTACCATTTCATGGTCACTGCAGCCAAGGCTGCTCCTGATTCTCACATCCCTGACTTTTTCTTTCTTATTTTTATGTATCAGGTCTAGCAGAGCGCCTTTCCTGGTCAGCTCCTCGATCACCTGTGTCAGGAAATTTGCTAATGTAGTCCAGCGTTTCACTTACCAAATACAAGTAGGCATGTTAGCACCTTGCTCTTTGTCATCACTTTGGTAGTCAATTTGCAATAGTAATAGGAGTAGAGTTCTGTCTTTCTGCTCTACCATGAAAATTAAAGACCAAGCATTAAATATGGAGAGTAGTAATTGTTAGTGAGTCTGTTATCTGCAGTAATGTTTAACCTGTAAGCTTTATCTTATGAATCTTTTCAAAAACCAGGCAAAGTGGATAAAATTCCCACCACGTGACTCTAAAGTAAGGAGGCTCAGTCTCTTTCCAGAAGCACAGCAGAATGACTGCTAATTTTTTTTAAATTGCCTGAATACTCAATGTTTGTACTCTCTGCACTATAAAGATCTCATGCAGACCAAAGGACATGTTTTCTCAGCCTTTCCTACTATGCCATGCTGTACTTTCTGCATACTAAGGACTTCCCTTAATACTACGATATAAACAGTACAGCATTCAGCTCTCACATTTGAAAATTTTGGATAAAAACTTAGTCTATATTTCCTGTTGTTAAGTTATGCTTCTCCTTTCTGCATCAGTGTTGGATGCTACTGATATGGCTTATACTGCAGAGTCTTTTGCAATGCATCACCTAATTTTCTTCTTCGTTTCAGGGTCACAGTACCCGGTTTTCCACTGCGTCAACAGAATCACTCACGAGGAGGTATCTGAGAGTTACTGTGACAGCAGCACCAAACCCATTCCAGAAGAGGAGGCCTGCAACCTCTTTCCATGTCCAGCTTTGTAAGATACTACAATTTCAGTCAAGTGAAATAAGCCAATGTCATTGAGGTTTTGCATGTGAAAGAGGCTATTCTAAGTAGGAAACTAGTTTGAACTTCTAAGTATTATGTGCTTGTGTCATAAAGTGTAGTGGATATTTTTTCCTTAGCTGTTGGTGGCCTTCTTCCCCTTCACTGGGAGCAATAGCATTCGGAGTAGACAAAAGGGAAGTTGGCAACGAGTGAGTGTAGTAATTTCTCAAAATTTGTGTCATTGTTCAGGCATGCACACTATATGTGATCTCTCTATGGGTACATTTTTTCAAGTGATAGGCTTCTGCATATACCTGTCTGAAGAAGAGCCTCTGTAGGTTGTATCACTGCACATTGGATCACTGGTTAAACCCAGTTTCCATTATAGCAACTTTATTTCAGGTCAGCAGCTGTATTTTCCGTCTCTCTTGTGGTTACTTTCTTCAGCTCTCTTCTGAGGAGCAAATGGATACTCCTTATCCCACAGAAGTTTATAATGGTGTAACTGCTGTTACAGTGCTAGATCTGCCTGACAAGAAATTTCCTAGTGCATATTAGCTACTCTAGGAACTTCTGAAGCCCTTACTTGGAAATGTCTTCTCTCACCAAGCATTTTTGTCACCTTTTTTATTTCTAACAATTCTCATTAATTCAGCTTCATTTGTTTCCACAGGATAATATTGAGAATATAAACAAAGATATGTAAATATTTATTAAAAAGTTCTGAAATAAAATTTGTGAACAGTTCAGATACTTCCCTTATTTGTGTATGCCTGCGTGCTTGAAAACTGAAAGGGCAAAATGACATGTTTATACAAAAACGATTAAATAAATACAATGAAATCTTGGAATGAGAAGAATATATCTAGGGATATTTTTTCATCTCTAAAATTAAATGTATTTATCCATTCCTTATAATTTGCTTTTTCAGTTTTACTGAAGAATGAATGCCTGGATGCATCACGTGATTTTTGCAATATTGTCCTCTTTTAGAGCCTTTGCTGCAAAATTCTTTTATGCAACACATCTTAAATTTTTGCGAAGTGTCATTAGAGCAATAATATATATTATAGGTAGATTCTTTATAAAACCAAAAATTATTAGTGGCTTAATTAATGTTTGCAATGTGTCTTGAAACCATGAATTGTGCAATCTGTATGCGTGCTTATTAATCAACCACTACAGGTAGATTGGTTACAAGTAAATAGCATTGTCTTCATAAAGGATTGTTATGAATGCAGAGGCTTAAGTGTTATTTTGTAAGATTCTGTACCAGCATCAGAATCATGTCATTTGAGTTCTGTTAAGGTTAGTATTAGGAAATCTTTACTGAAAAAACATGTTTTCTTTTTTTTTTTTTTCCATTTAGCTGGGATATAGGGGAGTGGTCTGAGTGCAGCAAGACATGCGGCCTTGGTATGCAGCATCGACAGATCTTATGCCGGCAAATGTATGCCAATCGTACCTTGACAGTTCAGCAATACCGCTGTCATCACCTGGAGAAACCAGAGACAACCAGCACTTGCCAGCTGAAGATCTGCAGTGAATGGCAGATTAGGACAGAGTGGACTTCAGTAAGTACGATTGAGTAATGTGGAGCGTAAAACCTCAGAAAAGAACAAGAATTTTCTTCTAGGTATCACTAATCAAAAAAGAAATTTGCTTTTGTTTAAAACAGGGAACATGACAACTCTTGGAAATATGTGAATCTTAATTAAGGAAACCCTGCTTGATTATGACCATTTAAGTTTACTGTTTGCAACCAGAAAGAAGCTGGAAGAGAGTGATTGAATAGTACAGAACACACAGATGTGTATGTACAGAAGTACACAAGCTTTCAGAGCAATGCTTTTTTTTAAATACTCTATGAAGAAGAGTTAGGAGACTCCTGATAGGTTTGCTTGTGGTGGCAAACTTATTGCTCTTTCTCATAGCGTGTAGAGTTTAGTCCCAGGAGTTATTTAACTTTATGTATGTACTAAGATAGAGTCGGTAGTTGCTGTTGCTGTAGCCGGTTTGAGGCTATGCCAAGACTTTCCGATTTAGAGGCTATGCCAAGACTTTCAGATAAATGTGGACGGTATGATTTTGAGCTTGATTTCTGTGTTGCTTACAAAAGGTTTGGCCAACCTGACAACCATCCTAGATGCTTTCATGGTCATTGTGTGAAAGAGAAAAGATCCTGGTGGTTTAGGTGTAGTGGTAAACCAATCTCTTTCAGTCAGGCCTGAAACAAAACAAAAAAAATTTAGAATCGCTGAATTACGTGAGTGAATAGACAGTAAAAAATTTCAGTGTAAACTCTGAACCTAAACCTTTTTTCTTTCTACTGAAGCGCTTCCTGATTCCCCCAGCCTGTGCTGGAATGCGTGTCGCAGCACACAGTGTGCTGTGCATGGGCTGGCTGCACGGGCAGCAGCAGCACAGCTTTCCACGCACACAGTCACAGGAGAGACTCATGCAGCACATCTTGTGTGGCTTTGCAGTGGGTCCTCCCCCACAGCAGAGCCTGTGTGAGTTAACTCCCTCAGCTGCTGCATTTCTGAGGCTGATGGTGGCCTTGTTAACTTCCTAGTCATGAAGTATCTGTGATATGTTGATATACTCCAGATGAAAAAATTAAAAATACCTAGACAGACAAATGTAAAGATGCCTTGGTTGGTTAATTCATTATTCATAATGAGTTAAAATCCATCTAGAGTTAAAGGACAGTAAGATATTAAAAGTAGAGTTTTGTTTTATTTTATTGGTGGTGAGAAAGGGGAGCTGATTTTGTATGTTGTTGCATTTTGAGAAGTATTTCAGTGTACAGAGCCTTTAGAGGTTTACTGCATATGGTGAATCAAGCTAAACAAATGCTTTAGAAATGGTCACTGGTGGAATATAAGCGTGATTCTAATAAAATTATGTGATTAATTTCCTTTTGGAAGTAAATTAAAGTTCTTGGCATGAGGAAGATTTATCATAAAGAAAGGAGCAATTGAGTTTGTGAACTGGTTTCAGTAGAACATTTATTTGTGTTTGTGCTTACTGAAGTACAGTTCAGTTTTCACTTTGGAGATAGGTCTGTGATCTTAAAAGCAAGCCCATCTTAAGATTTTAATGTGCTTACCATTTTTTCTGACATACAAACGTCAAAAACTTTGATCTAAATCTGATTTTAAAAAATGGCATTGTGATAATTTTAATTTTGGAGTCAGCAGACTAGACTTTGAGGGTAACTGGACAAATCGCCTCCTTTATGACACAAGGGATGAAGCATTTGGTTTTATTAGTATTTTGCTCTTTAATAACCTCACACATCTAGTCTGGGTTTTGGCCAGGGTTCCAGAGTGAACAGTTGAAGAAATAGCTGCAGTCTGAAGATGAAGTCTGTGGGGTGACTTGCTGTAGGGAATATATTTTACATGATAAATAACTTTGATGTGTCAATATAGCAGATACGATTAAGCATTTGAAATCAAGGAAAAACCAGCTCTGTACCTTTGTATGTAGGTACTGCAGTCTTTAATCTTCAAATTCCTAGAGACCTTTAGTTCTAGAGTGTTTACAGGACTCATCAAAACATTTCATACATACACCACAGAGAATTATGTCCCCATCTTGCTTCATGATCTGGATGCTTCACGTTGTCCAGCAGAGATATCAATAGCTGTCAGCGTTCTCTGAAGAAAAGAGAGCAGGAGAAGGCAGCCTTTACTTGTAAGAGGAATTCAAAAGTTGTGTTTCTTTGCATTTCTCTTGCTTCATACCTGCTTATATGTCAAGATAAAAATTCTGCAGAATGTGTCAGCCTTCTGTTAAATACCAGCAGTTCATTTTGATAAGGTGCAGCATGGTCTCTTGAAGATAGGGTTTAATTTTATGTTTTCTAAGTATATCTGCATAGTATACTGTAGAATACTACAGACTGAGAATACGATTTAAAACTACTACTGTGTTGTTATTCCCTATTCCTAGCAATCTAGAGTAGTTCTAGAGCTTCTGTGGATATTTTAGCAGGAATGAATGAGCTGTAGGTTCCCAGTGCCCTGATAAACCACTGCAGATCTTGCATGGAGTCTAATGCAACCTCGCTTCTGTTACAGTGTTCAGTGCCTTGTGGAGTGGGGCAGAGGACCCGGGATGTGAAATGTGTCAGCAACCTTGGAGACATTGTTGATGACGAGGAATGTAATATGAAGCTGCGGCCAAATGATATCGAGAACTGCGACATGGGTCCTTGTGCTAAGAGCTGGTTCCTCACAGAGTGGAGTGACAGGGTAAGGCTTCTCATTATCTTTGTGCTGCCAAATCTTCTAAAACAACTTAGGTGCATCAGAATTAAAAAATATACATCTGTACAACCATTAAAGGGAGTGATCTTATTTCCCATGTTTATCCTTGATTTGTTAAACAGGCAAGAGCAAACAAAAAAATAGTGATTCTGAGGGCATTTTGAGTTTGTTAGATACAAGAATGCATAGAAAGGGCAAGTGTGTGGATACATGGCCAAACATCTGGATTTAGAATTGGCTCTGTGTCTGAACTTCCCAAAATACTGAGTGTGCTGAGATTTATTATTCTGCCTTGCTTAGCCCTGAATCTCAAGATTCAGACTCTAGAAGCTTCCCTACTTTTTTTTTTTTTAAAGGATGGAGGTTTAGGCTTGATGTCTGTGTTTTAAGTTCAAGCCATAAAGCAATTATCCTATAGCTATGAAAAGAGGGGAACAACTTCATAAACTCAGGCGAAGTTGGTTCAGGCTTTTGTACTTTGTGAACATGGATGTTTTGGTTTTTTTTTTTTATTCTAATGAGTCAGGCTCTCTACATGAAAGCAACAAAAACAATGGTGATTTACCTTGTTTCATGATGGGGCTCAGAGCTGTTCGGTAGTGGTGTTTATATGCTTTTATTGAAAGGCTACAATGCTGGGCTAAGGAAAGCCTGGTGTTTTGGTCCCTCTTGTGGATGCTTGCATATCCGTTTCATCTGTAGACAAGTTGAGCCTTCAAGTTTGTAAAATCCTGATGGCATCTCTCTTTCCTTTGATTGGTTTTGGCAGGCGAGTAACATAATTTATCGTTGAAGGTATAAGATTACGTGCATAACTTCACGGATTCATTATTTAGATCATTTTGTGGTGGTACCTCTGAAAGCTAGGAATCTCTGGCTCATACATTATGTATGCATTAGTTCGGATGCTCAAGATTTTCCACACGTTTTAGATGCAGAGAAAGAGGAGGAACTTCACAAGTAAGAGAGGTACCTGGTATGTCATATAATTTTAAAAAGACTGATCAGACTCTTGCTACAACTAAAGGCCTGCAAAATTTTCAGCCTCCAGACAACTCAAATCTTACAAAGAAAAAAATATTTATACACTAAGAGATCTTTGTTGTCATTTGAACTTCCGTTTTCTCAGTTGTTATTCACTTGCTGTACACTCTTGCAAAGCATGGACAGAAAGTTACTAGGTAAAGTATAGGCATTAGTGTAAATGGCAAATTTTTTGCTGTAGAGGAAATAGCAATGCCTTTTCGTTTTTTATAGCTTGTAGAGCTGTTCTTTGTACAGTGCTATTAAAGTGATATTTTACAAACAAGGGATAAAAATGCATTCTACCCTCAAAGACATCTTTCTTGAAAAAGGTGGACCAGCTACTATCAGCTAGTGCAGTTCCACCACATAAAGCACATACATTCCAGTGAAGACTCTAGCATCAATGTTTTCTTCATTATTCTACATTGATATCTTGTCCTCTGCAGAATTGAAAGTACTTTTAGTAGCTGAAGGTTATGATGGTAGAAAGTTATTGTGCTTATTTGTATGTATTAAATGAGACATAAAGTGAAGCAGGTAGTGTGGAAAATGTTGGAACCTTTTCTTACCACAAATATTTTAGGGTCAGAGAGTAAAGAATGGATTTTGTTACCTTCTTATCTTACATAAGTGTAGAAATTATTTTCTTCCAAATTCTTGCTTCTGTAGTTGGCATTATTCACCATCTGCCAGCATTGGGTTTGGAGTTTGATTCACCAAGAGAGTGGAAGGAACAGCTTATTTCAGGAAAACAGCAGATTCAGGCTAGAATGTGCAGAATCTTCCAAGATTCACGCATACTTTGTAACTTGGATGTTCAGAGACGTTTAGTGGCAGTGACTCCAGTGGAAGTTAGTGGAATATAGGAGTAGTCAATAACTTTGCAAAGTCAAGCCTTTGGCCATTAGCTTTCTTACCTTGCCTTTCAAGGGCTGGTTTTTAGGATCAGAAGTCTCTCTTTTTGTAGAGGAGTGTGCTTCTGTTGAAAGACAAGAGAAGAGTTCTGTCATGGAATGGAAATGGGTGTTCCCAGGTGTATGGACTTCGCATGCGTGATTTCCTCAACAATTCTTTAAAAAGTACTTTAAGCCAAGCCACACTTCAGCAATAAGCATAGGTCAGCGATGGGTAGCCACAAGTGGCACAGATAAGCAGCCAAAAGTTCAAATGCTTAAAGGAAACTTGTTCAAACCTCTTGAGTCCACAAAGCTGTGGTGGAAATCTCACAAGAACAGACCTTCTTTGTGAGATTTATTACATGCCTACTTCAAGTCCCAGCTGGAAATACCACAGAACAGTCTTTCCCATTGTATTTTGACATTTCAACCGTGGCTGGAAATAAGAGGTAAAAGAACTTATCATAACTTTTAAGAACATTGGAACTTTGAAATGGTTGAGTTCAAACTTGGTTACAGCTGTAAGAGAAGGCCTGGCCTGTACTTTTCTGAACCCATTTTGCAAACACCTAGTGTGTACTGTTTCACATGCAGCAGCCAGAGACTTCAGAGGCCTGTCAGAGATCAGTTAAGTACGTGCTTTCTCTTTCAGCAAGGAATATGTCAAACTTCCATGTCTGGATTTATGTGATGCATGGGGTATTAAAATATAGCCTTGGTTAATTAGTGAAACATCAAGAAAAAGCTCTGTAATATAAAAATTACAATTGTCTCTGCTGCCAACAGATGTTAAATTTCAGGATTTGATAACTGTGACACATATTTGTGCAGAATTTGACAAGGGTATTCTTTAACACAGGGAGAGAAGAGATGAATAGTCATATCTGAGTTTTAAGAAAAGGACAGAATCTAATTTAGGATTGGTGGAAAGATTTTGGGTTTTCTTATTTTAGTGAAACCTTGTGTCCTGGTTTTAGCTGGGACCAGGATTAGCTCTTCTTTTTAGCAGCTAGAAGAGCTCCGTGTTTTGGTTTTACTCAGAGGCTCACTCTGAGAAGAATGCTGATAGTGCACTGATGTTTATAGATGGTACTGAGGTCTCAAGGACTTTTCAGTCTGCCGGGTTCTTGCCAGTGTGCAGGAGCACAACAGGATAAGGGGGGAGCATAGCTGGGACAAGGGGTCCATGACTCTCCTTACGATTTGTACCTGAACTTAAGATTGAGGGCCAAACTGGCCAATTAGTATTCCATATCATGCAGCATCATGCCCAGTATAAGAGTCAGGGTCAGCCGGAAAGAAGAGCTTTTGCCCTTCCGGGACTCTCACTTTCGGGTGCTCAGAGTGTTTTCCCCCTCTCTCTCGCTCTCTGTCTCGGGGCCTCCCGTTTGTCCGGGATTGCGGTATCGAGTTCTATCTGTTTCGGGATTGCAGTTTCGGGACGAGACGGGCCTCGGTCGACGGGTGGTGAGCAATTACACCATACATCACTCGTTTGCATATGTTTATCCTTGTACATATCTGTATATACATATATTGGTAGCGGTAGTAGTAAATTGTTCTTATCTCAACCCTCGGGTCTCTTTTCTTTTTCCTCTTTGATTCTCTCCCTCATCCCTGAGGTGTGGGAGGGTGAGAGGGGACTGTGTCGGGTATAGTTGCCGGAGCAGCCTAACCCACCACACCTTGCAATGTTGGGTGTTCTTTTTTGTAATTGATGCAAAATCATGCTAGTTGCTTTAATTTTCATGAATAGTTTCTGTGGTTCTGAATTGGAAGATTGTATCATTAAATTTCCCTAAATGTAACTTGTGCAATACAACCTATCCACACTTAAAAACCTTCAAAGTACATACAGCGTTGTGAGTAGGAGCTGTGTCTCCTTCCCAGGGTGTGCTGTGTGTAGCTTTACTCCATAAATAACACTTGGCTGCCTTCTCGTCATGTTCTCCCGTGTTATTTTCCCACAAGATATATTTATGGTTTTTATGGCCCACCTGTTTCCCCTCATGGCATTGACCTTCTTGGTTTCAGTTTCTGCACAGACTGATTCTTTATACATAGAATTAATCGTAAGTAATTAAAAAAACTTCCATGTTCCTAAAACAATACAGTTCTTGATTTTAATTATTTTGATAAACAGATCTCAGAGTTCATTGTATGGATGTTACACACACGCTTTTATCTGCAAAGCTTATGAGCTGTATGGCTACTGTGTGCGCAGTCGTGGAACATGTGAAGGAAGGAAGGAAAGCAATTAATCCTCGAGAAGCAAACTCATATTTTCTGAAAATTATATGCTCTGTCATTTGTCTTTAAAGTAGATCTAAACACCATATTCTGATATCCTCCAGGCTCAATCTTGAGAGAAACAGAAATTTTTTGTCATTTCA
The DNA here is from genome assembly GCF_009769465.1 of Tauraco erythrolophus. Taxonomy (NCBI): domain Eukaryota; kingdom Metazoa; phylum Chordata; class Aves; order Musophagiformes; family Musophagidae; genus Tauraco; species Tauraco erythrolophus. The sequence continues at coordinate 16,490,525 of NC_141478.1, read as the reverse complement.
ATGGGAAAGATTACAGGTTAAAAGTCTCTAGCAGCAAAGTGAGACTCGTCTTACTTTGTATGTGCCTGTCTTTTACATTTATTGCTTTATCTTGGGTATAAATAAGAGAATTAACTTGAGTTTCATGATGGCTTTGCCTTCTGCAGGATCCTGAGCTCCTTTTGAATGTAGGGAGTCTGGACAGACCTGTGCTATTTTTACATGCATTTGCAGAAAAAAGGCTTCCTGTCTCATAGTTCTCCCAAGATGTCGTACTGCGTTAAAATGACAGAGTTCCACCAATCTACAACCATTAATCAGCAGAGTAAAGCTGGTGAACCTTACCGAACTTAGAAACAAAATTGGATTCATGGGAGCAGAGGAGATTCTTGCAAACATTCACATGACCGATTCTTTGACAGCTCTAATTGCTGCAAAGTTTACTTCTCCTATGGGTCAGAAGCGGGAAACCGTGTTCTCCTGATTTACAGCAATGGGAGACTCACCAGTGTTTCCTTCCAGCTAAATGGAGCATTCCCCTCTTGCATTTTTGTTTATTCCTCATTGACATCTCCTCTGTTCATTTGTTCCTCATTTTCTGTTTAGAGCATACTTAGAAAAGAAGCCAAAATACAAACAATTCTCAGATGTTAATGAGATTCTGAGGCCAAAATAAAATCTTGGGAAGAAAGACAAAACACTGATCAAATGCACGTTCTGGATTTCACTCTTCATTAAAAGAAGTAACAGTGATGCTTCTGTAACATCTTCCATCAGACAACTGTAGTATGCTTCATAAAAATCAATGCTTTATTCCTCACAATCCTAAAGCATTACCTTATGGCTACAAGTGGGTTTGTTCACCATTCCAATGCAGAACCAACAAATATTGTAGCTCACACTCTTCTTTCACTGTTTTTCATTTAAATCTGGATAGCTCACGTAAAATCTCCTGGATCCTGAAAAAAAAAAAACAAAACACAACAACAACAAAGGAAAAGAGACCACCATGGAGCTTGTGCAGATGTTTTGTTATTTTTGATTATCACAGTTTATTTGTTTTCAGTATGAAATTAAAACAAAATACCCCTTTCCATTGATTTCATGTTGGAATCATATGGAAATAGAAGTTTTCATTCTTTGTGTAAAAATACGTAACTCACTTTGTGATTTGCAATGAAACACGTAGCCAGGAGAGTTTTGAAGGAGACCTTGACAGAAGGGTGGCCAAGACCTACAGAGATTTCTGTTTTTCTTCTCTAGAGCTGATATCTCTTTGCCACAATTCAGCTGCTTTAGATGAAGATCAGCTCTGCATGGCAGGGAGGAGCCTTGCCAGCTGAGGCCCACAGTATCCCAGTTGGGTCAGCAGGGCAGGCTCATCGGTGGCAGGCAGGGACAAAGGAGAGTCCAAGTTATCAGGAAAGGTGATGGTGATGAGGCAGGGTCAAGGTCAAGCTGGGAAGTGAGTCCAAGGGTGAGGGGTCAATGAGGCCTGTGCCAGGCTGTGGCTGGAGACAGGCACATCTCTGATAAAGCTCAGGCAGGGACTGATAGACCAAGGCTGAGATTAAATGGGAACCCTGGGCCATGGGCAGGGAAGTGGGTGGAGGCCCCAGGTGAGGCTGGTGTCATGGGTTAGGTTGAAAACTTCCTCCCCCACACAGCCGGTCACTCCCCCTCCCCCACCCCCAGGAATGAGGGAGAGAGTTAAGGGATAAACGAGAAACCCGTGGGTTGAGATAAGAATGATTTAATACAGATGATTTAATACAGTGTAGGTGCTCACCACCCCCTCATATGCGAAGCCCATCTCGTCCCGAAGCTGCAATCCCGGATGAACGCGAGGCCCCGAAATAGAGAGGGGCAGAGAGAGAGAGAAAAGAAAGAAAAACAGCAGAGCAACAGCGCAGCAAGCGCAAAAGAGCAAAAGTGCAAAAAAAAGCCAAAGCGCAGAAGCCCTTCTGTCCGGCTGACCCTCGCTTTTATACTGGGCATGATGCTGCATGATATGGAATACTAATTGGCCAGTTTGGCCCTCAATCTTAAGTTCCACCACAAATCACAAGGGGAATCGTGTCCCCCTTGTCGCACCATGTTCCTGCACTCCGGCACACTGAAAAGTCCTTGGAGTTTCACTTCCAACCACAAACATCAGCTTGCTATCAACATTCTTCTCAGAGCGAGCCTCTGAGTAAAACCAAAACACGGAGCTCTTCTGGCTGTTAAAAAAAAAAACCTGTCCCAGCTAAAACTAGGACAGCTGGTCAGGGCCAATAAGACATATTGATGCCCTCAGGCACTGAGAAGTCCTTACAGATCTCAAGGCAGGTGATATTTATTGTGTAAGTCAGAGCAGTGAAGTCTATGCCCTAAGGTTACTTACTTCAGAGAGCATTGGTAGTATGTAAGTACTAACACTGTTACTAACTACTTATAAAGGAAATAACGGTGTGTATGTACCAGTCATGATCCAGCTGAAGTGTCCAAAAATTCTAAGACCATGTTTCAAAACTTTTGTTGCCTTGGAAGGTACCGTGGATCTGCTAGACTAAAGGCAGGGATGGTTTGACTTCTGATCCAGCGCCTACTGTATGCATAGATGCGCTCTAGAGGGAAATAATTTAAATCCAGATATCAGAAAGTGTTTAGGCAATACATAAGGATATTTCTGACTACCCACCCACTCCCTTTTTTTTTTTTTTTTACCTCTTTGGGTTTTTTTGTGGGTTTTTTTAAGAAATCAAGGCTGCTCTCATCAGTTTTATGTCCTTTGAAAATCTGCCCCCAGTCTTGGAACTGTGGCAGAAGTGAGCTTCTGAAACACAATTCTTAGTTTATTATTGGGAAAACAAAGATTACATAATCCTTCTAAAATCCCTTCTGAAAGGGATTTTCTCAGAGCAGGTCAAATAATGCTAAGAAGTTTCATGAATGTTATTTCAAGCACAGACTTTAATTTTTATTTTTTGTAGTAGTGTAACATCAGGAGGATGATTCATAAAACTAATTTCCTATCTTGTGGGGAACAATTAAGATGATGAAGGTGGAAGAAGTGTCGTAGGCAGAAATCCTGCACAAATGGGGATGTTTTGCTGGAACTCGGTTGTTATTTAAAAATTTAATTAAGGCTAGCAACGATGTTGAGACCTGGGTGAAAGGGCTCTTGAGTTCTGATAGATTTCCTGCTGCCTCTTTTTTGTGGTCTGTTGCCCCAGCTGAGGGTAATGAGTAGGGCTGGCACAGTAGTGAAAAGGAACTGGCACTGTTAGAGGGTTTTTTTTTTGCTCTACCATGCCCTATGGGTGTGATAAAAATGCAGGCTTCCACTTGCAGTTTTCCACGTTTGCAGGAGCTAGCCTTATTTTCCTGGACTGCTGTTACAGTTGTTTTCTGACAACTGTCAGAGCACTGGATTGGGGCGAGGGATTATTTTTAGTTTTTAATGGGAATGGAAAGCTTCTGAAACTCAGCTCATGAGGGAACGACCTCAGGAAGAGGAGAAATGGCAGACTCTTTAACTAGGGAGGGTCTTCCACAGACTAAGGTTTCAGAGGAATTTCTGCCAATTAAAACAAGACAGTGAAACAAAATATCTTTAATAATAGGACCAGAACAGAGAAGTTGGAGCTTGTGAAAGTTCCTCATGTCGTACAATGTTAGGTTATGGCAGTTACTATGTATTAAGGCAACAAATCAACGGTACAAAATTGAAAGTAGTGGGTGTGTCAGTTGTGAAAACCAAGGGGAGAGGATTCATTATCCCAACACTCCCCACTCCCTGCCTTGGGCTTTGGAAATCATGGCATTCCAATGGAAGATTTTTTACTAAAAAGAAGGAAAAAAAACATTTAAAAACAAATAGTTAATGCAGAAACATTCAAGTTTAAGTTTGCTTTGTAAATCCTTTGAGGGTAGTTAATCTGTAGCAAAATCTTGCAGCAGAGGGTGGGACAACCCTATACCTTGCCATTTGGTATTTCCTTTGTTATTTAATATGTAAGCACTAGTTCGTGCATAATCATTTAAAACATAAGACTACGGGGATTTTCTGGATGACTTTATAGACTAAACTTGTTCCCAGCTCTGGTTTGCAAAGCAGAAAAACAAATTAGGTTGTCAAATGAAAATTAGTTAGAAATAAGAAAAGTATTTACAGAGTATATGCGTAGTTCTCTATGCATAGTGCAATTGAACATACTTGCTGAGGATAAAATATGAACAGTCACAAAATTTATTTCTGTACAGTGGGTTTGAAAGGTAGCCATTTTATGGGGCTCGGGTAAACAGTCAGTTTACCTGGGAGTGGACTACTTGAAATGGGTTTAGTTTAGTTTAATTTTAGTTTACACAAAGAGAAAAACGTCCACTACTACCACAATTTACATCATTCTCGTAGTTTCAAGATTTTGCCAGTTTACTTTGAAAGGACCTCCTTAACCATCAACATTGGTTTGCTGAGCAGGTAAGTATATTTTACATATCTGTGTGAAAGTGGAAATTTTTGTCACCAACAAAAAAAAGGTTCATTATGTTGCTTATAGGCATTGTTTAAGAGACGCTTAATTATTCGATCTTGCAGATGGAGGAAGAAACCATTCCCATCTATGAGCAATTTTTTCCTATTCCTGTGAAGTACATAAGCATCTCTTTCAATCCTGAATATCTAGTTACTCCAAAATTGTATTTCATTTTTTTTTAAAAAAAGTTACTTTTTAAAAAGTTGAATCACTTTTTTAGTTTTTTAAGGATTTCGTTTCAGTGAAGCTTTGCCTCTCTATTTGAACATCTTGTGAAAGAAACCAACTTGCTGATAGGAAAAATGTTTTTCGATATGGTATCTGTGGGATAGATATGACTGCGTGTTTCACACAAATAACCAGTATTCTTCAGTGCAAGTGAATAAAGAGTAGTTTGCAACCAACTGTACATTCAGTCACTGGTCTCTCTTTCTAGAAGATGAATGACTGTGTTGGTTAATACTGTTACCAGTAGTGGTGCTGTCATGGCATCTGCTCTCTGTAGTTGAACTACTGGATGTGAACCCTTGCGTTATTACCGATGGGAGCCAAATCAAGCTAGTGGTCAACTCTGTGTCCCACTACCAGTTCTTTGAATCATTGTCACTTTTTATTCAGTAAAATTCCAGTACAGAGTTACATTCATTCACAAGGAATGTACTAGTTGTTGTGGAAGTAATACACAGTTTCTCCTAACTAATTATATTGGATGTTAAAAGTAAAATCTGAAACATCAATCAAATGCATCTTTTTCTGCCATATACTACATACTTATTTGTGGTTTTCTTTGCATGTGTAATATAATTGTTTGTAATTGTTTAAATTATACACATATCTTTCAGCACGCTGCACATGGGTTTTTCTTTATTGTAATGGTCTAGACGTGAAATGACAAGTGCATTTTAAAAGAAGAGGAAAGAAAGGGAAGATGAAGAAACAATGAAGCAACAAAAACCAGTCTAGCACAAGAATTTCTGTTTTTTAAATGTCTGGCACATTTCTGGTTTTTACATGTGTCCTGGTTCTAGCAGTTAGCTCTTCTTTTTAGCAGCTAGAAGAGCTCCGTGTTTTGGTTTTACTCAGAGGCTCGCTCTGAGAAGAATGCTGATAGCAAGCTGATGTTTGTGGTTGAACGTGAGACTCCAAGGACTTTTCAGTGTGCCGGAGTGCAGAAGCACGGCGGGATAAGGGGGGAGCATAGCCGGGACAAGGGGGACACGATTCCTTGTGATTTGTGGTGGAACTTAAGATTGAGGGCCAAACTGGCCAATTAGTATTCCATATCATGCAGCATCATGCCCAGTATAAAAGTGAGGGTCAGCCGGGAAGAAGGGCTTTTGCGCTTTGGCTCTTTCGCCGCTTTTGCTCTTTTGCGCTTGCTGCGCTGTTGCTCTGTTGCCTTTGACTAGTGAAGACTCGTGAAGATGTTCTGTCTTTTGCTTGACAGTGTTCTGCAGAATGTGGTGACGGAGTCCGTACGCGTTCGGTGGTTTGTATGACGAACCACGTCAGCAGTTTGCCTCTGGAAGGCTGTGGCAATAACAGACCCTCTGAAACAACTCCCTGTAATAACGGACCCTGTGCTGGTAAAGTGGAGTGGTTTGCTGGGGGCTGGACACAGGTAAGCTCTATGACTAACATATGTATTTGTTTTCTGTTGGTGTTTTAATTTTTTAAAAAATGCATTTTTGTGCAATGAAGATGTGTGCCATAAGGTATTTCTACATCTCTGTAGAATATTTGGGTTTTTTTTCCTGTATTTTGCAGAGTTATGTTCAATACTTTTCAGCACCTGCTGTTTTTTTACTTTGAAAATAATATTTTGTTCTCTTCCTCTGTACCTTCATTTTTATTTCTCATCTGCTGACCCAGTGTATTTATAAAATGAAAGATAAGAGAAAGCCGCTCAACATATTCAGGTGAACACTAAAGCAACAGATTTGCACCTTTTAAAGTAGAGCCTTTGTGATCATGCATGCCTTTGTGATCATGGAATTTCCAAAAGATAAATAAGACAAAAACCAATGGCTAAACCCAAAACTTAGCTTCAGTATTGTTGTGCTGGAATTCATGATAATAGGTGAAAAGAACAAAATTTGGTTAGAGGCCTGTACTCCTGATGCTCTTTCCTCAAGGTAAATTCTTCCCTTGATCTACATCTCCGTAGTCCTTCTCATTTTAAATAAACATATCTGCGGTCAGGAACAAAGGCATTTCAGAAGCTGTTGGCTGGTGCCCAGACATTTACAACCCTTTGCGTAGGCTCTCGTACAGCCTAGGGAGCCCTTGGGACTGCGGGTGACAGCACTTCATCAGGTTGTTAGGGAAAAGCCTCTTGGCTGTGCTCTTAACTGACGGCATTTCAGATTCCAGGAGCCTTCCAGGTAATCAGAAGTTGGAAATTAAACTGATACAGCTGAGATGGAGATTACAGGGCTACTACTGTGCTAATGTTTTCAAATGTAAGTGATAATGGTTTGTATTGGCTAAGAGTAGTAACAAATTCAGATTTAAAACATGCTTAGCTGCAGTTCTAGTAACAGATACAAGCAGGGCCTTGTTACTTACACCACTCCATGCAGCTGAGTAGGAACTTTGTATCCATTCTTCCTACCACAGAGATAAGTGTTCAATAAGGTCATCCTAACTCTCCTAGTTCTGGGTCAAAAAGTTTCCATCCTTTACAATTTTCTGTTCCTTTAAGATAATTCACCTCCTTTCTTTGCATGGAATTGAATTGTTTGATGCATACAACGGGCACAAAGTCTTTGCTGTATGTTATCTGCAAGAAGTGTCTGACAACATCTATTCTACCAGCCAAATCCTGACTTCTAAAGACCAAAATGAAAGCAGACAGTAGACCAGAGCAGGAGGGAGCATTGGTAAATGACCTTCTGTATGAGGCTCCTCTAGAGCTAAGGCTGAGTGTTAAGATGTGGTCTTTTGGAGGAACCATTAAAAGAGAGCAGTGACAGGGGAGGTCAGTGTTAAAGAAAGTGCAGTTACCTTATGTCCTGTAGAATTTATTTGGATGTGTTCATCTCAAGGTTCTTCACTCAGTTCAAGGTTTTTCTGGGTATCTGGTAAAGGGATCATAAATTCCACCCAAAATATAAACAAAATCCCTACTTTTAATAACATTTGATTGGTTTAGGCTAGAAAAAGCCTTTGAAAAATTGTTCTCCTTTATGCAACGTAAAAACCAGTATGTTGCTGGAATCATCTTCTAAAAACCTTTTTACAAGTGCCAGGAACAGTATTTTGTCTGCATTTAACCTTTAGATAGGCAGTAAGAGCCCATGTGAGTCGAATTTGCTTTCCAGAACTGGAACCAACACTGCATCACTTAGATACTTGCAAACATGAAAAGAACGCCCTGGCAGATCAAGGCATTTTCTAAAAACCACACAGAATGTGGGGATTTGTAAACCTGCAGAACTGTACTCTAACCTTATAACCCTCAAAGGTTCAGTGCAGTGCCTACAGTCCTGCTTCAGCAAGAAGCAGTAACACTGTTTATGGAGAAAGTAAGTTATGCTTCTCCTTTTATTAGAAAAATAAATACCAGCTTCTCTATGTAGCTACAGGTAAAACTACACTCCTAGATTTCTCGGAAAGCACACTTGCAGTCATATATCTTCTTCTTCATAAAAATAATTAGAAATATGTTTTGAGTCTGTGGTACCATCTGGAGTAAAAATTCACAGAAGTACAGTTTTAACCACTATAACCATTTTTGAGATTAAAAATTAAATATGTAATACCTGACACTTAGAGTTAGTAGTCACTTGATATGAATTAAGTCATTACTGTATTCCACAGCGTTTTCTTGTCCTTGTTCCTAACTTGAGACTGCTGGCTACTATATTAGTACTACATACTACTACTACTCCTAATAATAATAATAGTAACCCAAGGCTTATCTAGTCTACTATTTTTGTTCTGAGAGAGAAAAACCCTGCCACAGGAACTTAAGGAATCCTTTACCCTTTTCCTTTCTCTTCAAGTCATACATATGCCACTGATGGAAGGAAAGATACAGTTAAGTTCACTTTACTAAGGAAGGAACAGATAAAAGTAAGGAAATTGATTTTGGATGTTAGTGTCTAGATATGCATCCAAGAATTGGGGAATAAGCAAAACTTTAAAAATTGTCCTGTTTGGGTATTAATTTAAAATGCAAGTATATGTGTATGTGTGCGTGTTGTTTTATTTCAGAAACAAATGTGGAGAAACATGTTACTTTGAAAATAAGTTGAAGGACAGAAGTAGAATAACAAATTGCACCACTTGTTTTTGTTCTCTGATGCAGTGCTCTACTGAATGTGGCAGTGGAACTCAACAGAGAGAAGTTGTTTGTGTTAGGAAAACCGAAGGTAATTTTGATGTTTTGAACCCCTATGAATGTTCATATTTGGAAAAACCTCCCAGCCAGCAATCCTGCTACCTCAAACCCTGTGGATCTAAGTGGTTTCATACAGAATGGAGCACAGTAAGTCTATCGTGCTTTTCTAGATATAGTTTTGTTTGATACTTCAAACATGGGAACACCATTTGGATAAAACCATTGATCATGAAATTGACTTAATCTTGCACAGGAATGAAACTAAAAAAACATACTCCTTAGTATCCAGTGGAGCTTAGGAAAGTTAGGAAGTATCTTGACCAGAAGGAGCCACTGCGTGGTTGTCTTTTTATAGCTGATCTCTTCTTCCAAGAATCTTCCTGTTTTAAAAAGTTGATTTACCCCTTAATGAGACTACATAGTGCTCTAAGAAGTTCTTTTCAGACCTCTAGTTTAATGAAAATTAAGGAGCATTTAATAAAGAACAAGGGATGTATTCCATTTTTAAAGTCAGTTTTAACATGATATTTTACTGTAAACTTCACTGAGAGAAAACTTAGTGTTCAGCTTTATGTATCTTCACTTTCCCCTGGAAGCAGATCACTTACAGTCACCAGCACCACACTTTGGTTGAATCTGTCTTTCTGTCATTTCCTATAGCTGGAAAAGCTTATTTACTTTTACAAAAAATCAAAATTTTTCTCCTAAATGAAAATCAGAAAGTCCATTGTTGTCTTAGGATGAAAAATGGTGTGAAAACATCATATCTAATGCAGTAACTTACACCCTTCCTTGAATCTTAAATCAAATTCAGAATGACAGCTCTGAAATGTGGAAGCACCTCAGATGCCTTCATTTTGAGTTCCCTTAGTCAGGAAGCTTTGGAAATACCTCATCCACATGACATGAGAGAAAGAAGTGATTTTGGTTTTCTCTCAATTATTTGCCTGGCCTACTGGCAGCACTAGAAAGCAGAAAAGAAGGTAGCATGGTTTAAACAAAATAAGTCAGCTGAACGGAATCCTGATTTTTCTTCCTTAATTGCAGGTTAAGATGTTTATTTGAAAACAACATCCAAGTTAGGCTCATTAATAATAAAGCCATGTAGATCAAAGTTCTTTGTTGCTGGAAATTCTTTGGATTCTTTACTGAGCTGTTAGTTTAAGTAACTTCCCCTTAGTAAACCCATTTTCAAATGTGAACCTCTGGGTGTGTAGCCACAAGCCATCTGCATCCATAGAATGCAGCAGATGGATATCTTCTGAAAGTGAAAACGTATGCTGTCTTCGGTAGGCACAGAGGAAACAAGGTTCCAAGACTCAGAACCTGATGGGTATTTAGAGAACCCTAGTTACTGTTTAAGTGCCTGCTTTCTAAGAAATGGTGTCTAAAAATCCTTAAAGGTCTAAGCCTTTGCGACTCTCTTCCCTGTAGGAACAAATACGTGTGCTAGCTGAGGTTTTACAAGATGGTATTCTGAGTGTTTTTCAGTTCTCCTGTGGTATTGTTACTGTTAACAACAGAGTATGTGGTACTTCTTACTGTTAGACCTGAAAAGAAAGAATTGTGGGATCATCTGTGAGTGGAATAGCCAGGTCAAAGCCCCTGTACTAGGTTCCGAAACTGTTCAGTTCGTATCTTCAGCAGAGTTTTTATATGACCTCAAATAAATGGCATGGCCTCTCAGTCACGGAGACTAAACGGCTGGTAACACAGAGTGCTGGCTTTTGTGTGCAGGGTGCTGGATGCAACATCGAAATCCCATCTTGGTTCCGTTTTAAGTGCTTAAGATCTCTACAAACCTGAACTGAAGTTCTTGTTGTTAGATGTGGGATAATTACAATACTCTATACAATCATGTAACAAGAGTAATTATATAAAAAAAAACAAGTGTTCTATTACTGTCACCACACTTAAAGATGAAAGCAACTTAAGAATATATTATTAAGAATATTTTAGTTAGTTTTTTGCAGCATCTGATTTTATGATAATGATAAGTTGGTTTTGCAATGTTAGGAAATAATTATGCCAAAAAAGTCAGAAAGAAAACATTCTTACTAGTTTGAGGCTGTTAAGGTTTTAATCATTATAAATGACCCAGGTTTAATTGAGTTTGTGAGCATCTAGGTCAAACTGGACAGTGAGCCAAATCTCCAAAACCTCACTTAGGCGAAATTCTTGAAGTCAACAGAGGATTTGCTTCAGTGCGGGCAGAAATGTGTAATAATTGGCTTTAAAAATACCATGACAAGCAAGTACAAAAGTCTCTGGCTTCAGAACAGACTTTGAAGAAGCACAGAAATATTTTCTTTGGAAATTCAAAGAAACCTATAATGCTTAGTAAAATTGTTGTGCTGCAAGAAGTGAAAAATAATTGAGCGTAGAAAAAAGGCAATTAAAATTATTCCTGATTGTATATAAATGGAAGCAAAAGGGCAGGGGAGGGCAATGCAGTCAAGTAGTAAAATTTAGTGCAGAAAGTTCTTAAAGTAAGAAATGTGAACACTGTGGAAAAAGTAGTTTTGGGAGATATGTATAAATCAGCAGAGAAGAACAAGACTGATTAGAGAAGCAAGAAGCTGACTAATAAATTTGGAAAGAGAAATGTTCTAGCGTGCTTTCAGTTGCACAGTGCCTACCACATCTACATGTCAGTTGTTGCCCCTGTGGTCAGAAATGGTTTTGAACCTTTAACAAAATTGCACCTGTAGGTTAAGGACTTTATAGTTGGAAACCAAAAAACAACAGAAGTGGTTAAGTTGATAAAAGACTACAGCGATACCTGGGTCTGGCTTCAAGGTTCCCATTTTTATCTTTCTGTGTTCTCAAATCTCATACGGTCTTCATAAACTTCAGTTTTTCTGTTTCAGTGTTCCAAATCCTGTGAAGGAGGATTTCGGGTTCGAGAGGTACGATGTCTATCGGATGACATGACAGCCAGTGCTCAGTGTGATCCACAGCTTAAACCTGAAGAGAAAGAACCGTGTAACACACAGGATTGTATCCCTGAAATAGGTAAGGAAGAGGAAGCATCTGTTTTAACTATGGAACTCCATCTAGTGGAGAGAATATTTAATAATCTTGCAGAGGTTTTAGAGTGTATTTTCTCTGTCAGATTCACAGTTCTATTTTTACACAAAATACAACTCTTTTCTATGGAGTAAGAGTGGGTTTTCATTTCTGATTAAAAACGTTTTCCTTGTAACATGTAAGAAACTGGCCTACTTTTAAAGTTGCTGAGAATGTGAGAAATCTGCATCTGTGAAAATGGTACATATTGGATGGTTTTATGCAGCCTCCTTGCATTCTCAAAGGTTTCTCTTGGCAGAGTCTTTAAAGGATAAAAAGGATCATGTATGATATACTGTATTTGGTAACAGGTTCTGTAAGAACCAATAATATTAAACTAAGACATTAAGGGAAATTAAGCAATTTTCTTTTATATGTAGTAAATATACACATAATTTGGCATTGGAATTAGTCGTTCATCTCATACAGATTTGATTTTAATAGTAATGAGAATGACTAGGGAAGGAAAGATGCAAGTATGTAGAAACGGTTTTAACGCTTACGTTCTACAATTTTCATTTGAGAAATATTCTTCAACATAATTAAGATAACTATATTAAAAAACTGGTATAGCAATAGAATTTTTAAAAATATTGTATTTGTATTGTTATTTCTTTATTTAAAAGAGGTTTGTACAGAATTGCTCGGTTTTGCATGTGCTATTAGTGTTTTGTCATTCTGTCTTTTTCTTAACACCTCAGTTTCTGTGATCACATACATGATCATACAAAAATCTTTGTTGTCACTTAAAAAGAGTTTTGAACCCTGTTGGTTGTAAAGAAAAACTTAAAAATGTGTTCAGACCACATCCCAAGAGCTTAGAAAAACTGAGAATGTTAAGAACATCAACTTTTGTCTTTTTTAACCTAGTTATTTTAAACCATTTGTAATATTTATGAGGAGGGAGATGGTTTACTGTTTTCCAGTATTTATTTTTGACAGTACTTGAAAATAACATTTGCAGGTTCTGGTGCCACCTGTACGCTGCCACAAGAGATTAGTACCAGTGAATCTAAAAATGAAGTGGACAGGTACCTAAGTGAAGAATATTAGATACTTGCCTGTCATCTTTAAATCAAGGCAAATTTTGTGTTTAAAAAAAAAACAGCACCAAAAGCCAAAAAAAAACCCACAACAGTATAAATGGGGCATAGGTACATTTCTTCCATGGTTTTACATATCTTTATATTAAATGTAGAAAATCTTGACTAATCTAACTTATTTGCATAGGTAGCCTATTCTAACCTGACCATGAAGGTTTAAATACAGGTCCAAGGGATTTTTCATGGCAGAAAGAAAGAGAATTGATTATTTGTTGCTCTAGTACTGTTTTCTTCAGTTTCTTCTCTCTTCCTTTTTCTCCACAGATGAGAACTGCAAAGATAAATACTACAATTGCAATGTGGTGGTTCAGGCCCGGCTCTGTGTCTATACCTATTACAAAACAGCCTGTTGTGCATCCTGTACACGTGTGGCAAACAGACAATCAGGGTTTCTAGGACGTAGATAACAAATACTCTTCTGCTCAAAGCGGCAATGTCAGTCTTCGGATGGAGCTTGAACAGTGTTACTGTTTTGACTACAGCAGGTTTTAGCTTCTTAGAGATGGTTTTTATATTGCTGAGTACATCAAGACTATGGTTAAATCTCACACCCTTTCAGTTACAGTTATTGTGCAGTTATCTTTTTAAAAATGTTTGTTTTTAAAAACCATGATCTTTTTTCAAGCATTAATTTTTAATGATTCTTTTCTTTGCACCTGCTCATCAGATAATTATGTAAAGAACATACCAGCCTTAGTATTGTGAAATTAATGAAAACCAATCACAGGCAATTCCTGGAGATATTTCACCAGTATGGATGCTGCTGCTGCATTATTTTCTGAGTGCTTACTCTTACTTAGTATTTCGGACTGCCTTAAGTTAGATGACTAAATCAATGAAACATGCACATGAGAAAACTTACTTCACAAAGAACCAGACCCTTGAAGACCCATTTATCATTGGTTTCTTAGCACTCTAACCTATATTTTTAATTACTTCAGTCCATTCATAATAAATTAGAGTCACTGTTAAGCTCTCTCAGTTGTACTTTTAACTTTCTGTCCTCAGGCAGCAAATATATATACACTTGACTGCCAAAAAGTGCCTTTATATTTAATTCATAAACTCTTGAAGTTACACTTTTCCGATTATATGGATTTCAAAATACATTACCTACCGGAGTGCCTCTAGTGTCTAGCCCTTTACATCTTTGACAACTACAGCTGTCAGTGAGGTAGATTTACCAGAAAGGTGAACAGCCTTTGCTGGTATTAAAAAGTGATTGTTTCCATTGGCAAGCTCTCTTTCCTGCAGGGCAGTTGTTTCAGTGAACTGGTATCTTGCCTAATGTCTTGTCTCTGCACTACTGCTTAACAACTACCATACCAAAGTACTTTGTCCAGACCTAGTCTTAATAAGTCACCAGTTTCTGAAACAACCACCAAAGGATGTGGTCCTCTGTGCTTTATAGTAGTCTGTCACTCTTGGTGTCAGGCATGAGCGCAGTAGCTGAGTATCTGTAAAAAGGCGATCTTAGCTATTGACATCCCTCAGGTTTTGATCAGTTCTTACAACATACTTGTCTTTTTTTAGTTAATGTTTCATCCCACAGATCTATTAATATTACTTCTTTTCTGCTACTTAAGAATGGCTCCAGACTTAGGGCTGAATTTAGGTGGTGATTTTTCATTTCTGCAATTACTGTACTCAGCCTTGGGACTTGCTAAAAACAGAGTGTGCTATGCAGTGCAGATGAAAGTTTCTGCATTATCTGCACATTCTCTAGACTTTACCCGAAAGGTCTTTCAAGTGTGTAAATAAGGCTGACGGAAAAAAATAAACACCTCTGCTTATTCAGATGTTTATAACAGCATATTGCTTGTAAATTAATGATACCCAACTATGCATCTGTTTCTAAGGTGCCTGTTGTCTGAGTTGAAAAACTATTTTAATAACCTGTGTTAACTCACTCCCTGTGTTGTGACATAACAGTGATTAAGGTGTCCTGCTACTGATGAAGAGCCATGTTTAGGCCTCATTGTGTATCCTTTTCTTCTTAATGCTTTGGTAGAGAAGATGTAGAAGAGACAATGGAGCAGTGGGAGGCAAAGGTTGCTGAGTGTAGTACTAGTCATGTCAGAAGGTGAAAATCCTGCAGTCTAAAAGCTGCCTTGGATTGAGACAAACCTTAGATTTTTTGATTCAGTCACTCGCGAAAACTTTATTTTAGACTTGATGAACTACCACTGTTTGGCTAAGTGAAATGAAGAAGCATTTCCCCTAAAATTTGAAGTTACTTTTTGTGGCTATAAACCCATAATGTAATTGGCTGTTTCTGTACACCCTGATTTGGGCTTTTTCGCTGTAATTAATTGATGTAAAGCTGTTAGAAACAGAAATGCTAATTAGAAAAACTTCGTTTGAGTTCATGAATCTTGCACAGTCCTATTCCCTTGTGTTATGAAGCTTCATCCATTAGATAGCTTTCAAATTTGTGATCGTGTTGTATTCCTTGGATTCTTGACCAAAGAATGATATGGAGAAAGAGCAGCATGAACAACTCCAAAATCCAGTATTTGTAAATACATATTTTCATCTGGATGTCTCATTGCAGCAAATACTGACGTACAGTGTATAATTTTTGCTGTTGTCTCTTTTGTCTCAAGGAAGTGTATCCTGTCAGCTTGAGGGAAATACCTCTTCCGTAAAAAGGCTTTCTGAAAACCACAAGGTGAATGAAATTCAGAGAGGTAATGAGGTTTGCAATCAGTTAATAGAAAATAATCTGCTTGCACACGCTTTTGGCTGTGAGACAGTCAGCGACTCAGCACATAGACAGGCGATCCAGATTGCTCTGGAATATATGGCCATTGGGTTATTTTACAAAGATGATAATCTTGTAGGCTCTATTAAGCTGCCACTAAAGTAAATAGAGTTCATGGGAGCTAAATATCAAAGAATACATACGTATACATAGCACTATAACCCTGTATTACACCCGAGGTATACAGCTTTGTGAATTGAATGCAGTGAGTTATGTTTATACAAATTGTACTTTATTTTTTTTAGTAAAAGGACAGTTTTCAGATGTTTCAGATAAAACAAAAAAGATTGTTTCGCCTGGTTAAACATCCAGTGAAAAGGAAACTGCCAGAATGTTGCTGAACTTTATAATTTCTTCTCATGTGTCAGCATAATCAAAATAGTTGTTCCTGCAAAATGAACTAATGAACCTTTCTTTTCAGCACTTTGATGTACTAATATTACCTACACAAAGTAAGTGCTACAATAAGATTTCACCATCATCCAAAGTGCACTTTTGACATTGTGACTATGGCAAGTGTTTGTTTTAAGAGAGTAGTGCACCAGTTTAGAATGATGCCTGCAGAGGGCTTGGTTTTACTTTCACTGTAAATGAAAGTAAAATGAGGTGGCCTTAATGAATGCAGTAGACTTAGAGCCAGTGTAAAACCAATGTAAGTAAAAAACGATGCAGGCTTCTGAGTTTCAATGCATTAATTTGCTTTTCTGGTGTTTAAACATTGGTCAAAATCCCACAGAGTGGTGGGAAGAAATGCTTCCTTGCCCTAAGATTTTCAGCTTACGCAGTCTACTAAGACCAGAGTAAGTGTAGGAGGACTGCTGTAGATGGTTGATTTAAAGAGTCTAAGCAGTCTCACTGCTTATAGGGGTAAAATCAGCATACAGCTTTCATGTCTTGCAGACATGCAGCTGGCCAAAATCAGCTCCATCCAGAGCAGGCTCTGTATCTCAAAGCACTTTCCTTCTGGAGTTGAGGACGGCGGATGCACTTGTTTACCAAGTTATCAAGGGTCCGTCAGGGTTTGGTAGCTCCTGTGTAAAGTCAGATCCAAGCATATGCAGCAGAATTGCTTCTGTATAGAAATGGCATGCCAAGTTTGGGAGCACTTACTAGCAGCACTGAATTCATGGAGTTCTCCCTTCCTCTTGCTAGCTGAGAAAACTGAAGAAGGCGGTTTGAAAGCATGAAGGTTGCTCTTGTGGGAATGACCGTGTGTCTGACTTGGCCAGCAGTAAGACAGAGTTAGTATTTGCTTTAGTGTCTCTGACTTTCAGTCCCCAGGGCTCTGAATTAGGGAACGGCTAGTAGCAGGCAGTCGAGTGCTGGGGAGTGCAGTGCAGGAGACGTGGATGTTCTTGCAAGCCTGCTAGCCTTGAAGTCCAACTGTAGCGTATGCCCACTGACTCTGTGCAGGACTACCTCAGTATGCCTGCGCAAGGAACTAGTGTCTTCCTCATTACACGCATAATCTGTTTTCATTTTTTGCTGATACTTCAGCAAATGGAGAACTTTCTGTATGAATAAAGCAGTGTTTAACATGAATGTTGTTGGTTAGATCCCACTTTTATGACAATATGGTGCAGTTCAGAGTTCGATCCTTTTATACAGAAAAAAAAAATGCGTTGCAGAGCATGTGAAGTTAATGACATGTTAATGCAAAGATGTATTTTAGGTTACTTGTTTACAGACTTGATAAAAGTGGTCAGCATAGCACTGTCTCAAGTGAGTACGTGAAACTCATAGAACAGAAGACCACATGGGGCAGCAATATTGCCAGCACATTGCTACTTACTTTGCTTATGTCTGAGTTCTAGAAGGTGCCAGTGGTCACCACTGAGGGAGGAAGGAAGTAGGTGCTGGAAACAGCTTATGGCTAGTAAAGGGGAGGTTATGCCTTCCTGAAAGAAATACTTTTCTTCCAGTCTTTATAATCTCTGCCACTGTAAGGAGTAAAATGTGCTTTCCAGGGCTTTGCTTTTCTTCATCCTTATCCTGACCTGTCTCCCTTTTACACCCACGAGTGTTCTCCTCTTCTCTCACCTCTATCCTTTTGTCCTTTGGATCACAATATTCAATTTTGCCAGAATTACTGAAAGTCCTGAACTGGCCATTTGGTTGATAAGAATCCGTGTTAGAAATAAGCCCAGCTATTGAGAGCACTATATTCCTGCCAGCTCAGTGACGTTTTTTTTTTGTGTGTGTGCGTGTCCATGACGGCTAGTTTTAAATGCATAATATTAAAGTACCTACTGAATTAATTCTTGTGCAATGAACCTGTGATTGCACAGCTGTTGAAGTATGTAGTGGCCCTTCATTCTCGCATTTAACATCTATTGCATAAAAAAAGAGAATTATCCTCTTTGCACTCAAAAAGGAAAAACCGTGTCTCTGCCTGGTTTTCTTGAGACTTACGCTTAGTGTCTCTGACTTCTTTAAAAGCTGTTCTGTGTATTGGGGAGATAATTTATTTGCATGTCTGTAATTGGAACACAAAACATGAAATTTTGCACACTGAAGGTAAAGTTGCTTTTTTCGTAAGCTTACAGAATATGTTTGTGGGGTATACATTAACTGTTGTTTAGAAAATAGAGTAAAATAATTATTTCTATATAATGAACATGAAAAATCATCCACTAAGCATTTTCAACATATTTTAAAGCAAACTTGTCATCATTATAATGTCTCAATAGCATGGGTGAAATTCAGATCCGATGAAAGGGAGAAAGTACTATTTAGGAGAACCCACACCAGACCTGAACTCAGCTCTTTGCTTCTCAGCTTTTAGCAACCAGAAGTTCTTAAGAATGTGGGTTTCCAATCTTCTATATCACCATTTGCTATAATGGGTTATAAATAACTACCACAGTATCTGGAGAGGAGGAGAGCTTAATTTTGAGAAATCATTGGCCTTCCAGAGACAGTCTGTCATTGCTGCTTCCCCTGAACTGTTTTGCCCGTACTGTCTTTGGGTCCCTTGAGACCAGCGGCCTTGGCAGGGGTTGGGTACATACGAGCTTGTGAAGTCCCATCGTAGTCACTCAGGATCCACATAGAGGATCAGGAAGGACAAAAGAAACTCTAACTTTTTTAATATGTATAAAATTGTCTACTTGACCCTCATCATTGATTTTGGCAGAAGGATATACTTTATTATAACTTATTTTGTTGTTATTTGTAAATACAAGATGTCTATGGGAAATATGTAATTCTGAGCTGTGTCTATGGAACAAGCCACTGCACCAAAATATTTCAAATATTTAGAATAGGCAGATTTTTTATTAAAAGGGACTTAATGTGTATTTATTTACATGTACCATTAAAATTTTGTCCAGCTCTATCATTATACTAACCCAGCTTTTTAGGGAATTTTATAGCACAGGTATTACATATATATTTTTGTATATATGTCATACTGTAAATCCATCATACAATTTTCTAAACTTTATAATTAGCCAGTTCTTTGAGTGAATTAAAGGGGGAGAGTATAGGCAAATTGCTTTCTGACTCGTTCAGGAATATGTATCCATGGCAATGCACCTGAACCAGAACTGTACAGCGTCCTTTTCATATTGTATACATTTTCTCTTTGATGAAAAAATGTTAACTATTTTTGTTTATGACTAATTTATTTTTTATTATTGTGAAAAATAAAGTAATTCAAGATGAATTTATGTGACATTATTTATTTCTTATTTGATCGATTTGTTCTTACAGAGTTTCTTGAGAATTAAGTACAAGTATCGCCATGAGTATAATACACTAAGGAAATCCTTATTCAAATTTAGGATCTGGCAAAATATAATCATGTTGCAAGAGGCTGTGTAACCTGTGTTACAGCCTTGCAGAAGGGACAGCAACATCCCGATAGACTGCTCCATGGCTAATCATCCGTGCTAGAGGGTAAGGGTGGCCTTTCCTCATGGTCTGTTGGGGCCTCTTCGTTCCTGTGCAGGTTTGCTCCCAGTACATTATCCACTCTATCGCCACTTTGCAGATGAGGCTGTGTCGCTCCCCACGTAGGCTGAGCAAAGGGAGTGATGTGTGTTTTCAGGAGGTGGGATATAGCCCCCCCTGGAGCAGCAGTGCCTGCTGTGCCGTGGCTGAGCTGGCATCCCGAGTTTTGGAATATTGCACTTCTTTGTCATTGCATCTGTTTTTCAGGTAGTGAAAAATTAGCAGTGTAACTGCAAAATAATCTAGGCGTGGATGCAGCTGAAGTGGCTTCATGCCTTAAAACAATGTCTTGAACTGTAAAAGGAGTGTGCCAGGTGCTCGCGGGAGCGAGCCGTGGCTCGGTAGAATTCCTGGTGGCAGCTGATGAAGGATGACGCTTCTGTCCCCCGCTCTGGCAGCAGCAGACCTGCGCTACGGGCAGTTCATGGCAACTTGCGTTATCGCATGTCAGTGACGTTCCGAGGGAGGAAAACAGCACCTCGGCCTTCTTGCAGGTAGCGTCATGTCGTTTGACCTTTCACCTTTGCTGCTGTGAGAAGTTCTGCACAGTTCCAGAGGCGGGGAAGTTACCGCTGGTTTGGTTTTGCCCTTTATTCCCAAGTTCACGATCACGCGTGTATCAAGGATCCAGCGCGCCTGGCGCGGGCGGGGTGCGGCGACGAGGCACGCGCTGCAGCCGCGAGCGCCGCCTCGTGCCTCTCGCGGCGCGGCCCCGCGGCGCGCGCCTGCTGCCTGAGGCGCGGCGGAGCGGCGGCGGGGCCGCGCGCCGCGCTGAGGGGAAGGCGGCCGGAGCCGCGCGGAGGGCGGTGCCGCGCGGAGCCGCGGGTGCGTCCCGCCCACCGCCGGCGGCTTACGCGCGGCGCGCGCGGTGAAGCAGAACGCGGCGCCCAGTCGCGGAACCGCGCGCGCACCGAGGGGGTGGGCGCGGCCCCACCCCCCCCCCCCCGCCGCTGAGGGCGCGGCGGCGCGGCGGGAAACCGGCGCTCCTGGGGCCCGCGGCTGCCGAGACTGGTGTCCGTAAGCGCGTCATGGACATCGGGGTGTTTTAAAAAAGGTAGAAGTTGAATTATTAAGTCATAAAATTACATGATAATAAACTGCCTGTTCCTTTGCCATGCGTTATGTTTAAATTGAAAATTCAATGTGTAATTAGGAGTCCTGTAGCAGACGCAATGCTGTTTTTCCCTCATGGTTGTTGGGAAGTGAGGTGGTCGTGATTCACGTGGTGATTTGTCAGAGCCCTCAAGGCTGAGCAGCATGAGAAGGGTTTCATAGTACCTACTAGATGCCACCCGCTTCAGGCCACAGACAGAGCGGGTTCGCTGCTTTCCGTGATTTGTGCAAAGAGTGGACCTGCCTGTAAGTAAATACAGAGGCTGTAGCCGAAGTTACATAAGCTGGATGCAACCCTGTAGAGTGCAAAACGCGCATCTTCAATGCCTGACTCCACACCTTGTTCCACATTAAACTTGGTCAGTTTGGAATATTCTCATGCAAGCAGTCTTATGTAGCTATAGGTAGCCATGTAGTCTTAAAAGGAAACGGGAACCAAAGGAAACCATTATGGAGAGCTTATTGATGAGGTAAAAATCAAAGAATTGCTCTTAAAAGAACCCAAAACCTTAATTTTGGCTCTCCACAGATGCAAGTTCAGTGAGGAACAAGCACAGAAAAGTCAGTGCTGTCTTCCTGTCCTGTTTTCTGATACAGCTGGGCAGATCTGAGCATCGATAAAGAATCAGCTGCCACCTTTGATTTGGCTGGGTTTGGTGGGGCTATTTTGAGGTGTATGTACAAAGGGAAATAATGTAGTATAACACCTATCCACAAAAAAGCATAAAGCTCTTCACAGAATAGTTGAGGTTGGAAGGCACCTCTAGAGACCATCTGCTTCAGCCTCTGTGCTCAAAGCAGGGTCGGCTACAGCAGATTGCCCAGGGCTGTGTCCAGTCAGGTTTGAGTATCATCCAAAGGTGTTTTCTTACTTTCAGATGGAATTTCCTGTTTGTTGTTCGTTTGTGCCCATTGCCTCTTCTCCTGTCACAGCACGCCCCTGAGAAGAGCCTGGCGCCATCGACTTCAGTCCTTCCTATCAGGTATTTATACACATTGGTAAGATCCCCCTGAGCCTTCTCTTCTCTTGAACAGTCCCAGCTCTCGATCTCTCCTTGTATGAGAGGTGCTCCAGTCCTTTAATCACCCTTGTGACCCTTCACTGAGCTCCATCTACTGAGTCTGTCTCTGTCTTGTACTCAAATAGATCCTTCTACTTAATTGATCCTGATGACTTGTGCCTCAGTGTTCTAAGTGAGCCAACCAGGACACTGCACACAAGATATTCTTCTCTGTGAAGACACAATATGATCCCACTAGTGGGAAACTGCACTTACTCTTGTGAGGTACGTAGCACAAGAGTAACTGATGAAAAAAGCATCCAAAATTGAGGCAGTAAATATATAAAAATGTATTGAAAAAACATACTTAACAGCCTGGTAAATAAGTGCTGAAATCTTTCAGCTTTTTTAGGTTGTGGGTTTTTTTTTTTAAATTTCTCTGACTGGTTTCATGTTTCTTATTATAATTGGCCCTACACTAGCAGTCAAGGCTTTGGTTACAGATAATGACATATATAATAATAATAATAACAACAATAACAATAATAGTAATAATAATAATAATAATGAGTGTTGACTTAAAACTTCCCAGAGGCCTTATTAAAAGCAGGTAGATACTTGGTTTGTGCTGTTTAAATCTCTTGCTTAGCTGAATTATTGTTCATCAACTATTACTTGTTACCATATTACAAAATACAGTTGCAATTGCATGTTAAACGGCTCTTTTTTAGTAGATAGATGCTCCGCAGATTGAAGTGGATCTTAGATCTTCTCAATGTCAAGACACAAAATGAGAATTTTTGTTTTAACGTCTCAAATTTGACCTTCTTCAGGAGTTGTTCCCATTACTGAAATGCCACTTCATGTCTTTGTTTTGAGCTTTTGTTTTCTGGTTTCCAAGGTGCATGTTCCTTCACTGCATCAGCAGTCAGTCTTTTCTTGAGCAGTATATTAGATGCAAGTGAATAATTCTAGTCTCTTCCAAGAAGATGTCTCCTTTTGAAACACGCCACTAGATTTGCTACTGGTAGAAAAGAAGGGAAGTTGTATCCTTCTTGGCCTAGTGGTTTTGAAAATTCTTCTGTGCTTACCAACTTGCATTTGTGTGAAACACTGTGAGAGGCTTTCAAGGGGCTGGTTGCTGCTGACTTCAGTGAGAGTTAACACTTGCAAACCCAAGTGCTGAACTTGTATTTTATAGAGCTTTTTTTCCATGTAATTCTCTTAAATAAAATTGAGAACGCTTCTGTGTTTAACTAACCTAGATCATTTATGTGCTAGATTGCTAAGGAAAATAAGACCTGAGCAAAACTGTGCTAGACTTCTGATTCTATTGTATTAGACTTCTAATTCTATTTCAACTGCCGGAAGAAAAACAGATCCATTAACTCCACTGGTTCTAAAACACAAGGATTTTTTTCTTTACCAGTGATGTGGAAGCATTGGCAAATTATGTCTGAATGGTATGTTTATGTTTATATTTATGAAAGAGGGGAGAAAAATTCTGTAGTACAAGCCCTTATTAGTATTACTCCTCTATTTTACTAGAAATCTATGAATATTTTAGAAATATATGGATTTCTGAAAACTTAATGTATCATATGGAACAACTGTAAGTGGAAACAGTTCTGCAGTACGTATAGATGAACTTGGAACTGTCATTAAGTGCTTCCAGTTAGTGGCTTCCACTGCTGAATGTGTGCCAAAAGGTGCTTTTTGCTCTGGAGACTTTTTAACTGGTTAGGGAGAAATGTCGAGTCCTTACTGAAGCAGGGTGGATTCAAAGCGTAACAGGTGAATCTGGAGTGTTAGTTACTGTTGATGGCCTTCAGAAAGTTGAAGGGATGTGCTCCATAGTTTCTTTCTCTGAACTGTGAAGAATGTTAAGATTGGAACATCAGTTGTGTTGTCTTCAACCAGGTGACTTCTACAATTGGAATGCCTGAGAAGATTTGATTGCTGTCTTGGGATCCAAAGCAGAGATTTTGGTACAGAGCTGAAGCAGTTACTGAGTGGAGGAGAGGAAATAAATGCACATAAATGTTTGGCACAGCTTTGGGAACTGTAGATAGTTTCTGTTGATCTGGACAGTTTTATTTTGTTTGTTCTCTGTTGCTCATTTTTGGTTGGGATATATTGAAAGAAAAGTGAATATTTGAAGAAGGAAGACTGACTTTCAAAAGAGGAAAAATCCAGTAGGATGCGTCAGGAACCAAAAGTAAATTTACTCTAATATTAAAATAACTTCCATACTGCATTCCTACTTATTCATTGTGTAATTTTGAGTAAGGCACAGAAAAGTAAATATTTGAAGTGCATATGATATGAAATTAATGCCATGCACCTGCACTGAAATTGCAATTACTAGCACATATGTATGCAAATGGATCAGAGAAGCATACCAGTAATTATCAAGAAAATCACATTGTGTACTTTCAATTTAATTGCTGTCCAGCAGCTGTAAAATCGTTAGTCACTTTGTGCCAGAATAACTGCTACTGGGAACATAGGTACTCTTTCTCCAGTGTGGTAGATAAGCTGGAATCTGAGAGTTGTATCTATGAACTGTACCTTTGCAAAATGATTTGATAAAGAAGTAATTCCCCAACATTCCAGTTTGGTTTTCTGGATCTATAAGTTTAAAAAAAACCCCAACCTTAGTAAATGATCCTGTGCAATTGTGTGGATTGTAACTAACGGGACATTAGCGTCTCTGGTTCCAGTTCCTGAATCTGAAGTCAGGTGACTGAAATGGCAGTGGGTGGCAGTGCTATATTAATCCAGTGGTGGTCGGATCCTTTTGGCATAGGGAACTGTCTGCATCAGGTAATTATTTTTGGTTTACGTTAAGATGTGTGACCAAGTCGGCCCTTCTGAGGAAGAGGTAGCAGCTTTGTCTGTATTGCTTGGGCTCTGGTAATGACAAACACATGCAAACAGTTCCTGCTTCCCAGTTCACGCTACTTGCTGGCTTTTATGTTGTCCCGTGTCCCTATGGTGTGAGGCTGAAAGGAGGCACAGAGTTTGCCAGGGAGAAACACTGTTTTGGTATTGTGTTGTTGCGGAGTTTGTGAAGGTACCCTGCTCTGGAAAACTCTGAGATTGGTAGTAAGAGTTTGCAGAACCATGAATCTGATGGTTGGAGAGTAAATCGGCAAAATTCCACTGAAACTAAAGGAGCTATGCCAGACCGCAATACCAGGAGATCTCTGCTCAAAACCATTTCTATTGTATGAATGGATCCACTATTAACCTGCAAGAGAATATAAAAACTGGGAAGTTTTTATATTATTCATAAAAACTGTTGCCCTGGGAGGTACACCAAATTGTGTATGCTTTCCCGTAGGACAGACATGACTGTTGCTTCAGCTTTGCGTACGCCTTGGAAGGGATGGACGTTCTGACTTCAGAGTGAAATAGGAAGAAGCATGCTGGTGGAAGAAAATGTAATTGGAGCTGAAGATTCTCCTCTGGAGCAAGTCTGAGGTATCCTCTGTTGTTTTTTCTCAAGGACTGTTCGCTTCATTACATCTCCAGAACTTTAAACTTGTGTAAGTTCCACACAGTCTTCTCCACCCCTTTTGCAGCGCTTTGCCTACAGTTTGTGACAGAGCTATTGCTGCAGGTCTCAGCAACCAGTTGAAATAGCTGTTGCTGGTTCTAATTTACAGTCAAGTGGTGTCAGACTGTAGATGAAAAGGCCTACTTAGTTAAAATCCAAAAACAGGTAACACAAAAAAAAAAAGTAGCATGTTACTGTTTCCCCAAGAAGCATCCAACATGCCTCTCCCACTGTGGTGATTTGTTTTTACAAGCAGTAGGGATGAGCAAAGGGCTAAACTCATCACACACTGTATTTCCACCACTAGGATGTTCTCTTTGAACCACATTTCTTGATGTCTGAAAAAGTCTCTTGGCTTCCTTGTTTGTTTTGTGGAAAGAATGCTTGGGGTTTTTTACAGTTAAAGGTTAACTTTTCTTGGAAATGGTTGGTATTGCCCTAGAAAGAGAGAGTATGCTAAGGATACAGGCTGAAGAAGAAGCAGGAATGTGCTTGATTAAAAAGACTGTCATAAATTCACTAGGTCAGGTGGGCTTTTAGCTGTGAGTGAATGCTATTTCGCCGCTGCAGAATGAAGGGAAACGAGAGTTCGTAAAATGTGGTCCCGCTTAGTTACAGAGAAGCACCTACCTGAAAAATTGGTTTTGCTTGGTAACTGAATCAACTTGCTCAGCACTGAATTTTGGCTAAGACTGGAAAATAAAATGTAGTAATACTTCACAATAGTTTCATCCTAGAGATTGGCGGGACGTGTGCTCAGCTATGTAAATGCATGAGTATCCAGACTTTTCTGATGTGTTTCGACTCAAAAATCTGAAGAATTGGGAGCCTATAGCAGCAGTAAACCTTTATGCTGTTTTAACAACAAAGTAGTGAAGGAGAAAAGAGGGAAAAACATACATGAAAATGTTCTACTAACTTCTTTATAGTTGTTAGTAGACAACTTTGGGAAAGGTGTTTATTTAAAAGATTGCTTCCAAAAAAAAGGAGAGAGGAATTCTGTGCATACTTCACATTCTAACGCTTAGAACAGTGGTTTTAATCATGTTCTTGCTGTAGCAGTTTAACACACATTTCTTTTAATTTAAAATGTCATTATTGCCTGAGCTACTGGTTTTCATTAAAACATGACTTTTTTTACACTAAACTGTAACAACTGGATTCCACTCTCCCCTAAAATTCAAAATTTAGGGTGGTTTTTTGACATTGGGCATAATCTTCATTAGCATAAAAAAAGAAAATCCTAAAAATGCCTGATGTGGCCTATCTTTTCTTGACATAAATTGGTAAGTTATACTGTTGCGCCAGGTCAGTAAGTACAAGCGTTGGGACTTGAATGCAGAGCATAAAATACTTCTTAATAAATATAAGCATAGCATATAAAATATACAGAATAAAATACTTCATTATGAATATAAGTAAAGAATGAGGGCAACAGGTCATATCTGTGTGGAAGACGCGTAGACAACGGATCAGCTTCTGAACTTGTAACTCTGGCCGAAGCGTGCTGACGTGAATGCAGGTGCGGTCTGCATGTTGTGTACAGGCACTTCTAAGGGCGAGATCAGAAGCTGAATTGTAACTGTGATCTGAAATCGACAAAATGAAATAAAACAGAGAAAGGTTACGTTATAAAATACTCTGTTTGGAATGTAAAATTAAATGATCAAATGCAAACTGGAGAATAACTGCCTTACCAAAAATCGCGCCGAATGAATAATTACAAACCTGAGCTCATGCGAGAGTAGTGACTTCTCTCTTGCCAGTGTTGGGAAGATCTGTGCTGAAATTCTATGTCACCTTGAATGCAGTATGGGCGAGTTGGAAGGAGTTTGGAAAAGGGTAACTGAAATAAATATGTTTGCCTCTGTCCACTGTGAGCAATTTTTAAATGAATTAGGCTAGTTTATTCTAGAAGAGGAAGCCTGGATGTGGGTTTAACAGTCCACAGTGTGAATTTATTTTATGTTTTCTGATGTAATTATTTTGATCATTAGGAGGCTAGTGATCAATAAGAGAGTCTTGCAAAGATGGTGGGGGGGGAAAGCAATTTAATTTTCGAGAAGGAAGATTACGTTTGCCATGTGTGAGCAACAGAATTGTTTTCTCATTGGGAAGGTTGTAGGATACGGATAGTTTAGACAGATGTCTATTTTTGAATCTTGCCTCAGGACAGGAAGACGGACTAAGCAGTCTTGAAACTTCTTCTGTTCTTAACTGTACAGTACAGCAATAATAGTAAGAATAATAAAGGGATTCTGTTTGTCTTGGGTGTTCTGTATCCTGTGGAATAGGGAATAAGCGGTGCTTAATTCCGGAAAATAGGAATATTTGGAGTGAGGAGGATGCTGACAAAAAAAAACTGTTGTTTTGATGGGGGATCAGGCAGGAATGGGTAAGTAGATGAAGTTTATATGCAACCTCCCCTTGCTAAGAGCATCCAATTCCTTTTGATTTTAATGAACTCTGAATTAAGTACTTGTTTCTGTGCTACAGAGCAGTAGTTTTAATTGTCATTCAGCTGGATTCATATCACACTTCAGGGACATGTTTTTGTTTGGTGATTTTTTTTGCTTGTTTTGGGTTTTTTTTAATGAATATATATTTTAAAATATGTATTCATAGGAAGCGTGTTCTTTTATGCATTCCTTAGTTACGAAAAGTGGATCCTCCAGTGCAATGTTTTCTGGAGACCTCAGTTCCTTCTTGCGTGCAAGCCCTTGTTCTTGTCGTGCTGGAGTTGAACGCAGATGTCTGGCCTGGGGAAACCACAGGCTAGGATATGCCATTCTTTAGGTGTGAATTTCTTCACTGTTTATGTGAAAGTACAGATTTTCTTTTCTATTTTGAGATTTCTGCAGTATCAGAACCTTGAACATTTTAGTGTAGTCCTAGGGTTCCTGAGTAGTCACTTTTCCTAGAATTGCTTCAATAATATACTGAAATTGAACAGTACATCCTCTGTGATTATGAATGTTTTTAGGAAAAAGGCTCAAGTACTTGGCTGTCTACATAAGCAATGACTTATCAAACTGAGAGTGCTATAAAAGTCAGTTGCTGCTTCTGCTATTCCTTTTCAGCTTCTGCTGCTGAAAACCAGTGATTTTTCTTTTAGAAGTGCAGAAGGAATGAGTGCCTTCCCCTGCCCCTGTAAAGTTGTAGTTTCTCCATACGAAGACGGTATCAGTAGATTTGGAATCTTTTCAGTCCTATGTTGGAAAGTCATTGTGTAATTCAGCATGAGTCTTCCAGGACTCATTGATAATAATGCCGGCACAGCCACATGCGATACAGTATTTGCGTCTGTCTTGTTAGCTTTGTCGCTCAGAACTAAGAATGCAACAAAATACTTGAAAGTAGTTGTCAGCTAGTTTGCTGCTTTCAGTTTGGCTCTGCAGCCTCTTGGTATTCCGCAGGAGGTGCAAACTCACTCTTTACTAGTGGAGAACAGTTTTATTTTTTCAGTTTAAGTTTATTAATATTTATTGCAAACTAAAATCTGCCACTCTTCGAAAATTTCTTGAAGAGTCTTGGTAAGTTTTTTCAGTATTTTCATCGGATAAAGTTTATATCGTGGCTCCTTGTATTTAAGCACGTGTACTTCAGTTACATACCCACATTTTGTGGTTTAATGTACTTTAATAAATCTGCACAGTAATATTTGAATATACTTTGAACTGAATGCATCCCAAGCTCTGCCAGCTTTCTCAGTGCAACCTTTCGTTTTTCCTGCAGTTGTCACCACCAACAAAAAAGTTGGGTAGGAATTTAATTCCAAATCTTACATCCTTTCACTTTCAGAGTCTGTTCTCATACAAACCACCTGTGTGAGAAGGTCACTTCCCTTTTATTTGATGTAGATGCATATAGTCTGAGGCAGCATGTGGCCTGCAGGCACTTGAAGCAAAGCCAAGAGAATTTTGAAACAAAACTTGATTCCTTCATTTTCATTTAAGTTAATGCCGTTCAGAAAAAGTCTTTTTCATGACCGGAATTCTGATTATCACAGAGCAGAAAGAATGGAAATTGTGTGTCTAGGTAGGAATTATGTTTCTGCAACTTTCTACTTAAATTTCTATTGGTATATGTTTTGTGGCTTTTCAGTTATAAAATAGTAGCTGCAGTTGAGATTGAAGGTGCCTCACTATAGAGAAGGCCAAATGACGATGGATACTGACTACAGCTGCTATCCATGTGAACACTCATTTTGGCCTGTTTTGCTGTGCTTTTCTTGTAACCCTCTGCTTTGGTTTTGTTTTATTTTTCAACCTGAGTCAGCATTTAGCTTTGCTTGAGAAGTAGCATGAGTTTTCTTTGTACAGTGCCTTTCATTTTCAGAACATTGCAGTATGCTTTCCAAAAATTGGAAAGTTGGGAGCACAAATTCTTTCACGGTACCTTGCCCATTTCATAATGAAGAGACTTCACAAGGAGTTCTGTGGAACATGTGGAAAAGACCTGTAATAGTTTTTGTATCAGAGGGCCATGGAAGTACTGAATGTCCCAAGAAACGCCCTCTGCCACTAATCCAGATAATTTTTACTAGGGGAAGGTTCTACGCAGGGATATAGATCAGGTGATTGATTTCTATTTTCTCCCATACAGTAAAAATGAAGAGAATATAACACTTTTCTTCCACATAGAAATCTGAATTATAGCACATTTGCCCAAGGTACATAAATAATTTCTTAATCTGAGCCAGATTTGTAACACTGCAATGTCACCCAGTACCCCTCCCACAAAAAATAAACAAACCAACTCTCTAAAGTGCTCTCCCTTTCACAAGATCTTTGTAGGAATGGTTACATGTTCTGTCTGACAAATTCCTACCTCCCGGCTATTGTGTTACAAGTGGTGAGAACATTGTTTGGAAACTAAATGAAAAGGTAATCTCTTTTGAAGCTGTGAACGGATACCTTTAGAAGACATAACAGCTCAGGGACAAGAACTTGCTGCTTTATACATCACTTTGTGAGAGCTTAACTCTGTTTCCAGATTGTACAGGGAAAACTCTGCCATGTGTCCAGCACACACGTACGCCGTGGGAAGCCTCTGAAGAAGACTTAAGGGCTGGGCCTTTGCATGCAAGTGTCTTTCACCACGGCAAATGATCCACTGAGCAACTTCCGTAAACACTGTACTTTCCAACTGCAGAGGTTTCTCGTCCTCTCCTGTGGATTCCTTGCCAGCCATTTTCTCAGTTCTGAAGTAGAGATGGTTCTGTGTGCACTTGAATAGCCCTTTGAGAGCTGTATTGGATTTTTGTTGGCTTTTGTTTGAACTTTTAAAGTGATGGATTATTTTAGCAACATTTGTAGAGAAACACTGCCTCTTGGTGTTGCTTGTTCTTTTCTGTTGTTATAACAACATAGTGAAACAAGATTATGGCCCATGTCTAGTCTAATATTTATACCAAGATTATTGCATTGCTATCCAGCACCGTTTTAAACAATATCTTCTTTACCTTGAAGCACAAAGGACAATGGCTCAACATAGCTTTTTTAAGGACAAAAGCTTTTTTAACAAAGGGAATATACTTTTTTTTTCAGATTTACTAACACAAGTTTTGGCACTTCTTGTGTCTGAAGAAATTGCATTAAGAAAATGCTAATTTGTTTTTCTATTAGATGATGTTGAAACTGAAGTATAGTTAATGGTCATTAATTAGGAGTCGGCAAAGTTCCGTTCAGAGGATCATGTTAAACAGAATAACTGTTCTTCGACAGTTTTCAAGTATTAAATAGCTTATTGGAGGCTACTTTAATGATCAATGAGGTGAAATACATATTTCAAAACAGATGTAAAGATACAGTTGGTTTAACAAAAAACCAAGTTTAATCAAGTACTTGATCCTGGCAAATATGTCAGTGTTGCTACAGCTTCTCTGCACTTTTGCAGAACATTCATGCAAGTTGGAGTGTTTCACTGTTCCCTTTTCCTCATAGGTATTTTCTGGTACTTTCTTAAGTGTGTGTTACTGCAAAATCACTTAATCAATAAAGTGATCATACCACTAATTTCAGCTGACTTCTACCAAGACATCTCAAAATTAGTTATAAGTGCATTTCTTAGAATGCATAGCACTTTCATAGTTTCATGAAGAATTTTGTGTAAAGAGACTACTCTTGAGTGAGCTTAGAGCTTATCAATACAAGGTCTGTTTCTGTTACGATGTGGCAGTGGTGAAATGGCAAGAGAAAGTCCAGGGCTCTGGAATTTGTCCAGCAAGAGGACGATTATTTCTTCTTTTTGTTTACAGTGAGTATTCTGATACTGAGAGAAATACCATGGTTTGGTAAAGTAATTCATGATGTGTTTCAGGTACAGTAAGGTTCAGCAGACAGATGCATGCTAATATTTCAAGGAATTCAGATGGCTTCTTTGTCTAGGTTGTTTTGGAGAATTCCTAGTCCAGAGATTTCTTTTTTTTGTTTTAAACAAGATCTTTTTTCATCGTGTTTTTATTAAAGGAGCAGCTGCAAAGTACTATCTCAAGCTAAGTATATATTCGTTCCAACATGCTACCTACTGGTGATGAGTTTGCTACCAAACATAATGCCTACATTTTCAAACTGGCATGAGTTGGAGCTGTGTTACTGTCTACAGAGTTAAAAGTGTAGTCTTAGGGTCTTCCTTTGCAAATGAAGAACAGTAATGATAACAAACCTAAACATTGATATCCTCCTTTAGAAAAAAGGAAAGCTGAAGTAATACCTTTAGGATTTTGCACTAGAAAAATACATGTTGTCTGTAGTATACCTTGCCATTAAAGGCTCACAGTTTTTTTGTGCAAGGGGTTTAGCAGCTGTAAGTCATTCATAATAAAGTCTAATCCCTTATGTGCCATGGAAAGCAGAAAGCAATGATAGTTGCAGTCAAGCAAGTGATAGATTGACAGTTGCAGTTGAGCTTGATTAACTAAGCCTTTAACACCAGCTGCTGGATAGGATTTAGGGTATAGTTCTGTTCCAGCCTAACCCGGCTGAACTCAGTTGAAATTGGTAGTCTTTATTTCTTCTAAAGAATTAACTATAAATCACTTCAGTGATTTTTTTTCTTGCATTTGTCTACAGCCATTTAAGCATAAACATTCCACTGGAGTTTAACTGGATAGAACTAGGGCAGAAATTTGCCAGCAAAAAGATCGTGCTCGAGTCCCTTCCTTCAAGAGAACGAAGTATACTGGCGCTTGGCTAAAAGCAGAACTTTTTGCACAGCAGTGAAAGGCGCCTGACATGGTCTTGCTTCAGTAGCTAAATGTCACAGTAATGACTATGGTAACAATATAATACTAAGGGGATGTCGCGGACTGCCTGTGTCTTCTTCCAATGGGTCGCAACCAACCGACTGTTGCGACCACAACGTATTCTACAATCAGAAGGCTCTTCTAAACTCACTGCTACCTTAATCCAACAGAGAGCTCCAATTCACGCTCTCCCGAGGGCTCCTACCTCTCCAAACTCCAGGAGGGAAATGCCCCACTCCCTCTTGGGAGTGCCCCACCTTTAAACTTCCCATAGGTCACGTGGTCTCCGGCCAACCAACGTGACTCAGCACCTGTCTTGATGAGGCACAGGTGCTTCTCATGTAGCAGCCGGGAAACTTCCCCGACAAGGGGAGAGAATAAGGAAAAGGAAAATTATATTGTGGGAGAAGGACCAGAAAATAGGTGTGCTGTTGCCTATCTGGGGAGGAGGAATAGTGAGCAGATTCTTCGCTCTCTTCTTTATACCTTCTCCTTTAGCTTTTATGTGTACATTAACTCTTCAAACTTCTGATTTCTTCATCAAAACAGCATGAGTATTCAGTTAAAAATAATACTGCTTCATGAGATATTTGAAAAAATGATAAATCCTTCAAATCAGCATTTTATCCCAAAACCTACTTCAGTCTAGATTCTGCTCTAGAAGCTCTATGAATGCATCAATTGGAGATTGAGGTGGTAAATGCCTTTCTAGTGTTCTGTACTTTTTCATAAAAGGCTTGACTTTGATCCGAGCACACTGTACAATATTAAAAGATTAGGATCTTATTAGATTAGTCCCCAACACAAGAAGGACATCGAACTACTGGAGTGAGTCCAGAGGAGGGCCACGAAGATGATCAGAGGGCTGGAGCACCTCTGCTACGAAGACAGGCTGAGAGAGTTGGGGCTGTTCAGCCTGAAGAAGAGAAGGCTCCGGGGTGATCTTATAGCAGCTTTCCAGTACCTAAAGGGGGCCTACAGGAAAGCTGAAGAGGGACTTTTTACAAGGGTGTGTAGTGATCGGACAAGGGACAATGGATTTAAACTGAAAGAGGGCAGATTTCGATTAGATCTAAGGAAGAAATTTTTTACATTGAGGGTGGTGAGGCACTGGAACAGGTTGCCCAGAGAAGTTGTGGATGCCCCATCCCTGGCAGTGTTCAAGGCCAGGTTAGATGAGGCTTTGGGCAACCTGGTGTAGTGGAGGATTTCTCTGCCCATGGCAGGGGGATTGGAACTAGATGATCTTTAAGGTCCCTTCCAACCCTAACCATTCTATGATTCTATGATTCTATGATGTTGAGTGTTGAATTAACTGAAATGAAGACTTCGGAAATTTATGCTTGATATTTGGCAAAGTGGTGTAAAAAAGAACACGAAACATCACAAGCTGAAATGCAATTGCTTACTGTTTTTATAGACAGTGCTGTTTTCTGTGCTGCAAATATTTCAGACTATCCAAACTGCAGTATAATCTTCTAAACACATGGCCTTGTCAAACAGAGTAGAACTCGGTGTACCAAACAGAAGCCACTTTAATAGAAACAGTAATAAATGTCAATTTATAAGACAATTCAGTGCTCAATTCTGTTTGCTGGAAATATTTTGAGGATTTGTCAAGGCTGACAAACTATGACATTATTTGAGCAATGATTGCTTTAACTACTTTCCAAAATAAGAAAATAGAGATTACTGCTTATATGTTTGTATTTCTTTTAAATAAGGAAACTACTAATCAATATTTTTTTTCATATCCTGAATAACGTTTGTCAAGTTCACCTCAGATGTGTTGTAGCAAGTGGATTCCCCCCTGCGGATGTGTCATTAATATAAAGGTTCAGTGGCTGGCCAGATAGAATTGTTCATATGGGGTTGAAGACAGTCAAATCTGGTACCTGCTCTGAGGACTAAAATCAGGCTGGTGTAAACAGTGGAGTTTTATGCTTTTCTAGTACCTTTCAGCACAAATGTTACGCATGGATGCACAATTCTCTAGATGTTTCAGTGTTGCTTTACAGACTAGGCCCTGGGGTGCGCATCACTACCCTAGAGCTTCAGCTTAAAGTGCAAGTTCCGGACTCTCTCAACTGGGAAAATTGAAGTGAATAGTGAATACACAAATCTGGACTTCTAAGGTGCAGAAATCGGGGAAAAGTGAATGCAAACATTGGCACATGTTTGGAATGTGACTGAAACTTTTAATACCTAGAGAGAGTAACACTAGTGTCTGTTACTTAATATTTGTTTGATAGCAAGCCTTGTTACGCACTGTAGAATTGACAGTAGATTGACAATGGCTATATCAGTGATTAGAAAGGGCATTCTTTTCCATGTTATCATTTGTGGGGTAGTGAAGAATGAGAAAGAATTGTGCACTAGTAACGTGTTTGTTTAAGCCAGTGCTTAAACATTACCTAACAAGTGGAAATAAATATTTAATTTCAAATATTACTTAAAGGGAAGGGCAGTGTATTGCAAATCTAATGCAAATTGATCACATAGGGAGAGGAGACTATACAGTAGAGTGAAGTTGAGTTGTTGAGAGTTGTATAACACCTAAACAAATCGTGCTGTTGCAATCTAAAAAAGTGTCATTGCATGTAGTAGAGTATAGGGTGTGTGATGAACCAGAAGTTCAGTTGCTAAAATCATGCAACTGTGATATTTAAAAAAAAGAATATTCTTTTGAATATTTTTTTTAAATATCACAGTTGCATGATAACGTTTTGTTGCATATCTGCCTCATAATTGCTCCTTTTTCCTACTTGAATGTAACACTAATAATTTGTGGTATAAGTTAACGATTTAGGATTATTGCTTTTGTTGTGGGGGTTTGTTTCTTTCTTTCTTTCTTTCTTTCTTTCTTTCTTTCTTTCTTTCTCTCTTTCTTTCTTTCTTTCTTTCTTTCTTTCTTTCTTTCTTTCTTTCTTTCTTTCTTTCTTTCTTTCTTTCTTTCTTTCTTTCTTTCTTTCTTTCTTTCTTTCTTTCTTTCTTTCTTTCTTTCTTTCTTTCTTTTCTTTTCTTTTCTTTCCTTTCTAGAGATCTGCTGGGTTTGGTTTTTTTATTTTTTAGTCTTTGACTTTCGAGCTTCAGGTTCCTACACAGCTTCTTGAATAACTCTAAATGTCTGATGTGTGTGTAATTACTGAGGAGAGGGTAAAGTGCTGAGGCAAGCTGCTTCAAATTTTATTTAATGATGTGCTTCACTGGTGGAATGGACAGCTTAATTTTCTTAAACTTACCCAAAAAATTCATTTTAGAACTTTTAAATTGCAATAGTAAGATGTAAAAGAATGTTTGCCTTAAGTTGAATAAATTCTTATGTTTAGAAGTAATCAAATTCTTCAAAAAAAACCAATATCCTGAACTTTTCTGTCACTGAATTTGAGCAGGAAGGATGTTGGCTCAAAAAAAAAAAAGAATGCATAAGGGCCCAGATCTTCGGAATTCAGTACAAGTGTGTATCTGGGAGTTCATACAGTCTTATAAATGTGAATTCTAAGAAAGCCCATAGCTATTCACAGCTATCTAAGTGTGTATTCACCTTAAATTTGATCTGAGCAAAGCAGACATTTGCCACATGCCTTGTGCATAAAATGGCTAAAGGTTAATGTAAGTTCATGAACTCTTGAGTTGCATTGAAACAGTTGCAGAGTCATTTTGCTGTTAATCACTCTCCTAAAGTTACAGTTTTGACATATTAAGCTGCCCACAAATTTGGGATTGCTGATTTAACATGTTTCGTACTCTTTTCAAGATGTTTAAACTTAACCGAATTAAGAGGATATTCGTCACTTTACAGGATATTCATTTGAGATTGCTTTGTGGGGATGAATGGTGCAGAGTGGATGTATCTCTGGCAAGTTCACAAGTTTTTAAGTCGCATATCCCAATTCTTACTGCGGTTTATCAGTGGCAGGTTTTTATTTCTTGAGCAGGCGTCTGTTTAAACTAGCCATAGTATACTATTTATTTACACTTTCCATTGTACTGAGTGTTAACACCTTTCCCTTTTTCATGTATGGTTTGAAGGCTGTTCATTAGAAAACACGCACGGTGTCATGAATACATGTTCTCACATATTGTGGCTCTCAGTTGTAGTAGCTACAGCTAGGGATGGTAGAGATTTGTGTTCAAGGAAAGACAAAACTGTTGGTTACCCGAATCTAGACTAAATGAAAAAATGAGAACATAATGTGTACGTGAGCTGGAATCCAGGCACCTAAATGCAAAACTGCTATATTTAAACGTGTGTTCAGCTGTTGCCTGGTCTAAGGCATAGCTCCTCCCCACTATCCCCTCCCAAAACAAAAGAGTTTTTGCCGTGCTTGGGAAGTTTTGCTTCTGCTTGTGTTGGAGGCTTGAGCTCTATTCCCTTGTCTTTGTGAGCAGGCTTACTCTGGTGGTTTGTGGTACAGATACTTTCTTTTCCTCTTAACAAATCTGTTGTGCTATGGAGAAAATGAGTCAAAAAGCCATTGAAGAGAGTCATCTTCATCTAGTGGTTATGATACTCAGTTGGAAGAACTCATCCTTGCTGCAGATACTGTTCTTTCATTTATTCAGAAGTTGTTTAATATCATATGGCACTTAGAGCACACTGCCTCTTCTCCAGATCAGAGACTGCTCTTCTTTCTTGGCTCTTAAAATTCTGTATGTAAAGCACAATGGCTTCAACAGGTGAATTTCATAACAGGCAACTGCCTGGTTGTGAAGCGTGCTCCTGAGGGACAGGTGCTGTAAATTAAGGTGGAAGAGGGAATTGAACCTCATTAGACTCCTAGAAGAATGAGCTATTGGGGGGAGAAGAAGGATGGCAGTGGTAGCCTTCCTTCTCTGGCGTACTTTAAAACTTAAGAATGGTTTTAAATATTTTTCTTTAGGAGAGGGTACCAGGTTGTTCCTCCCAACTAGGAGGAAGAACTCCCTGATAGAACTGAATGATGTGTTGAAAGTTAAGAGAAGATAAGTCCACATGCCATCAGTGATTCCTGCTGACCATCTTATGAAGCTCCAATATCAATGGGCAGAGAGTTTCCTTCCTGTGGTGTTTTAGTTTTCTCTTAGTATTACAGTTAGATTAAGTGAGATACCTGTAGTCCAAATCCATGTATCCATTTAGGAGATCTGAAAGAATTGCCTGGTGCTGAGATGACAACTTTCTCCTTGGATCTGCACTATGGATTCTTTTGAGACCCTGTTGAAGGTAAGAACTTGATGTAACGTTGAAGTATGCACAGAAAACTCTGCTGTGATGGTTGCAAAGTTGTTTTATTTTTCTAATTATTTTCTTATGTCTTGCAGGGATGTTAGTTTCACAGGCCAATTTAAAACACTGTTTTGTTCTAATTCTGCAGTCTGAATGGTTAGATAACTTTGGTTCTGACCAGAAGTTTACAAGAGAGCTGTTAGGAGCTTTTTGCTTTCCCATGCTTTGCTTCTGTTTTAAGATAATAAAAAATGCAAATCTAGTTTTGTTGGTTTTCTTGTTCTGGCGTGTGAATTGCCTGAGTTGACCCTTCATTGTGGTACCTGCTCTAACTGAAGCCTGTCACCTGTGATTGTGCTTCTTAGATGCTAGAACTGATTACAGTCAAACTGATTTTACAAGTCCTGTTTGAACAGAATTCCTGTGCAAAAGTTTTATTATGGCTCATGACAAAAATGATAGACTATTTTATTTCATCATTCATACCTGAGTATTTTTCATGTCAGAAATCTTTTTTTTTTATGTCAGGTTAATTTTTGTGAAAAATGATCCTGGCACACTGTGCCAAACGTGACTTCTTGTCCATCAGAACTCTTAATTTCTATGGGGCTCGCAGGAGTTGAACCCACTTATCTCATCCATGCATTGCTTCATTTTGTCTTTAGTGGATTTGCTTTAATCCTGGAACCAGCTACAACAATAATCTTAGACAAGCCCTTGGGACTGAGTAGTTCTGTGAATATTGACGTAGGCTCGTAAGGAAGGACAGTTTGTCTTGTAGAATTTCATAATACATTAGTGACTGAACTCAAAGACTATAGTTTGGGAATACAGTGTCTGTGTAAGAGGCTTAGTAAAGGAGTGACAGTTTAATCAGAAGTGCTGATTATACTAAATAATTTACACTAGTAAAGGCTGAAGAGTTCCACAAACTGGATGCTAAAATGCGAGATTATGTTGAGCTACATTGAATTTTAAGTGATCCATATGGATGGGGAAATCTTAATGCTGCATATGAAGCAATGAGCCATGAGCTGACTATTAGCTCCTCAGGAGTGATGTTAGTTCCATGGAAACATCAGGGACTACTAAAAAGCAATGTGAATGTCTGGAATTGCTGGGGAAAGAACAGAGAGCAGCATCATAGTTGTACGAGACTGAAAAGACCGGAAAACAGACAACTAGGATGAGATATTGATAAAGGTTTGTGAAATAATGGAAAGAAGGTATAACTGATACATTTTTGTAACAGAGAGAACATACAGTGAAGGTGGTAAGCTCAAACAGAAGGTACTTTTCAGTGACGTGCAAGCTATGAAACTCCTTCCCCAAAGCACGTGTAAATGCTAAAAATCTACTTAAGGTTAAGTAAATTTGTGAAAAATAAATTTATTGAGTGATTTTAAGTACAGAGACTGGTTCATAAAGTCTTCGACTTCCAAACAGTTAGAATGGACGCTGGCTCACAAAGACTTGGTATCAGCCCTTGTCTTCTAATGCTGCTTTCCGTGGCTTCTCATTCTGTTTTGCCTTCAGTGTGTTCTTTTCTGATGGAGACAAAGGGAGTTTGAGGCAGGGAGCGGAAGTGAGGAAGAGTTTGTAAAAATGGTGCTGGGCTGCAGGTACCTTTTGGTGTGGCTCAGTGTGTTCCTATTGGAAGAGTGAGATAAAGTCTGAAAGGAGCAATGTGTCTGTTCTACTTGTCCAGTAAGTCCAGAAAGCTCTGCTTTGCTACTCTGCTTAATCAAAAGGTATATAAAAAAATGTATTTTTTTATATTTTAAAAAAAGTCTTAAATGCCCCTTTGATACAAATGTTTCCCTTATTTAGTTTTCAACATTTTTTTATTTTTCTAGTAAGAGCAAAATTTTAAAAATAATATAAAGCTTCAACAGCTATCTGTTTTCTTTGAGAGGATCTGAAAAACAGTTGCTTATCTGTGACCAGATTCTGCTCAGACTTGCCAGCAGCACGAAGGGAA
This sequence comes from Tauraco erythrolophus, assembly GCF_009769465.1. Classification (NCBI taxonomy): domain Eukaryota; kingdom Metazoa; phylum Chordata; class Aves; order Musophagiformes; family Musophagidae; genus Tauraco; species Tauraco erythrolophus. Next base: position 16,450,679 of record NC_141478.1, on the reverse strand, counting down.
TTGATGAGAGGAGTCAGGGAAAAGCATCAATGAACTTTTTAATGTGTGTACTAGGAAATCTAATTATCTGATTATTGCTGTAGCACCACAAAAGCAGGGCGACAAGTCATAGAATGGCTATGTGATTAGTAAGCTTTGACTGTGGCAGTTTCCCTGGAAAGGAAAGGTGAAAAGTGTTGTGCTCAAGCTGAGTACTGTCAGTGTATACCATCTTTTTCTTCTGCTTGCTTCTCTTGCAGTGTGGGATTGTGGATTAATGTAAAACTAATGAATTTCATATGTGTATAGGAATACCTTCTGTGGTCAGCTGGGCAGGAGCCCTGCTGCAGTGAACATGTAACAAAATCCAGACTGCTGCATAAAGGAAATGCCTCTTTTATGTCCACAGGAAGCTAATTAGGAATGATATCATTTTACCATTTACATGGCTGTGTGTGGGGTGAGTAGAAGTGACTTCCAGACTGTGAGTGGGTCAGGAAATGAGCTTCAGTTTGTGAGAGTTTATAGGACGTTTCCTAGGTGTGGAGCCTGGTGGAGTACAGATGCTGGGGAAAGAGCTGCTCTTTGTAGTGTTTTCCCTAGCACTCACAAGCACTAATGGTCACAAGAATCCTTTTCAGCTTTGTTACAGAGCTATTGAAAAGGCTCTTTTCCCTTGTAGGCTGCTGGTGATGTGGCTCAGAAAATGGTGGGGAAGACTGAATTGATATGAAGTATGTCTAGTAACTGATCTATGAATCCAGGAACTTATAACAAAAGGAAGATTTTTGTGAGTGTTTGTGGTACATTGTGGTACATTTTTAACAGAAAGCTGGTAAATGATTTAGCTGTTCAAAATTAGAATTTGGAATTAAGGAATGGGGGATTCTTGTATATAGAGGCATGCTTCATTCTTTTCTCAGTAGGATTTTAGGCATTGCTGTCCTTGGCAGGGCAAATGGGCTGGAACCAAGTCAGAGAACGTGGCTTGTATCAGTGAAGGATGCCTGGATGTAGGCAGGGAGAGCCAAGAGAAGTGGGGCTGGCTCTAGATTCAAGTTCCTCTTCCAAGATTCCAACCAATAATCATACGGATTAACTATTGCAAAGGCATGAAGAAAGAGTTCAAGAGACTTTTTTTATCTCATTTGTTTGTTTTTTACTGGACATAAATGGCAAGGTTTTGGTTGTCATGGAAAGGGGAAGGATCTGCAGAGGTGGCCTCTGTGAGAAGAGGCTAGGGTCTGCCCTGTGCCGGATGCAGTTGGTTCCACAATGGACCCACTGCAGGACATATATGAGCCCATCAGTGAAGCTGGTCAAGCCTCTATAAGAACATGTTTAATAAAGGACAGAAAGTGCCCGGAAAGAGGAACAATAAGGCCAGAGTAGTAAGAGATGCTCCATGGTGGAGCTGATAACATCTTTGAAGGGACTGTGGCACGTGGGTAACCCACACCAGGGCAGGTACTGCCCCTGAAGGGACCAAGTGCAACCTGCAGACTTGACAAGGGAGTGGAGACTGGAGGGCATGAGGGGCTGCAGATGTGTTTGGGGTGAAGTTGAGCCTGGGAAAGGGGAAGTGTTTTCCATCAGAGTTTATTTCACTGTTTGTTGTCTTTGTCTCTGAGTATCTGAATCAGTAATTAAAATATTAATTAACCTAACTGACATTAAGTTAAATTCCTCAATTTAAGTCCGTTTTGTTTGCAACAGCAATTGTCGAGTGATTTTTTTTTTTTTATTCCCTTCCCCCCCTCCCTGCCATCATTGTTTTGACCCTCAAATTCTCTCCCTTTTGTTCTTCCTATTTTCTCCTGTCCTGTTGACAGAAGAATGTGAGTGAGTGGCTCTGTGGGTGCTTGGCTGCTGGCTGGGGCTGAGCCACCATGTTTTTGTATGTCCTTTTAAAATTCATTAATTAGTTGTGTCTTTCTCTTTAAAAAAAAAAAAAAACCCACAAATGAATTTGCAGTATTATAGTGTGAATGATGGAACACAGTCTGATGTATCTCCTCTTTTCTAATGACAGACTTACTCATTTATGCTAATGAGCATATTGCTTTAAAGTAGAAGTTCTAATGAGCTGTCTTAGAGCTCTCAGTCAGAAACAGCACTATAGTAATAATCCCAACGACACACTTTTGTGTTCTTAAGACTTGTTACCCTGCACTTCCTCAGGAATTTCGGACAGGTGATGGTGATAGAAGAAGCACTGAGTAGCAGACTCCAATTGCAGCTGGCTAAATGGCCTTGTAAAAAAAAATCTCTCCCTTTTGTTGGGGGTAGCTTTTAGCTATTTTAGGATATTATGTATTTAAAATTATTACATTCCTTAAATCTGAGGTTATGTCAATATGTAGTGAAATAATCTGTAATCAATTTGCTGAGCAGATACATGCGCCTACTTTCTGAGGATAAAATACGAAATGAACCCCACATAACAAAAAGGCTTTAAAACCAAGAAGTCAGAATGGCCTTTTCAGAGGATTGGATGTGTGAGTAGATGATGGAAATTTCTTTCAAATGACTGTTTTAGAAATTAAAACTGAAGGAAGAATGAAGTCATAGCAAAGGCAGTTAATGCCGATGAACACTTGAGGTGAAGATTGGCTCACATCTTTGCCTCTGGAGACGGAGATGAGGAGAAAAAGAATTTCATTATTCTAAGTGGCATGATAATGCCTATATAAGTAATTTATGAACCTGAGATATGCTCCCCTGGAACTGATTATCTGGACTGAAAGGACTGGAGTGTCTAGTCCCAATCAGTGGAAGGCAACTATTTTTAACAATGGAGTAAGTTCTGATCTTTTATTTGCCTCTTGTACCGGCAGTTGATTTTGGCAGATATATAATTAGTTACTAGCTTGAGTGAAGACAATCCTTTGTTCCTTTTCTTTAACTTCCATAATCCAAGTCTGGACATGTGATGACAACTCAAGTTCAATGCTTTTTCAGCTTTATTCCTGCTATGTATTGGAACCTAATTGTCCTCAGCTCTTGTAGGAAAACAAATATACCATTGGACATTATGGGATTCTAAAAGTTTTAAAGACTAAAGTTTCCCAATTTTTCAAGTATAAATGTATTATGATTACTGTCAATTTTGTCAGTGTGATCACAGCGTTCACTGTCATTACTGAAGGAACGGCATTACGTCTTATTATCTGCCAAACAGACCAGATTATGACTATTTATAGGGTAAGAAAAACCTTTTGCAGAAGGAATTCTCTTATCACATGCGTTATGTTATACCCTTTTTATTTTTTCAGCAGGGTGATTAAGTTTTAACAGAAGCCAGATGTTTTACATATGACTTGTTTTCCCTTTTACACTTGGGCAAGGTTTAGAAGTCTGTTGTGACTTTTGGTTTAAAAGATTGGGTATTATTTGACTTTGGAGAAGCCTCAGCTTCGGTTCTGCTGGTGATGCAGCAATGCTGTCCAGTGGATCTGCTGCATGCTTTGAGGTCAGTGTTAGGAGAGTTAACTGACCTGATTTTCATTGAAAGTTTGTTTTCTTTCATTAGCTTAAGAAAAACAAGTGATCTCTTTACTGTTGAAATATCCTTAAAAACAAGGGAGGCCGAGAAGCATTCTGAAAATACCACGACTACACCAGTTAATGTTAGTACCTCTCTCTTTGCTTACACAGGGTGAAATAAGAGCAGAGCTATAAACTTTTTGCACACAGACATTTCATTTAAAAATAAGTACTTGGATGTGTATTGACATGAAAACTGTGTGTAAGATAATGTACAGGACATATTCGTGTCTCAAGACAAAAAAGTACTTGAATTTTGAAAAGCTCTTCTATTCAGGTGAATGGTAGTAGGTCAGTCGCAAAGATTTCTTCAGTTTCAGTGAAAATTCTAAAGACAAGTGGCTGCTAATGTAACAAAAGTTTAAAGGGTAATAAAGTTCTTTTATAGTTATGACATGATTGTGCAGTTTGTTCTCTAACAGCAAGATAAATGTTACAATTATGGTAAAAATGCGTGCGGAGGTTAAGGGGAGTCTTCTGCCTTAACTTATTTCAGCTTTCCAGTGTGACTTAAAAATTGCCGTCTTGAAGCCAGTTATCTAAATCAATAATGTGCAAGATTTCTTTAGCCAGGCTGACTGCCTTTAGTTAGTTTTTTTTTGTTTTTTTTTTTTTTACAAGCACAAGGTCTATTGGAAGTTAAAAGACTCAAAAGCTATCAAGGGTCTTTATAAGTTTGATTTAAATAGTTTTAAATGTTCCTCTCTCCTGTGTAGAATGCCTCAGTGAGCAAGTAATGATGGATGCCACTTAATGGCTCTGCAGAATGTGACTAAAATAGAAAGATCTTTCGCATTCAGAAAATAGAATTATACAAGATGGATATTTCATGTGTTTCAGAAATAATGCATGCCCTTCTTGCCAGCAAGTACGAGTTGCAATGAAAAAACACCCATGTCTCGTTTTCATTGTGAGCTTCCTTCAGTGAACATTGTTTTTCTGTCTGTGATGCGTCTTTCCAAAGTGGTTTGTATCTTATTCGGTGTCTTTAGTGCCATGTAGGAAAGAAGTCCTTTTTTATTCTGAAGGCAGGTATATTGACTCAGCATCAGGGTGAATCATGAACTCTCCTTTGGCAGTCTATTTCCTATTTGAGTATCTAGATATATTATAAACTTAAAAAAATTAGATACAGTGTAAAAAATCTTTCGCCAATGTTGAATCAACCTGAACATAAAAAGGAAAATATTTCATATTGGCTGCAACGTAGGATGATTTTTCTCATTAAGAACCTGAGTAGCAGTGATATGGCTTGAAATTGAAATTAATTTGTTTCTTTTGAGGGCACTTATTAATTCTTCCTATTATTATAAATAATTGGGGAACATGATCCAATGAAACAGAAAATCAGATTATCAATGAAATTATACAATAATGACTTCATGTTATTATTATGAAGTCAAGTTGTGCACTTTAATCACTGTTCTAAAGAACTGTGATTAATTAGATAATTTTGACTTCCATCAAAGCATTTACAAATATTAGCAAGTAAGTGATTCTCGTTTTTCATATCTAGACCTTAGAAGTATTTTATCTATGACTTTCTTAATTTTACACAGTGCTGTAGGGCTTTGGATTTTTTTTTTAATGCTACCAAGGCCTATGTCTTTGTCTAAGTTGCTTCTCACACTCTGTTATGATAGTCCTGGGATTCACAAGGAATGCAACACTGCAAGTCAACTTTGGTGGTGGCAGATGAAATACAGCCTTGGAGAAATATCTTAACCTTACTCCATTTTATTTCCTTTACAATGTAAAACAGAGATGAGGCCCTCTCACAGGGTTTGAAAGGTGCTTCAGTAGCATTTGCAGTCCTCTTTAAAAAGAAAAAAATATAAATGAATTACGGAGTTGCCACTGTCAGGTTGTAGCAAGGGTCTTGTCAGGCTGCTCCATAAGGGATAGGGGGCACGAGGCTCTGCCTGCCAAAGCAGGTGGGACAGGACTGGGGATAGTGGCCATGTTCAATGAGAAGTCCAGATCACCAGGGAAGTTTGTGGTGATGAGGCAGCTCCAAGGTCAAGCTAGCAAGTTCATTGGCACGTCAGGATCAGGCCCAGTGATGGTAACCAGTCAGACACAGCCAGTCATTACTGGACAGTTCTACGGTGATGAGGCTGAGTCAAGGTCTGCCTAGGAAGTCGACCCACAGGTCTGTATCCAGATCAGTGGGGTTGGTGGCTGGGCACAGGCATGGCAGCACCAGAGCTGGAGACAGGCATAACCCTGAGAGCTGAGGCAGGGACTAATGGCCCAGGCTGAAACGAAGCCCCAGGCCCACTGCAAGAGGTGGGGAGAAAGGCCCCTGGTGGGGCTGGTCAGGGCTGTAAAGGCCTCTGAGTACACTCAAGACCCTGATAACCATTACTCATGTCCATGCATAGTTTTTAAGATTAGATGCTTTTCCAAAAAGAAAATGGGAAAATAATATCCTGAGGAACAGAGAGCTATTGGCTATCTTACATGAGACCTTTATGTAACTGTAATATGTCGAATAGAGTAACTAGAAGTACTGGTCCAGGGAGAGAGTTCTGCACTGGAAGCAGCAGCTGCCACGCGGGGAACGCACTAGGTGGCAGCAGTCAGTTACTGTGGTAACGGTGGGCACAGTTTCCCAAAACACGACTGGAGAGCTTCAGTAGGTCACACGCACTATTGGAGAAGATTTTTCTTGTCCCCTGACTCTTGGCCATAAATATCATCAATGTAAAAATCTAAGTCTCTGTTTCCTCATGGGGTGGAAAAAGGATTCTAGCTGCAGGGCCTGCTTCCTTTTTCTGATGGGCCTTCTATTCCTGACAGTACAGGAAAACACTTGTAAACATACCTGATCAGGTACGTTTGATATTGATGTGAACAGGATTTCATGCAACAGATGACTGCTGAGGCCTTGTGAGAGTTCACTCCTGAAATGGGAGACACCAAGATTACTAATGTGTGCTCAGGACAAAAGTTTGGTATCATAGTGACTACAGTAAAAGATATTTTCACAGACAATTGGTTATTCTACATGTCGTGGAAGAGAACTGGGGCATTTGTGGCAGACCACTGCTGAAGAAAAGGAGTTGCATACAAATCAGCCTTTGGTGTTCTGCTGTCAGTTGTCTTGGTCCTTGCATGAGGAAAGCCTCATATGAAGTAGTGTAAAGGGGTGCTGCAGGACGGTGCCGCTACGGCGGTCATTTCGAAGGACATCAGAGAAACTGTCCTTCAAAGGAAAGGAATGAGTAATTAGCTCCCAAGCAGCTGGCTGCTTAAGCACTACAGAATGTCAGAAAATGAGAAGCTACTCATTGAACATTAACACAAGCAATCATGTGGCTACAGACTTTCCAGGACTGAGGAAACAGGCTGATAGCCAAGTTCCTGAAGTATCTGAGAACTCTGAACGAGACCACAGATTAAACCTTCAGGGGAAGATTGTTTAGCCCAGTCTCCTGTTCCCTCATTATGGTAATGATAATGCTGCAGTGAAGCATTTGTGCCCAATTCACTTCTGCATTTTTATGATTTTGGCAGCAGGTTTCAACACTGAGATAACGGAATAGGGAAGAGGATACTAGGCATTCTGGTTTTCTGATTGAAAGCTGCCCAAGCACAGCCTTTGTCAGTATGAGGCCCAGACCATTTACAGAAACAAGATAGGCTCATTTTCTCATGAAAAGTTAGAAATGTTTCTATTTTAGGATAATTTTTTAATATTTTAGAGGCTGCTTCATTTGACTTCCTTTTCCAATGAAAACCAAAGTGATTAAAATGCAAAAAATAACAACACGCTAACAGGGCAAATTTCTTATGCAAACTGCATGTTTTCTGATGGGAAATCCAGCCCTTTTTCTTATCTCTTTTCAGTGGTATTCGACTGGATCATGTCTGTCAATACCAGTGAGCTTAGCAGAATATGCTTTTGTTTCTCAGTAAAAAATGATTATGACGTTAATTGCATATGCTGTTTCCTTTCCCAGCTTAAGGTATTTTGTAATTGATTAGTTCCACAGAGTGGTTTAGTAAAGTAATATAAAAAGACGAGGGCATAATTTCTCAGTTATTCAATAAATTCCACTGATATGTATGATATTTAATAATGAATTTTGGTTTTTAGAGGTTTATCTCTTTCATAGGGCATTTGTGACAAGTGCAAAATTGTTTTTTTAGGGATTTTAGGTGACCTGAGGGCTGGGAAAAGGGCAGGAGTGATTTACAGTATTGTTATGCTTGAAGTGTTGATTAGGCAGTCTTTAAACACAGCAAAAAGATATAAGTTTGGATTGCAAATCTGAATTGCAATGAACTTGTCTCCTTATCTCTAGAAGGGTGAAATGCTTCGAAGATTACTCTTTTTGTTGTTGTTGTCAATATTTCTATGACAGATTTATTGCAAGGGCTTATGTTGCTTTGGCAGGTGCTCTACGTGCTGGTACTTAGCAAGATGCAGACTCGAAAGTCATTGGTAAGGGCACTCATTCAGAAATTTCTTTACTTGGCAATACGTGACAGGCAAAAATGCAAGGAGTAAATAGTCAGATACAGTCCAAGGAAATCTGTCATGTATTGGAGGTCAAAGCTGGGGTATTGGGCATAAATGGCAAGGGTTTGGTAGCAGGGGATGCTGTAGGGGTAACCTCTGTGGGAGGAGGTCAGGGGCTGCCCAGCTGTGCCAGTCACAGCTGCTTCAAATATTTGAATTTTTATATATATATATATATACACACACACTTATTAAGATGCACTTGTCAAAATACTGGGGGGGAAATAGTGCCAAATGTGCACTGGTATAAAAGTTTTGCTGAGTAAGTGATTCTGGGTTGGACCTCTGGTGATAACTTGCAAGTAATCTTCAGAGAACTTCCATCTTGCTTAAAATGACAATGAAGCTGCATAGTTATCTTGTAGGCACTGATCAATCAAGGTTTATGCTACATGATTTGGAATACCTACTATTTAGTTATTGAGTTACCTAACTGAGCTTGTTACCCCGGAGGTTTTCACGTTAATTTTCATTCATTAGCTCCTATTACAGTTAATTCTCATTTCATCAGTTAACTCTTTTTGTTTTGTTGTTTTCTTCGATAAAATCATGTTGTTTTTTTCTCTAGCAAAGTGACATGAAGTCACATCAGAAGAGAATAGGGCGTTATTTTGTTTCCCTACCCAATATTGTGTTTGAATGTCTGCTCCCTTCTGGAAGAAAACCAGGTTGCAGTCATATGCTTCAGTCAATAAACTCCTGTTAATTTAGTGGGGAACATGGTGTGTTGGCAATATTTATTGAGTTTATCAAAAGAGTACTGCACTTCAGTAAATGAATGTATTGGAATTGATAATGCTTTCACCATTTTGTGAAAATATAGTGATATGAGTGTGATATGTGTTGGTTTTCCTTTGTGTTAATAGTCACCAATAGGAGATTTTAATGTTTCAGGAAAAAAGCTGATTGGCATTTATTATACAGTAGTACTAGAGAAGGAAGTTCCTTTCTCATATAAAGAGATGCATTATGATATAGAGATTGATTTCTTGTTTATTTTTTAGAAGCAAAGCTCATTTCAGTGATTTTTCAAGTATTATAAAAAAGTATAAATGCTGTTTAAGTTTATTACAGAGGTACTTTCATTATTAGAATTATTTTGCTACCATAAAAATGTTGTGACACTTGCAAAATTATTCATTTCAATGACAGCAACAATAAGAACTGATGCCTTTGAGGTCTGAACATCAACTCTGAAATAAAAAGTCTTTCTGGAGCTTCAGATTGAAGTCCCAGGAGGGATGATTCAAACCTCTATCTCTTGGCTGCTAAATTAAGGGGGTTTTGCAGTTTATTGTGACAGATGTGTTGGCTGAGACCTTGCAAAGTAAAGTGCCATCTGGTCTCTTTGGACATCAGGAGTCTTTTGTCACAATGTGGAATTGTTCATTTTCCTCATTCTTTCCAATTACAGAAATAGCTTTATCTTCTTGTGATGCCTTTCCAGTTTGTCTGGATTCCAGTAAGATGGGCTTTATATGAATCAGGTGAATTTCTTCCTCTAGTGAAAGAAGCATACACTGTGAGGGAGCTCTCCAAGCAGTACAGGATTGCAAAATAGTTGTTTTACTGCCTACCAGTTGCCATTCTTAAAAAGCTAATTTTGTGCTAGAAACTTGCAGGACGAGCTACAGCAGTGCTGAATAATGGATTAACTTAGACAACACAGTGTTTTTGTCTACTAAATATTTCTTTGGCCATAAATCAGAGATGCTGTAATTCTAGTGGTGAATGTTCCATGAAGTCTTTACTGTTGCAATAGGAAAAACAGGTGACACTCTGTCGCCCTCTGTGTGACTTGTCACATGAACTCTCTCATCATTAATTTTGGTGTAAAACTTAGTAGATCTGATTTCTTTTTTTAATTAAAATGCTAATATCTTGATAGTGCAGAATGTTATCATTAGATTTTTAATGACTAGAATCACCATCGAAAATAAAATTTTAGTAAGAAACTGTTGTCCTCTTTCAAGAAGATAATAAATTAGTATTCTGAAGGTCTAGGACTGTTTATAAAACTTCACAACATTTTATCGTTTTCAGGGCACTTCTGGTATCATCAGTGCTGAATGTTTGAGCTATTCATAGTAAAATACCGTAGTTGATATATTTGTATCATACAAGAAAGTTTTCTTGAGATCTCATGTTCATTAACTATATATGCTTATTCAACAGCTTGTCTTGCATAGTTTTAATGCTTTAATACTTTTGGCAGAGTTGGAAAGTTACTTTTGGAGTTGGAAAGTTACTGCAAATCGTTAATAATAAAATGAGGGATTAAGAGAGGCCATACTATGGGTTGTTCAAAGCCAGGCGATATTATAATGTAAACAAAGAGAAGAAATCCAATTTAGTAACCAGTACAAATACTGCTGTGTTTATATACTGCTGTAGCTTTGGATATGGGAGATCTTTAGTGGTGCAGAATTAATGTTATATGGTACTACATGCACAGATGGTACCTCTCTTTTTCCACAAGTATGTGTTTTAAGTATCTAGCTAATGTATATAAAATGATTAAGTGTATGATAACTGCCATAGGATATAGATTCATGTTTGTTATGTCTAAAGAAACTGGGGACCATTAATACTTTGCATATCTCCTCTGTAGAGAGTAGAAAATGACTGAATACAGAGGCTTTTTTTGTGTAATAACTTCATTAGAAGTGGGAAATGAAGAGAGAAGGTTAACATTATGCTCTGAAAGATATGTTGTTCTGTCTTTGGAGTTACACAGGAGATGGTTTGGTTTACAAGGAAGGCATAAAATAGATGAAGACTCCAGGAGGTGTTAAAAGCAAGAAAATCCTTAGGAATAAAGCTATTGTCCCATTTACTGAACATATAAATGAGTGGGGGGTTGTTTTCTTTTATTTTGAAATTACGAACAGCTGTTAGTCATCTTCTAAAAATTAATACAACTAAGACTAATCACTGTGGTAATAATGGATTTCCTCTGTTAGTAAAAGGGAGTGCTCCTCAGGAATTAAATAAAAAAATGGTTAATATACCTGTAACTTGGAGTCTTATCTACCCATATTTCCTGCCCATACAGACTAAGTCTAACAGCCTGCTAGACTTGCAGTCACAATCCATAGTGTGGAGACCCTAACTTGTGATGATAGCAGTACACAATATTTCCTCATTATTTCTGTACTTGTTGCTGGTACGCTTCTTTTTTCCAGAGTTACGCAGCTCTAATCTCGTGGCTGAAAAGGTAACAGACTTCTGTGTGTATTTGCAGAAGCTTTGGATTAGCAGTATTTTGGATTTTTGTGTCAAGTTCCATACCATTTAAAATGTTGCTCTCTTTCTGAAATGACAATTAAAAATTGTTGAATAGAATTAGATCTTTAAAAAGCAAAATGTTGCTTATAGATCAAAACACTGTCATTTAATGATGCTTAACAATGGTTAAATGACAGTCATTGCATATTGCCCCTCTCAAACATGCCATTAGAAAAGGTCACATACCATCAGATAGATAAGAAATCATTGTGCAAATGTACCTATAAACATCAGACTGTAAAAAAACAACTGCAAGGGATTTTAATTTAGTCTTATGTCCATACACTAAGCCTCAATGTGTCAGACTTACTGCACACTGACAGCTGGCTATAAAGGACCCTTCAAAATTACGGCCTGAGGCATCAGCTTTCTGGGCCCATGTTCAGAAATAACACTGGGTACTGTGTTTATCAAAATTGACTTTGGGTTGGTCTTCACTGGGGCTTCTAATCACGGATCAGCTAACTTGCTTTCAGATGCCCAACTTCGTGCAGTTCAGAACAAGGGTGACTTGATGCTACGTATGAACAGAGTGGACTGTATTAAAAACTTACCTTTTTCTACAGCTCCTCAGGAGGAAGATCAGTATCAGTTGCATTTAAGGCAGAGTGGAACTCCTTAAACATGTGTGCAAGACACAGTAAATTGAGAATTGAGGATTTAAATGTCCTCCATCCACCAATGCACTGATTTTATGGATACTGATTAATGGTAGCAGTGCAGATTAATGGCTCATTTTCTTTGTAACAGAGGTCACTACACGTCTGTTACAAGTTTTTGTGTCATTGCTGCAGCCAGAACCTGCAATGTAAAAATAAATTGCTGAAGGCGTACAGTCATGGAGAGTTGTGGCTTTCCCATATTCAGGAAGATGATAATAATTAAGATAGCTAAATATATGTTGCTACAGAAATTGGTAGCTTAATAAATTATGTTCTAAGCTGCTTCCTGAGGTTTGAAATATGAAAATTGAATAATTTCTTAGTGAGGGCATTATTATATATGAACTATATTTTATAACAGAAGAAATTAGCTGCTGCATTTTACATGAATACTACTGCATCTTTATAAAATACACATAATAAATTAGGTACTGCATTTTACATGAACGCTACATCTTCATTGTATGTGAAGATGATGGTTGTTATGTGCATGTGTGCAGAAAATGTGTTAGAGGAGCCTTTAAGAAAATTCCAGCAGAGTTTTGAATATAAAAGCAATATATTTGACTTAGACTAATATTACTTTTAGATACATGGCAGCAGTTATTCTGTTCAGTTTTGTGATCTTAGACAAAGTGTGCCTGAGCATTCCCTTGCGTGTCTTGGCATTTACATTCCTAATGAGGTTTTTCAACTGCTCATAACTTTCCTAAACTTTCTAGAGGGGTGAGCCATGGAAAAGAGAAACGGAGCAGAAATCTTCATGCATGTGCATGTAATTATGGTGAGAGCAGTACATTATATAACTAAGTCTTATTAGGAGATATATAATACAAATTTGTTGTGCATTATTACTGAGTTGGATTTTTTTGTTGAGTACAGGTATTTGAGCTGATTTTCAATCTCAAGTTAAGCACTATCTGTTTGCAGACTCCCTCTTGAAGTCAGGAGGAGGGCTCGTGTAGCATGGTGAACAGGAGCTGATTAGCTGAAAATTAAACAGAATGCTTTTCCAGTGACAATCCTCACTTGGATTTAGTGTACATCAGTGCTCAAATTTTAAGAGACCTGTGAGGAAATTCACTAGAGGTTGTGAGGTAACTGCCAAGGATTTTTTTCCCAAAGCTATTTTTCTAAATGTCATTCCATGGGAAAAGATGGAGTTTGATTGTCTTGCCTGTGCACCTTCTTTTCAATTCTCCATGCGAGTGGTCTGACTTGCTTCTTATTGCAGGTGTATACTTTGCTTGATGTTTCGAAGCTTAAAAACTTTAAGCAGCAGATTAACTTAATTTTCTGCATTTAAATAGTGCTTTTGCTGTGGAATATTGTGTTGCCATGAGTGAAGGGAAGAGGTACAGTAATTTCACTACAAACCTCTCAAATGCACAGTCTGGTTCTCTTTCTTGCACTATTTAAATTTCAGACATAACTAAGTTTAAAATTGTTGGCATAATTATGCAATAATGCAATAACAAGTGTCAAGTTTAGTTATGATTGCTCAGCTGTGGTTCTGAATTCCTTATGTCAGTTTGATTTGTTGATCAACTAGCTTGTGGCATTTATATTACAACAGAGAAATGAAAACTTAAACAAACTAACCCCCAACGCTTCAACATGCTGATCAGGATCACAAGACAAGCTTTTAGAAAGAAATCAAAGTTCCTCAGACTGCTTCATGATAATGTAATGAAAATAGAGTTTTTAAAAATAGCTCTATAAAATGATTTATGGTTAAATGTCACTTCAGAAGCTGATGCCCCTAGATGGTGCTGTTACTCAGATCCTGGTTTGCTAGGGAGGCATTTTCCCGATAATTTTTCTTAGCTCAGGTGATGCATGAGATGCACAACAAAGTTAGCGTAAGCTGTATTGATTTAAATGAGAACAGAATTAAGCATAGAAAATTTTATGTAACGTCACTGATGATGAGGTCCCCTTAACACTATCAAAGGAGTGAACTGTACATCTATGAGGGCTTGGAGGTTTTTTGTAAATATGCGATTTGTGCCTTACCAGGAAGAGGGCCATAACGATCTGTCAGCCACGTCTGTATGTACACAGCATGATGGCTTTGCACCTTCGTTGTACCTTGGATGAATAACTAAGGATTGTTTGCATTTATTTAGTATACAGGTAAAGTTGATTTTCAGTTAACAAACTGAATTATACAAAAGGAATGTGTAGTATTTTAACAATGCTATCATTTTAATTTTAGGAAAGTATGAGCATTGCAACATCAGTTTGTCCCAAGGGAAGCGGTGAAACCAAGCCATAAGATCATATTCTCATTGAATTCTGAAATTCAATGAGGATGTGATCCTGTTACACTTCCTTCAGGGAAATTGATGTTTTACTAGATAATACGCTTTCTGCTTATTTTGCATCAATTATATGAGAATAATTATGATCAAGTTCTTTTTCCCAAGCAGTGCTCTTAACACATTTTCTGTAATAAATCACTTCTGATGCAATAGATTTGCTTGTCATATTTTGTTGCTTGAATACACAAAAGCAAAAAAGTGAAAGTGTGATACCAATAGAAATGCAGTGACATAAATAGAATCAGAGAGTCATTCTGACTAGATATCACCAAAATAATATCTCTGAGCTATTTTCAGCCATTTTTTGAATTGGAGTTTTTCTCCCTGTAGAAACTTTTGATGTCTGTCTTGGGACCTTTGTAAATGGTCTTTCCCACGCAAGTCAATTGCTGCTATATAACATTGCTAAGCAGTTGAACAGATTGAACAGCATCTGTAAAGAAAACCAATTAAATACCTCACGTGTAGTGCTGGGATCAATAATTTAGCTTCAGCAGTTGCATCTTAATCAGTCCCAGTTCCTAACATCTATAGAATTTTTTATTATAAATAAAATTTAGTTTCTGAACATAGATGATGTATGCTTAATTATGTGTAAATTAAAGATAAGAATTTATTTAAGAATAAAGGAGATAAACAGCCTTTAAATTCAGGTAACCATTCCAAGTGGTCCTCAAAAACTCCCAAATCAACTCTACTAATTTCCAAGCATACTAAAGGTTGAATGTCAACAACTTCATAAAGTTTGTTTAGAATCATATTAAGATACGCTTCCTGGACATTGAGGGGAAGACTATTAGGAAATCTGAAGATAGTCGTATTTGCATGTGATAGGTCTATTAATAGCTCCTCCTAACACATCCAAAGGTGTGAGTGAACAGCATGGAAGAGTTGTCATCATCTGCATCCTAACTGAAGTTGCAGTGGCAGCTATGACTGGAAGGACTGGAACAAGAAGGGGTGATACACCACCTCGCAGAAGTAGCAGTTGTCTCCTGTTGTGACTTCACCCATTTTCCTGTTCTGAGTCTTTGCCATGCTGCACTGAACTCTCTCTCCACTGACTCCTTTGCATCCACGTCTCAGCTCTGCGGCCAGTTCGGTGTAATGCCTCCATGACCTTTTTGTCATGTTGAGAGTGCAAGGACTATGCTTGGGCACTTTAAAGATTACAGTTTGGGTTTTTTTTCTATTATGTCTTCATATTCTTTTTGATCAAACGCTGGAGAACCAGTACAGCTGAGTGTGAGTGAAATGCAGGTCTTTTCCTGTGGCTTTATCAGTGAGATAGTTTTAACATTCCTGCTCTGTTACACTGGTGCAAGTTTGTCATAAATAATGGACTGCTGAGATGTTACTGATGTCATAATTTGACCTGTAAATCTAATACTTTTGATAGTGCATGAGAAGGGAGCAAAGTGGCTTGGCTTTAGGAGTTTTCAGAACAGCTGAAGATAAAAAAAAAAAAAAGTCTTACTGTAGACTGAACAAGCAGAACTACAAGTATTGAGAAGCTGTTTTTATGGAACCTCACAATTGCATGTTGAGAAAAATTATCTGAGTGGTAAACACAGTTTTTTATTCTCTTATTTTAAAAAGATCACTAATTCCTACCTCTCTGGAAATGAAAGCTAATAGGCAAAAAGGGAGAAAAGTAATTTAAAAATCAACCAGTCCAGAAGGGTCACTAAACCCATGATGTGCATATTAAGTATCTACTTGCACAAACACCTCTTCAGCAAAATGCTTGAGTCTGTTGGCTATATGTCAAATTATGTCAGAGGCTCTGATCAATAAAGAAGCTGTTAGCCTCAAAACTGCTTCCAGCAGGATATCTATCCAGGAATGTCTATTAATTTTGTGTGGGTGGGGTTTTATGTATGTGTGTACATGCATATAAATTCTTTATTAGACTAGTACTGATTCCTTAAATCTAGAGGCTTAGCACTTTAAAGCAATTAGCTGAAATACACTTCCAGGTTTTGGATTTTTTTGCCTGAGCAGTTAGAAAGTGGCACTTAATAGCCTGCCATTTTAAAGTACTGCTGCATAAGCTTTGCACGCTGAGCATGCCAGGCACACTGCACTAAGCTGTAGGCGAGTTTATGTAGCACGTAGAGAATACTTTCTGTTAATGTTGTCTTCCTTTAGTAACAAAACCCTACGACTTTACTGCTGCTTAGTCCTGTTTGACCAAGTGTAGCTAACAGACCTGTTGCTGAGAAAGTGATTTTTCTCTTTCTTTGTGAATGAAATTTTGAGGGCAATTATGTTTTAGAGAACAGAGGCAAATAAGAAGTATGTTGTGCACATGAGGATGTTGACGTTAATGATTTGCCATCGTGAATGCCAAGTAGCTCGATCTTTCGCCAGAATGTAATCAGAGTTTGATGAACTATAGAAAACCTGCAACAAGAATGAGTTTAGACCTACTTCTGCCATTAGGTTCAGTATAATAGAATTAAACTGAAAATAGAGTGTGTTTGTCTGCCTGATTGCTTAAAACCAGTCATTTTCATTTGGTATCCTGATGCAAGTGGGCTGGGGCAAACTGGTATTAGTTGATGTAAATCCAAATTAATGTAATAACCTTCCCATTCTGGATGAGTCAACAGAATGACACAACAAATAGTATAATCTCATTTATTCCTCCATGGTTGATACAAGTAGTTCATAAATAGCAAAAGCAAATGATACATCAGGACTGCCTCTGCACAAGAAGGAAGGGATAAACATGCTTCATTCTCATCTACAAATCTTTCTATTTCAAGTGTGTCTTATAAGACTATTTGAGAAAAGAGGTTATAGTCTTATAAGGCTATTTGAGACCCTGTTACGGATCACTTACCCTTGGAAGAGAAATATTTAAGTGCGTGTTTACCTTGCTTTAGGCCACAAATAGCATAATAAATATAAAGGAGAGATATTTGAAAGCCAAGGAGTCTCTTGACTCTTAATTTCCATTAGGAGTAAGTGAGGAGCCTGCTTCTTGGAGACTTACGTACACAACTACTACTTAGTCACCTAACTCAATAAATTTGTGTCTGCTTTAAGATCTGGACTTTATCAGAGTGAATTACATATTGAGGTGACATTTCTGTCTTTTAAAATTTGCTTCCTAGAAGGTACTTGCAAGTATCGTCACAAGAAGGTAGTTGTTTCTTAGTGTCTTTGGTAGAGAACCACATCTTTTTTTTATTTGCTGAGACTTGCATTCTTTGCTCAGATTTCTGTGCTGTCTATTAATTATATTCCGGAGTGCCTTCCTTCTGGGCCAAGGTAACATATGGGAGACATTTGTGTTGAGATGGCTTATCCTTCTGTCGCGTTCCAGTGAGAAAGGATACCAACTGCTTTAAGCAGTGGTCCTGCTCAGCTGTTTCAGAGAAAAGCTGTAATCAGAATGTGAAGGAGAAATATGTTTTCCTGGCTGAAATTCTGGTGGAAACTAGATTACACTGCAGAGCTGCTGAACTGAGCTTCCTGGTGTGATGAAGAGCTTCGCTTCAGAAACAGCTGTTGAAGGTGGCAGTGTGATTCTTCACCTGACTTTCACCTGTTTAGAAGGAGGAGTCCGAAAAGGAGTGGCGGGTACCAGAGATGTCCTTCTCCTTGAATTACTCCATGAGTTACCTCTGCCTACATTCTTGTTAAAAAGTAGCTGCTGAATTAAGTTAGCAAGTGTCAGGCAAGAATTATGAGTAACCAAGGGATGCAGCCAAAAATTCCTTTTTTTTTTCTTCAGACTATTTCCAAGTTTCTTTTTTTTCAAAAAGAAGAATTTTTGTGTTTCAATTTTGCAGTTTAATTAGATGCAGCTTTCCCCTACAGATTATTCACAAGATGAAAGCTTCATTTTTTTTATCCAACTCTTTCTGACCTTTTCTTTTTTCTGTTTTTTGCTCTTATAGATATTGCTCAGATTTAAAACCTGTAGGTACCATTGTAATGGAACAATTCCCTCATATCTTAAATTTTTAAAACCCACTTCACATGCTGATGAACGGTTTTTATTCAGAAAATAACTTTAATAGTGATTGATGTAAAAATCACTAAACTTTGTTAAACCTCTCAGCAAAGATGTTTATCTTTTAGGTTATTCCCCCCACGTTTGCCAGCCAACCATTACAGTTAGTGAGAAGAAAGGAAGATTGCTGTCTGCACCAGCAGAATTTGCAAGACGTGTCAGACTTCCACCTAATGGCTGCTTTTGGTAGCAATGGGTAGTTAGTGGTCTTTGAGATGAATGTTACTGAACCCCACTGAAAGGCACATTATGACAATGATACGTTCTCATTGGGGAAGAGCAAAAGGCAGAGAGTCAGGTTAAAGATGAGTAAACAGAGTAATTAATCAGCTTATTAATCAGGTCAAACTAGGCTTGCACCAGTGGAGCATATGTGATTCATGATGACACTTGCAAATAAGGCCTTGGCTTTTAGTGTGCAAGAAGTTACAAGGCAGCCGAACTTAATGCTCTGGTATAGAGCTGTATCCTGGAAGATGGACTACTGGAGAGGGGATGATGAGACATGAAGCAGACACTTCCTGTGTATAGAACCGGATCTTCATTCTTCATTGCTTGTGATGCCTCTAGTTACTGTTGGTACAGGTTCACTTTCTAACCATACATCATGCTTCTCTGGAATGGTCTGTAACGTCTCATCCAAAATCTATTTTCAAGCTGTATTCTGTACCGTTCATGCTATTGTTTAAGTTCTATGGAAATGCATCTTGCATTTTATATATTCAAAGCTCATCAGTAAAACTGTGGATTAAAGGTGATATACTTTATCTGCAACAAGAAAGGATGTAGGGGGCTCAAACATGGAAAATTATGTAAGCTCAAAAGAATAGAAATAGCCAAATGATCAAATCCTTCTTATAGTGTTATAGCAGATCTACAGCTGGTAGACCTACATTGCACGTGTCTCCTGTGTTCTGGAATTGCTAGGAAGACCAGCAGTTTGTGATTTAGAATACCACCTTAGTAAAGGAAATACAACAGGAGCTTGAAATGTTTTGCTCCTCAACTCCAATGGATTTAGAAAGTATGTTTAATTTTGGCCTTTCCATACATGAGTTGCTGTAATATATAGCTATAAATAAAGTAGCTCTAAATTAAATTCTTGTACTGTAGTCTTGTACAAACAGGAAATAACTTTGAAGTCACTTGAAAATACTGTGCTTATTCTAGAGAACGAGATGAGAGAGATGTCCAAAGTATCATCTCACAGAGGATGACAAAGGTTTTTCCAAAGCTTATTTTAATGACTGAATATCAGCTGTCTTAAAAGATTGGAGTAGTGGTTTTAATATTGCTGAAGGAGGAAGAACTGGAAAGCAGACCAGGGGAGCTGTGAAGCATAAACCAACCCACATCAAAGGATATCTGTGATGTCGAGCCAGTCTAAACAGGCTCTTCTGAACCTGTTTGCATTGATTACACTGTCTCTGGATAAAATCACTAGAAATATGGTAGAATAGAAAGGCTGGGCAACTTAAATAGATTTAAGGCTGATGGAGACAAAGAAACTAGGGAAACTAAGGATGTATAACACAAAGAACCTTTCTCTGACCTGTTAAGTTTCTGACAGAGTAGCTTTCTTGTGACTACAAACTTCTACAAAGTGGTGCTTTTATTGTTTAGCGCAGCCTGGCATCTCACTGCTCTATGTTCTTGATGGAATTTTGTTGGAAGTTGCAGGGGTGTAGGTTATTGTTTTGGTTTATTCAGCTGGGGCTACTGCTAGACTAAAGCAACCTACCTCTTTTCATTATTCACTTTTTTTTTTAACATCCCTTCTGGTGGTGAATTTCATTTTAGTTTACCCTTTTATCGTTGTCGTTGCCTTCTTGTTCTGTTCTTCAGTGATCAATTGAAGCTAATTGATCTGAATCCAAGTCCTGAAACAAAGTCAGAAGTGAAAAATAGTTTCATGGTCTGTACTGCAGTTCTGTTTGATTGTCTTTCTCTCAGTGCAGTGTTACAGTTGGCTTCTTGGCCACTGCTATCTATTTTTAAAAGAGCTTTTAAAATCTATGAATTTGTCATTTATGGAATGGCTGGCTTTATGCTAGGAAATTCATATCCATTATCAAGGATGTGAAACATCAGCATCCTACCCTAAGCGATTACATAAAAGGAAAAGGGAAAATAGTTTGCTCAAAACGTCTTTTTACTTCTTTGGGTTATTCAACTGTAATAGGCAATAGATTTTTTTTGTTGTTTGTTTGTATTTGTTGAAAATGGGTCCTAAAGTAACAGACAAAAAGCTTGTTATGCAAAGTAATAAATTGAAAGAAAAAAAAAATCTTGATTAATGAAGGGTATGTATAACTTGCCCAAATAAGAGTTAAACTCTTTAGGTTCTGCTCTTCATTTATAGTAACGATTGGTTTATTATTATTATTATTTTACTGAAAAAGAAACTCAGTTCTAGGAGATCAGGACTTCTATTTTGACTGTCACATATTGCACTACATTTAGAACGGCTAGTGTCATAGTGTTGTTGTCGTCTTGTTTCTAACTCATACACTGGCACTTGAACATGAAATGAGGAATTACTTTTGTTTGACTGTAATGGGAAAGTGACTTGGAGTTCTGCAAAGTGCAGTAGGCTAACCTATGGAAAAATTGAGAAATTTTGAAAAGTAATACTGAATTCTTTCTCTTCTTTCTGGAAAGAAAGAAAGAATTCTACAGAGTTCTTAGTCCTGAACGTACTATGTTAAATGCTATCTCATTATTGCTGAGAGGACTCTTTAAAGAGCAGAGTTAATTAAAGGAAACCTAAAAGGTTAGCTCCAGAAATGGACAGTGATCACTCCTTAATTTCTCTACAATGTGCTGTCTTCATGCAGAGAATTTTTATCTTGGCTGTGGCTGGAAAAAATATTGGGAATGAAAAACAAGCACTGGAGGAATGCACGTGCCAATGCCTAAATAGAGAGAATTGTTCTGAACTTAGATTCTGTGCTTGCATTTGACAGGAATCCTTCCTTCACTATTCTGCACTATTTTTTAGACTAACATCTGAGTTTTTTCCAAGTCTGGAAATTTCTTCTCTAAATTTGTCTGTTCTAGCCCAAAATTAAACCTATAGATAGACAGGAGTTATCCAGTAGCTGTAGGACTATAGTGAGTGGCAAAATGCTTTTTCAAGGAGGAAGACAGAGGCCTATGCTGTAGCTCCAAACTCTTTTTTTTTCAATTTGATGTCCCATCTGTATGTGCTTAAATATGTTACAGTGGTCAGATTTTTGTTTGCATAACTATCACTAACCGTGTCTTTTAACAGGCACTGAGCAGAATTCAGAAAGGAAGTCTCTTATTGAAAAACATTTAATTTGAAGAAACACATTTTATTGTTTTTCATCTTAAAACAAAAACAAGTTCTTGGTGAATGATGACTACCCTTTTCAACAGTAAGTCGTATCTGCTAGATTGACATGAATGCATTTTACTTTAAAGAACAGCTGGTAAATGCTTTGGCTATTGGCTGTGAGCTGTACTGTACTTCTTGGTTGCCACACACAGTTTGTATAGCATTTAGTGTTTATGATGCATTTTAAAAAAACATGATAGATCTTAGGAAAAAAAGACAGGATTTTCCATGTTTAAAGTATATTTGTATGCCATAAGGCTGGCTGTACACAAAATGACAGAGCTATCACTACTGCTGTTTGAAAGAAAACTTCATAAATTACTGAAATGTTTTCATAGTTTTTTGATCAAAAAGCAATTTCTCTTAAAGAGACTATAATTTAATAGAAGAGTATTTACACAATTGTGTTTTTGAAAACTGTGTAAGAGAATAATTTAGGCTGTAGCTTTTGATTTAAACATTTTTACACAATTTCTACAATAACTTGTCATAATGATAGAGGGTTTAAGTGTTTTGGCTGCTAATACTTGAATATAAATCTAAATAAAGTACAGTTTATATATAAGAATGACAGGATACTGTTCAACAGCTGCTTTCAGAGCTCTGAATATGATATGAAACATTTTAATACAACTTTAGTAGCTCTTAAGCCATATTTATCACTATTGTAGAACTCCTGCAAATTGTGTTGTTGTACTTCGGGAGCGTTCACACACGGCACCAAAATTTTCTTTACTTAACAAAAAGACAAAAAAAGTGCTACTTACTTTCTCCAGATATTCTACTAGAAAAATAGATGAAAAGGTTAATTGCATACATTTTGGCAGTCTTTAGTTTCTGAACAACAAAACAGAATGAAAGATGACCCCTTTTGTCTGTGGGTTCTTGGAAATGTAATCACCTTCTTGATACAAAGTATTGATGGGGAATATTATTTATTTTAGAAAATAAATAACAGTATCTGGATTAAATCTAATTATAGATATGAAAGACAGCAAGTATTTGGATTCAGCATTGTGAGCTTCCTAATGTAGAACCCAAAAGATGTGAAATTAGCTGAGAAGAGTTCATCTATATATAGAAAACTTACATTTCTGTGAGTTGATCTAGAGAGTCAATGGAAACACTCGAGGGAAAGGTTGCAGTAGCGTTTTAGGAAAAAAACCTTCTTGTGCTGTCAGAATTTTTTTCATCTTTTCTACTGTAAGTACAAGAAGCTTGTTCAAACCAAGAAGCTTGGTACTGGTCTAATGTGTCAGTCCTGTACAGGTGTTGCAGGATAAGGTGCAGACAAGGGAGCTGCATGTTCTTTAGTTAAAATTGCAAATGTGAGCAGGGCAGTGATGTGATAGGTAATGGTGTTTGCAGTGATTTGCAGTTTTGTGTTTCCCCCCTATTTCCTAAAAGTGCATCTTCTAAAGTACTCCTATCATTGTTAGTTGGGAGAAACAGCAGGAGGAGTAGCAATAACAGGAGACAGAAATCTCTGTCTGGGGATGTCAGGAGCATGCATGGAAACATAAAAATACTTGACTTTTACAAACCATCTCTGTGATGACAAAGGCTGTCTCTACGTATACTTTCCAAACCATCACTCAGCAAATTCAATGTCCTTTTGAAGTTTGCCAGCAAGTCTCTGGGAGAAGTGAATTTCTTCATCCTTGTAGAGTTCCTTACATAAAACGCAATTATCTTGGCTTCACAAAAGATGGATGAATGTTACCATCATTTTGTATAGGTGACTGTCAGAAGTCTTCAGATGTCAAAAAGTAATTTTTGTGTGACTTTCAAAGTCTCCTTTACAGCTGTCACATTTTCAACCCATCACAAAGATTACTGTGTTAACTCTCAAGAATTCAGTTTTCACTCAAAAACCTTCATTCACTTATTTCAGGACTATATGAATTTTTATTGCAATTTACATGTCTCTCCAGTTTCAGGCCTTATATGGTACATTGGTATCATTTGCTGATTTAAACCATTGATCTTTCCTTAAGGTGTATAAAAAAAGAGCTGTATTTAAATAAAAAAAAAAAAGAAGTTTCTCTCAAATGTACTTGAATTTGAAGCTTGCATGTGAAACCACTCTGTAGTGCAACAAACAGCTGTGCCTGGTTTAAGGTTTTCTTTTCTTAGCTGCAAAGACTATTACAGGGAATCTGCCTTCATTTTTCCTTAAGAAATTGATGGATATAAGTGAACCGTTTTTAACTGCTACTTCTGCATTAAAATTGGACCAGACAAGCAGTCTTGCAAGCCTTGTAACTAGAGTAGGAGATTTGCCTGCCCCCCGATTGCTCTGCAGGGCTTGCTGCTGTCCTCTGTGCTTGCTGTAGACTGCGAGGAATTAACAAAAACACGTCGAACCCTGCTACATGCACTTCTTTATACGAACCAACACTGCGATCAAATACTGTTGTCAAATTTCAGTATACTGAGTTTGTGTTTCCTGAAGCCGCTCATCAATGTATTGAATT
The DNA here is from genome assembly GCF_009769465.1 of Tauraco erythrolophus. Lineage (NCBI taxonomy): Eukaryota > Metazoa > Chordata > Aves > Musophagiformes > Musophagidae > Tauraco > Tauraco erythrolophus. The sequence goes on along the minus strand of NC_141478.1, from coordinate 16,426,487 downwards.
ATTGGGAATGAAACAAAGAGCTTCATACATGCTGCTGAGTTTCAGGTATGTATTGGGGCACATATATAAATAGAGATACTTTTAGAAAGACAAAAATAAGAATATTTCTCTCTTTCAAATTAGATCATATTTTTTAGAAAGCAGTTTTGTTTTGCTTGACCTTCGGAAAGAATAATCTAATCAGCAGTTCTTAGTATTGTAAAATTGTGAATTTGAAGGAAGTCCTTGTAGTGCCTATGTGAGGAGGAGAGAGCAGGCAGTTTCCACACATGACACACAAAAACTCCTTTCTGGGACTGGAAGGGATTGTGCATAGGTCTACGCAGAGAGTATTGAATTGATTGAAATCAAGGACCAGCCTCCTGATTTCTCTGCATCTCTCCTGACCAGCAGTGTGCAGAAGAAGAGTTGTTTAAACCCTTTTTTAATTTCTCGTCTGCCTGTCTACTTGCTTTACATTTTTTTGCTTTTGGCTTCTGTTTTTACCTAGGAGGTTAAGTGTTTCAATCCTGGTGAAATAAAATCCGACTTTTGGTCTTGTTTGAGGGTCTTGCTGCTCAGAGAAGGCCTGAGCAATTGTGTTGCTTTTTCTGACTTGAATCCTGTTAAGTTTGAATGAAACACATCAGCTGGGAGCAAGGTACTGTTCACAGATTTCACGTTTACTTTTTGACAGCTGTGATTCCAGAGCTCGTTAGCAGCCAGCCATGTTATTAATAGAAATTAACTAAAATTATTTATAACAACGAATAGCCATCTAGCATGTTTTAAACCACAGTTAGCTTTTAACAGTCTGATTGACGTCAAGGATCAGGAAGGATGGCGGGTGGAGAATATGTACATGTCTGCTTCACATGTCAGTAAATGAAACACTTAAAAATGTGTGGTATCAGTGGCTACAGAATAGGTCAAAAGCTTCATAGTTTTGTTCATTAAATAATTTGTTTTCAGTAAAAAACTTATGAATAAATGATGCTCTGAAGCAATTAGAAAAGGTAGTATCAAATTGTTATATACAGTAATTTTTAATGTTCTTACCTTATTTTCAGAAATAGTATCAGCCATCCAAATCTCATCTTATTAGCAGTGGATTTAGGAACAAATGTTGCAGCCTGCTCAGGTTGCTCAGGATTCAAAGATTTTGAAGAATGCCCTCCAAATGCTAGAACATATTTCCTGCTTGTGAATTTGGGAGGGCAAGTGTGGTTAGTCTGCATTGGACTGCACTCTCAGCCTCATGGGAGGATGTGATCAGCAGTTAGGTTTAGTAACTAATTTTTGCATTGATTTGACATAAATTGGGAGTCTCAAGTTAGTACCTAGTTTCTCTTGTCAGCAGAGGCTTTAAAAAGTGTTCCTTTTTGCTTTTTTATGAGATCTGTGTAGCTAAAGGCAAAGGTCTGTAATTAATCTTAGCATCTGCTGAAATTGACATTTTTGGTGGAAGTAATTTAGTTAGGATTTTTTTTTTCCCTGTCTTTATGGTGGCTATTGATGGAAATGTCTATTAACAATTGAATGAGGATTATCACAGTATTTTGTCATTGTCCTATGCATTGTCTGGAATGGCCTAGAGCCAGCATTTAGTAAATGTATGGATAAATCAATAAAAACAAGTGAAATCTCTCTTGAAATACTTGCAGGTACAAGGGTGGGGGAGGGAATCCTGTGAAAGAACCTTTCAGATGGCAAGTTTAAAGGATAGAAACGTCTTCAGTGGCCAAAGAACTGATTTTTCCCTGAGTGCAGTCAAGGAGAACAGTTTTGGTTTAGATACTGGCTGGAAGAAGGACTGTTTCTTGTCTTTTCAAATACCATATTTTGTGTTTGTTCCAAGGACGCAAAACAGCTCTGTTCATTGAAGACTTTGCCGATCGTGTTTCTATTACTGATGCTATGCTAAAATAAAAAAGAATCCAATTATCACATTAAAAAGCATTGTACAACAAATAATGATACTTGCACTGTACATTTACAATTTTATTAGCACTGTGGTCACAGTGATGTTCCCTTTTCCTGTTTCTTACTTTCTATGGTTACTGCTATTTTTTAGATGAATTATGGAAAACAACAAAAAAAACTATTAGCTTGTCTCATTTGTCTTCCGGCCTGGTTTTTTTTATTTGGTAAAATAAAAAAGCTGCAGCTTGTGACTATTGCCTTTCAACCTTTTTTGGTATACATCCAAAAAGAGTCTTTTGTGTGACCTCTGTTGGGCGACTGAAGACAGAAGCAGGTTACGTGGCGTTCCGCGCCACTGCTGTCCAGCCCAGCACTCTTTTCTCAAGGTGAGGCAAGCCCTGCTCCCATATCCTCCCTTCCGTGTCATGTATTCAGCGTGCTAGAATGACTGAACCAGCGAGTAGAACCTCAGGAAACAAGGAGTTTGTCTGCAGGCACCTGCTGTTACTTCTTTTGATAAAATATCATGAAATCACGTTACTCTGGATTCTTTAAAAACATGCGGGTATTGAGAGAGAGTGGCTGCTAAAAACTGATCGCTCAAAACCCAGGTTATTTGAATGGAGTCGGAGGTGGGGGGGGGGGTGTATGTGTGTGTATATTAGTACAGTTTTTATGACCCGGTCCAACCGGTACGTCCGGCGTAGTTCCTCTCTTCCCTTCACTGGCAAGCGAGGCTGTGCCTTTGCCTTGGTGGTTCAGGGCAGTTATTGCCAGCAATATCCTGCTCTGTACTAGAGCCCGACTTCCTGGCAGGCACACCTGTAGTCTCTCACATCTGTGTTTGTCTTTGTTAGACTACTTAGAGGTAGCAGCTGTATCACAACACTGAGCAATTCTCATGTTCTGTCCTGGCCAGTGTGACAGCTTCAAGTGACGTGTTGTTGCAAACGCTGTGTCTTGGAGTAGTTGGATTTTTCATCCAAACATCGGCATCTGTTATGTGTTTTCTTGGTACCACTGTTCTTTGTAGCTTTGTTGGGCTGTGCTAATGTTTGCTGTGGATGGAAAAATGCAGCAACCAAGAATCTTGTTAAGTTACAATTAATTTTTTCTGTCTTTCCTATCCTTTGCTTAAGAGTATGCAAAGGCATTTGCTGACATGGAAATTCTTAAACTGGTATTCATTTATCTCATTGCACTGGAAAAATTTCTGCGGCGTTATAGCTTGTGACCTTGTTGCTTGTATTTGTCACCATTTAATTGTTTTTGTCATGCTTTCAGTTTGCTATGCTGACAGCAAATGGAGGCATAGTAATGGTTGATGTGGAGGGTTTTTAGTCAAATACACGGTTTTGTGTAAAGTTCTGTTTTTTCCAATATAAGGCTTGTCTCATCATCGAGAAAAGATATCTGACCTATTTTTTCTTTTTACTGAAGAACCCATGCTGCATTTGTTTCTTATGTTAGGAGGCACCTCGTTTTGAAGCTTTTGACAGTAGGAGTCAATCTAATACCATCTCTCAAGGTCAATTTCCAGTTGCTCTGGATTTTTTTCAGAGGTTTATTTATTTGTTTATTTTTCCATACTCAGCTGTTGATTTAGAAAATTGTTTTCTCTCTTTCAGTTGACAGCTTTAATCAGTAGATTTCTATGCAGTCTGACAAGTGCCAAAGTCTTTCCTCCTATTTTCTTTGCATTTTTCCCAGATAACATCAGGTCACTCAAATAAGCAGTTGTAGCAATTTAACATGTGCTATAAGCTCTCATGTGAGAGGAAAGATTGATTCCATCTTCTTCCTGCTTTAATGTCTGATGTGTTTGCAGTTGGAAGGGTCATTTTTTCCTGAGCAAACAAACAAAAGATAACTCATGCAGGTGGCAGTTGGGCAGCCACAGCGTTTACTTGATTTTATTTCATATTTTAATATTTAAATGATAACACTGTACATTCTTACATTACCATTTTCTTCCCTGCTGGTGCTGTGATAAGCTCCATAATCCGGTAAGAACATCACTGCTTTCACAGGTTCTGGAAATGACTTTCTGGTTGTTCTAGACTACTTTATAAGTCATAATTCTTCAATCTCGGCTCACAGTATGGTTACAAGATCACTTTCCAAGGGATAGGATTTTAAAGCTTTTGATTTCTTTTGTCTATAACACTCCATGTGGTCTTGCAAGTGAAAGAAGGGAATATTGCTGAGTTCTTTGTCTCATTCTTGAACAACTCAGAAGGGAGGGAGGATCTAACACAGTCAACCCTTTGCACTGTACTTTTGTAGCAAGGGTCTGCAGACAACTGGTAATGTATACAGTAAAGAGAGGCTAGAATGTTCTTTTTTTTATTCCCTATTTTATTGAAATCATAAAGATGAATGGAATATTAAAAAGTATTGCCACAGAAAGTAATAGCCTGAATTTTAATCAGAGTGAAATCATTGAACAAAGCTGTAACACATGAATGCAAAATTTAGTAAAGTATCTATGGTGAGACTGTAAATTGGATGTCTCAAATAATTGAGAAATTACTTGGCAATGTAATCAATCTGGATTAAACATTTGCACCGAAGTAATTTTTGCGAATGTTCCCCTGAGATGCAGCTGATGAATTTAAATTATCAAAGAGATAAATGCTCTCTCCTTGCTGTTCATGTGTTTGGAAGAGGTTAAAAAACACTTGTTTGTGGCACTAACTACTAAAAGAGTTGTTTTTGCCTTGAAGGAGTTATTACTAGATTAGAAACTGTATAGTTATGTAGACTTTTGAAGCAACTCTTCTACTTTTGTTTCTGTAGAAATTCGATGGTTCTTGGTAGCATTTCAAATGAAATTATAATCTGTGACCTGAGAGAACAGTTTAAAAAAGGAGGGAGAGAAGAAAAAGATCTGAAGATTTTTTTTTTTTCAGAACTTTTTTATTAGGGGTGATATCTCCTCACAATGCAGGCAGGCACACCAGGCTTCTGTAACTTGCCACCTTGTGTGCCAGTGGCAATTTCCTAGAATGTGTTTATAATTAAAATGAATATTGCTCAGAATATACAAGAAATAGCATGGTGAAGTGCTGGCTGCAAGAGTAAACCATGTTGGCGGATTCTCAGAAAATAACTCCTTGCTAGGAGACATCCAACATAGCATATGAAAAACTATGGAGTACAGAAGCTGAAGCTACAGCTGTACGAGTTGCATGGAGTGCTCTTGTGTGGCTGTGGGCTGGTGTGGTAAATGTGCTCTGTCCACACACCCCCATTGATTATGAGAACTTATTACAGATCTCTCTGTGACTAATAGTTCTGAGAAAAAATTATCTACGATTTGCCTTTAGGGAAGTGCAGGAAAATGAGCGTGAGAGGGAGGAAGCAGTGTCTGCAGGCACATGCTTGATACTAGATGTAGCACTAATTGAACCACGGAATGCGTCGAGCGCATTTCACCTTTGTGCCATGTAGCAGGTGTAACGCTTAAGGCATTAGTGTGCCTGCCACAAGGCAATGAAACTAATGACCCGCTTTAGGAAACATCTTGGGGGTGCTTGGAGAGCAGCCTAATCGTATTGCCTACGTGCAGAACTGCCAGAGGTGGGGCAGGGGGTAACTGGAAGCAAATACGCTGAATCCCAGTTAAATAGGGCCACTTGTGCGTCGGATTTTGCTAACCAGACAAAACTTGGAGTTTCGCAGTGGTAGAATAGGAGGCTTTCTGATGGCAGAGCTAGGAGGAGATGTGGCAGTGAGTAAGAAGTGCCTGGATAAAAGAGAGGCTTGGGGCTGGGCGCTTGCAGCGCTGCATTGCCTCGTTGCAATCTGTGCTTCTGTGCGTGCATCGCGTATGTGACCGTTTATGATCCAGACGGAGGGCAGGTCTCCAGGTGTGCCTAGGTGACCACAACAGGAGGCATTCTAGTTTTGCTCATTGCTACCTGATCACCTAGTTGTTATTGTACGCAGAAGTAAACCATGACACTCTTGCTTCAGTATTGCACCACAGAGTAAAAACATCCCTGAGAATCTGTTCTCCTCTTGCCTGTATCATTGCACCCGTAGTGCTGATGTGCTGTGCTGAATGTGCTGCGGTTTCTATAAATGAGACATCAGTGTCATTTATGCCTTCTGACATTAAGGCCTTCCATTCCTGTTTGTAAGAAGAGAAACTCTGGTGTTTGGTTTTGGGAAAGGCATTCCTCATAAAATTAAAATGCAAATGAGCAATAATAGCAGATGGGGTTCTACAATATCATGAAAGGAAGGCAATTTTCCCAGAGAATGAAAACTGCCAAAGGGCTGTTACAGTACAATTATCTTGAATTAAGTACTCTTCTTCCGTAAGATAATGACTTTCTGTCTTTTGATGTGTTCTGGTAAGATCCTTCAGTCTTTTAAATTAACACTGAAATTGCAGGAAAACAAACAAAAATTTAATAATGTCAGTTTTTTGTGGTATAACTTGCTATCTGTGTCCCAACCTGGGCCTCTTGTCTGTTAGCTCCACTAAGAAGTAACCAGGTGTTTTCAGATGTTAATCTACCAGTTGAGGAGTCTTCCTTTTGTAGTACTATTAGTTGAATTGCTGTATTTTGGAAAACATCTGTCAGAAACACATAGTAAGACTTAGAAAAATTTTCTAAACTTGCATTGTTAGCCTTCAGTGTCCACAAAATTTTACTGATTATAAATAAGATTGAATTATCTTTATCTTTTGTATTCCTTCAGCCTTCTTGCTGATCTGAGTGGGGTGGGGCAGGAGAGGAGGAGTATGCTTGAACTGTTAGAAATAAAAGATAAAAATAAAAAGATCAGGAAATAATTGAAAAATGGTGATTACTACTCACAGAATAAAGTTGATTTACAGCTGTGGAGGAAAATATATATGGAAAGTTATTAACTATTTTGATATCTTGCATACATAATAGTAGCTTGATACCTCCCTCCATCCCATCTGTAATGTTTGTGTTGTACTGTAGCTATTAATATTACAGCCTTTCTGCTGATAGACAGGCTTGGGTCTCCTGCGTAAGGACATTGTCTCGTGGCAATGCACTGGGCAGATGTGGTACCAGTCCTGGTTCTTCCTGTAGCTCTGCAGGAGGTTAGTTGCCATGTGACACTGATGTCTTGATTTTTTTATAAGAAGTGTTACACCGAAGCTGCTGAAAATGTGTATCTGCAGAAACCAAACAGATTTTAGTTTGCTTTCTTTGCCTTTATAACTTTATAACTGTTTATATAACTTCAAAATTTCGTGTTTTGTATTTAGATTTGGGGAAATGGATGTCTGCCATGACACTCTATGCAGAGGCTAGCACTATGGGTTTTGATCTCCTTTACACAGATTTCCAGTAATGCAAATGGAAACAAATATTGCACCACTTTGAAGGCAGTAGTGACATGCCAGCTCAAACTTGGCAGAATTGATGGCATCTCTCTGGTAGCAGATCAAACTGGTAGACCATTTGTAGCATCTGTAGTCAGCTTCACTTTTAACTTTAATGTACAGAAACAGTTCTTTGATGTTTGGAAAGCTTCAGCAAGATGTAAAGCTTAAAAGCTTTTCTGGTTTTAAACTTAACAAAACAAGAAGAGTTAAAGTAATTTTTCCTGCAGTTATTTGGAAACTATCGTTCTTGTGCCATTGTACCAAACATTTCCTCTACGTATTTCTTATGCTTGAGTACTTCGCTTCATGCTGTTTCTGACCAAAACATTGCCTGTGATTGTCTCCTAAGCTTCATCTCCTGCATAGTGCTCTATGGAGTATATCTGGTCTTCCTTCAGTATTAATCTTTCTTCCCTGAAGTCTGCCCTGATCCTGATCAACCAGTCTTCATTCCCCTTTGATAACGTATTTCTTGACCCAGATACTTTCCTCTCTTTGCCACTTATACCTCCTTTTTTTTTTCTTCCTTTCTCTCTCTCCCCTTCTTCCTGCCTGTGCAGATATTTGAGGGAGTAAAAGTTCTTGGAGACCTTACCTTCAATTTCAGGTCATGCTAATTTGCTTTGTGAAGAGGATGATGAACCTTCTCTGCAATATCTTGCTAATCTTTTTGAAGGCTGAAGTAGAAGATTTCTCAAGTTTTAAGTCTGTCTCCTGATCAACTCTCTTCTTGTTTCATTTCATCTGTCCATTATTATATTGTTTCACTCGGAGATTGTTTAAGCGCTACTCGTATCAACTTGTCTTCTGTCAGCTGTCCTTGCTTATCACTCCTGTCTTAAGTCAAGTTAACCCTACTCACAATTCGCGTTTGATGTCTATGTATGTTCAAGTTTAACCTTCTGAACATGCTGTTCCTGACTCAACGGTTATGTTCTTCTATCATTTCTTTCTCAGTCTTCTAAATTATATCTTCTATTCTCAAACTGACAGTGCTGGGGAAAGTTGAAATGTTTGCATACTATTTTATGAGGATTTCCACTATACCACAAGAATTGTTTGTATTGACACCTGACATTTTTACTGCTGATAATTTGCTAAAGCTCATGAGAATGGGAATTCTCTTTCAATTTTATGGACTGCAAGTTGGAAGATGAAAAAATTTTGGAAAGTTTTTTCCATAGGCAGGTAAAATAAATAAATGTTAGACCTTGAGTATTTTCATAGTTCTGGCTTAAAACTCTATCTGGAGCTTTAATATGGGAAAATGTAATAAAACTTAGAAACATTGGAGTTCCTTAGTTGTTTTCCAGTCAGGTGATATTAAAGGCAAATGTTTCTTCACTGGTTTTTCTTAATCCCTCAATTTAATTAATGAGTCAGATATAGCTGAAAATTTTAGAAATAAATGAGAGGTCTCTGGTGTGTTATTGACAGATGGCATGTATGGCAGTTATGTAAAAAAAATTACTAGCATTCTGTCTTCAGCAGAGACAGGTTGCAGTGTTGCATGCCAAGAATCTACTAGCAAACTCTTTAACTGTAGCTCATAGCATTTCAGAGTAAGGGCTGTTGTGGGACATTTGTATAAATGGTTTCCATGGAGTTCCGTAAAACATGCCTCACCAGCAGAGTACAATGTGACTAATCAGTCATTCCCAATTTAGCAGTGTAACTTTGCCAAGACAGTATGTTCTGGGGTTACTGATTTTGTTTGCCATTTCCACGGTTGAAGAACAGTTGAGCGTCTGATGACCTGTGTCCACATTACAAGCTCCTGCAGCAGCTAATGACGAAGATCATAGCCTGGCATGGGCTAATACTTCTGCCCAGCTCATCATTCTCTAATCTTGTAGAGCTGATGCACTCCAGGAAACTGTTTGCCCGTGTTAGAGGTGTCCCCTGCAGAAGGCCTGGCAGAGAGAAATTAGATAGTTCTTCCATAGGGCTTAACTTCCTGTATCAACCAAAAGATGAAATGTCTTTGACCTGATGCTCACTTGGGGCAGGAATGTGAGAATTGACAGAAGGAAGAGGCACAAAAAGTTCACTGAATGTTTACATGGCTACCTTAGCTACGTTCTGAGGCTTTCCACAATCCATGTATTCACATGTGCTTCTTTCAAGTGTATGTGTATATGAAGATAAATAAAAAGAAATAAATTAAACACTTTTGATACAATTAAACAAAATCCTAGTGCAGCAGTTAGAGCCTACTTTTGGATTCAGTGCTTCATCACTGTTAAGGAACTGACAGAGAAAGAATCTCACAGCACTTTAGACAAGACATCTCAGTTTAGGGGCCGCTGGGCGGCATCAGCTCATCTTATTGTTTGAAATTAATTCCAAGTCCTTTTCATTATTTGATTCTGATGCTGCTTGATATGTTGTCTATCAATAAAGTTGCATCTGCTGATTTTAATCTCAAGATGGCGACTTGCCTTTGTGAACCTGTAGTCACAGCAATCTATAGAATCGTATTTGTCAGCTGAAGAATGCAGAGTTAGTGAACTGGCTCTGTGTAGTTCACAAATAATCTGACTGAACAGAATTTCTGCCGGTTGGATTCATCTGGTTTGCAACCTGAATGGTAAGTAGAATAAAATCTTGATGGTGATGCCCCTACACAGGCATTCTTAAGGATTTAAGGAATACCAATTTTCATTATTTGGAAGAAATTCATGTCGTGGAGTATAGCAGCCTGACATGTTTGTTTTTCTGATGTTCAGTAGTCCTGTTATTCCTAAATTAAAATACACTTGGCTGCGTACAGCCAAATCACGAACGTTCATCTTACTCATCAGAGGCTGCTCCTTTTGATATGTTCTCTCCCTTCCTGCTGTTGTGGAAACCGGCACTTCATTGCTGAGCGAACAGATGAAATATTCCCGAGCCAGGAATGCATCAGGAGATTGATCTGTAGCGCTCCATACGCTGTCCAAAGCAGACTATCGCTCAGCAGATGCGTCACAATAGTGTTTACTGCGGCCTCAAGTAACCAAAGAAAGGAAGCTTCCCTTTTTCGGTGCTTTAAGTAAAAATTAATGCATCTTTCCATGGGAAATTAGTTCAGCTGTGTTCCCATAGCTAGGGGAACATTTCCTCCCTAAAGGATCACAGTACAGTAGGGAGAGGAGGAAGGGGAAGAAATTTATGGACAGCAAGTCTGTTACATAGTGATACCTTTTCTGTTGTTACTTTCTTTCTGTGACAAAGTTATTTTCAAACTAAATACGCTGCAAAAGAAATAGGCTGTTGGCCCTAAAGCAAGTACACTACAATTCCATAACTGCCATTTCTAAAGCATTTGGGTACTAGAGGATTTTGAATTCAAACGTGTAATTTCAGTGTGTGTTGAAAACATTAATAAATTACTTCACAGGTTTCTAGTGAAGTACACTTCCATAGTCAAGCAGAGATTTCTGATCATATCCAGCTATAAATTGCAGTCCTTACGTCCTAAAAAATTGCAGTATCAAAATATAATAGAATTCTTATGCTGTGAAAATACAGGGGCATTCAAATTCAATCTAAGACTTGAATCTTCTGCATTAAAAGCTAATGAAAATTAAAAAAGAAAAAAAAAGTCCTTTTATCCAGCTTTACAGTCAGTGCTTTGAAATTTAAATATGAAACAATTATCTGAAATGTTTTAAAGGATCAGCAGTTACAGTAGCATTTTACATTTATCAAATCTTTTGTTGACATATTTAATCTCTTGTTGTTATGTAATACAGTCATTGTCCGGTAAAGCAGAAGTAGAAAGACTTAGTGTAGGCTGTGCTGATACGCCCTGTTGTTTTCCAGCTGCTGTGTGCACTCCTTTGGCTGTGAGTAGATGAACTTTGTAACAGAGTGGTGCGTGATGTTGGATGACACTGTACATTCACTGTGGTGGAATGAAGGGGATCCTGCACTTCATCCTGATCTGCGGACTTGCCAGTGGGAATAAAGAGATATGAGACTAGGAAAGCTTCTGTAAACTATTAATACTGTTTTAAAATATGTTTTCTAGAATGCTTTTCAGGGAAGTGTCAAAATACAATGGTGATTGCTTTTTTAGATTGATTATTTTTCTTGAAAATAAAATTTCCTGGAAATATGAATTTATGGAATTGCACTTCCCTTGCACTAAATAAGCTGTTTACCCAGTGTATTGTTTCTGAATCCTTAGCCTACTCAACTTTTTACTGTTAAGAAGATAATTAGTATATGATAATGAACAAAATATAAATTGTTATGTTGTAATGTGGCAGCAGTGGAGGAAAGTGTCATTTTTCTGAAGATCACTGTTAACTTGCACTGATGAAGGATAAGAGGAAGTATGTCGAATTCAGTGGCTTTGATGTATGATTTAATTTAAATCATTTTATCCTAACAGGTAGGTAGTTGTCTTTTTCTGACAAGAACAGCTAGCCTGTACAGTCACTTTCATTGATTTTACTTGGACACATCAATATGGCTTTGCTGAAACGAGCAAAACCTGCTCGTTATGTTCTCTTGTTCTTTCCAATTCATCACCCAGGGCCAGCCTTGTCCTTTTATCATTAAGGCTCCAGGCTGCCTGTATCTACTGGCCTTAGATCTGTTTGTTGGCACAAGCGTAAGCACACCGTACTCAGGGATTGCAAACTGTGTTTTAGACATAGCTCCTCATCTGTCTATAAAAATAGAGAACTACCCTGATTTTGAAACCCACCTTTTCCCATGCGCACCTTATTGGGCCTTTAGATTGTAATTTTCCAGTCATTTCTTGTACCTGATAATACAAAGATTTTATATGCAATGTAAGATTATTCTGTCTGCTGTATTTTGAATTCAGAAAGCGAAAGGATGAATCTTGCTGCGACTGCACTCAATAGAAGTTGCTCTGTTGAATATCTGAACACAGACAGCTCTGAGGATGAAATGTTCAGTAATATGCTAATAGAAATTGCTGGGAAGAAGATACATTTCCAGAAATACATGGTGGGTTTGAGACTCAGAGCTGTTCAAATTATGTTGTCTAAACTGCTTCATTATTTTTGTGTACAAGTTTGTATAGTCCTTTTACAGGGCTTGACCCTTAGAATTGAAGTGTTAAAAGTCAATGTAGCATGTACTGCAGTGCCTTGGAAGAAGCGTGCTTTCATTAGAATCACTGGGTGTTTTATCAGGTTCTGCAATCTCTTACCTTAGGCACTAAATGATTTGTTTTTAACACAACATAGTGCTTGCTCAGAAGTATGTCTCAAAATATTCACCACCTACCTTAGTGTATTTTATTATTTTTCTATGCATAAGTATTTGGGCTATTGGATCTGAATTACAAATATGCATAGCAGCCATAATTTAATAAGCCTGTGCTCATTTTTGTTCCTTGATCTCCTTTGTCCTTAGAACACTTCAGTACTTACCTGTCAGGTTTAGAGCTTCAAGCAGCAATGAGGTGTTGAGATTGCTTCATGGAGGTGACAGGTGTGTTCTCCCTCTGTAATAGTAACTCACTGCTGAACTGCTGACGTCACAGGTTCAATCTGTGGTGCTCAAAACAAGAGAAAAATATTGAGTATTCTGGCCTCCTCAAGTCTTTGGCTGAAAGTTGATTTGGTAGTAGGAAGACATAGAGGGGGAGAAAAAAATCCCAACAATAAAACAACCAAACAACCCTGTTAGCTAGATCAGAGGAAAAAACAGAATGAGTTAATGAAGTAAATGTAATGTATTTTAATAAATATGATGAAAAGAAGAAATAAATTATGACTGATGGAGAGGGGGGAATAAATGTAACTTTAGAACTCTTTCCAAATATGTAATGGAGAAAAATAATGTTTTTACTAAAGTATTGTCTGAAAATTTCACTGAAATTGTTATCTCAAAATAGCTTAAAGAATAGAGTCACATCTCACAGGGGCATATAAATAGATACTTGATATTAATGTTAAAATGCTGAAATGAACTTCAATCAAATTTAACATTTGTGTATTAACTAAGAAGAATCATAGAACAATCTTTTGCATCCTAGAGCTGCACTTAAGATTTTATATTATTTTGGAATATGTAGACCGTATCCATAACACACTTAACTATCTCAGCCTCATTTTAAAACTTTGGTAGTGAAGTAGCACCAGTAGACTGGGAAGAAGATAACTAATGTCCCAATTTGGTAGCACAAATGAGAAATCAGCTCTGTGTTTCTTTTAAACTACGTGCATTTGCTGCTGTTCTTATATCTAGCATAATAACGAACTAAATATTGAAGTGAGAAACACTAACGTTTTAGACTGTAAGATTAAGAAAAGTGAGGCTTCTTATGGACATAGAAAGAATTAGTTATTTTAATACGTGCAGTCATCCTTTTTTACTTTCTAATAAATCTCCTTCAGTACAGATCACTACTCCTTTTTAAATATGTCTAAGTTTGTATAAGCCCAGAGGAACTTATATTCAGTTGTGATAAGGCATGGTACAATGCCCAGATCTTTCCTGAAAGTTTGGGCTAGGGTGCTTACTAGCCAGCATGGGATATTCCCTTCTGATGCTGTGCAGCATGGAAGGAATCAGTTCCGTGCTGAGCTAGATTTACATTATATCGCCGTACATACATGTTTCTTCATAATTTCTTGCCGTATGTCTTTGACTCCACTGGAATTTTATTTTTAATTATTGTTGTCCAAAAGCTTTTTATTGAACCAGATGAATTTTTTTCAACAGTTAATGGGGAAATGAATATAGTGAAGCAAATATAATTGAGAATGGGGTAACATGATGATGAAAGAGAGATACTTTATATGAAGAAGGTGTCCTTGCAAAGGATCTATAGTGGTCTATAGCAAGCACATGTATTTTTTCTGTTGGTGAAATACAGTCTAGATAAAGGTAGAACAAATGCAGACTGTGAGATTATCAACAGAATGTAGCAGTTACTGAAGCAGGAGCATAAGACAGTCAGTAAAACTTTTCTTGTGTACCAGTTCAGTGTAAAGTATGGATGAGATGGACTCGCTGAGGGAACAAAGTGCATGCAGGCAACAAGAAAAGCCATGAGAAGGTGAAGAAAGTATAAACTGCAAACTAACTCGTGTACCCTTTCAAAACGCTCAGAACTCTCTTAATAAATCTCCACAAGCTCTGTACCCATCAATCAGTATGCTGTGGGCTTGTTCTAGGAGACCTAATAAATACGATAATTTGTCATGTACTTGCATGCTTAGTGCAACAAATGAATTATATTTTCTATTAGCGTTTTACTCTTGTAAGTCTCGTAACCAACTTACACTTCCTGTACAGTTTATGCTGCAATTCATAGATTGCTCTGGAAAGTGATAAGAACTTTTGTCTGCACAGGAAAATGGTGGAATGTTTTGCATTTTTCAGAGAAATGTTTGAGATGACAAGATGTCTTTTCATCTCTGTGTCACATTAAGTCACTGGTTCACCATTATTATTTTACTACTGTGCAAATTTATGCTGGCATTGCTATTCAGATCCTTTCATGTTCTCTGCCTTCTCCTCTCTGCCAGCGAACTGTTGGGTAATGCATTCATCTAATGGATTTTATAAAGTAAATAATACTTATTGACACACTTTATACTGAATTAGACAAATAGTGCATGGACTTGTAGGCCTTACTCTAGCAAAATTCCTATTGGATATTAATTTCTGATACAATTTCTAAAACTAAAATCAGGTTAATTTGACGTAGCAAGAGACGATTCATGACATAGTACTTCTTAGTTTAAACTGAGCCTTTTCAATGTGGTGAGGTCTCTTATTTAAGTGTTACGTTGTCTTTCCTGTAGAAAAATCTTTACTACAATTCACAGAGTTGTTAATAATAACGGCAGCAGTGTATGGACTGCGATGCTACTAAAAGAGGGTTGACATAACCTTCAAGTTACTCTTTGAAAAGCAAGAGATGCCTCAATGGCAGCTGACTCGGTATGTCTCAGCTTTGGAGTCAATTAAAAGCTCCTAAAGAAAAACAAACCTCAAGCTATTCTGAATTTCATATGACTTTATTGCTTTATTGTTAGAGTTTCTAGTATTTTCATTACCTTCACTTCTTTCTCATATTTATCAAATTGTATTCTGTTCAATCAGTCTGTCTTTCAGTATGAATCATGTCAGTTATCTGTTCTTGTAGAATTATCACGATACCATTTATCAGTCTTCCTGCAGGGCTTCCCAGGCACCTGCTGCAGTGTTATGTAAGCTCTTTACGTCATCAAAATCGGCTTCCGGTAACAGTTCACCTATCTTCTCTATATTCTTTCCCCCCGCTCCCATTTAAGAACAGATGCAAATTACAACTCCTGCTTTGTAGGACGAACCAGCCAAGTAAAAGCATGAGTAAGCTACTTGTCTCTGTGCAGCACGTCCCTACTAATGTGCAGAATGGTTTTGCTGCAGAGATAACCCAGAGTTTTAACCCCGGAATTCTTTTCCTTCCACACATACACAGTCTTTAATACTGATTTGTTTATACTTGAATTGTAGTTTTGCAACACGGGCTGGCTCAGTGCTGTTCTGGTGAGTGCTAACGTTGCTCAAGGTCACTCACGCTGTTAGCTTCCTACTGTACTAGCAATGGGCTGTGTGGGTGCAGTATTTGTGCAGGCTCCTTTGCAGTCTCATTGACATGGGGCTTACTTAAAACTACTTACCGTTTGCACAAAGTCTAAGTGCCCTTCAACTTGAAATGCAGATGTAAACTTGGAGTTATTTTTTCAATTCATTGCATTGTTAATATTGCTGAGAGGGTGAAGTGAGGCGTTAACGTAAATGTTTTAAAAGATTTTGTAAAACACGCGGAATCTTGTCCATGCCTTTGCTTTATATAGGCCTCCTCTCAGAAGGTGTGATCTATCTGTTGTTGAACTCAATCGAAGACCTTCCTTCAATAGGAATTTTGTCAATTATACTGATGCTTTCATTAATTTTTTGAGTATAAAGCAGGTTCTTGGGTCTTAATTATAGTGGAAAAAAAATGAATTGGATTTCAACAACGGTGGCTTTCTAGTTCATGCAAGTTGGACAATCTTGCCAAGCTGTGCTAAGAGTGTCTGCTTGCGTGTTTACAGATTGTCTGGTTTGTTGTGAATGTTCAGTGGTTTGCAATATTCAGCCCGTGGTTATGGCCTCAGCGCTTCACTCTGTTACATTTATTTATTACATAAAAAAGAAAATAGAGTTCTGAGGACTTGGGATATCCTTTCTGTGATAAAATATACTGAGCTGTGTTCCCTAAAATATGTGATTATAGCTTGGTTTGGGGGGAAGTTGAATCTTTTCCTTCTCACATATGTTAGCCCAATTAATTGTAATATTTTTTGCATTTAAAAATTCACTTCAATACTTAATAAAACAAAAAATAGAAAATTAAGGAGAAGGAAAGTTTCTGATTTATTTCTGGATGCAAAAAGGTAGAATAAATCATTAAATATCTTTAAAACTACCGTTTGCACAGTGAACATTCTATAATTTGTAGAGAAAAAACATTGTATTTCTCTGTCATAAATTCCAGTGTAGATGTAATAATACTTGTACATGAATGCCCCCTTTCTGATTTCAGTTGTGTGGTTTAAAATCCATGGGCTCAGTTGTATGCTGGTGTCCAGCTGAGCACTGTAATGCACTATAAAAGTCAGCATTTAAAATTACTCATCAGCCTGGAGCATGTAAAGCAAATACACTTGAACCCCTGGTGTAAAGTAACATCAGTGCTGTTGGGGGTTATTTCATTGAATCTATCTCACGAGGAGAAACCTTGAAATGCTTTCCTGGATCATCTGTTGTCGTTTTCTTGACTTAGAACGAGCTCTGCAGATCCCATGGTCTTTGTACTGTATTTAAGTTTTCAATGCTAAGATCTTTCAGAGCATGTATTTATTATATGTAGTATGATAATTTTAATAATCTGTTATTACTAACTTGTTTTAAAGTTTGTAACATCAGTTCTTAAATTATATTTCATAGCTGAGAAACAGTGAACGATTTTTGAGATGTAGTACATTGGCTATTTCAATAAAATAAAAAATTAAGATGCAAATTCAAATGTCTATATTATTCTCAGCTGTGACAGTCAAGAACCAGCTCATTCCATTGTGTCAAATACATCTGTTTAAAATGCATTATTCATTCTGGTGGTGCTTAAGTGGATCTTTGGTCTTGAAATGTCTTTTCTGGGAATGCTTACTGTCCATAAATAACCAAAGTCGCACTGTAAATGTAATATTTGTTAGCCTATAGCTGTGTAAATTGTGTGCGGATATGCTAGTAGTTTCCACTCGAATAGAGAATTGATTGCTTTCAATACTGAAAACCATCCAGCCTGTACTATTAAGGTTTTCTTTGAAAATATTAATGTAACGGAACTGCAGAAAAAGCTGTTTGAATGGTCCAGAAGCCAATATTTATTTCAGAAGACTACAATTATTCTGAATTTATGCAGATTTAAAAAACAACAATGAACATTTTTCATGTAGGTCTTGTGTGGGATTATTGACAAAACCAGTTGGTTTTACTTTTAAAATATGCAAATTTAAAGAGCCTCTGACCAAAATACCTTTAACTTCAAAGCTGGATGCTACATGCAGAGAATACTTCAGCAGTTAGAAATTTGGCACATATAAATATAACCTTCAACTGTTTTATTAATGTTGTTCCAGGTCACTTGAGCTCACGAGAACATGACCTCTTCTCAGAATGTATCATTGCTTAGTAACATGGACCAATTCTTGGCGAACATAAGAGTCTATGTTCCAGCAGAGACAGAGGGAGGTAGGTGTAAGGTTTTTCTTTTCTTTTTCTTTTAATCCCCCCTGCCAATAATTTGGAAAGATATATTTAATATCCTGTATCTGCAGGTGTATGATTGTTCCTATGCATGTTCTTCTGATGTCTAACTATTGCTGTTTTCATTTGCTGCCACAACAGTCTTGTCAGTTCAACTTCTTAATCAATTTGAAATGAGTATGACCAATTTATTCTGATTGATAGTCTGATACTTGATTATCAAGTTGTGAACTAGGTATTGTATGGACTGAATGCTAGTCAGTATGATCGAGAGCATCCCTATTTATGCTCTAGTGATAAAGGATTACCAATGAATATGAAAAAGTAACATTTACTTGCACATCAATTTCTATGGATTTGATTTTTCAAACAAGGATCTGCACTTTCAGTAGAAGAACATAACACACAATATGTGTTATGAAGACTTAGAAGTGTAAGTACAAGGGCAAGGATTGTTTTTGGATAAATGCCTGATCAATTTGAACAGTAGGAACACAGCAGTATTGACTCTGCATTGAGTGTAAGAGAAAGTTTGGCAATTGCATCTTTCCATGATGTTATACCGTGTTGCTCATAATGCTGTGAGATGGGTAATATTTCAGAAACAGCTGTCTTTCAACTCCTAGATGGACCATGTACCCTGAGCATTATTTTGAGTTAGGGTGAATACTGTATTTTAACATCGTACTTGCATCTTGATTACAGGTAAACTTTGTGTACATCTTCATGGTATTCATGTTTTAAATAACCAGCACAGACAAAATCTTTAACGTTTTACTCTCTCTAGTACAATTTAATTAAGACTAATTTAACTTTCTAAAAAATCTGTTAATCAAGCTTTTTTTTTGAAGTAACCTTGACATTGTATCTTTGATAACTTCAAATGCTTTACAACTTTAGTAAAAACAGTAGCAACAGGAACACGCAGCATTGACTACAGACTTGCCAATGGGTTACACCCATTGAGTTTGAGATTCACTTCCCACCCTCTCATATGCTAGTATCTGGAGAGCCTTTAATCATAGGTGGCAGCTATGGCCCTCATGCAATTTTGGCCCTCACTGCAATTTTGTGTCCTAAAGCATATAGAAAGTTTTAGGACTGTATGAGAATCTAATTATTTCTGATATTTAATGATGACAACTTGGTATAAGTTGTAAAAGGAGCATAAATTACTTCTTTCGTTGACAAGACATACTGTATGTGTACTATGGAGTATAATGTTTGTTTTGTCATGCCTTTTCTCGCACTAAGTTGATCCTTTCTCATTGGAATTTTCCAAATACCCGCAGTGTATCACATTTCCCAGCTGAATAATTATACACTTCTTGTGTAAACTATGGCCGTAGTATTTAAGGGATTATTGGGAAAGATGTGTTATGTCTAAATAGCAGCTTTTTCTTGTGACTCATCTATTTGTTGGAGATCGTAGCTGAGGAAGGCTTGTCCAGCTTTCAGGAGTATTTGCAAGATAGAGAAGAGGGCTAGTGATTGGTGCTCTTCCTGATACTACCTGCCACCTTGGGCTGAGAGCATCCATCCAGAGTTTGAGTGAATTGTTGCTCCAATTAAATATTTCAGTATATAGGTTCCCATTAGCCTGTGGACAGGGCTTTGTGGAAATCAGCTATTTTTCCTCTGCAGCTGAAGCACAGACCACTTCTTAAATTTCCAGATATTAGTTTGTCTAATAATGGGATTAATGCTGCTTTTGTTGGAACAAGTGGCAAAACTTCGGTGCGCAAGGTGGGAGCTACATCTCATTGGCTTCAGTGGACTCAATATGCTGTGCATCAAATACACTGCTGCAAATCTTTAAAAATCCACCACCTTTGGTGATATGAAAGCATACAGATAATGTGGAAAGGGTGAACATAATGCACACGCTCTGCATAAATCCCTGATTTTATTTTTCTCATGTACTTAATATGCATAGAAAGAGTGAAGATTTTCTGATTACTTCTTCATCTGTCCATATACCCATACATTCTAGTCAAACAGATGTTTTGGAGCTATTGCAATCTTGAGGTAAAGCCTTTAAGTGACAGAAAAAAATACTGTTTTTCTTGATGCATTTTCCCAATGGTTAGTTAAATGTATTTAAATTAACTCCATTCTAGCTTATTTTTCTTCTCATGCAGTCTTTTCAGCCTTCCCGATCAAGTAAATCCAGCCACAGTCTGGCTTTAATTTTTCAGTCAAAATACACTCTCAATTCTTCATCCAAAACACTTAAACAGGTTTGCAACATTTGATCACACGGGTGTTCTTTAAATTTGTTTTCTAACATGGCTAATTGAAGAAATGGTGCATGACTTATTCAGGTGTACTTTCAAATCATCATCTATGTTAGATTCTACTTTCTCCTGACACTTAATTCACAGAAAGTGTCAGATGCCTGGCATGTGGGTTTAAAACAAAAAAAAAAAAAAAAAGAAAAGCCGATCAAAGAAAAATATTTTTTCATGTTTGCATTTATGCCACTGTCTTAAAGTGATAGGTAGTGAGAATGAGGGCTATATCATGTGATTCGAACTAGCACCATATGGTTCATGTAGCTCAGTGTCTCATTCATGCAATGAAATCAATGCAATTAAAAATGACAAGTAGAAAATAAAAAATCTTTTTTTATGTTACAGTGCCCATATCCAAAATAAAATGCTGATCTAATATTCTGCTCTGTATAAGATGTTTTATTCTATTTGTGTGGTCAGAAGGTTCTGCTTTCAGATCCTTCAGATTTCAGATTTAGTTTTCAGCAAGGTCTTGCTTTTGGTTGTTTTCTGGATGACCTGATTAGACTATAGCAAGACAGCTGTTTTGCTTCAAAGTAGCATAATTAAAATATACTTAACTATAAAATGTGCCGGAGTCCAGAAGTGACCCAAAGACTTTCTCCCAAAATGTAATTTGGTAACAATATATCCATCTTCTGCACATCAGTAAAGCTGTGTTCCCTTGCTGTGACCTTCAGGAGATCAAGGCAACGTAACAAAAACTATATGCCTTTTGAGTTTCACCTTTTTTCTGAATCTAGCTGTTCCTATGATGGGAACTGCCTAATGCAATTTTGATAGTTCTAATCATGTGCGTGCTGAGTAGATAGATATAGCTATGGAAGCCTACACACGTGTATGGGCTGTGCAAAGCTTGTGTAAAAGCCTAAATGAATGGTAAGATCTTTTCTGTGCTTGTAAGTGAGCAGAAAATCAGTTGAAAGGGGAAGATAGGGAATTATATAAGGAGCTGGGGGACTAGCACATACTGATTTACAGGGTGATAATTAATCATGTTCCACATATTAGAGTCTATTAGTTTTTCTCCTGTGATAAAATTTTTATTTATTAGAGATTGTTATTTATATAAGTACTGTGATATATGCTTCTTAATATACTGATTAGTCTTCTAGATAATTCACAAAAAGACTTATGTTCAGGATATCCCTGAAATGGTGTTTTGAATATATAATTAGAAAGTAATATACTTCTGAGTACATTAGTCATTTCGAAGAGTCAGCAGCTGACCTGTAGTCATTGAACGAGGTCTCTCTAGTTGATTCAATTACTTGTCAGCATGCCATTATACTTACTGACTTTTTCACTCAAGGCTTTCTGTGCCCTGTATGTTGGAAGACATCTATACATACATTTTTTTTCAGAAAGAATTTTGGAAAGTGGGTTTGATACAGGATGATCATTTTGATTGTAAAAAGATTGCATGCTCAATCAGCCATAGGCTTAGTAGACTGATAATTCTTTGGACATGAAGCCTCTTCTGTTTTAGATACAAATAGTATATCTAAAATAATGTTGGATACGGTGATCTATTCCTAGCAGATCATACTTACTGTCTCTGTAGGTATGAATCAACTGAATTAGTGCCAACAAAAAAGCATTTGCAAGCGAAGGCTGAATTTTGATTTTAGCATTAAAGCACTTTCTCACCAGACCTGCCTTAGCAGAGGAAGCAGAATTTAGAAGACGGGTGGAAGTGGGCAGAGGAGGAACAGGTTTTGTACTAGATGCCACTCTGACAGTGTTTCATGTATTTTAATTCATATTAAGACTACTGGTGAAGAATCAAGGAAATCTTGCGATGCGGATCTGCCAGCCAGAACTGCACCACCGGAGTGCCCAATTCTTCCTGGCACTGTGGCTGGGAAGGAAGACAGCTTTGGGCAGTTCTGTGCTAACTCTGCTTGTTCAGATCTTGTTTCAAAACGTGGGGTTTCTTGTTCAAGAAAAATGTACCTGTCAAACCAAAAGCCTTAGGAAAGGCATTTTGACCTTTTTGCTTTCTCAGTGGAAAAGAACCCTATTTATAGCAACAGTTCAAAGCATTTAATATGCTTGCCAATTAATAAAACTACTTAGTCATCTCTTAATTATCCAAGGTAATGGGAGATAAGAATGGGAGAGAAGTTCAGTGTAGTAAATATTGTATGTAAATGAGGCTTATAAGAATATATTCAGTAAGACCGTTTTTGAAAAGTGTGTAAGCAGTTTTCTGTAGAGAGTAGGTGTGGGCTGCTTTAAATAGCAAAAAGCAGAACAGAACCTGATGCAAGTGGCTTCCCTAGTGTGAATGGGAGCAGGAACAAAAGCAGTGCAAAGTAGGACCAGCTTCGTCCCCTTTACTAATACTGAACCGGGAACAGACTGTAGATCCAGCTACAGCACCAGATTGGCAAAGGTAGTGACAAAGTGTAAGTGTCACCGAAGCAGTAAATCAAGCATAGAGGAGGATTAATGCAAATGAAAAAGTGAAGAGAGCTTCATAATCATAAAGCTGTTGCTGTAACTACCACAACAGAGACAGAATCTGTGTCAGTTATGTGCCATTATGTCTGCTCCACTGCTCTTCTGACTGTAACATGCGCCAAAGGCATGCTTCTGTCTTTTAAGTGGATTACAGGAAAGGTTAGAAAGCTCAAAACTGCATGTGATTTTTTTTCTCTGTGTTTTTCCTCCCTCTTTTCAGTTGCTTAGAAACAAACAGTACATATACCCCTTGTGAGACTTTTCTGTGTAGGATCACGTATTTTCTTCCTCAAATATGCAAAAGATCCATTAACTGTTCACCAAAATATATTAAGACCAGAGATGCAAGAAAGCCATCTATTCCATCAGCAGGGGATTTCATTGCTGTCAGGATGTGCGTTAAAGGCCACATGTTATCTTCACACACAATGTCTCCTCACTGGAATGAAGGGACAATATAAATGAGATGAAGCAGTGGTTTCACTTAAAATGTCCAGTACTGAGCATACCATTAAAGATTTGAATGAAAGGTGATTTAGCTGTGCTGGGAATCACTGACGTTGATAATTATCCCCTTCAGGTATATCCTTTGTAATACCCAGTCTTACATGTTCATTGACAGATGACATGGTATTCTTCCTGTTTAACTTAGTGTGTGACATCATCGTGAAAATAGTCAAGTGTAAACGTCATTTGCTTTCTCACTCAGAAAGGTATCTACAGAGTAATTACAGACTGCACATTTCTTCCGTGCACTTATGACGAGTCATTTCTGTGTTCTTTTTTCCACGAAATATCCCTTTCAATATACATCTGAGGAAATTCCACTTTTTCTTAGTGATTTAATCTTTCTGATTGTGAGAGGGACTAAAGCATTATGTTTTGGCATCGCAGTTTCTTCTGTTAAGCATCCTTCAAACTGAAGCAGCATGTCACAATAGATCATGGTGTCACCACAAACTGCTGCAAATTTTATAAGCAAAATACTTTTGGTGCCCCATAAGCATGCAACCTAATGCACAAGCGTATACCATTTTCTGAAAAATAAATAAGAAAGAGAAATAATTACTCCCTAGTGATCCAAATAAGCCAAAGTGTGTTTTTCATGTGTTTGCTTACTCCAAGTTACGTCTCATAGTTACTCATATACTACTCATAGTTACGTCTCACAGCAGTGTATTTGGTGTCGCTGTGTTGGTGATTTACAGACCACCACAGCGATCTCTCAGTATGTATCAGTACTGTTTATAGATGAACCTGTGTTGGATAGCTGTGTGTCATTGTCTACCTACCAGAAGTTTTTTTTAGTGGTAAAGGTCTAATACGGCAATCTTGGTAGTGTGTATATCTCTCATTGACTGGGAGAGCAACGTGCATGACCTTAAGCATCAAACAGGTTTTGACAAGCTCACGTTTGGGCAGTTGAGCAGCCTGCCTGACCCAGGTGCCCAAGCATAGAGCATAACTCCAATCTTAATGAAATCAAAGAGCAAGAAATAATAAGCTGAAGGGTTTACGTTTTAGGTCACTGCAGTAACTATGAATGTTTGCCACTCATGGTCACTGAGCAATGAGAAGTATTTAAAGCGAATAAAAATGGTATTTGTGTCATCGTGTCACGTGAAAATGTTTTTGGGGAAAGTTATTTGATTTGCAAACAGGCATTTAATTGGAGTTGAAAGTTGATTAAAAAATTTTAGGATTTTTAGTGATTGTGTGACAGCTGAAAACAATAGTGCTCTTGGGGGAAGGGGGAACAACAAACCACCACCAACAACTAAAAAAACCCTCTAAAAACAAAACAAAACAAACCCACAAAAATACCCTGCAAGATTCCATAGCTTTTCATTTTTAATACTTCTCAGATAACAAGTGAAATAGAATAGTAAATGTTCCTGATGAATAGTAATTATTCGATAATTATTTATTTCATTTATAATTTGCATTTGTATATCTTGAATTAAAATGCAGTATACTGCAATTAGGCTATATTCAGCTGGCAATACCATCTAATGCACACAAGAAAATGCAAATTTAAGGCTTAGTCTGTATCTAAATGTTATCAGGACTCCTTGAGGGTAATGTCCTTTGCATCCAGCTACCCTGGATGTACTTTGCACTCTGTGTCTGCTCAATAAGCTGTAGGGAGCAAGTTTTTATTCTATATACTAAAGTAAATCATACTAATTCTGTTCATGTCAAGGGGTTATAGTTCTGATAGGTAAAGGAGATCGATATTAGGCCCTTCGTTTGCAGCTGGTAGTGTTTTGCCTTCTAACAATGCCTGAGAGTCTGAAGAAAGGGCAGTTTTATTTTCAATGTTTTGAAGCAATCTGAGCATGGTTGCAAACATTTCTATTAAATGTCATGTGTGTTAGTCTGCAACCCTTGTGGAAAAGCACGTGGGTAGGTAAATACCTCAAGTTTTGCTGGTCAGGAGTTGAAATATATCCAGACTATATGTCTGCTTTATTAGAGAGCAAAAAAGCAGTTTTGTGACATGTTTTTATCATCAGCGATCCAGTGAGTTTGAGTGGCTTTTTGAAGAGTAGCTATGCCATTAAACTCAAAGAAGAAGCCATTTCTTTTATTCCTCCCAACCAAAAAAAGTATTGGAAAGAAAGAGATTGTGCTCTCTGGATATAATGTATGGACTCTTCATCTTCTGAGAACCTATAAAATTTTTTCTTGAGACCATTGTTTTTCCTCTGTTACTCTGTTTGAGAGGGATACTTTCTTTTGTGAAAGATGACCATCATTCATCATCACTGAGGTTAACCTCTCTCTGTTAAGCTTTAGGGTTAATATGCAGACATGATCTGAGTGCAAGCAAAATAATCGCCTTTGGATTACTCACTTGTATTTATTCTGTAGCTGATAGAACGAACACAGATTATTTATCTAAAAATGTTCTTTTTGGTATCTAGTAAAGAATCAAGGTTGTTCACAGTATAGCAAGCCTTAAAGGAAGCATATGCATGTTATCATATCTTAAAAGGTTGGTTACTTCTCACAGTAGTTGTTTTTCAAATGGGATCGTACTGAATGATCTCTTTGAGGCTTTCAGACAATTAGAGATCACCAGAGCTCTGTCTGAAATCAGTAGGAACTGAGGATAATAAGGGGGGCAAGAGCTGACACATTTGAGTTGTAAGTAGGAAAATTAAGTTCGTTCTATAGTTATAAAAGAGTTGTAACTGGATATAAGGACTGTGTCTGCATGCATCCTCAGTGCATGCAAGTCATTAATTGGTTATCCATCAGATGCAAGAACTCCCTGGTTCATCCTCAGCACAGAGGAGATAATGGAGTAGTTTGTGTCTGGGTGATTAACAGGACTCCCAGACATGCTGCAAGGATCCTGGCACCAGAGAGTCTCATTGCATTCCAGACAGAAACTGGCCATCCTGGTAGAGAGACTTGATTTCCCCATGTAAGTGTTACCTGGTACCTAGGTCCTAAAGAATTAAGTTTTTCTTTTTAATGAACACTCTGTTCATGGGTGTCTATGCAGCAGTAAGCACCGTGGAAAATCAGCATCCATTTTTGTCAAGGCTAAATAAGATTATAAGAATGCTCTATTTCCTATTTCATTTCATTCACAACTTTTTCATAAATTCACCTCTGACTGCAGTGTTTATCCCCACTTCTGTCTCTCCCAGATACTTGCCACCCATCAGATCTGCAGCTCAGCTGCTTAAATGAACCTTGTCTGACCCGCTTTAGTTAAAAGAAGGACTGAAATAGAATATCAGAGGGAGCTTTAGCAATGCTTTTTCATAGTTGTAATCAGTTAGTGTTTATTGGATTAATAATTAACGTGACCATACTCTTGCAAATATGCATTTTTATTGCTAATTCCATTTTGGTAGTAATTGAAGGGGATTTGTATTTCATCCTAGTAAACAGGAATAACTGCAAAACACACTGATATTGTAAAACTGCCATTCAGCAGCACATCATGGAGTTTCTTTGTACTTAATTGTTTAGAAGGAATTAATTTTGTTTTAATCTTGATCTCTGTCTTTACAGCTAGATGCTCTTTGGAAAAAGTAGCATGGGGTTTCCTGTTGGTTTGGTTTAACTCTGTTGCTGCTTGTACTTTGGGAAAAGACTTCATGAAGTTTGTCTTGGGCTCTGAGATAGCCCATTGTAGCTGGTAAAACATTAGCCAAGAATTATTTTTGACGCTTGCCTGGAAGCGG
Organism: Tauraco erythrolophus; assembly: GCF_009769465.1. Classification (NCBI taxonomy): domain Eukaryota; kingdom Metazoa; phylum Chordata; class Aves; order Musophagiformes; family Musophagidae; genus Tauraco; species Tauraco erythrolophus. The sequence goes on along the minus strand of NC_141478.1, from coordinate 16,399,467 downwards.
TGCAGAGGCAGGATAGTCGCTTGTGGAACTAGTTGTTGTTATGTATAGTTATTCCAGTCCAACAGTGTACTTCAGTAACCAAACACATTATTTTGATAGGTCTCTGCCAACTATTTTGAAGCAGTTTAACGTAAAGAAGCTACAGTTCTGTTCAAAGTTATAGCAATGATTTTTTTTTTTAACTTGACCAAGGGGGGGGGGAAAATTAAACCTTCATTCCTTATCTGCCTTTTCAGATAGCTGTGAATGAAGCAGACTCTTCACGAAATGTCCCTGCAAAGATATCATTAGATCAATTATTTGCTTCAAAGCTTAGAGAGAATATTTGTAAGAGGGAAGAAAAGAAACAGAATACTTTTTATTACATTTTACAGCAGTGGGGAACCAAAGCATTAATGTTTCAACTGTGAATTAATGACCAATTAAGAGGTACAACAGTTGTGGTAAAATGATGTGGTGTTGCTCATGTTTCTGGCATATTGCTAGTTCGTTGTTTTGATTCTTTCCTGTTTCCTAAAGAAAGGAGTTAATATTATGGGATTAATTATGCCATACTGTGTGTGCCTTTGTTGTTCGTCTCTAGAATGGTGGCCTGTTACTTTGGCTCTCAAAAAGGAGGGGGAAAAGTTGGCATAAGTAGCTTAAAGATAATTGCTGGGAAAAGGACTACATCCATGTCATCAATGTCTATATGAATATTTGTATCCATTTCCAGTCAGGTTTAATATGCTTATAGTCTAAATCGATAGCTGTATTCACTTGATGGATAGTACCATCTGTGCCCAGAGTCCTTGTCCCCAGATGTAGGAAGTCTGTGGATGGAGGAATGCATAGAAACGGTGATAGATTGAGGATGTTTTACTGGTCTGTGTTGTGAAGCTGATCTCCACAGCATCCTGTAGAAACTGTAGAGGGACATTCTTCCAAGTAGCTTGATGAGTCAGTCCTCTGTATTGAGCTTTCAATGGAGAAGCTCAGCCTTCCATTGCAAATTCCGAGCCACTGCACTATCTGGTGAACAATATGTGTCTCCTTGAATATGTGCCTATGGACTCATCTGTTCCATACCAAGTAAGACACCTTGGTTAGATATTTCTGCAGAGAAGGATGTTAGAAAGATTTCTCCATTGAGAGGAGCTGCAGACTTTATTTATAATGAAGTTAAATCCAGATGAGAGATTGTAATTTAAATTGAAAATAATACAATATTTCATAGAATAGTTTGGGTTAGAAGGAACCTTCAAGATCATCTAGTTCCAACCCCTCTGCCGTGGGCAGGGACACCTTCCACTAGATCAGGTTGCTCAAAGTCTCATCCAACCTGGCCTTGAACACTTCCAGAGATGGGGCCTCCACAACTTGTATGGGCAACCTGTTCCAGTGCTTCCCCACCCTCAGAGGGGGAAGAATTTCTTCCTTAGATCTAATAGAAATTTACCTTCTTTCAGTTTAAAGCCATTACCCCTTGTCCTGGCACTACACACCCTTGTAAAAAGTCCCTCTCCAGCTTTCCTGTAGGTCCCCTTTAGGTACTGGAAGGCTGCTAGGTCACCCTGGAGCCTTCTCTTCTCCAGGCTGAACAACTTCAACTCTCTCAGCCTGTCTTTGTAAGAGAGGTGCTCCAGCCCTTGGATCATCTTTGTGGCCTGGCTCTGGACTTGCTTCAACAGCATCTTGTCCTTCTGATGTTGGGGGACCCATAGCTGAAAGCAGCACTTCAGGTGGGGTCTCAGGAGAGCAAAGCAGAGGGGCAGAATCACCTCCCTTGACCTGCTGGCCACGCTTCTTTGGATGCAGCCCAGATTACAGTTGGCTTTCTGGGCTGCCAGCACACATTGCCAGCTCATGTTGAGCTTCTCATCCACCAACACCTCCAAGTCCTTTTCCTCAGGGCTGCTCTCAATCCATTCTCCACCCAACCTGTACTTGTGCTTGGGATTGCCTTGACCCATGTACCAAGTACACTTGACCTTGTTGAACTTAGTTTCTGTGTTAGGGGTGTGAGTTAAAGCAGATATAAAGGTCATATTTGCATAAAGTACAGCTTAGGAGCAGAATACCTGTTTGAGAGGCTGCAAACGGTGGGAGTTAACTGATGTGATTTAAATGCGCATCTTTCCTGCTGTGATAATTAGCAAAAAGATGACAGATAATTAAGCATGAGGGGTTTGTTTCTTAAACATTACCTTTTGGATGAAGCATAAATAATGAAGGAAAATATGTCCATAATTAATATTTTGTCATTCCTACAGTTCATTGAGCATAAGATCAAACTGCAGGAGCACCAGAATATTAAGTAGCTTGTTCTGCTCTTTAAGGAGCAGATCACACTTCTTGTTTTTGAGGCCGTAATGCAGACCTACTTAGAAATGCATAGGCAGTGAAGAATTCGACTTCATGTAGTATTGGGAGTTAATTAAAAATTATCTGCTGTTCTCAAACAGCCAATTTTAGAAGTATCTGGCAGAAATTCAGATTAGAAACTTGCTTTCCAGAGTAATAGTGAGGGGTATGTCTTCTCTGTTGCCATTTCGAAATATCATTATGGGAATCTAATTGTATATTAAATGGTAGAAGGATGGACTCATTCTGTAATACTGAAAATTGATTTGAATTGTAATTTTTTCAGAAAAAATAATCTGAACTAGCTTTATGAATTTGGAGAATAGTAAGTAAATGCTCTTTGCGGTACTATCACTCGTTGCATGGGAATGCTGTGGGTACAGACTAAATATATATATAATGTAAGTATATAAAGACCTAAAAGACTTTTTGTGTCACAATAATTGCTGAATTTTAACTCATTTAGGAGCAAATTTTGGAAATTGCCAAGCATTTGTGAACTTATTAACTTTCTAGTGTATGAAATTCTTAGTAAATCATTAAAAAAAAGTGAGCACACCCACATGTTTTCATGGACGCATTTTCAATTTATGAGTGGGTCACTTTGCATTAACTCTATCACTGAACTCCAGAGGCTTACGCACTATCTGCAGCTTTGTTTGACCACACTCGTTACTTGGTGAAACCTGGATGTCACCTCTTTGTTCGTATTAGCATTCTCCTTTGGATTCCAAGATCCATTGATTTGATTCTCCACAGTCACACCTGCGCACTAAAAAAAGTGGGCAGAATATGGAAATAAATCTGTTCCAAATCAGTGCAATCTGTAAATGAACTCAGTGCCAGCTTTGGAAAGAAGTACTTGTCAGGACTGTGCTTGAACTTTAGATAGGCCGTGGTTTGGTCATTCTGTCTACTTATTGTAATTGGACAGAGGATTTAAATAAAATGCACGTTCATTTGTGAAGAGCAGCCCTCAAAAAAGTGGTCGTGAGAGTTTTATGTCTGCCTTTAGACATCACAGGAAGGGAAGGGTGTGGGGATACCTGATGTCCTGAAAGTAACCAGTTAAGAGGACTGCGTGCTGGAGAGACGAGGGGATTGGTTGGTTGGTTTTTCTAATCTAAAAGCAGAGTTCTTCCCTTAGTATTTAATTCCTGAATCTGAGATCAAGCAAAAAGCCTTGCTAGAACAGGAAGCCTGTATGTTCTTATACTAGGACTTCTGCTGCCTCAGCAGCCTCTGTAGTGTGCAACTGCCCTTTGCAGGCAAGCATTAGCAAACGTGGATTTCATAATATGGCATTAATGCAAAAGTTTCAACCGTTTTTTTCTGGATTTAGGAGTGCACAAACTAGGCAAAATTCTGAATAGGACAAACGAGAACCTCCCATTTCATTCGAGGCCACAAAATCAGTAAGAATATTGAGCCAATTCTTCTAAGATCAGTTCCCAAATCTATAAACCAACATCCAGTCTTACTACACTTGTGTACTTAATTTTGAGGATTTTCCCTTCCTAAAGACTTTTTGTTGATGATTAATCGGAGGCCATCAAGAGTGTTACTCAGAAATTCATGGCACATAGATACTCATCACAGTGGAGGAATTTCAATTTACATGGTTTAAATTAAATCAAGTTCAAAGTGATTTATTGTCTTATTAATGACACATAATTAGTCAACAATCGGGGAACTGTAAATTCAGAATCGAAATGTTTTTTATCAAATCCCTAAACACAGGTATGCTTTGAAAAGTTGATTATTAAAATGAGATGTCCAAATTCCATTGCCTCTCATTAAACACCAGAACTAATTTGAAGTGTTTGAAGTAAGAGTAAGAGAAGCTGTTAGAGCTAAATACCAAGTCCTCTCTGCCTTCTACACCCTCGCAGGCAGCGGTGACCCCGCAATCAGCAGTCAGCCAACACTGCTATTGCTGATATGTTCATTCCATCCTTATGACCATGTGGTACGCTAGTCAAGAGTTGTCCTCTCTGCAGCCTAGTTACCTAAGGGGAGAGGATCTCGTTTGATCTCCAGCACAGAGAAAAGATGATAAAGAGACTGAAGAGAGTGTGTAAGCAGTAACTTTAATTATCTTTTCTAGCTTCGAAATACAGCATTTGGGAATTGATAAATTAATTCTGGAAAAAAAATAAAGTGGCACTATGGTGTTTCAGGGACAACGTAGCTGAGAAGTTGTATTTTATATTAATGTAATGTGGTAAACAAGTTTAATCTCCTTGATAATTATATGCAACCCTGTGCTGATCAAAGTGAAATAGTCTGGTCATTTATTGGAGCAGTGGCCTCTGTTGGTTTGTATAATGTTTATTATTTGGTGGGTTCAGGTCATTAAAAGAACATTATGATCTTGGATCCCTATCTGCAGATTAATTTGTAGTAAGCAGGATGCTGTCTTGAAGAGCTTAGTTGCTTGAAATCTGTTGTAAGTGAAGAATCTTTAAAGCGAATTTCTCTTCATTTGCAGCTTTGTAGATTGTTGTTTGCAGTTCTGACACCAAATTATATTGAACTAAATTGAATCCTCTCTAACATGATGTCAAATTCCGTTTCATTTTTATCTTGCGTAGGGTGAGATGGTTGCTTATTCAATAGCAAACCAAAGGAAAGATCAAAGAGAGCTCTGTGACTCAAATGTTCCAAGTATTGGTATTGTGCATTAACCCATCCATTTCTGGATATTTTGCCTAGGTAAATGCAAGAAGTGTGTGCTCTAGAGGAGAAATGGAGACTTTTCATTTCCCAGCATTCCTTAAAATAATCTTTGCATCTGTTAGAGTTAACGAACCAGAGGCAGAATGGATTAAATGTCAGCTCACTCAGCTGCTTAACTGGCGTATTAGAAAGAAACATGCCTTCAAGGCCCTGTTAAAGGCATGAGACTTTTAATGTTGTATTTCTACTGATTTTAGTTAGTTGCATGATGGTAGCACCTAGTGACGCTGGCTATAACTGGTTCCCATTGAACATGGTGTCTGGGTAAGCAAATATTAAAATACAACACTTTTACTGCAGTGTATATGGTATAATCGGGGAAGACAGTCTGGAAACTCCTAGGAGTTGCAGTGATGCATCTGAAACCACTTAGCACCACTGGCAGTGCTGCAGAACAAGTTCAAGAGGTCTGTTCCCTGTTTGAATGCTGGATGTATTTTTTTTTTTTGACATCGCTGGTGCTTATTTTGAGCTTCTTTTAGGGTGGGGAGGGATGAGACTGTTTAAAAACTTGCTGTAGTCTTCTGTTGATAGAAAAAGGTGGAAAGTTTGCATTGGTTCAGCACTACTAACTGCCTTATACCTCACAGCAAGTTCTACTCGAACTGCTGCTTGTTCTGATGAAGCTGTACTATAAATGTGGGATTGCATTAACTGTCATCTTGTTCTTTAGGTAGTAATAGATTAAAGATAAGACAGGAAAATATGAAAAATACAGAGAGCTGAATCTTCAGCTAGATGTGAGGAGCAGGGACTTTGAGTGAAAGGACTGATGTTACGGTTACATGATAGTTAAAAGACTTCTAACATAATTGAGAACAATTTAGAGGTCTCCATCATGCTGACTTCTGGCATCCTCTAAAGACTGTAACAACCACTTGGTATTTGAAAACAAAGGAACCGTGTTATATCAGTGCTCTCTCTTCTGTTACAGAATTCCACCCTAGGAGCAGAGCTGTTCTCTTTGGATTTACTGGTTTTATATTTTGTGAAATGTAGCCGTTCTGAGCAAATGGCTGTGACAGCAGACATGGAGACTTTCACTGTGCTAGCAGTGGCTGTGTCTGAAGTAGCAGTGTGCTAACATTGCTACTAATGAAGCCAGCACCGATCTGGATTTGTTCACTATGCTGCATAATTTATGCTGGAAGTTCACACCCTTTGCTGTCGAATGCAGAATATATTTTCTGGTGCTTTGTGTTATTTATTCTTCATCAGCTTTTTAAATTTAGTAGAGTAAGTAGGAGGCCACCCCACGTACAGGAGCAATGCCAAAGATTTGGAGTTTTTGGAGGAGACTGAAAATAGAACAAAGCTAGGTTGAAGTGATGAATGGCTTACTGCAACAAAGGTCATTTTTCTCTTCACGAGAACAATACCTTTCACTGTCCCTTTGGCCTTCACACTATTTTTCTGTAAACCTGCTTCAAGCTGCAATGGAATTTCATTTTCTCTCTACAGTTCTTTGATACTTGATTTACCGTTACCATCTGGCTCGTCAGCCCTGTTAGACTGGGATGCAGAGCTACTGCCTGCGTCCTGCTGTTTCCTACCTTCATCACTGGATCCTGAATATCCTTAGGCTTTTCTATCTCTCCTATATTCACTTACTGCAAAGCTGTTCCTTGGGTTCCTGCATCCTAACCACATTCTTTCTAGCCAAAAAGACTGAAGAAAACTGTGTAGAAGGTTTGCTGCCTTTCCCCACCATTTCAGAGATTGTTGTTTACTATCTTGATTAAGGCCAGCTTCATCTTCAGAAATGCTGGCAAAAAAAGAGCGTTTATCTACGTTGCTTCTGACCCTTTAGTGGTAAAGGCTGGTGGCAGGTATCTTGAGTAAGGAATAATTCACAGGTTGGCTGTCTTTAATGGTGTTTTGATGATCTGGTGAAATTTCTCAGAAGTGTAATGATGAGATTACGAGGTATGAGGCTATTTTAGGGATGTTGTGAGTATGAATGCGTTCGTGTTTGTGAGGTGTTACCATCCTGTAGTGCTGGCAACTGGATTGAGTCAAATTGGTATTTATAGTTTCATTATTTAGTCTTTTTATTCCAACGTGTTTACAGAGAACTGGGCATGTATTGGAATACATATGGTCATAAATCAGTAAAGGAAATGTTGGGATTCTGTTGTATTTAGTATGCGATTAAGTTATTCTTGAACTTCTGCATTTGCTGAGCCTCTTGCATTTGAATTTTGCGGGTTTTAAAGGCAATAAATCAATTTGAAGCTGAAATATACTGTATTTTATTTTTCCTATTTCTTTCTATCTTGTTTTTTTAAAGGTTCTTTTCTTTCTTCCATTGATTAGTGTAACCAGTGGCAAATTTTGCAGTAGCCTGCACTCAGATCAGGCTGTTTCACTCTGTAAACAGACAAGTCCTTGTACTCACATTGTCTGTTTAGTCTCAGTGAGAATTATGTAAGAATTAAGTACCCTTGCAAGATGACATGCCAGACCTTGCTCACAAATCAGGTCTTTAACATAATTAAAGGAAGAAACTGTTTTGTACTGTTTTATGAAGAGATTTGAATGCTAAGTGAAGAAAGCTTCAATCTTTTTCCTTTTAATTACATCGCAGCATGGAGGCTAAATTAGACAATTTTAAAATTCTTATGCTTAACATTTCAGTGACATATATTCCAGTTTATATGACTAGTTAATGATGACAAGTTTTTATATACCCATACATCCTTATATATATATATGCATACATATGCACAGATAGATCAATAAAATATAGACAATTAAACATTCAGCTTTATGATTTATGGGAATCTGTTGCTTCACTGTTGGCAGTGTTGTAAGAAATGAGTAAATTGTTTATAGTTGACACTGCTGTGTGCTGTAAAGTGTACAAAGATATGCATTATGTTACAGCAGCTGATTTAGCCTTTTTTTTTTCCTGAGCTTTAGTCTTGGAGTCTAGGATCTCAGGGATTGCATATGTGAATATACTCCTGCAGCCTCTCACTAGGAAATGGGAAACACCTCACTTTTATTTTCCATACTTTCTTTTCAACTAGTGCAAAAAAAGTTATTGAAAATCTGTAGCACTGGTGAGTGAGAACGCTTTTCAGACTCCTCATGTACCTTCTGCAGAGTAAGCCAGTGCTTTGGCCATCTGGCTGAGATGGAGGGGAGTGAGAAGGGGAAGATACTTAGCTAATTCAAAGCAAGATTATTTTATTGCTAGTTTTACCTAAATATAAGCATTTAGCAAGTCATATACTATTAAGAATGGAATTGGTTAGGTTTTGTGTGCAATTTTTACCTTTAATACAATTATTCATCACACACAATATAGAAGGTATTAAGAATAAAGCGTGAATTCTTCAATATGAGTATGAGAAGCTAGCAGTAGTTGCTTTAGCACTCAACAAGAGGAAGAATAAGATTTTTTCGATATATTTGATGATTTATTTAGAAAATGGGAGAGAAATCTTAACTGGTTTCAGACATATCAAGAGAAGCATACTTTTTCCTGGTTTTCCTCACCAGAGAGGAATCTGGATGGTCCTTGTAATGACCTCTTGAAAGTTTTCTGTCACTGTTACAAATGTAACAGCTCTGTTCTATCCTTGCATCCAAGGTCGTCCTTTATGCTGACTATAAAAAGTCATTTCATTCAAGTGCAGACACTTCTGTGGTGGAACCAATGTAGGAGAGGAAATGAAGAAAAACATCATTTCCAATTAAGGCTGCAGAGAGAATTTAGGTGGACAGAACATAATTACACAGACTGGAATTTGTCAAGTGTTCCAGGTCTAACAGCTCTATAATGAAATAAAAATATTTTGTTTACAAATATTTTATTCTCGTAAGCACATCCTACACTCAATTCCAATCAATTTCAGTATTACCCAAAAGAAACGGATGACAGCTTGATGTTGTGAGTAGGAGTTGCATTGTAGGGGCATTCTTTTATTGATTTGTTCTGGGATTTTTGCCTCCTGAAGCATGAGATCTAATTTGTCAAATTTCATTTTTCTGTTTTTTCATATCCATCCCTACAGTAGATGAAATCTTACTCTGCTGATTGAAAACATTTGGTTCATTGCAAGGCAAACGCGTTCAGTTTTTTGTTTGTTTTTCTCCTCTCTCTCTCTCTCATAATGGATATTAGGGAGGCAAAAATACCAACAGTTTGGTCTTTGCCTTCTGTTGCAGTAGTCGGTTTCTTTTCCCTTACTGAGTTTCCCAAAAACTTATCCTCAAGGTCACTGTAACTGTTTTAGCTGTTGAAATATGTCTGGTTAGTATATGGAGATCTTTATCTGGAAAAGTGCAGTGTGGGGTTTGGGGCAGAAATAAGAAATTAGAGTCACCATTATGTCTTAATGAGCTCAACCTGTTCTTGAGGGAGATTTTTTTCTCATATGTTCTTGTGCACACAGCAATGGGGGGGAGGAGTGTTTACTATAGAGATAAGAGTCCTATGACTGTTGATACCCATTGAGTAAATAGCTTGATTATCCAGATAGCGTTTGCGATGGATGTGAACTTGCTCTCAGTGCTTTAGATCTTAAAAAAGGTAGCATAGTAGATTAAAAAGTATCAGTAGCCCAGCTCTATAGCAATGGTCTGTGGAAAAGAAAGTCCGCACATTGTGCCCCGCGCGCAGAATGTGTTGTTTCAGTGAGGTGCTGAGATGCAGAGTTCAATACCCAGTTAACTCTTGAAACACTTCTTATGATCGGTTGCTTCTCAGATGCTGATACATCAGTCCTTTAGGAGAGAAACTCTCGCAGTTGAAAAAAGGGTTAAGAGTGTGTGTGGAGGGTTTTTGGTTTGGGTGTGTGTTTTTTTTTTTTTTTAAATAACTGCAGCATAGCATATCTGCACTCAAGAGATTGCTATGTCACCAGCTATGTTAACACAGCCTGCCTTTGCCTTGCCCTCTGTGTCCTCATAACAGACTTCATGGCAGGGAGGTTGGAATTAGATGATCTTTGAGGTCCCTTCCAACCCTAACCATTCTATGATTCATAGTAGGAGTCCATTATCCATGTATGACTAGGAACTTGGAAGCATTGACTTCTTTCACATCTGCTCAGGACAGATACAGACAGGCTGGATCTCGAACTTCGGAGCTGTAAGATGTTTTCCATGGTTGACAGGCATACAAAGAGGGGAGCACAGGCTGTTACTCTGGTGTCTTTTTGATTATCCATGATTTTGCTTTGTTGATTCAGACAAAAGGATGTTGTAATTTAAAGCATATGATTGTTCTCAGTATTTCTTTCTCAGTCTTTTGAATGTGTAATAAATGCACTTAGTCATGAGCCTCCATAACATACTTCGTGTAGTATCTAAAAAGGTAAAGTCTTTTCTTCATTTGTGTGGAGTCTGGGTCTTCACAAGCTGTTCACATGGCTGGTGTAAGAAGGAGAAAACAAATGTGGCTCAATAGCGTGCACTGTGATGTCAAATCTCCAGTGGTAACTGTTGGCTGGTTTCTTATGCTCCATTTATGCATTTAGATTAGCAAGCCAGTAAATGCAGCAATAGGAAAGCAGCAGGCACAGGTAGGCTTCTTACCCATTTCCACCTGAAGAAATATCTTCATATGAAGCTGTCTGACAAAAAAAAAAAAGTCCAGTATATGAGTATAATATAATTCATATAATTCTTCTGTAAATAATTAATCTCCCCATGCTTCCAGGAGTTATGGAATAACTATAAAATGAAGGTGGTTTTACATCATCATTAATTTACATTTCCCTAATCATGAAAATCTTCATCTGCAGATGGTGACTTAGCTGATTATCTGGTAATTATTGTATGAGCTTTATATTAGTTGAGAACAGTGTATAACCATGTAGACTAGTAGACTGATGGTCTTTGTAGTTTTTCTCATGATTAATTATAGCTGTAAGTGGTGGGTTTGTCTTTTTTTTTATATATTATTAACTGTCATCTTAAACAGACATTCAAAGGTTGTTTTCCTGCAGGCATGATAGATGCAGACGTCTCAGTGAAGTTAATACATGCATCAACCCTATTTTTTCCTTTGGTGGTATATATTCAGCCCAATTTAGATTTCTGTAGATCTGCAGAATTCAGATCCTGGGGTTTCGGTAGGATGTCACTCCCTTGTGTGTTCTTTCCTATTCTCTTTTTTTGCTCATGTTTCCTTCTTCTAGTCCCTTAGTGTAGAAATCAAGTCTAAATGTGGTATTCCTTGGTAAGACCTTTCCTCAGGAATGTTATCAGGATCTTCAATCCTGCTTGGAAGACTGACAGAAAGAAAAGTAGTGAAGAAAAGGAAGACATCACCCAAGCTGTGACACGTGTGTGTAATAGGAAGATGACAATGGAAAGCGTTAAGCCTGAGTTTAGTCATTTGTTAGGATCTTCACAGTAGCTGTGCAATTGAATTAAATTTTTTTCTGCCTACCAATCATAAAAATCTGATCAAACTGTACACTTTCTTGTTCATGCTCTCCATGGCAACTGCTGCTTGAAAAGGCGTTATGAGACAACTTTTGCCTTCTTTCAAATGGCTCCAATGGCTTGAATCATTGCACATACTCAGAATGAAGTTGTTGTGTAAGAAGTTGCCTTTTCTTAGGCAGAGATGAATCCAAATTCCGTTATACTCAGTGGGAGTCTTCAGCATTAACAGCTTTAGCAAATTCAATCTCAAACCTATAGTCAATTTTATAACTCTACTGCAGTTTTAAGTTCTGTCTTGTGCCCTCTAATCCTTTTACCAGTCTCATTCCTCATCTTTGAACTAACTTTCTTCTTCCAAGTGGGTCTGTCAGTTGAGAGTCACTATACATTTTATTTAAAATACTTGCAAAATTTTTAATTAGAATAGTGTAAGAACTGAATCTCTCCAAAGATTTTTACTTGGCTTGCTTTTTTCATCTGTTATTTAAGATTATGCAATTTTCCAGGGAAATACCCTTTTGGAAGACAGAATGAGGTTAGCAATACAAGCTTCATAGTGGATTTAGGGAACACTTGCTAAAAAATAAATTTAAAAAAAAAGTCTCAAGATAATACTACTTTTATACTCCTCGCAGTACCCATCACGGGTTTGAAAGAAGATAATTATTTTGCTTAGAAAGTTCTGTCATGATACTTGGTACTGAAAATATGATAAAGAGTTGCCTTTTTAATGGAAAAATGCACATGTACATAACTATAGTCAGTCAATATATAAGCTATAAAGTGAATTGAATGTGTTTTCAGAACTGTATACAAATTTACAGAGTGGTTTGTAATATAGGTTCTTCAAAGAAGTGACTACATGAATCTCTTTCTAATTTATTTCCTTATGCCCCAAATAAGAATGGTTTCAAAGAAATTAAAAACCTGCTTCATTACCTTGCTTCTTGTTATTCCCAAGTGCAGACCACTTCCAGGCTTAAGACTTTGCCTGTCAAGTCAGTTTTGAACTGACAGATTTGATATAACTGTATATCCCTTCTTGTCCAATTGCCTGGAAAGCTTCAGAAGCAGAATTGTCCAGAAAAGTCTATAGACAGATGCAGCGTTTTCACTGGGTTTTGGAATAAATTCTGAATTCTTTGATGGACTCTGAGGATGGGAACTTCTGATAAATTGCAAGCATTGAATGCTTACAAGCTGATAAATTTGAACTTGAAAACACACAAATTTTGGAAGGGTAAGAATTTTACATACAAGGAATTTTGCATTTTGCTAGTTAAAGTCCAGATATTACCATGCAGTAAATACCACAGCATGGATACAAGAGGAGTATGTTGGAAGTTTTCAAATATACAAAGCTTGTATCATGTAAACAGCTGCTGTAAACTATAGAATTATGTGAATAGATTGTACCTCAGAAATGTTCACTTTATTTTTCTTACATGAGGAAGATATTTACGATGGTCCGTTTTAAGATGGCAGGTCACATAGGTTCTATTTAACCAACTGTTAAATTGCCAGAACAGAAAACTGTCATAAAACAGCAATGAAACAAGCAGGACTGTAGACAGAACAGTGACTTTTTGAAGACCTGTCAACTTCACAGCTAAATTATTTGTCCCTGTCTTGTGATTTGAGATAATTATTGGAGTGGGAGGGAGAGGTGGTTGGGGCAAGAGGTTTCATAGTAAACTTGACAACGTCCCCAAGAAGATCATCTCTCTGACCTGCTGGTGGTTAACTTTTTATGAAAGATCTGTACCGACATCTTATTCCCGCTTCACAGTTCTTTTACAGTTGAAATTTTACTGTGAATTTTAGTAGAGGACCTGATGTTTTCTTGGAAAGAAAGTAGGTATAATAATAGGACTCAGCTAAGTCATAAAAAAAATTCTCGCAATGATAAAGTAAGGAAAAAGAGAATTATGGGAGCAGATTGGGTCATACTCTAGTGTTTAGTCTGTCATTTAATTTGAAATTTGTGTACTTTCCCAGCCTTTCTTTTAACTTCCTTCATAACTTCAGCACACTAGCTCCAGGCATATCTTGTTATATGCAGCCTATTTGGTTGTGCAGTTCTGTTCTGGGAGCTGAAAGCCAAATCTGCCATTTCAGTTGCTTTGGTAGTAGCAGTGCTTCACAGAGGTACTACTCCAACAGGGACTGCTGGCAGCATGTGAATCATAAAAATGGATAATGCAGCTCTAGGTGCAGGCAGAATTTTAAGCAGAGTAGTAAAGTAATAGTTAATGTCCAAATAAAATTTCTATGTGCATAATAACTTTTTCTATGCTATAAATAATTCATATGTTGACAGAAAAACTGTTCTATATGTTTTAAGTATCAGCTTGATGCTAATATTTCACATACATAGTTCAGACATTTTCAGGTTAAAAACACAGTACTTGTGCCATACTCTTCCACCCTTGTGATGTTTCTTTTGCATGCAGTGTGTGATATTCAACACAGAAATAATACAATCACATCGTTTTTTAATGCACAGTCTATATTTTTACTCTCAGGTGTTACAAAATACCCCCAACCTGCATCATTTCCTGGTGAAGTCAGCTGGTTTCCCCAACATTTTTTTAACTGAGTAAGTTTCTGTTCAGGCATATGTCAATTTAGCTTACAGTAATAAATTAGTATCATAAAGATATAGCTATTTATAATGCAGTAGCATCAGGAAGCCAGTCAGTATTCGGTCTCTGCTCGGGAAGCAGGAGCACTTCTACTCACTTATTCTTCCTTTAAATAATGTGCTGAGAGTTACAAGAGCCTTACGTGAAGTCAGACTCAATCTCTTGCTTTTTTATGATGGTATAGACACTCTGTTTTTGTCAGTACACGTGGTATATTTTACTAAGCTGTTCTTATCAGAGATTTATAGTGTTTTCCCAGGGAGTAAGTAAGAGATTTGATAGCCCAGTGGCTGCTGTTGTAAATATAGATGCCAGTAACTCACACAGGAAATATGAGGAGCTAATAAATACAACCAGGAACCATTTGTGGGTTTCTTACAAATCTGTGTGTAAGTACCAATTGTGTTAGGCCATATAAGGCTATCAATTGCTGTGAAGCCACAGGAGGAAGAGGAGGTGCACCAGATTAGAGGATGAATCACTATCACCTATGTAAAACAGCTTGTGTGTGTAGGACTGTAAGGAGGGACAGGATGCATTTCTTCCCCAAAACCCACCAACACAAATACAGACAATAATTCTTCAAAAACTGATAGCAAGTGCTGCTCAGGCTTGTAGTGCTTTTGCTCCCTAAGCATAACCTCCAGGAGCACATCTTCCTTGATATTGATTTTTGCCTCTGCAAGATCAGCAGTATGTCAGTTTGCCTTGCAAGTTAGACAAGCTTTTCAGTAAAATAAGAAAGAATGATCTATTTAATGAATTTTAGACACAATCATATGGGCAATAATTGAAACAAATATTGCGAATAAAAACCAAAAAGGCCTTCTGATATTTTCAGGAATTTTTTCCCCAAAATGTTGTCCTTGTTTTCATGGGTCAGTTCTGTCATCCTGTTCACAAACTCAGTTGTAACTCTTCAGCAAGTTGTAATCATCGAGCTCGTTGGCGGGACATTTTTGCAGATACGGTTTTTCAGGAGGTTGCATATCTGTTTCTAAAAATTCTCATTTTCAGGTCTTTACTGTACTCCTTCATTATCTTTGTCCCCTTCTCCTTCCTACTACTGCAAACTCTTGGAGAAAGCCATCATGTGCTCTTGAAAGTTTGGCCCATACTTGGACATCAGTTTTGTTAAACTTGTAGTCTTCACGGTATCCTGAACTTTTGATAGAAACCATGTATAACTTACATGGATATAGTACTTAAAATTCCAGACATCATACAGGGCACTGGTCCTGCTGTCTCCATCCTAGTCAGTTCTTCTCGTAGTTCTGAGGACTTGTAAGTCACACTCACATGTCCAATGTGAAGTCACTTGTCTTTCCCAATGAGCACCACCCCATTTCCCTCTTCCCCCATTCTTCAGGGCAAAATATGTCGATCTTCATCTTGACCAGCTAGTTTTCAGGCTTTCTTCATTTGACAGCAGCTCACAAGAATAAGCAACCTCATGGTGAGCAACTTTTTAAAGCAAAGCTATTTTTTTCCATCTACAGCTGTAGAGTCTCTTTAAGGTAGTTTGAGCAACGTGTGTACATTGTGTAAATAGTAGCTAGTCTTCCTCGCTGCTCTACTTCGTGTTAATTCTGCGTCATGTTTAAAGCCAGTATCATGACCCTGGGATTAGTCCTTATTCAGTCCTGGGACATGTGTGGACAGGATCAAGTGAGAAGCAAGGTGGAAATGTAGCAGGACAAAGCTGAGGCAGAAAGTCATGCGTTTCAAACAGGTGCTGAACGCCACAGGTTCTGCATGTAATTTGAACACAGGAAAGATGGCACTGTCTTAGGACTTATGTTGTCTTCTGGAACCAAAAAGATATACATGGAATCATAGAGTCATTTAGGTTGGAAGATATCCTTAGGATCATCAAGTCCAACTGTAAACCTAACACTGCACAAATGACGATTGTGTGACAGGGCTGTTGGGAGAGTTTGGTTTATTTAAGGTTTTGTTGGTTTGGATATTCTGGTGAATTTGGGATAAAATAGGTGCAGTCGTTTGGCAAGTTTCAGTATTGGACACATCACTTGTCCTTCTTGGTGTTCGCAGATCTAGTGTATGTTACTCAATAATAAGTAATGAGGTTTTCTTTCCATTTCAGTTCCTGTTCTTTTCAAATTAATTTCCTTATAATGGATTTAAAAGACTAATAAAGAGAAAATAGTGAAACTCTTTGTCTTGTGAACCTTACCTACAATCATAATAGATGCAGTTTATCTCTCCAGAGACATGAGTCATCCAAATTGAAGTTCTTGAGCTATCCTGAAAGAGGAGCTTCATTTACAGGGAAAATTCTTACCCGTCCATCTGGTGTAGTTCCGTCAGCATTTGCAGTGGGGGAATTTGTGTCAGAAAGTAGATAATCAGTGTATAATCAGTACCACCCTGCTGCCCAGCTCTGGCCATCACACAACACAGTTGTACGTTTGCACTAATACCACCACCAGTGATGGGTGTGAGCTTTGCTTCGTTCCACCTAAGCTCTGTAGCATGCTTCGTGTAATGGCTTTTCCAATGGAAATGAATGTTCACCAGACTTCTGTTTTCAAAAATGGTTTTGATCCAAATTCTTAAAAGCACTCAACTGCTGCTGAGAATATGAGACTGAGATTCTTCAGGCGTTTAAACTGCTTTGTAAGAATTACCTAAAACTTCATTGTTTGAAAAGCTTAAAGCTTTTACAGTTTAGACAAAAAAATGAACAAAAAAGGAAAAAAAAAAAGGAGAAAGATTTCGTTCAATATTTAGGTAGTGTATAGTAAGAAACATTGAGTGGTTAAATTTGCCTCAGGTCTGGTTCTTGCCCTAGACTCTACAGCCAATCAGCCAGTGAATTACAGGTAAATAAAATGTGCTCACATCTTATCTAGAAAATATCCTTTTTCTGGCATGGTTGTATTTGCATATTTCCCTTTATTAAAAAAAAAAAAAAAATTGTACTTAAAGCTTTCCAGGTACATTATGATGGAGTATTCTTCATCTGTGTTGACAATCGTGTTAGCTTGATAGGCAAAGAGGAGAAAGGGTTGAACATCTTCCCTGTTGAGTTTTACCTTTGCTAAAGTTCTGCTGAGTCTTTTCCTCTTCCTTGCCAATTATTGGCGTGTATCAGATGGCAGTATGGCTCACTTAGGGTGCACACCAGTGCTTCCACACGCACGCATCCTCAGCGGCATTCTGACTCAGCAAGAGCTCCTGCTCTGCTCTGTCACAGAACAGACTGAGTCCTCTGCAGTGTGGGAACCAAAACCAGACTGCCTTACAGTTTCCTTTGAACTCCTCTTGTGACGAAAAATACATCTCACTTCACCAACCTCCTAAAGTACATCTGCTTTTCTAGCTTCGGTCTGCTATCACATCTGTTGGATTCTGGACACTTTGTGATTTCATCATTTAGGCTAAAGGAGAGTTTAAAAATAAAAACACCCTGTAGTTACACCTTGGGCTATAATCTATTGCATGCAGTCATGCTACTACAGTGAAGTGAAGAAAATATGCTAGGAGCATAGGCGTGTGTGTCAGGTAACATGAGGGAGAGCTTCTTTCTGAAAGTGTTTTATTTTTTGTCAAGTGGATGGGCGAATCAGTGCTGTCTGGAGAAAAGTAGTTTGGAGTACCTGTACTTGCTAACTAAGATGCTCCCTAACATGGATAATTTTTCCAGTTATGCAGTTCATGGCATTACAGAAGGACTATTGAAGTTGCCATACTAACTCTGTTCAAGACAAAAGAAGGCCCCCTTATGAAAATCGTCCGTAATTAAAGCTCCTTAACCTAACACACTGCATACTAATGAGAAAATTGAGACATGAAAAATGCCTTCTTTCATAACTCAAAGAACTGGAGAATAAATTAGGTTATTTTTGAGCCCAAATGGTCTAATTCAGGTGTATGTATCAAAGGTGACAAATATTGCCATTCAGAAGGTGCTCTGGTGTTATGCAAAATGTTCTGACATTGTTTATCTCTGAGAAAACATCTTTCTGTTGCTGTTGTTACTCTGGCTGCTGTGCAAGACATGGCACCAGTAATCTTGGGGCCTTTGGAGCAAGGGGCAGAAGAGTTCGAACTTGCAGAAGTTGCAAAATGCGGGTGTGTTTTGTACATAATATTGGACTAAGTCTCCTGTCATTTACACTGATGTAGGGTTGCTGTTAAAATATCATAAAGCCAAGATCTGGAGATGCAAATGTCAGAATTTGCACTGTGCAGGTTTTATATTGCTGCAAGTAGATAGGACATTTTCCAGTGCACCAGGGAAAGTGCATGAGAAAATAAATGGCTTTTATTACTGTATTTAGTGGGCATGAATCCAGTTTTTCAGAACTGAGGTTGGATGCTTTAGATCTCTGCAGTGCCATTCATTACGGGTTGGCTTCCGTTGGGTGCACAGAACAATCCATTAAATGACGGCAAGTGAACAGTGAGCTTTTTTAGAAGACAGGCTATAATGTGCTGGGGCTAAAAGCTGTGCTGGCTGTGGGAGTTTTCACTTATACCCCATTCAACCCACACAGATTGCTTCAAAATTTCACCAAGAAAGTCGTTACCCCCATCCCATTTATCAGCTGGCATACTCAAAGCCCTGGAATATTACTGCAACTGAAACCCTATGGAAAGCTATGAATTCTAGTATATTTTTAGCAACAGAAACCATACCGTTTTCAAACTAACATACATGTTTTCTCTGCATATGTTTTTCAGAATATTTTGCAAGTGTTTGTTTACATCTTTGAGTATGTTTTTGTTTTAGCTCTGTACCCCTGAAGAAGCAGACTTTGTATGTATATGTAGAAATATGGGGAGGGCAGTGAGAGGTTCTCTGTTAGACAAAAGGGACAAGAGGGCTTCAAGCTACAACCAGCTCTAGACTTTTGCATATGTATATCACTAAATGAAGTGCAGTTCAGATCAGTTGTAACATAGGAGGCTCTGACCGTGTATGTTAAGGACCCAAACTGAAGCATGGCCACCTGTGACTGGTCTGTCCCCAGTCAGCATGGACGTGGCCTCTCTCAGGCCCCACCTGGCACAAACAGCACAGGCTGTTGCTCAGCTGTCGGTGGTCAAAGTAACTCTCCTATGGCTGTCTGGGCTTTGGTGAACAGGTCTGGTACTGATGATGTATGTCACAGTTTCTGTCGATGATGGTATCAAACCTGCCTCCCCCCATCCCTATCCTCTGCCAGTCCTTCATATGTCCTTTTCACCTTTTACAGCTTGTTTTAAAAGTTACAATACTTCCACAGCTTGTCCTGGTTTCTAGTCTCTTTGCTGCAAGATACGTTCAATTACACACCATCCATATTGTTTATAAATTATCCTTACGCAATGTTACAATGGGTCTTTGCTAACTGCAGACAGGGTAATGAACAAGCGTTAACCTCGACTGCAGAGAAAGATGCAGCAGTTTAACTTCAGTAGGTTTCAAAAATGGTTTAGTGAAGAAAGAACTACAACCACTGTTCATGTCGTTAACCTGATTTCAACTTAGTCCAGTTTAAGCCAGTTTCTGATAGTCTTAAGAAAAGACCAATTGAGCTATGTATTGCAACCAATCACTTCCAAGTCTCTTATGTTATTATCTCATCAAAAGAAAGAAATATCTTACAAGCTGAGCTAAGCACTAACCAGTGAAGACAACATATTCTCATTGTACCCACGTATTTAGCATAGTCAGAAGAACCAGGAAGACTTACTCTCTTTTCACGCCGCACAGTGGAACTAGCCAGCCTGCTTTGCCCTGCAAGTACGCTGCTGCCATCTGTGAAGGCTTCCTCCACTGTGACAGGCATGTGTGCACTGCAGCGTTGGCATGAGTATTCGACTGGAGCGTGTTCCTTCTAGTGTACAACTTGGCACGATAACGTCAAAGTTTGTGACTACAGTCTCTCTTGAGTTGAGGGTTAAACTTACACACTCTTCCTGAATGTTGGTCCTGTGTCATTTCTTCTGATCAAAATAGTCTGCTAATTAGGTTTCACTTGACCAGAAATTGGAAGGACGGGGAGCAACGAATGTGCTGTGTTAGCAAAAGCAGTGTTAAACAGGAATTCTTGTATAGTAACAAAGTTGTTATGGAAATGTTTCCCAGCTCATAACTGTCTGAGGGATGTTGTGCATAGATCTTGCTCTGGAATGCAGATTTTTGGTTTCTAAGCCTAAAGCTAATTTAATATAAATATTTATAATTTGGCTTATTCGTAATTCATTTGCATGCCTACTATGAAATAAAGTAGTACATAAATGATAACTGTGAGGTGTGTTGGACTGAATATGGTCCTTATCCCAGACTTCTGGACTCAGTAGAAGGATTTCTTTGCCTTTTACAGGCACTGAGGCACTGTGCTATATCCTGAATTCTTTAGTTAAGAGGAAAACCTCTATGGATGTTATTCTTACGTACGCATATTCCAAAGTAGCATTATATTATGTCATGGCTGTCAAATTTTCTTGGGTTTGGGGGTTTTTAAGGTAAAAATGCGCAGATAGTTCAAATTATTTTGGAGTTTAACTGCTATTCCTGTATAGCTTTATTGCAGGGACAAGCCACTGCAGCTCTGAAAATCCAGTGATTTACTAGTGATGTCTTTGCAGTGAGGATATAGATAAGCCACTGATGCTAATTTTTGGACTTGAATACTTTCATGTTTTGTAATAAACTGCAATTTTGAATGTGGTGATTGGAGTGTAAGAGATTATTCGTTCTTTCTCTATGCTATCATCTGTAAATCGCTTAATAGCACAAATAAATGTTACATAAACGTTAAGGTTTTCTTTTAAGCAGCAGAAGCAATGTTTAAAAAAAAGATAACAGTGAGAAAGGCTTTCATTTGTAGTTGTAGTCCTGTTAAGATCCCATTCGATTACCAGGTTTGATTTGCTGTAATGCACAGATTTTGTTCAGAGCCTTTTAAGATTTACTGATACTTTAATGTCATGAGGTGAGGCTAAGAAATTAGTTTTATTGAAGAGAAAATATATTCTGATTGTTCTTGGAGGATTAAAACTGGATGGCTGATACTGTTACTCCCTGTTGCCACAAGACCCTGTGCTCTGATGGACATTGCCACCACAGGACAATGGCATTGGATCTGCTCATGGATAAACTCCTAAACCATGGCAGCTTTCAGTCTACATATTAACCAACCAGATGCCCGAGAGTGGTAGCAGAAGCAGTCTGATTTTAATCCCTGTTCACAAATGCTTCAGAGATGGAGTATGTGTGATGGTAGGTTTATACACAGTGCCAAGAAACTGTCTGGGGTGTGCTGAGCTAAACCTGTCCGACCATGTTGAAGTATAACAGTAAGTCTGAGGTAATATGTCCCGCTTCTCAGCACTCTGGAAGAGGGTAGGCATGCTGGCTTGGAAGAGTGTGCAGCCATCAGCATGAGCCTCACCTGAACTTCTGACTCTGTGACCTGTGGCAGCTCTTACCCCGACACAGGTTGGATTCAGTAACAGCTACATGCTTGTATGACTTGGTCCATTCACCTTGGCCAAACTGGTCTTCATCAGCTGTTCCTTACAAGCTTGTGGAAGCAATAGGAGAGTAAAGTCTTGTGTTCAGCAACCCTTGATTTTTACTACTGGCGCATGCTCAGCAGGATGTTCTAAAGGTAGAAAACTTTTTAGGAAGCTGTTTCAGCATGTGGGCAATATAACTCATCTGTCTGCAAAAAAACTACACTGACATGTTTTTTCCTCATCTGGGGGATGTTCTGTTGATTAGATATTGTTTCATCAGTAGCCAACAAACAAAATTTGAAGCTAGCAAAACCATCAGTTTATTCAGCTGGTATGGATTTGTTTTTTCTCTCTTGTTTCTGTCTTCTGTGTTAAACTTCGAGAAGTAAATTAATACTGGCATCGAGGCCAGTCCAAAACATCTATGCTATTTCAGTTCTTCTCAGTTAACTTTGATTGTTCATGTAAGACTGAAGCAATATATGTTTGATGTGGGACTGGTTTGCTAGGAGAATAGGAATGTATTTTTAATTACTAAAGACCTTTGTCATCCCAGATTGATATATCCAAAGACATTTTTCTTTCTTTTATGGCTATTCATGTTTTCTACCACTTGAGTTTATTTTCGCCTTCGCAAGATGTGAAAGAATCAAAAGTCTCTTGATCTAAATCTTTTATTTGTACTGGACTGAAAAGGTATTGAATTGCTTATATGACAATCAGTACCTGACAGATGTAACATCTCTTTCTAATGGCCTTTATGCAATGTTTCCTAATGTAAAAAATAGTATAACAAAAGGAGAGAAAATCCAGGACTTTGGTTTACCTTCTTTTCTTGTTAAAGAAGGTGAGAAGTTGAATTGTCACAGGTGAACTGAGATTACATCCTGCAGCTAGAGACAATGTAAAGAGAATTTAAAGAAACCTTTAAAAAAAGTCTTACATAGTATTATCAATTCCTATATAAAATAATGTAATATTTTAAATACTTTTTAAATAATTTATCTGTATTTAAAACTAACCTTTTAAAATTTTGTTTGGAACTTTTTTGGCATTTAACACTTAAATAAATGTTTTTTAAATATTAAAAAGTCTTTTAAATATTCAATACAATTCAATATAAAAACAGAAAAAGTAATATACATCGTTCACACATAGTATTGTACATGACAGCTGAGCTCTAGAGTGAGCTTTTGAATTTGTCAGACAAGTCATAGCTTAGTTGTAGTGAACCACTTGCTTATCTTCTCTCTGGACTCTTAAGATTATAACAGATCCTTACCATCAATATGTAGTCTTTAATATTATATACACGTACTGTATACAGTATTAAATTTCCATCTGTATGCCCAGAATTGTAAATAAATATTTTTCCCAGCATTTAGATCAAAATATTGTTTAGCGCATACACAAATATATTTAAGACATACACAATTTGACAAGAAACGTACCAATTTTGCTCAGCTCAGTTATAGGAAAATTTAACTCATAGATGCAAAATAACCTAACCGAGAAGTTGTCACTGTTGTATATAAAATTTATAATAATCTTATTACCAAATGTTTACAGCTTGTGTTAACAGTAGGAAAATTAGGATTCGCTTGTCCCCTTGGTGCCTTTTCATTAATCCTGCCAACAATAAAGGCAGCAGTGTAGGTGGTGGTGGGTGGCTTACAGTAGGCAGCGGTAGTAGGTGGGATGCTGGTGTCTTACAGCTACTTTGTCTAATGCCTGGTCTTCGCTGACAGCATTACAAACCCGGTGTTACGGACTTTGGCAGGACTTCAATAAAGGCCAAATACCAGTCTCCAGATTTTAAGCATAGGCATGTCTGTCATTGATAATGAAGTTTACTGTCAAGTTGTGAGTTGCAATTTGGCTCTGTGTGACAGATTCTCCGTTCTTCTGTAAAGGACTCCTGTATTTAGCAAGATGATTTCTACAGATACTGCAAACGAATTCTGGTGGAAAGACGGGTACTCTCATGCTTCCTATATTACGTGCGTCATGTATTATGATTGCAATAGTTATGTCCCATTGTACAAGGTAGTCCCCAAAGGTCTTCATGTCTTCCTGAAAAATTCTTCTACAAGAGGACCCCAAAACTTTACAAAGACTAAATAGAACATTCTAGGTAGCTACTTAGGGGTACCTGCAGAAGGAAAAAATATCAATGCAAACCAACATTCACATTGGGAAGCCTAGTCTAGAAACTTTACTCAGAAGAGCAGCACGTGCTGCATGATGTGTGTAGTTATTCACAAATGAACAAAACTCATGTTTCAGATTTTGGACTCATAGTTTCCTATTCATATGCAATCTACAAACTAGAAACTGTGTGCAGGAGTTATTGCATGGCTGATTCTTAATAATTCTTCCTGAAAATATAACTTCTTCGCAGATAACTCTGAGACACGGTTTCAAGATGAACTTTCAAGAAGGATTTGAATGCTTTGCTCATGTCTTTGCAGTGTGAGATTCTGAATGAACCATCAGGAAGACAGAATTCACAAACGATGAGAAATGTCCTGCCTTCCTTTCACCCTGCCTGCCCTTTTCTCTGGCATGAAGGTGCTTGAGCAAGGTGTTTTCTCAGGTGACGGACTGTACCTGTGCTGAATTTGGTTTACATGAAATGTGATTCTCTTGCTTTCGGGGGAGCAGACTCTGAAAAGGAAATTGTTACCTAGGGAGAATTAGCATTTCAATCACTTTATTTTAATCCATCTTAAGAGAGAAACTGAGTCCTTGAGTTTATTTCACAGTAAAAACATGGTACAACAACAGGTCTCCATTAATGTCTCTGAAGACCTCAGCTAAAAAGTTGGGATTCTGTAGGATAAAGCAAGCAGTCGATGCTAAAGTAATCCTCCCCCATATCTTTTACCACTTATATCGTGGCCAGCAGGTCGAGGGAAGGGATTCTGCCCCTCTACTCAGCTCTCGTGAGACCCCACCTGGACTACTGTGTTCAGCTCTGGAGTTCCCAACATAAGAAGGACATGGAGCTACTGGAGCGAGTCTAGAGGAGGCCACGAAGATGATCAGAGGGCTGGAGCACTTCTGCTACGAAGACAGGCTGAGAAAGTTGGGGCTGTTCAGCCTGAAGAAGAGAAGGCTCCGGGGTGATCTTATAGCAGCTTTCCAGTACCTAAACGGGGCCACAGGAAAGCTGGAGAGGGACTTTTTACAAGGGCGTGTAGTGATAGGACAAAGGGCAATGGCTTTAAACTGAAAGAGGGCAGATTTAGATTAGATATAAGGAAGAAATTTTTTACATTGAGGGTGGTGAGGCACTGGAACAGGTTGCCCAGAGAAGTTGTGGATGCCCCATCCCTGGAAGTGTTCAAGGCCAGGTTAGCTGAGGCTTTGGGCAACCTGGTGTAGTGGAGGATTTCTCTGCCCATGGCAGGGGTTTGGAACTAGATGATCTTTAAGGTCCCTTCCAACCCTAACAATTCTATGATTCTATATCATTGGTCAGGAATACTGACATATTATCAAAAGACTGATTCTCAACTGGTTTGTATGCAGAAAGTTTCAGGTCCTGGTCTTCTTGGTTCAGCCCTTTTCATTAAGACATCGAAGTCACATGAAAACTAACCATATTTTGATGGGAGAATTTCGGAATCAGAAATAACATAAAGCGATGAACTTTAAGTTTTGCCTTTGCAAATGTCTGTCTAGACTTAAAAGAATTTGTATTTAAATCTTAACCTTTCCTTGAACATATATGCAGTGTGTATACATTAAATATATATTTATACAGTTCATAGTTTGTATCAGACCCAAGAAAGCTTTATTATACATTAGTGCTCATCAGATGATAAACTGAGCAGAAAAGGTGCAGTTTTCTTGTAAAAACAAGTTATGGTGACTCAACAGAAGGAGGTCTATAAAAGGCTAAGCACACAACAGATCAAACATTTAATTTTTAAATTAACACCTTGATCTCAGGATTTAATGGTTTCTTTTTGCTTTAGAATCTTCATTTATCCTTAAGCCTGTGCAAGACACTGAGTTCATTTTTCCACATTGGAATCCAGTTAACTCTAAAGAGACAAGTGTGTGTATTTTTATTTTTTTTAAACAAGTGAGGGTAAAGGCATCGTAAGTCCTTCATTTTCATTTTGATAGTTAAAAAGGTCATCAGTTGAAAGAATGTCTTTCTAGGGAGAAGGAAGAAGTAATAAAGACTGGAAAAATTACTGTGAAGCCTGTTTAAGAATTCAGGCCAAACTTCTAGGTCAAATTGAGAAAGATATAGAAGGACAAGTTATGTGGTGTATCATCTTAACGTTCAGGTTCCTAGCATCTCGGACAAATTCAGAATCCTGTGAAGTCACATATGGTCTGTGTAAAATGCAGGGAGGGAGTTAGGGGTCTGACGGGTTATGAGTGAGCTGGAGAGCTACATACCACAACTCAGTAAGAAGCAGTAACTGAAAAGCAGCCTATTTTTCCCTTTTCTCTCTGCTGTTTGAGCTTCCATCTGTTTGGATTTAACCCTCTCCTAAACATAAGTGTTTACAATCACTCAGTCAAATAGGATGGATCACCTTCTATCTTTTATAACAAAGTCTGGAAGAAGTGACACTTCTGGCATTGCCTACCTGTTACTTTGTAATAGCCAGTTCAAGAATGTGTAAGAGATGGTGGTGCAATACCCTGTCATTCTGAAGGGACTCGCGTCACTTTGCATCTCCCACAGAAGCTCACAGGAGCTGCGCACAGGCAGCCCAGGGACAAATCCCTTCTGAAATGGTGCCACTCTTCTGAAAGGAACGCGGGACCAGAGAGCGGAGCGAAAGAAAGCAGACAATGAGAAGCAGTATACTCATTAAAAACAAGCAACCAAACAAAAAACACATTCTCATTTGCTACATATCATACTTCAGAGAATCAGATTGTAGTTAGGAGTTAAGCAAAATCTTTAGACACAGCCTCCACAAAGTTTGGTGCTGACATTAAAATACCAATTGTACAAATGATTGTGAAGACTGAAAAAGCCATCAAGCAGAGCCGATCCACTACAGAGGCCGCAAACTTCCATTCATTGCAAATGGCTTCCTCTTCGTCCTGGTCTCTGAATCGGTTTGCAATGTACCTGACCTCTTCCAAGATCTTAGCCAAATCTGGGTCACCTTCAGAGGGGTGGCCGCTGTGCAGCAGGTTTTCTTCATCTGTTGGTGAGCAGGTCATCCTCCCGCAGATCACCCCTGAATCAGTGGTAGGTGTGCAGTGAACCCCTTCCAGCCCCCTAAACCCAATGTATAGCATATTCCCATTACTGGATTGCTGTCCACTCACGGTGTTCATCTCCACGCTTGACAGGCTACATCGATGCTGTTTATGTTGACAGGCGGGACGCACTTTATCTTCCCCTGGTCTTTTCATCCTCAGAAACCAAGCACACCAGTTGAGAAGGATGATTCTTGTCTGAAAGAAAATTTTTGAGAATAAGTGTCTCTTCACACAGCCACTGTCTTTGGGCGCTATTGGTACTTTTGCAGCCAGGGCGACTGCCTGGTCCATGGTCTCTGCTTAGTCTGCACAGGAGCTCTAGAAAATGATGCCAGAGTTTTCCAACTGATTAATTTGCCAGTCACTGAGGCTGCTTTCTTATTCTAGCAGTGCTCAGATTGCCTCAGGCTGACTATCACGACTGGGAGTTCCCCCTTCTCTGATAGGAGTCTCTGGAGTGTTGATTTTTCCATACGCTTGAACAGTGATATGGCAACCTTTTCCACCTTTACTAGAAACCATGAATTTAAAAAAAAAAACACCCACTTACTGAAGAAGTTACTATTTAATAGTCTTAATAGTGCTGCTTTAGATTACAGTCAATAAATTACAATTGTTTCACTCATATTTGTGCTCTAATATGAAATTCACATGGCGCCACTGTTTGGAGGGGGCTGCTAAAACATATGCTAGTCTGGACCAGACTGGACCACCAAGCTTTACAATGTTTTGGCTCTATTCTCACATTACTTTCATGACAGCTGATTGCAGATTTTAGAAAACAGATCTGGATATAGCATGGAGAAAAGATGGAAAAACTACTTTGATTTAAAAAAAAAACAAAAAACCCCCCCAAAAAAACACCAAAACCCAAAACTTTGCAAATTTAATTGATGTGTATAATTTTATTGTTTTCCGCATTGCCTTAATGGGGCCTTACAGAAAGTGCAGGCAAGCCAGAGACTGTCTCAGTTAAGATGCAAGCTTCTGTAATATTTCAGTCAGATTTTAAGAGCTTGTTCCAGTGTTTCTATTCCAGAGCACTAATGAAATATTATTGTCTCATCTAATATGCAAATCTTACACTGTAATTAATATTAGATTTGATCCATTTATTCTGACTGTGGATTGCCACTCAGTATATATTATATCCAGACAAATATCTCAACCAGAGACAGATCTTGCCCTGTTACTCTATTTACACTATCGAGCTTCACCAAGAAGGATAATATTTCATTAATTGAGGGCCTGATCCAAAATCCACCAGTATCCAAATAATGTTTAATGGACTACAGCTTCTCAACACTAAAGCTTGCTCCTCAACCTCAAGTACTCTGTTTTCTGAGGATGTTTGGCTCAGTACTAAACATTTGTCCCCTTTAGGTCATCAAACATGCGTCTGAAGATATATACACATTTTATTCTCTTAATTGAAATTTATTTTAAAGTCACTGCCCCAGAATAGGCCAGGGAATATCTCATTTTCTCTTGTCCACAGGGCACTGCTGTAGGCCATTCTTTTTGGCTAGTAAGGATAATAACTTATTGTTCTGGAGAGGAAAAAAAAAAAAGAAAGGTCTTTCCATCTTCAGTAATGCCTGATGCTGTCATGAGCTGGATAAAATCAGGAAATGTGGATGGTTAGCTGATGATACTCATCAGTATTTAGTAATCCAATATCAGCATAATGTTCTTTGTAAAAGCAACCACTCATAGAAGTACATTATAAAGAAAGTCTTAGATGCTTAGAAAAATACTTTAACTGTTCTTTGCACTTTACAGACATTCTTGACCAGAGATGTAAAGGTGAGGATTTTCACAGCAACTTTCACTTCCACTTTAACAGTCACCTTTAACAAGTGGTTTTTAGGCTATTGATGTTTCTGTATGCACAGCAGCTAAATATGTAGCAGCTGCACAGTTGCGCCTTGAGGCCAGGCTATTTCATGCATTATAATCTCCATCAGCACCTTACTCTTTCCTCCTACCTGTTTCACTTCTGACATCTGCAGCTTATTTGACAATCACCTTCATTTATATATTTAGATTTTAGCAAAATACTGAGGTGCTTCTAGCTGTTGTGAAGGAGATTCTGGATATAGAAGCAAGTTGAGGTATATTCGTTCTCTTTCTTGCACACACACCCTCTCTGACAAGCTGATCACAGGAAAGGTATCTGCACATCCAATTTCCGTTGAAACTACTTTTCAAAACAAAACATTTAGGAAGGATTTATGTTTTTAACAGTAAGAAGTAAACATGGGTCACTAGCTACTTTATCGGATCCCTGATCTGGACATTTACACAATGGATAATGAATGAAAATCAAACCTTACCCATTTAGGCATTTTCCCCCCATCTGGATCATGATGATGGTATTGTAGAACAATAACAGTGACAACAACAGAAAGACCAACAATAATCATAGTGCTGGCAAAATACTGAGCTGCAAAATAAACAGATAATTACAGCAATATAATTTGGCTGATATTGCTTTGTAGCTATTGTAAGGGATATTTATATACGTGCATACACAGTGTTAAAACTTCTCTTTCCAGTATAGTGATACAGGTGCTACTTTAGGTAATTATGAAAGATTTCTCAAAAGCAGAAAGAGCAGCTGTTATTTTGAGAGGACAGCCAGCGTTTAGTCTACATTCTCTTTCTGGACCTTAGCACCTGCCTTTTCTAAGCAACCTTGGAAAAGATAGCCCTCTAATTTTCCTTCACCTGTATTGTAAAGATGAGCTAACACTTCTTTCTGTTTTAACGATTGCAATGGGAAGATTTAATCATGTTTAGCTCTGTATTCCTAATGTCTGGGCAATTGTGTTGAAACTGCAGCAACTTCCTTCATGGACAAGCAACTCCCTTATGCCTTCCCAAAATACACATAGGGTCTCCATTTTCTTCAGAGTGGAGAGCATGGAAGTTGTATAGGGGATCGCACCCATCAGAGCCTCTTATCAATTGACAACATTCTTCTAATTTAATTGCAGTAGGCCATTGCATAGGTGGTAATTTGCCTTGCTGCTGGCCTTCATGCAAAGTCACTACACCTCATTTGACAAAAAAAAAAATAGAAGTGAATAACATCTATAGTTAGCTTACCAATTAAGGGCACAGAATCAGATGTTGCTGGCATAATTTCAGCCACAAGTAACATGAAGACAGTGAGAGACAATAAAACTGTTATACCTGAAAAATAAACATGAAGTATTATATTAGATCAGTAGCTTGTAATTACAAGGCAGTAAGAAGCAGAAAATGAATCTCAAGGAGTGCTTTTTGCAAGATGCATTCCCACTGTTACCCTCGCACCAGCACATTAGTGGTACTCCTGTCCTTTCTTGTACTACCTCAAGTTCAGGGTAGCAGTGGTTGCACAGACATATATATTTTTAGATCCTTGTAACTCTTCAGCTTTTATCACTATTTGCTAATTAGCTGAGGTAAATCAAAGTAATTGGTGCTGCTTGTTTGCTTTAGAAACATGGTGTGATTTTGAGTACTTGAGCATATGACACTTGATTAATTGGCGTGGAAGCTACAGGTGGTGTAATGTATAATATTCCTGAAAAACAGATTTGCTGTCTTGGACAGACTTTGATATCTTTTGATATTAGCTGTTGGGTTCTGCACGTGGCTATGGCCAAGCAGTCTTGACTGTTGATTTTTTGGAGTTCGACTTCTGTTGCTCAGTGATGAGTTCCCACCTTTCTGGAACAAGGCTCAGCTCTTTTCCTAGAACTAGTCTGAAACAATAAGGAGTCATTGTCAGGTGGAAAAGGATTTGGGAACAAAGAATTCATCTTAAAATACAGAGAGAGAATTCTTGGTTAGGGAAGCTACTACTCAATTAAACTACGTTCTGAGGAAACATGAATTTTTAACAGCTATGTTCACTTAGTAGAAGCCAGTGCATTATTTGCAGTTTTGCATGGGACAAAAAGTTTCATTACATATTTAACCTCCACCTCAAGGATCAAGTGCTTAAAGTCACCAGAGTTGCTCCACAAATCAATACTTTAGTTAAAATTCACTATAAAAATTAGAATAGTGGCAGTTAGAATCAATCTTTCTGAGAAGGCACCTTAGGCTCTTAATACAACTCACTATTAAAAGGAAACAGTAAGAAGAATTCCATGTTCAAATGCACAGTTGTAAACTTAAGTTTTACTCAGTGATCGTGGGACTTTTCTTCAGCAAATAAGCTTCAAAAAATAAAACCCTGCTTCTTAAGGAAGGTAGTCAAGAACTGTCATGCCAATAATGCTTGGTTGGCTGAAATTTCTCCATTTCACAACTTCAGAGTACCCTGTGCTGAGAGCAAGGGTTAAACATCACACAGCTTCAGCATCAAACGGTGAAAACAGCTCATGAGCCAGAACAGGGCACACAAGCTGTTCCTCCTTGCCTACTAAGACTGCTTAGAAAACTTTAAAAAGGACAACTTCTTTTGGTTTGGTCATATTTACAGTATCCTATTAAGGATTTACCTAGTGAGATCTTTTCTCCCGAGTCTGCTGGAAGCAGAAAAACTAACAAAGCAAGTGCAGATATCAGTACACATGGAATAAGAAGATTGAGTCCATAATAGAGAGTCCTACGTCTCATAGTTACTGT
Source organism: Tauraco erythrolophus (assembly GCF_009769465.1). NCBI lineage: Eukaryota > Metazoa > Chordata > Aves > Musophagiformes > Musophagidae > Tauraco > Tauraco erythrolophus. The sequence goes on along the minus strand of NC_141478.1, from coordinate 16,367,989 downwards.
GAATGTTACATCTGGGTAGGGTTCTTTACAACATTCATAAAAACTCTCAGTTCTCTTCCCAGGAACACCTGTGTAGGAGGGAAAAGGAGGAAAACCAGAAATTATGTGAATAAACTGTATATTATGTAGTGATTATTTAAAAAAAATGTAGCTTTCTAAGTTTTACTATAGGTAAAACTACTTCTTTAAGCTTAATTCCCAATTAAGTCATTTTTGTCAGATAATAAAGGGAAATCAGATAACTTACTGAAATTCAAGCAGCAATTTTGTCACCTACTTTTTAATGTTGGTTTTCATCTTGCATCTAGTCTCAGAGTTTCAAATGCCACTAGCTAGGTCACTTATTAATTTAATTTCTGTATTCATTTCCCAATCATTATTCCATCCACTTCAGCAGTGCAGCCAAGGCTGCAAGTTTATAGTGTAAATAAGCAATCAAGAGCTTACCTACTAAATCCCACTCTCCATTTGAAATATAGCCAGATATATCTGCTTCTTGCATTTGTAAATCCAAGGACCAGCCTCCATAAGTCCAGGATCCAAACTTCAGGTTACACTTCTGAACGTCAAAGGGAAACCAGCGCACGTCTATGTAGCATGAGCTTTTAAATATGCCTAGATTGGATTTTAGACAAGAACATTTAATTTAAATCCTTGTGCCACATAACTTCACGTACATTTTGTAACCAGACTTCGTGCTACATTGTGCCCTCTGTTTTTTACTTGCAAAGTGTGTTTAATCTCTGTTGTGTCTTGATATGTGAATAGCAAAAGTCAGTCACAGAAAAGGGAAAGAACTGCACCATTAATGTATTGATGTTGTAATCTATTTTTTGAAGCAAATTTCCATTTTGGCACATAGTGGGGGAATATTTAGAGAAGAACTCAGATTTCTAGATACTATATTTCAGAAAGACATTAAGCAGAATATGCAGTCTGTTTCTCCTGTTTCTTTTACTGAGTAAAATAAGATATCCTGAAAGATTATTTGCTGTCTCATTAGATTTACATGAGGGGAAGCTAACTTCTTATTTTTCACTTGTTGAGTCAGGCCCTGTCATTTAGCAGCTTTCGAACTGAATTGAAAAACCCCCACCACATGGAACATCTTAAACCGAAAGAAAAGCAAGCAAACCCTGGAAGTTCTCTAGGAATCTTAGATGGAAAAACTAATTTGTCTGGAAAGCACATGGCTCTATTGCTGTAGTTTCTAAAATTCAGAGTCTAGGAACAGTTAACTCTAAGAATTATGCTAATTGAGTTTGGGAACAGAAACAGTACTCCACTGTTATACATCAGGAGAGTCAGTGATATATTTCTGATATCAAATAAATATCACAGACTACTTGACTTTCAGACTAAAAATTGTTTTGATGAAGCATCCAGTGAATCATTTCAAATAGAAGGTACATCCAAGTTGTTACTAAGCATCTTATTGTAAAGTTAATGTATTAATAGAAGAAACAGCTAAATTAATTAAATAAATTTTATTAAGAGGCATTACCATGGCTTTAATAAACAATATATTTTCATATTAAGGGCTTTTATTTTTTTACCTTCTTTTATACTTCCACACTTCTGAAAGAGTGCATTATGACAGAAGAATTTACATAATTGTGGTAAAATATGTATCTTGTATTGTGGTTTTCATATCAAAGTGTTCACCATGTAATGCACAATGCATCTAGGCTTAAATCTATCAGATGATGCTAGCTAGATAAATAAAATATCAGAGAATTTGAAACCACACCATGCATAAGTAGTCTGAGTTATCAAAATTTATGATATGAAAACAGCCTACCTGGTGGCAGATATTGGCAATGTCCTGAAGAATTGACTAAAACGTTAGTGTGAAATGTAGCATCAAATCTTTCATCAGCACTAGGGTAGGGAAGAAACAAAATGGGTTATATGCTTTTTGACTGGCTGAAGAATATCTGAGACGAATCTGCTCTTCATAAAAGGATTATTTCTCCCCAAAAACTTGACAGCTTTTCTCCTGTCACCATTTTTCTGTGGCCTCAGAGTAACTGGCCTGAAACTACTGGATTTGTTCCTGATTAATAACTGTAAGTGAAGGTGAGCCACCTCATTCTCACTGCTCACCTGTCCCACTGCGTTCATTACAGTGCCTTGGCTCTATTCATTTCCATTTGGAAAGTAAGTACTTTTTAAAAACTTCGCAGGCAACTGTGCAGGGAAATCTGTTCTCTTGCTGTCTGCATTAACAGCAGTTAATGAACACTGAAGAGATGGATACTCAGTGTCTCATCCTACCCCTTTGCATGGGTGAACGTTACTACATGTCATACGTAAAACTGTTTAATGCAGCTCCAGCCTTGTCTACCTGAGAACCCACAAACTGACTTCTGCAAAAAAAAGAAATCCTAGTAGAGGTGTCAGTGTAGTGGTGCTGGCCAGGACCACCCTGGTGTGCTGTTCTTACACGTCTCTAGAAAAGAATCATAATATTACTTGGAGAGTGCTTCAAATTTTGAATTGGCAGCTACTGCCAAGGAACATCTGGACTGCATTTAAGACCCACAAATTTACGAGGCATTAATATTTTAAGAACTTCTAGATGGGAAACAGCCTATTTTCAAATATTTAGATGATGAAATAAAGACTCTTTCCTATGAAAAGTTTAGTAAGTTTGCTGACTTAAATCACTCTGTGAAAGATGTTTAGATTATTTAGCATTGCAATGGACATATACACATATAGTATTGTGCTCTTTCACAGTTCCTATTTCCTACTGCAGGTTTTTGTGGTAAGGTATTCCAGATTCTGATTTATACATCCTTTAAAGTTCGGTACCTAGGTATTCAAGAAATTGTCATAGTTATTGAAACTAGGTCGAGATTAAATTACACAGAATGTACTGGGAAGGTACTAGCAGTGAATGATCTTTGCATCTCAAAATTATTTCAGGAACTGCCATGTTGAGTTCACATCTGATGGCTGTTGGTCCTGATTATAGACGTAGGCTCCTTTCTTGGGCTTTCATTTGTGCAGAGGATAAGCAAAATGAGACACAGGCTGCTGGACTTTGTTGTATTGCTTGTAGTTTCCAAACGGTCACCTTGGAGGGACGGTTCGCATGAAAGGCAAAGGCAGTGCCAGCCGCCCTGGGGCAGGGCACAGGAGGTCGCAAGAGCCTCAGGGCCTGGCTTTTTGCTGCAGTCTGTGCTTTTGTTGTTCTAAACACCTGTGTTGTCTCTAGGATGGTTTGAACATGACAAGTCTGATGTCTCTCTGCCTATTAGTAGTTTAGTATCTCATAAGTTTTCTCATCACCTTCTAAAACATCATCGGAAAAATACAGGAATAATCTGAGATGAGGAGAAAGTGAAATATTCATAATCCTAACAGAAAATAAATTATAATAAGTGGTATATTTTTCCAGCAGGAAAACCTGTATTGAAATACTCTTTTTAAAAAAGAGGACTTCAATATTTGATCTATTCTGATGCAAATTTTGTATCTCAGACGCTAAAATAAAGCAATCGTTATTTTAGTCATTGTTACTTAGCATTTTATTTTCCCCTTATGTATTTGAAGAAATTACTTTCTAAAAATATCTGGACTTGTCTGTGGAATGTGCAGAGAAGAAAAAAATAAATCCAAATAATTATTTGCCCATCTGGAGCTGTGCTTTTTCCTGTAGTGAGCAGCAGGTTCACAGTGTTGAAAATCTTTGCAACTATTTATTTTGAACGCTGAAGACAAGCAGAAAAGTCTAAATATTGTGTATGTAGCATGAACAGATTCTAGTACTTTGAGGGGAAAAGGCAATTCGATTCTAAGGTGGTTGAACTAATGTAGGTTGCTCTCCTTCAGCTTCACAGCTCATGGCTGGATTCTCTGAGTTCCTGTTGCAGCTTCTCTTCCAGTTGGAGCACTAATTGTTCTCCTTCCTCATCTTGGCTGCCTGTTTTCATGACATTTGTGTAAGAAACTGGTATTGCTAAGACCTCTACTGATCATGCTGCTAAATTTGCCAGAACTGGATTCAGAGGATACTGAGGAAAGGGGCAGCAAGCAAGATCATACACAAACACATATATTCACACAGGTGTGCACACACACGTGCACAAGTCTCATTTCCTTAGAGAACCAGACTAAAGTCCTGCAACAGGCTTCTATATTAGACATAGAGAAGTAATTGCTTTGACTGAAATTAGTAAGGGCTACATGACGAAACTCGAACAAGTAGTCAAATCAGGATGTAAAAATATCCATGCCACACAAATTACTTGTAAAGTGGAAATTAATGACTAGAAATAAAGTTCTTAGCCTCCTAGGCTAGATTCTGTTCTCTTTCCCCTCAAGCAGAGGGCAGTTAAGCACCAGAGAGTTGCTTCTAAGACCTTGCTGCCCTTCTGGTAATGGGCAAAAAATAACATTTTCAAAAGGACACAAGTGATCAAGGAACCTAGGTTTCATTGCTGTGTGACTCTGCCTTTCGTAAGACGCATTCTTAAAAGAGTATCAAGAGGTAGACTCAAATATGAAATCCGTTTTCTGAAAAAGGAGCATATTGTGTTTTCTACTCTGTGCTTTTAATTGCAGTGCTTCAATTGGAAATGCACAAGTAGCTAAGCCTTTGCTTGATGAGACTTTGCACTCAAACGTAGTGATAGAAACCCATTTCTGCTACATTTCTTCTTCAGGGTACAACCACTTGAAGCAGATATTGACTGCACTACCTTGAGATGACAAGCTGTACCTCGCAGCATAATCCCACTGAGACCTATTTGCAGAATCTCCAGTTTATAAAAACTGGAAAAATGAAACTCTTAAAATAAGATGTAACTACCAGAATTTTTGTTATTCCATGAAGGTACTGAACACTATGTGGCCATTTGGAAAATAATACCACCAGGAATGCGCACTTCTAGTAAGTTTAGTAAAGGTAACAAAATGAAAGAGAGCCATACATGACACTAACACAGTCAATCCTGGAATTTGTACATAGCCCAAGATTTTATTCCCTCAGAAAAACTAGAGATGAACTGGCTCTACTCTCTTCACTATAGACTGGTTGTAAAATTTAATACAGCTGCCACAAGTTTCTCTATACTAGGCTGCAGCAACATGTGTAAGGACTCAGGATGTGGTGAAACATGCATTCATTAAAACAAAAATGCATTTATAGTTCATTAATTTCTTTTTCACTGCAGATGCATGTCCCTGGTGAAGTGTCTAGAAATTGCAACTTCTATTTCAAAATATGTCACTACAAAAAAACATCTTAAATTCCCAGTGCACTTTCATACAGGAATAAGAATTTGTTTTAAATAGCTTTGCTCTCTGACTAAACTCTGAATAAGATTTTAGATTAAATGTGTTCAAATAGAAACACTGTAGCATAATTACTTCATGACTGTGCCATAGTTAACAATCCCAAGATTCAAAAATCTATATTAACAGAAAACTAGTATTTTCAGTTTTTCAGGTTATTAAGTTCCCCTTCTCATTCTATAATGCACTTCATCTACAGTTAGCATGTATGTATTAATATTACTAATTTCTAAAAAAAATTACACTTTCATTTTGGATATTACTTAAATATTGAAGCATAAATCCTCAGACATACTGAAAGTCTCTCTCAGGTATGTGATGTATGTGACGAAGAATATTGTCATAATTTTTTCTTTTGGAAACCTCTAAACTGCTGTTGTAGACTACCAATTTTATGGCATACACAGTGTGTTATTCAGCAGAAGAATAGAAGTGAATGTGTCAGGTTCTCCCAAGAATGCTGTCATTTACAGAATCAAGGTAGTTAGGAATAAATGCTCAAGAGAACAAATCTGCATTGAAAAATATATTAAGCAAGATTAATGTCACAAAAATACCTGTCCAGGTTGCATGCTGCTCCGTTTTGTGTACAGAGCATTTGAAAGGTTTTTTAGGCGGGTGTATGGACAACTGAAGTGCTAATTGCCATGCCTAAACCAGAAACAAGAAGTAATCTTGACATGCCGTTACAGTAAATATGGTGAGCTCTAGTGGAGATCACCTCAAATCTCGTAGTATTAATTGTACCTTCGAGAGGAGCAGTGCTGTATGCTGTAAGCAAAGCAGTAACGTAGGCCCTACAGAGAAGTACTAAGTGGCTCACAAATGCTGTCACTGGGTGCTGTTATCACGTCATTACAATTCAAGAACACCTGTGACAGTGACATTGATCATAAAGGTGATCATCAAATGGCAACAGGGAGCATAACTGCAGCTGACATATTGGGTACAGCTATTCTCCAGCTCTTGTTGCAACAAAAAGCAGCTCCTGAAGTGAGGAGGAGGAATCAGGTTGATAAACGCAACAGGGTTGTCGTCTTAGTAAACATATGGCAGAGAAATGGAGGAAAAAAGCCATTAGGAAGACAAAAGGTTCATGTCATCTGCATGGGCAAAAAAATAGCATCGTGCTCTGGCTACCACAAAAGAGGCAGTGCAACGCGCCCAAAGCAGATGTAAGGGCTTTCCAGTACCGGGGAACTGCACGCAGGCCTACAACTGCAGAAAAAAGCAGGTTGTTAAAGAGCAGACAGCTCTCAGTGCTTTATCCTTTTAAACTAAATAAATTCCGCAATGGGAACTACCATATAATGGTGCAGCCACAGAACCTCTCAATGTCAGCCAAAGGTTCTGCAGTGGATTGATGGCAATCTGTCTGTCCCTGAAATAAGCCCTACTCGGAACAGATAGTCTGGAGAGGAGAGCAGCAAATATTCTAGCTATTTTTGTAGCAGGAAGAAAGAGTGACACCAAAGCTGGACATGGGAAAATGCAAACGTACTTACTGGCATTTACATATACTGCCTCTAGTGAAACCCAAACTAAAACTACACAAGCAGTCAAAAGTCAGATTTGAATTCACCAGCAAGCGTTTAGACCAAACAAATAATTTAAGAGGAAATTATCACTATTTGTGATAATAAATAAATAAAACACAACCAGTTTTCTAATCATCTCACAAAACCTAACTAGAATTGGTGGTAGGGAGGGTGTCATTGTTTACAAAGTATTTGCAAATATGAGCTTCTGTTGCGTAAAGAGGAGACTGGTAATTTTCCAGTATTCCAAAAACCTAGAAAGTTTTGGAAAAGTATTTAAAAGCCTAGGCATTTTGATGAGATGATTATGTTATTTTTGCCTTATCTTTGCGATTGGACAGGGTGCTAGATAATCTCATCTAGGCCCCCTTTCCCATGAAAGCTCGGACCAGTTGATCTTTGAGATCCCTTCCACCCTGGGCTATTCTGTGATTCTGTAATTCTATGATCTTCTCTCCATTCCCACATGAAAAAATTGTGACTACCTGTTATAGAGAAGAATATCTGGCTTCCATATCAGTCCATCAGGAAAACGGACATTCTTCACTCCTGGGTATTCAGAGACGTTCCACTGTAGATAATGATCTGTCCAGTACTAAGACATACACACAAACAGTAAGTTAGATCTTCTCATCTGCTGATTTACTGTTGTTCTCTAGAGACTGGACAGCCTGAAACAATGGGTGTTCTCTTGTTAGAGATACTCTTTAGCTTCAGACAGTGCAATGTTTGGAAAGGGTGAGTTAGGCACCTAGAGCTCCATGGGAAGCATAAACCCCTCATCTTCAATTCATGCTGCAGTGCACCTAGCAGCCTCTAAAAGTCTTGGGGTGTTTCTGCTTTATTGTTCATGCTGTCTCAGGTGCCAATTTGGGATAGAACAGGTTTTCTTCTACAATTCACACATTAACTGCAATCATGTTTATCTTCACAGACAACTTTGTTCTCTGTTGTTGGAAATTCTCAGGTTGTAGTAACTTGATAATAGACATGAGGTAGAGCAGCCAACAGTCCCTGCTGACAGGGAAAGCAACTGAAAGGGCAGAACAGTTAACGCTAGCGTAGGTCTTGGCAGCTCCTGAGGCCCGAAGTTAGGCAACCTCGGAGGCAGACGCTCAGCAGCACTGCTCTGTTCCCCAAGCTTCCTTCCTGGCTGGCACTTACCTCACTGGAGGCATCTGCCCTGGAGACTATCCACGCTCCTTTCAACCCCTCCTTGACTGCCAGTATAGGCAGGGAGCCTGGCGCCGTCAAACCTTCGATCTGTGATCAGCGTTGCTAAATCCCGGATACGGTCATTGAACCATATGGTTGTGCACGGTCATAAAGAAAAGCACTGCCCCAAACTGCAGGCAGCTGAGTACCGTGGCAGCTCTAGCAAGCTTATAAATAAGAAATAAAGTTTGTTTTGTTTCACAAAATTTATTTTTTCTTATGATTTCTAGACTTCATTATATTGTGCCTCTCTGTCCTCATGTTATTTACATTAATTTCACATAGCTGTAGGCATCACATAACTTGCAGTGAAAACTTCTACAGATTTACAATGCTGTTGCAATGCTAAATGTTAGTCTTTTAAATGTAAACTTTTAAATGGATGAGTAAATGCACAATGCTTATCTCTTCAACAATCTAGTGACCCTTGTCAAAATCTTTGACAGACATTAAGGTCAGAAAAAATTTTCAGTGAGTACTGTGGAGGTAATGTTTTTGGTCATTCTCATGGGATATTCACATCAAATTGCTCTACGTAATTCCTTGTGTGATTGTCACAGGTCAGTTTGTTTGATACACCAAACAAGTCCCCAGTTAGCCTCACACTGCAGGTATTCAAATTCATTCTTCTACATCTAGAACAGTGTTTGTAAGTGACCATTTTGCTGCATGCTACACATCTAGTAGCATTCATCACATCTTTTATAAAGCTTTTACTATACAGTTTCTTGGCCTGTGCTTCCATATTGATCTCATTCATTTTTTACTATGAATTTGTAGCGCCTTGTCACCTGGACAAATGATCTGAATTGTGCATTGCTTTTTTCTTTTTCTTTAAGGATAATAGTTTTTTACAGAAATCTTAAATCAGAATATCTGATTGGCTCTGTTCATGTTTTTTTCTTTTCACTGCCTGCTCCATTCATGGTTCTCTAATTAAACTATATGTATTCCTCACGCTCATCTACACACAACTTCTATATAAGCTATCAACTGCTTCTCATCTTTTTTTTCAGAAATTTTACATCCATTTTCACAGTAAATTGTTTTACATGAACTTCCCAATAGACAAATGTCACTGTATTTTTTTACCACTTCATCTTTTTGAAATGTAGAAATACTGAAATGCTTATGATACCTCTATTTTTCACCAAGTCCAGCAATGTAAACAAATATGATGTGTGGTTTTGAGGCGTTTAAACGTGTGGGCTCTCGTTGGCTTTAGGCGACTCATTTTCAGGAGCTGACAGGACAGGTCACTCTCTGAGCAGCGGCTGCAGGGGCTGGCAGGCTGCAGGCAGCTGCTGCAAAGGTCACTGCCCACCGGCTTGCTTGTGTGCAGCAGGATCTCCTGCTCATTTCCATCTGAATTGCATTACAATAATTTATATCAATATAATATATAGTTTCTAATTCTAACTTCTTCTAGGATTTATCATGACCAGTACGATGTAGCATAGGGTGACACTGAATGATGTAAAGACAGTCAAAAGGTGATAGACAATTTATTATTAAAGTATGTATTAGACATAATGTTAAGCAGATTGTACGGTTGCTCTGTTTATCCATGTGTACAAAGTGCTTACCCATCCAGCTGGACACGAGCTGCCTCATTTTGTTTCAACTTTAGAGCTACAATCTCCACTGTAGCTGAAGTACGTTTGATGCGGATTAAAATAGCAAACAGCTCAGAGTGCTCGGGTTAGTGTTAATCTGTGCAACTGGGCAAGGCTCCTGCTGTAACTTAGATCAAGTTTAAGATTTTGGTACTGAACAGTATTGCCATGGAGACAGTGGTCAGGATCAAAGAGTCTGTATGTATAAATACTAGATTTATATTCCTCTTTCTCCCAGGTTAGTTTCTGCATTTAAGTATTTCAGTGATGATTAGATAAAATCTGTTTAAGATCTCTGATTATACACACATATATATCAAGAAAGGGATTGGAGAGGGAAATTCAGGGAAAAACTTACTTCAGACCATTTAGCATAATAAAGTGACATATGTTTGCCTTAAGCATGCTTTGAATCTGTCTAGTATACCATTAATAGACACATTTTTTTTTAATGTGTACACAAGCCATGAAGAGTGGCTACATTTTTTGTAGTAATCAAGTGATCTGCTCATTGCAGTCTTAACATGCTCCACATGAAGTATGTGGTGAATAAATCAAAAGAAATACAGAATATATAAAAGAATCAGGAATTTCCTTAGGGGAGAAAAAAAAAAAACCAATCTCAAAAAGGATGAGGATGCTGTGGGATAAAAGAGAAGGAAAATAAGTGGTAGCTTCTTGAGCATGAATTGTCATCTGTTTCCCTGGTAAGAAATCATAGCAACTATTGTCATTGTAGCTCAAAGCCAAAAACATACTATATTTGACAGTTTTAATGTTATTGTACAACAAGCCTGTAAAATAACATAAACTGAATGCTTCTTCCATGTCAACTTTTCCTTATGAATAAATGGAATAGCCATATCCTTCGCAGATCATCAAAATAGCCTTTCATTTGTTTCCTAAGGCCTGCCGCAGCGCAAGAGAGGTGCTCTACAAAAAATGTTAGTATAAAAGAAAAAATAATACATTTAAACTGAATGAGCTGGTTAAAGAAAGTGAAAGGTGTGAAGTTTCTGTGGAAGCAGCATGCTTATCTTGAATAATAACACTCTTCTGTAAACCTTTACTTAAAACAAACAGTTCAGTTTCTGTAATACAAATGGGAGGTAAACTAATGCCAAATTCTTATCTTCGCTGCTACAGTATGGAGAAAGCTCCCCGTATCACCTTGTCATTCCAAAGCACAAGCTTATGGTAGAAATGTTTTGTGGAAGCATTAGGAACCCACAGCAGACAGCATGGTAAGAAGCATCTTGTTACTTCTAAGTTTTAGTATTAAACTATTTTGCAAATATTGTGCAAAAAATAACCAATCAAGTCAGAATAAATCTGTGTAGGCTCCTTTGCTTAGGAGCAGCTCTCTCGCTAGTTAACCTTACAGGGAAAAGAAATTCAAAATGCTCTTATAAGTTCTTATTATCTGTTACATTTATTAAAGAGCGAGTGAAGCTTACTCCTGCCAGCAATGCCTACCATGAGTTAATGGGGACAAGTTCTCTGCTGTGGTATCTAGTGGTGGCAATAGTTATGGTTAAGGAATAAGAGAGGATGTGAAGTTCTGTGACAACTAAACATTGCAACAAAAGGTAAAATAAAGCTACCATTTGAAAAATGAAAACCCTATTTTGGCAAAACAATCTGGGAAATCAGGAAAAAGTATACTGTTCCCAGCTGAACGTAAGGAAACTGAACTGATGTTCCAATACCCATTTTAGTCATGTAACTGAAATACAGAATTTGGAGAAGTAACATTAAAAAACCTCCTTTGTTCACAGTTAACTTCTGATGATAAACTATATTTAAACAACAACATTTTGAACAACATGGGAACAGCATGGCCATTTTAATTAAAATCCTATTGCAGTTTCTTAAGGAGATAGAAAGCAAAGCAAGTAGGATAGCAGAGACAGTGGCAGCAGCTTTCAGGAGCAAATGAACCTTTTTGGAATAATATTTCCCCTGTATCAGAAGAACCATCTGGTGATTTTTGAGAATGCTGATCAAAACAGCTATTACAGATGACACGCGTTTCTTGCATGTATACTTCTCTTTCAGAATCAGATGATTTACCACAACATAATGGATTTGTTGAAATGAGTGATAAGGCACTTGTAGCTACAGTTAATCTACCTGGGACACTTAGGACACTGGTATCTTACAACAATCGAAAGTTTAGCCTGACTAAATCCACTACAATGAGTTAGTAACTTACTTAGATGTAGTGATTCAAATTCCTAAAAGTTTTCAGAAATACCTGAAACAACATCAGGACCTAAGTCTCAGCGTTACAGTTTTCCATTCAGCTTAGCTTTATCCACTATGTAGCAAGATAAAGAACAAAAGCTTGAAAGTTTCCTAAAATTCAAACCCCTCGCCTGATAAACTCAAAGACCAAAGGGGAAAAATAACATGCTTTGTTTCAAAACTCACCATTTGTAGCCAGATGTTTGTTGTTAATACTTGATTCTTTTCATCCTGAGAGGAAGAAGAAAAAAACAAACCACAGCTTAGTACTATACAGTTAAAACAACACTGGTAAATATATTTGATTAGTATGAAATAGCCAGTTGTGCTAAGATACCTTTAAAGCAAAGAGAATCATAGCCTCAAACTTTCTGCAACAGAAGTTTTCACAGGTACTTTTTTAACGTATTCCGTATTACCACAGTCAATCAAACTGTTTCCCTAGCGTATCCTTCTGCCAGACTCTTCCCAGTGGCTGCTTCGTTAATAAAGAATGTCAAAAGGCAAAGCAGATTACAGTAGGGGTTGCCTGTTTCGTCTTTGTTAGGAGCAGCCCTCGCTAATTACCCTTACACACCAGACATATGCAGGAAACAGAAAAAGTATTGAACAAAGAAAGTGTGACTAAGCTCAGGTGGTGTGTGCTGAGGCCATATTGAGCAGCTTCTTAACAGGCAAGTAGCATCGCTGTATCAGTGGAACTCTGCGAAAAGTGGTGTACCAGCTTTACCAGAAAGCTGTTGTCAGGGCAGAACATTATTATTCTGCCTGGAACCAATTTGAAAGCCTTCCCCTTCGCCTCCTGTGACTAATTGTTGTAAGTTCAGGTGACGCAATAGGCATCTTAATGCTGCAGTTAATTAAAGAGTTTAATTCTTTGCTCCTCAAACACAGGAGAATCTTCGGTGCCCTTATTTCTGTGGAGGTGCTGTATCAGGATCCACCTGGGTTGTGTGAAGCTAATGGAATGTACTATATATGCTGTCCGTATTGCACATTCTCCAAACCAAACGCGCAATCCGTGTCCCGACACCAGGCAAAGCTTCATTTACAGTCTAAGGAAGTGTCGTAGCAAGTTTCAGTCACTAGTACAGCAGCAACTGTTAGAGTTGCTCGTACATCCAGACCTCCAAACTTAAATCTGTTGCTCTTGAACTTAAATGTTGTTCCTAAATGCCCAAAAATGGTCAAAAAAAATTTAATCACATTTCATACAAAAAAAAAAAAAGAGCTTTCTTGTTTTGATAATACTCTTTACTAAAGGTCAATATTCTTTACTGTTTTGCTGTTGTTGGTAGACTTCTAACTGAACCAAAGTCCTGAGACGTTTAACTGGAGCCATTTTAGAGAAGCTCAATAGTAAAAAGTTACACAGCATGTAACATCGAATACTGTGCAAGGGACAATGGCATTTTTAAAGCATGTGAAGCCATTTAAGGAGCAGCATCAGTAAATGTATGCCAGTGTTACTAGGCTGAGTATAACCACAACTAAATGTACAACATAGAGACAAATAAAAAGATTTTAGGTAAAGATCAGTATTGTGCATGAATAAAGTCTGCCCTCAAATGCATACTCCTACCTTCCTTCAAAATGAAAAGTAAAATAAAAAATAGAAGGAAGCACAGACCACGGCTAGTGATTCAACACTTTTCCTCTCTATTTGCTGCTTCATCACCTCCATGAGCTTTACTTTTTTGAAACTATCTCAAGTGAACAACTCATTTAGATGGCATCCTGGCAACACAGGTCTTTTTAACCTTTTGGTTTAGGAATACATTATTGCGCTGCATTGAATGAGCACGCTGAAGGCATTGCTGCAGATGTCAGCCAGGCAAAGCAGTAATTAGTTTGCAATAGTAGCTGTTATTCTCTAGCCAAACAAACATTCATTTGGTACCTCTCTCAACAACTTGCTTAATGTTACAGCACAACAAAACTAGTTTGCATGGGATCTTTCACTCATGAATGAAGAAACAATGCTTAGGAGATCATTCATATCACCACAAACTAAAATCTATGGACAAGTGTTGCAAATTAAGGATATGTAAAACCTATATATGTTTTTATTCATCATAGCCATTTTCAGGTCAGACATAAATAACACCAAAGATAACTTGGTAAAAGTTTGATAGCATTTTCTCAAAGCTCTGTGTGCTGTCCCAGATGAACATGACAAGTTCTTATAATGCCATGTCCCATCTATTGCACCTGAGCAAAGCCCAGAGCACCACTGCTGTGTGGTTTCTCTGCAGCGCAGATAGCAGTTGTTTTGCTTTGCACAGGCAAACTGGCTACTCAAAGGTGCAGAGCAATTCAGAATCCATTATGTTGTGGGAAGCTTGTTTCAGGACTATTAGCTGAATGGCAGGTGCTCCTGCATGGTTAAATTCTGAGTTAAACTCACATTTCATTCCCAGTGTGATCTCTTGCTACACATGAACGGCCTCAGCCTTAGATTAGTGATGTTTCAAAAATTCTCTTTCAGTAGCAGGAAAAGTTTGCACTAAAACTGCAGTGCTGCTGATGCTTAAGCTAATGATACGCCGTGGGGATTTAATTTGAAGCCCTGAGCCCATAGCATAGTCAGATGAACTATTTTAGGAGTATCTGAAAGGAGCTCTGCTATCAACCAGCACCTATCACAGAACCAGGCTACAGAGCCATCACTGAGCAGTTAAACTAGCAGAGCTGAAGAGGACAATAGACTTCTAATCCAGCTGTGCTGCTGGCAGAATGATTCAGCTGCCTGCCGTGCTGCCCGGCAGCTGGGCACGTGGCAGAGCCGTCTCAGGTTTGCCTGCAGGAGACTCTGCAGACGTATTCTGAAAGTCAGGAGTTATTCTGAAATGTGATCTTTCACTCAAATCTAGCTCCAAGAGGCTATGCTGAGAACACTAACTCAAAAGTAACTTGTGCAGTGAAGACAAGCCCTGAGTGAAGATGGACCATGCTGTTTTCCTGGTGTTTATTTCTGTAATTTTAAGCACTTAGAGTCTGAAAAAAGTATATTTGAACAAAATAGCTCCCACTTGGATCACTATATTTAAGGTTCACTCAGTGTTTGAATTGTAAATCCCATCGTTTCTCCTCACCTATAAAAACTTTGCTGCATACTGAGACTTGGTTTATAGTGGTGATTTTTTAATAGTGTTTGCTGGAGCAAACGGCTTCCAACGTTTTAGTCGTTACTGGATCGACTCACCCATCACTAGAGAAAAGATTCCGATTTTAGAGGGTTTGTCCCTCTCTGTGGTCCCAAGTGAAGCTGGTGAAAGGTGGGGCAGGAGGCATCCTGAAAGGCTTGTCCTGGCTAGGGAAGTGTTTGGGACACTGTTTTAAAAGCTTTACAGTAAACTGCATTAACACTGTTTTTCAGCAGAGTTGTGCAGTACTTCCCCATAAAATGATAGGTGGGCTTGAAATGGGAGAAATGCTTTGTAGAACTTGAGCAGTTTCTGTCACTTTGCAATATTTTGTAAGCACTTACAGAAAAAGTGTTGAGCACAAAAGCAAGGCAGCTCCTATTACAAACCCCTCCTACTATAAAGAAAAAGGACTTCACAGTATATTCTGAAATGCTGAGAAAATTAGTCAGAGAATGAGACCAGAAACTGTATCACGTTGTTTGTATTGGTGTGTTTTTTTCCCTACCAGCTGCTTTAGGTTACTGGCTGTGCAGATAGTACTGGCGAGTAGCGCAGCTATTGCCAAGTTAGGTTCCGTGCTACGCGCAGCGGGAGGTGGGTGGGTTGGTGGGTGGGTGGGTGGGTGGGTGGGTGGGGGCTACTTCAGTCTGCTCGACTCACAACTGTAGTCATGGTCTGCGAGGGCAGGTGGCAGATTGCTACTGCACTGCTTATCACATTGGTGTATGGCAGTAGAGTTAATGGAGGGAAAGCAGCTGACATCAGGAAGGCTTGAACGGTCCTTCATTCATTTTTGAAAGTAGAGGTAACAATTTCTGGAGGTTTTTGAAGGGGACTGCACCTGTCTCTGGTTTTAAAAAGTCTGTCAGACTGATCACCTTTGGAAACACAGTATCAGATTCTCACAGTATCCTTCCCTGAGCCTATATCTAACAGAATATATAAAAGAAGAGATGAAAATGTGACAATGCTTTGTGAAGGGCTTTAGCCTGGACATTATAGACTTTGTAAGGAATATTATCTGCTGACTTTCAAAGGGATGTCAGCACATCAGTATCCACACTAGAAAAACTATGCAGCAAAAAGCAAGGAGGAAAAGAAGTAAAATAAGCCTCCATACCTATGGACTGGCACGCAGACGGTTAACATGCAGCATCTAGCAAGAATCACATACTTCCCAGAAGACTTGCATAAAGTCATGTCCTGACTAAAATCTATCCATCAGCTGTAATTCTTACACTTCAAATCCAGATTCTTTATTTTTATATGGTTGAATCTCACTTAAATTACAGAAGAAGTAATGCCTCTTTGAACTGGGCTTCAATTACTATGAACCTTAACAAAAGAGTTTGTAGAGCATTTTAAGACATCCCTTGTTATAGCAATAACACTAGGTTCCTGATTGGTACCTCGTAGCAAGAATGAAGTTAATAATTGTAGTGTGAAGTTAAAAATGAGCTGACAGCCAGGGAGAGCACGTAAGGCACTCCCTACATAGATTTTCACTGTGGTTTGCTTGAGTGTTATCCTATTGAAACCACTAGGTTATTCAGTTCATTAGCTCTTACCTCATTGTCTCAGCACTTGCTCATTAAACATTCTCAACATATTTACAATGTCAAATTACTAGCACCTAATGACTTTTTTCCCTACATCATTTAAAAGCCTGTTATGTTTAATTTTTGCTTCGTACAGCTTGGGATTTTCTTCATCTTCCTTTTTAGCTCTGAGCTCACTAAACTGTATAAAGTGAAAAAGCCTGAATTCTTATGGGATTACTACTGAGAGAATGGGCTGGAGGGTGAGTTAAGCACTCATAAAATGGCCAGTTGACAAAAGATTGATGCTAAGGCCATTACTTCAGACAGCCATAGTGACAAGAGGAATCTGAGGTCCCTGAAACTTATGGAGAGTAGCAAAGGGGCTGGACTTTTCCATTCCTGCCCATTGTGCTGGTGCGCGCCAGGACACAGTGTGGGCAACCTCCAGGAGAGGCCAGAGCAGCCTGTGGTCCAGCTTCACCCACCTGGAACCCATCTGAAAACACCACGGTGACCTCACATTCTTCATAACACTAAATCAACATGGGGGACTATTGCAATTATTCTCTCCTCATGTGCCAAAGCTAATGCTAAACTTCGGTATTAAAGTGGCTCAAGGCTTCTTAGTGGTGCAGGCAAAACTGAATTTTGCTATCTCAGGGGTGAGGACAAAAATCAGTTACTTAAAAAAGCCAGCCTGATGCTTCTGCAAGGACACCGAAATGAAAACTTTAGCTGCTTGCCAAGGACTAGCTCTAGTCATTCATAGGTGGGGGCTGTAGCTGCAGCAAGTCTTCATCTTGAAGAATGTAGTAGAGGGTGCAGAGCCAGGCTGCCCCATAACTTCACTACCCCTGAAGCCTAAGGCATCACCTACACTGCATCTGCTAAAAGGCAGAATTAATTAAAATGCAAATTTGGATGGAATTAAGGAATGTTTGGGGTTTTGGTTAGGAATAAAAAGCTACAGAGACAGTTGGCAATGTGAAACAGATTTTTTTAGGCAACATAAAGATGAAGAAAAATGCAGTGTACGAGATTTGTGAGATGAAAGAGATTTGAAATCCTGATGCCTCTTCCCCACCTGACTTCCCTTACACCACAAGAGGAATAGGTTAGTGCAATTACCCTTCCCTTCTCTAGTAGTCAGCAATATCCCTTTTTATCATAGTAAAATGTTTTTGATTCAGCTTACAGCACATATTTCCAATTATGCAGGAAATGCTGTATAAACAGGCATTACTGATTCATAAATAATATTAATAATATTCTGTGATGCAGCATGTGAGGCTCAACATCAGGAACAGGCCACAGAATATTTCTGATTTCTTGAAAATAGATGCAAAAGGTGCAAAATATTCAACAAAAAGTCAGAAGTGGAAAATATAAATTTTCACTGTTTCACTGCATTTTTTTCAACACCACTTAAACACAGATTTATTTTTGATATTCTGACTTTTGCCATATCAGTGAGATTTTCATATAAATACAGAGCTCTGACTTCTGTGACTTCAACTTGTAGTAGAAGACCCTACTGCTGGTCAGCAACACTCCCTCAGAATTAGAGATTCCAGCTACTGTTGCAAACTGTTTAAACAGTTTGAGATGATGTGTTTTACTGCAGAGCCCAGTCAGCGTAGCGTGCCAATTCTGCGTGACTTGGCCTCAGGCTCGTGCTTGCCTTAGGCCAGCTCCCTTTACGTCAGCTGCGAACTTGCCCTGATTCTGTTGGTGCTAAAAAGCCCCTGGAAGTTGGTCTTCATTATTTTATACTCAGCCACTCCATGCTGCTAGTGACCTTAGTGAAAGTTGAAGGCATTTAGGACATCACCCTTTCTTCCCATTCCACTCCAAAGCCAAATTCAGCCTTGAGGCACCTTCACTGCTAGGATGATGTCTGACTGACTTTCTCACCTTCCAGCTCACTCCCTCTGGCTCTTTCAGACCTTTGGGGATAAGGTATTACAGCTGTGCCTGGGATTTACCTAAATATCTCCCATAGCATTAAGGTGAATTTTGCAGTTAAATCTCTGAAATCCAGCCTGAAAATTTCTTCCGTACTTTGTGTGCTTCTTGATCTTTGATTTAATTTCTTCTAGCTTTCTTTAATCAAAAAATTAAAATTTTAGGCCAAAGCAAAATATAAGTAGTTAATTAAAGTGAAATTTGAAAGGAAAACTTCTTTTCTGTTGAGCTTTTAGGTTTATTAGATTTGTGATGGATGGCACATGACTTGCTCTTCACATTACTTACATGCTGAAGGTCTTTGTGAAATAGAGAACTGCTCTGTGGAATTGGTCCTGACTGGGGAAAATGGAGTTTTGTTGCTGGAGATAACACAGACTGGCACAGATGGCTGCCATTGTCTGTTGTTATTTTTCAAGAATGCTGGCTTTGGACTGTAAATTCAAAGAGGAGCAAGACAATAAATGGCTATTCTGGGACTAGTTTAAATACTTAGAGTTATATGGGAAACAGGCACAGTTTCCCTGTAGGAAGACCCCTCCTTCTCGCTCCCCCCCAGCCTCCACTTTCATTTGTGATACAGTGAGTGAAGTCCCCTAAATCTCTAGCCAGGAACAATGCTGGGCAAGTCTTTGGCATATTCCCAACACAGCCTGTTCTTCCAAGCACTTTCTGTAATTTTGAAGGACAGACTGGCAGCACCAATCCCAGATGCAGTGACAGCTCCTCTGTTTCCTGTTTGAATTTAAAATTCAGCCTCTTCACATCATGTGAATGGTGCAGCCGAGCTGAACAAGAACCTGTGCTAGAATGTACAGCTGAAAAGGAGAATGCAGCTGAAGAGTATTTGTGAAAGAGCTGAATCATCCATGCAAAGTGTTTGGGCTAATGACTCTTGTATATATTGGCCCAATTTTGTAAACAAATTTATAAATATTTGTAGGAGAGGAACACTGTTAATCTAGGGAAGTTTCCTGCATGAGGTGGATGGGATTAAGGTCTGACTCTGCACTCTCATTCTATTTATTTATTGTTCTTGTTTTCTTTTAGAACCAGGACCTACATTCAGTGATTCCTCTCTCTGGCCATATTTACTAGAACTATCTCTTGTACAAATTAAGGAGAGGGCCACACTTATTAGAAATAATGCTGGATAAGCCAAACGTTCTAGCTCAAGCTACCTCTTTAGCAGACAGTGCTTTGTGATAGATGAGATTTCATCTTGCTGTTACTTCAATTCTGTGCAGCTTCTCACCTTCCAAATATGACCTATTAACGTCCTCATAAATGTTTACTTATTCAGAGTGTAATGTTTAAAGTTCAAGATATGGAAGATTTATTTCAAAGCAATATCTACTTAATGTCATCTTCCTTTGAAATGCACACATCCAGGCTGGCCTGCGTATCTATGCGTAATGCCATTTTCGTTATTGACTGGGCTGTGGAGTAAAACGGTGCCAGCAGTACTTGAAGCTAGCCAGCTATGCTCTACTGGGTCAGCTTTTGGGTATTACTCTTATGGCATATGATACTTAGTATTTGTAGAGCATTTTCCTGTCTTGACAGTTTGTAAGCATGTCCCTTCCATCAGGAACATCTGAAATTGTTCAGACTACTTATTATCTTTTGGAGGTTTTTTAATGAATTATTATAAATGTGATTAAATGAGTAGAAAATCAACAAACGCTTTTTAAAAACTTACTTTGTAAATCTTCCTTCTAACGTGCAAACACATTATTTTCAGGAAATTAAACACAAGGAAAATGGTGCCTAGCTACAAATAACAATGCAGCAGTGCCAAATGACTACTTTACAGTACTGCTACGAAACTATTACATAGAATTACAGATTCAGTACTGCTATAAATATCCTTAGCAGTGCAGTCTTTGCACACAGTTATGCAGCTCAACGTGTAGCAGCTTAGGCTGCCACATCTGCTGACATTAGTTCCAGATGTTTGCGTGTAGTAACAAGGACAAGCAGAAGAGACAGGCTGAGGAACAGAGCCGAAATGACACAGAGCGTTACTACAAATGGAAACAGGCATCTGCTGTTGGGTGCAAAGGGGTCCTGGGATGGGGTGTGCACAGGCACGAGCTTTAGCCACGGTGAAGCCCATTACAGTGAGCTCCTGGTCTCATACAGTGGTATGAGTGGAATACAACAGACAAGTATGCTTCTGCTTACAGCTAAAGTTCTGTGAAAGTTTTAAGGTTTCTAAAGTTAGAAGGATAAAATGTTACTAAAGCATTTTGCGCTGCTGGGATAGGAGTAGAAGCTTGGTTTTGGCCTTTTGAATATCTTAATTTTTTCTTTAAAATAAAAATTAGAAAAACGTTATTTGAATTTTGCCTGGAGTAAGGTTGAGTTTGGAGTGTGAGATGAGGAGTCTGATTGCTTTGCTTAACTTAATTCAGGTGAAATTCTGAGGGGGGTTGTTCGGTTTTCTGGGTTTTTTTTTAATTGTGCTGTGTGTGCTCTATTTTACACATATCTATATCTTACATGCTTTTGCAAGAAGCATTTGCTTTCTCCCCAACTACTTTATCTTGCTTTAAAAGAAAGGCAGAGTTTGCTCAAAACATACACAGGTCTTCCCCGATGGATGCAAATTTTACACAGCAGAAAAGCTGCTGGAGAAAGAGCATAGAAAAGCCATCTTAATTCTGAGCAGAGCATCTGTGTGAGGAGCCTCCTTAAAATGGGGGAATGTGTTTCTGTTCTGTATATACTCTGACAAGGTCTGACAGTCGTGCTTGCCATTGACTGGAATAGGGCTTTGTCCTGGCAGTAGGCTTGAGATGTATTTTCACTGAGTTTCCCAGAAGAGGAGCGGAGATTATAAATTTGTTTAAGAGCCTCATGATGTGCCATTTCTGTTACCATGGGGACATAATTGTAATAGCAGTCTCTTTTCTTTTTTTTTTTTTTTAGTACATCATTGTTAACAAGAGATTGTATTTAGATTTGAACACATTCATCTTTGCAAAGACAAGCAGGGATCGGGTGTATGAAATGAGCAGAGTACAGCATATTTCAGCACATCTTGTGTGAAAAAAATATTCTTTTGAAGAGCAAGAGGGGGAGGCTGCATTATTTCAAGTTATCTTATGAAATCTCATGATTCACTGTAGGCTTCACTCAGTTCAATTATTAAATATAGGATAGAGCGTAAAGTGCAGTTACATTTATTGCAAGCGTGCAAAATAATAGCTGTTTCTGTTGTTTTATTTACAAATAATTCTTGATTCCATTGAATTCCACAGCAGACTCCAATTGAGAAGATTGAACACTGAATTAGCGTTAAATACTGGCTCTAGGTGCTGATTATCATTGTCAGTCTGACACAGATGGGCATCTCAGCTCCAAATGCATGCTGAGATCTGGGAACTACCCACCATTCCACAGGCTAAGAGGGAATAACAGAGACCCCGTAGCCCCACTCCTTATACAGTTTTAAAACAAGAGGGAATCAAAGCTTTTGAACTTGATTTATTTGCCTAGAGGTTAGCTGCAAAACACAGAAGTTGAAAGGTCAGGTTGTTACACCTGGTTGTAATGCCAGGACAGCATTATATCAAAGGATTTGACTCTATTTTTATTCTTGCTAATCAACTTCAAGTCATATTTGACTTTTTATTAAGCCTTTCTCCTCAAAATGTTCATAAGTCATATGGAAATACTGTTGCAGCATGTACATTTAGCAAACTAACGTTGAAGGAAAGAGGGTGATTTATTCCAGGAGAGTAGAGAAACTTACGGGAAAACAAGAAGCTGAACACAAACCTGTCTCTTTCTCCCTTTGTGTGACCATAAAACACAGCTCCAGCACCAGCCTGCTGCTGGCATTCTTTGATCCTACTTTTGTGAGTAACAGCAACAGAAATTTCCACACCTGACCAGCGCATGTTGTCCATGTTTTAGCATCAGCTCACATGCAGAACCTTTGAGGAACACCAGAGCCACAGAGATAGAGGCATCTGACTAGGATACAACCATGAGGAATAGCTCTGTCCTCTACAAATGGACATAGTTACAACTAGCTTCAGAGGACCAGTTAGCAAGTGTCATTACTCATCCCCAACAGTCTCTCTAACTCTACTATCTTAGCTCCATCTTTCCAAGTGTAGGCAAGTTAAGCAAGAAGGAGTAGCTCCACAATTCCTGTGATATGTAACAAAATCCATTATCCTCGATGTCTTGGGGTCTCAGTTCAATCTAGGATACAGCACAGACATCACCATGGCAATTAAAAGATTCCCTGGAGAAGACTATAGTACAAAATAAATTACTTATCCTGCTGAAGGTCTCTGCAGCTCTTGACATAGAAGCATTACAAAGACCCCTTAATAACTCAGGAAGAGAGGATGAATCAGCTTTACAGAAATTCTAGTTATTCCTTACTCTACATCCTCTGAGGGACAGGTTTGAGAGTCCTCTTTTACAGGGTCTTCATTTTCAACTTTCCCTAAAAATCCATACAGTCTCCACTTCTCTTTAGTGCCTAAAGAATCACTGACGAAGGTACTGAGAAACCACAAACTTGAATATATTGATGAAAATCAACTGTGTGTCCCTTTCTTCACAAATGCAACAGGCGACATGACTGAAATGTCAGAACACCTACACAGTCCTTCAGGCTGCTGTTTTCTGCAACACAGAACAACAAGCTCTCTCCTATGAAAAGAACACTTCTGTCTGGTGGGGTCAGAGATGGAGCGAACTCTCCAAAATCCACAAAAATGCTTATTTGAATTTCTTGAGTTCAGTGAGTGGTTCAGTCAAACTTACCAGTGCTCATTATTTTTTCTGTCTTCATTCTTGCATTTAATAGCATTGGTGGCAGTGGGTAAAAGGGCTGCTGCCTTCCTCTCAAATATCTGACCAACACAACTGTGTAGTTATTGAGAGGAATTATGAGGATGCCAACCACAGAAATACATTGATACTCATGGCTGAACACAGAAAACAAGCCAACAGAAATCCAAAGTAGTAGTGCTGTATAATTAAACATGTGCATGGGTCCACCAACTCTGTACATGGTTATCGGTCGTCTTCCCTTCAGGCTACTCCATTATAAGGATCACATAAGCAATATGGAGTTGTGATCACAGGCCATGCAAATATGACTTCGCATCACTACCAGAGGATTTTGGAGAGATGAACTGGATAATATCATATTCTTATGTTGCTGCCAGTGAGCAGCAGCATGCCTTCATGCCGTGCTCTTAGCACTTCCCAGTTAGCTGTTGTTGAAGCCAGTGTTAACAGCCTTTCCTTTTTACAAATCGAATTCTACCTTCAGATAACAGGCATGAACATGCAAGGGTAAGTGAAGGTTAAATCTGAATGTAAGTTTACTTCAGGCTTCTTCTGGTTATTCTTGGAAAATAATTCTCTTCATTTTGCATAAATTAAAAATTCAAAGTAAATAAGTTAACACATTAAAAATATTAAAAATATAAGTAATTAAAATTCTAAGTGAATTTTAAAATATTTCTTTTTCTATATAAGAGCTTGTACATATATGTTCCCTGCTGCCAACTCATTGTGAGATTTTCCTTTTTTATTTTTCGCCTTTTTTGTAACTCAGAGATATATTTAAATTGGGAACAGTTGGATTGTTTAGTAGTCTATTCAGGCGAATATGGTGAGGAGTTCAGGAGAAACTGAAGAATTCACATCTGTATCATCTAAATTTGAAGTCATTCATTTGTTGTTTCTATGTTAATACGCTGTTCATAGCTCGAAAAGCGTTTGCGTGCGATCCATTGACAACGCTTTGTTCAACCGCTGTCAGGACTATTAGATTTGAACATTACTGTAAACTTTTTATAGTGTGTGCTTTTCTGAGAGAAAAGCAGACACTGTATCTGCACAGGTCTGAGAATACAGCCCTAAAATGGAATGGAGAACAGAAACAGAATACCACCTACTCGACTGTTCAAGAGCCATAGCCCACTGGGACTACCAGTTAAAAATGTTAAACCGGGACTGGTAATCTAATGGAGTCCCCAAGCTGCTCTGGTAACACAGCGGCTCCCAAGGGTGGTGTCAGAGGTGAGGTGCATTGCTTTAGCAGCGCTTACTGGCTTCTCTTGCCATTATCCCTGAAACTGCTGCAGCACCTTTCCTGCCAACTTGTGGACCCATGCAGATGGCTTTACAGAAGCGGGGCAGAGGCCGTGATGGTTTGGTGTGGGTTGCTTTTCCCCAGATAATTCATCCACCCCACAGCACCTTCCCACAGCAGAAGCCTTCCCAGAAAAGAAATGGATATGAACTTGAGTATTAAGTAGTGACATGATGTATTGTCTAGTACTTGAATATGACAGAAATATTGTTATTTTAACTATATATAGTCTTTTAAGAAAGAGGAACAATTCTGAATATTACAGGGAGTATATTCATTTCAGTCCCCAGGCTTCTGACTTAAAAGCTTTGTATAAGAACAAGTATTAGTTAGCCAGACCTGACTCCCAGAAATTATGTCCTGTGCTGTAATTTTGTTTTATTAGCTGATTACTGAGGACTAGTAATAATTACTAGATGATGTGACTTTGCAAATTCTGTTGTTCTAGTAAAAGGTCCTGTGTAAAATGTGAAAGCTTTGTGTTCTGGTCCCTGTACTCTACAGCAATCCGTCACAATGGAATCTATTTTCCAGGACCTTAATCATACTTTTCACAGTAAGGATGCAAACCTTCTTCATCACAAGTGGCATACCAGCAGATGTCTACTCACTTTGTAAGTTAATGGGGCATCCTTAGCAATGGAGTCAGAAAACACAGCATTGAGTACTGAGCTTTTATGATTCATGTTGATTATTTATATCACAAAGGATGAGAAAAATGTTAGAGAAACTACTCTGCTTTACTCATATTATAAAGCAAACAAACAGAAAAAACCCACTGATTTGTATTACAATTCCAAAGACCTCTCCTGTGGAACCAGACAGCAAAACAGAAGTCCTGATGTTCATGTACAACGAACATCTCTGATGTCCTCCAGTTAACGGTTATCAGGACGTGGTTTATAGTCTGTAGTCAGTCCTTTTCCCCTCCTGCAAACTGCCTTAAATTAGTTTAGTTTCATTGTTTCCCATTCCATCCTACAGAACATAGATTGTGTTTAAAATATCTTTTCCAGATCTAATACTGTTTGAGAAGACTAGGTAAAAGAAAGTGAAATAAAAAATAGTCAAAAAAACCCAGAAGATATTTAGAAGCACAGGAAAAATGGACGAATATCACAGAAATAAGGTTGCACTTTCTCTTAGTATATCACTGTCTCACCACAGTAGGGTAGGGAAAGGTGGTGTCTGCTCGATTAAATAGATCAATTATCAGAGTATTTTAGACTATTATTTGAAAAGATCTGTTCTTCATATTTCACGAGGAAGCAGAATGCTTTATTTTCTGTTATAATCCAGTAACTTTCATAGGTATTAAACTAACTAAAAATATCGGAAAGCATATCCCAGCACTGTTCCAGTTTTCTAAACTCTCAGGAATAAATCATGGTAGAATGGAAATGGCTGCAAGATTAAAATGAAAACGGTTTCTCCCTTTAGCATTGAGGGAATAAAGATCAAGCAGCAAAGTGAGAAGAAAATAAAGCTTGGAGAGACTTTTTCTAATGTACACAAATGAATGCTAAAAATTAAAAGAATAATGCAGGTTTGATGAGCTTCTGCCACAACCATTGTTTGCAAAGAGGCTGCTGGGGTTTGATAAACAGCTTAGGAACTTCTTTAGCACTATTTCTCAATGAGCCTCTTGATTTGGTTGTTTTATTAGTCTTTCCAGATTTAAATTCCTTTTTCCCTTTCTTTTTTTTTTTCTTTTTTTTTGGCAGGGGAGATGTTTGGTTTATAGTCTGTTTCTTTACAGAAGCTGTTCTGCCTCTTTGAATGGCAGCATAATTTTCTTTTTAAAATTTCAAGATATTTCATATTACTGTCTTGCCCAGTGGGTCCAGGGTATTTGATTGCAAATACCGAGTTGCAGATTCTTATGCAGACGCTTCGCTAAGCACTGTATGTAAGTCATTGAAGTCAACTGTATCACTTACACTGTGTAAAATGAACCAAGGACGAAAGCCCTTGAATATATAAATCTAAGTCTTACAAGTAACCAAGGGCAATGTAGGATGAGCAAACTTTGACTGAGTTCAGATAAACATTAAAAAGTTTATATGCTTTCATATTTCCTTTGGTCTGCACAAGTGAGTTGAACAGCCTAAAGGAATAGGATTTCTCTTGAGATTCTGCTGCTGCTCACTACAAACAAGTATTCAGCACATTTTTTTGCCCTAACTAGAAATTTAAAAATGAAACGGGAGAAACTGGAAGATAAGCGAAAACTGTTTTGTATTAAATGATTTAATTAGCTAGTAAATGTCTGGAGGAACCATGAAAGATTCCAGACTAAATGGTGTTACCCAACATAAGTAAGAACTTGAATATTCATGTAGATAAACAACTAAATTCAACTTTCTTAAAAATTAATTATTAAATGTTGATTCTTCTGCTAGTAAATAAAAAATAAATCAGGGTCGACCAAAATGGACACATTCATACCCACTAAAATGCTTGTCACCATAAGTCTTGCTACAGAAGTCCCAAGCTAAGATAGTATTGATCCAGCGTTTTCCCAAGTTTAGCAACTTGGCTCAGATAGAGATGGAACTAGCTTGTTTCTTTGCTAAACATATGACAGACTTTAAGTGAGGAAGAACCACAGGTAGAGGTTTGTGAGCAGTTTAAGCTAATCTCAACCCAAACTAAGTACTGGTCATCTAGAAAAATGACTACTTAAAAAATTGATACCGCTAGCGGCTCAGTCCCAGAGGCACTGGTGCAAGCCAAAGGGGTAGGAACATGAGGCCAGAAGTTTCAGCAGCAGAGCACTGAGATCAGCTTAGGACACTCACAAAATGGTGCCCCAAGTTCCACATAGGAAGTTGGTATAAATTCTAGATTCAAACCAGAAAGTCCCAGAGCACAGTAATGTTTTCAACAGTTGCACAGTTGAATATATATTAACAAAAATTAATATCAGAAAGTCATGGGTCTGGTCCCAATGCAATAACTCTTCTAATTTTAACTTTAGTATTTTTATGCTGTCTGACGTGCTTTAACAGTTGTTATGATATGAACGATTCTGATGTTAAAAGAATTTAGTCTATCAAAAGATAATTAGTTTGTAAATGTTTTGAAATAAAGATGATCTTTTCATCTGTGTTTATGTATCATTTAGCACAGGGAGTCTGGACTGTGACTACAGTTACAGAGTCGATGGAATGATAAAATATAATACAAATATCTGCCCTCATACAGAGGCAGTACTGACCTGTCTTTGGATTCAGTTAAGAAAACACTTAGGCATCAAATTAAACTCATTTAATCCAAACAAAGCATCCAGCAGATGGATTATTTGATTCTATTTCTAGTGCATCCAAATATTTCTTAAAATATAATACCCCAAATTTCACATAATTTAGGCTTTGAAAAACACATGCATCAAATTGGGTCAAACCAGCCCTTTTACTCTACTTTTACAACAAAACAAAGTTAAATTCTAGTTTTGTCCTCAGTATTCTCTGAGCCCCTCTCAGATTTATGTCATTTGCAAATTTAATAAAAATATTACCTACTCTATCTTCCAGATGAAATGAAATGAAAACACTGGAATATATGTCCTGAGTATAGGTTCCTGGGGAATCTCACAATGTAACTAAATCTCACCATTTTGACAGTGAACCATTGACAACTACTCTTAAGATTTTCTAACCAGTTCTGCCGTGTGGATCTACCAAGGCCTTATTCTCTATTTTTTTGCTAAGAATGTTATTCAAAATGGGTTTAGTAAAGTCAAAATACATACTCTGCTGCAAGTAGTTAAGAAATCTGGTATACTTCACCAAAATTATCTTTATGCTGTGTACCCAATTTTGCTGAAGAAGGAAAGGCACCTCATTTTTCTAGAAGCGTTTTTTAGTGTTGTTCCCAAGTTGGAACATGGGAAGTTCTGTTTAGATATTAGGAAAACAAGTCTACCGTAATGATAGTTGAATACTGAAACAAGTTGCCCAGGGAGGTTGTGGAATCTCTCTCTGTGGAAGCGTTCAGTACTTGACTGGACACCATCCTGAGTAACGTGATCTATTTAGACATATTTGGAGCAGGAGGGTGGACTAGATGACCTCTGGAGGCCCCTTCCAAACTAAAATAAGACTGTAGGATTCTTCTACTTGTTTAGATAGCAGTAAAAAATGAGTTTGAACTATCACTGTATATCTCAATGTATTCCACTTCTTCATGTCTGTGTCTCTAAGCAGTAATTTGCAGTGCAAATGTATGAGCATTTTGCATTAATTTCTAAGGTTTCATCTTCTGACTTTTGGGGATGGAATTCCCTCAGATACCTTTCTCTTAATTGTGTTAACTTACAGTAGATACAAATAGGCCTATTGTAAAAATTTCAGGCTAGGCACAAAATTAATACCTTCGTGATCGCTCTATTTGTTTTTCTATGCCATTCACTGTTCTCCAGGAGATGTAGCGGAGTAGGGAGCACTGCTGCTGTGTCTATTCCTAGTGTTCGCTCTGGACCAATAGGTAGTGGCTGAATATTCTGCTCTGATGCTATTATTAGGATGGATGTTACCAGAGAAAATGAGAACGTTAGAAGGTGTTTGCCTCCACATAGCGTTTTATAAAGTGGTGGCTGTCATTTTATCCAGTGTGGAAATTATATAATATCAGCATATTTCAAGAATCTGTTTCTCAAAAATGCCTATCCTGGAAATTTTTCCTAAGCGTAAGTTAAGTTCATACTCCATGCCAACACTGAAATACTAGACAGGCAGAGGCTGAAGACTAGCTTTTTGTGCAGATAGTGAGGTTTCCACGAGGTGAGATGTAGAGAAAAATAAGTAGCTTCTCTACATCACGTTCCTTGTTTTTTTTGACATCATACAGAAGCTATGACCTTGGCCAAGTATGACCATCCATTAAACCCTCTTCCTCTCCTGCCACTAAGGTATGCAGATACTCTTAGCATTTGTCTGTTAAGATTTTCCTTCTGTGCTTATTTAATTTTGTTTAGTTTTCTTAAGTCAGATATTTCCAAACAGTTTCAAATTTAGATCCAGAGAGATGTTCATTATCAGCCTATCCGTTCAATATACATTGCTTTCCTGAAAGGAGTTTTGAAACAAGATTTCAGCAAATCAGAGAGGAAGTAGGTTATTTTTCACTTCTTTCATGAAATTGCTTGGCATTTCTCATTTCAAGAAAATGGAAACAAATAATTATAAAAAGCAAAAAAACCCTCTTATTCCATCTTCCAGTATTATAACAACTCAAATGTCCTTGAAGAGCGTTTCTGGCCAGTTGGCTGTCTCCACTTCATTTTCACTTCAGGATGATTTAATTGTAAGATTGTTTGCAAAGGTTTAAGAGCAGTGATTTTTCTAGTAAGGAGTACAGGAATAAAGCGAACTGAAAGATACCCAAGATCCCTCTCTTGACAGTTCTTATTAATTTGACACAGAAGCTTTTTTGAAGTCCACTCCTTTCAAGCCTGTTTCTTTCCATTTCACCCCCCATCCTTCTCCACCTAAATTCCACTTTTCATCCAGACTCCTTTGCTGTCTCTCAGGTCTACCATGCGTTGGCACTTCTCTAAGCACTCTCCCAGTTTCCCACCTCTCCTCTTCATTCATGTGTCCCCAAACTGCATTTTTCTCATGCTGCCACCGTTTCCCTTTCCATTTAGCAACACTTTTTATCTACACCAGCTTGCCTTCTCATTCAGCAGTTCATTAACCGTATTTTCTAGTGGACCAAACTAAGATGAGGCAACCAGCACTTACAGGTCTCTCATTATGTAGTCCTGATACTACCATGCAAATTAATATGTAATGCCAATACAAAGAAAAACGTATCTCCAAGCATAGCATAGAAATAATTGCTAGTTTTAGAAGGAAAGAGTTAAAAACTGAAAATGTAAGGTAGGAAACATCCACTGTATTTAGAAAAGGTTTCATATGCTGTCTTGCTCTTTCCTATCAGCGAAGTCAGAGTGGAATGGAAGAGACTTCAAGTAAAGAATAGCAGCAGCCAGGATCCAGCCTGGCTCAGTCTGATCTGGCAGGGATTTGACAGATTTGCTCTGGATAGGTTTAACTCCCAGTACAGCTTGTATCAGCTGAGAAGCCATTAAAGTGAATATATAAACTACAGGATAGTATGATGGTGACATGTTTTGTTTCTAGCTTGTTAAACCAGTAATTGTTATTGCAAGTAGATGTCATTCCCACCAGCATTTGCTTCTTGTTGACAATGAAGAAAACTAATTTGGTTTATAGTGTGAAGCTTAATTTACTTCATGGTTGGTTTCTTTCTTTGCCTGTCAATCCCAGATCTCTGAGAAAGTAATGCAGTCAGTTTTATAGCAAGCAGAATGAGCTGTAACTAAACGGCCAGTACAAAAACTATGGCTTCTTGCTGATTATGAAGAGATTTTTTTGAAAGGCACATACGATCAAAAACTCCCTTTTGAATCATATTAGCCAAGACTGCCAGTCATTGACTATACCCAGATTGGCAAGCGATCTGTGGGTATTTGCCCTTCAGTTTGTATGGTTTTTAATTAAACTTGACAACTCGGGAAGAAATTAACTCTGTAAAGTTGACCGCCTGCTGGCCTTCAGCCATTTGTGTCTGCAACAGCCAACTGTTCATACAGTAGTGAAGGACACGGATATAGCCATGGTAGGAGCGCAGGGAAGAGAGAGCTCCAGTGTTAACTCATAGAAAGGCAAAGGAAACCTTTGTAGTATAGATGCAATTTAAATAGGAAAAAGGTCTCGTGGGCATTCAGCTTATCCTATTCAGGAAATGTTTTTGATGACGTAAAGAAGGCCTCTGTAAGCTGTGTCATCATTAGGAGGGTTTGGCCACACAACAAACCTTTCCCCAGTGTGGTTAATACCTAAAAGAACGTTAGCTTAACATATTCAAGCCAAATGTGTCTATATAGAATGACACCAGAAGTGCAATTCCTGAAACCTGGGGAAAAATTGGTCTGTTCACAAGTCTGTTTTATTTTGGATTGAATTGCTTTTTCAAGCTCTCCTGTTCTGAAATAATTCTGAAATGAATTGTATGTAGTGTAGTGCTAACAGTAACAAAACCAAACAAACAAGAAAAACCCCACAGCATCAAGGTTTTTATTTTGGTTATCAAAATAAACCAAGCACTAGAGAAATGTTTCCTGAACACAGAGTTGTACAACAATCCTTTGAAGGGGACTGTACTGTCCTGTACCGAAACAAAAGATCTCCAGTAGCTGTGAGAAGGTACATATGCAGCAGGAGGTCATTCCCCAAAAGGGAGCTACAGAAGAAGGTCTTGTAAACTAAGTCCATGGTTGGGAAAGGGTTTTATTGAAGCCTGGTTTAAGATTCAGTTGAAGTACCATGTACTGTGCTGAGTTCTGCAGGTACATTAGAATGTAGAGTTTTGTTCAGGTGCTCGGTTTCAACAGGCCTTGAGCAGACTGGCTAAGCTTTCCTGAACATATTGGCCTATTACTACCAGAGACAAAAATCTAATTAAAACCAGAGATACAAAGAACATATAGCTACAACTGGAGACTCCAGGCAACAGGAGCTGCTGCAGAAGCCACTAAGGGGCCTGGTGCACTGGAAAGAGGAGCTACACCAAAGCTCCATCACACAGATGACGTGAGGCCAAGAGAATCAACTGGTTATTTCTGCCCTGTCCTCCACATTCCCTGCCGTACACGGAAGGTTTGAGCCAGTGAGAATAGCTGCAGCAGTAGCCCAGATGGGGACCTTCAGGCACTCAGATATTTGAAGCACTGTCTGTCCCATGCTGCCCTTCATTCTCTCCACTTCAGCTTCCTTCTCTTACTTTCCTCTGACCTGCCTTGTCCTCGAGACTCCCACTGCTCTTCAAATGCCTCTTTCTTGGTGTTACCTTGACACATTCTAAAGGAATCCAATTAGAAAATGAATCATGAAATTAATATATCCCTTATTAACACAGTATAATTCAATCCTTTTGTGTTGTTCCTCACTTTTACACTTTTTCTGTTGCTTCTGATTGTCCAAAGGCATTCTTGCTTACTTGTCTATTTATACTGACTCTTTGTGCCAGGAGACACCTACTACTTGTGTCTGCAGAGTGTTTGGCATGAGGAGATCCCCTTTTTTCAAAATCCGTAAGCCCACCCATAATAAACACCATTAGTAACAAAAGCATGCCCAGATGCAGCTAGTGGGATGTTAGCATCATCTGTTACGTCAGCCCACAGGTACCGGCTTTTATCTCACATCACAGTTCTGGTCTAATGCCTGGCTGTCCTCCTAGCTCTCAGGTGCCCGTGCAGTACAGCCACAGTCTGCATTGAGCTCAGTCTTCCAGCACCTTTTGAAATGGCTGCACTCTGCATAACATATTTTTCCCTCACCATCGTTCAAAGAATATATGGCTCCATATAGCTGCTGTTCTGCTCGTTGGTATCACATATTGAACCTCGACTGCCATGGACAAGGATGGATCTGACACATTTCGCCTGTTGGCTTCAGTGGCACTGACCCTGAAACAGCTCGCTGCCTGCGACTGCCTGCTCTCACTTTGGCAAATAGTAAATATCGCACTGGAAATACACATCTCACTTTTCACCTTGGGTCTAATAAGTCTAAAACTTGTGAAAAACTTGTGCATAGAAACTAGGAGCATTTAAACCTGCAGAGTTCTCTGTGTGTGTGTGTGCTGGCCTTCAGATACTAAATGAACAGTGTCTGGATTTTGAGAATCAGCAGCTTGTAAGGGAACAGAAAGCAAGCCACTTGTCATTAATAATCCCATCTTTCTTCCTTTTTTTTATTTCATTGAGCCTCGAACTTTAAGCATCTGAGGAAAAGATAACGGCATTTTGAGGTCAACTACTAATTTTAAGTAATTAACTTCTTTATTAGCGGCTTTAGCTAGTTGAATTCAGTAAAAGCAAATACTGTAAACCCACTTATATGTAGAGTTTGATCTCTGTGCTGCTGTGACAGAATGAAGCTTAAATTACTCGTATTTGAACCCAAAAGATCCTACACTGCATTTTACAAGCCTGCCAAGCACTGCACAGGAATACCTATTGATAGACCAAACAACTGTAGTTGCAAATAGAGCAGCTAAAATTTAAGCATATAGAATGTAGCAGTCTTGTCTAAATAAGATAAGATAAGAAATAATATAATTTGCATTTTGGCCTGGGCACCCCCTTCCTCTCCATTCCCCCCCCCATCTCCAAAAATAAGAAGTTCTTTAGTGACCACCAGAAATCAAGACCTTTACTTTTGCATAGCACCCTCCCCCTACACTTCTTGTTGGTTCTAAGTACAGTTAAGGATTCAAAAGGCAAAGTACGCAGTTTGAGCTTTACTTTCAATATTTCGTACTGCTAAGAAGGTTGGGAAATACTGACAAGAGATCCAAGAAAGAGGCCAACTTTACTTTTACGTTTACTTCTTTAAAAAGGCAGTCAAAATTTGGCATTGTGTCTTGAATTATTTGTGCTTTCCAACATCTTGCAGTCTTCCTTCACTATCACAAATCTCCATTCTGGGAAGAAAAAAATCCACCCTTTTAAAGAAATAGTTTCCTAGAAGGTTACAGACTCACCACATCCATGATCTGCATGAGGCTGAGAGTGAAATAGACAGTGAGCGGCTGGGAATCATTTGCAACTGGTCTCTCCAGAGGGTTGTAATTTTTCAGTAGCTCCTTATAAAGCTTCCTTTGGAACTCTCCTTGCAGGGACTCTTCGGACACAGGAATAAATAGATAAATAATTAGGGTTCTACATCAGAAAGTAAAGTTAGGACATACGCTCTTTTCCTGCTCTTTTCTTTTCTCTATTTCCTATCTAAAATAATAGATCCTATGTATCTATTATTTCACTGCTGCATTCCCAGAAAAATGGCACTGTAATTCATATAGTTCATTAGCTACTACAGCAAAATCTTATCACAAATGTATCACTCTTTCTTTTCATCCCAGCCTTTAAGGGGGATTCCCTCTTCGATCCTTTCTTGGCCGGCCAGGAGGGATAAATTCTAAATGCTAATAGTGCTTCGACAACATATGCACCCTTTGGTCCA
This sequence comes from Tauraco erythrolophus, assembly GCF_009769465.1. Lineage (NCBI taxonomy): Eukaryota > Metazoa > Chordata > Aves > Musophagiformes > Musophagidae > Tauraco > Tauraco erythrolophus. The sequence goes on along the minus strand of NC_141478.1, from coordinate 16,333,223 downwards.
GCAGCAAGAAGCGGTGAAGGGGAAATACACTACCTGTGTTTGGACACCTGTCCTGGCATAGCTATAACGAGGAAAGCAGAACACAGACATGGCAGAGGGCATCAGCAAGACAATGGGAGAAAAATGGCCACAGGTTAGACTGAATCCTGCTCTCAAACTGCTTCACATTGAGAACTCTTTGGGGCAAGTGCTCTCTGCTTTGTTCTCTGTTCATGCAGCTACCAATAAAGTGGGGGTACAGGGCTCCCGGCAGAGATGATAGGCACTACATTAATATATGTGATCATATTCAGGGATTTCTGTCCTTTTTACACCTCAAAGCCAGAGAGGGTCTTTATTCTTCCGTCTTTCTACGGAGCGAGAGGGAGCAGGTCCACCTGGATGGAGCAGAGCAGACCAGGGACAGAGGCAGTTTCAGAACGAGAGGAAATCTGGGTCGGGGCAGAACAGGTCCTCGGAGGCGAGCCCTCCCCGTCCCCACTCCAAACGCACTTTCTTCTTCCCTCTAGTTTTCTAGTCCTGAACTCCCCCCACAAAAAAAACACCGTCTCTGCCCCGAAGCAGCTACAATTTAAGCGCCTGACGGAGTTCGCTCCCCCATCCCCATCGCTCTGTCCACCTCCCATGTCCCTTCCCGGCAGCTCCCAGCGCTGGCGAGCCCACAGAGCGGCCCGGGACAGGGCACAGCCCCCAGCCGCAGCGGCAAGACGTGGGGAGAGGGCTGGAGGGGACGGCGATGGCCGGGGGACCGGCCGTGCTGCGGAGCACCCAGGGCAGCCGCCCCGCGCTCCCGCCTGCCCCGGCCGCATCCCGCCCCGGCCGCATCCCGCCCCGGCCGCATCCCGCCCCGGCTCCCGGCGTTCACTCACCGCGCACGAGCCCCGCCGCCGCCAGCAGCCACAGCGCCAGCTCCTGGAGGCCCATCCCGGGGATCTGACAGCAGTGGCGGCTTCTCCCGCCGCCAAGCCCCGCCAGCCCCGAGCGGGGCTGCGGCGCCGGCCGAGCCGCGGATCCGGGCCGCTGGGAGCCGCCGGCGCCCCGGGGACCTCCGGCAGCTCGGCCCCTTCCTGCGCCCGCACCGGAGCTCGCCCTACGGCGCTGCCGGCTCCGGCGGAGCGGAGGGACGCTGACGGCCCGCCTCCGCGTCCTGCCTCTCCGCCTGATGGATTTCCCTCCCTTCCCTAATCCTTGAGCGTCCCCGGGCCCGAGGGGCGGGAGTGGAGCCGCTCGCAGGCTGTTACCGCAGCCGGAGCGATGCGGTGCGCGGCGGAGCGCGGCCCCGGCATTATAGAGGCGAGAGCGGCGGCAGCCCCCTCCCCTGCCGGGCGGCCGCGCCCCGCACCCTCCCCGCTCCGCGGGGCTGTCCCCGCGCCCTGCCGGCTGGCGCCCTCCCCGCCCGCGGGACGGAGTCACGGAGAGCCGCGGCTGCTCCGGGCGGGGCGGGGCGGGGAGCCAGCCCTGCGTGCCCGGGTGCCGGGGCAAGGCACTGCCCGCGCTAGCCGGAAAGCAAAGGGCATCGGGTCCCCGAGCGCCACGGAGCTGCCCTGCCAGCCCACCGCCCTCCGCAGCCCGGTGCTCGGTCGTTCTCCTTGGCCATCGGCAGCGGCTGCTGCTGGGAAGGGCGTGAATTAGCCCAAAGGGCAGCTGAGTACCCCGGGCAGGATAGCCGCTGCCTGGGGCAGCGGGAGGGGAAGGTAACCAGGGTGGGAATCCAGGGCAGGGCCAGTCCCTCCTGGCCTTAGCCAGGAATTTAGCTTCAATCATATTTTGGGGAGGAGGGAGGTGGGCAAAATGACGTTGCATACATGGCTGCAAAATCCCCAGCGGAGATGCAGGGCTGGGGCCTCAGGTGCTAGATTGTCTAGATGTGGGAAAAACAACCATGGCTGAGGCCGTTGTGTTTAGTGCTTGACAAACACAGAGCTGAGTAAAATGGTGCCTGAGCTCCTGCCTATGTGGGTATAATGCACAAACTGTGCCACGGTTGGAAAGCAGGCCTAGAAAATTCAATGCATTTTGTTGGTTGGCTGGTTCCCATTTGCAACTTTAAGCACATTTTTGAGACCATGCATGGGTTATTTCTTTCATTCTAAATCCCTGCCCTTCAAATCCAGTTGCTGCATTAAATGAATGTCCTAGGCATCTGCATTTAAGGAAGAATGGTATTGAAGAGTGTCCTCATTTGCAGGGGGTAACTAAATGCTTGTTTTCCAAATAACCCAGCAAACAGCAGTTTATTAGTCCGCATTAATTCGCAGCTTTGAAAATCCAGGTAATCTGTTTTGGCTAAAGTACTGACCTTATTTATGTAGCCACTGTTTAAATATTTTTAAATGTTGAGCACAGAACCAGACAAAATTGAGGGCAACCCAAGTAGGCCAGCACATTGGTGCATCATGTGTTCCAGCTGTAACATACAGGAGGACCGAAACATGCCCCTTTTCAAATGTGCCAACATTGCAAATAATTTTACCAAGAGGTAGTGGAAACCAGCAAGTGGCAATGGTAACCCTCCCAAAGCCAAGACATAGCTAAGCAGGGCCATACGCTGTTGAAGTTCTCAGGTATTTTTTTTAACAGTCCGTCTAGGTTGAGTTTATTATTTCTCCTTTATGTTTTGTGGTGGGTTTTTTTTCTGTGAGATCTGGACATTTTTGGACCAGAGAAACCAAGTGTTATTATCCATTTGTACTTCAGCTCTCCCATGGCAGTGCTCTTAGTACCTGGATTTTTGCCTTGTCTCATTTTGGGAAGGAAACTTATTTTCTTTCCTCCTGCTCCTGTTTCTGGGTGTACAGTAAGCAGCATAAATTGTTCAGGCAAGAAATCTGGAGAGGAAATCTGCAGTTCATGGCTGACCTCTACTGTTGGCTCATTTTTTTGCTCTGCACATTGCTGTGTTGACAACTGCCTCACCCTGAGTGGTGAAGGCAGAGTCAGCAGTGAAAGCACTGTAGGAGCATGCGCTGCCCAAGGTCCCCAGGGCTCTGTTATGGGAGTCAAAAAGTAAACCCTTCAGGGGATGGTGCAGAAACTCCAAATTCCGGTAGTATAATCACTGAAAGAATAATTCGTAACTAATTCTTTGATAAATCTTGACCTATTTTTGTTTGCGGCAATCTCATTTGGTTTTGATATTAGCAAATTAAATTTTATAGGCACTTTAGAAATTCTCCTTAGATATTCTTTAATAGCAATCAACAGCCCAACTCCTCAATTAAACTGTGTTCAATCAGGTGCATTCCTTCTAAAGGGTTTACCTTTCTAGTCAGAGATTCTGGTGTGAATGCAGACAAACAGCAAAAAAGGGTTACATTTGCTTTCTGTAGACATCCTGGCTAGTAAAAGTTAATTTCACAAATATTTATGTGGGTTGATCGGCTAGATATTAGCAAAGAAAGATTAGCAAACACTATACTGGAGTCCTCTAAAAGCCTTAATTTATGGCACAAGTTATCTTTGTAAAATTCTATTGTTTGCAACTTAAAAGCAAGCTGTACAGTCTGTGGCTAGCAGAGGCTCTTTTCTGTGTCTCCAATGCCCACCAGAGAAAAGACCCCCTCTTGTCTGACCTTTAATTCTTCTTTCTGTTGTGTGCTACCCAGCCAGGTGATTTGGAGGGAGCTGTTTCCCCTCCTCAGATAATAACTTTCTGGACACAAGATGAACACAAGTTTATTTTAAAATTACAGACTGTAGAAACTATTGTGGGTCTCCCAACCCACCTCCCATGGTTGGGCATTTGCCAGACTATAAACAGTTTGTTTCTCATATGCATTGGACATAATTAGATATGGCCAAATGTGTGTCCATCTATTTGTGAATACCCAACACATTCACAGAGATAACGGTATGCACAGATCATATATGTTCACATGAAGGTCAGGCATAGGAAAATGTTTGTGGTAATGGTGTGTATCTCATGCCGGCATGCTGTCTATTGTTCTGTTATCTGGCAAGCAAAGAAGTAAATACAGCCTTGTACCAAAGGCAAAAGTCCTCATTCGAGTACTATTTCAGATCTATTTGGAGAGTCTGAGTGAGACACAGAGCTATGAGAGAAACAGCTACAGGATTCTGAATTGACGTGTCTATAGAAAAGACCCTCATCATAATGGTTAGAAGTTTGTTTATACCAAAAGAGTATCTTCCTAGTTTCGTTTATAAGGCTAATCTCATACGTTGGTCAGTTTAAAGAGCCAAGGGCTGAAGAACATTCAGGATGACTCTTGCAGTCATTGCAAGGTGTTGCAGTTGTCCAGGGGTTATAATGTCACAGAGTGTGAGAAATATCCTCTTTTTCTCTTTGCACAGATTTACAGATGAGCAAAAGCATGTGCCTTCCTGATGCAACTGAAGATGATAAGATAGCTCTGAGATTAGGCTGATAGTGAAGAAGTGACCATCTTGTACTATACGCAACTGAAGAGGCTGCTGTGCTTTCTGGCTTTGACCTAATATTTATGCGCCTGCAATGACCGGGGACTTCCGTATCAGTAAAAAGATCTGCTTTGCCTTCTTTTTAGAGAAGAAGGTAGAATAGGCTAGGATTTTCAATGGTAACTTACAGCATATGTTAAGGTGAGACATACTTAATTTTTACCTTTTTTTAAAAATTATTTTTAGGTAGCCTTATTAATTGCATCTCATGTTATTAGTTATGCTCTGTTGTTTATTTTGCACAGCTAGTAGTCTCAGTGATGGAGAATGTGTATTTGATGACCTTGATTTTTTTCTGTAAAATTTCTGTAAACAATATATTGCTTCTTCCTTGCAAGAGGTAGCAGGTAGTCTTGATGTTGTTTTCTATTGAAGGATAAATTAATGATGTGAAATCTGATTAATTTTGTAGTTAAACTTTATATTCTATACATCCAGTCTTGAACAGAGGCTCACAAAGATAATGTCTTCCCAAATTCTTAGCTCCTACACCAGTATGTGATTTCCAGAAAATGATCCGTTCCCCAAATGGTCTTTTGTTGGAAACAATAAAGAAAAGCATACACTATTCTGTTGTTTAAAAATAACAAAGCTGCTGCCCTCCCGCTTTGTAAAAAGTAACTTCAGAGAGAACATTTCTGAACAGTGCTCAGATGTGAAGAAAAAGGATTTGTAAAATTTACCTAATGAATTTGTGTAAATAATGAATAGGGCCCGTGGTCTGTAATGCCAGAATCTTTCAAAATTAGTTCTTGACTTTTCTTGCTGTCAGCATACGCTCACATTAAAGTGTGAGCATAGTTATTAAACAATAGTGGCAACGCCACTGTGGTATTGTGAATGAAATATCTCAGATGAAGTAACTGCAGAGATTTCTCAGCATATCTACCCTACAGGTGCTTTTCTCTGTCAAAAAACATCACAGGTTTTCACTGATGTCATGCTTAGCACATTTCGACTTTGCTTTCTGTATATGGAATTACTTATCCCTCTCATTTCAGCCTCTGTAGGTCCCTCTGAGCCATTTTGTAGTTCCAGGACTTGGCATTCGTTTCTCACTGACATGGAATTCACAGCGTTACAGAGTCACTTTGCCATCTTTTTGTATGAGTGTGAACAACAGAAAGTTGGCAAAACTGCTTTTCTTCACCTTGGTTAATTTTAAATAACTACATAATTTAGGGTTCACAGAAGCTAATTAAAGTTGACAAGAAATCTGCATTTTAGGCCTGCAGCTTTAACAGATCCTTATTTATAAGCATCTGAAGATCAACCTTATTTATCTTGTCCTAAAGCAACACACTAGAAATTCTTCTTTGCTGAAAAAATTACCATCTGCTACGACTTAAATAACTGACATGAATTCCACAAAGACGGTCATTTGATCTGTAAAGCCCGTGCTAGTAAGGCCTTTGACCATGAAGCTAAGCTCTAATCCTTTCAAAGACAGAAATGTATGAAGCCTGACTTTTTTTCCTGGCAATGTTAAATAATGTTGTATCAAAACAGAGAGTGAATTCATTTAAACTTTGGAGTTATAGTTGAGGCAGGTGATATGAAACAGGTCAGTCTTACAAAGCCAAATTTCTGCAGATAACATTTCTAAAAAGAAAAGTAGTCAGGATGCGCTCTTCTGCTAGAGTAAACTGAATTTTGTCCTTTAGAATTCTAATGGTTAAGTTTTGGTTCATCAAATCTATAAATTTTTAATATGGCTGAGGGGAGAAAGAATATTTTTTTTTTTCAGGTCTCTTCATTTTGTCTTTGAATGCATGGATTACAATTTTACAACTCTGTCTTACATTGCCTAAAACCAGCATTCCCTAATATTCCCTCCCATCTTCTTCTGCAAAGTCTCAGTATTGCTCCTAAAGTAAATCAGTCCAGTCTGTGTATGATTTATTTTAACTAATCGCTGGTGAAGGTGAAGTTGATATTTTTCAAGCCTATGGAACAACAAATGTCATGTATCATCTTCTGTTTTAGATGAGATCTTGTCCTTTCTCTGTAATTGCACCCTTTACACTGGCACAGCACGCTGATACCAACAGCAGGCTGCAAGGGGGCAAACGCCACGGTGAGTTGCGAGAGACAGGAGAGGAATTCATCGCGCTCAGCTCCGTAGAATGGCAGCCAGTCATGGCTCAGTGAAAAATGCTGTTTGTCTCTGAACGGCTGGTGACAGGTCCTTCAAGGAAAGTGTCGCGAACGGTAGCAGTCAGAGAAGGGAAACAAAAATGAATCATTTTTCTTGTCACAATACAGCATATTTGGAGGCCGTGGATCCTTCAGAGACAGGGAGATTTTCAAAATGAGTTTCCTCACAGGACTCAAAGGAGCTCTCAAAGCAGCTACCAAATTGTTTCACCTGTCAAGATCTGTGGACCTCCCCAGGGAGGAACTGAAACTACTTTAAATACATGTTTTGATGGAAAATTCACTAAAAATAATTCAAACCGCTAGATGTGATTTACTTTATCTATTTTATCTGGATCCTTTACATAGAGAAACACAGACTGAGGTACAGTGTGTCCAAAGTGCAGAAGATGACTGGTTGTGGTTTTGCCACGTTCAGGAATGCAGGCCAGGTTTTTCCGCACGAACAGCACGGCTCAGCACGGAGCTCTGACTTTCCAAACATGGCAAACGTAAGCAGCAGGCTTGCTGAAATGGCCAAGTGTGTGGGAGTAGTGGGTCCCTCGTCCAGCTAGACTTGTGATGTTACTGTTTGTGACAAAGTGAGTGAGATTTTCCCCTACTCATTCCTGCTTTCAAAGACGACCAGCCAGTCTACTGGTTACATCAGCTGCAAAGCCGGCGACTGTAAGTGGGCGTACAAAGTGTCAGGAGTGTAAATCAGGAAGCAGAGGAGTGCACTGCGGCTGCTGTAAGTGAAGGCGAAAAAACAAGCCTAGAGCCCTGTGTTCCAGCCCCAGTACCCGCACTGGACTGCAAGGAAGCCGCACTGGACTGCAAGGAAGCCTTGCTGAACAGCCAGTGCCAGAGAGCTGGGTTGATCACCAGGGTGGGAATGGCGTATTCATATGAAGGGATGTCTTATAATCAGATATTTAAGTAATACGCAGAAAATATAGCCCTCCATCACATGTGGTTCATCTCCTCAGCGCTGAAGAACCTGACAGAATAAGTGACTGACTAATGGTCCCAGCATAGATATCTGAAGTAACCATTTTGTGAGCAAGCTGTGTGGTAGCAATGAAAATAGACACATGCACAGAGGAAAGACTTTTCAGTAATAAACCTGCCTTTGATTTTAGTGATAGCTAGTTCTCAAAATAAAACTTCCCTGTTTTCCAGTAACATCAAAGGGGTTTTGTTAGTCATGAGTGAATGCAAATTGCCTTCAGTGTGTTTTCCTTGAACTACATTTAAAAGACCGCAGTTGGTTCATACAGTATTATGGACAAATTTTTCTAAAACTTCCTTTTAATATGACAGAGAGATGAAAAAAAAAGGAGAATGTGGCCATAAAGTACAGAGGGAAAGGAGCTGCTTGGTTTTTTCAGTGATTTTAATTAGATTGGAGGATTTTTCAAGCTTGGATAAGCTTTCAGGTATTTCCTTTAGCATTTGTTTTGCAGGAGGAATTTTAGACCACTGGTTGTTTTAATGACTAATTATAAGGTAAAAGACATGATAAAAATAAAGTAAAAACCTGACCTGAAATTTATCTACCAATTAGACCAACATACTTGGAATGTCTTCTTACATTCAGAGATAATCTTGCTTCACACAGCTCTAGGACTTTCTTCTTCTGCGTGTCTTGCTAGTGCAGATACAAGCAGCCAAATTCCTGGGTTTGTAACTCTATTGGTATTGAATTTGATCCATTTAGAACGTTATTAGAGCATGAGAAAAATTATCACGGTTACCTGAGCCAGGCAAATAAAGCAAGAAATTTACAGAAGTCTATTGAAAGCTTTCTATTTTTGTGTTTCAAGTAGATTTTTTAGCCAGAAATGTTTGGATATCCAGACTTTTTTTAATGAAACTAAATTTTTGGAGATTTGTCTATTTTCGCTCTATACACAGAATGTCTACCTAACTGAAACAGTGTTGCCACTTTTTCCAATTTACATAAGTGAATCTTAATTTTTAATTGAAGCTATTCTCCTAATAAATCCTCTGGGATGCCTAAATAAAAATGCCATGGGTCTCTTTAATGGCTGTAATTCAAAGCTATCTTTTTATCACGGTCAGAATTGTTATTCTGCATTCCCTCTTAATTATGAAGATAATGCAATGTGACAGGTCAGAGGCAACAATGACATTGCTGATGCCAGCCTGCCAGGATAGCTTGTAAGTAGCTGAGATGGCTTGAATATTTTAAGTAAAAATTTAATTTATGATTTTGCTGATGCGTTGTCTGTGTTACTGATTTTTATATTCCAAACATGTCAATGTTTTCACATGATGATGATCAGCAGATAGAATATGTTAATAATAGTACAGTTTTCAAAAGCACCGCAGTGATTTAGAGCCTATGTCATACTTTTTAGAGAGATTCTGATCACCTGGGAGCTTAAGTGTTGTGGGAACTCAATGAGTTTATATGCCTAAGAGCAGGTTTTCTAAGCAGGCAGCTTCATTTTTTATTCCTAGGAATAAAATAAATAATAAATCACCAGAATATTTTTGAAAATTTTACCCTATCATTTTTTTCAATTGTAATATTTAGAGTCGAAATATTGTGTAACAAACTCAAACTATTGATTTTGAAAGTTCTGAATGTCAAAGCCCAGAAATCCCCAATTAAATGTGTTACAAGAAGACAATTTCCCCAAATTTCTCTTGCAGAATGGAGATCAGCTGAACATGTCTGATGTAAGCCAAGCACAGGTGCTTCCTGCTTCCCACTGACCGCTTTAGGGTATTTTGTGACAGAGGACTGGTAACTCACTTGTCAGCATGATCCTGATAGTTCACTGAACAACAGTTTGGCAGTAACATGTTTTTCCTGACTGCTGACCTGGTTTGAAGTTGAGTTACTCCACTAAATCGTTCTGTTTCTCTCTTGGGTTCTGAGCTGCTCTAGGTATTCTGCTGCTTCTTTAGCCTCCTGTAGCAGATTGTTTGATTCATACGTTTCATTGCTGGATTCAGCCCCAAATTCCAGTTCCGTTGTATCATCTTTCTAATTTTTAAGAGGAAGTGGCAGGATTCCTTCAAGGAGGGAGGAGGAAATAGTGTTGTTCTGTGAATGTGCTCATGTGATAAAGAGTAGGATGCTAATAGGGTTCCCACCTGGGGAAGACTGACTGCATAAGGACAAGAACAGAAGAGACAGAGGTGCTATCTTGAGAGTACTGGCTTTATTGGAGTGGTAGCTCTTTCCCTCTGCTTATTCTCCCCCCTCCTTTTTCGATTGAACTGATGTCTGCTTAGCCAATATGGCTTACCTTTAGCAGAAGGATTGACTGAGTTTTGGATGGAATTTTAATATATTTGCTTTGCTAAGAAAGTGAGTACTTGTAGAACTGCTGGGTTTTGTTTTTTGTTGGTTTTTTTTCTCTTCTTTTTAATGAAGTCTGGGAATTCATAGACCATCTTATTGTTGGTGCTAGCGCACATTCAGGTTAATTATTTGAGAAATGTGCTTCTGTAATTTATAATCCAGTGAGGATTATTGAAATATTTTCAATGCATACAATTTTTTCAACAGAGACTGCGTAGACCGTGAAGAAAACAAGAATGTTGCTGTTGAACTTACGAGGCTGAGATACAAAGCAAGTTGGAAGAAGATGACAGCCAAGTAAGTCTTGAATTTTTCTCTTTTAACATCTTACTAGAGCCACATGATTCCAGAGAGTCTTCCTTAGGAAAATTTCATTAAGTTCAAACAAAATAGGATTAAAATGAAGTATGGTAAAATATTCAGCAGAGCTCTGCTTCTGAATCTCCACTTTTTAGGCCTGTAAGGCTTAACTGCATCTTACCAATCTTACCTTGAGATACATAATTTAACTGAAAGTCCATTGCTTTAATGACCAAGAGCTAATGAAAGGAACCCAGATTCATACAAAGCTGTGGTACTAACATACAAGGTCCCCAGTTTCATGCAGGTGCCTGGTAGATACATGTGGAAAACTTGGAGTGGGCTCTGAAGAGCAGTATGTGGGTAGAGAGCCACCCAAGGCAAAGCGGTGTAGAAATACTAGGAATACATGCAGGGCTTACGTGTTGTGTTTCTCTCTCTCTGCATGTTCCTGTCTGTCTGGAATATCTTACAGAAAAGAATTCAAAATTCATTAGGAAAAATGAATATGATTGTTTAAATTGATGCTTGTATTACTGGTGGAATTGAGTCTTAATTACAGGACACTTGTATATATTGTTATGACATAAACCATCACTAATAACAGTGCCATTGCTAAGGCAGCAGTACCTTTTGTGTTACTTCAAACTGCAGATTATCCTATGTAGAATCATTTTCCTGACCTTTCTGAGGGACTTCTGTAAGGTTTTCTTTTTTTTTTCCTAATATACTGCTATTTATAAAAATTCTTGAAGTGAATCACTGAATTCTGAGCTTTGAAATTCTTTGCAAATAGCTGCAATGAAACTTGCCTAAAGTGTAAACGAGCAGCAATTTAAATATTAACTATCAGTTGATATTTCACAATGCTTCCCACATACTCATTTGTAAAGTGCTCAAGCTGTAAGCTTTGTTTAAATGGCATTTATTTACCGCTGTGGTATAACTGAAAGTTTGATGTTTGAGGAAGGTTAACACTGGTAAGCGGGAACTAGTAACAACTTACCTAATTGCTGTGTCATAGCTTTGCTGTGTAATCTCGAGAGATGATTTAAACTAATAGTGTGCTGTTTCCTCCAGCTTGAATTGCTATAATCCCTATCTAACAAGGATACTGTAAAATAATTTCTTGGTTTATTATACAACAAAATGGTATTGGTGTGCTTAGACATAACTAATGTGCAGCAAGAACATCTGTTTACAAAGGGTCCTTCAGCTTCTGGGAATTTGAAACCATCAGGTTCAGTAGTGGGTGAATTAAAGATGATAGATAACCAGACTCCATTAATATATTAATTTAATTGCCTTGAGTGAAGGAAAAAAGCACAGGAAGAAAGGCCATTATTTGTCTGGAACACTATCTCGCAATGGATTTGTTTTCTATCAGTATCAAACTAGGAGCTCAAATTGGTCACAGTTTGCAAGAACTAGACCATTGCATTACTTGTGGTGGTTTACACTTTTCTCTTTTCCTCTCTTGCACTAACTCTATGAATGCCTCTCTCTGACTTTTATTTTTTTGGTACTTCACATAAAAATAGTGATTTGGCTGATAGTAGATTGTCACAAGAATCCTTAGCACGAGTACAAACCGTTCTGGGACTATGGGGTATGGGGCTAATAGTATAATTGAAACCACAATCACAGAAGCTGTCTCGGGCATCCCATATGAGCCAAGTATGTAAAATATGTCTTGTACTCATGTGAAAGCCAGGTTCATCATGTATGAAGCTGCAGATTTGTTTAGATGCAAAATATAAGTTGTATTTTGGATGCCACATATAAATATGTGTAGACATTTCAGTATTAACCACTACTCAATTCCTTCCTCACTTTTTCATCATTATTTTTTTAATTTAACATAGTGTGGGAGTTACTAGAGCCAGGGCAACCTAATGAATGTAAATAATCAATTTACCACTAGGTAGTTCACAGAAATAAAGGGCATAAAGCTATAGATAACAGACCCAAATAGCCCCAAAACAATTGGGAGATCCAGTATCCCACCACTGTGCTTTGTCTTGTGGTGTCAGTACTATTTGGATTTTCCTAGTCTCCCCTCACTCTGGATAATGAAGGTAAATTGCTACAAATAAACAGTGATAATATTACACTATTCATTTTTGTCTCATTAGTCTATGATAACTGGAAACCCAGAGTGTTAAGTAATGGTTAAAATTTTGCTAATTTTCCATGATAACTGGAAACCCAGAATGTTAAGTAATGGTTGAAATTTTGCTAATAATGTGGTAAGATACCAGGAGACCATACCAGAGACCAGCAATCCCTTTTGTTCTGCAACATAAAACATTATACATGCAAAGAGGTAAGCAAGCAGTTTACTATATACTGTGAGCTGCCACATTTGTTTTAGGGAGATTAATCTCACAAAGGAAAGCATATGCGGAATTGGGTCACAGCTCTTCACATATTCAAAATTGTGTAAGATACAAAGTGATCAATCCCCATAAGATCCTTGTAAAGTAAATAAGGTTTATTATTTATGGTAGTAAACAGGTTAGCATTTATCTTTTCAAAGCATGGCACTAGCATAAAATATGTTTTAACTTCTATTGTTTTCAGTTATTTGCATTTTAAAAGCTCTACTTTGAGTTGTTACACCTTCTTAGAATTTCATGTTTTATATAGTATAAGATACTTGCAAGGTACTGAAATTACAATTCTCAGAGCCAGTGAAGAACAGCGCGTGGCACAATATGGAAATTCGGTGCTATTTATGCAGACATATGTATATTCTAAAATACTATTATTGAACCCTTTAAGTTATTCTTAATGGAGATAGCAAGATCACAAAGGCCACCTCGCGAAGTGAGCGCCTACCTAATAACATCAGGAAATGGCAGCACGAGAATGAGACAGACAAGTCCCTGAAATCTATCTTCGTTTATAGCCTGTTTCAGCTTCAGTTGCCTGTAAGGGAAGCCTGTTTACTGCGATGGCATTAGAAAATGACTCTTAGCAGAAACTGAAGTCAGGTTTAATGACAGTAACTGTTCGGAGTATGTGCAGCAGTGCATGATGCATGTTATTTTCATTCCTGTCACTTTACAAAAAGCAAATGTCCTTTCTCCTCTCTCTCACCACTAATTCCTACTCATCCTCTCATACAGTTCAGGCTTTTTGTATCATGACAATTACTACTTCAGTGTTCTTCTTAAACAAGATCCTAGTTTGGTATACACCACTGATGCTCTGCCGAGAGCAAAACATGTTTTTCACTAATCTATGCCAGCAGAAGTTACGGCTCTCCCACATGTTTTGCAAGATTTGAGGTTATTCCACTGTATTATCTGTTGATATATCCTTGCATGGATTGAGAGCAGCGTTCTGTGCTAGGCCCCGAGTTTCACCTGGTAGCAACTGCTCAGGTTATCCTGTGGTCTTTCAGCCAAAGTCAGTCGTGGAGGGGGAGACAGTGCTGGGAGAGAAACATCTTCCGCATGGCTGCAGCAGCTCCTGAGACGATCGATGTGAAATGCATATTGCTCTTTGAGCTTTGCTTGATTTAAGATCTTACGCTTTAGAATTGCCTCTGAATTTTTTCTAGGTTTGGGAGTTTGGGATTTTTTTATGCTTTGTGTTCACCAAAGTTCTGCTGACAGAAAATGTAGCAGAGAGCTTTGGTCCCCAGTCAGCATTCCTTGCACATCCGCCTAAAGGACCATCGCAGTCACCCTCACAGAATTTTGCTTAACTAAACATCTGCCTTTATTGAGATTTTAGAGAGTAATGTCTTTAGAATGTTGTTGTTGGATTTTTTTTTTTTTAAATGTGTAATATTGTGAAATATTTCCAGACCAGTCTCAGTAGCATTGCGGCATTTAAGGCTATCACAGATACAGCGAGCGTTTTCCTTTGCTTGCCAAGAGTAACAGTGACACCCTGTGGCCAGTTCTAGAGAGGACTTGCACCAAATTTCCACTATTGTTTTCTTTCAAATTTGCCTCTGAATTTCTTGCATCGTGGGGCGTATCACAGGAGAAATCCCTCCTCTTCACATAGAGGGGCCTCATCGATTTGTCATGTGTCTCTCATTAGACGTTTCCGTTACTGGAATACGTATCTGATGAGCACTTTAATTCTAAGATACGAGGAATGCTCTGTGACCCCGATGGTTAAATGCTTGAGAAGGTGGAGCAGGAAACAAATTGAGACAAGAAGAAATTACGTTTCAGTTTAAATTGATGTTGCAGGAGCATACTGCTGTTCATTATCTATCATACTGTTTTTTTCTAAAGTGAAAACTGTCCTCTGAACTATATCAGTATGTAAAGACCAAATATCAACAAGATAAAACTGTACTACACGAACAGCTTGATGTTGAAGTTAGGCTCATCCTTTTAACTTTTATACTTGCATCATTACTTTGGTTTTCTTAATGAGTCTAAATAACACAATTGCCCTGTAACTACTGACTTACTGCCCTGTAACTAATTCTGTTTCCAGTTAAGGTTTTTTTTAGGGATGTAGGAAGGAGAAAAAGTTTGAGAAATATTGGGCAAAGATCCCTATGAAATTTCATCTGAGTCTTCTATAAAACACAGATTGCTTAAAAAAAAATAATGAACGTGCAGGAAAGAATGTCATAAGTGAGGTTTTGCATCCTCTTGGAACGGAAGCCCATTGTGTCTCGTCCTATCGAGAGTCCATTTAGGTTAGGTGCTTGGGTGGTGGCGCAGTGTTCTTTAAGCATTGTAATAGACTGCATTAGTCAATGGTTTATTCGTGAAAGATTTTTGTAAGTTGGTTAGACAAGTGTCTAGACAAATATTTTAAGTAGAGTTGGCCCTGTCTTGAAGCAGAGAGCTGGAGCAGATGGCTTCTCAAGGCTCTTCCCAGTCCTTCCTTCAGTGAGTTTATGGTTATGCCAGCGTACTTTATGTTTTAAATAGTATTTTGGGCATATTCAGTGTTATGCTTTCCCAAACGCACTAAGTCTCGCTCTGTTTGCTTGAACGTCATCCAGAAAAACATTGCCTCTTCTCACTACCTCCTTCCATTTGCGGGCTCTGGCAGACCTGTGTTTGGTACAGGTAGTGGCTCATAGCACGAGTACTTATGTTGAACAAAGAAAACACGTTACTTCCACCATCAAAAGCCCTCTGTATCCCTGAAGGACTGGCACACAGGAATGTCACTGGAGACCAGCACGGAAGGGAAAAATAAAGGGGCAGCTCCTCTTTCAAGCACAGCTGTTTCCTTCTATTTGGTGTTACAGGATCTCTGCAGGTCAGTTTTTCAGAATCAGTTTCTGCTTTGCAAAATCAAATTTTCATAGCCCATCGTGTCTGTAATATTGTTCTCCTGGCTTCACAGTTACTCCCCTGGGGGCATGCTGTTTCTGAGGAGAGGATTTTGCCGTACCAATTTAAGATGATTGAAAGATTCAGGGATAGTAATTCTCCCTTGAAGAACTCAGCTGTTACTTATCAGCTATGAGCACTCCCTGACAGACTATGCAGACAAGACATTGTTGACCTATTTTCTACAGAAAACTTTTTTTTTTAAAAAAAAAAGGAACTGCAGGGAAAACAAAACAAAAGAATTTATTCTCCCAATTGTTTGAGCAGAGTAAAATGCATCAGGCAAGTAGGGAGCATGAATTGTGACATATCAATTAACGTGCCTGTCCTTGTGGGTTCTGTGTTTTGTATCAAATATAGTATTGTTTGTAATCTTCAGCTCTTTCTAAAATCTTCAAACCTGTTCTGTGCTTCATCAGCAGGTAGCTACTCTTCCTTGCCTTTGACCATGCAGCTACCGTTCCATTGCTCCACTTTTCTGACTTACTCTTTCTCTGTTGCTTCTCCAGATTTTTTCAGTCTTTCTTTATATTACTTTTTTCCATTCTGTCTTTTCCTGAATTTTTCTGCAG
The DNA here is from genome assembly GCF_009769465.1 of Tauraco erythrolophus. NCBI lineage: Eukaryota > Metazoa > Chordata > Aves > Musophagiformes > Musophagidae > Tauraco > Tauraco erythrolophus. The sequence goes on along the minus strand of NC_141478.1, from coordinate 16,317,111 downwards.
AACCCTCTTGGTCTGGAATGTGTAACTTCCTGTCACACCTGACTAGCTAGAGCACTCTGTGCAAAGGATGGATGATGGACAGGTTACACCTGCGTGTGTCCATGTGTACATCTAGGCCTAGTTCACTGTTTCTATCTGTCTCTTCCCAGCATATGAGTCCCTGTAGCCTGTGCCTCCCTCCATTTAGCACTTTATATAGTTTGAAGGCACTGCTTGACAATAGCTCACGTTTCAATATTGTTTTATTTGGGCTTTTAGTTATTTGCTTTACCTGAGGTTTAGGAAAAAGTATTTTCAAAACAGCAACAGTAAAATTGGATAGGGTTTTACGTGTTGTTTTATATCTAGATGAATCACACAAGATTTTTTACAAGAGAAACATTTTATTAAAGCTCTATATAAATTGTTTCTCTGATTCCTTGTACGCTTTTCATATCCTACCAGATTCTCTCAGGTACAGACTTCCAATTGCAGAAGAAAAAAGTTGTTGGTTTTTGTTGCATCTCTCTTTGCTTCTCTCTTTGTTCTTTTCTTTTTTATAAAACACCAGTGATAGCTTTTCCATTGCACATGGTTAAATATTTGAGAATAGATAAGAATACAGACATGAAGAAAGAATGAATTTTTAAGACAATTCTTAAGAAGTTTCTGCAAGCCTTTCATCGTCTCCCTTCAGTGAACTGGGCTTTCCCCTTAGCTGCCATTGTAAATATATTTCACAGCACATGGATGACACGAAACAGGAATAACAGAAGCAGTTTTGTTATCAGAGAGCATTGGAAGCCAGAGTTGCAAAAACTTCATGTATCTTTGATACATTAAATTACCTTCAAACATATAGGAAATTAATATAAACTTAGATGCTAATCCTGTAAAGATGTCTGCATTTTCTTGAGTTTTACACACTACACTGTCCTACTGAAGTTAATGAGTTTAAGTTTTTGGAGCAATTGTTGTTGGTTTGGGTTTTTTTAATATGGTGACTCTGTGGGCCAAACCTTCTCTCATGGAAGTGATGAGAAATTTGGCACTGATTTTCCAAATAGGAATATGGTTTTACAATACTGGCTGAAAGAAAGATCTGTTAAAGACAGTGCAGAGACGTCCTATTAATTTATTTACGTTAACAGTAATGCTTGTGTAAATTAATAGTTTTTTTGTATATGAATTACTGTAATAGTATAAATTAACAGGATATTGGATGAAGTCTTTTATTCTTCATGAGTACTTAATCCTGCATGACTTACAAACATGAGGAGCAATATCAAGCTATGAATGAAGATATAAAATCAATATTTTTTTTCCTGTCTAAATTAATATGCTGTATGGGTGCTGATTTTCATTATGTAAGCCATTCTGGGAATGGAAATAAGCACCGTTATTATTTGGAAATACTGTGAATGCAATTAGCAATTTGAATCTACTAAATTATTAAAGTCTACTTAAATTTGAAGAATTGATTGGTTTACTTCAATAAAAATTTCTAAGCTGATCATAAACTGCGTTTTATTTAACATTACAGTCTCCAGACTGTCACCTTCTCTTTTGTTTTCAAATCTTTCAACATTTTTACCAATATAATGAAACAAGTCACAGGAACACATGCCCAGTTATAAAATGCTCTATATACATCTTTTACCTTGTCTCGACTCCACTTGGTTAGTAATTTAAAAAGGTCACAATACTTAAGACCACGTTAGTTAAGTTTCTTATGTTGTTCATGAATCGTCTTAGTCTACAACTACATTATATAACACTACTTAGTTTACATACACACACACACAGAGGATATTTGCAAAAGTAAACAAAGATTTCTCTGATGGTATGTAAGTTTTGAAAATTGGTCTGTTTAGTGCCAATTCTGTCTCCCCAGGAAGTCAATAGTAGAGAAAGTATCTGTAAAAATGTCCGTTGACTTCAATTAAGTAATTTGTATCAAGGTGAAGAACCTTGCCAAACGGTTATTAAACAAATGATAGCAACTCGTTTGCCTTTTTTTTTTTTAAAAAAAAGGGAGGGGATTGCAGGTGCATATATATTTTTTTATATAAAAAAATTATATAAGCATATACCTGCTTGATCAAGCCTGCAAAACTGGGGAGCACTGGAATGCCTTTAGTAAATTAGGTGCCGGCTTCACCAATATATTACTCCAGTTTTACACGGTGCTTAATCTCCTGAGAGCAACTAGAGTAGTGCAGTGGCCAGTCAGCACCTCAGCCTGTGACAGCTTGTCGTCAGTTATCTGTGAAGAGCTTGCATTTGCTGCTTTGCGTGAACATACGGACCTGTGCAACAGCAGCATGTCGTTTGGTACATGCATTTAATTTGGATTACAGGCTGGAACAAGATTATCGTCTGCCTATTTAGCCAGGTAAACTGTCATCTCTTGGACAAAATCTTGCAGTCATGGTCCAGCCTCTCCCCACGCTGGAACCTCCTGCTTCATTTGGTGGATCTGCTTCTGTAGTTCATCTCTGTCCAGCTTCATTTTTGCTTCTAGAACTTGCCGTAGAGACCCAATGCTTTCATAGATAGCTGCAAATCCTAATTGCAGGTGAGAATTAAATTAATTCATAATCAAAACCAAAAGTAGCCCATAATTACTATCCGAATGCGCTTCCTACCATAATGCTCTGCTTTACACTAGGAAGATGGCAAAAGTTCTGAAGAAAAACAGGACTGTAACAGTGTTCTGATGGCAAAAGTACCCCCGATCACAGCCAAGCTATGCCTCTGTGTGCTCTGGGGAGCACTTCTAAGCTAGCAAGGTGCCATCTCTTGTTGCTGCGAATTTCACACTTAGTGAAAATCCTTTTTAATGCCACAGGTGCAGCCATTACATCTGGCTCCAAAATCTTCAAACTACTTTGATACAAGCAAAGGCTTTTTGCATATTATTATAGGTTGATCATCGTTACCACAATTGAGAATAAAGGACTTGATAACTGTGGTCCTACCGGCATTAACTTCAGCTTTCATTTCTTTTATATCTTCATTTATCTCATTTTGAAGTTTGCCAATGCGAATATTTATCTTTTCTTCAGTCTGTTTTGCTTCCTGTGCTTCAATGCTTATCTTCTGTATTTCTTCTATTTTGTCAATTTTCTCTGCCATTTGGTTGAATTTCATCTCTATAGCTCTTTCACTCGTTTCCTGGAGCCGGGAAAAGAATTTTAATTATTTACTCTGCATATGAAATTACAGTAGTCTTTCCCAAATATGCAATAGATATGGATAAATCATCTTTTATGTGAAATTCAAAGACGTAAGTAATTATAATTTTTTTTATAAATTTTTTTAAACTAACTTGATTACTGTAAGGTAAAATACTGATTTATTTAGAAGTGATCAGATTTATTTGAAGACTCTCAGGCTGTGGGGCTGTTATACTTGACATCAGTGAAAAGAGTTATACAAATATTGAGAAGATCTGAAAATCTCAAATAATATCTCAATTACATCATCTTAGTTATTAATAATGCTTTTGAATACTTCCTGAGAAATATTATTAGGACATTTTAACAAAACTTACAGTGTTTTCCTTAAAAGTCAATGAGAGTTGGTCAATTTTTTGCGCAAGCTCTTTTTCAATCCTTTCATGTTCCTGTTCCAACCAGCTACGTGCAGACAAAATCTGGCTGCTGAGTTCCTCGATAGCATTTTTTAATCTAAGAGCATAATAGAAATTAGCAGATACAAAAGAGCAGAACTTTTGGTCATTCAGCAGTGACTTTTTTTATGAAAAAATTAATGACAATTTGATACATTCTTGACAGCATATTAAGGTGAATCTTTGAACTTTAAGGCTGCTAAGCTGGATAAGGTAACATTGTTTTAGAAAGTAAAGATGAAAGAGCACAACAAAATAGCAGTTATTTATATGAAACGAATCACAACATTTTGAAGCATAGTAGACGGAAATTCTTTGCAGCACTGAAAACAGAATATGGTCATCAATTTGGACTATGATCTTTGTGATCATAGGTCTTAAATCTGAACAAAGATTTGGTACCCATTTATTTCAGCGGCAGCGCTAGTTCAGATAGCCCCACTTACGTTGCCTGTGCCCATCTCAAGTTTACACCAACTGTTTGTGCCAGTGAAACTGTTTCTTTAGACAGTCTTTTTTCCAGTGAATATTTGAAATCTGGATCTATTCTTTCATCTGGTTTGCAAATAGTTTTACTGATGTAACTGATGGGATGGCGTGAGGGTGGCAATAAGCAGTAAGGATGTAGATGGCTTAAGTCAGGAACGTCCCTGAGTGAAATGCCTGGAGAAGAGTTAGTATCTGAATTGAATATATCCCTATATAATGTCTAGTAGTAGCACAGCAGCTTATCATTAATAATTTAGGTATTTGAATTATATATTGGTATTTGAAGCCAGCTTAAAGCAATAACACTTTGTGAATGCTGTACCATGCTTCCTGGTTGCTCGAGTTGAACGTTTTGCCCTCCTCTTGACAGCCACCTCCAGCATTCATTGCTTCCTAAAGTTCTTGCAAAAAGGTACCAGCCACTCTTAAAAACCCTCGTATTCTTTAACGCTTAACTAGGGACTCAGTGGGCTTTTCCAAATCGCCTAACCGCATCAGGGGCAGAGTTCTTGTTGAAACTCGACAGACCGTTGTGCTTTTGTAAGGTCTGTTGAGCACACGTAGGGATTTAAACAGGTTCTTGCTCTGGTGGACCCGAGGATTTCAACAGCCAAAGCTGGCAAAGGGAGGCCCTGCCAGGGCGCGGCCCAGCGAGGTTCCCCGGCACTCACTTCATGTCCAGGAGGTGGAGCTGCTGGTTGCTCTCCTTGTAGGCCATCTTCAGCTTCGCCTCCTGTTGCATTATTGATTGCTCTACTCTGCTCAGGAGATGAGAAATCTGAAACAAAGTTCAGAATTTGCTCTTTTTCAACAGCATTTCATCACAGTCTCATTTGGGACGTTATTGTGAAAGCTGTAATTTTTCAGCAATAAATAATTTGAACAGTCTTGCCTTGAAAGCGTCTGCCTGCTCGCCCCCCCCCCTTGAGACATCTGAATTTACATGATCCATACGTCTCCATGTTGTCATATAAGCAGATAAACAAATGGCAAAGCACTCCACCCATACTGAGTGGAGTATATACTCCTGTATAACGGCTATGGCAGTGATAAAAGTGCTGGATTTAACTGGGGATAGGCCATTACCAACAGAAAACATTTCTCACTGAAACAATCATCCCAGTTTTACAAAACATACTGTTCTGTTTTACAAGATTCATGACAATATGTTCCTAGCTTGCTGGCATGCTCATATATGATACTGAGTCTTCTGAGAAAGGTAAAGAGGATCTTAACCATTAACCTACCACAAAATAAAGATAGAAAATACTTTTGTTGCCCAAGAAAATAGAAAGGCCTTGAGATGGAGACGAGAAGAATCCTTTTCCCTAATGTCATAAATCTCTGCTTGTATCTAGTGCTCACTTTCGTTCTCATACCCAATGGAAGAGAAATCTGACGGACAGATTAATGGATTTGCAGAACCCAAAATCAGTTTTGTTTTGCAGCCTTTCAAAAATTGTGTTCAAATACATAGAAAATCATCCTGTGAAGGCAAAAGCATACAGGGAGAGACACTGATGCATGCATGCATTATTGTGCTAGTCATGTTCACAGTCCAACCTCAAGAAGCCATTCAGGCCAGTAATCACCTACTTTTGTTCATTCCTGGAGTGCTTTCAGGTGCCTTTAAATACTAGCCCCTTCTACACAGCATACTAAAGGCAGCGAATTAAGGACCTTTTTTCAGTTAGATCAGTGCAGTAGTGCAGCTAGGTACCAATATTCTATCTAATAAGGACTGTGAGCCTCTCTATTTGTAAATCTGTGACCTCCCAGGATAATAATTAACAGTAAAGGAGTCTATGTGAATTAGACTATTACTCTTACCTATAGATGGATCGTTTTGGTCCAAATACCATACCTGTATTTCTGCCTCTTTGATTTTAGATTCTAGGATCAGCTTGGAGGTGTGTTGGTCTTTACTTAGGCTCTGAAGTCTTTCATATGTAATTTTATGCTCTGCAGACAGTCTGGCTAACCCAGCATCACACCTGTTTGAATAAATAAATACCAAAGCAACAGCTGAATAGAATATGAGGTCCAGGATTTTTAAATTATCCATTTTAGACTGGGCATTTCTGTGAAACTGCTGGCTGTCTAGCCAAACAATGTCTTCTGAGACTGTTAGAATGGTGATATATCTCATAGTATTCAGCAAACTGCTCCCAAATGGGACCAGAAGTCAAATAGTCTGGACACACATGTTCCTGTTTTCTTGGCACTGACATAATATATGTAGACTGTGTTGTTATCAGTCGGGAAAATCACATTAGATATTCGAAGGCGCAGAATTTCAATACCTTGTATTTTTGTCATACTCCAAAAGACATCTGGTAAGGTGTGTATGATTTTACCTACGTGATTAGAAGCCTAAATAATTCAGGACTTTTTTTTTTCATTATTGTAGCTGTGTTCCTCTGAGTTTTACATTCTTATTTTTATTTGTGAAATAGTAGCATACAATTAATATGTGTAGTAAACAATGTGGGAAAAATTTTACAGTTATTAGTCTTTATTTTGGTAAAACTGTCATTGAAAGCAATAGCAATTTTGTTTCATAAAAGACGACGAAATGCAGTTCTGGAACATAATAATTATTGTTTCCTCTCTTCACATTGGAACATTTCTTGATGCTGTAACATTTTCAGGATAAATGTGCTGTAGAATATGTGCATTTTCTACCACATTTCAAAAAGACTTTGGTCAGGTGGGTTTCTTCTACACTAATACAATAAGGACGTTAACTGAGCTGTAAAAATATAAGTACTGTAATTTCAGGAGTAAGACCTCTGTGAAGTATGAGTCATGTATATGTTTTTGCTAAGGAAAATACGTAATTGGCAATGTTACCAATTTGATCTATGAAACTGATGGAGAACAGACAGCAGTTACAATTTGAGGGAGAAAAAGGCAGTAAAATGGAACAAGCTAAGGCAGGTTAAGTCATTACCTAAACCAATGACACATTTTAACCTCTCTTTAGTCACATTTCAGTTCAAACGCTTTCATTTCAACATGCATTTTCATCACCTCGGTTATAGTAACTACCATTATCATTAAACGTGAAGGGAAAGTAACAGCAAAAGTGACAAACAGAGCATCTGCTTAGTATTGCGGTACAATTTCAATATGAAAATAATCAGTAATGCAAAAGAACACAAAGAAATTATAAAACTTGTGGAAATTAATTTATAGTTTAGCAGTTCAGCATTGCAAGACCAATCAGTAACATCTGTAGAAAGGCCAGCTAAGGTTTACACAGCAGTGAACCATACTTGTAGGTCTTACAATCAGGCAGTTTCTTTAGAAAGATGAGAGAAGCCAAATCTCTCCATGTTGTTACGATCAGTCAGAGAGAATGAAAGGAATGAAATCATCTTGCATCTAGTCAGCAAAAGCCTATGGACTCAAAAAAAATGGTTAGTTTTATTTCTCTGAGGCATGACAGAAAATAGAAAAAGCAACAGCTTTGAAACTACTGTAGCAAATGTAAACAGCAGGCATCTGTAATTGTTTTTCAGGCAAATTAGTGTTTTGGGTTTAATCACAGTGCATCTCTCTTCTTTGTGAACTCAGTTACGTGATCAAAGAGGTCATACAGTTGCATGGTAACTGGAACATTAAAATTCTGACTATGTTAATTTAGTGTCAGCCTGGTATGTATTAATCAGGTTATTTCATTTTTCTACAGGGATACCGTAATTGGCACCCTTTTAAATAGAGATGGAATAAAGTTTAAATTCCATTGTCTGTAGTTATGGAATGTTTATCCTGCTATGTTTTTTCATAACCAATATTCCATATATTAAGTTGGTCAAAGAGGAATCTCTTTGCTATATGTATCATACACACTCATAGACACCTGATTAGTTTTGACCTGGAAGAAAACATTGGTGTGCTGCAAACCCAGAATGAGATTCTGATATTAGTTATGTGAGTATTCGTTCTGAGTTAAAAAGCAACTAATAACTTTACTCCATGCTTCCACTACCTTTCAAACGGGGGGAGAGGCAATAATAAGATGAACATAAGGAAAACCATGGGCTTTGTAACAGTTTTGTTTCAGGTTTCTACTGCATGATGGGTTGGAAGAAAATCAGTAATCTAAACAAAAGGGCACATTATAGTTTGGAGGTTTTTCCCAGTTTGTTTTTTTTTTTAAAAAAAGAGGACAAAAAAAAGGCACACTACAATCCCCACTGAATTTCCCATACCTCTAAAAGTTCTGCTTTGACACTTCTTTATAGATTCATGTTAAAATGTCAATAGAATTTGTCTTAAAAGTAAAGCTAAATGTTTCTGAACACTGAATTTAAGTTCCTGGGTAATATAATCAGACTGTCTATACAAATGAAGCCAGTGGACTATGGATATAAGGACAGAAAAGTTGAAAACAACTTTCAAGGTTTGGCCATCTTAAAAGCACAAGGAAAGAAATGAGAAATAGATTATAGGATTATAGTTTAAAAATATAAGACCTCTATATAAAACCATTTTACACAAAGAAAGACACAATAAATAATTCTGTTTTCACACCTGAAATGCTGAAGCTGACCATACAAACCAGGGCAGTTTTTCATGTGCAGTTACATACATGCACTGTTGAAATTTAGGCCCAAAATTCTCTAAAATGTGCATGTTATACTACTGTTTTATTTTGGAGGACATTTTCTGAAAGTTTTGATTGCTAAGCTGCGTACTTATCTGACATCAGTAAATGAAGAATAAATGGAGAAATTCATAGTGCCCAGTGATATTCTCAGTTTCAGAATACAGTATAATTCTAGAAACCAGTAATATTTAATATAAACAGTGAAATTATCAAACAACTGCCTTCCAAGTCACAGTAAGCAAAAGCAGGAGTTATTTTTCTGGCACACTGAAGAGTATTTTTGTTGTCTTTGTTCTCTAAGCAATCAAAACACAATGGTTGCTCTATTCAGTATCACCAAGGACTGGATAAAGCTGAGGACTACACCAATATTCTGCAACAGAATGTTGCAGATAAATATGCTATAATGGTGCATACAGAATTTAAATTTTCCTGTTTTATTATAACAGGAGATGTTTCACTGAAACACTGGTATTTTAATTGAAAAACAAGTAGCTGAAGAAGAAGCAGTGAAAGCAATTTGATGTGTCCAGGAGATCCACTGGACAGGTACAGCAGAGCTGGCAGATTCTGAATAGCCTGGCTCAGGGAGCCCCGACCAGTCCTCATCGTGTGCAGCTCGTACACAGCAAGTAGCCAGAGCGCAGCAGATTTATTGTACTTATGAAGTTCATAAATGCAGTGCATCCCAGATGCATCAGACTCATTTTCTGCGCAGTGTAGGAAAATCTGCCTACATGTGATGAGTCCAGACTATTTGAAATGAATCAGATCTATAATTTATATAAAAATCATCTATAGGTGCAAAGTGGGCCCAATTTGAACACACATGGTTGTCATTTCTCTTGATGTTTCAGCTATCGAGAAGCTTCTAGAGACAGCTACTGCTGTGGTTCTGACCAGGCTGCTGTATTTAAACTTTCCAGACAAATTATCATAGTCCACAAGTCTTTCTGTAAGTAAATTATAAGGCACTACTCATGAGTTTTATGATCTAATATCACTAGAAATAGAATAGAAATCTGTGTTATATAAAATTGCCAACATCAGGAACAGGAGGCTTGAGTAATGGATCTATCAGCATGTATCTCATTTTCTGCTGAATGTGTCACTGAATTTAATAGAGGTAATTTTTTTCTTAAAGTTAATAATAATGCTGATTCTTAGGAAAATGTACAGCATCATTCATGGTGAACACTTCAATAAGGCCTTACAAATTCATCAATAAATTATGCTTAATAAGAAATGGCCTGAAGACATGAGCTGTAATGTGTATTCAGCCTTCTCCTGCTAGGGATATTAGTAGATGTTGTGATGCAGGTGAGCTCAACTGGGAGGTCTGTCCGAATCTCCCTCCTCCAGGGCTGTGGGTAGCATGGTTTTGGAGCTGTGCTTCAGAATTGTGTGTGCATGTAGGGATCCTTGTTCTCATGGTTAAAAGCAGCAGCCCTCAAGAAATAATAAGGCAGTTGTTCGATGATATATTGACATGTTACAGAACAGTTGGTGTTAGGAAATAAACATCACTCTCTCCAATATTGAAGTTGAATAGGATGTTTAGTATGCATGTAATTATTGGAACTGAAATTTGGCCAGAATCCTGAGATTGACACTAAAATTATTACAGGACTGAAAGGCTCAGACTTGGGTGATTTACTATCATGTGGCACAGATAAACTGATTCACACTGATTGTCCATCTGCATGCTTCTAGCCAAGAGCAAACATGCTGTACTCTGAGTTAAATCAGCCTAGCGCCGCTGCAGCTGGGCCATGCACGGTACCTTGACTGTGGCTGAGAGCTGATGCGCAGTGAGTTGGTAACCCACAGTAACTTGGTCATCTTTCTAAGGTTTCACTCTTCGAACTCATCTGAAAGCTAGCAAGACTAGATGTAAAACTAAAATTGTATTAGGTGAGTTCAGTTTATTTTATATAAGGAGCATTGGCTAGAGTTATCAGAAAGTGTTTATCCCAGGGAAAGTTTCTGTTAATAGTGCCAACAGCATAACGAACTGCCATCTTGACCATGATCTTAAGATATTATTCTAATCATTATTCACAGGAACACTAATTTTCAAAGTAGAATATGTCTGTAAATAAAGGCAAATAGTTTTCTCCCGTGGAACACTGCTTTAACTTGATTTCTGATAAGGGAAGCTTGTTTTCTTCCTCATTCAAGGAATATTTTTATGTAGAGAGCATAATGCTGAAGGTAACAGTTAAAAGACAATAAACTGATTCTCTTATGGTAATGAATACAAATAGCCAACATCCACTGCAGTCTGACATAAGGCAGATTGGTACAATCTCATGCAATCATAAGATAAATTGCAACCTAGGCACAGTACAAGGGCGTTGCCCTGAGCAAATAAAGGCAGAAATCCTGGCACAGACTGTGCTAGTGTACCACCGTTCCCCATACCAAGTGCTCGGGACAGGCGAGGGCCCCGTTGTGAAGCTCATGCTGGCACGTGTTTGTCGCTTGAGTTCTGTTATTGGAAACAAAGGCACTGTGTTTTGCTTCACAAGGTGTCAGGAGCTGTGTTGCTCCAAATATGGGCCTCTCTCAAGATGCAGTATGATCTGAAAGTGGACTTCTTTATATAAAAAGAAGCAGGAAGATCTAAGCATGTAAATTTGTCAGGGAATCCTGACTGAGACATATATATGTGTGTGTATATCTCTCTCTATATATATATTTTTCAGTCAATTTTCTGATTTGACATAATAAACTTGTCTAGTTCATTTCTGTTTACTAAAGGATAGTCCATAACTTAAAAAGTTAAAATGAGTATGTAAAACCTCTCTACAGTATTTACAAAATAGGCTATGAAAGTTACAGTGGAAACTTCAAACAATCAAATAATTTATGAGAAAACTTTAATTCAAGCAAAATCCCTCCCTGATTATTTTGATAGCCTGTTGAAGATTCTCACTAAATCAGTTGACGTACAAAAAAAAAAAAGAAAAGAAAAAATATCTGTACAACATAGACAACAGGTCAAATTCAGGACAAGTACAATTCCACCAAAGTTATTAGCCAAGCTGCTTTAGGCCAGATTAAGTCCTTTTTCTATAGCTGTACGTATCCTTTGTCTTTTATGTTCAACTTTACCAACACTTAAGCAAATGTTGTACTGGAGTTTGTAAATGTGTCATTGACGGCACAACCTGAAGTCTGCGTAGTTGCACAGTTGTAACCTGGGGTTTCAAGTAGCCTGTGAAACCTCCATGATTTTACAGTTTTCTGTTCCTTAATGCGTATGTAGTTTTTAATATAGCTAACCAATAACTGAATGCACAGACTTTTACTTCTAAGATATATGCAGAAAATGTGCAACTCTTCCGTTCTTTACAAGTGCAGATTGTTCCATGCTGCCTTTATTCTTGTGCTAATTAATTTGTTTCAAAGATAGACCAGTCTAACCATAGTACATTTTAAAGCTGAACCAAACCCAAATTCCTAAGGAATTTGAAGTAATTTATTAAAAACTAGTTTCAAGAATGAAGGATGATACTGTTAAGTTTAATACTGGAATGCAAAGGATTAGTATTCAGTTTCTTGCAAACATCAAGCAAAATTATCCTGGGAATTTTGCCAGAGTTGAATTCGGCCCATTATCATTAACATTCATTCGTACTTCAAGATTAAAGCAACATTAGCTAGTCCCAAAATGCACTTCCGTGTTGACTTTTACCTTGCAACTCTTCCCCGAAGATCTCCTAATCCAGAAAGCTGCCGCATTTCCAGACTCTTGAGGGTAGAGTTTGTTCCATAGCTGAGATTGTCTCTGACACGTATCTGTTCCTGCAGCATCTACAAAGCATTCATATGCAAATGTAAACTCGGTATGTCACATTTAATGTACACTTAAAATGTCACTCGTTATTTTTCAGTATTTCAGTAGCGTCAGATACCATTTTATCATTACTTTATTAGGTTTGTCTTGTATCATACTAAATCAGATACCTTTAGGTCATTTATTCTTTCTTATTCCTAGTGTCCAGTCTGCACATAAATACCATAATATGTATAAAGTATGACTTGACAATGTAATGGAAACTTACTCATTTTTATCCTTTCGTTTCCCCCTCCCACGCCCCTCTTGCTCATTGCAGCAGAGGTCAGACATGAAGTCACATATCACGTGTATATGATTAGGTCATAAAACCGAGCAGTTGGGTTTGGCTACTTGGTGTCGTCAGTGAGTCGGAAGTAAAAGAAAGTTTCTGACAGAGCTAAGGCATTTCCTGATGTTTGCACAGCACAGCCTTTGGACTGAAGTTGAGCCGAGTATTAGTGTCGCATTAATACAGTTTTTCAAGGTTTTCCAGTGCAGCTTTTGAAAGCAAGCTTATTAGTACCACAAAGGTTTCTGTGTTTATATGCTAACATCCTGTGCTACTTTCATAGCCACTGAAAGAATTATGTAATTTGCAAACAGTTTTTCAAGTTATAAAAACAATTTATAAGTTTACAGGATATTCAGACCTCGTCTGACCTTTACTTATCCCGTGGTAAACTTTCTTACTAAATTAGAAAGAGTAAGTAGCATAGATGGCATTAGTCCTGTGAAAAATTCTTAACATACCTCAATGTCCCGATTAAGCTGCCTCACTATTGCCGTTATGTTTCGGATATGTTCTTCCAAGAGTTGCCTAGCCAACCGGTCGCCCCCCCCTTTGTTCTGCATTCTGTGCAGGGTGGAAACAATGTCCTCCTTAATGCGAAAAGCGTGTTCCACAAGAGCCGCCGTTGTTTTCTCATGGCTTAGGATTCTGTCTTCCAGCTGATCCACCAGGCTTGCAGATGCCAGTGGGACCGCTGTCAACGCCTGGCTGTGCAGCGGTAGGTTTCGAACCCGTCTAGTGAAGAAGAATATCCAGATATTGTTCAGTTCTCACATAAAACTCTGCAATCTCTTTCCACTGGAGACTCTGCAATGCTATCGTAGTAGCAATACTGGGGAGAAGCACCAGAATACTCACACGGAGAGGGCCCACTGCTACAAATAAGTGGGCGCTGTGTTTGCTACTGCGTGTATCTTGTGCAAAGGCAGGTCAGGCTCTTTTCCCTACTCTTTAAGGAAGCTTACAAAAGCGCAGGATCTTAAGAAAAGGACATTAGCGTTATAAAAGTAATTACTATAATTTGATTAAGAATGCAAATTCAAACCCCTTTTATTGAGTTTGAAAAGTAAAGCTATTTGTCTCTACAGTTTTCAGGCTTAATCAAAGTAGTAACTGTAGAAGGCAGATATTGCAAATTAAATGGAAACAGACTGAGATTAAAATGGAGTACTCGTCTCCGTTCCTTTTTTCAGTCTCTACAGCTATCCCGTAATACCACATGGAAGCTTGTCTCCCCATGAACGGGACAGGAGCATATGCAGGTGTAGAAACTGAGAAGATACTAAAGTTATGACAAGCTTCTCATAATTTTAAAAGTCAAATTTTCCCCCCAAAATAGCTTACATTTGGGTACCTTCAATAATTTTCTGTATTTTTCAAGAGACCTCTGCACTGCATAGCTTCTGTGGAAAGTAATGGAGCGCATGGGTGCCCAAAGTAAGGAAATTAGGCTGCTAATGCATGCGCAATCTTTTCCTGCCACTACATTCTGCAAAGAGTAAAGAAAATTTTCAGAAGCATAAGTAGAAGATACAAGTTCAGCCCCACTTTGAAAGAGATCTTTTTCTTGGAACTCTCTTATTTACTGTGTATTCTCCATATTGTTTCCTATTAATGAGTCAAATTAACAGTTTATTTTCACCATGATGATATTGGTAGAGATGTATGAGGACTCCAACACAGGTCACTTCTGGCCCTGAGTTTTCACACTTATTCCATGCTATTAGAAGACTGGTTAAAGCATAGTATTCTTGGACTTCTACTCAGTTACAGTTTAAGCTATTTAATTTCTTTTGGAAAAGGTTAAGTAAACGCCAAGGAAGGAATTGTGATTTGGGCCATGAATTGAACGAGCTTAGAGTATTTCACTTTGCTTTGCATACTACTGCCAAAGTCCCAAGTCACAGCATTACTATATATAGGGAATTGAGAGACACATAACACTCTGTAATATGAAGATTTTATTTTTTAGATTCCAAACTGTACCTTTCAGAATGGGCAAGAGTTGGGAAGATTGGGCTTCGCTGGGCCATTTTCTGGTCAATAATTTATGTCTGTTGAAAAAGTACACATTGAATTATTTAATAGTTTATATCTGGCACTGAAATGACTTAATGCTTCTGCTTTAAGTGAACCTTTAAGTAAAGTTTAAGATTACGCTGACAGCTCTGATCTTGGAGTTCAAGTATTGCTTATGGAATAAAAGCAAATAAAAATCAATACAAAAGAATGAAAACTAAAAACTGCTTAAAAGCTTTTTGTAGTGAGAACAATACTCTTAAAAAAGGCAAAGCTGACAGGCTTGAAACTGAAACCTGCTGTTTACCCACAGAACTGGTTTGGCAGGACAGAGGCAAGCAAACTTCTTGTTCCTAGTCTGTCTACTGGTCACAGACATCATCAATCAATGAATAAAAAAGCAAGATCTACAGGATTATCATAGAGCTTAAGAAAGTATTGGCTAGAGAATGAAATAAAAATATTTCATGACAGCAGGTTATTAGGGGTAAGGTGTTTTTCAGGTAAAAGCATTGGCAGTCAGAAACCTAAATAAAACGTGTTAGATATCAGCGTAGTTTAGCAAAACTGAGTCTTTTATTAATTTGTCTTCAAATGTAAATGACCACACTTTCTGTTGTAAGTAAATTTTTCTGTGGTAAGAATATAGATTCTGTTTTTAATTTTTAGACATAGCCAGCCAGACTGTGACAGACGTTGCAGCAGGGTAGCTCTGTTAAATAGCTTCAAAAAGACATTTTAGATATCTTGCTGTAAGTGAGACCAGTACCTGGCTCAGTAGGTTTGTCCGCTGACAGAAATTAAATTAATGAAAAAGATGGTAGCTTCAATCAAAAAGATGGTAGTCTAAATCAAATCTAACTATTCCACTCCATATAAAAAAAATAAACATATTTAAATATAAAGATGGCATGAATGAGCACAGCCTGAGCCTGAATTCCTTGGGAATCCAAAATCCTCACTGTAAATTGGAGGTTGATCTATGAACAGAATTTTGCAATTGCTGATGAAATCCAGTGCAATATGCTGTACAAACAGAAAGAGAAAAATAGGGTTATTGAAACAAAATAGTCAAATATCGATTGTAAAGAAGTGATAGGACTGTCCTCCGAGATCTCAAAATGCAAAGCATGTTTGTGCTTTAGCAATGTATGAAAGCACTGCCTAAAAGCAAAGAGCAAACATTGTCACAGTATGTGCGTTCTATTTATAGCACAGTGCTTCAGAAACTACAAATTAGAAAAAAAAATAGTTTTAAGAGGAGCTGGGTTGCTGAGCAGCAGTGACACTAGACTGTAATTCAGAAGGTCTGATTCTAATTCCTCACTCAATCTCTTATCCTCATGACTTTGGACAAGTTATTTCCATGTCTAATGATTCAAAGGAAGACAGAGATAATGATACCTACTTCCTTGTTAAAGTTTTAACATGCCTGTAAGTAAAAATAATGATATAAGAGCTGGGTATCATTATGGTGACTTCTGCATTCAAAATCTTGCGCAGACATTGAATGTCCAGTCCTGTATCCGCTCCTCACACTCGTAGTTTCCCAGTTGTTTTTTCTGAACAATGCCACCGCTCCGCAGGGTGTCCCGCCTAGCCGTACCATGAGATCATACAGTAACCTGGCACCCAGTTCTCAGTAGATCTGAGCTCGCTTACTCTTAGTCCTCTGGGCCATAACACATTTTAATGATCTTGATGCAGCAAAGCATTTGAAAAAAAATTAACTATAAACACAGTAATATCCACTGATTTGAGAAGAGCTATGCGTATCACAGCAGCAAAGCACTGGGTGCTACCTAGAAAAATGAAGAACAAATATTAAATTCTGTACATCTAGCAGTATCTTAGTGAAATGCACCTTACAGAAGCCAGCCAAACAAAGAAACAAAAAAATCCTCAAGTATTTTAATCTTATGACCTTCAGTATCGATTTGTTATCGATTGAAAAAAAAATGTTTGTAGCAGAGGAAGCATAGAATTGCTTGAAGTTTTTACTTTTTCTGCCAGACTACCATTAGACACGCAGCTAAATGCAAACGTCTGGAGAAATTGTGTGCATGAAACAAAAGTTACACAGATGGATTTCTCATTTGTTTCTTATTGCTAACTTAAGTACGTCACTCGGTACACACTGAAATATCTCATCATCAATTATCAGATTTCTTTATCTGATCCAACATCCAGAAAGGATGTGTTAAGATCCTGTTCAGCAGTTGTACAAAACTTTTCTGCAGTTTGGAGGTATTTGCAGTAAACAATAATAGATAGATGCCAGAAGTAACGGCAAATTCCCTCTCTGTGAGTGTGAGTAATACCAATTTAGACAAATATAAAATAAAATAAAAGATAGGATATTTTAATGCCTAGATTCAGAGGAGTGTAATTTCACATAGCTCAAATTTTATTGGCAGTAAACTGGGATCAACTTAAATATCAGTTGAAATACTGGCTTCAAGTCCTTAATTTTCTTCTTTTTTTTTTTTTTTAAACGATGCGTCCTGCTTGATACTGCTATAGCCATTTAAATCATGATATATTAACCCAGCAAATTTTAGTTGATTGATTTAATTTGCTGAATATTCCAGATACACTTGTCACATTGACAAGATAAAGATTTTTCCCAGTTATAAATGGTAAAAATAACAGTTCACTTGGTACATAAGGCAGCTTTTCCATACAAACAAGGGGTACTTCTTTATCATTTCTTTCAGTCCCTGACATCAGACATGTAAAAGCTTGGAGAAAAAAAAAAAAATAACGCCTGAGACATGCTGAAGAAACACATTTAGCAATGCAAAGTTCACTCCTTGCTGTTTGTACCGCGACAGCCCTTCCTCATTTCAGCAGACTGCCTTGCATGTTTATTTTCTGTGGGTTCTCCATTGCTCCTGTTTTGAAGGATAATCACATCTGTACTGTTCAGTTCTCCATCTTCCATTATAACCTATCTCTAACGCTGTAATGTCTGTGCACCTCAGTGTTTTTCACGTTCATTCTCACAATATGCCTGTGGGGTGGGAAAGCATCATTATCCCTGAAAATATTATTTTCCTGATGTTGCTGGTAGGGAAGGTGAGTGGGGGGCTTTGTGACTTGCCCCAAGTTACACGGAAATCAAAGCAGACTGAAATACGTGCCTAGGCAAACACTTTAATCGCTCTTTTCTTCTTAAAATAGAAACCGCTTGGTTGCTGTACAGGGAGCACATGACAGTACCATCCCGGGAGCCGCAGGGTCCTGGTATTACTCCGAAGCACTTTGGGGCAACGTTTTGGAGTAAGTGAAAAAGTCCCTGTGCCGCAGCTCGGCGAAAAGATCGGTCAGAACGCGACTGCATCAGCGAGTCGCGTGAACCGGACCCTCGCGAACCCCCTCTGCGTTCCTACGACATCTTGTGAACGCGTTCGCGGTGTGCGGTGGAGTGCAGGGAGGGGACCGGCCCCGGGGGAGAGGTGGCCGTGCCGGCGTGGCTCCGAGCCCGGGCTAAGGGTCCTCTTGAGGAACAGGTCTGGCCGGCTCCGGTGCTCGATCGTGCTAATGCAGCGTTTGGGATCCGAGCCGGAGCCCGTGCGTGTGCCTGTGCCGTGCCGTGCGGATGCACCGGCGCCGTCTGCGCTCTGCCCTGCCCGCGGCGCTGCCACGCAGGCAGGCCCAGGACCCCGGAGGGAGCGCGGCCCTCCTGGGTGGAAGGGTCACCGATAAACGCGATGGTGGCTGTGGAAACAGGGGGCAGACAACAGCTGACAGGACATCACAGCGCAGACACCACTCTACGGCCATGCAACACGGAGGGACAGAGCTGGGACAGACTGTCCGGCGGGCGCAGGGCGCACTGCGCTCACTCACCAGTGCTGGATCAGGGCAGGACAGCGCTGCCCATCTTTCCCCTGCATCCCAGCGCCCGGCCGAGCCCCGCTCTTTAACGCGCTGCCCCCGCTACAGCAGCCGTTTGCGAAGCGTCGTGACTGCCTCTGCGCAGCCGGGGCGTCAGCCCGTCCGTCCGTCCGTCCATCCGTGGCGTGGCGGCCCTCCGGCTGCGCGGAGCGGGGCCGCCGCCGCAGGCCGGGCTGCGGGAGCGGTTGCCAGGACGCCGTCACCATGGCAACGCGCTCGGCGGGGGGCAGCGCCGCGCCGGCAGCCCGGGGCGGGGGCGGGGGGTGGCGAATATTCCAGCCGCCGAGGCAAACCCCGTGCGGGCATCGCGTGGCGGCGGGCGCGCCTTGGGACGGAGGGAGGGGAGAGACCCCGCAAGTAGCGGCTGCGTCCCCCGCGGCACGGGGGCGAGCGCTGGAGACGCGGAGCAGGGGGCTGTGCCCGCGGCTCCCGCACGCGTCCGCCTCCAGAAAGAAAGTTTGGCGGTGGCGAAACAGCGTTACTCTGAATTTAGAATGGTGCAAAAGAGCTGGGAGCGTTGACTGAAAGAATGGATTTTTCCAGAGCATATAACAAATTCTGGCAGAATACGGGATTGTTAAAATCAATGGCGAATAATAGTTTTGTTTATAAGATTTCCAGGTTATATTTTCAAACAAGATCTAACACGGAGCTTAGTAAAACTTCATATATCACAGAAAAGACAATCTGTTTGCGCAGCAGAGGCATAAGAGCTAAGAGAAAGTATTATTGGAAAAACAAAGTCCATAGAGGGTGTGTCTGCCTGCACTTTTGTTTCCTGCTTGTGTCGTTCTTTGGACTTCGGTCCAACCACCTTGGGTAAACAAGAGTAAGTGAAATCGGAGACAAGCTTACAGCACCAGTTCACTCTGAAACAACAGATTGTCTCTGATTTTGTCTCAAATCCCATACTGTTGTATAGGCAAACCATTGCAGGACTGGGTATCTGGAAGGATAAAGTTCTGTGACGTGCACATGCTGTTGTAAAAAACAAGGCGGGGTCTGAATCCACACTCTGTGTGACCTATTTTCTTTAAAGTAATTCACACATCAAAGGATTGAGCCAGAAACAAAACATGTCATAGGTGTTTTCAAAATGTGACAGTAACCAACTAAGAGTCGTAGGTTGTGGGATGATTCAGGTGAGAATGGCCCTCAGGAGGACACTTGACCAACCTCCTGCTCCAAGCCAGGTCATTGATGAGGCCAAATGCAGCTGTTCAGGGTTTTATGGAGCCTGCTCTTGAAAACCTCCAAGGATGGAGACTGCCCACCCTCACTGGGCAGCCTGCTTCCAGGCTTGACTGGCTGCTGGGGGAAGAACACTTTCCTTATACCTAGTCTGAACCTCTCTTCGTTGCATTCATGTTTTTGTCTTCTCACCAGGTACCACTGTGAAGAGCCCAGCTTTGCCATCTTGATGACTTCCTCATAGGTACTGGGGGCTCCTGTTAGGTCCCCCAAAGTCTGCTTTCATCAGGCTGAGCAAGCCCTGCTCCTCTAGCCTCTTCTTGGGGGCCCGGGCTCCAGCCCCTAGCCATCTCACTGGCCTCTGCTGAATGTGCTCCAGTTTATCGATGTACACAGCTGTGTTCTCTGACCCAGCAAATATCTAGACTAACTTCATGCCCCTGTGTAGTTTTTGTGCATCTGTCTAGTGATTTTTCTTGCTAAAGGACTGCTCGGATACTCAGTGTTTTCTTGCGTGTGTATGTCTGCAGGAGTGAGGCTTGAAAGCAAATTGTTATTTAAAGCAAATTGATTAAAGTTATTTTAATTTAAAAAAGTCAACATTAGTACCTCCTACTGCAATCTTGACATTAACATCAAAAGATACCTCCATAGTAGCTCTCTCAGTCTGCTTTCTCCCTCTAGCCCTTGTCTGACAACAGCGTTCAGCACGGCGGGGCTGAGGGATGGTGAGGTGACACGTAAATGCTTGTCTGTTCTTATGTTCTTCCTTAGGCATCCATACCGGCCACTGTCCGACACCGGATACTGAGGTGAATGATCTTTGATTTGCCTCACACAGATACCCTCTTCATCTTGTGTTATCAGAGATCTTAAAGGCAAATTCAGATTGCTTTCCTTATCAGGGCACGACATCAACAATAATGCTAATTTATTCTGTAGTGTTCAACTGCCTCACTCATGAATGGAGACTCATTTTAAATAATCATAGAGTTACAGAATAGAGCAATTTAGGCTGGAAGGGACCTCAGAAGGGAATCTGGTCCAACTCCTCGCTCGAAGCAGGACTTTGATGTTGATGTTAGATCAGGTTGCTCGTCATAACATAAAGTTTTGATCTTAAAAGCTTGTGTAATGTTTAAAAAAATCTCCCTCTGAGGAAAAAAAATACAATCCTTGTACTTTTGTTGATGTGAACCTACATAGCTTAACTGAAGTCAGTAACAGGAATACAGGAGGCAAAACTCCTCAGTTACCGAGTCCTTGTGGACTTCTTCCAGATTTATACTAGCCTTGCAAATAACAACATTATTCATACTTTTTGGTTTGCAGTTGGAGAAAAATTCAACTCCATGAATTCTATCTCTTGCGTCTGAGGCTTCTCTTAATCAGATCCAGAGTAAAAGAGCCACATGCTATTTTTCCTCACAAAAAAAAGAACCCAAAACAGTAGGTGAAGAAAGGCTGTTGACTTTGTTACTGTACTTTTTACTCTAGTGGTATTTTAGATGGACATGTTGAACATGTTAATAAACATGTTTGCTGAACAGGTATCCTTCTCTCATTTAAGGCCAACAAAAGAGAGGAAAGAAGGAAGACATTAGGTACAGAGAAAGAGAGTGAAAACAAGCTAAAGCGATGATACTGTTTTCCAACATGGAAACCTGTCCTAATCATTGAAGTGATTTCATCACATTTTAAGTCATAAACTTCTGCCTTGCTTTTATACATGCCGTTTTATTTCTCCCTACGTTTCACAAGAAGAAATTGTTGAATCCATTTTTTATTTCCTGTAAGTAGAATTCTATATTCACTGAGTGTAACTGAAGGGAGAATCTAACCATCTGCATGTTAGCAGAAAACGTTAAGATTATAAAGTGTCTGTTTATTCTTTGGAAAGCAGATACAGCAAAAATTGCACTGAATTTTTAAAGTTTCCTTTATTTTATACCATTTGTTTTTCTATGACACAAATCCTTCATCTTTCTAAGAAATACCAGATTGTGTGGTTTTCTAACTAAAAGCATGATGTTAAGGGTACTAAGCCTCATTTTAGTGGCTTTCAGGCATTGATTAAATTATTAATTAAATTATTCTGATCAACAGAAAACAAATGTGGCTTATAAAACTTAATCTAATTGTATTCTTTAAGTAAAAGAAAAGCAATAATGCTTTTTTTTTCCCTTTGCTGTCAGTTTTAACCAATTAGAAAGCAGCCAGGGCAGTGCCTATTTCATCAAAATTTCTAATCTTTTCCAGATTCACTGACTTCTTGTAAGAGTTACTTCTTTCTGAAGCCACAATAGTGTTTTTAGAATGGAGCAAGAGAAAGTTGTATTCTGTGGCGTTTCCAGAGGTAAGGACCATGTTCTTTTTTCAGACAGTTTAGTCTGTATGCATTTCAGCATCAGCCTGATGCCTGTTGCGTGCTGGCACACAGCGTCGCTCAGGCAGTGGGTAGCTGGAAACACACGTGTGAGTTACCAGCTGCACTGTGAAGGCAACAACTTCTCTCCTGTGGCACTGCCCGGTGTGGTGTGGGCTCCAAATCAGGTGATGGCAAAGAGGCTGTAGTCACTCCAGTCAGCGCCCAGCCTGTGCCCACCTCTGAAACGAGTCCTGAATGCTAAGTCAATAAACCTCCTCAGGCACTGAAGGGGAACCTTGTCCTTACATGTTTTCCTGAAGCTTAGCACTGGTGATCAATATCAGTAGGATCAAGTGCTGCAACTGCTTGCAGCCAGAAAATATCTTCAAAACAATGCTTGATTTTAGCGCTTCTGTGCATGAGCTGGTAGATGTTACTAAACAAACACAACACTGTCAGACAACACATGCACTGAAAAAAATGATGAAAGTTCTTGATGCAGGGAATTTTTCGTAAATCTTTTCAAGTTAGGTCTTTTAAAGGTAACCTGTCCATATAAATTTTATGGCAGAAATGTGACCACTTCTAAGTTTTGTGTGTCAATTAGAAGCACAGAGATTCCTATTTAGTCTGCTGGAGCTCCTCAAGATGAAAATGTGGGCTCTGCCTTTCTCAGAGATGACCATTATGCATTATTGGCTGGAGGAGCATTCGCTGGCATGCAGACCACTCAGGCACACCACCACTGACATTCGAAGGGAAATGCCTTCCCCTGCTTCTGAGCATGGATGTTGAATAAGTGTCATTCACTTAATACAGTCAGTTGGGGAATTAGATGTTTATCATTAAAATAAGCAGAATTAAACGACTATGTTTAAAAGCATGAAAAGAGTTCATTGAGAATTAGACTGGGCTTGGTACACACAGTGCTTAGCAAGGGTTTGTGCAGATGCAGATCAGTGATGCCTTTGGCCCTAAAATTTTTGTTGAAAGTCGTCTTCTAGTCTATCTGGAGTAGATGGGCCCCAGTAGCACACGTAAAATGCGGTGATCTTGGGACTAGTTTCTCAATCAGCTCTGGTGTGAATACACTTCTTTAGTCTTCTTTCACAATCTAGTTTCTCTTCCTTTTTCAGAACTTGTTATAAAGATGTTTGTATGTATGTAAACACACGTACATACAAATATATATGTCCTAAGAAAATGAACCTAAACATTAAAAAAGACCCACATCCAAAGTGAATAGAAAAACCTACAAACCTATATAGATTCTCTTTCGTCGGCCATATATGTGCTGTCTAGATTCTTACAGGGTTTTTTTTCACCTCTTTTAATCACAATCTCATAAATTTATGTAACATTTCCATGTTCAACTGAAATACTAGGGAAACTAATTTTGGCCTGTTTCCATAAAACTGCCATTACTCACCTTCTCTTGGGAATCAAAGTGTGAAACTCATCTCTTGTGAAGTTTTGCTCACTTTCAGCACCATCAGATACATTTTTGCTTTAATAGCTATTGCAGATCATATTTATCACCCAGATACTTTCTCAATTAAAATATTTCCTGCCCCTCATATTGATGTCCATTAACATCCAAGCAGATGATTTTCCACTATGTTTCCATTATCATTTCCAAGTGGGTAATTTTCCACTATGGAAATCTCAAGCTTCATATGATCAGTAATCATAGTGTAAGCCCAGCTGAGCTAAGGAAGTGTTTTGGTATTCTTCAAAACCAAGGATGAAACATGCCCAAGAGGCTGTTGTGTTTCATCCAAACCACTAAAGTTTGTGGGACCTAAGAAGGGGCCAGACAATAGTTTAAGTTTTATCCTGTTTCTATATCAGGGTGGTCTGAATTTGTAACCCATCATCAGCCACGTTTATTGTTTGCAAACCAGCGTGCCGATCCTGCAGCCAGATCCATGAGGACAAACCCATGTACCTGTGCTGAGCGACACCACCCTTCCTCTGCACAGACAGATCCGGCTGCAAAACCAGCACCTGCCTCAGAGCAGCTGGAGCAGTGCTCTCCTCCGAAAAGTCGGAAGTGAATCTGCTTATGCCTAATCTCTAAATTCGTTTGGAAGAGAGTCTTTATTTTGTTTAGAAAAACAAACAATAAAAATCGAATATTCTGTATAAACTAATCCCTGTTTTTTCCAATAACTGCACTTATTTTTGATCAGAGATGAACTAAAACCCAATGACATATGATGATGAAAACCAGGAACAGTACCTATTGAGAGTGCTTTCCAAGGTAGTTTGGAAGCGGTGTTAACATATGACTCGAGGTCTGGCTGCTGTTACGGTTGTTAGATTTATGTTGTTTCTGTTTTATTTATACTCTGCTTAGAAGTGGTGGTTAGAAATCCATTGAAGTCACAGGGCTTCAAGCCTGAGCAGAAGCGTTTGTTACGGGACTACAGTCCTCAACAGCAGATGGGTTTACTTTATTTGATCCCTTGGAAAACGCAGTCCCTAGAAGTTGTATGGATTGTAGTCTGGTCGAAGTGTTACGAGCAGCACACAGCAGGTGCCAACTGCCAGGCCAGCACCCGATTTACTTGCATGTGTGGGGTGCACCTAGGGCTTGTTTCGGTGTCCAGCTGGCATCAAGATGCTTTGTACTTTCCAGTATTCCGAGGGACTAGAAGCGTCTTAGATCCGCGGGTACTTTTACTTGGGGGGAGGAGAAAGCCCGCACCGTGCGAAGCACCAGCACGCTGCCGGGGGTGTTCCTGCTTCGCTGGGAGCCCCGCGCAGCCCCGCGCAGCAGCGCAGACCGCGCGCCGAACCGCGCTCGGCGGTGGGGGCCGCTCCCGGCGCGGGGCAGCGCGAGGAGCAGCGGCAGCGCCAACGCGCTCGGGCGGCGGCGCGCGGGCTCGCGCGCCGGGACTCCCTCAGCGATTGGCTGCGCCGCGGCGACTTCTCTATTTATGGGCACATCTCCCGCGCGGCCGGCACGCGGCAGCCCTGGCTGCCGCCGTGCAGCTTCACCCTCCCTCCGCCGGCGCGAGCCCCAGCGGTCGCGAGGCCGCCCCGCCCGCTCGGGGCCTCCGCCGGGGCCGCCGCCCCGCCCCGCCGGCGAGGGCGGGCTCGCTCCCGCCCTCCCCCTCCTCGGTCCCGGGGCGCCGGCGTGTCTGGGCAGAGCCGCGGGCAGCGGAGCGCGGAGGAGCCGCGATGGTAGGCGCGGGGCTGCGGCCGGCTCGGGCGGGCTGGGGGCTGCGGGGGGACTTGGCGGGGGGGGCGGCTGGCCGCCCGGCGGCGGCTCTCGGCGAGGAGTGCGTGGCTGCCCCGGCGCCTGTCTGCCGCGTTTCCTCATGCTTCGCCGGGAAGGGGCTGCGGGCAGCGCTCCCTGCCCCGCGCTGCGGAGAGGCCGGGCTGAGGGGGGTTGTTGTGTAACCGGCGCCGGCGTGTGGGGAGCGGGGCAGTGCCCGGCACTTGACGGGGCGGAGCCGGCCGGGAGCCGGGGCTGCTGGCCGTGCGGACCCCGGGTAGGTGCCGCCGCCGAGGTACGGCGGCGGCTTCGCTCCTCAGTCGCGTCCCCGGGCAGCCCGGGGCCGTCCGTCCGCCTGCCCCGGCCGGGCTCCATCCCGCCGCGCGGGGCTCGGGCAGCGCCGCCGGGCACGAGCCTCGTCGGCTCTCGGCGTTCAGGGTCCGGGAGGTTTTACGTGTCGGTGTCCTCAGGTAGGGAAAATCTTGTGGGAAGGTAACGTGACGGTGTGGTTGGACAACAGGTGACGCATCTCCGTTTCAGAGGGTGCTTCTCGAGGGCTTTATGCGTGCAGACCACCCCCCCGCCCCGAGCTGTTGTTTGCTGGCGCCCGTCTCCCAGTATCGGTGTCCGCTCCGGTGCGCTTGCGAGCGGATGGCCTGATGACAGCGAGAAAACTTGTGTGTGTGCAGAAAACGCAGCTCCCGAAGGCGGGGGATTTGGGCACTGCAACCGCTGGGTCTGTTAAATGTCTGGGGTCATAAGGGGGTGCGATATCAGCAAAACACATCAGTGCCAGGTTGAGAAAAAACTGAGGTTCGGCAGCTGAACCTCGTTCATCAATCCTGATGATTGATATTAGCTTTCGTTCTGAAGTAATCCCAATAATGGTTATGGCTACCTGTTACACAAGAACTTAGAGTAAGTAGTGAAAAATTTTGTGTGGTAATGAACTAGGCTAAAATCCATAACCTTTAAACAAATAATTTATTAAAAACTGTTCTACAGTGGAATACTAAAGAACCGAGACTTAAGATACTTGGAGAACTTTTGCATCATTCCTACTAAAGCTTAACTAAGGTTAAGTTTTAAAGAGTGACCAGCCTAGTCTTTGTGTGTTCAGAGTGTTATGGGCTTATGTGGAGTTGGAGCTTGGGCCCTTCACTCCCGACATCTTTTAAAGGATACGCCCCTCTTCTTACCAGTGCATGTGCTGTGACTTCCTGAGGCAAGTGCAGTTGTGCCTGGTTACACCTGTGTTGAGCACAAGCCTTTGCTTTATATGAAGCATTGCAGAGGGTAGGAATCAAAAATTTCTGTCACAATCAGGGATAGCGATACCACCAGCTCTTGCAGTCCTGTTACTGCTAAGGAGCTTTGAGTAAGCTGGGTACCTGTCTTCCCTGTGAGTTGATTGTTTGGCCAGGTGGTTCAAATCAACTCTTTAACCATAACCTTTGCTCCTCAGTACTTGCTAGGCCAGAAACACCTGTGGCACTTACGGACTTCTTGGTGGAGATTATTATTGCCTAGGCTGCCGACATGTTAAATGGGCATGGAAGTCCCTGTGCAGGTCCTTCAGAGATGTCTACCTGTTAACTATAATACTTTGAGATCAGTGAGTCTGTTAGTTGATCTGCCGTGTACTCCATTAATTCCTTTTTAATGAAAGGTTTTAATCAAAATACAGTTCTCTTAAATACATGTAACTAATTGGTAACATACTCAATGAGTTTTTATTAAAGAAAAAGAGTTAGTCTCTTCCATGAGATATCCTTTTTAGGGAACTCTATTCAGGCAGTTATTCTCCAGCTTTTAATTTGATACTGGGATAGTCTTGAATTAATCTTTTCACTGCGAGATCTCAAGCCAATGTGAACTGCATTTTTTAAGATTTTCTGTAAGTAATGATCACAACAAAACCAGATAAGATTGTTTGTAAAAGTACTGCTTTTTCTAAGAATTATGCCCAAACAATTGTTTGATAGCCATTAGAAGGTAATATTTTGTAACTTAGAAAGCTAGCAAAAGAATTGCCTGGCAGGACTTGCAATGAGTGCTTACGAACACGAATCACGCTACTGATAATCCTGAAACTTTGTACTCATTCTTTGTGCTGTACAAAAAAATTCACATTTTTTCCCTTATTTTTGTCTTGACAGTTTTCATTTCTGTGTGTGTGGGGGAAACAATGTCATGAGTGCTTTGTGTTCTCTAAATTAAGTCTTTTTTGCTATATTGTTTTTGTAGACCTTAGAGTAAACTTTTTCTGTTCTGACAGGATCCACAGTGCTGGGTGCTGAGTTAGCACTGACATCAGTTGTAGTTGTTTCATGCTTCTCAGGCAGTCTGATACAGCAGAGCATGTAAAGGTGATGCTGGTGTAAATGTGCCTTCTTTAACTTCTGTGCCATGCGCTTTTTTGCTGTTTTATTTTTAATCCAGATCAATATCTATATCCAGTTAACTGTGGTTTCAGGAGGAGATCTGCAGATGTGGAACGGGTGAGCTGTTTCACGGCTGTATGCTGCAGTATGAGGTGGGAATGAACAACAGTGGGGCAAAACTGCATTAAAGCTGACAGTTTTAAGGAACACGTGGCAACGACATTTTTTCTCTTGAAATGCATCTATTTTGTTAAGCTTGCACTTCAATTTTTTAAATTCAGAAAAAAGTAGAGCCTCTAACAGCTTAGCTGCAACTTACAAGTC
This sequence comes from Tauraco erythrolophus, assembly GCF_009769465.1. Classification (NCBI taxonomy): domain Eukaryota; kingdom Metazoa; phylum Chordata; class Aves; order Musophagiformes; family Musophagidae; genus Tauraco; species Tauraco erythrolophus. Next base: position 16,288,852 of record NC_141478.1, on the reverse strand, counting down.
TTCAGAACTGTGTGTTATGCAAGTGTAAAGTAGTCCCACTCCAGTAAAGGTCTTGGATCCTTAATGCTCAGTAAACCTCTCAGCAAAACTAAGCTGAAACTTGCTTGAAATGAAACATAAGGTCAGGTGAACTTTATGCAACTTTTGTTTGTATACTGTGAGTTTGGACCTTAATAGTGTTGTCAGGTAGTTCATGGAGATCTTATCTGGAGTTGGATAGAGAATCTGTATCAGGTTACAGAAATAATCTTGTCATGTTAATGTGACAGTGTGATCTTGAACCTTTCACTTAAAGTAGCTCTGTAGTCTTCAGGCAAAGATTGTTCCCCTGAGAACTGTCAGCTGGCTTTGACTCTTAAGGATAAAGCATTGAACTTCAATCAGCAAACATAATACTGTTTCTAAGGCATAAACTGCTACTGTATTTATTAAAAGAACAAAGCACAAACCCAAATAAATGCTCCAGCAACAACCCATCAGTGATCAACTTTGCCTACTTCTGCATAATCTATTCTAGATTACTTTTGCACTGCTTTCTTGGGGAGAGTGAGAAGGGAAGGCTCCAAGAGAAAGCAGGTTCAGCGGTATCTGGAATAACTCACAAATTGTTGAGGAAGCCAGGGTTGTCTAATTTGCTTATGTTAAAGGAAAAAAAAAAATGTTTGTCTGTTGCTTTTAACTAGTATTTCAATGCTAAGCATATTTCTGTAGCACTGCAGTCAGTGTGTGCATTTTATTTGAGCATATTTGATGTCTTCCTGTTTCTATGTCTCCAACAAAGATGGAAGGAGAGCTGATTGATTCTTAGAAAGGGACCTTTTTATAGCAGCTCAACATAGCTTGATATCAGTAGAGGTCAGATATTTATAGCCCAATCTAGCAAGATGTTGGGGATGTTTCGAATATGTGTAGTGCCCATCAAAGTCTGCAGAAATTAAATAAGCTTGAAAGGACTTGCTAGCCTTTAGGATTTGATCCTAAAATAGCTAATGCGTGATGTGAGCTGGGACCTTACGCTATTTTAAGTCTCTTTCCTACAAGAAAATTGCAAGCAAGACAGTGATGCTTCTGTATTTTAAGGATGCTTTTCTGTCTGGTGCTGCAGACAGTAATATAAGCTCAAACCTTGCTCCCCGCAAAATGTGAAATAGTAGACAGGGTAAAAGCATGTGCTTTGCATTATGTCTAGAGGTGCGTTCATGGAAAAAATCTTTCAGCTATATGATGATTCTGTCTGGCCAATATATAAAATATAATAAAACACAGTAGCGTGTACAGTAGCAAAACTAGTGATTTGTACTTGATGTGTTTTGTTTAGGTTTACATTGTGTGCATGCTTGTCTGTTTCTAGTTTAGACCTTGTGAATGGATATATTGTGTATGTTGGAGCACTTTTCCAGAAGATGCTAACGTATGTAGAATGCTACCCAAATGTACCTTTTGCAGCTGAAAGCTGAATGCGTGATTGTGTGTGTATGTACATCTTAAGCATTTATCGCATAATTTCTTTTGCCTTCCAGAATTGTTTTTCCCCCTCTGTACATAACTAGCTTGTAGTGAAGGAAATGGGGTGACTAATAGTAGTTTAACTAAACTATTTGGAGCCACTTTTTGTTTACTTGAAGGGGTAACATGCCTGAATCTTACTGCTTCGTCTTGAAGCACTACTGCATATGTGGAATGGGGAAAGTTAAAACAAGCTTTTTAGACAGAGCCTTTGTGACAGCTAACCAGTGAAATGTCAAGCTTTTACTGAATTCTCAGTAAAATCTTAGTAATAGTCTCATTTTAACATGGAAACTATGTTTCCTTGCTTGAAACACTAAGAAGTTGCACATCTCTTTATAGAGAGGTCTTCTCAGCTCCTTTTGTAATAATTTTAAATATTTATCCTTCATAAATACCAGTTTAATCTCTTCCCAGTTTTAGGAGTTGTGTAAAAGTGACATCGATCTAAGTGGTCATGCACTGCTCTATCGAAAGTTTATCAAAGAATAGAGGTTTTTGTACTTTTCTATTCCCAGTTTCAGCAAAAGGAATCGGAAATTCCTATGCGTTTAGATTTGCCTTCTAAAACAGAATGCATGGATTGCTAATGTATAGGTAGAGAACATGTAAATAAACACCTTCAGAGCTACAAAAGAATCCTTTGTATATTAGTTTTAGTTGCTGCGTCTGATGAAGAAGGGAACAAAAAGGTAAGAGGTAATCTTTCCTCCTAAGCTCCTAGTTCTTGAATTTACTTTGCTAAGGATGCTGGGTAACTCTAGGAGTGAATTGACTGTAGTTACGTGAAGAGTTCTGACACGGATCGTTGTAGTTCTGCTGATAGAGACTAGCCTGGGATCTGGCTTACTGTGTTGGCCTGTAAGTGGTCAGGTTTTTCCTTACCCTTTGGTTCTGGTTGGTGCCACAATACATGACTTATAAATTACACATTTACCTGCTGCTTCCCTTTTCAGTTTCCTAAAACACTATTGTAATGCAATACTTCAGTCTGCTTTTTTTTAGGAAGCTGGATTCTAGATCTAGATGGTGTGTGGCTACTGGAAATCATAAAGAGCTATGTTAGAAAGAGATTTTGCACCTAATTAAAACAAGTTTTGTTCTGGGAGTTAATAGTGCAAGACTAGGAGTAAAATCAAAGAAGCAGTTCTCAGAACTGGGAAGAGTGTGTGTGTATGTGTTTTACAAAAATAAGGATTTAGTAAATCCTTACTTTTCTGCAATCCCTCTGCAAACACAGAAATCACCAGGCATAGGCTTTGGCAAGAAAGGGCTGGCTTGCACTACTGTTAACTTTTTGAATAAAGCCACTTTACTATCTAAAGTCTCAGCTTAAATATAAGCAACAAAGATTTACATCAGTGTAAAAGGTTAAACTTTTTGGGGGAAATCATATAAAGGTTCTCTTACGCATTTTCTCATCTGTTGGAGGTCATTAATTTCCTCACTGTCCTGTTGTCTGCCAAGGAGCTGTGCTGGTCACTAGCAAATGACCAGCATTAGTCCTGTGCAGGTGTCTTTTTTTTTTTACTGCTTGTGTATGGAGAAGTATTACAGATGTATGGGCTGCTTGATAATTTTTGAAACCACTGTAGCCAAAGGACTCTGTTAGCTGATGTATGTTGTTTTGCTTTTATTGTTTCTGCTACACGGGTGTAAAAGTATTTACACATATGAGAGAAACATGGCGGAAAGTAAACAAGAATTTTCTTCCTATCTTAAGATCGGAACTGAGAGCTGGCTCTTACTCTGACGTGTTGTTCAGACATTCGCCTCACCTAGTCGTTAGGACTCTTGTGCAATCTCAGCCTCCTGTTGCCCTCCTGGGGAGCTTGGGTGTGAGGAGCTGGGTTTTAGTCAGACCTTCCTGGGCTCGATTCAGTCTTGCCGTCTCCTGTTCCCTTCCCCCATGTTCCTGAGATGCCGATCACTGTTCTGCCCAGGAAGTACGGCTATCGCTCATCTCCTGACTCAGCCTCGTTTTCCAGCTTTCCTATCCTCCACCTACTGATTTCCTCCCCTTCTCCTACCCTCACCTCTTCAAAAGTTCAAATACCCCTTGGGGAGACCAGGTGTGCAGTCATGTCCTGGCAGTGCATGGCATCTGTTCTCTCTGCTTGACTAAGTCATTTCAGTGCTAGGGAAAGGTTTCTTAGTCTAAAACACTTCCACACGTTGAACCTTATGGGTGTTTTCTGCCTATTTTATTAAGTACAAAGAATTACCTACTAACGTAACTAAATTCAACAACTAAATGTGAACTTTAACGTTAAAGCCAGATGTTACGAGATGTTGAGCACATTCTGGAAATGTGAAAAGGACTATAAACCAGGTCTGATGCTCTGTTCTCCTGTTATCTGGGTGATTCTTCAGCTTTCAGAAGTGTCTCTGGTGAAAACCACTTCTTGCTGTCAGGGGAGCAATGTTAAAGGTGATGGCTTTATACTCTTGGAGTGGGATGATGATAGATCTCTTTTTTAGCCTACTTCATCAAAAAAAGGAACATAAATGTTTATGCAAAAGCATGTGCTTCTAGAAGCTATTTTGATGCTTTGTTCAGCAATTTGAAGTCTAAATGAGAGGTTTTTGTTGGCATCCTTCAAACAAGACTAGCAGTCTTGTAGTGACTAGCTGCACTTGTGCATGTACAGGAAGTGTGAGGGGCTTTTTCCTTGCCAGCTCAGAACCACTCGTTGAATCACCTTCATCAGCTGAGCCTGAGTCTGTAACCAGTTCTTGGTCAGCCTTGCCTAGAGTGCTGAAGCCATATTCAAGTCTGAACAATGCAGCCTGATATCTTTTATAAAACATGTCAAATGTTCTTAACATTTAGGATTTTAAATCTTTCATGCTTGTATCTTATGTAATAATATGCTGCCAGATGTTTGATCCTGCATCTAGGACAGACAGTCTTCTGTTTCCAGTCTGACATTCCATAACATTTGTGGGGCTTTAAATTCTAGGCAGTTTACCAGTGCACGCTGTTATCTTTTGCAGTGATTTATGTCTTTTCCTGTGCTTTGAGTTGTATATTGCTAATAGCAGAAATACGGAAAGATGGAAGTTGGGACCTCTTGCCAGTATTACATTTGCAGTGCCAAGCAGTAGCCAAGAATTTGTCTTGTCTTGTTTGTTTTTTTTTTTTTCCTGCCTTGAAGGATACAAGTCTGTACAAATGGCTAAGCGCTTCCAAATTTGCTTTTACAGTAACTTTTAACCCTATCTTCTTCCCATCTTTGTAAAGAAGTAATGCTGATACAAAGTATATCCGAATGTCTTTTAATAAATGCTGCCAACACATTTAAAGTCCTTTGGGTTGTGGCCCCTGTACACTCTGATAGCTCGTTTGCTGTGAAAGTACTACGGGTCTGGGAGGTTAGTAGGCAGAGTCCAAGGACAGAAGTTTACCTAGGTATTTTAAATGTGTATATGTACAGTATTAGCATTCTGTTAGCTTGGGCTTTGGGCTATGGTGGTTCTTCTCGCATGTACTGAACATCTTTTGAACACTCCAGTTTTAGACTATCTTACTGCAGATGTTTTGGTATTTGAACTGGAAAATACTTCATCTGCAAAGTGAAAGCAGTGTTGTTGAGACATATTGAAGGAATACTTTCATTAAACCTAATCCTAAAGACCATTCATGGTACTCAAAAGCAAGTGCATACTTTTAAGTTTGAGTACTTGTTTTTTCTTTCAGTATTTGAGAACTTGATTTGTCTGTTTATCAGTCATGAAAGAATTCATTTTCGTGTGCTGCATCCCTGACTGTATTAAGTACAAACTAAAGAAATGGAAATATGCAGAAGGATGTATAACAGTAATTGGAAACAGTCAAACTTACAATACAGATATACTCAAATGGGGGATTTCAAATTTGGTGACATTCATTCGAGAAGGATATAAAGCTACAAAACCACTCATGCTTGCTTTCTAGCACAGAGGTACTAGCTGTCTACATAATTGAATTAATAGATAATTCTACATTATCTTACGGTAAAGACAATGACACATGGATTTTGCATAATTATTTCTGCTGTCTTGATATTGATGCTTACAAATGGTTATCTAAATATAGATCAAGAAATGTTTTTGAAGGAACTAGTGATAGGATTTGGTCATTTAGGGGAAAAAAATAGTCATGGGAATCCATCATCTTTTATTATATTAACTTCTATAATTTCTGTTGATTCTTGATAGTACAGTTTTTATGGAAGCAAGACTGACACAGTACTCCTGTCAGGAAATTTCCTGTCATCTTTTCTATCATAATTTTCATTACAAATTTGGACACTGTGGAAACTGATGTATTACAAAGGATGATTTTATTATATATAGCTTCTATACCATATAATATCCTGCCGATACTGTTCTTGTGTAAACTTGATTAGTTCCTGCATTCTGAATTGCTGTAATCCATGAAAACAAGTATTTGACTTTACCAATTGAGTACTCCCACTAAGCACAGAATTACTTCAGCTATGTATTTTTTTTCCCTCCACTTAAAAACTGTGCCTTATGCACAGCTGTATTTCCAGGACTTGCTGTGCTGTACTGCTGGTAGTCTCCAAAGCCTTTTTCAGTGCTTCCCCTCAACTTTAAATATATGCTGGGAACTACTATATCGGTCAATAATTGCTAGATTCAGCAAACTAAAGATTCCTACAAAAACATTCTGTTTTTTTTCAGTAGAAGAGTCAAAATAACTTCTCAGGGTAGGGCAACACAGATGATGTCAGTTTTTGAGTGTAACCTGGTTGGTTTTTGCATAACGTGCAAGACTTGAATTGACTGGAATCGATTTTCCCTGGTGAAAGGGAAGTGTAGGCCTACTGCTACAGAGTAGCAGCTTAAAGCTACTGAGATGTCTCTGGCAAAAGAGCTAAAAATGGTTGAATCTGTCCTGAACTAGATCAAAACTGTTAGCCATTTACTTGCTCTGCAGTGGCTGTTGGCTTTGCAATGTGTCTTTTTCTTCTTCCTCAGGTGCCTCAGAGTTCCCAATTACAGATGCTTAAAGCCCACATTTGCTAGTTGTGCTATTAAGAGGTGACATTAGCACACAGTGTTTGTGTGAGGAGGAACATTTTTCTTCCAGCTAAGTGATGGGACTTGGTGGGCCCCTCAGGGTTCGTATTTAATAGCAGGAGCAATGTGTGAGACTCCTGTGAGGACCCAAGTTGCTAGTCTGTTAGTGATCCTGGTTTATAGGAATAGGCTATCAGCAAATAGACTTTGCTCTTAAAGTTGGAGTTGCAGTAACTTCTAAGACTACGCTATTTGTTGAGGTTTTTTTTAACATGAATTAGGCTTGACACAGGAAAAAAGTGAACTCAAATGTTTGTAGCAAATGGAGGTCCTGTTATGGCACTGCTTATGTCTGTGGAGGTCTGTCTGATTTGAGATTTGGCCTTTAATGAGAAAAAACTTGAGTTCCATTTAAAGCTGAGCTGTGTGGGGGAAGGGAGAATGACTTCATTGTAGGAGAGGCCACTGCTTTTGCTATTTTGCTGTGTTTCACTTGTTTGTGATGTGTGGTGTTTTTTTTTTTTTTGTCTCGGCATTGGTTTGCAACCACAGAGTTCAAGGCATGATCATTTTCAAATGAGAGGATAGGGATAGATCTTCAGCAGAGTAAGTCAGATTAGAAGTGTACCTAACCAAGTGAAAGATGACTTGACAGTGCCCGAGTGGAACTTGAGATATATGTTGAGTACCTGTTTCTAGCAAGTCTGGTTGCTTAAGCAGGTTAGATATTCGTCTATAACTGTCACTCTTGTCTCACAGCACTATGTAATAATGTGTATCTTCATGGCAATAAAGGACTAGTTCTGATGTACAGAAAAAAATAGGAATTTGCTCACTTTGATACTTGCTTTCAATAACAAATCAGCGTATATGATGCTATGTGCTTAACAAAACTCATGTTTGATACAACTGAAACGGGTTCTTTTGTGGTTTAAAAAAGTACATACAATAATGCAGATAAATCTGTTCTAGTTTAAAGCTGCCTTCAAACACAGGATATGTGTTCTCTACAGAACTTACTACAGTCTCCACTGACCTTGGCCTCAATTTCAGGAATATGCTTAACAAAGTGTGTGAGGCTATGAAGTGGTTAAACTTAAGTAGCACACAGTAGTAGAGAATGGATTAATTATTTCATGTAGATGGTACTGCTGTTAACTGACAGTTTTAATACTGAAAGGAATAGTTAGTTTAACAGTTTCTAGTGTCAGTTACCCAGCTGACTTCTCCAGAAGTCTTAAAGCTGTTCCCATGAGGTCTACTCTTTAAAGCTTTTCTAGTGGTAAATAGGAATTCTGGTTCCAAGGCTCTTAATGCCTGAAATACCAGCACACCCAGTCCATAGAGACCTGATCTCAATATGCAGAATAAGTTCATGACCAGCAGTGGTTTCTTCCTGTAGTTTACTTTGTGTTTTTATTCTTGGTTCGTTCTAGGAACACTTGAAACAGAAGAACAGTGGCTGCTTATTCCCATATTTGGTATTGTTCTAGGCAAAATGAACATCCTTCTTCACTGAGAGAGAAGGATGATACAGTGTTTCTGGACAATCTAACCTTCCTCAAGCCGTGGGGCAGTCTTGGCAGGGTCACATCGAGTCTGTCGTCTTTGTAGCTGTGTACAGTGCAGTTTTCTACATGGAGCTATAGTGATGTTAAGCAGTTAGGTGGCACTAATGGGATGGATTAAGATAAGTGGGCCTGCATCTTGACAATACTAAAAGCTTGTCTTTACATAGTTGTAAGTCCTTGTTCTGCAGCAGAGCTTCCATCCGCCTATGCATTAGTAGTGGTGTTTTTTAAATTATAAAGAATTGGAATTAGGGGAGGTTACAAAGTACTTTTAGTGAAATGAACAGTCAGCTTTTAATTGCTGATGGTGGAAGAGGAAAGAATAATTAGAACATCAATGTCAATGTCAGTTGCACCTCCTGACTTGCTCTTTTTTTTTTTCTTGAGACTTGTACTTGTATGGGCTCATGTTGTATTCTGTGTTCCCAGTACAAATTTGTGGGTGTGGGGGAACCCCAAGCCCTAAACTTGGTTTCTTAAACAGTCACTAATAAAGCCATATTGAGAAAGAAGCAAATACAATGTACTTCAATTCAGAAAAGCATTGTCATCACTAGAAGTGAACTCTACTTCCTGTTAAAGTAGGTAGCTGCCTTACCTGCTCCTGTGCAATTCACCAGTATAAATACAAATTAATTCTGTGGCAGCAGATGTTGTTCTTTAGTTTAGGTGTCCTGAGTTTGACCTCTTTTTGGTCTTAAGTATTGCGATCTGTACTTAAACTCAGACTAAAAGTGCAGCTGCATGTGTCAATCTGCCCAAAATTAAGCCACTATGGATACAGTCTTGACAGAACTAAAACCTTCCAATTCTAGATAACAAAGGAATGTCTGAAACCCACCTAGGTAGGAGATCAGAACACAATACAAAATTCTAAATCCCTGTTTCAGTGACATAGGATAAGTTTATAGACTTAAACTTTTTTTTTTCCCAGTCCTGAAAATTTCTTTTGTGGAAAGGAATTTGAGCTGTTTATTCTGAAAACAGTCTTAACTGTGTGAAAGACGACAAGTGCTGAAGCAAGTATATTTGGGCTGTATAGACAGTACAGCCTGTACCCGTGGTGTATAGGCAGATACTTCATAAACCTTTTGCTGTTGCTAAGGATGTTCTGATTAATCTGTTCTGAAGGAGGCAGTAGTTTGAATGTAGTAGACAAGCATGTTACCACAATTAATGAATTAGTCATGAATAGCTATTTAGTCTGACACACCTCGAGAGTGTTCACCTACTGACATCAGGTTTTTCTTTTGTTCAGATAATTTCTTAATGGTACAGGCTGAGGCGTTTTTGCACCTGCGGCCATTAGGTAACTCACTCAGTTGACTCATCCAGTATATGGGTCTGTTCTTGGACCGAAATACATTTACAATTGAACAAGCAGTTAGCAGGCTTATCCTGCTACTATATGGTAGGATTTTTCTTTGTGCTGAGTGTGGCTAGAGTCCAGCCTGGGGCTGCAAGGAACAAAGCAAACTGAACTGCTCCCATCAGTATGATTGTAACCTGCCTATCATCATTCCTGCTGGATCTCTGATACACAAGAACGGTTTTATAGCTCATGACTTAGTATGGGGTAAAAGAGACCTCAATCAAAAATACCAGTGGTAACTCTTTACTGTTCTAGAAAGCATGTGAGACTTTGGGGAGTTCTTCCTAGTCTCTACTTCAAAATATGTAGCTGGAGAATCAGTAATTGGGATGTTAACTACGTGTTGTGAGGTAGCTATGGTTGTGAATCTTGCATCTGAAGCAGACAGTGTTTTTGGAAGAATATCCATTTTTATTTCAAAATTATTTTGCCTGGGGACTACAATTAGATCTTAGTTAGAAGTCAAGGTTATTGGTGTGTGGTTTTTTTTGTTTTGTCCGTGTGTCTCCCCCCCATGCCCCCCCAAGACTTCGAAAGTATTTTGTCATTCTCGTCTTTACAGATGTAGAGTAGTAGGCTAACTATAAAATACTAATCCTGTTGCCGTTTTGTCATTGAGAGTGCAGGTGTACAAACAGGAAAACAAAAAACAAAGAGGAAGTTAATATCATCTGATTGCCAAAACAAAAAAGCACCAATTCAGTAGCTAAAATTACGTTCAAGCTGGTAACAGGATACAGCGAACAATGAAGAACTTTTTTTACATTCTGTAGCTAAATGTGTCCTTTTAGGGCTTGTTTTGCAATTATTCTTGACCAATTGAAACTCCTGAGGAGAGTAGAAGTCTACCTCATTTAAATGAACTCACTTTTTTTGGCATGATATCTCAATGAGATGCCTAGTCACTTATTTTTCCTTCTTATTTTTTTTCAAAACTTGGGAATATGCTCAAGAGCTAAAACTACTCAGTGTTTTAAAGGTTTAAGTCAGTTAGGACAGGTCAGGACATCTGAGTATTAGAACTGGCAGGTGGGGGAGTACTTTCTGCCATTTTATCCATTTGTACTGTAGCTATAATAAAACATACTATTTTCCCCTTCATTCCTGTTCCTGTCTTCCAGTCTCTAGTGTGACAGTGTGTGAGAACCTCACTGAAGTACCAAAGCTATGCAGAACCTCTGTGATCACTCTCTTTGTGGATGTTTTCTTCTCGTGCTATTTTAATAAGGAAGTACTGGGGAATATATCTAAGGGGCATATTCCTAACAGCTGCCATGGTCTCTGTGTTGTGGAGCTCTCCTAGGAGCCTAAATAATCTATAGTGAGGGCTGGAATCCTCTGCTGGTTTTGACAGATGATGTATCCAAACTTCCTCTGTGATGGAAGTATGACTTGGTCTGCAGTAGGCTGAGTGATAGATCCTACTTTCTCATGGGAAAGAGAATAAGGGGAATAAATCTAAGAGGGAATGGTGGAATGGTCTAGCTTGGTGAGATGGTGGGAGCTTAGTCTGATCCAGGCAAGCTACTTGCAATTTCAATGTGAAGTTCTTCTCCTTCAGTTCTTAGTACTCTTTCCATCTGTTTATAAGCCTTCAATATTGCTGATGAAACTGGTTCAGTCTAACGTCTTCTATGATTTTAACCTTGTGTAGGAAACCTGTGCTTGTCCTCATTCTCAGTGATCAGCCACGTGACTTTGAAATACGTGATCTGACTCTGTGGTCTTACCTCTTGGCTTCTGCAGTTGTCTTCCACAAGCTTTCCCTTCTAGATCTTTAACTTTAAGCAAGCCTTTGCAGAGGCCCTCTGTTTTCAGCTGCAGATCCCAGGGGGTATGCTGCACTTCGTTACAGACTTCCAATGTGATTTGGGAGTTTGTCTCTTAAATATTATCTGTAATGGTATGTAATGTGAAGTTATGCCTTTACTAGTAGCACTAAACAGGTTTAACCTTGCCCAGACAACGACTCTTAAATGGTGTGTGTGAACAGAACGTCTCTTTTCAAGTGCAGATTTCTAAGGTAGCGCATATTAAAGGAAACTTGCAATGAAACACATTGTCTAAAGGCAAAGAAGTTCTGTTCTGTGCTTTGCAATAAGGTGACAGAGATGAAAATGGGTGTACAAATATTATCTCTGTTCATGAACCTGATTATATGAATAAGTCATGTTATTGTTTAAATGCCTGTATATGAAACATGTGACTTTAACATTAGATTAAAAATTAATTTTTATCTTTGTAGTACTCATTAACAGTTCCTGCTACAGGATGTTGGAGAGTTTTTCGGAGTGCAATAAAATGTATATGCTGCTGAATTTGTGCATTAGCACTAAATTGACAAAACACCACCGAGGATAAATCTTTAATAGGAATCTGTGGAATAGTTGGTGTTGGGTATTGCCTGTACACCACAGGCCACCAGTGTGTGTTAAAAGATAGAGGAAAGCCCTTCTGTCCTGCTAGCTATTACTGTACAGTTTAAAAAGCAGAGTGCTTTTTTTGAAGGTGCTGTGAGCACTACCTAAAAGCAAAGCAACTGCTTTAGAACCGGACTCCAGGGTAAAAAACCCACCCTATTCTTGCAAAATGCTTCAGGGCACCTCTAACCACTGCAAATAACTGAAACCTCTTTGACTCTGTATTTGAAAGGTTTTGTCCCTTTTGATAGCCCATCTGCTCAACGAGTGGGCCATTACTGACTCATTGATGACTAAATTACTAGTTTTGCTCTCTTTAGAAGCTTGGGCTTTACCTGATACTTTCCCATGCAAACACTATGTAAATCAACCCTTGCTGAACATTGGGATTTGGCGGGAGCAATCTCCAAAGCAGGATAGCTGCAGGCTGCCTCCTGTTCTTTCTTAGTGTTTCAGTGGAAACAAACCGATTCTGGCAGTCAGACATTGCACAAGAAGTATGCAGAAGCAGATCTGCATATCTAATGGCCTAATTCTTTAATCTACAGATTTTTTTTAAGAGATGGTCTCATTAGCTGGATGAGGCATGCTTAGCTGCACAACGTACTTTTTCATACAGTTGTTCAGATTAACATTTTGCAGGGGAAAGAAAAAAGCACAGGCAGAGGGCTGGGGTGGTTAAAGATCACATGCCTGATGTGTGATGTATTTTTCCAGTATTGCTTCACTAGATGATACACAGAACGATGATACATAGAACTGTGCATGTTAAAGGAACCCTGTAGAAAACAAGCGTTTCTCAGTTACTGTACCTCAAATAAACTAAAGCATATAATGGCATCAGCAGGGGGTTTGAGAGTGGGAGTATGAATCCCAAACCTGCATCTCTAAATGACCAACCTTACAGCTTCATATCCCACCTCGTTTGCTGAAAAGGTTAAAGCGTTCCATGCTTTGTGCCTTTACCCCCTTTTCCATGATGTGCTTTGTCGTGTAACAGGATAACATACTGTCCTCAAGTAACGTCGGGGCGAATAGCCCAGCCCTTGTGAACACCAATCTGCATCCAGTAGCATTAGAAGTTGTAGGAGATGACATGACTGTGAACTGTATGCTCTCATGTAACATCGCTCCTGGTCTACAGTGACTTCTAAATGCTACAGTTTTTCACTAAATTAAATAGAAGTGAAATCAATAGACATCTAAAATGATAGAATGAGATTTTTATGGTACTGCATCTAAAACTTAAAGATTTCATAGGAAACTGTAAAGTGAGCTATTCATCTACATATTAAAAAACTAGATGAGACATTCTAGTGCACACAGACTTTTAGATGCATGTTTCTGCATTTAAATGCAACACAACCCACAGGAGAGGTATTTTGTATTGCTTGTATTATAAACGATTTTACAAATTTTGCTAAACAACAGTTTCTACTAGTGTGTTCTCTTTTATTTTGAAAAACCTAAAGAAAAAACCCTGAAGCTTTCCTTAATTAACATAGGTGATTCTAATAGCTTTCCTTAACTGGATGTATTAACAATGGACTGAGTCTGAAATACTAAAAATTGTATTTTGTTCTTATTCTTTTGTGTGTGTGAAAGGTTGCCTTGGAGGATGTTTGAAGTTCCAATTCTTCAAGCAATGAAACAAACATTTCGGTGTGACAGATTAGCTGAAACCTTATGTCACAGATTCCATCTAGTCTTAGAAATCTGAAATGAGCAGATAAGAAGGAAAACTTAAGATGTATGGATTATGTCCTCCTTTTTTTAATTTAAAAAAAGGATGCATCTCTAGAAAAGGATAGGCTATGTCAGAACTGTCGTTCCTTACAGTCCTGCGGAGACAAACACTCATAATTTGCCTAGATACTTTTCACAGAAGTAGGGGGAGAATTATTTTCTTTTCAGCAAAACCTAACTAGGCATAAATAAAACTGGCAGAATAGATTGGCGAGTTATTACAAATACCTGGATATTTCATGGTTCTTTGTTCTTTTTTAATTACGTGTTCATAATTAGGAGAATTTTGTTTTTTGAAAGCCTCAATGAGTTTCAGTATTTTAGGTGTTGAATAATTCATGCTAAACTTTGTTTACACATTGTTTATGGCACCAAAGAATCTCAGCCAACTGACTGAAAAAAGGCTTACCACATTCCTTTATTCACAATTATCCTTTGGTTAATAACAACATTTAGACACAACTGTCTTGGCAAAATCTTAGCTATGTTTACATAGAGACTGGTACTATGCCGAGCCTTAGCATTGCATTTTGAGGGCTGCCCAAATCTTTCCCATCCCTGGAAATTTAGGGAAAACACCAAAAACACAGTAGTAAAGAAAGGGCAGTAGTTGTGGTCTGCAGACAATGGCAGTGTCTTTGTTGCTGCACTTTCTGAAGTGGCAGAAGGTTGAAGGTCTGGCCTGCTTCTCAGGATGTGGAGCTGCCTGTTCTGAACCATTCTCAAGAACCAGCTGAGCTTTGGACGTCTGCTGCTTCAGAAACCAAAGCAGGAATGAGTATTGCTCCCAGAAAAAAGGGCAAAATCAAGCAGCTGTGTAGCAGCAGAATTAAGAGATTGATCTTAGACAGTATGAAGATGGAGTAAAGCTCTTTCTCCCATCCAGCACTGCAGTGGAGGCCCTGAAAATGGACCTGCAGGTTTAGGATTGTCCAAAGGCTAATACAGTGTGTTGGCACCAGGGAAGTCTGTAGAAAGTGTCAGTGTTTCTTAAGAAGTTGGCTTTTGGTATTGCTCCTTCAATGTTCTTGATGCTTTATTCTTTTCCTTCTGGTTCTCAGTCTGACAGGTGCCTCTGTTTCTCGGCTGGGTGTGAGGAAGGCAAAGAAACTGGTGTGGAAGGAGGAATATATTGAAAGGCTTTGTCAAAGTTGATTGGGGCTGCGTGTGGAGTAATTGGAAGCAACGCTAGGTTGAACTCTAGTGGGTACCTATTGACCGAATATCTCTGCCGATCTGTGTGCCTCCCTGAGGGGCATGTGGCAGAATACACTCTTACTGACCTGGTACAGGCCAAAAGTACAGCTACTGGTATTGCATCTGGGTCATGTTTTTAGCACACCACTTTAAATTGGTTTTGTTTTCAGCAAGATAAGAGCCAAAGGCAGCATTTGTAGAAGAGTTGAAAGAGCTTGAGCTGCTCCTGTGGTCCTGATGGGGTCGTAAGGAAGATGTTGCTTAGCAAGCTGACATGTAAGCTTAGAGGAAAGCTACTTCAGTGCAAGTTGTTTTTTGAGCCAGAACTTTATTTTTAAAGGACCACAAATCTTGGCTTTAATATCAAGTGTAGGAAAAGGTAAAGCTGCCTCTAAGGGCTTCAACAGTTAATGAATTGCAGCGGCTGAAAGTTAAAGGATATTGATAATCTGAGCGTCTGGTTTGTGACCAGGTTGTTCAGGGGTGCCGGGAAAGAAACAGTATTCACCTAATAGCTGTCTTTTCTGAATCAGAATGCTATGATTAGGTGAAAAGTTATTCAGCTGCTTTTAGTTTACATTTAAAATTATTTTTTTAGTTTTGTGTGGGTTTGACTGAGATCTCAGAGTTTGAATGAGCCCAGAAGTTAAAAGCAAGGAACATCACAAGCGTTTAAGTTTAATGTTGTTTTGTGTTGAAGCCCTACAAACCATAGTCTTCAGCCACAGTTTAATATCTAAGACTTTAGGTTTTTTCCTCTATTTTCGTGTCCCCCCCCACCAAATTTTGAAACCTTGGAATTTATCTTGAATTTCACCTGTTCTGAGCTTTCAATATGAAGTTTAGCATTTTGCTTATGATGATAAAAGCTAGCTAGCATTCTGTTTAGGAGGTAAAATACTAAACTGTTTTACTGTTAAGGAATATAAACAAGTAGCTGGATTAATCATATTTAAAGTTACCTAACAGAAGTTCTTTGAAGACTTACATGAGATCTACAAGTTGATAGGGATATGGATACAGATGCTGGTGATGAAAAAAACCTAATGTAAAATGCCGAATACAGATTGCATCAATAAAATTGGGGAGAAAAAAACTTAACTTAGATTGGGCTTCAGTTTTTGGATGCTTTGCATCTTTTCACTATACTTGAGTGTTCAAATGAAAAAGACCTTTAGTTAAATGAGGTGTCTTTAGCAGAGAAAGCGTTAAGAATTTTCTGATGGGAAGCCAGAATCAGGCATAGAAATAGAAAATTAAAGGGGAAATAAAATGCAGCATCACACTGTACCACTACAGAGATTCTTTTAAATAAAATTAGGGTAACTTACCTGCAGTGGAATGGAGCAGTTTTTCTTCAAAGCTGATTCTTAGCTTTGGTTTCCCTTTAACAGAAATAGTTTGAAACCTCTGTATGTTTATGATGCTGATACTGAATTACAAGATGTAACAGATGTTTAAGTTTGTTCTTTTGCATAATTCTGCAAAATCAGTGATGAAGCTACAGATTTCATGAAACGGCAGCAATTTAAGCCTACTGGAGTGCATTCAGAGCTTCTTTGGCTAGCATCTCTGCTCGATGTGTAATTGTGCCAATATAACGTGAGACTGAATCTAATATGTATCCTGATAGTATCAGTTTCTTATAGTAAATGTATGAAGAATGCTAGTTTGGAAATGAACTTGCTTGTTCACACGTCTGCTAAAAGCCTCTTGTTACGAAGAGAGCTAGATGTCCAAATCAGTTTTCAGTTAGCTTTCTTGCTTCAGTAATAATTTGAATGCTAAATGTTAACATTAAACATTCTAACAGATTAAAAAAAAATGTGGAAAATAGGTGTTTCTGTACTAAAACCTGTCTTTGGTAGGCTACTAGCAACTATTAATTTACTTATTAATTGAAGGCCCATAGTTAATAAAACAAGGATACTGCAGATGCAGGGATCATACATGTGGATTGGTGCAGCCTACATAATAACATAAAGACCTGGTCTCCTGGCTGTTGGAGGTTATATTAGAAAATGTTGGACCAGATGCTTCCTTTACATAATTCAGCTAATAACCATGGTGTTCCGCTAGAGTCGAGCGAACTCTTCGTATTCCCAATGCATTTCTATGCTTCCACCTTTTTGAGGCGTCAGGTGTATTGGCAGAATGCAGTGAGCTACTTCACCACATGTGTATTAATTTTTAGTTTATTTTGGGTGCCTTTTGAATTATTATGGAAATACGAAAGGCTACAGAGCCAGGATACAAGCTTAATGCAAATCAAAGTAAATAGTTGGAAGCATGGGATCTGACAGAAAGAAGATGTGACAGCCTTATAAAAACTTAAGCAGGCTGTTACTCAGAAAAATGTTCAAAGAATAGCATTTTCATCATACTGACTAGGATGATACTGTAATAAAAGCCAGTGAAGTGAAACTAACACATTCATTACATGAAAATAAGCCAGTTATTCTATACCACCAAAGTATTATATGCTGTATTTTTAATGGAGTTTCTTCTCAAAGCTGCCTTGGGCTGAATAGTCAAAACTGTTTTAGAAGGTTAGTGCAATGGCAAATATTAACTTTATTCGTATAGTGTAATTATTGGTTAAAGTAAAAATCAGACCCTGACAAAGGGTGAATGAACCTGTTCGTGAAATTGTCCCCTGACTGTTAAGCACTTTTATTATCCGTTCACTAAGTTCCCATTTTTGTATCTTTACTCTGAGTAGCTTAGACTTTTCCTGCTGTCACCAGGTACTTTGCAGAAGAAAGATCTCTTTGTCCCTGGGTGTTCAGGTTTGGTCCTTACATGCGTAGCTCAAAACCAGGGAGTGATCTGCAGAAGTTTTGTGTATTGGGTCTTAACGTCTGTGCTGTAGGATGAGGGAAGAATTGGACTGTCAGTCTTGCAGGAGAATGTGCTTTCTGATAGGATTCCTGTGAGCTCTAGAAATCATGTGCTCCTAAGCTATAGTGTAGCTGTGTAGCCATCCTCAACCCTTATGCTGGAAGCAGATCATCAGCACTTTGCAAGTCATGCCAGAGATGAATGTACAGCTGAGAAAGTCAAGTAGTATCTGCTTGAGTCTCCTACACAGTGCATGAGATTTATCAGGTCTGACATACTGCTTTTCCCAAGATTTTACTTCCTGTTGCTTTTTGATGAGTAGCAGCTTTTTGGATGTTCATGTGAACCTGCAGATTTGGTCTGTTCAAAAGATGTGTAACTAATTCCTGAGGTGGAATGCTCAGAGGAATTCTTGTTTGTATTTATGTAATAATTAAACAAGGAAGCATTTTTATCTGCCTGCGCTGAAATAAATATTAAAGTCGTATTAAAGATTTAAATCAAAGGCTTAATCAATGTATCAAATAGTCTATCTACCACAATGTCTGAAGTCAAATCTGATTTCTTGCATGAATAGCAAAACATGAAGTCTAATAAAAAGGAATTTGTGGGTTGAGCCACATGTGTCTTGTCTTACCCCCCAGGTGTCAGGTGTCCTGCAGGTGAGTCAACACCACTCCCTGAGTCTTTCCCCCTTTCTCCTATTGCTCTGAGTCACAACTGCCGAGGTAAACAGGAAGCTGCTGTAGTCCTGGAGCTTTTAGTCTTGTTTACTCAGCACTCTGTGAAATTAAAATAAACATAGAAAGCAATTTTTACATTGGAACCTCCCCCACTGTGCAGCTCCTCCTGGCCCCGCAGACAATCTCCTCCAGTCACCACCACCAGTCAGAGGAGTTGACAGCTCACATGTGAAATAGGAATATTGGTGTGGGGGGAGCACTCCGGCTTCTCCCTGAGTGAGCAATAAAAGCTGTTCAACTCTTCACTACATATCCCACCTCCCAGTGCCACAGCTGTCCAGCGCTGCAGGACTGTGGCTCCTACCGCCCTCTCCCCAGTACAGTGACCTGTAAAGAAATCCAGTCACCTGAGCTCTGCATCTGAACGCAGTCCAAGGACAGGTTATGCAACTCTTTAATCCAACATGAAAGTAGGTATTCTTGAAGCCACCTAATTGAGAAAATCCCAGATAAACTTAACAGTATACCTTGAAATTCTTCAAGCAGGACTTTGGCAAACGAACTCTTTATCATGAGCCACCACCCTGGTACAACACAGCAGTGATTATCTTGTACTGCCTGCTTGTCCCAGTTTAAACAACTACAGGAAGGCAGGTCCCAGTTGTAACAGTTGGGAAGATCAAAGCAAATGTCTCAAAAATAGGTTAATTTGCAACCTATGACAATTCCAGTGCCTGCATTAAGAAATGAGCAATTGGCTGCATGTCTTATTTTTGGCATCTGAGCAGTTAAATGTTATAACTCTGAGCAGTGCATTACACTAATAAAGTTTTGTGGTGTCAGCACAAAGGTGCCTTTTGGTACATACTGTTGAAAAACCAATCTTGGCCACAGTTATGTGCTGTGTTGTGGCTTTTGCTGTTTTATCATGCCTATTACAATAAAGAGTGTTTTTCTTTAGCCTGAACTGCCACAAGCATGTGACTACATCACAATCTCCACTTTAAAAAAAAAAAAAAAGTTGCTTTTATTCCGTCTGGCTTGTAAATAAGTTCAGAAAACTGCTGTATTTATACCTAAAAGGGAGGGGGAAAAAAAAAGGAAACCAAGAGAGACTCAACTAGTTTTTCAAAATTATTTTGATTTCAAACATGATTCACAGTGGTCATTTAGCTAATGTACTTATTTTATAAACCAATCTTTCAGTTTTTTGTGGAATTGCTATATAATTTTACTCAATTAGATGAAGCTGTTGGCATAAAACCATCTAATTTAATATTCTGGGTCAGAAACAACAGTAATAAAACAAAGTCCATGCCATTTTCTGTAATCTGCCCAACCGGTTGTATTCTCACAGTCCCTTAGCAATTGATGATTGAGACAAGGACAAATACACTCCACAAAACTGTGGTTGTTCAATAATTTATTGAGAAGAAAATAATAAAGTTTCATGTGTCGAATGTAACATTCCTTACTATTGCTGGAGTGTGTTAGAGCATCGCATTGGCATTAAATTGGTTCGTATCTAGAGGCCTTGTGAATATGTGCCAAGCAAATGGAAAAAAAAAACCCTAGGTTTGGGGTGATAGGCAAGTAAGGGTATCTCCATGGGTAGTGTGTTATTAAGTTAATGAAATGGGCATGTTGAGGCATAGATGTTTCTATTTTTTAATTAAATCTCTAAGCCAACCAGAAAGATGCCATTTATTGAGATTGTTACAGTTTCTTTACATATTTGGAAAGGATAGTTCTGCTTTTTCTAAAACACTGTCATTTAAAAAATTCTGTCATCTGTGTATGAGAGCTGGGATGCTGTATTAAAACTGTATTTTTAAAGAGCTTTTTTACTGGACTGTTCAGGCAGTAAAAAGAGAGGGTGTTTGTAGATCAGAGTTCAATACTAAAGAACCTTAAAAAAGGCATAAGGAGGTAAAATTTTAGAATGTGTAGAAAGAGTAAAAAAAATAACACTGAAATTGTTAATACTGCAGTTATCAGTTCATCCTTCTCTAGGACGTACACTGGGCACGGTCTTAAAACCAAGGTAGACAGCAGCAATGTGGGGCTAAGCAGTAAAGGCCACTACAGGGTTAGGAAGGCTGTCAGAAACAGGTACTTGGTGACATTTGGGTCGTTACTCATGCAGACCTCCTCCCCTGCATCAGTTATTGCAGCAGAGTTTGGGCAAACTCTGAACTGCAGCAGCTGCCAAGCGGGTGGAGCAGGGCCGAGCGTTGCCCTGGGCATCGCCCGGCCGCAGGGCACCGGGCTGGCGGCCCTCCCTGGCGTGCAGGTTATGGGCTGCACGGGAGTTTTTGCAGGGACTGCTTTGCTATAATTGACCAGGTACCAGAAGGTTACCTTTTCTACATCTTCTAAACGTAGCGGACTATAAGTTAAAAAGAAATTGCTACATTTTGATTATTCCAATTCCATGAATCTTTGTCAATGACTTAGTATTTTTAGTGGAAAAAATAGAGTTATCTTCTGTGTGTTCCAATGCAGAGTACGGGGAAAAAAAAAAAAAGGAGCCTGAAAGCCTCAACAGTCTGGGAAAATAGGTTACGACCCAAGTTTAACATATCTAGTGTATTAAAATATGAAGAAATATATTATGATCTTGATGAAAAATCAAAGCAAAAGTCTTACTGGTAGATAAATAGTTATTAATCCAAATAATATTTACGTGTAGTACAACGCACTGTTAAAGATGTTTACTATAATTTCATTATGTAAGTTTTCCTTCGGCAACATTATTTCAATAAAATTAGTTGCTGAAAAGTAGATGTTATATGACAACAGAATAACAGTTAACAAAATTTATACTGAATTTAAGGAAAGATTCAAACCTGGAATAGTTTGGCATCTCTTTTTGTCATGCTTTATGATTACTGGCAGTATTGCTATTGAACATGTTTTTCAAAGATAAGTCACAATAATCTGTTGAGGTGTATCTAAAAATAGGAGCCATTAGTATTTCTTTCTAGAGTATAGCATCTTCCTGCTTATAATTAAAACATTGAACTGATTATGTAAGCATTTGTTGTTGGGAATGAGATATTTTCAGTCATTCAAAAGTGCTAGTGATGTAATTGGAAATTAATCCGGTAGATGCAGACAGTGGATTTCTTGTAATTGATACTCTTTGATTACAATGGAGTAGTAACTAAATGATGTTTTAACAGGAGCAGTTTTATTCCCTGGAAATTCTACAAATACTGTAATGATTTCTACATGTTTAATACTTGCAAAAAGGTATTGATTTATCCTTTCGTTCTTCAGTGTTGTCTTGTTGACTTATCAATTTGAATACTAAGTAATTATTTCCGAATTATTGCCATCCTCTTCATTTTCTATTCTACATAGATAAAAAGAAGCAAAACCTGCAGCTAAAAATAAGGTTAAAATAGTTATTTTTCTTCTTTTGATAATTGCTGGTACATCTGAATCCAGTACTCGTCTGTGGGAGGACTGTGTGTCTACAGAAAGGGAAACCATGACAGAAGGAACAGGTAGCATTAAAATGCAGCCAGAGACCAGGTCTTCCAGAAGGTATTGTAGCAAGTATTTGGTCCTGTTGTGTAGACAACAAAGAAAAATTGTGGAATTGAGTTTAATGCTACTGAGCATCCCCCCCACCTCACCCCACATTTTCCAGTAAAACCCTCAGTCAGAAAGTCATCGACTAAGGGTACTGCTGAGATAGACTTTGGCTTTAAACTGTCAGGTTAATGTCTTGGCAGTAATGATCCATGAAACAAAAGAGTCAGTAGGAGGGGGAAAAGAAGAGTGACTTCCAGCTGCTGTTCATGTGCAGCCCTAGGAAGAGGGCAGTGACTGAGCAGAAAGGAATTCACTGGGGTGATTGTGGCCTGTGAGCATGACTTGCTGCTAAAGCCTGAGATTCCAAAAACTGGGAGACTGGGCAGGGAAGTGAGCACTGACATCAGCTGGAATAGGACATGGCTGGGATGGCATTATTGTAATATGCCACTGGTTTTACTTTCTCCAAAAACTTAAGCTGGCACCAGTATAGCATGTACCACACACCGTCTTCTCGTGGTGCGTATGTGAGATGCTGGACCATGCATAGAGCTTCTGAGTCATGCTGTTCTGAGCTTCCTCTCTCTGGAAACCAGATGGTAAGCTCCCAGTTGACTTCAGTTTCTTATTTAGTTTCAGGATGATCAAGGAAAAATATTTTCAGTCTGATGCTATAGGAGAGACAGTGGCATTTTGTCTGAATTTACTGATTACTACATATTTCAATTAAAGACCATAATAATATTTTTTGTAAATGTGACACACAGAGGAAGACTCAGAATAAATGAATCGTAGACAAATTATTTTCTGTTGATTTAAAAAACAAAAGAAGAAAAAAAAACGTAATAAAAACATAATATTCTTGTTCCCAAAGGGGTGGAGGAGACTTTGAGGCCATTGCAGCTGTACAAACCCTTGTGGTCTTTGGCCTCTGAGATACCAGTTGCTATGTAGCTGTTCTGAGTAGAGTTCTGAGTGAGGTGGTATGCAGATAATTTCAGAGCATCTCTTTTCCAGGGAGATACTGGGAGGCAGAACAATCACCCATCGATTTTTTTGTGATGACTGTGAAGAAGGGAAGAAAAAGTTATCGTACACGTACATTTCCCTATATTGTGCAGGTGTCAAATGAATTTTAATACTCTGTGGAACTGGGATAGCAAGTTTGGGTTAAAACGTGCAATATTTTGTAGTACTACAGTAGGAAGATGTATCATTGCACAAACCCCTTTGAAACCTGTTTTCAGTGGAGAAGAGTGACATGTAAAAGCTGTGTTATACATTAAGGACTGATACAGCCAAGGTGAAACCAGTTTGTTGTACGTGTTCTCTTGCATTTCCTTAACAGATGCAAACTGCATATACAATTTACAGATCAAGAGTTAGTGAGGATGGATGCTGCTCAGTGAAACGATTGGAATGGAGGGGGATCATGTGTATATATATGCACTCGTTGACTAAATATTGCGATTCCAAGGCCTATCCTTAGCCACCACAGTCACAGGAAATTTTGCTACTCGTGGCACGAGAAACAAGTCAAACCTAGAACAACTCTAGAGACTGCTCTGCAAGTCAAGTAAGGCAGTTAATGTCTAAGAGCAAGTCAACCATATTAACTAGTTAACAGTATTGCATTTCCTTGAGATTATGTCTTGGAACGTTTGGCCACAGCCACTCAAAAAACTGGGGTAAATGAACATGAATTTACGATTCATTAGCTACTTTCTGGAAGCTGCCCGCTGACTCTGTAACTTGTGTCAAAAACTTACGCACATTAGCATGATCTGCCCTTAAGCTCATTCCCATCCTATTGTGTTCTCATAGCTGTGCCTTTTTAAAAATAACCTTTAAAAAATATTAGTGAAAATTAATACTGATGCAAACATGATCCTCACAGTCAAATACTGTAACTTTTATTTTGGTAGTGTTCTGTTATTTATCTTACAAGAATACTGATGTCTTTCCTGACTCCTGAAAACCAGCATCATGTGTACACCCTGTAGACATCTCATGTTCCCATAACTGATCTTGTGTTACAAGCATGCATTTGCTATTCAGGTAAGCAGGCTCCAGTTTCTGCCTCTTCCCCTCCTCATGGCCCTGGCTGGGCTGGCGTTGGCTGCAGGGAAATGGAGCTGGGGATGCTCCCTGGCTCCAGATCCCGGAGCAGGAGGTGATGGTGGGGAGCTGTTCTGGGGCCAGGCCCAGCTGGGGGGAGCAGGCAGCACCTGCACAGGAGCCGATGGGAGCAAGTGTTCGGGCAGCTGGGATCTCCCACAGGCTGTAACCACCTCAGGAGTCAGTTCTGCTGGTCATGCTGGGCTGAATTGACTCCTGTCTGAGAGCAAACAGTGAGAACTGATGACCTTTATCCCTGGAAATCTTTTTTCTCAGTATTTTATTTCTCTAGGTGTGTTTTTTGGGATATTAACCTGCCAGTAGTTTCCATTCCTTAATAAGTTTTTGGTATTTTTAGTTCTCTGTATAAAATGTCTGTCCTGCTGTAAGATGCTCAGTGTTTTTGCTTTGCTGTTTTCTCAAATCTTAAAAGCACTGCTTTCTGTCTCCCTTAATATTTCCCTCATGTCAGATTTAAATAATTTGCCTTTTATCTTTGTCCATCTTGCTGCTTCTACTGTCTTCCTTTAATTTCCTCTTTGAAATACGGTCATATCTTGCAGTCAATATCTCTGTTTTTTTTCTAAAATTAGATTTGCAAGAGCTATTTTGGAGCAGTTTTGTCTACTATGGCTTCTCAGTTTCGATTATCCCAGTTGAGGACCAAAATTCACATTGAGTATTTCTGCAATATTACCTACTGAGAACAGCAGACTCTTTCACTTTATAGAGATATGTGAAAAATTCTTGTAAGTGGATTATAAAAGTTTGCTATTTTAATGGATGATATCACTGTAGAAAGTTGTGTGTGGTGTTTTTTTTCTCTTGTTAGATGGAAAATCTGGTACAAATTATGCATGTATGAGACTCGTGATATGCCTTCATTGGTAGAAGCATTGATGTCAGGTATAGAGTAAATGGTGTGCAGCTTTTTCAGTTTTGTGACATCTTTGGTTAAGATGATAGCTGTGTATCATTTAGTATTGTATTCATAGTACTAATATGAGTAGACAGACACATGCTTCCTAAACTACAAGGATTTTATGCAGTAGTACTCTGTCATGGCTGAAAAGGGGAAGAAAGAGTCGTGCTTGTGATCATTTGACGCTCTTACTCTCTCGAGGAGGCTGCGAATCCGTTCTGCACTGTGGTGGAGGATTGATGTTTGCTTCTGAAACAGGCTGTTAAAAATTCAGGATGGCAATTTTTTCCTTTCTGGGAACCAAGAATGATTATTTATGGCATGTAGGTTGTTGTAGTTTAGACATATTTCTGATGGAGAGAGAGAAGCAAGGCTTGCTCTCAGGGACAGAATACACAGTCTCTTCTGATCTCTTGTTTTTAGTGCTGTATTTTTAGATGTACTATTTTTAAACAGCTTGCAATACAAAACTATTTGCTTTTTTTCCCCAGTTAAAAGAAAACCCTGTTGTGACACAGCATGACTCAATCTTTTTATAGCCACATCAAATACGTGTTGCTTAGGATAATGTAGATATATACAAACAATTATAAAGGCAAAAATAAGAAACTAACAGTTGCTGTTGTAACACAAGGTGGAGAGCAGCAAAAAAATGTTCTATAAATAAATGTCTCATGAATATTTATTATTCATTCCAAACAAAACAATAATATGCTTTAACCATATCATACCAAAAGTAGTACAGAAAGTGTAGACAGTATTTAGTACATAGAAAGTATTTTACATCCCCTCTCGGTATTTATCTAGCAATTGTCTTAATCTGTTAATGAGTGGGTGTTGAGAGAGATGTACAAAGTGGGAGTAGAACTAATTTTTTAGGTTCTTTAGAGTGCTTATTGTTTTGATGCTGAAGACAATAAAGTGTTGAGGGTGGAGAGGACAGTGCTGCCTAGTCTCTATCCAGGTGGTAACCATACATGAGCTCCTGAAGCAGTACGGCCTGGAACCAGCAGGCTCCGAGCTCACAGGGTCATCTTGTGACTCATAAACATTATTCTTGTCAGTGCAAAGCAGATCTGATTTTGAGCCTAGAACAGCAACCAAATGAATAACAGCTGACAGCAATGCCGTACACGCCTTTAATTCCAGCTTTGCCAGCCCAGCCTCCGTTCCCTGTGCAACGTCAGGTGCTGGGTTTGAAGCTCAGGGAGAGCCTGGAGGAGGTCTGGCAGCCAGATTGTTCAACCCTCCTCCTTCCACTTCTGTGGCTTTTAGCAGACTGTTGATGTGTTGTTGTTTTGGTGTTTTGGTTTTTTTTTTTTTTTTTTTTTTGTATTTTTCCTAAGCTGCCAAGCTCATCTTTTTTCAGCTGCTTAGGCATTGTTAGTGCTGACACAAAGACTTTAATTTGCTTATTAAAGTACAGTTAGGGCACATTTTTCACTGAGAAAACCTAAGAGAAGCCAAGTTGCTGTTTGCTGACATCTGAACCGCATGGCGGAGCCCAGGGATGGACTGCAAGCTCTGAGCCTCTCTGTTCGCCCAGAACTGACCATGCTGCTGGGGAGCTGTGTCCGAGTTACTGAGTCCTCACTGTGGCTAGTGCTGATGTGGGGGTCTGGGCCATCTCTACCAGCCCTTGCTCTTCTCGCTCTGAAGTTCCTGGTCAGTCCCACGAGACCCGACTGTCTCTGGAGCAGATGGGGAGGGATGGAGGGGAAAGTGTGTTGTGTGAGGGGCGACAGAAGACAATTAACAGCTGAGTGAGTTAGAGTCCTCCCTGCAAAGCAGGTTCAAGTTAAGATGGACACTGGGTAACTAACTCAGGTGTAAATTGTCTCCACATTAGAGTACTGCATTTTTATGTGGATGGTAGAAAGCTCTAGCTAAAATAAAGTTAAATTCTCAAGAAACATGCAATAAGAACAAACATTAGTGTTTGCATTGTGGGCAATTGAAAAGCATTGTAATTTTTAAGTATATACCCTTGACCTTTAAGATACATGCAGCCTGGAGAAATATGAAGAGTTCCTTTTACAACTGCTATGATGTGGAGTTTTTTCAGATTATTTATGACAGGAAGATGTTTTTTAATTTCAAAACTATTTAAAAAACAGTTAACCATTAGCTGGGTGTTGTTATAGTACCAATTGGAAGTGAACGAAGTTGGTAAATTCAGGTTAGACTGTAGTCATCACTCATGCTTGGAAGAGCAAGAATTTAGGAGTAGGAACAGCACACCCTGTTTTGTTGCCCAGACCAAGGAGGTGCTAGCTGTAGCCACTGTGCGTGGCCATCCTACTGCCGTTAGGTTCCTGGAGAAGAGAGTGAGAGCCAAACCTAACCACAGATGTGGTTAGACACCACTAAAGCTTGAGCTCATTTCTAGATCCCAGGGAGAAGTCCGACAACAATCTGGTGATTATTTGCTGCTTCTCTGTATATTTGCCTGTAAGGCCATGCTTTAAGGGGGTCCCAAACTACTGATAGATACTGCCATTCAACACGTGATACAATATTAATGTGAACTACTTTGTGCTACCACTTTCCTCTGCCTTCCATGCTTTTGCTTTCTTAGATATTTAGGCTGCTGCCTTTTTATTAAATCTTTGTGTCCTTTCCCATTTGACTGCGTGTGATGCTGTAGTACTCAGCTTTGATCACAGCTGCACATTACACACATTACAGCAGTGTGTGAGCGCTGGGGAGAGCTGATCTCCGGGCGAGCTGAGCCTTCCTGGCGCTGCCGCTCTCACTTGCATGCTGGTTTTGGGAAAGAACCCTTTGGCTTGGTGATGTGAGTAGCTTAATCAGAGTCAACAACAGTCACTGACATTTTTTTAAAGCCTGCTCTTTTGCAGCCTGTGTGCGCGTTTTCCGTATATCCTGTGGCTATGTGAGCTGTCCTCTTCTCGCTGAATTTACTGGGTCTGATGCCATAGCTTCCAATGGGAAGCTTGATTGTTTTCCCAGTCTCATTTCCTACACGTTTTCTGCATCTTACTCTATTATCTGATGCTAAACCACATTCTGTATAGCTTGGTGAAGAATGTAATTCTCTGTGTTTAGTTTGATACCGTATCTTTTTGTCCATCCTGCCAGTTCCTTTTTCCAAGTGTAATATCACAAATAGCTCATGAATACGCTGAAGGAAATTATGCTTCCCTGTTGGACTTCTGTTTTCTTCAATAACCTGACCCTCAACTGTTTTTTTTTTTTTCAGTCACATGTTTTATAACAATTTCCAAAAATTAATTGGTTCCTTTGTTTTCTCAGTGCTTCCAGATTACTGCTTCCATTGTGCAAATATAAAATTGACAAGGATCGCACAAACTAAGCTAGTCTAAGATTATTATTTTACTGAAGCTCATGTAAGGTTGTGGATGTTCAAGAAAATTGCTGAGATTGTGTGTTTTCAGACATACTTACCTCTGCTGTACTATATTTAAAAGCATTCTTTTAATTCAAGTTTGCAACTGTTCTTCAGTGTTGTTAGCAGTGATGGAGCTGCGTCAGTGGTAGCAAGGGCTGGAGACTTACACATAAAGCCTACAAGTGCTGTGCTGTCTGCAGTAGTAAAATGGGTCTGGTTTTAGTGCAGGTTGATTTAACTTGAGATAAAAATCCAGTTTGTCCTTGGTTTTTGTGTCAATCAAGTTGAGATGAGGCTAACCTATAGGCCTGACTTCATTTGCTAATATACATTGTGCATTAAATCTCTATCTTCATTAGTTTTTGTTCAGCTTTCCCCCAACAGATGTAGTGAAGTTCATGGGAAAGTGTAAGTCTGAGGCTAGTTTAATGAACAGTTTTAGCCAACCCAGCTTGAGATAAGAACCTTGTGCTCCCCTGACTCCATTTGTAGTTCTCGCTCCTGTGTCTGGTGTTGGTACAAGTGGTTGAGTGTTTACACGAGGAAACAATTCAGCAGACACGCTTTTGTATTAGTACAGTTGCGTAGGTTGTTTGCTAGTGCAGAAGTGTGTACGCACAACAGTTGCACCTCTGTGAATTGCTAATATCTCATTTTAAAATACTTGAGTGCAGCCAAAATGTTCAGAGTACCTGAATTTTCTTATTTAATCTGTAAAATTATGCATTATTTTGTTCTGCAGAATACTATGTAATAATAAATTGCCTGCATTCTGATGAGTGTGACTTGAGCCCGTAACATACATGAGAGTAGAGTAGCTAAATCAGATTGTTTGAAACTGTGGTATTAAAAAATGAGAGGAACACACATAATTGCAATTTTGTTGGCCACATCTTCCTTGACAGCATACTCAATAACTTTGCAGTGTAAAATGTGTTAATTCCAGCATCACAAATTTCAGTATTGTGTAAACAAAAATTAAAGTATAAAAAGGCCAGAGGGCAGAACTCCATTAACATTGTCTGCCAGGCTGCAGAAAATAGGTTTGGGTTTGGAGAGCAGATTTATAGCTGAGTTAATAGCATTGATCTAGATGGGATTTAAATTTCTTTGTGGGTGTATCCATAGAACATAACTACTGTTCAGATCAGCTGGAAAAAAACAGATTTTGATTTCAAGTGGTACAGCTTGAAATGTCACAAGTTTTCAGTAGCATCCAGAAATAGTAGTCTCTTAAAGTGTGGGGAGAGAATCTCTATTTAGATGTCAGTGAAGCATGGTGACTAACAGATCAAAAGGGACTGTTAAGACATGCTGCTGACAAACTGCGTAACGTGATCTGCAGAACATCACTGAATACTTACTGCATCAGGCTCCCAGCTGCCATTTGAGTAACAGCAAACGTGCAGGTTTGTCTTAAAAAACCATGAAGGATGGAGAATCCACTGTACCAAAATTCATAGTTCTGGTGATAATTATCCTCACTACTAGTAGTTGCACTGTAGGAGTGTAATTTTTGCATCCTTAGGTTCCAGTAACTGCATCTCAGTTGGAATAATTGTTTTTTTTCTGCTAGGCTTAGAAGTGTCTGCCATCTGAAATCCCTTCTGTGTGTAGACAGTCAAAAAACCTCTGTGGAATTACCTTCTAATTTTTCAGAGCAGTGCAATTCCTTAGTAGTTCAGAGGGAAGTCAGTTGACATAATTTATGTATGCTTTTATATAATGCCTGGATCAGGAAATAGAATTCAGTGAAAGAAAAATATTGTGTAACTCGGAATTTGAATAGATCGTTTTCAGTTATTTAATGCTAATGAGAAACATGGTAACCTTTTTGATTCTTACTGTGCTTTCCTGCAGGGCAGCAAAGGACACTACAGATATCACTGGCAGAGCCACAATGTCAAGCACAGTGGAGTGGATGATATGGTCCTTCTTTCCAAAATCACAGAGGATTCCATTGTGGAGAACCTAAAGAAACGATACATGGATGATTATATTTTTGTATCCTTTACAGTGTAGTTTTTATCAGGGCCCTGTGGACTTGCTGAGCCAATGTAAAACTAATTGTACGTGATGTGTTCTATTAAAGCAGATTACTCGAAGATGGTGAGCATTTTATGTGACAGTTCACCTGAGACTACACAAAATGCTTTGTAAAATGAGCTAATTATGAGGGTTGAAATTAAGATCTGAAAAATTATTTTAACGTATTCTTTTAGATATTTGGAGTTGTTCTTATCATTGTTGAAGGTAGATCTGTAGCTCCATATAGTTATATATCCAGGGGACCCCTGAAGCTACTGCAGTAACACTACTTCCAAGACCAAGAATTAATAGGTTTAAGGTGTATATATGTGTCTGATACCATGTTGTCTTCTATACCTCCCAAATACTAACACTTTCGAAACAGCATTTCTTCCGTGACATAACCCTTATTCTGGAATTGTTAATACTATGAATCACAGACTGGTGAAAACAAGTGAACATGTGAATGTTTGCAAATCTACAGTGTTTGCACTTCAAAATTTTTTTCTATGGTTAATGAAAACATGAAAGATTTAAATACCCAAACATACGACCTAACAAGAAAAGCAGATTTAACCACAGGTTTGGTTTTGGTTTTGTTTTTGGTTTTGTTTTTTTTTTTAAGAATTTCATATGAAAGGAATTCCTTCAGATAAAAATTAACTATTGAGTATTTTTAGCTTTCATAATGTAACATGAGGTGTAATAATGCATTTGGTAAACACTAGTCAATAAGAGTATGTACTAGAAAGTGATACTGTTTTTTCTTCTACTGTAGCCAGGTTTTCAGACTTCCTAGTTGTATCTGTATAATAGTTTCCTTGAAGAGTTTAACTTTTTTAGCAGAAAGGGAAGGACGTAGAACATCTGCTGGCTATTTCCATATATTCAGTTGGTTAAGAGCTAAGTAGCAGCTCAATTTTGCAAGGACTGATAGAGGAAAATTAATTTTGCAGTTGTGCTGACCTTTCCATCCCAACTTGCAGAAGTTTTTAATGTGTAGGTGCGCATGGGTTTGGATCCTCTGTTCAGTAAGGTACCACACCATTATGAAATTTGCCTTATAGAAACGTGATGAAATTGCATGAAATTTGTCAAACTATAGTGTTGGGCAAACTATAGAGCACTTCCTGTTAGTAACTGGAGCGCTTTTGTCCATGTGGAGCTCTTCATCAGAACATTCACAAAGTCTTCAGTGCTCTGTGCTGAAGAAACGGTTTTACACTTTTTTCTTCTTATAAAAATAAGTGAGATTAACATGGAGATGCTCTTTCTACTGAACCGGGAATAAGCATGTTTTCCAAGGAGACTTGGGGTCACATGAGGGATCAAAGTCTTCTTTTAAAGCATTATAATTCCTTTGTGTAGGGAGAAAAGACTCCTTTTACAGTTCTGCGAAGGCTTTTCATTTTAAAATGAAGATCATCTCTTGAATCTTTCGGTTGTTTGTATGTTCACCCATGAATGAACATTTCTCTGTGCTACATTGTATAGAGATTACCTAATCCTCCCAGAAAATGCTGGTATTGTTTACCAACAGAAAACTGTCACTTCGGATGTTTATACTGACACAACAAATGATTCCTTTATTATATTCAAAACCCAGATGTTCATTCTTCTTGGAATTAAAAAATGTAGAAGAAAGCATTGCAAATTAACAATACAGAAATTAATGTTCACCGAGTTATACTTCTTCTCTAACATGTTACCCTTTTGTGCCGTGACACCACACTAATAGGTTCTTACGTAGGATAATCCAGCAGGATAAATTTGTTAATTTTCCTGCTTCTGTATGGCAAGGTTAGGTAGTAAGTTTGCCTATGAACAATTCCAGATTGTTAAAACCTGCAGTACGACATTTTGTACACATTGACATGGGTACACTGCGAACTTCCAGCCCAATGAACCAGTCCTGCATGTAAAGTGGCATCATTTGCTTCATATGTGTATACTGCAATTCTAATTCCAAAGATTTCTAAAATATTTGTAAATGTAGGTGCATGTGCAGCTGAATGCAGAATGGTGAAATACTAGCACTCAAAATGTTGCAAAAAAGCTTTCTGGGACTAACAATAGCTTGAAACTGAGTTTCTTCTCATAGGGCAGCCTGCAGAATAGAATTCCTAGAGACTGTTAATAGTTACACTCGTAAAGTAACAGCACATGCTGAATTACCTGATTCCCTTAGCTCCCCCAGCAGTACATGCAGCTGAGTAATTGTCCGATTTAGCTCAGTAGTGGCTATTTCCATCCGACTGTGCATGCTCAGCACTGTCTCTGTGAGATCACAGTATGTCACTATAGCTTATTCTGCAGAGATCAAGACAATCTTTTCTAACACGACCTCCTCAGTGATAAAGGAGTAAAACAGTTTAAATATGCCATTTCCTTTCTGTATTTTTATTCGAGGTGTGTCGTGTTTGAGCCTCTAATACATGTTTCTGTACTTAGCTTGTCATAAAATAAATATTTTGATAATATGAAAATATCTCATTGAGTGATATATTTATATTCTTGCGAGCCTGCTAATTTCATTGTAAGCTGTGGGTTTTTTACTGTTATTTGAAGCTGTGTTGTATTATGTAATAGATGGAAAAGTTATTTGGCAGTCACTAGTGGTAAGATAATACTTTATGAAACTGTAGTTACCTTAACTTCTTTTGAATACAGACATATATTGGCTCTGTATTAATCTCTGTGAATCCTTTCAAGCAAATGCCATATTTTGGAGAAAAAGAAATTGAGATGTACCAAGGAGCAGTAAGTAAAGCTGTCTAAAATATACTGCAGTATTCAGGGGCATGTAAATATTATTCTAGATGGTTAAACACTTGGAAGTGTTTATTTCTGGGTTTTGGTAGTCTTGTACGAGCCTGGGAGAACTTGGCTGATAGGCATTGCCATACATTGAGTCTTCAAATTGAATTCCCTGGAACATAGGGTTAGTATTTCAAGAAAATATTTGTATTGATTAACACTAAGCCATATCAGGTTTTTCTCCCTGACACATCCCTCCTTCTGCAAAGGCAGTTTTAAGCTATTGCATGTGTAAAGTGTGGTGCACAATACAAAATGGCCATTACTGGATTTGGAGCCTATGACCTGAGAACTCAGCTCTCCAGCTGGACAGGAACAATAAAAAAATGGAGATGACAAAATTAGATGCCACTTTTGAAAATATACCTCGAAGAGTTGAAATCAGCACAAGGACATTAGGGACTCAGAATTCAGTTTCCCACTCTACTCGAGTTGGATGTTTCCAGAGATTCAGGAAACCATTCAGTTTGAATAGATTCAGTGGATGGAAATGAGACATACAGAACCAGGCTCTGTGTAGCAGTTTAGATAGTTTATTGTTAGCGTATGACCGCTGGTGGAATAGGCTTAAATTATGTGCGTTTCTCTTGGACAAGTAATATATTTCAAGCACAGGCTGTTTTTAGAACAGGGTGTTTATGATAGTTTAGGAGAAAATTACGGATGAGAGAAAGATTGGTAACAAAACCCAGAGACTCTGCTTTGTTTTTATTAAATGAACAAAAAAATTCCTGAGGAAAATTCAGTATAAAGTGAGATTCAGAATTGTTTTTCCAGGAAAATAATTGTTTCAGTTTAAATAAAAATTTATATTGCTCTTTTTGTGTTGTTCAATGCTGTGCTGAAAAATTTTTCTGTTTCTCTTTCTAGGCACAATATGAAAACCCACCACATATTTACGCTCTTGCAGACAGCATGTACAGAAACATGATTATTGACAGAGAAAATCAGTGTGTCATTATTAGGTAAGAAAAAGATCTGTAAAAAATACTTTATCATCTTCTGGTGTTTTAACTTCAAGAAGCAGATTTTTTTTTAAATATTATTATATCAGTAAAAATCTTATATGTCCATGACCACTGAACATTTTGGGATTTCCTAGGATAGATAGCCAAGTACTTTCTGACACTCCCTTTTGTTTTCCAGTGAAATCCTGATGATAGGTTAGCCACAAGAAATCTCTTTCTCGCATAGCTTCCTGACGAATACCAAAACTACAATAGCTTGAATGACCACATGAGAGAGGTGGATTAACAGCTGTAGCAGCCACAGATACTGTTAAATCCAACATTCTTGCATTGACTGCGTTTGCCATACTCTGTTTTCAGCACTGTTTCTTTTTTTACCCCATTAAAAATAAATGTACTTCTGTTCCTTTTGGAATTTTGCTTGTATTTTGGCAGATGCAAAAGGAAGAGAGAGAGAGTGGAAAATTAATTTTGTCTTCACCATTAGTCTATTTTAATTATTATGCTGAGGGAAATCACTGTAGAATTATTACTGAACTTTTTTAATGACAGGCATTACTTCAGTCTCAGTCAAAGTGAGTTTTGGGTCCAGAGATATGCTTTGTTCTCGTCTGTGGGTTTACAGATGGTGTATGATAAAAGAAAGTGTGCAGAGAGAAGAACTGCAGGATATTTGAGCTGGTACGCGATACCTCTTCTGACTTTCCTTCTTACATAGAGGACTTCAGATGTTCGCTCCAGTGCACCTGGAACTGCACTTTACTTGTGGCCATGGTCTCCAAAGCGTGGGGTGCATGAGTCACAGAGGCTGTGCAGTGAAATCCATTGGGATGCTGGAAGAAAATATTAAACCTTCAGTAGCAGATGTATGTAATTTATAAATAGAAGAGTTACATACATACATTGGGAGTGTGTGCTCAGACGTTTTTTTTAATGATGGTGTGTGTAATCAGAAGCGTTTGGAGACCACTGGCCTATGAGACTTTCCCAAGAAATAGAGAAAGGGAAGAGGAGAAAAAGTAAAAATATTTTGAAAGGCAACTGTCATTATTTTATTAATAGCAGCTTTTCTTAAGCTTTCTAAGATTTCTCTGTGGAACGTGCTGAGAAGCATCACTATGAGTTCAACTGCTATTGAATTTAACAAAAAAGAGATTTCAAGACTGAATGTTTTCTTTATCCAGGGGGGCCCTCTCTGGTCTCTCTGGGATGGCTCTGTGCCCTGCAGTGTCGCAGCCCCAAGGAGACAGGATGTCAGTGGTGATGAGATCAGATGCCGTGTAACTTCATCCACTCACTCCCTTAGGCTGGAGCCTGGCAGGAAGTGGTGGATGGTCACTGATGTTTAAGCTTAAATGCCCCTGCACCAGCCACTTGACTAATTTAGTCTTGTCACAGGAGTATTGTAAAGAACTGGGCTTAGTATGTGGGGCTTAACATGTGGAGGTGCTCCATGTGCAAGTGTTCCTATATCCTACTGAATGATCCCGTGTGAAAATAGATTTCATATTAATATATCTCACTGATGAGCTGCGTGAAAGCTTGTGAGGAATAATTGAAAGTTGTATTTACTGTTTTATTTCTTTGAATCTATACCTGAAGGTTTGTCCAGGCAGGGCTTTCCTGGGTGACATTACCGTGGAAAAGCGCACTCACTGGAGTCTCTTTATTTTGTATATGTAGAATGAATTTTCTCTCAGTGTGTGCACAGCCTACTCAAAATCTGCTGGAATTAATTGAAATCTACTGCAAAACTAAAACAAGAAAAATCAGGTTTGCCAGGGACATTTCAGAGAGTTCCTCTTCCTTTCCACACATTTATTTTTCCTATCATTATTCTTATTACAAACACTGTAAAAACTGCGGGCTAGACTACTACAGGTAGTTTTCATGATGGCATTTGATTTGATTTTTTTGGATACTTAGAAATTATTTTATGAAATCAAGTAATTCAGCCATTCACAAAAGTAATTTTCTTTGGTTGATATTTTAATCCTTCTGACCATGTTTCATTTAAACTGTTCAGAGACATCCTGTTTTTTTCTGATTTTAATGTCATCACTAGTCCTAATGACTAGAGCTGGCTTAAGAATGAAGTTTCTTAAAGTTTGCAATTTGTTTGCCTATGTTTTATTTCATAGACCAGAAGGCACTGAAATTGCTGGCAGACTAGAAGCTCCCAAGATGCTGCAGCTCTTGAGTGAAATGAATGTTCTAGCTAGCTTCATATCTACTACCACACCATCAGTTTCACTTAATAGCTGCCAAGGACTTTACCATTCTGCCCCTAAACTGGCAATTCTTAAAACATTGAGATATATCCTGTGTTCAGTTCCACAGAAGTCTGCTGAACCTAAGCAGTTTCAAATGAACCTTTGCGTTTCAGTGAACCATAGTTTTTGCCATAAAAATTTGTCCTGTGGAAAATGAGTGATGACAACAATATGATTGTTATGAGGTGCCTATTTGCTCCTCTACTTCACAACTAGTTT
This sequence comes from Tauraco erythrolophus, assembly GCF_009769465.1. Taxonomy (NCBI): domain Eukaryota; kingdom Metazoa; phylum Chordata; class Aves; order Musophagiformes; family Musophagidae; genus Tauraco; species Tauraco erythrolophus. Next base: position 16,252,227 of record NC_141478.1, on the reverse strand, counting down.
GGAGTAACTTCACTGAAAATCCCTGGTGGAACAGAGCAAGCTACTACAGAAACAAACCCAGGTTTTCCCTTCTTTTCCCCCCTCAAGATGGCAGATTTCCCTCTCCCCTGAAGAAAGGTTTGCAAAGAGAGGAGGTAAGTAAGGTGTAGACTGCACTGATTCACAGATCAAAAAGGCTGCACACATCTGGCTTGTGGTGTGCATGGAGTCTCAGGAATGGAGGCACAAGGATGATGGGGAAGGTGTTGGTGCACACCTGTGTCTTCCCAAAGCCATGTGGTTTGGGCATCTGTGGCATCTACCTCTGGACTTGGGATGGGACATGCATTCCTAGACACAGATTCCAGGCAGGTGAAGGAAGGTCCCTGTAGCGTCCTACTGTAGTCAGGACCCTGTGTGTGTGTGAGGATCACACACCCTTTTGCCAGGACGTTTAATTCCAGAAGTCCAAATAATGCATTTAGACACTGATAGAAAAAGCTCGTCCTCTTCAAAGTCAGTGTATGAACTAGGAAAGCAGATTCAGAAGAAAATACACTTCTGTGGAAGGCTGAAGAGATAGCAACCAAAATAATCTTTTTATTTGATAATACTAATTTAAAAGGAAAAACTGTTACCAAACAACCTTTCTAGGGCCAGGGGAGCGTGTTTCATTAGTGGAATAATTGCAGCATATGTGTGTATGCGTTAAGAAAATTACATGTAGGCAGGTCTAATTAAGGCTGAGGAGCCATGAGCTATTTTGAGTGGCTGTGTAAACAATGAGGTTATTCATGGGCTGGATCCTGGCTGGGCTGAATGCAGGTGCAGAGGGTGTGCTGAGGTGGGAGGAGGGAGCAGTACCCGCAGTCATCTTCCCTCCTCTTGGATGCACTGGGCAGGATTACAAAGGAAGTTTACTGATATGAGTAACACAGTTAACGCTGGAGTTTGATTTCTCATTAAGTCTATGTTTTACTGAGGCATATATTTAATTTAAGCTTCTCTCGAGCCAAGCTTATACATGTCTGCTACACCAGACGCTGGCATTTCTTCCTCGCCTGAAATGGCGGCCCTTCCAAACTGTCCACCAGGAGTTGTCCAGTCAAGATTTTAATTACGAGGGATCGTCTATTGTGGTATTTAATTCCTTCTGGACTGCCATTGTCCTTTACTTAAGAGAGTGGAGATTATGATCAGTATTTTTCTATTATGTAGCAATAAATGTGTTTCTTCAGAGTGTGCTTAGGTTTTACCTTTCTGTAAAGTTGAGGACTTTATTTTCCCTTTCTTTCTGTGATCTCCACCAGGAGATGTTGCAGTTGCTTTAAAGCAGTTTTTCAGTCCTCCTTGCTTGTAGTTTTAGTTTACCTTTTACATCTGCGTGGCAACGTTTGAGTACAGTGAAGCTATGTGTGATAGCTTTCACATAGCTTTCAGTATGTGAAAAGACTGAAAAAAGCCTGAAAAGACTCATCTGAAATACTACAAATATATGTTAATGGAAAGATCATTCATTTACCACCTCAACTGTTTTTAGTGAACAACTCATGCCCATCTCAAGTCTATTAACTTCAAAATTTAATGAGATTTCTAGTCAGCTTCTGCATCTCAGCTTTCTAGAAGACTCAAATGACTGCTCGTTCTAAAACGTGTGTACAGAATCTAACTGGAAATATGGTTGAATTTTAATGAGCAAGTGGTAAAAACAAGTGTAACACAGTAAGAAAAGTTAGGTAAAAGCTCTGATTCAGAAGGGAAAAATATTTCGCTGAAGTTATGCTACTGAGGTTTCTCTGAACATAATTAGAGAAAGTAAATTTTCTATGTAAACAAACTGAAAAGCTTATCCACACACATCAGAATATTTTGCACATGCAGTGTTCTTTACTGGCAGATCCAAGACTTCTTTATAAATACTTGTTATTAAAATTTCCGCATTGTCCTGGCAACATAGAGAAGTATTACTCGTATCGTTCTGCAGCCAGATACTGTATTAAATGTCTCTGAGAAAACGAATTGCAGAGAGAAGGATGAGGCTATGTATCAGATCTCGCTTCTTTAAGCACTGATTGTATTTCCTCTGGGAAGGAACGAGCAAAAAACTTTCCCTCTGTTTTTTTAGTCTTATTCTGTTTTCAGCTACGTGTTAATTGACTTTGCTGAACAAAATGTCACTTTTCTGAAGTAGCAAATAGTGCTAGAAGAAACAATACGTCTTTCAAAGCGTTATCTTTTTTGTTAGTGATTGAGACTATGCAATGTTTTTATTTTTAGCAAGAAAAGTCTCTGTGAATATTGTCAGTACTTTAAGCCACTATAATAATTTTTCAACCTTTAAAAACCTTCGTACTTTACTTAAAACTACCATGCCAGAAAATGATTTTTACATCTTAAAATAGTTTTAATAGCAGCCGAGCAGTAAGATCTACGTGAAGAAGCTTCTGTATGAGCATCATTTGGCAGGAATGTCACAATTTCCCTGATGCAGTTGACTACCTGAGCTTTACTGGGAGCAACATACCATCCCGTCAGATAAAGTTACATCGGTTCATAGATCATGCATCATCCTATTTTATTCTAGTTTAATTAGAACAATTTACTGTTGTCTGATAATAAAAGCATACAACTGAAAAAAAGTGTATCCACGTATAAATCTAAAGCACACTCTGAAAGGCAGTCTTGTGGTGAAATTAACTTAATGTAAAGGACTGCTTATATGGAAACGGAGACTGATAAAATGGAACTGTATTCCTCCAGGTCAATTTCCATGACAGACACTATGGAATGAGAAATATAAGCCACGCTTAATGTGAACAAAGAAGGATAATTTATGCATCAAAGAAAATCTTACAGAAATGTGTTACATTTTTACTGCATGCTAATTAATACCTGAGCAAATTCATTCAGTGTTTGGCCCCAGATCCTCCTCTGTATTCAGTTGAAATCTGCATATATAAACTCAAGATGATGATTTGGTTTAGATTGGTTTTTCTATCTGGTTTTACAACGGGATGAGCAAATTGACTGCAAGCAAATTTTGAAGAAATGTTATTTTAACTATCAAACTATTCCTGATTTGAACTTCTAATTTCAGTTTGTTGTCCAGCAAACTCTGTCCCTATGAATGTAGTAGATACCAAAACTACATGCTTTCTTGGTGCTTAGGAAAAGATGACTTGGAATAATAAAAATCATGGTCTGCACTTCACAGATGAGATGATCAAGAAGTATTTTTTCACCTTTTCAAGTTTCCTGTTTGATCTGTAAAACTGCAGTCAGGAAAAGACAAAAGTGTGAAAACATTTCTTGAAAAAATAAATTAAAAAAATCTTTCAGAATTTGTGTACTGTTTGAAGCTTTAAAGATGTAAAATGATATTTGCAGCTTGGCAGTTTGGGGAGCTTTTTCAGAATTAAACCTTTGGAAATGTCTCCATTACTCATGCTGATAAGGAGCTATGAGTTGACATTCTCAGCAAGTCCTTTTCCTGTGCAGGACATGCTGATGTTTCTCTGGCAAACGTAGCTAAAATTTGTGCAGGAAAAGATGTGCATTTGATCCATATCCAGGAACAAGTAGGCGCAGGATAGAAGAATCAACAACATTCACTGAAATTTTTCAGGAGCTTAAAGATAGCACAGATTGTCACACTAGGAAATAAAAAATCAGATATCTTTATGACATTGAACCAACATCCGTGTGTTGTTTTTTTTTGTATTAGTGTAGTTGTCCAGGTCAGGGTAAATTCGTTACAGTCAAAGCTGGCTTACATCAAGATTTATGTAAGTCTGGAGGAATTCTGTTGAAATGAAGTTAGCTTTAAGGTATGAAATAAAGCGTGAGATTGGATTGTCTGGCATGCCAATCTTCTGTCCCTCTTGAGAAGTTTACTAATCGCGAGAAGGCAAATCTACTGATGTTGTAAACATTATTCACCATTGAAGTGAAATATTATAATGCAAGGAAGGAATTGTGAAAGCTAGTATGGAATATTAAGACTTCTTGTACCCTGTGTCAAGAGGCATAGGAACAGGAAGGTAGTTCTTCCGTCATTCAGGATGTGATTAATAATGTCTCATTATTTCATTCAGGAACACCTAAAACAAAAGACTCCTGAAATGAAGTAGGTATCTGGCAATGGCATTCAAAGCTTGAATTCTCAAACGAGTTTTTGTGTTAAAATCTGAAATCTCACTAAGTTTAGATGGGAATGGAGTTCTTAACACACTTGTTCTCTTTTGAGCATCTTGGTTTAAGTATATTGATTTCTCAATTTACAAAGTTTTCTGTCTTTGAAGTCCCATTGAGATTCTGGTGTCCATGCAAGATGATGTATTCATAATTATTTATTCACGAACGTATCTGTGTACCATGCTACAGTACTGTATCACAGTCTATATATTACCAGCTTACCTGACGTAAATATGGTGTATATTTATTATTATTCATTGTTAAGGTACCTAGTCTTAGTTGAATGAGATCAACCTCATATTACTCCATCGTAGAGTTATTTAAAAACTAACAGGTACATCTCTGTGTTCCTTTTTTCGTAGTGGGGAGAGTGGTGCTGGAAAGACTGTAGCTGCTAAATATATCATGAGTTATATCTCCAAAATTTCAGGAGGGGGCCCTAAAGTGCAGGTGAGTTGATACAGAATAATACTGAAGCGTAAGCATAGTGTAAAGGTTTACTTCAGAGGTGACATGACAAAGGTCTGTCTTGGCAGACGCTAGCAGCCAAGAGACACTCTACTGAAGAAGCTTACGGGTGAGCAGCTAGAAATCCCTGCAAGCCCTGGCTGGCAGAGAGACAACTGAAGTGGATAGTGGACTGTTTGCTTGCAGATTGCTGGGCTGGCTGTGTGATGGCAGCCATCTGAGCGAAATCACTGACCCAGAATTATCTCTGCTAAAAGTTTTGTAGCTCTCATGCTGAATTGTGTCTACAAGTGGTTTTGTTTTTTTTTTTTTTCATTTAAGGGGTAAAAGGTACTTTAATTATTGTTCTTAACCAGATTAATAACAATCTCCTTTTAGCAGATGTGTGGTTTTTTTCCCTTCTGTGTTGGCATTCTATTGAAAACTGAATTGGCTTTTCGGGTTTTTATTACTTTCATTAAATCCCTGATTTGTAAACATACATCAGAGAGCCAACAGCAGGAACATCATCTTGTTTTATGGGATCATCCAGCCAAAATTAGAGTATCTGAAAGCTAGCCAAAACAACAAATAGTTGTTATTGTTAATACTCTATCGATTGAAACCTATTAACTAAAGCTAATTGAGTGAATTAGCCGTAAAAATTCCTTTAATGATGTTACAATGTCATTCATTGACTGACAGGCAGTGGTAGGTAGGTAGCAGCTGATTTTACCAGCCCACTCTTTTTGAGTGCTTCCTGTTACTTTTTGCTTTATTGCAGTCTCTGATGTTGAGTATGTTCTTTCTGCTTAGTTTTGTGCGATAGTGTTACTGGGAACATTGCAGAGAATAATTCAGTAACCAAGAGAATGATCCAGAGAAAGTATGCATTGTGTTATTTTTGGAATAAATATGATAATAATTTATAAGTAAATATTTTGTTTTATCTGAAAGATTCCAGCTTTCTGTACAAACTTAAAACATATTCTTAGTGTTTACAGAGTAACAGTTGATGAAGTTGGTGAGTTGCTTTGAGCATTTCTTTTGAAATAAAATTCAGTCTTTTCTTCACAGCCCAGCATGCATTGGGTTGTTCCAAAGCTAATATCTTGTCCATACTTCCAGTTCCTAGCATCAGATAAAGAGACAATAGTAAGACACTTTATTGCTTTCTAAGACAGCTAGATAGCAGCATCATTGATCCCAAAACAGGTTGCTGAAGCACTTGTAGATTCCCAAGTTTCATGCTTCTGTGACTTCCTTGGTTGTGGTTACAGACCCCCAAAAGGAAGAGGGTCATGTGGAAGAAGGAAATTGTTCAAAATTAAGATTATGAAAAAAAACCCCAGATCAATTTACTGGCTATGTTGCTTGGCAGAACAGTGACCAGAAGGACCAGTATTTAGCCTCAGGCCTTTTGTTCGATTTTGTAGGATTTTCATCAAAAAATAGGAACTAGAAGGTCTGAAAAGCAAGACGGTTAGATTCTGTTCCTTACCTGATCAAGAGGATTTCTTACAGATGCAGGCTTTCTTACTTTTTTAATATATAATTTAGATGTCATGGTTTTCTAGAAAATCTGTAAGAACTTTAAAAATGTCTATTTCTGAATCTCTATTTCTCTTTTTTCCTAAAATTTTAGCATGTTAAAGATATTATTCTACAGTCCAACCCTTTACTGGAGGCCTTTGGGAATGCAAAAACTGTACGGAACAACAACTCCAGCAGATTTGTAAGTCCCTCTACCTTCGAGATTACTTTATTCTTCCAACTTCTGTGCTGTTACAGAGACAGTATTCAAGAGTATAATATAAATAGACTACAAATGAGGTAAATCTAAGTAAAACGGGAAGTGTGGTTTAAAACATAAATATATGTTGAGAGGCCTCTATTTCATTCTGCATAGGTTGCACATTTGTTTCTCTAGTATGTACTAGTCACAATTTATAAAATGTTCAGCCTGCAAGCAAATAACTTAGCAGCAACAAACTGGCCAGTTTTCCAGATCAGTAAAATACACACAGTAATATCTGTTTAAAAAAAAAGATTGATAGCTTTTTGAAAATAGATGAAACTATCCTTAGAGTTGTTTGATGGAAAATGCCTTTACTAATATGTAGAGAGAGTAGGCAGGAATTATTTTCAGTCCGTCATTATAAAATACTCGAGATAATCTTGTGAAATGGCTGTTCACTAGATAACACACTGTAGGTTCCATTTTTAAAAGGTTTGCATAGGCTTTACAAATTTGAGATTTGTTCCTCAGCCAACGTGAGTGTTAATGCAAGTAATGTCTCCCTGAAAGAAGATAATTGCTTTACCTTGCTTCCAAGCAGAACACTGTTTGCCATTGGTTGTAAATCTGTTAAATTTACTTCCTGTATCCGTGAGCCTTATGGTTTCCCTTATTCTAAGCAAGAGTCTCAGCAGTGAAAAGAAGCCACTGACTTCCTCTACATTTTCATTAACACATGACACATTATCCCAAGTCTAGCACTGTGTAAATGCAGGAAGTTTGTTATGTGATAATTCAAGAAACTAAGCTTAGGTTATACCTTGAGGCAGCTGTGTCACTGCAACCATAAAGATTAAATATCCTGGTAACCTTCCTTGAGATACGGCACAAGTGCACGACTTCAGATTTGTATTTACTAATCATTCAACAGCTTTCATTATTTATTGCAGGGGAAATACTTTGAAATCCAGTTTAGCCCAGGTGGAGAACCAGATGGAGGGAAAATCTCCAACTTCCTACTGGAAAAATCTCGAGTTGTAATGAGGAATCCTGGAGAGAGGAGTTTTCACATTTTTTACCAGGTCAGAAGTGTATAGGTCCTTTCCGAGTTACTTAAAATAACTAGGACCAGTTTTTCCTTTTGGTTGAACAGTCATTCTCAACACAGTGCGATTACTGAATGCACGCTCAAGAAGGTAATCTGGGTATCACTGGGAAGCTTGAGAGCATGTTAAGACACCATCTAACATAGACCTACCTAGCTGCCTTTCAGCTCCAGAACAAAAGTACTTCAGTATTTCAAATGCCTTGCTTGGAAATTCACTGTGAACTCCCATATGGAAAACTCCAGTAGAATATAATAGAAAATGAGAACTTTCCAACAGATTTCTTTTTAAACTGGCCTATATAATTATACCTTCTGCTCTGGAATTCCATAGCGCAGCTGTGAAAGAGAGATGTCATCCTCAGTTAAGTTTCCTAGGACATTTAGGATGATATCTATTTGTTGAATCCTCCAAGCATCCCCACATTTTTGTGTTTCAAAAGGCTTTTGTGGCCTTGACTGGTCTGTGACATGTGAGTTCCTTATCTGCTGAAGTGCCATTGGTCAAGCTCTACAAAACCAGAGAAAGACAGTGCGTTGTGACTGTAAGCAGCTTCACATAAAGTCAAAGTGCCATTGTCGGGGTGGAAAGCTGAGTTGGAGCAGGAATTGCTCCAGGAGCTGTGCATTCTCCTTTTCCGAGGTGTACGAACAATTTGCACTGTCCTACTGATTTTCCTCTATGGCTTGGAGAGGTTTTTTGACACAGGAGTTAAAAGACCATGGGGTTTTGACTCTTCTCTTCAGAGGTTAGTTTGTTCATTCCTTCCTATTGCAGCCATGTCTGTGCACAACGGTGTAGACTTTACATGGGTCTGAGGAGCCTCTTCTCTGGCATCACAGAGAGTACAGGAACTTATTTTTAACGCCTCTGTTATTTATTCTTGGTCCAGTTGGCCTAAATGATGTGAAGAGGTGTGACCATGCTTCAAATAAACACAGTATTGGAGCAGTTCAAAACTTGCTTAATATTTGCCATAATGGGCATAAAAGATACTTGGCCTCACAATTAGAATCACAAATAATGCTTTCTTAGTATGTTCTTTCAACTCTGCCTACCTTTCAGCAGGCACGGAAAATGCATTGCTCCTGAAGATTTAGATAATACATTGTAGATTGGGAAACCTTCTTTGTCTTATCTTTATGAGGTAAAAATAACGGAAAGCATTCAAGTCAGTCAGTTTTTGCTTTTTATCAGATGTGGAAATTAAAACTAAACCATTCCTGGGAATGAGAATCTGGTCTTTTGGGTTAAACAATTAACAAAACATAGGAAGGATACATACCTGGCACAGCACTTAGCCACATCTCTGCCAGCAATGTCAGGCTCAGTCACCTGTTTTCAGTCTGCCTCATCTCTGCTGAATACTGTTGTATGATACCTAATTTGGGAATTTTTATTCTGCAGCTAATTGAAGGGGCCTCCTTGGAACAAAAAAGCAGTCTTGGCATTACCAGTATGGACTACTATTACTATTTGAATCTCTCTGGGTCCTACAAAGTCGATGACATCAATGACAAATCAGATTTCCAAGAAACACTGGTGAGTTTTTTACTCTGTGATTTGCATAGTGGTGGATACATGTTCATTTCACTGTCCCTTTGTAGCAAAGACATTGATGTGTTAATGTGGGACTGATAAATTAATGTAGATGTAATTTCTTTTAATTATATTTGACCTTGATGAGGAGGTATGTTACCCTGAAGAGGTCCTATGTTGCAGCCTAACAATTCTGAGAAGATAGATACTTTTTATAGAAATGTGTTTTGTTTTCTGTTTGTTTGTTTTTCAGAAGGGTGCAAATTTAATTAAGTTTAATTGAGTGCAGATAATCTGCAGTATGAAAAAGATGAAAATACAAACACAGTGAGAAACTTCCATTAGAAGAAAATATAAAAGAGTGCTCTGTTTTACCTGAATTCTTAGTGGTGACTTATCTTCCATGGCTGTCTGAAACAGTGCAACTGAAAGGCTGGAAAAAAGCACTTCCAAAGCATAGATCAGGGATCTTCATCCAGTGCTGTTGCCAAGTCATTGTGTGACCTTTATGCAAGTCATGTCAATATGCTGGTCTCCTGTTACTAGAAACTTACTATTTCAAATAAGCATATTAACACATCATCTTATTTATATATGTAGCACATTTGAAGGCCTAAAGAAAATATAATCGTTACTGTTGTATTCTAGCTAATTTGGTATTTTAGAAAAACAGTTAGTTGAGAAGACATTCTCTAAGTTACCAATATTCTAGTAACTCCACAACTCCGATGTTATTGTGGATTATTTTCTCATAAGTGGCTGAAATTCACAGCCGAAGCCAGACAGACTGTGCTGCTCTTTAGAGTCATTCAGTACAGCTTCACATTTCTTAGTCTCAGTGGATAAACTGTTTGTGTAGAAGGAATAAAATCACTGGCTCTGAAGTTCATTGTTTCCCATTTTGCAATGAAACTATTTCTTTTTAGAGTGATACTTAAGAGCAGGTTCTAAATAGTGTAGATGCTTCTGTACTTAATTAAAAAAAAGTACAAAAATGCTGAAGTAGGACTCTGGTACCTTTTGAAACTTCAGTGCAGGGCGTAATGAAATTTGGTTACTTTAGGTATTTCAACTGTTTTGAAAAACTCAAATTTTTAACATCAAAATTTTAAAAGGACTTCCATGACAAGAGTAACCGAACAGATTCTTTGACTGGTTCACTTTTTTTTTTTTTCTTCCCAGCATGCCATGAGTGTGATTGGGATCTTTGCAGAGGAACAGGCATTGGTGCTGCAGATAGTGGCAGGAATACTGCATTTGGGAAACATCAGCTTCAAAGAAGTTGGCAACTATGCAGGAGTGGAGAGTGAGGAGTGTAAGTACGTCTGGAAACTGTTACAGAATTAGCAATAGGCATAAGGTGAACTGCAATCTTGAGCCGCTTATCCAAACACAGTGCATTGTTTCTTGTAGTGCGAGGCTGCTAATTTAAATTCTCTCCCAAAACCAATGGTACTGAGGCCCTTGTTTTGTCTTGTACAATGCCACTGACTTAATAGGAGTGCAGTTTTGCATTTTGAATTTAAGAAATCCTTTTCCAGCATTGGAATATGAAATAATAGAAATTGTGAGAAACACTTTCAAGCGAACTTGAACTCTACTTCTTTCAATGCATCTTCACACATTCACAAAAACATCTATTTCTTATGTGGTTTGTCTGACCTTGTTGCCATGTGAAAGCAGCCACCAACTTGTGGAGTGTCCTCAGTCTCAGGTATGCACTCAGTGTGCATGCATCCAGAAGAGGTGCCTTGAAAACAGAAATTTATCATTGAATTGAAATGCAGAATTTACATACTACAGTTATTTTCCCTGTCTCAAAATTCTCAACTCACACCTCATTGTTAGGTACATCTACTGTGTAACTATTTCCTTACGATTTCCTTATCCACAATGCACTGTCCCTGCATCCTTCACCTCTTGCTGCTGTTTTATGTCAGCCAGGCTCACATCAGCAAGATGTTGAAAGATTAATGGATCTTGACTTTAAACGTTTTTGTCATGAGTTATACCTTGCATCTGATGTTGATTTTACACTACCTTGACAGTTTAAGGACAGAGTGGATAAGCACAATATATGTAGTAGCTTATACATACCTATCTGTTCTCTTAGCCCTTATTTCAGAATGGTCTTTATGTTTAGGAAAAAATGCATTTGCTTAGTTTTAGATAAGTTAAATATGAATAAAGTATCTTGTGCAGTCAACTTCCCACTTAACTGTATTAGTACTCTCCGGCTATTTGTTTTAAGAAATTGGGAAATAAAGATTACTAATTTTTAACCTTGATTTTTTAATTTGAGAGAATAGTAAGTGAACCTGAAGAAAAACATTTTGGGCATTTTATACATCCAAACAAAAGTACAGGATTTTTTATATGCCTTATGATTCTAAATGAGCTACTGTGCTTCTATTTAAATTACAGTATTAAATCTTTTGATGAAATCAAAGCATTTAATATCCCAACAAGATAGATACAGTGTGTGTTGCATCAAAAAGTTACAAACTGAAAAGACATGCATTGAAAATAAGTTGATTAATGTGAATGTATTTCTATACATGAGATGAGCCATGAACATCATATTCCTCTTGCTCACTGGGATATAAATACAGAAGTTGTGTATGAATAATACATTGAAAAAATTTGCAGATAGAATGAACATAGAACTTACTCATAAACATACTGCATTTTAAAGAGGCCAGAGAAGAAATAACATCTAGTGTAATTTCTGCATTACAAAGCTCAAAGTTGGGTTCATTTCTCTTGCCATTAATCTTCCTCCCAGTTTAGTGTTTGTTCTAGCCAACTAAATGGTAAAGTGTTTATAGCCTGGATAGCCACAAAAGATAAAACACGATGAAAGACCACTGATGAGTCATGCTTTGCGTAAGTCTGAAATAATAACAAGTTTAAGAATTTGGTCAATAGTGTTCTTGTTATTATATAGCCAATTGCAGAAGAACATGTGAAGGCCATTCTTGAAAACATCGAAAACTCTGGTCTCTTATTCTGAGTCAGAATCAAATCTGTACAGACCATTCTTGACAATTAGACAAATGCTTCTTTAAAACTGCCAGTGATTACTGTTACAGTGCTTGATTATATTAATAGTTGAAAAAAATGTTATTTATTTCAAATCTTGTGTTGCAAATCATGCCAAATACTATTCGTTCTCTCCTAGTTGCAGAAAACAATTTAAACCATCCTTCTTTGCACTGGCATTCTATTGAAAGATTTGTTTTAAACTTTCTGGAAACCGATGAAGTGAACTTAGTCTTTTTCAGCTTTTCTTCACAGATTGTATTTAAAATTATTCCACAGAACGCTATTGATTATTCTTTGAGGATCAAAGATTACTCTTCGATTTTTTCCAATTTACATGCATGTCCTGCTTTGTAGTAATTTCTAGACGGTAACTCTATGGTCCCTAACTAGGGAAAATAATCAGGCATCTTAAGAATGAAGTTCTGTCATGTACAGCTAATCTTCCTTTACAGTAAATCATTAGCACTGTGAAGGAAGAGTTTTGAGGTATGCATGGTGGTTCTTACCATTACACCCTGTCTTCAGAAATTCTTACAGTAGTATTGGCTAAATGCTTATTCCGGTATCTTTACAGTATACATGAGCACATTTAGTCTATAATTACGTATGTTATTTTCCATTTTAAAGCATATGATATTTGACCTTTTCATGTGCTCTTCAACTCGAGTTCTCAGAGAGTTAGCAGAGATGTTGCCAGTGACTCAGCTTCGGTTAGTTGTGCGGTTCCTAGTACCAGAGGGTAATTTTAATCAGCTTGCTAATGGTAATAAATCAGATTTCAGAAAGCTGGCAGTTATTTGCAGTTTTAAATGGATTAACGCACTAAAGGGTTTAGCAAAGTCATGCTGTGATGTTACAGACGCGTAAAGCACAAGTGGCTGCTGCCTTAGTGATTATTTTACATCATCCTTACACCAATAAAGTAGATCTGAAAGCAATGGAATGTGGAGGAAACACTGTTAGAGGATTATTTGGTTTAGCGGAGGTGCACTACCAACTGCAAGAGCTGCCCTTGGGACCTATTTCGATATGCTTTCAAGCTGTTTCTCCTTTTCCATTCCTTAAGGTGTGTAACATCTGCACCATGTGCTAAGAATGCAAAGAACAGTAGACTCATGGTTACTTATTGCTCAGGCGTATTTTTCTGCTTTACTTTTAAACAAGAGAAACCAGAATTTGCAAAGTACTTCGAGAACAGGGGATTAAAAAACAAAAAAACAAATGGCAGGGCAATTGAAGACTTTTTGCAATATCCTAACTTAGAAGAAGAAGAAAGGGAAAGAACATTGGGAAGCAGATAGCATATTCTTTATTGTATTTTAAAACTAATCATGTTTTTAAAAAGAATTTTCAATGGTGTCAATTTTATTTAATGTGTGAGCTCTATGTTTTATTTTCATCTCCTCCAAGAGTGATTTGTTTGAACCACATAGTTCAAAACTATGACCCAAGCCAGTTTGAAGGACTGAAGGTACAGAAATAGCTGACTGTTTTACTTCAGGGTGGTTTATCTTAGTTGAAATCCATGTAAGTAAAGAGTTGAAAATGTCCTTGGAGAGCCTAGGGAAATTTTGAAGACATAAATCCTTCCTCTTTTTCTTTTTAAGCTGCATGCCCCAGGAGGTTTATTACTGCCGATTGTTATTAGAGATACAGCTTTTTCTTTTTCCTTCATTCTTTATTGGTTTAGTCTATAAATTGTAATCCAGCAACCCCAATCTTCCTTGCAGTTTTGGCTTTCCCTGCTTTTCTCCTGGGAATTAACCAGGACCGCCTAAAGGAAAAACTGACCAGCCGACAGATGGACAGCAAGTGGGGAGGCAAATCTGAGTCCGTTAATGTAACGCTGAATGTGGAACAAGCCTGCTACACCAGGGATGCACTGGCCAAGGCCCTTCATTCTCGTGTTTTTGATTACTTGGTGGATGTAAGTTGGATTGGCTTGATGCTACTGAAGTTTCAGAACAAGTACAAGTACACTAGGAATGTCCCATGCTCTTCGTGTCTGTCATTTCTTTCACCCAGTGTGTTTCTTTGCCTAAACCGTAGCAGCAGCTCTGAGCAGCGCAGTGGGAGCATGACCACAGACAGCAAATACGAGGCACTGGTTATATGACAAACGCTGCACATTCTTTGAAGCAAATGACCTGTGCTTTCAGCACTGTATTTGCTCAGTCTCCTGCCACAACTGTCCGGTATGATATTCTGACATCTCCTTCCTGTCAGTGTCCATACTGCTCTGAGTCTTACTTTCTTCAACGTGGTCGAGTATTTTCAGATGAGCAGAATTAGTGGGTTATGGTCCCTTACCTCGCTCTGCTGCAAAGAACCCCTTCAGCATCCCAATGTTGTGGCATTTGAGCAAATGGTCAAATTCCATTCTCCATGCAAAAGTACTCTCTTGTTCAGAATGAGACCCTGGGCTGGACTGGTGGGGTAGCGGCCTTACCTTTGGCCACAGGTGCTGGCTAAATGAAGCAGAAGTCTCCTCTGTGGTAGCTCTGCTAGTGTCTCAGAAGTCTCCCTCATCATGACAGGTCTGTAATTCCCACTATGTGCCTGTACCAGCGCTGACACTGCAAAGTAGGGGAATACAGAAATAGTTGAAAAGGTTCATGATACTGTCTGCAAAATGCATCAAATATCAGACTTAAAGCTGTGTGGGCTTTTTTTGTTTGTTTGTTTTTGTTAAGTTTTGTTGTTTTTTGTTTGTGTTTGTTTGTTTGGGTTTTTTTTGGCTCCTTTTCTTTAACTAAGCTGATTACACCAAAGGAGAAAGATTTTTACAAATAGTAGATCCAAAGGCTCGCTAACCTGGAAAACAGGATAGTATACTGTTTGCTTCCTAGCTGTTAGAAACACTTTATTGAAAAGTGAAAGTAAAATACCTTATTACATATATTTGTATTCTATTCAGATATGTTCTTCTTGAAGAAACCCAGTATTTTATATGAAGATTTAAGGATATGAATGTGTCTTTTAAATATATAAACTAAACTTTGTTTTACATATTTTGTTTCTGTTTTATTAGTCTATTAATAAGGCTATGGAGAAGGACCATGAAGAATATAACATTGGTGTCCTTGATATTTATGGCTTTGAAATATTCCAGGTAAGACAATGCAATACTTAAGGTTTGAGCTGATCTGAACTAGGAGAGATTTTTGCTATTTAGTGGGGAAAAAATCCAAACCAGAAAAAAATCAAATCCCATGGCCAGAATAGAAGAAACAAAACCCCAACCCAGCTTCCTGGACATTGAGTTCTCACTGGTAACGTCTCACTTAATAAACACAAAGTATTGAAGAAACTTCAAAGAAACTAGGCCATTGATCTTAAAAGAAAGCTCTGAGATTACACAGAATGTCTATAAAGTCAGCAACCATCTATCACTGGCAGTGTTTCTTTGAAGCTTATTGCCAGAATAATAAGAATTATTGTATATAAAGCACAAGACTAATTTTTAAATTGTTTCCTTTTCTATAGAAAAATGGTTTTGAACAGTTCTGCATCAACTTTGTTAATGAAAAACTACAGCAGATTTTTATTGAACTGACACTGAAGGCAGAACAGGTAACCAGGCATTTATTATTTTTGAACTCATAAATGGGCTATAGCTTTTTCAAGGGGTGGAAAAATTGAGATTTCATCATCTGCTAGCAATAAAATTTGCCTTGTTAAGCAAGACAAAGGAAAAAAACGCCCTTGTTGTTGGCTAACCCTGAAACTGTAAACCACATCAGCTACAGGCATTTATTCTCTAACACAGTGCTACAGAAGTGAGTCCATCTTACGGTGTACTAATGCGGTCATATGACTCTGCCCAGACTTGCTGCATATTCTGACTCAGTGACAGAAATGGAAAACTGCAGCTTGGTTCCATCCCTGTGCTTTTGTTGGACATGGCACACAGCTAAATGGAAATGCTTTTTTAAATTTCCTCCACACCCTTTAAAACAAATAAATACATACACATGAATGAAACGGGTTACTGAGACAAATGCAAAAATACTTCTGAAAGTATTTGCAGTTCTCTGCTCACAGTCTTACTGCAAAATCTCACTTTACATGAACGTGAGCTTCTGCATGGGAGGGCAGACAGAACGCAGCTGAGAGAAGTATTGTGTGCAGCATGGGCCCAGGCCTGGCACCAGCTTGAGGACACCATTTTCAAGATGAACTCATGTCTGCGACTGAGTGGGTCAATTTAATCAAATTTTAGTATTAATTTTTTTCCCCAATCAGTCTCTAGATGTCTTCATGTATAGATGTACAGAAATCGCACACAGAAATAAAAAGTAGAGCTGTGTCTCCATTTCATGCATTTGACAAGTCTTTTTGAACATGAGCAGTGCAGAGTTTGTATATATGTAGTGCATTGTAAATCTAGTGCTACATCCACAGTGCAAAGGAATATTTGCATCTTTCTTTTTACTTAACAGGAAGAATACGTGCAAGAAGGAATTAGATGGACACCAATAGATTACTTTAATAACAAAATAGTGTGTGACCTTATAGAGAACAAAGTGGTAAGTATTTAGAACAAGCAGATGGAAAAAAGATGATGATTTTTTTCTCTAAAATATTTGGGCAATTGCTTTGCTGTCAAGATGTTTATAGGAAAAATGCAAATAGTGTTGTTCAGTTACTGAGTCATACTAAGCCTATATATAAATCTTACATAAGATGTCTTATAAGAGCTCTAAGATATATGTCATCTAAGCTATATGTTATCTAAGATATCGACCAAAAAGAGAACCATAAGATAACGTGATTGATGTGTGACTAAAAAAAATATGATGGTGGAAATTAAAATCTTTTTCTCCTAAACTTATCATGAGCTTCATGACATATTCTGCTGTACATCAGGTAGAGCTCTGTGTGTCCCTGGGAGATGTATTTCAATTTCAGGAGGCTACAATACCAGCTTCCTTTGGGGTACTGTCACAAATTAAACAGAAACAAGGGAAGAGGAACTATTAGGAAATGTTGTAGATAAAAGAAACTTTGTGGTTTTGCTTCACAGAATGTTCTGCAGTTTAAAGTCTTTACACTCTGATTTGGGGTGACAACAAATGTTAAGTTGTCCTTTAGGACAGAAGTAGGTTGTTTTTCAGCTAGTTCCAAATCCTCATGTAAGCCAGATAATTTTAACAGTAGTTCAAGGACTGTAGTGACTTGCACTTAAATGCACGTCAGATTTTGCCCATCTCCTTGTCTGTATCAGGATAACTAGGAAGAGGACAGGATTTCTGTCACAATCTTGAATATTTAGCTCTAAGTTTGTCAAACTATGGCATGTGAGTTTAAATACTTGCCGCAGACGTGGGTTTATGTTTTGGTGGAATGAGAAAGAAGATTGCTTTATGAAGGAGTTAAAAACTCAAACAAATGTTGGGCGTTTTGGGTTTGTGTTTTTTTTTGACAGCAGTCATTGTTTTCCCCATCATTTCCCATTGTCTTTATCATTACATGAAGTGGCATCTCTTCTTAAACCAGTTACATGGTTGTGCACAAATTAATCTCCACTGTGAACTCTGCTGATGGGGGGAAATCCTTCCTACTGTGACATTGCTCTGGTGTTTTTGTAGCAAAGATAATTTTCTATTTGAGGGGAAAAAATGGCATCATATATGTTTTTTCCCTCTCCTCTTTTGCTGTTTTTATTCTTCTCCAATGCATTAGAATCCCCCAGGGATTATGAGCATTTTAGATGATGTGTGTGCCACAATGCATGCAGTAGGAGAAGGAGCTGACCAAACACTGCTTCAAAAACTCCAGATGCAGATTGGCACTCATGAACATTTCAACAGCTGGAACCAGGGTTTTATCATTCATCATTATGCTGGAAAGGTAATGTGGAAAATCATCACTGAATTCTGTGTAGTGTGTTCATAAAGAAAAAGAACAGTGATGAAAGGAAGGGGGAAGCCCTGTAGAGGGCTGTTCGGATTTTAAATAGCCAGATTATCTCAGGAGGCAGTGTCCTCCTTTCACAAAGTAGGGAATTTAGAACAAATATGCCCTAATACGTGTCCCTTACCTAGGAAAGATGAGTCTGGGCCTTGCTGTTATCAATCATACTAACCAGAACTCAATATTAAATGTAACAAATAAATGCCCCATGTCTTTATTAATTAT
This sequence comes from Tauraco erythrolophus, assembly GCF_009769465.1. Classification (NCBI taxonomy): domain Eukaryota; kingdom Metazoa; phylum Chordata; class Aves; order Musophagiformes; family Musophagidae; genus Tauraco; species Tauraco erythrolophus. The sequence goes on along the minus strand of NC_141478.1, from coordinate 16,234,038 downwards.
AATCTTAATTGTTGGTTATAGTAGCAATAAATTTAAAGAATTCAAATATAAAAATGATCCTTAGGTGATGATACACCATTAAAACTGGGAATATAATGTACAGTTCTATCTTCTTTGGGTATATTTCTCAGACTATTCATGATTTCCTACAGTTACCATTAATAACAGTAAACCCTTATTATGCAAAACATTTTCTTTAATAAAATTTAGTATTAAATTCACTTGTGTCGTATTCCATTCGCTAGTTCCGTAACAGGTCTTTTTCACTGTATTTAAATATATGGATGAAATTCCTTGATGTTTGTTGTGAAAGAGTTCACTAATAATATACACAAGGATTTAGTCACCATTGTAGTATCTTTAAGTTATACCAGACTAACCACAAAGTTCAGATCAGCTACTGATGAGGTCAGAATTTAAATCTTCTTTAATTATTGGGTTCTCAACTTACCACAAACAATCAATTTCCACCTTGGCCCAGGTATCTTATGATATGGATGGATTCTGCGAGAGAAATCGGGATGTTCTTTTCATGGACTTGATTGAACTCATGCAGAGCAGTGATTTGTACGTAAGCAAAACTTGCTTAAAGCTAGGAATAACATGTTAGTTGAAATGGCTGCAGAGGGCCTTCCTACTTCCCAACTTGTGAACTCCTTTGTGTAACAGTGGAAATAAAGTGTCACTGCAGTAGAACAGTGCCACTTGCATTATACTGACCTTCACTTTCTGCAAATCTGCTGCAGTGTCAGAATGGAATGGCGTAATGAGAGCCGTTTGTTTTGGCCTCAGACAAGGCCACCAGTGATTGGGCATTCTCTCAGAACAGGCACCGTTTTAACATATAAAGTAACATTTTTTTGTTATATGTTTTAATTAATTGATTCTTACTTTAAGAAGTGCGTGTTTCTTTGAGTCTAGAAGTCTGGTATCATGTCTTCCAAGGCTCACTAAAATAGCAAGGGATCTCTATGAGGAATGAAGCTCATGGAAAATACTAATCTTAAAATAGATTTGATATAACTCCAGATTAATAGAAATAGCTATTTATATTCTGCTCAACTATCGATTTTTACGGCATATTCCTTGATAGGCCTGCATTGAATTTTCCTTCTGTGCCAACACTATTTTATTAATTCTTTCCTAGGCCTTTTATAAAGGCTCTGTTTCCTGAAAATCTTCAAGTGGACAAGAAGGGCCGTCCTACCACTGCAGGCAGTAAAATCAAAGTATGTCTAGTTTTGTCGTGTTAGTATGTGCATATATGGGGATGTGTTTGTGTATGGATACCTAAATAAAAATTAAAAAAAGTAGTCTTTGCTGGTTTTACTGTCCAGACGTTTTAAGAGATTGACATCAGGAGTATCTTGATTGCAAAGTGATGCATTGTTTCAGCTGTTAGAATCATGTTTTGCCCAGCATCACTGTTCATTAAATGTTTTGCTCAGCTGCATTCTACAGCAGTGGATTTTCCAAATGAGCAATTGATGGTAGCAATAATAGTACTTGCATGTGCATAATGAATGAGCCCCTTCACTCAGCCACTCGATGTCCTACAATTAACTACAGTTAACTGATCTCTTTATAGTGCAGAAATGCAGGGGGGGCTGATCCAACACCCACTGGAGTCAACAGAAGTCTTTCTACTGACCATAATGTGCATTGAATAAGGCAGCAAGTGTTAGAAGGCAAGCATCTTTTTGGTAACTGGTTGTAAAATATATGCTTAGATTACACACTTGCAGACTTTGGAAATCGATATTTTATCAGCCTCTTTCCTCATATTTCACCCTAGCAATCAAGTTCACCTGATGCATTCCTTGTCACTCCATTTTTTTTATATAAGTTTATTACATAGCTGGAGGTAATGGTGCCTTCTATTTACCAATAAATTTTTCATGAGGTGCATATTGTTCCAAGACACTTTGGTTGTTCTGGAGAAATACCAAAGTCTACTGGATCCAGTCAACTGAATCATCAGCAGATAGTTGATAATTTTTAGAATTCTCTCACAGAATTTGCCCTGTTCAGCTCATATCCTATTGTTTTCCCCCAATTTTACAGAAGCAAGCAAATGACCTTGTTGGCACCCTGATGAAGTGTACACCCCATTACATCCGCTGCATCAAACCAAATGAAACAAAGAAGTCTCGAGACTGGGAGGAGAGCAGGTATGGATAAGCAGAGTATGTGATGAGAAACAGTGCCAATAGTAAAAAAAAAAAAATCAAAAAATTCCGAATTTGTAATCGTACAGCCTACAAACAGAACTAGATACTCTAAAACCTTCAGAAATGAAAACTGGCATGACCTCTCCTGAACTTTGAAGATAAGATGTAGTCACTTGGTCTAAATCAGCAGTTAGTATAGGCAGTTCTCAGCTTTTCTCAGATCAGTTATGAGTAATCAACATTTGCATAACAGTAACACAATAGGTATATGAAAGACTCAGTTTTCCACGTAGAATTTGCATGCCAAAAGCATTACACATCAATTCTAACTTGTGCTTTATGCTTTGAAAACAGCTTCTTTTAGGTAGCTAAAAAGCCAGCAGGATGTCTGTATCTGCTTTTATCTCTCAAACTTATCAAAAATTCTTTATAGCCAAGAATGTAGAAGGTTCCTTTTTTACTTCTTGACTTTTAAGTTTCATTTGCCAGGTCTTTAAAGAGAAGTCACTAGAACATCACATCAGGTGGTTATATGGACATTAAATAGATGTCTAAATCATCAGTTTGGTTTATTGCATCTGTTTTAAGGCATCTTTAACTATGCGATGCTTTATAGCATCTTCCTAGTATCTGAAAAATGGTGGTATTCTTTTTTTGCACTGAGGTGATCAGTGCAGTAGGTATGCTATGTGATGTCCTAACACAAATAACATTTTTATATATATATATATACACACCAAGTACTATATACCAAGTACATTTGATATTGGTAAAAGCGCTGATAAAGCAAGTGGTTATTTTTATCACAGTGAAACAACTTGCAAAGTCTGATAAAAAAAGCATTCTTGACCATATCAACAACATGCCAGGATTCACTTCCTGCCATTTGGCATGCAGACTAGCACAGTCACGTGGTAGAGTCACTAGTCACAGTCACGAGTAGAGGGCTTACAGAAGCCACAGTTGGGACTGCGCTTGAAAGTGTCATTTAGGTCTTGGCAGTAAGTGTAGACCCTCTCTCTCTTGCTTTTCCACCCTTGAAAATCATACTATGCAGCACTTAATTTTCCACTGACACTGGGGACCAAAGGAGGAAAGTAAGTGATCCTGGAAAAAGTGCGTCTAAAACTTTTAAAAGGATAAGTTGAGGGGCTTTTAAAGTCAATCATTTACATACTGGTAAAGAGGCCTATTATTGTTGAAGGTGTTGCTAGGAAACCAATGAAACAAACAAACAAAAACCTAGTCCTGAGAAGAGGCCAGCTTTCAGGAAGGCCCTTTTGGAGCAAAAACGGGCAAGATTTCTTTTTGTTTGCCCATGAGGAGGATGGTATTTGGCAAATGCAGCAGCTCCTGATGACAAATAAATTACAAAGGATTGTATACTGTCAAACTGAGACACAAGTGGAGGTGGTTCTTACAATGGTAATCCTTCATCCCTGTTTAAAAATCCTAACATTCTCTCCCATTTCAAACCGTGATTTCCCTATGTTATACTAGGGCCTCACAGAGGATATCATGATGTAGCAGTTAGTGACATGTCTAAATTTATATACATGACAGCTGAAACTTAAGTTTAATTTTGTTTTTTTCATGATTTTACTATGAGAAAGTTGTGTTGAGGGAAATACAAAACATAACTGAGTTTATGTGGTATTTTGCTGCATGTTGGTTTAGGATTTTTTTGTTTTCTTCTGCAATCAGATAATGCTGTATCATACACATGCTGCCTTAGTCAATGTGACAGGATTAGTGTATCTGATCTGTTTATTAGTAGCATGTTTCTAGACTGAAAAAGTGACTGAAAAAGGAAAAAAAAACACCTTCACAAAGCCTGTCTTAACTTCATGCTCACAGAAGCCCCATCATTCCAGCTTTGTACTGCTGTTGAATTATTCCAGAATATTTAGCACTGAAACATAGACCTTATGCAATATCTAAACTTTGTATAATACCTTAGTTATTCTAAAAATTGGGGTGTTCTTGAAATGTGTTTTTGTTCAGGTCCTGGCACAGCCACTTGGACTTGTATTCAAAATTGCTGCATTAGCTGAATTCCCAGACCCTGACCTGCTTGAGGTTGATGTCTGGAGAGAGATTTTCAGTGTGCCTTTTCTCAGAAAGAAAAGGAAAAACAGAAAAATGTCTCAAATTCTCTGTTGCTGGACACTAATACTGGCAGGACAGCAAGAAAATGGGAGTAATACTGTTGCTCCAGTGCATTATTCCAGATGTGAACAGGAGGAAAAGCTATAAACAGGAAAATGTATTTTTGTCCACCAACTTTCTACTGTACCAGAATTCCTGGAGTGGGTACAAAACACACTTTATTCCTTGAACATAGCAAGATTAAAATGTGCAATATTATTTATTATAAGCTAAAAGAGCAGTATCACTCATTATTTAGTAGAATACCTCTCATAAGTGTTCTTTGGAAAGAAGAAATAACTGAAGAGCTTTTGTCATTTGTAGCATGGGATTTCAAAAGTTTTTTCCCTTTATACTATGAGTCATGTGAAAAGAATGTCTCAACCAAAAAAAGAAGAGATCAATGGGCAATACACTTTATATCGAAATTTAACATTTCAAAATAGCTAGAGAAATAACATTGAATTAACCAGGACTTCTTAAGGTTTTGAAAAATCTTTCGTGATATCAGAGAAATAGTAAGCAAAACAAAATTAAATGACTCCTTATAGGCTCACCTTTTTATTATTATATATAAATAAGCGCTTTTGTATATACTTTTTGTTAAACTTGCAGGACTAAATCTTAATAATGCTTACATTTCTGACAAAGATAAAGCTTCTATAATTTGTCCTGTAAAAGAACAGAAACAGAAGCCTCTGAACACCGCATTTCAGAGTTAAAAACTGACATTGTCTCTTCCAGCTACATGACTTAGATGAGGAAATTAAGGAAATGTAAAGCAAAACTGCAAGAGTCATATTGTTAAGGAAGTTCACTGAAATTCTTCAAATCAAATCTCCAAACATGAAATAATAGACTAGCAGGATATTTAAGAAGGAACATAAAATAACAAACCACAGTTCCAGAAAGAGGAAGATATTGGTGCCAAAAGGAAGCTTTTTTTCTTCTGCTGTTTTTCTGCATTGAGATTCATGGGGGCATATTTGTTCCCTGTTTAGAACCTGAAGGGATGTGTTTTGCATGAGGGAACTGTAATGGTGTTGGGTGTTTCAGTTTACATTTGCAGCAGAGTCCCTCCACAGCCATTAGCATTTTCTGTGGGGCTGGTACCAGCTCAGTTTTTGCTTGTAATTGAAGTATGCCATGAACAAGCTTACCAGGCATGCTTTGGCCAAGTGTTGTACCTGTCCTCATATCCTTCCTTTGCAGCATGGTAAAATTAGGAGGAACGCTAGCTTTTCATGAATATACTGGCCTGGCTTTCTTCTTTCTGATTCTGTGTGTAATGAAAGTGTGGCATCTGTGTCTTTCTCCAGCCACCAGATTTGGTCCTTTCTCCAGAACAACCGAAAAAGAGCTACTGTGTGCTACTGTTGATGTTTGAGCTATGTAAAACATAGGTGAAACCAACAATAAAAGAACACAAACTAATTTCCTCCTTCCTTGGATACCAGCTATGTAGTTGTATAGGTAATAGTTACTTGGCCATTTATGGGTAATAATATTAGTTAAGAAATTTATACATAAATTAGTTAGGAGATGGGAAGTTAAACTCAGAAAAAATGCTAAGGTAAACTTGCTGCATATATTTCAGTAATGTAGTCTACCTGCCCTGAGTATTTTTCCTACCATGCAGTGTGCACGGTACTGTGCAAGAATAGATTCATATACCTGTGCATGAATTTTAGAAGTCAGTAGTGTTTAAACATTATATGGACTTTTAAGAATACTGCAATCCACAAAGATGCTGAAATAAAATGGAATGTAAATCTTGCATTGTTTTTGTCCACAGGGTAAAACATCAAGTGGAATACTTAGGTCTGAAAGAAAACATTCGAGTAAGAAGAGCTGGCTATGCCTACAGGCGGGTTTTCAAGAAGTTTTTGCAGAGGTAGGGTAATAGTCACTTTGAAGTATTACCACACAGTTGTTTGTTTACATGATAAGGAAAAGAAGAATTTGCAAGCTTGTCATTTCCCACTTACCCTTTCATTTTTCTGCGTTTACCGTGCTTATGATCTAGGTTACACAGATTTGAATGTGTCTTAAAGACTGGCTTTGTGTCTTTGGAAATATTTTTATTTTTCTATAAACTTGCGTAAGACCTCAGTTCTTCTTGTAGTGCTGTGAAGAAGGTTCCTCAAAGTTAAAAAGAGTTAAGGGAACTTGGGAGCCGCAGAGCCTGGAATCTGAGTGTCTAGCTGCTAGCCTTTGTTTAAAACGTTACTGCTTCTAGCTCTCCCCACTCTTCTTTCCCTACGGCAGAAGATAGGTAAAGAAATACATGCCTGCTGTGTAAGTGTAAAGAGTAACCTTGGCTTAAATTGCTCGTTATATCCTTCCACTGGTGTTCAGACAGCTGGGAATGGTTATAACTCAAACCACTGCAGCTGCTCACTGAACAAAAGCAAGTCAGAGCTCTGTAAGACCAATCTTATTTTCGGTGTCTTAGAACCAGCTGTAAAGATGATTAACTACCTCCACTAGCTAATGAAATGCTCTTAAGTAAGAACAATTTCAAGATTTATACAGCATTCAGCTTCTGTTTTTTATAAAATTGAGACATACAGCTAATAACCACCCAAACTGGGGCATTACATGACAAATCAGCTTTTGTTGGAAGCCTTCGTGATAAATATGAGAATATAAACCTAAAAATCCAATAAGTTGTTGCAAGGAATGGAGTACAATTAATCAGACAGCACAAAACCAAGCCACTGGTAATAATACTTCATGGTGATACAGAGAATGTTCTAATCATGTAGTGATAGACAGACCAAAAATATCTTAAAGTATGGACACAATTTTCAGTATAGAACAATTTAAAATCACTTTTCTTCATGATCTTCAAGCCCAGACATATAAACATGAATATGCTTCAGATTGCATTACTTAACACAGACTTGCTGAGACAGAGTAACAGATTAATAACATGTATTAGATCTAGCTTCCACAGCTGTTGAACACTGATTGTGAAAATCTGGCTACACAAAGGAAAGTTACATGGTACTTCTGGAAAGTGAATAGATTTCTATACTTCACTTTACATGTAGAGATCCACAGGCAACTGAAACTATTATTTGTGGAATTCATCTGTTTGTTTCAAGTTAGTCTTGTGAAATTTAACATTTTGTTACAATTAAAACTCTTCCTGCAACCTTTCCATTCACAGTTTCCTAGCATCCAGAACAAGCTCTGTTCTGACACCCTGAGTCAGTGTGAGTAAAAGTGCGCTGAGGCATGGGATGGACAGGAAATGCATGCTTGTACACTTGTTTTCATTGGGAGTTCCTTGGCCGCTCCATATAATCGGAGACTTGTAGCCTGAATAGACTTTTATGTACAAAATTTACATTTGCATGCAAAAAGCCAGTCACTGAGGAGGCCTGTGTGTTTCAGTGCATAACCAGTCTGAAAGTCAAACTCCATACTCTAATCTTTAGACCTAGGACCTAACTGCTTACTGTGAATTTATAATAGATAATTTGGGGGTGTAGTCATGATTTGAAATGGTTTCAGAAGCATTTTAAGAACACACTTAGTACTTGTGTCAAAATCATGTGTAAGATCAAATTACACAAGCTTGAAAAAAATGAGATACATGGATATTGACATAACCAGTTTAATGGGAAGCATGCACAAGTATATTAGAGGAAAGCACTATGTCTAATCAGCAGTGAACAGTGATAGAATTGTCACGTTATAAAATTGTGAAATGCTTAATTGGTGGATGTTATAGAGTAATTTGTTTCTTCTGCCCTGTAGCCTTGTCACACCAGTAAAACATAGGAAGGTAATGAGTTTATGAAAAACGAGAATTTAAAACGTATTCTTCTTTTGTACCCAAGAGCTTTACTTATACTAAAAGGTCTAAAGTCATGTTTTTCCCTGTGCCTTCCTTTATAGCTCAGAAGATGTAGGAAAGAATTTGTAACATGCTGAAAGGCAGTGTCAAATTCTGCGGTGTGGAAGGTAGCAGTTTCAAACGCCGTTATTAACATCAGCACCTTTAAATTCAGACTTGCTTAGACCCACCTATGCAACTATACTGTTGGCAGTATGTGATGAACCTGCAAAAGAGGCTGTTAATTATATAAGTCAGGATTTACTTTAATGTACAACTCCTTACTATGTGGCATCTATTTATCCCATAATACTGATAAATTACATAAGTATGTGTGTACATTGCCTTAAAAATAGATGATGTATAATATACTTCTACGTTTAAGATGGTATAAGAGCTACTTTGTTACACCATGATGTGTAGTATCTGAGCATTTGTTAACTAATAGATTTGACCATAACATCAGTAGATTCTTTGAATCCTACTGAATTATTCAGAAGTTAGCTTTCTCCTTTCATATACTTGCTATTCAGAGGTGTTTGTGATCAGTTCCTTTTTAACTGTTTGCTATTTTTCTTTGCGTAGTATTGTTAAGTTGCATGACACTGTTTCTGCTTCCTGGCTGGATAACATTTTAGATGTCAGGAATGAGTAATGAACATTCTCTTAATGAATTTTCTAACGATTCCTTGTGTGATTTTTTGAGAATTTTATTAGGAGCTGCCTAAATCTGTTTAAGAAACAAGAACTTGGGAATTACAACCAGCTGAACTCTACTTTATCACTTTTTTTATTGGTTGAATAGTTTTACTAATAAGCATGATTTAGTTTATATAACTCAAGTATGCTTAAGGCATTAAAAAAAATTGTCAAGAGTAAAGAACATAAAAGATTTAGGGGAGAAATTTCTCACAACTTGTTTAGCTGTTCTTTAGTCTCATTGTCAAAGGAGTCTATCTGCTGCTAGAGAAGTTTTACTTATCCATAGACACACTGAAGCAGCTAAAGCCCATCAGTGCTCCTTGGCAGGCAGTGGAACAAGGCAGCTTTGTAACTCCAGCCCAGCAGTTCTAAAAGCCCTAGTTAAGCCTGAAAAAGTGGACAGTTTATAAGGGGCTGCAACCTGGCATCCACCTCATTTTCAAGGCTTAAAGAAAACACCATGAGACAGAAGTCTGCTCACCTCTTCTTATCAAAGACATGGTATTATAGCACTTCCCTGCCTCCTTTCCTAGCCCTTTGTGTGATCAGTTCCTGGTGTTCCCTCCAGGTATCTGTATCTTCCCTCTTGTACCAGAGGCCAAGCCAAAGGCTTACTGGCTCCTTGCTAAATGCAGAACAGCTGTTGAACAAGTGGGCTAGGAGCATGAGCTGGCCACTTGCTTAGAAACACAAAAGGCCTTTGTCAGAACAAGACAGGCAGAGAAGGCTTGAGTGGGAAATTTGCCATGTGCTTGGGAACAAATCTAGAATACTAAAGGTGTAGGTACTTGTATCTGGACCATAAGTCATTGCTAGTAAATAACCTTGCCCTGGACTTAAGGAGATCACAGCAGAACTTTCTGTAATTAACTACTGCAGTTACCAAATGGAAACGGGAAGCTTCTGGACACTGTTGCCCTTCTCATTGCAGTTGTTTGGTATTGCTAAACAAGTAACGTTTAATACTGTGCATCTTCCCACACTCTAAGCTTCTGTAAGTCCTGCTGAAACTGTCAACCCTCCCTCAGGGTAATACTAAGAGTCAGTGGTATTCTGCTGCTGCTGTTTGGTGTCAGGTTTTAATCTCTTCTCCTTGGTTGTTAAGGTACGCCATTCTGACCAAAGCAACCTGGCCTTCCTGGAAAGGAGAAGAGAAACAAGGAGTTCTCCATCTGCTTCAGTCAGTCAACATGGATCCTGACCAATACCAGCTTGGGAAATCCAAAGTCTTCATCAAAGCTCCAGAGTCTGTAAGTGTGGTAGAACATCAGTCTTTAAATACAAAACTGTTTTGCTGAAGTAAAAGGCCTGCTTACTCAGAAGCTATGCATGACATCTGCTAAGATGAGAGAAGCATAAGAATCTAAGTCAAGCTGGGCAGGTCTGTCACAGGTGCCTCAACGCTGTACAGGGATTCCAGGCACTTTTATAAATGGGCACAGTACGTATGGACCGTGCGCGATTTTAACACTAATACAAGGAGCATTAAATGCATCAAGAAGAGGAGAAGGAATATGAAAATGCTTTGGTGTCAGGTTGCACATGGCAATGTTCCATCAGAGAATCTGTCATATGAAGGAATATCATGGCATGAAAACCTATCTATGACCACTAGCCCAAGAAAGCGGTCCTCTTCTCAGTACAAGAACTACTGATGAAAGTAGCCCCCGGTTATAGTAAGGATGTGTTACACATCATTGAGTAACTGCATCAGTGTTCCAGAATGACTGCAACTTGAAATCCCATTCAAAGAGACTATTAGGGAGACATCATACGGCTGTTTTTATCCTGTGGCTGCTAAACTGCGTAAAATCTGTTTGAAAAATGTTTTTACATCACTGTTCAGGACAGTTGTCAAGGAAAAAACTATGCTTTGCTCACCATGATGTACTCCTTATTTATCAGAAGCAGTCAGGCTTAGTCTGTATGGCATACCTTGCCCTTGAGCATTAGGTGCTTTCTTGGAGCTTCACCTAAAGTTGCATGTCAAAATAAAAGCAGGACACTTCGATTGCTATCATTTTCTTTTCCAGAAAAATATTTTTTGCTCTGTAGAACAACAGTAATTCGGGCAATGACACTACTGTGCCCAATCACGTTGAAGGATCTCTGTTAAAGGGAAAAAGATAATACTTCTCCAAGTCATAATAAAAATTGTGTTGTTTCTACCTGAAATAGGGTAAGATGATATCAGCTCTGTTCAGGAATAACGAGACTTTACATTCCTGCCATCTGAGAGACACGTTTGTATGATAAAGCGTATAGTGTTCAAGGTGTAGGTTATTGGAATGCTTAGGTGCATGTTGGCAGAGCAGGAAATTCTAGTATAGCATGAATCCTACTTCATCATTGCAAGCAACACCTTAGCTAGCCAATTATGAGGAAGTGTGAGCTTTATCTGCCTTTCTCTGTAGCACAGGCCAGGGTTTATTTCCTAAGATTATTGAGGAGTTTTGTTTTGCAAAGTTGGTGCAATAGCCTTCGACATTAGTGGATGTCTTTGATAGCTCTTCTTGTGACATTACAGTTGTGACTTTTAGTCCTTTACTGATGACCTCAAGTTTATTATAGGGTGGTGGCAAGTACACATTCTAGTCAAGTATCTATTTGAATTAATACAGACAACTTAGTTGCCTGTAATGACAAGGGACCAGAATTAGTAATTCAAGCAATATCTTCCAGTCCTGTGTTCATTATCTCAATACTGTAGTAAACCTGATTTTCTTGTTTTCACAGTGAAATTATTTTGCATCCATGCCGTTCATTGCAATTAGTTAAAAACCACATACAATCTCGATTTGGGAGATAAACAATTAAGGGAAGAAAACAAAATAATTTTTGTGTAATGGCTGTTTTCTTGATGTTATGCTACTCTATGGATAAGTCAATCCAAAATTTTAAATTATTTTTGTTTTCAGATTTGTGTAATAAATCATATAAGGAACTATCTTCCTTTCCTGGCTGCTAAAATACCCTAAGCTTGTTATGTTTGCCCCTTATAAGAACACAGATTGTCAGCAGCTATATCTTCTCACAAAGAAAGAAATGGAATCATTTGCTGGTGACTGTCTTCTGTTTAATAGCCAAGTGCTCACATAGGATTGATGAATCTAGTTCCCCTTCGCTCTGCACCTGAGTTGCACAAGGGCTTGATCCATGCCTCTGCTGAAGCTGAGGAAGGTTTTTGCATCAGGAACACTCATGCCAGTGTGCTGAAACCCCATCTAGTGCTTGTGTGTTTGTGAAGAGATTTTTTTTTTTTAATAAGTTTGCTGTAGATGGAGAGTTGCCAACTGTGAAATAAGGTTTTATGGGTGGCAGAAAGGAGGCTTCATTATTTACATTTCCATCAAACACCTGAATAAATAACTCTGTACAAGAGCAAATGAGGTTCTGCAGAAATGGTTTGCACTAGATCAAGTTTCCTTTTTAAGATCAATCTGAACAACAGTTTTTCTAGATTTGCATGGTTTAGGGCAGCAAATAAAAAGAAAAAGAAAGAGATCCTAAAGACCAGGTTTGCTTCTTAATATGCCTGTTTTTACTGATTTTCTCTCTTTTGAAAGCTAGGAAAAAAGTTCTTATGCATATTTAACACACAATAGAGGGAAATAATAAGCAACAGTCATGTCAGTGGACTGATTTAGTACTGTAATTGTTAGCTAAATGCTTGTGCTTCTGATGAGGCAAGAAAACATTTAACTAAACTCAAAGTATGTAAAAGGCTTTAGTGAAATATGCTGTATCCTACAATAATTATGAAGTTGTTCTAATGCATTAAATTTACATATCATTGGGTATCAAGAGTAACGGGTAGACTTGTAAGACCCAGAACTACTCACGCATCAGAGATTTCTTCCAGAAAAGGTCACCTTAACATCTGGTCTCAAATCCTACAGTGGTAGAGACACCAGCTTGGATCTAGAGTGAAACGCACTGTCAAGTTCTTGCTTTTTCTTGAACTTCTCATGTAAAATGTTTGACCCTCCCTACCGTCTCTTTGTACAGCTATTTTTGCTAGAAGAGATGAGAGAGAGGAAGTATGATGGGTATGCCAGGGCCATCCAGAAGGCATGGAGGAAGCATGTGGCCAGGAAAAAATACGTACAGATGAGAGAAGAAGGTATGTCACAACTTCTGATGACAGATATTTCACACGTGGTTCCAGAAACGCAAGGAGTACAACAAGAGATGAAGAAAGTATCTGTCTCTATAGAGCAAACCATTATATTGCAGATCGTTGTCTAGGAATGACTGCAAATTGTTGGACCCCAAAGGTACCCACCAATTAGGCTGGCGGCTCTGCATGCATGGATTTCTCAGACTACCCAGTGTTTTGCTCTTACAACAAAGCCAGACTGAACAGGATAGAGATCAGGGATGTTCCAGGAGAAGTGAAAAAGTACAAGCCTTCCCACAGTTATACAGGACCATGATAGTCTGTAGATGATACAAATCAATCCAAGGACTGTAATCCTTAGTTGTATGAGTTATGTGAATGAAGAACATTCTTGGTTTGGAAGGGTTCATCTTCAATTTCCAGCAATGAGTGAGAGATTCCTTAGTTCCAGAAGGGCTCTCGATTCATCAGAACTGCTGAGCTTGCCATCAGTGTATTTCATTAGGAATGGATTTAATAATCACATGGATCTTTTATAAAGGATTAGTAGCAGTGCTTCACTATTTTTTTTTCCATATTATGAACAATTGGGTTATCACTTCCTTTCAAAAAGTTCTGCTTGAAATAGTTAGCTCTTGCAGATGACGAGTTTAGAAAATTACTAAGTAAATACTATTAATCTACGTTTGGTTTTGGTCTTTAAGCGTCAGATCTATTGCTGAACAAGAAAGAGAGAAGACGGAACAGCATTAACAGGAATTTTGTGGGAGATTACATAGGCATGGAGGACCATCCAGAGCTACGCCAGTTTGTGGGCAAACGGGAGAAGATTGATTTTGCCGACACTGTAACTAAATATGATAGACGGTTTAAGGTAGGTTTAAGAACAACATCCACTAATGATGAGTTCTGCTAGGGAGTTACAGATGTCTTTACCATCTTTTAACAAAAACTCCACTGTGTTAGCATCATGCCATCTGGGATACTAGCTTGAAAAAAGTGTCTTTGACCTGAAGGACACACAGGAAAGCAGTTACACCCTTGTGATTGCACCATTGCTGTTGTTAAACCTATCGTCCCAGGATGAAGGCTTTATGGGACTTGCTGGGCAGAAAGCTACATTAGTTAGGAAATGGGGAGCAAAGCTACTCTCCTGACCTGTGCAATCTGACTCTGAAGTCATGTGATCAATCACATCAGAATTGTTTTCACTCGAACCAAACACGAACAGTATTACCCCAAATCATAGTACATCACAACATTAATCCAGGGATCTCCATATAGCTATGTATTTTCGAACAATTTTGTGTTTCAGAGTGTGAAGCGAGATCTTGTCCTCACTCCAACGTGCATATACCTAATTGGGCGTGAAAAGATAAAGCAGGGTCCAGAGAAAGGCCAAGTGAAGGAAGTCTTAAAGCGAAGAATGGAAGTGGAGAGAATTCTTTCCATTTCTCTAAGGTCAGTACCTTCAAAATATCTTTCCATTGACAGAGAAATTTGTGTGAGATGGGGGAAATAAGTTGATTGATGAAGGGTGAATTTCTTAAGCTATATTAATTGAATCTTTTAAACAAAGAGAGCTGAAGCCTTATTTTCACTCCCAGCCCTAGTAAGTGTGTTACAGCAGTAGATGTTTACATTTATAGCCAACAGGCAAACGTTTTCTGACTAGTTCTTAAAATGTTTCACTTACACTGAGTCTCACCTGTCTGCTGTGTCCCTAAAATGTCTTCTGTGAAGGATATATTCACCATGCATAAGCAGGTTCTAGTAAGTTTTAGCTCAAGCTTGTATCTCAGAAATAATTCTTACTTACAGAAGTACACCTTGTACACATCCACTCCTTCCTAAAGGGGTGTTCTCTCTCTGGTGAGCTGGTAAAACCTTTATTTCTAGTTGGATTTCACATAACTTCAGTTGACTGTATGTCAAGCCAATCCCAGATTGCAGGAAATATCAGAGGTGTCCACACAGAGCTGAGAAAACCCAATTAGGTGAGCAAAACCAGGAAGCAATCGCCGATGAGACCAGTGAATTCTTGCCTGTATCATTTCATCCCTTTGAAGATGGATACCTCTGCATTTGTTACTGCAGTTTATCAGAGCTGGTAGCTGAGTGTAATGTAATGCAAGAGAATACCAATCCAGGGCAAGAAGTGTACTTTAAATCTTGAAATAAATTACTATTTTAACAGAATACAAGTCTACACTTGAGTACTGTGTATTGATAGCTACTGTAAAGGTGTTTCAGTATATGCTTATAAAACATTCCCATTAGCATAGCCAGAAATCTTCTCACAGACATTATCCAGTACTTAAAACCAGAAGATTTCACATTTTTGCAGAATTCCTCACAGCCATTTCAAGATTAGGGAAAGATCTGCAAGATGTGTCTGCTTACAGTACCATTTTCGAAACCTGTGGTTTATTTGTCATACACCTTTATAACAAAAGTTGCAACAAAATAACTGTAGTAGATCTAGGTTAAAGACGAGAGTGGAACCTGTCTTTTTAGTGCTCGGAGTTTGGACTGTGTGCTCTGCAAACCTTGCACAGATTGCAGCCAGGCACTTGAATTGGGCCTGTAGCACTCCAAAGGCATAGGCGCTGAGTCAGCTCAAAGGATGGCTGCCTGCCAATTTAGTGAAAGCTGTTACACCCCTCTCGCATGTAAATAACAGTTCCACAGAAGCAGAACCAAATATACTTAAATTCAGAGGAAATACGTATGTTATGTTATGTCTAATAATGTTTTGAACTTAGCTTATTGATTTTATTTTGCTGTAAAAAACATTGGGTTTTGTATATGCTCAAAGTAGATTCAGAATTACAGGCTATAATTCTGTCCAGGTATTCCTCCAAAACCAAACCCTAAAAAACCTACAGGGGCAAGAGGGCCTTTCCCTGTTACCATTTTAGTATGGCCTGATTCCAAAATGAGTCTTAATCAGTCTCAACTCTGTATTGAAGCGGCTTAGTAGTAAAACAAGGCTCTGGGTGCAGGGGCTCTGAAATTTACTGCTTCTCTCAAACCTGAGATAATCTTGTCTCAGTGACAAGAGTTAGTGCTTGTAACATTTAACAGTCTTCAATTAGCAAAACTAGAGTGAAACCTTTGTTTAGTAATGTATTACCTACTATGTATTTTTTTGGGGGGGGGAGGGGGAACAAATAAAACACAAAACCCCAAACAGTTTTTCAGATGTCAGACTCAAAGCAAAAATTGTGTTAACTCTTAACTTGCATTCTCTCATGTGTTTTCAAAACTCCAGTTTATTGTCCCTATAGTTTAAATTTTCTACACCTCTGAGATAATTGATGGTTCTGAAGTGTATCTCAAACCTCTGTACTAGAAGGAAAGAATTGCAGTAACATTCTTCATGATCTTATCCAGAATGGATTTGGCTCTATTCTGTATTGCAGCCTCAAAGTTTTATAAATTTCAATTCTTATTTGTACTATTTTTCATGCAATATTAAAACATAACTAAATCCAAAATGAAATATAGACTAAATGGAAGGGGGAGAAAGGATAACTGGATTCTTGCATTGCTATGTAAATGATACCTCTCAAGAAACCCATGCACAATATATTGATGTAAGCTTATATCAATACACTTAGAAACAAAAAAGGCAGAATAATCAACACGTATTAACAGCAATTAACACTACATAACAATTTAAGGAGTTGAAATTTAAAGTGCAAATGCCCAACTTGGAATTTGTTCAGAGTACTGAGAATGACAATCCATACTCTTATGGAAACATTCTTGCGTTTTTAGTAACAATAAATAACTGAGCGTTGAAATTCATCTGATAAGGAGTGACGCAGGACATCCTAACAGTATTGTGAAGTCACACTCTTGACCAAATCAGCAAGAACAGGACCATTGACTGGATAATATTTACTGTAGGGTCTTGAGCTTTTCTTGTATGTCTCTTTCAGAACCTTCCTGAGGCTCTAGATTTGCTCAATGATAGGAAAGGAGGTTGTGCTCTTACTCTGTTTTTACAGATTTCTTATTGCTATTGTGAATAGTAATTAGGTACATTTGTAGTTTCATACACCCTTTTCCAAACTATGGGAAAGATTCCAGAATTTGAAAGGAGATTAGGGAGTGCACAGGTGGTAGGTAGATTTTTAGAAAAACAGGCAGTGATACAACTCATCCTTTACCTCATGTCTCAAGTGAGTTAGAATTGTATTTTCACAGCTGACAGTCAAGAGCACCTCTAGCAACATTATGAAGCTATTTTTAATTCTGCATTAAAAAGCACTCACCGTCTGTAGAGAGAGTCATAGTCTTCAGTAACCAGATGAAAAGTGAGGGTCAGAAAGCCGGGCCTGCTCCTCCCTGTCAGATTTATAGAGTCAGCAATCAGGCAGACCAGCTGGGAGAGGACAAGGGAGGAGCATGCTCAAAGTGGAAGGCTGTTGATGGCTAGGTAATTAGGATCAGGAGACAGTGATGAGGGCAAATAGGCCTAATTTTATCTCTGACAGAAGGAGGGGACTTTTTTTTTTCTGAGCTGAATGTTCTTTGAGTTCCTTATGTGCTACAATTAATCTATTTTACATTTATAGATTTGGGTGACATGTTAGCGCCTTCTTTGTGTGATGTGTTGCTATGCAAGCTGGTTTTTAGTGATAGGTATGTAGCTTTGCCTTGCCCTTCACCTGGCTGCCAAAGCCACCCGCCTGGTTTTCCACAGCCCTAACCACTGCAATGCAGACATTCACACTCCTGAGTTACATGTACTCATTTTTTAGAAAACAACAGTGAAAGCTTGTAATGAATGTTAATTCTAAATCCAACAGGATTTGAAAATTCCATTTCTCCAGAGAGAAATGCAAACCTGAGAGTGCCTTTTTCACTTAGTAGGTAGTATCTAATGTACTGAAATAAATTGCTATTATAAAATAGTATTTTCTGATGTTAGTAATAGCAGCAGAAGATTGACCAACAACATTGACAAAAGAGCAGAGAAGCTTTGGCTTTAGCCTCCCTGCAGCGGACTAAACAATCATGACAAGAAGCCCCACATTTTCTGCCAGGAATACTTAACAATATCTAATCAATGCTCCTTTCTTCATTGGTTGCACTCTATTTTGTGAAATATCACACTGGTGATATAATTGTTTTGTGGTAAGGTTGAGCAATTCTCAGCTCTGCATAGTTGTCAGAAGTGCTGTGCTGTCTCTTCTCCCAGCCACACGTTTTCCTACACTAGCCAGCACTCAGGTGGCTGCATGGGACATGGAGGAGACATTGAAAAGTAAGAGAAGCAGAAAATTAATCTACCAGGAAAGGGCAGGGGATGGATTCTAGCCTGAGGGAAGGAACAGCAATGCACATGAATAAAAAGGGTGAGGGGCAGAGGGCTTCTGACAGCTCAACAACGTTAACTCGATTTAAACTGGTTATGAAATCACACATGAAATCAGAGGTTTCTTGTCACTTCTAATCCAGTGCAAATCCAGGGCTGCCCAAGGGGCAGTCCCCTCCCTCCGTCACTATGCTCCCACTGTTTCCTTGTGTCTGCTCTAGCATCGCTCTCCCCCTGTGCCGTGACCTGGTTCTGTGAGCTCATCCAGTGGGATGCTAACCAGCTTCAAAATACCATTATTTTACTGTGGGATCAGCAAATTGAACCAGAGCATCCTGTGGTTGCTTATATGCTGTTCAAGTCAGGCAGTAAGGGAGGACCCATGGCCTCCATTTTCAGGCCTTACAGTTGTATCTGGAAAGCTTGCTTATACCTCATTGTAGAGGGGATGCAGAAACAGCCAGGCACCAGTGGTTACAGCAGGGAAGTATGTCAACATGCTGATAAAAGGAAGAACGATACACATGTAAACAAATTACAGGCATGCTGGAACAATAGTAATGCTGGCTAGGACGCCACAGAACTGTTTTTACTGTGGGGACTCTGGAAGGGCAGAAATCAGCCTTGCAAGTTACTGATGTGGATATTGTTTTCTGTGGATTTGTTTCCAGCATCTTCAGCAGGTGTAAATAGGAGTCCATCCAGAGGTGGCAATGGACCCCCAACACATGTGTTTTTTATACTGTGCTAAACCAGTCCAAGCTAAAGCCAATGGAAAGTTGAAAGCTTTCATTCCAAATTTGCTTTCTTTGGGTTTCAATCTTACTTTAGTAACCATCAAGTTTCCAATTCACCTCTAATCACAAGGTTTGCCATTATTGAAGAGCTGGACTTTTAATTGTAACTTTAAAAGCACACGTTCTTTTGATAACAGTAATTACTGTAAAATGACTAAGCAGTATTCCTTTCTCTCAAAAAGGATTGTTTCAGATATTCCATTATCACCTCCTGAAAAAAGCCCACACCTGTTCTCAAAAAGCAAGACTATAATTAACGCTACTTGGCCTTTCTTATGTTTTTTGAAAATTAACCATGAGTACGCTGCAAATGTCGTTACAATGCTGGCTGTATTTGCTGATGAAATTTTAATCTGAATGGTATATGTTCTGATTTCTTTTCAGCACAATGCAGGATGACATTTTCATTCTACATGAACAGGAATATGATAGTTTGCTCGAATCGGTCTTCAAAACTGAGTTTTTAAGCCTCTTATCAAAACGATACGAAGAGAAAACACAAAGAAAACTACCTCTGAAATTTAGCAATACGTGAGTTATGGTTTTTTTCAATGAGCTTCTAAGAATAAATAGTCTTTGTTCTTGCTGCCAAGGCAAATGTGTAAGTGCTAGTTGTTTTGCTCCTGACACTATGCTTTGTTTTAAAATAGTAAGAGGCAGCACAGTGTAAAATCCGTATGTGCAAGGAGACCAGGCTCTTTCTGATTAGCTCATGAGAGTAATAGATTAGGCTTGTACCTGGGCCATCTGCCGCGTCCCACTGTCTGTGTGCACAAAAGAGTTGCCTTCGTTGTACTGAACATGGCATCAGGCTCAGGGGTCTGCAGCTTGGCGCCAGCAAAGCTGTGGCTCACAGCAAGGGCCAGGCCAGGCCCTGCACAGTTCATGTGCAAGCTCTCCATCTCTCTGCTGGCTGCTGCTTCCTATCGCAACAAGGGAGCATCCTCTTCCAGCACCTTAGCCTTGACCTAGGAGTGAAAACATCATGGTAAGGAGTTCAAAAGACAGTTCCAGAGACATAATGTAACAGTCTGAAATTCTGAAGTTTGTTGTGGAGACAGAGGACTGCACAGCAAGAGTAAGTCTAAAGACCCTCTATTAAATGATAGTGGGAATGTTTTTTAGAAGCAAGCCTGAAAAGCTACAGAATGTTTGATGTGCGTTTTAGCTGTAAGGACGTGCTGGAAACTATCCCAACAAACATGTGCTTTTGTTAATACTCCTACCCGTCAAGCAGATTAGCAGCAGCAGGTCTTGGATTTGGATGTTTATTTTATTTCCTTCGAAAGAATTATAAAAGGTAACAGGAGATTATTATTTTGGTTTGGAAAGGGTGTAGGAGGACAACTGAAGCGTGGAACATTCCGGTAGTGTATACTCTTATACACTGGGAAACCAAAGCCAGTACCAGGAGTAAATTTTTTGTTCATGTAAGATGTAATGTATCGGACTTCTGGGGCCTTGTCCAAAACCAAGCCATAACTTCCTTAGCTCAGAGCCGATTACAGTTCAGAGCAGACATAGTGTGGAAATGCTGGGAAAGAATATATGTGTGTGTGCACACGCACATAGGAAAAAATTTAGATTTGAAAGATTGAAGTATATGTATGCAAAAAAGTTTACTCCCAGAACATGCAGAAGGCCTACTTCTAAAGTATTTTTTGGCATATACATATATATTCATACATATACCATTCATATAATGGTATATACAGAAGAATATTTAGGCACAGAGCACTCTTGCTTGCTCCAGTAGAGTCTGCTGCAGATGCAGTGATGTTTGATGGCAGATACATCTCTTACTCAGACCTTTGCATGTTTTTCCTCAAAGCCCACTGTACTGTCCATCCTCTCCAGCACATATTAAACTTCCTTTGAGTAGCTCTACCAGGAAAGTTAAAACATCAAGTAAGAAGAACACTTTAAAAAGCATAAATAAGAGATTTAATTAGGTGGTTTATGTCAGCTAAGTCACTCAGGGAATATAAATTCTCAGTCTAAGCTTTTTATTTTTGTATTTCTAAGTTGTCTGCTGCCAAGTTATATTGTCCTGATTTGACACAGAAATGCTTTCTGTTTTTTTGTTCATGTGCTTACATTAGACTTGAAGTGAAGCTGAAAAAAGAGAGTTGGGGACCCTGGAGCAGTAGTGGTTCTCGACAAGTGCAATTTATGCAAGGCCAAGGAGATATAGCCATTCTCAAGCCAAGTAATAAAGTGCTGCAGATCAGCATCGGACCAGGGCTACCAAAGAATTCCCGTAAGTTTGAATTTCTTTTAGAAATTAGTGGATGGTATAGAAATGTAGAGAATGGGTGCTGCTTTATCGCCTTGCTTGCCTCTAGCCTCAGCATGTTCTTAATTATTTGTCTGTAACACTTAAAAGAAGAGGCAAGTTACAGATCCTAATGATACAGCAGAATGCTCTGCTGCTCTACAGTCGTGCTGGAATTTTGTTACTTTCACTATATAGCAACTGTTTCTGAAACGTCTGAAATTCTCTATCTCGCAGCAAAAGAAATTAGGGCATTTAAACATGTGACATATTACAAATGGCACGATTAGCCAGGCATTTTGGGGAAGAGTCTTTCACCCTGCTCTGAGCTTCTGCAGGCTTGCTGATGAAGAAGGGCTGTGATATGAGGAAAAGCAGCCTCTCTGCTTCGCCAAAGATTGAGCTGCAAATAGACCAGTGTCTCAGGTTTCGTGTCCTACCTTCTTCTCATACTAGTTGCTGATCAGAAACAGTACAGTCAAAAGTGCTGCTGTGCCAGCTATCCATGGTTTATAAATGAGTTCATAAAGCTAGTGGTCTTTTGGGCCTCGTTTAACGGTAGGCTTGAGACAGCTTTACTTTATATCCTGTGGCTGAACTGGATCACAAAAGGGAGCATAAGCCTGAGACATTCTTACTGCATCTAAAGCTTTAGCACAACCTGGCCAACACTGGCCGGATTCATTATTCCTGAAGATCAGCTCTTTCTGATCACAGAGTAGGGGTCTGGCAGCCAGAAGGACGTACCTAATTAATATAATTGTAAAAGGGTAACGAAATGTTGCTGGTTTCTTTCAGGTCCTACTAGACGGAACCTTACCCAAAGTACAGGGTATTCCAACAGGTCTCAAAGTCAGACTTACCCTATGAGAGCCGCACCGCCTCCTCCTGGTAAGTCCTCTTAGTCTCGGGCAAAAACAAAATTTCAGATTCAGGCTTTTGCTTTATTCTTGTCATATGGTAATTTTTACCCATTAAAAAGTCATAGTAAAGGTTTAAAATCCTCTTCAAAAGATCCTGTCTGGAAAACATATATTGTAGGCGTTTTACGAAATGTATTGTTGGAGTCCGAAGACAATCAAACTGGTGTTCCACCAGAGATATCCTGGTTGTCATGGACACCACCATGTTCAGCCACTTAGTATAAGACACTGAATATAAAACTAACCCCATGGCCTTCTCCAATTTCCTTTCTAAGGTAAAAGCTGCACTCTTATCAAGCCATAGATGATGCTTTGCAGTGAAAGTGCTTTCAGTGTCAAACAATAGCATCGAATTTATGTCTCATTGTCCTACCCAGTTATGTAACAACTTTTGTGTGCGCTGAATGCTGAGAGGTATCAGCTGTGCCAGTCAGCAGCATGGCTTTCTGCATGGGATTGATGTCATTAGGGTGTTTCACTTCTGCCCTTGGGAGATATGATTAATTTAGCCTGTGAACTCAGAGGGGAGAACAATATTCCATTGACCCAACATTTCCCAAGAGTTATTTTAATTACACTCCCACAATATTTTTTTTAACAAAGGGTTTGCTTTCAGTCAGCTGTTCTTTACTGAGAAGCACATTGCTAATGGTGTAAGTCGGGTGTGCAGCCAGTCTTGGTCACCAAATTAACTAGGTAATTCCCAATCCTAGTAAAACTTCATAGCCATATGACTCCAACTAAGGCCAGCATGATCTGCAAGAACTGCTTGTAGTATGGAGGGAAATTACTGTAGTTTAAAGGAGTTAACCTGTCTGCAAACACATATATAAAACATTCATACAGGATGAGTTAAAGCAAGGAAAGTCTGTTTTAGTATCTTCAAAAACTCTTTCAGCAGTTTTGTAGCTACATGAGAAAGACAAAAACACTGGTTCAATAAGCCTTGTGCCTGCAGACCAAGCCCAAACTTGCCTCATGTAGGTAAGGTAGTTTGAATGTAGATTTGCAGGCAAGTCCAAGGCACCAGAGGATGCCCATATGTACAGGATGGCCTTTTGTAATCATATAACCCCAGTGCTTGTGACAGCTCCTGAACAGACATGTCAACAGAGTCCTGCCTCTGTGTGCGGCAAGACACTGGGCTAACTTTCTTGCAGGGATTGATGTCATCAGGGCCCTTCACCTCTGCCGTAGAGAGACAAAATTAAGTTAGCCTAAGAACTTCGAGAGGAGAACGGTATTTATTGACTCACCGTTTCCCAAGTGTTCAACTGTGGAGTTGAACGAGATGTTCATGGACCAGTGGACCACACTGTGGTGTCCAGGCAGGGTAAGCGTTAAGTACTAGTTAAATGCTGTGTGGACCATGACGCATTAGGGTATCATGTTTAAAACATGAGAAGTCTTTCATACACACCTCAAATCAATTACTGTAACACAGTTTTCTGTTTGTGGTGTGTTGTTTTTTTTTTTTAATTCAAACTCTTCTGTAAAGTAGCCAATTATATCTGGAAAAATAAGATTGAAGACAGCTGTTATAAAAGAATTCCAATTAGATTGTCCAGACTTTCAGGGAGTCTGAGGCAATTGCATGATTTGGGCACATTCTTCCTTGAAAGTCACAAACAATTCTCTCCATCCTGCTCTCCAGTGTGGGAAAGTAACATTTCAAATGATCAAGGATGACGGCCCACAGTGTATTCTGCTATTTTCACATCTGTTTTGAAAGTAAGGGTCCAGTTGCTGAACAGACTGTTATGTGTATGTTCAGAATAAAACAAACCTGTATTTCAGTAACCATAATGTATGTGCCATACTAGCTTGGGTCCCAAAGTGAGTTTTATGTATGAGTTTATGACTACTTAGTCTCTGCCACAGTACCAAGAGAATGCAAGAAGCAAAGACCAGCTGTTGAAGGCAGTAAGCTTTTTCCAAGTGTCGTGATTATGAATTCTCCTCTCTGCACAGCTATTCATTCTGTTAATTTTCAACAGACATCATCACAATGGAAAGAGGAGAGGATCACCCACAGCATAAACCAATCTGATTTTTAATACAAGCATAGCTCCCATTTTATTCAGTGGGGGTTTCAGGAATGTAAAGCATGCAGAATTGAGCTCCTTAGAGCTGAGATCCTGCAAGTAGCTCAGACATTGGCAGGTTTGTTTTAAATTCAAGTTAGAGGCATAATTATTTAAATGCATTTACCCTTGTCATCACTTAGAAAATTCAAACTCCTTTTGAGCTATCAAAGTAGCATTAAGGCCTTTTTTTTTTTTACAAAAAAAAACAAAGCAAAACACCAACAAACCAAACCAAACCAAAAAAGTCAAAACACTTGCTTGTTAAAATAAACAAATAACTCATAGCAACTTAAAAAACAATCTATCCAGTATTCAAGGAGTTGGACGGAGCTTAAAAGAAAAGAGACCCCCCCCAGCAATTTTAGCTAGCTTTAGATCAGCTCTTAGCTGGATAAAATTTTAAGAGGTGTGGTGGTCACATGCTAGCTAACATTAATATGGTTGAATTCAGCTGAGAGCTGATCTTCTTGCTTGCTTGTAACATTCAAGGCACATGTCTCAAACTTGAGCACAAGTCCATGAACACACGAACCCAAAATAGATCATGAGCAGACCTGAAACTGTGTATAAATCAAACTGTAAGAATTCAACATTATTTTGTTTTCAAGTTCCTGTCTTGCTGACAGTAGAATCTAACTGACAGCTGAGCCATCAACACAAGGAAAAGCTACCTTTACTGAGCTGTAGTTTGGAGTGGATGTGTTCACACTTCATTTACTTCTAGGTCAGCAGCAAAACGGAGTAATAAATCCTCCACAGTTTGTGCCACTTCCCCATGTCCCAGGAAATCAACGGGCCAATCAGAAAAACCTGTACACAAATATGACACGACCAACTTTACCACGGCAACTGTCAGGAGGATCAGGCAAGGTTTCACAGCAACCAGAAAGCTTGGATTTCCTGAAAGTACCTGACCAAGGAGCAGCCGGGTAAGATTTTACATTAAATCTGAGAAAAAAGTGTCAATTTTTGTAAATAGCTTCACACACCCAAACTGTTCATGACTGATAAACTTATATTGTGTACATAGATCACCAGATGGTGCTGTTGAGCTGTACGCAAAGGTATCATCATCTGCCATAGGATTTCAAAACACATAGTCCATTGCAGACCTTTAGGAATAAAGGTGAACCAGTTCTAGTTTAATATCTTAAATTTGCATGGTACCTTCTTCAGGACATTAAGACACTTGGCAGAGTTTTAACTAGGCCTTTTTTGCCTTCTGGTTTACAGATGATAAACAGTAGCTCTGATACTTCATGGCAACTGTCATGCCCAGAAATGCTGGCTAATAGTCCTTTTGTTTCAGCTTTGACTCCCAACTCATATACCAGACTTGTACTTCTTTTTAGGAGGAAGGCTTGGCAGCATGACATTCAAGATTATTTCAGCATCATTTGGACTTCCAAGCTGCAGCCTTCCAGAATATATTACCATGACAGTCCTACAAGATGTGGGGGTGGGTGGGTCTTACTGTCATAACTAGGTATTTCCGAATAGCCAAGAGTGAAAAGCATCAAAACAATCACCACATGTAGCAGAAAGAAGAAACCAAGAAATCAGGGGCTTAGTAGAGGGAAGCAGAACAAGTTGTTCTCAACTCTGAAACCAGCTGCTCCAGATCTTGACTGAAAATCCAGAAGCAGGCAAAACCTCCCATTTGTGGAAATCATGAAGACACGAGTCTTCTCCCAAATATTTATGGGACCTTAGTGCTCCAGAATGATAAAGGCCTTATAAAATTAAGTTTTTCAATGATTGAACAGTTCTACTTTAACTCAGCCCTTACATTTCACTCTCTTGTAGAAGATTAGTGGAACTTTACTTTAGTGGGCATTTGTGTGCCACTTAATTGTCAAATACTGCTGCCTATTCAGGAGTCCTAGCAAAAAAAAAAAAAAAAAAAAGAAATAAGCTGGTTCTGAATAAGCAGTTTGTGTTTCTTCTTGCTGATGACTTCCTATTTGTGTGATTTAATTCTGATGTAACCAAGTCTCAGAGAAGTTACTGTTAGTAACAGCTGGTTGTCCCAAAGCATATTGAATCAACAAGAAAAGCTACAACAGCAGATAGAATAAAAATCCACTGTGGTAAAACATGATAACTCTGCATAGTAATGGCTAGTGCAGACACAATTCTGTAGTCCACAGCTCTTCAAGTAAACATGCATGATAAATACCTCCTTGTTAAGTAGGAAAGCCCTGTGTATGTTGAACAAGCCATCATTCTTCCATCTCTGTCCACACGATATTGAGGGGAAAAACAAGAGGAAATTCAGGCTTTTCCTGCTGAGAACTATGTATTTGCAGGTTCTTAGTAAATTACAGTTCTGTGTCCTCCTTGCTTCTTTTCCTGCAAATGGCCTCTCTCTTTCCCTCCCCTCCAGCAGATTGTTACCTCCCTCTGTAGGAGATCGCCTCTATAGCCCAGCCTCCCCCAGAGAGCCGCCCGACAAGCTTTACATTGTACCTGTGACTGACTGACTAATGGCAGAGTCTGAGCCTTTGCTTACCAACAGCTAGAGCAGCATATATCCCCTGAAGGTGATGTAAAAGTGTGAAGTAAAATCGGAGACGATGCTGTAGTAAAAATTCTGCCTAAGGAAGTGCCCTCAGAGTTTCCCACAATCCCATTCTTTCACTTTTATCATACATTGTCCACTGTAATAATGCGGCACTGACGTGCCACATTCAAAGGTTTTTGTTGTTGCTCACTAACACTTAAGCAGTCATGATATTTTCACTCTGAGCTGCCAGTCGTGTCCAAGTTCACAGGCCCGACACAACAAATCATTTTGCCAAATAGGGGAGAGCTTGCACTTGAAGGACATCGAGTAAATCTGGGAGAAATCAAGATTAAGTCAAACTTTCACTGTTTCCACCTGACCTTCTGCAATCCTTAACCTATTTGCTCTCAGCCCTGGAATATTCTGAGGGATTAGATGGATCAGCTCAGTCCCCTTCTCCAGTGATCCACACAAATGGAGTTCTTAGAGGCAGCAAAAAAATTAATTTTTAACCATATCAAGAGCAACTTTTGGTACCAAGAGACCCTTCTCAACTATCATAGACAAGCTCCTTAGCAGATGTTCTGCACTAAATTCTCCTGTTGGCCTAAGCATTCTTTTTTGTGTGTGATCCAACTGGCTACGGTACTGATTTAGCATATTACTTACAGCGATGCTTCTAGTGAGCATTAGACACCTCAAAGAAATCAAATAAGTAATAAGCAAGTGTACACAGAGTTGATAGATTTTCAGTATCAAAAGAAGGGCACAGGGTTCCTAAGTAGGGGCTTTCTAGTTCTTAAACACAGAGTAGAGGTGGTCAGCCCTCCAGCAAAATTCGGCACGTACAGTGGCTTTTTTTACAGTACTAATGGCAGTCATTTTTCCCACTGTGCACCAAGTGTTAGCCATAAGACATTGTAAGCATATTTAGAGCATTTTTCTGTTTAAGATCAGTTTTCAAATGAGAAAGAAATCAGAAACAAGTGGCCACTGCTACAGAACCATTTCAAAACTGTCAGCACGTGCTAATGTTTTCAGATGCATTTCCATCTTTTTTAACTTCCATGCCTTTAAGTGGTGAAATTTTCTCATTGCATGCCAACTTATTGTTAAAGCTGTTTTGTTAATATTAGACTTCTACGGTTCATGTAACAACAACAAAAATCCCATAGGATAAAGCCATTGTGATTTCAGTCAGACAACTGTGACTGACACATGCATCACTGTAAAATGTAGCAGTC
Source organism: Tauraco erythrolophus (assembly GCF_009769465.1). NCBI lineage: Eukaryota > Metazoa > Chordata > Aves > Musophagiformes > Musophagidae > Tauraco > Tauraco erythrolophus. Next base: position 16,205,889 of record NC_141478.1, on the reverse strand, counting down.
ACCAGGTACATAATGAGATAGGAACTATCATGTTGGACTAAAAAGATTAGTTGCATCATACCACAGTTTCTAATGCCATGACTGCACATCAACAACCCCATCTGTTCCAGTCGTACGAGTTATCTCTTATTAAAGCTTCTGTTATTTATAGTTACCATTTTAAATGGCAATTATTGGTGTAGTCCAAGGGAAGAAAACAAAACACACTGTATTAGGATGAAATCTTCACTGCCTGCCCCAGTTTTCACCGATACCTGTGTATGCTCAAGAGTGGTAGAAAAAACTCCACAAACACACAGCAGTAATTGCAACCAGAACAAGTAGGGCACAGGCATCCATTGCTCCCCTCTGGATGGATTTTGTGGAAGTCAAGCTTCTCTATAGGAAGCCACAAGTAAGACAAAAGAGTGCTTAGTAACATAGCCTGTGATTCTGAGGAAAGAGGTAGGGAGGGGAACTAGGGTTGGTTGTTTTGTTCTTTTGGTTTTGTTGTGGTTTGTTTTTTTTTTTTCTTTCAAAGCGAGCCACAGCTGTAGGCAGCATGCAGTAGCAATACAGATGCTACTGTATAAGATAAAGGAACATCTGAGAAGGGCCAGGCAAAGTGATTGCTTAGCCCTTAATATTGCAATACAGGAGTTGCTGCCTGTCTAGTCCACCCTGCAAGTCCATCGAATTGCACTTCCTGAAGTGCAAAATAGTATTTGGGTCAGAAATGGTGGAAAGGTCCCACTCTGAGAGGCGCGCAGTGCAGCCCAAGGAGGATATACTTTCAGGTGCCATTGACACAAGCAGGTAATTTGGTGTTACGTCTGTGTGAGCTCAGACAGCGTCAGGCTGGTCTGGGAGCTGGAGTGTTCTGGCTTTGCTGGTGCGTCACACCGCAGGCCGAGCACGCCGGCCAAAGCCCAGTTGGTAATGGCCGTAATAGCGCCACAGCCCAGTTACGGTCCCTCCCACAGCGCTGCGGCTGAGGCGCATTTCAGTAGCTGTTTCACAGCTGTTCCCACCCACGGTACCTCTCTGGCCGCAGACAGCTCGGGGACAATCTCCTCGGGGTAAACGGCGGGAAAATCCCCAAACTCACCACCCGGCCGCTGCGGTCAGCGCTGCCAACGCTGCCGCCTCGGCCCGTTCCCGCCCAAGCGCGGCCGCCCCGTCAGCCGCGCGCGTGCCGGCCGGCGCCCGCATCGGGGTAGGCGCGCGCCCTCTGCTGGCAGCCGCGAGGCACAGCGCGCGGCCCCGCGGCACCAAACCCGGGGCGGTGCTGCTGGTGCCCTCACTGCCTGCTCGCCGTTGTCACCGCGGCCAGCGCGAGAACCGGGACCCCTCCGGCCCGAACACTCACCTGGCCAGGTCAGCGGAGCGTTTTCCAGACAGGTCAATTCCCAAAGCCGGTCCAGAACAGAGTGGGGCTCACAAAGGAACAGGGCAGCAGGTGTGCCCGACCCCTGAGGGGTTCTGCCTGTTCAGGAGCGTTCCCAGCATGGCTATCCTCCAGTTTCCTCAATACGTTGACCACAACGAAGAACATCCTAGAGGCGTTTAGCAGCAGTGAGACCAAAAGGAGCACACGTGTACGAAAGTGACAAGGCTGGCTGCCTCAGCATTGCCAGCTCTCTTTCCTTCATGTACTAAAAAGAAACAATATTACTTTATTCAGCACTGCTTTTCAGATAAGTTTCCTCTCTGACGTTTTGCACAAGGGAAAGCTCTAGTGCTCCCTATACACAAGGTATGAGCTACAAGAGTTGTGAATTTAGTCTTTCAAAACCACAGCCGCCATAGATAAAACTTGTGAATTATGTTTATTTTTAGCAAAGCCACCAAGAAGGATGCACTGGTACTAGCACAGCTTTAATTTCTAGCCATCACTAACAAGCCAATACAAGCCCGAGCTTAGAAATAGCATGCTCTCACCAGCAAAACAGCTCATTTAAGATATCCCTGTTCTACTGTGATTGCAGAAAAGCTGAGCTACTTTTCTAAAAGACTTGCTCTGAATGCTGTTCTTTCCCTACCCAGGTCTAGGTTTCACAATGTACCCTATCCCAAGCAAAGTCAATACATGCTGAGCAACAGGAGAAAAACCCTCTCTCCTAGTAGATAAACGTAGGACTGAAATGCAGTTAACACTTACTTCAAAGCTGTTTCTGGTGCAGTTCACGACACAGACTCAGCACTAGACAGAGATGTATTAAAAATTAAGTCTAGGACTTCATGTAAGTAACTGCAAACCGTTTCTGCAAGAGCTGTGTGACATTATTGTGGCATTACATAACCCAATCATAGTTCAGTCTCCTCCATATCACTGCAACATTTCTAATCATTCAGTACAGTTATTTATTATTTATTTTAAACTGACCTATTGCATCTAATACCTGTTCTCTCTTCCAGCCTTTATTAGCTGATGAGCTGGCAAAATGCATTTCTTCCCTCTTTCCCCTTCCTAATCTTTGGAGTGGTCACAGCTGTGACAGAGTTTGTGCAGCATCTCCCCTGCTGCTTCAGAGTTGACTATAACACAACAAGTCCATAGACGGCCCTGGAATCTGAGGCAACCTAAAAGAGATGCAGTCTCTCTTACAGCTTAGTCACAAGAATGGTAAAGTAGCAAGCCTGTGAGCTAGAACTTTGTTTTTAATACTCGAAACTACATCCCTGGTGAAGCTGGGGCACGTGGGGAAAGACTAAGCTGTGTAGATGCCAAGATATGCATGAATTGCATGTGCACACTTGTTTACATTCCAGCCTGAGCACTAAAACGTCTTCTCTGCATTTGAACTGCTGTTTGGAAGTGCCCATTTATCCATTTCAGTGGGACAGAAATGGCAACTCTGTCCCTTTCACAGCAAAGTCTTACACCGCTATTTTTAATTGTTGTGACATTTAAAAGAATCCGATTTCTCTTGTTCTGCGATACTCTTTAGAATCAGTTCATTAGGACAGAGGGGCTGATGAAGCTCAGGTTCAAGTTGTAGCTTTGAAGCATGTTAACGTTTGCTTTCCTATTAGTGTTCGCAGGCAGTCAACAAACCGACCCCCACCAGCTGGAGGAAGGCCTAAACCACAGCCAAAGCCGAAGCCTCAGGTACCACAGTGCAGGGCACTGTACGCATATGACGCTCAGGACACGGATGAACTTAGCTTTAATGCCAACGACACGATTGATATAATTAAAGAAGGTACGTAGAGATCAAAGGTTTTGTTACTTAAGTACTAATCTTGAAGGTACACTGTCACAAGTAGTTAAAAGACAGGACTTTTTGAGCCACCCCATGGTTATCTTCTCTCATTAGGCTTGCAGATTTCTATGATAGCTCGGGGAGCAGAGAAGTTGCCACACCTCTTCACTTAAAAGCAGGTCAGACAGATCAATGACATACCCATTATTTGGTACTGCAGATCTGCAGATTTAGTTAAGAGTAATTCTATCACAGGCTCTGGCTGAAAAATTAGCCTAAACCACAGCTACAGCACAAGAACCAAAAAATAATACAGCAGTTCCAACTCTCTGGAGGCACTGTGCTACAGCAGTTCCAACTCTCTGGAGGCACTGTGATACGGCCAAAAGATTAGCAGAGTCAGGGTCTCCAAATCATTTCTCCTTAGTCCTTCACAAAAAGGCTCTTGCTGCATGGAATAGCTTTGCAAGGCTGCCTCAGAAAGTATACAAAAGTTTACAGAACCTCACTACTTACTTTGCTTTGTCACAGATCCTTCCGGCTGGTGGACAGGAAGACTACGAGGGAAACAAGGTCTGTTTCCCAACAATTATGTCACAAAGATATAAAAGACCATCAGACAAAAATTTGCACGAAGTTACTAGTGGCTGAAGATGTTTTTCCCTTGGGTTCAGGACACTTCTGAGATCTGCCACTCTCAGCAGCATTTTCACCAGTAAAGTTGTATATGAGCAGGAAGAAAATTACCCACAGCGCAGACTTTGATCCCTTCTCTCAGAAGCATTCAGCCATGGACATACTGACCAATTATTTATTATATTTAAAACCTGGTGTTAACACCTAGTAAGCAAAGAATGTTCAAACCTACCACCTTGAAACAGAAAGGTGCTTTGCAGTCTGGGACCAGGGACTTTGAAAGGGGCATATTTACTAAGTGCCTTCAGCTGAGTTATCAGTGACCTTTTTAACTATCTACTGAAGATAACATTAAATGCACATTTCCACTCATGCAGACGGTTCTGGGGAACATGTTAAGTATGCTGCTGCTACACATCAAAAAGATTTAGGCTCATTTGGGAATATTACCATCTAAAAACCTACTGTGATGGAGTATGTAAGTAATTATGTACAGAGTTGTAGTGGAACTGGTTTGTTTGCTGATGTGTTTAGGGACTCCAGCAGGCACTGTAAGAAGTTAAAACAGAAAACTATGTAGTACTGTATCGTAGAATGGTTTGGGTTGGAAGGGACCTTCAAGATCATCTAGTTCCAACCCCCCTGCCATGGGCAGGAACACTTTCCACTAGATCAGGTTGCTCAAAGCCTCCTCCAGCCTGGCCTTGAACATTTCCAGGAATGAGGCATCCACAACTTCTCTGGGCAACCTGTTCCAGTGCCTCACCATCCTCAAAGTAAAGAATTTCTTCTGTCTAATATTAATCTCCCCTCTTTCCGTCTAAAGCCATTGCCCCTTGTCCTATCACTACACATGCTTGTAGAAAATTCCTCTCTAGCTTTCTTGTAGGCCCCCTTCAGGTACTGGAAGGCTGCTATAAGATCTCCCCAGAGCCTTCTCCAGGGTCAACAACCCCAACTCTTTCAGCCTGTCTTCATAGGAGAGGTGCTCCAGCCCTCAGATCATCTTCACGGCCCTTCTCTGGACTTGTTCCAACAGGTCCATGTCCTTCTTATGTTGGGGCCCCAGAGCTGAACACAGAACTCGGTGAGGTCTGACAAGAGTAGAGGGGCAGAATCACCTCCCTCAACCTGCTGGCCACACTTCTTTTGATGCAGCCCAGGATGTGGTTGGCTTTCTGGGCTGCCAGCGCACATTGCTGGCTCATGTTGAGCTTCTCATCAACCAAAACCCCTAAGTCCTTCTCCTCAGAGCTGTTCTCAATCCATTCTCTGCCCAGCCTGTACTTGTGCTTGGGATTGCCCCAGCCCAAATGCAGGGCCTTGCACTTGGCCATGTTGAACTTCATGAGGTTCGCAAGGGCCCACCTCTCAGGCCTGTCAAGGTCCCTCTGGATGGCATCCCTTCCCTCCAGTGTGTCCACAACATTGCACAGCTCAGTGTCATCAACAAACTTGCTGAGGGTGCACTCGATCCCACTGTCCATGTCTCTGACAAAGATGTTAAACGTGCGGCACTGGCCCTGATACCAACTCCTGAGGAACACCACTCGTCACTGGTCTCCACTGGGACATCAAACTGTTGACCCGCAACTCTTTTGAGTACAACCATCCAGCCAATTCCTTATCCACCAAGTGCTCCACCTGTCAAATCCGTATCTCTCCTATTTATAGACAATGATGTCATGCAGGACAGTTTCAAATGCTTTGGATAAGTCCAGGCAGATGATGTCAGTTGCTCTTCCCTTATCCACCAATGCTGTAACCCCATTATAGATGGCCACCAAATTTGTCAAGCACAATTTGCCTGTAGTGAAGCCATGTATGCTATACAATGTTGCCTTCTTCAAGACTTGTATTATAATATGGCTGGCCCATGTTGGATTTATGTTTAATGCTCTAAGAAGAGTCTTTATGCAGAGCTGTACATTTATAGAAACAGATCTTACACTGTATATAAAAAACAAGTATGGTAGAAACATGTATGAATGTATAATGTAGTATTCCACTGTTCTTACTCATGAAGTAGTTACAGAATTTTTATGCCAGGTACTTACAGATATGCACTACTCCTTTTAAATGGCAAAAAAGTGTTACTGCTCAAGTCTGATTCTCTCCCACACCAGAGGGGCTGTTGCTTGCCATACAGTTATCAGCATTCATGCTTTGCCTTCTAAACCTCCATAAAATAAACCACAACCAGCAGTTACCTGAACAGGTCTGTTCTCTGTGCAGTTTGTTTTCAGTTACATGTACAAACAGATCCCTTCACAACAACACGTTGGATTTTACTCCACTACTTCTATTGAAAATCCCCTTTTCCTTTGCTCCAAACCAAACCGTTTTCTCTATGCCTACCTCAAGTGCTGTGCATTACGTTTTCTTGTTAAAAGCAATTAAAAAAAACTGTATGTTGATATTAAGAAGTTGCATTAGCTTCAAGATACAGCTAAAAGTCTTGAATCCCCTCCCTTCTAAGCCACTGCCTAAGCCTGGTTTAGGCACACAAACTCCACTGCCGTTAAGAGGTGATGGACTTGTAGAAGCCACTTCTGGAAGACAGGAACTAGGGCCTCAGTCCCGGGGGGGAAATAATATACGGACGAGGGATACAAACATATACAAGGGATCAAGCACATTTTTCAAGACCATTTGCCATTTGAAGTGCTAGGCTTACTAGTCCTGCTTGAGAGGGTAACAATCAGTAGTTGCAACAACCTTCCCACTGAGGCCTGAGCTAATTTTGCAGTATTGGGTTCTTACCTTCTACATCAGAGCCAGCACACTGGTGAAGAGGAGACAACTGGGAAAAGGGATGTAATGAGTTCAGTGTAACTTACAGAATACCTAAGGGCCTGTAACTTAACATTACTTACATAGGACTAAGTTAACAAACAGGTTTAAATGAGGTATTGAGGCAGAAAAGTTGCATTACTTACACACTTTTACTCCTTGAGCATACAGATACCAATGTTTGTTAGAAACAAAGGAACGCAAAATGTTAAGTGATAAGGAAGAATCTACGGCGAGTTTGACTCGCCAGGAACAGAGCTTTATTGGAGGAAACAACAAAACAAAAAAAAAGGTGGGAGGGTGTGCAAGTGAACAGGCAATGAAATGCAAGTTTTGGGTTTTTTTGTCCAAGAAGTGGAGCAGGTTTTAAGACCTGAGCTGGTTCAAAAGGTCTCATCCCTATATTTCCACACCTACAGCCCCTGCACACAGTCATTAGCATCACAGGAGACTTAGATTTTTTTTTTCCCTACCTTCACTCCCTTTGTTTAGCTACACAAAGATAGAGAACACATTGTGTTATGTTACCTAAACACCAAGACTTACACAAGGCTAATACCTGTTACAGCTGGCCAACTTCTCTTCCTAAACTTGGAGGCAACAAACTATAAAAAAAAAAAATCCTCTATATTTCTTGGGGACAAGGCACTGAAATAGAGCACATACTTAGTATCTTTTAAGGTACACCAAGACAAACTGCCTGTCTGCTCTTTCTTACCTTACGAGTGAAAACCACAAGTTACCAAACATAACCCACTATAAAGCCTGGAGATTCTCATTGGAAACAACCACTGAAAATAATCGTCCACATCTAACAGCAAGTTGTATCAGTCACCTATGTAGTCAAATAGGTCCTGCTTGGACATGAGATTGCAGACATGTCTAGGTAGTGCTTTAAAGATTCACAGTCACAATACTTTTTCTTTTTTTTTTTTTTTTTTTAAAAGAGAGGAGCTTTATTTCTAGGTAGAGAGTTGTATTACAAAGCAAGTTTAAAATGTCACCACCTGAGTGAGTCTGAAACGTCTGTGGTAAGGCTGGAGTGCTATGTACAAGAACAGTAGTTTTGCCTCAATAGACAAACAAGGACAAAGTCAGGACTTGCTGCCTGGCGTTATCATAAGAGTGACGAAGCCAGGTCCTCGATTACCTCACCGCTCAGTTGAGGGATCGTGCTGATCGTCAGCAGTTTGCTGCTTGCATACTTGTTCTTTATAGCCTGCAGAGGCAGAGGAACAGTGTTACAAAAGATTTACACATACAGTATTTGTGTGTTCAGGCAGGTAATTTAGGATCAATTAGCCTGACTGCTTGGAAAACAAGCAAACAAACAAACAAGGTTAGAAATGAACCAGCTTGCCAAGTAGCAAGAGCAGAGTATGTCTTAAATGTTTTGAAGTTAGTACTAATGCCAACATCCTCTCACAGGCTCATCAGAATAGCATATGCTTTAAGATAATATACAGAACATTATGGAAGGAGCTACAATATGCAGCAAAGGTGTTTCTAAAACAATAAAAAGAAGACTTAAGTAGTCATACTTACAGTGTATTTTGTCAGCTTCTCATTTACTTTAACCACATTCTTGGCCATATGTTTCATAGTCATCACAATACTGTCTTCTGTATACCCAGTGTAGTACTGCTGCTTTGGACCCTGCAGCATAACAGTAGGAAATTTGGGATTTTTGAAGCGGAGATTGCTGCTCAAGACACAATCACTTCAGGTAGCAAACGCCCTAAGCTTCATGCACTAGCCTTGAGTGCTACAAATGGCAGTACTGTCAGTTTGGGCGACAGATCCAGAGTCACTTCTGGTGTGCAGTGTACATCTGGACACATTGATGCCAAGAACCACATTTCTACACTGCACAGAAGATAAAAGCAGCAACCCTTGCAAGAGTAACCACTAGTTGAATTACAGTTCACCATTCATGGTCCATGATTTCATTACTCTACATGTACTGTGCAAATTATGAAAACGTACCTTTATTTACAGTGTGGCCTTCTCTAACTCAATACTTTCAAGAGAATTTCATACCACAGCATTCACATAGAAAAAAAGATAGTATGTTTTCAGTGGTATATTCCTTTTTCTACCTGCAACTATGCATCAGGCTGCCCAACTGTCATTTGATCACCAGCATCATTACTAACCTAAACACAATTTTCTGAAGTAGCTGTTTTAATGGTTCAATTCAATTGACTGAAGGGAAAATCTCCTAACAATGAGTTTGATTATACATACCCATTTGTTACGTCCCAGAATCTTTTGGGACAAGCATAATGCAGCAGCTGCAATCTCTGAAGGACGATAGTGAACCATGTCATAGTCTATCAGCGTCAGCTCCATTAGGTATTTTGCTAGTGTATGTTGCTTAGCATCAGCCTAACAGATTGAGAGTTTGTTAATTCACAAAGTTTCATTTCACCTTATCATAATAATTCAGAATTGTTTATTCTATTTGTTAACTGACAAAACAAAAATAGTCAACAAAATATTTATTAAGGTCTAGGGACTGTACTCTCCAACAGGCACTCATCTCGAAATTAAGACCAGAGTCCAAACCAGTCTACTCTAGCCGCCATTTGGAATTTAGACGCAAAGTGAGGGATTTTAACAGAAAAATGCAGCATCAGGCACTGCTGTGCTCAACCAGGGATACAAGTGCTGCCTTTGTAATACACTAAGGTAGCAGGGGGAGGAATGTAAAATGACTTAAGGAGATCCATATTAGAACAGTCGGCTAACTTCAAGAGTTACCTAGTGGTCTGTTGAGGTAACTGAAGCCCACTTCAAGCGTGGCAGTTTCCACCTAAGTAGTTACACTCAAGTGAAAAGAGGATCAGGTCAAAGAGAAAGCTCATCTTTTGATTTCTAAATAACACAATATCCAAAAATTACAAAGAACTGCAACACTGCTCCCCTTTTACTAGGGAACACCCTGATCACCAGACAAAAGATTACTCTAAAAGCAAAGTTTCTGCTCTAGGTATGTTTAATTTACTCTAGCAGTAAAATTACTGCCACCAAGACTGAACACAGACCCCAGTATATACAAACGTGAACCATTACTGGCTGCCACAGTGACTTTGTCACATTACTGCACACAGTGGAGCTTCATAGCAGGAATATTTTTTGATCGAGTATGTAAGCAGAAAGTAAGATCATGTGATAAAAATGCCAGAAGCAACCCTGGTAAGACTTTACACATGTAGGAAAGTTCTAGATAATTAGGACAGGTACTCACCTCCCCAGCTTTTGATGCTCTTCTTAAGAAGTGAATTGGAAGAGGTCGTCCCAAGTTGAAGTCTAACTCTTTAAGAATAACCATCTCCATTTCTCTAACTTCATCGCTGGTGTAGGCATTGTCAGTAATGTAAACAAAGTCTGCTACATCAGGAGAGAACATCTCTTCGTATTTTGAGGCTAGAAGCAGCGCTGTTACACCCACCAGCTGAAGCTTCTTACGAGCTACTGGATGACTCTGCAATATAGGAATTTAAAAAGCAGGCCCCAAAATGTCAAACTCTAGATAAACAGATTCTAATTTATCAGTTTAAAAACAGAAGAATGACAGTGCTCATTCTTATAAATGAGATTTTTCCACTTGGAGTCAGAAGTGTCGCTATAATGACAGGCTCAAAGAGGACTGCAGCCTCAGAGTTAAGATGCTACATTATACAGAGCTCTTACACAAAGAGCAGATTTCACAGGTTCTTAGATTTATAAAGAAAGGATAAATCCTAAACTCCTTTAAAAGCATAGTCATTGAACAAGTCCCCTAATCCAAACGTGAGTTGAGAAGCATCATTCTTACCTGTAAGAAGCGATCCATAATTGCAACACACATATACAGCGTTTCCTGCAACAGCTGGAATCTTGAGTGGACCTGGACAAGCCAGTCAACTAAAATTGCACGCATACGCCCATTGATTGTCTTGCCATCAAGGTAATGCGGGCGGACTGACTGCTGCAGCTGTTGGAGAAACAACAACTGTGTGAGCAACACGATGAGCACTAGACTGCAGAAGCGCAGACGCAGGATGTCATACCTCGAGCTCTCTCAGGTACAGATAGATATCTTTCACGTAGTCAGTACACAGCTGGGGATTCCCCCAGTCCTCAGCATCGATGTCATCAACGTTGTGGAGCAGCACATCAGAGAAGGCTTGGCACAAATCCTCCTCTTGTGCAGACACATCCATAGGGACAGGAGACAGAATCTAAGGAACAGATCATAGTGCTTACATTTCTACTGTTTCAGCTGCAACATTTGTTTCCATGTTTTTCCAGTTACTAATGCAGTTTCTTGAGATAAAATAAGTTGAAACTGAGCTTGCATTCTAGTGCAGCAAGCTGTCACCAAGATGCTGTGCAGAGAGAATTAGAAGACCTTCCATTAATTGCCAGGTAAAGCAGAAACTTCATCCAGTACTTAACAGCTAGTTCTGCCCCTTCAACGTTAGCCTTTAAGCATAACATGCATTAAACCAAAACTTCAGTACAGAGGCTTTGCTTTTTCAGCAGGTAAACAAGATACATCTACAAACTGTTCTGAAGTTAGAGCTCTAAGTTGCTGTCCTGGTTTCAACAGGTGGATCGGGCTGCTAAGATTAAAGCACCTCAGGTGGTGGACTGGCAACATAAAGGTGAAAAATGTTCACCTTAACACTGTGAACATTTTTCACCTTAACATCTTCACTGGCAACATAAAGGTGAAAAATTTTTAGCTCATTAGGCCCATGATGCCTCAGGCCATCAAAGAAGATATGCAACATACAGATGGGCTCATGATCAAGGGGTGGACTTAACTATGGACACTACTGCAGAGGTGATCCATGAATGTGAAACATGCGCTGCAATCAAGCAAGCCAAGCGGTTAAAACCTCTTTGGGATGGAGGACATTGGTTAAAATGTAAGTATGGGGAGGCTTAGCAGATTGATTGTATCGCTCTTCCACAAACTTGTAGTGGCAAGCGTTACATGCTCACAATGGTGGATGCAACCACTGGATGGCTGGAAACCTATGCTGTGCCCCATGCCACTGCCCGAAACACAATCTCGGGCCTTGAAAAGCAAGTCATGTGGTGGCATGGCTTCCCAGAGAGAATTGAGTCAGATGAAAGGACCCATTTCCATAACAATCTTACAGACACTTGGGCCAAAGAGCATGGCATTGAGTGGGTATATCACATCCCCTATCATGCACCAGCTTCTGGGAAAACAATATAATGGACTGCTAAAAACCACACTGAAAGCAATAGGTGGTAGAACTTTCAAACACTGGGATACACGTTTGGCAAAGGCCACACCTGGCTAGTCAACACTAGAGGATCTGCCAATCGAGCTGGTCCTGCCCAGTCAGAACCTTTACGTACTGTAGAGGGGAATAAAGTCCCTGTAGCGCACATGAGGAATATGCAGGGGAAGACAGTTTGGGTTATTCCTGCCTCGGGTAAAGGTAAACCATTTGTGGGATTGCTTTTGCTCAAGGACCTGGGTGCACTTGGTGGGTGATGCAGAAGGATGAGGAAGTCCAATGTGTACCTCAAGGGAATTTGATGTTGGGTGAAAATAGACGATAAACTGAATTGAATTGTGTGATATTAATTGCTAAATAACTCTGTCACTGCATACCATCATTGCTATGGTTGTTACATTATACTGATGACATTAAATTAAGAATCATCCAGGTTAATGAAGAATGAACTTCGAGAGAACCAGAACTGATTCCAGATACCCAGCAACTTCCTCGAGATCGCCATCTTCAACCCGCAGACTGTGGACATGGACTGTTGCCGGATACACCAAGTACAAGCTCCAGATATCACATGCAACAGAGACTACATCATCTGTTCTACCGACTGAGCGAATTCCACATCATCTTTCCTGCCCTGAGAGACTGCTACAACAGATGAAGTCAGGAGTTACAGACTAAATGAACTCAACACACATTTTGAAGGGATGACCCACAGACTAAGGAAATAGTATCCATGTATTACATGAGGTTTGAACATGATGTGCGTGGTATGGAATAAGGGGTGGATACTGTCCTGGTTTCAGCTGGGACAGAGTTAGCTCTTCTTTTCAGCAGCTAGAAGAGCTCCGTGTTTTGGTTTTACTCAGAGGCTCGCTCTGAGAAGAACGCTGATAGTGCACTGATGTTTATAGTTGGCACTGAGGTCTCAAGGACTTTTCAGCTTCCCATGTTCTCGCCAGTGTGCAGGAGCACAACAGCATAGGGGGGAGCATAGCCGGGACAGAGGGTCCACAACTCCCCTCATGATTTGTACTTAGACTTAGGATTGAGGCCAAACTGGCGAATTAGTATTTCATGTCATGCCCAGCATAAAAATGGGGCCTTTGCTCTTCCGGGGCTCTCACTTTTGGACTCAGAGTGCTCTCTGTCTTGCTCTCTGTTTTCGGGCCTCTCGCTCATCCGGGATTTTGATGTCAGTACTTACCTGTTTTGGGATTGTTAATTCAGGATGAGATGGGCCTTAGTAAAGGGGTGGTGAGCAATTACACCGTACATCTCTCATTCGTATATATTTATGAATATATACATATATGTACAATGATATATTAGTAGCAGTACTAGTAAATTGTTCTTATCTCAACCCACGGGTCTCTTTTCCTTTTATCCTTTAATTCCCTTCCTCATCCCCAGGGCATGGGGGAGGGCGAGTGAACAGCTGTTTAGAGTTTAGTTGCCGAAGTGGCCTAAACCACATCAGCTGCAAATCAAATTAAGAATCAGAACAATATCATTACTTCCTACCTTTGGAACATCTATTTCTTTGATTGCTCGATTCACAGCAGCTGGAGGTTTAGGCAGTACAGTTACATTTATTGTCTTGCTAGGTCCTTTTGTAGGCTTTATAGATGCTTTGGAGCATTCTGTTTTCTGTAGTGAAAACAATTACTGTTAGTACAGAGCTAGTAATCCATCCTTTCCTTATAGACAGATTTCAAATATTCCTTTACCTTAGTAGCTACACGTGTTCCTCTCGTTGCAACTTTATTTCCTATTTCTTCCAAAGCAGCCCTTTTGCCAGTAAGGTGCGTTTTGGCTTTACTTTTAAGTTCAGTCACAGCATTCTCCATCCCTCTTGTGACCTAAACCAACAGAATTACAGCTTAAAAGACAGAAACCAAGTTTATTTAATTTTCAGATGCCTAACTCCTTTACATACTTACCACCACTGTGCCAGTGCACCTCTGTGTGTGCTATCCAATACTCAGCCAGTTTTTATTTCTTACCCATTCACACATGCTCAGAGGAAAAAGTCCCCTCTGTATAGAGGGGACATGTTGCAAGATTAGGGCAATGCACCCTATCTCGTTCTTCCCCACAAACGACTTTTTAATATTACAGTGCTCACCTGATGCTTAACTATTTATTGTATTTACACACTTTGTAACTATAGCAGTATTCCCACGAAGCTGAACAAGCCCACTTCTTTGTTACATGCATACCACATAAATTAAAAAGTTGTTTAAAACTAAAGTTTTTTTGAAAATAAACACCCTTTATTATGCAGAGAAAAAAAAAACGGCCAAGTTTCAGGAGTTTCTTGTGGAGTTTACTTTAGACCGTTAGACAGTCACCATGGAAAAGAGCTTCTTGGATTCCCTTCCTGCACCTTCCCGTTCAGTACCTTCAATTTATTCCCCTCCTCCCACGCACGCCTCCCTCCCTCTCGGAGGGGGAGGAGCAGACGGCCAAGGCCAGGTGCAAGCTGAGGGCAGCACCAGGTTAAATGCCCTCCAGCCCGCGGAGAACGAGGGCAGTGCGCACCCCCTCACCGCCATTCCCGCGGCGCTCAGCCCAGCTTCGGCCTCCGTCCTTCCACCCCCCGGCCCGCCGCAGGCCTCAGCCTGCTCCGGCCGCTGCCCGTACCCGCGGCGGCACCGGGGGACTCCGGCCGGGTGAAGCGCCGAGAGCCGCCGCCGCTCACCGCCGGCCCTCTCCCCGCGCGGGCCCCGTCCGCCGGCCCGGCTCCCGGCCCCCGCCGCAGCCCGAGCGGTACTCACAGCAGCGCGTCGAGTCGCCGGCAGCGCCATGGCACGGAGACACGGGGAGGCCGCCGCCGCTCGCACCTCTCCTCACAGACCCACTCCTTCCTCCGGCGCAGCCGGCGACTGTTGCCTTGCGCTGCCCCGGCTCCCCTTAAACTCGCTCCCGCTCTCCTATTGGGCAGCTTCGTACGATGCACGGACGCCATTGGTCCGCCTTCTCAGGCCCCTCCCAAAAGGGAAACGACTTCAACAACTTCCGGCGAGCCACGCCTTGCCCGTGCGGGGCCGGCGCATGCGCGCACCGGGGCTGGCGCGGCGCCTCTGGTGCCGCCGCTGAGGCGAAGCCGAGGTGGCCGGAGGGGCGGGTTGGCCATGGGCGGGGGGGTAACAACACCTGATGGCGGGAGCGGGGCGCGCCCGGCGCTGGGGGCAGCTGGGACACAGGAGGCACCAGCGCTCCCGGGCTGTACGGGCGGCAGCCGGCTGCAATTAGCACCTGGCACTCTGCGCCGTGGGAAATGAGTCCCAACAGACGCGATCCAGCGTTTATTTCGAACTCCACATAGTGGCATGTCGGTCGGCTCGTGACAGCGAGTAACAGTTGGAGAGGCAGCCCCGAGACTCGGGAATTCCAACTCTACAGCAGTTGCCTGAACTGACGGAACTCTCCTAACAGCTCCTCTGCCATCTCCCCAAATCGGCAGTGTATGTTTACTCACTTATGCAGAAGTTAACATTTTGTTATCCTTCATAAGGGCAGTTTTCCTGAATTCCCGAGTTCCAGATGGTTCTGTTACCAACGTATTTTAACTGTGGCTAAATGTTGACCCTTCACTGAGAGAATTTGTTACAGGCAGTACCTGTAAAAATACACGTACACAGAAAAATTTTTACAGATCAAGACTTAACAAAAGCAAAATAAGGCAAAAGGAAAAAAACCCAAAGCTTGCATAAGAAACAGATTTTTGAATGATACCAGTCTAACATTTTATTTATTGCATACAAAAGGATTTCCATTGACAATGGTATTTTATATGAAAAGTAATTTGATGCATACTGTTGAGAATCTTATCTTCAAAGTCAAAGATGCTGCAGAAAACTTAAGGCAATGCATCTAAGCATATAAAGCACAGTAAGTGGTGGAATTTTTCAAAAATCAAAAGCCTAGTCTTTTTCCTTCCTTTAAATTACGGTTAAGCCACAACTTTCTGGAATAGAAATAGGCTGTGGCTTTATTAGCCCCTGCAATAGCACGTAAGATCAGAACACTGTGATTCCTGGGAAATACCTAAATGTTTAACATCACATTACAATGTTATGCATACATTTAAAAGCAAAAACAATATCCGTAGTAGTTATAAAACAAGTCAATTCATGGACCACTAAAATACCTCTAGTATCAGACACCCAAATCAGGTGCATAAAAGATTTCCTTGAAAAAAAAAAAAAAAAAACCCCAAATCTGTGCTTCTTCATCCTGTAAGGAAGCCAAAACAGCTTCTGTCCCATACCCAGGGTCTCAATTATTTCAGAGGCCCCATTTTTTTTTTTGTCCCATGTCTCTCAAGTACCTTTTGGAAACTTTTAAGAGTGAGTATCATCAGACTTCAAGCACCAGTGGTCAAGTAACTCCCCTCCTTTTAAACAGTCACTGAAGAACAGAAAGTGTCTGTTCAGTCCTTCTAGTTACTTATTCATTTTTTACCAATGCAGCTTCAACTTCTTACTCACTTTCAGTTTCCTACAGGCATAATATTCAAGAAGCTTTAGCATAAAACCATGTCAAGTTTTGAAGCAGTCAAACCACGTGTTGCTGTTCTCCCATATCCCCACATGGTACAAGCACAAAGTGGTTTTAAGTTCAGTTTTAGCAATGCAATTAAGCTTGAAAATGTCCATTTATCACACATGCTGAAATAAAATTTGTCTCTGCATAAAGCCTCAGTGCCAGAGGTGTTAAGTTTGTTTCCAGCAATAGACACTGCACTGGCAAATGCTACGCCTAGCAGATTAAAAAAAAAATATAAAAAGAAAGCAGCTTTAACCAGACAAAAACAGGCATCTAATTAGACAAGATAATATTTATAAATGAATCACTTTTTTTAGTGTAAACATAACAGTTCATCTTCTAGGTGTACTGTAAACCATTGTACATTTAATCTGATTATGAAAGACAAAGACAAGAGAAACTGAAGGTATTTATTATTCAATCCACTTACAAAGCAGGTGGCTTAATGCAAGCTTATCAACATGTTCATGTATGATCCCCCGAGGAACGTCTTTTCCAAAATGACAGTAATACTGTCTCAATGTTTTTGCACATTTGCATTTTGCAATGTTGAGCACATTTAAATAAACTATAGTATATGTGAAAGAATGTTGATGAGCAATTTGAATTCTGATGTGGATTAAAACCTCCTCGCCAAAGGCGAAATGTTAGTACATTATAACTTAATTCTATATACTATATTACGCAGCAAATCTTAACTATAGAAAATACTTCAATCAGTGACGGACTGTTGGTAATTTATAAAGAGGGCATCTATGATCAAGGCAAAAACTAGGTAACCACATTAAGTTGTGTCTCAGTTTCTACAGAAATTTACAGGCTATCAATTTACTAATGAAAAATAAAACAAGAGACAAGTGGATTTAGCTAACTTTATTAACTTTAAAACTAATAAAAATCCCAAGACAAGCCTGGAATCCTTAGAAGTTCTACGAATGCATGTATATCTGCCAAAATAACCCCCCCCAATGAACCCCACCAAAAAACCAAAAACCAAAACCCTGCAGCTCTAAGTCCTTATTGAATAGTTTATATTTTAAAAAAACCCCAAAAGAACCCAAAAACCACAACCAAAAAAACCCCCTCAATGTGCGCAGATACTTCAACTTAAGTTAGCAGAAGACCAAACAGATTCTAAGCTCTTTTTCCATTTCCCTAATATTTTTTTTTCAATCTGCAAGTATCTACAATCCAGCTAACTGAAATCAACATTTAGTGTTCACTAGAGCTGTTTCACAGCAGCAAATATTTAAGTTAGGGATTCAAATTTCTAGACATAGGAAGAAAATGATAAATACAATCTGAACAGCAGTCTAAATGTTCAATATTGACATTCAAATATATCTGCATTGTGCTGAAATTTTAAAAACGAACACAAAATTCTGATCAGACAAAAACTCTGGTGATGAGTATGCTATACGTATCAGTCAAACTGAATATAGTCCATATTCTGTTCCCAGTATTAAGGATGTTATTTGACTCAGAACTGATATTGTAAATATACAGCAGCCATTTTTTCCTAATTAAGGAATGTCTCAATACATAATATTATCCTTTTCTAGATGTTCTTTATACATTTAAACTAAAATATATGATAGATTAAATTAAGGAATCCGAGGTTAGTAATGAGTGAAATCATACTTTCAAAGCTCGATACTATGTAAAACCAACCAAAAAGAGAGACCACACAATTCTACTTACTGAAGCAGCTAATCTTGCCTGCAAGTTTGGGGTCACAAAGCCCATAATATGTGCAAACAAATGCAATACAAGGAACCATGCAAAAATACAGTAATGAATTAAAAGAAAAAATGTAAAACCTAAAAAAAAGTTTTATAAATACACTGAAACTCAACTGTCTTCTACATAAATTGTAGGTCTAGCATTAGTTGTACCATATAGCAGAGCCAGCACTCGAGGTTCAATGCTTCCAAATCTGCGCAGGTAAGTCATGCCATCTTTGGTTGACTACAGTACCAGGAAGGATGAGAGGGAGTGAAAGGGAGGACAAGAGTTCTGGAAAGCGGTGTCAACTTTCACTAGGCAGTTGAGCCTCAATGTCCACTCTGCAAATGGGGCACTTCTTGTTAGTAATCAACCACTGATCTACGCATACTTGGTGGAAAAGGTGCATACATGGAAGGCGCCTGTCATCAGAACAGAAAAACATCAGTGTTAATAAAGCATTTCCATATCAATGTACCCATTGGAAAAACAGTAATGTGGCTTTTGCTATTGAGGTGTTTATCCTTTTTGTATTTGCATGTTTTTCCACAAGTTTCACTAGCCTTTCCAGTTCAACCTGCATTATGTCTCCTTCCAAGAAGAAATGGATATGGGCAATGAAGCATCAGCTAGCTTTTGCATACTACACTGATTTAAATCTGTTACAGCTTAAGCAGCATTACTCTAAGAAAACTAAAATTGACAGTCCTGATTAATTCAGGGTATCCGCTCGGGCTCTTGTTATAAGACACTCAACTTGTGGAAGAGCATAAAAATCCCAACCTTCGTTCTACCCAAAGACAATACAGACTGAATAATGTGTGTTTTCAATTGCCGCTTGTTCTGTTTATCGGTTCAACAACAGATAGCCTTCAACTGTAACTGTTAACTAGAAAGTACTGCAAAGAGTAGTGTACCATATTCAAGTTGGTCTCAAAGTCAGAACATTAACATTATATCCTGATATTCAGTGGTTCTATTTACCTGACATCTTCACCTTCCTCCAATATAGACAAACAGATGGTACACTTTTCCTCTGTGTCTTCTTCTGTTCCTTCCTCCCCATCTTGTTTGCAGTGCAGTTTCCTCTGTGAGAACCAATCAGTTGTTACCTTATTAGTAGAGATGACATTATTGACAAACTGAATAAAACCTGTTTTTAATACATACTCAACACATACTTCTTTGAAAACATTTAATAATATTTATTCAAATGTATTTGAACCAAAACGAATCAAGAACTAGCACCTGGAGCAAAATCACAGGACATTTCAGATTTATTGCAAAAATAGTCTTACTTCATTTCATGAGTTATCACTGAAGTCTGCTGACAATTTAGCTATTACCAATAGTTGTTTCATTGCTCACAAGGCTATAACTGCTGCACAACTTATTAAATCGTATCAAACTACATCTTTTTTATCATATTAGAGTAGCTCTTGATCTAAGGACCAAATTTTTAATTTTCTTTGCGAAAGAAGTGGCATTGTAAGCTTTCCTTACAATCCTTGAAATTGCAAGACACAGAAAACATACACTCTTTGAAGGTGACATTTCTGCAGATTTAAGCTAGACATAAACATTATTCCATTTTCAAACAATTATTACAGACAGGCCTCACCTTTTTGTATTTATGTGGATATGTGCATCTTTCTATAGTTCCCTGTGTTGCTCCACGATTAACATTGCCTAATCGTTCCTCCAAGTGAATCAGCTCCTAAAAAAATCATCAAGGAATAAACAGTATAAGAACTGTTATTTGAATTACCTTGAGTAAATATTATTCTAACCCATTTGCAGAATGACAAACTCTCAATTCCCAATTTATTTAAATACAGGCAAAATTTTAGAAAAAGAGTATGTTGTGTGGGAAAAGTGATGGGTTTCCATAGAAAAATCCACACAACACTGCCTGGTATTTTAAGCTATAGGGAAATACTACTTTACTACTAAAAAAATTAGAAATTATTTGTCAGCTAAGAATGGTTATCTGTATGTTCACACATACTTGTGTGTCTAATGAGGAAAATGCAATTAAAATGCACTATGTAAATATTTGCTTTCTAACAGTCATTAAAGCTTCGAAGAAAAGAAAAGTTGCTTAAGTTGAAATACAACGACTGATTTATTTTCTCCAGCAATGAGTTTATTAGAACCATGAGATGTCACTGAAGATGTTTTCAGTGGACTAGGTCATTAACTCTCTGCATCTGATACCTTTTATTTTCTCCTTTTTTTTTTTCTCCTTCCCTCAGTTTCAATTCCTGCACTACATAAGAAACAGGACAGCACTGTTAAAGTTGTCAAGTTTCGCCCTCACTAGGAGGATCCTGGCACAGTTATTCAGAGACACCACTACTTCTGACCAACATATTATGTGAATACTACATCCTGCTAACTGAGGTGCTAGGCAGAGCAAGAGATACTGTCAGTTGATAACCACCTAAGCCTACATTGTCCGGGGCACATTTTATTGACTGACTTTTCAATGTCCTTTTATCCCAGTTCATGATGGTGAGGTCATTCTATAAATAAAGGGTATTTTCTTTATGATTCTTTTACATCTAGATATAAAACTAGCTCTCTACCATACACCCTCCCCATATTCCCTCATGACACATTTTGACATATATCTAGTTTCATTCTATTACAAACCTCAAAATTGCCCCTGAAAGGGCCTCTGAATGATGTTCCATCCAATCCCGATGAAATGTAACGGATGTGAGGGTAGCCCGCCATGTCTGGTACCTATTCAAACAGCAGATGTTAAGTTAAACCTATTCAGAACAGTTTCAGTATTTTACTGTTCACTTTGTAAAATTTAAGATCCTTTTGCTTGTATTGAATCACTTATTATTTATACTCCTCAGCGTAAGCATACAATTCCAACTGACAGCATGACACACCACCACTCTGAGCTCTCTAAATATAACCAGAAGCAAAACAGAAGTGACACTAGGTCCTCTATTATAATCTTCCCACAGCTGCATTATGTATTGCTTGGTCTCACTTTCCAAGTCTCTAAAATTTTAACCTACTTTGTATAAATCACCATAAATATCTACCTTTTTTTTTTGTAAACAAAACACCTAAAAGCTACTCATGAAGCTACAAAAAGGACTTGCTATAGATTCTCAAATGTAAGTTTTTGGTATCGCAGAAGAAACATGGCTAACCATCTGGAAAAAACAGCCAATATCCTTATCTTACCCCAAACAACTAACATCTTCAGACACACTTCAAATTTAGAGGTAGGTAAAAAAGTAACACTCAAAACTCACATCTAACGTCACAGGCAACTCTACATACACTCTACATTCAAGCATCCACTGACTTCCTTGCACATTAAGAGATACAAGCAGCGAACAAAACACCAGTATCCAGTGATACACCCTAAGACATTTCAAGCACCAGTGCTTTTCGTACAGGAAAGCAGAAAGGTAGTTAAACCACCACGGACCACCTTCACAGCAGGGCTTCTGCATTCCATTTTTACCCCTGCAATATGAGTGAATAATGGTATTAACCTTTTGTCAGAAACATACCAGTAGCAATTTTTAATGAACAGGTGAAAAAAAAGCCCCAAACAATGAGCAGATTCAGTTTACTTAATCACGTACACTGCACTGATGCGAGGACTGTAAGCAGCAGTTCATTTGGAAATAATGTTAAGTACTTGGGAAGTACTGTCTTCCTTTCTGTGCTATCAGCTGGTATCATCTCTGCTGCTGTATATGACAGCTCAAAATTCATCTCATGAGGCTGTCAACAAGTCAGATATCCCAGATATTACTCATGAAGTCAGGTATTCATGTGTGGCTTTTCCTATATCCAGCAGACACTTCTAAGCTTAACATATATAAAGGTGTAAAACTGAATTAATGCATTGTGAGAAAGCATAGGCCTAGACAAAGTTACTCATACAACATAACAGATCTATAGGCAACCTTTCTACATTTTTCAAATCCAGCCTGGTAACTAAAAGCTCACAGGGTCAGAAGAGATTTCTCTGCCCTAATTTTTTTTTTTTTTTTTCTCAGAAAAGAAAAAGAGAATCTGATTATTTTAAAACAGTCTACATGGTGATTGTTAAGTGATGACCATGTAGTACAAATAGAAGCCACAAACACAGCCACAATATTAGTATTAGATTTTTACAAACCAGAGTAATAGAAAGTGAAGATTTAACTTTCAGAATATTTCCAGAATCCTAATACAGCAGGAGCCTCTCTTGTAAGCTGCCTAAGTATGTATTAGTCTGGTACTAACTGGAGCTGGAGATGAGAAGCAAGCAAGACAGGATGATTGCTGCAAACTCCAACAGCACATCAATTTAAAGATCTAAGTTGTTATGCAATATGCAGAATGTGTTTACAGAGATTATATACTAATACATGAATTCAGTATGACTGTAAATACAGAATTTTATATCACAAGATACGTATATTCATCTGCAGAGCTAAACATTTCCTGTAAGTAATATCTGTTGGTGTTAGGGGTCTTACTGTTTGACCATATAAACTGTGGCTGTAACAGGAATTTGGGAGAGTGCATTAAAAATACACATAGGCCTTCAAATTATCCTGATGGGGAATAGCGTAACACCTCTGCAAAATTATCTGAACATACATTATGTACAGGTTCTTTTATAAAATATTGTGAGAGTGCATCTTCCACTTCTGGCGAAGTAAAAACACTGTATTTTGAAAAACCATCTCTGTAGGAAAAAAAATAGATCTTTTACACCTGCAGAATAAGCAGTCTGGTAACACAGCATGATTTTAACTAATTACATTTGTGACTACAAGCTGGAGGAAAGATGAGCAATAGAGTTACTATCAATAACGCCCAACTAAAAAGTCAAACTGAAATCCCTTTGACAGTTACCCTCAAGCTTCAAATGCAAAGAGGAGGTTGCAGCTTTCTTGAAACAGCTTCACACACAAAAGTGGAAGCATGTTTTCAGTAAGTTTTCATATTGAACATAAGAAAAAAGGAAAAGCTTAAAGCTAATGAAGAAAGTAAAGAGTTTTAGATAATGCCAGTCTGCACTAAGTGCTTGTATGTATTCTTTTGGATACAGTCAAATTATAATATATACTTTAAAACAAAATACTCTGGACTTGAAAATTCCAGTATAAGTCTGCCAAGAACTGTTTGTTTCCTTTAGAACAAGTATGATCTCTTTCTGGTTTTGCACCTTCTATTGACACTTCTGACTATCACAAAAATTTGCAGCAACTAAAAAATTCAAGGCCAAGTCTGAGCTATTTACATCACAAACATTCTGCAAGTTTGAAAGAGCTAACCTGAACGAAAGACCTTCTTCCTTGCTACCTTCCTTTAAACACCTTCTACCAAGATTTCTTTGCCTTTCAGTTGCCACAATCAGTGTAGAGATTCTTCCCATTATACAGTAGTACTTATCTTGTCCATCCCAACTTTTTTTAGTCAATGGTTCATATTAAGTATGATCATACATATTACAATAAATCCCAACAATAAGCTTATCCAGTTAACTGCTTAAGTCTACATCAATACTCAAAAAAAAGTAAAGATGATCAATTAATATCTTAATAAGCCAAATTCAAACAAGGAAAATTGCAGTTTTCACAGAGAGACACTGTGCAAAGGAACAAGTAATGTGTGCCGCACAGCAAAAACCTAACTGGATCTCTGTCTGAGGGGAACACAAAATGAGCATTCAACAGCTTATATTCCACAAAAAAATGAAAAACAGTATAATTAATGTTTGTATTAAGAAAAAAGTAGCAGCTGCATTACAAAAGTCAGTTTTATTATTTGAAAAATGCAGTTATATTTGATGTGGCTAGTTCAAATCTAAAGTTCACCTTGAACTACTACAGCTGCATTAAGTTATAGCCTTAAGCTAAGTGTTCAGATATTTTACAAGAAGTTTGTTAGCTTTTTTTAAGCAGAAGAAGTTGGAATTAAGAGACTAGAACAGCATATCCCAGGAACTTCTTTGATTAACAGATAGCTTGAGCAATTTGAGAGGCATGTAGATAGCCTCCACTATTTAAGATATATTTTACAAAATAGAAACTTAAAAAAACCCCACCACAACCACCTCCTCCCCTCAAACCCACGAAAACTCCCAACCCAGCCACCACCAAATCCCACTACTATGCATAATACGGTCTGAAAATTGTACTTATGGCAGCTCTGCATGCTTTAAAAACAAGCTGAATCGAATACTGTATTAGTGGCATGTTTGTTGCTCAAGTTTTAAATAGTCAAAAGCCCTGACCAGGTGTAGCTAGTTATTCACCTAAACAAGCATAGAAGTTATATTAAGTTAAAAGGCACAAAGGGAACACTGCCCGCTTCAGGTCTTCAAAATTTAGTTACCAGTTTAGAGCTAAAGAGATTTTGTTTTTCTTCTTTGATTATGAAGAAAAGATAGAAAGTGGGCGATAAAGACCTTCTAGTTTTAACCTTCTGCCCCAAACCTCATTAAATGACATAAAAAGAACAAATCCAATTCATAAAAATAACTTTCTTTAACAGAGTAGATTTAAAATATAAAGCACTGCTTTTTTTTTTTAAAGCGTCCTAGTAACAAACTTATATTCTGAGCAAGTTCCTGTTTCAAAGCTGAACTAAATTACAATTTTTAAATGAACGTCCACAGACTTTTGATACTTTATAGCAAATTACACATTATTATCCATTTTTCTAATCCTTTGTTAGTTTTTGAAGCCTGAAAAACATTAGAAATATTCTCATCTTTGTAATTACCATAAGCAACCAATTTTACAGCTAAACATAGCATTCTGGTCAACCAGGTAAATAGATAACATTTGGAAAACATGAGACTCCAGAGAGCTTGCAGTATAAAGGGGATCACCTTCAGGGTGTCCTCAGACCAAATTTAGAAATACCTTCTGAAGATTTCTTTTTGGATTTTTCCCCTTCCAGATTTCACTACAAATAGGATGCCTTTTCTTTCCTGAAGCAACAGGAGAAAAGGAATTGTGCTTGGATACCACATTACAGCTGTATGGTTCGGCTAGTCAGAATTATGGCTGACACATAGTTCACTATGAAAAAATCACATTCCTTTTAACATCCATTACAGCTTATTAAATTACAGAAATTCCCATCCTGTCCACCCAGATGTGATAGCTGGTGCTGGGCACTCTCAGTCAAAAAGCCTTTAATCAACAGTTCCAAAAGAGCAGCCAAAGTCACTCAGAGCAAACAGAAACTGAAGTCCCATCTAACATGCACTGGCATCAGAGGAACAGGTAAAGCCTCTGTCTCCAGTGTCTGTCTTGTCTGATGTTTCACTAGTTACGCCACACATTGACCTTCAGTTGATTCTTCCTAAAAACACTGTTCAAGTTCACAGAACGGAATTCATGGTAAAAATCACTTTGACAGAAGATCCTTCCTCAGCATGTACACTGCATTAAAGCAGTAATGATGGGAACACTTAAAATAATTGTGTTAAATCAAGGAGGGACGCAGCTTAATCCATGTCTACACAGATATGAAGGAAGCTCTTTTTAACTGCTTTTAATCCAGGATTCCTCCAGTATCAGCATTTAAACAGGTGAAAGTTTATTCAACCAACCTAACAGAAAAGGAGATTTTGTTTCCCTCTCTGTCAAAGCTGAACACTAATTATCTCCCCCTATATATCTTTACAATTTTTCTTCCTGAGGATTAAAACTGCAGTCTACATTCCAGCACTGACTGGATGAAGATTAGGTTATTTGCATCCAATTAAAATCTGAAATTGATGTATCAGAGTACTAATGTCATTAAAGCACAAATAATCCATTATGCCCTTTATGGTCTGGCAGTAGTTTGAAGGAGTTTTAGCACTCCACAGAAAAAAAAATGCACACTGCCTACTGGGCAGCATGCTATTTCAGAAAGTGGATTCAACACAAATAATTTTTTAGCTGACCTAATGCATGAGTTACTGTAAAAGACACCTCCCTAGTACAGAAGAGAGAACAACATTTGATGACATCTGCACCAAAAATACAACTAATGAGCCTTGTAAATTGATAGTTAGTACCCTCCGTACTTACTGAAAGAAGAAAACACTCCTCCTAACATTTACCACTTAGCAGAGGGACTCTAATCCCAGTTCAGCCTCTCCTCCCCTGCCCCTTTTCCTAAAGTCACAACGAAAAAACCCAGGCGACAGCTGCAATTGATTGTTGCTCTTTAATAAAAACTAAAATGGCACTTTCATTTAATATCCAGTTAAGTTGGTTAGATGAAAATCTTCACTGACTACATGCTCTATATTCAAAGTCAATTTTTCTGACGGATCTACTGTACCCTCATGTACATGCAAATGAAGAAAACTTTGGCTTTCATTACCTCCATAGAAGTGGTAGAATCACCAAAAGGCATTTGTAATGCTTTGAACTCATTGTATATATAACTTCTAACAGTGCTCTAACCTGCCCTTCTGTTCCTCTAGCTCATGTAACGTGAATACACTTCAAATTCGTCAGACACTCAGAATGCAACTTCAAAGTCGTAACACTTGATCTGATCACAGCAAAGTTCAAAACATCCCCAGCATTTGAGGAAGTACTGCTTACAGCAGTCTATATATTGTAAAACATGCTGTCAGTACAGTGTGTACAAAACCTCAAAATATTAACAGCTTCAACTCCATTTCATCAGAGATTAATTACTATTACAAGGATTAGATATCCCTACATAAAGACATGCACAAGTTTCTGTAGAGTTAAAAGAACCCTATTTCATCTGACACTTTTATCCATTTGTAACTGAGCAGAAGGGCAAGATTCCCTGAAGTATTTTATCACACATTCAAGAAATACTTCTGAAGATTCTCTATCACAGCTTGTTTTCATTCTACTCCTAAAAAGATGATAAACAGCAAGATCCCAACTACTTGCTTGTGTAACATTTTAGTTGTAGCAATACTTCTATGAAATTTAAAATACAGTTAAAAATTTTTCATCACACTAATACAAGGATCGGCTGAACTCCGAAGTTTCTAGAAACTTCAGAGCAATAGCGGAAATAAATCCCATAATTGACTTATTAGCCCCGCTAGAAAATGAGATAAAATAGGCGTATGTTTAACTTGCTGCCTCCTAATGTAATTGCAGTTCCCTGAACTGACAGGAAGGCCCTCTCTCTCTGAGAATCTAAGGCAATTCATAGATTTCATAGATTTCTAGGTTGGAAAAGACCTTAGAGATCATCCAGTCCAACCGTCCCTAATCTCCCATTAAACCATATCCTTAAGTAGTTCATCCACCCTTTTCTTAAACACATCCAGGGATGGGGACTCAACCACCTCCCTGGGCAGCCTATTCCAGTGGCTGACAACCCTTTCAGAGAAGAAATACTTCCTAACATCCAACCTGAATCTCCCCTGACTAAGCTTATACTCATTTCCTCTTGTCCTATCACCCATCACTAATGTAAAGAGCCCTTCCCCCACCTCCCCTTCTCAAGTATTTATAGGCCGTAATCAGGTCTCCCCTCAGCCTCCTCTTCTTCAGGCTAAACCGCCCCAACTCCCTCAGCCGCTCCCCATAAGTTTTATTTTCCAGCCCCTTGACCAGTTTAGTCGCCCTTCTCTGGACCCGCTCCAGGAGCTCAATATCTCTCTTAAAGCGAGGGGCCCAAAACCGGACACAATATTCCAGGTGCGGCCTCACCAGTGCCGAGTACAGGGGCAGGATCACTTCCCTGCTCCTGCTGGTCACACTATTCTTGATACACGCCAGTATCCCATTGGCCTTTTTGGCCACCTGGGCACACTGCTGGCTCATATCAAGCTGGTAGTCAACCAACACCCTCAGGTCCTTCTCCGCCAGGCAGCTCTCCAGCCACTCTTCCCCGAGCCTGTAGCGATGCTTGGGGTTTTTACATCCCAAGTGAAGGACTCTGCACTTGGCCTTATTAAAGCTCATGCCATTGGCCTCAGCCCAACGATCCAGTCTGTTCAAATCCCTCTGAAGGGTCTCCCTACCCTCGAGCAGATCGACACAGCCTCCCAGCTTGGTGTCGTCCACAAACTTACTGAGGGTACATTCAATCCCCTCATCCAGGTCATTGATAAAGATGTTAAACAGAACCGGACCCAGCACTGAGCCCTGGAGAACCCCACTGGTGACTGGCCTCCAGCCGGATTTAGCCCCATTTACCACCACAATTGATGTTATCTGTTACAGTACAACACATGAAATAAATGTGAGGCAAGTCATTTTTCATCCACTTGAAAAATCAGACACCTAACTGAAGAATACTGCAGCAAATCTTAATTTGAATTGATGATGCACGATAGATAAGGTTACGTAGTAAGAATCTTGTTGGCTACGCTAAAATACCAAATTCTACAGCCTGCTCTAGAAAGGCTATGGTAAGTATGCAAGCTGTGTACCAATGAATCACCAACCCTGATATGTCAGGGAAGTACTTGAGGATCATTATCATGTTTGTTAGTCAAACAGGAAGGAACGAGCAATGTAAAATCAGACTATGAAGAGACAGCTCTGATAGTACTGGTCGGAAACTTACAGTTCAATCCCTAGATGTCAACTGTGGCTACTAACACAACATTTGCAGGTTTATTTTCAATTATAATTCTAGCATTTGATAACAGATAAACCTACAATTTTGATTAGATTACCTAGCTGTAAGAGGGTTAAATAATACGGGTTAGCTACATAGAACGCCACATAGAAACACTAAACATACTCGTTAAACTAAATTTGTGTCTCTTTAATCTTCAATAAACAAAATTAAGAATATTTTAAATAGACCTATGAATGTTTCAAAAATAACACTCTGTAAAAGTCAGAGTTATGTTTATTTTCCTTGGTGTTCTACTGTAATTAAAAAAAGTTACGTGTAACAAGGGACTAGTTTACTCTCACACTCCCTGTTGCTTGTAACACTTCATGCTACTATATACTTTATCACACAGAGTATTATTTGAAAAGAACCAGATCTCTAGATGGAATTCTAGCTGTGCTGTATACACATCTTAAAAACAAAGCACCAGTGCTAATCGTCATGCACTGGATGGAAAATTGGTACCTTTAACAATCCAAAACTTGTTAAAGAAGAATCTGAACTTCAAAAATCAGATGCAGAGGGTCAATGTGTTGCAATGCAAGTGACAATTTAATTAAAATATGTTTAATTTTATAAGAGCTGAAGTTAGCAATGTTAGCATCCTAAACTGTTTTCTCTGTTCTAGCCCCTTATCTGGGAGCAACACATAGAAACACTGGAGTATTTTCTGCTTCAGTTGAACCACTAACTTTTGCAGCAATGTATACATGTCCAATTAAATGCAGTAAACCTTAAAATAATTTTCCTGACAAACAAAATAATTACAATGACCAACGATCATCATTTTTCACAAGCTATCTCCTTACCATTAAAGGAAGAGCCCCTATTTGCAAGTGATGAAGTCGAGGAGGTGCATGGTAGTGGGCCAAGTGAGGATGCAAGGGCCCTGGAGGGTAAGTAGCTGCAGTCACACCAGCTTCAATTCCCAGTTCCCTGTCACATGAATGAAAGTAGCATTATAGTAAAGGTACATCTTGACTCCTAGATACAATTCCACTTCTTTGGAAAGCGTACCGACACAGCACTGCTACCGTAACAGTTTTATGCAAGTCTTCTCTGTAGCTCACACTTGTGGGAACAGCAGCTGTCATGCATGCACCTCTTTTCTAATGGTAAAAAGTATTTTTTTTTAAATAATAAATATTTTGCAGAACTTAACTGTAACCTTCATGAGCAGGCCTGATGCAATTTTAAATAAGTTCAGATAAAGAAGAGAATAAATTAGTTTGTAACTCAAATCCAAACCTCTATTTTACAGAGAACAGAAATATAAGTATAGTCTTCAGCAATGTTTTACTTGCCTATTTTAAAGTCAATTCTTGAAATAGCTACCTACAGTCAGTAACACTCAACTCCATTTTAAAAGCAATGGATAAAACCCACTAGAAATATATTTAAGATATCGAGTACTCAAAGCAGTATTTCAAAGCCGTATCAACATCTAGAAATTTTAAACTACAAATGCATGCAACACTTTTTAAAATCACAGTCAGCATTACCAGCACTGTGATAAACACATTATGGCCTTTTGTCCTGAGTCCCAAAGAACTAAAATAGTATCTGATTACTAACCAGGCAGATCTCTCCGGAGCTTGTCGAGGATGGGAAGACATTGTCTGAGGCACATGAATGTGATGTCCATGACCATAATTTGGATGCATTCTGTGAGGATGTGGAGGAGGCCGTTCATGGGCACGTCTAAACAAAATAAAACAGCAACAGTTAATTCACATACTTGTTAGCATCAAGAAAGCGACATCCATAATCAAAACATTATAGACTGAATTACTGGAATGCATTTAAAATAAAAAAAAAAACCCAAAACTCTCCATACAGTATTTTAATTTCAACTTTAGATATAAGTTAGAAGCTAATTATAATACAGATTTCATATTCAAAGACAAAGCCAGCTTCAGCTACTGCGATCCGCCCTTCACTTGGCAGATGTGATTACAGAAGGGCTGACAAAGCGTTTAATCCTAACTTCAAACAGCAGGTAGGAAAGCAAAGGCCACATGACGGTCATGTTGAGATTTAGAGTCATTCACAGCTATGCTGCAGTTTGTTTCTAGTAAAATTATACCAGCAAAGGTAATTAGGGGAAATTTAATAGACTGATCAGAGGACATTTTCCTTGAAACGTGCTTGCATCATAGCTCAAGTAATAAAAGCATACAGTTTTTTCCATGCCAGCTAGTAAATAACTAAAGTTTTGGAAAAAAAATCTTCAAAAAAACCTTGCAGCTGACTTCTGTTACTTTACCACTTCCCAGTTACAGAAAGAAAAGGATTGGTATTTTTCTTTCCATTGCTTTCAATGTAGAAAGTATTTTTTTTTATTCAACCTAGAAACTTGGATTTTGCCAAAAGCAGTACACTGTCTTCAGATTCAGTACCACCTTAATCTACCTGACAAAGTAAACTAGATGTATTGTAAATTTACATGTCTAAAGAAGTAAAAAGTTACTTAACAGCACACTATCCTAATTACTGTAAATTGGCAATTCTCCAGAGAAATCTGTAAAGCTTGTATAAACTGTGTTAGAAGTATTAGTTTTCTGCAATGGAACAGCCCTATCAACAGATCTTACTCCTAGTCTGGCCTCCCTTCAGTTTATCAAATAACTATGGGGAAAAATCTGAAAGAACATATTTTAACAAAAAAACATAGCAAAAAAACTTCCACAGTTCCATAAAAATCGAATGTCATGTAGGCTCATTTTTCCTAAATTCAGTCTGAATTTAAAAGACACATTTGAAATTATTTCTATGAACGTAAAAACTCCTAGGCTGTCTATCCCACAATCTTAGCACAAAGTGAGTGATCAGATTTAAAATGAACAGAAAATCCATATGTTACACAAATGCAGGGCACCCTATTACACTGCCTTCTGCACACTGTGTGGCTGATTCCAAGACCTTAAGGAAGTTATAGCTATTGTACCCACACTTGAGACATGACAGTGAGAAGAGGACTCTAATAACTTTCTTCTTCCAATCCTGAAAGAGTCCTACATTGGTAGACAGAAGGTGTACAAGCTAGACTATCCCATCTGCTAGTTCTAGAAACGGAGGATGAAACAGCATCTAAGAATGCTTTGAGATGCCAGGACACAGAACCAAAGGAACTGCAAGTCTGCTGTCAGTCTCAGTCTGTGTATTAAATAACAGAGTGAATGTAGACAAGTTTCTGGTTGTCAGAGTATAATCTGATTTATATGAGGTTGGGCCAAGACACCTACAATCTTGATTTTGCATGCAATTTGTATGAGGATTAGAGAGGAAAAGAAAGACCAAGGGTGGAACAATTTCATAAGACTACAAAACAAAATAGAGGAGAAACCTCACTGAACAAACTGACATTGTTTGACCCGAGATTAGTGACTTCAGAGAGAATGTCAACGAAGAACCTATTATCAACATTTGACTACAGCTTCTATACACACAAAGAAAATTCACTAGGCTAAGAAATGCCAATATTCACATTTCCAATCCCCAAGCTACCTGAAAGTTCCCAGAACTGGTAAGATAGCTACCATTATTATTTTTTCTTAAAATGCTATCTTGCTGCCTCACATTCACTGGCTTCAGAGTTCCAAAATTAATTTTTGGGTATGACTGCATAATCATGGGCATACACAAGCGGAATGCTTGTATGTTTAGGTTAAGGTGCTAGAGGTTATGCCATTTGCATAAGCAAAGATAACAAAAGAACAGGTGTAGGTTCAGACAGATCAAAATTTTAATGACTGAGAAAGCAGGGTTATATTTTAGCTTCCTGGGGTATAGGAGGGGGAAGTCTGTCATGTGCCACTTTGTGAGCAGTTGTTGCCTATAGATATTTTTATGAACTACCTGGAAACTGCCTCAAAAGTTGCAGTTAAAGCAAACTTTTGTTTAAGCATTAACGTCTACATCAGTTTTAAGTTAGTTACCAGCAGAATTTGTATAACAAAGTTGGGAGCAACAACTAGAGAGCTCATTCTTGAAATACTCTTGGATATTTCAAAGCATTATCTCCAGAATTAAAATAACTTCAGTTCCTGACTGAACATGAAGCCAGTACTGACCTGATTTCCGTTAATACTAGTGTCATGAATCTACTTTCACAACAACAGTAGCATCTCTTAAACAATATCACCAAAGCTACATCTCAGCATTGGTCACATTCTCATATGGATACTATTCAGTCTCTTCTTCTAAAGACATAAAGGCATAGTGAAGCTATATAAGTATCTAAGGTTAAATCTGAATTAAATCTGGTAAATGGTCTCTTATATGATAAATCGTTCATTTTATTTTAAAGCATTGGTTAGATAAAAAGAATCTTAACCGCATCAATAAGTCAAAACACACTGCCAAGGAACACATTTGAAAGAAGCTTATGATGTATTTTCTAGGCTGACCAGCTTGAAAAGGAATTCCTGCCTGTTATCTGGAGGATGAGTAATGAGCAAGAGAAAGGTAAGCTTCCCTTCTCTTCCATACCCCGTTCGTGCCTTACCTGGAGACACTGCTGAGAGATGTAATGAAACAGGTTCAGTCTTACTGTTCTCATGTGACCGTGACGGTATGTAAAGACACTTCTTACCACGGTTTCATACTAACAGTTCCTAACCATGCAATTAACAGTCTGAGATTCACATGCAACATTTTACAAACCTGAGGGAAATTAATTATATGTTTAGATATTGCTCTGAGTACATTTGTGACATACGTTGGGTGTTGCATCATTCTTCTTCTCTGGACCTCCATCCTCTGGATCACTTCATGAGGATGTAGCCTCTGTGCTGGAGGTGCTGTTGCAGGGATGTGATGGGATATAGGCTGGTGTGTTGCAGGAAGATGCTGTGGTATTGGAGCAGCTGCATTGGCTAAAGGATGAGTTGGTGGTGGAGGTGGAACAGGATGAGAAGATGCATGAGAGGAGATTGAAGGATGGAAGGGATGCACTGGATGAGGAATGACATATTCTACTTGAGGTGGAGGTTGTGGCTGTGGAGGAGGATTTCCATGAGAGTGAGGACATGCAGAAGCCTGATGGTGAAGAGGTCTGGTCAAAGAAGCATCTGCAATGAAAACATCAGGTGCTTTTAATTCGGTCAGTAGCAGATTTTGACTTAAAATTATTTTTAAAAGTATCTTTGCACAGGTGCTTCAGTATTACTACACCAGTGTAAACAGTGGCAACATGGGAACATGTGTTTTTGCAATTATAAAATAAAGTGAACCCAGCAATATACCCTACAAGAAACCCACACTTTGTGCAGCCGAAAGTATTCCACTTGCCAATGTTGGTAAAAAGAAAAAAAACAAAACCAAAACCGTGTGATGCATGCTGAAAAAGATATATATGGTGAGAAATCTTACTTCAAGTTTATTATTTTTTTAACAATTCAACCCCCTCCCCCCAAGTCCACTATCCATTGCCCACTAGAGACAATAAAATCCAAAAAAAAGAAATCACAATCAAACAAATGAGTTGACTCTCTGAGCTTGCTCAAGCAGAACTCATTGAGGTGATGGGACAGGGGACAGACCAAGGAAAAAGAAATGAAAAGGCATTGCTAAAATAGAAAGGAGATAAAAAATATTTTCTTAGTAAATGTAGTTTTTCAACTCTGAATGTTATTAAGGTCAAAAGAAAGTATTTTAATTTCACCTTGATCCTGTTCAAATCCTCACACAAACTGAACTGTTTCAATACATTTCTTAATATGTGTTTTGCTAGGTCAGTTCTAAGACTAGTTCTAAGCAAGCAGCTACTAAGAGTTTTCGTATGTTGTCCGGGATGTATGTTTTCTTGTTTGTTTGGTTCCCACCCCCAGGTACCCAGCACTTATCAGTACTTACAAGGAGAATGCATGTAATGTCGACAGGAAGAGAGCGAGGCCTGAGGAGGAGGTTGCGGCTGTGGCTGCGCAACCATACTCGATCCATATCCGTCTATTGTTATTGATTGGCTTGGGCCAGCACCAGCCTGGTGCCCAAAAATTGCAGTTCGAGATGAAGAACCAGGACAGCAGGGGTCAAAAGCTGAGGTTCCATGAAAAGCACCACTTCCATGACTTCTTATACCACTGCTGCTTAAGTCTACTGGCAATGCCTGCTGCGTAAACAAACCACCTCTTTTCAAGCAATTCTTCATACATTGAAAACAAAGTCACCCTCAAATATAATATGATAAAAAATATAAATAAATACTATCACAAGCAATTGGGATCAAAATTTTTAAGTTTTAAGGCTCGACTCTGGAACACTCTTTAGATATGGTTAACATATCTTATTCCTAAGTTCTTGAATCTGGTGAGAGATACTAAATTCATTACATGAGATTGTGTGAAAAAAAACCCCAAAACTCCATGATGGATAAATCAGAGAGTGTATGGGAGCAACATGTATTGAAATATTTGGAGGCAAAAAAGAATTAGTGTTTCAGTTATGTCTAATGTATTACACTTAAACCAGAAACCAGTTTGATAGTTCTGCATGTTATAAATTAAGTTTGCACAGTATTGTTCTTACTTATAACTATATTGTTTTAAAAGCTGTGACTTCAGTTACTTAAGTCTTTAAAAATGGTTTTCTACCTTTTATAAACAGAGCGCTAGACTTGATTTTTTCTTTCCTTAAAGCAGTTCAATTATTTGCATTGAAAAACCACTATGATCAGCAGAGGTTATTTCAAGGTATTTACATTTCGCTTGCTTAAACAGCGACTATCGTCTTACAGTAATCAAGATGTCTGCTGTCACTGATTACTTGTTTCATTATGACTTTCTGTAAAATTTGGATTTTTTGTGTCCTTATATTACAGTTCAAATTTTCCTTTTAGTTCCCTTCTATAATGCCTGCTACAGAACAAGAGAATAATTCACAATTCAGCATCCTATTCTATTTTCTCGTATCTATAACAACTTGAAATTGCAAAGGGAGAGTCACAAGAATTAAACATGCCTGGTCATGGTAACTGGTGCCAGAACTGCTGCTTGCTCCACAAGGTGCAGACACTGGAGGCGGTCTTTCAACAGGGCAGCTGGAGTCACTGAATGAAGGAGATAGTGGAACAGCGGGGTGAGGGTTGTGGTGGTGGTGGTGGTGATGTTGATGTTGAAAGTGGTGGCCATGCTGCTGAAAGCAGCTTGTATGTGGGTACCCCAATGCAGGATGAGTCGGCGAAGGTCCTCCACAAGGAGAATGTTGAGGGCAGCATGACGGTAACCTTGGCAGGGCTGGAGGGCTAGTTTCCAGTGTTGTGTTAGATGCAGTTCTTCTTACATCATCTTGAAGATAAAGAAAGTTAATATTGAAATCAAAGAAATTAGTAAAGCTGATCACCAGAAAGCAGTGTCTTACATAGAAAACAAAATAATTGTACTTCACAATTAAATAATTAACTGCCTGAAAAACAGATCTAGGCTAAACTAAAACAAACTGGATTCAAAAAAGATTTGGCTATGCCTGCCAAATGAATCAAAACTTAATGGTTCAGGTGGAAGTACTCATGAGAACCACTAGAGGACATGAACTAACACTTGCCTTATTCTACTAACTTAAGACATGTTATCAGTAGGGAAAGGAGGAAAGATTGTCCCCATGGTTAGTGTACAGAGACCTCAAATTCTTGTACAATATGGTCAGCTCAGGATTTTTGTACCTCACCTGACCTGCAGATAGGGGCAGGGCACTCATATTTCAGAGATGTTATGAGTGTTACCTGTATATACAGCTCTGTTTTAGGTCAGTATCTATATAGATCTGTAGAAATGTGCTTTCAGTGAAGTCATCTACAGGGGAGGTTCAAGGACTCTATCTATATACATCCCTCACTTCCTTATAATAGACATTAAAAAACCCCACTCCTGTAACACACTGCAATGGGATATTTAATTCTCTGTAATCTACATTCTATCTCCTCAAAAAGCAAGGATGTGGTTCATTAGGTACAACCAAATCACTCCAATAGGCAAAAGCAGAAGGCTCCAGCACAACTTCTTCATCTCCGGGGAGAAATCAATGATCTTTTTCACATTCCTGTCCTCTCAACTTATTACTGTTATGTTCATATCCTGGTTTTGTCTGGGACAGAGTTAGTTTTTCTTTTTAGCAGCTAGAAGAGCTCTGTGTTTTGGATTTAGTCTGGGATTTGTTATGAGAAAAATGTTGATAGAGCTCTGATGTTTATAGCTGGTACTGAGACCTCAAGGACCTTTCAGCTTCCCATGTTTTTGCCAGGGTGCAAAAGCACAACAGGCTGAGGGGAGGAGCATGGCTGGGACAAAGGGTGCACAACTCCTCTGAGGGTTTGAACTCAAATTTAGGATTGAGGGTCAAATTGGCCTATGGAGTATTCCACATCATGCAGTGTCATGCCTGATATATAGATGAGGGTTGACCAGGAAGGTTTTTTATTTTCTTTTTCTTTCTTTTTTTTTTTTTTTAAATAAAAGTTCACATGCCATTTAACCTAAAGAACCCTGAATAACTTCCTCTACCTCCTTTGTACTAGAAGGCAACACAACAGTTTAGAAAGCTCTCTCATTCTGTACCTCCAGCTGAAGTACCAGCACTGCCGCCACTGGGAAGACCAGAAGTCATCTCTGCTGCTGCAGAGGGCTGGCTGTTGGAGACGTTTGGAGCTGCATCAGAGGCCTGCTCTGAGGTAGACGTACTAGAACTGTTACTGGAAGCAGAACTCACAATCTGCGGCTCTGCTCTAGCTGATGTGGTTGGCACAACTGTCGGCTCTAGAGAAAGAAAAAAATTTTCATGTTCTTTAAGTTTTAAAAGCTGCTGAGTGTTTTAATTGTTGTTGCCGATTTTTAATTATTTTTACAAGAAATTCTCAATTCTGGTTTTGCCAGATGCTAAGAAATTCAGTACACAAAAGCTTGACAGGTACAAAATACAAAAGTTAACTCTATTTCACTCGTGTGTGGGAAAAAAATATTATCTTGTTTTCTTTTTTAAAAAAAAAACCCTCACATTTTAAGTATTAATATAAAATCAATTCCCAACAAAATCTGACACACCAAGTTTTATTTCTTGAATAAAATACTATTAGAAAGAAAATTAAATTACTTTGGTACTTTATGATGAAAACACTTGCTGAAATCTTCCATAAATCCATAGGCAAACTACTCTATGGTTAAGTATTATCCTTACCATTTTTTTTAATGTTTACAAAGTGCAGAAAAACTTTTAGATAACTAACCAAGAACAGTGTAACATCTTTACAAACTTCAGTCATTCTAGATGCATAGTACTAAAGGCTATAGCAAGATAAACTTGGTTTCTAGTCTCAACACACATTAAAAGCAGATTCATCAAATCAGTATCGTGATTTCTGTTAAAAGTACATACATGTTCATTTTGCATATTGTAAAGGTAATAATCGGGAACATATTTAATTGGACCCAGGAAAATACACCAAACATTTGATAAATCTTGCTCTCTACTACACAATTGTAAACAGGTTAAAATTTTAAAGAGATACTTGATTGTATAATTCAAATTTAGTTTTGAAAGTCTGCCTTTGACTATAAGTTTGAAATTTCTCTCTAATTACTAACAAGGCAATGACATTAGGGACATGAGATACCATAAAGGGGAATATCACCAGAAACAGCTCAGGTATTTTTAGCACAAACTTCTGCATGGATATCGGGTGGGGGGAGGAGCATCAAGACACTTCAAATACTTTTCTTACACAAAGTCTCAAAATATGACTTGTTTTCAAGATTTCTCTCTTTATCTAGTAGGTATATCAGCAACTCAGTGAGCAAGGGAATAAATATATCCCACTTTTTGCTAAGTCTTCCAACTCATCACATAAAACTCCATGATCTGATACCTACATTTAAATTCCTTTGGATTTCAAGGTGGCATTTCAATACACTAATTTTATTTGAAGGAAAACATTTGGGAGAAATGCATTAATGTTTAAATTCAGAAACAGCAAGTATATAGGACATGTATAGCTTAACATTGATACGTGATCACACAGCGGTCAAGACTGGATGCTAATACATTCTGAAAGCAATCCTGCAGTCAGACAAGTCTCAATTCTATCAGCCTCAAACACCCTGCTAGGCTGTTACTGTTGTAACTCACCATCAGCAATACAGACAGTTCTGTTTCTCCCCCCTCAAACCAGTAAAAGCCAGTGGGCTTGGTCAATCTCAAACTACTAGCTAAGAGAAACTTAATTTCTACACACTTCCCAGACATTAATCCAGGAAGATGGAGATACGATCCTTATGCTCATGGAAGTAATTAGCAAAGTTTTAAGACCAGTAGCTTTGAACACATCAGTAAAGTTATGATAAAGTGTGTAGCTGCCTTGTAACAGTGTTAATTTGGAATTTTTATCATTTTACACTAGTTCCTGTGTGAAGTTTGATTCCTAAACCCCAAAATAGTATCCTTGAAATCCCAGAAGACTCATCTTAGGAAAGTATTTCCTCTGGGGAGGGAAGACACGGCTACTTTTAAAATATACACATGACCAAAGTAAAAGTTCATTCAGTAATAATATTTTTTACTAGAATTCAGTTCCTAACCCTTCTAACTCTCCAACTCACCCTAAAAATCAAGACAACTTGAAGAATAAGATATTGTAAGATACTAGCTTTTAATACATCCAAGGATGGAACCACAACATGACAAAACTTCTGCTAAACATTAAAAGTAGCATACACCCAAGAAATCCCCCAAAACCACCACCAAACAAAAAAACCTTGCAAAAATGTACATGAGGTTTAGTTTTTCCTTCTCTCAACTTCTGACAATACCCGGAAGTTGCTCTTATGATTTTCAGCAGAAATAAGACTTATTAAGTGCCAGTAGGTTTTAATGTTGGGAAACAATGAAAGGTTACAGCTTCAGAAACCTAACATACTATACTAGTTTGGCATTAGGTGTTTTTTTTTTTTTTTCTTTTAAAATTACTTTTATTCCAAGGCCTGAAGGAACAGTAACTATTTCAAAGCATAGGCAGCGATAGAATTTCCTTTTATATAGTGCTGTATCGAAGTAAGTGCATATTTTTAAAGAAGTAGTTCCAACCTGCTCTGTAATTTCTGCCTGGTGAGTCAGCCCTCAGACACACACCCGAGTCTGTTTTGGAAGAAAAATTAGATCTAGTATACCCATTGGGATTGCCTAAACTTTTAATTTTAAAAGGAAGGCTGCAAGAGGATTTTCTGACAGGCTTTGAATTTAGTTTGTTCAGAATTTAGACTTTTTAATAGAATGGTATGTTATAAATTAATTCCACTCCCGTTAAACTGATCATCCTGCTTCCAAAAAAGAAAAAGATTTCTCAGACGAATGCAACATACCATCTTCATCCACTGTAAGGTCCACTACTTCTGCTGCATTCTGCCTCAGTGGCTGTATGACTGTGGAAATCCTACTGCGGTTCCGCTGTTCTTGAGGTCGTGCAGCATGAGAACTAGAGCTTTGCCCCCAGTGGGATCTTGTGTGTCCAAGTGCTGAACGAGACCTAAAAAAAAGGTAACACCTTGAGTATTGACGTAAATTTAGTCATTATTTTCTCCTCAGTTTGAGAAGCTATTCAAAGTTATTTTTTTTATTTTCAGAAAAGCATTTTGTTGTATATTGAAATATCCCACTACTTTGCATTCACTAGATGTGTACTTACAAATATTACTGCAGCCTTTACTAGATAACATAAAGGCAAATACCCAACGGGTGGAGTTTAAAGGTCTTTAAACCATGTTCCTACAAAAACATACAGGTAACTTATAGAAAATTCACTGTGAAACTCTACAACTGCAGTCAGGCAGCAATTAAATTTGATGTTATGTTTTAACTCTTAAGAGTAAATGAAGAGTCTCCAAATCCTATACTATTCCTATGCAGTCTGAAACAACAGATCTATGAATGACAATATAAGGGTAAAGACAATATGTTGTAAACATTAAGTTCCTCTGCATGTTAAGTTATCATAGAACGGTTAGAGTTGGAAGGGACCTCAAAGATCATCTAGTTCCAACTCCCCTGACATGGGCAGGGAAACCCTCCACTACACCAGGTTGCCCAAAGCCTCATCCAACCTGGCCTTGAACACTTCCCAGGGATGGGGCATCCACAACTTCTCTGGGCAACCTGTTCCAGTGTCTCACCACCCTCTGAGTGAAAAATTTCTTCCTTATATCTAAATCTGCCCTCTTTCAGTTTAAAGCCATTGCCCTTTGTCCTATCACTACACGCCCTTGTAAAAAAGTCCCTCTCCAGCTTTCCTGTAGGCCCCCTTTAAGTACTGGAAGGCTGCTATAAGACCACCCCGGAGCCTTCTCTTCTCCAGGCTGAACATGACAGAATACTGTCAGAGGATAATTTCTATAGCTTAAATTTCAAAAATGTGCTAAAAGTGCAAAATCTCTGGACATTTCTCTCTTGAATATTATCCCCCACCACCATGAATGAACACAGCTTTGTGTAACACTTAATTAAACTTCAATGAAACGTGGCTTGAGGAGATGAAATTATAAGCCTGTAACCATACCTAAGGAAAGGGATGGTTTTACCTCTGTAGTATAACACTTAGCACCTATTCTATTCAATTTAGCCATACAAACTCACTCAAATCAATGACACTTCGGTGTTTAAGTTAAGAGGATACTATCTTTAAATAAGGTAATAATATTTTAACAGTATTGTATTTACCTGTTCACTCTCAAAAACCTTTAATTCTCTAGTATTTACATAAATCAAGTGGCTCTTATTTTCCAGTTTAAAAAAACAATGTACTCAGACTTCAGAAATTCAGAAGAGGAAAATGTGAAGAAAAGGGAATGACTTCACTAAAACCAAACAAAATCCACTGCACAAATCATCACGGAGCTCAGTCTACATTTCTGTTCTGCCTGTACTCCCTGCACCCTATCTGTGTAACTCACTAACAAAGATCAGTGTATTTTCCTGTGGTGCAAAAAGCATGCTTGCTGCAGTCTTCTCAACTGGCTTACACTTCAATTCCGCTTTAGTAGCCACTATAAAGTAGAGATCAGATTGGTTCGAAATGGCATGTTTTCTTTGAAGTCTGGATTTACATAATGTCCAAATTTATTTTTGTGTGCCCTACTAGCACTCCAGAATGAAATTTACCTCCCAAGCTCCTTTAAAAACTTTACTATTACTCTCTGGTGATCCAAGTTGCACTTTGGTAATACAAGGAGAGGTTAAGATCTCACCTCCTACTTCATCTTCCCCTTCCCTTCAGTTAACTACGAGTTAAGGTTCATGAGAGCACTTTGGCTTTGGTAGTAAAGGAGAGGAGAAATTAGCCGTGGAAGGATACACAGCATTGTCAGTGTTTACTTCTCCTACAGGAACTCCAGCTTGATATCAGAATTAGTGTAGTACCTACTACATCTGTATCTTTTGTTTTTCAATGCAAGCTGGAAACTCAACATAATAAATTTCTTTGGATTTCTTCTTGCACAAAAGAACAAGCAGACAACATGACAAAGCATCAAACGAGAGAAGAAGATAAAGAAGGCCTAGCATACAACTGTACAGTGAGTTAATAAAGCTTCAAGAGTTTTTGGATATGATTTCAAGCAAAGATGGGGGTGGAAACAAAGAACTACTGAACTGACACAGTCTTAAACTTAGAGATCTGTGTCTTTATTTCCTTGTTATGATTAAACAGTACATTATTCTCAATGACTAATGAATGTGTTAGCTATAGGGTGCTGTGCATATTCAGTCTGTGGCTGAGTCCATGTAATTTCAAAATGACTCAGTCCACCTCTGAAATATGTATGACCAAACTGTTTAGTCCATTTAACAATAAGATGACTCTTAACTAGATCTTAATAGCTTTTTCTTAATCAGAAAAGGACCATCAATGAAGGCTTCATAGCATTTTGGTAGATATTGTCTATCTCTTCCTCCTAGCTATGTGTCCTAATTTTGGCTGGGAAAAAGTTAGTTTTTCTTTTTAGCAGCTAGAAGAGCTTCATGTTTTAGTTTTAGTTTGGGATTCGCTATGAGAAGAATGCTGATAGCACACTGATGGTTTTAGTTGCTACTGAGACCTCAAGGACTTTTCAGCTTGCTGTGTTTTTGCTAGTGTGCAGGAGCACAACAGGCTGGGGGGGAGCATAGCCAGGACAAAGGGCCCACAACTCCCCTTATGACTGGAACTTAGACTTAGGATTGAGGGCCAAATTGGCCAATGAAGTATTTATCACGCAATGTCATGCCTAATATATAGATGAGGGTTGTCTGGAGAATGCTGGTTCCCTTCTTTCTTACAGTAGTTTTCTTCTCCCCCACAAAAAAAAAAATGATATGACTGAAAGGAGGATTCAGGAAGAGACAGATTAAACACTTCCATGAATTTTCTTTCCTTCTTTCTGATT
The DNA here is from genome assembly GCF_009769465.1 of Tauraco erythrolophus. NCBI lineage: Eukaryota > Metazoa > Chordata > Aves > Musophagiformes > Musophagidae > Tauraco > Tauraco erythrolophus. The sequence goes on along the minus strand of NC_141478.1, from coordinate 16,162,728 downwards.
TAGATGTCCTAGAGATGCCTTTGTTCCTTACATTGCGGTTGGCAAAACTGATATGCTAGAAACACAGGAAAATCTGCATAGTAAATGCTCTACGATCAAAGTATCAAACACTAGAAGTTCTTGATATTTCAGGCTCAAGATTTGAATTTAAGACTCTTCCTCCTCACAGTAAACTTCCTGGAGTTGTTTTCTTACTGTATTTTTTTTAAAAAAAACACCATTGAATCATGACTGTTTCCAATACAAAACAAAACTCGATTATTTCTTTAATCTTCTTAAAAAGTTTTCAGCTGAACATTTTCAGAGTGAAGTTTTTTCTCAACAGTTGAGAGCAAAACTTAATTTGACCATTCTGATATGATCTTAAAAAAGATAAATAATTAAATGCCTTTGAGAAATCTGCATTTTAGCAGGTCTAGTAAAACAAACAGGCCAAAATCTAAATGCACCAGAAAGTCCACTGGTTCAATCTCCTTCTCACTTAAGCCACCAGTAAAGACACGACTGACATCAATAAAATTAGGGAGGTGAATGCTGCTGACGTTTCGGCTGTAGCAATGCAGAACATAAGGGAAGAAAGAAGTAATTTTTCCACGTCTTTCACGGCCACAACACAAAGCATTTCTTATTGATGCTAGGAAGAGAGAAAGCTGTTTACTTTTTAAAAGCATCTTGTTTATCTTTAATCAGGTTTGAATTAATGTTCTGTAAGCACAATCACTTTCATCTAGCCTAATTTTTTACCCTTTAAAGATTTACATGCAAGTTGTAAGAGGCTAAAGTGTTAATTTGATCTAGCTCAAGTCTGTCCAAGCATACATGTTGTTTCATGAGTTTTAACGAGTATTCTCAACAAACATATTAATGTGGATAAATAAGCTATTTCTAGAAATATTTCTAATCACCTCAAGTCAGAGCATCTGTTGATTCTGCAGCTTTTGAGCTTTTTTTAAACAGAAATATAAAGAAACATATTGTTGAAGAAAGAAATTTTTAAGATGTTGATTTCTCTCATCTCTCCCCAATTCCTCTTTGCTATAGATTCGGGCTGTATATTTTTGTGAGTATGACATACTTTGTGTGTCAGAGTTTAACAAAAAATTTAGTTAGTTCCCAGTGTTCATGAAACCTACCTTATGCACGCATCCGTCTTAAAGATAAAATTAATACCACAATAATGTGGTATTTATTCCAATTAAAGTGTTTTTTTGCAGGAAAACTTGTCTGTTATTTTAAATTTAAAATCAAATTAGTGAAAGTACTATGTGGTGACAAACAGATGGAATGTTTTCATAATTTACTATTGTTCTTTTATCTTTATAGAAAATGGACAGTCATTCTTCATATTCTACAATGTTGTCTTCATGTTCACAATATGAAAACATATGTAATACGCAGCCATCTCCAACAGTTCCATGCACACGACAATTTCAACTTTTTATCTTTGAATAACTCATGTTAATAGAGCTTGCAAAATCTGACAAATATGGAACAAAACTTCCAGAGAGGCATGGAAGAACAGGAAAGCATACACAGCAGCAGCTTCAAAAAAGTACAATGTTCTCCTGAGAAATGCTCAGCTAATCCCTAGATGGTCAACTCAGCCTAAACTTGCTCTCTCTAGGATCTCATTATACAGCTTTGCTTCCCCAAAATTCTGCCCATCAGTCACACTAACTACAACCACCTCAACAATTTCAAATTAGTTGAGTTGTCAAGCTTTGGTAAAGCTGTAGTTTGGGGTTTTTTTGTTTGTTTTGCTGTTGTTGTTTTGTTTTAATCAAAAATGCACACTATGCATCCTGGTTAGAATTTCTGTGACATTATCTTATGGGCTTTTAATGATGCAGAGCCTTGTGACGAACTTGGGAGCCAAACAAAACTGTATTAATAGAAAGAGATGCAAGTCTCACCTGTAGCTTTCACCAACTGTAACAATCTCCACTTCGCTATCTGTTGAGGTAACGTTTATTTCTTCATTAGCAGTGATTTGTGGAGTGGAGGATGCTTCAATCACCACAACGTCTTCATCAATACTTCCTGATGAGAAAAAAGGATGAAGAAAGTTTGTATACTTCGCCTACTCCAGGAGCTGTCATTATAAGAGACTTTTTTCCTAGACTTAATACACATGTAGGCAGAGAATTTCATGATGTATGTCAAAACTTTAGGTGCAACTATCAAATACATGACCTAATTATTAAAGGTAGCAATTCTGCTGTGAATTTTGAAGTAAAAAAAACAGGAAGGAGACAGAAGATGGGGAGGAGGGAAATATATGCAAACTTACATTCTACTGTGTATTGAAAGCAGTTACAGTGAATTTTATTAGCTGTAACACCAACAAAATTCAGTCACTGAATATAAAAACAGAACAAGCTTTCAAACTAGCTAAACAGTGGTGGTTCGTTATTATTAATAGCTTTTTTTTAATGTTTTGGTAGGTATTAAATCTCAAAGCTAAACAGTGGCAACAGGAGAAAAAGGATGCACCAACTAGTTTATGATATTTATTTCTACAACAAAATGAAGATCACACATCCATTGGTGTTTACTAACACCTTTACATCTACACTTTCGGTGGCATTCATGATTGTGTACTAGACATAGGAAGTTAAAATGAAACTATCAATGGTAAATAACAACCACCAAACCCCCCCAAAATCAATTTAGAGACAAGTTTTGATAGAAAACAATTTCCACTTCAGGAAGAATGACTAAAAGTTCCAGACTAATACCCAGATACATAGGAACACTTCTTTATAGCTGCAACACTGACAGTGACAAGCTTGAGCTATCTAGAATACTTAAATTGAGCTATGGCTTATTCACTATAGTAATAATACTGAGCACAAAAGAACTTACTAAACAAATGAGCTAGATAGCTTAGAAATATAGCAAACTACCATTCTGAGATTTGAAAATGTCTTCAAGCAAAGTGCTTGAAGAATTGGTCTCATTCAAGTCAATACTTACATTCTGTATGGACTGACTGTTCTCAGCTGCTCTATCCAATGACAAGGTGGGGCAGATTATTTCTCCTCTCCCTCTGCCCCAGTATCCACATTTTTATATTTTCAAAAAACTAGTCGCACTACTTATTTTCTAATGGCCTTTGTTTGTTTCTGGTCATACTTATCCCAGAGAGACTGGTGCCTGAAGATGGAAAGAGTTTCCAAGTACTGATATTCACCAAATTCTCACGATTGGAAGATACATCTCACGATATATGTGACAAAATTAATTCTCAGAATTTGCATGAAAATTTTGAGAAAAAAATGAAAACATTACAGTGTCTAAAAAACAAAGTCACATGCTAAAGTTGAAAATACAGAGAGGCCAATTACTCAAAGGAAGGCAGCTTAAATCATCATCACATTCAGAAGAAAGTAAATGTCATGCTTTCGACATCCTGCAAATCATGGGCAAATAAGCAACAGCTTCCTTACACAAAACTGTCTCAGCTGCTCCTTAGACAAAACCAGCTAGCCAAGCAACTGGTGAAAGGTCAGTTAGAAAAAAACCCAACTGTTTTTCCCCTATCTCTGTGCTTCTAAACATGTGCTTCTCTGAATTACAGTAAGTTTGACAGCACTCCTGGGAGTCCACATGTCCTGAGGCTCAATATTTATTGAAATTTATGACGGGTGCAAAAGCAGGAAGATTTAGGCTTAAGTATTATTTCACTACTTCTGAAAATAAACAGCACCTCCTTGAGGAAAGAAATCATATGCTATGTAACTCCAGTGTGCATCTCTACCTAAATGCTGACACAAGCTTATCTAAAAAAAAACCCAATGGGAATTCTCAACTGAGTATCTACACAATTCAGATACTCACCTCTGTCATGGATTGAGAGTTCATTTTACTTAACCCTTTTTCTTAAACAAATCTTTAGTCAAGATGTGACTCTGACACGAGTCAGACTGTAGAAACGACCAGGACTGTTACTAGATGAACAGGTTTTATGACTTCCCGAATAATAAAGAAATTATTTAGGAAAATAGTCAAAGTTGCTCTAAGTAGGATATAGCATAGATATGGTTCAACCTTATGCTATTTCCTATTGTTCATGCTTTCTAATAGCACCCTCCCAAGCTAAAAGCGCAAACCAACTGGGTTTTCATTCCATGGAGTGCCTTCCTATACAAAGAGTCAATACTACACACTTTCTTCAAAATTAAGCAGAAAAACAACTCCTCTAAACTATGTAAATATTTGTAAGGCATTTAGTAAGATTATATTGCTGGGAAAAAAACCTATGAATATAAGTTATTATCATACACAACTTTTAAATAAAAAGAACTTTCAAGTGAGTTCTATTGAAAGCATACCAAGGGAAAAAAGAAAATGTATGTTAACTTCGCATATTTTAAGAATATTGCAGTAGTTTGGAGAATCGGCTAATACAAACTGGCTATTTTCAGCTAATAAATAATAATAAATCGGCTAATTTATTAAATTTATCTGAACAATAAAAAGTCGGCTGAATAGTAACATAAGGAACACTGAAGTAATGTTCATAATCCTCATCAAGTAGCTCTTCCATAGTCAGACACTAGCCATGAAGCCAGTAGTACTAAGTGTATGGAAACCTGATCTTTCATTGTCAACAGGATTTACTGTTTCTTCTTTGCCTCTCCTCATATATTACTAGAAGGAAGAGAACAGAGTTTTTGAAACATCACAAAAAAAACCCGCACACCAGTTTATTCTGATATAGACAAGCTCCTACAAAGCAGAGCAAACGACAGTGTTAAAACAAAGAAAAGTCTCTGAAATAATCTGTTCAAGTGAGATCTCAGAGGACAGCCTCCTTGACAGGCCAACAGGAATACAGGGTGTCTGTAGCACATGAGCAGCAACACAGCTATCAACGAGAGTCCCCTGAAACCTCAGCAAGCCCATATATAAAATATTTATCCTAGAATTAGAGCATTTCATTTACAAGGCAATTAAGGAAGGATTAAAACTGTACTGATACTAAAGAACTAGTGAAATTTAAGATGCCTTTTTCCATGTTCTGGAGTATCAAAACTGGAAAAAAAAAAGTTCTCTGCCAAATGCACTTAAAATTCAAGTCTGCTGGTTTGAACCACTCCAAGCCTAATCCCTGCAGTTCCACATAACGTAACTTTGCAGGTTTAGTTAGCATCAGCTGGGGTAGTTAAAGATGGTTGATTTGTACTTTAAGTGCACAACCCTGCAAAGCAGAATTAAACTTTCTTTAGCGAGATGACTGATGTGCAGAAATAAAAGAATTTTCAGAGGTTTTGCTATATCGTTTCTAAAAATATTTGCTCAAAAGAATTTTGAGGCACTCACATGCCTCAAATATTTACCACACATGTAACACTTAGGAGCCATCTGGTGAATCCAAGGCTCCATGTTAGCAGTAAACAGCTGAACACATCTTTAAAGTGTCTACACCTTTAGCTCTACATGGGATTACACTTGGGATGTACACACACCTGTAAAGTAAATTTCTTAGGAAGGGCATAAAACTAACAGAATTTGATACTTTAGTAAATCCCAGTTCTAATGTACTGCACAATTTACAAAACATATCAACAGCCAAGGAAAAAAAAAAAATCACACAACAAAACAAACAGAACATCCAAATCCAGAAATAGACCAGATGACAAAATACTTGCACATCTTTCTTGGTGTTACTATCCACCCTGCAGTCCAGTACACAGGATGTTTTTTATGTAGTCCACCATGACAAGGTATACTTCATTTATTTGCTTTTATGCATGTACCAGCAATTGACCAGTCATCTTCTGTCTGGAATGAGCTTCAGGCAAATTTATACTTAAAGTATAAATATAAATACCTTACTCATCAATGTATCATCTAAATGGTTGACCCTGCAAGAGAACAGATGAACCTGTATAATGAGAGTGTTACTATACTACTCCTATACTCCTTGAAGGTAATCTCCCTTCAAGAAGAGTCACTGGATTGCTGGCAGCAAAATAGTCATGCAGATCTATTCGAGGTGTTTTGTACTACTCTCAGCGTAATACCTATGGCTATAAAACAAACAAAATTATCCTCCTGCAGGTACACACTACTTCTGTCATCTCTGAACAACAAAAAGCAGCAAGCAAATTATACTCTAGTCATTTGTGACTACATTAGCCCTTGGGCTACCACTGAAAAGACTCATTCTACATTCTAAATGAGCTGGTTAAAAACAAAGCTTCTATTGAAAATTACAGCAATGATTTTATTAGCTTCCACTGAATTTTGGTTTGGGGTTTTTTTTTTTCCCCTACACATATCCAATAATAATATTTTATAGTGCATCCAACACACCAAATTTTAGTCTGCAATCTTTGTATTTCCCAACAATTTAGACCCATCAACAGCAATTAGTAGTTAAGTTTTGCACATGACTAATAATCAGTAATAACCAGTCACTTCTTCCCTCTCTTTTAAAACCCTGTTTTATGACAGAAACCTAGTGCTCAGCCAGCCTAGGGGAAGGGATAAACTACACTGGCTTGAATCCAAATTTGAATATGCTCAAAATTATAATCAATCCTTAAAAACCAAAACACACTCTTCTCCAGGCCCTACATCACAAAGACAGCAAATCTGTCAGATTAAAGTACTTTATTAAGAATATAACTTTTGAAATAATATAGTACTGTGTAGTCCAATATTTAGATCAACAAATGAAGATATCGTTTCTCCAGAAAGCTGTAAGATTGTTCTCCGCTGGGCAGAGAACAGATTGAAAGCAGTTGTGAGGAGAAGGATGTTCAATCCGGACAGCAATTCAGCTTGAAAGGGACAACATACTGTCCTACTAGTGTTAACAAGCACTCCCTTCTGCAACTGTCAAACTTCTTGACCGAGGTGTGCCCGGTATCCCCTGCTCCCACCCCAGGTACCATGGTTGGTGTAACTGATGCCATTCTATGAGGCGAGCAGCCACGCTGTGACCGAGCAGGACACATGTTCGTTCCCTTTCTCCTCATTCTCAGGCTCTGAAGGTCCTGTGAACTAATCAGACAAACCAAACATATTTCTTCTTACCCTCCTTATCAGCCTCAAGATTCCTGGGCGCCAGGACAGTTACTACCCTCCTTGCCGGCCTTGAACGCCCCAGGCACAGCCACCCAGGTGGTCGCAGGACAGGGAGGCGTAACAGCGCTCAGAGCACTGTCTGTAAAGTCGAGCAGTTACAAGTCCCAAGTGAGAACCTGGGCCAAAACTGCTGCTGGACAGTGAAAACCATGACACTCCCACCACTGTGTGCTTCCTCCGAGGATCGAGTGACTCATATTCTTTTGTATGATATTCAAGTCTAGATTAGGATTGTTATATTGACACAGCAAACCACATATTAAGATTTGACCTGATCTGCAGAGGGTCTAGGTGGTTAGAAATTAAGTTGTATTGTAAATTCTGTATTATACTATCTATAGCTTGTACAAATTGATTCTGTCTGTAGAAATTCTACTATGTAGTGCCATACTAATCACAATATACTGCTAAGAAAATAAAGCTTTAACTCTAACTACAATTTAGTGCCATCATCATTCTGCCAAGGACCCCAAAAGAACCTGCCTGTCCCCTTAGTGTCAAGCTAACACTAGGTTAGAAGATGACAGTTTTTCTGTACCTGAGACTTGGAATATACTTTCCAACAGTTGTGCACGACGGGAGAAATTTTCAAACACATACAAATTGCTTAGGAGTCTGCACCCTGGTGGAAAAGACAGTCACCAACCAGAATTTAGGGGGATCTTGTCCAACTGTGAGCCATGCTAATATGGGCTAATCCAAAACTGTACTGACTGTTCTTAACCAAGCACATAAATCTTAGTCCTATCAGCAATGTTACAACAAGCTAATTCTAGAAGTAGCATCTTTTCAGCACAGAAAGCTGCAGCAGCTACAGGGAAGCACTGCAGTGAATTCCATACTAACCTTTACTACTATGGCTATTTAAAGCTCCAGTTCACAGCGGACAGATACAGCAACAATGGTTAATGTCTACTACTCAGAAAGTCAGCTGCTTCTTTCCTCACCGCTTCCCAGTTCTTCCTCAACCCCTCACTAGAAAGTGGCACGGTAGAAAGGTTATGTATTCACTTCCTTGTCCACTAATGATGAGATCAAAGCTCTGAATTATGAGCTGCATCAGTTACTGTAATAAAAAGAGCTGCATGCTGTACTTTTAGAAGGAATTAAGTAACTCAAAAACAATCAACTCTAACAAAGGGCAGCTCATTTCCACTTAATATATGTTTATCTTGAACCTGTTAAAATAATCTGAACATGAAGCGGTATATGTTTAACATTTTCACCAGCCTCTGGCTTTTAAAATATCGCATGTCTATAATCAACATTTTTGGGAGACAGACAACAAATATGCTAGAGGAATCGAGGATGGTAGTGAATAAACTCAGTCTTATCATTCTAAGCAACTCAGAACAAGAACTGGAGCAGCTTCTCATCAGCATTACATTCTAAGGAAAGAGGCAAGGCCTGTCTAGCACTAGCTGCTCAAAAATATAAAGTAAATTGTCAGACCTTCAAGGAATTTTAAGTGCTATTAGGTGAACAATTTATGACAATGCAAAATTCTACCCAGTTTTTTTTAAAACAACACTTTGCCATTTCCCAGGGTTTGGCTTTACTGCCAAATCAAAGTATGTGAGGTTAAAAACCTGTTCCAATTTTAGCCTCTGCTAAATTTCCCTCCACAGACTGGCTGCCTCCAAATGGCATTCCCAGCCCTTTAAATCCAAGCTGAAAATCAAATACTTGTACAAGCATATAATAAAATCTGGATGACAACATTATAGAGATCCAATTACAGTAAAAGTTCAAATTTTGTCACATTTGACAAGGCAAGTCAAAAGACGATTATCTCTATAGGTATGTATATAGGTCCTCCAAGGGTTAGAGAAAAGTTTCTGAGGTACCCAAACAAAACACAGAATCAAAATTTGCATTTCATGGCAAAAATGTTGCTGCTTGCAGTCATTTTAACTGAAAGCCCAGTATTTCAATTAAAACCAACTGATCAACATTCAGATTAGAATATATAACCCTGAAAACACTTGTACCTTTAACTGTATTGTTAAACTACACAGTTGTTTTTACATTGTCCTTATGCTCCCACTCTCCTCTGTCTCCTGGACAAGCTTCATCTGGTCATCCCTGATTTAATGAAGGCAAGTGCCTTTTATGGCAAACAGCTGGTAAAACAATATATCTATTCCCAGGTGTCAGAATTTCATGCCTGTTCAATACCCTCCCACTCCCAAAGCACAAAGTTCTACCAGAATAGCTGAAGCCCGAACAAACACCCCCACATATCTCCATTCGGATAATTTTCAAAAAATAGCCAAGTTAGTTTTATTAACTATAAGAACTAACCTATCAAACACTTAGTTAAACAGATCTGTTACTTTAATTTCTCGCAATAATCAGAAAGAAACATTTCCAGAATGGTATACACTGATTAAATTTACTGGTTCTTTAAATGCACTGTATCTTTACCTAAACATCAACATTCAAAGCAGAGAAATATTTTGTGATATATCTGTAATACAAATTGCTACCAAGTAGGCTACAAGACTAATCACATCACTTTGGTGCCTGCTCATTAAAAATTCAGTTATTGCCATATATTTTTAAATTGTATTTTTGATTATTACTGTCCTCCTTTAAGTCTATTCTCTAGTACTTTTACATATGCTGCAGGCCTCATGCTTAGCAGAAGTTTTGTCCTTCAGTATGTTCTGTATACTGAATGCATACATAACCCTCAAGTGCAAATACAGAGCAAAAAAATTACTCCTTAATATTAACAGGCTAGTGCAGCATTACTAGCAATACAATCCTTTCCTCACATACAAACACCATTATGTTTGCTCACTATACAGAGAAGTTGCACAGCTAGTTTTCCAGCTGGCCCCATTTCTGTCCCAATTAACTCAATAACTAGAAACACCTTGTATAACAGTAGAAAGCTACAGAAAGTGTTAATCACACTTTTATCTTACTAAAAATAGGACTCTTTTGTACCAGGAAGTCTGCTCAACTTCCTATTTTATCTGCAATGCAAATAGAATGCTCAAAATCTTCCCATCAATACATATTTCCACTGGGAAAAAACCCATAATATTCACATACTCTAAGCCAGAACTACTTCTCAGTTCACTGCGTTAATCCTGAAGTACAGCCACCATAATATATATTCTTTAAAGGACACCTTATTTCACTTACAATTCATGTCAGTATTTTAATCTAAAATTAACTGGTGCAGAGCTAATGGATTTTTCATTCATGGCATGAGAATAAACATAATTTCATAAATGAATTAAGTGTGCTTTTCAAATAGTATAAAAATTAAGCCATTAGAAAATGGACTTACTTTTCAACATAACTACATGAAACAAACTGCCAGTTCCAGTCTTCCTATTGTCAAAATAACTTCGCACTGAATCACTGAATTATCAGAATGAAGTTTGAATATTCACTGATTATTACATCAATTTTTAAAGAGATCTCTCTCCAAAAAGATTCTTTTGAAATGCCTATGGAAAGCCTCACTATGGAAATACTTGTTCTACACTTGAAAGGAAATAAAAGTACAGAAGTGGCATTAATTGAATTTGTCTTAAAAAAGGACAGTAGGTTTTAACAGTTCAAGTAGATTAAAAAAAACATTAATTGAAAATTCTCCCTTTAACTACATTTAACATGGTTAGAAATAGATGGTCACCTAAGAAGCCGTAACCTACATTTTCTCATCCATATACCAGTTTCATTGTAGCATGGTGCTCTGTGTGGAAAGAGAATTGTTAACAGATCTACATCATTTTACAGTTACATGAAACTCCATCCTCTCTGAAAATGAGAAGAAACCATTAACTTTGAAACACAAGTCTTAATACAGTAGTTTCCCAAACTGGTTTCTAATATGAATGTATGCATATTTCTGTACGTTAATTATTTACAAATCACACCCTTCAATATGCTTGAAAATGCATGTCAAATGTCACTTTTTTAGGCTTAAAAAATTACACTTCTGTACCCACAAATACGTATGCAGATAATTAAGGCTGTGCAGTAATTCTTCTGTTTCAGAGTTATTTATGCAGCCCTAGCACTGCATAAAACTTCGCATTACGAATTTTACTTCTTGTATTTAACAGTACATTAAAGAACAACACACAAATTATTTCCTGCTACGATGGATAACAAGTAATAGTCTACTCTTTAGTACTCTGGTTCTGTTCGAGAATAAATCCTGCCCTAACATGAACACAGAGATTTTTAAATTTTTTTTTAAACCTCTCCTTGTATTTTCAGTCATTTTTTCTTAAAAGGAATGATTAGCCCAGTCCAAGATATGGTTTCCATTTCTAAAACACATTTGTCACTAGGCAAAAAACATGGTTGCACAGATTAACACTATGCTGTGTTCTATGTATCTACTTTCCCATGTTCTCTAAAAAGCTGAAATGACAAACAGAAGGCACAACCACAACACTGTGGACACTACTGGTTCAAATTTTGGGACTGCCTTTTGTTTGCCGAATTCAAGATGAAAGAAAGTACAAGAAAGTTGGTAGATGGCAAAACACCCAACAAACCGAAAACCCAGAAACACCCCCAAAATACCCCCAATCCAAACATTCAAGCATGCTCTCAAATACCGTGTCAAGACATACTAGAGAAACATCTATGTGAGCAAACTGCAAGATTATTGCATTGAGTTTATCTAGGTATATATATGTATATACCAAATACATAGGTACATTTGGTATGTATACAATACTTTGCTTTCCACAGCTTCAGGCCTTAGAATTTTCTCTTATTGTTGCAATACTAAAGCTAACTTCAACTGAATCCTATTTCAGGCTCTTATCACAATGACTAATTTTTTTTTCTTTTTTGTTGTTGTTTAAGTTGTCAAGCACGGTTAATTACATATTAGCAGATACTTCTACATTCTGAAACCAGACAGAATTGTTATTCCCACAATCAGTTAATAAAGCTAAAATAGCTAAAATTTTTACTATAATTCAACAGCTGAAGAAAAAAAATAATGGAAGAACTCCACAGCACATGATGAATCCCATTCAACAACCTTCCAGTATGTTGCTTAGAAGCCATTAACTTTACCTTTACATTAAAGTTAAAGATTCTCGATTTGTTGTAATTTTACTGGAAGCTCCGAATGTACTTTTCCCACCAAGAATTTATGGTGTAATGTTCACATTACTTGCACTAAGTCTATTTGTAGTATGACTTCTATAAAAACACAAAAAAACTGCTCCAAAGCACTTATAAAAACGCATACTGTACATGATGAAAGCTCACTAATAAAAAGTACCTCAAGAATTTAGTTTTACCTGAAGGAACAGCTGTATTGCTCTGGTGGTTTTCACCAGGTGACACAAATAAGTCTTCCTCCCCTTCAGTAGATGAACTGGAAGAAGATTCACTACTGAGATCATTCTCACTGGAACTGCTAGAACTTGGTAGTAAAGCATACTTCCTTCGAGCTAACACTTCCCGCTTTTTCCTCTGCATTAAAATTCGTTCTTTTTGGTTCTGTGTCCGCTGCGACGAACTTGTTTTCACAAATCTCTTCCTATACGGAAGTCTTCTTAAAGAACTGCTGTGGTAACAGGGCCTTTTCATTAATAACTCAGGTACCGAGTCTGTCTCAGTCCGAGGCCACTTTTGTGACCTTGCGCTATGAGTTCTACTTGTAGTATTCAACACTGCCTGAGGGTGTCTTACGGCAGCATCTTTTTCTTCATCAGATGTCACTGTGTCAGAGTCTCCAAAATGCAGGCTAGATGAAGGTGAAGAGATACAGTCACTAAAAGAAGAATCATTGTCTTCACTCTGTGTTTCTAGATGTTGTCTTAATCCTAAGATTCCTTGGTTTTCTTTATCAGGACAATTTTGAGTATATGAAGGACCAGCCTGCTGACTCTTGCGTTTTTTTCGCACCACAATACTTTTGTCTTGGTCTGTATGGTTCCCAGTCATGTCCTTCTGCTTTTGAGAATCACCACATAAGTGAGAGAACTCATTCCCGACTTTACTGGCAATCATCTCAACTTCTGCAGTGAAGCTTTTGGCTGCCCCAATAGGCTCAGGGTTCAAGAGGATCCCCTTCAGACTCTCCGGTCTCTTTGGTGCATCAGAAGGAACTTCACTCTTCATATCCGCTTCTAGAGTATAAACTATATTACATTCAGGAGTCCATTTAGACATGGAAAGTTTTAAGAAAGGCCTAGAAATAAAAATAGATATGCATCAAGAAAAAGAAGCATCAGATTTTTCAAGAGCAGAACTGAAACAAGAGAAAAGCCATTTACTGCTAAGACTAACCCTCCCAGTGGGAAAAGCAAAACAGCAGCAACTGAAATAAAACTGTTTCATAATATTAAGAATACTGCTTGACAATGTAATTTTGACTTAAGACGGAACTTTTATAACTTGCATTAAAGGAAGTTCTTATAGTCAGTACAAACATTGTCACTTTCACAGAGCAAATATAATGTATATTGCCTGCGAAACATAGGGATGATGTCTGTTTCACCAATGCTTAAGCATTAGAGTTTCACAGGCTACTGCTTACAGAAGTTACATAAGTTTCAGCTAAAGAGCTCCGACAGCCATCAACTAAACTGCACGCTTAAATAAGGCTTACATCTTCCCCTACAGCTGTATATATGGATAGTAAGCATCTTGAACGCAATACATGGTACACAGTATGGTAACAACTGAGCTATAAAAATCAGTTACTTGAATTCATGGTTCTTTTCTGACATGAAAAGCAACAAAATAGAAGAGATTTTGAACCTTATTATTTTGGGGTAAAGTAATAGAAATTTATTTATTGAGTTTCTAAAAAAACCCCACCACATATTAATAACATAGAGTAGCGTACAAAGCTATTTTCCATCCATGTTCTTTTGACTCTATCCTGCAACAGAAACTGAGCATATCGTATGTTCCCTTAATAGTTGGTACCAGGCAAGTTCCCCTTCCTGCCAAAATGCTAGGCTGTCTACATACAGCACTGCAACATTAGCCTCAAAGACTATTTCAAATAAAAACTTTTGTACTGGAAGACTACCGAGAGACACGGGCAACAGTAACCTCAGTAATACATTCACCTTCAACCTGCTTCATCTGGCATCTCTGCCTTCTTCCTAATTCCCAAAAGGAAGTGACAAAAGAATTTGGCTCCCACTGTGAAAACCACTGAAGCTCTCTTCACTGTAACTAATAATACTTTTTTGTGCCTCAGATGAATAAGGCTATAATAGACATTTGACACTGGTACTAATTCAGCAGTTATGTGCTCCCTCTTTTCTCCCTCCCTCACCACTTATTTGAAAGAACAACTCCTATGCTCTTCTAGAAGAAATGTTTATGCACTGAAGCAGAATATAGAGCTGACTAATCCGAAAAGCGAATTTCCCAACCAGATCAGACACCAATCCAAGCACACAAACAGCTATGCCTGGCTTACAGCAGGTAGTGCTGAACTACCAGAAGGCTGCTTAAGAAACATGCAACTATAACTTATGTGGAAATGAGGGTCCTTAAGCAGCACAGCTGGAACATGCACGAAGCCACAAAAAAAGCCTATGGCATGTTAAGTAGCATTGTCTACTCAGGTCCGTAATCTTCTGCCTGAACCTCCAAATTCTTCAACACGCTAACACATTCTTACATCTCCTGCTAATATTTAAAGCTCTTGTTTATTTTGTCTCAGAACGAATCAATACAAGATTGAGACTACAGAACAGAGTCAAATCAGCATTTCTTCGACTGTTTCACAAACCGATGCTTTCAGGAGCAGCTGTGAGCTAGTTGTTCCTAACAGACCCTGGAGAATGACTGACCTTAGTTTGCAACAGGTATAAACTGATGCATTATCCCAGGCAGCCTGTGTTCTCCTCATAGCCATAAACAATTAATCTAATTCTTCAAGTGATGTAATCTGGAATAAAAATTAGGCACAAGGCATACATGCTGCAGTATTGGGCCTTCCTGGAGATCAAGAATCTTGTGGATCCTAGAACCCCAGCTGAGAAGATCCATTTGAATCTTCTCACTGGAAATCCTACAAACATTTATAACAATTACTGTTAAATGTTACCCTGCGATAACTAAGAAAGTGTTTGCTGTTTTCTACTGGAATTACAGCAAATAAGTATGTTTTACATCAGTAAGTCAAACGCTAACCGCATGCAAGTTCGACTAAACCTCCTCTTGTCCGTACATACAACAGGACAGGTCCTTACTTTCACTTCATCAAAAAGCACAATCTGCAGTAGGAGGTATTTCTTATTTTCAAGTGTTAAACGGAAGACTGCTGCATTCTGGACAATGTATATTTTTATTGCAATAAGTTTTAGTGGAATGAACTATATAAGGCTACCCTCTTCTCTAGGACTGAAAAAAAGAAGCAGCAAAATTGGAAAAAAACTTGGAATAAACATTAAGAGTGCAAGAAGTCTACACAGTAAACAAAGAAGCCTCTATTAAAGCTGTGGAATTCTGATATCTACCCTTCACTGCTCCTGACATCTCCAGAGCAAAATAACAGCTCTCACATGCTCCTCCCTATGCATATACTTACCCTCACATACACTCACCATCGTTCCTTGGCAATACTAAGACCAAGATTTCCATTTTATAAAATTTCTAACAAGGACAAGAAATCAGAATTCAGACCTGTTATACGCATACAGAGAACAAGTAGTACATAGTCTTTTTCTCATCCTCACAAGGTCACCTTTAAGGCAGTATTTTTGGTCTTTTATGCACCACTTGTATACAGAAATGCAACACTTAGTCAGTCTCTTCCACAGTCCAAAAGCAAGCCAGCACCTCCCACAATAACCTCATATTTAATCTCAAGTTATTTAGCAAATCCACAAAATACTTCCATTTGGAAAAAAAAAGTTAATTTAGTCAGAATGCTTATTGTCTTCAAACACAGTCATAACTTACCATCATATACTACATGTCCAGCCTACACACAACAGTTTCCTGTCCTTTTAACACAATAAATTAAGGCAATAATTTTACTTAATTCTAAAGTTGTCTTCAGTTAACAAAAATCTGAACACTTTATCATTATGTGAGCACAATCAGGGGCTGGTTTACAAACACTCAGTTCTACTCATTGGAGCGCTCCCCTCCCACCCTCTCTATTTTATTGTTAAACTCTAGTGTGGAAATCTCAATCAGTATGAAAGTTCTGCATTCTGAATGTTGTTATCTTTGTATAAATTCTGTTTACTTCAGCACAGAGGCCACTGCGCTGAAATACAGGTAGAGCTATTTAAGTACAGCAAAAAAATTAAAGCAAGAAAGTTTACACTTTGAGAAACCTCAAACTACTGTAAGATGACAAAAAACTAAAACACCACCCAGTGAAAACTTGTGCCCTTGAAATACGATTTACTAGCTTAGTTTTATTCCAACAAGCAGCCTAGATATAACAGCCAGTTAACTCAGATTCAAACATTTTGTATATTTGCACTCTTACAACCATGGAAAAGTCTGCAGTAACTCAACTAAGTAATCAAGAACTCTTCATTTTTGCTAACCAAAACAGAGCCTGAAGGACTGCTTACTCATGGGGCAGCTCTTGGCTTCCAATTGAAGATTACACAACAGCTAAAACATGAGCATACTTTTTGAAGTGAATGGCAGCAATCAACAATGACAAATAATCCATACTTTCACCATTGAAAATGCTGTTACAAACCTCTGAACAAAAGATTTAACTAAAGAAGACAGAAGCTAGAAGAGCTTACTATTTAACTAGATTCCAATCTATTTTAAGTATTTTTAGTGATTAGATATAAGAAATATCTACACTACATACAAGTCCAATGCTTTTACATAGAAGGCAAAGTTTAAGAGGGACTACAAAAAATATGCAAATAATTAAGACTCATTAGAATGACCTAATCTGCTGTTAAACATTTAGAAGATCCTACAAAATCTCCCTCTAATCAAAAGTAATCCTCTAAAGCTTTTTCAAAAAGCAACAAGATGCAGTAAGCTCAATCAGCATTTGAGTTCCTCCTTCCTAATCAAAACATTTGCCTACTAACTTAAAGAGAAAAAATGAGGTAGTATGCTCTCTTAAGCTATTTTAAGCAAAGACTCAATGAAGAGCTGTTAAGACAGCTACCTGAAAACTATAAATAGTTCCCCTCTAAAGCGCATGACTTGATTCAGAATCATGAAGCGCAGGACTTTTATCCATTCATGTCACAAATTAAAGACCTTTGATATTAATCACACCAAGACATACAGCAGTGCAAGAAAATTCATGCAAACCGGGAAAGTCCCTTGAAACTGCTACGTCAAAAAACAAGCTCAAAGTTTGAGATCTTTACAGCATACAAGTTTACGATCACATATAAAAGCAGAACACATTTCAGTTGTAAGATGGAGCAAAGTATTGTCATTAAGAATTAATTCCATTACTAGCAATCAAACAGTATGATAGCATTAAAGCACTATAAAACAGTGAAATGGTTCATTACACAACATTAACTCAAATTTTCGCTGCAAACTTGGTTGATGAATACATCATTACTTTGAAAGTGTATTTTCAGCTACATTTAAAAATATAGTCAACTTCCTTCACCATCAAGAAACAATCTCCTTTTTAGGTGTCAAAAAGCACCTTGATCAACTCTCTCAAGCTTGGCTACAGCAAGCACACAGTGCTTTGACAAATGACCAGCCAACCACTTTGCAGAAAATGCCTATCTTAAGCACATGATTCTTACATAAACTCACATTACTGGTCTCTGTCCTGTTACTGTAATACACACACCTAAATCCAGCTAACCAAATAGTTTATTCAGCAAATACCTAGTTTTCTAGTCAATCTGATGAAGAACAGTGAACAAAAATACTTAATGTAAAAGCAGTTAGTAGTCTATGTCCTCATTTTCCCCATCTTCAATTTCCTGCTCCTCTTTCATTACAAACACAGTAATTTCCCCTTGTCTGATGTACTCTCCACCACTGAGACTCTAAATGTACTTACAGGCAACTTGAGTATCCAGCAGGGCTGAGCCCAGAGGCCAG
Organism: Tauraco erythrolophus; assembly: GCF_009769465.1. Lineage (NCBI taxonomy): Eukaryota > Metazoa > Chordata > Aves > Musophagiformes > Musophagidae > Tauraco > Tauraco erythrolophus. Next base: position 16,144,599 of record NC_141478.1, on the reverse strand, counting down.
TGCAGACAAACATCCTTCCCAATACGGCGGCTCTCAAGACTACCAAGAGCTTGTGGAACATATTGTTGTCATAATCTCAGAAAGAATACAGCAATCCCACTTCCATAAAAATTCTGTGCTGTCTTAGACCACTTACATACCTAATCCGAGTGCCCATGATACCAGGCAAAAGAATATTAAAGATTGTCTCAGAAAGGAAGTTGCTATCAGTTGCATTTGTAGTTCCTTTATTCAGTCCTATTTTCTTTGCATATGTTCCCTGAACTCACGATTAACTTTTAAAATTAACTCCTTTCCCTAATATGTTGCTTTTATCAGATTTTATTTTCAACATTATTTTCACTCTGACAAGCTAATATTGGTACTGTTATCTCCACAAGAAAACCTCACTGTTGAGGTCTGGTATGCACAAAGAAATCTTACGTTGTGTACACTGCTGCGACCACAGTACTTTTTTTGAACTGCCAAACATGTCTATCAAGAGCTCAAAGAATGGACCAGTGAACAACGGTGTCTCACAAGCTATATTTTGGAACACAGTCATGTCTTTCCTCTCCTTAAAAAGATGTGTTTTTATCCATTCGGCAATGCTCTTCCACCACATCAATCAAGACACCAAGAAACAGGATCATGAAAAAGCTTATAAAATTTGTACAAGATCTTCAGCAGAAGTGAGATAACCCAAATCCTACTACTTCCCTTTCTCAAGGGCAGAGCGCCAAACAAGACTGATTCATGCATGACCCTGATGCAAAGGGAGGTTGACAGAGGACTTGGAGCCATTTGAGAAGCTGCACCCCAAACACAGTCCCATGAAGATTGAATCTCAGTGCTATCATGCCCTGCTCCAACAAAAATAAATAACTCACTGAGCAGTTAATGAAAAAACCCACACTTGTTAACCTAAAAGGGACAGCCATGCCCTATCCATTACATTCTTATGAAGCAGGGAAAACCTGTACAATGCAGAGTAAGCAGCAAAAACACAAATATCCAATATTCAGTTCCACTATCGGCAAAACAAGCACAATCAGATTCTGAAACTTTATTGCACTGTTCTTAACTTTTGGTTGTTCATTTTCACCACTTCATGAGACAAATGGTGCTCTTTTAAAGCTCGTTTTAACTACTAAATTTTAGCAAACTTGGTCTTCTCTATGCATCTTTATAAACCAGCAACAATCAGAAGGTAATCTGAAACTCTATTATGTTTGCTTTGATATTATGTAGCATCAAACACATCTTTATTCATAGGATAATATGAAATATCATTACAAACCACTCTCAGTTTCCTTTGTTTGCTTTAATGCAGCTACAGCGATGACAGATACCCTTATTTTTGAATGACAAAATTACCTGAGAATTCTCCGAGCTGAGTATTTATCTTTTGCCCTACAGAAAGGTGCAGTATTTCAGAATAACATGCACAGTATTACCTACTAACCACATGATAATGTTCTGGAGATAGCTTGTTGCCTACGGTCTCTCAAAGACACTTCATTACATCCAGCTCAGACAGAAGGGTTTGTCTGTGCTTTGCAGAGGGGTGCTACAGTTACATGAGCTACAGCAGTGCAGGCAGGCTTACTCACTCCTTGCAGCCAATTCTACGAACCATCACTGGCTTGGAAAGTCTACTCTTAAAGTGAAAGAATATTATTTCAAGTACAGTACTACTCTTTGTAGTAACCTTTGCAAAGCCATCTCAAAGATAAGTCAGACTGCAGTAACTCTACTGCAACCAACAGTATCCATCCTCTGGACCAGCAAAGACTCCTTTGAAAAAAATTCCTCTGATTCAGATCAGTAAAGTAATTATTTTGCAACAGAAGTGTCAGGCCACCTACAAGAATAGCTACAGAACGCCTCTGTTATGCCATGTTATCATTCACCTCTGAGACTTACCACCACTGTATTCTTATGGGGAGACTATTCAAAGTGCCTGTCTGTCACATTCACATCTTCTAACAGAATCCAGCACAGGACAGCTACAACTAGAAAAGCTCTTCCCTAGGACTGGATCCGTGGCCTGGCTCCAGCTGGAATAGAGAGAATGCACAGAGCACGCGCAGCTGGAAATGCCTCAGCTAGATGAGCTGGCAGGCTAAGTGCAATTCTGCGTAGAGTCCTACAGACAAGTTAGTTCTCCCGCAATACACTACGAATCAGTCCAAGACCACACAGCACCCATAGAAATCCTAGCAACAATCAAGCATCAGTGAAGCATCAGCATGCACATACCCACCTGGGCAAGCAATCCGTTCGGCTTTGCACAATGAGTGCAAGCAGGTGGATTTGAGAAACATGGTGTTCACAAGCACAATCTTCAGTCTAGACATTTCTTTGCTCTGTCCTAGGCTTGCACTCAGTTAGCTTTGTTAACACTATGTAAATCATGGTTTTAAGACCTAAGCGTTATGATTTGGCAATCAGGAATGCTTTGGCTTCAGTGAACTCCAAGACAAACAAAACAGCAATGAACTTGGGAATACGGAGGTGTAGCTTTATAAAAGAATGACAAAATCCACTTTTTACTAGAGCATAAGATCTTAACTAAGAATTCTGCTTCAACCAACTTTAAGAGTATTGCTTCCAGAGACAGCTAGGGAAGTTCTGATTTACACAGCCACAAAAAATAATTTAAAAATTTATTTCTTAGTCCCTCCAGCAGTTTTGACCTTTGAGGTATGTGTAACTGTTCTTAACACAGTGTTATTTTGCCAACACTTCTTGATAAAGCTTTGAGAAGCAAAGTAAGATGTGATCTTTGCCACAACTGCTAACAAGAACCTTGCAAGCGAGAATAATGAAATTAGCCATTAAAACAGTTCTATGCTGTTCTTCAGGAAACCTGTGAGAAGTAGGGGATTTTTCAGATTCTAAACCAAGTAGTTTAGACTCTACCAGTTTGAAAAGGAAGGATGGTGCAGCAGACTTCTCCACTCTTCACCCAGTAGAGCTAAGTGGCAGTGGGTAAAAGTAAACATTTTTCTTTACAGCAGCCAAGTATTAGGACTGTACTTTATTGGAAAAAAAACCCAGAAGGAAGTCTCTTGCTAGTACAGTTGTGAACCAGCATTCTCAGATTTCACTTGGTAAACACTTAATAAGGAAGACATCACTAATTCACAGTAGTTACTTGTCCAAATAGCATAAACTATACAAAACAGCAAAATAATCTTATTAGCAAAATTTTAGGTTAGTGAAAGAAACATTCTCCTTTCTTCCTTTCCCTCTGCTCCATTAGGGGTCTTGGTTAGGCCTGACATCAGCCCACTAAGATAAACACTAACCTAAACTGAAGCCTGAAGAAAGTTCACTAGTGTAACACTTTGGCTGTGAATACATTTTGTGTTTCTTTTAAGAACACGGTAGACTTTGGAAGCAGCTGATCACTTTCACTTACACTGACAAGACCTAAAAGACTGTAACTGGGAGTAACTATCCTACCCCTATGTTGTACATGTGTCCCATATGACATTACTCAATATACATGTTTCTAAATCTCTTCTCAATCTCACTGACATACAAACACCTAAAGCGTTACAGATCTGGTGATTAAACTGACCTAAAGAAGGTTGCACATTAGTAAAGCTGTGGGGAAATCTTCATACAACATCTGCCCATGGTAAATCCATCTCTGTACTATCCCCATTGTTTACATGTGAATTAAATCATCCCATTCCCTGTCCCATCCCTTCCAGCAATTTTTCCCCATTTATTCAACTGCCTGACATCTAAGCCTCCATAGTTCATAAGCTAGGGAGGGGGGGCATTATTACCTCCATCTTCTCAAAAGAATGTCCTCACCAAAGAAAATGTAAACAGCTGAAATGAAAGATTCTTCATCATGGAAAAAAAAGGTAGTAACTGCTGTGAGCTAAATGTTATTGCAACATGGCCACCTCCACCGAAAGACAAGACTGCTATAACTGATCTGGTTACGTAGGTCTACAAAGTTATTAATTTGAAGATAAAGTGCAAGTCACAGATATATTAAAATACACTCTTAATATGCTTTTACAAAAGCCATTGCTTCATAAAAGACACACTTCTAAAAGGTCAGAATGTTCCCATCCAGATTTTGAAAGGACACGTGAAATATGCACGAATACTAAGAGCTGTTGTTCACCCCCGGGCTCCCAATACTAGACATAACCACAGCTGTAGGTGCCAGGGCTTCAACTATCAATAAAAATAAACAGATGTTTAAATATGCGAAACTTCAAGAGTTTTAAAACAGGAAGCTTGGTGTCTTATACAGTTTTATTTAACTAAAGTGAAACGCAAAATGCGCACACAGCCTTTCCTGTCTTATGAATTCAACAGGGCATTTTATACTGTGGATGACAGCATGGGACAGGTGACCAGATGTTCACTTTATCACACGAACAAAGATAACATCTTTCCCTACCAACCCTTGCACACCAGCAAGAGTACAAATCTGACTGGGTGATAACCTTGGCTAACAGGTTTCTGTGGGTTTGTTTTGCGGGTTTTTTTTGGTCCCCCTCCCTGCCCCCACAGGGTCAGGTAGACCCTCTATTCAACAGAGAGATGATTAAAAACATTTAAGTTGGAGGAAAACTACTTTGATATCAAGAACTACAGGTATATGAACTATAAGAAGCTTTAATTTCTGTTTTTAAGAGTGACAAAATATTCTAATTCTTTAAACATTAATTTTCCTTAAAACCTTTTCTACTAAGTATCCAGAATTAACCTATTTTTGAAATTTTCTGCTGGTTACAACGAAGACAACGTAAGGCCTTATTTCACTACTTACACTCCTTTCCTTTATTGTTTGTAATACAGATATTCCAACATGACAAACACTACCCAGGTCTCCATGCTGAGCAGCCAATTCTTATCTTTTTTGTCAAATATTTGTTTCTGAAGTAATCATGTTAAAATCAAATAAAGTTGGCCTATTACAGCAAGATCTCACCTCCTGCATTTCACCTTCCTTTGGAGGACTACTTGAGTATCAGGAATTAAGGGTATCGTTTAAGGAGCTAAAGCAACCAGGCCTTGCTTATGATTTCACAAAACCATTTCAAGCCATGGAAGAGCTTACTCAAACAAAACAAAAATTCCCTGAATGTAAGCTCAGTCCTAATCCCTGAAACACAGACACTTAGAAAAGCACATAGATCCTCAACACCTGTCCATTTCAGTAAGAGTTACAAACCCACGTACCTCTGAAGATCCTGGCCTACATTTCTGAACGAACGTTGCTTCCTTGTTTATCAGGCAAAAAACATCTGACAATTACTTTCTCGTTTAATATGGATTAAGAAACAGAATACCAACGCTGCAATCAAAACGAATGACGTTATAACAAACCCTGTTATGAACACAAATAAAACTCATTTCCGTCGGGGAAAATTTGTGACAAATTTTCAAGGAGACAAACCTGAAAAGAGTGCTGCGGCTTCCCGCAGTGAAGATACTGCTTTGTGCGTCAATGAGGCACTGAAAAAAATAAGTATCAGCGCGAAGTTCCCATCCGCCTACCTGCCCCCGCGGCCGCCCGGCCAGCTCTGCCGAGAGAGGCGGCTCGCCCCGCCGCGAACCGGCAACCGCTGTCGCGACCCGGCAACCGTTGCCGCGACCCGGCAACCGTTGCCGCGACCGTTGCCGGGCGGGGCCGGGCAACACAAGGGGAGCCCCCCGCCCCCCGCCAGGAGAGAATGCCCCGCGGGGTGCGGGGCAACGCCGCGGCCCCCGCCCCCCGCCGCCCCGCCGTACCTGAGACAGAGAGGCCGCGGGGGAAGAGGCGGGGGCCGCCGGCGCCCTGCTCAGGGCCGGACGGGAGGCGGCGGCCCCGGCGGGCGCCGGTGGGACCCCGCGTCGCTGCCTGGCGCGGCCCAGGAGGCCACTGCCTCCTCCTCGGCGGCGCCCTGCCCAGCCGCCCGCCCTTCGCGCCGCCGCTGCGCCCTGGCCGCCCGGGCCCCGGTGACACGCCGCGAGGCGGGCGACGTTTTGTTGTTGCGCAGCCCCCGCCGCCGCCGCTCCCTCCCCAGGCGCAGCGCGACACTCGGTGCTGCTTTACAGCAGTCCGCAAAACGCAGACGCGCCGGCTCGCGCCCCTCCTCCGCCAGGCGCCGCTCGCGGGCCGCGCCCCCTGCTGGGCGGAAGCGGCGGCGCCCCGCGGGGCTCCCCGCGCCCTCCGGGGCCCGGGCCGGGACCGAGCCGACACCCCGCGGCACCGACACGCCGTCAGCGTGCCCTTGGAGAGGGCACCGAAGATCCGAGCAGCCGACGCGGAAGACAGCTCGGGCGGGACGGCAGCAGGCAGCCGCCACTGCCCCGGCCCCAGCCAGCCCCGCGCGGGGGTTCCAGTGCTGCTGTCCTTACTGCATCTCTACATCTTGCATAAAAACGTTCGTTTTTTACCCAGAAACGTCTCTTCCTTTTGCATCGCGGTGTCTGACGGCTGCTCAGCCGCAGCCAACCCGCCGGAGTTCTAACGCGAGCTGCCAGGCCTCTGCGGTGCTGCCGTGGCCGCCCGCGCCGGGCCGCCGCGCCGGCCCTGCACCATCGCCGAGCCCGGCGCTCCACGGGCTGCGTTAGCAGCGTGCCTCGTGCCCTCCTCGGAGCCAAACAACAGGTGCAGCTGCTCGAAATGCAGACAAACGGCATTTACTCTCTTCAGAAACAGGGATTTAATTTGCATTCACTGCAGTTACTGACTTAGGAACAAGTGAGCCTGCCCACTGTTTTCCTCTACACTACTGACGCCAGCACACCTTGCGAGGAACTTGCCAGCTGATGTGCCTTCTGTACGGTCACCAAGTCTCACACCGCCCTAACAGCACAGTAAGCACCACAGCTTTGTGAAGTCTCTCATTTAGCAGAAAGCCTAAGTGTTCCTTAACTTCGTAACTGCCCAAGCCTGCCAAAGGCCATGATACCTTTCTGCCAGAGGCAATCTTTCATCAATGCTAGCACCTGATGGATCGAGTACACACATGAAACACTTCCAGCTCAAAACACTGGATAGAAAAGTGCTGTACGCTGTCAGCGACCAAGAGATACATAAACCCAAGATTTTGGAGCAGGAAGGTGCAGTCTGATCCACCAGTGGTTAAAGACCTTACTCAGAATGCACTGCCACCACAGTCACCAGTATACAAGAGTTCTTAAGGATGTTCGGGAGGAGCTAAACCACCTTCATGCATAATTACAAAATAAATGGTCATTGGGAAAAAATGCATTTTGAGACTATTAATTGAATGAGTTTCTGAATGGAATTTCCTTAAAGCAAAAGTGGATAAAGCAACATAGAAACTATTTCTCAAACGAGGAAAAAAGGCTTTAAGGAAATACTTTACTTCAATAAATGCCTACCTCAAAAGAAGATAAATGTCTAGGGGCAGGAAAAAAGATTACTAAGCAAAGGAATATCCGAATATGTAAAAAAAGTGTGAAGACAACATGCTAGACCATGTAAATGATATGAAAATAAACAAGTTTTTAAGCTATACGCATAACATGAGAGCAAAGGATAAAGTGAGACCCGCATACAGTGAAGGCAGAAAAAAGGATCACAAGTGATTTCGTGTGGCTCCAGAATCAAAATAATAATTCATATCAGTTTTCAGTAAAGACATAAATACAAGTCATCCAGCATTAACTTGTTACTTCTTCTACATAGTTTTTTGGGGTATTTAATTGTTTTTTATTTTTTAAATCAAGGAAATACAGTATGTCACATCCAGCCAGATGAGTAAAGAATGACATTGGGCCACATATGAAATAACCACTAAAACCTGGGAGAATGAGGAACAGTATAAAAATCAGAAACATGACTAAAACACTCAACAGGAGATAGCAACAGACAGTGGAAAGAAAGTCATATCATATTCGATGGAGGTCACTAATGGCTTGACCGTACAAGCAATTTTAATATTTTTCATAATGACTAGAACTGAAGTTGAAATACATTAATAAAAATCTGCTGGGGGGGGGGGGGAAAGTAAAAAACAAGATAATACATGGGAAGAACTGAATGACCTTGAAGACTAGACTGATAGAAGCAAGGTGAAAAAAGTAAAATATAAAGAATATGCACCTGAATGTTAATGACTGAAAGTTTTGGTACATATTGGGTATTTGTCAGATAGAAGGCAGTAGGATGAAAACTTCAATAAACTATGTAATCAAGAAAACGACCAACAGCCATCAACGTGATGTAGACATGAAAAAAGCAAATGTCTGTACAATATTTTAGCCTAAATATTTTTCAGAGAGAGAGTTTTCAACGCTATTGTAAAAATTATTCCTGATGTGGTCTTACAAGTACTTTATGCAGTTTCTTTTTAAATTCAGAGAGGATGAACTCTAATCTTAACAAGTCACTCAAGGAACATGGCATATATAACATGAGAGGAAGCTAATGAAATTTGACTGGATTACCTTAAGACATGAGACAGACGAGCATTCTCTATAAGCTCATCAGAGACTAATACCAATTAAAAAAATACACCAACTACTTATGTATTATTTACTTAACAGTTGTTTTGAACACTCATGTGAAAGATGACAGAAAGGTAGTTCTTGGGAACAGAGTCACTCTATGCTCACCAACTGAAGGACATACAAAGACCATTTCAAAAACAAAAACCAAGAGGCTATAGAGTCACTAGAGATTTCAGTCCTCAAATTAAAAAACAATGCAGGGTAAGTATAAATCGTCTTGATTTTCTCCCAGTGTAAAGTCAGAGTAGGCAGATGATCTGTAAATGCTTTAACTGTGTATGATTTGGTAGATCTTTCCTCCTTGGGTAAATTAAAGTAAATTAAAGGCAGAATTCCTATGATCTTTATTAGCTGTGATGTCCTAATTCCTGTTTCACTATGGGTTACCAGAGTCTAGTAAGTTGTGGGCCAGCTCGCCCTTAAATTAACACTTGATAGAAATCAGTTTGTCAATTATTGACTAGTTATTAACCTAATTTTTGAAGAAAATTGACGGAGAAAATGCACTTCAATGCCCAGAATTATTCACAATTATTTTTATATAGTGGGGTTTTTTTTAAATTTTTAAACTTCTATGTATGCCCTTTGATACATTTATTAAAGTTACTTCTACTGTTATTTTAGGATCTTGCAGAGATAGACAGTTGTGTTGAAAATACTTTATTGATTCCTTGGACAAAACCAAAAGATTCTCCTTTTCACATTTCTTAGCTACAGAAAGCCAAAAGGTTAAATCGAAAACCAAAAGGTTAAATCGATTCATTCTAAATCACTAATGCAAATTTCAGAATAGCTTTCAGGCTCTGGTGCCATCAATTCCTCCTGAACTCTTCAACTTCTAACTAAAGCTAAACAAAACCATCCATATACACACCCCAGGCCTGGCAGAACTAAAGACATAGAGAAGAAACGATCTTATCTAAGATCAAAGATAAGATCAAACCAAGTCCGTTCAGCAGGAGACTGCACTTTACATTTCTGGCAAAAAGACAAAAATCAAAGCAAACCCTATCCTGAGGTGCCTTCAACAGCTCAGCTTCATAGTTGCCCATGGTTTTATGCAGGAGTGCTGTTCCAGTTTGCTCATTCACGAATGAAAGCTAGGCACAGCTTTTTCCAGATGCAAACACCAGCTTCTGGAACACAGTCCCACTGGGCATGTGGCCAAGATGCAAGCTGGACACTTTCAGAAAGAGATGTCTTTCCTTAGAGCTCTGTTAACTGCAAGCCTGGCAGTGTCCAGAACAGTTTCAATAGTATACACTTAGAAATCTCCTGCCTAGATACAAGAGTATGTATCTCCTGTCAAAATACTGCTTCTGGAGGAGCTCAAAATCTCTTGCAGCCAGGGTGTTCATCTAGATGAAACAGCCCATCCTTGACACTTACATCATATGTAGTTGTGTAGACTTAAAGTAGACCATACTTAAGCATATATTTAAATGTTTGTGTTAAGTCAGTTTATAATTACTAGTAATATTAATAAACTGTAAAGCCTCTCATGGTAGTATGTTGTGAGGATAATACAGAAGGAAAAAAGAAAAAAAAAGACAAAACCGGGGGACTGATCTTCAGATAATACAAACTGTCACAGCTCTAATCAGTCCAGATGAAAGTCTTATCAGTGAAAACTGGAGAGACGGGAGAGGATAAAAAATGTTGAAACATTTATGTTATGAAAAATTGCTATTAAGAAACAAGAAACAAAAATAAAACTCAACAGCTGTTATATATAGTATGAGGAAAAATATAGGAAAATTTCTAATGTGATTGATCTAAGAGCTTTCAAAACCTCTGGAAAATAACACGCACCACTCCGGTAACTGTGTATTTTTAAGATATATGGAAGAACCAAATACCCTACATTACAGTAAAATGTAGACATAGAAATGACCCACTAGTCACTCATTTAATTTCATACTGTACAGCCTGATAAGGCTCTAAAAGGTTAGAAATAGCATTTTCACAACATGTTACTTTGAAATTATGCAAATCCCTACTAAGGTCTCAAGCAGTTGGATATTCTAAGTTAGATATTTTAAGTATTTAAGTTGTCATATAATTAACAAGGTGTGGTATGCATAATTACTTAGAAATAGCTACTTTGTTGACAGTATTTTTCATGGGTCTTTTTCTTATCAAAAACAAATACGCCACCAACCTGTTAATAGAAAGGCCACATGAGATATTCCTTTGTATTCTTTCAGCACTTGTACAATAATGGGGCCAAATATATTTTTGCATTTTAATGATGAATCAGCAGCTAATTTTAGGGCAATTAGGTTTAGAACAAAGAAAAGCATCCTGCATTTAATGATCTGATTTCACACTAAGAAATTCAATAGCCATTTCCTAGCATGTAGCCATTTTCTAGCCTTCTCAGTAGTAAAAGAAAGGAAAATATTTGCGTTTGATTTACAATTAGATTATGTTCTCCTCCTTGCTGTTCTGTAGAAGAATTATAATGAGAGCTACTTAGAGATCAGAAACTCATTTCTGCAACCTTCTTCTGACTGCTCATCTTATGGTGTATCAATAACACAACAAAAAGAAAACTATACATTCAGAGAGGAAAAAGCTAACGCTTACAGCAGTGATGCATATTAAATTATCAGTGATTCTTAGTCTCAAAATTTACCTATTGTCAGACATTCATTGAAAATGTCTCAAATGGTATTATTCATTCTTGCTTTGTCTGCAGAGGAGTGAAATACCGCAGCAAATATGCCAGCTACTATTTTTTAAACTTTTAAACTTGATCGGAGGTTTGAACACAGCCAGATTGATACCAGGAATTTCTAAGAGCAAAGTTTGAAACTGTAGTAACCAGACAATGTAACATAAGAACTGGGACAAGATTCAGTGCCTTTCAAAGCAAAAGGGACTCTTCCTGTTGATTTCAGTTTATCTAGCACCAGGCCAAAAAAAAAGGGTTAAATCCAAAAAGGAACTGAATCATTGCATCTTTTATTGCTGTAATAACTAGCTTTGATGTAGTCAGCACCCAAAGCAGAATCTAAAACACTGTATTAGAAACTTAGATTTCTGAAGCAAACAAACAAAAGCCTAAAGTTAGAATGAAAACATACATTAAAAAAATCAGTTTTTAAACAACCAGTATGTTGAGCAAAGAACTGCATATAGTTTTCCTGATAAAAAGACACAGAAGAGCAGTGTGTCTCAAAGGAAACAGGACCCTGTTTAATTGTAGGTACTTTATTTAGAGGTGACCTTCCAGCACCCCCAACCTCTCCTTTCCTTAAACCAACATCTCTTCTGTTCAACTCTAGGTGAATGCTGTAGCCAAGAGGCTTCCTTACAAAAAAAGGCAAGAACTACCGCTCTATGCATTAAAAACACTGAATATCACTGCATATTAAGAGAGCTCAATCATGTTAAAAGTGCAGAGAGTATACCAACTGCATTAAGCCATAAAAGAAGATGAAATAGCTAGTGTTTGGTCCTCCATTATGCTTCAGTGGGAGGTTGGCAAGAGACTGGTCAGCACTGTTGAAACCGGGATAATCTTCTATGCAGAAAAAAGCAAAATTACAGAGCCCGAGGAAAAGTATTAAAAATCTAAGGACACTCACGGCTTTCAGGTGTCTCACGTACAAAATAGACAAAAAAGAATTTACAGAAGCAGTTTTGGACTTTTGTCTTTGTTGTCATTTAAATATGAGTATCTGAGTCAAACATTTCTTCTCTTTGAATGTCTATTACCATTTCCTAATCAAACTTTACCACAAATTTCAGAACCTAATGGTATAAAGCAATCTTCTCTTTGAAAACTAGTAGATGTTTGAAAAGACTACAAAAGGACAAATAAAGTATTTTACTTTAAAAAAAAAACAACAATCAAAGAAATAGGGAATTAGAAAACAGTCAACTTAATTAAAATTCCTGGACAAATTTGAACTATTTGTAGATAGGTGAAAAATAACAAAGCGGTAAGTAACAACCAACATGATTCATTCATGACAGCCAAACCAACCTAATTTTTATTTATGGTTCCACAGACACGAACAAACTGAAGATCTTTACTTCAGTGAGGCTTTAAAGGATCACTATTAGTAGTTTACTATCAAACTTGATATCAAGTAAAACTCCCCATACACTTCAATATTGTAGTATCTTTGGGTAAAAGATTAGAGGTTATGCTTATAAACCTGCAGCTAACACCAGGCTGAGAGGTACTACAAAGAGCAGAAGTCAAGACTAGAGTTTGAAATCATTGCAGCGAGGTGGGGGGGAGTGGAGCGTATATAAACAGAAGTGCAAAGTTCTCCACTTAGCTAGAAATAATCAACTGCGCAGAAAAGAGATATTGTAACAAACTTGCAGAAAAGAAACCAGTAAGTATAGTGAATCACAAGTAGAACATGTCAAGAAGTTCATCCTACTGAGATGCATAATCATAAGTGTTGTCATGAATATAACTTTGGGAAGTTGTGGAAAAGACTGGACACCACCTAGAGGCGTGCAAGAACAAAAAGTCATGTGTTTTAGAACTCTGATTAAAAAAAAGAAACAATCCTTGCTTTTAATAAAAAAATAAAAGACTGAACAAAAATATGGTAACAGTCTTAGTTTACGTAAAAGGATGCTGCAAAAAGAAAGGGAACACTGTCCTTAATATTCACTTTGAATAAGATCAAATTCAAAGATTTAATCTAGACATTAGAAAAACGACAGTTAAGGACTAGACTAGACTACCTGAGGAACAAGTGGAATTTGTGTTTAAGGCTTTAAGAACAAGTCAGGCAAACATCCACCGAGGTTATTTTCATAATAGCTTATTGTGCCTTGAGGCAGGAGGATGACTGAGAGTATGTCTTAAGGTCAATTTTGGCTCTGTTGGTTGTTTTTTTTTTGGGGGTGAGGGATAGCTTATGTGTATAAGCAGCTTTAACGTCTGCATGACATCAACCAACAAGCAGTGAGGTTTAGGTAAGACAAGCAACCCCCTATAAAACAGTGCGAGTGCTGTATTTATTAGCCCTCTCATCTTCTTTCCTGAAATTGGATACAGTAAACTTGGCTTCACCAATATCAGAAGCTAACCAGTGAGTTTGGCGTGTGTTTGTACAACAGTTTACCACAGTAAAATTCACAGCCCTGATTGAGACTTTGTTGCACTGCTGAATTTAAAATAATATGCTAACAAAATACATTTAGGACTTTTTCACGCACTGTTTAAACGTTATACAAACACTCACAAAAATCTGTTTCTGTAGTTTAAAGCTAAGCTAAAAAGTTAATTTATTAACCTCAAAGTCAGTCCTAACGTATTTGATGTTAATGCAAATATTATCACAGAAGAGAGCATAAGCAAGAATATATATTCATTTAAGACTGTTCTGTTTATAAAATCTCGGTATCAAGTGCAACAGCAGCATTACATATCTAAAACATGCATGCACTTAGCAGTCCAAACTGAGTTTTCTTTTAGACTTCTGTGCATGCTTAACTTTTAAATGCATGGATATTAGCCTCTGTTAACTGATAACTAGTGAAAGAAAGTATTATTTAAATACTTCAAGTGCATTTTGGAAAGAAAGGATGGTGTTACAAATCTTTGTAGGATTCAGAATGCACAAAGCGTTATTTAACCAGGATTTATTAAATAAAACGAATGCTTATTCATTTTTTCAATCTTATCAATACACAATTTCTGAATGAAGAGACAGAACAAGAGGACTGTTATGACTTAAACTGGTTTAGACGTACTTCAAATGAGGCAGAATCTGTGAATTTAAGATTCAATAGCAGCTGCAACATCTAATATTCACAAAACAACTTCAAGTGTTCCCTACAGAAAGGGAATTAAATGGTAACTAAGAGGTAATACTTTTCGTCACCTGGTACGAATATAGCCTAATAAATCACAACGATAAGTACTTTATTTGTTAATATTAGTACTGTACTTCTAGAATACTTCCCATAAACTGTTATGCAAATAGATCTGCTCCTCTCTAGATTGTTCTAACGTTTAAAATCATTCGAGCTACTAATTATCAGAACTACTATTTCACCTGAGTAAAATCAGCATCAAGTATTTAAGCATATTTCCTAAGCTCTGAAAACTCAGTGACCAGAGCAAGCAAGAAGGTACAACCCAACTTGTTAAAGCGAACGGAGAAGTATCAATAATATGTAAATAAATATTTTTATTTAATTTAGGATTTTTTTTTTTCAAATCAAAGAATTGTTCCGACACGAATCCAATGAACGGTTCATTACAAGAGCCAGCAAACCGAAACCGCAGGTAAGTAGATGTGCCTCAGCAAAACTTTCAAAAGCCCACAAAAAAAGAGAAAACCCGCAGCGGATTCCTCCCCCAGGCGACCACCACCCCTTCGGCGCGGCCGGGGGCGCCGAGCGGCTGCTCCGCGCTGCATCAAGGCGCCGCTGGGAACCCGCACACCGTTCGCACTCGGTCGAACCCCGTACACGCTTGCGCCAGGACACACGCGCATCGCCGCTCCCTTATTAAGCGTCATTTTTTCCCGAACGGGCCCGCAGCTGCGTAAAGAGAAAGTCTCCAAACACGAGCTCTCAGGAGAGACCAGTAAAGCCCCCGGCCACGCAATTCACGATTAGCGCGACGCTGCCTCCGGCCGCTCCCAGCCCAGGCCCGGCGACACCGTCCCGCCTCAGCGGGCCCACGGCCCCACGCCTCCCGCCAGGCCCGGCCCGGCCCGGCCCGGCCCCGCCGCCACCCGCACCGCCCCGGGGCACCTCATGGCTTTCGGCGCCGCTCCCTGCAGAAGCCAGTGCCCAGCCCCGAGCCGTGCCGAGCCCCAGCCCGTCCTTCCTGGGCGGGCTCCGCAGGGCCAGAGCGCGGCCCCACACCCCCTGCCCGCCCGGCCCGCCCAGCGCCAACCTCTCACGGAGAGGTCCCGGGGCCAGGTGAGCCGCAGCGCGCCTGCGCCGCGCACCAGGTCGGCCGCGGCCTCCATCCGGGTTACTGGGCGGCCCGGCCGGGCGGGGGGGTTTCATTGTGCGTGCAGCTGCCGCGCTCAGTCGCTCTAAAATGGCCGCCGCCGCTTCGTCTCCCGCTGCCGCGGGGGCTCCCGCGGCACCTACCGCCCCGGCGGCGGTGGCGCTGCCCCCCACCGAGAGCAAGAAGATCACTGACCTGCGGGTCATCGACCTCAAGTCGGAACTGAAGCGGCGCAACCTGGACATCACCGGAGTGAAGACCGTGCTCATCTCCCGGCTCAAGCAGGTGAGAGGCCGGCACAGGCCGCGGGCTGCCCGACCCGACCCGACCCGCCGACGGGCCCGGCCCGCCGCTGCTGGCCGCCAGGCTGGGGGGCGGGGCCCTTGCGGCCCCGTCGGCTGCCCCCGGTGTGGGGGGCGGGACCTCTCCCTGCGCCGGTGCCGGTGTCGGGGTGAGGGTCTGCCGTGACCGGGCGGCGCGCGGTCCCGGCAGCACCGGCAGGGCGGCACGCCCCTTGGCCGCCGAGGCGGGGGTAGTGGCTGGGCCAGGCCGAGCCGGGCTCGGTATCCTGGCTGGCGAGCCCGGCCCGGCCGGCGGAGCTTGCCCCGCGGCCTTGTGGCCCGCCCGCCGCCGCGGGCGCCGGAGCTCGTCGGGCGGCCGCTGGGCCGAGCCCCGGGGCTGGTCATCGCTGTAGGGTTTCTTTGCTGCCCCTAATGTCGTCGCGGAACACGTAGTGGCCTTCTAGTGTTAACGTTGCCAAAGAGAAACGTGCTGATCCTTGATAAACAGTCCTTGGAAAATGCTGTTTTAACAGCTTAAACTCATGCCACTATCGTTACCATTCCCTCACTCTCTTCCAGCTTTAACTGAAAGATTTACCCCAAAGTGTTTTATGGAATACTTTTGAGATGGAGAAAAAAATAATTGTTGGGCTCACTGACTTATGGTAAAGTCAGATGGTCTGGCTTGCTACTGAAATACATTAAAAATTGTATTTTTTGTCTTACTTAGGCAATTGAAGAGGAAGGAGGTGATCCAGATAATATTGAAATAACTGTTTCAGCTGACACACCCACCAAGAAACCAGCTAAAGGCAAAGGTTAAGATCTTTTGATATACATTACATTCTTAAGCAGTTGTTTGGGTTTTTTTATATATATCACCTTAAAGAAGGAGCATGGAACTGTGGCTTGTAGTTTGGATACAGTTATGACTCTAGTATTTATGTTTTTTGTCATGTAAGACATCTTTTGGCTTACTCATTTGTTTTCAGTCACTGTGTATAGGCAATGTGTAGGGATATTGGATATATAGAAAATGGGTGAGTTAAGAGTTGTGTTACGAGGTAGTGGCTGTACTGCTGCAGATTCTGGAGGCTTGTGCTGTGTGTGCTGAGGCTGTGCAGATGATCTGTGAGATTTTTGGAACATCCTGCGTTAACGGAGATCCTGAACATGGAGTGTTACAGGTGAAAGCCGGTATAGGAACTGCTGTGTGGCTCTGGTGCCAGGGATGGCTGTCTCAGAACTGTCCAAGAATATCTGTGCAACAGCAAATGGGGAACTAAGAGGTTGTTCAGCCATGAGAACGTGCTGGACCTAGGTTAGTGATGAGTGTACAGTAATATGTGGTGGGGGGGTCACTGCCTGAAGAGGACTGTGTTGCATAGGTTTATCAGCATGCTTTTTACTGAAGACAGGATTTATAAATATGACTTTGCTGAACAGGCTCTGAAGGCTCACTGTGAAGTAGCTAATTAAGAGATTTTAGTTTTTCTGTTGTGAAAAATAATGATTTAGATTCTATACCGATCTGTTTGGTGGTGATTATGTTGGCTCAGTTTTCTTTTGTGTATTTAAATATTGTTTTATGAGTTTAGGTTCTGGGGGATTTTTGTTTGGGTTTTTTATTTTCTGTTGTTCTGGGAGTATCCATAATCAAGTAATACTGGGAAAGGAAATGTCTGTTTTATGCATAGCATTCTTCATTGAACATACACGCTAAGAATGTTCATATGTGTGCTATAGATACCAGTTTTGGAAATGATAAATCTTATACCACTATCACCTGTCTTAGGCTGAATTTTGTGGTGGAAGTGGTTATTCATTCTTTTGTCTGGTGCTTTGAATGGGGAATTTAATAATAAAACCTGTCTGCTTAGAAAGTTTGAATAACTTGTCTGTACTTTTGCAACACTAGAAAAGTGAAAGGAAATAAACTGTTTCACAATGTGGTTTCATTTTCTTCTGTAACATGACTTTATTCCCTACTCTGGAAAGGTAGCTGATGCTTAAGAAAACTACATGGAAGCTAAATAAGGAAACACTTCCATGATTTTTCATGTGGAGAGCTAAATAGCTACTTGTTCTGCTGTGATGAACACTTCTCTTAACTGCTGCTTTTCATCCTCCTATTCTCCAAACTAATATCATGATGTTCTTGAACCAGCTTCTTGTTTAGTTACACCATTTTGCTTCTGCAAAGGTAGTTTGCCTACTAGGGATGCTGCTGCCTGAGGCAGGGCTTCAGTAGGTGTTCCCTGCCACTTCTTCTGTGGAATTGAGTCGTAAGGCATACATATGACATGTACATTCTTGGTAAACCTCAAAGTAAAATACGACCTTCGTAAAGTTCTTACGTGCTCACTTTGCAAGCTCAGGAGTTTTTCCTTGTTACTTTTTTGAATTAAAAAAGTCTTATGAGCAAATTTTGTGCCGAAAATATGAGAGGTTCATGCTGTATTAATATTCAGGTGTGGAACAAGAAAAACTCATGAATTTGTCTAGGGAAAAATATTCTTTTATTGTTTTACTTCTAACTATAAGAAAGAATATATTCTCTCTGTTTAACTATTCCTTGTATGTGTTAATTGCCAATTCTGATGTTGTCTCCCTCTCTGGTGCGTTCTGCTGAAATATGTTGCTAGTAACCAGAAAGTATCCCTCAAAACTTGGAAATCTAGCACTTAAAAAATCCATTCCCTAGTGTGTCACTAGGAGGCTTTCAAAGGCATGTGGGAGAGGTATGCCCATCAACTGAATTCAGTAGATTTTTTTTTTTAATTTAAATTAACTATTTTGATCCTCCTTGTGCTTGTATGTGCTCTTTGCTATGAGTCATGTTGTCTCCTTTACTGATAGATTGCTCTAGGCCTTTTGCTAGTGCTTGCTTCTCCCTCACCCCACAGCTTCAGACTAATACTAATGGGTCTAATTATTTTACTGCTGTCCCGCAGTAAAATTAATGGCACTACTAGTCCTATAGTGTTTTTCCCCCATGCTGTTATTGCTGTACAAAGGAGGGTAGAAATATTATATATTTGTTGGAGTTTTGAAGAAAATACAGCCTCAGAAAAGGCTAGGAAGTGGGAGTAATGGCTGAACCTTCTTGCAGAAGCCAGAGAGGTGAATGGGAGGGAGGAAGGAGCTTCCTTTCCTGAAAAATCACCAACTATATCAGACGGCTATCGGGTTTAGATCTGTATATCTCTTGTAGCTAGTTTTAGTGCAACTCTTAAGGTCTGTGGAAAAAGCGATATGTCTCATTCCCTAGCACCGTCTGTTAGAAAAACTTGACCCGGCATATTGATGCAGGCTGAATTAGAAGGCAGAATTGTGTGTCAGTGGGACTGATGTATTTGTTTTCCCTCTCATTGCTTTTTTGTGTGTGTATGTTGACAAAATGGAGAAGAATAAGAATGAGGCTAAGAATGCGACTTTGTAGAACAGGATTTTGTAATGGCCTGATAAATTGATTTATCAACTGAGTATATACTGCATATTTTTACTGGACTGTGTCAAGCTTGTGATGATGATGCAAAGCCACCTTGGTATAACATAGGAAAAAAACATCTGTAAAACACTGAGTAGAACACTAAGGCCTTGACTAACCTGGTTTGGATTAAGACCTCCTTTCTCTCTTAAAACAAACAGCAGCTTGCCACTGTCCCATAGCAAGTTCTGCAGCATAAGATACTGTATGAAAAAGGAGTCATATTTGAAACAAGGCATGTACTGACTTGCTCAAAATTGAGGTACCACAGAGGGAGCCATGTGGGTCTTCATCGGGAAAGTGTGTAATCAGAGGATTTTGCATCATGACTTAAAGAATGCTTGCAGAAGGATTCTGTAATCCATCAAGAATCCTTGATCAATCCTGTATGCAAAGTTAGTCAAAATCTAACTCTTCTTCCAGAAGCTAGTTTAATTAAATATTTGGGGTAAAGAACAACTGCAGAACAGCTAATCAGAAGAGCTGTGTAGATGAGATCAGTTGGTCTTGCCAATTAAAGTTTGAAAGCTTAAAGATGGAACAAATACCGAGTGCTCCATCTTTAGTTGCCTCAGCTGTGCCTCTCCACCCTGGCATTTAGTAACTATGGACAAATTTCTCTTTCTGTGAAAGGATAACAGTTTTTGGAAAAAGCTGCTCTTTTCAAGCCTGAACATTCTGTTGTTTATTCTGATATCTAGAGGAAGTTACTTTACTGCTACTATGAAATATTTTTCAAATGTTTCTGATGTCAGTGTCCCTTTGAAGTATCTGCAGTCAAAAATATTGTAGCATATTGATACATCATAACTTGGTGATTGAAAGTTACTTTTCTGCCAAGTTTTGGAATTAGTGTGGATGAAGAACAGATTTTAGGCTAATCAATTTTAACCTCAGAGTATTAATGTGAGCAAAGATGTTTATTTGCTGCCTTTCAGTTAGACATCTATTACTTTGTGTCTTAAGTACCCCTCTAGTTTCCGACTGAATTTCCAGTTTGACATTACTGTTTCTTAGATCAAATGCTGACAACTGATGGTGGCTGGCTTATGCTATTGCCTAAATAATTTTGACTTCTTTATTAAAACTGGTTAATTAACTTAAACACCTGAGTTGTACACTGTTGGCCTTCGAGAGCAGAGTGGAGCGGGGGAAATAACATGTCATGATGTCATCTGTCCTTGAGGAATATTAAAATGACTGTTTTAACAAACTCTTTGTTTGTTGTTTCCTCTTCTCATGTCGTTGTTAACATCCGTTACTATAGTTTTGTGATTTGGTTTTTGAAACACTGTGCTGTGTAGCGAGCTTGCCCAGAGGCAGATCAGAGTTCTCCTGCCCAGTGAATCATTGCTGGAGAAAGGGATTCTCAACTGCACTGAAAATAGGTGGTTTGTGGCCATGTTACATACGTGACATAATCTGCAGGGTACTAGGACAAATGCCTTGATTTTAATCTCAAATAACTCAAGCTTTCATTTTTTTTCTAAAGAAATGTTTTTCAGAATAAATATTCTAAATGAGTCTTCTTTCTGAGCTGCTTTAACCTGCTTTTAAAAATTATTTTATTTTTTTAAAGCAAGCAGGTAGCTTCTTTGTCGCTTCTTCTCAGTGGCTGGTTCTGTTGATTTGCTTTGCAGTTGCTAAATAAAATAGTCAAGATTGAAAAGTGACTTCTCCAAATGCTTGGGGTGAGTGTGTGCCCTTGCACACAGTGCTATTGCACAGCTAATTAGGCCTCTTAATGTTACAAGGCATGTCTGTCTTAATTGACTCACGAAGTAGGTTTGTTAATTTACTATTATTTCTAGGTATCTGACCAGTGGTGTTCAATCACTGTATATTCCAGCAAACTTTTAAGTATTTCTTTCAGGATTAAACCAACTGTTGAGACCCTAGTCTTTCTCAAGTTTTTTATTCAAGATAGAGTACATCATAAGGAAGTGAATAAATTCTCCTCTTATGAGGAAAGATGTATGTAAATTATTTGTAAAAAAAGCATTCCTTTTAAACTAGACTTTCTTCTTACATGTTAATGAGTAGATGATGTATAGAAAAGAATCTTTCTCTGGAGGGAGGGAATTACTGAACTAAAATACCTAAATGCAGTATTGATGATAGAAATTTAAGGTATTGTAAGTTGTAATCAACACTTGAAAAATAACATGGAGACTGAAATTTAGAAACACTTTGGACAGGTGGTTCCAGTTGGAAAGTTGTTTTCATCATTTGAGTTATGATATGTCATGCCTTATTGAAGCAAGGTATAAATGATGTACAACAAACTGTAGGTAAGGCTTCCATGTTCCCTCAGATAGGAAGAAGTAATCTTGCCAAATGCTTCCGAAGTAATTTCATTAAGGTGGGAGTGAGTGATATCTCTAATGAGCTGCACTAGAAAGTGTTATAAGTGTTTAATCATACGATTACAAATGATGGCAAATGTTATGAACAAGTCAGTGATTCTGTAGAAAGTATCTGACTTTGCAAAGTACATCCTTTCAAAAAAACATAAATGAGTAAGAGCAGCATCCTGCAGACACTGTAGAAGTCTTAAATATTCTTGTTGCCCTGTGATACCATTTAAGAATACAGAAATGTAACTGGATAATTACTTTTGTTAATATTGTGGCAAATGTTAATATTCAGATTGCAGCAGACCTCTTAACTAAATATCGCTATAAAGAGTCTATTCCATTGCAAAGATCTTCTTTGCCCTTCCTCCTTTTTGCCTCCTGTCTGATGTTTTTGATGACTCTTTAGCATCAGGTACAACAGAACCCTGTTGGGGGTTTCGGCAGGAATACCAGAAGAAATGCAAACACTAATTCTTCCAAAATTTTGTGATGAGTGTGTCACTCTGCCTCTGCATGAGATGCAGATGTCAGTTTGTTTAAGACTTGTCTAAAATATACTCTTCTATAATTCTATATACACAGGTAGCCTGAATTTCTCATTTAGATTACCATGAATAGGTAGAACAAGCTTATGCTACTGTAAGGCTTGTAAAGGAGGTGAAAGCTAAACCTGCATAATGTTAAACCAACACTTTAAAGATGTTCTAAATCTTCTACTTACTTCTAAGGAGAATATTCATTCTCTATGTAAATAGTCTGTTGCAATTTTATAGTGTGTAGCAATTACCACTGCCAGAAAAGGGATTGAGCATGGCTTTTAAAGGAGTGCCATCATTCCAAGGTAAATTAGTACTTGTGGTGTTAGGCACTCAGATTTGTGATGAGAGCTGCTTGCACCACTGACATTTTGAATAGTCACTGCGTGGATAAACCTGTACGTAAATTTTACCATGCGTTGGCAACTTGTGTGACTTGAGATCTACTATGACTGTTGTCTGCAGAAGGTCCAGCTGTTCTGAATGTAATTGTTAACATACCTTTTAATCCCAGTTATTTTCCTCCAAGTGATACAGGTTTTGAATAAGTTCACAGAAACTGTTTCTGAAAGGTGTTTGTTGCAATCCGACTTTAGGTATGTGAGATTATGAGCCAAGTGTGCATTTCAGTAGCCCATTGTGGATGAATATCAGTATGGAAAAGAGTTGAATTTTGTGGATGCTGTCTTTTTGGCAAGTTACTGTACCAACATCTGAAAACTATCAGCACCATGAAGTGCCACTTTTGAGCAATGTGACGAACCAGATCAAAGTAACCCGAAACACAGAACTGAGAGGGAAAGCAAACTTCCTACCACTTTCTAGCTTGAAGCTGAAAAGTGGAGGTCATTGTTCAGGTCTCCTTATGCTTTGGAATACCTCTGGTACTCAGGAGTAAATGAGACTTACTGCAAAGAAAAACAGACAGACTAAAGATTGAATGAAAACATGTATTGCCGTCTGGCTTAATCTAGCAGCAAACAAAAGATATGGACAGCTTCATTCCTGAAAGGTGTAACTTTCTCTTGATGGAGACATGTCAATAAAATACAGTTCTTTAGCTGCCGTTGCAGAATGATGGGACTAACTCGAGGTAGCTTTGTCAATTTTTTTTTATTTATATTCCTTATAAAGTCTGGGTTCCAGTTCACCTGCCAGATTTCCTCAGGCAAAGTGAGTGAATTGAAATAGCTGTCATGATAGTACATGCTAGATAGTTGCTAAATATGTCTAGCATCTGCTCTGTGTGTTTGCCTGTCTGTGTGTATGCTTAGCTGAATATGGGATGCAGGGAAAACTTGGACTTTCAGGTTTAAAAGAACTGAAATATGAGAGGGTGAAAACACAAAACAGTTGAATGTGTGTAGAAATCCTTTCTGTGTCTCACTGCTTTTTATTTATATTGAAGATGTCTGTGGCTGTAGATTATATCACAGAGTGCTGAAATAGTAATACAAAATTTGGGTTAGTCTTGCCTTCAGACATCAGCTGTGATGCATATCAAAACCTGTCCTTTCCAGTGTAAGTGTGCTCCTCTTTCCGAGGAAAGCTAGCTTCCCTAAGTACACCTGTGCTGCTGGCTTCTTGCACCAAAATCTCACCTATCTATTGCATTACAAATGTAAAACAGGAGTATTTATGTTTGTTTTAAATGAAGTAAAAGCAGTGGCAAGATCTCTTTATGCATTTAGATCTCATGTTTTGCTATTATGGAAATAACTTCTGCCATGTGTCTGTTCCTGGAGACCAGCATGCGTCTGAACTCCAAACAATAATAGGCTGTGTAGAGGAGTACTGTCAGAGTGCTGCCTTTCAGTGAAATGCGTAGAACCGACTGGAATCTAAGTAAAACCAAAACAGCAGTCTCCCTTCTTGCCCTGTAGTTTAGCAGTTTCCAGCTTTGAAACGCAATTTAAAAACTGTGTGAAAGACTGTGGAAATAAATTGTTGACAAAAATTGACTACTGCTGGTAGCAGAAATGTCCATACTGTATCAAACTTCAGTTTATGTTTCCTTTTCTATTCCTTTTGAATATCTATAGGATTGATTTAGCCTTTCTTTGGAGGATGAAGGGATGAAGGAAGATACGATGTCAAAAAATAAAGCATTAAGTGCTGATCATGACTGCTATTTGCATCTTGAATTGACATTGAGTTTCAGTAGATGGTAGTAAAGCCACTTCCTAACAGAGCTGCTTTTGTACCTTGAGCTACTGAAAATCATGGCATAGGCTAATCTTTGATAGAATGAATCAGAGAGACAGAATGCTCTACAAAGAGTGTGTTTGTGTGGAGATGTTTATATTTAGTGGGTTTTGGTCTTGTTTTTGCAGAACATTAAAGAGATGCAATGGGTTCCAAAGGGAGCTGTATCTAGTTGTCATCTCCACAGAACCATCTTTCTTAGAGAAAAGTGTGTGTGTGCTGGAAGAACATGCCCTTACTACAGTAAAGAATATGTAGAAAACCCAAGTGCTTCACCAGACTCAATTATTATGCTGATTGTTCCCTCTAGTGATAAAAAGCCTGAAAAAAGGTGGCTTAGAGAGGCTGTGCAATTGCCATACTTGTGGATACTCGAAAACACAGCTAGATAAAACCTTGAGCGATCTGATCGTACTTGGAACTTAGCTCTACTTTTGAGCAGGAGTTTGGGTGGACTAGATGACCTTCAGAGTTCCCTTCTAACCTAAATTGCTCAGCGGTGCTAATGATCCTATAAAGTAAGGCCTTTCCAGAACCTTTAGTCATAAAGTCTAGTTAATGCCAGTAATTGTAGAAATGCATGCTTTAATGTTCTCACAAATTCCATTATCATTCAAAGTAGAAGGATCGGTATTAAAAGCACTAACTTGGATGTAACTGCTTGTTTATGCAACAGCATTGATTGTTCATGCTCGTTCAGCTGACGTTTTCTCTCCTCACCTTAAAAATACTCAGTTTTGGGAGGGTTATATTATAGTGAACCATTCAGATAAACTAGAGTATATAGAGAATAATAAACTAAGGCCCAGGACATCATCAGTATTGAAAGACAGTCTGCTTTACATAGCAGCTCTAGCATTAGCATATCCTATCATTTCAGGTAAAAAGCAGGAAGCTGATGAATCAACTGGTGATGCTTCAGTTGAAGATGATTCCTTTGTCAAGGTAATAAAGTATGTAAATTTTTTTCCCAGTTTATATTTAAGTTCAATGTTTGGCTTTGTTTACTAAAAAAAGCTTCCATTTTCTTTGCACTAATTTATGTGGAAATTTGGAGCATTGTTTTTACTGTGTTCACAGCTGTGATGCCTAAGGATGTGAAGTTGTGGGTTTTTTAAACATGGTATGAATTTTTATTATGGATACAATACAGTATTTGCAGGAGCAGTGATTCTAGCAGTGAATTTTTCAGAATATAGCTAATATCCTTAGTTACGCCAAATATTTGTTGTTTACACCAAAAGGAAAGTGAATTGGAGACTCAAGATGCAAGTGATCAAGATGGAAATGATGAATTGAAAGACTTGAAAGAATCTGTTGAAGATGAGAACTTGAATTCTAAGGAACTACCATCTGCAGAAAAGAAAGATATCCTGACCTGGAGCCGGCAGAGACAACAGAAGATGCAGAAAAGGATTCTGAAAGTCAGGTACTTGTATTTCACATGCATTTTTATCAGCAAAATGTATTTTTTCCTTAGTGTGTCTGTATTACTAGGAAGTCAGAACTAGTTTTTCAGTTTGTCTTGCTTCCTTATCTCTAAAATAATTTGGTACGTTTTTCTTTCTGTTCTCCTTGACTTGTGTTTGGATAGTCCTGAAACAAATGTGGCATTGATTGGTAAAATTTTGCCACAGTCCGTACAGAGTTCTCAAGTGGTTCTTTTCGCTGGTACTAGTAGTGACATACATAATCTGCACACTGAACTGAAAGATGCAAGTCATAAGAACTGCTCATTGATGTTCACCTTACTGAGTGTGTATCCACTTAGTTAACTCAGAAAACATTTTAGTTGAGTCCCTTGACTCCCTGAATGTTTAAGTGTCTAACAAATAGTTTGCTGACCAAGTCTCTTTTATGTTCTCATAGGAGAATGAAGGTCAAGACATAGAAGATTTCACTTTTCCAGCTGTCCATGTAAGTTCCAAATCGGTTCCATTAAGCTGATTTTCATGCCTATTTAGTTGGAAAACATCACTTTAGACTGGCTTTTGTTCCAGCATGCATCTTAAGAGAGTCGGATGATATAATACAGTAAAGGTAAATAGTATGGGAAGCTTTCATTCATATTTTTTTATAATACAGATAACTGTGATTTCCAGATAAGGTGTCTTATTTAAATGCAAATTCCTGTCTACAATTTGGGAGTATTCAGTGCATAGATTTAGCAAGGAGTATTTTCAAGCTCTCTTAAAAGCACTTGAGGCTGTGCCAAATCCCAACATAGTATATACAGCCTATACAGGAGTTTAGAGCTTCTGTTTTAACGTAGAAATTTGCCTTTGGAGAATGTTGGGAGGGAGGAGGTGTTGGCTGTTTGGGGTTGGGTTGTTGTTGTTAATACTAACATCTGTAACATCTTTAAGTTCAGAAATTCATTGAGTTACAGGGAACTAATGTCTCAAAAGGGACATCTCATGCAGCATGTCTTGCTCAGTGAGGTTAATGATAAATAAGTAAATACCTATTAAAATCATAGTTTCGTTTTTAAGTACGTAGTGGATGAAGCCTGCCTAGCTTTTGACTTCCCTCCTGAGCTTTTAAAGCTAATGATGGATTGCTTGCATTTCATCAAAAGTAGTCATTAGCAGTACAATATCCATTCTGAAGGCTATAGCAAGACATGAGGCAGTTTAGAAATGTCCTGTTGAGTTTAGGGGGGAAGGAAATAGCTGCATGTTCCAACCAATTGCAAACTGCAAGTGTTGCAGATTAGATACCAGTGAAGTTTTCGCACAAACGCTGAGTGATTTGACAAAGGAGGTGCACAGACTTGGTTTCTAGATCATCTATTCTTTGGAAGCAGTTTTCAGTTCATTAATTTTCACATGATAGAAATTCTGTGGACAATATGAACTGTTCTTCTTAAGGTTTTAAAGTAGGAGATATTTAGTCTTGACTTCCTTTTCTTGCAGGATGGTGAAGATGAAGAAAATGAGAAAGGTATGTTTAAAGTTTAATAGAGTTCAGAGCTCTTTAGTCTGGTAGAGCAGGCAACTTTCTCTTGTAATATCCAATATCTTTACTAATACTAGGCTTGTCTCCAGTACTAAGTATCAGTTGTCTCCTTATTAAGCTCAGCACCTGGAATCATTGCAGTCAGTGGGTTTATTTCACTCCTAAGAGTTATTTTACTCTTAAGAGTTGATTACAGTACTTATCAGTTACTGTGGTGAATGTATAATATAGTTGCAATACTATGATTCTTAACAAAAAAGCATAGTATTCACGGACTCTGATTTTGGTATACGGTAAGTCTTGATGCAAAACCTTCCAACTTGCACTGCAGTAACTGATGTTTAATTGAGAGAAATGATACACCCTTACACTGAACTCGAGCACCCAACAAATGTATGGACCATGATGTGCTTGGCTTACTGTCACTTAGAAATACCAGTTGTATATAGGATGGTAAAACAAGTGTTTGGAAACCTGTGGAGTGGCTACCTTTTTTTTTAAGCTGTGCTCATTAGTGAAACTAGAGAAGGAATGTAATTCATTGGGCAAACAGACTTCCTGGACAGAAGTCTTAAGGATTCTACATATTGTGGACTAGAAAGGACATGGAACACCATCACTTTACACAAGATGGAATAAACACATTACTGAAGTTACAGGATAAAACTACAGACTCCATGTTTACGAGGGACCCTATGGCTGAAGTGTCTCATCTGCGCAAATTCAAGAATACCGTTGGACGTGCCTGTGTGGGACTGAGATGGAAAATCTGCACAGTGGATGAAGACTGAGAACCATTTGTCTACGAACTCTGGATTAAAGCTCACGCCTCTGTTTTCTGCAGCACCCTTGTACAGCTAACTTGACTGCCAATCAACTGCTTGGAAAGGAAAAGCAAAAGAGAACTCCGGTGTGGAAGACTGACTGAAATTCTCCAAGACTGTAATTCTTTTGGATTTGGGAAGGTTAGAAGTCTTAGAACCAGGAAGATTCAAAGACAGATTAAATCAAACTGTGAGCGTCTAAAGCAACTACTTTCTTCTGGAACGTTAAATCCTAAACTGGAAAATGGATACTTCTTCTGAAGAACGGGTATCTCCAGGATGGAACTATATTATCCCTCCTAATGCTTTGGTATTTGTCTCTAAAAAATGTATTTTGCCATGAAGAATAAGTGATCCTGGGTAAAGGATTTATATTTGTGTTAATACACCTTGTGTTTTTTTTCTAACCTTCCATCAGTGCTAATAACTGGCTTTGTATTTTCTAGGTCCTATTCTAGCTTATGCATATGAAATTGTTTAAACTTCTTGTTTTGCCGTATTTATTCCTGTTAAATCCTCTTAGATAAAGCAGGTTCTGGTGATGGTACACAAGAAGTATCTAAACCTCTTCCTTCAGAAGAAAGCCTAGCTGAGGCTGATCACACGGCTCACGAAGAGATGGAAGCTAACACCTCTGTGAAAGAAGCTGAGGATGATAACATATCGGTTACAATCCAGGCTGAAGATGCCATCACTCTGGATTTTGATGGTGATGACCTCCTAGAAACAGGTAAAAATGTGAAAATTACAGATTCTGAAGCAAGTAAGCCAAAGGATGGGCAGGATACCATTTCACAGAGCCTGGAGAAGGAAAGCAAGGACTATGAGATGACTGAGAACCATAAAGATGGTAAGAAGGAAGACTGCGTGAAGGGTGATCCTGTCAAGAAGGAAGCCAGAGAAAGTTCAAAGAAAGCAGAATCTGGAGACAAAGAAAAGGATACTTTGAAGAAAGGTCCCTCGTCTACTGGGGCCTCTGGTCAAGCAAAGAGGTTTGTTTTTCTATGTCAGTTCTTTACGATACTGAGTACCAGCATTCAATAAGATCACTCTACATTAAGGGGGTAGCAGCAAGAATCTTATAATTAGTATCCTATGCTCCTGCCTATAGATTTTTTTGACCGCCATAAGTTACTTTTTAAAATTCAAGATCTTCGTATAGACACTATGTCCTTCTGATTGCATTGTCGAATTGTCAGCATTTATTTATTTTTTTCAAATTGACGATTTTTTAAATGTCCTTGTGATGATGGTAATGAACAGCTATCAGTTCTAAGAACACAAATGAAGTCAAGTCCCCGTCCTGAAATCTGGAGAAGATTGCCATATATCCACTGAATAGAGTTGTCAGAAAATCTAGATCTTCAGGCATCTTGGGGAAAATCAGTGCAAGAATCCATAAGGGAATCATTTGTTCAAATATACAGTCTAGCCCTTTTTTATTTTTATTTTTCGAAATGCTAACTTGTCTGTTAGTGTTAATAGTATAAAATGCAACGCTTACCAAATTCTGTATTTTCAATTTTCTTCTGATTTTTAATTTGCTTCTCTAGCTCTACTAAGGAATCTAAAGAAAGCAAGACAACATCAAAGGATGATAAAGGTAACTATTACAAATTAGGGTGGTATTTTCTTGAACTAAGTGCTTTCCTATTTGAGAAGTTGCTTGCCACGTACTAAAATGTCTTATATAATGGAACTCATCCATCTGCAGTACATTATGCTAAAGGTACAGTAGGCATTAGCTATACATATGTGTCTATATTTTTTTCTCCTTATGCAAGATTCCTCGTAAGATCAAAAATACTTATTCTAAAGATTCAGTGAAAATAAATCTCCTATTTCGAAACACTTTTGGCAGAAAATTCCACTTAACATTTCCCAAGTCTTGTTTTGATGAGAAGGTGTAATTTTCAGATACGCCTACTGTAACTTGCATACAACAGTTTGAGTTGATGTTGTACGCAGAACAAGCAATAAATAATTGCAAGTGCTTAACACCAATGAAATTGTTTGTGTTCTTTTTAATTTTAGCTCACTTTATTTAAAAGTGAACTCTCAACCCAGTTTAACAGCTGAGATGCCAGCTAGCAAAATTGCATTTGTGGCTGTTTTGTGCATTAAAGTTGGACCTATTCGTCTACCTTGGAGTTTCGGTCTCTTACCATAAAACCCTGTATTATGATTACAAATTCACAGAGTGGAGCTCAAGAGCACGTTAATGTCACCAGTTATACTGATGCTTAATAATTGAAAAAATGCATTTGTATAAGCTCATGTGTCTCCTTATTTTGCCTACTAGCTCTCTGCCAAAACCTTTGTCACAGAATCTCTTGCATATCACTAATGGATGAACGCAATTTTACCTGATAAATGAATTTCTGAGGAGAAATTTGTGACAGACATAATTCAGTCATCCGTAGATACGTGTCTCTTCATGACAGTTATATGCTTACAATGAAATTAAATGAAGATACAGCAAATCTACTTTCTTGTAGCATATATGATAACTGTAATAGCAACTATCATGAGGCTGTCTTAGAATACGTAGCCAAAGCCAGTATAGTGGCTCTTTAATGATATTTAATGATATTCTGGGTGTATCGTGGTTTATCAAGACGATCCGAGTTTGACGATAACCGAGATCTGTTGCCTTTTGCTCTTAGTTCATCTTGACGCATTGAAGAAGGAAAACTACCGTTTTTCCCCAAGGTGGTTAAATTACCTTTTAAAACTCTGCATACCACCAGATTTTTCAACTGTTTTGCTGGAGATCTAGTTCTGGTCGTGCCTGTATGACTGGCTATTTTAACACACTCAAAAGCAGTTCATACATTTAGCAGCAAGCAACAACAAGCTGCACTAAATAATGAGACTGAAAGATATTGGGAATAAGATTACATGAATCTCTTCAGTTCTTCTATGTTGTTGCAAAGATGGCTAATATATGGCAGTGGTGGCGTTGGTGTTTAAGGCACATAATGTTTTTCCGGCTTTTCTTTAGAATTTTTTCATAGTATGCGAGAATTTATTTTGGCGGGTTGCTCCACTTCTACCTCCAGCAATATTTTCAAAAAGCTGCTCTGGATGGAGGGCAGATACTTCAAGCAGTTGTGGAAGTCGACCACATTATTCTGGAGGCTAGGGTTCACTAAGTCTCCTGTATTTTCCTTTCTGCCATCTCTGTGGTAATGTGAGTAGTGTAAAGACATAGTGATGAAGAACAGATGTTGCGTGCTAAGAAACGTTTTCTTGGATGGAAGTTACTGTTAAAAACCAGAAGTTGAAGCTAAACATAAATACCCAAGTGAGGGGTAGAGCATGCCTTTGTCAAAGAATTGTATGGTTTTTCTAGCTCTGTTGTTTGGGTATGAGTTAGCCAAGCTGTTGGTCTCAATACATGGGTAAATGAATGAAATCTTATGGCCTATATTTTTTTTATATAGAAGTCTTTTCAAGAAAGGTAACCGGATAAACAGTTACTTAAAGGTAACAGGCTAAGTTTCTCTTTTCAGCAACAGTTTAGTTCAATATTCATGGTACCTTTGTCTCCTTAATTTTTTGGCTGTTTTGTAAAACTTGTTTCAGGAAGTGCAAGCAGTGTCAGTGGTAGCAGTGGAAGTTCAACTAGAAACCTGTGGGTTAGTGGACTGTCTTCCAACACAAAAGCTGCTGACTTGAAAAATCTCTTTGGCAAATATGGAAAGGTATTTTATGGAGCGTGATACCGTATGTGTGTGTCTCTTCCTTCTCCGCTATTCAGTTGCAGACTTTGAGTAATACCTGATTTAAGTGAAAGTCTGAGATGAAATGTATCACCAGCATAATCTAAAAAAACCTCAGTGTTTTCAGCATCTCAAGTAAGAGAGTGTATGCTTACAGGAAGAACTATATGTTAATTTTTTATAAGAAATTTTTCTTCCTACTGAGGTTAGAGAGATGGAAAAGAAATGTCACAAATACAACGGGTCAGGACTAGCTTTGAATTTTTTTTTAATGATGGCTATGTTCTTTTGCAGCGACTGTATTTAACCATGAGTGTACGATAATGTGCTAACTGGTAAAATTGTCATATAAACAGTCTTTACAGAATCTGCTGCTTTGGGAGACTGTTTTTACAATGTGTCTTGAGGGCTTATAGGAAAAATAGGTAAAAAAAAAGTTGTGACAGTTAATTTTAAGGACTCTTTTAATGACTGAGTGAATTTTTTTGCAGGCTGCTTAAAGTCTGTTTTCCTGGATTTTTGTTTAATTTAACACACAATTCAGTAGAACAATGCAGAATCCATATGAGCTAGGCAGTCTTCTGAAAACATTTTTTTGTTGCAGTTGTTTTCTCAAAGGAGTTGCTAATAACTATGTGAATTCATAGAGTTTGGATAAGTCTGTGCAGTTATGATGTTATTGCCTCTTGAGAGCTAGTTAGAACCTTAGCACTGTGAATATCCAGTACGTGTACCAACTATTGGATATCTCATTTTTCTGATGAATATAGTAGGTGATTTTATTTTAAAGCCTTCACAAATGTTGAAACCTGAGAGTACATTTTGTTAAAACTTCCAATCCTTTGGCTGTTTTTACTGTAAAGATGCTTGGTAGCTGTATTTACGTAGCTTCCCAGTTTTAAATTAATGGGGAAATATTTAATTTTAAATTACTGTACCATTACAGGCTGCTAGAAAGATAAAATCATTGTGTTAGAGCATGACTACATCAAGAAGACTAGCTCCAGTAGTTATAGAAGTTCTAACAAGGAGCAGGAACACAAAGCTTAATGCTTTCTCAAGAAGCTGGTGTCAAAGAGCTGGTTGCTAAAATTGCTTCATTGATGCATTTGCTAGATGCCTTTGAAGAACTGACTCCCCTGTTGAGTTACTGCATAGTATTGCTTCTACCTTCCTGCTGTTAATTGGCAGCTGTTGACTTTTTTCGTTGGGGTTCCTCAAATTCAGATCAGTAGTGTTTCTGTGAATGAATTTTGATCGGTAACTGTTAAAAAAAGCATTTAGATAATGTACATGAGGTTGTGACTGATCAAAACAGGATGTAAGCGTTAATGTGCCTTGATGTGAAAGTTGGGATAAAGTTCTCAAAGCTGCAACTTTCTGTGGAATTATATGCTTTTGAAAACTTGGAGTGTCAGTCTTTCTAGTGGGGTGAGGTTTTTGTTGGGGGGGTTTTGTTTGGTTTGGTTTTTATATACTAGGGTAAAAATATTCTTGGAATACAATTGCTTCCTTACTAGAAATGCCTCTCTCAAGACCTAAATTTTACCTGTTGATGTAGGTGCTTGGTGCAAAGGTGGTCACAAATGCACGAAGCCCAGGGGCAAAATGTTACGGCATAGTAACAATGTCTTCTAGTACAGAAGTGGCGAGATGTATTGCACACCTTCATCGAACAGAGCTGCATGGACAACAAATTTCTGTTGAAAAAGTAGGTTTCATAAGGTTAAAACATTTACCGAATAAACCATCTTATGCAAGAATCTGCATTAACCTGTTTGCTTTGGGAAAACATATAGGTGAAAGGTGATCCCTCCAAAAAGGAGTTGAAGAAGGAAAGCGATGAGAAATCTAGTTCAAGTAGAAGTATGGGAGATAAGAAGACTGCATCGAGTGATAAAGCCAGCAAGTAAGAAATTTCACGTCTTCTGAACTTGTGAAAAACTTTAGGTTGAATTTTACTCATTGCATTGTGTGTTTCTTTCCTAACAAGAACTCCATCAACCAAAAAGGAAGAAAAGAAATCTGAAAGTCTGAAAAAAAAGAAAGTAAAGAAGCCAAGAAAACAGAAGGTAAAGATGAGAAGAGTGATAATGGAGCAAGTGGCCCTAATCAAGAATCCACTAAAAAAACTGAAGAAAAGAAAAGAATAAGTATGCAACATAGCCATGTTTCCTCCTGTTGAATGTTTCCTCCTGTGTCTGATTTGTTCTGGGGGCATGTTCTTGCTCTTACGGAAACCAGGCAATTAAACATTTGTTCTTTTTTAGACTCCAGTAACATGTATTACTTCAGAGCTGACGTTAAAGCTCCCATATTTTGTGTTACTGCTTACAGACAGGTGCTGGTATGCTTCTCATACCAGTACCAGTTCAATTTAGAGATTTAGAAATTTCACCAAGGAAAATCTGTAGTAGGCAAATAGAGATGTGTGTTTGTGTGTGTTTTAAACCTTTTTTCTTTCTTTCTTTTTTTTTTTTTTTCTTCTCTCCCCTGCATTAGGTGGTAAAAGCCCCGGTCAAGTTGTAGTTTTAGACCAAACAAAGGAGACCAGGGACACACTAGGACAGTTAGGAGGGGAAGGTTTGAAAAAGTAAGTATCTGTGGATTTGATGCAATCCTTTACTTGATTTGATAATACCTTACAGTTGATACTTTCACTGAAGAGTCAATAAACTATTAAATTCTTAGAAGCTTCATATGCTTCGGGATAGCTAAGCAGTTAATGACACTTGAATTTAGCATCCAGAAATCTCCCTAAATGAATGAGACTTCTGAAATAACTATTGTAATCTCTATCTTTAGCCACAGATATTGAGGAACAAAGAGCGTATTATTCCAGATAAAGTGAAATTCAGGGAATACAGAGGTAGAAAGGATATCTTGCCTTTTGAAAAGATGAAGGAACAGAGATTGCGAGAACACATGGTTCGATTGGAAAGAATACGACGGGCTGTTGAACTCCGAAGGTAGTAATTCAGCTTTTTGCTAAAGGCTGTTTATACATTAATTGATCAGATACTATATTTAGAAATCTAATTGAGAGTGCTTTCTGTCAAGCCTTTTACTCAGATGTTAAAGTCTAGGACTCTACCTAGCAGTATCTTTATAAGAATTAACAGACTCTGAAATTTTTATTTTATCTTTTAATAGCCATATATGTACACACATAGCTTAGTGTTTGTTATAGGGGGGTATCTCATAAGTGTTACTGCATGCTGGTTTTCTTTTTGAAAAGATGAGAAGTTGACTAGATGTGGCCAGAAATAGCGTTCAGGGTTTTTTGTTTGTTTGTTTTAAAACAGAGAACTGTTGTGTATCTAAATAACAAATAAATCCTAATACAGTCTTGTCCCTTTACATAAAGGGACTAAGTGTCTACACTGATCTATTCTGCTCTTTTCATATGGTCAAAGTTTGCAAAGGGTAAAGTTTGCAAAGGACAGTTACAGTGACTTGTGTTGTTAGCTGGGTTTCCCTAAACAATTCTCAGCAAGCATAAAGCTTAAAGGAGAAAATGCCTTTCCTGCCTCTTGTGAGCTATACTACAGGAGGTGGGAAGAAGAAAGCAAAATGATGCTGTTGACAAGTATTCCTAACCTGTGCAAGTCAGAGTGGTCATGTTGTTCTGTCTTACTTTTGGACAGAAACCAATAAGTAAACTTTTTTGTTAGCTTGAAGAGGGCAAGAGCTAAGATAGCAAGTATTTTTAAGATCCATGTCATACTCTTTGCTAAGCTGTTGTTATTGTCTGCAAGATGACAACATAGAAATATGAATCTAGCATAAAATACATTAAGAATGATGATTTTTTGATATAACTTTTCTTAGTATCTGTTATCTGCTTAAATGGATCTGTAGAATATGCTCAAACCAGGTTGGCTACTTGGGGCTAAAAGGAGTAGACTTCCGATACAAGGACTTCTGTCAAGAGCTTCCTCTCAAATAGTGTTGGGTTTTTTTAATATCTATGCCTAAGGTGATGTTAGTTTGGGATGAAAATATTTTTCAGATTTGTTTCTGCTACTTTTTTTTTTTTTTCCTTTAGGCGAAGAGAAATTGCTGAGAGGGAGCGTCGTGAGAGAGAACGCATACGCATAATGCATGAACGAGAAGAATGCTTGCAGAGAGAAAGGGAACGACTAGAAATTGAAAGGCAAAACTAGAGAGAGAAAGGATGGAACGGGAGCGTTTGGAAAGAGAGCGTGTTCGTATTGAGCAGGTGTGCATATTTTGGATTGTAGTGCAACCATTGTTTTGAAGTATAACCCCATTTGCACTTGCAGTGAATTTTTCTCTTCACCCTCCCACCCAGCCCGTGAAAGAACCACCAAACATTACATAATCCACAATGTACAACAACATTAATCTTTGTCTTGTTTGCTTGACTTGTGAGTAATTTGATGGCAATTCTTGCTGCTGGTTAATGCAGTGGCTATATATGTCTGTCCTCTAAAACTGAAGTACAGCAGATCATATTGCCCATACTAGTCTTCCATAATTTACTAGGCTTTCCTAGAGCATGTCACTGCAACTTGGAGATGTGTTTCTGGGCAACAAATACAGTAGCAATACGAGAAATTACCTGGAGATATTTCTATCTAACAGCGAATAGCTTCTCCAGATCTGTTGTCTGCCTTTTTAGAGAAGTATTCCTTACACTTCTTAATCTTAGATGCTATCCAAGGACAAATTGTATTGGATAGTTTCTATTACAGGCTATTGAGTATTAATTCCTTATACTTGGCTAACTGTTCTGTAGGTATCTCTAATAACGAGCTATTTTGTTTGTTGTGTTTATTCACCCTTCCCTTTCATGGTAGGAACGTCGAAAAGAAGCAGAGCGTATTGCTCGTGAAAGGGAGGAACTTCGTCGACAACAGCAGCAACTTCGTTATGAACAGGAAAAGAGGAATTCGTTGAAACGCCCACGTGATGTAGATCACAGGTAATCTAATTCTCAAGTCACTGTTCTATAGCACGTAGTAAAAAGCAACAGCTACCAGCCTTGCGTCAGACTTGAAAATCCATGTGTACCTGAAACAAATCTTCACAGAAGAACTAGATTTCTGGTACCTGCTTGGTTTTGACATCAGTTTATGCCAAACATGAAACATACTTTATCTGTAGGAGAGAGAGTTTTGAAATAAGAGAAACATCTCATGAATGAATTCTTATTGTACAAAAAGAGCATAATGCAATTCAGCGCATTTGCTGAGAAAAACTGTCTCTGCCTTAGTGGTTGAAATTTCCGGCTTTTACTTTGTTAAGAATTTACATTTCTGGTAAATGGATGGTTCAATGTCATGGCTTTTAATTTTTACTGAAGCTGCTGACATCTGTCATCAGCTGTGTGTTTGAGCCACATAAATTGGACAGGCTTTGATCTTTATTTGATTGCAAGATAGGACTGAGACCTTAGCCATAAAACTGACCTATAGGAGTGCAATGAAAGGTAAGTGTAAGTGGTCATGGTAGGTGCGTAGCAGAACACTAACATTTCTTCACCACAAGGAATAAAGCCAGCTTCTTTTTTCAAGGCTACTGATTATACACTTTAGTATCCCACATTCTTATCACAGAGACTCTGTATCTGAATGTTTCTAGTGAGCAAGGCTGTGACGTTTCCTACACTATTCTTTCCCGAGAAAGCTGTTTTGATTGTAGGTGTTTTGGTGTGGTGTTTTATTGGGTGAGTTTTTCTTTTTTTTTTTTCCACTAAAAGGCTTTTTTTTTTTCCTAGAAGGCTATTTCAAGGCAAAACTACAGTGATGTTTTTGTTGGGGTTTTGTTTTGTTTTTTAAACTGCCCAACATGGTATACTGTTGCTTAGATTTTATTGCATATTTTATTAATATTTATTGATATTGTCTCTTTAACTTGCACTGCAAACAGAGGAGTGTGGTTTTGGTTTCTGTTTTCCTTAAACAATTTTGTTCGCTACTATTTAAAGAGCCTGCCTTTGTTAGTGGCTTTCCAAAGGTCAAACGAGCATCTTTAAAACAGACAACTGATTCTTAACAATTTTCTGCACGTTAGGCCTTTATTTGGATACATGTAACTGATGAGAGTTCATTTGTTTTGCTTAAAGGAGAGATGATCCTTACTGGAATGAAAATAAGAAGATGGCTCTTGATACAGATGCACGTTTTAGTCATGGTTCAGATTACAGTCGCCAGCAGAATAGGTTTAATGATTTTGATCACAGAGAACGGGGACGATATCCAGAAGGTTCTTCAGTTCCATCATCTTCTTTCGATAGGTGAGTTTAGATAACAGGGCAGGTATTTGCCTGACAACATCTCTGGGATTTCTGTCTTAACTCTTCAGAATTTAAAATGGGGCTTTATACTGTTCTGATGCAATAGAATTGCAGTAGTGTCCTGAAACTTTTTGTCTTCAGGACTGGCCGTTTATATCACGGAATCTGGTTTGCTTTTCTCTGAGGACTTTAAATTAACTGCCTGATGGTCTTTTTGGGTGACATTTCGAGGAGAGGGGAAAAAAAAACCAAAGCAATTATTCCTCTTTCACATCTAGTCATCTAGTGGGTTCCAATGGATTAAACTTGTCCTAGTGGTAACTTACCTCCTTAAGAAGCAAGGCTAAAAGCAATTCATCTAATGAGAGTTAAGATCGTTACTTGCATGAGTCACACTTGTCTGGATCCATCCAACTGTGTATTTAATGCTGGTTCCAGATCCAATTTCATGTTTCCATTAAACATCTCCAAAAACCAGTTACAAATTTAAGACCACATAATTGTAGCTTCTGGACTTCTACTTTGATGCTGCAGTGAACTAGAATTTTTTTCTAGCTGACTCAAGAAATAGAACTTTCCTCTGCTTCATACGAAGCAAAAAGGAGGCCCTTATACTTGCTTAAATTACACTATTCAAAATGTGAACAGACAAGTACATAAAGAAATGTTAAACTGGTTTTAAGAAACTCAAGCTCAAAATGGCAATTGTAGAAATAAGTGTAATTTGGGGTGGGAAGGATCTTTGAGATATATACCACATATATAGTAATAAATATTCAATAAAAAGATGAATAATATTTTTGTATACTCATGCATGTGCTTACATGTGCAGGGAAATGGGAAAATGGGAGACAAGCAAATGACTTTTTCCTACTTTAACAACTTAGGCGAGAACGTTTTGTAAATCAAGGTGAGGCAAAGAAGACTCGCCCAACAGCACGAAGAGAAGAGCCAGGGTTTGAGCGATATGCCAAGAACTTCAGTGAGTCCCGAAGAAATGAACCACCACAACCAAGAAGTGAACTTCGAGATACAGACAGACGAGAAGTGCGAGGAGACAGAGATGAGAGAAGAACAGTGATAATTCATGACAGACCTGAAATACCACATGGCCGGCATCCAAGAGAGACTGGTTCAAATCCACCTAGGCAAACAATTGGAAGAGCGAGGGAAGCATAAGCACAGACAAACGGGATGGCAGGTAAATTTGCTGGCCAACCACCAAACTAGTCAAGGCACTGATTCTGGCAGAACTTACCCATAGCAGCAATTCCTCAAGAGTTGATGTGTAAAAGAGAGCAGACCCTCTCCTACAGAACAGCGAAAGTCACTTTCCAAAAGCATTACAAAAAAAAAAAAAGTGGCAAATGTGCATAGGTTGTCACATATGCTAAACCTCATCTGTAAACTTGATGCTCGCTCCCAGCAGCCTATTTTTAATCATATGTATAGTAAGGAGGCTTTTGTGCAAGAATACAGATGTAAACAAATAACATGTAAACTTCATTTAGAGATCCACATAGACGTAAAAGAATGTTTCTAACAAGTTGCTAGGAACCTGAAAACAAAAAGGAATCTGAAGTCTACATGTGCTGTGATTTGGTATCATTCTATTATACTGAAACCAACATTTTGATAAAGCAATTTTTACAGAGGCGAGAGGCCAGATCGATCGGGAAGAGAAGTGTCGGGACATGTGAGAGGAGGTGCACCTCCTGGGGAGCCGCAACAGTGCTTCTGGGTATGGAAGCAGGGAAGGAGAACGAGGCGTGATCGGAGAAAGAGGTGGAGGACAAGTGAGTCATCGTCTTATGTTTGTGTGCACGAGAGAAAGACTGGAAAATGTAAAATCATGCTGGAAAAATGACCATATAGCATCATGTAAAGCATTAGCAAGCATTCTGGTTATTTTCAAGTTACTTTATTTTAAAGATTCTCTTTTGATGGTTTTTTTTAAGACAACAAGAAATTGCACAAGACATACCCAGTTCTTTTTGTGTCTAGCATCTTTCAGGTAGATTGGACCATACCTGACTAAGTTGCTGATAAGGATTTGTTGTCATCTCATGTTTTCAGGATCTTAACCTTACGCTGTTTGCTACTTCCAGGGCAGTTTTGTCCTTGTAATCTGTAACGTGCTACTGAGAGGAAAACCTTTTGTAGACTTGTTTTAAAGTCTACAGGCTAAATTGCTCCATGCTACTAGATCCTGAAGCTTTAAAAAAATAGCTATATGGACATGCTTGTCAATTATGTATAAGAGAGTAAAGTATAAGCTCATGGAACGTCAGTCCCTGTGTACCCACGCAGGTCGTTATGGCAAAGTAGTTATTTTTGTTATCTAGAGTTATTTTTAACAGGATCTTGTAAACATGGGCTAGCTGCCTGCTGGACTGAAATCTTAAAAGGTGCTTGACATTTGTATATTAAATACAAAGCTATAAGCTTAACTTTGTTGAAAAGCTCATTTCCTGTTGATAATGAAAACATTTCTCATTCGAAAATGACTATCACTTTCTTACTAGCACTATAACGAGGACAGACATGTTGTTGAACGCCACAGTCGTGAAACTGGACCAAGAAAAGAATGGCATGGACCTGGTTCTCAAGGAAGTGGGTATCATGACACAAGGAGAATGGGAGATGGCCGTGGAGGAGGTGGCATGATGTCTCCCCATACAAGGTACAAAAACTACTCCTTCCTCTCACTTCCCTACTGAGCTCTCAAAGCTTTGGTTATGCTTAGGAAGTAGAATAGTCTTGTGCAATCAGCACTACCTTCTGTGGATGGGTGGCTGCTACACAACATACAAACCATCTTTCCATGCCAGCACATGGCTCCACAGTTGCCCTGTTGCTAGCAGCAGTATTGTTCAGCTGCACAAAAGCAAGAGGCTTCTTGCAAGTCTCTTTTCTGATGGTTTGAAATCTCTTCTGAGACTTAAAGTAGTTGAGTGCTATGAGAAGTAACAATGTTGTACCTGTGCACCAAGAGTTTAGATACTTATATCATAACTTAACATTTTTTCAAAACCTTTGTTTCCAGTAACTCTTCACCAATTAATAGAGTTGTACAGATCACAGGCAATTCCATGCAGAGGGGAAGTGGCTCAGGATTTAAGCCATTTAAAGGTGGACCTCCACGAAGATTCTAAGATCTACAGCTGCTTGGTTTCAAGATAACTTATTGAAATCTCTTGTAAACTTTCTCTGAGTAAAAACAGGAAATCTTGTCTGGAAGTCCTGGTTAAATTTTTTTAATTTAACATGATTACTTTCCTCTCAATTTTGGAGGCATTTTAATAGTTACGTTGTAATTTGGATAGGTTTTGTTTATCTTTGATAAGCATTTTCCCTGAGGCACTAGAGCTGTGTAAAAAACAAATGGAACCAAAATATTTGTTAATCCTGTATAAAAGAATAGTTTGCAGCTGTATGCTAGTAGTTTGATTACCAACATAGCTCTGTGGCATCATGCTTTAAAGTTAGCTACTTACCACCACATACACAACTATAACCTCCGTTTTGAAGGTTGTCCAGGCTATTCTCTGCTTTCTAATTTGTAGAGAAATAAGATTGTTCTTTCATTACTGGGTATTATGTAACCTATTTTTGCAGAAGGTACTGTTACATTGAGTGCATTTATGTGTATTCTTGCAAATGTATTCTTTTGAAATAAACCTTCATATTCTGTATAGCTTCTAGTAAGTCTTTGAAACTTAGTCTTTGGGGAAGGAAGACAGAATTAAACAGACATCTTGGTATAGCAAAACAAAACGTGGGTGCCATTAGCTTCCAATTAAAACTTCCTTTAATTAGCTCCTTCACTATTATTGAATTGAAAATCTAGAAACACCTTTGATAGAACAAGAAACATTAGTACCAAAAAATACAGGAGTGCTCATGGGAGGCCTAATTTATAGTTTGCTCTTTATAGGTAAGAAAGCTCTGGCAGAACTTTGATACAGCTTATTTTAAACCAAACTACCACAAATGAACTTTGCTTACAGTGGTTGGGGAATCCTATAGATGCAGCCTTATTCAGGTAGACCTACAACTGTTCATTGATGTGGTCTAAAGCAAAAGGGATCTCTCTTTTTAAGCCTTTTGGTTTTGTATAACAGTGAATGGCCTGTTAAATCTTCTTGACCAGGCCCAATCAGAAATGTTAGGTACTCACTCCAAGGTTTATCTATCACCCAGTCAGCGTAAGTATATAGTTAGGACACTGTTGTTCAGCAAGTAAAGAAAAAAGCAACCAAAAAAACCTCACTAAACCCAATCCACTACACAGCTCTTCTAAATTGGATAGTTACAGAAATGAACAGAGGACCTTGCTAACAGCACGTAAGAAGAGCTTGTAAAGTAGTTACTTGCAGAAGAGCTGGAAGTTTTTACTGGTCCAGATGGTCTTTTAAAGAATGATTTATTTTAAGGCAAGAGTCAGTAAGAACATGCCAGTGTTGTACATGGATCTTTGCCACCCTCAGTTACAGTCTGTTTGCTGTGTGGAAGAACTGCAAAGTTATCTGCAGTGTTCCAGAGGAATTAAGTAGCAGAAAACAAGTTAAACTAAGTGACTTTTAAATAAGTAGCCTTTCAGGAAAGATGGGAGGAGAGAGAAACCTGGTGTAACAGCATTTTCTATAATTAATCCTTTGTGAATATTCACAAACTGACAAATATTTAGGTTTAAACAAAGGAAATATGCTGTATCAGCAACATGTCAGGACACATTTATCCAGTAAATAACTTATCTTCATGCATTTAATACATCATCTCTATTGTTCAGTTTTTAGATTTTTCTTTCAAGTTCAATTTACTGACTACTTTTGTAAGCGTTTCCAGAAAGAAAGTACAAGTTAACACAGTGCGTTTTAAAAAGTACATAACCATTTGGCTGCAGTCTGTGCTTCATTAGCTATGACAACACATACAAAATAAATATTGCTATACGATGAATCTGTAGTGGCTAACAGATCAATGGGAAACACGGAAGTTTATAACCTTAGAAGACAAAGCTATAGAGGTACAAAAACAAAACTTCAGATGTGACTTGATATCTTGCCTACAGTAAACAGGTCTAGATGTGCATTCCAACTGTTAAAGGTATAAATAGTATTTCCTGACTTTTTTTTCTTAATTAATGAAAATGTGATCGTGCGTATGTAGATATTTCACTTAAATTAAATATTGAAACAAACCAGGATGATGGGGAAAAAAAATCCAATTGAAAAGAAATTGCCAAAACCTCTGAATTTATAAAATATTTAGATCAACAGAAGTATGTCCTTTTCTTTTTCCAGAGAAAAGGATTTCTAGGATTTCTTCCAACCTTTATCATTAGGAAAGAACTTAAATAAACATTTCATTTAGGCATCTATGTTTGCTTAATAAATTTACTTACAATGAATTTCAGAAGACTTAACCAAAATAAATCTCTATAGGGCAAAGACCTTATAAACTATAGAGAGACTGATAACTGGAGACACTTTTTAAAAGATAACAGAATTAACAGCTTTTCTTTGTGGTACCCAAACAGAAAGTGGTATTAAGATACAGAACTGGACTTCTCTGAAAATCATTTAAATGTTCAAAATTATTTAACAGTTTACAAGGAAAGTGTTTCCCTTATAGTCTTTAAAAACACATTAATACAATATAAACAATTAAGGCTTTTAAAATGCAAAACATTTAGTAGTTGAACTGGTAGA
This sequence comes from Tauraco erythrolophus, assembly GCF_009769465.1. Classification (NCBI taxonomy): domain Eukaryota; kingdom Metazoa; phylum Chordata; class Aves; order Musophagiformes; family Musophagidae; genus Tauraco; species Tauraco erythrolophus. Next base: position 16,100,817 of record NC_141478.1, on the reverse strand, counting down.
TGCCTTTACAATGTTGGATAATGGTGTAACATGATGATGAAAAGGATTTCAATCAAAATTCACATTGGTGCAAACGATACTGCATGACCAGATCTAATCATGTCATGCACTTTTAAAATACAATTTTTAAAAATTAATTTCTCCCCTCTCTTGGTAAATCTACAGTAGCTGGCATTAGCTTTTATTTTTACGTTTCCTTTTAAAATTGGGATGAAGGTAAACATTAGGTGACTAACAGGCTTACAACTAAACTGCTGATTAACACAGCAATTGCGCAATTCTGGTGGGTCTAAGCATGACATCTTGAAGACATTACTGATCTGGAAGTTTGTTTGAACTTTCCTAAAATACAGAGTTGCTTGGGTTTCAATACTTTCCTTGTAAAAAGACCCAGTCAAGACAATTAATGTGGTAACAAATATGACTCAACACTAGACAACTAGGGGCAACTTCTGTAGGATTGATTTTGTATGTTTCATCAGTTTCCTCTGTAGTTTCTTTAATAAGCTTATGTGTATATAAAAGGTGATTACCAGAAGTTGTACAGATAATAGCTATGCATCTATTCCCAGATAAAAGGATAATCAAAAGTGTTTATGAGAACTTTGCTAAGAACTTCTTTCACTGAAAGCTCTACTATGAAAGATAAACCAAAACTCGTCATTTAACATAAAGCTCTATCAGGTTATTGTGTGGGAACTGATGACAGTATTTTTCACTCCCTTATAAAAGAAGTAGCTGTAAATTGTTAACATTCTGTGACTTTTATGTAGAACTAGTACTGAAAAAGCAGCAACAGATTTAGAATTTATTTCTGTGGGACAGGACAAGATTCTTGGTATTTTCTATAGTTTTAAGCACCACTATCAAATTTTTTGAAGCTTGACTTGTAAACAGTGATTATACACAGCAAAAATACAGGGGAAAAACACATTCATGAGTGACCTAACTTGTCCAATACGTGATAGCAACCTGGGGGGAAGTACTAACTGCTTTCTTTTTGAAAGTACAAACTGTGCCAAACTAGAGTTCTGCTTATTTAATCAATGTCTGTACAGTAATTGTGTGACTGGTCACACTCTAACATAATGTAACAGCACTAGTGATTTCAAGAGTTACCAAATATAGGTGAAGAACATTTGGTACAACAGATTTGTCTCTTGAAATCACTGTACCCATGGTCACTTTTTTAATGCGTTCTCAAAGGTTTTCTTTGCTTGCCAGACTCCAAGAGAAAGCATGTAAGAAATCTAGAAATGCAAGCATACTGCTGTAAACTGAGTATATGAATTACACGTAGTTATTGAAACTATTCATGATAAAAAAAATGCAAATGCTGAACTGTAAGTAGTTGAAAAATTCATAAGCAGGCCCAATGGTTCACTGTATCTCTGCAGTGGTCTTGAAGACAACCAGCTACTATTTCCAAGCAAAATGAGGATTTTATTTCCACAGCAACAATATTTCCTACGGTAAACACAGCTCAATTGTAAAGGCTACCAGGGATGCAATTGGCAAAAAAAAACCCCATACTGTTATTACTCCTCTCACATAGAACCTGTTTTCAAATTTTAATCTGAAGGATTTCACTAAAACTCAATCCCAACAAACCAGTAATTAATGTATACAGGCTCCTTTAGCTCTGGTTAATCTGCAATAACAAACAAGCCCTAAAATTAAGAGACCAGTTGATGCCCTGACACCAAAATACTGAAGAGAAAATAAAGTTCCATTGGAAACAGGCATAAAATGCTGAACAGGTAACATGCTAAAAAGCTAGGAAATCTGAAGACACAGTTAAATTCGAAACAGAGCTTGTTTTTCTCTAGAAATACACAAGATAACCTAACGCTAGCTTTTCCTCTTAAGAAAAAAAAAAGAAACAGCATAGATTAAACTTGTATTTGTTCTTCAGAAGAATGGTGCGTGGTCATCAACTTCCTCTACACCCTTTGGAAGGTTCAGCTAAAGGTGGAAGTACAGGCTTTTATTTCAGATGTTTCTCCCAGCTCTCTGCTTGCAATGCCAATACATGTGCTAATGAAACGGGCTTGCATAGTCCACACTGAAATGTCATGTTTCTCCTCATGGCTTTATCTGGTAGTATGAAGGTGCACTGAATAGACATTTACTAAAAAAAAGACTTAGGACAAGAACATTAAGTATTCCAATACTGCTCCAGAGGTTTAAGAGGATCTAAGAACATTCAGTCACCACTAATTACCTGTGGCTACAAAGATAGCCCTGAACTGTTAGCTAATGCAATTCACAAGAGACCATAGTAAAAAAAACCCAAAATGTTGCATTATTTTGTTTAGAATAATTATTTTCCTAATATTTATTAAATCCTTCCAGTGAAATTTCTACAGCATATGTTTGCTACTGATGAAGCAGGTTTGTTACTTCTAAAAGATGACTGCAGCATATATAGCTAAATACAACATTCTCTTACAAAATCAAATGTTAAGGTGTTGTGGTGGTGGTTTTTTTTTAAATAATATTTTATATTCCATACAGACATACTACAAGACAAGAAAAACATTGTGTCAAATCATTACAGTTCTTCAGAAACTTTTATGCATTCTTTAATTTCTCAAGACTGAAAAAGACAGTATTACAAAGAACATTTCAAGGTAGTTTCAAAGTGTATTAGGAAAAGCAGTAATCTTATTTTTCTGTACTTCTTTCACAGAAAGGAAGTGCATTTATAGCATGGGCAGAAATCACGCTAGCTTTATTATGGCTGGCACTACAATAAATTATAAAATGGATTTAATGACAAGATGTACTTGGAATTCATACATTACTTGGAGAAGTCCGTATCATCCTGTCCTCAGTATTAAATCGTTAGCGTTGGCTAGATAAAGATGGCATGATTATGCCTAGTTAAACTACATGGTGTCTCATGAGCCGCATGAATTTCGAGTAAAGGAACTGGGGCACCAATCTGACTGCCTTTCAGCAGTAGCTGGTTAACACAGCCAAGCTTGTAAAGCTCCTGCCTGTTTGTATTCAGTGAGATGCAACGTGTACAGCTCTAATATTTTCTTGTATCTGATTTTATAATTTCCATTAAATTTTATAATTTACCAGTGCTAATTTTACCATTTTGGCAATGGTAAAAAGCTTTATTTAGAGTTTTCCTCACTTAAAAGCATCAGTTGTGTAATTACTGATTTTGTCAGTGTTCTTTCTGTGTCTGAAGGAAGAAGTGTTAGTATCCCAATGCTCAGCAGCGTTTACTGGATCACAAGCATAAACATTAACTCATCGGCTTCACAGACTGGCCCACATCAGCAAGCCTTAAGAAAAAATACTCAATGCAATTATTAACGACTAGATATGGTCCGTTCATAGAAAGGGGGAAAAATTGTCTGTTTTTGTATTGTCATTTTGGAGTTCTCCAAAACAAGAGATGATGAGATCCAAGGATATACCCATTACCTAGCTAATTTGAGATACTGACACACTGGTGTTTCTTCTGATTGCAATTTTGACCCTGTCCTTGCCATGTGCCAGTGAACCAGAACAAAAGTTAACAGGTTTCAGACAAAAATACCAGTTATCCCAGCTTTTCTGAAACACATTTAGAAGAAATCTAAAAATACTAACTATGTCAGATGAAACTTTCAAGACTGCTTAGCATAACCTTAACTTTGAAAAATCAACAACTGAAGTCTTAACTCACAAAGTCCGTGCTAGTTTTACTAATGGCTTCAACAAGAGAAGAGGACATGAACTTCAAGTTGAGCCAAACTAAGTATCACATTACTTCATCCAGCAAACTTTTCAGTTAATTTGAGTACTGAAACTTACCTGAATGGTTCCCTGTGAGTTTCCCAAACCTAGCATTTTGTTGAAAATTTTTCTGTCCTGTCAAGTAGCGGTAAACATGGGATCTTGACGTCTAAAGATAATTAACTATATAGTTCTTAACCTCAAAAAAGAAGGAATTGCTCATTTCAACACATGAAGCTTCTCCACAAGCACAAGTAATCCTACAAACCAGAAAAGGAACTGTAAAGACAATAAGAACTTTCAGGTTTCAGCAAGTTCTTGAGAGCTAACTCTCCAGGTAAGAGAGCTCACAGTGATAGAGCTGACATAATGACCAAAATTGAACAGTAGACAACTGACATTTAATAAAATATATTGAGTTATTAGAGGGTCAGAACAGCTCGTCTTGAGCTAGAATCGTTACGAGAGTGAAGAACAGTGCGTACAGGGACAGACACTGCCAACCCACTATGAAATAAGCATGCTTGTTCGTTACCTGGGTGAGAAGATTTGGCCACTGCCATGTTGTGCTACAGCTGTTTATATCTAAAATAACAGCATAATTAAGGACAAATTCCTCAACCTCCAGAGGTGGTGTAGGGACTTATGTTCCAGCCTGTCTTTCCTTGTCAGCATTTCCCTACGGCACTTCTTCCCCATCAGAGCAGATGACAGTTGAGCTTAAATATGTGCTTTCTACTGGACAACTGTAAGAACAAGCTGTGAACAAGAAGGAGCTATATGGAAACACTGTGGAAATTAACATCAAATAGACTGTGTGTAAATGATTTTGTACAAGGAAGTGTCAGTCATCTTACCAAATTTTCCCACTCAAACAATACTGCTAACAGTCTATTGCTAGTTACACTTAAAAAAAAAGTGTAACTGAACTGAATCACAAGATAAAATGTGTATGTTTAAAGTTCTTGCATGTGACATTTGCTATCATTGGACTATATGAACATTTTTCAGTGTCAGATTTTTCGTGTTACCAAGGTCTTACTCACATTTTTCCATCTATGCTATGATAACGTTATATTGCAACCAAACTAAGGCTTGTTATTTTGCTTCTCTCTAATATGCCTTCTAATGAGGATACTGCATCAATTAAATTGCATTTCCCCGAGTCACCTGCTGCTTAAAGGTTACAACCTTGAAAAAGTCTACTTTTATACAAAATAAATACAGCTCTTAATTCACTATGTTGTATTTAAGTATGTACTTTGTATAAACTGAAGCAATTGACTACGATAAGCATCCTAATGGAGAAAGCTGATCTAGGCAATGAGCTAGCTTTGGGTTATAGATTTACTGTAGCAGGAAAGAAGAAACGTTCAGTTAAAAGTACATCAGCTTCACCTTCAAGTCAGTATTTCCTGCTGAATACACCAAAAGATTCAATTTCAAGAACTCAAATTGCCTTTTATTACATATTGGAAAATTTTTTCAAGAACTTGTGTATACAAGTTTGAAGAAACATTTGACAATACTGTGAAATACCAAATGAGTGTAGAGATTGAATCCAATGAAAGTGTACACAGAAGAGCATATGCTTCACTTTTAGCTTGTGTGCCTGTGATCCACAAGAGCAGCTCAGTAAAGACAATCTGGACACATACTTTACTGTATTAATTAGATGGCTGGCTACAAAATATAATTTTTGCATTGTGTTTAAGTGAATTTTCAGGAATGCTGATTTCATCCTCTGTGTTACAGTCTTCCTTTCTATCTGCTTTGTCAGGTCTCAGATTCCATACAAACGTCACAAGAAAAGTGGTATATCTGAGCATTTACAAAGTGCCTTTTAGAAAAACATTTATCACTATGGCAGTGCTCAATTTTTTGCTAATTTTAAGAATACTTGTCTTTAGCTTTTGTTTCACAACTACAATGCAACAACAAAAATCTTATGATTCTGTTTTCTGTGCTAGCTTTTATCTAGTGGAAAACAAGTTCTACTCTACTTTTCTGGACACTTCCATATATATTGTGTAGGTATTTGGAGCATGTGCATGCTAAGTTGTATAAACAGATTGAAAGTATAAATCTGTATTCTTTCACCAGAACATGCGCTTCAAAAAAAAAAAGAGGCAAATGAAGTAAATAGTCAGAAGTAGGCATTGTCGTTCTGGTACTCCATGAATATTTTGTAGTATTGTTTTCCAAGCTCACTATTACAGATAAAAGCAATTCTGCTCAGTTTTTTTGATTATCAGATATTGTCAACAGATACCAACTGCGATAGTTGCTTTTGGAATGGTTAGTCACAGTTAAGGCATAAGTTAAGCTTCCAGATGTATTCCATTTTGATATTAACAAGCTCATCTGCTTATAACTTTTGCCACTAACAAGCTCAACTCGTGCAGAACAATGCCCTAGAGTTCAGGAATTTTTTACCTTTTTTCCAAAGCTTCAAGACTTGTAACGAAAAAAGGATATTAACAGAAAACTGTCTGAATAGCATGCGTGCCATCTCGGGTAACCTGAAACCCTTTACTCCTTTATTGAAAGGGAAACTGAATTATCTGGGAGTTCAGACTTCATGATGAGCATTGACATTTAACTGTTCTTCCTTTGTGACCAAAGGACAATATTAGCATGTCTACAGTATATTGGGTTTCAGGCACATCTGTCTGAAACTGGAAATGTTATATGAATTCTTCTAATATGAGCAAGTAGCCTCGGCAAAAAGATACATACTCAATAGCCACTATGCCTGCTCCAGCTAAATTTGTTTGAAAAGGAATTTAAAGTGTCAATACTGTCACTGAAAATAATAAGATAACAAACACTTAGCTCGACATATTTATTTTTGAAGCTCAATAAATAAATGTAAATACACAAATTTGGAAAAATCTTAGTAACAGAATGTTTTTAAACAACATTCTGGCTTGTAGTCTTTGTTATTGACACTATTGGAATATTTCCTGATCTGCTTAAAGTAGGTAAGTCATTAGGTAAGTCATTATGTTGGTGATCCTCCATCACATTGGTTTGTTTGAAGAAGTTAGGCTGCTGCAAAGGAAAAGAGATGTCAGCCCTTGACACAGAAAATTATCTGAACTGCATACTTTAAGTATTAAAATTCCTATTCTGGGCATGACTTCTCTAGAGAATAGAGAAATTTTTCAGTTTACAGTTTGCGTATTAGAGACCTCCTACCATTCATTACTTCATTATTATAAAAGGGAAATTGTCACAAAAATAGAAAAAAAAAGAGAAAAAGGCATGGAAGAAAAAAGTGATACAGACTGGCCCTTTAGTTAATAAGACATTCTTCCTTTATCTGTCTAATTTTCAGCCTAGGTTTCTAACAGATTTGTGTGATGATGGGTTCCCATCACTGCAGCAAGTCTGCTTGAAATAATTTTAAAGCAGCTTTTTACTGGTGGACTTCATGTTTACACACTCTCTTTCTTAAAGACATTCTCCAAACACCTGAAACCAGGAATGTCATATTCCACCTGGCTGGCTTAGCTTTCCCACATTATTGTATACTACTGCTCTTACCCAGGCTTAGAACATGAATGCATAACTTGACTAGGAGAAGCAGCCTTTTCAAAAGTATCTACAAATTGCTAAATAGAAATTTTTATCAAAAAGTTTCAGCAAGAAGGTAATTGTTATTGACTTAATGGAAGCAGAGGAAGATCTGTGGTTCCCTCAAAATTCAGCAAGTATTCTGTTTCTGTATTCTATAAATACTACAAGACGCAACATGTTTATTTGGTTCCCATAAATTAGAAAAATCTAGTTTCCAAAAATTCTAAATTAGTGATTTAAAAAACAAAATATTACACCTGACCGCCTTTCCAATCTCAGAGAGCAGCCTAGCTTCTCTCACACCCTTCAGAAGTGTGCTTTTTTAAGGATACATGACTTACAAAACAAACAAAAAAGTGTTTTTAACTACAGTGCACTTGCTTAAATACACAAGTGGACATGTTAACATCATGTTAAAGTTCAAGGTACTTCTGGAAAAAAGGCAGATAGTTATTTTAACTCTGCATTCTTACATAGAATAATGATTATTATAGACCTTAGTTCCCTCTCATCGTTCACTTATCATTTGGAGAGGTCAATAAATAAGAACTTATCTGGTCCAGTTTACCTACAAGAGAAAAAAATACTAAAAGAAAAAGAAGTTATCTATAAATTACTTGTTTAACCCTGATAACATCTGAGTTGCCATACCCAGTTGTAATTGCAAGAAAAGCAAACAATATTCATCTTTCATATTAATAATGCCCCATTTTCCATGACAATTTTTTGTATTATGCCTATCAAGTCACATATTCCTGGGGCAAGAAAGCTGGCTAGGAGGTGCAATGATAGCAGTAACACAGTATAAATCTGGGTTCAAAAACCCGAACACACCAGATCCAGAAGCAAAGAAATCTGGACACATTGAGGAGGCAGTGCCCAGCTGTTATTTGGGCTCTTGTATCATGGAGACCATACCCAGCCTAAGATACAGTTTCATACCATGTAAGTAACAGAATTCTGTTGTGCTAGTGTACAGACTTGAGGATAAAGTCTTACACAAAATGAATTACCTCCTTTGTTTAGAGTAAAAGATAAAATAGCTTACTAACTGATGTAATGAGTAATGGATGTCACTATGACACAAAACTTGCCATGATTTGTGTGTTCAGCTACAAGGTGCAGTATTTCTTATAACTACTCAAAGCACAGCCACATCCAACTGTGATTTGGAATTCCATCTTGAGCAGCACGCACTATGACTTTGAAGAAAGTCTGTATGATTGTACCAAAGTCACCCATCCTTTCTTGAAACGTGAACAAAATCCATGGGGTAATCAGGCACAGGCGGCATGTAACGGGTTTGTCTTCCTTGTTACTCCTTGTTTTTGCTTCTGAGGACATGCACTTGGCTCCAGACTAAATCCATTTTCTGTTACAAGAGGACACAGCTATTCTTCTCTTTTTCTCTCTCTTTCTCTCGAGGCTCTTTGCGTTTGCGTTCATTACTCCCAGATTGTCTTCCACTTGCTGGAGAAGCAGCACCTTGCACCTGCTATGTAGAAAAAATGAAATCTTCAATAAAACAAACATTATTGTAGATGCAGTCTGAAGTATTACTCTGTGTTCAAGTTCACAAACAAAAGTTTAACTGTTACGCAAACCGTAGAATACAGGTAGGATCTTTCCATATAAATACTCTAGAACTGCCACAAAACTTCTTATTTCGAAAAAACTAAGTCAGCTGAAAATGTATTTCAAGTCCTGTGTGTCTCTTCTATTGTGTCCACACACTCAGATCAGTTGTTTCAGTAATAAAATTTGGCTTCCAGCATTTTCTGGCACTTCTATATTACTGTACTGGAATTTTTGCCTTGTTTCTTTTATAAGAACATATCCACATTTCAGAAGTTGCAGAGTTAAAGTGTTGGGTTTTAGTAGCTAGATACAGCAAGCAGAAGCTTTTTGTGACTACAAACTAGTTAAGAACTTGGCAAGGTGGTTGGTATACAAAGGCAACGTAAGTTTTTTTAATTCATCATCTATTCTAGCTGTTATCCATTCACAGCTGCAAATAAGCACGCTGTTAAGTCCCCTATTAAGCATGTTCTTCAGTTCTTTCTACCTTTTTGCAGCCAGCAGTAGAATCTTTGTCTTAGAAGTAGCTACTGATGATTCTATTAAAGCAATAAGCAGTGGAAATAACACAACTTTTAATTCATGACGACTGTCAAAATTCTCCTCTCATGCCTAACAAGCACATCAGTTAATCATTCTGAATTGCTTCGGGCCATCAAAGATTCAGCCTTCATACAAATTATTTTTTACATATTTTTAAATATAAAGTCTTGAGCAGTTAAGAACTCCCTGAATCCAGAAGACCAACTTAAATACTGCCTCTTGCACACAAGATTCAGTTATATGACAATTTTGTACATACATGTGCATGAATCACATTTTCCAAGCATTTTGAATGCAACTGCTTATGGGGATAGGACAGAAAGGAGTACTGGGAGAAACCATTAATTTCCTAATTTGAAGCAGACTGAATAGATTCACATTATATCATAGACTGAAACACCTAAAAATGTAAAGCAACAAACTTCTGCAAGACAAAATAAAGACAAAACTTTAAATACTATTAAAAAGCTCTTATTTGAATGCTGTTTTACAAGTAATGTAAAATATTAGCTAATACAATCTTTGTAACCTTGTGTATTAACTCATCCCATCATTCCAACTGAAGCAGTATGAATGAAACCCCAATTTAGAAAGTCAGGCCTGCTTTAAAGTATGTAAGCAGCAGCAACTGCTGTGTCTTCAGGCATATGCCAACAATTCCAGCATATTTCTTAAGATTCCTATATTTGTCTTGTCACTTGCTGTACAGAATGTAAATAGCAGTCTTACGAGTCTGAAACGTTTACAAATGTGGATCTGTCTATGTAAATACTAAGTTAATACTCTCTAAAACTCATTATCATATTCTGCAATACTGCTTTCTTACCTGGACCTGAGCAGCTGCTTGTTCTTGTTCCTGATAGTACTGAGAAGCTCTCCTGTCCTCCTCTTCCTGGAGCTTCTTTGCCAGCTCTAGATCACTGATTCCTTCTGGAATCTGTTCCCAGTTAATCTCTTGATTTTGCTGCTCTTGTTGTAGAGACAATGCCATCAGATAATCCTAAACAGTAAACTTGTTTATTAATGCTCTTTCACATAGAAAAGAGCCAAGTGAATTTTTCAGCATGTGCAGCTACATGGTACCTTCCCTTTTCCCCCAGCCTCATCTTCACATACGTTTACCTCATGGAAAACAGTTGTTTCAGAACTTGTTCATAACCTTAACTTCAGAAAGGCTAAACTGGCTACTTTATATTTCTCCTTTCACACCGCCTATGTCACAGCATACAAATAAAAGCTAATGAAAAAAAAATTGCTTTCAGGTTTAAATTCTATTACCTGGACAGCAGCAAAAGGAAGACAGTGTCAGCTCATACCAATTCTAGGTAGAAGTAATGATTTTGAAGCTGTCTCTTTGTAATTTGTTATTTCTAATTAACACTGATCTATCCTTGATAGAGTATCTCTCCCCACTCTACTGAACAGGGCTGAAATAAGGAACACTAACTCCTAAAGAGATGAGAAAATAATCAAAAGGTAGTTTTGAATATATCCAAATAGACAGCAACTCAAGCTATTAGTAGCCCTGTTATCTCTGACAGATTCTTTATTGTATGAGAGAGAGATCCAGTACTTGAATTTATTACAAAGCATCTGCTTATTCATTTGTACCCCCAGTATTTAAAACAACATTAATGGTGATTACTGTAAAGATAAACTTATTTTGCTTGTTCAGAATGTAAGATTTCTAAGGAGCCTGGTCTTGGTATATGCTTATTCATTAACTGGTACAAATTAGTCCCATCTCAGACACAACTATATATAACAATTTCTGGAAGTCAAGAACAATAACTAACCACCATCACAACCTGCTATGGCTTTTGTCCTACAAAGTGGGCATCAGAAGGCAAAGGTCAGTTATGACAATATTTATAAGCAGAAACGAATTTGTTACACAGGAGAAGTTTCACAGTGCCGTTTCTGTTTCCACATACAAGGCAAATGTGACATTTTACCCGAGTAAATTCTTTGCAGAAGTGGATTCTGAGAGATTAAAATCAGATTTTCCAGCTATTCATGGTTGGTCTCATTCTTCCTCCCTTGAAGTCAAGCTAATACTTCAAAGTAGCACTTTTAAGAACCCAACCTAAGTATGTATTATAGTCCTGTATATGCATGAGTACACATACATACACATCTGTGTAAGTATACCTATACATAACTAAAAATAAGTCAACATTTGTTACATATAGTCAAAACCAAACAGAAAAATACAATAGAAAGGCAGAAATCCAGTACTTGATCTATTTGATCCTGCTGCCCTCTGTAGACAGTTTCAGGGTCTGATGGAGGCCGTAGGTGAAATTCAGAATCACAGAAATTTCCATCACCGTCCACATTGTGTAAGCTTTCCCAGACAACTTTCTCTTCTGTAAGAAAGCCCTGGTCTGTCACCAGCAGGTAAAGTTGACCCTATGCAGAAGAATAAAGAAAACCTGTAAAACTAAAAAAATTATTCTTTACAGTCTGATATAATTAGCAGAAATGATCAGCTAATAAAATTGTTGCATTCCAGTAAAACATTCATTTAGATTTTTTAGCAAGTTTAAAGTTTAAATGAATTGGTATACAGCATTAAAACACCAGATACTAGCATACATTGCTAAATTAACAGCCATACTTAATTTCTGTATTTCATCTTGTAATTTTTCATTATTAATGAAAGTTCACATTGACTAAAAATTAATATAAACCATGAATATATACCTTGATAACTCATTGGAAACACACCTACAAGTATACCTCAAGACTGGCAAAGTAAATTTTAAATCCTAGGACAAATCACATTAAATTCCAAAGGTAAGATATGGAGACAAAGGTAATCTTTCCAAATCCAAGGGGCATTACTTCAAAACAAACGCATCTCAGACCATGTTTTATAAGGGATTTTGATAGAATTTAAGGTTAATTTCAATTGAAAAAAAAATTTAAGATTCTTGCTATCACTTGTCACTAATAACTGCTTTTGTTGGATTTGAGCCTTTTTAGAGTTCCACAAGGCCACATTTCTCGATTTCAAACTCTGAAATTATAAAATGGGCTGGTCTGGGAGTGAGAGACAATACTAAAGTCTAGAAGGCAAGGTACAGGAAGGATGAAATGCAAGCTTAGATTGAAGGAATGGGAGAGGAGCTGAAATCCAAGGGAAATTACAAAAGCAGGGCTCAAGTAAAAGGAGATGGTGCTGCATGTTTAACAGACAGCAAAGCAGCACAAAAATCCACGTTTAAATTTCAATTTAAATTAGATTTTAATTTTATCCTAACCTTTTTATGTTTTTAGAATTATACTCTAAAGCAAGAATGTTATTACTGACCATACAGCACATTAAGACTGAAGCTTCCATTACTATTGCTGAATGCGCCAATCAAGATATTCAATGCAAAACTTGTTGCAGTATTTTAGCTGTAAAAATCAAAGCAGTTTGTTGTGACACTGACAAAAAATTGCTATTTATATTACAGCAGCTCAAAAAGGGTCCTCAAAGATCACTGTGCTAAAGATACATCAAAACACAAGGGGCAGTTCCTGTTCTAAGGATTTCATAGGCTGAACAGGCAAAAAATGAGAACATTGCCCCTACGCAACAAGTACAGAACTAACGCACTGATTTCTCTCAAGTTATTAAAAGACTGTCTGTAAGAGATGCTGAAATTAAAATCAGATCTCTTCCATCCGACAAGTTTACAGCCATCCCTTCTGCAGCTCGTAGGTCATATGACATAAAAACATTATCTGAAGGTTCACGTGCAGCGATTGTTCTAATATTACCTAATACCACAAGATGCTCCTACACAAAAGGCCAAACAGAACAGATAAAAAACCCACAAAGGACACAACTGTATGTTCAAGCTTTGGAATAGCAGCTACCCCAGCACAGGTGGGCTTGCAGACATAAAACAATTGTCAGCAACAAGTCTGATCACGTAACAGGAATTATCTTTCCCTCAGAAACCTGCCTAAGAACTGAATGCTAATTCTGATGCTTAAAAATCACTCAAAGAAAATAAAAGGAAGTAGTTTCACAACATTTCCAATTTGCACAGAATACCCTTCATGGTATCTTATACGTAAGAAGTTTTTAAAAAAATGTGGAAAACAAATAATAATAATAAAAAAAAAAAAATCACAGAATCTGTAAGGTAAGTGTATTTGAACCTTTTAAATTTTATTTTAACCAGTACATAGATTCAAGCAAAACCTAAAATGAAAAGAAAGAGGGTCAAGTTTTCCTCTATTATGCCATACATTTGAATTACTTTTTAAACAGCTCATAAACAGTGTAGCTTAATAATAATACTGAAATAGGAAAATACTAATGCTTTCAGAATCTCCCAGCTATTGTAAGCTAAACTTTTCACATATAAATATTAAAATATATCATTACCTTTACAAGATTAGAGTCTAGTATCTGTCATTCAAAAATATTTTAAAGCTAACTTATTTGAAATAGAGAACTATTTCAATATTGAATAAAATTCATATTCTTACTTTCTAAGACTTCCTCAGTTGAACTACACTTGAACACCAATTTTTTAAATGTCATCTTAGAGTAAATAAGAAAAATATTTTAATAGAGCTCCCTGAAAGGCAATAAACTGCATTATGTATCACTGCATTATCTAAACACCACCATTCCAATACCAATTGCAAAGTCTGAAAACACGTTGCTTCACTTTAACGAAACCTAGCAAACCAACACACACAGGCTCCCTAGCCCTTCTGAAGAGACAGAGTTCCTTCTCACTTTCTTGGAATGAAAGAACAATGGGAAAGCACAGATCAGAGATCCGAAGTCATCTTTTTTTTTTCCCCTTTTTGTTTTTTATGAAGTGCTCTGATCTCTACTTCATGTTAGTATAAATTTAACGGAATTTCTCAAAAAAAACAGATTCCCAAGGACCCTCAAACATTGCTAGTATTCATGTGACTTTTGGTAATAATTGGACAACTTTCAGTTTCATATACAAATTAAGAGCAGTCAGCAATTTTTCTATTAGGTGTAATGTAGCTCCTCATCTCTACAGAGCATCAACCTTCCTAGAACATCAATGTGTTTATTCCTTCTACTTGCAGCAAGTAAAAAGTGGCTACATCTACGGGCTGGTTTTATAGGCACTGTTTTAGTGCCATGGATGTTCTCATCCCAATCCTAAAGGCTCACCGGCCAACCTCATTAGCACACCCAAATGTAGACCACTAAGGGGATTTGTGATACAAGAAAATCTTTTTATCATATGACCTTCATGCTGCCTCTAAATCCAAGTTGCAATAAGAAACATCAGGAACCAGCCACCATACTCCAGCACTTGCCAGACCATGACATCAGTCTAGCTGCTATACAACCAATATAACACTGGGATTTCTGACTTGATGTGTCTAGTAGTTTTACATCACATTTGTAGCCTACCAAAGTTTCTGCACTTCAGCTCCACTCGGTGCAACACACAAGGAGAAAAAGGGAAAGAGGCACACAGAGACAGAACCAGTAAGTATTACTAAGTGTAGAAACATTTATTTAGACTGAACTAAAAAATTAGGAAGGACGCTTTAAAAGAGGTAAAAAACAGAATGTGTTTTCTACTTAATAGATCACAGTCCTAATTCTGCATTTGCTTTCTAGTCAGGGTTAAAGCTAAAACAGGATGATCAGCACACTGAGGTCATGCAATTAAACTAACAAATGTACAAAAATATGCTTTTCAACTACACCTTGCCAAGAACAATATCATACCTCACAAAATAAATATGTTCCTACCATCATAAAACGTTAACTGGCCATTTCTAAAGTATTACCAGCTTATCTTTGTAGGTTTATTTTTAAATGTGGGGTATTTTAATAAATACACAGTCTCATGGGTTAGCACCACTCCCAAAAGTACTAGCATATAATACACAGCAATAATACCTACTAATAACTGTTGTCAATAGGGAATAAAGCAATAAAAGAAAGTCTCAGGTGTGTAACTGTTACGGTAAACTGTGCCTACAATAAATTTATGAATAATTATTTATCCTAAGAATCAGTATCTAGATATTGTAGACCAATGCCCAGATTTTATAGTTTCACACATAAAAAGCTTTAAATAAAGCTAAGGATAAAAACAAGATTGTTCTCCTCAAGAATGATCTCAGTCTTCCAGTTTGCAAGAAAAAACCCTCTGAAATGCAAACAGATGTAGGCTGTGATGTTACTGGTTATAAAACCTCCTTTGCTGGGTTAATTTCATGACCAGATTAAGTAATTAAAATTAATGCTTTTTAACTACTTGTTCTGATGAACAAGTTAGCAAGTTTCCAACAGTTTAGAAAACTGAAAAGGCAAACCAAACACCTGTTCAATAGCTTTCTACAGTGAAGATAAGTGTTTTAAATCATATCCTTTAAAGTTTATGTAAACATTCTCTTGGACTTCTGGATCAGATTGGTTGGTTTTTATGAAGGTGTTTTATGTTGATGTGAATGAGTCTAATCTATCTGAATGTTTTAACTGTTAGAGAAAAACTTTTTTTTTTAAATTATATACCATTTGATTCAACAGAGTAACCCTCAGAATAAAAACTGTATGCTTACTAATAAATGAAAAATATTTAAACACGTTTTAAAGAAGTTATATACTTTGCCTCTACTATGTCAAACTCGGACATCATCTTAAACAGCCAAGGAAAAAGTGTAATTATTGCTATGAAATATACTTTGTATTTGAATAAAAGCCTGTGTTGAGTTCTGAATGAGAAACCCAACATTTATAAACTAGAAAACATAATTACAACACACATACTTAAAAATCCAAACAGGTCAGTGTCTTGTTACTTTTCAGTAAAGAAAATAGGTTGTATTACAGTCACGTCAGTGGGAAAAATGTTCCAACTGAACTAAGATATTCTTACCAAACTGATCCCCTCTTTACAGTCCTGTTTTTCCTTGATCTAGGGAATTATCATTTGATGTATTTATTATCTGTGTAATGAAAAGCAAAGGCAAAAAAAATAATCACATCTTTAACTGCTGAAAATGA
This sequence comes from Tauraco erythrolophus, assembly GCF_009769465.1. NCBI lineage: Eukaryota > Metazoa > Chordata > Aves > Musophagiformes > Musophagidae > Tauraco > Tauraco erythrolophus. The sequence continues at coordinate 16,084,358 of NC_141478.1, read as the reverse complement.
TTACTGTATAATCACATGAGCCAAGACCATTAATATGCAATTAAAGGGACAGAAGTAGAACAAACGACTACTTGGGCAAATGGACAAATAATAGTGAAAGAGATTAAGAATCTGGTAACTGAACTGCCATTATTAACTAACACTCACCATACTTCGACAGATGTCTAATATATTAAAGAATTGCCATATTTGCTTTTCTTTTATATGCAATGATTATTTTTTTTTAAATGTTACATATTTTTTCTATAAACATAAACATGATTCTAATACTCAAAAATGACAACGCATTGTATTATGCAAATTTCTTTCAATTTCCAGAAGAGGAATAGTAAAAAATTATTCCAAACTATATTGAATAATATAAACTGAGTAAAGAAATTATAATTGAACTGATGGTCTATTCCGAAATTTGATCTGTGAATCTTCACAATTACATTGTGACATCAACTCAGCAGCTTTAAGGAAAACCAAACACACTGAAGTCTTTAGAGGAAGATTATTTCAAAACTTTTCATAGTAATTTCTGAAAAAAGTCATTGCCACCATTCTTCAACTATTGTTACTTTACGTGTCAACTTCCATTATTTTAAAGTGAATGTTGTATCTAAAACTGAAAAATTACTATTGAATGAGCCCTTTTCGTTTAACGCTTATTCCCAGAGTCAGGAATTCCAAAGATATGTAAAAATAGCACAGTAGTTACCTGTCTGAAGATTAACCATTTAGAAGCATCCATATATTAAATTAAATTGGAATATTTCAAAACAGTAACAGATCTTTTGAAATACAGTGATGGTGAACTAAAGTTTCCCTCTTTTGCTTTTTCTCTTGTTCATAAGTCAAATATTCTTTTTTTAAATAACAAATATTTTTAAAAATGCTGTAATACAACTTCTCACCTGTTATTGTCCAGCTCAAAGCCCAAAGTACTATCTTCATCCCTATAACCAGTGTAGAAACGCCTTTTAAATATCTGCTAGCAGAGACTGTTAATAAGCTTTTGCCTACAGTATGTAACAGCACTGATATCCCCCTAGTCTATACCACGTATAGATTAGGAGGATATCATGTATCTATGTTCTAACCATTCTATTTCTGATCTTGCAAGAAGCACTTAAGAGTAAAAAAACCCAACTTATTATTGTTTAGGTAGTAACAAGTAATATTAAAAAGAAAGTCAGGTTTGTGAAGAGTCACTCGAGTTCCCTTCCTTAAAAATCTCCTTACTATCCATGCAAAAAAAAAACAACAAATAAAGTCAGACTCAATAGAGACACTGGACAAAGCGTCTGTAGACACTAGAGAAAGGAAGCATGAGTAGAGTAACCAGGCTAACAATAATACTAGTTGGGCACTAATATGCCCAATGTTTCCAAGGAGTTCTTGCCACTATGCAACATCTTGCAACAGCAGCCTATGAAAAAGTTTTCAAAGCAAAGATACAGGCATTCAGAATACTGCACTATTTATTCACACTTTTACATAACTCATTTCAGTAAAACAGCCCTCTAAAATAAGCAATCCAAAACCAAAGCAAAGATCCTTTGATCTGACAGTGGAAAGTCACTCTAAAGTCAGTATAATTGGGTAAAGTGTTGTCAGTGTTAGTAAATCTTCTATTTTTAAATTGATACTGCAATAAAGACTGCAAACTCTTTGTAACAGAGTCTTAAACAGGAAGTTCAAATCACATGCACAAAAGATGTTACCATTCTCCACCTCTCCCATTTCTGCTCTAAAATATCCACAAGATTATCCCTTATTAAGGAATGACAGATAAATGCATATATAACGTATTAAAAAAAAGAAAATATCTATTATCTCTAAAATAAGCTCACCAGATGGGATGTGGAAAGAAGTTTAATACAAATTAAATTAAAGATATAAAAATTTAATACAAAACAAATTAAATATATAAAAAAATAAAACCGTTGAACCAAGCACCACAAATATTGAAAATGGATCAATCACATGCGGCACCAATATAGAACAGAATTAAGGCTATTCAGGTTTGTCTATTTTGTTGGAAAAACTGATATGTTGAACTTTAAAATTTCTTCAATTGATGAATGAGCTTGGAACAAGTTTCTGCATTTTCTTTGAAAATGCTTAGTGATCTTTTTTTTCTTCTTTCCTCCAGTAAGCGCAGTTAAGATCAGCCTACATTCTACTTTGAAATATAACGCACCGAAATCCACGTCCTTTCACTAAAACATTAGCCTCAAAAAACTCCACTGAACTTAAGAAATACCCCCAGCGTACAAGTCACTGTATGAGCTAGACACGAAGGCTTCCAAATAAAAGTTTAAATATTGGCTTCATTAGAGTGATACTTAAACAGCCTAACATACCTAAGGGATTTTCATTATAAATTCTTGCTAATTATTCAAAGTGTAAATGTTTCTAAAAATAAACCAATTTTATTTTATGTATATACCTTTTATTATATGTATAATTCCCTTTTGTTTGACTCCATAACTGTTTCGTTTGGATGTTTCCATATATTGGTTTGGAGGGAGAAGGGGGTAGGGCAATATTAGAGAAAGACAAATAAATTGTATAGCTCTTGCCCTAAAAGTTCTACACCTTCATTTTCTCTGGCATATGTTGCGTCTTCAGTTTTCCTAATTGATGGACTTTTCTCCATAATCCTGCTGACTACTGCTCAAGCCATGAAGTAAAAGAAACTCCATTAAAAATCTGCAGAGCTAGCATTAAACCTAGTAAAAAGAAAGAGTAAAGCAGTTGAAAAATCTCAACTCTGTGACAACAATGCATTTGGCACTCATTTGAGTATCCCGGAGGTCCAAAGATTTTTGGATAGCTAATCTTGGCTAAAAGCCCAAGTCAAGTCTATTTCTGACTTCCTTGATATGAAAGAATACCTATTCAGATAGCGATTGTAAATAGCTAGGTAGGTTAGAAGCACACAGAAAGGTTACTGCTCAGTTTTAAAAATAAATAAATAAAGAATTTGTCTGTATCACAAGAGTTTCTTGGTATCTCATATTTTGTAATGTACCACTCACCAAAGATCCAAGGCAAAATGAACAACACTGTTTAAAAGTGACAACCCTAGGAACCCGAAGCTTGTAGATAATACGGAAATTGAACAGTAGTTGCAAGTGAGGTCACCATAATGACTATGAAACACAAGAATAATGACCCATATACCAAAACTTAGCATTTCAGAAGTCTAAGACTTCTCAAAAGGACAAGATTAAAACCATAGTGACTTAGAAGCAGTAAAGCTTAAACACTTAACTAACAAGTAATACTATTCTTCAAATATTTTAACGTAATATTCCTTAGGACTTGGATTTAGTTCTTACAGTCAGACACAGATTTTTCACGCGTTGGGTTAACCTGTTCTATATTGTTAACATTGGTTATAGTTCATTGAATTGTTGCATTTGATTTTTTTTAAGGAAAAAGGATCTCAAGCGACAAGTATATGTTTACAAGTATAAAGTGGATAAAGCACTGACAAACACGTATCAGGTTTTGGCCTTTAAATACTGGGCTGCAGAAGATGACAATCTATATTCTGCAAACAAAATTCTGCATTGATAATTCACAAGGTCAAAGAGATACTCATTGACTGTATTTCATACAAGGACTATTTTGTATTTTAAAAGTTTCAATTATAGCAGAAAAATAATGATTTCCTGGAGGATTTAAGTATTTTACCTGGAATATCCTTTAAACAAAGGTTTCCCGCACCTCTAGGTAAAAGTGCATCTGTACTTCTACTTAGCATTTTCTTTTTAAAAGCAAATTATTTTGAGGTTGGGTATTTTTTCCCGTAATAAAAGCAACCATAAACAATGTACAGGCTTACATGACAAACTACGATCACCTGAGCTAAATTTAGAAAAATGGTGAGAAGCAAAACTATACCTCTTTAAATTGTCACATAAACGAGCTTCATCAAGAAACAAAAAATTATAGTCTTGACCATAAACAAATTTATTCCATAGCTTTTTTTTTAATTATTTTTAAACAGAAGAAGAGAGGATAAAGATCCTTTTATCTGTCCTACTGCTTTAAGAGAATATCACTGTATATAGATTTAAAACAAATCTTCGTTGTGCTCTAAAGAGCTATTAGAAAACCAAATGTGTTACCCGTTTGTAGAGTTAGTAATTAGTTATCAGGACTATTCAGAACTTTAGCTCAGCTTATCAGTAGTTATTCAAAATGCTAAAGATAAGTATTGACAGTCAAAATTAACAGAGGGAGAAAAAAGGATTAGTTCTACCAAATGGAAAAGTTAGTGTCATTCACATGAGGTATATGACATTACCACATAACAATGGCAAAAACAGTGGTTCCTTAATGTTTTTGTATGTTACATTCCTCCTTCTTTTGCATTTATTACTATTTTTCACAAATGCAAGTGTACATGAAATTAAAGTCTTTTATTTAATAACAGATAACAAATAAAATTTCAAGAGTTCTATACAAAGGTAAAAACTCATACGTATGTTTGAGAGAAACGTCTAACTAAGTATGATTTGACATTGTAAGCCAATGAAAAGTTTACTTCAGCGAAGACAAGGGAATGATTAAATCTTAGGAGATAATTTGATCATGCCCTTTTCTGCTCAAATCAGACACATAAAAATATGCTATCATCCTTGCCTTTACTAAGCTGTATTAGAACAAAGATGCTTCATAAACGATTGTAAACTTGCCAAGCCAGATTCTCCATTCCACAGAGGAAGGAGTCCCATAAGCATTAACCAAGTTGTCAGTTGCTTTTCATATCCTGAAATGCTCCTTTCACAATTCTCACCATTTGGCTTCCCCAGTTTCAGATTAAAAAAAATAACCTCTTCCCTAACAAAAGGAACTGACATTGTAGCTCATCTCAACTTCTGCAAATGTTCGGTATTCTGAACACCATGATGGAGCTACTCATCTACTGGCCCAAATGTAAAGCAAAGTTTTATATCCTCAGAAACAATAAATTAAATAAATTTGTTAACGTTACTATTGCCAATCACAAATGGCAAGTAAATTTAAGCCATGTAAGAAACGTATGTCTTTATACATAACCACAAAAGGAGTTAACACAAGGAGGAAACTGAACATAAGGGGATGAGCTACAAGAAGATATGAAGTTATAATGGAACCTGATATCTACAACACTGTAATCAATACTTCAGAAGTAACATTTGCTACAGACCTTACATTCATCATAAGCTGTACTTACATATAACAAAAAAATGGAGTTTATTTCTATTTCAAGACTGGAAAAAACAAAATTTGTTTTGAAATGAGAATGCAAACCACAACGGTAAAGACAACAACATTGATTATACCTTGTATTTGGTCATGGTGCTAAAATGGTTGTTCCTGAAAAACACGCAAAGCTCTCCCTCCTGGACAGCTGAAGTTAACTCACACAGTCCATGGTATGTCAGCTGTGTAGCTGTGTTATTTAGAAATTGCTCAGCGACAAATCCTACAAAAGCAATACATACTGTTATGCGTGTCTATTATATACTTCCTAATATATAAAACCTGGTTACAATGGCAATATTGTTCCTATCTCCTCCCTACTAAGATGCCCCGCTACTACCCCAAGTCTAAGGGAACACATTCAGAGAAGGGAAAATGAGTTGAAAGTTCTAAAACCTCAGCATTGTAGACAACCCTCTCATGTTCAGAAATGCTATACCCACTTCTAACACTACTGATTTTTTTCTTCCTTGTCATCATGTAGTATGTAATTCATGTTCTAATTATATGAGACATATAGCCAAGTTGAAATCTGAATGCTGCCCATAATACCTTCTCATAAAAGAAAGTTCTCTCCAGCTTTCTGAAAAGTATATTTAAAAGATTAAGAGAATGAGGCTGATCCTTGGTTTGGAAATTGCATCAAAGAAGTTTAGAAGACAAGCACAATGCTGTCTGTCTGCCCAGGGAAAGAGGTTGAGCAGACAGAATGCAGATCTTCACGCTTGTACCTGTACATACTAAGATCCACGCACAAAACATGTAACTAAGATTTGATAGGGTAGATACTTTGATAAAGCATAGAAAAAAGTTACCCACCTTCACTAACCAGTTCGCTGTTGTCTGACTGTTTACAAGAAATTATCTTCTCCACTAGCTGATTGTAACTGCAGTTACCAACTGCTTTTACTATGTCAGCAACCTGGAGCAGGAAGGAAAAACATACAAAACAGAACTTACCTCTGTGGAGAACAGAACACAACTGTAAGCCTATGGCAATTATGAATAAGAAAATAAGAAGAGTTTCAACAAAAAGAGGACATTATCTATCTCCCTAAAAATACCAGGTCAATAAGTTTTAGCCCAGACTGTTACATGTTTTGTAGTCTCAGATCCCATTTTAAATCGTGAAGTTAATGCTAAACATCCAAAGCTGTTGCTAAAGCAGACAGAGGAGAAAACAGGGCATCAGTTGGGCAGGGCAGGGTGGGATGAGGCAAGTCCAAAGGGATAAGAAAACAGCAACTTTCAAGAATAAGGCACGAAAAGAAAAAGAAAAAAAAGAATTGAGGCAGATTGTCCCAGCCAAATCCATCAGTTTCCCCCTAAGTAAATTTACTGTTTATTAAATAATATCATTAAAAATAAGTTATATGGTTGTTGAAGATGCAGTTCTAATTGGTTCTAACATCCTCAGTTCTCAAAAGCAGTGACTAGTAAATCAGAATTAAAGAAAGGAGGAAAGTAACCTTGCATTCCTTCCAAGTGTTCTCTAACAAGCTTTCAAAAACAGTGACTGGGACACCATATCTGGCAAGTTCCTGCCTCTCTCAGAACAATTCTCATTTACACAGTCATGAATTCAGCGTAAGTTTTGAAAGTTAGCTTGACTACAGACCTAGTCTCTGCAAAATTACCACACTAAAAAACACACATGTACGGTCTGTATTCACTCTTCCTCTGAAGAAAATCCAATATTCCTGTCTAGATTTTAAAAAAATAATCATTATTATTGACTCCAGTTAAAATTCTGAAGCATCTCCCCTCCCCCCAATAAAATTCAGAATTTCAATAATTCAAACAGAAGTTAAAAGTAAGTTACCTGAGGGTCCACTAACCATCCATGGTACAAGGGGATATCAAGAAGATCAAACACTATGCATTCAGGTGTGTATTCAAATACTCGCACACCTGTAAATTTCACATTAACATCCAGACCCGTCTGTAACTTATGTAGAATCGCCATTGCATCACTCATATTCTGGCAGCAGAAAGAAAAAAAAACAATTCAAGATTGCAACAATGGGAAAAAAAAAAGCATGACAAAACCCAAAAACGCAGATTGGAAAGGAAATGGAGATAGAAAAGATTCACAGACTAAAACTACTGATTGTTACAGACAGTTGCCTCTGTGTTGTTGTCCTTTAATGATAAGACAGTTATTAGCAAGAACCACAACTAATGGAATCAATAAGGGAAGACAAAAATCAGAATAACGATGGCTTACTATAAAGGACGCATAATGAGAAAACCCTTTAAGAGCCAGGCAGGCTAACAAGGCATAGGTGGGGCACATGCTGATGAGTTACTTTATCAAATTAAAAGCAACTTGCTGAAATGCAGGAGAATTACAAATAACTGGATCTATTGAACGATAACATAGGCAATACATTAACTTGAACATTCTGTTCTGCAGCACGTTAGTGCACGCATTAATAGGCAGAGCAGGATGCCAACACAAGCCTGTATGCTAGAAAGTAAGGCAGACCTTACTATTTTTAAGAAGGCAGTTAAAGAAATCAGTCCATGCGTATTACAACTTAGTATTGTAAAGAATGTACCAATTAAAACATACAACACTAAGTAAACATGCTAAGTGAAGTAGCTACATCATTCAATACTTCATGATCCAATTCTAAGCAGTTTTGCATCTGTTGGAAAGATGAATGTTACCTAGATCTTGGAAGAAGTTTTAGACGTCGCTCAGCATGCAACAGAATTCTAACCCAAAACTTGCATGTCAAAATTGTGTAAGCAGACGTATATATGTAAAAGAGTCTTGCCTACAGATCGTTGAACAATGCTTTACACATGCAACAGCATGGTTTCATTAAAGCATGTAGCAAAAATCTCAAGTTCACCAACCTCGGGATTTTAGCTGAAGGAATTAAGATACTGCTCTTCCTGGTTTGCAAGTTTAAAGTTACTTTTTTTTTTTTTTTAAATACAATGACAGTAGGACAATAAGCCTGTTCCTACTTTGAGTAATTTCAATTTAGATGCAACTTTTGAAAACTCCTGAAGTGAATTTATAAACAGACATACTTCCTTGTTACTAGGCAGCTTTAAACCTGGGAAGCTCTCGGAAGAGTTGAAGCTCACACAGAAAAGCTTACGAACTACTTGATAAAGCATAGCTATAAAACACTGTCATGATCATTATCCAGTATCTGCACTTGAGAGTGGTTGCTAGAATGAGAGAATTTTACTGCTTGTAGCCCTTTAAGTGCACTGTTGTGTAAAACTACCAGGAAGGCGACAACTCCCACTACTTTACTACATGTTGCTTCATCCTTTTAAATATTTTGCTATGTCACAAGATTCAGAATTTAGCAAGATTTGTAAGTAATTTTCATGATGTGACTCTGAGGTTTTTTTTTATTTTTTAAAGTTTTTATTGTTATAACCACAAACCAAAACACCTTACTTAAGAAGTGCATTTCATTAGTATGGACCAGATATCAAGCACAAAAACTGTCAAGAGGTGTTCTGGAAGAAATAATGCTACACTCTCTTACTCTGCTAAATGAATAGGAAGAAAGTCTAGCAATTCGGCACTAGCCACCCACAAATTCAGATCATGCATCTACAGACATTAGTTGCATTTATTTTGTAACGCTTACTTTGTAAACAAAGCAGAAATAGATCAAACTGTCCAGAAAACTGCAGAAGTTTCTCACTACAATTGGAAAAGTATTATTTCTATTTTGGCTATTTCCACACCTTCAATGCTACACGCTCCTAAAAAAATGAATGTAAATAAGCAAGGATATAAATATACAGAACAGTTGAGCTTGGAAGAGACCTCTGGAAGTCATCTGGTCCATGTCGGCTGCTTAAGTAGGGCCACCGAAAAACAGTTGCCCAGAACCATGTCCAGACAGCTTTTGAATATCTCCAAGGATGGACACCCCACAACCTCCCTGGGCAACTTGTTCTTAAATTTGTGCATTAGAACTTGTGCTTTTTTTTTTTTCCAATCCAGCTTTCATTCAAATATTTAATTAAATCCCTCAAGTAGGGGATTTAAGAAAGTCACAGCTGAAATTAATATCTTGTCATGATGTTGAAATTATACCAAAATCAAACACTACAAATCCACCTGTCCAAAAAATTTACTTGAGTTTCTTATATAAAAAGAAAATGTATTTGTTTAGGTAAAGAACGTTAACTGTGGATGATTAACACCAAGACTTAGTTCTGATACTTCTCAAAAGTAATTATTTTGTAAGACTCAGTTGCCTAATTAGTTTCTTTTTCTCTCTCGTGATAACATCCATGCATCTACAAGTACATTTAGAACAATTTACTTTTATTTTAGAATGTTTTTTATTTTATTTATTTTAACAACTTAAAATTGTACAGTTAATTATTTAAGGAAAAAGTTTGTGACATTTACATAGTAAACCCGTGTATCTGAGCACAAGAAAGCCGAGGTTGTATTTTAAATAGGTATAGCTTTCATCACCCTCCTGTGAGTTGATTATAGCTATAATCTTCTAGAGCATAGAATTTTATGGAAAAACATAGCTAATTTTGTTATTACAAAAAGAATTCATATAATTTGATACAAGTCATATCTTGGGTTATTATTAAAAGAATCCACATTCAGTCTTCATTCTAATTTCAACTATCCCAAGATACTTGATTTGGTTTTCAACAAACAAGAGCAAGAAAAGGTGACCTAATAATAAATAGAAAGAGCTTCCTTCATTAACAGGAAGTATTTCTAAATACTCCACACCAAGCCTAGAAAAAGGAAAAACTAACTACAAAAATGTTTTTTCTGGTTTTTCACAAGATGATAAACCTTAGGTGAAAAAAAGTTTTAGTTCCTTCGGACATAAGCATTGTATTTTAGGAGCAGCTCCTTACCTGCTCATAATTTAGACGCTGAATTTCAGATATCTCCCTAGGTTTTGCATCAAGAATATAGTCTCCTAAAAAAAACAAGAATAAAATTAAGTTTATTCCACACTGAAAGCTTCAACATTTTTACGAACATTTCTGACTGAAGCTGACTGATCATAAATACCACCACTGAAGTTTTATATCAAATTAATGAGATCACATTGTTTTATAACCTGAATTATAATCATGGAATAAAATATGCACATAAAACACATACTAAGATCATATTAAGAATTAAAATGGCCAATGTTGTTACTAAAGCAGCATTTCATAATCTCTTGAGGTATCATACCAATCTTTTAATTATTCAGGATTTACCTCTCTGTGCCTCAACTTAAAAAATGTAAAAAGGTCAAACTGTTCACATTAAGATATGCAATTGCATAACACAACTTAAAAATGCAACCACTTATCCTAACTAATACTATGAATATTTTGGCATAAGTTCTCATATACCAATAATTCTGAAAGGCATGTATGTCTACACAACACAAAGGTAATTAATCAGTTAATCAACACAACAGGGTTCAAGACTTGTAACTTTTTAGTGACTAGTATCCATGAACTGCCTGTTAAATTTTTCAGATTTCAATGAAAAATTTTTCTATTCATCATTACAGGTTTCCCAATTCACAATCTTTTAAGTTAAGATTGTTCAAAGCGGTTGAAGGGCTTTTTTTTTTTTTTTCTAAGCTGTAGAAGAATGGTTTGGCAACTGCTAATCCTGTTGACTGAACAGGAACCTAAATAATTTGAGAAGGTACTTTTGTTATTCAATTTAATAAGATAATTCCAGAAGCTAATACATGCCTTCAAGAAAGAATACACACATTTAGCCAACTGTCATTATGCAGTGACTTCAGACAGCATTAATCTATCAATACAATTAGAAGAAATGTTTAGACAAGACTTATTTTTTTGGAAATTATGTCATTAACTTTTTTCCTCTGCTGAAAGATTCAGCAATATGCTTTTAAAAAGAACAGAAAACACAGTAAGTTTTTTTTTTTCTCCTGCTAAAGAAAAATCTCATCTGTCTATTAAGCTCAAATGTTTTATATTTGCTAGGCTACAAAGGGAAAGAACTGTGATACATGTAGCTTAAGTACTATTGCAACTGCACTTTTAACACCTGGCTCATCCTGGGCTACTGAAGTTACAGACTTGTCAGATGGAAACAGCTGCAGTTTTGCTGAGGACTGAATCTTATAACAGAGTAGTGCCTGCAAATGAGACCCCAACCACTGTGATGACTAAATTAATTTTTTCCTGCAATTTTAATTGGGTCATATTGCCAAAGATTAGAGTTACTGCAGACAATTAAAGGTGCTGTTAATTTACTATGTTCTGTCAGCTGTAACAAAACAACAATATAAGAGATATGAATAAGTTTAAATCTACCAACATGCTGGTGTACTAAACCATACCAACTGCATCACTAGACTAACCACTTAGGAAAGCAGTACAGAAAACTTCTAAATGCAGTTAAGGAAAAGCATGAGTAACCGAATACCATAAGTAGTTTTCTTGAAGCATGCGTTCAAGTAAAGCTGAATAAAATACTAAATGAATAAAAGTCCCTCTATACTACTACTCACTACTAAGTATAATATATAATTGACAACCATTTATTGTAATTACTAACCTAAGTATTCCATCAGCTGTTCAGCCGTTATGATTTCCATCATAGGTGGCAGTTTAATCTGTGAAAGTAAAAATATATTCTCTTTAAAATGTCAAAATACAATTTAGAAAGTATCAATAAGGTATTTATAAACATAAGTCTTCTGATGACGTTTGCCTCACTGATTTAAAAGCGTTAGCATACTGGGACCAAGAACCTTTCCAAGACCTCTAATAAATAACAGCTACAAGAAGAGATTAAAAAAGGCACTTTGGTTTTCAGAAAAAACACATGCACAGAGTACTTTCTCTCACTTGCAGCTCTCTGCGTAGCGCTCCCTACTCCCACCAAAACATTTCACCAGCATCCTCCTCGACTTCATAGGAGTTCACACCACTCACTACACTACATCAGCTGCAAGCACCCAGGATGAACAGACAACGAAACCGTAGCCACACTAAGTGAAGAACACTTCACCTTATTCAGCAAAGTCTTTGACTCCCTGCCTTCATTATAACTCTTAACTGAGTCTTAAGTTAACTTCTGAGTCCAGAAGTTTCTGTATACAGACAAGAGGCTGTAGAGAATCTGGTGGCAGCAGCTGCTGGGACAGGGAAGGCAAGACTCATGCGGGTAAAAGGAAATGACCTCCCAGCCTCTCCATCCCACGCTCACGTTTCAAGAGTTTGGTTTAAGTCTGTACAGAGGAGACTGGACGCACGGAACTCTGTGGTGAAGCTTCTGTTCCCCTCTCCCTTGACCTATTCCCTGTCTTCATCACCTCCTAAAACCAACCACTTTGGCAGCAGCCAGAGCCAAAAGCTTCCTAGATATTCGTCCTCACCATCCAGCATCCTGGGAAATGTTTTCGTTGCCCACTTCCATTTACATATCTCCCTGCAACAACAGCCAAAGCACCAACACACACAAAGGCATGCTTCCGGTAATCTGAAGGAATACCATAGGAGTGTATTGTCTTTAACAACAGCGTGCTCAATTTTTCACTGCATAAATATGAATTTCATTTTTCTAAGGTTTGGTGGGATTTTTTTGTGTTTGTTTTTAAGCTTTCTCTTCAGTTTTTGATCTTGCCATCCTATCTGTCTTCAACATCTTGCCACTGGAAGTCTAGAAAGTCTGGTATTTATTTTATTAAGAATTTTTAAATAAAGTTCCTCAACACTGATCATTGTTTTTCTTGACACAAACATAAAGACATGATGTGAGATTTTTAACTCACACTTAAGATTTAATAGGCTCCAACTACTTTGCTGGTTGTGGAGAGGAAGAAGGAAGTAGAAAGCCACAAGATGGAAAACCAACACATATAAAGCCTTTGATGCAGCATCCCAAACTCAGAAATACAGTGTAGCACACATACTACACTGTTCACAATGTGAAACAGAGGGTTTTCTTCCCAGTCTGTAAACTAAGCTATTTTAATAGCTTTCCAGAGAAAATAAGGTGTGATTTGACTAGATCTCTCTCACTGCTGATTTTAGTCCTAATTTGACAAAAGGCAAATGTGTTAAATACATGAATTTACAAGAAGTTTCATTAAATTTGGAAGAAGAAAGAGTGCCAAGTTAATACGTCCATGCTTAGGTCAGAGTTGGCCACACAGCATATGGCGCACATTGATCAACTCGAAGATGGCAGACATGGAAAGAAGCTGACAGTACTGTCAGGGATCTGGGGAAGGAAGGGAACAAAAGTATAAACTGTTAGTAAAGTAGAAAATTCGTGAAGCATAACTTCATAAGAAAGACGGCTTAATTAGTTCTGCTTATTAAAAAAAAACAACTTAAAATGATATGAAGTAAACAAGAAGAAAAATCAGTCATGAATGCACAGGCACATGAATTTTTGAAAACACCTTTTAAAGGAGTGAAAACTGATCATAACTTAAAAAATTTCTTAACCTCTTCCCAAAACTTCTCTTTCACTAACATTCTGTAAGTTAAAGGTTTTCATAACCTTTGATTCTGTTCATAATAACCACATTGAGTATTCACATAAATATAGTACATTGTGCTACATAAATAATGGGACTACAGGTTCAAAAAGTCAATTCTTAAACTTCCAGTTCTGAACCGCAGCATTCAAGCCTTAGCAAATGTCAGCTCTGCACACCCCTGCATCGGGCCTCGTTCATTAGGGGTCCTAAGGCACATCAATGTAATAGCAGAGAACAGAATTACTTAACGCTAGCTATGCATGAAGTGCTTCTGGAAACAGTACAGATGTGCCAGTATAATATTGAAGGAAAATTCCCATTGCCCCCTCAACTATTAGCAGGAGTACTGTGGTGATTCTTTCAGGACTGAATCTAGCTTTTTCTATTATTTAGTTAAAACCATTCATATCAGCTCAGCCAGCATTGCTCAGGGTTTCTGCTCTGCACCACATGTGGGAATCTAGAAGCATGCCTACACTACAAACAGCAGCTGTAAAGGATAACTACATGGGTTACCTACCTCTGAGCTCTATGTACTTGTGGCATAAACGTATTAATGTTTCAGACTTTATGGATTGCAGGATGTATTATTTGTATCACTGGTTAACAATTTGAATTTTCTCTCACAACTTTAATGCTAAGCAGTTCGGGTTTTTTTTACTGCAGAACAGAAGCAAAGTAGTTTTAATCATCTGCAGAAAGTCTCATAGTCAGATACTTTAATAAGCTAAATCTCAAAAGTAATTGTTTAATTAAATGCTAAACAAAGTTAGTGGATTACTTCACAGCATAATTTTAGAGCTGGCATGTTTTGTGGGACCTTGATCACATCTTCAAAGTGGGCTAATGGCGTTCCAACACATGTAAGTACTTCCGAACAGAGATACAGAGAGAGGACATAACGTTTCCTAACTGTTCAGAGCTTCACTGCAAGCACTGAAGTTACAGGAAACGTACAACAAAGAGGAAACGGGAAAGAACAACACCTTAAAACTTAAGGGAGAGAGAAAATTGAAACAGAACCAAAGCCATTCTCCACATAACTCAACAGAAGAAAACAATGTAAGCAATGGTAGGGAAAACTGCTGTTGTCCACAACAATCTATTATTTGGAGGGACAAATTTTGTCAATAGGTTTTAATGCTTAGTTGTTACACTTGACGTTAATTTTACATTTTAGGAAAAACGCGCTTCCTCACCTCCCACCCATTTCCTGTTCTCCTCTATTGCAGTGTCCTGGTCTTTAGCCCTGATTTCTCTTCCTTTAGCTAATTTTTATTCTGTTTTCCCTCTCAATCTCAGGAGTGGGAAACTAAATATTTCTCACCCAACTACCACGTGAGGTATCGTTGAACCACCTTTGTAATTAGAAGACAAGATTTTTAAACAAATTTTCATATTGAACAGTTTGTCTATCACAACTGATACAGTTTCTATGCATTAGACTACAAACTAGAAAACCACATAATACTAATTTGAAAACTTTTTCCACTGTATTCTCCCACTCTTCAGAAGGGCTTAAAAAAACACTTCAGTCATAGAGCCCTGAACAGAAGCCGATGCTTCCGAAAATACTAGGCATATAGAAAGAGACTATGCAAATTTCTAATGGCTTATTATTTAGAGTCTCAGAACATGTTTATCTAAAACATGCAACTCCCCTGAATTCAGCATTCTGCACGAGGTAACGGTAGCTTCAACTTGCCTTGACAAAAACCAATTAATACTCCATGCAAACTCCTCAACATCTCCTCCCTCAACCAGGTTTCCTTCAGCCCCTCAGAGCAGGCTTCCTGTTCTGGAAAACACACAGCTACAGGCGTACCGATCTGTAAGCTCAACTCATCCCACAGATGCAGGGAGGAAGGCTGCCAAGGCCTCTGCTGAGCAGTCATCAGCAGCTCACCTTTGGAGGCTGAGCAAGCTCAGCTGAGCAATCTGTGCAAATTCTGGCCATAAGGAGGTTTAGCTCAGTAACAAGAAAAACAGATCACGTGTGAAGGACCAATGCCAGACCTCAGACCAGGCACTACCACTGCAGACTCTGACAAATCAAATGGATATCAGCGGGAGCATACTGTACTCAGCTCCTCTGAAAACCAGGTCACTTCTATGAAAACCTAAAACTAAAAATTTCTAACTAGAAATTTTTTACTCTACCTCTTCACTACAATTCAGTTTGAATACACGTAAGCATAAATGGTTATATAACATTTACTTACGTAATTGTTACAATCACCTATATAGTTAATTCATATAGTTCTAAAAGTTACAGAAATTAGGCATGTAGGGAACACAGCTCCCAAAACTTTCTGTTCATTGAGAGGACTGTGATAGAATAAACTAGATCTAAAGAGACTGTCAAATATGTTACTGCGATTATTCTCCTACATAAAAAGCTGTAAGGACAGGCTATTCCATATGCACTCACTTTTTAAGACAATATTAATATTCTTTATATTTGTATTATGCTATGTTTTCCCTTAGGTTTATTTTATATTCCAAAACAATTTGTTTCTCTGTTCCCTGGACATTTCAGATATGTAATTTCTGTGCAATTCTGTGCGTTAAGGTTCACTGAGCTCTTTGGCTACATGACATCACATCCTAGCTAAGAAAGACAGAGCAGAATTACATGGCAGCCTTATTAAGCTTTTAGCATCTGATTGCTGTGGAGTACATCCACACAAAACTACCACTTGATGCAATACCAGAAGTTATCAGAAAGTGGTGCAGGGACTACACCTTACACAGGTCACACAAAATACTTTGAAAAGCAAGCTTTGCATTGCTAAGCCTAAGTATGTAGTGAGCCACAGATCTGAGGAAAAATTGCGCAGTCTTCAGAGTTACACAAGCTGAAAGACAGCATCCTACGCTACTCTACATCAGAAGTGACAACCTATGCTTCCACATACTTATTTTAAAATGTTTCAATACTCTACTTCTGCTTTCATTTGCATCACAGAAGCCTAAACAGGTTACCACGCTGTTTTGCACAACAGTTACTTCTTCAAGTCCTTACCATACTGCTTTTTTCATTTTACTTAGAACGTTGCTGTAACACTTTTTTAAGCAGAACTCCTCAGCTCTATCTCCTAAAGGTTAAACTGCAAGTTAAGCTTTTCCATACAGTCCGCAAAAACACTTCTAAAGAAAAGCAATGATTTCATAATTGTAACATTTAGAAGTACGGCTTCTACACCCTGCCACCTCAAAGTTGTATGTCCAGACTCCTTTGAAATTCAGCAGTGCATAGAAGAGAAGTACTAGTTTTATTGCAAGTTTCGTTCCAAAAGCTGGTACTATCAAAAAGGAATTTGAGCAGTCCCAATGGGGGCTACTATTTCAGAATTTCAAAAGACTCAAGTATTGTCAAACCAGTACCTCACAGATAAGAACCTAGAAATGCAGGACTCTCACAAAATCAATTATTTTTAAGCAGTCTTTATACCTGTATCCCTAAATAAAGGCCTTAACACTAATATCAAAAGTACCTTCAAAAGGCATAATAAAAACTGAATGACTAGGAAGAGAGAAGAATCTTGCTCAGTTAATGATCCAGATCTTCCTAACCACTAGGAGGAAATTTGTTGAGTATATGGCACACTTACCTAAGGTACAGTACATCTTAAGTCTTCCTGTCATTACAATCCTTTAAGCAAATGAACAAACTACCTATAGTCTCCCTCTACTCCGTGAGGGCTTTTTCAGAAAAACTGTTTTTAATGGGGGCAACTGGGACACAGAAACAGAAGGTCACAAAACTGTTAGTAAATTTAAAACAATACTCTAGTGTGGGGTAAGAAGTTTACATTTTGAGGGACTGAAATATTCTACTTAATATATCCAAACGTTAATCTGAGTTTTTAGGCATAAATGTGAATATCGCCTACATACCCTCAGAAGGCTTCCCACTTCTCACTAAGTAGTAAATAAAGATTTTAGTTCTAAACAAATTGATTATATGCCACTTGTCACAAACAATTACGTGATTTCAACTTTCACTGCTGCACAAGTACAGTTGATTATTAACACAGTATTGGATCTCAAGGTTATCACTCCCGTTCTGCAATAATAAAAGCACATAATTGGCCATGCAAAGGGAAGTGTCCATGAAAACTAGTATTGTAACTATTGTTTCTCACTTTGAGCACTTGCACATATTATCTTATTTGAGACCATACCTACCTACAGGATGATCAAAACTCTCAATCTTGTCAGGACAGAATTCTGAGAAGGAAAGTTGGTGGTCGATATAGGGAAAAGAGCCCAAAACTTGGCTGTTTACCTTCTTTTTCTCCATTGCAGTTTTATTTCCCCTCCTCATCGCCTTCTTACTCTATTTTTTCTTCCCGCCACATAGCTTCTTTTCACCTAACACACACTATTGTATTCTCACTCTGCTTTCTCCTGTTTTCATCTCTTGGTCTGCTTCCTTCTTCCCAAATCATAATTACCTGACCCAATCTAGCATTCATCTTGGTTCAGGAGAAGCGAGAAGAACATGAATGCCCATCCTTAGCTTTGGTATGTAGCTAGCTACTGTCAGTGATGTACAGATGAGCTGCCATAAAGCTTGCCACTCCAAACAATGCCAACATGGTTCTTGACAATAAACTGGGGAAAATAAAGGCTAATTTGGAGAGGCATTAATCAAAAAAATCAATTATAAGCAGGGGCAATATACAATCAACTAACAGGAAAACTCCCAAGCATATATATATAACAAGCCATGTCATGGCAGCTTCACCAATGTAGCTGCCTGTCTGCAACTAATGTAAATTCTGCTGAGGTGTTATACAAACAAACAGAATTATAGAAAACCCTTCCTCTAATCCTAGGAATAAGAAATGATAGGGCACTCCCAAAAGGCATTTTGATTTTCACCTACATATAAACCGGATATCACCTTAATTCTATGCAATATTTGATCAAAGCAGAATGTCAGTTAAAATTCTGGATAGAGGACAGCAAAAGAAAGCAATCATATATTTCAGGAGGCAAAGAAAGAATGCTAAGAAACAGAACCTCCAAAAACCTTAAACACAACAGTGTTGTCCCATTTATATGCTTTCATTAAACAAAAGGTTAAAAAGGAAAAGAAAATCCTGTAACTTGCCATTTCTTCTAAAATAGAATGATAAAGAATGATAAGTTCTCCAAGGCCCTCCACTCACTCCTAGATGTTGAAGAGGAAGCACAGAAATTGTCAAATACTGAAATCTAAGACAACCTTCACACCTTCTCGAGGGTGGCAGAACCTGCATAAGGCAATACCTTATAAGTCACACACAACTTTCCTGTACTGCTTTCACTGATGGCTAAACATCTACATCACTGTACTCACAGCTTTCCTCTTGATGTATGAGCTATTCTGTTCAGGAAATGTGCAGAAAATATAACTAAAAAAAATTAAATTCTTAATCTTCTGCAAAGTTACCTTCCTCTAAACAAATTTATTATTGTAAGATTATTTCCATTTTGACCTTTTCTTATGTCACCCGTTATGTCTGTGAACAACCTCCTACTCCTCCAATACCAAACTTCTTTCTCTTGATACTACAACATAAAAACTATTCCCACAAAGCTTTCCTAGTCTATGACTCCATTCTATCAGCTCACCAATCTTTTGGGGTTGAATTGCCTGCATTTCTTGAGAAGTACCCCCTCCTCCTTGTTCTGCAACGCACACTACCTCATAGCTCTTCTTCAACAGACATTTCTGTCACACATAAATGTTAATAATAACATTATGCATTACATTTTAATTGCTTAAAAGTTAAAAACAATTTTTTTAAGACTACAGGAAGTTCGGATCCACGATGGCTACCAGAACACGAGAACTTCCAGGTCTCAAAGCTGTACTTGATCATGACCTGATTTACTCCTTAATTTGAATACCATCTATGCTACGAATGTATCCCTATTATTCAGGAGGTTACTTGTACAAATCTGTATTTTGTACAATTCTGCATACACTTCATTACACAAAACTAACCTATTTTCCTAAAACATCGCCTATGTTTTCAGTGCTATAAATAGTAATGTTTACTGACTAGAAACCTGCACACATCTGCAAACCATATATTGCTCAGTTTAGTAAATCATCGTCTCGATTTTTATTTCAAGATTACAACAAAGTAAATCTATATATGACAGCAGCATCTAAACAGTGCATTAGCAACAGACCGCAAGCCATTATTTATCTTCCAAGTTCTCTACGCGAGATGCGTGCTTAACAGCAGGAAGAAGTCTGAGTCTTAACCCGCGCACGCTTCCAGCGGGGCACTAACGTGGTTTTGGCACAGGTGCCCCCCGAACGCTTTCGGCTCTACACGAAACGCCCCGTTAGCCCGGACGATGCCGGCGTCTCCAGGTCACCGCGCTGCCCAGGCGGCACCGCCCGCCCGGCGCGGCGCGCACCCGCCATGGCGGCGGCGGGAGGCGCCCGGCGCGCCGCTCGCACGGTACCTTCCAAGCCAGGAGCAGCACGTTCATGATGGCCAGCAACGGGCAGGGACCGTTCTCGTTCTGGGTGATGACGGGCGTGTTCTCCTCCTTCCAGCGAACCCACTTGATGTGATAGACCGACTGGCCTGGGAAGCGCTCCTTGGAGGCGGAGAGGAGCTGGGAGCCCGCCGCGGGCCTATCCCCTTCGGGCTCCGGGGCCGGGCCCCCCGAGGCGGCCCCCGCCACCACCGCCTCCTCGGCATCGCTGTTGAGCTCGGAGCTACTCGGGCAGCAGGAGTGCAGGTTGGAGAAGGACTCCAGCGAGTCCAGGCTCCGGGACTCCTCCCCCGGGGGGCTGGGAGCCCCACTGCTCCCAGAGCCGGCCCCCGCGGGACCGCTCTCCGAGGCAGGCGCCGCTCCGGGGCTCTCCGGCACTGCCAGCCCCGCGTCGTCCGCCGCCGGCAGGCCGTCCTCCGCGGCCCGTGAGAGAGACGCCGCCTGAGGGGTCGTATCGGGAGCGGGGGCCGGCTGAGGGGAAGGGCTGCGCCGCCCGCCGCCCTCCTCAGCCGCCGCGGGCCCGTCCCTGCAGCCGCCCTCGCCTGCCGCCGCCTCTTCCAGGAGGAGCTGGCTGGCAGAGCCCCCGCCGCCCCTCTTCAGCGAGCCCGGAGGTGGCGGGGGCTGCGCCAGGCTCTCCATGCCCGGCCCGCCGGCCGCCCGGCGCTTTCGCTCTCTATTGGCACCGCAGCGGCTGATCCTCCGCCAACAGCGCCCAAGACGCCATAACAGCAGCGACGGCTCCGCCCCGCCAGGAACGTGTGGGCGGGAGGGGGAAGCAGCCGCGGGTCACGGCAGGGCCCAGGGCAGGGGGGGCGCCTCCAGGGCGGGGCCGGGGAGCGGGGCAACCCGCCGGCGGAGGCGGGAGCCCAGCGGGGGCGCGGGCGGTTACAGAAGGGGCGGGGGGAACAGGTCGGGGGGGCGGGGGGGGGGGGCGCGCGCACCCGCGATCCGCGTGAAAGGGCGCGGTGAGCGCGCGAGCCCGGAAGCGGGGGCGCGGGGGCCACGGGGCAGGGCAGGACGCCTCAGCGCGCCCTGCTGAAGCGGCGGGGACGGGGGTGCCCGCGCCCTTCCCCCAGGCAGGAGCGCACCCCCCGGGCCCGTGCGCGCGAGGCTGCCGCGAACGACAGGCACTACCGGGGCCCTAACGGTGCTCTCCCCGCCCGTCTGGCAGGAAGCCGGCGGGGCCGGGCCGCGCCTGTGCGGGAAGGGCGGGGGGCAGCGCCCCGCTCGCTGCGGCCCGGCCGCGGACGCTGAGGTGAGGTGCGGCAGGAGGAGCTACCGCGCGGGTTGCGGTTCTGCTGCTAGTGAGCCAGTCAGCTTTTTTAAAGGTTTTTAGTGCTTTTTGTTCCGGTTTGATAGATATCTGTATTATAAAAACATGACCGTGGGTAGTGTAATGGGTAATTTAAGAACAAATACACTTGTTTTACTCAGACTTCGCCCTAATGAACCTATTTCCTTCTACCTCTATGGAAACCACCTGCTTTTAATCACAAATTTTAAATCAGTTTGGGGAATATAAGAGTTTATCTTCTCTTTGCTGCTCTCAGCAGTTTTACATTTGTATCATCTGAGCTCTTAATAAACAGTTGCATCAACTTTAGCAGCCTTATCTGAAGTACATTGATTGCTATCGTACTTTCTGTGTACGTGTTTGTGCAACAACTTTTTTCAACTTTTAACGGTATTAGCAGGGGAAGATTTTTTTATTATTATTATTCTGAAAGAGCAATAGGAATGAAAAAGCACAAATGGAAATAAACTGAGTTTTTCAGTGAAGCAAACCCCAATATAAAAAATAAATCTTTGAGTTAGCATAGTTGAATGTTAAGAATTAGCATAGCAACAAACAAGAAATGAAACATTTTGTCTGAATGGTTCACATTTTTATCTTTGTTGGAGGATTTTCCTTTACATTTGAATCATGGTTTTTCAGGGCAGTCTCAAAATGAAGGAATCCCTGTTCAGTGGGGACAACTGCAATGCTTTACAATGCATAGAGCATCCAGAAAAATAGGTGACCTAAAAGAAAACGTGAAAAGTGGGTAAGTAAATTGGTTTCTGCAAGGAAAAACGTGTTCCTGATAAAGTGATAAGGGGAAACCAGCCGATGTAGTGTATGGTAAACGGTCCTAACGCTATTTGCACAAACCCACGCAAATTTCGGCGCCTCTCGGCCTCGGCGCAGCCCTTCAGTGGCCCGGGAGGCTGCAGCCTCTCCTCGCCCCGCCCCAGGGTTGTGGCAGGCGCGGCCCCAACCTGCCTGAGCTGGGAAGCCGCCAACCCCGGGAAAAACTCCGCTGCCGGAGGTGGCCTGGGGCGGTCCTCCCGCCGTGCCTCCGGCGGGACCCGCGCCCAGGCCTTGCAGCTGAGAAAACACAGTTTCGCCCGGCGCGGCCGGCACCAGCAGCCGGGAAGAGTCGACCCCGCCCCGCCGGAGCGGCAGCCGGCGGGCGTCGTCCCTGACGCGCCGCTCCGCCCCCCCGCACGCAGCGAGGGAAGCGAGGGAGGCGGGGCGGGGCGGCGCGCCGGCGGGGGCAGGCGGCCGGAGGAAGTCGTGGCGCGGGGAGCCGAGCGGAGCGCAGCGCCGCCGGGCGCCGGGGCAAGCCGCCGATCGCAGCCGATCCGCCGGCGGTAAACGGTCCCCCGGGGCGGCGGGGCACAAAGCGGAGCGAGGCGCGGAGCTCGCCCCTCCTCATCCCGGCGCCGACTGGGGCGGATGTGCTGTGGATAGGCGGTGGTGGCGCCTGGGCCCGGTGAAGATGGATCTGGCGGGGACGATAATCCTGCTGTGCTCCTGTGCGGCGGGCGCCGGAGGTGAGGAGCGGCTGGGCCCGCCCGGCCCCGCGGGGCCCTGGCTCACGGCCTGGGCTTGGGGCTACCGGCCTCCCTCCCCTCTTCCCTCCGCCGTGGCGCGGCTCGGAGCTGGGGGCGGCGGGCCCCGCTCCCCGGGGCGCTGCGCCGTACCACCCCGGCGGCAGGCCGCGGCTGGGCCGCCGGCCGGGGCTCTCCTTTGCGTTGCCCCCTCCCGGGCACGGTCCGTACCATCCTGCCCGCGCGCTTTCCCCCCCGCCGCCTGGGGCCGGTCGGCGCCCCCACCCCTTTCCCGGGACTTTCCCCCGGCGAGGAGCGAGTCAGCTGTTCTCCCCTCCTTTCTTCCTCAGCTCCTCTCCCCCTCCGCGCTCGGCTGTGCCTTCCCCTTCCCGGCTCCCTGCTGCCGGCTCCGCTTCAGTCCCTCAGGACTTCCGTCTCGGTCCCGGTAGCCGCTTCCTGGTTACCTTTCCCCGCCCTGTCCCTCGCCGGCGGACGGGGCTGCGAGGAGCCGGTGTCTGGGGAGAGGCGGCGGCGGGCCCCGCCGGCCGCTCCCGGGAGGGCCGGGAAGCTGCGCGCCGAGTGCGCGGGGGCGGCGCGGCTGCCCGCGCAGGTGTCCCGCTGCCCGCGGAGCGGGGCGCTCCCCCCGACCTCGCCTTCCGTGCGGCCCGCTTCCCTGTCCCCGAAACCAGGAAGCACGGGTAGACGGAAAGTCCAGCTTAAGGAAACCAAAGAACAGCCCGGGTTTTTCCTAAAGGTGACCGTAGCTTCAAGGAGGGTCTCCCCTCATCCTGGGCCAGAGAAGAACATTCTTATGTTTGTGGGGGACGCGTAACTTCGTAACGGCTCCCGTTACGAGTTGTCGTTCAGCATCGGGAGGCCAGTAGGGCAGTTTCTTTGACTGTGTCCGGTAATGTTCAGTTGGTCAAGTCGTGGCAGGGTAGTTTCAAATTTTTGCAAGAATAGACATTGGAAAAGGTGGGCTTCTGAGGGTGTGTCTAGAGAAGGATGAGTGGTCACCTCTCGTGCTTATCTTGGCTCTGCACGTGTGTACATCAATGTGTAGCTTTATTAACAAAGCATCTTGCTCTAAATCCTGATCTTTTACGTGTTCTCAAAAAGTAAGGTCAAAGTATGTGGAAACTTTAGTAGGTTGTACTTGTGGCTAAGCTGTTGGATAAAAAGCAAGCTTAAATTTGCCTGGTCAGAAGTCATCCCGTTATTTATATGATTAGGAGTGGTATACACAAAAGACTTTTCTGGTGACTTTTCCCTCATCAGTTCTTGTAAACTATCAAGATATTTCAGACTTAGTTACTGGCATACTTCTCAAGGCCTCTTTTTTTTGAACTAAACTGTGCTGGCACAGAATTAATTCAAATTGATTCACTAACCAGTTATGAGGGTTGGTTTACACTGTTTAATTCTAAGCTGGCAAATATGCCTTAAACTTAAAATCACAGTAAGCTTGTAAACCACGATCCTCTGGATATATAGAAGCAAGTTCATGAAGTATATTTTATTTCAGAAGTTCATGTGTGTTTTTTTTTTTCTTTGAGTGAAGAATAGGCACCTTCAACATACCTGGAACTAGGAAGCACACGTCGCTATCAGGTAGCAAGCAGATGTCTTTTGGTGTTTAGCAGTACAGGTAAATCTTTAAAGAAAGCTTAATAATGCTGGATAGACATCTAGAAATAATGGCCAATATGCATCTCCAAAATATCCTATGAAACTTTTTTGGTAAAAATCTCAACATAATTATGAAAGATTTATCATAACTCTGTGTTGAATTAACATAACTTTTTAGTATTAGAGTTTTCTGTTTTAACTGTGTTCACGTTTCTAGAGTTTCTTAATTACCATAAATGTTTTTACTGAAAAAATAGAGTTCTTCATTTGCATGCTTTTCTTCTAGACAGGCATTAATATCTGTGTGAAAAAGGGCAAGTTCATGATTCTTATCAATGTTTCATTTGTGTTCTTGTGCTCATTAATGTTACACAAATTTTGAAGCTAAGTCATACTTATCTGTAAAGTTGTCTAGTTTTAAGCCATATAGGTATGAAATAATAATAACTTTGAAAATTCCATTAATCTGTGCTTTCTGAAAATGCTCTTCTGTATGTTGAATCTGAGATCGGAGTACAGGATACCTGAGTTCGAACTCTTCTTTCAGAATTACGCGGGGCCATGTGCCTGCATACCGTATTTATATTCTCTTGTAATAGTCTTTATCTATTTTAGATACGAAGGTATATTATGGATTAACAGAAGCAATTGTACCTTATTTCACAGCTAAGTATGAATCACAGAATCAGTATTTTAAATTACTGAGGTACAACATAACTTAGGTGTTTTATTTGAGAAGAAGGATTAGTAAAATCTTTGTTTCATTTGAAAAATTTATTTTCTTTTGTAGTTTATTATTCTTAAAATTATGTAAAAGGAGTGCAATCAAAAGCAATCGCTAGCGTAGCTGCACTAATGAAGTGTACAGCAATGTCTCTATTGTGCTGGTTTCTAACTGTCCGTATGGTTTATGGTTAAAACAGATGAGTTATCAGCAATTTGGACTAATAGGCCCTGAAACATGTGCTTGATCAGGTTTTGGTATTAGATCACTTTTAGGGCTCTCTCAGAAGTTTTTATTCCTTTGCAACCACTGAATAAATATGGCCTTCATAAAACAAGTAGTCCAGTAGGTCAGTTTGAATATGGTCTCAGTAGAGTGAGAAGGAAAAACCACACTGATTTTAGTAATTGAGGAAAGGTAGAATATATCTCAAGTAGGTGCTATATACTAGAACGTAAGATATAGATGCCTTGAATTTTAAGAAATTTTTTTTTTAAAGTGTTTTCCCTTACACCCCTGGAATTGCTTGGCTTAAGGGATCTATTCACTGGCTGGTACTGTTAATAATTTGCACATGTATAAAGTACTTAGTTTGTATAAGATTGTTTGCAGCTTTTAATAGCAAGCTTTATTGCATGTGGTGAAGATGCACGCAGGTATATTAAACAGTACTTAATTATCTATACATAATAATGTTCTTTGAGGAATGGAAGTAACTGATAAACATCTATCTGAGAATTTTTTTTTTTTTAAAAAAGGAGAAAGGGGAATGGAAAATACTGAAAAGATAACTAATGAGACCCCAAAAAAAAGCTTGGATTTAACAAGAGTGATCATGCTTTAGCTAGGCTGATCACATGCTGAACATCATTGCAAATCCATAATAAATTCTTTGTTTTCACGGGTGCAATATGCTTTTCTATGTTGCTAGGACTTACAAGTTGTATCTTTGTGTGCTATGCTGCTGGATATCACACTACCTATTTCTCAGTGAGCACAGGAGAAATTTTAGTGTTTTCTGAACACATGGGGGAGTTGTGGGAAGGCATTTATGAGCTATTGGCATCTGAGTGATTTAGTTTGCATCCTTGCTATGAATTGAAAAGAATACTAGCCTTCATTAACATGGCACTCAGCCTCCAGCATTTATCTGGGGTTGAAAATAAAACCATTACAAATTTTATGTGACTGGATGAGACAGTGTCTGGTAAAGGCAGCTGTCAGATGATTATTTCAGAAATGGCGATGGTAGTTAAAAGTAAAGAAGATCAGGCAACTTTGAAATACCATTGCCCAAAAGCCTATGGCTGCAGTTTATTTTTTGCTTCTGAATGGATCTAGAGGTTGTTAGGGAGTGTAGCAGAGCCACTGTAATGAGTTACTGCTGTGTTGTGGTTCTGCCTTGGCCATGCATTCCCACCTCTCCTTCACCACCTCTTGTGTTTGATGGCATGAGAAGCCAATTCAACTTGTAAACTTAAACAAAAGAATTTAAAGTTTTTCTGCCAGACATGTAACTTCCATTGGTTTATTGTGCAGACCCAAGCCCAGTGCACAGGAAAAATTGGTACTTGCACAGGGTGGGGAGGAAGAGGGTGAAAAAAAAAAAGCAAGCAGACATCTGTGTGCTGCTTACACTGGTCATGCTGTACTGTCTAACTGTGCCCTAAATGTGAGTTTTCAGTGAAAGGAAATGATCCTCACTTGATTTTTTTGGTTACACATTTTTCTTTCACCAAAAACTAACTTGGCTAGAAGAGAAGAAAGTATATTTTTCAGCTGAATCAGTTTTAGTGCCAGCACAGGGAAGGATAGAAGCGAAGTGGATGAGAAAGGGCAGTGGGACGTGCGTTTTTGCTGGCAGTTAGGAAACTACAGCCTGAATAAATTTTTCAGTGAAATTCAAGTTGGAAGGTACCTGCCTCATGTACTTCAGAGAAGTCTTCTTTCCAGTTTAACAAACTTCTGCCACGGGATCTTGTAAATTCTTGTGTTGCCAAGGAAGAGTTACTTATTAAGCTACCTTTGTGAAGCAGATAATCGCTTTTGATTTGAGCTTTATTTGAGATTGTGTATCAGTTGCAGACTTTGAATGCTGTAGCAATCTTGGTGTTATATATGCTTCTGGAGGTGAAAGTAAACGTTCATTTTGAAGCCTTGATTTCAACCCTGTCTGATGTCCCTTTTTAGAAAAGCTCTGAAATAGCATATACTCTAGGTGGTATGCGGATCCTTTGGTTTAGCAAGAGGAGAGCAGCAAGAGTGTTTGTGTTAAGTGTTCACTATGAGAGTACTTAAAACATAAGGAGTTTTTTAAGCTTTGGAGAAAATGAAAAGAAATAGCATTGTTTCCCTGTGTGATCACAGAATATGTATACATTTTGGTTAAGAAAAAAGGGTTTTGCTTAAAACCCTCTCTAGAGAACAGTTACAAGGCGCTTTAATGTCAGTAGTCTTTTGCTGTCTTGTCACAGTAGTTAGCACTTCAAAATGATTCTTTGACTCAATTGAGTACAGTCTCAGCTTTGTGCATGGTTGTGAGACCTGGATCAGGTGCAAAGTATTATTGGGTCTTCAGTAAGTTGTCATGCTTTCAAGCTTTTTTTTCTAGGTGCCTGAGGCTGTTCAAAGAGTACCTTGCAATATTGAGAAAAAAAATGACCTGTAGCAATTTAAGGAATGCGTTATTAGAAGCCTTCTACCACAGAAAAGTTGAAGATAATTTAACTTGTTAAATAGTCTTGTGGTTATGGAGCACAGAAGTTTTACATGTTCTGCAGTGTACTAACTCCTTAGTTTTGATAAAATTTTTAGAGTCAGTTATTAGTATCATATTCTAGATTTAGGTTGGTTTTAATTTTAAAACTTTACCTAAGTTTTAGCTTATATTGGTTAATTTTGAAACTTGTTTTCTTCAATGTTGACACTTGGGTCATATACCTGGAGGTGGGAAGTGTATATCTGTAGTCAGGCTAATGTATATTGTGTATCAGTTTGATGTAACAGGTGGACTCAGGCTAATCTTGTTTGGTTTGTAGAAGTTCTTGGGCCATAGGAGGTGTTTCTGCTTGATTTTGTGGGATTATGTTGGAAGTGATTAGAGAAACATCAGATAGAGACAACATCCTTCATCCTCAAAATTCCTTGTGCTGGTTGCTGAAACGGAACTCGTTCTGTGTCTTACTTGGATTAGAATTCATTGAGACTTGCTTAAATCACACGTTTTATAAATGTTCAAGACACCTAAGAGGCTTCTGGAAACCTGGATGAGAATGGATTTGTATTTTGAGACTGAAGTGAGAGGAAATTAGAATGTTTTGTTATTGGACTGTATTTGCAGTCAATGATGAAGAGTTAACGTTTACAGAAGCCTACAGTGCTATGAAGAAACTTGAATGCAGTTTATCTGCAGTATATCATTACTCAAATTTTAAAAAGATACAACAGTATCATCTTGTGCACATCACTGCAAGATGTGATGCGTTTGGAAGTATTAATTTAGTCATCTTTTGTGTTGCTCATTGCTTATTGGTGATCAGACATGCTAATCCCTTGGAAAGAAACAAAGACACTGAGAAATTTGTGGTATTAATTTAAGGAAGACCTTATGACAATAAATACAGGGAAAGAGAAATGTGTATTTTTGCTTACAAAATTGTATTCTTAGTACAATTACGGATTTTTTTCCGTTATGAAAAAGTAACACTACTGAGGCAAAGCTTTGGTATACACTTGTCTCATTGACCCTCCCCAGATCTTGTCAGTTTAGATATCTGAAGGAAAATTTTGCATGAAATCTCTGAGAATTCTTGCATTTAGGTTGATCTGAAGTTAAACTGATTGAGATGTCCTGCGTTTTCTTGCAGAACTAAGAATTTTGGAGAAAAAATGGAGATTTTCCTTCCTATGTGATCTCTCAGGTGCTGCACTTTGATATTTCTTCAGGGGAAAAACAGATGATGGCCCAAGTCAGGTTCCTGAAAAATCAAAATAAACTGAATAATTTGTTGCCTTCCTTAAGGAGGAGGTTGAGGAAGGAGAGCTTTGAAGCTGGGTGCTGAGCCAGCAACAATGGAGCAAACACTTGCATACACACAATTAAGTAAGAACAACATACAATGAAAAAAGTAGCAAAAGAGAACAGAAAATGGAAAAAAAAAAAAGTTTATACAACCTTGAAGCAGAAACTGGTGCATAATGTTATACCATGGGTTATGGTTGCCCAACCTTCAGAATGTAGTAGTAAATACTACAAAATGGAGTTCCTATGATATGGCAACAAATCTTACGCTCTTCTTGTAGAAATGTTTGAAGATTACTGATTCAACCTGGAACTGGAAAACCAGCAACTTGCATGTTCTGTATTCTAATTCATATTCTTAGTGTAGATAAGACTGTGTTTGGATACCACAGCTTTCAATAGACAATTCAGGTTTTACATCAGGTCTATCTGTTCATAAATGAAGTGGTTGACAGTTGAATTTCTGTGTCCTTTTTGTGAAAGATGATGTGTTACAGCTAGTAGAAATTATGATGATACATTTACTGCACTCAGTTTGTATCATCACATTGCATCTCAGGGAACTAAAAAGATAGAGTTGACCTGTTTCAATAAAAAGCACAGTTAACTGAAACAACTTCTAAAGTTTTGAAATATGTTTTATTTCAAAATAAATAAAGGGTCATGTAGGGAAGATCTTATGTGGAAATTTTTACTAAACATCGACTGTACTGAAACGTTCCTTCTACAAATACTTTTGGCAATAGGTTACTGTCACAGGCTGCCTAAAAGAAAACTTGACTTTTTGCGTAACAAGACTGTAAGGGATGGTGCTCACCTTTGAGTGATTTGATACACAAAATAGTTTCTGTAATGAATGGTTGATTTGTTCTTCAGAAACAGTTGCTTCTATGGAGTTACAAGATAAAAGAATTGATTGTGTGTTTGTTGTGTAAAGTGTATAGAATACTGCAAGGCTTTGTTTCAAACAGGGTGAATGTTTTCATGGTAGCTAAAAGTTGTGTATCAAAACATGCAATTAATTCTTGGAGTTTTGAAACACTTTACATGACTTAAAGCTGGCAAAGAATTACAGAAATTAATGTTTAGTACATTAAGAAACATGACATAATTTGGGGCTTATAGAATCTGACTTTGCAACCAGAACCACTGAAATGATCTCACTCTTGACTATAGATTCCAGATATAGATATCAAAATTAATGCCTTATGATTGGATATTTTAAATATAAACTGTTTCAAAACTGATTTTCACTTTGTTTGTAAAACATACCGTATGCACTACCTCCACTGCAAAGACACAGTGGTTTGCTCCACAAATTGTGTTTTGGTTTGATTTTCTATTTCTCAGCAGTATTTTCTGCTGTTGGAACTTACGTGGGTTTTAGTCTCTGATCAGTTACTGAATCACTTCATCTTAATAATTCCTTCCACAACATTTGTCTTTGCTTTTGATGGGTAGATGAAATATTTCTTATACATAGTGTTCTAGTGCTGGTGTTTGATATAAAAGCATGGTAAGACTTGAGAAGAGTATCAATGCTGAATGTGCGGAGGATGGAGACCTTGGTGGTGGTCAGAATATGAGAATAAACTTCTCATTAAATATGTGCTGTACTGTCAATTTATTGTGCATACATTTCTGCGATTGCTTGTAATAATCTTGTGATTATTAACTATTAAGAAGGTGAATCCTGGCTGGAAATTTTGTACTTACTTGGAAGAAGTGACCAAAATTGGAATTAACCAAATGTCTGTCATGCATATAGTGGCTCTTTGTCTGGAGGAAAATAATGCTATGTTAACTTCTTTATGTTTTAGGTTCTTACGATTACTGGCCTGTTGAGTGTTTGGTAGGCGAAAGTAAATCATAGTAGTACATCTGACAGGTGTCTGGGCAGCACAAGGAGTTTTCTATCCTGTTACTGACCTACTAAATGCTAACCTTGGAGTGAAAAATACTGTGTTACTGTAAACTGTCTAATGTCTAGTGTAAATACAGAGCTGTTGTGGTGGTCCTCTGTATGCATAGTATAGGTCTGTCGTTCTTAAATGCTAGTGCCTCTGGTCAGTTCTGCACGTCCCTTCCTCCCTCAGGATGGGAGGACCAAAATCTTTCCTACTTTTCTATTACACGCTTTTAGTGGGAGTCAGAAATATTACCGTAGAAGGAAGTGTCTAAAATAGTCTGAACTGAATCTATGTCTTTGGAGATACATCTTTAATAAAACTTTCCATGTGATACAAAATGTTGTGTTGCTAGGTGGCATGATTTGTTCTTAATTTTTCTGGATGCTTGGCATGTGGAATATAAACATTCTGAGCAGATAATTCGGTGTCATGAGTGCAGAGTGAAGCTGGAAGTACAATTCTAGGGAACCAGAAGAAAGGTACAGCTGTTGCACTTCTCGTGTTTGGATCAGGAGTGCATTTCTGAAACATCTGTGAAGCATTTCTGTCTACAATGATGTAGTTTTGGAGTAAATGAACTGCACTTGTTTTGATTGAAATTTAAGTGGAAGATGCCTTCCACCGCCCATTTAATGCACTCTAACCACAAGTGTGTGTTCAGTCTGTGGGACCAGAGTAGAATGAATCTGAAGTGTACAAGGGAGAAAAAGAAAGCTGAAATGCCTGTAGTGTGGAAATTGAGTCCTCTTCACCAACTGTGTTGCAGCACAGATCTGTCATACCTGGTAGTGTGGTTGTAACCTTAGTAATTTTTCAGACATGCTAAACCTTCTTTTTTTCTCTTTTCAGGCCAGTATGGAAATCCTCTAAATAAGTACATTAGACATTATGAAGGATTGTCTTACGATGTGGATTTGTTACACCAAAAACACCAGCGTGCCAAAAGAGCAGTATCGCATGAAGATCAATTTTTGCGCCTAGATTTTCATGCTCATGGAAGGTTAGTGATGTTTTATAAGGTATTTGTTTTAAATATTTTATTCATATATATGTTTTAATTGCAGGGAAATGTAAATGGCGAAGTACAGTCATCAAACTTACGTTAGCTAGAATACACTAAAATGCAGTGCTTACGGTTTCTGTGAAGTATTTGCTCTGGTGTCCAGTATAAGCATGAAATTATTGCTTATAATCACTCATTCAAACTTCTGATGGTAACTGTTAATGCACTTTGAAGCTTAAACAGTGGAATCATAGTGGGAATAGAATGATAGCTGATTCTGTGTTTATAATGCAGCTTTAACATTTTTTTTTTAACAAAAATTATGCCAAATGCCTGAGGAGATTTAATTGAGAAAAAGTAAAATTTCAAATTACATTTGAAACTACAAAATAGGCCAAAAAAGTGTTCTGTTTTGTGTGTAATGGTGTCATCTGTTTTCTGTGTTACTGTGGAATTGAGCAATTATTTAACATGGAGAGCAAAAAATTTCCGTTACAAGACTTTCTTTGCCTTGCATTTAACATGTAATTATAAGATCCAGTACAATAGTTAAGATATTCAGTGTAAGCAACTGAAATATAATTTGTAGGTTTCACTTAGGAAGATCTCTGTGTACTTTAGAATTGCCTGCTTTTTGTGTAACTGAGGAGAAACAGGAAGAAAGTTAAAATAGTTGTATCAGTATCTTTTTCTTTGACTCCCTCCTTTGCAGTACCGCTATCTTAATATATTTTAGCAATACGTAATGGCCTTGCTTTTCTAGTTATTTCAGTTACAGTTTAAGTAATCAGAACTTGACAAATAATTGGTAACTATATGTAGAAACATAGGAAGTTTGACAGAGCAAAGGTAAAACCAGGTCTTCTGAGTCTGTGTTTGAAATATTGTTTTATGAGTAAGTGTTCTGCTTCTGTGCCAGCTTATAATTTCTTCAGGGAATGAAGTGTTGCTACTGGAGATCTATGGTGTAATGACTGAATTTCAGTGCATGCTCCCAAAAGGTTAGCACTAGGGTTGTATTTGTAACTGCTGTAGAACTGCAACCTAAAACCTGATTTTTGAAGTCTTGTCCTTAAATCCACATTTTTGGATGTGAATTTTAGTTCAGGGAGTTTTATTATTTAAAGTCATATTGCTGCTGTTTGTGCTGCAGCTTCACAGGCAGTCTCTAGTCTTTGCTATTAAATTGTTCTAATAAACAAGACTGCGGAGTAGAGCATTTCAGCGGCTTCTCATATTGTAAATGTTTCCACTTTTAAATTAAATCTCCAGCAAGGTTGCAAGACAGTGAAGTTTAGTTTCAGTCTAATGCTGCCACTCTTAAGCTGCAGGCCAATGATTAATTTAGGCTTATCAAAGTGTGTACTACCGCAGGGAGGAACAGGCCTGACTGCATTCCCAGCATCATCTCTGTGCTAGCACAAGTAGTCTTAAAACCATGCAAAGAATAGGATCTGGGAAGTGGTCCAGCTGAAAATTATTTGGCAAAAAAAATAATCAGTATGACTTGAAGGAGTGATGGAGGGAGGTCGAGACCATTCTTTCTGGGAGCAATCCACGTTTCAATCCCCTTGAATAGATTCATCTTGTCATTTGTAAAGATCCCATAATACTCTTCTGTAAAATAGAGCTCTTAGCTTAGCCTGTGTGTTCTATCTATGTTGATAAGGCAGGCTGAAAACCTTTATCATATAAAAATGTTAACTGTGCTTACGATAACGAGGTCTAAAAAAGATTTCCTCTCTTCATGGATCCTAGTCACACCAGACCTTAGACAAACAGGTTTATAAAGATTTTGATAATGGGTACTATTTCTCATGAAGGAAAGTGGTGTTTATATGTGGAATTGATTCTAAATCCCTGTGCTCTGAGGCACAAATTCATCATTAACTAAGGTGGCTGACCGGAGACTTACTATAAGGTCAAATCAGTCCATAATTTAGGATTTTGGTAGTTTCCTGTGACACATCTAACACTTCCTGCCCAAGAGAAAGTAGTTGACAAGCTGTAGATTTAGTCTACAAATTCCTGTTTTAATCAGTCTGAGTGTGTTCTTAGGAAATATTTTTATTTTTCTATGAATATTAATTAGGAAGGATAAAGCGAATTGTGTTTTACTTCATACAGTCTATTAGTAGCTTAGCAGCCCTGTAGCAATTTGAAAAACTGTATAGAGTTGCCTTTTTGTAGTTGCAGCTAGTTTATCATGAATAACTCTTTATGAATGATGTATGTCATCCCTGAGAATAGTAACATTAAAACCTTTCTATCGGGTACTCTAATTACCTTGTGGTAAGGTAGGAAATAAAGCTTTTGCAAAATACTTAAACCGTTTAGATTTAGCCCATAGACTCTTAAAGTGCTGTTTTATTTAAATGTAGGTGATGAAACTTTAAGGCATTCAGTCAACATGAGGTTTGAGATTCTGAAAACTTGAACCTGATTTTTTGAATGGCCTTATACCAAATGGTTAGTTAAGACTTTGTCCAAGTGTAGTGGTTTATTGTTGTACAACTGTCCAACTTGAATCTCCTTACCTTAATAAAGTTATGAAACAGCTGTGACTCATGAGTGCTGAAATGATAATCTTCTATTTTGAGTTGGCTTCTGATGAAATGGCTGTTTTCCATTGTTTCCTGGCTACAGAAGAGATGTCCTAGTATTTACTACCATTCACTGCTGGAAACAGCACATAAAGCTAGCTGGACCACAACAGTTCTTATGCTGTATCTCTGGTACCAGTTTGAATTTTATGAACTTAAATCTTTCCATTTGTGCCAGAGGAAGCACGTGTTGGTCACATGGCCAGTCGAGATGGGAAAGTGATTCGGCTGGTCATCAACCAGATTAATTCGTCATTCAATTCAATATATAACCAAACTTGCTGCAAGAAGAAAGGGTACAAAAATAAGCAGAAGCAGTGAGAGGGAAGATGCAGTACTACCCTTTTCAGTGGCAGTGCTGACATATGCCAGATTAGCATTCATCAAACTTCCAGTTTCGTTGTCCAGAAAATGTCTGGCAGCTACAAGTATTTTGTGATTGTGTAAGTAGCGTCTGCTCTTTTCAGTAGACTGTTTGGATTTAAGAACTGTGTTTCGTAGTACCCTTTTGTTGGAAAAGGAAAAAGTAAGAACGGAATTGAAGTATTATTTTTATACCAAGTTAAAGTGAGCATTTAACCGCGGGCAATAAGTTTAATAATGTAGTAAATACTGTAATGATGGAATTAAACCCAAAGCTACCTTTTTTCATACCAGACTCAGTAGTTCTACAAATGGGTGTATAACATGCCGTCATTGAGAAACCCTGCCACATTTAATCTTCATCTGAAAATTAAGTGCTACACAGGATAGTGTTAAGAATAGAAATTTTCCAAAAGTTTTGTTGCTGGGTAATGAATTAAACGAAACCGGCCACTATTCAATGCTGAAACACTAGCTTAATAGGACAGTTAAAATTGCTGAAACTAAGCTATGGATACCTATTAATTCTTTTGAATCATAAACCATGTAGTGTAGATGAGTTGATTCTATTGCTTTACCAGTGGTACAAGATGTGCTCATTTCTAGAATGTTTCAAATTGGAAGGAGTATGAAGTTTTGAAACAATCCTGGTTATGTATCATAATTCTTCCACCTGCTGATTTTTAGTGTGAGTTAATTTAAGGTGCCCTTTAGTCCAGGGAAGATTCATGCAAAGATAATGAATGCACAGTGTTAATATTAACCAACAAAGTTCCTGGTATAAAGTAGCTTTTGAGCCCACTCCACACACCTTCCACACCCCACCCTCAAAAAACCCAACCCCTCAAAATATATGGAGTGATTCATAGAAGAGCAATGCCTTTAGCACCAGCTTGAGATACAGTGAAGGAATTTAGTATGGCATAACTTTCTTTTGCATGTCAAGGTAATTTAAGTAGTTTTGAAAATGAAGTTGGGACATCACTAAAACTGACACTGTATTTTAGACCCGGTTTTGATGTAGTCACGAAATGTGTACTTGCACTTGTTCGCTTAGTGAACACAATCCTTCCCATGCAGAGAAGCTGGAAAGTTGTTTTCTTCACTTTTTTAGTATAAACATTTGCAATGTATTAATCGTAGAATGTCTTAAACTGAATTCCTATCAAATGTAGAATGTCAGAAATATACTGGATGCTTCATTCATAGTGATTTTGCTTGGGAAACTTGCCTGACATATGGTGTTCTCTGAACTATACCTTTTTTCCCAATGACAAAACTGTATTCCTGAGACCCTGATGGATTCAGAACAATCAAGTAACTACTTCTATGTAGTGTTTAACTGTGCTATCAGTTAACGTTTTACTTAATGCTTTCCTAATAACTTATGCTTTCTAATTTTTTCGTAATTTGTCCTGTTAATCACCCATCTACACCCACTTCCACTTTTTCTTCTGATTAGTTGATGGCTCTTGCTTGGGAAAGTTGCCCATGCAACTTGAGAGAACAGTTGAGTTTTCAAGTGGTACTTGAATACGCGGTAACACCTTCTTATGTCTAAATTAAAGAGACTTTGAGACTGTCTTTCAGATGTTTTGCAATGAAGCTAAAGTTTTCCTCAGATTTTTACCTAGAATTTTATTTAAAAAAAAATACTGTAAGTTGTTAAGATCAAATGTTTGTTGGAATATATGATCTGGACATGATCCTTATAATAGGAAAACTGTTAACTGGAAATGCTTGCAACATCATGTCTTTTTAAGCCGTATGAATAAAAAGACCTTTCATATGGTTTTACTTGTGAATATTAAAGTATTCACTTGTTGAATGTTTGGACGTCATTCTATAAAACCTGAGATGGTTTAAAAATAGGGGCTTCACTAATGAAAATGCTTCTCCATGTTTTAATTTGGGCGTACAAGTCACAGCTGCTAAGTCCAGATTCTTTTAGCCCAGTATATTCAAATCTTAAAAAAACTATCTCAATGTAGGGTTAAAATCATGTAAATCTTAGATGATTATGTTGGTGCAACTGGAATAACCTATTCTTCAGCCTCCACCGCCTGATACAGTTCATCTGGACTTAAAAGCACTTACGTTTTAGAGCACAGTAGAAGAAAGTAATGGACTGTAATATTACCTTTTCAGATCAGTCTGCCTAAATGCTGGTAGAGGTTTGCATTGTGATAGGCAGAAAGTTGAATACTTCTAACTGATGATGAAACACAAGCTTTGCTTCCACTGCATTAAAAAACAGTGATATTGGTTATTTGTAGCCATCCTTGGTGACCAGTTCCTTCTCTTGGTTTTTTTATTCACCAGAATGTTCTTGAACTGTTCTGTGTCACTACAAGGACATACACCTATGTATCCAAGAGAGCATGTGTCCAGCTCTGCTCTGAAACTTTATAACTACAATGATATGCATTTTTTGGAGGAGAGGGAGTTTAGAAAAATCTTATTATCCTATCCTTGGGTTTGTATGAGGAGGGAAGGAGGGAGAAAGTCTTTGTCTTCGTTGTTCTATATAAAAAGGCTAATGGTATATATGTGCCTAATGTGGCAAGTCCAGTGGACAGCAAGATTTGGTCATTATTACTTGTGATTTAACTGACATTATTTCAAATAACTTGACAGCTAAAATGTCTGTCACTGTTTTCGGAAGTGGCATTGGTTGCAAGGAGTCAGAAAGATGCTGTAAGGCAAGCTTCCGCTTGAGGTTGTTTTGCCTGAGTATGTCAAAGTGCTGAGGGTAGCTTTTAATTAATAAGCAGCTGGAAAAAAACCTGCATCAGTCTGAGGGTGCTGCATGTGGCTGCATGCAACCTTTTTTTTTTCCCCATAGTTAATGAGCAAATTTTCTACAATGTCTTTATTATTAAGAAAATGCTGTGTAAAGCTATAATATGTTGAAGCAACCACGCGATTCAGCTGCTAGGTAAATATGCTTTAACTGTCACCCAGTTTGGAATAAAGATCAATAAATGATTAGTTCTTAAATATTCTACTACCTTTTGCAGTGTTTTGCATAGAGCAGAGGAGCTTTTGTAACCATGAAAGCTTGCATGTTGTGAAATTGTGTGGCTTTGGGTCTTATCTGTGCTCATTGCACCGTTTGACAAGGCATATTTGTGAAGCAGTGTTTCGTGATTGGCTTTAATACTAATTTTATGTGCAGGTATCTTTTTCATAATTATTTTGAACAACTATCAGTCACACGTTATTTGAGCTTTCTGGTACAGTTGTGGCAGGAGTGGACCACAAAAGAGTCCTTGATTAAGTATGAGGGTTTTTTATTCTTGGTTCTACAGTAATCTGTAATCCTTTGTATTGCCTTCATTATTCAGAGCTGTGAAAAGTTTGTGTTTAAATAAGATTGTTGTTGTCTGTATTTGAGTAGGTTATAAAAATGAAGGAGGCTACCTGCATAGTAATGATACTTGGTATGTTGAGTTTCAAAGGTGATGTTCTGAGCATGCTGCCGAGATTGACTGAAGTAACTGAGGTAGTTACTCTTGGATTAGAGAGGACTTTATATTGTCACTTTCTATTTTTTATTAAATACTAGATGTTATTTTTATGGCCTTTATTTTTAAGTACTTTTGTAATTGTGCATACAACATAGTATTCAATTCATGAAATGACTTTGTCTTCTATGTTCTATGAGTCTGTCAGAACATAAAGCAGTTTCAGTTACTGGACTAAGCTGAAAATTTGTTCTGTCTGTTTTGCAGTTCCATGTGTGCTTAAACACCCTCCTAAAGACTAACTTTTTAAATAGGTTGTTTTAGTGATCATCGAATAGGGCTGACTGGTTGGCTTCTAAGAGACTTATGTGAATTATTTCCATGAATTTTACTAAGTGAATTTTTAGCAAGGTTCTCTTACTACAACTCATTTTAGGCTGTCCTTAATTTAAAAAGAAAAAAAAAAAAAAATCTCTTTAGTTCTCACCGTAGTCTTTTCAGCTTTATTCAGTGCTCTGTGACCATTCTTCTATCATTACCTGTCTATTGTACCTTTTTAAGTTATATACCTTGACACATAACTTGCCAGGAGAGAGACCAATGAAGTGAGTCTCACTTTCTACACCTGTTTTGTCAAAAAAAAACCCAAAACAAAACAAACCACAAAAAAACCCAACTTACCCTATGTTGGTGCTTGTAGGTTAAGCAATTTTATCTTGCAGAGAATTGGGAGGCAGGGACCTGAGTTCTTACTCATGTTTTGAATTAAATTAATCTAAAAAATATTTTAGAGGCTGAATCTGTGGGTTAAATGTCTTGCATTTCATGGATTAAAATACAATGAGCTGGAATATGTGTAGCCCTAAGGAAAAAAGGCATTTAGTGTTTCACTTGGGTTTGTTTAGGAACTGCCTGGTACAGTGGTGTTGGACTGGTGATTCTGCCCAGCTGAGGTGCAGAGTTTCCCAGCCGTACTGCTGAAGTTGGTATTAATGCTTTAGAACTTTGCATAGCCATGTTCTCAAAGAGCCATATTCTTAAAATGAAAAGCAGTAGACTTCATTGAAAGTACTTAAGCTATGTGCATCATATATGCTTATATTATAAGCTAGCAGATTTCTCTTCTTTCTATGTATTTGTTTCACTAAGAAAGCTTCTTTCTAAACTAGTTTCTTAATTTGAATTCATGTAGTAACTTTGATGCCTTGTGATTTTATTCTAGTGCATCTTTACATGCTTTTTTGATCTCATGTTTTTCAATTACGTCAGAACATGGGACTGCATATAAATATTCAACTTTATGTAAATACAAATGGGGAGGTTATTTTGGATAAACAGGAAACGAAGTGACAGAATCTGCAGTTAACTTCCCAAAGAAGTTTTACTGAAAGGAAAAAAAAAACCCACAAACAAACCCAAAACCACAAACAAACAAAAACGAAACAACCTTGTGTAAAGGCTATTCTGCTCTTAAAATCTGTACACTGTACTCTTCAGGACAGAGAGACACCTGACTGACTTCCGTAGAGTGTAAATTAGCCAACATGTAGCTACTTGTAATCCTACTTGGATGGTTTCTGTTATCTGAGTTATCTTATGTGTTAGCAGCTATGTAGATCAAGAGTAATCAGTGGCAAATTGTTTAGGATGAAGGCTGCATCCTCAGTTGTGTTCTTCTAGAATAACAAGCCTAGCAAGTCTGACTTCTGAAGGTCGGGAAAGAAGTCTCTGAACAGTCACAAGTGCCACCCCTAGGGGTGTCAATGGAAAACAAATACAAGCTGCAAGCATTCTAGCTGGGATTGCTGAGCATTGCAATGCTGTAGAGATTGATTTTTAGATAAATACTTACTAGAGGATGATACCCTCTATCTGCATCTAGGTGGGTGATAGAAAGAGTGATAAACCTGGAGACCCTATCATATACTGTTTCAGATACATATTTTCTTTAGTGTCAGTAGCAGAACCGTGGGAATTGTTGGTTAAATGATGATGGAGTATTTTGTGTGGGTTTAGTAGTAAGTGAAAACAGTGCAAAAATGTTCATGTCCATAAGTGTGATGGTTCTATAGACTTAGCTTGTGAGTAGTTTAAACCCACCATTAAGTTGCTAAGCTTTCTACTTAATATTGTTCAGGGTTGGAATGAGCGACAGTCTATGGGAACCGAGTTGAGATTTTGGGATGCCTCACATGGAAGCAGTTAGAAAGAAGAGCTCAGATTATTCTCCCCTTCCATTTTTCAGGAAAGAAAGTCTTTGACTTCTTAAATGGGAAAAGTAAGGATAAAAGACTTGTACCTCAAGCAGAATAGTATCTTCTCGATCTTCACTGGTGAGGAGGTTCATGGAGACACAGTTGCAAAGATTTTTCTGGTTCCTACTGAGAAGAAAAGAGTATGAACCTGAATGGACTCTCCTTGCACTGGAGCGGTGTTCCATACTGCTGCCAACATATCGCCTTCTGTTTCCTTTTCCCAGCCACTTCTTCCAGCTGTGGAGTAACTCCTCCATCTCCTTTTTTTTAAACAATCTCCTCTGGTCACTGAGTGATTCTGCCTGCTCAGCCTGCCACTGGTTACAGCAATTTGGCTGAGAAAAAGCAGGAAAGGGAAAGCACCAAGTGCCCTTTTGCATACTGCTGCTAATAGCTCTTCCTGCCAGTTTTGGAAAAGTCTGCAGACTTGCTTTCAGCGGCCCGGTATATTGGACATTCCATCATGGCAAAATCACTGATCTTAGAAGGTAACTCATGCTAAAAAGAAATGGAATAGAAGATTAAGCATTAACTCTTACTTGTGCACCTTTATGTTCATTTTAACCAAGTGCTTTCAGTATATACACACAGCTTTTTTTTTTTTTTAAAGTATTTGCTCTGTGATTAGAGCATAGGATTGACATGACTCAAGCCCATGGGAAACTGCTGGGTTTTAGTGAAGGACGGTGCTCTGAACTATTTTTTTTCTTTAATTATCACTGAGTTGCTATGTTACATACTTGCAAATCTGACAGTCTCCCTGAGGTGACCGAAGTGAAGAAAAAAAAAAAAATCTACCTCTTGATAGTCTTTAGGGGGTACTGCCATTAATGAATAAGATGTATTCTATTATCAAAGCAGATAATTATAACAGTATAAAGTTTTACAAAAAATTCTGTCTTTGACCTAGTGAACAACCATACAGTAACCAAGTAATGTCCTGTAACCGTATCAGCTTTCAGATACGTGTAAGACAGAAGCAGTAACAAATAAGCATGTCAAAACTTGGTCTTAATTGATTTAATTCTATTCGAGAGACCACTACTGCTGGGAAATGCCTTATGCAAGGCAATAAGTGTGTAAATAAAAGAAACGTTTTTCTGGAAAGAGTTAATCTCCTGCCTGGTGTGTAGCTAGGCTAGGGAATAGCTTAGTTTGCATTGATACAGTTGCTGGCATAGCAAACTTGATGCACACTGTAGAAATGGTAATTACCAAAAGGCTTATTGGAAGCTTCTTATTTCTTCCACTGTGGCTAGTTTTAGAAACCATATTCAGGAATGATATAGACAAATTTGTTGGACTTCTCTGGAGTCTCCTGTCCTCGGAAGAATTTGTGCAGTTACTGGATTTAAGCTCGGAAAGAAAACTGAGATGCATTCTCTTCCACACTGTTTCAAGAAGGATAGCAACTAGCTTATATTCCTTTCAAGAAAGAGGAAGAAATACTAGCTTTGAAGAAATTTAGAGTAAATGTTGGGAAAACTTCCATGTTGTGTGACATGCTGAAATGGATTTTGTGGAGTCTTTGGAAGTTTATTACTGAGAAATTAGGGTATTGAACTGGATTTTGAACTGGGTTTTTTTTTTATGCCTGCCAGCTGTCCTTTTGTTTGAATCGGTCATTACAATTTGCAGCCTCCCCACCTATAAACTGGCATCTTTTCAGTGCAATTAATTTCATTGATGCTTGTGAGTCATACATTAAGATGCCTCTGCATAGACATAAAAATGGAATTTACTTTCTCTACTGAAGGTTTCATGCAATATGTGGAGTTTTATGATTATCATTTACAGTTTGGTGATTTATTAAAGTTGTTAATTCTTGGAAGTAGAGACAAATAGTCGTTTGTTTCCTCTTCCTCACCCAAGTTGCCTCTCTTTCCCCCTCCCTGTTTTGGTGGGAAACTAAAGGAAGATTTGTCTCCTCACTTTCATGATTAAAAGGGTGAACAGTCCAGACAGATAATCCTGTTCCCATCAAGCATGTTTCAATGACGAAGAAAAGACCTGTATAAAAATAGCTGAGAGACGATCAGGTTATCTAATAGTTTAACTAATTTGAGAAATCAAATGGTCAGAGAATTGTTATTGTGAAACGCAGCTATATTATTTGAAATAGTTCTCTAATCCTGCAAATAGAGCTAATTTTACTAATAAATAGATAAGTAACAACATGGGTTAGAATTTGTAGTGTTAGTTATGTACCAATGCAGAAAGTAAGAAGAGGAGAAAAATGAAAGAATAAATAGAGGCTTCTTAATTTTGAAACTAGTGAAACTATTTATTTGATGCATATAACTTCTAACAGTCCAGTTTGAAGTGACAGATGGGTTGATATTGATGGAAGAGTATCCCACGCAGACAGAAGAACCGTTCCCAGCTTCGACAGACTTTACCAAGCTTCGCCCTGCCCCTCCAAAAGCACAGCCCTGTAGCATAGGCCATCTAGGCAAAGCTCCAACCTGACCC
Source organism: Tauraco erythrolophus (assembly GCF_009769465.1). Taxonomy (NCBI): domain Eukaryota; kingdom Metazoa; phylum Chordata; class Aves; order Musophagiformes; family Musophagidae; genus Tauraco; species Tauraco erythrolophus. The sequence goes on along the minus strand of NC_141478.1, from coordinate 16,040,848 downwards.
TGCATCATGGTTGGATGATGGTCAACAATGGTTGTCCAGAAGAGCAATGCTGAAGGTCACACTAATTTGTTGGGACAAGAATGTAGATGACTTGGCAATTGAGGAAAAGATACCCTGAAAGGCTTCACAATTGAGGACTAGGGCTAGTTCATCTACCTACTTGATATTATTTTATGCTAAACTTGGTAAATTACATGCTTTCATTCTGAGATTAAAGTCCACTTTTTTCCCACTCCACTGACACACGTGGGAGTTAGTATATGCGAAGTCCTGCATTGTCTTACAAAGCGTAGTTCAAAATGATAAAGAAATTGCTGATGCAGTTGAGTGTTAGAGATGATAATTGCTCCTTAATTTTATTTGAAACTTACATGAATACAACCAGAAAAATCTAAATTTAAAGTAACTTTTTCGCACTTCCAAGAGAAACTTACTATATAGATTGGTGGTTTTTTTTTTTCAGAAAACCTACTTTTTTTCACCAGGGAAGAGTAATTTTAGCCATAATACATGCTATTGCTGGGATTAGTAGATACTTCAGTTCATCAGAGACAAAATTACAGACTTAGACTAAGAAGTCTTCTATCAACTGTGAGAGAAGGGAAGAGAGCTATTCTGAAGTATCCGGGGTCTCTTGTCATTTAACTTCAGTTCAGATGCACTTGAAGAGTCTGATCCATCCTCAGTAATTCTGGAGAACTAAATTCAAACTAAAATGGAGTTCAAATCTCTATAATACCTTGAGCAGTATATTATAACCAAAGTGAGTAGAACTTCTTATCAGTGCTGGTCTTAGGGGTTTTTCTTTTACCTATTCATTTCTAACTTATGCCCAGAAGAGCCACACAAGGTGGCCTAAAGTGGTTTAATTTTTTTTTTTTTTTTTTACCTCTAGAAAATGTATTGCATAATCTTGTAGCCTTCTGTTCTTGCAGTGTTTTTCTGGGTTGCTTGTTCATGTTATCTCTTCATCCTCATGAACGCCTGTTACCAAAAGATAGTTTTACAGAGCTAGTAAAGAGACTAACTTGAAGAAATCTTACTTTTTGTCTCTATGTAATATTATAAATATTAGCTATCATAAAACATGCCTTTCTATCTGGGTGTGGATAGCTACTAACTACTAGCTGGTGTGTGTTCTTTGGTGACTCCAATACTATAATGCATCTGTAGTGAACTGTTTCTTCGTTTTAACAGGAGAATCCGCCCTCATAAAATACATCCATACTGAAACTATAATAGGAGCACTGCTTGGCTTGGCACAAAGCCCAGGAGTCACAGGGAATTGCTGAAGTTTAACCTTCCACACCTACCAGCCACCACTCAGAATTTCATGACCTTGTAGTAGATACGTCTAACACAGCACCAGAGGAGAGTGCTCGCTTTGAAGCTTTATCAACATTGTGGCAACAATAATAAATAAGGATAGTTTGATTGTGAAATACTGTTTGTGTTACAGAACAGTCAACATGAGTCGCTAGAGCCCCTACCAGGTTTTAAGTGTAGGCATGACTCTATCTCTAATCTTGAATTTTGCATCTTAATGTAAGATTGTTTCAAAATACCTGTAACTGTAGTGTCATTTAATGTGAAAGTGAAGACTGAAGACATATTTTGTGTATGCTTCAGCTGTACTAAAAAGTAACTAGATTCAATCGACTTTACACTGTGGTGCTGAATTATTTTGATTATTTTGCTATTGGCACAAATGGGTGTTAGCTTTCACTGTGGAATGTCAGCTCTATCATTAGTATACTGTGTATACTGAGAGACTGGTTACATTCTTTTAGATGAAGATCCTGACACAGATGCAGTCAGCTTATCAGAGTTACTTTTTGTGTAACAAATTGGAGAAGTAACTCTAATATTCCTTCAATTTCGTGATTGTGCAGAAAGAGAAAAATAAAGGAAGAAAGTCAAGAGTAAAATTGGAATGACTGAAGTTTCAACAACTTCACTGATCTGTATTTGCACAATGTGTTTGTACAAAATTTAAGAGAATACCAAATGAAATTCTGAAGCAAGCTAACTGTTGTCACAGGTATGAATTCATATAATGTCAGGCATTTTAAAACACTTCAGTTATGTTGCTTGACTTCACTGAACCAGACTTTTGTCTTTGTATGAAGAAAATGTAGTATGTTTCAGATAAAGATTAGCAGTAGGATTTGCATCGAAGAACGTAGTGTTGTAATTTGAACAAGATCATTCAGTGAGTAGAATTGTTTACATAGTAGTGCATGTAACTATACTAGTTTTAAGTATTTTTAATTAAATGTTGTTGCCTATCTTATTTTTTGAGTTTCAGTTGAAACAGTAATTAGCTCACATACGTATTGTTTACATTACTTAAATGTTGGCAATGAAAGTAAAATAAGCTGATGTTCTTACTTCTTCTGCTTCACAGTGCCGTGAAGTGAAATAGTTGCTTTTTCCCTTAAGCTAATCTTGTCTTAATCTGTGTCTTCTGGAGGAATGGGAACAAGTGTATAGTCAAAGTCAGCGTTTTAGGTTTATGCATTTAAGTCTAACCCTGTTTTCTGACTTAAATCTTGTAAATTTAGCCGTTTGTATCAAAAGCATCTAAATAATCTTAAGAAAATCCTTCTAGGCTATGGTCTAATTCTTGCACAGTATAAACATTTTCTATAGATAAATCTTACAGGGTCTGCAAATTGTTTGCATGAAAACATTGGTTAAAAGTACTTTGCTCTTGTAATTGAAGCTCAGAGCCAATTAACCATCTTGTTTTATCCACTGTAGACAGTTCAATCTTCGAATGAAGAGAGATACATCTCTTTTTAGTGATGACTTTAAAGTAGAAGTATCAAACCAAGTAATTGACTATGATACCTCCCATATTTACACTGGACACATTTATGGTAAGTACAACACTTTAAAATTTATTAAAGTGTAGTCATTTTAAGCAGGAATTTTTTTAATAGTGTGTGCAGAAAATGAACATCTATATGATTAGTTTGGCTTCATTATTAATTTTTAATAATGCGTCTAAATGCATTTAACCTCCATCTATTACTATTCTCATGTAAGAGTCACACTTAACAAAGGAATATTTAACCTAATAATTTTCATATCCATAGAATTTGAAGTTCAACTCTGTTTATGAGCATACTTTTCGTAGAAGTGTGATGCATTTTAAAATAAAAAGAAAAGGTAAAAGCTGTCTGCATTAAAAAAAACAGATACTCTTCTTAGTTTAAAGGAATTCAAGAAATATAGAGCTAACATCGTTTAGGGTAATACATCTGATTTCAGTAAATACAAAAGATAAAATTGATTAAAAAGAAAGGAGAATTAAGGAATTAAAAGCAGGTGAAAAGAAGAGAAGAATTAAGACTTCCTCTATCTCTCTTTATATCTTGTGTTTGGTTCTGAAAGGAATCTAACTGCTTCCTGAAGATCTCTGTTAGTAATGTCTTACAGTCTTGAGGTGACTGCTTTAAACTGTGAAAATAAGTATGCACATGCATCTAGGTAGACCAATTTACTAGTTGACTTAAGTAGCTCAGAGGGCTTTTAAGGTGTGTGGGGTTTTTTTGTTGTGATTTTTTCTTATTTGGTGAAATTATTTCAGAAAAGCTTTTGATTCTTCTTGCTGAGGGATGAGATTAAAGGATCCACATGAACTTACTCGCTGGGCTTACTCTACATTTTCTTTTAATTCTCTTTATTATCTGTCTCATTCAACCCAACTTTGTATTTGTCATGAGGATCATGAACAAAATTAGAGTTGAGTAAATAAACTGTTTTACTGTTGGTTCTTGATTTCCATTCAGATCGAGAGTCTTTCTTTAAAGTACTCTGAAATTTTCAAAGATACTGGGCTTATAAGTTCAGGATATTAATGCACAATTCTGGTAGAATATAGTCTGAAGTAATTGGGGTCACTTATGAATGTCTTAAAATTAGTGTTCTGCAAAGCCTGTTTCCACTGCTTAGTGTTCTCTGTTAAGAGTTGTATGGCATATCTTCAAGATACTTTTGCAAATTTCAGTACTGTATATAAGCTTTATAAAAGTTTTGATAATTGTTAATCAGAAATTAATGCTGGTTAATGATGAGTACAGTTATGATGATCTGATAGTGTGATTATGAACCCTCCTCAATGGAGGAGTACATATTCATTCTCTTAGTAATCTTTCAACCTTTTATGGAAAAGGCTTGTTGGGGATGCTGCATGTTGTAGCTTTCAGTGATTAAACTTTGACAGTTGTACTTTTCCAGACTGTGACTGTTTCTAGTACAAAGTCATTCCATGCTACATTTAAACCTACCTACAGTTAAACCTAGCTACAGTTTTAACAGGCTTATACTTGAAGAGAAAAATGGATGTCTTGAATATAGAGAAATCTTTCTCTGAAAGCTTTCAAAGTTCCGTGTACACTCTGTGCTTTTTTTTTTAAAATGTATGAACAGATGTATAAGGACAGGATTTGGATATAGGATTAGATGCTGTATATGTGACAGCTTTAGAATACGGAGTTGAATTCTTCATTATATGCTTTTTAAACACATCATTTAGGCAGCTGGTTAGGAAGCTATTGAACTTAGTAACTATGATTTTGGGATAACTGTATGTCTTACTGTTGAATAATCTTAGTCTTAAAAATTCAGACACAAACTTTCTGCAAGAATGTTTTACTGCTGTTACCCAGAGTCTTATAACTGTGTAATTCATATACGTTTTTAGCAGTTGGGAACTGGTGCATGATCAGGATAAATATGCAAGTATCATGCTTTAGCATTGTCTGCTTAACACCTTGAAGTTTGCACAGGACTGTAAGCTTTTAGAAAGGTATAAAGAACCTAAAGCACTCTTTCCCTTAACAGGTGAACAGGGAAGTCTTAGCCATGGGTCTGTTATTGATGGAAAATTTGAAGGATTCATCCAAACTCGCAGTGGGACCTTTTACATTGAGCCAGCAGAGAGATATATTAAGGACAAAACTCTACCGTTCCACTCTGTCATTTATCACGAAGATGATATCAGTGAGTACTTCTGTTTGTGCTACAAATGAAATATTTTTTTTATTAAATGTCAAAAACTGTAAGCCATTTGTAAGCATCAAATGAGACTTCTGTTTACGTATGACACTGAATCACGGTGTCCTGAAGTGATTTGTATACAGTTATGGTGTGAAAGAGGTTTGTGGCAAGTCAAAGTGAGTCGTCTTTATTCTGCCATTTTAAGAAATCCTTGGCAGTCAGGCTTAAGTGTACAAGCAGTGTATTTTCTGCTCAATGGATACATGTTTCTTTTGAAAAATGCATTTTTAAAATGCTGTATACCACTTGTTCTTCCCTGTGATCTGCAAAATAAAGGATAATTAAAGTTTCAAGTCACTAAGCGCTTACCTGCATCTAGTGAAGGTGGTACTTGTGGGGAATGAAAGCTTCCCCTGCACGCATAGGTCACAGATGCCTTTAGAGAGCTCTTTAGAAGATGTGGTGGCACCCAGTGCGTCCCATTTTACATGCTAGCTGATGGAAGTGTATAGAGAATACTAGTTGAAGAGCGTAGCCCCGGAAGTCTAGCTTTAGTTGTAAATGCCCAGAAGGATGAGAAAGATACCATGGAATACTTCTACGTCTTCAGAACTGATGTATCAGAGTTCTCCTGCACTACCTGCCCTTTTATGTATGATCAGTCTTCAGCTGTAATAAAAATCAGTTTTATTTGATGCTTGAGTAACTTTATGCTGAACCACAAACTGCAATGAAGTTGTGGTTCCAAGTTTCAATCCTTCCAAGTAGATGTTGGCAGAGAGTCACTTTAATATTTACTTATTGGATATCGAAGCTAACAAGTTGTGTGTTGCAAGCTAACTTCATGTAGGACTTCAGTCTTGCTTAAAAATCAATTTAAACTACAACCTCATTCAAAAACTTGTCCCATCAGGCCATTGTGCAAATCCTAGAAGACTTGAGTTTGAAATCTCATTTGGTACTGGATGGGGAGTCTTAGGTTAGATCACTAGAAATTACTTGAACCACTCCCATGATGATATGCATACAAATCATTTTCAAAGTACATCATAATGAGACTGTATTGTGAAAAGAAATGTCAAAAATGGGAAGATAGGTGAGGAAAATCTCTGGTTGTGATTTAGCTTTATATATTCTCATTTTCTCAGTGCTGTAAGCCAGTGAAAAACACAGGATTATTGCATAATACTCTCTCGCTGTCTTTTTTGCATGAATGCAGTGAAAAGAAATGATCTTCCTCTGCTAAAATCTCAGCAAATTTTGTTTCTTTTTTCTAATTGGATAAAGCTTCAGTGGCAGTATGTGTGCTGTCTTTGAGTATGTTAAAATTGCTGTGAGCTAGCAGATATGTTTCTTCTTCCTGTTACTCCATTCTGTAAATGTGATTACTAACCCAAAATCAAATAGAAATTGTGTAGTTTTAAAGAGCTTCTGAACGAATTAAGCTATTGAATTTTATGTACATTGTGAGCTACACTTGTTTTCTGACTGACTACATGTTTATATTCCTGGTGTTACAAGACCCGTATTGCAGAATAAAGTAACTTTATGGGATAATGTTCCATATACTGCTTTTGATTCTTGAAGAGAAGTTGCAGCATGCATTTTATTTTCAGCTCTACAGAGCGTTGCAGGTGAAAAGTCTGAGAAGGAAGTTTGCCTTGCTGACTGCTGTTGGAGTATTACGGAAGAGTAGTAGGGAGAAGTAGTAAAATAAAAAAGTAAATTACAAAAGCCAGGTGTGAATTCGTAAGTTGTCTTTTATAACGACATTTCTGTGAATAGTTTGCACATACTTCTAAATTCTTTGGTACGTTTTTTTGGTCTCACTGAACAGTTCAATTCACTGCTTGATGGTGGGGATACTCGACTACCACTTACATATAACTTTCTGTAAATAAGTCACTGTCTGCTTTACAAAGGGTTCCATTAACCCTGTTGTAGAAAAGAGGGGGAGGAGGCAAGTAAAGGAACACAAGGCAGTTAAGTGATTTGCCCAGTTTCCAAGGGGCGAGACAAGCAAGAAGATTGTATCGTACCCCAGTTCCTTATGCTGTAAGTAGTGAGTGACTAAAAATACTTTCTTTACTATTACCAACTAATGACAGAAGTAGAACTGTACCTTAAAGAAGCAGCTAATTTGATGTTTATGAAAGTTAATATCACTGTTTGGTAGAAGCGATCTCTGTTGGAGGAGTAAATGGATCACCTGAGAGCTTGAAATGCTAATGTGAAATTGGCTACTAATTCATACTAATGTCTTAAAGAAGTGAAAGGGAGCCCGGTGTGTACTTTTTTAATTATTCAGGTGGTGTTATGTTGGCCTACGCTGTTTTTCCTCTTGAATCTAGTGCATCAAAACCATCAGTTAGAAACTAAATCACATTGTTGGAGGGGATCATCTAAATCTGTTCCAGAGAGTCACATTTAAGCAACAGTACAATATGGCTTCCAAATCACCAAGTGAGTGGACACTGCTGCTTGGTCAGTATGGTTGGATGTAGCCCATCCTGGAGCTAAGTCTAAGCAGCACTGTTTGAAAATGTGCCACTCCTGTTGGTTGCTGTCAGCGCAGGGTCTGATGTGCATGCATTCCGATTGTATAGTTTAACTTTTTTCATTGGTATCTTGGATGCCTCTAGGATTTCTGTGGTCTGAAATATCTGAAGTAGACAACTGCTTCTGTCACTTTCTGAATAGTGATTTTGAGGCTAAAATTTTTTGGGCTTTCATGAGAGCTATTTTTGCATTGAACTGCAGCTCCAGAAGAACCCCAACAACAACTAAAAAAAAAGCTAAGTTTTACAGTAGCTTTAAAAATAAACACAAGCATGCTGATCTGTTACTGCTCTAATCTGAAGCTAACTCTGGGCAAATAGAGTCAAACTACTGGTATCTTGCACAGGGCAAAAGCAACAAAAATGCTCACATTTCAGACTTAGGAGAGGCTGGGGGAAGAAGTCATCTTTGCTTCAATTTGGGTTATTTTTTGGTCACCCATGTTTCAGCCTTTTTGAAACAATGTGCTTTTTAGTGCTTTTTGGAAATCACAATGCAACATACGATTAGCATCTCAATGAGTTCTTATTCAGTAGTTAAACAAAAGGGTTTTTTTGTAAATTGAGATTATATTGTCAACTTTATAAGGCAGCTTTTGTCTGTTACAGTGGATTTGGTGACCAGCGGAAGGCAACCTTCTATTCATGACTCAAAACACAAGTTTTAGTTTCTAAACCACTCTTGATCAAACTGTTTTATAATTTAGTACTAGCAAGATACGAATTGCTATTTTTGTTAAAATATTTTAGAAACTTTTCTTTAAGGATTAGAATTTCATTGGAACTATATTTACTGTATTTAAATCATATATGCCTCAAACATATCCCTGAGTTCATACTGTAAAATACAAAATCAGTATTTTGTCAGATAACAGTAGACAGGAAAATCATGTTCAGACCTTCAGGAAAATGAATGTGGTCATTTAATTGTCTTTATGTTCTTGGGAGAACTGTACAACTGAGAACAAAAAGTAAAGTATTTTGTAATTTTGCAAAGCCATATCTGCTGAATGAACTGACTGTTGAGAACTATGTATTATTAGTGAGAACTTGGTTTCTTTTATTTTTTTTTAATGCTGTGGTAGTCCATTTAGTAATGATGGTCTATTTGGCAATTGTCACGGGAGCACAGTGTGACAGACTGCTTGGAATGAAATCTGTAATACGGATTTTTGTACCTACTTAAGTTTGAATTTTGTTATGATAGTATTGCTTTTGTTAGTATTGGGCAAATCCCTCTGGTCGTTGAAGAACTGAATTTTCATCCTTTTTAATGGAGGTTTTATGTCATATCCTTGCCTCCAATACCTAAATCCAGTATTCATTAAGTAGTCAACCTAAATGCTTAACAGATCATTCAAGTAGAAGAAAAAAATTCGTGTGATCAGGAATCTCTTTTTGGTAGGTAATACCTTTTTTAAACCGATAAAAAAATCTTATTTTGAGCATCTGTAGTTGTATACATCATTAATAGAGATCTACCATCTTATTAGAATAAGATATCATTGTCACTATGAAATAACAAGATTTCTTTTGTTGTTTTTTTTTAGGTTTATTATTATTACATTATTATTTTTTTAACAGTCTGTCAGGAGGTACAAAAATTGAAAGTGGGAAATAGGACAATACTGGAAAAGAAAAATAAAAATATATATTTTGCCTGAGGATTTTCTCTAGTTAGAGAATTCATCCTGTAATTAAACTCTTCTTTTATAGATCTAATGGAAAGTAGGCTTATAGTTTTTCCTCAGCTCTGCATTCTCTATAAGCGGTCATTTCATGGTAAAGGCAAGTGTGTTCTCTTGTTCAATTCACAGGGTTATGGTAGTGATAGGCGAAGAAGCTCTTGGTCCCAAAGAGCTGTCAGAAGGCTGTGCCTCTAAAAGCGTTTAAAAACATGGACCAGACTTCTGTGACGTGGGTCAAAACTGTTCAAGTCTGACACCATGTAGTTCCTGCTTAGCTCCAGAACTGGAACTGCTGTAGGGGATGGTGGAAATAGAAGTCTCAAAAGATGAAGAGGGAACAATGTCTTCACAGTTTGGGGGTAATGCAGCATTTATCAAAAGAAGGGCTTTGTATGCAACTTTCTCTGTAAGTTGGGTGCAGTTGCACAGTGACGTATCCTATGTTACCTGCCTCCTGTGTTCAGCAGAGTGGATTCAAATCTGTCCACGGGAGATTTGTCTTTACCAGTGCACGCAAAGCCTCAGCACTTGTTGTTGCAGGCTGTTTTCTGTTTAATTCTTTTTAATTTTAACTGTCATGCTTTCAAAGTGTTTCTTACTAGATTATTACTTTTGAAGTGAGAAATATGTTTGCGTTGCAAGCAGTCAGTATTAAAAATGTATTAAGGTATTTCCTAACCTCTGTGGGAAACAAGATACAGAGGAAAGACTGCTCGTTTTGTTCAATGCACTAAGAGCATTTCTTTCTAATACTTTCTGTCAATTGTCATAATGCCACAGAGTATGAATAGAAGTGTGGTGATAGCAGAAAATGGCGTTTTGTGCTGGTGCAAAATATACTGTGCAGTCATGTTTCCAGTTAATTTCTGCGGATTCTTGCAGTTACCACCTGCAGGAGTTGCTTTAAAGTTACAAAGGTTTTACGTAGATGGAGTATGCTGATGGTGAGGCAGTATTGTCCATGACTGCCACGCTCATGTAACATGCTTTTGTTGCAGAGATAAGTGGTCAGCAGTGTGAAATCAGGTAGTGGGTAATGAGAATTTCAGTTAGATTAAATACAGTAATATTTTTTTTAATACTATGGTGGGAGGAAAAGAAAGTGGTGGAGATTCAGAAGGGCTTTTAAATCCAATCTAGTGATAGTAAACAGGATCCCAAAAAGTACTGATTACCTCAACAGTGAGTGAGCAATGCTTTTTGTTCAATATTGGTTATAGCAAAGTCAATGTTCTACTACACTGCTAATCAGATTGGGTGAGGAGACTTACATTAAGAGCATTTTTTTCTTTTTCTCTCTCTTCATTCTTCTGGTGCTGTGCTAGGACTAGCCATACTGGGAGGAATGTGATGAGACAGCACTTAAAAAATGGAATTTGTGTAGTGTTAGAAACTGAAATGCGGGAAACTATTTAATGATTTTTCTGAAGATTAGACTTACCAGGTTCTAATAACAGTAATTTATGAACATTCCGGTAAAATAGTGAAAGGAAGATACTAGTTCCTTCAGAAGTCTAGGATTTTTTCAAAAACCTACGTACTGCACAGTCACAGAATCATAGAATAGTTTGGGTTGGAAGGGACCTTAAAGATCATCTAGTTCCAACCTCCCTGCCATGGGCAGGAACACCTTCCCATAGATCAGGTTACTCAAAGTCTCATCCAATCTGGCCTTTTTAATTTGAAGAAGCAACCTTATCAGAATCCAAACAAATTACCTCCCACACAATATCAAGATTTTGCTAATAATCTCCTTGGCAAACGCTAGTCAAAACAGAGTAGGCATAAAGTTGACCAAAGAAAGTGATTTTGTTGTATGTTGGAGCAGTATCTCTGAAATTCATATTGGAAATAAGTTTTAAAATACAATAGTGTACTTGGATACCTTCACAGTAGATAACATTAATTTGCTAGTGAGATAATGAATAACTGTTTACACTCAACTGTAATCTTTCAATCACTCTTAGGCTGAAACTTTCTTTGCCGAGAAGTGTATTTATTAAATCTGGTTCTTTCCCACTAAGCAAAGTTTACAAATGCAGTAAAATACTTTGTACCTGGAAAAGGACTCCATTTGAAAAAAATTATATTAACTATGTTTAAATTAACCTAGTTAGTCATTAACTAGTTTTAAAAAAAACAGTGTTAAACATGACCTCTTTAAGTACTTGTAAATATGTGTGATTGAGAGGAATGAAGGTCAGAAGACTGCTTTTATTTCTTGATCAGTCCTTTTAAGCTTATAGGTGGGTCCACTGAATCTGGTCTTCTGGTGTTTTGGAGCATAAACGTGTATTAAATGGTTTGTTTTTTTCAGAACTCAACCTTAACTATATGCCAAGGATATGATTTTGGATTTTGTGTGTGGTGGTTTTTTTTTATTCCTGTTTGCTATTTAATTTTCCCCTAGCTTTTAATGATTGAAATATGAAGTTTAGAGCTTAATGATATAGGGACAAAAGCTGAAGCAAGTTGGGCTTGTATTGAAGTAGTTTAGCAGTATCATATACTGTGACTGCAGGAAACGGGTATGAGAATCAAAGATAATTAAAGGCAACTGTCAGATGAAACTGTACCAGAGTGCAATACTCCAAGAGTGCATCTACTGAGCTCCTACGGCTAACAGGCTTTGACTCCACAGAACGAGACTAGAGCTAGTGTAGGGTAAAATGGATACAGGTACAATGTGGATATCAGGTCCTTGGTGCCAGGTCTTAGGCTTTATAAATCTACTTCTGTGTCGGTTCCATTACTCTGTGATTCTCAATCTCCATGCTTTCTTAAAACAAACAAAAAAAATAACAAGCTAAACCCCACCAAACAAACAAAAAAAAACAACTCACCAACAACTCCCAGAAGACAACAAACCTTGGTAAGGTTTTTCTGTTTCTGACAAAACCTGCACTCTGAGACGATGGTAAAACCGTGGTTTGCCCTACAGATGCTGGTTCCTTAAGTATTTACATACATAGCTCCCATAATCTGTACTCCATTTTCTCTTACTGGGGCACCAATTTATAATGGTATCCAATCTGCAGAGAAACTGAAGGGGCAAGACCTCTTCCCTTTGGTACTTCTCATCCACGTCAACATCTTTGTCGGTGACGTGGACAGTGGCATGGAGTGCACCCTCAGCAAGTTCGCCGATGACACCAAGCTGTGTGGTGCTGTCGGCACGCTGGAAGGGAGGGATGCCATCCAGAGGGACCTTGACAGGCTGGAGAGGTGGGCCCATGTCAACCTCATGAAGTTCAACCAGGCCAAATGCAAGGTCCTACATCTGGGTCGTGGCAATCCCAGGCACAAATACAGACTGGGTGGTGAATGGATCGAGAGCAGCTCTGAGGAGAAGGACTTGGGAGTACTGGTGGACGAGAAGCTCAATATGAGCCGGCAATGTGCTCTTGCGGCCCAGAAGGCCAACCGCATCCTGGGCTGCATCAAGAGGAGCATGGCCAGCAGGTCGAGAGAGGTGATTCTTCCCCTCTACTCTGCCCTCGTGAGACCTCACCTGGAGTACTGCGTCCAGTTCTGGAGCCCCCAACATAAGAAGGACATGGACCAGTTGGAGAGGGTCCAGAGGAGGGCCACAAAGATAAGAGGGCTGGAGCACCTTTCCTATGAGGACAGGCTGAAAGAGTTGGGGCTGTTCAGCCTGGAGAAGAGGAGGCTCCGGGGTGACCTTATAGCGGTCTTCCAGTACCTCAAGGGGGCCTACAGGAAAGATGGGGAGAGGCTGTTCAGGAGGGCCTGTTGTGATAGTTCAAGGGGTAATGGTTTTAAAATAGAGGGAGGTAGATTCAGATTGGATATTAGGAAAAAATTTTTTACCATGAGAGTTGTAGAACACTGGAACAGGTCGCCCAGAGAGGTGGTGGATGCTCCATCCCTGGAGACATTCAAGGCCAGGTTGGACGAGGCCCTGAGCAACCTGATCTAGTTGGAGATATCCCTGTTCCTTGCAGGGGGGTTGGACTAGATGACCTTTGAAGGTCCCTTCCAGCCCTAACGATTCTATGATTCTATGATTCTATCTCCAGAGGAAGCTTCTGCAAGTTGCTTACAAATCTCCAATAGGGACTAACAGTCACAAGCTAACCGTATGTGTCTGAAGCACATTCACACGCGTGTGAGGTGTGTATTGACAAGTATTGAAAGAATTACCCTTGGTGAGCAGCCGATTGTATGATATTCTCACTGAGGTAGCTTGGATCTCTAGCATGTTTAACTGATGTGTACCTGCGTAGCACTACAGGTTTGTTTTTAAAATTTAAACAGTCAGCTATAGTAGGGAGGTGATGAAAATGTTTCTTTTCAGTCTTGTTTTACTTTGCTTGTAAGTTTTAAGTATATTTGTAATTTTTTTAATCTAATTCTGCAAGTTTTGGATCTAAACATGCACAATTAGAATAAAAGAAAACCTTTTTCTTATCCAAGCAGTCTTTAGTGTACTTGATCTCTAATAATTTTCCATTGTGAGTTCATTTTTTTATTTTACGACTGCCATTAGTTCAAGCTGATCAGTACAGATCTGTAAGTAATAGCTCTCGTTCGTACATCAGATGTTGCTCATCGTATTTCCTTTTCCTATCTGTGAGAAAACAATCTGTTAAGAAGCAATTACTAGTTTTGTTCTGTTTGTAAAACTAAATGTAATTTAAAATAAATGCTTGATGAAAAAGGCAGCTGCATGTATCTTGAATCTTAGAATGCTTCCCTCAAACCACATGAGCAGTATTGGACACATGCTGAATAAGTTGCAGGGATACAGTCATATTTTGCACTTGTGCTTGGAATTTGAAAACCGAACCTGGCCTTCCTCTTTTTAGAATATCCCCATAAATATGGACCACAAGGAGGTTGCGCAGATCATTCAGTATTTGAAAGAATGCAGAAGTACCAGATGACTGGTATAGAAGAACCAACAACACAGGTACGATACAGGTTAATGGATTATGTTGATTAGAAATTAGTATACTAACTTCATATTACTTCTGTGTTGTCTCTTTTGGTTAGTCATCCCTCAACGTTTTGAGGTACATAAATTTTTGTGAGAGGTTTCTTATTAAAATAATTTTTCTGAAATCTTTTTCTCATTGCTTCTACAGCATAGATGTGCTAACTTACAGTCTTAATGAATCCTACATGATCTCAAGTTTTTCAACAATTAGAATTTTTGATGGATGTGGAAATCAAGTGTGAGATGAGTAATATAATTAATTGCAGCTGAGAGGGAAAAGTTTTGAGATGCCTGGATGTCTAAGTAATATATTGGTCCTTAAAAAGTAGTAACTTTCAGATTTTCAAGTCGTGTTAATGTCACAGACTTGTGATATCTGAGTGCTTTCAGTAGTGAATTAAGTGATATGAGTGGGAGGGTCTTACCAGCATTATTGAAAGGTTTACAACATTCTACAAGTAGCCTGTAATATGAGGTAAGTGGCTTATGGAAGGGACTTGCGTACTATAGAGTCCCACACGTTTTTTGCCTTCTGGTTTGCACCACTTGGCATGAAGTTGGATTTTTTTTCAACACTTCCCAACACTAAATTATTGAGTTTCTCTCAGTGTTAGCTCTGCTCTGAGCTGTTTGAACTTTTGGCATTGTTTTGTGGTGTCAGTTAACTATATGCCAACAAAACTATGCAATGTGACTTGTTAAATGGCATCAGCAGCTTAAAGTTTATTTACATTGTGACTCCAGAAATTATCAACAGTATTACACGATTCAGAGTTTGTATAATAACATGCTTTCTCAAAAATTTACTTATAAAACTCCATGGAGCGAGCAGGCCATGAACCAGTGAATACTGTAAGGCAAATGTGTTAGCAGATACTGCTCTGACTAACGAGCATTATTTTAACTTCATGTTTAGTGTACCATTTGTTCCATGCCAAAGTGCTTAAGTATTTCTGTTTGCAGAGGTAGCTGACTAAGGTAATTACAGTGTAATTAGGGAGGGTGCATTTGAGTCCCATGGTACTGTTTCTGTGTTTTGTTTTGGTTTTTTTTCTGCAAACTGTTCATCTTAGAAAAGGATTATGGAAAAGAAAGATTTCAAAGATCACCTGAATGAAAAAATCTATTTCACATTGACTGCCTTTTGTAACATAAAATGAAATGCACAGAAGGGTTTGACTGAGATGTCATTAAAAATAGTTGACATACTTGAAAACTGGCTATAACATACTTAGTTTAACTTAAGATTCATGAAACTGGGCTAAAGAAAAAGAATGGACATCTGTTTGTATTACTGGAATATGTTTAGAAAAATCTCATCGCCATTTTTAGGTAATCTAGGGCAGCATGTAGATCTACAAAGTTAATATATTTATTTCCTGTGTTTCTCTAGAAGCCTTTTGAAGAACCTAAGAACAATGATCCACAGGTTTTAAGAAAAAAGCGTGCCGCGCAGGCTGAAAAAAATACATGTCAGCTCTATATTCAGACTGATCATCTGTTTTATAAGCATTATGGAACGAGGGAAGCTGTAATTGCACAGGTATTTCCAATCCCTTTGTTTTAAACTATCTGCTTTTACTGTATTTATGTATTTCTGATAAATTTCATGTAATCTAATTGTGTATATTATTGCTTATTTACTTTAGAATGTCTTGTTTCATTTGTTACAGTCATCTTGACATTATTGAAACAGCTTTTTTGTTTCACTGAAAAGATGCGATGTATCTGTGACAAAAGTCCTGGGCACTTGTGCTTCCTTTAGTTAATAATGGCAGCATGGTTTGTTTAGCACCTCTGAGAAGGACTTGCAGTCTGACTTTTCTCAATTCTTACTCAGAAAAATAATACTTCCTGAAGTGTTCCAGTGTGTCTGACAGCCTGCCAAGCCTCTGTGTTAACACTTGCATAGCCTTCCATTTGAAGTTTTAGTTCAAAACACTGTGAGCTAATGACACCGAGATCTCTTCCTGGAGCGTCTGATGGAGTGAAAGGTTAAAAAAGCAGTGGCAACTAAAGGCAGATGCTTTTCATTTGTCAATATGCGATGAACTGGAAAAAATTAGGTTGGGGTTTTTTTCTGATCATTTGCTAAAAATGTAACTAGCGTGTTAACATGCTTCTCTTGAATGCTGAAGTCTCACTGCCACTTGCAAATCTGACTCTTAATATTTATTCGTCACACTGTATATACTCAATTCAATTTGAGTAAAACTTTCCAAAGCTCTAAAGTCACCTTCAAAATCAGGTTTTCAATGGGTTAGCACTTCTGTGTGCTCTTGGAAAGGGTAAATGAAAGAATAATGTCATACAAGCAAATTTTTTCTTTACAAAAGAAATACAGTGCTTTGAATACAATTCTAACTGCAGTGCTATCTTATAGCAATGGATCAAATGAATATCGCGAACAGGTATCTGAATAGTTGATAGAATTATGTGGGGAAAATAAAGAAAGCAAATGGCAAACCACTTTGCTGTTATCTGGCATGGTGGCAATGCAGAAGCTAGGTTATGCAGTGATTTATTTCTGTTATTTGCCATCAGCATTTGATTAAAAAGGCCTGTTAGAGTTCATATGGCACAGTATCTTACGTGTAAAAATACAGACCTTGCAGTTATTGCTATTTAAGATGAGCTGTAGCGTAGTGCATAGATCTTTGAACTGTAGATACTCTTGTTTTTGACAGATTTCCAGCCATGTTAAAGCGATTGACACAATTTACCAGTCAACAGATTTCTCAGGAATCCGTAACATCAGCTTCATGGTGAAACGAATAAGAGTAAGTTGTGTTGGAAATACTTTTAGCTTCACTGATATTGCTTGGAGGCTGTGTTTTTCGAAAGTCCTGTTGCTTTTCACTTCTAACCATTTATTGTTAGTAATGTCATAACCCAAGTGTCTCTATAGTAAATGGTTCCCTAACCCATTTATTTGGTTTAGTTTTAGTGTTTATTGGCAAAAACCTGCTGCTTCTGTTATTAAGCTGTATTCAGTTTTTATAGGAATCAACTTATGTTTCAGCGGTGTTGACTGTGTGGCAAATAGACTGTATCACTCTGCAAGATCTTTAAAACTGAAACAGATAATGGCTATCCAGGTTGAAAGTTCCTTCTAAAAGTGATGATTTAAGAGGATAAATATAAACTTTTGGGTACTGGTGGAAAGGGAAAAGAAAGAAATGAGAGTGTGGGCGTTTACTACACAAATGCAATTCTTTCTTTATTGTAGAACTTGATTTGCTGAATATTGGGGTGGTAATTTGTCAAGGCCCATAAATCTTTAGCAACATCTTTAACTATTTAACACAAGTTGTTGATAACAGTAAGCCTCTTAGATGGTATTTAAAAGTCAAGTGAAAGCAAATCATGTCTTACAGTTTGTTTCAATTTACTTTTAGATTAACACAACTGTAGATGAGAAGGACTCTTCCAATCCCTTCAGATTTCCTAACATTGGTGTGGAAAAGTTTCTGGAACTGAACTCAGAACAGAATCATGATGATTATTGCTTGGCCTATGTGTTTACAGACCGTGATTTTGATGATGGAGTCCTTGGTCTGGCTTGGGTTGGAGCCC
Source organism: Tauraco erythrolophus (assembly GCF_009769465.1). Taxonomy (NCBI): domain Eukaryota; kingdom Metazoa; phylum Chordata; class Aves; order Musophagiformes; family Musophagidae; genus Tauraco; species Tauraco erythrolophus. The sequence goes on along the minus strand of NC_141478.1, from coordinate 16,023,059 downwards.
CTTCAGGTAATTATATCCAAACCTTCAGTGCGATGAGATGAAGTATTGTAGGTAGGTACAAAGAAGAAAGGTAGTAACTGTGTCTTTTAAATTGACAGCAAATAGTCAAAAATCTCATAACCAACTTTTCACAATTTTGGTTAGATATGGTCCAATTTATTTACTTAAAATAAAAGCAGGATATCGTATGTCACTTCAATTAGTCTTGCTGTCTTTCTGATGAGCAAGATGTGAAAACAGAGGAAAGCAATTTTCTTTAACATATTTCTTTTCATAGACAAAGGTGATATTACTTAGATGGCTTTTTGTTTATGACAGGTATGAGTGACCAGTAAAGTGACAGACGAAACAAGTAATGGTCTTCATGTGTGCAGCATCTTGAGACATATTAGTTTTATAGGATGTATTAGTTTTATAAAATGATACATTTGGAAGTTGTTGGTCTTTAAATTTGAGTAAATAGAAATTCTTTAATTGTAGCTCAGCACAAATTCCAAGTTGTTGAAACTTTCACAGAAGTCAAAATCAGAAATTCAGAAGGAACAGTCTTCCATTTTTTCTTCCCTTGAGTGATATCTATATAGTAACGAACAGGTTCTATGAGACTTTGCAAGAGTCTAGATACTTTTATGAGAACATTATCAAGAGCTTTAACAGAGTATGAGTAATTGTGGGAGAAACATTAAGCTGTTCATGAGATGTAGGTATACATTATAACCTCACTTTTACTGCTGTACTTTCCTCTAAAGCACATGTTGTAGATTACTGGAGCTATGTGGAAAACTGTCATGGTTTGACAGTCTCTCAGACTTTGATTTTTAGGAGATGAAAATGTTCAAATAAGTATTGGTAGAGTATCAGAGGGGTAAAAGATCAGTGGACCCATGAGTGTAGTAAGTGTATTAGAGGGACCTGTGTGGACTAACCTTAGTGACTGTGGAAGAGCGGTAGGAAAAATAATACACAGGTGGCCTGTGTAAATAGGAAACTGGTTCTATGATGACTAGTCTGATGTACAGACTGAGCAAGCATGGGATGAATTGAAATGTGCATTCCATAAGCAATACTTCCAAAACTAAATTTAATTGAGAAGAATTAATTTGCTTTGAGAGATTTTATCCTTAATGCACATACTGACATAGGTTAAATGAGATATTTTGCTAAAATGAGATTTCACTTCAGAAGGCAAGGAAACTTCTTTAGAGTGGTTTTTAGACACCATTTATGTTAGCAATAGAATAGCTGAGTTTTAGAACATTGATAATGCCTCAGTACAAACTCAAGTTATGAAAAAATTCGATGAAATTAAAGTCACAATTTCGAGACTTTTCCAAACGATAAGTGTGATGCGCTTGATTGTTGACCTTCTAAATATGGGTCTGATTAACCCACACATCAAAAGCATTTTCAGCTTTAGTTTGTACTGTGGAAAAATGACTCATTTTTGCTGACAAGAATATATAGCTAATCTTAGGCATTTTATATAAATGCTCTTGCTATGGGAGAGCATCTCCTGTGATTTTTACTGTGTTTTTTTTACTTAATGAAATTAAAATGAGATGTAGATTAAAGCTACCAGTATTGGACACTGTACCCTGCTAGTCTTGCACTACAGGTATGGTGAAATTGGGGCTTGTCCATGCAGTGAAAGCCCAAAATAGCTCTTACTCTTAATAGCTGTTCTGAAACAGCTAACTTGTTTTGTGTGAATGTATCCATTCAGTGCTGAGAGCATTAATGTGGATAAATCTAATCTGCTTTCAAAGTTGGGTTAATTTAATTTCATAGAACTCTTCATCCTCTAGGCATCCACTGAGGAGGCAAGTGGTTTCTTGTTCTAAATGTCACTAGAAAAGAAACACAGTACTTGTTTTTTTTAAATGACTGACTGTTGTGCTTTTTTCTAAATGCAGGGAGCTCTGGTGGTATATGTGAAAAGAGCAAACTGTATTCTGATGGTAAGAAGAAGTCTTTGAACACTGGAATCATCACTGTTCAGAACTATGGCTCTCATGTTCCTCCCAAGGTTTCCCACATTACTTTTGCTCATGAGGTTGGGCATAACTTTGGTTCACCTGTGAGTATTGCTGTTGACCTGTTAGCTCAGTTTCAACCATGTTGAAGTGCATTTGCGAATAACGTTTTTACTTCTCATAACAAGGAAAATATGGTCATGACTGCAGGTGTATATGTGCATGCACACTGTATGCAGACAAAAAACAGGCTGCTGGACTATGCCCCTTTTATGACTATTTGACAGCACTGGTGCAGCACTGGATTTGTGAATTGTTTTATTTCTACTAATTCAATCTCTTATAAAGGGACTATATTATTATTCACTAAAAACACATCCCTGTTTTTTTTGAAGACTAGAGTCACACACATCTCAAATGTATTTTTGTTTATCCTAGAGAGGAGGAAGAATCAATGCAAAATTGATTAAGGCGGCACTTTATTTAACAAGGGAAGACAGAACTGGCTCTTTTTTATATTCAATTGCTTATACTTAGAAGTTTATCTAAGAAAATTCTGGAGAGGATTAAGATACCAAGAATACTATTTTAGAGCAAAATTTTCTCCCAGTCATTTAGGGTTATGACTTGTTTGTGGCAAGCTGAAAGCATTTGGGTTTTGAAAACTTTTGTTTTTTCTGAGATGAGAACAAAGTTTTCTGGTTTGGCGTTTTTATTTTTATTTTTAAACTTAAGTATATAGACTTTCTACTCTTGCAAGTAAAATGAAATCAAGATATGACAGGAATGACAAGTTCTTCCAAAACAGATGTTCACATGTGAATGCTTTCTTCATATGCCTTGAGAAAATCCCTAATACTACTGCGCTGAGTGGGAATAAGCCTTCTACGTATAACTGAAAATATGAGCACATGAAACTGAAAAACCAGTCCCACTGAGTGAAACATCTTCTGAATCAACCTGGAAGATGGTTCTTTGAATTTTACTCTAAGTTGCATTTAATCCATGGAAATATGTGAAAGTACGTGTTTGGTTCTACCAAATTATAATAGACAATATATATTTCTCAGAACTATGTTGAAAATTTTAAAACTTACCTACTACTTTGGAGTCATAGGCTGTATTTCTGGAAAGTTGGATGCATCAGAACAGCATTAGAGTTCCTCTTACATTTAACAACTTAGTATGTTGTCAGTCTGCTAATTGCTAGTATGCCAGTCTGTAATGCATTTCGTTCATCGTGCTGGATATTGTACAGATCTAGTCGCTGACTGACAGAAACAGACTTCTGCTCTATTTCGAAGATCTCTTTGCACCTCCCTCAAAACAAGCAAAAAGAATGGGCTTGTTTCAGTTAACTCCTCTTTGGTTTTGTTCCATGGAATACTTATTACCCCTTTGTGATCAAAAAAGCCACTCTTTTTAGGAGATGGCAGCTTTTTTGTTGGTTTTTATTCCAGGACGTGCACTTGCGGTATTCATTACCTAGAATGCAAATAAGCTAAAACTTAAGAAATTAGATACTTGCTACTGTTGTCTGGGGCAAAAAACCCTGAACGATTAAACAACAAAAAAAAAAACAACAAATAAAACCACCTTTATTTTTCTGTATGTTTTGTATTCCAAGAAACCTTAGAGTATAAGATGGTGCTTTGTTTTTATGAGCCTTTTATTCTCACTATGTTGAGGTTACCAAATCAGATTACTTTTGCACATGTATAAAAGGATAGCAAAAAAAAAAATAGAGAAGCTGTCTTGATAGAAATATTTTTAAAATATTTGTTTTGCAGCATGATTCTGGAATGGAGTGCACTCCAGGAGAGTCCAAGAACTTGGGACAGAAAGAAAATGGCAATTATATCATGTATGCAAGAGCTACATCTGGGGACAAACTTAACAACAACAAATTCTCTATCTGTAGCATTCGAAATATCAGCCAAGTTCTTGAGAAAAAGAGAAATAATTGTTTTGTTGGTATGTATTTAGTCATCCTGAAAGCAGAATGACAAAGCATTACTATTATGTTTAATTAGAAATGTATTTTATTAATTTTTATTTTACTACTACTCTTTTTTTTTTTTTGAGTTTACTGAAAGATTCTTTAAGTAAAGAATTGAATTTGAGAATTGAGTACTATGTCAAGTTCTGGGTTCCCCAGTACAGGAAAGACATGGCCATGCTGGAGTGAGTCCAACAAAGGGCCACAAAGCTTATTAAGAGATTGGAGCATCTGACATGAGAGGCTGCAAGAGCTGAGACTGTCTAGTCTGGAGAAGAGAAGGCTGGGGAGGGGGAACCTCTTGTCTGTCTTGATAAATGACTGCTGGGAGGGAGTAAGGATAACAGGGCCAGACTGTTTTCAGTTCTGCCCAGTGAAAAGACAAGTAGTAAGGAACACAAATTAAAACACAGGCAATGCTATTTAAACATTAAAAAAAAAAAAAAAAAATTTGCAGGCATGTTCTTTCTAGAGTCTGTGATGTGTGAGCTCTCACAAATTTTGTGAGGTTGTGCAGCGAGTAGGTTTGGGTTTTTTGAGTAGTAGCAGTTCATCCCAGTACCATCAGCTTTTGCCTTAAGGTCCTCAGACTGTTAAAGGAGGAGTGCAAGAAAGGGTGCTGCTCCATTGGAGCCTTAGCAGAAAACTTCCTCTTATCACTATTGATTTCCTGTCCACACAAGAAACTCCCACTGTTATCAGCAGAAAACTTTTACTCAGAGGCTTACAATTCTATGAATTGCAGGACTGACTAAGCTGGGTGGCAAGCAAATAGTGCAGGTTGAGTTGAGCCCTAGTCTGAAGTCCATCTTGACTAGGCATTTTCAGTCACAATTAGCTGGATGCTGTTGCAAGTCAATGTTAACGTTTGTAAGTCTATTTGCATATTCTTTGTACTGCTTTGTACATGAATATACTGGCATTTTTCAGAGTCTGGTCAACCCATCTGTGGTAATGGACTGGTTGAACAAGGAGAACAGTGTGATTGTGGATACAGTGATCAGTGTAAAGATGAATGCTGTTATGATGCAAACCAATCAGAAGATAAAAAATGCAAGTTAAAACCAGGCAAACACTGCAGGTATTTGTGCATGTCTATTACACTTAAATGTTTGAAATTTATTGGTAGCTATAATTGGCATTTTAGAATCTGAATCTGTTGACCTGTGTTACTCTTGAAGTATTTATTTTGTTTAAAATGTCTGGTACAGTGAGTGAGAAGTTCATAAGCACAGCATGCTGTGCAATTCTTGGTGCTAATTCTAACTTGCTTCCCCTTAGATGACTGTTCTCTAGTTTCTGAAAAAAACAGTACGGCACTGGATTGTATCAATGGTAACATCATAATACTCAGTGCAGACAAATATGTGTTGAAATTCTGTTATCTTTATCAGAAATATGCTGTTTTTACAATAGCTACAGAAGAGTATTAATTGCCCAAAGGATAATGGAGGAGATTATGAAATTGGATCCCATCCTAGTGCCGTTACTACAGCATTGCCTAATCGGAAGATGACTGAAGGATATAGTTGATTTATTTCTTTATTTAAAAAAATGTTTGGTTTATAAATTGAATTGAACTATATTTTTAAGTCACCTTGTATCTTGGCAGTGTTGTGTACACAGTGATTAATATGAGGAACTTTTAAAGATCATAAGAGTTACAGCGAAGTAAGTGAATTTATCATTTTTAGTCCCGTGACTTCAGATGCATGTTATTTTTTTACCTCATCTGGAAACTTAAGTGTGTTTTTCACACGAAAGGCGTGAGCTTTTCTTCCTCTCTAGACAGACATAGATCTAATGTCTTGTTAGACTCTTAGCCAAAGATGAAGAGAAGCTTCCTATTATTTTCATATCTAAAACCAGCTCAACTTTTTAATACAACATGCACAATTTCATTCTAATTGAACTTTCCTGCCCTAAAAATAATCTTTGTCATCCTGGGAGTGGAAGTAAAAGTAACATCTACTGTTAAAATGTATTTGACAGGGTAGACATGCTAGAAGGACTATCTCCTGTGAATTCATAGTTGAAATAATTTTGCACATCTTCCTTCCAACTCCTTGCAAAGTCTCATTATGGCCTTACAGTTCTATAACTGGTTTCTGAGACTGTTTTATGTTGCTCCTGTGGTGAGGAGCTGTTTCCTTCTGAGTACGCCAGGTGCCACCGCCACCTCCTTTCTTTGCTGAAGAATGATTTGACATGAGAACTCAAAAGGCTTAGCTTTAATCAAGTAGTTACGTATGTTTTGTAACTTTCACTCTTCTGCTGCTTCTTAATGGCACATGTACTCAAACACAGCTTCAGAAAGAGAAATGATTGTTTCCTGCTCTTTCGCCAGATACACTGGTGTACGTAGTGTGAAGGGCTCATATGGTTTGATGTCTGTGACATAAAGGAGCCCAAGTGTTTTGGGGGAACCAGAGAAGCTTTATGGCTTCATTGACAAATCTTTCCTTCCCTCAAAATTTGATTGTACGCTGTGATTTCTGATACAAGATCTGATCTATCTCCTTCCCTTTTCTTGTTTATTTAAGCAATGTAAGTGGTATGGCTGCAGAAAGTGGAAAAAAAATTCTTACAGATGTCAATCAGTGACAGATAAATCTTGACCTTTTTTTTTACATTGAAACTGATACTGTCAAACTAATCAATTGTTCCTGAAATAACTTTGACAACTTGCTAAATGAATGTTTCAATACAAACTTTGAAATGCTGTTTTCTTCTGTATATTTAATTTAAAATGTGCTTGTATTGTTTTTCTGATATAATGCAAATAGTTTAATTGGTTGCTACAGTGACTAAAAAAATCTGTATTCAGTGCAGTAAGCTTTTGTTACCTTAAAGGACAGAAAAAATTGTTTTCAATTCACATTTTACGTAGCACAACTCAGAAACGTGTTGAGTGTTTGAGTAGGTTTCTGGATGAGTAGTTCTTGACTCGTTCATGCTTTTCCTTTATATCCCTGTTTTCTGTTTATTTCTAGTCCTAGTCAAGGGCCCTGCTGTACTGCACAGTGTAGTTTCAAACTGAAGACTGATAAGTGTCGAAATGATTCCGACTGTGCAAGAGAAGGAATGTGTAATGGTGTCAGTGCTCTCTGTCCAGCGTCTGAGCCTAAACCAAACTTCACAGACTGCAACAGGCACACACAAGTTTGCATAAACGGGGTATGTTGTTTTACAGTCATCTGCAACTGCCGTTGTGTATTGCAAGGCACTGTGTTACGCAGTGATACGGTTTCGATACTTAGTGGAGAAGAGTGTAAGATTAATCTCTTTTTCTATCAAAGTGTTTGATTTATTGGTTTCAATCACAATAACTGTGAAGGTACATCAAGTATTAAGAAGCAAGTAACAAATATCAAGCTAGTTTTATTATTTGAGAAAGTTCCATGTAAATTTTTAAAAAAAAAAAAATCAAGGATATGAAAGTGTTTTATTTTCTAGTTCTGTCTTTTCATTTTTCTTGAGTCTTGGTCAAGTAGTTTCGTTGCCTTAAGAAGTTAGATATGCTATCAATACATGTTGAATTTGATTTAGTGAAAATTCACACTTCCTCCATCCATGTGCATGTAACTCAGATGTGCAAGCCTATAGAATTACTCTGAACTGCCATTAGTTTCCTGGGTTAAAGAGTCCATGGCAGTTGCTGTGAAATATTGATGGGAAGTCTCTTATAAATTGATCTATGTTTACTTGGAAGCAGAAGGAAGCAAAAGTCACCCTCTTAAAGAGCTGTAACTTGTGTTGCTGTAAGTCTCTATCTTCTGCAGTCCAGGTTTTTAATCAAATGATACTGTTTGTAATAATTTTCAGCTAATTTAGAGTCGTCTTAAAGATGAGGAATTGTCTTTATATAGTAACTTGTTTTTGAAACAAGATTATAAATACACTGTTGGTTGTTTTTTTTTTAATTTTGAAGGGTACTCCCATGGTGGAATTAAACACAGAATCTTTCCTGTCATTAATTTTTATTATTATTTTCTGAGAGAAAATATTTTTGAAGTCATGCTTTTCATTTGTTTTCCTAGCCACGGTTTTGAGTACTCATGTTTCAGTATAAACTGCAGTGTTGTGAGTTTTTTGCAGGGTATATTCTGAGGCCCTAAAAGGTGATACAGTGTTAAAAAATAAAATAGGGTAAACCACCTTTAAAAAAATTATCAAAGAAGTCTAAACACTGCAGCTGAATAACTGTAATGATTTTTTGTTTTATAAACTTTAGAAAAATTCAAGCTATTATTTTTGTTGATAAGCATCTTTAGACCTACATTTATGCTTTCAGCTATTTAAAATTAATATCTTTCCTAACGTCAGTGTGCTTAAAAGTAAAATTGATTTTTGTGTTCTCGTGCTTTTGTCTCGAACAGCAATGTGCTGGCTCTATCTGTGAGAAGTATGGCTTGGAGGAATGTACGTGTGCTAGTTCAGATGGCAAGGACGATAGAGAATTGTGTCATGTCTGCTGCATGAGAAAAAGTAAGATTTATCTGAATTGTAAGCATAAGTACAGCAGTAGGAATCTGAGGAATCTTCTCATGGTGTTTATATTTTAGGTTTTGTTAACTTGAGAGCATACTGTGATTTTGTTCATACTTAGTTTCAGATAGACATTGCGTTGTATTTTGTAGGAAATAAATAATATATTTTCAGTTTTTATGGATTAATAGAAACTTGAAATTTTTCAAAAGCATTTTGAACAACTGAACACCAAGGTATTCATGCATGTATGGTTTAATACAATAATGGTTCGATTAATCTAATTTTTATTCACTTTTCAGTGGACCCAGCTACCTGTGCAAGTACAGGCTCTAACCAGTGGGAGAAACACTTTGGTCGTAAAACTATTACTTTGCAACCCGGATCTCCTTGTAATGATTTCAAGGGCTACTGTGATGTGTTTATGAGGTGTCGACTAGTAGATGCTGATGGCCCTCTAGCTAGATTAAAGAAAGCAATTTTTAATCCGGAGCTGTATGAAAATATTGCAGAATGGATTGTGGTAAGTATTTTTTTATCTTACCACTCTAATACAAAATTTTCTTGTTAATCCGTTTTCACAGTTGTTAAGTGTTGCTGTATATATACAGTACTTAGCATTCTTTGAAGTATAATGACTCCTTGTTTTACTAGTTTTTCAGTAAGCACCTTGAGTGTACTAGATAAATTTGACAGATTGAAGAGAATGGAAGCAAATAAATGACAAACAAGTAAATATATCTCTGTTCACTCCACTGTTTGTTTTGATGATGATGTTCATGTTTTTGATTTATTGGGTTTTCCAGTTTTAACTCTTCGTATTTGAATGCTCTGATTTCTTTTAAGGAACTAAATATATTGATCTCTAGTGTTTCTTATTTTTGTTGCACTAGATGACAGTTTCCTAATAACAGACTGGGAGGAGAGTTACAGTGAAACACCATTATAGAGCTGCATAGTCAATTTTGTGTAAGCTGTTGATTGTTTTAGGCTTATATAGCTCTGTTGTAGCGTATCTCTTGTGAAATACTCCTCTGATAGTAGAATGAATCTGAAGTATTTGGGTTTTTTTTGTGTAAGATCTTTGGGGGCGTTTTTCCTTTAAAATGTTAGTCTTTTAAGTGATGTTTTGGAACAGCTTTTTGATGACCTGTAAAAAGCAAAGGAAAAATATATTCAATGACCCCTGTCTTTCGTGTATGTATGCCAGCCCTCTAAAATTTTTTTTTTTAATCTTTTTTAGGCTTATTGGTGGGCAGTGTTGCTTATGGGAATTGCCTTGATCATGTTAATGGCTGGCTTCATTAAGATATGCAGTGTTCATACTCCAAGCAGTAATCCAAAGTTGCCTCCTCATAAACCACTTCCAGGTGAGTACACCGGATAATTAAATTAATAGAGAAATGTTTTATCCTCCACTATTTTGTTCTAAAGGGAAATTTCAGGTGTCCCAGCCTACTGTTCTTAGTCTGGCATTGTGAAACTACAAACAGAATTCATTTCGGTGAAACAGCTCATAAAAATGTAACTCTTGCCTTATTTTCCTGTAACATAATATGCATATCAAAAGAAAGCTTAGAAGACTTTTTCTAAGTCACAGTTACTTTCATTTTCTATTCCAGGCTACATTTTGTAAGAACCAGCCTGTTTAAGGAACTGGTGTTGAGATAAAAAAAATGTATTCTGTAAATACTCCACGCAGTTCTATTTAAAAGCTTACAGGTCTAAATCTGAAGCCTTTCAGAAAAATATTGCATTTAATTTGCATGGCCAGGGCAACTTTTCTGAAAATCATTTCTCTTTTAAAATTCATTTTAATAATGTGTACCTTTCTTTGAAACAGGCACTTTAAAAAGGAGGAGACCACCACAAACCACTCAGCCACCACAGCGGCAAAGGCCCCGAGAGAGTTACCAGATGGGACATATGAGACGTTGACTGCAGCTTTTTGCCTTGGTTCTTCCTAGTGCCTACAATGGGAAAACTCACTCCAAAGAAAACCTAATAAGTCATTGTCCCCGGTCTAACTCTCAAAAATTGAAGAGGAAAAAAAAAAAAGCATGACATGCCCTCAAAACAAGTGGAAATGGTTAATTTTTAATGAGCAAATCTTCCAGCTTAAAAAGAAGAAAAGTGTTTTTCTTGCATATTTTTAATTTAGTGGCACAGTCCTAAAGTATCATGATTCTTCCCCTTTCTATGCTCTTCATTGCTGCATTTTCTTCACTTGCAGGCAAATATGGCTGTAGTAAAACTTTTACTCAAGAAGTGAAAAAAAAATATATTTTTCAACTGCCAGACAAGGCCAGGAAGCTAGACCACCTCAGCATTGGAGACATTACTTGTCAATGTATATACATTGTTATATGCAGACATGTATTTCTAACATACACCCGTACTTGTGTGCAATTGTAAACAAGAGAATTGCAATATGGATGTTTCTTTGTATTATAAAACTTTTCCGCTATTAATGAAGAAATTACTGTTTAATTGACATACTCAGGATAACAGAGGATGATGGTGTGTAATGGTCAAGGATCCTGTGATGCTTTACACAGCAATTTTGAATCAAATCAAACTTTTTTTATCATGATCAAAGTTGTTTCAGGCACTCATTTCATCTTTATCAAACAGCTGCTAAGACATAGCATACAAGATTGAATGGTCTTTTAGAGATACAACAGGTGTTCTGCAAACTTTGCAAATGCCAGAATGTTTCAAAAATGTTTTATATGTGTGTTTCTTGTAGCTCAGCATAAATATTTTTGATTTGTCTGATTATTCAGTTAAATAATGAATAGTTAGATGAAATATTTCCATGCTTTATTAGAAAATTCTGCCTGTTATTCAACTTGTTTTAAAAATTGCAACCAGTTTATTTGGGCTGTTCAGATGTTCTTTACAGTATGATGATTTTGTGTTCTGAGGGATGTGGAAAGAAAGAAAAGCTGTAGTTTGTTTGTTTTTTTTAATTTATCAGATATTTGGATAACTTTTCAGCATGATACTGTTGATTGATAACCACTAAAGTAGAGTGATTTGCCCAGCTACTGTGGCAGAGTTAAAATTGTAGTTAGGACTACCAATTTTCCCACATTTTATACCAGTAGTGAAGTTCAACAGCACAATGTCCCATTCCAAAGTTTTTATTACGAATGTAAATAATTGGCATTTTTGAAAGAGGAAACAAAAGATGTCTTAAGGTGCTTACTGCTATGCAGGAGATGAAAGGGGGCATTACAAAATGTTTAAGCTTGTGATATATTTATTGCTTGTTTTCCAAAAGCACCAAGCTGATTAGAGATGCAAATGGCTATAATTTTCCTGGCTTTGCTTAGGAGAAAATTTACTAAGGGTTGGACAGGCTTCCTTTGGGTTTTTTTTGTTTGTTTTGTTTTTTAAGAGTATAAGGTTTACACAATCATTCTCATAATGTGACGCAAGCCAGCAAGGCCAAAAATGTTACAGAATATAATGGGATCTCTTCCTTGTAAACTTGTACAGTATGTGGTAACTTTTTCAAAATACAGCTTTTTGTACATGGTTTAGAGACAAATTTTGTACATGAAACTCCAAGTCCAATAGAATATATAAATAATTCTAAACGATCTTAACTAGTTAGAAGTGTATGTAGTTGCTTTTAAGTCATTTTAAATACATTTGTTTTAAGACTGTGCAAAGATTGGAAGTGGGTTTGCATTTCTAAACTGGTGACTTTTATTCAGCAAGAGTTCTTAGTAACTTCTTGAGTGTGGTAGACTTTGGAACATGTAAATTTTTTGCCTGTAATGTTATCCTGTGGTAGGATTTTGGCAGACAAATGCTGCCGTATTTTATTTTGAATCTAAGTTAAATGTTTTCTGAAAACAGAAATGTGCACTGAACTCTCCACTGCAAGTCAAGATGTGGTAAAACAGAAAGAAAGTTCAAGACAATGAAATGGAATACTACTGTCGATTTCATGTCCACTGTGTTTTATACAGTATCTTTTTTGTTCACTTTGGAGATTTTTACTAAAAATGCAAAAAAAGTATTGTGCAAAGATATGTAAGGTTTTTTGAAACTTGAAATGCATTAATAAATAGACTTGATGAAATCATTTTCTGAAGATCCATTTACTTTTTGAACCCTGAAAGCAAAAAGGAATACACAGATGCTACTTCTGCTTAATTTTTGACTTTCACTGGAAAGAGGCTGTCATGCCAAAAAGTAATGGTGCTATCAAAGTGCACCTTCCAATTTTAACGTACAGCTAAATGTAAGAGTAAATGTTTTTGTGTAACCTTTTTAAGGGAAAGCCCTAAAATTACCTTTAAATTACTTGTATGATCGCAGGAATAGAGCTTTTTCTGTTCTCATCTTCAAAATGAAAGGTAGTGACTGAAGGGGTGTTCAAGACTGGCACCATAGCTAGTGAATGATACCTTCTGAAATAAATACATTTTTGAAGAGGAATACTGGAATTAACGTGCAATATTCTGCACTGGAATTAATATGCAATATTGAATGCACAACTGATGGATAAGACTTTTAGAAAGAGCAAATTTGCCTTTTGCAGCGTGTTTTAAAACTGCTAAGCTGGATCTCTGTTTTCATGTGTGTTGTGTAGTTGGTTTAAGTGAAAAGACTGCTTTTAAAAGCCAAGTCCTGCAGGCTAGTTTTTCATTCTTAGGACCGTTTGTTGAGAATAGCCTGCTTAGACATCTGTTTCCTTAACTGAGCAGCATACACTTTGATGTAATCAAAGCATATTCCAGAGTTCCTTCCTACAAGTACTTTATTTTATTTTATTTTTTATTTTCCCATGACTTTCTTTTTCTTTAATAGAAGTGCTTCCCCTTGTAGCTAAATAGCACTGTCAAGGCAAAAGACATCAAAAGAAAAATCAGTTGGACCAGAGCCCTTCTGCAAATCAATATCATAAGTGCCCAGTAGATTCTGTGGTTGCATTTAAATTTCTGCATACCAGAGGGGTAGAAATAATGCCTAAGCATCTAAAATATGAATTTTGTGTATATTTTAAAATGTGCTTGGGGGAAACAAGTACATAAATAGCTGTAATTTTTCTAACTAACGTTTGACCAAATAATCTCTGGTTGTAGCTCTTCATCTTGTATTTCTTAATGTTTTAGTCATTAAATGCATACATTCACCTCTGGTGTAGAAGCATGGATAGTCAGAATGGTGTGAGTGTGAGAAGGGCATCAAACTCCTCTTAAGCTATGAAACTTTATTTATACCATACAGACTATAAGTCATTGATATAGCTTGCCTTTTAATTAATGTTCCAGTATTTCTTTCAGGAAAAACAGATAAAAAGGAAGGAAGAGATTTTTACCTCTGAATACGGGAGGTTCATTATTACAGAGAGGTGATTAAAGGAACCCCAGTCATGACATCGTTCTAAGCTGTGCTCAATCTGACAGGAATAGGCTCCTGATGGCTTTCAAGGTCTTTATTCAGTCGTTTGGAATGAGACAGGAAGAGACAGGAATAATTCCGATGAGTACAGTGTAAGGCACTGCTATAGGAACTTGCAATTCTAGGTATGACTTTAGTATTATGTTCATATATTGTAAGACTTTGAGTATACTGTAACTTGGGCTTTATTTCATTTTTATACAGAAATTAGTCTAATGGCTGTCAAAACACAGGGACAGGATTTATTTGGATGTATAATTTGTGAAAAATAATGTCAGACTAAGTATCTTCAAATCTGCCAGAGGTCAAATACTGAATGTTTTTTTAATTTTCCTATTTGACTTTTATAAAGTTTTCAAATTGTCTTATCTGAGGATGTACTAGCTTGTTTCAGTCAAACTGGAGAATGTTTGTTCCTCAGAAACTTCCTTAGTCCTCAAACTGCAGTATCCCTGTTACTTGAGTTTCAGCACACTGTAGACATCTCTGACCTTTTTTTCCACCTGCTTTTCCTGAATTAATGCTTTCAAGCTTGTTTCTCTTAAAGTTTAGATCCCTTTATTGGTCTTTTATCAAGGTAGTGATAGTAATGTGAAAGAAATGCCAATTTTGATGTCTGAAATGTTTCTAAGTGTTAAGATGTGTAACTACAGGAAAGCAGTGAAAGACTCTGTGAATATGTATGATTGACGTCATACAATTCTCATTAAAAGCTGGTCTACCAACTCTCTAGTGCTTCTTTTTCAGCTATAGCAAAACACTATAGTTTCTGCACTGGAGAAAAGCAGCACAGTCCAGTTCTTTCTAGCCTGTGTCTCTTGCTCTGTCATCCTTCGATATCTTCTGAACAAAGCCTTTTTTCAGGAATTAGGGGTAGGATTTGATTCAGGAAGCTTACAAAGTTCATCACTTAAAAAATTGATGATAACCAATGTTGTAGGTGCAATTCCAATGACAGTGTTTAAATTCTTCTATAAATAAACAAGTGTTTTGTAAACAAACCAACTCTAAACATAAAAAGTGGCAGATCTTTAGCTTTTTCCAGAAGCAAAACCAGAATTCTAGAAACAATCCAGGGAGATGCATAATTTGAGTTAGCCACATACACATACTTCTCTCTGTCTCATTTTTCATTGTGCTTTGGAAAATGAAAATGGCCACTTTGTCATTTGTTCCTTGTCTGTCATTCTTCAGGACACAGTCCAATTTAACTTCATGACCCTAAAAATGCTGTCAGTGGGTCTTTAGCAAGTGATTCCAGTGGATTATAGCCACTGCAAACATAAAAAAAACCCAACCATTCTCTAAAAAAGTCTGGTGCTTTCCTAACTCTTTCAGGGATACTAGCTGCTGAGATTTCCCTCTTCAGATTTGACTTTTGGCTATTGTATTTAGGTGAGTGACTAATATTTTCTGTGTTTATCTAAAGAGCTTTAATAAAATAACTATGTTGGGTAATTTAAGTATTGGGCATAACCTGAGGCATGGAATTACTCACTTAAAATTGTAATTTTTGACAAAGAAGGTGGAAGTACTTTTTGTGTTAGAAAAAACAGTTGCTTCATTGAGCAAAAGCTTTTAAAACAGAAAACTTGGTTTTCAGTAAAGATCTAAAGATTCTTTTACATGCAGTTTGTATCTAAATCTTATAAATATTTCTCCTAATCAAGATGCTACTCCAAGTGGCAATTCTAAATATCAGATCAGCTTCTGAAAAGTGCACCTCAGGAAGAACAACCATTCTCAGTTGAAAAGTAAGTATGCTTCAGTTCCCATCATATTTAGTCAACCTGAATATTCCTGTTTGTTTAAAGGAACGGTAGTTACTGAAAACAACTTTGAAAAGTTAGAAGTTAATGTTCTGAATCGCCGGTAAAGATGACTGCATCCAACATTTGATCGCTGTTCATTGCTTGCAGAGCTGCTAGTTCTGCTCGACTTGTTCATTTGTCATGCTTTTTAAATGGATTTCGCTTTAATCCTGGTAACAGCTGTATGTGTTTTGATTCAAAATTCCCTGCAATATCTTAGTATGGAAAACATGCTTTCCTCGAGGTCTTACGACTATCTTGCACTTCTTTTTTCCGTTTAGAGAACATTTAAAACAAATTGCATTTACAATACAGAGTTGTAGAAACATTTTTTTTAATGAATCTTGTGCTTAGCATTACAAAGTGACAAATTAAATACTCTGACATGCATATTGATTTTTATTTCAGTATGCACTAACCATAAAATAAAAATAATCTGAAACAATAATGTTTCTTTATGTAGTTTATATTCTGATGTAGGAAACAAGGGAATTGTATATGTTGGAATTTATAAAGTTTGTTTATATGCACTGAAGGTGTATGAGTGTTTTTATTCATGTGGTTACAAATATTACTAAAATCAGTGATTTTAGTACTAAAATGCAGTCATACTAAAATCCAATCATACTAAAATACAGTGATTTGAAAATCTAAATATCAGGCCTTACATGAACAAGTAAATATGATTTTAATGCAAAAGTTAACTGAACTTAGTTTTGCTAGAATTGCGTGTAGTATATCATTAAAATAATTAAATTACTAGTAATTTAAATCAGTACTTTAATTAAAATAGTTAAAACAGCAAAACATTTTCCAATAGGACCAAGTTTAGTAGAGCATTTTTAGGTGGCGTAGTTATTTGGCTTGTCATGTGGTTATGACAGATAGCTTAAGCATTCTGTATGTTGACATGTTTAAATGTAGGTTTTGAACATTATCAAGTAAAAAGTTCAAACTCTTTGTTAATGATGTTACCTATTTGGGAATATTTTCTTCTATGAGTTGTTTAACTTCATTAGAAAATTATTTAGGATAGATGTAACTGACAGTAGTCACTATTAATGTTTCAAAGTATTTAATAAGAATTGAGGCTCTGTTTTTTTTCCCCTTAAATCCAACAAAGTTTTTCAAAGGCTTATGGCAATGATTCTTTCAAATACTAATATTTTTGTTTGTAGTGAGCAAGTGTTTTTTAAAACTTTGAACAATTTAAGACTAAGAGTTGCCATCAATGATATTGCTTGTTGATCACTTTGAGAGTAGGCTCATAGACGAACAAAGCACATACTTCAGATTACCATTGCATCACAAAATCTGAATGCTTTTAATGTATTTTCTTCAGCACCTACAAAACTATGAAGATATTTAAACTTAGTGTAGCTTATTGTGTAGCTTAATGTGTATTTTTAAAGCATTTTACTAAATGTAAAGTATTTTGAATGTATTTTGGTGAGTAGTTGTTTTTCGTGTTCTTGCTCATTTTCTGTTGTGTCTCCGAAAACGATCTTCACACCTCACAAATGTTTTCTCTTGGGCTGGATGAAGGTGAAGGTTGTCAATGCTTTGAGAACAAAATGTCATTCTAGAAAGAAAACACAGCAGGTAAGTATAATGTTACTTTTTAGGGCTGTTATTTGTATAAAAGTGTGCTCTCTAGATACGCTGGATCTAACTTTCTTTATCCTGTCTTTTACAGGAAGGTATCTGTGAGGAAACAGGTTTGACTGACAGCCACGTAGTAGGTACAGAGCAAAAGGAGCAGGCAACTCTGTGTATTGAGCGCGTTGTGTCCGTCTCTGTCTGGTATCATACACAGCATGCTGTCGTCCATAGCGTACCCTCACAGCGACTTGGTCTTTGTATTCTTGGTGGCCATTGTCATTGTTTCAACTCTTAACTATTACTACGAGGATTGTTGGCCTGCTAGTACTTAGCTGGACTACTAGTATTTAGTTGTGAGGTTGCTAAAAATCAGTTATATAGGATGCTAACATTAGCAACTACATATGCTACATAAACGTTTTCTATATTTGGAACTCAAATATGTTGGAATCTGGTATTTTATTGCTCCTAATAGGCTGTTTATTAACTACTTTTTAAATCTCTGCTGTTATGTCTGTGTCATTAGATAATCTAACAAAGGAAAATTTATCATGTATATAAACATCACAAACATTGTAAAGGTACATGGTGATAAAATACTGTCAACAGTTTGTTCAAATGCTCAAGAAAACACAAGATAACTCAAAACACATCTTGTGTTTACTACCTTGTTTTAATACTGAATTTCCAAAATTGCTAATTCTTAAATTGATCATGTTTGGTCTTCCAAGAAGACCAAAATCTACACATTCTTTTCTTCCAAGAAAATACTTTTCTTTGAGTATCCTTTCTCCTTTTAGAATCACCTAATAATCTTTCATTTCCCCCTCAAGCATTAATACAGTATTTCAACAGTAACATGTCATTTCTATTCCATGACAAGCCCAGATTGCACAGAAAAAAAAAAAATCACGTAATCACTATCCATTGAAATCTTGACACAAATTCCCATTTCTGCTTGCAGCCAAAAAATTTCTAAGCATAATTTTTTGTTAGTAAAGTAACTACCCACCTTAGTTACCCATTTCCTGGGATTTCTCTAGTACATCAGTAGTAATTGGCTTGTGACAATTTGACACAGCCGTATTGGACAGGAGCTTTCTGGTTAGAAAAATGAGTGTACCTCACATAATCCTTTCACAGCCTTCGTACTTTTTTTTTTCTCAAGATACAAAAATCTGTGTTTAAATGGAGCTCTTCAATTTTCAATGTATACTATGCTTTACTTTGCTTTGGCAGCTAGGTCAGTACTGATTTGATATCACTGATTTTAAAACAGCTTAAGATGTTATAGAAATGATTTTTTTTTTTTTTTTTAATGGCAGAAGCATGTACCAAGTGCTGGATTAGGAGAGGAAAATACCTACAAAATACATTTTCAGGGGGACAAAACCCAATAAAATATCCCTCCTTTGCCCTCCAGCACACACAGATTCTCTTATGAAAATGTCTTCTTAAATTGTCTGATTTGTCTTTTGTGTCAGTATCACGGAGATGCAGCTCTGCCCATAAGTATTGTTCCACCGAAAGTCTGCAGTAGTCATAACTGGTGCTGGTAAAAAGACTGTAGGAAGAAAAACTCACCTTCTAAGACTGAACCACAGTTCCAGGTAAGACATGCTTTTCCTATTAACCTTAATTAAAATGCTCACTTAAAATTTTTCAAAGGATTAAAGCAGTGGGAATCATTACAAGCTTTGTTATTCTGTCTTCTGGCTGAAATTTCTTTGTGAATAAGCAGTTTCAAAAGTGTTACTAGCATTACTGTATCTAGACAACAAAGCCCTTCAGACTTGGTGATCTCATTTCAAAGCAATCAGCAGAGAGAAAAAGAAAAAAAGAACACCCACCCCTCAAGTAAACCCCAAAACAAACAAAGAGAGAAAGCAAAATAAAAACCAAACAAACAAAAAAAAAAAGACTCATGACCAAACACAAAACCCCAAACCACAGACTTCGTCATTCAGAATTTTTTTTTCTCTAGAAAACTGCTCTCTGTTGCTATTTCAGAGTTCAGCTGACAAAATTAACATCACTGAATTCATACTATAGAAAAAAGCACAAGCAGAGTGCCAAAATTACTGTCAAATACTGGTGAAAGTGTGGTATGTAGAAGTGTAGATAGTCTCTCTGTTTTCCAGGACTGAACACATTCTGTATGCCCACTAGAGAAGTTTCAAAATATCTGGAGTTGAAACTTTGCTTCCACAGTTTATCTCTCCAGGAGCCTCTTAGACAGCCTGCACAGTGTAGTAATTCATTATCAACTATCAGACACTGGGCTAGCTCTTAAATGAATGAGACAAAAATAAGGGAATTTTGTTATACAAACCTTAACTTCAGTGAATAACCAGATGACTGTGTAGTTGCATGTGATCCTCTCAATGAGGACTTTCATTAATGGTGATGCAGACAGAGTTTCTCTATGAAGTAGGTATTGAAACTCAAATAATTATAATTCGACTTATTTTTTGTAAGTAGGAATTTGAATTTTTCATAGCCTTAATGTTGGAGTCGATACTTATCTTACATAGTGTCTTGTTTCTTTGAAATTTCATTTGGTCCTATAGAGTGAGATAATCACATTCTAAAAATAAGAAATTGTCATCAGTTATTGTCATTAATTGTGTAGAAGAATTACGCTGTGGAACTTGTTAAAGTTATTCCTTGGATCTGTGCGCTAACTCCTTCTCTATCCTCTATTCCCATGTATCAACAAAATTGTCACCCAAGGTTATCGTGCCTTAAACTCAGATTTGTGTCACTAGTGTGCCAGAATAGTTCACACTATTCATTTCTGACCTGAGAACAAAGAAAGAAATTCTTTCAGTGACTTAAAAATCATGCGATTGGATCTAAGGGGCAGGGGGAAAGCCAGAATTTGTACATGGATAAATTCACCATTGATATGAGTGCTGGGACTCAGATGCTTGTATTTGGACTAGGATAACCTGTGTGCCAAACATCTGTGCTGTTATTACAGAAAAATAGTGGGTTTATTACACTTACTTCTGCTATGTTTCCCCTGCTTTCACTCTTATTGTCTTCACTATAAGTCCTGGTCGACGGGTGCCTTTTGTCCATGGTATTATGGTTTGAACTGTGTCCCAGATATTTTCCCAAACTGCAGTTCCTTCCCATTTGAACTTGATCATTATTAGCTCACCAATATCAGTGTCCAGGGTGATGAGAAAAGAGTAGGTTTTATTCCCATTAATACCTTCAACTCTGCAGCAAACAAAAACCAGAGCAGCGCTGTCTTAATTATTATAGACTAAAGGCCCCCCCCTTTAGGGGGGGGGGAGTATTTTCTCTTCTCTTTAAAACCAAAGAAAGAACTATGTTTCCTCTTCTTTCTCCAGGGGGGGAACATTACTTTCTCTAGGATACTCTTCCTCCAGGTGCATAAAGTGGTGAAATATGACAGCATGGTAGAAAAGAAGTGAAGTGGGAGAAGCTTGAACAGCTGGTGAAGCAGTAGCGGTTTCTGACAGCAAAAGAAAAGGTGTCCTATGATAGCATCTACGTTACATCTTTTGTCTGCTAAAGCAAAGGCTGACCCACACTGATGCCTTTGCTTTTGTTAATACAGCTAGTGTCCATCATGAGAAATATCCAAAGTCCTTTACCTTATATACAACTGCTTATTTCTTTGTGTTTTAATTGATAAGACCTCCTGTGTTAGCCATGGGATGGACTGAACATAAGTATACAGGATACTTAATGTTCAGGGGAACTTCCCAGACTACTAAACTTGTCTTATAGAGATTTTTCATGCAAAAACTGTATGAACATTGTGAAAGTTTGTGACTTTAGGGAGTATGGGTGAAGAGAAGGACAATTTCCAGTTCATCTTCCCTTAACTGTACTAAACCATTTCACTCATTGCATGGTTATGTGCATGATATGGTATTATAAATTGGCACCTTGTTTCTCACTTGTACAATGACACGTAATATCAGTACTCACGGTGTGATAGGCAGGTTTTTAGCATCCTCCTTAGTGCCTGTCAGAGAGATGGTGAAAGTTGGTTCTACCTGCTTGCCTTGGATTTCGTTGATGAAGTGGATCTTGAACTGATAGTGATAGACTGTAGAAAGGAAGAATTTGCAGTGACTAAATTAATCGCCAAAGAAGCGATAGATTTCTGTTGCTCTATTTAAAAGGATAGAGAAAAAAGGTAACCTAGGCTGAGTTCTCTGTAGGATAAAAGGTTCTTCCCTGGGAAATAT
Source organism: Tauraco erythrolophus (assembly GCF_009769465.1). NCBI lineage: Eukaryota > Metazoa > Chordata > Aves > Musophagiformes > Musophagidae > Tauraco > Tauraco erythrolophus. The sequence goes on along the minus strand of NC_141478.1, from coordinate 16,001,533 downwards.
TTCAGCTTTTCTGAAGTTTAATTGTTAGTATTTCTGGCAAGCTCCTATCTGCTCAGCAGACAAATTCTTATGACTGGACATGGCTAGAAATGTGTGATACAAATTGAAGATCTTATGCAATGTGGTCAGGCTTTTTCTCTCATCGGCTAGAAAATTGCCCTGCAAAACAGATGACTCACAAACTTTCCTTGAATGCATAATGATACATTGTGCTTAACATGCATCCATTAACAACATAGCTTTGTTCAAGCACACTACTGTAAGAAAGATGTCATTAATGCTTAGAGATTTGGCGGTTTTCTGGAAGAACAGTGTTTAAGATAAAGTCTTTGAACTGAATATTGTCAGAATAAAGAATGCCTAAGAAATCATCAGTGTACTGATTATGAGCTGTTTGACATTTAGTAAATTATGAAAAAAAACCCACCAACATACAGCTAGAGGCCATGCACAGAACTCTTCTGTCTTGTGATTCTACCAGCCGCCTTCTTGACAAAACTGATAGATTTAGGTGCTAAGGGAGAAAACCCCAAGTAATTTCTATTAACAAAGACCACAAAGTATTTGGAAGAATTAGGAATGTTGCATTTACCTTTGCAATCTGGTCAAATTATGCATGGGAAACTCTTCTGGTAAATGTTATTGCACACTAGTTTTTGAGTGGAAAGATGCTCTTTCCTCATTTCCTCTCCTCACCCACTTCAGGCTTCAGTACATCTGAGAATGGCCCCAACGTACTGGTAAGGGAGTCATCTTTTTATGTGCGTGCACAAATAGATTTATTTTTTTGTGTAGCTCTGAGTGTTCACAATGCTAGATATTTGATAGAAAAGCTGTATCCTTTTGTTGATGTTTCATAGTTACTGTAAGTTAGTGAACAATGCATTTTCTTTTGGAAGGTGTCACTCAGTAGAAGACAAAATGGTCGATTCTTTGCTGCAAACCTGAAGAGCACCAAGAGGCAGAGAGGCTTGTTTACAGATCAATTACAGATTATTACTATCCTGTTACGCTCTTAGTTTTCTCTGCACATAAAATTGGTTGTTCTAGTGTATGTTCTGATAAAACCTAGGTTTTTGCTGTGGTTATGATGCTCACTTTAAGGAAAAAGGTGAGTGTATTCATATAAAAACTCTGACAGGAAGTCCCATCACAGCGTTATTATAAATGTTAACTTCTTCATAACAACTATTTTTTGTTTGAACTGGATTAGCATACAGTACAGAACATAATGCCATTAACTTGAAAACGAAAGGTCAGATTTCATGAAGACGCAGAGAATTGTGAAGTGTAATGCTGAGTTCCTCGAGTTTCTTCTGTTTGGGCCTCTCACATGATCTTCAACTGTTTTTTTAAGACCATTACAAAGATGACTTTGTGCACACCCTCCCACAGTTGCCGCCTTGTTTGGGAGCTTTTGTGAAAGGAAACTATTGTCTCAGGCACCGATATCTGCGTATGCGCCAAGGACCGTTTTTTTAAGCAAAACCAGTTCCAAGTATAAAAATGCAACATGCTTGAAATTGAAATCGAAGTCAAGAGGACACAGATATTTTACCACAAGCTGAAACTGTCTCTGTGTCCAGAGCAGGGCTGCCGCACAGGGGTTGTGTTTCTGTGCCCAGGTGCGTTCTCAGAGCAATTAGCTTTCCTGATTCTGACAGTGACCTGACTGTGCTGCAGCAAAATAACATCAGGAACTAGACACAGCTTCTAGAACAGAATTTTAAATCTACTTCACGTAGCTTCCTGAGGAGTTTTAAAAAGTGTAAAAGGAGATGGAGCAGATTCAGCTGCTCTGAGTACCAGTCAGGGCTGAGCTGGCTCCCTCGGAGCCATCACTATGTACTTTGCAGCTGTGTTAGTGGAGGACTTCCAAAATTATTTTTAAAGTACCTCAGTTTTTATGTTTTTTTTTTAAATCTGTGATATCACAGTTGAGTACTGGGCACTGTGGGGAAACAAGATGTGTACTGCAAGGAGCGTTTTCAACCATTTCTTCTCAGGACTAGAAAGCCCCAGAGTGCCCGTGCTAGGGGCACACTGTTGTCATTCCCCAACCCCAGTGTCCTGGGTGGGGATCCCGTGGGCTGATACTCTCCAGCAAGAGGGAGGCACCCCCTTGCCAGCAGTGCCGGGCAGAGAGGCAGGCTGTGAGGTGGCGGTGCCCGGGGGCTGAGGGAAAGGGCGGGCTGTGAGACGGCGGTGCCCGGGGGCTGAGGGGCTGAGGGAAGGGCGGGCTGTGAGGCGGCGGTGCCCAGGGGCTGAGGGAAGGGCGGGCTGTGAGGCGTCGGTGCCCGGGGGCTGAGGGGCTGAGGGAAGGGCGGGCTGTGAGGCGGCGGTGCCCAGGGGCTGAGGGAAGGGCGGGCTGTGAGGCGGCGGTGCCCGGGCACCGAGGGGCTGAGGGGAGGGCGGGCTGCTCGGCCAGGAGGCGGGTTCGCCTCACAAGTCTCCTCCTTGCATGGTCGCCTGCGGCTCCAAGCGCCACCCCTGCGCTGGCTGTGCCATGCTGCTGTTCGCCATGTGCCTCATCGACGGCCAGGAAGGCAGACAGTGAGGAGGAGCACTGCGTGTTAAACGCGCCTGCACCCAAAGTCCCTCAGAAGAGGTGTGTCCTTGCCGTTCATGCCACACTGTTGTGCTTGCTTTAAAACACAGGTAAACCTTCGCCCTGGCAGGTGAATGTCGGCTCAGCTGCAGCAGTTGCCTCATGGGCTGTCTGGCAGCCGAGTCGTGATCAGCCGACAGCCAGGCCCAGGCCATTTTGCGATGGAGACTGGGAGACGGGCCCTGGTTCCGTCAGACTGCTTCCCCTCTGTCTGGTAATACGGGCAAGAAATGGCATTGATTGTCTCTCTGAGCTTGGAAGATTCTTACTTTGTGCTCTCCATAAAGTAATTTAATGGCGATAAAGCTAGAGTACCAGTCATTTCATTTTAGTGCTACAGTTATGCTCTGTAAAAGTCCCTGCTATTCTGTTGTCTATCTGTTGTTTGAAAAGTAATAATTTATATGTCATCTTGTAGACTAATTGCAGATAAAATTTGGGCAAACTTGGAGCAGGAGGTTTTACAGACATCCCAGAGCAATTATGCTGCTTTTTTGACTTGGCTGTATGCCTGCGTATGTTGTACAAACTCACGCAGGCCAGTTGTAGGAAAATCCTGGGGATCAGGACCCTAAGCATCTCTGAGGCCTCAGATCCACAGTTAGCCTGCAGTTAGCATGCAGCATGCTCCTTTTTCCCACAGAAACACTAAGAGTCGGGATCTTGATGAAAGGGCGTTGAGATGGCCTGCTGGGATTGTCAGTTGTCTCAGCAAATTGATTATTCCCATAGATTTTATAAGCTTTAATAAATGAGTAAACAGGATCACAAAGCTTAGGCTCATTCTCACACTTCGTGATCAATCTGGAGACTGTAACAAGTATTCCTACAAACCTTTGAAAGGCATATGTGCTCTTGTTTTCAAAAAGAGTCGTCTACTTTTTGGGAGGCTTTCCTCCCGGATGTTGTAGCCCAGCGTGTTGCACCGGTTCTTCCTACAGCTGAGGCACATTCCTTTGTTGAAAGTGTTGATGTCGTTGCACCAGTATGCTGTGCTTTGCTTATCGTTGTGAAGCAGAGAGTCGATAAACAAATGAACTGACCTCTCATGGGCACATTTCACAGTTTGAGTGATACCTGAAAAAATGCAAGCAATGATATTTTGCATCCCCCTTTTATCATTTCAACTGCAGAGAAATACAGTAACCAACTATAAACATATGTTACTGTTTTCCCCCACCCGCTTTACTACTAAAGCATCATGATTTTGCCTCAGAAGTCGTACACTGTAGCAACTTTACTTTTAGGATCATCCAAAATAGTTTGGCTGAAGCCACATGATAAAAAAATTGAATCATTTGCTGCTTAAACTTCTCTAACCTGACTGTTTTAAGACTGTAAACATGAAACTTGATTTCGTCCTGGCTGTTTTGGTCAATATGAAATACAATATGAGGCTATATGCAGTCTTTCAGATCATGCCACATTAAAGACAGCAGTCTCATTGAACACTGTTTTCTTTTGGATGCTTACTTGGTAATGTCTTAATTTGGCCCTATCAGAGTGACAAACTCTCATGTTGAATTTGATTTTGCTTGCAGCTATGACTGGGGAAAAAGGAGGAAAAAAATGTATTAAACACATTCAAAAATTATTAAATTCCTAGATCTGCTTTTACAAGAAGTAAATATCTTTTTTTTCCTTAAGTGTCATCAAATTATGAAATTTATTTTCTTCTCTGTAGTCGGGATCTATCATGATGGACTGTTTTTATGTCTTCACTGATAAGTGTTCTAGCTGATGCTTGGTTTCACATTTGTCATTAATTATTACTTTGAGGTAATGTGATGATAGATGAGAAATATTTTTGCAATGCAGTATACTGGGTGAAGAGTACTCTTGGGGTTTTTCAGTGAACAGTCTTGATTGTCACGGTGCATTTATCTTTTTTTGGTATGTTGCATCAGTTTCTTTGTATGTTTCTCTTTAGGTACATTGGAAATAAGCTTCTATATATAAAACCTGGCCTGGTGCATTGGCAGTCAGGTCCTAGAGAGAGCATCAGCTGCACAACCAAAGGACGGGGAGTTGGGAAAAGATGAACTAAGGAGGTGAGTAGTACAGCCCTGTGTTTGATTTGAAATAATTAATTGCACACTAGATGAATCTGGCTTAATTAGAATAAGTTTTCTCTCATTTCCTCTGTCACTAAAACAAATACCTTTGAAATTATTCAGAAGTACTTGACAGCAGGATGCTCATAGCCTCATTTTCAGAAGGGCTAGGCAGCCAAATTCCTTACTGGAGTCAGTAAGAACAGTTGGAACTCAATACATGTGAATATCAGGTTTGTAGAAATGAAATTTCCTTGCATATAATGGGAGATAATACTCCCATTAGATACTGTTTAGGACCATAGAAATATGTAAAGTTTCCTAGAGATACTGTCAGTGCAGCTGTAATGCTGCTTCCCGTTTTGTGCCATTGGTACTTACCGGTGATTCCGTATTGTGCAATGTAGTTATACACATGCATGATGTGACAGCCAGGTTGAAAGGTACCTCCATTGGGATAAAAGTCGAAATGAGCCACGGGCTGCTTGATGCCAACACTGAGACCCATGTGCTGTTTAGTGAATGTATGAATTGCATCTACGAAGTTTGCATCATCTGGAGATAAACGGTCTGTTGGTGACATGCCTTCAAACAAGGGACCGGCAGGGTCAAGGCCTGCAATAAAGGCAAATAGTCCAGTTGTGATCTAGTGCAGATGGGCTGTTCTGTTACTATTATGAGAAAACTCTGTGATAAATATTTAGAAACAGACAGTACTGGTACTTTACAAGGTCTTTCACTGATAGAAACAATACTAGAAACACTGGTCCTGCAGAGGATAGGTGGTTACACCAAAAGGTAAAGTAAACACAGACACTGTAATAAACAGTAACTGCTACATGCACAAGGACACAGACCCAGAGATAGATGTGTTTGTCGTAGACAAACCATGCTCTCTACTGATTTGTCACTCGAGGGATGTTTACTTAATTTTGCTCTTTCATACTCTAGAGGTCATGTGTTTCAGAGGCTCTTTTGAAGACACCAGTCCCACAACACAGTTGACTTTTAGCCCACATTTGGGACCTGAAACTTTATAAATCTTCATTTGTTGCTTAAAAAAGCTATATGTTTGTTAGATATTGTTTATAATAATTTTTCAACTTTAAAAGTCTTCAAGGCAAATTATTCCCATATTCAGAAAAATAATATTCTACATAGGGAGTTTTGCTGATTTGTAGTTTGCTAGATATTTTTGTATGGTGCTCTTTTTGTTTGGGAGCTGATTTATGGAAAAAGACTGCCTGCGTAGTTTAAAGCTGCCTTCAGTTTTGAGGACAGGCTTCTAAATTTGAGATTCTTTGTTTGGTGCTATGGACTAAGGTAGGTGCATAGGTGTAACTCATCAAGACTAATAACACAAGCTACAAGCAGGGATGTCACTCTGAAGGCATACATTTTCTTTTATTTTTAATAGCTTTTTGGAGCTTATTGTTACAAGTCTGAATAATTTTTGCTGAAGAATGCATATAGCTGTTATAAATAATGTGTTTTAATGATTTTTACTTATCCATTATTGAGGTTTGATGTACTAATATGGTTTGAACAAGCAGCACTGATGAACTAAAGGCCTTCAGTGTGTACATAGGTGTAATATCATGACACATTGTGTAAAATTAGCTACTTGGCGTGCAGGCACTGTCGCAAGAGCTGATTGTATAAGGGAATATGGTATGTGGCAATGAATCTATGAATCAGAATTGGGACTTCAAGCTACAGTCATGCATATTTGCCTCACTCCCAAATCAAAGTAAAATGTTCTCTCTGATAACTTAAATGTAGCTGATGTGGGCCTGATGTAAAATGCCCTTCTGTTTTAGGGTTTTTTTTTTAAGCTGTCACTGTGTGTTAGATGTGATACTGTATACAGTGTATCAATAGCCTTAAAAATTTATTTTCATTACACTCGTAATTAATGCAGTTAAAAAACATTGCAGAAGGTTCAAAATTCCACCAGTCAAAGCAATCAAGTGTTATGATTAACTCTGTTTACTTTAAAATATCCCTAATTAATAGATGCTTAATGATATGCTTCTTGTAAAATGTAATCCAGGACTGTAATTTTTGCCACTGGAGAACTGACTTAAGTTCACTGTATGTGCAATGTACCGCAATTGAAAGCTGAAGCACAGTTAGACAATTTCCTTAGTGTGATTTTCTTTTTAAAAGAAGTTGCTAACAATGAACAATGTGTTTGGATGGCTTTGGGTCAAGATAGTGACCAAAGATGATCCAAGATTAGTGGCTAACCTTTAATTTAAGGTCTTACTGGGAGTGGGCACAAGATAAATTCAAGCAACATACAACTTGAATCTTTGGTTTATGATTTGTAGTCCCCACACTTGTACATTCTGTATGTCATAGTCTGGACTGAGGTAGGAAAGATAAAAGCTAGAAATGCTATGATACTTCATTTTGAAAAGTGTTTGCATTAAGTTTGCTAAGTCTAATTTCTAAAGCAATGAGATGAAACTTCCAAATTATGGCAAATACTGCTATTTAACATCTAAATATTGATATGACATTGATATGTCAAGTATCTATGTAGCAAATCAGTTGAGTGATACATTTCTTAAAGTTGTAAGTCTTTTACCTGTAATTCTTCCAATCTTCTTCGTACCGCTGATATAACTTCCAGCAAACCCTGAAACGTGAGCTCCTAGACTGTACCCAATTAGATGAGCATTGCTTCTCGAAAATTGAATGGATTCCTGGAAGATAGCGGCAGCTTGTTTTAGATGCAGAAAATGTGAAAAGTAAACAGTGAAATACTTCGTGGCATTCTTAGCTCATATGAATTACAACACAAGAAATTTGACGATGGAGGTCAAATGAGGTGCATGGATCATGCACTAAACTTCTTCACTGGCTGAATGTTATTCCTTGCCTCCTTTTCATGGGGCAGGAAAATGCCACGCATTTGGGCACTGCTACTTATTTGCTATGCTCAGGAAAACCATTGGCACAGATAGTAGAATCTTTGTTGTCGTTGCAAGCGATGCAAATATGCATTGCCTTTTGTCAGCAGCATTTGACTTTCCTATGACTATAAAATGGGTATCTGTCCTTTAACTTCAGTGTAAAACAATCCTTTGTGGAAAGTGCCTTGCGTTTTTTGCCTGAGATACTAGCACAAGCCAAATTAGAAGCCAAAGCATCAAAACATTGATCAGACGTGCTAAGTGATACAGCAATGACGTTTCTTGGACTCATTTCTACCAAACTGGGTATCTGATCTGAAACAAACTAACTAAAGCAGATTGGGCCTCAGGCCCTTCTTTCTGCCTAATCAATGCTATCTGGATCTCAAGCGTTTCACCTGAGCTGCAAGGTTCAAAGTTTTTTCTGACTTGAAAAATGTAGCATGTTTTTCTTGCAGGAAAGGCAAACTTCCATTTTAATTTTGTTGTGGATATTACTTGTCCCAGTAGAGCAGTTTTGCAGTCTCAGTACCTGTCTCTTGTGATGATAAGGTGAAACTTGGCAACCTTCTTTAGAGAGAGAGGCAACTCTTAGACATCATAAGATCTGACCAAATTTCTTGGCAGATGTTATTGAGATGGATGCTATTGAGATTGTTACTGATCACACTCTATTAACTCTTGGACTAAGAGCACTAAGACTTACTTTATTTTTATTCTTTCAGCACTGCAGTTCTTGTAACATCCATTGAAATACTTACCTGCCTGTAAGCAGACAAGCATAGTGGATAGATAGTTATGGGAGTTGGATTTCAGGTGGTTTTAACTGTTAAACTCAGGAGAGGTGGTTCTTAGCAGAAGGAAGGTTTACTGCTTGAATATGCTCAGTAGAATGCTGTGAAAATTTGTGGTGTATTTAAATTGTGGAACATGTCGTACATGAGAAGCTACCTACAATGCTGGAGCAAGGAGTCATTTATTCAAGTCATTTATTCTTTTCTGACACTGGAGAAATTAGACTGTCTTTATTGTTGACAATGTGGTTTGTCCTCCTGAGAACAGAAGAAAGTCCATCGTTTGATTCATTCAATAATTAAACAGCTTCAAAATATGACTTTAGGCCCTAGCAACTCAAACTGCGTTTGACCAAGTGCTAAGGTTTCTTGTAATGCCACAGTGAAAAATAGTGACTCTGCCTCGTCTACCTTCTCTTGTGTGCCTGTTGTCCATAACTGGGCATGGTATCTGACAACTTCTTCTAGCCCTACCGTTCCTGTTGAAAGCAGCTTAGTCTGTCAGTGATATTTGCTACAAATCAGCCAGCTTTGCAGTGTATTTCCCTTCCACCTTATGCCTCACTGTATTTAATGTATTCAAAAATTTATTGCAAGGTACAGAAGTATAATTTCATTTCAAGTTAGGTAGCTTAAATTAGTGCTAGAGATAGCTTAAATGAGAGCTGCTTAGGGTGCCTTGTTTGTATGAGTGATTCTCATTCTGTCGTTTGTTTTCTGCCTTTTCTTAAATGGTGCCAAAGAACAACAATCCCTTGCAGACTTTGTCTGCAGCCTCTTCAGTCCAGCCATGGCCACTGCTCCTCCCTAAGTAGCAAGAGTTCTGATATGTAGTCACTACATTGGTGTGACTGTACTCACTACTGCCTCCATGTCATCTGCTTTGTGAGATGTGTCTGTCCCCTTAAAAGGTCTCCCTTTAACATTCTGTGTCTCTAAACCATTATTTTAGAAAAATCTTTGGGGAACTGAGGGAAAAATCGGACACAATGTCATGTTTGAATTCTGCATTAAAAGTAGAAATTAAGCACAGATATAACATAAACCCATTTTACTAAAGCAACCACTTGCAAGTGATAGTATGTGCCTGCTTTCAAAGTGTGGGACTCTGTCAGCTGTCTGCACATATCACAACATTTTAATGAACAAGACTACTTGTTCATTTTTTCTCTTGCGTGATGAAAGTTTCATGAAGTCATATGAAAGTTTATGGAAGAAAAATTTGCAATGTATTAAAGAAACATAAGTGATTGAAATGAACAGCATTAAGCAGGATAGTATTTCAGAAAGGTGGTAGAAGCATAAGAACAGGTAAACAGGTCTGTTCCAGATAAAAATATGTAGATCTGCAGGCTTTTACCTCCAGCCATTCCAGGAAGTCTGCTATCTCCTGTCCTATGTAGCGTGTATTCTGCACAGCGATGGGATAGTGCTGGTGAGCAAATGTAAGCCAGTCTGCAATGATCACATTAATTTGTTTATGCTGAGACTTCAGAGCTGCTGCCATTTTCCAAATCCAAGCTTCTAATATCCCATCCACCTGTTTTATTTTAAAAAAAAAAAACAGCAAAATCCAAAACCAACAATCTTAAGGGAAAGCAGTCTGCTAAATAATTCTTGTGAAAAGTTTAAGGAAACAGAAAATAGAATATAAACAAGGAGGACTCAATGCTGATAACTAGATTTTAGGGGCTTCAGCATGCTTCAGTGCTGAGAATCTTTGGGCTTAGGTGGACAAAAAAATGAAGAATCAATAGAACAACTGTATGATAGTGTATGTCTTGTAATATGAACTCTTATTGGTGAAATGATGTCTCTAAATACTTTCATTCATCCTGAGATAATTGGTATTACTGATGAAAAAGACAGACAGAAAAAGACAGAAATGCCCTGTAAATTTTTTATTTCATTCAAGATCAGCTTGTGCCTGTAAATTTAAGCTAAAAGGGTTGGAGAGGGAGGGAAGTTGGAGGATTGCAGACCAGCAGGCATTTACCTTCCAAAGCCTTTACATTTTGAGATCTGCTGCTTTTTTTTTTAGTCATTCTTTTTTTTAATGACCTGATCACAATTTCTTTGCTAGCATCAAAGACTGCTTCTGATTTAATGGACCAGAATTATTGTTTAATCTATCAAATTTAATTTTTGCTCTAGTTGCACGTATTTCCTCAAGTGATTGAGCATCCTTATCTCTTCTGCTGTTTTAACAGAATTTGGGAGTCTCAGTTCTGAGTTTCCATACGTATTTCTCTAAGGGCCCAACAACTCTGGAAATTAAGTTAATATGAATTATAAACTTCAATGGCAGCAGCTTCAGGTCTGTGGTTTGTCTTTGAGGAGGGTATAGATTTTGAACAAATTCTTATTTGGGAGGCTTGGCTAAAGTAATCTAGGGCAATATTTCGTCCAAAGTCAGATCTGTTGTTTGAGAGTTATATCCATCAAGGGTGTTGCATATTTGCAGATGTGCAAGGAAGATGTGTTTCGCCACTTTCTGTGTTGATATTGGTTCTATGAGAATCAAGGATCCTTTAAAATTACATCATTTCTTATCCTGCCTTTTGTTTTCTTTTTCAGCTGAGAAGCTGATCAAAAGTCACTCTTAGTACTGCTGTGCTTTTGAGAAAGGTTTTAATGGTGGATTATTTTTTTTTTTATAGTTTAACTGGAAGCAGTTCAGAGATAATTCATTGATGTTGAAGACTTCATTTTCAGCTGAAGGAGCTTATAGAGTTCTCTTTAAAGGTGTATCTGTGAGAAAGATGTGGGGAGATTGGGTGCACTTCTTTTCAATAAGTCTGTAAATATCTGGCAGTGAACATATCAGAGAAATGAAACTGGTATTCAGTCCTCCAGAGGCATAGCACATTAATTCCGTTACTTGTTCAAACTCTACTGGTTCTAAACCGGGGCTGAATCTAATCCTTGGCATGGGACTCCCATGTGAAAAATTGCTTGTAGACTTTTCCTTCAGAATCTCAGTGGGGGATATCCACTTTCTATTATTTCTAGCCATGATTGCTACCAGGGAAACCCACCATCTTTCTAATCACAACTTTTCTTCTGAAGTTACTTTTGGCACTAGCACAATGAAAAGGAAAGTGTATCAAATCAGAAGTTTGAATTAAAAATAAAATGTGAGTTCATACCGACCAGCCATGGACTATCATCACCAGAGGAAGAGAGGCATTGAAACTGCATTTGTCAAGAGTCTCCGACTGATTAAAAAAAATCTGACAGCTTTCTTCAGTTGTGTCTGTATAGAGTCGAAATTTGGTTTCGAAGTTTTGCTGAGCTTTCTTTGTTCTAGTGTGCTGACTCTGTGATCCCAGTGCCTCTGAAATGAAATTCATAAAAGTCATAATAGGATGGAATCTAAAAGGGGAGGTAGTTACTAGTGAAACACAGTTTATAAGGTGAAGTAAACTAGTAAGATTGAAACTCTAGCTATGTATAATTGCTCCAGGTGGGCCTAAGCTGTACATTTTGGGTCCAAGAAGTGAACTTTATCAAAGTTTGAGATGGGATAGATGTGCCTCTGAGTCCATCTACTTGAACAAGAACAATTACACAGGAAATACTGATCTTATTGCTACGGGCCCTTGTAGAATGCGTATTTTAAAAACACAGTTTAGGTGTTGTGACTTTACAGTGTCAGTGCATGCACAGGCAAGCACATTCATCAGCTATTAACTCTGCAGAGCATATTTTACTAATGTGCATTTGCTACTGATTGCTGAGCAAGCATCGTTACACTCAAATAACCATTTTATTCGGGGTTATAACTGCGTAGAGACTTAGGTGACCGCTTGAAACTATTAGATCACATCATAAATGATTCTTTTTCTCAAAAAGGCCAGATGAAATGTTCTTGTTCTAGTTCTAATATTTTTTGTGGTTTCATTTTTAGATAAAAAAGCTTGGTATGTGTAGGTCAGCATTTTCAGAAATGTCTATTAGGTGCCTGGGATAGTATCTATATTTAAGAAAGTGGAGGCAGGGTGAACTGTGGTCTTATCAACATTATGAAATTAGAAGGAAAAACATGAATATAAATAAATTCCTGAAAACTGCAATAAAATAAAGCAGAAGCTTACAAAAGCGCATTGTGACATGCAAGCCTGGTGTTTCTTTCTATTAAGACTTCAGACTGTTTATTTATCTGAAAATTATCCATATAATAAATTATTACTTAATCTAGAAGAAATGGGGACTAGTAGAAGAAAAGTTAGGGTGTGATGAACTAGACAAATGAGAGGTTACAGTTCTTTGTGTTGAAAAGGAGACTTTTAGAGTGGAGAGGGTTTACTAATGGTGTTCCTTGGGGACTGTTTTTTGTCTAACCTTGTTTTACTATTTTCATTAAAGCAGCAAGCAGGAAAAGTTCAAGACTGACAAAATTTGGGAGGCATTTGCTAATACTGAGGAAACCAAAATGTTAAACACTAAGACCTAGATGACCTTGAAAGTACAGCAACAGAAACTGGTAGGGATCTCACACTATGAAGTGCAAGGTCATACAGTTGATAGAAATTTCTCTATAAATGCGACTAGTAAATTGGAAGTGACACAAGGGTAAAAAGACTTGACTATAGTAATCAATAACAAAACTGACTATGAGTCACCACTGTGATTTGGCTGTGAAGAGGGAAAATATAATTCCAAGATGCATCAGGGAAGATGTTTTTGGTAGGAAGCGCAAATGTTAGTGCCAATAATTTAAGGTACTTAATCACTCACAGAACACTGCGCATATCTCTTGTTACCAAGTTCAGGTGAGTTCAAGCTGCAGCAGCTGCTCAGCAGCACCACTAAAATGGTATGGGAAGAGACTTTTGTTTTAATTAGACCTAAGAAATCAAGAAATATTCTCAGGGGTGAAAATAAAGTAATTTATTCACTGAGAAAGAAGTTAAAATGATCTGTGTTGGAACAGAACTAATATTAGTTAATTTCGACTTCTCATATTTTTCTTGCATAGAAGTTCCTTAATATCGCATCAATATTAGAAGATAAAATACAGTAGTTCTAAGTCAGCACGTTTTTTTTCTCCTATATCACAATTTTTATGTCTCTAGATGTTGTCAGCAAACGTCTAAAATCATAGCATATCAATTTCAATAGTATATCTGCAAATGTATCCTGAGTTCCTATGACATCGACTTGATAAGATTCTGATAATTTACAAGGTACTTCTAATACATTTACAGATGAGCCTTTATCCTGCAAGCATATTTAGTGATGGAAAATTCTCATATTTATTTCTTTGCAGTAGTAGCATCTTATAATACACAGTACAAAGAACCTCAATGTGAATGCATGCTTGTTTTAGATCAGGCTATATTTTTGCAGCATGTCAGTTCTGTTACAAACTCCGTTCAAGGTTTTATTTTAATATAATGAAAAGACATGATACAAACAGCATATTTAATTGGGTTAAGTGAATGGCAATTCTGGCAAGAAAACTCCCAAAAAACTGAACTGCACTGGATGTGCACAGCTTTCTGTTTGTCACTAATTATTGTACATTCCAAGTAACTCCTGGCAATATTATGTTTCATAGCTGGGAAACATTATTGTAGAAAGTTGTTCAGCCTTTTCCAAGAGCTGGAATTTAAAAAGCTTCAAAGTTAGTGAAGATTTAGTTGTCAAAATTCTTAGCTTCAGTGTCTCACGTTTTTCTTTAATGGCGCTTTTAACTGTGAGAGCTAGCTAGGACCAGCTGATCATTTCTCCTTTACATTGTCTACTTAAGAGCATTTCTGTTGGATTCTGGAGACTGAGAGGACTCAGCTTATGAAGAATGTGATATTAGGAGAAAGTGAATCTTGATAACTGAAAATTGGAAAGTTTTAATGATGTTGATATTCTTAATGTCTGGTTTATTCAGACTGTGGTGAGTAGTCTCTGCACAAAGATAAGCACTGTGTTCTATTTTTAGCACGAAAAGAAAAAAAGTATCTTGTGCCTGTTCCATTGTACACATCCTTTCATTGTTTTATGACTTGTTTTCATTTTCTTTTTGCACTCTCAATGTTTGTGCAATGCAAAGGCGCTTTGTCAGTCTCCATATTGTTTGTACGTGTTACAGAAAACAAGTCTAATAAATAGCTGTTTTCTTTATACATCGACTGTGAAGGTGCTTGTGGTGCTTTAAGGGGTGGACTTTTGGCTTGCCAGTAAGTCTGAGAGAGGGAATTAAAAATACGGTTTGAACTTCTTCATGGCCGTTGAAAGTTAAAAATTCCAATAGAATCTGTTGTGTTATTAGACAAAGATCTGCTTCAATCTGTTAATCTATGTAATGACTTGGAGAAGGAAATAGAGTCTGAAGAGCTTGGCTTCTACGACAGACTCTTGCTAAAAATGGCATACCAGTGACTCAGTGACATAATTGAAGGGAACTGCAGAGTTTCATAGGTCAGTTTACAGAAAAAGTAAAATAAAACTGCTGAAAATTTTCCCGTGCTAGTTGCAACTAAGAGTGCCAAGATCTTTCTGGAACTCTAAAGAGTTTATCTTTGGAAAATTAGCCCTTACCCAGGTGAGTGAGTGGCTGACTTAATTTCCTTTTTCTCTGAAGATCATGCTCTAACATGAATTCTTTCAGGAAAGGCAATGCAACATGGCCACACAGGTCCTTGAACTATCATAAATGACCTTCACGCAGAGCAGCATGGTAATCACGAGCAAGAAATGTTGTTGTGACTTCTTGATACCTCAGAGGAGATTCAGCCCTTTACCTTTCCTTTCTTTGTGTTAATGATGTTTTTATGAGGTACAGTAAAGACTAACTGAAGGCTAGATTTCTAAATACCACTGTAATATAGCAAAGTTTCTTGTAAAACATTTTGGGGTTAGTTTTGGCAGACAAACCAAAACACTTTTAGATTTGACCTGAGATAATCATGTTTTCTTACTGAAAGGTAAAACCAAAAGAGTGATTCCTAGTTGAACAAAATGAAACTTTTTTAAAAATTGGGATTTTAATAAATAAATAAATAAAGGAGACACACCTGCATACCTGGTAGTAGGTCTAGTAGCCATCTGAATGTAATGCACATTGGGATATGCAAGATAATAGTTCAATTATTGTTTCTCACCATTAGCATTTAATTGTTATTCGCATTATTAGTGTTTTTTGCTTTAGGTGGTACCTGTTGTTCTTCTAATAACGTGAACTCCAAACTAAGATGAAAGGAGCATATGAACAATAATGAGAACGGTAGTAAATGTGAAGAAAGAGGGTTTTTTTTTCTGTAAAAAGAAGTCTTGCAAATAGTAATAATAATGATAATTCCATTTGGACCATATTTGAACTAAATTTTCTGTTTACCTGAAGAAGCAGATTAATCCAGGAGACTGGCTTGGATTGAATCACCTCAAAAGATGAGAAGGCATATGGTTTTCTTAATTATAGAATTTTTGGAGTCTCTTCTGAAATTTACAGATGTGATAGTAATGCTTTAAGACTTGTAAATGAAAACTTTACTGGAAACTAGACAAAGGTCTGGACACTAGCCAGGGTTCGAAACCATGAAATATCATATGTTTTTTTGAGGAGGAGAGATCCAGATACAGTGGAAGTTGTGCATATGAGTGTCTGTTGAAAAATTAACTCCTTAGTTATCAGGGATGATTTTGTCTGTCTATGATTCTTTACCATTAAAGTGCAGAGAATACTTTTTTCTCCTTTGAAAATCAAACCTATTCAATGTCTACTAGAAGTCGAACTTCTAATTGTTTACTAAAACACGATTAATGTTGGGAAATAGCTTTTTTTTTTTCTGGTGTCTAAATACAGCTGCTCCTTCCTGAACTCATTATTATCAGACACTACTATAATGCTTTGAAGTACTGTGGAAGACAACAGTGGTCTGAGATAATCCGTAAAAACTCATCCCATAGTTTAACAAAGGGAAGGTTGTTCTGTTCTGCTCTCCCTGGAGCTACCTGGGCTATTTGTGAAAGGGGTGAGGAACCTGGAATTTTGTTTGCAGATATGATGAGCAACTACGATGTTAGAACTATCAGCAGAGATCCATATCCATATCATTTTCTGGTTACTTCTATTCAGAATTAATTTCTGGGTGCAGGGAATTGGAGAAAGCAGAGAATGTAATGTCTTGTTCAGTAATAGCAGAACCATGATTTTAAAGTCATTAACATGTTAAGAAGGAATTTAGACCTAGATTATATTTCTTCCTCTCTTTTTTAAAATTAGAATGCTTTCCAAAGGGAAAGTAATTCAAAAAAATACCCAGCATTGAATGCATGACACATACATCATGGCATATACAAGAACTGTAAAATATATTCAGAGTATTCAGTACAGATCATTGTTTAGTACAATTTTATTGCTTGGTGGTCTAAGACATAAAGGAGTGCAACCTACTCTCAAAAGTTGCTTATAACAAAATAATGAAAGACACTTGTCGGTTCATTTTAAATTCTCTAATTATGTATCTTCTGCTGCTGTTTATTTGAAATTGCCTCTCTTGAAAGACTTTGGTTGGGTGGTAGAGACAGATACAAATAGTTTCAGTTCCTCAGAGTGCCTTAAATGAGAGTATTTGGGGATGTGGAGAATAAAATGAGAACAACGAAACAACTCTTGCTAAAAAACTTTGGAAAAGATTATGAAAGAGATTAAATACCATGTTTTGGTTTCCTCTTCCTGTTATTTCCCTCAACTATTCAGAGACATATCTCTTAAGTCACCTATAAATCAAATAATGCATTTATATTTAATGGTTTCAAAAGAGGGACAAATTCTTGCTAAATTTGTGTTTCTGTCATTGGTTTTGAACACTGGGTTGCCTCAAAGTTCTCCAAAGAATCATCTCTTTTTTTATTCTTGTGCCTTACAGGGAAGAGAGAGATTAAAAGAGTAAAACCCTTCTTTACTATGTGAAATTTCAAAACTTATTTTTCACATCTCTTTATTTAGAATCAAGTATTGAAGTGATGGTTAGAACAGAAGGCAAAGAAATAACACCCACCCTCCAAACTGTTAACTGTTCCTTTTGTCTTTTTATATCAGGTGAAAACTTTATAGAAGAATGCTGATTCTCAAAAGCTTTATGTCTCTTTTATTGTCTGATTAAGTTAGGTAAAAAACTTAATTTAAAAATAATTAGTTAGTTCTCCATTAAATATGTGAGTTTAAGTACAATAATCAATAAGCTTGTGAGACTGTTGTTGCAAAGAACAGAGAAACCAGTGGACAAAGAAGCCAGCAGTGCCTCTTTGTTTAGAACTCAGCTGCTGGGTTCTGAGCTGATGCCGTGTGCAGAACAAAAAATCCAAATCTCTCTCTTCTCTCTTAAAAAGGGTGCAAAAGGACGTGTCAAGCACACAACTGTTGAACAGCTTGCCTTATGTATGGGGTAAAATATATGCTGTCCTCCTAGTTTCCTTATTGAAAATAAAATACTTCTAAATATGAATGAGTGCTACTTGTGCAATGCATAATTGCTAAATTGAAATTAGTACCCCAATGGTTTAATCTGACCTGATCTGAATTTTACAAACAAAAATACTGGAACATCATTACAGCGTGTCTTTCCAGGAATGCTTTGGACTAGCACATACTCCAGATCTCGAATTACTATAAATTAATGTTAACAAGTAATTGCCTCTCCTCTATCTGTTACCTTACCAAAACTTTCATGGTTTGAAGTAAGATTTATAAAGCAGGTAAATGTTGGAAAAAATACTTCGAGCAACCTGATCCTAGGGCAAAGTGTCCCTGCCCATGGCACAGGGATTGGAACGAGATGATCTTTAAGATCCCTTCCAACCCAAACCATTTTATGATTTGATGATCTCACCCTTCATGAAAATGCTTCTTTTCAAGTACATGCGTGACTAAATTTTTTTGGCTAGGGTTTCTGCCAAGGTATTCAGATGTCTGCTTAAATGGAGCTTAAATTTCCTTCTTCTTGATATTAAAAGCAAAAAGAATAAATAGTCACAAACTGCCTGGATGAAATACATTTGTATGATATTATTGGATAGAGGAAGGGGCAAATGAATAATGACAAATGTGAAGCTAAGTAGATTAGGACTCTTCATCCAGGAGACATGACAATTAAGAGTGATATGGTATAGAGGTCTACAAAGTCATGAATAGTGTGGAGAAAACAGAGGTAGGATCACTTGTAGGTCTCTCCCAGTACAGGATGTAAGGATTATTTTGGTAACTAAATATTTTGATAGCAAAAGATGATGAAATGGTTCTTCTCAAGATGTAGTTAATCTATGGAATTCCTTGCTGGGTGTGATGTGGGTATTAAGCATTTATATAAGGTTAGTTGGAAACTGGAAGTGTCTATGTAAGAGGAATCTCATGAGGATTGCTAAACACATAGACACCACCACTTACTCAGGAGATCCGTGAATTGAAAATTGTTGATGACTGGGAGAGTACATGGGAGAAGTGCTGTATGTATATGTAAACTTCCCCTGCTGAGTATGTGTCTGCTGGTGGTTGAACTGGATGGACCTGGGGTTTTATCCACTACAGCTACACTGGTGTAGAGCTACCTGGCATTACTTTTGACTTAGATTTTGGCTGGTTTTTGAAACAGAGACAACCTGTGAAAAATAACAAGTTTTGGAAAATATTTCAGTTGAAAACTTTTTAAATTCCTTCTTTAGGTTCAAGTTGTCAGTGTTAATATTCGCTGATTTGCAAAATTTTCGAGTGTCTAGAAATATTTGTTTATTTTTAGTAATTTAAAAAATAACGTTGCAATCAGAATTGATCAATAGCGTGTTTAGGCTAATTTATGTTGAAACATTTGGAGCTTGGATTTGCAATTTTGTTGCTGTTGAAGTTTTGGCTTTTTGTCTAGTTTGGGCTGGAAAACGTTACGTGATATGAAAATATTTTCCTGTTCAGCTCTAGTAAAAAGTCAAGTCAACTCTTACCCTGGAAGAGATGAACAAGAGCTAAACAGGAAATGTAGATAAAATTCAAAACTGTACATGTATTTGCTTATAACATCGTGGTTCAGAGCATTGTTTTCTTCAATTTTATTTCTAAGGGACAAGGAGAAAACCTCTATGACTTACGTGCATATCCCTTGAAACTATTTCACATACACTGCACTATCATGACAGGTGTAAATTTTGATTTAAAAAAAAAAGACAGTCTTGCAAAAGAGAAGACATTTTTGGAGCTTTATTTTAGGATAGCTGTGCTGGAAGTGGGAGTTCATTTTCTTCCTATGGCCTCACTTTTTTTGCTGTGTGATCCTGCAGTGAAATCACTTATCTGGTGCGAGCTTGCTATATCAGAAAATAACTTCTGGATCACAGCATTCCGTAGGACACGGAGAAATTAATTATATGCAGCAAGAACATGTTTTTGAAGCTCAGGAAAAAAAAAAATAATGGAGAACTTAGAAGAATGCGAAGATAGAAACATTACAATCTTTAGCATATCAGCACAGGAAGGCTTTACTGAGTGAAACTCACTTGCTGGGCCATGGGACAACCCTCCAGGCCAAACTGCTGCATAATAGCTATATTCCATGGAAGGCAGAGCCGGGGTGGTAGATCCAGACACAGGCAGCCTTGCCTGCACAAGGAAGTTAGTGAATTGTAGGTTTACTCACGTGTTTTTGGTACTAGCTCACAAACTCCTCTTGTGAATATTTATTTTTGGCACCATTCCAATACTGAGAAAAAGACAAACACCTGTCTCAGAGTTTGCAGAAAGGCAGTGGGAAATGAAGAGGTCAGTGGTGCATGGAAGATAATTGAGTGCTTACAGTGGAAAGGAGAAAAATAAAAATAGATAATTTGGATGAGTTTTAGCCTTAGGACTGCAGTAACAATTACACAGAGATGAGACAGCTCTCCAGCATGGAACAGTCTGTTGGTTAAGTTGGGGGAACCTGCCTACCTTAAGTATAATTAAATATCAGTCTACTAAAGTGGCATTTGTTTAATTCAAGGAATAGGACTAAGCATCCAAAGATCTTAGTCTGAGTGGTGACTTTGCATCTGATCCCTTAAAATTTTTGTACTTCCAAGAAATCTGTATTTTAGAGGAAATACTGGGAAAATTTTTAAGGATATTTCTAGGGAGCAATATTTTGATTTACTTACTCTCTCTTCCCTTTCTTCTTGTTTCTTTTTCTCTTGCCTCTCAGATATAGTCCTGTTTTTTTCCATTGTGTCCTTTGATTTATTTTTATTTTGAATAGAGTTGGTTTATTTTTACTGGTTTTGTCTGAAAGCCTTAGTTAAGCCAAAATAGCTAAGGGGAAATCCTGTTTTTGCAGCACATAGGAGCTGTTTGCTTTGACAATGACTGGGTGTGTTTATCTAAGGAAGAGTGTGATGGTTTCACTGATATGATATCAAAAGACTTCAATTATTTTAAGTGTATCCTAAATTTCTCCAAACTCATCTTTTACACTGTAATTATTTCTTCTAAAACCTCTGCAGTGCACAATGTTTACAAAAGTAATCTCCATATAATTATTCTAGAAATGAGACTTCTTATCAAATACCAAATTATTTTTTTTTTTTTTTAAATGAGACTCTCTAAGAGGAAGGAAACTTTACTGTGGACATATTTTAAAGTAGATTCTGCATACTGAACCAGTGTTAGTTTTTATTATTGCTGTCATACAATATTTCTTATGATTTTCCTGGTATAGGTGAACTGAGTCCAGATTATAACAATTGCTATAGCTTAAGCCATAGTTCACAAAAATTACTCAAATACTTTTATCTAGTACTCTAGTACAACTCCCTTTTATGGGTCATGCAATGATCTCCTACAAAGGTTTGTTATGTAAAAGTTTGGGGTGAGCTGTTACCGAAATTGGCAAAGCTGTTGCTGAGCTCTGAAGGCCTTTCCAGGAGTCCTGTAAAAACTATTATGCAAGATATTATTCTGTGGAATACTTAGTAGGATATGCGTTGTACAATGCAAAAAGTCATTAAAAAGATTAACAGCGTATAAAACTTGTATTAGGAGTTTTATCTCTCTTACCTGTAAGGCCAGACAGCTTTGCACACTGTGATTCCAATCATAGAGACAAGATGTATAAAATGATCAAAAATGTATTTTAAAAGTCACGAGGCTAAGGTCCAGGACATTAGATGGCTAGGCAGCTGATTTGTGTCCCATTCAAAGTCTTAAATCTCAATTTCAAATGAGATAAAGCTGCCTCTTGGCAGCACTGCAAGGGCATGCAGTGTTGGAGTTTTAACCTGCTACTACAGTGACAGTGAGAATTCTGTTTCTGGGCCTCCGGCAGTATTTGGTGTTTGGGTGTAAAATTCCAAATTTGGGATGAGTAGAGAAAGAAATATTTTTTTCCTGGTAACTTAAAAGATTGTAGGTTTGAAGCTGGTCTGAGTACAAAAGTCTGGAAACTAGTAGCAGTAAATATGTATTAGAAGGCAGTAAAGTAGTACCTAATGATGTTGGAGTATCATTTGGCTCATAATTATCCATTATAGCTATATGATTTGTGTAATTATCTCACATAGTTTTGTGTAAAGTGCATACACAGAGAGAAACATACATGTATATGTTTGTAAAAACCTATACACAATTGTTAAATGCCATATATATACTACAATGCTCATCTGTACTTGATAAATTATATTACTTTCCCCTCATTATTACGGCATTTAATATGTATGGAACAGTGTTTTGGGCATTTGTATTAGAAGGTTCAACTGTGTGATATTCAGAGACAGAGACCATGTACATAAAGTGTCCATGGATGTTTCTGAATCGTCGCTGTGCATCTATGCATTGCTGAACGCTTTTTACAGGCCCAGAGCGTGGTGCTTACTGCAGGTGAAGCGCATGATAACAGAACAGCTGCAGGAGTTTGGCTAACCTTGAAAATGCTTGTACCTACAGGGTGATTCAGCAAGTTTCCTTGTGAATCTTTCTCACAGTATAAGCAATGATGACTGCTGATTTGAGCTGCGAAAGAACGTCTATTCAGCATATGTAGCAAAGGAATCTGTAGTTACTTGGAGTAATGTAATCTTCCCATGAGTCAGGATCTCTCATTTAAGAAGCTCCCTCTTACTCTTTCCTGAGTATCTACAGCTTTCTTTTCGCTATTACCTGGTGTCTGTATCTTTATAAAGAGTTTTACTGTTTAAGAGACATTACCTACTTGAGAAACGTGTTTTGTTAATGTAAACATTGTTCTGGAGACACAAGTGAATGCATGTCCCACTTAAAGCCTAGTAATTGACATCCTTCAACCGAGTGCTGAAACACAGGGAGGGAAAAAAGATGTCTTTTAACACTGTGGTATCTTGAGCATCCAGTGAAAAAAAGGATGGTGGTTGCTGTGCTTTGAATAGCCCTTGCTAGCTTACGCACTGTAATGGTTTGGATCTCTGGAGGAAAGGGACACGCTGGCTTCACAGGGGCAGAGGAGGAGGAAGATGGCGTAGAAGATGCTAGGACTGGAAGAGTCCTCTGAGTCTGCCGGAATCTTCCCTAGCTCATCTCAGTGAGGCTAATCTGAATAAAGCTGGAGGATGTGGTTGGTCCGTATACATAATTTGTTGATCATCTTTCTTTAGTCACTTTGTATGCGTTAGAATATGAAAAGTGAAATATAACAATTCAGATACCATAGAAGGGCAAGCACAAAAAGCAAGAGAGAAACTTAGGCTTTTTGTTTTTCTGTTTGTTTTAAAATAATGTCTAGACAGATAAAAAGTTTGTTGATCAAGCAGCGACTAAAATGATGGACCCTTTCATATATGTATCCATCACGGAAAGGCAGAGGCTGTTCCTCTGGACATGATTTCAGGAAATTCTTTATGTTTGTCAACTACCTTTCATCTTAATGGATGTTGCAAGTACTCAGCACTTTATAGGATTGGGCTATTTGTTTTCCTTTGGTTTCTGTGTTTCTTGCTAGCCTATTCTTTAACTCTTTCTTCTAGCTCTTCTGAAACCTGTTATCCTTTCCTCCTTACATCTGAGCTAGAAGATTTTTAAGTGCTGTCTGCTTACTGGAATCCTTGGTTAAGATAAAGCAAGAACTAGTAAGGTGACTCTTATTTTAATTTAAAATATTGCGATCGATGTAAAACAGAAACTGATATGTTTATGCTGTGTTTTTCTTCCAAAGTGTAAATTATTAGATTAAGCCTATCTACATTCCACTTGCATTTTAAGATGTTCGTTTAACAAGTCCTTTTGGACTATTCATAAATAATACATGTAATGTACACATTAGTACAGCAGAGTAATTTCCCTGTATGTAATAACTCTGAGAATTATTATCTGCATTCTGGTTGTACTCAGAGGCCTATTCAGGATAGGAGCCCCATTGTGGCAAATGCTACCAACCGTCCAAGAAGATTAGGAGAACAGGTTTTTGTTACCCTGAGCACCATATTGATTTAGCAGAATTTTTCATGAGCTTGACTCATGTCCTTTTTCATGTCCTTAAGCCTCACTTCTGGAGTCTTTAGGTATGCATCCCTGTAAATCAATTTTATGTGGCCTTAAGATAATATAATGTGTTCAGCTGGCACATTGGAGTTAATTTTAAAAAAGATGCAAGACAATGTACAAAAAAACAATGGGAGAAGGTGTACGTTAGTGAGAGTGGAGATGTGCAGAATTAGAAAATTACTGCTCCTAGAGGTACTAAGTTGTGTTGGCAATAATACTTTTCAGCTGGTGAGGATCCCAGCCTGAGGTCTACTGGGCAGGAATGGTGTGCTGCCTGTTGTAGTGTGTTGTGATGCCAAGCTTGGTGCCAGGATGTGCACTGTCATTCTTTGCTGTATAGGGAGATAAGACTCATGAAGATTTTACCGAGACATGAACAGTACTGGTGAGGGTGAAACTCCTGCTCCCAAGGCAAGACCCAGGCCTGGTCCTAGGAGTTGTATGTCCATGGAGATGATAACGGAGAACTCGGAGGTCCTGCTCCTCCATTCCTGAGCAGTGCAGGGGAATGCTCAGTGAGTCTTGCACTCATCTGATTCAGTTCACTCAGCCAACATGTGAAAATTCACTTTTGTTTCTACTAGGTCAGTTTGCTGTTGGCTTAGCAAGCTAAAAAGACTCTTGCAGAAATTGTATAAGTCAGCATGAGGCGTAAGAAAGAAATGAGGTCACAGAACTGCTCAGGCAAGCGCTCTCAAAAACTCCAGATGTGAAAATCAAAACAGAGGCAGGACGCATCTAAAGACTTAAACAAGTTTGTCACCCAAAACCAATGATTGTAGAAAAATGTACATTTTAATTTTCTCAAGGTTAATCTGAGAAAAATATCAATGTAGCATGCTCAAGTCTTCCCTTACTTTTTCTTATGCTGATAGAAAAATATCTTCGAAAGTGCCTGGAAAGCTGATTTTATAATCTCTGTGTTTATTTGACTAGCACAAAGTATGTAGGCTCAGAAGTTAAAAATTCTCCAAATAGTTACAGACCAGTTGTATTTGATCAACGATGTGAAACTTCATAGAAGTGGCTGGGAAAACCTAATGAGACTCTCAGAAGACAGCTGGAAGCATGTTCCTCTTTAATGCTTGAGAGGGGACACAGCAGAGCCGAAAAGTCTCATGAATGCAATGTGGGGGAAAGCAACAGTTTGTTATCAGTTCAGAAATTGCCACCTCTTACGTTCACGAGCACAGAAGAGAGATCGGTGGCTCAGCTGAACAGCCAGATAGCCATTTTTGCTGCTTGGTGAACAGCTGCCCCTGCTGAACATGGCAAGCCTACAAAAAGCACTAGAACAATGTCAGAATGACAGATTTTTCCAGCCCTTCTGTGCAAGTATAGATGTGACACATAAAGGGATCAGAAGATGTGTAATCAGAAGTATCACTCAATCGTTTCTGAGAACAGCTATGTGAGTAAAATCCTAATGGTCATCCTTTCGACAGCTGCATTGGGGCGTGCAATAGAAGGGGAAGAGGCTGAACCAGGGGCTTGAGTCTGGAACACTCTGGGCAGGGGCACTCCCCAGGGTACAGCAACAACTGGGTGCTGCTGCAGATCAG
This sequence comes from Tauraco erythrolophus, assembly GCF_009769465.1. NCBI lineage: Eukaryota > Metazoa > Chordata > Aves > Musophagiformes > Musophagidae > Tauraco > Tauraco erythrolophus. The sequence continues at coordinate 15,976,125 of NC_141478.1, read as the reverse complement.
AATCTTACAAATATGGTTCTGTGTGAATGTGAGGAGGCAACTGCATCTGGAGAGAAGGAAACCTGTGTGTGCAAATACAGAGATTACCTTTCTGTGCAGAACTGAATTGCTGCCTAGGAATTCAGTTCTGCCTTGTCCTCTGAACTACTCTAGTTTGTCAAAAGCTGCTCTCCCATATTGTGCATAGGTGGTGCATATAACACTAACTCATGCATGTGGCTTTGGTTGGCATGTTTTTTAAAAGTCCTTCCAGAAGGCTTCTTTCATTTCACTATATATAAATTAACTTTGCAGTTTAAAAACCTTTTTTCCCCTTATTTTTCCTTTTTTCCCCTTATTTTTCCTTTTTTCCCCTTATTTTTCCTTTTTTCCCCTTATTTTTCCTTTTTTCCCCTTATTTTTCCTTTTTTCCCCTTATTTTTCCTTTTTTCCCCTTATTTTTCCTTTTTTCCCCCTTATTTTTCCTTTTTTCCCCTTATTTTTCCTTTTTTCCCCTTATTTTTCCTTTTTTCCCCTTATTTTTCCTTTTTTCCCCTTATTTTTCCTTTTTTCCCCTTATTTTTCCTTTTTTTCCCCTTATTTTTCCTTTTTTCCCCTTATTTTTCCTTTTTTCCCCTTATTTTTCCTTTTTTCCCCTTATTTTTCCTTTTTTCCCCCTTATTTTTCCTTTTTTCCCCCATATTTTTCCTTTTTTCCCCCATATTTTTCCTTTTTTCCCCTCTTTTTTTCCTTTTTTCCCCTCTTTTTTTCCTTTTTTTTTTCCTCCCTTCTTTTGTAACAATAGAAACAAAGCAATTTGGATGCACAGTTTTCTTTTGTATTTAAGAACCTGAACATGCTTCAGAGTGTATATCTGTGCTGCAGAAAACCATCACTTCAACACTCCTTACAAAGGAGCATATTACAGAAGTGGACAGGCATCCTGTCTGCATCCATCTGTACTAGCAAAGAGGTTACTACCTCCAGCTTTTTATCACCTCCCAGCAGCCAGAGATTACCACCCTTACTGTTCTGTTGCCAGTGCTCCAATGTTGGACCGCTGCCACTTTGCCGCATGGAAAATCAGCTAGGCTACCGCAGATCACCTATTTTAACTGCTTAAATTAGCCTAATTTATATTGCTTGAAACAAATTAGGGCATGCTTATGTGACCTGATCTACTGCATGAGTTGGATAAAAGTAGTAGCTTTCAGGAAATGAAAGCTGGGGGAGTGCTACAGGCAGTTACCCTTGATTAGAAAAAGGATGTTTGTTCATGGCCTGAGACACACACACATGCAATGATTCAATAACTTCCTGAAGACTACCATACTAGTTTTTTTTCATGATTCTTTAGGGTTTTGAAATGGAAGTCAGGTATATTGACTTGTGTGTAATGCTCACTCAGTTCTACTGTGGACGTTATAATCTTTTCACTGTAGTATAAAGGTACAGAAATTGGTTGTAAATAGACAGAACCTATGTGTTTTATTGTCATCTTCTCAGCAAGCAGTAATATTAATTTATGAAATTTCTGTAGCCAGAAATAATATCAAACTATTCCCTTTTATTAAACTACAGAAAGCTCTATAATTATTCTAACGCCCTCTTTTGTCTCTGTAAACCATCATTTGGTTCATCTCTAGTGACCAACCTGGTAGCATAGTCAAAAGGTTACACACATAAACAGAATGACTTTTCTCTGAGTGTCATGGCTGGAACACCAATTAGGTGACTTTATCCACTTCGTCGTTTAGCACTACATTTGAGCTCAGCCTAGAATCCTCAGAGCTAAAGTTTTACATAAAAAAAAAAAGAGTTACAATATATCATGGCTTATGTGGCTAAGTCCCAGAAGGTGATAATATAATATACACTGCCAGAACACTTTGTTTTCAACATATTCTCTTTCCAATTCACTGCATAATTTCCTTTTCCCTCTGGTCCGTCTCTTCAGAGCTGTGATAATATCCAATAAACATTCGTATCAGTTTCCTCATTTTTAAAAAACACATTACATTTAATATTTGCTTTAGGAAAAATGTTGTAGCCTCCTGTTGTATTGTGCTGTTTTATATGGACTGAGTAAATCCACATGCCCAAATATGCAGTTCAAATCTTCCCTGTCATATATCAAACCAACCAAACATAGCACAGTAACGTGTTTTATCAAAAAAGATGCTGTGCATACCGCTGCACATAAGTAATTCATCCTGTCATTGAAGCAAGTTCTAGAGCTGCAGATTCTCCAGTCTCCCTGAATGTCTCCATGTATTTACATTCAAAAATCCACAAAACAAGTAAAAAACATCATCATCTCTGCTAACTTGGCTGTTATAATTGTGCGTGATAAAAAAAGTGATCTCAGAGAGGAGACTGCTTTTTAGGCTGGAATAATGTGAATGTTTCAATGCCAACTGCCAGCATTGCCTTTGTCCACTGCAGTGTCAGCTTCAGCCAAGTTTGTTCTCATTCATGTGTGCATCTTGGCTGAAGAGCAGCATTTTTGATCTGGTAAAAAATAGAAAATAAGCTAAGCATCACCAGCATACTAATGAAACCCAAATTTCCTGACAGCTGCTGGTAGACCAGATCAGAATGCCACTGAATAAGCCCCATAGCACTATGACAAGAGGGCACCTACTGAGACCTATTTGCCATCCAGTTCTCAGGTTCTCCTTGGAGACCTCCATTGAAAAACAGAAAAAATCTATAGGAAAACTCCAGTCTATTCCAATAGTGTGACAGTCGTCTTTGGTTTATCAAAGGCTCATACATTTACTGAAATCAGGATGGAGTCGTGGACACATCACTTTTAGCTAAGGAAATCTGCAAAGACTGTATTCTGCTCTTCACTGACAGGGAATAATGACAGCAGAAACATTCTGTAACAGTCATTCACTGTCCTAGTGATCTTCATCCATAAGGAGAGGAATAGATATAAAGTGCATTCATACTGATATCTGGGACAGTGTGGGAATTAATGGTGTAGTAACAGAGAAGCAAAGGTTGAAGCATCCACGTTCCCTAGCTCAGCACGTCGGACTTTTCTCTGAGCTGCTGGATTTTTTTTTTGTTCTCTCTGCAGTACCCATTGTGCACCTCAGTTGTATTAACTATTTTATTTCTATTCTCTAATGAAAGAAGAATTGAACACAGGATGGCTTTTAGCCAGGGAGTTATAGGTGCTGTTTTGTTTTCTGTAAAAGCTAACATAACAGGTTTGATTTAAGAAGCTCTAGAATTAATAGAAAAACTGTTGTTCAAGATTGGTAAAATGCTATTAAAAAGAAAAAATGTTGCTACCAATAGTTTTTGTACTGCATGACCAGACACTTGAAAAATTAATTTTTCTATGTACAGAGTCTAGGGGGAAAAAAAAAAAGATATATTTGAACCTAATTCATCACTGAAATAGTTCTTACTAGACTGAAACTATTGGGCAATAGATTTGGGGGATTCTAGGGGGAAATCTTGGTTAGTGAGTCGTTTTGTATTAAATGAGCAAGTTTTGGCCATGATTCACAGCAGACATGAGCTACAGCTTTTGAGGGTTACTGCTGTGTTCTCTTTTTTCCCAAGTACTAACTTGCAATTTCAGTTTTAACTAAGCACATTCTTATGAAAGTTCTCAGTGATGATGTTTACAATGAAGAATTCTTTAGGGAGATATGTTCCTGGTTTTGGAAATTAAAAAAAAAAACAAGCCAACAACCACAAAACAAACCCAACAAACAAACAAACAAAAAACCCGACAAAAAACAGATCAACTTTGTGGTAATAGAGTATTCTGATAACTACAGCTGTAGTAGACTATAGCAGAAGCTGAGTGTCTTGTGTACTCATAACCACATTAATTTTGATAGAATAAGTACGTGAAGAAAACGAGGAGGGTAAGCCTGACTTAAATAATAGGGACATATAATTATCTAGATAGACACCTAGATAGCAACTCTTCTTGTTGATGATGACATTTGGTAATGAGAGCTGTTACTTTCCAGCAAGAAATTCAGGTTAATAAAAAGCAATGAATTGATTTGACTTGATATATTTAAGAAATGTAAATTTTACAAGAAAATATGAAGTGAGTGAAGTCACTGTACAGTAGGTTCTATTATTTTCTTCTGGTTTTAGAATTATGAATTTTCTAGGAATGTTATATAAGTATTTCTCAATGGGATTTGAGAAGGTGTTTATTTTCCTATGTACGAAAATGCTGACTGTACTTCTGTTCCGAAATGTTGGGGAGGTGCTAAACCAGCTATTTCTATAATTATTTATTCTGTAAAGTCTTAGTAACTTCAGTGACTTAACCTAAAGAAAGAAAGAAAAAAAGAAATCACTTCTGTCAACAATTGAGTGTGTGACAAGCCAGTGGAAAGTGACAGAAGATGGTTTACGATAATGTAATTATAAAAAAAAAAAAAAAAAAACACCAAAACAACTTATACTGAGCTAATTGAAGAAAAAAAAGCCAAAGAAAACTTTAAAGAAAAAAGCCTCAAACACCCTCACCCCAGCCCATTTTAGTTCAGTGCCGATTGCTGTCCTGCATATTTTGAGTGTTCCTGGTGCAATCTGGACAACATAGTATGAGAATTTATAACCAAGCTGAATGTGGAGAATACATTGGCTGCTGTCATTGACAGCACTGGGCAACCCCCTCTGTTCTGTACTTTACAGGTATTTTCTGTTGATCCATTTTTTGCACTGCATCTGATACTGCAGATGGTACATTTTTGTGATTGTATTTAATGATTAAGTTGACATTTCAGGCTTGGCTGTTTGGCAGATTTGGGGTTTTTTTTTGGTTTTGTGGTATTCTTTTTTTTGGAAAAGAGTATATTCGATAATAGATGCAACTGTGTTGAGTGCTGGTGGATATTGCTTCTCAGGCTCCTGTAGCTATCAGCTGGAGATATAACACGTTTTCCATGGGAGCTAGGTCAGTTTTTAGAATTGAAAGTGAAGCTGTTTGTCCTTTCTTTTTCATTTCGTTTTGTGGCAGCGTCATGGATTTTGTTCAGATTTGTGGGAGACTGCCTAGACTAAACAACTGGCATTGCAAGCAGCAAAAGTCACTCTCTACTCAGTTCATTTTGAATTAGAACCGTCTATTATCCCTCCACAGTGAGTTTAATAACTCCCATAATTTTCCACTACAGATTCACATAAAGGGCATGTTATTTTTTAGAAGAGAAATACATTTTATTCTACCTGGACCTGACAAATCTATTGGGAAAACCTTCCATTAACTGAAGGAAGAGCTTCCTTTATTTCACACAAGTTCTTTCCTAACCTTTCAGATAATTAACTGTAATTATGCTTCTATGTAATTATAGTGTTTATGTTCTAAATATTCTGAATTCTACCTTCGTGCAACAGTTATTCTAGCTTTTCAATAGATGACTCCTCTGTGGCGCTGTGCAGTCCTGAAGTAGTGCTCTGTGTTGTAGCTACTTTTTGGTGTATGTTTGTTGGAATGTAGGGAGAATTGTTCCTCAGAATGAATATTCATTTTGTCCTAAGCTTACTTCCTTTATAATCTTTCAGCATTATTGTTTCTTTTCTTAGCAGCTTTGCAATTTACTTGGTCCTGGACAAGGACTTTTTGAGAGTGGAGGTAGGGATTACTTTGGGTTTTATTAACAAAGCTAAGACTATAACTTTTACACAGGAATAGGCTTATTTATGGAGACAGGCTCTGCCCCACATGCATTTTGTAGCTGCCATCCTAGCTGGACAGACCTTTTCAGGACAATTGAAATGATTGGTTAACGTAAGAGCTTTGCAATTGGTTATACAATCTCTGTCATAATGGTTCATTTTATAAAACTGTCCTGGGAGATGCTCACCCACCCTTGCCAGCTGAACTTTCCTAGTCTGTCACACTGAACTGACCTGGAATTTTCACATCGACGTATTTTTGTGTGTCTTTCCTAGTATATCAGACTGTGAACTTCAGAACACACGGGAAGTTTCCCAGAGATCACAAAGGCAGAGCAGCGTTTCTCATGGTGCTTCGGTATGTTTGCAATTCCAACTAGAATCAGCTAGAAATGAAATAACAAATTCATCCAAAATTCTTAACCTTCTAATTTAATTTTAATTACATTTTGTCTGTTAGATTATTTTCTGTCATCTGCAGGATGGTCCCTGGTGGAACTGATGCATCTGTTTCCTTCAGGTATGCAGAATAATCCCTATGTCCCTAATATAGTTCTTCCAGCTCAGCTTTTACTGTTTCAATTCAGATAATGAAATTTTATTTATCTGGAATATATGCTTGAAATATTTCTGGAAGAGAAAAAATGTCATTTAAATATAATCCTCCGAGATCTAGATAGAATTAAAATGTTCTTTCTTATAAGTGAAGAATAGAAGGACTATAAACATGCCATTAGAAAATGAAATTCTAGTCTGCATTCACCTCTCTTGTCTCTAGCACAAAGAAGCTAGCCTTGCATGAGGCCTGAAGTTCTTAGCTGAGGTCTGATAACCTATTTGTATTTCTGCTATCCTGAAGTCCAGGTGGAAACAGAGTAGCCCATTCCCTATTCTTTTTCTCCAGTACGTTATTAATAAAACAGAAAAAAACATCTAAGTCATAATCTTGCTATAGCCAGTTCTGTTCAGACTGTGTATTCCTTTGGACAGGAACTGTGTCCTGTATTGTGTCTGCAGCACAAAATCATCCTCAAGGGCAGAGGCTGCCTAGGGCCAGGAGTGAGACAGGCGTGTGCAGTGAGCAGCAGCCACAGCCCAAAAGACCTCCTACTAATTCAATTCCTTTATTCCTTCAATCAAATAGCTGTTACATTCTGTTGGATGTAGTTTGGCAGTAGAACATATAAACAGGTTTACTGTAGCATCTCTGCCTAGGGCAGAGTGCTGTTCACTGGCTCTGAAGTCTCCTAAATCTCCCAGGCATGGATTACAGTTGGGTCCGTTTTCCTAATCTTGTCCTTGGCTCTGCAAGGTGTGAATGTATCAGCAAGTAAAGAGTTTGGCCAGCATGCAGGGAACACGTAACTGTGCCGGATTGGCCAGACATATGTGAGATATGTGGTGTAGGAGTGAAAACACAGTATTCACATCCATTACACCAGCAGTCCTGGGCCAGCTCCTTTCTTCCCATGCCTAAGAGGCTTTTGACTTAACTAGTGTTTTGCTTTGCTCTGTGACACTTTGAAAGGTAACTCTAGCTGGAGGCGTAAATTAAAAGTTAGTGTAGCCTTGAGATATGCATAGGGTCTTTTATGAATTTAAATCCTATTGCTGCTGTGTTAGTTTTGGACTAGACATGCCTAGGGCACGTTCACTGAACATCATTCTTTTGAACAAAATGCTGTAGTGGTTATCCATGTGATACTGGAAGTGGGTATTTAAGGAAGATGTTGCTGACTCATAGACCTGTCAGATAAAAGCAGTATTCAGAGAGGGCACAATAGCTGATCTGTTTGCCAACTTGAATAAAAAGTTAACTTTCAGTAGGACTGTGCAGATGGAATGTAAAAGGAAGGCAGAGTATCTTGTGGAGAAAGAAATACAGAGCTTTGAAGCCTGGAGACACAGACAAGCTTCAAGTTACTTATGGGATCCCTAATAAAACTGTTGCTCAGCAAAATGAGGACTTTGTTTGGAAGACTTTCTATTTGTATTTTTCCGTTTGTCATTTAATCTAATTGTAAATTCTATAAATTGTGAGTAAAACATACTAGTATATGGGACAATTTGACATGCATCACAGGAACTGTTAACTGCAGCCAGTCGTCTCTGCAGTGTCTTGGAGAAAACAGCACTTTGGCCAAAGAAACAAGAGAACTGGAATATGAGCCAGTGGTAAAGCCAAAATGAAAGAATAAACATCTCTTCAAACAGCAGACTTTATGGATGATGCCTGAAATTTGGCTAGGAGATTGGGCCTTCCTCTAAAAGCTATCTTGCAACAGATGAATGAAATAAGTTTCTAGGTATCTTTCTTCTTTTTGCTATGGAGACAAGTCAGTTTCTTTATAACAGCTTCTGATGTTTCAGACAGCCAAAGATTATGACAGGATGAAATACTTCTCTGTATTTAATTATCGTGTTTTAAATTTGAATTTGTCAGGAGACTGGTTAAGTAGAGTCTGCAAAATTGTCAGGCAAAGGAATCTTCTAAAAATAAAATGTTGTTAGCAAGATATTCAGCAGACACGCATAAGGTGAAGGAGTTAATACATAAGTTTAGGAAGAATTGAGCTCATTATAAAATAAATCGAAGATGGATGGTACCAGGCATTCTCTAGAGCCCCTCAATGAAATGGAATATCAGAAAGCATGTGTGGTAGAAAGCAGGCATAGAGTTGTCTGTCAGCAAGAATCAAGTGGTCTCATTCATCTGACGTTAATGTGCGTTTTTTATCTAACACCCCCCCCCTCCTTTTTTTTCCCCCTAATCAGAAGTGTCAAACATAGCCTTGGTAGAAAGAAAAGTGCCTTCTTCAGTGGGGGTGGGTCACAGGAATCAGATGGCATCAGGGAAGAAAGGTTTTGCAATGCAAGCTGCACTGAGGGCCATGCTGGTGGAGGGATGTGGTGAAAATGAGGAGTAGCTGGCAAAGAGGTGGATTCAGTGTAAGCCGTTCAGTTTTGAGACAGCTGTATTTCTAACGTAATGGGAAATTTCCTCAAACAAAAATTTACCTTTGAGGAGATGGAGATGATTCTGTATAAACATTTTTCTAGACATACCATCAAGAGAAAGAAAAAAGGAGAGAGAAAATATATACATCGTCATTACTAGAAAAAAATGCTTTTCTGACAACAATAGCTTCTCAACAAAATCTCACAGTCCTAAAAAATTGTGAAATGTTGTATTAAATTTCTTGCCATTTGTTTTAAGTTTCTGCGACCAGAATGTAAAATTTGTTCAAACATTGTTTACAATGTCTAAAAAAGGAACAAAATGATACAGATTTGACGTAGCATAGTTTAAAAAATGGAAGTCCTGCTCAGCCTGGCTGTTAACCATTCATCTTAGTAACAAGACCTTTTAAAGTTGCTTTTGAATAACAATAGATCTGGAAATAAAATTATTATTTGAGTTTTAATTGTACTGTTTCTATTCCAAGACCCATTATTTACTAATTCCTCATAATTGGCAAGATAAGCTTTATTCTCTAACCATCTATAAAATGATAGTCTTTTTGTTAAACAGAATCCAGCTTCAACATAACATTGTATATGCTGTGTGACAGTATCTGTTTGCTATGCCTTTTTATTTCATTTAAGTCTTGCAAAATTTTGGTAACCAAAACGGAATCTCCTGGTACTTCAGAGGAGTGTTAATGAAGTGGTTTACTGTGACCTTCTGAAATTGGCTACTGTTTGGCATCAACTATTGGTAAGAGTCAGTTCCAATGCATGCATATTTATGTATGTATATATATATATGTGTGTGTGTATACATATATACACACACACACATACATAATACCGTCATTTTACATAAAGGCCAACTAGGAAAAGGTTGGAATCATCTGCCTCAGTATTTTCCCAAATGCTTAAAGTGCGAATCTAATGGAAATAGTTTTCTAACTTACTCGTCAGGGCTGGAGACTGTGGGAAATGCCTATATTTTTGCAAAAATAAATTTCAACCTGTTGAACAAGTCTTTTTTTGTCTCGTTCCTCTGATTGATTTATTTTCTTTCTAGTAACAAAGTTGATAGAAATGAGGAAGTCACCGAAGTTTGAATTGCGTGTGATTTTTATGGAATGGAGCAAACTGCCAAGAATCGTTGGGCTTGAGCAGATCAAGGGAACCTGAGTGATCATGTAAGAATGATACCTTTTTTGATTTTGTGTAACATTTCATGTGCTCCTCTGCAACAAAGGGAAAAGTGATTTTTCTGATAAAAAACTTTGCTAAGGGCATGAAAAATTATGTTCTCCAGATACAGAATAGAATTGGTAGACAGACATTTTAAAACGTAGCCACCTCAGCATTTTATTCCTCATTTTTTTGATGGATTATACAGAAGACAAGATGATTAGATAGCTCGACATTAGAGATTTAGTGTGAAAAGCGAAGTCTGAAATTCTGTGGTTGTTTTTTCTCTATGTATTTAATAATCCCCTGGATTTTCTTGCTGACTTTGCTATGCTGACCCTCCAGGTTCACCAAGAGGTGTACTGGCTGACTGGAAATGTCAGACAAATATCAGAGTATGCCAAAGCAGTTTCTTATAGGGTCAGATTCCTCTTCTGAGCTAGCAGCTGTTGTTCTGAAGTATATTTAATGCCTTAAACATTTGAATTGGTATATGCTAAAAAGTATGGAAAAAGTTCAAAGATGTAACAGCAACATATGGCTCTTTTAATTTAGTGAAAGTGATTTAGAGATAATGTGAATAATCCTTAATAAGTGAAATTGAGTGAAACACTTCTCAGTGCTCATACACAACTTAGCTGAGTTTTGCTTACTTACAAACATGTGTTATACATTTGGTTATTTTAATTTTAATGTTGTTCAGTGAATAGGGTAGTACACATGCCTTCTAGTATCGAGATACCAGAATCATGATCTCTCATGTAACATTAACAAAATGAGATATTTTTTATGTATTTTTATTTTTGGTTCTCTAATTTTGCTCAATTTTTTTGTTGAAACACAAGCTAGAAACCATATATAATGTCTCCTAAAATAAGCACTGTCCTCATTCTTTGGATCTGTCCTGCTCCTATTTATTTGCTAAATGGAATCTCTAAACACACATCCAAGGCATTTCAGGTTCCTATTATGCTATCAGTGCTTGGCAACCTCTACTTAATTTTATATCCTTATAAATGACTTGACAATGAGCCAACTGTGTTAGAATCATCACAGTCAGAAAATCTTGTTCTTTTCCTTTCTGAGAGTTTATTATGAGTCAGCGATGTTTGTTTCTGTAGAGAGGTTTGTCTTACTACATCCATGAAGGAAAGTATTCCTGATACATTTGATGTTGATGTCTATCATAGTGTTTAAAAGGCTTGATTTCAGTTAGGTATCTAGGGAATTAGTTCCAGAATTCCCATTATCCTAATTAGTTTAGCCGAATGACACAACTTAATGCGCTTCCAGGGAATTATTTCACCCTTCAGCTGGTGGCATGATACTAAAGGAAATAGATGATGTAATTTTTGCACTCCCAGATACATACCTTGTAGCTGTGCCCTGGTGTCAGAAAATCAAGTGTCTAAATAATGAAAATGCTACAAATGTGCATTGTTGCACATTATGGAAAATGACAGACACTTAATTGGCAGCTAGTGTCACATCTCAGTTTGTGGCATTTCCTTTTCAAGAAGTAGATAGCACAAATAAAAAAGCAGTGGCCTTGATTCATCTTAATGGTACTATTACTGAGGGAGTGAAGGCCAGGATTTTGATGCTATTTGTATATTAGTTTCAGAGGAAATACATTGCTATCTGCAGGGTGACAAACAAAATGGCTTCAAGAATGGGACCAGAAGGCTGAAGATTCCAGTCCTGGCACTGAATACTGTCTAATAGTACCTAGAAACCCGGGGGCTTTTGGTGTCTAATTTAAAGCAGAGGTAAGAATACTGTTCACGCTAAAATTGTGGCTATTAATATTATTGGTGCTTTGGAGTTGTTCTTCAAAATTTTGAATGGTACCTTTAAGGATGGCATAAAGTCAAAAGGGGCTGGCTGACCATTGCAGCCACAAAGCATAATGTGTTGCATCACATGGAAAGGACTGATGTGTATCCTAGGGTCCTTATTCCCAGCTCTATGGCTTGGCATTTGGCTGGATGAAACAGCATACAATATGAGAGTGTGTTGCCAAGTGGAGCTTGTGGTGAGGATGCAGCCTCTCAGTGACAGATGCAAACTTGAATGTAGCTCAGAGTGACGCAGGGAGCGCCCAGTCTGGGTGCTAGGCATTGTTATCTTTCAGCTGGTGGGCTGTGCATCCGGGTAATGAAGAGCTGCTGCTTGTCTACTGCACTGAGCTGGGCCTCGAATTTTTGTAAACGTAGCAGTGTTTTTTCTGTGTTACTGCCTCTCTACTGTTCACTTTTGCAAGGAATGGTAGTTGGAGGCACATCTTGCCTGTATCTTTTAAGACTTTTCATTGTTTCCAACTTTTTGCCATAGAAGATAGTGGCTTGGTTTTGGAGGTGAATCCTTTAGGTGCCAGGTTCCTGTATGTTAGGTTCTACAATAAATATTTTACAAGTTTTACTCTTTATAAAATGTTACTTTTTGACTCCTGTTAAAATTTGGTTGCTTTCTGTAAAAAACTTATCTCTAGGCTAAAGGCCATACTGTGATTATCTTGTAGATACAAAATAGCTGATTTTAACACATTTTCTTTCTCCCTTATTTCAAATAAATCCTTCTACTGCTCTACAGCAGTGCTTTTTACTAATGAGAGCTATTGCCAGGCTTCCTGGTTATGGCACTTTGTTAGAAATGTGCCTAACATACAGACATACAGAAGTGATGGCTTACTGGGCTTTCATCAGTTCTTAGCCAATTTCGCAATTAGGATGAGCATTTTATTTGGAGCTCTCTGATTCAGTTCAGATCTCTCTAATTCTCAAGGGGGTGCTGCTCACAACAGGAAAAATTCAGTTTTCATAGAGACTTGTCTTCAAATTCCTACATAAACCAGTAATTTAACAGAACGGTGTTATAACTGAGATGGAATATGAATTATTTGTCTGTAACGTACTAGAAAGTTTCAAATATAGCACCACTATAATAAGTAAGGCCAGGTGTCTTCCTTTTCTCATTAAGATTCTGTTTAGACATTTGTAGAATTCCTTTGTTTTGGAACAGTTTCATCATTTTTCTGCTTCTGTAGATCATTTGGTACATGGATCGGATATAATTTTACCAAAAGCCTATTCACATGCAATAGGCCTGTGTTTCTAAAGAGAAGCTGTTTCTCTGATTCTTTCAAAGATGTTAGCAGATTCTGCACCATATTGAGTGCCCTTTGGCTGCAGGTAAAGAATCTAACAGCTTGTGGGAGTGCTAATTAGAGCTAATAATAACTTCAATGACCTGCCTTGGCTTTAAAATGCCTGACAGAGATTGCCCTGTCCTTGAAGGATAGAGATTTTGTTTCTGTACATGTCCGATTAGGGATGCTCATGCCTTTGTGTTTCTGTGTTTAGTGATCACCCACAATTAACTAAGTGGGTGCTTGTGTATGAATGAAAGAGAAGTGGGTGGTGTTGGGCAATCAAGAAGAAAAAAAGGCAAAGAGATCTCTCAGAAATACTACACCAGAATTGCATTATTAGAGAGATTTCTCTTGTAGACTCAATAGCCTTGTTAAAACTAGAAATAATAATAGGAGAACAATTAGAACAAGAATTGGATTACTCATAATTAAACCTTTTCTCTCTAATTTTGGTACTTTCTTCATGGTTAGTTTGCTGAAATATGTACAGAGGGTCTGAGGGAAGTGAAAGCTTTAATTTGAGCAAGTATCCAAAAAGGTCTGAGGTATGAGACTTTTATTTTATCTGGCTAACGGGTTGCTGATGGTGGAGAAAACAATTGTGTTTTCAAGGAGATTGCCCTAGACCTTTCCTAAGTAAAATTTTTAACGCTAACCACAAAAAAGAATTACAAACTTTTACGAGCTGTTATTAGAGTGATAAATTAAGGGGTTTTCTGCCTTCTCTTTCTCTTGCTGAAGTGATTTTTGGAAATCAATCAATTAGAAGTGGGAAAGGGTCTTTAAAATTCTAATAGAGCCAGAAATTATAAATAAAATCACTGTAGTCATACACAGAAAAGCAAAGGTTAAATTCTGTTTTCTCCTGCACATTCTCTGCTGATTCGCAGAGAATGCTTCACAGAAACTCCTGGGATTACCCCAAAATTTTAATGGTGTAAATGACATCAGAATCTGATCACTGTATTCTTTAGGATTTGAGAAGAGTTTTTAGAAAAATCAATAAATTAATACTCCTGGGCTGAATGTGAGAATCATAGAATGATTAGGGCTGGAAGGGACCTTCAAAGGTCATCTAGTCCAACCCCCCTGCAAGGAACAGGGATATCTCCAACTAGATCAGGTTGCTCAGGGCCTCGTCCAACCTGGCCTTGAATGTCTCCAGGGATGGAGCATCCACCACCTCTCTGGGCGACCTGTTCCAGTGTTCTACAACTCTCATGGTAAAAAATTTTTTCCTAATATCCAATCTGAATCTACCTCCCTCTATTTCAAAACCATTACCCCTTGTCCTATCACAACAGGCCCTCCTGAACAGCCTCTCCCCATCTTTCTTGTAGGCCCCCTTGAGGTACTGGAAGACCGCTATAAGGTCACCCCGGAGCCTCCTCTTCTCCAGGCTGAACAGCCCCAACTCTTTCAGCCTGTCCTCATAGGAAAGGTGCTCCAGCCCTCTTATCATCTTCGTGGCCCTCCTCTGGACCCTCTCCAACTGGTCCATGTCCTTCTTATGTTGGGGGCTCCAGAACTGGACGCAGTACTCCAGGTGAGGTCTCACGAGGGCAGAGTAGAGGGGGAGAATCACCTCCCTCGACCTGCTGGCCACGCTCCTCTTCATGCAGCCCAGGATGCGGTTGGCCTTCTGGGCCGCAAGAGCACCTTGCCGGCTCATATTGAGCTTCTCGTCCACCAGTACTCCCAAGTCCTCCTCCTCAGGGCTGCTCTCGATCCATTCACCACCCAGTCTGTATTTGTGCCTGGGATTGCCATGACCCAGATGTAGGACCTTGCATTTGACCTGGTTGAACTTCATGAGGTTGACACGGGCCCACCTCTCCAGCCTGTCGAGGTCCCTCTGGATGGCATCCCTCCCTTCCAGCGTGTCGACGGCACCACACAGCTTGGTGTCATCAGCAAACTTGCTGAGGGTGCACTCCATGTCACTGTCCACGTCACCGACAAAGATGTTGAAGAGGGCCGAGCCCAACACGGACCCCTGAGGGACGTCACTCGTGACCGGTCTCCACTTGGACATCGAGCCGTTGACCACTACTCTCTGAGTGCGGCCATTGAGCCAATTCCTTATCCACCGAGTGGTCCATCCATCAAACCTATGCCTCTCTAGTTTAGAGAGAAGAATGTCGTGTGGGACAGTGTCAAAAGCTTTGCACAAGTCCAGGTAGATGATATCTGTTGGTCGACCCTTGTCCACCAATGCTGTCACCCCATCATAAAAGGCCACCAAGTTGGTCAGGCACGATCTGCCTTTGGTGAAGCCATGTTGGCTGTCACCCACCACCTCCTTGCTCTCCATGTGCGTTAGCATGGTTCCCAGCAGAATCTGCTCCATGACCTTGCCAGGCACAGAGGTGAGGCTGACCGGCCTGTAGTAGCCCGGGTCCTCCTTGTTCCCCTTTTTAAAAATGGGGGTTATGTTCCCTCTCTTCCAGTCATCGGGGACCTCGCCAGACCGCCACCACTTCTCAAATACAATGGCCAGTGGCTTGGCAACTTCATCCACCAGTTCCTTCAGGACCCGCGGATGGATCTCATCAGGTCCCATGGACTTGTGCACCTTCAAGTTCCTCAGATGTTTCCGAACCTGCTCTTCAAGTACAGTGGGCGGTGGTTCATCCTCACAGTCCCTGCTAGTTCTTTCCACAGCTTGGGTGGTAAGACAAGAAGCATCTTACACTGTTTTGTCTGCTCCCATACTGCTATTTCTACTGCTTACTCCTTTGTAAACTGTATGTTTTAGTTTTTTTCAAATGCTATTATTCATAAATTAGATGATGGGAAGCCTGATTAAGGTAGACTGCATTTTTTTTTTTTTTAAATTGAGGATAAAAACTTGAAATTACAACAAACAATAATGGCAACAACAAAATAGCAGGATGCAATGGTTAGGGTCTTTAGTTCTAACTAAACACTTGGCTTCAGTGCTGCCTGAAAAACTCTGAGCAGACTTCTTACCCATCTTGCTGCCACCCACTCATTCCTGACCTCCTGTAGTCCCCATCATTGTCCTAGTCCAGCTGGTCATTTAGTTGCATAGTGAACAAGCTCAGGGAGCTGATCCAGCTAAAAAGTAGGATCACCAGCAAAAAATAGGGTTATTTTTCAGCTAGATGAGTTTTCAGGCTGTTTTGCTAGAAGCAGCTAAACTGGCACACTGGAGAGACTTACGAAGTACCTGCAACAGTGGCCTGAGGCAAGGGCTGCTTGAGTTGTTCTTGTCACTAAGTGTGTAATGAACTCCAGCCTTTCCCTTTGACTTTAAAACATCTGCCATCACTGAACACTGGTTAAGTTCAAAACACAAAAATCAAGTCTTTGAGGCCTTGATTTTCCCCAGAGCTGGACAGATGTGGAACATCACCCCTTCTCTTCTGTTAATATAAATATTTGATTTTCTGCTAGATTCTTAATTTGGCATAACTCATGTCCGTAGTTTCATTTTGGTTACACTGTTAAAGGGCATTCTAAACATCAATTGCAAAGAATATTCACATTTGATTGGCTTATTCTGGTCGATTAAGTTTACTCAGGAGCACAGTTATGGACTGAGGGACTAACTTGCTGCACAGCAGGAGGGAAAATGTTGGTTTACTGCATTATTATTATTATTAGTAGTAGGGACTGGAATCTAGGATTAGATTAATTTGAGAAAGAATTTAAATAATTAAATTTTCTTTAAGAAAGAATTTAAATAACTACTAAGTGCTTGATTCAATACCTGTAGAAGGCTTTTGAGATTCTTACATAATGTAGTTCAGAAAGAAAGATGGATAGTTTACAAATCATGTATCTGGCACAATAAACTGGAGGTTAAACCTTTTCCACATGTCCTAAAAGCATTGCTAATTTATATTGTTATTTCTTCTTCACAGTTTAAGCACTGAAAGTAATATACTGCTTCGGTAATAGTAATCAATTTCAGAAATGCAGTAGCTTTGTATCTTTCCGAAAATAATAAGAGTTTTAAGTAGTATCGGTCATTCTTACAAGTGATTAAACTTTAAAAAAAAGTCCTTGGAAGGTTGTAAGCTCTGGATTGAAAGCATTGCCTGAATAATACCATTCAAAATATTTTGTCTGCAGTGTTTGTCCCATGCCCCTTCCCTTCCTGTTGCCAGCCCCTAAAAAGGAAACCTTGAAGGCATTGGCACTGTCATCTTAACTTAAAAGTACAAGTGACGTAAATACGAAAACTAGCAATTCTGCTTCACCACAACACAAAAGATAATCAACTGAAAATATGACTGATCCAAATACTGCCCTCTTGAATCATAAATATAATTTCTTAACATGATTATTTTTTGTCTAAATCCTCTAAAATTTAATTATTAGTATTTTAATAACTCATAGAATTCCAATCAAAGGTTAGTTCTGGACAGGTGTTAGGCTGAAGTTATGACAATTAATTGCTTGGACAATAAATTAATTAGACAATTAATTGCCTATTAAATCAGAATGTATTTGATAGTTTTTCAGTATAGTTTTTATATTAATGTAACTAAGGAACACACACACCCCTCCCACTTCGATTTGACAGAATCTGTAATTTGAATGGCTTTTGGAAATGCAGATTGGCAAACATGGATTTAAAACTTAACTGATGCCCTCCAACATGCCTTATCATCCATTGTTGCTGAAAGGGAGAAGAGTGGTGCTTGAAAGACTGAATAAAATCCTTCAGTCAGATACTACAGATTTTTTGCAGACTGAGGTGCAGAGAGTCGTAAGTGATTTAATATGCACAAGATTTTAAAATGAAAAATTCAACCTCAGCAGTATTTCTATGTATTTGTTTACATAGAAAATTGGCATTAAGATTTCGGAAAATATGCCAATGTAGCAGAATTTCATGGAAGTTTGTCAACTCCAGAAGCAAAGCAAGGTCAAAAGTGTGTTTTTCTTTTTGTCCTTTGACCTGCTCTGTCATCTCCCCCATGGTTCAGTACCTTCCTCTGTAAGTAGTCTCCATCAGTTTTACTTACTGAGTAAAGCAATATGCAAAATTAGAAAATGGTATTTGGATTGAATATTTCAAAATAGCAGAAGTTTTGAGGGTTTCTCTAATAAAAATTGATCTTTCAGATGGGACATGCAGTTTTATTCGAGCACGATATGTATTTAAATGCCTTCTCCACTCATATTCAATATTTCTAGATTCTTTTTTGTCATTTCCTTTCTGTTATTTACCTGATAGCTATTTGTTGCACTTGGAGCAACATCATGAAGTCTGGAGGCCAAATAGAAGCCCTAAATATAAACAGTATTGTTGGTAAAAGATTCAAATGGATTTTTACTGGACTGGGCAAGGAAATTGGAGAGGACGGGAGAATGTCTATGAGTATCTTTAGGCAAAAAACTCCCATTTCCACAGCCATGAAGCAAACGTGTTGTATTAGAAGTGTTTCAGCACCAGCTAAAGTTTTCGTCAGCTGATCAATAATGGGTATGTGTAAGGATATGCAATCCTGTGCAGTTAATGCTTCCTGGGAATATTAGCAATTTTAACATTTTTTTAAAAATTAAAAGGAACAAGCAAGAAATATGTCAAAGTAATGTAACTTTAAAACTGGTACATTTTTCTAGAAGAGTGGCTACAAAGTGTGAAAGTGGTATTTTACTTAGAACATGGACATTAATTTTTTTTTTTTTTTTTTGGTGAGAATTGTAGTTCACATTTGGCCTATTGCCAAATCAGTGAACTTTATCACCCAGTCTTGGCATGTGCGGATGGATGGCCCCTTCTGTCTGTCTTGCCAGTTATTGCTTATGTTGCCAGGAAATCTTAGTCATGCTGCTTGCTAGTGGCTGCTGGCCTGTCCACCTGCTGCCAAGCTATTCCATTGTATAAGGAGGCTGACTTAGCTTCAGCAAACAGTCTTTTGGCTCTAGCTAATGTATAGGAGAAAGGTCACTGTGCTAAGGCCACCCTGGGGAACCATATGGTCTTATGAGTTACATCATCAATATTGCACTGCTGTTGATGCACTCCTATTACTAACCCTAAAGCCCACATGGATTGGGCATAACCGTGTTTTCCAAAATGCAATGTGCGATATAAACCTAGAGTGAACCACAAAACAAGCAGAAAAGACAAATGTTCTCTTTAATAATGAGTGGCTTTACTGATAGTTATTTTCCATTAAAATTACATATATGTTAAAAAAAACAACTATAACCTTCTCTTGTTTGAGAGAAAAAGGAATAAAATTAGTTAAGCAGTTAGATTGCACTGCCACATTATCAGAAATGTTCTGTAGTTTCTCAAGTGTCATATGAGTTCAACCACTATTCATACAGTAGTAGTCAGAGGAACATAATGACTAAGGCAAGTGAATTGCAATCCTCTGGTGGATTTAAGCTCCTCATTAAGATGTTCAGTCACTTGCATTAGTAGAAATATTGAAACTTGTTTCATGCATGGATAGTTCTTTTGTCAATCGAGTTCCCATTATTGTCTCTTTTAATGGGAAAAAGCAAAGGGTCTTCAATTAGTTAGACTACAGTTATATTTTGGACTCTGTAGTGAAAATTTATGTCTGAAATTATATTTGTAGATTTTTTCAGGTGCCAAAAGGAAGAATAACTGTTTTAGATGATAGAACTCATGTTAGAATTCTAAGACTCCTGAGAGCATTGCAAATGCTGTGAACATATACAGTATTTCTGAAACACAGCCACTCAGATAATACATTTGTAGAACTTTTCCTAATAATAGTGTAACATAGATCATTAATGTAACTGGTTAGTACCCCAACATCTGAACTTTCAACTTGCAGGACCTTTTGGACCAGTATTTTGGTATGTCATAAAATTTAGCTCCTGAATCCCTGTTTAAATGATCTAACTAGAAGTAACCTGAATTTCAAGGTCAGTGGTGACGCACAAACTCCACTGAAGTAAATTAAAAATAATGATGTTTTTTAGCCTTCTTTCCATAGGCTGTAATCGTGGTATATTTGTGCGTATGAAGAAGAGGGAGAGAAAGAGAATAATTCTTTTCAGTAATTTTTTTTGGCCAATTGAATCCAACTTTATATATAGAAAGATGTATCAATTATTAAATTCCTACATGTTTTCTGAAAATCAACAGCTGGATAGAGAAGAGAGACCCTTGTAGCAACACATTTGCTATTGCAATTAACATAGAGTTCAAGTAAACATTTAATTCTAGCACCTTGCTTATCCATGAAGCTTAGTTGATACCTTGCACTCTGGCTGTCATTTGGAGATAACCAACTGCTCACCAGACAGGGAAACTCGGAGACAACTGGCTTGTGCTTGAGTTCAGCTTATACAGGCATTGTGGATGCAATTAGCTCAAACCATTTTGTTCCTGGATTTATCTTGTTTGGGCACTGGTACCAGACACAGGAGAGTAGTAGCTTCCCACTTGGTGCACTGAGCCTCTGATCCATGAGGATCCTCTGATCCTGATCCATGAGCTTCTCTGCACTAGCCAGTCGATGGACACAAGCAACCCCTGAAACAGTTACAGCATGTGTGCAGACCAAGATAAAAAAGGCTAGGTAGCAGACATGAGGAGGTGACAGTAGTGCAGGGCTGGGGAGAGAGTGGAGGAGGAGGAAGACTGAGGAGTGCAGACTGAGGAGGAAGGGTTCCTAGCAAGGGTGAGTAAGGTACATGAGGAAGCTAGTATGTGCTCGGACATCCATGGGTATCATGGGGGGCGCCAAGTCATGCGTAATTCAGGAATATAAACATGATGTAGAGATGGGGCAAAGGAACTGCGAACCTTGGGACAGGAATGTCATGGAAGCACAGCTGGAGTGTAGGACATGAGGAGTTTAGGATACCTAGGATCCAGGTGACTGAAAACCAAACTTACCTCTGCTGCTGCTCATGGAAGTACTCATCTTAAATTCAGCCACCAATCAACCACGGTTTGTAAGCAGTGCACAACTTATGAGATACTTAACTTGTCTACCTGAGGAAAGGGGAAGGCTAAGTGTGTTCCAGTTGATTTTGAACTTGTAGTTAGATGTTTTAGCCAAGGAGTTTCAATCAGAGGAACAAATTACTGTGCTTTCTGTTCCATGAAAGGAATTGGGTTTGCTATCTTAGCTTTCTGTCTACGCTGGAAAATTATAATTTTCTCTCAAACTAGCAGTAAGAGCTGGATTAGTAGTTTCCTGTGAGCTTGTTTGCTTTAGTCTGTGTTCTTCTGTCATTTAGTATAAACTCAAATTACACAAAATTACGGGAAGTTAGGGCACAAATTATTATTACACTGAATATGCTTCAAGGAATTAAAGGAAGGTTGTCTTTACATTTTTAGTATTTATTGCAGACTTTAAAGAAATGTTACATAGTAAAAGTGATATTCACCTTCAGTGTCAAAGGTAACCATCTCATTGTCTTAGCAGATGTTAGTTCTTGATCTCTGCAGTTTAAATGGCTTTTGAATCTTCTACGTTTCTTGCATTTTCTGATAGTTTTCAGCTTCAGGTAGAAATTATTATTTTGGTAGTTTTTAGGATCTGATATGGTGTACTCCATGTACACAGCATTTTACTGAGGAATTTTATCTGAGCTTGGGAGGATTTGATATACTCAACACATCTTTTATGTCTCCATAATATGATTGGGGAATAAAGAAAGCATAACAGCTAATTATAGTTCTATATAATCCATTCCCCATGGTCATGTTATAATCTTAAGGTGTTAGCACTGTAATACTTAAAACACAGCAGAACTGGACCACAGCTAAGATGTTACCTTCTCTTTTGGGAAAAAAAAAAATAAGACCAGCTCAACTGCCAGCCGCAAGGCTGTCAAGTAAAAGTGCTAGCTCGACATCAAGCATTTTCATGTCAAGTACTGTATAATTCTGCTCTACGTAAGGAAGTGGAATAATAGAATATATAATGGAATAAAATTCCACCTAGTTTTACGTTTCCAGGAGAAGAATCAAAATAATTAAGAGCTTATGTTGAAATATTTTTCACATGCTTTTAGAAAAAAACATCTTGGCTTATCTTCAAGGATGTTATTTTTAGGTGCTTATTTCTGATCTTTTTTTCTGGGTTGCTGCTTTAGATAATGAATTTTGCCAAAAATACCAAACCTATTTCCGCTATATCAAATGGACAAGAAAAACATGGCATTTCAGAAAACACTCTGTGGTTTTTACGAATAACCTTTGTGTGTGTTTTAAATGTGATGTTTGCTTGGTAATGCAATCTATTTATTCTACATAATTAAGTATAAAATAAGAACCTGTTAATATGTATTTATGTTACATAACTCAAAAGGATTTACATACACCTATCTACAGTGATTTACCTGCTGCAGTCTAATTGCCTATGAATATTTTTTTTTTGTAATGGTAATTTCTTTTACTGTGTAAGTGGATAGAATGATACAGAGAAACTTGAAGCAGAGAGTTCTTTTTTTCTGGGTACAAATAAATGAGAAGGATATTTACACAATGATTGCTCTTTTAGAGGATGGTGTCCCTCATAGGCAATTGCTTGTGCTAAAATTACATGCCAGTACACTTCAGCTTTGAGAAAGCTTTGTAGCTCCTTATGGTTTAAACCATTCATTGCTGCAAGTTCTTGCTAAAGCAAGAACAAGCCAGCTCCCAGGTAGAAGGATGTTCAGGTGAAATATATACTATGCTCCCTGAAAGCTGTCTCCACTGACGGTGTTAAAGGCCCTTTCATGTAGGGCCTAAAAACTTCACTGCCACTTCCTAGTGAGGACTAATGCGTTAATTTCCATTTGCGTATGCCATGTGGCAAATGGATTTGCCTCATTGAGAAATGAACATGAGGAAAAAGACTCCTTGAGGTTACTAGGTGTGGCCAGCACACTGGAGCTGATCTGGAGGAAAGACAGAACTAGTTGAGCTATACTGACGAATGAAATGGTAGCAGTAATAAGGCCAAAGTTTCAAGAACAGGGAATTAGGTCGTCTTCTGGACAAAGCTGATGTGACTGGAGTTTGTATTGGAGAAGGAGAAAACAGGGAGTGAAAGGTGCAGAAATGAACATTAATGTAAATGGAGAGCTGGAATCAACATAATGGAATATCAAGGCCTTTTAACCTTTTAACTACTCTCTGTAGCAGATCTAGTTAGGCTGTGGATATCCTCTAGAAGAAACTACAGTAGTTTTTTTTTTCATTTTTAGAAATGTACCTGCTCTGCTTCTTAAATCAGTCTCTCACTTCAACGTACTATGAACTAGATGTATCTGCTAGTGCTAATACGACATGTGATCTGTCTTTTGTGGCCCACAAGCAAGGTTTTAAGCTGCAGAAGCAATGAGCAAACAAGTGAAGTCCGTTGACGTAGGAGTACTAGGTCATGAGGGGAAAGGGGGATGGAGAGAGTGAAGTGACTGACCTTCTATAAATGGTGCCACAGATAATGGGGGCAGAAGCATGTGAGCTGGCATAAGGCAAGACCTGTAACTGTAAAAGAATGAAGGTGCAGTGATTTCCTCTCTCTGCCTTGTGTTTGTATCTAAGGTGAACTAAACTTTAAGCACACAGTGGAGTCTAATAGATCTGGATAAAGACAACGTGAGAAGCCATCAAACTAAAGTTAGTGTTACGATTTTTGATTCTCTCAAAATATAGAATTTGACCAAGGTTTCTAAATAGCTTGCTAAGGTTCACATGACTGTGAAGGATGTGCAGGCCTTGCTGCCTGGTGAGCCAGGCCAAGTTATGATATTAATTTAAATTTATAGTTCTTACTGTGTTTTTAATTCAAGGATTTGATATTGTCAAAATGAAACCCAAGGGGAAGTTTAATCTGCAGAATCCAAGAAAGGTGGTCCTGGCCTCCTTTAGACTGAAATCACTGTGCTTGTTACATACAAGCATTTTTATCGCAAATGGTTTCTAAACCTGTTAATAAATTTAACATAAATGCAAACATAGCTACTGAAAGAGGCCATACTTCTGTGAATGTGCATATCTTGCTTTATTTCAGCTAAGGAGAAAGCTACATTTATCCCCTCCGGACTTAGAGTATTAGAAATGCAGTTAGATAAGAAGGAAAACTACTACTTGCTATTTATGGTTCAACAATGAAGGCAAACATGGGATTGTCTTGGTCAACCACATTAGAGAGGTTTAAGAAATGCAGTTGTGTGATGCACTGTCATACTCAAGTCACACAGATACTGATATGATGTGCAGTGTCACAAATGCATAGAAAATGAATGTCCAACCGCGTAAATGATAAAATCCTCCACAGTGTTTCCCTACAAAACATACTGCAAATGTATCTCTTTTCACTCCAGAGACATTTGTCACCACTCGAGGTGAAAGGCAGCCTACATTAGGCAACTCAGAAATGAAAGCTTAAATGCTTGTCAGATAGCTAGAAATTTTTATTCATAGTAGGAGACTGAATCTGTTTTATAGAATACTTCCAGCCCAAGATGATTATGACTGATAAGAGTTCAGTGTATATTTTCAAACTAATACATTTTTAAATTGGCTTCAGCAGAAGTTTTGTTTAAGGTTAGATCTCCCTTAGTCTGAAATCTCGGAACGTATAGATTTTCCACTGAGAAATGTTTGTTGTGATTGCAAACAACTACATTTTCCAATAAACACAGTTATAAATATTGTGTTTTAAGAGAACATAACACTCAAAAAAAACCCTTAAACCCCAACATGTTGATAAATAGCCAGTCAATACTACTTAATTTTTTATAGCGTAAACATTTCAAAACAAGTTCGTAATCACTATTTATGTTTTGATAGGGTATTACCTTTTTCTTTCCTCCATATGTATTTGCTGGGATGATGATACAAGAAAGCAACAGGAATGAGAGAAGTTGCAACTTTTCATTTCTTCTTTCTCTGAATGAGAGTTGGGGAATGTGATGCAAAATTCTACCAAGAGATGGGAAAAGGAAAGCGTTATCAATGCTTTGCAAGAAAGTCTTTGCCCGTTAATCATTACACCTTGAATTCTCCCGTCCACTGCTCCAGTCTTTCCTTTTATGGAAGTGAAAACGGAATTTGCCTATTTCCACCCTTCTTCTTTTTATTTTACACCACTGTTGCAGTAATAATTTAGAACTGGATCCTTCTACCTTGCTCAACAGTGCTTGGCTCTGAACACAGTGGAATTGAGGGCATTTGTTCTCTGAAATACTGCGAAAAGCCATGGGTAGCCAGCTCAAATTTGGTTGGTCAACAGCTCAGTCTGAGCACATTGCAAAATAACCGTAAGAGCTGAAGGTTAATCTAAATATTTCATTAACATAGACAATCCCAGTAAGGGAAACATCATAATTCTATATATAATAAACACTTCTCTTATTTCGGTGATAAAATTGGAACCTGATTTTGGATAATTGCAAAATGTTTCCTTTCAAATTAAGTGAACAATTTTTATCACATAATAAGCTTTACTAATGAAACACAATTAACGTCTCTCTCCACTTCTGGTAAAACAATCATAAGAAGTGTGTATAGTAAGTAGGAGTCATTTCAGAGAAGAACTTACAGAAGAAGTTGCTACTAATATGGCATGGTTTATATTGGAAATCAAAGCAGAATCTTAATTACAACAGTTTGTGTAAATGCCACAATGAAACAGGTGTGTTCTGCAAAGAGTGATGGGCAAAAATACTTGCGGATAGGCAGCAAGTATTACCACTAAGTGGGATCTCAGATACGAGCAGGACAAAATGCTGTGCTCTGGGCCTTGTTAGCATCAGCCTGGAGCATGACAGTTTTCTCACATCAGTCAATGTTCTTGAGACTTACACTAGCTCATTTTAAAAGAACTAAGTGCCAATTATGATGAAGCCATGGCATAGGCTGAAAATCGACTTGCATTTCCACTAATCATTGGATTGCCAGCTTGTGTGAGTTAATGTTGCCAACCTCCATCACTACTGCATACCTGAGCTAGTATATAATAGCCAGAAAGGTCTATACTATACCTCACTGTCACAAAAAGAGGCTCGACTACAAGGTTCAAGCAAACGATTATTTGAACTGCGCTTACGGATTAACTGTAAGGTTCAAACTAACAATTTATTTGAACTACACTTGCAGATTCAATAGGGCGTGACTGCAGGTTTTATAGATACAATAGAGGAATGCACTATCACAATTTAAAAGCAAGAATACACTATTACAATACACTATAATCATTGGATTGCCAGCTTATGTGGGTTCACACTGCCAACCTCCATCACTACCTGCATACCTGAGCTAGTATATAATTAGCCAGATAGGTCTATACTATACCTCACTTGCATGCTTTGACAGCATTGTGGAATTTTCCTTAGAAATAGGTCTCTGGCACAGTAAACTTTCTCTCAGGTTCTGAATGATTAAGAAGCCCTCATGTGCTCAAGAGAGGGTGATAGTATAAATTCTTTGCTAAACTTAGTTTGTTAGGGATTTGCTGTTAGCAATAGCAAATAGAGACAATATTTTAAGAACTTTGGAACTATCTGTGTTGGACTAAATGACTGAACAGAGCTCGTAAACTTGACAAATGTATGTTTTGTGTATTCAGTGACCCTCAGATTTTTTATAAAGCCTCATCATATTTACTAAATCTAGAAAGTGTGAAATGATAGCCATACTATCACAGCCTGAGGAATTTTTCATGTTCTATTGTTTTTATAGTTAAAACTATTTTAAAGTATCCTGGCTAAAAGAATTTTTTTCTCTCTTAGAAGGCAATAAGCCTTATAGGACCCATATGCCATATCAGAACTGGTATGTTAGGCTAGGAAAAAAAGTGTTCTCAGCAGGGAAAACTCTGCTGTCATGTTTGATGCATTGTTTTGGCATACAAGAGCATGCTTCCTAGAGAGTGGACCATGTGCTGGGTGTTGCATGAATAAAGGAGAAAATACAGATCAATTCCCTTCTCTGCTCACTCCAAAAAGCTTCAAGTCCAAGAAGCAACAGACAGCTAGAAAACTCTACAAGCAATCTCGAAGGTCATACCAGTCACCACAGTTGGCAGTGATCTTGGCACACTAACATCTAAAGAGCTGTCAAGACTGATTGATCAGTGTGTGTGTGTGTGAAAGTATATTAATAAGAGGGAATACAGAAACTGAGGTGATATGATAAAATGACTGGCTGGTAAATACTCTTTGCAGTAGCATTTTCCATGGATGTGAGCAAGAAAAGGATTTGCAGTAATTGAGATAGGAGATAGGACTTGGACAAGAATTTAGGCTGTGATGGCGAACAGGAAATGCTATATTTCAGCAAGTTAATGCGAGCAGAAATTACTGGTGTGATTTAGCACAGCCTTGCAGTGAACTTAAAAATGTAAGCTGAAGATGATGTGAAGATTACAGAACCAGTTGAAAAGTTGAATGGTAACACTAGCCACAGTAATCAAGAAAGAAGAAAGTATTTAGGGGAGAAAGATTATCGGCTCTATTTTCTGCAGACAGGAATTGTTCTGAAACAGGGTGGTAGATCTGACAGGTACAGACAGACATTGGATCTTTGTGAGAAGATTGCCTGGAAGTAAAGACTATAGGAATCAGTCTTTGGATTTAGTTCTTAGAGATCCCATGTAAGAAACCAGAATGGCATTATGAGCATCTTATGAAGGACTGCTTAAAGTGATAAGAGGAAAACTGGAAAAGAAGGAGGTGCAAAAGGAGGAGGAACTGCCTTCCTCTGTTCTATCTGCATCACTTCATTTGACAATCCTGCATCAGTCATTGCTGGTATTAATTTGTCTTTTCAGTGTTGACAGAATATCAACAATAGTGGTGAGACTGTTGAGCAGTGCTGTGGGAATAGTTGTACAGCATTTAAACGCAAGATTCCACCATGCGTTTTCAGATAAGTTTATGTAGCACAAAATTGCATGTTATGGCACATTAGTCCACAGAGAGCGGATGCAATGTGTTCTGGAGGAATGAGCTGCTCCAGTGGCCTCTATAGCATTTTTACATGATGTGTTTTCGGAATGTGAGTTTGGTCTGGTTTTTTTTTTCCCTAGGTTTCTTCTCCATTTGATTTACATGAGTAATTCCAATTACCTTTATTATCTACTCCTAAAGAGAGGAATGGCTCTCCTGCAATGTAGTGAACATTAGAGGTAAAAGACTCTTGATATTTTCCTGTGAATCTAAATATTGAAATCATAACCTTTGCCATTTTCAACATGTTTACTTGGTCACTTGAAGTTACCTATGTGCTTGAGCTGCTCTCTCTCAGCTTGGTTAATTGTAATGTTTGTGTAGCATATATAACATTCTATGAACATATAACCTAAATTGGTTTAGGAATTAGTTCCTTGTACCAAAGACTCTTTCTTGATATACTTTTGTATCTTGTGGGACTAGAAAAAATGGAGACAGGTATAGAGGATTCTATTTATTTGTAGAGAATGCTGTCTGAATTAAGCTGGATACTTCTGAGACACACAGTTGCCTGCTGGTCTGCCAGGGCAATATGAACTTTAAGACTGTTTTGCTACAGTTTTGTACCACTGGCAATGGCAAAATTTCCAACAGCTGAATACAACATAGGTACTAGAAAAATCAAGAAATAGAAATCTCAGGACTATAAGAAAGCTGGGCAGTTGATATAGGGAAATGACACCTGGATTATGCAAGCTGTTCTATGTCCTGACGTGACTTTCAAGCATGAGTACAAGGTTTATTCTTTAGAATTGGGTGTATTGTTACTCATGCTCTGGGTAAGGCAAGTAGATAGCTTGGTATTTGCAAAAAAGCTTGATTCTTGAAAAAATGTCTGAAAATTAAGTTCTTAAATTTAGGCTTAATATGTTAGCCATAAAATTTAAGGATCAATTAAAAAAAAAAAAAAAAGTAGTTATTCTACCAAGTGAGTAGATTTGATCTCTTTTCCATAACACCCAGCATTTGCATGTTACTTAATTTTTCACACTGAAATCACTCATACCTACTGTAGTGATCTGTTTTGTTTTTTTCTTAAATACTAAATTTAGAAATAGATAATCCAAACTGCTCTTCTGTGGACCAGATAGAACACATATTTTCTATTGCATGGAAGCTAGTGCTTTGCCTCCTTACATGAAATAGAACCTTTCTTAAACACACAGCATCCAAAACCAAATTTCTAGCTTATATTACTGTGTTTATATCCGGTTTGCATATACTGTAAGAGGGCTTGATAACCTTCTCTCTTCTGCTAGAGATGCTGCTTGTACAACATATACCCAGGAGGTAAATTCTTAATCAGAATCCCCATCTGCTTCTTGGCTATGTTCCAATTATAGCTAGACCTCTTGCACATATTCACATCTATAATAAAATTGATGGTTTCCACTATTGAGAAGCAGCATGTGACTAATGGTGCATTGTACCATCCAAGCTTTTGCTTAATATATCTTTCTAATCAAGTTAAATAAGGGAACACAGAGCAGAAATTTCAGGCATACAGACCTGTTTTTTTTTCCTGAGACCACACTGTTCATCAAGATGGTTTTCAATCACCTGAAGACCAATAACACTGTAGTACAAGATGTTCTTTAGGTTTAGAAGAGATTTTATGGGCCAGAACTTCAGCTGGCCATAAATTGGCTTCTGTGCAGCTATAACAAGTTTTCACCAGCTGGGATCCACCCTGTGTTCCTATAAGTACCACTGGCATCTGAAAAAAGATTCTGTAATGGTTATGCTAATACACCCGAGGTTATATGGCAAGAAACTTTTTATGTGGCTGAATTTTCAATGCGATTTTTAAATCCAGAATTTATTCTGCCTGTTTCGTCTTCCTAGGATTTTTTTAATATTAAATAAATCTGAAAAGACATTTTTAAATGGACTTTTTTGGGTGGATTCATGGTGTATGTAAAACATACCGCAGTGCACGTAAGTCTGAAACTTCCTTTACAGCAATAGCTATTGAGCCATCAGACTTTCAGTATTAAAATTCACAATTAAATATTTGATCAGTAAACTTTTTCCGTTTTCTGATATGAAAGAAAACCATTCATTTGCATAAGCATAGTCTTGTGAAATACCCCTTTCTTCTGCAAGATATATTTATACTCTGTCACCTCTCGTAAAGTAGTCATCTTCCAAGACTCATCACTCAGAATATTGTCTGACTTTCCTTGGACACACAGCTGGGACTAGGAATTGCATTCTTGCAATTTTAAGTTTTCTTGTAAGTTTAATGCATTCAGTATATGTGTGCCTTTTAATAATTTTTAAAACACACTCAACTAAATAATTTGTGT
This sequence comes from Tauraco erythrolophus, assembly GCF_009769465.1. Lineage (NCBI taxonomy): Eukaryota > Metazoa > Chordata > Aves > Musophagiformes > Musophagidae > Tauraco > Tauraco erythrolophus. Next base: position 15,945,948 of record NC_141478.1, on the reverse strand, counting down.
TATGAACAGCTGTAAACAAAGAAGAGACCTCAAATACAGCTGCGAAGCATAAATGCAATTGTACAGTAAGTGGTTCACCTGCTCCTACTTTCAACTTTGAAAAAAAAGACATTTTTTAGCTTGTTTCCTTCGATGCTAGCCTAGTGCTTTTTGTAACAGTGCATTACTTGTTTAGTTGCCTTAGAGGAGTACTATTTCTTGGCTTATGTGTCTGCCTTCCTTAGAGGTACACTGTGTTCACTGGGTATGTCTCTGAAAGCTTGGCAAATCAGAAAAGCACAGATTAGATGAATCAAATAAAAGGGGAGAACAAATCCCACTAAATCTGAGCTGCCTATGCTCTTGTATTATGTGTAGAATATTGTGCGCTTGCATATTACTTCTGCCTTAAAATAGGTAAGGAGCTGGCCCGCTCTCCGAGTTTCATTACAATTAGTTCTGTTCTTCAGTAGGCTGGGCTAATTTCTGCGTGGCTGTACACTGCTGGAAAGGGTGGTACACTGCAGGCTTTTTTTCTCTACCTGCATTCTGTCTTGGATTTTCACTGTTGTCAGGGCCCTATTTCAGGGGTGATTGTAGACCTGTAACTTTGGCATTGAATTTATCATAATTAAAGCAGATTTTTCATCTGTAACATGTAGGAAAACTTCCATGAATCAGCACTGCAGTGTCAATACGGTAAAGAATAGATGTGCTTTTGGAAACCCCAGCATGCCTGCTGAGCACATTTCCTTTCATGTGTAGGAAATGGCTGTGTAGGAAATGGCTAAACACATGCAATAAACCTCATTGGAAGACTGAGACCCACCCAACCTCCCATACCTCCACTCCACCCCACCTCCCTCCAGGATTGAGCTTCATGGTTTTAAGCAAAACAACACAAGTGCAATGCCTTTTGAAGCTGCCTTGCATGTTCACCTCCCTCACATCAAACAGAAGCACATCGGAAAGAGATGAATACATGGTAAAACCAGCAATGCTCTCTCCCTTCCCTTTCTAACTACTATACTTAGGAGGGAAACTTTTTAACAACAAATAGAAAGCAGACATATCAGAAATTGATTGATGGTTCTTATGAATGAAGATGACAGCAAGAACAAGAGAACTAGGGCTTACTGTAGGCAACATATTTGAAGAAGACACACTTGAAAGCACTTAAAACAAAAGGCAGAGAACCATGCCAAAGTAAAGGAACTTGAAAGTCATTAAACTTCAAGTGCTGATTGATGATGACTCCTAGGAGTTAACATGCTCACAAGAGCAAAACCTGTGTCTCTGTGGAGCTGCTGTCACTGAAATTGAGACTTTATGAAAGGGAAGAACAAACAGACAAGAGAGCTGAAAGAATAGGATTAAAATACACAGGGTAGATACAAACAGATCTGAACAATGAAACAAAAATCTCTTTGACAATAAGGAAAAACAACGAGAAACACAGACCTGTTATCTGAATTGATAAAAGTCTTCACAGCATAGCTAGACTAATCAGTAGTAAAAAATATTTCCAGGCAATCATTTCTTCTGTACCTGCTGACTGCATGATTTTCGACTCCTTTGTCTGAAACAAGTGGTTCTGGCCACCAGAGCCAGGAGACACTTTCAGGGGCAATACTCAAGGTCTTGGTATATTTAAAAAAAAAAAAAGATAGAAGAAGGGAGGACCTTTCCTTGCAACATCCCTTGTTCCTTTCTCACCTCTCCTCACCCTAATGTCTCCTTTTTCTGACTCGGGAGCTAGCACATTTTGGCTTTCTGCATTGTAATATTGTACTCGTTATTATCAAGTGTAAGAATGGGAAGATGAGGAAGAGTGGTGGGGAAGCAGACAGTTTGAGGTAGTTAATTATCGACCCCAAATGTTTTTGTTTATTCCAGGGCCTGACACAGCTCTTGCTAGTCTTAGCAGAACTTAGATACTGGATTGGGTAGACCGTTAGATCTGATGTATTATGGCGGTTCTACACTTCTGTAAGATTAGAGGAGATTATAGGATAGAAAATTGGCTTAGTTGAGAGATGAAGAAGGCTTAATACTTTAAGCATCCTTTAGGGTAAACATACATTTAAAATATTCAAACTGTCTGAAAAACTGCCTGAAATATTTTCAGGAACTTTGCCTTCCAAAAACGTCTGGAGCTAGGCAGAAGAAAGGAGCAATAAACAGTATTGCAAGTATTTAACCTTTTTGAACCTTAACATTTTAACTTAGGTTCATGTTCTGTTTGGCATAGAGATTGAATCAGTTTGGCCAAATTTTTGGACAAGCAATGTGATCTTTTTAATGGGATTTGTATATGAAGATTTCGTAATCAGCTACCTGCTTTTATTCTTTGGCAATTCTGCAGGTGTAACAAGGGTATTTGAAAGTTCAGTGTGACTTCTCAGTCTACTTACTGTTGTGGTGATGGGAGATGTTGTCCTTGGATTGGATTTTCTGAGGGTTATGCTAGTTGCAAGCTTTTCTGGAAAATGCCCAAGTTCATGCTTATTTCCTATGCTAGGATGAACATATCTAAATTTTCTGGGTTATTTCTACAGGTAGGGCTGTAAGACTAGCATGGGATTACTTTTTATCCCAAGTGACCGGAAGTGTTCCACAAGTCGATGTCATTAAAGAATATCCCTGTCAGATTGTAGCTTGCAATAAGCAATGTATTATCTGCAGATGTGCAGATGATGTTTTGGGACCCTGAAGGAATGTGTAGGAAAAGCTTTTGCCAGGTGTAAGCTGTGAGTCGTTTGTCATTTTCTGACAATGAAGAATCTCACACTCCTTCATGAGCACCAAATGTACTTGAAATTGTAAACTATGTACACCCCAGCCACGTAATACAAGTTGATATCTTTAAATGAAAGACCAAATCTGCCTCTAGGTAGGAATGGTTAACTACATTTTTGCATTCCTGGCTGAGTAATATATATGCTCAATATACAATAGTGAATAAATGTCACGAATTAAGCTAGAGGAGGATAGCTTGGCATTATCTTCCCACATATGCCCTGTAGGATAATTCCAGTTCAATTCACAAGAAAACAGCTAAAAAGGCAGAGAAGTCCTTAGACAGATTCTTTGTTAGAACCTTTCAGAGAATGGAAGATGCTTCTAGCTAGTTTCTAGCTAGTCTGTGCAGTCAGATTGCCTTCTGCATTCCTATTCTCTGCCTCCTGACTGCTGACTGGGGGGATGCTGTTATTCCCTTCAGTCCCACAACAGTTTTCTTTACTATTGGAACCAGATTTCACCTAACAAAAGAAAGGACTACATACAGAAAATGTGTGCCTCCTTCTTGGTAGGGCGGAAGAAGATAGGAAGGGGTTATTTGGAGAGGTATGGTAGATATTTTACTGAGTTCATTTGAGAAACAATTTTTGTAGAGACAGCTATTCTTCTTTGAAAATTTCCTGATGTATGTTATACTATATGATATTCAATACTGATCCATTGTTTATTTCAGTGACAATTGTATGTTGGAAATTAGCTTGCTCAGGAGATAATTGAAGCAATGGAGAAGTTCAGTTGTGATGCTACAAAATGGTAAAAGAATTGTTGGCTTTGTTCACATAAATAGAAATGAGTGTAGCCTACTAGAAGAAGGGAAATACTAATTTCTCTGTTAGTTCTGGCACTGCAAATCTTTGACTTCTGGATTAACCATAGAATAATTAAGTACACTGGCATTCCGAAGTCTGTAGTTGTTGAAATGATTCACAGCAACAAACGAGTATTAGACTTGAAGCGACCATCACCATGAATTCAAATAATTTCTTAGTAGTGCCCTGTAAATACTGATGTTCCAGCACTGAAATGAAAAATGAGAAGAGCTATTAAACACTGAATTTAGCACAGATATTTCCTCTTATAACAGATTAATAAAATTTCAGCATTCAATGGGCCTTTGACACCCACCCTTCATCCATGGTATTAATATTTTGGCATTGCAGAATAGGCCAAAAAAGCAGGCATATAATTAAAAAGAAACCCCGCCACGGTGTTTTCTCTAGCTCCACTTTCTTTTTTTTTTTTTCTAACTGTATTCCTCCATTTTATATGGAACATTTTAGGGGGGCAGCATGGATAAGAAAAATCTTGTTCGCCATCTGGGAGTCACACTTATTGCAGCCAAGTGCACTGCAAACAAGCCCTTGAGCATATGCTACATACATAAGTGCTAATTGAGAAAGTCTGATGTCAGTTACGTAACAATAATGTTATTTGCCAAATGACCAGTTTGTGCTTGTGGCTTTTAAGTAGCTCTGGTTCAACAAAGTGCTTGAGAAGTGCCTTTGCTTTGAAGAGGAAGCTGAGCAAAGGGCTGAGGCAAGCTGTGCTGAGTGACTGAATGAGCACTGTGGGAGTAACAAGTTCAATAACCAAGAGAGTTGCCACAGACACACTCAAATAAAATGGTGGTAAGCTCATCTTTCAGTAACTTGGTTGGGAGATAAAAGAGGAGAAGAAAGCAAGCAAAACAGTGGCTCTGCCGTAACATCTCATTGCAAACACATGCACAATTTACTGTGTAAACCAACTTCTCGAGTTTCTTCCATGCATATTTATTCGGGGTTGAATATGTCAGCCTTCATTTCTCACTCATACATACAGATGTTGGATATGCAACATTAAAGACCTGAGATTTGGGGATTACTTAAATTTTTATTTTCATTCTGTTTCTTTTATAACTTCAGTGTGAGTTTGCACCAGAAGTAGAAATTCTCTTTGCAGAAATCCATAATACCTTCTGAGACAGAACAGCGATATCCAGTACAGTATTAAAAGACTAAGGGTACGGTATCTGTGAAAGTGACTTGAGAGCTCAGAAACTTTCTATAAAGTAATAGAGATACTTAAAAGTTTGGTCTACATGGTTATTGAAAGGATTTTAAATGCTAATCAAGAATACAAGTACCAGCCTAAGAAGTAGATTTCTGATGCTACAATTGCACATTTTTCTACAAGTTGTAGATGCCCTATCCCTGGAAGTTGTTCAAGGCCAGGTTGGATGAGCTTTGGGCACCCTGGTGTAGTGGAGGGTTTGGGGGGATTGGAGGAGTGGAGGGGGATTAGAACTAGATGATCTTTGAGGTCCCCTTCCAACTCTAACCATTCTATGATTCTATGATTTTTATGGTGAGGGGAATACCAGAATTCTGTTGTACACTGGGCGAACAACCTTGCTACCCCAAGTACTCCCACTTTGTCTCTATAATACAGGAGTCAGACTAGTCTGTCATAGTGGTTCCTCTTATCCTGAGCAATTCAACCGTCTTTCAGAGACAGACCAGGATGTAGTCACAAAACATATCCCTAATGTAAGCTGCAGTTCCTTGATCCTCCCATTATTCTAAGTGTTAAAGTGCATTAAATATAATTTATTTTCTATTCTTGAAGGCTGAGACTTACTTTAAAAGGTTTAGGACATGATTTAACTGGAAAATTACCATCTCATTTTGATTTTGGAGTTTTTGGGTTTTTTTTACTAGAGCATCATTTAGATGTTTCTCTTCTGAATACTAAGAATGAGTCCTGGGTATGACCATGGGCGTATCACTGTGGCTGATGCTGGAAAAGGACAAGGTTAGAGACAGTTTTCAGTCCCGTTTTAGTCTTCAGAATTCAATTCATCCAAATTAATATTGAGTGATTTCTAAAAAGTTTGATTAAATTTCTTCCCTAAGAGTAGATACATGCTTCAAAACTGCTGGTTTGTGATTTCTAGATAAGGGCCTATTTTTGACATACGGATTCTGCTGTCGGGTACCCTAGGGTAATTCAGAGTTGTTTCACTATGGCAGATGGCTTTGTATTCATGATGCTTACAGCAGAGGTTGTCCCATATTTTATTTAATAGTGAGAATAGATGAAGGGTCATCTCTTTCTGTCTAGTCACTTTGCACAGTGTTGTTATAAAGGTGTTGTGGCTGGCGACCTGGTATGGGATGATTCTGTGCTGGTGCAAAGCCGTTGGTGCAAGGTGCAGTAAGTTTTCTGCTATCATTACCTTTCTTGTAAGTAGCAAGGAGAAAGAGGAATCTGGCCTGTTCTCCAGAAACATAGTTTGAAGATTCAGCCCAGCTACAGCAGATTGTCAAGGATTGTCACCATCCATTATTTTTTTAAATAATTATTAATGACCAAATCTAATAGCATGACAGTAAGTATTGTAGTTACAAGCTGTTTCGTCTTTGCTTTGGTTCTGTCTTCAATACTCCATGCTCCTGAGAATTAATTCTGTCTGTCTTTCTGCATCCTTATCTATTGGCAATTCTCTCCCTTATTCTTTACTTTCTCTCTGTCACTTCTGAGCCGTGGTTCAAACTCACCTGACTGAGGTTTCAAGCAATTTATGTATGTCTCCCACTGACTGTAGTATTGTTTAGTGTTAAAAGGAATTCAGTCAGAAAAATAATGTACCACATCCTGTGGAGCGTCAGGCAACGCTGGTAAAAAAAGTACCCCCAAAGCAGGTGTATTTAATGCCACCATTAATATGTTTACAGATTGGAAAGCGAAAAAGGGAGGAAAAGTAGCATTTTTCTGTCTCAAGTTGTTTTTCTGAACAGTTTTGTTGTCTGTAAGCAATGACTTTAAACAATTCGACAACATTGAACTTAAAAACATAAGCAGTAACACTGTATCTAGTGTTCAAATATGACATTAGGAGCCAAGTGTTTGGATCTGGTTTCTTTCTGTGTCCCTTATTTCCTGTTAGCTCACTGGTAATTTACTCAGCTTTCCACTGGTTCAGATGTCCCATTTGCTGAGGGAGTTTAATAGTACTTACTTTTCTGGAGTGTGGTGAGGCTGAATGAATCCTCTGTAAATGATACTGGATTCCTGGAGGAAAGGTGCTATATAAGTCAAAGTAATAGTTTTGTGTCTAATTGAATGCTTCAATCTAACAGATGGGAGTAAAGCTTAAGAAAATGTTTGAACGTTTTTTCCCTTGCTATTTCTGCTATTTTTATGTCTCAGAATTCACTTTGAAATGAATGCCTGTTAAACGAACGTAAACGTTAACAGAATACGTTTTCCCACACACATTTATGTTCCCACATCAAAACTTTAACTTCAAATTTATTGTTTTTAAATGACACACATTCCAGGGCAGACTGTAACTGCAAGGAGGCAAACAACCATTCCATGTGCCGTTTGGCTGTAGCTCCGCTTTGCTCCTTGGCAGTGGGGCACGCTTCATCCCACAACCTACTCACATCTGTTGGGATCCTGCACATTCGGCAGGGCAGATGTTTTCTTTCTAATGAAAATATAGCTTAAAAAGATTGTTGACTCTGTCTTTCACATTCTCATGGGCTGATCAACTTTCTGTGGGTTTTTGAGTAAATATTGATTGTTGTCAATGAAGGGTGAGATGTGTCATGACTCCATTCACAGCAAAACAATGACACCCACCAAGGAGGATTGTGTCCCCATCACCTGCTGCAGTAGATAACTTCAAGCCAACCACAAACTCAGATTTCTTTGCACACAGGCTCTCTGCTTCTGCTCCGATTCCTGCAGTTGCTTGATTTCATGCCTCTGCTCTGGTCTTGATTGCAGTTTCAATCTGTGTCTCTTTTTCTAGGGCTTCTGACTGGAGAACCTGATAGTTTTCTTTCCAAAAACGTTAAGAATTGACATCTTATTTGTTTAATAACTTGGGGGGGCAAAGCACAAGTGTTGATCTTGTGAATTTTCAAGCTGACTAATAGGTTATTGTGATCTGAGAATAGGTAAGCAGTCTAAAATATATTTACTGTGGAGAAGAGAAGCCCTGTTGCAAAGGCCTCATCTATGAGATGCAAACCTTTCTAAGCCCATATTTGCTATGGTACCATGGACCTGTACCTCCATACCTGTGTGTTTGTTCGCTCTACACTGTGGTATGAAACCCCAGAGCAGCCACCACTGGCCTGCAGTGCCCTCCCACTGCCCTTAGGAAGAGCACAGAACCAGGCAACTAGCTTTTCCCCTGGAGATTTTATTAGTTTAGTTCAAGCAAAGCTCAATGCCCTGCTATGTATCCCTTTCTTTTCTGTGTTCTAATTATAACTTCAAAATTTTTTTTTTTAATTTCCAGATTCCATTTGGTATCTTGTACCAAAATTTCCTGCAGAGAAAGAATTCAGACTATTGGATTAGAAACCTTTCTTGCCACATTACCTCACAGATGGTCCAATCTGCTCTGCAGTTCATGCTTGACAGCTAGTTAATCTGACAGTGCAGGAACACAAATTTAAAAATGCAAGTTCTGGATCAGCCTCAGGTAAGCACTTCAACTATGTTCTGTACCCTGAAATTGTAGGCATGCAATGGCACACAAATCACATGTAAAGAGAATGATCTTGCTACTATCACTTACATGTACTTCTGGAGAGAGATTGTCCTAGTTTCAGCTGGGACACAGCTCTTCTTTTTAACAGCCAGAAGAGCTCTGTGTTTTAGTTTTAGCCTGAGACTTGCTCTGAGAAGAACATTGACAGCGCACTGATGTTTATAGTTGGCACTGATGTCTCAAGGACTTTTCAGCTGCCATGTTCTTGCCAGTGTGCAGGAACACAACAGGATAGGGGGGAGCATAGCCAGGACAGAGAGTCCACGACTCTCCTTATGATTAGGGACTTAGATTTAGGATTGAGGGCCAAACTGGCCAATTAGTATTCCATATCATGCAGCATCATGCCCGGTATAAAATTGAGAGTCAGCTGGACAGAAGGGCCTTTGCTCTTCCAGGACTCTCACTTTCAGACTCTCAGAGTGCTCTCTGTCTTGCTTTCTATTTTTGGGCCTCTTGCTCATCTGGGATTGCGGTATTGGGATTTATCTGTTTCGGGATCATTAATTCGGGACGAGATGGGCCTTGGTCAAGAGGTGGTGAGCAATTACACCGTACATCACTCGTTTGTATATATTTATCATTGTACATATGTGTATATATTAATATATTAGTAGTAGAAGTAGCATTAAATTGTTCTTATCTCAACCCATGGGTCTCTTTCCCTTTCTCCTTTAATTGCCTTCCTCATCCCTGGGCGGTGGGGGGCGGGTGAGTGAGCGGCTGTGTGCAGTTTAGTTGCCGAAGCGGCCTAAACCACGACAGAGATCCATATTTGGTACTTATTCAAAGACTCGTTGAAAAGTGTCTGCCTTTTCAAACTAAGATATCTGGGAAGTTTGGCCATAGTAGTACATATTAATTAAGATAGACATATACCATTCTCTTCTAACCATAGTGGATACAGAAAATAAATCAATCAGTGTTTCGGTTTAGTTTATTACTTCAAATCAACAGAGAAGATTTCATTTCCTTTGCTCATTAGAGGGGAACACTTTAATGAGTGATGGTCTACACAGAAGTAGAGAGGTACATAGATGCACCTCATCTAGCATTAAGGTAAATTGCCACAGTCAGTTGTCTATCTTCAGTAGCCTGGGCTGTGTAGCCCTGGTCAGGGCCAGGGCTGTGGCTGTGGGGAGGGCCCTGCAGAGTTAGCTGTGCCAGTTTGGGTGTGTAATCTAACCAAACCACCTGGCTCCAGGGAGATGTTCACCAAACAGGTTGGATGTCTGAAGAGAGACAACCTTGCCACTGAGTGTGTGGGACCCCAACTACATCTCACCTTCTTTCGTCGCAGGATAAAAGCCATGAGCAGCATAAAATGACTGCAGTATCAACCGTTCATAGAGAACTCCTGTACATTCATGGCATATTCCGCAGCAAATGCTAGCCTCAGGTAAGAGACTTTGGGGACTGGAGGGAAATATGCAGAGTTCAGTCACATTTATTTAGTGCTGTGAAATTTTTGGTGATGTTGTTGCTGATTGTTTAATCCAGGAAGCCAGCTTGGACTGAGGCCTGCAGGCTTGGCAGTTTTCTGTCAGAACCTGTATCCAAATCAGCTGAGAAGGTCACTAAAGGCCTTGTACATCCTGAGCTGGTCTTCCATGATGCCCCTTTAAAGATACAGTTTAGAAGCATGCCTTATAGCTTACTATTAACTAAAACCATTTTTGGAAAAAAGGAGCGTTTTCACACGTTGTGTAGTGTCTATCATGGTCGATCAGAACCTTTAGGAATCACCTATACATGAGCAGTGACTAATAGACAATACCAATTACCCTTTTGTTTTCACATGAAACAGGTTGGATAAGCCATTAGAATTTAACATTTTTTTATCAGTGCCGTAAAACTGTTCTTGGTTTCCTCTTTCTCTCTTTTGTGTTGTATATTTTTATTCTTGGACACATTGAAGAATTCAGTCCTTCTTAAAATGTGAAGAGCAGAATTTTTCAGCTATAAGGTATATTGTAGAAGATAACTCATAAAAAATCCAGATGTAAATAGAAATGTTTGTTGCAGTACCTACACCGGTGGCTTGGGGCAATTATCTAAAATGTTACAAAAGGTAACTGAGAAAAGCAAGCCTGTTCATGGTAGTTCTGAATTTGCAATTCATGGACTTTCACCTCCTCTAGAAAACAAGAAAGGGGAGTAGAAGTCAGAAGATTGAAAAATCTTACACTAAACAAAATATTTTCAAAACTTCAGCAAGGCATTGGATAAATGCTTTACACTGTATATTTGTTAGGTCAAATTCTGCACTGTATCTGATTAGACCATCTTGCTCCAATGTACTATTTCTAAAACATCACCAAATTACATTAAATGTTTCTTGTAATGAACTCTGAGAAGTCTCATCATGAAAAGCAGAATAAGAAGGCAAAATATGTTGGGGTTTTTTTTGGTACTGGCACATTACACAAATGCATAGTTCACTACAATTACAATAATTCCACTTTGATACAGAAGGTCTAATAAATATGCACCTTTACTCCGTACAACGAATAACTAAAACATATTTAAAACACAATTTGTAACTAAAAATTTGGTTTTTTTTTTCTTTATAGAACTATAGGACCATTTTAATCCTCTTTTTTTTTTTTTCAGAAAAAGAGGTGGTTGTGTTTCTGACAACCACATGCCATACTGCTTTTTAAAAAATTGTCTTCCAGATTAGTGAAATTACCACGTCAAATTCTACAAAAGTTATTACACTTTAACTACATGAGGTTTTGTTAATGCGAAAGAGATAAAACTGAGTTCAATTGGCTCTAAAATGACAGTCTCCAAGTGACAGCAAACAAATTCCTCAAAATGCTACCTCTATTTTTGCCTGTCCATTCCATATGGTATTTGTCAAGAGACAAGTTAACATGAAAATTCAAATGAGTCATTTACTCAAACTTTAAGGTTGAGTATTGAGTAGAACATTTAATGTCACATTTTCCCACTCCTTTTTGCTGCAGAAATAAGAAATTTAAATCAAGAAATCAGGATGCCATTATGCTTTTATAGATCATATATCAATGTAAATTTTGAGATGGGTGCAGCATTTTTCTGTAATTCTTTTTAGTGAAAAGAAGAAAATCTGCATAAAAGCTTTTAGAAGTGTCCCTAGGGATCCCAGTGAGGGGATAATTTTTATTATGAATTAATCTTAGAAAATTTCACAATACTAAAAATCCTGAACTAGCATAACCTTAGGTCTGATTTTAATCGACTTCCCATTCCATTCCTCTGAAAATAATCAATTTCAAAATAAGTGGGGATTGGCAATAGGATAATTTCCAGATGAATCACTCTTTAAGAAGCTGTTTAAGGTCATATATAATCATATATATAATCATATATCTTTACATAGTTTTATTTTTCTATTTAGACTCAGGCAGAGTTGGTATAACTTGAAGAACTGATGTAGTTTCCAGATTCTTTTTGATTTAGCTGTAGATTCTTGATATCTTTTTTCCTTTTTCAAGACTTTATTTCATGTGTTATAATACTTGTTCCCTTTGAGAGGAACAAAATCCATAATGAAATCAAGTTCTTACTTGGAATTATAGGATATGTGTATTGCATTTTAGATTTCCTAGCAAAGGATATCTAGGCTGTATTGCTGGCAGATGACTACAGCTGTAGTCCTTAGAGAGCCATTAGTACCAATACGGAGCATATCAATTTATTAGGAATTTAGACAGCCTAAGGAAGGCAGGTTTAGACATAGAATATTTTGCTTGTATTTGCTTATATTTTGAGCCATTTATCCCTGTGTTTTGCTGCTACGTTGTCAAGGGAGCTATTAGTCTGGATTACATGGCTATGATTTCATTTTATAAAACAAAAAACGAAAGCGAAAAGAATTGCTTTTGGGAGAATATGATCCCATTACTTAGAAGAAAAAAATACCTGATGTTAAATTAAGTGCTTATCAAAATGAATACAGCAGAATATGACAACAAAGAATTTAGATAATAACTTGAAAGTAAGGATTTAGACAATATTTCCTCCCTCCTTCAGTGCATGGGATTTGCTAAGTCAGAGCCATGTAAGCAATTTTATGTTAAACACTTGGCTTCACAGTGATAGCTGCTAGTAATGAATTACATGGCCCAGTTACTATGGACGTGATAATAGCTGATGTTGTATAATGTTGGCAGTTTCCTAATGTACCAAATAAGGAAAAATCAAGTGTAAAATGTCAATGTATACCATCATTTCTAAATGAACGTGCTTCCCTACAAGGCTGCTTAGTTTCACTGGTGCTTATGAATCGGAGTGGTGCTCTTCTGTTAAGGAAATTGGGTCTGGATTTGGCCTAGGCAAATTGGGCGCATTGGGACTAGTGGGTGCAGAGAAGAAGACCCCCTGTAAATCTGACTTTTAAAGAGCTGACGTCGCATCACAAGGAATAAATCCAATATTCCTGGGTGGAGTGGAAAATGATGCTAGAATGCGTGCAGCCCAGTGCGGCAACGCTTTGGTGCTTACTGCTTCTGGGCTGGTGGCGCCTCCGGGGCAGGACCTGGGGATGCAGCTCACAGCACAGCTGGTCCCTGACTTTCTAAGTTAGTCAGGACTGTGGAGCTCAGGTCACGTCCTTTCCAAGCAACAGCAAAATGCCATTATCATCCATTTCTTTCAAGATTTGTTGTACTGTTTTGAGTGAGAGAAGCTCAGATCTGTAGAAAATGGAACATTTCAAAAGTGAATATGTTCTATTTCCTGGGCCAGCACGCCTGAAAGAATACTGATCCTCCTCCTTTGGTGATGACAAATCAGATGGCCCTTTAAAAACACTCCCAAATAATATTTCTATAGCACAAATATTATGGAATTTTTGTGGTGAGCTTTCTGGAGTACTATGGTGTAACAATTTTAAGTATAGGCAACATAAGCATCACGTCTTTGAACTTCAGCTGCTAACTTGAAACCAAAAAAGCATCTTTTGACTACAGTTCTTGGACTTCATTCAGTCAACCTTTGGAGAAACAGAATGTGGTTTTTGTATAAATCAGGACCAGACTTAAACACATGGGACAATTCGTATGCTGAATTTGAGGTTAAGATTCGACATAACAAAGGATATTACAAGAAACTATGGTGAAGTTTACAAAAATCAGTACAAAGCTCAAGTTTATTGCCAGTACTGTTCTTGCATATCAAAGCTATGCTAACATCGTCTAGGGTTACTTTAATATTTTGCAGCCTCTCATTCCCTTAGCGTGTATATTAAGCATGTGTATCACTCACTCACTTTTATAATAAAATAACTTGAAAAAGCCTTCTGCTTTGTATTGGCCTCCTGAGGTAGAAAGTCACAGAGATGTTAAGTCTCACATTGCTTGCTCCAGCTTTCTTGTCATTATGTTTGATGAGAGAAATAGCTTGGTCATATCTTGTAACATGCAGTACTTCCTCAATAGCTGGATTTCTGTAAGGAAGGACATTTTTTACCTGGATCATGAAATTGTATCCTAGTTATTTCTCTCGTCTTCTTTGTATGATACATATAGGAGGTTGGTAACATATTAACGACTACTGCACAGCATGATGGAAAGCTTTGAAAAGGAATTTTGTCTTTAGGGATGTCTTTCAGTCTTCCTGAAAGATATACTGTGCTGCTTTTTATTCTCTGTGCAGGAAGAGGTGTGTGTATATTCTAAATATAATTATGGGTCAGAGTGTAAATGTTAGGCTCTGTGAACTCCATGATTAAAACCAGACCTATCAATTATGTCAATGGCAGGTTACTGCCAAGATCAAAAGTAGATTATAGGCCTGGCTAAGTCTGCACTCATGCAGCTTTGCTGGTGCAGCAGTCTTGATGTGCCGCCTTAGCAAAGAGAATGTTACTAATGCGGATGCAGCGTATTCCAGATTGCTGTGAGCGAAAGATGCGAAAACCAGCGTTGTCCATGTAACTGTCTCTGCCCTATGGCTTTTGCTTATGCAAATAGTCGTGTCAGTTTTGTGCCTGTTCATGTCAAGAGTATTTACCAGCTTGGATTCATGATCACAGAAGCCTGGCCTTCAGTAAACAGACTAAGAGGGCTAAGCTGAGCCCTTGACCTATGCTCTGGTGAAGGCGTTGAGCATCCATAAGGTTCTTTATGCCACATGGGGCAGGGATAGAAACAGTTACTCACCTGGGACAACCCCTAATAATCCTAGGGCATCCAAATCCCCAGTCAGTCATCAGATTAAAACTGCAAAGGACACTTTTCTTTCTGATCTTTTGATAAGAAAGTAGAAAAATCAGAAAAAGCAACTCCTAGCAGAAACATAGTTTGCCGTAAAACCATTAGAGGGAAAGTTCTTGGTCTTTCTCATAAGTATAAGATAAAATTGTTAGTTTAAAAAAAATTAAAGCTTTTCAGTGTGCACACTACAGTATAATTACTCCAGTTTCTTCATTTTTGCCATACTAGAGCATGAGGTTTATAACTAAGGGATTGCAAGGCATTGAATATAGAAGGATTGAGAGATGATGAATGCAGAATCTTTGGTGCACAAAGAAGTAGAAAGTATTGACCAAAAAATGCTCTGAGGCAAACCAGTTAGGGACCCATTGACAGCAAAATGACCTGCTTATCCATCTTTCAAATGAAGTGTAAGACTTAGGTCCACATCGTTTGTGGCCATGTTAAACAGTTCAACATTTTTACTGAATTCTGAATGCTGTCAATTTTGGTCTCCTGACCAAACTCCAAACTGAATAATTTTTCTGCTTACTCCTTTCCTAAATTATGGTAACAGCTTCATTGGGAGCAAATGCATTCATAGTTTGCTAACCTAAACTGCTTTTATATGCATTATTAACTGTTGCTGCATTGCAAACCATGGCTGGCTGCATTTCCGTGGTGGATTAAATGACCTCTGGACAAAGCATGTGTATCTTTAGCTTATTTAAAAGGCTTTGGGACAAAAGGTGCTGTATGTATAAATGCTGTCATAGAAATAATTTTAGATCCAGAATGTGTGGGCGTCAGAGTGTGTTCTCTGAACAGAGGAAACTGTTGGCATTTAGTGATGTAGCTGGATGAAGGACAGAGACTATTTGGGAACAGAGGGTGTATGCTTATGGGTTGGGAAGCTGATGGTCACTGACTGTCATGAAAAAGGTACTTTCACTGAAAAGCACTGCAAAATTACAGAGCAAAATGGGAAGCAAAGAGAGAGTGGAGATTTACTAGAAACAGGAGGCTCAGTGCTTTGTGGATACCTATTTCTGTATAACGAGGCTAGCTAGCAGGATGCACTTTGTAGGTTTTTTCAAAAGTAAAGGAGATTGTTGAGAAGTCTGATAAACTATTCAAGAAATTCTATGCATAGTTTCTTGAGATTCTGTATTTTGTTCTAATTATGTTATTGCTTCTTTTTAAAAAGTCCATAGTCTGCCTGAAAGGCGTAAGATATGAGCAAGAGGCTTTTACAGGCTTTATCTTCCTTCTGTGCTCTTTAGCTACAGCATCATCCTTGGTTTCCAGTGCTCTGGTCATTGTATAGCACCTGAACAGTAACTTGCGTGGAGTGTTTTTGTGTTAGATGCTCAACTGCACAGCTGTCTAAAAAAAACCAGCGAAATGAAGAAGTTATTTATGTGAACTTGTTTTAATTGTAGGAGAGCCACATGGTAAGAAAGCACTCTTATCTAATCCACAGAATGGTTACAGTGGCTGCAAGGAACAGATTTTAACCCAAAGGCCTTGGCTTTCATTAACTGTTGTCTCTGTGTTGTGAGTAGAAGCACTGTCCGATCTTTTCATATAGCCTGAAAGCGAACTATGAAGTAGAGCTGGAGAATTTTCTTTCTATAGATAACTTGAGTTTAGCAAGTCCAAAGCAAAGCCGTGTTCCCATTCTCCTAAGTATAAGTAGCTTCTTTCTCCTTTACTAGTCAGCAGATCTATGGTCAGGAAAAATCAGATATTTATTTCCAACACCAAAGCTATTACTGAAATATGTTTTTAAAGTGCCTAGAACTCAGATTAGTATGTAGCAAAACCAAGAAGATACAACCTTCTACAGAGAGCTGATGAGTTCTTCACCCAGAAACGTAATCCAATGGCACAGACAGTCCAGGCTGCTGTGCAGCTCCCCACCATCTCTGAGCGAGTGGCTGTATCGCATCTGTGCTGAGGAGCACCACTGACTTGTTCAGAACCCAAATGAGAGGTTGTCTGTGTGCAAATGGTTATCAGCAGTAATACTATGGTGGTTTGAACTCCCCAGTTTCTTTCTACCTCAGTGAATGGGGCTGCTGTCTCCAAACTGCAGCTAATGGTTTGAGCCTTAGCCATTTGGCTGTGGATTTGTAAAGCATATCATAAACCTGTGTGGAAGTGCAGTATTCAGATAACAACAAAAATATATATGGATTTTAAAGTATTATATTATTCAGGTGTTCATGGTGAACTTCGATAAGACTATTCACAATCTGTCATGTGCTATGCGACTGGTACCAGAACTCTAAATCCCTAAAATATTGCCTTCCTAACATTGGAGCATTTATACCAGAAGTGTTTGGTTCATTAGTTGTTATCTGAAATTATTATCATGCATCTATACATTGCTAGAATGTATTCTTAGTGCTGTTAGGATGTATTGGTACTCTTTTATTTTCTCTTATGAAACTGTACTGAAAGTATAGTGTTCTTTACATATAGGAAAGTATCAATTCCCTCCAAAAATGTTAAAGTTTATCTTCAAAGGAAAGAACAAAAAAAATCATATTGTGCACATTACTAGTCAAAGGGACTGCTGACTATTGTGAATGGTCTCCTAATCCCTACCAGACCAAAAAAATGCATTTAGAGAAGAATCCTTGAACAGTCTGCTATGAGTAAAATGGGTTTGTTTTGCAACAGACTTTATTTGCTATGAATAATTTGATGAGCTTTATTTAATTGGCAGACACAACAATAACCAATCATACCACATTTCCTGTAGGCTCTGAATCATGTTAAAGCCCTTTTGCACTGTTAGTTTTCCTCTTTCAACATCTGTTGTAGTCAATTTTGCCAAGTATCCATTCTTTGATGTTGTAAGATGACCTTAAATATTTAAAATTACAAACCAGCTTTAAGGTGGTGTCTTAACAGCATTTAGCTCTCTCTCATTTTGAACTTTCCTACTTGGTATATAATGTACAGAACTTCAAAAGAAAACACAGAAATCTATTAGTAAAAGAAAAAGGGAAAGTGAGTACATCATTAACAATTTCAGCAGAATGACAGATTCTCATTTGGATTTCAGTAGAATATAGACATCTAAATCACTTAGGAAAATCAGCATTTTTTTATCCAAACAGAAACAATCCATAGCCTTTTCTTCCTTTCAAATAATAGTCCAATTCACTGATGTTAAATTATATTGTAAAACCTAAGTAGAATTTACATGTCAGCACTTCTCATTTTGATGTAAAAGATAATGGGGACTCAACACTGCAATATTTGGGTCCCAGGAGGGGTCAGTTCTTTTTGACTTGAAGAACCAGCCCTGGATATTAAGAATAACAGTAGCTTTTTAAACCTCTCATATGAACCAATTAATCTTTTCACTAGTATTCTCATTCATAAGTGACAAGGGATCTTACACTGATTTTAAACCTTCATTCTAACCTCTCTGTAAAAAAGCAGCTTAGTAGAAAACTTCCATCTGAACAGAATTCGGACAATATATTTACTATATACAAAAAACATGTGCTTACCCAGCTTCGCCTTACTTGACGGTACGCTCCAGTTTGGTATAGAGTTTTTTTATAAAATGAAAATTGAAAAAAAGATGCTAATGAAGATTCCCTCCTTAGAAACAGTGGATAGGTATCGCAAGAAAACTTTTCTCAATTTTATATTCTCTTCAACAGAAGGCACAACACTGGCACATATTTGAATGGCTGGTTTTTCAAAATTGGCATGTTCTTCAAAATATTGCTAAATAAGATCGCTGTGTACCACATTCTTCTGCCAAAATACACTATATAAGTAAGTCACATATGCATTTAGGCATCCAAGACAGGATCTCAGAATTGGCTTTTTTTAACTGTAAAATAACAGCCCTCTATTATGAGCTAAATACTATTTTCTCTGTGAGAAAACCGCAACATTTATCTACCCAAACTCAGCAGAACTGTTTCTCTCAAATTATCGCAAACTAGCAGAGACAGAAGAGAAAGGCAGAAAAGATTTAGGCCCAGATCCTTGCTGGTTTTAAGTCAAAGGCTGATCTGCCATTCCTTTAAAAGAGACCAGTATTTTGCCTATAATGAACAGTTACTTTGAAGCTGGCTTTATGGCTGAATGAAAGAATAAGGAATCGTATATGAGGGAGATCAGATTTCCTGTTATGACCAAGGATAGTGTGCAGATAAAAACATGCACAGTAGTCTTCTACATTCTGGATCTTGTGCAGGAAAACAGATCCATGTAATAAGATATGAATTTTGAAGGAAATAGAAATAAAAATGAAGCTTTAACATGGGATTTAATTGATCAGATACAGGGACAAATACAAAACCACTGTTTGAGGAAAGGTTTATGTGATATACACAAGCAGTTAGTGGGCTTGTTATCTTACCATCAGTTGTGACTGAGAATATTGTAAGTCAATTTTGCAGGATTTCATGAAGGAATACCTTGAAAAGCAGGATTTTGTGGAAACCAATCAACCTGGGTTTCAGACAGAAAGGTTCTACCTCATTAATTTTCTTGCTTTCTTCAAGGATACAGTGTCACAGCTGTGGCTGGCATGGATGATGCAGGGAGTGTAATGCAGTGTTATGTTGGAACAGAAAATGACAAGTCTCTGCTTTAGTGAGAATTGCACAGCAGGAGAAAAAGCATGTAGTGGATAAAAATCTATCTTTGAACAGGATGCTGAGCGTGGTTATTAGAAAGTGGTACGTTTCTTTAAGGATCTGAGAGAGATCTCTTTTGTTTGTCACTGCATCTACTACATGGAATGGCAACATCAATTTCAAAATAATCAATTGCTTATGAAACCAAAACTGAAGGTAAAGAAATTGCAAAATAGTCCAACTCTGTCCTAGGAGACTTATCTATTTAAGATTATAGCAGAGCTAAATGTTCAGTCAAGTATGATGCAGACAAACTTAAATTAATACTCTCAAGTTTATGTAAGTACGTACTGCATCTATGAAGAGCATGTTCGCTGTAAAGCTGACAGGGGGATTTTAAGAATTCTGTCTGCTTTCGTCTTGAAAAAAACTACTGTCCCAGTGAGTTAGAGGAATGAACCCTGCAGAGGATTTGAGGGGAAGAGGGGCTTAGCTGATGGTATCTGAGGAATATATTTCCTAGCCTAGGGAAATAATATGAAAATGATGCTTGGCTGTGACAAGGACATTGCTCTTGTTTGCTTTCCCAGGAGAAATTGCCTTTTTGTTTTGGTGAGGCAATCCATGGGCCTTTAACCACAGTTCTAGAGGCTTTGCTCCAGCACAAAATGTTCACCTCTCCAAACTGCAGCCTGGCATATCACTTTCCATATCTCTTACAGTTTCCCTCCTGTTAGAAGCCCAATCACTGTATGTTTGCAGAGCAACGTGCACTGAAGTCTCAATCTCTGAAGCACTTCAGAGCCACAACTCTCTAGCAAAGAGAATATTCGCAGCAGGTGAAAAGGAAATGAAATGTGAGGAGGGAGAAAAGACAGAGGAAAAAAGAGAAGGCCAAACAGAAGTGTTAAACTTTCATCTCTAGTCTGTGGGATAAATGCAGACCACTCTACTCAATAGACACTGCTTTTCCTTTCCAGATGTCATGAAGAGGCAGGAAACTCAGATTTGTAGTTTAATTCATATCCCTGAATTTTACTCCCCGCCTACACTGCCCTCGTGTGGTCTTAAAGATGTGCTGGAAGTACAAAAAGTGACACGGTTTTAGAGTAGTGTGAAGCCAGTTACATCAGATTTTGGACCTGATTCAGGTTCTTCATTGAGGATATTTTAAACAATCCTACTCTTCTGGGCTAAAATCTCACAATGAAGATTAGAATCTGTTGTTATCTGATCAGAAAAGTGGTTCTTAATCTGTCAGCCTCTGTGCTCTGAGAGCAGGCCTTACTGTGATCTAAATGCCAGGTTCTTGCCCTGTTTTAGTCTCTAGGTTTATGTCTCCTGGTTGCTGTTGTTTGGCTTGTGTGAAATGAGTTGGTGGTTCTATGCATAGGAGATGGATGGTTATAGAATGAAAATCAGTATCTCCAAGAAAACGGCATGATTAGCGCACTCAGATCTCTGAAACAGAGAGGTGAAGGCTTTGGGGGTAGTGGGGCTGCACCACTTTCTCTCAGACATGACTCCTACATCTAAGCCATTAGTTAAGGAAGTTAAAAATCCCCCTGACTATACAATGTGCTGAACATGTTTCACTGATCTATAGAAGAGTTTTGGTCTCTAGCACTCATGTCCTTTCACAGTTCTCTACTGTCTAGAAGCTTAAAGGAATTCCATGAGACTGGCAGGAGGCAACTGTTTATTGTAGGGTTGCCTGTCAGCCACTGTAGGGTGATTTTGTGCTCCCTCTCACCCCCAGCAATGTCTGAACAAGACCTGACTACGGCCAGTTGGAGCCAGCCCATTGTGGCTGTGTGTAGTGGTGCAGGCTACTTTCCTCTCTTAAAAGACAGATTGCCTGACCCTCAAAGTCCCCCTTCTTCCTGCCTTGTGCTCTTCACTGTATTGCACCCTACTGCTGCCAAAGTAAGGACCACGCTTTCCAAGGACTGAGGGCTGACCTTGTCTGTGGTGTAGGCAAATGTAACTTTGATAAAGCCAGTAGCAACGTGCTGCCTTATGTTGAATTGTGGCCTACAAGTATTTCTATACCAATGATTTGCTGGGCAGAGTTTAACTGCTGTCTTAACTAATACTAAAATGCAGCATGGAGAGGGCACTCCGCCACAGCTCCAGGTTCTCTTCCTGGCTTGGCCATGGTCACGCTCCATCTGTTTTGCTGTCTGTCACATGGGAATAGTCATACTGAAATTCCTTTGTAAAGTGCTTACATAGCTACAATGCACTATGTAAGAATTTAACTGTTATTACTGTAGACTTTGGGAGCCAAATTTTGACCTTTCCATGCACTCATAAGTCATCAAATGGCCATAAGCCTGTCTGAAGAAATAATTTAACCAGCAGGCTGTGGCAGAGTGAGGATTGCAAAAACCGCTCACGTCATAGATCTAATCGAAGGCTGTTGTCCCACCATCAAAACAGAACAGGAGACAACAGATCTAGACAACAGCAGGTCTTAGCAACCGTTTCACACCAAGCCCTCCTAGGAGAGGTGAACTGATGGAAGTTCATTGGTGTGTGATTTGAAGAACAATTTTAAGAGAAGCAATGGATAAAAGAAACAAGTGTTGTGAAACTGAACATGATGAGGCCTGTTGGGCCACGTGACTTTGGCTGTCTCCTTCAATCCTTTTCTGCTTGTTAGTGAATGCCTCTTCTGTTTAGGCAAACACAGGTAACAGCTATGTACTACTTTTGGTCTAAGGTAGACAACAAAGAAAGCAGAAAGAACAAAAGAAACTTTTCCATGAGAAACCACAGTCTGATCTTTAACAGATTGTAGCAACTCTGAGAACAAAATGGCTAATGCCTCTGCTAACAGGCAGAGTTCTTACAGCTTTACAAGAGGGAAAAGGCACGGTGATTTTGTGGCAACACTCCCTGTACTCTGACTTCCGCATTTAAGAGAAGGCAAAGAGTGCGGGTAGAATATATGAGAGCAATACCCTTAGAAATCAGTAACAGAACATGAAAAAAATTTGTTTTCAGTTATGAGTCATGATTTCTCAACAGTGCATCCATTATAGAGTAAAATACTACCCAACATACTCCAATTGTCAGTATGTAGGGCCTAATTAATAACTGAGAAAACATTTTAATAGTCATAAAAATGAAGGTGCAATTATTTGAAGATGATCTGATAACAACGGGTTTGTAGAAAGAAGGTTGAATTTTAGTAATTCCCTCTAAAGAGAATTCCGATCTGGAGAGAATATGATTTGCAAATAGCCATGATCTGTACTTTCCAATTGTATTGGAAAAGAAACCATGTGAAATACATGGCTGTGAGAACAGAAATTTTACAGCTCTTCTATTTGTTCTCCCTAATTTTCTGCAAACTTCCTGTGTTCAAACAAGCGCTTCCAATTGTTGGCCCCAGTTCCCTTTCCCACTAGTGCTCTCAGATGTTCCTTATTGTCTCCTTCTATGCTAAACTATATGCAGATTGCCACAGGTGCTTCTAGCATCCTTGATAGCAGTGATTATCAACAAATACAGAAGTGGTTTAGCAAAGGTTAACCGGACACAGAAACATAGGGAGATTGCTGGTAGCAGAATAACTTCCCTGCTTGGTGAAAGGTGTACAGACTGAGGCATGAGATTTTGCAGCTGAATTATTCAATGGATAAGTTATCGTTGTAGAAGATACATTTCATTCATCATTTGTGGAAATAAGATGTGACAGGAAGATGAAGAGTCTACCGAACATTTTGGTGTTACCTAGAATTTGTAGATAGTTGTGGATTGGTTTTGCTTTATGTTGTAGTTTCATAGGGGATGGGTGTAAATGTGTATGCACCTTTGTAATTTTTCTTGCTCCTCTCCTCCCACAAGCCACCATCAATGAAAACAATCAATTCTAGTGAAAGAACACAACTACAATGTGTTTATTTTAGATGATACCTCATACTGGCAAGTTAGATTCCCGTAGATCCACTGTGCAAATTAACATTGTGACAAAGCCCATCCTCATTGTACCTAGACACTGTTTTGTGCTATAAAAACTCTGACAGCAAAGCTTTTGACTAAATCCACAACAAAGCACTCTTAACACTCAGCAATCTGATCTCCATTATCCAGTTGGACTGTTCCTTTGCATTGTGCCTGGAAGTTTTATGGCAACTATTTGGGCCTAAACTGGAGATCAGAGTGGAAAGGAGAATTTAAGAAGGAAGAAGGAGCAAAGAAAGATTTCTGCTTTTTATAACAGAAGGCGTTTTCGTGTGTGCTCAGAAAGGAAAGGGAGCAATTTTAAATCCAACCTTTCCGGATGTAGCTTCCCATGTTATTTTAAATTTGGATCATAGTTCAGTGTATTTCTATGGCAGTGTCCGTCCCGTCTGCCCCCCCGTCCCCCCCCCCCTCCTCCCCGGTTTAAAAGAACAGTAAAGCACCGCATCACATTTTGACTGTGCAGAGGTGAAGTTTTTCTGATGCTCTGTCCAGCCCTACAACAAATAAACAAGCCAGGGCACAAACTCACTTTTAGCTGCAGACTTGTTACAGTCGCTTTTCCTGTTCCCCAGAGCAGACCGTTGTGGGGTGGAAGTTAGTGCACTCAAGCATAGGATGTCCTTAATCTCTTCTCCACCAGTGAGATGATGAATTTGCAGGATGGAAAATGTCTCAAAACATTTTAGCTTTTGGACTATGGGCCAAATTTTCCTTCCCTGATTTGAGTCAGAAATGGCTCGATTACAACAGCGTAAATTGGATAAGCCCTATTGGCCTCAGTGGGGTGGGCTAAATTTGGCCCATTGTTTTACAACTGTGTTATTAAAACAGTTACTCTTCTGGCTGCAAGAAATAATATAAAAATATACATAATTCACATATGTTGGGATGTGCTCTGAATAGTGTTGTAAAAGAATAGAATATCAGACTTGTTTTGTACTACAGTGCTGACAACATATGTGTGGCAGCACTGGAGAAAAAAAAGCAAAACAGCCTCCTCATAATTCTCAGTGCATTTTGCAGGACGCCAAGGCATCTCGGCAAGGAGACTTTCAGAACCATGGCAGGGCTGGAAAAAATTGCCTGAAATGAGGTGTGAAGATGAATAAAGAATTATTTCCTTGTTTTAGCTTGAAGAGGAAAGTATTTTTTTGAAAAAGCAGGAAGATAAATTAGAAAGATTTGCATCTAATGTGAACAGTTCCGTGTATCTCCAATTAACAGAAAAAATACATCAAAATTTATGATGAACGATACATCTGCTTGGTCCTGTTCTCATTATACATACATCTGAAGTGGAACCAATGCCATTTATGAATAATTTAATTAAAATGATGACAAGTATTATTTTTGTAGCATACAAAACTGTAAACATTAATAAGGCGGAGAATCATGAAATGCAATCTTAATTACTAAAAACTAGAATAATCAGCTGAACTAAGGCAGAAGAGACAATTAACTCTTTAGAAAGGAGTTTTCAGCTGCTAAGGTGGGACTAACAGACTAAGAGACTTAGCATAGTCCTTACTATGAAGTTCACAATGTTTTGGAATAAACCATAAAAGCAACAGAAGATCTCTTCATTCTGCATGTCTTTTGAATATTCTACAGCCCTTAGAATTTCTCCCAATATTTTATGTTTCTGTTGTCTCTCAGCCCCAGGACTTAGTAATAAATCTCCACTCCAGCTCTCCTTCATAGTGGTGGCTAAGCTGTCTTCAGGTGAAAGTACAGACTAGAGGATATCTCTGGATCATTGCAGGCATTCATGTCCCTCTCCTGTCTATACCTACCAAGGTTTGCTTAATGATGAGTAAAGTTTCTTGCATCTTGCACTCTCCTGGGAGGAATTTCACTGGCCTGCCAGGTAGAAGCCTTCTTAGGATTTCCCAATTGTTCCCTACTTTTGGTTGGGGACATTTTTTATAGCTTTTTCTCTGCTCAGGTTTTTACTGCTCATCCTGTTATATTTAAAGGAAAAAAGCATACTCTTGGTGCTATCAGGATAAGCAAAGAAGTTGTTAGAGCCTCCTCTTGTAAGATGGACTTACCTTTCCCCTTATTATTATTTCTAGTTTGATTTCAGCTTGCTTTAATATTGGTACCAAAATTGTGCAAAGCTTTCTGCCTGGCTGTGGGGAAGAATGCTTTTCAAACTGGGTCACCCTCTGCAAGGATGAACTTCGAGTTCAAAGTCAAAAGCATCAGAAAGCTGAGAGTTACCACCCTGAGGATAAAACATACAGAGCTTTTAAACCATAACCACTGTACTTGACAGCATCTCTCTTACTTACAGCAGGCCAAAATGACACCGTCTGCTCTGCAAGTGGCAACGACTTTTTTCTCAGTGTGTTCTTTCCTCTGCATTTCATTCTTCAGTGCCTCATTTCCGACTCGTCATACGAACTGAGCAAAAGAAGAATGGGAACTGGTAGCTGAGGCTTCATGTTTTCCTTCCGAAGTCACCACACTCTCATCAGCTGTGCTGCCCCTGCCCGCTGACTTTCTCAGTTCTGTAATTCCGTAAGTTGCAACAAAATTATAAAACAAGCAAAAGTGTGATTTTGTGAAGCTAAAATTCTGATCCCAAATTACAGATGTGATAGACGAATTTAAATGACATTTGCACTTTCCGAATAAAGGGGATGATTTAACCTTTGCTGCAGTGTTTTAAGAGCTCAGATTTTGGAATATGGAGTAATCATAATCATTAAATTAGGTAAAATATTTTTCAGCATCACAGTTCTCATTGAAAACGACTTAAAATGAGAGGGAAATTAAGAAGTTACCTACTGACGAGAACAAACCCACAGACCGGGGAAAACACCTTAACCCAGTGACACCTAGTGGCTCCGCAGCGACATGGCCGGACCGCCGGGAGGGGTGCGCACCGCCACGGGGGTCAGGCCGGTAGAGGTGCGGCAATAAAAGCAAACGCCTCGTAATTTTGAAGGGAAAATACCTGAACGTATACCTGAACAGTAGGGCTTTTCAAAAACCCTACTGTTAGCTGGCACTTGTCTCTCAGAGAACAGCGCATCCCTGGAACACAGGGCAAATTGTGTTCTAACATAAGAAGTGAGTCCTGCTGCAGTCTGTGAAGTATTAAAATTTTCTTCAATGGGCAAGGATTTCTGACCCTAAATTTTGGTTCCAGATTTCATACTGACCAACTCTGTGAACCTAATTCCTCTTGGCTTCGATTTGTCTATCTGCAAACTAGGGACAGCACAGGGAAAATTTTTTGTTTCACCATGGCTTTCCAGCAGTGCTTTATTAGGTCAGTTCTCAGAAAATGTTTGCCATTTTCAGATGGAAAATGCTACTGAGGAGCTTGATGTTGTCAGCTGTTTTAAAAACAGTCTTCTGATGACAGGTAATTGAACTGATCATGCACAGGAGATGGAGAAGCTGGTGTGCTACTCAGACTAAAGGGAAAGAAAGTGAAGATGAATATTGATAAAACAGTTAAATTTATTCTCTCTCAGAAGTGGTGCATTTGGAAGACTTTCACCACTGTCCCATATGCACAAATTGTATTTGTTAGCCAATATGTTTCACCTTTTAAAAGCTGACATGGTCATGCTGTGTAGCCTTTTTTTTTAAATCAACATAACTAGACATCTTTCTCCATAGCTTCACTAAGAACACCAGTATGCAGGAGTGAAAGCATTTAATGCACCGTGTACCAATAAAACAGAGCTGTCCTGTGTTTTGGACAGTGACTATGGCCAAAGTCCAGTTTACACGAATAAACTGGAGGGGCATCAGCCAGCAGAGCTGATCAGTCAGGATCACGTTGACTGACACAGCTATTCAGATAGACACCTGGAATGACAGTGCTTCTTCTCCCATCAATGCACAGAGAAATATGATGCTGCCAGGAATGGGAATGCTTCCTATCTTTGTATTCTGCTGAAAACTTTCTCCTAGGTTTATTAAAAAATAATATTTATTTTTTCATATTTAATTGCGAGCACAAATTTTGCTGTTCTTGACGTTTTCTATGTGTATCAAAGTTTCCCTTTCCTTTTTATTTTATGTTCTGTGTTTTCTTGAAAGTTAATAGTTTTTTTTTAATAGAATTCCAGCTCAATGGAATAGGAGAGTAGAATTTGGTGGTATGAAGTGCTGAAATAAGTATCAAATATTGCTGAAATTTGTACTGTGTTGCTCCTTAGTTTGACTATATGGTATCTTTATTAGGTTTATTTCATTCCATGTGCATTCATCAGCTTTGAGTCTCTTCAACAATGGCAACTTAATGTCACATTTGCTAGGAGCACTGAAGTTTGTGTGTTGCCAAGAGCAGTTTTACACAGAAGATGGATGTTCCAGGGCTCTTAAATATAAACAGGGCACTAAAAATATGACTATAGTTCACTAAATTTGCTGTTCATGTGTAACAGAATTGTGTTTGTCTTGGAAATACTTTTATAAGAAAACACATGTAATTTTTCATAGAAAGCAAAATACTGTTAAACAACCTTGCACAATAAGAGTTGGATCACAATTTCTGATGGTTTACATTGTACATCTCTTATTTTAAAGAATTATTATTGCTATAGTAAGTTTCAATGATAATCAGTAAGGTTTGACAGTAAGTAAGTTTTTATGACAGAAAACAGAATCGCACCTTTATATGGACAGACAACTCATTTCTTGATAGGTGAAAAATATCTGATAACACTTTGGAACTGACTGATGGGGTTGTGTTGGTTCAGAATTAATCTGTTGAACCACAGAATTAAATTCAGACTTTGACTCAGGTTGAAGTGTTTCGTGCAACTGTGAGTCCATGGGGCTTGAGAGTTAAAACTGTAGGAATCAGAAAATTTAGAAGGCTGGAAATACCCACTTCACAGAATTGAGAATCCAAACTGCGTGGAGTTTTATCTTCAAGTGTGAGTCAAACAGAGACATTGGTTTTCATCTCACTCAACCCTCCTCGGCTCCTCGTCCTCCTCCTCTGCCTTCATCCAGTATCAGATTATAAATGGAAGCAAAGGCTTCATGCTGGGCCTAAGCAAATGCCCCAATTCCAATTCTTCCAAGTCTGGTTCAGGATTTTACTTCTTGGTTCTGGCCTTGTGTGTGATATGTTCGGGTGCTGGGTGAGTCATTCACTTTTAACTAGTGTTATGAAAACAGGGCAGGGGGATCAGTTTGTAAAGACTACCTATGGTGTATGTTGTAGTGGTGGCCAGTGAATAACCTCATGCTGGAAAACACAGAGAAATTACTTCCTAGTTTACCACAGCCTTTTAAATGTTTCTATAAAGCTGAAAGCCAATGACTGCTGTGTTAAGGACTTGAAGCGTACTGGCAAATTGCCTGATAGAGCAAACAAGGACATCTCACAATCCAGTCTTCACAATCCTTCTTAAACAAGAAGGAGGAACAATTTATTGCATTCTGTCATTAGACAAATATTCAGTTCTCAAATATAACAATACTGAGTATTTTTTTGATACTTGTAGTTATCAGCTTGCGCTCTCTGTATGTTCAGGGTTTTACAAGCTGTTTCCATTACAAAAAGAAATCAATGCTGAAGCCAGATAGCTAATTGGTTAAATTCTTTTTATTTACCAAAAAATGTAGGCAAAGCACTGTTCCCCACAACAAAGTAGACAGATTCCTTGTTTATGCTTCCAAACTTTCTTTTACAGAAACCACTCTGTTTATAAAGCTTTCTCTGAGGAGAATGATTGTTTTGCTATCTTTTTATTTTTCTATTGTTTCTTTTTAATTGCATCTCATTCATTAGGGCAAGGATATTTTTCAGCCACATAGAACTTCTAAATCCAACCCTTTAAAAGGCCTGTTCATTTCTGCTGTCCTCTGTGAGAGTGAATTTCCTAGGTAGTCATTATTTTGCATGAGATAATAGTTATTGATACTAATCATGGATCAGTAGAAAGCATAACGTCCGCTGTCTATATAATTAATGCAAGTGTTGGAAAGTTGCTACAATCAGAAGAATAAGCTCCTGTTTGTTGGGTTTTTTTTTCCTTCAGGATGAGTAAGACAGGACAAAATACATCCTTCCACTTGCCAAATATTATCATAGAACACACTTGACAAAGGGATAAGTATCATCCAGTGAGTTTTATGGAGGAAAAGCTGTCTGTAATAAAGGGTTCAGGACACTAGTTGGCCCAGCAACGATTACTCTTCTGGCAGAAATTGCCCATGTATTATTCAGGTTGTCACATCAATCATAGGTCCACTGAAAGAGATTAAATTTTAGATATGCAGATAAGCTACAAACATTTCAATTTATGTTAACTGATACTGAGAGTCAATGTTCAAGTTGTTTTCTTAATGATGGCATCAGCTCACTTACATGAAAGTTAAACCAGTGGAAGAGATTGATTTAGGAGCCCTCAGAGGTCCTCCTAAACTCTCCTTCTCCACCGTGATGAAAGTAGCGTGCAGCACAAATGATGGGTTACATTGCAGACAGGAGCTTTGACTGCAGCACGCACCAGCTTTCTGTATAGCAAACTCAGGAATCAAGAGGCTTTTGCACAGTTTAGCTGCTGGAGTCACTGGCCTTCCCAAAAGGCTTATGTGGTCTGTGCCACTGCTACTATTAGTATCCAAAACAGCTGATACAAAACCTACATTGCATCTGCTGCAGTCACACCTCTTGCTGGCACTGCGGAGGAACCCAGATGGAGCAGCTGCTGCTTACCTACCTTTACTAAGAACCAGTGCTGCATCACAACTTGCTTTTTAGCAGCTGCTGGGAGACAGGGACAGGAGGTCCAGCAAATTAACCATAATTTTAAAGTGTGCTGTCTTTTCTATATAATGTCTGTCCATAATTCTTTCCTTTGCCCTAGAGTTAGAGCAGCTTTACGTGTGAAACACTATCCCGCTTCCTGTTCAAAACAAGAAAGAAATGAGCATTTCTAAATTGCTGAATATTTCTTGTGAGACAAATCCAAACATAAAAAACCTCATTACTGATCACAGTGGTGTAATTGCTATTGTGGAGAAGTAAATTTTTGATTTTTAAAAATAAAAAAGTCTATGTCATTTGGCTTTTCAGGGCTTCATAACCAGCAGAGGCTCAAGTGCGTTTCAGAGAGGTAATTTTTTCACTCGTATTTTTGTTCTGTGAAGTGCAGATCAGAGCCTGCTCTGTAAAGTGGAATAGGCCAAAGCCACATTGCCAGCTGTGGTCTTGTCTCAACCCCTTTTTACAAAGTGCTCTTTGAACACTTTTTTAATCTCATCTTTTCAGCACACATGGTACACCCTTCCTCTGATATACATGGCATGTGTTTCCCATTCTGGGGAGCAGTGTTGTCTCATTGAGACTACCTCTGAAGATCATCTCTGTGAGTTTTGGAGCTTGCAAAATTTGAAAAATAAGTACTATGGTGTTCTTATTTTTTGAATCAGTACCTGATGATCCAGAAAATCTAGGTTCTACATAAGATTTTTTTCTTGCTAATTAATAATGGAATGTGAGGTTTTCTAGCTGGCTGTTAAAAAATCCATTTATTGAAGTAAAATGGTTACACAATTGTCTTAAAATTTAAGGACACCAGAATGCATTTCAAATAATAAATTCTGTAAAAGAAAAAAGGGCAAGCCGGAGGCTTTAGTCATTCCTTTCTAGAAAGTTCTTTGCATCACTATTCAGCTGATTGATACTGTGTGAGAGGAAGGGTTTTATTTAGAAAAGTGCAGCTGAAGGCTCAGTTTGTGCGCTGTTAGACGTGTGCAGTCTTATTGGAGCGAATGGAGTCCTGTGCAGGGAGCAAGCTCTTAGACCACTATAGCTCATGTTATTTCCCAAAGCTTACAGAAACTCCTCTGTCTTCTATCCTTTATGTGTGTTACAGAACAAACAGGGAGAGCAAACAAAAAGTACCTTTGACTCTTCAAATACACACAGTTCTTGTTTGCAATAGATGGCCAGCTCCATGTCACCTAGGGAGAAGTAAGTAGCACCCAGTTTTTCACATATCTGCCACTGCCTGCACTGATAATCTATAGAAGGCCACACTATATCAGATTTTCTTACTCCATCTCTGTAATTCGAATGGAAAACATTTCATTTCTAATGAATATGAATGTTTCCATTTATTTCAATGGTCTTTAAATCAGGAGCTTGTTGTGTAATAAAACATGGAGAGAGAATGAGAAAATACATGTTAAAACAGGATGGTTTTGGCTATAACACAAAGACTGAATTATATTTAAAAAGCAAATCTGGTTGGCAGTTATGCAAGACTATTTTATGATGTTTGTTTCTGACTTGGGAAAAGGAGAGCTTGGCAAGGAAATGTTTTGTTCTAAATCTTGGCAAGCATGTCCATACGTCAAAAATACTGTTTTGTCTACTTTTCATTTTTCTAAATTCTGTAGACATCAGAAAATAACAACATGTGTGTTTGGGGACATTTATTCTGTTGTGAGAATGTAGATTCTTCATGCGAATATGAAATCAGAGGATTAAAAAATTAGGTATCGCAACTGTTTCACACCTACGTGTCAGAAGTGTAGAGTTTTCTCAGTATGCATTCTGAAGAGAAAAATACCCAATTTAGTAGAAGTATTGCCTTAATTTTCCACTCACTTGTACAAGTTTTACGTTAGTGCAACCTTAGTGCTTTCATTGGGCTTATTCCTAATTCACCGCTTTGCACATGAAAACAGAATCAGGTCTATATGCTTTTGCAGACTTTCACTGATTTTTGGTAGGTTACTGATTTAGTTGCAGTGGCGTAGTCTCAGAAGAATACTAATCAAATTATCATTATCAAAAACATCTCAATTTCTTAAAGACATTTTTCATAACTTATTTAGCACCTTGGCTGATTTGATCTCTGGGTTTCAGTCTGCTGT
This sequence comes from Tauraco erythrolophus, assembly GCF_009769465.1. Lineage (NCBI taxonomy): Eukaryota > Metazoa > Chordata > Aves > Musophagiformes > Musophagidae > Tauraco > Tauraco erythrolophus. The sequence continues at coordinate 15,913,978 of NC_141478.1, read as the reverse complement.
AGACTAATAAAAATGATCTATAAAGATCTGGAAATGAGGTTTTATTAGAAATTTGAAATTGTATTTACTAAAGGCAGTTTTCTTAACTGCCTTTGCAAATACGTCAAGAGCCTGGTGATAGTAAAAGTGAACCACACCACAGTTTTCTAGATGGCCGTAAGCATATGCTCAATCAAAGGCATTTTATCTCTCATATTTTTTCTCTCCTGGAGCACCTGTAGCAAAGATTAGTGTGAATGACTCACAAGCCATGCCTACATAAACAGTTTTAAACACCTTCCCATACACTGTATGAACAACTGTATCCAAGAATATAGCATTAAAATTATTAGAACAGATATTTTTAAAGTATCAGTACTTTACATTATTACATTTTCATTTTTTTGTTCTTATATTTATGACATATCCTCAAGAGAAACTCCAAATTAATGCTGTACTGGGGGTTGAAAGAAATGACTTACAGTTATTTCACAATCAGTGCAAAACTTTAGAAAAAATCCTTCATTCGAATGTTTGTGTTTCACATCTTAACATTGTTTGGGGGACCTCAGATGTAGGTTAGACAGTTCACGGAGTCTGAGATCTACAGAAGGTGATAAGTACCCTTTTAAGATGGATTTACTGCATAACGTGTCTCAGCTAACCTGGCTGAGGGCAACTGTAAGTTTATGGAGTCCCAGTTTCTGTTTCACCATTTTAATTCAGTCTCTACCTTACTTTTGTAGTGCTTTTGTAGTGAGGATTGTCCAACCTTTAGTATCCAACACAGAGCAATGAAAATTATACGCACAAGTATTTCAACAGCTTGTGTAGCAGCTGGCAAATGATGTGTAGGAAGGTTTGTTCTCTTGTCTGTGTACGTGCTAAATACTTCCTGGTCCCTACTTTTTCAATATGAAATACTAAAAAACGAAATTTAAAGTAGTAGAAGCTCTTAGGAAAAATGTGCTTTTACGTAATGTGTCTCATTTTTCATTATGCAATGAGAATACACATAAAATGTCAAGACAGGACTTCAAATTTAATCTTCACTCGCACACTAGACACTAACTTGGGCTTTGTGTAAATCCAAGAGCATTTGAACATAGTTTGAAAAATGCTGGTTGGCCAGCTGTCTGTCATTAGCAAAGAAAATGAATAACATATCAGTAGTAAGACAACCCTATCAAATATTTGTACTAACTAACTTTAAACCTCAGCAAGTATAGGAATCCTGTGTTGGAACCTTTAACAGTCATTTTCTATCATCACATAGACTAACAGGAATGATGAAAATTGTTGTAGTACATGGTTTAAATGTTGTAGGACCAGTAAGATATGTAGGTAATGTACTAAACAGAAGAAAGTACAATCCAAGAAACCATACCACGTATGGGAATAACTTCTCATGCATTTCCAGAGGGGAAAAGAAACAGTTTGCCTACATCTCATTATTAAATAAATTCTGTAATGGATTATAAATGGAAAATTCTGACACAAACATTTCAGAATTTCTCATATTAAAATTATATAGCAATTCATCATTTGATGGAGAATACGGAAATTGTGATTAGATTGTTTTACAAAACACTGAATGTAAAAATTATTCAATGAAGACTGCTTTCTAATCCCAGAAATGTGCCTGCATGAGCTACACAGAGTAGGTGTGCTTGTTTCAAACCGTGTTCTCTGCTGTTCCTGAATACTCATTTGAATTTCTTGGACATGACTTGCTATGTTGCATTTGTCTGATAATGGTTGGGGGTTTGATGGAACTATCCACTGTCCCAGCTATGCTCTGCTTGCCCCAACCAGATGCCATGGGTTGCAGTCCTGTCTGTGTTGTAGTTGCTCACAGCTTCCCTCATCAAGCAGCTCTCCTCTTACTGCTTTCTGATGGTGAGTTCAAGAAAGGTTTGAAAGATTCCTATAAAGGAAAAGAGTAACATCTAGAAAACTGCAAAAAAGTTCATTGGAAGTGAGAAGTACCATAATGCATCAGGAACATCCCCAGAAAGCAGCATGTCATTTCCTGGAACACCCTGTGAAAGTTTGAAGAAAGTGTAGGAAAAATGCCTAGAAAACAGACAGGACATTCCTAGAAAACACCAGGTGAATTCCTAGAAAGTATGTGGCTTTTTAGAGTGTAGATGGGGAAGCTCTAGAAAGTAGTGGGGAAACGCTTAGAAAGCAGTGAAGGAATTGCTAGAAAGCAGAAGGTGAATTCCTAGGAAGCATCCGTAATATTGATAAATGGACTGCTGTAATTCTTAGAAAGCACTAGGAGCAATCTAAGAGAGCTCTTGAATGTGTCCAGAGTAGTGACTTCCCAGCAAGCTGCCAAAAAAGTCCTTGGAAGTGCCAGAAAATACCAGCATTGGTTAGAGATACAGTTATCTCTATAAATCTTCAGAAAATACATTTTTTGTACCTTCGATCATAGTATCTTGTTTTGTTTGAAAACTTGATGCTTCCTTCTGGCCTAAGACATTCTTCCTTTTAATTGTTTTATTGCAAATGTTCTCTCTTTCTTCGTGAGGAATTGTAATTTCACAGTCAGTAGGTTGTGATTTCAGATGAAGGAGAAGGAATTGGAACTAATAAACTTCAAGGAAAAAAAAACTTGTTTTCGTGCAAATCTTCTTAATAATGCAGAACAGAGGAGCAGCAAAAAAAAAATATAGGCTGTCAGCAGACTCGTTGACATTATTTTGCATGAGAAGTTACTGGTTCTTAATGTGTTAGGTGAATCTATTAAAATGTATTGTCCCTTTTTCAGTGTATAATATCCTGACTTTCTATGCAAAATACATGACTAGTCTGATGTGATTTGATTTAAGAGGGTGCCAAAATAGTAATCGCAGAGAGAGAGACATGTGAAGGGAAAGATCAATCTCCGAAGTAGTGCCTCCCTAGACCCAACTATTTGTACCTATTTGAATGAAAATCCATCCCTGCCTTTGCCCTCCAAAGTCTTGTTGACTGAAACAGTTTCCCCTTTGTTCTTGTGGGACAGCATGACCCAGCAGGTGGGGCCCCTGACAGCATCTCTGCAGGCCCTGCTCTTGCTCGTGCACTTCCAAGCATGAATTTCACCAGCTCAGTTTACTCTTGTGTCTGCTTTCCCATTTAACCAGAGCTCCCCAACCACTGTGGAGCACTGTGGGATTTGTGAGTGAAAAGCACTATCTGAGTACTGGGTGGCTAACTAAACAGAAGGATACCTTCTTCAGGAAGAATTCTATTCATTTCAATAGACTCTGTGCCTGAGCAGGCCCTGCGCGTTATGTTAATGTGAACATTTAATAAATGCATATTCCTTGGGGAACCTACTAACCAGATTTTCATACCAATGACTGATGAATGCACCATAGGGCTTGACCTGGCTAAAGGCATTTGGAATATTGGCCATGTTGAATAGTTACAAGCCGACATACGAATCTCTTGGGGCATATTCCTTCTAGATAGGAAGTTCCTCGTTGTAAATGGTTTCCCTGCTTTAAGGCACCACAATTCTAATTCAGCCCTTATTGCAAATGCATCTGGTTAGTGTTAAATTAAAACACTCCAGGAAATCTGTACTTTTCACTGTATTTGTTATTTATGTCAATCTTTGAACAGCTCCTTGCTCCAAAATCAAGTTAATTGGAAACATAGAGCAACAGGCGTGAACAAAGTCCCAGCAGAGCGTTCTGTGTCTGATGCTGAACTGTTAATCTTTATTATTCTAAGACATTCTCCAGATTTCTACATTGTGAAATCTTCAGATGCCAGGTGAAGGTACAGTCTTTTATACTGAATCTCATATTTTTTTCTGAAGACTGTTCCTATTCAGAAAATCATCTTAGGTAAATATTTTAAGTCAGGTTGACATAAAGCTACATCTATGCTCTGTTGACTTGCAGTTTTGGCCTGCGTTTGCAAGGTTTGGGTAGATTCAGAGGTCAGAGGCCTCTAAGGCCACGCGTGCTATGCTGATTCACGTGTTTATGGCCTGTGGAATGTGGTTCTCTGAATGAATGACAACCCACCGTGCAGATCTGCTGCCTCTCTGTACTGTTACAGTGACATTTTATACTGACATAGGCCTTTGTGGACTGCTTCCAGGTTTCATAATAGGACAGCTCTCTGTTGCATGAGACCATTTTCCCCACTGCAGATTTGCATAGCTTTGACAAAACATTTCTCTGCTTGGCTGAAACACTGACTTTCAGCATAATGCAGCCCAGCGTGTTTGCCCAGGAAACAGCGCAGCAGCAGCAGTAAGTAGTCACAGCTAGGGGTACAGAGACTTTAGGAGCTATCACTTGACTATGTTTTCTCCTCCTGTGGTGAGTCTATTCAGGTTAATTAGTTTATTCTACATTAAAATGCTTTTGCCAGCCTAGTTATACTGATTTTAAGTTTAACAAATGATATGTTACCACCCAGCATAATCAGGCCAGCAAAGGCTCTCATGTATGCGCACCTTAACCAACTGTCTGTGTGCTGAGACTGTGATAGTTAGCATGATATTTTGATCACACGAAAAATTCGTGTGAAGAAGAAGAACAGGCCACTGCAAGTGGCTTTTTGGGAGTGAGCTCCTCCACACGTAACGTGCGGCTCAACTAGCAGAATTGTTTGAGAATCACAAGATTCTCTGAGACAACCAAAACTGAGATCTAAAGTTTCTCTTAAGTAGGCCACAGTGATGACAGTGAGGGAGGAAGCTTGTCCTTTGATTGCAGGCATTGCCACGGCAGTTTGCAGGTGTAGTTTTCAGGAGAAGAAGCTTTTTTTGGAAATGAGATGTGTTTGCAGAGCGGGGCTTTTACTCTGTGATACTGGTTTTGAAACCAGTGCAGCACTGAAAAGTGCCACATGCTGGAGTAAGGTAATTAGGATTCAGGCCCAGTTGCTTAATCAAGAGCTATAAATAGTGGCAACAAGTAACAGCATGTTTTTACTTTGTGAAGTGAACACCAAAGTTACCACAGCACAGCCCAGCCCCCAAACTGGGGCAAAATGATGGTGTCAGCAGGGTGTTCCTTGGCAAATTAACTTCAGGAACAGGTGAGGTTAATTAACTTCAGCTGAAGCCTTATTAATATGTTTATATAACTCCTGGGACCCAAGCAAGTATCCTCAGCCAGGCATGCAAGAAGTGTGGTATTTCCTTTGGAGAATTGCAGCTCTTTTAGATAACAAATCCTGCTCAGCTACCCTTTTTTAGATAACAGATACCTGCTCAGGACACGGGTATTTTCATTCAGTCAAAGTCTTTAGCATTTCCCTTTGCAGAATTTTTAGACCAAGTCATATAGTTGTATCCCTCCCTCCCTTTTGGCCACAGCTGCATCTTGTTCTCTGTTCCTTTGGCAAGTGTGGCTGGTCAGCCTAAAAAAGCAGAGAGGAGATCTCCTGCGTTCATAAAGCAACTGCCGAGTCTAATGAGAGCGTCTGCCTTATGTTTCCCTGGGTTTGTATGCTCTAACAGCTATTCCAAAATACTTGACAGCTTTTGAGCTTGATTTAATCATAAGCAATTATAATTTTAGGGATCATTGTCTTTCTCCACAGATCTCATGGACTTTATCAGGCACCTGACTCCTTTTTGTGACTTGCCTTCTGCAATACGGGCAGCTGCAACATTGAAGAGATGTGTCTGTGTTTTGTTCTCAGATGTGCTCTCAGATAAAAGGTATGCCTTTTAAAAAGTACTTAGTTCCTTAACTGCTTCATTGTTATTAAAGATTTAGTCTCAGCTTTTGATAAATTTTTCATTTCTCATAGAACAGACAGTGGTTGGTTGGTAGCCTGCACTTTGGAGGAATTTGAGAATAAACTGCGGGCTGCTTTTTAAAAATAAAATGCAAACTGTGAAAAGAAATAAAAATTTATATCACTTATGTTTCAACACTGAACTGACTAGATTTTCTAAAGCATCTTTTGGTTTTGCACTTGTAAGGCCCTGAAAATTATAATTTGATTATAATCCTGAATGTACTAGTTGCTATTTTTCTAGATGGGGAAGATGAATATGATATTTGAAAGTCATTTGAAAGAAGGTCAAATATGGCTTATGTATATAAGAGGGGTTAAGTAAACTATGTCAAGATCTTTTGCAACATGTTTCACTGAGACTAAATACATGTCATCAGGTCTTTATGGGCTTGTATTTATAGAAAGTATAAATGGCTTTCAAATGAGGGCTATCTGATGAGGGTTAGCTGTTAAAATTGTTTACCTCTCTGTTTAGTGTTCTAAATCTGGATTGTTAACAGGAGTGCAGGCAACTCCTTTAATTGTTACACGTTTCCAAAGAGTTTGACTGAAGCACACTATTCTAATGGATTATTTACTGCTGACAGTGCTGGCTATTATCATGAGATTAACAGGTTAAATATTGACTACGTAGTTTTTGTTGCTATGATTGTAAGTGGGCAACTACTGAAGTATGCAAATGTATCTTGTAAGTCTAGATCAAACCAATCTAGTATGAAAGGAATGATTGATCATCCATGAAATGTGTGACTCTGTCAGAAAATGCAGTTTTATCCTAGGAAGTACTGAGATGCAGAAAGTAGATAGCTATTTTATGTGTGCTCATGGAGAACCTGATTCAAAACTCACTAAAATCGATGGGCTTACTCTCAGTGGGAATAAAGTCCTGAATTAATGCACTGCATTAATTCCCATAGCAAATATGGACCTATTCAAGTAATCGTGACTGCAGTTCAAAACCATGACTCTCCAGTGGGGTCCAAACGGTCAGGGAGTTTTTTTAGGAACCTAAAAATTCTAATGCATATCTTGCATTTGGCAATGAGTCATACCAAATGGACTGAGCATAAGTTTTAGAGCATTTTGAAGTATGTTTTCATTTTCCTGTGTGAACTTGAAACCATGGATATGTTCATTTTTAAATTGTTTATAGAATTAGAGAATTTTGGAGTGTGTTTTCTTATGCTTATGTGTGCTTCAAACCATGAATTAGTTTGCTTTTAATCACTCATTAAAGCTGAGGCAAATTTGTGAGAACGTGCTTTGCTTTGAGTTTTAAGTCTTTCTCTGAACTTTATGCGAACCAAAAAGAACTTCTGGAACACAAATATACAGGTTGTATCGTAACATTATTTTCAGCTATCCTGGGATCTCGTTAGTTTCTCACTGTATCTTTAGTCTAAGTATAATTTTCTGTGAAGTAATTAAGCAATGAATGTTCTCTTCTTTTTCTCATAATAATATGCTTAAGTATATATAATTCTCTATTGGTGAGTGATACTGTGGAAACATTACTCTGATTAAAAATCATTAGCTGATAAAAAAGAAATTAGTGACAAGAAATTTGTGGTCCTGTGAGATCAAATGTCATTTTGTAGCAACACTGGGCAATGCACTAAGACTATACATTATATACAGCTTTCAATATTAGTCTATGCAATTAGCCTATCTTTTCGTGCAGTATGATCAAATCTTTTGATAACCTTTCCTTTTCATAGTGCACTTAATATGACAAAGATAGAAAACATACAGCTCAAGTGATCTCTCTTTATTGCCTGGTTTATGTAATTTTTCCTTTATTTGATTTCTGCAAGATATTTTCTGGCCATGCATTATTATTTAATCCAGTGACTTTTGTTTGAACTAGATTTTCAATTCCCGGGCTCCTGAATTTGCTTATTAAAACACCTATATATAAACCACCTGGAAACTAGAAAACTTCAGTACATTGACATCTTTTACATTTTTGTCTTCAATGACATGGTATTCATGTTTTCTCTACTGTTTTAACTTCTAACTTCTTCAATATTGAGAAGATACAGCATTTGTAAAGGGGGGAAAAATAAAATTAATAGGGGAAAAGTTTAAAATCTCTTATGATGTGTGCCTTTAATTCTGTTATTTTCAGAGGCTGAAAAGAGGATAAGTCAAACTTATCACAGTTAATATTCCCATTTTGAAAAGCTGAACAAGAAAATATTTTGTTTTATTTTGGAGTACTAAATAAAAAAATGTAATTTTGGATGAAGTGCAAGTTTTAATGCACACTTAGTAGATCTCAACATTTTGGCCTTGGTATCATTTAAAGTCATGCTTCCTTATACTTCATTCATGCCAGCAGCCTGCTTTATACCTGCAAAGCTTTATTACTGTTTTTTGTACAGCCTGTTCTGAGTGTAGGTATACAGAAGGACACCACTCAAGGTTCGTAGGAAAATGTTTTTTTTTCCAGTGCGGATCTTGAGGAAGAGTTGTATGTGGGTTTCTGTAACTTGGATGCTAAATTCAGAATGTCTTTGCAAGTTGTCTGCAACTGTTACAGATGGTACAGATCTCTTTGTCATAGCTGTGGCTGATGGCTTTCTCCACCCTTTTGTAGAGAGCTTACTTCTGCAGTGTTCAGGACATGAGAGTCATTTTGAAGGCTGTTCTACTTTTCATGGGCAAATCTGTCTCTCTAATTTTTTTTGGTCCTTAAACACTGCAATAGAGAAAAGTAGTTATCCCTTAGGAAAATCTCAGATATTGACTAAGGAGTAAACCATTAGATCAGAATGTTGCTGACATGAGATATTCCAATGTGCTCTTTCAATGATGAGTGCTTGCTTTGCTTTAAAGACTTTATTAAGGTTCCCAGGAGGCCAAAACAGCCAATCAGCCTAACGATGACCCCCTCATCTCTCTCCAGAGCATGTAGCTCATGTTACTGTACAGGTTGCTTTACTGCATTCTGGCTCCTTCCCTGCAGCTCCATTAGCTGGTAGCTAGTGGTGTAATGGAAGCAGCCCATTCCGCCAGCAGCCTCTTGCATACTAAGGTGGCTGTTCTCTTCTATGTTTAAAAATACTTCAAAATTGGTGACACTCTTTTTTTTTTATATATATACATATAAGTACTACAAATAAACTAAACATAGAACTGTAGCTGGAACATGAGCTACTTAGCATAAATTAACATGTTTATTAAAAATCTAGGGATTTTGGATAGTCTTGCGAGATACACGTGACCTTTTCGTGATACTCTCACAGAGATACTAGTCATACTGTCCAAAAGCAGCATAAAGAAGTTCAGTCTCACACAAACAATATAATTAAGGGTACTTTGAGCCTGGTAATGGGATATGAACATAATAGTCCTGCTTAAATCATCTTTCCAAGTATACTACAGCTGTCAAAATATTGCAATTGTCAGTGAAATTAGTGCAAAGGTTTTCTGTCTCTGGATATAAGTAAATTTTGTGCTTTCATTGTTGAATATAAAGAATCAGTTTCTTCTCTTAGTAAGCTTATGCTAAATGCTACTGTGTAACAAGGAACTGGAATCTGTCTCTGAAACTGTGCATGGGTTATGGTCATCTCAGTTTACTGGAAGTCTGTCCAGTCGTAAAAACCAGCCATCGCTCTCAGCATTCATTGGAAACTATATTATCAGCACTCTCAGAAGAGAGGTCAAGGACTGCACAAATGGTGTAGGCTAATATATCTCCCCTACAATAAAGGGCTAAGTTTGAGATCAAGGATTATTGTGAGGCAGCTCAGAGAAGCTGCATATCATATCGTCCCCAATACTATGGGGCCTCATCATTGTGCTTAGCATCATACAAACTCATAACAAAACAAAAATCTGCACTCAGACCTTAAAGTCTAATAGTTGTCCTACCCATCTGGGCACGGACAACCAGTGTGACCTAAGTGTGGCCTCTCCGATTTGCATTACATTTGCTCACTCCATTTCGCACTTAAACTGCTGCTGACTACAGGAGCCACTCCTGTAAAAAAAAAAAAAAGTAGGATCAATAGACCTTGCTCTTACAAATTAATTTTTAACAAGCTGCTAGCATTTGAAAAACGTTCTAATTAAGATGTTCATATAAGCATAATACATAAGCATACAGCTTAATAAAGTTCAGATATAGGCCATGTATTTCGAGATGGAGACAGATAAATAAAAACTTTTGAATTAATGTGATCTTGCTACACTCATCACATTTACTATATATAATTTACATCCAAATAATATATTCCTGTAGCATTTACATCAGTGTCACGTTCTTCAAAAATAATATAGTAAGTAATGGCAATAAGCAGCATCCTGTCCAAATCAAAGTTTTAAAAACAGGCTTTGTCTGAAAAACAGTAATAATACTGGTGAGTAGGGGCTGATTTTTAAAACTTATGAGTGCTGTGGCTTTTGCTACATAACTGACTGAAAGTATTCTAGATGGTGTTGCAGTGTTGATGTTCTGAAAAAAAAATGGGTTCTTTAAAGCTCTGCATTCTACCAGGAACAGCTCTTTGCCAGGTAAATGCTTATGGCAGCTGCCTCAGCAACTTATAGTCACCTCTTCTGTATGTAGTAGTAACACCCCTTGGTCAAAGGTGCCCAGCAGAGGAATCACATGCCCGAAGTACCTCCTTATGCTTCAGTGCTACATTTGCTACAATAGATTTTTTTCTTTTTCTGTGTCTAATCTGTTACGTGATCCTTATTGCAGAACAGCTGGACACCTGCAGTCAGCACTGCATCCCTCCTGGGTAGGCTGGCTTTCCTCTTCCTCTCGTAACAGTGTGGAGGTATCACTACAGCCTTCGTGCTAGATGAAGTTGTCCTACAGAATAAAGGACGGTCTGGACAATGAAAATCTTCCCAAAGCCTCTGTAGGAGAAAGGTTGTGGAATGAAGCCCTCTAAGACTGACTGAGCAGCTGTAGTTTTTTGGAAGCCTGGTGTGTAACACATTGCTTTTCTACATTCAGGCACACAATACACATGGACTCAGGGAGCTTCACTGTGTGTACCAAAGCTGAGGAGTAAGATGATCATGAAGGAGCATGCGTTTATTATCAGATCACATAAAAGCACACAAGATAGAATTGCATTTGTGTTTATTAAAAAAAATAAAATAAAAAATTCAGAAGAGTTGAAACAGAGCAGAACACCTTCAGAAGCATCAGGAAAAATGACAGAAGCAAAGTTCATAGCCAGAGGCTGTGATGTTACTAATCTATTAAGGAAAAATAAATTTGAAAGTAAAGCAAACTAAGTATTTTTGAGCATGGTTGTCTCAGTCATGATAACATTAAAATGCCATCAAAAAGGCTCAGATCATAGGAGTTTTTTTACAACTTTTTGATTTTTTTAAACTGTACATGTTTGCTATTTGGGAATGGAGTGAAGTTTCTACATCTGAAGAGAGACTATTTTGAGTTTTATTATGGTTTTTAGAGCACAGGATAGCTGTGCTCTAAAGTTTACTTAATATTTTTAGGGATGTATGTTTGTTTCTGGCTTTCTAATTTCTAATGAAACTGCCTGAAACCAGATGTACAAATAAGAACGCCGTTAAACACTTTCCAGTCAGAATCTGGAAGACAAGCTGATTCTTACTGATTTATGCACTGTATCCTGTAAGAGAGTACAGCTAACTACCCAGTTTCTCAGGGTCAATCTTGTATAGAAAATGAAATCCACCAATGCCTGAGCTAAGTCTCTTGTTCTAGGATTTTCCCTTGGGGAAAATCCAAATCCTGTGTACTGTAAATCTTCCTTAGTGAGACAGTTACTGTACTGCCAGGTTGCTGTAAGCAACGCATCAGATCAAAAGCATGGAAAAGAGCATAATTGCCAGATTAATTGTTAGAAGACCAGTTTACTAGCAGTATACATTTTGAAATTGTATGGAGCCATATACATTTTGAAATACATATTGAAATGGCTTTTTTTGGCTTCATGGAAATGCAGTGTTTTGGATGGGGCCTGGTTCTCAATGGATATGAAAGACCAGTGGCATATAGTCAAGACAGGAGCCTGAGAAAGAACCAGAGGCCTGCTACCAGTTGTACTAGAAAACCAGGTAAAAGACTTGGAAGAAGAAAAGGCTACAGATCCATGTGGAGGCAGGGTAAATATTTTAGGTAGATTTTTGTCCTGTGTTTTAAAGCTGTACTGTTCAGCTTATTGTATTTCCCTAATTTCAAAGAACCACATGTGATAACAAATGGGGCTTTTAATGGCTTCCAGTATCCTGTAACTTTTAGCATTTTCTCTTTTTGTGAGAAAATCTGCTGTGACACAGCAGATTAAAATGTGTATGTTTGTATCCATATTTTTTTCAGCTACTGTAATTTCTTAGATCACAAACCTCTGAAGTGCTAGTGGTGTTGGCATATACGTTACCTTTGCAAGTGGCCTGTGTCTTTGCAGGATTCTCCTGTGAAGACTGCTCATAGGTGTGAAGACTATGTGTTTCTGAATCAAGATTTGTCTGCTGTTGCTTTCCTTCCCTAAGGCTTTCTGGAGCAGCCTTTGCACTTGCTTTGTCTCCTGGGATTCCATGGTAATCTGGCAGCTGGATTCATGTCTCTTTTTATTTGTGTTTCTGATAGCTGTTCTTCAGTGCTAGCATCTTCAAAAACATGTGTTGTTTCTATAGCCTGAAAAACATGAACCCGCTGGGGATTACATGTGTATATGAGATGAAATTCTCCGCTGAAGCCAAACAGACTTTCTTCCTTAGACGGCAGAATGGTTACATAGCAGAAGTTTTCTTCAGTGCTTAGCCATCAGTTGCCAATATCTTGACCATCTGAGATGGAATGAAAATAAAACAATTCTGGTCTTTGTATTGTGCAGTTTTAATGGAAAGGTCCTTACTGCCTCTTGTTAGGGGCATCAGCAGCAGAGTTCATAGGGCTGGAAGTTAATTCAAGAAAGTTACTACTGTGCTTTCCCTTTTTCCCGCTGAGATTTGCATTCTTTTTTCCTGTTCTTTTTTTTAAAAAAAAACTTTTTTTCAATAATCTGAAAATGTTCAAATCTTCAAATTTTGCTCCTTTACTATGGAACAACACCACTGCAGTTTCGTCCTTTTATTCTCAAACATAATTTAATTTGTGAGTCTATTTAAAAGGCGTTACCAAAACACCCGACTCTTAAATTTAGCGATGTTCATTACCAAGCATGTGCTGCTTCTTTGGCTTCATGTTATTTGATGCCTCGGTCATGCTACAGAAAGTGTTGCATCCGTTCAGTTCTGGTTGAGATTGTTCATTTCCTTCTATTCAGATGCTGACTTTTTCAAGTCTTAACATATTGTTTGCTTTGTTGCTTTTTCATTCACAGCACTGTTAATAACGGGAAGGCAGGCAATGCTTCCTGAGAAGAGTTGGGCAGTGAAACAAAGTACCATGATTTCTGAGGGTGTGGAAAATATTCTTCACCTTTTAGACTGTTATGTGCCTATTGCTGAGGAAATAATCGTATTTATGTGCCTGAACTGGTCCTCTTGGGAATGTTTGAATTTGCATCCAAGACAAACATGAGTTTTCTGATAGGGGAACAAAAAGTCAGTCTTCTGATGGTGTTACTTCATACTGTTGTCTCTTTATTTCTGTGTTTCCCAGTAAAATGTACAATATTTTATGAAGTAACCAAACATTGATCAATCAGCCTTTTGGCTGACCTCTGGCCAAAAGGACTTGCTTTGGTTTACCAGCTTTTGAAGTTTTCTCTCTTCTTTATTTTCACTTTATTTATCATTGAAGCATGTAACAGGTTCCTTACTCTCAATTTCTGTATGTTTGGAGCAATGTTTGTAAAAGGAAAGCTTGATTTCTAATAATTTAAAGCAGACTCGTCAATCCCTAGGCAGGTCAGAGAGGGAGGGACCATGTTAGTCTGTCCTCTGTCATGGAAAAGGAGCCAGCTGGGTGATCAGGCCAGAAAGTTGATCATTGCTGATTTAAGGTGTTGTAATACTCATATCCTCTACCTTAGTAACGCCTTTTGAAGGAAGTTGTGGTCAGCAAAGAGGAAAAATTACATGTCATGTCTACCTTCATACTATATGGATTTCTTTAATGTTTGATTCAAATATACAAAGTAACACCAATGGCTAAAAATATTTACCTAATACTTTCTCCTCTGTGACTATGCCATTATGCCGTTTGCTACACATTATGTGTGCAAGTACACAGAAAGACTCTAACACTCACAGTACAATAATTTAAGTGTTTTTTTAACAAATTTTAAGTGCACAATAGAAGATAAAAATCCAAACTACTAATTGATGTGCACAGAATATATTTTTTTGGATGATCATGTGCTATTTTTAACAGTGATTTGAAAAAGAAAGGCTTTTAAAACTGTGCATGTTTGAAAAAAGTAATCTATTATGCAATAACAATTGTACTAAACAGAAAAAGAGCAGCTGTTACTGGAAGTTACAGTTAATTGTTGTATTTTCCAGCACAAGGTTGTTTGGTGGGAACAGTGAGGAAAAAATGCAAGCAACTGCCAAAAAACAAGCGTGTGAGGTGAAACTTGAATTTGCTCTCATGAGAACTTTCTAAGATTCATAAGGAACTGAGAAAAGCATGCTGTATTTAAATCTCTGGAGATGTATTATACTGTATAGAGGCAGAGCAAAGCACACAGTGTTGGCAGGAGAAAGGAAGGAGAACAGAAAACCGGAAAAAGTGATGGGAAGGTAAGCGTCATTAGGAAGGACGGAGGATAAAATGCCTCCTGCCACTTCAAGTTGTTGTGTTTTTTTTTTCCTGTGGTGTCTTTCTGAGTAAATTTGAAGCACCTAATCTCTCCCTCTTCCCCACTCCCACAGAACAGGTTTTCATGTGCTTTTTACATGAAATGAGCAAAGCACATCCCTGTCACAAGTCTGTAGAGTAGAAGATAGATAAATTAGCTTGCAGTGTTTTGTAAGCGCTGTAGGCCAAATCTGATGTGATATATGCATGCCTTAAAAGCAATCTCTGAAGAGGGACTTCAGCAAAATATCCCACCTAGGTTCTGGCTATTGTTAGACCAGCGGGAAAGCTGTGGCAGAAAGCGTCCCTAGGCAGGCTGCAGACAGGAACAGGAGAAAGTCTGGAGACAAGGGGCCTGGCCCTCTCGTTGCACGAGTGCCTCCTGGCCCAGCAGCGGCCATTACTCGTATGCGAGCACTTCTCTGCTTTGGCACTGGTAATGACCCACAAACTCTGCCACAGCGTCTGCGCTCTGGGAATGCAGCTTGTTAGTCAATGTGCTCTTCCAGCACAAGGCTATAAAAAGTTGTAGGTCATAGTAGGCAGCTATTTATTTCTTAATATGTCCTTAGGTGCCAGAGGGGAGATTTTTTTTTTTTTTTTTTATAAAAATAGTACTGGAATGCATTTATTAGGGATTGACTGTTGCAGCCCAAGTGTTAACAGTAAGGAATGTGTATCAGCGAATATAAAAAGAACACTGTCCTTGAGATAAGAAGGTAGGTTGAAGCTGTGAAAAACACACTGTCCCTGGGAAAAAAACAAGAAGGATGAAACTATGAAAAACAAGATTCTGAGCAAAACATACTAACTGCAAAAATATTAAAATATTGTAACAAATATAGAAATCTGTATCCAATCACAGTGTGTATCATACTCGTGCTTGTCGCGTGAACAGTAGTGCTAGACCAATTAGCTTGCTAAGTACAGCGCATGAAAGCGTGCACAGAACCGAGCTATGCTATAAAAAGAGCAGTATCACAGAATAAAGCTGAAGCCTTTTTACTCATCATATTGATGCGTCTTGCTTCCCCGTCTTCGGCCGCAACATCTGGTGACCCCGACGTGATCAAGAGGGTTTTCAACGACCACAACGCGGACGAGAGAGAGGACGGCCATCCCGGCGCCCGAGAGAGGCGGATAGCCCGAGAGAGGCGGATAGCCCGAGAGAGGCGGACTAGCCCGAGAGGCGGACGACCCGAGAGAGGCGGAATCGTAGCGCTACGGACTGACCGGTGAGTCAGGCAGACCAAGGTCTGGATCGGGATGGGGAATGCTTCAATGACAGCCTGGGAATGAGATGATGGAACGGGACGTTGCATTGTCGTTGTTGAAAAGCTTCTTAGAGGAGCGTGGACTAAAACTTGGAAAAAGATATTGGCCCCTGATTGCAGGGGGGTATGCAAAAGAATTAAGCGACTTAAAAACAAAAAAAAACAAAAAAAAAACAAAAAAACAAACAAACAAAAAAAAAAAACACCCACACACAAATAAGCAACAACTGCCTCAACAGGAGGAGGTAAGCGACTGGGACAAAGTGCTAGAGAAACCAGCACTACTAACAGTTCTAACTTGATAAAACTCCCAGTACTCCTGGTTTGGGTATCAGCCCATGTACCGGAGGCAAGCTCTTCAAATATATACCTGACAAGGACTTGGGACACTATAGACGTTAAACTTTGGCGTGCAGCCACCTCTGGGGATGCTGCCGGCCTGGAAAAGTCATCATCGAATCTTTTGATCCAGGGCCCCGAACGAAAGACAGACTTATTTCTTTCCCCCTCCTCCAACGAAGTCGGTACACCGGCACCCCCGCGCCGCGCCGCCCACCGCGCCCGGCGGCGCCCCGGGAACGCCGCTGCTGCTGCCGGCCGGGGCCGCGGGCAACGTTTGTTTCGGCGCTGCCGCTCGTGTGCAGGAACGAACCGCGGCTGGAAAGGACGGAGACGCGCGGCGGGCCCCGCTGCGCCGGTTCGTTCGCGGCTGATGGTCCCCTCGGCGGGAGGGGGCGGCGGCGGTTACGGAGCGCGAGCGGCCGGAGCTGCGGCAACAACAACAAGAGCAACAACAACAAGGGGGGGGGGGGCGGCACAGGGCTGCTGGGTCGTCATCGCCACCCCGCCCGGCTGAGGCGAGGGAGGGCTGACCCCCCCCCCCCCCCCCCCCCCCGCGCGGCCGCTGCCTGTGGCCCAGGTTGTACCAAGAGACAGCACATCGTAACTTGGATCGTCTCAATCGGCATTGCGGGAAATAACTAATCCTCTTTTGTTCCAGCAATTTCAACAGTTAATATCAGTGTTGCAAAACCGTAAACATGCACATTCCATTATACATCTGCGAGCGCACACCACGCTTCCAGGGCCTATAGCAGAAGGGAACAGGCGAGCTGAGCCTCTCACGAGTGCAGCTCTGGTACCAAACTCGCTCGTGCAGGGAAACATCTTGCATGACTTCTACCATCAGAATGCTAATGCTATTAGGTGACAATTGGTATAACAAGAGAGCAAGCCCGCTCAATTGTACAATTGTGTAGTACCTGTCAAAATACGATCGTGCCACCAGTGAATGGTGTTGATCTTCGTGGTTTACGCTCGCAGGAACTTTGGCATACACTTCTTATCAGACATGTGTTTTTGTCATCATAAGGTATTGAGCATGTTACTGGTATTCCGTACAATCCTACTGGGCAACCGATCATAGAATACGCACATGGTACTTTGGAGAATATGCTTTTGAAACAAGAAAGGGGAATGATGGGGAAATCTCCCAATGAAACAATAGCTAAAGTGTTATAGGTGTTAAATCTCTTAAATCGAGAGCTAAATATTTTAAGATGAATAAATGTCACTCATGTCAAAATCAGGCACAGGCAGGGTTACAGCAAGTGGCTTTCCAACAGCTGACTGAATTGGCTACGAGAGCATTAAGACGTGTCCCTGATTTTTGGGACAGGGGAGGCTTCCTTTGCTTCCATTCGGCAGGGAGCACAGGAACCTTATAAGCATTTCTTTGATCAGCTACAAATGGCAGTTCAGAGATAAACAGAAAATCCGGCTACTGCAGATGTGTTGGTATTCCAGCTAGCCATTGAAAATGCTAACACAGACTGTCAATAAGCTCTTGATCTTATCAGAAATCGGGCAAAAACGATTGCAGATTTAGTAAAGGCGTGTCACAATGTGGGCTCGAAACACTATAAAGCAAAATTTTGGGAACCAGCTAAAATCATTGCAGCTTCAATATTTGCACCAGGAGTTGGAGTGGCACAGGTGTTAACTATACTGAATAAGTTGGGCTGTTAGCTTGCAAAACAAATTAATGCTACAGCTTCTGCCTTATCAATGCTCTTAATTGACAGGATAGTTAAAATCTTTAATAAAGCAGACATTATATTGCTAGTAGTTCTTTTATGCATAGTAATAATCACCCCCTGCCTATTGTTATGCTCCCAGCAGACGGTACAGAGTACGGTTAATCAAGTAATGATCACAGAAAAACAAAAAAGGGGGGAGTTGTTGTGGCATCATACACACAGCTACAGTTGAGGTTTGACCTTGATGATTTAAGCCTGTGCTCTTTTCTGAAGTTGGGAAACACCGATAAAGAGGATGAGAAAGAAAAGGGAGTGTGAACAGCTGGTGCAGGGAGTGTGAGAAGTTGACATGAGGAGTTTGGGAAGTTGATATAGAGTGTGTGAGAAAATGATGTTTAGTTTAGCAAGTAAAAAATAGCTCCTTTTTAGGCATAGCCAATAGTAAAATTAAAATAGGTGCGTGCACTATTGTTTGTAATCAATCACAGTTGGGTGAGGGCCGCATAGACACATCGTGGCCAGAGTAATAATCTATAAAAGCTGCCTGTATAACAACAATAAAGGCCACTCTGCTATCACAAAAGAATTTTGGACACAGACAGTCACAGCTGCACAGCCTCCTTTAACAGTAATCATTAATGGGAAGGCTTTTCTGGCCTAGTTGACACAGGGGCTGATGTATCTATAATGAAAAATCCTGACTGGCCACCCTCTCGGCCTCTGATACAAGCCCTGGCAGCTGTGATCGGAGTAGGTGGAACACAGATCCCACAGCAGAGTGCACAGACCTTGTTAGTAGTAGGCCCAGGTAACAAACAAGCTGTTTTGAAACCATATGTTTTTGATGTCCCATGTACATTATGAGGTCGGGATTTGTTGAATCAGTGGAATGTGAGGCTAACCTCAAATTTTTAGCACGTCACTGATGTCCAGCCCTGACTCAAGCTGGCAAGCCGGTCTGAGTTAATCAGTGGCCACTAAAAGGTGAGCGACTGGACTGAACTCAAAAATTAGTCAATGAACAGCTCAAATTAGGACATATAATTCCCTCCAATATTTGTTATCCCAAAGAAATCAGGAAAATGGAGATCTATGTTAAAAGATTTAAGAGCTATTAATACAATCATTTCACCAATGGGTGCATTACAACCGGGTGTACCAAATCCTACTATGATTCCAGAATGTTAGCATTTGATGGCGATTGATTTAAAAGATTGGGTTATTTCACCTTTTTACTTTTTTATTTATTTGCACCCTAACGATTGTCCTAGATTTGCCTTTTCAGTTCCAGTGCTTAACAATGAACGACCCACGCAACAATATCATTGGATTGTACTGCTTCAAGAAATGATGAATAGGCCTACAGTTTGTCAATTGGTAGTA
This sequence comes from Tauraco erythrolophus, assembly GCF_009769465.1. Taxonomy (NCBI): domain Eukaryota; kingdom Metazoa; phylum Chordata; class Aves; order Musophagiformes; family Musophagidae; genus Tauraco; species Tauraco erythrolophus. The sequence goes on along the minus strand of NC_141478.1, from coordinate 15,894,773 downwards.
GATGATGCTCTCTGTCAGGTCAGACAGTAAATCAAGCTTAGCAAATTGTACGTGCCTACCCTGACCGTCAATGTATTGTGCCTTCAAATACTCCAGCAGGAGTAAATCCGACAGGTTTATGTGCCAATGAATTATGGCAAACTGATATTACTTATATTCAATTGTCTAATCGATCTAAATATGTGCATGTAACTGTTGATATGTTTTCTGCCCTTGTTGTTGCTACTGCTCACACTGAAGAAAACCATGGGAGTACCAAAGAAAATTGGGACAAACAGTGATCCAGTATGGTGCCTTTTTTCAGGATTGGAGAGTGACTCACACTACCAGTATCCCTCATTCACCTATGGGACAAGCTGTTATTGAACAAACTCATTTAACGTTAAAACAAATGTTTGATAAACAAAAAGGGGCAGTCTTCCATATATTTCCCCGCAAGAATCCTTGGACAAAGCCACATATGTTTTAAATTTTCTTAATTTGTCTGCTTCTAGGCAACATACTATGGCTGTGGATCACAATTTTAAACCCAGTGCCATTTTTGCAGAAAAATCAACAGCATGTTATAAGAAGCTGGACTCAACTCATGGGATGGCCCTGCGCCTCTGCTTACAGGGGGAAGAGGGTATGTTTGTGTTCTTCCCACAGGTCCATACTGGTTACCAGCAAGAAACGTAAAGCCAACCAGAACTTTTGAAACTACAAATAGAGAAGGGGAGATCCAAGAATTAGCAGAGCAAGCAGAGATCACAGAAACACCGAATGAAGAGAATGGTTCAAATGGACAGACTTGTAATAGAAGATTTCATGTTAATATATCAACTGTTCTTATGTTTCTCATTGTTAGGTATATTATGTGTGTGAAAGTTGCTTGTATATATGCCTTGTGTCTTTTCTCCGATCGGAAAGTGTATGGATTCCACCTGTAGCTACTGGAAGGAAAAGAATTAACTGGTACCAAATTAATGACAAAGAATTACTAACTGGACTTAGTTGTAAGCACGTAACTTTGAAAAGAGAAGCTAGGAGGATTGTTATTGAACAACATGTTGCGATTCGCAAAAACCGCTGTTAGCCAGCAGAGCATATACTGGGCAGCCTTGTTGCACGCACTGGCCACGCGTGCGGCAACGCCGTGTCAGTACCTTTGTCGTAGACTCTGCTAAGGGTGAAAAGAGATGGCTCAGAGCGGAGCTGAGGGAGGCTGCAGAGCACACTGTGTGGATAAACAGGGGACGCCCTGAAGGTGCCGTGCCTGCCTCCCTTCTCCACAACGACCCTGCCGATTGACACCCTCCTGCTCAGCGAAATCTTGGGTATAGTGGAAATAGTAAGGCCCTCGGAAAGGGAAGTAGTATGCTAGAAACTGCTTTTGCAAAGCTGTACCAAAACAATATGCTAGTAACTGAAATTGCCAGTCTCCTACACAGAGTTTTATTCGTGCAAGAAAAAAAAAAGGGGGCAACGCTGTCACTGATCGATCACACAAATTTTTTCACCAATCTGCTTGACCTCTTCAGAAAGAGTTTACACTGTCGCGAGCACAAGCCCGTGCCATCGTCGCTGCAAGGCACCAACCCTCGAGGATTGCAACCAAGAGGAGTGTGGCAAACTGATGTAACTGAGTTTCCCGCCTTTGGTCGACTGCGCCATATCCACGTCACCATGGACACTTGCAGCAGAGCTGTATGGGCGACACCAGCGCCTTCTACCGCCTTCCGATGTGTGAAACAACATTGGCTTTCAGCATTTGCTGCCCTTGGCTTACCACAAGTCATCAAAACAGACAATGCTCCTGCATACGCAGGAACAGCATGTGCTGCATTTTTAGCAGATTGGGGAATTGAACATAGAAAAGGTGTTCCGTACAACAGTACGGGTCAGGCTATTGTTGAACGGTGCCATCAAGATGTAAAGCGACTCGCTGCCATTTTGAAAAAAGAGGGGGAGATGTCCCCCAACGCGCGAACTGAAAGGCGAAGGCGGAGGCAATCCAGGAGTTCCCAAAGACTCGGACCTCTCTGCAGAAGAATAGAAGAACTGTTAAATCTTCCAAAGAACATATTAGATGACTCTGATCCAGACGAGATAGATTTTGCCTTTATCCGTAGTCTGATACGCACGCGCAAAGCTGCAAAATTATACCCGCTAACGCACTGTAGGTGTAGATGTAGAAATTTACAGGTTATAACTATAGAGTGTGGAGGTTGTAGTCGCATATGTCATGAATCGCAACGTGATGCAGTGCAAGGCTGTACAGATTGTAGACGCGCTTTAGATATTAACCCATACCAGGCACTTGCTGCTTGGCTTAGAATAGAGAACGCTTCACGACAAAGGTTAACTGCGTTGTTTGAGAGTGCAGAAGAAGCTATATTAGCACACGCAGCTTTTAGGTTACAAAAACTACTGACTGTTGTAGAAGTAGCACAAAAGACACAAGTGATGGGTACCAGATATCAGAAGCAGTGTAGACATCATGACAAGGATGGAGGAGTTTATTGGTAAGACAATACCTATAGTAACAGGAATCTTAGTGTGGTGCCAAATGACCTACGGAATCAACTCCATCAGCCCGAGAGACAACATTTGGGTAACCATTGCTAACAAAACAAACCAGTCATCAATTTGCCTAGCCCTAGGTGGTATTGGAAACCCATTCCGTACCTGTCTCATAGGAGTACCAACATGGAAAGTGGCAGCCTTTAGAGGGCTAGTAAACACCACTAACCTAACATATAGCAACTTCAATACCACAACGATCTATAGAGCGACCCCTCAACAGTATGACGGAGCAGTACAATGCCGGCTTATTCATGCACTTAATGCTTCCCTCCAGTCTAATCCAGAAGAACTAGACCTGCTTGGTAGTATGCATGCAAACACTAACGCTGGGAAAATAGGAGGATGGTTTTCATTTTTTCCCAAAAAAACAGCTCAAATAAAAACAGGAAACTATGGGCAACCTTAGATTCTAATCTTGACAGCGCATCGGTACTTCGCTTTCTATACTCGAGCTGCAATGGCAGCAACATTACTGAACCTCGAAGGTTGCCCGAAGGAATTTTCTTAATTTGTAGAGACAGGGCATGGAATGGCATTCCAAAACAACCAGAAGGAAGTCCTTGTTATTTAGGCCAACTAGCCTTGTTCCATCCCAATATATCCCTATTAAGAGAATGGAGTGAAAATCACACCAGGAGAAAAAGAAGGCTACATGATCTAGACTGTAGCAGTGTAGGCAATCCCACATTTTGGAGTGAATTTGGACGAGTAGCTGCCTCCACACTTTTCCCAGGGTTAGCAGCAGCAAAAGCGCTCACCTTAACAAAACAACTAGGTTGCTGGGCTCGTGACGAGATAAACTTAACATCCAGCATTCTAGATGAATTAACGAAAGATGTAGAAAGTGTCAATCATGCAGTATTGCAAAACAGAGCAGCGATTGACTATTTGCTTTTAGCCCATGGGCATGGTTGCGAAGAGATCGAAGGAATGTGTTGTATGAATTTAACAGGTCCAGGAGAGTCAGTGCATAGAAAACTTAAACAACTAAAGGACAAACTACATGCCTTGAAAGAGGTAGATGGCATCGATGGATGGTTGACTTCCTGGGGAATAGATGGTTGGTTGAGAGATCTCATCAAAACGTGCTTGGGGCCTCTTTTGTTGTTAGGCTTTCTCTTGCTTTTTGGACCGTGCTTAATGCAATGTATGACCCAACGCTTGTCAGCTATAGCGCACGCCGTTTTTGAAAAAAGAGGGGGAGATGTTGCAGCCCAAGTGTTAACAGTAAGGAATGTGTATCAGCGAATATAAAAAGAACACTGTCCTTGAGATAAGAAGGTAGGTTGAAGCTGTGAAAAACACACTGTCCCTGGGAAAAAAACAAGAAGGATGAAACTATGAAAAACAAGATTCTGAGCAAAACATACTAACTGCAAAAATATTAAAATATTGTAACAAATATAGAAATCTGTATCCAATCACAGTGTGTATCATACTCGTGCTTGTCGCGTGAACAGTAGTGCTAGACCAATTAGCTTGCTAAGTACAGCGCATGAAAGCGTGCACAGAACCGAGCTATGCTATAAAAAGAGCAGTGTCACAGAATAAAGCTGAAGCCTTTTTACTCATCATATTGATGCGTCTTGCTTCCCCGTCTTCGGCCGCAACAATTGACTGTATTTATTTTGAACCACAACACATTCATCCAGATCCACAGTCAAAACTGCAAGAAAGTAGTTTCCACCATAATCTGAACTCGATTATCTGAGCACTTATCCTTGCCTGTATTGCCTCCTGTTGTGAGTAGTTCTACTGGCTTCTATGAAACAACATGCACTAGCCCATCTTTAACCCAGTGCTATTTGCTGGATCACTCTCCAAATTACTTCATTACTAAATTTAGCTCTAAAGAACAAACGTGTTACCCCAAAACAGAAAAAGAACAAACTTAGACTAAAAGTTGAGCAATGCTCTGAAAATGAATTTTTTTCGACATAAAAATGATCAAGCCCGATTACTACTAGTTCATTAACCAGAACATCTTACAGCTGGAAAAAACTCTTTCATGTTGCCAACTGTATTATATTAATTCAACATGAATGCAACCACTGAATATCAGTTGATATTAGAAAATTGCATAGTTTATGCAAAATAAAATTGCCTTTTTGTTGTGCACAAAACAGATCATGATGTCTGCAGAAGCTTACAGTATGGATTATTATTATTGTTCCCATTATATTATGGAGATACTGATCATGGCTCTGTAGTTAAGATTCAACTGAGTTTTGTCTCTAAAGCAGGAATTCATTCTTATATTTATAAATGTAAATTATGTCAAATCTGAGACAAGGCTATAGCACCTTGTTCCTCAATGAAATTCTGGGGTTTGTGAAGTCAGTATGAGTTGTGATATTAGTACCATCTGTCTTCAAAGAATTTACAAGCATATTCAATGATTAATTAAAGTTTAAAAATAAGTTCTTTAAGCAAACACAGAATTGACAACAGCTTGTTGAAAGTATATTTTAGATACTGCTGTGCTATCACACTACTCTGTCACTGGTTACCATATGAGTGTTGATAACTTCAGACAAGTAAATACCACTTCTGCAGAAAATCAGTGCATAGGAATGGCATAAATAGGAGAAACGATTTCATGTTGATTTACAGGCAGAACCTGTTGTCATCGGAAGGATTTTGAGAAAATATACAACTTTATGTACCTTGGCCAGTGCACAGGCACACGGCAAGCGTGGGCTAGTCTCTCAGTGGGTTGTATAAACAAACTGTCCCTTTCTCATTCCTAACCTGTATTCTGCTTTTCCCCATGTTTTCCATGGTGTATTGAAGGAAGCAAGCAATATCATAAGGCATACGAAGCCTACAGACTAGGCAGAATTCAAGCCTATCAAGTGATAATTGGCCCCTAACATTTTGGACAAAATCGGTTATTTCTGGTTAGTTGGCTGCCTATTTTTATTTTCTGCATAGAATCTTCATGTTAGATGTTGGTGTCAGTAGAAGAGCAAGTGCCTTTCAGACCTGGGGGCAGCCCTCTCACTGTTCCTACCTATGAAATCCTTCTCCAGACGCAGATGGCTGGCAACCACCTAGGAGTGCTCCTGCCAGGTGTCACCAAGGGGCAGGAGACAGCACTCAATGCAAGGGTGAGCAAAAGGAGGCTCAGTCTGCAATCGCTTTTACACACCGTTGTTGTATGTAGTGCAATTTATCAATATATAGGACAGCAGATGATCTATCTTGTCTGTGCTGCCAATATAAAGTTTACAGTTAGGAATAATTTCTACCTTATACTCTTGATTCTCCTGTATTTGCTCAGGTTGAGGACTGATTCTGTAAACCCTCCCTCCCTTCTTGTTATTGCGGCTCTCCAGATAATGATACAATGCAGTCAGATGTGGATGAGTATACCTGTATCAGTTTTTAACCCACTGCAGAGAAATGCTCTGTTTTAGAAATGAGTGTCTTGCATAGGGTTGATATAGTCTTTGGGCAAGTTCATTACAGTTCTGTAAGTTTTCTTCAAAAATGTAGTTAAAATTGGAATTATACTCCCTCAAGTATACAGCATCATCTGACTTACAGCTGCAGGAAGCAAAGCTTTGCTTGACCTGCTAGTTTTATCCCTTTGCTGCCATGAATTTGGTGTGGCATACCAGGGAGCGTGATAAGGACATGCAGTGACACAGGCCTGATCTGCCCAAATGCTGAGGCAGATTCTGACCACGGTATTTTCCAAACCACTTCTGTGGATACCTCACCGAAGTGTGCAGGCTATTACTGGCAGCACAAAGGGTTCCTCTCTTCAGAAGTGAGATCAGAAAATAATGTGAAATTCTAGGGAGCAGAATTGTAGGAATCCAAAAGGAAGTGCACCCTAAAATGAGTGCATTGAACTGGTACCCTGAAGTTTTGCTGTGAAAATAGCTCAGGAGCACCACTGAATAGGATGTCTATTTATTCATGATCACCAACAACAACCATATATACATATACATTTTAGAAATTAACTTTGATTTAATCGGACATATTCAATTCACAATGATTAGACAGAAATAATTTCATTTTTCAAGACTGGATGTTTAGGAGTTGGTGTATGTCTAACCACTTCTCTTTAGCAGGAGAGAACTCATGCTTCAGAACTCTGATGTGGAGCTGGCCTTCCTTAGGTAATTCAGATCTAGAACTAGGTCTGAGACCAGTTGCTAATTTTAATTACTGCTACCAAAATGAAAATTACTCCCGCAAAGCAGATGAAATCCCCCCCATGCAGATCAGCAGCAGAATGCTTCTTGGAAGCTTATACAGACGTAAGCCTTGTGCTGACCTCTGCACGGCGTAAGCCTCTGTTGCTGGCCCATCTCCACAGGAATGAATTATATCCAGAAAGCACAGCGGAAGAGATTCAGATTAATATTCTAGGTTAGGATTTTAATATTGGGTAACATAAAGGTCAAGTAAATAGTTTAAAAATAACTGAACATTATTCCTATGAAGAACTTGTGCAGAAGTACAGCTTTGTCTTTTTGGTGTTGATCTTATAACACAGTTTTTACCTTCTGTGATCGTATTCTGAGTTACTGAACCTCATTGCTGATGAGTTGATTCCTTGCTGTTCAATTAGTGGCTCCATAAAAATTTAGTAAGTTATTTAAAACTACTTTAATTGACATTTAGACAATTCAGATATTGGTTTTAATTTTCAGACAAGTCATTCTTAAATAATGGCTATAAGAAAAGAATGGTGCTCTTACATGTTAATTTAGCACTGAATCATATAACTACCTATGCATGCTGTTTCGTAACAATCTTATCTATTTTCTGTTAATTAGGCAACATGATTAAGATCTTATGTGTTGAATTAACAGGTCAGTGCATCATCTCGCTACAATTTAATCTAGGAGATAACGTGGTGTGAGAGCCAGATGAAAAGAACAACAGTTCACCCTTTTCACCCGCAAGTTCCCAGGTTTGAATGCGACCAGCCCAATGTTTCATGGAAAGAGGTCAGTTTTGATCTTATCTTCTATATAGATTTTCTGCTTTGAAATGCAAATTTCTACTTGAGGCATACAGGTTTTATGAAATGGTCCAAACTATCATTTGCATAAAAATGACACAACAAAATGAGAGAGAAAATTCTTCGCTTCTTACTCCATGTTGGTCAGTTCGTATTTATCATACATGTCATTTTCTTCTCCTGGCTGAGTGTCTGAGTGATGAAATTCAATAAAAACAATATAGATCGTTGCTCCAAGTATACCTCCCAGCATAGGTGCAACTATAGGGACCCACCACCAATTATTTCCGGCCCTGTAAGACAAAAAACAAAAAGAACAAGTATTATCACTATTTATTATTCTAGTGAACACCCTACCTTATATTTGGTAGTGAACAAATATGGTAGCGTGACACTCGCTATGCTGTAGTCCTTTCTTTTTTGTCTCGCATTTCTGTAAATGGATGGCACCCCTGTCTGTCCTGTCCTGCCCTGCCCGTGTTGTGATTGAAATGCTAAGTAACAACCACCAGACGTGTTGGTCTGTGCCGTACTTGCACCTCAGAAAATAAGGCCTCTTCACTGCACGTCTGGTTTGGGGCCAGGGGATAATTTCTCCCTTGTGGAAAATGGGCTTCATTGACTTACAGTGAAATGAACTGGGACATATTTGTTGCACGGCAATCTTAACTGATGCTGTTGCCAGATGCTCATGAATAGGTTTTCAGGAGTGATTAATGCAAATGTATGTTGCAAAAATGAGTTATCTTGTCTGCATGGAGATTTGCAGGTTCAGACTTGCAATAGTATACATGGTATTCCTCTTGACAAGTGTAATAGCTTATACTTGATTTTGAGTACATTTACCTTAAGGAATGTAATAAAACACGGTGACTGTAAAGTGGATTATACTTGACTAAAGTAGTCAAGATTCAAATTTCATGATGTAATGTCTTTGTGTTTAAAATGCGGGATCTTGCAGTAAGAGGTAAATAAGTATTTAGAAGTTTTATATGCATAAAACTTAATCTTTCTTAGAATTGCTGTGTTCAGTAAGAAAGTCCAGCGTATTGGTTCCACTGAAATGTTTACATTCACTTTTCACAATTACTAGGATTTAATTTTAAACGTGTAGGTTTCTGAACATTTTTAAAGAAACAAGTCTACCATTAAAAGGTATAAAACAATAAATAACACACTCTTTATACAGGAGACTTGGCCTTATAGAATTGCTCTCCCTTTCCTGGAGGTCCACATTTAGACAGTGAATTACTGAGTATTGGTTTCAGAGTACAGATTTTCTTAACTACTGGTACATGAAAGTGTTTTGATTCAATAACATTCTGTATTAATTGAATATGTGAGTCTGCAGTGAAAACCCAGTCACCTCAACTTCATGCATATTGAAAACAGAGAAGTAAAATTGTTTTTCTCCCGGAAATACAAAGGAACACACTCATCTGTGAGAGGAACTTTACGGGAAGCTGCCAGGGGAAATTTTTTAACTGTAGGATAATTATTCAGCACTCAGTTGTATAGATTTATGCAGAAGTGAACTTGCGGTTAAGTACAGCACAAGAATAGAACAGGGCTAACCTCACAGTGCCCTATTGATCATAACATTATTCCTTGTTCAGAATATTTGGGATTATTTAGATTTTGCCCTGAGGATATAAAATAACTCCCGATATTGTTCCACTGAGTTTATATATCTGTTTGTTGTTGAGTCATGAATGTCTGCTGAGCCTTTGAATTTCTGGAACAAGTACAGAGTAAGGTTTTACTGAATTAACAGAACAACAGAATCCATATCAAGTACTTGCATGTATTACTCCACATATGCCTGTGTGTGTACGCGAGCGTGTAACGAAGGTGTTTCTTGGCAGGTTTCTCTCTCAGCTTGTTCCATGAACTGACATGTGCCTTGTTGGCCTCCTGCGTGACCTTCTCCAAATCACAGCCTGTATTTGCAGCACCTGCTGCCAGCTGTGCTTTAGACAGCCTCTGCTAAGACAATGGGTGTGTAGTCTTTATAGAGGGCGATGCCAAAGCTGAAATGAGGTCAGGACGCAGTTGAGTTTCCATGACGCTCTATCTTCCCTCATTGACACAGGAGCAAGATTGTGACAGGTGCGGATAGCTTCACCAAAGTAACCTTAGTTCCCTTATACCCTAGCTTTATCCTAGCTTACAGCTTTGCTGCCAAGTTAGCAGGAAAACATCCAGCTATGCCTTTGTCATTATCAGGTGTTTTTGCTGTTGGGCGGAGCAGGAGGGAGCTGGCTGTGCAGGGAAGGAGGCACAGGCACAGGTCTGGCAAGCGGCACTTCGCTTAACTGCAAAAACATCTTACAGTGTGTAAGCTACATAGACTGGGAACTTTGGCCCATTTTAGACTTGCAAATCCGTTTCTCACCTAGCCAACTGCGGCGGGACGGTGAGACAACACTGCTTGCTGTAAGAAACGCCAGGATAATTCGGGCATTCAGCACTGTGGAAGGTGTCTGCCTACTGTTCTACGCTCTGGGAACAACGCAAAATTTTTCAGAGGCCGCTTTGCCATCCAGATCCCTGTGCAGACAAGAAGTGCGTCTCCTGACCCTTTCCAAAATGCAGTTTAGTTTAGTTCGGGCGACTTGTCCCCGGGGCCGGTGGCCACGAGGTGTCAGCGTTACCGCGCCGGCGGCTCTCGGCAGCGGCCGCGCTGTGCCCGCCGCAGCTCCCGCCTCGCCGCGGCGGCGGAGCGCTGCTCCCGAGCGAGGCAAATACCGTGTCATCTCTGCTGCTGTTGCAAGTCAGACCCGGCCTCAGCAAAGATGTAGAAGAACCCGTAATAAACCAAGGGTGAAATATTCTACGGGTAGCTTCAAACACAGATGAGAAATACTGTTTTGTAGAGCTGTTTCTCACTCTCGTTGCCATTTCATGCTCTGTTAGCTCGTCAAAATCCAGAGTCTGGTATTTGTACTCAAAGCTCTGGCTGTTTTCGCGCTACAGACAAAACTTCACGACTCAACATTTTTCTTAAGCTTATTAGAATATTAAGCATGTGCTGAAGAAAGACTCCTGGTTATCTCCATGGTTTTAGGACAATTCATTGGAAACATTTAGGTCTCTAAAGTCAGCGGTTGTCTCTAATGATGAGGACAGTTGCCATCTGTGCCACCTACTCCCAACAGGTTGAGGAGCAGTTTGCAGGAGTAGGCCACAGTGCTGACTCCATCTATTGTGTGTGAAATGGTGCTCTCCATAGGTCAGATACCACCTTTCCAGCTGCGGTGGGTCAGAGCAGCTTCTAATGGGAATCTTTAACCAAAACAAATGCAGTTGCACTAGCTAGGGAAACAATACCATGCTGAGAACATGATAAAACCAGAACTTACTGGACCTGTAAGCATGAAGAAGGGTAGAGGGTATTTTCCCCCTGTGAACTGATTATCTCAGTGTTCAGAGTATTTGCTTGGGATCAGAGTGTAGAGAAGGATGAGACTTTCTATCTGATCTATTCCAAAGTGAGGCTTTCATGGCAGTCCCTAACTGCTCTGTGGGCAGCACTCAAACACTTGCTGACCTGGACAGAGAGTGACTGAGTCAACTTATGAAAGGATTCCATCCTCACTCTGGTGAATGTTCAATGCCTTGTCAGTGTTTCCTGTTGCTTGGTTTGTGCAGCACTCCCCTCGTGTGCACTGCGGAGGTTTCATCCTTAGGTCCCAGTTCCTGGGCATGCCTTTTACTAGAGAGCGTAAGCACCTGCCTCAAGGTTGTGAATTTCAGCTAAGCTGAGACATCCAAGGTTTAGCTGCCAACTCTTGCCTCATTGCTTAAGTCTCATGCACATATAATGCCAGCAGAGCATCAGGCAGTTCAGGATCCCAGCCACAATCATTCAGACTTCTCCTGTGGCCTGTAACTGATCCAAAGCTTCCAGCTACCTAACAAAGCTCAAGTTCTTCCTAAATCCCACCTGGATCTATGCTGTAAATAGATAAGAACATATTCGTGTTGTATCATTCCCTCAAACTTGGTTATAGCTGTAGCCTTATAACTGAAGGCAGGGTGGAAGACTTCTTCCTCAATTTATACATCCCTGAGACTGCTGTAAGTTTATTCTGGCAGTGACTAGAGGTCTCATATCTCATTTTTTATGTTCTCATTTTTAAATTTCTTAGTACGGTCTTTACAGTAGAGATGCATTTCCTCTCTGTATATAAATCCTAAAACTAAATTACTTATGGGAAGAGCCCATATTGGTACCAATGTAGAGTTTTTCTTGTAATTTCTTAAATGTAAATGAGTAAGGCCTTACTTTTGGAAAGGAAGGGAGTTCATGGGTATTCTGTGACTAGACCACAGTACAATCAGGCTTCCAAACTTTTTTGCCAGCATAATAGCCAACTTCACAATATATTACTGCACATTATAGCATGTGACACTATAATTAACATCATAGTCAACAAAACTGCTTGTAATTAAATAGGCATGAGAGAGGAGAATCCTGGGTGTGGGATGGTATTCTGTGTGCTGCTGCTTTAAAAAAGGAGTAGTCTAATGGTACACTGGTAAGAGCTGCTGGGGAGGAAAACTTTGGAGGTAACAAGGCTAGAGAGCTGTGTTGCATCCGAGCCTGGGATCAGGCCTATGGTGTGACTGTGTCCCTGTTTCTTCTACATCATACCTAGCTTTTCATGTGTGAGAAAAGCTTTCATACTGCTGCCCTTGACTAAGGCACATGATTTGTGTAGATGGAAGTAATACTAAGTAAATACAGATTATTTGTGCTTGGTGAAACAGCTAAAATGAAATCTCTATTAAACAGAGCTCTCGAGTGGTCTGCAGTACTTCTGGGGATTCCTACTTGTAAATGATTGGAAAAAACAAACTATACAAAAATAAACCAAAAGGTCTACCTCCTGATGACAAATTAATCTTATTTAGATATCCCAGAGTGTTTCTTACACTGGATATGTGTAAGCTGTGGATTTGATGTGCAACTAATTAGCTGTGCATTTGGCCAGCCGAGAGCGTGTGTGTGTGCACATACATGCACGAGGATTTGTGTGTGCTCTGAAATGTGGGAAAATGAAGGAAGCTTTCTTTCGTTCACTCCTTTGCTCCCAGGCAGGAAGTTGGTCTTTTAGATTGTTGTATATTTCTGCAATAGTTCAGTAGTAATAATAGGCTAAATCAATCTGATATGTCCGTGGTTTTTACAGCACCCAATAAATATTCCCACCTAACTCTCACAATTTCTTTTTTTTTTTCCTGAAAGCTGCAGGACAAGAGAAGAAAGCACTGTTATATTTTCAGTGGCCTCTGAGAATCTCTAGTGTTTTGGGAAGGGTCTGCTTGAAACAATGATTGATATTAGAGATAATGCATGTTTGATTTGCCCTAGGAGCAGGAAATCCTTTTTAAAGCCGTTCGTGGAGAATGTCTGGCTTAAAGTGCACGAATAGCTTCTTCTGGAATGCAAAGAATTACCTATATGTATATAAAGTATGACTTGCTACCATGTTGTATCAGGATCTTACTTTCCTAGGAAGCCATTTTAGCCAAGAGCATTTTACTTCATATCCAGGCATACTTACGTGAATACTTCCATCCCCCATCCTGCAATGGCTGTGAAGAGCCTTGGGCCTAGATCCCTGGCCGGGTTCATGGCACAGCCGCTGTTCATTCCCAGGGAGCAAGAAAGAACAATTATAAGAAGTCCTACTGCAATTGGCTCCAGGCCCTTTGGTACACTGTTATTTCTGGTGTCAAAAATAGCAAATATAGCCAGAAGAAGAACAGCTGTTGACATCACCTGGCCAATGCAAAGAAAAGAATATTGAATAAATATGTGCATATTTCTTACAGTAACGAAAAAAGGGGCCATGGCAGCCTCGTGGACTGGGCAGCTTAGAGCTGGTATTTAGATTTATCCCACTATACAGAGTAACAAAATTTGGAACCCAGTGCCTCTCTACTTCATAGTAATGAGAAGTTTTGATACTGGCGCTGAAAGGAAAATACAAGAAATGTGCTGAGGACACTTGAAAGGAAAAAAAAATCTGCAGCAACCTGGTGTGGAAAGAAGAGAGGATTTAAAAGGCATCTCCTATGTAAGGTCTGATGCTTTGTTTCCACATATTTTCCTGTCAATTTGACAGTTCTGTTCATTTTTGGTAGTTCTGCTATGCCAATACAATCAGTTATATTGATATGAAAGCATTTTATGTGACTGTAGCTTACACTGATAAATTAGACTAAATATGTACCTCTTTAACCAGGTATTGCATAATGTAAGAAAAAAAGTGAAGTCTCCAAAGTCAAAACTGAGCAGCTAAAAAATTAGGAATTACCTAAATTAAGGTTGCACATGTAACTGTAATGTGAACTCTGTATGGCATATTCTAATTAAGCTGATGAAGGAAATTTTCTTGGAATTACTTTGATGAAATTGCTACTCTGCTTAAATCAAATACTTTGTAAATGTTGATTTTGCTAATAATTAACTTAGGGGAAAAACAGACAAAAGTTTCACCAATGTCAAAACATTCAATTTCTATGCTGATCTAAAGAAGTTTAAGTTTGGGTGTTAAAAATTATTTTTATTTCATCTGGTTTTAATTTTGTTTTAAAATATCCATGAGCAAAAAAGTCTGACTGATCCAAAGGAAAAATCAGAATTGTCTTTCTTACAAAATTTCAAAACAATGTTTGGGTTTTTCTGAAGCCAGATTTCATAGTCTTCAAGTCCTTTACCTAAGGAATTCCTGTGGTCCAGCAATCCCTAGATTTTCATAGCCTACTTACACAGTATATTTATTTCATGAATACCTGAAGAAGATAGATAAATTGATTAGAAGTAGATAGAAGATGTGAAAATTTGTTTTTTCACTGATGAGTAGTAAGTAGGATTAGAAGATACTGATTGAGAGTAAAGTGAAGTTTTTTTCAGATTCAGTCATTTGAAAAATAACAAACATTACAAATCTATTTGCAAAAAGAGGGTTAGAAAGGAGGATTATGGTAGCAGAAAACTCAGTTGCTCAAGGTATGTTAATCTGGCTGCTTAAGAATTTCTTAAGGAATAAAAGGTCCACCAAATGGGCTGGATTTTGATATAAATGAACATAGCTCTGCTGAAGTTTATAGAGAAACATTGATTTATGCTGGGGAAAACCTCTTATATTGCATTAAAGACATGTAGTGTGCAACAATGAACATGATGAATGTGGAAAGAACAACTTGAAATTATCTTGCTCATAAAATACAACTAAACTGTAACCCCACAAACAGCACTACATTCTTGTTGCTATTGTACACAGTGATGTATGACCAAAATGGTGAGATTCACCATACCTGTTACAGATCTCTGTATTTCTTTACTGATTGGTTTTACAGTTTTCAGTATGTTTCATTTGTAGAATCAAGACAGCAGGTGCACTTACCTGATCTGCAAATCCATTTATGAGGGACAGATATGGAGCTGGATATGTTGCAAAGATATGTGCTGTTGCATTAGGTCCTGTGACTTCAAGTGTTCCATTGCTGTACTCCATAAAGGCATCTATAGAAAACAGCCATTACCTGGTTGCACTTCTCCATAAACACTGGGTTTTCTAGGACTAGGATATATGTGACAGGTCTGTGCACTTCACGTTCTCAACTGAAAATGATAGTATTTTCTGGGATTGTAGTTAATGGATATGAGGGGTGTACTGATTATACCCTCCTGTCTCATCTCTCCTGTGCCTTGAAGTACTTGTTTTATGTATCACAGCTTTCAAAATGGAGCTGTTTCTTCCCATGCTCATTACTCTAAACTGAGTGCCAGGGAGCATTTTTGGATTCTGAACACAGTTGCATTATTATGTAAAAGGTGCTATATTTGGCCTGACGCCCCGAAAAATGTATAGCATCCTGTTGTACTGTTGCGGATTCCCAGCCACCAGGAATTACTGCTATTCCATTTGACAGGAAGGAAAGAGTTGGGGCTGTTCAGCCTGGAGAAGAGGAGGCTCCGGGGTGACCTTATAGCGGTCTTCCAGTACCTCAAGGGGGCCTACAAGAAAGATGGGGAGAGGCTGTTCAGGAGGGCCAGTTGTGATAGGACAAGGGGTAATGGTTTTAAAATAGAGGGAGGTAGATTCAGATTGGATATTAGGAAAAAAATTTTTACCATAAGAGTTGTAGAACACTGGAACAGGTTGCCCAGAGAGGTGGTGGATGCTCCATCCCTGGAGACGTTCAAGGCCAGGTTGGACGAGGCCCTGAGCAACCTGATCTAGTTGGAGATATCCCTGTTCCTTGCAGGGGGGTTGGACTAGATGACCTTTGAAGGTCCCTTCCAGCCCTAACGATTCTATGATTCTATGACAGTTGTGCAATGACTTCTTCTGGGAATAAACTCGCCTAAGAGACCTCCTCTTCTAAAGGAGTTTGAATTCACTCTGCTTGGGCTTTAAACCCAACTGCTATGCTAGTCATCTAAGATGTGAAGGGGAGAGACTAGCCCCAAAACTTCAGTTCTTAGTATATTTAAGTTAGTATTTGTATATATTGTAAGGATTTATGTATGTGTAAATACAGGTATATTTATGTTAGTGTACTTAAAGAGTATTCTAAATAGCATAATATGACTTCTGTGTCAGAATAATTTGCTGCCTTGGCAAGCCCTGAAATGTTAGAAGTAGGAAGACACTAAGATGAAGCACTCAAAAATGTGCACAGACAGACGTGAATAACAAATACTGTGTCTTTATTTCACTAGTGGATCCAGCGATGAGGTGATACCTGTGAGTAAAGGAGCAACTCCCTGTCTCCCATAGAAGTCATGGTGAGGATGGTTAGCTTCTCCTGAAGCTAGCAGACAAATCTATTTCTCCTTGCCCCTGTTTTTTCTAGCTATGCTTCAGGTCAAAATGTGGGTGCAGAGAATATTTGGTTGTTTACCTTGGTGAGGCTTTCTCATTTGCAGTGACAGATTATTTTGTTGCATTTAACTGTTACAAAAGAAAGGATAAGGAAAAGAAAATTTCTCAGCTGTGAATTACTTTGTACACCTTTAGAAGGGCCTCATGTTCAGCAGCCTAGCATATGTATTCCCTCACTCTTTCAGGAGTATTTCTAAAAATGAAAGCACATAGCTCAGATATGTGTGTAAGGGGAAGATGGAGTTGTTGAGCACCTATGTCCATTTTTCTACCAGTGAGTTTTCAGTGGACCTCAATGAGTACAGGACTCTCCTGTATTTTTTCCTTCCTGCAACTTGCAGAAGGAGTAATTAATAGGAGTAGGAGGAGGACAAAGTACTTGAGCAGAGAGAGGGATATGAGAAAATCCTGCACTGCTGAATAACAGGAAGAAGTCTCTAACCCTGACCCTTGTCCTAAGTTCCCTATCTTGGCTCCCTATCCTACTGCTACCCTTTGGCAGAACACAGTGAATCCACCCCCAACCCCATGTGCATGTTGACATACTGCTGCATTCTGGCCACAGCCCTAATCTTGGCTCTCTGGTTTGAGGAGGACTTAGATTCAGATGGAAATCCTGTTCTGGAATCCCACAGTTTCCAAATTCTACCACTGACCTTAAAACAAACAACTCCCTCTTCCCACCCCAAACCCAAACAAACAGGCCTTACCAAACCCAAAACAGTTACCACAGTTCCTAAAGCTTTTTCTATTTGCGATTACTACTGGTACTGAGCACCTAGCTGATATACAATAGGCATTTCCATTTTTGTTTTTTCTCTGTTGCACCTAGACCCAGCACTGTCTGGGGACATAATGCCTATAAGAGAGAGGCTTTGAAGGAGATGGGCTGGGGCAGTAGAAGCAGAGTTTTGGAGTGGATGGTTGAAGCAACTGATGTGACTGAGTGGCTTCATCAAGTCAGGGAGTCTGTTACTAAGTTTTTTTCCCTGTTGCATACTGTGTAAAAGAAACATGCCTCAAGCACAGCAGTAACCTTTTTTTTTCTCTTCTGACATGTGACCTCTTTATCACTCTACCTGGAGTTCATTGCCTTGCAGAGCTACCTCTCTAGGGTGGTCTGAAGTTTAGTCAGGAGGGACTTGATCTCATATCCTGTAACCTCAATGAACAACGTTGGTGATGCTTGCCTACAGGCACTTGGATCAGGTCTTTAATGTTTCTGATTTGCTTGGAAGATGAATAGCCCTATATCCTGGCTATTAAGTAATTTAAAATTCTTACTGAGAAATACATGATCTCAGAGTATCTGATTTCCCATGAATCATTTTTCTAAATTTCAAAACATTTCCTGGAGTATTAGTGTTTCAGAGAAGTTGTAGGATACCTTGAATGTTCGAGTCTTTTTTTTTTTCCTTCAAACTCTTTATGCTTCTTTCATTCTTCTTTATAGCTTTAACTTCAGTCCTGCCATTAGCCCTGTGTGAAGAGTCCTCCGTCTGCGTGGTGTTCATTGAAAAATTGGGGCCTTAGAGACTGCCTGACCTCTGGTTTGTCCTGTGAGCACGTCTAAGGTGTACTCACCATAATAAATCCCAAAGACAGCTGCTGCTCCAACAAATGCTCCCAGGAGTTGTGCTAATATGTAAATTGGTAATTTGGTCCATTTTAATCTTCCAGTCACGCACATGGCTAATGAAACGGCTGGGTTTATGTGACCACCTGAAAAATAAATCACAAAAAAAGTCGTATGGATGACTCAGATACATGAGAATAGGTGAAAGATTTGTAAAAATGTGGGCACTTTTGAACACGAGACTAGTACATGCTTTTCTAGATGTTATTTTGCAATTAAATGCTGACTGCAATTAAACTGAAACGAGTTGGATGAAATTAGGGGGGGCGGGAAGCCAGTATCCACCAAGATGCAGTTTCCCTCTTGATGTTTGCAACTGTTATTTATCAGACTGCTGTCCTGCAGTATATAATGTATAGATCTATAGACAACTTTTCTAGAAACAAACTAAGTCTGTGCTAAGTTGTGAAGGGAGAGTCCATCATTCTGCTCATATTCTCTCCCCTCAAGGGCTTGGGCTTTTTATATTTAAGGGAGGATTGGGGCAGCAGAACATTCATTCAGTTTAGCAGCATGTATTAACATTAAGGACTGTTACTGGCTTGATCGTATATCTTGAGGCAGATCTGGAGTACTTTAGATTTAAGTCGTGTTTATGTCCCCATCTTCAACCTGGGGTTACTTGGGAACTTGGTTTTCGTGAATGTAAAATTAAACAATGTTAGGGCTGTCCAGCTTCATGCTGACTGTTGGTGAGCTATGCCTAGATGAGATCCAGGGACAGCAGTGCATAGTTCTTTATCACACGTCTTCATCAAGCTCTTACACCCTCCAGAAAGGTCCATGATAAGGAAACTGATAAAGTAGCTGTGCTGAAACACAGTATTCTATTTCCTGTGGAATTTCCTTCCTGTGTTATTAGGAGTAGCTACACCTAAACTCACACATAGAAAATATCTCAGCAACATTGGACTTCATAGTGACTCTTAGTTTCTAAAATATGTTTATTATTATGTCACATACTAGTAATTTCTCTCAACATCTTTTATTAACCTGGAAAAAAGTATTGAATGCTTTTGGAAAACTTCATTTTTTACAAATATGTAGCTGATACTTAAGCAATACAAATTGCCAAATAAATAAACAGATTAAACAGTACTCCACAGTAAAGATACAGTAAACCCCAAGTTTTGCAATGACATAGCAGATCCATTGCTTACCTTCCAGGTAATGTCTCATTTCAGCCTGTATGGTTATCAGGAAAAAAATGGCCTTTTTCTTTAATAAAATAACTAGAAGAGCATGACTTTTATCTGTCAAAGGCTAGTGATGGAGAAAGGGCCTCTATGTACAGTTTCTGTGTTTGCTTGCACTGCAGGTCAGTGAGTCATTATCTTATGAAATCCAGGCACCTTTGATACATAATGAACTGACAAACACAGATAACAAGCTGGATAAAGCTTTCTTTGTATCATTTCCAAAACTCTGACCTAGTAGCAGCAGTCTTGAATTAATTCCTCACTGTTTCAAATTCTTCAGCACAGAGCGAATAGATGGATGGCACCTTATTTAACAGACCTTCATGTGAATTTTGATAAATTGTTGTCTTGTCTTTTGTTCTTTACTCTGGCTGGAAAGAATCATTTTCCTTTCTTTCAACACCTGATATTCTTCCTCACCTGTACATAATACAGAGTGATCATGATGGCCAGGACAAGTCATAATAATGTTAAAGATGTCTGATTAAAATTAAATCTGGAAAGGAAAAGTCTAGTTGATGGCTCTCATGCTGATTTAGGACAGTTAAAAGATTCTTGGTTCCTGTTCCACTGGTAGTTTCCTGGTTAAAAAAAAAAAAAGTCCACTTTGGATAGTGTGTTCCCCATTCTTTTGCAGTTGCAGTGATCACAGTCATGAGTTTGTTTGAAATGTTAAGTTGGAAAAAATGGTGGGAACTAGACATTGAGAAAAATTAGCTGGAGGAAAATCAAAAAGGGGAATTTTCTTAGATAAATGAGTGTGCAGACTATATATTTTATGTTACCATTAGTTCAGAGTTTTATAAAGAACTGATGCAAAATATTTTAGCAGTACTCATATTTGAGACTTCATGGCCAAAGAGCCACAGAATTTGCTAACAAGTTCTATATAGGAACTGATATTCTAAAGCGTCCACTAGTAATCGTATGTTGGATAGTGACAGCCTATTGAAATATCTGTTCCTATTCTTTCACAGCGAAAATGCACCGTGTGCAGAATCCTTTGTCATGGGAAAACCACAGGAAGCACAATACTGCAACATCTGCAACTGCGCTGCCCTGCTGGATTGAACTCTGATCCTCTATATAATAGAGAAGAATATCCCTTAAATATGCAAACGTAGGACAGGTTAGTGCCTTTACAGGTTTTTTTTTTTTCATGATACTGCATTAGAAGAGTTTACCTGCCTACATGTAAACCAAAAGCTGTAGCTTAAAGTTGTTCCGATAATACGAATGTACTGCTGAATTAACTTCATGTGGTATTAAGGAACCATTCTGCTGTTTTCAATGACAGTAACAAGACTGCCTGTGTTGCAGTAGCTTGAGCACTCTCTAATGTGAACTTTGAAACCTCCTCATGCATGGTGTTTCTGTAAAAGAATTTGTAAAAGAGAAGAGAAATGGCCACAGTAATTTCTGCTATAGCAACAGCATATAATGGCCTACTTATACCTAGAGATATCTGCCCAGATCGACTTTACCCTCTTTATGAAGGGTAAGAAATAACTCTGTGAGAACTGGAGTAAAAGGGCACCATTTGCTTTAAGAGGGCAATATAAACTTCACATACAACATGGAGTATTATTTATTGTAATGCACAACACAGTGTATTATTACAATCCATCATTTTCTATTAAAGGGAGAATTTAAATGTTAGAAGCAGTTATGCTAGTGTTTCTGATACTATTTTGGCCAAACTCAATGGTGGCAATAGGAGTTTGCGTACTGTAGTTCAGATCAGAATTTGGTGGAAAGTTTTGTCAAGCACAAAGAATAGAAGGAAACAAGGAGAACACACAAGATTTACTAGTGAAACTCTGATGCAGACTCTACCGTAATGGTGCTTGCTATTGCTAGATACATAATTGTTTATACCATGAAATGGAAGTAATTTAATAAGGTAGCCTTAAAACCATGGCAATAAATTCTATATAAGAAAAAAAAGTCACTTACCAGAAACTCCCCCAGATACATACACTGCTACGGTGACTGCCATTGCAAATCCAACTGATACTGTCATGGGCCCACCATGGGCTCCTCGACTAAGGACAGTCTGTCCCACGCATCCACATCCAAGTGCCTGTATTTTAAAAGAGAAATGTAAAACCATGAGTGTGTCTTCAAACATTATTGGTTAGTTTGCAACTCCTGCTGCTATCCAGGTATAGCTGAAAATGTTGTTAAATATTGAAACAATGCTAGAATTTGAGATTAGCAGCATGTATGCCATTGTTGCCTTTGGTGCAAAGGAACATTTGCTCTTTATTTTCCCTAGCTCTCTGATCAGGAAGAACGTCTGCTCCCCAGAAAACAGTGTTCAAGTACCATGATGGGATACAGATCACAACTTGAAGCCTGAACAAGATCTCACGGCCTCTACAACAAATCTCTGCATCTGAAAGTGAAGAGGGAATTAATTCTGTGTGGTAAGTTTTCAGTTCCAAATTGTTGTTATAAGCAGTGAAAGAATTACTGTAAAAGTTATGAAAGATAGTTGAAAAAGCCTTTAATGTTTAATGTCAAAACTCTGGAATGAGACAACTTTCTGGAGATTAGAGTGTGTGTTACACTTATGCTGCCTTGATATCATATATCGCTCTATCAAAATATTTCACTGGCTCTGCAGCTTGAACAATTAACTAAAGTGGGGATATCTGAATAGTTCACACTGGAGTATTCTCATTGATCTTAAACTAGCTTCCGTTTTATGTTGGTTTCCCTCAGAATTATGTTCAGCAGCACACTTAAACATATGCTTAAGATCATGTTTATTCAGTTCTAAGGCTTCTGCTTAGCTTCAAGCATATGTTTAGGTTCTATTAAAGTTGGTAGGAAAGATTTTCAAAGGTACAAAAGACCTTTAGTTTAAGATAGACTAACCAATCCATTCCTACTAGAAATCAATTTGTATCTTTGATAATCTCCTTTTTAAATATATGCTTTAGTGTTTTGCTGAGTAAGGACCCAACAATCTATGGAAGATATCAAGTAATATCTATAGTCTGAAAACTTTTGCTCCTCTGCAACTGTAAGTGATCTGAATCATACCATTTCTGGGATGTGACTAGATTTATGTTGAGCAACCTAAATTACTTTGATGTTAAATTGGATATATATGTTTTGTATATATTCCTCCTCTGATAGTTCGTGGGAATCTGACTTTTTTTTTTTTCTTCTGATAGAATCATTCCGTCTTAGCCAATGCAGTTGCTTTGGTTAATCTCCTTCCTTCGCTTTAGTGTTCTGCCATCACAGTGTGTCACCAATGACTGTATTGCAAATATTCTTCCTAACTATGCATATTGGAATACATAAAATTTAGTTCGTTTAGAAATGCTTATTTTCAGTTGCAAGACAGTTGCATTCAGAAACTGCAAAGAAATTGGAAAATCTTTCCTGCCTTAGAAATAGATTGTACCAAAAAGATTTGGTAATTGAGATTTAAAAAGCAAGTCCTGCTAGAATAGATGCAATTTAAACAGGCAAAAATCATACTTTTGTTTCCATTATTTCCTCAAGGGTTTTAACTAATACCAAAATGTGACAGAAAACCTCTCAATAAAATTACGTTCTTAACTAGCTTTGCAATGCAGATGGAGTTTCTGTTATAAAAGTGCCCTGAGACTATGTCATATACCCAGGTGCAGATCTTGCCTCGAGGTTATAACCATGCAAGCAAACAAAACAGTCTGGTGCCAAAGTGTTACAGCTGTCAGGTTACGTAAGGGTAGGGTGGTGTTAGATAGCAGCAGTTTGTTGGACTGCATAATTTAAAGTTACAAGACATATTCTAAGCTGCAGTCTACTGTTGTGCAACAGATGACATACGCTTACGTTAGGCGTTCTCTCATTGCTATTAGTATCTGTACCTAGCAGTTCAAATGTGAGCACAAACGCGCATACAGATGTAAGCCAAAACAAAATACACTTCAGTTGTTCAGAGCTGAAATTACGTGGTTTTTTAAAACTTCATATGAGACTATTCTGCTCATCATGTATTTATATGTTTAATATGGAAAGAATAGGTATGCTGGAATTTATAAAGTTTAAGATTAGGGCACAATTCTAGAGGAGGTGGAATTAGCACACAGTAACCTTCATTTTCCAGACTTCTCAAAGGAAGTATTCCAGAAGTTGCACCAAGCAAGATTTAGTGAATGATACGGCTCAGACGTGGAGCAAGTTCAGTAGGCTGGTCTGGGGCCTGTGTACACTGGGGTGCAGTTTGCATTCAGGCAAGCAGTTAGACCTACAAGTGTGCACTTGTGTTCTGAAATGGCATACAGAGTTTTGCAGATTCACGGAAAAAGTCATTCTTTTGAAAATATTACCCCTTTCTGTAAGGATGATGAAAAAAAAGACAGGAGCAGGGAGATGGGTATAGAAAAGGATAAAGGACAGTAACCACATCTGTGTATATCAAGTACAAATTCGCAAAAAGAGGGAAGGAAATAACAGAAAGAGGCTGTGGCCTCCCTTCCCTGATTGCCGGAACTGAGGAGAATCCTATCGAAACAGCTGTGTAGTCCTCTTGCATAATAGCTTCTGCTCTGCACATCATAAGGAAATATGCAACTCCAGGCGCTCCATTTTTGTACTAACCAGTCTCAGAAAACGGAATTTACAAACAAGAAGGCATACAAGCTCACTTGAACACAGCTGCACTGGCTTCTTGCTCGGTGGATGTTGGTAAATGACTCCCTGCTCATTCGTTTACAATGAAAGAACACTACTGCAGGCACAGTCAGTGTGTGCCCATTCTGGGATGGGGAAACTGGAAACTGAACTTGCAAACCTGAACCATGTTACAGTAATATTTTCTCCATTTGTTGTCATTTTAAGAAGGAGAGAAAAAAAATTTCTCATATCTAGTGCAGCTAGATTGACATAATTAGAAACTGTCACCTAACCATGTAATTTAATTACATGAGCAGCAATTTAAAACCCCATGAATCTTTGCTTGGCCGAGTTAAGACCAACTAGATCGTCAAGTTGTAACTAAATATTCGAAGTTTCTAGGCCAAGCTCAGCCATCACCTGCACCCACAGAAACTTGTTGACTGAAGCACATGAAGTTGATGGGAATTTAATTTGCAGTAGAATATAACCAGATCCTGTTATCTTGTCTTATCTTATGTTACCAGGTTTTCATCTTAGCAGTCGTCTATAGCCTGATCTGCTTAAATTTACTGAAGTAGCTTCAGTACTGATTTTTTGTTCACAAAGTAATTATATTACTGTCATAAATAACATTTGGTTGTGGAATAGCTGCCAGAAAACTTACTTCATAGTTGTTAGATCCTTCTCTTTGTCTTGGGTAACAAGGCTAATGTTAGGAAAGGAAAACAACTGTCCTTCAATGAGCATAATGTCCTGTTACTCCCTAGAAGCTTACAGAATTTTATCTCTATCCCAGTCATCAGAGAGTCTAAAGATTGTTTTGCCTCCATCTGTGCTATTTTCAGGATTTTCGCAAATGCTTGTAACAGCATTTTTCAGTGTAAATAGGATTTCCTGCATGATCCATCCAGAATTTTAGGAAATCTGTTTTTGTACATGGCCTTTAAAACTTTAGACATCTTAAAGCAGAATGCTTATATAAAAAAGGCCCCTTCTTGTCAAACCGATCTAGTGGTAGCATGCATTCATAGCCATATACTCTTGCTGTCGCTTTAAAGAAGCAGCCAAGTCTCCTGCATTTTTTTTCGGTGTGGAGACTGCAAAATGGAGTATGTTTTGTTGTATCTTGTACATCACCAGCTGCCAAGCTGTAGTGAATTCCATACCTACAGCAGGGTACCAGAGATGTCCCTGCAGGCAGAGTATGGCCTCCACGACTACACAACTAATGATGCTCTAAACGAATACAAGAATTCAGTGTGCTACAAGGAGTATCGAGTCAGCAGCTGTAAAAAAAAAATATGTATTTTAATTATAAGCTGTACACTTTCAATCAGGAAACGCTAGAAAAGTAGTTAAAATTTTCTCTTTTAGTCAGTTTCAGGACAGAACCTTACTTAAATAACCACAGCTAATTATGAAGAATCTCCAAAGATCCCTCCACCAATTCAGAATTTTCTGTAAGGATGCCTTTGTTCAGAGAAGGCAGCAACCCTGCCTCTTTCCCACGCCATACTCCCACCTATGTTCTCCAACTGTTCCCCAGACAGGCATTTCCTGTGACTTGTCTGCTCCCCTTTTTCAGACTGGACAGACCTGCACTACTGCTCTTGGTTCTGCTGCGTGTGCGTACGTTCCTGCACGGTGCTGTGAAGGGGCCGGGCTCTCAGAGGCAACGCCGTGTGTTAGACTCAAGCTGTGTGCTTGCGGTGAGTGTCCTTATGCTATCCTAAAGTTACCCATTCCGAGTCTGCAGAAGCAGAGCAATATTACTGGGACACTCGAGGACATGAGGGCAAGCCCCGGTGTTTCACGTCTTAGGGAAACTCCATGACTTCTCCAAGCAGCCAGACTTAGCACTGCATATTTAGGCCTTTAGAAGCAGCGATACAGGCAGGAAGAGTCAGTGTGTCCTTTTGGGGTTGTGGAAAGTGGTTGCATTTGTCCTTCACTGCAGGTAGGGATCTCTTTGACCAAAATTGCGCATGAAACATTAGAGGGTTGTTTGTGGTTTACTGTAGTCTTGTACTGTTCCTCCTGCTTCCCATTAATTTTTCCATCTATGGTTAGTTTAGGTGTTGCTTATAAAAAGTAGTTAATAAACTTTTCAGATTAGAGGCTGATTACTAAACTGAGGGTGTCCTTCTAAAGGTCTTTAATTTGGAGTGTATTTTAGGACTTACTTTCATTTCCAATCTCTTTATTTACAAAGCAAGTCTGCTTGATAATTTATTTATTGCATTTCGTAATAAGGTGTTTCATAATGGATTAGAAATTCTTTCCATACAGAGCCATATTTTTGCTGTGTTTGTGTGTGATGTAGGGCCTTAATTCAGCCTGGGCTCCTAAGCATTCTTTCAATAGGGATGGTAATGCTAACAGCAACAAAAATAGAGGCACGTTAGACCTACTAAAATTCAGGGCATTAGCTCTGCAAGAATTCAAGTTGCAGGAAACTCCTGTTCTTCCAGGAAAGAGCAATCTCCATCTAATTTCATGTTTAGTATTTGCTATCTTGTGTTAAATCAGATGGTACTTAACATTTTCAAGGTGAGATAAAAATATAGCTTATCAGTCAAGTAATTTTAAAATACTTGAAAAGCACATGGCTCTTATTTTGTCATTAATTAAATATTTTGGTGTAGATGGGGAGGATTTCTGCACATTAAAATTTAATCAAACTTGCAGTAATAAAAAATCTCTATATCTGCTCTCCTGATGACCTCCTGGGACACAACAAATATCCTCTTGTGTTCAAATGGATTTCCTTTTTTTTTTTTCGGACTTGCTCTCTAATGAAGTAAGGGTTTGGAAAAAACCTTTATAATTTAGTTAATTAATTAGTATAGACATAATCCTTATAATGATTGCTATTTTGAAATCAATTCTTTAATGACAGAAAGCATTACTACTTGAAGATATGAATGTAAATTGAATAATGCTTTGGATGAATTGTGTATATAAAGCTTTTAAAACATATAAAGATCTGGTTCAAATTGCTCTGTGGGAAAAATGCAGTGAAAATATTGAGGGACAGACTATGTTGTGTTATATAAACTGATGCTTTTAAATTTTTATTATTGCTTTTGCACATGCAATAGGAGACAAATAAAAGCTTGAAATCACCTAGAGAGAATGCAAAGGTCTGCATTCTCTCGTATTTTATTATGATTAATATTGCACTCCTCATCCTGAAATGCTGAAATGCTTTTCTTTCCTGAATTATATACAGCAACTGGCTTGAGTCAGTTTCTTCAGCAAAGATTATTTTTCTTTTCTTATGAAGTTTTAGAAATTCAGAAGAGAAAGGAAATTAAACATTTCATATTCAGATACAAACTTTCAGGAGTGAAACATGGCCCCTTGCAAAGGGTCTAGGAAGAAAAGCCTAGGCAAGTGAAGAAAATCTTACCTAGTACCTTCTTGAGGAGAAAAAAAGCCTATTCAGGTGCTGCTTCCCTCCCATGTTACTCATTTATTCTTGAGCTGAGATGTGCTTCTCTGCTTTGCTTCCTACACCAAGTGAAAAGATCAAAATATTTCTAAACTCTTAAAATGTGTTTAGTCTTTGTAACAGTGCTCAGGGAATTATACCACTCAGAGAGAGAGCAGGAGCAGGCATTGCAGTTTCTGAGAAAGCAGATTTAGTATCTTCTCTTAGGAGTATAACGGTACACTTTTTTTACTCTTTCTTTTGGGTACAGAAACAGGGTGGCTGGATTTTTGCTGTGTCCTCACAGTTGGAGGTGCACGGTTATGAGTAATTAAAGCCCCAGTATGTTCTCTTCCTAAGCTGTTTTCTGTTGGCGAAAAAAAGCTGAATGCTTTCAATAGTAAACCTTTGAGAAATGGGTTGGAGGAACTGAGTAGAGTTTGCCTTTAAACCAGACCATGGATTGGAGAGCTTGCTAGAATTCACTTTTAGCCAGAGTGGTTTATTCAAGTGTTGAGATCACAAAGATATAAACTCACTGTATGGCATGAACTGCATTTATTATCTTTTATTCTGTTCTCCAACTGTTTACGACAGTTTTAAAAAGTTACTACTTTTATTACCTTTTTTTTTTTAATTTGCCAAAACTTTTGAGAAAACAGGCTGTAAATTTATGTCTGTAAAATGTAAATTCAAGTTTTGCACTCACAGTTAAATATTGAACGGATATAAATCTTCTGTGAGGCTCAGGGAGAGTGCCTACACTTCAGTGCTATAGATGCAAACTTTCTGGAAAAAAGTGCATCTGCAGAGAAAGGTCCTGGAAAATTAAGTTCAGCTTACTGGAACTTCTTGGTTAAACAATGAGAGCTGAGTTATGTGTTGAGGCTGATGCTGCAGAGATGGAGATAATTATCTTCTAAAACTTTCATGCAACACAGAACATCTGAGTCACCTAAAAGTTTAACATGTCATATACTGGAAAACTTCAGTTTGTATTGAAAACAAAAGATTTCCTGTGACTTTTCAGAATTATTTGCTATAATAAACATTTCAGGGTAAAAGAACAGTTAGGTAACCTTCCGTTCAGTTCTTTCACATTGCTAGCTATTCAGCTGAATTAAAGAATGACTTCAGGGAAACAGAAGTGTTGTCTAGAAAAAAAAAAAAGTAGTTAATTGATTTTGATAATAGTAAAATTACAGAAATAATACCAGTGTGCAAGAACTTCTCTTAACCTCGGCACAGCTGAAGGTCTTTGTTACCACTTTGACTTCTGTTTGCAGTGCTGATTTAATAGAGTTTCAAGAAAGAGGAAGAGTTTGCACATCTTCAGCAGAATCATTAGCAAAATTTCATGCCATCAAAATATATGCAACTGGTACATTTGCAGATACAGAAAGGACTCTGAGTTGGTGATGACAGGGAAAGGAAGCATCTTATTCCCATAAAACGAACAGTTTTGGTCTGGAAGTGCAGGATTAAATTCCATGACATTAGATTAATGAGTGACTTCTATTATTCATCGGTTGTAAAACAGTATTGCTGGTAGACACTCTAATGTATGGATCTCTGCGACATAAGAGCCACTTTTCAGAGTGAAAACGTTGCCAAGACCCATGGTATTTGTAGCGTTATATAATATTTATTTTTTTAATTTAAATATCTATATAATATATAATATTTAAAATATGTTGAGTGACATATCAAAATACCAATTATAAATATGTTTTAATAACCTTTTTCATCTAGCTTTGACAAACTTCATTTCACTAAAAGCTAATTATACAAGATTCTATACTCCAGGAAATTCACTGCTGATGGCAAACAAGGTACCTATTAGAAGCTACTGCTATTTAATTTTCAACCTTAAACAAAACTTGCTGTGAGCAATTTCATCCTATACAAAGAGTCTCCCTTTCACAAAAATTTAGAACATGGAATGTATCTTTGTTTAAAATTTCCTAGTAGTATTTTTTTTTTATTAGATACTAAACATTTAAGGAATAAATGATAACAAGCTACATTTGCTTTCATGTAATAACATCATGTAATGAGGATCTAATGCATGTTTGGAGTAAGGGATATATATTACTGTACAGTATTGTAATTAACATGCACTGGAACATAGGGCCACCAAAATAAAGATACAGAAATTTTTTTAGATTTTAATCTTCTGGACTTAGAAAATCCATGGAATGTCATACTTAAAAGATTTTTTCAGGGAAGACTAAACTCCAGAAGAAAGCAGGACTAATAACTTACATAATGAAGTGGTCAGAATATGAAAACAAGACAAAAATATTTTGATGAGCAAAAGATGAAGAGCCTTCCTTCTCATTAGTTGGAGTATTTGCAGCATGAGGTGTCATATATTCATTTATGCCCATGTACTGCATCCTCCATGCACACACTAACATTTGCTTCAGTGGGAGTTTTGGAAGAGGCTCCCTACCGCTGGTTGGAGACTAAGCTTTGGGATA
The DNA here is from genome assembly GCF_009769465.1 of Tauraco erythrolophus. NCBI lineage: Eukaryota > Metazoa > Chordata > Aves > Musophagiformes > Musophagidae > Tauraco > Tauraco erythrolophus. The sequence continues at coordinate 15,864,947 of NC_141478.1, read as the reverse complement.
GGAATATATATACTAACACTTGTGTTTATATGCTAAATGGAAACCTGTGTTCTGTTTATGCAAGGAAGCGTACACTGCTCCAGACTCAGGAGGTACTGGCTCCTGTGCCACTCTGTTCTGGGAAACTGTGTTTAGTAAGATGCTCTTGAGAGTGAAATTGAAATACAAACTACGTTAGGTGAGCAGTAGCTGGTAAGGGAAGCCACATGGCCTATTTGGCTTCTCTTTTTGGAACTGTTCCAATTCAGATATACTTAATGGCATAAGCCAGAGTAAATCCCATTTTGTTTGAGAGCAATGCAGCTAAGTTCCAAAGGGGAAATACAGAGAGAAGCGTGATTAAAAGCAGAGAGGCAGTTGGATAGGTGGACAGACTCACTGAAAAGTCACGTAAACCATCTATCTGATGCAGCATGGCTTCTTGACTCTCTTGTGCTAGCACCCAGATATTGGCCCCCAGAGTAACGCACAGGAGCCCCAAGAGGAAATGTACTGAACCAGGAGACATGTTGGAGAACAAAAAGCTCTCCAAAGAGCTCTTCCTCAAGGAAGGCTTCAGGGGCAGCCCTGGCTACAGAAGGCTGAGGCTGTCAAAGGCTGGGAAACGTGTGCGCCTCAGCCACCAGGGTATAAACAGGGCGGGTGTTTACCCACCTCAGGGACCTGTTGCATAGGTGCAGGCTGGAGAGACTAGTCCCACAAATTGGTTCCAAACACACTGTGTAAAACCCACATTAGTCTCTATTTCCTGGAAAACAGTCATATCCTTTTCAAATGTTCACAGAAAGCTTTATTGGGTAGGTTGTGTTTGTTATGGATATTTGTTCTAAATTACAAGCGGCACAATTAAACTTTGCAGGTTGGACAGCACCAAGGTAAATGCAAGAAATGGGCAGGAGTTTACAAATACTCTTCAAATATAAATACCCAGCAGAGTGCAGGCTCCTGACTGCCTGTACTGCACATGTAACTTAGTTACATTAAAACTGCACCACTCCATTTGTTTTACAGAAATCACGTAAGAGGTGAAGTGCAACATTTTCTCAGCTTGATGGAACCTTATAAAGTGAATACAGTATAGTTCAAGACAGTAACCAAAAGCTCAGTGTAACCAAAACCACATGCAATTTGCATTTGGTTATGGACTGTATGTTTGGGGTTTTCTGCCCCAATTCTTGTTCCAGGGTGTAATTAGAGAAGCTGTGCTATGCCTTGGGGAATAATTCAAGGCTTGATACTGAAATAAATACTCGATCCCCCCTCAAAATACATCTAAGAGTGAAATAGCCTAATCACCAGCAGGATTACCCAGACAGGTGTTAATAGCAGCTGCACTGTGCACCATTTGATCCACCTATACAGCAGGGCACTTCCAGGTTCCTCGAGTTTAGTGTTTCTCACTGAACCCTCAGAGGTTGAAATCAGGTGCTTTAATAAGCAGAGAGACTCGCGCAGTCTATGTCTGTAATATCAGGTCGTGCAGTGCAAGCTGCTGGTTCAGAGAACCTAACTATGGACATCTCAGGAGGGATTACTTAGGAATATCTCCAGTCTGATCCACTGGACTGAGCATCCATTAATGGTTAGCACGTTTGCTGTGATTCTGGAGGTCACCTTCCACTTTAGTTTCATCTGGAAAGAATTCAGTTGACGTGCTCTGAGACCACGCTACAAGGCAAACCACAACATGTTAAGTAGAGATGACCAAGAGGTGTTATCCAAACTGTATACCCAGTGACTTTCTCAAGGCTTGTTGTCTCAAACCTGTTCAACATTGCAAGCAAAGCCCTTCTTGCCCCCAGGTGAAGGTTTGGTTTTTGCCTGATGAGTGATTTCACTTTCTAGATGTCCTGAAATCGTTCTTACTGTTTGTAGATTTTCCAGTTTGGAGAATAATGCTGCAAGGCTTGAGAGTTACCAAAGATGGTAGTTTAAGCTCTTAATAACATGTGGTCTGTGATGATGTTGCCCAGAAGAAATAGAAATAGGTGATTTAAGGGGACAGAATTTCACCTGGCTAACTTCCAGAGGTGCTAGGTTGCTTGTAAATGTAGGTAGTGTCAGTTAGCATTGAATTCCAGGCAGAGCCTGTGGGTAATAGAAAGGTTCATCCCTGCCTTGCTCCTTGGCACAAGTGCTCCACACAGGCTGTAACACCTATCACAGTGACATGAAATGGCTTTCAGCAAAGATCTGAATCAGCTATGCTGTAGGCTGTGAACTTCTATCTCACTTTTACTTTGTAACAAGATTAAGACATAGTAATAGCATGATGGAAGAAAGCTATCACTTCTTTTGCATAGATGGTGTCTTTTTTTCAAGGATTTCTGCCTTCTAACTTACCAGGGTGCCCCTTTCATTAGCTCCAATTCAAGTTAAGAGTTTAATATTTATCTGTTCTTGAAGAGAAACTACTTACTAGCTGACAGTACCTAAAAGCAATAGCGATAAATAACAGCAGAAAAGTCAGTTTCTTCACAATAAACGCTTTGTACTGCTGCTAACTCACACAGTCTAAACTTAAATTGAGGTATCCAAGCACTGAAAAAGCTGCGGTTTAATCCATGTGAGGCTCTTCTCTGCTTTAAGAGAGAGATTAGTCTGCTTTAAGGTTGAGACTAGAAAGGGTAAGATAGAATTGAGAAACTCAGATTATCAACAACAATTTTGTAGCTTCATTTTCTGCTATATTCATATGGTGAATATAGTAGGAAATGGGCTCTGGATTTGAATTTCCTTGTAGTCTTGTGCAGCAGGACATTAAATAATAGCATTTGTGATCTAATCTGCACTTTAATACGTTTTCTTCACTTGCTTAATTGCATTAATGGAAAGAGGAGGATGATCTCGTGGTGAGGACAGAGTACTGGAAATCAGGTGATCTGGGTTATATTCGGAGTTCTGCCACAGGCTTCCTGTGCTGGCTGTTGTAATCAAGTTTGCTAATACATAAATGGAGATAACAACATTTCCCCTCCTTACCAGGGTGTTGTGACACTCAATTCATTAATGTTTGTAAAATGCTTTGTGCTTCTTGCTTCTAAATGTGCTCCTTACCGTAATAACGTCTTATAGATGGTATTAAATTTGAGAATAATGTTACTTTACTGCCTGTGCACTTCAGTTGGGTGAAGTGTAGTAAAGACTATTCTTTTCATGTATTTTATGAGCTACTGGAATTTTTTTAGATTACTTACTTGAAATTTAGCTAATATACTTACAGTTATAAAATGCACTATGTCAGTACTATGCCTGCTTCTTATTTTTTTCTGTCCTTTCACTATGATGAAATATTTAGCAATAAGCAAGACTGTCTTGTTCTGACTGAAAGGAAGAAGAAAGAGTTTGGCATAAACACTTTATCTGCTCGACTTCCAGTGCTGCTACTGAGTCTGCCCTCTACCCTGGTAAATCACCAAGTAGCCCTGTGTCCCAGTGCAAAATGCACAGAAAAATTGAGAAAGAAATTAAGTTTAAAAATCTGAGGATATGAAAATGAGGAGTTTCAATATTTACCTAAATTGTAGCAGCACTATAGGACCAAGCAACTGTGTAATTTATGTAGTACAGTTAAAAACAAAACAAAAAATAGTTAACTTACAAAATCTCTGAAGGTTCAGCAATGCAACTGCCAATAGATTCACTACAAATCACACAGTTACATTTCTATATTGCACAGAAAAATAACTCAGCTAAAATTCTCTTCACGTGCAATACAGTGTGTTTATTAAAGCAAATGGAAGTTGTGCATAGAAGTGAAAGTAGAATAAACTGCTGAGTTTTTTAAAAACAAAAGCGAGAGTATTATTAACGTTCATTGTGCATATCTGGATTTTTCAGAATGTGGGAGTTCACTGAAATTCTGCTCCTATATGAAATCAAATGCTTCTCAGACAATTGTAATACATAAAGCTATCTGGTTTTAATAGCCAGTAATAATTGCATCAGATGAAGAAATGAATTATGAACTTACCGTAAATAGAAGCAATTAATTCAAAGCTGTACAATGTTTGTCAGGCAGTAACCATGCTGCTGGTACAGTACAAGAAAAAGCATACATGTCCTCTTACAAGCACTGTCCAACATTAGATTAGTACGAAGAAAGGAAAGCAGCTGACACTTACTATCAATATAAAAGTTCCCAGGAATTCTGAGAGGGCTTCTTTAACCAAGCTGTTCTTCAAGGCAAATTTCTCCTTTAAACTCCTTTTGCTTTTCCGGCTCATTTTGGCTTCCTCTATTGCTCTGGTGCCCTAGTTACGAATACATGCAAAATTTGTTCTGTATTTGTCCCTGCTTCAGCTGAACTTTGACACTTTTACTTATACATTGAAATATGAGATTTCATCTTGCACAGCCAGTGAAATCATCTGACTGCAGGCATTGACAGAACCAACTCAACATGCCCTAACAATTCATCCTGTGCCTTCTCTGAGTACGTGTCTATTTATACTGGTTAGATAATACCAGTAAGTTCACAATCAGAACTCTTCTTTTTTCTTGCAGAATGGATTAATCATTACCATTCCTGCTATGTTACTTTTTTTTTTCCTGGTAATAGTGAATAAAATTTTGTTCCTATTACCCTGATCAAACAGAAATGCAAAAAGAGAAACCACAAAGTAGGGAACCAAAATATAGTTGAAAATTTCTCTCTGACCTAGATTGGGACTTAAACCATGCTACTATTGGCTGTCCAAAAACTTTTCAAGGGGAGGCTGTAAAAGAGAGTGAATGCTTATGAGAATGCTGTGCTCTACCCTGTGAACAAAAGCTCTTATCTTGCCACTTCTGAGGGACTGCAGTAGCTAATGAGGAATCTTACCTTGGTAGTATGTAGAATTTGTATGTTCACTCACAGTACTCTTTTTGGACTAAATGCCTTGCTCTCTAGTGACCCTCCCTGTTTACAAAAGAGCAATGAGGCAGAATAAATTAGGAACGTTTAATGAAATCTGCTTTGGTCCAGTGGCTCCCTATAATGCAGCATAGGCAAGTGAGGCACTGAGTGACTATATGTCTCCAATATGTTTAGCTTAAAAGTGCATGGGTGCTACAATATGAAGTATTATAATATGATTTTCCATGGTCTTAAGACATGAAGTTGCTGAATATTTCGAAGAATTGGGCCTACTAGAAAAAAAATATTACACTCAATCTCTTAAGCATCTTGAATGGTTTTATCAGATGCGATACTGACTTGATTAACACACCGTCTGGTTGATTTACAAGCATTTTCTGTCTTTTGACTTGACACCAAAACCTTAGTCCAGTTCTGGTAGATTATTTTGGCATGTGTTGTAGATGCTCAGTGCCTTGATTTGTATGTGTCATAAACCTTTTTCACCTTGGTGTTAAATATGTTTAGGTCTGTCAATACTGGTGTCTGCTGTGAATAGGACAGAGCTTTACAGGATTGGGCAAATGAGCCACTCCTGTTATCCCACCCGTGCCTTTCCTTGCCTCAAGCTAGGACTGCAGCTGTGGTCACCTTACCACTTCCAGTTTCATCCCTTAACGACTCAGTTCACTCCCACCACCCAATTTTAATCCTTAACTGTTTTTCTATGTCCTTTTACTCACCTTTCTCTACCTATGCATTCAAATACCACTCTGCCTTTGGCCCATTCAGAAAATGCTGGCCTGGGGAAAGCCACAAGGCTGATGAATTATAAGATGACCGCATCCATACTGGTGTTGCATGAGCCGGGGTGAGCACCTGTGCAGCAGCAGGCATGCTCTGTTGTAGGAGTGCTATAGGTCCCATAGTGCAGGTCTACACTTGCACAGGCAGCTGAGAGCTGCCTCTGGGAAGACCCTGAAAATAGGCTGTGTACAGCAGTTTGAAAACCTTTACCCTACACCGCTGCAAAACAAAGACATTATTCAGGACCTTAATTATCACAGCATGATAAAGTATATGTTTATTATGTCTGTGAAAGAAGTCTTTCAGAATTATGTATACATTAGAACTGAGGGAGGATACTAGGGAGCCCATTCATTACAGCAGGGATAAGATAAACCACTTCCTTTTGTCCAGGAAAATTAGAAATAAATAAATACGTTTATGAAAGCAATTTTTAGTTGTTTGTCCATAGCAGTTCTTTCTCTTGTGCGGATGCAGGTCTCCCTCAAAAAGCAGTATGCAGATACCTCTGTGTTTAGTCTCAAAACTAAGGCATCAACACTATTTTTCAACTAACAATAAGGCAATAACATGTCAGAGACAGAAACCCCTACTCGTTTGTCCAGATCGTGTTGCCTTACAGTAATTTTCTCTCTTTACAGCATGAAAAACTGACACAAATACGTATATTTTACATTTGTTTTTTTCAGATTTTCTTCAACACTTCATAGAAATCACATGATTTAACTCCATTCATAAGAACTGTGATGCTAAGTTAGACCAAAGGTGGTCCTCAGCTCCATAACCAGATTCAAGCAGATACTCTAAGTATAGAAGAAGAGAGTACATAGGGGATGATTGTTCCCTTGGTGAGTCCTTCTGGCTTTTGACAATTGGCAATTTAAAGTCACTGCTACGCTTTGGAATAATTTTCAAATAGAAAATAGGGTAACACAGAAAATTTGAATTAAGTTTCTTCTTTTGTTGTATTCAGAAACAGGTTCTAAAGACATTTCCCAAATCTAACAAATATGTATGTAGCATTACAAGGAAGACGAGTAAAATGTAAAGATAAACACCATGAAAGCTTTCACCTTAGTTACTAACCTGGGTGATCCATGGTCTGTGTTACTGTCTTTTAGTCACATGCAATGGACCACCTGGCTGAACAACAGAAAGACAATAGCTGTTATTACTGTTTTCTACTGATCTCTCTCACCTGGGCCCTGCTCCCAGAGTCCTAATGGTAAAGATACTGGCAGTGTCATCCACAAGTATTGACAGCTGTGGCATCTGAGGGAAGAAAATACAGACATCCTTCAAAAATGGAAGTCACATATAAGCAAGGAGCATAGAAAAAGCATAAACTCTGTCATATCAAATGTAGAACCACAACAGAGCTGACCAAAAAAGATTTTTACGATTTTGCCAAGAATGTGGAAGTAATAACATAAACGTTTTCAAATTCCATCACCAGAGGAGTTCTGCAAGACAGTAAGTAAAGCTGTAGAGGATGAAAGTGTTGAAGCAGCATTCAAGGTAGCTAACTCCACAACTAAAAAGCTGCTAAAAGAACTATTTGCCTTGCTAATGAACCGAACATTAGGTGGACTGAGTGTGAGCAACTGTCCTAAAATGAATTGTTAATAGGAAAGACTTCAAGAGAAATTGGTAAGTTAAACAGTAACTAATTGCCGGAGCTGTGCAGTATTTCCGCCAAGGGATTCAAATGTTCAGCTACTGAAGTGCTAGAGGTGTTGTTTTTTTCTGAACCTGATCCTAATGCCAGCAAAATAGAACATAGGAAATGTTCCACTGATCCACTGGTCTTTCAAAAGAGTCCTCCAAGGGTGATAATGGGAACTACAAAATTCTCATTGTGACTTCTCTGCCAGGAAAATTAGATGAACTGTTGTAAAAAATAAAATCAATAGACACACAGATGAAGCTGATACTTTGCAGAAGCATCAAATGGATTCCGTTAGGGGAGGTTATGCCTCACAAATCTATTAGCATTCTTTAAAGACATCAAAAAGCATGTTGATATTATTGTTCATGCTTGAACGTGTGATCAGTGTAACCTTAGATTGCTAGACTAAGACCCTTGGGACTCTTAGCCCAAGGCAGTCTGGACTGAACTATTTCTTCTCTTCACCTGGATTCAAGCAGAGCAGGAATTCGCACAGTGTATATAACCTAACCATTTTTATAGTCATCTTCACTCTCCTAGAAATAGCGAAGTGGAGAATAATACACATAGCTCCCACAGTTTAAATCCCATAGGTAACAGTATATACAGTACTCAATTTTTAATAGCACATTATTCAGAATATCACATAAATTGTTATTGCTGATGTAATAAAACCTAAACCAACACAGCTGGAGAGACCAAGGCTATAAATACACCATATATTTTTTTGTATTCTAATAATATGGGCCAAATAATTTTTAAGTCTAAATCTGCTGATTTTAGTTGATTTAGACAAAGTCTGAATGTGTGTATCTACTATAATTCATGGTCAAATGCCTTTGCCTAGTTTTTATTTATGTTTTCATACAGAAACTGCTGCATGCTTCTTACAGGACATTCTGTATTTTATAGATTGATTCTGCTGCTGGGGAACTCAAAAAAAATCAGGTGAGGAAGATCTGAACACACTGCAATTCAGCATTCTAAGCTTTTTGAGTACATAAAACTCCTGTTTCTTTAGTTCCTGTGTTTTCTGATCATCCCTCTGTCTCTGCTGTAGTCTCTGGTGAAAAAGTGCTCACAGGGGCAAACATCTGCAACGTACAGCTCAGGTCTAGCTGAGCTCACCTTGGAGGAGGGGCAGGGCACACAAGGTGACCCCTTGGGAATGTCTTTGTTCTTTCTTCTGTTTCTGTTATCTTAATGTCCAGATAAAACATTTCAGTCCAGATCATGAATATGGGATTGAAACCACACCACATATGTGTGTTTCGAGCTCATTGTCAGCAACGTTTAAGGCCCAATTCAAAGCTTCTTGAAGTCCACTGTGGCTGACTGATTTCAGGGAGAATTAAATTGGACTTTCTCTAAAGCAGGACCCAAAACTTTTATTTTTTCTTGATTGGCTGGGCACATCATCAGGCCTCAGTGCATAACTGATGTTACGACATATATATTATATATAGTTATAAAACTGATGATAGTAAATTTTAAAATTTGTTGTACAGACATGTCTGTGTATAACACAGGCCCTGAGAGTTTCCAAGCCAGTTCAATCTCTGCAATAGCCATGCTGGCATAGTTGGGCACAGATCACATTCCACACTGAAGGGCTCCCCGACAGGACTGTTAGTGCTGGCAAAATGTGAGTGTGTTACGGAAATGCCGTACAGATGGTTACGTGCACCAGTGTTGTCTCCTGCGTTAGGCTTCTGAATGTGCTGGATACAGTTCCAGTATAAGCTTATCTGGTAAGTTACAGTATGGGCAGGTCTGAATTTTTGAATGCATCCAGAAAGAGTGTTTCAGTACAAGAAAAATTTTGCTTTTAAGGAATAGATCAATTTAGTACACACAAACACTTTGTTGTAGCCAATTCCCTGCTCTTTTTTTCCTACATATTGCCTTTTCTCGAACAGTTAATGTATGTGAGAAGTAAAGGTAAGGGAAGATTATTGACAACATGTTCAAAATAACTCTTTTCCAAATTCTTTATAAAAAGCCCTCAAAATAGAGACCAAAATTTTAAATTAAGCTTTGCTATTAAAAACAAAAGATAACTTGGTAAATATATCCATGCAGCACAAAGAAAACCTCAAAGTATATCCAATGGGCTTTGCAGTGATCTAAGCCCTATGTTTTCTTAACCCAAATGGGATACATTGTCAAAACCTTTTATCTTTCTACAGGGCACAGATTCCCTATAGCAATAGACACCCTGAGACTTATTACAGCTTCCTGTAGGGTTGGGAAGAGCAAGAGACCTAAGCCTACCTGATTAATAAAGCAAGTTTAACATGAAAGCCAAAGATAATGACAGATTGTACTTCACTGACACACAAAGGCCAAGTAGCGTGTTTGGCAAACACATAGATGTAGCGAAATAGGACAGCAGACTCATGGTTCTGGAACCCAATTACAATCAGGAAAGTGACAGTGTTGTGACATCTGACTCGCCAACCCACCTGCCTTCAGCTGTCTCCCACTTGACGTGCCCCCCCAAGGATGCCATGCAGGCACGTTTTGACTTTCTGTTGGAGAAGTATTTTCTGTAAGAGCTGCTGTTTCTGGTGCTTTGTCTCCTCTCTCCTCCAACAAGAGCATTTGTTTGTTTTGCCTCCATGCTTCAAATACTCATCCCTTGTCCTTTAGTAGGTGAGGTGCCAGTCTGCCTGTTTTTTGTTCTTTTAATTCCCTTTCATTCAGAATGATTCACGTTTGAATATTTAAATCCTGTCTTTCCAGAAACATAAGCTTTGCTTCTGGGATTCTTTTTACATATTAGATATTAACAATATAGATGATAAATCTGCCTCAGACCCCTATATAAAAATATTGGTTTGCCAGGCCCAGTTCCTTTGGAACTCCCCAGTCAAGATTTTTTAGTAAAAAAACAAATATTCTGAGGTTTGTAGCGGACCCTTTATAGGGTGTACTTAGGAGCAGACCCAGGCAGCAATCTTTTGTTACTTCTGTGCAGTATCTGTATTCATTAAGGTAATGAAGCTATTAATTGAATATGTAAGTTCAAGTAATTAAATATAAGACTTATTTCTTTAGTTTAAAGGGTAATAATAAAAAATTTAAACTTGCAAACTAGATCACACATTTAGTGATGATAAATGTGATCTGGAAAGTGCAATATTCCAATATGAATTAGTTAATTGCATCCATTCATCAGGTGATATACATTAGCAGAAGGTCAATCCATATGAGGCTTGATGTGTTTTACAAATAATAAATTCAAACAGGTAAATTGAAGAGAAATTCAACATACAAAGGGTTTCTATGTATTTAAATTCAGAATAGAATCCCTACAGCCAAGAGCACATTGCCCGTAACTTCACAGTTAATGGCACGCGTTCTTTACAGCAGTCTCCCAAGGCACTGCCATGTATAGTCTGCAGTAGAAGACGGGTGCCATTTGCAGAGACTGAGCCCATGGCTGTGCACAGGGTGGTGACCAGCCAAGGAACAGCTGTGAGCTGAATGGTCTCAGGAAATCTTCAGACTAAAGGAATGGCACCTCAGGCTCACTCCGTAACTGGCAAAACCAGCCTTCTGCACAACAGTCTAGTGAGGGACATGTTACATTTCAGTGGTGACTTAAGCTATAACATTATTTTTTGAAACTGACCCAATCATATGGTAGTCTTTCCAAGCATATTCTGCTTTATCACTGTCACTGAATTATTTGTGGCTTGCTTAAATCCCTAAATTTGAGTTTAAATTTAGGACTGAATTTACCATAGCAGCAATTTACAGTTCTACTGGATATAAAACAGTTAAGAAAACTGATCCATTTGACTCATATTTAGTAAAAATTATGTTAAATCAGGTTTTCTTCATTAGCCATTCCTGGATTTTCTGTAATAAAAATTGCTGTTCTTGATATCAGCATTTATTTTATTTTTTACATTAAAGGTAATGTAGAAATGAGGAAAATAAAAAGAGATTTCATTTTCGTTCTTTTGAACTTAAAATATACCCAGACTCATTCTAAAAAAAATATTAGTAAGATTTATAATATTAAGACAATTAATTCACTGGGATATTTGAAAAATTTCAGAAATAATATTTTATAGGATCATCACAGTATTGTGGGTGTTGCTTTACAGATAATATTGCTTACATGTATAACAATATTTTTACCTTATATGTATAAATTATCTTTGTCTGGAGCAAGGACTGATAACATCCTGCACACAATTCAAGGGCTGTAATTCTTAAGAGGTTTCAAACAGTTAGCCTCTTTCAAATGATCAGGCTTAGAGACATTTAGAGAATTGATTCAATTAACTTAGAGGAAAAAAGTGCTATAATGTGTGATTTATGTTTGCAGATAAATTAAAATACAAGTATCTCCTGAAGAGCATTTGCTGCCATCATGGTCAGTAATGAAAATAGCAGGCAATTAAAATAGGACACCTGAGGCTGAAGCTTTTACTGTATGTATCAGAAAATTACGTTCAGATTTCTTAAGTGGAAATCTGAGCTGAAAAATAATTTAGCGGAAGTTTCTTTTCAGTCCCTATTTTAATTCCAAAAGTGATTTCTAAAGCACATATGAAATAGTAAGAGACATTTACTGCAGCAGGAGGCAAAGAGTACAGAGGAGTGGGCTCTCTCAAGCAATACTGAATTTGTGTGAGGAACCAGGGATATCTTTGCTAAATGGTAGTGGGACAGCTGAGAGAAATCTGTGTATAAAGAAGAACTCCTAGATCAGATTGGAACCATTTTGGGACAGGTTTTTAAGTTGATCTTCAAACAAATCAGTGGAAGTGTCTGACAGAATGATGTGATTCAGTTCATGTGTGTGACAAAGCGCTTAGAGTCTGGAGCTCACTGAGCAGCATTAGAAATGTTCACAGATTTGAAGTAGTACGAACAAAGAGCTCTGTGCTGTTGGAGTTGCTGTAGCTACTGTCCATTTCAGTGGTGTATCAGTACGTGCTTTGGTACAGCTATTCTGCCCAAAAGACACGTGTGAGATACAAATAGTTTCACCCAGTCCTGTAGTTTTATGATCTCCTTTAGGCAATGGGGGCACAATAGTATAGAGCAGAAAAATACCAGTACTCTGACTGAGCACCCCAGGAGTGCCTTAATTACACTGGTATTGTCTTCGACATCACAGCTCTGCCTTTAGCACCCTCTCTAGCTACCAAAGGTCCTGTTTCCATCAGATGGTGTTTGTATGAGCAATGACTATGTCTTTATCTATAAATAATACCAGTTGCTGCGGGTGGGTGGAGAAATTGAGACTTGTAAATGAAACAAAGGTATTTCTTCAAATTATAAATTCAGATTGATCTAAATATAAAAATAAAACTCTTCAGGAGTAATTTTGATCTTGGCTATGTACTAGCCTAAATTCTAACACTGACGCAAGAAAGAGAGTCACTTGGTTGTTCTTCATTTTTTTTTGACAGTCATTTCTTCACAAAGTGTGAAGACAGTAATATCTTTGCCATTACAATCTGAAACAGAACATATTTGTTTCCTGATTTGCTGTCTAAGTAGGAGTTTAATTAAAACCCATTCATGTGAGAGAAAATAAGCCAGTCTGACTTAATTGCCAGTTGACTTAGTATTGCCAAGTCACAAGAAAAAACCCCAGAAACTACAGGACTTCAATAAGAACAAGTAGTTTCTCTGCCATGCATAGGTGTTTAGGGACCACAGGACTCAGGCTGAACCTGGGACTGTTTCTGTTCTTCCTCTTCTTGGCAATTGTTGGACTCACTTTTTTTTCTTCCACTAATTAATTAGTTTACTTCTGTATTCACTGTTATTACTGAGTCATTGTCCTAATGTCCAAGGCAATAAGAGTAATAATCCCTTCCACAAAGAAATTGCATTAAATATTAAATATTCACTTGCATTATTTGAAGCCATGACTCTATATGCTATCATATAGTAGCCAATGTAGTGCTGAATCACTGAAGCAGCTCACCAAGCTGGATTCATCAGTGTGTCCAACGTAATGTTGCAGACCTTGCTCCTAATTCTGTTCGGCAAAGCTACTGTTGTACTTGATGAGAACACACTTGTGGTCTTGGTGCTAAAGGCCTACATCATTGTCTTCCCAGGTGGTAGAAGAGGACTTGCTGTCGGGAAGCGCAACAGCACACATCCACAATGTTCTTCTGGGGAGCCCTCTGAAGCTGGCTGTAGACCAGGAACCTGCAGCGTGGTAAGTGCAGTGCCGTTCTCCACTTGCGGAACGCTAATGAGGCGTAGGTGGTTGACTCCAAGTGCTTTTGCAAACTGAACTGCTTTTAGACGTAAGAGGAATGTGGTTAATGCGACAAATAGTTGATGGACATTGCTTAAGCAGCTCCAGATTACATGGGTTTGAACTGCATGTCCACAAGCACTGGAATTCCTTCTCACCAAAACCTCCTGAACTTTACTGACTTGATTTAATGATGAAACTATTTTACAGTCTCCTCATTCCTGAAACTTGTTTAAATGCAGTCACTTTTTGAAGGAGCACATCCCCACTCCGATTTATTTTAAAACAGCTTTTAGAAGGTGTCATCCTTGTGATGAAGTGTTAGGTCTGTGTCACCAGTGTGACATTAAAAATCGAATTTCTGACGTTTAAAAGTCTCACTCATCCCAAATGTCACAGTTTGACAGCTCTGCATGTCACATTATAGCACAGTATTATGGATCCATTTCCTCTGTCGGGCGGGGGGAGATGAAAAATGAGAGAAAGCAGAATCTGCAGTCTCCTTCCTTCATTATTGAGCTGGAAATTTACAGAAATGTGCACGTTAACCCAGAAATTACTTAAATGGCACTTTGTATTTTGTGCTGCCTGTCTGTGCAGAAGCCGTCTTTGTCCTGTGCTCCTGTACAAACACTAAGAGATCGCTGAGGCAGTCTTTTCAATTGTCCATGAACCTGGAAGACACAGAACAAGGAATATCTATGGAATCAACAAATGGATAATGTAACAAAATCAGAACGTGGACAGATCTTGTTGTTTATTCTTGACTAGGTCAATAAGGAGGTCACATGGTATATTTCTTGCTGCTTGGTTTTGCCAACTTTAGACAGCTGTAGGCTTTGGTGTGCTTTCTCTGTTTATCTGTCTGCAATGTGGTCACTTCAAAACATGACATCTGATTGGTTTCAAAAGGTTGGGAGTGTTTGCATCAGTAAGCGGAACTTCATTGATTCTGCCTAAAGTAGCAAAAATTATCTGGGCTTCATATGTTTTCTGCCTAGAAGTTTTGACGAGCAAGAGCATAGGGCTCTGACCATAAATTTCTGATGTCCATCAGCCAAGTCAGGGTGCGAGTGAAGCCATCTACTATTTCATCCAGCAAGGTAGGACAGATGTCCTCTGCACATGCACTGCTTGCTGCATGTGTGACGAGTCTGAGATAGCGAGTGGTGGCACCTGGCTCTACTTGGCTGCTAACTTCCCAGTAACCCACTGTATGGTTGCCCAACCTCTTGCATGATGTGGCCTCCCAATAAGAGGGCCCCTCCCAAAAATAATAGCTGGGAACAGGTGGTTGTTGCTTGAACAAATTATTCTGCCCTTTAGGCCTCTTCCTTTTGCAAAGAACTTTAAAAAAAAAAAAAGAGAAAGCCACAGCTGGGCTGCATGACTTGCCCTGATAGCAACCATCTCCTCCTCCTGGTTGCTTTCTTCCCTGAGAGGAATTCGCATACAGAGGTGCACCTGGGTGCCCTTCCTGCACGAGTCCCAAGCCTCTGGGCTTCTACATGAAGCTTCTTCATGCTGGGGGGGCAGTGCCCCCAACACTGGAAGATGGGAGACTGTTGTACGGGAAGGAGGAAAGGCAGAACTGAACAGCCCTTAGCCAAAGGGAGAGGGGAGTAAGTGTGAGACCTCACAAGGTGAAGTGAGGAGAGGTGTGCAGCGCTTTTCCATGAAGGGAGAAGGAGAAACCCTGGGCAAGCAAGAACCCCACTTGGTGGGAATGGCCCTCACGGACCAAGGGGAAAGGTGCTCCCAGGCCTGCGGGAAAGCAGGACAAGGAGAGCGCACCCTGCAGCCGGGGCCGGAGCTCGGGAACGCCGCCGCGGCGAGCAGGAACCGCGTCGCCCAGCCCGGAGCCCCGCGCGGGGCCGCAGCAGCCGCGTCGCGGGAGCGGCGCTGTGGGACGCCGGCGCGAGGTGAGGCGCGCGGCAGCCGCCCTCGGCACGTCGGCGGGGCTGGGGCGCGAGGCGCGGGGAGCGCGGCGGGACGGGGACGAGGGCGCGAGGCGCGGGCGGCGGGGGCCCCCTGCCGTGGCGGCGGGCGGCGGCGGGCGCGCGGCCGGCAGGGGGCAGCAGGCGGACGAGGATGGCGCCGCCGGGCGGCAGGTAGGGCCGGGGCGGGGGGTGTTTTCCGCGCATCCGTCACTGTCGCCGGGGACGCGCGGCCACTTTGATGTCAGTCGCCGCAAAAATAAACGCGAGGCGGTCCGGGGAGCAGCGGGCACGCTGCGCGCAAAGCTGGCGGGGACGGGCCGGCCGCAGAGCGCTCGGCGGCTGCGGGGGAGCGCGCGTCCGGCGGCGGGAGCGGGGGAGGGCAGCAGCGCAGCCGCCAGGTGCTGCGCGGAGCGCCCGGTCAGGAGAGCGGGCAGCGCAGGGAGAGTAGCGGGCGGCAGTAGACGGCCGGGGAGCGGGGACGGACACGCTGCCCCGGAGGCGTCGCCCTGTGTCCTCATGGTGCCTAGGCCTGGGACCCGTGAGGGGCCGCCCGCCCTGCCGCGTCGGGACGCCCCCGCCCCGCCGGCTGTGCAGCAGCTCCGCGCCCGAGAGGGAGCCGGGGCCGCGCTGTGAGGCAATGCTGCTGGCGGGTCGCCGTTCCTCGGGTCCCCGAGCCCCGCTAGATCTTCCCGAGCGCGACCCAGCCTCTGGGCTGCCCCCCCGCCGCGGCCGGGGCTCCCCAGGCGGCGGCGGGCCGGGGCTGCCAGGAGTCCCCGCGGGATGCCCCGAGGAGGGCGGTGCGGGGCTGAAGCTGGCCTCTCCCGGACGCGGCGCCTCCCCGCCGGCCCCCGCCCGGCACGGGGGAGCCGAGGGGGAACACGACAGTTCTAGTGACCCCCCCGCTCCCTCGCCGGCCCTGACCGGGTTCCCCAGTCCCGCACCTCCGGCGGGAGGCAGCGACCCGCGCGCGGGAGCTCCGTCCTCCCGCGGGGAATCCCCGGTGCCCGGGACGGGACGCGCCGCGGGGGCCGGGGGACGGCTCGCGGAGGCCTGCGGGGCGCCGCGGCTGCGCCGCGCGAGCGAGCGGGGCTGTGCCGCTATCGCCCTAGGTAGGATGGACCTGCCCCCCTGCCGCTGCCCCCATGTCCAATAAGAAGAGACCCGGCTTGACACCTGCCTATATACAGAGGACGAGAGCAACATCTTCAGCGCTAGTCTTTGAGGGGGGGGAGCCAACCCAAAACACAACACAACATCAGGTCAGAGCGGGGGGCTCGGTGGTACTATAAAACGCCCCCCAAGACTATGACTTCCAGTAAAATTGAGATGCCAGGGGAGGTGAAGGCAGATCCTGCAGCTCTGATGGCATCTCTGCATCTGCTGCCTTCTCCCACTCTCAACCTTGAAATCAAATACACCAAGGTAAGTTGTGTTCGTTTGTTCTGGCAGGGAAATTCATGGCTTTCCTTCCAAAGGAGGGATTTTGCTTAAAATCAGTTTCATTCTGCCCTAACCAACTTGAGTGTAGAGATAAAAAACTACTAACAGACTGCCTTGAGTCTGTAATAAAGGAAATAGATTTTACCCTGTAATCATCTGAAAAACCACAGGATATTAGAAAAGCAAATTAGATCTCTTGAGACTGGCTTTGCCACTTTACTTCTCTTTAAACATAGTCTTTTCTATAGAGCTGTTGGAGTTTATTTTCAGTGCAAAATCAGTAGTTCTTCAATATGTTTCAGTTGCTTTTGATGTACTTCAGAGGAAGTTACTATACATATCTGTATATCTCAATCAGAAAATAAAAATGTTTTCTTTCTTGAACTAGCCTGTGTGCCCAAGGGACTCTCTTATAATTCCTAGAGGACTCTTAATACTACCAGTTGTTACACTACTTGAACAGGTCTCTCTGCTAACTTCCGTGATGCTTGAATACACCCTTGAACAATATTGCAAGAGGGCATATTTTATCCTACTAACCTTTAAGACTAATTTTCATAAAGAGAGGGTTAAGAACAAACCCATTGGGTCAACGTAGAAAAATCTACTGGTTTTCTACGGTGTGTTATGGGACTAAATTGTTTTTGTTGATTAAAATGGGCTTTAAAATCAGTCATTTAGAAATGCAATTTGAATTTTTAAGTTCATTTTTATATTTTGAATCTTTGCATCTTTAGTGTCATTAAAGAATGTTTTCATTTCTGTTGGAGAAGTTTCAAATGTATTGTATAAACAGATTACAATGTGTCAGACTTTGTTTCTAATTACCAAGTAACTTAATAGGAAAATAAGCACATCAGCACTGGAAAAAGGTGATAATGTTTTTATCTACTGGAAATACAACTTCAGGAGCTTTAAAGCTGACAGGAGACTTATTTTGGCTGATGTAGTGTAATTTTTTCCTCCATATCATCACTTTAAAAGCTTTTCATCTTTTCTCTTTTTTAAGCGGGTGCCAAAACTAATTTGTTCTCTAATTTGTTACAGCAATTCCACGTTCTAGGGGAATGTTTCAGGGGAAAGTCAACTATTTTAGATTTCATTACATTTTAATGCAAACTGCAATATGCAAATTAAAAGATGTGTATGGTTTCTTGCATGTAATTCCTTTGAAAATAGTTTCAATAAATAAGGAATGTAGTTATTTGATGTTGTGTGATGTTACCCTTTGGGTGCAATCATACTGTGCAAATAATATTGGGCGTGAATTTTGTTTATTGCTGGTTTCAGTGTAAAATATGCTGCCGGAGTGTTTGGTGGATAATACTTGAGAGCAGTATCACAGTCAGTTTGCATAGTAAGTGTACTGGCGTTTCTCTGTTCTAAAACTAGAGGATTGGTTCTAAAAATCTTTAAAAAATAAAATGGTCATCAGCAATCAGGTCTTCCTATCTGCGAGAACATAAGCTGGACAGTAACCTTTAATAATTCAGAATATGTTGTACCTTTAACAGCTCAGAATATGTAATGTAACATGTAAGATGTTACACATTTTATACTAACGGAACAAATAAAAGAAAGCTATTGCATTTCAATATCAAGCCAAAACCAACAGCAACATGTTTCTTCTAAGCTTGGTTTTGAGATATCAGGTGACTCCTGGTTACTTTTGAGAGAAATTTGGTTTAGGACAGATATCGAGTATTTCACTTGGCATATCCTCTGTCTCCGTTTTTCTGTCTGTCTCGCTCTTCCCTCTTTTTTCTCTTTCTCTGCAGGAAATACAAGTGATTTATAGATAATTGGAGTCTTCAGCTTGGAGTCTTGTCTTGAGCAGGACTTTTATCCAGGATCCACTTTCCCACCTATTACAAAGAAAAACAATCAAAAATGAAATAATGGATTGTAACTTGATTCTTTCTTTTGGGGAGTGGTCACTTTGTGTCTTAAATGACAAACAACTTCCATAAACAATAAATAACATTAGACTAAAGCACTTTAGCCAAAAAAAACCCCAACAACCCCAAACCTTGTAAAATCAGACATCTGTGAGCATTCCTAGCAGCCTCTCTTCTGCTTGTTAGCTGAGAATTTTAAATACACAACCAGGACACAGAATTCTTGAACTCTCTATTACAGCTGTCTCTGAATGTAAAATCTTAACCGTTTGGGAGTTGATTCTTTATGAAAAATAGAGGTATCAGTAAACACTTAAACTAAGCAAAGTAATTTTAAAATATGTTTTGCCAATTAAATTCCATTTCTGGAATTCTAAAACTGGGAAATAGACAGTTTTGTTAGGATAGAACATGTTAAAATTCCAGGAATCCCTAATCGAGATTTGTTAAAAGATTTGTACTGTGTACTGGAAAAAAAAATATTATTCATTAATCTTCAAAACACTAGATTATCCTTGGTATTACTATTTCCAAGAACATAGATAACAGAAATACTACCCATGTAATTTTCATGTATTTGATTATTTAGCAGAATTATTGAAACTTGTGAAATATTCCTCTGTTAGATTTACTGAAGTGAGCAGAAAACTGTGTTAAGTCTTTCTGATCTGTACACCTGATGTAGCACACAGAGGCAATGTAGTTTTTCATTGGTCAGAAAAGATATATTTAATTAGTGATGAAAACTACATGATGCCATGTTTTTGTATAAGATGTGCAGCAGTATCTATTGTGACTTCAATACCAGGAGTCAGCCTGTGCTTCTTCAGAAAAACGGCCCTTAGAAATATTTTTCCGAGCTTTTTAATACTTTGACATGGTCTCTGTAAAAAGTATTTTAGATGTGCATAATAAGAATTGGTGAATAAGACGTGAACCAGACATGAAGATGAGCGTTCAAGCACACAGGGTTAAGTTTTTCTGTGGGGCTGGCAAGTGCTAAAACTGCTGCATGCAAGATTCTCTCTTTTTTTCATTGTGATGACTCTTTAATTTTCTGCTTCTTAACATTAACATTTGGGGAGGGATTGCATCTGCAGAACAGGGGATCTTCCAGTATTGCATGGATTTGGATTATTCTACAGCCCTGTGGCACAGCAAGCCCTCCTCAGACTTGTCAGGAGCGTGTTGGCAGTGCTGGGCTCATATGTAGGGAGCACGTAGGTAGGAAGGGGATCCAGCCCTCTCTCTGGCAACAAGTCATACTTGTACCAATGTCAGCTTTATGCCAGAAACTCTCCCAGAACGGGCTGCCTCAGAAATATCAGATATGTAAGACAAGCTGTAACCTGATGTGCAGTAAGGACATGTCATTAGCATGTTTTGTACAGGAAACGCACCCCTGAGCTGATGGCTTTGAGAACCTGATAGCTTCTGAGGGAATCAGAGGGTTCTTAGCTTGGTAATGTATTGATGTCTCCCTCTTTCGTGCTCTTACGAAACTCCATTCTCCCTCCTGACACTTGAGCATCTCCCAGTTATCTGACAGTAGATGTGGAATCAGCGCAATGGACCGAGCCCTTTGCAGAATTTTTCTCCTGCTATCTCCGTTTGAGGGGCTAAAGGTGTTTCTGCAGGATGTGGCTATCCTTCCTTTGTTACGGTGTAATCACATCTCCTTTACAAGATATTTTGATGGTAGTTTTAGTAAGTCACATTGACTTTAAAAGAGAGCTTGGTATAAAATGAGAACCCTAGGGTTCTGTCCTGTCCTAGCTCTGTGACTACATCATGTAACTGATTGAACAAATGTTTTTAGTTTGCAACATGTTGGGGACACTAATCCAGCTGGATGTTTTAAGTTTTGTTTCTTGCTTGCCAACTGATTTAAGTCTGAGAAAGAGTTGAAGAACTTTAGCATAAGGAAAAGTTGAAGAATTGTGGTTTTGAGAGCTTTTTATAAAGAGGTGCTGTAAAGGGGTGAAGTTACAGCACTGTGGCGGTGAAGAGGTACAGAACTGTTTCTGTAGTAATAGCCTGTGAATTGGCCAACAACTGTATTTTTTGTCCTGTGTAAAAGAGTTTGCCTGTACTCTTGCACCATAAGCTAAAATCAGGTCAGTCTCTATACACAGACCAGCTAAACTACCCAGCACTGCAACAGGAAACTGTATACAGCAGTTTGTGTTAAGTGTAGGCACACTGCTTCTGGGTAGACAAGAACTCACAAATACATTTCAAATTCTGGTAAGATAAGCATTTTGGTTTGAAGTGTTTTGTTACTAAGTTTCTGTATTTTCATTCCTACTGTGCTTTCTTGGCATTGCCCAGAAATGAATGCTGCAGAACACTATTATAAATTCTTTTCACCAAAATTTCCAGCATGTGTTTTCCAAATAAATTTCTAGGCTAACATTAAGATAGGAGGAAGGAAATCGATTCTGTTTACAATAATATGCAGAATCTGTCATTTTTTTTGAAGACAAGCTTTGGCAAAACTTGGTTGAACGATGAACACGTGCTATTTCCCACCTGTCTTTTCCTGAATGAGCTCACTACTTTAATGCCTTTTCAAGTCAGATTCAGTGACTATACTTGAAGAAATCGGCTAGCCTTTTTGGTCAGCTCAGTGAGCGCTGTCCAGTTACAAAAGATGGGGCACAGAAAATTAGAGATGTTCGCATGAAGAGCAGACAAATAGGACAGCTACTTTTCCCCTTTGTGGAACACTTCAGCCTCTGATGCTGACACTAGGTGTGTCCCTCTGTATCATCATATATGATCTTTTAGGGTATATACTGTATTTGGATTTAAGTCTACAGTTTGAACTCTCTTCTAGTATGTTCATACTTGGTGGTTAGTATTACAATTTATTAATCTAGATAGCAATTGTAAACTATTAATGCACTTCTTTCCAGTTAACAACCTGAACATAGGATTCTTTCTTTCCTCCCAAACCTTTAAGGTCTTCTGCACAAACCCAGTTTAGCCAGGTTTTGCATGAGGGACCAAGAAACAATTGTAGTCTTACGCATATGCATGTCCCCTGCCTTTGCTTACTCAAATACAACTGATACAACCGTGTTAGTTCATGAGCACTAAAAATGCAGAAGCTGCCAGGCTGAAACTGGCAACAACTAGATAACAAGTGCAGGTAACTACTGTATTACTGAGGAGATAACTATTGTAGCAGTGACCTCTCACTGTGCTGAATTTTTAGGGAAAATGAAAACTGGTTTAATGCATCAAGCTGTACAATACTATATTGCTGGCTAGAGGGAAATTTTCTTCTCTTTGTCCAGTCTGTAAAGTCAGATGATATACTAAAAGACAAGAGCTACACAATTAGTGTTTTTCTCATCTTTGCAAAAATGTTTATAGTTTCAAGTATTCCAATACAAAAGATGCATATATTTATTTGAACACTAAAACCAGAAGGTCAGTAATAATCAGAGCGCTTAGGCGCCTGAGTTAAAGAGCAGCCAAACTCATACACCTGCTCTGAAGCAAACAGAGCAGAAACCTGAATATGGATCCTACTTTCTGATGGTGGACAGGTCCCAGTTTTGGATGCTATCCACCTTTGGCTATCCTTGGAAAGAGTCTCGCATTCTCTCCTGTTGGATAATTCACTGCGTTTTCTGATAAAAAAAAAATTCCAACAGTCAAAAAATTCTTGATGATCTCTGCTCAGCTTGTCCATCTCCCTGTCCAAGCAGAATGATTCCCCACAGACCTTAATGGGCTCTGCCAGTTTGAAGTTATTTGCTGCCATAAACTGCTTTGTTCTTGGGAGCACCACACAATGGGACCAGTGTATCCGTCTGTCTTCTCTTCTTTACAGTGCACATTAACAGTTGCCTTCAATAAGCCGTCCATAGACATTGCATGTCACTGGGAATATATTAGCATCTAAAAGTAATCTTAACCCTTCCTTCCAACAGGCTTTGCTTTGCATTTAGTACCTTTGGCAAATTTCATGCACGCTTGAGTTGTCCAAATGCCTTTTAATTCCAGCCCTGGTGATATTTTCTTCAATACTCTGATTAGTCTGAATATTTTAATCTGCAAACTATGTACCTTACTATTAATGATCTGCAAAAGCAGGTGAACCGAGATATTGATTGTTAGTCACAGTAATGAAGGGGCACCTTGCTATTAACCTCTTTCCAGAGAGAATTATCTATTTATTTCCAGTCTTTTTATCTTATCTCTTAACCACTTTTTAATCCATGGCAGGACTTTATCTTTCACCATATGGTTACTAACTTTCCTTAATAGCCTCTTGCTAAAGACTTTATCATCAAAAGCCTTTTTAAAGTCTAAATAAATTATACTCACTGATTCATCTCAGCCCCTCATTTGACTATATCTTCCAAGAAATCTCACACATTTACAGAGATAAATGACAAAAAATGAGTTCATTGGTCCATATCATAAATTCTTAGTCAGATCCTCCATAAAGTCACATTTCTTCTATTACGGTTTTGCCACTATCTTTCCTAAGACTGAACTGTAACATTTTGCTATTTATGTTTTTGCAAATTCTTTAATTCTCTCCACTTCTAAAACCTACAAGTTTTTGGTTTTTTTAAAGAGTAGAACTCATTCTCTGAAACAAATAACCAAAACATCAACTTTAGTTCAGCTGAAAGAAATGAGACGCAAAAAATGCATTGATATGGGGACAACATTATAAGGAAGCTATGTAAATATAATATATGCACAGATGTGTAAAGTTTTAAAAAAATCTTCAGAAAGTTACAGTTCTGTTGAGTCCTCCAGTGAGGACTCCTCCAGTAAGTGCTTGCATCCCTACTTAAGCACAAATAAGTGCATAAATAGCTATGTGAAAACTTACTACTATGTATTATATAGAGAAAGATGAGGTTCAGAAAATGATTGCCATCTAAGGGCCTAATCATTCATTACTTTTGTACTTACTCAAATGAAGAGGGGAATTCCTGTTCAGACTGCATACACCTAATTGGTTTTTCTCCAAAACGCAAGTTCTATATTTCAGAATTTGTCTAAAAACATATTTCTACTGACCAGCATTTTCTGTTACTTTTAATAGCAGGTTACCTTTGTGACATGAATGCAACACATCCGTTTTAAGTTCCGCAGTGTAACTATGCTTTAAACATAGGAGCACTTTGTTACTCAAAGTGTGATACGTGAAGTATATGCGTGAAGTATGTATGTGAAGTATTGCATTGCTGCAATAGTCTTCAACTGACAAAACTAAGAAGAAGGACTTCATTCTTTTTCACTTGCAGTCAGTGTCTTTCCCAGAGAGCCTAGTGAACTACATTTTTACCTTACGACTTGAAACGTAATACATTGCAACTTTTTTGGAGTGAGGTGGGAAAACACTTTAGAGTCAAATTCTGTGACCAGAATGAAAACGTTTAAGGTCAACACAATCTTAGTCAACCCCAGCTGGAGGTTAAAACACAGGGACTGCACTGACCACTGGAGTATATAGACCTTCATCTGTGAAGGATTCATAGGTAATGAAGACTTTGAATTGAACCTCAGAATCTAAAGGGATGCTAGTGGGACAGCTGTGCAGAGGCCTACAGCAGGTGTTGTGCTTACAGAAAGGACATACTTTGCTAACTTCCATGTGGATTTCCCGTATGCCCAATTTAAAACAAGGAAGTTACAAAAATCCATTTGGAAAGTGACAAAAACTTACGAAGTGTTGCACAAGAACAGGCTGCAGCCTCTTTGCTGAACCTGGATGGGAAGAGGATGCTAGGGAGACACTGTCTTCTTACCATGCTCTGGTCATCTTGCAATGATTACACAAAATCCTTCAGTTTTGACTCAGAAACTATCAGAAAGCGCAATTCCTTACAGAAATTCCAAACACAGGTAAAGGGTTTACTCTAAAATGAAACTGATTTGCAGAGCTATTTACTATTTCAGGTAAATACAGGTATTATTTGACTGTCATATAAAAGCTGATCTTATCCTCTTGTGAATAGGTCAGTATGCCTTAAATTTGGCCTCAAGTGACTACAGCTGGTCAGAACCTCAGGTCTACATATCATCTGAAATATGGTCTCTCCAACCAGAAGGTCCTTCCAGATCTGTGCTGTAGCATTGTGTCCTCATGCTGCAGCGGGAAAAACACCACTTAATACATCATTATCATCACCACCACCTGGATGTATCCTTAGTGTCTTTTGTGCAACTCCTGGTGCCTCTGCTTTTGAAAACTGGAAGAATTGAGATGCATGAGCGTTTGGGATTTCTTTCAGGAACTTTACTTCAACTCTCTGCAGCCCAATTTGAACTGAAGCACTCTTGTCTCGGACATGGCCTCAAAACGATCTTTGGTGTGTTGCTGCTGTTAAGAGTTTTAGTAAAGATGAGTCCCCAGAACAAGTATTTTACCTGCCATCTTCTAGGGTTCACACCAGTGGCTGTGCTTTTCTTCCCGTGGCCCTACAACACATATTAAATTTTGTCCAGAAATATCATCTACTTCAGTATAGCCAAATTAAGATCCACACACAAATGAGCTGCCACTTCTGGAAATATCTTCAGTCTGCCTTTTATACCTTTCATAGCCAGGTTGTTTTCGAATCCATTGACTCTCCTACAGCCTGTATTTGCTTAGTTGCTAAACTTAGGCTTCTTTTGGCTGTTTTATTTGTTTGGCATTTTTCTTCAGAATATTTAGTAGCAATTTTTAATTTTAATTTTGTGTTTTGTAGCCTTTTAAAGTTTACTTTCCTTTTTTTTGACCTACATTTCCTCTTGTATCTTCCTGTTTAGCGACCCCATTTATTTTCTTGCTTGTGCTTCCCATTTTTAGGCTTGGGAATGCAAATCTTCTTTGACTCTTTCACATTCTTAAGCCTCCATGCTGATTCTATGGATTTTAATTTCCTAGCTTCAAGCAGGGAGTTTCTAAGTTACTTCCTCTTTAAAAAAAAAAAATCACTTCTTGAAGTTTAGTATCCCAGAGAGTAAGGCTTCTTCATGCATTTCTCTCCTGCAATGAAGCTGAAATTATTTATGTGGTAACCATTTCTCAGGGGTTCATACACTTTTTAGTCCTTGGCAGGACTGTGTCAAATGTTCAGATTAGGATACAGAAAACTGTATGTTCTCTTCACCCTACCTCACTGCAACTCTCACTGAACTAATACGCAGTTGCCCTTGCACCAGTCTTCCTGCCTTCGGATTCTTTTTCCGCTTCAGTGCCACTGCCAGTGCTTCACTCCTGCTATTATCTTTCGTGATCTATGCTGCCTCTATATCCGTGGGTCTACGTTATATGGTACATTTCTCTTCCAAGAAATACCCACGCAATTCCTTACACACAGAGCTACTCCCCCCTGTCTGCAGCCTGACTTGTCCTCCCTACGTAGGTTATACCTAGAAATTGTGGAATGCCTCTGATAATTCTCATCCCCTTATGCTCAAAAAATGCTAGTCTTTTTCCTCTATGTGATACAGTCCAGATCACCCATTTTCACACTTAGATTTCTTATGCTGGTTTATAGGCACTCGCTCTTTTATTTCCTAAGATGACCTAGATGACAATTGTGTAGTTAGTTGAAAAACCCTGCAAAGCTTTTTCAGCTCCACCACTGAAGCACTTCCCATGATATTGCCCCTCACTCATTTAACACTCTGCTAGCGTAAAAAGCCCTTAAAGTAGAAATTAGATTTAAACTGGCTTTAGTAGTTCTTTGTACTGTCAAATTGATTTGAGAAGGCATTTATGTAACTGCCAGTTGGATGCATAGAGACTTTTTTTTTTTTTAAGGAACCACCTCATTTTGTTGTTTGAACGTATTTGGAGTTTATTTTAAATGTTCTTTGCGTCCAGACATAAAAGCACTGTCCTGATTCCACTGGTTATTTTCAAAACTTACCAGTATACCATAATATACGCATTTTACATTTGCTTATGTGTTTTTTTTTTTCAGTTGTAACAGAAACAGTTTAACTTTATTCTTGAGGAGTTAGAAACTACCAAGAAATCACCATCTTTATTATTTTATTCTCTCTGTTTTCTTCAATTATGACGTATGGTTGCAGCAGTCCTTATCTGAATGGCCTGCATGGACTTTGAGAAACAGGCACATGTGTTTTTCAGGACATCTGGCTAAGCCTTCACCCCCTTCCCCACTAGTGGTGGATGTTTTTTTGTTGGTCTTCCTCTTTTTGTCCTTGTCACACTTTCTTTACCACAGCTACTTAATGGCCTCTTCTGTCTTTTGTGATGCCTTTAGGATGCTGTTTTTTCTAAGAGGTAAGAATCAAGCTCTGCTTTTTCACTTGTCCATCTGAAATTGCGATATGACACTAACACCGAATGGGTTCGCTGTGCTGATGACGACCTAGTCTTGGTGGTCCAGCCCTTTGATAGTGATTTTAAAATCCATTTGTTACATTACTAAAGGCATTTTTAGCTAGCATCACTCAACTGCAAGTGTTAATATTCTGCTCTTTCCACCAAAGCTTTTCTAAAGCATTAATTGATTTGGTCTCACTGTAAAACTGGTGACAGGGCTCCTTCACAGATGGAGGAGTTTGAATTTGTGGGAGTGTAACTGTGACTAACTCAGACAGTAGGTCAGTGTCAGAGGCAGGATCTCTTGCTAAATCGGCCAGACTACTAGAAGATAAAACCTCTTTTTCTGTATGTACTATTCTGGGCATTGGAAATACATATGAATTTCAGAGACAGTGTTTACATGTGGATGCCATTCTGTATGGTATGAATTGCACAGTTTTCTGTGCACTCACCTATACATGCGCACACAGTATAGATAAAAAGATCCCTTTCTTTGTGCTCTTTCTTTCTGTGTCACTGTATCAGGAGTTGTCTCTGTTGTTATTCCCTCGAGCATCATCTGAGAGGCAGTGCCCTCCTTCCTGGAAGATCTGTGTAATGAGTTCCAATGAAGCTGGGACTTGCGGTCTCTGTACTTTCTGTTAGGAGGAGGAGCATTTCCATTGGTGCAACGCAGTGACAGTACTGGAAGTCCAGGTGGTTGTCTCTGGTATTGTTTCTATTCACTTTTCAAAGTGTTTTAGTAAGGCACTCCAACATCGAGAGAGAAGGAAGGCCCTGCTATTTAGGTGACAACCAGGAGCCCAGAGCAGAACATGCCCAGCTACTGGTGCAGCACAGATCCTCCTCCCATCAGCCAAGACAATTGCTTTTAATGTTTGGATTCTGGCTGGAATACAAAATTGTTCATGCTCTTGCTCTCTGTCTCAGTCCCTTTCTCTCCTTGAGGGAGCAACAGGACAAGTCCTTGAGAACTTGTTTCCTGATTAGAAGCCTTTACCTGCTTTCCTAGAGCAGTTCCCTGTGACTGGGAACCTTTGTAGCCAGGTCTTCCAGCTGTTTGCCTAAACGATCTTCAGGGAGACTAAAAGCAGTGAACCTGGAATAACAACATTTGACTTCAGCTCAGTCCCATGAGAATTTAGTTATTACTTAATGGATTGAATTGGCGACATACTTCATACCAGATAACTGCCAAAGGCTGCATTAAATTAACCTTCGCAAAGGGCTGGGCATTGGTATACTCCTTGCAGAAAGCTGGGCATTGGGTGACATATGTTTGCTGTAATTAATACTACTTTTCATACCTGTACATGCCAATAGGGTTTGCAGTGTCTGGGTGAAAAAATTCTCAGATTCAAGTCTTGATGGTAGTTTTAGCCGTTCAGTGATCATGTGTCATTGTGTTCACTACACTGAGCATAAATCCTGTCTTGTAAACAGCAGGGAGACTAATGAGGTTTGCCCACATTCTGGTATCGTTACAAGAGGTTCCAGCAGAGAAAAAGAATTGGGTAAGAAAGGGAAGGAGAAACATGAATTTTAAGGAAATGGGGGGAAAAAAATTTCTCGGGACTGCATATCTGAACAATTGTTTCTAAGGAAGGCTTTTTATTGACAAGACTTACAACCTCCTTTGCTCATTTAAGGAAAGTTTTGTGTATTAGGTTTTGGTTTTGCCTTAGTCCATTTTTTTAATGCTGTGTGTTTGGCAAAAGGTGAGGGTCATGTTTTTAATTTACACACTCAAAGTTATTAGTCTGCTTCTATTTAAAGGTAAATAGAAAAGCTCATTTTTCATGCAGGCCTAAATCTCTGTACAGAATAACTTGCCAGTCGCATATAAAAATGTTAAACTCTATTAAATACTGGCATTATTTTGCTATACCCTGAAGTGTTTTATTTGCTTGGGACTATAATCAGCTCTTGCAAGAATGCTTCACATCCAGTTTTAGTCTTAGCATCACAGTGTACTTTGGGGTGTAAATTTGTCAGGTATCCAAGCACAGCAGGATACTTTGACAGCTTAAGCCCAGTTGTCCCCAATCAGCCTTATGAATAATAAAAAGTAGAATGACCTGATCCAGTTTTGTATATGCAAAGTCAGTGACTTATCAACAGAAAGAACTGGAGGAGAAATCAGAACTGAAGTCTGAGGAAAGGGAATCTAGCTAAAAGTTTCTTCTCTCCAGAATAATGTTCTAAAGTAAGTAAATCAGTATTTCCTGAGATTTTTTTATTGAAAAGAATTTCCAGCCTAAGAGATTTCATTGCAGCATTGAATGAAAGGTGTTGGGTTCTTTTGCATCTTCTTGAAGAGCAGAAAGGGTTTATAAATCAGACTTCTGGGAATTGTTATCTCGCAGCTTCTTCTAACAAACACAACAATTTGTTTTAAAGGCTTTCACCAAAGATGTCATAAGTTGTAATCCCTGTGTTCTAAGTGGGTACTTAATGTGATTTAACTTAATGCTGATGATGCAAAGCTATTCTCCCTCAAAGCCCATTAAGAACATCCAATTTTCTGGTAGACTAACACTCCTGCTTACTATGGTAGAGATAAGTGACTGTTTAACCAGGACAATAAGGAATCTTTCAAACCAAGGCTGCAAAACTGAGTGGTCTTTGTGAACGTTCAGACTTTGAATGCAAATGTCACAAGCTGACAAGCTGCAGATATTTTATTTATTGTTTTTTTAGGAGTAATTTGAATTTCTGTATGTATAGACATATATATACAGGCACTTTCAATCACCTTCATGAGCGTACTGGTGAATATCGTTATTTATGATATCAGTAAGCATGGTCTAGGTACAAAAAGGCCAGTGCCAGCCATATGCATAAAGGAAATAAAGAAACTGATAAATACTGGATTTTATTTCATGTCGCCCTAAGGTGCAGGTAATTCTAACAGTTTATCCACGATAATGCTTCTCACACTGCATGCTTATTTGTTTGTTTGACTTTTTGTGGATTCTGTACGTGGAGAGTGACATGCAAAGAAATGTCACTGGCACTATTTAGCAACATGTACTAACAGTAATATTCAAAAATATTCAGGATGCAAAGTAGAAATGAAGGCAAACTTTCCAGGAGCTTATGGCTGCTCACTTGGGTCTAATATAGAGTTAGCACTTTGCAGGTCAGTGGCTCTGCTATTTGTCTCTGACCTAACAGATCTGGAGTTCTTCACATCAAAACCAAGTCTTGCTGAGCTCAGATCAAACGTGTTAAGGTAAGGATTTTGCCAGTGATTTATCGTGCCAGGGAGGGGTGATCAGACCATAAGGGGCCACTGCAAACGAAGCTGACATTCCAGCAATTTCCCATGTGTAGTTATAAGGTAATTTTCTCAGACGGAGCTTTTAAGTCAAAATTAATTTGTCCATTGTATTTTTCTGTGTTGCCTATAGTGTCTGAAATCCTAGTAGGAGCATTTGTTTATGCAGCATAGCTGATTTCTAAGTAAGATGTTGTTCTTTGGTGATGAACATTTAAAATGGCAGTT
Source organism: Tauraco erythrolophus (assembly GCF_009769465.1). Lineage (NCBI taxonomy): Eukaryota > Metazoa > Chordata > Aves > Musophagiformes > Musophagidae > Tauraco > Tauraco erythrolophus. The sequence goes on along the minus strand of NC_141478.1, from coordinate 15,834,281 downwards.
ACCTACAAGTGATGATCTGCTACATATTTTAAATGGCAGAACACACTTCCCGCGTGCAAATAAATAGACCACACTGTTTTATGTCACACATAATGAGCAGACAAGACTTGCAATGCACAAACGACGCAAAACACACAAAAATTGTCCAGACTAATACTAGTCTTGTTTGTACAAACCCCTCCTCGTTCCCACCGTTTCAAATGAGTGCTTGTGGAAGGGTTTCCAGGATCAAGTTCTTAATAGCCACGACTTCATTAAAGCCCAGTGACAGCCCAATAATGGATTCTGTAAACAAATACTCCTTCCTCTCCACTCCTGATTTAATGGATTTTTAGAAATCTTTCGTTATTTCATTTTTAAGTTGCAGCAAGTGACATCAAAGATCACACTCCATAAAAAACACTGCCATCCTTACCCAAATCATTCAGAGATGACGTTTCTTTGTTATCAGTAGAAATGTAGAGCATACTTAACTTTTTAGTCATCCTGGCTTCAGAAACAATGTTTTCTGATGCAGTGCTAACCAAGACAGTAAATGTTCTTCTCCAGCAATTAAAGAGAGCTCCCCATGTGAAAGATAAGTAAAGCTTAGGAGCTTAGTTTCTTAGAAATACATGAAATATTACCTGAGCTACTGGAGAGTGTTACTGCTCCTGTATTGTGCTACTAACAGCAGATAAATTCTTGATTAACTGAAAAAAAAGTATGAAATTACTTTGAAGAAACCTTTATGTGATGTAAGTAAAGCTTCTTCCCACAGGTTTAATGAGGCAGCTAAAAAGAGTAAAATGTTTGTGGTGGGTACAGTTCAACAGACAATACAATCTGAAGTTTCTTCTCTTTAGATTAATTTTGTTGAATAACGAGGCACAAAATAATCACTTTAATGAGACTGAATTGAAATAACGGATGCTATAGCAGCATGTGGCACAGTGAGAAACTAAAATAGAAAAGGGTATCATCGCAGTTTGGCAGCCTGGGTTTTGTGCAGGAAATACTTGGGGGGGAGGAGGAAAGTAAGCACGCTATTGCATGTTGTTAAGGCTTATTTAATCTTCTTAACTAATTACTCACACTTCCTAATTCAAAATCATACAAACAAAAGCGTTTAGACAAGCTGGGCATTTTTTCAAACGGGTGCCCCCTACAGCTTAGAAAATAAACATGGCGGTTTCCCTGTCTGATGTGCTGCCATTTGCAAAAGAACAGACCCAGCTCCCAGAAAGACAGAAGACTAATTAAGACAAGGAGACAGGGCAGGTCACACATTTGGTGTGAGGGATTTGGGACACAGGGGAGAAAAAATGATGTTACGTTCCACTTTCACAGCAGACTGACAGGAGGCTTCAAGCCCTTTCTCCGATTCCATTTGCTGCTCCGACACCCTGGATGCCCCCAGAGCCCCTCCCAGGCACACGTGTTTCCTACCTAGCGTACGTTCCCGGGGGGCTTGCTGCATCTACCTCTGAGCACCTGACCGAGATGTGCAGGGGAGTGGGCCAGTGCCACAGCCACTGGAAAGACACCCTTATGGAGAGGGGGTGACTGAGGCGGTGGGTACTGCCCTGAGGGAGTGCTGCTCCCTCTCCTCCCACCCCACAGGGACTGGGAAGAGGGTGAGCTTCTGCATTAGATGCCACCATTAGGCAAGTTATGTCTGCCACACTGAGGTCTGATTTCGTTTATACACACTGAGATGTCACTGAGACATTGACGTAGTCACCTATTTTAAATACCTGGCTTCTGATCCAAAGTCCACTGATGTCAAGGACTGGTTTTGATTTCAGTAGGCTTGGCTCAGGCCTTGCTACTTGGAAGTTACATCCAGAGAAGCTGAACACTCTAGCCTTCTCAGACAGATGCATACCCTTGGCACAGGACTTGGGTTGTGTAAACATAGTTTTACTAGATCTTGACGTATTGCTGCACTGACAGTGAAACCAGAGCAGCCTCATTCACTTCTTGTGCATTTTCTTTTTGATTCTGCTTTCTTACTCTCCTGCTGTAGTTTGTTTGCAAATGTTTAAAATTCTCCAGCCCTCTTAGTACACTCTGAAGTTTGGACTCTAGATTTCTGGAGTGAAATATCAAGCTTGGGTTTATGAAGGAAACTCTCATTTATGGTAGACTGTGTCTAAAAGCCATGACATTATCCTTCTGGCTCTGAGGTTCAAATGAGCTTTTAAAAAAAACCCAAACAACACACAGCTTTAGAAAAGAGCTGCTCTTCCTTTTCAAATCCTTCATTTGGTGGTTTTTTGTTTGTTTTTTAATGGGGGGTGTTAAGGAGAGGTAAGGAGCCAGGGCAACCCAGCAGCCAAAGAAGAAAAATAAAAATCAACATGTTCTGGTTTTGTTTGGCCCTCACAGGCTCTAGAGCAAGCGTCAAGTTGCCAGTGAAACAGCTTTGTCTCCCAGTGCAAACATCCCTCTGGAGGTTGTTGCCATTGCTTCCTTTTCATCAACTCAGGCCCGATTCAGCTCCCACTGAAACCAGTTGGATGTTCCCTTCTATTCCTTCCTACTATGGGTGGGATGGACCTCTAGTGGCTGAAAAACAGCTATGTCCACAGGAGCTTGCTTGTCAGGACTAAATTTAGTGCAAAGTTCAGTGTTACTCATGAACAGTTCACTGTTACTCTAAGAACAATTCCAGTTCTGCTGCAGCTGAAAGGTGTCTCATGACAAGAACCAAAACTTGGGTAAGCAGGAATATTGCTCTGTGATAACGATCATGACTGACATGATAACCGTTTCTGTTTGCGTGCTCAACCCAGCCAGTCCACCGTGATTTACATAGGTGTATCCTTTGGAAGTGATGCCGTCCTTGGCACTGCCTAACAAAAGGCTCTTGTGCGGATTGCCTCGAGAAGCAGGATTCTGCACTCAGAATGTTTGGGGAGGTTGGCCTCCCAGTCTGTGGCCTGTTACTCATGACCTGTGAACTGCCAGCAAGGAGCAGTGACTCTTGCTGTTCACCTGAACAATCCTCTTAAAAATCAACGGCACTGCTGATCAATCGCCGGCCAGTCAGCAATTGCTCTGCTGGGTTGGCTTTTGCTTTCCTAGTGCCTACTTACAAACCAGGTTTTTCACTGATTTCCGTAGGCAGCTGTTGGTTTCCAGTCACTCCCAGGAGTGCCCCGCAACACGCTCTGGCTAGAATGTGAGAGATTTGTTGTATCAAGACAGCCATAAAAGTGAAGGAAAACAAAGCTTGAGAAAATAAACAAGCTGTACCTCTGATTGGCAATCCCTTCTACTTCATTCCCTTACAATTGTACTAATCGTTAGGACTCTTGAAATGTTTCCAAAGGAGAGGAAATGAAGTTGCCGAGATGGGAAAGGATATGAAATTTCCTGACCAGACTGAGGCACAGGTGCCCGGTATCTGTGATATTATGCAGTATTTACCAAGGGAAATGCTGCTGCTGGATTTTTTGCATGCCTCTAAAGTCGTAGGTCCCCCCCTCCAAAAGAAAAGTGCCATTATGTATGTCCTAACGCCTCCAGCTACGAGATGATGCTGAGGGCCGAACAGCTGTGATTCTTTTATAAAGTACTTTGGCATCTGATGCCCCCTCCCCCATCCTTGCAGATTTAACGTCAAAGGCTCTCTAAGGAGAAAGTCACATATGAAAAAAAGATCTTTGATGGAATGAAACTATAACCAGCTACTAAATCAATTGAGTTAGGAAATTCCCATTCCTTCCTCCATTCATCCAGAACCATGTCTCCTGTGGGAAGCCATTACTATTTGGATGTTAAAATCCTCTTCCTGTACCAAAAAAATATTTCTGGAGCTGCAACAGCACAAAAACATTGTTTATTAAATCCATGGGAAAATAAGTCCACCTCCAAAGAGCTGAATGCTAGGCCACTGTCTGTCCATTGGCTGAAGTTCTTACTTATACAGCTGGGGAGCCTGAAGAAAATGTCTGATGACATCATCGCTAAGCAATATCAAATTAAGAATGCAGATCATCATTTCACTCGCACATCGTTTGAGAACATTTTCAAGAAAGGAAATGAAAAGTTACATTGTTGCCACCTGTGTTGATTATCTTATGAATGAAAGCAGCCCAAATTACTTTTTTTATGTGTGTTTTCAGAGAAGACAATACAAAAAAGAGAGGCAGAGAGCACGCAAGAATCTCCAGTGAATTTAAAAATCAGTTCCATTTCCAAATTCAGGGCTGGCCCCTGGGTGAACATCAGAGGGAATCTGGAGTGCCATGAAACCAGATCTCATTCAACTACAAGCTGCAAAGGAGGTATTAATTCTGTGCTGCGTTTTAATGGGTTATATTTATACATACACTCACAAAGATAGTTGGTTTGTACTTACTCAGTGACAAATGGTGATGAAAACACAAAATCCTATCTATTTTCTCCCTGCTCTAAATGTTGCTGCTGCTGCATTGCAGATTAGATTATTTTTTTTTTTTGTACACATCCCTGTCTCTTTGAACACTTACCACTCTACCTGTGTGGTTTGAAATGAACATGGGGTTGCTAATTATTAGTGAGCCAAGTGGGACAGATGGCTACTTAAACAAGATATTGTAGTTGTTTATTTGCAAAGCTTGATTTGCTTTATGCTAAAAACGTTTACTCTTGGCTTGATTTCAACACTGATGAGCATCCAAAAATGCTACTGAACTCAGTGCCTAATGCTTTTGAAATGCAGGTCTTATGCAAAATGCAATATATCATTTCCTTCAGCAGACTCTCAAAGTAGCTTGAATTTTTATACAATAACTTTGAATTTTACTTTTCCTTTGTATACTTTTTTGTATGATGTGGTATCTCTAAGGCTCTGAACAGTCATGTGTCCTGTAGGATGGGTCAGATTGCTTCCTTGGTTAGTCCTGTGGAACTCTGTCACCAGTGGCTGTATGTAATTAACCATGGGCAGAATCCAAGCCTAGCAAATAATGTGGTGGGACCATTACCTTGCAAAGTTCTACCAAAAGGTCTATGAGAACATGTGTGAAGAAGAGGTTGTTGTCAGTACCAAGAGGGATGTGCCTGTTCTTTTAGGAAAATGCCATCCCCTCTCCATCTTTCATTTGGAAAGGAACAGAAATTATCAAGAGACCTTTACTTAAAATGAGATCTCATGGGAATGATGACACTCGAAGGGCACGTTCAGAGGGGCAACCAGGAGCTTCGAACTGTACCTATTACACTGTAAGACCTGTTTGAAACTTCCCCATCCTGCACACGTACACTCCTCACCTATCCGCCACCTCAGCTGCAGCCCTGTTCTGCGTGTTGCCTCAGGCAGCATTGCTGGTGAACAAATAGGATTTAGTTTCCTCCTTAGACCAACTACAGCCAGATTCCTCACTCACAAGAGGCACTGTCTGTTCTGTCAGTTGGGTTTGTTCTTGGCCAAATCACTGTACTGACAGGGACACTGCCATGAAACAGGAAGGCTTGCCTTTTCCCTTCCTGCTCTGACATTGCTGCAGTTATTTGCTCTACTTGAGAGTAGGCGGCAAACTAAATGTTCATGTGTTCCAAAATTTTTCAAGCGTTCCCTTCTTCCCTTTCCCCTTTGGCACAGTTTTGTTGATAGTACCCAACAGGCCAGGTTATTTAACTACTCACAATACCGCATAGCAAATACATGACATACTATATACTTTTTCTTTTCCTTACTGCAAATAACAAAAGGTAACACTAGGACTCAAACAAAAACAAATTACCTCAGTAACTCCTGGAAAACTCAAGTGGTTAATCAGTTACCTTTTATTTACATATATATGCTTAATGCTGAATTAAGTTGTAAAAACCAAAGGCTGATTTATAGCCCCAGTCAGCCTTAATTAACATTGATTCCAGGGGAATAGTAAATGTGAACAGCCTTCACAATTGAGGTTGAACAATGAACTCACTGGGTGTCGTCCAATTTGTAGCATGATTTACATGGAAGCAAGCCCTTCTTTTTTCTAGGGTTACCCCTTTTTCATCTTGTGTTTAGGATGGGTTATATATAATCCATAGATAGGAACATTTGCTGTCAAATATTCTCCCTGATTTAGAGTTAGCCTTTACCATGGTCACTATAAATAAGGCAGAAAAAAACCCAATTTGAGGCTTTGCAGGGATTCCTTGTTCTTGCAATGTGTCATCGCTTGTCCATTTCATGGCATTTTTACGAAGTGGCCATAATGAAAGTCAGATTAAATGTACAGGATATATACGTTTAATCAACAGCCATTGGAGTCAGTAGTGCTGGAAGAGTTATAAAAGCCCTTGTGAATGCAAATTTATTGCAAAAGAATCTGTGTCTTGGTGGTAGGAATATCTGCTGAATGGTACTACCTGACACAGAACACCTAAAACTTTCAAAAGTGAATTATTTAAGTGTGTAAGGTTTTGCTTGTAAAGCCGCCAGCTGCTGCATTTCAAGACTTGAAACTGTTCCAAAACATGGGACTAGGTACTTTATTTGTGCACTAGAGTAAATACTCTGATTTTACTGCCAATTTAAATGTGCTCAGTTTACAGTAATGAGCTTGTATAGGCAATACCTTGTTTATAGAAAGTGGAACAGGAAGAAACTAACATTAACCATTAACAGTAGCAATTTCTCTTCCCTTCAAGTCTAACTTTATGCCAAATAGATCCTTCCCATGTCCTATCTGAAATATTTGCTATTATTGTTCTTTTTCTACATCTGTGGGATAAACGGAGCAGTCAATAAAATAACACACCTTATAGTTCTAGTCAACTTGAACTGCAACACTCTTTTGTAATTCCAAGGCAATATTTCTTATTCCTATGGTGAAATGTATGTTAAGAACAAATACGTGTCCTGTGTACTAGCAAACCTGATGATAGGTGTTCATCCCAGCAGAACGTAGTTAATATTTTTTCATCTTTTAAAAAAGAACAGACCACTTCTGTAAGGGAAGACTACTGAATTGCCGTTGCCCCCACCTCTCAGGTTCTTGTACTCAACCTAACTGTTTTATTCTTTCAAGACAGATCACAGGAGGAACCTATGTGTTTATGTACATACTGTAACCTTAAACAAACATCCTTACATCTCCTTTGGTCATCTGTTCCTGAAGCTGCAAGCTTTTCTCCCTTCCCCTCCCTCCTCAGTACACTCCCGCACACTCTGGGCATGGAGTTAACTCCACCGAACTCAATGGAAAGGAGGAAGTAAAATCCTTCTTCCACACAGGTCACAGATCTCAGAGTTTCTTTGTTTCACTTATGGTCTAAAAAGCGATAATGATACACCAGAGGATTATGACTTACGGTGTTAGTCACTAGAGATCATACTGGTGATACTTTCGTTATCTTATTTTGTCTGGGTTAGTTCCAAAATGTCCTAACGGGGCCAACACTTTGGTTTGCAAAGCAGTGTAATCGCTGAGCAGGAAGACACCACCCACGGTCTTAGGAGCTTACAGTCCAAGGACACGAACAGGTTCAAGATACATTGTGCAAAGAAAGTGATGAATGGGTAATGGTGCGGTAGGTCCTGGGTTCAGCTGCCTCTGAATACCAAAACAAAAAGGGAGGGAAAGTAAAGAAAGAACGGACTCTTGAAATGGATGGAAGGGCACGTGGCAAAGTGACTGAGGCTAGAGGCACAGAAAAGATGAGGAGACACGATGGAAACACATCCATAAAAGCAAAAGCACATGTAATTGTTGGTTTCTATGCACAGTTTTTCTATTGCCAGGGTCCTTTCCAGGCAGGCACAGGTTTCTTCTGCCCATGTCCTGAGTCAGCCAAAGTCGGCTCTAAGCAGAAGCTATGTCGCTGCAGTTAGTGTGGCACTGAGCCTGAGCTAATAAGCCCTGCTGAGAAGAACACAGCTACATGGCTTCCATTTGGCTTGGAGAATAGGTTGAGCAAGGTCATGTCTGGTAAAAGAAAACTATACAGATGCATCTTCGTTTTCATGTGCAAATATGAGGGTGCAATTTCTTTACTTCCTCTAAAATGCACAGGCACACTGGTGTCCTCACCATATTCTTTTCTTTAACACACTCGATCATATCCTTTGGTGTTGTGACTGTTCATTACGAGCTTTCTGGCTGTATTTTCTCTTGGCTGCTTTTTTTTGCTAAAATAGTGTTGGTTTTCCCAGCTCAGCTGCTTCTCATCAATTCATGACTAGCTCTCTACTTGTTTCCTTCCTTCCTTACGGATACGTTAAAGCTTGGGTGATCCTCTTTCCTTAAACACCCAGCATTTTTACGCTGATGCTTTTTTTGCCATCAGACAAGTTGTAAACACTGAAGTTAGAGTAAGTTGCGAACTGTTTAGTTGGCAGGCTGGTGCGACTATCCTCATTGCACTATTCCAAGCCTAAAAAATCAGCAGCTGATCTATAATTGTCTCATACTATTCTTTGACTAGAAAGGACCGGTGTTACATTTTGTTCATTTCCTCATGAAAAACATGTAATGTTTCCATCCTGGTTTCAACACATCAAGCTTTGCTATAAAGAAAACAAACAAAAAAGGAACCAACAACCTGACACCATTTAAGCAAAGTCTTTACATATGGAACTGTCTTCCATCGTCTCTCTGAGCTCATCTGGCTGACCCAAGCCATGTACCAGTACAAAGGTAACAGCTCGTTTATTGCATGGTAGTTACACTGCAGAAAGTGCAAGATTAAAGAGGTGGCAAAGCACTACTCTGTACAAGTCGTTTGTGATGTTTAGTCTGCCTCATCAGTGGGACAGCTTCTTGTCTCAGTGCCTGTGGTGATTCTGTGTGGAAACTGGACCGATACTCAATGCATCATTCACTCTTGTTCCATAGCCATGATCTGAAAAGACAGGCCAGTTTCTACACCTGAGTATCTCTGATTGGAACTGAGACTCCTGAATCTGTCAAAGGGGCTCTCAGCTTTCTACTCATCCGCAGTCGTAGGATCTGTATGGGGTATGGGGCTTTGCTTTGCTTTAACCAGTGAAAGGTCCCTGTCTCTGTAAACACAACTTAACCTCTCATGCAAAAAACAGTGATGAACATTCCTTCTATCTAGGGGTGAACTCCTGCCTCCAGTGAAGTCACTGGTAAAATTCCCATTGATTTCAATGAGGCCAGAACCTCCCCCTACACATTTAAAGTTGTATTTCATGGAATACAATGAAAGAACAGTGACACCTGAATTGCAAAGACTCTATATGCTGCCTGAATTGAACACTTTGGATCTTAGAAAGGTTTCAAGGACAGGAAGAGTCAGAATACCTGGAAAACCTTTCACTCAGTTGTTTTCCTAGAGTGACATATTTCATATTTGCTAATAAATAATTGCATCCTGTTCTTAAAAGTCATTCAGTAGAAAATTACTGGCAGGTATGCAGCTACCAGTAAAAATCTACTTTAAATAAACTCATTTGTTCATTACCTCTCTCAATCACAGCTGTTGTCAGCACCATTAAAATTCAAATTTGGTTTGCCCATGACAATTAAAATTATGTCAACACTGAGAGAATTTAACATTTCCACTGTTCCAAGCAGATAAGCAAGTTAATTCCGTGCTGCAAGCCATCACTGTGGCCATAATCAACTGACTGTGTATTGAAAACTGTGATGTTTGAGATTATTCAGCCTTGACTGGGTTGTATCAGTGACGAAATGTTTACTTACTGAATTGAATGATTGCTCCAAATCCTTGTCTTGTCTCCAGCAGTTTCAAGGCTTTTTCTCCGATACAGGTATTTCTTTTTTCAGTTTGTTACAGTTTTTGAATCAAATTTGTATGTCAACCAAGATTTAGAGCTTGATGTTGCTTCTATAGTAACACTACCACCGAATACAGAAAGACACCAGGGGCTGACCCTCAGCCTGAACTCTTGAAAACTGTGATTTTCATAGCCATAAATAAATTTCAACTCTTTTTTATTAGAATCCGCAGCCTTTCCCAGGAGTTTGCTGTTATATACACTACTGTTTATTTATGCAGGAGGACTGATGACTTTTTTCCTTTTCTAGATTTTCATCAATAATGAGTGGCAAAATTCTGAAAGTGGAAGAATATTCCCAGTATATAATCCAGCAACTGGGGAGCAGATCTGTGAGATCCAGGAAGCTGACAAGGTAACGCATCCCATGAATGGGTAGAAATGTATAAATAGATCAAAGCAACAGGTCCAGAATAGCATTATTGAACAGTTCTTTTATTTATCAGAGTTCTAAAACCCATTATGTGACTAAGGTTGTACAACCGCAAATTTCATCACCCTGGTGATGTTATTTACCTCAGTGCGTTTGGGTTTTTTCCTTCCTTCTTGACAGGTTGATACGGACAAAGCAGTGAGGGCGGCTCGCCTTGCTTTTTCTCTGGGCTCAGTGTGGAGGAGAATGGATGCATCGGAAAGAGGCTATCTTCTGGATAAGCTAGCAGACCTGGTTGAAAGAGACAGGGCAATTCTTGCTGTAAGTGACACATGAAAATCAACAGTCAAACCACCTGTCAGTTTTACATTCTGGAAGCAAATTAGTTCATAAATGTGTTAATATGAATTATATTTGAAAACTGCACTCAGCTCGATGGCTGACTGTCTACTTAAGACCTGAGTGAAACCTCATAAAAGTCAACAAGAGTCTTCCAGTTGACTCAAATGAACTTTAAATTGGACATCAGACAAATGAATGGGTGTGCACACACATGTATGCCTGTTATGCATGCCTGAACTTTTCTAAAATGAAAAAATAGAAGACTGAGTGAAGTGATTTGTGCAGATATTAAGGAAATGGCAGGTGAAATGCTTACTGACACTAAAATGGTAACACGAATTCTGGGTATTGCACTGTTTCACTCACGTGTGAAGCCATCTAAACGGTGGCATTGTTAATGTTGTTTTCCGCATGTCAAGTGCTTTGAACTAAGCTGGTGAACATCTTAATTCCAGCTTTGTCAAGACTTAAATCATCTTACCACCAGTCTATACTGTAAAATCGCCACAGGGAGAAGGAAGTGCACAGCAAATCAAGTTTACTCTGCCTGTCATTTGATTTGTGTTTCTAAAGTGAAGTTCTTTACTGAATTGCACTGCAGGCAATGCCATTAATTGCTCTTGAGGATATAAGTCAGTGCAGAATTAGGCCTCCATTCTTCTCTATAGAAACTCATTTGATGCTTGGTGTGTTACATAGGGGCGTACTTTGCCCATTCTTAACGATTTCTGTTAGACAGCTATTGAGAATGAGTAAAGCTACTCAACGTCTTAGGTTATATTATTGGATTCTTTTTGCTAAATTATCTTAGGAACCCCTAAGAGGATAACTTATAAGATACTTTTAAAAACAGGAATATTAACTTAAAATAAGGACGTTAGCTTGTTAATTTATGAGCTTCCCTAGAGGAGAGTTTGTTTATTTGATGGCAATAAATAAACTGGCTGTACAGTATAGATATCTCAGACCTCAGCAGGAGTCTTGGCAGCCATATAGAGAAATTTTTATATTCACATCAATTACATAAAGAGGGATATGTCCACTCTTCTCTTTATGGATTCAGATCATTAATATGGGGTTACTAGGAGCCCCTTCTCAGCTGTTATCATTAACATAACAGAACCTAGTTTGACAGGCATTTTTATCTTGGCTCCTGATTAAAGCAATTTAGCATTTATATATCTGGACCAAACACAGTGGCTGTTAGGTCCAAAATACACAGAGGCACATGTACATACATGTGGATACATAGACAAACCCACAAGACAGACACACACAGAAACACACATGCAGGCACACATTCTTAAAACCAGTCATTCCAGAATACTCCAGAAGGAACCAGGTTTTATTTTAAGGAAGATGCTTTTTGTTCACATTCACAAAAAGAAGTAACAAAGAGGATCTGATAGTTGTACTGAACCTTGTGAGTTCAGACTATGCCAAGGCGCAACTGATTGGTTTTCATTAAAATCTGTCACGACTGAAGAGCTGTTAAGACACTGGATACTTAAGTACAATAGTCTAAAAACGCTGCTGTGCTTATATCTCTTAATTTTTTCTTGTCTTCTAGACTATGGAATCACTGAACAGTGGCAAACCTTTCTTGCAAGCTTTCTATGTAGATCTTCAGGGAGTCATAAAAACCCTGAGGTATTACGCCGGTTGGGCAGACAAAATCCATGGAATGACCATTCCTGTAGGTAAGTGGGATTAAAGCACAGGTACGCACCTAAACCTTCTCACAGTCAAATGACTTGATAGATTACAGCTTTGTGGAAGGTAGAAGATAACCTTGTTTTGGTCTTAAGAGTGTGTAGTGTGTCGCTGAAGCAGATACTTAAAAGTGCGCAAGGGCTGGACTAGATGACCTGCCACTGTTCTGCCCTGCATGCGCCTCCCAGGGAGTGTTTTGTTTCTGTGCATGTGTCCATGTGAGGAGATAGCTCAATACCTACATTTAAATATTGTTACATTTACAAAAATGGATGTGGTATAAGCCTGACAAATACCTTGGAACACAAGAAAATAGTGTTAGCTGCCTGTTAAAGAAACAGTATGCTTACGTATATATCTTGTTTATATATGTCTTCTTACTGCCTGTGCAAATCATTTTACTTGGGACAATCACTGGATCCAAATTCGTTTATACTTTGTAATGTTGCTATAGAGAACTGTACGTATGTATCAGATTTTGTTATATATGCTTCTTCATATTATTCAGTGGGATGAATTTCATATTGTATGTACGAGATAAATCTTCATGAATGCTAGGAAATTAGTTATTCTGCTCTTTCTTTTTTGCTAAAGAGGTAAGAAAAGAAAAAAATCCTTAGCATTATTTTTATTTAACAAGTCTCTTTCTCCTGCCCCTCCCTCCCAGCTGTTTAACAAATACAGGCTGCATTTTCTGTTGTGAACATACTCATTTGCAGTCTGGACTAGATGTACCAACTGCTATAATTATGCAAAATGGCACATGATAGCAAAGAATGATTTTATGCAGGTGCAGTCATTAAGATAAATGTACTCATCTTTTACCTGCATAAAATTAAAAAAAATGCAGCATTTATTCTACAGATTCTTTTTGGCTTCATGGTGCATGCTGTTCATTGCACATGCATGTTGATTACACTTTACCAGTGTAAAGAAGACCAGGAAGGCACACTCACGAGTAAATTAATTTTGCTGTTGCCCATCTATTTCCATAAAATACATCATGTAACATGACAGCTGCAGTACAGTAGCTTGCCTCCGTACAGCAAAGCCCAAAACTCTCAAAGTTAGGTAAGCAGATAAATTGAAAATGTGGGCCCAAAATTTTCCGGAGGAGAATAGATCATGTAACTCATCATGGTGTTTCAGCTTATTAAAACTGTAGTGTGTACTGACAGAGGTTTATCATCACTAGTATATTTTCACCAAAGAAATGACAATATTAATATTTCAGGGGTAGACTCTCCTGTAAGGACTCTTGAAGATTTCCACAGTCATTTAGGCTGAGGTTCATAAATTCTCGTTTTGCTGCTTGCACTTCACATTTAAACATGCGAAAGTGCAGAGCACACCATAAATTCATATATTCAGCAAATTTCCTGTTCCCTAATCCCTTTCTCCTTGGACAGTGAATGCCGCCTTCTCACTCATTAGCCCTGCAGGTACGCAGAATTTAGGTCAGTCACCAAAAGGCACTGCCAGGTTAAGGAGAATAAATATTCTCTGTTTATTCTTGTTCTCAAGTAGCGTATCAGGTGAAAACGGATTTTTTTCAGTGAGGTGGGTGATGCTGAGGGAGAGGAAGGCACATTTTCAGCAGGCCTTCCTAAACGCAAGCTTCAGTGCTAACAAATGCAGTTATCAGTAGTGAGGAACCGTAAGTACATTCACAGATTTTCAGGGTATCTCTTAGTTCTTCCTCTTGGATTAACGCTCCTCTGTATTCCTCTAGTTTCACGCCATACATTTGTCATTCTCATAAAGCTATCTTAGAGCAAGGCCAGTTAAACAATAGTGCTCTTTACATTCGCTTACCATCAGCTCATCAAAGGAAACGAAACAAGACAACGAAACCAAAATAAAACCCCTATTAAATCTGCTTCTCTTTCTGTTCAGTGTGCTAATAAATCTGAACCCTCCTAATCTTTCATCTGTTTCTGTTGAGGTTTTCTTTTCCTCTGAAATAAAAATAGGCAAGTGATAGACAAGTGGAAGAACAGTGCTTTTTACAGTCACATTCCCTTTGGTCCCAGAGCTGCTAAAACCTTCAGACTGCCCTTCGCTTGCTCCCATGCGTAAAGCCTTGATGATTTAAATGAAAACAGAATGAGGCTAGACTAGGAACTGTTACATTGATAAAACGAATGCAAGCAAGAATGTATCTTTAAACCAATAAATGATATAATACAGCTTAAAGAGCCAACTCGGCTCTCCTCACCCGCTTGTTTGTTGTGTCCTGCTATATGAAGCATGTGACTGTATTACAATTGTTATGCAAATAAAATATCTGGGATGGAGACTCCTGACGGAAATCTGAGCAAACACATCTGTGGAAGGTATTGCTGTCCTAAAGTGAGATCCCTGGATAAATGGGGCTTTTTGATGAAAAAATAAAAATCTTTGGGCCAGGTGCTAAGCAGCTGCAAATTGATCTGGCTCTAGTAATATCAGCAAGGACTGAACAATGCCAGTTTACAGCAGCTGAGAATACTGAAAACAAACTTTTAAGATGAATTTTTAGATTGGATGTGGGATCAGATTGTCAGATCCCTCTCAGGCAATGTTCTTCTGGCTGCCAGCTAGTAGAAGGATAAGAGTAACGATCATCAGTAATAGCATCTTAGAATAAGTGTCATTAGCATGACTTGTATAAACTAATCTTAAAAATCTAAATGTTTTAAAAGTCTCCTATTTAATTTCTGAGCACAGGAGAGCTTTCTGTGCTCACTGTTCAGAAAAGTAATTCAATTCATCCATCTTGAGTTATTTTGCCATGGTAACAGCTTATTTTACATTATGGACAAGGCAGCTCTTAGATACATCTTTGGCCTGTCCAGAGGCATCTGAAACTTCTGAATAACTTTGAGCCACATATGTTCACAAAGATACTGTTAGAAAGCCAACCTCAAAAATCCCATCTTAACAGTAAGTCTGTGGATGATGAACTTTGGAAGTAGGTGTCAAAAAGGGCAGCTGTCTAGAGTCTAGTGGAAGAAAGCAGGGCAAGCAACTCTGCATGGGAGGTATTGCTCTGCAGAAAGGAACGTTCTGCCTACACTCAGTAGAATTAACCACTGTTTCTCTGACTTGGCAAACAGGTTCAGGTTATCTATAACTTTATGTTATGAAGCCCACAGACATGTGGCAATGATTATGCAGTGACAATCTAAAGTCAGACAGTGCTAACGTCACCATCCTTGTGGCTGAGAATCCACCTCTCACAGTACTACCAAGTATAAGCTGGTATTTTTAGCTGACTCCTCTACGTGCCTCTTGAGCATTTAGACAGTTTTGCCTGTATGCACTCCTCTGTATTTTGACTTCTACTTTACTTTCTGTTTGGTCTGATGATTCTTCCTATGGTCTGTGAACCACTGCTACCATCTGTGAAAGACAGCCTAGAAAATCAAACTGATCATCTCAATTCGTGAAACAAATATTCTCACCTCCACTGGGAAGTTGTTAAGCATCTAGAGATCTAGAGATCAAAATGGTGCAATGACATTTTGTCAATGCAGAGCAAACTGACTGATCGATTATTTTCCTCCTCCTACTCCTGATGTGAATCCCTTCTCTTCTCTCTCTCCCCCCCGCCCCCTTATTTCCTCTGTTCTGTCCCTTGTCTTGGTTGCGGACTGTTGTTACCTTTCTCGTAATTATTCTGTATCTGGCCCCCAGCTGACGTATGAGCTACTCTAGCTCAGGTTTCTACTAAGCAAATCCTGTAAAGCAGATGTACAGAAATAAGCAGACCTGAAAATAAGTTATTTCTAATCAAATTCAAGTTGAAGTCTTTACTTAAACCCTAGAAGCTTTATGGATTAACCCACTTATTGTTACCAGATGTATAGTACTGGACATAGCAGCAGGTTCCCAAAGTATACTCTCCATCGTGAAGTTAATTTTTGTTTTAGTATTGTGAATATTTCCCCGATCAACTGAGCAAGGCTGGGGCTGGCTGCAGCTCGAGACAATGGGGTAGAGGCCACAGCTGCCCACATTCTCTCACACCATGTGAAGGAAAGCACATACACCTGTGTGAGTGAGACAGTGACAATGGGAGCAAAAGCACTGTAATCTCTTCTACTGCTACTCCCTTCCTCCATCTGACTGTTTCCTATCCTGGTAAATCATCTCCTGTGACTGAGCCCAGGTAGCATTCTCATCATTATCGCATACTTAGTTGAAATGATTTTTCTAAGTAGAGAGATTCAAGTTTTTCTAGATGACCAAGCACTAGAAGCCAAGGGGCACATTCAGTTCATGCCTTTAACATAGCCCTCTCCTCAGCTGTAGCCTCACTGAAAAACATTTGACCTAAATTCAGAAGTGGTTTGAGCCTGCGCTAGTTTATACTAGGCCAATGGCATGAGCTTTAATAAGGCCAAGTGCAGAGTCCTTCACTTGGGGTGTAAAAACCCCAAGCATCGCTACAGGCTCGGGGAAGAGTGGCTGGAGAGCTGCCTGGCAGAGAAGAACCTGGGGGTGTTGGTTGACTACCGGCTTGATATGAGCCAGCAGTGTGCCCAGGTGGCCAAAAAGGCCAATGGGATACTGGCGTGTATCAAGAATAGTGTGACCAGCAGGAACAGGGAAGTGATCCTGCCCCTGTACTCGGCACTGGTGAGGCCGCACCTGGAATATTGTGTCCGGTTTTGGGCCCCTCGCTTTAAGAGAGATATTGAGCTCCTGGAGCGGGTCCAGAGAGGGCGACTAAACTGGTCAAGGGGCTGGAAAATAAAACTTATGGGGAGCGGCTGAGGGAGTTGGGGCAGTTTAGCCTGGAGAAGAGGAGGCTGAGGGGAGACCTGATTATGGCCTATAAATACTTGAGAAGGGATGGTGGGGAGGTGGGGGAAGGGCTCTTTACATTAGTGATGGGTGATAGGACAAGAGGAAATGGGTATAAGCTTAGTCAGGGGAGATTCACGTTGGATGTTAGGAAGTATTTCTTCTCTGAAAGGGTTGTCAGCCACTGGAATAGGCTGCCCAGGGAGGTGGTTGAGTCTCCATCTCTGGATGTGTTTAAGAAAAGGGTGGATGAACTACTTAGGGATATGGTTTAATGGGAGATTAGGGACGGTTGGACTGGATGATCTCTAAGGTCTTTTCCAACCTAGAAATAATCTATGAAATCTATACAGCTACGAAACTCAATTTAGGTACAAAAGTGCTGTAGGTCTACTTTGCACAGATGCAGGCCGAGCACACTAACAAAGCTGATGGTTAGACAGTACTTTAACCGGTCCACACACAGAGCAGGTCATTCTCCTGCTCTTCATCAATTGGGAAGAAACCTTCATTGTTATCACAGCATGTATAACCTCAGCTGTACGGCCAGACCGCAGGCAAGTGCTGAACCAGCAACAGCCGTGCAGCTTTGCGAAAGAGCATGAACTCCATCAGCCCCGTGACAGTCGCTTGTACCAGCTGTGCAAAATGAGCCAGCACAGAGACCTGCCACTCTGAGCAGGCCGGGCCATGTGAAAGGTTCCCACAGATCACGGGCCTGACCCCAAATCATGGATCTGTTTATTTCATGACCTGACTCAGGCTGCCCTGAGCTCAACAGTGCTTTAGTTAAGGACTGCAGATCTAGCGTAGCACTCACTTTAATTAATGATACCTCTCACCCCTGGAGTTTTTTTGCCGTTTTTGTTCATCAGAACCTTAAAAATAATTACCAGATCAAAGAGTTAATTAAGTAATTCCCTCTAGCCTCATACCATCCACATGTGCTGTTTGCGAACATGCAGTCTGCTTTTCCTACATCTTTGTTGTTAGGATCTTTCTTAGTCCATATTCTTATTTCTGTCAAAAGTCAAGTGAGAAAAGCCCATATTTCCAAGTTTCCAGTGAATTGGTCCCTTCATTTATTTATTCACCTTAACCTTGCCCAAAAGGTTTGTGAAAACTTTACTTATTCTCTCTTTTCTAGCTGCATCCAACTTTTCCCTGCCAACTTAAATCAACTGCCTATTTAGCTTGAGGCCATTTCTGATACAGGCCTTGTGCTACAAGTCAGCTATCAGAGCATGGCTATATGATGACCCCTGTATTCGCCTTGTGTTGTCTTCTGCAGTAAATTATGTTTGATCGCACACCAGTCACAGGCTTCCCCTCTTCATTCCACATCTATGGAGTGTGGGATATCATTCCTTTTCTGCAAACTGCCTGTATCTTCAAAGGAGGATGAGTGAGATGTGTTACTCTATTATCCCACATCTGCTTGTATATGTATACCTTTATATTGCTGTGTTCCAGTCATGCCTTTCTGGAAGTTGCCTTTGTGACTCTTCCTTCACTTCGCTCACCCTGAAATCAGCAGAGGCCAGTAAGTGGCTTCCTTGCTACAGCCCTTTTTTGTGCGGTACAGCTTGTCCTCTTTCCCAAGGAACCAAGCAGGTTACTTTCTGATGGGATGCCTGCTTCCTTTGTTCTACAGAAAGAACAATTAGGTTGCTCCCGAACCGAGGTTTCCCATGCTGGCTCATGAAAAAACATTTCCATGACTTCTTTATTTCTTTTACTGCCATCAAAGGCTGATCCTGAGAGCTTTTTCCCCCTCTATTTTTTTTTTTTGTTCTGCCAAGTCAAACTGCTCTTGAGAGTAACCATGCTCATCTGTTTCAGATGGAGATTATTTTACGTTTACAAGACACGAACCCATCGGAGTGTGTGGACAGATCATCCCTGTGAGTATCTCTACTAACGCTTTCTATTTATTTTCATTTGAACCAGCTCTCTTTAAAGACACATAAAACATGGTCCTCAGCTATGTGTGTTTTCCATTACGAAAAAAGCTGAGCTCATATTGTTGACATATCTTTAACAGCCTCCCTGCAAATGCTTATTTGAACATGCTAATAGGCTTTAGGCTCTGTTATTAGGAGTTAAGTTCTCAAGTCATAGAATTCTCATGATTAAAACAAGCAAAGCAAAACACAGTGTTAATATGCTGTCAGTGGTTATGGATGTTCACACAACTTATGGAAAATTGATGCTTTGCTGTGGTAGTCTTTTTATTGATTTAGTTTTTACTGCGATTTAACAGGCTCCTCAGTTCCTGGGAGAATGTGATGCATTTTAATTCCATTCTTTCCTGCTATTTCTTTTACAAGGCTGGAGGAGAAAAGGAAACTCCAGGAGACATATCATTACAATTAACATTGTGTAGCTAATAAAAGATGTGAAATGTTTCTTTTATTTGTTATGAGAGAGAAACACAGCAGTTCATCAAATCTAATACTCCCCCTACACCCCAATATACATCCTCAATATACTCTTGCTGAACACTGCATGGGAATTACACTAAGAAGCGAGCTTTTTCAGAAGAACCAGGTAACCAGCTTTGGCAGAAATTTCAATGGGAGGCTCACATATAGCTAGTAAAATATCTTGTGGAAGTTTTTTTCCTTGACAAAGCACTGGGGAACTAATCAGGATGTTCTCTGAAATTTTTGATGATGATGTTTTTTTATTTTGTTCTGTTAACCACAAAGCAGCAACATGCAGCAATTCCATTAAAAGAGAAGCAGCCAAAAAAGATTACTTTAACAATGTTAAGCCCTTTTTCCCCATTTATATTTGTTGTTATTTAATGTCTTTGTTAAGGGGTGGCTATTGTGAATGGCACTCTGTAAAAACTCAGAGAAACATGCAAACAACTCAGAGTCTGTGGCTACACCCATCCTGCAAACACCTACACACTCTCCCCACCTGACTTGCGAGTGAATGATTCCACAGCTCTGTCCCCGTTCTTCAGCCAAGCACATGGATAAGCCTTTGCAAAACGACAACCCAAACATCTAACCCCAAAGTTGCTGGACATCTCTTAGGCGCATCTCATTGAGCTTAACTGACAGATCTGTTGGAGAAACTTGGCCACAGGCTGAAGATCCTGCCAAAAGCAGGATTTATTTAGTTTAGATTTGTAAACAAACTCTTTGTTCAGGGTATCCAGCCATCTACCATGCTTGTTCATTCTTCCCCCAAGTTTGTCCTCTAGCAAATATGTTATTATAAAAATAAAATCAAAACAGTAAGCCTAATACTAACCTCCTCATCCTCCTTCACATCTTAGCTTCTATCAAAACACATGCTCTTTGGCAGCTTTGTAGCATAAACAGGGCTATATACTACCCTATAAAACTGGTCAGGGCTCTCCTTGCAATACCATTAGAAGTGCAGGCTGTCAGCACACTGTTGGCCCTATAGCTCCCCTCCCAGGTTTATATACTGGAGATGGAATTAAAACATCACTTTGTCTCCGGAGTTTATAAACAACTGAGGGAGTAAAAAATGGGGTGTCCGGTGAAGGAAAGACAGTTGTGTATTTTTTCAAGCTAGCCAGGGGCTAGAGAGATGTCCATGAGAGTGGCAGCTGATATGCATCAGGCGATTAACATGTTCTGGCCAGTGGCTGACTCTTTGTGACTGATATTTTCTATTTTCTTTCTGAAGGAGATTATTGTATGCATTTATGAGAGTGATTGTGCAAACGCCGTTATTTTATTACTCTGGCATTTCCATGAAATCAGCAGGACTGTCTGCTTAACCTGTTAGGATCAGGCCTTGATGCAGAAAGGCTTGTTAACTCTTATCTTTATCTGCAACTTGTTTGTGCATCAAACTAATATAATTCACTACATCTTGTGCTGCAGTTAAATGAAGCTGAAATTAATGATGATACAAAAGTCTGTGTCATCAAAGTGTGTTTCTCAACTTGTTTTTAACTGTTTAAATGTCTTCCATATAGATTTCTCAGTAAGAAGTTTTCAAGAAAATTAAATGCTTTGACTGAGCATTGATATTTATGGTTTTTTTTAATTGTAATCCCATCAATTAAGGATCATATAGTTTTCAGTATAAATTTTATATCTTAAGATGTATTCATAGATAGAAACTTTACATCCAAAAATGCTTCAGCATGAACAAACAGTTCTTTCCCAATGTATCTGAAGCAGAACTATTTGTCATGGGGAAATTAAAAGTGCCAGCTGCAAAGCCGTAAATGAAATAAAAAGTTGTGACTAAAAAAATTAACAGATAACAGAAGATTCTTTTATGAGGACTGCGGGTGGGGGCTGTATTTCTTTGAACAGGAGAGAAAGAACTAAAAGGTCACTGTTGTCTCTTTCTTAATGGCAGTAATTAAAAAAAAAAATCCTTGCTTTGTGCTGAGAAAGATTTATGTTGAGGATCAGCCTGAGAAATAAGAGAGGTAGCAGCTTGACATCTTGAAAACAAAACACCACTGCAATATTTTTCCATCTATCAACTTTTATTTTTTCCTACAGTGGAACTTCCCCCTGCTGATGTTTGCATGGAAGATTGCTCCAGCTCTGTGCTGTGGCAATACAGTAGTTATTAAGCCAGCAGAACAAACACCACTCAGCGCTCTCTATATGGGAGCCCTCATCAAGGAGGTAAGAATAATTGATAGGAATAATGTCTCTGTCTTTCCTTGTGGGGAAGCAACTACCAGCACATGCCTGGTTTAGCGTGCTCTGTCAGTTTTCATAAATCATGCTTCCCTTCATTCATTCCTATTTTGACAGGCTGGTTTTCCACCAGGAGTTGTCAATATTTTGCCAGGATTTGGTCCAATTGTTGGTGCAGCCATAGCATCCCATGTTGGCATTGATAAAATTGCTTTTACTGGATCCACTGAGGTAAGAGGATTCATGGATATGTTACCGTAAAATGTGAGTAAATACTTAGGGAGATAGCATTAACTCCTTGTGCTAGATTTCTCACTGTCACCGAGTAAAAGAGCTACATCTAAAGAACAGTGGTCTGTCCTTCCCAGCTAAACTTATGTACCGCAGTATTTCCAAAGCAGAAATGGCTCCTTTCCTCCGGCCCCTGCTGTGCTCGGCACCTCAGCACAGGAGATATGCCTGGAAAAATATTACTGGGATTTCCTGTGGGCTTATGAGGATGTGAATCACATGCAAGTAGGCAGAACATCCCGTGTATATCACAGCACACATAAATGCTGCTTTAGCATCCATAATTTGTGTATGTTGGCATACTTGGGGAAAAGGAGAGAGGAAGGGGGCAAATGGAGGCAAATGTGCTTCAACTTTGATGCTGCATTTGAGTATATTGAGGAGGAGGAGGTCTAAAAAGGAAGGAGTGCAGGTAGAAAAGGAGATTGTCCAAGGTGTCTGTTCCCAAAATGGTGGAAAGAAGCTAGGCAGAAGATGAGGGGAGTCAGTTGTCTCCTGGATGCCAAAACGTCTTGCTATGAATCTATCATGCAGATGTTACAGAGGAGGTTTGGTCTGAAGACGAAGGCTGTAATCTCCAGAAAGACTAACAAATCCCTCAAAACTCAGATTGTGTCTCGCTCTCAAATATGTGCGAAGCCAGCTGTTATCAGGGTTGGGTGGGGATGATAGAGGTACTCCAGACTGAAGTCACAGGAGAAGGGGCCTTATCTCATCGTCTGAAGGCAGACAGAAAGGAATCTCAGTGGGAGTTTCAGGGCTGGTTAAATTTAGAGAGTGCTAAACCCGTCCCTTTTCAATTCAAAATCTGACAAACTATTGTATGGAGGGAGCTAAACCCCAGGGATCCAATCTCTCTTTGATATGTTTGACTCCCACTCATGGCAGTGGGAGGCTTTATGCATCCCAAGGATACCGCTCTTCTTCACAATGAGTCAATTTGGTTTTGATTTGAGTCGATAAGTTGACTGACCAAGCAGCCCCACTAGGTATGTGGCAATTTTAGATTATAATATGCACAGGTTACATTCTAAGTCAATGGCAACATCAGATTTCAAATTATTCTGTGGAATTACCCTAGTCACTACATCTCCTGTAACCAATTTATATTAGCATCCTAGAATACTGAAAACTTTAATATGAGCTGATTACCCCCCATAAATTAAGTTGAAACAATTGTTTTCATAAAGATATGTGGTCTCTGTTTAAGATAAATATTCTATTATACAGGATGTTGCACTGTTTGGAGGAGGAAAAATACAGATGGGTTAGGTTTCAAAGTTGTCTTTTGTAGCCAAAATAAATTTTTATTGTAGTTCCAGACAGCTTTAGTTTTAATAGGCGTTTAAACTCAAAAGCTGCGGGTTTTATACTAACTCAGTGCCTACCTTTAAAAGCCTTGCTAATAGGAAGTGAAAAGCATTACAGAGATGAAAAAGCAATTCTCTAAGAACCTAAAGCAAGAACAGATGGAATGTTTTAATGCAGAGTTAGTGTAAACTATTCCATATTGTTTCTGATTTCCTGTAACACCGAATTTTTGTAACAGCAAGTCAACATTGTAACATTTTAAACACAATGCTGTGATATAAGCTGTACTATAGAGTCTTTGACTTCTCCAAAACAGATTTCAATTCCTAATGAAATAACAATGGAAATACTTTGTCTCTCTGGTCTTGTCTGAGGCACGTCAACTGTACACTCCAGTGGTGTGGATTTCCAATAGCCATCAGATATAAATGCCACAATATTAACTTCCATTCCCCTGTTTCATCCAGGTGCTAGCTAAGGCAGTTAATACTTTCAACTTGAGCAAGTTAATGATAAAACCTATCAGTACAAAAGCAAACATCTTCAAGTTTTGATGTCCAAAGCACAGGTTTTTCTCAAGTTTTCACCATGAGGTTATTTTGTAAAAATATATAAATTCTTTACCTTTTAAGTATATTCTTACGGCTAATGAAAACTCCCCACTTGCCTGTAAAAATCACAAAAAACAGGCTATTATTATCATCTATTTCCTACAAATTTTTTTCAAAGGCAGAAAACAGGCTGCTCTTCCTACAAAAAATAATTCATGCTAATGTTTTCTGAAATTTGTAGAACCCAATCTGTAGAAATATGAGCCAAAAGGCCAAGTTCATGACCTTAAGTCAATACAGTCTGACATAGCCACACCGAATATCCATCCAGCCTGGCTCCTTATCTTGCAACATGACCAGTAACAGATGCTTATAGAAAAAGAGAGAATGTGTAGAGTGATCCTTTCCTTGCTGTACCCTCACAGCTTCTGGTAATCAACAATTTAAAGACTTCCTGAGCCCAAAGGTGTATGTAGACAATTGTATTTAATAGCAACCAGTGGCCTTGTCATCCATGCATTAGTCCAGTCTCTAATTTATGATGCTGGGCCCATTTGCACTATTTCTTTTCCGTTTCTTGGATTCTCTAGTGCTTTGAAAAAAGTTTTAAGTACTACTATTTACTTTCCATACATTCCCCCTAAAATAGAATGTGAAAAATCATAAAGAGCACTTTTTCTGTGGTACCATCACTGTTTGATTCCACTTCTCTCCTTCACCTCTCCTTTTATGGGTTAGCTCACGCACATTAAAAGAACAGTCTGCCAACTCTTTCATCTCTTAGCCTGCCTGCTTCTTACGAAACACCCTCCCATGGATCACCTCCACTCCCAGTCCCCTAGCGCATGGCTCTCAAAACTCTTCCCTCTACAGCTCACGAGGAAGGGTTCTGCAGACACCCAGCAGGCTTTGAATTTCACTTTGACAACTGTCACAGTGAAAGCAGAAAATCGCACCGAGTATGAAAGCAAGCCTAAAAATATTTTGCCGCCTTAGATTCCAGCACTTCCCTGCTCGCTTTGGTTCATGCTCTTCAGCAGCTTGTTTGGTGTGAGCATTTTAACAAAAGTGTTTATTTTTACTGTGTTGTTTTTAGTGAACCAGGGCTAATCCATGATCCTCCTTCATTACGGCAATCTCCTCTCAGGCTTCACTGACACGTTTTTTCCTCATCTTCCACAATCAGATAAAACTTTTAAACTGCTAAACCAAATCTTTCTTCCAGCCTATCTGACCATGTCAACGCTTGCTCCTACCCCTTTCCTATCTTCCCTTGAAAGCCCACAATCGATTTAAATACCTCATTATGTCTTACTGTATTTCTCCTTGATCCTTCTGGTCCTCAGCAGTAGGGTGAAACTCTCACTCACCAGGACGTTGGGAGTGGTTCTGTAAAGCTCACCTATCTCCAACACTCTCCCAGTTCTTCATTATACGTGCCTTTCCCTTTTACTCTGCCCCTCCCTGCCTCAGCTTCTTCACTGTTCTATGTATTTTTGTCTATTTGAGTTCCTTTTAAAAAATTACTAGCAACAATTTAATTAAAATAAAACTCAGTCGTTTATATTTTCTGAGCTTAAGAACTCAGGATGTCTTGCTTACCCGTATGTCTGCTGTTGGGCTCCAGAGCTCAGAAGTACAGGGTAGGTTATACAAGTCTTTTCTCTTCCCCAGTTAAATGAACAATGGACCTATTTATTTCCAAGACAAGTGCTGATGAGGGGACAATTTTTACACAAAGCAGGAATGCAGAGAGGTTCTTCATACTACCTTCTTATTTTCTGAAAACGTTTGCTAAGTAGCGAAGGTGAGAGGCCTTCAAATGGCAGAGAAAAGCAGCCATCAGAAGCTGCTTTACTCTTCATTTGCCTTTATTTCCACTCCAGTCTGTGAATTCAGTTACAGGTTTGCAAATCCAGCCGTTTTGACTGGTGTGAGCTGCCTGGCCATGTCTGTGTGTGTGCTCCATCTGAACGGGAACTGCGTACCCCTAAGTTCCTGCTGCACACACAAGAGTTGGGTGCAGTATGTTCTGGGCTTAAGATTAGAGATGATTATAGAAAGCAAGAAATCACATATTTTAAAATATGTGCATTTAAAGCATTGGCGGGATTAGAAATTGTATTTTGCTCGTTGCAAAAGTTTAAGGGGTTCTAACAACTTCTATTCACAACCAAATGTGTTACCTCTGAATGAGAGTGGCTTACGACTCTCTCCAGTTGTTAAACGCTCTCAAGATGAGAATCATAGATAGCACATAAAACATTTGAAGCCCTGGCCAACAAGAAATGTATCGTAAGTGGCTGATTTCCACTTTGTTCAAACTATGACCCATTAAAATGCAGACAGATTAAAGACAGGATTGAGGTCTGTGTTCATGCAGTTCTGAGAGCAACCCAAATAAATATCCAACAAATTGGTTTAGATGCCTGTGTAAACAAAAGGTCTATAAACAACTGCAGTAAACTCCAGCAAAAGAGTCTGCATTTTCCTTGGCAGAATGTTTTCTTTATGCACTTAGATTAACAAACCATGATCTCATCATTAGTCAACAAGATACTAGAGAGACCATCAAAGCAAACTACAGGAGAGTCGAGACTGATTCATGCCAAACAAATGTTTGTAGCTAACAGCTGTATTACCACTGATTCTAATTTACTCAGCAGGATTCTCCTTTCATTTCCGAAGTGAGATGAATGTCACAATGCATGATGTAGACAGAATGTCTGCCTACGGCACGAGCAATGAGTTGTGTCAGCTCTCCTGGATCACACAATCTCTTGCTGGTTTTGGCTATCATGAAGAACGACATCCTGGCATTTTCTACTTTAGCAAAAAGAATCCTGAAGGTGATTTGACCCGTTCTGAGAAGTCGTAGCTTACCGTGCCACACACACGTTCCGTTCAATGTGAGGAGGATTTAGGCAGGCTACATTATCATTCATTCCTACTTGCGCTGAATCGTTTTGGTTGTAACTTGGACAGCTTGTGCCTCTTGAATGAAAAGTAGTTGTTTCCCCTTTCCTTCCCTGGTGTTTTTGGTAGAATTTAGGGAGCTAACTATTGTGTCTCTTTGCCTATAAAAGATACACGTCAAAACGATTCGCTGCCTTAAAACTGAAACAAATAGGGTGGTGTATCAGCCCTGTCAAAGTTAACAAGAGTTTAGCCACGGACTTCCATGGGGCCAGGATCTAACCCAATGAACAAATGAGCCATTTACAGCTTAGGATTCTCTCCAGGAGTTTCAGTTTAGGATTGCCTTTTCACTTGTGCTGCACTATTCACTACGCTCTTTTCAGGCCTGCTCCTCACACAGGGCATTGCACAGTCAAATAAAGCTGCTCTTCTTCATATCAATATTTCAAAATTCACTAGTCTTTGCTGGAGACACACCCTGAACATGCCATGCAGTCTTAAAATGTTTCTCAGAAACATTTTCCATACAATCTGGAATTTTAAAAAAAAATCAGACAGACTGAGTAAGCAGCAGCATGGGTTTGAAGGTTTTGCCAAAGCACTGGCATACAGTGCCTCAATAGCTGGAGAGAGAAAACTGTAATTCCAGAAAACATAGAAAATGTCTCTCTGATCATATCATCTCCCCAAAACTTAATCTCTTGTAACTTAAAACACACACTGTTCTGCAGATATTCTCTGAAGAAAGGTGTAACAGGGAAGATGGGCAGCCCAGTTACTTAAAATGACTAAGTAACCAAAGATGTATGTCTCCTCTGTAAATTTTTGCACTCTTCATGGAATCTTTCAACCTACATAGCTTCCTGTGCAGTCTTACCTTCACAGTCTTGTCTGTGGCAGTGTGCAAGAAAATTACCTGCTGTTGAGCTACACTGCTGTTTCCCTACATTCACGTCTTCCCTAATGACTTCACATGTATCTGCGACCAAAGGAAGGTTCAGAGCAGAGCTGAAGCCAGGCATTCTGACAGAGCTGTACAGGAAGTATCACAAACCTTGGAGATTTGCTTTTGACTCATGAGACTTCCAGGGCTTTAACAGTAACAGGCAAACCCACCTGTACCATTTAGAAACATTGATTTCTGTCTGAAAACAGAAAATTAGGAGAACATGAAAGGCAACAGACTTCTTTGAATTTCTGCACAAAGTATTTAAAACATGACTGCATAAGCCTCCTCTTGAAAGAGACATTAAACTTCCAAACACAGAAGGCATAAATAAGCAACAATCAAATATCTTCTATCACGATACACTCTCAATGCCTAACGTCATACAGTTCACAGTCCAGAAACAGACCCTTCCAGGACTATTCTTCAAATAGCTTTTTTGCACAGGGGTGCCACAAAATGCTTCTTTAATCTTTGTTGTTGTTGTTCTGAACAACAAATTGTTTTCTTTGGGATCACCCTCCATGCAGCTTACAAGGTTATGGTACTTCACAAGCTATCCAGGGATACTCCTGATATCAATCTTGAAGCCTATTCAAAACAAGGATGGGGAGTCAGGGCTTTCTCTGCCAACATTCCTGCTGAATAATCGCACAGCTCCATTATCTGTGGGGGAGTCCTCTCTTCCAGCGTTCCCTCACAAGGCTGAACTGCCTATTGGGAGCTCACAGATATAGCTGAGAGACGCCGCAGGAAGCATGTACTGAAAGACCATACAGATTGCAACACTATCACTTATCCCTTTCATGCTGTCTTTCTCCATAAAGAGAGGGTCAGTCACAAAAGGCTGCCTTTGTCACTAAATAATCACAGCGCTGGTGCCTTCCCGAAGACTTTTCTCAACCTGGAAAGTGCATAGGGCACAATAGGAGCACACTGAACAAAAATGCTGAGCAGCATGAGCCCGACCATCCTGATGTCTATACTGATTTCTAACGGGAAGGGCACAGTGAAGCTGTCTGTTAACCTTATACTTGGAAACTTGACAACAACCTCCCTGTATTAACAAAAGCTGGACCATAATTTTCCAAATTAACACCGCGGTCTCCAAGCCCTTTGGACTTCAATATTTTCCATATACATAATATTTGGACTTGCGTATTTGCCAATCACTTGTTTGCACAGAATCCTTTCAAAATCCTTGCTTACACGGACAAAAGGGTTTTGACATTAAAGTGTTAGAATGGAAGGCAGAGATGGTGGGCTGGACACATTGCTCAGTCTTCCCTCGTCTGTTCTGCTCTTTGTGAAGTTTTGAGGGGAAATAGGTGGTGGTTGTTCTTGCAGAAAGGGAAGTTCAAGGCAGTGAAGGTGTGAATGGCATTGGCTGGCACTGGTTATAAACACAGCACTCTCCCTGGTTTCAGCATACATTTTCAGCACAGTTTGAGAGATTGGAATTTCCAAATGATGTGCTCAATGTATGTGGTGGGGGTGGAGGGCAGAAAGGGTCCTCCTTTTTCATCTTCACTTCTGGCTGTCAGTCAAACATAGCAATAAAATCAGCTCCAATTAAGGGGATATGCAAGGAATTTCATGATAATGTCAACACCTCATTCCACCAATACAAGGGTAAAGAAAAGAAGTTAATTTTAAATTTTTATATATATATTTTTTAAGAAATCATCTCAGTCACAGTCAACTGTGGTATCACCAGATAAACAGTTAATCACAAAGGTACCTGAAGCAGTTGACAATTCCTTCATTATTCTGTGGGGGTTTTGCTTTGTTTTTTCTGTGGGGGCCCTGGTTTCTGTTTCATTTGCTTCCTGATTACTCCAGTGCTGACTTAACGTTCTCCAGCAAACTGCCTTCAATTCTCTAAAAGGTTCAGCTTCTCATCCATTAACCCCTTAGTGCAGGGAATCTCACTCACCTGACCTTAGAAACGGAAAACAGCTGAAGAGACCAGAGTACTACATGGAGAAAAAAGTCCATCTCTGGACTCACTCCCATCTCACTTCACATCTAACTTTCTGTGTGACCTTAAAACATATCCCAGTTATAAGAAAGCACTTATCAAGGTTCTCAAGCTTCTCAATATTCAATAGATACTTTTAATCCTGTGTTTTACCATGTAGGGAGGAGGTAAATCTACCTGTGATTACTTCCTTAGCTGCAAAGTGGGCATAGTTACACTGCAACAGTATAAAATCTGATCTATTTTGGATTCATTGATCCAGGGAAGGGAGAATTTCCAGGGAGCACAGCTGCCTATCATCCAACTGTACTGACATGGAAACACATCTCAAATATGTAGCTGTCAGATTGCTATTCCATTTAATCTACCCTTCATGTTCCTTGGCAAGATCTGCAATTTGTGGCTGCTCCAACTACAGGCCTGCATTCTGCTCCAACTACAGGCCTGCATTCTGCTCCAGCTGACCCCACAATCTACAAAGACATTTTGGAGGTGCTTTTGACCTCCTCAACCCATATTAAGATTATCTGTGGTATAGCTGAGGGTCAGGTCTGGGATGGTGCTTTTGTAACTTCTTGCCCTACTTAGTATTTTGCTATGTGCTGTTAATCCTGCAAAAAGGCTGATTATTTCATCAGAATTTGACATATTCTGGATAATGATTTCATGGTCAAATTACTTACACCTTTGGGCACTGAAAACTGAATTCCGAGGAGAACAAATGCCCTCCTACAAAGAGGCCAACTAGCAGTTTAGTAACTGTAAGTTGTGAGAGTGAAATAAATTCTAAAAGCAGCGATCATCTGGGGTAGCTAACACCTGCACTATATAAAGAAGTATGATAGCAGTTATTAGTAATGAATAGTAATAAGCTTAATACATGCTCAGATATTAGATCTATTTTTTCTCCACTAAAAATTGTATAACTAAACCTCTTAATAGTATCTAAAACCTTGTGAACACGCCACTGGTTTGGACGGAAGTAATTCTGGTTACAGCAATTTCAGATTTTTGGTTCAGCCCTCCTAAAGCACCCTCAAAGAAAGCCCCAAGCCATTTTAGCACAGATACAAATGTTTGAAGGGTACAAACACCTTGTGCTTCACCTTAACCTCTCTCAATTTCTAGAAAAACAACTAGAAAGCTGTCCACAGCTGATGAGAATCTGTTTGGATTGAAGAACCTGCTGGATTATTTAAAGCTCTATTCCAGCGATAGCCAACATTGGCTGTTAAACTGAACTCTATGACTATATTCCCTGTAAAATGTGTCTCCATTTCCTTTCAGGTTGGGAAGCTAATCCAAGAAGCAGCTGGAAGGAGTAATTTGAAAAGAGTTACACTGGAGCTGGGTGGGAAAAGCCCAAACATTATTTTTGCAGATGCTGATTGTAAGTCAGCACTTCCATATTTTTCTTAAAAACATGTTTGTGTGGTGTCTTCTTTTTTTTCATTTTAGGGCATATCTTTCATAAGTGAAATGGACCAATATAGCTGTATCTAATTGCACTTTTTAATCTTACAGAAGCAGTCTAAGGTGTGATATGTTTAAAAAAAGACATTTGAACCCACAGATTCACAGACATGAAAATAGAAAAATGTTCTAACCAAGCATATAGAAATTCACAGTCGTGGTCCCATGCACATTTGTAATGCTAAACTCTGCAGCAAAGTGGTTTAGTGCTTTAAATCTGGAAATTCTGTGATTTTTTTGCTTCAAAGCAATTATAAAAAGGGAGGGCTTTAATTTACACTTCAGTTGCTAATCTAGTCAGCGCAATATTCCTTTGTTAAGCTGTTTTGATAGTAGCTATAAATGGAGATTATTCCACTTTTTAAGTTTTCACAATTGAAGAGCTATGTATTGAAATACCCTCATTGCCACTGTCAGCAGGGAGCTGAAGATTTTGGCAGCTGAATGACGTTGTGCAGCTGAGCTTTTTGGCACCTGAGAAGGTACAGGACAGTTGCTTAGGACAGGATAAGAATGCAAACTGGAAGTTCCTGCTAAAATGATCATCAATGATAGAGTTAATAATGTTGCTATCTAAATTGTCAGCAGGAGCCTTTGCAGTTAACACTCCATTAAGATGAATGAGACAGTTCACTTTGAGCTACTGTTTCAGGCTGTGTGCAGGCACACTGTATTCAATGCATTTTCTGAGAACTTTGTAATCCAAATGAACATACATATAAAGATTTGGTCTTTTAATTTAAAAGGGAAAAGTGAAAAGAAGAATGATTCTGAATAGCATGAATTACAAGAGTTGGTTACAATTGTGTATTAGTTTTCTAAACTTACCAATGTCTGAAAGACGAGGGAAAGCTTGAGAACTTTCAGCAGCTTTCCTACATAGAAAAGTTTCACCAAATTTGGGGTCTAAATTACAGCCACAGTCATTCTGGTAAGCTAAAAAGGCTCCTGTCAACTGGAGCCAGATGCAGATGTTACAGCCTTCTACCCCAGTTACTCATTCCATCTCCCACCAGAAATGGCCATATTTCAGAAGACCCTAACCTAACTCAGACTGGATCACCTGAACACTTCCAGTAGGGTAATATATGTTGGGGCAGGTCTGTGTTACAGCATTCCACAGGGCAAGGACAAATGCTCCTAGCTGCCACACAGACCTACATCTGCCAAATAAGGTTGAGGACCTGGAGAGAAGTTGCAGGCAACAGGGGAATAACAGGGCACAGAGGAGAGCACAGTCTTCTTCAGGACTGTCTGTTCCACAGTATATCATACTAAAGCTCTCTGCTCTTCTTATAATTACAACCACCAGCACTTGACCTGAGATTCAGATTTCAAAGCTCTGATTATTTAAGAACAGCAAGTTGCTCACCATTCCAAAGGAGCTGTTGGTTCTGTTTGAGGAACACTGTGTGCCAGAAAGTTAGCAGAAGGCATGGCAGAGCCGTTGAAAGTTCAGTGCCCCTAAAAAACAGAGAAGAATGGTTAGAGCCCTTCATGGTGAAAAACTGTGTTAACAATAGAGAAAGACGCATCAGTTAATCAGTTCTATCCACTAATGTTTCCAGTCTCCACGGAGCTGCCTGGGATAACCTGAATGTGGTCCAGAGAACACCCTATACAATTTTTTTCAAGACCACACTGATGGCAGAATAAGACTCTTCTGTTAGAGTTGTCTAGGATGTGCTGAAAGTGAGGCACTGTTGCTTGTTTATGCCATAAAAGATTATCCTTTAGGCAATGTTCCAAAGTGCTGCAGCTGGTAACAGAGGTATTACAGTGCTGTAGGGCATCACTGTTTAAGGATGAATTCAATATTCTTGTCTAGTCAGCTATTACACCCAATGGGAGAATTTAGCTCTGAATCCAGCCTAAATATGACTGGATCCTCTCTCCTGCTTGGATAGTGGATGTGTTAGTTTTACCTCCAAGGAAGTTAGAGTAGAAATCAAAGACTGATTGTTCTATAATTGACCTATATTTTTAAAGCCTTACCCAGTCACCTGTAAAGGCCAAGAAGATGTTTCTGTCTTGCAGAAAAATAATCTGCCTTTTGAGGAAGGATAGGTCTTGCCATTATCAAAGTCAAATCCTCTCAAGCACTTGGTTGGCTGTAATTCTTACATATGCAGTATTAAACCAAGTGCAAACTTGGGATCACAGACAAATTTTTCCCCTCTTCTACTGACCTCAGTCAGATAGACATCTATAATGCAGGGTACAATCAGCTTCCTAGGGTCTCTTAAGAGTTTTATTTGATAAATTACATGTTACTGCCATATAAGACATTGGTGAAGTTGTTCTTGCATACCATACTCCTATAGACTGCTAAAGCACTGTCTTGATTTAATTTTTGCAATGGGATATTAAGCAATATTCTGTGGTTTGCGTCACGAGATGGCATGTGGAATGTATTACCTACAGACCCTTCGTTACCTAGATGATGCCTAAAGTCTCAAGTGGTCCCTTGCAATCTAGAGTCTCTGAAACAGTTGTAATGCTCCTAACAGCCCTCCAGTATAGCTGTGTCCAGGGTGAAAAAATCAACTTAAAAAAACCCTTAAAAAATCAACTTTAGACATGTTTAAAAACTCCATATTTTCACAGGGATTATGACACAAAATGAAATTAATCATCTTAATTTATGACCCAACACAACAATAGTATGTTTTGATTTGGTCACTGGTTTGGGTTTTTTAACCAACTCCTACTTCTGCTTTGAAGTTTTGGGAATGTGGCACGATGTAATACACACGACACTGGTGCAATAGCAGATGCGTCTATGATGTTTCAGAGCAACATATGCTGTTTTGTTTTTTTAGTGGACTATGCTGTGGAACAAGCTCACCAAGGGGTCTTCTTCAATCAAGGTCAATGCTGCACTGCAGGATCACGGATTTATGTGGAAGAATCAATCTATGAAGAATTTGTTAGAAGAAGTGTAGAACGTGCAAAGAGGAGAGTTGTGGGGAGTCCCTTTGACCCAACTACAGAACAAGGTCCACAGGTAAAGCAATAGTGCTTTGGCTCTGCAGCCCAGAAGATGCCTGCAAGCATTTATACTCTACTAGAACAGAGGTCAGTCAGTGCATCCTCACTCACAGGCCAGAGTAACTGACATGATAAACATTTTAAAGGTTAAAATTCTGAAGGAGTAGATAACCCATGCATCTCAGAAGTGTTTCTTAAGTTAAAAACTCTCATCTAAAATATCAGTAAGTTTGCCTCCCAGCTTTAACAGCAAGATTCTGATCTTTGGCCCTCAAGATACAGCTATAAACTGAGAAGCTCTCAAAAGTCTCTGTGGGCGCTTACTTTCAAAAATTGTCTACAACCATAACTGTACTTGTAGACCACTAGAGAGACAGGAATTCTAAGCAAAAGGTGGGCAGAATTAGAAGTAAGTCTTCAGAAAATGTTCCTACCACTAATAATCAGCTGGGCTTACACATTTTCAGGAAGTTAATGGACAAAAAATAATGATCTGCTTTGTTTGTGCTTGTAAACCAGATTGCTTAGAAAGAACGTAGGTTGAGCCGCATACATAAGGGGACACATCCTTAAGAAGACTAAACCCTAGGTTACAGTCAGCAGCTGTTTGTAGATCTTTGGCATCTCCAGCTCCAAGAGTAGTGAATACAAGCATCAGCCTACTCACTGGGACACGACTTGCCTAAAAAAGCAATTTTTACTTGATTGTCGAGTGCATGGTCTGCAAGTCAAACAGCTTCTTCTCTCTTTCAGATTGATAAAAAACAATACAACAAGATCTTGGAACTGATTCAAAGCGGCATTACTGAAGGAGCAAAACTTGAATGTGGGGGTAAAGGGCTAGGAAGAAAGGGCTTCTTCATTGAACCTACGGTGTTTTCCAATGTAACAGATGACATGCGGATTGCCAAGGAGGAGGTACTCACACACGGGCAAGATCATTTTAGAATGTCCTAAACATGATTTTTTTTCTTTTGTTTACTTCCCGAGACAAAAGCTTTAGAGTGAAAATTACCACTATATTTAAAAAAAAAAAAAAAGAGTAAAATCGTTTCAGACAGCATCATTTGGGTAAAGAACTTACTTTTTGTCACTGGCTGTAAAGTCTCAGACCTCAAAGAAAAGATAAGGGAAGAGTGGATGAGTTCCACTGAGGGAACTGCTTTGGGAAATTCATGTAGTTTTACAGACAGCTATTATCACTATTAAATGTTGCTGTGGGAATTTTTAAAGTGCAACAGGAGAGAGAAGATAATTAAAAAAGCAGAATAAAACTGAAATAAAATGCCTCTGAGTGGGCTGTTTTATTAATTAATGATTAATCTTTGTTGCAGATTTTTGGGCCTGTTCAAGAAATACTGAGATTTAAAACCATGGATGAAGTGATAGAGAGAGCCAACAATTCTGACTTTGGGCTGGTAGCTGCTGTCTTTACAAATGACATAAACAAGGCCCTGACCGTCTCTTCAGCAATGCAGGCTGGGACAGTCTGGTAAGGCAGAACTTATCACACTTCTTGCTCTTGGACATAACGAGTTTGACTCACCACCATTATGGCACCTCAGTTTTGCACCCTTGGTCTGAAAAATGTTTATCTAGACCATCCTAGTGGTGGGTCACTAACCAAGATATGGAACAGCTGTAGGGAGGTGGTGTGACTGCTCACTGTGAGTGAATGCTACTGAAAACTGGAAAGTGCCTTGTTTCCCATTAGCATGGCAGCCACACTGCTGAACGCCATTACTGAAAACAAATGCAGCAGAGTAAAAACGATCTTTCTGTGGAGCAGAGGGGTCCTGTGAGATTTCTGCTTAAGGCACAAAGACTGACATACTTTTTACATTAAGGAACTGAGGTGACACCTCTTCTCTCTAGTCCTCAGGAATAAGTAATGCCACTTCTAGAGTTTAATAGCTTGTGATTTGCTCCGTCAAGCCTAGGTAAACTAAAGATTGACAAGAAATCAGGGAGAAAAAGGACTAATTTAAATCTAACAGCTCTGTGTTATAAACCGGCACTGACGTTTGTCAGCAGATTAACAGTCCATTACGGAAGCAGCATCCAAGTGTTCGGTGCCCTCCTCCAGTCCTCACAGGCCAAATCCCATTCTCTTTAGGAATAAGGAGCAGAACATCGGTTTTGTGGCATAAACCCCTCATTTCTTTTCAACATGAGACAAGTTTGTTATTACTAGAGGTATACAGTGCCCTTAGCTCTACAAGTTTCAGCCTCTCCTTGAGTTGCCCAAAGGTCTCTCTGACAGCGCAGTTGGATTTAATGTCTCTTCCTGTTACAGGATAAATTGCTACAATGCCTTAAATGCCCAAAGTCCTTTTGGAGGATTCAAAATGTCTGGCAATGGGAGAGAGATGTAAGTATTACACTGCTGTCTTCTAAACTGTTTTCAGCTCTACAACTTAATAAACATTAGTGAATCCTTCCATGCAAATTAAAATCAGGAAATATTCCTATCTGAGGATCAGGGCATAATATAAGATGACTGATAATCCTTGCCAGTTCTAAGTGCAATTGATTTAGATGGTAAGACTATTTCTTTTCCTTTTTTTTTTTTATTTTTGGCATAGCAGAATAATTTATTGGAACTCCCTTCTTACTGTGAAAGGAACTGAAAATTTCTGAGTATTTTTCTGAACTTGTAAGCTGTGCTTTCTGAGAGTTTTTCTTAGCCGTATTAACCAGCACTTCTGCAGAAAGATTCTCCTTTTGGTACTGCTGTGTGCTTGTTCACTGGTTTAGCATACTCGTTTCAGAGTTGCTTTGCCATATATTTTGCCTCTCTCCTTTCTTTACTTTTCCCTACATTTATTAATATAGGTGCATCTGAATTTTATTAAAATGTTATCTATCTCTTCCAGATTTATAAACAAAGTTAGATGAAACCAGGCCTGGAGAAGGACAGACAAAAGTCTTTACATCCCTTTCAAAAAATCACCTTCCATTACAAAGCTTTCTGTCTTTTCTTATTCCATTTAGAACTAAGTGCCATATATTTTGAAATGGAGTTCCACACTCAAATACTGTCCCATGTACCTCATTTA
Organism: Tauraco erythrolophus; assembly: GCF_009769465.1. Taxonomy (NCBI): domain Eukaryota; kingdom Metazoa; phylum Chordata; class Aves; order Musophagiformes; family Musophagidae; genus Tauraco; species Tauraco erythrolophus. The sequence continues at coordinate 15,797,158 of NC_141478.1, read as the reverse complement.
AAGACTTACTAGTTTTTCATTCTCATTACAATCACAAGGAAGTTTAGCAATTGCATCAGCCTCAGACTGGTTACGCGCACAAAGGATTCAATTAATTTCTGTGCAGGAGGCATGTATACCAGATATGTCTCACCTCAGCTTTCAAAATAGCTTATGGCTAATGGCAAACTCAGCAGTAAAACTAAAGTAAGGTCAAACTCTTTAAAACTTTAAATATGTTGAAGTATACAACTTGATCTATAAAAAAAGCTCTACATAGTCTGAAATATTTTCCCTCATTAGGGAGTACTTTGAGTAACACATTCATACTATTCTCCACATTCATGAGTTATGAGGTGATCTCACACTGGCATAAATATGTCAGCTCATCTAACTCTTATCATTGTGAAAATATTCGAAAACTACTAAGCTCGATAGAGCACATGAGTAACTTGACACCCAAGAGTGACCCCACTGACTTCAGGGAGGTTAACCGTGCAAGCAAAATATTCACATGTTGGTATCATAGAGTTTTTGAAAGGGGGGGAAACCAGGCAGCACCCTAGCTCCCATGGAAAAATTTACGGTAGTTGATTTTTCCATCTACAGCTTTGAAAATATTCATCATGAACAATAAATGTTTGGAATGGCAATATCATCTCACAAAGATGCCTGAAAACCTACTGAAAAGTAATTATTCTACTCCTTTCAGAACCTCTTTGGTCAGATACCACCTTCTAATTCACCTCCTGCATTAATATCTGCATACTTTTTATGAAAATGCTAAGGTTTCTTAGATCTCTGTTTTTAAGGAATACATTTACAGCATAAATAATCTTGTCAGGTAATTACAGAGGGAAAAAAAAAAAAGAGAAGTGTCCATACATATGTGTGTCATTGCTAAGCTAATACTATGTCACAGCCAGATCATAACTGTGCCACTGTATTATCTGGGACTTGTTTTGTTCCTGCATTTGAATTCACTGATTTTTATCACACATGGGGAAAAAAATGAACATAAAAAGTTGAGACCTGCTATACTCATTTTACACTCCCACAAAATGTAGCAGGGTAGGTACATACCAGTAGAGAACCAGAACTCATGTATACAATACAACTGATTTCTGTTTACCTTAAGGCTACTTAGAATATTCTGGTATTCTTAAAGGAGTCTAAAAGAGGGATTTTTTTACATTTATACTTCTTTAAAGCTTCTTATCACTACCTGAGTGGTGTAAATTTTAACTCCTGTAGCTAAAAATCAGGTGACCCATCCCAGATACCCTCATGTGGCCGTTTTATATTACACTCCCCCAAAATTCTGGTCTCTGTCCAAACGTCTCCAAGGGGAGGAGGTGCCATTCAACTTCAGAACTATCCTTTAATGTCATAGAAATTATTATTGTCTGGATAGCTCTGAGATACAGCAGTGCATAGTTGCATTCCCAAAAAGAGGTGCAAGCAGGAGAACAGCTTAGAGTTACAATTCTTTATCTTTTTTCTCTTGGATTGAGGGAGGGAAGAGACTATGTAGTATTTCTTTTTGAAGAGCAATTTGTTCCCCTTGTCTCACACCTATACGAGCAAGGGATAGCATCATGCAAACCTGACCTGTGGGCTCCTTCCTTTTCACAGACACAACCCTTGTTCTCACCCTGATACCGAACTGCAACCCAGGACCACCCATAGTGGCCACAGAATGGGATGTTATTGCTCCCTATTTCCCTGTATTATGCTCTGGGGACAAGCAAGTCCTTTAATTGAACACACACTGGCTCTTCTGCTCTGAATGTCTGGAACAACCTATCTTCCTATCCAGCAAGAGCGACTTTTTAACTTTTGGAAAATAATTACCTTGGAATTCATCACAGTTGTTCACTTCCAAACTTTCAGCCAGAAAAAAAATGCGCAAGGCCCTGAAGCCTTGAGCTGAAGAAACAGACAATAAATGTATCTAATTTTGTTTGCCAGACCAAGATAAGAAACCAGCTGGCAGCTGGAACGTACATAAAGGCGCTGGATACTCTGTTGGCTAGGTTATCTATTGACTTGCACAAACATGTCCAACAGGTGCCCGGAGCCAAGCCGCAGCCCTATGGAATCAAACAGAAACCTTCACACAGAGACCCCTACCAGCATTAGTTATTGGGCTCCATGCAGCGCTCGGGGACAGCTTCTACTGAGTCATAAGGGAATGGTTCTGGGGCTCAGCTGGGTCAGATAAATAGCTGAACTTTTTGGTCATTCTTTGGAGACAAATCTACCACTGTCTACTGAAAGCTGGGGGTGGTGTGGTCCAAATTAATGGGAACCTTTCACGTGTTAAAAAATCTTTACTGATTTATTTCCTTGCATGTATATAGACTCTGGTAAATCTTAAAATGCCTACTGAATCATCAGTCTGAGTTAAAGATCGACCACTGTATCACATGTAAGGCTTACCAAGCCAAGCAGCACATCAGAAAATTTTCAAAACTGCAGATGGAGTCAAATGGGGTGGTAAATACTGATATTTCTGCCTGAATGAATTAACTTTCCAAGGAAGGTTTCAGGAGTTCCTCTCCCGATGTTACATTTTTTGTGAAATTTAAGGTGTAGAGGTAATAAGAAATAGTCTATGCAACACCAGGGGCTTTAATTGCTTTTAACAGTGGCCCTGACTCCATTGTGAAAGCAACACTTACTACAAGGAGGTTCTGAGAAATTCCCCTGAAATATTCTTTATGGTGCAGTCGGCATTAAATGCTGCACAAGGGGATTCAGAGGGAAGGCGGTGTCAAATAGTAAACATGCTAACATGATATGCCTGTCAGCACTTTTTAGATTTTAACATAAGTAAGGGAGCAGTATTGTGTGTGTTTTAGGGGTGGGGATAAGAATTTAACCAAGAAACAAATGTCTGTAAAAGCTTGTGCAAAAGAATCCTCGTATGAGTTCACATAGAAGAGATACTCTACTTCCAGACTTGGACTGTACCTGTGTTGAGGTGGGGACATTGTTTGCTTCACGTACACAGCATATTAGAACTCGAATAATGACTTGGCCACAACTCACTTCTCCATTACTCAACATATGCACAGCAAAATGCAAATACCTATACTTCAGAGAAGATAGGCATAACTTCCAAGAAGTCAAGCAACATCTGCTCTAAACCTCAGCAGAGTTGTCTAAGAGATGAGCCAGGCCTGAGCTGACTACAGTAACATCTACACAGCATGCAGAAACATCCATTTCTTAAGCATAATTTATCCAAAGCAAAACATGCACCCCTCAGAGCCACGTGTCAGATGACTGGGACCTAGTAAGTGGCCAGCTTCTAGTAACGTAGAGGATCTTATGTAAGATGCTGCACCAGCACAAAAAGAGGTCTTCTACGTAAATATTGTGGAAATCTGAGCAAACTGAACGCTCTTTCACAGTACATGCAAATGCTGATTTCTGCTGCTGGATATTTTGTCAGGGAGAAAAAGATCAGTGGGTTAGGAGTTAAGTTCACCTTTATCCAGGGTTGTGAGTAGTTCATTTTTCAGAGTACTCAGTTTGGATATTCTCTTTCTTGAGTGTAAATATAAGCAGTAATTTCAGTGGCCAGTGGTGTAGGTCTTGGTGTTCGGACATTTTCATGGCCTGGAAAGGACAGAGGACATCAATTCACTCCCAGCAGTTCCATCAACAGATAACGAGTATTTGTGGGTTTAATGCCATTCTCTATCTCCTATCAAATGCTGGAGCCACCCATTGTTTTTTGGACCCAAACCGAAACTTTTCTGAAAGATGGCATGAAAGGAAAACCTGTACAAAATCATAGTACAACAGAAACCTATGCTGAGAATTTTAGGTTATATCTTAACTTTATCAAGGAATCACTTTGCAGGTTTTTGCTCGATAAAGAATTAATGTCTGGTGTAAGCTGATGCTGCCATTTGTCTTTTAGGGGCGAATGTGGATTGAGAGAATATTCTGAAGTTAAAACTGTGACAATAAAGATCCCTCAGAAGAACTCCTAAAACAATGAAGGACCACGTTGTGCAGAAGAGCACATGATGCCACCCTCTCTATTCCTTATGGAGACCAGCACTCAGGAATAAAAAGTGTTACACGATATATATTTAAGAAATTAAGTTGCAACATATATACTCGGCACATAACTGTGTATGTAATGCAAACCAACTCTGCATGTTTTCATAAAACTCTCCTGAGAATCATTACATCTTTATAAACCAAAACATAACACGAGATAAAATTGCTATTGGGCATCATTTAATGACGGTTCTAGCTGTAACACTGTTAAATGCAAGTGCATGCACACACACACATTTATCTCTTCTTTAAACAAAAAAAAATAAGTCTTACTGCTTTCAAGTTGCCTTCTCAAACAGACCTGCCTTGTACTGACGTTTTAGTTTCAATCAGGGCTTTACAAGCCAGATTTTACCCAAAATGCTAGCAATGAACAACATAAAGAAGTATCATTGATGTTCTTAAAAAATAAAAGACTCTGAATGGCCAAAAACTGATATATTGGCAAATTTCCAATTAACATGCTCACATAAAGAGGTCAAACTGGGGAGGGAATCTAAGCGTTATATGGACAATGAAATTCAAATACTTAGCAGTGAGCTTTGGCTTTCCTGACCCACAGCAATTTGGTTTTCAAAGCTTATTTTCATATTTACTTTATGTCTTGCTATAGGCAAAAATCCTTCCTCACTTACAGGAAGGTGAAAAGTTTTACCTGCCTGCCAAAAGAGCATGGCCAGACAGGGTGGGAGGGTGTAAAGGAGAACAGGAACAGTTCCCAAGGCTTCACAGAATATATCAGCTTTCACTGTTTGTCTAGTTTTGTTGTTGTTACTGTTGTTTTCACACTTTTTCTAAACAAGTATATGCACACGCAGACTCCATTTATTTGTCTGCTATTGAACTGCCTGTGATTACACTGGGAATTATTAAGTATTTGTTAGAGCAGGAAGAACCCAGAAAAAGCCCACCTGACAAGAAATAAGCTTGACTTTATTTTCTTACTAACTGATGGCTTGCCATCCTCACCATGCTTGCAAGCCTCAGCTGAGCTTACTGGCTGGTACTGACTTTTCAATTATGTCTGTTCTTTTTTTGGCCCAGGACAAAAACATGAGCAAGTTCTTTTAGAAGTGAGGTGTTTAAAACCTGTCACATTATTACCTGCTGCCTACAGAATCTCTTTCGACTTCTAACTAACAAACTAAACACCATCTCTTTCTTTCCAGCTGTAGAGCTTATCAATTCCCCAGAGTTTTTTTAAAGAGGTTCCATTTTACATTTTAACTTAGAATTAAGAAAATTTATTTTAAAAGTACAGTAAATCATCTACACTGTGTAGCTACATTATCTGTAAGGTGTAAGGACAGAATTACTGCCTCAGGGGCAAGAGTTTTCCTAGCTGCAGAATCTATGCTATGAACTGTTGAAAACTCCAGACCTGATCAGCCAATCATTTCTGCACGTTGTTAACTTCCTTTACTCTCTGAGGAATTCCCCTTAGATTTGAAGTTGTGTGTGTCCTTAAACATACTGCTGGATCATGATGAGTATCCAGCACTTTGTAGTGTGGTAGCCCTCAATATTTGGTATTTCTAACTCATGTCAAACTGTATATGTGTTTTTAACGCAGTATCTATACATGATGTTATTCAGAAATGACAGTACATTCACGGACATGAAGATGAATTAAAATATTCCTGAGTTGTTAAATGCAAATGACATATACTTCTAATGTGGGGTGTGTCAGAGTGAAGAAAAAGAAAATACAGCAAATAAGAGATTAGTTATGTTTTAAACTGCAATATAAAACGTGAAAAAGGAGATTTTACTTCTTTTCTCCTATTCACTTAAAAAAGAAACTTCCTGTGCTAACAGCATTTACACCATTTACTCTTTTGTATTCTTTTTGTGTATTTTGTATGTCTGTGCTTTATTCCCAGTACATTCAGGTAAATAATATAGAGTTGCCATTTTTTTCAACCCTGTCACTGCAGCTCCATTTGATGTACATGGATTTGTGAAATTTTTTTAAATGTACCATCTGCATGGATCCAACAAAACATTTCTCCAGTCCCTGCAGCTTTTCGTTACAGTTTTTAATCATGTATATAGTTATATGTTATTAAAAAAGTAAAAGGATATTTTCTATGAAGTTTTTTCCATTAAAAAGGTTTAGAGAAAGACTTTAGACTGTGAGACTCCTTTATTGTTGACAGAGCTATAAAAATATTAAAAAAAATATTTTCTTAGCAAAAGATCTGCTCTCACAGTAGCTTTATTTTCATTTGCAAAAGTGAATGAAGTAAAAGGCCAATTACATTTTCTGGAATATTATTGCAGCTGTATGAAAAACACTTGTGAATTGCAGATCTAGGTCATAGCCAAAGTTCATCCTCACCCTCGTGGTCATAAAGTTTAGCTATTGGGGAAGGTCTGAAATCATCAGAACCAGTGGGGCACCCTCGCAAACTGCTGCATCACAGCTTGAGTTTTGGATAATGTTTTAAAAAATCATGATGCCTTTTCTTTCCCTAGCAGATGAGTCACAGAGATGACTAAATTCACACTCAGATCTTTTATGGAGTGATACTCTACTTGTCTTTAATTTCAAAATGCTGGAACAGGGAAAAAGGACAGACTCAATGTTACTTGACAGCCAGTAAAATTCACATGGCCAGGTACTATACGACTCTCCCTCAAGCAATCCCTTTAATTCAGGGTTACTTTCACTGCCAAGAACAGCATTCCTCTTTTGGAATGGTGCCTATTTAGATAAAGTAACTGCTCAGTTAATAAGGCCAAGCTACTTCATTGTACGGCGAGCGGTGGTTATACCTCAGTGTCACAGAATAATGCCGTTGGTTTAATCGACACTACAGGCAATCATATAAAGTAACTTAACTAAAACAGATGGGATAAAAGAGAATAAAACTTAGTAATAGGAGTGAAACTGCATTCTCAAAAAGGAGTGCCATTCCCGAAAGTCTGGGATATCAGGAATATATTAAGCAGAGTTTCATTTCTATTTTACTAGTGGCATGGACAACACTGTCATGGGACTGTGAGTAGACAATTAGCACCTTCCATATTTCCTGTCTCTCTGACCTGTTGGCAACCTGTCTCACCACTCTAAGCACTCACACAGCCACAAGCAATGGAGTGGTTTTCTGAAAGAAAAATGAAGGAAGGAAGGTTGTTCTGGAACCCATCGAAAACAAGGGGTGTGGTCATCTAATGAAATGAGCCAAGTTCAGTCAATAGTAAATAAGCATTCTATGGAGCCCCAGCCGGTGAAAGCGAAGGTATCACTAAATGTGTGTACAGGTGTAGTAAAGGGAGAGATTGGCAATAATTGCGCGTTTCTTCTGGGAAAAGGATGCGGAGAAAGGCAAAAAGAATTTCAGTTCTATGGCCTTCGGACAGAGCGATGGACATTGATACTACTTGAACAGTATTCGCACATCTATCGGTGCCCCGTTACAAAGAACGCTCTTTCTGTTGCCAGAGAGGCCAGGATGAAAAAGCTGGCCTTGCACGTGCAGAGGCACTGTGTTACAGTGCCCTCTTATTTCTCAGTTCTGTCCTGGAAGAAAGAGAACCCATAACAACACTGAATTCAGGGCACCAGTTCAGCTAGAGAGGAAGTCAGAGACGAGCAATATGCTGTACTGTTTGGTTACGGCTCTCCGCACGGTCACACCTAGAGCTCTGGAGGCCTGCTTTTGAAACCACCTTACGTTTGCATCTGTACATCTCCATTTACTGCATGCTAAGTCCATCAACACAGGAAGTTATTTTTCTCATAACAACTTCATACCACAATGACTGATATTCACAGTGCTGTATCTATCAGGAAGCTGGAAAAGCCTCTGTGGCTATTAGATGCCATCAGCATTCCTAACCCATTCAGACTTCTCTCAGCACGGTAGACTACGACTGCATAAAACATATCTTTCTTCCTCATCCTCATTAAACACATAGTTGATTAATTCTTTCTGTATCTTCACTGTATTTTCTGTGTCCATTGGCAGCACACAGGTATCAGGGAACTATGTGGGTCTCTGCCAGAAAGCTCAGGACTTCTGAAGCAAAGTGGGGACTTTAGCACGAAGTTGGGCCATTTATAAGGGTAGATAAGGCTGATGAGAGAGTAGTGGTATAATTTCATGTGACTAAAGTGTGGCTAGAACACGCTACTACTAGGGCTTGGGGTCCCACTTTCCTCTTCCACACAGCACAATGTGGAATGCTGGCATGCTGGTTTCAATAAGCACTTGCCTAATTTTTCTCAGAGGACCGGAACTGACACACTGGAATTCAAGGTTAACACAAGCAACAGATTATTACAGCTGGCTGCAGTACAAGTTCAGTCATTTTCGTGGTGAAGAGCAGGTTAAGCCGTCTGTGTAGCCACAGCTGCTACACTGGGGTAGTGCTCAGCGCCAAGCGGTTATCTAAGATTGAGGCCCAGAGGCTGCGCACACACCTACGACAGAGAATCTGTCCCAAAGACTGCGAGCGCAGGCACGACAGTGACTTGCCTCTTGGTACAACTGGGCTAAGTTACCAGAGCTGCTGCATTAGGTCCCTAATCCCCTTAGCTTATCAGAGAGGGAGAAAAAGCACATCTACATGCCCCTGGTTTTTAAGAATGGTTAATTCTAAAACAGTTCAGCCAGCTGAGCTTAAATCCTGAACCCTCACTAGAAGCCAACCTCATCCCCATAGCACAGGTACTCCAGAGCCCAGCCGCACAGCAAAGACCACAACTATCTTTTTCTGATATCAACAAATTTAAATCCACTCGACACTACTGAAAAGAGGGACTGCACCCATTATCCACTGCTTCTCTATGGTGAGCATTTGCACTGTTAACTTTTCGTGGGTTTATCCGATGAGTTTCATCAAACAACAGAAGCTGTCCTGTACTGTGCACAGCACATACCCTTTTGGCTACGCCTGCAGTGCCAGCAAGCACTCCAGGGAACATTACTTCATCTGATTTCAAGCGACATTGATAAACACAATATGGAAGGCCCTTGCCATCAGCAGTAATGCCCCAAAGTCTCCAATGCTCAGGAAGGCTGGGACATCTGCTGGGACAATTTGCCTTAGGGATCGATGAAGTCTACATTACTGGTATGTTCCCCAGTGCATTATTGTAACCATTCCTTGTTACATTTGTCATTTAATCCTAGCATCTAACATCAAATCCTGCAACTCCAGGCTGGTTTTGGGGTGGTTTTATCTGCCTGGAGTCTCTTGACAAGACCTGCTAAAAAACCTGAACTGTGCAACCACAACAGCAACGGGCTGTAAAAAAAGCTCCAGCTGCAGAGGTTGCCAAGGAGGCTGTGCACACAGCAGGCTGAAGGAACCCAAAAGGGTGCTTGTGAAATGTTTGTGCTGCTGGCAGGCAGCACATTGCCAGGACAGATCACACATCATGCATTTGCACATCAAATGAAGCTGCACTGGTCTGAGAGCATGGGAAAGGCCTGTCTTGAACGGCATGTGTCCTGCTTCCTAAACATGTATATTTTACACTTTACACTTGGTTATTGGCCAGATTGAAAGTACCGCAAGTTCCCCAAAGCTTGTCATTTTGCCTTTGAAGTAGAACTGTTTGGATAATGTTTCCTTTGGCAATTTATCTATGTAACAAAGCAGGAACTTAGCTGCATTGGCCTCTCAACAATCCAGCACTAGCTTTTGTTGAAGTATTCATGCATTCGTGTATAGCACTCACACACAATTTGATCATTTTTCATGACCTTGCTTCGCCCCTCTCCTTCTCCCTTATGGTTCCTCATGATGAGGTTGGTGCAACTTGCACTAATATTAACTTGCTTCATTTGGGTTTTTTTCTCTGCTCTTTATATGCCTGGCTGAGTTCCCATTTCCTACAGCACCTAAATTAGCAAGACATTTGTGTGCAGCTCACTCCTGCTGTCAAACAAAAAGGAAATGTGCTTGCACAGCTTCCCTGGCAAAAAGGCTCCAGCTCATGGTCCACTGGTTTTCTCAGACTCTCCTGAGACCACAAGATGGGACATATGGCAGCATCTCTTGTGAAGTTTCTGCTTTCTATTGGTTAAAAAACTCTCCCATAGTCCTAGACATTTGACATCCAATCTCCACAGGCCTGGCAAGAGAGGCTTCATTTTAGTTTTTAACTTTGAACTTCACGAACACTCAGGTTTCTGGGAAGGATGTTGAATGGAAAGGTATTCCTCACTCCCACTGAGAAGCTGCAGATTAGGGACAACAGCTAAAGAATTTCCCTTGCATCTGATGGTCCTGCCACTAATCAGAAGTCCCAGCTTGTTCATTCACTGCAAGAGCGTGGCTCTCACTTACAGCTGACTAGTGAGATGCCCTATTGCCAGGCTGTACAGCTATGGGGCATACACAGACAGCCTTCATTCAAATCAAGCATTCCAAGAAGTCCAGAAAAGTCACCAAATACTCTTCGGCCTTATTCTTCCAGTATCATGTGCATATGCTGTTAAAAACGCAGCCTGGCTGTGAAATTAAGGAGGAAAACACATTGTCTCCAAAGAAATGGGCACTTGTAGAGCTACCAATCTGTGGTTCCTCAACAGCCTGGAGCCCCTGAGCAGCACAAGGAAAGCTCCTACACTACAGTTGTACATTGCACCAGGACTGCCTTATCACAGGGGCTGCCACGTCCAATGTAGGGGAGGAGGTAAGTCTCGTGAGGCTGCTGAGAGCACTACACACCTTCCATCCTGGCAGGAAACTAAACTGGAGCAATGGACTCTTTTTCTGAGAATCTGTCTCATGTTTCTCCACAGTACACACTGCACACCTTAAGCCACAGGAAGCTACTGCTCTCTAAGCTCCTGGAGACTGTTAGGAAGGCCAGGCCTCTGATCACATCAATACACACAGAACCACCTACTCCCGTAACTGAAACTGCAGCAAAACCCAAGCAATTCCTGCTCTTAGTTGCAGCCCTGCCTCTGCAGTAGTCTCCCTCTTGAAGCATTTGCCTCCAAAGGACAAACACAATTTGCCAGATATTTATGGAAAAAAATGCCTAGGAAATGTCACTGGTACAGCAGACTTTTAAAGGAGTTTCCTTAGAGAATGCAGAACATTTGACCCTCTCTACAATTCCCACTAGATTCTCTTTTGTGAACCTCTCTGATGCCACCATTTCAGATTGCCCTAGTGGGAAAATTACAGCAGGCTCTAGCTGCCCAATGCCTTTCAAAAAGACCCACAAAGATGCTCTCATCTCCCGCATCTGTAGCGACTTTATAGCCAAGGCTCTGGGACAAATCTTTGACATTAATTTCATATTCCATTATAAGAGACATAAAAAATACAACGACAAAACCTCCACAGACACTGTTTCTCAGTGTTTCAAATCCCCTTGCAGCTCTTTGCTATGAAAATGTCAAACCTGTTTTCTTCCCTGCAGTGAACTGTGCATGTATTACAGACAGCCTGGTGCAAAGCTCTGCTAAAAGACAGGGTTGCTGGTTGATTTCTATTTTAAAAACACATAGAATATCCTGAGCTCTTTCTCAGGGTTTTGGTAAAGAGGGTCTTTAAACTAACCTGCTGTTCTTAGGTAGAACAGCAACAAATGGCTCAATGATTTGTTTTCACAATGTCCTCTCTGGGAAGACTAATTACCAGCTAGCCTTCTAGCTTGCGCCATTTCAAACATTTGGGGCCCCATTCTTTTTCAGGCAAAATTCATACTACAGATTGCAGAATCTGTCTGGGTGGAGGCATTTTGCTGAAAGTTTCTAAAAGCTTCAGGATTATGTGCTGACCAAGAGATTTCATGATGCTTCTACAATTTTGAAAAATTAAGTAGGAAAAAACACGCTTTCCTCTGTAGTACTATTTGTCTCTGGGGTAGTAAAATACTCACCAAAGTCACTACAATTGCTGTTCTCAGCTGTTTTGCACACAAAGCTCAGAAGAACAAAGGTAGATTTCATGCATTAGTTGTGAAAGGTATGTTCAGCAGCAAGAACCACATTGCACAGAGCAGTGCAGTGTGTTGAGCCATCAGCAGATTCTGGCTGACAAAGGAAAACAAACTGACGGGCTTCTTCCAATTTGTCTCTTTTAATACAACACCTCAGGACAATCAGCTTTTCTTGATCATTATTCTCCATAAGGGACTTCTTTCTCCCTTCCTAATTCCTACTTCTCTTGGAGTAAATGGTGCCTCTCTAAAGGTTCTGGCTGAAGCTAAGCACAGAATGTTTAACTTTACTGCGTACACAGTCTCTGCTGGTATTTTCCAGTTTTGCCATTAAACATAGGGCAGGCCGGGCAGTAGCTCCGCATCAGCCTATGTTCCTGGGTGATTCAGTCTGCAGAACCAAGGCAGAAAACTGAACTGGCTTTCCGGCCCCAATCACGGCAGCCAGTGTTCAGTAAGTCGTTATTAGTCTCATCTGCATCCGCCTATTTTAACCGGTCCAACATGCCTTTTTTCCATTTCAACCTTCATAGTAAATAATTTTGTAACTTATTTTTATCGGGAAATAAAACAGCAACAAAGGTACTATATGTTCAGAACTCATTGTTCAAACATGTTTTATAACCTTTAAAGTAAAAACCAAACGATCACAAAGACTTGCTAGGTTTCTACCCATAGCCGAGTCTTTCCCTGCTTTGAATGTTACTACTACTTCCATGTCTGGAAGACATGCTCACTTACTTTAGCTTGAGTCACAAACCACCTCCCATTGCACTCACAGGCAAATTAGTATCTGAGTAACTGCAGACACTGCTCAGCAGAGAGAAAAACTGATAAACCAGCATGAAACTTACAGAAGGGAAGGGGTAGTGGGAATGGGCAGCTTGAACAGGCTTTCACTTCCTCTTTCCCCACAGTCCTTAGCACACCTCATACAGCCTCATGCCTCACTTGCAGTCATGCCTTGATCATGTCTCCTGCACAGCTCCTCTTCTACAACCTTCTGCAATTGTCATTTAAGTGGCATTATTTTAGAAATCTAAAGGGAAAGGTTCCTCTGCATATAAGAAATCAAGCTACATAAACCTCACATAATATTCAGAACTTCTAGAATCCACACAGAATCCAAAACCATGAATTGGCTTCAGCTGCCTATTTACATCAGGGATGTTCAAGAAGTTCAGACTTGGAAAGAAACTTGTTCTCTCTTCATGAGACTGCAGATATGGGCACTTCCTATGGAATATATTTACAACACAAACAGACTTTGGATGGTCTACAAGCCAAAGTTATAAGAACTGAGTTACGGTTACAAGGTAAGCATCCATTTTGGAACAGTTCTAATAAAATTAAGTTATTTCAGCTGCAATGGCCTGCAGGGACATCAATATTTGCTTTCTTTTGCATTATCTTTGTCAATCCTCTTTCATGGCACAAAAAAAAAAGAAAAAAGGTGTTAATTGATCACCTGACTACTTGTATGCAGTCGATCAAAACCATGGCCCCACTGTCCTCAACAAACACCACAGACTTGGTCTAGGCCTCAAAAGTTTTAAAAGTAGAAAAAAAAAAAAAGCCAGGAAAAAAGAGAATCATTATTATTACCATTTTACAGACAAGCAGGTGATTGAGAGAAACAAATGCAGCAACGCATCCCAAGATTACAGAGGAAAACCTGTTGCAAAGGCTAGGACCAAGCACAGATCTCCTGACTCCTAGCACAGTGCCCTACTTGGTACTGGCTTTTTCCTGAGCTGTGTTTCTTGCATATAAACACTGTAATTATACTATTGTAAAGGAAAAATTGATACTTGCAAAAAACATACACAGAGAACTGATGAGACTCTTACAGAGGAATTCTATTTGTCTAAAGATCTGTAGGAGCAGAATTTAAATATTTTTCACTTCTGACAAACTGAGCTGGGGAAAGCTCCTGAAATTCTTTGGAACTAATGATCTTTTAAGATCTTAGGTAGGGGGGTCTGATTTTTTGTGTTACAAGTAGCCACACCAGCCATTCGTTTCTACATACTTAGACTCAGTGCAGCATCTCTCAGTCAATAAATAATACCATCAACTTTCACCAGGGCTTGACCATAGACAAATGAGCTTTTCAGCACTTGCACCAGTTTACTGCAGCTTTGTTTGTTGTTTTCCATTTCTTCACAGCCAAGTGGCAAGATCCATACCTAGATATGCCAGTAAGATATTTATTTATCTATCTATCTATTTATTTTTACACACACACATTCAGACTGCAGTTTTTTTTATTTGGATGCACACAGTTCAATGCCTTGCATTCCCTTTCTCTCCCTATTTCTGCACTTGCTCCCCACAACAGGAGGTGAGCTTGCAGTCAGCCTAAGCACTGTTCATCCCTGCTGAGCTCCCTGGGAACTGACAGTGTTCAGCACCTCTGCAAACCTAGGAGATACAGGTATTTAGGTATCCCTGAGGCTTTAACTGAAGGAAGCAATCAGGCATCAGTTTGTGGCTGGCTGTGCTTAACACCAATTTGTAGTTGCCCGACTAAAAACCTGTGAAAGGTTGAGCCTAGAGATGGACCACTACATGAGATTTCTAACATCAGTTCAGCCAGCACAAGCAGTGGCATATAGGTCAGAGGTCTAGGTTGAGATGAACTGTTCTCTAGACTCTTGACCCTATTGACTAGATCTCTTGAGACAGTAATGGGAGGTTAGAGCCACAGAGCAGGTGTCAGCACCTCCAGTACAGACATAGCAACTTAGGGTGAGATTTATCTTGCGCAGGTTTCTGATTTAGCTATCTTATCTGAAAACTACATCCTTACCTAGATTAATTCAAATTATATTCAATGCTTCATTCTTTCAACTCAAAACTATTGATGATTTGATGGCAAAGTTACATAACTATGTAGGCAATGTGCTGGGTTACCCTCAGGGAACCCTGATTAGAGCCTCTTACTAACTCTGGTGTTAAATCCTGAGGATTCAAAACACCAAGGTTTCAATACACAACTGCACTGTAACAGGCACAACAATGCCTTGCAAATGTCAAAACTAGAAGGAAAAAAAAACCCACAACTTAAAAAAGGCATGCTTTTAAGTACAAGAAAGCTATAACTTCAGAAAAACATGTATATAGAGAAAATACTTAAGTAGAAACAGTTCATTTTGAGTTCTTGATAATCACCATCCTAAATGTCAATGATTTTGTAAACTGAACAGCTAATTAACAGTGATACATTTTTTCCTAAACTCTTGCCACTTATTCTTTTGGTTCCTTATTCACACAAGCACTTACATAGTGTGACTTATGCCAGCCTGTATGTTATTTTTCTCTGCTCTTTTATTTCTAGTCTCAGTACTCCTTTTTACTGTCTAATACTGAACAAACTGCTTATAGTCACACTAGCTGCTTGCTCTTAGTTCCTGGTATTTTATTTTTACAGTGCAATTACAGCGCAATACCCTCCTAGAAGGTACCAGGTACTACAGACAATTCAGCTGCCTTCACGACTACAATAATATGCTCAAGCCAGTGCAAACAAGTGATGCAATGCAAGCTGTGTTCTTCCCAAGGGTGGAGAGCATCCTCCAGCCAGACTCTCAACTTGTTTCTTCCCAAGGAGAACAACTTGCAAGGTCACTTTTGAACCGTTACTTCCCAAGGGGTGGCCACAGTCCACCCAGCAGAGGTAAGGGAAAAGAAAATTAACCTCTGAACTATCTTTGCTCATATACAGAGTACATGAACTAGCAAACAGCAATATAGAACACTAATTAATTGCAGCTTCAGTTGCAAGGACTGAAAGATCCTCCTAAATAATCTGAAAAGGTATATGACTAGTACTGAAGTCTTGAGACTTTTTTTGGAAGATTAAATTAGATGGTAGCATATCAATGCATAAGTCATGTATAACTTCCAAATGCATGAGCTTCAATTATTTTCTTAATATTTCTATGAGTTGCTGGTGATTCCCATCCAAATCTATCATTCAGAAATGAGTTTAACTAGAAGAAAAACAACACCATCTAAATAGATTATAACTTCTATACTTTTTGCTTTTTAAAGCATTGTGGAAATAGAGAACATTAGAACGTACTAATTAGTGTAACAAAGGATTGACAGGATTAGTACTGTAACAATTCTTTACTTATTAACCAGGTATCTTTTTATGACCCTCATTGTTGACCACTAATATCTACATTTGTTATTCTGATGTATAAACAGCATTTTTAAATTATGATTCTTTTCTTTAAGCAGCCAAAATATGTATCTCTGAGTTGGCCCCTAATGGGATTTGGACTTAGCAATTTTGCAAAATAGTGAGGATTTTAATAACAGATTACACAAAGAAAAGTCCATCCATATTTCAAATAGAATGTAACTAGACATGAGCAGAAAAGCACTTAAAAGAAGGCATACAAGTCAGATGCACCACAAAATAGTTTGAACTTTTGCAAAACGTTGAACATCTCTGAACTCTCATCAAGGCTTAATATCCAAGTACATCTCTTTTTCTGTTCATTCCCCTGCTTCATTCCCATTCTGAATCTGTTTCATAGTTCAGTGCACCAGATAACTTTTTCTTGTCATGACTCAGTCCAGCTGACTCTGATTAGAAATCTCTTCTTGTGGCAGCCCAACCCATTCGCCACACCAAAGAAGGGCGACAGGCAACCAGACCAGTGTGCTTCCTGATCTTCTCAAGCATTACTTGCTTGTAACATAGAACAAAACACTTCAATACCAGTCTTTTGCAATCAAATCAACACTCTTACCTAACAGCCTAAAGAACCTCAAAAACCTTACCATCTTTTGCCTTAAATGTGTACACACAAATGCAAAAACAAATTCCAAACCAGAATACATCACTGCACGTAGAAACAGACATGAGAACACACACACAACAGATGCTAGTTATTCTGTACTACCGGAAGGTTCTCAGACTGCAGGGAGACTTTTATACCACCTACAAAACATCACTGTCATGAGACTTTCTAGCATCTTTCAAGCAGATAAACAGCTTCTGTAGTGTTGTAAAGGGCCACGCTTGGAGCAACTTGCACTGGATTGGACTGAAACTGTGCAGCTACTATACACAACAAAAATAACCACAAGTTTTCTTGCACAGTGTAATGCAACCTACTTAAAATTTAATCTTAATGCCCATGGCATTCCATAGCATCTATAGGAAATATGAACCAAAGGTCAGACCTTCCAGTAGGTGACATCTGTTGTCCCAGTGATGTGTTTGACAACAAATAAAGGCATAACACTAAAGAAAACATGTGACATTAGTAAAGAAAACCAACCAACCAACCATACACGGAGGGAGAAAAGACATCAAATTTTTTTTGAGCAGGGCAGAACAAACGTTTGACTGAAAATCTTCAGGTCCAGCTGGGAGAAGGCCAAGACTAATTTAACCTTTGGTCAAACGGTTGGGAGTTAGCTAGTTTCCTTTTTCCTCTTACATCACTCCCAGAGATTTCGACAAAAATAATATGGTCCCGATTACATGACATTACAGGCTCTCATAATGCACTGGGGAGGATAGTGTTGAAACCCCTTGGAGACAAATTAATCCTAGCAAAGCAACAGCTGTAAGATTGCTATAAACAGGGAAAACAACTACAATGTTTGCATCATGTACTTATATGATTTTAATAATAACTTATTAAGGGGAGTAGAGTATTGGATTTTTTTAACAGGTCTGACAGCCTTGTATCATCACGAAAATACCAGTTGTCGGGTTGCGTGTAGTTGCTATTAAGACACTTGACTACTAAGCACATTCTTTTAAAAAGCTAAAGCAGACCCAGGTATAAGATGATTTATCTTGCTTTCAGAAAACGTATACAGTCAGAGAATACAAGATCTGCAGGGTTTTTTAAAATATGCTGGAACGGATCACCACTTCTGTCACCATCTGCCTCATACAGCCCCTGTGACTGATCAGGTGTCAAGCACCTGCTCAGCCTGCCTGCCCCGGTGACTCCAAGCCCCTCTGCACCCTGGCACGCTGTTCCAGGAACCACGGTGCGAAGACCCCTGGGGGCCTGCAGAAAGCTTCTTCAGCGTTTTGCACTTTAAAAAATAAAAAAAAAAAAAAATTCCCTAGTTGAAGAAAACACAACTATCCTGTCCCCTGCTTTTCAGTTACTCTATATACATACGCCACCTTCAGTACTCTTACCAATGCTGACATGGTATCAAACACATGCTGTTCTCCTCTGCCATAAAACCACTCTGGTTGTAGGCCACATGCTTACGTGGGAAAAAGACAAACTGACCTAACAGCAGATCCCAGTTAAGCCCCTGTCTGTAACCGCTACCGTGCCCAACCCGCTCACCACTCCCAGGTTTTGGGGGCCCACACCCATGTGGTGCCAGCACGAGAGGGCGAAGCTCAGCCACATGCGGAGGCCTCTCTCTGCCACAGCAGAGCCGCACCCCCCAAACCACGCGTGCTGCAGGCCCACCAGACTGCAAAGGACGGGCTTAACCCTTGCCATGTTCCTCACCCATCGGCACCTCCTGCTTCCAGAGCACTGTGCCAACCCCCACGCGTGAGCCCCACGCACCAAGGCAATGGCACCGGGCGGGGAGGGAACCTTCTGGAACCTTCAGGCTGCACCGAGAACCATCACCCATCCGTGCCCTACCGCTGGGCAACAGAGATCCTGGCAGAGCCCTGCCCTTCTCCTGGCGCTGCCGACGGCCTGGCCAGAGGCACCAGCTGCACAGCAGCTCTTGCCCAAGAGGCGAACGGTGCCTGTGCGGGAAAGGCTGCACCCAAACACAGTGCTTTCCTGGGATAAAGCAGCCAAAACTACCTCGCTACGTTTATAGCAGCTGGTGGAAAGCTGTGCAGTAAGCAAGAAGTGCAGAGATCTCTGCATGCACTATGAGGAGACAGGGAGGTGATTTTTTTTTTTTTCCAAACTGAGAAAATATGCTCATATGGAGCAGTATTTTTAGGTGCTTTGTGTTGCTACTTTGAGAGCAGGAGCTGGTTGGGGTTTATTTTCCCTTACTTGGTTTAGATTGCATTTCTGCCTGCCAGTTTGGAGGAGTAAAGATAGATGTTCATGGCAACTGTGAAATATGATGATATATTCAGTTTTAAGAACTGCTTTTATATAAACTTAATTTTATGAGATTTAATTTAACTTGTGATTGCAATTTGTAATGCTTCGTTTAAGAGATTGTAGCTACTAATGCCATGATTATAACAAATAGTATATAATATCACAAATATTGCTGTGAAATTTAGTGTGTATTGCAACTTAGAAATTTTATGGAAGGCATAAAGTGGTTTCATTAAAGTTTGCATCGCTTTTGAATAAACACCATTTTTCACCATTTTTCAAGTGAGACAAGATACGATTGGATATGCTGCTATGTTCCCGTTTGCGTTTACTCATTTTATATGTATACTTCATGAAAACATATGGATTTCATCACAGATTTTAGAAATATGCTACAGGAACTATACCTTGATAAATGCTGTAGCATTACATCGTAGGTAATCCATGGGGGTTTAAAAATGTAAAAATCCACAGAGGTTTAAAAAACACACTTTCTTCTTACATAAACCGTAACATAATATAATAAAACGTGCAAACTTGAGAACAAGTAATTAATAAGACCAGTGAAACTTTGTACGCTATGTTGAAAGCTCAACACTGCCCACAAACTTAAAAACTGCGAACACGTATGCCTCTGGTTGTGCAGTCTTCGCTTCAGATTTGGGCCGGGCTGCTGCCCATTGGAGGGCTGCCATGTTGTGCCAGAGACCAGAGTTTTCCCCTGATTGCTTGGGCAGGTTCCTAAACCCCACGGCTTCTGATAGCCTCTGCGGCGTTGGAGGGGGCAGAGGAAGCTGCGGGCGGCACGTGGAGCACACTGCTCCCCTCGTACCCCAGACGCAGCCAGCTCTCTCTGTGGAGAGGCCAAAGAGGACTGAAAGAGTATGTTACCTGTTGCTGTATAATTCCCATGAACGCTGTCCACAAAGTCCCAGCACTGGTCTACTGTGAAATCAGAAAGAGAGAGGGTCCTTCCAGGCCATGTACATTGCCATGTGTGTAGCGAACACGTAGGTGCCTGCTGTGCCTTGCTGGGAATGTCAGGTGCTGCCCAGGGGCCATCGCTGTGGCCTGGCAGGCAGGGCCTTCCTCTATTTAGTGAGGACAGGAAAGTGAGCCTGTTGGGGGGTTGGGGGGACGCGTTGTTTACAGGAGGTCAGATAAGGAATTACCTGTGTTCTTGTGGAGAGCATAGCTGTAAGAGATGCAAAGTACGTCTCAAAGACAAGGGTCTCCACTGCTATGCAAGGTATGCTTTGATGTTATTCCTCTAAATGATCTTTCAAGATCTACTGAATTGGAAAAGCATCTCTACACACGGTGTAAGAAACCATAAGAAGATCTGTCAAGTAGCAAGGCCATAATAGAGCGCTTTCCTTGAAATGTAATTGTTCTCCATGTACGTAAAAAATATACAAGTCTGCTGGGAAATAAACGAGGTTTTGCAAGGATCATTTCAAATCTAGAAAGGAAGAATGCTCTTGCTTCATGGATGCCTTATTAACTCTATATATTTCCATGTATTTTCTAAAGAAAGTTTACAGTCTATTTAACTATATGGCCTGTGCCACGAAAACAAAAAAGGGCAAAAATCTAAATATGAGCAATACTATAGAATATGCATCTAGGAATTACAACTACATATACGCCTTGCAGAGTTATGCCATCTTTTCAGTCCTACGTTATGAAAACAGTAATCTCAAGCAGGCACTAAGTAAATGAGACGAACTCATTTAAATGTGGCCCACAGTGCAACAATTACAGCTTTTTTGGCCTGAAATTGACCCTAGTATCGTGCTACTGCGAAGGGCATGATCTTGGCTATCCATCAGCATCTAAACAAACAAGGACCATTTGATCAGCTTTGCTCTAGAACAGCAAGTAAAGAGACTGGCCTGTTCTGGTAAAGGAATAAGGTAAAGGAATGCAGGATGGTAGCAAGTAGACTGCTAAAATAACCTGCAGCATAACAACCAGTCTATGTGAATGTCAACCCACGCTAACACCACTGGAAATTCACTGTTTTCAAACTGGACACTAGAATACACACACTGTCCCACCCATTAACATGCAAAAATAATTACTTGAACAGAGATAAGTAACCCATGGCACCCGTGGCCAAAAAAAGTCAGCACGTGGCTGAGCGCTGAAAGTTACAAAAGCTGAAGAGAGGTATCCATGGAAAGAAGCAGCTTCTAGCTTCCACTGAGTTCAGCTCTGCATGGAGTTACTGTACCACTCATTAGCCGGCCCATGTGGAAATCAACAGCAGCAGGAAGTGCTGGCAAGGCAGAAGAAAGGTGTTGCAACTAGCTCTGATCTACTTGCACACTTCACCCCTAACTTCAGAAGGAAATACCCAGTTTGGCACTGGACACCAAAATACAGTACTAGCCACTCACAAAATGTTGCTGACCCCAGCAGTATAACACGCTGTTAAGCCAGTTCCTCAACCTAATGGAGTAGTTTTGGTAAAGTTGCTTGTTAAAAATACTGGGACCATACTTTTCTACTAATTGCATGAAGAAACTCTTAGTGTTGTTTAGAGCATAGCCTGGTAAGGGGAAACTAATCAACATAGTCAATTTACTGGAGCAATGAGATTAGAGTTTGTGGCACTATTATATTATGATTACAGTATGGAAAAAAAATCCCTTCCAATGACTGACTAGTCAAGATCCGTTGGGTGAAAGAAAGGCGAGATAGCTGAAGTTGCTCTCCTGAGCCTCTGCAGTAAAAGCCCTTTGTATGATCCTGCTTTAATAGAACATTCTAAAAAAATTAAAAACACCAGTTTACAAAAGTCAGTATGTAGCCTCACTGCATATAAATGCACACACATGTACACATGCATATTATGGAAAGATACATTGTTACTTAACCTCTGAATATGAGAGCCATGCTGGTAGACAGACTTCTCAAATGTCTTCTATTTCATGGTGCACTTTTATGGTGGGAAGTTATTGACATCAGAAAGGAAGAATAATGGAACTGAGGTCACAGAGTTATTTACACTGGCGGGTGGATCCCACAGCATTCCTGTATGATTCGATTGTTTTGATGACCCTCTTTTTGGGATTCTGTCACACATTACATCTGATATTTGGATCTTGCTAACTTGAAAGGGACACTGAGAGGTTTGTTTGGTTACTGTTACCAGTGAGTTAACACAAGGTTAAAAAGCCGGCCCCTGTTCAAGCCAACAGGATGATTCCCAATGACTTCAGGAAGTTTCCAAACTCCCTGTCCCAAAGTGCTAACAAGCCAAATAGAAGAAGGAGCCCTGTACATACCAAGCTGAGCAAGAGACACCCAGATAACACTCAGGGAACACTCAGAGAAATCTGATGAAATTATGGAGCAGGGAAGGAGAAGGAATAGCCCACAGCATGCACATTCCTTTAAAAGGCAAGCTTTATTTTTAATTTTGCTGTTGAAAGGGCAATTTGAGAATTATTGCCTTAAAGGCTTCTGTTTAGAGCCGGGAACTGACAGTCCACTGCTACATAAACCAACAAAGGAAGCAGAGCACAAAAAGCTGTGTTTAGATCATAAGCAGAAACTTCATAAACACCCCCGTCCTGAGATGAGCCTTCCCTCTGTGCTCAGACCCACTACTGCAAAGCCGTTAACCTTCACAGATACTGTACCACAGCCTGGCTAGCAGGAATTGAAATCACAGGCCACGGTGACCGGAGCAAACAGACTAGTGACACATTAGCAACAAGGACGTGTAAGTATAGCTGTGAATAACGTGGCTCTGATCCCAGTGCAGAAGCTAAGGGCTTCATTACATTTAATTACTTCCGGCTTTAAATCAAGGCCTGCTTCAAAATGAGGGTGGCTGCTATTAAACTAAATTACTTTCCCCTCAAGCTCATATGGAAAAGTACAGTACCAAAGGATGACATCTTCTATTAAAAGCAGTATGGTAAAGGTGCTGCTGCCAATCTAGAGATGGTTTGTAACTGGAAGCAGCTCATAAATGAAGTTTTATACGGTATCTGTTTTTACTACTTTATGAGGGAGAAACCTTTGTATTTGGCGCAGTTCCTTTCTGCCTGCTTCTTTTTGCTGCTCATTGTGCTGCTCTGAACTGCTATGTAACAACCTTCCTAACGCAGAAGTTACACATCGGCACAGAGATTCTTTTTCCTGTTTTCCTGTGAGTTTCCCCCCTCGCAGGGTGGGTACAGGGAGTGACGGTATGATACTCAGCAGCATGAGACTTGCCAGAAACGTGCACTCTGAGATGCGGGCACGTTTGGATGACTGTGTGTTTGAGCACAGATTTCAAACATAAACACATTAAGTGATAGAAGAAAACTTCTCCCACAAAGGTCACAACGCTATATCCTGGACCTACCCAGATGACAGGCCCAATTAGTACTGATTAAAAAAGCAGTAAGAAGTAAAACACCAGCAACAGCCCTCGACAAAATAATCTGCTGTGGGATACACCAGATTCCTAGAGGACAAGCTGAAATGAATATGAGGGATGGGTTCCTCAAATTAAACCAAATACAAACTGAACGAGAACTTACCCAAATCTCTGACAGATTTTTTTAATCCGTTGTGTTTCTGGCTCTCACTTATATTCAGCATCTGCTCTCTATCCTTGATCACTATCCGAATATTTGTTCCATGCACTTAATTTCATTCTCTTTCATTTTACAGCCTGTATGGTTCATTTGTTCATTCTTTGATTTGCCCTCACATTTTCTCAGCTTTTATTCCATTTCTGCTTTTTTTTCTTGTCTCTTGGCTTTATTGTCTCTCTCTCTTTTTTTGCCTTAGCCTATACAGACCTAAATTTCCCTTCCCTATTTCCCTGTTGCCTTCCTGTCACCATTTGTTTTCTATCACCCTGCTTTTCTGCTGGCTGATGTTGGAAATATTTCAGGAATTTCTAATTCACAGTGCCATGAGAACTGTTATCTTTGCATTTT
Organism: Tauraco erythrolophus; assembly: GCF_009769465.1. Taxonomy (NCBI): domain Eukaryota; kingdom Metazoa; phylum Chordata; class Aves; order Musophagiformes; family Musophagidae; genus Tauraco; species Tauraco erythrolophus. The sequence continues at coordinate 15,773,156 of NC_141478.1, read as the reverse complement.
CACTAGTGAAAGTGCTCTCGCACGGTGAGGACTATGACGGAGCAAGCCTGGGACAGAGAGGCTTTGGATGGACTCTTCCCTGAGCCCACTTTGCCTCCGGAGTGGTACGTTCCAGTGTGGAATGTGCGAGAGGAAGCTGGGTCCGTGGGGAGCATGCGGGCTGGGGGCAGGGAATGTGTATTGAGAAACCTCAAATTCCACACAACAGAAATGAGTACAGGAGAAACTGAAATACAGGAGAGAAGCAGGATGAGGGACCAGCTGGAGAAGGGTGGGGGGGAGAGCAGGAAAAAAAATACACCCACCACCACCGCACCCTAGCCTTCAGATTTTTCTTCCATGCAGGTGCAGATGAGCAGCCGTACCAGCCCTTGCTAGTATTCACTTGCTCTGAGTAGTAATACCAAGAAAGCCTCAGTACTCAATCTAACCATTATTTCTTTCCCTGAGCAGGGTTAGGGGTCACCTTTAAAATAACAACTGCAAACAAAAGGCAATTACATGGAATAAAAAATGATCAGTGATCGAAAAAGCCAGCCAATGCATGGACTGCTGGTGACTTGTCACTGTAGTATGACAATATGCCAACTTGAAGTCACCACAGAGAGAAAAATAAATAAATGGAAAAGTGACTGTATTCCAGTATCTAGAGATGTCTCAGGAAAAGACCATCAAAGGTTAAACCACCTACTTTGTTATTGCTTCTGCTGCTCCTGCTATTGTTATTTGTATTCTGGTATCGCCAAGAGGCCTCAACCACGATCGAGGCTGTTGTGTTAGGCACAAGATAAATATGCACAGGAAGAGAAAGTTCCTGTTCTAAAAACTTAAAGTTTAATGGATAAGATGAGCAAGAAGTTGAGGAAAAACAGAAATAAAGAGAAGTGAAATGACTCAAACTGAGTCACAACAGGTCAGTCAGAGAGCACCTATCCTATGTTTTATCATTGCAAGGAGCTGAATTGGAAGAAACTGACAATGTTGTGTATTACATGCATTGCTTATAAATGTAAAAATTCCACAGGCTCTTGCATCCGCAGTGATGAAAGCCTCCTCTCTATATGCAGATAAAGGTTAGTTCATGTTTGCTGTTCGCTAGGTTGGTCCTTCACATGCCCACTATGCTGTCTCACCGTGATAAACAGACATGATATTCATTACCATTTACAGATCATGTGTAGATGGTGATGAGATCAGGACATGTTCAGCTAATACAGAATATCTTTGTCTAGTTCTCTTTCTTTTTCCATTTAGTTTCTGCACTGGTCTTAACTAAGCTTTCACAGTCTCAAGAGCTGCCAGAACTGTCATGCTGTTACAGAAAAGGTGACCTCAATCACTAGGTAGAACTCAAGAGCTCATTGGACTCTGAGGTCATCTCTGTTTCAACTTCACATTCTCCAAATACTACTGAAAACAGTTTGCTAAAATGCTACCCTCTGCATTTCAGATGCAACTGAAATTCAAACAGTAAGGTAAGCTAGTAGCTAGTAAAGGGAAGCCACATGTCTATACAATGCAACAGCAGTCATTGTGCCAAACAGCAACAGCACAGTATAATGCTCAAATCCAGTTCTTTAAAACCTTCAGAAACATTTTTCTGAAGTTCTACAACCTGCTAATGTAAGATAGTCCAGAGATGTCCCTAACTGCTAATGCAGACTACAAACATAGCAGGATGGGGCTCATGGAGAAAGTACTGCCTATCACCACCATCCACATTTTCCAGAACTTCAGACCTTAAAAAAATTGCAGAATCACCCCAGTGCTTGTCCAGTAACAGCAGCTACTTCCAAGACTTCAGGATAGATGCACTGTGGCTGGTAACATTGCAAGACACTCATCAGATAATTAACCATAAGGTTCATTGGCACTAGGTCAACAGGATACAGTGGTACCATGTTTGAGAGATGGCTATCCATTAAACTGACAAGTACTGAAAAGACTTTCAGCACGATTCACTACTATCAAACAACATTTTTCCCCTAAATAACAGAGAAGAGTAAATAAGAGAATGTCTGTAATGATTACCTTTCCCTACTAAAAGGGCTTTTCATTGTCAAGATCACAGAAAAGTACCCCGGAGCTCACCTGCTACTAGTGCCAGTCACACAGTCTTCCAAGCACCATGTAAGCTTCAGGCAGAAGACCTGTGACTATGGGAGAGAACTCATTAATCTTTGTCCTCATGATTCCCCCTTAAATCCTATTTACTGCTTAGCAATGACTGACAGTTACTGCAGCGTTGATTGACTCCTGTCTTCAAAGCACAAACCAAAGTAGCATGTTTATCAAAAGTGGCTGAATGGTTTAAGATGGCCAATTGGAAAGACAACAAGGAGTTACAAAACCCTTATACAGGGAATGAGGTTTCTGAAACCATGACAGAAACAAGCAAAGGGAGGTACTTCCATCGAGTGCACCTCTCTCAGAATGACGCATTCCTGAGTATCTATTTCAAAACTATTTGGGTCCAGCCTATAAAGATCAAAAAACAATTATGCCCAGCAGCAATCAGCTGAGAAAACAATTAAGACAAGACGGAGTATGTTAATCACTGTGGCCTATTTAAAGCACTTAGAAAACAGAGGCAGTCCTTTATTCTCAGTAGTCCTCAGGCATGTCACTATAAAATCCCTTAAGGTGAATGATCAAATTCAAGGTACTTAATAAGCCTCTTTTCAGGTTCTGTTCCAAGTATTTTAACTTTGTGATCATTAAGCACTGGTGGCCTCAGGACAGAAAAAATAGAGAAGGAAAGTCAGGAAAGGAGTCAGATACGAAACAAAATATGCCTGACCACAAAAAATACTCCATTATTACTTTCTATGATTCTATGATTCTATGATTCTAAAATTTTGAAAAAATGAACAAACTCTGTTGAAAATATCAGAATGGAACTGCTACTTCAGATGCTGTTCAAAACATGGCATAGCTAAAGCAGATGTGGACACACTGGATAAATGGAAACTTCCAGAAAAGTATCTGTGGTTTATTGTGGATCACAAACAAAATAGGAGTCAGCCATGTCATGCTATTGCTAAAAAATGTAAACACAAGAGTGCAGAAACAGAAGCACAAGCAAGAAGACATATTTAGAGAGCACTGTTACAGGTTGGAGATAGTGAAGGAAAAATAATGAGGCTGACCAGTGATTCCAAAACCATGATCATAGAAAGACTCAATGAACTAGAGGTATACATCCCAGTGAAAACACTCTAGAAAGTGATGGGAGGTGGGAAGGTTAGGAACAATAACAACCTCTGAACATGTAAAAGACTATACAAAAAGGACTGAAAGAATCTGACCTCCATAAATTTAAGCTGTGGCAATGGAAATTCAGATTAGGCGTAAGAAAAATTCTTCTAATGTTAAAACACTGTACTGGACTAGATCACCTGAAAAACTGTAGTGTCTTCATCTGCCTCTCTACTCAGCTCTCGTGAGACCCCACCTAGAATACTGTGTTCAGCTCTGGAGTCCCCAACATAAGAAGGACATGGAGCTACTGGAACAAATCCAGAGGAGGGCCATGAAGATGATCCGAGGGCTGGAGCACCTCTGCTATGAAGACAGGCTGAGAGAGTTGGGGCTGTTCGGCCTGGAGAAGAGAAGGCTCCGGGTGATCTTATAGCAGCTTTCTAGTACCTAAAGGGGGCCTACAGGAAAGCTGGAGAGGGACTTTTTACAAGGGCGTGTAGTGATAGGACAAGGGGCAACGGATTTAAACTGAAAGAGGGCAGATTTAGATTAGATAAAAGGAAGAAATTTTTTTACATTGAGGGTGGTGAGGCACTGGAACAGGTTGCCCAGAGAAGTTGTGGATGCCCCATCCCTGGAAGTGTTCAAGGCCAGGTTAGATGAGGCTTTGGGCAACCTGGTATAGTGGAGGATTTCTCTGCCCATGGCAGGGGGGTTGGAACTAGATGATCTTAGAGGATTAGGTCCCTTCCAACCCTAACCATTCTATGATTCTATGATCACTGGACATCTTTAAGAATAGTTAAACACACACCTGTTGGGAATGACTGAGGTAGACTGCATCACTCCTTTGGGCATTATGCTTGTTCAGCATAATGATATTTTACATTTTTCATTGTAATCGGTCAGTCACCTGGTATGTCATATAGAACTCCCTTCTCTGGACATGGAAACAACACTAGACTTCTGGTAATGCTCATATTCAAATCCCCCAGTTGCCAGACGTTCAAATTAGAGAATGAGTTTGGAAAAGCAAAAAAGAGAAGTTATTGACACGTCTTGAATGGTAATCTGGAGTCTGAAAAGCAGAAAATCAATTCAACAGTGAAGGACAGATTACATTTGGGAGTGTCCTCAACTCACTTCCCATATTGAGAAATCACAGCCATAATTTTCTGTGCAACTGACACAGTTTTGAAATAGTGAGGCCACCTTCGTGTTAGCTCAGGTATTATCTCTTTTCATGTTAACATGTCAATCTGTTTGACTTTTTAACAAAAATATATTCAGACCTGTGCATATTGCATTTCAGAAAAGTAATTTTTCTGAAACATCTGTTTGGAAGTGCTAAGGTTCTGCTGAAAAACCTCACACAGATGTGGGCAGCATGCCATATTTCGAACAACAATAGAATCTCCAAACATCCTCCCAGGACATCCTTGAATAAAATTCCCAAAGAAGAGTGAAATCAAAGGTTTTTAACCAAAATTTTGTTTTGCTAAGGTGCACATGGTACCATATCTGTCCAGCTGCATGGAAGACCAAGTCAGTTGCCACTTTCTGGCAGTGCCATGTTTTGCACTATTGCATTTAGTTCCATTAACATGGCCCCACAGTATGTCTTCCACTATCCCATGTCTGCTGATCCCTGGCACATCACGTAAATGAGAAGAAAAAGGGTGAAAAACCATCACAGAACTCAGAGCAGTACGTTTTTCTTATTTCTTCCCTTTTTGCCATTACAGTACCCTGTATGCACTGAATATTTGCCAGAACTCTCCACCCAAACTTATTGCTCTCAACTCTCCCATATTTTTCAACACTTCTCTCAGGATTCTCATCCTATTGTTTCTTTCAAATTTCATTTTCTTTTCTCTTTTTCTCTCTAGCTTTCTTTACTTTTCCCCATATTTTCCACAGCCCCTCTCACTCCTGCAGAAGAGAAAAAAAAAGGGAATGAAATGAACTGCATTTTAACAATCAGAATAACAGTGAAACAATGCTCTTGAGATCCCATCTGTTGCCAACACATCTCCCAAGACAGCAAATGATGGGCATTCCTGGCTAAATAAAGAGAATTTCCCACACCCATTAAAGATCTACACAGCAAAGACTGTTGCCTAAGTATTTACTTTTTATGGCATACAAGAAAACTACCTGGAATTGTAAATACCAATGACATATTGTTCACATCTCTACCAAACATGTGGTCAGTGGCCATATGGATAACTTCTGGGTGTGAAATGTCCTTTCTCTTTTTTACAGTGCTGCAATATCCTTGTGCCAGAAGCTTTTTTAAAAGTTTAATTGCATAATTCTACCTCCAGTGGGTGAAATTAAATTCTATTTACAAACAAAACCCACATCCCTTCCTACCCCAAAAATCTACCAGAGCAAACTGTGACTCAGTTCTTACATCCTACCCAATAAAGACCTTTTTCTTTTTTTTTTTTTTAAGTTAATTCAAACTTTCTCCGATGAGGATTTCACAATTCTTGATCTGAAATAGCAACATTTATACACACCACTTACACCCTTCATGTAATTCACAGAGAATAGCAGTGATTTAGAATATGATTGCCTTGGATTTCTAGTGTGGACTTATCGAAAACATCAACACTGGCATAACACTTCTCGAAGTTATATAAGTTTACTAAGGACTTAAATGGGAACATAGTGAAGCCGCAGCAGAGCATCTTTAAAGTGTCATTTCTCATCAACTTGCTAATGAACATCTCCATTAAAAAAGGAAAAGTGACAGACTTTTTAAGAGATATTGTGTGAGTCTCAAGAGTTTTCTGGGGAGTTGCCCTGTCATCCCTACTGTTTCAGATTTAGGTCTGCACTCTAGAGAAATGCAATTTCCATATGGTTGAGCAAATGTTTCTCACCAGCATATCTCCAAACACAAGTTATTCTGTATCTCCTTTTTCATGAGAGTCATATCCCAGATGGTGCTTCAAAACAATAGGTGTTACTCTGAAAATACTGAGGCTTCAGAAATGTTAAACCACAAGAGAAAATCTGAGACAAACATAGAAAGAAAATGGTGTAAGTTAATATCACTTTATTTGCATCAATGCTGAAAGACTTTTTAAAGATGAGTGGAAATCCATGATCCACAGAAATTAAATGAGGAACAGAAAAATATGGAAGACTGTAAGAGTAGATAACAGGCCTCTATTAGCAGAACAGAGGAAAGAAGGGAGAAAGAGATGTCCATGCAGAAGGCTGGAATGATCCCAAAACAATTTTAAAATCAAGCAATGCTTTTTTTGAAGCAGCTTGTGAGTTGAGTCGGGCAACATTTGAGTTGTTTGAGGACATGGAAGACGTGGTTGTGCTCTCTTGCATATGACAGAATCTAGACAGCGCTGCTCTGCACAAGCTAGAATTTGAAGCAGGGGAAGCACAGAAAGCCACACAGAAAGAAACTGCAGTAGGAAAGGTGGGAAGACAAAACCAGCCACAGACAGGACTATGGCTAAAGCAAATCTGAACACTGGCATACATGTTCGGTGTGGCAGAGGTATGATAGATGCTGAGAGGAAGAATTTATTCAGAGTTCAAACAGAAGGTCAAAGTTGTAGGTAGTGGAAGTAATCAGAGCATCTGAGCAAAGAAGGGAGGTAGATGATATGGAGCCATGTTGAGGAAGTTGTTCTGCTTTTGAGAGATATTTAGCAGAAGAAATTAGTCAAAAGATATTTATCGAAGGCTCTGAACAGATTTACAGTTGAACCTGATTAAGATGAAAACAGTGTCACTAAAGCCATGACCATAGAAAGCACAGTTCATAGGCAAGGGTAGCATCTCTTATTATATATAACTGATGTAGACCTCACTGATTGATTTTTCAAATAGAGAATTCCTACTTCGCATCCTATAAAAGTACAACACAGTCCATGTTTTGGAATAAGAGTAAAGATAAGACATTCGAGAGGCAGAAAACAGTGGAAAAGACAGAGGCTTAGACAGTATGAAGGTACCTATCTTAGCAGAGAGTATTATCATTACATACAGAAGAGGAAGAGGAGACAGCTGTCTGGACAATCTAACATAAAACCTTGGAAGCAGAAGGACAGCTGAAGCAGTTCAGAAAGGTGAATGTATTTGAAAGCAGAATTTAGGCATTAGAACTTAATTATCTTCCATATAAGAAAAACCTTAACTGAAAATTATGGAGGATAAAAAGATCAGTGCCAAACTATAACATATCTCTCCAGCCTGAGTACAGACATCTCTGAAAGCTCAGAATTTGATCCCTACATCCAGAAAACGTTATTTCCAAGAACAGTTGAATGTTATTTCCACTGTTCTCTCACTGCAGTGACACAATATCACAGGTAGGTTACTGTTGATTTGATCATCTAGTGCTGTGATAAAACTATTTTGGAAATACAGTCTTTCAAGAAGTAACATAAAACCTAGCTTCTGCATACATACAATATGCTGGGTTTACTAGCCCTTTACTCAGCAAGTGCACAGTTGTATTGCACAAAGTGCTTGTGTCTCTTCTATGTATTTAAATAACCATAGCCAGAAGTAAAACGTCTGAGTTTCCTCATACGAGGAGGAAACAGGGAAAGCATATCAGGAGGAAATGGTCACACCTGTTTAGCAATGCCTGACTGATAAAATGGTGTGAACACATTTGTAAACGAGCTAAAATGCCTGAAGGATTTCATATTGTGGTTACATTTATGCTTCCTTGTCCATTCTGGCAAAGTAACAGTCTCTCACATTTCTAAAATACTGCCATAAAAAGGCAGGAAGCACATGCAGCAGGTACAGCTTCATACTCCTTCCCAGTTGGAGTTTGTTAAATCACTTTTGCCTTTTCCATTTTCCATTCCATGTCCCTTTTCACATATTCATCTTGTGGTCTGTTCCCTTATCTGGCCATGGTTGTGAAACAGATTTGTACCTCACTGCACATGCAAATACTCAGTTTCATATGCAAATCAAGGACAGTGGATATTTCCCTACTGTTTGTTGGTGGAAGAGTAGGAATAGATTCTATAAACAATTCTGAAGGATTCTGTTCTGTGTGACACAACTCAAGTCAGCAAGAACCAGTTAGCCTCATGTCATCCGTCCATCTCTCCTCTCTCTGTGAGATAAAGAAATCCACAATCAATTTGCTACTTGAAAAAAGAAAAGGACATAAAGAGCACAATTCTCTCCCAGATGATGAGGGCTGAATCCATAGCCTTTACTTTTTAGCAACAGTGACTATTAATACTACCTTAATTATGCTTGATGATGATGAAGATATAATTAACATAAAGATCTATTATGTTTTATTGATGTTAAGCGTATGTTGATTATAAACGGGACAGGATGTATTTACTTGAGCTTCACTCTTCGAGGAAGGTTGTGAAATCAGAGTCCAATCCTGCACTGAGAATAAAACCTGCACCTTTTATAATTGTAATAGTATCCAGATGTTCCTCTGTAACATGGATGCAGGTGGTGAAAGCAGTAAACCGGTATGGAGCAGATGTGCTCTTAGCACAGGTGGGACTTGCTCCCAGTGCTACAGTGAATTTTGCACTCACTGACGTAACAAAAGAAGAGTCCAGAAGATATAAAAGCGTTGTAAAAAAGTGATGTAAAAATGTAAAAAACTCTTTCAATTTTGGTGGCACGCTTTGATTGCTGAGATTTTAGAAAATCTAGCATGCAAAACAAATAGGGCTTTAACTACAAAAATCCAAAAAGGCCAGGTAACTGATGAAAAGCTACGAGCAACTGAGCACACTCAGGTACAGAAATCCTGGAGAGCACAGTACTTCACACTTTGTGGGATGTGTGTAATGTGCATCAGCTGCAGAGATTGTTCCTGCCTCATGCCACCACATAAATAATCACTACTACCGTGTTTTGACTGTATATTAATTACCTGCCACTTGAGAATTATGCTCTTCTTTGCTGTTCTATTGTGGTAGATTAGGGAAGACTGATTTGACTTTGTCAGCAAGCTGGGCCAACCAGCCTGATTCCTATTAACTTTTCAGCCAGCATCTAAATAAACCTAACAAGTCTTCACTGTGGTGTAGAACAGACTCTTCCTGAAATTTTACATAAAGGCTGAACACTACTTGTACTTTGTTGTCGTTATGTAACACATACTCCCAAAACACATGCACCAATTAGGCCCTATCTGTGCCAGGTGTCGGACCAATTTATATCAGTCTAAAGAAGGATAACCCATGCCCCAAAAGTATGTACACTGGAAGACAGTCAATTGGATATGGAGAGTTAAGATGTGCTTGGAAACTGAGATAATTATCACCTTGACAGCACCCCTACTGGCTACTCACTGGCATGTTTTCTGTAGACATAAAAGCAAGGGAAAGTATTAGAGAAGATGTCAAAAGGAAGGAATGAGACAGTGTTGTGAATGTTTGTGGAGTGCCTGCCAAGTGCAGGAGGCAGCATTACAGTATATTCAACAGACGATGTTATTAGGGATCTAGATACTAGAGACAGAATTTTTCCTCTGGATACAGAAAGACTAGGCTGAGAGACTGTGAACATGAAATCTGAGATAGAAAGCAGGAACCACTTGAGGGACGTCCTGGCTTACCTGGAGCATAAGAAAGGAGCCCCACAGCCGCACTCTGAGTCAATCTGAATGGTGCAAGACTACGGGTGTCAGAAACAGGGGGAAGAAAACACTAAATAGTAAATTAGCACGGTATGCCAGTACAGTGACCTTGGCTTGCAAAACCCTCTCAATAAACTGCAATAGTTCGGTCATCAATGCACAGACTTATGTTGAGTTAGTTTTCATTATCTCCAAGTCATTATTTATACTAGATGCTCAGGGACACCACCCAAAATAAGTGCTTTATAGACAAATAATAAAGAGCCTGGTTCCTATCCCAGAGAGCTTGCAGTCTAGACAAAAACATCTCTGCTATTCCTAATCATATCAAGCTGAATCTGGCTGTTCACATTTGGAACCCAGATGACAAGATTTCTGAGGCATGCCCCATGACTACTTCCCCTCTGTGAGTTGAGTAATCAAGTTATAAACTATACTATGATGGGCTTGGCAATTAAACATTCTCTAGCTCATCTGAAGAGATTGCTATGGTAACAATTTCTATACCAGCTTTATTGTTGGTCCCATTTCTTCTACCCTTCTTTATTTAGCATCAGTCATTCTTTATCTTCTCTTTAACCATGCAAGGTGGTTATCGTGATAGCAGCAGACATATGTAGTCTACGAATACTGCTATATAAGGAAAATGTTATGGCTATGATACGTCTGGATCAAAGAGATAAAGATACCACATACCTAAATTGTGATATTAAATCCCTGTATGAATAAGAAGCTTTTTGATGGTATGCTGGAAAAATTAACAGTGAGACAACAATGATACCTCATTAAATGACCTCCAAACAAGTACTCTGAGGGACAATCACAGGACAGCAGTGTTCTTTCAGACTCCAGTTGCATAACTGTCTTCACATTGATAAGAGACCTAATAGCTTGACAGCTCCAAGATATCTACAATGGTTGCAGTGCACTGTGGTCATATCTGAGTTAGCTTTAAATTAGCTAACAGGAATGCCAACTACTGGTCTAAGTTAGCTGTTTTAAAACTTCCAGACTTGGGCCGTACATTAAGACTCATCTCACTCACAGGTGAAGGAAAACATCTGGGAGAGAAGCACAGTTACCACTGACTGCTGCACAGCAACATTGCATAAGATCAGAAGAGATACTGATGAATACTGCATATATTTGAAATAGCCAGTTGCATGAACTAGGCTGATTATAAACTTGAATAGAAATAACTCCCCTAACAGTTTGGACAAAGGACAAAATACTTCTGCAAAGGGTGCAAGATCCTGACGTTGCATCTTTTCCAGAAGACAGGTGGAAAAAATCTTTTTATATCTTGAAGTTTGAAAGACCACCATATTTACGTTTTCCACTCCACTCATCTTTACCATAAGCACAAAGGACATTTCATGGAATCAAAGTTCTTATGCATTTCCATAGTAAGTCAACTTACCCTATTGAGAGAGAGGACCAAACATCATACTCTAAAGGTACTGGTTGTAAAATATTCCTATAGTTTCAAACTGTTCCTATCACCAGCAGAAGTCAGCCTCACAGAGGAAGGTCTATGCCAATATGAACAGTTTGTTGGGTTTTTTTAACACCTGTTTTGGGGTAAAATTGACAGCTGTAGTGACTTAGGTGTTTCCTCTCTTTCATACTTTTGGGTTAAAAGGAAGGACAGATAAGAAAACAGTTTGGACTGTTTGATAAGAGACTCCTGCCTGTTCTAAGCATCAACAAATACACCCTCCCAAAAGAGCCAGTCCCTGAGGAAGGTAGGGACAGACATTTTCTGCATATATCTTTGTATGTATCTTCAGTGGCGTGTGAGTTATCATACCCAGACCATATAAGCTTTTATATATGATATGAGCTCTTATATAAAAGTCACATGCCACTGAAGATACACACAAAGATACATATAAGCTCTTATATGGTCTGGGTATGATAAGTCACACACCACTGAAGAAAACGGATATTCAAGATTCAATTTACTCATGTGTAATAGCATGCAAATTTGTGATAGGAGTGAGTTGCAAGAACATAAACACCACTGCTGCATCATAAAAATAAAGGATGGCCAAATTCAAATTATTCCATTTACTAGAGCTGACTATACTGGAAAAGTCACTGAAATTCTAGCCCAGAAAATCAGTTTCCGGTAGCATAAGGACCTAGGTTCTAACTGTGTGAAAGACTACAGCTAATAAATTTAGTCATGTTTTGGTATTTTCACCTATAAGGCAGCCATAGAAGGCGGAAGTACATGAAAATCTTTAGGATAAAAGTTGTCTGTGGATTAATAAAGATACAAAGAGTTCCAAGACAGGTTTTGTTTAACTTGGAACAATTAATTGTTACAGTGCAAAACATGAGACGGTTTGGTTCAAGAATGCTGGGAGTCAGAATTGGCATTAGTGAAGTAAGACAGATAGACTTATTTTTCATGTTATAACCATACATATGAAACGGCATATTTGCTGAATTTTTGTTTCCATCATGGCTAGATATGACCTCTTTCGCAATGCAAGTTATTTGTTTTAAAACTTTATCACAAATGTCCTCCAAATCCTTTTTTTTTCCTAAACTAAAACAACTGAGCAGTGTAGATCTATATTTCTACTCTCAATAGGATCTCAGCAGTACGAAAAATTCCCATATTCCACAAATTTCTTGAGACTGAGTTTCAGCTCAGTGTGAATGTGAACATATACAATATAAGGAAAACTGACAGAACAATGATAACACAACTTGACCTGTGTGCTGATGCCAAAAGAAAATTCCAGCACTTCTTACCCTTGTTACTGCATTGACATTCACTGCCTGCCTAAAATAAGCACATACACACTAAGTCTGTTCTTTCTATCCAGATAGATAAAAGTTATCTAAAGGATATGAATCTTGCAGGAATTTTATGAGCTTGAGTATTGCCTCATTTCATATCTGTATTCCAGAATTATTTTGGTTATGTTTATACTTCATAAACAAAGCTTCAGGTTCTGTCTGCTGTCTTCTATCAAGGATGATGCCTTTGTGTCATTGCATCTGTTGTGAATTTTGCTTTTACTGTTTGGGGGTAAGGGACTGTTTTTAACACTTAGTTGGCTCTATGTCAACAATACCCAATGAAATCTTGAGGAAATGTAGGGAAGACACTAAGAAAAAGGCTGTGGTGAAAGCGGAGAATACCTAAAGAGATGTTGTTTGGATGTACGTGCTTCCTCCAATTGTTCTACCTCCGGCTTTTTAGTGTTGCCACCTATCCCCCTCCTTATCACTTATCTTTCACATGGGCTTTTTTGATTACAGCTGCTGTTTCTGCCCATAAAAGGTACTTTAATAAAATGGAAGTGCCAAATCCCTGCTCTCTTCTGACTGATGTGCACTTTGCAGAACATAAACAGCTGGAGTTTTAAGGTCTGTGTTCTGGATTATATGTGGCTGGGAGATGAGACATTTAAATTTACTGTTTAGGTTTTATACATAGAAGAATCTAGGGAAACAATTAAAACAGTCTTAGTTGTGGTATGTAAGAGTTGATACCCATTGTGCCATATGCAGTTACTACTAAGTAAACGTCACAGTGTCAAATAACACCACATTGCTCAATACTGTAAGTATGACTGACATACGGGGCAATATTTGTCAGTATATTTTTATTTAAGCAATTTACGCCAGGGATATATTTGGTTAGAAGTGAATTAGCATTAGTTCTGAGGACTCCTTAGAGCAACTTTTGAAATAACCACCTTTTCTCACAGGTAATTATTTTATATCAAACTGAAACGTAATTGAGATTTAAGCTTCTCTCAGGAGAATCCAGATAGCAGTCAAATCATTAATAATCAAATTATTTCCTTACTGCAACATACATGGGGTTTCAATTTAAGGAAGAAGTGAATGTTTTCGTATGGACCCTGCTATGCCATTCATGCTTGCACCATTTGATGCATCTATGATTTTCATAAAAGAAAGGACTGCGATGTCACTAAGAATCTCAATGCTATTAAATCTTATAGAGAAATGGCAGCAGGCATCAAAGACAGAACAGGGTTTCTATTCTGTCAGAAAGCCTCTTCTCTCAGCCAATCTTGCCTTACTAAAAGACTGGACCTTCCCTAGGGGTTTTTTCCCAACAGTGCCCCCAAAGATGTTGACCTGCTCATCTTCCCTTCCCTCATGCTCTTTTGTGGGGCACGAACCGCAGATTAGCACTCTCCCTTCCTGCCATCAGCTGCCCTCTTGTGAGCAGCACCTTATCCCACCCTCTGCCTTTGGTAGGAAGAGGGATGAACAGTATCAGCAGAAGTAGGGGAAAAGGGGACAGAGTCCACTTCCCACTTCTACTGTCTTCCCATTGCCAGAGCCTGGCAGCCATGAAAGTTTGGGCAGAGAGATGGCAGAGACACAACGGTGCTTCACTTCGTGAAGCAGGACCAATCTGGGTGCCACACACAGCGTGGCACCTGGCTGGGCACAAAACAAGTGTCACAGATCAGCACCTAGTGAATGATTTTTCTTTGGTTCTGCTTCTATTAGGAATCACTACATTATCCTGTTGGTCCATTCCAGCCATTATTTCTGTGCTAATAATCAAAACGCAATACTAGCAATTTGCTGCTCGGATAAATTATTTACAGGAAAGTAGTACCGGCATGGAGCACAAAGCTCTCTAAGTGGGAGAGATGTCAAGTTGAAACGCTGCATTTCTAGTGTACTTACATTGCCATTGTCTGGGTTTTCAAGCAGTGTAATGAAGTTTGTGCATTTTACAAGAGGAGAATTTGTCACAGTGTCTCTCCCAAATTAGTAAATGTTTCTATTTGCTTTGAAAATAAAAACATTGGTGTACACCATTCAATAGCTTAAAGCATTTCATATTTTATATCACAATGTTAAGGAAAATAAGACGTTTCTTGAAGAGACCTGTTTGGGAGAGGGATCTGTCCAGTTCTCAGAGCACAATAAACTCTTCCACAATGCCTTTCAAGCTCTTTCTATTTCTCGCTCTCAGTATTTCCTGAGATATTTATACCTGATATTTATACCAAAATATCCTGTAACCAGACCTTATTCAGATACTCTCCTTTTACTATGACAGAACTAATTGTACACTACTTGGTTTCTTCCCAATTAATGCCACCTCTCCTGTTAGACACTCTCAGCTTCTCATTTGCCCCTGGTTTTTATCACATGCAACACCAACTCCTACTGTCCACTGTCAAAACTGACAAGCCATTGCTTCAGGCTGGAGATCTTCAAATGTACTTTCCTCAGAGCCAGAGATACTCTCCTTAGCAAAAAGGTAAAAGTACAACAAAATCCCTTGCAAAACACTTCACAAATAATCTCGCATTCACATCCATCTTTGATTAAAACACAAAACCCAGCATAGTCAAACTGGCTTCTACTCCACAGCCCTAGTTCTGGACAAGTCTGAAGTTGTTCTTTTCCTTTCCTACCTAATACTTGTGAAGGAGAAGTATCAATTTCTTTGTAGCTTTAATTAGAAGTTGCTGACTTCATCCCTTTCCTATAAATTTGAAGTAAATAAAAGCGAGAGTTGTCATACCTTTCCAATGCTGCTATAATTCAAAATACCTTCCGCTTATCACCCATCTTATGTCTTACAACACTAAGCACTAAATGTGGTGGTGGTTTTTTTCATTTCTTGTTCCTTTTGTAGCTAAACACAGAATTTTGTAAAAGATCCATTTTACTGGTCTTTTCATCTAAATAGGGCATCTAAAAGTCTACTTTAAAGGTACGCCCCAGTTCCAGAGGGCACCTTAACCTTATATAAAATAGTTTATACGCATGCTAAGGTACATCTATTAAATAACAAGCTCCTTTCATGGATGGGGGCTAAAATTTGTCAGGCGTAACTGAACTATAGCTCTAATACACTTTTTTTGTCCAGTATTACTAATTAATTACTATTATTTACAAAACCAGTATTACAGCTTTATATGAAGAGTTTGGGAATATTTATTAGAACCAGCAACAGAGCATCCTAGAAATCTCTGTAGCGAGTACGCTTGCTGTAGCACAAGTGATAAAGCTATTACCAACAGCCAAGTTTCCTTCCAGCTTTTCATTTCTGAGTAATTTCTGCAATGAAGACAGAAGTGTAATAGACATGAAGGAATGTGGCAATCCATTTGTTTTATTTCTATGAAATTATTGCTGATTGCAGGTTTGGAGGATGTGTGGGTGAAGTTTGCTGATTTATTTCAGTTTGGTCAGGAATGCTTTTTTAAAACACCTTTAACCTTTTTCTCCCAAACAGTTAATTTGGGTCACTACTTTTGCACTGAAGCTTTGATTGTTAGAGGAAATACTTCTGCATACTTTTGCTCTGCTGTAAGAGAGGCAATATGTTATGGGCCATGTGCCAACAGATTTTAACCACAAACTTAGGGAAAGGAGACAGATTAGATTGTGGTGGTCTTATAATCAAGGCTTCTCAGTATTCTTTTCCAGCTAAGAGCAAGTCTTCACCACTAAAGTGGTTCTATGTCATACGGGTGGTGTAGCCATAGTAATAGGGCAAACTAAACCCTCTCAGCTGCATTCCTCTATTCTCTGATAAGTGTTCTGTAATAATTTTATCACAGAAGAACTTCTTTAAAGAGTCCAGCCAACTAATACATTTTAAGATCTTCAGTGAGTTCTGAACTATTTTTCAGCTGTCTGCATGCAAGAATTTTATTCAATAGAGGGAGGTATTAAACAAAGACCTGGAGGTTTATGATGAGGAAAAGCCTAACTTCTATACAAACATTTACAAACACTGTTTCTTTTAAAAGCTGGTGGTCAAGGAACAAATGGAAATGAGATCTATTTGGTCACAGCATCTATCTGCCTGCCATTGCACGTTTGCCTCCAATAGCAAACTTTGTAGTTGTTCGGCCAATCTAGCTTTAACCGCCTCAGACACACATCAAATAGATCCTCCACCAAACTCTCTAGGAGACTACTCAGCCATTTAATAAATCTCCATGCTACTTTCCTGACACTACTGGTTAAAGTCTTCCCTTTCTGTGAAACAGGCAGCGATTGTGTGCTCTTATGTTTTGTATTCTTTTATTCCACCCCTTACTCCTTAGCAGCTGCTGGTGCCAGAGCAGGATCAGCTGACGTGGTGATTCACCCAGTTAGCACCCGGACCAGTCCAGATCTGAGAGTGTGTGAATGCCCTGGTCAAGAAAATGCATTAACACTGTGGGTGTTCAGAGGGCTGTAAAGGAAGGGTGAGCTGTGGACCCCATAGGTGGGAACTCAAGAGTTTTTAAAAGACGTAGCAGGCTAGCTAGATGCACGGTTTTAGTGATACAACAGCTGAGGAGGGACATTCCTCTCCTATGTTGACACTACAACACAAACGTTCTGCAAAACCTGACTGCTTCTATATTCCAACGTTACTTGAAGCACAAACATGCAAGTGAAAACAGAGTCTTCTATCAGATTGCCACAGTTAAGAGCACAAAGTTATTTCTTAGGCAATGCAATAGACAACAGGTACAGCACAAACACACAAAACCATTGATGCATCTTTAGACAGAGGGAGTGTTAGTAACCACTGACTTCCATTTTATGTCCTAATGGCTGAAATTTCTAATAAGGATGCTGCTTGTTTCAGTGTTGGTTTTGTTTGGTTTTTTTAAAACATTTTTCAATATAGAGACTTGATTTTGTAATTTTTCATTGCTTACTGGATCTTAATGAATGCACAGAAGCAGCAGCAGCACACTAAAGGCTTCAATAATTAAATGACTTCCTATATAAATGAAACATTTAGGGTTTATATCCTTGTTTCCCGAAGCCATGTTAGTGCAGCACTGAGCCCATACTAAAAATCTACCGATTAAAGCTGAAACTCATTTGCAGAACAGGAATCCATGCACAGTGTTTTTTCTCAGATCTCATTGTCTCTTCAGTGCCTCTGCTGTGTAGAAAACCGGGATTTGTTACTAAGGAATGAGTTTCAGAAACTTAACAGAAGGAACGTCTTTCTCCTGAGGAAGAACGAGTAAATGATGGGCACCCACACTAGACAGTAACTTTGGCTTTTGCTTAGCGTGCCAGTAACAAATGCAGCCAGGACTAACTGAGGAGGCAGCTTGCTGTGGGGGAAGGCAGGGAGGGAAATGCAGAGCTAGCAAGGACAAATAACTTGAATCAGCTTCCCAACTTAAAAGAACCGTCAGGTCACAATTTAAGTTTCTATGTGAAAAGTAGCCCTGTAATGCTGGCACATGAAAAAGGATGGTTGGAGAGCTTTGTCCTGCAAATTAAGTCATTTTCTACCCAATTCATAATCTCAAGGGTTACTTCAGGAGGAGAAGCCAACAGCCATGGCAGTTTCTTTTCCCACTTAAGGGGACCTGAAAGTATGAACTCTAACAGTCACTTAACGTTTCTTTCTCTAATTAATCCCATCAGACCTGCTCATTTGACAATACAATAGATACAATACAGACGGTTTCTCAAATTATTATAATATATATGATACAAATGAGCACAGAGGTAACTCTAAGTATGAATAAGCAGTTTCAACTAACAAACATAGTAGCTAATTAGATTACAGCCTCCTCGAGGTACTACTATCACTAATACATTTAGGTTGGCTTTAAGTATATGGAACTCAACCAAACACATCGGATCCACTCTCAAAGGGATCCCCAGACATCAGCTTTCCATAGGATCAGACACACTGCTTCACATTTACTACCTTCGTCCCATCCTTCTTTACTTCTCTTGAAGTCACCCTTGCATTGATTCTCTTCATGAGAGGAGGCATGATGGAGAGACTTTTCATCAAGGATTAAAGTGGTATTGCTGGTTAGCGTTTAAAAAGGTATGATAAATCTGAATAACTATAGATTAACAAGCTTTCTTCCATAATGAGCAAGTGATTTGGCACAGAGAGAGCACAGAATGGTATGCACAGATAAAAGCTACAGAAGGAAGAACAAGCTGACTCTTGTAAACAGAAATCGAACCAAGAAATTTTCACAAGGCACTGTCATGTAAAAAGAGGAAAGATACTTTCCTTAAAAGACAGAAAGCAAGAAGTAGAGATTAAATTTTTGCACTACAGGTTGCAGCAGAAGTTGGTCTCAAAGAGCTGGGACTAGTACCATTCAATTTATTCCAAATTGTGCAGAAAATGAAGAGAATGGTAAGAAGGCACAGACTACTGACTGCACAGAATTTAGAATAAACAAAATTAAAAATAACTATAAAAAGCTGAAAAAAGTGTCTGTGATATGACACTGAATTATTGAGCAAATAAAATAATAGGACAAATTCAGTGCTGATTAAGTGCAAGGAAATGCAAAAAAGTTAAAACCAACCTTAATTATACATGTTAATCATAGGATCTATATTAGCTATTACCTCTCAGCAAAGAGATATCTCAGTCACTGTTTTTCAAAACCTGTTCATATCAACTCAATACTCAGTAAGAATTAGAGAAAATGGATTGGTAATAGTCATCAGGAACAAAAGTGAGAACAAAAAAAGGATCATCATACCTCAGAAATCATTGCATGTGCAGCCTAAATCAACAATGTTGAGAACAGCCAGCTATCTGTTAATTAGTTACACAGATTATAGTAGAAATATGCATTTATTTCTTCTTACGAAGATAACAGATCATGGTGGAGAAGTAATTGGCCTGTAATAGAAATTATCCATGCTGACAAAATAACATCTTTGACTGCTCCACAACTTTGTCCTTTTAGGCACAACATTAACTTTTGGGAAACAGAGTCCAGCAAAGTCTTCTCTATCACATTTACCCCGAATGAGAGCTACTGCATAAACGTGTAGGCTTATTAAGCCATTCAGAACAAGAAGCGATTATGAAAAAAATAATTTGGTAGAAGTAGCAGATTCATTTTATTGTGTTCCAAACAGATAATTTCAACCACCATTTCTGTGCAAAAATGAAGAACAATTTCTGTAGCCATTCTTGTCTGCTTGCTTTACTGAACTGTGGCAGAAACATTTGAAAGTGTCAATGGAATGTGCTTTTCTGTAGTCATCACTATCTTGTATCTCTTACCTCTAAAGCAAAGATATAAATATATTATTTTCAGCCTCTTACTCCTTCCATCTCTTCCACTGATTATATTTCCCTTGACAGTGCTTTGCTGTGGACAAATGGTGCCTTCCAGACCTCCTCAGAACATCAGTCTAAGTGAGTGTATTTTGCTATCAGTGTTTAGCATATTGATTAACTTGTTCTTAGATAAAAGCTGTGAAGGAGAAGACGCTGCTTTTTTCTGTTCCTCAGCAGGGATCTCAGCAGTTTCTCATCACCTCCAGACTACATGTGGATAGAGGTGTGGGGCCAAGTTGTCTGCAAACACCAACAGCTGTGCTTGATGTAGCCAGCAATCCAAGCACATGTCATCTCAGCACTGCCCTCCAGGTATGTTATTTAGTTTTAGTGAGATAAACATCAGAAAGAAAAAGCTTATGAGAGAAGTTCTATACAACACAGTAGGAAATATTACTGTATTAGTTCATTGTTCTTCAGCTAGCCTGTAGAGTTGATGTTAATAACATTCAACTTAGACAATTTACCAAAAAACATACAAAACCTGTAAGGAGAAACAAGATTCACCTTCTCATTCCTAGTACATGTAGGTTTTCAAGACTCCTTTTTACAGAAATGCATACATTTTACTCCTACCCTAGTCTAAAGGCTCTTCAGAAAGGAATGGGAAATCCAGGATTGAGAATGATTCAAAATACATTCAGGAATACCATTTCTTGTTTTATTTCTCATTTGTCTTTACCACAGTTATAGTTGTGGCAAACCACTTCCCAAGAGCTTTTGAAAGATTAGGCAATTTACAGCCTTCTGAATAGAGACTCACAACATTTCTTATTCTTCAGCATCAAACACTTTCAGCATTTTAAAATAAACCTAAAAAATCATATTTCTCTGTGGAAAAAAGTCTCTACCCTGCTACTCGTATGGATCTTTGAAACAATTTGTAGTGTCATTTATTAGCCATGTACTGTTTGAGGTCAAAGAGCATGTACTGCTGGACTCCAAGATCACTCCAAAGCACTTTGCAGACTGACCCAAGCATGATGTGTCTGCCCTGCAACAGCAATGCATGACTGCAGTCCGTGGTAACTTGTCAAGACTGGCTCTCATCAAACTAGTCTAGCACAACAGCAGTGAAACCATGAGAAGGCACACCATCAACTTGATGCTAGGTGGGGGACCCAGAGCATTAACGCAGGTTTTCTCAGGTTTAGCCAAAATTTTGTGGAGCTCAGTTCATGCTATTGGCTATGACAGATTGTATCTTGTTGGGGGAAAACTGCAATAACAGAGGAGGACATAGCTGAAAACAAATTACAGAAGCTGCTGCAGATGACTACATTGTGAAAGCTCTCCTGCTGGCAGGAGTATTCCTCGCAGTTAGCATGAAGCAGAGTGTTTCAGAAGCCAACTCTCCAGTCCTTCCCTGACACTGAGATACAGCAGTGCGCATTCTAATTTGATTACAAGAAGTAAAGCTATAAAACAAATTCAAGTTGCCTCCCCCAATTCAAAGCGTGGTGTTTGTTTCATAAAAGAATTCAAAACTAGAAGCACAAAGTGTTATCTTTAAAATCTAGATACAGCTGAGCAGCACTTTCTGTCAAATTCAGGTACCATGGGAACAAGGTCATGAAGTATGTGATGCAGATCCATATGGTCTAACACTTCCATTTCTTCTCATGAAAGAAGTGATCTTTTTTAATGTCATTGGAATAGTGAAGAATAGTTGCAATCTCAGGGTTGACAACTCTTCAGTGTCATGCTGCTTTTAAGTTAACATCTTTAGAAGAAATGCAGGCATAGTCATGTGCTCAGCAAGCACATGAAAGAACATCACCAGAGAACCAGAAGTTCACTAACTAAACACATGGTTCAGAAGCTGACCATTTGCTTGCAAGCATATGTAACATTTGTTTAAATTCCCATGCTATTGAGATGATTAACATACAGCTATTCACCCTGGTTTTTTCCCATGTCCTAATAGCTCAGGTAATAAATAATCCTTTACAAAGGTTAAAAAAAAAATTCCCCAAACTCTTATAGAAATCTGTTGAATCCCAATAATTGGAGACTACTAATTTGAGAGGCATCTTATCAAAACAGGACGCGTTGTATTGAGTATAATTGCTTAAAAGGTTTATATATGCCCAGGAATAGTCATTTTGGAAACTAGCTCACATTTGTCTTCAGCTTTTTACATCTGGTGTTATAATGAAAATTCCAAAAAACTTTACTCCTTACCAACGGTCCAGAACGTGGTCAAGCAACATATGAACAAACACACAAAATGTCATCCAACATCATCACATCACACATTAAAAAAAAAAAAAGTTAAAACTAAATGTACCGGGTCTTTTTCTGGTAGCCTAGTATTCATTTAATCCAATTTAACCACTGAAACATACTGATGTACAACTGTTTCCTTTACAATTTCATATTCATGCAAAGTTAAGTATTTTTGGAGTGTAGAGTGTAATCCACTAGAGATTCTTCCTCATTTGCCCATCAAAATACTAGCTCCCTGATGTAGCAGAAGTTACCTACTACTATTGCACTTTTAAAGAAAAAAAGAAACCCATTTAAACTGCAGCTGGCATATGCAATCCAATCTGCTGCAGGCAAAACGGCAGCATTGACCTATCCTGTATTTGAATTTTGCTTGTACATCTGCACCTGGCATGAATTCTATCCATACATATACTAAGGCTTTTTATGAAACTTTTGTTTTTCTTTTGAATTCTCTGTATGATCCAACTTAAATCTGTGTCCACAACAATATCTCATGCTATTAATCAGAGGCTCTATCAGGATCTTTGTACTACCAGCAGGTTTTACAGGCATCAGTACTTGTGGAAACCATGTTGCCTTTGGATGTGCCAGTGTTCTGCTAAACCACAATAACCTTTCATCAAAATACCATGAGAGGAAAAAGGCCTGCAAATCAAATTATTGTTTTCCTTTACAATTTACATGGCTTGTAAGTGGAATGTATGGATTATTTTCAGGCATTTCAAATATACTGGGAAGTAACATCAGTGAAACTCCTCCAATAGGAGGAGTTGATGTTCTGATCGAAATTTTTATATTTTCAGGTCAAGTTTTCAACCATGACTGCTGAAACAAATTGGATTCTTAAGAAATATGCATTATACATTTTCTGAAAAGTCAAGACCCTGCAAGCTATTTTGAACAGTCAAGACTGAAGCACAGAAAGCCATAATCATTCACCTGATGTAAAACAGTAAGAGAACATAGAATAACTTTACACACATTCTAGTCACTTGGAGCTTGGAAAGGTTTTAAAGGACATAAAGATCACTTTAAGAATGGATTGAAAACGAAAAATACTTCAAATGGATTTGAAATTTAAAAACTATTTTGATGTCAAAGCAAATCTTTTCTCATTTACTTCTAATCATTCATTTAAGATTTGTATTAAAAATTGCTCTGAGATTTGGTTTTTATACTCCTATTTCTCTTTTTTTTTTTTTTGCTTTTGAAAAAAGGAAGAGAAAAGCAGGGAGGAAAAAAACATGGAAAATTCTTTGTCTCTTCATATTGTTCTACAGAAAATACCTACATGCAATTCACTGAAAAAGAGAGAGAGGGAGAAAGAAATGTGTATGCACACACCTGTGCCAACAGTTACACTTTATGTGTACAGCTGTCTGAGGATGGAAAATCTCTAGTTGAAACACTTGTGCTTCTTTAAACCTTTGAGATTTACATTGGCAATACAGATAATTATCTCATGCAATGAATTTATCTATTGTCTATAACTGAACCATAACCTTGTACCTAACTAGCTAAAAATGAAAGTTCTGCATGGATTTATTTGATTTCATTAGCAACGCAATTAGGGTATGGTACTTCGTGAAGGCAACAGCTTACAATTTGGCTAGCATCATATCCAGCTGCCTTGACTTGCCCAGTCTATGTGAGGAGGTACTCATTTCCATCTGGTTTGCAAGGGTCAGATTTCAGAACAGACTAATCCTAGATCCAAACAACCTGACCCTTTCTGCTACTTTATGCAATTTACCTTCCAAAACATGAAACCACATAGTACCCACATGCAACTTCAATATTGCTTGAGAAATTTTTATTCCCAAAGAAACTCATACTGATATCTCACTTCCTGTTAGGATTATAAAGTAATAAAGCCAATTGTGGCTCTATACAGCTCACAATCATGAGCATTTCTATGTCATTGCCAAGAGAAATTATATGTTGAGTAACACTTAGATATTACAAACCCTTCATAAAAACGCTTCTCATAAGACTTCAAGCATTTTAATTGTCCCAGCAGCACTGCTTTGTCTGTCATGAGTTTTTTGTTTAGGAGCAACTCCCCAGTATATTTTCTCATGTGCCATAAGAAAAAAATTCTCTTAAGCTTATTTTTCCCCTCAGTAATTAGGACATAATCTTCCAAATCCTCCTCAGATATATACAAAACAGAATAGATTCTGTCCAGAGAGAGCTTTGTCAACGGGAATACTTGTGAGCAAAAGACCTCAAATCTTTTAAGAAAAGTCATCCAGTTCAACACTCAATACCACAAGTACCATGTATTTGAATTTCCTCCATATTTCATATTTAAAAAGAAAAAGTATCTGAAGGACAGAGGCTTCTCTTCACAATGCTAACAGATTCTATCAGTGGACAGGTCTGGTTGTTGAGAAGAAACTGCAGAGCCCAGCTCATGCATTACTGTCTAAGCCATTTGTTTTGTTAACTACCTGTCAATGCTGCAAAGTGGTAATCTAGCTGAGGTACATAGATTCACAGCCTTCCTGAATAAACACTGTACTTCCCACCCTGAACTTCTAAAGACAGAGTTCAAAGAAAAAGCCAAGTTCATTTTCATATGTTGAAACAGGCAGTAATTAACGACACTTAGTTAAACAGAAAGGGGTTTATTCCTGACATGTTAGTTTACTTGTCATATATTTGAGCAACTAGTGTCTGTCCATAATGCTAAATCTGAAATCCCCATTAAAATAGAAGCTATGCCTTTAAATGGGTCGTGGAGTGAAACACATTTCACCATCTCTATTAGTATTTTCCAAAATGTCTCACGAAAAGGGAAAGGTATATCTACATACCAAAGGACCTAAGTTATTACAATGGAGAACACAATTCAGTGTTCTGCTGAGCCTTTAATAAGTTTTATCATTTTATGCAGTACTGTAGCACATTTCCTAAGTCAAACAGCAAAGATTTCCCCTCCTTACTAAGTATTGCAAAAGCAACCAGCATAATTCTTGCATCTTCAAATTTGAGCACAAAGATAACAATGCAGGTATTGACCCTTCCACCATCCTAATGGTCAGACCACTGGGAATTAGGATGATTATAAATACTTTGCTTGTAAGCAACCACCGTTTCTCTGATGTGTCTTCCCAAGAATTAACACAAATTATTCCCAAAGTACTTTTTTGAGGTGTAATACCTATTGGAACACTCCAGCTAGCATTGGAGAAGATCTTACAACCCTGTCCAAGTAGACACATTTCAAGCTGCAGCAGTAGTGTTGCTGTTGGCTGTGGTGAGCAAGGCAGCACTGCGGGAATGAAGCAACACCTCTATCAGATGAAACGACAGAGCTGGGAAGGACAGGTAAGATTTCAAGCATGCAGGTCAATCCATTGATGTGATATCCGACTGCCCTCACTGATATTTTTCAGCAGTGCCAGTGGAACTAAACACCCCTTTAAGCTACAAAAAAGATTACTCAAGAT
This sequence comes from Tauraco erythrolophus, assembly GCF_009769465.1. Taxonomy (NCBI): domain Eukaryota; kingdom Metazoa; phylum Chordata; class Aves; order Musophagiformes; family Musophagidae; genus Tauraco; species Tauraco erythrolophus. The sequence goes on along the minus strand of NC_141478.1, from coordinate 15,747,556 downwards.
ATTTGCTAGCTTACCAAATAGGTTTGTCTAAGGCAAATCTTTGAAGTAAGAAAGCTTCACTTCTCAGTAGAGAATGGTGTCATTTAGGCTCCTTGTCTGTCAGACGTGCTGCAGTTCTGGTATTTCACCTGCTTTCCATTTGATAACCCTTCTTTGTCTCATTTCTCCTTCATTTCTTTCCACACATCTTAAGTGACTTTTGTGTTTTAGAGAGGCCATTTTTGCATCATCTTAGCATGAATGATATTCTTCATGGAGCCCTTTAAGAAGCAGAACTCTAGGCAATAACATTGCTTGCTGCTTTCAGAGCAGCAATGCAAGCGTAGAAATGCACTTTAGGATTGAGAATGCTAGTCTTTACCCAAATGGCCTTGAAAGACATTTATATCTGATCTCACAGACATTATGAACACGATGAGAGTTCAAGGATGCAAAAAATCAACCTGAGTGCTGTCACTCGAGTGCCAAGAGATACAGAAATCAGCAGCCTTGCTCTGGCTGCAGCTGATTCCAGTGAAGAATGGTCCCAGCTGCTTCCCGCATATTCAAGATCACTGCCCCACTACTTGCTTCCTCATCTAGTTCAATTAAAATGACTAGGTTAGCTTAAACACTTTAAAAATATATGCATAACTTTTTTCTCAGATAGTCTAGAGAGCATTTACATATAAAGTTATTGTGGCAGTGGGAAAAGAAACAGAAGAGAGCCCCTGGGCAGTAACCTGTTCACCCTGCAAAGCTGCAATCGGAACATAATGTGTGACTTTATTGTATCTTCATATTATGGTTCCCTAGACAGTACTGAGCATCATTTCATTTGTCCATAGAAACAATGGCATGTATAACTCCACATGAAAAAGTTATTTGCGGAAGTTACTTGACAGTATTGTATTAATCTGACAGAGTTGGGGGTAGCAATTAAATTGCAGAATCAACAGAAAAGCACAATGAGGTGCATGCAATGTACATAATGAAGGAACTGAATATGACAAGAGGTAAGAGAAGGTCAAGCTGTAATCTGTACCAAAGGACACTAGAGGGATTGTAACGGAGATTCTCCAGAGAGAGCTGAGCTTGCATGAGACTGACAACAGCTGATCACTCCCTAAAAGAAAAACCTTGTGCAAGTCTACAAAGGTGGTGGTTCCTCAGGAGAAAGGAACTTCTTTTAATCAGAGCATTCACCACAAGAAATATTTGACAATGCCACCAACATCTGAATGCCTGGACTAGGGGAAGACGTTGAGAGAGAAGGCAGAATACTCGTAGAAAGCAGCGTCTCTGTTTAGAGAAACGTGGGAATAAAAAAACTGCAAAGCCTGAACAGGTAAATAAAGCTGAGTAAGAATTCAGGAGGTGGTTTTATTTTCTTTTCAGTGCAACAGTTCAACAAGCACTGAAGATCCTGTATCATTAGTACCGTGTAAGTGATGTCATCCATCCACAGGCCAAGGGATGACAGCATCTGATCTAGAAAGGGGCAGTGCTGTCATTCTGCCAAAATAGTTGTTTCTGCAGTTACAACTAGAAGTTTGAAGAGACCTTAGATTAAGTTCCTCTGTGAAGTAAAACTTTAAAGCCCAGAAGACGCCTGCTGGGCAGTGCAGGATAGGCTGCTGGAGCCGCACAGGAGAGGGGTCACAGAGCACAAGAGCCTTTATGGCATCATTCTGGCCAGAACAATCTGTAACAACCCAGAATACAAGATGCTCTAGACAAAAACTCTCTGCCCCACTCTGCTTCCAGCTGATTACAGAATCCATGAAGATGACCGCTTTGAGCTCTTTTTTTGCTGTCCCACTAGTTATTTGCCTTGAAAAGTAACAAACACTTTTTTTTCCCCTTTTAAATAAAGAGCGAAATAAAATGGCATAATCAAGTTAGAAATAAACTCCGACTTACTCTGTGATTCTAGCCATACAAACCCTCTGTGGGATATTGAGTTACACAATAGCCTAACTAACAAAAAAATAACTTACAGGCATTACATCATCTGATCAGAACCAGAGGCAACAGCATTGTTACCTAACAACTTCAGACAGCTGATTAACCACTTTTTGTAGGGTGTCAGTTACACCACACCCTGCTTGTTCAGAACTATGTTGCTGACAGCACAACACGACAAGAGAAGAGCACACTACCCCCCACATACACACCCCCCATGTACACACACTAATGCTACTGCCAGAATGATGTGTTTAAATTGTCATGAACTCAGCTAGAAGTACTCAGAAGCCTTCAGCAAATAAATAAAATAAACAAGCACAGCAACATAATAGCACATCTGAGCTTGTTATGAGATGGTGTAGTGAAATTCCAAATTTCTTCATGTTATGTCACTTGTTTGGGGAAACAGGGTTTTAGGAGGAGCAATGAAGACCTTTTCTAAAGGGAGCCATTCAGTCTTGACAATGCCACATTGAGATTCAAGAATTGCACTATGGAAAAGGGTTTATGGAAAAGAGTTTTTCTTTTAAAAAAAAATCTTATTTTATTCGATTTCATTCACATTTTTTCTGCTCATCTTTAAGGTACATTTCATTATTATGTACAGTACTGGTACTGAGGAATTTAAAGTGATCTTTTCAGTTGACACAGAACTGATAATGCATACTTTCCTTATAACCTCTCCTCTCCATGTGCCTGCTGGAAATTGTTTTTCATTGTTCATAAATCCAAGGCATGTTTACACTGGAATACAGGAAAAAGCTAAAGGAGAATGCTAGTGTGTAAGCCATAGTGGCTTTTTTTGGCTTTTTGCTGTGAAGTGATAAATGATTCTTGGTCCCCCATGGGTTAGAGGGCACCAAACTTCAAATAACTACAACATCCGATAACAAAGTTTTTTCTCCATCATTTGCAATCAAAACACCAAGAACACAGCCCTCTGGACCTCTCATCCTTCATGTTCAATTGTAAATCCTGATTAAATAGCTTGCAGGTGTCAGGATTAGAGTATATTCATTGGGAGCCTAAACATAGCACCAGCTGGGTTCCTCATTTGCCAGTTGTAGTTGCTTCTTTGTTTTGAAACTGTTGACAGTACAACTAAAAATATTCCTTTGGGTAGAGACGGAGTTAAATAACAAGCAGGATGAGTAAGAGAACAGCTGTAGATATTTTTCTGTGTTTAAAATACCTGCCTTGTTGATTTATAGTAAGCCCTCCATATAATGTACATTCTGTGTAATCCAAAACATTTAACCTTTCGAGCTGGGGCTGTGATAAAGCTATCAAACCAGGAAAGGGTCTTGACAAGTCCTGTATTACCAGCCTTTTTCTCAAAGGAAAAGTGAAATATAGTTTCACCTCACTTTTAGTATACAACAACAAGCAGTATTAGGCCTTATCAGTTGCTACCAACTAAACTGTATGCCAGACATCTACATAAACAGCAGCATGGAGATGGAGAAGAAAGGTGTAACTTTGGCAAGTTCTCAAAAATCTTGCTCTATTGAGTGTCCAGTTGGTTTGAACATGGCATCCTTGAAGTGACGTCCAGCTTTTCTTTTAAAAGCAGAGCCACAGTGAGTACGTGCTTAAAGAACAGAGGCCATTTTCACAATTAGTCCTTTGCACAAAAGCAAGTGGCATCTGCCAGCGTGCAAAACCATCAGTTCAAATTCGAATCCCTTTTATTATGACTTCATAGTGCAAGGGTACTCCACTGCCAGTACTTTTGTCTTCAGATGTAACATCAGGGTTGCAACTCATTTCTATCATTAGAGAATTTCTATTGTTTTCACTGTTCTGTCCAAAGCCATGTTCTCTTTGGAGTTAAGTTCTGGCTACTTAAAAATCCCTAAAATTTTCAAATAGTTATTCATTTTGACTTCCTGTCCCAAACTCTTGAGTAAAACATTACTATGTTATAATCCCAAAGGCCACTTCATTTCAGCAGGCAGTGAACCAAGTCATAAGGAATAGATGTAAAGAGAGAGACATATGCGTACAAAAGACATTACTACTTTCCCTATAAAAGAGCAGAGGGAAAAATCTGAAAAATTTAATAGCCTTTTTATTGCATGGCACTGAAGAAAAAAAAAAATTTTTGACGGTTTCAGATAATCAGTCCAAGATAAGCTTAAACAAAATATTGACTACTTACACATCTGTATTTATGAGGGGGGTGGATCATGAGTAGACATGGGCCAAATGGTCCCAAAGCAATTTGCACAGTAGTGAGTCACTCACCTCACTCATGACTAATTGAACTCACTTTTCCCAACATCGGGTCTCAGGAGAAATTCAAAGCACACTATAGCATCTATCTTTAATACTAAGATTTTAACAAGTTAGCTTGCAATGCTGCTAGAGTTTTAAAGGCAAGATCTTCCCAGTAAATAATATAATGAGAAAACATCAGCACTTAAGAGGATGCCACAGGGTTAATGCCAGGTTTTAAAAAGACTTCAAAATGGATTTTACCCAGTTCACATGTCAGGAGGCACAGCACGGAATCAATTTACAGCAGGAGCCAAAGATCACAAATTTTAGGGGAGCCTGGGGACTGATTCCCCCAATCGGTGCCGTGGGGTGCACAGATGAAAGAGCAAACTTGTTTTTTTTCTTAATGGTGACAGCGTATTCTGAAATTACGCACAGCAGGCAGGAGAAACCTGCATAGATTTCAAAAGATACTGCAGGTTTGTGTGCTGAAGCACACATTTAAGGTCCTAGTTAATGTGCTAGCCTTTCACCTCTGGAGGCCTGGGCTCAGATTTATCTAAGGTAAAATGAAGGAGAATTTGGGACTTCTATCTTCTTAACCCTTATTGGCCTTTAGTCCACACCACAGAAGTACAACTAGTCAGCAAACTTTGGATCAAACTCTACATACTTGTACTATCGTGAAGTCAAAATGAAGTAATTCATCTGAACACTAATAACACAGTTCTGCGTTTCCACAGATTTAAACTGGACTTGCTGAATGAAAAGCCAAATCCTGTTCTTGTTTACATCAAAGGAAACCTAGACCTGTATCGGTATTCAGAGAGACTACACAGAGAAATTAAGTATGAGACTTGAGAGAACAAGACACCTACCCAGACTGGAAAGCAGAAATTTTTTCAGGTCCAGAATATTTGCTCAGAGCTTGCTCTGAAGGTGCCATGTTCTGTACTTTTCTTCTCATGCATAAATGCTGTGTAAGTATACCTTCTAAAAACACATGCAGACATTTGGCTTTTCCTAATGCTGTTCTAGATAGAATTAGAGTTCAAGATGTGCCACATACTTTCAAATTCATCAAGATACTCCTTCTTCCTGAAAGTGTAGAGCATGACAAAGAAAACAAACAACTCTCAAAAAAGAAAGCAGCTATTTGCATAGAGACTATCATGACAGAATGACAATCTAGCATCCGTCCATTGAAGAAATGAGTTCTTAAAGCAGAGAAAGAGAGCTCAGAAGATGTATTGGATTATCCAGACCTGTAATTTTTAGGGCTTGTATAGGATTGTTCCTATATAGTCATATTTCCAAGTGTTTTTCTTAATCTCATTTCAGAATTTCCAAGCAATAAAGTACTCAACACTTCTGCAGCCCAATTCCTCTCACTGTTAAGAATTTTATTCCCCATGTATTCTATTTCTCTCTCCTAATTTTCATTCTACTCATTTGAATCAAATAATTTACATGAAACCTTTCCTTTCTAGGCCTACCAACTACAAATCCAAGGTTACATCTAACTCTGTGTACTTATATGCCAATTCTTATTATGCGTAAGACCTATGTTTCAAAGATTTGCACTGCATGGGGTATATGACATGAATCGGTATATTGCACGGTACTTTTTGTCTAGAAGAGCCATTTCTCTTGCGGCATGCTCTGAGGATAATGACAATGTCTTTAGCCTATGTGCAATAGAAAGCTAGTCTGCATTCATAGGTCTCATATACAGAGTATTCTCTCTCACATCCTCTGTGCTGTCAGATCTGTCAGCTGAAGTAACGACATCTAGCCTTTAGGCTGAGCAATCTGTACCCTGTATCATGGCCAAATGAACCTTTATTGCACTCAGGTACTTACTAGAGAAAAGTATGGTACTGAGTTTAGTTCCATGCTGATGCAGGTAAGGCTATATACAAACCCCACTGGTTCTGTATATAAATACAGTTCTTAACAAAGTCATCTTGAATCTTCATCGTCCTCTCTGGCAACAGTATGCCTGTTATTTCCTGCTAGTATAGAGTATTTGTTGCAGGCTAACAATTTTTCTGTTAGCAAGCTTCCTAAGGACAGATATAACTTCTTGTAGGATATGACATTCCTGAAAAGACATATAGCTTTTGTTTGTTTGTTTTAAAACACAAGGTCATCTTAGGCAGAAGTTTATCCTTTCATTTGTCTTATTTCCTTTATTTTTATGATGAGCATAACACCACAGTAACTCATATTCACTGTTGCAGTTATACATGAAAATGCACTTTCTTCTCAGTGCATCTGGCTGCAGTTTCCCTCAAAAAAAAATGCAACCACTCTGTCTATTAAAAAAAAAAACCTCTTTATAGTTTACAGCTTTAAAGTCTTCATTGTCTCCAGAGTGGCAAAAAGAGCTATTAATGATTAGATTTAAAAAATTTCCAAACAGCTTTGTTTAAGCTGATTGTGGGGGAGGAATCTGAGTTTCCTCTGCAACAATTACTTTTTAAGTCCCTCTGAAATTTCACTTTAAACAATGCATGTAGCATTAAGCCTAAAAACACCTTAACAATATTCTTTCTGCCTTGGTTGCAGAATTTTGTAGGAAAATATGATAATTTCTGTTTACTCGTCAGGAACGTTCCTCTTTTCCATGAAGGACCTTTGCGTAACTTCTGTTCATAATGAACTTATGAAAGCCCTCAGCAGGTTGAGAGACTGTTATTAGAATCATTTTTATAACCACCAAGCCAAAAAACTTACTGTATATATTCACTGGAGTCTTCCTTCCCCCTACTCGCTCTTTCCAAGTTCATTCTGTAATCATGGGTATAAAGCAGCCTAGCATACACAGCTGTTTCAATATTGCTGGCTCAGAAGTCTGACAGGAACATACAAGTTTGAAGTTTGGCAGTTGTTTGTGTTGCACGTGTTGAACAATGTTTTGTCTGTGCTTCAAGTGACAAACTGGTTTCAGAAACAGGTTTAACATGACAACATAAATAGCAATGAAAAGGACCACTCCGGTAAGGTAAATGTCACACACACATTATCAGAGCTCACACACAGGAAAATATGTCAAAACAGAATAATTAGACAGCAGAAAGTAGTCAGTTATGCCCAATCACTTATCCCAACAGGAAAGATGCGTTATACAATCCTATGCAAAGGAAAAAAAATTAACTGTGTAAAATATGACATATTACAATCTGAGACAGTAGACAAGCCTCTAATACACAGAAACATGTAGAAACAAATACACTAGACTGAAGGACCAAACACAAAATGACAAACTACACCTTTTCACTGGGAGAGGCAGTCATAAAAGATATATTTTGCTAAAACTCTTTCTGGCTCATTTTCTTTGTTTTAGAAAAATATTTTAAAAAAGGAAAAAAATAAATCTGTATTGGCTCATTTGAGATCTTAAAGTTTTTCTTAACAGGACCTGTGAGTGAAGTGAGGAAAACAGTGCAAACTTCCTGAGCTACAGCTTACAGGACAACAACCTGAGCCACACTGCAAGGCAAACAGCCTGGTCAGAATGGACAGAAACAGCAGCTTTCTCTTTCTAGGTTTCCTGCAGCTATGCACAACCAATAACTTGAATGTCATCTCCTGTTACCAGATACAGCGTATGTTCGGTCATTCCCTCAAAGCTGAGTGATGTATGCGAGATGTTACTTTGTAACCAGAGAAAAAAAAACCCTGAAGCTTTTTTTCAATCCAGTTCTATGCCTATATGAGAAGAAACGCATTTACCCAAATGCAAATGTCTTCATTCTGTTCTAATTCAATAACTGAAGATAGAAACTATATGAAAAATATGAGTAAATTTTATTTTAATTGATATTTTGACTTTGTTTTCTTATAAAATAAATTAAATGTATTACATACTCTTTCCTGGAAAGATAAGTAATCTGACCTGTTCTTACTGAACTGCATACATGTAACATATGCAAGTTGTGTGTGCATATGTGTAAGCAGAGAAATAAAAGAGATTTGAGTGTATTATATAAACAGTTAGTTAAGCAAATCATTTGCTGATCAAAAGTTTAGATTTCATCATTAAAATACAGTCAATGCCATGAAGTCATTTCAGGCAGCTTAAGTATGATGGTCAGTCTTGTGCCTAGAGTTGTGTGGATTTTGTCAAAAATTACTTGGAATATATCTTGATCTATCCATATAAGCTAGAACAATGGTGTTATGGAAAAACCTTCAACTCAACTTATTTTAAAGGGATTTTGCTTGGTTTCTAGCAAACAGAAGAGATTAGCCTGAAGCCACAGGCAAAGCATAAAGGCATTAGTTTAACTTTAAACACTTGAACGGGGCTTTTGAGATTCTTAATCAACCTGCTGCTCCTGTTCTATCAACCTGTTGCTCCTGTTCTATCATTCATTTTGAAGATACCTTCATTTTTTCATGGATGATAACACCACCTGTGACAGTATTTTAGCTCTACCCCATGCAGACGTTAAATCTGTGTAAGACACCTAGCAATATGAACTCTGCATTCCATGCCTTCACAAGTTACACCTCACTTTTGTACCCAGACCACAACAGAGTTGTTTGTTGAAACTGAAGTATGCTAGCAGGGAACAGCATCAATTAAAAGATGCATCATCAAAAAAAAAAAAAAAAAAAAAAAAAAATCAAATGGTGGCCTGTAAGTGATACTGCCTGTAACTGTTAGGTTATCGCTGATTTCTTATGTCTATGTCAGCTAAAGCAAGAAAACTGGGAATCAGTTTCTCACAGCAAATAGCACTCAACAGAGATCAAAATTACTATTCAACAGGAATCTAAAAAAAGCTACCAGAAATGCCAGTTTATACATTTTAGAAAGCATTTGTCATGGTACGAACTGCAGTTTAATACTAACAAAAACACCACCTTGCATAAAAAAGGATGACTTTTTGGCATGCGCTTTCACAGAGTACATGAATTCCACAAACTTTTATTCATTAAGTAAAATAAATTTAAGATCAAGACATACAGACTATCTTGGTGACATACGTCAATTTAGGGTTTTGTCTTAAATGGGCAAATTATTCTCAACCAATATAGGCAGTTATTTTCAGAATAATTATTTTCTGAATAAGTTGCTGCCACATGTTCTGCAAATTCTGCTTTGGTACTTCTAAGTCTTTCCTAAAAGATGATGAAACTCCTGCAAATTCTTCCTAGTCATAAAAAACAACCCTCCTATACAATCTCAAATATTTAAATCAGCAAGAGCTAATTATGAAATGATGTTACACAGAATGTTATGCCTGATTTACCAGTAAGTATTTTCATCAAATATGAGGGCTAATTTTACTCTAAGTAATAAAAAGCTCTTTCATGTAGCGTAATTTAAAATGACCACATTTTTCAGCAAATGAAATGACATGTTGTCAATGAAATTTAAGCAACCTCAAGAGTACCATAGAGGTTTGACTAAATAATGATCAGATGAAAAATTAGCTGGTTAAGTCTTACCAAGGATGTCCACACATTAGAGTTAAGTCTGCACTGAATGCTGCATAAACATATACTTCTTTAGGGTTTCTTTTTTGTTTCTTTTATTTTTTTTTTTTTAAGTGAGTGTTTTTCATTTGGAGATTATATCATGAACAGATGTAGGATAATGTTAATAGTCCCTTCTGGAAACATTAATCACAAGGTTTTACTTATTATTTGGTATCAGCATTTAAAAGTTAAAGCATTTCCAGAACTGTCACCATTGAAATATTCCTTTTGCTTAAAGCTAAATTACAAAACAGTAATTTATTTTACAGTCCTACCATCTTTTTCAAGGCATATATAAGAAGGAAAATGGCAGGCAATATCCTGTTCTTACAGCAACAGTGTAGACTGACAGTTTTAAGCCTGCTTGTACTTTAGGAAGAGGACTGAAAACCCAATTCTACCAAACTTTTTAAATGTTAGAGCAAATTTAAGTCTCCACAAAAGACATTTTGGCTGTCAGCATGATACTAACATGATGCTTTCAAAGGTGGATTTCCCATTCCCAGCTCTCTGAGCAAACATTAACCAGAATTGAAATAAAAGCAGGCTAAGGCCTTGTTACCAGAGACCTCAACCTCTCTTCCATACATACTCCCCCATGTAGAACATCATGCAGGTGAAGTAGACAGCTACTACTTCAAAATACCTGTTAATGTACGTGCAGAAATGTCCTACCAACTATATTCAAAACATCTAAGAAAGTAACCGAAAGAAGCCCATGTCCTTCTCCTCCCAAGTAATGACCTTGTTGGTTACTTCAATGCCCTGGAACTCAGGTACTCTGTATTATTCTACCAGTTCAAGATTTGCTACGTATAATCCTGAACAGGTTCAGCAAAGAGCTTATATGCACTTTTGTGTTTGGGCTATTAGGGGAAAAAAAAAAAACCACAAACCACACAAACCACACCAAACATGTACGCCTGTCCTTAAAGCATCAATGAAACATAATCAAACACAGCAGCACAGTCTCAACATCCTCAGAATCATTCTCCATTCACATTTGACCAAAGTGAAAATTATTAACTGCTTCACGTGAGATTTGCCTAAGGTTTTAAAGCAAGCAGATAAGAGAGACTATTCACTTCTTTAAACAGTGCTATATTTGTCAGCATTTAGAGGCCAAGAACGTTATCTACGACATCCTCCATCACCTCTTCCGTTTTACAATATATGGGATGAACATCAAATCAACTCCTCCCGGAGATGTCTGGGAGCTCTCTCCAACGACTCTAAAATTAAACCAGCTTCAACTAAGCACCAAGCGTTTAGAATGCTCAAGGGATGTGAAATGATTGGCTCTTCTCACATATTTAGTTCTGAAATTTCAGTCTTCATCCTCCTCTGCCTAACTCCACTAACTGGTCCTTTAGATCTTGTTTGGCATCTCTGAAGAACAACAGCAAAGGGGTAAAGTAAAGATGGAACTGCTTTTGCTTCCATGTTTAGTAAAAGAGACCACATCTTGCAGTCGATACAGAAAAGTGGCTTAAGACTGGTCCCTGGCAAACTGATACTCTACTTAGTTTCCACAGTATAATTTTCAAAAATGTCCATGTGAAAATGCAAGCACGTGCACCAAGGATTATTTTGACACATGGTATCCATCACTTGGATTTACTAATTTTCCAAAATAAACTGCTTTGTCAGTTTCCCTGTGCATGTGAATTTTTCAGTAAAGGCAATGTGTAACGTTACAAGACACATTCATGTGCTGACCTTTCACAAAACCAGAATTGTTAGTAAGGCTAGGGTGGTGGGAAGCACTCCGTTTCATTTTGGCCACAAACTAAAATACGCAGATTTGAAAAGAGAAGCTAACCGGCACTAGCTTGTGGCCTAATTCTTCTACCTCACATGAGTGATCTGACCGAGGACGCAGCACTAACAAAAGTAACTTGCATGACAAATGTTTATATAAGCAGATCCTTTCAGAAAATTTATCTGCATATGACATGCACAAACCAGGCCTATGCAAGTAACACCAACTACAGCTTATTTCCAGACCTAATTTAGAGGCTCTGTGTTCCTTTAGTTGGCACAGGTATTTCCACAGCACACACTCACAGAGCCAAGTTTTGTGTATTCCTTCCTATTCCTAGAATCACAGCTTAACCCCTACTTCTACACAATATCCCCTATTACTTCCCATTCACAGGGTATTTACACATGTTCAGTTTATTGATGGACTGAGTTCTTCCTTACTTGACAAGATGGGGTTTTTTTAAATGTTTTGTATTTCCAGTTAAATACCACACTGGATTTGGATTAATTTAGAAACCAAAATTCCAGCTTTTCTATATAACCACGCAGTGGCTATGGGACTTCATGAAACTTAACCATGGAAAGTTACCAATGCAAGTCACTTGAAGCTACAGCATGATCCCCTCCAGGCCACAGAACAATGTAGCTACAACTCCTCACTTCACTTGAGTCTCCCTTTGAAAACGGTTTATACCATTGCATGCTTCTTCAAGAGAATTTGCATGAGATCAGTTTATTTTATTCTACTTTGACCAAACTATGGCTCACATTTTTACAGAAAAGCTTTTCGGCACTTACGCATGCTGTCTCATAAAATTGACCTTTATTCAAAAGAGCTCACAGTAACACAGGTTTTTAAGCTGCACAATCTAAACTTTAAATGCACTGAATTAAAACTAAGTTTTCCTCAGGGTAGGCTGGTTTCCTAGGGGGAGGATGGTTACACAGTCACATGTGCTATTCTTTTTTCTATTTGTCATCAAATTTTGAAGCCATTCACTCGTTTCAACTAAATGCAGTGAAGGCAAAACAGCTAACTCCAAGACCTGTTTTGTTACCACAGACCCTTAAGAAGCCAGCCTTGTTCCTTCTCCTTTCAACTTCCACCGAAGGCAGGAAGAAGATTCAAAGAAGCAACAACAGTCACACATCTTCAAAGCACCAGAGAAAAGCAAATCTGTTTGATTAGGTTTCTGTTCCCCAGATCAACCTTAACTTCCCATTCCTAGCTCAGATACAGCCCAGGTCCTGTCCTCCTACTCCTCAAGGCAGTGAAATCTAGTTTTTGTCTGAAAGGCTGAAAAGCCTTCAACTGGCAGAGGGTAATCCTGGTATATCTCCACGAATTACATTAGCGGAGTAAAGATTCCTGCTGTGTGGACTCTTAATTTTCACTTTCCTACAGCTGCTGTGTTCAGAACAGCAAAAAACACTTTAAGGGTCTGAAAACACGTTTGTCTCAGCGTCTGGATAGGCAACTCTGGACAACAACATTGGAACGGTCAAGGATCATCATCAATTTAAGTCCATGTTAGAAAGTACTTCTGAAAACACAGTTACAGGCAGAATGGTAACACGGAGCAGCTTTTAACTAAGAATGTTTCACAGAGCTAAATGAAAACCTTGTGGCATGGTCTGGAGCTGCACTCATCCTCTCCAAGGAACTGCTGTGGCTGCATAACCTGAGCCGTGCACAGCCATTACTACTGCAGATCTTCACTAATCACATATGTTATTGCAGCTTCCAACTTGAATTCTTTTGGAAGATGTAAAGGAATATTTCTCCTCCTTGTCTCCCTCTCCTCCCTCCCCACTCCTGTCCCATATAAAAATCTACATATTCCAAAAATCCAGACATAAAAAAAAATAAAACTTTCTTCCCCTTGAAGCATTGCTCCTGCCTTAAACGATATCAAATAAAAGCACTTCTGTAAGGAGGATACTTCTTACAAGTATCTGTATATAGAAATAACGAAATGATCCTTGAACTGTATAATCAGCCTTTGTAGAAGGAAGTTCATTCTAGGAGGACACAGAACTTCCCACCCGCGCAGCCCCAGAGCTGCCCGTCACGGACATCTGACTTTGTACCTATTGTATTACATTACGCGGTGATGGGGGTTAGTGTTTTCAGCTTGCGGATTCTGGCAGGATCCCCAAAGTAATTTTCAATTAAAAGGTTAAATGCTGGTACTTGTCAACGTGAAGACATGCAGTGCCATAACAATATGAAATAGCTTCCTTACAATTAAATTAATTTCATCAGGTATTTAAGTAGGAGTTGCAATATTATGCCTTTAGGTAACTTGTAGAAATACCTAAACGAAGTGCAATCATTTTTCTGTCACTACTGTGTCTCAAGAGGAATACAAGCCTGGCTTTCAAATGAATGATTCGAATACATGTAGATCCAACAAATATTTGAATATTTTTGTTTCCATTAATGGCCTGTTTTTGTTAAATTAACCATGTTGTTAAAAAAAAAAAAAGACATTTTTGTTTCCAGTGCTAGTCTGTTTTTCCCCCCAAACACGTAAACTAGCCATGAATGAAGAAATAGTGATGCTTCCAGACAATCACACAAAGAATCAGCAACTTTGACTAAAAGGAGACAGTACTAAATAAATTTTTAAAAATCCCAGGTTAAGCTTCCTCTAATCAAACTGTTAAATAGTCAAATTATTTCTCTTTATATGTCCATAGAAAAAGGCTTGGGAAATAGAACACACCTGAACCAAGGAAAATACAGTAAGTGATAGGTAACTTCTGGGAACTGAAGGCTCGCTCTTACCCCTAGCGAACTCAAGAACAAGACTTTCATAATCTTCAGATGTATATGACTGGGCCTCTAATTCTTATCTCTAATTTGATTGAAGAGTGAGAATTATGAAAATACATGAAAGTATGCTTAGCCAGAATTGTGAAGCAGACTGGGCCTGTGGCTAAGGCTCTGGCCTGGATTCAGAGGATGAACTAACAAGTTTTCCAGTTCTAATGCTCTTGCAAGCACTAAACTTCTACATGTTTCAGTTTCCTCAGGTGTAAAGGGACAATAGTGATGCTTACTCCAATTTGAAATATACTTAGACATCTATCAACGAAAAAAATTTCATAGTTATTTTTAATATAATTGATTTTCAAATCTGTTATGTAAAATAACATTCTCAAATGCTGTTTCTGTTACATTAGGAGTTCAGTGCAAAGATCCTATGCCTGGGTCACCGTCTGAAGTGTTGCAGGATTTAAAAAATATGTGTGATTAAAGCTTTGACTCAGCAAAGTCTTACAAATGAACTCAATGTAAGTGATGGGATTATCCTTGTATTTAAAAGTAAGCGTACATACAACTTATGTGTTTAAATGCAGAAGTTCATCTTGGCTGCAAGAAATATACTACATACAGAAACAAGCAAGAATAAATCTTAATTTTCCTGTGCAGATGTAGGTGACAACCCCCCCTCTCCTAGCCTTGTAACTTGTCCTCCATTCATCAGCTGGTGTGTTTATTTTTGCTAAATGTGATGTGACTAGCAGAACTTAGGCAATGAAAACTTTTTAATCAAGTGAAGATCTTTTAAAGAAAAAAGAGGACCTGCTTCACTCCTCAAAATGCAAGGTCAAGAGTTACATACACAAGTTTAGAGCCCAGTTTCATTTAGTTATGTTTACAACTAAGAAAAGGAAACATTTCTTTATACAACCTGTGAAACCCACATAGAGTTACTGAACTAAATAATGTTTTGGCAGTAACAGAAATAGGTAAGTGTATTATCATTAATAATCCTTGTACTTACGCAGGTTATAACTGTGTATCTGATCACAGAGCCCACATGAGTAAATCAGAGAGAAGTTACTTCCATCTGATGCCCAGCACTACCCTTAACCCCAGAGAAAGCATTGCAGAAATGTGTTTTATGCACTCACCTACCACCAGAGTATCAAGGTTTTCAACCAGTAGATATATGAGCAGTCCTGTATTTCAATACCTAGAACACAGAATTAGAAATCAGTCTCTTACTATCAGGAGTTGTCCCTCCAGCCTCACATTGTAAGACGGAGTGCAGTGAAGACTATCAGTAACTTGAGAGTGAAACACATACATTGCTATGGAGTAACATAGGTGGAAAGGCAGGAGAGATTTTTGAAGGTGAAACTCAGCTCTCCTCAACTTTATCAACTTCGGTGAAGGGCATCGTCTTATACTTACTGCAGAACAAAGATGCGAGACTGAAAACAGTCCTATCTCTGCTAAACATTTCCCTACAGATATGACCTTCTCAAAACCTGACCTCTTTCTGCGTACTCCTGGGAAATGCTCTGGGAAAGCATGGGATATGCGGTCTTGACTTTAAAGTACTAGCAGCATTTATCAGCAGTGGAAATGAGAAATGAGTTATTCTTACACTCCAAGGAATGAATAGGAAAATAGGGAGAAAAGAGAAACTACATATTTGTTCCTGATTTGTTATTTATTTTCCTTGTGTATTTCCTTCATTCTTTCTCTATAAAAGCAGAATATGATAATTTCTTTTCTGCTTTCCAGGCTTGGATAGAGAAATACAGTCAGTTTACATGAGGCTTAGAAGACAAACCGTGGGAGAAGGAAGGAATGAAGCACGCATCAGCAGAAGAGATGATACCTGAAACTTGAAGGAGACAGGGCAGTAAAGCGGCCCGCATGGTTTCATCTGCACAAGGCATAGCTGTAGACAAAACATGGCACTGTCTTTAAAATGATGAAAGGAAACAAGTTAAAACTACAGGTACCCTTTTCCATTCTGCCTCTATTTCTTCCTATGTATGTCCAAGACTACTTTTTTTTTTTTTTTTTTTTAAGCAAAACCAAAAATCACAGCTAGGTTTCTTTCTCCCTTTCATTGGAACGGTAAGCTGCTTTGTCCATGGCCCCTGCTGCAACAGCCACAGTGCTTCTGCTTCCTTCCAGCCTCATAGTTCCTTCCAGGATGGCGACCCCGTGCTAGCTGCAGGCAGATGCTTCAGCAATCGTACAGTGAGGGCGCTCTCTACGTTGCTGCAATGACTTTAGCAACCAGAGGTGGATTATAACATCAGCCAAACAGAAAGTCATCTGCATTCCTCACAGACTACCAGGAGGCTACCTGAAAGCTAGGTCATATCTGTAGTGATATATATACACCTAAAACATCTGTCATTCCATGGTAGTTACTTCTGCGTGGGCTCTTCCACACCGCTAACTGTCCATAAGTATGAGTTAACTTGGCCTTCTCTCCTGTAACCACTTCATAAAGTTTCTCTTATGGCAGGACTAGAGCAGTGAGAAAGGCAGTTAACAGAGCATACCTTATGTACTGTGGTTTCCCTTTCATTTGTACCTAATAGTAACTTATTTCTGTCTGTCCTTACGTGTGTGAAGTACACCAGCAGCTGCCAAACTGAATATAAAGGTATGTTTCCTCATATTGTTTTGTAAAAACCATTCCAATATAAGAGAGAACACCTGTGTCAGGAAAAAAAAAAAGTTGGTGAAAGAAGAAAGCAAGTAAACATAAGAAGATGAGGGAAAGTGAAAAAATATGAAAAATATGAACTGTTATAATGTGTAGACATCAGGAATTCGGGTCTGATGAGAGAGAGAGGGAAAGAGTAGGAGAGAAAGAGAAGCTGACACTTAGGAAAGGAAGAGTACTTAGCAACAACATTTGACTAGACCAAAAATGAGACAGACGAAAAAAAAAAAAAAAGACAGACTTAAGCAGGATATGTTTGGGCTTGGTAAGGTAACTCTTCCAGAACAACATGGGTTAGATTAGAGCTTTTGGATTAAAATAGCTTTATTGGAGTTAAGAGCAGAGTCAGCTTCTTAGTTCAGAAGGAAATTTCTGTTCAGGAAATTCATAATCGCAGCCTTCAGTACCAATCAAGAAGAGGAGATAGGATTTTTTTCTTTTTTTTTTTTAAATGCACAGGACGTCAGTAGAAGGAAGGGTGGATTACTCTACATAGGTAAAACTATGGGGTGCACCAGCCCTAACAGCACTACGACCACACTTTGTCACAGAAGTCACAGTTAATGATGAGGTCACATTCAGAACTGCTAAATTCTTTACGGCCTTTTCATGTCATAGGACTATGGCATTGGAAAATGATTTTTATGAGCTAGTCTGCAACTGCTTTATCAAGCCATTCAAAATAATCTAGTTATTTCCATGTTTTGTACAGATACCTCATTAAGATACAATCAACTTACATTAATTTAAAAATAAGTTTTTAAGTTATAGCCAGCTTTATCAAACTAACTCTATTTTCACATCTATAGATTCCACTCATCTATTTTGTCAGTTCAAATAGTTCAGTTCCACATCCAGTCAAACTTGATTCCTTCTGAGAAGTCTAAACAACTGTATATTTAGCTCTCTGGGTTTATTTTATCAACAGCTATGCTACCTACTTTTAATCCTTCTACTACAATGCCCATTTTCTAGAGAATCAAAATTCAGTGAATTTACCATTACCTTTAAGCACGCCCAACAGAGGATGTAATACTGCCCTGGGAAAATCAGCAATATTAGATGTTAACTCAGTGTCAGAAATTATATGGGTTCCGGTCTTTGCATCTTGAAAAAGAAATTGTAGAATTAAAGAATAGAGAGAAAAAGCAGCTAAAGCGATCAATAGTTTGCAGCAGTTGACTTACAAGGATAGACCAAAAAGTCTAAGATTTATCATTCTGGAGAGAAGATCAAGGGGAAATACAATCAGGATTCCCAAAATGATAAGGAAAGAGTGAAAAATTAATGTAGAAATTTTATTCACAAAAATCCTGCAATTTTCAGGCTATTGGGAGACACTGAATGAACATGTAATACAAAACAGATCAAGTACTTCTTACGCAGTGGCCAGTACACCTCCTGACCTTGCTGCCACAGGAGGCGGCAAGGACAGAGTGTACCAGCACGTTCAGAAAAGGATTATGGACAAGAGGACCATAAGTAGACAACATACAACGATTTTTGGTGGGCTGCACACACTGATATCCCTATATAGCAACTGCAGATGCTGGGGAGTCTAAGGAGAATGGACCACAGCAAGGCTCCAGGCTCAGGTGCACTACCTAGAGAGCGTCTGCTGTTGCAACAGTTGGAGCTGCAGATCCAGTGAGGCATTTCTTATCTTCTTATTTAGATGACCTTAAGTAAACAGCCACTTTATTTAACTACAAAGGAAATGTTACCTGACCTAAATACCGACTTCAAGATCGCTACACACAGGTCAGGTTATTGTGAAACATGCAGCCAAACTAGGATGCTAGAGGAGAGCTGTGTGGAAATGTCAGAATGCATTAACCTGCACTGTATATATGATTAGGAATGCGCAAATAAAAGAAGAGCATTTCTGTATTTAATTTGTAAGATCTGTTCAACAGCGTTAGGCATATTTATCCGGAGTACAGTGCACTGGTATACATACAAAGAGTTTTTCACAACTCAGTAATTGTCCCAGCTGCAGAAGTCACACAAAATAAAAGCTTCCCATGGAAAACCATTACCATGTCAAACCAGTATGCAAACCTGGAGATTGTGGGTCCTACAATTTTTTTTGAGACATAACATTGAGAACAACATCACCATCCTTCCTGTGAGTAATGAGCACAGCAAGTCCCCTGAACAAAAGCCTTTCTTTCAAGAGCAGTTCTCCTGAAACCACAAGGAGCATAGAAATATATCTAAGCAATGCATCTTCAAGTTTTCAGGATATATTACAAACACAGCTGCGCAAACGTTAGCATACAAAAAAATGAATTTTAGCCAATTAGCACACAAATCATCATTTAAAAGCCCTTTTAGTGTCATTTTTGTTTCAGTCAGAAGAACTTAAATTTCAATTGCAACTATTCTGGGATATTTATTTTATGGTAATCCACTTTTCTAAAGTTTGAATCTACTTTACTTTCATTGGAAAAGATGTTTCTAAAATGAAACATCTGGCTAAAAGAAGAGAAGGAGTTTTGGCATTGCTGGGCTTTAAAAATCTTACATATATGAACCTATGGTAACATGCAAATCAAAAAAAAAAAAAATCAAGGAGAAAAGCTGTCATGGGCTTAGTCCTGCCAGAAGGACGATTGTTTTTCTTCCAAAATAGAAGTATTACAGCAGCTTTTAGATTTGAAAAGTACCACTTATCTTGACCAAAGAACATAAGACACTGGTTGATACCTATATAAATTTTCACACTGCGTATTTCTTTCATACACTGCTGCATTCTATTGTTATGAATGGGAAATACTTATGAAAGATTCTTCTTTGAATACCATATAATTCTGATTAGACCACAAATACGTTGATGATTTTATCAACAAGATTTTGGCTGTGTATAAGTTAAGAGAGTCCTTTTAATGAGAAGAAAATTATCCTTGTTTCATGGTCCTTTCCTTCCTTGGGTGCTCAGAGATGGAAGCAGTAGAAGGGACTTTAGCAAAGGTATTTTTGAGCAAGTTATAAGCACAAGTTAAACCGGGAATGCGAAATATGTTTTATGTTATTGGGAAGTAAAAATGCCTGGTCCATCTAAATGCATTAAGTGGAATAACTATGCCATTTGTACTATTAATTGTTTAAAATAAATGTTATTAAAAATAAGTGATAACAGAACATGTGAAAATCTGGAAATTCATGAAATTTGGAATAAATGTTGACACTGTGGAGTAGCTTCCAGCTCTGTACACTGATTTGCTAGTCTTTCAGAGGGGTAATGACAGATGACCTTCAGTGCAGCCTTCACTTTCAAACCATTAAGGATTTGTTAAATTTTGTGGCCTTCTAGAAAGAGTTATTTTCCCTATAGCATCAAGGTTTGATCTACTACGGTGAAAATATCTTAAGGCATAAGTGATTCTCAAGTTTAACCACTGAATCGAACATAAAATCTCATGCAATTTCTACACACTCCTTAAAACATTGCCACCCAAGCACTAACCAAAAGGGAATAATTTAGGATCAGGCAAGAAATTATGAATTTCCTCTATAAAACTTTTGGGTCATTCCATCAGCTTCATCCACAGAACAGCATGCTGTATTATTCCTCTAATAAACTCATATAGCTCTGTAAAAAATCAGTTAGTTCTTGTTATTCCATCCCACTATGGATGGAACCAGAACCTGGCTCTTCTGTTAGTTAGAAACCTAAACTGCAGCTCAAATTTCCTCAAGGCCAGTTTATATCGATTTGTTTGTGTTTAATTGTTGTCTTTTAAATAGCACTGCTTTTCTGGTATTTTCTCCCATGGATATATTTATAAGTCACATCTCAAATTTCATTTTGCTAGGCTAAATAAACCATTGCCAATTTAGTTTTGTTTTGCAGATAAGCTTATCATTCCCATGATCCTGGTAACTCTTCTGTGGATTTGCTGTGGCTTGAGTTCCCCTTTTTTCAACAAGGAAAACTAGAGTTGTACACGCTATTCATATACAGCTTTATCATGCCTTGTCGGGCACAAATACTTCCTTATTTTAACTGGGAAGACTTGGTCAATCTCAAATTCCATTTGCCTTTTTGTGCCTGGAACATATTCCTGGCTAGTAGTTATTCTGTGATCCCCTCGTATACTCAGGCCTGTCCCTTCCTCTGTTGTTTCCAAACAATGAGCTTCCAGCTTATATCCAAATGGTCAGTGATCTCAAAATGCATGACCTTGCACTTCATTCCATTAACTTTCAGCCTGTTCTTATTACTCCAATTCTAGAGGTCATCCATTTCTTCCTGTAAGATATTCCTGCCCTTTCTGAATCAGCAATGGGTCCCAACTATATATCATCAAATTTCCTCAACGTTCTCTGTCTTTTTATGACAAAGACATTAGTAAAAGTATAAACATATCCAGTCCCTGACTGATCATCAAGGAACTTCATTTGTATCCTCCCTTCCTGCCCAGTACTTCCCCTCTCAACAGAACCCACTCTCCTCCAGGCAGTTCCTTACCCACAGTGCCGGTACAAATCCCCACCTCCCACAGTCTGACACTAGCAGTCCCCTGTTGCTCTCTAGCAAATGTTTTGCTGCAAAACATCTAGAACAGGCATACTTTTTCTATACAAGCTATTGTTTTAAATACCTGTTTAATGGCTGTGATCAACTTTGGCAAGCACATCTCACATGTTGTCACTTTTTTCTTTTTTTTAAATCTCCATTTTCAATCATATTTGTCTTTAACAGTTTTTCTCAAGCCTTGAAAGCACATTATATCCACTTCAGGAGGGAGTATGGAGTGGCACACTGATTCAGATCCTGAACTGTCTAGTCTTGAAGAATATTTTTAAATAATTTTCCTTCCTCATTGTCCTCCAATCCCTTGGCAGAAAAGTAAATTATATTACACAGAGATTGTTCAGTACTTTCTAATTCTAGATCATTTGTTTGATTGAGATCTTTACCAGAAAGAGACGACAGACATGAAAAAGCTTCAACACAGTGGGAAACAAAATAAAATAACATTTTAGTTGAAAAGAGATAGCTTGAAGGAAATATGGTTGAACAGGGAATGACTAGTCATTATTTTCACAATAAAAGAATAAAGTAGGAGTACCACGTAAATGACGTAAAACAAAAAAAAAGAATTCGTTGCCATAGGATATGTGGAAGTCAAAAGTAAGAATGTCTTATGAAAGGGATTTGATCAGGTCATGAAAGATAGATATGCCCGTGTTATTAAACATAACAACCCAGCACGAGATATTCTTAAGCTGCCAATGTCCCAAATTTGAGTGGGGCTATACATGACCTTAAAAGAAATGGCCACTGTTAGTACTTCATGAAACGAATATCTGGTCTGACACTGTGATTTTTGCTGTAAAACATGATTGGCTGGAACATCTAATACAGCTAATTTATTTAATGATCTCCAATTATACCATCCATGGCGTTGAACAGAACTCAGGCCCCTTCATCAATACATAGGAAATACCCCTTAGAAATTAGTGGAACATATTTCCATTCTATTCATCCACCCACACAAAACTCCAGAAGTCTGTACAATCTTATTTTATCATGCTTCTCAACAATTTATTCAGCTCTCTGCTGAAATGAACTCGGTCCCACATCCCTCTTGCACAGCAAATTGTGTAATAACAAAACGTAAATAACTAGTCATGTATCGAAAACCATGAAGATCAATTTTACAGGAAACCTTAGCACTTTGACGTACTCAAGTGAAGCACCTCGTGTCCAATACAAACTCTACTTGATGGTATACCTGGAAGATCCAACACACTCTAGGGAGTTCAAACTCAGGCAAAAGTATGTTTCCTGCTAGAAGCATAAGACAAACTCACAGCCCCAGAAGGAGGCTGTAAGTGGAAGAGAGATGGAGGCTGAATCATTTTTCTCCCAAAATCAAGGAATTGTTTTGGCTTCTTCTTTGCTGAGGTCATTTTGTGTCTGCATAGATAATAATAAATAAATACATTGTAATCACTGTGGATTTATGAGACAACTATAGCTATTTGGGCTCTTGCAGAAAGCAAGGCTGGGAAAATAAGCTGGCAATTTTCTTGATGTGTCACATGCCCAACTAAAACAAGCTTAAATATAATTTCCCTTATTCATCTATATTTAAAAAAAAAAAAACCCAACCACAGCTGGCATTAAACCCATAGTGTGTGGGCAGCTATATTATGTGCCCATTTTGCAGACTTCAGGAGCACTCACAGGCTGGTTACAACACTGACAAAGCAAATCCTACCCCAACTGATTCTCACACACCATTGACAATCAGTCCTCTTCCTGCTTATTCTTCTGTCCTAAATTAATGTTCCAAATTCTACACCACTAGCTACACCCTGCTGATTTTGTGTCATACTTACAAACACAATACAATCATTAGAGGGTTTCTCCAGATGAGCCACCACAGAAGTAAACCTCACATTTTAATTATTTTTTTTTATTTCTCCTGAAAGGGAAAGTTATTGATGTGACATCTTAATTTGGATATCTATTGATTGGTATAGCAAGCTGTCTCTGTCTCTAAGATCCCAGCTGCTTCCTCTACAGATGTTAAACTTTTTGGAGCTTCTATAGGAAAAGGACAAGGTTCAAAATATTAGGAAGTAATAATACGATATTTCCTGAAGTGGACCTTATAAGGCCAACTCAACCTGACACGTCATTTTATTAATACTGTGATTTGCTGAAGTGATTTTCAAACTCTCATTAAGTAAGTGGTGTTTTTTCCTTAGCAATGCCTTTCCCACCACAAGAACAGATACTGGAAGCTACTAAGGGTGCTATTTCAGTCCTAAGTTCCCATTCACCTACAGCTTTGGCATATAAAAGGACGTAGGGATCTGCTTTGGGATCCCTACTGACACGCTATACAAGAAATACATACCTCGGGCTTCAAACCATTTTACTACCAGCTTTTTGCCATTTTGTCTGTACATTTATTTAGGTAGTCTTACTTAACTGAAAAAGATACAGTATGTTGCTTTTTCCATTTTTAAGTTCTCCAAGGGACTCATCACGTACCTAAGCTTTGCAGAGAGAAGAGAGAAGGGAAGGAGACATGAGGAACTCCAACCATTTTAGTCAAGAATGCACAGCTTTTAAGTGGTCAGTGAATTGAATTTGCCCTGCCGTCAAACATAAACTACTGAAAACAGTCAGATCTTTCACATAAAGTGAAAATAAAGTTTTGGCTGTCTTAGCAGGAAGAATTCAACAAATGGAGTGAACATGATAAAAACTTCTGTAACAATATTGGCAGCCTTGTAGGACTCCACATTCAAAGCTGACAAAAATATATTCTTAAGAAAAAAACATTCTGGTATCTTCCCTAGGGATAGTGGCACATCTCTAAGGATATCCATGAACAAGGCCCAAAAACTAATCCCTATGCACTCACTGAACATGGCATTTCTCTGTTGCTAATGTTACAATCAGAGGTGCCAGTTTACTTAGCAGAAAGTACTCTAAATTATCTTAGTAACATGACTGAATATTAACTATCACAACTACTACATGAGGCCCATATCCTGAATGGGAGTGAGGAAGCGGACCTTGGTGCCCACAGACCAAACAGGACCAGGACCAGAACCCCCTTTCTCTAAGCATTGCCAAAGCCTGCATGAAGTGAAGCAGTTTAAGATGACAGAACAGATGAAGGGAGGGGACTGCACATACAAACAAGCAGAACGAGCACATGGGACCACTTGCAGTCATGTTAGTTCTACATTTATGTATTTAATTTTCATGGGTAAGATAGTATGTCAGTAGCAGGAGCCTAGCTAGCTGTAGTGAAAATGGGTTGCCTTTAATTTTCCTTTCTTGCTGACCAGAAGACCCAGAGCACTACAAATGCATATTTGCCACCTATGAGATTTTGCAAGGTTTTAAGAGCCAGGAACAATATATTGCACAACATGGGTTATGCTGTGAAGTTCCAGCTTCCCTGAAGTCCACAGCAAAATTCCCATTGACTCAAGCAGAGCCAGGACTTCCTATCAGTTCCCAAGAGGTCAGCTGTGCTGAGAACTGTGAGCTGTGTGCATTGCAAAGAGCAAGTATCACCAACCCTTCAGTTTGCACTCACTCTTTTTGTGATCGTTTTTGCATGTGGTGGTTTTAGCTTTGCATGCTTTATGGATCAAGAAGCCACCACAGCATTCTGGTTTTATTTATTTCATGCAATAACGAGGCACGCTTAGTTTCTGTTTTCCAACCAAAAGTGATGCAGGGATGGAAATTAGATAAAACCTCGTAATTCATCTGGTTTCCCACCCCCACCACCTAGCCCTCTTTGTAACTACTCATTTGTTGCAGCTCAGTTACCAAAACTTTTCCCTGCTCCAAATAAGCTTCAAATCTTGTTTCTTTAGCTTTGGTTACACATTATCAACAAACCTTAAACTGTTCTTGCCTTACTGGCTCATGCATGGGATCTGAAAACAAACCTAGATTTGGATGAATTCCTGCCCCCATAAGGACAGTAGCTGACCATGGAAAGGCATTGCAGCTCTCTGGCAGTACTGCCCCTGGCAGCTACCACCATCAGATCCTCTGGCCTCCACAGCCAGGCAGCAAAGAGGAGAAGACTAAGATAATCTGTGTAACCGGATAGAGCCTGAGCTGTAGGAAATTTTGCAAGCTTGGTTTGCACAAGTTCGTGTGAATTTTTCCTTTTATTTTTCCATATATGCGTTTTTGCACCCCCTGAATTTCACTTTGAGTTTTAAGTTTGAACAAGAATGTTAAAAGCGCAAATTGAAACTCACTTGAAACCATCAGGTTTCATTTGCAAAACCGTAAGTGGGCTTCAAGTTGTTTGAAAGGTGCAAATTAAGGAATTTAGGTGAAACTTACATCAGACGGTTTTATATCTAAATGCAGCGCAAAACTTGAAAGTAGGCAAGTTTTTTGTGGTTCTGTAAGAAACACTTCATGCAGCAGTTCTCCTGGGCTTACTCTTGGTGTAAGTGGAGAAATGCACTCTCTGCACTCACTTGCCTAAGATACTGCAATACTCTAATATGTCAGGTTATTTTTTCTTTAAACTTCTGCTCAGTATCTCTCCTCCTTACTCTCTATGGAGCAGAACCAGCACCAAGACCTTAGGGCAATGAACTTTTATAATAATTCCCCAGAAATCTCCTCTCCTATTTTAGAATCTAAGGGGTTCCGTGCTCATGGTTATGCGCCATCTGTTATTATCTACAAAGACTAAAATGCCAAGGATGGTTGTCAGCTGTCAGTTCTGCCCCTCTAAACAGGGTGTTACAGGATGTCTTATTCAGCATTTTCAGTCACAGGAGAGGGAAGATTCTTTCATTCAGAGCAGGGAATAGCCTTCACAGCTGCAGAACACAGGAGGCCCAGGGAACTTCCCAAGGCCAGCAGCTGTGGAAGCAAATTTTGGCTGGATTGGTCCATTATTGTTGATGTACATAAGGCCTGAAAATCAGTGTCAGGAAACACCACCATGCAGAAAGACCCATGGTCTTATTTTTCATATTTAGCTATGCAACCGTATAATAGTTAAAACTTGCTTTGATGTTATGCTCAAGATTGTTAGTATTAATAAAAACTTATGCCAGCTGTTCCGGTGAAGTCATATGTAAAGGAAAACTAAGACCTGCCACCACCTCCCTTTTCAAGTAAAGCAATCCACCAGTGCTGTAATCATGACTTGAAAAAGTTGTCTCAAGCACAAAGTTAAACTGAGTCAGACATCTCTTCTTTCATACTGTAGTATGTACAAAGTTGGGAACATTCAATTTTTTCTCTTACTGCAACTTAAGCACTAACTACTTACCATCCTAAATTACCCCACAGTATAGCTGTATGCCCGATCCCATTGCAAAAGCTCATC
This sequence comes from Tauraco erythrolophus, assembly GCF_009769465.1. Classification (NCBI taxonomy): domain Eukaryota; kingdom Metazoa; phylum Chordata; class Aves; order Musophagiformes; family Musophagidae; genus Tauraco; species Tauraco erythrolophus. The sequence continues at coordinate 15,720,789 of NC_141478.1, read as the reverse complement.
TTTCAGAAGCTTCCTAGGAGACCTACACGAAGACAACGAAATCTAACATGGTATTCGAGACTACACTTTGTAGTACTTCCGGCTCTGTCATTACACACAACCCTGAAGATGAGGACGTTTTCTGACAATCAGCTGCCGAATTGCTTGAGTCTTCTTGTAAACTCTGCGCTAACTCATATTTTTGCACCCTGATTTCAACTCCTGTAACATAGAGGCAACTCTTCCCTAACTTCACTCAGGTGTGTGTTTAGTTCATGACCTTCCGATATTCTCAGATGTAAATTCAGAACATTATTAGCAATACATGTAACCCCACAAAAGTCTAAGACGTTTCCCCAACACGTTCAGGCAGACAGTAGACACGATCTTTCCATTTCTTTCCAGTTTCAGTCTGAGGTGAAGCGGCAAAGACTGCCCCTCCAAAACTAATATTCTGCAAAGCAGCAGCAGATTCCACATTCCTTCTTTCATACCCTGCAGAGCAAGCCAGAAAGTAAGAAACAGACTTGCTCAACAGCTGAACAACAGAGACAGAAACAGATCAATTCAGAAAAGACAGCCAAAGAAGGAGCTGGAGATAGTGCCAAAGCCACCAGCTTCCTCCTGCTGGCTATGCAAGTAAGAAAGAAGCCTAGAACAATGGAGGCAGTACAACAGGATTACTCTGGGGTCATTTGGTTTACTTCCCAAATGGCTGCTAACAGATGCCTCCAAGCAAAATTTGCTCTGCGGTGCTGCTGCCTCATCACCCTGGAGCCACACACTCCATGCTCACTTTGGCAAACTGCTTCTCCTTGTGTGCTTCATCTACCAGGCTGAGACCCAGACATCGATGCGCCCATGGGGAGGGGCCCAATCTCCACCGGCTCCCCTGTGTTTTGGACCCATCCCTATAACTGGTGATTATTCCTTTGGCAGTGCTTGCCTGCCAAAAAAGCATCTCCCAGCCCACCCGTGTGGGTGGGCTAAGTGCAACTAAGGAAAGGATTGATATAGAATGGGTCAAGTGACAAGCAGAGAGGATCAAAGACCACTTGAACAGCACAGAAACAGAGGATAGTGAGGCAGGAGAAGACACCACAAGGGACAGATCATGGAAAGGAACAGAGAATTTGGGGAACAAGAACATAAAGGGAATACTGACACAGTGGCTCCCAACCTATGGCTTGAGGGCAACACATTGTAATGTTGTGTGTGACACAGAAATTGAAAACATTCTGAGGAGGACATGGAAAACAAAGACAGACATTGCCAGCAGCGTGATACTTGCTCGGTGTTGCTGTCGATAAGCCAATGTAGGTTGGGGAGCACAGATCTGTCTCCCTTGGCTAGAAGTTAAAATTACTCCACCTGATTCCCCTCTTTTTTTTTTTTTTTTTTTTTTTTTTGTGGCTACATCTCTGGTTTGATGAATTTGGCTCTGGAGCTGGCTAGCTCTCGCTGGCTACAGTACGTGTAGGCACACTCTGCAGCCAAGATAAAACAGTCACAGCCCACTTCCCTACAGACAAGTGAATATCACACGAAATATCCCTAGCACTGCCTGTGGCTGAACTGGCCTCTAATTCTCCATGCTGCTTATTTTGGTGCTCTCGCCAATGATATGGTGACAGGCATGTGGAGAGATGCTCACTGCTGCTTTCTGGGCTGATCCTGTTTCTGAGGGTATGTGTGAATTCGCCACACTTCACAAGTACCCAACACAACACAAAAAATTAAAGATTCCTGCTGGAGATCAGATGAAGGCAAAGACTCTCCTTGAGAATCAGAAGATAATGAAATTTCTTCATTTCTAACCAAATAACACCAGAATGTTTATTCTCTTGTCCCCATTTCATGTACATGATGATTTTGAAATATTTGTGATTATTTTATAATATGCAGCAAAATGAATGCTCCTTACACACAGAAATAAACAATCCTTTTTCTCCCTGCCATAAACACACACAAAATTCTAGAAGAAACCTCCTCCACATCCTTCCTTTGTGGTTGTGAACTCCTCAGGGGCTGACACAGCTCCCAGCAGAGCCAACAGAACACTTGCCATTGCTTTTAGTGAGAATATGATTGTGCCCCTTTCGAGAGTTAATTGAACAGAGCTGAAGACGTATTGTAGGAGACAGGAGTAAATCAAATTATATGAAAACATTCCCACGGTTTTGATTTACATCACAGAAAGAAGCAAAATATTAGGCATCTTATATTACTTTGTGTTTGCCTGGAGGGCAAATGTGAGGTAAATGTTCAGAAAATTCTAAAAATGTAGCAATAAGCCCTTTCTACTAAGTTCTGCATTACTGAGAATACAAAATTATTCTAAGATGCTGAAGAGCAGTCTCTAATCCTGTTTCAGAGGGCAATAGATTCCACTGGTTTAGATGGGCTATCCCTTTGCAAAACTGAAACTGGAAAACTAATTAAAATCGTGAACACGGCTCTCCAAGCGGTAAACTGGGCAAGTTTGTAGTGTTGCTGACATCTACCGAGAGAAAGCGAAATTGCACATCTTAGCAAAGGGATGAGGGGAGACTTGGCCCCTATTTGTTGTTTGCCATTTTAGTCTTCAGTCGCATTTTACGGATGCTTGCATATTCATTTATTAGTTTATCTTGTATTAACATTCAATTGCTTCGTTTAAGGTCAGTGAGTCAACAGAGATGTTATAGGGAACGTTTAAGAGGAAATATAAGGGACATTGAGAAGATGCCTGTAACCTTCATATAAATGCTGCAGACTTTTTCTTATAGCTGCAAAAGTCTGAATGCCCAAACTGAGACACAGCATCAGGTATATCAGGACGCACATCTAGTTCATACTGACTGCACATAAGGTCCTCAACTGTGGCAGCTGAAGCCAAAATCCACATACTGTGAAATACTGGATTTAGGAAACGATGCTGCCCAGTGATATTGAAAATTCATGTATCATTTGTTCCTACAGGAAATGGATAATTTAGCTAAACTACGGCAGGAATAAAAATACCACCACTAAGAGAATGGTGCTTAAAATAACAATTCAGAGATACTTTCTGATCTGTGTGTCTGTTGTCATGATGACATATGGCAGTTACACTATTCAGGCAATTCAAGAAAAAATTTTGCTGTTATCTCGGGCATTATAAAGTGTATTCTATCCCCATGCTGAACAGAGAAGATTCTAGAGCCATTCTTACAGCCAGGGAATTATAACCATTACTACAGATCTCATGTCTAGAGACTTAATTCCCCAAAGTTAACAGGAAAGGTCTGTATATCTCAGTTTGGGTAATAGCAAAACTAATTGGGGTGAGGGGGGCAGGGTGTGAAGAAACAACATATAAAATTCTAATAGAGTTGGAATGAGTCAGGGTGATAATGACTGTGAGTGGATTTGTGTCTCTACTTCTGGATGAATTTCTCATCATTGAAGTTACACTGAATTTACAGGATTATAAATAAAAACTAATGTGGTCAATAAATACTTGTAACATAGGGCAACACTATCAATCAAGCAGCTTAATTAATTTGCTTTTTGTAATAAGAGAAACATCCACAGTCAAAATTAAACCTCACATTACAAGACTTGATCTGTAATGAAGTTCTTATGAAATGCCCCTCTTACCTTGACAGGGACAGGATTTCAGTGTCTGCAAGGGCTTTTCACATGTGTTAATGCAGATTCTGAAATGGATATAAACATAAGTTGAGATCTTTGGCTCATGTATCTGACGTACAAAATATTCCCAGTAGTGACTCTTGGTCACACAGGGCTAAACCCCAACTTTTTTACATGAGTAGGTCCAATGGTAAAGCTGATACGCACTCAGCTCCCACCGAAGTGTACCTGGAGTATCACACATAGACTAAAAAACACAGCACAGTGTTGAAAAAACCCACTCACAAATGTTCTCTAACTGAAGGTACCTCATTTCCACCTATGCTCCAGTTATCACCTTGAAGTTTCTTGGTACCTAAAGCTTGGCTTCTAAAAGCATTCTGACATGCTACAATCTTGGGAGGGATATACAACTCAGCACACACTTCTCACACCAGGGTCCATCAGGATTCGTGCAGTCATCACTTGTGTCTGATCCCGTATACATTCTCATTGCTCGCACTGGCCTCTTCAGAAAAAGTAGTTGCAATCTTGTCTTTCTGGAATAGGAAAAGGTGGGTCATACAGCTTGTCCACCACAACAATCCTTCAAAGAGCAAATGGAACCTAATCTTTCCCTGCCATGTGTCAGATAGGTTAGAAACCCAGGCCATGTTCTCCCTCTCCCCGAGGGTTGCTAAACTGGATAATAGCTTCCCCAGAGGAGATAAACTTACACCAGTACAGAATAGTTTGCAAGCCTGTGGCTAATGAATTCTTCAGAGACATACAAGAAATACACTTGAAGGGAATAGGCTTTCTGCAATAAAGAGATTTAATTCCAGCTGAATTCTACAGTCACCTCATCATTGGATGGTGTGATTTCAGAGAAATGACAGCCACCTAACTTCTGAAAAGAAATACCTAGGAATCTTTTCCTCCCATCAGACTGCAGATCCAGAGTACCTGGAGGTACTTCCTTACTAGCTCTCTTTCTGCTTTCTGGTGTAATGTGGACTTTGCACAGATCTTTCAGAGGGCGCTTCTCACGTGTTCTATAAGAAGCCCTAGCACTTAACTCATGGCTGTGCCCTTCACTCTGTGCTCACACTTCTGAAAACTGCACAGCACAGTGCTCAACACTGTAACATCTAAGTCTCAGAAATCTCTTCATGAAATGCCATTTATACACTTACATCAATGCACTTAAATGGGCATTTAGGAGGGTTAAGTATCTAGCGAAGCAAAATCCCACGGCCTGGTACTTGGATGGAGTTCTAACACAGTGTTACATTTAAAAACACACAGATCAGAAATAAAGATGAGGGAGCAGATATACTTGAACAACTGTTCCTGAACAGAAATCATTTCCTTATTCTATTATAAATCTATTTCTGATTACCTAAAAAGAATGTTGAAACATTTGGCTTTCTAGAAATAACTTGGTTCCAAAGATGAGTCTCTGAAAAGGCTCATTCTGGCTTGCACTTATTGAAAACCAAGGCACTCAAATTAATATCAGCATTTTGGCAAGTCTAATAACAAAGACTGCCAAAAGTATGTTGTCTATCAAAAGTACACGGAAGAAAGATGTTAGAATATTAAGAACAGATGTCACAGATATCTTCGAAAATACTCATGTTCCCTAAGTACTCTGCAAGGCAAGATACACAAAAGCTCATAAAAGATGAAATTAATGCATTTTGTGCAAATGCTTCAAATGCCATATATGTATGTAACTTACTTATAAACCATATACATTTAAAGATAGTAGAAAGGAGGATTGTGTCCCAATTTGATAACGGCCTTGTATCTTAGAATTTAGAGCTTTAACAGTTCAAAAACATATTAAAGATCACTTTTTATAGTCTGTTATTTAAAAGCATTTTGTTCTGTTTCAGAGAAGGTGGGCAAGGTTTTCCAGTTATTGAGTATTCATTTATTTAAATTTTTATTATTATTCTACCAACAAAGGAAGTTTACCAAAAAACTCCTATTAGAAAAACATCCAAACACCTTAATGAGAGCAATCTTTACATAAAAAGAGCTTATTGTCTAAAATTAAAAGACTACTTAGAAAACCTAAACATCTTGAGAGTTTATTTGAGCCAGCACCGAACGTGCTTTCATCCTCTGCTCTAGTTATTTTCCCTATTGGCAATTCCAAACAGTAAAAATTAAGCCAGCTTCCAAACAGAAAACTGTGACGATTGGCTGCTTTATTTATTTATTTATTTGTAAACACAGGAAGCATTGGATTTTTTTTTTTTTGACAGAATTCAAAAGAAATTTTACCTCTAGAGCTGATGTTTCCAGATTTCACCTTACACAAATGAAATAAAAATTTTCATACATGACAGATTCAGGTGATGGAGTGTTAGAAACACACAAACCAAACCCTTGAAAAGACCCTACTAAATATTTTAAAGCACATAATAAATAATGGGCAATGACAACACTGTGTTTCTTATGGGTTGATGTTTTTAAGCCAACAACCAAGAAATTGGAACATAGCAGTTTGAGCTAACGATTTTGATTTTTTAATTTTCTTACTGAAATAAGCATCGCAATAAGAAGTGGATCATGGCTCTATAAAAAGTGTCACTAACTCGCATTCACTTGAGCGAGCAGAGCTGAACGAGGCCTACCTTATTTCAAATTAAAGCTGTGTGCATCCTAAACTAAAATACAGATTTTCTGAGGTAAAAGACTAACTATTTGATGTTAAAATGACTGTGTTGAATTCAGAAATGTAACGTTGCGGATGATGTAAGAGCAATGCAATAACATAATAATAAAACTATACTATCATAACGCAACAGTAGCAAGAGTGACGTTTTCAGTTCTTTTTAAAACAGCCCTGGTTTCTTCTGGCTGTATAACGCTGACAGGATAACAGCAACACAACACGGACTACCACACCAGCAATAATTCCTGGCCAAGGGCAGGACGCAGCCGCCACGCTCCCGCCGCGCCATGGAGGCCGGCTCTGCTCCCTCAGCACAGCGCGGAAAACGTGTTTTATTTCCACGAGCACCCGCATGTGTGAGGGCTTCCCCGAGAAAGGATCGATTTAAAGCCCGTTTTTGTGAAGCCTGTGAACACTCACAGGCTTTGCTGAACCAGGCCCTGAGCCACGGCTTCTCTTTGTTAAAAACCACCCCCTCACGGTTAACAGATGTGAAGGCAAACTTGGCACACACGGATGGCTTAATTTTTTCCCTTTGAATCACCTGGCTACAGCCCGTTTCCGCAGCAATTGTACGAGTGTTTGCACTGTTTTTCCTCATTTCCCTCTCTTAACAACACGAAGCAGACGCGGCGCCTGATTTACCTCAGGAGGCCGCGCGGAGGAAGGTGCTGCGGCTCCTCCGCCGGGCGCTGAGGGGGGAGCGGGCGTTACTTATTTGGTTAATATCTGCGGGCGCCCGCGCCCCCTTCGCCTCCTCCCTGGCTGCTCTCCAGACGAGGCCCTCAGCCATCGAGACCGTAACACCTTCAGGCTACGGCCCAGGTAAAGTTTTTCCTCAGCTCTGCCCGAGCCTTTCCCGCAGCGCAGGGGAGGGCACACGGTCCCGCCCCGCCATGCCACAGCCGCGGCCCCCGGACCGCGCGAGCAGGGCCCGATTCCGCGCACCACCGCCGCGCCGGGACTCCCGCCGGAGCGGCCCCGCGCCCAGCCCCTCCCGCCCGAGCAGCCCCGCGCCCGCGGTGCAGCTCAGCCACCGTCCCGGTTTCTCTCACCCCGGGTTCTTCCACCCCCTCACAAACCAAATTCCTGGGCCAGGACTGGGAGGCAGGAGTTTCCCTCGGGGGAAGGTGATCTGCAGGAGTTATTCCCGCTTTCTCTGCGTTTTCTCTTCTTCTGAGGCTCCTGAAGGAGGTCTGATATTTAATTAAAGTATCATGAAAGAACTAGATATTTAATTACATGATTACGTCAGCCTAGCTTGATAGAACATCATAAATCCACAGAAAAATGTTTTAATGTTGGTGTTAACCTGTTACCCAGCAGTTGCGAGCAGGCCAGCTATGTTCTTCAAGCAATGGAAGCTGAAGTAGTATCGGGCACAGTCACGTACACCTGCATTTTTCAGTCAAAATATCAAAAGACATTTGAAAACCCTCTTAAACTATATTTAAAATTTACCTTGCTCAGTTCTCTACTGACAGGAGCCTACACTAGCTAGCACAATGTCGTTCATTAGCAGGGCTTCGTTAACTCAGGCAGAGCTCGGCACTAATGAGGCTACGTCGCCTCCAGTGCCCGGACAAGCCAGACAGCTTTCGGAGGTGCTGCCTGGTGCCATGTCAATGTCCCTAATGGCGTTACACCAGGAATGCATTAGCTAATTACATAAAAAACTAGTTACAATTTTCAAACCCTAAAGCAAGTTCCAAACAAGGCCATTTTTGTGGGGAAGAAAAAAAAAAAAAAAAAAAAATTAGTTTCTCTCTACCTTAGGGTTTAAAATTACTATGGCAGCCTTGAACCATTGGCACAACAACAAAACCCACAAAATGCCTAGTATGGCACAGCTCAACTCCACAGCAGGGAACGTGGCAATCACAGGGGGACATTGACTCTCCAGCCAGAAGCACAAATGAAGATTTTACTGAGGTCACAGCTCGATCGGATGGCAAGCCTGGTTTTAAGCACCTAATCCCAACTACGAACAAAATACTACTCGGCATGTGAAGCAAATGGCTACAGTGCTTCAGAATGACTCCACAAGTTTCACTCTTGTCCCAGCTGTTCTGAAAAACACTTTTTTCCTGTTGGGCTGTGTGCTGGATTGGGTATTGCCTGTCCTTAGGCAGCATAACCAGCACGCTGGCTGCTTCCACTAGACAGGAATATGTTGTGTATCCACATGGTATCCTGGTTGAGTTAGTACTGTTGGGTGATCCTGTATTCTGCAGCTCCAGTATTATTAATAGTAAAACTATACCTGGAAAAACATGTCCTGCTGCAGTGGCAGGCTGTAAAGTGGAGAGTTCGTCCTTCAGTAAGCCTCCTGGTTCTCCACTGGCTAGACACAGCCAGGTGGTCCTTGATCAAAGCCCATGTATTTAAATGCGATCTGATCCAGGGCAGCCCTGTGACATATACCACTCCTACAAACATCATCTTATATTACTACCACAAACATCCATCTCACTGCAGTGTCCAGGCAACGGAGTATGGATTTAATATCAAGTTCCATGATAAAGTGTAATCTGACTCTCATGTCTCCTCTACTCCCACCAAAGCTATTTACTTAGACATCAATTTAGCAGGGAACAAAAAATTAAGTATAGCCCAGGCTTGAAGATGAGTGCCACACTCCCTTGCTGGCACATGGCTGGAAAAAGTGTTGTAGGCCTTCCTCCTGATCTCTACATCATTTAATCTTAGAGCCGCCAAATATTTTGGAGCTATCCTTTCTTACACACCAATACTCGAAAGAGAGCACACCAAGTTCTCTGGAGCACTTGCCTCCTCAGCTGTGGCAGAGAATTATGAGCCACATACACAGGCTAGACAGATGTGACACACGCTGCAACACAAGCTGCTGCTCCCCCTAGACCTAAGAAACTTTATCTCTCATCTCCCTGTTTTTAAAAGGTAGGAAATGTGCGGTTTGGGTGACAGTCTCCCACAGATCCTCAATCCACCAGTAAAAGCACAGTCTGATCTCTCTAGCACAGAAGAAGATGCAGAGTCCCTTTTCTGAGGAAGAGTGTGATACCTCATAAGACAGGCATAATAGGTGAAATCTGAAATGGTGCTTTGCTGATTCCCTTTATGCTAAAAGCCAAACACAATTGATAACCCTGAGCAACTACTTGTAAGACAGAGAACAGAGCTCCTCTGAACATCTGGCTAATATATCTGACCTGTACTCTGTTTTGCAGGGGGATTCTGATATCCTACTAACAATATATGCTGTTTGCTGGGTTGATTCTTTCGTGGTTTTTTGTGGGGGTTTTTGTTTGTTTTTGAAACAAAGTGCTATTTATAAAGTGGCAAATTGTAGCTTTACTATCTAATGAAATATTACTGGATTAAATTTTTTCTACATCTTGCTTTTTTTTTCTTTTTTAAACTCTCTCTGCATATGATGTAGGTATGCTGCACATGAGTACAAAAGTCAGCTTACAATGTATGTACGCAAAGTTTTGTTATCTTCGGATCTCTACAACACTTAATTTAGGAAATAAAATACCCAAATAGAGTAATAACTTAACATTTTAAATGTACATATGTCAAGTATCTCAACAGCCACCAAGTACAAACCTATAAAGTTCACTTCCTCTGTACTGCATAGCACTTTCAGTCAAAGGAGAGGTCAAGACATACAGCTTGATCTCTTTGCCTTTACACAAACAAAGCACAAAAAGAATGCATAAAGAGAAATTACATCTGCTGCGAATAATTTGAAGTTAATTTTATTACTGTTTTCTATCAGTGTTTTTATTTCTTGGGAAAAAGTAATCAATGTTGGAACAGGGCACAGCTGATAAGTAAGGCAACTACCCAGGCTGCCCCATCCTGTCAGTAAAATCAGAAAACAAAACCGGAGGAGGTAACCAGACCTGTCCATGTATTTCAGATTCAAGATCTGAAGAGCAATTGCCATTAGATTCCATGGGAGTTAAGGTAGCCAAACCAGACCCGTGGGTTTTAATCCCAAATAGAACAGAAAACAGTGGCTGCCCTGTAAGAGAGAGGTATGCTGCAGTTATGGCATGGGGCAGCACATGGAACGGCTGCAGCACATCCTGATTACCCATCTACCTGGTCAGTGCAGAGCTGTTTGTCAGTACTTTATCCAGTGGAGTTTTAAGCACCTGCGGATGAGAGCCTAACTCCTTCCCACAGGCGATCATTCAACAGATAATTCCTCTGTTACAAGAGCTTTTGCTTAATAGTCACAATCTACATTTTTCTCTCAGCTTCATCCATTAGCTCTATTCCTCATCTTTCCTCAAATGGATCTGAGTAATAAACCTCTAAACAATTGTCTTCCTCCTCTGTGTTCCTATAACAATGAGGAGGTTACGCTGTCTGAACTGTAACACTACAAATTTCCGGTGCATAGTTTTAGCAATAAGGAATTAGGTATTCTAATAAATACAAGGTTAAAACTAGGGGAAATTCATTACCAAGCTAAAGATCAATGAGCAAGAGGTGAAACTGGCAAAGCGATGCTCTTATTAGATTATCAGACTCAAGGCTGATTTATAGCTTTCACTGTGCTTCCTTATCCATCATTTTTATAGTACATAGAAAGGGCTACAAAGCACAAATTGCCTTTTTTTAATTAACGTTGAAGTTTTAGATAGGCTCAGATCAGGATAACCAGGCCAGGTTACTTTTTTTCCCCAAAAAAACATGAAAGCAGAAAACACATTTTATTGATCTGCAAGAGCTGCAACAGAACTGAATAATACAACACGCTTGCCAGCCTGCAGCTTCCTAATACGCCTGCCTATTATTTGCCCAGAAACAACAAGCTGGGGAGCAGCCCTGCTGAAAAGGCCCTGGGAGTCTTGGAAGAGAGTAGGCTGCACAAGGCAGCAGTGAACCTGTTCAGCCTGGAGAAGGGAAGACTTCAAGGGGATTGAACAGCTGCCCGCCAGTATCTATGAGGAGGTCATCAAAATACAGCAAGCATAGAAGGGACTTTCTGAATTGTACTCAAAACACAATCCTGCCCCTTCCACCTCTGAAAAGGATGATGACCTGTAGGTCAGGCTAACACAGCAGCTCCCCAAAACTTTCTTAACCTGTTGGTATAGCATAACTCAACCAGTGGCTCAACAACATTGGCAGCCACCTTATACTAGTGCTGCTGCGAGTGACAGCCAAGCTAGGAAACTGTAGGAACATGTGCTGATGTTGACAGCTTGTACTGTGGAGAAGCATAAATTAAACTGAAAGTAGCAATGAAGATTACTAAATCTTGAATACTCTTCAGAAGAACCCCTCAATTTGTCCAGGGCCCCTGGCAACAAAGATACAGATAGTCTCAAAATAATAATAACTAAAAAAAAAAAAAAGAAAAAAAAAGAAAAAAATCACAAATGTAGTCATTTTAATATAACATGTAAGTAACTCTGCAACCTCAGAGACATGATTCATTCCTTCTGAAATGAGTGATTTTGCAATTGTAGCCCACACGAGAGGCTTTTCTAAGGAATATAAAAGTTGCACAACAACTGAGCATGCTTTTACCTCGCCGCATCACAGCCGTAATATCAGATTTGGACGGCAATCAGTGTTTCATTCAGTCTTGCACCTTCATTGCTACCACTTTTAAATACTTTAGTACATATAAACATCTCTTCACTATCTGTAAAGGATACCACATTCTTAGCACTACCGTGTTACCAAAAGTAGAAAAGGAAAGAATCTTTAAAAATACTGAGAATAACTTTTTACAATTATTATTTATAATTTTCTTTTCAGCACAATTTAAGTGGTTACCATAGCTGGAATGAATTACAGTGCACTGCCAGGATTTTCAGAAAAGGCCTTTCCACCCCAGGAAAAGTTCAGTTGCATTCTACTTTAATGGCTCTTGGCAAGCTTGCACTATTGTTTTTGTACAAACAGAAGTAAATTTGATATAAATAAAAAATGGAACTTTATGTGAATGAAGCAAACATCAAATTCCTTAATCTTCAAAAGAAATTCTATCCCTGAATAATTAACTATGATATATTATAAAACTAGAATAATTGAAAACAGAATTCTAAGTTGATTCATGTGGACTGTGCTGAAATATTTATTATTGCAAGTCCAGAAGATCTGTCTGGGTTTTGTCACTGGAAATGTCTAAACTCAGTGTCCAGATGTTTATTTAAGTTGCTCCCACATAGTTCTAATGTCAATTACCAGGGGTTATCAGAGAGCATCACTGTGTATCTTCCTTGACTAATATTCTCATTTCTTCTGCATCTTTGATGTTTTCTTTCATTAAAATTCCTGGCTCAGAGCCACAAAAATCTGCCGTACAGGCAAAAAAAATGGTCTGCAGACATGACATATGATGATGCCCAATGTCTGTGCTAAGATAATATTTATCATCAGCTATCATTTAAGCAGTACTATCATCAGTACAATGCCAATTTAAAGCAGCTCAGAGAAAGACGTGTGAAACCAGAGAATAAGACTTCTAACCAACATGAAATACTTGAGTCAGTAAAGAAAGTATTATCGCATATAATGAAGATTTTGTGAATCTGTGTTGTGGTTTTTGTTCCCCTTCAGGAAAAAGCAGGGGGAAAGTAAATGACAAAGTAATTTCACACATAATTACAAATGGAATTGATGGATCTGTAACTCTGGAAACCACAATTACATCAAGACTTTTATAGTAACCAGGAGACAACACAGGCCACTCATAACAGTGACATAAACCGAAAGAGCTTATCACACAGTCTCTGAAGATTTCCTACATTCAAATGCAAATAGTTGGCTAACACTGCTCCTTTATATCTCTATCTACCTACCTGTCTGTCTCTGTTGTCCAAAACCAGTTGGTTCATTTGGTTTGTAGGCAAGTACTGGAAGACTTATTTTTAAAGATTTGTAAGAAAACAAAAGAAAATCACTGCTAATTCAATATAAATGGAAGTAGAGATTTAAGATGGATGGAGAAAACAGTGTCGATGCCACTTCATGTTTTCACATTAGTACCCAAATACACCGAGTTCCACTCTTGGTGAAGAATGTTACCCTTTTTTAGTTCTAATTGATCAGTAAGAGACAGACACCTTGCAACTTCAATGGATAGTGGTCTAAACGACTTGGAAATGCAAATCTCATGGATTATGTAATTTATTCCTTTCCCTCCACTATCAGTTTAGGAAGGCATATCCACAAGCACTCAGTCTTGCTCAAAGTCATTTGCCTTCACTGAGATCTTCTGCAAGTGGTGTCATTGCACATCCATATTCAGCTGTGATTCTGTGTGTGCAGTAAAAATCCCAGAGCTTCTTGCAGAGTCACAAGTTTTGTCACAGAATTTGTGCTCATTGCAGCACAGGCTGCATGCAACCTGTGTGCACTGGGAAAGCAGCGTGGATGTTTCAGAGATGGATGCAGGAGATCACATGCTATTGTAACCAGAGCTATAGTACTCCCACCACTGTCCAACTAATCTCTGAGCAAATTAAATGTATATGTTATTAGCATCAAGTAACAATTGAGAATTTTTTTTTCAGAAAAACAAAAACAAACACACACAAAAAAACAACAGAAGAAAAACAAACATGGACAGAAATTTGCAACTGAAATTTCTATTCAGGAGAAGCGTACAAAGAATATCTCCTACCAAGCACTCAACTTTAGAGACTCAGCAAAATCTTGGACTGCAGCTACTTGCCACATTATATCACTGCCTTGATCTAGTGAGCATTAATACCAGCTGTGTGGATAGAGGGAGGAAATATGATATGTTCATTAAGTATTATGGCCTCACTTATCTCCCTCATGACTTCAGTGAGATGTGCCAATTCGTGCATGACACAATTACGGTCTGCAATATCAACCTGAAAGAAAAGCAATGAGGGTGTCACTTAGTACAAATTCCTACAAATTTTCCTGTCAAGAAATCTCTCTTATACTTGCTGCTGGTGGACACATTCATTCGTATTTGGATGATTAAAAGTGAAATACTAAGTTCAATGATTCTAGCAAGCTGAAAATCAATTTGCTTCCCACACACGTTTCACTGTGCTCATTTGTGTTGTATTCTCACATTCAGTAATTAGTTCACAACTCTTATTGACATACTCCCTTGCACACAGAGATTAAAAAAAACACAGAGCCAATATCCCATTTCAACAGAGCACTTGCAAATAAATGTTCCTAGAGGAACAAAGCTTTGACTTCAGTACATGCTTTCATGCTTCACCAAATCAAGGGCCAATTTATTAAAATCTTAATAACCAAATGATCAAAAACCGTTGCTTTAAACAAGATATGATTGAATGCCTGTAAAGCTTTGCATACATATGGAATAATAATTACAGTATTTACAAAGGAGATAAATGGAGGTAAGCACTCCTATCCCATGGAAAGTCAATGTTAAGTGTAAAGTGTTTGGACTACAGTCAGCTAACATTTGCCTGCCACAATGTCAGCAGTGACACAGCACTGCAGAAGTGTGAGAATTAAACACAGACCATAAGCTTACCAAGAAAAGAAAAAAATACAGCAAAATAGATGTTGTTTTCACACAGCTGTCTTTTTTACTTCCCTTTCCCTCCCAGAACGTGGGAGTTCACAACCTAAAAACAAACATTAGGAAACCAGGAAATCTCAGTGGTGATCTCCACACATACCACCCTAAGAGCAGTGAACTTGCAACAAAACATGAACCACAAACTCAGGAAAAATACAGATCATTTAGCACCTCCCTGGAACAAGACCACACCATGCAAGACCTACTCCCTGAAAAATTTGTCCTTACAAGACACTTTGGAGAAATTACACTTCCTTCTTATACTGCTCTGAAAAAGCAGCAAGGCTGGCAAAGCAGAGAAAAGCCACCTTTTCCTAAAGCAGAGCCCATGAGTAGGGCACAGCGTCTTCCAACATAAGACTTCCCATTCCCTGTCTCCTTTATGCCATCCATTGATATAAAAAGACTAGAATTCATTGCAATTCCCCTGGCCCAAGGATACTCCTTGCAGGCACTAATTTGCTAAAGGCAGATGATGAGCCAGATGCCAAATTAGGCCAAAAATGGTCTGAACCGGTCCTACTACACATCGCTTTCACTGGCAAAATCCAGCATGGTACACAACTGAGATTACAGTCAGCCTCCTGGATCCAGGGAACTGGCTCTGCAATGGAGCTGCACAAAACAACCAGCCAGCCAGATCTCCACCTCCAACTTGGGCTAGTCAGGTCCTACCTTCTCCATGAGACTGCTAAAGGCTGCCAGCTTGTGGTGTGTCTGTGGTACGGGAATTGTCTGCGAGTTCTGTACAGAAACCCCCAAACTACTGCCCAGGGGCTGCTGTGGAGCATGACCAGCTTTGCCATGGCTTCCTGCTCACCTTTCTATTCATCAGTCTGTAGAATCTGGATAGTCTTTTCCCTGACTGCGTCCCTGTGGCAGGTTCAGAAATTTCACAGCACGGAGCCACGGTTTTCAAATTCTCACAATTTCCAGGCCCCATTTCCTCCACACATGAACTTGCAGTTCAGAACTTACTGGCACTGACTTTTTTTCTGATCACATGGCTCTTAGAAGCATCCATAAGTCACCAGACAGAAAACTAACAGAACAGCCAACCCGTCCAGCTAGTTCTAATTCTAAAAAACCAGGAAAAACTTCTGCATCTTTTGTACTCTTACCGTCCCCCCAAATAATTAAGTACGTAGCATTTAGGTCTTTCTTCTTTCAAATGTTATTTCCCAAACACTTAACATAAATTTTAGGCTGCTAAAATCCTCTAGATCATGCTATCACCACAGCTGGCAAAACCAGATTGCATGTTCTCCTCCCTCAGGAAAGCTTACAGCTGCGAACAGAAACCTGTTAGTGCTTTCCTTCTGTGCAGTTTGGGGATCAGGTACTACTAACGATGCAAAAAAAAAAAAAATTAGGGACTACAGCTGCTGCTGCACAGATACCTGCCTCACATGCTATGGCTCTCAGACTTCCAGCACACCATTTTAAGCTCTGTCTCTGTGCCATCTTTCAGACCTGCACAATTGCCCAGCTTTAGGTCTTACAGATCTTTTCTCATCCATTTGCATTCCCAAGTTTTCTTTCCCTGATAGCAATAGCGTCCTAACTCCATCTCCAGTGCTTTCCTTGTGGAGGCACTAAAGCAAAAGGTTCTGTTTTCCCCAAAAATTTGACTGCAAACTTTACATGGTCATAACAAAACATTATTTGCACAATGAACTTCAGAAACACATTTCAATTCTTTATTTTCTACTGGGTTAACAGCCCAATCCAATAAAACAGTCCACTCTCAAAATAGAGTAAACTCCTCAATTCTCAGTGTACATTTTGAAACGCTCTGGAACTGAGAACAGTGAACAGCATACCATAATTGATAAGAAACTTAACTCAGTATGACTAAACCATTCCAAGACTCATACTCTTATTCTCTAACCTTTTACTAACTTCTGGATTGCACATCCTCCTTAACATGGGACTCTCTTGTACCTGACTCTTCGTCTTATCACTCACAAAATCTCATTCAAAGTACATACCTGTGCTCAGAACCCAGGACCAACAACCTCTCTCAAGAAGCTTCCATGTTTTGCAGTAAACAAACCCTTTAGCAATACTTAATATTCATACCTTAAGCTTGGGTTTGTATTCACACAGCACTCTCTTCCACAAGGACTTCCACAGCACTGAACAGCTGAACTGCTGCTAATTGTATAACAAATACATAATGTGCTTCACCTGTTCCTAGAGGGAGGTTTTTTTTTTCCTTAAAGGTGAAGTTTGACCATTCAGAGGATCCACTTTGGCAAAGGTACCAACATGTTGAATGTTACCAAAATACAGATCAAGAAAACTTGCCCTCTGCTTCAAAAAGTTAGAGAGCAAAGTGACCCTGAAAAGCGCAAAGAAAAGAGCATAATTTCAGTTAGCATAAGAAAGTGGTCAGCACAAGCCTATGTTGAACTAGATTTCAGTAAATGTTAAAACAAATTCTTAACTGTGTAGCTCTGTGTAAATTCCTTTAGAACAGAAATCTTATAAAACTTCAAAAGGCGTGACAGCACTGTCAGTACAGAGACAAAGGTGATGATCTTAACAAGGGGGAGAGATGCAAACAGGCCTAGAAGGGGTAACTTGTGCTTCATGCAACAGCAAAGGGAAAGCCAATACACTTCTGAGGCCTCTTGTCCTTAAGCAGTACAAGAGACTGAAGTAGTGGGAGAACTGATGACAAGACCCAGCATGACAATGATGATCTGAGAGACAAACGGCATCCATAAGAGAAGAGCACTCCACTGGCCTGTGGAGTCAAAGCCACATGCTGAAGAAAGACCCTGAGGACAGAAATACCACAACTGAGTGATCAGATGGGTTATCAACATGGACACTGAGGATGAGTAAGAATGACTGAAAATATGTCAAAAAATAGTTCTGACAAAGACAAGTGATGGTGAGAAGCTGGGAGGATAAAGCAGGAACATACATACACACAAAAAAAGAGAGAATAAAAACCAGGATAAAATGGTAAAAAGAAGACTGTAAGGCCTGGAAGTGACAACATCTGCACAGTCCGAAAACAAAATAGGAAATAAGAAGGAAAGCCTCAGCAGGAGGGCAGCTGCAGCAAAACACAAAAGACCTCAGGTCTCTGTGAGATATTCAAGTGACTGAGGTATGTAGAAGGTGCCCAGGTGCACAGCTGGTATTTAGATGGAGTTTCAGAAAGCAAGAGAAGATAGCAATGGCAGAAGGATGTGTGACACATGGCAGAAGTTAAATGCAGATACAGGGAGCGATACGTCATATGAAAGAGCATGGGTGGTGCAGGGATGTCCTGGTTTTAGCTGGGACAGTTAGCTCTTCTCTTTAGCAGCTAGAAGAGCTCCGTGTTTTGGTTTACTCAGAGGCTCGCTCTGAGAAGAATGCTGATAGCAAGCTGATGTTTGTGGTTGAACGTGAGACTCCAAGGACTTTTCAGTGTGCCGGAGTGCAGAAGCACGGCGGGATAAGGGGGGAGCATAGCCAGGACAAGGGAGACGCGATTCCCCTTGTGATTTGTGTGGAACTTAAGATTGAGGGCCAAACTGGCCAATTAGTATTCCATATCATGCAGCATCATGCCCAGTATAAAAGTGAGGGACAGCCAGAAGGAAGGGCTTTTGCGCTTTGGCTCTCTTGCCGCTTTGCTCTTTTGTGCTTTTGCTCTATTGCCTTTTTTTTCCCTCTCTCTCCCAGTACTCTCCCGCTCTCGGAGTACTCTCTCTCTCTGCCCCTCTCTATTTCGGGGCCTCGCGTTCGTCTGGGATTGCAGCTTCAGGACGAGACGGGCTGCGGATAAGAGGGGGTGGTGAGCATCTACTCTGTGTATTACTTATCTGTATTAAATTGTTCTTATCTCAACCCACGGGTTTCCTGTTTCTCCTTTAATTCTCTCCCTCATTCCTGGGGTGGGGGAGGGTGAGTGACCGGCTGTGTGGTTCGGTTGCTGGAGCGGCCTAACCCACAACAACAGGAGATAAGTCTTATGAGGAAAACGGAAGAGCAGACAGCTGATGGGAAGCCAATGAACAATGAGAACAAGAAACTTGTCAGAGGAAAGGGTACTGAAAAGCGGCATCACAGGTGACCTAGTCAAAAATACCAAGTATTAGCTTAGCAGCAGCTCAGTCTGTCAAACTGCACTGCCAGGGTATGGACTGTGCCACAAGGACTGCCTGGGAGAGCTTGTGGAGCAGTTGGGAGAGTTACTGCCTGCTAGTAAGTGCTGTATGCACTCAAGAAGTGGCAGAGACTTTCATCCCCCATTTCTAGATGACATCGTGCGCTTTTCGAATGACTCACACACCTGGAGCACCGCTGGTTTTCAGAGACGCCATTCCTGCAGGAATATGTACACATCCAGAGAGAGCATCGCACACACAGCTGCCCCGCACATGCTGCTGCTGCAGCGTCTCAGAAAACAGGTGCTGCCAGGCTATACACAGCATTTCTCAGTTTGTTTTTAGAACTGACCTCATACTAGGGCTGGAACATCCTAGTCAACAGTGGAATATCATTGTGAAATACTTCTCAGATGTGTTCCTTATCTTTCAAAATTCATATTAAAAGGCAGAAAATGTTATTGTAGGGAATACATTCTTTTTATCTTCAAAGAACAGCTAAAACTGCAAAATACACAAACATCTTCTAGAAGAAAACCAGAAGGTGGATCTCTTAATTTACAGTATCAGACTATGAAAAAATAGTATTCCGAAGTATGAAAGCAGTGTACAAATATATGGAAAAACACCAAGAAATTTAATAAAATATATTAGAGTCTTCAGATTAACTTGACCTCTTGATGTTCCTTGCCGTAATCACCAACAATGAAACAGCAGATTCTCTTAAAGCCCAATGGAATTCGAGTTACAAAATAACTTGAAATTCTTAACCTATTTACAACACAAGAGCAGAAATTGTTATTTTAAGATGTGGGCACAGAAATAAGCTCTCATGTGGTAAAAAGCCAACTTACAGCTAACTATCATGTGTTTATTGCAGCTGTCCGGGCATGTATTTCACCATGGGGTAAAGGCAAGATAATCTTAAATAGACAGAAGAAGTTTCTCACATTTGTACAAGACAAGAGCTTTCAGACACGCAAGCGGCTCATAGGCACCTGAGCTTACTTTACGGACCTTGTGGCCGATGCCCCTTGCAAACCGCCTGTCTGCGCAGAAGAAACCTGCTCTTGCAGATGACTCGTTATAGCCTGCAAAAGCATATTAAAAGAGCTCACTTTGCTGTAGCTGAAAACTATGGGGCATTCTACAAGGATTAACGGCCCCAATGGCTCAAACAGTCCCCCAATAACACTGGGTTACCACTTAAAACACTTATATTTATGAGGTTTATACTGAACCCTTCCTCCCATAGCTGTAATGTTACAATTTAAGAAAAAAATGACTAGATCAAGCATTCTCAATATCCTGGTTTGGGTTTTAAGAAGTACTCCATAAAGATCAGTTACATGGCTCATCCTCAGACATCCCTTCTTGAATTCAGTCCTCTGCTGAAAAATAATCTTCATCTCTCACTTCTCTGTATTGCATTGAGGCCTTCCCCTCTGGTTCAAACCTGAGCATTTTATATTCAATCTCTCTGCAAGCTTCTGTGCTGCAAGCTTGGCTTGCATTTCCTACATAAAAGGAGAAAAAAAAAAAAAAAAAGGACACAAGTTAGAAAGGTGTTCATCATCTTTATCCTGGTCATGAAAAACTAATATACTAAAGTATAAATTTGACATAATATATTAGTAATTCCAGAGTGGGCTTATTAAAAGTTTTAGTAACTAGCAAGAAATTTCAGGTTTCTTTTCACGCTTAGACATAACCATGCTATTAAAATTTGAAGATATTTTTATAAGAGTCGAAATGCCCCATGTGGCAGTCCTCACCTGTGATACACTAATGTCAGCTTTAACAGATCATCAGTCCACAGTAAGCATGTACCAATAGCAATGCTCATCATTCAGCAATCTCAGCAAAAATGTCTGCATTTTCCAAACACATGACCTCTCTTAAAGTGCCAAGATTACTAAATTAACAAGTGCTTTAAAACACTAAGAAGCAACAAACAATTTTACAATAGCATCTAATTTAAACATTAGCTTGGCACTACCTGGCAAGTCAAAATCAAAATCCTCGCAGCGAGATTTGAAGAACCTCAGAACTCAGATCCTTCAGGCACAGTATAAATAAAGGCAAACACAGATACTTGCATATTCAAGAATAACAAATACTGCTAGGCGTTCCTTTATGCAAGGGCCAAAAACTCTTTAAAGACTAATAGGCAAGGTATAAATTCAAATTTCCTAGTCAGAGGTGAAGTGAGTGCAATGAGTTTAGAGTAATCAACACACGAAAAGAAACACTAGGTTTTGTTTAATGCAGGAATAAGTTTCAGAAGGAATTAATACATTATTTAGTTATATCATTAAAAGAATCAAATACAAGAATACAAGAAAAACTGCTGTTCCTGAAAGTCTGCCCATCTCAATTTCAAAATGAAGTTCGTAAGTATGAAAGACCCCTTTACTTTTTTTTTTTTTCAGGAGTCATCCCAATTATATAATTGCTTTTCAGACCAAATCTTAAATTTTACCTCATAAGCTTCTTTTGCTGTATCTGAATTGCTATGGATTCCTCTATGGACAACAGCTTAGCAGGTGAATGGGTGAAGCGGTGGCAGCCGAGCTGCTGTGATGTCATTCAAGTGTTTCTTATCTCTAAGTCGTCTTTCTTCAGTTGTAATTGGAGAGCCAAATCCCCCAGGTGACTGACTGGATGAGGAACCATGCGATGATCCACTTTGCTCTCCTGATAACCTGGAAGAGATAAAACATAAAAGTTGCGACCCAAACTTGCAGCACGAGGTTGAATGACTTCAGTTCTATAACTTGTTATTTTCAACATGTAACAGTTGAAAAGAAACATGAAGTGATATGACACCAAAAACAATTAAAAATAAGCAGTGCTCAGAAAAACTAAAGAGATATCTCTGCAGAGAGACGATATCACAAGTTACTCCTGATAGCGAACAAAAAGATAAGCCATTTAATTAGCAAGCATGACATGGCAATGCTGTAGGAGTCACACAAAGTATAAACTGCTGCTGCTACCAGGACAGACAATGTGATCAGTAATTTGCTAGAGGTGCAGGAAAAAGGAAAAGGCCACCTGCTATTAAGTTCTCCAAATTCTAGAATCAATCTACAATAATGCTTCACCGACTGTTTAATAGTTTTGTAGCTTAAGCTATGTAACTCTATGAAGATTCATGACATTGTTTCACCATTCAATATTGAGATTCTGTGGCACTTATATTGGGTCTTTAACATTATTAACCTGCATGTCATATGAACTTAAACCTCTTTAATCATCACAAGAAAATAAACCCATCATGCTTGTTCTGTCCATTTCCAATTTCATACAAGTCAATTATTTCACAAAAGATTTTTCTATTCCATAATACTTACACATTTGGTTTAAATTTGCTTTTTTTATGACTGGGTTTCTTGGCTCTAGACTCAAGAACTTCAATAAAATGTGGTGTCTTGGGGTGCAGGCTTCCAAAGACATTGCCCTTAGGTTTAGCCACATTCTGCTCTTTTTCCAATACTTTTTCACTATTATCCACATCTACAATTGTACTTTTTGAAAGGCGTCAACCAACACATCTTTACTGTTGTCCAAAGCAGCTGTACTTTCTGTACTATCCTCAGTATTGCTCTGAGATATCTGCTGATCATTTTTCAGATGACTGCTCACAGTTGATCTGGAGACAACTTCACAAAAAAGGACTCTGATCTTTTGTAACAGTCTTTACTTTATCATTTTCCCTCCGAGTCCTCTGATTTTCCAGAGCTGTATTTGTGGCATCTTGCTCAATACATTCTACCTCTTGCCTTTGGGAAGAAATCTCAGACGCTTCTTTAATATTAGAGTTTTCATCAAGACTGAGGACTCTTCACAGTCTAGTGTGTCTTTGTTCAGGATAACTTGCCGTTTGCTCGTATTCACCTCCTCCTGTTTCACCTGAAACTCCAACCTGACAGCGGATAACAGCACAGCCGTCCTTGCTAATTCTTCTTCTTGTGAATAGCAGCGTCAGCTTTTCAGCAAAATCGGAGATCTTCTTACCCTTATCTGGAAGCCTAGCAATGAATTTCCTAAGGCCAAAAAAAAAAAAAAAAAATCATGTAACAGGGTATAAACAATCCTATTTCAATCTGATATACAGAACTGTTTTATTAGAACGGTTCATGTGGCAGATTTCTCACTCAATAAGTTTCCTTATTTACGTGTTAGATTTCTGGAAAGCGGTAGGATGCAGGGCACTGGCGGCCCCAGCTGTACACCGCAACAAAGCAACTCTTAGTTTTTGTTCTGCCCGAAGATGTGACCGCTGCTCCCAAGAGCGCGGCACGCAAACATCGCTCGGCACTGTGATCAAAGTGCAGCACACCGATTTTTCTGTATTTATTCCCAAAAATGCCCGTCCGGCTCCCACTGCGGATGCCCGCCGGCGGTAAAACGGCACAGACGGATACACCGTGACCGACGTTCACCGGCTGCGACCTTAACGCGGCAGGGATGGCGGCGGTTCCGCGGCCTGACGCAGCGGCAGACGGGCGACGGCGGGGCCGGGGCCCGGGGGCCGCGCTAAGGGGCCGCCGCCGCGGCAAAACGCGGATCCCCGCGCGGCTCCGCCCGCCCCGACAGGGCTCGAGCAGGAGGAAGGGGTCTGGCACTGCCGCCCACGCGGGGACGGCCGCAGCCCGCGCCTCGGCGCCCGCGCTCCGCCCCGCCTCACCGGTCCGCCAGCAGCCGCTCCTGCCGCCGCAGCATCTCCCGCAGCTCGGGGAGGCTCCGGCCGCGCAGGCCGGCTCCGCCGCCCGCCGCTGCCATGCCGCTCCGCGCAGCCTGTCACCGGGGCGGCCGCCCTGGCCCGCCGCCGCTTCCGCAGCCCCCTGGAGGCCGCCATCTTACCGGAAGCGACGGCAGAGCGGCGGCGCCCGACTTGGTCGGAAGGCGAAGGCGGCGCGGCTGCGGCGAGGCCCCACCGCCTCCCGCCTCTTGCCCCGCGCGAGGGCGGGGAACGGGGCCGAGGCGGGGGCTCTGCGGCGCGGGCTCGCGCCGGCGCACCCACACAGGGCGAAAATGACGTCAGGCGGCTGCTCTCTGCCGGCCGCAGCGTTGCCGAGCCCGCTCAAAGCGCTGCCAAGGCTCTTGCGTTAATGGTTCTGCGTTTTCCGTGGTGAAAGCCGCGCCGTTTCCCTCTGAGCAGCTTTAGCAGAGCATCGGTTCCGGGTATGGCTCAAGGTTTAATTTTCAGACGCTTGTTAAAAGTTTTCTTCACGTGGCGTTTATTTTTTAACCTGTTTATGTCTGATACAGAGACTGAATATCAGCCTGTAATCCACGCCGGCCTACTTTCTCCAAACTTCCCTAAGTGATCCAAGCGCCATGGGCTTTAGTAAGTCCACTCCATCTAGTAGTAATAAGGTCATTAGCGGAATGGTGGTTCCCAGGTGGCCGATGTCAGCCTTTTAAAATTTATCCCAGTGGAGGTTTCTTGATCCGAGTAATAGCAGAGAGGCACGTTTCTCGGAGATTGTTAAAGCAGTTGCTCTATGGACAGGATGAACGGAGGGGCTACCCCAGCGGGACTCGGGGAGGAAGCGTTCTAAAATGGCCGCCCGCCCCTCTGTTTGCTCAGCTGGAAGGTGAATGGAAAGGCTGAGGGCCAGGGGAAATGAGATTAATCAAGTAGGCAGCTGCCCATGGAAAAAAAAAAAAACCACAATCAGGCTGAGAAAAGCCAATTTAAGTGACTAGTTGAAGAGACCGTTTCACTGACTGTTAGGCACAATCTGGATCGTCACCTGTGGAAGTTTTCCGTAAGAGTTCAAGGAAGAGGAAACCACTGTAAGTTTTTCTCACCAGGACATCACCCACTGATAGAGGACACAAGTCCTCTGAATTGCTGCCTCTGGAATGCAGGCTTCGGTTATGCCATCTGTGCAACGTTTCTGCATCTTGCAGGAAGGAACACTATCTTTGCTTTTTAGCCTCTTTCTCCCAGACTGGTTGAAGAAATTGGGAAGGCTGGATGTGGAAACAGAGCACCACTTCTGCCTGCACAGAAGTGGAGTCTAGAAGGAACAATCTCATTAGGCCATTGCTCTGCACTTACACGATAATGGTTCATCTCGGTGCAACTGCTGTTACTGCATGTACAGAAAAGCAAGGCTGGTATTTACAGTGGGTTTCGGCTTTGTGCTAAACTGCATAAACACCGAAAAACAGAGTGGAAAGTGAAGATAGTAAAGTCCTAATAACATCTCTGCTGGAAATCATGACTGATCATTCTGTAGCCTCACTTGAAATACCATTCACCAAGCCTGTATTTGTCCAAGGTCATTGGGACAGAATATTGTTCATTGTTACAGTTTGGGAGTGTAAAGTTTTGGAATACTATAGTTTGTTTACAGGTAACACACAGTTCCAGAATGATGGACAAATAGCTGAAATTTGGACAGTGCCAGAACAAATATATTCTTGCTTGTGGAGAGATGGGCAGCACCTAGATACAATGCAATCTAGATAGTATCAATTTAGATAAAAACATGAAGAAGCAAAATAGATTTAAGCTTTCTCAGTCAAAGAGCAGAAGTATAGAGCATTTATGGGACTGAGGAAAATTACATACTTAGGCATTGCTTGAGCTGGGGCAAAATACAGGCGTGTAGGAGAATCCTCACAAGCCACACTCTGAACATGAGTAATCACCATCCAGCAACACCTACTGTCAGTTTAGTCTTAGGACTTTGCTCTTTCTTCTCTTCAGAGACTGATACACTGTCATTATTTGCAGTGCACAGTAATATTTTTATTGTTTTCCTCAGAGCATGCTTGGCCTTTTTGATTATAGGCTTTATTTTGTATCACTTTCTTGAATATTTTATCAGCATTCATGTGAGCTAAGTATATAACAAAATTAGAGGTTTTATTATTTCTTACATAATGGGCTTTCCTATGTTTCTTACTTAGGACATTATCTCAAGAGCTATTATGAGATACAGTTTTCAGTCAGCCTATTTTCTGTCACTAGATATCTAGAGTTAAATATAATTTATTCTGCAATAGCATGGCTGGAAATACTATGCAATTTAGTATTATTTCTACAAGAAAATTAAATTATTAGAATGACAATGAAGAAGAAAATCAGGTATACCAACAAAAAAGAATAAATTGCTTTTAAAAAAACACCAGAAAGTGAGGTGTGACCCAGGAGTATTCATCTTTGTACGTAGTAGAGCTAAAAGAAAGGTATCCAAACTAAGTAATTTACTCTAGCATAGATTTTTTAAAACAGATTATACCAGTACCAAGGAACATTGCAACAGACATTTGTGTCTGAATTTTTACTGTTTCTGTTTTATCAGTGCCAGTTATGACTAGCTGATGTATTCTAGTCATACGACATTTCGTTGGAGATGGCCATGAAGTACAACTGGCTTTTTCAGGTGGAAAAATTTCCTATCAGAAGTATCTGAGTCTGCTCAAAATTGGTATTAAAAATGAAGCTAACAGTCTTGCTTCTTTTCTGTTAAAGGTATCATTTATTTTGTCCTTTTCTTCTTTCTTCAACTTTATAAATACATAAATGTTACTCTTACTTCTTTTCACTAGGAAAAAGGGCAAAAGAGACTTTTGCAAAAGGGGGAAAAACTACTTTTATAGTTTCTCTGCTCCTAGGTGGAAATATTGAGGGGCAGGAAGAGAGGAAAATCAAGCCACACATACAAAATAAACCACTCCCAAAACAACAGAAAAAATGGTATGAATATTGGAATTAATCATTTCATTTCATTAAAAAAACCCAACTTTTTTATTCAGCATGATGCATCTTTGTAATAATTCATTTTATTTTCTTTAGTTTAAAGGAAATTACTCATCCCTTAACATTATTGCTCTAAGGATTCCCCAAACACTTTAAAAGCAATCCTACATATGCTTATACCTATCAACGTACTGTTGTATATATGGGAAGCGACTGTCAGATTACTGTAGCGTGCCTACGCACCACACACCACTTTACAGAATATTATAACCTCACCGATGTTCCCTTCTACATATTTTCTCTTTAATCCACCTGGTCCCTTTTTCTTTTGAAAGTTTTCACATACCTTAAGTTGTAGATGGCTCTATCACCTTGTTCTCCCGTGTTTCTTCCATGTTCTGGTGCTTGAGGTAGGGCTGGAAGGGCCTTAACTCATCAGGTCTCTTAAGCACATGTCGTCTTTCACACGTGCAAATAGCCCTAGGTGCTGAACAGGAATGAAATAAAACGTAAGTGGAATGAAACTCTCAGCATATACATCTCCATTCTCTGGAGCAGGGATTTCCTGTACAGAATTACAGACTTAACAACGTGGAGAGAACTTACTTCTTGCCTTTTTGCTCATCCATCCATGTCTAAAAGTCTTCAGATGTCAAAATAAGGATTTAAAGCCTCTCTGAAAAGCATTATTATCCAGCTCCCAGAATCCTATGTTGCAGGTTCAGCACTGAGCATTGCTGATCTCAACAAGATTTTATGAAGTCCTTTTTGCAATCTGTACTGAAGACACGTACACAGGGAATCATTAACTCAAGTAAAAAACTTCACATTCCTCAGCTGAGCATCGCAAACCAGTAACCCTGTGATTGCCATGTTTGCATGACCTCTTCTTATTTAGTTGACATGCAGATTGTTTCATTGTGACAGTCTTAAAGATAAATCTCTATTTTCAGTGAATGGATATAAACTGTAAAAAAAAGTTGGGCCACTGTCATCCCAGTCTCATCATGCTGAAGCCTGGAGAGCATCATCCCAGATGTATTCAGATGTTATCTGTGGGATCCGAAGTTGGTTTTTTTTTTTTCCACAAGAGCTTCGCTGCCCAGTTCTTGTTTATCCTGTGCAAGTCAATAGTTCTTTATTTCATAAAAGTTCACCTACTTTTGTTACTTGGCTTTGAGAAGAGTCTTTAGTGTTTAGCAAGGGAGTGCCTTCCTGTTCTCAAGAGCCGTCTGCAAAGGAAACACTGACAAGACCATCAAGGCTCCAGAGGAACTGCTTTTGCATTCATGCACATTTTGAACAAAAAAGATTGTGTAGAGTAAGAGTTTGCAAGGTTTTAAGTTAAATGTATTTCTAAATTAATATTGACACAACAGAATAGAAAGTTTAAATACAATATTTATTGCAATTTATTCTTTTCAAGTCCTACATACAGGATGTATTAAAAGCATATAATGTAACTGCATTATTTATACAGCGTGTATGAAAACTGTATCCCAAAATACTTTCCAGAGTATCTGCAATAAATCACAAAACAATACTTATCATGGTACAAATGTAGTCATACAATTGACTTATATTTTGCACTTTCTGGGACCTATCTATATGGCTTTTATTGATGTTTACAGAAATTTTACTAGTTTCTAGTATTATAGTACTAATTAACCCAATCTCAAATTGACAAAATTTATACTGAAGCATTACAGTCTTTTCAGTCAGATTTGTTATTATCTTTGCTAATTTACATTGCTGCTGATTTGACTGGAAAGCTCTACATTTTCATGTAACACAATTATATAAATAGTTCCTCTCCTGTTCTTCACAGTTACCAAATTTAGACCCGTAGTCCAATCAAACAAATGATGGCCATCCAGCTCATTGCATGTCAAAGTGCTCTTAAAATATAGCATAGACTTCAATCCTTATTTGGTTTAGAAAAAATACCATTTCATCAAATAGTCAAGACAGAATTTATACAGAAAACTTTTCCAGGAAAAATTCAACACCTTGCTGCAGTCTTGGTAAGGTCTTGAGCAGATGATCATCATTTTGCAAGTCTCAGAGTTAAAATAGCTTGCAGTATTTTCAGAGGAGATCCTCAGGAGTATAATAAAAGTAGAATCAACTTTCTTTTCAAGTCTGTGTCAAAACAGCATTTCAATACTTCATCCTGCCCTCTCCTACCATTCACTGAGCACCTCACAGTCATCACGTTCTGTATTCTGAATTCTGAATATTCTGGCCCAAAACCAGAGGCATAAAGTATTTTTACTTAAACTTGTCAGTTAACGTCTTTTACAACAATGGGCATTTCCTTTTGTCTATAAATATACCACCTTCATCCATTCATCCAAAGTTTGAAGATAACTTTCACAGACCATAGTTCAGAATTAAATTCCTGAAATACAGAGGGACTATTTGGGCACAAAAAATGCTAAAAGGCATTATGTAATGAACTAAAGCTGCACCCCTACTGGACATCAATATGGCCAGTTGGGATTAGTTTTAGTGTCTTCAACAGATACTGTCCAAATATTTGCTGTTACCAGCCACTAGAGGGAGATACGATTACACAAGTACAAAGCTTAACCCTGAAATTTGAGTCGGGTCATTACCCATCGTCCTTTAGGTTCATGAACATACACTTCCAATTTAATGTTTTCTCATTTAGAGTTTCACTTCATGATCTTAATTGTTCATAACCATAATTCATTTAGTTATTGATCCAATTAACTGTAACTTGGGAACTTTGTTCAGCAAACTCAGTCTCCCAAATTCACTAAAGTATCCAAACCATCATTCAATCCAAAACACCCTACACACATGGTTAAGACTACAGGTTCTCCATGTGTCATCTGTTTCCATGTCTTTGGCATTCAACTGCAAGACAATTCCTCTGCTTTGCATAATGAGAGGGTGCTTTGTCTGAGGACTGTTTTTATAGGGAGCAGACTTTATTCTCGGGGACCTCCTTTTCAAGCCCATTCCCACTCCAGAGGTTTTGCACATCTTCTCTGGAGGAAGCTATTTAAGCGAATGTCTGGTATTATGCCTGTTTACTAATGTGACAGCTGGAGGGTTTTCTTTGCCCTTCTGATATCTATGAGATCTTTTGCACTTCCTCATCACATGCAAAGTAAACAGTTTCCTTTTAGAGCTATTAAAACTAACAATGTATTTTTAAATTATTCTTTTAAAAGAAACATTGAGCAGCTGTTAGTTTGTGACTTCCATACCAGTAAGGATATAGGCTTCCTTCACACAGCAGACAATTTACTTTTTTGTTAATGGCTTTGACTGCAATTATGTCTTCATTTCTTTTTGCATAATACAATCCATAATATTGTGCTTGACGTTTTAGAAAGGATGACCATTTTAAATTCTCAGGACTTGAACAAGTCATGAGGAAAAAAATAGCTTATGTGCAAACAGAGGGTGATATGAGCACAAAAGCTTGAAAAGTTTGAGCTTCCTGTTTTATTTTGTATATGCTTTGATTATATCAAGCAATTTGTGTTCCTGCAAGATACCTGTGCCACATCAAAACAGGCTTCTTATTTAGTAGTTAAACAGCACAGCTACAGAGTAAACAAAGTTTTCTAACAAAATCAGAAACCCATGAAATAACACAGGAGAAAGATTTGGATTATGAGGTCAATAATTATTTTAAATGGTGCTCTGAGTATACTTAATTTGAACAGACAGTACTGAATTTAAGAACTTGCATTAGACTGGAGATAAAAGCAATCACTTTCTGAAACCTAGTGGCAAGGTGAGTACCTCCTGGGATTGATGTTCAATGCAAGAACAATATTAATCATACAAAACGTAAGTTGTTTGTTTTCTATAGTAGTTATTGTAATAATGAAAAAAGCGCCCTTCATTCATGTTAGTAGAACTACAGAAAATATTCATAATTCATTTTAGTTCACTAAGACTGGGAGATCAAAACAAGATGTAAAAAATACCCTATATATTTAAATAATTTCAATGCTAGATGCAGTCGTTCCTGATGGTTCTTTGAAGTCAAGGATAAGATTTCAAGACCTTGAGGAGGGTGGTAGGGGGGAAGGGGGAAGAGGGCAGGGGGAGGGAAGAGTACTCAATCAAAATCCTGATTCAGGATTGCTATTGCTGTAGGAATTGAAAGGACTGCTGCAGGTTGCTGTAAGCAAAATTCTATTTATTGAAAATTCCTTCCTCTAACGGAAAAGTAAATTAAAAAAAGTGACAGGGATTTTCCTGCACAATTACTATTCAGTGTATCACCCAATAGTCACTCTGTGCCATGACTGTGGAAGTGCAAACGAGTGCCTCAGCCCAACGAAGCAAAATCCATTGTCATCTGCTCTATTGTTTACTGTTTTGAGCAACAAACGTGACATTCATCTGCATGCATTGAGGGAATTGTTTGAAACAGCCCAGTTGCATCTCTCCCTCTCAGCAAGAGTGCTGGTTACAAGTGAACTTCTTCCAGGTGAACAGAGCCCTCAACTGTACTAGGTCTCTGTGACAGGCATGAACAGCCCTCACACTTTGTACATGGACAAAGGAGGAGCTCTCTGACTAATGCCCTCTGCCAGCATGTTTTCAGATACTGCTTCTAGTAGTACTGAAACAAAATATATCAGAGATTCATTACACAAACAGAATTACAACACAATTGAAGAAAAGACTATACAGCTATACAACTCCTCCTTCCTTACAGGCATTTGAAATGACACATTGCACTAGACAGCTTCTAAAGAAGCAATATTGGCTGCTTTCACTCATTCCCCTTCTTCCATATCCCCCTCACAGTTAATGTCAGTAGTAACTTCAGATAAGAAGTCACTAAAAAGCTGCTTTCGGGATAAATTTAGCAAGACTCCATGCTGCTGTTCTTCTCTATGACTTGATAAAAATTTATCTAATCAAGCTGCAAAGGCGCAAGATATTTGCTCATATTTAGAAAGCACGTTGACTTGAACGCTCAAGATGTACTGTTCTTTGTGCTAAATTCCAACACTCTCTTGAATGGGGTGTATGTCCTCACCGGCCTTTCACTTTCAGGAGATCTTCTGTTCTCAGTACTTGTACTGTTAAGGAGACAAGAAAAAGCTTACAGAGTTAATGCCAGAGTATCAGACAGCTGGTCTGGAAATGCCACGGCAATGAACTTGTGCCTTGTTATTGATATTGACAGGCTGAAATTAAACTATTCCCCGTATTTGTTATGTTCCATATTTCTTTTCTATAATGCCACAAAGAATATTTGATAAAAATTGTGGCAGATACTGACAAGTTTACATGCAGACATCCGCTAGAGCTCGTATTGGAACGTCCAGCAATAAAGCTACTAGGACTGAGGATCCTGCAACAATAAAGACAGCAGTATTACATTTAAAAACACATTTAACTGTGAAGAGTAATTGCATAAAATCTAAACTGCATAGAGGTAAATTTCTGCATAGAGATAAATCTCAAAACTAGGAAAAATATCAGATAAGTAGGAGCTGTGGTTACATACAGAGGAGCCTCAGAGAAGACAACAAAAAGAGCTTTCTGTTGGCACCCTGAATGAAAAACACTGGTTTTGAGGTTTCAAAACTCATGCCATTAAAATATGCTCTAGGCTGAGCACTGAAACGAGTGTATTTTTAAATTGGGAAGGAAATTTTGGTTTGTATTGCAGCTTGCTGATTTCATATGCTAATTTACATTCCTCACACTAAATGATTCAATTTGTAGGGCTGTTAAGAGGAACAAGTTTACTTGTTGGTAGTAAAAGTAATGTGCAACGGTCCTCCTTACCTTACTATTCTGATTTCTGTTTTGCCCTTCTCTGTGTTAGGGGGAAGATTCAAGTGCCAATCCACAGCCTTGCTCCCAGGGCTCAGTGCAAGCCTTTTGCAGTGTTCAGGGCAGAAAATGGGGGGGAAGAAAAGGGGAGGCACGATACCTGGATCTTTACAAAGCCAGGCTACAGAGCCTGTAGTTACAGCTACAGGCCACCACAGATCAGAGACAACCATTCCAGTACAGAAGTGGTAATGTTACTTGGCAATCTTCCACCTAGGGCTAGGATATCTCTGGAAATTGCTGCAGCCCTAAACTATTACTGTTAGTGTTATATGCCCTTTAAAATGGTTCTGGACACATCTCCCGGAACACAAAGAATAAAGCATTCATGAAGCCAGCATTAACCAGTCTCAGCGTAGAGCTGTCAGTTGTCTTCTGCTGTGCTGCCAGCAGACACATTTCATCAATATTTCCCACATTTCACAAAGTCAGATCTCTTGACTTCTAGCTTTACTCCCTGCTTAAGTCACATTACTATAAATAAGTAGTTCCCAAGGATTTGCAATATGTTTCCATCTTTCAAAAAAAGAAATCCTACCCCATAAGTCACTGAAGTATTCTACAGGTAGCAGATATGCCCTTTTAAACTTAGGAAAATTCTGCAAAACTCCACAATCCATTCTAACAGTTTATTAGCACAATGGTTTACTAATACAGCACCAATAAGGGATGTTATGAAAAAGTTTCCTATGAACAAGAAGAAAAAGTAAATACCTGTATGGAAGATCACATTCTACACCAGTATCTCTGGTTTCTATATTGGTCTTAGGTTGGTTTTCCATTAAGTAGTCCAATTTGTCTTGTAATTCTTTATTCTGGAAAACAGTAATTATCATCACAAGTTTATTTTATTTGAATTATGTTAATTAAACAAGGGAATAAAATTGCATATTGGCTTATCCCAACAAGAAATAACAAAAGTATTTATTGAGAAAATAAAGGAATCCTTATTCCTGAGGGGGAAAAAAAAAAAAAGTAAACCAACAGCTTTATTCAAAAGCTTCTGGTTTAGGTAATTATAATACTGTTATAAAATTGTATGTTAAGGAACTTAGCATTAATATTGAGACTTTGTATTACATACATTCCTCATGCAACTGGTGTCCTAAGTTTGATTTCCATACTGAAGAACAGCAAATACTCATCCAGATAGCATCAGATGACATTGTTTCAAATTTCATTTGGTTTCATAAAATAATCACAGTAATATAAACTTGAAAGGTAATGCCTTACCTCACATTCTAAGAAAGATATTTTTTCTAAAAGCTGTATTATAAATAATTCCTTTTCTTTTACTTTCTTCCTTAGCACTTCAATCTATGAAGAAAATAAAACAAATGTATTTAGTCTAACGGGGATAGGAAGAGGAGGAAAAAGACCTAGATATGACAGGAAGAAAACATGTTTAATTTTATTGTTGAGCAACAATTGAGTACCTATACATATTCACAAACTGCTTTAATCCGTGGATTAGCTATCATCCCATAAAAGATGACACATATACTACCATGGCTTTTAAGAATTTGTATTTTTCTGCAAAGAGAACTGAAACTCAAATATTGTCATGTAACAAAGCAAACTAGTGAAAACTCCATCTTTGATTCAAGGGCCTTTGCTGTAGTCAGTTTTAAATACATCCAAAAGTATGTTGCATGTTTGCTAGTTTCTTGAAGGTCTTATTTGTTCAGTTATGTCCTAGCATACCAGACTCCTTAGAAAAAAGTGCATTTTCATTTTATACCTAGGGAATGGAAAGAAGTTATTTACAAGTGTTCATGAAAATAAAGTTAGCTGTGCCAGAAACATTGCATATTAATACTGTTCCATATGGAACAGAAGACAATCTTCCTTATGTTCTGGGATTCCTGCAGGTTACCACAAGAACTTTTGCATTAAATCTTTCCTTGTTACGAGCACAAGCAGGTAAGACCAGAGAAACTGGTATGACCCAGATTTCATACCAGTCCCTTGCTGCTGGCCCAAAGCTGTTCTGATTATGTGAAATGGCTTTCTAAAGCTCCTAAAGCTACAGTTTTCCTCTTCCATTCTTTGGAACCCTTTGCCTAAAGCAAGATTTGCTGTATGAGGTTAATCCCGTTATAAGCAATAGTCTAAGAGCCCTGTTGACTGGCACAGAAGTCAGTTCCTTTCAGCTGATGGCATTTAGGAGACAATATCATCTTGTGCAAACAAACTGATTTTCTCCTCCAACCAAAGGAAAAGTCACGAGTTATTCTCTCTCAACCCCTACTGACTACAACTACCAAAACAGCGGCTAATAAAAAGCAAACAAAACAATGGCTAAACAACAACTTCAACGCCCTGGGAAGCAGTTCAGGTTATTAGTCATAGACAGCTGTAGACACCACTTTACAAGCACAGAAGACAAGATGCTTCCTATATCTGTAGTTACAGTCTACTTCAGATGCAGAAAGCAGTACTAAAAATTTCTAAGGAGAATCATCAGAAGTGCACTGAAAGATGAGTTTGAGGGAGAACAGGGATTCTGCATCATGTTTACCTGCAGGTAGGAACTAGGAGAAGATGGATTCTGTGCTCATGCAAGTCTTGTCCTACAGCAACAGCAATGAAAGCTGATAGCAGTGGGTACTCTTTTTGCTCTGTGTTAAAATGGTGTCAGGTCAGTAATTTTTCCAATTAAATTTCAATCCACCTTGTTGAACAAGCCAGTTCAGGTCAGACGACATGAAAGTCAAAAACGCTCCATGTCAGCTCTCTTTAACTAGGCAGAGCCTGAGCAACAACTTCTGCTTTACCAAACAGAGCATTATCTAAGGCAATTGTCTCTACAATTCATTAAATTAAATTAAAGATATAAAGAGTTTCTGATCTTGAGCCTGAAAGCAGAATCAGAAGTAAACCAAGCAAGTAAATGGATGGTCCATATCACAAATGGAATGCCAGTCTACGATCCACTGCTTTTAGTAAGCCTCTATTACTGTATATGTTAAAAACTGCACCCCTTAAATCTACGTTAGATGAGGAAAGAAAGATATTCCAACTGCCATTACAGCAGTAGAAAAGCATGTATCCCACACGTTCCTTCACATTTTTGGGCAATATGCCAACAGTGGAAAAAAAAAAAAAAACAGATCTATGCCTATAGCTTTTTATCACAATAAACCAATAAAAATACCTATGCATAATTAAAAAATACATATTTTCTATAAAACTCCACATTAAGTGAGGTAGCTTTATTTTGTCAAGTTATTGATTGGCTATGGGCTTCACTGATAGAATTTTAAGAAAAAAAGTAAAAAGTATTTTTTAGTAAAAAATTTAGTGGACTTTTAAAGTTAATTCATTTTGTATAACAGCCAAACTGAACTCAAGGAAAGCTCAGAATACATTAATTTTTCCTGGCAGTCATTATGTTACATTAATATGCAAGAAAGACCATTTCTAAATACTTAGGTCAAATTTTCCGTTCACTCTCACCAGTGACTTTTTAACTCTATATCTTAAAATCGATTTTGTGAAAGAACATTAACAAACCCCCTCAAACCACCAGTGTAAAACCTTTCAGTATGTCCAGAAACAATGATTAGTAGAAATATTCACGTCCTGCTAAAAAAGAATGATAAAATACTCAAAGTTACAATAATCAAATACTATCACCCTCCCAAAATATACTGCTAGGTATTACAAAACATTTCAACCAAAATGTACAGAACTATGAAAAAAATGAAGCAAAAAATGCATAAATTAAACCAAAGAATGAAAAGTTAAAAAACCACCAACTCAACTTTAATATAGTCTTCATGATCTTCAGTTATTCACATCTTATTGACACAATAATCAGTTATTACTTGGAAATGCTAAAGTGTAAACCACATACAGTCAGTGTTTTCAACTGAATAGTTAGAGAATATGAGTGCTGTCATCATACATCTTTCTCAAAACTGAGTATTCCTTTTTTTTTTTTACTTTAAAGCGCATATGAAAGCTATCCATATCATCTAAAGCTATTACCATGTCCGTATTCAAATCACAGAAACGCAAAGCTTGTAGCATTTTCAGAAAAATCACAGAACATATTTTGATCTTCATATTTAATTACAACTTTGTTTAATAGTATGACTAAATTAAGTCTGCTATATCTCCACTGGTTCAATATCTTCACTCCTGCCAATAAATTCTGCTTCAGAAAAGATAAACTGTTCTTTTAGGACTTTCAAGTGGGTCTTCTCTATTAATATTCTGTTCTCCTACTATGCATACAAGGAAATAATTTTAATGCCAATAATCTGTACCACACACAGACAACTGAAGCCACACACAGCTATCTGATCAGGGGAGGTTTTGTCCTGAAGGATATCCATTCTTGTTATTGAAGATAATATACCTCATCAGCTGCTTATTCAGGTTTTTACATCAAACACAAAATATTTCTGTTTCCAAGTAATTGAATTATGGATTATCCAAAAGCAAGACCAAACTCTTGTGTTTCATAGCCATTTACCTTAAGTTATATTCACTATGATACAAAGGCTCTAAGAGGTGAACTGTGACAGTAACCATTATGTTTCTCAGTATTATGTACAAATATTTAGTGTAAGTTAAAATTAAACTTCTATTTGTTTATTCTTCACATTGGATACAAACACAAAACTCCCTAAGGATGTTTTTGAGTTATTTTAACTACAATAGTCTGAAGGCAAAAACAAGCACAGACATCTTAAAAATCTAACAGAGAATACAAAGAGGAAGGCTTTGACAAACAGCTTCAAACCCTTCCCAAACACAAACCTGAACTCCAAAAACTCCAAAAAGACATTTTGTAATTTGGCAGGAATGTGGGGGGTTTTAGGGTTTTTTTTTTTTGTTGTTGTTTTTTTTTTTAATGTGCGTGAGTATCCTCTAAGGACTAGCAGACTGAACCATACACAACAGTACTCCCTGCCTCATTTTAACATGTTTACATAGCATCAGTCAGAACCCATTAAATTGATCTGCTTTGTCCCCCTTAAGAATCATGCCAGAATTTAAAAATACGACTTCTCTTCCACAGTATGGAGAAGAGACAATGTAGCACTATATCACATAAAAGTCTTAGGCTAGCAGTAAGCCAGAATGGAATGATTAGACCGTGCAGATTACAGATACAGTAAGTCTGTGAATTGGGTAATACAAAAAACTTTTTGGTGGATCTTCAGAACGTTACAATTGCAAAGACACAGCCAAAACACCTTTCAGGAGAAATAAATTCAGCAGTGGCTAAAATGAGAGAGGCTGTTTCAGCACCAGGAAAAAAGTCCTGCAGTCCCTGCTTCCTAGATGCAGCAGAGCTACCCTTTGAGGTCGCTGCAGAAGGAAAGCAGGGCCAGAATGTAGCAGGGCATCCGTATTATTTCATACAGGCATGCTGCACCCCCAGACAGATGGCCAACTAGTTGTTTTAGCAGCTGCTGCAGTCCAAGGGCTGAAACAAGTTCCACCAAAGTTATGACACACCTTTAAACCTGCCCACAGGCCTGACACAGATGACACATCCCACCAGAGTAGTTTACTACAAAAAAGTTTATTTACACTGAATAAGGACATGAGTACACATCATCTTATGCTGTTAGCACCAGGAGTGAGCAAACCTGATTTGATTAATTCTTGAGGGGACATGTCATGGGAAAACATGAAAAGGGAAAACATGAAAACCAGGAATAACTTTAGAGGATTATATTAATATTACTATATTAAATAAAACAAAACCTTAATTCATATATTTATATAAGTCACATTGCATAAAGTCAAAGTGATGGTTTTCTTTGACAGAGGAACAAAACAAGAACACTGGATCATAATGTACTGGGTAAAAACACTTAAAATTCAAACCTTGCTACTTAATGTCATTTTGATTTTTCCATTAAAATGTTATGGCAAACTGAAGTAAGATAACACTTAAAGCATCATAACCTTGTATTGCACAATCCCAAGTCTTGAGAGTGTCTTTGTTTCAAGGAGTTGCATAAAGCAAGAGAACAACTAGCAGGTGATAGAGCAATAGATTTTTGACTTTTGGTTGAATATAAGGTAAGGAGAAGGAGAGGAGAAGCAAGACACGTCAAACACAGTACTGAACTGAGGGCCCAAGTGGTGGCCAGAATAGTCTAGGGTCAGAAACAGATCAGTGCACACCAAAGACTCAACTTCTATGTACTGACTCTTGGATCTGAGTCACTTCTGGACTGACTCCAGGACAAAATTATCACCAAGAGGTTCCTACATTTTCTTTCGGCAATGCCCAAGGCCTATAATCCACCTCATCCTTGCTGGGTCTGCAGACTTTAGCATTTCAGCTCACTGCCAACTCAGCAACTTGCTCCTAAATCTGACTTTTGCACAACCACCTCTTGGACTTCTCCATCATTTTCTCACAAGCACTATTCAGGTATATCCTTCAGCCTCTTGTCTTCCAACCTGCTCTAGAAGTGCCCAGACAGACTTTCCCTAGCACTCACCTCTTGACCTGACTTGCATTGTTAGACCAACTAGCCGTTCTTTTCCCTCCACGTTTCTACTAGTATTTCTACAACCTTCACATCCACATTAAGCAGTCAAATAAAACTGGCAACCTACTTCGCAATGTAATTTTATATTAATGACCAACTCATTCCTTTCAAAACAGTTCTCCTAACAGTAAAAATGTGAATTTAGCAATCCGAGGCCACACCATCACCCTTCTTCCTATCACTTCATTCTCTCTTACCTTCCCCACCCTACTGTATTCATTGCTCCTGCTTTCCCTTCTCCTGTTGGCAGACATCTGATTATTCCAAAACTGGGAAGGGAACCGCTACAAGGCCCAAGCTACAGTTTGTAATTTATGCTCTGCCAGCGACTGGGACATCGCATGCTCTTTGGCCATCCCAGGGGCTGGGAAGCAGAGCACATTTCTCCGAGTGCTGTAACAACCAGGGCAGATGAAATCCCCAGCTCAGCCACTCAGTACATACACGCTGCTCAGGAGCTCTGTGCTTGGTGACAGGCCAACGCGGCAGGGCGCACGCAAGCTCAGTCCTTCAGCCACTCCAATTCAATCTCCAGCATTTGGCTGTTGGGCACAGGGAAGGGCACCTGATCTCTCCCCGTCATGGCAGGATCGATGAAGCTCCTTGCAGATTGTGTTGGGTGTGCAATTTGCTTTTCACATACCCACTGCAATCTCTAACGATCTGAATCAGCACATAAAGCCCCACATGCAATGCGAATCATCCTGAATTTATCCACTGGCTCAGGATTAGTATGGCCACAGCACTTCTTTTCAAGCTCTGTCTTCCTTGATTCAGTCCTATTGCTGTTACCACCTCTATGCTTTGCCTGCTTCTAAAACCTTGAGGTCATTTCTCTCAAACTCCCTTGACCTCCAGATTGTCACCTTATCTTGTAGCAGCTCCCAGAAAGTTAAATTCTTTTTGTCCATCCCATCAATGACGATCTGTTTCTTTCTCATTACTGCCCTTATAGAGCTTACTCTCCTTCCTATCTCCCATCTCCGCTCCAAACTATACAAATTGTCATGCTACTTGAATGGACTATGTAAATACTTTCTAGGAAGAGCTGCACTTCTGAATTTCTCTTGATCCACCAAGCAACTAAACTTCGCTTCACTAAGATCAAAAGCTAGATGTACAAGACAATAGCATTAAATTGATGTCATGGATAGAACACCTAAGAAGGACAGACAAGAGAGGATCATGAGACCTAAAAGAGTCTCTAAAGAAATGCTGGATATGTAAGTATTGATATTAGAAGGGAAGTCCTCAGAATTACAAAGCAGTTAATGCAGAAATAAAAAGCATCTTAGAAGAATTGAAGTTAAGTCCAATTGTAGAGCCTTTAAAGAAAGTCTGAAATAGCAAGCTTTATTTTATACTGTGTACTCAGACACAGTTCTGGAGGCTTGAAATATACAGTGATCTATTGGATTGGAACTGATCCAGCTGTTAGGTAAACTCAGTCAACATTTACCACTTGATATTATCATCCATTAGTTTAAAATATTTATCAGAACATGACAGTGTTAATATATTTAAGTATTATATATTATTCAAGTATCGTATATTTCTTTATTCAACTACCATTAACGGATTTGGTATCTGTAACACTGGCAGAGACATGAACAAACTGATCATAATATGACTAAACGCAGGACAAACACATACTATATGATACAAAACAAGACAGACAAGACATTGCAACATCAGCCTGAACTCTCGGAGGTAACTGTTGTACAAGGAGAACAAGATTTTACTTAGTCCAATATTTCACTGGACCTTTAGTGGTATTTATCAGATGCTAGACAAGAGTGTTGAATTTTTTTCAAGGAACGTAATACATTAAATAGTAATGAGCACCTTTGCCTTTTAATCCTCCTTAAATCACTTGAGTGACCCTGCAATACTTTTTGTAGTTTAAAACTCATGTTGTATTTAAAGAAAAGTAACAACTGATTAAGCTAATGCACCAACTTAGAGACCTTCCTAAACTAACAAGCGGTATGAACACATTACACCAGTCTTTGATGCACATCTATTGCTAAAGCAGGCCACAGAGCCTAGATGGCCTAATGAGTTATAAACTTGGCACATTGTCTAACAGTTCAACCCACCTTATTAAGAGCTACCTTAGTAATGCGCAAATTTTTTAACTAATGACTTGGCCAGACAATTCCCAGCTGAAAGAGCTGATGCTGTGCATGTATAAACACTCTCACCAGCAGTGATTCTACTTCTGCCAATAGATAAGCTACGTACTGCATTGCTCAAGTCCACTGATGCATGCCAAGCACTTGAAATGGGGGGGTGGCGAGTTTTATGTGCTGCCATTTATCTTCTTCCTCCAAGCTCCCAATGTGAGTTTCTCTTTCTACATTTGTTGTTGTGTGTTTTTTTGTTGCTGTTTTTGTTTTACGTGGTACTATGCAATGCAGATTTTGGTTAATAAAAATTTGGCATTTGTCTGTGGCTGGTAATTCCATCTTCTCATCCACTATGCTTCTCTGTGGCTTCTTTTACTTGACCTAAAATTGAAACTGTACTCCCATATTAAACTGGGATATTTTGCTATATATTAGTGTATCTTGATATAGAAGTTTTCAGTTGGTTATTAAGTCTTTGGTGGGAAAATGTCTTCTTTATTCCTCATTTTACAATACAAAATGTCTTCTGTATTTGGGATATCATTTGTTCATTAGCACTTCATCCTTTCATGCAAGTATCTTCCACAACAAACAGGATACAGCTTCTCCTTAGTGTTTGTCACCATTTATTATCCACGAATCTGAGACTAAGCCGGAGAACAGTTCATGGGCCATGACCTAGAGACGTTCAATTCAGTATTAGGGGAATTTCATGTGAAATCTGAGTTCTGTAGATAACGTCTTGGCATGGAATCAAATATCCTTTTCTCTTCTCAGTCCCCTTCAGAACAGCTGCCTGTATCTGCATCAACCCGTCTTGCTTACAAAAGGTAAATGCTTATTTCCTTCCCTCTCTTGTTTCTCAATAATGAAACAATATTACATATAAAATAAGCTTATTGTGCCATGAAACTTCAATACACTTCCATGTCAATTGCACAAATCTCAAAACTAAAGCTCTCTTAAACCTCTCCAGGTTTGAAATTGAGATCAAGCCAGGAAATACTTTGTCACTGATTTAAAATCCATGTTTTGTATTTCGTTTGAAGATTTTCAGCTTTTTGTTACACTAAACTCTCTCCTCTCCTACAGAGGCATGGACAGCATAAACAGATTGACCATATCGAACAGATAACTTAAAAACAAGCTTTCACACCGCTCACAGAACAACAGCAGTTTCA
Source organism: Tauraco erythrolophus (assembly GCF_009769465.1). Lineage (NCBI taxonomy): Eukaryota > Metazoa > Chordata > Aves > Musophagiformes > Musophagidae > Tauraco > Tauraco erythrolophus. Next base: position 15,678,460 of record NC_141478.1, on the reverse strand, counting down.
ACCCTGAAAGAAACAATGTGGTAGCAGCTTCCCATGCCCTCCTGTAGTGCTTCTGTGCCTGCATCTGTCTGCCCAATTCTGTCTCTGCATTGGAAACTCCTTAGTGGAAGGGCCTGAAGTCTGCATGATTCCACCTTTCACGTTATGAGTCTCCCTGCAAATTCTTCTGATCAAAGTCTGATCGAACTGGCTTTTTGAATTATCTTTGAAAGTCCCTCTCTGCTCAGTCATACTTGAAGATGGCTACAAAGGGAAAGGCTAAAAAAAATAAAAAAGGCTAATTGAGTCTACCATTTTAACATTCATTGATTTCACCACTAAGCTCTGGGTGACCTACTCTGGCCATCTGTATCTTCTCACCTTTTTTTGAAAGCCTGTTGTGTACAAATAGCATGACAAAAAGGCTGGGTTTCTACACACCTGCCAAATGCAGGTCCTGCACTTTCAACTGCCAGCACTTCATGTGAAATGTACTGCACTAAGCTGGGAACAAACAGATTTATTTAACAAACAAGTTCAACACAGGGATAAATCTGTCCGCCTTACATCATCTGTGGTCTCTCTCTAACAAGAGCATGAGGCTTTAAGGCTAACGCAGGATAACTTTCTGCTTAGCTGGTGCTCTAATGGGCTGCGACCTTGGCTCTCCCAGCACAGAATCCCTACGAGGCTGAAAAATGGTGCGTGTGGGATCTAACACACAGAGATGTTGAACGTCACCAATTCCAGCAAACTTCCATTTGATTTCTTCCATTTATTTTCTTCTGAAAGTATTTTCCATACTCCTATTTAATTTATGACTGGTCTGACTAGGTCAAGTTGAAAAAGGTTCTATTAACGCCTGAGATGGAAGGATTTATTTTCAGAGAAAAAAATTAGAAGCAAATTATTTCTTCACTAAGGAGTTTAAGCACACTGAACTGTGTGTGTCCTTCTTGCCTGGGCTCAATTCCACAGGTCACATATCTACTGCATTCAGTACCAACAAGATGGGTCCTGTGAAGGAAGGCTTTAATATTCTTTTCCTCCATGGCCTCTGACATTTGGTGCTTCTCTGCCAGCACCCCTTTCATACATGCCTGGATTAGGACTGACCACAGCCTCCTAATACATTTTAAAATGCCATCAAACAGCACTGGAGGGGTCAGAGCTGCCTACTGCATCACAAAACTCCACTATAAAGTGCCTCTTTCACTTCCTCCTGACTGCTTGCTGTTCTTTTACAGAATGCCCGGCATCTGTCACTTGCAAACCATCCATCATCCTTCCCTAAAAAGGCCGGAAGAGTAACCTATTTTGTAATTTTTCAGCCAGCAGATTCATCTCAGTACTTGTTCAATTTTGACAGTTCTCCATTGAGTTTGAAGCAGTATATCTTGTTTGTTCAATACCCTTTTGCAATGATGTTCATTTCTACAGCTGCTTTTTGTCTAAATAGAGATGATAACAGCATAAACGTATTGTGGTTTACACTGAAAGAATAAACTTCTCATTTACTTCAGATCTGTGTCCGGATATACCAAGATTAATACTAAATAAAGCTCATCCTGTAGTCAATCAAGCAAGCATCAGCTTAGCCATCATTCTCACATAGTTAATACAGTAGCTTTGTTTCAGCTTCTAACAAAAGCACTGACGCTAATTTTGACTACTTTCTTTCCACTCCTCTTTGAGTTTCCCAGGCTAGCCTGTTCTCAGTCTATTCTCATGCAACAGAGAACTGTTTCAGAAAGCAGGCTTTCTAGCTGCTTTGATCATTCTTTCTTTCTCAATTATACTATTCAAATGCAAGTTTTTGATCATTATAATAATCTCATAAATCCTAAGATGGAATGTTATTTTACAGATACCAGCCATGAAAGTATTGCAGTAATGAGTAATATGACAGGTTTTCATGACACTTTTCTACATATTCCTAGCCATTACCTTCTGCATTCGGTTAAATTTAACGTAGAGAGGACAGGCATTCACATACCCTGATGAACACATTTCTGGGACTTACATAGTAGTGCAATCCCAAAATCTTCCTTATTTAGTCTAGAAAGTATGTTTAGTGCTGCTGGTCACTAGTTTTTAACTTAACCCAGAACAGTGTTCCTTTTCAACAGCCTACCTTTTAAGAAGCATTTTCATTGCAAGTTTCTCAGCTTCTATGGCATAGTTAGTAAGTGCTGCTTAAAGTGAGACTAAAAATACTTTTCTAATATTTACATAGAGAAGAGCACAAAATAATGAAAAATACCACATGGTGGATAACTCAGGGCATACACATCTGCAATACTTTTTATCTTCCCCCATGGTGGGCAGCTACTCTTCTCTGTACTATTAAAGCCGCTATTTTTAGGCATTTAATTAAAGAGCTCAGTTTAAAACAGTGCATGCCAACTATAGCACAGAATATTTCCTCAAACACAGTACAAACAGAAACCACAGATAGCAGAAAAAAAAAAAAAAAAAAAAAGGCATTTAAGTGCCTAATGTATTTAGTACCATCTGACCTGATCAGACCTCTGTTACAGGAGTCTGTAGTTAGCTGGTGAAAATACAGATGTAGCTACAGGAGTTCATGCAGTTCTCAAGGAAACTAAAAGAAAAAAACTAGAACACACAAGGACTACAGGAGAGAGGAAAAATGTATTACCTATAGCTACATGGCAGTCAAGGATTTGTACAGAAATTTAATTGATTTTGAAAAGCAGGTAGTCAGACATCAATTAAAAGTAGACATATTTGACAGCTAAGTAGTGAGTTGGTCACCTAACATTCTACTTGTTAAATAGGATAACCAAAAGATCTGAAAGGGCTTTCTGTGTATATGAAGGCACCAGCAGAGATACATTACAAGGAATCAGCAAGCTAAACTCACCTATTAAACCTAATACTTGCGGAATAATAATCATTGGCTCAAGATTCACGCATGTTTTTGCCAAAACACTCCATGGAACTGAAAGTATTTGTTATACCAATGCAGCCCACTAGAGGTCAAGTTACATCGAGCAGTTTAAAATGCATTTAGTAATAAAGGGCAAAATTTAGGCCACCATCCTCTTATATATTACTAGAATCCTCTGGGTTGCCACATGTATCACAAAGTGACAAGTCCTTTAGAACTTTTGGTTAGAACAAAAAAGGCTCATAATATGATGGTTGGCTTACAGAGATGCAAAACAGATTAAATAATTGTTCCCATAAAACATTAGTTAGATGGACTGGATTATTAGATTGGAGAGGTTTTCCTTAATGGAATACCATGGTATAAAGATTGTTAGCTCAGTTTTAGATCACCTGCTATGATGCTTGAAAATAGTGAAAATGACAAGCTGAACTAGAAACTAAAACTCAAGAATTTATACCAGTCTTCTATGACAATGACATGACAGAAGAACTTTAATGCAGAGATAGATACTTTTGCATCCTTCTGTGTCAAAGACACTTAGTATCACACATCTGATCATGCGGCAAGATGACATCAGAATCTTATAAAACAAACCAGATATAAGTTATATATATATGGGGGGGGTATATGTATATAAAAATATCACCTTGATAAAAATGAAAAAAACTCCACGTCTAATTAGAAATCCTATAATAGCATATTGTGAATGTAGAAAGAATGCCTTAAGTTAGAATGGTTTCCAAACATCTGATTTTGTGAATGTGTGATGTCCAAATACAAATAAAAGGTATTTCATGAACACCTGTCTCCTGTGCAATAGCAAGGCTCAGTGTAACAGTGCTGTCAGTCTGCTTTGTAAAGCTCTATTTTAAACTTAATTTACCTATTTCCCATGTCATTCTTTCATCCACTTGGAGAAACAGAAATGTTTGCAATCACAGCCTTCTGCCTGCTAAACAGATTCTTGGCACATAGGTAGCCTGTAACTTAAAGCAGCTTTCCAGCAGAAAGACCAGAGTAAAAAGATGACTGGTGGAAAACTGTGTTTGCCTGACAATTTCTGTGAGAAATCACATAAAAAATAAAAGGCAGTTTTGCCTTCCACTTCCGTACAGGAAGAAGACCTTTAATGCTAGTCTGCATGGCTTTTGCAGTTACTCTCTGAATGCTTCAAATGAAGTTGCAAGTTGTATGCTGTATTTCCTGGACTACCATGAAGAGTTCCAGAATTAGTGTCAGCTTAAAGATCACAGTATATATCCCACAGCCACTGGATTAAACTGCTTTCACCTAGTCTTTCTGCTTCACTAGCTCCAGATGCTTAACTCATTTTCCATTGTGTTTGTAACTGAGGTGGCATAAGGAAATCGCACACAGAACAGAGCCCTCTGGATTATGTACTAAAAGAATCAGTGTTTCCAAAAGACTCAGAATAGTTTTACTAGATCTCACTCTTCAACCATGTGCTTGACTTTCTTCTGTTGGCAGTGGACCATATCATCAAGATGTTTGATTCGCTCTCTTAGGCTAGCTGCTACCTCCTCCAAATGCTGTGACCTAGCAAAATATGGAAGAATTAAGCATGTAAGTGGGGAGCCATGCCATATAAGCAAAACAGGAAAAACCCTCACAAACCCACCATAAATCAGGAAGACTCTGCTCTCGAGGTAGGCAAGTCAAACTCCACTGACAGATGTCAATTTGTCCTAAGTACATTTTAATGGTAGTCTTTTAGTCAAAGTGGCTGTCTCCACCCAAGTTAACTCACCTTGGTATTGCATACTGGTGTGCTTACTCAGAGCCTGAAGTGCTGACAATTTAACAAAGTGACAAAGCTCATCTCCTTAAGAGGTCTGGTTTTCCTTGAAGTGAATGGCATTTAGACAACTAGATCTTTATCATCAGAAAGACACATTTATCCTGACTGATTACCACCTGCAAACTTTTTGGAAATATATACTAAACAAAAGCCAGGAAGCACATCTGCTGGCTGTCCTACTACAGGGAAGCCTTGAGTCAAGGATTTGGCATAGTTGCCAACAGTAGCAGAATGCTAACTGGAGTAGTATTAACTCATCAGCAGTCAGCAGGAATCGTTGTGGATATTTGAAGTTTGTACATATGACTTTAGATACATTCTGCATTTCTTCAAATCTGTTTAACACGGAAATTGAACACCCACAGAACTCCTGCCACAAGCTGGTTTGACAGCTTGCCAGAAAAGTAGTTTTAGAATATGCAAAGAAACAGGAGGAAAGCTTTTTAACAAGTTTTTGGCATGTTGGCCACGGGAGCCTCCGTTTTTATCTGAACATACAATTCTTGAAATTCTTCAAAGAAAGCAACCTCCTGTACTCCTAGGTTCAGGACTGGACAGAATTTCAGAAGTGGAGGAGGGGAATCAAAAACAAAAAGCCTTTTTATCTCAGTCTGTGCAGAGCAGAAGAAATCATTGAAGTTGCAAATAGAACAACCATTCTATGGCAAAGCAGCAGATGGCAAACTGTACGACATGATTCCAATGAATGACTGAATTGTATGCTGTTTCCCCTCAGAAAGTCTCTATTAACAGTGAAGCACTCTACAGAACTCTAACTGCTGCACTTTGACAAGGACTCAAAAAAAAAAAAAAAAAAAAATCAAGGTATTGCTGCAGGTTTTTCAGTCCTGCATATTAAGGTCTCACAAAACCGCAATTTACATTTCGATGGCAATTGTAACACACATTTGGTCTCTCATTGAAAGACTCAGAATTTTAAACACTGATAGCAACGGAGCAATGGAACAGAGGTCCTTCCTCAGGTGGAGCTCAAGTGTTTGGTTGGATACAGACAGGTAAAAAGAACTTAAGAACAGAATTCAGCAACTAAACTCAGATTCATTGTTTGCATTGCATAGACTGCAACTGTGTGCTTGCTTGCGTGGCACAAACTCCTGTCTGAACATTGCCTTTACCCTTTTTACTGCAGCATAACTTCATGACTGAGCAGGATTCACTGAAGCGAGAAGAGGATCTGTTATCCAGAGGTAAAGGAAGAAAGCAATTATCTTTCATCTCCATATTCTGTGTTGTATGTGACATCTGTTCACTTGAAATTATTATTTTAACAGGCTGCTGTGAAAAGCCGTTATTATCCTGAAACTGGATAATGTGGTCACAGATTAATACAAATAGAAAGTGAGGTGCTCTTGGCAGAGACCTTTTATGTCTATGCTTTCTACAAAACAGCAAGATGCCAAAACCTTAACACTGAATTTCTGGGTGCCACAGAAATATAAGTAGTAATTAAGTACAATTATTCAGTCTCTGCTTATAATTAATCTTTACCCACTTGAGTAGCATCATATAAACCTTTGAGTGGCGGGTGCAATTTTCACTCCAATGGCAGTTATGCTATTTCAGTGCTGGATAGATTTCTCTTGAAACTTTGCTTCTGGCTCTGCCTGAATCTTTCTTTTGCCTGGTCTGTCAGTCTCAAAGAAGCAGTAGCGGATGCACATGCCACCTGTGGGCAGAAATAGCACATCCAGGTGCCACCACACCACTAGATCTTTCTTCTAAGCCTCCTGCTTTTGAGAACAACCATTCACAGAGGTCTCACTGCCAATAACACCACCCTTACTTTCCCCAAGTAACTTCATAGCTTATTTCTGCACTGTGATGCTACATGACAGGTTTCTTCCACACTTTCCTTTTGTTCATGTGCATATGTTAATGCGCATCACATGTGTAGACCTGCCCCTCCAAGCCTCAAAATATATTCCCAGCTTTCCCTCTTTTATAAAAAAGACACCTCTGCAGTAATATGCAAAACTTCTTGCTTTCTTCAAGAGTTCATTTTTTCAAAGAGGATGTTACAGCTGAATACAGGATACAGAATGTCTTTTCTTTTAAAACTGTGTTGAGGAGTCCAGAAGGAGATAATGAAAGTATTCATACTCAGGATCATACTGTGCTGAATTCAGGAATGCAGATTTTAAAAAAATGCAATCCACAAAGGCATCACAGCTTGTTCCATCTAAACTGTACTCTGCATGTTTGCAAACAACTTTTCAAGAAAGATGCATGAAAGTGCTTTTGTTGAAAAAATTAATCCTCTTGATATTTTATATGTAAATAAACTTACATTCAGATGGACAATCCCTAATCCCTACCAGATCACCATCTTGAAGTTAGAAAAAGTAAAATTCAGGTGTCTTCAAAAACAAACCAGCCAGTAAAGTTTCCTAGAATTACCAGAAGTTCCACAGATAAGACATATCTCACCTTTCACTGTCAGAGTTGTTTTCAGATTTTGCTCCAGATATTTGTTTCATTTAGTTCGAGTTGTTTTTGCAGCTGGTGACGCTCCTAAACAAGAAATGTTATCCTTCAGTTTTCCATGAGTCAAATGTAAAGGCTTCACAAAGTGTATTTCATTGCAATTCAAAAGAACATTTGTGAAGTTAAAATAGAAACTGATTAAACAAAATTCAAGCATTTCCTATAGCAAAGCAGCATAGAATGCATAATAATAAAATTCCCAGCTATGCATGGGAATAAGATCAGTTTTCCATTTCCTATTCAAAGATGTATGGTTGTACTTGAAACTGAATTTTCTGAATAAAAAGATGAGTCATCACAATCTTTAACTACATAAATGTCAAATTTTCCATGTTATTCCTCCAAAAAGATCTCTCAATCCAAGGCTGAGATAAAAGGTATTGCTCTATTCTTGCCCAAAATATTCCTGTTTATTTTTCAGGTGTCCACTAGCACAGTGGTCGTGAAGATCTATGAGGACTTGGGGACTGAGTCAACACAAATTAACAGAGGAGTCAGCTATCCACTTTAATGGGAATTTAAGTGGTATTCAGTTTTACTCTGCAAGTATCAGACAGATAAGAGCAAATTAAATAACAAACCAAGAACTACATTGCAATCCTTTATTCACTGCATAATACTTACAAGTTGTAGGCTGAAGCCCAGATGAAGTTAGTGAAGCTACTAAAGGGGCATATTAAGCTAAATGATTTCTCAGTGTAATCACTAATTCTACTAATAGATTTGCAAGCATTAGACAAAAGAGGCTCAATACAGGTGCACATTAGACCAACCAGTCAAGCCAACAAGATTAACTTATAAAAAAATAAATCTATTTCTCAGTAACAAATATTTACTATACTAAACTAAAGTTAGTGAAAAACACTTCACTTGGAAGAAGATCGTATTCTCTCCACTTACTAGCATGCTCTCTGCTTCTGTATTTTTGATAGCAAGGCACAGATCTTTAAAGATAATGAGATGCCTGCTATTCAATGAAATGAGAAATGCCAAAGTACATCCAAGAGCATCAGAGTCTCTTGGAAGCGCTGCTCTTACATCATATAGAGTGACACTATTCAGTCTAAGGATTAAACAGTAACATTCATTCTCATTTAGGTGAATGATACCAGAAAATGAAGAGGAAATTTCACCATAACTGTTTGAGGCAGAAGACATAAAGCTGTTTCAGATGTCTGAAAAGGTTCAACAAATAATGTTCAGATGCAGTGTACTATGCCAGGAGAGGTACTATGATACTCTTAGTCTTACTAATACATTAAAATAATAATCAGCTGACTACTAGTCTGAGTTTTGCTGTGAAGTCCATAAAAGAGAAGAAGGAAAAGCAGCAAATAAAAAGAAGCAATGTACAAACTGCCATAACCAGTTTTACAGTAGTGCTGCCAATGTCACAAGAGCTTAATGTCCCAAAGCATTTCTGCTTTCAAAGCTTTAAGAGTAAATTGTCAAAACCTGCTCTTAATTACAGTTTGGCAGGGAATATTTAGCCAGGGAGAGGAATAATTTAAAGTTTCTTAATGCTAGGAGGAAAGGAAGAACCTAAATTTTGGATTAAAAGGCAGTAAAAATTATTTTATCTTTTCTTCTCAAAATATTCGGAGCCATAATCTAAATAATCATCCATGCAGATATCTATCTTAAGTAGCTGCTACACAACCACAAAAACCCTCAAAACGTTTTAGTCTGAAGCTTTCAGTTTAGCATTCCATCTACATGTGGAGAAATTTGGAGATACAATTCCCATCAGGACTATAAATAGCTAAATAGTAAGGTCTACTCCTAACTAAAACACATTTTAATGGACCTATCAACAGCATTTCTGAGAGACTTTGGATCATTTATGATTACTACTTCGTTAGGCTTAGGAGACCTTGCACACTGAAGGAAGACTGAATGGTCTTTTTAAACTCTTTCTTTAAAACAATGGTTCATTTACTAAATAATTTTTGACACCTTAGGCAGCCCTGACTGTAAAGAACACTAGAAAGGTAGAAGAACCACTTATTTACAGTGTCTCTGTGGTAGTTCAGGTCCATTTACTTATATAGATACAGTAACTAAGATGCACAAAGCAATGATATGTCACCGAGCAGGGTCCTGGGCAGCAGACAAAAAAAAACCCCACACCCCACGATTTAAAAAAAAAAAAAAAAAAAAAAAAAAAAAATCAAATTTCCTCCATATACTAGGTATTTGTGCATTTGCTTTAAAGGCAGCAATCAACTAACTCTCATACCTCTTCCATGCGTTCAATCAGTCGGTCCAGCTCACCAATTCTCTGGTCTTTTTCCTGTATGCTTGTTTCTGTAATCTGCATCTTCTTATTTGCCTCTTCAATAGCCTTCAGAAGCCGATTTGTTTCTTCCTTCAAATAAGAACATTTACAGTCACATTAATATCCAAGATATTAATGAAGAATTTTTATTTATTTATTTTTTTAGGCCATAGGGCCAGGTTAATAGCTTTTCAGCAGAGCTCAAAACTTCACTGTCCCTGCCCAGAAACCTGGAAGAGTTGTGACCCTAAACGTGAATTGTATAGAACAAAAGATTTGGGGCACTTTGAAGTCCACAGGTATTTGCAAAGCATCATTACGAAAATCTGAGAAAAACTTCTACCCACTTCTTAGATATATTGTCTTCCCTTCTGAGGATGCTGTGAAGTTAACAGCATAAGAAAAATATGCTGTTGCAGAAGATAGCATTTTAAACACCAAAGTTTGCCATGTTCAGCTTTGTACTTTCCTCCCATATAAAACAATGTGAATAGAAAGAGACTGGGGAATCTACCTTCTTATCTCAGACATTATCTGTCTTTATCAGTGAGAAAATTACAATGACTAACTGCTGATAGGAAAGTTTTACTTGGGGGTGGAGGGAAACCAAGGGACAGGAAGAGTTCTTGCTCTAGTAGTGTCCACTGAAGTAAGGGAAGGGGGAACAACTTCATTTCAAATTTTGAAATCTACATTATTGTTAGTTACTCTGACACACATTTTTTCCTTAGCCTTATAACCCCACAAGCTTGGAAAGCTTAGTAACTGTGGCATAACTAGCCACAGAGACAGGAGTGAAAGAATATGTGAGCTCTGGAGTATCAACTGATTGAGAAACGACACCCAAGCTAAGCACCACTCTTACAGACTGGCTGTACGTACTAGGAGGATTTCTTTCTCAGCTTTATGTTTCTGCTCTCTTCTCGCATTTTTTCCTCATACTGACTATAAAGTTTTCTTGTCATCTCTCTCATGACTTCAGCATTGGCTTCCTGCGACGATTCCACCTATGAGAGCAGAAAGTTGACCCATCAGTCAGTACAGCACTGCTGGCAGCAGGAGAAATGGAGTTCACACGATGTTAAGAAGAACACTTTGAACTTCAGTTCCATCTTGTCACAAATTTGACACTGCTGAAGCAGATTTTCATTTCCACTAAGATCACTTACAAAACTCTGCCAGTATACAAGTCATTCAAATTTGTAGAAGTTACCATTTCATCAAGTTTCATGTTATCTGAATTTAGCCAGTCATTGCTGATCCAAGACCAGGCTATGTCTCTTTATAACAGCTATAAGGCTGTTAATAGCTATAAGGCTATGCCCTTTCATAACAGCCTCCAAGTTACTTGGTTTGTTTCCCCATTGAAAAGGTATTGTCTCCTCACATTTTACAGAAGCATAGATTAGAGATGGTCTAGACTCAACTTCTGTTTCTAAGCGACCATGTGCACTCAAAGCAGTAATTACTTTAAGCTGGACCTAAGTATGTGTTGTTAACTAGAAGACACAGGTGTACCCTCCTCCTCTCTCTTGTTTTTTCATGTACTGCTTTTTGTGTAGGCAAAACTGGGGTGACCATGGAACAAAGCAGATCAGGGAACAATCATACTTAAAATTAGTATACTCAGGGGTGTGGAAGGGTTAATTTTTAACCACAAGACCAGAAACTTTACTACTGCTACAGGGAAAAGGGCAGGAATGGTAATTCAGAGACAGGATTTCCCCCTTCTGTTGGCTCAAAACACTGAACCACACCCTCAGTGATTAAACATGAGAGAAGATACTCACAGTTTAAACCATTTATTCTGTAAACTGGAATAAAAGCAAAGTAAAATAGCTAGTCCAGGACTTAGTTCTCTAGCTAGAGGTGCTATAAATCAGACAAGGTTACAGTGAAATGCTGTGGGTGGTACAAAAGTCAGGAGGAGGAGGAATACACTGTCATTGGTAGAAGAATAAAGTGTTCCCTGCCGATCACTACAGTTTACACAGCTACAAAATACCTGGTTCTGATGATTAAAGTTTTGGAGGTTAGTGTGGTTCGTTTTTTTTTTTTTTTTTTTTTTTTCATTTCAAGGACTAAAAGATTTATTAAACACTTGTGTTTATCTTGGATGGTAGGAACAAGCTGCTTTACTACCCCGCAGGATAACAACAGTGTATTTCATCCTTTGAGGAGGGACTGAACTCTGAAGTATTTCAGTTGTACTACAATGGCCCCCTTGGGCATCTCACCTAGACCAACACGGGCAGGGGTAGTAACCTGCACTTTGTGAGAGGGAATGGAGTTAAGGTTTAGTACAACACGAAACCTTCCACATTTCAGAAAGCCTGAAAGAATCACATCATTCAGAAAAAGCCAACGATCAAAACACAGAGTCCTTAAGATACACTGAACTGGAATATCATCTCCGGCACTCTCTGTCCATCATTCCTTTGCTTATAGCTTGAGCAATGAGAAGAGTGAAAACAAGCATAAAAACGTAGACACATCAGGGCATCTGTTATAGTACTCTTAGGCAATGTCTCCAACCTCAGTTATTGTTACAATTGTATGAATAAACCAAACCTACTTAATAAACTACATGGGTGTGTTCTGCTACCCAGCAAATAATCATGGCATGTGGTAGTTACTGCTTTTCAACTGCTAACCTCCCAGGTTCCACATCGTCCTCTTACATTCACGCCTGCAATTAAATTCCAGATGTCTTGGTATCTTTGATACACAATTTTATGTTTAACTTTCAAAGACAGTAATGAGGTATTTTATCCACTAACTTTGTAAGAATACTGCAACTTTGAGGGTAAAATTTAAATTTTTTCCTCATTAAGGCAGGCATGTATTCTGCAGACCTTGACATGCTTGAAGATAAACAAATCCTTAAGCATTCAGTTGAATTGAGACTTAACCTGTGGTTCTCTGCCCTTAGAAGCAGACATACCTTTCCCTGACTTGTTAGTGCATGTCCTTAAGATTATAGTAAAGTCCGAATTTCTGTTTTGAAATCTTAATAGCATCAGCTTTGCTTCCTTCTTTTAATTGGTTTCCCCCTCTTTTTATTTCCAGCTGACAAAGGCAGGTAGAAAATACAGCTATTTTTACAGCCTGCAAAGTATCGCTATGAGAGGAAACCAGAACATGAACTCTTACGTTGAAATACACTTATGTTTATGTTTTCTCTTCTAACCATTCACCATTAAACATGAATGCAAGTCACTACAGAGCCAAAAAGAAACATCTCTGACAAAATGAAACATGAAGAAAACAGCAGTCACCTTAATTTCACAGTGACAAATTCTGTTACAGCACTATATCCAAATTAGTCTATTTTGAGCAATTTTAAGAGAGATGAATGTTTCCAGAAGAAGGGTTTTGTTTGTTTGTGTTGAGTTTTGTTTGTTTAAATGAGATTAAGGGAATACATTTGGCAGATAAGGGGAGAAAATGGTCAAGCTTTCTGGCATATAACACCTTCCAGTTTGCATTTTATTCCCTTGCATTTTTTTGAAAGAAATAGCTTAATTCTCTTTCCAAGACATTTACCGTTACTGCATGTATCTACTCATATGCTCATAAAACTAAGCAGATTACCTATTAAAAATTGTGCAATACTAAAGAAACAAATTCAATATGAAGAAATTCCTACAGCACCATGTAGAGTTATAACATTCCTTTACTTACAGCAATGGATCATTTAATGGTTTGGATTTTCACCTGCCAACATCCCGGAATGACAATGCCATGTTACGGAAAGACTGACTGCTGTAAATTGAGATTCTTCATTATTAAAACAGTATTTGATTCACAAGAATATGTCAGCTTTAGGGAATGATGACGGCATGAAGAACCCTTTACAAATAAGATCAAGGAATTCATTTACCGTACTGCTGATGCCCGTACTGTACAATATTTTTAGGGGAGTTTATATACTGCACCTTTAATTTCAGTAACTGATTTTCAATTTGTGCTGTTTCCAGTTGCTTTTGCTTCTCTCTCAGCTTTTCCATAGATTGCTCATGTGTATGTTTTAAATTCCTTATTTGTTCCCTTATATCAGTGTTCTCCAACGTGACATCCACTAGAGTTTTCTAGAAGAAAGATGCAAACCACATATTAAAAATCACAAATAATTTGGTGAACTAATATAGTCAAGATATTATGGAACACACAGAACCTTTAAGAGTTTCCTGATATATCAATGCAGTGTGAACAGTTTTGCAAGCTTTAACATTTAAAATTATGGCTTTTGTTTCATTTGGTTTGCTAGAAGGTATTTCCATGAGGAACATGTGCAGTGAAATCAAGTCCTGGAACACTATAAAAAAAAAGAAATGAACGTAGATATATTTCAGTACAAATGCTACTCCCAAGAATCTTCCTTTCTTCTGTCCATGGGCCATGCTAGACATATACTAGACTGAGAAAAACTGTGACATACAAGAAAGCAGGAACATTAAGTTGTTCAGCTCAGATATATGGGAATTTGGAAGTCTTAAATAAATACAGAAAATTCATTCCCACCTTCTCCCTCCCGCAACATTTCACAGATATGTAAAGTCTCACAAGTATTTAGCATCCGAACACGCCACTTCCATTTGTGTTAACCAGTGAAGGCAGGAATAAGTCAGGAGATGTACCATTTTGCACAATACAGAACAAATCACATTTTCACCTTAGATACTTCGTAGAGACATGACTAGTGGCATTAGTCTGCTGCAGATCAGTGTCTCTATTGTATACTATTTTTAACAGGCTTTTGAAAAACACAGGTCTTGGAATTATTTTTTTTTCTTAGTTTCCTAAATTAGCTGCCTTAGATATATACATCCAAGACAGTACTTGATGGGCTTGTTTAGTGTTAGAATCTATATTTGTCATCCATGTTTTATGTATGCTTTTAAATCCATGTCAGAAAAGGCAGTTGTCAGCTGTGAAACAGCTATTAAAATGTACCTGCAAGTCTATTGATGCTGATGTCAAGGAGTTGTTCATTTCACTAAAGCTATCTAAGGCTGCAGCCTGCACTCGCACATGATTCTCTAAGGATTCCTGATGAGCATTTGTCACCTGAGCGGGAAAAAAAAAAAAAGAAGTTTTATATAGAATAATGATCAAGTTCACCTACTCTTTCCAAGGGAGCTACAGAAGAGAAAGACTCCATGGTTAATTTTCACAGTACTAGGATGCTTAAAATATACAGGCCTCAAACCATATTCTTGCACCTCAGAAACAAACAAACAAAACTTAGAATCCAACTATGCTAACAGAAATAAGGCACAAGTATCTATGTTTATTGCTAGACAGTGATCACTGTAAAAGCTGTTCTTTTTGAAAGGACAAGAGGACACTTGGCAGATGTCTATTCAGAAAGTTTATATACACAGAGTGGGCAGATTATAAAAAGTCCTAGAGTGAAAAGCAAAAGAATGCCAGAAGTGAGAAAATCTAGAACAGTTTGGTTAGAATAGCCTTAATTAAGAAGGAACTGACTAATCAAATACGTAAAGAAGCAACATCAAGAAGACTTAAGGATGAAACAATACGAAACAGGTAGGAGAAGTCAGCAGACAGCTTTGCTGTGTGAAGATTTGTCATCTTCTTTTATGTGCACACATACACACACTTAAAACTGGAGGGGGGAAAAAAAGGCACAAAATTACATCATTTAAGAAGAGGCCAAAACTCAAATAGTGTAAATAATTATGAACCATTCAATAATAAAGAGAAAAAAAATGTTACTAACAGAGGCCAGCCCAACTCACATTCTTAGATGGACCAGATTTGTTTCTTATTAAAAACATAAGAACACTAGGGACTGATATAGAGAACAATGAGTGTTTAGTAACCAAGTCATACACAGATTAGGTCAGCATAGGGAGCAGAAGCCAAGTAGTTACTGTTAACCCTGTAACAATAAACATGTGCTCATGTAAAAACAAAAGAACAAACAAAAGCAGAAATGCTTTGGATGGATTAAAGAACTTACAAGAGAAGAACTCGTGTGAAGAAGCATACTGCCTAGGGCAAGATATTGGAAGTACAAATTTGAAACAAACTTCCCGAACAAAAAGTAGTTCTGGAAATCGATGGGGAAAAAGCGTAGTGATTCAAAGCTGAATCAAAGATATAAAGAATTTTAAACAGGATCCCCAAATAGCATGAAAGATGGCAGTCATGTAAAACCAAAACCCAAACAAACAGAAAAAGCACATATTATGAGGTAGAACAACACTTGTGTTTTCTTTCAGGCAGTCTAAAGTATTAAAAAAGGAGGGAGAGTGTCTCAATGTGCCATTTACGTCAGGAGTGCTTCATAAACTGCTAATTTGCTGCAGAACTAGAGATTCTGTCAGAGCTGGCCAGAAACCCCTAATTAAGAGAGATGTTCAGATTCATGCAGGATTTCTACTGGTCTGACAGAAGATCTGGAAGTGCAGAATGTGGCTACTGCTATTCAGTAAACAGCAGCAGCAAAAATTACAAAACCGCATCTGAATCAGCATTTGCCTACATGCATTCTGGGTAAGAAAATCACCTTGTTAGCATCTTTAAGACTATTCAACACAGAATTACAGAAATTCCATTTTCTCTCCCTCCTCCTCTCAAGTTATGGTCATTTCTTTGTTGTTGTTTTTTGTAGACTAGTTGCCACAGAATAAAAGTACCAGTTCAACAGCCAGTTCTGATCTTTATACCTAATATAGCGCGCTAGGAACTGACAGCCTCCATATGAGGATGGCAGAAGGGCTCAAGCCAGGGTTCCAGTCCCTTGAAGTCAGAACACATTTAATTGCCAAAACTTCATCTGAACCAGGCTGTGAAAATCAATGCTGAATATAAAATCCACAGCAAGTTTTCAAGGACTTTTTTTGACCAAAGAACTCAGCAGTTTAATATGAAGGATACTTCTACAGACTGCAGCAGCTTTTATTGCTAAAGCAGCATATCAGAAGAAAGAGAGGTCATTGAATGACTATTGAAAGGTTCAATTAAGAACCAAAAGGTAAGTAATTTTTAGAACTGTCAAACACTTTGATACTAAAGAATATTGCTACTTCTTTTACTATAATGTTTAAACAATAAAGTCAGTAAAACAGAGCAAACTGTTGAAATTACACTAAGTTGCACATTACTCTTAATTATGTAAGTTATTTGTTTAATTCACCTGGCAGCTTATTGGTAGAAACATCTCCAGTAATTACCAATACAGACAGACAACGCTATCAAGATTATTCTTTTATTTCCAAGAAGCAGTCAATTAGTAATTTCATATGCAAAAGCATTCCTGTCCTACTTTACCTTCCTGGAGGGAAAAATAAATAAAGAAAGAAAAGTATAGGTGTCACATAAAAAAATTAACCGGACTGGTCTGAGAAATTACTTCTGTTCTGCTGAAGCAAAAAAAAAAAAAATCTAGATAACACTGGGACAGTTATTCTCACATGCTTTTCCTAAAAAATGAATGTATACTTACTTTCAGTTCATTCGTAAGCTGCTGTATTTTTCTTTTCATTTCATCATATTCACCATACATTTTCTTTCTTACTTTTTCCAAAGTTGCTCTCACCTGGTGTCAGAAAAAAATCAAATGCCTTTATCAAACTTATTGATTGCACTGTTTATACTAGGATGTGATTTTTTTTTCCCTATGTCCTTCATTAATACTTTCAGTAATTTCCATTATTAATCTACCTTTTCATCACAGCAATTTACTCTTAAGAACAAGACAAAAACTTAAGTCTCAAGACTTGTCTACATAGGGATGATATGAATAAATGTCTCTGAGTAATTATAAACTTCTCTCTACACATTTAAACGCTTGTAAATTAATAATTTAAATAATGAATTTCAATTAAATTATCCGTAACTCATTCTAACCTTATTACTAAAGGAATTAAAACTAATTTGAGCATATATGTTTTCTTTCTGAAAGAAAGCATTCACACAGGGATTTAATATAACTTCATACTTTTTTCAATAGTTAATTAGTTTTCCCTGAGTATCCTTTGAAGATAAACTCTTTAATTTTGGACTTTCAAACTAATATCTAGCTAAACAATATATTAGCATAAATTTACCAATGCAATTTCAAATCTGAAGGACAGAGTACTCAACTTGATTTTATTTAAGAACTATGGATGTAAATTATACCTTGCCTTTCAAAAAAAAAAAAAAAAGAAAAGATAAGGAAAAAAAAAAAAAAAGCGCATGCTGGAAGCCAGCTTGGGTTTACATGCCATTGCAATCGTGCACAGTACCAATCTTCTCAAGAGCACACGTTGTAAACACTAGTTAAATGTTTGCCTACAGTCTACTTTCCAGCTACATAATTCAAATTATTCCTCCCATCTATCAAACACAGACTGATCGCAGATAATCTAGAGCAGTGAGCTTACCTCGTCTCTGTATAGGCTTGGGGAAGGAGCAAGGGGAAAACATTAGCAGGGCCTTACACAGGAGGGGATGTTTCTAGCAGCTCTGCAGTATACCCACTCCTTCCCAGAAACAGAGGCATTAGCCACTACATCTATGCAAGGAGTAGGCACAAGCCTACCCCAAACTGTGTGCTCACTTTAGGACAAGAAATGTGGAAGGAAGCTGACTCCTACACTTCATCTCAGGCAAGCACCCCTTGCCCTGTCCCTACCCACACATATGCACATGCACACACACATCTTCCTCTTGCAAGGTGCAAATTTGACTCAGATACAGAGGAAACCATCAGCAGTTCTGACATGGCCCATCATTTTTCGTCTATTTAAGCCAGCACATACATGGCACAAGCTAAAGACTCTTGTTTAAGACTCGACTTTTAAAGACGAAACTTATCTGGCAGACCAAAGTTCACAAATTAGCACAGCTGAACACAACTTCCAGAAGACTGGAGAGCAAGAACCAGAACATCTCTTCCCATGCCTTTCCTACTTTTTTCCTGAAAGGATCAGTACCCTGAACACACATGCAAGACTTGTGGTTCACCTGGTCTGACATGTCCCTCCATGCCACAAGCCATCTGTGAACAGAAACGAGCAGGGAGATGGTCCCAGTCCAAGCAACCTGCACCATGTACCAAAACCAGTGCAGCCTGGGGAGCTGGATCTGCCACGCGCCAATTCGCCCTGACACCACCCCAGAAGAGTTGATAAGCTACCCAGGCACAAAACCAGCCCCGAAGCAGCTAATGTGCCTCATCTGGACTGCAGTAGTGACATACGCTAACTGTGAGCACAGGAACTTGAGAGTGGTGAATGCTTCGAGCTAGTAAACTGAGAGTAATAAAGGAGAGAAGCAAGTGCTCACAGCTAGAGACCAGGCAGATGTTAAGAGCACACATAATCACAGTCTCTTACACTGCTGGCCTGACTCACTCTTCCTCCCTGTTATATCAACTCGGTTTGCACTTGAAACAGTGTAATATGATAACCATTGACCAAGAGCTTCCTGGGTGGTGAAGGTGGATGGAAAGAGAAGGTCAAATTATTTGCCCTGGACTAATTAAAGGGTTATTGCCAAAGCCTGAGAGCCAAGGACTCACAGGCAAAGAGATGCTGAGTTTCAAGCACAGAAACCAGCAGCATCAAAAACGCTTTTTTTTTTCTTTCAGGAGAGCTTCTGCCAATTACAATAAATGAGCATGCACAGAGGAAAGTAGTACAAAGTCATCCTTATTAGGCTGACTATTTTAAGGCTGCCCCAAAATACACCCAAGTGATTTTACTATGTCACCTAATTTAAGAACGTTTTCAAAACTGGAGGGTTTGGGGATGGAGGAAGCAGAGGAAGAGAGGAGAGAGTTCGTCCTTTCAGGTGTCTGCTTATAGTTTCTTCTGTATCATATTTGAAGTTATGAAGGCTTCAGGACAGGAACCCCAAGGTCTGTTTGGCAGTTTGCTTGCCCAGCTGCAGCCCAGTCAGCAAGCACTAACAAGCATCACTTTGCACAGAGGCCTTGAGTCTGAACTGCAATTCAAATTCAGATGTTGGGCTACACATCAGCCATCTCATCCATATACACCCACAGCTCTACGTGAATATATGGAAAGGATATTTGACAAATTTTGAAGCTGAAAGCATAACTCACTTCTTTAATGTAATTCATCTCCTCTTTCAGCTGATCAGCTGACCAGCCATAAACCACCATTTCTCTCTTATGGTTGTTGTCAGTTCGGTGCACGACGCCATATACCATCCCATGAGAGAGCTTCCCTGGAGACATGCCATTTGGTACATGGTAGAGCTCCTTAAACAAAAAAAATTAAAAAGTTATTTTAAAATCAGACCTAGAATAAAAAAAATAACAAACAAAAACACAGTAACATAGAGCCAGAAGAGACAGCCAACTATAGTGAAAGCACAACAGTACCCAAGAACACTAATTCCCGTTTTGGGGCCAAACTGTCAACCTTCATGTTTTTGGGAAGATCAATGACCTGTTTATAATTGATAGAGATGACAAAGATGTCTAATTTCCACAAGCTTTAATGGAAGTGATATAGGTACAGGTAGAGACAACAGATTGGATTTGTGCAAGGAGAGGTAGAGGCTTGTGAGAGAAAAAGTTATCCTGTCTTATTTTCAGTCACCAACATATGCTACTTTTCTGCATTCTTCCAGAGCATTGTCAGCTCTCACAGTTCCCTTTAAACTCTTGCAACCACAGAATTGCCCCTCACTCCCCGAACTCCCTGCTGCAGGAAATATAAAAATTCACAAATTTAATAAAAAATTTTAGAAAGTTCTCACAAGAAATTGAAATTAAAACATTTTAGGCAAGGTTCCTTAAATAGAGCTCAGAAAATACCTGTTTATTTTGGAGATAAACAATGTAGAATTTCAGTTTGTATTTAAAGCTAACTAAGGACCTCCAAAGCACTCTAACATTCATTTCAGGGCTGCATTTCTCTTATAGAAGTTGCAGAACTGACATTGTAGAGCCAAAGCAAAGCAAAGCTATGAAACAGCATTTATGTGGGTGTTTCAGTGTTATTGACCATTGTAGGAGGTTAAACTTTGAAATCAGGTCTTGACAGACAAATAGAAAGGCTGTTTTAAAGTGCCAATGTTGGTTATTTTAATGGTCTGCAGAAATTTGTAAAATGTACTTGTATGTCTTACTTTAGGGCACTCACTGCAACAGACTCCTCTTATTCATTACATCAACATACTTAGTAAGAAAAATATTCATGCAAACAGCAGGAATCATTTCCCTCAGCGTGTAAATAAATATCTGCAAGGTCAGATGTAACCACCTGACCTGACTACTCACCTCCCTCCCATCTGATCAACCCAGAGAAACATCCTTCTATAGCAATCACCTGAAATGAATCAGTCTCCTGAAGTACTAATTTCTCTTCTTGATTACAAAGAACAAGTGGATTAGATGAAGATATCCTCATTACGACTTTTTAAAGAGAAGGGAGAAAACTATTCTTACCTAACTTTGAATATTTGCAAACTAGGAACCTAAAATTAGTGATTATTTCTGAACAGAAAGTTAGAAAGACACACTCTTGGAAAACACAGCTGTTACTGCTTAGCATTGCACGTTGTTTTTGAAAGGCCAGTGCTTGGGACAAATCAGTTAACTTTCTTTCTCACGCTAGATGTACTAAGATACAGATAAATTTGTGAGCATTTACTACATTGACCTTAGAATATGTTTGGGTTTGTTTTGCTGTTCAGTACTGACACTGTACGAAAACTGACAAACTTTGCGATTCTTTACTAAATCAAGAGTCTAAGCACTGTCTAAATGACACCAAACAGAGGCTGGAAGAGATGAAGCTCAGCATCTTATATCCATCTGCATCATAGAGAGTCTCCAGTCCTTACCATGACAGATGGTGATGATAACATCTGCAGTCTAAAGCACTTTGTTTTTAGCAGCCAAACTAACACAACTATGATGGCAAAGTAAAAATAATTACTTCTTTGGGTAAGGGAAAAATGAACAGGAATATCTACTTGCAATAAGAAGAATGGGTAAAGATAGACATTTGTTTTATATCGTGTCCCTCCTGCACGGCACTGAGATTTTCTCAA
Organism: Tauraco erythrolophus; assembly: GCF_009769465.1. Taxonomy (NCBI): domain Eukaryota; kingdom Metazoa; phylum Chordata; class Aves; order Musophagiformes; family Musophagidae; genus Tauraco; species Tauraco erythrolophus. The sequence continues at coordinate 15,656,917 of NC_141478.1, read as the reverse complement.
CACTGTAAATCCTACACATTTTCCTTTACCGTATCAGTAACGTCTCAACCACTTTGCTGAAGCTCTTGAGCTGTGTGTGCAGGGCTGGGAGGGCAACAATCACAGAGCAGACATCTGATAAAGAACATTTCAGGGAAAGAACAACAAAGCTATAAGCAATCATCTAAAAAGAAAGCCTTAAAACCACTTAGTGGAAAATATTGGGCAACCAGCCCTACCTATACATATCATTTTGCACTTTGAAAACATTATATGCAAAGCTTCATATTCTGATAATCAGAGTTTCATAATTATGTATTATTGTTTCTTTTTGTTTTGTTTTGCTGTTTTGACACGTACAAACAAAAACCTCACACCTGATTTTTGGAGAGTAGAGAAAATACAGAACCTAGATGTGGACATGTCTCAAAACTTTTTTGTTTGTTCGCTTCCAGGGTTGTACAGTTTCTTTGACAGTTTCATCACGGCTCCTCCCCTGCATCTGGATAAAGGGATTACATACAAGTTTCCATCTTCCTGATAACGAAACGAATAATCACTTCGATTGTTTAGAGGTTACTAAGGCATCAAACACTGAATTCATAAATCCATAGTCTTTACGCATGATCATTCATGTTTTATGAGGCAAACAGCTAAATACCAGCAACTATCAAGATCCTTTGTGCCTCCAAAACATTAGCAGAATTGTTTAAAACCCTCTTTACAGAGTTCTGTATGAAAATTATGAGCAAGTTCCTTATTTTTAGACTATTATAAACTCATTCCTAAGGAATGCTTTGAAGGATGTTTTTCCCCCTTTAAGACCTACAAATTCAGATCAATGGGTTTACAGCTGGAGAATCACTCATAGCACTTACATACTTCACAGATGAACAGACTTAAATTTACATCATAACAGCCAGTACATGCAAGATTAAGCATGCACAAAGCCAGACCGGTTACATGTCTCTTGCAACAATGCTAAACTTGCCTGTTGTCGGTATTTGCACAAGTCTCCCAAGATGCCTTTGTCACTTCTCTTTCAGAAGATTACAAGAATCTCCACCATCTGTTGAGCGTTCCAGTTCTACTATGTGCTACTTAAAATACAGGATATTGCTTTTACCCTCTCCTTATTCTTCCTTCATATCACAATCCCCAGGCAAGCACTTGTTAAATTTCAGTACACTTCTTGCTTGATTTAAAGCTGTGTGTACCAACAGGTATCAAATAAGTGCTCTCATATTTCTTCAGTCTTTTTCCTTGCTGTTCTATTCCAGCTACAATTACCTTCTACTCCCCCTTTTCTCTGGTTGGTAACTATTAATTTCCACTCAGTGGCCACTTGTTTCAGGGTTCAGCATATACCCTGACAAAAAGGGCTAACCTGATGCAGTCTCCTCTTAGAGAAAGGGTTACAACCAGAAAACTTTGCTCAATGCTGGGTTAAGAGGTGGGTGGGTTGCTTTGCTTGTTGACTGTTTTTTTCACTACACCTTTGCCTCTAAAGGAGGCCTTGCTGAATGGCTTAGTTCCCAAACTGCTCCACAGAACAGCACGAGTATGCTTTCTGCCAGTTTGTCTCCTCTCTTAAGCTACTTCCACCCACTTTTGTTTATTTTTCTCCCTTGGTGTTTTTTCCTTTTCTGCCTTGTCCTCTGTTCTTCCTCTGTCACGTCATCTCTCTCCCATGTTTCCTCTTCCACAAATCCTGGATTTTCCACACCCTTACGGACTACAGAATGGTTTTTTAAGTCAAATACTTTTCATTGTTTTCCTTTATGTCCCACACATACCCACTCTCAGAACTTAGATATTTTTCTGAGACAGTCCTCACCTGTTAGATATTTTCTGAGACAGTCCTCACTCTTATCTGCAGTGGGGCATCTCAGCGACGATAACAGAATAAGTAAATACATGGCAAGTATTTAGGAGCAAGTAAATACTGTAAAGCTAAACAGAAAAGTGCTTGAAGATGAAAGGTTTCATTAGATGAGTTAACCATTGCTGTTTAAGGTCAAAATACCAGCCAGCTCCAGAGTACAGGGAAGTTCTTGCTTCTCACCTGCCTATGCACTTGCTGCACTGGAACAAGTGTAGTTGTTGCCCCAAATCACGCTCAAAATCCCTTCTAATGCAAGCCGCTGATCTGAAAGGCATACTTACTCCATCAATTTGTGATTATTTCTTTGTATCTATAGTCAGTTACATGACAGTCCAAGATGACAGCAAGAACATACCACGTTGATGGACGTGACTACTATAGCAGCTTCCAGGAACAAGCTTTGTCTGTGTTGCAGCAACAGTCATGTTACACTTGGTGTGATCACACAGCATGTACTAAAGAAACGCAGACTGTGTTTACTTAATTAATAATATTTAAAACAGAAGCCTACACCCCAAGGTTGCAAAAGTCTTGATAATTGCCATGCATCCTGTTTATGTCTCTGTCCAAGGAAGTAGCACAAATAGCATGAAACAGGTGAAGCAAAGACACTATAAAAACAAACCCTAAATATGAGTTGGTAGCTGCTTTTTGTATTGCCCATGGTTTTATTGGCATTATGTAAACAACAGAGGGATAATTTGCTTCCTAATCTATCCACATCATTTTTGACATATGTCAGATACCCCCATCTTTATTTCTCCTTGCCCCAAAATTGGAAGCAGAAGCACAGAAGTATCTTATTGAGATGAAAAAGGACATCCAATGTAACAATTAGCACAATTCTGGATTTAGTACTCATGGCCTTAAAATTTTGGCAAATTATGATATTCTGTTTACCTATACCATTTAAAAACTCTAATTTTAAAAAGTATATCAGTTAAGTGAGGCTTTATCTTTTCCTCAACTGCCACATTCCAGAGGTTTCTGAAATACCCAGTTATCTTTTGCTTGTTCACTAGTTATGCAAAGAACAAGAACATCCACATTGTTACTTAGGTTACATATTTTCTGCTCAGTAAAATGACAAATTTATAATACTGACGTCACCAAGGAAAGTTACTGTGCTCTGACAAATGGTAGCTATGTTTTTATGTTTTTTCATATTCCTCTACAGCCCATGAAAGTCACGTTACATTTAGAGATGTTTCATATATAAATAGTATTAAAATAGGGAAAATATACCAAGACATAGATAGGAGTGTTCTTAAATTCATGACACGAAACAAGAAGCATTGTTTAACACATTCCAACTTTAAAGCTCCTTGAAATGTGGAATTTAGATGCCTATCTCAAAAATAGAAGTGACAGGCATTATACAGTCATATCTAATCAATGAAACCCTTACATAGAACATCAATGTTTATACATTAAGAAAATAAGACACCACAAATACAGCAGTAACCACAGAAGTCAATGAAATTCTTTCTGTGGTTTTCATGTAGTGCTGTTTTTAATGAAGGTGTCACTTAATTAGTACACACGAAAAAAATCAAGCAGTAAGTGCTGGAGAGGCTGAAAAACAGTAACACCAGCCACCTGTAGCAGGTGAACCACATTTGTTGTGACACAACTTCTGCTATGCTGATGGGAGCGGGCCGGCAGGAGCAGCTCAGCAGAGAAAACAGGCACTGTCCTAGATTAAATGTGCACAACAGCCCCATGTTCATTGCACTCACATTCTTTGGTCTAGGCCTAACACAAGTTTCTGCTTGATTCTCTCCATCACATGCAGGAGCAAATTCCCCTTCTGGCTTCTTTACAGCCTACTTTTTTTGCTGGGGAAAAAAAAAAAATGTTTGCAACGCTTCTGTATTCCTGCTTAGGAAGCAAAAAGAGTTTCCTTTCTTGGTTGTGATGCTTAAAAACATAAGAACATTGAAGAGTTTGAGGATATATACAGCCAAAGTACCAATTAGAGTTTAAGACTAAACACTGCTCAAACTCTGTTGAAAGCCACAAAGACAGGAAAGTAACACCAATTCTAGAATGTTATCTCATTTTCATTCTCTTGTCCATGTCTCCAAATGAAAAAGAAAAATCTATCCATGCATATCTTCATATTCTGCCCTCAAATGCCTAGCTGCAGCTTCCAATGACACTTACAAATTTAGCCACGACAGTGAAGAATGGACTGATGGATAAAAATAAGCCCAGTCCTAAACAGGGACAATACAATTGCTTGGTAGCCCTTTATTATGCAAGACAAGGCAGGCTTCAGGACACACAGATTTTGCATACAATCTGGCAGCACAATATTCCTTTGTACTTTCATGGTGAATAAACAGCCTCACGCTACTGTCACCCACTGTCTATCATTAACATAAGTAATGGAACAAAATCAGAATAGTTTCAGATTCTCTCTCCCCCTAAAGTGCTGTCAATTCAGAGATATTTAGCAGTAGGCTTTTGGCCTGTAAAAAGCAAATGAACCAACCACCAGCCTCTACTTGTGACTTCAGTTCTCATATGCTTCTTCCAGGGTATAATAGCCTAATATGAACATAAAAAATCCAACCTGACACCTGGAGCACAAGCTTACTCGCCCTTCAGTTTTGAGATCAACTTCTAGCTGCGTACCATCTGCCAGCCTTTCACAAGAGACAGGGAGAGGCCATCCTAGTACAGTAATGCCTGCAGCAATTTTGTTGCAACGAAACTGCCGAGCTCCCATCACTTTGCTTTAATGTCTTACACTGGTTCATTTTATTTCATGGATGTAAAGCAATAACAAAGTCAATCTAGAAATTTAATGCACTGATACATATTTAATGAAAGACATTTTCTGCTAAACTTGGACTACAATGAAAAAGGCTAAGCTAACAGCTACTAACATAACCAGTGAAGAATCAGTTCTGATCTGACATCAAGCTCCAAAACAAGTTATTGGGATGATCAGCACTAGCAAGAGCTTCTGTGCAGTTCACTAGCTCATTTTGCAACTGAAACATCTCTTACTGGTACTGGGCCCAGAAAGATATAGAAAAGTGGCAAATAGTCAGTAAGCCATCACTATGTCACCTCAGGGCAGCTCAAAATCGCCTCCTTCTAATGAAAGATTTGAAAGAGGAGATTACAAACAAATGCCACACCATGGTATATTTATAGTTTCCTGGCATTCCCTTTGACACAGCAAGGTCTCTACTCTCCTCCCTCACCAGCAGCAGGCAGAGGCAGGGAAGTCTGTCTCCAGCACTTGTCCAACTCAACAGGACGGCACCTGGCAGCCAGGCTCAGACTGCCTGACCTGCCTGAGCACTCCAGCAAAAACTGTACCATCCCACAGATTACCTCTGCAGTTAATTTCTGTAAGTCACACTAACATATTTTAAATACTAAAAACATTTTCCATGTTCCCATTTTCTTAATACTCAGCATTTAAAGACAGCACAGAACTCTAGATTCCAGCAAGAGACCTGCTGTTAAATTTTATTCTTGGTGAAGCTCTATGTTTTGACCTCAAATTATAAAGTGCAAGGCAGAAAGCAAGCAGTTCCCTAATTTCTCTCTATTATCCCTATTTCAGGGAAGGGAGCATAGTTCTCATAGGACTATGTGAGGTTTATCTAACGTTCATAAAACCTGTTATTCTCAAAGTCCTTTAAGCATTTTCAGTAACACTGAGTCAGTTGAACATGGGTGGACCTGCAGAGATACCTGGCTGCTGCTTTTAGGAGATGTTTGGGGTTTTTTTAATTACATTTTGCACTAAGAGAAAAGTATCACAGCATGACTTGCCAAGAGTCCTGTGTGCACTGTAAGTTACTGTGTAACTAATTCAAATACATAAAGCAATACATTGCATAGACAATAAAAATCTACAGGTAATACATTACTGTTGTTTTAGAGACATGAGGAAAAAAACAGTTTATGATCAGTGATTTTGTAGCTGCTTCTATACACTACGACTATACAATCTACAGGGCTATTTTTTTTAATTACACAAAGACTGTAAAACACAAGTAGATGGCACAATTACTCTGTTCAATTGCTATGAAATTGACTAATTAGATCCCATCTACCTCTGAAGGCTGTATGTATGCTTTCTAAAAGTCTTTAAATTGTGTAAAAGTACTGAAATTTAGAGGACTACTCAGAACATACAATAATTAAGTTACATACCATCTCTTAAAAATCACTGTGCAACATACTGGAATGTAAGATGAGCCAAATAATGTATTGTTACCTTTCATATCCTCTCCTTAACATTCTCTGACATACAACCCACTTGCTTTTATTTGTATTATGAGGGAAAAAAGCTCTCATTAAATACAAGGTCTCATAGAGAAAAAAAACTTGGTCACATAAGAAAGTCACTACAAGTTGTCCTAGCCCTAATCCTTCACAATTCTTTCTTATTATTATGCTACTCAGCACACTAACATGAGTAAGCTGTGAGTTAATACCTAAGCTCCTTAAAACCAGACTTACATTACTCTTAGGGCAATGAGTCCATACGCTTAGGCCAGTCTGAGGCCCAAATTTACTTTACATTAAGGCCTCTCTAATCCATTTTTTAAGTAACGTTTATAGATCCCCAAGGACCTATTACTCCACCAGAGCAGCGTATGAAAAGCTGAGTATAAACAAGGTTCCATCACAAGAAATATCTGTTAAGGAATCTTTATCTTGACCATTTTACTTTGCATTTCTCTTTATTGCTTTAAAAAGTTTGCCCTCCGAGTCATTTTACAGTTACCTTTGCTTATGAGTACCATTAAGAAATTATTTCAAATAAGTCCTCTTGTTGTTTTGCTTCCTATTGTCATATTGCTGTTCCGACATGGGGTCTGGTAAACTTAGCCAACCTCTTGTTTGATTTTGGTTATCAAAGTGTAAATGTGGTGAATGCGGAGCCCGTCCGCTTCCCTTTTTAGTCTCCATCCTTAAGACAAATTAAACATCATCTACTGCTCTGAAACAGCTCTTAGAGAACAAGTTTTGCAATAAAGCAGCTGTAAGATTTTTTGTCATGTGCGCACTACTTGCTTCTACAGAATTGCTCTTCTGAACCCTTCTACACACGACCTTCCAATCACTTTCACTTCAGAACAATCTTGAATTCTTTATTTTGTATTTCTTATTAGTAGATCACACGTTACCAAAATTGGCCAAAACAGCAAAGCATCAAAGTCCCAGGCAAGCCAGCTCCCATACACATTAAGGGTCAAATCTTGCACACTGTTAAGCCTATATGAAACATAAAATCCCCTTCAGGTGAGGATCGAGATCCTGTTTAATGCAAGATCCTGCTCTTGATAGCAGTTTCCTACTCTTTAGTATGTAAATATTAAATAATCAAGTCTTAAAGGTACTTCAGTCACAAATCACTTACATTTTCTGTGCTGTTCCTCTACTTCTGTCCTATTTTACATGCAGTTTTGCTATCCCTAACTCCAAGGCTCAGGCTCAAAGCTCACAGCTGACTTGCTCAGCTTCCACATGTTCTTCAGTTTTCCAAGATGACTGGGCAGCTTCGGGCTCCCAAAACAACTAATATCAGCTTCTGTGGAGGGCAATATTTACTCCTTGTTTATACAGAATTTAACTTTGATTCTTAAAACTTACGTTTTTCTTTCTTTCAGGTTCCTTTGCTCCCTGTTCAGGCTGTGAGCCTTCATCAGGTGGTACTGTTAAGCGTAGCCTACAGACATTCATCTAAAAGAAAAACAAATGTTTGCTTTTAGATTTAAATGTTACCAAAAAAAAAATTTAATACCTTGCTTTACAGAATGAACTGTACTAACATTCAAGTTTTAACTTAGTATTTTCTACGTTCTGCCACATAACTGACAAAGTTTATTTTTTAAAGGTTGGGGAGGTTTTTAGCTGGCAAGAAATAATTCAAGGGCATCCGCGCAACTACATACCTGAAATAGCAAAAATCCATTTCAATCAACAACATATTCTTATGTACTCATAAATGACATTGAGAGCTGAGATAACAGAACAATGAACATCATTTACTAGTTTATCAGTTTTGTTTGCAGATTGGGCATAATTTTAATTTTCAAAAGGGCTTATTTAGAAACACAAAGTGTATTGTGGAGTGAATGCCTCTTTTCTGTTCAATATATATCTAACTATTTCATGCAAGGATACCTCAATACTGGAATTTCACGGAATGTGAATAGGAATATTATTTAAATCTGATACATATAAGTTGTTTGTAAAAACTAAGCTTCAAAATGGTTCAGAGAAAATTTAAGAGGTATTGTTTCCTATCTGATTTCAGAAAAGCCATTCTCTTGCTAAGGAAACAGGCCAATAGGGTTGATATCTTTCTATCCCCAGTTGCAGTTTGCCGTGCTCTTGCCCGAGATCTTCGGTGTAATGATATTTTCAAAGCAATGCATTTCATACAAGACATTTGTTATAACTTTCAGTCTTAGTCCTATTCATGAGACATTTTTGTGGAAAACAACTGTAAGTCTGTAACAGATCATAGCAAATGAAATGAGAAATTTGTCTGTCCAAATTTGAAGCTGCACAATACCTTCCAGTGAATTCCCAGCTGTCTGTTGACAATGAACAGCACTCTTAAAGCTCTTCCTCAGTATGTCTAAAATATCTCTTTCATGATTACTGTGGGCCACCATCACTGTTCTTCTATAGCCCAGCATTTCATCAAATCTAGATCTCTCTAGTTTCTCCTAACTACTTACTTCCAGTCATGCTGAATGTCTACCTTCTCTCTGAAACACATCTTTCTATTACACTTGCCCAAACTCACAGCTCATATCTTGGTCATCACAACACTTCTTTTGCCTTGAAAAAAATGGCAGTTGTGTTCCACTTACAGGCATTCAGAGCACAGCAGCAAAGTCCTTTTGATAGACCCCAAACTTACCATTTTATAACTCACTTCTTCCACTGTCTCTCATCAATTAAGCTAACTTGACTTCACTTTCAAGGCTTTTCCCAACTCAACCTGCTCAGAGCATCACAAGGATTCCCATTTTCTCTGTTTCCAAAAAATGGACCTTTTTCAATTTTTCAAATAAGCTTTAATTTTTCTTCTTCTCAAGCAAAAACAACTGGAAAAACTATCTGCAAATATCTGCAGCACCACCTTCACTATTTTTCTTCCAGCCTTTCTTTAAATCTGTTGACATGACAAATCAACAGTGTTTACACTATTGGTACGCTGCCAACTGTATTTAAAAAATGCTACTTTGTATTGCCTTCCATCTTCTTCTCTCAGTTTGGTCTTTCACCTCTGCAAGGCCTTCTACCAATAAGGAACAGTGTCCTGAGATCCAGATAAAGTTTCCATAAAATATGTGAGCTGTGTCTGTATTATAAAAAAGAATTAAAAAAAAAGTCTCTAATAAGATCAGGGTGAAAGATAACCTACTCTTTAGATATATCTGCGGAGGCTACTTTTTTGTGCAGTGGGCTCCTCACAATTAATTCATCAGTCAGTCATACGCTAGCAAATCCGGAACAAGAAGCCACAGAGAAAGTGACATAAGCCCACCCAAACTTAGTATAAAACCAGGTTATGCTTTCATATTTGCTAAAAAATTCTGAAACAATGAAGTGCATTTAAAAATAACGAATCCTTGCACATTGGCTTTTGACACTGATTAACTGCTATGGGTGTTCTCAGAACTCTCAGACTCTCCCCATGTACTACAGAAGCTGGAGGTGCTTCCTGCTTACAAGTTAGTTATCAAGATATATTAATAATAACTCCTCAGCTTTGGAGCTCATTGATTCATAAGGTAAATAACACCACCTCTTCTCACCTATTTAATTTCCATTCCCCCTGATTTTCCTTCTCATTAGCTTAGCAAGGCTCTTTCCTCTTAAAACATGCCTGTTTACAACAAGAAGGGAAACAGAGTCTGGCATTCCTCCATGTAGGAAAACAGAAAAAACAGACCCATAAATAGGAAATAGAACTGAATTTGTGCTGTGCTGTGCAGGAAGTGATAGAGGAGGCCAACTTTCTCTTACAGTGATTTCAAATGAAGGAAAACTGGACTAAAAGGAATAAAATGATTGTCAGGAGAAAACATGAAAAATACCTCAAATATTTTAAATAGAAACAGATAATGACAACTCAAAGTTAGGAGAAAAGGAGTTGTGTATGGTTCTCCGAAGCTGGCAAATGGTTTGCCTGTTAGTCAGTATGTGACTAATAATAGCCAACATACTTAAAGATTCATGGTGTGGTGATTGTAAATAGGTAGTTATCTCTGTACCTGTACACCAGTTAGTGAATCATGACTGCCTGTCACGTTACAGCAATTGATGTCTTACAGGGTTACTATGAAGGAAATCACAAAAGCCCAGTACAGATGGCAGCCAAGTCACAACTAGGTTGGAAATATAAATTAATAACAGTAATTCATTAAAACCAAAACCACAGTACGATCGAAGGATTGTTACAATTTAAACTGGTTTTCTTGCCCTTTTCACATTGCCTTCTATTAGTCCCTGAATCACTTTTTCCCCATTTCCTCATTTCCATGCTAGCTCCTTACTTTTAAACGACCTCAAATCAGTATCATATTTTTGGCAGTATTTCTGTCACAAACTAAAGTTGTAATGCTTTACTTTGCAGCTTGTTGCATGCAAATGTCAAACAGAGGGTGGCATTGGCAATCATCTAAGGATTCCAGCCTTGAAGTCATGCCCAGTGAGGCTTGTACAGCAGTGGCAAAGTACCACCCAGTTCCTCACTAGGACAAACTTATACAGGCTGTACTCTTGCTATTGTTTATAACAACAGGACTTCCTCAGCACCCCGAGGGAAACAGTGGCAAATGTATAAAGTAGCCATTCACTTCTGTTCCTCCTGGGCCACAGATGACGCACTCTACCTAAGGACAGAACTACAGACAAATCCGTTAAAATTCAAGAACATTATAGAGATTGGAAGGGAAAAACAACAGGCACTGCTTTTTCCTTGAACCTCCAGAAGCAATTACGAATACTGTACCTACACTGTTCTTGCTGTGCAGTGCTTCCTGAAGAAACAACACACTGTACCATTTGTCAGTGAGTTTGCTTGACCAAATGAATGAACAGACTCACATGGAAATGGCAGCAAGCCCTCCTCCAGCAGCAAAACACTGCTGCAGTGATGCCTTAAAATGGAAAAAAAATCCTAACAGGAAGAGCCTCGACTCAGTGCCAACAATGGCAGAATAACACGCAACTGAGGATGAAAGAGTAATTTCCTGAAACAAATTAGGTTACGCAGAGAGATAGTGGGGAGAAGAACCAAAGAGAACTCCCCTAGCAGGGAAAGGCTATGATTCAATTTCCTGACTGACAGTAAGAACGGGTGAGGAAAACCAAGAACAGACATACTTCTACCCTACTTTATGTCATCAACATTGTACCTTTGTCAGCTTAAAAAGAAATACTGAGTAGAAGAAGGAGGTATCAGCTCTCCAAACTATCAGATTTTAGTTAGATTTGCAGCATCCGTAGCTTTGGCAAGCCAACAATATAAGTAATATTAATTGTGCCAACATTTTATGTTCACTTCTGGCTTTTTGACACCAACAACTCACGAGCAGTATTTCCAAAGCTCATCTGACATCATTTGTGAAACAAATATGCAGACAAGAAAACAAAAGGCTGACAGGTTCAGCCTGGCACAAAACCAGACAGCAAAAGTTTGCTGAGTGCAATGGAAATTGAAGGGTGAAGATATGTTTTTTGACCAAATTTTTAAGAGGCTAGTGGAACAGCACAGATGAGAGCTAACACAGCATGGCAGTTAAGAAAAAGCCAATCTAGGTTAGTTAAAAATGTTAAGAATTCATGGCCCAGATCCACAATCCACACTCATATTTACCATCCTACTCAAATCACTAGGGTGCAACTTAAAACAAATACAGATGACAGATTCAGTTTGAGTAATGTTCTTCAGCCTCTTCTTCCCCCCTTCTAAAAAACAAAGCACCCAGAAAGGCATTAATCATAGCTAACTGTGTAGTGAAATAATTACAGAGCTAGCATTAAAATAACGAGCAATGTTTTTACAGAATAACCAAAGTTACTAGTACAGCAATAGAAAAAATACAGGCTGTCCCACTAACAAGTCCCATTCTAGAATTTTTACAGTACCCCCACAGGGGAGATGTGGTTCAATATTGATCTAGCTTCAAATCAACTTTAGAGATAACATCCCAGAATTTAATATTGTTGACCTTTCTAACATCTGATAACAAAATGGTTTGGGGATAACACGTTTGTCGAGTAACTGCTAACCTACCAGCTCAGTGGCCAAAAATCATTCGCTTTGCCCAAGACCCAATGTTATTTTTAGACTTTTGAAGGTAAATGCAGAAAAGGAGTGGGTATTTAATTTCAATCAGTCCTAAAAAGTGAATAAGAAAGTACTTTCTTTGGTCATTTATCTGTTGATTAGCCTGCTCCATTTATAAAATCTCTGCTATGAGATTCCCACACAATTAAAGGGCACTGTTCCTGTGACCACAGACACACAGGAATGTGACACACATCTTTCCTTTATTCAGCAGTTATTCTGTCTTCCTCCCGTCTTTTGACAACTCATGATAAAGGGCCCATGTTTCGCTATAAAAAGAGAACAGCAGCTTCTCAGTGGGTTTTATTTGCAAATTAGGTTTTTACCATTTCCTCAAAAGAATGTATCATCAAATGCAGTTCATTTACATCGTCCCTGGGAAACATATCATGGGGACGAAAATAAGAAAATTATCACTTAAGTGCAAATTCTCTTAACTTCTTGAAGAAATACTAAACCAGGATAACTTGATAGGAACATGGAAGACATGTAGGAAACATAACTATGATTTATAAGTCATCTTAATTTTTCCACATACATAAGCAATTTCATTTTTATGAGGGCCAGGGATTATTTCTATGGAAGAGCCTGACCCTCGGTTATTATGTAAAACACAGCAACATGACATTCTTCATTGTTTCAATTATGAACTCATATTTTCAGAGTGTCAAAACAATCACTAAGTAATTCAAGAAGCATCATGATCACATGATTGTATTTCTTCATAAGGACAAGCTTATCATTTATTTTGATTTATTTCTTCACACATGGAATGTGCACTCACAATAGCAGTGGGGTTACAGGAGCAAAAGAGTGCTATTTAAAGCAAGGTGGCTGTGGAGACATTCCTGTCATACCTGCCAGAGTTTTAACAACTTTTTAGAAGCGTTTCCCAACAGATTAATACATTATTATTATTTATCTCATTTATGAAAACTACAAAAAAAACCAACCCAGTAAATCCTGTTTCTATATTTGAGGAACTAATTATAAAAACAAATTACAATTGCGATCTAAATCATTACGGTGAACTTCCTCATAATAGATAGAGCCTGGATAGCCACATTCTCGGTTGTAAATATCAAGGCGCAGTTCAAGGGGGCAGGGGTGGGGGGAGTCTCCTACACGAGCACACCTTCCTCGCAGGTTTCCAGAAGAACAGCCAGGGACTAGCACTAACAAAAGCCTCGCAGGACACGCCAAAAGCTCTTCATTTCCCAGCACCTACTACGAACGCGCAAAAAGGTGTTCTCATACACCGCACGAGCTTCACCTGAAAACACCGAAAACAAGGAAAAGAACCCAAAACAAACCGAAACAACCAAACCGCTTCTCAGATAAACCGAAGGGGGGTGTGGGGGATGGTGGTGTCTAACCGCCGCTTCGCCCCGCGACACCGACCGCGGGACCTCCCCGCCGCCCCCCCCGCGCTGCCCCGCGCACCTTCCGCCGGGTGCGGCCGCCGTCGCCAGACGGCCTCCGGGGGGTGGTGGCGGTGACCGTGAGCCCCGAGCTGTAGCGCAGCATCCCCGCGGGCCGCCGTGCGGGCACTGACTGCGGCTCCCTTTGGCCGGCGGCGCCGCTCCGCCCCCGCGCACATGGCCGCGGGCGGCCGCGGGGGCCGGGCTGCCCGGCGGGGGCGGGCCGGGCGCGGGGAGCGCAGCGCCGCGTCCTGCTCCGCAGCCGGCCCCGCTGAAGTCGCGTCGCCGCAGCGGCTGCGGTGCCGCCCGAGTGCGCGGTTTCCTCGCGTGGCGTGGAACTAGGCAGAGTCGCCGCGGGACGCCGCGCCAGAGAAATTCGTCCTTGGGACGCGGAGGTGCCAATGCGGAGCGGCATTCCCTCCGCTCCCCGGAGTTTTGGGTGTTTGGGGTGCAGCATGGGGAGAGGGGCTTTGAGAGGAGACCCAGACCGGTCCATGTGCCACTCAGCCACCTTCCGGGCAGTGGAAAATGGGGGTTAGGGCTCGCAGGGGCCACTGGAGGCCACTCAGTCCCATTTCCCCTTACCCACCTCCGAGTGCCCTAACCAGAGAGTGCTACGTGAAAGCTGAATGCTGCCCGCCCCTCCTTCCCGCAGCTGCAATTCGTGTGCCACCCAGGCCTGCCAGTTTCTTATCTGTGATCCGGGAACAGGTACCGGACTGATCACAAAGCACCCGGGTCCCAGACAGCGGCGGGTGAGAGGCACAAGGCCAGTGCAGCTCAATGCATGGAGCGACAGCGTAAGCGTTAGTGCCAAAGGTCCAACAAGGAGGTGAGTCTGGTGCGCTGGAGTTAGCTGGCCCTAGCCAGATTGCAGGTGTGGACTTCAGCATTTCAGATGCTCGTCTCTTCCGGGACCTGGGCTAAGGGAACACCGTAGCCCTACACCGCTGCGCACAGGCCTAGGCACACGCAGCTGCAGCCTTGTGCGTCTGTGATGAGCAGTACAGTCCTCAGTAATCAAAGGAGTTACAACCAAAGGAGATGCTTTTGTTTAAAAGAAATTGCGGAACAAATAACTATAACGGCATTTTTAAAATAGGTTATCCTCTGTGTCCATGTAATTACCTTGTAATAATTAAGACCACAGAAAACACAGTTATGGCTATGCAATGTCCTTGCCCGGTACAATGTTAACACTCCTGCAGCTATGGCTATATGCTGGCTCCTGATTTGGAGAACGCTGAAGATGTTACTGATACTTAGAATTTTAGTAATCAGAATTTAATCAATAGTTTGTAATTAATATAGTTTGCAATTCATTTTAATAATATAAAGCTATAAGAAATATTTCAATGAAAAGTATGCTCGTACAGTAACCAGATGCTGCTATGAAAGTCTTTGTATAATCCTGTACCAAGACCAAAGGGATAAGTTAGAATCATGTAGAAATTAGATAACAAGTACAAGTTGACCTACCAATTGATTTATGATACTTACATAGAACTAGAAGAATGCATGTAGCTATCAAGGTTTGGGTTAATGAGAATGAAGAAGGCCAGCCTTAACGAGTTATGGGTACTTGCCAAGAAACCATGAGGTAATTACCAGAAACCGTGAACTTAAGCAAAATGTAATTCCGGCAGGGGGAGATCGCGACCACCGACTCATAGACCACCTACCCATATTATACCCCAGACTCATTTCCAGATGATTCTAAATTTTATTGCGCAGAATCGGAAATAGGGGAAGAATATGCTAATGATTTTCGGGAAATAATTTGTTTATGCATGTGTAAGCTCTATATAAGAAGTTTAATTTTGGTGCAAGGTGCGCACGCTAGGAGGAGATATCCCCCGTGCACCCGGCGCCGCAATAAAGAAGTGTCTGCTTATCTACATCCCATTGGTGTTGATAAGTTTTTTATTCCGGATTTTCGGTAACAAAGAGAGGGAAGTCATTTGCATTGGAAAAATGGTAACTGCGCTGAACTACCAGTGCCTCGAACTCTGTGTACAAGGCCTCCTTTCTCTTCTGCCTCTCAGTTCCCCGTCCCCAGGGCAAGATACTGAGCTATCAGCATGACAAGGATCTGAGGAAAAGGGGAAGAAAGCATTGCCCAGGCCCAGAGGAATGAAGGATGGGTCTGCATTTAGTATTGAGCATCTTTTTCTGTTGTTTTCCCAGCTACTATTCTCTTCTCCACTTGAGGAAGGTACTATAGCCCAAGGCAAATGAGGTAGAACCACCACTTATATTTGGATTTTCCTCAACTTGGATCGGCTGCATCTTACAGGAATTCTTTTGTGCAAAGGTGTCTTGTGCCTACAAACGACTGCATTTCTATATGAATCATCCACTGTCTTAACTCCTGGTTGTAATGCTGCTTTCGGAGTGGAGTTGCAGATGGACAGATTTATCTTTGACAACAAGAACACGTTCCTTCACAAGTATGTCACCTAGCCACTGAGCAGTCCCTTAGCAATGGTTGTTACTTCTTCCTGGTCATTCTGGTGAGCAGAAATGTCTCAATTTAAATTCTGGTATGCAGCCAGCTGGTGGCCTTTGTGGTTTCAGCCGGGAAGGAGTTCAGTTCATACACCTGTGAAATTCTCCTGGTTAGTGAGAAGTTGTGCCTTCTGGACTTCATTCCCCTCTGGGAAAAGGTGTTTACGCAGGGCTGACTAGTCACTGCGAGACACAAACAGGAGAACTGCTTCTCCAAGAACAGGCATGGAGACTAAATTTGTACCACACTGTGGGAAAGGACCTCCCTTCCCATATCTTAAATCATGAGAGAATAAGGCACAATAATGGAATCTCTGGGAGAATTTGCATTTAGCTCTGGAGTCCACAACAGAAGAAGGACATGGAGCTGCTGGAGTGAGTCCAGAGGAGGGCCATGAAGATGATCCGGGGGCTGGAGCACCTCTGCTATGAAGACAGGCTGAGAGAGTTGGGGCTGTTCAGCCTGGAGAAGAGAAGGCTCCAGGGTGATCTTATAGCAGCCTTCCAGTACTTAAAGGGGGCCTACAGGAAAGCTGAAGAGGGACTTTTTCCAAGGGCATGTAGTGATTGCACAAGGGGCAATGGCTTTAAACTGAAAGAGGGCAGATTTAGATTAGATCCAAGGAAGAAATTTTTCACTCTGAGGATGGTGAGGCACTGGAACAGGTTGCCCAGAGAAGCTGTGGATTCCCCATCCCTGGAAGTGTTCAAGGCCAGGTTGGATGAGGCTTTGGGCAACCTGGTGTAGTGGAGGGTTTCCCTGCCCATGGCAGGGTGGTTGGAACTGGATGATCTTTGAGGTCCCTTCCAACCCAAACCATTCTATGATTCTGTAATTTGCAAGGTCTGCATCAACCTTGAGAATTTTGATAATTTTCATGGAAATGTTATTGGTGCAGATGAGGAAAAGACTTGTCCATGAATAATACAAAGACAGATAATACAACTATAGTTTTCTCAGTTTTGTCTACGTTACTGGCAGGTCTCCTCATTCTCGGAAAATAGCAGCAGGCCATGGCTACCTGATTTACCAATATCTGTTTGAACAGGAGCACCTTCTACTTTTGGGCACATCCTCAAAATCCTCCAAGAAAGAATAACCTGCAGGCACAGTTAGTAGTTTGCTTTTTTGGAATATTTTATGAATTATGTCCTTCCCTTCTCTCCAGTCAGCGAGCTGACCAAGTGTAGTGAGGAGTCTAATTTCTTTTCTGCCTGTTTGTTGGCTGTGTGCCATGCACCCACCTGCAGTCTCTTCAGCCCTTGTGTAGGCTGTGTGGTCCTATGTGCACAGTAAACATTTGAAAATACCTTATAATCACTAAGCTCTGTCAAGGCTGAGATGAACATGTAGAAGTCAGACTCAAAAAAAAAAAAAATCAACAAATACCTCTCTTTGCATAAAAGCAACATTTGGAATAACTTTTCCTCCATCCCCAAAGCTCTGATACACTACAGGGATTATGGAGCCAGCTGCTAGTATTGAGTGAACACCTGGTACCCCTAGGAAGGAAAAAGGAAGCTCAAGAGAAGATGTGCAGGACACACAAGGGCTGCAAAAAAGCTCAAAGTTGTATAATTATTTTTGGATGAAGACAGGATAAACAGATTTGGGATCTTCAGCTTGGACAGAAGACAGTGGTGGGGAATGGGCAACAGAGGCGTAGGAGATCATGGCTGGTATGCAGAAGTGAATGAGGAATGGCTATTCATTATTTCCTACCCTTGGGAACAATGGATTTTAAGTAAACCAGACACTGCATTTATGTGTGAAATTAAATTATGGCAGAGGATACTCTGATTATGAAAAGTATAAACGCTCTCAAAAAGCCGCTGGATAAACTCGTGGAAGACAAGCTATGAAGGCTATAAAACATGAAGATATGTCTACAACTATTGACTCAGGAGATCCTTGAATTGTGGGTTTGCTTTCTTGGTATCTCTCCTGTGACAGGACCACTCTCTTTTCAGCCTCAACATGACAGACTCCCCACTGACAGTGGTAAAGGTGACGGCCTTCTAGCAAGCAACAGTTCTCTGCTCTGAAAGGAGCTCTCCTGGCCAGCATCTGTCCTTGCATAGGGCAAGCTCTGCATGTATTTCTGGCTGCAGCTCATTATTCCACATTTGCCACCCTCTCACTCCTAATAGAGACTTAAGCCAAAAAGTGACAATCTGTAGAGTCACTCCTTCCTTCACTTCCTGAGAGATCAGGGAGAAATGCCTGCTTGGTTTCAGCTTCTCCCTGTTTGTCAGGACCTGTGACCTAGCCTCCTTGGTTCTGATACAGTCTGAAGAAGATTTGCCACAGTTTATAGCTCTTTTTCCCTGCAGGGGTCATAGTATGCTGTTGTGAGCATTTCATGCTGTCTGTGGTTTGGACCTGACACTAGTTTACAGAAACAGGTTGAGGGAATGGAAAGTAAATCACTACTTGGGAATTAGTTTGACTAAAACAACAGCATTCTACTGATTTTTACAGTTGACAGACTACACAAAAGGTATACAGTGTCATACAGACTGCTCATAGACAATACACAATGTGGTGGCAGAGCATAACCTGACCAGGATGCTGAGCTTTCAAAACCTGCCAGTGCTTTGTGAATGCAGTGATCCAAAGGCACAGCAGGTTAATTACATGATGACACTATAGTATGAATACCTAGAACGATAGTTGCTGTATTAGAAGTAGCTAATATAATTACTCAAAAAACACAAGAAATTTAAAGTGTAGGCACCTTCTTCATTTTTTTTAGACTACCTTGTTCCCCACTCCCAGCATTACTGAAACGTCTTCTTCCCAGTAGGCCCAAAGATCATTATGCAGTGGGGAAAACGTAACAGGATGTCAAAGAATCAAAAGGCCTTTATATGAAAAGCCCTTGGTCACAAGACGGGCAACAGAGCATACAATACATGGAGTAAGAAGTAGGTCTGCCCTCACAGAATAGCAGATCATTAAAAAAATCCTGCAGGAGTCAGTAGCCTGGTCTTACCTTAACAAATTGCCTAAATATGGGCACGATAAAAGACTGATTTTTTTTTTCGTCAAAATCTCCATCTTCAGGCTAACTGCTGACAGAGTCCAGAGGAAGAAGAAAAATTCCAATAACACTTGATCAACTGGAATATTAATCCTGTGGGATTTAGGAATAATTGCAGAGTTACAAATTGAACAAAACCTCACACCTGTGGTCATTAAGGTTATAAAGTCCCATTTGTATTGCTACAAAAATGAGGTGTTATAATTAACTTCTAATAGCCTTCACTTTCCAGGGGGATTAAAATCTATTCTGCCTTCATCATCCCTAGGGCATGAAACCCATTTACAGCAGAGATTATCAAATGGACAGATGCATGTAAAATATTTCAGAACCAGACTCAGTAAGACCTGTGGGCTTGATCATCTCTTTTCTCTCAGAGCTGTTTCTTTTTTCTGCTAGCTTTCACCCTTGTATTTTACAGGCACACACTTAGCTCAGCATCATGTAACTCTCAAGCTCTCCTTTTTGGGCATTACAGGTAGCAGGAAACTTTAAGCCGCTAACGGTCATAAAACAGCTTATTAAGGGACACATATCAGAAATGGAGCCACCAAATTTCATAGTCTTAGGTCCCCTTATATGCAATATATAAACCAATATATAATATTGTACAGTTCTTATCTTGAGCAATAATTCATCCTTCACTGGCAAATACGTCTTTGCTGCATTTGGAGCTTCTGTGGTTTATAGCTACCTTTGAAGAAACGTAACACATAGAGCTATCGAAACGTCCAGCTTGGTTTACCTACAAGCATCAGATCACTTCTCAAACCAATCAATATAACTGTTTGCTGTCACTTAACACTCTTAACATGGCTAATACATGGTTACTACAGAAACTTGGAGCCTCCTCTACTGATCTCACATGTACAAATCTGTAATTAAGAATTCCCACACTAGGAGTTTGAAATGCAGAATATGTATTTTATTTTGCAAAGCCTTCAGTACCCATTTTATGTGATTATTTCAGTTATGATTGAATTGAACAAAAAAAAGAACTTCCTGGAGTTACCTGCAATAACAGCTTGATTCCATCTTTACTGATCATATAGAGTCATAGACTATAATTGCAATAAATGTTTATTTTAATGTTTTCTGCTTTTAATTGTTATCCTATTTCCTACTTAAAGTCCATCTTCCTGTTGAGGTTCTCAAAGTACTTTTTAACTATATATCAATAAAGGCACAAAATGCTAGATAGCTCCATAAATAATACAAGGCAATGTGCACTATCATTTCATCTGGAAGAGACAGAAAGGACAAAAGAGAATGGGTTAGTCACTCAAAGCCATATCTGGGCAAGGACATTGAGCAAGTCCATCAAAGCCAATCAGCTAATGATAGTAGTAACAAGATTCAGTCATGTACCTTTATATATATTTATGTATGTTGGTGTATTTCACACAGTTTATGCGCGTAGCAGAAAAATGAGGATTACAACTGGTACCTACGATTTGCAGACTCAAACTGTTAAAAATCAATTAGTAGTGACATAAAAATTACTGCTAAGATTTTAAAGAAGGCTGCAAAACCCTAGAAGGGCATGTTTTTCAGGAAAAAAGACATATTTTTAGCTTTATTTGGAAGGGCTTTTGATTGAGCATGTCTATAAGTCACAATATTTACACAGCTATAGTCATGGCTTTCATTTTGTTAAATAAAAAATAAAACCTTGGACTTTACCAAAATCAACAGAGAGATATAAAATATGTGGAGACAAATATAGGACAGTTTCAGTGATCATGAATATGTGGATGCATATGAATGAAAAAATAGCACTGTCATTTTTCAATCACAAATTCTTAGGGATTTAGATAGCATCACTTCAGATTTTGCTGAAGCATACAGGGCATTAATCCAGTCCTGATTCAGCAGAAAAAGTACTACCCTTTGATTCATCTTCACCATTTCCTCTTCAATGTAGGTGTGTTAACCTACACAAGTTAGGTTAACCTAATGTTAACAAGTGGGTCACAGCCCACAGCAACGTGGCCCAAGACACACGTGCAACGCTAGAAGCCTGTCATTCATTCTTTAGCAGTAGGTTTTGGTTTAGTCAGTCCAGGCAAGCAGGACAGTTCAGCATAAATGTCGTGTAAAAATAATGCAGCACAGGAGCAACAGCATTGTTCACATAGGGGTGTGACTTGGCCAGGTCACATAATTGAACTCATTAAGGTAAGTAGGAGAGTAGAAAACAGGCACGCCCCACCATTAGCACCACAGTTATATTGTTAGGTAGCTGCATTTAAAATCATATTCCACTCCCTGGAGATAATGTCAAAGGACAGATCTCTTCCAAAAGATTGATTTCAGTATTGTTGTTGTGGCAGGAAATAAGGAAAGTTTAGAAGCAGAAATAAATTGTGGAGAGCAAGTTCTTCTGTAAGCGTAAAGAATGGATGTATTTCAGGGAGTAGGAACATACATCACTACATATATTTGACTGACTTCTTTTAGCTTACGAAGGGGAAGATGAGACACGTTTCACCTTTATTTCTTCTCAGGAAAGGAAACATAAAAGATGAAGATGAGGAAAAACTATATTCTGCTTCAGCTCTATTTTATGGTAGAAGGCTAGAATAGCAAGTGGTGGACTTCAGCACTGCTTCAGGGCAGAGGATGATGGAACATTTTTCTAAACAACAAAGCAACCTTGCATTTGTCTAGAACATCTGCACAGATGCTACAGAAGTTTTTGGTCGTCCGGATTCCCATGTTCCCCTTCTCTGAATGATACACATGGGAATTTAGCAGTTCTTAACGACTCTCCCAGCCCATTGCCCTATTACATATGTAGCTGAGACAGGAAGCTGTGCATAGAAGTTGTGAAGTACAAGTGGAAGATCTGGTTCTACTATTTATTTTCTTTCTACACACTAAAAAGAAGTTTATTAGAAATCATATAAAAAGAAAATAAGGTGGAAGGGGAGGTATTTTAACCACAAAATATGAGGTCATACTGATTCTGGATGTTAGGGAACTTTCACCGGGAAAACTTTGGTCCCTCCAGTTTCAAAAACCATTTTAGTGACATATCTGTATCTACAGTATAAGGAGAATTTTCTTATCCTGTCACCAAGAACTGTCTCATTTCCTCTGTGCATAAGCTATTATAATAAGAGAAAAAGAAGCAAAGTTATAATTAATACAGAAGATATTGTTGAACCTAACTAAAGTTAAGTTATTAGGAGGGAGTGTAAGGAGGACTAAATAGTTAAGGGTACTTACTAATAGCTCGACCAAATAATTAAATATTACTTAGGGAAATGCCCCTCTAACAATAGACACAGTCCTAGGAAGGAAATGGATTCACACACCTAACCACTTATATATTTGGTCACACACTGTACCTGTGAGTCTGGATGGCCACTCCCCAGATTTCCAGCATGTCATCTTTCAGCCTGCTTTGCCCAGGAGGAGGAGTATGTTTTTCCTTCACCTGCATAGGGTGCATCACCCAGCTGAGAACAGCATAGTTCTGGGTCCTGATCACAGAGGAAGAGATGTGAACTACTCCAGGAAGGCAGTTTCAAGAAATATTACAGACTTTTAAATAGATCTAACCAGTATCAGTGACTTGGACCAGTGGAGCAGGATTTCCTGACGTTCTGCCTGCTTGATGATAATGTGAACTCTAAGTAAGCCTGTGGCTTTTGAGTGACAAAGGCTGGTCTACAAAACGAAATAAACCAGTTAATGAGATCACTCATAATTCAGAAATTAAAGTTTCTACTATGAAATTAAATTCTTTCTGCACTGGAACTATTCCCATCAGGTTTCTCTCTGCAGAGAAAACCACAACAAAAAGTAGTGAGTACTTGATCAAAAGACCTTTGAAATGACTTGAAAGACCCATGCACTTCTGTTAGGCTTTGATTTATTCCGTAAATTTATTCCAGTCAGGAAATTTGGATGGCAGAAGTCTCCCTAAAATTCTTATGTTTTCCCTGCATTCCAGAATATGCCTAAAATCTACTGTTCCTAACATAAATACTTGAACCACGGGAAATGCAGGAAAAAAAAAAACCCACACAGAAAGCCATGCACAGTGACTATACTACGACAAACGCTTTGCAGGCTGTGGCGAAGGCCGGTTCTCTTTCGTATCACTCTTAACTCCATTTTATCCTGTTCTTTCTATTCAGATGCCTGGCCCTGTCTCTAGTGCTTCTGACATGCACTTCTGACATGCATGTAAAAAGATTTCAAACCATGTCTGTTGATGAAGTCTTTAATTGCCCAAATTAACTTTAATAATGTATATTTAATTTTGTAGATATAGATTTCTATAAGGTGTCATCAGCATTAACTTGAAGATTGAATTTCACTCAACGATTAAATGCTATTCTTTCTCTTTCTCATAACCTTACCACGCTTAGGGATTTTGCTGCAGTTTTGGCCTATCCAGATTACTTCAAGAAGTTTATTTATTATAGGTTAATAGAGCACCATTTCCACCTCTGGAAATCTTTGAGAAGAGTTACCTGAAAGCTTGAAAAGCTACTGGAGTGGCTGGACTGAGTAACACATGGGATTCTATTAGGCCTCCTTGAGTTGGCCTAATAGGGCACATATCCTATAGCTTGCTTGAGCAGAATCTCTTCACCTGGCAGGGGGAAACAGAAACGGCATATCTCAAGAGACGTATTTTAGTTCTTCCCTGTTGCAGGTTTGTTTTTTTGCATAAGTATTTCAGCATGGAGAGCAAGCTCTATAGGGCTGCTGTATTTATTCCAAAACACAGCTTCTGCAAGGGTTGTTCTTTCCACATTTGCTTTGTCTACGTAGGACTCACAAAGCTTTTTTTAAATGCACACATACACAGTCACATGCATGACAGTTGATTAACAATGTCTTTTAGTTAGTACAATTTAATCTTGCTGATTTTAGAACTGCAGTATTCTAACATAAGCTGATAAAGTAGATATAAAAGAGGGGTATGGATAGTAATGAATGCTTAGAACAGACCTGTCCGCAACACCTATTCTCCTTACTGCAGAACCAGAACAGAAAGACATAAAAAAATTACTAAAAGACAATTGCCCTACTTCTCCTCTCATTTTTACTATCATTTGTCTGATAATAACTGAGAAGTAAACGGAGGTGCTCTGGTTATTAATGTGGGTTAATAGAATTAAAGTAGTACGAAGGAAATATCTTATTGCATTTTATAATTAACCTGGAGATTCACTGCTGCCACAGGTCACTGAACAAAGAAGTTACTAGCATTGAAGGAAGAGATACCTACAGATACCTGTACAGGATCGGGTTTGGGTCAGACAAAATGGTGAGTTAGCTAGCAGGAAATCAGCCGGAGCTATCAATCAGGTTTAACCCATGGCTAGCAATGATCAGAGAGACAGTGACAGTAGTCTCCTGTGACACAACTGACACTAGACATGGCAGGAAGGAAAGGAGGGGATTTGCCTTCCTATGGGGCCCTGGGAATTGGCCACCATTGAAAACAAGATGTTAGACCATCACTCTGCCCATGGAAATTTCTACATTCCTATCTTTTAGAGAAATATTTACCTAATGATTAATATAGTAACACAAGGCCAAATCTTCCTCCCTCTAAAATCAATAGCAAAATTCCCAGTAATTTCTACAGATGTTGCGCAAAGGCTATAATATATTAATACATTAATAGCATGCACTGGATACCTTGAAAACACCTGATGGTTGTTCATTTTCTAGCTCATTTTAATTGAGTAAACCATTTGTGGGACTAACAAACACTTTAGAAATTTTCAATTCGCTGTCTGATGACAGACTGTACTTTTGCTAAAGTATTAGAATGAACAGTACATAAAATGTTCTGAGAGCAGTCTGGCTAGCAAGCTCTTAAGGAAGAGTTATGGAGTCTGTAGACTTTTGGAGTTCTCTGTTAATATACATGTTTAGTATTTTGATGAATTAATAGGAGAGAGAAAATACTTAGACAAAAAGATGCTGTAGAATTAAACATTGAACAAAAATCATCAAAGTGCCCCCCAGAATTGTATTCCTGCTGAGCATTTCTGTCCCTGTCCTTAAGGAGACAATGTTGAAGCAGATTTCTCAGTAGAATATTGTTTTCCTTTCCTTGGCTTATGCAAGGAATAGTGGCCGATGTCAGTATAAATTGCAATGGAAGATGAGTATAACTAGAACACTTTCTGGGTCCTACCCAGTTGGTGAAACCTTCCTGTTTAATGGTACGCCTTTTCTGCATAACATAAACAGGATCTCACTCTCAGATTTGGAATCATTTCAGTATAAAGGTGATTCTCTGACGGCAATAGAAGTATCTAGAAAAATAATGAGTTGAAACATATTTGGATATTTGGGTGAAGTTTTGACCCTGATGGGAACCTGACTTAACTTGTCCACATATCTATGTTGGATTTTTGCAATGCAGGACAACCACACAAACACACATACAGATGAACACCAGCATTAAGGATACCTGAAATAGAGCAGGGTTTTTTTACATGCTTGCTACTGGCCCACGTCCACAGATTTCTTGAGTGCATATTGTCAACCATATAGCTTTAAGATTCTTTGGAGTCTGTTTCTGTATTGCCAAAATAGCACTGCCAGCATAATTCAAATGTCTTTTGTATGTTTTCTCCATCTACAGAACCTACACAATTTATTCAGTTTTTAAGCTTTTGTGGCTGATGTTGTTTATTAACTTTCTATTAATACTGCAGGTGTTCAGTGTAGTTTCCACAGATCCCATCAAATTCTCTGGAAAGTTTTCAGCTTGTGGATAGATTGCTCTTTGACAGTACCAGAAATAGCTGCAGTATAGAAGTCAGATTCCTTGGCTACCTTTAACTTAGCATGTTTGGGAACCAGCAACAACTTAGCAACAGCAATACAAAGGTTATAATTCACTGACTTACCCTGTTAGGTAGATATAACTTGAATTCCACTGTTTCTGTAGCCACATATGGTCTAGACAATTATAATTGCTTTGGCTGAATTTTCAGCTGTCTCTTCCTAAATACCATCTTTTCATTTTAATGTAAAACCTTCCAAAAAGAAGGTTTTCCCTGTGTAGAAATTCTGAGGTTTCCCTTGGGCTAGAATAGCATGATTTTGTACAGAGCTTGGTGACACAAAGTGGGGGACCTGTTCAAGTAGAAATTGTGGTCTTGTTAACATATAAAACCATAAGCATTTCATCACAGTCATTCTGTCCTGTGTAAATTCTGGAAAAGTGGAGGAACTCTTAGGGCCCACACTGTGAAATGGTGACTCCTCAAAACTCACTAGACTGCAGATGTCATGTTCTGCATGTCACAAACAGTATCTTTGCAACTGGGCTGGCCACTGGAGTTTATCCATATTCCAGTAAGCAAACATCAAACAGATCCTGTTTTAAGTGAGGGAGAGAGATATTGGGATCTTATCAAGTCAGATGAAAAAAAGGGAAAATTCTGAGAAAGATCACAACATGAAGTGTAAACACTCCACTCTCCTAATGAAAGCATGAACGTACCTGCTTATACTTTTCTTACACTGCTGACACCCTCCTAGATCAGTGCCTGAAGTTAGATGGAATGAACTCAGGTCTAAAGCAGCATTAAAAATAGTTTCCTTAAGAATACGTTAAAACATTGAGGCAAAAGACAACTTGGTTTCTGATAAACTCTGTCAAGTCATAGTCCAGCCGTAGTCACGAACTACCTCATATTGCCTCCCAGATCATCATTCAGTATTATGCAGAGTAGTACAAATGCCCAGACTGCATCAGAGCTGCTGTCTATCTTGTCTATCAGTGGCCAGGATTTCCTGTTTCAGAAAGATATGTAAGAACTTCACAGGAGATAGAAGTTAATTATCCTCCCATTCCCTCCAAATATCTCCCTGGACTTCTAATCATTAGAGATTGGCTTAATTCCTGAACTATAGGTTTAGTAACTCCTGCTAACACATTTTCATGAATAATGGGCGTTCTTACCAGCTATGAACTTTCTGTTTCTTGCTAAATTATCATCATTAGTACCAACGTGTCTAATCATGCTGTATAAAAAGGTACTAATTTTGATTCTCCTTGCTCCGTCCTGGTGATTGTCTCCTTGTTACAGTGTTACAAAATGGTTAAAGAGTAGATGTCATCTATGCTCTTTCTGTCCTTGATAAACTAATTTCTTCAGACTCAGGACTGCTCATTTTTCTGTCCTCTTAGAGTCATGCAATAGTATCTGAGTACTTCTTACAGGAACAGCACTTTTACAGGAAAACATCATACCGCTTCTCACATTAGTCACTTCATGCACTTTAACACCTTGAATGCTAGTTTGACTGTGGTTCTATACTGAAAAGGATTCTTGTTGAGTGGCAGGTCATTTTCCGTACAGATTACTGCTTGAATAGCAATCTGGCTGTTGTATTTCATTGCTGGAGAAATGATATCGAAGGAGGATTAAATAATTTCCCCCCTCTTGCAAGAAACTTGTGCTCTGGCAGGAGCTCAATCTCAAGATTCCAAAGCTTCAAGATACCCTTTTTAGCTTGTCAATCTCTCTTCGGTTAGTTTATATATGAACGCTCTTTGCAGACTGAGCATTGCGATTGGCTCCATGCCAGTTGCTGCCTGGGAAAACAAGACAAAAGGTGCACTATTAGGGCATAATTAACACAAGACAACAGGGAGGGTGCAATACCTCAGCTGCAATGACAGCCACAGTGGCTGCTTAGCAGTGCAGAGGGATGAATTTTGCCATCCTCACTATACTGAAGGATGCCAGCAACAAAATATTGCAGTAGTGCCAGTGGGCCATTTATCACCTCCACACTGGTGACGCCATCACCAGCTTCATGGGTGTGAGAGATTCTTTGCAACACACCCCTGTATTTTGGCAAAATGCATACATTCGTGGTATACAGAGGGCGTCGCGTCATTTAACGCAGTTCACGACGTATTAAAAGCCATACCTGCCAAACGGGATTAGGACCCGCATTTGCAGGAGACCCTCTGAGCCGCAGGCGGGGCTCCCCCGCGGCCGCCGCTCTCTGCTGCCACCTGCGGGGACGGGAACGGCTTCTCCGAAGTGTCCCCGTCATGACTGCGGTTCCCATGTTTAAGATTTTCAAACGTTTTCCGTGGAAAAATAGTCCTTCTTTCTCCAGAAATCTTGCACCAGCTTTCCCTTACTGTGGACTTTTTTTTTCATTTTTCTCAAGAGCCAGAAATGTTAAGCTCTGCATAGCACAGAAGAATTTCAGAGGAGCAGCAAAGTTAATGGGTATCAATCTCCCTTTTTCCTTCCATGTTACTTCTAAATTTGTAAAATTATGAAGGTGAGGAGAACAATAGCACTGACTAGATAGAGTGCCAATCAAAGTTAAAACGTGCTGCCTTTATCTGATTCTCTGCACTCGGTGGCAGAGCATCCTCCAAAGGCCTCACGGCTGGTGCCTGCAGTGTTTGCGGTCAGCAGCGCGTCACTGCACGTAGACTTCAGGAAAGTGTAACTGCAGTTTGCGCAGTGCGTATCACCAATATGCTCTGTGGCTGGCAGGCTGGTATCTTTATGTTATTGAGAAGAAAAGCTAAAATGACAAGACTTAAAAAAAATTGTGAAATCAAAGCTCAATTACCTGCTATCTCATGCTCCAGGCTTGGCAGGTGTAGGAGGTACAGGTCTATTTAATCACTCAGTGTGGAGATCTACTCTATCCAGGAGTTACTCATCCTGTACACTGGTGGTAAGCTTGATGCCATACAGAACAAATCTAGGCAGGCTCCCTACCTCACTAAGTTCCCAGGTATTCAATTTCCTCCTGCCACCTGTGCTGCCCTTCAGATTCAACTTCTAACGTCATTCATTTGATGGCACATTGACATGTACAGATGCTGCAGTTTATACACAGGCCCTCGAGGCTTTTGTCATCCCACTTTGAGTCATAAGCACCTACCTTTCCTGGAAACAGCACTGCGAAGTTTTACAGTAAAAGCCCTGCAGGTGAATACAAACATATTGCAACAAGAGGCTAGGTAAGCGGTAATTGCGCGAGTACAAAAAGCTCATTATTTTGCTCAAATAAGCTCAAAGACAAGTGTTTATTGTCATGCCCACAGTGCATGGAGACATGGATTTGACGGATGGACCACTCAGTGGATAAGGAATTCGCTGGATGGTCGAACTCAAAGAGTTGTGGTCAACGGTTCAATGTCCAAGTGAAGGTCAATGACGAGTGGTGTTCCTCAGGGGTCAGTATTTAACATCTTTGTTGGTGACATGGACAGTGGGATCGAGTGCACCCTCAGCAAGTTTGAAGATGACACCTGTGTGGTGTTGTGAAAACGCTGGAGGGAAGGGATGCCATCCAGAGGGACCTTGACAAGCTGGAGAGGTGGGCCAGTGAGAACCTCATGAAGTTCAACAAGGCCAAGTGCAAGGTCCTGCACATGGGTCGGGGCAATCCCAAGCACAAGTACAGGCTGGGCGGAGAATGGATTGAGAGCAGCACGGAAGAAAAGGACTTGGGAGTGCTGGTGGGTGAGAAGCTCAACATCAGCCAGCAATGTGTGCTGGCAGCCCAGAAAGCCAACCGTATCCTGGGCTGTATCAAAAGGAGCGTGGCCAGCAGGTCGAGGGAGGTGATTCTGCCCCTCTACTCGGCTCTCATGAGACCCCACCTGGAATACTGCATTCAGCTCTGGAGTCCCCAACACAAGAAGGACATGGAGCTGCTGGAGTGAGTCCAGAGGAGGGCCATGAAGATGATCTGAGGGCTGGAGCACCTCTACTATGAAGACAGGCTGAGAGAGTTGGGGCTGTTCAGCCTGGAGAAGAGAAGGCTCCAGGATGATCTCATTGCAGCCTTCCAGTACTTAAAGGGGGCCTACAGGAAAGCTGGAGAGGGACTTTTTACAAGGGCATGTAGTGACACGACAAGGGGTAATGGCTTTAAACTGAAAGAGAGGAGATTTAGATTAGATCTAAGGAAGAAATTCTTCACTCTGAGGGTGGTGAGGCACTAGAACAGGTTGCCCAGAGAAGCTGTGGATGCCCCATCCCTGGAAGTGTTCAAGGCCAGGTTGGATGGGGCTTTGAGCAACCTTGTGTAGTGGAGGGTTTCCCTGCCCATGGCAGGGGGGTTGGAACTAGATGATCTTTGAGGTCCTTTCCAACCCAAACCATTCTATGATTCTATGATTTCTTGTGCTACCAGCCTGGCAACATCACCACAGTAGACTGCAGATACTGCCTGCCTCTCACTTTACTTGTAGACACAAGGTAAGCTAAAAACATAACTAAAATAAGGCTCTGTACATGTAGTTAAGATTTCACCAACAAGAGACAGAAGATCCAACAGACACCTAGAGAACACAATCAGAAGAGAAACCTCTCCAGACTCAGTGGGGTTTTTTCCCCCCCTCTGATCAAAACGAAAAACAAAACAACACCCCCCCCCCCCCCAAACTTCAAATTTGCCCAAAAAAGCAAAATGTCCCAACAGCCACCTATCAAACAGCCAGACCTTTCTGTCAGCACCTAGGAACTTGTGTTTGCTGTGAATAAGCTGATGTTAACTCTATGTTTTCCAAACATTTGGTAGTCAGGACTCCTCACGTCCTCTCTGCTCTGGTGCATTGAATGCCATGCCATGGGTCTTCCAACAGAGCAGCTGCACTAGTCACTGATGAAGGAAGGACCACAGCTGGGAAGTGCAAGAGAGACGGTCAGCCAGGTACCATGTTAGAAAGCACACCACAGCATAGCACAAATTGGTAGTTCTGTGATACTTAACTGCACCTTTGCAGGGCTACTGTGTGGTAAATAGCTGGCCCAGCAAGGACAGTGCTGCGGCTTGCTTTGTGGTAGTTGTCACTGGGTGACAGGTCTGATGAAAATCCAGTTTTGTCTTTGAAAAAAAATACTTCTGTGGGACCTATTGCACTCATACACTTGTTGACAGACACGTCTTTGAATGGAACACATTTAATTTTAAAAACAAACGGTTGAGCTTGTGAGCATTTTGAGTTGGTTTGTTATGTATGTACAAACTTACTGCTACCTTTTTCCTGCAGAGAATATGAAAGACTCTAGCTTACTGAGTAGCTGTTTCCCAATGCCACTATAGCTCATTTTCTCAGTAGAGAAGCCAGCAACAGCTAGAAGGGCAGAACAAGAAAAGAGGTTGATTAGGTAGACTGCAGTTTTCCTTCTACTATCCCCACTCCATATCAATAGTACCAGTGTAGTGTATGCATACATGACATTTCCCTCATACAGGTAGCAGCTGTAGTGGCCCTACTTCTTACTCATTCTTTTCTCTTCTCTTCTCCACTTATCCCACAATGCTTATTAAATTCAGCCCATTCAAAAAAGTTTACTAGTCAAAGGATGCCAAGCAAACCAAAAAGATTAATTCTCTTGAGCTCTATAGGAGGCTCAGATTGCCCTTGGACTCCTGACAAATACTTATCCTTAGACAGTATCACATACAGCACCACACAGACCATGGTCTTCCAGTATGACCCTCAGTAATGCTTAAGAAGTTCACAGTTGGAAGAGACATTTTGATCGGAATTGTGAATTTGATCTTATCTTTAAAATAGCTGGGTATCATACACAATATGTACTGAAATAGCAAGTCACAGTGAGCTGTGTTTAAAGTAAACATAGCCTGATTCAGGAAGCTTCCTTGCTTTGCTTGGCTGATGTTATGGTTTTTACATAGTTTTATTGGACTCTATTTTTTCCTTTTCCCTCTTTTCATAGCTATTCTACCTGTTACACAATAAAACATTTTGTTCTTTGAAGAAAAACAAACTTGAAACTCTCCCTAAAGCAAGGAAATCTAGACAGAAGTCTGTAGTTATGCAGCAAAGACACTCCACAGACCCTGCTGGTTACTGCAGAGCTAGCATGAGATCTTCAATCTCAGATGTATGGCAGGTAAAACAGCTCCCCACTTGGAAACCGTATCACAGACTGCAGGGCAGAGGGCTAAAAACAGCACAGAAAGCAGATATGCTGAAAAAGCAAATTCACTGAAAAATCAGATCCTTGGCATTTCCTCCTAACATTTTTATCCAGGAAGTTTCAATGCAGACACAGTATCAAGTTTTCAAGGTCTAGTTTTGTGCCCCATTTTCTAGGCATGTTGACAAAAGTACGAGGAGATTAAGGACTGAAGCAGCAGCTCAAATGGAAAAGAAATCAGAATCCTCCTGGATCCCAGTGCTCTACTTCCAACTATTAGACCACCCTGTCTTCTCTGGATGGTTCAGCTTCCTTTGTTTTCCTTTTGGTGAAGTGTTTAAAAGACAAATTAAGAGGATTGTTGGGACCCTGTCAAAAAGCTTTTTACACATCCAGGAAAATGCCAGAACTCAGATGAAGGTGGCCTGCGCTGGTAAGGATTTGCAGTAACCACAGTGAGACCGTAGCCACTGAATTTGTGTATCAGTTCTAAACAGTCGGGATTATGTTTTTAGGCAGGCACCAAATCAGCTGGCACAGCACTTGCAGTGATGCACGCCCGTCTCTCTGCCTGCAAGAGCGCGTGTGTGCGCACATTTGCTCTTGCATGCTCTAGACACGAATATCCAATGAGTGCTTTTTCCTTAATAGTACTTGCTGTACTTGAACCAAAAGATTTAAATAACAAAATTAAAAGTATATCAATGTTAATCTCCTCTGTAGTACAGAAATCACACGCTGGCAGCCTCTGCCAAGTCAAGTTCCAGGTCTCAGTCCTTATCTCTCCCAGGAAAATAAAGGCCAGGCTGGGTTGAGAATAGCCAGCTCTGTGGGTGTGAACGGTGAAATTTTAGTCAACAGCTCAGCTCTCCCATGCACAGTGGAACTGCTTCCTAGAAAAGTCGATTTAATTTCTGGCACAGACTGAGTTTTCCCAGGGACGAGTCCCAAACAGTCTTGTCTCTCTTTCCACTCCAAGGGCAGCAATGTTTTCTTTCTCTCTCACAAAAAGACACAGAAGTAAACAAATCTTTGACAAAAAGCCAAATCTAAGGGAAAACACAGAACTGCACACAAAATTTCTTTCTGGAAAAAGGGTAAGATTAAAAGTGAGTCACACAAAATAGATGCTTCTGATACGGGCAGTATCAGAATATTTGTGTATCCAAGGTTTGAAGATGCTGAAAGCATTTCTGCAAAACACAACTACCCATGCTGCACAGAA
Source organism: Tauraco erythrolophus (assembly GCF_009769465.1). Lineage (NCBI taxonomy): Eukaryota > Metazoa > Chordata > Aves > Musophagiformes > Musophagidae > Tauraco > Tauraco erythrolophus. Next base: position 15,623,572 of record NC_141478.1, on the reverse strand, counting down.
GTATGCAGCTAATCAGTCTCCATTAACAGTACATCCACAGAAATATCAGAAACATATGCTGCTCCTTTTTCAGCACTATCATTTGTGTCAGCTGGACTCTCCTGAGAATCTTTTCTGCAAACGCATACAGGAAACAGGCATTTCCTAGCGCTATTTCAATGTGCACTACTTCGATGTGCTCCCTACCATCCTGATCTTGAACCTTTACAGTCTTTCCCTGGAAATAAAATCTTATATCCATCCCAGCCAAAGTTAGGTATCTAGAGGTTTAAGATGGTTTAAGCAACATTCAGTGCCAGGCTCCTTAAGAGGACCAAAGGGAAGGTCAAAATCAAATTCATCAGAACTGGATCCTGAATTGATCTTTCTTACTGTCTATATTTTCTCCTGTACTTCCCATTATGCCATTGGTAGGTTTCATCCTGGCCAGACTGCACACAATCGAAGTAAAAGGACTGCTTGAAACTAATAAAAATAGCTTTGTAACCTAATATGTAAAGCATTGTTCAGAAAGCCAATTCTGCTGAAAAATCAGAAGTATACAGAAAGTATAGAAAAACCCAAGTTACCTGTAATGAGTCCCCTTCACTGCACTCACATAGAAGTGTTCCTACAGTTTCCCCATTGGCAACTTTGAGAACTTTCACCATCCACCTGTGTTCATTCTGTAAGTAAATTTTTTTTATTGCCTGTTCTTCTGCTAATGGTGTGAAGCTTCAGGATCTGAATAAAACAGCAGATTGTTACTAGAAGTGGAGAAAAGATCAAATGTTCCTTCTTACATAAAACATAGAGTCTCTGCTGACCTCACATGAGGTTCACTGGTACTAACCGTTAAAGGACTGTCATACTTCTACTGAGGTAGGTGAGCCAAATTCACTACTGCACTTGACCTTTTCTGTTGAACTTTACTCCCCTTCTTCTTTTTAAGTCTTTGCTGTCTTACATGTTAAAAGAAAAAACGTAGAATACAAAAAACCCTTTCTATTAATTTCTATACCTTTTTCTCAATAGCCCAGTGCTCAAGAATAAATTTTGAAATAACAATGACATTTTCCCCACACTAATGTAGTAGGGTCAGAGGATTAAATATGTGACTTAATCAGCACCTTATGTAAAAAAAGAACAAATTAATGTGTTATAAACCCTGGCCATCTCTAAAGAACGTTGCTCTTTCAGCAAAGTCTTTGAACATTTTGCAATGTTACTTGGTAACTGCAATTGGTAGAAATTATGCAGCTGAAATACGTAGCTCTACTCATAGGATAGGAAGCTCCAGTAAGCTAAAAGTATCAACATTTAATTACTGAAATATGCTGCATGATCCAGAAAAGGCCTAAAAGCTGAAGCTACTGCACTGTGGAGCTCACTCAGCAAAGCACACAGCTGGTTTGTAAAAAATGAGGAACGCACATGGCTTCTGGAATAGTTTAAAAATCAGCTATAAATCAGAACAGATTATTTAATCAGGGAAAAAGGAAAAAATTATGTTGAGAAGAATTAAGATAAATGAGAGGAATATGCAGAGTAATGAACAAGTTATAGTCATCACCAAAAGACTACATTGTGGGGGGAAAACCTGCCTGGTGATTAAACAAGAAAAAACAACTGACAATGCTGAATTAAGAAAGTATTTGCACAGTATAGGGTTTTCCTTAAATAAAGTGCAGCACGGGGAAGCAGGTACTACAGGGGACAGCAAGAAGACCATGACTTTTCCTTTTTCTTCCTCCATGCACTAAAAAGAGATATGATGTCTGAAAGACATTAATGCTTTTATGAAAAGAGATGTCTTCCAAACTCAAGTGCATTAAAATCCATTTTATGTGATGAATATCCTTAATTTTATTACTTGGACAATGAGCACAGAGTCTATGGAGGACAGGAGGATTTTGTTCGCTGGTTTGTTTTACCTTTACATATTTTGCCTCGTATAGCAACTGCCATGGAAAGATCTTGGAGCACTTGCCAACTGTTGATGATTTAAAACATCAAAACACTTTGTAGAAGTTAATTTGTATTCTCTCATTTACAAAAGTAGGCTCAGAAAAACAAGAGGATCTGCCAGAGTATAACAGATCAGTGAAAATGCTCAAAATGGAACTTGGATTTGATTCTCAAACCCAGGAATTATAAATGACCATATAAGTCCTCTTAAGGCACAAGCTGTCAGGAATTGAATACAGCCATATTAATCTTACACAGCTGTTTGAAGACCAGGTGAATTTAGGCAGAATAGAATTTTAATGAGACGAAATACTGTTTTTATAGAAAATCTCTCACCATGTAAAAATGTTCAAAATCTCAGTGGGGTATGAAAGGCTATTAATCCCAGAGAGGATAAAAAGTTCATTGTTCATCACAGATTACTTACACTGAGATAGAAGCATCCACTGTATAACAGCCTAACCACTGTCATCAGGTTAGGTTTATATCAAAAGTGATTTAACTTGGGTCTGTTTATGAGAGGTTTGATATCATCAAAGAAAACTGAAAGGCTCTACAGCTCAGAATTCAAGCCATGTCTCTGCAACACACCAGAAACACTGATGTTTGTACAAACTTCAAGGGACTGAATGTCCCTCAACCATGTTTCTTCACATATTCTCCCTCTTGCTTCCTTTTACAGGTCAAAAGCCTCTTCTGAAATTATTTTAAAATTAGATTACATCGAAACATTGGGAACATATTTCTAAACTAAACCTTAAGATGAGTTTTGATTAAAAACCGCCATCAGATGGAGTGAACAAATAAGACATCCTTAAACTGTTATCAACTGGGTTTTTTTTGTGGCAATCAAGATCTAGACCCTACCCTCACTGTAGCTAGCATGTATCGAGAAACAGAGCTACTGACTGTTTTATGAATGAGCTGAAACACCCTTTTCAACATCTTAAGACTTTCTTGCATTTTAGTCATCTCATTTGAGAACTCTAAAGAGGGGAATGTCATTTCCAAGTCTAAATGAACGAACTAAAGACCAGCTCTTTCTATGAAGACACAGCAGGGAAGAAGGCCTAAAAAGCAGGATCTCTCCCACTAGGTGTCTGCAACAATGCGTCTCCCTCCTTCTAACTTATTATAAGGAGTCTTCTAGATATTACACCTGCCACCTGCTTTACAAGTTACAAAGAAAGTAGCTAGCCAAAAAGAATAAAATGTAGCAACTTGTTTACAGCATCAGTATTTCCCAGATAATATTTTCTTGTTATATTTAAACACATGCATCTTCCATATGAATTTTGATTGCCATCAGCTATGAGCACATACAAAACAGAACTGAAAGAGCTGACTGACTTATTCACGTGAATTTTTCTTTTACAGTTCAGTGTAACTGGAGGTAGATGCATATTAAGTGATTTTTTTTTCCAGTGGTTTGAAATAATAGTCATCTATGAACATTAGGATAGAGCACTGGAGATCAGAATCAGTTGTTTTAAGTTAAGCCTACATAAACATGCAAACGAAACAACAAAAAATAATCACAGCAGGTTATATGATGATTGTCAGGTACAGTATAGTGCAGATCTTGGAAGAAAGGCTGATTGTTGTCAAAACAGTAAAGCTAGTACAGCAAAAAAAATTGTATGATGCATGCTACTTGAAAAGATATACAAGATTCAGCAAAAAAGTACTACTGCTATGCGGTTCGTATTATTTCTCATGTATGGCAAACCATCAAAATCAAGTTGAAAGTAATTACATGGCAAAAGAGTCTGTCATCTTCTATGCATGAATATATTTCTGATCCCATAGGCAGGAGGTTTCATTCATATAATCGCACGAAAACAGATACGGCCCTTGTTAGACTTTTGCCTTAAACCAAGTCTATCAGCCCCACTTTCAGAGCTGTTCCATTTGTCCTCTTCAGTAGAGCTTTTACAGGAGTAACAGAAGCTTCCAGCAAACTCCAGTTTAAAGTATTTTTTACAATTATATTATACAATGTTGGGGGTTTTTTCTTTTAATTTCCTGCAAAGTTTGTTGAACAGATGATTACTCAAAATGCAGACACTTCTGTAAACTGCAGTACTAATATGTATCTGATATTGACCATATACGGCAATATAATCACAATAGATGCTCAAGAACAGCTTAGGAAGGAAAAATCAGATTACATGCTTTGGTTTCCTTGGTGTAATTTCTTGCCCAGGCACATAAAATTTGGGATCGAGTAAAGAACAGATTTAAGCCTGTACTATTCAAAGACAACAAGTATTTTACTGGAATGAGTGGACTCCTTAGAGACTTTAAGATAGCCTGTCCTGATGCCCTCAAACCAGCAGGCCTCTATGTTCTGCCTCTGGCAGTACGGAGTTCATTGGAGGAAATGAAAGATGCCAAGGTGATAAATGACCTTATTATTATCCTTCCCTACTAAGAACAGAGAGCTTTGTAAACAAAGTTTACAAAAAGCTGTAGGCAAGCCTCATCCTCATGCAGAGTGTATGGTCTTTCAAAGTCAACAGGCAGATTAAGATTTGATCTCTAATACACAGAATACATAAATAAAACTTGCACTGGTTTTAAATGGGAGTGTACTTCCTGGCTCAGGAACTGTGATCAGCTCTGTAATGCACAAAATGTATTAATTTTCATTTGTTTTCTTCTTAGTTAAAACCAATATAGCATTCAGTATAAATTTAAGTACTTTACATATGAAACTGATTTATATAATATGAAACTTTACAAAATAGTAACTAAAGTAGTCAATAAAAGGTCATGTTTAAAATATTACATTTCATACATAATTTCCCCTACTTACAATTATTAATAATCTTCTGTGGTTTCCTTAATTTTAGGGAAAAGCTTTTAGTAACTAACGAACTAATTTTGAATTACTTTCAAATGGCTTTTTACTTAAACAGAATTTTAGCAAAATCACATTTCCAATGTGAAACATTATCCCTGTGTTTCAGTAGCAGTTATATATATATATATAATCTCCACATATAATCTCCATGTTTTATAGCTGTTTTAGAATGCAATCCTGTTTTCTATAATAAACAGTGGAGATCTAAATTAAGAAATGGCACAGTATGGATGGAAATATTATATTCCCAACTCTTAAATCCCTTTATGTCATTTGGCTTCTAGAATATCCAGTTTCTTTATGATTTTTATGTTATTCTTCCAGTACTTTCAAGGAATCACAGATTCATACTTATTTAGATTTTTGTGTCATCATCTTTTGAAAAGGTATTTCCTGAAGGTAGTTTCACGAGAGACTATCACTCCATCCGTGCTGAAATCATCATCGTCATCATCATCAGAATCAGCCAACACTTTACTTGGCGACTTCTTCAGTCTACTAAAACAAAAACACACATCTTACTATTAAAACTGCACATCTACATGCAGAACACTTACATAAAGCTTAAAACATTGACAGGTAGGATTACATTTTTAAAGGATGTCAAAGAAATTTGGGTAGTGTGTTATAGACTTCGTCTGACGTGAAAGAAACATGAAGAGAATGAAGATCAATCAACCACATTTTCAAGCACCTCTAACTAAACTGACAGAGATGGGGAAACTGTAAACTTTGCACATGGAGACGTTCAAAGATGGCTGAGGAAAACTACCAGAGGATAGCTGTACCTCTCAGTCATTACCAGGAAATTTTTATTACTACAAATGGTAAGAGTGTTGAGGTCCTACCACCTTTTTCCATTTTTTATTCCCTGCCTCAAATGACTGTATTCAGCGGGCAGATCTTGGAAAGAAGGTTTAGACACCTAGAGCACCCTGGAAAGAGTTGGAGAACATTTGCAGAGAAAGAAAATGCAGAAGAATTTCACAGGTCTGTCTCAAACTCTGTCTGCTTATGACAAACTTAGTTTGTTAGAGGAAGCCCTCAGTTTATGGACTACAGGAACAAGAAATCAATCTTGTGAGTGGTGATGTGATACTAACTGTAAGGTCTGACAAGTCATCCTACCTTAATTCCTTCTTTGCAGCATTAAGCTGTCCTTGCAAGTGTTCATTCATGTCTAGTTGCTCTTCCAGTTCTCTCTGGAGTTCTTTTTGGCACTTTCCAGTCTGTCTATTTCCTCTTCAGCTTCTTCAACTTGACGTTTCATTGCTTTCAAACGTAAACTCAACTGAATATTTACATGTCAGCTGATTAGAGGACTATTTAATAAAGGAATTTTATTCTTCCAGCATCTATGAGAGGGAGAATAAAGACACAACTTGCCAGTGTAGTGACACTGTAATCCTATGCTTCAGAAATATCTGAAAGCCAGCATTAGACTGAGAAAAGTGATGGGATACAATTTTTTAAGAAGAAAAAAACAGCAACAAGCAAACATAGCTTTAGTAGAGTAAGACAGTATTATGTGATAGCAAGAGTCAGTTACCAACAGGGGAAGGACTCGAGCTATTACTGTGTCTAAGTTAAGCAACTTTACCAGACAGATAGTATAAAATACGTTTTAAAAACTCAGAGGATTTTAAAGACTTTTCTCTTAAAAGATGTCTGCAATTTGAAACATACTGTCCTTCTGTAGGCAGAACATTAACTATTTCAGTTACGTACTGAAACAAACCATGTTTTAAGCAAAGAATCAACAAGACCACAGGAATGGTAGAGCACATTGCTATTAGAATATCAACATATGCTTAATACTTATTAACATATGCTTAATACTTATTAATCAACATATACGCAATACTTAGCCTATATTTAACAATAAATAACTTCTTAAACGAAATTTATGGTGGTAAAACAAATATATTTTTTGTTACTGTATGTATTCATAAGATCATATGTTGATGCATAGTAGTTATAGGATCATATACTGCCTGTTATTGGCTTTACTTCTTAAAATAATTATAGCGTTGCTCCTGTAAGTGCTTCCTTTTCATAATTTTAGAAATGAGTAACGATTTAGTACTAGACAAAAAGAACATGATGACAATGGGAACTGCGATTCTCACTAATGGGAGTTCATAAACAACAGAGTAATCAGTATCTATCTATATTCTTCTCATATCTTTTATATATGATGATTTATGCTAGTAGGATTAATATCAGATATTTGCATATTAATCTTTCCCTCTACCTGGTCTTTTTGGTCGGTCAATGAGAGATGTTCATCATCTACTTGCAACATTAACTCCTTTACTCTTCTCTCAAGTCTGCGGTTACTTAGTTGGAAATTAGCTCTATCCTAGAAAAACAAACAAACAAACAACCGACAGGCTTCCAATCAGGCTGACATAATTCCTTAGTAATCTTCTAAGAATAAATAATACTAACCACCTCTGCTTGGATTACTGATCAAATGCAACATAAAAGAAATTGTTCAAAAGCAAGAACCAGTAAGGGAAATTTCTTTGTCTCCGGAGTAATATTTAGGGAAAAAAAAAACCAACCGAACCAAAAACCACAAAAAAACCCAACATTCCCCAAGATTAAACAATGAAGTGAACATGAAAATGGAAGTGTTAAACTATAGTTAATATTTCTAAGCTGTTACTGATATTAGATATTGATGGAACAATGAGGCATGGAACCATGTTAACACTGTGCCCGTTTTTTAAATTTATAAGGCAACTTTTAGCGTGCATTTAGTCAAAAAGAGTATTTGCAATACTTGTATGAAACAGTAACCATTTTAATTTAATGCTTGCGAGAAAAAAAAATATCAAGTTAATTGCATTAGAGGCTTGATATTAGCAAGAAGCCATATTAACAAACAACACGGATTTTTCGATCTTAACATAACTAGTTTCACCTCTCTTCATTTTCAAGTCGTTCTTCTAGCTCTGTGATCCTTGCTTCCATTTGAGCAACAAGTCCCTCTTTACTGGATCGGTAAGAACCCTCCAGGTGAAGGATTCGACTCCTCAAGTCTTTGTTCTATAGTTGGAAGATACTTGATTACTACACATATGCTCATATTAATAAATATCACCTTAACACAAAATAATTTCTGCAGGCAAACATAAGGTGATCAGTATATTTTTAATGTAGTAAATATGGAAAAAGAAAGAGAGGTCAGTGGGATTTACTGTTTATCACAAACATATTCTATTACTGTGCTTTACTAAAAACAATTTAGAACTTCAAACCGTGATTTCAGATCTCAAACACTAAAAAAGCTGATAGAAAAGCATAAGGATGTGCACGGATATACCAGTAGGTGGCATTCTTTTTTCTCAAACAATTAAGATGGGATTAATTTCATATAATTTAGGCATGAAATTAGGTGTCTGGTAAAAACATGTTCTCTAAATTCACATTACAATCTGTTTTATGTTCTTGAGACTGTCAGTAATACTATGACTGCTAAGATAGCTTTTCTCTGGATCTCAGCTAGGGGCTATAATAGTAATGTGCTTTCGAAAACCACAGAGGGGCAGAATTAAATGTTGCAAAAAGCTAGAAATATTTTTAATATACTTTCCATCACAGATATTGAAACATGAGTCATATTCCTTCCTAGACAACAGAGAGCAACAATTCTCCATCAAATCCGTATCTTTCTTTCAGAGGTATGTCATTTTTTCATTTGTTTTCTCCTACAGAAGAAAATGCTCAACTAAAATCATAATTGCTTGAAATTATGATCTACCTTCAACAGTGTTCCTGAAGTACTGTTAAGACTTTGAAGAACAATTCCCCCCAAAGCAGTCAAAGGATTTACAGTTAAACTGGATAATTGTCTTTGATTTTCTATAGTCATTTCTGTATATGTGCTTTTATAAAGCTCCTATATTGATATCAGTTTTATTCTAAAAGAAGCGTACCATATTACCGTCAAATTTCTTATTTTTAATATCTTTGATCCTAAAATGTATAGACAATGATCCTCAAATGTCTGCACTCATGATAAAAATGTCTTATTATTATATTATATAAACAGATGTATGCATAGTATAAGTGTTTAGCATACGAAATGTATAAACTGTGAGAAACCTCAAGCTAAAATGGAGGGGTACAGAAAGAAAAAAATACTAAGAGAAGACTTAATTCAAGTATTTTGAATGAACTCAGTCTGTTACCTTGCTAGCATGATGATATGCCAGACATAATTAATTACCTGTCTTTCCAATGAAATTTTGTCACACTCCAAATCCTGCTTTATAGCTCTTTCCTGAAGTAGCTCTGTCCTCATTTGTTCAATCTATTATAGAAAGAAAAGACAGACATTTTAATGAAATATTTAATTTACATTCATCTATATGATACCGTGTGTATGCATATATATAGACATATACATAAACTACATATACCTATGCACTGAGAAAAAAATTTCTCTTTCTTAGAACTCCAGACATACACATGACTTCGGATGAAATTTACAATTACAATCTTGAAAAAAATTTTCCACTTTGGGAATCCCATGTTATTCCCAGTGCTTATTCGAGGCATTTTCCAGCCACATTGGGTACTGCTGATGTTCAGTATATATATTCTGTAGCAGGGAACTGGACTGTAAAATGTTGCATGAGAGACACATCATGTCGCAGGGAACTGAGCTCTGGAACATCAGATCAGTCTGATGTTCCAGAAAGGAAAGTATATTCTCCATATGTAAGATGTTAAAAAACTACCTGATCAATACAGAATCAAGATAAAGATACAAAATTTCATTTGGTTTATCTCACTATCGGACTGGGAAAAAAATACTGAGGATCAAAGAGAAACTCTGACTGCCTAACAGCTCCTACTGAAACTTCAGGGCTAAAGAAAACTGTTTGTAGTGCCCAAATACTTTTCTTGCCTCTCATTCCTGCTGAGAATGCCCTCAAGTCCTTATAAGTGCCTTTGCAGGCACAGCAAATGTTACCACAGCATTGGTGCTAGTCCCTGCACAATGATGAATATCACCCGGTGAACATCTATGCCAATTACTGTGCCTGCAAAAAGACTGACAAAGGTCTCAGTGCCCACAGCATTCTTCCCTGCTTTACAACAGTTATATCTGAACTTTCGTAAAACACATCATCACAGTTAAGCAGCTCTAAGTTACAGGTTCATCTCACTAAAGGTCTTTCAAGAGCCGCTGGGAATTCTTGCATAAAAAAATCCAAAAGCACTACTAAGAATGTGAAGGTTAAACAAGTACAGCACACAAAGTTTTACCTCAGGCTTTTTTTTTTTTACGACATTATATTATTAAAAGATCTATTTTTAGTTAATCACATGTTTAAAAGAAGTCATTTACACTGTTTCTGTAGCTTTGAAATGAATATATGAATACAAACAACGGTAGCAACACATGCAGTTGCATATGTTATGTCACAGTATGGTTTCAGAACAGTAGAAGGCATTCCTGAAAACTAAGGTCCAGTTACTGGACTACAAATGTTAGCATGTGGCGGTGTTCTCAACAGCTGGGTAATTTCCTAAAAGCTCACATTGTTGCATAGAAGCCCAGTAAATATAATGTTCTATACATTATAGAGTAAAATATTGGTTTATATATTAAAATATTATATTATATACAAAAATTGGAATCACTCATGTATACAATAGCTGCATTTATTCATGAATATATGAAAAAACTTATAATGTGAGGGATTACACAGAATTTATTCTGCTGTAATTGCTTTAGCCATGAAGAGAGACAGAAAAAATAAAGCAAAATTTTTAGTAAAATGAATGACTAATTAAAAAATGCAACTGTTAATTGAAGAAAGGGTTTTTGTTTTACGTAGGAACTTGCTTAATGGACCACTCTATAGTTCTACTGTGCTCTTACTGTGCTCAAAGGCCATGACAAATTTGTGCAACCTTCCCAAGATCTCAAATCAAGGAATTATTTAGAGTACAATTACTGTATTTCCAAGATGACTGTTACTGTTGTTGGACACCTCATGGTAAAAGCAACCTCACAGAAAAACAGTGGGAGAGAGAAAAAGTACTATATCTGATTAGGATCAGAAAGCTACGTGCAAATATATACAAGAGCTTGTAGAAAGTGAAGGGCAGCAGGACAAAATTCTTGCTGGGAGTGGTGGAAACTGTTTTCACTTATCTCCTTGCGCTTTTCATTAGTAAACACATAATTAACATGCACAAAGGAAAAAAAGTGGTTGCCTGCCAAAACGTGCTCAAACTCTTCACTTATTTCACAGCAGGTAAGGCTCTGGGTATGTACTATGCAGAGCTCTGTGCTTCACGTTCTACCTTTTCTATATCTAATATATTCTAATTATGCTAAAAGAATAAACTTTCTGCAGCTTAAGGGAACAGTTGTCACAGCTGGATTTGAAGAATGCTAACAAAAAAGAATTGAGAAAAGCAATAGTATCATATTTTACAAAGCTTTATTAGACGTAACAGAATTTTGTGCCAGCTTTAGGATTAGAGGCAGCTGTTGAGTTCATTATTAGTGAAAGCAGTTTGATTCTAATATTTTAGATGCTATCACCATTGTTTACCATCCCTCACTAGGTTCACAGCCTATGTTTCTTGTTAATACCTAAGTAGGGAAAAGTAAAATAAATAAATACATATATGTGCCTATATATACACACACATATATATATATAGATCTACATACACAATTCTCAAATATGTGACCAAAAAATATTTAACAAGCAAACAAGCTACAGTCAAACAAGCCCCTTGATCCTTCATAATTGAAAAGCAACCTTTATGTCCACATTTTCATTTGTTTGCTTCCCACACCTGGTGTCAGGTAAAGAGCTGACATAGATATTCATTGGAATGCTTTACCAAAAGGAAGTGAATGATGCAGTCAATGCAATTTTATTCTAATTTATTCTAAAATTGTCATGGAAAGTAACTAGCCCACTTTTCACACCTACTGGAAACAACTGTGAAGTCAATAGACTCATGTTTGCGTTTTCACAGAATATAAGAATTGATGAGGGTATCTTAGGTATTTTTCAATTACGTTTGTAAAAACAAAATTGCAAGAGGTACTTCAGTTCACTGATTTGTAGGAAAAAACCCACCATGTATTAAAATGTGCCCTGTCTCTGTTAGCTTTAGTCTCAAAGGGCGGCTGAGCGCTCTAGCTTTCTATGTGTTTGTGGACCATTTTGCTCTTTCCAGAGCTGCTAATACCTTATCATTTAAAAACTAATAGGATATGATCCACCTTTCCTCCAGATTTTTTTACTGTTTCCACTTTGGTTGCGGTACTTCTTGAGAACAAGATACGAAAGACAAGAACAGTGTCTCATGCAGCCATTCCCAGATTGAAAAGGGTGTTTAAATTAAAAAAGGATAACATTTCATGGTAAATGAAAGGTGAACCATCAGCCTTGCCACTGTTTATTCAAACATTTAGCTTTATGTAAAATAGAATCAGTTGTTTCAGTTTGTTTTTTCCAGAAATTTGAGTATTATAGTTCATTATCAGTATATTAAAATAACAATTTATAATAAAAAAAAACATTTACAGAAATACAGATATTAACAAAACAAATCCATCATAATTTCTCATGCCATTATAAATGCTTAGCAGACCCTGAAATACTCTTTAGTAATTTGACTACTTAGTCATTCTGGCATAAAATCAAAACAACGCAACCTTTGTAACTCATGCGTGAAATGAGAGACTCCAGACCTCAAAACAAACACGTCTTTTACCTATTATGTAACATTCTGGTCACCCATCTGTATTTTAAGTTTCCATTCAGTTAGCAAATTAATTTACTATAGTACCCACTAGTGCAGCTATGACTAAGGTTTTTTTACCCCAGGCTTACAACACAGGCACAAATTCTAGTATTTAAGGCTTCCTAATTTAACAATAGCATGACACCACATTATTATGGGTCCTTTACATTGTTTCATCTACTGACTCAGAGTCTGTACAATATCAATGGTATACTAGCAGAAAGGCTATATTGCAATCAAATAGAATCTCAGTAACTGAAGTCCCAACAAAGCAGTAATGGTGCCTTGTGTTTCAAGGATGCATGAAAGAAAGCTGAGCTCTACCTCACTTTAAAACTCCTCAGCTGTCTCAGTGGAATACACAATTTCATTGAAAAGACACAGAAATATAGATTTTACTTTCTGTTCTCCCTCTGGAACTAAAGTTATTCAAAAGAATGCCAGCAATTCTTTTTTTCTGGAGAAAGAAAGAGAAATGAAAACAGAACAGACTATTGTGAGTTGTACCTCAATGCAAATTGTGTCCTGGACTTCTAGACAATTACTAATGAGGTATAGTACCTAATGTAAAGCTACAGTAGTAGACATGCTGTAATGAGTTATATATCAGTTCACATATTCAGAATGTAAAACTAAGGCAAAGAACATTGCCTAGGCTGTTATATTTCAAGACAGCCACATCACCATATTACTGCCCATAGACGAATCAAAAACTTTCATCGTAGTGAGCACTCGACCATGGATGCTCTGGGTACTCTTATCAGTCATCAGGCCCTATTCTTTACTTCTCTGGTTTGTTATAAATCTTTTTTACAGGACCTATAATTTCATACATCAGTTCTTCGGAAACCTTCAATAGTGTTATGAAGGCCTCTTTCTTCAGAACAATGAACTCTCAATTCTCTTAGACTTGGTGATTTCCAGCTCAATGGTGCACCTCCCCCAGCCTACTCATTTACTGGCCTCACTGAACTGAGAGGCAAAATAATAGTTTATTTGAGGAGGCATACCTGGATTACTTTTTATCTTGATACCTCATCATACAGTTTCTACAACATCTTTCTTCTACTTACACCCTCAAGAATCTTTCTGTAACCTGTTTGAATTACTGTGATAGGTCTCAGCTTGGCAAATCTCACTTTATCTTTACATTTTCTGTCCCATGAGACACAACCTGTTAATAAATCCTTCCTCCTCCCTTTCTGGACTATCTAGTCATATAACAATTCTGGAACTAATGACTAATGTTTTTATGTGGAAAATGCTTTCCAACTATCTTATCTTTTACACACCTTAATCAGTTTTTACACTTGTAAAGAAAATAAGCTTCCTCTCTGTTGAAACTGGCTGGCATCTCCAGTTCAGCTGACTTCACTAATTAATTCCACCATTTTCTAAGGTCCTCCTTCTTTGAAATCGAGAGTTTATTATGCTGACCTACTTTTCAGTAAGGTTAAAAAATTGTGATTTTTCAATCTAAGATACTTTCTGCAACCAGGCTTTCTCTAATAGCCTCACCACCTAAAACTAAGTCTAAAATAGCATCATCTCTGCATGCATCAATGATTACCCGATGAAGCTCACTGCATCAAGAATACTGGAGGACGATGCTGGTCCTTGGTCTTTATATGCAATGTGTCAGTTTTGCAGATAGGAAAAATTTGGCCTGTGACAATGTGGAGGAGCATATTTCATCATGCTTGTGAACCTTGTTTTTTTGGATTTAACATACTCTGTTTAAGGATAGTATATAAACCCTATTGCTAATTGTTTAGTTAATCAATATTGTTTGTGATCCTAATAGCACTTTTTCCTCATCTTTATACAATGGCTGAAAATCCCTGAAGTACCTGTTCTCTGCATCTACTGATCCTCTCAGACAACAAATCTGAATTAGTCTTTTCTTCATCAAGCTCCAGTTCCAGGTGAGATAACTTGTCCTAAGTGGAACAAAGAAAAGTAATTTCAACATACTGCTTTTTCATCCTCTTCAGATTGCTACCAGGGCATTCTTCCTTAAACTTCAAGGACTCAAACTGTCTGAAAGACTAGGTTTGAAAAGTGAAATGCCTCTGAAAACACGTAGAGAATCTAGAAAAAGATGGCAGACAGATAAGCCTTTAAAATTAATTTGTTTGTCTGACAGAAGTAAAATAAAAGTTTCGTTTCCTTTTTTAACCACTGTCACCAATTTCAAGAAAATAAGAGAAATTCTGTAACATTTCTAGAGACTATTTTTAGAATGTCTAAGTTACATTATACATTCAGAAGACAAATTTCTTTTCATATGAGTACAATGGTATAAAAGTGTTTATGAAAGTCAAGTGACAGCTCAGTTGAACTGAACAGTTATGAAGCTAACACTGTAACAATGTAGTTAGAATAACGATGTTATTTAGGCTCCTGAAATGAATTGACATTAGATGCTAAATAGAACTTACACTTGTAAATACTTTTGAAGTTCTGATGAAGTGAGGGCTCACAAACAAATGTAATGCAATTTTGCCTGATAAACTCTAGAGAAAATTAACTAAAAAGAAAGTTAATTAAAATGATGAAAGAACAATTGCAATTTAGAACACATAATGCTACAATAGATATGCTAACAGATCAGTAGCACTATTCACTTTAGAATACACTAGAGTAATTCCTGCAGTAGAACTACATGGATTTTCAAGAACATCAGGTTATTTTGTTTCTTCCCAGGCAGAATCCATGTGAAATACCAAAATTATTCTAATCAGTTCTAAGAAGAATCAGAACCAACCCTTAAAATATCTTTTACCTCCATTAGCTTGATTTGTCTTGCCCGATCATCTTTTAAGTGGTTTTTGGCTTCCAGTTCATACTCCAAGCCTTTCACAGTCTGTTCTAGCAGCTGAGTTTTTGTTATTGCCTCGTCCTGTGCTCTCTGGTGGTCCCTCAAGTTTTCTTCCATAAGACGCATCTGAAACAATAAGATTATCGTCCTACATTTATACTGTACTTTCTGCAAACAAGAGATGTCAGTAAAGGGAACTGACAACAACCTGACAGATCCGGAAGCATGGCAGGAGTTGCATTGAGTTATATGCTTTTCACAGTAATTTTTGGTTTATCCACAAGATGGCACCAAGAAAACAAACTGGATTAAATCAGATCTAAAGGAATGCTTCACACTACAGGTCTTAAGTGACAATTATACATAGTGGGGGTTTTATTATTTATTTATTTTTACCCAGTTACAGCAAGCCAAAATTTTCACAATTTTCTAAATGGTTATATCTTTGGAACTTTTGCTATACTGTTCTCCTTTTCAGACTTCTAAATACTTTAGCTTTTCAATAATTATGTAGTTTATATATCTGAGGCACTTCAATGACAGTATTTTACAAATGACATAATTGCTAACATATACATATGTATTAGTATAACTTTTAGATATAGTAGGGTTATCTGCTGAGGACAAATGTTTCCTATTCTAACAACAGCATGTACTCAATAAAACTATCCAAAATTTTCACAGTACTTTCAAAAAAAATACAAGTAGTGACAGGGGTTTTAGGTGAGACTGTGATTGTTCCTTATGCTTGTAACTTAACTGGTGACAAGTATGTAAGAATTTTTTTTCTTCAGCATACGGACTTCCATATTCTTCTGCTGTTCAGTCAAGTGCTTATTTTAGCATTGAAGCTAAAATAATATAGTTGAGACTGTTTACAGAGTTTGCTACCTATTGCGAAGTCCTGACAAGAAGATTTTGACAGACAACAGACTCTTTCACGTTGAATGGGAGGACTGCCTATTTGTACTTCTTGTTAAACACAAAAGAGGAAGAGATTATTAAAGACTTTCAATTGTCCTGAATATTTAGTCTCTCAAGAAAGTCTGCTGTTTAACCTGCCTATCCTGTATTTTCAGATGTTGTATCCTCTTTTGCAGCTAGTTGCCATATTACATTTTTAAAGCCCTGGGATTTTAAATATTGCCTCACAACCAGTAATGTTTTGTCCTTTATATAGTGCTTGCACTATCTTTTTGTCAAATAATGAAGGTTTATTTTGTTCTGAAATTTTTTCTTTGTATTTGGTTTTGTAGTTGTAATAGATAACACTAGAAGTATTTTTCATAATAACTGTTAACACAGTGTGTATATATTATATACGCAAACATATACATATCTTTTAAGCTGTCTGTTCTCACTTATTCAACTTAAGAGCCATGTTCTCGATATTCTAGTTTTATCTTTCACATTTCATTATGAGTCTTAATCCCTTTACAAAGGCTTTCCTGAATGGAATTATTCCATTCCTGAATGGAATAAATATAGGAGGAAGATGGAATAATATATAGGAACTATACTATCTTCTGTTGCTCTTCTTTTAAACTGAATTTAAAACAAGTTTGTTAAGGGGAGAGGGCAACATAAGAGATGTTCTGAACTGGAAAAATCAAACTATTAAAATATTCTACACACAGAAAAGCCTGTCCTAAGTGTATTCTCATAGCTTTTCCAATTGCAGAACACTTACATGCAGATCTTTAAAGACTGGATTGCCATTATGACAAAACTTACATGCTAAGAGGCAGACACTTCAAGATTGTGGTTGATTTTTGGTTGCACAGACACTTTTGTCATTTAAATTTGCAACTTGGCTCATACAAAGGAAGAGAAGAATGTATGTCAGCTCCTTTAGAGTCAGAATTGGTTTTGGTTTGTTTGGGTTTTTTTTCCTAAATAACTGCTGGGTGTTTTTTTTTTTTTTCCACTAATTGAAGAATATTTCCACATTTTCAATTCCTTCAGTAGCAGGCATTAAAAGAGCAGCAGATCGTCAATGGAATCCTTGTCATATCACTTGAGATAGATTCATTCATCAAACACTGCGTTTATCTGTCATAAACAGGAAATCTCTTTTCCCTGGCAGAAGTAACACACTGGTCATCATCATGAAGAATGAAACTCAAAAGCATGCTGATTGAGATCAGTCTCTCCTGATGAAGTACACAGAACTGAGATAGCACACATTCATTGTCTTGAAAACTATCTGAGCTGAATTCTAGGTCAAAGGTTAGAATTTGATACTGAGTTTATGAGTCATTACCTCATCTTGCATTCTCATGGTTGTCAGGCGCGATTTTTCTACTTCAAGGTTTTTCTCTTTTAATTGCCTCTGCACATCTGCAAGTTCCCTGCGATTTTTCTCCTTGTATTCATCAAGCTGGTTCTGAAGCTCCAGAGTTGATGTTCTTGAGACCTCCACCATTTCAGACATCTGGGAAAAAAGTACATAAGTTTTTTTTTCCTAAAAAATAGTGCTACAAAGGTTCTATCATGCTTATTACACCAAAATTTTTTTTCCACAGCTTCAATATTCAGCTCGGTGTACTTTTTCAAATGAAAGATCAATCAAACATGTTCCCAAACAAATGAATTTCTATGCAGAAGTGTGAAAACACTAAACACTAAAGTTATTTTCTAATAGTGTGTGTGGCAAGACTTTTTGTCTGTCAGCAGTTCTTCCAGCTGACTAGCATAATGAACTGTACAGTTAAACTTCAGTATATCAATATTAAGTTGCACAGTTTACACACAGATGGCAAAATAAGTCTAATGCAGTAACATTTTGAGAATCAGCTATAAAACTCTGAAATACTGCTGTAGCATACACTAAAACTGAACTCAAATCTGGGATCTTGTTTAAACAAAACAGAACGGTTTTACAACAGTATTTTGAGATGGTGGTGTTCCAATCACTGTTCCAGCCCTGAAAGATTTTATTGATAGCCTCTAGATTACAGAGACTAACAGTAAAGTTTGCATTTCACATTCTTCTACATGTTTTTTTAAAAAAAATAATTATTTACAATTTGGCAGCTCATTTGCTTCTGTCTGTTAGATATTTACATTCCTGCAGCCTCTTTAGACTGAACTCATACCTCCTCCTGTAACTTTTCAATGGTCTTGTTCAGTTGCCATCGTTCATTCTCCATTTCACTCTTTATCTGTTCTAGCTGTTCCTTCTGGTGAGTTTCATCTTTTAACTGCTGAGTTAACTGCTGTCGTTCCTGTGAAATGCAACAGATGTTCTCCTGTAGTAGATAAAAAATATATATATAAGGAAATGTAGACTCTCTTTTCTAATGCCTTAAAGGAATGTTACATTACACTGTCTATGCAGCAGTAATACCATCTTGCTGTTGTAACATTAAGACAAACCTAAATTAAAAAAAAAAAAAAGTTTATGGAGTTAGAGTTTGCTAGCCAGAATAGGACAAACATTATTTTGGCAATGCAGTGCTTTATCCATTCTATAAATTCCGAAAACATTTTTGCAACATTTGTAGGACCAAATGTAGACCCTTTTCTTGATTCTGTTAAATGCAAAGCACACGTTCCTCTGTAGTTGCACACGTCAGGAAATCCTACCTCCTGCACAAGGTTCAGTATCCATTTCAGGTTTCACATTTTCCTATATACTCCCTTAAGTTTTCTCAACAACAATCTTTCTTCCTAGGTAAAAGAAATAAAATAAAATACAAATCTGTTCCCATGATGAGCGAGAAATAACTACTGGGAATTTTTTTTTCCTGTTACTGTGCTTCTATAGCACCCAGAAACCTTAACCAAGATGATGTCTCATTGTGATAGATACTGTGCAAACAGAACTTTGCAGCTCCTAGCACAGAAATCTCCTTCCTGAAATAACTTTTGCCATTAATGTTCAAACCAGACCTTCATTATCAGGATTAAATTTTGAATGAACTGCAAAGCTATGCTGTATGCTCATCTACCAGGAGCTCCAAATGTTTCTGCTATCACATTTAGGATGTTTTAAGAACTTACCAACTTCTGACTTGTAAATACTGTTCATCAGCAGAATAACAGACTGTCACTAGTTCATTCCAATAAAAGAAAAGCAGGATATCTTCCAACTGCATGTTGGGACTCTCACCTCTTCCTTCTCTCTTCACAATAAAATAACTTAATGGCCATACTCTAAATAGACACTAGAAAATGGCTTTGGTTTTATGAGAGGCACTATTAAATTGATTAAAACCAGATTATGAACAGTTTAAATTGTTCCAACAGAAAAACATAAATAATTAAAATCACCATAATTGTAACAAGAGTTCCAAACCTTTTTTTTTTACATTTTAATATAGGAAATATAATTTTTCATTATCTGACACCTGTGATGTTTACTTATTTACAATTCAAAAAACTTTAAGTGTGAAAATACAATGATATTTCTGTAGGCAGTATAGGTCAGAATCTCAAAAAATAATTGTTCTAAGAGAAAAGACAGAATATTGTCAAATACTAGAAGTTAGCGATTTGTTGTCTCTCTTATGTTCCTGTATAACCTGTCAACAAGAGACATCTCTGATACAAACAGGAGTTATGGTGGATGCCCAAGAAGTGAATACATAACCTTAAAACACATTGGAGCTAATAAATGTTGTTTTGCAAAGTCTAATTCTACACCAGAATTGGTTTAGCTGACACCAAAAGATTTTAAGAACTCTGAAGAGGTTCAACTTTAGCACTTCAGCTCTAAAAGCTGCGGAATTCTCAAGACCCTGCTAATGTGCCATATTTGAACAGGTTATAAAAACCTCATGTGCAACCCCATCCATCAGCCTTTCACAAATCGTTTAACTTTACTGTTTGTTTACACATCCTTAAGAAATAAACTTCGAAGACACAGGTCAGTGAAATACACTGTGGCAGAATGATGGTGCCAGCAGCAGGATGCTGTTCTGCGTTTCCAGTGTGCTGAAAAGAGAAGTAAACACCAGAGCCAATCTGGTCACTCTCTACTTCAGAATTATCAACAACAACAAAAAAACAATCAAACAAAAAAATCGATAACTAATACGAGAATAAATTTCATCTACTAACTACAGCAATTGCAAAAGGAATAACAGGTATGAATAATTACAATATTTAAAGAAAATAATAATAGGTGGCTTGATGCAAGCAGTGGATCACCCCAATCATCATCAGGTCATGCTAACTTTTGCCCAATTTTCAGGTATATAACAGACTGACATGGCCAAACTAAAATTTAGCTTTTTCTCCTTTGAGTTATATTCTGGCATCCTGAAAAGAAAAATCTTTACTTTTCATATATTACACCTCCCCATTTTCAACAGTATATTTTTACTGTTTGTTGCTAAGAAGGATGATAAAACAAATACTAAGTATATTACTAAAAATCAGAAAGTGTTGTGAAGTTCTAGTCATAATTATTTTAATAGAAAATGCAATTCCCACATAACTGACCTCTTCCAAGGAGGAATTTCAGTTTTGCTGAGTTTGTTTTTAGCCAGTTCAATAATAAACTGATAGCAGCAATGCTGCCTCAGAGTATCATGACATCAGACATTCAGGTGCTTCATGCTCTCCTCCCCCTCATCTGTTAAAAACTCTCATACCGATGTCCCTCTTGTGATGCATCAGTATCTGCTGAGTCATCTGATGTGCCATTAAGAATCACAGGACTAAGTATTTCCTGGATGCAGTGAAGATCCTATCACCTTCCAGCCTCACCTTCTGGTAGGTCACGTTTTTTAGTGACTGGAGAAAGCAAAGGCTTCTCTGGGTACATACAAAGTACAAGACTGAAAAAAAATTTACAGCAGTGTTGCTTCTTGCCAAATCAACAAGTTTTTAATTCACGATCAGATGGTTCACATGCACAACCATTCTCTTTGGAAAAGTCTGCAATAACTGATTGTTCTCTGGCCTTAATGAATTCTACTTGGCTTGAAATGGTGGTTTTCTTACTCCACCATTCTGCATAATTTTCTTCCCAAAATCTATTGAATAAGTGTCCATATTATGATCTGTATTATTTAGCTAGTTCCTTGTGTACTTTTCACTGGAATTGGCTGGCCTGTCACTTACAGTGTAACTGCAAGTCAAGTAAACAATTTGTCAGTTGCCAAATTAAAGCCAATCTGTAGTAGCAATTAATTACTCTGTGAAGAAGCTTAAGTGTTATTTCAGCGCAAGTGAGGCTAACTACAGCAGTATTTCTCAGTTTCAGGTTGGTGGACGTGTAGTGGTCTAGAAGACAGGGAGCCATAAAATAATAATAGGACACATTTCCACATACGCTGAGAAGAAAAGGAAACAAAGTGTGGAAAACAAAAGTAATAACTTGTTTTCATAGTAACCTGTAAGATTATTGAGATTCTTCCTTATTTTTCCAAACAATATTAGTTGAACCTTCTCTTTACAAAATTAATAGTTTCTTTGAACTGGTAACTGTAAATTAAGAATGTATTTCAACTTACAGTGCTCTGCAACACTAATTCTATGTCCCTCCACTATTTACCACAATGAAATGATAAGTTTCATACTCTTCCATCCATGGAAAGGATCCTGTATTCTGATTGTTCAATTGAAATGCACAGAATACTTGACACTGCCCTTCACAATGTTGGTATAACTGATATATTTTAATATATTGCAGAACCATATATGCTATGGTTAAGGAGCATAATAATTATACTAAATTATTTCATTTCGCAAGAGAGTTCTCAAGAAACTTCCAAAAGTCTTCTCAATGTTGCAAAATGTTAAGATGTATTTCATTTCTTGAGACAGTGGACTACATAGAGGAGATTATCGTAAGACAGAGATTATAACACAGCATGAGACGCTACAAGAAATACTTGCTTGACTGTGGTTGATTTTAGACAAAAACATTAAAATAAATTGTCTATAGCAATTAAGTGTATTCCAGCTTTAAACTTTCCTAAGTAGAAATTTGGGATGGAGGAGGAATAGATTTGGCTACGTTTACACTAACTGTTACAATTTCATTCATATTGTCATTGCCTTTCTTATGCTAGTTCACCATTAAAAGTAATTTGTATTATGTAATACAGGAAATAAATTTCCACTGTGATAAGCATTATTACTGTGCCAAAATTTGTTGACTAAATTGTCAAAGGTAACACAAGGCCAAATCAGCCTACTGCACAACATTATTCATTAAAACAAGCAAAAATCTAAACACAGAAAGGCTGAATTGTTCTAAACAAAAGAGACTGCTGAAGTCTGTTAGTGCTCGTATCCGGTGGACAAGAAGAGAGTAGACTCAGAAAAAAAGACTACATTTGGTGTGCCAGAAATGAGACATAAGTTGTGAATAAAATGACAAGACAGACTCTTCTATCTGTCACCTTTCCTAGATTTCTTTAATTTGGAGACCCAGCCTGGAGGCAGCATTACTTGGCATGATGCCCTGAGGGATGCGTAAACAGAAAAGAAGGAACCTGCTCTTCAAGCCAATCAAGATGCAGAAGATGCATATGGTGCATTGATTCACGTTGTGCAGGAAGGTCAAGCCAGACTGTGAGAGAAGGGAGTTCTCAGAGAACAGTGCTAAATGCAAGCCAACGATGATCAACGGGCCATCTATTGTTATTGTGTAGACTATCAGCAGTACATACAAGCAAATTTGGAGAATCAGTGAGGCAAACAGATTTAAAAAGAAAAAAATCCAACCAACCCGATGAAACATTTATTGATGTAGTTACAAGAAATATCAGCTTAAACCCATCATTTTGTAGAAATAAAACCTCCTTACCCATACTGTTAAAACCTTATATTCTTGAAGGACATTTCATTTTAAAGACATAGTATTATTTTCTTGTTGTTTTGTTGGGTTTTTTTACCATAATAACTGAACCATGAGAACATACTGGTTAACACAACTTCCCTCAGTTTATAATCCACTTATAGATGTTTCATTTTAAGATTTTCAGAACAGTAATGTAAAATTTGTTTTGAAGACAAGGGAAAACATCTGTTGAATTAAGAAAGGGTCGCTAGCAATGTAAACGTACCTCACTTTCAAGTCTGACTTATTTGATACAATCACTTGAAAACTTTGCTTCTAGAAGCAAAACTAAGAGAATTTTAAACTACATGATTCTGCAGCAAGAGATGCTTCTTCTGTACATGTAAAATGTGAATTACAAAGAGGAAAGATTAGGTTTGCAACTTTTTCAGATACAGAATGTGATGTCAACAGGAAGAGTTTAAAGATTTATACACATTCATCTCCTTACAAAACAGATCTGAATTTTCATTCCATCTGAATAATTCCATCTTTACTCATACACAATATTGCCAATAACCCTCTCCACTGCTCTGAAGTAGATGCATTCCCCACATGATTAATTTCTAGGCTAATCTGAGAGAAAGCTCATCTTTTCCTGGATACTGAGTAGACTAAGAAGCAAGGTGGAAAGAGCAGTTCATACAGAGTTTAAAAGGCTGCAAGTCCTAGTGATATGTATTAAATTCCTCTGGTTTGGTGATTAAATATACCAGTGTCATGCAACATTTGCAAATAGGGCAGGTTCATAAAAAATAAAAAGAGAAGCCAATTCCCTGGTAGTTGTCTACTACTAATATTTCTATTTATATCCAAGTACAGCTTTTTATTCCTTTACATGTAAATAGCTACACACAACCAGAGCTGAATGAGCATTCAAAATAATAAAACAGATTTATAAAACTTCAGGTAGGTTTTTTTTTGATTCATCTCCCCAAAATTTTGCTAGATCCATGGAAGTAAAAAAAACCAAACCCACCACTAAACAAAACAAACAAGACTTTAGCAAGACAACAACTTCAATTAGATGATGTGATGCTTGCAGGAAACATTTGAACGTTGCAGGGAGGTCTGGACTTTGAAACAAAGTGTACTTCAAAAAGAATGAGATGTTACTCTGCAGAAAGCAATGGTGACACAGGTAATACAAAATTTAAACACAAAATTTAAAATTTAAATATTCCAAATTGTTCTTGTTCTTACCTGCATATCTTCTAGTTGGCTTTCCAAAGACCTTTTTAAGGCTACCAATTCTTTTGTCTCCTTTTCAGCACGTTTCAAAGCTTCTTCTAACTGTTGCTTCTCTTCCTACAACGATACGATCAGATACATTTGGAAAGGGCAAGGCCTTTAACCTGACAAGTAAACTGAGCTATAAAGTATGTTCACTCTGGTCTGTCACTGATCCCCAGTTCCAAGCTGTGACTTGCTTTTACACTGGTTTTCACTAGGGAAATCTTTCCTATACATGTCAACAAACTGTATCCTACTTCTTCACAACCCGCTGGTTTTGCTTAGCCTTCCGAGTGACACTGCCCATCCTTCTCTTTGTCAGTTTTTGTTCTACAATGTATCTTACGCAAACAGGAACGAGACTACTTACAAGTCTCGTTTTCTTAACTTACCTCGTATCTCTGTATTTTTCCCTTCATTGAATTTTCTTCTCCTTTCATATTATCTATTTGCTTGTTCAACTCTTCGGTTTTACTCTCTAGCTCATCAACTGTTCTCTTCAACTGTTCGTTTTCCTCAGTCAGCTCTTTGACTTGATTTTCTATACTATTTCGCACCTCTTGTGCAGCGTTTCTTTCACTGGCAAGCACAGCAGCACTCTAGTGAAAACAAATTATGTCATGTTTAAAAAAAAATAATAATTGATGCTGCTTTCCAACAGAAGTTTCATATGACACCACAGCAAATATAGCTAGGATATAACATTAAAATGACAACAAAGAATTTAACTTAAAGTCTGTATGCATCACAAGCATGTATTTTTATTATTCCCATTACTGTGGGAGAACACACAAGGAGCAGTTTTTTCCTCAGGCACACCAACACGCTA
Organism: Tauraco erythrolophus; assembly: GCF_009769465.1. NCBI lineage: Eukaryota > Metazoa > Chordata > Aves > Musophagiformes > Musophagidae > Tauraco > Tauraco erythrolophus. The sequence continues at coordinate 15,598,284 of NC_141478.1, read as the reverse complement.
AAGTAACATTCCACACTTGAACAGTCTCATGTCTGCTATCACATATTTTCACCTTAACATCTTCCTCTTTATTGCCCTATTTTCATTACTAAATCCCACTGTTAGGTAATTCCAAGTAATCTAAAAAACTTAACAGGCATCAAAAGCCATATGAACCTTTAAGGAAGAACATACTGATGAAGAGCATCTTCCATAGCAACACAAAATTTAGGCAATCTCACCCCACCGCTTATTCCAAGCACTAGCATAGAAGTGTCTACATCCATGCAACTGTTTGTGGGACTGCAGAGTAAATCAACTTAGGGAACAGAGTCAGCTGTAATATATACATACATATAAATATAAAGAGATCTTGACACTGGAAAAAAAAAAAAAAAAAAGGCTGGGGGGAAGGTGTTACCGGAAAAAAAATCCCAAACTATTTCAAAACATGGTCCCACAAAGCGCTGTGTCAGCACAGAACAAGCAGTAGAAACTGGAAGTACCTTACAGTGGTACAGTGGTATTGGTGCAGCTCGATGTGCGTACCACACAGCCCATGCTTGGTGCTGTATTTATTCAGTAGAAGTTCTGCTCGGTTTTCAGTTATTGCCTATTCCAACCCAGTTCAACTTGTAATCAAAAGGATACACTTTGTATTTTTTTCAGAAACTCAAATCAATATACAGCACAAAGACAAATTATAATAAACTATTCATCACAATTTGTCACATGTGGTGACAGATTTTTTTTTGGCAGGGCAACTGGCTGCAGCCTGTAATTTTTCAGAGTTAATCATCACTTCAGTCTCACCACTTATCCTCTCTAAAACATCCTACCATGTATTGTAGAAACCATGAGTGGAAGTAGGTGTCTATTTTGTTATACTATCTATACTGTTATACTATAACACAGACCACGTATGTACTTGTAAACATTTAATTCTGCAGAATAAAGAGCTGGAAGGATTTAATCTTTGCTTTTCGTTGACTTGTCAGTCAGAATCCCCTTCAAAGAACATAAAAGAATCCGAGATATAATTTGTGGTTCTTGCTCTTGGGCATTCACAGTCTGACACAAAGCAATATTCTGTACAAAGATCTGGTTCTCATGTATAGGCTCACTGCCTTCTATACTAAGACCTTAAACAATAGTAAGAACACCAGAACAGACATATGAGTCAATCTAGACCAGTATTCTCTCCAGTGACCATCGTGATATTTATGGACAAAAAGAGGAAGAACGATGACACTCCCAGCTCTCACAGTTTTTCTCCAGGAATGTATCATGTATTAATTTTTCTAATCATTTTTGAATCCATTTATACCTTTGGCCTCTACATCATCTGTTGACAATAGGTAATTACACATTGTTTACTGAAGCATAACATTTTTGCATGTGAAATTCTGTTTATTTGGTTGAAAACAAAAAGAAATCCTACAGAGTAGTTTGGTAAGAAACTATTTTGTGAAATATTTTATGAAAGCTTGAAAATCACTTTTCAGTTATGCTATTTTTGATTGTAGTTCCCAATTTTCCATTCCTCACCCCCAAAAGGAATAAACAAAGTTATATAAAAGGGTGTTTACAAAGTGTGCCCTCACTAGGTTGTTTTCTAGCAAACAACAGCTTTAAAATCATGCAAATTAGTTTGATAAAGCAGTAACTCAGAAAACACTCAGACTGTCTAGAAGGTCAATGAACTTATACAAAAACTGGCAGCAAAAGCAGGCTGACAAGTTCTCGTCTTTAGAAAATACCAAAAAAACTTGTTCTTCTAAGTACATAACTACTTAAAAGCTCTGAAATAAATCTCTGTTGATGCTTTAAGTTCTCACATACTGAAATGTCAATAACATTTATATATTCCTTTAATTTTTGCTTTTTGCATAAAACAAAGTTTTCCTAATTAGCAAGCACTCCACCAGTGGCTCCTTTTTGTCTCACTTCCCCTTTCTGGAGCTGAGTGAAAGCAGCTGAGGGCATGCTGGGGAATTCAGGGAAAGGAATGTTGATTTGTCTGTTCTTTTTCATCCAACTGCCTACACAGGGCTGTACGGTAAGAGAGGACTGCAGCAGACCCACACCGTACCTGAAGATTCCACTACCTCATCTACCATGGTTTGCTCTACTTTCCCAACACAAGAAGCATTATTTACTTACAAGCGCGTGCACACACACACACACACAAAAGCAAACAACCAAACAAAACCCTCAGATCTACATATATAAATACACACATAAATATATATATATATGCATTTAACCTAATAGGTTCAAAATTAAGTTCAGCCTACACTGATGCAGTCATATCTAGCAATGTGCTCCAGCCTGCCTTTTGCTGTATGTATCTTAAGATACTCTTCCAGCCACTAAAGTTAAACTAAACAGGTATTCACTACGTATTTCAGTAAGTTAGAAAGATGCTATGTGAATATATATAAAAGACAGAGAAGCATAAAGGGCAGGTTGCAAGTATTATCTTTATTAACCTAATTTAAAATCTTGGAAATAAATTGAGTATAGAAGTAAAACCTGCCTAAAATTCTAGCTGCCTGAGTGACAACCACTTAACCAGCAGATCTCCACAGGTCTCTAACGACCTTGGCATCATTACAAGGGTTACATCTTCACGTGAACCAACTGTTCCCAAACAAATTCTCTAACATGTTAAGCACAAAATTCCTTTCTTTCACCTGGGAGGGATATGTCTTAAAAAATACCAACAATAAATACATACTCTCACACACGCACTTTTTCAAGATGGTAGGAAAACTCTCTTAGTATACATGGGGAGCTTTACCGTACTGTAGTTGGAGAGTGGGCATTTTTCTTATATATCTTCTGGGGACAGTAGGAGAAATTTTCTTCACAATGCACATTTCACTGTACACTATTGTTTCAACATCTTTTCAACTTTTTTCAGAAAAGACTAAAAAGAAACACAGGAGTATCTATCCTATCAGTTTACCTTACACAATTGCACTATACACATAAGGCATGGAAGATCACCTTCAGGATATCATTCAGGATGGTATTAGAAAAAACAATACATGAGTATCTCCAATTTGATACTGAAATTTAAACAAAGTCAAACTACACAAATACAATTTAGATGTTCTTTGATTAGAAAATGCACACATAGCATCACTTCTCCAAAAGAGTCAAATTACACAGCTGAGTTTAGATAGGAAAAAAGCCTACATTCATTTATCTCCAGTGTACTGAGAATCGCATGCAGAGCTCTTCAGTGGCATAAATGAAGGATGTGCAAAGGAAATAAGCACTGAAATATAGTTCTGACAGACCTTGTACCAACATCATTAGGAGAGAACCCTGTGGAAAGAGATCTCTATCCACACATTGAACAGTTACATAAGGCTCAGGCCAGCAGCTATCAAATCATACATGGACACTACTGAAGCAGAAGTAAATTGTTAGTTCCTTTGACTACGGAACCCTACCAAACAGGCAGTGTACTGAACCAGCCCCAAGCAACTAGAAGGCAACATTATTCACATAGAGATCACACATTAAATTTACCACTCTGTTGTTAGAGATGGCCCACTATACTCTGCATAAAATTCCCCTATTAAAACATGCCAGTAGAAGATAAGAAAATCACTGCAGCGAAATTACTACGTATGTTGATACACTTTTGAATGCCATTTATTGCATTTCATAGGCTAAAACTGAAAGTGGCAATAGCATGGAAAGTTTAAGCTGTACAACAGATGGCATTTGCTAACAGCCAGCGGTAATCCTATTCTCTTTGGTTCTGTCTACATGAGCAAGAAGGCACAGCTTTCATTTAAAATTCAGCGACTGGCTCACACATTCAAAAGAGGAGTAGAAAGCTGTTTGCAAAAGCATTGAATTAGAGTGGGTTAGAGCGACGACGATGAAAGCAAAAGGATAACAGAACACTATAGGGCTAGTAAGTACAAACGAGGAAAAAAGAGGAAAAAAGCCAGACAGGGAGAACTCACACGCACAGATTATGCTGTGGATCCATATCTTTCAGTCCACACATTACTTATTTGTAATGCTGCAGTATGTAAACAGTGTGAGTTAACAAAAGGTCCTTAAGGCTTAATGGCATTACACCAATTAATGACTCCTGTTGGTACTAATTGATAAATCCTTTACATCGCTACATTTAATATCTGGCAATGTTGGCAAAATTTTGGCAATCACATTAACTAATTTTATATAAAATTAACCCATGGTAACAGAAGTGGGTAAAGGTCACAAAGTAATGATTTAAGTTGAATATGAAACATTAACAAACATGCTGTTAATATAACATGATCTTTAGTTCACAGAACTGTGGATCAGCCTCTTCAGAGAGTCGAAATGAGATATGTGCATAAACACATATAGAGCACATAACAGACAAAACTGGTTAAACAAGATTCTTGAAGACAAACACTGGAATGAAATACTGTATATTCAGATATATTTGCCACACAAAACAAAACAAACAAACAACAAAAACCTCCAAACTCCTCCAAAAACAAGGGAAAAAAATAATTGTATCAATTGATGTGGGCTCTTTGGATCTCAAAATTAACATATCTCAATTCCAAGACTGCAGGTTCTTCCCTATGATATATAAACCATGCTTATTTCTTTTTACGCCCACTTGCTAGTTGTGGCAGTATGTTTTAGTAAACCAACTTTTTACTATGTTATGTTATGGAATTATATTTATGTAAGGTAAAAATTCTATAGCATTTTCCTTGTTACATTTGTTCGCCTGCATTTGCTTTGTCTTTTCTTTCAATCTGTTTGTCCTCACTCTGTCTTCTAGGGTATCCAGTGCCTTCTATTCCCTATGTTTAGCCTGTTTCACATTCAGGTTTCCATCTCTTCAATCTCTGAAGGAATAATATCTTCCTCTTAATATCCACATCCTTGCAGACTTCTTAAACACACTCATACCTTCTTCTCATTCATTATTTTTGAACACATGAAATATTTTATTATGCTTTCTCAAATTGTATCATATTTAAACTCATTAAGACTGAGCAAGCCTTATCAGCAGACTTAAGCTACAAAGATTAAGAAGCTGGAAATGAGCTGCAATTTTCTGAAAGAAGCTGACAAAAGAAAAACAGGCCTCTCTAGAAAAAGGAAAATATAGTTGTAATGATGAAGTCCCCCAATACACAGTCCTCTGGGACTGCCTGAAGATAAGTTTCTGCATCCAGACGTTGTCATTGTGCCATACTGCACATGCAGTAGCTTTACTTACTAGCCCAGCAGTGGACTCAAACCACCATGAATAAAACAAGTTATCAAACTAAAATAGAAAGGTCCACTGAAAAAAAAAAAAATCAGTTCTGACCACAAAAAATGACCATTCATGGAGGAAAATAATCTATGGCGCTCAATAACCGCTGTGATTTTTTAACAGTTCTCATACATTTTCAGTTCTGAAGCTTAAAGGATTAGTCAATCAGCTTGAGAACAAGTCAAGAGTTTACAGTGAAAGAGGCTGTTGCTGCAGAAATAAAGGGATGCTGCAGATACAAGTGAGGCAGTAAGAGAAAGGATAGTTTCACAGCTAAGGTACCCAAATACAGCCCTAGAGAACCTGGAGTCTATTCTTGTCTCTGCTAAAAAGCTCTAGAGGCAAGTTCCTCGACCAAAATGTTCCAGAGGGTATCAATAACTGCATGCTCTTTAATTTTCTCCGTGCTTGATTTGAGACACTAGTTTGGTTTCCAAAATCTTGAGTGCAGAGCTGCAAATGCAGTCAGTAAAAATTGTACCTTGAATATATCAAGGACTATATAATGGTTACCATTATGTGAACCTAGGCACCTCAATTTGAACATGCACAACTAATGGATCCTTTTGACTGTAATCTCTGCCTCTTGCTTCCCTATATTTAATACAGGGAATAACACTAGTCATGAGCTTGCAGCTATGTTGAGAAAAGGAACCAGAGTTTGTGAAATAATCCATATAATTTTTTCTTCAGAAGAAGTCCTTAATAGTACATACTGAGTGCATGAACAGACCAAAGCCTCAAAAACATTGATAAACGAAATATTTTAACATTTTGTTTAAACGAGTACAAAGCTACTTTGGACTCATAACAGATGGATGAGAAGAAAGTGAGAGAATGCATGCACATATATATGTGTACTGTTTGATTTTTTATGTGCACCTGATTTATAAAGTTTTATCTAGCCTAGGTCTGCTTATCTGAGCCCACATAGTCACAGCCGCTGGAGTTCAAGTGCATGCAGCATTTAGTTTCAGCTTTGGGCCTAAGGAAATTACTCTCCATAAGTGAACTTCAGCAGTGAAATTCAGTTACCTCATTTCTCATCCTGCTCCTTTCAGGTGTTTTGCCTAACAAGAAATGAATCTAAAAGTTTGGGTTTGTGTCCTTGTATATAGTTCTATATTTGCCAGAAATACTTTAAAATATATTAAAATTAGTCAAGACCAAGTTTAAATAAAGCAATAAATATTGTTCCAATTCCTTTGATGCAGAAATCTTGGTAAAGCAAATCTATTTTATATGCTATTTTATGCTCAACTTTGGTGCAAGCAGTGAACAGATTTAAAGTATCAGAGATGAAGCTCAATTAGTACAAAAGGCATCGAAATGCTTCCCACCATTCTCTTTTGTGAAAACCCAAAGAAACTGAACAGAACACACAAACAGGATCCTCGAGATGCAAATGAAATATTCTATTTCAACTTGAAAACAGAAAAAAAAACCCTCTTGGATAGGAATGCAGAAAATGTTCTGTGGCTCCACACCTCTTTTTACCACACCCTTGACACTGGCAAAGACATGAGAGTGGTTGTGTAACTGATCATTAAAAAATGGTTTGGCTGATTTCAGTGTTTCAGCTGGTGAAATTCCCCTCTAGCAATGACTGCACAGTACAGGACCTTTAGAGTCCTTTTACAAAATGCAGGAAGAGCTAAAGTGAGAGGAAGCTAAGCATCACATTTACAATTTATTAGAATTGTTAACTTTCGGCTAGATTTAACGTTCATTAAGCACAACTCAGTCAATTTTTCTAAAAACTTTTAGATTTAATTTCAGAATGAAGTTCAACTAAGTAAACCAGAATTCAACCAATTAATTGTCTGTTCTTTAATTGTCATACTAGAAGTACAAATCTAAAGAATAAATCTCCATTCAAAACGAGCTAGAGCACAAACAGGTTTTTTAAGGGAAGTAACAGATTTCCAAATATTCTTTCAATATTCCTACTTGTGGAATCGAAGTAAATGCCATGATAATCTTCCAAAAGTTTCTTAAAAAAGGGAATAGTGTGGCTGCTCACATCATTCTGTTCCTGGTGTAAAACACTTAAAGTATCAAGAAAGATACTGTCTGCTGAAACCAACTCTAAAGTCTAATGAGCCACCTTTCAGGTTGAAACTGGACTAACTTCTTGAACTATATGTAAAAAGTTTCACGTGGCTTCAGGGATTCAGTATACCCACCTCCCTCAGATGATCCTGAGGGGGTAATAGTGATGGAGATATCAAATCTTTTTCTATTGTCTTTTCCTCTCCTTTGTGTGTGTAAACAAATCAAGTTTAAACAAAACAACCAGACACTGACTTCCCTAGGTAACATTCAGGTGATTTCCAAAGAAAGAAAAAAACAAAAGCAACCTGCACTCCAAGACTGACACCCAAGGAAAAAGACAAACATAGTGAGTCTCAACATAGCGACAGCTCTTTAATTGTAATCCTTACTAGCTCTTCAGTAAAGAGAGCTTCTGAAATCAGTATTGTTCAGATATAGTAATCTAGTTTTTAAAGCTCATGAATGCAAATAATAGGTCTTTATTTCTGTTTGTAGCATTGTTTGTAGTTCCAGTGTTTTTCCCCACTCTGTACCTTTAAGCAATTCTTCTAACTTCAGACACTATTCCTTAAGTCAGTTGGAAGTCCTGGGATGAATAACACAGTAACATTGGATAGCATGGAAAATAAAATCTCATACCTCTAAAAAAGGAATGTGAAAACTCCTTAAAAGCAAAACGGAGTTTTAGGCTACCAATCACACACCGCTCAGTGCTGCTGCTCCCCCACCCCCCAAATAAAACCCACAAAGCCCACAAACAAATAAAATCAAACAAAAAAGCCCAAAACTTCTGGGAAAGAGACTAAATGGTCTAAATGCCTTTACTTACTGCTTTTCTACCTTAAACTGATTACATTAATTCTTCCTTCCCATCATCTCAAAATGAGGCCTAGCCTACTTAAAGACATGGCTATGCCTTTGAAAGGTAACTATTATTAGTTACTTATTAAAAGGGTCAGTGTGTTTTTATCTTAGTGAGGTATGCTGCAACCAGCTCGAATTCTCAGCAGTACTTCAAGAGATTATTCAGTAAGCAAGTGTACAAATTTACAAGCAAGTCAGACCGTCTTTCCTTCCATTTTAGCTAGAGCCATTCTATTAACTAGCTAAAAATTATTCACTTGTAACAGTTTAGAGACAAGACTTGTTTTCTTGCAAGGCCGTTCTCACTGATCTAAACTGTATTATATCCTTATTTCCAAAACTATTTAGGTTTTCATTTGAGGTGTAACGAAAAATTTAAATGCCTACATTTTAAAATTGAGAATGCACTCTTTTTTTTAACACAGAGCATATTAAATAAAAATGCCCAATTCAGGCATGACCTAACATTTACAGTTATAAAATCCAGAGCCAGGAAAGCATTAACCTCTCAACCAGTAGCTATATCAATGTCAGATTATCCTCCTAGCTATGTATTATAACATACTGAGACCGGCTTATACTAACAGTTTTTTCAAGGTCAGAAGTTGTTGCAAAGACTAGAGTGAAATATTAACTAGTTCTGTGTTCACATTGTACCCTACTGAATGGACTTACACAGTCAAACTCTTCACACACATACATAAACAAACATGTACTTTCACAGGACAAACCACCTGAACATATATACACTGTCTTCTGCTATTAAGGATTAGAGGTCCTCCTGATGGTATTAAAGAAGTATCTGACTGCACAGGCTCTTGCCAACTTTCAGTAACAAAAAAACCTCCACAAACAAGCAATCTCCATTCTCAACTCAGAGTAACTGAAATAGTCCTGGCTGCATAAGGTTCACAATGGTGAAGTGATTACAGATAAAACAGGTCTAGGGGGGTTTTTTTGTCTTGTTTAGATGTGGCCCAATCCAACTCAAATAGAACTTTGCAGGACAATTTGGTTCAGAGGCTTTCTTATACTTTACACACAGTATAAAAACCACTTAGTTGTAGCTTCATGGTATGGTCTGCATCCAAACAAACACGTCTCCACTAAATAAATGGAGGAATAAATTGCACAGAAATGAAAGACCAGAGGTGCTGGAACTTAAAAAGCTTGCTTTAGCACCGAAGTCAAAGTCACCAAGTTACATCTTCAGTGTGCTTTAGAGGCATGTTTATTATTCTTGTTGACAACACTGCTAACATTCCATAATTTGTTTGGTATTTCATTTAATGGTGGCCTAAAAACATGTGTGATGCTATTACCAAACAACTTCTTTGCATGCACAGAACAGATACTTACAGCAAAAGAAATCAAATCTGTCTCCCAGATTTTCCATACACAGTTCTAAAATATGTGCTTCGAGTAATGATGCCTATTTAACGAGTGTCTGCAGCCTTCCTTCCACCATCACGCTTCTGTCTCTGCACCTCCCTCTCTCTTCCCTACTCCATCTGTGTTTGCAGGATCACAACAGAAATCAATCAAAAAACATAACAGGCTTTTAGAGAGTTGGTAAAGGAAGGCAGAAAATGAAAGGGAGAGGGAGGCAAGTGATGAAAGAGGAAACATTGACTTGGGCCAGTCACTCCACTGCTCTTTTGATTCTGTATACAGTTTAGATCAGTTACCAACCAGGAGTTCTACCACTGAAACAGGAAAAAAAGCGTAATTTCAACATGGTAAAAGCTGCCTCAGGCAAGCAGAGGAAAGAAAAAACCCACCAGTGGCATTTGAAATCCTGGTTCATCTTCTCTAAATCTTTTCCAATTGCTGTGTACCTTGTTTGAGGTGAAAACTAGACTCAGACACAGCTGTCAGGGTGCAGATTCCAACAAGTAAGGATGTATGTATATAAGGGCATAATGATGTTCTTATGTCCAAGTAATTTCTATCATATAATTTGATTCTTTCACTGCGATCAAGACAATGTTTTTATAGAGCTATTATTTATTATAACGCCAAGATTTCACCTTAGAGTGGCACAAGTTAGTTGGGATACTATTGGTTTTTTCCATATATGTAATTTTACAGTTATATACATTAAATTTCACTGTCATTTTATGTACCGAAGTGTCTCTGCGAAGCTCCACAATCAGTTATGTCTTCACTTTACTCTGAGTAATTTGGGTAACCACTGTTTGGTGTTTGTACAGTAGTATTCCAAAATAGGTTCTCAGAATATACTAAATTTGGTTATTTTTCATTTTACATTTAAACTATATATGCCAAGCCATTTCTACAAGAAAAGCACACAGAGCATGTATCAGTATCATTTACAATGCTTAAGCTAGTTTTTTTTAAGCTTGTGCTCTATGTGACACATTTTTATCAGCTTTGAAGAAGAAATATCGTATTATCAGGTTAAGCAGAAAAAGATTCAATATTCACTTTCATTTCAAACTTCTGTATAGCTCTGTGCTAGATTCAGCTAAATTCACAATCACTGCATACAGACAGAGGGGAAAAAAAACAAAAACAAAGCCAAAGCTGCTTCTCATCTACAATACTAAAAATTTTAGACTTTTCTTATTTTAAAGGAGTACACTTCTTGTTCGTAATGTGCAGAAGATAATCACTTTTGCTGTTCCTATCATTTGCTCTGGTAAAATTCCTTCTTCTCTTTAATCATGCCACATGTCTTAACACATACATGTCAGTTAAATGCAACAATGCCAGTTGCATTCTTAAACATGTTGATAAATGAATCAGCTTCTAAACTCTGTTTTATCATTTTGAGGACAAAGTGAGAAGTATGAACTCTGAAAAAATCTGTCAGGGTCAGGCTTAGATAAGCGTCTTCATAATGTGATGATTACAGCTTCTTCTGAACAATGTGATCTGTGCAGACTGCTTCTCAAAACAGATATAAATTTGACAGTGCTGTGCGGTTTGCAACTGCACTCCTGAGCTGATACAATTTCAGTGGAATTTGAACAGTACTAGTTGCAATTTGCAACAACCTTTTACCTAGAGTATTACATTCCAGAAGTTATTTCCAAATTTTACTGCAATAGCAACAGAGCACTCATGGTTAAGTAGGACATTTCTGGCCTGTTACGCTGTAGGGTCAGATTAAATAATATAAATTTTTGTACTACATTAAAACCAGGAGGGGATTCATATTCCTTTCTGCTTTAGCACTTGCAATGACAGAGAAATTTATTTTTAATTAGAAAGGCATTCATTTTTTAATTTATTATTAAATTAAAGGTAATAATTACCCCACAGAGGTATGTTATGTGGAAGAGTAAAACTTTTACTATTGCTAAACAGAACTAGCCTGGTCTCAGTCTTAATAACCAAACAATGACGGTAAGAACAATCACAGCCATCTCAAGACCACCACAAGCAAAAGATGTAACACAAAAATGAGTTAAAAAGGTAAACTGTAGCAAACTAATATCTTAATATCTGTGACTTTATATCACAATCTCTATTAAAAGAAAAAAAAACCCACACAAAAGAATCCCAACCTACCACCACATCAGTGAGCATGACAACGGAATCGCACATGACAAATAACCTCGCTCTGTTCTCCTATCACATAACCTTGGGTATGTTTCTAACATGATTTCAAAACAGATCTACGTGGCATTCTAATCACAGACTAAATGCACTGTACATTACTTGCCAACCTATACGACATCTCCAGCAGCTGAAAAACTGATGATTTAATGCTAGCACAAAAATCACTTCCTTTCTCCCTGCCAAAACTTCCTTTTTCGCCTAACGCATATGACAAAACACCTTTATTCAGCATACCAATTTGGGTGGTATGGAAGCAACATAAGAACTAACAACCTTGTACATACAAACTCTGATACAAATTGAGCTATCAAACATCAGTATCCACATTTTCTGTATCATAATCCACTATTACAGCATTTACACATCTGTTTTCCTCATTAATACAACAGTATGGCCCTTTCCACTAATCTTTGATGTAAATTTATTGTATCTCACCATCTAATATATATCTTTCCAGTTTGCAGTAATATAAAAAATAATTTAACAGGGCAAGCAGCTTTGTATAAAACATGATTTTCACACACACTGTTAGGTATTCCAGATTAGTTATAAGAAAAATAATTAACATCACATGTAAGATCACAGCAGATCACTCATCTAGCCCTCTGTGAGACTGGTTATACTTTTCTGATAGATGACATATCAAACTCAACAAGTAATCTCAGCCAGCAGGCAGAGATAATGCTGGGCTTCAAAAAGTCATTAAGGGTACTAATACCGGTAAGATTTAAAAAAAAAAAATCACCTTTCAATTAAGTGTGATAAAGTTTTACTTTAAATAAAAACAATAAAAATCACTTAAAGTATAATTGGAAAAGCAGAACTAGTGCTTAGAGCAACATCAATTAATTAAATTTCACTTTTGAACATCTTATTAAATTTACTATTAGATAGACTACGTCATGCAAGTAAATAAATGCTATTTATAACTATCTCTAAGCCACAGCAACCCAGTCAGAGCGCCATTTCCCAGACTGTGTTATTGTTATGCCAAACAGACTACTCTTTCATTTCTTGTCAGTTGTAATTACAGTTCCATAATTGAAATACAGTAAATTACCATGCAGTAACTTTGAAAGATGGTTCACTGAGGTTAAGCTGTCACTACAATTACTGTATAATAAAAAATGATAATTTAAATGTTCTACTTTTCTCTCAAAGAGAAAAATGAATTCAGTTCAAGCAGCTCTCAGGAGTCAAATATCTTCATGATGATGTAAACAAAGAGAAACAGCACATTTAAGCAAAGCCAAACAATCTCAAGTAGAAGTCCTAGGCTGCATAAACAAACCAGTGTATATCAACTTTCTAAACAGTGAAGAAAATTGCACACTTAAAAACAATCCTTTAAAAGAATACTCATTATCAGAATTGATTCATACATTATCTATCCAGCGTCTTCCATATGTGCTCCTATTTCACTCATACAGCATATAAAGCTTTGGAAACTTTTTTTCAAGTTTCAAGCTTAGTTTTAATTCAGTTCTACATTGTTTCTGGCCATGACTAGTAGGATAACTGCAACTCACCTAACACCGATGAGGTGTGGGTAAAAGACAAATTAGCATGGACATTTCTAAGCATACATCGTAGTTTAACTTCAGCTGGGACAAACAATCAAAACATTATATAAGTGTACAAAATAAAACATTATCAGCAGCCAAGAATCTCCTAGCTCAATACTTCACCTACTTATTTTGCTAAGAAAATACTAGTATCTGAAAGCATCCAGTATGGGACATCTGTGAGAGGTATGATTTCCCCTGCAGAGATTAATTGTAATCACTTATTTCACCTCTGTTGCTTTCTCCAGGCTCTGTTGTAGGTTGAGCAATTCTTTATCATGTTGCTCTTTAAGTTTATCCATCTCCATGTCATGGCTAGATACTTCTTCTTTTAAGGCTCCTTTTAAAGCTGTAAGCTCTCTCTCTCTCTTTCTCAAAACCTCTTCTTGTTGATCTTTTGCTATTAATACATCTTGCAGATCCTGCTTCATTTGCATCAGCTCCTAAAGAACAAAATTAAACAAAATTGCATGACAAATAGCTTCAATGGATTTTCTGTTTGTGTTTCAGAGAAGGAAAGCATCTAAGTATAAGCTCCTCAAGGCCAACTTTGTTTCATATGACTGATGTATTTTTTGTGGCTTTTATAGTAAGCTAAAAATTTACTAAACACTAATTATTAAAGTATAATATACAGCTGATATACTGGGTCAAGATATCTGATGCTGCAAAACTATGGAAAGATTTTGATGGTGTATCTTATGCTTTCTATAAATAAAGCAGGAGTCAAATGAAGGTTCTGCAAGTGCTTCCCAACTGAGTCCATGCCTTTACACCCTTCCTCCTCCCAGCACATTTACCCTAGAAGTCATTTGCCCTCTCCAAATTGCTGGGAAGGAAGTGAGTAGTCAGTGAATCTGAAGAATACACACACATTCATGTAAACAAACATACAATAAAATAACAGCAACAATCAAAAACATACAGCTTCAAGAATTATCTAATTCAGTATTTCTCAAGATGTGAATAATCACACTTTAAAACAGAACATAAACTTCCCCTGCACTGAAGCAGGATCAGTACCTCTAAGCCATTCTTGACACACATTATCTGTTTTGTCCTTAAAAGCCTACAATTAAAGAGATTCTACCACCATCCCAGATAGCCATGTTCCACTGTTTAATTATCCATATCGGTAGAAAATGTTTTCCAACACTTACTTTACATCTCTGCAGTTGAGTCTCTTATTTCTTAACTCCAGACAAAATAAAAAAAAAAAAATCCCTATCTCCTTTATAGCAACATTATATAAGATACGCTTTTGACTCTTCTCTTGCTCCTCCATTCAGATTGAAGTCCTTCTTCACAGGTAATGTTTTTCAGTATTATCACCATCATTCCAGATATTCCCCTACTTAAGTACAACTTTCAACTGCAGCGCCTGAGATTTAAGACTGTAATTTCAGAGAGTAATCAAATCTCACCTACACAAAAAAACGTAGTTATTCTACTCAGCATGTCTTGCATACAAACGTCTTTCTTTAATGTTCCTGAGATCTACTGTCCATGCTTTTGCTCTCTATTTTGCATTTCAACATTTAACTTCCATTCCTTAAGCTAGTTCTTTGCATTAGTGTTAAGAGAAGTTAATTGTTTTGGTACTACAAAATATTAAGATAACTCTGAGTTTTAATCTTGCTCTTGAACCATTATGCACTGATACTCTTACACATTCTTATCAACAATTTTAATAAGCAGTGTTCTCTATTTCATCAGCAGTATATTACTATAACCAGGGCTACAGCAAATTCCTCTTTTATCCCAAGGTGACAGAAAACTGATAACTCTTTTGTTCCTCTTCAGACTCTTCTCTTCTCTCCCTGGACCCATGAACAGGGAGTCAACAATTTAGAGCTGCTTTGGTGAGTTCTTTTAACTTTCTTGTCTGAATCACATTTGGCCTTGCTAGTGTGCACACCTTCTTTAAACTGATCTTCCCTGTTCTGATCCAGAATCCTATCTCATTGTTAAAACTGACTGAGATTATTACCTGGCAGTAGTGAATAACACAGCCGTCCCTCAACCATTATATTATTTTTTCTCCTATTCTGTAAAACAATAGTACTTATATTTTGCATTCCTTTCAGTGTTAATGTAGTTATTAGAACATGCTTTCTTAGGTCACCTAATAAAGGTATATTGTTTTGGATTGACAGAATGGGAAAAGTTAAGGCATGTATCTCTTCTCCCTGTATCTTGGTTCCCACTTTTTATGCAATAATTCTGATTTTTTCATCCTCCTTCTCGTACTTTATAACTAACCTCAATCAGAACCTCTTTCTCCCCTTCATCAGTATGTTTTGCGTTATCCAGTTCATCATGCATCTCAGAGAGCTGGTCTTGAAGATCTCTGATCTCAGTCTGGTGTTGCTCCTGCTCCATCTTCACTTGAAAAAGCCTCATCAGGAAAAATCAGACAGGATTTTTTAATTTGTAGAAATACTAATTTGTTCTTTCAATTACTAAAGAGATACAAGTATCTATTCTTATATACCCCACAAGGGAATGGGATATAATGAGACAGAAAAATGAAATGTTAGAGGGGTAAAAATGAGAACTCTTAAATAGATATTTAAGAGGAAAGTTCTATTTTATTTTAAACCTTTTACTCTATTCTTGACAAAAGCACTCAAGTGTTTTCTATTTTGAAAACTTGCATTATATACTATGACTGTAGAATATTAAAAGCAATTAGCACTAAGAGGAAGACTGTAAATTCAGTAATTTTCTTTTCCTTCCAGATATTCTAAAAAACATGCAGTTTTTAAATGGTAAAAATGTTTCCTACAATAACAAATGTCACTCTAATTCCATCAAAATATTCTGAAGATGCAGGTACTTTTAATCTAAAAGGTTTAAGAAAAAGTACAAATTCCAATAAATAACTTCTTTAGAATTAACTCACTCCTCTAGGTTTTGCCTGAGTTCCTTCTCACTTTCTTCCAGCTGCCTTTTCAAGGCTTCTTTTTCACATATACTTTCATCAAGTTGCAACTGAAGATCTTTCAGGCTTGCTCGTGTCGCATCTCTCTCTTCTTTGGAATTTTGCTGATTCTGAATTTTGTACACAAAAAATTAAGCAAGATAATATACATAAATAAATAAATTAATAATAAGCATAAATAAATTAAAGGCTCTTTTTTATTATATGAAAGAAGTCATTTCAAGACACTAATATTTTTCACTTGTAGAAGTGCTTATTAATTTTCAAATATTGAAAGCTTGGAATGTTTATTAAAACACACAAAGTATTGCTTTTTGATTTTTATTAGTAATGTGAGAAGTGAAATTTCCTGAGTACTATCTAATCAGTTCCAATTATATTGACTCTTATCACAGACTCAAAATGTGAATCAAAAGAAATCAAGCTGTCCTTCTCATGTCTTCAGAGCATGGCTGTACTTAATTACTTTGAATTCAGCACTGCAAAAATAATGCTGTAATTAATAAACAGCAGCTAATGAGTAACACAATTTGTCTGTCACTCCATGTCTGTCTCACTGCAGTCGACAGACAGTTACCTCTGCAGACACCTAAGAAATTTTAAGGGCATGTGCCTAAAATTTTTATTCCCTGCTCCAAACACCTTCTCAAATACTAAAAGAAGGAGATTTCTTAAAAAGAAGGAGATTTCTTAAAAAGAAGGAGATTTCTTAAACTATACTACGAGCAACTACATTTAAAAGAAACAGTCCACTGTAAAAGCACAGGTATATCTGGATTAAAAAGAACATGAAGCAAAAAAGATTCAGCTGGTTGATCAGTTGTCGCTTAGTTAGAAAAGTATATTTGAAACAGTCAAACGCTTTACAACAACAAAGTGCCGTACCCTAATTTCTAGATCCAGTTTTTTCTCTAATTCTTCCACTTTCCTTTCAAGTTCTGCTTTTTGTTCCACTAATGCTTTTACTTCAGCTGAAGAATTCGAAACCTATAATTAAACAGAGATGTTTATTCCCACAAGCCAAGATGTTCTTTGACAATTGTTTTTTAAAATCTAAAGTAAGGCTGCAAGCAAGGCTAATAAAGTGAAGCATCAACTGCCTGAGCTCACCAGGCGCTTTTCATATGCATCAAGCCAAGCTAGTATTTTCAAAGGAACCATGATTTGATTTTCATAAAACTTCTTGGTAATTACGTGAGGCGTGTTGCCAAAAATCAGAAAATATACAAACCTAAAAAAAAAATCGAATTAGGCAACATATGAATTAAATCACAAGTACTTGGGGCCAAATCTAAGATATCATCAATTACACAAAACAGACATCAAAGGGATTCACGCTCGAATGTCAAGACAGATTTTCAAACACTGCTTTTTTGGTAATTTCTTAAGATGTGTTTTCTATTTTCATTTTGACTAACTATAGCCCAGGATAAAATAATCATCAAAGGTAAGAATTTAATCCTTCTCATGCCATCACTGCAACAACTGGGCATTTCTTTACTTTGCTTTATAACTGAAAAAACAGTGCACCACATAGCAGGAAACAAAAAGTTTTCAGCATGCAGATTGTCATTGTAATATGGCTTTTAAACAATATCCTAGATTACTGCTTTTCTAAATTACAAATTAAAATACTCTGTATCACTACGAAACAAGTCAAAGCAACTTAAAAAAAAATTTACCTGTGTCTTTCCAGCAGCTCTTGACTTCAAAGTCTGAATTTTCTCAAAAACTAAGTTAACTTTCCTCTTTGTGGCATCGTCATTATCAGCACTTCTAAAACACAGACAGTACAACCAAGCAACAATATGATCAAAGGTACTATTTTGTTAACATCAAAACAAATTCAATGTCTAAACTATTGAAAATCATTACCATTAAAAAAAAATCTAATATGAACAAGTCAAAAATCAACTGTGATTTCATTAAACCCTTTAAAGAAAGTTTGTTATATATTCCTGTTCATATTTCAAAAGTTTTATTAAAAATAAAATAATTTAAAAATCACTGAAATTCTTTAACTACAACTCTCTTCGTCAAGTCTATACATCTGGAAAGACAGGTATTCAGCATGTGTATTATTCAAACATACTGAAATTAGAAGAAATCAGTATTAAGTTTTTCAAGTCCTGACTACTGCATCATAAAATAACACTTCAACAGCTCCCAGAACCTACCACATCAAGAACGCAAAGAAACCTGCCACATCAGGAATGCAAAGAAATTTAAGTGCATCGTGCATATTTTAATTCATTTCTCCTTCCCTCAGCTTTAAATAAGTTATCATTAGAAAACACCAACTAAAAGAGTTAAAAGTGGACAAAGGATTAAATGCATAGCAAAAGGAGAGCTTCTGTCAAGCCTTAAGAGATAACACATTTTTGTTGTTTAAAAAAACCCACAAAATTAAACTCCCATGACATATTACTTGAATTCTTCATGAACATCCATATCACATGAAGTTTAACTCTGTAAGTATTGAAAATAAAGTATATTCTGATTCACAAACATCAAGTACATTTAATCAAATCCTGTACAACACCTTATGTAAGTCCTGATTGCCTAGGTATTTTGAGATCCTATAATGCCTTAAAGGACACAGATGAGAAAGAATTATGAAACATACCTTTCATTTAGTTATAGCTTTGACTTTACAGTTTCACATTTCAAATGTAACAGAAAACAAACACTGAGAAAATACAATCTCCTCTGCAAAAGTTAACTACGTTTACTAACCCTTCCTTAAGGTAATTGTAAAGTATCTGTTTAGCAGTCTCTTCATTCGTTTGCTGTGCAAGATCTTGCTGCCCTTTTAAAAGATCAGGAGTTGCCTAAAAGGACAAGATAAAATATCAAAAAATATAATCCTATAGGGTTGTAAATACAAGCTGTACAATTGAAGATCTCCATTCTATTCTATTACAAAATAATTTACATACTGTGAACCTAAAGTTCACAAAGATCCATTGGAGTTTCAGCTTAGTGCAATAAGAAAGCTTACTCCAACACCAAAAGAAAGAAAATACAATTTTGCATGGAATTACATATATTTCAGCATTCTACTTTTGTGCATCTATGCTTAGGAACCATCCTAACACCACTTAACAACAATCTTCTTTGGCCCCACCATCTTCCTTCACCCACCCAAGAATATACTGCTTTATAAACAGTGTTATCTACACCTGCTATCTGTACCTGCAACTACACGAATAGTTTTTGTATTTACATTTTTCCAGAACAACTCTGCTATCCCATTTGGAAGTATGGTGTGATGGGAAGTTGTTCTACGAAAAGCAAAAACTTCTGCATTTAACAATATGAAAGCTTTAGTATGCCAGAGTGCAAAATACAAAGAGTAAATTAAAAATCACCTGTGTATTAGGGATGGATGAAAATGTTTTTACAGAAATCTTCTTGGCTCCTGAATCAGGTGGAATTGTGATTCGGTTTGGCAACAACAAAGTAGAAGTTACTGTTCCAGCTTCCTCTCTTTTATTCTGTCCTGGGAGTGTAGATGACCTAAACATCAAGCTCTCAGTATCAGCTCCATTTTGTTTATGGTATTGCAAAGAATTGAAGTTGCTGTTCTGAGTCTCTTTATCAGGCATTTGCAGTTTTCCAATACTTCGAGCAGAAATCTTCACCTCTTTGGAAGGTGACTTTTGATCTCTGGATAACTGCCTGTGAAGGCAAACTTTAGATGGTCTCAGCAAGTGCTCAGTTGACTTACCCAAGCTTTTACTGAATTCACCTAAACAATCTGAATTTACATCAAGCCCTAACGACAAGGCACTATCAACACTTCTTGATCTTTTACGATCATCTGGATGAATTCTATTCCTTTTTCCTGACCTACCTCTTCTGTGAGGATCAACTTTCTTATCAAACTTTTCAATTAGCTGATCTACTCCTGGAAGTGAACCAGTGTCAATATCACGGCCAGTTCCAGGCAAAAATGGGATATATCTTCTGTTTTCATGCCGATTAACATTGTCTGCATAGATGGCATACTCTTGGTCATCAAGTAAAAATCTGTATAAGGAATTTGCAGAAGTGGGAGTAGCTGATGAGGACGAAGATCTTCGTGAGTCATCCAACACTGGCCCAGCTGAATCTTGTCTACGGAAGGGAAGAACATCTGGTCTAGGTTTTCTTGTCTCCGGATAAGCAGTGGGACTAACACATGGGGATCCTCCTGAAAATGAAAATGATTCTGAAACACACACTTCATTGGGGCTGATCGTACTACTAGAACAATCCAACGGATGCTTATTTTGGTCTTCTACTGATCTGTTCAAATGTATCTTTTTTGAATTTGCTTTGGTTGGTTCTGCAAGATATATATTCGTTTTCTGTAGGGACACTACTTTAGATGAGGAAATCCAAGGCTTTGCTTCAGTTTTATCTTCATCTGCAAAAGATTTAGATTTACTGCACGCAGAAGATTGGTAGTTTTCCAAGTTCAAGTTATTTTTTTCAGGATCATAAGGCTGTAAAAGTTCAGGATGTCTTTGAAAGTTCAACAAATTGGAGGATTTCATTGTTTCATCTTTAAAATCTGATATTCCATTTTCTTTTTCATCCAGGCTGGTTATCTTTAGGCTTTTAAGCATACAGGGTTGCACGTGCTGGGTTCCAGAAAAGTTTGTGTGTTCACTATTTTCGTCCTCCAACTTAAAAGCAGTATTGGAGTCTGCGGTTGGCTTGCTTTCAGTCTGAGAAACGACCTGCTGTTCTTTTCCAGAAGAAGGATTTTCTGACAAACATCCTTCTGTATTGTTTAGTACTATATAAGGATGTCCATCAATTCCTTGGACTCTAATACTGACACCGTAAGACCCCGTCCTAGAATTTTGTGCATTTCTAGTTTTTTGAGTTTCCTCACTTGCGAGTTCAAGAGTGACTTCATAGTCTCGCTGCACGTGCTTAAAACCAGCAAAATATGGCTCCATGATTATCAGAGGATTATAGCTGAATAGAAGAAAAATTTTAAAAAGTCATTGTTTTAAATACTTTAGATTATTTCATTAATTATTTTATTCCACCATTCAGTGTGACTACGAAGACTAACAGTAACATGCAGAGAAACCAATATACAAGCTATACAAAGCCCAAAGTTAATGCATTGTGATACAAAGACAAATGTCTAACTGACTGATTCTGGATCAATGTAATGTTATCTTATGACTGTAAATGTTAAGAAATAACAACAGTTAAGATTACCTACACAGAGCTGTTAGTTGCTTTAGAATCAAATTACTTCAAATATAAGCAATTCTAGTGCAATTTTTTTAACCAAAGCAGCTTTTATTTTGGGTATCTCCACCATATTTACTGAAAGACTGTACTCTTCACAAGCAGTTAGTACCAGCCATATTAAACATTTAAACATAAGCTCAGGAGAGCAAAACACAACCAGGCAGTTTTAGGTAAGTAAAGCACTGCAAGGAAGGTTAATATCCTCATGTCTTTGAGTTGCACTTTTATGTACCTGGTTTTCAATATTCGTTTCTAAAGACATATGAAAATAAACTTTTTCATTTATTATCTCATTGTCATCCATAAGAACAAACTTTCCTACAGATTAATTTAACAATCATCCAACTGCGGGCTTGTTCCAGAAAACTCCAGTAGCTATTTTAAAACAGATACTTTGCTGTGCAACAGAAATGGAAAACTACTGCTAGTATTTCCAAGGCTGATAGTACCTTTTTCAGAAGCAATAGGAATGCTAACTCCACCCTCCATGTGTCAAAACTGTTTCAGTTTTAGAAAATAATAAATCGGACTCTACCTGCACTTTTAATGTTAAAGGCCATTCTTTTTTTCTGTAAGGGCTGGTTTTGTAGGTAGTTTTACTTTACTATCTGTTGCATATTATGAGCCAACTGTTTAGTGGCAGTCAATGCAGCGACAGTAAGAGCTGTGTCTATGAAAGAATGGAATGCAAGACTGTCAGATTGATGCAAAACCCCGAGGGAATAAACTTTTGAACTGAGCCGGAGTGCTGAGCAATCACTGAAGCCTGACAAAACTAAGATCACTAAATGACGGTGAATAATCAAGAGCAAACTGAAACAACAGGATGTCTCATGGAAAACACACCTCTGCAGCCAGTTTCACTCTTGTGTGTATCTCAGCATGAACCATCTCTCTCAGATATTCTAATCAACAGCAGAGTTACCATTTTTTCCTGACAGTGGATTAAAAAGTTTGGCTCAATACTCATACTATGCTAGTTTCCAGCCAATACTCATACTATGCTAGTTTCCACCCAATTCTTCTTTTTAGCAGAATAGCTCCTGTCAAAAACCTCTTCCTCTCCCTAAAAACTAATTCCTGCTCCTCTCAAGAGTAGACTTACTTCTCTGAAGGAATCTGCATAACTTTCTCTCAATACAATGCTAAATATCAAGTGATTATTTTAATGCAGAAAAAAAGAGGTCTCACTGTCAAAGTATTCCTTAGATATTGAAAGATTTGGTGAACTAGTTAAATTCACCAAAATTAATTCAGGGGTTAAATTCACTTAGTAAAGAGAAGTAAACAGACACCATGAATTTGATCTCCACTTAAGTCTTCCTGGAGTAGGAAGAGAAATAGTACAACGGAAAAGCAAAAACGAGACAGAGAAAGCTAAGGGAAGTAGAAAAATGAAGGAACAAGAACAATGGAAGGAAACAGGAAGAACCAATACACTTCATTATTTTGGGCCTCCATTCTACATATTTCTCCATATTTTTTTTTTCCTTCTTCTCTGAATACTCATAGCATCTCACATTAATTACACTGTTTCAATGTATAAGCTGAGACAAAAATGACAAAGCAAAAATAGCAGAAGTTGACTCTAATCACACAGAGTCAATTAAGAGATCTCCATTGATTTGGTGGGGTTTTGACTAGGGCACCGAAATCAGCTTCTGAGCTGCACTGATGGTGGCTAAGAAAGCAAAGGAGGAAAAGAGGTAGCACTGTGCAGAGCTGTAACTTAACGCATACACTGTAAGGGAATCAGACCACACTAATCTAATGAATGGTTGCCGCAGGTGGGAAAGAAACCAAGCTCTCCACTCTAAACTGCTGAGTGGGTCCAGCTGCATTCATCAATGTCTAAATATTGTTCTTTGTTTGCTCAAGGTAACAATAAAGCAGTATTTTTAAATAAGTTCAAAAGTTGTTTCCAAATAAAGTAAGCATTTTGAAGCTTTTACGCTTTCCATTTTTATATTAGTTACATTACACAATGTTGATCTGAAGTTAGTACTATGAGTATGTAATGAAATAATAAGAATTAAAATAATTTCAAGTTTTAGCAAAATAAAAATGATGAAATAAAGTTTCTCAGACTTTTAAACGACATCTGCATGATTGTCTAGGAAAAAAGTGTTAACAAAACATGATTTTTGTAACTGAAAATCACTAACAAATAAACTTCAAAGAGCCTGTGAAAAAAACAACATAATTCTCTCTCTTCTAAAAAGCAAGCATTTAAAGTGTCTCAATTAATGTTTTTAGAAAATACAAATGATTCAGAACTCTAACTTTATGAAAAATCTAGTTTGCAGAGTACAGTGTTCTGATACTACCCCAAGTAAGTTAAAATCACTCATGGCATATTTCCATGTGACGCCATGATTTATATGTAATTGGTAGCATACATCTGCAGTAGATGAACACATGAACGTCTTTAAAAAGGCTCTCCACGTAGCAATTCTAGCAAGATTAGAAATGCCGCCGATAAGTTTAGCTAAATTACTTAGTATATGAAAGATCACACTACACTTTAAAGCTGTATGTATTAACAGACCTATAAAAAGAGTAAAGTTCATCTGAATTTGCCAATAGTGGTAACAATTAACAAACAAGAAAAAAGGGTCAAAATAAAATAAACATAAACCTTAAAAAAAGGATTCAAATCAATCAGCATAAAAAAATAGATAAACAATAAATTACAGTATGTCAATTTCAGGGTGACTGCAAAAGCTGTGCATTCAAACATGTTGCAAAGTTGCTAAAAATATTAAATAACCAGGGGAAAAAAAAAACAAAACAAAAAACAAACACCAAAACCCCCAAAAACCAACCCCCAAACCGCTAGTGTATAGTGGAAACAGTATTTAGACTAATAATCTACCTTAAATTAACAATTAATGTATTTAATTTGTCTCTAAAACTATAAAGAAATAAGTGTATTTGTCTTCTTCATGTGCATTACCCTAATAAACCAATTTTACTATACAAAAGGATAACACCTTGTAGAAATCAAAGTGTTAAACCAACAATTTTTAAAACAAAACATTTTATCTCTCCGGAACTATGAAAAAAGTTTTACATATAAATCTCCACTACATCCACAAGAAAATAAGACAGCTGGCCCTACTGTTCATACAGTTGAACGCTTTACTTGGAGATCCTATATTGTAAGATGTTAAGTCACAATGAATAATACTCCCAGGAACGACATAATTTCAAAAAGTTATTTTACAGTACATAAAAACACTGGTTTTATAATGTTGTAAACATTTTTAAATTTAAAAAAGCATTGCTGGTTTTCCTCACACAAACCACTGCCGATGTTACTTGTTTAGTTACAGCTACAGTCGTATTTCCACACACACATGCACAGTCGGCATCTCAGGCTTTGACATGCTTACAGCAATAGATTAAAATGAAGCTGTTCCTCTCCCGTCTGTCTGTCCCACTCCTCTGATACACGTCACCACGTCAAAAATGAGAACATGTGAAGAGTCTGATGGCTAAGGATATACCTCAGCCATGAAAATTTGCAGACTGGTACTTTCAGGTAAATGCAGTCAGCCTTGTGTTCCATACTATTAACGACCAAAATTCTGGCATCTGATACAGTGGAGGAGCTGACAGCTGTGGGCACTGACAGCTACAGCTGCCCAGTTTTAATCTTCTTTAAGTCTACTGAAGCCCTCAAATGTTATGACAGAACATTTTGTTTACTCTTAAGCTTACAAAAAGAGGTTAGATATTTTAAACAGCAGTTAGGAAGAGATTCACCATGTTTGTTGGGCTGCTTTTTGTTTCCTTGTAGTTACTTATAAAAAAATTGAAGCTCTTTTTATATATATATATATATATATATATATATATATATATGGTAATAAGAATTCTAATTCCAGGTTTTCTGCCAAACTAGTATTTTTACTTTTAAATAATATAGCCTTGCTAGTAATTTTATTTACTGTCTCAGAGGAGTTTAAAAATACAGTTTTCAGAAAACAGAAGCAATGATTCTGCATAAGTTCTCAGGTAAAAGACTATCATTCTATTGTTTTATAAAATCAGTTCTTATCTCCTATTTGTGAAGCAAGTATCACAACAGCATATCTAAATTAATCAGGATATAAGAAATAACT
Source organism: Tauraco erythrolophus (assembly GCF_009769465.1). Lineage (NCBI taxonomy): Eukaryota > Metazoa > Chordata > Aves > Musophagiformes > Musophagidae > Tauraco > Tauraco erythrolophus. The sequence continues at coordinate 15,572,607 of NC_141478.1, read as the reverse complement.
ACTTCAATAATTTTTTTTTTAAATACTCTACTTGCTAAAACAACAGATAATAAAGTCAAGGACATACAACCATCAATATCTTTCAGAGCTTTAAAGTTCAGCTGCAGTTTAGAACAATGAAGGTATATCAACCAATATTCTGATTGGTAAGTTTACCTGCTGTTCATATCAAACCAGATTTTATTGAACAGCAAAGCTTCACCTGAAAATTTGCAAACAGTCCAGAAAACAAACAGACTGACTTTCTACAGTTACACCATATGAACTTAAACAGCTACATTTACTGATCGACAAGTTCAGTAAATCCAGTCATCATCTAGAGCAAGTCCAAAAGAACACAAAACTAAAGACCCAGGAAACACAGTCGGGTACAAATTCACTCCACTAAGTAAGATATTAAGTTTTACGGATATCATTGGAGTGTATTCGCTGTATTCCCCAGATAAGTTATTTGACTTGAAATTTCAGCAAAAGAGTAATTTTCAACCAACTCTCTTGAAAGCTGTCAAGAGCTGAGAGAAACTGACTTAATGAGTTTACCATAGACTCAGCCTAAGACTACAAGCCTAAGCCTTTGTATCTACATAGGCCTTTCCTCTCTCAAACGCCTGGAAAGCCACGTGTAGTCCCTGAGTGGTCACATCCAGTTGCATCGGGCTACAGGATCAAGCACTTTAAAGAGTTCTGAATAGATTGGTTTGAAAGACATTTAGTTCACTTCAATGTTTTATGTTACCAACTGACTTAAAAAATGTAGGCCATAACGCATTATCCCCAAAAGCAATGGTTCTACCACCCCGTTATCTCAGCTTGTACTATGCTCCCTGCTCCTTCTGTGAGCCAGAAACCATGCAGTCACACAGCTTTACTGATCCAGCAAAAAAATGAGCTGTTTTCTATCAGATCAGCAAGTAAGGCACAGGAGAATGATGAGATCACCTGTTTTGGCAGCAACATGGCCTTGAACTGCTTGAGGCAATCACAACATTCCAAACCAAATTTGTACTTTAACTCCATTTTCAGAGACAGAAACGTTTAAAATCAACTGCGAACCAAGAAAATTGGCACTCAAAGCTGTTCGAGCCTTTCAGTTTTGGGATTTCCTATTAAAAAAAAAGCCTAATGGTGTTCAAATACTTATTTAAAATATTAGCCTCCAGTGGGTATGAAAGTCCCATATTTTATTGTTACTCCGAAATGGTTTCGTTTTTCTGAACAACTTATTTCTGCCAAAAATAGAAACTATGACATTTTTGTTTACAGAGACCTTGTCAGCAGAGGTTCTCATGCCTCAAAATTCAATACTCTGCACATTCTTCTGTAGCAGTTTGTTCTTCAGTGGTGATACGATACTTGACAAAGAACCACAGGAGAGGAATACTGAAGGTTTAACAGATCAAAACCATTTTTTTAAAAATGCCTCCAAAACATTTCCTTTCACCGCTATTTTAAAGCTAGCTACCAGGAGCTATTTGAGACCTGCCTTACAAAAAAAGAAAACCCCTGTAATTTGGAACCCCAACTGCTCTCGCTGCCAAAATGAGCAGAAAAGAGTGCCTTTGAGAAACATACTCCTGTGCCAGACACTGCTGTTCCCTTCAGCAGCTCTGCAGCTTTCCTAAGATTACAGCACCACAAAGGCATGGAATTGTGTCCACTCATCCATTTCAGTTCTTTAGCCAAACCTACAAGATAGATTTATAAAAAAAAAAAAACAAACAAACAAAAAAAACAAAAAAACACCAAGCCTTCCCAAACCTGAAGCCTTCCCAATCCTGTTAAATGCCATGCTCTGCATATGAATCTTGCTGTTCTGTATCCTGCTGATACACTCTCATTACTAAGCATGCCTCTATCACATCTGCCACAAAGCATCTCACACTTTCTGCTTCCAGCAGGCGAGCCAACTAGCAACACCAGACAGACAGGGCTCCTGCGATACACATTACAGGCAGAGATGTTGACCGGCATGTGGGGGGGACACACTATCCCACCAGCAGACGTGTTCCTAGGCCTCCCTAAGAGCCTTCACAGCTACTGCCTCATATTGTGTGTATGCTCCTTTTGCATACCTCTAGCAAACGAATATGGAAGAATAAAAAGGACCCGACTTTTCCTATGAGACTCGGACTCCTCCCTGGCTCTCTTGATGACAGAAAAACATGAACTCCCTCATATCCAGTATCATAGTCCTGAGACTCCTAAGACTGAATCAGCTGAAGATTTTTCATTAAAGTAAGATTAGGGCATACCACACTATATTCTCTTTGGAGGAGTGAACTTTTAGAATTCTGAAAATTTCAAGCTATTAAAGGCTGACTTATCAAATTACATTTGGTTCCATGGAAGTTATTTCCAAAGTTTCTTACCACAAAAAAATTGAGTAAGTCACTGCCTGTATTATTTAATCAGTGCCTTTTTTAAAAAAGGATGTAACAGTTTACGGATGTTTACTCCCGATTTTTCACACATGCACAGCAAAATGCCGGGAAAGAACTATGAAATTTGTCCTTCATGTTTACATAACATCAAACTTGCTCTCCAAGCTAAAGAACAGATTCTCTGTGCAGCTGACTGTTCAGAAAGTACCAGCGATATCACACAAAGACGAAGTGGGTGTTGGGTCAATAATAAATGACAGTGCTATGGAAAAAGGACAGGAAGTAACTTTAGGAGAGAAGAGGAAGGAACTGTGAGGGTAAATAAAAGGAAGCAGACAGGATAATTCATGGGAAGACCAAAATTGTAACGTTTTTACGCTTGGTGGAACACAATCTCACAAACATGCTTTGCAAGCATGAGGAGAAACTTTATCACTGTCAATCCTCCCTACAATCTGAGGCTTCTGCAAAACGAAAATGAGCCGCAGATGCTGCTCCTTTCAGTCTATGTGGAAGATAGCTCTGGGATAGCTGAGTTTACTTGATCTACTGCTTACAGGAGAGCAGAAGGGCAAAAAGTGAAATTTTAAAGTTCTAAATATGGGACTGTAAAAAGTGAGTGAAATGAGTGAAACTCATTTATGTGCAAACCGACAGTATTCAGCAACAGAAAGACATCTGAAACAGCAAGTTTGCCATCTTTCCAGTAGATCTCTTATTCTCATTTAAGATTTTTTTCCTACTTGAGGTATATTTTTGTCTATAGAAAATTATATTTGTATCATATCTGGCAGTCACTCCTCACAATTATTAGAAAGAAAATTATGACATTAACAGAACACAATGAAACTTCCACAGTAATGTCTTCTCGGCCCTGTACTGTCTGTAAACTGCCACTCCCTGTCTAGTGGTCAAAATTCAAGACTTTCAAAAGGCCTATACAGAGGATTTTCTACAATATATCATGCCATAATTCAGTATATGCAGGCTTTCTGCAGGCAGTAGGGGAGGGGGGAAAATTACCCTGAGAGAGATTTATTTATTATTGGTCAGCTTTTCTGATGCAAGCATCGAAGACTTACCCAAAACTTCTCTAAATGAAGAAATGGAAAACACACCACTGAGTTCTAAAATAATCATTCCTTTTAAAAGCTGCCCAAAAGCTTCATGTCCCAGCTCTTCTTCCTACCTTTTAGAATGAAAGAGACTGAAAAATTCTATGCTTAATGAGTTGCTGGGAACTCAAGCCATAGGGCATCTATTATTAAGAACTCCATGTACTAGTGTTATACTACAAAGACTTACGCTTGATATCACGCAAACACAAGACTAAATCAAGGTATCTCTTCAGCCTCCAAGACAGGGCTTACCTATTATTATAGGCAGAATTAATCTTACATATTTCATAAAAAGTAGGCTAGCAATTTATATTCTTCCAAAAACACACAAATGAACTCCACAAGCTATTTCTAAACTCAGCACTAGCTCTCATCCATCACCTTACGTACAGTCCCTCCTCATACAGTCCCTGCATGCATCTATATAACTAACCAGTGCAGAGCAAAGAGGAAAGGACCAGGTTTTGACCTGCTGCATTCCATTATGGTCCCAGGACTACATACACAACATTGCATGCCATTGCCAGTCCAAGGTATGCACAGTGCCCATGTAGAGAAGTAAATGCTGAAGGACCACACGCCCACGCTGCAAGCAGGTCACTCAAGCCTCCCTTTGAAAGCAATAATTTCAGTCTCCACATAAGGAGCCATGTGGGTCTGTGCCTTTCATAAATGCAACATGTTTTGTTTTGTTGTTTCTTTTTTTTTTTTTTCCCTTGACCAAGCTGTGATTAAATATGGTAGTCATATGGCTCTGAGTGCATAATGAAAAATGAAGTCCAGCCAGGAACACTGATCCATAGAGAAGTCTGGGGACAGAAGAAAGTGTGCCATCACAGTAATGCATTTTAGTAGCGAGTATTTCAATATTTATGAATCGATTACTTTCATTTCTATTCTGTGAAAAATATCATTCTCTGTTCCGGTTTCAAGTGGCAGCCCAGGGATGACAAGTTAGAATTTCCTGCAGGATGAAGATTCCAAATAACACTTTTCTTCCATAACTATTAGTGGAAGCAAACAGCCATACTTAGGTTAGCATGGATTACACATGCTATTTTATCAGTTTCTCCTGAAACGCAGTATAGCGAAGTGGATGAGTCTTGGATTTGCTGCCTTAGAGATGAGTATTTCAGTTTCAGTTCTGCCCAAATATTAAACCACCTTATTCAGATGCTCAGCCAATAAAACAGAATATTAATAGCCAACCTTTCAAGGACAGGAAGAAAACTGTATGTAACAAAGATTGTCAGTAGAAAGAACTATTAACAGCAGTTAATGCAAAAGATACTGTTCACTTGCTTACAGCTTGGTTCATAACTCCCTCTGGCTGAAAAATGTTGTATGTGAAGAAGTCTCAATGTCTCAAATGTAAAACATCTTGTTAGTCCTAAGAAAGTATGTGACAGATCAGGCAAATTCTTGAATTGTGTGACAACTAGCAGGTTTTGTTGAGTTTTTTGGTTGTTGTTTTTTGGTGTTTTTTTTTTTTTTCAAAAGGAAAATCTGCTTCAAAAGCAGTAAGTCAATTATTAAGAAAACCCAAAATCTGTCATGTAATATCCTAAACTATTACCACTGCAATATAGATTTTGTTTCATTATTAAAAAGCTCTCTTTTTTTTTATTGGTGTAATTAGTTTCCAGATTCTCCCAAATCATAAACGAAAGGGAATCAGAGACAAAAAGAACATTAAAAGTATACTCAAACAGAAGTCAACCTCTATCTGAAATACACTTCCAAGAAACAAATTCATGTCATTTGTCTCAACTAGTCCCAGGTACTGTATATCGTGGTACTACTTATGTCACTGGAGGAAGACGAAGAGTTACATTTGCTTATTAATAGTTACCTTGGTACAAGCTTTATGTGGACATGAATACCTGCATAAGTGTTATTATACCACTGTACTGTTTCATCTCCGATACAGGCTCATATACACCTATACAAGCTCTTTTTTGCCACTAAAACAGAATCCAGTCTACTGGGGTTATCTACTTGCACTTTAAGTATCCTGACACCATTGCAGTAAAATTAACATTTATAAACTTCAAATACAAAAAGCAAGCAAACGAAAAATCTTACAAATACTTATCTCAGAGTTAATTATATGTACGTGATACGATCACACTCAATTTTTCGTCATTTTTATGACAAACTTGCAAAGGAGAAGGTTAAAAAAGGTAATAAAATTACCATGAGGAAATGCTATTTTACATACTCTCTTCTAGTTTATCAAATTCTAAACGTTCCTATCTGTTAAGTATTGACAGAAACAACTGCAGAGTGACACAAGGATACTTACAGATTCTAAAAGCAGTTTGTGATTTCAAATACAATAGCTGGTTTGTATCCAAACATCTGATATGATTATATTCACTCCACAAGAGATTCTATGTTGTTTCACTACGTTTTCCTCCAATTGTCAGCGTTAGAAATTTAGTATTTTGTTCCAAAGGAAATTGCCTTAATACATCCCAATGATATCATTATTGTTGAAATAGAAGAGAGTATCCTGTTCATATTTTTAGAGGCTCAGGCAAAAATCTGAAGTTTGTTAAAATAAAGAGTCTCTTAGAAAGCCCTTCTCAAATAAATGGAAACAGAGTTAGGGAAACCTAACTATTATAAAAGCACTATTGAAAGTGCTTCAATAATACAGAATTATTTATAATATTATTGAAAATAAGTAGATAAAGAAAAAGGTTCCCCTACTCCAAAAATTATTCCTTGGCTTTAGTTGTGACATATCACTGGACCTTCTTCTCAGTATTCCCACCTAAAAGAAAAAAATATTTTGTCTACAGAAATTACAGTTACAGCAATGCAACAGATGGAACCAGCACAACCTTGATTATGTAAGTATAGCTTACTCCTAAGTAAAATTAAGGATGAGCTATATGAGTACAACTGCATGCAGAGACCAAGGTCTCACTACATGAAGAGACACCGAAAAGGGTTAATCTCTATGGAGATGCAAGTATTTAAGTACAAAAACTACATATAAGTACACTTTGGGAGTCATACTTTTATGTAGCCAACATAAGGCCACAGCTCCATGTGTATTCAAGCTAGTCATGACTCCCATTTTTCTATTGTTAAACTTTGTCTTAATTACATTGTATTCTTTAAACACTTGGCTTCACACCCATCTAGTTTCTTTCGACTAACTCAGTCATGCATTTTAAAATTTGAATATACAGTCAGAACTGCAGGCCCTGAGCCCAGTCACCACGAGACAACAAAATGATATCATCACGCTCAGCCTGAGAGACATAAGCTGAGTAAAGAAGAGAGAAGCTAGATAGCTCCACAGAGGAAAGGAGCTTCATAGCATGCCAGACTGCTCCACCAGGAGATGCATCACTTAGAAGGGCTTACGAAACCTATGCAGGCAAAGCTGCCTGGTATGGATCCTGCTTGTACACTGAGCACAGGTTTAACCAGCTCCCACAAGCTGCCACTCTTCTCACCTTACACTACTCACTGGAATAGCGTAATTACTAGGGGGAAATGAGAGAGGTAGGGCTGCTTCTTTATAAGGCTGGAAGTGTTTGCGGAATTATAATGTAACATTACATGGCAATTGTTCTTGTAAATAAAGGCTGCTACTGCTGATCATTTCCTCCCTGTGTGTAACAGCTAATGGTGTGCAGATGGCTGTATGAAGGCATACCCCAACCCATTACCAGTTTCAACAAGGCCTACCAAAATCTTCTGAGCTTGATTCATGTCACTGAAAACATTCTCTCATCTATATAAAAACTCAAATTTTACCCACCACTTCTATGTTACGATTTATGTTGAAATAGATCACAAATCATTACTCATTTTTGAGTGTTTTTACGTACCTAAAACACATCTTCCATTCTAATAAACTTCAACAGCTTTCAGAGATAGATTCAATAGAATTTAAAATAGAGTTGCAACATTCCTAATGGTGGGTTATTACTTACAAGGATTCTGTAAGTGTCTGTGATAGTTTATGTACACACACACAGAAATACATAGACACATATGCACAGGAACGTGTAAGTGTGGGCAACCTACCTAGCAAACGAGTCTCCTTTTCATAGTGTATTTATATAGTTTCCACATTGACATTTTAGCTATGTTAAAATGGTATGTGTAATATACATATAACTAAAAATTTATGAACTTCTGCAAATGCCAGAAGTCAAACCCTTGTCATGCTGAGAGTCATGCAGCTATTTGAATGGTAATGACTCCTAGCATACCTGAGGACCCTCACAGAACAGGGATGTTGTAGTAATATTTGAGGCATCTTCCAGTCTTACCAATCTCCCTGATGTTTTTTTTTTAAGTCAAAGTGCTTTCTGAGACATATCTCCAGTCACCTTTATTCCTCATTGCTCTCTGCCTTCAGCAAAATCAAGCTGAATGTGAAAAGGTTATTATAGAATATTAATTTTAAATCCGAGACTGTCAATCTGGTTAATGCATCTCAGAAATACAAAACATGGATCAATTTAATTTAAAACAGAGTTCATGTGGTTAAAAATTTAGAGGCATTGATGGAAAAACTGTACTACGTACTTTAAATGTTTGGCTATGGATTTTCTCATCCACTCTATTTCACATAGAACAGAAAGTTATAAGGCTACACTTGGATAAACTCCTTCAAGGAGGCTGCCAGCTCTGTTGGCAGAGATGGTACAAGGTCACAGCAAATACACTGAGCTCTAATCCCAAACAGTGGTGACTCCATGACTACCACTTCACTAAATCTTTAGCACATGCATTCCTAACATTAATTTCTCAGGTTTAAACATTAAATTTTCATACCTGGCTATACTGAAAAATATCACCATTTAGATTTAATTCTACTCAGACAGTCAAGGCCAAAGCAGTTTCTGAAATATGTTAATGTTTCCAGATAAATATGCCTGGAATAAATGCTCCATGAACACGTGAAGTACCTTCCCTCACACAATAACCTGGTAATGTAGCATTCTCAGTGGGAGGATTCTCCATGCTTTTGCCAAACAAAGACAGAAATGACAAAACCAACCTTTTTCGGGTTTTGGTTTCCTACCAACACAGCATGCAAGACATATTAAAAAGCCCTGTAAACTGCCAAACCTAAGCTGAGGATGCCTCAGCTCAGTACCATCTTCCTCAGTATGCAGTTTGTTGAGACCTAACAACAAAACTGGAGAAGTTCTAACATCTTAACCTCATCCTGGCCATTCAAGACACAGTTGTTAATCTCTTTATTGTAAAGATGTAGTTCTTTGTAAAGCCAAACTCTGAATCGTATCATTGAACTGATCAAGTAGAAGATAACCTCCTATTCCTAAAAAGGAAGGAGAAGAGGGGCAGACAGAAGAAAGAAGAAACACAAATCTCTTAAGCCTGCTTTATCTGAATACGTGGGCAGTAGATAGCTCCATCATTTCTGCTGCTGTTCAGCCTTGAACAGAGAGCGGCGTGCAGAAGTGGGAAAAACGGCCCATTATTTTAGCATTGATTGCCATTTCTCAGAAATCTATTACCATCAGTAGTCTTGACCAGATTCTTGCTAGTTGCCCTTGTTTTGCATAATCAGGCTCACGCACTTCGATATATATATTTTCAGGTTATCAACATAGTAAACAGGCCAGATAATAAAGACATGATCATCATCACTATGACTATGACTTCAAAAAGCAGAAACGTAAAACAGCAGGATACAGAGTGAAACTGTGCTGATCTACTTTCATGTAATTTCTGACATCAGCAGAATTATTGGGCCTCAAAATACTTAAGTAGCTATTTTAAAATAATCTGCCTGCTATGATCCAGACTGAAGAAACTCCTTGCGCGTACATTCATCTTGCATTGCTCCATGACAAAAGATTTAAAAATTCAAGTTTGAGGTCATGCCATTTCATCAACACATTTCAGATGACATTGCAGAGCCTAGACAAACCAGTTTCACCAATACTCCAGAAAGATCAACTTCCTAGTACACAAGGTAAACCACAAGAAGGAACTGTCACCAACTCTTTTTTTCAGCTTTGTCATCCTTTTATTGAGATAAAATTCCTTACACAGTATACACCACAGACCATTTTTGCAGTGAATTAAATTCCACATCTCCCATATATACCCTGTCAAAGGAACCTAAGTGCGTTCTCAGACATTTTACTGGTGACAGTGAGATCTAATAATGCAATTAACAGAAATTAAAATAAACTGGTTTGCTTGGAGGCAATTCAGGTAGCCAAAGCAGTCATCTCATTTATTAGATTTAAAAGCAAAACATAAGTAAGTCAGATACTGAGAAGAGAAACAGTTGTGTGATACATCCACAGAGAAGACAGGCTCTTTCGAATAGCAACACAAATTCTGTAATCAAAGAGGTTAGCAATGGTAAGCCCTCTCTTTTTCATTATTGTGATAACATTAATGACATTTGTTAAACCAATCCTTTCTAGTGTGTATTTGCACTGAAGTGGGATTTAGAAACAGTTAGTGTCACCTGCAATTCAAGGTGTATGTAAACCAACTAGGAATTCTTTTCCAAAGAACAATGTATTTCAAAAACACCTCTAAACTGGAAATACATACATGTAAAAATATCAGTCCTTTTACAAGATACTTTATTTGATGCATTGCATTTTTTTTATTTAGCTTACATCAGTTTTTTTTAAAAAGAATCTGAATATTAAACTGTAAAAATCTTCTACTAACAATTATCTTCTCTTATATGAAAGATTATTTTAATATCCTAAGAGAATTTTTAATAAAAATTAGAAACACTGCTTTCTAATTTTACACTTTTCTGTTTAAAAAGTATAGCTTAGTCAGCTATACCTTGTCTTAAAAAGAATAACATAATAAAAAGCAGTATAATTGCCTTTCATACAAACTTCATCTCCTTTGTAAAACATGCTGCTTACACTAGTAATGGTACATTCCTATACCGTATGAAAAGTTTTCATTTCCGTTTATAATCTTTTCCCAAAAGAGCCAAGTTCAAACTAACACTCTATTTTTATTTTTTTTAAAAAAAAAGGCTTATAGCAACTTCATGTATTTTTATTTTAATCAGCAGTAACCACATCTGGCCTAGTACACATTGTAAGTATAAGCAAATTTATTCTGGGTCTAACATGAGAAAAAAAATCAGAATTCAATGACAATGATATTTCTGGAAAATATAATCACTAGTCAAACAAGTTCTTATAAAGCACCTTAAAAAAGTAACCAGCAGTTTGTTTTTGCCATTTTAATTACATTTTTATAAAAGTTTTAAAAGTTCTGTTAAACCCAGCTCTATAAAGAAATCCTCAACTATGAGTTATGTGACAGTTAGTTGTCAGAATAAGTGTCAAGACACTGAATCTATCAAATTCATACAGGTATAACAGAAATCATTATATCCTAGGGGGTTTCTGATTCATCTACAAAATTCATTTTATATGAATGCGTGCAAGCTAAACACAGTGTAGATATTCAGATAAATAAAACAACCTTCAAGGACAAGTTTCGACTATTTCTACTTCAATAGTTACTCAGACTACATTGCAGTGATTTTTTAAAAATACTTACAGCCTAGAGAGAAAAACAAGAGAAAGATAAAAGCTGTAACAACTATTCTTCTGTCAACTGCTGATGCTAATCCAAACTCGCCACAAAAGTTTTATCGCAGCACTGATCTCCCCATAAAGTTGTCATCATATGGGAGGGATATAATTTATATCACATGCAAAGTTAATTGGGAAGAAGAATAAACGGCTGAACTGCCATTCTAAGCTTTTCCCATGAAAAAGAAAACACACAATGCGGACACACCCTTTCGCAAAAATACGCGAATAAAAGGGAGATGAAGAAGTCAGAGTGCCCTCGGCTCAGGAATGCCAGGAATCCCCGGAGGAATGCGTGCGGGCAGGCGGCCGCGGCGCCCTCGACGCACCGCGGTCTGGGCGACCCGCGGGGGGCTTCCTGCCGGGCGCGGGCCCTCGGCGCCCCCCTCAGCGGGTTCACCCGAAACCAGGGGCCGGCAGCAGCACCTCCAGCTGAGACACCGCAACCGCCTCTCCGGGGCAGCCACGGCCGGTGCTCGCTCTCGGGGAAACGCGCCTCCGCTCTTTACATCCGCCAAACTAGGAAATACTCAGGTCTTACGGGGGTCTCTTTTCCCGGCAACTACCTCTCCCCTCCACGGCCCGGTAGCAGCGCTCCTCTCTGCCGCTTCGCACGCCCGCCCCGGGGGCGGCACAGCCGCCGCTCGCCAGGGCAGCCCCGAGGAGCGCTCGGAGGGAAGGCCTGCCCCGCCACCGCCGGCGCCCCGCCGGCCTCCCCGCGCCTTTCCGGCTGGCCATGCAGGGAAAGCCGTGTTGTTCGCTCCTCACGCCCGGGAGGACACGGCGTCCCCGGCCTTTGGAAAGGAGCGTGTTTAACGGAGCCAGATGGAGGAGGAAAGCCAGCGACCCAGCGCGCCTCAGCGCGGGGAGCCGCCTCCACAGCCGCGGCGTCCCGCTGCGGGCGGCAGCCCCTGCGGCACCACACGGTCCCCTGTGCCCACAGCGCTGCGGTCAGACCGCGCCACAGCCCTGTGCCCGCCTGGCCCCAGCCATCTCGGCAAGGAGACCTGGGCGGCGCGGTGCTCCCTCCCTCCTTGGCTCCCAGACCTCCAGTCGAAACCGGCCGCCGCGGCTCTCCTCACCCGTCCCGAGCTGCCTCGCCCTCTGAGGGGGATCCCGGTCAACTTCGCGCTGCTCTCGCCGCCGCCCCGCCAGCTGCGCTCACCGCCGACCGCGAACTGCCCGCCCCCTCCAGCGCGGGAGGGGGTGCGGGAGCCGCCGGGGCCGGGGCCGCGCCCGGGCCCTGCCGGGGCGGAGCCAGGCGGGGGGCGCTCCCTCAGGTGAGCGAGGGGCTGCCTCGCGCGCGCGCGCCCGTTTCCCGCCGGTCTGCGCCCCGCTCGCGGTTGTTGGGCTCCCTGAGGGGGCGCGCGGCGCGCGGGATCTCCTCAGGCTGGAACCCCCCGACGGACACCTGTAAACCGCGAACAGAGGGGAAAACACCCGACTCCTGTGTTCAGGCTGCGGCAAACGGTGCCCGGACGAAAGGGGGTGGCTCGAACAATCCTCTGAAGAGGAAACCGAGCCCCGGGCCCAGGTCCCGTCGGCTCGAGGCCGCTCGACAGGCGGGTTTGTTTTCCCTCGCGAGCGCGGCCCGTCGGCGTGCGGAGGCGGCTGGCGAGGCTCCCGCTGCGGCGGGGAAGAGCTGAGGCAGCACAAGGACGGGGCAGGGCAGGCCAGGCGCGGTTTGGAACATGTGGTGGAGGTAACAGCGAAGGAGCGAGGAGCTGGGGCAACCGGCAGCGTGCCTGCACTGCTCAGAGAACAAGGTCATAAGCACCTCTGTGCACACCGGCTTCAGCGTTTTAGATGATTTTCGCGATGTCTTCAGCTAGACTGGAAATATCACAAGGTATTTGCAGATTTCCAGAATATTCTACATATATAGTGAGAACTGGAGTGCTGCCATACTGCAGCATGCCGCTGTCCCCTGACGCACATGCGAAGGAAAGCTAGGTGCTAAGGACTCGTGGTTGTCATACAAAAAAAATACAGTGGCTATAAGCATCTCACAGGAATTGGGTCTCAGTTAATTTCTTCCACCTTCAGAAATCTGTTCTCAAGGTTTGAACCGCCTAAACCAAGCAGCATTGTCAGAAAAGAGGTTATAGTGAATATACTGGGCAAAACCTACGACAAAATATGATAGATCCATGCCTAGAACAGAGAAATGCAGGGCAGTGAACATGAGAAGGAAAAATTCAGTATATAAGTCATGAAAGCCACTTACAGAGTTGTTCTACAGGAGCATATGGATAGGCACACATCTTCTTTTGGGGGTTGGAACTAGATGACCTTTGAGGTCCCTTCCAACCCTAACCATTCTATGATTCTATAATTCTTTTCAAATCCTGCTGTGCTGGAGGTCTCCTCAAATTTCTGTCAGATCTGCTCTTCTACCTGTTACATGTCTGTCAAAACAAGCCTAGTTAGCAAACACTTAGTATAGAATTGTGTATAACTATGGATTTTCGGTAGAGAATGCCCCTTTCTTAATTAGGATGTATAAACAGTTCAACCAGAAAAGTAACTGTTTGCAATACAACATCAATATTGACACTTCTGGGACACTGTATCCAGTTTTAGGTTCTGTGCTGGGGAAAAAAAAAAAGTTAAAAGTTCACACAAATCTAAGATACATGAGAAAATAAAGTGCATTCTGAGAATTTAAAAAAAAAAAAATACTTCATCAGTATTCGAAGTCAGCATTCCATAAGGATCTATTGACAGCTGCAAGAAACAGTCAAAAGCAAAACAAGGAGACAGAGAAGTAGTGACTGACAGCAATAGCTTGTGATAAAATACTATACTGATGGTTAATCAGTAGAAAGACCTGTAAATTGTGGGAATTAGACAAATTATAAACAGTTGTAAGGAGGCAGCTAGTGGGGTGTTTGCAGACATCTAACAATGTTTTCCTTTGCTGAGAGGATGGAAGTATTAGGTGTGACAGGGGCTGTAAAGACTTCTGTTGTGGAAAAATGCACCTCTACATAACGTACTAAATTCATTCTTCCTCAGAATGGTTGTTGAGAGGAAAGTCATAGATGCATGGATTTTTCTGCCCTTGGTATTAAATTGACTTGTCAGAAAAATGCTCATGAGACAGAACAGCCCAAACTACTGTTGCCATCTTGATCTTTTACATATTTTTCCATTTAACATTTGCTTTTCATATAAATTTTCTTTCACATAACCAGAGGCCATGACTAATCTTAGAGCTGTTTAAGTAAAAGATTTATATAGTTTGCTAACCCCTTTTCACTGTAGTTTTCAGAAGGCACATGAAGTTTATCCCCCACTTTCTCTAACTGGTAAAACTGAGAAACAAGCAATGGAAAAGAAAGTAACTAAACTTTTTTTTTCCCCCTCAGAGTTACACAAGCTCTGTTGCAAAGTTTTCAGTTGAACTCACAGGCACATGTATGCATGGCTGTATTTTATTACAATTAAAGTGTGAAGAAATATGCTGACAGTTTGTTCAGCCCCATATAGTAGTTTTGTAACATGTGAAGGAATTGAACTTAATAGAAAACAAAATGCTTCATTAAAGAGGTGTATACACCTATAATTTTCAGGTTATTGTTAGAGGTTAATTTAAAACAGGTGTTAAATCAATGATGTTATACAATAATATGTTTCCATTGCATTTAGAAGCAAACCAGAAAAAACAAAAAGATTCATTTCTTGCTAAAACAACCAGGCTATGATGACTACTAGTCATTATTATATAGTCCATAATTAATTTTTTTCATGATATATTACCTATCAGGAGACAATTTAATTGCTATCTGGCATGTTCAGTATTAAACTGCTTAGAAAACTGTTCTCTTGTTCTGCACTGAGTTTCAGAAAAGTTCTTTCATATGATAATTAAGCTAAGGTATTTTTCTTTTTTTCATCTTTACTATATTTTTTGTATTAAAGAGAAAAAAAAAAGAAAAACAAACAAAAACAAAACAAAGAGAGACAAAGATGGAACAAGCACAATTGCTAAAACCCTTATATAGGCTCTGAGCATCCCAGACTACAAAGGAGAGCTTTGGCTGGATTTTGACTCAAATCTTTATCCTAGACTTTATGAGCTTGTGAGGAAAGTTTAATTTGCACATTCAATTTTCATTAAAACTTCAGTTTAAATCAAGTGTTTTGTCAAACAGTTTCTCACAGATCTTTGTCATATTCTGAACATGAGCTTTAGAAGTGCTTGGTATAATAATGCTACAAACATTAAGACTTTGTTCACTAAGAGCTGTAGTCCAGCTGGAATACTGCAAAAGTACAAGGTTGTCCAGTGAGGTAAGAATTTTTTGAAGGAACGTATACAAACATAGCAGTAAACTAAAATTGCAGAGTTAGTTAAACTAAAAAGACAGAGTTAGATCATATACAGAATATTATCTCAGTGCAGGCTACCATTTCCTTTCCCACTCCTCGTCCACCTTTTCTCTTCCTCCCCTTTAAATGAAGGCTTTGGTCCTTGTTTACAAAAGTGGCTCGACACTATGATTAATGTGTCTCTGTCCAGGCAGCATATTATCAGGCAGTTGTGAAATACAATACAAAATGGAGTATGCAGCTAAAGCAAAAACAAACAGTAATGCCCTAGCAGCTTGTGCTGTAGATTAATTCCAGCTGCTAGCTACTCCAGCACACCTCGGGTACTGAGTAGCACTCCCTAAATTCAGCTCTCCTTTTGCATAGGGTCAGAGTCAGGCTGCATCGAAAGCTTGGTTTATTAGTGCTATGCTTGGCTCCTAGCAAGATGCATCTCCATCTCTTTCTGGTCAACTACACATTGAACTGAATTTTTATTATAGTCCCCTGATTTCCTTGCAGGAAAGGATCTAATCCAATAATCACAGTGGAAAGGATAAAGAAGTCTTTCTCACAGTATATAATTACTTTGAAACATCACTTCTGACTCATCTTTTACAATAGATATTCCAAATTTTCTCGCAGTATTATGAAAGACTAAATGTCTATTGCTTACAAAATAACAAAATTCTCCCTGTTATACTACTGTATTCAGTAAGGTGTTGAGTAGGCATTTTAACCTATTTCTTATTTCAAGAGACACAATCTTCAACATTCAGCTTTTCTTTCTAGTCTCTACCATTATTTTCACTGACTTGTTTTCTCAAACCATTTTATCTTAAGCAGAATGTTTACAGGGTTGATTCTAAAATTACGTCTGTAAAATTGTATCTGTATCTCAACCATTTTAACAAACTTAACAAAGTACTTTTGAGTAACTCGAAAAAATACCCTTTTAGAAAAATCAGACCACTTTGGCTATCATAGAACACCAAGGAACAGTTCTATTTAAAATATGAAATTTACTGTGATGTACGTTTACTTTCGGAGGAGGATTTGAGTTATTTGAAGAAATTTAATTTTACACTCTTACCAGATGCTTTTTAATGTATGACTTCTGTTTTTTTCCCCAAAAGACAACTACCAGAAAGGGAGGCCCTTCTTTTTCCATCTTTCTTATTTTTTCCCCTCTTTTCCTAGTGGCTTGCTTTCTTTCTCTCTTTCATTCTTTTATCTCTATCATTCTTCTCTCCCCCCCCTCCCCCTTTTTCTTTTTGGGGGTAGCCTCATTTACGTTTGCCATCTCTCATTCTTCTGTTCCTCTATTCTCCCACATGCAGCTGTCAAATGCACAGAGTACTGGTGATACAACCCAGAGCACTGGGTTCCCTCTATCTCTAACCCAGGCACGCAATGTGAAGAGGTGGGTTACAGTGTTCTAAAAAAGCCCTGATAATCCCAGCCATTTGGGTAGCTATTCAAGAACATACTTACATTGCAGGAGAATAAGATGTGGTAAATAAAATGTATAAACTGATGGATGAAATTGTAGAATAAGAGATTATTATTTTCAGATGTCTTCAACAGGGTAAAATACCTGTTTTACTTTATGTTAGCTAATCCATGGTAAGGAAAAAGTTAGGAGATGAAGATTCAAACTGTAACTTGCCTTCTATAGAATTTAATTTCATTTTAGTTAGCTCAAGCTTACAAATACTCTTCCTACTGAATATAAGACTGTACAATCATTAATCTTATTTATGTACATAGAAATCAAGAGTGAGATACAATGTTCAAAGATGCAAGGTGAGACGAAGAGAAGATACAATTGGCTTTAAATGCTGTTGAGGGGAAAATGCAACAAAGTGTGATCAGGCATAATATGATAGTTTCAATACATATTTAACAAACAATATATAGTCTAGTAAATAAGCGAATAATTAGTCCTGATATGAACTTTAGTTGAAGATTTTGGGCACTGTTCTATACCTAGCCCACCACAAGACTTTCTGACCTCCCATTCTTCTCCTTGAACAACTTTTGGCTGTATTCACATTTCTTCCTTCACCTTAACCATACAGTCTTGCTCCCACTAGATATCTAAAGTTAGTCATTTGTTGGCATTGTCAATGCGTTTATTTGAAGAAAGCTTAAAGGGCGCTTTGTTTCAGTCATTGCAAATGTAAAAATTGATCAATTTATCACAGAAACAGTAATGCAGTAAATTAAATGACTCCTATGCTCTTCATGCACGTAGCTCATAAGAACTGTTGCTCTTATCTATTTTATAATAACACTCTCAGCATTAAGATATTGTACTAGGCATTGTAGAGCTCCATGCAGATACAGATCCATACCAAAAAATGCTTTACAATCTAAGTAGACAAAAAAAAATTTAATCACACCAAAAAAAAGAATATAGAATATGCTATTCTGAAACCAAAACCATATATCATGGCAAGACAAAGCAGAGACTTTCTGAGTATTTTTATAATTCTACCTCTCATTCTGAAATAACATGCATATGTGTGATGTTAAGCAAATGTAAGCATTTTTGATGTATATAAAGTTTAATCTAACACATAAATATTTGCAAAATTAAGGTCTAAATTCTTAAGATTGCCACCCAAAGATTACATCCTGGGGACAGAATATATTCTGTCTCTCTCAGAAATATTAATTCCAAATCTTTCTTTTACCTTTATTTAGAGTAGCTTTCTTTTGTTTACAATGTATATTAAAGATTATTAAAGTTTAGAGTGTGCAGGCATTTTAGCATGTAGTGTACCAAGAAAGACAGCACATAAGAATAAAATTAATATTTGAATGTTTTAAAATGTACTGTTGATTAAAAATATAGCAGCACAGTTTTATTTAGTCTGATGTATCTATTAATTAATCCTTTTAGTCACATGAAGATTTGCAGACATTGCATCTTATATTCAGTTTTCTTAAAAATGTCTGTGTGTCTTGAGGAGAACTAAGGCCAATATCCACTACAGAATTTAGGCTCCTAATTCTCATAATAAAATTATTTCAATAGAGAGATGAAATGTTAAATATATTATTTGGCTTAGACCCAGGTAATTTTTATAACGGAGAAAATAATCACTATCCCATTAAAATTAACTTTTTTTCTTATAGGCCTGCATAGATGTCTTAAGTATTGCCTCCCCACCCCCCCACCCTCCACGTTTGGACAAGGATAAGGAAACATTTCCAAGCCTATGGAAGTCTAAAGCAGTATGTGATCCAAAACCTTTTGCCTAACTTAATTTTGGGATGTTGGCCAGTGTACGTTTATGATATTGTGCAATAGTACCACCTGGTGGCTACTATAATTTTAACTGTTCTGATCCTACATACATACACCTGAGTTGCTTGAAAATAAAGACCAGGAAAATAGGATAGTCTTTAATATTCTTAAGATTGCTTTTATCTCGAGCTACTTTTCTTAATCAGTTGCAGGAATACAATTTAAACAGTTTTGTGAAGCAATATTTTAGAAAAGATACAAATATTTTGGTAATGTCCCATATAAGAAACTTTAAGAATTGGGTTACAAAGATCCATCCTTCTGCCCTAAAGGTAAAGCATCACTCCTGATTCACCTGCGCTTTCTTAACTACAGATGTACTGGCAACTTAAGAAGGTATCTGTGTCTTTGCAAATCTAGGCAAGACCCAGAAAGACAGGTTAAGAAAGATAGTTTTTAGAGGATTGGAATTTCCAAACTTTATAGGTTTGTTTTGTCGGGACTGATGCACAAAACTGCTTAAGCATGTGCTTAACTTAAAATTCCTTCTTCAATCCTACTCATTCCAATATGAAATAAACAGTTATTCAAAGTTAAACATGGAAAAATGTTTAGGGCTGAACATACCACTTGGAGACCAAAGCAGGGAAAAGGGAGGGAAAATGAATGAGTGATCTGGAAATCCTTTGCTTTTTCTTTTTCAGGAGGGGAAAAAAAAGGTAGAAGATAGACATGCAACTTTTTTTACTCATTTGGAAGGGTGGAAACCATAGCAAAATACAGTCAACTCTCTCCTAACTGAAAAAATATATCCAGTATATATTTAAAAAAATAAACAAGCAACAGAAGAAAGAATTGTTACACTGCAATAACAACAAATTATACTAACTTAGTGTCAGATTCACCATGTCAGGAGCCAACAAAAAGGTCTGCTTGAAATTGACAGGTTGCTGAAAAGAAGTAGTATATGAAGATCTCAGAGGCATACTACCCTGTCTCTCCCCACTTTGAAACTCCAGGAAGGAATTGTAGTGTGCTTTATGGGAACTGTTAACCAAAACCCCAAATCAAGCAAGACATACGTGTTTGCACAGTAGAATGCATATGTGTACAATAAGCATTTAATGGAGAATTACTTTTTAAAAAAAAAAAAATCTGTTCCACTTGTGATCTAAGTACTTTTTTTGCACAACTCTTACAAAAAACATTCTGAGAACTGAAACCAAGAACAAATAAACAAATGAAATTAACTCAGGGAAACTAGTTCATGCTGGCCTTTACCATGGTTTATTCCCTACTTTCTTTCAAAAATAACAAACACTGTCTTGTCCCGGGTTTCTATTTCAGATCCCACAACTATCCCTTGTCTTAGGAGAAGTTTACAGCCTAATTATGAGTCAGTCCAGAATACTTAAGGTATTTTAAATCCTCAAATATGGAGGCATCAGTGATGAAATAAAATCTACCTTTGGCACTCATGCGAAGTCTGCTCATCTTTACTGAGGCTTAAAGCACTCGCAGAGATATGTTCATGTAGATTTGACACTATACTGATAAACTAATCTGATACTCCAGTTTTCAGTTAATACTCTTTGCTTTAGTAGAAGAGCTTTTCCTGGTCAGATAGTGTTTTGTGACTGTAGAGGGTGCTCTTAAAATTCTGGTGATGGTAGTAATATACAGCAACCAGTTTCTCTTTCTGTAAAGCTTATCAACATTAGGATGTTTATATTTAGCAAAGAAAGTTGTTGTACAGCTAGTGTGTTTTATTTTGGATATGGGCAAGACCCACTATCCGTATTTGTATCCAAACACATCCCTGGAAACTTTTCTGGATTTAGGGTTTTTTTTGCAAGTAAGTTTCTGCCGAACAGTGACAGTATCTTCTGAGAAACTCATTGATGCTGTCTAAAACAAGTTGAAAGAAATACTAAACAGAGTGTATTTTTAGTTGCAAGGCCCTTCAGATTTGGATAAGAGCTTATTGTTTCAAAGACGTAATTTAAACATTCACAAAAATTCTTCAGTTACATGAAGTTGATGTTTCCACATTGTGCTATCTGGAATTCTGTTGGGAGGAATTTAACTTTATTTTACTTTTGTTTGTCTGTAGTTTGGTTGATTGCTCTACCATACTCCCAAGTTATCTGATTTTTTATACTTCTCCAACTGAATTAGCAAGGGGAGAATATTCTAGATACAATAGACTAAATCAAACTTTGTCCTGCTATATTTTTCCCTCAACCATAGAATATATAAGTATTTTTTTAAATATAAAATGATGTGTTCCCCTCAGTACAACCAAGAAATGATTAATTCTGTATGCTTGAGAAATTTTACCTCTTCCCAGAGAGAGTAGAATCTGTAAACCTCAGAAAGATAATAATTTTATTTTAATAATCAGAACTGCAATAAGTCCATTTTAGAGTCGTGTGAGGAGAGTTAATATTTCTGAGGTCAGAACCTTTCTTGTGAGACTAGGCTACAGGCTTCTGCCAGCACTGCTCTGTCAGTCCTGGATGTGATGAGGTGTGATCTTTGACTGACATGACTGCATAAAAAAAATCCTATACCATAGCATACACTTACAACAGCAAAGCTACACTTTCTCTTGAATATGTTGTTATGCTGGGGAGAGATGAAGCATATGCTGCAGAAGCACAGTTTGCCCAATCTAAACTTTTCCTAACAATGATTACTCTGCTTCTTGTACTGGATTTGTATACTTATCCTGAGAAGGTACTCTTGGATATGAACTCAGAGAATAAGACTTTCACTACTGGTCACTCATTTGAGATCTAGACTTCATGTAAAATAAAACCTATTTCAGACCAAGTCTACAGAAGATACTTATTCTGTAGTGTCACAAAGCCTGTGACTATTTGCTGCGCTTTTGTAACAGCTCTATTGTAGGCCCAGTTTAGAGCATAGAAATCAGTGCAGCTTGTTTTGTCTGTGGAAGCCCTCTGAGCTTTTTTGGCAAACTTCAGCAGCATCTATTCTAGGGAGACTGCCAAGATCACTACACTAGGAAACCTTTTAAGCATAGACCAAGCTTAACAGATGTTTGCTGGCTTCCAACGAGATGAACTTGGCCTGTTCCAATCTGCAGTTTCCACATCAAATTAATCACTCTATCAACTTGCAGGTTAGGGCATGTCCCTTAACGTGTTTGTACACTACATCATACAAAGCAGACTTGGTGTTATCTAGGACTGTGTCTGCAGATTTGCCATGTGAATAGTCAAATGCAATTGTGTCTTTGCGAGAGCTGGCAAAATTAACTATCTCCATGCGTCGTGCAAGCCTCTTCAATAGAAGAAATGATATAACCTGAGGCCCAATGGTGGAAAATATTTCTGATGCAAGTTGTGTCACGGGGACACAACGATAGGCCAAAGATGGGGAGTTTGTCTTATAGGGCTTTCCTTCCTCAGGATGTAGTATTAAGTATTTGAACAAACAGAAACCTATCCCTGCTCCCCCCTGCCCCCCACCTTGGTGAGTGCACTAACTTAAAACATACAGTCATGCTTAATTCTCTTTCTATCATAGTATTTCTACTGGACAGTGTTTTCTCTTCTATAGGAGAAACTACAAGTGTCTCACCTAAACATCCCATGTACTGAGGTTCTTAAAATGCAAAGTTAGAAATTCAAATCTAATACCCTCAGTAAGAGTCCAGACTTGAGCACAGACTTCCTCTGATCACTGATCCTCTATTCACTGAGCTATTAGATAAAACAGATAATACTTTTCCTCCCTTGTTTTTTAAGAAAAGATTGGCATAAATTTCTAACTCTAGGAGAGAGTTCAGGAACGTATTTTGGAGATTTTCACATCTGTACAGCTCACATTAAAGGACTAGAATGTCAGAAACATTGGGAACTTGGCACTTGGGAACTCAAGATCCATCACCTTTTCTTCAGTATTTAATAATTGTCAATCTGAGTGTAACCTATCAACTTTGGTCATTTCTGTGGTGGACCCTCTTTCTCTCCAGTGCAGAAAGAGGTAAAGCACTTAATTCCGGGTTGGTTGGAGAATTCTTCCTCTACGCGGCAAAGCATCACTGTACCAAAGCCTCTAGCTTGCAGCCACTTATAAAAATTACCCAACATATTTTAAATTGAATCCACCTTTACTGGTTCACTTTTTAGAAAATGCTCTACAATTCTAGAAAATCTTAAAAGCTCAGAAAAGAAAATCTTGCATTGTACAGTTCTTGCATATTTCAAGCAGTGAAAGCTGTAAATGATGCACATGTTGGAATGACAATAAGACAAATGGAAGCTTTCATAGGGAAAATGCAAACCAGAAGACAGATAGCTTGTTTTGCTTTAGGCAAAGCATGAATGCAAACATTTAAACTGGAGAAACTCCCCTTTCCTTCTGTGGCCCCTCTGAGCCATTACATTAATTACTTGGAACTATTTACCTACTTCCCTTCATTTAGGCCCCAGGTGCAGACATTCTGGATACTGAAAATTATTTTCATTCTTCTCACTAGAGTGAAAAAACAATATATGGAAACACTCATCTTTCCCTTTCTGAAACCCAGCAATGTGAGGAGAGATGGCATCCTAACATATATTTTGTGCTTTCCTGTTTTTTAACACCCTGTAACAAAACATGAGAGTGGTAGGGGGGGTCAGTGGTGTTTCTTTTTCAGAGTACAATGAAAATATTTGTTTAGGTTTGTTGCAATAGCAGGGGCAGCTGGCAGTGTTTGCACTTATGTGTCTTCTAACACTTCACTGAAGAGATACCCCTAATCTTTGAAGAAAGACAAATATCTCATTTTCCAAATGTGCTGACCTATGCTTATGCAATGGCTCTGACAGCCTTCTTTTGTGATTGGAATGTTCGCGTGTCTTTGAAACGTGTCCTTAAAGTATGACCAGCCAGATCCAGGCGTGCACTTTTCCATATGTGAAGCTAGAGAATTAATGAAGACATTAAATGTTTAGAAAATAACAATAAATCAAATTAGAAAATTAAAAAAAAAAAAAAAAGAAATCACAGCAGAGGCTCAAACCTAGATTTCTAAATTGGCAGCAAAGAAGATCAGTCTCAATATCTAAGATTCTTTTTGGCAAGATAACCATGTCTCAAAGCTCTTGCTTAGAGAGTCCTTTCCAACTTCCCTCTGGGGAAAAACTAAGTTAAAACTTTTCCTGTGCTCTTATTGAAAGGTTCTTCTGCTCTTGATTATTTTGGAATACAAACAACAGACTGTGGGACACTGGCTGCATGGATATCTTTTAATAATGATTAACAAAACCTATAGCTATTTGCACAAAGTGCATTCCACTTCTGCCTCCCCAGTAAAGAATAAGTTAATCCCAGGGTATCCCAGGTCATCAAGGGGTGGCTACCGAGTCACTCCCACTGTCACAGCTGCCTGGCATCTGGCCCACCCTCCAGAGCAGCCAGCTGGCTCTGCTGTGCATTTCAGCTTCCTCAAAGTTTGCATGTGGACCTGTGAAGAGTTGAGTTTATCTTGCTCAATCGGCTTATTTGTTGTCAATCCCAGAGAGTTTTCTCATTGCCATGACTGCTGCTGATGCAGTCAGTTTGCACTTGGAGTTTTCAGAATGGTTTCTCTGCCCTGTCATTTCTGCTGATCTGCAATGGCTCTTCAAAAGATCAGATCTGTTTCATGGATTTTGTTAGTTTTCAAGTCAGTTCAGCTCTACCCTGTTATGATCCTATTGCTTGTTCCAGAAGCACAAGTTTTCTCTTTTCAATCTGCTAGCTTCTGGCCCTTAGCAGACGCAGACTACGAGAAAGACAAATCCTTCCTCTACTTTCTTTTATATTCTAGCTGCATAGCTGTGAAATTTTACAAGCTACTAGGGTGACCGTTCGTTTAGATGTTGTTATAGCATAGACACTTATGTTCATCTTTAATGATATATATCAAACTTAAGTCAGAAATCTAACTCCCTCGTAGAACTGTGACCAATAACAATATAAACAAACCCAACTCCTTCTATGTTTATCTTCTGATGTCAAAAGAAGGGTACAAGTAGCATCTGACATAAAAACAAATTTTGAATTCTAGGGTGTAAATCCACACATTCAAGGATTTTCAGAGGCAATCCTAGGAGTAATTCACTGTTAAAAGTAGGAGAGTACTCTCAGAACAAAAAGATTATTTCCCAGAACATTTGTCTTTCTTCAAATTAAAAATATGATGTATGACCAAAGTATGCAGAAACTTTCTTTATATTCTCAACTAATAATCAAGTATTATTCTGCAAAAGAAAATTATTTGGCCTAGTGAATATAATAAGAAGATGTTGTGATTCATTTAACAATTTACTCATATCTTTAATTTCATAAGATTAATTAATATCCTGTTGCATTTAGTTACCTAGATGAGGGAAACAGGTATTTTATAAAACTCTATTTTATTATCTGATCTTTTTTATTGTATGCTGTCTTCTTGTTCAACAGGACAACACTAAAAACATTTGCAGTGATATTCATTGCTTTAAGTAACCTCATGATCTTAGTTACTTACAGTCTCAGCTCAGCAGCACAAGTTTTCACAGATCTGTCACATGAAAGTCTCTCCAAATTGTTTTAACCATTCTCAACTTCTGAACTTTTTCTGTGTTTGCAGTATCCTTACTGGGATGTGAATTTGAACGCAGAAAAATGGTCCATTCCAGACTTCCATATCCAGGGGAGATTAGTTTAAGACTTATTGTGAGTCCGTGGTGGCATCTCTAATCTGGGTTTCTAGTAAGTGCAGGAGAGATCATTACTCCAGCTTCAACCACTCCTCTCATTTAAACAATGGTATTCACAGGCATAGGAAGAGACATTCAGCTGTTTGAACAGCTATTTCTGCTCACTTCTCAAGAGTGTCAAATCAGGTGCAGTCATGCCTGCTGGCTACGTGGTAGAACAACCGCATAGTCACACAAGCCATGACCATCACCACATCTTCACATTTCATACTTCCTTATAAAGGCACTAACAAATTTCATTCCAATGCTTTCCCAAACCACACCAGTTAATCGAGTAATCTCATTCAGTTTGACTTATTTTGTATTCAGCTGGACTCAAATTCATATGCTTTAATAGGTTTTTCAAGACCTTCCCAAATCGTTTTGCAGCTTGTCAGGAACTTTTTTCATAAGCATAGTCCATGTCAGCAGTTAGAACACTAAATTTGCTGGCAGGTAAATTTATTATGACTGAAGCCAAGGCAGGATGGCATCTGAGTTCATGTCTAGCTTAGATGGGCAGAATTACTCAGATACTTGAAGCTACTGATACTATTCCTGCATAGGTACCTTTTGAAATGGGGCCTTTATTACCTGTAATGATGAGCAGCTGCTGAATTGAAAAAAATTTAAACAAATCTTCTGGTATGGAAATCTGTTTTACATTTCCTACTCAATGTCTAATACTCAACTAGTTCTACATATGCTGCATTCTGATTGTAATTCCTGTTAAATATGGTGCCTAAAAACTCACTCAGGTTTAGTATGGAAGTATATAAAATAAATACGTCTGGGAAAGATAATTTTAAATTGTAATGTGTCGGGAGTTAACAATTACATTAAGCATGAAATCTGTCACTCATGATTGATTATTCCTGGTATTTCTGATCAAATGGAATTGGGCTGATTGTGAAGAACGTTACTGAATTCTTCTGTTTGTTTAAAAAGCAAATAGGAATTTTTGAGGGATGTAGTGTTGTAACTGTCATAGTGTTTGAGAGCAGGAATTAAGAGCCTGAGAGATGCTTTCCCATAAACACTATGCTATTCGGGCACAAAGACTTGGGAAGGAAACAATTCCTTCTAATTAGGAAAGTAATTTTAAGCAGAAAAAGATGTAGAAGCTTAAGGACTGTGCTTGTCAGAGAGATGTTTCTGAGAAGAATTAGGGCAATAGAGGATTATTGTTTTGTTAAGCCTTTGATTGAGATCTCAGACTTTTCATCAGTTCTGTAGCAATGCAAGCAAGAGATCTAAGGCTCAAACACATCTTCAGAAAAGAGATCTTGGAGAAAGAAAATAAAAATAAAGAAACCAACTCAGACTAGGATTTAGCTTTTGGGTATTTATAACTCTCAGTCAAGTGCCAAGTGGAAGTTCTTCTGTCATCACTCTGTTACTTTTAAAAACAGAGAAGAAAGAAATTTGCTTTTGATTTCTCAAAAAATAGTTTTAGTTATTTGAAAAATTCCAGACCAGAGCATGAAAGACCCTTTAGAGGAAAACTCCAGAGTTGTTGTTTAGAGGCTGCCCTGAGTATAATCAAGATTAAAGCCCTTAATGAAGGCAAAGCTTACTTATCTGATCAGATCCTAGCATAATGGTATAGAATGTGATATTATTATGTATAAGTTACATTACTTTTTGTTTAAGAGCATACTTTACCTTCAGCAGCACAAACAACATTTTTAACCTGTTCAGATCCTTGAGAAATGCAAACAGATTTGAAGAAAAAAAAAAAGAATATTTGTTAACGAAAGAAAGTCAAACCTTTTTCTGTGACTTGGTTAAGACGAAAGCAAGACAGGAAACTAATAAAGAGGATCAGAGAACCTGGAAATAAACGTTGACAGGCTTGTGCACTGACAGTTTAAAATCACGTAGTATTAAGCATTAGCTTTCTGCTGAAGTGTTTGTCCACAAGATTGCCTTTCCCTAGTAAACGCTAAAGATTACCCAGAACTCATTTGTGTTTGCAGGTTTTCTGTGAGTATGTGTGGGTACATCGTACCACTTACCAGACACAATGCACTGAGGTCACAAGTGCCCTGCCTCATTTAAAGACAGTGAGCCAATTGGAAAAATACTCCCTTCTCTCTTGGTGCATCTGAACGTATGGTGCAAGAGCAGTATGCTTAATTTTGAAACAGTCAGATCTGGGAAGAAGCTAAGCAGTTAGGCAAAAAAAAGGTAACAGTTTTCCTGTTTTGACAATAGAACTGGTGGACTACAGCTTCAAGCTTTTTAGGATTTCTCATGCACTGAGAAATAAAGATTAAAAGTTGTAATATTAAATGCTATAGTGGAACAATAAAAACAGAAACATGACTCAACTCCAATGTGGAAATGTTTCAAAGCTTCACAAAATCATGAACTGAATACATAGTGCTGGTGTACTCAGCATACCATGATGCAGAACAATGTATCATCAGTTACTGTCAGAAAACACAGTGACAGCAGAGAAGGTTGTTGCTTCATGCCTTATATGTCTTACATAATGTGATCTAATATGTCACATTAAACAATTATTTATAAGTTTCACAACACAGGCTTGTAACACTGGCTATTCCACAACTTACAGACATAGCCTGAATATGACTGGTGCTGATCCATCTCACCTTTCACATTGACATGAAAATATGATGCCGATTCCTGCCGTTCAGACTGCTTTTTGCTAAGACAGTTTTTGGTTCCCCCCCCCCTAAATATTGACATGTGAGAGTTAAACTTCTCACTAATCTGTTCGTCCTTTTGCACAGGGAAGCTGCTGCAGTATCTTGAGAAAACTATCATTTTGTATGGCTTTTTCCAGGCTAAGGAATTGCTTTAAAAAGAGAATAGTCACTAAAACTTTTATACTTGAATACAGACCTTAAGAGTTTTGTTCAAAATGGTCCTCCAGAGAACACAGTGAAAGCAGTGTTTCTTGGGACAACAATGGATAAGTTTTCATCAGCATCGAGAATGCAAACATTCATTGCTTCTGCAGCCAAGTAAATGCTCACTATTTTGTGGCACCATATATTCAATCAAAATAAAATTACTTTTTGTTTTCTTTTTTTTTTTTCCCCTCCCCAAAATGTCACATTCCCTGCCAAATATTAAATTGGTTCTGGTTAACTGGAAAGCAGTAAAAGTTGCTAACATGGAATGTGACTATTGCCAATTAAAAGGACACTCTTCTGCTGCATCTTGACATGGTCCCATATTGATGTAAATAATGTAGCAAAATGGATAACAGCACTTTTCTGTCTGCTTAATGCTACGAGTTCAAACTTTTGGACGAGGAAGAGGCCAAAAGAGAATGTTTAAACAGTACTCCTTAAAACTATCTTTCCTGTGTCAGATATCTAAGCTAATTACTTTGTTGTTATATTCTTAACTAAGAAGCTGGAATGAGGCTTCAGAAAGCTCTTCCTACCATATTTGCACAAAGAAAGCATAATACCTAACAAGGAAGTGTTTCTGTGGCTGAAAGAAAGGAGGAAATAATAAAAATAAAAAAGACAACATTGAGGTAGATGGAATGGATCTTTTCTCCCTCTTCAACAGCCGAACAGTGATGGGATGGAAAGAGAGTGCCACATTCAGTTACTTCTTTCTACAACACACCAAGAACCAGAGAACAGATGTGGTTTAACTTTCTATGCACATGGGTGTGAGTACATACGCAGACGTAGGCTTATGCACATGTACCCTGCTTATTTCCACATGCTCATATTTGATTGAGAAAGCCTACCTGTAACTTTTTCAGTCACCCACAGCCTGTGAACAGTTCAAGCACAGCTCCAGAGCCACGGTTATGCTTTGTCACCAGAAGTAGGGCTGTGATAATGCATGATTAGTCCAAATCCCTGAGAAGCAGCAAGACAGCTGGGACTACTAAGCCTGGCATCACTGGATTGTAGCGATCGAGTTGTGCACTGGAGCAGAGAGACACCTGGAAGCCATTTCCTGCTTGTGAACTGATCTCCCTCCCTTTTCCTCTCAAAGATAAGTATATGCAATGTGGCTTTTGGCCACAGTGAGATTTTTTGATTTGTAATGTCAGGAAAGTTTGCTTTAAAGGCACAAATCCAGGTCTTTCCTTACATACAAAACTTCAAAAGATCGATTTTTTCCCTCTGATGCTTTTTCTTTTTTTTTTCTCATCTCTTCTGACTTCAAAATTTTCCAACAGTCTTCACAATTTCATCTTGAAATGAAACTTTAAAATGAACTTTAACAGACTGTAAACTGCTTAGATACTGGCCTGAGCTTTCACACTGCCGATGCAAAGCCACTGGTTGTTGCTTTCTAGCCATACCTCATTAGTGTACAACAGGTTAATATTTCCACCCTGCCCCCTCTTAAATAATTAAAGTTTCCTTAGCCATGCAACATAAGCACATATTTTGTCCATGAGAATGCTTTTGAGCAGTATCTCTTTTGTCATTTAGGTTTCTCTTGTGCATTGTAATTCTTGCCAGGAGACATCTCCTGACTTTTTAGTCTCTGGAAACATTTCATTTGGCAGAACGGTGTCTCTGTTTTAGCTATTGGGTGAAGTGTTGGTCCCCCTCAAATCAACAGGAGCCACCAAATTCTAAGATGCCAGAATTTTTCACCTCCTGTCTTTAAAACCACTGAAGACTAGAAGCATGCAATTCCTTGTCAAGTTTTAAAATGCTCCAGCCTTTTCTTGATATTTTCTATGGAACTGTTTGTCTTAGAAAAACTAATAGCAGAAGTGGTACACTCTTGTATTTCTGACACAAGTTTATAAACAACCTGCAAATAATACTGGGTTTTTTTAATGCTAAAAGAAATCTCAGTTTTCATAACTGAAGTCTAGAAATTTTTGAAAACAATTTTAAAAAAAAAGCCAAACATTAGGAGGCCAGTAAAAATGGTTTTGTGAAGTCTGATA
The DNA here is from genome assembly GCF_009769465.1 of Tauraco erythrolophus. Taxonomy (NCBI): domain Eukaryota; kingdom Metazoa; phylum Chordata; class Aves; order Musophagiformes; family Musophagidae; genus Tauraco; species Tauraco erythrolophus. Next base: position 15,542,297 of record NC_141478.1, on the reverse strand, counting down.
CAAAATGCTACTCAAACATTCTTTAAGGTTTTGAGAAAATTATTTTTTACCTGAAGACATTTGTTTTAATGTACAACTTATTAGCATTACATTATCATACTGTTGCAGTAGTTACAAGATTTTAATAATTGATTTTCATTTCTTAACCAGGGATCTATACTGCAAAGTCTGAATGCAGGCTTAGCCTCCAAGTCTTGCTGGGGAAGGTAGGATTTGTAGGAAAGCCATACTCACTCTTTAGAAATATAAACAGTAACATAAAGTATAAGTGGTCAGAGTACAGCAAGGGCTGGCTCCCACCAAAGGAGCCAAACGTGATACTACAGCCTGCATGGCAGAGGCCTCACCAGCCAGGGCCCTGTCCCACAATACCAGAGTAAGAGAGCACAGAAGGCTCAGGGAGAGCAGCAGAGGTTAAGCAAAAATCCAAATACCAAGCAAGTTCGCAGTGGCAAGACAGGTGCAACATCAAGGCAGGCAGGCAGTCTGCAGGTCAGGGTCAGCCCAGGAATCCTCAAGAAGGACCATAGCAACAGGCAGAGCTGAGATGAAGCAGGAAAGCCAGCCCAGCTCATGATCTGATCAGCAGGGTTCATGGCCAAGCACAGGCACGCCTAAAACACAGCTCAGGCAGGGACTGAAGGCCCAGGGTTGAGCTTAAATTAAGACGCTGAGCCCATGGGCAGGGGTGTGAGTGGAGACCCCAGGTGATGCTGGTCAGGGCCATTAAATCCTATTGGTGCACTCAGGCCCCCTGACAGAAGTCAGTGGAACATCCAATCTCATCTTTTCATGCATAAGCAAGAAAAAGGGAGAATTATGATTGTGGTTTGACCTGTGAAGCATTTTCTGACCTCTGAGTGCCTGATTTCTCAACCATGATATTACAGTAATGCTATGTCTACCCATAGTTTATATAAACACAGAGTATATTAAACAACTGACTTAATGATGTGATACTTTTGTTTCCACTGAATTCTAGACCATCTGTGTACTAAAAAATTTCTAGACTTGGAAAGAAGATCTGATCTATTTAGTTCCTTCACTAAATAGTTACAGATACTCCTGGAGTATTCTTCTGTATGTACTTTGACATTTATATTTCATTCCTTTTTTCATTGCAATTAGGCATCTGTTGGATCTCAAGGCTTGGTTGATACTTCTGTGCTTTTGAAATGTCTTCCTTGCTCATCTTTAACCTTTAAAATTTTCTATGTGCTGTTCAAATTATGAAAATTAATGCAAGCTTTTTCCAAGGCTTAACATTGCTATAGCAGAGTTTCACGTCACCTGATTTCTGAGAAACAGTTTGGTCCATGTCTATCGATAAGCAATGTTTTCTTTCTCATCTTTCCTAGCTGAAGTAATACATACTGCTATCTTATGTTTCGGGACACAGAGCAGGATATCAGCAGCATTGCAATATACAATTATAACAGGCATTCTATACTTCTTGGAATAACTCCTGATCAATGTGTAAAGTGTCCGGCTGGCTAACTGTATCCTCCACTCTGTAATTAACAAAATGCATGATTCTCCTGTTGGCAGAGAGAAGATTCAAAGGGTACCAACTTCTACCAAGTTCTCACTGGGGAAATTCAGGCAGAAAGGATCCATTTCAGTGCCTCACAAAGGGATTTAATCCCTGCAGATTGTTTCAGTAGTTACTGCAGCACAGTCTTTGCTTCCCTAGTTCTGGCTGGCCAGGACTAGAGAAACAACAGGTTTTGTTCCAGGTGAAAAGAATGAATATGTAAGAAGTTAAGAGGATCTGTGCTGGGTCAAAACAAAAGCCCATCTAGCTCAGTATCCTATTTTGAACAGTGGTCAAGAGTGGATGCCTTGAAAGAGGTAAAATGCTTTTTCAACTTTCCTTGCAAAATTATTTCCTCCATGCCTCTTCTTCAGAGAATCACAGTGGGCAGGACAACTGCATAAAAGCTAGTAGTTCATGTTTTATGCAAGATAAAAGGGATCCAGATCTTGCTGATATAAACAAACAGTGTTGTTGGCTTCAGTGCCAGATATCTCTGCTGAGGATATTACCTAAAAATTTTACACAGAAAGAATAGTCTACATTTAGACATTACTCCAGTTGCCATATCAGAGTTTATAATCTGTCTACTTTTGAAGTCTTCTAGCAGATCATAGCACTGCTCTGTTTCTATTATGACATTTTGGTTTTATTTTAATAGCTAATATGAATTAAAATAGCAGGTGCACAGTAATGCCTTTTTAGAATGAGGAGTGTTTGATGCTATTAAGCATGTTTAGCCAAGACTTTGCTGAGCCATGGCTTGCATCTCAGCCGGTACAATACATATATGATACAAAACAATTAACCCCTTGGCTTCTGGCTAAAGGATTGTGAAAAGCATGTATAAATATCAACATAAAATTTTAAGTCAGTGAAGTTATGGGAGATCATTAGGAAAAGAGGAAAGATTCAGTGGAGTTACTTGAATAATACCACTGTACTCTGTGTTTTTAATAATAATGCTATCAACATTGGAAAAGCTGGACATGGTCTGATGATAGACGGATGCATCTAAAAGGAACCAAACACTACAGAGAAGGATTCCTGCCCAACATAAAAATGAAGAAAATTGTGGGCATGGACACAGGCAATCTGCAGTTCACATCTAGTGGAAAATTGAGGGCTCATTGAATGAAAGGGTTAATGAATGGATTAGAAGAATGAACTCCAAGCAGCCAGTGGATTCAGTTCCCTAGATTGTTGGGACAACAGCAAAAGCTGAATATCTTGTTTCTCCCAATTGCTTTGTTCATTACTCTCCTAAATCCCCAAAATAAACAACAAACAAGCCAAGCCCTCCTGTCACATAGAAATAGTCTTGCTATTACAAAGGTTCCACTTGTAAAAAACACTCTTGTCTATTTCTGTGCTTTTAAGCATTTTCTCCTCTTAGCAGGTTGAAGGTCAACAGAACTCACAAAGAAAATATTGTAATTTGTTTCACCAGCAAACTAGTACTTCACTGGAGAGACATACTGTATCAGACTGTGATAGTGCAGGCTTCATATTTAACCTGAGTCCAATCTAGAATTCGGAAAAGATAGCTCGATTGAACTCGATGATCTTAAGGGTCTTTTCCAACCTAGATGATTCTATGATTTTATTATGGGTTTCTGCTACAACAGGTTCAATGTATTTAGTTTCTCTTCCAGCTTCTAGGGCAAACCCCATACACTCCGAATTTCTCTCACGTTATGAAATAGTGCAAATCTTTTTGCATTCCTGTCCAAAAGTTCATCAGTGCTTTTGCTTCTCCCAGGCCCACTGTGTAACTTCTTTCCCTGCTCCGAAGCCAGTCATTCACCAGTCTCCATCCTCATCAAGCCGCAGCTTCAGTGGAGGGAAAGACAATAGGCTGGGTATCATTTGAGGCCCGGTAAGCTGCTTCTCACCTCACCTTTTCATCATTTGACTCTTTTTGTATGGGTATGCTGAAATGCAGCCACCCACCAGTACCAGCTACCAGCCATTTCAGAGATTAGTAGTCAAGTTCCTAATTTGTTCTTTAGTTTGTTCCATTCTACAGCCCTAAGGATCTTCCCACAGAACCATTACAGTTAGACAAGCAAAACAAACTGATGACCAAGACATGAAGTGGAGCACAAGAAAAAACTCTGTGTGGGTCTTAGTCACTGGGACCTCTTTCTGGAGTGTGAGTTCAGTATGGGAAGTTGTGCTGTATCAGTTGAGTCCAGCAGCACAGACATCTTGCATATAGTGGCAAGACTGCAAATAGCAAGTTGCCAAACTGCTGCCGCAGGAGAGGAGAAGTGTCCCAGGTCTTTTATGATGGAGAAATTTTCTGGAGATTAGTCATATGTCTGTTAATTTTCAAACCTCTCAGAAAACCAGCTCAATAAAGGAAGGAATGATTTAATGTCTAGGAATGGGGCAGGAAAAAGTGTTAATTATACTTGATAAAGTATGATTCTACCACAGGAAGAATGTATAGAAGTATTTTTGTTATTATTTTAAATTAACCAACACATAACATGAATTCCCTGCATCCCCAAAGTTTTCATGGCTTCAGTACTTGAACAACATTTCATGTCTCTCATTCTGAATCATCAGACTCTGTACCTTCTGATAGGAAACACCAGCAAAATGGCAGAGCTTAAACAGAAATCCAACTCATATTACACAATGAGAGTGATTTCTAGAAGATGCTTATTAAACTTTATTTTTTTTAAATATTGTTGGTCTTGGATATGACTTTGTGTTAGGGGTATAATTGCATTCATTCTCGGCAAGGAAGCAGAATTGCTTAAGTGAACACTTCCCCCTGAGTTTTCTTCTTTGGCAATAAAATGTCTTGATTTAGCTTCAGTTTGGACAAAGCTGTTAATAGGCTGCATTCTGCAGAAGTGTCTATTAATCTAGTAAATTCAGATGCACTGTATGCATATTTACATGGGTAAACCTATGTATTTGAAGTCAGTGAGCTTAAACTGTGCAGCATAATTAGAGGAATGAGCCTTGGGTTGCTTTGTCAAAACATTCTTTAATTGCTGGATTTTAGGATTATTGGATTAGAAGATTAGATTAGATGCCTGGAAATCTTAATTTGGAGCATCTAGTAAAGTAAGGCTTCTCTTGAATCAGAATTACAGTGCATCTATAAACCTCACAGTTTGCATAAGTTGCTGTAGTAATTGTTAAAATATATTTTCATGCTAGGACAATAAGATACTGTTTTCTCTGACCTCTGTTCTTTTCTAACACATTTTTTAATTTTAAATAACTTACTAACTTTTCTCCATGAGAATCAATTGCCAACTTCATGTAGCCATGGGTACTATAGTCACTCTGAGCATGTTTTGTGAATCACTAAGCTTCCTGCTCATATGTTACTACAGGAATCCTGATACCCGCCAGACATTGCATGGCATTCTCTCCGCAGGTATGTTTATTACTTAATTGCATTATGATCAGTAAGCACAGCTACATTTTTTGTGGCACTCTCACATTTACAAGACATACTCGTGTTTCAAAGCATCTGCTTTGTTAAACAGTGTATCTGAGTCCCAAGAACATGATAGACTACAAGCTATCCTCTTTTTTTCTCTCAGTGCAATAGCAGATTCATTAGCAAGTGCAGAGTCTACACATGTGGCACACAGAAAGTTGTTCTGTCATTCTAACATATCTCACTTCCAGGGGAGACTTAGTACTTAACTCCTAAAAGGTTCTGTGATAAAGATTTCTCCAGCTGCTGGTGCTCTCCCTGCTTGGTCCAACATGTTGTGTATCACACATATAGCTATGAAAACCACAAGAGAGACTGACTATATGCTGTGTATATGCGTGTGTATGAGTAAAGAACTAACGGCACAATGATAAATAGATTACCAAATAGGGAAACTTTGGGCCCTGGTTCAAATCCCTCTTAAGAAAATGCTACGAAGTTGGTCATGCCAATATGTCTGGTAAATTCTGCTGGGTGTTCTGAACCTATAGGTTTAGAGTCAGGTGTTTCAAATGGGACAGTTAATGTAACAGTACTATGTTGGTCTTTCCCGAGATGGTTTTGTAAGTATTAGGAAGATGACTTTTAATTAGTATAATAAAGAGTTTCAAAAGTTATTACTAATACTCTGTCATCAAGTTTTGTGAAGCAAACAGAAGAGGAATTCTGTCACAAGCAATATGGAGACAGCTGTGCTAGCCATATTCCCAAGCCATTAGCAGAACAGTCATCAGCACTTCAAAGCACCATATTCCCATGTCACTTAGTATTTGCATCGCTAAAATGACAGCATCCAAAATAAAAGCCAAAACACTGAAATGTCCCAGTATGCTGAAAATCATGACTGTCTGAACAGAAGGGTCAATATGGGAAAATGTAAATCATATTCTTATTTTCCAGGGTAAAAAAAATGCACTTTAGTGCAATTTTGACATCTTTTACAATGAAGTGGTATTTTTGCCACTGATTTCCACAAGGCCAGAACTGTGCTTTTTGGGTCTGATGGTCTTGTCAGGATTTAGCATACTGAATTACATGTAGTGATAGCTTTCATATTTTCAAATTGAAACTGTAGGAATAAAAAAGATAACAGTTACACTTCTTTTTTTGGTGACAGAGCTCTATCAAAAATAAATGTTTTCACTAAATTCCCACTATTTCAAAAATTTCTGTCTGAGGTAGCGCAGAACTCTCCAACTTCCTTTAAAACAGTGATCTGTGTTCTGTTTAACTTGAGGACTGATATAAAATGGTTAACCTATTGGGAAGCTTAAATAAGGAAATAAATAGCTTAACACATGTTTAGTGGGATAATTTTTTCTCTATTGTAGGTGCTTGCTAACTACTGTTGAACTGAAAAGAAAGTACCTGCCAAAGCGCTTTGCATGCCTAAACTGAAAAGGCAGTCTGACTAAGTCTTGTCTCAGAGCGACAAGCAGAGGAGTCTCTATCTCTGGAAAAAAAAAAAAAAGGGAGCTCTAATTTAGGGCAGGCCCTTTGCCAGCAAGACCTCTCAACCTGCTAGCAAGGATTGCAATCTTCAGGTTCTATTTTCCCACAATTTTACACCAGTGTAAATATACCATCTTCAAAGAATATTCCCCGCACCACATTAATTCTGATCAGAGTACAGCCTTTCTTTAACTACACATCCTCCTGAAGCACTTATTTCTGTGAGACACTGCAGAAAAACTAAATACAAGAAGCTGGAACACACAGCCTGTAAACAGGGACAGAAGTGGATATGAATCACTTCCCACTGCCACGCCCTCCCTGTGCTCTTAAATATTACTGTAAACTGGAGGCCTTGAAATCAGGAGAAATCACTGGCCTGCTCTGAGTGCTCCCACAGGTAATATTATCCCAAAGAGCACGATACCAGCCACGCGTGATTTGGGGGTCCGTAGAACCACTGCTAACTTTATGTCAATCAATCCTTTTTGTGTGCCACTGGCTCTAAAAAGCTGGTTGGCTCTTTTGGCTTCTCTGCCTCTGAAAAGAGATACAAGATATAGTTCTAAAGGTTTTTTCTATTCTCAGAGATTTACAAAAAGAGACACTAAACCATACAAAAGTTTGTGAATCCTGCCATTTAGATTATAGAAAGATTTTTGTAATCAAAAATACCCTTGCCAGAAACAGTTTCAGGTTTCTCTGGTGTTTAGAATCCTTTGCTAAACAAAGTAAGAATGAATTATAAACAAAATCAAGTTTCCTTTGAGCCTGATGTTCTTGCAGCTGCACTCCACTTTTAAGAGTAACCGATTAGCAATTAATTTAGAATGACGCTGGCAAGCAGTCCCCAGACTTTAATTAATATCTTTTTGACAAGCTCATAATCTTTCTAGTTTATAATAAAGTCTTCCTTAATTAGTTTAACTCTGATTTCACTTACTGTTGTAAGCAATCTGCATCAAATCTAGGGCATTTTACAGTACTTTCTCATTTTAAAGTGCTTTTAAAAGAGAATTTACAGTAACATTTTACAGAGTGGAAACGGCATATGATGAAGGTCACCCTCAATTCAGTGGCAGAGCTGGAAAGAAATCTAGGTTCCTGAATGCCCTTCTGTTGTTCAATTGATTAAGCAATGGTGCTGTCTCCTGTCTCAGTGTCTTGCAAGGAAAGGATTAAATTCTGATTGCAAGTTACACAATTGATTCTTTTCCTTTATGCCGATATCAAGATCTTAGAATGTTATAGTATGAATTTGTAACTATAATATAGTGAATTATTGTCTCTAAAAGTTACTTAAATATAGTAAGCGTCAGTATAGGACAACTTAGGGGTCAATGTTTCGTTTAAATTTGTGCTCTTAATGTATGTGTCTACTTTTGAAAACCTTGCCCTTAAAATTCTTTGTCGGTTTTCACCCCCTATGTCTCAAATACAGAACGAATCTACATGAGGGCATTATGCAGTCACATTGTTGTGCCCTGTGGAATAGGAGATAATACTGTGAATTGGAAAAGATGCTGAGATAAAATCCCCTTTGACCTCTTGCTAAGTCAACAACTATTATATAAATATTCTGAAACATGCTATACATGTGCCTGTTGCATAAGTGTATTATGAGGAAAAAAAATATTCTTTACTCATCTGAACCCATTTTCTTATGTAGATACTCTAATGAGGTAATTTATCATATGTAAGATCACCTCAACCTTTCTTTTTACTTTGCCTACGAAATAAACTAAGAGGTGCACAAGTTACTGTCAGGCTTTGAGTGTGACAGGTTTTCCTAGAATTTAGAAAATTCTGTCTACCAGAGTATAAAGTCTTAAACTGATTACACCTACAGAAAGAGAAGATCTTTTCATTTTAAAGCTAATCAATGTTTTGTATCTAACAGACAACTGTAAGAAATACCTGTCTAAGCACTGGATGACTCTGCTGTAACTCTACTGCCAGGGGAGATGACTGTAGGATCATTTTGGAAGGGATTTTTGCCAAGTGAGGATATAGCAGTCTTAATTGATGATTCACAGGGATGGTTTCTTTTAATTTTTACTTTTCATGTAAGATGAAGAATGAGGTGAAAATGGGGTATGAAGAAAAAACAAGATTTGCTTATTAATCTCCTCCATCTTAAATAAATGTAAAAGCCTAATTTAAAATTCTGTCTCAATAACAAGAACTAAGATAATCAAGATGGCTGAGAAAGGTCAGCAATACTATGCAACTTAATTGAGATCCCGAGACCAAAAGACGGCTCACCATCTCTAGAAGTCGTGAGCAGTCTGCCTGTGCACTTCAAAAGTATTTGTCTAGGACATGTAAAACTGAAAATAACACGTCCCAAACACCCTCTAGAACAGTTTTAGTAGCAATAGGCATAATTTTGTACCACGACCTTAGAATATTAGCTTTGAAAAAAGAGTTATTTTAGGTTGCTTCTTTGTTCTTTGTTTTTCTCTCTTCTTAAGTCAACACTGGAGAAAAAAAAAGAAGTGACACAGATATTAGCTAGTGAGGAAAAGTGCAAAAAATGTTTGCAATCAGTAGAATATTCCTCAGATGAATTTCTACAATTTCTCCTTAAGCGCTTGCTGCCTATGTCTGTATCAGCAAGCCGAACTAGGGGCCTTATTGCTCTGACAATTCCTGTGTTTCTGTGGCAATGATAATTCCATTCCAGAAGCCACAAATTAGAAAATAGTTTCTTACAATGAGACACAATATGATCTTCCCCCCTTCTCATGCGTGTTAACTGTAAAAGTTTCTTTGTCTGGAATGTGGCTCTGATTACATTTCTCTATCCAAAAATAAACACGGTGCAAAAGAAAAGGATATGGGGAGGGGGAAAGCCTGTCAATGGGCCACCCTCAGGAAAACCTCACAAGATCTACAAGCCATGGAAGAGCTAAGGAAGTGATCCCAGCTTGGTGGTCTTATTTTTAATTAAAACAAATGAGGCTCTTTCAGCTGCTGCAGATAAATATTTGATGAAAAGAGACAGGGACAGATGTCAAAAAACTGTAGTAAATAAAGAATAAGACCAGAAGAGCAAATGTTACAACACGATTTTATATACAAAAAAAAAAAAAAACCAACAACCAACAACAAAAAAACCTTCACCCTTTATAGATTTCTGTCAAATGTCTAATTTTACTAAGATCTTTCCAAAAGTGGGAAGACTAATTCTTCATATTTCTTTGACGAAGTAGAATGAAAATACAAATGCATATAGATGAAGAAAAGTTTTAAATCAACTTGTTGCACATTTATATGCTCAAACAAAAGAGTTAGTTCCTGGGCCATTGAGGAGATGGAAGACTGCCAAGTTATTTGTATATTTCCATGAGAGTTTATGATGATTTTAGATTGACTAATAGAGTTTGCTCCAAAAATAACATTAAGGATGCACACTGAGAAGGTGCCTAGCAAAATATAATAGCAACATTCCTATGGCAATAATATGTCATAAGATTCATAAGTCATGTCCTTTATGAATGGTTAATTTTAAAGGTGAATATGGTACCATTCAACCTTTTCCTGTAGTCACAGTCGTATTTACCAGGACACTTGGATCTAACTTCAGACTTCACCTTGCTCTCAGTGGGGATTTACCCAAGATGACCTCCAAAGGTCCCTCTCCACTTCAGTTACTCTATGACTTGATAGCGTTGGGTCCAGATTTAGTTTACCTTTTATCAAATTCATTTATACCATTCTATGAAAAAACTGATCTAATAGAATTACGTTTAAAATAGTCGAGTCATGAACTAGAGGAAAAATCTCTTTCAAGATTAACATCTTCATTGTTAGTATTATATTGGCATTGGCATTGCCTGCTAGTTTAAGGTCTGATCTTGTCATTCCTGGATAAATGGATATTTCCATTGAGTTCAATGTGAATTATACATCTGAGTGCGAAAGAATAATTTTATAAGTAGGCCTTAAAAAACTGTAGAGTGAGTGTGAACCACAGGAGTTTAAATGGAAATATTTAATGTGACACCAACATTTGGAAACTAGCATGATGATTCAGGTCACCAGAAGCTGGATAAATTGGTATAATCCAAATCTGAAAATATAAATACTAGACTTATGATAATGGAGTTCTGAAGTAAATACCTGAATGAAGATGGTAAGAAGAAAAAGTAAAATGTTGATTGACTGCAGTGTTTAAGAGTCTATGTGGGGATACTATAGAGTACAGAGTCCAATAATAGGCACCGGTGAAAGCAGGCCAACATCCGGTGACATAAACCAAAGTTAAACAAGTTCAGATGAAAGATGAGGAACAAATTTTAAACACTGAGGAAAAGTAACCTTATATTGCAGTGAACTTTCCAAAATGAGAGGTAATTAAACCAACCTAGAAGTCTAATGACTATGTATTGGTTAAATTGAGAGGTATGGACCTCTATATAAACTACAGGAGGTACTTTGTAGCTTGCAGAAGGTCAAAATCAATTATCATAATTATCTCTTCTGGACACAGCACCTGGGAATTTGTAGTGTTCAGCATAACAGTGTTTCCCAAGCCTCTCGAGGTTTTCTGAAGCAGGACACTAAACTCCTAATCCATGGGTCATGAAAAATACCCGCCCTTTCCATTGTTGCAAATTTCCAATAAAAAACAAGAGTGATAGTCTCAAATGCAAAACAATCAGACAGGCAAATTTTCATTTGAGGATCAAACATAAAGAACTGAATAGCAACCTTGCTTGGCACCAAATTTACTTGTGAGCTGACGGAACCAATCTGAAACCAACAAGCTCCTGGAGATAACAGTTTGTCAATTTCCCATTTCAAAGTCAGCGTGATAATTGAAAGCTTCCAGATATATCACACAGAAATCAAACTTGCAGCAAACAGCAAACTTTCTGATAAAGGCCTAAGCCTGATTCCATTGAAGACAATGACAAACCCATCAGCTTTCAATGGCAGTTGAGAAAGGGCTCAAGGGTGAGGAAAGCACTCTGAGAGCAGTTACAACCAATGCAATCCCCAGTTAGGACAGAAAAAATGCGAAAGGATTCTTTACCAAGTGGTGCCTGGGTTGAGAATTCACAAAGAGGTGAGTTGCAAAGATCTCAGACATTGAGCACTTCAAAGGACCCTTGCAGAAGCTGATAGCATTTGGCAAGGTCGGCATGTCCCCAGTTAGCATGGCATTACCATGCCCAGCTGAGAACTTACATGGAACCTGACAGCAGTTACCCTCTTTATTTAGCCTCAAGCTATCGACAGGCTGTTAACACAAGCTGCAGCCCAAAACTGTTGTACTGGAGTGTAAACGCACAAATTGTGGCTGATGAAGCAATCAATAAAATGAGTAGGCAGAAAGGGGGCAACAAACTTTGCCTCTGTTTTCTGAACAAGTGTAAGGACTACAAAATGTATGATGCTGTATCTATGGCCATGTCCAGTGCAAGACATGACAGCAGCAAGCAATTGATACATACGCTGCCTCTGTATGTCTCTGAGCGGCTGCAGTGGAATGTGGTTCAGCCTCAGATTAACAAAGAGTGACTACACTGGAGTCGTATGCACAAGTTGCAGATAAATGCTCAAAATACTCTACCTGTACACTAGTTCTGTGCAACTGGAACTATGTAGAAGCAGTATTGTCATTTACACAGGCAGAGACTGAGCAATCTTTCTAAGAACTTCCCTTCTGTTTTTCAGAGTGCAAAGGAAATGGATGGGAGACATGTTTGGTGTTCCTAATCATCAGTGATGTGCTTCATAGAGATCCACTTCTGTGATTCATTTCTGTGCTGGGCAAAATACAAGCAGAAAGGAAAAAACAAATTTTCTCCAATTCCTTGATAAAAAAGGTAAGGAGAAGGCCCCAGAATAATCGCTCCTTCCTCTCCTTTACTGATGAGGTTAAGGCAGACAGAAATCAAAGGACTCATCAAAGTTATGCCACACATTCAGGATTTAAACTCAGAACTTTTAAATCCAACCCCAGTGCCTGAACCACACATTCATTTTCTCTCTGTATTCCTCCACAATCTTAGGCCATGTGGCTGCTATTGGTGAAATGAAAAACAGGTGCAGATCCATGAACAGATGGGAGACCAGCCCTGGCTGATCTCTGGAGGATAATACAGGGTTGTTTTCTGGCAAAGAGGATTCCAAAGAACCACAGAGGCAGCACCCCTGCCCCAAAACTGAAGCTGCTTTGCCTCACACTAAATGTTATCTCCATCAGCCTAGCAAGTGGGAGTTTGGAGGCATGGTCTGCTGTCTGTCAGCAAAGGACACTGCCTTACTGACCTCTCAGACTTACGATATTGACATCTCCGTTTTCCAGGCATGCCTATAAAGATTGTAGAAGACTAATTGCAATTCCATTCTTTGCAGTAACTGCAGCCAATGTTTCTAAGTTGCTGAAACATGAAATTTCTTCCCTTGGGTAGACAACTTTGGAATTTCTAAGCCTCAAAAAATGCCATTAGTCATGTGCAGAATCTTTCTCTGGGAAAATCAGTAGTGGTATGGCAAGATGGATATATTTGTTCTGAATCCTTAAGGACAGATCTACTTTTGATTTCCAGTTCATGGGGAGCTGATGGCTTACTCCACAAAACGTGGTTAAACAAAGAACTTGGACTGCTTCCTCAGTGGGACAGTGATAGTAGATAACTAAGGCAATTACCCGGTCTGAAGTGCAAGACAGAGGGCTAGGATGCAAAGTACTTCTCTGCCTTGTGTGGCCCACAGTTATAGTCCCTGCACGGTACAAGACACGTTTTCCCTGCGTGTGTCACCTGACACATCATCCCAAAGAACTAGACAAGGCATGGCAATCCTCAGTTTCCACAGATCCACAAAGCGCGTATCAAACTCAAGAGGATAGCACATGCAAAAGGACAGGGTATGTTTCATCTTAGATACTACTGGTCCCAGCCTTCTCACAGGTTTCTCTTGCTTCTTCCAATACACTTTTAGTGCTGTGTCAGAAAGATTAGTTGTCCTGGCTAAAGCTGCTTTACAGCAAAATGCATCTCCACTTGGGCCAAGAAACTCAAGTAAGACCTGACTGTTACCTTCGACTCGGTGCACAAAACCTTATTTGCAAAAACACATGCTAACATACATGTATTCTGCTCATGCTAAACTGTAAATGAAATTGGTTGTGAAATCTATCTTATCCAGTTTTAGTCAGGTTTTGAAGAAAAACATTCTGCAGAGATGACACTAATAGAATTTACAGCAAAGACCACCCAGGAACTGGGAACCTCAAACTGCTTGGCCTCAGGTTCTCTGATTTTTTCTTCTCCGCTTCATGCATGTTCTTTGAGAGACCAAAAAAAAAAGAGCATTTCCTTAATTTTGAACTTGGATTTATATTCCAGCTGAACATCCACGAAAGCAGCTGGCCCCAAAGGTGGAATGTTCCAAAAACCCCATTGGAGCAAGTACGTATGTTACGGAGTTAGTCGTGACACAACTTTACAGAGAACAGACAATGAGGTTTGGATCTTGTAAGTACCTTTCCTCCCTGCAATAAGATCCCTTCCCCCATTCTTTTGGAAACATCTCAGTCTGTATTGGAAACAGAGGATGTAATTTATTTTATCGCCTTCCCTGTCAAACTGGCCAAGTGCCACAGGGTTCTGCTTTCAGATGTAGCAAGAGGCAGGAGAATCACAATGAAGAACCTTCATTTCAATGGCTCCTCCTCTGTTTCCTTATCTTATTTTGGGGCTACCTACTGTGCTATCTTATCATGCTTTCTAATCATGCAAAAACTTCTCTGCAACTTGACCCCTCGCAGAAAGAGCTAAGCTGCTTAGACCTTCCTGCTTCTCTACTCCTGCTCTCTACCTCACAGAGCAAGTTGTCCTTCCTTTGTTACTTTAGAACTCCTTTTTCACTGTCTGTCTTACCCCCTCACTCCCTTTTCCTAACTCATTACATTGCATTACATTTCCTAGCTGGATTTACATTCAGCTGTGTGGCCTCTTTGGGGCATGCTTAATTTCTCACTGTCCTGCCTGCCCTTTGATGTCTGCTGAAGAAGGATACATCTTCTTTTCCATCTCTTCACATGTGCCTATTAATTACTCTCTTCAGAGACACTGTTTACTGACTATCACTCTGTTTACAGTTGAATACAGCTAAACATTTGGTCTTCACAGTTCCTCCTCTTCTACACCACCCACCCAGTTTCTTCCCAATTGTTGCAAAATAAATGTCTCCAAATCACTTTATAAAGTCACAGATGCAATGTACTTACGTTTCTACAACCAGCCTCCTGCTCTCACATGCTGTTTTTGCTTCACTTACAGAGAAGTAAAGAAAGACTTTATAATGGCATTTTTGTCTCCAGTTCTCTAATAAAAAAGCAGGAGTGAGGCTTAACAATTTGACCTTGCTGTTGCACATATTCCTACCTTGCGTATTGTAGAAAACCCAGAAGATCTGTAACCATCAGACTTCTGACCTGTGAAGAAATAATACGAGCTCAATATGAAGTGTAGAAGCATGCCCTCTGAAATGAGAAGGGCTATCCTGTGCATAAACTGTGCATATGTCTTGATGGGATCAAGGGCCCTTGGGTGGAGGGAATTTTAGTAGGATAGGGAGGCATAAATATTACTCTAGCAAATGTGTAGAAGCGAATTATATGGTTATAATGCAGCAATTCAGATCTAAGATGAAAATTCCTTCAGATGTCCTTCTCATTCCATATGGAGCTTAAAATATTACAAAATAATATGAAATAAATTTAAAACAAATGTGCGCTAAATTATGTTTTTTCCAATGAACAGATTATTGTTAATCTCTTGCCTTAAAACAGTATTTGGGAAAAGGAAGGAAGCAGATACCTCAAAGATTTTAGGAACTGATTTATGACAAGGCATATGACACTCGCTGAGTGTGAGCATGAGCAGGAAAGTGAAAGGAAGGCTGTCAGTAAGAGGTCACACACCGTTCGCCAGTGGAACAACCCGAGTACCCCAAACCATTTCATTGGTGTTTCAGCATGGCATCCTTGTCTGTATAGTCACAGACGGTCACACTTCCCATGGGTAAGGTTGCCTGCTACTTTTCAATTTCAGCTCCTGTTTTTAGTGCCTATTACTTTCTAGATTTTAACCATGGAAACAAGTTTTCCATCCTGAGAATTTAGGCTGAAATATTTTAAGATTTTCCACAAAAATAATTCAGCCTTTCCAATACTTTGATTAAGAAGAACTACTGGTTTGTGCATATTCCCTTTTTGTTACTGAGGAATTTTACTGCCCATAAATTTACTGCTCACGAATTAGAATCATAACAGAGTCCGGTATGTGTTTGTAGGATCTTATATCAGGAATGTTCTTTTTCACTGAAAATTGCCTTAAAAAGCTACTGGTTGAATAAGCGTATGTTCAGTATAGGCTCATTAGATTTGGGCTGAATGAAACTTCCCAGGTAATGACTCCTTCCAGCCCTCAAGGTGAGCGTAATGCTGCATGCTGGAACTGAGAAGGAGGACTCCGTTCTGCTGTTCTTGCTGCTCTCTTCCACATGCTGAGGAGGAAGAGTCAGCTGCTGCTTTACCCAAACAAGGCAGCCTCAACACTGGGCCTGGAAGGAACAAAGCCAGGATGCATATGGCTGGAAGGGAAAAGGAGGACCGACCTAGCTGTAAGCCTGAAGGGACAAATCCTCAAGGATGGGCAAGGGACCAGGGAAGAAGCGGCATGGGTGAGGGAGGCAGAAGTGTCTCTGACACTTAACCTGTGGATGTTGGAAGGGACCTAGCATTGTTGAATCTCATCATTGCTCTTCATGCTGGAGCAGTGACCCTGCACCACACTAATCATTCCATTAGTTAATTAGCAGAGGTATGTACCTGGAAATCAAGAGTTTTAATCTTGCTTATAACTGACAAAACTTAGAGACCATATCTCATGCCACAGAAACTGAGGGTGGAGCGGGGCAGAGCAGGGACAGGGGAGGAAGATGGTCCAGAAAGACCAATGGGAGCACATACAGACAGCTCAGTTTAAAACAGTAGAAGTAAACAGTGTGTGGTTGTGGTTATTTGTCGTCACTTATCCTGGATATGCAAAATAGCCACACCAGAAAAGTAGACAGCGAAGCTTAGCAGACACATGTCATTTTTGGTTTCATTCACACTCTTTTCCCTGATACCCCGATACTCCTGTAAATGCAGAATCTGTTTTTATAGCCAAAAAACTTTATCATGAGAGCTTTATTGACAAATTTGTTATACTTCTGTATAACAGGATAATGATGACCAGCTGGCTACAGATAATGACAGGCACTAATTTATTTTGGGTTATTACCTTCATATTCTGTAGGCTGTCACTTTTTTTTTCTTTTTAATTTCTGGCGTTCTTGCCCTCTTGTTGTACTTGCATTTTATGATGCTCACATTTACTATTCCTGCATGCTAGGAAAGGAACGAGCATTTAAAAAGCTTTATGTTTAATTACACTTTCAGCTATTAATTTGTCATGTAAACAAATTAAACGTTACCCTTCTAAAACGGTAAACTGGAAGCAGAGCCCATCGACTTAAAACCAATATTGTGTGCATTTACCTTAATTAGTCAGGTAGTGTTAGGGATTAATGTACTTTAGTTGTTATAATCAGATACATTAGTATTTCTGTCTTTGTAGCATACAGAAGATCAGTTAAGATGTGAGCTCTCTTCTCTTAGGTACTGTACAAATAGAACTTGAAATGTATCTTCAAGACTTACTTCTTTTTTTTTGTCACCTTTAAAAGAAAAAACTGTGATACCCTCTTCAGCTTTTGCAGATGTGAATTGACCATTCTGATGACAATTCAAAACTCGATCCAAAAATTTCCCCTACCTCATCATTTTACATTTATATATAGGAGATTTTTCTCCTATAGAGTAAGTTTTCAGTATTCTGAGATGTGGACTTCTTCTATCACATCAGGTTCCAGTCTGAGTGAATGAGG
This sequence comes from Tauraco erythrolophus, assembly GCF_009769465.1. Taxonomy (NCBI): domain Eukaryota; kingdom Metazoa; phylum Chordata; class Aves; order Musophagiformes; family Musophagidae; genus Tauraco; species Tauraco erythrolophus. The sequence continues at coordinate 15,524,886 of NC_141478.1, read as the reverse complement.
CTGACACAGTAAATATCAAGCCCACAAACACCCCAAAGAACTCAACTGATTTTGAAAGCAGTTATTTCAGCGGTCAGAGAAAATCTGGAGTAGTCTGGAGCACCTAATCTGGTTGCACAGCAAACAATTGGCTATTCCGTATCTTTCTAACAAACACACAAGCTAGGGGCTGGTGATTAATTCCACCTCTGTGGTAAGCTAATGCTTCTGATACTGTTCATCTCTGCCCATCTATGGGTGCTGGGGAGTAAAACGCAGAGCCATACTCTACTCCTCAGACATCTCATTGTACAGATAAGTTTAGAACCTTGTGTTTGGAGAGCTTATTTTTATAAAGATTGCTGCAGACTCATTCATGTTCATCAAACTTCTTCAGTTGTATTTGAATATAAAAGACTAACCTTCTACAATTCCACCACAAGTATTTCTTTTTCCTTTTTGCATCCTAGATAGAGAGGATGTGCATTAATACAACAGTCTTTGTCAGAACTTCCATAAGCATAAGGAAGCACTTAATTTTCTTGTATATAAATAAGCAATCTAGCAAACTAATCTGGTCTGGCATTTCCAAGAGTCTTCCTTAGCCATTAACACATAGTGAAGTGAGACAGAAAAAGCCTCAGCACACAAAAAAAGTAGGGCCAAAAATCCAAGTTAACAATTTAGTAAGACGCCGTTGCATTCATTTTGTATGGGAGTTTAATATCATGTTCATTTACTTTCAAGAATTTCCTCCTGGATTATTTTTTTCAAGGGCTGAATTGTTGAGTTTTCCAAAACTTTGTATGTTATTCTGAGTTTTGATGGAAAGAGATAGCTCCAGCTATAGGATCTGCATAGGTTTCTCATGCTTTTGTGAAGTCTGGGACTAGCAGGGATCTACATCTAACATAGACTGAATTTTGAGTTCTATTGTAAACTGTTTTCTCATCTGTTCTGATCTAACTGATACAGTTTATATTTAATTCCTTTTGTCTCTAAACATTTAGGCAATACTGTTAAAAATACAGTGGATCTCTCCTGAAAATGAAACAGCCGTGGTATTCTTGTTTCTCCGGTTTACCTGAAATAACCAGAATTCCAAGTATTTAGCTTAGCTGCTGACTTTCTAACAGATCTGCCCTCCAGGATCAGGTATGAACATTTTGGTATTCTGTATAATTATTTTTTCTAAAGACTTTCTTTTTGTCTTTAAATCCGTTTTTAATAGATACTAACTGCATCAGAACATTTGAAAAGTCAGGATTAGGAAAGAATTGAAAGGGATTGTGTGTACAACGCAGACAGTTTGCAGTTTCGGAGCCTAAGGCCTGGCCTGTGCCGTTTATGACCAATACAAACCTGGGTGACTGCGATCAAACAGCTAAAGTAGCTGAAGTCATGTGGAACGTGCACAGGCTGTTGCTTGCAGTATCAGTTGAACAGCATATTCATGTCTTAACCAGGGAATAAACTCCCAGTATTTTGCAACAGCATCCAGGTTGACAGTGGGATTAACTTCAGTAAAACAAAATATTGAAACAGTACAAAACACCCTCTGCAAATGGCACCTGACTTATCTGCTCTTTGACAGCAGAGATCTGAAGGGAAAAGAAAGGATTGTAGCAGTCTCCTAGCGGCACCATTTTCCCACTTTCTGTGAAACTTTTCCCTCACTGCACGGGGCAGGGGAGCAGCAGGAAGGCAGAAGCCGGGCTGTGCCTCTTCCCCGGGGATGCGATGGGCTGTAACCCTCCACCCCTGGGATGGTGATGCACTGTGACTAGTGCAGCTGCACTGTGGTGCTCAGCTCTGGCCACATCCTGTCTGCACGGAGGCAGGAAGGTGTCCGCTTGCTTATTCATTCCTGTCGGGCCTTCTTGAACACCACCCTTGAAACGCTGCCAGGCTTTAAAATTGGGACCAATTGTTTCTTCCTTTTACAGGACATTTTAGTATCCACAGATCAGGTGTATTACAAAGCATAAGGCATTAGTGTTACAAACAAAAAGCAAAGTTTGCCATCCTGGATCTAGGTTGTCTTTTACAGACTGTTGCATTATATTTTTGTTCTGCTATGATTTCCAGGTGCTAACTGGGAAAATGTTCATGTTGATTTAATTCTCAGGGAAACATTAACTCTTTTACAAACAATTTTCTTTTTAACAGCATCTACTCAGTGCCAGAGGAAAAAAGATGCAGTCCATTTTAAGCCTTTTCCAATGCTCTAGGTTTACAGGAAAGCTTTCCTACAATATCCCAAATGCTTATTCTAGCAGGATTGTATTTAACAAAGGTATCCCAACATGCATCTCTTACACACACACACACACACACAAAAAGGCACAAAATGAGAAAAAACAAGGAAATGTAAAAAAAAATAAGAGGATGAAGGACTTGTGAGCAGAAAGCATATGCAAACTGGACAACAGAAGTGTGGTAAAGGAAAGGGAAAAGGCCATTTTTACTCTCTCAAAGTAGTGACAAATTTGTAGCAGGTCTCATTCAGAAAAGCAGAGAGGAGTGATGGTGGATGCTCCAAGGCTGGATTTGGAATTATTATGGGAGTAAGTTGGAATTGAGAATGTGTGCTAGGGAAGGCACCAGGGCACCTCTTCCACAGCTACCACTAAAGACCTCCTAAAAGACATGCTTACATGGCTGAGTCTCACCTCCAGTATTTGCCAGACTACTTAAGAGATGTGCCCGCGGTAAAGGCAGTAAAAGTGCTGGCATATTAGAAAAACCTGCCTGCATCTGCATGTGACAAGCCTTTTACAATGCAAACGAGATGTCAGCATCATCATTAGATTTTCTAAGGTTACAAAGGACAGTATCAATAGGTGGAAACTATGCAGTACACAGCAGCCATACTGACTGAGCACACCACATCCAGTTACACATCATAACTTTCTATATATAGTACCTCCATTTGCTTTTGTCTTTGATATGCTTTTCCCAGGGATATGTATTTAGAGAAGAGCTCAAAAAACCTCAAGCTTCTATAAAGTCTGCTGGTTACTTCAGGTTTTTGGTTTTAACGGCTGGGAACTAGGAACTGCATGAAGATTTCACCACTGTCTGTGTATGCCTTGGACACTGTACACTTCCATTTTCTTTTGTTTGCACTCGCAGAAAAAAAAACTGTAGAAAATGTGAAAATCTTTCATTTCAAGCTTAAGCTACAGACTTCTTTTTTCCCCATAAAACCTATGTAGATGCATCAATCAATTCAGAAGTAACTCAGCATCGAACTTCAATGCACCAAAGGGGCTTAGATCTTAGAAATCTGTCTTAAGGACAGACAAGTAAAGGCACAAGATGTAGCAGGAGGCATATGCCTATGGGATCAGCTTCTGCTCCCAGTTTGCTATTTGCCTGTGCGATCCCCTTTCTGCGCAGCAGCAAGCCCAGGTTAGGTACTGCCCCTCCTCAGCTCGCTGGAACTCCTGAATTGGCTTCACAGGGAGTAGCAACACCACTTGTGCCTGCAACTTGCGCTGTGTACCTCGAGAATGTATGTTAGGTTTTATTCAAATAAAGGCAGAAGGTGTTTTTGCAGCACATTACCTATGAGGAGAGAGAAATTTAAAAAACTCACTGATTTACCATGTTAAAAAAAGATGGCACATTTATTGCTACATAAATGTTATATACATAGTGTTTTCTGTTACATTGACAGAAATTTTTTTGAACGTCTTGCTGCTGGTTGGAAAGGTTTATCAGCAATACCTTGAAATTTGACACAGGGTACAAATCTGCAATAAACCAACAATGGAAACTGGAGAACAAGATGAGAAGCAATTCATCTCGGACAATTAGCTCTTACAATACTCCATAGGTACTACACGGTATGCTAGAACCCTACTATGGTCTTACAATGCTATTGTAAATTTCTGATATTAATGAACAGGTTATGGTAAATAACCCTACATTTTTACTACCTAATATAGTAAAATAAAGTAAGAAACTTTTTACTGAAAACTTTTTCGATTTCAAAAATCTAGAAAGAGTAATATTTAGAATTCAAGAAATTTTCTTACAAGATTATTGTATAAAAGACTAGCTACAGTGAAAAATAAGCCAAATGTTTTTTTCTTTCTATTTTATGAAGGAAAGCTTCTGGGCATACTGCAAAGTCTAATATAGCCAAAAAGACAACAAGCTTAGAAGGAAAAAGGCCAGGCAGTGGCACGTGATCACTTTCACACGTCATAAGCAACAAATTTGTTTAGCTGATAAACACTGAAATGAAGAACAAGGCCACAGATATAATCAGGTGTTATTTGATGGTATATGCAAATTAAAGTAATAGAAATGAGTCCACTAATTCCACAAACTGCTTTGTTAGGAACCATCCAAAACATGAGCTGAAATTCATTAGTTTATTTTAACAATCCATCTTTTGTTCTTTCAAATTAAATGACTTCATAAAAATTATTGGTTTGTTCCTGTTCTGTGTGTGAACCAATTGCCAGTGATGAAAAATGCACTATATAAACAATAGCTCAGACAACCTTGGCTTCGGAAATTCCCTCCCATGGTCATTGCAGTGGAAGACAGTTTCCATGGAAGTTCAAAGGGATTTTAACCTTTTCAACACATCTGTGACAAAGGAATACTTATGGACACTGTTCTGGTGGAGAAACATTTAAAGGTTTAATGCTAATATGGCTTGGGAGGGGGGTCATTTGTTTGCATTTGAGTCACGCTATTTCTTTTTTCTCCACTGACAAGCCATACAAAAACGACAAGATAATTAATGTATACAGTAAGGAAAAACTGGTGACCATTGCTCTTATATTCCATTACGTAAGTAAGCCCACCTTACTGGTGGTTCTATCATCACACTACCTGCCACGGTGAATTTCGGATTTTACTATTCACCAAAATTACAGCCTGAAAAAAATCTCCTTTGTATTTTAATGCATTTTGTGCTTACGTACAGCTAACACTTTACATGTACTATATGTAGTACTTACTGCTCGGAAAACAAAGCAACTCTAACAAGGTAGATTCTCCCCACCCAATTTACACTTCACGTTACAAGCTTTACTATGAAGCCTAGAAGCCTAAAAAGGTTTTGTTTATAATTAGAAAAAAAAAAGTTTGAGGAAAGTCTGAGGGAAAAATAAAAATCACTTTTTAAATCCAAGAAATGTTATGGTCACAGTACTGCTCCTGCTTGCAGCCTTCACAAGGCCTCTTACTGGCTTGAAGCACAGAGCTCAGTATGGAAGGGTAACTACGACCATAACTGTTCAGATTACCAGAGACCAAAAATAACATAAAAAAGCTATACCAAGGAATAGTTTCCTATTGCATGGAAAACACTAGTCATATGGCAAAAGGAGAGGAAAGGACAACAAAAGACTTTTCCCTTCCTTTTTTAAGACACTAATAGGTATGCTGGGAATGCTACGGGTCGAAGGTTGTCACTGCTTTGTTCTCTGAATGTGAACAGCTTTAGTAAATGCTGGCATCCAGCTGAAATTTTATCAGCTTTTAACATGTTAACTTTTCCCTTTATATGTAGACCTTTACAGTTCCATAACAATAAATAAAATTTGTAGTTACAATGCATTTGTCAATTCAGTTTAGGCACAAGGCAACTTCCACAATGAGTGGAGAGATCACAACAGTCTCTGATTGTGCAGAAGCGACACACTGCTTGCAACAGAATGATATGTTCAGAGTATTTCACCGGCTGAAATTCTATCTGAAGATCTGGTATCTTCAATCCTGATGCAGGTGTTGACCAGTAGCTTTGATCATAAGATTGCATTTGGGTTTCTTGCTTCAAGTGTTTTCTCCTGTCAGGTTTGTGTCTTCATATAATGTTAGTTGTCTGTGTCCTTGTGAAGAAAGGTCACCTTCTGTGTATCCTACCAATAACTCTGGAATTCTAGAAAGGAATTTGGGAGAAGAAAGGGGTATTAGGAAAAGAATCAATCGGAAGCATAGTATTAACACTAGTGAACTAATTTAAACTGTATCTTCTGGCATTTTTCAGTCAGTTAAGTGCAAAAGAGTATCACATTGAGAGTCCTTGAAATCCTTCTTCCCAGAGATAACCATTCTGAATATGATGTATCGAACAATTGACTTTCAGCAACATTCTATTTGGACTCTGGATACAGGAGAAAGAATGATCTGCAAATCTCAGGCCTTTGATTTGTGTCTGACTTTGTTCTCTAAAAGAAGCAGGAGGTAGTGCCTAATGTAATCACGGCTGCTGAAGGTACGCATTGCCTATACCTCATGAGCCTTTTCATGTCAACGTCACACTTCAGTCATCATACAAAGTTATTGCTATTAAAAAAGCAAAGATATAGTAAACTTTTGAAAGCGGTTCATCGTTTTAATATGGCAAGAACAGACTATAAAGCCTGCTGTAAATCAAGAATTATCTGACAATTTAGAGAAGCAGCCTATTGCTCTGGTATGAAATAAAACAAATTTAAGAAATTCAAACCACTTTGCTTTCCTAAAAAGAAAACCAATTTTGTTTATGAAGAAAGAAGCTGCCTGTGAGGGATGGAGAAAAAGTGCTGACTCAAATGAAGCTTGCTTTAAATGCCATTTTGCTGCTTTCTAAGGAACACCAGGGACTAATAAATTTCCATTGAGATATCTTCTGGCAAGATACACACCTTTACCTTCAGCTAAAGTAGAAGCAAACCAGTCTATATACACAACAACAACGAAACTCCCAAAACATAAAATTTAGTAAAATTACAGATTAAAATAAGGGCATTGAACCCCAGCTCTTAGTCTTTTTGAAAGTGGCAAGTTATTCTGTTTTAAAAGACATGGAATACTCAGAATTTTTTTCTTATCATAATCACGTTTTTCCCAATTATTTAAAGACCCCAACCAACAACACATAATAAACCCAAAAGACTAATATTCCTGTAAGGCCTCCCCATCAGCAGGTTTTAAATGAACTACTGCATATTGGACTATGTGGGGCTTTTGGAAGCAAAGCTGAAAACATTCCTTTTTAAATCTCAACTATCTTCACTAATACAGATTGTGAATTAAGATAGTTAGCAATCTCTACTGGGCAAATGATACGAGTTAGAAGGACTGGCCTTCAGCCAGAGAGCAAATCTCTGAGATGAGAAGTGTCTCTAACTGTTTGTATCAGCACTGGGAAACAATACACGGATTTTAAAATGAATTAATGTGATATTTAGACCATTTAAAGATGTATAATTCATCTCTATTATGCTTGGCTTATCTAGCAAGCTGTTAACTGTTCCTCTGATGTCATGCCAAGAAGGCCACCTGAGCCAAGAGATGTATCCATTGGCAACAACGCATGGAAATGAAAAGACTTCAATGACAATGTCTTGGGGGTTTGTTTTATTATAAAACTAAACAAATCTGCATGCTTTTGCTTATGCTCAGAGATAGGAAAGTACTTAGCAGCATAAAGAAGTTTGGTGCTAGTGGCAGCTCAGTAAGAACATCCATGCCTAGATCTCCCACATGTCATCCAATAACAAGCAACACGAGCCGTTCCCCTCTAGCCGAGACGTACCTGGCTGGTGTTCACATATGACCCATAGGGTTGGTAGTTTCACTCAGGCCAGGGTGGCTTCCTGGGTGTGGTGTTGGCGGCTCTGCCGATACGGCAGAAACTTTTTCTTCTTCCCTTCTCTTAAGGCAGGCTGCTTTAGGGTTTAGGTTTCGTTCTGTAACGGAAAAATGATTCCTAACATCCCACACGCTGATACCAAGGGCAATATCGATACATGAACCGCTGTAGTAAAAATAGCCATGCAGCTTCCCTCTTACAATGACTTACGTCCCTGTGTTCAAACCCAGATGTCTAAAGCTGCAGACAAGCACTACTGAAAATTCTCCCAGGCATCTCCTAAACTGGTATTTAAAAGAAACAAAACCAAAGCATTGAACTTTACTACCTGTCTACATACACCTTCAGAAAACTCAAAAAAAGTGCCTCCCTTGTCATCAGAAGTTGAAGTGAAACATGAGAATTGTCTGTAATCTACAAGGTAATAAACCAGAGATTTCTGTGTTTTGTTGGTACACTGAAGTCATACCAACCCTACTGACGTCACACTAGTTTTAGTAACATTACTGCTTCTTTCTTCACCTGATGTATTAGCCTGCTGTTAGAACACAGGAGGTATCGTTAAGTCGATAGTTCTCTTCATACCCTAAAGTCTGTGAAATCATCTTGTGCCCATCTCGCTTAAATTGAAAGGATACAATGACAGTCACACAGAGCCAAAGGGTTATTGTTTTTTAAACCATATTTCCTCTCACATTAAAGTCAGTACCTTCTAACAGGCAGTTGTGCACTATCAAGATATTCCTAGCAGTATGTTTCCACTTCCCCAATTATCTTCAATAGACGTAGATTTGGATCTAGTTTTCAACAATGTCAGCTTCTAAAAGTCAACTGTTTCTGTTCTTCAGAATGGCTTTTCATGAATCAAACATAAAAGCTGTAAATCGCAATGGCCAGAAAGACACACAAAAGGTATGTAATATATTCTACCAGCGCATGTTGAATTTAATCACCATTTTGAGGTATTTTTCTAGCTGTCAGTGAATTCTGTTTTGCAGTTTAAGACTGCAGATACAATTGTAACTGCCAAAACAGAACAGACAGCACAAGCCCTTCTCTGGCACTGCACAGGCGCCCCTTTAGGAATTGCAGTTTGCTGACTCCTGCGTATTTCACAAGGAGTAGAATCTAGCTAATCTGACAGAGGCAATTTTGGATGGACTTGGTAATTCTGCTTTCACCCAAGTCATTATCAACAGCCTTCTACTGCATTTCCTAAAGATGAATGCTCCCAAAGAGTCTACTGGAAAAAAGAAAACAACAAAATGTTAACTTTTCTTAATCACAGTTTTCTTTGTTTAAATGTGGCTTGCCTTGAAGTTTTAAAGAAGATTTAATTACGTGGAAACTTTGAAAGGAAGTTAATTTACAGTGATTTAGGAAACGGAGATAAAAATGCTAGCCTACAGTTAGAGCTTAAAATCCAAAATGTTTCATTTTGAATAGCACCAATCACAAAATGAGAAGCTTCAGTACCAGCAGGGAGAGGAAATTGTTTATTGCAATTATATAATGCAGTGGAGAAAGGGTCCTCTGGGCCCCACACAAAGCTCTGGTCACTCACTTTCAGAAACAGTGCGAAGACAGACGGGTGAGAATAAATGGGGAACGCAGCCTCTCTCGCAAGAGGCACGGTGTGCTTGTGATAGGCTTCCTCAAACACACAGAGAGTAAGTGGTGAGATGTAAATGAGAGGAAGTGAAAGCTCTCAATTTACACTGCCTGTACGACAGGTCCAATTTAACTGTAAGTACATTTAGAGAAAGAGTTCTACCAGAGACGGAAGGTTCGGAAGCATCCTCTGACCAAGGCAGAAGTGATTTTAATAATTTTCACCCAGATCTTTCTGTTAGATTACAGAATCTGTGAGAGCAAGGAGATGGACTTGATGGTTTTTAAACATTAAAAAACATGCTTGAATAACGTTATGCTGACCCAACTTCATCCTGCTGACCAAAACAATTCCCAAGATCAAAGTCTCAGAGATGCTAAATAAGGCTTTACCGTGGCACTATTTGATGTCTCGTCTGCAGAATAACTAGTTGCTCTGTGTGCCCTGGAAGAACTCTGACTGGAGGCAGTGCGTGCGTTTATTAAAAACCAGGTTAGTAAAACTCTGCCTGAAAACATAGCACCTCATCTGTACTACAACTACGTAAGCTTGCGTTAAGTATTCACTCTGTCACTTCCAATAAACTTGTGAAAAAAACTTCACTTTCAAAACAATTGCTTTGATCTCCTGTGCAAAATGCAAGCAACAAATTAGAAAATGGAAGTAAAACAAGATACACAAAATAAACATTGACATCATTCAGCCACATCAGTGATTCAAAAACGAAGCACATTAAGCAGATATGACCACTGACATCATCCACATCTGAGAGACTTTCCAACCACTTGATGCACTCCCATCAGTGGGACACCAATGCAGATGGTTATTCACTCGCCCAAACCAGCAGAACATGAGGGTGCTCACTTGTTTCAGTGCCAGCTACGTAGAACAGAACAGGACCGGACTAGACTATCTCAGTGGAAGGGACCTACAATGATCATCTCATCCAACTGCCTGACCAATCCAGGGCTGCCCAGAAGTTAGAGCAAGGTGCCTCGGAGCTTTAACATGGCTTTGACAAGTTGAAAGGGAGACAAAGTCAACTGTAGCTTCACCAACACACAAGGACAGAACAGTTGAAGAACTAAACATGATTCCTAGAACTATCTTTCCTTAAGAGAGGGAACTGCACAAAGAATTCTTCCTTCTGCACCTACCAACAGGTCTATTATTTCTTACCTGGAAAAATTCAGGGAAATCAGGGAAAGAAAATACATGCAAACCCAGCCCTGATTCAATTAAGTAGAAATAGGTTCCCCCCTCCTTCTCCATATATGGTTAATGCAAAAACCTAAGTAAACACAGTTAAATTCACTGCATTTTATTATTTCAGTTATGTGGGGTTCATTTTAAAATAGATTTCTTATTTTGCTAAGGCTTCTTTTCTACTCAATAAGTAGATTGAGTAGATTCTGTTCTACTCAATTTAAAGCAAGATGTGTCAATATTTAATTAATCAATTTGCCTTGAAAAACAGGTGAAGAGATGGCCAATTACACAGGAAAAAACTCAGAAAGATCAAAGTATAAACCTAGTACTCCCCTTCTCCCTCCTCTTTTTTTTTTTTTTTAAAAGTAATTCTTTGCTTTTCCTAAAGAATTTCAACATCAGTACAGAACAGCAAACATACTTTTAGTAACTGTGCATCTAGTTATGCAGATTTCAAGAGACCGACACTGTTCCACGAACAAAGCTACGATTACAGGCTACTGACCTCTCACTTGCTGCTCTAGACTGAGGATGACTGCCACAGCCTGGTGAAGAATAAGCAGTTTCGTCTGTGGTTTTTCACTCTTCAGATGAAGCTGACACATACGGCCAAGTTCTTTAATGCCTCATTGATATCTCGTACACGCAAGCGTTCTCTCGCATTATTTGCCATTCTCCTCTCCTTTTCTCTTTCTATTTTCTGCTCTGGGTTTAAATCCTCATCTTCATTAGTACTGCTGCAAGAAAGTATAAATAAAAGTATGGTGAAACATCACTGGTATTTCCAACAAGTGATCCTGCTGCTGGTTCAAACTTCAGGTGATGAAATCAAACTTCTTCCCACTTAAATCTATTTCACACTGAAGTACCTTTAGATAACTAAGAAAGTGTTAGATATCAGTGCTTAAGTATTTCAGGTAATCTTGGTGTTCCTGCCTTTTCCTGAAAATAGGTGTTAAATGGTTTCTGCCTGAAGCATATCCACAGAATACTGTCTACAGATGGTAAATGTCTCTAGGAAGAGCAGTGGCAACGCACTGCCCCCTTGAAGCAGAAGATGTACCCAAACTACCACTTCACTCAATTACTGACGAATGTTCAAATACTTCGGAGATAACTCAGCCATCTTGTCAGGGTGAAGAATAAATCAGTTTCAACAAATAGTTGTTGCTAGTTTCCAATACATCAGCCTATATAAAAGGCACTCAAGTAATTTTCAATTTAATGTGCTTATTAAAAGTTTCAGTTTTGTTAAAGACCTTCCCGGCCAATTTTAGAACTGTTTTTAATTCTAATACCCGATGTAGAGCTAAACAGTTATATTTAGAATTCTTGTATCATTTCAAATTATTATATTAAGTTGCATAGCCTTTTAAAATCTAGGACTGTCCAATTAAGTCTAAAACTGCAAAACCTCTGCTCTACCAAAATTAATACATTAAAATGCCATTGGACAACTGTGATGGAATAGACTCTGCTGCCTGCGGTTCCAAATTCTGACTGTTTACTCTTACCTCAAATTTCAACACTTGTGTCAGGCCTGTCAGGCAGATCCAGAAACACTTTACCCAGTGTCAACTCCAGGTTTTTTTTTGTTTATGGCTTGGGAGGGGGGAAAAAATGTTTAAAAAGGGTATTTGCCTGTCATATCCACGCCAGCCTCTGCGTTACCAGGCTGTTGCTCTCCATCACTACTGCTCACATTTGGAAGCGCAGCCCTGGCCCACATACAAAGCACCACAAATTTCTAACATTCTCCCCTCCTCTATGCTGTGCAAGGCCCTCTGAATCTTTCACTCCTTATCTGTACAGGCAGTTATTAGGCAAGGCACTAAAGTAAAGGAATGCATAATTTTCAGGTGATTTTCCAGAAAATCCTCTATCTTGTATTTGAATAGCTACAAATACCATAAACTATTTATCTATTTCAGCTGGCTATTACACGCGCTGAGGTGACGCAAACTGCTTGAAATACATTCATCAAACTTGAAGACAATATGCTACAGCGCATTAACAAAGCACAAATTCTCTCGGTCATGTCAGCAACCCACCTTGTTCTGCCTCTAGATGAGACCTTGATATCCTTCTGAGAGGACTCATCATCTGATTTCATGTCATCCGATGAGGGGGGTTCATGTATATTTTCATCCTTCTCCTTATGTTCAGACTTGATTTCTGTTGGACCTATAGCCACAGACTGGCTCTGTAAGCCACCTGACAACGCTGCAACAACCAGAGATCGGTGTGAGTATCTATCACAGGAGGGAAATGTTTAAGAGAATCTCAAGCAGATATTGTTGATGGGAGGCCAGAGCCGAGCAGAAGTCTGGGAAGACAACAGGAGGAACTACACTTTGGCAACAGAAACGAGAGAAATCCTGGTAACACTGCTGCACTTGGACATGTGTCACGAGTCGTAAAGGGATGGTAATTCACACCGCAGCTCCATCAGTAACAGCTTAATCTAAGAAAGACACTGTTAAAGCCAGAAGGACATTTAGCCAAGTACGGAAATTTGCACCTCGTGTCTGGGCTGCAAAGCTAAGGGCAGAGCTGCGCTGGCATCGAGGCTTGCACTTAGGCCAAACATGCAACACGCACATCTCTAAACGGTGCAAAAGGCAAACAAATAAGCTGACTTCTGTTTTCTATAGCTTACTTCTTCAGGCTAAAAAATTGAGGGAACTGTAAACACTTCTGTGGAATGACTTCCTTGGATTGGCTAGACTGAAGTCTGGCCTCGGCTCACTCTGCAGCCCTCCTGGCTGGGTTGGAAACAGCTGCAGTGCTGCGGACAGCATTATGGCTCCTTAAGCTGGAAGGATGCGGCTGTAACACAGCCTCCTGCTGAAACTGTAGTGGGACAAGTCTGACATAGGGACGCGCTCAGAACTGTTGCAGGAATCCCTAGCAGTGGTGGTTTATAGGATTGTAAGGAATTTTTATGTCAGTTATCTATGTCCCCATCCCCTATGTTGAGGCAAGTTTACCAAAACGTAGAGCCTCACTGGCTCTGGATTATTGCAGACCCTGTTCAGCATTTAATATTGCTGGAAAGTTACCTCTGTAGCTTTCTTGTGTTTTATGGTTTAGTTCTGTGCTCTGAGCAGAAACTGTACTGGGAAGAACTGAATGGTGCTGTTGAGGCTGACACTTTCTTCCCGATGAGTCCCAACCTAAAGCAAAGCAAATGTTTCTATTAAAGATGTGATTCAAATAATAGTCCAAAAGTAGAAGTTTAAAAGATTTGAAGTATTTGCTGGATTAGAGACCCGAGTTAAGTTCTAGCTCAGTAAAGGAAAGATTTAGTTGAAAGACGCTGTTACACTAAATCACATGATCACCCCATACTGCATGAAGCTGTGTTTCAAGCAGTGACCAACACCTGTTTGAATAACGTAGCAACCTAGTAAAAAATGTTCTCAGTATTTTCCCACAGAACACTACAGAATTTTCTCCTTGATAAATAAACAAGGAGTATAAGATTTGATTAACCTGCGATTGCTTTAAGTTAATACAACGATTAACTCTAGTATTTATAGCATTTTGATGCTTAAAGAAGATCATGGGGAATAATGGTCTTCGCGACATGTGAAAGGTGTGTGTACTGCCCTACACTCATGTATACAGACACATACACGCATATATTTATAAAACAATATACATAACATCTCCTCACTTCTTGTTTGCTGAAAAGGATTGATAAAGAACTGGATCTAATACCAAAACATTATTTTATTCACTTTAATATTTCTCTCTCACTTTCTTCCTTTCTCAACTAAATACATTTAGTTTAGTCCCATTACAGAATCTTATCACACAAAATAATCCAGGCACCTACTCTTACCACCTCTCAGTATTTGCTAATCTGCCCCTTCATAACACATCATGATTAAATTTCTAAGCAGCAAGCACTGAGATGAAGAGTCTTTAAAAAATTCTAACTTTGCATAAACTGAAATTAGATACTTATGTAAGATAGCTACGAGTGCGCATACCTAGCTTGAAGATTTGGTAAAAATCTGCTAAAAAAAACTGCTGGCCAATACAGAATACTTAACAATGCAAACCTCTATAAAAAAGAATATTCTTTTGTTTGAAGAAGGAAGAAGTAAAGACGCTGCCTGTATTTAAATAATTTGAAATGCAGACCATTTAAAGCTTTTGATTCCTAAAAACACAAAAGTCCTTTAAATATTTATAATACAACCAACATAATACAATTAAACAGTTAAATACTGAACAGAGATGAGGGATTCTACTATTATTTGTATAGTTACAAAAATTGGCTACAGATGAAGCTTTTTATTGGAACAGTAGCAAACATGTCAACTAGAAGATTAAGCCTTTAATTAAATAGGTTTATTGCCTGGAGTTACACATGAGAACCACTGTTTTTCAATAAATCCTTCAATCCTAGTAAACTGCTGAGCTTTGAATCCCTCTTGAGTAATTAATGCAGCTTTTACCTTTCATGTCTTAGTATGGGTTTTACCCAGAGAGAGATAAATACCCTTATGCAAGTTTATCCTTTGTTTAATATACTCTCGTTCCTGTAAGCTAACGCACAGGAACAAGAAAGGAAAGGGGGGGAACCCCCTGACAACCCACAGCTGATATCGGGTCATTCTGGGTTGCTATTTGTATCTATTGTTCTGCAGAAAAATCTCCTCTTGTACACTGCAGAATATCTGTTGCTATTTAAAGTTTATTTTATCTTCCTTTGTGTGTAAGAGGCTTTGTTTGTGCGAAGTTCTACTACAGATACAGTCAGCTCGGCTCTTGGAGTGTTGTGAATTCACTGGGAGTAAGGAGCAGAGCCCAGGTCTTTCAGCCCACGAGACAAAACTCTTTGCAACGGGAACGTGAAACTCATTCTCCACGCTTCACTTTCAAAAACGAGTCTTTCCCTAATTCTGCCCCGCAGGTTGTGTGTTTTATTTTATTCTTCTGGTCATGCTTAGTCCTAACACACGAGGGTGCTTTTATTCAAGCTACAGACTATTAATCACTTGACGGCCAGGTTTGTTCCAAAATCTACTTCTTAAAAAAAGCAGAAATTTCTTAAAGCTGTGTAAAACGTAGCAGCTGCCAGAACCCTGGCAATTTTCAAATCTAGAGCTAATCTGAAAGTGACAGATTAGCAAATCAGTCCTCATAAAGGCAGAAAACAGATTAGAAATACAACCTGAATTCAAGTCCATGTTCCAGTCCTTTGAAACAGGCTGACAAATTCAAAGCATAGAATTAGATTAACAAGATTTGTCCAGAAATCCGAAGAGCTGAAGTGTTACAAAACTGACTGCAACATGAATTTTTATCTCTGATCTATGATGTAACAGAAAATCCAAACAGGCAACAAAAAACCCCACCAACAAACCAAAAGACTTGCTGAAAGTCACTGTATCCCATCTGAAGGCCAAGAGCTCCGTTTTCTATAAGCACAACTTATCAGTGACTGCTTCAAGGTGCCAAATTGTTTCTTTAGTATCTTAAACATCGACTTTAGACAATTTAGTCCGCTTTTCTTTCCCTCCACTCCCACTTCACAGCAGAAGGAGAGTCCAGCTCTCCCCATCTGCATTTCAATGGAGCGCAACCTTGGGCTTCCTTTAAGTCTTCTGAAAGGCATTTTGTTCCGTCACCTCCGGCGCCTTCAGAACAAACAAGCCCGCGGCAAGTTTTGTTACTATTATTTATAAGCGATTCTCGGCCAGATCATTTCCGAGCACTAAGGGGGGCTGAGGCGGTGCGTGTCCGGCTCCAGGGGCAGAGACCTCCCTGCGGCCCACCAGCTCCCCCTCGGGCGCTCCGCCGGGCGTCGAGGCACGGCTGCCTGCACCGCTGCCACCAACATCCCCGTTACAAAAGCTCCGTGCCTTGGCTGCAGAGGCGGTACCGAACGCCCCGGCCCGAGCCGGAGCCGCCAGCCGCGGTCTGGACGGTTTCAGCGAAACGACGCTGGCACAACTCCTCTGTAACCCGATTCCTCCCGCAGCCGCCCCTCTCGCTCCCGGCGAGCCCCGCTCCCCCGGCCCTGCCCGGGGCGCCCGCCGCGGCGGCGGGGCCGCGCCAGCTGCGCGGGGCGGGGCGGGGCGGCGCGCGCTGCCCGCATTAGCATACAGCTGGGCGCGCGCGCCGCCCGCGGGGCCCCCCCGGCCCGGCGCTTCACCGCTCCGCGCTAAGCGGGCCGCCGCAGCCCGGTACTGCGCCAGCCCCGCCGGGCAGGGTTCGGGTCATGAGCAAACAAACGCGGGGCGAATTCATCCGCTCGTCAGCTGATTCGGCCTTATTGCCGTGATCCCTCTCGAGCAAACCCTAAACGCGCCTCAGGCACGCCAAACGGGAGGCAAACGGAAAGGCCCGACTCGTACACGCAGCATAAACCTGAAGTTTTGGTTGCAAAGGCAAAATATTTTAGAAAAATCTGAGAAGCAATCAGCATAGACACCGCACTTGTTAAAAACATACTTGAATGGCTCACCTTTGGGTGTTCGTCCTATACAATGACAATCTAACACGTATTTAGGATTCTCAACAAATCAAGGACATTACAGCTCAGTGAAATCAGTTGGAGAAAAACAGAAGTCCTGTATGTAAGACTATAAGTTGTCATAATCAACCAGGTGAACCGTATTTATTTTTATGCATTTCAAGAAAGACTTGCACGTAGGACAATATGCAGCTGTGCTCAGACTTGTTAGGTTTTAAAAAAATGAACGCAGAACTTATTTCAGTTGATTTAAGTGATAACATTTGGGATTTGAAACCAGAAAACCAGTTAAGTATTTTTAGCAACTAAATGAAAACTAGACACAACATAGCAACTGGTGGCGCACTACTGCACTAGGAGAACTGAGAGTGACACATGGGGAAAGGACCACCTTGGTCCTGTTAACACTGGTTCTGCATCTCGCACTTCAGTTTGATTGTTAATGTTGAACTCTTAGTGATAAAAGCTTTTGAGAATTGGGAAAAAAAAAACAGTCTTTGTTCATATTTGCTTTAGGACTTATCTAAGCATATTTAAAATCACACTCACTTTTCAAGCTGGTCAGTTTGGCCACGGCCATTAACGTTGTTTGAGCTAAGATGAACATAATTAAGAAAAGGGCTTTGGAATCAAGATTTTTACACTTCCATCAGCTCAGAGTTGTTCAGTGGGAGCATAATCTCTGCAGAGAAATATTATCACTGGAAGGGCTCTGAGCGAGGGCAGAGGTTGGTGTTGGCAAAGCGGCTTAAACTGCCCTTTCGTCCTTCTATGCTACAGCAGACGCAGGGCAGGGAGAGGGAGATCACCAATTTTCTTAGATTCCTGTTATACCTGGAAAAAAACTGTGACTTAAGGATTGAGTTTCATTCTTAACTGAGTTTCCAGGCCTTTTATTTATTTATTTTTAATCAGTTCAGGCTGTTCCTTTTCCATTGTATTACAATGACAAATAAAAAGCAGCTTGAATAAGAACAAAAAGAGTATTACTACTTAACTTTTCAATAATATATGAAATAAAATACAAATCGACTTCAAAGGCCACTTAGCAAATATTTGATGAGTTTGAGATATTAAAAATCTATTTGAGTAAGTCTAATGGCCAGCCCAGCTAAAAAGAAAACAAGACCATTCAGAGCAAGCAGGAAATGAAGTCAACTCGAGTTTTAAAATAAATCTGGCTCAAAAATTAAGCAAATGTTAAAATAAAACCATGTCTGGTTATGCTAATTACATAAAAAGGAGTTAAATTACTCATTTCCTAGCTCCTTCTGCCAAGATCATCTTCTTCAAGGGAAATTCAATTTCTTTTTTTTTTTTTTTTCTCTCTGCTTTTTGCCTAAAGAACAAAAATGTTTTGTATCAAGATCTCCCCCTCCCTCGACAAGGACGTTTCATTTAGTGCTGAATCTCAACAACCATTTATTGACCAAAAAACCCTACGAGCATGTCAAACAAAAACAGGCAAACACCCTTATCAATGTTGACATTTCTCACTATGTCAGCCAATACTCATTATTTTCTTAAATTTGTCAGAGGTCCTCCAAAGTAAAGTAGTACTTAATTCCTGAAGAAAGTCTAGATTTTATAGTTCAGGTTGTGTATCAAATTCTCTGCTCTCCCACATTTACTGTTTCAAGAAAAACAAAGAGTAAATAAGTACAGTCTGAAGTTAATTGATTATCGAATACTGTAAGAATTACACCTCATCCTTGGGGGGCATTACTGAAACGCAGTCATCCCTAATAAACCACTCGGTTTCCACTGCAGCCAGATGTGCCAACCTCTGCTCTGTGCTTATTTCAGGACTCCATCCTAAGTCCTGCTGAGTTCCTGCGATTGCAGATGATGTCAAAGGGCACTCTTTGGGGACTGGGCAAGGCCATGACAGGATGCCTTCTGTTGGAGCCAATTATTCTGATGTAACAAAATTAAAGGTAATCCAAGAGATTCTTTAGCTGACTCACTTTTCAAGCCAAAACTGATCTGCAAGCTTGTTTCACCCAGTGAGGATGAAATATAAAAGCAAATCTTTTTTCCTTTTCCTAGTCTCAGTTTATTTCTAACAGACAGCAAACATCCTTCAATCAAAACTGCAGATCGATCATCAGATGATAAATCAAGTGTCTAGTACATTGAAGTTACACAACTACATTAAACTACAGCAGACCAAGGAATCTTGATTCATTTTGGAGAGTAACTTTCCACTGTCACCTATTTTAATCAAAACTGAGTTGATAAAATATTTATCATAGCTTAGTTTAAAAGAGAAACAGAGATTTTTTGAACGTACATTTTGGCACTATCTGCATCTGACTGTATCTGGCTTAGCAGTATCGGAAGGTTCCACAAGTCAGATAGAGAACAATTTTGTCTCGGTAATTTCAGTCACTCACTTTACCCCATGTCATTAAGACCTAGAAAAAAAAGTTTTCCTTTGTATGACTAAATTTCAGTCTACCCCAGAACACCGGGAAATTTTCCCTTTAACAACATTCTTTAAATATTAAATATGAGGCTGTATTAAAAGAAAATTCTAAAGTATTTACGCATCGCTTCCTTCATTACTAAAAGGAACTGTGAACTTGTAGAGAAACCTAAAGTTGGGTGTGCGTTTGGAAAGTACCCCCTTCCCCAAAAGGCCCCAGACACATGCAGCTTATAGAAAGTAACCAGTTCTTTTTGATGTTTACTGCAGTGGTTCTGAAATTAATATAAATGGATGTGTGACGTGCAAATAGGAGAGCCTGGAACTAATTCTGTTTTATAGAACACAAACCCTTCAGCAATTGGGGTACCTAATTATTTTGATGATAGGTGAAATTTTGCCTTGATCACGCAGTACCCAGCTGTGAATCTGTTTTATAACAGAAAATTTCACAGCATGTAACTGGTCTTTAAAATTACACTGTAAACATGCAAACACATGGCACCACTAAAATAAGTATGTTTTGAAAAGCTCTTTTTCCTTGAAACATTTTTGAGAAGGGAGGAATGAAAAGGAATAAAAAGGGAAGTGAGCAGTGCTACAAATAGATTTAGTTTACTGTATAATGCTTTTAACATATTTCTCATCTACAAAAAGCTCGACTGCAGCTTTTCAGAACAGTTCACGTTTTTAAAGAAACTGAGAGATGGACTGAATTATTTCACTCTTCTTGGGGATCAGTCTTAAAGTTGTTTCCTCTTCATTATTACTTACACTACAGCTGTGCTCAAACTCCTTTTCATTTAGAAAAAAAAGTTTAAATTTTGAGCCTGCGCACACTATGGTTCCACATTCCAACAGCTTCCTCCCAGTCCTCTGCCAGCATCTGCTATTGAAGACTAGTTCCAATTTACAATAAACAGCTTTTCCAGACCAGAACACTTGAAATTCAGTCTTTCTTGACTGCTTTTCCCATTCAATCTCCCTATTCACCATTTCAAGGAGAAAACTGTTCTGCCAATTATTACACATCTGGAAAAAATGCATGTATAAGCTGAAATGCTCTCAGCAGAAAGTTTCAGCTTTCTGCATATGGTCACAGCAGGATTTTATGGGCCACTGACCAGGCCAAAGTCTAAGTTTTCCCATCTTTCTCCTCCCCCTCCTTTCTGCCCACCCCCACCCCAGCTCTCTAATTGGAAACCCATAGCAGGTGCAAGTTGTCTGCCATCTTTTCCTCCACAAGACTCTTGAGTAGTTTCTTCTCGGTAAATATTCATCTTACAGTCCAGTTTTGACTCACTAGGTTCTATGATAATTTAAATGTCTCAGCTGTAATTGCTTTGCATAAATACACACGTTTAAAAATATCGTTACCATTGACGCTTGTCTGTTGGTTGTTACAAGGCTAGATGCTCCATAATTTGAATTCAGGCTTCCAATTGGCCCATTGTGGGATGGTCCCAATAAACTATGGATATCTCCATGGCCACCTGACAGGCTTGTTGAAGGCCCGACGGCGTGATTTCGTAGTACATGAATGGCATCATCGAGTCTGTCCAAGCGATCCTCCATTCGAGACTGCTGTTGGGATTTAAGAGGGACAGTAACAGTCACTACTGAATAGATCTGCAGACTCGTTATACCGTAACAGTTTCTACCTCGAAGATATCAAAGATAGAAGATGAAATGCAGTATCAAAAGACTTTGAAAGCACCTACCAGCACTACGAACAAACAGGAAAAAGAAAAGATATCTGGAGATTTTGCTTGAGATAGCATTCATTCCACAAATAGGTGGCAGCTTTTAAAGTGAAGCTTATTACAAGGTTAATGTTACTCAGCTTCTATTACACAGCATGAACAAGAAAAAATGGAAGTGCTACAAAATAAGCTATCTAATACAGGACAAGAAAGAATGATCACAAAATCAGCCTCACCACGTTGGTAACAATTAAGAGAGGCAGTGGCTTTTTGAGAACCTGTATTACAAAAAAAACTGGACAAAACTAAGTTATCATTTTCTAAAATGGATAAATGGATCTTTAAACAGATTACATATTTCAGAAATAAAAGCGAGTTCTGTATGTTACTGTAGAAAAGCCTGTCTTAAAATTACTTTCCTTTAAAAAAAAGATCAAAAAAACCCCAAAGCAAAACCAATTCTGACACTGCAGCTCTCTAGAAACTGAAATAGCAGAATGTTGGAGTCAAAAGATAGGTCATCCGCTACACTAATTTAAGTTTTTAATGGGGAATCCGAGGGAAGCATTAATTGAAACACAAAAAGGCACCATCTAAAGTGAAATAGTACCTCACAGACATCCTTTAAGAAGGACATTGCATCTTGCAAATGCTCGTGAAGTTGCTGTTCAACTCGATTTTTCTGGCAAAGTCAAGACAGAACAGGAAGCAAAGCACAGGTTAAGATTAATTCAAAAAAGAGGTGAGGAAACAGCTGATGTGCATGTCAGCAATAAATTGTTAGTCAAGTTAATGCAACAGAGATCTGATTATATTAAGATAAGAAAAGGCTAATATTTAACACTGCAGTTATGTTAGGATTCTAAGATGTACGTATCAATTATATTTAATTGCAAAAATTCTGAAGAACAGAAAACTGATTTAGCTTAAATTTATTCTTGTTAGACAGAAAAAAAAAGAAATTACATCTGTGGAAACTAAAAATATTAACAGGTTATCAAAACCTTCCCTCAAATTTTTCCCCTTTCCTTCCCGATGCTGTATCAGAAATTTAAGAAAGAAGTCAGTAACTTAAATCCTCTGCTGAGTGTTCAAAAGAAGAAAATTTACAATGCTGTAGATTATTTTCTGTGTGTTTTTCTGTAAAATGCGTCATTAATTAATAAATGAACATTCCCCAATAACAAATAATAATTACAAATAAAATATATTAATACGTTAATGACAGCGTAATGAAAACAAGCCCAAGAGAGTACCATTTCAGGGAGGGGGCGGGAAGGACAAGTAAATGCGAAGGCATGAAGTCTTTATCTTTTCTCCAGACTGAACTTCAGATAAGAATTAGCTATGGATTTGTGAAAAGGTACCAGAATCTCATAACAGCGCTTTAGCACCAGCTGTCCTCAGCACAGAAGCCTGATGCCCAGGGAACAGATGGTGAAAGACACACCCTGCACGTCTTATATTGTTCAACTGAACAGGCCATTTGTTAGCAAAGAATTCATTTGTAATGCTATCCTACTGTTTCCTTTAATGATATGCAGGATTGATACAAAACCAAGCCTCCAGCTCTTCAGTAGAAAGTACGACTTTGCTTTCAGCAATTCTTACCAAGGAGTGTAGAGAGTTTTCGTAGTTTGGAGATGAGGGGGCTTGTCCTCCACTCCTAGACCACTGACTGGCACCTGTCAAAATTGTTGAGGTTAATGCACAGATTTATGCAGCAGAAGTGGGAAGCAGAGACACAGTATTTCTCAACGTAATTAAAACCAACGCATTCTGCATAAAGGTAAGCTGACATATGGGTACACAAAGGAAGACAAATTCCTTCATTCTGCTTTATAGAGGGATAATTTTTATATCCTGGCATCTGGAGGGTTATCCACGTTATCGATGACAAAGCAGTGACATCTTCAAAGTACTGCAACATTAAAAAGTGGACTAAACACACACACTGCATCTGAAATACGTGCCTTCTGCCAGTGTCACCACAAAAAGATTGCTGAATTCTTTCTTCTTCAGATTACGTTCAGTACATGTAGGCATATCTTTAATAGTGTTGACATATGACAAAAACATTTAAAGAAATCAAGCAGACACTGAATTAAGGATAACTGGAAAACCATTTTATGACATCTGTCTACTAAATAAGAAAACTTAAAGAAAACCTTTATCTTGTCTAGTTCTACACTATACCATTTTAGATTAATAATGCATTCAAAGTTCAGAAGAGCAAAAAACACACCTAAGTTATTCCCATTTCTTATTTCAGACATATTTAAGGTAAATTGGCAACTGAAACATCATTGACTGTGCAACAAATCGACAATTATAGCTGGGTTAACCAAACACTGCAAATTCAAATACATATCCATTCTAATCTGACATAAGTATACCTAATTACCATGTAAAATTTTGAAATAATTAGACGTGAAATGCAATAACTAATAAAGCAGTACTTTTAAAACAAAGCCTGAAGTAGTACAACATGTTTTTTTCTCACCAACTAATAATGCATCTTTTATAAAGATACTACATGAAATTCCATGTCCATTAGAGACAGCTTCCTTTCAGCCATACAAATGTAATAATAAAGCAATTACATTAATAAATTATGGACATACAATCCAAAGCAGCTCATTAAAGGAAGAGCCTGTGGGCTTGTTCTTTCAATAACAGCCAGAGCTGTACGTCTGGAAAACTGGGAAAAGGTTTAATAACATTACAGTTCCTTTGTTCAGAGAGCTGCAAGTAGTTACCTTTTAAAGAAAGGGGTTTATTTAACGAAAAGAGTACAGCTTGCATAGCTATTAAAATACCTAAATATTTCCTTTCTAATTAAGAAAAAATAAACCATCTCCAATTTCATAAAAGCCCAGAGCTGCCATAACCGTGCTGGAATTCTCTTTTAAAACGTAACGACATCAGTGAGTAAGTTTATAATTACCAGTTTTCACTTCACATAGCTACTCTGGGTCAGGATTTGTAGTCTCCCTCCACATTATTGTCATTTCTGAACTTGGGAATAATGCTTGGAGTCCCACTTATTTTTACAAAGCATTAATGAAACAAGTTTTGGCGCAGTGTAATGTTCAAATTTTTTTCTGGTCAAAACTCCATTTTTAGAAACAAGACCATAGTCAGGGCTTTAACGAGCACTCACTACTAACAGGATTGAGTGTACTACTTCCTACAATGAAGTGCCAGCTGAATATTAAGCAGAAAGGCAACCAGTTAAGAACCCCAAGCAAATAGACTCGATGCCTGTGCATCTAGTCTGATGAGTTTGTTGTGGTTTTTTGTTGTGTTGTGTTTTGGTGTGGGTTTTTTTGGGTTTTTTTTTTAAATGGAAAAAGGTACTATTCCCTTAATGTAAGCCCAGAGCAAAACTCTGATCGGGACTTCTCACAAAAGCAGCAATAAGAAAAGAAGGTAGGGAATACTCAACTCCTCCTCTCAAATGAACAACCCAACTGCAACCCGCAGTTTTTAATCACACCTCTAGTAATGCTAGTGCTCTTTCTGAGCAGTGGCGTACTGCGACTCCATGTCTGCGCAGGTTGCCAGATGGCACTGATTTCCTGCTTTCCTCATTCCACTCCCCCTCCTAGAAGTTTGTGCATGAAATCCACCAATTATGTTAAAAAGCATCCTGGCACCACAAGCCCTGCAATTAACAACTGCAGCTTTTAGTGCAGCACCAACACAGCAGCATGAAAAACAAATAAGCCAGGCAAGTGTTAGGATTTACAGGGGTCACCGACAGTAATCACTGTAGTATTGTTCTTGCTCTCAGAGTCTCCCCAACACTAATCCCCTGGCTCCCCTCTCAAATACACGCTCGACTCTCGGCAGAGGGCTGGGTTTGCATCCTCAGAACTGACCGAGCCCTTCTGAATACCTCTGATCCTGGGGGAAGGATTCTTAAAATACCGAGGCTCCCACCATTCAGATTCGTACATAAACTTCACATACGCACACGCAATCATTAAAGCTGTGCGGGAAGCTAAGCTCTGGGCGTGTTTATGTAAAATCAGAAATTAAATGAGGGCAGGGCAGAGGAGACACACACTATTGTCTCATAATACTTGGGGGTTTTCATCATGTTGTTCTCAAGGCTTTTACTTAAATTAATAAAGAACGTTGTTAGTCCTTATTCAGTAACAACAGCCAGCTAGTCAAACGTGAGCTCATGTGCTTAAGTGTCTCAGGAAGCTACTATCTCTCAGTGCTTTAAATGGCAGATAGAGAGCTCCTACTGTCATTTACAATTGAAGGATAGTAAATTATGACGTAGTCAAATCTGTAATAATAAGAGTGCTAAATAAACAAAGAACTAACTGCAAAGAAGCAAAATCATGATGAAGGCTAAAATGCTGCAAAATATATTATTTGAGTATATATAAACCATTTGTTTTATCTGCAATAACTTTTTGGGTCAGGACAGAAAATGGCTACCAGGAGTATAAATAGCAATAAATACAGTAGTAATTACTTTACATTGTGCTTCACTGTGTTCTTAGTGACTCATCTGGGAATAAAGATAAAAGTCCAGATTCATAAATGAAGGTAATTAACTACTGGAGCAATTTACCACAGGCTTGATAAATTCTGTATTACTGGAATTAAAGGGGGTGGGTGGGAGCATATAATTGTAAAGCAGATGCTAAGTTTGTGCCTGAGAAAGACTTCAGTGTTATTTGCTTGTATCTACTACTGTCTTAGCCATCGGAATCCAGAATAAGGAACACAAATCAAAGTGTAAATTTTGGAGAATTTTACATTTGATACAGGTTCAAACAGACAAAGGCATCAACAGCAATGGGAAAACCCGAATTTGAGAGACCTAAAATTTGTATTCTAAACCCAGAAATTAGCTAGTGCTTTCATGCGTGCAAAATTAGGCGTGTATCTAATCAGAGAACTCCAACTGGGATCTCCAAAATTTTATATACTTTGAAATGTCAGAACTTCTTTCTTTGAGCCATAGAGCTCTTGTCAATATTTGCTTTGATGTTAAAAAGAAAATAATAATAATTTTCTGCTCTGATCTACCTTTTCAGTACAATAAGGATATACAAAACATTTTTTGTCAATTGTAATCACTAAATAATAATAAAAAAAAAATCACATTAATCTTCTTGTTACTCAATTCAACATGGTCTTTCAGTTACAGAAACAAAATGCCCAAAGCAGCTGCTTTGGTATGCCCTGTCAGATATTCCTTAATCCATTAAGTTCACAGAAAAGCAGAACAGTGTCCATTAAACATGAGTGTAGTATGAATGATGAAAGTTTTCTGAGTGACACTGCATATACAGATATGCATGTTCACATGTATGTGTATACAACTGCATTTCGCATGCAATAACTTTACTAATTTATCCATGTAGATGATGAAAGCGTTCAGCTAAGATCATTCTGTACACCTTTCACTGTAAGTTGTGGTGGTTTTTTTTTTTTTTTTTTTTTTTTTTTTTTAATAAAATGCAAAACACTTACAAAAGAGTGACCAACAGCCAGAAGCCTGCAGGGATATATTAAACAACAGAAAACGGGAAAACAGACTGTTGTATAAACGTTAAATAACTTAACAAATCACACTACAGGAAAGAACAGGGTTAAAGTTACATCATCTTGCTTGTAATTCTAGTTCTTTGTTAAACAACAAATTTAAGTCAATGGAGCTTTCAGAGTCCTCTCTATATGGAGAACAGCTGTTCAACTTTTACTAGACAGCTGAGGCCACAGTGTCTGTGAAAGCTGCACTACCCACTAATAGCTGTAGGCAGCTGCCCACAGTTCATCTCCACACTGGAATGCTTCTTCCCACATTCACACTACAAACACACAAAGCACAGGTGACAGAGGTGGCTGCAATACAGAGCATTTATTTTGAAAAATGCCAGAAATTCTTCTCCCATAGAATGAAAGCATTCATGGATGATATGAATGAAAAGCTATCCTGTGTATAAACCGGATAGTCTCATAGCCTACTGTATTTTTCTTAGAGGGAACGCACATCTGCTGTGTTTGTCACTGAAAGCTGCCGTAGAGTTTTAACATGTAGCTTTAAGAAAACCCCAAACCAAATCACTTATTTCTCTCCACTGGTACAGATCTGTACAGATATCTGTATAGCTGTGAGAATATATGGTCATTCAATGTTTAATATGCTAATTTTCAAAGCCAGTTGCCAGGATTTAAGTGAATGCTCATAACAAAACATTTAAGAACTCGGATTTATAAATCTGGGTTTAGTACAATGGAAAAATAAACAAAATATAGAAGTAATTATGCAAGGGAGCTACTGCTGATTTCACTGTGATTCCAAACAGGACGCTTTCAAACAACAAACAAGTTATTGACAAATGGCTAGTCTCTACCTGTAAGAGGCGATGGTGATCCAACTGGTGTTGATGGATTTGATGGAAAACTACTGCTGGTATGATCAGGAGAATAAATCTGACAACAGACGAAAGAGATTGTATATCAATACATGTCATAATACACAGTAAAAAAATAGCTACTAGGATTCCTTCTCATGCTTTTAATTGTCACTCTTGATGCTGGATTGATAAAAGAAACCTAATTTGATCCTTCACTCACAGCTCTGCTTTATTACACTCAAGGCTCTAAAATGTCTAGAGAACTTTCATTTCCAAGCAGCTGTCAAAATAAGCTGTATTTGATAGTGACACAAGTATAACTGATCGTCCTTCTACTCTAACAGCAGCAGAAACGACAGCTTTTTTATCATCGAAGGGGAACAATACACATAAGAGTTAACAGTACACAGATAATTATAACAAACAAAACTTAAGGAAAATGCAGAGGAATAATGACTTCCCAGTCTTGAGAGAGAGAAAATATTTTAGCAGTCAACACATGTTATCTTCTAAAAATTAATTCTTCTCAAGAGAAAAATACCAAGAAAGCATTCAGCTCTAGTTAACCTACCAAACAAAAACCATTGGAAATTTTGTAGCTCTTGCTATGTATTGCAGCATATTCGATTTTTCTCTCTTATTTCTGTATCAATTGCTTCCTTAAGATACTAAACTTCAACTTGCAACAATTCATTCCTTGCTATCAATGTAATTAAAAAGTCTCGATAAAAACAGAAGACGTAATGCTTAAGGCTTTATTTAAAACTTAAAATTTCACAATTCTTGGAAAATTCATTTTGTGAAGGGAATTGAATAGGTTTAGAGGCTATGGACTTTAGAACATATTTTTATAGGTCATCAGTTTAAACCTGTTTTACTTGAGCAGAGACTGGGATTTGTTAGTCATCAGATGGTAGTTAAAAAAAAAATCTCCAATGGCAATGTGGTTGATGTCTCTTTGCACAGACAATATGACATTTCAGCATTTAGCTGACAATAAACTAGGACTTGGTTAAGTTGCATATTGTATTTTTTGAACTGACAAAACGAGGACATGATACATGCTCCTTCCTGGTCTGTCATACTACTTCATTAGAAAAGACCATCAGTTCCCTAATGGAAAGACCTCTCCTTTTCATACATGCTAGAAAGAAAATATATTTAAAAGAACAAGCTACCTCAGACCATTGTAGGAAATTAATGCATTGTACCTCACTTGGGTGTCAGTATGGGAACTGTAGAGAGTTCCAGACAGATAAGATATAGAAAATTAAAATGACATCAGAAGAAAGGCCTCGAAGTTTCCTTTGAAACTGGTTGTCTCCCACCACTCTACCTGCCGATTTTATTTTGCTCTATTTTCTAAGAGGGAAAACCTGCATTATGCCAAAGCCACAACTAAAACACGAGGTCAGAATTCATTCTGCACGAAGTCTCTGGCCACTGTGCTGTTAAATGACCAATGATGAACAACCCTGACACCTTCTGCCAGGCTTAAACGGTAACATGACTCATTTTACTGCAACAAATGAGACTCCTCCTCCTATCAGTCATGGTCCATTCCAATCAGCGGGGTGCCAATATGCCAGGGTCTAATGAAAAGGCTCTTAAACAAAAGCTGCACAATTGAGAGCCTGCAGAGCCAAACCTCAGAGCTGTTAGTCCAATTTTTTAAACACTACAGTGTACATTTCAGTTAGGCTTTGTTATGTTAATGTTATTGAGTCTAAAGCAACAAAGAAACTTAATTCATGAATTACTTTTAGAAGTCAACTTTCCTACATTTTCTTTTCTTTTGTGATGGGACCAGTGGCTATTTAACTACCCAGACAGTACAAAGGCCTTTACCCTAGTTCTGAGGTAGGAATCAAAACATAAGTTATCACAAAGAGGTCTGATATAATCAACAAAGTTAAACAGTCCTCCTGTTTGATCTCCTCTAAATTAAAGACCAAGTGTTTTGATTTGGCATTAGGCAATGAAATAAACCAGATGTTTCTCCTGCCATATAACCCTCCATGGGCACAATCTTAAAGGGTTATTGTTTGGCAAACGTTCAGGGAAACACATTAGAAATGGCACGAATACCCAGATTTTCTTTTCTTTCTATCTATACTAGTTCATTATCCAAACTAATGCATAATCCACAGGGCTTTGGGAACTTTGTGTAAATACTTTCATGTACAATTCTCTTTCTTGCCTACCCTGAGATTAAGACCACAATTATCCAGGCTTAAACCTAAAATAAAAGAACCTTTGCAAATGTATTATCTGGCCTTACATGTTTAATCACATACTATTCTGTATGGTCTTTAATACCTAAACTGAAGAACAAATGTCGTATCCTCTGATGTTTCACACATGAAAGGCCTATTGTGAGATGTACATCAACAGAATTTTAGAACTAGAAATTCCTCTCGACAGCGGCAGCCGTAGCATTTACAATCCTAACCAGAAAGGCATATAGTGTCATCTTGGGGTGGGTGTGAGGCAGAAAGGAAGTCAAGACGATCGCAGTATTTAAATAAAACTTTGTTCAAACAGAAGAATATTCTTGGTTTACTAGCCATCAAAATTAACGTGTGCAAGCTTCACCTGCAGGAGAGACCACCTCCCTCCGTGAGCAGTACTCCTTGCCGAACAAGCGCAAGAAGTGTGCTGGGTGCGCGCGTGTTGCGGGGTGCGGGGGAAGCAGATGGATGAGGCGAGGGATTTGAAGTGTGCAGACTATGGCATGCACTGATAGAGCAGATGGAATGCATCACCATCAGCTATGACAGAAATGATTTATGGAATGACCTGGCTGCTCCTGCCAAGCAACAACACGGGATGACAGAAACAAGTTTCTATGACAACCAGAGCCCACCCACCAGTTAGATTAAACATTTCTGCCCTGACTTCCACTCGCAATATATTTAAGAGTTTTTTCTTAAAACATCAGCCTGGTTTTCTCGGCTAGTGACTTGGGCAAAAATACCTGAAAGGACGAGAAAAAATATCTAAAAAAGGACAGTAGGGGAAAACGTCGCAAAATCCCGTGGGTTTAACTGGCCAGTGTGTCAGACTTCACAACACAACTTTTGGTCAGGCTGCAGAACAGCAGACATCCCAATACATCTGCAGAGTAATGAACAGCCTGCAGTATGTAAGCACTGCTATTTCTAGCAGTCAGAAAGATTCCAGTTCTTTTCTGACAGGTCTCAAACAGACAAAAAAAAAAAAGAGTGTTAACTGCCCTCTGGACTCTTGAATTGTTATCTACTTGCTGAATCCCCCAAAGCAACAGGGACAACATTTTTCTCCTCAAAGCCAGTAGGTCAGAGTTCTCCTACCCAATATGGACATTACAGACATTATCAGATCTGCTAATCTTTTAACATATGACCCTCCAGGGGATGCAAGGGTAACAGGATCTGCACGAATATGCACACTTGCATTCACTGATATGAGGCGAGGGATGCAGAATCCAACCCAAGAACGGTCTTTTGGAGCTGCAAAGTCGTAATTTCTATCTTTTAAATCAGACTTAGTCTCCCTATTTGCTATGTACAAGAACTAAAAAGTGGTACCCCAGCCACCGCTCCTAACTCTGAAATTTCTACTATACTGTATCAATTACTGTTTTATAAAAGTATATCTGATCGTATTAATGCAAACAATAATTGCTGTATGCGTGCATATGTAAATAGAGCTTTTAGCAGACTAAAGATACTTGCAATGTTTTATATTATCTACATTATTCCAACAAGAGTTAAGAGTTTAAACTTTATGCATATACAGCATTTCAAAGGCTGTTCCACAAATTACAGCTATACAACACAGCATTCAAAACCTCTGTTTTAAAAGGCCACTGAGAAAACATTTTAAACCTTGAGGCAGGATCTGCTCTAAGAGTAATGTTAAAAATATTTTACTTTAACTAGAACACCATAGGAAAAGAGGCGGGGTGGGATAAATGCCTAAACTTTTTATTACCATCTTTTACTTTGTCTAAACAACTTTCTAAACTGTATCTACCCTAAATTTTCCCATCATCTGAAAAAAAAAAGGTAGTCAGAATGAGTCTTCTACAAATAAAAGCATTTTCCACTTGCTTTTTTATAGACATTTTTCTAGTATATGACATTGTATCATAGCACATTATTTTAACTTCATACATGAAAACTCCTGATTTGATATTATAAAATGAATGAACACATAAATAATGGATGCAGTGATCAAAATAAGTCTTTTAGATTTGAATATTCCAACTGCTACTTACAGATGCCAATGCCTTTCCAAGTGCATCACCTGTCTGTGAGCTTCCAGCACCATTTCCTCTGTTTCCTGTAATGTGGAAAGCAAACCCAACACTTCTTTTTAAAGCTGAAATTTTATTTACTTTATTTTATTCATCACATATAGTTGGGCAAACACTTTTAAAATGGATATTCTGAGGAAGTCAGTGTCAACAGAATCAGTTCTCATTATACTTAAAAATTTAATTAAAACAATTAGATTTAAATTTAGATGCTCTCCTCTTTAAAGTCAAACACAGTATCATTGTGATAATTTAAGGACCAACAAGTGAAAGTAGTTAGAAAAAAGACTGAAATTATTTTCTAGGGTCACAGGATAATTTTAATTAATGTGAAAAGAAAATAAAAATCAGAAAATTGTATTATTGCAGCTTATTTCTAAACGGTTATCACTAAAGTGCTGCACGTTTCATTAATTCCTAAAGTCAAATTCACTAAATAGTTTCTTGTGTGTCTCCTTGCTCCCTCTGCTCTAATTCCCTGTGTTGTGCTCTCATCTTTATTTTAGAAAATCCCTGAAAAGCTCTTATCCACCAAGCTTTCTGTCACCCCTGCTCTTAGTTGCATGTCAGCAGCTTTGCGTGCCCTTTTGCTCCACACACCATCAAGCCAAGAGGTCTGAAGCCCTGCCAATTGGAAACAGAAAGGACCTGCATCCTCTGGAATATCTGCTTTACTGTAGAAGATAGACCCTTTAAAAGTGAATCTCCAACTTCTAATGCCAAAAAATTGTATGCCATGTGAATGTAAGCCATTCACGTCGGAAATTCAAGTAATGAAACACTGGCTGTTTCAAGTTTGTGGAAAACTTGGATTTTCAAGCCTGCGTTTCCCATGCAGATTCATTAACTGGGTTCTGTTTAAAGTTCTGAGTGCAAAACATGTTCCCAAATCAAAGCCAGTAGAGTCACTCTAACTAAATTCCACTTACTTAAAATGAAGTTAAGTGCAAATCATATCAAACTGACAAGGGGCGTCTACAAGCATTTAATTTCTACAGCTGTGTCTTAAGATGTGCAAATATATGCAAGGAACAGATGATCATCCTGTATTTCATGCTTTCTAGGTAAGCACAGAAGAGACTAAACCAGCCACCACACTGGCTACTCAGTAATCTCTAAATCAGTTAAGAGAGGAATTTACGATGCAGTTTATCAAGCTCCCCAAGGAAACAGTCTCCCTGCCTCTCTCCTGCACAGTACCTTGGTGATACAGCAGCTCTGCAAACTGCAACACCAGAACTACCTACATATACTAAACTATGGAGGGATAACTGCCATTAAGTCAGATGGATACAATCTTCTGAGCATGGGCTTGGCTGTGAAAGCAAATAAACCAGTAAGCCTTAAGCTGACTGCAAAACTGTTTGCCTCATCTCAGCCATTCTGAGGACAGAAATGTTGCAGTGGTGTGGTATACCTGGTCTCCAAGCATCCCATAAATTAAATCTTACTGATTTTCTGCATCATGCAGCCCAAAAGTTCATTTTCTTGTAAAATTAAAAAACAAAGCAGGAAGAACTTTTTACCCAGTATATTATCTGATCCATTGACAGGTGGAGTGTGTGAGGCACCTACGTAAGGTGAACTGCTGGTACTGCCACGATGGAAGCTAGACATTGGAGGAAGACTGGCGTTTATATCTGTAGGTGAGACTGAATGTGGGGGATAGCTCTAGAGAGAAGAGAAACAGACATAAGACATTAAGTAGTCTTTAAATAAATGTTGATGTTTTAAGATACCAAATAGGCAACACCCAGGTCTTCATTAAAGGAAGGGATTCATCCATCCTCTGAACAGACCACTAAACAGCCACAGATTTTTATTTATACAACAGACATAAATAAAAGGACATAAACCTACTACAGTAAGTTTGTGATATCTGACAACTGGGTTTCTAACTGACACACACAAGCAGCAAACAAGAAATGAATTCTTTTAAGTCAGATGTCCATATACAAGTACATATACATTAAGCTGTGCTGCATATCTTACCAAACGGTCATGTGCGTGCAGGCTGCCGTAACTGCTGGACTGGGACATGTGGGAAGAGGAGCCTCCCAACATCCCACCATAGCCAGGCTGGCTCATGCCGTTGGATGAACTCCAGAGGTCAGAAGAATTGTGGGTCCCATCTTTTTTTTTTTTTTTTTTAATAAAAAAGAAAAGATTAAAAATACGTTTCATGAGGAATACCAAGTTCTACTTTTCTTTACAAAATTATTTTAAAAGAAAACAATTCAGGTACTCAGACTAACATCAACAGGGAAACGGTGACCAGTTTATACTGCATCTTCTATTTTCATGACACCACTATATTTATAAAAAAAGCCAAAAACTCAACAGAGGCTTTATAGCTGAAATACAATCCAACCACAGCTGAGAAAATACCAAGCACTTCTGCTAATTACACAGACCTTCAGTAAGGCCAGATTTGTACCAAGAGGGTTGATAAAAATTCCAGACTGAAAGAAATATTAAAAAAAGGGGGTGGAGGGGAGAGAAGTTTGGCTAAGCAGAGCTCATCATAAACATACAGTGCAAAACATCTATTAACCTAAAATAAGCAATTTATAGCCTAAAATACCTTAGTACCATAAAAATATAAAAACATTTCATAATAGCAGATTTAAGTGACTGAAACGACTACATTACATAAGCCTTAAACCCGTGTGTCAATGCAGTTTTCCTTCTGTAGCATAAACTGAAGTGCTCTGCAAGTTCCCATATTGAGAGACGACTATGCTTTCAATATGCTCCAAAACCTCATCAGGCTACAGTACGAGCTAATTGTATGACATGAGGCTGAGGAAATTAATTCTGCTCTTGTTTTCTTACCCCCTCCCCCCCCCCCCCCCCCCCCCTTTTTTGGCATGCTGTATATACCAGCATTTGAGAACTTAAGTCTGTTAGCTGATATTGTACAGTCAAGTTCCAGAACAGCCAAGAAGCCCTCACCTCATTTTTCTCTATCACTCCACTGTGCTGCTCTGAAGCCCCTACAAATCAAAGGATGGGGGATTCTGTCCATCTGGCCTGGTGTGTAATCCCCTTAAATTTCAGTCAGCAATTAACGTCATGAGAAAAACTTTAAATCTACAGACAGCTCCCTTCATCTAACTGTTTAAAAAGTATGTAAAACTTAATCATAGGCTCTAGCACAACACACTAACTTTATGCTTCCTCTTTCTTTGAGCACAACAGTGGCTGACTGCACGTTTCTGCCTAAAGGACAAGTGACACCTGCCCATACAGTTAAAGTCACTTTACCCACCTTGCATAAAGAAAGTGCTAGCAAACATACTGCTTGGTGGCTTAGGAGACGGGTAACTTGGAGATTCTCTGTTGAAATCATCAGAACTCGGGGATGGTGCATACACCTAAATATTGGAGAGCAATAAAAGCAGGTTAGTAATACTTGGGTGTCGTGCATTAAAAAACCCGTAACACCAAACAGACACAGTCAGAAAGCACAAATAAAAAAAGAACAGTGTAGCAAGCTGCAGCATTTGTTGCCCTTGTTTTATTTGCTTTTTAGCAAGTTGCCACAGTACAGAGGAACTACAGTAGAGTGATCCTAACAACACACTTTCTGGTGTGCCAACTCAGCCAGGTGGCCTGATAAAAGCTTGAATGCTGATTTTGCTCTCTAAGTGCATGACTCGCACAGACTTGTTGCTTGAGATAAAAAAAGGCAAGATAAAACAACTGGGCCCCAAACAAATTTTATTTTAAAACAACTGTACACCTGTTTGAATACTTAATTAGCTGGCATCCCAACAATCAGAAAGAAAAAGAACATCCAGTGACAAATGGAAAGATTTTAACGCAACCATTGTATCATCTATTCAGAAACTTGCTTCCGTTTGTATAGTCATCAAAAATACATGTAATGCAAGTCCTGAGGAATAATCTTAAAACCACAACACTGAGCAAATTATTTTCACACTGGCCTAGCATTAAAGAAAACCAGTATCGTTCTTTTTTCAGTGTAACACCACATTAGCATGACCATTCTCAATTTGCAAACAACAAATTTTCTTAGCAAGTTAAAATTGTAAGATGCCAAATAAACATAACGATTACAAGTCTTTCACTACAGTGACTCTAAAGAAATATAAAGCATATTCGGGAATGAGTAAATCATAGAATCATAGAATACTTTGGGTTGGAAGGGACCTTTAAAGGCCATCAAATCAACAAAGTTCATATTCACAGACTTAAGGACTCTACCCATAACGTGAGTTGTTCCAGTAACAGTATTTTGGTCAATATACTGAATAATGCAATCTGACTAGTGAATGTTAAAAAATAAAAATAAATAAAAAAAATAATGAAAAAGCCCCACCACAACACTCCCCGCAAAAAACCTGCAAATTGACAAATATGGCAGCAAAGAATATAAAGATGTAACATTGAAACCAGAGCATCTTTGTGCTACAAAGTAAAAAAACAGGGTATATTTATTTTTCAATCATTTCCCTTTCTTGTGAACACATGAAGGCTTCATAAGCCCATGTATTAAGAATAATTTTAAAACTTTAAAGCTTATATAATGCAACTTACAAAGCGCACCACACTCTAAAATTCCAGAGTTACTATTTCCATCCCTTCCTATGCAAACAGAGGCACACGCATGTTTCTACAACATTCACATCTCTCCCTTGTCCTTCTGGGCTGTTGTTTACCAAGCAAGAGAAGGGCCAGGAAAACCAAGCCCGGCAACAAAAAAAGCGTAAGTCGCCTAAAAGAGAAGCATTGTTCTCCCGGGGGCCGACTGTTCCGAGAAGGATATTTAGAAAGTGAAGTGGGCCGGTCCCCGCCATTTGCATACCAATAACCCTCCTCCCCGCTCCCAAACGCTTTTCTCTCCCGCTGCTCGGAGCGAAAGGCTGGGCATGTGCCTGCAGACAGCACTCTTTGAGATCACAGGGACTGATTTACCACTCTCAGACTCGTTTTACATCAACAGAATTTCAATAAAATCTATCAAAGTGCAGTATGACGGAACCAGGACAAGGGCACAAGGAAGGCAGCCAGGGCCAAGCTGTCGGTCCGAGCCATGTCATGGAAACGGCAGCAGGTAAAAAGACACCTGATAAAAAGGAGTCAGGCAGAAAACTTACGACTTTTAGTTGCATGCTTGCTTTAGTCTTTTTTTTTTTTTTTTATCAAAATAAAGGAAAACTTTTTAGGAAAGCAAGCCTTTCAAGGAGCCTTTGTTCAATATTTTACTTGCAGATTTTCAATTTATGGAATAAATGTAAAATAGAGATGCTTACCAAACCTCAGTGACAGAACGACCATACGTTACAAGCAACGGTAACAGTACATATGTATTTACTATATAGGATGAATGCCTGTATATTCCATGCCTTAGAGATATTTTAACGGAAATGTCACTCTGTCAAATTGCAAATACTCGCACTCATAAGACTGCAAACGTATTAGGCAAAACTGGGCTTAATTTACAAGTTCTCTGTTGTGCAGAATAACGCAGCATATGCTATAGCTGATGGATAATCTATCACTGTCACGGGACAGCAGTGGAAACAAAGCTTTATGACATTTAGCACTGCCGCAGAGATGGACCCTGATTAATGCGAAATCACCTCCAGTGACGAATTATACTTCTTTCAAACTGCACCGTTATCTATGAGATTTGTACATACAAGCTTCAGACTCAAATTTTAACATTTTACGTAATTGGGTGATTTATAAAAACTGATTCAACGCTATCTCAAAAAGGGAAATTAAACTGAAAAACTCCTACAAATGTATCATTTACAAATACATATGTACAATCCATTAACAAAATAAAAATGTTATGAATTATATTAACATAAAAGAGGCCCTTCCGAACAGCTACAGGAAAGTCCTAGCACAGACACATAACTTTATAGTTTCTGCTTGTTTTGGTATCTTAACTATAGCTTGCAAAAACATAGCTGCAGCGTTATGAAGCTGCACTTGTGCCAGTCTAGATTTTTCAGATCAAAGGGTTCTTGCGGCAAAACACAACTGATGTGGTCTCAAAGACTTCATTAACTCCAGATGTGGGGAAACAGCCAGCCAATCCACAAAAGGAGCAAGTCTCTTTTAGTTACAATCAGAACTACCCACAAATTAAAACCAGGCCTCTGATGTCATCTGATCACCTGCAGATGAGCACCAGGGTTTTTTTTCTGGTTAATGACCTAATCATAATTTTTATGTTGTGTTACTACAAACAAAATTTAAAAGCAAAGGAGAAAATTTACTAAGAGTAACCTGAAGTCCATGAGATGTGAAATAGAAAGGTTTAAAATAAAAAAGTTGACTAAAAAAAGATGAAATTTTATTTTTAAGTCAGGAAGCAATGTATCCGGGCAACTGGTTTGTTCACTCTGAAAGCCCTGTGTGCACTAGGATCCCTATCCAGCAAAACGCAGCCTCCGCGGCTGCTAGCCGGCAGGAGGCTCGCAAGGCTGCGCAGCAGCTCCCCGGTCCGTGTCCTAGTTAAAGGGCTTTCTCTTCTGCAACAGCTGAGTAAGGCAGTTATCCATGTGACGCGGCTGCTCAAGACGGCCTCTTTTAGCTACTAAACTGATAACAGCAACATCCAGGAGGCATCAAACCAGTTTTTCCTGGCTGACATTCCCACTAAGACAAGGAACACTGTTAAAAGGTCAGCCTGTCTGCAGTCTCCTTGAAGAGGGTTGTCTCCAGCAGGTAGAAGAAGAGCCCACCTTTAATCCCCTTAAACGCACTGCGCCCGAAGGCATCGGATGTGTCTCCATGCTGACAAGCAAAACACTCTCCCGTTATGAATGGGAAATTCCCTCTCGATAAACACACGCCAAAACAATTTTTTTTTTAACATGACTTATCAAGTGGAGGACTCAACTCGTTTGGAGCTGTGCTAGAATATACATCAATCCTAATGCTGCACTGCTTCTGAAGGGTAGATGGCCTCCACAGAGGGAAGCAGGACAAATGAGTCGCAAAGGATATCAAGTCACAGACACACATCTGTCTCTTCCACACCCTGAACTGGTTTATGTTTCTCCAGTGGGAAAGGCAGGATGACAACTAAGATGTTTTTTGAGGGGCAGTGGTGGGAGCTGACTTCAGAACACAGTTGAGAAGAGATTATCTGTACTACATCAGGTTTAAGCGAAACGAATGCATCATCCAGTTCTGAGATCTGCCCTGGTGATTAACATACGTCATGAACACTATCATGAAAATGACACAGACCTAATATATCTAAAACACACCAAAGGATCATGCAGCGTGCTTCTGTTTACCAATACAAGTGCCCATAACACGACCATTAATTTAGAGACCTGGGTTTACCAAATTTTATGGTAAAAATTCCAAGTCTTGTTCTATAAATGCATTTAATAAATATAACATTTAGAGCCCTCCTGCTGGCATACTTCCTCTCAAGCAATCTTCCTGTAATCTGTTTCAAATTCTTAAATATTTATCAATATTTAATATTCATGTTAAAAGCAGATTAAAAAACAGCAACGAAGCAACCAAACCTTACTTCCGATGAGCTCATGCTATCTCAAGACCAAGGCTCCCGTCACACATACTGTTTATAGAATTATGAATTATGTTACTCATTTAAGCCTAGTTATTAACAATTCTTGGAAGTTCAGTAAAATGTTTATCAAGCTTTTTTGGAGACAGAATTTTTTGAAACCAGTAATCTGTTCTGTAGCTTGTAAACTCTGCTAAGTAGCCTATCTACATTCCATCAGCATCAGTCATGCACTAAGCAAGTGCGCACTGATGAATGATTTGTACATGTGGCAAAATTTTACAGTGTATTATCTGCAGGTTTTGTGGCAAAAGCTAATTCTGCTGAAGGGCAGCTCTAAGAAAAGGAAACTTGTTTTCATGTTTATATTTCTGACAAAGTCATGTACTAAAACTTCAGGAATGTAGAATAGTAACTACAGTTTTCCATGCTCCTCTTGACAGCAAGACAGAAGCTGCCAAAAAAAAAAAAATAATCACCAAACCATCCCAAATTCTTGTTTAGTTGATATTTAAGGAAGATGACAAAATTAAGAGCCCTAGTATACGAGATCAGTATATCATATCCTCAGTAATATCTTTTGTTTCCAATATCAGGTGTAAAGGTTCATACATTTTAAAAACTCTTCTCACCACCCAGAATGAAAATAAAACACTCCTTTAAGAGAACAGAACATCAGTCTTGTCAGCAAATCCAACTGTAATTTTTAAGGATGGTATAAAATTCAAACTCCTTGACGTAGCTAAACTGAATTCCATCTTAAATAAATGTTTATGCAGTTTAGGCATGCTATACATGCCTATTTGGATATTTCTGAAATGCAGAGTCCCACTGCAATAGTACACAGCACAAATACTTCCTAGCTTCTTCCCCAGTAAACGACAATTTTAAAGTCACATTAAAAACTGATAGGCAAACTTACCAAAAATCCCAAATTCAGTATACGCAAACCTTTTAGTCTGTTCTTTTCATTTTATTTGATTTTTAAATTGTAGTGTGAGGCAGAG
The DNA here is from genome assembly GCF_009769465.1 of Tauraco erythrolophus. Lineage (NCBI taxonomy): Eukaryota > Metazoa > Chordata > Aves > Musophagiformes > Musophagidae > Tauraco > Tauraco erythrolophus. The sequence goes on along the minus strand of NC_141478.1, from coordinate 15,484,635 downwards.
AGGGAAGCAAAAAAAGGCAAGGTAGCAGAATACCACCAGAAATATATACAATGCTTGAAGATTCTTTTTATATTTTATTTGCTAAGCAAAATCTTTTCCCCACACTCCTCAAACTACGCTGTTACTAAAGGATGCATAAAACTAAGTCTTCAAAAATTCCTGATTAAATCCGGATTTTAAGAAACAAAAAACAGAAAAGTTGAAACTAATCAGCCTGTTTCTTAACCTGTTCCCTGTACTCCAGAAGGCTATTCTAGCTGCGGCAGGAATCCTGGTCGCCAGTATTGACCCCAGGAAGATGCCGTAGTAGATAAAACGCTATCTTTTTGTTTATCTCTTCCCTGAACTCCTGAGTACTCTCAGTTTCTGTACCTCCAACACAGACTATTATATTTCTACAAATGGACTTCGACATGCACGTGATTATGAAAGCAAACGGGGTGTGTTACTCTTTGGTGCTCACATTTTGAGAAATATAGATCCGTCCCACAGAGCACCTGATCCCATCCCTAGCTGCTGTCATTTGCCCAAGGAAACCGACATAACCTTCGCTTTGAAGCATCAATAAAGCTTGTTGCAGACAAGCCACCCTTTTGGCAGGGGACCGCTGCTCAGCAGATTGGCAGTTCAACCCAATAGAGTGCAGCAGGGAAAACTCTCTCGGGCTGATGAATTGTAACTCATTGTTTTTTCAGTGGGATGAGGAGAGCAAAGAGAAGGACAAGGAACAGGAAAAAAAAAAATCCAGCTGACCAGTGTTTCCTACCTCTCCTTATTCAATGTCCACAGCCATGTACCCCTAGAGATCTTCCAGATGATCTTATATTTGTCCTGACTTACAAATGTTAGCTTTGACCTTGTCTAAGTTGCTGAGGGCAGCATATGGTACAGAACAGCTTTAATTGTACTTTTCTCCCTGTATACTAACTGGCCCAATACTAATAAAAGCAGAATTGAATCGTTCTTTTTAGCACCTGGTTGCTCCAAAATTTACAAACTGAAAACAATTTACGTTGATGTTAAAAGACTTAATACATTATTTATTGCATAACAGCTACAGAAAGGCATGTTGTCGTGTCATCTAAGCATTATGCAATATTATTAACATGTTTCTTTCTGCTGTAACTCTGAGAGTGATGGCTGCAGGTCAGGCATTTTCTCCACTAAAAAAATACCAAAATATACACACATATACTCAAATCCGAGTGTCTTTATTCATCCATAAACACGTACCCATATGTATGTATACATGTATGCACACACAGGGACATGTTTATAAATAACCTTTGACACTTTCAAAATTCTCAAGAAAAAAATCATTTTCTAAAAAAAATCCCAATATAAGCTAGTTTAAAAAAAAACACCAAATCACACAGCATCACATATGTGCAAACCATATATATATATATATATGTTGATTTTTTTTATCCCTTTTAAAATAAGCATCGTAGAAATCTCCCGTGAAAGTTGCAGTAACTCCACCTTGGAAAAGGGCTCAATAAAATCTCAGCCTATGCTGAGAAAAAGAAATATTTACTCAATAATTAAAAATACTCAGACTGGTATATCAAATTAACCCATACAAAGCGCGGAATACAACCATAATATCTAATAGATTCACAAATTTATTCTCATATAAAATAGTAGGTGATATAAAATAAAATACAATAGGTGATATAAAATAAAATATAATCAATGCTGTTCCTTAAAATGATTTATTTTGGTGACAGCTAACACATTACCCTATTGCGATCTACATAAAAATAATTCTACAGTACATTTATAAAACAACCATTTATTTCTAACTTGCAGGTGAACTGAGAAAAGTGGAATCTTTCAAATCTATACTTTATACACAAAGAAGATATAAAACTTCTATTACTTCAATATTATTTTGTATGATGATACTGCATTTTATAAAATTTAAATGAAAAGGCTCCAGTGAATGAAGAAGTTTGCTTTATTATATATTGGTAAAAAAAAAAATTAAAATGTTTAAAAAGTATAATTTAAATTTGTGCTATTATTTCTACCTAAACAATTTTTTTTTTCCCCTCAGATTGCAGTGGCGTTGGGGTTTTTTTGTGGGTTGTTTTTTTTTTTTGTGGTTGTTTTTTTTTTTTTTTAAATGGGGGTTAGGTGTTTTGATTTCTTTTTGAGTCTATAGCATAGCTCTTGAACGAAAGGGAAGAAAAGGCAAAACTTTTGACAGATGTAATTTTATATTATATATTTTTTTTTTTTTTAAAAAAAGTCTATATTAAACCAGAATAATTTCAATGTATCAACAGGTGAAGGACAAAAATAAGAGAAAAGAAAAAACAGGCTAAATCTTCTAGTTCAGTGCAAGGGCTTTATTTTCTTTATCAAACAGATTAAGATTTTTCTTCTTTTTAATTTGGTGAGGATGCTTGAAAAAAAAAAATATTTTTTAATAACACCTATTACACATAATGGTAAAATTTTACTCCTTAGCAAAAGATTTGTATCGAAACATTACTTTTCACTTTCATCTGTCCCTCCTAAAACAGATAGAAATTACAGAAATTTAGCCTCTGTTAATAATAAAAACCCCTGACTTTAATTTTTAAACTTTTTATTTACATGCCAGTGCACACATGACCATCTACTGAGGTGCTCAGATACTTCTTTTTTAGCTTAATATTAAGCTTTCTTCTGGCTTACAAATTTAAGAAATTGACAAGAATAAAACACATTTTAAAAGTTTAAAACATACATTTTCTACATGTCATTTCCCACCTGCTTTGTCTGTAAATAAGTCGGATTTTATATACATCAGCAGGTATCAAGGAATGTCAATATTCAAATTCTAATACAATAATCTAATGAGCAACATACTATCAACTACTAATTGACCAAACAATACATACAAAAGTAGTAAGGCATCAAGATTAGGGCATGCACTGTTCTCTCATTATGGAAAGGGTCGTATAAAGATGTGCCATACACACCAAGACGTGTGCTTCCAAAACTGTAAAACAAAAACCACCCCCCCGCCAACTTCACCTATCCTCCTTATGTATATTTAAATTACTAGTCTAGATGAACTTGCAGAATTCCTAGGAGAGAAAATGCTAAAAGCTAGTGAGATGTTAAAAAAAAATTTTAACTAAAACCTTGGGCAACATGATATAGGACCATCATATGATTTGTCATCTATTTACTAACTCTTCGAGCTCATAAAGGTCACCTCTGACCCATAACAGGCACATGCTATCAATTTTCAAGCTATGCTCTCCTACAGTACCAGCAGTTCCATCTACTATATGCCTGGAAATACTTAATAAGATCAAAGCCTTTTTTCCTGCTACAAGAACAAAGAGAAATGTTGTACTAGAGTGATCTGTGCTCTAGAAAGAATAAAATCAAAACTCCATGCGAGTTATATTCCCTTTGCTTCAGGGGTATTGTAGAGTTAATTTTACTTAAGTCTTATATATATCTTCACATAAAACTTCAAACAGATTGTTTGCCTAGAAGAGGACATGAAAGAAAAATAATTTCATATTTGAAAGGCAGCTGGCATTTATACCAAAGGAAATGAAATAGGGACCAGCCGATTTTACTCATTCCCCTAACCTCTCCTCCAGTATCTTTTCTGTTATTCAAGAAGCTCATACACAGTGTCTTTAACGAATATAAAGATCCACACTGTAATCATCACCGAACAGAAATCTCGGCAAAAAGTTTACTAATGAAGGCAGAGCTTACATAGGCCCACGGGAGGAGAAACGGGAGTGAAAAAAAAACACACAACCCACAAAGAAGATCAATATCAGCATCTGTCTTTTTCCTATTTAATGTTATTTTTATAACATAAGAAAGCCAAAACCACATACAACATAAACAGACTCGAAAAAACATACTGTGTTAAATTTACCATTGTATGCTAATTTTTATACACAAACATAAGAACTGTTGTCATATGAACCTAAAAACTCTAAGTACTGACCGTGAAACAAGAACACCCCATTCAATTTCCAGAAAGTCAAACCCAGAGATTTACTCTTTTTCAGAACCCGCATTTCCTTTTTCTCCGGTGGCTGTAGCAATAGTTTGATTATGATTCTACGGTTGTTTCAAAATCACGCAAGTGAAACACGAGCGGCTCTGGGCACGGCGCCGTTACCGGGCGGCGAGCGGATGCTCGGCCCGCCGGGCTGCACGGTGCCCGGCCGCACAGCGGCACCGACTGCAGCGCGCTCCCGAGGGCTGCTCCGCACCCGTCCGGAAGAGGAGAAGTGACAAAAATCCCCAAACCAACACCGGACCCCAGGGAACGCCGCGAGCACGCGGGCACCCAAACTTCCCCGCGCTCCTCAGCGGGCGCGGGCGGGAGCGGCGCGCGGCAGCGCGGCCCCGGCCCGGAGCGCCGCCTGCCGCCCCCCGCGCTCCCGCGGCGCCCCGCTCGGTGCTGCGGTCCGTAACTGAGGAGACTTTCGTCTCCCGCGGCCCGGTACACAAAGCAGCCCGCGAACGCCAGTGCAGTTCCTCTCAAAGCCCCGCCGCTCGCTCCGGCCCCGCCGGGACGGGAACGGGCTGCCCTCTGGAAAAGCACCCCCCGCCCTCAGAGGAGCCGCGCCAGGCGGACCCTTGAACTTGTATTTGCCCGACGGCCGGTCGCCAGCGCGGCGCGGCCGCCCGGCGGCTCCCGAACAAAGGCGGCCGCCCTTACCGTCTTCCCGTTGTAGTAGTACATGAGGGAGTTGCTGCCCACCCCGGGGACGGGGTACGCGCAGTACATGGCGAGGCTGGCGGCGGGCCGGGCTCAAGTGCACCGCCTCTCTCCACGACATCCACCCGCCCGCGCGCTCCTCCGCGCCGCCCGCGCACATGGAGCGCCTCAGAGGCGACTTATGCAAAGCAGGACTGAACCATCTCCGGCCGGCCGCGGGGGTAGGGCCGCGCGCGGGGCCCCGCCAGCCCGCCGCGCCTCCGCCTCTGCCCGCCGCGGCCCGCGCCCCGCTCTGCCCGCCGGCCAAGGGCGGGGGCGCGCGCGCTGCAACCCGCGCGCGGGCCCGAAGGCACCGGCAGCGCGGCACGCGCAGCCGAGCAGCCCGCGAGCTGCAAGGGAGCAGCGAATGGATACGTCCCGAGCGAGTTCATCTTACGCTTTTTGTTTTAATTAAATTAGAGCACTCGTGGCAGCGGAGACGCTGCTCGATGCAGCTCCAGCCACGCGGCCATCTGGCTCTGCCTAAAGTTGCTTCCAACTTCGGCGAACGCTGCTGGGAGCGAGTCCCAGGAGAAAGCGGGAGCGCCCGGGCAGCGGAACCCCGCGCGCAGCCAGCGCTTCCTGGGCCCCGGCCCGCCGCAGGGCCCCGGCTGCCTCCCGGGCAGGGAAGCCTGGGTGATGCAACCGCCCCAGCACGCAGATAACATACGCCATGTGCTTGGCTTTAAAAAAATAATGAAAAAATTAAAAAATAATCATGTAAATAATTTCACTTTATGGAATTATCCAAATCCCATCTTTAAGATACGGTATAACAAGTACGACGGTCCTTTGTAAACACGAGCCCAGCCTCCCTTTATATCGTGTAATACATTTTTGTATGAAAAAAGCGATTTTGTGCCCATATAAGAAAGGAAAGAAAAGAAAAGAGAAGGTGGGGGGCCCCAGCACCATGGGCGCGTGGCAAAAATGTGAGTTATGCAATACAGCAAACAGACAGCAACTCCCAGCACACAGCCCCCTCAGTATTTGCACATTATGCCTGGAAAGCCTTTCTGCTTCTTCCCTGAGCAGTGGCAGGAACTAATACTAACTCCTAACGAGGTGCACGCTTTTTTATTTTCTACATACGAACGCAGTTGGTTATTAACTTAGCTCCTGATACGTCAGATATGGATTTCAATCCAGGGAAAAAAAGGTTAAAGCAAACCCACATTTCTCCACCTCTAACTGTGTCAACTGCCAATGCTGTGAATTCTCCCTGCCTCCTTCCTGACAAAAGCAGGAAAATACTTCAGGATAAGGAAAAAAAATGGACAAAGTTCAATTCAGCAATTTACAGGGAAAGCAAGCAAGTTGCAGAAATTCAGCTCACTCTCCCAAGCACCTTGTCTGTCAGGGGAATCTGCTCAACTAAAAAGATCTGCAAGGGCAACAAATTGACTACAGTCGAATACTATGGCCAGATAAAAATCTTAGTGGGTCTTCCATATAACATCCATCATCTCTGGATGTAACTATCGCAGTGTCTGTAAACATACAGAATACACACATACTGACAAAAAATATTCACACCTCCATCTTCAGACACTTTTTCAGTGAACTCTTCCAATCGATTAGGAAACTACTGTGCTCAGAACATGTTGGCAAATACGCCCTGAAGTTTACATCAGCTGAAGAACACTTGCATTTTTGCTGCAAGTCCAACTACACATCCAGAACTACTTATCTATGCAGTAAAGCTAATGACATCTGAACTGAACTCTTCTCCGATACAAAAGGCGTAGCAGCAGCAGCTGCCAAAAGAACATCACTGTACTTCAGACTATTAAATCACCAGGCCCGCAGAGTGACTTGCGGCTTCCTCCTTCCCCTAGGGACCACAAAGTCCCCAGAGAGCCCGTAAGCAGCTTTGATTTGCAGCTAACAATGTCATTCCTTAAAGCTTCTCACTAATGTTCAGGACTCTACAGATGAGATATGCTAAAAGATCTTCAGATCTTTGCATGTGCTACTTCTCATAGTGCACTAGATTAAAGTCTCCAATTCAGACTAAAGTGCAACGTAGAGAAAACCTAAACACCAGAAAAGGTGCTTTCAGCTTGCAAGAGCTGAAATAGTAAAGAGAACTCTCTTTTTCTGAAATAATTCAAGCACACAAACTTTCAAATCATTAAAAATAATTCCAGGGTAACTGGAGTTGGTTCTTTGAAGTAAAGACTATCTATCATCAACATAGTTGTAATTGCTACTGCGCCTCCATGCACATATGCCCAATTTTCAAAATACTTGTATTTGAGATGAAGAGTGTGATTCAAGCCCCCTCTCAAATAACAGGCATTATTCACATGGATTACAAGCAACTGGAAAGATGTTAAAACATACAGCAGAAAAAACCCACACTTTACCATGTAGCACTGGGAGGGGGCCTTCTGTGCATCACAACTGCCCCATACTTGTACAGAGCAATTGTAATGAAAAACAGAGAGGTAATATTAACTGGTAATATTTACTAACACAATTAACATTTATCAGTACAAAGAAATGATTGACGTTGTTCACCATCACATGGGTAAGACAACAGCAACAATTTGGTCAATAAAACTGAGTAACGCCCCTGCAAATGCTGTCTGTCTGTAGACAAACTAGTTTAAAGACTGGTACCTCCAGATAATGAGTCAATAAATTAATTTGCTCCTGAGTTACTCCCCCACAAATCAAAAAGACAACAATTTCCTTTTACTGAAAGAGGAATTAGTTGTCCTACCCCAAGTTTCACTGGTGGGATAAAATCTTAGTGTACAATACTTGAAATTTATTACTGTATCTGCTCTACGTTTACTGTACAAAAACATTGTTTCTCACAGGATATTTGCTACATTGATTCACCTTACAGGATCAAACCATAATTCCATCAAGTATATCAAACTTTAACCCACAGAAGTTTACGTTCACCAGAAGAGATGAAAAATAAACCTAACATGGAAGAATTTGGAAGACTGCACAAGAAATTGTGATGTTGTTACCAGTTACTCTGTATTTGCAGAAACTACTACCAGATAAGTATTCCGAAAGCTCCTGAAGTCCAAACTAAGTTTTTGTTTTGTGGTTGCAGTTTTTATAATCCCCATTTAAGCCAAGCAACAGCTGCTCTGAAATTGGTTTTCTTAAGAGAATCATGTTACAGTGAAATGAATCATAGCTGGATCAGCGATACTGTACTTGGTACAGTTGTTTACTCCATTTTTCCTTGGTGACAAGTCAAGGGTTAATCTTATGACTCAGCCTGACAAAACAAGTCAGCTGGAGACAGGGCCAATTTTTTAAACTTGATTTCAGACAGACATGCCGTCAGCAGAGGAGCACTGAACTGACATGCACTTTGTAGTCGGAATTGTTTCCACTCATGACCCTACACTGTGTGTCAAAAACAATAAACTGCCTGTTTCTAAAGTATGTAAAGAGATTATGAAAGCTGATGCAGAGCGAAATACTGACCTAATAATAAACCAAGCTACCTGTAGAATGGTTTCAAAGATTGTTTTAACACTAAGAGATTTTGTGAATGAACTACAAGTTCTCCCTGAAAACAAACTTATGTGAAATACATTTTTCTCCAACTTGTCAAAGCCACAAAGCAAATACACAATAAGTATATGCAACTCATCGTTTGAATTTATAAAAAAATAAACAATTTCTCCAGATCACTGAAAATTGTACCATATGAAAGACAATTATGTAACTGTCTCGATGGATGAGAGCCATCCTCTGGTCAAATGTATTCTATAACAAGACTGAAATATCAAAATACTTTAAAAAGGTTAATCTTTTTTATCACAGTTTTATTATTTTAAATAGGTCTATTCAAACACAAAAACTAGCAAAATCTTTTACAATGAATTATAAGCAAGTAGAAATTAAAGTTCCTTTTCCACCAACAAAAGCTACTGTGATGTGTGAACCCAAGTATCGTGAGTTTCCTCAGGGAGAGTTGGCTTCAATCCTGCTGAAAAAATGGTAACTTGGTAAGAGCCCAAACCTGCTTTTGATGGGGATACCAATTCTATTGTTCTTACTAATTTCCATTTAATTTCTTAGGGGCTAAGTTAACCTGCTATCTTTGGAAATAAGGCAAAGGCAACTGCCCTAGAAGTCTCTCCTTTCCTCCCCTCCCTGTCCAAGGTGGAAACTTATCAATTTCAACCACATTCGACAGAGGAACAGAAGTTTCTCAAGTGATTAAGTTCTTACCAGTTCTAAGAAAACTGAGACCTGAACAGGAGAGACAGAACCCAACTGATGTCCCGCCAAAATAAAGGCAAGGAACGGGGAATAGAGGATAAAGGACAAATGCATAGAAAATTAGTCAGATACTGAACAACCTGTTGCTAATTAAAATATACATAGTAACTTCGAGCTGCGTCTCTTGCAACAATTCAGGGAAAAAAAAAAAAAAATAAATCTAGCCATCTTGGAACTCCAAACAGAACTTATTTTCAAACCAAACATTTATGATGATTAACTACAGCAAGGCCAGAGTTAGGATCACCAACAAAGGATGCATTGAACATCATGCATAATGTAGCTGTTGGAATGGGCAAGACTTGAAGCCTTAAGAAACAAACCTGGCTCTTGTAACAGGAAAACACATCGTTTATTCCATCATCCTCCATTTAATTCATCAGTTAAGTAAATGTTAATTTATTTTAAAAATGTGAAGCATAGCCTTCTGTTGTTAACCAAACACTAAGTATGCTGTTCAGCAGAGAAAGAGCAGACTGTGTGGAAGACAATTTTAAATAATTCAGTGGACCAAATTTGATAGGCAAAACCCCACAATATCCAAAGGAAGATGTTTTAAACAAATTACTTCACTCATCTATGCAAGATCTAAAATAGTTTGGTGGCTTTCCGGTTCAAAAGCTTTGTCTTTAACTTCACTTTTAACATTCATGTTACTATAGCCAGGGAAGAGGGGACAGTTTGAAGTGATCGAGAACAGACAACAAATACTAATGAAATTGATATCAATTGCTATCCTTTACTTTTACCAAGAAATGTTACAAGGTTTTTCAGGGGTTAAGGGTGGTTGTTGGGTTTTCTGTTGTTGGTTGGGGGTTTTTTGTTTGTTTGCAAAAAACTCCAGTTACCTATGACAGATATGGCTAATTTTGTCCTTTTTTTTGGTTGTTTGTTTTGGGAAACTACAGCAAGGAAGTTTCCTTTTCAGTAGTTTTCCAAACAATATTGAATTTCAGATGTTTAAGCTTTTATGTAAATATTTTATTAGAATGGAAAGAATAAGGAAAAAAGTGCTGTGTAGCACATTGTTTGGAATCAAACAAAAAATTTATCTGAGAAGGTTTTAAAACGTGTTTCAAAATATTTCAAATACAACTTCGACAGGATACTGCTCAAATTCAGAATTTTTTATTATTTTGCTGAAAATATTAAGCACTTAAGGTTTGAAAGCCTCTATATGAAGCTCTTAACTATCCATATCTGCATTAGAAATTACATAAACATGTTTATTATCCTGAGGCAATAAATGATCCCATCAGAAGCCTGATAATCATAATCGATAAAAGTGTTAAAAACCTACCCAATCTAAAAATGTGTATAGCCCTTAAAAGAATTTTAAAACCTAAATGAATTAGCAAGGCTGTGTTACTGACCCTTGCAGAAAACTACCAGAAATACAAATCTTTTCACATCAACTCACTGTGGCCAAGAAAATCTATTTGAAAAATTAGAAAGGTGATTAAGGGGTCCCTCTGCTGGTCCAACCTCAGCATCATTTAACTTTTATTTCATTCCTGAAGTACAGTGCATTTTTCACTTTCTCCCCTCACCAAAGCCATGCAGCTACACCTGCACTTGTGAGATCTCCCTGAAGGTGGCTCCACAGTCAACACCTGAGCCCGGCCTAAAGTCTCAACACATACACACTTTCTGAACTTGCTAAATAATTCGGTGTCAGAGAAGCTTCAGAACATTGCATGTCAAAACGTGGAGAGCTAGCTGTGTCTCAGCCTGCATTTCCTTGCATCTCCCCCTTTCTTCTGTACTCTGATTTGCTGCTTGGAAAGACACTTTTGCAAATGAAGCTGAGTGAGCCACCAAAAGCCAAACGAGCAATTCTTCTGCCATCCGCAGTTAGGAGTCTGCCTACTACTTCCCTACAGGCAAAAAACCACTAACAGCTAATCCTAGCTATCAGTGCAAATGGTATGAAATCCCGTAACTAAATCTCCAAGACTGGACAGCTTGCTTTCTTTATAAGTCTTGACATCACAAGAAACTCTGTGGCACTAAAACAAGAGATAATTCAGTTATTGAATTAAATTTCTTCACTTCAGTGCGTAAATACACACCTTCATCTGAAATTTCATTTAAAGATTATGCAATGCTTTAATTTCAGCACCAATCTTTTGAAAAACCAAGCATTTCTGTACTGCCCATTTCTGACAAACAGCAGTCACAGGCAAAGCAACCTGCTCAATACTTGGGCTGAGCAAGCAACTGAAAGGAAACATCTCGGTTCAGCAGCACATGGAAGTCCAGCAACACAACCTTGATCACTACTTGCCCAGCTGACTTTGAGGGTTCTAAAAGCCTTTCCACCAAAACCACAAGTATTATCAAGCAAAAGACACTAAGAAAGAGTCTTCAAAAAAGCTTTTATCCTTATCTATTGTTATAAAACACCACACTAATTTATGGTAATGGACACATTAATCTTTGAGGTAAAGCAGAAGTCGCAGCAATTCCATGTAACTTCTCTCTAAATTACCCAAGCTGCAATTCAGTCATGTTATTTTTTCAGATAACAGTTTTAGAACTATGCACAGATTTCAGGTCCTTTTATGCAGATCTACACTCTAATTTAAGAGCATCTAATATGCTCGTTTTGATATACTGTGAAAACTTCAAAAATAAAGTATCTCCAGTAAATCCAAACACATGGAAATAATTCCACATTATTATATATCCCTATATGTGTATATGCACGATTCTTGCAGAGAAGATTCCTCAATTAAGCAACTTTACAATAATTCCCCACAGTCAGAGGACAGGATAGATTGCAATTAAAAAAATGCTATTGAGAGGGTTACTTAAGTACCTTCACCCTAATTCAGTGAGAACTTGATCTGAACTCTCATAACAGGACTTTGCAATGGATTGCTTAGTTTTTTAATGACAGCTAAATGTTCTTGTTTAGCAAAGAGCAGGTGGGATGCTATAATCTGAGGTTACTGCTGTTTTCAGATAGATTTCAAATAAAGGCCATGTTGAAAAAAACTACAGTAATCTAACCAGAAAACCAGGTCCTTTTTTTTAAATAAATATAAAAATCTCAAAGAAAGACTTTTACTTGATTTGTAATATAATTTTGGGCTTGGATGTATTATATATTTGCTTTTTGTTCAAGGTCACAGATGACCATAAAAAGCAGTATGGAGCAAGTCCCTAAAAACTTTATCCTTTGAATCAGGTGACCGAAGAACAAGCATAAGGCAGAAGGGAAGATGGAAGACAGCCTCGAGGAAAAAATCCCAAGTTCTGTGTTGCATTATCCATAAGGCTTTATTTGCTCAGTATCATTACTTAAAGTTGCCTTCTAAAACACAGCACAGCATCAGAGGCAAGGGTCAGGCGAGTTACTGCTGTCTTTGAGAGTGTTAGATACTCAAGACGAGGGAGAATGACAGTTGAATGTATCACTTGACTGCGCAAGGAAACTCAGAGCAGCTCTGAACAAACTAAATGCTGCTTTTTATATTTTGACACCATTTCTGGCCAGCTGGAGCAAATCTTAGGAAAAAAAAAAAGTCCCACTAGAAAGTCAGTGAAACACATCATCACAGTCAGTTAATCATCACACAAAGTATCTACCCAGGATGCTCCAAAGTTTTGATTCAGAGCCACAGACTTCATAAAGGTATTCCAAGGATGTTGCTTTACACTAGGCTACTTCAACACACATTGAACTTGCTACTATTGAGGATAGTTCGCTAAATAAAGTCCACTCAGTGTGGTGAAAGTTATGTTATTTTTAATACAATCTAAACATTGAAGTCTCAAAAATCAGGTTTCAGATAAACATTCATAGGACTGGATCCTTCCCACTCCATCATTTCAAATCATCTCCTTTCACTCTTAGGGAGGGGTGGAGAAAAGAGTGAGCACAGAAGGGACTAAGACCTATTATTTTTCTGCTGGTATCATTGGTATCTTTATGAGACATCTCTTGAAATAGATTTCTCAAGCTCAGTCCTAAAAGACTAGCATGATAACAAAAAGAAAAGTACCTTAAATGTTTGGGAGGTAGTTCTATGCATAGAATCATAGAACGGTTAGGACTGGAAGGGACCTCAAAGATCACCTAGTTCCAAACCCCCTGCCATGGGCAGGGACACCGTCCACTACACTAGGTTGCTCAAAGCCTCATCCAGCCTGGCCTTGAACACTTTCAGGGATGGGGCGAGCAAACCAAGTTTTCTCTGGCTTTGCTTCATAAAGAATTCTTGCAATAAGTTAGTGCCCATGGACTATATGCATACTATAGAGGTGATATATGATGAACCTCTATAATCGAGCTATAAATTGTCTTAAATGTATTGAAAAATGTAATGAGTCTGAATTTAGAAAGAGATGTCTGGTATTAGAAAATATTCATTTGGTGGCAATCTAAAGTTTAATATTAAAATGATAGTCTCATGTACTGTGGAAAGTCTGCAATACTCAAAACAGTTATTAGAAATGGCACTACACAGAAAACAGTCATTTGTGCCTATGTGTCACAGCTGATTTTCTGTAGCAAAAATCAACCGACACGATGTATTTCAGGTTATTTCTTTGATATGAGACTAATGAAATGGCAAAAGAATGATGATAGATATTCACACTATTTTTCTTAGAACTATGACCTCATGATAGCTACTAATTATGGTACTAATCATAAATATTAATTTGAAATATTTTCTGACTACACATGTAAATAGTACGTTTCTGCTCACAGCCCATCCCTAATTAGATGGCAATCTCCTTGTGTGTTTCCAAGTGAGCCTCACTTTTCTTTCTTCTCCCTCTGTGGAATGAACTGCTCTTTGAAAACCCTGACACTCTGCTCTTCTTAATTCAGCCTCACCGATTAGTTACGACTGGTTTCAAGTCACATGATGTTATTAGTTTCTTGGCTTAGTTAAGGTCACTCCTACAATCAGAAAAATTCTCAGGAATACAACCGTTTTGAATCTCTGAGGATAATGTAACTCACTGAACAGTACTTTTCCCTCCTACTGTAATATGAACGGCACATCATAATCTTTCTGTTCGCTCAAGCCTGGCTTAAGCTAACAGTGAGAAAAAAATAAACCACTGATTGTTTAGTTTCTATCCTCCCCACAAGGCTTTAAATTTAGTAGTTGCAGTTTAACATAAATGCTTGCATGTCAACATTCAAAATGTTTTGGGCAATGACTCATCACTTAGCAACTTACGGCAGGAAAACTTCAAAATGCATTTGCCTGGTGCATTCAGTTTTTATAGTAAAAGGACAAGTTCAGATTGAGCTGTGTTCCAGAAAGTAACTAAACAATACATTAGAACTTTTCTCTGTAACTATTTTACTTTAGGCCCTGATAAGAACACACAAAAAGATAAACCTCAAAGCAAGTAATTTCAGAAAATACCATGCAAATCCAAGAGAAAAAGAAACAAACTAGAGGAAGATATTTTTTTTTAGTCATTATTTCTTAAAAGATTATTAAATTACAGTTATTTAGGAAATTAAATTACTGCTGAGTATCCGTTGACATGGTAGCCCTATACTAACACAAAAACATTGCAGAAAATCTTTTAGAAACTGAAAAATTAAAACCTCCATAGATTTGTATAACAACATTAAGTATCATCTTTCTTGTGACTTTCCATATCATAATTAAACTTCTCTGCACTATCTATGAGTTAAATCAATTTTTACCTTGCCCACAATACATTCTGACTTCTTATCAAGGTATATTTGAAATAAAGACAACACTTACATAATTATCAACTCAATTTAAATTTCCTATGATACTCAGTGAAATTTAGTTTCATGTCATCTTCCAAACACATAGTATCTTGTATCACCTTTTTTTTGGTAATATATAGTTTTACTTCACGGCTCTATTCAGCACTGAAAGCATCAAAATACAGAGAAACAGTCCTTAAAAATCGCAGCATTGCAATCATTGATTATTCACAATAACCACACTATTGCGCAGATCAGTGCAATGTTAATAGAAATAAAATTTATCAACATTTTGTTGTCTCCATTCTTCTCACAGAAGAAGAATTAAATGAAAGCCATTTGAAAAATACTGCTTCTTAAAATTAAAGCCTGGTAAGAGAAATGAGAGAAATTTTTCATTCGCTAAAATGATCTCTTTACCTGGCTGATGCTACTAAATATTAAACATGTAATGTAAGCTTTATTACTCGCTTAGAATTACAGTAATAAATTACACGAAAATTGCACTGCTATGTGTTTTAGCTTCTCTGACATTTTAAATATATTTTTGTTAATCTAGCAGAAATCATCTGCTAGACTGTAAAGCCACCCTACATAACACGCAACTGTTAAAATGTAAATTGCCAAACTATTTTTAGCTGGTGCTGAAGGGGAGGAAAAAAAAAAACGGAGGGGGGAGAAGGAAGAAGAATATTCCTGGCCTCGGGAATAATGATTTGAGGCATTGTGTTCATTTTGTTTATCAAGCAGCTATTCAGCCTCTAGCGGGGCCCAAGTGCTTATGCAAGCGAAAGCTTTTAAGAGTGCCTGCAGCTGCAATCCTGGCTTCCAGGTAGGCTGCAGGTTCAGAGCACAGCTGCCCCAGGCTATCCATACTATCTCAGCTCCATCTGGAAGTACGGTGAAAATAGGATTTCAGATCCCAGTTTCTGTATATATCACTGCGAGCAGGGGGAGGGAGAAGGGAAAGAGAGGGAGGAGAGAACAGGGGAGACACAAGGGCTAGAAGACACTGTCCGTACTTCAGGCTTAACCCGAAATCCAAAGACCAGACCCATTTTGCTCCCACAGTATTGCTGTTGCCGGTGCCGCGTGTTCCATTCAGCCTCCCCGGCTCTGAGTTATGACTCATCCGAGTGCACCTGCGCCCATGTGTTAAGCAGCGCCAAATAAAAGCCCAACAGCCATTTACACAACAAAGGGACGTACCCCGCGAGGCAGCGGAGCTGCCCCCTCCCCTCCTGTTTGTTCTGAGCGGGGAAAAATAATTCTGTCCTTCACTTCACTGGGGATTTTTCACTTCACGTGGATTTTTAAATGCAGATTCATTTATAAACAATTTTCTTCCTTTTAAGAATAAAGCATATTTAATACCACAAAACACCCCTATAGCATTAGATTATCACAGCCATTAATGATTTTTCCACCAAAACCCTTCCAACCTTTTTCATCAAAGCCCTGTATTCTCGAAGGATAAATTTTCAAGCAAAGAGGGATCAACAAACTAGTTGCTTGAAAGCTTTCCTGATGCTAGGCTGAAGTTAGGAAAGGCTTAATGAAGGCTTTAAAATCCACCAGGGCTTCACAATGAACATCTGACTCGGTGATTTATGCATATTAATAACCTCAGTCCTACTGAGGCAAGCTGAGCTGTACATGTCCTCCGAATCTTAATGTCTTCAGCTCCACTGGGATTATTACAAATGTAAATTTCTAAGATTCTCAGCTATTAATCTCTGTCTGTCCTCCTGTTCAGCAACATAATGACTAATTAAACATCAAAAGACCTGTACAGGAGATCTTCTTTGACAGCTCCTGGCCCAGCTCTCTTCCCAAGAGAGGAATTCAAATGACAGGGACAAGTGGGTAGGAGCATATGAGCAAGCTACAAATCACTGCTATGAAATCTAAAAATTCCACATCAAACATGTATTTAGTCCTGCAGAACCACTCCCAATTACCTAGGCTCGCTGTTGGTGTCCAGCAGTCAGCCTTCCTAACGCTAAAGCCAAGTAACACGTACGTATGTCAGGTAAAGAGGGCACACTTAGAGCTCCATCAGTTTATGATAAGTGAAAAGCACAGTACTTACAGAAGAAGGCAAACCAGGGGGCACCTTTCTTACTTTCTTTGTCTGTAGAGGATCTGTGCACAGAAAAGAACGTTTCATCAAGAATCAATGTTATAGCTGAAAAAGAATAAACAGCTACACTACACAGTTTTTTCTTTCCACGATGGATTTCTTTTTTCCCATTTCATGCATTTTTCATTCTGTGCCAATGAAACTCGTCTTTCACATCAATACAATACGCTTAAATATGTAACATATTAATGTTCTCTAAAATAAAGCTCTGCCAAAAAATTACTTTCAATTCTTTCCATAAGGCAAGCAGTTAATCCTAAGAACAGCAGCACTGAAGGGTACGCTGATGCCCTTATACACTTGCTAAGAAACCAAGTAATGTTTTGAGATGTACAGGAAAAACAGAGGATTACAGAGAGAAATACTTTCCCTTTCTGCACTTCAGAGTAAAGATAAAACTATCAAAATAATTTAAGACATTTATACTCTAAAAATACTAACACGATGTAAATTTCTATAGCTTTTAGACTATACCAAGGTTGTAAATAAACAGCAAATTTAAAGACCTAATTACTTTTTCTAAGTAATAAAGGCAATACAACTCAAATTTGCATGCAATAGTAAAGTTGGAGGTATGATACCTGCTTGCTTCTACCAATAATTACTGTAACATCACAAAAGCACCCAGCAATTTCACTACCTAAATCAAGGATCTGAACCAGTTTAATGAGCTGCTAATACAATTAATCTGAACAGTATGCATGCAAAATCAAAGTTAACTGATGTTCTGAAGATCAGTATCTGACAAGATTACCAGTTCTACAGTTGACCAACTGAGCCTTGAATTAAAATACGAAATTCCTATTTTTCTATTTTCATTCAGAACGTTTAATCACAATTTTACCATATGATATGACAAAGATAAAAGTGAGAATATCTGCTGCATATCTTTACTCTGATCAATCCCCATAGGGCATGTTTGAAGAGAAAATAGGAGGACTTCTGGAAGAGATATTCTGCACTTGAAGTGTCACCTAGAAGGGAACACTGGTTGGTTTCAGTGAACTTTAGTAGCAAATTTAAAGAGAGTTTGTTAAAATCCTGGTCAAGCAACTCCTTCTCAGGGATAAAACCACCATAATTTGACTTCACTTCAAATTCTCAGGCAGCAGTTTTGCAAGATTTAACTAGTCTATTAAAAAAATATATATATAGACATACTTTCTCAAGCCATTGGAAACAAGACTCAAGATAAAAGTGCACGCCCTTTTCCTGGCATTTCTGGAAAAATATTTTCGTAAATTTGTAACCATCACCTGCCATGTCCCAAGTTACAGTCCCCTAGATTCGGCCACGACAGAAAGAAATACCATGCTATTACCAGTTTGAACAGGTTTATACCTCTTGGGCTTCTCTTTCAAGGAAAACAGTAAGAGTACTACCTGGGAAACACTACACTTAGCTTCATTTTGTTTAATTGAATAATATCTGGAACTTATTTGGTAAGTTATATATAGTTTGCACAAGAAACTAACTTAATCACATATTCAAGTATATTATAGAAATTAGACAGTCTCTTTTAGGATTCTCTCTCAATCATAAGAATGGTTTGGGTTGGAAGGGACCTTCAAGATCATCTAGTTCCAAGCCCACCTGCCATGGGCAGGCACACCTTCCCCTAGATCAGGTTGCTCAAAGCCCCATCCAACCTGGCCTTGAACACTTCCAGGCCCCACCATAACCTCTCTGCCCCCGTCAGTCTCACTCTCTGTCTACCCAAAGTCATGCCCTAACAGCCTCCCTGTTACTCTAAACCATTGTAGGTTACTATTATCATAGTTTCTCACTAAAACCAATTCAATGGAGGGTAAAATTTAATCCAACTACTACTAATAATAATTTTAAAACCCAACACTTTTCTATTAAAGTTCAAACACCCTTCCAAGCAGTAAACAATTTCATTAAACTTTCTTCAGACTGTTCCTCTTCTGAAACAGATCTGAAGAACTTCTGCATTTGATTCTCTTATTCTGAGGAACATGAATACTTACAAAATATTTGTAAAGACGACAACTACTGTTTAATCTGGAGTTGTCTTTGACAACAGGTTAAAATGCTATACAAAAATGGCATTAACATACATATCTATACACACACACATATATATAGGTAAAAGTTCCAAAGTAATATTTTTATAATTACAGCTTTAAAAATAATTTTAAGCATGTTCAGGACTATTTTAAAGCCTAACAAGTTTGCAGTTCTAGTGAATACTAAAGTTACTTCAAGAAACAATTTACATTTGATGAAATCTTATTTTGGCTAAAGTATAGTTTAAGTTACATGGTTCCAACAAACAAGATTTTATTATGGAACAGAAGTGCTACTCAGAATGAGGGGCATTAAAAAAACCAAACATGTAACTAGAGTAATCCTAATGACATAACATGCTAACACTGAAATATGGTGGCTTTTAAACCAGAATATCAGGTTACAGTCTCTCTTTTTGTACCAAAAGAATTTTTCAAAACTTGCACACCCAATTATTCAGGATAGTCTTACAGCAGAAACGATAGAACAGCTGGCTCATTCTTGATTCCCTAATTCAATACAAAGTCTTGAGAGCTATGAAATATTACCACTGACTATGACCAAGTAGGAAAATTCTATTTATCTCTCAGTATCTCCAGAATAAAATATGAATACTGTCATAGGATTATAACAGTTTTTAAGCAAGTTCCCACCTGCATATTTCACAAGGTAGTTTAACTTTAGGATAAACTACTAGGTCTCCAATTGCTAAGAACTTTAAAGGCATGTTGAACCAATTACAATGAACTATATATTGCCCTGAATAAAGTTACTTTTAGCATATAAAAGGATAATTGTTTCCCCTTTGTGTCTTTCCCCTACTAAATAATGGTAATGACCTCAAGGTCAGGCATTTCCAGGAGTTAATGATGGCATGGGTTAAGGGCACTCAGCTGGTCATCAGCTCCTATCCATCTGTCATTATTGCTTTTGCAATTAAGGGTTTATTGGAGTCTCTTGTTTGTTTTATAAGCAATACTGACCAGTGTTGAATCCAAACTAGCATCTCAAAGAAAAGGTTATTAATTCCAGTTTCTCTCTTATATAGCAGTTTGCTGTAATTTGAACTGCTCAGTACAGAGCACTCTCCAGCATGTAAAATAAACTGTCAAAGAAAATCATAAAGCCTGTAGAAATACATCATGAACAAAAGTTTTAAAACTGTCTATATTACTCACCAAGAGCTGGTGAGTCATGAAGTGGTCTTCGGCGTTGGTTTGTGCCAGAAAACGGGTAGTAGGGTGTTCCAGGTTTTCCCGAGGATGACAGCTGACCTGGACTTCCAAGCCCAATATCTGATCGAAGCAGACTAGACTGCAAAATATACAGAGAAAAGCAAAATTAAACTCTATAATAACTCAGCTGTTAACATACCAGGCTAACAAACTATTAAGCACACATACTGCTCTTGGCATTTATAGGAATTTACTGGGCTTTCACTGAAGGTCTTACAGTTCAAAAAAATGTTGACTTTTTAAAATTAGTATTCGGAGAATATACTATAGCATAATTCAGAAAGGCAGAGCAAGTTTGGCTGTGAGCCTCCAAGAAAACATAACCATTTCGTTTAAAACATCTGAAAGAATCAATTCATACTTAAATTCTAAACAAAAATCGTAATACTTTGTTTAGTTTGCAATGTAACACCTCTTCTATTACACAATATAAACATAATTGATAAAAACTGCTAAGAGTTTATAGTGTGACATTAGGTTTTAGCACATACTTAGAAATCCAGACTTATATTACATTCATAAAAACATGGAATAATTGTCCAAAAAAATCAAACACAGACAAAAGAGATAAAAGATTAGATAAATGCACAGAACATAAAAAATTATGACATTTTAAAAACTTCAAACCAACAATGTAGTTGAACCCGTATGCTTTTTTTGTTCCCTTTTCATGCAGTAAATACAAAAACATTCTCAGCACTTAACAAGTGCATTACATGCTGTTTGGCCTCGCGTTATTTGGATTTCTTCTGTGAAACTGAAATGAATGTTGGTGATTTATGAGAACATATTTTTTCCATGGTTGATATTATGCTTAGCTTTGTTTTAGTCTGAAAATCCCCAGACTTGAAGCAAAACCCACAGGACTGTTTGTACAGAAAACATCATGCTACCAGGCAGTAAAAATGCATTCACTGCTACTTCATCCCTGGCTGTTGCATACAGCTTTCCGCATACAGCAGCACCCATTCGGTGTTACACGCAGCTAAAGACACTCTGCTTGTAATATTTGCAAAATCAGATAGCATTTTAAGGTCACCATAGAACCAGTGGCCTTCAGAACCAAGCGATTGGATTTCTTCACACTGCCATTATGCAGCGCAGTCTTACCATGATAAAGGAG
This sequence comes from Tauraco erythrolophus, assembly GCF_009769465.1. Taxonomy (NCBI): domain Eukaryota; kingdom Metazoa; phylum Chordata; class Aves; order Musophagiformes; family Musophagidae; genus Tauraco; species Tauraco erythrolophus. Next base: position 15,463,392 of record NC_141478.1, on the reverse strand, counting down.
ATAAAGCACGGCTGTAGGATAGCGGGACAACAGTTAGGTTTTGCCCACATCCAAACTGCGCCAACGCTTCAATTGTCAGATGATGCTAAAACAGAAGCTGCTGATGGGGTTAACTTTTGTACCAAAACAAACTTGAGGTGTCACCTAGTCAGAGTTTCTCCTTCAGCCCCACTGCTCCCAAGCCAACTTTCCTACTCCCCTCAAACCGCTCTCAACAACGAAGTCCACGCGCACCCGTGGGTTCCAGAGGTTGCCAAACAAGCGCGCTTGCAGACGGGATTCATGGCAGGAACCGCTCTAGCACTGCTGCCTTCTAGGGCTCCAGCAGCCCACTGGAATACGAGCTGGGGCTCTGCTGCTCCTGGCTCTGCTCACCTCTCCCCTTCTGAGGCCTGAATACCCTCATTCACAAACAAATGTGTATTTTGGATTACATTATATCATTCCAGCTGGTTCTTTCCGTGTGATGGCTTGTGAAAGGTAAGGCTAACTCACTCGGGTCTCAGGTAGGTACTAAATCCCTTGTAACTTGTAATGCACTGAGATGAGCAGAAATATCCAGAGTTCATATAGAATCACAGACTACATATAAAATAAGCAATAACCTCAAGTGCATTTCTCCAGATAAATAGTTTTGTATCATATTGCTATTGAAATTACTACCTCTTACTTGTCTGATGACTAATTTGAGCACAAAAATCTTATGTTTTAATTGAAAGGTGGGATGTGAATGTCACCTCTTTAAAAACTAAAGGAGGGCCCAGAAGTGTTAACTATTTCTTACAAATCTATCAGACAGTTTGAAGAATAAATTTAGTAATGATTAAAAACATTAAGACATAAAAATAAAAAGTTTTCCCTCAACTCAATTTCTTCATTCTTATTCTTACAATAAAATAGTCTTTGAATCAGAATTGGTAATATAAAACTCATATTGAGATACCCTTATAAGGAATGAGGTGATCTTTGAATAAAGTATACAGAAAATACTTTGGGGGGAAAAAAAAATATCTGCTTGTAGACTGTTTCAAGATTTGCTAATTTTGGCTTTGACAAACAGTTAAGAGTTTATTGTTTTGCAGAAAACATTATGATTATCAGAATATCTGGCTTATGTAATGTAAGTCTGAATTTAGCGAAGATGCTATTCTAAACATTTATTAGAGTTTTAGTGGTGAACACTGTACAGGAAACCTGGGCAACATTTTGTGAAAAGCAGTTCTTCCAAGTCAACACTGTCCAAAAGAAGAGATGAAACCAGTTCTGCACTTAGCCCAAGACTTGACCTTCAGCCCAAGAATAGCCAAGACTGGAAGAAAACTTCATTAGATAGCCCATAGGGAAGAAGTATTGCAATAGTTGTCATTTCAAGTAGCCAAAGCAAGGTCCTGCTGACAGAATCCCAGAACTGCCGAGGCTGGCAGGAAACCTCTGGAGGTCACCTAGTTCAGCCCCTGCTCGCTCAGAGCAGCCGTCAAACACAATCAGGATCTACGTCCCATTCACGTTAAAGAAACCCTCTCCACGCCCCTCCAGCATGTCCTTCCGACCATTGGCAGTGATTTTTGGAGATACAGACGCCGCAAAAAAAAAGAGGTGGGAGAGTTATAAAAAACCCTCAACAAACAGTAAAAACTCTGAAATTCGTTTCTACCAAGCCATTCCAAAAGGCATGCGTCTATATCTTTTCCAGACTTAACCTCCAACCTTTACCTCGTGATATTTGCCGCCCTTGCTTTTGTCCTAAGCATTTCAGTTCTTGACATTTTCCGTCAGATTCTGAATTTCAAAGCAGCATGGCTGCTACAACAACATAAAGTAAGTGTATAACTAATACAATACATACTCAGTAAATGTCAATCTATGCAACACACTCTAAAGTAGTTTCTTGATCTATGTTGTGTTTGGGTACGAATTTTTTATCAAAAAAAAAGGGGGGGGACCCCCACCAAAAAAAAAACCCTGACACAACCCTCTTTCACCACTCCCATAATCAAACGAAGCATCTGTTTAAAATTTTGTAATTGTTCCTCAGTCTTCCAAAAGAAAATAAAAATAGATGTCATTAGTTCAGCTTATTGATTTTTCTGCCTGTCTGAACCAATTGAGAAGCAATATTGATTAGGACTGATCCTTTCCTAAGGGCATCTGATAAAGAAAGGAATACAAAAATACCACTGAGGATAGCAAAAAAGCTTTGTATTATCAGCACCAAGCTTCTTCTGACTAAGTGCCCGAGGTCCCTGCACAGAGGCGGATCGCTTACATACATAGTTTGCAGCATTCTCCACAGAGAACATTGATGCTCACTCTGAACCTCATCTGCCAAGCACGGATCCAATTACTAAAGAATAATCAATGACTGGTTATTCTCCTGAACGCTGCCGAGTCCTGTCTGCGTTACTGTTATAAATAAACAGGCATCCCCCTTAAAAATTGCCTCTTTGGATTTTATAAGGCATATTTCCAACTTCAAAATAAATAAGAATTTATATAAAGCAATATTTTCCTTAAGGAATGTGTGTTCAATAACCAATCTCCCCCCAAAAAAAAAAAAAGAAAAAGGCTTTTATTACTGTCAACTAAGAACACAGCAAGACTGATTCTACAGAGAACAAGAGATAAACATGACTGCTTAATTTTTCAGATTTGTCCCTTTCAGCAAAACCAAGAAACAGTTTTGACAGCCTCAGGGGAAATGGCATGGCCTGATCCAAAAAATAAAAACTTTTGCAAGGGCCCCTATCCAGACAAATGCTTTTTAAGGGGTCCTTTACCTAAAAAGTATTCTCATAAAAAAATGAAATGCAGGATAGTCATTTATCCAAACATTGCAAGGCTGAGATGGGGGGAAAAGAATCATATCTACATATGAGGGGGTGTGTATTTATGCACCTTTGTCACAGAAAACAAGTAACTTTGTATTGCAGCTGCACTTGCACACATGCAAAGTTAGCTTCCATTCAAACTAACAAGCTAATCAACCATATGCTTATATCAAAATGGTATGCCTGAGATAAAAAAAGCTCCTTAGTCAACATATTTTAAAACGGTTTTTAAATTGAAACTTTCAAAGAATTTGAACACAAAAGTAAGAAAAAGTTTGACTACTTTGGAAGTTTTCTTTTCCCAGCCCAACTCCATGAATCTTTAGAATTCCAAAGACACAATTTGATGCCAAAACACTGCTCTGCCTACAATGAACTTCTAGGACACCAGCCAGCAGAATTCTAATATGTTGGTAAACACTTCTTTGATTTTCCTACTTTGATAGAAAAAAGAAATCTGGAGAAGTAAAGGCCTACAGATGTCCTTATGTAATATTCCTTGCAGCTCTCGAGCATTTAGGCTCTCTGTAGATCGCTATCCTGCAAAATACATGGACATTTTTAACAAACACACTCCATACACTACACTATTGTATATAAGGCTTTACTTTTTCAAAAACCTATTTGATAGTCTTGTACTTCTTGGTCTAAATCTCGTTCATGTTTGTTTTTTTAAATGCAAACGTATTAGCAAATACTTTAAGAACTGGGATTTTCCTAGTGTAGCCATAGCTAAACTACGCAATAGTTCCATTCAAATACAACTGTACGCCTTCACATTATTCATTATTTTCTATCAAAAGAATAATATGGTTGAGAATAAAAGCATTAGGCTATTACATGCAACTGATTATGACAGGGCCATTGTGCTGGCATAATAAGGCAGGCTGCTTTGGCAGAAGCGCAACTTACCAACTGGAAACTTAGATCTTGAAACTCGCCCCCCCTCCAACAAACTAGTCAACTAGATTTTATTTTTCCTATTTTTTTTGCATTAGCTACCTTTTCAAAAAGTTTATATACTTTGAGTTCCAACAGTCAGGCTGTCCCTGCTTAAGGCAGGAAAAGTGTCTAAAGTGTTTGGGGTTTTTTGGTTTGTTTTTTTTTTTTTCTTTAAATTTCTTAAGTGTTGAGCTAGATTAGATACATTATTTTGTAAAAGTAAAGTAACACAACAGCACTCATCTCAATCAAATCCCTCCATTATCCTGTCACATAGTCACAGACAAACTCACTTGGCATTTACCTATTTCTCAGAATTATGTAGCATAGGTACTAAGTGTGTTCCTTGCCTTATTATAAACTTGAAATGCTGCACTGGGTAGAGCAAGAGATTCACATACATGTCCTTTTATTCAGGAAGCCATTTGGATGACTTACAGTATGTATATAATGTGTCTTAATATTTCGCATGTCTTGCATTATAGATAAACCTGACAATCTGCATGAGCTCATTTGGAAGAGTGTAACAAAATGGAGAAGTCAAACTCTGCTAAGCTTGCAAAATCCCCCCAGCTGAATTGTGTATGTTGTTACTGTGATTCCAAAGGAAAACCTAGCACAAATTTAAAACATTGACAGATAATTGCTCTGTGAGATACCAGTACAGTACAGAGGTTTGGGTTGCAAAAAGACCATTCAACCGAGTTCCACGTCATTCAGTTTAAGCCAAAAATACAACCAAGAAACAAAGTGTTGAATTTCACTTTACTCACGTCTCCAATCTTTGTAAACTGCAATGAATATGCACTCCAAAATAGGAGCTGAATTTGGAAAAACACTGACATATGATGTAAATTCATTTTAAATTTAAATTCTAGAGATATGTTTGCAATTATCAGCATGTTGTTAAAGAATCTCACCCTGAGAATATCATCAAATAGTAACGTGAAATACAGTGTTACCATTTTGAGAACAAAGGGACCCTGAATGAGTAATCAATAGCAACTGGCAGAAAATGAGGCATTAATTATGATCCTCTCTAATGTTTTGTCTCAAACAAGGTTTCATTAAATATATTGTGCTAACCTGTACATCTTCAAGCCATTACCAATAGGTTGATCAGATACATTTTTGGTCTCTTTCAGGAGGAGGAACACATCAGCATTAAAAAACTAAAGCAACATCTAAAGGGTTATCATATAACTTGAACATTTTTTCTTGATCAATTTAAAGGGAATCAGGGATTGCTATAAAACATCTCAGGAGAGGATCCTCTAACAACATGCTGATAATTGCAAACATATTCCTCATTTTAAAAAAATACTCAGATCTTATAATCTCAATGTAGTCTCTTGAAAATTTAATTATCATCTCCTATACCTAAAGTATCACGCAGGTTTGAGAAGATAATGACAGTCATCCATCAACCGCATCCTGCCAGTGTAATCAGGCTAATCTAGCTCACTGGAGTAAAAAACAGCTACCTAGGGTACTAAATACTGAAGTGATGCAACATCATAAACAAAATAATAGACATTTAGTTTTACTGTCTTCCCAATTAATGTTAACACTGAAAAACATCAAGGTATCAATATATTCTCTTTTTACACCGAAGCTTTTCTGGATCACCCTGAGCTGCTTATTCAATGTGTATATCTACGCAGAACCTGCGACTATGGGTAATTCTGTTTATGTGTAAATACAGAGGCCGAGCACAGGGACAGAGGAGGAAGAAGGACAAAGTCTATTCAGAATTCCAGATACGTTCTTTTTAAGCAGTGGGAAGAGTAAAGACTAAACGTGAAGAGAAGGAAACATTTTGTATTCCTTCTGCATCTAAATGGCTTTAAAGCATCCGATTAATACAAATATTTGTAATGAGTCCCTTCCTTCTCTTTTGCAATAGTGGCTTCCCTGCACTGATACTGCATATTGGCAAGACTACAGATTCGCTCTTACGCTTCTAAAAGCGGCACCCTGCTGATGTCGGTGTCCAATCCCCGAGGTTATGCTGGCTCAGCTTGTCTTCGCTCATCCCCCCAGGCAAGGTATTTTTGCGTTGCTGACTGAATTCTAGGAAGGCATTACTAAGCATTGTGATTACAGGTCAGGCTCCCCTCCCTTTGCCTTTGAATCTTTTCACTACATTATGAAAACAGTAATTTGAACAGCTTCCTTACTGTGATTATACAAAAGCAGAAGGTTTGTGGAGAACTGTAAAATGTCAGAAGAGAAGCAGCTGAGGGGTTATTCACCTACTTTTTAATTTTTTGGTACAGCCTTCCTGTTTTTCTCTACGATTACGAGATACGAGCATGAGAAGTCAACATTATAATAAAAGATTTTATGCTGAATCTTATTTACAGAAGTCAGACTATGAAGGATATTATAAAGCTCAAACTCTCCTTGCATCTGTTTCTCCCTCTGCATCTTCAGTAAAATGATTTCAAAAGATTTCAGACCATTGGTAGAATGTTTCATGTATGCGGTATGGAAGCTGTGCTTATCCTCTCCCACACAACCAAGAGAAAAATCTCACTCACTCTAAGCACTAACTTAGAAAATGTGTAATATAACGAGGGTTCAAAAACTATCATTAACATAGCAACAATTGTTAAGACTTACCATGGAGGACATGTATGTTTTCATGTAAGATCAAGTGAAAGCTAAGTCCAATACTAGAGTGCTAATAAACGAATGGACAGCCCTGTAAATATATTATGCTACAATCCTCTCCTCTTAATAAATGTTATCCTTCTCTCCTTGCTCGTTAGAAACCTGTGCCGTATATCAGGAGCACTAACATCTTGAAAAGCACTCCACAACACAACTGAAACCAACACAAGTTTGAGAGTTTAGTTCTGTTCAAGAGGAACCAAAATGGCAAATCTGTCTAGTGCTTCTTTCCATCCACTGACTACCTGAATGGTACCATGACTACCACTCAAGCTACAGTCTCTCCTAGCCCATGCCAGGCAGCAAACTAAGTAACAGGTTGTTTATACCACTCTTATCTTCCCCTTCTCAACTCTACTCAAGGCCTGCGTTCATTTTGAGAGCAGTAATCCGTGCTGATGCAAAGTTTGGGAAGGGAATTTATCTCCCTATGAAATAAGAAAAGAAGCTAAATGAGGGACCAATATACTATAGTAGTTATACACAAAAGGAATAAACACATCAATCCAGCTCATTTGAACAGATAGGCTGGGAGAAAATAATTGAGCTAATCTCTTCCCCACCCTTCAATAATACCATAAATTTGTAATTGGGAAGCACCCAGCTCTGAGATAGTAAGATTAGGTGGAAACAAATAGTTATTGGCCAAAGAAACTGTATCTGCACTAAATGGAGTAACATGATTTTTACTTCCTTACAGAGCAATGTGAAAGATATTACATATATACTGATATTATGAATTACCTTAAATGCAATCAAACACAATCAAAAATTAAAAGAAGGCAAGAAAATTTGTCAACCCTAAATAGCATAAGAAAGAGAAGGGCAAAGACAAGTAACAGTTTGTCTGCTTAAGACATTAAAAATGATTCCTTGCAGAACTGCTCCCCTTTTATAAATAGCATCCCTCCCCCATCTATAACTAATTCCTAACACCTGCTACCCACTTCATTCCGGGGGGATGTCTTCCCTGATTAACTTCAGGTGGTCACCTCCAGCTCTGGAAAAAGAAATCTAGCTTGTGCCCAGTACATTTTTACTTTCTGAAAAGGTTCTGCAGGCTCCTTATCTGCTGAGAGATAGGAGATATTTTCCCAATAGCACAATAAGTAATTCACTTCTAATAAATCAAAATCAAGAGAAAGTTAATATTGCTTGATTTTACTTGAGAAGTAAAATGAAGCAAAATTAACTCAACTTTGGACATTCTATCTGCCCTTAAACTATATATCCCTCTCCCCATCCCAGCCTTTTAAGACGGTATCAGCTGGCAGAGTCCAAAGTCACCGCTTCAGTTAACATTGTGTCAGCCTTTCCTTCAGAAGCTGCTTTTCTTAGAGATTGATAGCTCAACTGTAAAAATCTGCTTTGGGGAGACACCTGATATCAAAGGTGTCAGAGAAGAGGAGATTAAAAAAGAGAAAATTTACAAAATAAAATCAGTTTGTCAGCTTTAAAGTTATATTGGTACTAAAACCCCCTCACATGTACAAGCCTTAAAATTTGTTATACTTCCATAACTCAGTATTACTTGATTGAAATATACATTATGTTCTCCATACCATTTCTAAAACCATGTGAGGAATGAAGTAAAGCAACTGGTGCCTCTGCTTGTAGTCTTTTTAAGGTCCTACAGATAAGAAAGGTCCCAAATATCATGTATTTATCTGCCTCATTCGAAAGATTCATTTAAAGTGTCTTCAAACATATTGCCAGCAGTGAACAGAAGAGCTTTCTTGCTGCTGTTTAATAGATAATTAGTTAAAAAAAAAAAATAAAAAAATCACAACACACACGCAAAAACCCATCCCAAAATCAAACAAGTGGGTCCATAGCTGATGCAATCTGGTATCTTTTATTAGCATCAAAGTAAATTCTAATTTAAAAAAAAACAACTCCAAAATGGTAGCCCCTCTACAGCCCCTATGCTTTTTTATAATTAGCATGAGTCAAATATGTATTTTTTCCTTATTGTACACAGTTACATTGAAGTGTATATTCTGTGTATTTATTATTATTTTTAAAGATCTAATTTCAAAACCTGGAAGTTTTTTAAATAAAGCCTGAAGGGATCAGAGACAGGCAAAACTTGTAGCTAGCACAACATTCTCCAGCCAGGATTATCCACACTCTAGCATCCCTTTTGCCACAACGTTACTTCCTCTAGTGTCTACCATCTAAGGTGTGGTCTAAATATGCCTATTTCCAATAATTTGAGACAAGTTATTTACATTTTTCTATTAATTTAAATTCTCTTTCATTAGTTCCCTTATAAAAACACATATATTTTTTCAGTAACACTACAACATCATCCGCAACAGAGGATAACTGTCTGACTATTTCTCTCAAGGAAGCCAAGTAGAAGTCTTAGAGACAAGCAATAAAAAAAGTTTCAGCATACAAACAGAATTCCTATAGGAAGAAATGAAAACCGCAGAACTCTGAATGTGTGCGAGAGGGCTTGTATATGCAAACTTCAGACATACATCAGGTTACCCAAGAAGAAATGACAAAGTACTCACTGTCCCTACAAAGAAACACCTAAAACATTTGTTCTGCATGGTTGTCCATTCCTTCCTCCATCTTCCAGCAAGACAGCTGGTGCTCACTATTCCTTGACACATAATGCCACAGTAAAGCGTGTTAGTATTGGTCTAGTACAATGGCCCTTGTATTAAAGTAATAAATGTTAAAAACTTCGCAAAGCATCCTAGGAGCAACTGCAGAGATGTAGTGCCATGCTGCTATTCGGGGGCTACACCTGCAGACTGAGAAAGACTTGTTTGGAAGCCTTCATACACATTTAAACAACCACCACATTTTAAAATGCTACAAGTGTACCTTTGTGCTACAAGTACCTTTTCTTCTCCGACTCATGCATTATAAGTAACATCTCAGCTGTCAGATAGCACTAAAATACTACTTTATCCCACTATTCACAATCACTCATTTCTTTCACTCTTGCCACTCCCAAATTTTTGTTCCTACAAAACGTGTATTTCAAATTACATTTCTCACAGTTATTTACTTTTCCATTTTTACCTAAGTCTCATTTCTGTTTCCCATATACACTTTTATACATTTATATTTTCATCCGTATGCTTATTCTTGCAGCTGTTTAATGTTACCTGATGCTTTATTAAAAAAATAAAAGCAGTTAATCTTCTCCATTATACTATATACACCTCTTACAATTATATAGTTTATGAACATACTAAAAATATTTTTAAGTTGGTGCTATTCAGTTCTGTTAATTTTCCTCTATGCAACAAGCTGCTATCTACATCCTACTATGGATACTTGTTTTCACTCTTGCTTGCATATTCCTCACCAGGAACAAAGAAGTTGCCATTTTTACCTACGGACAGTAAGAGCGATCTTTTATGTTCTCCCTAGACAACTCAAATTTCCAGAGTGCTACTCTTATTGCACTTCTTCCACCTGTGAGACAGCTGTTAGAGAGAGTGTGCTCTGAGACACTACTTTCCCAGCATTGCAGGATTGGTCTTTTGATTTGCATTCTGCACAAACTTCTTAAAAGTCTTTTTATATTTGAAAGAGGCAAATTCCTGACTATGCAAAGGCAAACTAACGTACACTTGCAAACATGTCTTTCGCCAAAGTGATCATCTGTTAAATTGCCCAAGAAATTGGTGCTAAAGGCATTTTTTGAGTTTATTTCAAAGTTCTTATACTGTGTTTGTTAAGAAGCGACTTAAATTTTTTTTGCACAACCCCCAAATCTTTTAGTCTATGAAGGATGTAACAGCTAATAAATACAGTTTTTCATTCTTGCAATTTTATTCTTTAATACATTGCTAAACTTGCAGACAACAAGATGCAAACCTTTAAAGTTCCACATTAAATTGTGAAGAAAGTTGTTCTTAAGTCAATGAACAAAGAAAGGTCACAAATTTTTGCTAAAAAGCCAACAGTATGAATTCGAGTTGCTCAATGCCTGTACTGTATTAAATGCTGTAATATTTTCCAGCACAAGTGCACCAGGCATATACAAATCTAGCTTTCTCTGACTGGCACCCACAGATGAGGAGAATGTTTTTATGCTGAATCATGGCAAAGGTGGAAGACGGATGCGTTTGTTCCAACTTACTTTAACGATCAGTGGGAAGTCATCTAACTTTTTCTCCAAGGTACTACCCAAGAAACAGCATACATTAGAAGTAATCTAAGGAACACAAAACGTCCTCTGAAGATGCATAAAGGCCATCACATCTATCTTAATATCCCAATGACGCATATATCTTTTTCCCTGATAGAGAAGAAATTGGTAAATCCTGAAAAGTTGTCTGAAATTATGTCTTAATATGTTTACTTGAAGAATATTCCCATAAGGAGCCCTAAGTATAGTGCTAATGTGCATAAAATGTTACTGTCATACTGCAAAAATCAGGCTAATTTAATAATGCCTGATATGCCTTACATCATGTTGCAATGATGCAATAACATGCTGCTAAATGAGTCACCTCACATTAGCTTCACAGCAATAGCAGAGTTGATGGCTATTGAAGGGAAAATGGTGTAGCAATATTACTGGAAGCATTGATGGACCAGCTTTCTATTGGATTTTTTTTCTTCTCCATCCAAAAACTAAAGATTCTGAAGCAGTCTTATTTATTACCAATATGCACAAAACTTATATAATAATAGCAGCAGAAATGAGTTAAAAATCCATCTGCCACTTCTAAATAAAATATATATAGTATACACCGTATCATATGAATTCTTCATATGCTCTCTGTGCAGTACTACATTTTCATACTGCATGAAATATATAGTAGCATATGTGTATATATATCATGTACTGTATAGAGTAGTATATGTTTTATGCAGTATTATATATAATTTACATAGACTAAGTGAAATGTATTTAGTAAATATAATCCATAGGTGCTTCTAACATTCATCTATTCTAAAGATTTATCATCAATTAAACTTTTCTCTAAATGGCTTTTATAACATTTAAAGTTTCTTGTCATCATATAGAACACAGACCAGAGAGTTAGAAATAACTTAAAATACATATCTCTATAGAAAGGTTACACTTTAAACAAAAACTGGTGAATACCTCTTTAGCTCTTGCCTAACACATCCATTACATTTGGAACTCCATTTTATCTCCTCTCTCACACATGGGATAGCATGCGGACTTGAAATTATTTTGAAGGGAGGGTAAATGTGTTATCTCCATATGTCAAAAAATCCATAACGTCTATTCTTCACGCGTGATTGTTTAGAATTAAAACAGAACATTAAGGGATAGTCACAAATAATTTACTATCTTCAGCCTAGCGATGCCAGTGGGGAGAGGCAGACTTCACCAGGCAGATGAGAACAGGCACTGTTAGGTTAAAGGAGAATCAACTCCCCCTCCACCAATTAGCTGGGGCACTTACAGGCTCATGGGGATAAAGTTAGCTTCTGTGAAGACCCACAGAAACAATTAGAAGAATTAGTCTAACAGCTACACGTATTGCACATTTATCTCAATTTCACTTTGAAAATAGTGCAGATTCTTGGCTTTCTTAGAGCTAAGACCTGTCAAAACAATGTGCAGTGACAGCTGGGTACCTTTCTGATGACAGTGGAAATGCGAGTCATGCATTCATTAACGGAAGTCTAATCTCATTTCTTTTAAATAAGCTACAGTTTTCAGTATTGAATTACACAAATATAAAGAAACCCCTTTTTATTACAAGTAGCTTTCTGAAAACTTAATCTACATCTGATTTAAGATTTGTGAAAAGATGCCCTTCCTAAATCTGCAATTACACAGCCAACAGGGATGGTGGAATCTCACACACACACAAAAAATCACAACTCCCCCTCTTTCAACTTGAAGACACAAGCCATGTAGCACTGCATTTCATTCTCATAGCAAAATAGAGTTTTTACATTTCTTCTAAAAGTTGTCAATTCTTTGTCCAGGTAAAAGTTTTTGACACACTTCTAAACCAGCCCTACATAAGCCTCGATTTGTCATCTTACCCATCCACTTAGAATCTATATGCTCTAAGAAATACCAGCGAGAAAAAAGGGAAGTAAGAGCTGGAAAGGTGCAGAATATAGTGAAGACCTGTCAGAGGAGAAAGAGTTTGCAGAAAGTGCAAATAAAGCCAAAAAAAGGAAGGAGATTCAGAACTTGATTGCAAAGCACTAGACAAGCACAGGTTTTAATGTAGCACACAAACACACACCATTAACCTTATTAACAGTAAACGACATTAAAAACACAGCTTAAGACAAACACAACTACTTTTTTCAATACTGTTATTCGCATGAATGGGCCCAGTGCAGAGTGCTACACTGCAGGATGCTCCTTTTTGGCTTGCTTAAAACACCTGGTGGAAATAAAACCTGAAAGTATGCACTTCCTGTTTGGTAAAACATTAATAAATAAGCCAAATTTACATTCTTGTGACTAGATGTTATATCTAAACCACATTTCTTTACCTAAGTTGCATAGATTTTTAAGCTACACTGAAAATCAATCACACAAACTCCTACAGCTTAAATATAAAGCCTGTAGGTAGCTAACAGTCCATACAAATCAGTGCTTAGATCATTCTCAGTAAAGGGTGAGAAGTGATAGTGAGAGTCTTAAGCATTTCAGTTTACAGCAGTCTTCAAAATTTTCATTCCAGCCCTCTGTAAACTTAATAGGAGGCAAAAATCAAAACTTGCCACACATCCTGCCCCTGTACTCGGCACTGGTGAGGCCGCACCTGGAATATTGTTGTCCAGTTTTGGGCCCCTCGCTTTAAGAGGGATATTGAGCTCCTGGAGCGAGTCCAAAGAAGGGCGACTAAACTGGTCAAGGGGCTGGAAAACAAAACTTATGAGGAGCGGCTGAGGGAGTTGGGGCTGTTTAGCCTGGAGAAGAGGAGGCTGAGGGGAGACCTGATTACGGCCTACAAATACTTGAGAAAAGATGGTGGGGAGGTGGGGGAAGGGCTCTTTACATTAGTGATGGGTGATAGAACAAGAGGAAATGGGCATAAGCTTAGTCAGGGGAGATTCACGTTGGACGTTACAAAGTATTTCTTCTCTGAAAGGGTTGTCAGCCACTGGAATAGGCTGCCCAGGGAGGTGGTTGAGTCCCCATCCCTGGATGTGTTTAAGAATAGGGTGGATGAGCTACTTGGGGATATGGTTTAATGGGGATTAGGGATGGTTGGACTCGATGATCTCTAAGGTCTTTTCCAACCTAGAAATCTATGAATCTATGAATCCACACCAGGTTATTGACACCATTTACACCAATATGGAAAGAACTTTGGTAGTAGAACAGGTTAAAGAGTATTTGGAGAAATTAAGCATTTTCAATTCATCTGTACCCAATAAGATACTCAGAAGACTTTTCATTCTGGCTCTTTTCATTCTGGCAATTTCAGAAACCTTAGCCACTCTCTTTGAAAACTCATAGTTCAGAAAAAGTGTAGAGACTAAAAAAGAAGGAGGTTGGTTTGTTTGTTTCAGGGAGGAACAAAAGCAGTGGCTTGTAATTCCTCGACGACTTAAATTTCATTTTTTGGAAGAACACTGGAAGAAATAAACTGCAAACACCAGAAGATAACAAAGAAGTGATATAGATTCAGCTGGAATAAACTATGCAAAACCAATCTCACTTCCTTCCAGATAGCATGAGAAGTGTTTTAATAAGGCTTTTACTACTTTCACATTTCACAGATGAACTAAGGAACCAAGGACAACTAAAACTACGGCTGAATACAGAGCATAGCTGGTTAAGAAACAGAAGCTAGGAGTTCATGGTTGACACTGGGTGCATGTATTAACTGAGACTTTGCAGGCCTCTGTTTTGGGCATCATTCCACCTCTTAATTAGTGACTTGGATGAAAAATTAAGACCACATTTACTAAATTCACAAAGCAAATAACCCAGAAGGATCTACAAATGCAGTGCAAGCCTGGAATTTGAAATCGCACTGACAAATTCAGAGAAGGTAGAAGCAATGAGTTAAGAAGTAAATACATTTTTGCATATGGAACCTGTAAACTCAAAAATATAGGCTGAGTAATGACAAAGTAGCCAGCATTACCATAAAATATAGGGAAATTTCAGACCATCACCAATCAACAAGTATAAAAGATTGGATATTTGTTACCAAAAAGGAAAATACTACAGGGCAAAAAATTAACAGTATTGTCAAAAAGATCCAGGAAATTTCTTTTTGCTGTAGTGGTAAGGCCTTAGATGAGGTACTTTACCTAATCTGAAACACTGGAATTCCCTAGGGTTGTGAACCTACTGGAGAACATCTAGAGCAGAGCGTAAGTTTTTCTACCAATATTTCAATCTGAGACAAACCCTGTTACACATCCGCTATTAAAAAAATATACCTGCACTATATTCCGCACTGTAACTCCATTTATGTCTTATCTTTTCTAAGGACTCCTTATCATCTTAATCATCTACTGCATTTACAGTCTCTACAGGCTCAAAAGAGTATAGATTCTTCTCCATGTCCACTGTCTGTAAGACAAGAGTTAGATGCTTTAATTGCAATGGCATTCAGATAAGGCATCAAGGAAACTTTAAAGAGTAAGTATGTTTAAGTAATGGAAAACAAAACCCAGCGTGGTCATGCAGTCCACTCCGTCTCTAGAGGTTTTTAAGAGCTGACTATATGAGCATCTGTCAGGGACAATGCAGTTGATTCTTCATTCGGATTGTCAAAATGACCTCTCAGGATAGCTTTCAACCTTTTTCTCTATGATTGCTTTCAAATATTGTAGCTACAATGAGAGCTGTATTTCATGCACTGCCATGGATTTATGAAAAATACAAAAAAAAATCATAAATCCCACCACGTTCTAAGTTAGCAAATGATTTCAAACAGCCACATTTAACTGATAGGACCAAATTAAATTACAAACTGTAACTTATCACATAAATTTAAAATGAATTAAAATTTAATGGAAAGTTAACTGCGATAATTTCCTATTGTCCTGTCTCTAAAAATAGATTTACCTACAATAACATTTTCCCTATATACTAAAAGTATTTAAGAAAGAAGAAACTGTAGGAGAGCAAATCGTAGGACACATATCAAAGGAATAAACAGAACTTCTGTTAATTTAAAGAAGTATGTGTAAGATTTTGGCTTCAAAATAGCTACATATAAAAAATTAATATTAAATGGTACTAGATATAAACAATTAGGAGATATAAAAGCATTTTCCTCAATGAGAAGCCAAACAGCAGAAATTACACTCATTACCACAAAGCAAAACAGAATTTTATGCAAAGTTAACATAAACCCATTTTCCAATACAGAACATTAACTTAATGAAAGAGTAACATGGAAATTAATTTGCTTACAAACTAATGTCAAGTTTAAGTTATTATATTTAAATGCAGTACATACAGAGTTATTTGAACAATACTAATAACACTAATACAATGTTTTACTGTCTAGACTGGCAATAACGTGACGCCCATAACTTGAACTTAAAGAGGTATACTGCTTTTTGTGAGAATGTTGCTGAAAGCTCACCCATACAGTTACAAATGGGTCTTTGTTCGTCACATCTGTGTTGCAGAGAAGTAGTAAAGGCTGCGAGAACGATCCTTTCTTAATAGGGGAAGTGATGTTAGGACTGCATTGCCACATGGTGCTGCACATTCACACTTCCCAAACTATTAGTCAAAAGACTCAAAACCGAGATGTCAAACTCATATACTAAGTTTTATCCTCCAGAAGAAAGATGTTCCTGAAAATATCGGTTCAAAGCAAATAGTCTACTTACAGTAAAATTAAAAAGATTCCTCTTTGAGTAAACAAGCACAACAAATTAATTTCTTAGAACTAAAACCATAATATATTAGTTATTTAAATCTTTGTCAACAAGTACGGAGTGTAATCAAATGCTAATTACGCTTTTCAAACATTCAAACTTCCTGTACATTCAAAACAGACTTTTAAACAATGATCAACAGAGTATTCTTAATGTGGCTCATTAGAAATAACATGGAAGAAATCTTCACTCTAAAATGAAGACTTAGAGACATAAAAAGGAAGTTTTCTTAATTAAAAACCACATCAAAGCCACAAAATAATACAGTATTACACTGGATGACCTAATTGTTAAAAATTGAAAGCCTAGTAACACTGTTTTCCTTAAAAAATGCACATGATATCCACTAGAAGTAACAGTTAAGTAATGAACGATATTCAGCAATTACTGGTACTTTTGGACAAGTTTTATGTGAAAAATCTGAGTACCACAGACTAATCATGATGTGCAATCAGTGCTGATCGGCAGTTCTGTTTGCAGACTTGGAGAGAGGAACGAATAACTGCGAAAGGTAAGAAAACTCATTTCATAATGGTCTGTAGGAAAGACGTGACACACAACTGAAGCACACTGCTCAGTAGGTTCAGACTAGTAACTATCTCTTTTTTTAGGAAAAACATAGGACGTCATGCTCATGAGCTACAGAACCAGCTCGACTTGCACATAGCAAAAATACCTCCTCTAAGTGGATGTATGTAAGTACAAGGCAATTTGACCACACAGAACTCAGAAAATTTATTCTGCAAATTGTAGAACACATTCTTGTTTATTATGTTTGGTAGCCTGATGAATTCAAGTAACTTAAACTAAATTTTAGTTCAGGTTATAACACTTACTTTCTATCATCACTATACTTACTTGACAGCCGGGTAACCCCGTGTCTCTACCATACAACGGAAATGGACCTCTATCTGAGGTTTTTCCTATAAAAGAAAGACATATGAAATTAGGTGCTTTTTAAAATCTGCTAGATATCTGTATCAGTCATCCTTATATATGCAATTCAGAAAATCTGTTAGCATCATAGTAAATTTACAAAAATTAAGTTGCAGGAATAAAAATAGGCTTTTATTCATCCGAGTTTAACATACTCAAACAGCACTACTGTAATAGATGACATACTTACTTAATTCCATTTCTTACATAACTGATCAGTAAAAAAGAACTACTGCAATATTTTACTGTTATAAAACATCCCTATCAGTACATTTAAATAAAAAAGGCAAAGGTCCAGCTTCAATTCTGTTATCAATAAGCAAAGGTAGAGACACTTTCAGACATTTCTCCTTCCTACATGAAACACATAGCTGGTATCATCTTAGGTGAAGAATACACTAAGCAACAAAATAAAACCAACAAAACCACATGAAAAGTGAACAAAAACTTCAATTCAGAACAATAAGAAAACCTACACTGAACTTAAACCATGGCTGAATCATTCAACCTTAAATCCTTAAAAATCCTTCCATTTCACGTGCGTTCTAGTCAGATACAAAACTCAAGCAATACAACGGGTCAAGGCAGCAAAACAGACTCTTTTTTTCTGCCAGATATGCAGTATTTGCCTGTAGGTCACACATACTGAACATAGCGCCTTGTGCAGAGCGGCTGCCCTCTGATGTTGCTACCTGAGGTTGCAAGACATTCCTCAATTCCAGAAAAACTACTTAGTGCTGTATTTGTTAGTTATGCCACCAAACCGGCATGTTTGTATATCAAAGCTCAGTGTGAAAGGTCTCCAGTGGCACTGAGAAGTTTATCAATCAACACCTTAAAAAAAAAAAATCTTCAATAGAAGTCTCTGCTGAACAATGTCAAGAATCAGTCGTCGAACACGTGCGTAACAGAAAACACCAAGTGCATACGCCTGCCCCAATGAGGACACAGAACTAGGAAACACCCCATAATACAACTTGGAGTCTTACCCAAAGGTAAGCATTAATAAACCACAATACCTATCTCTTTAAAAACAAATCTCCTCTTTCCCAACTAGGCATTCCCTTTTCTAAACAACATGTGTGTCATCCAGTCCTCATAAGAAGAAAAAGTAGCCTCTCTTACACATTTCCATGTCAGAGATAAATAGCTCCATGCTTTGGCAATTGCACTTCTAGAACAGGACTTCCTTTGCTTTTTCTAATTTTGTACCCTACTACCAAAACCCCCTAAATGTCATTTCGTAAGAGGAAAAACTAAAGTATGCTTATTGTTCATTTTAAAAGATTATCTTGTGTAAGCAGAGAGGAAGAGGAAGTTTGACTCTTTTGGAACAACATCTCTGCAAGATTATCATCTTGATAACTACAGGTAGTCTGGTCAACAATAGTTTGCGTGAAAAATTGCAGCTCTGCTGTAACAAAGAGAGGAAAAAAGTTAACATTTTTCTGCTGAAGCAATTTGCCTCTAACAACTATCGAGCACCAAGCAAATAAAATACCTAGCATGCAAAATTACATGAAGTAGGATGAATCATGCTGTTCATATTAAACCAGACTCAGCATTTTCTTTCCAGAAAATGAGAATCTTATACCACATGATAAACAACTTCGACTGAAGTATGCAGTATTCCAGGCAGGCTTTAAAACAAGTATTTGTACAAGAGTCAATTACAGAGGCTAGAAAAATTACGATTTAAATTATGGTTTGTGTAGCAAGCAAAAATGCATAAAGTCATGTTACTTAAATGTTATCACCTAAAAAGTTTGGCAGGTTCATACTAAAGGAAAAAAGCTACCCAGAATAGTCCAATCTATATTAAACCTGGTTCTAAGAAATGATTGAGAAAAGTCAAGGCTGCCTGATGCCGGACTGCCTAAATATATACCAAGAATTAGAGATGGAGCAGATGAATGTTCAACCTGTGTTCAAATGGCTAACCTTTTCAATGAAGAGTTTGGAAAGTGACCTAGGATCAAGTACAGGACAGCGCCTTTCATAGAGAGAGTCTCCCAAACACATTCCCAGTACAAGCACTTAGATACGATTCTCTGCAAGAGGGTACAGTGTTAAAGGGTACATGTTTTTAAGCAACAACAACAAAAATTGAAAGGCACACACTACAGAAACACACTTGGAGCCCACACTAGAGTCCTGTTCCTGGTGTTCTCTCGTACCGTGGAACTGCACCCTGTTGTCCCTTTCACAGGACTGGAGCACTCTGCTAGTGGCATGATCTTCACATCCGCATAGCAGAAGGATGGGAGAGAGAATGTGAGGTGTCCCAGGCACTGCTAGAGCACATCTGTTGCACTGTTCATGAGAGAAGACGTGGTCAACAGCCCCTGAAGCTTCACTGATACTACCTCGAAAAGGTTTCCCAGCATCACGCTGTCTGGCAGTATCACAGGATGGCTTCACTACCAACACAACGGAAAAGTGAAAGCATATTGACTACAAATTGCCTGTTGTCATTTCAACACATTTCAGCTGCTCCAGTCAAGGCACAATGCTGTTCTCACTATTTAAAGCCTTGTAAGCAGATTGTCACAGGTGAGTTTACTTATCAGTAGAAAGAGAAAATACTTAGCAACTACTCCACATGGTGAGTCAAGTACTTGAAAGACGGGTAATGTAAATTAATTAACTATTCAGATTCTCTACAGATTGACAGAAAAGCATCAAAAAAAATGTAGAGGTTACTGTAAAAACTAAACTTACTGGAGTACCAGTGTTTATGGGCATACAAACCTTAAAAATACCATGACACTGAAAGCCAAAGCAGACCCTGAAATGTCCTGCAGCTCTATCCCACAGGATTTGCTGTTGAGGATGTTATACCCTCTGTCTCATTGTATCCTCTCCACTCTCTCTCAAGAGGGTCTTGTCTCAGTCAGTTCTCACTACCCAGATGGCAATAGTATCTTTTCTCATATAGCTGGAAATTCAGAAACAGAGTCTTTTAATAACTTGGAACGAGTTTGCATTTTATTTGAATTTTTTTCTTTTTTAGTAAGTTTCATATGTTTTCATCAACAAAAACTTCAATGACCTAATCACGACCTAACAGGCATAAAGCCAAAGGACTATGGAGTTAAAAGAAACCCAACCAAGAAAATCCCACTGAGCATTTTGAATCACAAACATTTCCTAACTTTATAAACTTAAATCCTGACACATTCTGTACCAATTCAAACATTAATAGGCATTTAGTAAATAATTATTTTTCTCTTGCAATCGCTCGTCTACATGTGATAGGCTCACAACTTAATATAGCTTTTGAATACCGCCCAAGGAATTGTATTCCATAATAAATCTATCTGTATAACAGCTGTGCAGCCTAAATACTCTTAACACAGAATGAACTGAAACAGCAAGATGCAAAGTGACAGTGAGCTGAAAACAGCACTGCACTAACTCGGTTGAGGACTGCTTCAGTGAATGTGCTATAAATGCCTGCCAGTAGTAAGACAGCCTTTTCCCACTGCTTCTAGATAATGCTTGGTTTATGAGAGGAAAATAGAACATAACTCTGCAACAAATTATTTCAATTCCCACAGAATTAACTCTTTGCAGAATAAAGATCTTCCTATGCATTCCTAAGAATTTATTTGGTTGGCAATATGGAAAGCACCAACATTTTTTAATGAGGCAATGTTTATCATCCAGTATGAATACCATAGTGACCACAGCTGGCAGCTGCTCTGTTTGTCAGACATGAAGTATGTCTGCCCTGCTTGTACAGAGAATCATATTTCAGGGAATCTTGAAGCATGTTTTTACAGCTCCTAATCATCATTTCATCATTGATAACACTGTTAACTGGTCACAACAAATAGATAGCCTACCCAAAAATCAGTTTATAACGAAACATTGTGGATATCTTTGAGGTTGTTTTTTTTTTTAAGTTGTTAAAGCATTCGTAGATTTAGCTAGAAATCAATTTTTATACTGCTTTCTCCTCCTCCACATCGAGTAACAAAGTATCCAGCAACAAAGTACACATCTTTGTTACTCTCAGAATGAATACATTCAAATATTTTTTCACACACAGATCCAATGTAACAAGAAACAAGCTGCAAAAGCTACACTGACAGGTGCATATGGATGATGCAAGAAAAACATTCAACAAACGTCTTTCTACAACTCTTAATATCACTTTCCAACTTATCACCAAGTAGAAAGAAAGTACTCAAAGCTTATAGCACTTCTTTGCTGCTGCCAGTACAGGTCCATTCTTTTTTTAAAAAAAAAAAAAATTTGTTGGTGCTAAAAATTCTTATTCAGAAATTATTCAGTATGGCAAAAAAAAATTACGTTTGAGTAAAACACAGCGCCAGCCCTGCTCCTACAATTTGGTGTGCTGCCTTCTCCTTAGAAGCAAGCCTGACACACGCACCCATAAAAGTTTTACTACATTTCTAGATATTTCCCACAGCACCAGAGGAATCATTTCTTCCTCTTCTGCTACTGTATAGGCCTACTCACTAATAGAGGCTGTCACGATTTTAATATCTGTCTTATACCTACAATCTTATCTCTAATACTTTTAAGGTACCTAATACACACGTATATATTGTGAATACATGTAAGAATATTACACGCTTTTTTTCCTTATAATCCTTGTGACCAAAATTCATGGCAATGAAGCAGAGATCTGAAGCAACACAATTTGAAGAAAGCGCGTAAACAAATGACCTCCTATTCTCTCCACAACAATTTATTCAAGTATTATTGGCTAACGTGTGCCAAGCACACTGCTGGCTACACTGAGGATGTTTCACAAGCCAGTGCCAACAAGTGCAGCTGCTGGACTTACAGCACCCTCCTCCTCTTCATCTCAAGCCAAGTTACTCACTCAGCTATGAACAATGAAGCAGCAACACAGGAAAACGCCAAATGCAAGTGAGATTAGTGACAAACTACAGGATCCCTACAGAGGTCAGTGATTAGCAGGTCCCCAGTCGTAATCGCTTTCCTAACCTAGCCTTTATCTCATCATACGCTCCATCTTAGCTCGGTCGTCTTCTGACTGCAAGCAGCTTCCCAATCAATAACCCCTGAAGTCCTGCCAACTCATCCACGGTCTTACCTTTCAATAAAGGAGTCAAACCTACATATTATGAATTGTCTGCAAACTCCTAACACAAATTTTGAATCTTAAGATTAACAGATAATTCACACGTAACAAAATCACATTACTGGATTTTTTTTTAATGAAGTAACAGAACAGAAGAAAAAAAATACAAACACATTTAACCAGGAATGCCATACCCAAGTGATGATCGGCAATGCAGTCTACACAGGTAGTCGTAAGAATGTTGGCCTATGTGTTCTTGAAGAATGGATAAAGAAATGGTACGTACGGATTGTGACCAGCATAAAAACCCCACATTATTTTGGATTATTCCCCCCGCCTGCCTCGCCCCCCCCCCCCCCGATACTGTGACATCTTCTAAAATCAGCTTTCCCAGATGGGAGATGAAGTAGTTTAGCAAAGCTTGGTTTTAATACTACAGATTTGCCCTCTGCTCCCGTCTTTAGTCAAAATTTTGAAAGACCATGATCCTACAGAACAACTTAGTCTTCAAGAAGTAAAAGATTATGATTTTGAATGAGATTTATGGGATTTAACTGTCCAGTCTCAGGTCTGCCAGAAATCTGCTAGGATTCTCCATGCCATAAATTCTCATTTGTAAGATAGCATTACACCTCTGCTATCCAGTCCTACTACTTGTTTGTCTTATTTGGAG
This sequence comes from Tauraco erythrolophus, assembly GCF_009769465.1. Taxonomy (NCBI): domain Eukaryota; kingdom Metazoa; phylum Chordata; class Aves; order Musophagiformes; family Musophagidae; genus Tauraco; species Tauraco erythrolophus. The sequence goes on along the minus strand of NC_141478.1, from coordinate 15,440,420 downwards.
CAAGAACTGTTTTTCATATCTAAATGATGCAAAACAAGAAAATTCTGAAGCTGGAATTACCCGGAATCAACTTCCCATTACAACTGTTAGAATTTAGGAACAATGCTTTAGACAGCAAATATTAAAGTATTGCCTTTGTTAACATTTGGATAGGATCATGTGGAATAAAAAGGTTTTTTTTTTATTGTGCTTTCCAAAGATTAGAAGAGTTCAGAAGCTCTTTTATACTTATAGTTGTGTGGACATTTGCAAATGTCTTTAACTCTAAGAATTCTACTGATTGAATTGACTAGGCAATAAATCTGAGAGTACAGTTATTAAGACGTTAAACACAGAAGTCAAAGGATTTCTAACAACTTCTTTAATGCAATATTTTAAAAAGAAATAAAGTCAGTGTATGAACTGGTATTAAAGAACCTGCTTCCCAAAGACATGCCTTTGACACTTTCATCCCATTGATTTGTAAGTACTTGTAAGAAAAGATGGAATATTTTGTCAGTTTGCAGAGCACTGCACAGATCTTGTGCTATAAAAACAATTTATTAATGCTCTTATGTACTTCAAATACACAGGAGGTAAGGGTGGACTAAATTCCACATTATATTTGGATTGACCCCTATGAACTTGTAATTTATATGCTCATGTCAAACTGAGAACATTTCTGTTCCATCAGTGGCTGATCCATGAAGGCTCCTTCTTCAGTACTATTCCTGTCCCTACACTTACCAGGCTTATACCGTGCTAAATAACAAATCAAATGTTTGCAAGGCTGAAAGAGACTGAAGTCTCTGACAGGAAGATGCACAGGAGTAACTGAAGGCAAGGCAAAAAGAGGGAGTGCAAACCTGTTAAATGAAGAATGAACTTTCTTCTCCTCCTCCTCCAAGCATATGTGGGCAAGTATTTGAAAACCAAATAATTCTTGAATAGCTTTTTATTGTATTTAGTTTCAATTCTCCACTTCTATGTCTACCCTAAGCCAACCTTACTATAAATAATGTTACTGATCTTTTAACCTGTTAAAGTGTGCTATGCAGAGACAGAACGTGCAGTGGGAGAAACATACTAAAAATTATTACACTAAAAATATATTAAAAATGAGGGAAATCAGGGACATACAATATCCAGTAGACAACAATGAAATTGAGTGTGCATATGAATACACACACACATTCCATACTGGTGACAAGAAGGCATTTTATCACATACATTTACACACCTCACCTATCCACTCTACATATTTCTAGAGTATCCAAGTGTCATCACTTTGTCTATTAAAATATTTCTCCCTTTGCCATCTTCCTCATCTTATCCCCAAGAGACTTGGTTAAAATTTTCAAGTAAGTAACAATGTTGCTACTTACAACTAACTTGAAAAGCATCCCTTGTTCTCCTAGTGTGGAATTTGTCCCAGATCTAAGGACAAAAAATTATTCAGTTTCTGTTAGTGACTTTGAACATGAAGTACATTCTTAAGTCTAAAGTCAAGAGGGTTTTATAATTGGAAATGAACAGAGAATCCACACTTTACAACAAAATGCTACACCTGTTTCTGATTAAAAGATTATTTTGGTGACACTACTTACTACAAATTGCTAAATTACTTGATATATATAAAAATTATATAAAAATTTAAAAAGTTACTTCTGTAGATATCTACAGCTCTGCTCACCATTCAAGATCTATTAATTCTCATTAAACTTGAAAAGTCAGCTTTGACAACAATGGAAGATTTGCCCTTACCCATATTCGATATAAACACAGGTACAAACATGGCAAGCATTTATAACCACCTTGCATAAGGTGGCTGCCAAATGCATACAATAAGCACCCTATTGTGCAAAAGTTTGGACCGTTCTTATTTGGATGACTTGCCTGTGAAGGGTGAAGCTTCAATAAGTTATGCAATGCAGCCATTCCAATCGCACAGAGAGAGAAGTCTGTAAATCAGGTATTCCTAAACTGTGGTCCTCCAGACCGCAGTAGCTACTGCGAGAAAAAAAACAAAAACAAAACAAAGAAAACCAAACCCCAAACACCCATCAGATGCCAAAACAGATTTCAGAAGAAAACAAAACAAAAACACCCCACATGTTAAATGTTTCTCCAGTATTACTGCTTCAAGAGAACAATTCCTGCAGGTACCACAGAGCAACAAAATAATTTGTTAAAAGTGAGGGGAAATCCTCACAAGACAGTGCCTGAAAGGAACCTTCTCCTGTTTGGGGGCTGACAACTCCGAACAATTGACATGCACTATATGCCAGCACACTGAGACAAAGGAAGGCGAAACAAAAATCCCATAAAGAATAGTTATAGTCTAAATTAATACAAAGCACCTAAAATGCTAAGAGCCTAAAATAGGTGCTCTTATTTCAGCACAAATCCAGTACTTACACAGTGAGGGACTTTAAACTGTTCAGAAATGGAAACCAATCCTGCTAAGCCCCAAAACATTTGAAGATAATTGCACAAAAGAACATCACTGTGCTGCAGAATGGCAAACTGGTATTGGAGCTACACAGAGAATGAACTTTTAAGTATCTATTAAAAAAACCCCACAAACACTCAAAAAACATAGATCCCTCTAAACCATGCCCTCACCTGTAGACACCCCATGTCTCCATACCGACACCTTACTGCCAGGCACAAGGATGAATCCTGGTTTTTAAGTCATATCCAAAAAAAAACCCAAAACAGTTGCAAAGGAAAATATGTGTTCACTGTTTATTTTGAGAGCTGACACAAGCGGCATTCTTGATAGAGAAAGAAAAAAATAAAAGTCTTTGTAAGAGATCATAACAGTTGTGGGAACATGACTGAAGAAACATTAACAGTATCACCCCAGGTCCAGACATAGTCAAGGTGAACATAAGCCTCAGATTCAAAAACACCAAGGAACATGGTCTGCTGTAAATACTACCTCTCTACTTGGCTACCCATCCTTTCCAGAAGCATCACCATGCTGCTTTAAATGACCTAAAACAAATAAGGGAAACACTTTTCCTCAGTATGTTAAGAACAATAGGAATACTCATGGCAATATTGGTAATTATTTTATAGAAATGAGAACATGAACAAAAATGATGAAATATTTTCTATTTCAACAGCAAGGAATATGTAAAAGCAATCGCTAACATTCTGCACTTTTATATTAGCAGGTCTAGATAACCTGACTCCAAATGGATTAAAATTTTTTTAAAAAAATATTTATACGCACACACATAACCCTGCAGGAATTCTCTCAAATATTAACGCTGGTTTTTACTTAGTCTTAGAATACTCAGGAAGTGCAAGATCTCTGTAAGAAAGTTCATTTTGTACAACATTTAAAATAATTTATTCCTCTGATAGCAAATCATAAATAACAAAATCACCAAAATGGAATTTTATTAATAAAGGATTAGATAGGTTAATAGTAATGCTAGTCAACCTGAATTTGTTGGAAAGGTGTCTTCTTACACTGTAAGTTGGCAGAGTACACTATCAGTGTAGCTGATTTTTGTAAGGTACATGCCTTGATATGGAAAAATATTTTGACCAACAAAAATAGATGACTTCGATTATAGCCTTTCCTATGAGGACAGGCTGAAAGAGTTGGGGCTGTTCAGCCTGGAGAAGAGGAGGCTCCGGGGTGACCTTATAGCGGTCTTCCAGTACCTCAAGGGGGCCTACAAGAAAGATGGGGAGAGGCTGTTCAGGAGGGCCAGTTGTGATAGGACAAGGGCTAATGGTTTTAAAATAGAGGGAGGTAGATTCAGGTTGGATATTAGGAAAAAATTTTTTACCATAAGAGTTGTAGAACACTGGAACAGGTTGCCCAGAGAGGTGGTGGATGCTCCATCCCTGGAGACGTTCAAGGCCAGGTTGGATGAGGCCCTGAGCAACCTGATCTAGTTGGAGATATCCCTGTTCCTTGCAGGGGGGTTGGACTAGATGACCTTTGAAGGTCCCTTCCAGCCCTAACGATTCTATGATTTCTTTAAATTATTCTTTTAAGTATTATTTTAAAATAATAATTCATTAATGGACTAAAAGCCAGGCACCAGACAAGGTTTTAAAATGAAACTGTAAATAAAAGATCACCACTGAATGTTTTTCAGTGACATCAACGTGACTCAAACCTTGCCCCTAGATTTAGTGGGGTTTGTGTGGGGGGGTGGGAGGGTTTCCCTTTTGAATCATCAACTTGACAATCTAAATGTGTTACTGGAAATTCAGAGCTTGTTGGCAGATTGAAACAACTGAAGACAGGTCACTGATCTGGAGCGCTCTGAACTGCATGCAAGGAAGCAAGCTGCCTTTTTATTCAGCCAAGTGCAAAAAGATGCCTGAAGGATTGAGACAAGGCCCTGCAGCCTCCCATTCTTTAACTAGATTTATCCTGGAGTGGAGAGTGGTGGCTACAGAAACTTTCCGTGGTCCACCATAGAGGAGGTAACCTCTCCTGCTAGCCAGCCTCAGCCGCTCTGCAAGAGGCACACCAGCCTTTGGAAATGCCACGGGGAATCTCCCCAGACATAGAACAGGAAAGCCTGAATGTTGACCTTGGGGTTAGAAACACATGGTTATGGTACCTGAAAGTGTTGCAAAGTGAAAATCTTCCTTATAAGCCTAAATGGTATTAAAGAGGGAAAGTAAAAACCACACGGGTTTTTTATCTTTTTATCTATTCTACTTGCTTGTACTTCAATTCCCTACACTACAGAATGGGAACTGTAGAGCTTGCATGTTATTACAGAAGCCTTTTTATACACAAACTAGGATTAATTTCAAAGACACTTTCCCATTTCATATCTAGCCCTTATCTCTGCTGTAAGCTCTTGACTACACATTACTCCTTGATATCGAATAGTCATAAACATTTATAAAAAAAGCTTTTTCTTGATCCTGCTCTCTCTTGAGTTACTCATCTAAGTCTCTGAATCTCAAGTACCTATTTTACTTCTCAAGCAGTTGCTTTTCAACTAAATTTATGTTTTTACCAATCTCTCTGCATCTACAATATTGTCATTACAGGCTACACAGTATATATGGAACCTATCTGCTTAACATCTTTATAATGACAGAGCAAATCCTGAAAAAGTTTGCAGAAGACTCCAATTTGAGAGATGCACTTAGTACACTTAAAGGCAGGACCACCATCCAGAGGGATGTAGACAATCTAGAGGATTGGGCCAACAGGAATCTCCTGAAATTCAACCATAACACATGTAAAGTTCTGCACCTGGGATACACTAACTTTTTGCAATGGTGCTGGTTGGTGACCAAGTCTGTTGAGAAGGACCAATGGTCTTGAAAGGCAAGTTGCATGTGAAACAGCAAGTGGAGGGGAGTGATTATCTACCTCTACTCAGCACTCATTACACCACATCTAAAATATTGCATCCAATTTTGGATCTCCCACTTAAATAAAAAACCCAAAAAGAAAAAAAAAAGACTCCACAATCAAACAAATACACACCAACAAACCAACCAAAAGTAAGCTTGAGAGCAGTCAGGCCGACAGGAAGGTTCCCACTGATCTCACTGGGCATTGAAGTAGGCCTCACAATGAGGCATTCCTCCTTTTAATTGGTATCGCATCCATTCAAGAATCCTGGATTCTGAAATGCTGCAACTGGCCAATTTTCCCTACAACTTCCTATCACTCAGGTCACATCACTTCTGTTCCTCCAATTTCTTTTTTCAGCTTCCTTCTTTTCCCACAGCAGGGCAATGACTTGATAATTTATTTCTGTATTGGTTTCTCTCTACTTCTTAGCAGTCAGATCTCATACTTATTTTTCACCCAACATGAAAATTCAAGCGAAACAAACAAATTTAAGCTTTCCAATTCAACTGAATTAACTCCCTTAATTAATTATTCTTTACACATTGGCACCGCAAAAATGCTTATGCATTTATAAAAACCCACAGACTACTTATTCCATACCATCTTTCCTTCTCTGCCTGTGAAAGCACTCTTGAAAACCTGGTCTCCGTAGGGAGTTTTAAGATTTTCTTTATGCTGTATGAAACAGTAAATGATACTGAATGAAGAACAAAACTATTCTGCTTTGAGCAAACCATTTGAAGAAAGGCAATAAAAAGGATGAAGACTGCTATTGAAATGTCTGGACCTCTCCATTTTTAGATTAAAAATTGCACAGTAAAGTAAAGCATCGAATCACTGTAGGAGTTCCGTGCTACAGTTGTATCTTAAAACTCTCACTACTTCTATGTTGATTTAATTCACATGTGTATTCTAATGGAAGAACAAAGTAGTATTGAGGTGATTTAAATTGTTACACTTCTAGGGTTGTATTCACAAAGTCTATTTTAAGAACTACTTTGGAAGCAACTGATGTTTTATGCAGTGAACTGCTATCTTCCCAGATGAATAGAATATCCATTCTTTGGCTCACTGTTTCCATGACACTAAAAACAAAACATTCATCGGCAGCAACTCGCTGTTTGATGGTAAATGCAGCTGCAGCTCACAACAGCTCGCAGTGTACCTCAGCCTGCCCCAGCTGAACACAGGCGCTGTATTTCCCCAACGCAATTTCATTGTTTTACAGACAAGCCCTTTCTTGCCAAGCTCAAACATTTCAAACCCTGCTGGTGTTGTGTCTTGAAATGAAAAGTTATTTAATTCTGCAAGTAATGATACTAATGCAAAGTCTTCCAAATTACTGAACAAAGTACATAACCAGAAACAAGACTCCAGTAACAGCAGTGTTTGCCCTCACAGTTATGAAGAAATTTTTGGCCAAAGTATTTCAAGCTTTGCTCCCGGTTACAATTCCAACTCACTTGCTTCAAGTGAGTTGCTGAAGAATAACATTATTGAGACTGTTTTAAAACTGGTAAATGGAGAAAGTCATGTGGCAATTCAGAGACAAGGGAGAGCACTCAGCCTTCAGCGCTGCTTCTCTCCCCAAAAGAAGCATAAAACGCACACCACTGTTTAGAATGAAAGATATCACGAGAGCCCGTCTTCTGCTTTAGGGGAAGATGCAAGACTCCTATTAGCTAATAATTTAATCCCGCCTCATGTTAGCTAGTTTTTCATCCATTTGACTTTCATTTTAAGTACACAGTCAATCACCTTTTCACATTGGTCACACCACTGTTACACACACCGTGACTTAATCACATTGATCTGATTCTAAAAGCCACATTGAAAACAGGACGTAAACAATACTCCGCATTTATTAGAAGTATTTTTAGGCACCAACTCAGTAAAACAAATAAGCACATACCTACTTACAAGTATATGAATTAACTAAATTCAGCAGGGAGGGACTGCTCATATAATTTAAAGTATGCAGTTAGGAGAATATTGTTGGACTGTAGAGCGATTAGAAAAATCTGACAAAGAAGGATGCACCATCTCAGACTACTCTTAATGCAGTTTTTAAGAAATTCAGTCAAAATTTCTGAAAATGTTGAAAAAGTAACATGTCAATAATAACCCATTTGCAACTTAAGGGAAGTGCTATTTTAAGTTAGAAACTAATGCCTTTCAATCACACAGGCCGAAATCCATTTCTTTTTTTGCCATAAAATACAGTAACAATACATCCTCTCCAAGCGAGGAAACAAACAAAGTGGCTGGCAGCACGCACATGTTTAAGGACCAGAAAAGAGACAAACACCCACGTTTAACCACTGAAGTATTATGAAAATAACTTTCCAAGGAGAGCTGGAAACGGAGGGGGGCTGGTGGCACGTTTTCAGCCTCTTACCCTGCAGCTCCCGCAGCCCCTCCGGGCCCCACGCCGGCGTTGCTCCCCACTCTGCCCAGCTGCTGCTGTGCTCGGAGCTCCCCCTCCTGTTCTCATCTACCCTCATCGCGCTGGAGATGAGCTACTCACATACACAGCGATCTGACATACCTATGGCCTTGTACGAATTATCTCCGTCATTACAAAAATGATCAGATGGGAAACGTAACCTAAAGGCATTTCCTTATACCAAAATGGAACAAGACTCCCCTGGCAACCAAGCTCCTTTAAAATACAGCTCAATATGGAAAAACATTAATCTAAAGACTGCAGCGATATTTCTTAATAAATCATTAGCAAAACAAACCCAAAAATTTCATTGCTCTTTACACCCGAACCTCTGACTTCAACTTGAGATTCAGCAGACCCTCCAGGATCAAAGAGCATTACAACTTCAGAGGCCAGTGGAATTCGCGTTCAAGCACTACTCTTAGTAAGTTTCTATTGATGGCCTTTCTACAGACAACCTACTGGACTTCTATAACATCCTTACACTAAGCCATTAACAAGACTGGATCATCAGTGTGCTCCCCACAGGCTACTACAGATTACAAGATCAGAAAAAAGTGAAGCCTGCTTTTCTAGCTTTTCCAGGAGCTGAATAAAAATCACACACACAAAAAAGAAGCTTTCTTATTGCCGATGCAGCACTTAAACATTCACAGAACACTATTAACTGGAGCGTAATCTGTGATGCTGGTAGTAACGGCACTGTAACCTAGGAAGAACACCCACGTTATTTTGCAAATACAGTCCGTCCTGCAGAAGTTCCTTGGTGGGTCAGTAAATGCTGATACAGGACACAAATGCTATCTTCAGAACTTCAGTTTTATTAAGTGTTTACTGAGGTTTTGACTCTTATTTTCCTTCTGAAGCCAAAAAGGAGACAAGAAGTCCAGAAGCTGGAAGAAATAGTCAACTCCTCTTAGAGTTCCTGGAAGGAATTTTCTTATCTACAGATTTAAATTCTTCAAGTTTATTGCAACACTGGTGCACATTTCCCTATCATAGTGTTTCCCAAACAGTGGATGATAAATACAGAGAGATCCACCAGCTGACTGGCATACTAGACAGGATTTTGTTCTTCCTCTACTTCAAATATGGAGCAAGTTTTACAAAAATTTTAAAGATATATTGTGTTTTCCTGAGACTGTCTTTTTGCAACTGCAGTGGCAGTAGCAAATAAAGGACTTCATAGCAAGAATACAAGCAATAACATCCTTAAGTCCATAGTAAATTCCCACCTGGCTGCGATTATCACACATGCAGCCTGGTATGCAGGGGGAAGATGAATGAACCCAGAGAAGCTTTTTAAAGTATAATTTGCAGCATGAAAACCTGAAAGAAACCCTGTATCTTAAGCTAACACAGATTCTTCTTAGGTCAATAATTAGTGATCTTTTTTTATTCCTCCCTTCTCAAAAGCAGATTATTTCTAGCAGTTTAATTTCTGAAACTTTAGATAACGATTAGAAATGTTAATTTTGGGTGTCATCTATGAAGTCAGCAATGGGAGAGGGAGACTGTAGAGATAAACAGTATCTATTATAATCACCACCAGTATCCTTCTTCCCCAACCATGAACCACGTCTTCTCCATCTGCTCAGGTACTTATCTCAAAAGCTAATTAAAAAAATTAACAGTTTCATATCCATGTGACAGTGGTTCAAAGAAAAAAACCAAACACACGCAGTTATTTTGGATAAGGAAGGTCAAGATTTCCAGAGTCTCAAAAAACTAATGTTTTAAAAGAATGTCCAAAACTGATATGTAAAACATGTCTGCTTTTCAGATGTTTTTTTTTCTCCCCAATTTTATTTGGAGTACAACTCAATCACAAGTGCACAAGAATGCTGAAGCCATCTCATGTAGCTCTGTTTGAAATCCTAAATATGGATTTATGGCCCTGATCCTTCAAACAGCTACATATGTGCTTAATGGGATTACGCCTGCTTAAAGTCTCTTAGATGTAGAAGTATTTGTAAAATTAGGACTTACCTTGGGCACACAGATGATTCAGTAGGACACATTAGGTTTATACTGACTTTTGTTACACTCTGAGACACTTGAACACTTCCCGTTATATCAGGCAACTACTGAATTAAACAAATTAAACTATTTCAGCAGTGGTTTACTTCCTTATATTACAAAAAACTTACAAGGATTATTTTTTTCCTAAAAGAAAACAGGGTGGGTACCATAAGAGCATTACCAAAGTATCAGAATGCTGATTAAGTGGTCATTTTGCTTATGATAAAAAAAAAGTCATTATAATTAAGTAAAAATCAGAGATTTGGTTCAAGCAGCTTTTTTTCATGCTATCCTAGAATACTGTGTTTTTCTAGAACTGGAGCTGTACTGAAATATTTTGAAAAGTGAAACCACCTGAGATGTTATTTGAATCCGTGTATGTGTGCATAAGTAACACTTCACCTATGTACCAGTGTAGCCAAAACAGTTCAGCCACATATATACATAGTTTCACTAGATTTTTCTTCCCTGAATAAGATCCATTCTTTGTTTACTACTTTTTAATTCTTTTTTTAAGTCTTTTTTTTTTCCAATTACAGGCAGGAAATAAAAAGAAATGCAACTCTTTTATGTAAAGTAAATCCATCTGGATGTTTGCTGCATCCTATATTATAAACTTGTGATCCCCAACCAGAATGAGTTATAGTGAAGCTGCAGGCAAAATTGTCTCCATATACCACAATCCATTATCCCTGTCAAGTTAATGTTCCATGTTGAGCCATATGGCATGGGTACACACTCAACAAAGGAAATTCCTAAAACTTGTTATAATCAGCACTTACAGTCATCCAAAAAAACTGACATAAACAGCTTTATTGTGTTTTATGCATTTCAGTTGATATCCATGACAAAAAGAGGAAGCTGAGGGGGCGGGGTATAGGGGGGTTATAAAGGGGAGGGGAAGGGAAGGGAGGGGGGAATGAAGTTGCAATAATAAAAAGGGAGGGGGGGAGACAGAGAGAGAGACTGTATATTTCATAATTACACAACATTTTCCTTAGCAAGTGATTTTCAAATACAATAAAGCTCAAGCCTCCTGACACTGATACACTGTGCCAGATTAACAAGAAAAAAAAAACACCACCAAAAAAACCTCTACATCAATACCTCATTTTCAATGCAAAGAAGAAATCCTAGTTTCAAAGTGCCTGACTCATGTAAAAGATTCTCAATTAAAAAAAGAAAAAAAAGAACCATTTTTAGGTTTTTTTCTGACTTTGGAGAGAAGGTTTGCCTTCAGTTGTTGTATTGTTACCAAGAATTTAATAGTCCTTCATTAACAATACAGTAATTTAAGTAAAATATCTTCCTATGCATTAAGTGTAGGTCACAGATGAATTAAGGACTCCCAGAAGCCTCTGCTACCTGGCACAACCCATCACATCAAGCCTAAGTCAAGGTACAAGTAGAGCAGAACTTCATTCCAGCCCCCGCAGTGACAACAATAAAACGCTGAGAAAACACACTATCAAATACTGAACTCAGCATCAATTTCTGTTAATTACAGCCTTGTCAGCAACGTGATTATTCAAACAGCTCATGCAAATGTTAATGAGTCCTTATTTGCATATTTATTTTTTCCTTTGTTGAAATGTCATTGATTATTACATTCTACAATGATGAATGCTGCTGATGATGTGCTCTGATATGTAATTAGTCATTAAGTGGAATGAATAGATCAATTATGAAAAAGGAGTGAGATTAAGAAATATCAAACAAGACCGCCCAATGTAACTATAGAATTTTTTTTAAAGGAACTAAAATAATTTCTTGGCATTTAAAGTGCAACATCAGTAGTTTTCAATAAATAAACTACTACTTTTCCGAGGTTAAATAAGATCTTCCACATGCACTGCTACTTGGGTAATCTAATTACAATAGCAGAGCACTTTTGTAAAAACAGTAAGAAATCTGCAGAGTAACATGTAGGTTTCAGGGTTTGGTTGTCATATCCCATCCCTCCTCCAGTTGTTTTAAAAAAACTCAAGATGTCCCAAAGCTGCTCGCGAGCACACCACAGGCTATCTGATCTTTCAGCAGAAATGAAAACAGCACTTGCTGCACTTGCAGCAGCCCCACTTTGTTCTCAAGGCGAAGATTCGCGCTGCCTTTTGCAACTGCCTGCTCCAACTACCCAGCCAGCGCTGGCTATTTGCAGATGAAGGGGAAATGGGAGAGGAGAGGAAGGAAGGAAAAAAAAAAAAAAACCACACCAACAGAAAAAACACATTACTGCAGACCAGATGGGAACATTCCACATGACCAAACCAATCAATCACCTCGGTGGGGCGCAGGTGCAACACAGCCGTGTAGCAACACACCATTTCACAGTCTATCGGGCACAAACACATGGTCACCAATCAATGGCACCCCCAGGACCTGGCGGGGAGGCTCTCTCGAGCCTTACTGGTCCATGCCTGATGACTTCATAATCACACATCATTTCATTCACTGGAGGATACAAACCAGCATTCTAATAACCTTCCCCTGAAACCGGTCATGTTGTGCATATTAATAGAGTGCCGGGTAGAGCTGAACCACCGGCTCCACGCTGCAATCTGAGCAGAGCCTGCAAGAAGGAAACAACCTGAAGCTAAGAACTTCTGCCCGAGGAAGGATAGCCGGCTCGGACCCAGATCAATGGCGACACTATTCATTTTGCCAAAATCAAGTGTGCACGACACTCGCACCTTTCACAAAGCAGCCCTTGAACAATAGCAGGCAAGCAGAGATAAAGGACAAAGCGAGATGAACATCGATGGAAGAATGTGCTTCTGTACTCATAATATGTTAGACAAAATTCTGAAAAAAACAGGACCACCGTTAATTAAAAAAAAACCTATTAAAAAATTATCTATATGCTTCCTAACGCTGTCAGTGAAAGAAATTATTTTATTTCTTCTAAAGCAACTATCACTGATTAGTTTTTAAATAAGCAGATAAAAAATTACGCAACAGGATGTGATCACACCACACTGAGACTGGAATCACAGCACTAGCTGCTTTTGACTACACTTAGCAAAAAAGGCCAATTACAAACACTAATTTATGTTTGTGTTATTGATGACTTAGGAGAATAATAAACATTACGGACATAAGGATACGGAGACATTTTAGCCAGAGCCTATCACACTATACTGTTAAGTATTTGCACTGTTGAAAAGATACTCAGAAAACAAGTGTGACAAGGAGTGCATCTTCTCTTGAAATTACATTACACCTTGGGACTACAAGTCAAATGAGTTGCAATTGAAATGTAAAAGACTAAACAAACTATTAATGTGCACTTTTCATGTTTAGAATGCCGTAAGTGCCCAAGTAGGCAGGACTCCACCATTTGGTATCAAAGCAAAGAGCTTAGTTTTACTTCTATTTTTCTTAAACTGATTATATGAAGAGCAGATACCTCTGAATTGTACAGCTGAATCAGGCAAGACTAGCATCTCCTGAACCACCTCAGCTTTGCTTTCAGTAATAAATTGCTGAGAACTACTTGGAGAAATAAGTTTAGTAGGCATGATAAGAGTATAGTTTTTCAGTTGCACTCTATAGCATTACATGTTGCTTTAGGTCAATGGCAATTCCACCTTTCCCATCTGAGAGGCTACACAAAGGGACTACAGCATACTTTCATTCATTAACACACGGAGGGGGAAAACAAACACACACACACACGTTAGAAGCAGAAACCACATTTTTTTACAGTTAGAATCCAGATCGTTTGGTGATGTGTACTGCTGTGGGCCCTTTTATCTTCTTTCCTTGGCTTCCTCCCTTCCCTATTGCAAAGATCTCAGAAAAAATGCACAAAGGCATTTGCATTTTGTTCTCAATTCAGAGTTCTGGTATGATTCATCTTTTCACGGGGCCCAATCTGAGCCCTGTAATCCAAAAACTCCACACGATAAAAAGGTGGCAGACTTGGTGGTGTTAGACAGAGGAGCACAAAAGGGTTAAAGAACAAATGTGAGTAATACCAAAGGAATATTCACATCCTTTTGCAGAATTACGTTGACCAGCAGCAGATCAGGAAGTGTTCTCCCTCACTAGAATACAAAAATCATTAATCAATAAATCATTAAATTAAGGGCCTGTCGACCAGTTCTATTCTGGGCACTCACAGAATGCTAATTACTGCAGAATCTGGGGAACCTACAGTGTTAAGATCAGAATATTTTCTTTAATAAGATCGGATTTTTAGAGTAAATCCAGCTTCTTTTATTTTGAAAGCTCTCGAAAAGACATGAAAAATGTCCTATAATGAATTAAGTACTAATATTAGTCACACTTCATAAGCAACCCAGGGCAAGCTGATGACTACGCTACAGACTTGGCATCTCTTAAGAGGCAAAAACCTAACAGCTGGCGATGTGCACAGTGGAAAGGGCTGGGAGGAGTTTGACAAAGAATCTCATCCAAAATGAAAAAGCCTCAGTAAAGCTCACCCTGACCGGGAAATATTAAGCAAGAGGGAGAACAATCCACACAAGTGTCCAGGCCAGTCTTAGCAGCTCACCTGCCTTTCCTTCTGCTAAAATTCCGCACGAGCAAAGCCAAGGACTCACACATCCCTGGCAGGAGGCACGTCTCAGACACTAACCCTCTTCTGGTCCTCAGACAAAACTGAGCCTCTCTTCTCACTGACTAAGGTGGGAAAGGTGTGGGGTTTTGCTTGCTTGTGACGTAATTATAACCAAAAAAGCTAAGACATAGGAAGCGAGGGTTCAGCTCAACACATGGAAACTAGAGCATGAAAGGAAGGTTTGTAAGAGAAATTTCAAAAAAAAAAAGGGTATTCCAAGATGGCAAAAGGTGGTACCTACTTGTGAGAAAGGGGATTTTTATAAAGACAGCATGAAATGGGTAAGAGACAAATTTTAGCGAACTTCTGAAAGCAATTTTTAAAAATTGCATGGCACAGGTATCAGGGATCCAATTGTTATGCAAATTATATAGACTATAAGGACATCAAGAGAACAGTAACAGATTTTAATCAGTTTGTTCAAATCAAAGGAGTCATGGCAACAGTAACGCAAATTTTAATCCACAAACAAAACAATACATAACTCCTGAGACATTTCCTACAGCAAAGGACTCCAGTGAAGATTTGCCTATACTGCAATTCTAACCCCTAAAATATTCAGAAGTTATCAATAAAACACTATAGATAATTCACAAGTATATAGTGTACAAATCAGTAAAATTTATTTTATTAAGAAGTAGCTTTGATTTATTCATTCACTACAAATTTGACAAGCACTACTGTTTGGAAAGAGGGAGCTAGAAGTTAATCAACAAAACAGTTATAAAAAAATAACTCATCTTGTCAGAGCAATAGTAACTGGTTACAAGATTAACCTGAAATGGATTTCTGCAAGAAGTACTCACAGTATCACAAATGCAGCAGAATTAGTATTTACATAAACAGAGGTAAAAACGTGTTGGAACTTAAGACAGTTGATAGCTAAGACTGAAAGGTTTTGTGATTTCTTGAGTAAAAATAGTTAACTGAGATGCAGTCAATGCAAATGTTACCCTGACAAGCAAGAGACACACATTTGCTCGATATTAAAAAAAAACTTTACAAAATTCATTCAACAAATAAAACTGCAAACTGAAAACATAGCTAAAATTAGGTATACACTTCCCTTAGTAAAGTATTCAAAGCCCAAGGAAATCTGTAACACTACTACGAATGTTCTTTACTACAGAAACATACAAACCCAACTAAATGGAACGCATTAAAGTTTAGATACAAGCTATTGCCTAACCGGTCCCTTTTATCTAATCATCCATACCGGTGTTACTTAGCTCTATCCAGGGTCAAGGAAAACTATCCATTCTATGTTTCGCCTAACTGGATTCCTTATGATCAGCTGTTAGCATCAAGCTGTCTGATTTCCATTCAGGCTTCACAGCTAGATTCCTTATAAAAAAAAAAAAAGGATACTAAACCTTGGGTAGGCATAACTGGCTTTAACTTCAAAATAAGCGTTTTTATAACTATCATGCTATACTTTCATGTATTAAATATATAGGAATGAAAATTTTAATTTTTTCAATGCCACACAGACTCCATATATGTCAGAATTTCCAGTAGCTGTCAAAGTAGCAGATGTAAAAATGCTAGCAAACCCAAAATTTTAAATGAAAATAAAATAAAATAAAATAAAATAAAATAAAATAAAATAAAATAATAAATCAGGAAAAGGACCTAGAATTTATCTTCTATCAGTAGAAGTCTCATTTTCATTGTAAAAAAGATCTGGAATTACATTAAGGCTAAGGTTTTTAATTTTTTTTTTTAAAAAGGTATGATAAATGTTTGTTTATTTGTTTGTTTTTTTTTTACAGTATTTACTGAGTTGGTTCATAAGGACTTGACATCTTTTACATTCTCAACAAAAAGAAGGATTTGTAAGTTACAAAAGAAAACTGCACTTCTTAGAGCTATTTTATATTGAAAGGTTGTTCTTGATAATGAAAATATTTTCTGCAAGATGGATAGTTAGTCTAAAAAAAAAAAAGAAAAACAATTTCGTTGGGTAAAAAAAGGAAGTCTGTAGAAAATTTTTTATTTAGATTTGTCTTCCAAAAGAGAAAATACATGAGCAGCTCTCCCAACAATGCTTATTTAAGGAAGTATTTGAAAAGGATCAACAGCACAAAAAGGAGAAAGGCAGCGTAAGTTAGAAAAGGTGGTTCTGTGTACAAACGCAGAAGATGAAATATGCCCATCTAGTAATTCGCAGCTACATTTCCACCCCCTTTTTAAGTCACTGAAAAAGTCTGCTCGTGAAGAACAGGTGGATTTTCTCAGGAGGAGGGAGTAGAGAAGACGAAGGGCCACCTCCTCCACCTCCTTGCGACAACAGACCTTGAACAGGCTACAAAGGGAGTTAGGGACTCCACTGATCACACGGGAAGGGGAGAACACAGGAATACCTATTGTCAAAAAGACAGTCAAAAGTAAAAAGGCAGGAAAGGCAAGAATATAAACAATTAAGAAAAAAAAAAAGAAGAAAGCACAAAATAAAATTCACTTGCTGCAGTTTGTCACTTCCTACGTTTTATTGCTGACACTGCTTCTACAAATTTGCAAAAACAGGAAAGATGCATCTTGCCACAACAAAACAGTCAATCCATATTAGTTTAGATGACTGAATTTGAAAACTGAATGACTGAATATCAATTTTTGGACTCCTGAAAGGAGGCAGTTGACCAGATATCTATTCAGTATCTTGAAACTTCAGGGTTTATTACCAGCTGCCACTAATCCTGCCTTACAGGCCAATAGAACCAAAGAGTGTATCCAAAGAGTGACACAATAAGGAAAGCTATGAAACTCACTACACACATGAGCTTATTAGCAATAAATGAAAAAAGGGGGGAGGGGAGGGGAAGAGGAAAAAAAACAGGAACACACATTTTGGACAGTATCCTGCAGTTATAATCACTTCACATGATTCTTGTAACAAATCAAATTATTTTTTAAAAAATTCAAATAAAAGAAGTTTAAAGTGATACGGTCTTTTAAAAGCCCTACTAGTTCTTTTTGTGCTTTATTTCTGATTTTGGTCAGCTGTGTCCTCTGCATATGTATTTATACAAACAGAAATAAAATGTAAAAAAGTTTGGATTTAGTACTTTCTAAACTGGTTGCAGCAGAGTAAGCTCAGATGGCTAGTTGAACAGAACATCCTTAGGGAGACAGAGCCACCTCAGAGGCTCTATGGGCAGAAAATCTTTAGGCAAAGTGATTCATCATGTGTGGCAAGATGACTGTGACATCTAAAGATTCTTGCCTTGAGCAGCATGGTACATGCTAGAAGGGCTCAAGTGTTCTGAAAAGCATCCACGCACATCTCAGAAGCTTCAGTAAAAAGGACATGTTTTAAACAAGAATATACTGGACACTAAAAATGTATAAGTGAATCTGCTTTTTGTAGTGGAAAACTACAAAGTTCTCCTTCAGCATATCTGAACTGATGCTGCTGAGCTAACACAGAAATAAGCTAATTTTTACTAATTTTGCATTCAAACCCGCTCTTTCAGAGTCTAACTGAAGGATGTTTTAACATCTGGCTCATATTCCTTCTCCTTCAATGTAACTCAGCCATAGCCTTGTGGGTTTGGTTAGAAGTTGGCCATCAATAAATGATGATTTCTCCACTTTAAAACATACTTTCCTATACTGGCTTTTATTATCCTTTTGTTCATTCACCACAACTTCTAGCTGTTCTAGCAGAGGATCAGAGAATGCATTACTGCACCTCTGTTGCAATATGAGAACCAACAGTCTTGATCTTCCAACTCTAGAGCACAGTAATCTGTCCTGTGAAGAACAACACTTACTGTGCTACACAGCTCAGAATCTGCTCCTAAAGACCACTTAGAAGATAGTGGTTTTGAATGTATAAATATCTCACAAACAAGCAAAGAGACCAGCACTGGAACAGCAGAAAAACTCCTCTACTATGCTATCCCACTGATAGCACTGGCCAGTAACACATGCACAGAGAAAAGAACCACAAAAAAAAAAAAACACAAAACAAAAAAAACAAACACCAAAACAAACAGAGCAAATGTGAAGAATGATATGCTCTAAATTTCAACAGTCAGGCGTTACAGACAAATAAGTACCACACTAAGTAACAACAGAGCGTAACCAGATCTAAAACTTTACTTTCTTCATATTTAAGATAAGGAAACAAAAAGAATATATATCTACAAAGAGCAACATATCTGCAAAAAGCCACAAAAAATGGCCTTTCTTAAAACAGTCAAAAATGTCAACAGACCAAGGAAGACAGGCAAGCCAAGTAAAGACAGGAAAAATCCCAAAGTGCTGCTGAGCACGAGCCTGATGGAAGTGCTCAGGTGGAACAGTGTACTGATCCAGATGGGTGCATTCAAGGGACAAAAAAACCCACAGGTTACGCGCACAGTAAAACTACAGTAAAAGTATACTCTAGATTTGAGGACAGGTAGATTCTGTTGACGATTTTAGTGTAAATTAAAGTTTACATTATTTTCTACCTCTGATGTTAGGGCATTTTTTGAAGGAAATAAATTGGACCAAGGACACATTATTGTGTTGCACTAACAAACAAGAAAGCAACATAAAAGTACCATCAAGAAAATATGAGAGATCAGAGAGAAGGGCAGCGGCAACTTTAAAAACACAGCTTTCAGCTCCATAGTGGTGCTGAAATTGATTATCAAGGGAATAACAATGCTTCAGAGCACAGGTCAAAAGAAGAAAAAAGTTATTGGGGTCTGGATAGCATTTTCTCCTGATGAATCACTGCCTTTCAATTCGGTGTTTTATTTCACATAGGTTTACTGGCATTTGCACTATGCCTCTATCATGAGATCAGGCTGTGTCTACGCTGGGGGAAGAGGGGGAGGCATACGAAAACTTGGAGGAGTACAATCAACAGGAAAGCTGTCTTCCTTCATATTACAGAACGTCAACCAAGCATTAAAGACCCAGTTAGTTAAAAGCCAGTATCTTGAGATCAGGACATTTGTGCTCCAAATTTCCTTCTATGTAGGTAAAATGAGATAAATCAATACAGAAAATTCTCTATATTAAAAAAAAAAGTTCTTTACCTTTACTCTGTTCTAAATATATTGCTGAAAGCCCACTGTTTATAGCGTACACATAAGCAAACTATCCTACACAAAATGGTTACCAACTGGAGAAACACAAGGGGCTTTTTCCTTCTGCCAACAAACCATGTTCCTTTTCATAGTTTGCGACTGTGCCACTGAACCAACAAAAACCAGCAGTATGTCTCTCCTGCCCCCTGCTCCAAAATAATGAAGGGACAAGTTTATATTCAATTCATTTAACATCTTTACAAAGTTGGTGGGTTTTTTACCATGTATCTTTTGAGTCAACTTTCTAGGAGGATACTTTTCTAACGTAGTAGCAAAAATATAAATGAAATAAAGAATATACACATACACTGGGCAAAAATATTCATTGCAATTGTGCATGTGGCTTGGTGCCAGATAGCCGTCAAACAAAGGAACAAAATCATACAGTTGTTTGGCACTCAAGGCTGAAATCATTGCGAAACATGCACTGTTTATAAATTGTCATTGATGAATAAAAGCAGCGAACAAAAAAATTAAAGGAAATGCAGCCAAGCACCAGAAAGACAAGCCAATCATCGCTCCTCCTCCCACCACTCTCAGTAATCAAACAAAACAAAATAACCCCGGAGCCCCAGTATGCTGGGCAAGAACACCACAGCGGTGCAAGGGAAATGGAGCGCTGTGTGAACGAGTGACCTCAGACTGTGCTCTCATAGCTGAACCCAAAGTACCCAGCAAGGTGAGCGATTCAGACATCTGAGCAAAACTGGCATGTGGATGTCTCGGCTCTGCTACTTATAAAGTAATATTTTAAACACTAGTAATGCTAGAGACATTTGTCTTAAGCTTAAAAATATCAATCCCAGAAATGTAAAGAAAAATTTTCTCAGGGATGGTAAAATATATTAGCAGATCTTTCACCACAGAACATGGCACTGCTGAAAAAAATACCACCTCATCTGTCATTGAGAAGAAAGATTTAACTCATGTCTGCTGAAAGGATGACATTTCTCTAAGTATAAAGTAGGACAGAATTGTATCCTGGAAAATAAGCACGAGCTCAGTTTCTGATCTTGCATATATGTACCAATTTCACTGTCTTTCAAACTTGGAGCTGTATAATAAAGCAACACATCTATATGGAAACAAAATCTCCTCTAAAATTAAAGAAAAAGAACTTCTAAATGTGAAAAAAATTCTCATTCTTTGACTGATATGTAGAATATTAAGGTGTGCCAAATGCTTTCTATATTATAACACATACGAGCCTCTGCAAACTGCTTTGAAGTTAGGGTGACATGATCAGCAGATTCTCTACAATATTTCATAAGGCAATGTGACTTTTGAGATAGGAATGAATTCAAGTAGGTCAATCAGCCTGTAGTTTAAGTTGGAAAGTACCTCAAGACTCCAAATAAATATATAAATGAATTAAATCTGAAGTGACAGCTTGTAATGAACTAGCAACATGTGAAACAAATAAATGATGTCATAAGAAAGAAATTAATCCGGTCAGAAACAGCAGTGTTATTTATCACAGCCAAATAGTGAGGCAAACTTCACTTCGCTCATACAATGTAGAAAACATACTTAGAACTGCAGTACCCTGATAAAGGGTGTACAAGCACACTTGTTCCTATCTCTGCAGAACTTTTTTTAAACATGATAGGAATTAATTTTTTATACAGTCATGCATTTAGGTATCCAATGCAGACCCCAGGGATCAGCCCTGAAGCTTACAAGACTTAACAAAGCCACATATTACTCTCAAGACTTCTGCTTTCTATGTGCCATTGTATAAAAGGAAGAAATTGCAAGATGCAATCTCAAGATGAGGGCCTCTACAGACAGACAGGAGCACCCTCACGTTCACGAGCCCTGGTCCTCATGGGGGGCTTCAACCACTCTGATACCCGTTGGAGGGACAATACAGCAGGGCATACGCAATCCAGGAGGTTCCTGGAACGCATAGATGATAACTTCCTTCTCCAAGTGATAGAGCAACCAATGAGGAGAGGTGCTATGCTGGACCTCGTTCTCACCAACAAAGAGAGGCTGGTGGGGAATGTGAAGCTCAAGGGCAGCCTTGGCCACAATGACCATAAAATGGTGGGTTCTAGATCCTTAGGGCAGCGAGGAGGGTGTGCAGCAAGCTTACTACTCTGGACTTCAGGAGAGCAGACTTTGGCCTCCTCGGGGATCTGCTTGGTAGAGTACCATGGGATAAAGCCCTGAAGGGAAGAGGGGCCCAAGAGAGCCAGTTAATGTTCAAGGATCACCTCCTCCAAGCTCAGGAGTGGTGCATCCCAACAAACAGGAAGTCGTGGATGTCCCATCTCAGAGTGTTCAAGGCCAGGTTGGATGAGGCTTTGAGCAACCTCACCTAGGGAACCATGGCAGGGTGGTTGGAATTAGATGATCTTTAAAGTCTCTTCCAACCCAAACCATCCTATGATTCTATGCCTTATTTGTATTGCATTTGTGCCTGAAGTGCCAGGCTCATTTTAGAGGTCTCTATTACACTAAGTAAACTAAAACTTCATTACAATTATTGTGATAATAGTACCTGTTTTGCACATGGTCTGTACAATCTCAATTTGAATTCACACATTTTACATTTACACATTCCGTATTTTAGTGAGCTTGGTTCCCAACTACCTTTAAGGCTCATGGCCAGACCTCAACAGTTCTAGGAATACCTCTAAAATCAGTCTCAACTTATTTCAATAGTTATCGTTGTGTTTCTTCCCCATTACAATTTCAATGAAGATTTTTTATTTCATCACTGAACTTAAGGCTAGTGCTTTTTTTAAAGGAATCAGGAGCAGTAATCTCAAATACTGTCAGTTTCTTTAATCCTGTATGTAACACAACATCACATAAAATGATGTATCAATTCTCTCCCCTATTTCATCTTCAGATAGGGGACCCCTGTGAGTATCTTCCAAAAAAAACCAAACCAACCACAAAACAACCCACACATAAGGATAACAAGGTTTCTATATTTCCAAATGACCCTCCATCTGGATGCCTAAGAAATAACCTGCAGAATTTTCAGCTGACTTCCTGATATACATATACACTTTAGAGTGACAGAAGCTGAGAACCCATCTGAAAGCCACAGTGCTGTTAGTCTTCAGAAAAGCATAAAAGGACAGCAACCAAGAAAGCCTCGAAAATAAAGCAAGACATTACCATCACTTAACAGAATGAGCTGCAGTTTCTTTGGTCTTCTGCACATTTCTGTTACATGAAAGTCTTTCAACTGCTTTTCAGAAACGAAACTTTAGTGGAATATTGGACTGAAGTGAAAGTGTCCAGACATTTTCAAAATCTAATTAAAAAATTTTGTTTTCTTTTGATGATGCTTGTTCCATTGATCCGCTGTATAGCTGAAGCATGGCACACCTACAGCAGCTTACAACTCTAGGGAAAAACGCAGCGGCCACCCAGGCAACTCACAAAAATAACAGTATTAGAGGTCCAACACTATCATGCACCTAAAAAATACGATTACATCTTTTATAGGCTCACTCATTCAATTTCATCCATTTTGCTCTCACCTCTGAGGCATTTGTGTATCT
This sequence comes from Tauraco erythrolophus, assembly GCF_009769465.1. Lineage (NCBI taxonomy): Eukaryota > Metazoa > Chordata > Aves > Musophagiformes > Musophagidae > Tauraco > Tauraco erythrolophus. The sequence goes on along the minus strand of NC_141478.1, from coordinate 15,417,427 downwards.
AAATAAAGTCAGGTTTCCAGCAGCAACAAACATTTGACTCTCCAAAACTATGTCTCTGAAGAAAACTATTAACAACTTCAAATCATATTAATGCAAATACTATAATGCTCCAAATCACAAAAGCCACTTGTTTTGGCACAAGCAGCCTAGTTACAATATTTTGGTTGATCCGTTCAGAATTTAAATCACTGGATACAGGCTGCTGCATTTATTAAAAACTGGACTGCTAGCAATTGACAGGCTACAGCTACACACACACAAGAATAAAAAAAAATGGAATGAAATAGAGATTAAGTAAATGATTTTTTATGCACCTGGCAATAAGCAAACATCTTCATTGCAAAACAAAGACAAGCCATGAAAAATTACAAAATTATCTTTTAATCACCAGTGAGCTTTCTACAGTCTCCTATTTGAACAGGATAATAGTTATTATGTAGATCCCTAAGCAACTGCCTCATGGGGAAGTTACATCACCAGTAAGGGAAAGAATCACCCCCTCCTCCCTTCTCCCTGCAAAGGAGCTTGGCGCCTTCAGACAGACTGAAATTTAAAATCCTACAGCTTCACCCAGCTGATCCCATCCACTGGAACACATCTACAAGTGCCCAGGGATGGCAGGAACCACAGGAGAGAAATATGCCCTTTCAGCATTTCATGCACTGATGAGCCTTGTAACAGATAAACATACCCTACAGCAGCTAAACTGACATGTTATAACAAAGAGGAAATGCAAGACTTAAAAATTTCATCAGATTACTATTTATTCCCCTTTTCAGAGGCAGAGTACACTGTGAATAAATCAACACTCAAATGTATCAGGCTGCATTAACTAAATCCCAAGCTTTCCAGAACAAATTTTATCAGAACTAAAATATTTCAAAATTTGAAAGCCAGAGACTTGCATGTTTAAATTCCCAGACTGACAATTCAGAAGTACTTAGTATGACAAAAGTTCTGGGTTTAAGTGTGAGACCTCTTTGAAGAAGGTTCTTTTTATTTAATCCTCCTCCGACACAACTAACTAGGTCCCGTTTTTTCTCCTGTTAGCGCACGGTGCGAGCAATGCTACTGCCCAGGGGCCACCAGAACTGCATGTCCTGCTTGTGGGACACGTTGCATGTCTGCAGAGACTCCTACAAGTCCTGTGAAGGTACCTGTGGCACTGGAAGTACCCAGTGAAAAGGTATCAGCAGCTCTTCCTAATACAATGTTAAGTCACATCATTTGACGGATTTTTCAGATTTTTTTCACTTTCTTACCTGCCAGAAAGAAAATATTCTTGTTTTTTACCTTGAAACAAGACACTGTAGACCAAGTCTGAAAATGACTCCAACACCCATTTGGAGATTATAAATGTTCTACGCTTGCCCAACCCTACCTGTACTCGTTAAGGATAAACTGCCTAAACGCTCTGGCATAGCCACGTAGCGAGCGGATCACTGCCAGCGAGCAGGGAAGGCCGGCCACCACGCACCTGCTCGTCCCCCTGACCACCCTCCCACGCCAGGAGCTGCCGCAGGCAGGGAGCCGGCTGGGCACGAGCCTGCTGCCAGCAGCTGCGGCGAGGGCAGGCGGAGGAGCAGGCAGCGGCCGGCAGCTGTGGGCAGCTGCGGCCACGCACCTACCTGGCAGACCCACACCTGAGCACCACCTGAGGAGGGTCGTCAGGGTCCAGCTGCCGCAGCTGCTAACTGGGAAGAAGATTAAAGTCTCAAGGGGGAGAGAGCACAAGCGGACACCTGCTACGGCACAGCGTTACAAAGGGCGTGAGCTCCCCGCTACGTTTGCGGGAAGCCTTGAGGTGTCACTGTGTTTAAAGAAATGTTAGGGAACCTATTGGATTGAAACATTACTGTAAACAGAAGGGAAAACCGAGCTTAACACACGCTCTTGTGAGCAAAAACCCAAGGGTAAAAATGCCCTGCACTTAGCACTGTCACCAAATGACTGTGTAATTTAATTTCCCAGAAATCCATTAGCTTTCACAAAAGGAAAATGAAGAGCAGATGAGAGCAATCCTTTGGTGTGAGCGGAATTTATTTAATGTAATACCTGAGGGGGGAATAAAAAAAACAAACCACAACACAAAAACTGAAACTGTACCAACAGATACAAAACATGGCAATTCTAGAAAGCTTCAGCCTGCAGATCAGTGGCTCTGCGCTGGCAGTAACCAGCACATCAAGCTTGAAGTTCTGCAGGTATGATTGATGAGAACCTGCCCCGGCCCGATACACCACACCAGAGCCAGGACACAGCCAGATGCACAAACACCCAAGAACAAAAAAATAGGTATATTGCTGGCACTTTTTTTTTTTTTAAAAAGGGGGGGTGGGAGGGGGAAGGGAGACAACACACTGCAATGTATTTACGGAGATTTTATATATTCATATATCAAGCAATACATACAACTATCTGGAAGGGAGGAAGAAATCATTGAAATTTAACTTAAAACATTATAATGAAAATTTAAAACCCAGAGTAAACAACAAAGTACTATAAAATTTACATAAGGTTTATAGCCAATCTAGAATATTATATAAAAATGGTGTCAATCAAGCAGTTAAGCACAGTGACATGCCCCAAAAGGAAAAAGATTCTTAGCAGAAAATTTTAATATAATCCTTCTATTTTCCAGATTCATTATACAAAATTATTTGAAAAAATTGATCTTTTTTTAAAAAAAACCTACATAAACCTATCTGAACCAACAAAACATGAAGCTTTACTGGGGTGAAGCAATGGCAATGCTTACTTTGGGAAAAGTAGCCATGACATATTACATACAGATGAGTCGACATCTTGATATTTTTAGCTTCAATAATCAAAACAACAAATGATTTGATAAAATGTAAACGTAATGCTGTGAAACTGCATGATGTAAGTTACTTTAAAGTGAATTTCAAGGAACTTTTCCAGCATGGGAAGTTTACAATCTATGGCTTGTGGTAGACCCGTGTCTTATAGCAGGAGACTTGTACCCCTACATATTGTAACTGTAGATGAACTTATACTTGCATCTTTTTTTACTAAGAAAAGTTTTTCTGAACTCTTTCTTAGCCTACAATAATGTTTGACAGAAAGTTATGCACTACATGAAGCTTATTAGCTATCCTTTTACAATTTTCTTTCAACTTACTGCCCTACTCCTGTAAAATGAGATGAATTGAAGCACTTGCCATAATCTTTATTGTGTCTCTATTTCGTCATTTTCTTCTTTTAACATTATCCTTTCTTCCTAACGAATTCTCTGAAGGATTCAAAATATTCTGTTACCACCATTCTCCAAGTTAATACCAATGTAACTGCTTATAAACTATTTCAGATCAATCTTGCCGTTACTCATGTGTCTGGAGATCACTTCCATTGTGATGTCTATTTTATTCCAAGTGTTAAATTAGTACTGACTACAGAAGGCAATTCAAAGAAATCTTAACTGCTGTTTTGGACAAATACAAGGTCTGCCAACTTACTACTTGCATCTTCCCTTTTCCTTCCTAAAAGGTAATTAAAACAAGATTCCTAGAAAAAATAGAATGGCATCAGTCTTAACATTTGCCATTTTAATAACTATTTACCCTTGCTTGCTTTCTTCTATAGCCTTTGACATCATGAAGTTGTTTGATAACAAGCTCTATCTCTTTGATTCCAAAACTCTTTTACTGAAGTGCTGCTGAGAAAGAAAACTAGCAGTTTTCCTGAAGATTAGTTAGATTTGTAACTGAAAAACAATTCAGATGCTTTTGAACTTTAAAACCTCTCCTTTTATGAATAACAAATGAATGTTTAAAGGACTTACATCACCTGTTCAAGAAGAGTATCACTACTGAAAAGCTTACAGAAGCTTCCACTATTTACCATGTTGCTTAAAAAAATTGCCCTAATGGTCATCTTTAAAAATACTTACCACTCCGTCCAAGCCACCCACAGTGCTTAACTTGCAAGTCAAACAATAGATTTTACAACAAAAATCAGACATAGTAACTTCACTAGTTCGAAAGATGCACTGGCAGAAGCACAGCCATTCTTACAAAGCTACGCAATCAGGCAATCATATCAATTAAGTGAATAGTAACTCTAAAATCAGAAGGCATCCCAATCTAGATATTGACCTCTCATTTGTATGATTAATTCAAAAACTGAGTCTTTAGTTTCACAGTAACTTAAAAGACTACCTTTGAAAATTCATGGAATTTGGCCACAACCCATAAAGCACCTCTCCACTCCTGCCACCCTTAGCTCCATGCTGCAGATTTCACCCAGCACATACCTATTAACCACCTGCTACATTGGTACAGGGCACTAATGCAGTAATAGAGGGTAAAATAAATGGCGTGTGTATATATATAATTTACTCACAAGCCCAGTTTTGTGAAGCCTAATGATTAATCACCCACGTGATTCAAGCACAACCAACATTAAAGGAAGCCACAATGCAAAAAAAAAAACCCCAAAATGTATTACTCTGCTTCCATTACAGAGTACTATGTTGATTTTCACCTCTTTATTTCAATCAGGACAAGATTCAGGCTTACCATTTAGATTCACAGTATAAATAGTTACAGTATAAGAAACTATATTTTGATTAACAATCTGAATCATTTATAGCTCTAATTACTGTAATGAACTCCTACTCCCTCCCTTGTAAACACTGACTGATGTGTGTCTTGACTTCCCTGCGTTGTCAGGTTCTCCATACTTAAATGCTGGCCGTAAGAAAATATCATGGCCATACTGAGCATGGAGCAGCAGTTAGTTTGTTAGGAAGAGGAGCACAGTCACCACTGTGGAACCGTGTAGTACATACGATGAATATGAAGGACAAAAGTTTTGCCTTTATCCCTTCTACCTCTTGTGGAAAGACGGACGCACAAAAGAAACTACATCACCCACTCCAAAATTTCAAGAAGGATCAAGAAAAACCTCTTCAAGCTATATGCATGAATGATCTGCTTGCTTTCTTCCTGGTAAGCAGAAGTAGAAAAGCCCAGCAGAATAAAGTCCAGGGAACAGTACAGCAGAAGATACAATACCACATGTTTGAAGGGTCCTAGCAAAAACTGACCTCTACTTGCAAGTGCAGAGTACTAAAAGGCAGCATAATTACAGAGAAAAGAATCTCGTATCCTTGTGAATGGTTTTCTAGAATGTAATTAAAACAGAAAGTGTTGAATAAGCAAAGATTATCAAGTCGAAATGGAGCTACAATACCACCAATATATCTTAGACTGATTTTCTGCATATCTCTATGGATACTAACAGACTATGCTGGTGCCAAGAGGATTCAGTGGTTTTACTTAAAATACAAGCAACAGCCCTTCTTTTTTCATACTAACAAATCAACAGGATAATTCTGGAATTCATTAGTGAAGAACACTAACCAATCCAACATAATAGCTTTACTTCCTCTGCAAAACACTTCAAAAAATATCTAAATGAATATGGAAATGCATCTTTCTGTGGCAAATTGTTCATTATTGAATCATTATCAACTCTTGTTAGACAAAATTTCTCTCTTTTGCAATGTACAAGATCATTAAAATGTTTGAGAGCTCCATCATGAAAGACAGCGGCACTTTATAATCCGCTATCTCTTCAGGCAAATATGCTTACGGCTGAACATAATACACAAAATAACAACATCCCCTTGACACACAATTCTTTCTTTTAATGGTGCTCTTAAGTGTTGACAGCAATGGTGAAATATGTTGTTGCTCTTTCTTTTTTTTTTTTTTTTAATAGTTTTTAACTATTTCAGAGATGTATTTCAGTTATGATAAAATGTCAAGGAAGGATGTGTTTCTTTCATCTTCAGCATGGAACCCCAGACGCTTCATCACTACTATTAGTCTAGTGAGATATTTCCTGTAAGCTCTTCAGTTCTAAGCCTCCATCTCCTTCTAACCTCTGAAGATCACAGAATAATCAATCAATGCATTAAATATCATCTACAGTAACTAATAAAATGGATATTTTCATTCTGTTTATGGGATCATGTCCACAATTTTATATTAATAAATTGTGTAACATTTTCTTGTCGGAAAAAAAATGTAAGAAGAAAGTAAATTTTTCTTTTCAATAATAGACAAAACCCCCATAAACACAGATAGTGGTATTACACAGAATACTACTTAATGTTCTTATGTAGCTTCTGTCTTGCCTCTTTCCAAACTTTCAGCATCAACCCAAGGTATGATGCAAGAATTCACAATGTGAAAGTATAACAGATAAAGCTGCATCCTATACTGTAACATCCTTGAAGTAAAACGAATATAATTTTTTGTTATGACAAGTCAAAAACCACAGGTGGAATACTTTTAAAATCACAGTTTTAGAGTTCTGAGGTGTGCATTTCTTAAGAGATATATACTGAAAGCTTTATATAATTCTTTACTGCATATAGGAAATGAAATTTTACTCCAACAAAATAAAACCCGTAAGAACTGTTAGCCATAAAGCATTATTTCAGTTCACAGCTGCTTTCGGTGACTGACATATACACATCTTGCAATTCATTCTCTCTACAAAACAATCTCAATGGAGGTATCTTCTCAAATCTGTATTAATGATGTAATTCTATTATGTCTAATGGAATCACCTAGCCATCTCTTCAATAAAACTGAAAAACTAAGAAGATATAGTTGCACCAACTATTTTCTTCATCTATTTAAAGGAATATATTGTTTAGAAATTGCATGGCTCAAAATAGAAGTATAAGCAAGTAGTTGGCCCTTGGTAATACAAATTTCAAGAAATAATCAAACTTTGCCATATATTTTTATAAAATAAAATCATTATCAGCTACAAAGCCTAGAGCCACTCCACACATGCTACTAATCCAAATACTGGAAAACCAATTGAAGTAACTTGTCTTTTTAGTCTCCTTTAAAAAAAAGACAATGTATTTCAAACAGTACCAAGGGGAAGCTCTACTCTGCTTTACCGAAACAACTAAGGGAAACTACATTGTAGCATTACTGTCTTCAGATATAAGTATCATTGACCAATTGACCACGTAACTCTCTCTAAACAAAGACTAGAGAGATGGTCATTTTAAAATTACCTATTTTCAGGTTCTTATATGAAGGTTTAAATGAAATTCTGGTTTCAGCAGTAGCTGTGCTTTGTCTACCTCTATTTCAGAGAAAATTAAAGTAGTAAACAAAGACTGAGCAAAGTAGAAAGATTTCCAAAAGAAATAGCAGACCACCGGGATTTGGATTTAGGTAATCCACTTAGATTACCATGGCTATGTCTTAAAAGGACAATACTGAAATCAAAAAATAGGTCACGTCTACAAGACAATATATAAGTGAAACAATGTCAAATGTACAAATTTAGAACAATCAGAGTCATACCTAAGTTTAAGATAGAAGAAAAAAAATTGTCACAAAACCACGTATTGTCAAACAACAAATATTTTGAAATCAATGTTTTCATGCTCCAAACTGGAATAGAGGAAGAAGAGTTTCAAACAATGCCATCGATACACTAACATGTTTCAGGTAACACAGAAGCACAGGCAATGAAGAAAAAGCTTGCAATACCTAAGCCCACCATATAATACATGTTTTGCTTGCTTGTTTTTCCAGTTTCAAAAGCAGGAAGTGTTGGACACCCACAGGCCTGGAAGTAGTAACAACATTAGCCGAGCAAAATAAGAGTTTGCATCTTTTTCCTGGAAGTTACAATGTTTCTAATATAACAAATATAAAACAAATTAGAAAATTAAAAATAGGAGGCAAGCCCTCCAATTATTAACTGAAGAAAAGCCTAAAGTAAATTAGTAGGTAGTTCAGGAATTGATAGTGTTAGAAAAATGTGGGTTTTTTAAATGCACAAATTAAAAATTGCTATAGATGTCTTCTCAGCAAAAGTTAGGGAAAATTCAGCTTTAAAATAATTTGGAATTTACAAGACAAATGTAAAAAGCAAATTAAAATACATCCACTTTCTAGATCAACTTGAGAAAATCTAGGTGGCTTCTTCTAAAAAGTCCTGGACAATGGCCTTTATGAGGAATTTGCCCAACATGAAGAGATTTCAATAGGAAAGTCAGTGTTGCTATGAGAAACAGAGCAACTTCCAGATGCTTGACATGTCAGGCCTAGACAAGGGAATGAAAAATGTCTCTTTCTGACCAAAGAGGCTTTGAGGGGATACTCGTAAAGAATTACCTACTTACCCATCAGATTTGAGTTCATGAAAGGTGTCGGGGACAATCCTTCATGGGGCCCTAATCGACTGTCATTCAAGTGATCACTGTAATGAGGACTGTCTGCAAAACCCTAGAGAAAAAAAGACCAGAGTATTAAACAGATTATTTGGCAGCCCTGCTAATTGAGTGTAATGACACTTTCCTAATTAAATGTGCAGAGTCACAATTGGTCATTAATCACAAAGTTGGCTTTCGGGCCTATCTCACAGAAATTACTCCCTGCCCATATTTTACTTTCTCTCCTTTTCTTCTCCCTCATCAAAAAGAAACCACATAATTTCTTAATAAACGGTGTCCTCACAGACAGTATTTTTAAAAATTGAATAATACTGAGATATTTTGATATTTGAATCCTCGTAGGCTTAAGTCGCTAACCACTGAGAGAGTAAAATCAGTCTGAAGAAGTCGCAACCGATTTGGGTTTTTTTTGCCCTAAGGTTTCTGTTTGCATTAATAAAGCAACACAGTAAAAAGGTCAGGAAGAGTCACTGACATTAGGAAAAAATGTTAGTGCAAATGCAAAGAAGAAATTCCATTTCCCCTTGCAGCCTGCTATTAATGTTATAGACTAATAGGTATTTTGACACTGTGACATTACTAAACACAAAAGATTTACCTCCAAATAGTGATTAAACAAACAACTTTGACACTCAGTTTGCTGACAAGCACTCAAAACTGAAATATTGTTTTGCTCTTTTCTAGCATTAGTATAGCCAACTTAGCAGGCTTGGAGTGACCCTTATGCACTTGGGAAACACTGGCTCCTTGAACGCTTGTGCCAAAGGTATAGAGGCAGAAAACAGAGAAGTTCTAGAATGCACGCATTATTTAATTAACCCAATTACTTTGAATTCTCTTTTGTACCTTTCGAAATGCTTTTAGCTTTTCCATATAAAGATATGAATATGGTATCTGCCAATCAGACTGATCAGATGTGCACTGAACCACTTGTTCTGTACCAACACACGACAGATGTGGCACTCAAAATCGCACCTCCTTTGTAGCCAAAGTTCTGAAAAAAACATTCTGTAAACCTTATCTTACAATTCCCACTTACTCTAAGTCTGGTAGAGAGAAACCTAAAGCTCAGCCCTAATTAAGGGAGGGGGGGGAAATTGTTCACAGCTACCAGAAACCATCCCAAGTGCCCTGGGACTATAAAATCATCAATCACTGAACATTTATCATTTTTTCAGACTGCAGGCTCACATGCAAGACAACATTAATGGGGCTGAAACAGGCCTCACTATCTTTGCAGGCGTGCTGTCAGTTCTACCAAAGGGCTGGTAACTGAGGGCTAAATAACTGTCAAATCACTGCTGCTGCTTATGGATGCATGTCACAGCTCTTGCTGCTACTCGGCTTTAAAAGTAATCTTATGAGAATCCCAAGTCCCAAATGAATCTTTGGCTGACTTTATCTACTTCAGAATCGGCGATACACATGTGATAGGCATTCAGAAGCCATCTCAGTGACATTTACAACTTGGTTATGACCACGAGGATGTCCTCTGGTAACCATGACCTAGCCCCGTCTGTCAGACAAGCAGCATGTAGCAGCAGCTGCTGAGGAAATGGAGTGGCTCCTAGCTAAGGTCACCACATGTGGTTTATTTTTATGCTGAAATGAAACAAAAGAGAAATTAAATCTGCTGAATAAAGAAATAAAAATTTGCAAATAGAGGACCAAAAAATATAGCTCCTAAGTAGGTGCCTTCCTATTTGGCTCTCTGCTTGTACTCGTTACTGTGGGTTTTTAAAAAACTTTCCACCTAAGACAATATTTCAACTGTATTTTATTTTTAAAAGAAACAAACTAGGAAGGACACTACTAGTGATAAAAGAGAATCTCAGACATTCAGAAAGTAGTGCCTAAATGAGCCCCAGAAACTGAGATCTTCAAGAGATCTTTACTTACAAAGCAAATAATTACTGAAAATGTAACAGGAGTAAGACTCATTTTATACACAGTTACACACCATGCAACACCAGCTACCTAATGCACAGGATTAATAAATAATACTCCTCCCCAAGTTAATATTGCATATTCCCCCCTAAAAGAGAGGAATTGGAGAACTGGGCGGGTAGTTTACACAGAAGGGAATGTTCTCCCTTCTGCCATCAGAATTTCTTCAAATAACCCTTTACATCATGTTCTTTTCATATATCCTCTCAGTTTCCCAGAATGTACTTGTACTGAATTACCACAGCATCAAAATTACATTTCTACACCACTAAACAAATCAACTAGTTTATCTACCTGAAAAATCCTCCAAGAAGTCCTTCACAACGCTAAAGCCATAGAAAACAGCACATTTACTATATAGGGGTAAAATGTACTAAGGCATATGCAAGCACTTTAAATAGAGTTGTGTTTTCTGTACTTGAATTCAATTCCTAACTGAAATTAATTGTCAGGCATGTCATTCTTCGTCATGCGCTACAGAATTTACACTTGTGCACAGTGTAACCTCTCTCAGCCTTCATCTGCAGAGGACCCACGTAAAGAGGTCTTAACTTGGCCACCATCCTTGACACCAGTTATTCAGTCTTAGTAATGAGGTATGGATTATCAGCTCAAGCAGCAGAGTTTTGTTTGGGATTAGAAACCCTGGGCTGATTCCCACATATAACTCACCCACACTAAATGAATACAAAATAACCACAAACACATGCAGTTTTGATTTAACAAACTTCTTTTGCGCTTCACAAAAGCAAATTAAGCAAAATCAGAAGAGCTCTAAGGACAATGATTTAAATTACACAGAGTTATTTCAGAGCATTCTTCACATTGAAGCTGTACTTCAAAATAAATTGCATTCCTAATACCATTTCTTGCTTTTACATCTGTATTGTTAACTTACATAATAAACAGCATAAAGTTCTACTGGGAAGAGTTGTAATCAATCATAGGCAAAAACTTCAGAAGCTTCCACTTGCTTCTGAAAAGCTACTGGAAGCTTGTAGTCATACAATCAAAGCTTAAAAAAAATGTATTTAACAAATATGATAGTACAAATTGACAACATATGTTTACTACTTCAAGAAAAATACTACTGAGCCTTAAAAATTCTGTCTGCAACACCAATAAAGGATAGTGGTTTATTAAAAGGTACATCTCACTTGTGTGACTGAGTAACAAAGAGAAAATACCATCAGCTGGCATCTGAACTCATCCCTCACGGCAAAAGCAACAGAGGTGGTGGTGGATATATACATAAATTTCTACCAGAACCCCTTTTCAAACCTTCGTTTTCAAGAAGACTCAACTGTTTATACTGCCAGATTTCATTCACCCTTTCTGAGAAAGGAAGGAAATTTCAGTTCACAGCAATTTTGAAGACTGCTTTCTTAAAGGGGATTCATTTGATCATAGCTAGATTGATGCTGGCTCCAAGCAGAAACAGGAGCTAATTAGTTATGCCAAAAGCTATTCTCTCTCTTGGGAAAAACTATTCCATGATACATACTCTGATCTGGCTCTACTGGATCAGGACAGCGATATCATTCCTTGGACCACAGGTGGGCTTCCAAAGCCCTTCGGAGGATTGCTACCTCCTGTTACCTGTGAGGCGAGTTTGACAGAAAGACGTGAAGGAGACATTCCATGCTGAGTATACATCCCCAATTTCTGCCACCTTTGCGTCCCAGCAAACATACCGATGGATTAGCACACTTTAAAGTGCATGGTTTGAGTATTCTGCAAATAACTGGCAAAAAGTCTCCAAAATAGGAGTTAATGGACAAATCTATTTTGTCTTCTGAGCATCCTTTTCTGAAGGGACTGCAGATAGCTCAGGGCATCTTTCTGTTTACAGAAAGAAAACTGGTTTTGAATATGACTAGATGCCATCGCTGTAAACTCAAAACCATCTTTTTTGTTCCAACCTCTTACATAGCTACTGCAAAACCAAGCTTTAACCTTCCCAAAGGAAGACAAAACTTTTCTTTCTGTACTGTTATAGCCTCAATAAAGTCTAATGGGGGCCAACTGTTGTTCCCTTACAGCATTTTATAACGTTGTCACTGTTCATTTTGCAAAGGGCCTCTCCCATGATTTCAGTCTCACTGCATGTTTGTGATGAGAAGGACAAAGTCAGATACGCCTACAAATAAAAGCTACAAGTATTGTCTACTAATAATACCTGTCATGAAATACAGCTGAAAGGTTACTACTAATTAGCACTCCAATTTAACTGAGTAGCAAAGGCACACTCAACATTGAATGTTTTAACATTTTATTAATTTTTCAGGTATTTCATTGGATTAAAGTGATGTTCTCTAATCATTCCAATAAATTAAGTCCATTGATTAAAAAAAAAAATAAAAAAATCAGCAGTTGCAACAGTTTTCATTCCCACCTCTTCTGAGTAAAACACCTCAAGTGTTCAAGTGATTTAGGCTTTATCTGTACCAGGAGGATTTTCCATGCACAAGTACGCTAACACAACCGAACCAATAAGAAAGATCTGAGACTATTTACAAAATCATGAATAGTTGTATACAGGACACCTGAAAATTATCTTATGGAATTTATTATTCTATAAGACTCAGAAGCAGAAATGGAAAAAAAAACAGAAAACACACTCCTTACTAGGCATGTTTATCCTATCAAACCATAAGGGAAGGCCTGACACAAAGGGTCTATGCCCCATTTTACAAAATAAAACAGTAATTAATGCCCTAAAACTCAAAGCCTTTCAATGACCATTAAAGTTCTGACATTCTGGCTTAAGTTAATCACGGAACCCCCTAAGCACAAGCCAAAAAGTCTCCTCGGCTTGCTGTTCCTACCCCTTCTCACTGCACTGGTTCCAGGGCTTCTGCAGGATTCACCCTCTCCCTTTTGCTTCCACTTGAGAAACATAAAACTACTGTCCCTTGGTAATTGTTTTCTGAAGTTCCACCAAGATTTGTTCATGCATAAGCAAAACTGCACTCCTGACCCTAACTCAAGTTGTAGGTTTTTTGATTTTGTTTTCAAATAAGCACAACATTCTATTTCCACTTCAGGGTAAAACGTGAAAAACAAAGGAGACACTGTAACCACACGGCACATGATTTTCCCATGCATTTATTGACTTCACGTACTAACTCCTTCCTGTACGGTTAACTACTCCACCGCATTTTATTTGCTCAAGTCCACTAAACTAGAGAAAACAGGCTTTTTTTTCATTTGTTTCTCCTCCCTTATCCCCAAGCCCTCTTCTACACAAGTCCCTGGGAATAGATCAAAATGAGACCCAGTTGTGGCTCCCAATCAAGCTCGCAGATCAATAAATGGGTATCTGCATTTTAGCAACTTACAATATAGGTCAATTTTTGCCTTTAAATTTAAGGCATTAAAATTCCACTACAATGAATGGTTGACTTCACAGTTTGACACAGCTAAAGACCAAAAGACTAAATTTAATAAACGCCGCTTCCGATTCCTTGAGTTTTGCAGTTTGGCTGACCTTAGCTAACAAATATTAATTGTTAAAACTCGGGAATACTGAGGCCTCTTCCAAGCTAAATTTGGCTCTGATCATATGAATCAGGCAACAGTCATCTAAATGACTGATGTGTAAATGAACGATAGTGAATCCACTGCTGAAATCCACTTTATTTTGGATTATCTGCCTCTCCAAACTAATCTGAGAGTTCTGAAGACAAACAAGAGGGAAAAAAACACATGGAGAGGAAGTGGGGAGAGAGAGCGAGGCACAGAGACAGACGGACAGACCCAGAGACTGACTACACCTGGGAACATTGTGGTGAGTCACTGACTGAAGATTAGACAAGAGGCTCTGGGTACAGGTGCCTTAGCTAATTTAAAAGATTATGGATTATGTGATCATATATGTTTCCAGAAATAAACCGCCATTTTGTTTTGGAAAGATTATTTGCAGTCATTGAATCCACATATTTGTCAACGGCTCCTACAGAATAGATTACGGAGCCAAAACCTGGCTGGGTCTATTGAACACACAGATCAGGAAGAACCTTGCAAAAATAAATTCAGAGAAGAGTACAGAGAAGAGTCTCCTTCCTTTTTGCCTTGAGGATCACTTGCACTATATTAATCTGTCTTAACTGAACACCAAGAAACATCACGTTGTCACAAGTCTTGGTACAACTCGACTTAAATCACCGACAGTCTCGCAGCAAACTATTAGGTGGGAACAACGTTGTTTCTAAACAGTGACCACAATGATGTTGCAAAGTATTCATCTGAGAAGAACAGAGGAAGACACAGTAAGATGGCAAAATGTTTACATTCCCAAGCACACTTCAGACAAAAAAACACTAAAGAAGCACAGAGATCCACACAGTTGTATTTTAAGAATTCAGACTATCATTATTTGCAAGGTATTTATACATTGACTATTAGCTCGGATATTGCAATTTCAACTATACTTGACTATATTTTTTAATTCTATGGACCAGAGAGATGTGCACAGAAACTTTTCTGTGAGGAAATGGGGAATTACAGGATAAGGCAGTTCGTGGCTGAACATAATTAATCAACAATGTATAAACCTCCCATGCAACAACAACAACAAAAAATCCAATCAACTGGCATTATGATCAAAAACCAAAATGAAAAGCAGCTGCTTCAATAACCAAATCTCTTCTAACACAACCAATAATAAATGCATCCAGTAACCTGATTTTCCCCGGTGTAACAGTACCAGTGTCCTCCATAAGGACAACACACAGTTCGGTCACAGGTCAAACAGAAAATTACCTTAACTTCCTAAAAAAGGAAAAATACTGGGGCAGGGGGGCGGCAATGGAGCAGACGGACTTCTCACACTCCTTAGACCATTTCAACCATATTACTGTCAGTTGCCTGCTACAGTCCAAAAGCCAAGGAACCGAGCCGAAGACCTGTCTGACGTGCCAGGAAACACACACTTCTCCCCTCCGCAGCCTCTGCGTGTGCCACCTCCCAGCCAGCTGAGAACAGGCAGTATTTCAATCTCACTCGCTTTACTGTGCAAGAAACTTGTATAATACTTATCAAACAGAGGAATGAATGCAGTTAGCTGATGGAGATCACCCAGCTGCACCAGACACAAGAAGCTGTACACCTTCTAGTTTTAATTCTGATTCCCTTTCACTATCAGCAAGCTTTCATCTTCCACTAAAATATCCTAAAGACAGAAATGTAGCTTTATATATTACTTGTCATCTGCTACATGGGGAGATAAAAAGCAGATATCAGGACCCCATTGTTGGTAAAAGCCAAAAGAGCTTTCACAAACACCCTCCAAGTATCATCACAAGTTATGTGCTTTGTAACAGAGCTCTAATAAATATTCATTAGCTTATTTCCCTATATCAAGTTGAAACAGATGAAAACTATGTGTGCAGGAATGGAATATAAGAACAACTGAAAACATGGTTTGTCGATTTATTTCTAACCTAGTAGAGCTTTGGAAGAGGAAGAAGGACATAACACATTGAACAAGGAATCTATTTCGAAATAATCACCATTTTCTCCAGTTCTAAATTAATTTCCAGGAAGTTAACTTAGTGAATGATGAATCTGATTTTAAACAGCTAAACCCAATGGTCAATTACACTTCTTCAAGCTCTTGTGAAACAAATATCAACACGATATGTAATGGAACAATTCCCTGGCCACATGGAAAACTAATCTGTGAACAGATTCCAACACTAATTTCAATATGATAGGTAGTTGCAATAAAAACAAGCACAAAAAAACACTTCTCCAATACAGCTCATAGGACTGAAACCAGATTTTTCTCGCTCTTATCTAAGCTATAAACCAGGAAGTAAAATAATACAAGTATAGTCAACATACTAACAATAAATGCTTAAAGACAATACTTAAAAACCTAACTAAAGCATTCAGAATTTAAATATCAGAACTTGCTTTGACAACTGTTGCCCAAATTACAAAGTAAGCTGCATTTGCGAAAATGTCTTGTGCACCAAATATGGGATATTTAATTTTGGCTTTGATTTCACACTGAATCATCTGCTTACTTATAGAATACATGAGTAAAAGCAAATAACCAGCAGAACCACCAAACAACCACCCTCCCCCGCAAAAAAAAAAACCAACAGAGGACAAAAAGGACACAAGTACAACAGACTTGATAACACTTACTGTATTTCTGTGTCCCTCTTGTCTTGTTTTGCTATTTAACAGCTTCCTTTCTTGTTATGTACCTGAGATTAAGAGGTATAAAATACTATTTCAAAACCTGCTATCTCATTACTATTTTTTGACTTCTTTGCAAATTAAAAGTAGTACTGGTGGTAGCAGGGGAAAGAATAGTTTGGGCATACAGTATTTCAGGTTCCGATTCATGTCTGAGTATTCTACATACAACAGAGGGCATAACCTGTTGACAATCTGTTGACTGATTCTACAAAACCATCTAAATCTAGCAGTTGTATCTTGATCAGTTCAACTCTGGCTTCAAGTAGATACGTAGCAGAGTTACATAAATTTGGACTCGATGATCTCTAAGGTCTTTTCCAACCTAGAAATCTATGAATCTATAAATGAAAAGGAGGATAAACTGCATACTCAGTACTGAAGCTAGATTCTACATTAAATCAGGTCAAAATGTACACTTGCAGCTTTTAGTGCAACATACACACTTGAAAATACTTAAAACACCTACTATTTGGATTTTGGAAGAAAAACACCTCAGCTAACATATGCTAGATTTTTTTACAGTTAAAATTATTCTGTGTGTGTATATAAAATAAGGCTGTCCAGCAAGGAAATGCCTTATGAAATGTATTTTCGGATTTGCTTGATTTGGAGATGGCCATCTATACAGATGAGAAACTAACTTGCTCCTTTTATTCCAAAAAAAATGTTACAACAAAATCAAAACAATGAAAGAAAACCTCAAAGAGCATTATTCTTCATGAAATAAAAGCTACCATTAGCCACACCACAATAAAAACTATGGTAGGAAAATGTTTAATTAAAAGACAATGTTTATCCCCCAAAAAAGTGATTATACCAGTTTGTTGCTAGGCTATAAGTATAAAGCACAACTCCCAAGTAAAGTAGGAAAGCTAAAAAGTTCAGAAGTATCTCACAACAGGAAAACAAAACTTTCAAGTGCTATAGGGCACTATATTATTGTGCAGCAAACGTGCTGCTTGAACCAAGCACCTCAGAATTTGCTTTGAAGAGCTCAGCAAAGCCAGGCTTTCAAAAAGCAGCTTTACAGTCCTCTGCAACATACACTAAGAGCCAGCCACCCTTCTAATGCAAGGGATTACGAACACATGCAAAAATATCTCCAGCTCTATATCACTCAGATAAGGGAGGGACTTGCATACATTAACCAGAAGATATTCACTGAAAAACCACCACTGTTGCACATACAGAAGCCAGACTGGAGAGTTGGAAGAAGAACAAGCACCACAAAAGATGGAAAATTTCGACACAGTATTGTATGTGGACTTCAATATAACCATTCAAGAACATGCCAGATCATCAGCACTTCATGGAATTCCATTGACTTGCTCATTACCATTCCTGAATTATTCCTCTAAAAAAAAAAATATATCAAGCTTTCCCATGTTTTTTTCTCCCCACAGTATTTTTTTCAAACAGTTCATTTTTCTAACAAAACATTTGGCCTATGCAAAAGAGATTTTGCACACAGAAGCCACTCATGTCTCAATTTGTACCTTTTCACAAATTTAAGATGGCCACAGCCAATTCTAAATATACAAATTCCCACTGTTCTTTCAGTGTTCGAACACTATTTAACATCATAAAGTAATGAAAAAAACAGACTCTTCATATATGGTTTTCTCAAGCCTGCAGATTCTCAGCCTTTCAAACTTCAATGTTAGTTCAAAACACTACTGAAACAACAATATTTTAGCTTTTAATAAGGTATTACCAGAGACTCTTAAAATAAATTAAACTGCTATGGTATACAAGAGAAGGATCGTTTATGAATTACTTATTGAACAAAAGATCAAAATACATAAACAAACACCCCACTCCAAGCATAGGAATATACATTCAGTTTTCACAGTGAAAAGAAATTACCAATGTGTTTTCCCCGCTTCCCCAAAAAACCCTACTCGGACCATTCTTCAATAATTCCATGAATAAATCAAAAACAGTGTGTGAATAAAGACATGGTAAAGTTTGCTGATAACAAAAAATATTTAAAAATCATCCTAACTACATGTTAATGCAGAGTTGCAAAGCAAATTCACCATGAAATTTGTGATAGAACAGCAGATAAAATTTGGTGTAAATAAATATGAAAGAAATACGTTAAAAAAAACCCTCAATGTCATAATAAGGAAAAATATCATCTTATTTTTCTACACAGTTTTTGAAACATTATCATTTCAGAGTTCAGTGACAGTGAAAAAACTGCAAGACTTAGTAATGAGTAAGAAAGGAACAGACAAAGAAAGTATCATTATGTCACGCAGAAGTTGATGGTATACCCTCATCTCAACTACTGGATGCAGCTGCAATCACTCTAACTCTTAAGCTATACAGAAGAAGCAGAAAGATTCAGAGAGTGGCACCAAGAAGTAACCATGGGTTAGAAGTTACTATACAAGTAGAGACTCATATTATGATCCTTCAATTTGGTCGAGAAGAGGAGACACATGCAAGTGGCATGTAAAATAAACATGTTTGTGGCGGAAAAAAAAAAAAAGAATTATAAAGTACACCAGTAACAGCTAATCATTACTACTCAGAACATAGTGGAAATCAGTTAAATCACTGGTCAGCACACTTAAGACAAAAACATCAGTATTTTTGCCACAAAACGCTTGTAATTATTACCAAAGCTGTAATCAAAGTTAGAAAAATTCATAACTCGCAGAGAACAAGTCCACCAACAGCTGTCAGAACAATGTCCAAAAGGTCAGCTCTGTCCAAGAAATCTCCTAAGCCCCTAAGTGCTGGGATCTTCCAGGAGAGTATGACAGTAAAGGTGGCAAAATATTTGCCCTATACTTACACTCTTTCCTTAAGCATCACTGCTGGACACAATCAGACCATCTATACTGACCTGAAGAAACCTTGGGCAAGAGTTGGGAAAGGAAGGAAAATGAAGGTGTCCTTTAGTCAGCCTTCCACTGTCTTATTTAATTAGCCTTTAGCAGGTATGTACTTAACTACCATCAAATTCCAATTCTATTTAATTGAAAATTGCTTATCTTTACTTGCCTTTGGAAATTCCAGCCAATGCTAGGCCAACAATTTAAACTCTTTAATAATTCAGACAGTGTATTGCGACCCTTAAAAGAAAACTCCAGTAGCAGGCTGCATGCAGATTGGGGGAAAAAAAAAAAATCCACACCCCCCCCCCCCCAAAATCCACACACAAGATAAAAAGAGTAAGTGGTACCTCTTGAGGTTTCAACTTTTCTATGTCTGTGGAGAGGTCTGAACTTTTTCCATGAAGACTGCCATTTTCCTGTAAACAGGTAAAGCAGTAAGAACAATAAGGACAAGAATAACATTCTATATTGAAATTATGGGGAAAAGCACTGGATTTTGAAGTTAAAGTTGCACATGTAAGACAAATATAAATATATAAATTAAACACTATATGTTCATCACCACAAAGAATCATCTAGGAACATAAAAGGCTAAGTGTATCGTATGCCCTGCCTCCTGAGCAAACTTGATCTATGTTCTGAAATACAGTCCCACACACTCATTTCAGCTCTTCCTCAGAGTCATCTGATCTGGCCGCATATAAAGTAGTAGTCTGAACTTATCTTTATTCAAAATTCTGAACCAGTCTCATGAGTTGCAAGAAAACCAAAAAATAAAGACCCTACACCTTACCCAAAATTTATGCATGCAAACTTGATTTAGACTGGTAAATGAAGTCCAGTGCTTTTTCAGTGATTTCAATGCAGAAGAGAACTTCCTTTGTTCTACTTTTTTTCAGCAGAAAATGGTCATTGGATGAATTAATTTGTGCCTCTTAACCATTACCAATTCTACATACAGACAGTGTATATTTCTAGTGTTCATTACTTTTTTTGGGGAAAACAGTTGTCATTTAAGCGCCACCCCAGGCAATCATTCTTTATTGCTTCATGCAGGGCTCTACAGGAAGTTCGATTTTCCTCTCCTCCCACTATGAAATTTTCAGGTGTATTGTAGGCCTGGTCAAAGACCTACATTCATTGGCCAAAGCCTCTGAATTCCTTTGGACAGCCACCTCTTGTCGATTCTGTGTAATACCTGTCCTGACCCTGTGGGACAGGCCTTCCTTATTCCTCAGTGCATGAAGATGATATGCTACATCAAACCAAGGAGATGAGCATCCACTACCTGGGGTCAGGGACCCCATCAGGAACTGCCGTCGTACCAATGCTTCAGGACTGTGGAGCCATCAGCTCACAGCTAAGCTGACCCCATGAAGAAATTTTATGGGCAGTCTAACATCACATTCTGTGCTAACAGGACACTTGCTCTTAAATTTATATCATTTAGCAGGTTTTCCAAAAAGAAAGTTCATGTGGGAAGACATTTGTAAAAATAATCAACTTGTAATAATCTTTTACTAGAAGTAAAAGACTTTTGTACCACCACCCACCACCCCCCCCATTTCTGCTGCCTTTAAACAAACAACAAAAACAAAAAAATCCCCTATTGAAGTGAAGAAAACTTGACCACCTCAACACTACAGGAACAAATGAATTTATTTAAAAAGAGAAGCCAAAGCATACAAAATATTGTTTCGGGAGACAGAGAGAAGAGGTGAGCCACCTTATTTAATTTTTAGTTTATAAATTTACAAAGTTTGTATGCAATTATTCAGTCTTTCTCTGTTCTAAATTTTATACTGATACACCAAAACCATGCTATAAAATCATTAAATTCAGCCACAAATATAAGTAGGGAAACAAATCTACATGTCTGTATTTTCAACGTCTAACTTTCTGAAAAAATCAGACAGCGTTAACTGTCAATTCTCTAAAATTAAACATATTTTATAACGTATTTAGCTTGAATCGAAAAAAATATTAAAACAGTATGCTCCAGTTTAAACAAAAATGAACATGTTTTCTTTTAAAAAAAGACACACCAAAAACCCCAACAAAAAAAACACCCATCACAAGCTGTAAATAAATGGTGCTTCAGAATGAACTCTCAGTATTCATCTCAAATTACTAGCATGCAAGAGAAAAGTCCTCTGCACTTAGCCAGCAGAGGAAGAAATACTTCAATAACATTCTGGAGATTGATTCCATCAACTATTAACAGTATATTCAGTTTGGTTACAGTCCAACTGGCTTTAGCTGAAATTTTCCTAACATAAATTATGATTCAGCAAGAACTGTTTGCTGGAAGGATAAATTTCTTTTTTTCTGTCTTACTCCACACTCTGTAGGTTTTTTGTTTGGGTGTGTTTTTTGGTTTGTTTTTTTTTTTTTCTTTGTTTTTTTATTAAATAAACCATTTTAAGTACAAGATACAATTGCTGGGGGTAGAGAGACACCTGACATGTATAAGAATTTAACATCTCTCTTTTTGCTGAAGCCTTCCATAGGCTCAAGACAAACCTACATTTACATTTGCTCTTCTTAACGATACATTCAAATATCACTGACTTCTTCCTATGATTCTAACTTCTGGTATACCTCTGTTAGAGCACTAACATCTGACTTTATTACCAACTTCAGGGTATAATGGTACAATCGCAGACAGTTTGATTCTCGACCAGTGTTTAAATTTCCTAGTCATGATATTCAGATATAATAAAACAAAACAAAAACAAGCAAAAAACCAACTCAAACAACAAACAGACAAACAAAAGACCAACACACCAGGCACCCTGACTTTGCATTATTGGAATGTTAGCTGGTTGATCCTCTAACAAAAAAATGTCATTAATATAGTCACATAGTCAATGACTCACGAGCTCAAATTCCAGGTAGGTCAGCTTAACTCATTACTGATTAAAATTGATCAGCAACATCATAAATGAGTGTCAAAACACCAAACACAATAAGAATACAAGTGAGTTGAAGCTGCATAATAAGATTCCATTTAAAATGTAGAAAAGGCATCTAAAGGCTGGGCTTCATGCCTCAAATTATGCAGGATTTTTTTTTTTTTTTTTTTTTTTTTAAAAAAGCCTAATTTCTATGTTGCACATAAATACTTGTGCAACCCATAAAGTCCTTTGATCTTTTTATTATAATTTATTTACCAAAGATCAATGGAAAAACTAGGACATCATGATAAATCTTTCTAATGCTCTCTTCCAAAGTCAGACAGACATTTTAACAATATCCAGTGAGCTGGACAAGACCTGGCAGCCTAGTCGCTTCATTCCACAGCAAGGGAAAGCTGCAAAGGTGCGAGAGCTAACACAGCTCTCTGGCTCAAAGGTACTGAAATCAGAATGGATTATTTGGATCAGGCCCATCAGCTATGCTGTGTATTTCTAGTAATTAATTCATTAGGCACTTAGCTCATTGGCTTTTTAGAGAGTAGATATTCATAAAAAGAAAATTCAGTAGATTAAAAGGAATGAAATTTACCAAGGAGGAAAGCTTGCTTATGACCATTGAGTCAAGTTTTAAAAAGGCACTGTTATTTTAGGATATGAGATACCATCAAAAACCTTTAGCTCAATAAGCAGGCTGGATAAAGCTGCAACGGGAACAGGAGGAAGGTATTTAAAAAGAGAAGCCTCTCTCCAACATCACGACACAGCACATACTATAGCTGCCTAATGTTAATAGAGAGGGCAAGAGTTCCCTACACTTTGCCAGTAAATCTGCTCCTGAATAAGTAACATGACTTCTGTTTTCATTTTCTGATCAGAAGGTAAATAAAAGGCATGCTCATCATTCAAGTATACAGTCATGTATGGTCTATTTTCATAAATCCTTAATCTATATGTTTTTCAACCTTAGAAATCTGAATTGCTATGGCGGCATATCAAAGTCATTAAAGTCTCTAAAAGATGCTAATCTGTGTATTTCAAGTAGCTTACACTTCAAAAACATCACCAAATCATCTGCTGATTTTCACTGTACATTCCCATAAACTTTAACCATGAATTATTATGTGGGAACCTTACCCTTGAAGATTCATATGAAGGACTTGGCTGACCGCTTGTTCCCCAGGATGTGGCACCTGTTCGCTCATCCATACCTAGCAATAAAAAAAAAAAAACCACAGACCTGTAAGAAAAGATAGCAAAAGCATAACCTTCTCTAATGCAACCTGAAAGCAAATTCATCCTCTTCCATACACTTAAAGTAAATTCATCTGCTTCCGTATACTTAAAGCAGTATTTCTAAAAACACTTCAAATGACGGTTTCCGTGTTAATAAAGCTAGCTACAAAGCAACCTGCTCATTTGGACACCTGCAGCTGCTGAAAACACAAGTAGAAAGAGTCAAGAAGATTTGCCAATCTGCAGTGTCTGACCTACTCAATCCATAAGAAAACAGCACGGGTTAACAGAACAAGGACAACCACGTTAGCCTGGCTTTTTGCACAGTCTGAATTATCCTGCATCTTAAGTACTGAATGTTGCAGCACATACTGTGAAACACACACTTGTTATCTACTCTTTGCTCTCATGTCTTGCTCAAGTATTGCAGAACGTGCAAAATTATTTCCCCTACTTGGTCTTTACATGACATGCAAGATATTTTAGCATAAGGGGGGAAAAAAGGCAAGACAGACTGGTTACATTTCAATGGCTTAAAAAAAAAAAAAACAACCACCAAACCAAACAACCCACAGAGACTGATGGTGTCTGCTTTGCTAAAACAGGAATCTTTAACTGTGTAACGGTTCTTTTAGAATCAGTTCCCTTTATGCAAATCCAGGTTACAGCTCAAAAGAGAAAGAGGAAGGAAAAAATAGGGAGATCTTTAAACTCTATACCAGAAGATATATTCCGTGTATTATTTAGCCAATGACCAGAAATTTTTTGCCAACACTTTCTCCATTTACTTTCTAGCCAAAGTTAACTGGTCAAACCATCTTTAAATCACATTCCAAAACAACTAGCTGCAGAAGCACCTGAATTCCTATAGCCAATTCATGCATATAGGATAAGGTTACTATTCTAGTAATCAGATTCCTCATTATCTGTATCACAAGATCTTTTTATTTTTTTTTAACAAGTGGACCAATTCCTAAATTGCAGACTTCAACATCCTTTGGCCTACAAAACAAAAGTAACTTGTCCCCTGTCACCCAAATTTCTCATAAAGAGTTTTGATATATAGTATAATTTTTTTACGTGATGTATAGTATCAACTATTTATGAAGCCTTATAATGTCATAATTTATAAATAAGAAGTAAGTGTCACAATTTATGAACAACAGCTGAGTGCAAGTTACTCCATACAATCATCTCTAAACCCTGACTTTATATTGCGACTATAAAATTTTCATGCATATCTCTCAGACTGGTCACAGTACAAAATAAAATGCAAGGAAATACTGTAAATAACTACCTATGCAGTAATAGTATTCTAATCATTATTTCCTTAAGAAATGTGTTTTATGAAACTACAAAACACTATTTTGACAGAGACAGCCTGCAGAAGGCATGTTACATTGAAAGCACAGCACCATCACCCAGAAAAAAATATAGACACCTTTTGTGTCGAGCGGGAAAGATCTTCAAGGCTGGAGAACGCGCTTTGAAAATGCAAAACCACAACTATATTGAGCCAGCAGTTTGTGGAAGTTTGCTGCATTTCGCAGCTGACAGCATTATTGTTTCATTGTAACTGATCCAGGAGCTGAGTAAAAGGTCGTGGCTGGCACTGCCAAAGGCAAAAGTAATCTTTTGGCACAACTGACTCTTTTCTGCCAGAAACAACAGCGCTAGTAATCCAGTGATTATCATAACAAGTCTTCCATGGCTTTAGTTTCAAAAGAGACATATAGCAAGGGGAGGGGTCAGCACTGAGAGAAAAGAAAAATATCTTACTGCAAGACAAAGTCCTTGGGAAACTCTAAGACACAGTACATCATATCAACCCATTCAGGAAATACATCAGTAGATACCAGTTATACATAGAGTGTTCAGATGCACGACCCCTAATCAGTAAAAAACAGACATTTAAAAATCTGAGTCAGTGGGACTTATGTTAAGGTTCTGCTAAATCAGCACATGTATAGCTAAAAATTCTCATATTTTATTTCTACCATTGGAAGTACGCAAATAAATTGTTTAAATAAACTGCTCTAAACCAAAATGTAATGGTTTAAGATGGGGTAGAAAGTAGTTTCTCAGCAGTTCTCAGAATTCTTTCTTCTAAAAAAGCCCGTACAGTTAGCTAGAGTAGTCAGGAGTATCAACACACTTCCTTTTTTCTGCCAGGTGTCTTTTTCCTCGTTTTCATGCAACATTTTTTCTTTTCTTACAAGCCCAAAACAGGCTTGCATCCAGACCTATCCTTTAATCAGAATTTGCAGACGAGGCACATGCAATCATGCTTTAGAAGCTCCTTGAAGGCTACAAGGAAGAATTTCATACACTGCATACAGAACACCGGCACTCTGATCTACTACCACTTGACATCTGGATTTGACTTGGAACGACACCTCTGCTGCCCGCAGCCCCCATCAACAGAACACAGGCAAAAGAGCGGAAAACCAGCTAGCCAACAACCCTTGACCGGAAAATCAGATACGTGTCTATGATGGCGCTCAAGGAATCTGTTCTGGTTTGCATACTAATGTTTTTTCCACCCATGACAGATGAGAAACAACCAAATGCTGCAAGAGATAAAGACCCAGACAAACTCTAGCAGGCTGGGCACAAATGAGCAACGTGTACTTTAAAACAGCCAAAGGTAGCTCTACATGAATGAGCCAGGAACGTAAGAAACATCGTCCAGATGGGAGAAGAGCCTGAAGTGGAGAACACACAGTAATAAGGAACGCAGGAGTCATCCATGGTAATAAATTCCATAAAGTCTCAAAGCAAAAGTGTCATCCAAAGGGTTCAAGCATTTTCCTGGGAGATGCAAAACAGAATGGAGGAACCAGAGGGATCATCACCTTCGTAGAACCCCTTCCACAAGGAAATGCGGTGTCCGATTCCAGTATCCACTAATTCATCAGGGACATTGAAGAGCACAGGAAAGCTGTGGCAGTTGGCAGAGCACTGGAAAACACCCTGCATAGGGAAAGGCTGCAGTATCTCACTCCGTTTAGGCAATGCAGAGGGGGGCAATTTAACAACCACATGTTATGAAGGTCTAACAACACATACACGCAGTCAGGCAGACTTTTAGTCTTTTTTCAGTAGGCACTGAGGAGGGAAAGCAATTGAAATGACTCATGAACTGATTTCATAGTTCTCAATCAAAATCGGCTACTTCTACAGCAGATATGCTGTAGCTGAACCAGGGAGCGACTGGGTAAGTTTGATGCCTCTTTGAGCGGGCTCAGCGGGCAGCCTGCGGCTGGCCTGGCTCCACGGCACTCACAACTGCTGTGCTATGCCAGGGAGGACTGGCAGGACACCACCGTGCAGACCGAGCACAGCCCGAATTTGGGACCCCGACCAGGCCACAGGAAAGGCTGAGTGTTCCTCACTTACCTCGGGAAGATCAGGCCAAGCAGTCACAAGGATGCTTTGTGGCTTTATGCACTGAATTCTGAAAAATCTTTGCTTAACATCACTTTTAAGATGGCACTGTGAGCACTTCAAGCTCTTCTAGAGGAAGAGCTGAAGAAACCAGTTGCCTCTGTACTTCAACATATGTATTCATTCTGAAGAACAGGTCCAAACATTCATTTAATAAAGAAATTGGATCTTACAATCAAACTGAAAGTTGTTGTTCTTGCTGGTATAAGACAAAGACGACAGTATTTAAAAATTATTTTCAAGAGACACAGGCTCTAATGTTAGTGTAAACAAGATACTATACTTTACAGGGTTACCATCTGCTATGATGTTGATCAAATAAATGATTTGACCAAAAAAGAAAAAAAAAAAAAAAAAATCACATTGTAGATTGTTATACTAGGTACTCAAGGTATGAGTTTCTATCTTTTATAGCTTCTTTATCCAATTTTGTTTCAGAGTAATGATATTCCTTCAGATAAGATTCAACAACTCAAATGAATGACAAAAAAACCTCGAACACAAACCGTAACAGTGTTGATTGTATTTTGCATCTTAGACACCCAAACAAATCAATCTACCATTAGAGTCTATATTGCAAAGGTCTATTGTGAAGTATGATACAAATTGTTACCTAAAATTATATTTTAGGTCTAGACTTTCTAGTAAGGGGATGCAAAGGGAAATATTATTTGATGGTGAAATACTATCTCAATTAAAAATTTTAAATTTCAATAGGTTAAGACTAGTTCTCAGCCTGTTCTTGTTGATTCCAAATAGTAAATTTCTCATTTTATAGTAGACTTAGTATTTTCAATAACATAATAAAATCATTTATATTCTAACAAAGTACCTGAAATTTGAAAGTCAGATAAACAAGTAAAGACAAGACACAGTTCCACACATTTATTACCGGGGGTGGGGGAAATACTCAAAACCAAAAGCAGCTTTGACAATAGATGTCATGTGGTGGGCTTAAAATATACAAAGTGAAGGGCATTAATCAAATTGAGAAGAGAAATGAAACCCAGGCAACCTATCCACAGCCTAACCACTTAAGTGCCATTGGGATAAATTCAAATGCAACATCATAATTAGGTAAAAGACAAACCATGTTCATCTCTAACTATATAAATAGTGGGCTTTCACTCCACCCACCCCTGCCCCCAAAGGAAAGGCAAGGGGAAGTACTTCAAGAGTGGCAGAGGGGGAAAAAAACATGAGAAATTTCAAATCTCAATCCATACTGTTTCTTGGAGAATGTACCAGTTGCTTTACAGCATATAGATATGAAGTTCCCCCCATTCCTCCAGACCAAAAATAAAAAGTTCCTCCTCAGTAACTAATTGTTTATTAGAGACACCAGTGGGAGTGGCAGAGCACTATTCCTTTTTGTACCTTTTGCTCCAGAGAAGATCAATGGAAATGCTGTGAATATGTCTCAGAAACACTGTCTTGAGTCCGAGTTGCCTGATACAAACTCTAGACTCCACAATTCCTTCAGGAAACTTCCTGAGATAATTTTATTTATTTGTATGATGCGGCTCACTCTCCCTCCCTGCATTAAGCCACAGAGTCCCAGATTGAACACTTATTGTGGGGTCTAAAGGCGAGATTCCTCCTAAACTTAACTCTTAGTTTCAAAACCCTTCCCAACTCGCCCAGTCAGGTTTATAACCATGAGAGTTGAGGTTATTAACTACCAATCTCTAATGACAGACATTTAAAAGTGCAACACAGCACTGCAGGGATTGAAGTCACCCTGAGGAGGCATCCGTTATCTCAATTATTACCCATGTAACCCTAGGTTCTATTTGAATATTTTTCTTTGCAAAGATCAGTTTGTGATATCTGTTTGACATAGCAATAGTGATTATTAAGAGTAGTAAATAAATTTGTGGTTTTGAAACAGTTTGTCCTGGAGAATCTTAGAGCACGATTATCTGACATAGCAAAGAACAAACATCCGCTATGCCAGTTACGGTGGAAATTATTTTAAGACTAGGCAATAAGATGCGCTAGACAAAGTTAATTTCTGTCTAAAGAAAAAGCAATCACAATTAAAACTTTAGTAGAACAAAATTGTTCAAATGGGAGGAATGTACAGCAAGTAGACAACTTGCCTGGGCAATAATCAAAACTTAGACCAAAATTAGCACTGACAGGAGTTAAAAATCAGCTGCAATCTAAAACATATCAGCAAACTGAATGATGTCTTCATAGAAAGCTGTTTAAAACGTATACTTTCATACAGAAAATTATTTGCAAGAACAGTATTTTCTCAGGTCAGAATACAACTTCGGGATGTACACTTGAACTTTTTCCAACAACAAAATACACTGCAGAAAGTCAGAATAAGGTGAGGGAAAAAAATCATGCTGGTTCAGGAAAAGCGATGAAAAGCTTTAATTTGTTTTAACAGTGTCTATTATAAACTTCAAAAGTCAGTACCAGTAATACAGTTCCTGTATAACGATCAAGTATGTTTTAGATTTGTTTCCACTCATTACCTAAATAAAATTTGCTATTAAAAAAAAACCCCACACAATTACTACTTTTAACTTGATTTCACAAACAATCCTATTCATTTCTTGACATAAGGTCTATGCATTCCCTAAGAACAAGATTTGGTTATGAATTTCTGTAATAGTAGTGCTCTTACATAAGCGTCAGAAGTTACCTGCTTCTCTCTCCTAGAATTCTCTGCTTCCTCGACGCTAAATAGCGTTGCTGAACATGCCAAGGTGACCTGGCATGACCTGCGCGCTTTAAATACAATACAACCTGCTCAAAACAGAATTGGAACTGGCATTTCCCACCCGAACTGTACTAAGCCAGAAAACTGCACATTTCTGCACCCATCTTGCCAGAAAAAGTACATCACATACAGTTGAAAGAGAAGAGCACATCTAGCATACTGTATGTACTATACTGTATGCAACAGATTTGTTATTTGTGTATGTTGATTCAGACAGTTCAATAATAAGCTAATGACAAAAACCTACAAAAATTAGTGTTTAAACTAGGTTAAGAAAAAAAAAATTTCCTTATAGATCCTCAGAGATGCTCAGAGCACTACACAGTAAAGCTATTCTTTGCCCCGAAAAAAGTATTTCCCTGTATTAATACAAGCTTTACTATTATCCTCCATTCAATTTAAGGTTAGAATTATAAAATAAAAAATCAAATGTTAATATTCATGTATTATATTCTGTATATAAATTATATTTACATGTGTGCATACACAGAGCGTATTTTGAAACCTCCCTGGTTACAAACGTGAATAAAGCAAACCAGCTTAGAGATGAAGCCTCTATCAGGGATACAACCCAGAGCTTTCATTCACATGCAAACACACACACAGTTAAACTGCTATTATATTGCATCATGCTGCGTATTCTCCTCTCTACACTGAGCCACGAAGTATCAGATTGAAGAGCTCTAACAAGTGAGTCTCAACCCTACAATATTAGCTGTAACAATAATCCATTCTACTGGCAAATTTTCCTGTGGTTACTTCAGTTATGACTCAACATCTTTATATAACCACTCACTTAAAAAAAATATATATATTTATATATGCACCAAATCAAGGCCAGTGTCACAAGACTGCACACAACAGTCAAAACACACAAAAATATTCAAATATAGCCTCACAGTCAACAGCTACTGTTACCAACTGTATTACAACAGCACAGAAAACTGCCAATTCGGGCACCAGAACACAATACAATCTGAGTTACACAGTGTGTAACTGAGGCACTAACTCTCAAGAGCAAAGAAAACACTGCAAGTGTAACAGCTTTTCTAACAACATGTCTAAAAGCCTTAAGAAAAAGTGCTTTCAGGCATTTACTGTGTCACAAGGCATCCAGCAAACGCTGACCCTTTTGAAAACAAACTCCAAGATCAACCTGAGGTCAGTATGTTTTCATGGTGTTGATGATTGTCATGCATCTTTATACATGTACCATTAAAATTATCCAATTGCAACAAACTAAAAGCACTTTGCTGATATTCAGATGATCATTAATGCATTAATTAACACTCAAACCTTTTAAGGAAAGAGAGACTCTCTGACATACCAAGCAGTTTAAGCAGTGGGGAAAAAAGAAAAAAAAAAGAGCTGAAAAAACACATATGTAAGAAACATCACATATTTTGAATTTCTGAGTGCATAGAGGTGAACCAGAGGAGAAATAAAGTACCAGACAAAAACCTTGCATCTTCGTGAGCCAGAACTTTGAGCTTCAAGTAAAATGGCAAGTATCATATACAGTACAGCCAAGGCAATGCCGATGCAATTCCACATTTACACTTCTACGATTGGAAACAAAGATATTTACAGATATGCAGTCAACATCACAGAAGTCTGAGTCTGATCTTCAGAAGACCTAGACCAAACTGTTTCTTAAAAGCATGTGGAAGAAAACCTATACTTTGGTAAGGTACATAGCACCTCCGTATCAGATTTTTGGTTACCCTACACCACTGAAATCTAAAGTCTATCTATGAACAGCAGCTTGGCATCTCACATTAAAACAGCAATACATCTAAATGTTAACATCTAACATCTTAACGTTTTTCATAAAACAAAGCATGTAGAATACAAAGAAGTTTGAAAGGTTTTTAGTTTATCTCTAGATAGATGTGTCTTTAAAATGAAGATTTCTTACAATTACTCATACTAAAGAGCACATCTAAGACTCACCCACAGGACTGAACTCTCACTGCTGAACAAAGCAGAAGTCACACATCAGGGGTCGTGTGAACGTAAGTTCTTCATAAGAGAATTCAGGCTCTTTCAATTCAGCTGGGGCAAAGTATCTATTATATTGGGACATCACCATTAAACATCATCTTTTAACTCTAAAACCAAGGTTTATCTGTGTAGTGTTTAAACAGGGAAGAATGCTTAATGGATAAATGCAAGCACTGCACATCTGTTCATCTAAGCCAGAGATGTGGTGGGCTAGCTCCAAGTTACATGTGAAAAAACAATAGAATAAATATAGCAAATGTTGACTTAGGTAATTATTATAACCTGGCTCACTTCTCTCTCTCCTTTTCTGTCAAAAATCGAGAAGAAATCCTCCATACTTCTTCATTGTCACCCAAGAAAGAAGCTTTTGCAAGTTTAGGCCTTCACCATTTGCCCTGCAGCACAACGAAGTGCCCTGCTGGTTTGTCCAAGGGAAAGGTAGCACCTATTCCCTCAGTAAAAAAAAAAGCTGCCTAGAGCAAAACGTGTTTTCTTTTATTATTTTAGGCATGGAGAAAAAAAATTTAAACTAAACCATTAAAAACTTTCAAGAAGCATTCCTACCTGCATTTATACAGTCAAGAATTTGAGCTGATGGAAGTTAGCGTTAGCCTGCAGTATCAAAGATTACTTTTTCCAGTATGCATTTTGTACTAACTAGTGCTTCCCCCTCCATAAGCTAGCTGGAATGTAGTAAAGCTCTTGTCAGATGTTCTCCTCCTGCAGAGGCCCAAAACCAACAGTTCTCAATAATTCCATTACTTCCATAAGTCATAGCCAGAACCCAGTCTGAACAAACGATGGAGATGTAGCACAGCCTGTGCTGCCAGCAGGGCCCTCAGACACCTTAAAAAGACCCAACAAACCCAAACAAACAAAAAACCCCAAGAAATCTTTCTTTCCTCAACGTTGAGACATTTTTTCCAACCACTTCTTTTACAGAGATTTTATTGGCGTTTTTGAGCCTCATTCTCAAAGTAAGAAAACGTGACATTCTCTGTCAAAGGGGAGAAATCCGTCTTTAAATTTTCCAGATATCATTGTATCTGCCCAAATATTTGCTACATCAAGCTCCTTGTTGGAGGGCTCTTAGGCAGGCAGGCTTTGTGCTGACAGCTCCCTTGGTGCGAGTGGCAGTAAACGATGTCGTGCCCACAATGCTGGCAAGCTGCTATGGTACAATTCAGTCTCCTACATCAACAAACGAGGCGGAAGGAAGATCGCTGCCTGATGTTAACGGGTCTTGCACTAATACATAGCAGTACTGCAGCAACGGAGGTGTCTAACCCCAAAAACATTTGTTTCTGTTCACTAGGTGTTTCCACTCTTTCCCTTTGTTTAAAAGAAAGGCTGTTCCTCCCATTGAACCAAGACATCTCACCACAGCTCATTGAAGTAACTTGTTGCCTGACACCTGTATTCACTAGTTTCTTCCTTCATAAGCAAAAGGTATTAGCTGATCTACTAATTTCTGCTGCACTTCGGGATCATCTGTGTTTTAACATTCTTCTGCTAGTATATCCATGTTGTTACAGCTTATAAATCTGGAAAGATTACCTTCCAACAAAATTACACCTTTACAGGATCAGTAATAGAGAAGTAACAACTCTACAGAGTAGTCAAGACTCTAGCACTGTGGAATTTAAACGCCGAAGAATAATTACAACAGTTTAACATTGGTAATCTAGCAAAAACATCCAACTATTCTGAAAAGAACTTAAAAGTTGTATCACACTAACTAAAAAATTAACTTATTTTTCTATAATTATAGAAAATAATTATAAGTCTGGCAGGATCTGGGTTTGCTGCAAATGAGTCCAGATATATCTACGTTTGCTAGTGAAGGTGTTAAGATTTCTCCAACTTTACTGCTTAACCAAAATAAAGACTTTTTTTTTCCCTGTTTGAAGACTTCACTGCTCTTTCTTCTGTTTCTTCTGCTAGCTTTTTATTTAACACTCCATAGTCTGGTTGGACTGTGTAACATTTCTCCTTGGCTTAAATCCCAGATATCATGCTTTTTATAGAAATGTGAGTTTTCAATGCTTTTCTTGTAACAAGTGTTATATGAGCTAAACCACTCTTAATAAAATGCACTTAGAAACCATACACACTTCAGAAACAGAACTTTGATGGAAAAGTTGGAACTGGAATTTATATTCAAGTAACCCTCATTTTAAATTGCCTTCATTCTCTAATGACATCACAGCTGGAACTGACATACCTGTTGCTGTTAAAGTGCACTCTTGCCTTTTTTTTTTCTTTTTTTAAATAAGGACAAGTTGCACTTTGAATAAACAAAAAAAAATGCTGCTGCTTCTCAAAATATGCTGTTACAGCAGTTCTGTAGGTTATAGCTAGAAAATGCTGAAAGCCAATAAACTGCAGTAGACTGTTTCTGTGGTGAAAAGCACCCTTACCTGGTAATTATCCTTCCTACAGTAATAATACAGTACTAAACACTTCTAAACACTAACTTGAATAGTCTACAGTCGAAAAGCAAGTAGTAATCAATAACTAATTATTTTTACTTAAATTCCTCCTCCCAGGATGTTTTAAAAGTCTCTCCTTCTACAAAAGCATCAAATAGTCTCACAACTTCAGTCCTATGAAACTTACACCTTAAAATTAAGAACAGATTTCTAGGGATATTTAATGAGAACATGAGAATGAACAATTTTACATTAAAATTAGGACAAATACTGTAAGTTTAATATTCCAAATAAGTAAGAATAAGAAGTGCAAGGATACTAAACCTCTCCAAATCCCTAGCGGTGCAGAGCATGGGTCACCACCAGCCCTGCCAGCAGAGCTTCCAGCAGATCATCTCGTGCAAAGTAAGCCTTCCGACAGGCAAGCAACATTCACCAACTTCTCACGAGGGATTTGGATGCAGGAATCATTGCCAGACAACAGCTTATGAGTCAAGTTTTACGAATGCAAACACAAGCCTATCCTACTGACAAGTAAGGGCTGGCTGCCACCCAAAGGAGGCCATCCCACTTCCCTTAACACTTCGCTGTCCCCCCTGCCCATAGCCAGGCTTTTCTGTCTTCCTCCCTCATACCAGCACTAGTGTTTTGTAGGGTCCTGCAGTAAACTAGCTCAGGAAGAAACTAGAAAAAAATGGAATCATTAAAAAAAAACCACAAACAACAAACCAACAACCGCACCTTGCTGATTTCTGGCCAGATGAGCTCACAGAAGTGTTCACTGATGGGCCAGAACACCGGCATTGGCAGAAAGGAATGGGAGAGCACAAGAATCAGACACGAGCAAATTCAGGGCTGCATGAAGGGCCAAGGCAGCCAGTCCATCACTTTTCGAGCATTTGCTAGCTCTGAGATTGACTATATTTTGGAAACATAGCGGTTTCTTCAGAAAAAAAAAAAAACAAACCACAAAACAAAAAAAAAAAATCAAGAAAGGAAAGAAGACACCCCTCTGTGGCGATGCATAAAACCCCGCAGCCTGCTTTGGGACTACTAGTTTTATTGGACCACTGATACTATGCCAGTGCGTGAGGAGAACAACTGAATAAATGCATGTTCGAATTACATCAAACACCAATAAGCTTCATAAAACCTTAAAAATATTTTATCTACTTAGTGTTAGGGTAGAAACAGGTTATCAGGAAGTTCAACACTGCCCAAACACTCACATAAGTACTTTTTCGTTCACTCATGAGAATTTTAGCCAAAATTCAGAGGAAGAGTAAATTACTTCTAAATGAATGTTAACAAACCCCAAGGATTTTCCTTCCCTCTGTTTCTTCTGTAATTGAAAGACAAAAAGTAAGACTCTCTATTTAAAAAAATTTAATCATACTTTGAATTTTAGCCAAAACAAGTCTTGGGTTCCATGTGCCAAATAAGTTGCTTATAATAAATTACTATAGCCCATTTTCTCTTTTGTATTCTAGAAACTTAAGCATTACCAAAACAAGTCAATTTAAGCACATCACCTCTCTGGGTAGTGACTTTAAATTTCGTTGGCCTTAAATCCTGCATTCAGTTCTCTTTATGTTACTGCTTTTAGGTCTGGCAACAGCTTTCAGACTGCTTCACTTTGTACTTTACTTTTACATACTCCAACACTCCAGTACAATGAAATTTGTATAAGTGCCCAGCTTTGCTCAGCCACTAAAAAGAAAATGTTACTGTTTATAAGGATTATCAAATAATTTTAACAGAAGTCAGACTCTTCACCTTCTGTTAAATAGGTAAGATAAATTTTTAAAGTTTCTGTCTTTTTGAAAGGGACAACTATGACTCAGTATTTGAGAAAATTTCTTACATTCCAGTCACGAAGAATATTATTACCCTACAATGTACAATCACTTAAAAGTGTTTTGCAGATCACACTTTGTGAAAAGGTAATAAGGCATCAAATGTCTTTTCACCCCCCAATTTATATCTGAAGGATTACCGACATCGGTTCAGAAGAAAAACATCGACCTTCCCTGCCCGGTGTAAGAGCATTCTGAAGATTCACATGTGTAATAGGGCAATTCAGAATAAACACCACATACAGCTCCACAACGCATGTTCACATGGACTGAAAAATGCAGAGCATGTTCCTCTAGAAAAGGCTGGCCCACATACTTTTAAGAAAATCAAGAAATACTTGTAAACTGAAGTGAATTCATAAAACACTTTCCACCTGAATTCAAATGTGATACGCTCACAGAGCCAAAGGGATAAACTAGACAGTGCTCACGTCCTTTTGTGCCCATTCCAGAGATGCACGAGGGATCTCCCTGACAGCCAAACCAACACAAGTAGTTACCGAATTTTCACAAGTCGTATGAAAACTCAGTGAACTAAACAAATACATACTAAGGCACCTGGCAGGATGCATGTGAAACAAATGTAAAAATTCAAGTACAAAGAGCTCCAGTACCAATTCTGCTCTACTTCACTGAATGTATCTTAAGATGTAAAGCTTGTATTTAAAAGGTCACACAAAGGAAGGAAACATGTGCATCACTCAGGTATATATATGCAATTTTGACTTCAAAAAAAATTTCTGTGTACATCAGATTACAATATCAACTTTACATTACAGAATACAGTTTGTCGCTAGGATTATATTCCTTGCTTGGCTTTTCCTTTAAAAAAAAAACGCAAGAAATAAATCTGAAGCACTTCCTTTTACATTTTCAATATCACTATTGAATTTTTAAACATTGGGTCATAACTTGCCTTGAGTAAGATATTTATTCTTACCCAATTATCAAGAAACCTTAACATTGTATTCACTTCAGCCCTTAAGATCTCGTTAGTCTAGTTTTCATTTTCCTAAAGGACTCAAAGTATATAATTATCTTAATGCAGACTCTATTATGGAAGAAACAAGAGAACTCAAAAAATTGCTATGAAGTATTACATAAAAAGACATGAGTAACAGACAAAAAACAGCATGGAGAAACAATCTGTATCTGCTTTTATTAAAAAAAGCTTCAAAGTGAACAAAAACTAACACGTGGTGGGACCTCTTAAGATCTGTGAAGCCTCTAAGTTATCTGAGGACTAATTATGTTTTTAAGAAGTCTTAAAAATCTAACACACCCTATTTGTACAGAACTTCAATTAAATATGGGTTCTTTACTCTTTCATTGTAAAACCAGAGTTCGGCAGTTTACAAGAGGTTCTGAAAATACACATGACACTAACGACTTCATCTTGTTTTCCATTAAGAATGAAATATATCTGAAGCCAAAATACTGCACTCGATTAAATCCCATCTATAATGCTAGTTACAGACAAGTAACAGAAGAATCTGATGTGGCAACTGCATTGATCTAGTGTTGTACTTAAACCTTTTCCTATTGAGTCACTTAGATCTCCTCACAGCCACATCCCTTGTTCTAACATGAAGTTTACAAGACTTTTGTTAAATCATAATAATAAATATTATAGAAGGGAATATTTCAAACAGGTCTATCTGACTTGACATTTGGCCTAAGAAAAATACTGACTACAAAAGCACCTTATTATGTGCGTGTCATCTTTCACGCAAGAAAATCCACTCCAACTCAGCCATTTTTAAAACAGTTCCAAAATTGTAAGTCTGTAACTGCAGCAATCTTAAGGCTGTTAAGCTTCCAGACCACAGCCAGTTCATAGCAGGGTTGATTAGCTCAATCACAGCACCTTGTTAACAGCAGCTGAGAGCTCCAAACTGAATCTAAATCAGATCAAGCAACTCAAAGCAGAGGCTAAAGTACTTTATTCTCAAAGCATCAAGGATACTAAAATTAAAAAAAAAGGATGTATAACCTACAGAAGTTCATGAGTTAACTAAAATCTTATGATATATAATGTTTCCAGAGACAACACGTATTTCAACAACAAAAGTATTTAGAACAAGTCTAGAAATCAAATTCATGAACACTCTTAAATTATAGAATACTTTTAAATTTAAGGTTCTGTCTGAACTTAGTGATTCCAAATATGATTACAGCACACACACAAAAAGTTATGGGAGGCAATATGCTATTGAGAGATAGGTGGAAATAAGAGCTAACTGCCCTAGTTAGGTTTTCACTAGCTTTTTCATTGACCCTGATGTTGTCAGCCTCATTTGAAAGGAAAAATATCTCTGTAAGATTTCTTTTGTTTACTTTTCAAATGCAATAGAAGTAATTCAAGGCCACCAGCAGCCTAAAAAGGAAGAATGAATCACCTGTAGAGGTCAGTATTCTAAAAGCGTATCAGTAAAAATGAAGCAAAATATGCAAAATTCTGTTTAGGAAGAACATTATACTATCTGTGTTGAGTAATGATAATCTAATACATCTATACACACACACGTATTCTTCTCTGTCCTTTTGACAAATAGCACAAGAATAATTGTGCTCTGATTAATACAATGTGGAGGCACATGAAAACAAACAAAATTCCTGAACTGGCTCATCATAGCAGTAATACTTGAATAAAACCATTTCCTATGGCAGAGAAGAGCCACCACAGTGATTAACTGTTTAATGAATTTAACGTCAATAATTTCTACAGAGAATTGCTTAGGGAAACAAAGACGTAGATGGCAGTCTACTTTCACATTTACTTACAAAGTTTTCCATATTAAGTCAAATGGTAAAATTACTTCCCAGACCCCAGGGTTTTGCTCAACTCTGATCATAAAATGTATATGCTATATAAAAGGTCTTTCTGGAAGATGAAATACATGCTCAAACACATTCAAAAATTTAAAATACATACTGTACAACAATTAAAATCTCTTTTACTAGATCATGAAAAGGAGTTGGATATAAAAGAATACATGTATAAATATATTCTATAAGGTGAAAAGGATCATGAGAATTCTGATCATTGCATCTTTTCTCTGAAAGTGTAAAAGAGACATACCAGGCAAGATACAAGGTTTAATCAAAACCTTCTATTGATTTCAGCAGGAAACCAGCACTGAAAACACCTACTACACAAAACCTCTGATTTGTTTCTTTTGGTTACATGTAATTCTTCTAGGTTGACCCAGGCATTTCAGATGCAGTTGCTCCTTGCATGAAGACAAAGAAAGAAGCGACTTGAGTTTAAATTGTTACAAAACTGAAAAGGTAACACTCACAGTTATTATAGCCTTTTCCATAAAAAAAGCTAGTTCGGGAAAAAAAACTCAAAACCAAATAAAACATAGCACTAAAACACCACTAAAAACACCTAACAAGCCTTCAGCAACAACATTAATGTTTAATTCATCTACAAAATTTTGATTTGGAATTAGAATTTTCAAAAAATAGTCAGCTAGGCTTCAGCACTATGATGCAGGATAAAGTTGCCATATCTTCTTATCAAGTAGGACACAGAAATCACATATTTTCTCTGAAATAGGTCAATATGAACAGAGTAGATTTAAACAAAATTCTGTTTCACCCTGGAGCACTAACTCACTTGA
The DNA here is from genome assembly GCF_009769465.1 of Tauraco erythrolophus. Classification (NCBI taxonomy): domain Eukaryota; kingdom Metazoa; phylum Chordata; class Aves; order Musophagiformes; family Musophagidae; genus Tauraco; species Tauraco erythrolophus. Next base: position 15,377,923 of record NC_141478.1, on the reverse strand, counting down.
AATACTTAAACTTCATCCTTTTAGATTTGTTTACCATTGTATTTGGTCTTCAGGACACGCTACAGATTATTTATGACCTGATTGCAAATCCTTCCCTTTGGGAAAGAGTTTTTCTCCAAGGTTCTCCAAGTTTCCATCTTCTACAACGCACATCAAAATACTGTACTGGGATCTGGCTGTCAGTTACACAAACAATTCCATCTCCAGACAATCACTTATGCGACAGAGGTTAGCAGCAATGGTCAACAGGTTGATCTGACAAAGCATTTGTTTAGGAACCTGCTTCTGCCAAGTCATTGTCCTGGCTGTTTGAAATTTTTTGCATTAAACCCAAGGAATCCATCTCCTAATCCAAAACATTCATGTTATCCAACTATGCAGACAAAGCAAGCAAAAAGTTCATTGAATAACATCACCTTTGAGAAATCCTCTCAGCAGAACTCCCTGCATCAAGGAGCTCTGCACTCTTCAGCCTATTTAAGCAGCCAGAGTGTGAAGGAATTACTTGAGTCCGTGATCAGAATATTAAATATCTCACACTGTCCAGATTCACAGTGAAGCTATCAAATAACAGTAACTACTTCAGAGCAAAACTCTTTTTGCTGACTCCCACCATCAGTAGTATCAATAACAGCAGCATCCTCAGTTTCATGCCAGGCTACACGCTATTCTGAATTGTCGACCAGTTTGGAAAAAAACACTGTTACAACTGGCAAACATGATCTTCCACTATCACTGCCAGAACCACTATATGTGGTGACAGAATCTGTCTACCTACAACTTCAGTATCACCTAATTTTAGGAAGCACTTAAGTACTCTGCCATTTCTGAGAGCCTTAAGTGGATTTGCATTTATTAAAAAACTTCCTTGAAATCCTATCTCAAAGGATGTCTTCTGTAAGTCTTCAGTTGAAAAATACTTGCAGTCACTGTGCGAGAAACACCACAAACCTCAAACAGAAAGGTGCAATTTCCTTGTCAACAGATTTCCACTGCATACTCACATCTGTAATATGTGGTAGCAAAAGTACACAAGAAAAAACATTGAAAGAAAATCTAACAGTTTGAAATGGCTCCACAGTCCATAAAATAAAGAAAATATATGTATGTGTGTATAAAGAAAAACAAAAACACAAGCTATCGTCCAAATAAATCACTACTTCCTTTAGTCATTCCAGTTGAAGAATGCAGGCTAAAACCAGAAAGAAAAAAGAAAAAAGTTATCTCTGAAATTCACAAGTAATTTTAAAACCGCAGAAGTAGTTATTCTTCTATTGCAATTATGCAGCAACAGCAAAAACATTTTAAAAATCATGAGCAAAACAGAGAGAGTTTCAGCAAATTTGATGTCCCTGGTGACAAACTTGCAGAGTTAACCATGGAAATTCATCTTTAGTTTGAAGTCACTGACTTCTCTGAGACTACTGTGGATCCCAACAAAGTGCCAACTTTCAATGCTGTGCCTGTCTTAGTACTCAGAGTGAACCTGACCAAGCTATATACTAAAACAAAAAGGTAAATTTTGTAGAAGCCTCTCCAAAATGATGGTGTAACTGTTTCTAGCAAAGACTCTAGAAATTCACTCTCTTCCCAATTAAGTAAAGTTTTATATTAGTCTGTTTTCTCTCAAGTTCCCAAACGCATATGAAGAATTCAGCCAAAGCTTTTCTGACTCAGTTGTAAACAAAAACCATCTGAAAGAAATTAAGAGTGAACCCAATTTGATCTACAGCTGGGGAAAGTTCACTAATAATAAAGATGACCCAGAGTCTTTGAAATGGTTTCAAATGGTTGAGCTCCTATACGGAAGTATCCTTTCTCTTTAAGACTGCATCTCAGCATTTAAGCAAAGTTTCTTAATACGCAGGCCAAAGCTGAACCTGAAAAAAAAAATACTAAAAAAAAAATACCTACACTCCAAAGTATCTGCAGAATTTGTTAATCTCGCATTATTATCTAGCACATTGCCAAAAACCTCACCAGAGAAATCAATAGCTGCATCAATGCAAACAGCATTTCTTCTGACTTCTTAGTAAAAAGCCAGTCTCAGAAGAAGCAATTTAACCACAGTAGAAGTCAGAAACTAGCTGTCACCAAAAGTTAGACGACTATCAGACTTTTCTGAAAATAGACACACTTTAACAAAGCAAAAAGAAGAAAAAGAACCCTACAACAGGACTGCTCTTCTCTAATGAGCGATTCAAGAATGAAACAGGCAGACATTAATTCCAGAAAAGAGCGATATCTCTTTAAAATTATTCTCTCCATATGTTGGCATATGGGCAACAGAATCAGCAAAATAAGTGTTCATAAAATGATTGTCCAGATAAATAAAGCTATCTGTAATTTAGGACTACAAAAAAGAATTCTAAATTTTCATTATCTGCTATAGCAACCATATTAGTGTTTAATTAATCACAATATTGCAAATGTTCTACTGTATTATTTATTATAACATATATACAAACCACTATGGTAGAAGGTTGAAGCAGCTAAGAATCAGGGAGATAAAACAAAAGAGAGGTATTCATCCAACATCAGATGCCAGAGACTAACATCCAAACTTTTAAAAGGAGTCACAGGGAAAGTACAGCTTTATTTTTGCTTCAAATTTGACCTATTTGTGTCCATGATGACTCATACATAGAGGAATCTGACATTTATCCCAGAAATTGTTTAATTTAAAACAATGGTACTACTTAAGATTCAGCCAAAAATGCAAACACATTAATCCTCCAGGCTGAACTCTACACTTGCTTCATTATCACAGGTAAGTGCCTTCAGCTACAGTTGTTCCATAAGCCTAAATGTTTTCTCGGTCTCTTGGAAGGCATTCACTGCCATCATTCTTAATGGGTTTTTGGATTTGGATTCCACGCCCTCCCTAGCTTCATGATGCACCCAACCCTGAGTTGGGTCAATCCAGAGTTTCATAGCCACTAATCTCTTCTCTCCTGATGAGCAGAATGAACTACTACATGTCTGGCAACCACAGTGAAATTCGAGTACAGCCGGGTAGATATCTATCATGAGTTCAGTTTAAGTACTTGACATGTATATTTAAGGCACTCTGAACAAAATTCAGGCCAGAATTTCAATAAAGATTTAAGGAAGAATCATTAGATACTAGAAAGGTTTTACATTTCTTTTAAGTAAATATATGAAGTTCAACTGCTTTGATATGCTATTGCCTGACATTATACCATCTGATTTCATTCTCTCTTATCTGGTAAATTTATTATATGAACAGCAGTTTCATTCATGCGTACTAAGCCATCACTACTGTACCTGTTCAAATGGAAAGTAAATTAAATGGAGATTCCTACCTTCATTTAAAAGTTACAAAGTTCAAAACCAGGATTGCTTATAATACCTAGACTTCCATTTTATTTAATTAGCTCTTCCACTTTCTTTAAACCAGGATCAATTACTTTCAGTTTCCTCTAATGCTTTTTTCTTTTTAGGTGTCTCTGCTCTCTTCACTTTGTAATTTTCTATGGCACCAGTACAGAGACAACCAGTTGCCAAAACAGAACTACTACCAGCAGTGGCTTGGCTTTTACTCTCTACTTTTCCTGTGTGACAATTCAAGGAGTCTAAACATTCAACTTTTTTTATTATTAAATTTCAGATCAACATAATCTCTTCGAGTAGTCCTAGTCAAATATTGCAGTTTTTCTTACTTTAACACTCCAAAGTAGCCTTTAGGGGCAGAAATAAGTCAGCAAAACAGGGTCAGTTCTACACCCCATTTCAAAACATTCTGAAACCTAGGAGAGAGACTGGCAGCTTTCAGTGCACACCAAGACGACCAGGTCTTGGTCTCAAACTCTACAGACAGATCTCAAACCACTACACATTGTTCACTCAAAAGGTAAAGAAGCTGTAATCTGCTCCACAGGTTTACATTCAAGTCATAAAGCCCAGACTTTGCTTCTTAGAGGCAACCATTTTGCTCAACTGCCTGAAAAACCCAAATCACAAGCATTATTTAATAGCAAATAAGAATTATAATATTCCACAAAATAATACCTACAACAGTGAACAGAAACAGCCCCTAACTCTCCTAGGGAAGAAGAGTAAACAAGTACAGGACAAGGAGAAATAAGAGACAGATATAAACAAAATGAAAACATTTGAAAAGCACTAAAGAAAGTATTTTCTAATAATCAGCACGTGCACACACTGCTCCCTGCCCCGTCCTCCTCCTCCTGACCATTTCAGTAAGCACCCCGTGGTAACCCCTCAGATGAACACCCTTGCCTTTGAGCGTGCAGGCACGTGGCCCACAAACAGCTTCCAGTCGGCTCCCTGCACACCCTGGGCCTCTGGCCATGCCACCGGCGGAGCTGCTCCGTCAGTGCTGGCCTCCCTCCCAGCCGGAGTACGGGAAAAGCAGCCTCAGCTGTTCTTACCTAAGCAACACTCTACTTTTTTGGATGGCAAACAAGGAAGGTGGTCCACATTACCACCTTGGATAGATTCAGCTTTAAAAAATAAAAGCAAAAAAACCAACCCAAAACAAACCTCAAAAACTCAGAGAGGACCCTTGCCTACACTTTAATCAAGAGCAGAAAGAACAAAAAAATTAGAGCAGACATTACTTGGATAGGTACATATAAGGACAATTATTTTCAATAGCAGGCTCTATTCTATTATCCAGGTACCACAATAATATCCATTTTTCAACTTAAAAGGAGTTGATCACGTTACAAAGATCAGACAGCAGTAACAGGCAACATCAGACTATTAATGCCACAACCTCATAGAACGGAGAAAAGTATTTAACCATGCTATTGACTTCGTAAGACTTAAGATACCAGCACACATGCAACAGCCCATCTTCTTTTAAGACATTAACATATTGATTTTAAATGGCTGGATTAATGGATTATAAAGGAGTAATACCATAAATTAATTCTGATACCTCTCAAAGTTACTGAAAAAGAGAAGAGAAAGAAAGAAAGGAAAAAAAAAGAAAAAAGAAGAGATCAGCATTCTAGAAGTAACCCCAGGGGAAAGCAGCAGCCGATCATGGCACACATTACCTCTGCCCCTTGTTCATCCATCTGCTGCACCCCAAGGAATGCCACAGGGGAAGCAAACATGTGGAGCACAGCTAATAACAGCAATTCTGTCCATATTAGAAACTAATTATCACCCTTTCCTATCAGGATCAGTGCTTCCAGAATTATAAGCAATTTAGCCTACTAAATGCAGTCTAGAATTTAACACTCAATAGGCTTATTTTTTAAAAAAGCCGATTTGGACCTGCATATAGTACAAATTATGTTTCCTGTCCTTTCTATACAACCCGCACTCCTGCACCTGAAATTGTTTTGGTTTTTTGTTTGTTTTTTTTTTTGTACTGAAGGGATGAAGAGAAAGGAACTCTGCTTAAACACAATCCTGTGCATTTTAACTCTCGGCTCAAAACCACACAATAGCTGTGATTAAGTCTATGTAAATCTAACAAAAAAGACAAACATTGGGTTTGTATTGTATTAGCAATCTTCTGGAAATAACAGCATGAAATCTCATTGCTCCCTACCAAATATATTACTTTTCATTAGATACACAGACCATAAAACTACAAAATGAGATAAAAAGCTGTGAATAGCATTTTATATACTGACCTTGCAAATAGAAATCAGAGTTTTTCCTTCGTCTATTTTCATTCTACCAAACTAAAAATTAACAGCTTAGAGAATTGCTGAGATTCTTCCGCATTAGGCTGCTTTATAAGAAAGTAATTATTTACTTCAAAATACTCAAGTTAATATTGTTTTGTTTTAATTAACATCACCTGTTTGAGGCACTACTTCTGCACACAAGCAGTCCAAATGTTCTGCAGCACAATGCAAAGAAAAGAAACAGGGAACACCAAGGAAAAAATCATACAATGAGTGTCAAGACCTGAATAAAGAGCATCTGATATGGATCAAAACAGTGCTTCTCTCCCAAGGATCTTAATTTCTATTTGTTTTCTATCCATCTACTCCTTGAGCCAAGTACTTCTTTAGCCCTCACAACCTCAAGTTTCATATCACAGCCTACCAAGACCAAAGTACCCTCTTCCAAATTCCTGCAAAGCCCCTCCTGGTTAGCCAGCAGGTGCCAATTTTTTTTTTTTTTTTTTTCAAGACAGACAAGGTCAACGTTCCCCTAAGGATTTGAGCAAAACGCCTCCTCGAGCGAGCAGTCTGGGATTCGAACTCCGGTCTGCTTGCTTGAGACTGCACATGCTGGCTCAATGCCTTGAGGTAGCAATGTCAAGAACTGTTAAAGAAGGATTTACAGAAAAGTCTCAAGGATGTAAGTGAAAAGCATTCTAATGAAAATCGTCGTCAAACTACTTTGTTTATACCTTTGAAGAACAGACATTGATATTACCGTAGAAAACATTTTTAGATGGAAATGAAACATTCCTTAAAATAATTAATTCAAAAGTAGATACAACTTAGAGTCAGTTGCTGAAGAACTGTAAATACACAGCAGAACACTACTCTTTGTACACAGCCAAGTGTAATACCAGTATACATTCCAAGTACTCATAAAACTATCTTTTTTTTTTCTCAAATCAAGAATAGTCAAGACTATATTGATGATCAACTGTATTCTTCAGCATGAAGGGATACAAAGAACAACCTAACGCAAAACACCAGCAACTTGACTTAATAAGATTACCGTACATTAAAAGGTGCTCATAAGCATTTTCTATAAATGAAGTGTAAAGCCTGATGACTACACACGATCCGGAAGACCAACCTAAGCTCATAATGAAGGTATTGTGACAAAGCTTAGTACCTAAAACACTAACTGAACGGTGTATTTTTGATGCAGCTGAAATTTTTACACTGATTATAAAACAGGCGTGTTCAAGTGACTAGTTTTAGGGTAGTAGTGTTCTAGTTTCTATGGTCCATGTTACAGTTATAAGGCAGATAATATGGAGTTTATCGAGTAAATAATCTTATTCCTTCCTGCAAACCTCACTTCTCAAAATGACAGCATTTTTACAGTGTAATAGCACATGGCTGAAAAATTTAATCCACATGTCAAGTACCCTTAAAGAAATCAGTAATAATATATGCATATTTAAGTTAGTACAAACCAGTTTATTTTTCTTGAATGCAATGAATGCTTAAACACTAGCAACATGTCACAGGCCACAATATAAAACCAAAAGGGCAAACTACTTAACCAACTCATCACTGCTAAAAAGCACAGATCTAACTGCAGACATCCAGATATACTCAGCCGAATCAGAAGGTGCATAAGGAAAAAGGTTTTTTGTTATTGTTGTTTTTTAATAATATGCAGCAACTCACCACATATAAATGCCTTCACAGTCAGCACCGGCAACATGAAAGGGAAGTCACATTCACAGCAACGTGGGCACATTCATCAACCTTCTACTTGGCAATACGCACACTTACCAAGACGCTTCCTTCACTGCAGCGCACCCAGTGTTACCATGACATGTACTTTTAAGGTTTTCCCTTCCCAGCTCCAGCCACATTTTACAGAAAATATTTTTTATGGACATGTAAGATTATTTAATTTTATTCAAAATGAATGAGCACCAAACCCTTCCTAGGATTACTTTCACTAACTCCAATGCTAAGGAGCACTAGAGGGAAGTGCTAGGAGAAGTAATCAAAATCCCCAAACAGAAATTCAAAATAGAAAGGTCAAGACAAAAGGCCAAAGCGTGTTATATCCAGCACAGGAACACTTGGAACAGTCATATTAAAACAGAGTTCCAGCTCGAAGTAGTATGTGAGAGGCGTAGTGAGAAGAGTGTGCTTTAAGAACAGAGCCAGCTCTCTCCTTGCACATTACAGCGTACACGGGCATCTGCAAGGCACTTCAAGTATCAGGCACATGCATGTGCAAAAACCAACTGAGAGATATTTACAGACCATGAAAACACACCTCTTTTGGACTTTTATTTCCCTAGAAATAATCTTGTAAAAAAGTGAATGACTACTGGACAAGCACAAAAGGTCACAGGCAACAACTTCCAAATAACTGGCATTGCCCCAAGCCATTAAAATGGAGTTGTGGATAGGCTGATGACAAAGTTTCTGAACCTAAATTTCCACACCCCCAAAAAAACCTTAGCATCCTGGCTGAGCTCTTTCCCTCCAAACAGTCAAACCCTAACAGCCACTTTCTGTTATGAAAACCAGGCTGGCAGTAGGAGCAGAATGAATTTGTTCACTGCAGAAAGCAAAACAGAACCAAGCTCCACCACGTGCGCAATGGTGCTGTAGCAGCACATGGCTTTAGGCCAGCTTGACTCCTATCAGTCGCAGGCAGGAAGAAAACCAGACAAGCCACTTAAGCAGAGGCTTGTTCACCGTGGGACGGCAACAGAAGATTTATTTGCACGATTGGAGCCGTTAGGCCAGTAACTTCTGTTCACCGACACCCTTTACAGAAATCCATGTGGTTACCTTCCCTCAAAGGAAAAAGTTACAGCACAGAGATAATTAGAATACACAGCAAGAGACTCAAAATGGCTGAAATCATGTGAATTCAGATATAAGTGTGCAAACAGAAGAGTAAAAACTGCCAGCATGCTAATGGCTTCAATACAAACATAGTATGGGATTGTTAATCCAGCCTCTGAACCAAATTGCAACAGTAATATCCTGTCCTATAAAGGTAATGCCACTGTTTTAAGTGTATTCTATTAGGTATAAAAATCTTAGTCTTGTAGGAGCTTTACAACATCAATGCTTCTTTTGCAGTCTACATGTGATTCAAATGAAACCTCCCAACTAAACCAGGTATATAAATAAATGCTTGACTTTTTTAACCATACCCATAATATCACTGACATGTTCACTGAGCTAAAGTTACATCTTTTACTGAACTCAGATAAACGTAAATTAATCTGAAGTCTAGGAAAACTAACAAAGGAAATACTAACTGGACATACTTTATCATTCATTTAAGGTCAGGAAACAAAAAATAATCCAAGAATAAAGAATTCAAAAAGTTCTTAAGAATAATGTCAGAAGACTACCAAAGTAAAAGTGACCAGCAAGAAAAAAGCAAACTTCTGAAAAGTATATCTTCTGATTAAGAAGGATAAGGTATTCTAAGAAGTTGTGGTAAACTGGAATAAATTTCCAGAAATTTATTGTAGAAATTTAAATGTAGAAACAGAAATACTAATACTACATTACCTGTCAAAACTTAAAAGAGCCCCAAAAATTGTGTAAGTGGAAAGTGACAAAGTTGACAAAGGTTAAATTTCACTGAATTAGCAAATGCTCACTGAAACTCCACATGCGTTTAGAGACAATTAAAACACAAAGACTAAAAACGTTGTGGATAAGAAAAAGGAGAGATTTCTTTCCCTGAGAAATGAGACTACATCAGAATTAAAGATTCAGAAACCCACATCACAGCCTCAGCCCATTTGCTAACAGTGATAGAGCAGGATCAAGGAGGAAAGGCGGTCGGTATTTCAGTGCTGACAGAAGGGGGACACCAGATACCTCTAGTGCTTTTTCACTTCCAGTTTGTTCATTAATACTACTGCTGTTACAGAACACAACACAGTATTTCACAAGCAAAATCATGTTTTACATTTTAATCTTTTTTTTTTTTTAAAGGCACAGTCCTCACACAACAGACAGATACCAAATCTCCATTTCACCATAAAGGTGTCCAGGATTTTCAAAGAAAAGGTATCAGAGTTCTGAGAAATTAAGTCATTCCTTAGCTTGATAAATTTTAACTGAATAAGTTCGACAAACTTCCTAAGAAGAAATAATAGTATCATTCTCAATAGTATCATTCTGGGTGCATGCCAATTAGTTCTATATATTGTGTGTGTATTTCAAAGATCATTTCCAAAAGGGCTGGAAACAAATAATTACCTTTTTTTTTTTTCCCAACCTGTCTGCATTTAAAGTCAATCACTCATGAGGCTTCAGAGGAAAAAACAGACTAAAAACATATTTAAAAGCCTATTTCTAGCCCCCACGAGAAGGCAAAGTCTCAAAACACTAAATCTGCCTGCCACTGGTTCAGGGGTGACTGCAGACACTGCTGTGCCTCCCAATGACATTTTCAGTTGTACATTTCCAGAACTATAATTGTGAGAAGAAACTTTACAACATGTGATTTTTAAAAGGAAAAAGATTTGAAACTGCTCAAAGGTGATTGTGACAATCTTCATTTGAGGCATTCTGGAAGTATACACATACGGTAAAAGTGAATAAAAACATATTTCAGAACACAGTCACTATTCTTAATACTTGTGTCTACACCTCTCCATGTATCATATATTTTTTCCTTGCACACACACACAAAATATCACTTCTGCAAGACAGCACTGTATCAAAAAAGTCAGCATCAGGAACAGCAATGAAAGAGAAAGTTACTGAATTGTCCCTAGGCATTTTGCCTATCAAGACACGTTAGAAAGATTAACTGGAAGTGAAAAACACAACACAGAATACAGCGTTCAGGACTTGGTATTCATTTGGTTCATACTGTACAAATGCCTGGAGGAATCACACGCTCAGCTGAATATCCACACAAATTCAACCCTACCCTGTGCGAAACAAGTTAACTTTGCTGTTTTTCTCACTACCCAATGGCAATTATATTAAGAAAGATTAATTATGACATTAATACTTATTATTAGAAGCAAGATCACTAACAGACTGTTACAAAAACCAATCACTCTTTAACAGCTCATCTTTATTTTTCATTGGAATTGAGAACTAAGATCATATTAAAAAGAATTAATTCAGAAATTGACAAGTACTCCACATCAAGGCCAGAACAGAGACATCCCCAACCATCGAAACCAGTAACAGAAATATGATAGTGGACAGTAGTAAGCACATGGGAGTGGATGTGGCCATCTGCATGAAGAACACGAAGGGCAGAGACGTACAGTACTTTACTTCCCAGCTTCCAAGTTGAACACTACTCTTTACAAATGTTGATGCTTTTAAGCTTTGCTCTGAGTTTTTGGATAATACAATCCTGCCAAAATAAATATGAAAGTTGCTTTCATATTCTGTGTCATTACCACTTAATTCAGACAAATATTCTTCAACAGGCTGGAGAAGACACCTATCTACAATAACAAAACATTGAAGGATCAAACGCATATTAATCACAAATAAAGCGGTAAGAATCCCCAAAGTTTCTAGCATATGAGGCACATGGAAAAGCAAATAACCTTCCCACACTAAGATACTTCTGCCTCCTGATTTCCCCAGCTTTCTGTGTCTCCCCAAATACCAGCTTCAGTGCAAACATCCTACTTCTCACAAAAACTGCTGTGAAGTTTAAAAAACTTGAACTACAAAAAGATGAGAAAGTAGATGAGGGGGGAGAAAAAAAAAGCTTCACAAGTATCACAATCAGAAGAGAAGTTGCTGAAACATAATTTATAAATTGGGGTGAACAGTTAATTCACCTTCCTAAAGGAATGTTTAATTCCTTAAACCAGTTCACACTCACTCTCTCCTCCTTTAATGTTCTCTAAAACATTGTTCCTGCTAGCTTTATCAGAAATTCTATTTAAAATAGAAGAAAAGAGAACAAAGTTACAATTTTTGGAGCACTTGTTTTTATCCTAACCTGGCTAATTTTTCTGAGGTGTAGAGAATTTAAGCAGCTTTTTTTCCCCAAAAGCTAGAACCAAATATAAAACAACAGTCATTACATGCTATTTCGACAAAATACACTAGTTTAATTTCGTGTTACAAAGGATTGTTTGAGGGCCAAGGCATTGTTTTTCTCTTAAAGGATATTTACATACAATGTAGGTTTTACTAGTCAAAATGTAATTGAGACCAAAGCACAGTTAGCATGTAACAGTTATTTGTTTTCAAAATATCTGTAGTGCTTAAAGTCTTCCCCTTTGATATGTGTTTACTCATCAGTACTTCTAAAACTTCCTCTCACATACCAGAATTATGATACAAGAATAACGTATTTCACAAAAGGCTCTATTTAATGGTACACAACTATTTTTATGGCAGAAGAAACAAACAAGTTAAAAAGCACTTCAGGGGAAGGAGAAATTAATGTTTTGAAACTAAGTTCTTCACGATCATTAGGTTAGATCAAATTTGTTTCATAACTTTAAAACACATGCTGTTGTAGCACAATTAGCTTTTCCATCTCTGTTAAAGCATAGGTTCTAGCTATGACATCCCAAAGGGTATTTATTCAGGATTCAGAGTACAGGCACAGCAGCAAATGCAGTCACATTTAACACAGCCTCATTTCTTGTTTCAGTCAGAGGAGGTTTTGTCAAAAAACCCACTTGATTACTGTATCTTTTTAGACTACTTGTTACCATATCCATGATTATTAGATCATGGCCATAGGCGAGACACTGGTACATATATCCAGCTGTCAAAGTTAATTTAATCCATTAAACACAAAGGATAGCTATGGACAGGGTTGTTTTCTGTTTATGTATCGGGAAACGTTTTTAGACTAGTAATTTTCCTCCTTGAAAAAATTTAGAGAAATATATTTATCTATGCTTTCTTATTTGGGTTAGATTAAAATAAAATTTACAAAAATGAGAAACAAGTAACCTGTGAAGGTGTGCTGAAACAGTTTCTAGAACATTGCTATGAGTCCTAGACTGAAATTTGCATTTCCACATTTTTAAACAACAGAACTTACATTTAAAAAGCTGTATAGTAGATACAGTAAGAACTGAACTGAAAAAAGAAAAACCCAAAAACTTTATCAATGTAAGTAAAATACTAAATTAAACAAGCAGAGATATAGAAATTATATACAAGAGGAGGGAGTGGATATCAACATAGTGCAAGTTAATGTAACTCTGCTTAAGTCATATGAAGTTGTTCCTATTAACCCATTCCAAGTCCACCATTTCCCTGAACTGAGGAAGTTAAAAACCACTTACAGTCTCTTCTACAGCGTGAAGACTAGCCCTCATTTTACAACTGAGGAAACCAGAAAATAGAATAGGAAAAAAAAGCAGTTCCTCAAAGGGACATAGGAACTATGCAGCAAGATATGAACAGAAATTTTACCTCTTAGCTATGCCCTTTAAAACTCAAGATTATCATCTCTTCATTATGCAATAACACAATCTTTGCAAAAGTTTTTGATGGAAATATTAATGCCTGCTTCAGCTTATTTAAATTACAAAAATAACAGCACTAAGTATCAAGTGAGTAATAATATGTCCTAGGAATTTGCTATTCCTAGTGAATTTCTAGATACAGATTTTCATGAAAAAAGTCATTAAAAAAATTCACATTTTGAGAATTTTGTATTTTGTTCATAATTCACTATTCCATATCCCTACAACTTAATGGATCTGATATAACCATAGCATAGATTCAAACAAAACCAGAGGATATCAAGAAGTGTTGAATATCTCAAGACAGAAGCTTGTTACGTGAATTACATGAGCTACTCATTTAATTTTAGAATCAGTCATCCAAGTATAAAATTATTTCTGAATTAGAATTTCAAAAGATAAATACCTAACTTCTCATACTAAACTCATTTTAAATGTTACCTTTGCTAAACCTGACAAAAATCAGGCCAGTATTAACACACTCTTACATATTCAGAACACAATGAGCTTATCTCAATGTATTTCAGTGAACCTATTGCCACAGTTCCAAAAACAGTGCCTACCCAATCCATATTAACTGACTCAAAGGCTAAAAGGACACATAACACAACTTTTGTTGGAGCCGTGACAGACCTTTTTTCCCCAAACGTGAGTTGAGACCTACTGGCAAAACAGAGGAAACTTGGGTTATTAATGTCGTGTTTGCTCCCAAGGACAGCTAGAGAGCTTCAGCACACATGTCCGCTGATGCAGCATTAAATTTGCTTAAAAAGGGAAAATAACAGCGAGCAGACACCTTGCAGAGATGAATTCCCCTGGTTCACACTCTCGGTATCATCAGTGCTGACCCCTCCTTGGTACAGGATCTGGTCACCATGTCAAGGTCACTTACACCACAACTTGTCTATCCGGGTTAGACCAACACATGTAGAAACTCTAAGTAACAAGTCTTGTCTCAGCTGCTTAGAGCAGCAGCTCAGCAATGCTTCCCAAGGCCAAGCCAACCTGAAGCTATGCTTCTTTCCTACTCTAAGAAAGGGGAAGGAGGAGGCAGGGATGAAAAAAACAAAACCCAAGCTAAAGATCACTACTATGGCACACGCACACATCTGCTACAGCAGGCAGAAAGTTATTTTCAAGTACAAATACAGTATTGATTATTTCATTCTTCCTTAACTTCACTTGGAAGGAGAAAAATAGAAGAATGACGTGTTTGTTTAATTCTCATCTATATCTACTATTTCAGAGAAAGTGATACAGACTATGTTACATAAAAAGCTGCAAAAGATGGAGCAATCTATATGGGTAACTTCAAAATTCTTCTCTTCTAGAGGCTCTTTCAGTAATAAAGGAATTCTTAAACATGGAAATCTCAGTCCACATAAAAGAATATGCTGTACAATGTTAATCATATTAATTGTCTCCTGAAGATTTAGAAAAGTTTTCATTTTTCTTTATATTCTTCAGCTTAAAAATGGTTTGATCTTTTTAAATAAGAAAAAAAATTAATCAACACCATCCTCACAGCACACGTAGAAATAGACATTACGGCTGTCTAGAGTATCGGTGCCATACAAGTTGCCTCAACTCCTACACTTCATCTTAGGGAACAAAACCTCATCTATCAAAAAAAATTATATACATGGTGGGACACAAAAACTCACAGCCTTTTCTTAATTCGATAACAAAACCACATTCTGAGGAGGAAATATTTATACACAAAGATCTATCCATGTTTGCTGAAAAAGAGATCCTACGTAAGGTATATATTCCAAATAAATACAGAACTATACATATCCACAAGTGATTCTCCCCAATCAGTGTCACATTTAGGGTTCTGTAATATAAATAATATGGGAGGAAGGCAGCCATTTCACTCAGAAAAAAGGAAAACGTGAAGTTGAAAAGCATTACAAATAAAACCGCGTATTTTCACAACTGTTTTGCAGTAAGCAAAATCACGGAGGACACTCTCTAAAAATATATTTTCCAAGTACTAAAAGGGACAAGTACTGCAGGAAACTATGAGAGTCATACAGTGATATTTTTGCAGTAAATACTAGTTAGCTGTTCCGACAGCTCAATCTATATATGCATTTGAGCTACGTATGTTAAATGTAAGAATTGTTCACAGTGTAAGGTTTTAAAAAGCTCTAGCTTTATGAACAGTACGTTCAACCAACAGTTAGCTGTGAAAAAAAGAAAATCATGTATTTTCAAGAAATCTGTACTTCCCGCTCTCTTCACTACAGCTATGTGCTAACACTGACAAGGTACTTTCAGATCAATGCACCAAGTACTTTAGGAGATGCAACACCTCTGCCAAGAATTCTGCCTTCAAAAGGACTTTCATTGCTATGGCAACAGCATGTTCTCCAGTATCCAATTCGGAGACAACCTATGACACATACATGAGAGATGGCCAAACTCCGACTGATTCCTCACTGCAGCACAAGTCACATTGTCATACACGTACCAGCTTTCACTTGCAGAAATAGAAGGTAAAAAACAGGGTTTTTTTGATGATAGTTCACAGAGCACTTAGGTTACCTACAAATAAACAACTGCATCTAGAAGAAAAGATACCATTCACCTCATAAAACAAATACAGGCTATCCAAAGGCCAAAAGAAATACAACCATTAGCATAGAATACAAATTGCATTACACAGCATCTCCCATATGCAGGCATTTACCTCTTCTCTGATCCCAATTTTCCCCAACAGGATGGGGGAAAAAGAAAAAGGAAGTGCTAGTACATAGTAAATAAGCGGATGATTGAAGCTGTTATTCAATACTCAACAAGTATGCTGAAGATAAAGCGGGTTTAATGAGTATAATGGACATGCATAAATATAAACTCTGGTTTTACTGCATCCCTCAAAAAAAAAAAAGAGAAATATATATAAATGCACTCCCTTCTAATGCTTCACCTTCTATCCAGAAATGTATTCACAAATGCACAGCCTTGACATGTCTTGAAATTCATTCACCTAACATGTAGAGTTTTAAGCATCCATGCCATATATATGACACTTCTACTTGTAAGAGTTTGTATACTACTACATAGGGACTAGCCAGTAATTCAAGCCATTAAAAAGGGTAAGAAGGAAATTTAAGTTATATATCCATTCCTGCACTTTTATTACAAGACAGTTTTCAAAAAGCAGACAAAAACCAGCCTGTTGTTCCTCACGTCATTCACCCCACATGGTCAGATACATCTTTCCTGTAACACACTGACAAACGTAACAACATGGTTGCAATCTTTACGTTCCTCGCAACCCTAAAACAGTTTAGCAACCTTTAAGATTACTTCTGGTTGTGCAGTACAGCGCTCATATACTGAAGACTAACACACAAGTAGAAACTTTTCATAAAGAATCACACCTTCTTTAAAACCTTGGTGGAAGTCAAACGCTTAAATTAACTTTTATAGAAGTTGACCACTTCCCACTTCAAAGGGGTTGACTTACAAAGAGGGAAAAATAAAAGGCCCTTTCACTGATTCATGGAGGCCTGAAAGGCTGTTGGGAGAGTATGTTCTGGAGAGGATACGGCCTCCCATCCTTTAAAGCCTCTCTCTGCCTCCTTTTGGAGTATCAGGCATTATCTAGTTTGCTTCGCAAGTAGTAATATTACAGATTATTTAAAAAAAAAAATCCATATAAACTAACGAAATGAACAACTGAAGGGGGGAAAAAGACAGAGGTTTTGGTTTGTTTGGGGTTTTATTGGCATTTGGGAGGTTTATTGTTTGGGGTTTGGTGGGTTTTTTGTTTGTTTTTGAGTTGAAGAGCTTTTTAAATTTAGCTTCTTACACGTACGTGCAAGAAAAATATCTAATTCAGATGTTCCTGTCATAAGTAATACTGACAAAGTTCATGCTCCGTTTTTTTGTGTGCTTATTACTGTCCTCTGGCAAGGGAATACGATATCAGAGATCTTTTCAAGGTTACCAAAATAAAAGCATTACACAGAGCAGAGAACACATGTCAGACATTACATGCATTTATACACATAAAGTGGCAGAGATGTGCATTTCTTTTATAAAATCGAACGAAGGGAAACATTTCTGATTTACTGCACCCTTCAATCACCTTGCAGCTCAGCACCACAAGCACCAATCTTGCAAAGACTCCTACAAAATACAGCCGTTTGAACTCTGCAGCAGTAAGCACCATGCATCATTTTTAGAAATATGCAAAAGCTTTTCATTACTCCAAAACTCGGTCATCTTCATTAAACCACCATCTCTTCCTAAAAGCCTTGGCTTCATTTAGCATTCAGGAAGATGAAAGAGCAGCTACCCTCCTTATGGATTACTTCCCTATTACAAGAGAATGTTTTGCACGTCAAAAGCAAACATTAAAGGATTAAATGATATTGTCATTTCTGCTCTTGTTTATTTGCAGTGGGCAGTGAATAGAATTGCAAAGAAACAATCAGTGATTATTTTAAGCTGTGTTCTTTTGCAAGGATTATGACTCATGAAGTTGCTGCATAAAGAAACTGGAACAGGATAGGTGTCGCACTGAAAATCATTGAAACATCACAATAAAAAAAAATGTTTGTCCTACAAGCAAAGCTGTCTGGTTTAATCATCTCACAGAGTAGCCACAATAGCTCTTGGGATAACACCAAGACAATAGTATCTTGCATTCAAATAAACAAAAAATAAATATATAAAGAGTGAATTCCAGTCTCCTACAGAAGACTAAAAATACTTTAGGATTTTCTGAAGTATATTTATGCTCACAGCATCCTACTAACACTAACACAGCAGAAAATTCAAGAGACATTTGGTTACAAGACATCACTGCAGCATGCAAAATGCTAAATTCACTGACTTATCATGGATCTTTTAGGCTTTAAAGATGTTTTCCAACACAACTAGAGAAACCAAATTTGCAAAGCAATATTATTTTAAATTAAACTCTCTACATCTTTCTCACACATTATATGCCAATAGGTATGGATCACACTCAAAGCTTTATGTTTTTCTAAATCTTCTGTCTGGTTCCCTTCTTATTCCCTCATTCAAGTGAAAAACAGTTCATTTTGGACTTGTAGATAGAAGTTAAAAACGCAGATAGTACATATAAAAACTACCAATATGCATTTGGTTTTTATTTTAGGTAAGATCTGGAATAATTCAACATATTAAAACACTTTGTCTGCAAAATCTGAACATGTAAGAAGACGGGAAGACTATAAATCGTTCACTCTCCAAAGACAATGATATACATATTAAAATAGCAATATATTTTGGTCATACTCGAAACAGAATAAATACAGACACCAGGTAAAGCTACAGACCAAGTTCTTGTTTATAATCAACTAAAGGTAAACTTTGGTTTAAACTCAATTTCATTTAACACACAGAACATGCACGTTCATGGTCTGATATTCATTAGTATTTTACCTGCAAAATGTACACAACTAGAAATGACCAAATTTAGATTTTATTTTGCTAGGTATTTTTCTCTAACAATTAGTTCTGCCTATTCATCTTTGGACTTAAAAAGGAGAAAAAAATACATTGTCTAAAACATAATTTTCATAAATCAAGGCTCAGAGTACACTTCTACATGAAACTCCAACCCAGACTAACTTAAGTTTCTTTGTGTTACAACTGCTTCATCTTCATCAGCAGCAAAGAGCTCTTTCAGGGACAAGGCACAAACAAAATGTTTCCTGCAGTTTTGTTCGTGCAAAAGAAAGTAGAACAGTGAAAGCAAGTAGTTCAACTTACTACTAGAACTCCATGTAACTAACAACTTGATAAAGACAGGAAGATATCACTGTTTCTGCAGTTCCAACTGGTACAGGAAAAGACAAGTTTGCAATATCAAAAAAAGCAGATTTCAAAAGCATAACAAATATCTCACATGCTTACAAATATAATACAGGGAATCTGTAGAACTTTAGGAGCAAAAAAAAAAAAATCAAGCCCACTGCAATAAACAAGATTTACTTCAGAAAAAAAATTATTAATTCAAAACTGTCAGCTATATGTAGAAAATATCTACCTACATTTTCCACTTATCAATAAAGAGAAATTGCGTGTAATACCAGAAATGTACACTTTTAGCCTTCTTTTTAAATGCAATTCTACAGCATGAGCAGTTTTTTAAGTCTTCCATAGCACTAATATGGAAGTATAAAACTTCCCTGTTCAAGACAAGCCTTAGTTTTATGCTAAGGTTTTACTAGCATTCCTAGAGAGCATTACCGTACTAACAGCACTGCAAAGTAAATCCTTTCTATCAAGTCTCTCCCTCTTCCACCTACCATTCCAACTACTTCTTTAAAACACCACCAGCAATTATTTTCAAGTGATCAAGTGAGATTTTTCTGCATTACATTGGTAAGAACATGAAGTTTATTCGTTTTAAAGCAATTTCAGCTCCTTAAAAAAAATAATTAAAAAAAATCGCATCCCTAGCACACAAGAATCTAACAAAGTCCTAAAGATTGATTGGGTACATTTTAGCCTGATTATCCTCTGAAGACAGTGAGATATTATTAAATGTAACAAAAGCTGCTCTTTCTGATCATTCTTGGTATTCAGTTAACATCTTCACGAAAAAGTATGTCCTTTATGTTTTTGACTGTTGTGTTTACAAACACAGCTTTGTTTTACAAGTGAAAAAAACAAGGCATTCATTCAACACATTAAAAAAATATCATTATCTCATCTTAGACTCATAATAGAAAAAAACCTTGCCCCTACAACCACTAGTAAATAATGGCTTGTATTATTTAGAAAGTCCACAAGTACTTCCAAATCATCAGGTTGAGGTATACAATAGAACTGGGGACTTCAAGACTTTCATATTATTAAAAAACACAACAAAACGAAGGAGTGGTCATTACCACTTAAGATAGGGGAAAAAAAAAGAGATTAAATATATTTCCTTTCTTTAGAAAGATATTTATGCATTGAAATAATACTTTTACTCCTTTTCTTACTATGCTTAATAATTAAAAAAGTGATTAAGGTGTATATACAATTTAAAACTAGTTATGAGTGCTCAATAACCATCTCCAACAAATAATTCACATGCAGAAGAAAATAGTGTATTTTCTTATTTCTTTATTTACTATTTAAATTTAGTGATTTCCTCACAGGAGAACAAGTTTTGCTATATGCTTCTGAAGAAGTACTAATATATTAAATGAGACAATTTAAATTAGACAATACCTCTAAATAAAAGCTTTTTAGAGAACATACTTTATTCAGTGAAGTCATTTATTGAAACTTAATTTTCAAATATGATGAACTCACATTTATTTTGAATGAAATTTAAGATAGAGAACTTATTTATTATATCACATAGATCACATCCGGCTCATTGGTAATTTAAGAAATTTTATAAAGCTTCTAAAAATGCTCAGTGCTATTCCCCAAAAACCTAATCCTTCAACATAAGAGTACCAAAAAAAGGAATTGCATCTCCGCAGTCAAGAAAAGTCAGCTAAAGAGGTCTAGTAAACTATTCAAGTTTATGCAGATCTTTCAATTTTCAAAACAGTCTCCACAAACTCCAATCTTCCTAAGTGATATGGTATTATACTAGTGCCTTAAACATCCTTCTGTTCATAAATGAATACACAATTTTCAAACATGAAAAATTACACTGTACCTTCAGCAACTTAATGCAAATACAGTTTACCAAGTTTATAGTATAGTGTATAGTAGTTTAACAGAAATCATATAATGGTATCTATAGGCTAAACTATGGATAAAGTAGAATTATCTGAGACAAACAGCTGTCATACCAACTTGGTAGTCATGTACTCTTTGTGTGACAGCTGGAAAAGTGGGGGGAAGGGGAACTTTGGCATGTATGTATGAATGACAAGCTTTTAACATAAAATTCCCTTGCCAAAGATAAAAAAAAAGACCTCAAATAAAAGAAAAAAAAACCCAAACCTTAGTAAAAGCTGCAGACATAATAGAAGTTCTACAGTAATCAAGGGACTGAGTACAAGTTCAGTTGCCATTAAAG
Source organism: Tauraco erythrolophus (assembly GCF_009769465.1). Taxonomy (NCBI): domain Eukaryota; kingdom Metazoa; phylum Chordata; class Aves; order Musophagiformes; family Musophagidae; genus Tauraco; species Tauraco erythrolophus. Next base: position 15,356,795 of record NC_141478.1, on the reverse strand, counting down.
GATGCATAAATACATAAGAATCTCCTTTACACTTCTCTTTAAAGAAAAGGAACTCCTCAGGTAACATGCAATTTCTCCTCAGTCTCTTTTCAGGATTCTTCCTCCGCTTCATCTCAACCTTTAGTTCTCGTCTTCACGTTTGTATCAACACTGCTCTCTCTGGGTAAATCCAAAAACACAGCAACTGCCAGCTTCAAATCATACTCCTTCCCACATACCATTAAGACCACTCCACAACGCACCTGGATACTCTGTCTCTTACAGAAGATCAGAAAAATTTGGCAGACCAAAGAGCTACTGGCTGGGGTGGAGGGTGATGGTGGGAGGTGTCCCATCCACATCAGGAAAGGACAAGGCACTACTGCAGCCCTGGACCTTCTGAAGCCACCCAGAAAAAAAAAAACAAACAACATTGCAAAGATCTCCTTGCTTAGTGAGACAGTACTGTTGATGTAAAGACTGGAGGTTAGGTGCTGCGCTTGCAAACACAGTGATCGCATCACTGCTTTCACCCAGGGAAAACTAATTGCTGGAAAGACAAGACTGACTTTCTGAGGGAATGCTTTCTACATGCCAGTGCAGCAAAAGTTACCATTTCCCTCATTAACAGTGTCAAGTGTATCTCTAAACAGAAGACAGGCAAAACACTACTAAAAAATCTAAAATGAGCTATTTAGAAGACAGCACGGAATTTCTGATCAGTTGACATGAGGTTCATGTCATCACCTTAAGTGATAACAGCCATTTCAAAACCATAGCCAACGGCAATAAATGATGGACAAATACCTACTTATCTGCTCACCAAGCTAGATTCAGAACACCTAGCTGTTTCAGTAACTTTTCCTTTTTTCTTTATAATTTTTTAGAAAGAAAAAAAAAAAAAAATCACAAAACCCCTCAATATCCACCTGACCACAAACATCTTGTGAGAGATTTGTCTGCTTTAAAGTTGGGTTATCAGTTCCCTCCGTTTGCCCAACATTTTTTTTCCCCTTCTCTTTCTTAAACAGGAATATAGAAGCAGTTACTTTGCCCTTTTATATGCTGTACTTCTCCAGACTGTTCATGGAATAAGTGTCTGCTAATTTATCTTTCCAAAGGCAAGGGAAGGGGAGGAGGGAAAGAGAAAGCAAGAGGGCGAGACAGAGGCTGCCCACAGGCAAGCTGCAGTCACGTATTTACTAGCACTGTATCACCCTTCCAGGTTCCTAAATGCAGTAGATGAGGATGCAGTCTTCATCTCTCTTGTGTTTGGCCCATTTGAAGGGTAACCCATGGGTCTCCCCTACAAACAGAGGGGAAAAGCTATGGGTAACTTTCTGCTTTCAAGCACAAGGCTTCTACAGCTCTTTCCACGCTCTTCAGAAGACGACAGAATTTAGCACCCCTCAGACCAAAGATGAAATATCAAGTCACCAGGTCTGTTGGTTCACTTTTAATGGAGCTAGAGGACAAACTAGATATTAAAAAAAAAAAAAACAAAACAGTGGAAACGCCACATAGCTGCACGACCTAATGTTTATTTTAACAGGCCACCCTAGATTTCTGGCATTTAACACAACACAAACTTATCTTCTTTTGAACAGTAAAGAAAAACACACAGGATCGTAACATATTTTAGATAACAAAACCAGAAACATGTATCAAATTCCTGAAATTTAGGCCTTCCACTTTTTTTTTTGTAATTTAAAGGAGTTTGTCATGATCTAACACATTGTAGAACGAGACTATATGACTAGATGAGACCTCTCATCAACTCCTTACTTCAAAGACCAGGAGCAAGCATCAGGAATTTCCTATACCTCAATGGGAGACTGCATCAAAAACACATATAAAATGGTATCAGAGGATTGATTCTTCTTAGGAATCACAGTTCTGATAAAAAGAAGAAAAAGAATGTATTTTGAAAGGTTAGGAGCACTAATTTCCATACATAAAAAGTCTCATCTTTCTACAGTTTTCTCCAAGGCCGTGATTCGGCTGTCAGTGTTAAGAGTGCCTTTTCACTTCAACACTTGCTGTAGATTAATGAATTTAGGCATTTAAAACATTACCCATCCAGGTAACTCTCCCAAGTGCTTTGTTGGTGGGTTTTTTTGTTTGTTTTTTTTTGTTGTTGTTGTTATTTTGTTTTACAAGGAACTGCTGATACAAAACTAAAAAGGAAGTATGAGTTTAGGGGACTGACAAACAGTAATCAAGTCCGGTTTTGCTAATTTTAGAAACACTGTTTGGTAACTTAATAGAGCTGCTAAAGAATTGCCATTGTGTCCAGTCTCAAGACACACGGCCCTAATTTAGGGAAACTCAGGTTAATGGCAGGCTATCAACTTAAATGGGCTTTGCATCAAGTCACTAATTAGTGGCCTATCCCAATCCATTCCTTACAAACTCAGTACATTAGTAGAAGTGGAAAGTGCAGCATCTTGAATTTGCATAAAAGAGGACCTAATTGATACAACTACCTAGATACATTCTGAATTTTTTTTGCATGTAGGTCTGGTATGAGGAATTTCTGGGTACACACAAGATTTGTGCCCAAAGCTGTCCACGCACAAATACGTGTGCTCATTTTTCATGAACTTCAGAAGAATCTCATAGGCAAGAGAAGTGTTATATTTCAGCGACTTAGCTCTTGAACTGCACCTCTTACTTTAAACGCTTAACACTTTGTTTTCTGTTAGACATCCATTTTATCTTACTTCAGCTTTTTGACCGATACCTCACATACGCACGTGCACAGTCGCATGCTAAAATAATGCTACTGGTACAACAAAAAGCTACAAAAATTGAAGATAGTAGGCCACAAAGGAAAATATTGTCTCAGATACACTAGGAAGCTCTTTGCAAAACAATAAAATTAAAAAAAAAAAAAAGGTTTATTTTAGGGAACCTAAATAAAAATTTATTTAGGGAACCTAAATAAATAAAATTTATTTTAATCTCACATCTGAGATTAAAAGGTTTCAATGGCAGAAAATACTGAAATTGAGATCAAATCTACCGGGAACCACAGGAAAATTGCACTATTATTGCCTATGGCAGGCATCTGAATATTGTGACTGGACTTTAATGGAGTTACTGTAATAAATAAAGGGCATTGCACAAAAGACCCAACGATCCAGGTTTGTATTGGCCGACATTTTGTGTGGTTTTGACGAAAGCAAAACAAAGCAAAATTTCACTGTAAATCATAAACACTGCTATTAACCATAGTACCAACACAGAAAATTTTAAATAAAATTTGCAAAAAAAAACTGATTAAAAAGTCTGATAGAGCATATCTCTGACCTTTGCCTTCTCCTTCTACAATTTCTAAATTAGAAATGGCTTTATCTTCACAAGTCACTTTTGGAGGACAAAAGAATGGGAAGTTCTGTTTTAAACAAGAGGCAATTACAACAGGTATAACAAGGAATATTTGGTGGCTTAACTCACTGACTTACATATCAGGCTACTTTTCCAATACGTTTATTTTCACCAGTAGTCTGACCAAGTTATTTGACTTTATCAGCAGCTTACACGACTTACTGTCATACGATACTGTGATATATCAGATTAGTTCACTTATTTCATCTGCAGCTTTCATTCATAACTGATTGACCTGTAGTAAGGCAAGCCTGCCTCCACACCAGACTTCAGCTATCTTTTAATCAAACACAATGTTCATATGTTAATCCATGACAGTAATTTCTTACAATTATAGATATCAGTCATGTTAGCTGTTTTATTTATGCAACCCAGTTACACAAATTTTTACTGCATAATCAACAGAAATATTGCAGAATTATACCAGATCAAGCTTATTACATTAGAATTAATAACATACACTCCAGTATTTCCAACACTTCACAAAGCAGACACATGAAAAACAAACAGAACTTAACCATCCTTGAAGACCAACTAATTTGTCCTTTTAAAGTGAGGGCCTGGGGAGTGGCAAGGAAAATGCAGCATGAGCATTCCTTCCTTCTAAATCAGATTTCCCCAAAATATACAGTCTTAAGAACCACACAGACAAGCAATTGATTTTCACCTATTTAATGGAGGCTATTAGGCTGCGTCTCAAATCACTGATAGGTTGAGGGGGACGCAGGGAAAGTGTTTTCAGATTTGTTTGTTTATTTTAAGTGAGAAAAAGGGAGCTCTATAATAACAAACAATAAACACATTCTTATTCCAACTAAGAAAGGGAAAACACTTTCTTTTAGCGTGCTTGCAAAGACAGGAGAAAAACAAAACAACTGAGTATAATGGGAAAGACTGAAGTAAGTTTCACTTCTTTAATTGCCATCAAAAGCACAGAAAGCCTCTGCAAGAGGTAGCATCATCCCATAGTCAAAGAAAAAAAAAAATTTTTAGTAATCTGCACATACAGCGCTTCTCAATACTATATAGTCAAAGTAATAAATATCTTCTCCTTTCATGTTTCTCTTCAACAAGTGTCCTCTAACACTAAAGAAAAGAAGTTTTAAAACATTGTTTGTCCTAGAAGTTACAAGACACTTGAAATTCAAGCAAGATCACAATTAAATCAGAGTGCTAGAAATTAAATGCCTACACTTTGTCAATGATCTTAACACAGTCTTCCTGAAACACTAAACACTGACTCAGAACACAACCAATATAGAAGTTTGTCACCTCTGACTCTTGCAGAGTAATCCCCCTAGGTCAAGGCTTAGGCTGTAACATTACAAGAATCAGGGCATATAATCCCACTAACCAGTAAATCTCTACAACTAGAAATGTTTTGAGTTAAAACCCGCAACTATATATCATTATCATTTCCAAAGGGAATTCAGTTGAGGTTGTAACTTGTTTCACTGCTGCAGTGTATTGCTCGCGATTGTTATCTATGTGAAAATATATCACATCAGTAAAGAAATTTAAGGAGTCAACAACATCGTTTCTCAAAAAAAAACAAGTAATCTAGTATTGTGTCTTCTGGGACAACCAAGGAAAGAAGGGGAAACATTGCCTACAAATAGTCGCATTACCTAAGACTGATCTAAGAGCTAAAGTGAAAAGGAAAGTATTATTGTTCACAGAAAATCATTCTACTTGTTCAGGAAAAGCAAGGGGGAAGGGGGATGAGAAGCTCAAGTTGTGCTCCCCACAACAAGTCTTAGCTGCCTGAATGCCTTTTAAAACAAGCTTTTCAGAAACAATTGTCTTGAATACTTGTATCAAAAAAAAAAAAAAAACAACCACAAACCTACATTATGTAAGGATTTGCTGTCTTACTATTGCCTGTAACTTAAACCTGAGGTACTTGCAAAGGGCAAGTCAAAACCACATATATTTTAGGAGGGAAAAAGTAAAATGCTTCTTCAAGTATGCTACAATTACAATATCTGCTATATATTTTCATTAAATTAAATGTGGAAGATAGTCTCTGAAGAGTTGGTGAACTTATACAATTCAGAAGTTTTAAGAAGCTTTTAAAAATAAAAATTCTGAAGTGTCACTAAAATGCCAGGTGTCATTTGGACTCTCAAAGTAACAGTTCTGACAATGTAAGAAGTAAACAGGTGATGTTACTGCACAATTTCAACTACTTTACTCCTCTACTGGCATTCTAAAAAAATATTTTCATTAACCTTAACTAAAAACACAAACATCACTTTGTTGTACTCATAAAAACAAAAACATGACTTCACTATATTCACAGAAAATAAGCATGCATAAAAAATAACAAAACGCGTTGTCAAAAAGTTACTTTAGTTTCTCTTTTGCAAGTAGTAATAAATATACCCTTTACAAGAATGATACAAAGAATATGTTAAAAAATTACACTGATTTCTTGTTACAGGCTCAGTTTAGAAGTCTCTGAGAACAGCCATTAGGTGAACCTCAAAAGACACTGAAGCCACAAAATACATCCATCACGTAAAGACAGTTACCTTTTTTCCAGATGCACTGATTAAGGTTCAACATGAGAGAATTCTGTTTGTCAAGACTTTGAGAACTACACAGCAGTAGAAATAATTTTCACTACATGGCATTTTACTTAAGTGTTTTCTCCCTTTCCTACAGGGGCTAGGAAATACTTCGTTTGAACAGGTAAGTTTGATTTTATCAAACAAACAAAACCAAAGAAGCCATTCATTTTTAACAAAACAGACAGACAACTCGCATGTCAGTATGACTAGAAATACCTAACACTTCACTGTACTGGGACAAGTAGAGGAACTACACAGAGAAAATCTGTGGTTAAAGTTAACAAAACATGTTATAAAGTCAGATCAAAAGAGGACCTCTCTAATTAATCTGAGTGTTTTACGAGATTATGTACAAATGACAGATTACCATAATCTGAGCATGCAAAGACTAAGCAAAAACACCAAGATCTAGTCATTACATGAACTTTATGTATCATGGATGCACCCTACCTGATCCACTGAACTGGCTGCTTCCTAGCGTAGTTGGTCTGGTTTTCCCACTATTAACAGGTGGGGAAAACATCTGCAAAACAAGAGAAAAAAAAAAAAAGATGTGTTTAAATTTGCTTTGAAACTCGGTGCTGAATTATTAATGTAAACTTAAAAGTTAATAGGAAACAATTATTTCGTTTTCTACTAGAAAATAAACAGAATAGAAGATTTATGTTTAGACCCATAAAACCAATAGGCTAAAAGCACTCCTTGCAATTTATTAATACCACTAAAATGACTTTTCTATATGAAACCAAACAATTAAAAAAAAAAAAATTAAAAGGAGACCTGATGCTACTACGGCAATCTAAAATAGTTATTTATATATCTTAAATGTTGCTACTCAAAATATATCTCTTACTGAACTGTGAGTTTAAAGTCACTGGATAAACACAGTTTTTGAGAAGAAATATTCTTTTTCTATTATGTTTATAAATCAAGTACCTTTTTGAAATCCGTTAAAAGTATCGCACAGAAAATACCTATAATTTTCTAAGCCAAAATTACTGTACAAACTATCAATGAATAACCTCTGTTATTCACAGGCATTAAATTTTCTTTTGGTTTGTATAAAAAAAAAAAGAGAAGGGGGTGGGGGGGAAGGGAAACCTAAGTACCAGTGCCACACGCCAGCTTAACAAACGTTAATTATTAGATTATGCCAACACTGGGTCAGCCTGATTTTAACCAGCTAAACCAATTGACCCAGCTGGTATTACGGTATTAAATCTGGAAGTCTAGACATTACATCAAAGTTCAGGTGTCCAACTTGGCTGAGAGGGGACCCAGCCCAGCCCCGCACGCTGCTGCCCCTACGCCTCAGCTCGCTTTACCACGCAGAAGTCACGAGAAGACCTCGGAGGAGATCCTACCGCACTGAAGTCCAGCAAGTCGCTCAGCTCCTTGTCCGTTCCTATAGCGGCCATCCTCTGCTGCTGGGAGTTCATCTTCCTCCGCTCCTCCGCTCACCTTCTAGGGCACAGGGAGAGGCACCGGAGTACTTCGCCACGGGGCTGCTGCCGACCCCCGGCGCCGGGAAACCAGCCGCCCCTGGCGAAGACGGGCCGCTGGTACCAGCACCCCTGCGGCGGGGGTGGGGGAAGCCCAGAGGAGCCCCGCTTTGCCGGGCGGGCTGACGGAATCGGCAGCTTCCCCGAACTAACCAACTCTCCTCAAGTTTCCGCAGGCTCCCGTTCCTCCCTCATTCCACTTCTCCCCCACCTCGAGCAAGGCGCAGCCACGCCGCCGCCAGGAACGAGGGCCCCCCCGGGCAGCCGAAAGCAAATAAACAGCCGCGGCCCGGCGCGGTCCGGAGAATTAGCGAGAGATTAAGTGACTCACTGTCTCCGCAACAATGGGGCTGACAAGCGGGGCGGGATGTGCCTCAGCGGAGCCATCTCTGCCCCGGCATTATCGCCGACCGCCTTCCCCGGCGGTAGCGGCCCTCTCTCGCTTGCTCTCGCTCGCTCTCTCAGTCCCTCCCTCTCTCCCCGCCCGCCTGCGGGCCGCGACCGCCGCTCCGCGCTCGGGACCGCGGCGGGGCGGGAGCCGCCTCCGCGCACCGCACGCGCACACGCGGGGCTGGGCGCGCGCGCCGCCGCCGGGCGGGCGGAGGGGGGGGGGGGGGGAATGCGCGTGCGGCGCCGGGGGGGGGGGCGTGCGCGCGCCCGCCGCTCGGCGGGAGGAGGGCGGGAAGGAGGGGCGGCGGGTCCGCGCCCTCCCTTGTGCCCGGCGGGCGCCGCGGGGGAGCGGCGGGGGCGCTGCCGCCGCCCCGCTCCCCTCCAAGTTTCGGAGCCACCCGGCGCGGTGGGGCCGGGCTGCGGCCGCCGCGCTCCTTTATGAGCGCTGGGAGCCGCGCAACGCGCACCGCGCGCCCCGAACGCCGCCCGCGGGGACTCGCTCCTGCCCGGGGCCGGGCGCCGCAGCCCGCTCGGGGTCCGCGGCCTGCCCCGCCGCCGGCGAGGACCCCGGCACGCCGCCCCGCCACCCGGTCCCCGCTGCCGCCCCTCGGGCTCCCCAGCGGCGCCCTCTCCTCCTCCACGGCCTCCTCGTCGCGGGCCCCCGGGCAGCGCTGCTCCCGCCCGGCCGCGGCCCCCTGCCCCTCGCCGTCGCCTCTGCCCCTGCGAGCGCCCGGCCGCCGCTTCCCTCCCCCCACCGCTCTCTCCCAACTTCTCCCGGCCCCTCGCCGCCCACACTTACCTGCTGCCCCCCGTACGCTCCGGTGACCAGGGCCGCGCCGGCGGCGGCGGGCGGGCCGCGGGCTGGGTGGGAGGCGACGAGCCGAGCGCTCCCCCCCCGCTGGAAGGAACTTGTGGGTTTCCCTCAGGCAGACATTTTTTGCTTACAGAGCCTCAGCACCACGTTCACGGCTCCGGCTCCGTATCCCTCCGCGCCGAGCGCCGCCACGGCCTTAACCCTTGACGCGCCGCGCCGCCACCGGCCGGCGGCGCGCGGGCGGCGCCTCAGCGCTGGCGGCGGCCCCACCGACACCCCTTGAAGCCGCCCCGGCACCCACCTCACCGCCGGGACGCCCCAGCAGCAGAGGCGGATGGCGGCGGGGCCGGGCCTGGGCCCGGCAGCCGCCCGCACCCCAGCGCAGGAGCGCGGCGGGCGCGTGCCGCGGAGCAGAGGGAAGCGGGACCCATCGGCCTCCGGCCCGCTTAGGGGATACCGCAACGGGCACCCACAAAAACACCCCCCGCACGGGAACAGCCCCCTCCCCACCGCTCCCCAACTCATCCAAACCGCCAGCACAAACCTCGACATGGAGCACTGACGTGCCTCAAAATACGTTATCACGCTCACCCCGACTCCACGGACCCTAAAATACGCCTAAATACTTTTAATATAGCAATATACAGGCTTACTTTTCAAAATGAAATTGCATGTGATTACGTTGAGCTTTAAACATTCATTACTAGCTTCCTCTCAAATACCCACAATTAAAACCGTAACATGCCAAAGCACAAAGATATCTATGTTAATACAAGAACACGCATTCAAATAAATTCTGCCGTTCTCTACGACAAACGGGGGATGCTGAAGGTGAATCAGCCCAACGGTTTCGGTGCAGGAACGGGAACCAGTGTGCGAAGAACCCGTGCCCCCATTTGGGTCCTGCCACCGCTACAGACAAATCACTCTTTTGTGCTCCATCTCCTTCCTCATAAAACAGCAGTACGAGCCTGTCCTGCTGGGAAGTTTATTTCGTCTCCGTAAGCCACTCCGATACACCAGCCTAACTGCACGGCTTCTCCTAACGGCGAGGAGCGCGCTCCCGGTGCGCAGCCCGTGCTCCCGGTGCACGCACGTCTCTCGAGCTTGCAGAGCCCCCAGGTGGCACCGACTTGCCACCACCTGGCTCTCGGCCTGCTCTTCTGACCCCAGCTACCGAGGGCTACCTACGCCTTCTCTCCAAAAGGGAGAATTAAAAAATAATAATCTCTGCAGCTACAGGGATACTATTCTTTTGGAGCAGGGGGGCTTACAAAACACAAGGGCGATCAAAAAGGATACTTAAAATTCTGGAGATCCTAAAATGCCCCAGGGAAATAGTAAGTGCAGTAAGGAAGGGCACACTGTGTGTAGGAGAGTTCATCCCTCACAGGCTGCTGCTTGGAAGCCCCCCTGGTTCGGAAAGCAGCAGGTTGTACAGAGGGCTCTCCAGCCTCATGTCCGTCCCTTCCAACTCAACTCTTTCCCACCCCCAGATCCCGACTGCGACATCTTCCGGAGGAAGGGGAAGGTGATAGCAAACTTACCACCCTCAGGCAAAGACAAACTGGAGATTCTGGAGCCTTAAAACATTCTCCTTCATATTCCTCCCGTATATGCGACGTACTGGATGATCATCTGGCCTTGTGATTCTATGAATATTCATATATTTCCCACTTAGAAATGCAGGAAGCAATTTGTATTAAAATATCAACACAGTGACTTCCATTCTCTGTGCCCCTGAGGGACATAAATATGTACTTCTTCCCTTTGATGTATAAATAATACTTCACTTTAGAGGAAAACACCCAGTGACAGAGATCTTTATACATTTCAGGAGGAACGGTCTTTAACGTATTTTAGGTAGGGGGAAGATCCGTCATTTATATACTGTGAAAATACCGTTGTTTCTCTTGAAGTGTTACTTTTTAACCACTATTAATACTCAGTACCAGTTAGTACAGCTGCAACACTGATAAGCACTGATTAGAAAACTGGCTAAATTTAATGAAGGTGGAAGCAATAATGCTAAAAATTATTTGTACTGCTGTGTCATTGTATTAAAATTAAAACTTAATTTCAAATACAATACTTTTTACTTGCCTTCTGACCTAAGATTTTAAGGTTCACATTTGTAGGCTTTTATTTGCAGGTAAAAAACTTTAAGTGGAAGATGATACATCCACATAATTCATGACCCAGGGTTTAAAGATACACAAGATACCAGAAGACAGTTCATTTAGTCCACAGTGACACGTCACTTTCTCAGGCAGATTACCAAAAGTCACATCACAGCAGCCATTCTTCTGCATCACATCTCTATGGGTTGACTGTCCTCTCTGGGAAACATTTCCAGGCATCTGCAGAAACATGATCAGAACATAAACGAAGTTTCCAGAAATTATGCCAGACAACTTAGCAAGTACCCAAGGCCTCAGGGAAGGTGGCCCAAAATATATCGTGATTCTGACCTAAACGAAATTGCTCTGGGGAGCTAAAATTGTAACGAGTTGGCCAATCCAGAAATTTCAAAAGAAACTCATGCAGGTAGCTTAATTAAAACTGTTGTGAAAGAGATTAGTAACTATCACACCCTGTATTACAATAAAATTCTGAGAGATTTAACCTAATGTTTCCTGAGTACTCAACATCATCTCCCACATTGGTGAGATCTGGAATCCTTAACCTGTTCAGTTTTTAGCCCCTGATGGTGTAACACTGATCAGAATTAACACATACACTTGAAACACTGAGACACAAAATTCTATGTCCAGGCAATACTGTTTCACCTGTTCTCAGAACTTCCAACCCCTTTCTCAAGCTGCTACTTAACTTGGTATCCTTTCATTTCTGCCACTCCCTATCAATTCTGTCTGCTCACTGCAAAGATAGGAGTTAGAAAAAAAATGCATTGCATATCCTTATCCTGTCATAGCCATAACCAGAAAATGAAACAGAAAACACTGCGGTCAACACTTAAAAACAACAACAAAAACCCAAAACACAACAAAAAACTCAAAAAACAAACTCTCTGCTTTTAGCTATTTAGAGATATTTATAAGAAAATATGAGCAAATAAGACACTGTAAACATTTTAAAAAACATTTGAAGAAATAAGTATATGAAACCTGCTTTGGACAATTACAAGATTTTTCCATTTGTAACAAAGAAAATACTTCCAGCTTCATTCCTGCTTCAATCCCTAGTTACGGTCCTTTCCTTACCAAAGTGCAAATGCAGAAAACATACTACACAAATCATACAAAAACTAAAAACTTCCAGCTTCGCTGTGATACAACAGCACCTTCCTTATACATTACATAGAAGGCTTAAACACTACCATCTTCTGCAACTGTTACACCTTTTTTCCTTTCACTTCTTTAAAAAATAAAAGGTCTTTTCTACCTAGGGAGCAATGGATCATATGGATAGCACAGAAATAGAGGAGCAAATATAAAACCCAATCATTTTGCTAGTGATTTTGTCAGCAAGGACTCCAGCAATCAGGGCTCAATTCCTGAAGATGCTTTCCCAATTATATCATAATTGGTGAGTTTTGTATTGAGACAAAAGAATTTAGAAGTCTTGTGGATAAATACCCTTTTCTTAGAGAAGTGTTAGTCTGTCGTGGAGTAGTGCAAGTAACAGGCAGGTAAAGCCATGCACACAAATTCATCGGTGAACTCCAGACTCTGACAGAGCATACGACACAACTGTAAATCTTTACGGTAACAGCCCTGACAGCTGATCTACCAACATCAATATGGCCCGCTACCAACCAGAGCAATCAGGGAATTGCTAGTTGCCAGATGGCATTGGCAACATTCTTCCGCATGCTTCAACGTGACCATGAAAATGAAGAATTACATACAGGACATTAAAAAATTAAGAGGAATATAAAAACCAAATCACTTGAGCACAAACCCCTGAAAATATCACACGCACACACTGTTTCCACAGCCTTCGTGAATTGCTTTCCACCCACTCCTTAAAGGAAAAAAATTTAATATAGCAGACAGCTGTTGTGCATTCAGGGATGTGAGAAAATGTATTCCGTATTACTATTTAATGTATCATGCCTGTGTGAATAAAATCATTAAGCTTGCATGTCTCCTTTTGGTTTATTTATTCTTAAATTTACACACACTGAATTAATTCACCACCACCACCACCCAAACTGTACCAGCTCCTAGAGTGTTCCCTGACAGAGCATTTGACCCAGGATGGAGTTTTCACTGGAATGGCTCCTTTAAATCAACACATATGTGCTCAGCATCCATCCACAGCCAGCAATTTATCCATGATAAATGCTGTTGCTCAGCAAAACCAGAGCCCTGGAGAGAAGTCAGCAAACCTCCTTTCCTGCTCCAGTTGGTTTGTGTTTTGTTTTTTTTTTTAACAACAAATTCCCATCCTCATCTAAACCACTGAGTCCTTTCTCCTGCTTCTAGTGGACTTCTCAACAGACAACAATGCTCATTCAGAGTCTGCAATAAGGAGAACACAAGTCTGTTTCCTGCAACTAAAATGGACAAAGCAATTCCATTTTCTCACTGACTTGTTCCTGCGGTCACCTGGAATCTGACTCAAGCCAATAAAAATTAATTAAAAGATTTTTGTTGTCATGCATGAAGGTTTTGGATGAAGCTCTCAGGGAAGCATTATGTTCTTCCTACAGCGCTTCCTTCCAAAGCAGGCTTTGGAAAAATGTCCTACAAATGAGCTTACAGCTGTATTCCTATGACCAGGCCTCATGGCTGCGCAGTGCTTGCTGTTATCAGTACAGCCCATCTTACAGATAACTGAATTTGCTGCCTCACTTGCTGCCTGCTATATTTACCTCGTGGTAATTAAAATTATATAACATACATTATGTAACATATTCTACAACAGGAACGATTTAGAACATTTGCAGGAGGCCAAGACGGCAAAACCTCTCACCAAACAGTATTTATTACTTAGGAGGCGAGCAGGCTGACCGCTGTAAAGCCAAAACCTGTTTCTGTGGGGCACTGACAGCCACACTTAGTCTGTCAGTGCCGCTGACACAACGTGCGTCGACAAGTACTTCTGGCTCGGTGGAAAATAGGTAAAAGCTTTCGGGCGCCGTAAGGGACGACCTCCACCGAAGGAATTCTTACAAAAGCAGAAAGTTGACTGGGGACAAGGAGAAAAAAAAAAAAAAGAATATTAAAAGGAGATATCGCGGCAGAAGGGCCCCACGCGAGGTGGCCTCTTCCGTCCCCGGTCCCCGCGGCAGCGCCCGGCCCTGCACAGCGGGGCCTCCCGCCGGCCGTGACCGCAACCGGAGATCCCGGCGCCGGCACAGCCGCTCGGCGGGCCGTGGGGGCTGGCGCCCGCCGCGCAGGCCAACGCGGGCGGCGGGGCAAGGGCCGCCGAGAGGCGCGGAAAGTTGCGCCCGCCCCGCCGGCGGATCCCCCGGTAAGAGCTGCCCCAGCGCAGCGCCGCCGGGCGCCGCGGAGAGCCCTGCGCAAGGCGGAGCGCGGCCCGCCCCCAGCGCCGCCCCGGACGCGCCGAGTCTCGCTTCCCCGGGGCCGGCCGCCACGGGGGGGGCGAGGCGGGGGCCCGAAGTTGGCCGTGCCCGCCCGGCCCCCTCCCCGCGCCGCCCCAGCTCCGCAGCCGCGTGCGCACCGCCGCCCCTCAGCGCGGCCGGCGGCGGGGAAAGCACCCGGCACCCTGCACCCGGCGGCGGCCCCGCTCCCCGCCGCGGCGGCCGAAAGTTGCGCGCCCCAAACAATGCGGCGAGGACTATTTGTCCTTCCGCCGGCCGGCTGGGGAGAGGGGGAAGGGAGCGGGGCGGGAGGGGCCGGGGGCCGCGCCTCGCCGCGGGCTCCCGGGGGGGGGCGGAGCGGGGCGGCTGACCCCACCCCGGGGCCGGTTATGAAAGCCGAGGGAGCGCGGCCTGGCCCTGTCCCGCCGAGGCCGGGGCGGCTGCGGCGCGCTGCGCCATCCCTGCCGTCGGCCCGTCCCGGGCAGCGCCGAGCGCCCTTGCGGGAACCACGTCCGGGCGCGGGGCAGCGCCCCGTCCCGTCCCGGCACCGCCGCCCTGCGCCTCGCCGCCGGGCGCCCGCGGTACAGCGGGCACGGCGGCAGCGACCGAAACGGCTCGTCCCTGCTCGGGGAAAAAAACTCCTTTATAAACTCAGAAGACACAGATGACAACAAAGACTCACGTAACTGGGATCATAAAAGGAAGCTATTTTCAGTGAGGAAATTAATAGTTTAATAAAAGCTTTACGTTTCCCATGTAAACTATAAGCCCTTCACTACAAATTTTTGTGATTGATTGCATCATACGGTTCAATGTGAGCAGTTCTGAAATATTCCTAGGGTAAGCATTACTGCTGAAAGCAACTGGGGCAAAGCCTCTTTCACCAAAAAGGTGTCTCACACTGAAAGACGTTGGCTAGATAGTGAGAATGGAGTTAATGTGCAGAGAAAGACAAAGCACGAGTATCACCATTTCTAGCCTGGGTTCCTAGGGAAATCACTTGCAGACAACTACACTGTGTTCATATGGATGGACACGTTTCATAAATAAACCATAAACTTATTTCACACACATTTAATGGAAACAGATTAAAGCAGAAAAAGGAGACTGTGCTGGTGCATCTCCTGAAGAAAAGACTAGTTGAGGGTGATCCTTGTCAGCAACCAAGGAACCCAGACACAGGATGCAAAGCCAGGGGAAGGAAACTTCAAGTAGTTTCCAGCAGAACAATTTCTGGTATTCTGCCTGCCACTGGGAGCTGGAACCAGCAATCTGTTTCACACAGACCTTTCTGAACATTTCCCCACCTCCAAAGTTTCTCAGGAGCCAGGAAATAATTGCTTTAATGTAATCAAAAGCCATATAATCCTCAGATAATGTTTTCCATTCTAAAGTTGCTTGGAAGAATGTAAGTGAAGTCTGACTACAGCCATTCATCAGCCAGTCCCAGATGGGCCTCTCATGCATGAGATTCCCACCGAACTAATTCCTTCCTTGGCACTGACGGGAACAGGTTCTCCCCCTCACACAACTGATGGACCATCAGATGATGCATTCTGGGGAACTAAAGGATGACAGAGAAGATCAAATGTACAGAGGAAAATTGCAGCTTTGCAGACCAGTAGGAACTCTTTAAACCCCACCCATATAGAACTACACTTCAAATTACACTGAAAAAACTTTCATTTCTTAAATCATTGGAGTGATAACACATTGTTCTGTCATTGATTTGGGGTCTTTTTGAGGTTTTAGGAAGGGAAAAAAAACAGGTTCCATTTTGGTGACTGCTGCAGCCTCATCTTAGGTGGACTCGCATATGAAGAAAATTGTGAATATTCGAGTATTTCCCTCATAAGTTATCATGATTATTTTGTCCAACAACATTATCTGCAGAGCACATCAGATTAATTTTCATTTGGGAATACAATTGTGGGTAGTCTCCATGTCATATGTATTTATAGTTTCATTCTAATTAATATAAATATTTCTGTTAGAAATAAGGGACAGCTCCACAAATGTTCTCTTCATAGAACTACCAACTACATTTCTTGTTCTTCTTATGTGAATCATAAGGATTGAGCTCCACATCTCAATATTTTGCTTTTATGTGGCTCTTAACATAGTAAAATCTGGAGAAGTTGACTCAATTATTGAAGATACTTGATTATCTAAGATCCAGAAAATCCTGGTCATCTGTCTTAAGAGTGGAAAAAAAAACAGTTTCAGAAATAATAATGTGACAGAATTACAGTGTATAGCATATTGCTGCTCTGACCTCTGACCATAAAGTGTTTCCATGACAGACATGCAAATGTTCAAGGCCAGATTACTTCAACAATGGTACCCATGCTTTTGATGGAACTAGTTTGCACTATCTCATCCGATCTCCTCTTTTATCATATGTAGATGAGACATCTTACACATTCACATGGTTTTAACAGTCACATGCAGATACTTATTGCAACTACATAGTTTCCAGATGCTACAGAATAGTACAGCATCCTATTCAAGAATGTCCAACAGAAATTTTATGAGTTTGCACTCAAACTAGAAACTAATGTAGAAAATTACACATGTTGTACCATATAGTATGTGGTTCCATTCAGGTCTCAAGTGTAGAGCTGAAATATAGTTCAAAGAAAGTGAATTTAGATTTCAGTGTTACCTTTCTCTTTTTGGGAGGGGTTTACCTTCTAAACTGCATATTTACGCTTTCAGTTCTTCTGTGCTTACAAAGCACTAGTTATAACTTCCAGAGCCATCATACATCACAGGTAATCCTACCCTAGCTTCAGGTCCTGGAGAGCCGGCATGTTTCAAACAGAGGCTTCTGAATGAAATACGACCCTTAATCAAGTTTCAACAGCTTATAAGAACAGAGAACATAAAGGCCATGCTGCTCAGACCAAAGGTCCACCTATCTCCAAAGTAACAACCCACTATAGTGTCTATTCTTTCCAGTTTAATCTCTTGTATGTTCCCAATGTAGTGACTATTCAGTGGGATTCTGGAGAGCGGAGATGGGTTTGGCCCTGTGCCCATTCCTGGTATTGCATTGTTTCCAGAGAAATTAGAAAGATCAATCATTAGCCAGTACAGGATATTCAGGGAAGTATGGAAGAACCAGGCACAAGGAGAGTCATCCTTCATCTGGCATATTCCCCCTTCTGCCAATAAGAACATTAAGAATTTCTCAAGCAAGAAGTTGAATTTGATTATTGTTCTTAATGTCATTGAGGTTTTTTATTAGTTTCTTTGGTTCATGTTGAACCATTTTAACTATTTGGCAGCTGTACATGTAGAGATCATGAAAAAAAAAGTCAGTGAATAACTAGACTTTTTAACACTGTCAATAGGGTAAACATATTCCATGAGGGCAATTCTTTGAAAGTCAGCAAAGGAAATCCAAGCCTTGAGGAGGAAGACTTGTATGTGTTCTCCATCAAATACAGGATAAATATATTGCCATTGAAAGCTCTAAGGGCCAAGTTTGATTTTAGTCAGTCATTTTACATTCCCTACATCACCTTATCTCTAGTAGTAAAATTAAGGTTTTACAATATGGAACATACTGTGATTAGCCCAGGGTTTCATGGTTAGTTTGTGACTGTATGCAAGCTGCTGCCTCTTGGTTGCTGGGCAGACCAAGCAGAGTGGTTAAAGGTCAGTCTCTCTCTGCATTTGCCTTAGTAGGACTCAGGGTCTTTTACACAGATTCTTATTTTCAGGAAACTTGTAGACATTTAGTATCTTTGAGTTAGGTACCCTCTGTTAAAATGGATTAAAATTGGAAAATCCATTTAAAAGTTATTGGAAAGACAGACAGACAGATGAACGGGTAGCGTAACCACATAAACTCATCTTCCATAAAGAAAAAACAGAATAAAAGCGGTTATAAAAGGTACTTGCCATAATACTGTTCTGATTGAAGTTGATGGATACAAAGCTGTTGGCTTCAAAGGAGGACCAAAATATAGCCCATCTAGCGTCCCTTCAGTAGTATTTCCAGCATGAACGTCACAGCCTGTCAAAATAATTCATATTACAAGTGCAAATTTTTCATTAAGTTCTGTAAGAAAAACTGTTATTTCAAAGCCAAGAGGTTTTTCTTTCTAACATTGTTTTGCATTAATCTCCTCTTTTTCAAACTGCACAAAAAATTCAAATTAGTTGTATAGCTCAAGGCAATTCCAAAGTTTACATTCATTGTTGACGGTGATTGAAGTGATGGTCATTAGAGACCTGAGCATTGCCATCAGGGTCCTGGCTCAGAACTGAAAATTGAGGGGTTGCTGAGCCCAAGCTGAAGTTCAGAACATACTTTCATCTCTGGGAGGCAAGAATTACAGTACAGTTTGCAAATTTTTTTCAATGTCAGACTCAGTTTACGGTTTTTGAAAGGCTACTGTTGCAAAAATAAGTTTGAATACTGCCTTCCGCTTCATAGCTTTAAACATTACAATCCCTGTTCTTACTTTTAATGTTAAGGAAAACATTTTAGCAGCACAAACAGAAAACTTGCAGCAGAATCTTGCCCTCCTGAACATCTCAAAGTTTAGGTTTCTCTTCAGTGGAGCTATGATTTTCTCTCTGGGCTTTCAACCCTGTCAATAATCAAGTAACTTCGTATAGGCCAAGTTTAATTTTCTTTATCTCAGTTGCCTCATATGTAAAATGAGAGTAGACAATAACCTCTCTTAAAGGGTTGCCAAGAAGAACTAAACTGCAAGATCTTCAAATGAAACACATAGTAAAAAAGGTTTTAAGTAACTTAACATTTAAAACTAGAAGTGGATAATATTCTGCATACCTCTATGACTAAATTTTAATTTGGATTATAGGATAGCTGTACACAAAAAAACCTTAGGTGATTTATACAAGTTACCAGCAAGGATATACTACCTTCATTTTAAAAAGCTAATAATGTTCATCTAAAAAACCCTCATTCTTGCTTTTCCATACACAAAGATTAAAAGAGACACTGTCCTACAACATCTTTAAATATCTTTTCAAACTTTATGAGAAATATATTTTAAAATTACTGCCTCTAGAAGTATTACTAGAATATATACGACCTGCGTTTCCTAACAGCTGTACAATACCTAAAAAAATACCTCAAGATACTATTACCTGTGAAAGCAAGGATTTTCTAAATATTTTTGTATGCAGAGACAATAAACTTAGCCTTCTTTT
This sequence comes from Tauraco erythrolophus, assembly GCF_009769465.1. NCBI lineage: Eukaryota > Metazoa > Chordata > Aves > Musophagiformes > Musophagidae > Tauraco > Tauraco erythrolophus. The sequence continues at coordinate 15,337,442 of NC_141478.1, read as the reverse complement.
CTCTGTTTCTCTGATCGTGTTTTAAAATACGTATTAATTTCAACAGGAAACAGTTTCTATGGTTACACCTTCTACCTGATATTATAAAAACACTGTAAAACATATGTTACAACTCAGTATCAATATAGTCTTTAAATTCTCCTTAAATAACAAAAGAGAAACTATTAGAATATCAATTAAGTGAGACCTGCTTGTTGGGGGTGCAAGTGTTGTTTGTTGAGTATTTTTGGTTTTATGCTGCAGCTGTGATTTGTATATTTATGGTGGTTACACTGGAATGGTAAAATAGCATGAGGTAGGTATATCTAAAAATAAAAATGTTTTACTTCTTAGCCTGTGAGACAAGGCCATTTCTTGGACAACTCTAAACAAGAAGGAAAATACCCTTCATAGTAAATTTTACAGTTATTTAGGCACTTGTAGCTTATAAATAAAATAAAACATTATAGATGTTTACTTTGAGTTATTACTTATTTGCATTCCACATTTTCAGACCATGTTTTTCACCTCTCCATTATAGCATACGCAATACCCCAAAAGATGTCCAGACCTGTAATAGCTGGCATATATGCCAGTCTGGGAAAAAGGCCATAGAATAGCTAAAGCTTAACTTTGAAAAAGAGGTCTCCAGCTTTTATTTTCCATAGGAGAGGCTTTATTTTGATTGGTAAGAAAACAGTTTCAAGAAGCCTGTAAGACCTTTCTTGAGACAAGATGAGTTTCCTGCGGGACTGCTTTTCAGACTGCCAGTTAATGACAAACAGTGATACTTTGGTATGTAAGCAACTCTAACTGCCACGACATGAGAGAATACCAGAACTGTCACCTTTATATCATGATTTCATGATACTGGTCTTGTGACCTGCTCAGTGTCACCTTCTTGGTCTGACTTAGCTCTGCTGTACTTAGGACACCTGGTCATCTCTAAATTTTATTTGATTCGTTGACCTTCTGAGGTCCCTTCCAATGTGAATTATTCTATGGTCTTGTGATCCTATGATTCTTCATATGAGTTGGTTTAACAGTTCTTTTAAGCCCTCACACCAGCAGAGAAATTGTGCATGGAAAACCACGAAACGTACACAGAACTTTCTCACAAAGGATGGAATGATGATACTTCTGACCTACAGTGAGTCTTTAGAAAGGTTAGCAATGAAATATCAGATAGCACCTCAAATGTAGAAGAAAAATCAAACCACTTTGTTTAGCATGATGTAAAGCCAAATTAAAACTAGGACAGAAAGCTTTGGGGGGAATAGACACATGCTAAATAAAAGTGGCTGCTGCCACTGTCACCCTGCAGGGCCTTACAAGATATCATGGAAAGTGTCAACGTGATTTATTTTTATGAATTATTCCTATGGGCATTATGTATGTATTCTGTGAAGATTAAAAGCAGTTGTTTCTTTAGGGATACCACATTAAGAATCAGCATAATTTTATAGTTTAATTTTGTAAAATAAAAGATCCCACTCACTGGGGACAATAGAATCAGGACAATAGAACAAATATCATACACAAATCCCATTACAGCACAATTCACAAGGCAGAATACATTTTTAAAAGCCAATGAAGTCAGAAATGAAAGAGATGAGGCAATGAGCAAAAATATTTTCCAGTTTTGAAGCAATGTACTCAGAGATACATTTCCTGTATTGTAGGATTTAATTTTCTTAGTTGCATCTGTTAGCCCTTCAAGAGTTTACGAAGTGGTTCACGCTGTTGCCCACTTTTTCTTTTAAAGAGGTCAATTGCCTGTAGAGGCACCAATTTCAGAAGAGTCTCTAATTTCAACCCACATTGAGCAAGACCATCATTATCTCAAAAACATTACTTCAAGTGGGTTTCGTGTCTTTCTAATAATCCATACTGAAAGACACACTACACTTGCTACAGGACTACTAACTATGTAAGTTTATACAGTAATTAATCACAGTAGAGTATTTTTTTGTGCAGTGCTGTACAGAAGCTTCAAGAAGTACACAGCTCACCTGTTTCAGCATCAGAAAGCATTTAATGAACGGCCTCTAGAGCCTGCACCGATTACCTTCTTGGTTCTGACTGTAGTTATGAAGTTTCCACCAGAGTATGTGTAGTTCCAACAGGTGCTGATTTTGACGTAGACAGTACTCCCTACACTTTTAGCCACTGCTCTCTGGGAAAACTATCACTGTATGCAGGAAGACTGTCAGAATTTTCTTTTGCTAAAACCTTCTAGGACCAGACTTGGTTGTTGACTGTGGCTGATATCCATGCTGAAGGGCTCAACTCTGAACCTTGCTCACTTTGTCAGATACAACCAGGATATGTTTAAAGCTTTAGGCGATACAGAAGGTTTACTCCTGTGCATAACAGGATGCAAAAATAACCCATGTTTTTACTTTATATGTAAAGCAAATATCTACTTCTAAATATAAAATATCTCCTATCATTAACTTCAAAGATTATTAGTTCATTTAATTTTGCATATATGTAAATAACTACTGTCATCTTGTCATACTTCTATATTCCCTTTTTTTTTCCTTGTTGTCTCATAGCGTGTTGTGATTAGGGTAGACTCTTGGTTCTTAAAATTGTTTTGTCTTTATCATTAAATGCAAATTTTTGTGGCAGACCACTTATGTATGAAAATGTAAATTCACTTGAGCATTAGTTATATGCGTATATATCTACATATGTATTTATACATATATTTGTTAACTATAGCATAAAGTACTTGAAAAGATGTATTATAAAAGATTTGTTAGAACTGTTATTTATTAAATGAAGGGTTTTTTTTAAAGGATGTCCCAGGTACTTACTGAAGTATAGAGTCTCTTTTATATAGATTCAGTTCTAGTTAAATAAGCTTCCTAAAAACACCTATAGACATAAACCCAAGACAAATTAGGAAAACTGATTCTGTCACATTCTAGAGGTAGTGATAAGGTAATTTATCACTTATAAAGGGACTTCAAAAGTTCAGGAGCATTGGGGCACTATATATCAGAGAGAAAGTCAAGTTCATAAATGACTCACCAAATGTTACAGGATGAGAACAATCTAGAGTATCTTAGAGAGCAGTGATAGATGGCCAAACGCTGTTCCAGAGCAATAAGAAACCTGGAGAATAGAAAGTACATGTGAACACTCTCCTGCTTTCTTTATATGCATAGTCTCTTTATATTGCTCATAGTAAAAGACACTGACTTAAAAATTACATCACAAGATTTGCATGCTCTGTATCAGGGCCCTGAGTGGAGTAATAAGCTCTCTCTCAGTAATTGCTCTGACCAGCCTCACCTGAGGTCTCTCCACACCTTTGACCAGGGACTCTATTTAAGCTCAGGCTGGGCATTTTAGTCCCTTTCTGAGCTGTGTCTTAGGTGTACCTGCTGCTGACCCTGTTTCTGAACTGCTGCAATGCATTCTTTGATGGATCCTGGACTCCGTCTTGCCTGATAATCACTGGATCACCAATAGGACCTGTTGCAGCTGTCATCTTGTTCTGCTTGCCTGTCTTGGGAGCGGTGGGACTGTGTCCTGTCGGTGAGGTATTTGCCTAGTCTTCATTGTAGCCACCTGTTAGTTACCAGCTTAGCTTACCTCAGGGAACAACTTGTTTTTGCTGTTCTCTGACATTGTGCTTAAACTGCCTTCTTAAAGAGAGATACTGTGAAAAGAATTCCTGTAGTGTTAGAAATGTGGAAAGCTTGTAATTGAGTAACTGAAGGCTTTGCTCATCTTATGATAGAAGGGTAAGCTGCAGCTGGACTGATGTGCCCTTTCTGGGCTTGCAATTTGTACTCAGTTCCTCAGGAACTCAGATAGCTTTGGAGTCTATGAAGAACACTGCAGAAGTAGGCAGTATGTGATACCACCCAGGTAGTTGCTGTTGTAATAGTGAGATACTACTTTCATATGAGATAACTTATAACAAACACACAGGTCTATTTCATAATACATAAGAATATAAGCAATAGCACAATTGCTACAAAACAATTACTGCAAGAGATGTGTTTCATGACTGAGACCCATCTTGGCCATTAACTAAGTCTTGACCATTGCATTCCCATTTTGTTGTGAGAGAACAGAACAAGCATTCTGTTTCTTTTATAAAACATGAAGCTCTCTGTACTACCTTTCAGAGAATTTTAAGCAGGATGGCAAGCTTACCTTGTCCATCCATTGCTCAATTTCAACTTCTAAGCATGTTTTAAAGATTTAAGTGCTAACCAAAATTTTTGCATCCATACAAAGTCAGTCTCCCTGAGTCATTTACCAGTGAAGCGTGAGTCATAATTTTATGAGGTACCATTTTTCTCTAGCATATCAAATGCAAGAGCATGTCAAACATATTTCTACTGAGGTTGATTGTTAAGTCTGCTACAAGCACTTTGTTTGAAACATTTGCTGTATCTCATATAGCTTGAAGCCTAAATTAAATGAGCTTCTTTGCTGCAGTCAACAGGAGAAAAGAATTCTTTCCCTGACTCAACTCTCTGCCATGAGCAGCAAGGGTGCCAGCATTCAACCATGCTGCAAACATTAGCAGTGCTAATCTGCAACTGTGCCTTAACTGTGGAGCTTCTTTGCCACTATACCTTTATCCCTAATGCAAGATGGATGAATAGCAATGCAACAGAGTTGGCTGTTCTCTAGTGGCCCAAATCTCAATCTCTCATTTACTGTACATTAAAGCAACTGCATTCTCTTCTACAGGCTACAAGATTTAGATGTCTACCTGAATTTGTAGCCTGTTCCAGGTACATATACTTTGCATTAGGCAAGTGAGTGCTGTATCTCATGTATGTATGGTTGTGTATAAAATTAGTTGCTTACTGAAGGGTTACTGTGAAAAAAAATCACAGCAGCTAACATGGACATGAAAATATAACTAATCTGTGTTCGGTTTCAGTTACTTTATTCCAGAGGGCTCTGTGAGGCTGCGTGTATCATTAAGATCCTACTGTATAATTCTAACTCTTTCATCTAGAGATTAGCCTAAATAGGCAGTACAAGAACAGAAGCAGCCTATAATTTTTATAAGTGGTGACACTACTATAAGGCATTCCTTTAGTTTTGACCTTCATGCTCTGAAGTATGCAGGGTTTGTAAAAGTGGTGATACAACCAGTACTTTTTCAGGGTTAATTTGAAATTACACACTACCCAGATCACACTGAAAGATCATGAGAGGCTGTATGTGAATATTATTGACAACTGAAGTCAACTACAATCTTTTCATGCACCCTTATGCAGCCCTCAGTTGTGATTCATGATGAACAGTGTAAACTGTGCTTTCTCGAAAAGAGGACTTGATTCTACATGTGGTGTGTATTTGTCTAAGCCATAAAAATACTACAGAAGGAGCGGCCCAAGGCTAATATAGCAGGTGTTTTTCAAGCTAGAATTGAAATCAATTGGCAGCACTGCATGGGAGGGAAGCTTGCACAGTATCTTCCTGAATTCTGTTTAAGTAAGCATTGGCAATCCTTAATGAAGTTAAGAATACCTATCAATCTTTTTCAATAAATTATAAAAAATATCACTTCCAATCAGAACTTTTCATATTGAGAAAAAATTGCTGGGCCTCCTGACAGAAAAATCTGGTGATTTCTTGGATATATAAGCAAGAGTTAATACAAAATTGCAGATCTTTTCTAAGTGTTTTGAGCCGTGGCTTTATGATTGCGAAATCTGACAGTTTTTTTAATGGCTCACATTTCAATACCAGAACTATGGGTGGCATCAGGCATCTATGTTTTGCACCATTTAAACCTGGCAGCTGTTTAATTTACCTTTGCATAATAAAACTGTCTTGGAATAAAATGGAAAATTTTCAATAAGACTAGTCAGAGAAAGATCACTAGATGCCACTTTAGCTGCATTACAGAGTTCTTCATAGCATTTCACTGAGTATAGGTAACGATTTCAAAGAGACAGATTCTCTAGGTTTCTGAATTCTTTGCGCTCCTCAAACAATAAGGAAATACCATAAACAGGGCTGACAGCAAGCATAAAATGAGTGAAATAGGATGCAACAGCTCACCACCTATAACTGCCAGTCTTAATGGGGGAAGTGACTACAGGACTCTAGGGTAGGGTGGTGAGGGTGACCCTGGTCCTCTGGGTCACTTCTAAGTAGGAAGGATTAGAGCATTCCCCAGGTTTTCTGGGGAATCTCTTGTATGCAAAGCATAACTACAACAACAGATAATTTGTAGTACCCTTCCAACTCTTCTTGCCTCCCTATCTAGCAGAAATTTGCTACAGCAAAGACAAATGTATCCATTTTAACAAGGTTTCTTGCAGTTCTTGCACTAAGGAGTCCCTTTGTCCTGGCCACAAGGAAGGGTACTCTCCAGGCTGATTGCTGTCTTCCATGCTACTCCTCATCAGTTGTTGATTTACTATAGGCACTGCTAAACAGTGCCCAGGATGATCAGCACAAAGATTCTTCCTACAATCATGACTGAAGGTTTATCCCATCATTTCTTACTCATGTTAACATCATTCTGGAGGTAGACTGTATTTCCAGGTGCTATTAAACAATTATATTGCAAAAGGATCAGGAATGTATCTTTTTTTTTTTTTTTTAAGCAGAGTGTGGCCAGATTCTTCTCAGTGGTGCTCAATGACAGGACAATAGGCACAAACCGAAACACATTAAATTCCATCTAAAGGTAAGAAAACACTTTACTGTGATGGTGACTGAATGCTGGAATAGGTTGTTGAGAGTGACTGTGGAGTTGCCATTCTTGAGACATGGCCCTGGGCAACCTGCTTTATCTGACTCTGCTTGAGCAGGGGCATTGGACTATGTATGATTTAGGTGTCTTCCAACCTCAAGGATTCTGTGACTAGACCACCTTCTTTAATGCAGCCATCATATAATTCATATCTTTTACTTTGAGATTGGATAACTATAATTGATTCAACAGTGCAAGGCCTCATGACCACTGAGAGTAGGAAGCTGTTAGAGATTCATAGCCTAATGGTGAAAATGAGATACTTAAACAAATTACAGTAGTGCTTGTGACTATCCTGACTTGGGTGTGTTTGAGAAGGAATCTATGAGAGCTGGGCTGACTACGTGTTACCATCCTGGAATTGCCCTAAACAAGAGATCACATCTCTCCCTCTCTGTTCTGCACAGAGAGCAGCAGAGGTGGCTGAGCTAGCTGCCTTGTCCCTGGCAGAACTACCTGCCAGTATCTCTCCACACTGGCACATCTTCCCCTCCAGTCTTGAATAGGCAGGTGTCGTTAACTCAAGCGAGTCTATAAAGCTGCAGGAGTTCCACAGGAGAAAGATGTTGCTGAGAAGATTCTCTATGGAATTAGCAGGGTGTTTTTACTCTTCCAAATGTTCTGAGGACATCCACTATCTGCTGTTTGCTGCACAGCGTTGTAGGCATTACTGGTTTACAAAAGGGTAATTTTAAAGAATGAGAAAGATCACGGGTGTTCTGGTTGAAAATATTCTTTGTCTTTGTACATTCCAAAGAAACACAGTTTAAAATTCAGCTTCTTTAGACTGTCTAAAAATGTTAGAGATTAAGTGTGATTCAGATGTGTTGGCGTATTTCCCCCCTTTTCAAAAGCTACTCATACAGAAATGTTTGGCTTCCCTTCACACGGAACAGCATAAAAAGAAGAAACAACTTCTGGGCACACAGGTTAGCAACATTGCACTTCAAAATGATTGATACTTTAAAAAGGCTAAGGGACTGAGTTTATACTTGTGAAAATGCAACAACAGGTCCAGCAGAGAGACCATGAAAATCAGGTTTATACTATGACTGGTCCGACTCATGAAATGTGATTAGATTATTAGCAATAAAATTTGCATAAATCATGGAGTTAAACATATTCGTACAGAGAGGCACCAGCAGTATTGACCTGCAGGATTGCACTTGTTTAACAAAGAATTTGCAAACAAAATAGCTCACTTAAAAAAGTAGATGCAGAAAACTTAGATATTTTGATGTTATTCTTCCAAATATGAGCAGAATATGATTTGGCTTTTAAAAAAAAAACACAAATGATTTTTAAGCACATAATTGATCAGTAACTTTTAATATCATTCCTATGACATTGGAACTACTTATATATGTATTACCTATTTCAAATGCTAGAGCCCTAATACAAAACTGAGTAGGTATTTAGCCAGCCCTATCAGTATGCAGTTACATGAGGTATTAATACACAAAAAAAACCTTCCTTATACCACCAAATGATCCCCTTTCTTATCTTTCCAGTATAGCAAGCTCTTTTATCCATTTCTTTTACAAGCTGCTGTTGCCACTATTCCCCACCATGAGTCTTGACAGCTGACTCAAGTTGATGGCCACACTTCCACTGACTGCTGTATAGTAACTGCCAAACCTGTTTCATACTGTAAGACTAGTGCTGTCTGTAACTCCTCATTTCTGAACTGGCTCTCAGTATGTGTATCATTTCATTACGTATATGTTATTGTGGAAATGATACATATGTAGAGTGTAGAGAGGGGAAAAAAACAACTTTGTTTTCTTTTTTGCTCTTTTGCTGAAATAGTCAAATCTTTTGGAGTTAATGCACAGCAGAATTCCTTTGCACAGCATGGCTAAATCAGGTGAAAAGGACTATGCTCTAAAAGTAAACTGTTCTACTACAAAAAAAAAAGGATGAAAAAATGAGTTGAGGATGCTAATTGAACAGTAGGAAAAGTCCTTAAGGAAGTATGATGGTGTTGAATGTGTGACACAGGCCAGTTTTGACTGAGGAAAGAAGGGTCACGTTCCTTAAAAACACACAAGGTGAGGACCCAGAAGCAGAGATTACCGGCAACAGTCACTGTGTTATGCAGACAATAGGAAGCAGCATTTGACCGGCCATCTGGTCCGCACTCTATAGCTACAGCTGTGTCAGCTAGCTCAGAGGAGGAGCTGCAGCTGTGTAATGAATACATCCAGCGTAGGAGGGTGTGGTATTTATGGCAAAGATAAGAATTGATGAAAAAGTAGGTCTGAACATGCTTTAGGTTTAAGATGTCGTTTCAAATTCTGTTGTCTATGATTCAATGCTGGACGTTTCCCTAAAATATTCAGAGACCTGAAATAAGAGATTTGATTCATAACTTCACTGTAGTGTGCATAAATACAAACGTTAAGAATTAGTATACAGTTGCCCAGGTCCAATTGTTCTAAACATAGTTAAACAAGCACAGAATTTTTCTGCCAAGTAGAATGATCAGATGTCTTTAGTTTGATAGCTTAGTATCTGAGAACTAGGAATTTCTTTTAGAACTGCAAACATCTTGAGCACACTTCATTTTGTATTATTCATGGCAATGAATCAGACTCGGCATTAGAGATGGTCTGGGTAGAACAACAAATTGTCATCACAAAATATCCTCACTGATGTAACTTGTTGGTACTTCAGTAGAAAAAATACAGTATTTTTAATGGGACTTCTTTACATTTCCATAAATATATATACAGCAGATGTTAAACACATTCTACCTACTATCCCTTCTAAAGAGATGGTGAATAAATAATTTTAATGTAACTGTCTAAAGATAGAGTTTTCCCTAAAGGACATTATTTAGCTGTCACACATAAAGCTGTTTGTGACGGCTCATGCTGGTAGATAGTATTAACCTGCCCACCAGTTACTAGCAGACAGGAGCTAACATGCAGTTGCCACAGCACACAGTACCAGCAAGAAGTTAGCCTGTAACTGGGTGGAAAAAGAATTGCCAGCAAGTTTTCCTCATTTTTGCCTTCTGAAAGAAATGTATGTTGGATAGTAGGTACTGCCTTGGAAAAAGCTAGAAGCCCTTGAATAGGGAATTAGTCACATTCCTGATTGCTTTTCCTGTGCCCAGGAGAGTTTGTGACAAGCACAGACAAGTGCAAAAAGGTTTGATAACAAATCCAGAGATAATATTCATCTGAAGAGTTGGTCTCCCGGAAGCATGGAGGGAAAGTGTTGCTCGCTAGTATTCCTTAAAACACTCAAAGCAAATGGGTAGTATTTTGCCTATGAAGACATTCTCAGGAATCTAATTCCATTATGGGCTACTGCCTTAAGAAGTGCTATAAGAGAATTAACACCCTATGCCTTCAAGAAGCATTTGTTCTCAGTGAAAAAAAGTGGGCCACAGTAAATCCTTTGAACGTTAAGTAGCTGAGATTTGTTTCTAATTTACATGTATCTTTCTTCATTGCAAATTTCAATTCATCTCTTCCAAATGAATATGGAACATTTCATTTGCTGATCTTTTGCATTAATATGGTCAATATAATTGGAGCTGAAGTGAGCTGTTTGCCAGACTTTCCAACCGCTGCCAAGAAAAACTTGGGTGTCATTTTAGAAAAATCCATGGGTGGAGGAGGAGGAGGAGATCATGACCATCTGTCTATGCATCAAAGGCTAAATCATTATAGGGGAAAAATAATTTCTCTGTTGTGTTTGCCAGCCATGTTCCCCTTTAAAGTAAGTTCAGTTAGTAACTTTTGAACACAAACATTTTCAAAATTGTCCTGTGGACTCAAACATTTATTGGAAGGAAGTTGGGGAAAAAACTGAAGGACAAAACTGCACAATTTGGAAGTGAATGAGATAGCAGGAGGATAACATTAGAGGAAGAGCATACAGTCTCCTTGGAATCTTCCTGAACCCTTTCTGTTGCATCAATCTCAGTTCCAGGATCTAACAAGTATACAGAAAAAGAAGCACATACTCTCTTGTCCTGCAGACAAATTACACACATTCCATGCCCCATGGCATTTACAGACTTCTTGACTCAACATTTAACAAAGGGACAACAGACTAACAGCATTTAAGAGATGTGACAGTAAATACACATCTGGACCTACTTCAGCCTTAGAACTTCTGTGTCAGTCAGGATAATAGTCTGAAAAGTGAACATTCTGCAAAAAATTGCATGGAGAAGAGGGGCATTATCTGTACTAGTTAATACTTTACTCTTTTTATTTGTTGTTTTTTTTTTTTTTATTTAATGCACTGCAAAACGAAAATCTTGGCATCATGCTGAAATCCATCATAAAGAGCTTAACTACGAATGTCTCTGAAAAGCCATCAGATGTTCAAACCAGGACTCACTATTGCAGGAGCACTGTGGGCTCCTTTATCAGTGGTCACTGTGACACAAAGGCCTCTACGATGAGAGAGAAATGATGACAAATTGAAAAGGCCAGTAACCACAGGAGTTCTGTTGAGACTGCCACTTCCTGCATTGCTACTGCTCTAGTTGTCTCCTATAGTAACCACTTTAGTTCCCATAAGTTCCATGTTCCAGCATACTGTCTCATCAAAATATTTGCATTTTGTAGGGTATGACACCTAAGTCCAGACATAGTTACTTAAAAATATTGTGCTGACTTCTCAGAGTGGGAATCCTTCATAGTTTCAGTCTTCAAAGGAAAGATTTACAGTTCTTATCAGGAGTATGGGGTTTTTCTTTGTATTGAGATTCTGGATTCTGTCCTTCTTTGAAGATAAGAAAACTCTGATATCACAGACTTTATCTGAATACGAATGGGTCCCTGGATTTGATAAACTGTTTAGGACTACTAGGATCAAACCCTAAATATGTGCACATTGAGAGTTCAAAAGGTGAATTAATTTCGCCTTTGTACGCTTGCTACTCTTGATTCCTTTCTTTCTTGATAACTAGTAAAATTTAAAAACGTAGTTTAAAAAAAATTTATGGCTTTTTGGAGACATACTTGATGTCCAACATTTTAAAATTAAAAAAAAAATGTTATAGGCAGATCAGGGTCTGACTTTTGGAAAAATAATCTATTGCTTATTTTTAATAAATGCAAAACCAAGCACGAGTGAATATTTTATATGCAATCAAATGTCATTAGCATGTATCGTGTACTTGAAATGGTACAAACACAATTTTAATTTGCAGTACATTCTGAACAGAGAGCCACAGCATTCCACTACATCTGGAATCTTTGGAGATATGTATATGTATATGTACACTACAAGTTTCTTTCTAAGAGTAACTACGAAGTGTTGCCTCAGCCAGCATAACGACAAATCGAAAAACATAACTGCCTAACTAAGATTTTTAAGAGATATTGACAATTTAGACAAATTATGCTTTTACGTTATTGAAGTTGAACGATATCTTGAAAAAGAACTCAAAATCTGCAAGTTCTCTTTAAAATCAAAATTAGTTCACCACAGTGATATGACTGAGTTTGCTAAAATGTTTGTTTGCATCAGGCTTCCTGCTTGAATTTTATATTAACCATCTTTTTAAGCCCTTAGTCTTTAATTTTAAGTGAACAGGGCAACAGGATTTGTGTATTAAAAAAAAATAAAAATCAAAGGTTAAAAGACTAAAATCTAGTAATTAGACATTCCTGTAATACTTGCAGAAACCTGGTGTAAAGTATGAAATACATGATTTCAATAAAATGGAAAGTATATATAAAGCATATACACTGTTTCAGAACATTCTCCTAAGGTTTTTTAAAAAAAAAAGAGTTGGCACCTCTCTGCCCCACCACTGTGTCACAGTCCATGTGGTCAAGAAATAGTTGACCATGAATAGTAAAATTTACTGTCTGAGCTGAATAATAGGATATCCTGTAAAGCAAGAGTATTAGAAATCTGCATGGAGGATTGAATTGGAAAATTGCCAGAAATTCAAGGGCCACATCTATTTTGCATAAAATGGAGCAGATGGTAGCTGACTTCATCTTTGATACCATGGTAAGGTCCACAGAGATTATAAATCCCAGCATGAAACACTCCATTTCTTTCTTGCATTGAGCAGGTGATAAAGGAAGATACAATATATCTTGCTGATATTTTGAAACATCTACTTTGAAAATAGACTCTATCCTGCATTATTGTTTCTCATTTAGATTTTTTAAGCAACAGTTCCATTGTTAGCGCCTACAACGAATAGCATATAGTTGATTAGTAACTACAACTAACTGGCAGTTTCTTGGCCGTGTTATTTCTTTGCTTATGCTGGCCCAGAGATTTACCCTGTTTCTTTGGATGTCTTTTTGCTATGTTACACAATCCTTTATGAATCTTCTGTCATTATATTTGATCTATCTGATGCCATTCACAGGCATATCGGATCAACCAATAGATCAAATGCTGAGAGTCAGTATTTGAAATTCTTACACCACTCAAAACGCTTGTGCGACGTTAACGTGTTATAGAACCATAGAATGGTTCGGGTTGGAAGGGACCTCAAAGATCATGTAGTTCCAACCCCCCTGCCATGGGCAGGGACACCGTCCACTACACAAGGTTGCTCAAAGTCTCATCCAAGCTGGCCTTGAACACTTCCAGGGATGGAGCATCTACAACTTTCCTGGGCAACCTGTTCCAGTGCCTCACCACCACCCTCAATGTAAAAAATTTCTTCCTCAGATCTAATCTAAATCTATCCTCTTTCAGTTTAAAGCCTTTAAATCATGCGCCATCACTACATGCCCTTGTAAAAAGTCCCTCTCCAGCTTTCTTGTAGGCCTCCTTTAGGTACTGGAAGGCTGCTTAGAAGCTCTTCTCCAGGCTGAACAACCCCAACTCTCTCAGCCTCTCTTCACAGGAGAGGTGCTCCAGCCCTCTGCTTACTTTTCTGGCAGAAAATATCAACATTCATCTGCCTATTTCCCAATCCCTTTGCTTGAAAAGGAGAAAGAAATGTGCTTGCTGTTGACCTGGGGCTCTAGAGTCTGGGTCCAGATGTGTTTGATTCTGGTTTTCATCTAGGGTGGTGGTGTTGCAGTTGTTCCCAAGATCAGGGATGAACTGTGGAGTTGGTATTTGGTAGCAAGAGGACTCTAGACAGGATTCTAGTCTGGTTCATGGATCTAGATCAAGTTCTAGGTTACTCGTTGGTTCTACAGCAGGTTCTAAATCAGTTACTGGCTCTAGATTTGGTTCTATGTCACTTGTTGGTTCTAGAGCAGATTCTAGGTCACATATTGGTTCTAGATCTGGGTTCAATTTTATTCCTGATAGTTATGTAACTAGTTTGGGAATCAATTTGCTTACTGGTTCCTGATTGTTATGTACTCAATTTCATGTCCAGGAAGATGGTCTTGGACTTCTAGCTCACCTGGTGGGTCAAGACAGTTGTTTTGGTTTGGATTGCGGCCTAGCTCAGTACTTGGTTCTAGATCAAGTTCTAGATAACTTTTTTGGTCTAGATCAAGTTCCAGATATCTCTCTTTTTTTTTTCCTAGATGAAGTTATAGACCAGGTTCTAAATCACTTCTTGGTTCTAGATTGGGTTCCAGCTTGTTCTAGAGGAGAGCGCGGGGTTTTCTTTTCTTTTTTTTTTTCTTTTGAGTGGAAGGCTCATAGAATAGTGATCCTGTCATCCTCCCGTAACTCTCCTAAGTTTGTGGCTATTCTTTCTGTTTGTAGACCCAGTCCTACCCCTCTCAATAAGGGAATAGTGAAGGAGTGCTAGAACAGCTGCTCAGTGATAACGTTATTATAAAAGACAGTTAAAGTAACTCTCCCTACCAAGATTCAATTTTATAAATAGATTGATTAATTTAAAATTTAAGTGATTGTATAATACAAACTAAAGATTGCCTGTAAACTAAGCATGAGTTCTCAACTTTCTAGCTTTAGCAGGGGTTTGGGAAGCATATTATATAGAAATATATGTTGGTCTGGAAGGTCAAATGCATTATTGCTTACACCTTTACACAACATGAAATAGAAATACAACCAAAAGTTGCTTTATATTGCTAAGGAGAGGATGTCTTAGATTGTCCCTGAGGACCATCACATAATAGCTATTTAACATGCCATGAGTGTCTATCAGCTTTTTGGTTGAGAGTATAAGAGATTTAGAGCCTAATTCAGCAAATCTTAAATTCAAAAATAGTTCCTCTTATATTAAGCAAAGCAAGTAAACATGTAAAAAAATACTCAAAATAGAAATCTTAATAAGTACAACAAAATTTCAGGAAATCCACACCATTTACAACTCAAACTAAGAAAGCATATGATAGAAAAATGTGTTTTGGATAGTATTGGATCAGTCACTACTTGTAGACGTCTCTGTGCTGCACCATGTCAAATTAACACTGGGTATGATTTGTGATTCCATATAAAGGATCTTAACCATTTTTAGTTCTATTGAAAAAGTTCACATACTACGTATTAGTCTGAAAATACTGGTACTCCAGATTGAAGAAGGCTAGAGTCTGAAGTCAAAAGAAATAAAGTATAGAATAATTTTGTAAACTGTCCACAACTACTTCATACTTGCTCAAAATCCATTGGATATATGATAATAAAAATTGTGTTCTTTTGGAAATACTTAGGCATTTTCTGTCGTAAGATTTAAAATATACGTGCAAGAATATTCCAAGTTTCTGGAATATCCAACTACTCTACTAAATTTTGGGATGTTTTACTTTCATATGCTTTGTAGCGGCCTAAAAAGGCATATATGGTTTATGACAGATTTTTGGTGCAACTACTTTTTAAGAAAATAGTTCAAGTTTGATTACTGATAACTGATCTATTAGTAGAAAGATTACCTAAAAAGTAGTTATAACTTGTGATTGCTAGTGCTTCTATGTCCATTTCCTTCAAAAAAGGAAAACTGTCAATGTTTTGTCATCCAAAGTTATAACCAGTAGTATTTAACACTTGTGAAGCCCAGCCTTAGCCTGTCTGCTCTGCTCTGACTGCACAGAGCAAATAGAAATCTGGGTGGCTTAAATGGTGGAGATTCACTGGCATTTCCACATGTCTTTCAGATCCTGCTCCCCTTTTCCCATGCAGGTGCTGCCAAAGAGTGGACATAGCTTTATAGCTCTGTATTGCTTGTTAGGATCTCTGGCTAACCCTTTAAAAACCGAGAGCCGAGGGAAGCTCAAATAGATTCTTTATTGGAGCCTGCTGCGGCTATAGATCTCGCTGTTGGTACTATCCGGCTTCATGATGTGGGAACAGCTACAGAGCCACAGAGTTATATCCATTGCTTCAACTGGAATAGCATTAGAGCTGCTATTATTTGTGTCAGGGCCTGACTCAGTGCAAAACCTAAGGAGCATCATTCCAAACTAAGGGGCAGTACTAAGGTTTACCACTTCTGATGAGAACTGCCCTGAGCCTATATAAGCAGTAATATTTCAATTTTATAGATGAAAACATGAGAGAGATCAAATTATTTCTTTATATATTACAGACAGTTTAGCATTAAGTAATTTCTGCTCTTGTCCTAATACTGCAATAGGAAAACAAAAAATCAAGGGGAAAAAACATTTAGAAATTATTGCAACTGCATTTTTTCCTCTCTCTTTGAGGATTTTGTTTTCGAGCAACGGCTTCCTTTCACAGCTTTTAATACTAAATTAGTCATGTTCCTCAGCATGAAGTTGTTCCAATTTGTCACTTCTATGTTCCGATTATGAAATATGACAGAATTCTAAATATTTAATGAGTGGGATTATTAGCAATGTGCCCTTGTTGCACACAGCATTGTTACCCTCTTTAGTATCATAAAACATATAATGTACCTGTAGCGAAGAGACCATAGTAGAGCATACAGATGGAACTGAATTCCTAAAGCAGTCATAGGTCTGCAAGTGTTATTCTCAAGATCTCAATACAGTCTTTTTAGATTATTATACAGGAACACCAGTGAAAAAAAGTATTTCTTCTTTTTAATACAGTAAGTCCACGTATTATTGAATGATATACTGGTACAAAATGATCAGTTTCATTATACTCTAAAATTCAAAAAGCCATTTAGGTTTTGGTTCGTGTTCATCAACAGAAAGTAAGTTTATGATTTAATATTCTATTGTATGAGATATTTTTCTTGCAGATTGTAACACTCCTCAAGAGTATTGTGTTCTTTGCTCATAATTGTAAACAAATTTTTCTAATATTCTTAGAGAAAGGTCAGACTCTGACAAACGTGTATAGAGAAATATTCTAATTTGAAATGGAATAATACAAAACATTACAGTTTAAGACTTTGAGAATCATGTACTGAAATCTTTTGTTCATAAATTAAGCCAATGAATGAAGAATATTATAATATCTGGCAGTCAGTGCAAGAACACTGGGGTGGAAAGCCTCCTAGGTTATTCACTTGACACTGGTGGTTTTGAAAAGAGAAATCTATGGTGTACACAAAACATAGATTTTCATTTACGAGGTGATGGAAGGAAAAAGACAAGTACCTTATGGCTCCTAAGGTAAGCTTTTCCCACTGAAAGAGCTAATTCTAGGCTGGCGGTATATTTGCAATGGTTGAAATTAAAATTTTATTGGCCACTTCAAAAATGCAGCAAATCAGTGTGGGATTTTGATATAAGCAAGATACAAAAACACAACAGCAGTCCAAAACATTCAATGCTCATAGCCAGATATACAGAAAAAAGCCTGCAACATACTTAGAGCTGTGTTACAGATCAAGCTTTACCAATGTTAAACCAGCTGTGGGAAGAGGAAGATCATGACAAAGTCAGATTTTCTTTATAGAACAACTGGTGAGACCAACAAAGTTATTCATATAGAATCATAGAATGGTTAGGGTTGGAAGGGACCTCAAAGATCATCTAGTTCCAAGCCCCTGCCATGGGCAGGGAAATCCTCCACTACACCAGGTTGCCCAAAGCCTCATCCAACCCGGCCTTGAACACCTCCAGCGATGGGGCATCCACAACTTCTCTGGGCAACCTGTTCCAGTACCTCACCACCCTCAATGTAAAGAATTTCTTTCTTATATCTAACCTAAATCTGCCCTCTTTCAGTTTAAATCCATTGCCCCTTGTCCTATCACTACACGCCCTTGTAAAAAGTCTATGACAGAGAAATAAATTAGCAGCAACCATAGAGGTAGACTGCATTAAGAATAAGTAAAACTTATTACACAGTGGTCCAAAAGAATATGAAATGAACTTATTTGTGAGTTGCTGGAGCAAAGTTAAATACATGGTTCACCTTGTGTAGTAAAAGCAAGAGCACTGCCTAATCAACAATAAACCACCCTCCTTCCTTTCTGCTGCCAGCTGTTCTCAGCTCCACCAGAGACAAAGATCATGTCAGTGGCAGAGTGTCAGTCCCTGATTCCTAAGTCTTGATTGCTCTGTAAATCACAACAGTCCATCTGGGACTGCTGCTGCAGAAGCTGATTTTGATCTCACATGTATCTTCTCTCACCTCTGTTAGGCTCTGTCACAGACCAGCTACCTTCTGTGCTCTAGCTTCCATTCAGCCATCTCTTACTCTTCCATATCTTGACCACTGCAAATATAAAACACATGAAGGGCATTTTTAAAGCTTTTTTCCTCATTTACTGAGGGCCTTCTTCCTTACTGTGTTCTTCAGCCTCATTTTGAGGTTGCATCTAGCTGACAGCTATACAGCCAGGATAGCATCTAAGCCTTCCACTAGTCAAAAAGAAGACTTAATTCAAAAAGCATTCCTTAAAATTCTCATAATGTATGCTTTCTCATTAAACTTTATAAAAAAGTCCAACAACAGTAACCAGAAACCAAGCATAATGTTTGCATTAGAGAGGTGATTTCCTTGGAAATGGGGAAAGAATTCAAGAATTTCTCAAATGATGAGCATGAAGTCTAATTAAGATCTTGTTTTTCACAAAACCGTGGAAATCAAGTGCAGGGTGTTCTTATCATTGACTGTAGCTACTGAGAATTAGGAAATGGAATTAAACTGCAATATGCTACATATGGATGATTGACTTTTTCAGGACTGATGAAAAGAAAAAAGTAGTTAGCCAGAAAAAGTATTAAATAAATTGTGGGGTTTTTACTATGAAAAAATTCTGAAGATGCTTTGTGCTACAGATATATGGAATAGTTCATAAAAGAAAACCATAACTCAAGACTGATGTCATCAGTACTATTGCTATTCTGAATCTGCCTTCATTTCTAGTTGCTTAATTTAGTTGCTTCACTTACTTCTCTTCAAACAGAATTTTTATGACATCTGATATAATTTTCTTGGTATCCTCTAAAATTCAAGTTTAGAGGAAAAATGAAGTTGCCAATTTGGAAAACAAAGATTTCTACAATGAATTTCCTCTAATAAAAGCATAAATAGATTTTATGTTATCATGTGCTATATATGCTCTTAAAATTGCACATTTCAATCTGTGAATATGTAGGACTGTAATTTTTTTAACTCAATATTAGGAAACCAGACAAAGGCAGTCTGTCCGTCTGCCTGGAAAACATTCCAGTCAGCAGCTCTATGGTAAGGAGATGCCTAACCACGAAGGCTTAGGCTCAGAACAGTTTTCAGCCAGATCAAGATCTGGTTTTTAAAAACATACTCATATTCTCTTTTACTGTCAAGTGTAGGTTTTTATTAACACCTTACAATCTTTCAATTTAGATTTTTCAATTGCTGAGACAGAAACTATTAAAATAGAAATTGTTATCAATCTGAATACTTTTTTTTCTATCAATCTGAATACTTTTTTTTCTTTCAAGCTGTGTTTTTTCAGCCTTGAATACCCCCTGAAACTATGTAACTGGAATAGAACTGTTCTACTCTTGGGCAAATCCCCAGATTGTCATTTTCTCAGAAATAAATAGTCACTCTTTACATTTGCCTCCCATTCTAGCTCCCAGTTTTCCCACAAAAAGAACCAGGACTCCGTTCTAGCAAATTAGGATTTATATAGTTTTAAATAGCTAATTTAAAAAGAATTGAATCTTACTCTATTCTGCTCTGAGGGCTGTGTTCAGTACCAACCTACCCACCCCAGAAAAAACAAAGATAACTGAAAAAGTAAAGGAACGCAAGCACCTCCCTTGTACTTTTACACTACCTTTGAATTTTTCCTAGGTCTGGACTTTCTATCCATTGCACTTTCATAGCAGTAGTCTATTTCATTTCCAAAACATCTTCCAATACTCCTGAAAAGTACAAAATTATGAAGATCCTGATTAGTGCCACAGATATTAATGATTACTGACACTATTACTGTTTCTGTAAATATTGTGTATTCCATTAATATTCAGCTTTATACCCAAAGTTAACTGACCAGTGCAAAAGGGTAACTATAGCTCATCAGTTCATCATAATGGCTTTCAAAGTACTAGTCTGGAAACTGTAAAAATGCCCAGGAGAATTGATCCTATCATGGAGCTGGCAAAGGTCCCAATCCTGGCAGTGGATCCACATGGAAGCAATTTTTGTCCAACACACATCCTTTTTGTGCAATTTCTTTATAGAAAATACATTTCTGACATCTAAGGCATCAAGTTCCTGCTTTTTCTGTAATATTGTTCAGTAAGTTTAGCTGTCTTCTGATTTACTATGCTCTTCAAGGTTTTGCAATAATGTGAGTCATCTACGTTCCCTGTTACCACTTTTAAAGTAAAATTATTGAGTAGAAATGCAACCCAAACTATAAATACCTGGGAAAAGATATTGCAGAAACCTTTCGAACTTGAACACATGGTATTTTAATATGCTACCATAGAAAATAGTAAAATTAAACACTTTCAAATCTAATTAGCACGATACTGGATTTGTATATGGTGAGGAAGATATGTTCTGTTAATGGACACAAGAATATCTGGTTTGGACTCTGGAAGTATATTCCTTTAAACATTTCTGATGTTTAAAAGAGAGGTTTATCAGGTGGATACATGTTATTCCTCTCCAAAATAATACCAAATTGAAAATACTCTAAATGAATTAGAAGACTATATGATTCCATGGTAGCCATATCTCTTCCCCTATCACAGATCATTAAGTGGTTAACAATGTGAATGAACATGGCTGCTTCTGCAAATTGTTTTCAATTAGCTGTTGAAATAGAAAACTCATCTGAGAAACTGCTCTAAAATTATATCCCAAGTTTCCCAAGTGAGTACTTTGCTACTGTACTAAAAGAGCAGTCCTATAGCTTAAGTCACTAGAGACTGTTTATGTTTAATGTCTAATTTTTCACAGGTGCACTTTTTTAATATATTTTGTCAGGGTATTGACATTTTATAACTAAGATTTTGTCAAACAAAAGTCGTCATTTTAGTTCACACAGCATATATTGATAGAAGCAAGGTGTGCTGTTAAATTTATAAGTCAATTCCACTTGGTTAACTTCCAGAAGATTATTTTATTTAAAAATTAACTTTTTATCAATGCCAGTAACCTAAGTTGCAGCACTATGTGAAAGTTTTCTCTAGAATAATAATTCCAGACAGAATGCTGCCTTTGAGTATCACTGTTCCATATATACCACTGCTTCCTGATATTGCATCCTTATCTTTCCTGAAAAGTAAAAAATTAGCCTGTCTCAAACCTTCAAAGGGATGAGCTGGTTTTTACTGACTTGTACATGGCCTTTTAAAAAAGTAATTTTGGGGATTGGCAGATCTGTTGAGTAATCCTGTAGTAGTAAAGGATATGCACAGTATTCACATAAGCTTAGAAAGCATGCAAAAACTTTTTTTTTTAAATTCTGTCAAATTCAGATAGGCACCTGTTTATTGTAGAAGTTTAATATCTGTACTCCACCTGTCTAAATAAAGGCAGAGAAGTTGACTGTTAACGCTTCCTGGTGAAACCATATACTAGAAGTGGGACACTAGAGAAAACCACCAGTCTGACATCTTTTGTTTGTGACAATGAAATTAACTACAAACCACAAATTAATTAGGGCTTCAGTGTTTTGCTAGATATTTAAGGTATAGAAAAATTCTTTTTTATTGCACATAAATTTGTACTAATATACTAACACAATTAAGGAAATCACCCTGCAAATGTCTGCTGCGGGCATATAAAAAAAACTTGTTAGAGAAAGCTGTGGGCTGCAGAATGTTATGATCAAAATCCCTTAAAGAATTCTGTGCAGCCTCTGCTTACCTGTATTGTTTGTTAGGATGGATTTTATTGCCATAGCATTGTTGTTATTTAATATTGCTTGTTCATATAATTAAGTTTTAGCTGTTGTGACACCAGAATGGCATTTCTGTTTTCCTAAGCCGTAAGAATTTTCAGCTGGTACCAATCCAACACTATTAATTGCAATGTCACATGAAAATTCCAATTTCTCTGTGTAAATCATGACTCAAAGATCAAAAAAGCATCTGCTAAACTTCACTCTCTTATAATGCTCTCTGTTGTTTAACATTGAGCTCTACAATCCTTAACTGCTACAGGCTCTGATGCTATGTTGGTCTCCATTGCTACCAGCCCATTATGTGGGTCTACAACACAGAACTATCACCTTTACTGTAGCTGGCATGAAAAGTAACATTGGCCAGACACAGAATTTGAAGAGAGAAATTAAAAGATATTTTCACTATTATTATGCACTTAAGCAACACTAGAAGCTGGGATAATAATAGGGAATGTTGAGGAAATGGAGCGCTACGAGGTGTTGAGAAAAAGGAAAGAGAACAAAAATAATCAATTTGAAGTGAGGTTAGCACAGAAATGGTGTCTTCCCTCCCTCTTCCATATGCTGTGTAATTCAAAAAAAAACTTTAAGTTCTAGTTTGAGGCTTATTATTATTAAAGAATATTGTAGGATGCAGAAAAGTAATGCACAAGTCAGAATAATAATTCTGCTTGTGATAAACAGTTAATAAACATTAAAGAAGTGACAGAATGACACAGACTGTCACTTGGACTCTAGCCGTGCTTTGGGAGCCCACTCAGACTCTGATTCCTTACGTGCCATCCTTGTCCTCAAAGTTCAGGAGTTACTGGGATAATAATGGTGGTCTCCCTTTGCTCACTCAGGTCTGTGAGCATCACAACAAATGAAACCTGACTCTCACTTCCAAACTGATGGAAGCCACAGTTGTGGTATTTCTCAGATCTCTCCGGGATAGAGTGAGCATCTCCTCATTCTAACGCTCAGTATGGGTACTCTCTACCCAGCAGTTCATTTTACAAAACTTTAAATCTCTTAATTACTTTAAAGGTGAATATACCCTTTTATCAACTTTGCCTCAAATCATCCTATGTGCTCAAAACCTATTAACGGAGCACGTATGTGCTATGATTGCACAAATCTCCTTTACTTAGTAAACTAGGCTAAATACCACTAAGAAGCCAAATGAAAGTTTAAGAAATTACTTTTTTTTAAAAAAAAATCCGTTTCTTAGAGATGTTCCTACCAAATTTAATCTCATGCTAATACTACTATTCAAATGTACAGGAAAAAGTAAGAAATTATATTCTTTATATGAATTTTTGATCCCTCCTCCACATTTTCACATCAAAAATATGATTTTCAGTCCAGCTGTTTAGAACACCTGAGATGTTGCACAGCAAATGATTGCCTTGTCAGCTTCAGAGCTAAGTCAATATTAACACCAATGAAGTATGCATCACCATGGTATTGAGATGGACTTTGCCTTTTGATTGAAGTACAAACATATCCAGGCTGCCAGACACATGTAGTCCAGGTAGGAAGCATGCCTTCTGTTTTGTAGTTTGGCAAGGAAACTACAAACTGGCTAAATTTTAGTCAAGAACCAAATATTCAAGAAACAGGAGACAATGGAGAGTGTTGACAATATTAACTCTATTTTAAAGTTGCTGCTCACAACTTTGTTTCTTAAGTTTTCTTCAAGGAGTACAATAACTCCTGCTAAAAACACTGTTTGCCCAACGTGAGGGAGTCTGAAGGAAAGATAAACAAGTCAACTCTGCTGTATATTGAAGCAAAAAGGAAATAGTTGTGTAGATATGAGAACTGTTGGATAGTTTCAGACTTTATAAATAGCAGCCAGTGGATCAGAGTAATCTGACAAAAAAACCCAGCACAATTGCTTTTTTAAACAAGGTTTTTAAAAATATATAATTCTGCCACTTTAAAGTTGTTATTCATACGCTGCAAAGGAACTTTCTAAACCTGAAGAGAATATGTTAATTTTCTAGAGAGTGCTTTCAACGGAACCTGGCAAAAAATGCAATTTAAGACAAGGCAATGATATAGTATTCACATCAAATCAATAGAATGTTTTAGAGAGGCCAACACTTTCTTCTGATGGTTCCTAAACTTCATCAAGCAGTATGAACAGAAAACCTTAGGACACAACTGGCTAGATTGACAAGCGAGAAAAGGAAGGTGGAAGTGATGCTGCCTTTCATCCAGAAGTCCGGGCACTAGTGCCTTCATCTGGAAGAACGCACTAGGCAGGTAAGACGGCCTTGTTCTCTCTCCTGTTTGAGAAGATCCGTTCACTCAGACTAGTAGGGATTTTGGAATAAACCTCCCCATTTTGTTTCACGTAAATGTTCACTAACTCAGAATGACTCAAGCCTGATGTGTAAACTCGGAACTGAGGAGGTAGGGCAGCCTCAGCTTCTATTCCCTGTTCGAAAGACATTTAACATTGCTAAGGTGGCACAGCTAAATGGGAGAAGAGCACCTCAAATACCCTGCAAAACTCTGATTAGATCAGACCCGTGGGAAGTGTTGATTACAGGACTAATAAGGGGTCTCCCCTTGCAGACTGTAAACCAATTGGCTAGTGGATAGACAGCAATCCCCATCGTTTTCTTATCCTAATGCTTTCTTTCCTTTCAGTTTGGCAGGCAATCTGACAAATAAAGACCAGTTATTGGCACAGACTTACTCAGAATTCATGGATGCATTTTACAGATGTGATGATAATGCCAAGAAATCAGTTTCAGTTCTAGTTTTTTGAACACAAACTGCTAGGCAAATACATGATTATTTAAAGAATATAAAGAAATCTAACAACCTATAACTGTGTCACTTTCTCCTTACTGTGATTTGGCCAGAGTTGCTCATACCTCAGCAGAAATTCTGAATAATCTTTTACTAAAGGAAAATTATATCTAATAGATTTTATTTATTTATTCCTGTATTATTAGTTCCTTTCTTTTGGATGATGAGAAAATACTTGATGCTTAGGCGCCAATATGTTTCTATGTTTATTCTTCAGGTATTTTTAAAGTCTTCCTAATCACAACTCATTGTGATGCAGTGTAATTTATTTTACGGTTTCAAAGCACATGCACCATTTATCACTTCCAGTACTATCTGCAATAGTTTAAAAGCTGCACTAGAGCATTGCACTTCTTCAAGTTTTAACTCACTTTTTTGGTCTTTTCCTTCTTGGAAGGAATTATCCTCTTTTTATCTGCCCAACACAATATGTGGTTTTCTTGTGGGATCCTATATGAAAAATGGCTAATATTTTGCATAACAAGTTAATAAATTTTTACAAATCACAACAAAAGAAAGCATCATAGGAGAAATTTTTGCTTCCTATTAACAAGCGCACATACTGCTGAGTATCTGTTCACAATATTCTAATGAACTAGAGTATCGTGGCAACGTAAGGTACAACACCCTTTTTCTCTCTGACAAGGATTGTGAGAGAGAGAAGTCAATCTAGCAGTAGGATTCTTGCAGTACAGCAGTTGTTGTTGGTATGACCTGGCAATTGCTGTCAATAAGTTAACTTCTCCAATAAATATACATTACTCTCTCCCGCTCTTTTTTTTTAAAAAAAGCAGAAAATATGACTGTAAACTTTACCCAGTCATGTCATTTTTCAACAATACTCTTTGGGGCATATGTTGAGTTGATATTATATCACTTTTCATGCTACTTGAGGCTTCTGCCAAGTATTATAACAATGTCTGGCATCAACCCAGTGGAACAATGTTCTTTACTACTGAATTACTTACTTGAGTAGAAGTGGATGCAAAGACTAAAGCAAGTAATTATTTGCTTGGATTTTCTTTATTATGTAGAGTACACACAGTAATAGACATCTAGGATTTCATTTGTCCTAATGCGAATGATAAAAATTAATCCAATAGACAAGGTGTATGCCCTGTGTCTCTGACCTGAGAACCAGATGAGCAGTTCAATAAATAAATGGATGTACATAGTATAATTTTTCAAAAATCAATTATTTCAAGGCTTATTTCTTAATGCTAATCTACTATATTTTAACTTAAAGTCATCAGGAAAAGCTTCTGGAAACAAGTGGTTTTTTAATCACTATCAAACAAACAAACTGGATTAGTAAGAACAATGGCTTTGTGAGCAGCCATTTTCACTCTGACAGAGCTCATCCAATTCAAATGTTTCTCGTAACTCCAAGTTTGAGTAATGTTGACAGGAGAAATACACGCACACTGAAGAGACACTGAGTGTCCTAGATGTTAAATTTTTTTAATTATTATTATTATTATTCTGCATGATGGTATGTTGCAAGTGTTTAAAAAGACAATTTATGGTTTGGGTTGAGTTTTTTTCTTAGTTTACAGAAGCAAACTTTTAAAGTTTAAAAGCCTGGAAGCTTATGCTTTCTTCAGGGTTGCATGTTAGGCTTTTCATACTGTCTTGGAAAGTATAAACATGCTTTATATGCCTAACAAACACTATAAAATAATGTTATAAACAGATTAGATCACCCCTTCGTGTTTACACTTGTGCCAAATTCCTGAAGGTATGATACTGTAACAGCAAACCACAGCAGACTAAATACGATTAATTTTACAAGCGTACCTTATGGAATACTTGAATACTTGTGTAAACTATATATGTGTTGAATAGTGTTTATTTTGCAAATGTTCATTTATTATCTGTTTGTACATTCATAGTTACAGGCTTCCCAACTGAACATATCCATTCTAATAAAAATTTGGCAGCAGCTCTAATTGCAATGTCATGCAGGTTAGTACTTGCTGTATGTGTGTAGTGCCTCTAAGAATAACAAATAATATTAAACAAACCCATAACTTCAATGCTAATGAGTAAGACTTCCTCACTCTGCTGTAGGTTCTTTACTGACGTACAAAATCAGAACTAGACAATTGCGCTCCGATTCCCAGATTGCATTCAAACAGTGACCAGACACAACACGAAGCCCTCGTTCAGTAGGGTTTTAAAAAAAAAAAAAAAAAATCACCTTTAGGGTATATTTGTCACAGTAGTTTAGTAGCACTTGCCACAGTAGCTTAGTAGCACTAAATGTACCAAGTCTGCTTCTGACATGTTTTAGCTCAGTCTAGAAATCTTCACTGATGGGGACTTCACAGTCTACCTAGGTAACTCTGATAAAGTAAACTTTGATGTTAATACGGTAGCATTGCGTTAAACTCAAGCCACATACAAAATCTGGGCTTTAGCATTCTGGTCAAGACTTTTCAGAACATACTATAACCTTTACTCTCTGAGCACTCTCATCAAATATCGTTTACTAAACCAATAGTGAAGAAAATATTCAAAGTTCATTTTTAAGTATCAACCTGAAAATTACATGAGAGATTTCAGTATCAGCAGAGCAGAAGGGGATGTCTGATGAAATGTACTGTAAAGTTTTAACCTGTAAAAGTTCTGTTTTCCTAAAAAGTCTGATACCTTTATAATCCCCTAGTACTCTGCTTGTATTTCTGTGTAGGTAAATTCATGATCCCTATTTAAATGCTCTGTCACTTTCTCTGTATATGGCACTTTCCTTCACTTGGAACACTGCTGGCACTGTTGCATCAACCTCCAAGTTCTATGACAGAGATATCTGCATGCTGGTGGTAGCTTAATTGACCCCACTGTGCTGGTTTGGGCTGGGATAGAGTTAATTTTCTTCACAGTAGCTAGTATGAGGCTGTGTTTTGGATTTGTGCTGAAAACAGTGTTGATAATGCAGAGATGTTCTACTTACTCCTGAGCAGTGCTTACACAGAGTCAAGGCCTTTTCTGCTTCTCAACCCACCCCACCAGCAAGTAGAGCGTATAAGAAGCTGGGAGGGGATTCAGCTGGGACAGCTGACCTCAACTGACCAAAGGGATATTCCATACCATATGATACCCCGTATAAAGCTGGGGGAAGAATGCAGCGGGGTATGTTCGGAGTGATGTCATTTGTCTTCTCAAGTAACTGTTACATTTGATGGAGCGCTGCTTTCCTGGAGATGACTCAATACTTGCCTGCCGATAGCAAGTAGTGAAGGAATTTGTTTTGCTTTGCTTGCATGCGTGGCTTTTGCTTAACCTATTAAACTGTTTTATCTAAAACTACAAGTTTCCTCACTTTCACTCTCCCCCATCCCACTGAGGGGGAGTGAGCGAACAGCTGTGTGGTGCTTAGTTGCTGGCTGGGGTCAAACCACGACACCGATATTTATATAATCTATAAACCTATAAACTTGTAAGAGGCTTGCAGAAACAGTTTATGGTGACATCTGTCACTGCTTCAGTTAAGAAATGTGAATTTCCTTTTTCTGGATACTGTCTCCCATTTGCCTCCGTTGTTTGTGGAGAGAGTTGGAGAAGTGAAGATTCTTTCAATCTAGTGAAAGGTTAGGTCATCATAGTGAAAAATGAATTTCCTAACATTAATGTCAACAGCAATAGTTCTGAGAACTTCTTTATAAATTCTTAATCCAAAGATAATGTAATTTGTAATGTACATCTGATTTTGTCAATCTTTAATGGCATGGTTAAAGGTTTTCCAAATCAGCCTGTAACCACAGATGAATAAAATATTAGCTTGTCTTACAACTTCATGGCAAGAGGTAAGGTGGTTTATATGCTTTAAGCACACATTTTGCTGTTCTTGCATAGCAAGGTTGCTAAAGCATCAACTACATTTCCTGATTTCCTACTATCTAGCTCTTCAGTCTTCATGTGGAAACATAAAGTAGCTCAACCAAACTATATGTGTTGCTAAAAACGTTGATGGACTATTTGCCTTTTAGCTACATATGCATGGGATGGCTGTGGTTAAACATCAAAAAGATGAACAAATTTAAAAGTATGGTGCCAAGGTGAAAAGTAATCATCCAGCTTTCGCAGACATTCATGCATTGTTTAAAGACCCGCTAACTGATATAGAGTATGAAGATTTTTTTTTTTCCCTGCCCCAAGCTTTGTTTTTGCATAAGAGAAAATGGATTACCATCTTGAGAATTATTATACTGGGCCTTTTGATTACAGAAATCAACGACAGATAGACATTTGCTTGCCTAATTCTTTTCCAGTCTCTGTGAATCAATATGAGGATTTTTTTTGGTTAACATTTGAGCTGAAGCAATCGAGAGCAGCTGCTGTCTTGCAACTTGCTTGTCTCTACTTACTAATTACTACTTGAGACGACATGCTTTGATTGCAAATTTTCCCCCCATTTGCCTACCTCAACTGCAAAATCCTCATGCTTAGCTGACTGACACTCTTGCCTGTTGTATTCATAATTTCTCACTTATTGCACTTGTTCCTCTACCAGCATAAAGTCACAGGAGTCAAGACCGGAAATAAGAAGACAGGAAATTACTACCCTCTGGCGTAGTAAGCAATACAGCTACTAGTTTCTGTTATTTCTTAACAAACTTCCGTATGCCTTGTCAAAATAAGACTGTTATCTGCTAATTCATCAGTGGTTGATACACGGTGATGCAGAGGAACAGACCCCTGGGACAGAACAAATGATAGTTTAGTAGGCTATTTACAACTGAGAAACAGAAGTAAAAGACCTACAGAGCAGAAGGGGCAGATCGCAGTTAACACTATACAGAATCTGCACTTGGAATGAATCTATGAGTCTATCATTGCAATATTTTTGCTGAAGGAGGAAGAAAAAGAATGGTAGCAGAGAAGCAAAATACAAACAGCTAACAGACTTTGGGTTTTGATCAGACTGGCAGGTCTAACAGCTGCCAGAGTTGACAGTATCAATGTATCTAGTTGCCTACATCCATGCATCCATGTTAGTACATGTTAGCAAGTGCTTTTAGTTTACAAATGTAACTCACTTATATTTGTGGGGGTTTTTTAAACTGTAGCAAGCAACAGAAACATTCTGGACTGAGAGATATCTCAACCAATGGATTTCTCTGGCACAGACAACGCTTTTGAGACAAAAACCAGAAACTGGTGAGAGATTACTGTCAATAACTCTCAAGAGGGAAAGGAATGTCTCCTTAGTAATGAAGTCACAGGCCAGCAAATGTAAGATGAAGTAATTCAGACCAGTCAGATTTCAAGCTTAGCTTTACTACTATAGCCAACACCGCATGCATGCTGCCCAACTGCATGAAATGCAATTGTTCTCTAATTAGTGTCTACTGAGCTTCTCTTTCAGAGTGTATCTCAGGAGTACATATTGCAGTTTTCTCTAGAATTTTTCAGGTATGGTCCTGCTAAACTTTGTTACCTTATCAGGACCTCCTTTTACATAAAATGCGGCCTTCCTTCATGGTACTTAATTCTGGCTGGCATATCCTGAACTTGCAGTTTTTCAGACTGGAGTTGAAAGTACTGCATGTCTTCCATCATACTGGCTTCTCCTACAGGAGATATAAAACTCCCTGTGCAGTCCATCTGCCTATGCCGTTCTTATTGCAAGGACTCCATGGAGGAGTATGTTTTTCAATTGCCTGGATCTTCTGGCTCACTGCAACGATAACTGCCAAGGACTAGTACTAAATGTGGAGGGTAGGAATCCATGTTTTCACTTCCCCCCACCCCAGCACCTCCCACATCATTTCCATTGCTAATGAAGAAAATCAGAAGGGCACCTTCACTGTTGATGCAGTCTATGAAGTCTCACATCTTAATGTCAAGGAACAGCTCACCTATATCACAGTACACTGAGTTTTCAGTCTGATCTTTATCAAGAGCTTTTTCAGATCTCATTAAACTTTTCACTTTTTTCCTTAGTCACCAATTATTTGTCGTAACACAAAGTTTTAGGGCTTTCTCATTAACCATCTACTAAGCTTAGTGAAGATGCTAATCTATAAACTGAGGGAGCCTGGGAAAAACATTTTTTTTTTGTAATGATGGGGGCTATTTACTATCCTTCATTCATTTGTGAGTTTCAAAATTGTGAATGCTTATTAATTCTCACTTGGTAAAGTTGTTTTGCTCCTTTGGCTTTGTAGGATGCTGCAAACATGATATTCAAACAAATCTGTCCAAGGACCTAGGTAGGCATCTTGCAGAACACAGTATGCAATTGTGCACCTTTAGAATGCACAAATTTAATAAATTAAATGTGCAGAGTTGGTCTTAATTCTGTTATTTCACACTTTTTCAATGTTTCACCTTGTAATCTTGTCTTTATATTTACCTTGCTCTAGAAAGAATATAAATGCCTGCAACGATTTATCAGTAAATGAGTTCTTGAAAATACATGTTTCAAATAAACGGACTATACCTCTCTTCCCAGCTATTTCTGTCTAAAATAATTTCCCCTCTCTAATTCCTATTCTTTTTCTCCATTTTCTGCCAAATACCAAGAATATTTGTTTCTCCTCTTCTTTCTTCCTCCTACTTTGGCAGGATGGCATAGTTTAATAATTGTTTAATTACTAAACTGTGATAACCAAATTATTTAATGGTATAATCACTAAGCAGTGATTATTTAATTACTAATGCTGTTTACTTTTCTCCTTCACTTCTCTGAGGTTCCAAAGTACTTTGGAAACATCTCAAGGCTAAAAATAATAGTGAAAATGACCGGAATACTTTCCAGGCTAAACACAGTAGTCAAATCTTTAGAGCTTAAGTTCACAAGGAGAAGAGCACTTCACTTACTCTTCTGAAAAATACTTGTATTTGAAAGAGAACTTACACTAAATAAATTCAGGATGTCTGAAGGCAGCTATGGCAGATGTGACCAACAGTAAGTTGTGAGAAGTATGGGCTGAAAAAGTCGAGAGATACAGATTGCATTTGGTGAAGTACTTTCCCATTATTTATCTTCAAAACTCACCACAAATATTTTAATATTTTACTAAAGGAAGAATCACATTTCCTTTTTTTATTTTTTTTAATTAGGGTAGAATGGACAGCAAAACTTTGAGGAAAAAAGAAAATCCAAACTTGGGAGCATTCTTTGACAGATGTTGGCTGAGATGAGAGGGGACTACAGGCAAAAAGGCAAGAGAAAAACTGAATTTCTTAGTCAACTTTTGATTCAGAGATTTTTATATGCGAATTTTGAGGTGAGTGAAAACGCAGCTCTTTGTGGTGCTGTGCTCCTGGACTGTCTTCTCTAGCAATCGTGGCTTCACCGCCCAGTTAAGGCCCTGTCTAGCAGTTTTGTGATGCCCCACTGGCAATAACGGGAACGTGAAGGTTTCGAAGAGTCGCTCATATATTTGATTCTAGTACTTAACTCACTGGGTAAACAGCAATGAAAAACCACAATGAAAACACAGGTGCACAACGGACCTCCCGCCTGAACAGGGCTCAGTTTAACACCTTACGCTCGCTCTGCACTGTGTTCTCGCCTGTTTGTATTTAGCGTTAACTTGGGCAGAGCTTTCCCCGGTTTTCGCTCGGCCACATGGCTGCGTGAAGCTACTCGTGACCGGCGACACCGCAAGGGAAAGGCCTGACCGCCTGTCGCGGCCTACCGCGGGCCGCGCCCGCCGCCGCTGCCTGCAGAACTGGCCTACTTACGGGGCACCGCTGAGGTGGACGCCGCTCGCCAGCCCTCTCCCGCCCGCGGGGCCCGCCGTGGATCGGGCGGGCGCGGACCGACGGCAGCGGCGGCGGAGAGGGCGCGAGGCAGTCGGCGTGCGCCAGGCCGCGAGCCGCCGCTGGGTGTGAGGCCCGGCACATGGCGCGCGGCGCCGCCCCCGCGCCGCGCCGGCCCAGCCCCGCCCCGCGCCCGCCGGAAAGCCGGCGCCGCTGTGGGGCTGACCCGCGCTTTACCCGGCAGGCAGCGCGCCGGGCGCCGCGCCGCCACCCCCGCCTCCCTCGCTCGCCCGCCCTCCCTCTCTTTCCCGGCGGCGGCTGCGGTGGGGCGCCGTGGTTCGGCGATGTAAGGCGCCTCCGCCGGTGCGGCTGCCTCCCATCCCCCCGCCAGGAAAGGAGCGGGGCGGCCTGCCGCGGCCTCTCCGGACGCGCAGCACGGTAAGCCGGCCATCTCCGCCTCCTCCTCGGCTCTCCCTGCCGGGGCGGCCTGCCGCCTGCCCGGACGGAGGGAGCCGCCGCTCGGCTGCGGGCGGGCCGCGGGGGGATTGTCGCCTGCGAGACCGACGCCATCTTAGGTCGGAGCGCGGCCTTGCACCCCCCTCGCGTCTGTGGAGCAGGGACCTCGGGCCGTGAGGGCTTGCTCGGGCCGCCCGAGGGGCCCCGCTGGGCACCGAGGGGGTCTACCCGCAGGGCCGTCCCGGGCAGGGCTCGCTCCGCCTCGCCTTGGCCGCCCAGGGGCCGGCCGTGGCCAGGGCCGGCGGCAATTGGCAGCGGGTGCCGGGCTTGCCGCCGGGCCTCCTCCCCTCCCGCTGCGGCTGTGGTATGCGGGCCTCGTCCAAACGCCAGCCTGCCGCCTCGGTTCCTGCGGTCAGCCGGCGCTGGGAGGCGGGACGCGGCGCGGTCAGGCTGCGCCGGGGGCGCTGCGGGCGGAGCGGAGCGGCAGCTGCTCGGCTGCCCTCGGGGCTCGGCTCCTGCCCGCGGCCTCGCGCCCAGCGCCGCTCGCGGGTGTGAACTGCGGGCTGGTTTTCAAAGGCAACGTTGCCTTTCCCTAGGCGGAGCTTAGGCCGCCTCATGGAGGAGGGGGTAGTGTTGGCTGATGCAGTTTGGCTTTGAGGGAAGTTGGTTTATACTTTGGCGTTTTAAAACTTTCAGGTTCGGTTTCAGCTTGGTCATCGTTTCTTCCCTGCGGAAGTGTGCCACACAATAAAAATACGACTGCTTATAGTCCTGGTGAAGCTGTAGTTGCAGAACCTTCTACACCTAACATGATGCAAAGTTATGTGCCCGTGTGGGAAATTGTATGAAAAATGCAACGTGGGTGCTCACTGTGTGCTCTATGTTGTAAATAATAAAACTTCCCTGCTCATTTGAAGACCAGCTCTTAAACTGGAGGAAAAATAGCGTTTGAATAATTCACTGATAATACTATTATGGAAAGATTACTAACAAGGCTAATCTGAGAACTTTCTGGTTAATGTAGATGTCCTCACTCTTTAAGCTCACTACCGATTTCATACTAGTGATTTGTTTTCAGTTATTTTAAGCCAATCCAAAGAAGTATTGAGTATTGGAAAGCTCGCTTGACCTTAAGAGTGGAACAAGTGAATTGGATCTAAAGTAATAAATGGGTTTTCAGTAACTCTAAATCTTATTGCAGCTGCATTTGCCATGATCTTCTACAATATTGATTTCTGTGCGTCTTTAAGGTGTGCTTCTACAGATAAATTTCTGCTGTTTTCACTACAGCTGTTACACTCTTGTTACATTTACTAATGTTGGCATCATTTTTGTTTATGTGACTGCTTTTAAATCCTAACAGTAAAAAAAAAAGGGTTATAAATACAACTGACTTGTAATAAAGTCAGGTATCTTCAAATATAATTGCCATGATAAATAAAGATGTCCAGACTAGTGCATTTAAAACACTTATTTCATCAGAAGCTTATTGCTCTTTTTGCTCTTTTGTGCAATGAGTTCCTTTTTTTTTTTCTGTCTTGTATCAGGTTTTTAGTCCATTGCATGTCTAGTAACTGTAGTAGTGTTCCATGGACTTGCGTCTTTGCACCTTCTGAATGAACTTTCATGACTAGCCTTAGTTTTTGCTGAGCGGTTGCCTTTTGAAGTGGTATGTTGATATAGTCTAAGGATATTTTTTAAATATTTTAAGCAACTTGTTCACAATTTTGACACTTTTTAGCCTAGAACAATGGTTTAAACACTTTTCTCGATTCTATACTTATAGCATTTCATTAGAGATTTGGACTTCTCAGAGGCATGGACTATCTTTAAGGAGATGTGTGTATGAATGTGTATATATGTTTATACATACTGAAAAATAAGAGAAATAAAGTCTATTGTCGATAGGCTTACCTGTCTTTTATTGGCATCTGTACCTTCACTGGGAAATATGTGGAGAGTGGGAGGATTCACTGTTGGTTTTGGCTTTGAGAGGAACCACTAGCAGGATTCCTGGAAGACGTTTTCTGTATTAATGTAGTTAAAGAAGCTGAAAACTTGGGAGTTAGTACTCTAAAAATGGATGTAGATGTTTCCTTTTGCAATGGAGACAATTTGAGTAGTTCCTGCACACTTATTGTAATCAAATCCATTCCCCCTTACTACAACTTTGATTGTCCAAGCTACTGATTTTTTGACTTCTCAGTCATGGCATGTATCTTGTTAGAGTTCTGCGAACATACAGATGGCTACTTTGTGTTGTCCCCAAGACTTAGCATGTAACACTAGCAGTCCCAGTAGGAGCATGATTCTGTCTGCTCAACTGTGTTAAGCTATTACAGACTAATTATTTCTACAGTCCATCACCAAATCGAGCAGCTTATTACTCCTATCCTGAAGTTGTCTTCTCTTGTTAGATACTAGATAGTTTTGCACTGCATCTGTGCTGAAGACTTCCAGTTTGTGGGGCTGTGGTAGGTTGTGGGTTTGGATGGGGTTTGGTTAGAGTGTTTTTAAATGCAAGAGCATAAAGTTGTAACCAGAGTTTCAGTAACTCAGTTGTGCCACCTATATTACATGCTTCATAGTAGGATTCATGTTTCTTGTGAATCACTTACCTGGAATAGGAGTGTTTTTTTAAAAGATACCTTTCGCTGTGCTGTCAGAGGCTTTCTCTGATAGCTACTCGTGGATTATACGAAAATATTTTAAGTTATGTGGAGGATATCTTTCGTCTCTTCGTATTTTTAATAGCAAAGATGAAAATTCAAATAATTATCAGAAAGGTGAAGTGATGTCAGTCTTTGAAGATCTTCTATATCAGATCAGATTCAACCTGTATAGAACATGGGTGGGTAAGGAAGACCATTCTACGGGAATTATTGTCAAGTGCAGTAATCTTTACTGAACAGTGAAATGTTTGTTTCATTAAAGTACTGAATGCTTTGGTATGCATGTTTTGTTTTTTGCTGTTTAGTCTCAAGATGGCAGAATTATTTATGGAATGCGAAGAAGAGGAGCTAGAACCATGGCAAAAGAGAGTGAAGGAAGTGGAGGAGGATGATGATGATGATGAGCCAATCTTTGTTGGAGAAATCTCAAGCTCGAAGCCAGCCAGTACATGTAAGATAACATTTTATGTAATTTAAACCAGATATTTCAAGGTGTAAAACTTTAAATTTACTTGGAAAATACAGAATTTTTAACAGTACGACTTAAGAAATTCTACGTTGTAAAGCTGTTCTGTAGTTTGCTATCCTACTTAAAATTGGAATTCTTAAGAAATTCTGTCCTAAAACCCAGGTTACACACATCTGTGTCTATCTCAAACCTTAGATCTTTGAAGTCAAAACAAGGATGTTTGAAGGTTTTAGCATTAACGATATGGTTAAAAATCCAATATGTGCAATGCTGAAACCATGCATGCAATTGCCATTGATATAGTTGATATTTAGTTAGATACTTGGAAGTGTCTCCCTACTAAAGTAATGTGCATGAATTTAAGTCTTCATGTTACAGTCCCTCTTTTTTCTCCACCCGTATTTCGTGTGTTGGTGGACAGTCTGAATGTGTGGACATCATTCTGACAAAACTAAGGTAACAGTCTTCAGTGTCTATAATGAGAGCACAATCAGGAAAAGTGATTAATGTGAAAATAGTAGAAGCTTCTCTGTTAAGTAAGAGATTTTTATTAATAAATTCATTCATCCCCTGTAAAGTAAAGAGGTTTTTTCATGAAGTTCTGTAGTTTTCTCCTAGTGCAGGGAGTGAGGTTAGGTGGTTGTGATGACAGCAGATGTGTCAGGATTCCATGTTTGTCCTGTGCTTGGGCTTTGGCAGGTAAGTAAAGGAGAACATTATTTTTGTTATTTAAATTAATTTCAGTAGTGAAACTTTATTTCTGTATGCGGCCGTCTTGTTGTCAATTTTCAAGAGGTTTGGCCTAAGATTTCTCTAGCTGTTGAATATACAAGACTTTGCCTGGTGAGGCTTACTGCTTTCAGTTTCTGCCTTATCTTTGCTATGCTTGTATCCAAGACTTCGTGTTCATTTTCTGAAGGTGTGTAATTTGCAGTGAAGAATCTGAAGACAAAATGTTAAGCTAAGCTCTCTGTCACACTCTGCTGCGTGGACTTTGGAGCTATTCTTAGCGCTTCAGTCATTTCAGTTCACAATACTTTCGTCTTGCATCTGAACACCATTTTATTTTGTTACTCACTGGGATAGTAAGTCTACTGCTTCTTACACTAGCTTAAAAAAGTGGGAAATATGTTTTAAGTATTAAAGAAAGACTGAAGCTGATATTGAAGTTCTCTCATCTGAAAAGAGTTCTTAAGAGTTAATATTTTTGAATATTTAAAAAATATTATAGATCTTGAAAATTTGAGGAATATTTTAAAATTACTCTTAAGAAGTTTTCTGCAGTTAAAAACTTCTAGAAGGACTGAGAAATACTGGGTTTTCCCTGTTTTCCAGAAGGTCCAGAAACTTCCAGGTTGCTGTTGGTCATTGGCATAGAACTATTAAGGCAATAGACGTATGTTGGAACAACAAACATGTCAAGTTTCATTGCAGTCATTGTAGTCTCAAGATTTTTTCGTAGTCATAAAAGAAGAAATAGTTCAGGTGAACACTGTAATATGATTCAGCAACTTCAAGAACTTTGGTAAAAAATAGAGACTTACAATGTGTGCATCTTATTCTACTGCTGTCCATACTCAGTCCTGACACAAGTGAAATAACTTACAGTGTAACTTTTTACTTTCTCTTCTCCTTCCTTTCCTCAACTTTTCTCTTTGTAATCTTCTACTTCCCTATCAAAAACAGCTATGGAACAATGACTTCTGTTCTTCTCTGGCTTGTAAGTAATACTACCTGGCAGTAGTCAGGCTTCGGTTTGTTACTGGTGATGGGCAAGGCATGGTGAACTCGACTTCGCTTGTCACTGCTGTTTAGTTTTTACCTGGGAAAATTCCTGTCTGATCAGATGAAAAATTAGATGACAAATGGAGACTCGTGTAGTTCTTACTTTTTCAGAAAGGTATGTTTTCTGCAATACACAGCAAATTTTTTTAAGCTTTTCCCGACAATGCAATTAGAAGTTTTTTTTATACAAACTGGTGTTGAAAACTGGAAGGAAATAGTTAAAAAAACCAACATTGACCTGCTGGTACAGTGTCATGTACAATGAAGTGCCTCTTCTGACTGGAGGACTAGTTTGTCTGGAATTAAGAGTAATTCACACTTTATTCCCTTTACCATTTCCCGCAACTGCTAGTTTTTCCTACAGTTACTGCTCATTTTTCTTGCTTCTTTTTTCATGATGATGCAAACCCGTAATTTGTTGCTACTTAAAAATGTTGTTCTGCATGTTAGCTTTCTTATACTTCAGTGCTGTTTTACCTAAACAGGACAAATAATGCTTTGATAGGGGAGGGGAAAGGGCACAGTTGAGTCATGTAAATCTAGTTTATAATTTCATTTCACACAGCCAGAGATTTGTTCTTTTTAAAAAGAGTAAAATCTAACTTTGTATATTAGGATGTGAATTTGTGGATCAGACTGTCTGAAGCTGAATAAGCTTTATGAGACATAACTTTTAGGATAGCTTGTTTTTTGTAGGTAGATAGAAGCTTTAGTTTCATTTCACTGAATTAAGTTAATCCTTGCTTGTAGTTACTGTTATGTTGAGGTAAAAATAGTATTACTATTACAGGACGAAATTTCATCGTATCTTAAAACATGTAAACCTCTTTGGGTCTGTTGGTTGCAGCTGCTTTTTTGAGCATGATCTAAATGCAGGGGACAGGTTGAAAACTGTGATGATCTGAGCTCTACTGCTGTTAGATTTATTTATCAACCTGAGTAGTGTATACTAATAAGCCATTGCTGGTGGAAACAGCCTTAAGGTTGTTAAACACAACGTGTAGATACGCTAAGATCTGTTGTTTGAGATCCTGATGTAATTTGACCCTGGTTTGAGGAGGTACTTTATTTAAAATCTTGGTTAGACATTGGAGGTTCAACCTAATTTGCTATGCATATTTTCATGTCAGAGCAAGAGTTTGACAGCAACACTAATGGAATTGAGAGTCTGGCAGTAGAAAAATACTTTGATTTGATGAATATTTTTGTAACTTTCTGGAATGATTAGAAACTCCAGACTAAGACATAAAAAGTCAGGGAATATTGGTGACATTAGTTAGGGAGTAAACATCAAATCTAAGAAATGCCATATGCTTCTGATGAGCTAGAACTCTGGTCATAGACTACCATGTAGGGTACGTAAGTAAATCAGTCCTCTTGTAGTGCAATTCCAACACAGTTCCTTTGGTTGCTGGTCTGTTGACTTTTCTTTCACATGGAAAATCGAGATGATGAAGTCTCAACCCAAGTTTAAGTGCTGTATTTTCCTGTAATAACAGAAGCGAATTGTGTATTTACTTTTTTAGAGAAAATGCTTGCTTTAGTGTAAAGCAGTTGTAGTATTTGGGGAACTTGTTATATATAGGAGAAACAAAAGTATATCTGAAATGAATATAATCAGCAAAGCTAAATATTTATGAAATGTTCCTTTTTTGTTTGCACTCTTATTTGTATGTTAACATAAGAAAATAAAAACTGAAGTTCTTAGGTGAACTAGCATAACTGAAGAAGAGTAGAAGAACATATCTTATTTGTACAAATGATGCTTTGTTTTGCCAGGTATTTATTTTAGAAATAATATTCTAATTTATAAGTCAAATCCTGATGGGCTTAATTAGTGGATATGAATGCTACTTTTTAATTTGAAAAGCAATTGAGCTATTAATTTAACTGCAATTAAGATAAATGTAACTTTTGACAGATATATTGAACAGAGTCAACCTCAGCTCATCACGAAGGGGGATACAGAATGGTGCACCCAGTAGAGGTACTTTATTGTCCTAATATGGTAATTAAAACCAAAAATCCACAACACTTATGAAACATCTGACTGCAAAATTATGTAAAGATAACTTTAGAATCCTTTGCAACAGGTACAGTTACTACATTCAAGCCTGACAGCCACCACTATGCGTCACCCGCCTCCAGCCCCAGTGCCATGCCTGTTTCATCAGTCTTTCAAACTGTACCAAGACCTACAGCTAGCTCTGTAGCAGTTCAGCCGTTGTCTCTACCAGTGAATGTTTCAGGAACTTCACAAACGCTACAGAGACCAGTTGCTGGATGTTTATCAGCACAGCAGATGCCTGGGTCAAGTTCCGGAATATCACAGACTGTTAGCAGACCTGTAACCATTCCAGTGACAACGCAACCAGCATCAAGAAGTATCACGGTTCCTGTAGTGACTCAACCTGTATCCAGGCCAGCGACTACTGTAACAGCACAGCCTGTAATAATCAATCAGGTAAATTTTTATTCCCTTAAACTGTAAAATACTCAGGTGCAATTACTTTTGAATAAATTAATGAGCAATTTGCTGTTTCAATTTAGTAATTTGAAGACCTGGACTAGATTATAGACTAGCATTTTATAAACTGTGAAGATTCTAAGACCATAACCTTGCTCTGGTGAATTAAAATATATATTTGAAAATACTGATTTGCAGGACTCAAAGATGATAGCTTTAGTGACAGTGGAATTACGTTAAGTCAAAATCTTAGGCAGAAGAGAAATCAGTACTGTTTAGGTTATTTTGTTGAGATTGTGTGGAGAAATTATGGAAATTCTCATTCTCTAAATTTTGCAGATTTCTCTGCTCAGAGATGGATCCTCTGTATTGATAAATTAATTTTATTTTTAAATAGCTTGCATTTGGTGTTTAAAGTAACTTTGTGGTTTTCCCATCTAATTTTTACAGTACCTCTCTTGAGATTTTTGCTTCTTAAGAGAATGCTGTATTGGTAGCTCCTTAGGTTTTTTTGCTTTTCAGTTCATGTGTTAGTTGTAGTGCAACAGTAGTGTGTTAAGGAGGACTTAAGCAACGAAAAGTTGCAGGGTCGGTAGATGAAACAATTCGGCAACATATTTGTTTTGTTTGAAAAGTCCAAGGGAATTATGCACCGATTGCCACAGAACCTCACAATGATAACTGCAGGGAGTCAAGTTCAGTGTTGTTTTCATTCATTGCCTTAGCTGTTGGACATTTGTGAGAGAGAAAGAATGAAGATTAAAATTTCATATTTGTATGAAATAAACTATGATGCAATACCTTTATTGAAAATAATTTAAGCTGGAACTGCTTAAACAACATGCCTGCAATATTAGCAACTACTGTCAGGTTAAAAAGAAGCCTGATAGTAGGCACTGTCTCTGTCCATACAAATATACATACCTGCAGTTGTTCCAGCTGTCAGTCTTTTGATATAAATAAAAATCATGCAGCCTCATGTATTCTGCATTTGCTGAACAGGCATATCAGTCTGAATGGACATAGTCAATAAGGCCATTAAAACATGAGAACGAGATGTTCTTCTCAAGACTTGTGGCTAAATCGTTGCTGATGAGGGGGGATGTACTTTAAGAAAAAGAACTGAATGAAGTCGTTGCCTGTCAACTGGGTAGCTGAATCTCTGGCAGATTCATTGGGAAAGAACTCATGCTTTCCAATTTTGAGCCTTAGCAGTTGATCGATAGTTTGTGGAGAGAAAGTCTGGGCATGTCTGGTGAAGCGGGTTAGCTGAATCTGTCTGTCACTGTATCTAAGAAGGCCTAAAAAATGATGTAATCAAAAGTCTGGATATTGGTAGGATATGTAGACTGCCTCTGGAGTCCTCTTAAATCTGTCTTTATAAAGCAGGACAGTTTAATACAGAAATGTCTGCTACTTCACATAATGTATACACATATTTCAAGTCTGTGAATTTTATTTTTGTAAATGTTTACTAATGACATAGTATACTTTATTAAGTCCTTCAAAGGAATACTAGGATTTTGCAGAATCTTTGCTGCAAAAGCAAGCCCTGTCCTTTACTTTCCTCGCCCATACACGCTCATGTTTTTGTTCTAATAGATTAATCTACTGGTGGCCTCTCCATTGTTTTTATTAGAAAACCTTAAGAGTAAACACCCCTAGGAAAACTAAGGTTCTCCAAAAGGACATAACTCATCAAGATGGTGATTTCCTATAAAGACACTATGTGCGTAACACTTGAGTTCTTTCTCATTCATTGAGTTTGCTTTCAACAGGAATGTCACAGATGAGACTTAAGTTTTATAGTCTTACTTTGTCAAAATCTGCAGGTGGTTGTTCTTGCCTGGCAGGGTAGAGAAACACCTATTTGGAGAAATTGCAACCTGAAATACAACTTTCAAGGTACACAGCATGGAAAAGGATCTCTAACTGTGTATTAGTTCTGCCTATTCCAAGTTAGACTGACATACTTTAGAAAGGAATGCATCCTGTTTTGGGTATATCCAGTGCATAGATATTCCACTGTTGAAATTATCATATACCATATGGTTTCTTTACAGTGTTGACATTTTGATGATGGCTTTCATGAGCTCTTAATTTTTTTAAGTTATCTTAAATGTAACATCCTGTTCTTTGGATGTTAAGAAATTCTTGAGCACCTTTAGGAAGATTTTCCTCGGTTTTTGAGGATTCATATTGATAGTTTTCTGCCTTGGGCTTTCTGTGACGCTTTTGTTCATGCATTTTCTGTTTCTTCCCAACTCGATTCTTCCTAAGTGGCAAGGGCTTCAAATAAGTTTTTCTGGGAAATGTTTGACGTTCGGATTTTCAGCTTCCAGATGTTGAAACTTACCTTTTGAAATTAAAATATTGTGATATGAAGATGACTGGGGTATGACTAGACATTGTAGCAGGGCCCTTCTTCAGCTGAACATCCTTCAGCATGCCTTTGCATTCTTAATATAGAATCATAGAATGGTTAGGGTTGGAAGGGACCTTAAAAGATCATCTAGTTCCAACCCCCCTGCCATGGGCAGAGAAATCCTCCACTACACCAGGTTGCCCAAAGCCTCATCTAACCCGGCCTTGAACACTTCCAGGGATGGGGCATCCACAACTTCTCTGGGCAACCTGTTCCAGTGCCTCACCACCTTCAATGTAAAAAATTTCTTCCTATTATCTAATTGAAATCTCCCCTCTTTGAGTTTAAATCCATTGCCCCTTGTCCTATCACTACACGCCCGTGTAAAAAGTCCCTCTCCAGCTTTCCTGTAGGCCCCCTTTAGGTACTGGAAAGCTGCTATAAGATCACCCCGGAGCCTTCTCTTCTCCAGGCCGAACGCCCTGACTCTCTCAGCCTGTCTTCATAGCAGAGGTGCTCCAGCCCTCGAATCAT
Source organism: Tauraco erythrolophus (assembly GCF_009769465.1). Classification (NCBI taxonomy): domain Eukaryota; kingdom Metazoa; phylum Chordata; class Aves; order Musophagiformes; family Musophagidae; genus Tauraco; species Tauraco erythrolophus. Next base: position 15,294,280 of record NC_141478.1, on the reverse strand, counting down.
CTTCGTCGTCCTCCTCTGGATTCGTTCCAGTAGCTCCATGTCCTTCTTGTGTTGGGGACTCCAGAGCTGAACACAGTATTCTAGGTGGGATCTCACGAGAGCTGAGTAGAGGGGCAGAATCACTTCCCTTGACCTGCTGGCCACACTTCTTTTGATACAGCCCAGGATACGATTTGCTTTCTGGGCTGCCAGTGCACATTGCCGGCTCATGTTGAGCTTCTCATCCACCAGCACTCCCAAGTCCTTTTCCTCAGGGCTGCTCTTGATCCATTCTCCACCCAGCCTGCACTTGTGCTTGGGATTGCCCTGACCCACGTGCAGGACCTTGCACTTGGCCTTGTTGAACTTCATGAGGTTCTCACAGGCCCATCTCTCCAGCTTGTCAAGGTCCCTCTGGATGGCATCCCTTCCCTCCAGCGTGTCCACAACACCACACAACTTGGTGTCATCTGCAACATATGGTGCAACGTTTTTTTGATCTCAGGATGTCAAAGTTTTTTCTGTGGGAACTGATTGCTTTTGATCACCGACTGGGTTGAAATACACATTTCCTCAGTTTTGTAACATGTAGGTCTATAATTTACCTTTTTTCAATGTTCGATATTCCAGTTTTATCATTGAAATACCCCTTTCCAGTTACAGACTTGATTCACTAACTTCCTGTAAGAGTCTAGTTTTTGTGTTCTTGTTATGCAGTTCCAAAAAATCTGAGCTGAATTTGGCTTCAGTCATACTATTTACAGCCATTCTAATTCGGTCAAAGCTACTGCTGTTGTAGATGATAGCATAGGGCTATTCTCTTTACAAAAAATTTGTTCTTAGTGGTGAAGATTTTCTGTAATTCAGCACTAAGAATGCTCTGCAGTAAGCCCCAGCCAATTCTGACCTTATCCTTTCCCCTTCTTAGCAGGCACTTTCCTCCATCTGAGTGTGATTCAAATTCCAGTTGTTCCTAGTTAATTTTGGGAGAGCAAAGGTCTGATGCCATGCATTGTAATTCCTCTGTGTGGATTTGGTTACCAATTACCATGTTGGTTTCCACAGTTAAGAAATCTAGGATGCATAGTATGAACCCAGTATTTTCACTACTCTCTGGGAAAACTTAAGTGTGGTGGTGTATTATTTTTTTTCACTTGAGCCCTAGGAAATTTTATAACTATACTGGATTTTGCCTTTCTGCATGTGAGAGCACCTGTATTAGTCTGATCATATTTTTTCTGTTTGTTTCATTGGTAAAGCCACTTTGCTTTTTCTTTAAAACATTTTTACTTTCTGAAGCATGGGAAAATACTGGGTTTTTTTCTGTATGTAAAATGACAGAGCCAAATTGCATGAAAGGAATATTTGTAAACAGAAAAGGACGTTCTGAAAATTACGAGACTTTGAATTTCCAGGATGTCTGTTTTTACTTTCTTACTTGCCAGATATGTTTAGTATGTACTAGAGAGATGTATGTATGCCATCAAAATACCCAGGCTATTATTTTGAAGAAAGTTAAAATGTTGGCAGCACTTCAAAACAAACCACAGAGTAGAAGGGAATGAGATTTTGTGTGCAGCTGTTATATTGGTCATATTTCAAATATAAGTAGTGTGCATAGTCCTTCATGCTAGGAGCCGACTAAGCTGCTCTGCTTCTAATTTCACGGGCTAGTCTGAAACCATTGTGGCTACAGCAACACCTGCTCTGTTGTGACTGCAGCTCATGTAGCTGTTACTCATAACAAACAACTATTCTCGAAGGTTTATACTTAATTAGACTGGATTAGGTCACTCACCAGAAGAAGGAATGGCTCTTCATTATCATTAAGGTCCTGCAGGCTCTTCATTTAAGAGATGTACAACAAAAAGGCAGGATGGGGAGAGGCATCTTCATTTTTGTTCAGAACTTTTCTGGTACTTAGGAGTCCTGGAATAGATTATCATACCTGTGTGTGTACTTGTGCACTTCTTTAGACTTCTTTCTGTCAAGTTTGGTCAACATCGTGGTAGCTAAAAATGTGGTAACTTCCACAGGGATGTTTGCAAGTAAGTAGCACAATTGTGAATAGGAAGCATTTTGTGAGATTGATCTTTACAGCAAAAAAGTATTTTGGCCTTTGTCTCATGGATACACTGATGACAAAGTCTGTGTATGTGTATTGGGTGATATTTTTATTTATTTATTTAAGGAAAATGGAGCTACTTTTGTCAAGTTTTTTTGTTTCACAGTACAGCTTGATGAAGTGTAACCAGCTGAATTATTTCAGAGTAGAAAGATCAAGTGTGAATATTTTGCTGTTCATACCTTAATGTTGAAATTAAACCTAACACTATTGAAGGTTTTTCTTAACTCCTTATTGCTATTGTTGACAATATTTCATGTTCCAGATTGTTTCTGTTAGGATGAATGGCCTATTAAGATGTGAGCAGTACTAATGAATCTTGGAAAAGGTATTTCTCCTACCTCCCTGCACAGCCTTCAATATCTGTCAAGAGAACTAAATTTCATATTTCTTTGCCCTTCAAATTTTACCTCTTGAGTCATCAGCGAAGGTGTTTAGTTTTAAGTTTTCAGTGTTGGAGCCAAGAAATGTGGACTATTTCATTTTTTAGGTTATATGTAGTACTAAAGGACAAACCTTCCAAACTGAAGGGTTAAGAGGATACCTGTACTGGGAGATGTTCAAAGCTTAATGTAACAAGGCATTGAGAAACATGAACCAACTTTTAGGGTAGCTATGGTTTGAAAAGAATGTTTGATTATATTATTTCCAGAAGTCCTTATGAAATTACTCTACATAAAAGAAAAAGAAACCCGTAGTGATATCATGAATCTGAGTGCCATTCCCAGTCAACATCGTGTAGATGTACTTTTACTTTCATTAAAGCTTGGCCACTTAGTAGAATTTGATTTAGTATCATCTTGCATTGAGAAGCTTCTGCTTGCTGCAAGTTTGTGCTACTTTTGAGTTCTGTTTTCTGATCTTTTAAAATGTAGCTAGCTGTTATGCAAGAGTAACAGGCAAATGCCTGAGTTTGAGTTGAAGGAAGAAAGTACTAGAAGGTTTTGAAAAACAGTTCAAGTATAAGTTGAAACATTATCAGACTTTTGAACAAAAGCAATTACAATTAGCAATTCAAACAAGTTCAGTAATATCTCATAAAATGGACTTTCCCAGGTCTTACGGTTGTTTTTACTATTCTGATACACAGCTGTGAATAAATTAACAACCACTGATAAGAGTTGCAAACTTATCGAAAATGTCAAAAGAAACTATTTTGGGGAGATTGTAATGTACTTGATTTACAGCTGAGTACTTATGAGTACTTTTAAGCAATCATATGTTTTTAAAATAAACCCTTTGAAGCCTGCAAGTAAAAAAATGTTAAACCTCAAATTTCTTTTCCCTCTTGAAAATATCTTATTAGGATTATATTATGGATTCTCCACCAGCTGCACCAGATAATACATCTGGTATACTGTTTGGTGTGAGACAGAACTCGGGAGTTCCACAGTACCAGACTGGGCCAGCAGTGAATGTAACAGGTGGGTATAACTGTAGTAGTTGATAAGAGAAAGAAACAGCCTAATGTCTATTAACTGTAGTGCAGATCTTTGGGTTATAACTTTAAATAGGCTTTCTAGAACATAGTATAGCTACTTTTTTCTTCCCCCTGTACATAACACTATATAATGTTTAATGAAATAAACTTTGGAGCCTTGTGTTGTCAGACTTTGCTTTTCAGCGTATTAGACTGGCTGTGATATCAACTAATGTCTTATAATGCTCATTTAGATGGAAAAAAATATTGCCAGATACACTGTGACTTTTTTTGACCGATAAAGGCTCGTTTTCAGTATATGTAGCACTCTGACTAGCATGAATAGGAATGGCTGTTAGGAAGAAGAGAGGCTGTGAACAGTACCAGAAGAACTTCCTGAGACTGCTGAGTGGATTCGCTGTGGTGATGATCTGGATTTCCTGACTGCTATATGTAGGCGTTGGAGTAGATGAGATCAAAAGGATCCTGCCTGAAAAAGAGGGAAAGAGAAAGAATATGTAGTCTGACAACTAAATTTTTTTTTTCAACTAGATAAATTGTGTTTCAGCAGGAACTGTTTAACCTACTTAAAAACAAAGAAAAAAAGCACCTTTTTTTATGTCACAGCAGATGAAGTAGATTTGAATCATGAAGTATTCAGTCTTAAACAGGCTGTAACTTGGGACTTCCCTTCTCTTTTTGTGAAGGATTGCGCTTTTGCAATAACTGATCCTGTCGTTCGGTCTGTAAGTTACAGGTGACAGTCACTTCTGATTCTTCCGTGAAGTAACAGATTATGTACATTGAATGGCCTAGCTGGTCATACTAACAAGTTATGTACAACAGAGTGATTGCTAGTTTATTCTGCTTGATGTGATGATTTTGCATCTCTAGTTTAGGCGTTTACTCCAGATATACTACCAGCCCTTCATCGATAAGTATTTCCTTGCATGTGTCCAACTATTCTGTGATCTCATTCTCATCTTAATGGATTAAATAGCTTTTTGTAAAGTATGCAAAGGTTTTATTTCTTGCACGTAGTTCAGTATTCCAGCCCTTGTTCTCCAAAGAACAGATATTAAAGTTTAATTGTTTGTGTGTTTTTGTTTTGTTTTGTTTTTTAATTTAGGAGACCTGCTTACATATTTAAAAATTGCTTGTATTAGTCTCTTATCGAGAAAAACGAAATGCGTAAAAGCATCAAGGATTGTAATTCAAAGTGTCTTAAAGATACCGTACTTAGTCAATATTTATTTCTCTAAGATGGCAATAGGATTTAGAAATTAAAAGGCTTATAATTGTGGGTTGAAACATGAGTATCTTTGTGACACAGAAGGTGAGGTTAAGATATTATTTCACTTCACAACAAGGAAGTGTCTGTGTATTTTGTGATTTGGCTTGCCTGGTGAGGTCACGTAGTGCGCTTACGTTCATGTTGTTCGTATGTGCCGATGCTTCCTCTGATTCACGTGCAGCACTGTGAGCTCAAAACGTTCTGGAATATGGTATTTAAAAGTGGAATCCTTTTGAGACCTGGCCTGTGCTACTGTGCAGGACAACTTAACTTCTGTACGTGGATTTTTAAAGACCTTTTTTAGCTCAATATATCATCAATATTTATTTCTGAGATCTAAGCAGGGAAACAATGAGCTGCTAACAGACACCAACCGTTTTGTTAGATTGCTAAATAGATGGTTGTGTTAAGTTAAACAGCATTGATAACTCTCATCTGCAGGTCGAATGGGCACTGGGGATGTATGCAAAACTGTAGTTTGCTTTCTGATCATGTCTTAGGATCATTCTCTCACAAACTTGACCCACTTGGAGGACCCAGAAAATGCGATAACCAATAAAAGAACTGTTCTGTGATATTTAGGAGTTGACTGGACTGTATATGTGCGTTCATAGCACTAGATTAGTGGGAGATGTTGGTGAGGGACAGTCCACTAGAGGCCTGAAGTAATTTGGCTTTCATGTCCCTATTCTGTTAACTTGATCTGACTGTTACCACTGTACATTTGATGCTTTTATTCTAGGTTACCATTTGTAATGTGTTTTGCCATCATTCATAAAATCAGACCCAGGAAGCACAGATGCACCTAACAGTGCTAAGGATTTTATGGTAGTGTTGTAACGTGTGTTTAGAAAGCTGTCAGCAAGGTGATATTTGCTCCTTGCAATCATTTTAGATATTGTACACAATAATACTATGTGTATGAGTATAGCCAACTGTTTCATAATAGCTACAAAATATTTACAAAGGCATTCACTAATAGCATGAAGCGAAGGTAATAGACTCCTGAGCAGCCTGGAAACCAAACATGAGCTGTTTGACTGCTGCTTTTCTCTGCTCTCTTGAGTATGTGGAGTCTCTGATGGTTTTAAGGCTGTGTCATCTGCTGTGTAGAGGATTGGAAAAATTAGTATGGAACATGGGTGGTCTGAGGCATTCTTGTCCATGCACCAGTTGAGAGAGACACTTGATGAAATGAGGAATCAGTCTGTTTTGTACCAGCTGGATATTAAATAATACTTGGAATTGGTTTGATTCTTTTTCAAAATAGGCTTTTTTTTAAAAAATGAACAGACAACGAAATTCAAATGCAAACCTGTGTATATTGTCCTAGTCTTGTTATAATTCTTCTGAAAGAGGGAATTTATTAGGTCAGAGTTGTATAAACTGAGTTAAGAATGCTTGCCTTTTATTAATATATAAAATAGTCTTCAAATTTTTTGCCACACGTGTCAAGCTTTTTAAATTGGAATTATTATCAGTTTTGTTAGCATGTAAAAATAGTCCTTTTTTCCAAATCAGGTTTTCTACAGTAAAATAAAATCCTTTGACTGATCTTACAAGAACCTTCAGTAGACTTTGTCTTTTCCCTGACCCTCATTACGCAACTGCACATTGTTAAATATATCGCAGCAGTTCCTGCTGTACGTTCATGTCCTGATGCTCAATACCCTCAGTGATACAGCAGAGTGGCAGTCTTACCAGCTGTATGAAAACCTTTGCCGATCAAGACACATAATGTCAGTGTAACCAGCTCATACCTAACAACAGAGCATGCATAAGTAAATTAAAAAAAACCCCTGGGGTGGAGTAGTGTCTAATGAATAACCTGTTTATTTTGTGAATGTGTTCATTACTTCAGGCAAACGATGCATAGAGTGAGACATTTGAGCTTAAAATGTTCATTTATGTCAGAAAGGAGGAAAGGTGTGTTACAAAGGAGAAAGTTAGAATGGTTAAATACATATATAACAAGTGAATTATATTTTCCTGTATGTGAGATAGTGTGGTAAATTCTTCAAGACACTCAAATATCAGTATTCCCTGCTGGGATTCTTTGCCTCTGTGGGTTGAATGGGGAGACTATCCAGACTGTTTGCTCTGTGTAGATAGTTACCACTGAGTAAACAACTTGAGGGTGGGAGGGGGTTGTTTTGAGTAATGGAATTGAATAATTTAATGTGACACAAGTTATCTCTGCTTGTTGAGAAGACTTTTAAAGTTACTAATTCAGTTTCTTATTACACTCAAATAAATCATTGACGCAGCTATACTGTTGGGAGGGGAATATACAAGAATGTCCTTAGTTCAGATCATTGTGTCTGGAACTGAAGTCTGGTACTTGTCATAGTTTGTCATTGTCTTAAGGATATTTGCAGTCTGTGATTGTGAGAGATTTATAAGACCTGTGCTGGCACTTCAGACTTCTTGATGTAGCTGCACTCTTTCAGGTGTGCTTGAGGACTGATCTCTCTTTGTATTGAGATTACATAGTCATGGGTAATCTTACAGTGACAGAGACATGGGCTTCAGAACAAAATGGAATCAAGTATTGATGTGCATGTTAATTAGGCACTGAACTTCTGAATTTCCAAGTTATTTTTTAGTGATTTTCTTTTTTTAGAAGAAGTGCTGAAAACAATAAGTGAATCAACTTGTTCTTTCAGAAGAGAGCAAATAGGTGTGTTGGAATTGGTCATTAGAAGTTACAACACTGTTTTCGTTTTGCCTACAAACTGAAGTCTCGAAAGTTCTACAGAGTTAAATAACAAACTAAACCAGCATTAAGATAGGAGCAGAAAAAAGTAGAGATTTTTTTATTAGAAGGGCAGAGGTTGTTCCAAATAGCAGGCATCACAGAAACCAGCTGCTTCGCTTAACTTTATTACTGTGAACTCACCTTGTCTCAGATCAATGTGAGTCAATATGCAAAAAGTAGGCCGAATAAATTCAGGTGGTCATAGTATGATTTGCTGGGTTTCAGGGATGGGGCTGTATCTCATTGCATTTACCCTTTGCTTTTCCACTGGCCTTAGAATATTCAGTCTGAGTTTGAAATTGTTTTCTTGACTTCTGTGTGGCTTCTTATTTTAGGGAAATCTTAACTGCTTTATGTAGACTTGTCCATCCGTTAAAGTATAGGCATCAGTAACGTGCTTATAATATACTCTGGTAAAAATACCTGAAGTTTTTTAATTTAAACCACAGGAGGTCTGAATGGGAGTGGTTTTGTATATAAGCTTCCTGCTACTTCTGAAGGCAACAGTGTAACTCCAAAAAAGGCCAAGCCTAATGAGGTTGGTGCTGGAAGCAGTTCAGCTGTTTCACCTACAGTTAACTCTCCAACAGTAACACCGTCACGAAATGTATCTTCAAAAGGCAGGGTAGATCAAATGGCCTAGCTGTCAATCCATAAATCTGTCTCATGGAAAAAGCTAGCACTGTTGTAATGTTTAAGTTGATTGGTATTATCAATGCTATTAAAGCAACGTAAATAAGTAAACTTTGTTCTTATGCCTTAAAATAAGAAAAACTTTTCTATGCAAGGATTTATGTACCTTTACAAATTAATACACCCTAGGTTATTACCTATTCAAATTTTAGACCTTTATTGTTTACTAGGTATGTTTGAATTCTGTAAAGCAATGATTAGTTAAATTGTGTAGTGGCTGTGAAGACAGATGATGGAAATAAATGCCCCGACCTCATATTCAATTTTCCTCCACCCTGTGTTGGGTAAAACAGATGTTGTGCTGGAGCCTCTGATATGCAAAAGATAACCGGAGGATCTTCCTAAATGCAGTAACAAAGGAGTAGATCATATTCACTGAGAACCTTATTTTTATGACTTTGTCTCTAAGCTGTCCCATGCTAGCATACTGATTTCTAATCTGTCGCAGAATCCAGTGCTGAAACATTGCAGAACACCAGATATTCCTGCAGAAACTGTTTTCTTCTAGCTCAGCTTGCACTTTGCTGTGATGTGTCAAAATGTTTTACAAACAGTAATAGTGAGGACTTGCAGAACTGTTTTGCGGTATGTCTCTTGCATGGCCATCCACTCATGTGAAGGACTTTCTGCTTAATTATGATGCTTAGCAATACTGCTGTCTTCAAGGAAAAATACTGTTTGATCTGTATCTACCTCATGGACTATGCAAGACTATTTTTGTGAAAAAATATGTAATGCTGTTGCATGATCATCTGAACTCACACACTTTCTCATTCCCTTGTTATAGGTGGATGTATTTGTGTGCTTATTTTCAGTACATTTTTTCGTAGCCCTGGCAGGATATAGTTGACTCTATAGTTACTTAAAACAAGAGGAGCTATGTTTAACCTCTTCTTCTAAACTACTTACTCAGCGTGGAGTCCTCCAGATCTGTGAATGACTTAAGAATGCAAGAGAACTTCATCTGGAAAAGTACCTGTCGCCCTAATGTCTTTTGGCAGTTTGGAGAAAACTGGAAGCCTGAGTTTGCTCATTAAAGTTCAAGCTAATGCAAAGCTTTCTTGTATTTGTTCAAAAGGTTGTAATCGTTTTATGTCAATAACAGAAATAGTATTTCCTTTCATTACTGGGAGTAATTATTTCAAAGATCTATTCTCCAGGTTCTCCAAAGACACCTTTGCTCAACAGAAATGATGCATCTGAGTAGGCCTAGGTTCTAACAACTGTCCAGGGAGAAATATTCTCATCAGTCAGAACCAGATGGTGAAATTTCTTTCCAAAACCAGTTATCTGAATCCTATTGTGATGATAATCAGGTCATGGCATAAAACAAGTTTTATGTGTTGATTTGGGAATTAAAGTTCTTCAAACAAAAACATCAGAAGTCTCCCATCTGGTGGGTGAGGTGCAATAGTTTTCATTGGAAATAGCATATTTTGCTAGAATAATAAATAATAATAATAATAGAGTATTCTGCTTGTGAATTCTAGATCTTAACGTATTTTAAATTTTACAGGTACAAATGCTGCATCAAGCACCATTAAAAATGGAGGACCTTTTCCACGAGCTTGTCCAAAGTGCAATATTCATTTCAATCTTATGGATCCTTTAAAAAATCATATGAAGGTAAAATATTGTGGGGCTGGTAAACATTATAACAAACTTACGTGGGCTTCTGTTTAGTTATGAGTGCCATGTTTTGATATGAAGGGAGTGTGACTTCTGGCTATGATCAACCAGAGTCCAAATACTCAAGTCTTACAGTCGTGGAGAGGAAGAATAGAGTAGGGGAGCTCTGAATCTTGCCACTTTTTGCCTTATTTTTCAATGAATTGAGGCATATTTGCTGTCTCTGTATGATTTCTCTCTGCTACAGCTGTGACTTCTTGAACTATTGGTTAGATTCAGGTGAATTAGATGAAGGTAAGTGCTGATGATAATAGAAAGGCTGTTTATCCACATCTTTGTTAAATCACTAGTGAGACAGATGACTGTAAAATTACCCTTTTATCTTGATATATCACTTGGTAGCTAAAAAAGTTGAGGAGAAAAACTTGTGTAGTTCATACTTAAACATTGTGAGAAACTGAGCTTTCAGAAACTAACCATTGTTTAGTCTATTTATGAATCTACTCGTCATTGTTTCTGGAAATACTGTTTCCTGGAAAATATTTTTTATTATTAGACAAAGATTCATGCAATTCTCAGGCGTATGTATTCCGTTTCAGGGGATGGAGAAATGGCTTTACACTCTATGTACAATGTGAATAATCCATGCAAAAATAATATGAACTACTGTGTAATAGAAATCTGTGAGGCTCTGAGTTACTGTTAACACAGCTCAGTCTGATTTACCCTTAAATACCCTAAATGATAGCTACTGTCCTCTTCAGAACACAATTAAGAAACATATGTAACAGTGGGGAAAAAAATCAAGGCTTTTATCTTTCTCTAATTATCATTTGTAGAGAATAGCTTTTGCACCGAGTACATCAACTGAGTGAAAGAGCCATTGAAGAAGTGGGTTTACTCAGTATTATTTAATTAAATTTTTAGTTGAACTATATGAGATAAATATACTGAGTTCCACTCCCACAGTGGGTAATGAATTCCTTACGAGTAGGCTTGTAGAAAGTAGTCCTGCACAGTAAGAACCATTATTCAGCAGTGGAAAGATCTGTCCTCTGACACATGATAATTTTGTTCACTGTTGAAAACTTCATAGCATCTTCTGTATTTTTAAGTGTTAAGTTTCATATTATAGCTATTGAGTTAAGCATTCGTTAATGTACACTTTGACATAAAGGAGCTTGAACAATGTGTGTTGTGTGAATTAGATTTTCTGAACTTTTCAGTAATGCGGGAAAGAACTTTCACAGGTTTCAACATATGTCCTCCCAAAAGAAACAAAAGATAAAACTTTCCATTGAGTTCTCAGTAAAATTATGCTTGTCAGCATAAAAGCTACTTTTCTTTTTCTCATTCTGAAGTTTAAATGAAGTAGAGATTTTTCTAATGAGTAAGGCAACACTGGTATTCTGATTTCCAGCTTAAATTTATTTTACATGAACCTATGAGAATAATCTCTTTTCAGCCTTAATAATATATAGTGGTTTATTACCTAAACACTACTTAAAGATTGTTTGCTGTTCAGAATCCATATGTGACTATGAATATAGTTGGTGTACTAGAGAATTGAACTTTGCATCTAACTCTGGTGAGTGGCTTCGGTTTTTAAAATGCTGTCATCATTGATGCAGTTTGGTAAGAGAGACTGATACCTTTGTCTTTATCTGTCTCTTCTCCTCTCCCTTTCATTCCAGTATTGTTGTCCAGATATGGTAAATGACTTTTTCCTGGGAGTGGCCAAAACGGAGTGTACAAACACAACAACCAAGACTGCTGAATCTGAGAAGGGAAAATTGATTATGTTAGTTAACGACTTCTATTATGGGAAACATGAAGGTGACACCCAGCAGGTACAACAGGAACAGAAGACTCATACGACGTTCAAGTGCTTCAGTTGTCTGAAAGTTCTTAAAAATAACATAAGGTATTTGAACTCTCTTCGTTAATTGTTTGTTAATGACTTACAGCCCATAGCACTTAGTCTCATGTATTAAAAATTTGTCTCTCTGGAACAGAAATTTTTTTCTAACTGAAAACTAATAATATTGGGTGACCGAACAGAATTAATTAATTTTTTCTATGCGTGTATGGCCATAACTTAAACTTTTTACAGATTAGAGTACAAATTTTAATGATGTAGTGTTTTAATGAGAGTACTTGTAGGACTCTGGGGTTAGAAAGGGCAACAGAAAGTGTTTTATAATTTGCCATCTGGATTGATGGTGGTATCAGTAGTTGTAAGTGTTAATTCCCTTTAGAGATGCACAATGACTAGTAGTTGGTGCTTTACGTATGTAACATCTGTTATTTTGTTGGAATAATTTTACTTCCAAATGCTAAAAAAAAACTTCAGCAAGCTCTTAATAGGTAGACTGGTTCGTGTCATTGCTCCTTTGAAAGTTAAGGTCGTTGAACTTTTTTGCATGCATTCTTCAAGGGAAGCTGAAGTAGCAGAATGTAAAATTGAAAAATGGACTATTCCTTCAAAGGCCACAGTCTGCTGGTTAAAATGAACAGGTTTATGGTAACATTAGACCCATATTATGAAGAAAACAAAACTTTCACATAATTACTAACATTAAATTGGCTATTAATCATTGAGTATGTGTAAATCCTAAGTAAAAGTGCCAGTAATTTGTCTTAAGCAGCTTAAAAATGTTGTATGTTGTTAGATTTCAAAAGCCTCCCATTATTTTATAGTTTCTGTTAATTATGGCGCTTCTTCCCTTGCAATGTATCTTTTTAAGAGCAATAAACAATGTTTGATATGGGTTGAGGGGTTTTTCTTCTGTTTTTGTGTTCATAATACTTTTCAAATAAGCCTTTCTTGCAGTATCATGAAAAGTAGTCCACAGAAATAATACTTTATTAAGGTGCTGGGTTCATTTTAAAATACATTTTTCAGGCACTGTTTTCTGTTCAGCGTTATATTGTAAGCTATTGCTGCTACGGTGCCTGTGCGTTCCACAGCAAGTCATTAAAAGTGAGCACTTAATTTTTTTCTCCAAATTTCTCTGCAGTCGACTTTCAGCCACATTAATTTTTTGCCAAAACTTTGTAGCTGTATTTCCATGGTTGTATAACTTCAGAGTTTTTGTTCCAAGGTGTATTTTACACCTTTAACCATTTATAGTGGACAAAATAAATACTTATTACCTCTCTACTTGTAGTGGAAGCTTTCTGGACCTTAATTCAGAAAAGCACAGGGATTCATCAGCGTAATCCCCTGCTTCCTTTAAAAGATCTATGGTTGAATACACTGAAATAACGTTTTGTTAAGGTTATATGCAGTACTAGTGCCAGTTCCTTTCTTCTGCTTAGGTACGTGGATATCTTCAGTTAGTTTTTTTCTTTTCTCTTTTTAAGCAACTGCATGATATTAGAAGCTTGAGCTCAGGAGACTATTCTTGCTCATTTGTTTTTTCCAATTCCAAGGTCACCACTTAGAGAACTGCAATCCTTTTGTGAGCGTGACCTACATTTAATAGTTCCTCTGGCTGTACTGAAATGAAGCACATTGAAAATAGAACAGTTTTTGAAGTTTAACAGTAGTGGGTTGTGCAACTAACCTGACCTTGTGCTGCTCCACCAATAACTGTGACCTGTGTCCTGAGTGCCGAGACTTCTCAGCCAGAATAGATTCCTACTGCAGATCAGTGGACATATTAATGAGGAAATGGTGGTAACCTGAAGTAGTAACATACCACCAAGCTTCTCATACTCTTGTGATTGTCAGCTGCACAGTGTCAATCTTCGATAACTGTCCTTCATAATTCAACTTCACTCCTAAATGCTTTATACAAAGAAAGCTCATGGAACCCTTCCAGTTTTGAACAGGGGCAGTTTCAGGAAAAGATATAATGTCATAATTGCAGATATGTTCTTTCTACTTAATAATTTTCAGTGTAGCTAAAGTTATACTTTGAGATCGGTGGTGGTGAAGCGTGAGCAGCTGACATGTTTTGTTGTTGTTGTCTTTTCTAATTTCCCTTTCTAGGCAAGAATTTTGTCTAAGCAAACATGAAAAATGCAATAAATTGCTTAGTCTTAGAACAAATTTTGGATATGTTGCAAGTTCCTTATAATAATCAAGATTTCTGTTTAAGCTTTGAAAGATTATTTATGTTGTAGTCAGCTTGCTAACTTTGTTGCCTTTTTATTTGTTTGGGTTTTTTTGAATGAACACTTACTCCATAGATGATTTGGTTTTTGAAACTGAGAAGTCCTTACGGAGTGAAGTTTCTAAAGAATCTTATACGTCTTGCATGTGATATGTCATGTATAGCAAATGTTAAAATGTAGGTTTTTGCACCTGTTTACTATCATTTAAAGGTTTATGAACCACATGAAACATCACTTGGAGCTTGAAAAGCAGAGCAGTGAAAGTTGGGAAAGCCACACCACCTGCCAGCACTGTTACCGTCAGTTTCCCACCCCATTCCAGCTGCAGTGCCACATTGAAAGTACACACACACCTTATGAATCATCTAGTAAGTTGGAATATATTACGCTGAATCTTTTTGTGACCTAAAATTTTTAGATATTTTCTGACTTTCACTCAGCTGGTTTGTAACTTCAGAATAAAGCTATTGTACTTTAAAAGTAATAATCTTGAGATTTAATATAGGAGTTGAGCGCTCATTCAATTTATGTTAGAGCAATGTGTGTAGGAAGAAAAAAATTAAAAAGCTTTTTGTTTTCGTTTTTTTTAATGAAAGCTTGACTGCAAGAATTCATGTTGTTTAAAGGTCTTGCAATCCTAGCTTCCTGAAATTTTAGAGGACTTCTGAAGATTAGAAGAATCATTAGATTGCTTTACCTTTATAGATTTTCAGAGTTCACATATACATACGTGTGTATAATTTATCTACTTATTAAACAAATTCTTACTTTTGTTCCTGTTTTTGACTTTTTCTAGCAATTTGTAAAATCTGCGAATTATCCTTTGAAACAGAACAAGTTCTTTTGCAACATATGAAGGACAATCATAAGCCAGGTGAAATGCCGTATGTTTGCCAGGTATCTCAGAGTGACTGTTTTGTAGTTAGATTACACCCCTTCCCCATCTTATTGTCAAACTTTTAACAGGAAAGTCAAACTTTTTGTTCTAGGTATGCAACTACAGATCCTCGGCTTTTTCAGATGTAGAAACGCATTTTAGAACAGTTCATGAAAATACAAAACACTTGCTATGCCCGTTTTGCCTCAAAGTAATTAAAATTGGAGCACCATATATGCATCATTACATGAGGCATCAGGTAAGCAGGTATTTTCAATCCTTAATGCTAGAAAAATGCCAAATATATATTATTAAACCCTCTAAAAAAAAGCATAAATTATTTGTATGGTTGTTACTGGATAAGAATAGTTAATAAAATATGGTAGAAGAATTATGACTGCATCTTTTAAAAAGTTCTTTAATGGATGTGTTAGAATTTTAGGTTTTTGTGTGACAGCAGCTCCCTTTAAAAAAAAAAATACACTCTCAAGGATATTAGGAGATTTATCTCTGTTATTTAGTTTCTTCATTAAATTGTAGTGATGTGTTCTGCTTTTCTTGAGGTTACTTAGTAAAACTTTCACTAGTTCAAGTAGAGAAAAAGATTATGTAGTACTTTGTCATCTTGTAACTGGTAACCTGATTCCTCCTCCTCCTCTTAGTAATGATACTGCCTTGCATTTTCAAGTATTTAAATATTCTCTCTTTAATTCCTACAGTATCTTGGCTTTGTACAATATTAGGAGTTTGTCTGATTGATGTTTTAGAAACTGAATGACCATTGCTTGAGACAAGCTAGGGTTGGAGTTTTGTTTATCATTACATTCGTGCTTACTATAGATTGTCTTCCATTTTTAAAAGAAAAAAGGAATATACCGTTGCACTAAGTGCAGACTGCAATTTTTGACATGCAAAGAAAAAATGGATCACAAGACTCAGCATCACCGAACGTTTAGGAAACCCAAACAGTTAGAAGGATTGCCTCCTGGAACAAAGGTAAGTGTTCATACAGGAAATTTAGAGGGGACAAAGAATAGAAAACGTATTGGTACAGAAAGGGATGGACTAAAAAGAAGTGCTTGTCTCCTTTCCAAAGCAAAGATTTAAAAAAAAAAAATATTTTTTTTTTTACCCCCCACCTCTAAAACTGAAACTCTGAAAAATACTCCTGTTGCAAGATGCGGTTTACAATTTCCTACTGGTGATCCCATGGTGTTGCTCTCTGTCCCATTCTTCTACACGTATATATGCCAGTAGTCCAGTCAGTGCTACTGCTTTCTTGAGCTGTTGGTTAATTTGCCCTCTCCCATTTATCCTTTCTTGTGCTAGGAGAAAGAGTCTGGATGTAGGTCTGAGGAGTCTGCATTGTTTCTTGTGAAAGATTTTTCAACATATGGAAGGTGGTGGCAAAAAATCAAACAGTGCAAGACCTACTTCTCCTTAGACAATATGTGGTTAGAACTGAGTTCACCAGCTCTTTTTTTAGCTCCAGCATTTAAGGGGGGGGGAAAATCCCCCACAATTTTCTGCCAAGCACTTTATGAAGTAAACTTGAGTGCCCTCAGAACACTTAGACTATTTTAAAATCATTCTTCCATTTCTTGAGAAGGAACCACTTAGACTAGGATTTTCCTGTAGATTTCAGAACTTTTCCCTACAGTTTTTTGATGAAATGTGAAGATACATGTCCTTTCAGTTGAAAGGAAGATGAAAATTATCATTTTAATTAGCTCTTCACAGTGAATTTGCTGTAGAATCAGAAGGGGAAAATGACTGAAGTTGATGTTGATTTTGTTGCTTGGCAGAATGTAAAGCACTGATTCTCTCTTCTGTAACAATATCTCAGTTTTCTGAAGATTTGAGGATCATCATGATACAATAAAAGCTTAGATTATGTTAAAATTTTGGTGTTAGTAGACCTTAACAGAATGTAGATGATGAGACTGAAGAACTTGAAACCAGGTTTAGAAGATGAGGTGGTTCTAAACTACGAGTATGGGCAAGAAGTATAATAAGGAGTCATGCTGTGAGTGAAAACTGGAGAATCAAATTTAAGGGCAAGACAAGGGAGCACAATAATGTGAGATCAGAGGTCAGAAACCAGAATTAGTCCTTAAAGGTCTAGGATGAGGAGCAAAAATATCTGAAGGAAGTAAATTGGCTGATCATGAGGCAACAAGACACAAGGCTTGTGTTAAATCCAGGTGCTGATGGGACTGTTTAATATTCTTCTTTTTAGGGCTAATTGGCCTGACCTTTCTGTTTCTTTTCCACAGCTATGTTTTTTTGTTTTAAGAAAGTAGGATGTAGCTAGTTGCAGGTCTGAAAAGAGAGCAGTGTGTTTTGTCATGGCTATTTCCACCAAAACAAAGAGCTTTTTAAGCATCCAGTAAACTGTTGAGGTTAGGTTTACTCTAGTCAACAGTATTTCATGTTTTTCAAAACAGTCTTTACTGAGGAGTGTTTCTCATGCTATGATTTTTGTCCTAAAGTGGTTTAAACTTTGAGACAAATAGAAGCGAGAACTTGAAAAGCTTAAATCTAAATAATTTTAATTTCATACTTGTAGGTAACTATTCGAGCGTCTATTGGATCTCTTCAGTCAGGGTCATCAGCTACATCTTCTGTTAGTACAAGCACATCCATGTTCCAGTTATCACCTAAAGCTAAAAATACAACCACTAGAAATCATAACAAATCTAGTACAAATAAGTCCAGAGCAAGATCAAAACCAACCACATCGAAGAAGCAAAATGCATGGGCCAACAGCAAAAAAAAAAAAGAAGCTACAAATGCAGCATTGCATAATCTAAGGTAAAACATTAGCATTAAAAATATCTTGAAGTATACTTTGAATATAAATAACGGATCATTTAATTGTCTTTCAATAACTTCTAATACTGCAATACAGAACGTTTGACACTTCAGTTTTGCAGAAAAAGCAGGTGCATGAGCTTTCCACATACTGGTACTGCCATTATGATTCTGAATCTTCATTCACCAATTTTGGTGGTGGTAGACTACTTTATGATGGAAGAACAGATGTTCTGGAAACTTTGTTCTAAATTTAGAATTTTTGTCTACACAGAGCTGCAGACTCTTGAAATACTGACTCATTAGGCAGATTTATGTTTAAAATTGACCAGTGGAGAGGAATACATCTGCATGGGTGTTCTTTGCAAGTTTTCTTATGAAGGGAAAAGTGTTTTCCTCCTTCATTTTTTAAGGGTTTTATTTGAACCTGTTATTTAAAAGGTTAAGTCATGCCTGTCCTAGGAGATACCTTAATTTGAGGAGCTACCAAAAGAAAAAAAAAAATCAAGAAAGTAAAAGCAAGCTGTTGGGAGAATGCTGTCCTTATATTTACAATTTACTTGGTTTTGCTGTCCTTATACTAATAATTCAGTGGGTGTTTATAGATTACAATATAATTTCATGGGCTAACATAATGAGTTAGCAATTTTCTTTACCAAAGATTGTAGATATCTGCCTTCCAATAAGGTCCTAACACTCACTGTGTGCAGCTCTCTGAGACATCCAAAAATGGCCAGCAAAACTGGGGAGGAGCGGGATTAGATTCTTGCTTTGTAGATATTTCAGACCTTGTGGGGAATATCAGGGGTGACAGGAAATCCAGAGGCAGCTTCTGTGGATCATGGTGGATGAAGCATTTTGAAATTCTTCCCAAGTATATAGAGACGGGAGCAGCAGCTGAAGTTGGAGGTTCTCATCTACTGCAGTATTTTGTTTCCAGGAGTGACAAATAACAAATGTTTACATTAACTCTCACTTTTTTATTAGGATGATAATGACAGTATAATTCAAGAAAAAAGAGTTTTTTCTTCGTGTGCTGCCATAATGTATAATAACTCTTTAACTGATACATTTTTAAGTTCCTCATTACCTAATGTAGGCAAACTTGCTACTGACTTAAAGCAAAAAAGTTTGAAATCATTATCTCTCCTTAAAATGTTGATACTAACTATTAGCTTTTTCTTATTACTGTTAGGTATCGTTTGGGAGCTCATAAATGCATTGAGTGCTACTCAGAAATAAAAGATTTTGCAAGCCATTTTCCTGCTTATGTCCACTGTAGCTTATGCAGATACAACACTAGCTGTAGCAAAGCCTATGTGAATCACATGATGAGGTAAGAACTCTTCAAAATTTTTGGTGAGTTATCAGATAACTTCCTAAATTCATATAAGGTGTGTTAAGTGTTTCTATTAGCTGAATTTTGAACTGGGTCGTAGGACTAGCAGGGAGACGTAAGGTTGGATTTTTGCTTTGTAATGAGGACCTAAGCCCCATGTTCTTCTTTCTCCTTAAAAATCCAGTGGTTCAGGCAGTGTTCTGTCTTTGCTTCAGAGTTTCTATGGGATCTTTCATAATTGTTTCAGCTGGATTTAACAAATAATGACTAGTTGTTGCGTGTTCTCTGGGTTTCAGATTGAATACCTCATCTGATTTTACAAGTGCTGAATACATACACCCACAGCTATTGCTAAAGAAATCTGTGCTCAGAATACCATTTAAAGGATGTCTCAAATAGCATACTGGAGTGAATACTTTTTCTTATACCACTTCTAGTCATCCTTAAAAATAACATCTCATCTTGCAGGAGGTTTGCCACTGATTGTTAGGCAGTGTTGAGTATTAGTGATGACGGCTGTAAAAAAGCCTGTTAAGAAAACAAACATGTTAGTTTTCAGAGCAATAGAATTATACTGTGCCATAATTAGACACAGATCACATAACAGTGATGATAAAGTTTTCAAAATCTACTTGTTAATCCTGTGCTCTGAACAAGCCAAATGTATGGTGTAAAAAAACACAGAATGCAGTTGTCTTTTTAAATACATGTATGTGTAAAATCCCTTGGTACTTTTGAATGCTAGAATTCTTGAATTTATGACTCAAATCTTTAGAAGTTTTTGTATGTATTTTATATGTTGACCTATTGATATTAATTTCAATGCTTATGTAAATCCTAGGCTGAAATAGTTTGCATGCTTTTATGCATATAGCCTGTTGGTTGCGTGTTTAAAAAAATAATAAAAATTCATGTGCTTAATTCTAATTTGTGCAAGGGAAAGTTTATTCCAGAAAGAGTGAGGGGAGTCCGAGGTAAAGTGTTCCTACTGTTGCCCGTGTTCTGGGTGTTGTCAAATTCAACTGTGCAGTAAAATAGCCAGTCTTGTTGTACTTTTTCTCCTTGATGCACTGGTACTCTTCCTACTCTGTCTCCTTGCAGCACATATCGTATTTCGGTGAGTGTAAGGAACAAGGGATGGTGAGGAGACAGGCTGTTGGAGAGTGTTTCTGCAGTAGCAGTGCCTGTACTCAGCTGCTCGCTTGTTGTTTCACATGGGAGTACAGTGTTGGCACATACTTAACTTGCATATGAGAACTTACGGGTTGTCTGAAAATGTGATTTATCTCATTTGAAACCCTTTTTTTAGGAAGTGTCAGTTCAGCAAAACTAAAAAAAAATACAGTTCTTTTGTGGAGCACTGTATAGCTACAGCCATGGTGCTTCAAGAACTACACTGCTGATGGAAGTGATGTAACTATGTTCTTGCAGGACTGTGCTGACAAAGTTAAGCCTTGCCCCATCCTCCCAAACTTGTTATTTACAAGAGAGCCAGTGTTCTAAACTAGAGCTGAGATTCACAATTTAATGTTTTAGAATAATGCAGGTCAGTAATTGAGCCTTCTATTTTCATGCCTTGTCATAAACAAATTGCAGTACCATGTACAGTGTAGAGGATATATGGAGTAATGTACTCAAGAAAACCAGTTTAAGTGGTAATGGTTTTTTATATTTAGTTTTCACAGTGCTCGTCCAAGTAAAAGATTTTGGATCTATAAGAAGCATTCAGAAGAGCTACGGTAATTCAGCTTTTTTCAGTTACAGATGATTGTTTTTAACTTTCTGATAGTGAACTGATTAGTTAAATGAGATTAGAGCCTCTTGAATTTCTAGGCTTCCACAATATAGAGGAGCAGGGAAATAAAAACATTACCTCTTCTATTAACAGTGTTCTCTTCAGTGACATATATTTGTTACTTGGCCATACTCAGTAACTTCTTCTTTAACCCTGAGCAGTTTTAAAAAATATTTCTGCTTCTTTATTTTCCAGTTATTCATAATGTGCAAAATGAGGGGCAAGGAGGGAAACAGAAAAAAAACAGACAAACAAAACTGAAAAACTCATGCTTTACAGATAAATTTCTGTCTGAAGTGGTGGGTTTTGTATTACATCCGGCATGGAGATACCCTGGTCATTGACTGGGATTTCTGGGTGCTGTTTGCGGTATAAAAAGTAAGAATATGTTTTCGTGAGTCATCTCATCTAAAGTTGCAGGAAATTATTTTTTTTAATAGTCTGTCTGGTTGCTGTAAGTTAAGAAAACTGTTTTGACAACCATGTTGTATTTATACTTCCTTTTTACTTTCTCTTCACCAGAGGTGTGACTGTAGTATGTCTTAACTGTGATTTCCTGACTGATGTTTCTGGCTTAGATAGCATGGCCACACACCTGAGTGAAAGCCATGCTCATACTTGCCAAGTTATTATAGAGAAAGGTGAGTATATACAGTGTCTTTTCTATATAGTATACTTATCTGAATACTTATGTGTAGATGTCTCTCTGTTATTGCAGTCTTTTTTTCAGTTGCATTATCATTATTTCTGTGTACTTAGATTTGAAAGTGAGTACTTCTGTATTTCCACGTTTTCAAATATTTTTAATTAAATCCTTTATTTTTATTTTCAGTTTCTGTAGATATCCCAACTGCCAAACCAGCATCTGAGTAAGTTTTGTTTTACTGCTCAATGTTTATTTCTATTGATTTAGTGACAGATGACCAAAATTTGCACTTAGAAATTGAATTTCTTTTTAATTTCATAGAATTTGAAATGTATGGATGAACATTAACCCTTACTTTACTAGTGTTTTTTGCTCTTACCATATCCACAATTACAAGATTAGGGAGATAAAATGATTACCTGTTGCAGCCAAAATCAAAACTAAGTTTCTGTTCACTGTGGCCAAAGAGACATAAATAATTTTTGCAATATTAGAAATTCTTGATCCTGACTTCTAAGTCTAGGCTTAGTGAGACTGTCGCTTCAACTTGCGTTTAATACTAGCTTTATTAAATGAGTGGTTTATGTTCTTTATGTAATATTAATATGAATTTTTTAAAAAGACATCTTTATTGAAGTAGGAGAAATTCAGTCTTAATACTTTATAAATATTTATAAATTATTTTAAAAATATTATTTATGTGGCAAAGTGTCATGGTTTGACCCCAGCCAGCAGCTAAGCACCACACAGCAGCTCACTTATTCTCCCCTCAGTGGGATGGGGGAGAGAATCGGAAGAGTAAAAGTGAGAAAACTTTGAGTTAAAGTTGAGATAAAGACAGTTTAATAAGTAAAGCAAAGCCACGATGTAAGTAAAGCAAAACAAGGAATTCCTTCACTACTTCCCATCGGCAGGCAAGCGTCCAACCATCTCCAGGAAAGCAGGGCTCCATCACATGTAATAGTTACTCAGGAAGACAAATGCCATCACTCCGAACATACCCCCACTTTCTTCCTTTTTCCCTCAGCTTTGTATGCTGAGCATGATTTCATATAGTATGGAATATCCCTTTGGTCAGTTGGGGTCAGCTGTCCCAGCTGTGTCCACTCCCAGCTTCTTGTACTCTCTACTTGCTGGTGGGGTGGGTTCAGAAGCAGAAAAGGCCTTGACTCTGTGTAAGCACTGCTCAGGAGTAAGTAGAACATCTCTGCATTATCAACACTGTTTTCAGCACAAATCTAAAACACAGCCTCATACTAGCTACTGTGAAGAAAATTAACTCTATCCCAGCCAAAACCAGCACACAAAGGTATATTGTTTTTGTTAACTTTTTAATTCTGACATTCAAAGAAGAATTAATACAAGGATTCTGGCTTTTGATTTTTTTTTTTCTGATCATTTTTTTTAAGATTTGGAAAAGAACCTGCTCTGTCAGGAAGATTGTGTTGCAGGATTTGCTTGGATATTTTTTTAACCTTAGAAGAATCGGATGTGCCAAGCCATCCTCGATTATCCTGGAACAATACATTACAATGTAGCTTGTGAGCCTACTTATGCCTCAATTGAAGGGTCAGAGGTTGTCAGTTGAAGCAAACATTTGAGTTCTCTGAACTGTTTCAGAACACAGGAACAAAAATGTCAATTATACTGCAAAGAAAGATATTTTCAAGGACAAAAGAAAATAGTTTAACCTTGATTTAACAAAAAGATGTCATTGAGTCCATTTAGCCTATAGCAGGATTATAAAAGGGATTACTCGTCTCATGCATGATAAGAATTCTTCCAACAGAGCAAGAAGTTCATAGGCCTCTAAGCATGAATCAGCCTTCATTGAGTGTTGGAAACATCCCCAATAGGTTACTTCATAGCTATTAAGTATTTTATTTCTTAGTTTCCATAAAGTGGCCACTAAGAGGGGATACTGGAATAATCTGTCATCTGATACAAGCATGGAAATACTTGTCTTTGGCTATGAGAAATAGTAGAGCAAAATATATGCTATAAACTTCAAACCTCTACTAAAAACTGTTTAGCATGTGATGCAGTTGATTAAAACTAGTGGTCTGATGGGATGATTAATAGACATTATTAAAAAGAATTGAAGATATTCTGGCAGGAATGAACAGGGGAAGGAAGTTAATTTGGGAAAGGATTCCAAAAAGCTATTGGAAAAATGAAATTTCTTATTTTGAAGCACAGAATATTGAAATTAGACAAAATATTGGAAAGAGTCGTCTAGGAGAGTGAGCTATATTCCTTTCATTAATCCAGGGTAGCTTGTGTCCTTTAACAGTTTAGATTTCAGTGAAACTCAGACAATGGAAAAATCAAGCGTTGAGCTGCGATACAACCTTAGCTTTTCTGCTTGGAGCTGGCATTAGGTGTTGGGAATTAATACTTGCTGGACTATATGTATGGAAAGGTTATAAATGTATTGAATGGTAGGAAAAGAGGTACAGTTGGAGCAGGCTTTTGTCAGTACTGCACAAGGATCTTGTCTTGAATATATTATATGAGATGTCATGAAAAAACTTAAAAATTGTTGGATATACAAAGTGTGTATTAGATGGGTGAGCACTGAAAAGATTTAAAGCAAAGTGAAGAATATGTGCAGATTTGTTTCTACAAGCTGTTAGATTAGAACAGATGCAGATAGCCATTATTTTTGAGATCTCTCATGTTGGCATAAGATTAGTTACTGGTACTAGATAAGATGATGTAGTCTGTGGTCGTGCTTTTTGAAACTGTCATGCTCAGACGTAATTAATTTCAGTAAACCTTGTCCTGTACTATATACTAATTCTCTGATGCTTCGGACAAGAATATATCATTGCTAAACTTAAGAGCATGAATATACCTGTGTAGCAGATTTTTTTTATTCATTATTTGCAGTACAGAGTACACACAAAAATGTTCATCTTTTTGCGGGATGGTTCTTCATGGTTTGCTTTGGAAGAAGAGGAACTTGCAGACAATATTCATAACTTTTGCTGTGTGGGTTCTTAATGATCTATGAATGTTTCCTCCTATTCTTTGACTTATTATTCAATGAGCTATGACTTGTTTATGGGGCTCTTCAGAATCACTTCATTGTCGCAAATAGTGACTCAGTTACAATCTTGAACACTTTTGGATCTTCTCTTGCGTCCCTCAGATGGTATCTTTTGGTATCTTTTGTTATATATCAGACTGTGTTGTAAAACTCATCTTTATTGCTAATGAACCAGACATGTTCTGTGAGCTCTGAATAGTGCTGATGAGGCTGTCTTTGGACCAGAATCCTACCATTAGTAACACAGCTGTAACCTAGCTGGAGATGTTCCAGCAGGAATTGCTTTTTAAATTGTTGCTCTGAATGAAGTTGCCTTGTTTAGGGATCCACCTTGTGCTGAGAGAATAAGGCTTAATAATTATGCCAGTACTCTTCTAATGCTCAACTCTCTGCTTTGCGCAACAATTAACATATTTTTAAATGAACTGACAGCAGACATTTTTGTTGCAGGGGAGTTGAAAGTGAGCAGGTATCCTATACTGCCTTGGCTCACTGATACATCATTGTGGACCAGAAAATTGAACCCAGTCCAGCTTGGGATTATTTTGGTATGTAAGCGAACAAGGATCTGACCAGACCTTTTCTTTTTTCTTCATACATTGAAGCTGTGGTATTCTCTTCTTGCATCTTTTAGGCAGCAGGTCTGGTCTTTTCTCTCAACATGGTAGTCTGGCAAAGGCCCTGCCCTCCTATGGTAATGTTCTCTGCTTTGCAGCATTGACTTACAGCTTTTTGGGGGCTATACTCCTTTGAAGAGAGGCTTACGTGATGAAGTTTCATTTACGTGATGCAGGGTTTCTTTACTGCTCATTTGCAGTGTTTCTTTGCTGCTCAAGACTGTCGATATCTTCCCAAGCTAGAGTAGTATATAAATTATGATATATGTGTTGACATCAAAGCCCGTTTTGTTCTGAACTTGACCTAGCTTCTGAAACTAAAGGGCTTTGTCACTCTCTTTGGGTGTACACTAAAGCATAAAAGTCCCGATCTATTTAATATTAAGTAAGTTGCATTTTTGTCTGCCTAAGACTTTACAGTATATACTGGCAAATTATGCTTTGAGTGACTTTGTCGCGTGTAACTGCATGAACTGAATCTTGGCCAAAGGAATTTATTAGCTGCTTTGCTCTGGTAGCTAAGCTTCTTTTGCTTCTAAATACTGTAGGAGGAAAGCATGTGATGGAAGCAGATACATTTATTGAGTCTTAATTCTGAAGGTGGAGCAGCCACAGTTCATTGACACCTTGTTCTTTTGGTATCATCTCTCATCTTCAAGGATGCTCTGCTCAAGCTGCTGAGACATCTGCTGCTTTTGATTTCACTGCTTTTGACTTCATCTTTAGATCTAGATTATCTATGGCAAGTTTATCCATCAGCAGGTTGTCTGGATATATGATGAGCTTTCCTTTTGTCATGATGAACATCTAGTGTTCCTCCAAACTCAACCTCCTGTTTACAGTGGATGTGTGTCTTGGAAGCTAGTAAGCAAGAGATTCAACCAAGCAACCTAACAGAGTTAATCTTACTCGGAGATCAGTCACTGTTATAACCTCCTAGTTATAAGAGATTATTCCTGATGAGTGCAAGCTGTTATTAATTTGCAGCACTTTCTTTTTCTCCATAATCAAATTCTCTGAGATTAATCCATTTTTACTGGTGTTTTTGTCCTTTTCACTTTTAGTATTGAAATAGTAACAGTTTTGGTGATAGTGAGCTTCTGCAACCACTGCGGCATTGCTAGTAATAGGAAGGATCCTGTCATCCGTTGTCTCTTAAGCATATTTTGTGATTGAGCATCTGCACGCTTACTCAGTACTCTCAAGTCCCATCGTTCTTTTTGCTACTTTTTTTCCTTCTGACAGAAGCTATGTTCCATCTTGGATGTTGCTGTTCAACTTCAAGTATCAGTTACATACTACAGGTTTTTCTTGCAGGGCTTACTTCTAATTTGACACAGCAGCATTCAAAAAAGCATAGTGGGTTTGTGTTTTCATTGTGAACATGCTGTTGCATTTCAGAGGAAGTTGAATCTGTGATGTTTCACTTTCATTTAGGTTTCTGGTAACAAAACTGGAATATGATTGCAGATTTTTGTGACTTTCAGAAGTGTTCTCTTAGAGTTTCTCAGGAATTACACTAGGTTCACACTTTGATTTGAAGTTATGTGAATTATACCTCTTTTGAGTGCTGATTTGGAATACTGTAATTTGGTTCTTTTACAGCTTTGCTACAGAAATTTTGAGTTTCAGATTTGCAGCTAAAACACTTATAAGCTATATTCAAATTTGCCAGCTTCATGTAAATAGCTCCTGTAGAAACAATTGGCATTGTGGCATCCTCTTTCCTTTTGTATGAGGATCTCGGGAAAGTTACTCAGGTGGAAAACTCATAACATAAAACCAGTATTAAACCATGCACGTAAAGCTGCCTGACTCGATGATAAATATCCCTGATGGTCCCAACAGCTACGAAGTTACGTGAATAATGCAGCATACTGAACCATGTCTCGAGGACAGAGCATGAATATGCATGGCATAAGTTTAGCTGATGCTCAAAGTGTTAAGATTTCATTTGTATGTACCTTAACCTGTCTCTTTTATTTTTAGGATGTCGAGTGTCATTGCATTATGGGCTCTTAAAAGGCATGTAGTTGCAGGGCAACCTTGCTTGATTAGCAAATTCTACATTACCTTTGTTTTGAAAGTCTTTCTGGCAAGAAAGCAAATAAAACAAATATTTATTTCTGTTATTCTGTTAAATGTTTGTAACTGTGCAGCTTTGTGTGTAACAAAACTTCTCTACTCATTATAATAATAGTAAGTTATGATGTAACTGTCTTCATTGCTAACCCTGTTTCATAGGTGAGAAACTGGAGAGTGTCAAGGAACATGAATGTCACCATCTTTCCCATTCAGTTGTCAAACTAGTTGTAAAATAGGTTTACATTTGTAATACTGGGCGTGGTTCAACTGAGTGGCTGGAAGGGACCTTGAGCCACTTAAATAACATGAAGTTGTTTTCTAGAAATTCTGGAAGCTGCAGTCACTCTAGAAAAGGTTACTTTTGGTTAGGGGTGGACAAAAGAGGGATGTTTGGCAAAAGTATTCCAACTGAGTTTCAGTACAGCTTACCTAAAGAAGCCGTGAAGTAACTCTTTGGTTGTGAGAAAATATGAAAGATCGCTGGGAATACAGTTGCTCATGATTTGACTTCTCTGTGTGTGCAAATACACATGATTTTATTATGTGAGAACAGGGGAAGCAATGAGACTGTATGAATTTCAGAAATGAGAATATTCCCATGCTTGAACTGTGCATTTTAGTCTACTTGTTTCCCTGACTCCAAATCTCTTCCATTAGTCCTAGGTGACTCTTCATTTATCAAATAAAGTTTCAGATCAACCTGAATTTAGACTTTAAAGTGTCTAAATTAATGTTGTTGTTTCCCTGGCTTTTATTTTGAGTCTCTCTGGTTTTATGGCAAATCCATTCTACTGAGTATCTCAGTCAAGCTGAAATTTTGTGCTCAACTGCTACATTTTGGAGGCTTTTTTTTTTTTAAGGCATTGACAATTAAGGGGCATCTTTTCATTGTTCTTAAACAGAAGTTTTTTTTGATGCAGTACAAAGAATCTTCAGAGAGTTCTAGAGAGGTTTCAAAATTGCTCGAAATTCTGGACCAGTAGGCTGTACTTACCAGAAATGGTCACGATCTTTGTTTTATTTTTCATATCGTTCTTTCCAGAAGCGCTGTAGCTCCACAGATTTAAGGAAGTACATTGCCTTTGCTGTTTGAGAACTATAGGATTTAAGATTTCTTATATCATAAAGCGTTGGGAACATCACAAGGTGATAGTTTTCTATGGTTTAGTATCCATTTATGAAACTTATGCTAATTATAAATTAGAAGGGAACTACTTTCTAAAACCTCTTCCTAAACGGAATTAAGGTTAAGAATGTGTCAGGCATCCAAAGTAAACCGTATTAACAAAGCTGTGGTTACCTGAAAATATTATAAACTCTGTTCACTTCTGAAATAGCATGAATTAGCCAGTTTGAATCTACTTTATAAGCTATAAAACATGACCACAGAAATCTACCAGAATTTGGTTGTATAAAATAATGTTAATGTATTTAAAACAATTTACAGGTATTGGATCCAATTTATTTTGGTGTCAAAACTTACATTTATTCAGTCAAGAACAACAGTATGTTTGGTCTTTGGACATACAATATCTGATTTATTTGTGTCTAA
Organism: Tauraco erythrolophus; assembly: GCF_009769465.1. Classification (NCBI taxonomy): domain Eukaryota; kingdom Metazoa; phylum Chordata; class Aves; order Musophagiformes; family Musophagidae; genus Tauraco; species Tauraco erythrolophus. The sequence goes on along the minus strand of NC_141478.1, from coordinate 15,265,483 downwards.
ATTGTTCTACTCTTTCAAGAGTGACTGGTTTTAGACTAAGTACTATTTCCAACGTGTTTGTTGAAGTTCTTGCATAGAAATCATTAAAGCAGTGAAGCTAAGCTAAATATTTGATGTTGCATCATCTTTTACTGGTGTTGCTACATGTGATTAAGTACTTGAGAGTGTTTCAAGTCCCGGACCCCAAAAACATGGTTTATCCTGATCATTTTTCTTACCATTAATTAGATGAGAATTTTTACAGTGCTATCATAGCAATGTTATTTAAAACAGTCCTTTTTGTTGGTCGTGGTTTTGCCATCTTTTATTGCAAATTAAGATGTACAATTAAAATAGTTATAAACGGTTGTTTATACTACAGTCCAAGTTTATTAGTTACCTGTTAGAACATTAGTGTTAGAAGGTTTATGACGTGCTGAAAGTGTGTGCTAAAAATCTTTAAAAGGTCTGGTTTTAGCACTGGTTTCTTGGATTAAATTAGGAAAATACATGTGGTAGATATCAATCTAATATTAGTACACATTTTTCATAGAAGATGGTAAAGCTGTTTCTTCTGTCAAATATTTTATACCTTGTAGACAGCCATTAAGACTTGCTGAGATCATGAATCATTTAATTTATGATTAATAACATCAAATATAACAGAGGCAGCACCATACTTCAGCAGATTAAATTTGCCTTTAATGCAGTGTCAACAAAGAAGATACAGGCATAAGCAATTTTGAGTGTTTTGTTCAGCTTTTCTTTTTTATAGAAAACCTTTGAAAGGTCAGATTTTTATATTAGAACTGATGACTTAACAAGGTTTTGTAGGAGACATTCTTCTTCCTATCTCTGCGATAGCATTTTCTTATATAAACACAGAAAATCAATTTTAGTGATGTTGTGATAAGCTGTTTAATTAATGTGGTTTTTAAAGTCAATAAATTTAAATAATTTATAGCTCATCTAATGTATGGACTGTGCCTGTGAAGGTATTTTGAGGGAATTATCTCCTCCAAATAGTAGTTGGAGGTCAGCTGCAATGTTTTACAGTTGCCTTAAAGTAAACTACAGCTGTGTTCTGGGTATTTGGGTTATGGTAGACAATTAAAAGAAAAGTGAGCTTGTTTTGCAGAATGTTTTTGTTGTGTTGTAATGTAGCTTTATGCACTTAATTTAGCATTTCAGATCTTAAGTACTTCAGTCATGGTTTAAAAGGCCTTTATGGTAAGGAAATTATTCCTCATGTAGAATTGCAATAAGCACTGGAATAGAAGTATTACTAACCATCTTAAGACTGTTGCTTCCTGTTTTTCATGAGGTGAGAGAACTGGAACAGGTTACGTGAGACAAGTTGATCTTATAATTTCTGTATACTATATTAAACATTTTAAAATTTGGAAATGCTTTTGTGGAACTCCAAAGTACATTTAAGCTCAAAATAAGAATCAACTTGAAAAATCGATTTAAGATTACCAAGTTGCTTTCTTACTGTAAATACCTTCATCCTTATCTCTATTTTAACCATACAGTATTTGAAAACATTGAATCTTAATTCATTATCCACTAGGTTAAAGACTGAAATCTCCATTAGAGAGAGAGAAGCTAAGTTGGAGGTAACGTCTTTTCTTTTCTCCACACGGTCTAACAGTACCTCTGAACTTCGTAACTAGTTTGAAGATTCAAGACAATTCTTTTTTAACTATACATATACTTCTGGGTCATGACATTCAGAAGACATGCGTAGTGCAAAAATCTAGCTTTGTGTTTTACTACAAAAAGATATGGCAGTGCTGGAGGGTGTCTGCCACACCCAAACATTTCCAATTGGCAGTCAGTCCATTCTGGTTGATTTTTATGCCAGGCTCCAATGAAGCCTGGAAACAATGGTTTTGTTGTCTTATGTATCTTCATCTTTGAGGAACCTTGAAATTGACTTGAAATGCAACCAGAGATCTGAGTAAATATTGACTCTGAAGTGTAACTTTTTGAGGTTTTGGGGGTTTTTATACTTCTTTAAAGAGGAAGATCTTTGGAAATGCCTCTTCAGGCCTGAATTTTTTTCTCTAGGTGTTTGTACAAATTTTGGCTTGCTTTCTGCCTATGGAGATGCTAAGTGATCTCACAGTATATCGTCTTAACTTTTTTCAAAACTATCATCTTTGGATTCTGATCTTACAGAATTTTCATGTGTAAGAAGTTGTCTTTCTGTTGCCTTTCAAAGAGGCCAATCTGTTACAGAAATCCCAGCCAGTAAGAGAGTGGGAGAAGTCCTCAGACCTAGTAAAGGTTTTACTTGTAACACTGCTTGCCTGCTTTCCAGAATGCAAAGAGGCTGGTGAGTTTTTGCAACAGAAGCAATGATTTTATAGAAACGCAAGAAGACTGTTCATCTTCATTCCACAGTGTTAAGCAAGATTCTCAAACATACACAGTAACGCTTTTTCTTTACGTAGACTCCATTACCACTCCAGGTGTGTTTTCTTTTTCTTTTTTTTTTCTTTTTTTTTTTCATTCCATATTGTGTTTTAGCATTACAGGAGATGTGGGATTTGTAGGTTTTTTTTTCTCCACAAAATTGTGTTCCATAATACTGGCTTGTAAAAATAAAACAAAAAATGCAACATCCTCCCCAAACCCAAACAAAAGCAAAACAAACAAACAAAAAAAAACCCCACACACCCTAGCTCTTATAGGTGGAAAAGATGGAGAATGCAGACAGAATAGGCTACCTTGGTGTTAGCTGTCTCAGCTAACAGGACATCTGAACCAAGATCTTTCGAAACAGTGAGCTGCCATTCAGTGTGGTCTGGGCTGCGTGGAACCTCTGGTTGTTTTTCCAAGGTGCCAGGTCTGTTGTTTTGCTGCAGTCAGATGCTTGATGTTTTGGCTGTTTGTTGAAATATACAGCAGGAGGTCGCAGGACAGGCCTCTAGGGTGCTGAAGAACCAAAACCATAAATTGATGAATCAGGCTGTTTAAAAACATAGCATTTAAAACTCAGAGAAATTACATGAACTCTTTATTTCCTGATAGTTCCTGGGGGGAATATGGTCAGCTATGGCAGAAGAAGATGGTGGATAGGGAAGGAGGTTCTGTAGTAGGAAGTAGAGAGCAGTCGGAAAGTGTTTCTTAGCATGAGTCATATGTGCATGGGTTTCGTGTGACAGAAATGTAATGAAGTATGAAGAAGTATAGCAAAGGGTATTTTAGAAGATAAAATAAGCTTAACTTTACCATACAACTTTAAAATATTTGCTGTTTAACTTGGCCTCATTGAAACAAAATATACCACCTCTGTTGGAGAGAAAAAATACTATGCTAGAAGTATGTAACATAGTTTAAACAGTTTTAAGTATTTAAGAGGTTGTGATACAAATAATAATTTAAAATGTTTGTGTTTATGTACAGTGACCTTTTCTATTTTAAAACCAAAATTAACTTAGTTGTATTCAGATAGAAAAAAAAGTTTTATTTCTTAATTTTGTCACTTAGACACTTAAAATTTCCTAAATGAGAATAAGGTTATATGGGCAAGGGTGCCCTGCAGCATACGAGATGCTTTTAGAAGACTGATGTAGCTGTTTCCAAATTATAGTTTTCAGTCACTTGCTTTTCCACTGTTCTAAAATTGAGGGTAAAAAATTGCCTTTGTTCATGTTGTTTAGGGTTAAAAAGTTATTTCATTGGGTAAGTTTTGATAGAGACTCAAGTTTATTCTGCGACAAGCATTTTGTTAAGAAACTCCCTTATACTTAACGTAATAGCAGCTGTAGGACTAAAACACTGGGTAGTGCTTAAGAAAATATACTCACATCAACTTTGTTTTACTTTGCTTTTCGTTTGCTTTTTTGCTTTTTTTTACTAGCAAAACACAAGTTTAGTTCAGAGGGTTTTTCCCCCTCCAGATAAAAAGCTGTCCAGATTTAGTTTGCATCCTGTTCAATAAGGCATAATTGAAATTATGTATATGAAAAAGGCTACAAGAGTTGCTTTTAAGTTTTGCTTTGTTTGTGGTTGGTTTTTTTGTTCATTTTTTTTAGCTTGAAAGATTATTTGCAAACATCTCAGATGTACTCAGATCCATGCTCAATCTCTGCTACATAACAGATTTATGGGAATGTCAGCGTGAAATTATTTCTGCAACTTTATATTGTAGTCAGTTGCTCGTGAATGTAAAATAAATATCATTAATTATTACAGAATAATTCAAGACCTAGTTTATCTGAAGGAAAAACAGAAACACCAGCTTTTGAAAGGTAAATACAATGATCAGCTGCATCTTGAAATCAGGTACATAAAATAACACGTTGTGTTATTTCTCAGGTAATTGGGAAAAGTGTTTAATTAGAATTTTCATAATGTGTATTGTCTATGTTAAAAAATTTTTAATGGCAGTTGTAATGAACTTACTCAACAAGACATGTAGAATTCAGCTTCTGAATGTCAAAACGCATTCATAGAATCATAGAATGGTTAGGGTTGGAAGGGACCTTAAAGATCATCTAGTTCCAACCCCCCTGCCATGGGTAGGGACACCTTCCCCTAGATCAGGTTGCTCAAAGCCCCATCCAACTTTGGCCTTGAACACTTCCAGGGATGGAACATCCACAACCTCTCTGGGCAACCTGTTCCAGTGCCTCACCACCCTCAGAGTGAAGAATTTCTTCCTTGGATCTAATCTAAATCTGCCCTCTTTCAGTTTAAATCCATTGCCCCTTGTCCTATCACTACATGCCCTTGCAAAAAAGTCCCTCTCCAGCTTTCCTGTAGGCCCCCTTTAGGTACTGGAAGGCTGCTGGAAGGTCTCCCTGGAGCCTTCTCTTCTCCAGGCTGAACAACCCCAACTCTCTCAGCCTGTCTTCATTGGAGAAGTGCTCCAGCCCTCGGATCATCTTTGTGGCCCTCCTCTGGACCATCTCCAACAGGTCCATGTCCTTCTTATGTTGGAGACCTGAGAGCTGAACGCAGTACTGCAGGTGGGGTCTCATGAGACCACAGTAGAGGCAGAGAATGACCTCCCTCGACCTGCTGGCTATGCTTCTTTGGATGCAGCCCAGGATACGGTTGGCTTTCTAGGCTGCCAGTCCATATTGCTGGGTCATATTGAGCTTCTCATTAACCAATGCCCTGAAGTCCTCCTCCTCAGGGCTGCTCTCGATCCATTATCCACCCAAACTGTACTTGTGCTTGGGATTGCCCCGACCCATGTGCAGGACCTTGCACTTGGCCTTGTTGAACTTCATGAAGTTCACACGGGCCCACCTCTCCAGCCTGTCAAGGTCCCTCTGAATGGCAGTAATGACAGATGGCAGTAAACGTTCTTAGAGATGCTTAAACTGTGAATTGGCCAAGATTCATAAGACATGAAACAAATTGTATGGTTTGTTAAAAGGAGCTTTTTTTAAAAAAAAAACAAACAAAACGTTGCATATGAGTTAACAGTATTACTGGGACAATTGAGAAACAATTTTAAAATAGAGTATAAACTTTTAATTCTTGTATATTCCTTTAGGTTTTTAAAAACCTCTGTCATTTATGGAAAGTGTACTCAAATTCTTAGCAGAGCAAATATGAGAAATTTTTAGATAACTAACAATTATAACTCTACACTTTAAAAAAATATGCAAAATTGTGGGATTTTATGGCAGTCTGAGGCAATAATTGAAATCTTATACATTTCTTTTGGCACATATTGTGGGCAGACTTATTCTTCATATAATTAATCTAAATTATTACTCCAGATCCCACAGCCTGAAATATCCTGTTCAAGTTAGTGATCTTTCACAATTGTTGGTGCAAACTTAACCTTTAAAAGCTTAGTCAAAACATTATTACAATTATTTGTTATACATGCGTTTATAGTGCTTTTAAAAAAAAAAAAAGGGCAAACTGCTTTCGGAATCTCCTTGTAGGTTACTTTTCTTAGAAAACGTTCTGCTTTATCTCTCTTTTATTCTAGTCGTATGCACTGGGGGCCAAATAATTTGAAATTTTACTTTCACTTGAAATGCTTCCTTAAGAATTGTGACTGAGTGGTTCGGGTATTAGAAGCTAACTGTCTTTGAGCTACGGATTAGTAAACAGTCACTGTAATTCTAATTGAATATGATGCGCTACTTTCTCCTATGCTTGTGTTTAAGTAGACAAAAAAAATTTTAGTATCTAAATGTGTTCTGTGTTTTCTGTTAAAATTTTGTTTGATATTACTTTATGGGCTTTAAGACAGACATCTGGAGTATTGTAGCTCTAGCACTATTGATTCTCAGTCCTCAAAGACTTTTCTCTGTTATTAAGCCAGGGTAGTTATGTTGATATTGGCAAGTAATTAGTGATGCAGGAGCAGATCAGCAGATGAAAGCAGTTGATTCTGAGAATCCTCCATCTTCACTGCACTGTGGTTCGGAGGTGTTATTTTAGACCAGACTCGTATTCCCTGGACAGAATGCCCATACTGCGCACATGTTCTGAGATGTGTGGAACATCCGTTATTGAATACTCAGCTCTGTTAGGCATTGTAGCACTTATGGACAGAGCTTCCAGTTCTTTTTCCTCAACAAAGAACAGCAAAAAAAATCTTGAGCTAGTAGGATTTTGAAACAACAAATAATCAGCTTAGCTTCCCTCAGCCTCACTTGGCACCCAAATCTTAACATTTTCTATACAATGAGAAAAAGAGAAAAAATCCCTTTAGTTTCTAGACTTCTGTAGCTTGGGGTGAGTGTATGTTTGCACCTGGTAGACTCGTTTCTTGGATTCAAAATTATTTCTTATACTACTCCCTTGAAGTAGTCTTATTCTAAAACCTGACTTCATATAGACAATATGGCAGCTAGTTCATTAGTATAGCCCATATTTGATAGTCTGGCCATGGTTTGTATCATGCTTTAATATATGGGTTCATTGTTTTCATTAAACAAAACTCAGATTTTACATTCTAACTGTTGATTGAAATTGTCCTTTCTGCAAAATAGTTATCATTCTCGCATTTTCTGGTCTTTTTGATATCTGATTTTTTTAGTTTTCTTGCACTGTATTATTTGCACATAGAGTAGTAAGAGTAGGTTTCATTCCTCATATTAGATGGAAGGCTATTCTTTTTCAGTTGCTGACTTACTAATAGAAGGATTTCTTTAAATCTTATGATTTTTCTTTTTATTGTGAAATTTTTGTGCATCACAATACCTAGGTTTTGCTTATTCATCTACAGTTCTCAGCAGAGGTAAACAATTTAATTGGAGAACTGTTCCATCTAAATGAACTTACTATTGTGCTTAGCGATCTAAAAGGTTGCTGTTCTTTGTGGATAATAGTTTTTGTCATGGTGATTATTCTACAAAACTAGTTCAATTTTATTTTTATACTCTGTTTTGTTAGTATAAATGACTCACAGGAAGGTATGCTGATGAGAGACAACTTTTTTGCATGAGAAATTAGTAATTTTTTTTATTATTATTTTCTTCCTCCCTACTTCCTCTACCTCCCTTTCTGTGTTTTGCCAAAAATGAGTGAGAATGAGAGGCTGGGTTTGGATGAAGCTGGGATTTTGGTTACTAGAAAGTGCGGGAGATTACGATGGATTCTTTTTACACGTCAAGGGGAGATTTGTCCTTTGAAGTGTGACTCTTGTTTCTGTGTGTGTACATATGTGTAATCCAGCTGGGATTTCCAGTGTAGAAACACTGCTCTGTGTGTGCTAATGAGGCATTAATCATCCCTTTATTTAAAACCTTTTTAATTGCATATCTGTGTTCAAAACTTCCCACATAAAGCGTAATACTGTGCTTATTAACTGCAACTATACCACAGCCTCAAGCTGCTTGTTGAAAAGTAGTAGCTAAAGGTCATGTGTATACAGTGTTTCATAGAGTTGACTGGATTTTCATAGGAAAACAATTCTAAATATTTACTAGCATTTATACAGCTCTGTATAGCTTACGTGTTTCTCTGTAATAGATGAGATCATTAGGAACAGTTATAGCAAGACTGGCTATGTCAACCACAGCTGACAGGTAGCTCTGAGCATTGGCTTTTGTGCAGGAACTTAGTCTTGAGCTTGCCCTCAAATATTATTCTTTTTCCCCTTTTTGTTCTAGAAGTTTGAGAGAGAGGAGAACAACTTGGATAGAAAATCTGTTTGTATACTTGAGAATGTTATTTACTGGTTTGGATAGTCTAATAAATGAAAAAAAAAATTGACACGAGTAGCAAATATAGGTTGTAATTTGGTAAAGAAGTTGGCTTGTCTCTTAATTCCTTATTACAAATGAAAAATTGGTGTAACAAGGTGAAAATATTCTTATGACTACCTCGGCGACCAGTAAGATTTCACCATTCAAGGATATCTCAGCAGTCTCTTATCCCTACTCAAAATATTCCTCTGACTTAAATTCAAAGTAGGAAATTGAATATTCTTGAACTAGTTTATTTAAGTGAAAGTAAAACTTGAAAACATTTCTGAATGTTTGTAGTATGTAGCACCTCTTCCAGAACAACTGTTTTCTATAGAACTCAATATCATTTAGCATGTAGGTGAATCACATGAAGCGTTTTAAATTCCTGAATCAGTAGAACAACATGTCTAGATGTCCAGCTTGAAAATGTATCATAAAAACATAGTAGAAGAAATCAGTTATTCCTCTTAAGTCCTGGAACTGTCTGCTTAGGTAATGTTAAAAGTGGTTTTAGCCAAAAATTATTTCAAACCATTTTTTAAACTATTTGAAGAAATAAAGTACAAACGCATTTTGATTAATATTTGGTGATATTATAGCTCTCACATCTTTTGTCTGCATGTCACTGTTCAGAGACTATTTTCAATTTATGTTTTGAATTCTAGAAGTTAATTTGCTCCTAACTTCATTTCCTATATAGAATTTATGTCTGAAATCAGACCAACTGTTCTTCCATCTTCCCCTCTCCTTTTTGTTTGTCACCATCATAATTTTTAGATAATTTGAGCTACTTCTCATTCTGAAAATTTTTGAATGGCTTAGAAATTATATTAAACTTTTACCAAATTTAAATCCTTACAGCAAAAAATTGAACTCCATCATTGAAAGGATGGGAGAAGCTGGTATTCTTATAACAAATGAAAAGAAATATTAGGAAACTAGTATTTGGGATTTTGACTGTTGGAATATGAACATATGAGCAAATTGCATATAGCAATATGACCAGACTATTGTATTTTTGTGGGTATAGATTGCATTTGAAATACACAGTTCAGTCTTTGGAGCTTTCTGATTTACTTTTTTTTCCCCAGTCACCCTAAAGCATTGCATGCATGTGGCTTTATTGAAGTAATACAAGGTTCAAACAATCAGTTTGTCTACAAAGTTCATACGTTGTGGTTTAGATTTTATTGTACAGTAAGATTCTCATTTTTACTTGCATAGTTCAGTACTGATGTAGGTTTCTTTTATATAAACATACAGGTTTACTCTGAAAAGTGACTGAAAATGCTGCTTCACAGGTTCAGTTTTTCAGTGAATCCAAATTTGTAGTTGCTCAACTAAATTTTACATTTAAGTTAATTGATTTCCAACTGTTAGCTTTTTTCTCGCTTTACCTGCATTAGTATTGCAGAGTCAATTTGATGGTATAAAAATAGAACTGGCTGCTTTTCTTGCACATCAACAAAAGTTTTCAAGTAGTCATATTTGTATCTGTGTTGAAGAGGCTGTGCTTGTAGAGGAACTTAATATACATTTCATACATCACGTAAAGGGGACAACCTAACCTTCCTTTCTGGAGATGAAATTCAAGAACTAACTGACTGCTAAGTATAAAGCTAAGTTTGTAAATAGGTAAGAAAAATGCACCTGTTAATTAAATTCAGCCCATCTTGCTGTGAAAGTTTGTGAGAAATGCCCAATAGGTAATATGCAGTACCACTTTCTGAGGGTCACTTTGCAGAGTACAGCCATGTGCTGCTTTATTTCATTTGTTATAAAAACAACTTGTTTTGGTTTTTTTTCAGCAAACAAGACCATGACTCTGCAGATGAAACAAAAGAATGCAGTAGAAATCAAACTAAAAATGTTGCATCAGTTGAAAAGAATGAAGAAAACTCGTCCTTGTCAAATACAGAAAATGTCCCTAGTTTGGAACTTCCTGACAACAGCTCAAAAAATTCTTTGGATGAGAAAGGAGCATGTCGTGATTTAGATAATAACAAACAATTAGTAGATGAGAAAAAAAAAGGTATTCATAACGAAAGTGAGTTGAAAACTTGCCAAAGTTCAGATAACATTATCTTGAATGAGCAGACTAAAATACATAGCTTGGATGAAACTACACTTTCAGCAATGAACGCAAGGGACTTAAAACTAACGTTGGGTGATGATGTTAGTTTTGAGCAGTTCTTGAGAAAAAGAGATGAACCTGAATCTGTTAGTTCAGACATTAGTGAACAAGGCAGTATTCATTTGGAGCCTTTGACTCCATCAGAGGTACTAGAGCATGAAGCTACTGAAATTCTTCAAAAAGGTAGTGTTGCACCTTCATCAAAGAAAGCTGGACAAGTCTCTGAACAAACAGATGAGACTTCTAAAGAAAGCAGTCCCAACAGAATGGAAACAACTGTAAACAAGACAGATGAAAATGAAGCAAGCTGAAATTATGTTGATTTTATTATTTGTTATAAACAATGGTAAGAACACCATGGACCATTTCTGATGAGTGTGCTCACTGATGCTAGTATTAAAAATAAAAAAGGGGGGAGGGAAGAGGGAGGAGAGAGACACTAAAGGGAAGTTTTGCATATGAAGATAGCATGTATGTGTATGTACAACTGAATTAACTAAACTTACAAAAGGTAACACGTTCAAATATATCATTGTCTCTTGGATGTGATATATCTTATTAGATTGACATTTAAAGGAGAAATAAATTCTAATTTTTATAGTTAACTAGACTGGGATAAGGTGATTTATTTGCCAAGAAAATATTTTTTTAAATCCTTCATTGTGAATATCATTAAACAGTGGGATTCAGTATGAGTTCACTTCTGATGCTGAAATGGAGCACACTTGTGATGATGGTTATTGGTCTACTGATAATATGGGTAAACATAAATCTTTGGACTTGGTGTCACATTCCTGTCTGTAAAAGCATGTAAACAGAATTATATGAATCTATGCACCTCTGTACAGGTGTAATCCTGCCAGGCTGTAAGCTTACCTTAATAAACTTTCAGTGAAAGTGGAATTATTACAATAAAAATATATATTTGTGGGGTTTTCAGTGTGCAGGCTGTGCAGAAATGCAGAACATAATTGTATAAAGTAGAACATACTGCTGAAAGTACTGTAGCTGTTAGGCTTTTACCATTGTTTTAATTATTCTTAGCTGTAGACCCGTAGGAATGGTCTGTAAGTCACACCAAAGTACGGTTTAATGTAAAAACTGTTTTAAGCAAAAAGAAGGAAAACCCCAAACTGGAAACACCAACTGGCATGTATTCTGCGATTTTGCAGCTGCTGCTGGCTAACTGTTACAAAAAGGACACAAGGGCATATAAAGTAGGATTGTACAGTTCAATTTCAGGACATTTTGTAGCCAAAACTGTGTACAGAAAGACAGCTGCTGGTTTTGGTTTGGTTTTTTGGTTTGGGTATTTTTTTTTTGTCTTTTAGTTAGGTAGATGTAGGAATGCATATGATTAATGGTAGCTTTCTCTTATGACTTCATTGCTCCGTTTGAAACATTCAGAATGTGCTTTTGACCTGCAGTTTTGTTGCTCATGAATGTTAAATGTTTTGAACAGCTGTTAAAGCACTGCTGTAAATTATTACTTTTTGAGTAAATATTTGCAACAAAATTTTGTCTTTGTGCATAATTTTATGCTCAGCTTGAAACTTTGGGCATAGTCTTCCTACATTTTTTTTTTTAAAGATTTAGTGACAGTTCCCAAAAACTATTTTCTTTTAAGATTATGAATGAGACGTGGCGGGTTTTGTTTGGTTGGGTTGTTTTTTATGAGTTTTCTGTGTTTTAGGATTAAATGAGCAAGTGCCTGTACATAAATGTATTTTTGTAGGTGTGTATTGTGGTAAGACGTGCTAACTTGTCCTGATTACATAGATATATTTTTCTGGGCCATCAGTGTGCATCTGAAGTCTGCTCTCTCATTCTAGGTTAACTGGGCTCAGCTGCTAAATGAGTCTAATCAGCAACAGTATTAAAATTCAGAGACCATCCAGTTTATTGTTGGAGCCTCTAAATAAACCACATCAATCTCAACATCTCAAATTACTTAAAACTCTAAAGAGTTATATGACTTAAATTTTGAATTGCATCTTAATTTTCATTCATGCAGGTTTAGAAGACTTTTAAAAAGAAAAATGGAACAGTTTACATAATCACAGCTTTTCAAGATCTGCCTCTTTAAGAACTTCAAATAACAAGACACATGAAAAAGCTGAGAGCAATAAGTTGCAGTATTCTTTTGTTCTTTACAGATTTTAGTGAAATCGTAAACTCGAGGTATGACTAACCAGTCTGATGTCTTCACACGTGTACAAGTGGAAGAATATAAAATACAGCACCACGATGAGGACAGTTTAAAGGACTTAATCATCTATGGAACTGATGTGTATGTTACTGAAGAAGTTACTGAATGCATCTGTGTTTAAACCTAGAGCGATCTCCATAGTGGTTTTTATCTGATTAATGATCTTCCATGAAAATTATATATTTTGAATAGCGCTCTGATATGTGGTGTTGGAAAAGATTAAGTTCAACTGGAACCAGTTGTATGATACTTGCTTGTAAATTCCTCACGTTTGTCTTTTATTATGCAATCAAATTTATAAAACATTTACTATTTTAATAATAAGAATCTGGAAGAATTTGGCCACAAAATGTTGAAAATTGGAAAATAGAACTAAGATTGAAACATCTGCATTTTTGGCAGATGTTTTTATATATATTCTCAGATGATGTGAAAGCATTGTTTGTTTCAAACCATGTAGAGAATGTTTATACAAAAAGTAATGTTAGGTATAAAACACTCAAATACCTAGTAGCCTTTCCAAAGGAAAAGGTGAGAGAGAACTAGATTTTTCTAGAAAAAAAAAAGCTATTAGATAGCTTCAGACAAATAAGGTGTATCATGAAAACAGTGGTATGGTATTTTTGTGAAGGAGAAAAACTAAAATTTGTTACAATTTTTCCTATATGAAATAATTCATTTGCTGACTAAACACTGTAGGAGACTGTATAATTATGAAAGATAAATCTCTATCATGTTATTTGAGAGGTTTCTTAGAAGTTAAATTGCTACTTTTGGCGGAATTCACTCCAGAGGGTCAAGTTACACAGTATTTTGAGTTACGTGAACATAATTGCACATAATTCAGATTTTTATTTCTTTCTAAGTAATTTAAATTTATTTTTTTTTACCATCCAGCCATCAGTAGTTCTTATTCTGTGCCCCCTCTCTTTTGTACTTGGGAAGACGTTTTACCTCAAGTTTTTGTTGCCTTACCAAAAAACAGTAACTTGAAGTTACTTCTTGTATCCATACTAGAATCACCATTTTCCCTCATCTCTAGAGATTTACTGTATTTGCTTGAATAATCGTTGCAGATTTCTTTATATAACATTTGTTTTTAAGGAAATCACATGCCATGCGTATGTTATCTTCATTATTTGCGTTTAATGGAAAACTGTTGTCCGCATTAACTTATGGTCAGTGAGTGTTCAGTCACTTGGTGCTTCTTCAGGTGCAGCCAATGTCTCACTTTGCCTTGTGCGGTTTGGGAAAGAAACTTTGGCAGTTTTCTTTAACAGAATGGATGAGTAAACCTAAGAGGAAAAAAAAAAAATCAGATCAAATCATCGCACATACTGAGTTCTGAGTGCTGGGTGATGTATTTTAAACAAGAAAATTTTTATAACAAAACCATGTCCGCTTTTGTTTTCCTGGAAATGTGGGAGAGAAGAACCATGGGCAGTAAGTGTTAAGTCACATTCTGTGGTGCTTTACTGTCAAAAGGCATTAGAAATTGAAGGTCAGGGTAAAGAATCTTGAGTAACACTTAGTATTCTGCAAAACCTTAACTGAAAGATCTCAAAGCTTTTCTGCAGACGTTAAGCATTTTTATGTGCTGGCATGTAGAAAGTAGGGGGGTTTTTTGGTTGGTTGGTTGGGTGGGGTTTTTTTATACTGTAGGATACACTAGTATTCCACCAAAGACAGGCTGTAGGCTGTCTAGAAACTCCTGCGTAGGGCAAATTTTATACCTGATTGTTCTCTTTGTTTTCATTAATGTTCTTCTAGTTGCATCTTGTTGTTTGTGTTTTTTTTTATGTACAGTTAATATGCCTCTAATAAAAAAAATATTGGTAAGTATATTTTATGATTACTTGAATGATTTTTGCTTTTAATAAAACCTTTACTCCATTTTTAGTGTAGCTTAAAAGGACAGTTCTTAGATGAAGCCTGTCATGTTACCTCTTTTCAACATTACGGTTTTATGCATAATTTTGACTCTTTAATTTTTCCCTATTAATTCAGTGCTAAAAGGGAAAGTAGGTTGACTGGTATTTCATAGTAGTTTACAGACACTATGAATAAAGTTCTTTGCTATGTTCCCTTGAGTTTTGGATCCCTGTTGTAGCTCTAAGACGCTTAATTAATATTTTTTATTCAGTCATTTTATTGACCCAAAGTAACCATGTTAAGTTGATGTTTCCTCTATTGCACCATGCACCAGATTAAAAGAAAAAAGTGTGGAAAATGTTTAGCTGTGAAACATCTTGTTTTGAAAGAGATTAATGTTGTTGTTATGCCTGCAAGGTGCTATAAAGCTAATGTGTTTATTGATGTAAAAATGTGCTGGTTTTGTTGAGGTTTTTTTGCTGTTCAAACCATTATTTCAGAGGCTGAGGTTTTCGTGACAACCACAAGGATATCTATGATGATATATGTATATCTGCATTTAAATTTGGGCAAATTTAGCTTCATATTAGGAAAATTAAACGCTCAAATTACGTGTATGGGCTGTATCAGACAGTTTAAAATAAGATTAATTCTATGATCAAAAAGCGTTAGCTTGTCAGCAACCAATTCTCCATTCTTTAAGCATTTAAGTAGCATTGCTAAACAAATCCCTTATGTTATGAATTTAATGTAAATAAACTTCATTTCGTAATTTATTTCACTAAATTTTCAGTGTTAGGCATTTAATTTGAAAGCTGTTGTCTCCAAAAATTTTAGTGAATGGAATAGCGTATAATGATATCTTTATAAAGAAAGTTCTCTCATACTGGTAATGTGGTAACCTTGAAAATGTAACCGTCATGTGTTTTGCTCATAAATAGTATAACTAAGAATGAATCCTTTTGACTAAATGGAAGTAACCTGTGGGTCTGTTTCTTAACAGCCTCTTGTGATGTTTTCATTCTAATCCTGTCATATTCTAGCAAGAAATTGTAGTAGTCCTTGCTTTCCTCTCTTTTAAGGCTGTAGAAGAAGTGGAATGTGAATACTGAATAGTTTTTAAATTATATGTATTTAAATTACCTGAGTGTTTGCTGTCTGAGATGAGGATTGAATTTTGTGTACCACTTTCTCAGGTTTTCAGCTGAGATTTGTCTTTTGAATTTCTTGGAAATACTTCCTCTTTGAGCTAGCAAGTTGATGGCACATGGTATAATTTTCCCAGGATATTTAGTGAAATGCAGTGTATTTGTTAGATATTGCTTAAATGGCTTCTTTTTCCCTGTCACAATCCTTTGTATTTTGGAATGTCTCCTTCTCTTGACAGTTGGTGTCAACTTTTAAGTTGTTGGCTGATGATGGAAAGCAGAAGACGCATCTACAGAGGAGAAATGAAAGTAAGTTCATAATTTGAATCATGAAAAAATAATCATGAATAGCAGTGTGCAACATGCAGGACAGGTTGGTTAACCTGCTTTATCCCATAAAGCGAAGCTTTTTTTACTGATTCCTGAAATCGCAATTTGAGGAACCGGAGCAGTTGAGCACATCAAACTTCAATGACTCTGAAAGACAGCAAAGAGCTTTAGATAGCCGTATCGGAAGGCAACACGTTCATGCTAGGGAAGCTTTTCTTCTCTTTGTGTGACTTTCCACTCTGTTTTCTTTCCCAGATGACACATACTGGATGCCCTCTTGAGACCATAGAAAGACCAGTTATCCTAGAGGAGACGAGAGTGTTTGTATGATCTTCCTTCATGGAACCAAAAAGAAGTTCTTAACACGCGGCATGTATGCTGTTTTATAATAATATACTAAGATGTGCCTTAGTGTTGAATAGTGGCATTTTTTTAATCTTTGCTAAATAATGAAGTTCTTTCAGCTCTTCTGAAGAGTCTCCTACCAAAACTATTTAAAATAAACATCCTTTAAACTATAGCTTGTCACTCTTCAGTGACCTTTGTCTGAGACAGTAGGCTAGTAAGTACCACAGTAGAAAAGTATCAAGGCAGGCTGTGTCATCCTCTGGTTTAAGGCTGATAATGACTTAACCTTTCTTGAGGATAACCTATGAAGTTTCTTCAAGATTGTTACAAGAGAAACTTCAATGCACAATACTTCTATTGTTTATAGACTTTCTTGGAACTTAATATTGATTCAATTTTAACTAGTAAGACAGACATTAAAGTAGAACATACCTTTTAATACCCTAAAACATTTCTATTTGATAAAGAAAATTCATTGTCCTCTGAGTTCCTCAGAAGGCAGTCTTGATAACGTAAAAGGAAATGAAAGTACAACCTGTATTTAAGATACAGCAAACCAAAGCTTTTCCTAGGAAAACTAATGCAAGTTACTTGTGGGTGGGAACATATAATAATCCACTCTGTCCAGAACTACTCTTAGTTTTTTTCAGTGGAGTGAAAGATAAAGCTTCCTCCCTTTTTGCAGTTGTTTCCCTTAGCATATTTAAAATACCGGTGAGGGTGTAGTGCCAGTATCAAGCCAGACGTTACATTTGTATGGTCTTCAAGTATCAGAAGCAGTGTTACCATGAAAGATGTTAGAATGATGATCCTGGGAGTTAAAGTTCAAACCTTTAATGGATATTAAAAATAATGAACTGAGTACAGCATAAAACTAAAACATACTGCAGTTAGAATTTCGGCATCATTCTTCTATTTGACCCTTGGTTGTTTCATAGTGATTTCTTTGTCCATTCTGCAGGGTTTTAAAACCTTCCTAGTTTCTCCCCTAGATAGTGTCCTGTGCTCTTCACTTGTTTAATGCGCCTTTTCTCTCAAATTGGGGAACTGATGAACATAACAGAATTCAAAATAATTATCCCCAGCTTGTACTTTGCTGCAGTTTGTTGCTTTGGTTTCACAACCCCAAGGACTGTGTACCTAAAAGTTTATCTTTCTATTAATAGCAACAGATACAGTTGAGGGGGGAAAAAAGATTATTGTCTTCACATGTAAACCTGTATCAGCAACACCTTTTGGAGTATCCTACTACACCACCACGAATAGAGTTAAGTGAATTTTGCTTTTTTACTTAGCCATTACAATATTTTTTTAGATGAAGGTAGCTGAGTTTTACAAGAGAAGTCTTAAGTTTAATCTCTTAAATTTGCTAAACTGAGGCTTGTAAGGCTTTGTTTCTGTAAGTACGTTTCCAGTGATTGAATCAGCCCTTTTCCCCTGTAGCTGCTAAGTTTCACTTCAACCAATTTTTGCGGATACGTGCTGAGCTAAATCACAGAGCTGATTGGGCTGCAGTAACAAGCAGCAGTAGAGAACATCTTAGCCAGTTTAGGCTATGTATTTGCTGCTGAATGGGAAACCACAGACTAAGAAATACAGCTTTTGGAGTAGTCTGTAGGGAATTGTAGTCAAATTCCTACTTTTTCAGGGGGAAAGCATTTCCGTAAGAGGAGTAAACACAGTGAGCTTTCAGTAAAACAAACAGCTGCAAGTAATGAAGCTATTGGATCAGTTCCTTTGGAAACTGTCTGCTTTTTATGGCTGGATCTCCAGAGATTATATTAGTTGTGTATATTTCAATTAACTGCAGCCACTAGAAACCTTTTTTGAGTATGACCTATACATCCTTCAGTGTAAAGACTTAAAGGTTTTGATGCAACTTTTATAATTTGCATGCGTGTGATGTATCTTTTTAGATCTATGCAAATTCATCATGTTTTGTTCATCCAAGAAAACATATTGCAATAGGAGCACACTATTGCAGTTACAGAAGACTCATTTTCAATATAAATTCGGAAATTTCAAATGTTGTTAGGTAGGATTTTAGAAAGTAGAAAACTAGTCTGCTACCCAGGAAGACATTCATCACTCGCATCTTAATTTTTAATTATTTATATATGAAATCTTATTACTCAAAATGAATCCTAATACTGTGAGTAATGAGAAAGAATTCAACCTGAAAGGAAACCTTTAGAAAAACTGAACTTGATAGTGGTGACAGTATAAGAAGTCAGGTGAAGTCTTAGCTACATTGGACCGTTACTACATTCCAGTTATTTTCCCTTACACACACGACACGCTTGTTTACGTGCAGCTATAATGAAAACGTAATTTGGTTTTATTTTCCCTGATGTAGATTAACAGAGTAGTAAAGAAGAAAAGGGATCACATTTTTTATCATGTTAAAAAGAGGGTGGAGTTCAGCAACAATCCTTACGCTCTCTTGAGCACAAAGTTGTCTAAACAGATTGTTGTAAAATTGCCATTATACTTGGATTAGAGTGTCTTGCTGATCCAAGCTCACTTCTCACTAGGTGAGCTACTCAATGAAGGGAAATGAGATTTCATCTCCGGTCTCCATAGAAGCAGGCAAGATGCGCATTTAGTCAGTTTGTGTTAGGGAAGTAGGGCTCCCTGAGGGCTCTGCGGAGCATTGTTCTTCTCTAGGACAGCTGTGCCTCTTAAACTGTTGGTAGGCTTGTACACTTCCACCAGGCAAAGCTGGCCCTTCCTAGTACAGTTGATCCATAGATGCTATTATATATGGGAAAGTTTATTCATTTTTGAAATGAAACAAACAAAAGAATTCTACATGAAAGTGGACCTCTTTTCCTGACTGTGAGCTTTCACACAGTGATTTAACTGCGCTGGGGAGCTGCTGTTTAGCAGTGGTATCTTGGAAGCTTTTAACGTGCCATTGTATTTCAGCAGTAATAAAAATATATCTGCTGGCTTCTCACATATGTGGTTTGTGTTAATGTATTCTTTATTTGATGGGTTTACACAGTCCTTACAAATGCGTTGGTTCTTTCCATCAAAATAAAATGTATTGTTTGAGAGAGCTTGTAATACACTTGCACTTTTATGAGAGTTTATTCATCACATCTCTTCTATGTCATTTGTATGTTACCTTGCATAAAATAAATTGGGGAAGCAAGAGGAGGGAACTATGACAAAATGTTTTAAAGGTCAGTCTCTTGCTAATCCCTATTTAGAGTGGATAAAATATATCCGCCCTGAACTTTGGACTCCCTGCAAGAACAGCCATATTCTCTTCCTCATAGGTGATGCCAAAGCTGGTAGGAATTCTGCTGAAAAGAATCTCCAAAGAAAATACAAAGCAGCAAATGAAGAGTTGCCTCATTGCAATAAAAGATCAATAAGAAGCAGCAGCAGCAAATGGGAACTTTACTGTGAGTGGAATATAGAATACGTGCAGGCAAGATGCTTCTGCTTTTAGTCTTTTATTTAATGAGAGTAGAGGTCTTTATCAAGAAACATGAGAATTCTGTACAGCATCTGACCAAACTGTCTGTTACCAGTCACTTCACAGCACAAAGAGATTTGACCTGACTGTAAACTGATTTGCTTGAGTAAAATGTACACTAATTAGGTAAAGGTCAATAATTGATAAACTTCACTCAGTCTAAACTCAAGTAATAATTGCTGTCTATCAAGCTAAATATATTTCACTGATGTATCTGTTTCGGGGCAGACGTAAAGCGCTTTCTGCACCTCACCCATATTATCCAGTAGAGTCTCTTGTCTTTTATTTAATCTGCTGAAAAGAACATGCACTGAGGAGGAATATGTTTGCTAGAGACCATATTAAGTCAGTACTGTCTTTTTTTATTTGTGTAACACCTTGCATTTTAGAGATGCTGTAAAAACAGTTTCAGTTTAACTATCATGGTGTTCTTTCTCCTAGCATAGGAAATCTGCTTTCTCTCCTGCATTTTTTTACACAAACATAGCTCTACTGCTCTGCTGTCAGTTTGACAGTGTGTATTTTATTTGTGCATAGTGTCTAGAGAACCGCACCCTGTGACTTCCCTGGTTTCGGAACCGGGTCAGGATTGTTAGGAGGATTAGCCGTCCCTTGGACCCATAAAGTTAGTAATGCTGAGATATAAAATTAAAGTGTTTAGAAAGAAGGAATAGTTCTATGTATTTATAGGTCTAATATTCACCAATTTCATGGTGCTTCTCTAATATTATTTTGTTTCAAAATTTGGTGATAACTGAAATCTAGAGAAAAAACAACACAGATGAAGATAGATTTTCAAAAAAATTATCTTCTCTACTGCGACAGCAGGCTGAACAGTGTGATTGTAGAGGTCATGTCACAGAGCCACTGATAAGGCGCTTCCTCTTCCACTGGACACTGGGTGGAAGTTACTGAAGCTGCAAACAGCTACGAGAAAAGCAGATTCATCTGTTTAGGTTTCACAAGAGTGTCCTTTAAAAAGTGCAATGGGTTCTGTCAGCTCCTTGTATTTTTACCATTCCCATTATCAGCAAGTTCTGTGTTACAGATTGCGCATGACTAGAAAAGTTAAAAGTTGATCAAAGAAAATTAACAAAATAACTATTTTGTTCTGCACATAGTTGTGCAAATAAACTTAATTTACTAGGAACATGCATATCTAAGCAAAGGTTCTCGATGCATGTGCTGAAGTCAAACAAAAAAATTAGCAGCCTTTCTCCTGCCTGCGGAAAGCCTCTGCCTGCACATGCTGTTAAGGTGAAGCAGACAAGCCATTACTGTGTCCGTAGATGGGTAGCTACAGTAGCTGCCCATGAAACCATACCTTGTTAATCTCTGCACTCTTTTATGGACTGTTAGAGTATGTGATGGGGTAAATGAATTGCAAGGTTAACCAGCTGCAGTTGTGAAATGGAGACAAGCTTAACTAGATGTGATTTGAGAGATTAGAACTAGAGTCTCTACAGGCAATCCAGGCAACGATTTCTCCTTTTACTACAGAAGCAAGAGGGTAATTTTTTTTTAACAATACAATATATTTTTCGAAGTATGGGTGAAAAGCTGGATAAAACTCTCTGAGGTTCAACTAATTTGGTAATGAGCTAACACAGCTTGGTATGCAGTAGCTGTATTGATGATCAAGTCTGTAACCACCAGAAGAAGATATTAGCAAAACTGAAAATAGGAGTAATTGGACCATGTTCAGACTTTAAATAAAGGTCTTTGCAAAAGAGCAGAGACAGCAAGTGTTAAATATTCTGATCTTCCTAAAATGGAATTCGAGTCATCTTGTCAATGAAACATAAGTTTATTAAATATGCTATAGAATACTGTATGAGAAAGTTAGTTTTATCTGCTAGTTTTTCTCCTTAATTTCAGCTGTATGTATGCTACTGCAGTTTCAAAACATCTGGGTACAGCAATTTTTTTCTTTTCTGCACCTGCAAGTGTAAGTACACACATAAACAAAAAAGAAATTAAATCTTTCACAGAGCCAAAGAGAAAGAAAAAAACCAACCAGCCATGAAGCTCAGGGGAGCAGTATGACAAGTGCTGAGCTGTAAACAAGCTTGAGAGGGATTTAATTCTTATGACAAGCGCCAGTGGTAGCATCTCACATGGACTCAGCATATGCACACATTTCAGAGGAGGAATCACAGAGGACTTAATGCAAATATAAAAAAACTCAGAGCACATCAGCCTATACTGTTCTAAAAATAGCCTCACAAATCAGGATAAGCTAGGGTTGTAATTATCTTGATTTTTCAGAATTTTGCCACTTGTAAGAGGGTTTCTGGTTTATGCTTACACTATAATTAGACTTTATAGCATATAAACTGCAATGTCTTTGGGGCAGGGATTGTGTCATATATTTGTAGGACAAGTACAAGACCTCATTGCATGGTGTTTTCAGGGTGTTAATACAATATAAAGGCTGGGTAGTAGCTGCTGTACTCGAGTTTTAAAGAAGCTTATTGTAGATCAGAAGGTTTGTTGTTGTTTGGTAAGGAAAGAGAACTGAGATGTAATTTGGTGTCCAAATTAAATTTTAAAAGCCTCTAACGCACACTTATTCCTTAATTGCAGGCAAGTCCTTTCTCTTTCAAGCATGCTCATAACTGCCTCATTTCTCTAGCAATGTTCTGAAAAGTACATACTGCAAACCATACCCTGCAGTCTGTACTTAAGCAGATTTCCCCATGGCAGTTGATGAGTTAGTGCTGCAAGATGTAGCCAGTTTTCACAACCTTCAGGCAGCTTTGAGAGGCATAGTGTGCTCCCTGTGCTCCAGCCACTACACAGGTTTGACTTGTTTAAAAAAAAGAAAAGAGCAGCGCTCCATTTGCCTTAGATCTTCAGTCCAGCTGCTTTCTTTTCTGCTTTCCTTAGTCTGTGAAAAAATTAATGTAAAGGTTAAATTCACTGGCAAAGGGTTGATAATCCCTGGAGATATGGGTTTGGATTGTCTGCAGGCCTAGCCAAAAGCTATTGTGTTGGATTGTGGTTAGCTGAAAAAAATGACTACTTTTTAACCATAGTTTAGATTTCATTACAAAAGGAGAGAGTCTCTAGGAAAAACGTGTCTCTTGGACTCAGTCTTTCTTGCTCACTTAGATGACTGACAATTGGAAGGACGTGTTATTTTACCAAAGTTCTATTATGTTTTAAACATTCTGAATTTTAAACACAGTTTTACAATACTTGTATTTCTGGATTTAAATGTGAGGAATTTTTTTGTGTGCAACTTACCCTTCATTTGTATGATATAAATACTCAGTTTCTTAACATGTTTCTGGATGTGTGTTTTGGACATCCTCCGTACTGCAAATGATTGAAAATGGTCTTGCATTTGTAGTTGGAATAAATAACCTCAAAAACAACAATTAATAGGCTTGACTTCACAAATGGAGCAATTTCCCACTTTTGGCAGGGAAAGCTAGAGCTACTCTTTCTCTCTCTCACAAATGCAGTAACATCTTCTGTTTTAAAATGATCTTTTAATTCTGATTTTTATTTCTATAATCTTTCTTTTAAAGACAAGTAAGCATAAAAGGAGCTCATATTGTTTTGAAGTTAGTATTCTAATGCTTTGCAGAATTGTAAATAGGCTTTATGTCTTCTAGGAGCCTATAATTATTTACTTTACCGATTTAAAATTACCTGGATAGATCAGAGTGTGGGAGAAGAACAGAATGTCAAAATCCTTTTTTACCGGGTGACTAGAAAGAATTTTTTAAAAAAAACCCTAATTCTTTGTTGCCAGAGCAGATGGAAACTCCCAGTCTGAACTGTCCATTATTTGTAGAAGTCTGGGGAACCATGGCAAAGGAAAGACTCAAATACTGAAGATACGTTAAACAAGCATTAAAATTCAAGCATCTCTGAATCTTGAAAGCCAAATCCCAATGTAGTTTGGATCCTGTAACATTTGTTTTCTTTTTGAATGTTGAGCACAGTGCTGCATATTGCAGAAAGCCGCATAATTATTTGCTCAATATTCTGGGACTTTAAAGAGCTCTTGTGGGAAGGTAAGCCAACATGTTTCCCTCTTAAAATAATCTTTTATGCAGATCAAGAGCTAGTATCTGACATAGCAAAACAAGTTATAGTGATTCCATTTATACTGACTGCAATGCTTCAAAAGAAACGTCATACCCCTGTCATCAACTTTATTTGTGGCAAGATATAATAATTTTGACTTTTCTGAAGAGCTTCTAGAAGAAATGCTATATAATATGTTCAGGCCTAAAGGGTCTTGCTGAAGTAGCCTACTTGCTAAAGGAGGCTGAACTGTTACTTTGCATACTTTATGGATTCCTGATTTTCAGATACTCCCCATGAAAG
This sequence comes from Tauraco erythrolophus, assembly GCF_009769465.1. Classification (NCBI taxonomy): domain Eukaryota; kingdom Metazoa; phylum Chordata; class Aves; order Musophagiformes; family Musophagidae; genus Tauraco; species Tauraco erythrolophus. Next base: position 15,241,455 of record NC_141478.1, on the reverse strand, counting down.
AAGGTCTGGGTTATGCTAAATATCTCATAGTAATTTTTAGAATTATAATGGATTCTCATGTTCTACTTGTCTTGCACAAGTAGATGAAAATAGAGGAGAGCTGCTTCATTGCTTATGGGCTTATCTGCTAACTTGACACAGGTAATCCAGGAAACTGTTTTTTACAGACCACTGGGCAAGCATCTTTGCCCATCGTTGGTTTTGTGTATTACTGCTGTTTGTAGAGAACATGCTAAATAAGCTACATCTCTCTTACAGACTTCTTTTGCTGCTTTTATTTTTAACATCCTCTGTTTCGTTATTTTTCCAGTATTTGGCTTTTTCTTTGTGCAGTAGCAGTTGGAAGGGTGGTACTGGGAGGACACTGGATACTGTGGGTGGTACTGGGAGGACACTGGATACTGTGGGTGGTACTGGGAGGACACTGGATACTGTGGGTGGTACTGGGAGGACACTGGATACTGTGGGTGGCAGTAGAACTGCTCATTTTAGTTGTCCTGGGATTCTGATCTGTTGAGTAAAAATTAATACAGACAATAGGCAAGGCTGTGGTAGGCTGCTGTGCCTATAGGGTTTCTATTAGTTTTGATATATTTATATAGGTGGTGATGCTTAGGTATACACATTATGATTCTTTGTCAACCTTGCTCTTCTAACTGGGGAGGGCAAGAAAGTCCCTTTTTACCTAAGCTGTGAGTAAAGACTAGTTACGTGAACACAGATCTATAATAACTAAGCCCTTAGGTCAATCAAAAGACAACTATTTACTACACTATACTGCTCTTATAATGTCCCTATAATATAGGAACAGATTATGACACACAATATAGGTATATATGGCTGGTGTTTTGTAAGCTTTCTATGCAGAATGTTTTGCTGAATTTTATAACTTGATTGAACCAAAGTTCTGTGTCTCTTTCAAAGGTAGAAGACTGGATTTAGAAGACAGGTTACTGAGGTAAGAGGTAGTTAACTGTTATTCTAGGCTTCCTTGTGCTTTAGTGTTTTGTAGCCGGAGCAGAGTGTGCTGGCCAGGCTCCCCCTCACACCCCTCCACTTCCACTTCTTGGGTACCCTGGGCAGCCAGCAGAAGGAGCGACTTCAGGCCCATCCTACTGCAGATGTCATAGTTTTGATTCTAATTATTGTAGCAAAAAGACTGCTGCTTTCATAATAGTGAGGAGAATTTCTACAAACAAAGCAAACACCTGCTTCCTAAGGAGCATCTCCATTTTTTTCTAAGTAACAGAAATTAAGTTGACTGAACTTTGCTGTATGCTCTGTTATTGAACCTAGCTCACCCTTCTAGTGCTGTAACTAAAAGCAAGTGAAGAGCAAGCTGCCAGTTTATTTCTTCAGATAGCTTACAATTTAAATCTTGCTTGTTCTGCATTTAGGAGTGAGATGGTACTTTTAGTCCTCTGCTTGCATATATTGGTGTGAACATTCAGAAGGTTAAAAATACACATTTACTAGAGTTCTCTTAGTAAAAGACAGAAATTCATTCTGCATGATGAAGACGACATTCACCAGAACACAAAATTACCTTAAACACATTGGCTGAGTTAAAACCTTGCTCCATTAATTTCAACCCTCTGTGGATGCACAGGCCAAACATCAGTAACCTGCAAGATTTGTTAAAGGCTTTACTCTTCTAATTCCCACTGGGGTATTTTAATGTTGACAGCTGTTAAAATTCTCAGACTGGAGCTTCACATCCATATTCTCTTCCTCACAGACACCTGTAATGGGATTCATCTGTTTTCTTTGTTATTCCCTCTGCTCATTTAAATGTAATGTGCATTTCTCATCACACCACTGGATTAACTTTTATATAAATTACTAAAATGTGTGCGCGCGCACACACACACACTTGTCCCAGAAAAACAGAGCATGGGATTTTGGTTTTGAATATAAAGCTGACCAAAGATAAATACAGCACTGTAATCCTCATGCTTTTCTTTAAAACAAAAGAAAATTTTTATTATGTGGCCAGTAAGGTATGTCCTTTTGAAGCCCCTCCAGAGGTTTTCATCTTCCTTATCCTCTCATCATTAAGCGATGTTCCAGGAGTGAAGGAACTCATGCCATTTATACGTCTGGTGTTTTACTACCAGTCACAAGCTCCCTCCCTGCCCCTCCGGTCAATCTCTTCTGATTTATATTAGCTGGAATCATGGCTTTGCTAATTTTTTTCCTGGGAGGGGTTAGCCAGGTATGGGGTGGGTATTATATTGCTTCAGAGATTATTTGTTTCCAGAGCCTTTGTTCTGCTAATGATGTGTTAATGGGATGTGTTAATAATAGGTATTTTAACCTGATGTCTAATTGAGATTCCTATTGAACCAGTCTTGTTTGCCTTGGTTGATCTACAGTGCAGGCAGTTCAGGATGCCAGCCTTGTATTTGCACTTGAGTTAACTCAAAAATGGCTTGGGCACAGTGATTGGTAAAGCTGAGAGAAGGTGGTTGAACAGTCTGAGACAGAGCTGTTAAGCCATAGAAACTCTTGGGCTGCCACAACTGTGTTCCTTGTGACACCTCGCTCAGCCCATTTGAAGACGTCTTGGTGAGTCTCCACTGTACTGTGGTCCCCACAGGGATCGTCACAGAATAGATCTAGCACACCAATTAAAAGTGTAAGATTAGCTGAGATGTAGTCACCGAGAATCTAATCGGCAGAAGATGCATGCTGCAATGCTGGTCAAATTAAATTCTAGTAGGAAGTCAGACTTGTATGTATCTCATTTAATTCCCCCTTCAGTGAGCAGAGAGCAAAAGAATAACTTAATCTAGATGAGTCAGTGTTATCTATCTCTCTGCGAACACTCTTCCCGTGCCAGCAGTGTTGCCACATAGATGGAAGAAAGGCCTGCTGGCATGATGACTCTGGCTGCCATATTTGCTTTTACAGCCTGAACATGAGGCTGGCAGGCTGTTTGCTCGTCAGTCAAGGGTGGCTTTTTGGGATAAAGTGCTTAGATGAAGCTGAGGTCCTTGTAGTTGTTGACAAGGATTGGGGGTTAGACTTTGGTAATTTAGTAATTGGTCTAGTGGTCTTGTGATGAAAAACGGTAATGCAGAGAAAAGATGTAAAATACTTCATTTGCACAAAATCAGTTCTAGTCTGCCCTGGCTTTTAATTTTAGCTACTTAAGAAACTAGAAATAACATGCTGCTATTTTAACTGTACAACTTTGGCTTTTTAACTCCAACCCTTATTTTCTTTTTTCACTTCTACTACAGCTGCGTGCAGAAGCCCAACCCAGATTGATAGTTTTGGTATATATGGTATAAATACAGTGTATATATTTTCTTGTTGTTACCTAGGTAACAAAAAATCCTGTAAAAAGTTTACAGTGAGAGGTTGGAGAAAGGATGGGTTTTAATGGATCAAAGTCAGAAACATGGAGAATAAGCAACTTTCTAAAATTAGCCCTCAATGAAAATCAGATTAAGCAGAGCGTATATCGTACTTTTAGTAGAGCTAGAAACAAAATATTTCCTTAATTTTCATTCCAATGTTTTCATTTACAGGACCTTTCCTGAGCAAGTGACCAAGGTGTAATACTCAAAATATACAGGGAGAAGCATCAATCAGATAGAAGATTTATTTTGGAACAGTACAGATAAGTTCAGTGTTACAAAAAAAAATAATACCCTAAAACAGTCTGTATGAAGAATGAAGGTATGTTTTGAATCTTGCTTTTATTTTCTATGCTGTAAAACTCAATCATATTTACATAGTTGAATAGGAAGATTTTGACATCTCATATAAAGCCTTTTCCTGTCATACCATAAAAGCAGAGTGTACAGTTTCTAATAGTAAAAATATTTGCTCTTTTTTAACACATACTGCTATAAAGATGTTACCTGTGCATCAAGCATAAAGAATGATGTTGTCTTGTTATAATATGTCAAAATATTCTTCAATGAGGAAAGGTATATAAAATGTACAAAGCAGGGTAAAACGGCTACTAATACCTTCATTACTGTCTGTCAAAAAATGACAGTCCTATCAGTAAATGAATGAGCTAGAAAGAATACGTGGACAGCTTATAGAAATTGCTTTCACAGTGATCTCTGAACACAGAAGGTGCCGTTTTAAGCTTTCAAATATTAATGGAATTATTTTGGCAATAGCAACATATGAATGTGTTGGGTGTAAAAAGTCTTTTATTCTTTATATTCCATAGTTAGGCTTTGGAGTATTTTTCAAGTTTCAAATACCTTTTGTGAAATATTAGTGCGTTCCACCCTTTAAAAATTGTTTAGTCACTAGCATTATTCTGGACTCTAGAATTCAACATACTAATTACACTTCTAACAAGTAGAGTTGTTGGGGTTTTGGCCTTTCAGAATTAATGGACCTCTTTATCTTCCTTGGAGCATATCGGAGCATAATACTACGGACAGAATGCTGCCCTGACCATTGGTTCCAGGACCTGATGCTAGGGCATATGATTTTTGAGGCTCATTCCAACAATAAATTACAGTTTTAATGATAGTTCTGCTAACATGGCAAATAGAAAACGCTTTTCATAGATTAAGCAACATAGCTTCCATTAAACCTCTGCAAGGACTAAAGACCGGTAAATTCATAACCACCTAAGTGTTCATTTGTTGTACTTCCTGTTGAATTATTGAACACCTTCCTCCTTCCTACTTTAAGGTACAATCTGCATTAGAAATAGTATTACTAATCAGATTACCAAATCTTAAATCATATATACTGCTTCTGCTATTTTAAATCTGTACGTGAGGTTTACCTGAGAATCAGTGAAAGGAGACTATAGTTCTCATAAATTAATTGATGAATATTTATATACCAGATGGTTTTTCAAGTGCTAGCCAAAACGGATGGTGTTCAAACCAGAGTAATTGACAAAGATTGAAGTAAGAAATTCATGAAAATATCCATGGAGGGGTAGTACATTTGTGACTTCTAGTAGCCAAATGATGTATGGATTTGGAAGTACAGCTTGCCTATTGCTGGTACGTTCTTGAGCTTCACATTCATGATTGTGCATCTGATGCTGTAGTTAATCTGTGCATTTAAGAAAATGCTTACTGCTGTACGATTAGCAAAGGCTGGAAGTGTTACAACTCCAGTAACATGAATATCCATCCACAGTATCACTGAGAAGTAAAACTGTGACTGAGTCTCATTTTGCTATGCACACTTTGAAAGGCAAAATCTTTGTTTACTGGTTAAGGATTGAAGTCTGAGACATGGGGGAAGAGAAAGCAGGGGAAAGGTGATGGTTTTTTTTGAAAGGCACATTCCAGCCTTTACTTAGTTTATGTCTGTTTTATATAGTTTAAGTTAGGTAAATTTCAGTGCATTTCTTTTAATGTATTTGTGCAAGCAATCCATCAGTTATCTAGGAGCGTTTGCTTACAGATTGAATTTTGGTGCCATCATCTGTCGGCAGTGTATAATTGCGACACAAGCTGATGTGCATCCTGAAACATCTAAGATTACATGTTTTGTATTGCTCATTTCTCATATAACTTCAATTCTCGTACTCACAGAAAGACCTTATATACGCTACTTTGAAGAAAAAAACCCATAGAAGTCTATACAATAGAGCAGCCATTGTCTGTACATGTCATATGTGAGTACTAGTGCAGGCAAAGCAAAAATTTTACAGGGAAATAAACCAGACAGCGTGAACTCTAGAACAGCATCTATAAAACTGATTTTATATAGTCATGTAGCCACTTTATGTCAAATACTACAGGTGCTCCTAAGATTTTGCAGCAAGAGTGTGTGCTGTAGTTGTTCTGTTTGGAAGCTTCCACTCTTTGGTTTGGTAAAGAGTTTGTCTGACCTGCATGAACAAAACTGTTTGGGATTAGTTAACAGTGGCTTAATTCTGCTGCCCTAGAAACTAGAGCTAAACCTCCCATTCGCTTTTCTGGGTATAAAGTATGCTGCCAGTATTCTGAGTTCTCTTCAATACTAGCATCTGCAGAAAGAAGAATGATTGCTTTCTTTGCTTTACCAAAATGATTTATTTAAATTCAGCAGATCATCCAGAGGCAAGAAGATTTTACATGAGTCTTACTTGCTGGTAGTAGATGCCTACACTGTCATCAGGCTTCTCTAACTGTGAGGTGTTGTAGTAGTAAGGTTCCTTTCCACATTTGTAGCTCGTTATCACTGGGTGAAAAACTTCTCTCCATTCATAGCCTCAGTCTCAGCCTCCATTTATCAATTTCTATCAGAGTCCAGCAAAAGAAATAAGTATGACGATGTTGGAGAGGTGTCTGAAGAGTCACACTTGTCAGAATGAAGAATGAGACTTGGCTACACCTCAGGGCTACGTGCCTGATGTTTTTGGGTGAAGGTTCATTGTCCAAAGATGTCTGTATCTGATTTGATCTTTTTCCTTTAACAGCCAGTGGAGAGAGACGCCGACATGATCCCACTCTGAGGCAGACATTTATAACTGGCAGACATACCTGCTTCTATCCATTGGCAGTAACAGCACTTCAGGCTCAAATGGAGATGCTACAGTCTCAACTTTGCTAAGATACAGTATGTCCACACTGTCACTGGATTTCTATTGCAGAGAAGGAAATTCCATGATTGAATATCTACAAAAGATTATCATCTGAAAAGGAATTACTTAAAAAAATCCCAGAGCCCTGAAACCCAGAACAACATTGTAGAAACTGTGCCAGGTCTGAGCAGGGGTTGGAGCAGACAACCACCAGAGTCCCGTCCACCTACAACTTGTGAGTGTTTCTGGGTTTAAAGCAGATTGTCTCTCACAAGGGTGAGAATCAAGGGGAAAGCTTTCTCTTGTAAAGCGTGCGGATTTTCTGTGTGTTACGTGTGATCCTTAGCAACCAAACAGATATATAACATTTATAACTCAATGACAGATCTGTACTGCACAGTGAGCTGCCCAGGTGAACTCAAAACTTGTCACTGATTTTTGCACTCTCTTAATCTTCCTGTTTATTCTGTGCTTCATTAAAGTCAATCTCTGCTGGACAGACTGTCACTCAGGCTAGGCCTGTCCTGCTGTCTGCACTCTCTGGGGAGCACCCTTCATCCTGATAAATGGTCTATTAGGAGAGCACGTGTCAGAGAGAAACCCTCCATGAAGCTAAATAGATTAGAGCCTCTTCCTTCTGAACAGTCTCAGTGGAATGGGGTAAGCATGATCGTTAAAGCGGATTTAGAATGAGAACACACTTTTTCCTCAGGACAGGAAATTGCTCTGACTTGAGAAAAGTACGGATTAGTTCCAGTAAATGTATAAAGGGGAGACTCTGGGCATTAGCACTCGCCACCAGAACAGATGCAGTGTGATGGTCTGGAAGTTGCTGAACTTCTTCACGATGCCCACTTGGGAATGGAGCAGATAAAGCCTTTCTCTGTGGAGGTTTTGTTACACCTTTCTGTAACTTACAGTAATTGCTAGCATAGAAGAGCAGTACTAAAAAAAACAATTAATATTCTTGCAATGCAGTTTAGCAACTGTAGCTGTGTTAGTGGGACCAGTGTAATAACCAGCAAACCTCCAGCAAAGGGAGAGATTTTCTTGTTCTTACAGACATCCTGTTCCCCTAGCTGTGGCATTGTACGTCGTTGCTGTGCTGTCCTTGACCCTCTAAACACATCACGGTAATAGCAAGGCCAAAAAATCCCTTACAAATGGAAAACTTGCCCTTGAAACCTTCTGTTTACAAGTGTGGCTTAGTATGAGGTACCACGCACCCAAATGCCTCTGATGCATCATCTGGTGCTGCCCTTTCCCTGGCAGGTTTCCCTGAGGTTTCCTCAGGCATGACATGGGGAGGGGAGAGAGGAGCTTGGATTGCTCCTGTTTGTTTCTTTGTGGAGTTTGAGAAGTGCTCTGGAGAGGAGGACGATTTCAATTGTTTCTGAGGTTAGTGGACATTTAGCAGAGATTGGCCTGTTCTCCTTCAGACCCTCAGAAGCAGCTTTGAGCTCCTGAGATTGCTGCTGCTTTTTTTTTTAATTCCCTCCCCATCAGTGTATTTACATCTTCCCTTTCTCTGCATTACTGAGTGGGGATGAAGGGAAAACTGATTCAGAGCTTTTCCTAACACTATTTGTGTCCTGAGCAACTATTTCCATTAGCAGCAAAAGTCTCCGTTTCTCTGTTCGTGAGCTTATTCGCTGCTCTGTGGATGTTTGAGGTGTTGTAGGGGTGCCTGTGGGAAAGGGAGAGCCTATGCAAAGAGTAGGCAGGCGACATCTTGGTGCTGCTTCTTTGTTGCTTGAAGGAACTAACACACAAAAGCTCTGATTTGCACCTTTGTTGGAGCCAGCCCAACAGAAACATCTTGGTTCTGTTGGCACCAAAGAGGGTGGCAGGTCCTCGTTGGTGGCATTTGTAACAAAATGGGGAGGGAATGCTGCCAGAAGACACTCTTGTGTGAAGAGTCACTATTGCCCAGGGAGAGGATAGAAAAATATTATGCTGAGAAGCTAATTTTAAATGAATTGAAGATAAATTTGCATTTTCTGGTAGAGCATCTTCTAGGAAAAGAAGTCAAATAAAATCACAAAAAAATGATAAACAGCAAATTCAATGTTAATTTAATGAAATATTGTAGACTTTTTAATAGTAGTAATAAAAATCTACAAGTATCATAACAATATGCATGTTGTAAACTCACGTAATCACATGCAGTTATTGTTCCTAAACTGCATCTTGGTTTTTGCAGCAGTAATATATTCTCTGTCTGCCTGGGAAGATTTGGTAGACAATGACTGCAGTGATGGTACAAAAGTTGAAAGAAGTAACATGGGGGAAAGGGAGTTCTGGAAGACTCTTTTCAGCTCTTTCTTTTGTTGTTATTTATTCAAATGCAAATCTTGGCCAAAAAAAAAAAAAAGAAATGTCCAAAATCTGATAAATATTCAGTAGCCTTGGTGGATTCATGAATGTGAGGCTGAAGTTATGGAAATGGTGAGTCATAGAGAAACTTGACCAGGGAAACAAGGCACTTCTGATATTTCGAAGTTAAAGGAAGTGCAGAGTATAGCAAACTCTTAAAATAAGCCAAGGCCTATAGTGTATTTTAGTGTCTTCTAACAGTGTACTTCAAAAGTCATCTTTTAAAAATAAACTCTGTAGGAAAATACTCACTTTGGTCATCTCCAGTCAGACCTAAGCGGTACTGAATTCAGAGAGCTATAATCAGTGCAGCCTTCTGCTTTCAGATCTGTGAATGACAAGCGCCTGTGAAGGCGTGGTATGTTATTGTTGGAAAAGAAAGTTGTGAAGAAGTCTGGGGCCAGGTCATCGTGCACAATTGTAGTCGTGAGCGTGGTATCTGGAAACGTCGTTCTGCTGTGACGGCGCTATTTCAAGTTCTGGTTTGCTTCAATGGAAGTAGCCCTCCCTGGGCTGAGATCCTCTCCCAGTCTGATGCAAACAGGCGCAAAAGCTCATTTTCCCTTTCTGTCCTTGGTAAATCAGTGTTTGTACAGTGTGGCTTTCACACCCTGGGCAAAGCGCAGCCAAAACGTGGCTGCTCCACGTGACTCCTGTGAGAATGGTACTAAACCCCCCTGCAGCACTGGGGATACCCTCCCCTTTCCTCTGTCAGTCCTGGAGAAGGTATGAGAGTGAGCTCCTCCACCTGAACAACATTATGGCGTGCTATAAATATGTTAATTCTTTAATTTATTAAGGTTAAAACTTACTTGACCTATTTTAAAAATGTTGCTGTTTCCAGGGTATCAACAATAAAAATAATACTTGAAAGAGACGTACAGGAAAGCTTGGATGCATGTCATGAATGTCATGTTATTTCATGGCTTTATGTTTAAGCATCTTAGTTACTGCGTCTACTTACAGTTAGAAGATTTCCAACTAGAACAGGTTCAAAACTTCGTTTCAATGAAACCTACATAGCATAAAAAGTAACACAGTAAACATCTTTGGGATGTAGGTTGAGATGGCGAAAATGTGGGGTTCAGTACTGGTATTGTTATTCTTGTCTTTTTTTTAATGTTTCTACCATTCCTTGTTTGCCTTTACAGTATGACATGAGTAAGCTTATGTTTAGCATTATTATTATTATTATTATATCATTTACTTGCAAGCTCTGCCTATTTTATTGCTGAACTGTAAATTTTTAGCAATATTTTTTAGAAAATAAATGTCAACAAGTGTCTAGTATTTTTTCTGGTTATACTCAGATCAGTTTAAACTGTTCAAATCTGAGATAAAATACAGCTTAGTAGAGTCTATATATAACCTTAACAGTCATTTAGCACTAACTAGGACTGGCCAGGAAATATTTAGGGAGGACTTCATACATTTTGGGATGAAAAACATCTTAGGGGTTTTTTTTTTTGTTTCACTGCTTCTTCAGGAAAGAGGGACACATTCTCTATCTGATGCAGTTGAGGGCATGGAAGGTGGATCTTCTACATCTAAGACTACTGGGTATTTAGGATCAGATATTATTTAGGATATATCTCACTTTATAGTCTCAACTTCCACATCCCTCTTTGAAAGCACGTTTGAAATATTGTTGTTTGTTTTCTTGCTTTCAGTTGGAGACAGGCTGCTACAAGGACTCAAGCTTGTGTCCTCAAGCTCAAGGTGTCCAGAGAAGGATTTGTGCAGAATTACTCCCTTCTACACCTTAGGTCTGGACCAGTTGGATGCTGTTCTCATCCCAGGCTGTGTGCAGAGTACTGGATGCTTTCCCATTACTTGCTAGTCCTTGGGAGCCAAGCAAGGTGGGTATTTGCTGACAAGCTGCCTGGAAGGCAAAGAGAATCAGTTTCTCAGATATTGAAATTCATAAGAAGAAAGGGCTTGCCTCTTCCTTCTCCCTCCCTTCCTCCTCCCCGATATAAAATAAAAATTTATGTCCTTCAGGAAACTGGCGTATTATATAACAAGTAGGTAAGATTGAATTGTTCCTTTCAAGTCGGTTTTTAAGAGGAAAATATTTAGAAAGTGCATCTTGCAGTCTAGATAACAGTAATTTTGTTTTATGCAGCTGCTAGTGAAGAGTCTGGTGTTGAAATGCAGTGGCACTTCTAAGTAGTAATCAATAAACATGAATTATTTAGGAGACACAGGATAAAAATGGGTGAGGGTTAAAATAGAATCAATCCACTGTATAAGCACTAAGGAATGTGCTTGAATTCCTAGCAAATTTATAGTGACATCCATTGGGAATCTCAGTTTACGTGCATAAAATCAAAGTGTAAGTGTATATTTCATTATCTAAATGTAAATAAATTCATATAGAGATTTCAACTAAACTGCATGAACTAACTGTTAAAGATCAAGTATGTTAAATTAGAACATCTGCAGTATATAAGAGCAGACATGTCTGGCCAGAGAGTGTGAGAATAGGTGACTGCATTTCAAATAAATAGCAAGCACCTAGAAATCATGTGAGGTCAGTCAGGGAGCAGAGGGATTCAGCTGACCACTGCATCTTAAAGCAACCTGGAAGGAAGAGACGAGACAATTCAGGAATAACGGCTTTCCCTGTGCAAGTGGTAGAGAGGAGCTTTTAACAGCATTCCAAGGTGGAGGAATAAAAGAGATCTGTAGTAGAAATGACAACACACTGGAGACAGACTGATTCAGACAATTTACTCTGCTTCACATCATATGCTTTTTTGAGGCTATAAGTGATCATTCAAAAAATTCTCGGATCAAGCACTCACGTCCAAACAAAACCAAGCAGAGAGGAGTCTCTATGTTGGAGGGGTAATGAGAAAGTCTCATTTAACACAGACATTGTGTTATTCACACTTTTTGCTTATTCTGTCTGCAGAAGTCAGGTCCCAGCAGAGCTCTTGGATCCTGAAGACACCTGATGAGAGATGTCACTCCAAACTCATTGACAGAGAAGTCACCCTATAGAGAGGAAGAAGAGCAATAGTCCTCACACATAAGTGAAGTGAAGCAAGGCCTGAAAAATGCTTCGCAAGAAGAGAAAAATTGAGGCCAGGAATTAGGCATGCCCAAAAGCGCACTTTGGAGAGCAAGCACCTGTGGGATGGTAAGAAAATGCCGAACAGGTAACAGAAACAAGAAAGAGGGTAGAGATAATCCCCCTGAAAATACTAAAATGAGCTTCTTAACCTACATTTGTATCTCTGTAGTACATGTCTGAATAGATATGGGGACAGGAAATGGTTATTTATAAGATAAAGCAAAAAGTAATATTGAAGGGGGAAGTGATTTATTTTTTTTTAAGCAATAAGTGACTTGCATAAAACAGAGTGAGATCGTGACCCTGTTTAAGCCAGTGGCAAAATCCCTTTGACTTCAAGTCACAATCAAGGCTCTTTACTCACAGTTCCTGGTCACTCCTCACCATGTAACATTACCGCTACCTCAGTGCTAGAAGCCCATGCTGGGCCCTCAGTTCTGTGCAGTTATATACACATATGCAAGTGCTGAAGTGTACATGGGTGACTCCCATTCTGTTGTTAGAGAAACTGGGGCACAGAGTTCCAGAGAGAGGACTAAGGCTCCTGACTTGCAGCACAGCACTTTGGCTTGGGAGCATGGTGCTTCCCGCTGCTCTGGGTGTCTCTGAGAGCCCAAGCTATCCTAGGGATGTTCTGGGAAAATGGGCCATCACCTGTTCCTGGAAAGCTTGTATCATGAGCATGAAACCAGTACTACTTTACAATTTGCAATGAGCAGAGGATGATGAGAATGATGATCATGCACCTGGGAAAGTGAGTGTCCTGGTAGCATAGTAGTAGCCTTTAATAAGTAGTGATGTATGCATTCAGATGCAGTACAGGTATGAAAATACTAATCCGTATGATGGTCCTGCTGTGTGAGTATGACAAGCATTGTTGCTGGCGTGCAAAAAGGCAGTAAGATAAAATAGTTTTCTGAATGCAGCAAATTACAGACAAAGCCAGAATTCAGGCACGCTTAATCCTCAGTCTGTGTCCAATCCCGGTAATTACTCGAAGTCTCTTTGCTGTTGTCACATACAAAAGGTAATTACATATTTAAAATGTTCCCCCGCTAGTTGCTTGGAGAGCTATTAAAGAACCCACATGCAAGGGATGAACAGAATGAGTCTGGAAGTTTCTCATTGTTTTAACAGAAATGCAGGACTGGCAAACTCCCCTATCACGTGCAGGATTGGTGCTCTGAATTGCAGAAGACTTTCATATCAATGTTTGAAGTGGAATTGACAAATCTGAGGATTCAGTCTACAGACTGTAAGAAAATTAACCTGAATATTGCAGCCCTTCAGTGTTTGGAACTTCCATTGCTTTCAGGGTCTGCAACATTAGCCCCTGGTTTGCAAAGGAAAAGCCTTACCTGACAGGCTTTTGAAGAATGTTCCTCTTTGAAGAAGTGATTCAAACCACCAGTTTATTCTAGAGCATTATTAGACACCTTCATCCCTGTGCTACAATTACTGGTTTCTTTGTGCATGGAGTGAATTAGTGTTTCAGCTGGATTTCATGGTTGTATTATCCAGTCAGAAGTAAAATCGGTTCATGCCAACTCTTTGAAATAACAAATTTGTGGATGCAATATCATGTTTCATGGGAACTGGTTACATTATGAGACGGAAAATATTTGCCTAGTAGGCTATTTAGCTCTTCTTTGAAACTGAACTTTTGGACAAGCAGGAGGACTTAAAAAGGGGGAAAAAAATCATGAAAAAAATCTCTGGATGAGTGGAAGTTTCAGCAAATTACTGATTACTTAACCGCATTATTTGCCTCAAGGGCAAAAACATCCTGTGACTTTGTTCTGCTGTTATCCTGTTGGAGTCGATCAGTTTAACACAGTTGTTCAAGCAAAGAATTAAGCCTACTTGTACGACTCTCACCACTGGGCACCGAGTATTGCCGAGGCAGGGAAAGCATGTTTCTGCTTCCCCTGCCTGCCTGGCTCTAAGCCTGACCCACCACCACCTTGCACTTGCATGTGTTTTGCTGAATAGACGAAGTGTGTGCTTATTCTCTTCTTCTAGCTCCACTAAAGTTTAAATTCATAACTTTAAAGTTCCTTCTGCTGTTATTTCCTTAGCTTCCTCTCCTGTGACACTTCAAAAATATGTCCTGCCCTATAATCGAGAGTAAAAGAAGCACATTGATATTGCTTTCAAACGTATGTATTCTCTAAAAGGCAAGCTCATGTGAAATGTTTTGCAGATGAACTTGGTTAAAATGTCAACAGTATAGATGGGTGGAGAGTGGAGATTTCCAGCATAGCCAACAGTAGAAGAAAAGTAGAAACTGCTTACCTTGATGTATCCTATAAAACTCTGTAGGTCATGAGCTTCGGGTGATGTGCCCTTACTAAAGCACCAGAAACGTTTCTAGACTGATTGCAGCAAAAGCAAAGGTGTTCAACAGTGATGTTCATCTGTTAGGACAGCAGAATGATCACCGATTCTTACATGAGTAACAGAAAGGTTAAGTTAGAGATCTTCAAAAGGAAGACTTTTTTTAGCCACGAGGGACAAGAGGAGGGGAAAAAAAGGACTAAAGAAAGTTGTATACAAAGAAGCTGTTTAATGCAGATTTGCCATAAGGCAAGATGATAACGCTTGAATGTTGTGAACTGCAGAAACTCCATGAACGCATTATATTTGAAACGCTTAATCTGTTTTACAAACTATGTACATTCTTCTGCTAAATAAGATGAATTGGGATTCAAGACACAGCACATCCTGACAAATCTCCTCCTAAAGGCATCCATTAATATAAATCAACAGTAGCAATTTTGTTTGATCATTTATTTGCAAGAATCATTAAGGTTTATTAGCATAATTATTCCCTGTGGGACTTCATGTCACATAAATGAAAAATGGCATTATCAATATTTAAAAGATAAGTGCGTAATGTTCAGAGTGCTTAAACAGTACTCTGCAGGTGGTGTCCAGCTGTAGCAAATTAGATTAGGTTTGATTTCTAAATTGTAGAAATATAATTTCAGTGCAACTGTTTATTTCAAAACTACATTTGCTTATTGTGCAAGGCATAAACACACAGCCAGACTCTATAGTTAGTTCTTACAGTACATGTGTGCGCATTGTTTTCTGATTTCAAGTAAGCAGCTTGTCTTAAGATTTCAAATGGGAAGCAGATGTTGCTTACTGGTAGAAGTCCTTTTGTGATCATGTCTTTTTTTACTTTTTATGGTTCTGTATGGTGACCTGAAATTTTCTTAGTGAAACAAGAGGACTTTCTCCCTTATCCTCCTATCACCTTCCAAGTAAAATAGTAGTTATGGTGTCATTAAATCTCCTTCTCTATGGAGACATGGAGAAGGGCCCTGCTTTCCTAGAGTAGCTCTGAGATCAAAATCAACTGGTGCTTCTGTGCCACCTCTGTGATCATCTCAGTACTAAGAACGAGCTTGGCCTACATTAACAGTTTTCGAAGCAGACACAGGGACTGGTGCACAGCAAAGCCATTTAGGTAAAATTGTGCCAGTTGCGACCCTGAGCAGCAGCTGCCTGCAGTGTGGCACGGGCCCCTCGCTCATCGCCTGCAGGGCAGGCACCTTTGAGTTTCTGCAGGGTGCCAAGGAGGTCACAGTTAAGAGGAGGGTGTATGGGAATATAATTATGACGATTTGAGGGAGGTCAGATGACTGAACTGCCTGTTCATAATCTGCTTAGGGGAAAAACACTGTGCATCTTTGGTTCCCCTTGCTGCTGCCGAGTGCCGAGAGGCAGGTGTAAGCGAGAGCGCACGCTGCTTTGGGGAGAAGTTGCCAAAGGTTCCTGCACAGATGAGTTACCATCGGGTGTTGCTCAGAGGGAAAGCCTTTGACTGAAGGAGCTGGTGAGGGTCCATCTGCGGGCTGGCAGACACAGCTCTCGGGGCTGGGTAAGCCCTGCTTTTGGATGACGGGTCCGCAGCGTGCAGAGCAGCACGGTGTGAGGCAAAGTGTGGGGCTGAGCTGCAGCCACCCAAGGAGGGCTCTCAAGCCCCTTCCGCAGCCGCCGGCAGTGCTGCGATCCCCCCCAGCTGTGCTGTGTCCCGCATCAGTGCGCCCTTTCGGCAGGCCTGGTGTGCAGGGTCCCTGCCAGTGAATCACGGTCGGAGACTGGGAACGCCTCACAGACAGAAATCTGTCGGCTTTGTCTGATTCGTAGCAATACAGCTGCAATTCACCAGTTCACTGGTGAATTGTTTTTTTTTGCGGCACAGAATTGCTGTTTTATCAGCAGTGAAATGTATCATTAACCACTGTGTGCTTTTCTCCTCTCTAAAGGCTCTTGAATAAAACATCAGGGATTTTACTAAACATGCCTCGGGACTCCTCCAGACACATGCCCATGTGGGGCTGGGAAGCAGTCTTTGCCAGCCCGGGGCTCGTCACGGGGCTCTGCTGAGGCTGACGGGTGGGATGAAGTGCCCGTGTAAGAGACGGACGCAGGCAGCAGAATTACTTTCGCATTGCTCTCAGCCCTTTCTGGGTCTGATGTTTGTTTTCTGCTGTTGCCCTTCAGTTGTCCTTTCTGTTGGTTGGCTTAAGGATATGGTTACGGATTAGTTTGTTAAGCACTCTGTTGTTTAAAAATGGCATCTTTCTTCTTAGTATTCCACTCTTTGCTGAGCTCCCCTTTGGAGCTCCTCAGCTTTTTAATTATTCACAAATGTTAAACTGAACTCTTTGGAATTAATTGTGTTTGGTGGTACCTTGCAGAAATGAAAGGAGTTCCACTTTCTTCTAAGCGTGTTTCTTGGTGCTCTCTTTCGCACTCAAGTTAGAATATATACTAACACCTGGGCTTGGTGCTTCCAAGGGAGTAGGCGGTCCAGGAAGCATATGGCATCTCACCCTGTTAGTTGGTGTATACTTTTCTATGGGTGCTGCTAAAGGGAAAAGAAGAATAAAGCTTAATATACTTAACAGTTTTTTCTCAAGATCTCCTTTGGCCTTGGAAATTATAAATCTTCCTTCCACAGGTGCACGTTCTGATGGCATTGCATACAAAATGCTGAAGAGGAAACCATGACCAGGTCAAAGTGCTTAAATGACAGCCAAAATCAGTGGAGGTGATGATTGCCGGGTCAGGGGCGATGACTGGTTTCCCTCCGACACGCTTGCTTTGCCCCATTCAGTTGGGCACTTTGGCAGATGAGCCATTGCAGGCTGGTTGCTCAGATGCCTCCTCTAAACCCCCACAGGAAAGTCGAGGATAGAATAGAGTAGGAAGACTGTAAGTCTGCATGTAATCTTTCTGCTTCCAAAATAAAAGCTACAAGTGGAGCTTGTTGCCTTGAGGGGTGCTTTCTGACAAGTAATTAAATCACTCACATGTAAAAATCTGATTAAAGAAATGTGACTTTTTTGAAAAGCTTCCACAAACAGAACTTTCATACCCCCATAAACATTTAGATTTTCAACTAAAAGTCACCACTGCTCATTTTCTTAGGAAAAAACTCAGTACTTTTGCTTGAATTCATGATCTCTGTCCTTTTTCACAGGGGACAGGAGTTTGATTATGATTGGTAAGTGGATAAAGCTCTTGCTGCACAAACCACAAATATTTTAGCGATGGTTTTACAACATTCTTTACATAGAACAACTATATTTGCTCTGCCTAGAACGTTTGCTTAAAAAAACCCCATAAAAACGTTACTAGTGAAAGAGAAAGCCTGATAATTGCAACTTGTATTCTCCCCAATGTTTGCTACTTGGATTAAAAAGAGCATGGTGGACGTGGCTCTCTAACTGTTTTTTGATCACTGAATGCTAGCAAAGTTGTGCCAAATGCACAGGAGAAATACCCTGTTCTGTAACGCAAGCAGATCTACTAGCCAGACAGCCAGCTGCCAAGAAAGCTCAGACTTTGCTGTGTGCTATAAAAGCTCATTTCCTAGCTCGCTGAATGGATGTTGGACGCTGTACAAAGCCTGGTTGATGTTGATTGATGCTTTTTTTTTTTCCAGGTTACTTATAAGAAGCAATTGAACTGCAGTATAGGTTAAAGTAGGGAAATAATAAGAAACTACAGAAAATATAGGACACACATAAATTACTAAACAATGTAAATAATGTTGATCGATGGGAGGGATGCAGAAAGCCACAAACTTGGTATTAGTTGAAGTAATAGGAGTGGGACAGAAACAGAAGCACCCAAAGAAAATATGAAAGAAATAATCAGAGAGCCTAAGGCACCTCTGGCTTGACCCATCTTGACACTGAACAAATCCTGAAAGGCTGAATGGTGGCTGCAGAGAAATCTGAAAATGAGTGATGAAATAGTGTCCTAATGCCCTGCTTTTGTTTTACAGTGTCAGATGAGTTTGGGCTGCATGTTTAAAGAAGCACTTATGTTTCTGGCATCGTTAATGTGGAAACAAAGAAATGACAAAGAATTGTGTGGAGGTAAGAGATTGTGGGATGAAAAATGATTTTGTCAACACTTAAGCCTGGAAGGGGCTGTCTAATCCTTCTGCCTGCACAGAAGTAGAATCTAGTGTAGTTGCACTACATCACAATTTTTATTTTTAAAGATCCTCTCTACAAACTACCTAAGGAGTCTATTCTGGTGTTATCCTGCCCTTTTAATGGAAATAACAATTATTTCATGTCTAACCAGCAAAAATACCCTCTGTAAGAAACATTGGAGTGTAATGTCACTGTAGAGTAAAATTAATCTGTGATCTTTGGAATTCAGTTGTTAAAAACAGCGTGTCTCCTCAGAGGAGCAGGTGGATACTTTATAAACTTAAACAGATCAGTAATAGGAAATGTTAAGAACTCTGAGTTTACCAAGAAATACATGCTATACAATGCTGTTGGATGTAAATTCATTCTAATAATTTTAGTCACGACAGCCTCTAGACACATAGCTCACAGCTTTTACTCCTGACCTGTAGAACTGAGCAGAAATGGAAGCCCCAAAACAAAGCAAAGAACATGGTGCCCCTAACAGACTAATTTCAGTTCAAGTCCTTTGCACAAACATCCTTCCTGGCCTGAGACACTCCATTTATTCTCTTTATTCTTTGAAAATTCAGTACTACAGCTAAATATTTATCAACACCACATTTTTCTCATCAGGTACAGCTGTATTTTTGTTGAGCACATTTGAAGCATTGAGTATTTTTGTTCCTTGTAATATTTTTGTTTACAGTCCATAATATCGTAAGTAAAAGATCATTTCTGCCTACTGCTGCCATTTCCCCACTCTTGCAGGATAATGAATAAAAAAATAATCAAAAATTAGTGCTAAGATTTTCTTAGCAGCAATAGCCCTTTAGTGATGGATGGGATAGCAGATTTAGCAGCTAATCTCAAGCAAAGCAAGCATTAGTTTCTCTGTGACTTATCTAGGTCTTTAGTAGATCAATAACACAGCTCAGATGTTTCAGACCCTTCCCTGTTAATTCACACTTATCTTTTCATCCAAAGGTAAATTACCTCACAGAGAACCGGTGTTATCCCCAACAGCGGTTTATAATGCTGCTAAGTCAGCATGACCCACATGTCTTATCTCAGCTGGAAGCATTTGTCACTGTCTCGTGTTATGATCATCTGGTAAAACGCCCTAGAAAAAGAGGTAAACCTGCAAAATGGCTTCACCGTTTTCATTTAATGACCTTTTCTGCTGAATGCTCCTGCATCACCTTCAATTTAAACTGCTAAAATAAAAGGAACTTTCTTTTTCCCTTTAGTGTTCCATTTAATCATTTTTATTATTACCAAAATTTTCACTCCTCAGCAGTCTTCATTTCTGCTGTCATCAGTTGATCAGTAGGTGGTGACACTGAGACCGAGAACCGAGTCGCGTATGAACATGCTGTGTTAACCCTGAGAAGGGACTGCTGAGCTTAACTGCGCGTTTGTGCAGGGGGCTGCTGGTTACGTGAAGCTTTGCACACCCTGAGACTGTTCAGTGCCGTCAGGAAACGGGAGTGAGAAGCAGGTCACTGACCAGCGAGCTGTAAGCAGGCTGCTGCGAGAAGAAATGCTGTATGAAACAAGTTTGGCGATTGTGGAGCTGGAACTCGTTCCTTTCCGAACTATAGTGAAGTAGATATTTCATTATCTGTTATTCTAAAAACTTCATAAATTATATTATGGAAAGAAAAATATGAACACACTTGGCTGCTAAGGAATCTGACCCAGCTGATTGCAAAAACAGCCCATTTTTATTCTGTTCCTTCAGATGCACTGAGCAAATCTGCCTGGTCTGAACTGTGTTCTGCAAGTCTTAAATTCTGAGTTGGTGCCATCAAGGAGATCTGCTTTTTGAAATGAGGAGAAGGTAGGCCTGTTTTCAACACGGTGCTTGATTTCTTCCCAAATAAAAACATACAAGGGAGGCTCCTACATGGAGCAGCAACTTGCTGTGACAGCACAGCTGGGAGGAGGGGTAGCAAAAGCAGATGCTTCCCCCTCGGGTGGAGGTGGATCACCCAACAGAGACGACCTTGGTGAGGAGAGCGCACACCACATGCCAGGCGGGCACAGGGCAGAAACGCATGCCCTGGTGCAGGTGTGCTACCCGTGTGCCAGCACCCCCAGCAAGCGTGCGGGTGATCCAGACAGAGAGGTGCCGTCAGCGCGCCGGGGGAGCGAACAGCAGCCCCCGTAGCTCAGGGAGGGCAGCGAGACACGAGAGCCGGGCTCTCTGTGGAGAAGCACGGTGGGAGTCCGAGAGGCCAACAGTCACACACTGAAAGGGGGGAAGTTCTGGTTGGATATAAGGGGGAAAAAAAGTAAGATGACGAAGCTTTAGGACAGGAGCTGGCAGTTGTTGGGGAGCTCTCAAGAAGAAATGAGACCAGCAGTTGTATTTGAATTGGGGGAAATGATTGTTTGCCATCTTTTAGTATTCAGTTTAACAAAAGGAGCAGGGCAGGGGTATATTGGGTGTTCCTGTGGACTTTCTGGAGTATTTTCTCCTCCCTGTTCTCTACATGGGGTGACTGTACACGCTGAAACATTACTTACCTTTCTTTGGAAATCTGCACGCACAGTATGTTTATGGAACTGTCCTTGTGGATTAATTTATGTTAGGGAAAACTATCAGGGTATTAGAGTTAAGAATTTCTGAGCACAAACTGCCATAAGGTATCAAAGATAAAAGAATCCTCTGGTTGCATTTTGTTTTCTTCTTTGCATTTTAAACACGCTGCAGCAAATCTGAAACATACGGCAAATAAAAGAACAATGAGGCACCAAGGATGGGAAACCTCAAAATGTTTTCCCTTTGGGATCTTACTGGATATGAGTGCTGTGTTCTGTCCCTTCTGTGAAAGATACACTGCTCACAAACACTGTTGACATGCAAATGCAAGCCACCTTCTAATTTTAAGAAAAACTTTGTGAACTGACTTGTTGGTCTCTGATATATGTGGTTGGTGGGTTTTTTTCCGAGCACTTTTGCTCCCACCTGTCTGTCTGAGTGCCTTGCTGTCCTGGAGACTGAGTCAAGGTATACTTAATGTTCTCATTTTAGTGTGTTGCTGTTCCTAATTAAGGACATCTCATGAGCAAAGATGAAATTTTACATCTGAAGGTTATTTGCTGCTATTTCCAGAAGTGAGGGGAGGGGACCGGATTTTTTTATTTCGTTCGATAAGAAAGAAAATTTCACTTATTTCCAGTGAGGCATATAGCTGTTTACAGAGAAGGGACAGAAAAAGTATCTTTTTCACTTTTACTTCTCCACCACCTCCAAACCTTGAGCACCACTGAAAGTCAGTGCTGTGCCAGTGCAGTTAAAAGCTTCCTTTTTTCAAGTCAATGCCTTGGAATTGTTGGGGAATAGGTCCTTTGACACTGGTTTCCTTGCCTACTGTTGAAGAAACTGAATTTTTTTTTGAGAGAGAGTTGTAGTGGTAACACCACTTGGAAAAATGAAGTAGGGAAAGTTTGTGATCTTTTTCTATCTTGTCTCTCTCTGCTTGTATCATTTCAGTTAAAGACATGGTCTCCTATAATTTACTCTCCCACCCACCTCAAGCCACCCCGCCCAAGCACTGTGGGTAAAACATTATTCTCATGAAAAGGACAAAGAATAACCAAGGCTTCAGAAAGAATTCCACTATTTGGGAGACTTTGTAAAAGATTGGGAACTGAGTTAAAATTATTAGTGTTCTCATCTCATTAATGCATAGATATAGGTGTAACTAGCACAGAATCAATAGAAACATGCAGACTTCTTTTTACCTAATTCTGAGAGGTGTTCTTCTCTTAAGCTTTATTCATTTTAATTAATTTTATAAAGTAGGTGACTAATTATTTTTAAATACTGCTTTAAATAAGCTTGTATGTATTTAGTTTCATGTAACTATGTAGAAAGGAAAATAAAGGTGAGGAAATTGGTAAAAGTGGGTGGGCAGAGTTTGCAGAATTGGATGCCACAATGTTCATCTCTGTCCTGGAGCAAAGCCAGTCAGGAGAAGCTCTTTGGAGTGAACAGTTGTGCTCTGTGCAAGGATCTGACTCTCTGGAAACATTACAGGCTGGGTTTTCCTTTTGCCTACCAGGCCTAAATGAGGCTTGCCATATACCAAGCCGCCCTACCAGAATCACGTAGAATTGTATATTTTGGTGCTGTTCCTGCCTACTCTTCTGGCTGTCGATTCTCACCTGTGACTGTGTCCCCCGTACTCGTTCGGGATCCATCACAGCAGCTCCGAAGCAGAACAATGTGGAATTAAATGCAGCCACCTCGGTTTTGTGATGATGGATGAGTAAAGTGCGTTAACTTGAAGTAATAATTCAACGAATAATTTTCTTTTTTAAAGACGTATTTTGGTAGTTGCGTCTCTTCCGGCTCCCCGTCCTCAGTTCGTCCCGATTGCCGCTTCTCCAGAGCAAGGGCCGCAGGACCATATCCCCCCCGGTTGCTCGGCGACTGCGCGCGCTCCCGCCCCGCCCGCCCCGATCACGTGTGAGGATCGCGTCCCGCTCTCAGCCAATCAGCGCGGCGCGTTTCCCCCGGAAGTTAAACCCGTTCCCATCCCTGCTGCCCCGCGCGTTGCCATGACAGCACGGCGCGGCGGCGCCGGGGCGGCCGGGCGAGATGGTGAGCGGGGCGGCCGGGCAGCGGGGCGGCCGCCGGGCAGCGGGGCCGCGGCCGCCCTGTGGCACCGCCTTTCTCTTGTCGCCCGCAGGCGTCCGTGCAGCGGGGCGCAGGGCTGGCGGAGGCGGAGGAGCGCAGCGGGCGGAGGCGGGCCGCCCGGCTGTGGGCCGCGCTGGAGCGCGAGCGGCGGCTGGAGGAGACCGTGCGGCGGGTAAGAGTGGCGGGGCCGGAGCGGGCCCGGAGCCTTCAGGGTGTCCTCGAGTAGCGCGACCGCAGCGCCGCGGGTCCGCCTGTGATCGGGCGGGGCGAGGGTGAGGGGAGGCGGGTCTGCCGGGGCTCCCGGCGTCACCCCTCCAAAGATCTCCTATTGTTGGCTGCGTGGTGCTGCGACACGCCTGGGAGAGCCGCCACGGACGGTGTTTGTTCCCGTCAGGCCGAGCAGAACAAGGAGCAGAGCGCGCCGCGGCTGCGGCAGGAGGAGGCGCGGGCGGCGGCGCAGCGCGACGGGCTGAGGGACGAGAAGATGAGGCAGCGAGTGAGGGAGAGCAGGTACGGCCTCAGAGACCGCTGCCGTGTGTAGCCAGCCGTTACTCAGTCGACCCCAGCTCTGGCAGCTCGGCGTGCTTGTGCGCTCACGTAGTCGAGCGTGTTTCTCCTGCTGGTCTTGTTTTTCTCAGTCGCGTTCCGGGCTGAGCCTCAGACGCGTGGGATGATCGCAGGCGGTGTTCTCCAGCTGTCAGTGAGCAGCTTCAGACAAGGGCGTGGGAGGTGACTGCCGGGCCGACGGGAAGGGAGGTGTGACGTCCGCACTGCGTGCGGTGACGTAGGCTAAGTGGAAACAGGACAGACCTTGCCAAAGTTGTAGCAGAAGCGGAAGGGAATCCGACCTGGAAGCAAAACTTATTGAAGATGAAGATATGATAAAAAAGTTGGTTTAAAACAAATTTTGTTAATAATAGACAAACTCTCTCCGATCAACATTTTCATTTTGAGTATATGTTTTTATGTATATATACATACAGTTATAGATATAAGTACATATTTATATATGTAAATATATGTATATATTTATATATGTACACCTACATTTATATAGTTAGATGTAAAGCACGCAAAACTTCATAGCGTATATACAAGTATAGATAGTTCTTGGTTTGATACAGGATTGATTTCTTTTTCTGCTCTTCTACTAGAGCAGAATTTTTTCATCTAGAATTGGGCTTTTCCCTTTAAAAATAATTATTTTTAATTGTGTTTAAATAGTGATGGAAACGTCAATTTTTTTCCCATAGATACTGACCTCCTTGTTATAGTATAAATTTTATTTTTTTCCCCCTTAGTCTTGAACTTCGAGAGTTAGAAAAAAAGCTGAAATCCGCTTATATGAACAAAGAGCGAGCTGCACAGATCGCTGAAAAAGAAGCTATGCGGTATGAGAAAATGGTAATTGGCTTCACTGTGCATCCCGGCACCCAACTGCTGTAACTCTTTGTATGGATTGTGCTGAAAACCTTTCCTTTGAAGTTGACCTTTTTATTTAAAATACTGTTAGGTTTGGGCATTCGGTGTTTATTGAAAATATGTCTTGTGTTATGAAGGACTAATTGGCTGGTAATAACCAGCCATAAGAAAAAGGCTTACTTTGCCATTGCAATCAAAGTAGTAGTGAATTAAGCTGTGCGAATGGATATAGATTTTGGTTTTACTGGTTTTGTCATATTTATCTAAGTTAAAACTACAAAACACTTTGTACAGTAAGTCCTTATTGTAGGGAATCCTTACCTCAGAAGCATATTGTTGAAAATATTGTTACTATTGTTAAACATATATCTGAATAACTTCAGAAAGAATTACCAACTTTTATTTATACATAAAATCACAGTGGTGATCGGGCACTTGATTCTATTAACGTTTTATACAAAATTCAATGTATGCAAATTGCCATAAAGACAACATGTTTATTGAGGATGTTCTGCACAGTTAAACCATGTTCCAGTCGTTACACCGATGTCAGCTACTTCACTTATGCTGAATGCTCTGTCGTGTCTTCGTTCAGTATGTGGCTTCCTTCAAGTATTGCTAGTTCTCCTCAAGTTGTTTAGATATTGACGGTTCTCTTCAAGGGTTCTACTTACTGAATTCAGCTATTAAGCATGTTAAGGCACTATATTTATAGACTGAGGTGGAAAACATTCCATTTTTGTAATGCTGTATAATTCCCTTTTATACTGTGGAATTTTTCACTACAGGTTGTATTGGCAGGAGTAAAAAGGAATCTGCATTGCTTTTTCCCCCTATAGAAACGTGAGGCTGAAATAGCCCAAAAGATGAAGGAAGAGTATGAAAGGGTAATAAAAGAAAGAAGTTCTGAGGAACTGAGGCGAAACAAGGAGAAAATAATGTATCAGCAAGAACTGGAGAAACAGCTTGAGGAACAAGAGAGGAAGAAGCAGGATGCTTACAAAGAGTTTCTAAGAGACAAACTCGTGATTGATGAAATTGTAAGAAAGGTCTATGAGGAAGACCAAAGGTTAGTTACTTTAAATTTTTATTCTTTATTAATTTAAAACAAAATAATTAATATAATTCTGTATAGAAAACTAACTCGTACACGTTTATTTCATAGACTAAGGGCCATTTTAATAGGCCGACTTGCATGGATTTTGCTGTTCAAATGTCAGAATGTTCTTGTCATTCCAGTCAGCCTTGTTCCCCAAATGTGAAATCCAGCTTATTTCAAGAAACGCTTCCGTTAGGCCCATCGTGCTGGAAGTGACTGTGTATCACAGATTTCCACCTCGCCTCCTGTCCCTTCCTCTTTAGGCCTGTCTCACAGAAAGGAGGCTTCTGAGGGCAGGGGAGTGGTGGTGGTGGTGTGGAGGCTGAAGAGCTTAGTATAAATAAATAAATAAATTAGGAGATTCGGGTGCCATTGGGCCATGGGGCTTCCTTCTCCTTTCTGTTTTGAAGGAGTGCCTGTAAAACGGAGTAGTAGCGAGTACTTATGTGTACAGTCTGTGCTCCTGAAGAAAGGTGTTAGACATGAGATTCCCTTTTGGGGGCAATTCACTAATAAGTCTTTTCAATTTCGACACCTATTTTCTAGCTAAACAGATAAGGAGAGCCACTTAAATCTTAGTGTCTGGAATATATTGTTAATGGCGAGGATACAGTCTGTTTAATGTTACTCTGCAGCATGTTAAAAAATTATTTAAACATTTTTTTCCATCTTCTACAGAGAAAAACAAGTGAAGTTAGATAAAATTAGAGCAACTCAGACATATATTGAAGAATTTAAGAAAGAACAAGCTATCTGGAGGAGAAGGAAACAGGAAGAGATGGAAGAAGAAAATAGGAAAATTATGGAGTTTGCCAACATTCAGCGACAAAGAGAAGAAGATCGAATGGCTAAAGTTCGAGACACTGAGGAGAAAAAACAGAGACTTCAAAGCATGGTATCAAAAATTGAAATTGTAGAAAAGCTTACTGTAAGTCCTTGTCTTTTACTTAGAATTCCTTCCTTCTTGGAATAGATTGCTCAAAATCTGGAAAGAGAACAACAGAAGCGTGAAGAACTGGAACAAATACGACAAGAGCTGCATCTGGAAGAACAAGCAGAGACAGAAAGGAAGAAGGAGACGGTAGGTGGTGGCAGGTAGTTGAAGTAGCACCTGTGTATTGGGGGGGAATATTTCACTTTCCCTGGACGACTTCTGCAGATACATAGATGGATATTTTGGTACTTGTCAGATACCAGCTTTTCCCTATGTGTGTTATGTGTACCTGTGCATAAACTGTTAAGGGAGAATGCAAGTGGACAGGAATATTGCAACTTTGCCATAATTCCTGCAGAACATTCAGGTTAGTGGAGGTGGTCTGGATGGAACTTTTGTAAAATAAAAATAGTAGTGTGTATACAGGAAAACATATAATTTATGGAGCACTTGTACCTATGGGTAAACAAATCTAATTTAAACAAATATAGGAAAATGAAACCATTTTGAAACGCTGATCTAGAAAATAAGTAATAAAGTGAATGTAGGAGACAGTATTTTATGTAGTCTTCGTCTGTCCCTTCACTTCTCCTGATGTCTTTGTGATGGACCAGCGCTCCTTCAGTCTTTGGAAATTGTCACTGGAGTTGTGATGCTTAAAGAACATTTAGTGAGAGTCTATCCCACATGCAATTCCTTCTACATCTGAGGATGTGCTTCAGTGGTCACCTGACTCCCGTTTCCACAAGTTTTCCTCTAACAATGCTGGCAGGGTTGTTCATGGACTGGGTTGGGTTTTATTCCCACTTTGGATTTGCTAGGCCTGCAGTGTTAAATGTGACTTTGGGATGGCTTTGAGGGACTTTGTTGAGCCCATTATGTTCTGTGATCTGTCTCAAAACAAAAAGCTTAATTCTGACAAGGGTTTAAGTGCATACATGAATTTGAATTGTTTTCATTTCTCTTCTGGCACAAAACGTCGATTTCCAACACTATTTCCTAATGTTCTTAGTCAGACAAGCAGTTTGTACATTAACGTAGTTTTTGGAGGGAAAATTCTGTCCTTTGAATTTCCTTTGCCATCCCTAATCTATTTATGTTTTAATTTCAAGCAGGAAGACGACTGAGGGTTTTGAACACCCTTATTGTCCCCTTTCTGTATTTATTTATCTCCGAAGGAGAATGCTAGTAACTTTCAAGTTCAGGTTGAAGTTAAGCAGGTTAATTAACTGCGTGCTTTTCCTAACGTGCCTGTCCACACCCTGTCTTACCTCGCTTTGGATGACAAACGAAACGTAACACAGGCTGAGATACACATTACTGTTAGTTTTAGAGAGCTGGTTCAGGATGACTGTCTTGTTGATTCACTTTGTGCTAGTGGGGAAAAAAAAACCCACCTCCTTTTGATTTTTTTGATTTTGAGAATCTTGAGATGTTTGCCAAACTGGTTAATACTGGAGAGCGCTGTCAGATATGGAGTGTTGGCTCCAGTTATTTATGCTAGAAGGTAACAGCTACAGTAAATTTATTCCAAGATGAATTGGGTAGGTTGGCTGACGGTGATCATAATTTTCCAAAGTACGTTCAGTCATACAGCATTTTATTGCATTTCTTTTATAGGCAGAAATTGAAAAGAGAATCAGGCAACGCCTCGACTTAAGGCAAACATATGAAGAACAATTTGCTTTAAAGAGGATAATGCAACAAGCAGTGCAGGAAGAGGAAGAAGCTTTCAGGCAACAGATGTTGGCCAAGTTTGCAGAGGATGATCGCATTGAACAGATGAATGCTCAGAAGCAAAGAATGAAACAGCTTGAACACAGAAGGGCTGTGGAAAAACTTATTGAAGACCGTCGCAAACAGTTTATTGCAGATAAAGTAAGAGTTTTCGCTTTTGCCAAAAAAACTTTTGGTTTGAGCCAAAGTGTTTCAATACGAGAACACTTCTGCTATCCTCAGTGACAAGACTGTTGTTACTAGGGGAAGGTGAGAGAGGAATTGCAGAGAAATGTGCGGGGGGAAGCAGGCCTTTGTTTTGGTTTGCTGACAAGAAAAAGGTCTTTTTAGATCTAACGCTTTTTTGTCACTCAAGAGGTTCGAACCAGCACCGTCCCCAGGCCCCTGTGTACCTGACATGCTCTGCAAATAGCTCTGTGAGAGCCCTGGGGTCAGCAACGCCGCTGTTGTGCGGTTCGGCGTCACTGACAGTGATGCCTGAGAAGGGCAAGTCCCAGCCTTGATTTTAGATTAAGTCTCTCAAATTATCATCTGAAGAAGAAAAGACGTAAACTGAAAGGCCTTTTCAAGGCCCGGTTGGATGAGGCCCTGAGCAACCTGATCTAGTTGGAGATATCCCTGTTCCTTGCAGGGGGGTTGGACTAGATGACCTTTGAAGGTCCCTTCCAGCCCTAACGATTCTATGATTCTATGAAAAGAAGTCGTGGGATCTATACTGCAGTTTTCGGACCTGTTTGTAGGGTATAAATCACACATGTACTGTGAATTGTGATTCGTGGTCATCAGCGTGAGAATACGGGCCTGTTTGTGCTTTTCCTGGGTTAGAACATAGGGCAGGAACAGTCTGAGAGCCAAGAAGGAACCAGAACTTCATTAACTACCTTTAAAAGGGCTTCTGGCATGAGACTAAACACTTACAGAGCAGGCTAGCCCCATGCCTTGCCGTTCAGTCTGCTCTTTTGTCTGAGTTTGTTTTCTAGTTATGAAACATGTATTGTTTAAACCGTGCTTCGTGGGTTTTATATACACTTTGCCATCCTTTTCAAATTAATTTCCTGTGACCAGGAGTTAATAAGTGGAAGCTGAAAATCTACTTCACTAGAAGAAATTTTCTCTTTACACTGTGGGGGATATTGGTGGAAACAAATGCTCACAGAACTGAAACCTGAACAGTTAGGAAAACTTGCCGGTTTGTTCTAGGAGCGTGAACTTGAAGAAAGCCAGTTAGAGGAGAGAAGACAAGAAAACATCCGTGCAATTGTTGAAGAAGAGAGACAGAAACTCCTGAAAGAGCATGCATCTAAGTTATTGGGTTATCTTCCTCGAGTAAGTGAACTGTATTTTAAATGCTTTAAAAGTTTGTTTTCTCTTGTCAGTTTTCTTTTGGACAGTTTAAGGTGAAGTTGCAGAACTGTAAATTCCTGGAGCCGGTGGGTGCCCTTACTGTGTGAGCTCTTGTGTGCTCACCTTTTCCTTTTCTCTTGTGGTTTTTTGCTTTTTGAGTTGGGAAGCAATTTACAAAAATATTCTTTCTGTATGAGGGGCTTTGGGCTCTACTGCAAAATTGATGCCCTGTACAGAACTTACTAAAAGCTTCCACAGTGCTTTGCACAGCCAGTTCTCCAATGGAAATTGGAATTCCTTCCAATTCCATATTCCAATGGAATGTAAGCTCTAAAGCAAGGTTTTTCTAGCTAGAAAGGAGTCCAGCATATCTTAAACCTTATTTCCACCAAATTTCTCTGTTGGGATTTTTGGGAGCAATTTCCTAGTGTCGGCTGTCTTCTCAGGCTTCTGTTACTATGGAAACAAGGCCTCATTTCTGTTGCAGTGCAATAAACCGCAGTGCTTACAGAAGCATTTCAAAGCGCTCTCTGTTCATCCTTACGTTTTTAAAAAAAGTTAAAAAGATGGAAGAAATTATTGTAATAGGAATAAACTACAATTTATTTTGTATTATACTTCATAATTGGAAGGAGCACATGATGGTACAGAAATGAGCAGAGCGCTGCTTTAGGGATGTAAAAACGCTTTGACAGTAGGGAGAGAATTATCTGACTGTTTAAAGAAATTCTTCAATACTGGAAAACGTTGTAAATATAGCTTAGTATAATTTTTATTCAAATATTAACACGCTAATTTGGTGCATGAACGTGTAAATTTTGAGTGAATCAGTTATTTTCTAATGTAGATTTAGTTAAAAGATAACTCAGCAATATTTTGATATAGTTTTCTGGTTTGAAGTTACTGTTGCGGGAAGTCTTGGCTATTTCAGAGTGTCCAAGGCCCATACCTGTTCCATGGTACTGAGGTTCTGCTTTGCTCTTTTCTCTCTGTTTCACCACTGTGTCTGAATCCTGTGGTCATACATCACATTACTTCACTCAAAATAGTTAAATAGAAAAGTGCTACCTAATTCTAAAGTCTCCAGTGGAAATGCAATTTGTAATTTTTTTTCCTAAATGCTGCAAGGTATGTTCTGTGGATCATACACGTTTTTAGCCCTAAAATTAATTTAGAATTAATTAGAGATTTAGATTTCTGTGTTCTCCTGCTTCCCTTTTCCAAAACATAGTTTCTGATCAAGTTGTTCAGTATCAGCTCATTTCCAAAGTAATTTCTTTGTTCTAATTTCTGCTCAGCTAAAGGTGGAGCCCCAGCCAGGGCCTCTTTCCAGTGTAGTCGCTTGATTTTTACTAAAGGGGCACCTGTGCTGCACTGACTATAATCACTTTTATTAGAAAAAGAATGCAGATAATGTTGTGGTTTTGTGTAGTGGTTATGTTAGAATCTTGATGGGGTTCTCACCGTCATTTGCACGAAGAACAAAAGAGGCAGTTAGCACCAAGTACACCAATTTGAAGTCTCTTGAAGTTTTGTAAGGGTTTTCAGCGCTGTTTGTTTTAAAGGTAACACTGGTACCACCAGGAATACCAGCTATTACACTCACTTCCACAGAAAATTTCAGAGATTTGTAATATACAAATCTCTCTACTTTGTTTTACCTTCTGACATGTGTTTCTTTTCCCTTACTGCAGGGAATACTCAAAGACGAAGACGACATTAACATGCTTGGAGAGGAATTTCGATTGGCTTACCAGAAGAGAAGAGGTAATGCGTTTTCAGAAGGGGACATTTCCTCCGTCTCATCTCCTGGTTTGCCACTAGATGTCACCTGATTTCTAATGAAAATTTCTGTTAACAGTGAGGAACTCCTTTTTAATATCATTAAAAGTCTCCATTTTAAGACTGGAGTTCTAAACTGATGAGCAGCTGATTTTATTTAAGAGTATGTTGTACTTGCATTTTTCATCAATAAACTGTTATGGATTTCTCAATTACTCTTGGTTACTGATGTAGCAATGTTAAAAATGCTTTCTCCAGCAACTCTGCAGAAACCTAAGCCATGTAAATTCATATGAGTATTTCGGTATGGACTATAGGATTCTCTCAATGCACTATTTCTGGTTTTATTTTAAAGATTTATCTGCATTGGCATTACACTATTAAAATACTAATCTTAATGTAGTTTGTCGGCATCTCAAAGGGGCAGGTCTGAGCTACTTGTTTCACTGTTAGTTTTTGTAGGATCTAAGATCTAAGCAGAGACATTTTTCCATTTTGAGGCCAGAATCACCATGTATAGCTTTCTTTCAGTGCACAAACTTAACTATTTATGTGCTGTGTTCCTATTCAGTTACTCCAAGGGAGGAATCCATTGAAACAGCTAAGGTTTGGCAGAGGTTCAGGCAAGCAGCACAGGCTTTTATTGCTTCTGTTCATTAGTGTATAAATGATACACTAGCTCATCTACACTCTAACTTTTATCTAGTCCTTGATTGTACTGATGACAACGAAATCTTTAAGGTTGTGGTGCTTATAAATCACCTGTGAATATGGAGCTATCACTCCTGACTGTATCTCAAAACAGCAGCTGATGGCCAGGGAAAGATTTAATTTTTTCACCTTGACTAAAGTAGCAATTTTACGCAACACAGCTGTATTGTACTACGGAGTCTGTCCAGACAGTGAGGGGCAAGTCTCATGTATGTTTTTGCCAGCCAAGGGTGTAAGATGCAATAGCTGAAACAAGGTCATTTCTATAAAAGACCTGTTGGTGCTTAAATTAGATGCCAGAGAACAGACAAGGCCAATTTTCCAACCACGTGTTTTAAAAAGGACCTGACATTTTCTTCTCAACTGAATCCCTGGTTAATTTATTTCTGTTGCAACAGGAGTTTTCTGAGACTAAACCCTGACTGCTTTGGACTGAATGTTACCTCAGATAAGGCACAGTTTTAAATGCTAAAACAGAGTAAACTGATAACAAAGTTCACTTGTTGGAGTATTACTTGCACGGTTTGTGCTTCTCTGCTCATTACAGAATGGACAGTTTCGCCTGAAACCAGTAGAAATTTGTATTACATACAATATTACAACACAAGCTATCAGGCTTATAAAAGTTAAACAATTTAAGCATAAGCAATATCAACAAAAATCAGTTCACTGGGATATACGGTTATTAACTATTAACAAGCATTCATATACAGTGCCAAAATAATGTACCATCTGACTTGTATTTCAAACAGGAGTTGGTTTTCTATGGAATCAGTTTCCCCACTCAAGAGCTTTCATGAATTCCTCTTCAGTAAAAGAAAGCATCTTAGCAGCTTCGATGTGCATCTTAAAAAAAAAAAAAAAAAAAATCAAGAGCAGAAGGTAAAACAGTGTGGATGATCAGTACAAAATCCTGTATCATGGAGACAGCTGAACAGTGAACATTCGATGGATGTTCCCCTGTTTAAGCTGAAGCTGCTATTCATACTTTTCTGCAAAAATTTATACTGTAGGGATAATCTGATAAATTTTCTGCTAACCATTACAACTTCAGCTCTAGTAAAACAGGACCAATAGCTTTTCTTAGTTCCTTATATTGCTTTAAAAAAATCTGTTTTAATGAGGCATGGAAATTACTGAAAATATGACAACTCTTGCGACCTCTAAAGAACACGTATAAGGAAACTGGTATACATTACTTCCAGCTGAACTTTAAAGCTATTACAAATCAAATCCATCATTAAGACTAGTGCTTCTAATAGGTGTGATTTAATGTTAAATGAGGGTTTTTAAGAAAATAATATAACACCATTAAAAATTAACAATCAGCATAATATAACACCATTAAAAATTAACAATCAGCATAAACCAGACAGTAACTGTATTGCACTGTAATAAGAAATACCTGGAACTGACCACTGGTAGCTGTGTTGTCCTGTATGTGGCACATACACACACACACCCTACACACACCTGTATGTGCATATGTATAGGTTTAAAAATTATGCAGTAGGCTGAATTTGCATTTCCATTACGTAGGATATAGCATGTTACTTTAAATGGAACACTGAAAAGAACAAACAGAACTTTTTAGCTTATAACAAGGATGTTTTCTGTTCAAATAATGCAATTTCTTGGAAGATCATCAATGTTTGATGAGAAAACAACTACTAAAACGCCAGTGTATTTGCACAGAACTACCAATGAAAAAGGTGCAGCAGCTGGAAAGACCTGAAAGCTCCCTGGGTTCCAGCTGATGTCACAGCAGAGGTCACAGCTGTGCCGCATGTCTTCATAACCACACCAGAGTATCATCTCTTTACCTATCAGCATTCAAAGTGAAAAGGAAAGTGTCCCAGCTAAATAGTTTTTACTGCAAATTTCAATAAAATGGTTGTGCTTTGAAGAACAGAAAATAATTCATGTCTGCAGGGAGGCTGTTATGGGTTTTTATATCTATATATATAGACATACTGTCAGCTCAAAACAACAACAAAGCATATTGCAGTTCCCGCAGGGAGTGTAGCACCCTCCAGCTCTGTAAAGCTCAGACTAACTTCCCTTAATCCCTTATAAAACTAAGGTTTTTCTATTAAATTCTCTCTCTCAAGACAAGCAGAGAATGGTCTGAAGAGACTAACTGGAACTCCAGCAACTACTTGCTGCCAGCTGCAACTTGTCCTACTAGTGATACTGAATACTTTTTGGGGATTTTTTTGCCTCATCATCCTTCATGTGGTAGCGTATCCTCTCCTCCAGGTTGGCAGTGCCTGCTACGTGCTTCTGAATCAGCCGGACAAATACTGCACAAATGGCCCACGTTAGATTCTCCTCAGTCGTTCATTCAACAAAAGGCTTGTGCGAAGCAGATTGGAAGTGATGACGGATATTAAGCACATGTGAGCTTTAGCTGCCCTTCCCCTGTGCCTTCTGCCAGAAGTTATAAAAGGTGGAGTCAGGGCCATTCTCTTTCAGGTTCTCCCTGTCGTAGTCTGTTCTGAAAGGACAACAGCCAGCATCCTCCTTCTGTGAGTAAATAACTTTTTTTGTTATTCCTCTACTATCTGCAGTTCTGATAGAGTATTCGTAGTTTTTCTAAAATACATTGAATGAAGTTTTGTGACGTTTATCTGGGACTATGATTTTGGTTCAGAGTCAAACAGAAATATAGCTTTTTGACAACCATTTCAGTGAATTCATGTTCCACAGGACGATGAGCTACCTCATTTATAGAGTAGAGTTTGAATGCTGTATTTTTTTTTTGTTCTCAAAATAACCTTGGAAGAGCTAGGAGGGCCAGCCAATGGCTAAGCTAGCACAATTTCTGTTAGATGAACCCCCAAGATCTCCTCTGCGTCCTGTTACTGCCAGAAAAATTCTCTTCCACAGTTCCTCTTGTTCAAATTGCCTATCCTCCTTTGTCCTGTGTTGGAGAGGTATTCCAGATTCAAGGGTGTATTTCCATATTACAATTCCCAATCCTTGGGATAAGCATGTGTATTTTGGTACCTGAAGTTGCCACTTCATACAGAACTTTTCTTCCTCTATAGAGGTTTAACAGCTTCAAGAGTGTTTACAAAACATCTGGTGATCACTGCAGTACTCAAAGGGTAAATCAAACGTTCTATTTTCTTATCTCAAAGGCTGGCCCTTCTGAAGTGCTTCTGCTCAACAAGCCACCATACATTGCTTGCTTTAGCTCCCTTACAGCTTTAGTCTGACAGTGCAAAAAGCAGCACATTAACTCCGTCCCAAATTGAATCACATTAGGTTCAGCAGAGTAAGCAAGTAAAGGTGAACCACTCTATGGTGCTAAGATCTGGTCCACACCATTGTGAAGCCCATGGCTCTGCACGTGTCTCATGCAGCCTCAGAAGGAAAACCGATACACGTGACAGCAGGCAGTCCCGAGTACTTGGTAAGTGAAAGGTGTGATGGAACTGTAACACCTAAATGCGTCAGTAAGTGGAAAATTGTTTGATTTGGGCAACATCTCTCAGTGTACGCTCCTCTCACTTTAATTTGCCCTCATGTAAACTCAGGTTCTTTCAATTTATACCATTAAAGATCACCTGACAGGTCTATGCTGAAAATGCATTTTGAGATATAAGGTATTTATCTGCCACAGGGTCCGAGGTTTCTCTTTCCAAGTAAAACGCCTCTCTTTTTTGGGACATCAGTACAGCTTTGTTACATACATTTTTAGCTATATTCTGTCTGAAGTATTAAGCCACTTTTCGCTACACCACCTTTCTGTGAAAGCTGTATCCCTAGTTGTTCAGCATGAACTGTCAGCAGGTGTTCTACTGCCTATCTGCTATTCAATTTCAGCTGCAGCTGCCAGAGAACCTAAAAGGCAGCTGCCCCTGCCCTCCCTTTCGCGCCCTGAGGGAGAGGAACAGGGAGCGATAGGAAATGAACGCAGAATCAAACAACTTTCAAAATAAGCCTTAGCCACAAAGCAAAACGTCAGCACGATGCGCTCACAGCAGTGAGGCTGCTGCTCCCGGTGCTGTAACTTCCCAGTCTTGGGGCTTTAGTTTATGCGATGACCCTACTTGACAACAGACACCTTTAGCTAGCGGTTGTTCACCGAGATACAACATCACTCTGGCCATAGAATCATAGAATGGTTAGAGTTGGTCCTTACCTTTTGTCTCTTCAAAATATCAATTAACTTCAACTGCTTTTTAAAACCTGTCATTAGCTCTCCTTTTTGTTTCTGCAGTTTCTTGTTTTCTGTTTTTAATTCTTCAATTGCTTTGAGTTCTTGGTTAGCTATGTCCTACCATGGAAGAAGAGAAATGTATTATTTATGAAAGTGGCACTTTAACCAAGGACACTTGGCATTACATAACAACATGACAAACAGTAGCCATACATGATGGTTCTGAAAAGAACTGTGATTAATCAAAATATTCCCACATCAAAACTAATAGCCATAGTTTGCCTGTGTATACATTAGATGAGTATGTGTACTTCTCCCTTTTTCTAAACGCATCTAATTTTCGCACAAATGGGAAAAATCGGAAAGGCTATCACTTTATTTTGTACATTTCTTCCTCCTGCATAGGTTGCAGTGGTGTCTTCCGAGATAACTTATCAAGCCATTTGGTGACTTGCTATAAGTTAATTTTGGGATTGTCTGTAAGATACACAATACTTCCAAAGCTGACCAAGCATTTTTTGTCTCATTCTAGCATTACTGAGTGATTACAGGTTGGAACTTGTTTTCCTGAGTCACTGTACCTTGTTACTTTGCTTCAGTTTGTTCAACTCCACTTTATACCTTTCTGCTTCTTCCAAGGCTCTGTTTAATCGAACCTCTGTTGCACTGTGACTAGTTGCAGCCTGCTTTTGTACACGCTTTAGATTCTCCAACTCCTATGTGATAAACAAAGGATAAAAACAAACATTATGAATAATAGTATTTTAATGAATTCCATATAGACAACACATTTACAGCAAGGCTCACCCTTGAAAACCTGTCTGTGGGCTTCTTTGCCCTGCAGATAGAATCAGTTTCAAAGAGCCTTAACTCCACTGTTAAAACATCCCCTTCTCCTTTGAAATCTTGAAAAAGGAACTTTCTTATCTTTGTTTTAACTCTTCTTAGAGTAATTGTGGAGCTGATCATGTAAGACCACAGGACTGACTAAAAAACCTTGTATGCTCAGAGAAAAACACGTCCGTATGCCCACTCTGCGGCAGATTTTGGAACAGTGGCTCATATTCCCAGCCGCTTCTTCCCACCTGTTCCTTTTATCTCTTTTCTGCAGAGATTACTGCATGCGATTACCAACAAAAAGTTAAAACAGCCTACTGAAGATGGCTGAATGTAGTAACTATTTCATCTAGCAGAAAATACTTCAAGTGTTTACGGCAACAATCAAAACGGTTCCCTCTTATCTCTCATGGTAGTATTTCATAGTGCTGTAAATGAGGAAGTGAGAAAAGAGACCAAGTTGAGGAACAGAATAATGAAATTAAAGATCAGGGAACATAGATAAAAGACAGCAGAAGAAATAAACAATTCTGGCAGAAAGAGCACATCTTGTTATTTGTGAAAAGGAAAGAGACTTTCTTAAAAGACTCACATTTTTAGTAATGGGCACAGAAAGATTCTTTTAACCAAATTAGTCTAAAGAGGGGACTTATTGTTAACTCTTCACCCTCAAACTGCCTTATTTCTGAGTAATTGTTCTATTTTCTCAATTCCACACCAGCTCTTGTGGTGGTTATTTCTAATTTCCGTATCACTTATCCAAGAAATACATACTAATTGACATGTGTATGCAGCAAAGAAGTTGTGGCAAAGTTATGACTGGAACGGGTATTTCTGGGAAGCTTTGAATCTTCTCGAAAACAGATGAAGAAAACAGAAGAGTAAGATGCATCTCACCAATCCTCCAAAATTCTATTGGTGAATGTGCCTCCTGCAAGAGTTCACCAAAATAGATGTTGCTTTGACATTTTTATTTTGTTGCAAACCTGCCCATCTGATTGATGGAAAAAAGATGGGTAAAAGCCTGGCTAGTCGGGCAGCAGAGCCCCTTCCCGGAACACGTGCACTGTCAGGGAACGCAAATTTGTTTGCTGGAAACCGACCCCCATGTTCCCAAAGAAAAGGAGCTGCACAGCATGCAAACCTCTCTGCCTTGTATCAAGATGATGGCACTGTGAATAGCGTCGACTAAATCTTTCCTGCTATATATTTTGTTCTGCATTAATATGAAAGGCTTTGGAATACAGTCTTTCAAGCATTTCATGACCAAAAAAACAGTCTGCATGCAACGCAAATGATATATCAGCTAATCGTATAACCTAATTAAATAATTCTAGTAAATCTTTTTGGACTTTTTGACATTTACGGTCATACATAATACCTTATCGAGGGTTTTTTTGCAAGTCATCTAGTGAGGGTATATTGTTAAATATATTCGACTCCAAGTTTTTCATCTTAATAATGCCTGAAATAAGTATTTTAATTTGTAAGTAGGCAAGGTTTCTGCCAATTCTTCAATACTTCAAATAAAAGCTGGATTAATATTCTCATACAACCTCTCTCTAAGAGGGGAAAAAACTACTACGTTCTAAAACCGCATCCCATTTCAATCTCTGGGTTTCTCCACTGTTCTGGAATGGCTGAGGCACTTGAATATCAGCAGGGGCTGTGATACCAGAGAGCTCGTCTATGAGTAACTCCCAGCAGGTTTGCTTTCCTGCCAGTAGCAAGCACACACAGCACTTCTGTCTTTAGAAAGCTCAGCAACACCTGTCTATCCCTTAAAAACTTCGGAGAGATAATGTTTGCTTAACATCGAGCCCTTCAGGGCAAATGATAAAATCCCTGCACAAAGCCTTAAAAGCAGAGCACAACTTTGGTGTTTCCCTGAGCTTTATCCAGCGTTACAGCCAGACTGAATGAACAAGTGAGAGAGAATAGAGGAAGGAATGTTTTTGTAGGTAGGTAGTGAAAAAAGACTGGAGAAGTAGTATCATTTATTAGATCAACTAGATGGAAAAAAAAAAAAAAGAAAAGAGAATAGAAGTTTTGGGGAGCATCAGAATTCAGCTGGTGCTTGAGATGGGTGTTCCAACAGAAATGTTCAGAGCCCAAACACCAAAAGAATGAAATGTAAAAATACCAAACTAACATTTCAGGTAAACCGTGAAGACTAGGTGAGAATCTTTGCCTAGGCATACACTAAAAATGTAGCTGGGGGATTAATGAAATTACATAAATTGTTGAAAATCTGAGGAAGGAAAGCATGTGTCACAACTTAAGTCTTCTATTATTTATGTTGCAACAGAAATCACAACAAAAGCAATAAAAGCCCAAAAATGAGAGGTTACATTCATGCTATCTCAACTATGCAGAAAACTTTCTCTAGGCTGAAAGTGTGAGTCTTGAGTTTAACGGACCAGCAGTACCAACTCGGGCCCATGTTCACAGGAAACTGTTTTTAAATGTCTATAATTAACCTACAACTATATTAATTATATAGTGTTGAATAATACTTCATGCCTAAAGACTAAAACCATTTTCAGGTTGCTAAGTCCATAGGAGATTTAAGCAGTTACTGCAAATTGATTTTTAAGTGCATGTTTTTGGCAGTTAGATAATTTTTTATATCAGAAAAAATACGTAAGATGACTTCTGAATTAGCAGAGAACCATTCATTACATATACATGCCTTTTCTGCCTCCTCAGTATTTTAAAGAACTACCACTATTTCTCATGATCATGCCTGATCAGCAACCTTGAGAAATCCTAGAAAACACCACCTATTAGGAATAATTGAAGCAACTGAGGATGGCAGATTCAGAGCACAAGCAAGTGAGGAAAGCAACGCTATTCTGGATATGGCAGCTGTACAGCAGAAGTGAATAAACCTTCCATCACAATAGACGTCTCTAAGTCCTGGGGTGAACGTTCCGAGTGTGACTATGCACAAGAACCAGCATAGACTGTCTAAGGAAATTACGGATATTCCATCACAGATGGCTTCAAGTACAGGTTAAACAAACTTATGTCCAGGATGCTTTGTATGTAATCTATCCTGTCTTGATTTAAGAGAAAGGACTGGATGACTTTGTAAGTCTCTTAGCCCAATCTAACGTGAGCTGCTGAGTAGTCTGAGCAGTACTATTGATTATTTTTCCTGACAGAACCAACAATCAGGGTACTTACTTAAGGGAACTTAAAACCTCCAAGTATCTGCACAAAAAGAACACACCAACTTAGAACGTTTTAGTTTTAAGATGCCAGAACTACACACTGCCAAGATGAAAGCATGCCTATACAAAGGCATAGTATGATTTACTGGAAGTATAACAAGGCTTTGTTAGGCTGAGTTGTGTATTGCTTTCCCCAAATTTGTAAGTGAAACATTCTCCTGGTGGTATTACATGTACTATGCAATACTACATGTATTACATGATTTTGAAGTCAACCTCTCTAGCTCTGAGTAATTAAAGAAAAACACATGCTGCTCTTAGATTAAGTTCCAAACAAACGAGGCCGTGCGTGCAGGCCATCTGCTACAACTGGGCATGTCCACAGTTTTGCATATGTGGCCTACAGCAGGAGCCGGGTTAATTTTGGTTCACCCAAACTGGAGCGTCTGGTTCCCAAACAGTCCATTTTCGAGAACAAAGACACATCCTTTCCGCTACCTGCAGAAGATACTAATATAAGCTCCAGGTGTTGGTTTTTTTTTTAAATGTCCACCAGGTTCTACAGCTTACAGTAAAACTCTTATAACCAGAAGTAATTTTTAACAATTATAATTAAAACCAGAAAAATAAAATTTCCCTGTATTTTTCAAGATTCCTTTGTGAATTTGACAGCAGCTTCTGAAAAGGTTGTTTTGTCTTTTGTGGGTCTTTTACACAAGAATTTAATTTTAAAGTACAGAAATGTATGATTGTAGAAGCAGAAGAAAAGTAATTAGCAAAATGTATTCTTTCTTCCTTTAAAAAAGCGATTAGACCACTTAAAAATACAATTTCTAAAACTATTATCAGAGATGGAAGTGCTAATGGGATCACTGGATACGAATCTGTCAAACTAGGGTACAGAGGGTGATTTGATGCCTTTTTTTGCCTCTCGTGAGATAAAATAGACTAACACCTGCAATACCTTTTCTAGTGCAATGACCTCTTGTTGTAGCCCTTCACTTTTTTTGTTTGCTTCTTGTGACAACGTTTTGTACTTTTCAGTCTGAGAATGTTGCATGCTGACTGTTCGCTGCAGTCTGGTGTTTTCTTCTTCCGCATCTTTAAGCCGAGATTTTAAATTCTGATTTTCATCATCCTGTTTGACAATAATTAGCAAAAACATCCAACTAAATTATTGCGAGGAAGCAGTAGGATAATGCAATAGTAATGCTTTGCAAATAAAAGGTAGTAAAAATATACATATTGTAGATATGGAGATAAAGATTTTTTTTAAATTACGTTATTTTTAAATGTTTAGATCCTTCGTGATGGACTTCACAACTTTCCTTAAGAAAGGAAACAACTATGACAAACTAAGAAAACAAAACGCCAATTTTCCAGGACAATACTTCAAAAACCAGTAACACTCTTCTCATTCGATTTTCTGTAGTCTTTTACTTGGAACTGTCTTGTAGCAGTATGTAGAGCATCTAATTTCTCATAGTTCAAAGGTTTTGAGAACTAACTATCAAAATGTTATAGAATAATATGAATAACAGTGGCACATGGATATTTTGTGATGTTTTTGTTAGAATAGCTAAATGCACACATTAGGAAAAATTCTGGGAAAACTAAGAGAACATAATTACTGATAAATCAATCCATTATGTTTTAGGAGATAATGTGGTTTTGACTTAAAAGCAAGCTAATGATCCAGGATACAGCAAGTGTTCAAATTCAAGTGTCTCTTAACACCAAGTGAGTCCTGCATTAGCTTCATGACCTACTGGCAATTACATCCCACATCAAGCATTTAATTTCAAGGCATTTTTCTTTTCTAACATTTTAAACATTGTAAGTGAATACTAATGTAGGTTATTTCAGAGATACATTATGCCCTTCATTTCTTTAAGAAAAAGAAATCAAGGCACATACAGAAATGGAGCTTTTATGAAAACAAGTCTTTCTCTCCTGTCCTCTCAGCCCCTAGGAATACCTGCTTCTCACCTGGGAATGTATGTGCTTTATCCTAAGTTTCATGTGACCACACGCACCTCAGAAACTCCCACTTTGTTATATTTAAAACAGATTTACGGCTTCCTTATAGTAATTGGAACAAAACTCAAAATCTACCTCAAGGCTTTGACAATACAAAATTTTTGTGACCTTCCGAATGTAATAAAGTTATTTTCACACCAGAGAAACTAGTACCCAAAATGATACATTTACATACAGAGTGCCGTGGGAGAAGGACAAGAATAAGTACAAGGTTGCCTTTTGTCATCTGCTACAGTAACTGAATTCTGTAGTATTTTTGGCATGGAATGAGGTTCAATAGCTACTGACAAAATTACATTTAATTTGAAAATGTCTTTAAAATCTAATGTAATAACTTTCTTCTGATTACAACATAAAAGTGTTGAAATGCAGAAGCAAAGCACCTGTACTGATAAAAATGAAATAAAGTACAGATATAAAATATCAAAATCTAATTCCTTCTAAAGATTTTCTCCAGGTGCCTCTCTCAAAAAACTTATTTAATATCATCCCGCTCCTTAACTCTAAATTAAAAGCTTGAGAGAAAATAGATAGGTGGTTTGCCATATGCTCTGAATGTCATCATCCCATCTGGACCTGGAGAATAGGTGGAAAAAAGCATTCTGAAGTTGAGACCACTAATTGTGTAAAATGGAAAGTCAGTTCAAAAACCTTGCTTGATTACAAATGCATGAAAAAGAGGTGATCCCTCTGGCAGACAGACACAAACTATTTAAGGTTCTACCATTCAAGAGGTGTTTGAGCACCATCTGAAAACATATTGCCGTGCAGTACAGGTCATAAAACTCACTTGTAGCACACTCTAACAGTAAAATATCAGTGTAGTTTCACAATGCCTTAACTTCAGCCTGATCTGCCCAAATATGTAATTCCAAATACAGTCGTCTGCACCAAGCGTAGTCTTGAGAACAGAGAAAGCCTAATTTCTGTTTTGATTGCAATATTCCACTTAAAATGGATCACAGATCAGCTGTTGCCACACTTTTTTCCACCACGGATGCCCAAAGCACCTGACTAAATTTCTCAAGTGTTTCTATTTCTCATTCTGCCCTAAATATCCCTCTACCCCCATCACCCAGCTCTGGGCACCACTTTTTTCTCTCTGTACACCAAAATCTGTATTTGACTGCTACTGTATCCTCCTCCCCTTTCTCAGGCTTTGGGAATGCTCTCCTTCCCAGCAGTGATGGCTAGGGCACTCTGCAACACCACAGTGTCTCTACAGCTGGGGCACATCTTCATTCCCAGTGGATCTTTTCTGCCTCAAATTCTTTTTCATTCCGTGTATTTCACAAGCTTTTAGCCCAAGATCTCATTTATACAGAAATTACTATCTTTGACTCTAAATTCTTAGGAAATTTTTAAAAGATAGAACCTTAGTTCTTAATACTTGAAAAGCAAAGGTTGAGAGAATTCTGTTGTGATTACTTGTCAAAGAGGAACCTACTCTGTTTCTACAGATAAGAAAATAGCTCTTACCTTTTTCCTGCATTCACATACTACACTATCCAGCTTTTCCTGCATAACTCGTAACTTTGCCTTAAGAAATCTGATTTGAGCTTCTGTGAACACAAAAATATACACAAGTACTCATTATTCAAAGAAAAAAAGAAGCAAGACTGATGTAAGAACTCACTTTCATCATCTTGTTTTTAAAAACACACTACATCATTCATAATTATTAAAGAGAAAGAGGCAAATAAAAACTCAGGAACTGAGTGGAAACTTTTGTCATGCTACACATTCCACCATTGCTTGAGACCAAAGTCAAGAAAACTGTATTGTAGGGTATGTCCACATTGCAATCAATCTGTAGCTGAAATTTGTGTAGTTATACCCAAAGTAGTTTTACACTGCTCACAATAAGGAATTAAATGTAGACTGCAAAACCCTCCTAATAGGTAAATGCCCCTCCCATACAATGGTATATGCTTTTTTGAAGTACACTATTTAATTAATAGTTTAAAAATTCAATCAATTTAATCGGATGTTTTTTCCAAATGAAGTATTTTCTTGCTCTTAGACAGCTAAGGAAGGTACTACGGTCAGGAAAAAATAAGCTGTGTGTGAACAGTATGTTCTTTTACTCCCTATTCCTCACCATCTCCCCAGATCATTCACAAAGAACTCCCCCTGAATCTCCACAGGCACAAAGCATGGAAACGGTATGAGGATCAAGTT
Source organism: Tauraco erythrolophus (assembly GCF_009769465.1). Lineage (NCBI taxonomy): Eukaryota > Metazoa > Chordata > Aves > Musophagiformes > Musophagidae > Tauraco > Tauraco erythrolophus. The sequence continues at coordinate 15,196,967 of NC_141478.1, read as the reverse complement.
GAGCAACAGAGGAATGACTGTTATTCACAGCAGTTACAAGGGGGAAAGAATAAAGCGGAGGAGGAGTATCCGGAGCTGAATGTGAAGGCATGGATAGGGACGTGTTCATTTGCTGTAATAGGAATTCTCTTACCTTTACCCACCTTCCCTTATCAGCTGTCAACTGCAGCTTAAGCTGTAACTCTGCAGAGGCCAATAATTATTAGGATTCAGGAAAATACCATGAAAAAATAAGATGCAGACTGACTTCTTTCCTCCTGTTACATCCTTGTAAGCTTCTGGTAACTAGTAGCTATCCTGAGATGGAAGCCACATTGATGCCATCAGGTTCAATACTCTTTCATGTGGTTCTATAATGTTAAGTTGTTTGATTTTCTTGATAAACCATATTGTAGTTTGGCATTCACAGTATCCTGTGGCCATGAGTTGGCTAATTTAATTATGCATTATGTGAAAGAAAAATATTTTGTATAGCTTGCTTTAAATCCAATTTAATGTGCCATTTACATTACAAAAATACAGTTTTCCCTTTAGCACTGAGCAACTTGATGTAGTTGAAGATGTCTCTGCTCACCGAAGAGGGGTTGGACTAGATGACCTTTAAAGGTCCCTTCCAACCTTAACTCTTCTATGATTCTTGTTTTTACTACAGAATCTTTCACCTTGCCTTCAGTTGTTTTGTTTTCAAATTGAAGATTCAAATTTAAGTTGTTTCACGCTTCTAAGTGCTACTATATACCCTTTCCTGTATCTTTCCTAGTTCTACATCTTCATTTTGAGATAGGGTGTGCAGAACTATGTCTCACACTCAAGATGGGGTAGCATCAATCACATAATAGCATAACGATAACAGTACAATACTTTGTTTTCTGTTATCTTCTGAAGGATTTCTAACAATCAGTTTGCCTTGTCAACTGTGAACAAGCAACAAGTTTATGCTTTTGGAGACGTTTTAATTAGTAATCTAAACAAGTGCAACTCAGAAGTAGGTGCAATTGGCATTTCTTCTATCAGCATTACTTTGCACTCTTTAGTGCTGAACACAAATCTCCATTCTCTCACCTCACTCAGTACTATGAGATTCTGCTACAACACTTCAATGTGACTTTTAACTATCCTAAAATCATTGTTCTATGTACAAAATTCTTTACCAGCTATCGTTCCTTTTTTCCAGACTATTTTTCTATATATTGACCAACATAAGCTCCATGACGGATCACTCCAGGACTATGCCACTACCTGCGAAAACTGGTTGTTTCTTTTTAATGTTTTGTTTTCTCTTTTTATTCAGTTATTAGTCTGCAGATAACTTCTCTTCTGTCTTAGACAGCTTGATGTCATTAAGAGCACTTAGTAGCAAACCTCATTGAAAATCCAAAAGCACAACTAGAACCAGATCAGCCTTGGGAGGTAGCTAGGATCCAAAATTAGTTTGAATTCTCACAAGAGGTAAAGATAATTAAACAATTAGCTTCCTAATTGGTCAGTTTTAATCACCTGATGAGGCTGATAAGGGGGGGAGGTATCACTTAATTGAATAGTCTTAGGTTATGAAGTAACCAACAAGAAAAGGACATCTCAGAGACTCTGATGTCCTACAAGAAAGAATAGGTGTCTTGAACTCCTGAGATAATCTGAAAATCAACATGAAGTGCGACAAAGCATTCAGGTATTTTGTATGTGTGGCGGGGGGGTATATTAGATAAGAATAGAACTTCATTTTCAGCCATCTACATGCCTGTGTGCTTCTAGCATTGCTTGTTACTGTAGAGTTGAGTTATAACCCACAAAAACAGCCCCTGAGAAAAATAATATGTAAGCTACTGTGTTAGCAGAAAGACAGCTGCATTGTGATAACCTGTGATCATGAAATAAAAATATGGAACCTAAGTCCAGGAAGAGTGCTGCAGGAAGCTCAGGGAAAGAACAATGCTATGGAACCTTATCAGCATGTTGGCCTAAAAAGTCTAGCACAGGCACATAAGCCTCAGGAATCCCTTACTAGGAGATTGCCACCAAGGGATCAGCCCACTCTGTAACAAGGCCTACTGAGTAACTACATCCACTTCCTTGTAAACTGTTCTGTGAGTTTGAGGCTGCCAGCATGCTCTGCAATAACTTATTTAGCATATCAAGGAGACGTTCAGAGTGTTCTAAATAGCCAATATCAAATTTAGAAAGCAAAAATCCATCCAGAGTATTTTCATTTCGCTTCATCTTTCAAGTTACAGAAGGAATTTTCAACACTCAAATACATGCCCTTAGTCCACAAGACCCGATTACTAGACATCAGTCATAACTCTTCTTAAGCTACCTTGAATTTATTTGGTGTAAGCTTCCAGTGCAGTCCAAAGCAATTTATTTTTAGTTCAGGAACAAGAACTATAAAAAAAGATATCTGAGGATCTGTTTTGGGACTTATTAACAGAATACTTGCACAGAATTACACGAGGTTAGAAATCAAGCTATTTCTGTGTTGGCATGCTTGTTGACATCAAGCTGTTAGATTAAGAGAAGAGGTCTTGGGCATTTTGTATCACTGCGGTGATCTTTATGCTTGCTTTAGCATTGTAAGAAACGATATAAACCCACTCTTATCACACCAGGGCCAGAAAAACAGATGTGCATCATTCCTTCAGCTTCACTGGCAAATGCTGCAATCCCCTTTCCTATTCTATTTCTAGGACAAACGTAAACACACCATTTGGAGTGGGAAAGTATCTGGAGGATTCTCATTCAAGCACTGTAGCTGAAACATTACTTCATTTAAGCCACTCACTAAGATCCACAGCACTGATTTGAGGAAAGGGTTTTTTCCCTCTAAAGGCAGAATCTGCACAAAGGAATGAAGCTCATTTTTTTGGAAATCAAAGCTTAGCACCACGTACTTGTATTTCCACAGTGAAATGAATCAAATGTTATGCACATATTCAACATTTGTAACCATCCAAATGTCTTCCTACAAAGGTGGAAATCAAGATAGAAATTAACTTTTTCCCATAATTATTTATATGTGACCTGATCTTCCTCTAGGACTATGTAAATAAGAAAAAATCTTTTCTTCCTTTAACTTAAAGGCTTTAGAACTCTCTGTAACTTCTACAGAAACTCTTCCCTTTTCCCCCAGGAGAAACATTTCTAAGTAAGGAAGTAAGAAAAAACATACTTAATCAGGGAGGAAACCTACCTGCTCCCATTTCACTTCCAACACTTGGAATAATATCATCATCATCTAGACAATCTGGTAAGCCTCCTTTCTCTAGTTTTTCTTCAGTTTTGCTTATTATTTTTGCTAAAGAAAAATCTATACAATCTTCCAGTACTGCACCATCATCAGCATTTTGTACTTCCAGGTTTCTTAGTTTTGAACTAAAAAAAAATCAAAACAAACCACCCTAGATTTTTAAATTATAATAAGAAAATATACAGAAATATAGTGTATTTGCTACTTTTAAGAGTATACAGAGTTATTTACCTAATGCAACTTCATTATTTGCATTCATATGAAAGAGGCATTGGCAGCAATTTTGTGTTTTCTTTATGTAAGGTATCTTTACTGCATTCCACAGAAACAATTACAAGATTTTACGTATTATACTGTATTAAACTACCATTTTCTACTGAGAAGATTTTTAGCATGGTCTCCTTATCCAATAACTTCATAACTAAATCAGAGTAAAAGAAAGAAACAGACCAATGTTCTCTTGGCTTTAGCTACTATCCTCTGCCTTAAATTCTGCTATTTTTCCCACCACGTGTTAACTTCTAGAACTCTGTCCTCTCTACTTGCTCTCCTACCTTATGACCACAATTTCTGTATCATTATGCCTGGCCTAGGAAGCTTCATTCATCTTAGCAGCTGCATGCCAAAGTTTTCATAAAACCAAAACTCAAGGTATGTGACATATCTGTTACACAGGGTATCTCCTCAGCTTTCTTTTATAAAAAGATTACATCAGTTCCCACAGCACCTGAAGCTCCGAAGTTCTTATTCCACTATATCCTCATGCCAATGCAGCCTCCAAACTCCTTCTAGCTGCTACCTTTCTCCCACAACTTTGGGTTAACCCTGCAGGTACTGTATCTGCACAAGTGCACTTCTAAACTTCATGACGCGATGCTAAGGGGAGGTTCAAAGGGTCCACAAGTGATTCCCAAGTCCTGAAAGACAACCTTGGCCTCTGCCAATTCCATGTTCTGCCACCTTGCAGACAATTTTCATCCTATTTTGGTATTTGTCCATATCTTGTGGCAGTTTTAATTTGCTTCCAGGATTTTATGCATTTCTCTTTTCTTTTGTCCAGATCTCTATTTCTCACTTTTACAACCTTGAATTTGCTGTCTACAGAGCTGAAGCTTTTCAGCTTGAACCCCCTGAAAGCTGTGGTACTATTAGTGACTCCTGTCTTGTAAGCCCCAAGATCCAGCAAAGCAGGGGAGATGCTCAAGGACCTCATGTTTCTCATCACAAGTCTGATCACAAATCAGCCTGCACCACACCTAGGTGTGCTCTCTGAGGTTTCCTCAGATGATGTATTTCCCACACGCGTGCTCATTAGGCATCCTTTCACTGAAAGAGTTAACAGAGTTTAAACGTCAGCCTTGAGCAGTGCTTGAGCAGGAAGCAATGGTTTCATTGCTGTAATGTTCACCAGTAATTTTTGATGCTCTATGCAAGTAAACAGAAATAGCTACATGGTGGAGCTGACTGAGGAGGACCAAAAGTTTGATACATTCACTTACACAAAAATATATAAATACAGAAACACACATGAATAAAAATAACCTGACAGACAAAAATAGCAACTAAAATATTTTATTACAAACAAAGAGAGAGGTGTATAATATACCTTGAAGTTGTTCTTTTTCCCTTACTTCCAGAGTACGGTCTGTCCTGAGCCGTGGGCATGGAAGCACATTTCTTCGTGTTTGCTAGCTAGAAATTTTTTTCAGAAAGTAGTGATTTTTTTTTTTTTTAATTAGTTAGGAATTACTTTTTTCTAGTGTTTTTTGTGGAATTTTTTTTTCTTTTTCGTATACTTAGACTTAAGGATACCCTTCAAAGCATGCTTTTCAGGCTCTCAAAAGCACAATTTTACAGTTTTATTTGCACTCATCTTTATCTTGCAACTTTTATGTCTGTATGCTCAAATTATAATACATTCAATAGTCATTTGCTTGTGGGAGTTTTTGCACACATGCTCATAATAAATGCATGCATAAGCAAGGCTCTCGGCTGTTACCAAGATATCAACTATTGGACTGTCAGCAGAGTGCACTTCTTTGAAAAATGCTTATCATACCTTCAGAAGCATGCTATTTTTAGGTATTATCTTAATCTTATAAATTCCCTGTAGAAGGAAAATCTAACAATATTTTTGTTACTTTCACACAAATAAATATTCTTCAAAAATTAGGGTTTTTTTCTACCATATTCTGACAAATAACCAAAGACAGGATTTTGCAAGCTTTGGCTTGTCTCCTAAAAGATTTCACTCTAATTGTAATTAGAGACTAGTGAGTTTGTTCCTAATCTCAGTCTCCTTTTCCATTATATTTCCCTTCCCGTATTGAGTTATTTTGACTATTTGTTTACTATTACACCTAGAAGACAGTAGTACTGCCTTTAGTATTATACTGGTGGGAGAGGGAACAGGAGAAAGGAAGAAATTCTATTCTAATATTTTGCACTTGGAGTTCTTAATTTGATGTTCAAAACACTGAAATCTTCTGTCAATGCTTTACAGAAGAGGAAACTTAGAGCACAAAAATTGTGATGTAAGTCCACTTGGCCACCAGTGGCACTGAGCAACCCCGGTAACACTGTCCCTGTAGCGCTGCTTTGAACATCATTTCCTTTTGGCTTCCCACCCGTGTAAGTCCCCAGTGTAGCACAGCCTCAAAACCAGAAGTAATACATGGAAATTATACTAGAAGATAAATTAACCAGGATAGTTTTGGCTTTGATACCTTGGCATATGAGTGTGTAAAAGATGAAACTTCACGACAGAGAGGATGTCTGTAGAAAAAAAAAAAGTAAAAAATAAAAATTCACTGAACATGTATAACAAAATAAACATTTTACAATAAAAATTCAACTGCCCTGTCAGGATCAGGAGAATAACATTTTATATGTCTAGAATAAACAATATAGCTAAGGTGGGAACATATACTAAGTTCAATCATAAATTCAGTCTCATTCTCTGTCTTTTCGTTCTCCCATTTGCTATTCCCATCAGCTGGTGAGTCTAGAGTGTCTAACACAACCGTTCACTTACGTGCCAGACTCTGAATCTTGTCTCTTGCAAGTCAGGCGATTAGTGCAGCTACTGACTTACTAGATCAATGATTCCCTGCACCACGGAGCGCTCAGCCAGTAAACAGTGTTATCAGCTTCAACAAGAGAGACTGACAATCCATTACCAAAGATCACCAACAGCACAGCGGTTAATATGCCTACCTGACATACAAATCTCTGAATTAATAAAAAGAAAATGAAGATATAAACCAGTGTCCCCTACGTTCTAAGGAGGAGCACAATTGTGTGCTCAGATTGGCTGTTGTCAAGTCAATTGACAGGGGCTATCAAGTGAATATGAGGTGGGAGCAATTTATAAATTAAGCCTCACAGATTTTTTTCTGAAATACACATTACAAATATTGTATCCATTTTACAGATGAAAAAAAACAGGAATGAAAAAGCAGCTTTCTTATCTGCTTATGTAGCTGAAAACCATGCTTCTTAGTAACTGAACTTCAGGTTAAATGATTATTTTTAAAATCTGCTGGAAACAAGCAGAAAATTTTAGCATGCTGTGTACTATTCAGGTCAAGTTTCTTGTCATATATATTACTTTTTTGCTTTCAGAATAAATTATGTGAACCTGTTAGTGCACTGAAAGGCTACTTTTTTACTATTCTTTATAATTTTTTACTTCAATTAAAATGCTGGGTTATAAAAGATTTGGAATAAAATTTAAATTTCAGGCACATCGTCACCTCAATTTTTCTGCCTTGCTGATTTGAGCAACTGTTTAGATCTTGCCTTTAAAAATTTCACAGACATCCATTCATCAACAAGAATTATCTGCACAAAGCTCCAGATTTTATTAATCCAAAAAAAACCTGGAGAAATCGTCTGTGTGTGGTTGGCAACAGACTTCAAGAATACGATGATTAGTTTTTGTCTATTTACCCTATTTTCCTCATGCTTCCTTCCTATTGGCTAGCTGTAGAAGCATGCAGAAGGTGAGGATTTGCTGCCACAGAACCAGCAGTTATATGTTGTTCTGAAAAACACGAAAATACAACACTCCATACTCAAATAAACAGTAATGTCCTTTCCATCTGTGATAGTTTGATGTGGGGGGGTGTTCTGGTGGCAGGGGAGGGGATTTGCTCCCTCTGCCACCAGATCTGAGTCCCATCCCCCCCGGGGGAGGTTGAGCCAAGGCGGCGCCTCTGCGAATTGCCCTATTTAAGTTGGAACAAAGGGGCGGGAAAGGGCTTTTTGCTCAGGAGCGAGGGGAGAGCAGGAGGGCGCTGCCCTCGCTCCCGGCTCCCGGCCGAGCGGCCGCTCGGGCCCGGGCCCGGGCCGGCGCCATGTGCTCAAGATGGCGCCGGGGAGCCGCATGGGGGACTCGGTAAGCGCCCCGCTCCCGGGGTGCCCGCCGGGCCGAGCTCCCCCAGAGAGGATTAATATCTAAGAGAAGACAACCACCACGACCGGGTCAGCAAAGATGGAGCAGGAGGAGGTGTACTGGAGCTGAGGCTTCCCTTGCAATCGGTGTGAGATGGCAGGCGGCCCCCCTGCAGCCAGGGTGTACTCGGCGGAGCAGCGGCCCACTCGTGGCCTGTGGAGAAACCCACGTCGGGAAGGAGATGCCTGAGCCCAGGAGAGGTCGTGGAGCAGGGGATGCGCGACCAGGTACTGTTGATAATGGGGCATGGAATGCACGACGAGGTCGTGGAGGCATCTGGAGACCGTGGGACGACCCACGCCGACGCGAGTGGCAGCAGCTCCCTAAGAGGCCGAGACTGGTAAAGCCCGAACTGGTGCGATCCATGGGGAGGATTGCAATCCTGCGGGCAGGACTTACTTTGAAAAAGTTTGGGGACTTTTTCTTTGTGAGTAGGGGATCCACCGAAGCAAGGGAAAAATGGTGTAAAGACTCCTCCTCCTTTAAGAAAGAGGCGGCAGTGAACAACATGGATGAACTGACCTGTACTCCCCCATTCCCTGTCTCCCTGCGCCGCTGGGGGAAGACAGAGCCAGGAACGAAAGGAAAATAGGGGGTGGGGAGGTGTTGTTTTAAGATCGGGCCTTGTTTTCTCTTTTCTCCTCTCAAGTAACCGGTTTCGTTCCCTTTTGTCTTTTGTTAAGTAACTGTTAATAAATTGTTTTGTTTTTATGAAGAAAGCCTGAGTCATGTTTTGCCCGAGACCATGGTTAGTGGGTGCTCCCTTTTTCGGTTCTTGTCTCGACCCTCAGTCCAAAAAAAAAAAAAAAAAAAAAAAAAAAAAAACAAAAAAAAAAAAACCACGACAATTGTGGCGCCCAACGTGGGGCTGAGGAATTCGAGATAAGAATAGTGATTGGGAGAGGTAACGGGCAAAACATGGACTCCAGAGTAGTGAAAACAGAGGGACCTTGGGAAACTTTGATTGTTGTGTTTGGTGAAGGGACTAGGGGTGGATTGTTTGTGAAATGTGTGTTCTTGTTCAGTGTTTTAAGTGAAGTTGTGCCTAAATAGGGAATTCGCAGAGGCGAGGGGTGGAATGTGATAGTTTGATGTGGGGGGGTGTTCTGGTGGCAGGGGAGGGGATTTGCTCCCTCTGCCACCAGATCTGAGTCCCATCCCCCCCGGGGGAGGTTGAGCCAAGGCGGCGCCTCTGCGAATTGCCCTATTTAAGTTGGAACAAAGGGGCGGGAAAGGGCTTTTTGCTCAGGAGCGAGGGGAGAGCAGGAGGGCGCTGCCCTCGCTCCCGGCTCCCGGCCGAGCGGCCGCTCGGGCCCGGGCCCGGGCCGGCGCCATGTGCTCAAGATGGCGCCGGGGAGCCGCATGGGGGACTCGGTAAGCGCCCCGCTCCCGGGGTGCCCGCCGGGCCGAGCTCCCCCAGAGAGGATTAATATCTAAGAGAAGACAACCACAACGACCGGGTCAGCAAAGATGGAGCAGGAGGAGGTGTACTGGAGCTGAGGCTTCCCTTGCAATCGGTGTGAGATGGCAGGCGGCCCCCCTGCAGCCAGGGTGTACTCGGCGGAGCAGCGGCCCACTCGTGGCCTGTGGAGAAACCCACGTCGGGAAGGAGATGCCTGAGCCCAGGAGAGGTCGTGGAGCAGGGGATGCGCGACCAGGTACTGTTGATAATGGGGCATGGAATGCACGACGAGGTCGTGGAGGCATCTGGAGACCGTGGGACGACCCACGCCGACGCGAGTGGCAGCAGCTCCCTAAGAGGCCGAGACTGGTAAAGCCCGAACTGGTGCGATCCATGGGGAGGATTGCAATCCTGCGGGCAGGACTTACTTTGAAAAAGTTTGGGGACTTTTTCTTTGTGAGTAGGGGATCCACCGAAGCAAGGGAAAAATGGTGTAAAGACTCCTCCTCCTTTAAGAAAGAGGCGGCAGTGAACAACATGGATGAACTGACCTGTACTCCCCCATTCCCTGTCTCCCTGCGCCGCTGGGGGGAAGACAGAGCCAGGAACGAAAGGAAAATAGGGGGTGGGGAGGTGTTGTTTTAAGATCGGGCCTTGTTTTCTCTTTTCTCCTCTCAAGTAACCGGTTTCGTTCCCTTTTGTCTTTTGTTAAGTAACTGTTAATAAATTGTTTTGTTTTTATGAAGAAAGCCTGAGTCATGTTTTGCCCGAGACCATGGTTAGTGGGTGCTCCCTTTTTCGGTTCTTGTCTCGACCCTCAGTCCAAAAAAAAAAAAAAAAAAAAAAAAAAAAAAAAACCACGACACCATCAAGAGGCTAATTTGTTCCTACTGTAGCTGTTGTCTCAGAGCCTTCTTTAAAAAAAACCAAAAACAACCAAACAAAGCAAAACAAAAAAAAAGCCTCATTGTTCACTAAATTCCTCAAATTTGTTTAACCTTAATAGTTTCTTTCTTTTTCCCCATACATGACAACCTATGTTTAAAACCTCATAATACAATTCTATAGTTGTTTGGGAAATGAAATTAATGAGCAAATCCTGCAAAGGCACCTAAATAAGTAGCTAGTGGCAACACTGCAACAGAAGTGAATGTTTTAGCAATTCCATCTCTGCATGTAAACAGGAGATGCTGTGCATGAGCAAACCCTTTGTGCTGGCTAATCCTTTCCAAAGCCTACAGCAGCCTGCCCATGCGCATACGGCTCCCGTCGCCAGGAGCCTGGCAAGGCTCTCAAGAGCGAAAGCGTAAACAAAAGCTGATTTCAATGCTGTGTCACTGGGCTGCTCTGTCTCTACGCAATTCAAGTTTCTCTGCAAAAATTATGCTAGAAAAACTCCAGAACGATTTATTCTAAAATATACATTGACTTAGAGAGTGATTTCAATATTTGTTACCTTTTTTTTTACTTCGTTGACTCATTTTTTTCTCTTAATCTGTCTTTCCCCCCCACCTTGATACTACCATTCTCTTTGCTTCAATTTCTTCCCCCCTTTCCAGTTGCTTAGTGTTCATTGTCTTTAAAGGAATCAGTGGAACGGGTGTCAAAAATATCTCAAGTGGTCCCTTTAGATTTATGGCATATCTGCTTGCGCAATTTTGAAAGAAATTTTTTTTTAAATTAAATACTTGGAACTAATCTAACTGAATGGCCTCAATGTTCACTCATGGATAACCAGTGTGCTTAATTCCTAGCACACATTTCTAATTTTTTTCACTACAGAATGGGATTTCAATTCTCTCACATACATGTTTACCAGAATACAGACTGTGGTTGTTTTAAGGTGGTTTAATTTATGTAGATAATTGGTAGATCAGCTGCTACTCTGACACGCTATTTGCTGATATATTTTTTTTTAATTCTTCCAGCACTCCCATTTATTTCAAATGTATCCCACCAGAGCTGCAAAATTCCTTTGTGGGGTTGAATCCTTTGATCACATCACTTCATAAAACAGCCCTGTAACTCAACCCCAGTTCGAAGTTCTTAAAAATCTTCTGTCTACTGTTCAAAATCCATCTAACAGAACATAAAACTTAGGCAACATCCAGAATTTGTTTGCAAAGTATGATTATACTGGTAACACATGTAGTTTCTCCTTTTTTTTTTTCCCCCTCTACAACTGATGGATATGGCTTTAAAATAGCTCAGGAATAATTTTTACTATAGTAGGAAATTTTTACTGGTATAGCCAGGCTTCTATCACAGACTTGCTGTCACACCTTTCTGTGTACTGAAAAACCCTTTTACATTCATAAAAAAAACTTTGCTCTTTGTTTTTTCTTTTCCTCTGCACAACAGTAATTATTTGATCATCTCTAGCAGACTTTCATATATACTATTTCAAAACAGGTTCCCAGCTGCAGCTTAACATTTGAACCACCTTGTAGTCTGGCCCTTGTATCTTTGTTTTGCAGATTAGTGGCATCATAAATTTAGGTACCTGGCAGATCAGATCTTTGATGAACCATGTATTAGTCCATCTTAAATTCTCCCACTTCCTGCGCTATCAATATACAAACTCTTGAGCGCCTAAGTAAATAATAATGCCCCCGAACAACTAAGTAAATATGGCTGTGTATCCACTCGAGAGCTAACAGGTTTGAACACACAGGCCAAATCCCACAGTTGTAAGTATGTTCACATAGACCAAAGGTATGTCAGCCTCAGAAGTGTAATGATATCCAAGTTCCAGAGGGTGGCAGATGAATGTCTGCCTGTCTGAGGTTTATGTGTTTGGTTTTTCTTAGCAAGCACTTCCTGTACCAGGAACATTTAGGCCAAGTTAAGTGTGAACCAGTGTCTATTTCTTCGCTTTGTCAGCTGAACTGGTTAAAAACCATCCACTGCTGAGTGTCTACTGGTTTGTACTGCAAAGAAACCTGTTACCTTACCTTGCTTTTTCACAGATGTCAGCACTACTTAGCATCCTAGAAAGAACACTTCAGCAAAATTAAGACTTTCTTGAAATAATAAGGAACAACACTTACTTAGTATCAATTGTTTCAAATAATAGGAAAAAATTAAGACTCCACAAATCCAGTATGATGCAAAGATGCATAGAACAGAGTCCTGACTAGGGTGCAAATCAGGCTGTGCAAGATCAGTGTGAAAGATTCCCCATGAATTATAGTCAGTTGGAATGCACATACCTTTGTCTGTTGTCTTCACGAGACTTGGTCTGTACCGAAACTGGTCTAGACAGTATCTCCTGTTGGCCTTTCTTTATTTAAAACAACAAAAAAAAAAGTAGTCAGTTTTGAGGGAATATAACTCATTAAAGATTAATTACATATTCATAAATCACAGATCAAAACAATTATAGTCAACTACAGAAAATGAAAATATAGTCTACTGTGGAAAAGAACTTCTCAAGCACAGGAAAAGATGGCTAAAAATTAAAATGCCATTGCTATACCCCAACATTTATTTCTGCTCCACAACACAGAATTGCCTTTTGCCTGTAAAACTTTTGCCCAGCTTAACTTCATCTGATATGCTCTTACCCTCTCTCCCTTTTCTCTGAAATATAGGAGTTACAAATGCACAGCTGGCAGAACAAATTTTCAATTTTCCATACTGCACAATAAGCCTTAAAAAGAAATCTTTATTCATGCAATATGACCATAATTGCACACTGCTATGTTATATGTTGTATGTACTTTAGAGAACAATTCAATCTGAATGTTCAGATAGATTCTATGTTGCTAAGTTACAGTTTAAAAAGCATAATCCAGAAAAAATGCAGTCGTCCTGTTTGGTGTTGTGTTTTTTTTGAGGGTTTTTAAACTTAAGATTGTTTTTCTTTTGTTGTTAAATGTATATCTGTGCAATCTGGCAGTGCCATGTGGTATATTAAGTGTCCTAAGAATACATGATCTTCTGCTGTATTTAGAGAAGGGAAAAAAAAAAGGGGGAAAGGGGGTGGGGTGGGGTGTTGTTACTGTTTTTGAAAGAAAAGAGACTAGATGCTATTTTGGACGCTTCATCTGGTTCTGTTCAATTGCCAAGCAGTTAGCCTCAGCTTATCACAGCTCAAGAGAAGAATATGTTTTCACAGGACATAAAAATGAAGTTTCAACAGTAGAAAAAGTGCTTTTTCAACAGTAGAAAAAGTTTAGCTTTCCAGAAGACTTAAGAATTTGCTTTTTAAGCCTTATTTATTTGAGTGAGTGAGCTTACAATGAATATATCTAATAGGCAGAACACTTTCTCCAAACTGTTTTGGGTCTCTGTTCTCTTGTAATGTATATTCATTTTTCATATTAAAAACTTACTATCTGGTACACAGCTACACCAATGTTAAAAGGGTAATACTAAGAATAAACGGGAAATTTTTCTGTTTAAAGAAAGTTTCCTTATTACTAACTACATATTTTCTATTTATGTAACTTATTCTTTGTATTTCTTTCAGCTTGAACAATGTAGATCCTATTTTACTAGGATGTTACTGCAACAGTATCTGGCTTTCAAATACTTTTTTTTTTTTAGTATTTAAGACATAAAACCACCTACAGATACTTTTCTTCAACATCATAAACAAGTTTTTTATGTGATTTTATGTCTCTATTTGCACAAATGCTCTATGCATCTATACAAACAGGTACCTACCTGATGAAATTATATAAAAACTATTTTTGGATGTGTTTTCAGTAGAAGTTTAGAATTCTGAAAAAAGAAATTAAAAGCTCACATTGCATTTGAAACCAAAATACTTTTAGTTGTCACAGTCTAAATAATTTCTTTCGAAACTTGACCCTGTGTGCATGTGAATCAAGGCTAAATTATGTAACAGTCTGCATAACCTACTCACCATTACTTCTTCAGCCTGGCGCACCAGTTTTTCTGTTTTTGCTTCTAATTCTGCATTCAGTCGCCTGAAAGAGTAAGAATGCCTGTCACTGAGTTTTTGAAAGATTTAAAAGAAAGAAATGTAAGCCTGACAGTGTCTCCGCCTGAACTAAGTGAAATTTTAATTTAAAAGGAACACTGGGATATCCTTCAGGGTATTAACAAAGTTGCGTTTCAATAATTTCCTGGGTTTCTGTCAAATTGATAGTAGTACAACACGTACATCCATTAAACAGCAAGGTTTAGACTATAACTCTGAAAGCTAAAGGGTGTCCTTGGTTTTGGCCATGTCATTGTTTAATACGCATTTCACATCTTTATTTCCTAAACATTTTCTGGTTTTAGCACAGTCCTTACCTTAGGCACACCTATTAGCAGGGGTCGGGGAAGGAGTCATGTACTTTACCTGATCACATAATTAAAACGTGTCACCCTACATATGTACAGGCTAAAGTAAGGCCGTGTTTGTGCACGCCTCACTCGATAGCTTTCCATGCCGTGTGATGAAGTGCGTTTGAGACATGGCTCCTCGTACACCCTCACTGCTCACAGGGGCCGAGAACTGACAGAGTGAGTGCTTTCAAACGTGCTTTCACTGCATTTGTCACAAGCTTTAGAGCTTTTAAGCTTTTCAAAAGAGGTTTAAGTCCTTTGACGTTACTTTAAATTACGAATACGTGTGTGTGAAACGCAGCAGCCTCTCCCGCGCGATGCAGCGGGCCGCGGTGAGGCCTAGCGCAGCGCAGCGCCGCGCAGAGCCGCCCTGAGGCGCCGGCGTCAAACGGCGGCGGGAAGGCGGCGGCAGAAAGGCGCTGCTGTGCTTCGTCCGCTCGCTGCGGGGAACTAGCCGAGGGACGCGGGTACAGGGCATGAGCTGTGAGCTCCGCCGGGGCCGCCGGCAGCGGGCGGGACGAGGCTGAGGGGACACGGCCCGGCCGCCGCCTTACTTGTGCTCCGCCTCCTTGGCCAGCAGGTCGCCGCTCAGCACGCCGCTCGCCGGGGCGGCGGGCGGCGAGGGGCCGCCAGGCGGTCGCCGCACCTGCAGAGAGGACGAGTTAGTTTGCCCCTTCCCGCTGCCCCCGCTCGTCTCCCCGCGCCCGAGCGGCCGCCTTACCCCGAGCAGCACCCCACCCCGCCGGAGCCCGCTGCCGCCGCCCGCCGCCATTTTAGCGGCGCAGAGGCTGCCGCCCGGCGTCGCCTTCGCCAGGGCAACCGGCTGCCGCCGCGGGGAGGCGGCTCTGCCTCCGCCCCCTGCTCCGCCGTGGCGGCCTGCAGCCCCGGCCGAGCCGCCTGGCGCTGTTGGCTGCGGAGGGCCGCGACGGGGGCAGCCGCGTTTCGGGCCTTGCTGCCGGGCAGAGGGAAGCCGGATCGCGTCGCCTCCCGTTCCTCGCACGGGCGGGCGCCCGGGTGGCGCCGCGGGGGAGCCTCGTGGCAGTGATGGCGAGCCGAGGGCGCCGGGACAGGAGCCCTGACCAGAGTTCGGGTTCCGCAGGCTCCTGGCATGGCGCTGGGCTGCTGTGGGGTCGGGTGAGGGGGAGCGCGTAGGTCTGAGGCGGCTTCGCACTTATTATTGTAATAAGTGTTCGTTACAGCTCTTCCGCGTGAGCCGTCTGGCCTCGCTGCGTGTCGTCGTGTCACTGTATTAAACTTCTGTGTGTGCAGCATTATGGCAACTGTTCCACCCTATTTACTGCTCTTGTGCGCTGCCATCTCTCCACGTTTTCCGTTCCCAGTTTTCTGGGATTGTTGTCTGGTTTTAGCCTTGTCCTCTGCCTTGCGTTTGAATCTCTCCATTATTTTCGTCCCTCGCCCCCGTACTGTTTGATTTTTCTGCGCTTCTCCTTCCCAGTCACTCACAAGCCCGTTCCCTCTCATCCGTCGCTCTCCCACTCACCTGCTCATTCACTCCAGTTTCCAAGTTTTTAACGGATACTGCCCCTTCACGCGCCAACAGCCCCGCTGTGCTGCACCGGCATAGGTAGCTGTGTGTCTACATAGCAAGAATAATACAGTTCTGTACCCTGAGTTACACGGATGGCATATGATTTTAATGGAGAGATTCCCACAGGGGAAATCAGAAGGGCTCGGCTGCCTGGAAGTAGAAGGTCTGCGCGTAGCTGAAGGATTTCTGCAGAAGCATTAGTTGCAAAACAGAAGAAATGCTTGGAGGAGATTAACTTTGAGCACTGAGACATGCAGTGTAATGGGATAAATGGAAATGAAATGAAAGACAGGAAAAATGTGATTAGTGGAAGGCAAAAAATAGAAATATCAGTATAGAAAATGAAAGTGCTCAACATTAATGTTGATACAAAGGTATTGACACAAAGGGTGAGAAGAGTGCGCCTATGAAAAAAGTTATGGAGCTTTTGAAAAAATTGTCAGTCTAAAAGTCAGTCCATCACTTTTTTTTTTTTTTTTTTTAGTTAAGAATAGCAAGAGGATAATGGTGGCCTTCAAAAAAAGAAATGCGGAAATTAACGCCATCAGTTATGCTTTTGATTTGGAGAAACAAGAAAGGGTGAGGTCAATAATGGAAACCAAAGCTCCGCAGAGGGAAAGGCAGATTTTGTTAAGAAATAAATTGTAGATTCCATAAGAGATTAAAGCATCACAACCAAAGTGACATTTTAGAAACCTCTCTAGTGAGGTTTAGTGAGGTTCAGGGGGATTTTAAGAGAGACAGAGAAGCTAGAGAAGGAAAACAAGGTTGGCAGGATGAAAGCTACAAAGAGAAACATGCTCTTTCCAAACAGCAAGAATTTTTTTTTTTTTTCAAAAAGTACTATTTCTTTTTGCAGAGCTAAAATATCACCTTAGTAATATTCTTACTGTTTTTAAAGTTCTCATCCAACTTTGCTATAAAATCATTACACCTTAAAAATGCCAAAAGTATTAGCTAGAGGATCTCTGCTAGTTAGGTACTGAGGCAACAAAATCACTGATTGAGATTAGAGAGATTAGAGTCTCTGGTTTTCTAGCCAGCTTTTAGCTTAGTCTTAATAAACAAAAGAGGGGTAATTTATTATATCATAAATGATTAAATATGTTAACAAACACAGCAATGCAAGGTTCTTTTTCTTTAGAGCCCTCTGGGAATAATAACATACATATATATTAGGATTGCAGATTTGCACAATTTTTCCAAGATCCACAACATGATTTATTTAATATGATTTATTTTATTGAAATATTGTATCAACTGGATTTAGAATTCAACCACCTATATTTGAAATAATAGGAAAAGATTAGTATGTTTAGATAAGTATTTCGTAGTGAAATTTAAAGTATTTCTCCAGAGATGTAGAAAACAGAAATAAGAGATTGTGTTATATTCTTGATCCCTTACTCCATTAAGGTTTTATCACTTTTAAGTTGACCTGATGTGACCTCAACAGTTGTGGTTAATTCTCTAATACATAGTTGGTAACTGGGTAGAGAATACGCTTGTATTAGAGATGACAACCAATAGGAAGATGCATAAGGAGCTAGGAAAATTTATCTCCGTATTTATCTGGGGGGAAAATAAAAATAAAAAAAGCGTTTGGAAGTGTAGCATTGGTATAGTATAAGATTTAGCCAACATTGTTTTTTAGCAGATTCCCATATTCAATTTGATCGTTTTTTAAAAGTTGACTTAAACATCATGACTGTAAAATCAAAATATTTTTGTCATTTTGAAATGAAGTGTACATCAGATTACATGTGGAATTCAAACAGATCGATGTTTGTGACCATAATGAGCTGTGCTTGGGAACTATTGCCTGGGATCTCCATGATTAGAGTAGTACATCATCATTCTGTATTTTCCAAGTGTCTCAAGTTTTTCTTTGTTTTTTGAGGATTGTAAGATCCCAGAACTAAATGGCTCTAACAGAAATGTATAGGTTCCAAATTAAGTGGTTCACTGTGTTGCCACTGTTGCTCTTCCAGAGAAGCGAGAGGCAGATCACAGAACAAAGAGCTCAATCAATATAGCTGGTAGGAGTGGTTCAGGACAGAAAAGTGTGTATTCCTGCTATGATGTTAGAATAGTTTATTGCAGAAGACTGCTGAGGATAAATATACGGTGTTTACCTTTGATTAGATCAAAGAACATGTGTCATTTAATTGTTACATGTGGCCCTCTTCCTTCTGCAGGCACAAATATTGTGATCTCCCTTTCTTCCCCCAATAAAAATATAAAAGCATGAGATTTACATATTAAAGCTATTATCTTTACATTTTTAGACACGTTTTTTGTTCATAATATCTTCTTATTGGCTTAAAGATGCATTATACAGAATTTTCCATGCTTCTCATAAAAGTTGTGACATTTATTATAGAACTAGAATACTATCAACAGCCAGCATTGTAGGAAGGGACAGGATTTCACTGTGTATCACATTAGTTGTCAGAAACAGAGAAGCAATAGTGGTTTAGGACAATATTTTCTTCCATAAAAATCATTGCAAATGTATCAGGCCAAAGAGACAACAGCCGATACCCTTGCTCAAGTTTTTGGGTTTTTTTTCCTAATGAGATGCATGCTAAACAAATAAATAGCATCATATATATGCAAAAATGTTTACCCTTTTTAGACCAAGAATCATGCTAAGTGTTATGTATTGTCTTTGGTATGTGGTAGAGCTAAATTCAATTAAACTTATATTAAACTTGTATTTATGAGAGAGGCCTATAGTAAAATATTACCTCTATTGATTCCACCTCTAGAAGGGAAAAGTCTTTTATGGGCTTTGCTGCTGCGGGCTGTACCCTTCATCCTAGGAAAGAGGGATGCTTCACCAAGGCAATATAACACACAGTGTGGTGCGTCGTTCTTCCTTGTACGCTAGTTTATTTGACCAGAACAGTCTGTACTGCTTAGATTACCCTGCTCTGGGTTAAGTGATCACAGAGAGACTGTTTATGGCACCACATTTACTCTCTCAGGTCTGAACACTGGTACTTGTCTCGGTCAACGCCTGTGTTTTTAGGCACGAGTATCCAAAGCAATCCAGTCCACACTGGAAGGAGCTCTGTGTTGCCACCAGGGCTGCCTCCGTTGCAGCGGCGTGCCACACCACGCTGCCATATCTCGTGGTCCACGTGACAGGAGCTGCCGTTCACACCATGCCTCTTATCGGTGTGCTTCACGAGCAGGGCATGCACAGGGAGCCTCACGCAGAACAAAAACCACAGCCTGCGCAGGCTGAACCCAGGCATAAGGAAGTAAACCAGAGCCAGGCTGGCTGCGGCACTTGCAGATAAGGGCAAAGAATTTAAAGCTAGCAGGCACTTGTTTGTTTGTTTACGTGTTTATTCTAAATGTGCCAGAAAGGATGTCAGACTTACATCCAAAGCACAACCTAAGCAACTGTAGCAATTACAGCCCCTTCACACTTGAATAGTTTCTCTACCTTAAATTTCTGCTTCGTTTTTCTAGTTCCAATTTCCTGGAGGGGAGAGAGGGAAGAGCAGAATTTTGGAGTGAATTGTAAGTGAAATTTAATACTTGGCAGCTTTCTGAAAACTTGGAATTTTTTTTTTTTTTTAGCTCTAAATGCTCATCTTAGTTTTTACTTAAAAAGATACAATTGCTATTTCATATTCCTATTGTGTGGAGTGGAAGTAACAGCTAATCTTGAATTCACCTAAAAATCAGACTAAAATACGTAATTTTTGTGCAATAATTGGAAAAAAAAATAATGTAAACTCATGTATAGCATTTTCAAACATTAGTGGAGTGGTAGGATCTAGACAATGTGTAGCTATTAAATCAATAATCCAGACATCAAGGGAATTCCCCAGACAGCTGCTGGATTTTTCCCTCTAATCAGTAATAATAATCCAATGGTGTTTGAAATGGCGTGTTTGTATATCGGAATGTATTTTTGTGTTGATATTTTCTTGTGCATCTCTAATGGCTCCCCAAAATACAAAGACGACCAAGTATTATTAATAGCTGTGTATTTCCTATGAAAAAGCTGCTAGCTGTTTGGATGTGTGACATCTGCACAATATCTTTAGACCTCACTGCCGGGTACCCTAAGCGGGGTTACCATCCGTATAGCCTGATGTCCTTTGTTTTCGAGCAGAATGACCCTGATGGATGTTAGTCGCTTGTGTCAAGTTTTGCGCGGCAGAAGTCGGGGAGGCGTGTGGGAACTGAGCGTGCAGATTTTGAGGGACAAGGGGGCTGGGGGATGGGCAAGCTAACCTAATAAGTCTCTTCTATCTCCAGTGTCTCCAGTTTTGCTTTCGTATGGATTTCAGTTCAGTGCAATGGAAACTTTTTTTTTTCCTGTTTCTAGTAGCTGTGTAGACATATAAAACACCTAGTTTCTAAGCTAGTTTAAGTTATTTTTTTATATAGCTTTAACCAGCATACTTAGGGTATCCAGAATGCTATTTAAAAATACAAACGTTTTTCTTTGTTCTTCTCTGCTTTGCTGCACTATTGGGGCTTACTTATTTCAGTGTCATCCTTCCTAACCTAATCCAAACAATAACCTTGGCTCAACAATTTAAACATATTGAATCCTCAACCAGAGTAGTTTTCCCTAGTAATACTCTGATTACAGCAGCTTTTATGTCTGAACAGGAAAGGACCTTAAACACTAAATCTCATCAGCACTGTAAAAAATAAGTGGTGAGCATCAGTCACATTTTCTTGAAATACCACAAGTCTTTCTTGAGGCCTAATCCTTTAATCTCTGGATTTTGGGCACTTCTGTTCTGATTACTAGGGATCAAAAGGTTTGGCATATACTCTTCAGACCACTCTTCAAAGTGGCCACTGTCATATTACCAGGTTGTTATGACAATTGTATGATTTTTCACTGTAGTAGTAGATGGAAAAAAACGGAGAAATTAGTTTATCAACGCAAGTCTGCCACATCGAGAATTAATAAAAAAGTGCAGTGATTTAGAGTATTTCAGAACATGATTTCATTCACTGATGATGGAAATGCCTCCTACTGTGTAAGACGCAACATGATCTAATGGAGGGTATCCTTAAAGGGCTGCTGCAACATGTACAAATGCTGTTTTCCTAGTTTGCTCCCAAAGCTACAAAGTAAAAATTCATTTTACTGGAGCTAGAAATCTTGTACCATTTCCTACCTGAAATACGGTCATGTGTGAAGTTACATCAAAAGAGAAGAAAGAACCTTACATGTCATCCATAGACCAAAATCAGTCCCTTAGACCCTACTACCAGATAGTTTTGTCAAATGTTCATTGATCTGTTCTGGAAGTATACCATTTTTTTCCTGAATGAGAATATTTCCCCATCCTATCTCAAACAACGGTTACATAAGCTGAAGCAAGTAAGTGACTCCTCCTCCCCAAGTTTCATTTCATTTATTGCAAACTAGAAATAAAATTGGGCTAAATATTTTTTCCTATATTTGATCACTGAGACTCCTAAAGACTGTCACTTTACACGTTAGATCTCTGTCTGAAGACAATAACCCCATCTCTCTTAAATTTAAGAGAGGTAACAAGCTGCTTTTAAGAAGAAATCACTCACTTTTCAACAGAGAGGCACGCTATTGACAGGGTGGATTTTGGAAAAGAAACAATCTTGTCACCTAGATGCAGAGCCCTGCAGTTATAACAGGAGAAAGTGCAAACCTATCCATGCTATTCCTGTTCATCACAGCCTTCATTACTGGCCTGTACTTATTGTTCCTGTCCGTGTGGTTGTCAGTAAGAAATCCAATCGTGTCTTCAGCACCAAAAACTCCAGAGCCTGAAAGAGCCCCATGTTCTTCTGCTCTTTTCATAAGTATTTTGTTTGCATAGGTGTGTCATCATTTGTATCCAATTCCTCTTCACTCGGAAGATTATGTTCTGCTACATAGCATAAATTCATTTAGGGAACACTTTTTTATACTGTTGCTTTCATGGGGCTTGCCACATTGTACATTTCAGCCTGCTTAGCGGGGCGAATGCAGATGAGGTCTTTCAAAGTCACTTGGCGGTGTTGACACCACCAGAACAGACCTAGCCTAGTACAAACTTTTTCACTCGCTGCAGTACAAGACGTGTAGCTGAGGGTTGGCTGGGGGGAGAGTGATAGTTTGTTATCTTTTGCTTGTTTTCATAAACAAATGCAATTGTTGTTATTGCAGAGCCAGCAGAAATTCACAGGGTTTTCTTTTTGTTGTTCTGCCACACACAAAAAAGGGATGTTATTTTAACAACAGAATGTTTGATAGCTTCTAAAAATGCAAGGCCTAAATTTTAGGCATGCTGAGCCCCCACAACTGCCATTAAAGTCAGCTCTTACTGCAGATGCCCTGCAGCACCCTCAGGAGTTCCTCAGATTCAAGATCCAAGCACAACATTAGGGAACATCTCTGATGCGCAAAGAGCCTCCCCAAAGAGCACAGGGGCTTTTGTTTTCTGAACTGGAATGGGACCAAGTCCTTTGAAAGGCACATATATTGGGCGTGTTCACGAACTTTGCCAAGGTATCCTCACAGCAATCAGCCTTAGTGGTGATGGGCAAGTTAGCTTAGGCTAGAGCAGGGCTTCTCTGAAGGGAATTGCTTTGTGAGAGGGAATGCAGATGTAAGATTTGGACATAACTACTGTGGGACAATCAGGCACAGTGAAACATCTGTCTTTTGAAGAAACCACCTATGGCAAAAATAACACTGGATTGAATACCGAGCTAAATTCCTAGGCTAGGTTGTCATGGGTCCATCTGACAGAGATTTAAAGGTTTCTGTTGTGTGGTCACAACACTGTTTTCCCTCAGAGCAGCTAAAGTTTTCCCAAGATTTATGCCTCAGCAGGTAACAGATAACTAAGAAGGCCTTCTAAAACATAAGATTTCAAATCTCCGACAAAACCAAATACATAAATACAAAATGTATTAGTTGCACATGCAAGCAAAGTGGAAAAATGCCCTCACTTCTGTCCTGTCACTCTTTACTGTCCTCTTTTCCAAACAAAGTTGAATCCCTACTTTAAGCGTTGTATATTCATCCAGTGTTATAGGACAGATGTAGAAGCAATGTAGTGGCAGGAAAAAGGCTGTGCCTTCCTTTAAAATTTATTGTCAACTTATTAGCATTATTAAATGAACATCAGTGTTCAAATGCTCCGAACCTTTTGTTAACATGGTTGGAGAGAAGAAAAACTGGCTGATGTTAGTTTTGAATGACTCAGCTTTTATGCCTTTGACTGTCCTGAGTAAAAAGAGCACTCCAAAGTTCAAAGACTGGGTTGTGGATTCTTTTCCCTAAAACCTGATCAAAAGAAAATGATCCATTGGAATAGCTGTTTTGTTTACTGAGATTAGGATATTCTTCTCCAGTGTTGGCAACTCAGATTTTGCAAGATCGTGCTACTGCATAAGAAGCGGAAAGTGGAATGTAGAGATGAAAGCAAATGTTTGCTATCAAAGGAAATTTAATTCTCACTGTAAAGAGATAGATTGAATAGTGAAAATATTAATTGTAAAATTATTGCTGGTATCAGTAAACTAAAAAATTTACACTTAAGCATTAGGTGTAAAGTTACATTTAATCTTTTTTTTAAAAAATGCGAAAATCAGCATATTAAACAGGTCTGGTTATTGGCATGATTCTGTAGTGCTTCTTTTCATTGTATATTGAGTCTTAAAAGGTACTTAAGTAGAATTAAAGCTTAAAATAATAAAATTCTGAACTGAGGTCGTCAAAAACTTATGCCATACCTCCAGAATGGTGATGTGACGTCTGTGAGGATCATCTGCCTATCATTTCTTAACAAGGCTGAACTAACAGCTATATTGTAGACGATAGTCTTAGTGCAAACTTAAAGTCCAAAAGTGTGCTAACACCCCCTGCCCCCCCCCTCCCCCCCAATTCATACTGAGCAACACAAAATGCTGCTGTACTCACTGTAAAGGCATTATTTGTGGAGGAAGTTATTATCTCTGACCTGAGTTTTAACGCATTCAGTGACAACAAACATGTTGAGACTCTTTTCTTAGGGACTACCTTGTTAAAAGTAATGTGTGATGCTGGTCATGTGAAGTTGCTGAAGTCTATGAATTAATCTTTCTCTTTATTTTAAATATTAGTAGATGAATTAGTCCAATTAGAAGAGGGATAGTTTCAATTTGAAATCACATTAAGCAGATACTGAATACAGTAAAATCATCTTAATGTTTTCTAATAAGCTAACTCTTAGCAGAGGACTAGGGTTTTCTGAGACAGTAGCAAACTCTCAGGGGTTTGCTCACAGCATTCCTATTTGCTGTCCTCCTGCTGTATGACAAATTTGCTGTAGGCCTGAGTAACTCATGTGTGTTCATCTGCTCCATTTGCTGGCCTGAGGTACAGTAAAATAGTGTCTGTCCCATGTACAGAGAAAATCAGAGAAAGAACTTGGATTGAGAGATGATGGTAGAGATCACATGAACTGAGAAAAGGAAAACAGATCCCCAGAAAGAGTTGGCAGAGCTCATTTTAGCCTTGGTGAACCATCTAAAGAAAGGGTCTCCCAAGTTAAACTGGGACAGCAAAGAGAGACCTGTTGAAAGTCTATCACATCGGTTGTGAAAGAGCAATGAGCAGAGTTAGTGGAGCTTTGTAGTGGAGCTTTGTCTGATGACTGTCTCCAATCAAGCACATGGAAAGACAAAGAGAAGAAAATTACTTAACCAGCACACAATGGGAAATTAAGGATTGGAAACATCTTTGTGATGCATTGCTTGTGAAAGAGAAAAAAAGCAGGTAATGGCAGTGAAATATAAGTTCCTTTTTTCTTTTTATCTTTGAAGTCAGTATGGCATGAAGAGCAATCATGCATGCTTTTGCTGTGCTGCTCTGGCACCATGACTGAGTGCTGGGCTGTAGTAGAGAAACCACCTCCACTAACGTTGTGGTTTATTTTCCATGCAGCTTTTCCAACTGTGTTGACATTAACCGTAAGCTGCACATAATGTTATTCCACGCCATGTATAATTGTGTTTTTCCTTATGTGGTCAGCTGTCCAATAGGAAATGAAAGTAAACTACCTCTTTTCGGGACCACACTGAACACCCGTTCGATAAGTCCCGACCAGTTGTGTGTCTGAGCATTCAGTGTTTTACAGAGCAGCATCCAGGTTTGTGTCAGTGGAGTTTTACAAAGGTACCTATGTGACAATGGCAGTTGTTGATCTCCGGGGCTACACTGAAGCAAGCATTACTTGTGTAAGACTGAAAACATTTTTCCCAACTTGCATAATATTGTTGTAGATCCTGTCTGACAAAGATTTGAGTTTCATTGGAGATTTACTCTAATGTTGGAACTCTGTTTCAGGAAAGTGGTTAAGCTTACATATAGTGCTAAGCATGTGAGCTGTTACCTAACTACATTGCTGAATCAGATTTCTAAATTTGTTTCATCTCCTTTTGAATGGAAATGGATCCATCTTCTGAAATACTGCTCATGCTAATCAAAACATACGTATATTTCCAGAAAGACATGCTGGTTGGGTTAACATTTGTCTTCAAAGTTCAGTTTCTCCTGGCAGAGGGAATAGTTTAAATTATGTCTGAGCTACAGTAGAACGAATTTCATAATGAATATACAGGAGATGAGAGAACCACATCTAGCATTCCTGCAAATAATATGAAGCTCCCTATTTTACTGTTTGATCTGCGGCAATGCTGTACTGTTTGAGATTAATACGATTTCTTCTTTTGCTTTAAATCTTTTCCTAATATTTCAGTCACCCAAAGTATTTATTTTTTAAATTAGTAACATGGTATAAACCCATATTGTCTCTTTTCAAGTTCTTTTAGAATTTACTTTTATCCCTGAGTTTGGCTCGATTTTTAAAGAAGTGTTCTTTTTAGCCCTTTCCAACCTGTACTCCTTCACTTGCCTTACCTATTTGTCTGTTTTTCTGTTCTGTATAACATTGTTGTGGCAGAGACCACCTTTGGGACTGACGCTGTGTGATCTGGAGTCTTTGCAATGTGTATTGCAGTCATGGACAGAGGGAAGACCTGAGTTCATTAACTCAGCTTTCCACTTGTGCTGTGATATTTGTGTTTAGATGGCTTTAACTTTTTACTCACAAAATATCTCGTCGTTACCACCTCTGGTTCAGCTCTGTGAGAGCGCTAGTCTACAGACCCTTCAGGCAACAACCAAACTTTTGTGTTCTAGGTCAACTAGTACTTAGACTTTCATCACAAAAGCAGACAAAATAGTAGCAGAAATGGTGAGAAATTACTCCTTTGGTTGAGGGAGAAAAACTGAAGAATGCAACCCGTGTTTCAAACACCAGAGAGTGCTTACACTGTGAATCTGTTAGCACATGCACACAGTTTGAGAATATCAGCTATCATGCCCAAATATCCATGACATCTATTCATAATAGTCCCTCTTTCTCATTAAAAAAGCAAAGTTTTGGTGCCCTTTCTGAATGTGTTTTCTGCTGAAAACTACGTATCTTAAAATCTGGATGCAGCTGAACTCTTGGCTAAGGCCAATTCTTTTGTTTGTTTGTTTGTACTTTGACCAAAGGATTACATTGACCGTTTCCCAGGATCCAAAATTGTATTCAATCCGTTTACAGGGCTACATACGTTATTTGAATGTGAAAGAAGGAAACGAAAGTGGCCATGCCTACATCAGCTGGTAGCTGTTCACAGGAAGCAGCAATTACTGTCTAGCCTTCTTCCCTGGGAAAGCCCTCCCGACTGCTTCCCGTACCACGTAGCTGCGGAGTGCGTGGACATGCAGCATTGTCACCCAAAATATCAAAAAAGCATCAGACAGCAATAAAAACTGATATACGTGAGTAGAATAATAGGAATTAGAATAATTCCTGCATGAACATAACTGAAGGTAATTTGTCAAACTG
This sequence comes from Tauraco erythrolophus, assembly GCF_009769465.1. Lineage (NCBI taxonomy): Eukaryota > Metazoa > Chordata > Aves > Musophagiformes > Musophagidae > Tauraco > Tauraco erythrolophus. The sequence continues at coordinate 15,170,114 of NC_141478.1, read as the reverse complement.
AGCTCACCTGGCAACCGAAGGAATGTGTATTTGCAGTCAGCAGCTGTGCACTCGCAGCGAAGGAGAGACTCAGGCCTGGCACGCTCCGACAGTATCACCTCTTGCAAATTTTCTCAGCCTGTACAGTACCTTGCGTTTTTCCTCTTTGCTTTTTTTGGTCACAGCTCACACATCTGTGAATCATCCAAGGGGAAAGTTTGAGAGATGCTATGTGTCAGGTCAGTCCAGGTTCATTCCCTGTATGTCCTTAGAAAACCAGAAACACTGATGTGTAAACAATGGGGGAGGGGAAGGGAAGGTTTAACAAGACAACCAGGGTTAATCTTTTCTTCCAATATTGCGCATAATTTGGTTTTCTGATTACACACTAAACTACAGTTGTATTTTCTTTAATTCAGGTACACAAACACAGCAGCCGAATGATATTCCTTCACTCTGTGTGTTGTGAAGGATGCACAGAGAAAACCTTTGTTATCTTTCTGGTGCTAAAGGAGCTGTTCAGGTTAAACCATATTTCTCTACACAGCAACAGCAAAGTAAATGACAGCATTAATTCAATCCAGAATGCTTGATAAATTGAGAGGGGTTGTTTACCTAGTGTATGAAAAAGTCTCTTGGGGATGGGTTTTATTGTGATCTGCATAGTCATCCATCTTCCTATACTGTCTGTGCTCGTGTTTGTGAGTGAAACATATACAGTAATTTAGCATTCAGATAATCCCACAGCTATAATCCAGAGAGATTTAGCTCAAATTTCTCCAGGATTTCTATTATCTAGATTTAGCAGTGTGGTGTTGACTGGATATTTTAAATTGCTGCAAATGCTTTTTTCTGCAATAAACAACATATTTTGATGTTCTCATAATTGAAGCTGTGGATTCTTCCTGGCATTAACCACATGTAAAAATGTATCTTTGTAAGGCCGGAGATGGCACAGCTGGAGCATGGTTTTAATGGATTCCAGCTATTTGACTACATACCACATAAGATCATACAACATTCATATGAAAATCGATGTAACATATATGAAAGTACTAATGAGGATAATCTGAAGAACGTTTATCTCCACATAGCATCTATTTGAAAATGAACTCAACTGCTTCAATGTTAATAATGTTTTACTACAGTATATTAGACAATATAAGAATATAGAGCCTGGCTCTCTTACAGCACTTTTCAGAAGATCAGAGCTTTTATTGTTTTCCATTCCCTCAGACAGAACTTATAGTCTTCCTCGCTCAGCAGTTTTGAGGAAAAGACGGAGTCCAGGGGGAGAGAGAGGATCATTATCCGCATGAAATGAGGGGATATTAAGTCCAAGTGCACTGGCTACCTTTCACAGCAGACCGCCCTTTGTCCTATGTTCCTCTGATTAATTGCAAATGTATTCAAGGGAGCAGAGCAGACACTGTAGAGAGAGTCCAAATATTCTTGTACCAAAAATGCCAGCCCTCCCACACTTGCTAGCACTGGTGGAGCTGCAGGAGTAAGAATGCTTGTGTGGGAGATTTTTAGGAGGCAAAGGTACTGTGGGGAAAATTGGAAAGCTGCTTCTTTTACCCGTGTAGCTTGAGTGAGAGTGTCTGAATTGAGGCAAACTGCAGAGCAGGGCAGTGCATGCACTGTGCTCTGCCTAGTAATTGTGTTGCAAATGCACAAAGTACGGTATTCACCCCCAGGCCAGATCTTTTGGGTAGAGGCTTGTGCACACTAAGATTATGTCGTCCATAAGTCTCTGAGAAATTTAAAATAAGCAAACCACTTGGAAATGTTTGGAAAACAAACTATTTGGAACTATTTGTGGGATTTGAGATGCCTTGTGTCACATTTTTGCTCCTGAACTGGAGGATTCAGACGTCAGTTCACTAGGTGAATTCAGGTATGCTGCCCTGAAAGCACTTCCATCGTGCTGTGTTCCAGATACCTTTTCTGACTGTGCAATATCACCAGCCTCAATAACTGTAAAAATCTTGAGAGATTTTCAATGTGAAGAAGACAGAGGACACTCATTTAATCAGTTATGATAAAGCTGTTACAGATATAAAATTTATTTGCTTCGTCCTCAAACTGCAGATTTGCCAGAATGATGGGGAAAATAATTAAAAAAAAAAAAAAAAAAAGCATGAATGAGAGAGACTTTTGTGGCTAACAATCACGCTTCTGGGTAGAAACCATGTGAAAGAAATATGCTGCATCTATATGGCAGTACTTTTGTTTTCATACTCGCGCTGAGTTATTCTTTGCAACACTATCGCAATTGGGTTTCAGAAGCAGCAGTGCTTACGTACTTGCAATGAAAAAGAACCAGAGCGTTCACTCGCCTCACTCTGACACCCCTGCTAAAGCAGTGGGCCTGCTCCTATCGCACGTAAAGCTCCCGCTTCTGGTGTGAGAAGTTATATGGATGCTACAATATCTATCAATATCCGAGTTTGATGCCCAGTAAATCAGAACTATGAAGCTGTAATGCCATCGAGATGGAAAAGCAATCCGATAGCTCTTAAACTGCTCTTACTTCTAGACAGTGCCTGGGGCATCAACTGTTGTAGCTGCAAGTTTTCAAGCCCCAATTCTCTTCTTTCTCAAAAGGATTTTCTTAAGCCCCTAAAAAGCGTTATCAAAAAAAGCACAGATTAGCAGAAGAGTTTAAAATGGACCTGATATAACTATGTCTTAGCTGCATCTTAATTTGAACAGAAGTATAAATTGATTTAAAGTTTTATAGTCACTGTCTGAGAAAGTCACAAATGCACCCACAGGCCTTCTCATTGCTGCACATAGCTGCTCAGCTCACTAGTCAGAGTCTGGTTGCCTGCTTTTTTTTTTTTTCCCCTTTGGGTATTTTTTTCGTCCTATTATATCCTGACCTCTCATTCAGCAATTATTTTGAATCATGCTGAGGACACTTTCCCTCACTCCCTTTAGATTTTCACTTGCTAGTGCAAAAGCATCTCAAAATATCATCTTCCCAAGTTATTAGATCCAAGCTTGATGATGCATACCGGGCTTAGTTGAAGCATCAAACCAGCAGAGAAAGACCAAGAAGTGAAAGAGCACCATGTAAATATTGACAGATTGTTTTTATGACTAAGCTATAATTATTCTTCATTAATTTATCCATGCTTTCAGAAAGGAAGGGAGGACATTTGAAAAGCAGGGTAGTATTTTTTTACAACAGGTAACTGTGTGCTGTGATTGTAGAATTTTCTATTCAAGAAATCCCTCAAAACGAAAAATATTCAGAACAAAAAAAAGGAAAAATATCTTACAGTGAGGCAAGTCTAGTATGTTTAAAAGTAACATCATTGTGTTCTGTGTCTGCATCTGTAATTTGAGATTAAATACACTGTGGATTTTTTTAAGATTAAAACCATAATCTTTTCTAACCACCTACCAGGCATTTATGCAGTATATGGTTCCCTTTCTGACAATTACATTACTAGTAATAAAGCTCTGTATCGCTGCCATGACAGTGTTTGTCCCACAACATGGTTGTACAACTGCATCATCTGCTATAAGCTGCACCAGTACGATGAGGGCAGAATCTCAGCCTCTAGCATTTAGTTAATCATTCTGTGTGCCATTAGCAGAGCTGATACCTTTCTGCCCCCTCCCCTACCTCAGTGCTGGAGGAATAAAGCAACTCAAACTAGTCAGTCACTGCAATTCTGAAAAGAAATTTTCTGTGCGAGAAGTTGCCATCTGCACAATCATTCTTGTCCTGTTTGAGTAGCAAACAGCCAGAAGTTTCTGGGCCCCTGTCTGCATGGCAGAGGGAAGAATCTCAGACATGGCTTTGGTGGCTGTGCCTTGCTGTTTTTTTGACCCATTGAGGTATTTTCTAAAGATGCTCTTATTTCTGTGTGCTTGGCTGGTGTTATGGTGACCATGAGTGCATAGATCAAGTTACTGGTATGGGAGTAGCCCTGCCAGGAAGCCAGAGGGCATGTTCAGTGCAAACTGTTTTTAGAAGCCTAAATAGGCACAGCTCTAAGTTGGGTGCCTGCTGTGTTAATAAAAGGACTAAGCATTACTTCTCCTACCTCCTGAACATGGACAGAATGCAGCCTGTACCTGAGATAAGGTTTACTCCTGGGTTGATGTCACACTTGGTTTACTGGCCCTTACAGCATTGTGTAAATAGCAATATTCTTAAACTGGGGTTAGACAGTTGAATTTTTGAGCTTGGGATCTGCTAGAACTCGTGGGGAGGACTTTCTAAAAACTGAAAGGGGAGAAATTAAGAAAAACAAACAAACACCCCATCCCCCCCAACATGGGAAATTTTAATGAACAAAATGTGATCAACTCATTCTAGGGGTTAAAGTGAAAATGAAGAACAGAGGGAAAGCTGCCTCTACTCCTCTTTTCCTGATATTGAAAGAGATCTGTTCCTTGCTTCCTGAAGGAGAGAAAATTATCTGCCTCAGGAAAATCAACTTAGGAAGGTGACCTACTGATTTATTTATTTTACTCTTCTCGTGGTGGTATAAAACATCCAGCTGCAAAATGCTCTGGTTTGTAAACTGAGCTGCTCCACTAGAGGTTATTCAGATTAAAATTGCTGAAAAACTCTGAGCACCATCCCAAGCATTAATGTCCAGGATTTTATCAATTATAATTCCCACACTTTCCTCCTATCTGCAGATGATATCAGTTGTAAAATGGCAGCATTTATTTAAATTTCCATAATTTCACACATAATATTTATTAAAAAGCTATTTAAATACATCAATCATCTCTTAGGTTCACTTAAAAACAGCAGAGGACATTAAGTGCTCTCTCGTACTGAGGTTTACACCCCAGGCTGTTTTCCTTTTGAATTGCTAGAGAGAAGTTAGAAGCCTGATAGTATGGGAATGGCTGTGTCTTGGCTGTATGCGGTGTTGATTTGTATGAGTAGTGGTATCGTAACTGTTCAACTCATTAAGACATTGACAAAGTATCTTGATAAAGGATATAATTCTTCTTCGATCTAAACTGATTTGCTATTGGGTTTTTTGCTAGGTTGAGTCTCCCACCCAAACGCGTTAGTAAAGATCCCAGTGGATACTGAGAAGACTACAACTGCCACTGCTGATTCATTCCCTGCCACACTCATCTGACATGGGAACCGCTACCCTGCCTTCCCCTCCCACCCCCATTCACATGTTGTTATCTGCCCAAGGACTGGGTTCCCTCAACAGCTCTCTGGCTTCATCCTCATCTCAGTGGTACCTTTCCTGATAGCCTAATTTTGGCTCTGAGCTAGATCCAGTGCCTAGATAGGATAAGTATAAGATTTCAGCCAGATGGATTATGAACAACATTTTCTGTTCAATGTTCTTGGCTCCAACCCCACAGAAGATTGCTTCAGCCCAACAGAATAAAATCCTGTCCTTCAGGCAGCTGAGCCAGTTGCCTGACTTTAGCATGTGATACAATTATTCTGTATGTTCCATATAACAGGTAATCCTCTCAGAGCTTCTGTTTTCCACCCAAAATTTGGATGTGCTGCTGACTTCAGCAACACATAGTGTGAACTTCCTTACAAAGATAGATGAAGTCATTAAAAACCTGGACCTATGTATAGTATCATAAACAAACAGTCTTTCATTTCTTACATTTCACTATGATAAGAAAAAATAATGTCCGTGCTCCACTGAGCTCTAGGTTGGTGAAGAGAACTCCCTGTGAAGCTTATAAACCTATTCAATGCAAATAAATAATAATGAACTTGATTCAGACTATAAATGAATGAGATTTAGTCCACCAGTCCTTACTAATTCTGCTATCACATATCCATGCCAAGGAAGACTTTTCAGTGAGATTTTTTGCAGGATAAGACTTTGCCAGCTATTGGAAGTGGGATCATTGCAGAGATACTAATAATTTGCCTGCTACTTATCAAATGCAGCAGAAATCTGCCTGGCATCTTTGTTAATTGTTTATAGAGTGTAGCAGACAAAGATAACATTCTTAGAGTTACTATTGGAAGAATTTATGATCTATTATGAAGTGAAAGCGATTTTGATATATGAGCAGTATAGGGAGGAGCTGCCAGTGTGAAAACTCAAACCGGATCTGTGTGCATAATATTCATGTCTCGCAGGAAGTAGTGGGAGTAATATGTGAAAAAGAGTTGTTCACGAATCAGTATCCTTGGGAGCTCTCTAGATGACTCTTCCTGCACTTTGTGATCTTCTGCAAAAAGAAGGATCCTCTTTCCCCTTCTTGAGCCTTTTTATGTCACAAACTGTGCACGCAAAGCCATGTGTGTAACAGCCCACACTGGTTCTTCAGCGAAGGATGCACAATAGGATCAGATACAAAACAAAGTTTCTAGTCCATGGTGGTTGTTACAACTACAAATCTCAATGCAAAATAATGTTAATCATTAAAACAAAGGTATACTTAAAACTGTCTCTATTATTAAAGGCTGATTTATCTTTCCACATTATAGTGGCATGAATACCAGACAAGCCTTTGCATTGCCTTCACTCACAGCTTAAATGGAATCATGAACAGTTTTCATAATGAAGTCCACAGCTTGCAAAAGATTTGTATTCCAAGTGTATGCGTAGACCCTGTTGTTCCAGATTGTACTTCTTTCCCAAAGCATGCACTGACAAGCTCTTCAGTATGCTTATTACTGTACAACACTGTAAGCCAACTAATGTTTATTACTGGCTATGCATTAGGTCAGTCCAGAGTTTCACCACAACAAAGTACGTTTCAGATGGGTTGTGCCTGAAGGGCACTATCCCTTATGGATCAGCTTAATGGGGAGAAGAACCTGCATCTTAATACAGATGTGCTCAGCTCTCACTTCAGCCTCAGGGGAGAGTAGGTAGAGGGACAAGTTCTGTCCTTCTATTCCTGAAGCAGAACTACTCTTGATTTGTACCTGGCCTTTTTCCAGGGCTCTAGGATGGAGGAAATCCTCCTTATGTCCTGCTTCACTCCATGTAGCTGCACTAAAACTGACCACAATTACTGGTATGTGTATTATGTTGAATAATCAAGTCTATGTAACATCATAAATACACGCATATTATACCCAAGTTATGTTCACAGAGCAAAGATGCATCCATAAATCTATGTACCAGACTGCTCTGTACATAGAAGCAGATGGTATTTATTCTATATTAATTAATATTGCATGCATAATTTCCTCCTTCAAATTTCTTGAACATCATGGTTTAGAATCTGAATGTACACATTCAGATTCTTTTTGCTTTGACAGCTGACCATTGTATTTTATCTCCATTCAGCATAGGTCACCTTGGTTTGTTCTTGTAAGTACTATCTTACGTATCGTCAACCTAAGTATCATTATTGTAATTCTGCTTTCTGCTTAAATCAAGCTAATCAATTGATTAAATCAATTCAAAGATGGAAAGCAAACAATGGTGCTAATCGTCCTGAAATTTGGCGAGTTAATAGGTCAAGTTTGGCAGGATTTGGGTCTGCAGGAGTTGGCTTCACTGGCCGTTACCTTTTTTTATAGTCTGTTTTTTCTTAGTCACTTGCTTCAGAATAACATTACACATAAGGATGAAATGCAGCAGTGTAACTTGTTCAGAAATACTGCTCGAGACACGTGGTCTTTGCCATTGTAGTCTTACGCTGGAACATTTCTGCCTTACAACTACAGCCACACCTAGATGTGGCTAAATACAAAAAAATCAATGGCACTATCGTGGATATTCAAACCTCATTGCTTTAAGGGACATTCTAAAGGAAACTAGGCCAAAAACTTGACCTATTTTAAAAGACATGGCAATCTGTTCTTTTAAAAAATCATTCACACTTCATTGAGTCCTTCTCTCTCTCCTATACCATGAAAAATATCATACAGTAGCAAGATTCAGAATTTTCTCTCTGTACAGTTTCCCAAACAAATATTGCAAGCTGAAGTCTCCAGTTTGACAATTTAATTTTTCTCCATCACTGATCTTGAGAAAGAAATCATCTCAAAAATTAGAAATGGGTAAATTGAACTAATCAGGTGTAGCTAACTAAAATTGCTACATCACTGCACTTTCTCCCTAGCGTTAGCTGCAATGGACCCATTTGGCAGTCAAAAGATCTTAGGATCCATAAAGGATTTTTGCTTCTAGGGACTTCCATGTTTTGAATTTGGAAACCAGGAGCAGTGAGCCATATTTCTCAGTTATTTTGTTGTTTGAAATCTGGCTGTGAAACTCTATTTACTTTGTGTTGGACTCCCGCCAGAGGAGGCCTGGTTTCAGCAGATGGTCGTGGAGCGGAGGCCAGACGTTTCCTGCTGCGTCCTGACGAGGCACGGATAGCACTGCTCCACGGCACAGACATGGCTGCCTTCATCAGCCACCAGCGCTGGAGCTGCAGTGACTGCTGGCAGAAAGGTTGTGAAGTCCCTCAAGCAGCCCTTGGGGCAAAAGCCTTCGTGGACAAGAGGGTCCTGACATGGTGCTCAGAGCTGGTGGATCTGCTGGCCAGAAGATGAGCAGGGGGAGGGCTGAAGTTTTGACGAAGAAGAATTGAAGTGCTAAAACCAGATGGACGTAAACCAGTGGCGATGAGATATGATTGCTTTGATCTTTGACAAGACACCTCACCGCCTTGTCAGGGATAGAGAGCTGGAAGAAGAAAGACAAAATGGAAGGCTATGGCATCATACTATTGTGTGGATTTACCCGTCTGCTCTACAGGCACAATGTGCAGGCAGCATTTTCCTTTCCCCATATTTCTGGGGGGCAACTTCTCGGAGAACAAAAATCCTCACTGTGTCCTCAGGCTGGTGTTTGATCTTTCAAGACACTGCCTGCTCGCAAGATGAGGAATCAAAAGGGAATGCCGTAATCGCAAGCACTTGTGTATTGCTGGATCACTGCCTTGCCAATTTGCATCCAGGAGAAAACGCAAACAAATTTCTCAGACGGTTGTAGGACTTGGAAAAGGCAGCGGTAAGATTAAGGATGTCCATAGTTTATCTGGGGATCCAGAGCTTGGACCAACATAGCTGAAATTCATAGAATCATAGAATGGCATAGGCTGGAAGGGACCTCAGAAATCATCTAAACCAACCTCCCTGTCATGGGCAGGGACGCCTCTCAACTAGACCACGCTACTCAAGGCTCCGTCCAACCTGGCCTTGAACACCTCCAGGGAGGGGACATCCACAACTTCTCTAGGCAATTTATTCCAAAGTCTTACCACCCTCGTACTGAAGAATTTCTTCCTAAGATCTAATCTAAATCTGTTCTCCTTCAACTTAAACCCATTTCCCCTTGTCCTATCAGTGGACACTCTTGTAAAAAGTCCCTCCCCAGCCTTCCTGTAAGTTCCCTTCAGGTATTGGAAGGCAGCTATTAGGTCCCCCCGAAGTCTTCTCTTTTCAAGGCTGAACAATCCCAGCTCCCGCAACCTGTCCTCATAGCAGGGGTGCTCCAGCCCCTGGATCATCTTTGTGGCCCTCCTCTGAACACGCTCCAACAAATCTATGACTCTATTATGGTGGGGACACCAGAACTGGATGCAGTATTCAAGGTGGGGTCTCACAAGAGCAGAGTAGAGGGGGAGAATCACCTCTCTTGACCTGCTGATCACACTTCTCTTGATACATCCCAGGATGCGGTTGGCCTTCTGGCCGTATGAGCGCACTGCTGGCTCATGTTGAGCTTCTCATCTATAAACACCCCCAAATCCTTCTCTTCAGGGCTATGCTCAACCCACTCTGTGCCCAGTTTGTATTTGTGCCTAGGATTGGCCCGACCCCGGTGAAGGACCTTGCATTTTGACTTGTTGAAGCTCATGCAGTTTGCACTGGCCCAATTCTCAAGCGTATCAAGGTCCCTCTGGATGGCATCTCTTCCCTCAAGTGAGTCCATGGCACCACACAACTTGGCGTCATCAGCAAACTTACTGAGGGTGCACTCAATGCCGTCATCCATGTCACTGACAAAGATGTTGAACAGCACTGGCCCCAGAACAGTCATTCATCATTCCTGTGCCACATGGCCCTGCGTTTGGGGATTCAGTGCTCTCCCATCCTCTGCTATCAGGTACCTGAAGCCACTACATTACCACGTGGGGCTTATTTGAGTCATGATTTTGTGCATGTGGTAATGCCCTGCAAACTGCAGCTGGCCCCCTCCTTGCACTCAAGGCATTCTGCAGGTAGACAATGTTTAGTTTTGAATGCTTGTGCCTTTCCAGTTTACTACTGGATCTGAAAAGGAAAAAAATTAAGGAGATTGAAGTGTTGATTGCTTTGTTACATGAAACTTGCACATATTTCTCTCTCCTTGGCCTTGATTCTGTCAGTCTCCCTAAAACTGAGCCTCTGGGTCAGCACAAGAGACAACTGACAAGATCAGGCATCTGCGTAAGGCTCTGACTGAAAATATTTTTCCCTTAACTTCTACTAGCAGGAGCATCAAATATTCAACAACACTGAAGATCGAAGGATGTCTCTGTTTAAAAGCACATTCAGTCAAGTATCAAACTTTAGTATTTCTTTCAGTGACAGCCCTTCCTTCCTACTTATCATCCTTGTACAGGACAGTCTGAATCACCCCTTTCATGAGCCACTGTCCCCTTCTAAGTAATTTTCTTAGGCTGTGGTAGTTGGTGCCTTTTTCTTCCTTTTTGACTTCTTCCAGCTTGAAGACAAGCCTGCAGTATATAGGAACGCCATACTCATAACTTTTTTAAGCTCAAGAGCTGAGACCATTTGACATTACACTGACACAGATTTATTGCACTGTACAGAGGAGGCAGTCTACAGAAATGAGAAGTTTCAAACTATCTGTATCATCAAAGAACCTGGATGGACCTTGGAAATTTTATCTGGTTATCATGACTTACAGAATGCAAGTGATCTGTGTATTACCCCAGCAAAAGGCCATACTCCTCATCTGGCCGACCAAGGCAAGCTACAGCCAGGCTCGTGTGAGCCTGCGCCATTGCTGTCTTGCACCTGATGACCATCCACATCTGCACAGAGCAAGAGCCGCATGCCCATTTCATCAGCACCTTCACACTGCCTTCTAGAGACATAGATGACTAAACGGATGGCAAAGCAGAGAACCAGAGCTGTGGCTGCCGAGAAAACTGTTTCCATCACTAGTCAGAGTGGTAGCTAATACTCTTTCTCTGCTGGAGAAGGACTTGTAAGCATGAGGCCTACCTCAGACTTCCCTGGCAATTTTTTAATGTTTCCCGTTATTTGCCAGGCTGCAATACTGCCCACCACACAACACTTACACCCGCTCCAAACAGATGCTGCAAGACCCAGCAAAGCTTGGCAAATTTTTTGCCGGGCAGGCTTTCATTATAACTAAAATAGCCCCGTTTTGACTGCCAGGTGTGAACACTGCCTAGTTTCTCCTGTCAGTTGGTAGGAGATGAGTTTGAAGGTTTCCTAGGTAAACTGGCTACTTTTTAAAAAATAATTGAAACCAGAAACCCTGAAATATTCATTAAAATTGGTTAGGTGAATTACTAGTTATTGCACTTTCATTTTACAGGTGCTACACATGAACAGAGATAAACAAGACAAAGAGAACCAGAGGGAGATGTCTTGGGCATAGCTCAGGATACACGGAGACAGACATCCCTAGGGAAAGAGAGTTGCAAAAAGGCATCAAATGGAGTTCGCTGAACCAGCGTTTAAAGCTTTTGGAAAGTGTCTTTTTTTAGCAAGCCTTTAAAGTCAATTATCATCACAGAATATGTTTTATATTTGTCTTGAGGATAAAGACAGTAAAATTTCATTATTTATCTGCCTCATCCCTCAGGTCAGTCTCTGAGCATGCGGTCTCCGGCCCTGTGCTCGACAAGAGGTGGCAGATCCCTCTCCACTGATGGAAGAGTGGGAAAAGCGCCTTCCCCTCGGCGCTGGCTGCGGACTGCGGAAAGGGCAGCAAGGCATTCCTCCTTGAAAGCATGAGACGCTGTATTCCCCAATTGTCAGAGACAATTCATGACAGGGAAGAAAAAACAAAACAAAGCCACGCTCAAGTACAGTAGAGAAAATCCTGGAAAATAGGTTAGACAGTATTTAAGCACAACTTTTCCCCACAGAGAGGCCTTGCGTAAGATCCTAAGCTCCAGAAATGGAGGGAAAATAAACACAGCCTTTGCAATTAACCTGGAAAAATGGAGTTAGCTCCCGCCTGTCACAGGACTGGATGGTGGAGATTGTCTTCGTGCAGACAGCCAGCTCTTCCTTTCCCCAAAATGATTCTTCCATTCTCTTTTGAAGATCATCCTCTAACGAATATATCTGTCCAGTGCAGCAGGCTTCCAGCACTTTTGAGTTAGAAAAGACAGGAACTTTAGTGCTAATACAGCAACATCAGTTTCTCGATAAGCAAAATCTGTCTGCAGAAAGGGAGAAGAGGACAGGAAGCCCCCAGCCTACCTGCTCTGAGCTCAGCTGTGGTGCTCGTCAACAAACCCAGATGTTTGGAAAATGGGACAAGAACTACAGCAGACAGTTGTAGTAGTCCTCAGTGGATATTCCCTGGAGGTCTCCAGTCAGTCCATCTGAGTTCAGGTTTGTCTCTGAGCTGTTAAGCTGTGGGCCTCTCTGCTGTAGCTATACACAACACAGCCCCATTTCTTTCAAGTATCATGCTGGGAAAAAACATTAAATTCTTCTTCACTGCTAGGCCTGAGGAGGAAATACCTTTTTTAGACAAAACGGGACCCCGATCTAATTTTGAGCCTCCGCACAATCTTATTTGGGCCTACTACTCAAACCTGGCAATACAAACTGGCTTACAGTTGAAAGGCTTCACAGCAAAAAAGCACAGAAAAAAAACACACGTGAATTGATGGTGAGATATGGGAATACAGACATAGCTTTTGAGGCCCACTGACCAATTCCACCACAAAAATGCAACCTGGGAGTCTGGCCCATTTATTTAATCTCTGTGCCAGTTTAATCACGTTCTACCCTAAAACACCGGGTGTGATGACAGGGTGGCAGTGGTGGCCCTGGGGTGCCAGCCTGTGCCCAGCGCAGCAGATTTTGCAGAAGAGATGTGACTAGTTTGGTTTTTTGGTCATATGATGCCTATACAGCTGTGTGGTTACAATTTGACATGGCTGGGAACTAAATTCACAAGGAGCGAAATGATAAATTTGTCTTCTAACTGCTGGTTTAGACTGAAAGCAACACTGAAATTATGTATATTTTTCCAATTCATTGTAATAGTCTATGATCCTGCAAACATGATGCACATCTGTTGAACTTCGTTCTGATGTGTAGGCCCATGGATTTCAATCTGGGACTGATAGATACGCATTGTCCAGATCATTTTTATGGCTGGGAATCCCGGGGGTTAGGCTCTGGCCAGGCAGATGTCACAGGGTCCAACAAAAGTTCTCAACAGAGGCAACCCTGGCTGTGTTGATACAATTGGTATTAAGTGGAAATTGCCACAAAACGAGAAAGTATCACCAAGGACATTCACCTTTGTCTTCCTGTGCCAGTTTACATGCATATTGATACAGTTTTCCTGCAAAAAGCATAGCAGTTAGGGATTTTAAATTGATTGCTTTTCTGTTTATTTCTGATTATAATTTTTACTTGTATTTTTCTCTTCTTTTTTTGGATGCCCTTCAGAAATTTCCAATTAAAGATAAAAAAAAATGCCTTAAGTAAGACACAAGAACAAGAGAGCTTAGTTCTTGTGGTTCTGATGAGGGGTTTACTCATACGGGAGTAAACGGCACACGGGAGGGCTGAGGGCGAGGGACAGCCCTGCCTGCCACCGCCCTGCCTCGACGGCTGGCTTCCTCACGGAGGCGTGAGCAGCGAAGAATTTCATATTTTTCTGTGACAAACGAGCGTTTCGGGGCCGCTGCCCGCGCCGGGAGGCGGGGGCCGACGCGGGAGCCCCCGGGCGGAGCGGGGCAGCGGCGCTGCAGCCGCTGAGGTAACGCCGCCGCCGCCGCCGCCGCGGGAGCGGGGTTCGCGTGTCGCCAGCGTGCACCGTGTACCTCCGTGCACCCGAGATAAATCGTGCGCATCTACGTGTATTAGCTGTATCTCTCCATCTATAAAAAACGTACACAGACAGATATGTGTCATTTTCGCCGCCGGCGCGCAGCGGGGGCCGCCCCCGCAGAGCCGAGCCGGGCCGCTCCGGCCGCAGCCCACCGCCCCGCGGCGTGGGCCCGCAGGCCCCGGCCCGGGGCGATCGCGGGGGCCGCCCCCCCGCCCTCGCTCAGGCTCGCCGCCGCCGCCGCCGGCCGCGCCCCCGGCCCCCTCCCCGGCGGCGGCGCGGGCCGGCCCGTCTGCTCGGGCAGCGCCGAGCCTGCGCACTGGGCGCTGGGGCGGGCACGGCGGCCGCAGGGCGAGGAGCGGCGGCGCGGCGCGGCGCGGCGCGGGGCGGGCTGGGCCGGGCCAGGTGCTGTGAGGCGGAGGAGCGCGGAGCGACCCTGCGCGGGGGCGGCGGCGGCCGGGCCGCCATGCGCCGTGCCGCGGGCCGGGCTCGCCATCCTGCGGCGTAGCGGCGGGACGCGGCTCAGCTTTCCGCCCGTGATGTCCCCCGGGCAACAGGAGAAGGCGACTCACTCGAGGGCTGCGGCAGAGGCCTAGTGCGGCCAGCGCCGCTCCGCGTCCCCGCCGCCGCGCCCCCATGGCCGAGGAGCAGCAGCCGGAGGGGCAGCCGCCGCGGCGGCTCGCCGGCACCCCCGCGCCCGGCGGGGCCCTGCCGGCCCTAGTGCCGGGGCTGCAGGGCGGCGAGGCCAGCGCGCTGCAGCACAAGATCCGCAGCTCCATCTGGTAAGGGCCGGGCCCTGCCGCCGCCGCGCCGCCCGGGCGGGCTGCGCCCCGGGCCAGCGCCGGGGTGCGCGGAGCGGGGAGCGAGGGGGGGGGGCGCGGCCCCTTTGTGCCGGGGAGCGCGGAGCTGCCCGCGCCCCCCCGGCCCCCTCCCGCGGGGCCGCGCGCTCAGACGTGCGGAAAACGCGCGGACGCGGGCAGGTGCGCCGGTTTGGGCGGCCGGGAGGCTCGTGGCTGCCTCCGCGCCCGGTACGTGGTGTTTTCCAGGAACGAGGCAGCCGCTCCCGGGTGCCGGGGCGGGTCGGCGGTAATGGTGACGGCGGAGCGGCTCTGTGCAGGCGGGCGGGCGCGATCTCACCTGCCGAAGGCTTTGTAATTGCTCGGCATCTCGTACGGCCCTCCGGTTTTGCGTCCGTGTTTTTGAGCGTTCACACGAGACCCCCGGCACGGAGTGTTGATGCAGCAGGGAATGCAGAGCGTTGCAGTAAGGGTGCATTTTTCCAGCCTCCCTGTAAACCTCCGCTCTGAGTTTCCAGTCTGGCAACCGAAATGCAATTTTGGCTGAAAGTTATGGTGATGGTTTGCAAGTTCCTGCGCAGGAGTCTCTTTTTGTGTGTGTGTGGTGGGTTTTTTTTTTGTTTTGTTTTTTTTTTTAAATGAACGAAATTGGTAGTAAACCAACATTTTACTTAATAATGTTTATTTTGTGTGTATTTGGGGGAAAGAGATAAGTTGAGTTTAGCTTCGCCTGCAAATAAAATATTCTGTTTCTTAAAAAAAAAAAAATCGGCAAGAGGCTGTCACCTGCAGCATTTTTATTTTGTGTATGCTTTTAAAAGGTGGTTTTGGCTGAAGGAGCTGATAAAGTATTGTAAAAGTTGATAGTTCTAAATATAGCTTCCTCGTATATAATGTTTCCCTTTATATATACACACCATACATATGTTTGTTTACGTGTACTCATCCTAATAAAAACACACTGATCTAGCTTGTGTATTACTTCATGCTGTAGATAGATTTTATAATTCGGATTGATGTAGCTGGAAAAGAGAGTCTAAATGTAATTTTACATTCAGATTCTTTTATTGTATGACATACTGAAATTGCATTTATTGTTTAGTGGTTGTTTTTTTTTTTTAATTTAAACAGTGAATAACGATTAATTGTCCTTAACACTCGCTTGCTACCTTTTGTTTTGGTTTTCTCTGCAATGTGACCTACAGAAAGAATACGAGCTGCACAATTTCCTGTCTGTTTAAATCATGAAATCTTCACACCCTTCTAATTTATTATGGTATTTAGTGATGGCCTTTTCATATTTTCTTCTCTTTCCATGAACATGTTGTTTGGAAATGAGCCTCAGAGAGCATGTTTACATTGCACTCAGATTAGGTATCATGTCCAAGTTGAAGACAAAATGGCTACTAAGTAAAACCTCTGCTTTTATTGTGGGTTTTCTTTTCAAGGAAAAAGAGTGCCTGTGTTAGCTCTTTAGATGAAAACTGCTTATTTGATTCAGGTAAACTCGATGAATAGCCCGAGCCTACGTTTGATACAAAGGAATGCAGTGTTTTGTCCCGGTGTGTGTGGCTAACCTGGTGCCAAGTGCCTGTGACCAGCAGAGGTTTTGCCAGCACCTTGCAGCCCTGTCTCCTGGTACTTTCACAGACGCTCCTCACCTCTGTGTGAGTGTCCCTCCCTGGCTACCTGCTTCCTGCCCTGGGCTGGGACTTCCCTGCTGCTTTCAGGCAGTATCTGTTCCCTGAGGGTTATATTGTTGAAACGCAGTATTTGAAGATAAGGTTATTTTTTATAAGAAAAGCTTTTCTTTGATGCCTTAAAAATTTTTGTCCGGGACTACTAGAAATTCTGTGTTTATGTATTGCAATCAAGCAGTCTTCATTTGAGACTGGACTTTAATGTTAATTTGCATCTTCATGTAGATGTGGTGGTTGGTTTTGAGCAGCAAGGATGAGGAGTATTGCCAGGGAAGTCGTGCACACTGCACTCAGAGTAAACAGTGGAAAGTCTCCTTCTGTAGTTGCAGTCTCAGATCTGCTGTTCTGTTCCGCGGGTGCAGTGTGCTGGTGGTGGATAAACAGTGGGAAAGGTTGTGGAAGGCTGCTTGTGAAAATGGCAGTACTCTGTTGTTAGCAGACCTAGATGTAATGTGCAGAAAAGAGCTTCCTCTTTTCTGCCTTCCCTCCTCTTCCTCCCCTCTTCCCCTGCCATGCCAGTTGTGTGTGCTGACAGGTTGGTGCATTCAATTCCTCCTTTGCTTCCCAAAGGGTTTAGCACATCTAGATTAGTATACTCTTCGGTATGATGTTCCCCCACCTTTTTTCTCCTACACATTTATGCATAGTGGATGGATGTTTTTAGTTGGTTGTGTTTGTTGTTTTGTTGTTGTTGTTTTTTAAAAAAAGGATTTCAGTCTTTAAATGGTATTGTCAATGAAAGTAGTAGTATAGCAAAATATAGCAGCTACTGATATACTGGACTTGAGGATCACAAACAAGTCTGTGCTTGTCCTTCCACTGTACAGACAAATATAAATATAGTGCGTGATGTAGGCCTGAAGCAGGACAATGAGTTATTCATTATCTCAACTCATACTCAATTCATTGTTTATTAAATTAAAATGTATTTTGACAAAAGCAGATCAAGTAATTGTGAACACGTGGAGTCCCTTAAAATGAAACAACAGGTTAAGTTCTGCTGGTTAAAGTTGCAGGCATAGGCAACCTATGTACTGAAGACTTAAAAATGTTCTTGCTAGGAGTCCAGTCTAGGTTTTTTTTGTGGTGTTTTTTTGTTGTTGTTTGTTTGTTTGTGTATTTGTTTTGGGGTTTTTTTTTGCATATAAAGTGACCATTAGTTTGGACTGAGGAGAGGAAGATAGAAGTTACTTAGCTTAAAAACAAATCAGGAAGTATTTATTTGCATTACAGCAGGTATTAACTGCTGTTTGGTTACAATAATTAAAGTTCTTGACTGTCTAACTGTATTTTTTTCTTATCTGCCCCCCTTGAAGTCATCCAGCAAAGCGGTGTCTTTTTTGTTTCATGTTGTGTATGTGAGTTGCTGAGGCAGTTGGATGTGTTCTTACAGTGTTGATGAAACAGGCAGAAATAATATTAGATGTCTTTTCCCATTGACGGATTAGAAGTCTAGACGGGGAGAACACGTCTTTGAGAGCCCAGCCTGGCTGATTAGTGTCAGGTTGAGTGGGTTTGTAAATTGCCCTGGTCTTCACTGGACACTGGGCCTTAATCTGCCTGCTTATATTTCCCTTCAGATTCATTAAAGTTTTCATATTTATTAATAGCTTTTTGTCCAGACATTAGAGCCCAAGGCGGGAAAACCGCCCTACTCAGCTGTCTGAGCATATAGACTAACGGGGTTTCAGTTATTTTCTTCGGGTGAGGGTACTGTGTTACCAAATGTGTGTTATTTGTATATGATATTTCTGTACCTAAAGGTATGGTGGTGAAGACAGAGTCTACTCAATATTGCATTACCTTGGCAAAGAACATCCTGTAGCTGAAGACAGCCAGCGATGTACGTATGTAAAAGCAGTGTGGCACAATGTTTGAGCTGTGGAGATGACTAAGGGAGGAAGGTGTTGGCTGAGGGTCTGCTCTCGCTGGCATGAAAGAAAAAGACCAACAGTTCTAGGCAATTTAATCCCTCCACTCACTGTATGAATCTAAAATCCAGTCTGTAGCTGTGAACATTGAAGGAACGGACGGGTTTGTTTTCTTGTTCACTGTTGCGAATAACTAGTGATGATTCTTCCATGAGTGCTTGTTTACTGTTGTAAATAGTAATCTGGTGCTTGCATCTGTGCACGGGTTTGCCCCAGCTTTTTTCACCTTGCCTGCATCTCATCTCTTTTTGTCCTAAAGGCATCTGTCAGGATTTGAATATAATAATGCTGCTCAAGAGATTAATTTCTCTCCTCCTCCTCCCCAATATCTCCTGTGCAAACTGAGCTGAGGATCAGGCGGTGTGGAGTGGCAAACACAAAGCATTGCTTTTGCAGCCGTTTCACTTGGACATGGGTATGGGTTTCAGATCCATAATTTTTGTCCTTAAATAGCTCTTCTAGCTAGAAGTTGTGTTGGAAAACCATATGAGCTGGGCCAGGCAGTGCCAAAATTGTATGTCCTAAGGCCCAATTTGTCTCACGTTGAAGGGGGAGTGGGAGAAGAGTTGTACCCATGTTAGTTTTGGACTCTTGCTATAGTGCTAGAAAACCAGATTAGCTGATCATAACACTGTTTTCTAATCTTTAGAAGCCTCTGTTCTTTCTTATGACTTAGATAATTTCTGCTCCCTCCTGCAATTGCATCCATCATTCCTCATTAGGCATTGTCAGCAAGTGTGGATCATCACTTAGCTGTTGGCAGAGCAAATGTTCTGCAATTTGGAAAATGCCATTGAGATTTTTCATAATAGGAATTGCTACTTATTTGTATGGTTAGGTCAGCAGAAAAAATGATTGACAGTCTTGATATTTTAAATAAAATACCTGGCAATGAAGGAAGCTCAAGGGATATGTGTTTCAGGCTCTTTGCAAATGCAGGTACAAGCACCTTTTTGGTGTCTTTCTTCTGCAGTTGAAATTCCTGTAACACCCTTTATGTATTTTTTTAAAACATGAATTTCTTGAGTCAAGTTGGATTAAGCTGTAGATCAATCCGTCTGCATTTTGTCTTTTTCAATTTTCTGTAGTTTGGGAGGGGGAGGCAGGGAATAAGAGAAAAAAAAAAACAAACCAAGACCTCCAAACCTCTATTTTGTTAAATGGTCTGTCATTGAGACAGACCATTGAGTGGAGAACTCAAAATTTTCTATAACTGATTACAGACACTTTATGGTTATTCTGTGCCCCCAGCCCAAAGTGACCCAGCCACCGTTCCCTCCTTCATCCTGGTTGATTCATTGTTGGAGGTAGGAAACAAACTTATAATTCTTCCATAAAAGATTACCAACTATTGTGAGAAAGAGCTAATAATTATCTTTGACAAGCATACAGGCTGCACTCATTTTGCTAAATCTATGTGGCATCAGAAGTATGTTTACCTCCTTGGAAAAAGTGCTTTAAGCCCCTCAGCTAAGAGATGCTGTGTAAAACTGCAGAAATTTCTTGTCACTAACCCAGTTTTCCCTGGCTTTATTGTTGCATTGTTTACAGGTGATGGTGAGACTTGCCTGTCCTGAATGTATTTCCTGATATGGTGTATAAGCCGTCAAATACATCGGAAAAAATGGAACTGTGGACCATTTTTTAGAGTATTTCTTGATGATTTCAGGGGAGGTCAGCCTTCCTTGGGCAAAGCGTTTAGCAGCATGTCATATCCTTCACGTTCTGCTTCCCCGAATGGATAGGAACAGAAAGTGGAATTTGTGTCATTTGACTCCAGTTGTTTCTGTACAAGTTGGTCAAAGTAGCTCCCGTGTAGCAGTTCTGGAGAAAAACGCACTCCTGACATGAGGACCATCTCCTAGGCAGGATGTTTCCATAAAACAATCTATCTGATCACTTTATGTACCTATTTCTCTTTGACTGTAAACAAGTTTTAAACTGCATGTCAGGACGTAACCATCTGTGGTGCAAATCTCTTGAGTTGGGCGAAGTCAATCCTACTCCATTTGTCACTTTTTCAAATTGACTTCTTTTCCTGGAGGATGGCTGCCCCATCCCCTCTGTGGTTTGTTTTGGAGATCTATTCCTTTGAACGAGGTCCAGGTACACCCTTTATCTATTACTACACACTCCTGTATGGAGGAAATCCTCCTTTTGTGGGGAAGCCTCCCCAAAAGAATGGCTTCTCACCAAATTGACTTAAGAAAGCATTTACTATTCTCTGCTGAAATGCATCCCCTTGCTATTGGGAAATCCTTCCTCCACGCTGCTGACTGCCAGGAGCGGGCAGGTCAGCAGCACACAGCAGTCAGTGCCCGATGGGCGTGGGAGGAGAAGAAACTTTCCAAAACGGGGCACGGCTGCCACACTGGTGGAGTTTCTAGGTCAGCAGGTGTGGAAGCCAATTTGGTCTGCAGGCATTTTTACAAGGTTAGAAAATAAACCTGAATAAAATGAATGCTGACCTTTATGTAACCTTTTGAGAATGGAGTTGAGGTTTTATTGAATATCCTGCCTCAAGTTGGATGGAATAGCTTTGCAGAAAAAAGATCTTTGTAAATCTGCTTTTAGGAAGAGTGTTTTTTTCACTCTTGCTTACAGGTTTTGTTTGTGTTTCTTGAAACAATAGGCTCTAACAAAGTATATGGGGGGAAGAGCAATATTCAAGTAATAAAAGATTTGGCTAAGTTTTACTACTGTTCATTTAAAATGCGTAGGAGTGCATTCAGTTGTTGACTTCACAGCATCAGACATATGCAATTCCCTGCTTCATAAACATTTTGCTTTCTGCCACAGGAGTTCCCTTCGTGGAAGCAAGTCAGATGGTGTGACATTGTGATTCAGAGCAGCATTTCTAATGAGTTCTTAATAAGCACAGAATTGCAGGATTGTCATCGCGGGCCTCGGTAGCCGGGTTGCTTGCCATTTGGGGCAGTGCTCTTTGATTTGCATGTGTCTGTATGCCATTGGCAAGTAGGAATGCAAAGCTCTATCTGAAAAGAGAACTTAGAAACACCCCTTAAAATTTTTTGGGTGCCGTATAAATTAATTGGAAAAAATACTGTAACTGCAGAGGTGACAGTACTGCTCAGGCTTGGGTGATCAGATTTATACTGAAGCACTGATTAATCTTTTAATTAATTTGGGCTTGGGGTGGTTTTGTTAGTCTTTTTTTTGTGTGTGTGTGTGTGTGTAGTTTTGAGAGCAGGGGTTGAGCTTAATGTTTTTATACAGATCCCATAACTTATGTATGTTGCCTTCTCTTGTTACTCCACTGTGCTGCTTGCCAAACAGAAGTATTTGGAGAAGGGCCAGAGCTGCAAAATTCAGATCAGGATCCAAATTTGGATTTTTGGTTCAAGCCTTTCTAATATTTAATATTCCAAAGCCTCATATATAAATAAGGAGCTCCTTATTTTTAAACTGTGAAGACAGGAAGATGGAGGTAGCTTTCTCACTTGCCTCCGGAACAGTCCAGGTAGAATGCTGGACCTCATGTTTGTAAAGTTATCAGCAGATGATACAAAAGGTAAATTGAATAGATGAAAATGCGGTGCTCTGTCACCCAGAAGGGGCCCAACCAGAAGGCCAGCACAAATTGGTACTTTCAAGACAGTGAGAAGAGTCCCCTAAATATGTCTAAAAATTCTGAAACTGCTGGGGAGTTTTGCCGTGTCCTTCAGATCTTTGGGAATTTTAAGGATTTGGTTTGACTTGTTTTAAAGGGAGTTAGCCAGTATCTCAATTTTAATGCTTTCTTGATTTAATGGAAAAAGGATTATCTGTCATCAAGTAGGATGCTCGTTATCGGCTGCTGTGCCATCAACAGGCTTTCAGTAAGCTGCCAAGTGTTTTCTGTTGTTGAATGTTTAATCACTAAGACAGTGGAAAAAACATTCAAAACTTCTCGAATATTTTCCCTGTTACTTGTTTTTAATTGCCTGTGATTGCTGCAGTGACACTGTACCAGTGTAAGGGTGGGGAGGCCGGGTGTTGCTGCAGGCAGGACCAGGGATGGGGATGGTCTCTGCGGGTGGGAGTCCTGGCGGAGGGACCTCTCGTGGGTGGCAGACCTGCCAGGCCCTCCTCTTGGGACCTGCTCAGTACTGCACCCAGCGAGTGGTCTAGACTTTATCCGTGGCTCAGGCTCGTTATCTTTTTCTAACGATAACCTGTGAACACGCCACGTGGTGCAGCACGTGGCGGTTGCGGAGGCAGGGGATGTGCCTGTGGATGAGGGTTTCTCGGGTGTACCTGTGCTCCTCCAGAGTGACAGGTCCTGCTCAGCTTTTCCCTGGAGCTGGCTGGGGACGATATCACTTACCGATTGTCCGGTACTTCAAGTTTGGGAAGAAAATCTTATTCCTGGGAAGAACTCGTTTATTAAATGAGGCATCTTTGTATCTTCCCCCCGAGAGGAAATTTGTGGTTAAATGTCAAGGTCTGTTATTTATGGCTGTCTTTTTTTGATGGATGGTCTCACAGGCATGGAGGCAATCCGTATTTCTTAGTCAAAGATTCCTAAGTGCCATTATAAGGTTGTTGGGACTCCTGCCAGTGAAGAAGTTGGATTGCACTGGACAGCAAGAATTACAGTTCATTACTTTGGTTGCCTATAAAGTAGTGAATTAAATTATTTTTACAGCTGTCAGCAATACAGACAGTCTGTTGGAACTGTTTCTTAGTACGAGGTTGCCTGAAAGTATCTGCCCCGAGCATCCCTCGGACAAGTAAGAATTAGCTTGTGGACAAGGTGTGCTGGATTGTAGGATGGGCAATTTGTTCTGCTGTGTTTTCCTTGCCGCCTTCTTGCCCTTGTTTAGAAGTCACCTGAGAATACTTGGAGTAGTCTTTCTGACTTTAATGAAAATACTCTTATGCACTTTCTCTCTTCCTCTTCAGAACCTTTACTGTATTAAAATACAGACTTAAAAGACAGTTACTCAGTACCACAAGTGGTAACTGTTTGAAGGCATGTAAATTGAAAAGTTTTAACATTTATTTGGTATTTTTTGTCAATGGAATTTTAAGTCTTTTTTACTCTTTGAAAAATAGTGACGACTCCTACCTCCATAACCAATGCTAATTCTATTGTGAATTCAGTGGAGAAAAGTACTTGACAAGCTTCGATGCTTATTAAGTTGGGGGGAGACCTGGGCAAGGTGGTGCTGGATGCCATGTGAGAGCCCTGTCTGGAGGCAGTCTGAAACTGGGACTCGAGGCTTCTTCTTCGGGGCTGGACATCCTCTGGCAGGACTGGTTTATTGTCTGTGCTGGTGGTGTGCAGGCAGGAGTTTCTCTGGAAGAGCACGCAGGCGGCTGCACCCTCGAGGGAGGCTGCCGTGCAGGACAGGTACCCTGCTGAAGCGAGCTCTGCTTCTTGGTATTTACACAGCACCGTCCACCTATGACTACTGTCTCCCACATTATGTTCAGATTCAGATATTTCGTGCTTCTCGCAGTGTTTCTCAATGAAAGGTAAACAATCGCTCCATGATCCTTGTGCTGATTAGATGGAAGTCGGTAGCTGTGGGTCAGGCACCTGTGGGGCTGGCTGGTGCTTAGCCCTTGCTTGAAAGCTGCAGCTCTTTCTGCTGTGATGGGACTGTCTGAAGCAAAGGCCAAAAATCTTTTTGAAATAATCTTGCAGGAGTTAGAGACTGTGCCGCAGGAACCTTTTATCGAAGCTCTGACAAAGTATGATGGTTCTTTCATTAAGGGTGCATAAAAAGTTTGCCTATTTTCTTTACAGTTTGATTTTTTTATTAATATTATTTTTTATTAAGCCTGTTAGCATTTTAAATGACAAGCTGCGTTAAGGCCTACTGTTGCTATTAGTGGTCATGTAAAATAAATAAATTAGTTGATATTTAAAAGACAGTCAAATTACTCACCTGGAACTGCAGTATGCTGAAGAGCTAAGCCAGCTTTTGGATCTGGGAGCCTGTTCTGCAGAAGTGTCTTCGTTATGCTTCATTCCAGTGATATAGTTCAATGATTAACTCATAAAAAGTTGAGAAATTAATTGGCAGCTGAGACAAAAGTGTATTTGCCTCTTCCATTCAAAAAAATGAATGAAGTGGGATTGACAGATCTAGTTCTAAAAATGTGGAGAGGAATATTTTGAACAGAAACTATCAGTTGTATGTAACAACTAGAGATAGCTTACTCCGTCAAATAAAAAAAACCCCAAATAATCAACAAATGTGCTGAAGATGTAAGAAAAGGCACTTTTTTCTTTTTGCAGCAATTTTGAAATGCTGGTTTGTGTGTGTTTAATTACATCAGACAAAAGTTTGTCTAAATGCAGTTTATAGTGAAATTTCAGTTAAAATTTAATCTTGTAAATTATCATTATATCATGAAAAAAAATGTGAAAATGCTGACCCCAAAGATTTGGCAACCTATATAATTAAGTCTCTGATCCATGAAGATATTCAGACAGCTATCTCTTATTGATTCCTTCCAAGTAGAAGCTAGGTGTCTGATTACCCTGTAGGTATATGCCTGAATAGTCAATTTTCCTCGTTAATAACAGCTGAAAAGCCAGTAATACTATTGATCTCTCAGGCTGAGAATAAAAATGAAAAACAAGGTAATTTTTTTGCTTTGTGCAGTACCAATGAGTTTAAGCAGTCCCCATTTAGCTTTCATTGCACATATCCCCATGGGCTGCATCTTTTTCTTGCTAGAAGCTTAGTTCTCTTGGAGGAATTGAGAATGTGAGATTCATATGCCATCATGGTTTGTATGTTCAAGTTGGTGAAACTTGTAGTTTAATTGGACTACAAAGGTTAGACTGTGTGTACAGTGGTTCAGCGTGTGGAAGCCCTGTCTCTGTGAACACGTAGACACGTGTATGTACCAGGACGTTGTCAATCAATAGCTTCAGATGCTCAGGGTGAAAATATTTATAATGAGGTGCAGAACCTAGTAATTGTTATTTGTCACTTCACAGTGATTCTTATCGCTTCAGAAAAGTTCCTGGTTACCACTGAATACTTGAAATACCAGTAGCTTTGTGGCAAATTAGGCCCAATGCAGTATCAGGGGTAGCCTGAGTACCTTGTATTCTTCTGGAAGAGATGGTCCTTCCTAAATTTGTCAAACTCAGGAAGGTGAGCTGAGATTTTGGCTTGATTAGTTCAGCTGCTCAGTAAAGGAGTGGCAAAGCAGCATATAGTTCACCTTGAAAGTTGAAATCAAACTGTGTTAATAATCAGGAAAAGACATTTTCATTCCCTTAATGCAGACATCTGCTCTCCCACTGGCATGTTTATGCATGATGTGGTTCACAGGAATGAAAAACCAGACCGATCAATTCTACAATGCTCTTAGACAATGTTTCCTTCTGGAAGGACCCATCAGACAAGTAATAGTGGGTAACATTAGTGTAAGACTTTTATTCAAGCATAGTTCAGTAAATTATTAGATGCTGAAAGATGATAGCCAGTTATGTGCTGCAGCCTACAGGTGAATTTCAACAGTGCGATTATCTCAGTGAATATTGCTATAGTAGCTTTCTGTCTACATCCATCTTAAATATAATTCTCTGGTGTTAAGATTTTTGGAAAGTCAGAACTTAAACACAATTTTTCTGAAATCTGTTCTACATTTAATCAAGGACAACCTTCTCTTTTTCTGACTGTTTTACTAAGTAAGTTGTGGTGTAACTTTGCAGTTCTCCAGGATGTTTGAAATGGATATATTATGAATAATGAATCCATGCAGGTGTTCTGCAAATCGTCTTAGTAGGGTGCTAAACTCAGTGACCTGTGTGGTTGTGGCTTCAGGACTTTGTACTAGGGCAAGTTACATGCCCTCTGCTATGTTTCTAAAATAAAACCGTGGCAATATGAAATCTTTTACAATAGATATCAAAATGCTTATGGACAATGTCATGCCTGCAAAGCAGGCATGTAACTTGAGAAGAAAATGCCTAAGTTCTCAGGTTTTTGGGTCCCATCCCCACGGAGTTGCCTACAGAAGTAGGATGGGGTGGCAGAGCCAAGCATAGTGCAGCCTGCCTGCAACGCACTGGCTGTTCCAAGTAAATGGAGCACTGAACCCTAAAGTTGTGGGGTATTAAGTACTGGTCAGATGCCTGCTGTTCATAATTTCCATTCATAAATTAGGTTTTAGAACAAAGAAGTGATCTGATAGACTTGCTTGTTCATTCGTCAGGGCTGCGGAGGCAGCCTAGCAGTGAAGGAGGTGGTGGGTGGAGTGAAGGTGATGGAGTGAATGATGCTGGTCTGTCCTATGCTGGTAGTTTATGCAGCGTTGGCAGTGAAGTCGTCTGTTCTGGCTGCTGTGAAGCTGCACAGGCCTGGTGGGTGCCTCAGCCCAAGAGGTGGTAAACATAATCTTGAGTTGGAGCAACCGGTCCTGCAGCACAGCTCACACAAGGTGCTTGTTTGACATGGTTAAGCTACCACCTAGGAGTGAGTGCAGCAGTGTGTTCACACTCAGCTTTGTAGGTGCAAACTGGAATAGATGCATGCAGGTATGAACTTACATGGCTTTAACTTAATTAAATTTTGTGCAGCTTTAATTTTAAGAAAGCACAGCTTACAGGTTTAGACAAGCTCTTGAGTCTGCAAGTAGACTAAAGTTCACCTGAGTTGTGGGCTAGGGGAACTCAAACTCTCCAAACTAAATCCTTGAGAATTGAGGTAGCACGTGTTTGTAACTTTTCTGAAGATCCTAGTTTTGGGATTAAAAGCATTTTAAAAGATGCCAATAGGATTATTCTTTTTACACCCAGAAACAGAGAGTGAAAAACTTATATACTGCTTTAGTGTTCAGTGAGCTGACCTTTGAGGTAGGCAAGAGACTTCTGGCTACTTGCAGCTTTTTATTTGTGCAGACTAGACAGTTTCTGTGCCTGGAGTAGGATGAAGCCTGTAAGCAGAGGTGAGTGAGGAAAGCCCCAGGTGCAAGGCTGAAGGATGTAGTCCTGAAAGAACCTGTGGCAGCTCAACAAGAAGGAGGAATTTTTTGAGATGGAAGGTTGTATGGCTGTCACCATCAGGCAGCAGTGCCGTATTCATCCTGCATATGTTCACCTTTTAAATTTTCACCTGTACAAAAAAGCCAAGGACCGGAGTAGGATTATGGGATGTGGCAGTGAGCAGCGTGGCACAGGTCAGGGAGAGAAGTTGCCTTTCCTGTGGCAGTGAAGCCATGCCCATCTAGCACAAAAAGTGACCCTTTTAGTAGGCAGGTGCTTTGGAGAGTGCTTGTAGATACTCGACCATTACTCAGCACAGGGAAACCTAAGAGGTTGCAAGGATTGCATTCCCTGGGAGTTACCAAGGTCAGCACTCGGGTACAGGTTCCTCCTTAAGTGGAGAAAAGGGTGCAGAGGAGCTGTGTGGTGGACAGCCATGAGAGGAAAGGGAACGAGGAGGAGGAGATGTCCAGAGATCGGCACAGAAGCAGAGGTCATAAGATATTGCAGCAGCATCAGGAGGAGGGGACTGGATAAAAGCTGGATTTGTTTGCAGAAAGACAGGCTGATGCCTATGGGTGAGAGGTTCAGTGTGGAGGGGAGAGACGGATGTCTGCGGCACAGAGGAGGGACAAGGCGTGTGTCAGGGAAGCCCCGTGGATTGAGCTGAACCTCCCCAGTGCAACGTCAGTGGAGGGCTGACCAGCCCCCCTGCAGCCCTTGAAATGCTGCTCCGCTTCCGAGCGTGTCTCAGGCCTCAGGTAGCATTGAGGTGGTGGCATGGGCTGAAGGCTGGGGCTCCTTTCCAGGCTGATGATGAGACATCTGCAGCTGCTGGCCCTGCAGGTTCTGGAGAGCTGAGGGCTGCGTGGGGTGTCTGGGTGCTGGCTTGTCTTGGTGGGATGCGTGTGGGGCTGAGCACTGGGCTTGGCAGTGCCAGAGGGTCTGGTCCACTCTGCGCATTAGCACTCACTTGGGGTAAAGCCACAAAAGAGCTTGGGTGGGACTGGGTTATGGCACTGCTAACCAGGTGACACCTCCCTGGGTACCAAACAAATAGAGTAATGGAGAGGTGCAACCACTAGCAAACCTGTTTGTTAACAGAAAGTAGCTAGGATAGCTGTGGGTCATGGAAATGTTGAAGGAAATAATGAAAAGTGAAGAAGAAATGTGCCTCTTATCAGCAGGCTTAAATCTGGGCACCTGCACCACCACCAGCATTGGGAAATGCATATGGTAGGAGAGCATTGCTGTAGAGCTGCTAACACTGGAAGCTTTTATATGGGATTTGACTGAGCTTTGTGTAACTACATACAACAAACGTAGCCCTATACAGATTTGTACACTTATGAGTGTGTATTAAACGTAAGCAGAGTGTAGAACTGTTCCTATTTTCTCGTGACAGTATTGTTTCCCTTTGCTGTCAGCTGCCTGTAGCCACCATTTCTCCAGGGAAAGCCAGTGGAGGACCAGGTCTGTGCCCTGTGGCAGGCTGCGATGCGCAGCAAGGCACTGCCTTCCTCCTCCTCGTATTGTTGACTATGCAGGCATGGAAGTGAAGTGATTTTATGCATGTGTGTTTTCTAGGCGTGCTTTATTTTTTCCCCCTTTTTTCTTTTTCTTTTTTTAAGTGCTGCTGAGGAGTGTTACCCATTTAGTTTCACTAGGCATCCTTTCTTAGAGCCATGTGGGACAAAAGCTTGAGAAAAATCTCATCACGCTTTATAATATCTCCAGTTCAGACTCCTTTAGAAAAACTAGCCTTAAAGTAATCATGTTGTGATTAGGCTGCTGCTGACCGTGGCTGAAAATACCACAGCAAATCTTTTCACTGTCTGTAGACTGAATTCAGAAGCAACCAAAGATTGATTTGTTTTTTCATAATTAGTTTTAAAACCAGAAGTTTTCATTGTGAAATATGTGAGCCATTGTGATGGATGATTTGCCGTTTAGCCACAAACCTGCCTGTCTGGTGACTGCATCCGTTCTTTTCGTGGGACTTTAGATTAAGTTCCTACTCGAGCGGTCTTTTTTCATGTAGCTTTATTGAGATCACCCTGGTTTTTGTATTTAGCCTTTCTAGGCAATTGATCCTTGCAGACTGATCTTAGAACAGCGCCCTGCAGTGCCCCATGTAGATTGCTGTTAAGAAATATAGGATGCAGCTCCTCTGAAGTCATATTATTTTCCCACATGATGTATAGAGGGCATCACATCCTTGGAACAGAGAATCCTGCCTGAATATAGCAGTACGCACTGATTCTAATTAAGAGCAATGCTGAAAAAAACAGGGTGAGAGCTCTGTAAAGGCGTTTTCTTTCTCTCTTCTAAGAGTTTGTTAAAGTAACTTGTAGCAAAATAGTGTATTTAAATAAATGTAAAAAAAAAAATCCAGGAACTTAAACAACTGTCTTGTTGCTGGAATAGAGCACCTGGCAGTGTGTGGTTGTTGCAGGTTCTTACCAGTTATTTTAAGAATTGTGGAACAAGCCTTTAGCGTTGAATGCAGCTAGATTTCTTCAGAGTGCTAAAAGAGATGTTTATAGACCTAAATTTCAGATGTAGGTATTCTGACGTCTGCTGGCTAATTATTTCTTGGCAGTTCATTACAATGGGCTAGATTTGAGACTTGGGTGTTTCATTAGCAGCCTTATCTTCCTGCTTTGTTCAGCTGTTTGTGTAGTTGGCATTATTTAATACTCATAAAATCATCATAGCGTCAGAAGTGGTGAAGGGATTGAGGTTTTATCCTATATGAAATATTTTATTTGCATTTATTTAGTAACAAGTGTTGAAGTCATGCGTTTGACCAATTTTAACCTGCGCTAACTTCAAATGCCATGGCATGCTGAACTGCTACTTTTTTCAGCACTGTGATGCAGCATCACTCCTGCTTGTGTCTGATGGCAAACCGGTCTGACTTACTCTCTTCGGCGAGTGGAAGGAGGTAGATTAGGTTACAGGGAAGATGAAACGGTTGCAGCTCGCCCTCGTTGCACTGTTTTATTGGCTTTTGGTGTTTGTTGCTTCCTTATTTTGCTGAGAAGAGTGGTTTGACTCGGACCTAGGAGGAGTCTGCCTTCAAGCCGAGACAATATTTACAAATTGTTGTATCCTTGCTTTGTTTACTTTTTGAGGCCTGAGAGTTGGACACTTTTCAGCATTTCCAGTGGACACAACTCTGTGGCTCTTTTTATATTGTAGGGAAACAACAATACTTCATATGCTTCCGAGATGCAATTACAGTCCCTGTAGCTTTTATCTGGAGTAAGAATATACATCTGCATTTGAATACTGGAAGATTTAATTTGTCTTGTGTTAAGTGTTTTGCTTCTGTTTGCTTGGGTCTGTACTGGGTTTGGGTGCCTTGTCTGGAGGGCATGTGCCTGAGCTATCCCCAGGGAACAGGAGCGCAGCAGGGAGAGACCCCTGAGATGGCATCAGAAGCCCCCAATCCTGGGCTTCTGCACCCCTGTGGCTGGGAGGGGAGCCTATGCCCTGCGGTGCCCGGGTTGCCCTGCGGACCTGCCTGGCTTGGGCGTGCTTTCCTTTCTCCATAACCTGTGCTAGCAAAAGCTCTTACTCCATTAGCTGAGCAGTATGTGTAGTCATCATTTCACTAATTCAAACTGTGTTTCAGCTTTTTGCAGCTCTGCGTTCTAAATATTTAATTGAAATGCTTTTACAGCCATTTTACTTCTTTATCAACGTGAGCCAAGCCAGACAATGTAACATGGCATATGTTAAGATGTTAATTGAGTAGCAGCACGCATAGGCGGCTGTTTCATAATTTTCTCCTTAGATGATCCTTGGCTCCAGTTTAACATTTCTTTGTGCTTCTGAATGGAAGGTTATATAAAGATATATTTAGAGCTGTTAGT
Source organism: Tauraco erythrolophus (assembly GCF_009769465.1). NCBI lineage: Eukaryota > Metazoa > Chordata > Aves > Musophagiformes > Musophagidae > Tauraco > Tauraco erythrolophus. The sequence goes on along the minus strand of NC_141478.1, from coordinate 15,138,867 downwards.
CTAAGAAAGAAAAGCATTAATTCAGTAAGATTAGGAATTAAGGGCTGAATCTTGCAGGCACCGCTGGGACGCAGTGCTTGTCGTGGCGAGGATGTGATAATAGTACCTTTCTGATAGTACCACTTACTGTAATAGGGGTGGTAATCCTTTTATTGAGTGCTTCCTCACAGCATGCAGGGTAAATAGATACTTTTTAAAATGTCGCTTGATGTCGTCAGAGTTGTGGAAGAGATACCAAATCTTTCCGAAAGGATGTGTGGTCAGTTCAATAATGACCCTCTCTAATGTGGCTTTCAGGAAGATGACTTTGCCTGAACTGTTGCTGTTGATGTTCAGTAGCGGAGTCTAACTTGCTTTCTTCGGGAGCTAACTGGGTTTTTGCAAGAGGCAAAGAGGCAGCAGGACCCTGCACAGGAAAAAGAGCTCCTAGGTGCTCCCAACGCTCAAATACCTCCTGTGCCTGGGAGGCGCAGGCCTGGCAAGCGCTGCTTCTGTGGTATTGCTCCCCATGGAAGCAGCCTTTCAAGAATTGTCTGAGGGGGTAGGTTGTTTACCAACTGAGATTGGTAACTAGTTAACGGTGCTGATGATAAGTGACTATATACACTGGGGTTTTCCTTTCTAGTTGCAACTTTTCTTACTATGTCCTGTATATTATTGGGTAATACTGTAACATAATGCATGAGTACTGGAAGCTGGGGAACCCTTGCCGTCGGGTCAGGAGTTGTATCCTTTCTCTGTGATGTATGGCACAGCTATTAGTAGTGATGGAAAGTGGTTCGTTTTCATAAATTGCATTAGGGTTTGGCAGAAATAACGCTTTCCCTAGGCTGCCCAAAATGTACCAAGTGCGTGAAACTCAGCTACAGAGGCTGGTTTTGGGATGGTGTTCGGTTTATGCAAATATTTGCAGTCCTGGGCCGAAGGAGATACAGGGTATCTGTGGCAACTTCACTGATGGTATGAAACTCACAATGAAAAAATCACACTAGTCTTCCTGGGTTTGACCGTGTAGTCAAACCGTGACGATGTTTTGCACGATAAATTGTGACTCCGCTTGTCTTCCAAATTTTGCTGAACTGGACTTGTTGCTGTTACTGACATCTTCCTCCATCTGAAGGATTCAGTCCACTGCTAGCGCCTGAATGATGAGAGCCGCGTCCTGTGTGCCTTTTGGGGCCAGGAGGTCCCCTGCCCGCGCAGAACCGCAGTGTCCTGGAGGTGCTGCTGTCCCACTCCTGCCAGGGACACAACCGGGAGCTGCTTCGCCAGCGTCCTTCTCTGCTCAGTGTGTCAGAGTTGTGCTTCAGTGGGCGAGTGCTTGAAGAGTGTGTACCCCGTGCACGTGTGTGTGCTCCCCAGTGTTTGTTATGCTGCTGGCTTTCATAGGGAGCAAATGATCTGAGCAAATAGAGTTAATTTCAGTGGCATGCAGACTTTGAGAAGGCTTGGAGTTAACTGGGCAGTAGCTAAGAAGTTCGAGGGCTTTCTTTTACCCCTCCCAACCGCCTTCCTCATTCTGGTCTCACAGGCATAAGGCTTGTGGTTATATGGCTTCTACTATTTGCGCTGCTAAGGAAATACTCAGTGTGCTCAGAGCAACTGAATTCTGCCACCTCTGGTAATATGATAGTCCCGTATTGCTCCGCGTAGTTCAGCTACCGATTCCGTAAAGTATTGCTTAATTAGAGCAAGGTTGGCAGCATCTGTTTTTATGCCACTTCAAAAAAAATTACATCTCCTTGCCTTCTCCGCCTGCTTGTTCTTCTCTGTCTCTCCCTCAGTGCAAAGTAAACCCAGCTGCACACCTGGGGAGAGAACACACTCCTCATTCTGCCCATGCCAAGTCGGGGCTGTTAAATGAGGCTGTTTTGAGTAGAAATACGTAAATAGGTCAGGGAAAGCAGACGTGCATGCTTTGGCATAAGATAGAAGAGTGGTTTGAGGAAATGCTTTAGTCTGATTTCACCCCTCCTCATCCTCCCCAAGGTACTTTCAGGAGTTTGTCAACGTGGCTTCAGCCTTCAAAAGTTACCTTTGAGATTCTCTCAAAGGTCTTGGGCCTGAAGGTTAAGTCAAAAGCTGAGGCTGTTAAAATGAGCTGGAGGCTTTCCGGTAAGGTGTTTTGCTGCGGACCCGAAGCAGCCAGCATGTGGTCACTGGGAGGATGTAGGACTGTAGGTGTCCATGAAACACAGCAGCTTTTGCAGGGAGCCACCCTGCTACGTTTCTCTAAACCACAGGCTGGGAAAGCCCCCTTTTCTCTGCTGTTTTACTAGTTAGTAGAAGCTGGGCTTTTGTTTTTGAGTGGCTGGTTCTTCAGAGATGAGCAGGTTGATCCAGACTGGTGATGTTTGGGGCGAAGTTGACATTTTTGAGAAACATTGCTGTGGATAGCGAAACAGGACTACTCTCTCAAGTTGCTCAGCATGCCTTAATTTTCAAACAGTTTTCGTGGTGGTATCCAGCAAGCAAAAGTTTCATTGTTGGTTGTGATAGTGTCATTGATTTTTTTTTTTTTAATTTTTTTTTGTTCGAGTTTTGATATGTAGTTTTATGCTGCCAGGTTCTTGTGGTGGGTCGGTATCTGGTGCACGCTGCTAAATCCAGGCAGCTATAAAACCAGCCTGCTTTGTTATCTCTCAGAAGAGACAGCTACGCCCAGAATCAGAAAAGGCACGGTCTTGTCCTGGATGAAACTGCTTGAAGTAGCCTGAATTAAGTTTTAGATCAAGTAAGAGAAGTAGTTTAACTTCAGGGAGACCGTCAGCATGAAGAGCTATGGAAGTGAGAAACGTCAGCTATGCTTCTAGGTGGGGGTGAGTCACGGTGAGCCCCCAGGAGCAGCTCTCTGGGAGGAGCAGTGCTGGCTGTTGTCTTATGGTACAGTTTCTAAATTTAGTTTTCTAGTGGGCTTAGGTCCCTAATAGATTCAAATGGTTATTTTCATTAGCGAGAACATCTATCACTCCTGCTGCTCTCCTGCAGCTGTTCGTGGACGTGTAGCAAAGTGTGTGGCTAGCAGTCTCCAAACGTTAGAAATGACTCTGTGTAGGGCCTGATTCAGCCTTGCTCTTGGGATTGCTGGTTGCAGTTACTGTAATCGCAGTAGTAATCAGGTAAGGGATGCATTTGACAGAGGCAGAAGCAGGCTTATTTATTTGTAAACAAAATTTCAGCTTTCAAAACACATCTGTCCTGTTAGTGAAGGAAGAAGTGGGGTGAAATGAACAAGTGGCAGATACATTGCAACTGGGATGGCTGTTTCTTTGCCGTCTTTGTCACTTGCCCTTTTATCTCCTGATTCAATGGAGATGCGTCCTGCAGCATCATCAGACGGAGGTTTTTCTGTGCAGTGCTCAGGTCCATGAGAAGGTCGCTGTCCCAGCACCTTCCCAGTCAAAGGGCTGGTTCCTCAGGGTTGCCGCTGCCTTTGGCATGGATCAACTCCGCCGGAAAGTAAATAACAAGCATTTATGTCTTGAGGCACAGGCTTTATAGAGTCGGGCTTTATTAGTCTATGCTTTGAGTAGGATGAAAGAAGCCTCAGTTTACCACTAACGAATTTTAATGATGTCCTTCTATGACACTAGGGAGCACGGAGCAGGAGATGAGAAAAAATTGCTGTTGAAATAGACATCACTCTTATCCCTGCTGAAGCCATAGGACCTTTGCCTTTTAAAATGTCACAACATCTGCCTGCAGATTGGAGGACATGAACTCGACTATCCTTTTTGTGCCACCAGTTGACGAAAAGGGAACACAGAGAAACTGTATTAGCTGGCCTGATTACTGCTCTTCTCCTGCAGCTTCTCGACACTGTTGATCAGTGCTGTAGGAGCAGAGGTCACAACTGGAAGAGCCCGAACTAAATTTGAGAGTTTACATTTACTGACTCAGACTGATATTTGGAGATAAAAGGACAGCTCCAGGGATCTCCTGCCCAGCTGCCTCCTGGCAACTTGCCTCTTTCTCTTTGCAAGGAGAAAATATTAATGCAAATGGGCGTGCTTATGCGCAGTTTGGCAGGACGGGAAACTGTGCTGGCTGAAGCGTGTTCTGAAAAGCCCAGCACACAACATCGTCTGCAAGTCTGTAGAGGAGAGGCTGTGTTTGGACTAAGTTTGATCTGCCTGTACCCTGCATGCCCTTATCCTCCGTGCTCCTTTTCTGCATTAAGCTATCGTGCGAAGCCATAGAAGAGGCTTAGTTACAAAAACGGGCGCATACACCTGAGCTGTGTTGCCTGCTGCCATGAGAGCTGCTTCGTAGGAGAGGCTGTGGATCTGTAGCAGCACAGGGATTGTGAGACCCTGCTAGGGGCAGGAGGCCGTGGGGCGAGGTGGAGTCCAGGGTGAAAGAAGTGCTGCTAGAGCAGCCATCTGTTTCAGCGTGGCTTCTGTCAGCACACCTTGGTCAGCTTTGGATCAGACGCAGTGATAACTCTTAGCAGCAGCAGGTTTCCATGCTTCATGTCCTTTGACTTTTCTAGTAAGACGGTGTTTTTTGAAGACTGAGATGACTTTTGGGTTACCTTCTTCAGTTGCTACAATAGATGTGAGCATCTTCCCCGAGGCAAGGAAAAGCTCCCCTTTTACCATCCTTAGCATTCCCTGTTCTCACAAATCCCCAACAGCTCTGTTTTACTCTCTCCTTGGTGTTCCCAAGTGGTCACCCATCTGATTGTCTTCTCCTACACAGGGTCAGCTGAAATCAATGTCTGCTGATGTATCTGCTTCGGTGGACTTGTTATATATTCTTACCTGTTGAAATTTTTTATTGTTTTCTGTCACTATAGCATGGTTCTTGTATGGGAAGGGATGTCAGTATTAGCAGCTCCTGTAGAACAGATTTTTAGACCATCAGGTTTCAAAATGAGGTGTTGTAACAACCAGGAGGACCAAGCTCCTGCCTCTGAGCATCTGATACAGCAGTAGATGCTGGTTCTGTAGCTTTGGTTCCTATCACCACCAGACGCTAGACCTGTTTGTTTTGCTTGTTTCTTACTTTGGATTTTAGTATATGCGTCAGATACTTTACCTGGTCTTTCTTTGTGTGTGGTAGCATTTGTACAAAACTAAAATAACCGTAAATGACATGTTTCGTTGTGTTAACTGGAGATTGAGTTATATTTTATTCTACTAGGAAAAGAATCACTCCCTGAACTCCAAGAATGGTTGTTTAGTGCTTGTTCAATAGGTGTCCAGCAGTAAAGACTATTGGTTTTTTGCATGTTAAAGCTCCTGCTCCTCTTCAGAGCAATGATAAAATGCCTTCATCTAATGCAGTCAGACGAAGCATGGGAAATACAGCACCTTTAAGAAACACAAATTCTACTGATGGGTGTGTTTATATGAAGTATAAGAAGTTCCATGCTGTTTGCACTCCTTGGCACATGTACTGAGGTCATTTATGGCATACTTTAATTCAGTCCCCACCCAGTGTCATCTTAATAAGCCAACTGGGAGGTAGTGAGACTAATGTGGAAAACTCCTACATTGCCAGTGGGATACCAATTGTCTGCTTTGTAGCAGCTTTTTGGATAGCTAGAAATAAATGCCTTCAAGTGATGGGATTTACTGAAGAGTGGGGAGAGAGGAGTGTTAATTGTGTTTACAGATGAACAAGTACAATGTATCTGAATTGTGGAAGAGCTTACAATAAAAGTAGTGACATCCATCCTGGCTGGTTTGCAGCTTGGGATAATAGCTCCTAGTTGCAATGATATTTTGTTTTTTGAAAATAGTTATATAAAAGAGCAAAACAGCTAGAATAACAGTTAAGTTTGGGGTGACTCTCTGCAAAAAAAGTCTGGGTGAGTATTCTTCTGTAGACTAGCAGGATATTTCGCAGCAGGAGTTGAAGCCCGTAGTACAGGGATAGAAATTCTAATGTGTCATATTTTTATCATTGCTGTGTAGATTAATTCGAGATTTCTATTCTCTCTTTCTTCCCTCATGTCTAGCAAAACTGTACAATCTAAAGTGGACTGCATTTTGGTAAGTACCACTCCAGAATTCTTTTTAATATTTGATAAGCTGCAAGACCAAAATAGATGGCTCTGGAGACTGACAGCTCTTATGAAGCCTTTCCTTAGCAGTGCTTTAAGGTACTAGCACTAAACGTGATCAAAATTAGTTCCTGTTGCCAAAAAAATACATGATGTGGATTTTGTGTTTGTTTTCTGTGGAAGCGTTGACCTCTTGTTGCCAGCAGCAATTGGCTATGGTTGCCGCTTGTAGAACTGTCAGTATAGATACAGCACAGAAAGGTGACTTACTGCTTTTGTTATCATGATTTTATTAAATGCAAGATTATGTATTGCACAGATCAGGGTATGTAAGAAGCTAATTGTGCCTTCAAGTTCCGTTGCTGTTTAGGGCTTTAATGACAATGATTTTTTTGTCGTTTCCTTCAAACAGTAATTCATGGACAGTACTGCGTTTTAAGAAAGGAACTATGCTGAACTGCATATTTGCCCCAAACCTGGCAGACTAATGTCCTGGTCTGTGAAAATCTTGCAGATGTCATAATTACCAGGTTTTTGGTTTGTTTTTTTAAATCTTGCTAACCTCAAAAGTTGCACATCATCTTGGGTAGCTTCCCAGAAATGTACAACACTACAGGTCCTGTTAGTTCCTCTGCTACTTAGGACAGAGAAATATATGCTTTTTTTGAAGAAATAAAGCCCTTGAAATCTATAAACATAGTCTTCCTTTGGGCATTAAAGTAACAAGATCTAGACAGTCGTAAGGGATTATTTTTGGGAAGCAAATACATGGCACTAACTCAGAGGTTTTATTTGTTTGTTTTAAATAGTGAACAGGTTGTGAGTTTCTTTAAATCAAAGTCTGAGTCCATAAATCTTAGGACTGGAAGGGACTGCTTATTCTGACTTTCTACCTTCAGCATTTCATCCAGAAGTACCAGTGGGTAAGATAAAAAGATGGCATAGACAACCATCTGGGTACTATCAAACAGAATCTGTTCAGCTGTGTGGCTGAGCTGAATAAGAATACTCCTTAAAGTCCCATTATGAAAGACTGATTCAGATGGCACTCAATTCTGTTTCCTTAAAACTTAATTTATTGTGGTAAGAGGTTTAAAGTATGCTGTATTGTTGTATTGCAGATGAACTTTGGACCCAATTTTGCCTATGCTTAAAAATTCTTGGATGCATCCAACTAAAATAGCGATGCAAAATGTCATTTTTGTCCACCTTCTTTGTCATTGACAGTTATGGACACAAAGCAGGTGTCTTAAGATGTTAGGGTTTTTTGTATGCGAGTCTTCAGTGGCAAGAGGGCAGATTGCAAAGTTGCACTTGTAAAACTCTTTTAACCCCAGTTTTTTCTGTTGTGAAAAATGGAAAGTGGGGTAAGTGTTCCTAAGTAGCATTGGAGAGGGAGTAAACAAGTAGGAGGTTAACCAGTCATCTACTTCTTGGAATGCATTTTAAGAAAATGGAATTACACTAGGACTGTTCTCGCATTAAATTCTGCAGATTTGCGGACCTAAGGTACTGACGTAGGGATTAGCAGTTGGTATGAGCCCCTTCATTTGTGTAGGTCTCATCCATTGATTGGATGGACAAGCTATTTTTCTGATTAGTGCTCTTGGGCACAAAGCAGTCTCCATAGCTTGACTTGGAACAGAGCATCAGTGTCCTGATGGTCTAATTTTCTGTTCCAGATGCCTCCTTGTCTATCCTGCTGATGAGTTCAGAGGAGTCCAGTCAACAGTGGAAAGGCCACTCTAGGTTAGCGATGGTAGATCTAATGCCGTTCAGGTAGTTTAAAAAAGAAAATTCCAGGATCAGAATAGTTCCAGGAAATAAAAATTAAGCTGAATTCTGGCAAAATGGTTTCTGCATTTTTACATGCTTTTGGAAAGCTGTGAGCTGCAAGACAGAATCTAAAAGTATGTTAAAGTAAAAGGCCATGACTGTGTAGCTCTAAATAACTTGTTTGGATCTTCCTTGCAGGTCTGTCCAGTTTTGTCCTGCAGAAGGTAGACAAGCAGGTTGCCACTTTGGTGCAATGTGCGTGGGTTTGTCACAGTGGTCCTGTGATAGGGGTAACAGCTGCCTGCAGAGAGTCCGACTCCTTCAAGCTTATGGGCAGGTCTCCTTTAAGTGCACGTTCTTATGGTTTTGGTTCAGACAGAATGCTTTTCAGGCCCTTTAAATCAGTGTCATGAAGATAAAAGGACAACGTCTGTCTGTTATCTCCCTTTTTACTGTAAGGAGGAGATTTAGGACTAGCTTTCGGTTATATTGGGAGGTGCTGATGATACCTTAGAGCATTTAGACTTGATCAGTTTGATAGCAATCTTAAAAAAACCCAAACAAACCCACAACCCAAACCCAAAAACCCAACTCAACCAACCAAAACCAAAACTAAACAAAAAACAACAAACACCCCCTCAAAAGAAAAAAAAACAAAACCAACAAAACAATCAACCAACCAAAACCCGTAAACCACAAGTAGAGAAAAATCAGACTACTCTTGTTGCCGTTCGTGCACAGAGCCACACGCAAATGCTCTTTAGCACATAGACTGCCCGGTTGAACGCGGGATGGCGAGAGAGAGAGAAATAGGAAGAAGAATCAGAGGTGATGGCAATAGTCTTGGTTGTGGAGGTAGCTAGCAACAGAGGACTATGGAAAACAGCTAGTATAAGGGTACTGGGGCTGCAATTACTCATACAAGAGACCAATGCTAACTGCCTTTTACTTGTTACACTCCACTACTTACATCCTGACATACTGTCAGTTTCTGGAAGATCATAAGAAAATCCTTGTACGCTGTGCAATCCAAAAAAGATAATTAGCAAGAATTGTGGTGTAAACAGCCATTAAAAATTCATTATAACATCTTTTTAACTGTAGTAAACATGTCTAGCAGTAGATTCTCTTATGACTTCACTTGTTATATTTGTTGCCACATAGTAAGTGAACTCTTGAACCTGATTTTTAAAATGTTGTGCTCCATATAATCGCTCAGCAAGGAGATTAAGGTTTCTTTCCTGAATCCTCTGAAAAAAGGTCAGTGCTGGTGGGAGATTGCTAGATGAATGGCCGTGAAAACCAAAGTGGCTGATGGCTGGAGCAGCTACAGTGTGGGCAGCAGCAGGGTGTAGGATCTGCTGAAGCAATATGCCTTGGTCCTGCTGCAGAGAAGGTGGTAGCTCATCGCTTTTCTTTTTGGCCCTATAGGAGGCAGGCAGAAGCTCTATGAAGCTTTGGCAGCTGTGCTTGGACACTGTCAATACAAAGCTGCCATGTGTTTTTAGGGCTTGTTTGGAATATTTAGCACCTGAAATATGTTTCTGCTTCTGTTCGGATAAAGCATACAAATGTATTTATTAGCAGCTGTTTAGGTTCTGTTTCAAGTATTAGCTGTTTTCTGTCTCGATCATATTTCTAACAAACTATCTGACCTTCAGCAAATTATTTAACCTGTGCTTCTTGTTTCTCTGAGCACAAAGTGGGGAGATGATTGCTTGACTACTTTGCTATTTTTAGTCTGCTTGTTAAATAATAGATGTTCGTTCTGCTGAAGTATGACAAGTTTTAGAACGCATCTGCCAGTAGGTGCAAGTTACGTTGCCATTGACATAGCCTTTTTTACTTCAATTAGAGTATAGTTATCTATAAATACTCAAAATGTGGAAAGAAGTATTGGAATGAGTCCATGCTCTCTAAAATAGTAGTCTTGCAAAAAGCATGCAGCAGTGCCCCTGGCGATAGAGAACGTCAATCCACTGAGGTCAGGAAACCTTAAATGATGTTCTGTGATTCTGGAGACTCATATTCAAATCTCTAGGTTCTCTGGTGCAAGCAGGAACATGAATAAACATGTTTTTTATAACACAGATTAAATCCTTAACCATGTTCTGTGTTGAACTGATCTTTGTCTGTTTGTGCTGCAGAAAGTTTCAGTGTCTAGTTAGTGACCCTCAGAATGGAACCAGATGTCAAAACCTGCTACTTTGATTTAAAAAAAACAACAAACACAACACAACACTTTGGCCATACTAGTTTATTTCACAGCTGTTTATTTGCTCAATTTAAATGCCTGTTAGAATGAAAAAGGAAATTGCTTCTGTTCCAAAGAGATCCTTGTTCTGTGTCTGTCTTAGACAGCAAAAGGACAGATTCATTTGTAACTGATCTGTGTGGCCACTGATAACACAAATATAAATGAATCTCTGGTTTAATTTGTTTGCTGCATATATTGTGCATTTCTTTAGTGAGCTATCTATATTTGGTAACTGTCAAAACAAAAATACCAGAGATTTCCGCTTCTTTGTGTTACTGAAAGTCTTTGCTTAGCTGTGACTTGAGATTTCTAATTCTTTGTCCTGAGTTTTTCTGTCTGAGAACATAAGATCACTCAAATATTTTGAGTACTTGATATATTTTTGGCTAAATTGAAGCCAGGTTCTGAAGATAAGTATGAACCATCTTCTCTGAATCTTCCTGTATTTAATGTGGTTCACATTACAGGAGATAAATATCGTGTGAAGACCAAGAGTAACAGAGGTGGTGCTTTGTGATGGCTTTACGTCTCAGTCATGCAAGCGGTTTAGCATGCTTATGCATTTTTCTAATGCAACTTCAAGAGATACAGTTTATAAAGAGCCTTTGGAGAATTAGACAGTCTTTGTCTGATTTGATAGAACCAGTCAGTCAAGGTCAGGAAACTTCAAGCAAAATTTTACTTAGATCCTTTTAGGTAGCAGAAAAGGATTCCCCAGACATTTTACATTCTATATGGGTTTTAAAACTACTGCACCATAGGCTTTAATGGGCTATGCAGAAGGGAATTTGTCCAAGATGATGCCAGCATCACAGTCTTCCTTTTGATGCTGTGACTCTTTTCTGTTGACCTATGTGGGGAGTGGTGGTGGAGAAAATTTGTCGTGTATTTTGTGTTCATGTCTCTTTTTATTCATTTCCATATGTATCCAACTTAGCACAAAGAAAAACTCAAGATGACTGAATCTTTTTCTTCTTGGTCAGTAGGTCAGCTGAAATGTTTTTCAGCTTTCCCAAATTCTTTTCTGATTGCATTAAGAAATTTGAAGGTTTTTTACTTGGAAGAGTTGCAGTAACAGAGTTATTACTGAATTCACTGGACCTTTAGCACTGAGACCTGGTGGATCTCAGCTGAGGTTGGAGAAGAGGTTGTAAACCAAGTTTTGAGAGTTTTAGAAATGTTTAGAGAAAACAGCCTAAACAAAATATGATGTTTAACAAATTTTTAATCTAAATAAAACATGAATCTGCTTGCACTGACTGTCACACTCTGTCCCTTTGCTGCCACTTCTTCAGTTTTAAGATGATTTTCTCTAAATAGATTCAGTCGCATCTAATAAGCTTAGATTTATCTAATTATCACCCAGGTGGGATTACCTCTGTGAACTGCCTGTGACTCCTGGCAGCGTGTTAACTCTCCTGTTTCGAGGAGGTCCTGCCTCCCCGGGGCTTCCCCGAAGCCATGCTGGAAGCTGGGAGAGTTGTTCAGAAAGTGCTGCCTGGGGCCAGACGTGGAAAGGAGTGGGGTTTGAGTGAAAACAGTGAGATAATGTCACTGTCCAGCTGCTTCTGCTGAGGGTGTGAGAAAGCCATAATCCTCAGCTGCCTCAGCTCTAGGGATGCAGTTTTGCTGATGAGAGAGTAGCTGGCTCGCTTGCATCCTTTGGAAAAGGCTCTGCTAACATAGTCCACTTCGAATTTTTTCTCAACATGTATATAATTTTTGAGTTTTGGGGTTTTTGTTTTTTTTTTTTTTTTTTTTCAACTAAGAGGTTTGATGGACGGGGCCTGTGTAGCAGAGCCTCAGGCAGGGCCCTTCTACACAGCCTCTTCCTTCTGCCAGGACACAGCAGAAGTTGCTTCAACTGCAGTGGGCACTGAGACTACTTCAATATTTTTTGATGAAAGGTTTAATGTTTCTTCTAAAACCTTGCCCTTTATGTTGCACTCTGGCACATTAGATTTTGATATGAGAGGTTGTCTTCCACCTGAGTGTCAGAGTCATCAGGGTTTTTTGTTTTGTTTTGCCTGGGATGGTTTTGTTGCATGGATTAGTGCTCACCATGCAAGGTAATCTCACCCGAACCGTGCCCTTGGGTGTGCTGCTTTGGCATTTGCCATTTAAAACAAAAAGCAATGAAGTTCCTTGAAGAAGAGGAGGGCTAATAAACAAGTGCAAATTTTCTTGCAATTCTTAAATTTCCATCTTTTCATAAATAAATGATTAATTTTCTGTAAACTCTTTCTTTGAAGAATGTTAATCTTTTCACCAGTGAGTTTGTTAAAGGAAAACCCACCAGTCCAAATGCTGTTATTTACGCAGGAAAGGAATAAGAGAGAATTTGACAAAATGCACCCATTAAGAAATACCTTTCTGGATATTTGGTGGTCTGAGCACCACTGTGTAAGCTGCTGTAGAGCCATGCAGAAATCGGTGTCAGCAAATTTCAGGAGTTTGTCAGAGGAAAAAAAAAACACACCCAAATGTTGTGGTTTGCTGCGGCTTATAAACGCAACAAATCCAGTGTCTGTTACCTGGCTGCTGCTGGAAGTGTTTCTCTTGGCTCTGAGAGCATCTGTCGCATCGCTGGTGGGCCAGTTCTGTGGAGCAGTTTTATTGTGGGGATTAGAAAGCCCCTGTGCTCTTCCAGCACCCTTCCCTGGACAGCATGTCCTGCTGGTCCCCTGCAGAGTCTGGGGTCAGGGAGGGGACCCGTGCCTTGGGTGCAAAGCCAGCGGAGGGGACATGGGAGCTCACCTCTCTCTAGTACTTCTGTTAAATTTGTGCCAGCTGAAGTGAGGTGGATCTGGGCATGACTGGGGCGCGTAGGGAGCCCCGGTTTGAAGCGAAGTTCAGGTTTTTAGTTTCCCAGCTCTCTATTCTGCTCATTGCTGAAGTAAATAGCCAGGTCTCTCTACCTGTCAGTCCCGCTCTCTTCTTTTTCCTTCCTTTTGGAAAAGATTACATTGGCAGTAAGACACCAGTAAATGGAAAGAGAATTAAAAGCTGTATTGTGACTTAAAAAGGGGTTATGTGAGTCTCTGACTCTGTACTGGTGGTGCGCCGCTTCATGCATTGCTTCTGCAGCATCTTCCTGAAGGAGAACCCGTTTGCTCCTTGCTGCCTGACTTTATTCATGCTGCTGCTAAGCACATTACCACAACTGATCTTCCTAGTGTCTCTAAGTCCATGTGGCTGGTTTCAGATGACCAAAAGCCAGTTGCTATGTAGTGATCACTGTTTGCATAGACTAGGTAAAACTCCCCCTTGTGCCTGATCCTCAGCAGGTATTCTCTGGAGGAGGAGTCCAGCGTCACTGAGGTTCGTGTTTACTGAATGGCTTCTCTTCCCTACCTGTTCAATAACTCTGATTTCCAGAGGGACAAAAAATATATATATGTGTATAGATAGATTTTAAAATGTCTTCATCGAAGTTTGTGACACTTAACTGTTAATATACAGTGAATCACAGGATCAAGTCTGACATCGCGCATTGTCACAGCGTAGCTGTCTTTTGATGCTGCGATCTCAGAGGTGCTTCATAGGTGCTCTGAGAAGATAAAGTTTTCATGTTACATGTCTGCTTACAGAAGTGATGTGTATTGACATTTTTCCAGATTCTGCTCTTGTTGCATGTGAATTTTTTAATGGTGACCAGTGCTTTCTAGTGTGTGATGATGTGCAAATAAAATAGAAAAATCGCATGTCTAGTCCCAGGGTGCTCACAGTCACATTCTTTCACATAAGTAAATATTGTCTTGTTTAAAATTATATTATTTAGGAATACACTGTCAGATGACAGTTTTTTAGCTGTCAAGCTCAACTCTTGTTGTTTGCTTTTTCTCCCCCTGCCTCCCTCCACCTTTTTTGAATTTTTAAATTTTTTAACCAAAACACCTTTGTTGTCTAGCAAGAAGTTGAGAAGTTTACAGACCTAGAGAAACTCTACCTCTACCTTCAGCTGCCTTCGGGTCCCAACAATGGAGACAAAAGGTACGTGTGTGAGTGTGTAAATGTGAACGGCTAATACTGAAAACTTAGTTTACTTCCTGTGGCACTTAGCTGCTGAGGAACCATTCACATGGTGTGTTTGGTAGCAGAAGCAGCCTTTAGTAAACATTAAAGAATCTTATTTTCCTGAAGATGGTGTGGTTTGTTTTTTTTTTTTACTTTGGAATCTTTAGTGCATGAATATCTTGTAAATATAAACCTCCTAAAATGCAAGAGTCATCAGAGAAAGTGCTTTGCAGCCTAAGTGTGATCGTTCCTTCGCTTCTTCTGTAGAAAGTGATAATATAGCAACACAAATGTGGTGATGGGGGAAAGAGGGAACTAATGGTATTTCTGTTAACATTTGTTTGACTAAAGGAAGGTCTAGAAAACCAACCTGCAGATCACAACATCACAAAATTAATAAATGTTCCCGGTAGGACGGTTATAGGCAGGCAAGTGCCTACAGGAAGCTCTCTAAGCATCTGCTGGAAAAGTTGGGTGTTCCCAAAAGGCGAGCTGAGTGGGCAAAAGCTTAGAGGTGGTCAGTAAGGAGCAATAAATTTAAGAGGGAAAGTAGGTGAACTGTTACCCATCACTGTCTACTTGTGCCTGTGTATCAGTCAAGAACTGGAGTCTGAAGTCTCTTTGTTAAATTGTGGATGAAGGAGGAAGGTAACTGCTGCCCACACCTTGAGGGGTAGCTAAATGTGTGAGATACTGGCCCTCGTTGTCTCTGGGGTCTCTCTGCCTGTGTAGGCAGACAATTATTAAGTCTTGTAACTGAGGAGGAGCTGTGGAGCGAAGTCTTCATTGACATTGCTGCTTCTTTCACTAGCGATCAGATCTCCGTGTCGTCCAGCCGTGCCCAGCAGATGCACGCCTTCTCGTGGATACGGAATACCTTGGAAGAGCACCCTGAGACGTCCCTTCCCAAGCAGGAGGTTTATGATGAATACAAGTGAGTGCTCCTGAACTGGATCCATACATATGGCTTTAGTGAGCATAGATAGTTCGGTGACACTGGCTCTACAGATGCTCCAGTGATGTACATGTACAAGTGCATGTAGCAGAACAAGGCCTTATGTACTAACGTACCTGAGAACGTGCTAGATGCAGTGAGGCAAACTGCATTCATTATTTCTGCCACTGAAGATAAGATTGTGATGTTTGAATTGTGCATTACGTTTGCTGGAGGAAAGCTACAAATATTTCTTAACAAGTAAATGTCTGTATGAATATTATTTTTGTTTTGTGGACAGAGTGGCACAGGTGAAAAGCACCAGTTACTATTTTACAGTAGGTTTTGGTCTGCTTGTATATACATACATATATGACTGCCTTAACAAGGATGAGGAGTTGAATTGTTCCTCCTGGAAATGCAGCTGTTTTGCACATAAGATTAGCCCATCACACCTTTCTTTCCAGAATAGTGCATAAACATCAGACCTTCCTGCAGCAAACCTGATTTCTGCAGAGGCACAATACATCTGAATATGTATGAAACCAGTAACCAAGGCCACTGTGAGTCTGTGTTGTCAAGTCTCAAAGCTACCATGTAATGAGAAGGCGATTAGAAGCAAGGGAGCGGGAGCTGTCTGACGGAAGTTGGATTTGAATTAATTTACAGAACTTTACCCACAAGGGGGAAAAAAAAAATCATCCTCAGCTCAGTTGCCTGAAGATGAATATCAGATTTATGATCTAGTATGAATATTTCCATAATCTGAACAATTACAGTAATTTGCAGCGAACTGAATCCTTTCACCTCCTAAGTGCCTGCAGGATTCAGCCCTTGCTAATTGTTATTGCAGCGTTGCCTTCTGCGAATACCTCCTTTTAATTAACTCTCTCTGGTCAAGTTTTTTTGCTCTGACTGAGCTGAAACATGGTGGCATTCGCTTGCCCGAGGTTGATAAACATGCACACACCTATTTCTGAAATCTCGCCATTGACTGGAGCGGTGACGCAGCCTGGAAATATATCCAATGGCACAGACGTGCCGGGGTGGCCAATCCCTGAGCAGCAGCCGCTCACGCAGACACAGCAACAGCAGCAGCTGCTGTGCGGGAGAGATGGAAGCGTTATTCTTAAATATATTTCTTATTTAATAATTTATGGCCTGCTTCAGCAATAAATCTGCTTGGCTTCCATGCTGTGCCAAGCTGCAGATGCCCGGAAAAATCATCATCTACAGATTGTGGAGTGTGAAATTTGGATGGCTTTTGTATGTAGCTGCATCAAGTATTTGTGTATTGTATTTTTTTCCTAACAAAATAAGGGTGGTAAGCAAATATTCAGGAAAATATCAAATGTTTGGAATCTGTTCTCCTTTGAAAGCATCTGCTCTGTTTTTAAAACATTCAGTTTCTTTGAATGTTTTCATGAGTTATTCTTGCACACCAAAAGAAAAGTAGTCTTGGAGTGGGAGGTGGGAAACAGGCATATAAATAGATAAGAGAGTTAGTTTTGATAAGTCATTTTTCTTTACCTAAGGGTGTTAAGACCTCTCAAAACTCGCTTCTGTCATATTGACAAGTTACCATTTCTGTCCTCTGTGTGCAAAGATAGATGTTGCATGAGCTCGCAGTGAGCAACCTCATGCACTCTGCACGTATAAATCAGTTACAACGCTTCAGAAGAGTGCTGCATCATACTAGCATCTCAATCCCTGTTGTAAATTTTGGTCAAAATAAATCTTCCAAAACTACTGGGATTCTGCATCACCTTTCATGTGTTTGGTTTTTTTTCTATGAAGAGGGAAAAACAGAAGCTTGCACTCCACACAAGTTCACCAGTGGCGAGTGTTGATAGTGTTTCCAGCTCGTTCGTGTTTCAGTAGCCTCTTGCTAAGCTTATTCAACGCAGTGACTCTTTCTGGTTTTCTTACTCTTATTTAATTGTAAATTCATGTCTCTAACTGGGTAAAAGTGAATGGATTCATCTCCCTTTTGAAAGGAATAAAATGAAAATTGCATCATAGTATGAGGCAGTAGCACTTGGGAACGTTGAGAGCTTGCAGCCGAATTGCGGAAAGGAGGTAGAAGAGAGCTGGTTCACCTCTCTTGTTGGCGCTGTGATGCTGCTTGCACTGACAGAATATGTTGGGCTGCAAGAAGCTGTGTTTCTGTTGGGCACACACGGTTCTTTGGTCAGCTTCCTCTGGGAGTTATGGGGGAACACAGCCTGGAAAATATTACGGGAACTCATGGGGAGCTACCTAACTCGTTATCTAGCCTGCAGAGAATGCATGCTGCTTCCCATCAAATCCTTTCAATGTTTTCTTGTAAGTCAGTTTTACTTGAGTATCTTCTCCCTATTAGTAAACACCCTTTTGGAGGCAGCCATGTGTTGGTTTAGCTGACTTTTGAGAATTAGGTTTTTGAGTCCAAGTGTAGTCCTGCAGTACTTAATGCAGACAAAGTCCCTATTTGCCCGCAAAATGATTTGTTGAGCCTTCAGTAGACGCTTGGGTCCTCTTATCTTGCTTCTACTGCAGTGATGCAAGGAAAGAAAGTAATTCATATTGAAAGTAATTCATATTTGAGTTTGGTGCCTTGAACGTTTACTTGATATGCTTAATATGGATTAGGAGGTCTTTGAGACATCCCATATCTCTTTCCTTTAGTGTGTAAGTCATTAGTCCTTACTTTACTGTCTGCTGGGCCACTTGATGCCACCTGACGCATAGATTATGTGCACTGTTTTTGAAAAACGCATAGATTAAGAATGTTAACCAACAAGAACATTCAGAAGCTAGCACAGAAGAGTAGGTGTAGGAATACCATGTCTGTTAAACAATAAAGACGTGAGAAACATATTGATCTTGTTTGATAGCGCTTAGCCAGTGCTTTTACGTAAAACTCCCTGATAGAAACAGGATGGGACCTATTGTGTTGTAAAGTGCCGTCCTCTGTCATCAGCAACTACCTATATATTCTTTTCAAAAGCTGATCAAACTCCTGTCTAAAGCAGTTGTTTCCCACCTCTGCTGCCACTCTTGGGAGTCTGACCTGCAATTTCGTTTCTCTAATGGTTTTCAGACATCTAGTTTCCATTCTGCCTGACTTTTAGGACTCATTTCTATGCCAGCATTGTTCATCAGCTTATTGAGAGTCTACCTCTTCCTAAGGTTCTTCACTCTAACCCATTTTTAGAGACCAGTTGTTTTGCTGGATTGGGTAAGCCAAGATCTTTGTTTTGTTTCATACTATAGATTCTTTATCATTTGCTATTCATAATGTTTTTTCTGCCCAGGAAGCTGTGTAAGCTGGGCTGCATAGCCTGACTGTCTTCATTGGCTTTTTGGTTAATCTTTTTTGTGGTTTCGTTCAGATGCACTCCCAGTGTATTTTAATGTCTTGAGTATATTTAATTCAAAGATCTTGCAACAACAACAAAAAAAGACCTTTTCTCCTGTCATGTAGGGGAGTGCTGTACAAAGGAACGTAAGCAACTGCGTGTCCATTGTTATCCCTGTCTCTGCGTAGACCTTCCCTCCCCCATCTGTTTCCCACCCACCCTTCAAATAAGAAAACAGCTCCTGGGCTCAGCATTGTGCCAAGAGTGCAAGTAGCAGAGAGAAGAGCTTCAGGGAAGAGACTCCTGATATGTGTTGTCAAGTCAATGAGAGACCACAGATAGATATGGAGGGTTCTCAGCGGAGCCAGGCGGAGGAGGGGCTTTATGGGATGATATGTCTGAAAACTGAAATTACATGATAATAATAATAATAGCTCAGATATCACGAGCTTGCAGGAGCTGCCAGTATGGATACGAGGGCACCATGTAACTATGTTTTGCTGTTAGCAAGTAATTGTCTTGAAACAGATGTGCTAGACTTGAAGAACTGATTTTGGTTTTCCTTTTTTATTTATTTATTTTCTTCTAGAGAGGTAATAATTTTAACTTTAAAGTTGATTGATTGGTAGGTCCCTAATCCTGTTGTTTTGCTGGGTGTGGTGTTTTTTTTTTTTTATTTTGTTTTGCTGACATTGTTGCGTTTCAGTCAAAGATACTGCTGACTGTGGCAGCGAAATTCGGGGAACCTTTCTTTACGTGGTAGTTGAGACTTAAAGTCCTGTAATCGGTGTCAGTAAGCGAAAGACCCACCTTTCAGGAATTTTCAGAATAAAATTAAAATCCACTGGACCCTGACAAGATATAAAGGAAAAAAAGGTGCACGGAGATCTATCTATACATGAAGCCATGTCTGATTCCTAAGAGGGTGCAGCAGGGCAGGAGAAATACTCCCTTGTATTAACTTCAAAGGGGCATGTCCAGAGTCCAGATTCTGTGACTGACATGCATTGAAATGAAATATGTTGGTATATAAATTGGATAAAAACCTTATTGATGTCCCGTATGGAAACTAGACTAATGGCTGACTGTATACTAGGTTATAGGCAACATCTGGTTTGGATAGAGTGGCCTGGTGGCTGAGGGAAGCAGGCGTACACATGCTCTGCAGGGAAACGTCAGAACCAAATAGCGTAAATTGTGCTGGTTTACATTATCAAAATCCTTATGGTTGTGGTGGTGCTCTCCAAGTGGAGTGATACCTACATGCAGCCAAGGTAAAAGCAGCAGGTACTTGCTTTGTAATAACTAGTATTTTTACAGAGAAAATAAACGCAGTGGAAATATCGCAGTAAGCATATACTGCTTTCTATAGAGCTACCGTTTTCAGAGAAGACATTTTGACTGGCCTACGTGGATGCAAATGCCATTGCTAATTGTTACTGGTTTTACTAGATGGTGCTGGGAATGAAACATCTGCTTTTTCTTTTTTTCTTCTTTTATGAGCAGAGATTTGTTTGCATGTGTGTACCCGATTAGAGTAGCAGGCAACACGGTGTACGAAGTTACTGTTTTCCTGCTCATGCCCATGCAGGATCCTGTACAGTCACCTTTTCAGAGGCAGGTTGTTTCTGTGTATTGCTGTTAGGACTTCTCAGGGGAAAGGAGGTCGCTGCTATCCGGTGGTGACTCTGTGACTGTAGGAAATCTGATTGAGAATGCTTTAACGGTACGTTTTGGGGCTTAGCATGTTAACATCTGAGAAATACTACAAGGCTCTTGAACAAAAGGCAGTATGGCATTCATATCTTTGTACAGCCTTAAGCACTTGCTGTGTAGGTAAACCTTCCAGAGCAGTGCTGAGTTTTGTCTTGTGTTTTCATGTGTTTGCAATTATCCAGAACACTCATGTTTCGCAGCAAAATCAACGATTCTTGCTCTCTGCCTCAAGGAGATATTTTTTTAAAATATCTCAGATGTTGAAACATCTGAATAGATGTCAAAACAAAATTCCCTCTGCTGTTTTTGAGAACTGAAGACAGATAACAGTCCTCATTTTACTAGAATAAGTAAACTTAGCAAAAAATTACCTTTCGTTGCTTTATTCCCCTATACCATCAGGTTGTATACTCAGTCGCACAAAAATCACCATTTGCAGAGGCAGTCGAAATATCTGTTAATTTAGGACTGTTAATGGATAAAAGGATGTCTGTAATTAAGCAGCTCTCATAGTTCAGTAGTGGTACAGTGGTGAGAGGACTAGGTCCTCACTACATGTTTATGTTACACCTATAAAGGATCCCTGGGAAGGTATGTTTTATTAAATTCAGTTCTATTAAACTCCATTAAATTGAGGTTGTGTAGGCAGAATCTTTCTCTGGACACTGACAAATCTCTTACCTACTGCTTTTCAAATATTCCTGCAGGACTTGAGGCCTTACCACCTTACTCAAGCTACACTTCTGGCTAGAACAATGTCTCTCTTTTTATTATGTCCTAAAATAAGTGAATTGAAACATATGCTTCAAACTAAGTTGTGGAGTAAATCTTAACTGTGCTCTAGATAAAGCCACTACTTGTTATGTCTCCACATGACTTGTCTTTGAACTCGGTAGAGAACAAGGCAAAACCTATGGTATTAATAGCTCTGTTTATACATTTTTAATGCCTTCAATTCGTTGCGGATAGCTTCATTAATGTTAAATGTGGTTCTAAATATGGATGGGTGTAAGTGTTTTCTTTTGAAAACCTTTGATGGAGACTAGCATGCAGGCTGGCCTCTTGTATTAACTGTGATTCCGTTCACGCTTTCTTTCTCTTTGTTGCAGGAGCTATTGTGACAATCTTGGCTACCACCCATTAAGTGCTGCTGACTTTGGAAAGATCATGAAAAATGTCTTTCCAAATATGAAGGCCCGTCGTCTAGGCACAAGAGGCAAATCAAAATATCCTTTGCTAAAATGCTTCTCAGTAACTTCTGCACTTGCCTGGAGAACATCTGTCGTTATGGCTTAACTACCAGCTAAATGTAGAAGTAATGTTAAATAAAAAATGCAGACACTTTTCCAATGTTCTTTAAAAATTATTAATTGCGGTAGTGTTAGGTTGCAAGATATAACTTTGGAAACAAGTACTTAAATTTAAGTTCTGATGCTCAGTTGTCACAGCAGTTAAGAACCAAAGAAGCTTTATCGTTTAGTGCAAAGCGAGATACTGGAATAAAGGAACTTGTGTTATATATGTGCAGTAACTAATATTTTATTGGTGGTACAGCTCAGAATTATCAGAACATTTCTTGCTTTTCTATTATACTTTTGCACACCAGTAATTTAGAAGTTAGTTGTAAAGCCAAAGATGCTTCGTAAGCTGTGCTACAGATATTTCATAAAACTGCCTCTCCTCAACCATTAGCATTGCTTGAAAGAGGAGAGGGAACTGGGAAGTCATCGCAAAAGCTGACTTCACACTTGGAAAACACGATATGAGGCTTGTCCTGCTGTCACAGGTGGGAGATGGCTTCCTTCACTGCATGGTGCAGACCTCCTGATACAAGACAGACAATTCAGAGCAAGAGCTTCTAGGATGGGGGGCACTGTCTGTCTTGACTGCAGAGTCTTGTTCCTTATGCCCAGAGTTGGAATCCGCCTCCTTCCCTGTGTTAGTGAAATAGTCCATTCCAAAGGGCATGAAAAAACACTACCCCATTTAATTGTAACTTGATACAAACCTTAAGGTACTTAAAAAACTGATGTTATAGCATAGCTAGATATAATTGTTACAGGCAAAACTATACGTAGTTAGATCTTGGGACAGATTATTTCATCAATTAATAGGCAGCCACCATGAAGAATTGAGGGCAAATGCTGTGCAAGAGAGTCTGCTAGTAGGGGCAAGAAGCTTTGCTGGGAAAGAAGCGCAGTAATCAAGTCCAAAGGTTACAAGGATGTGAATTTTTCTTGGGTGTTTCTGAGACTGAGCTGAAGTTTGTCTAATTTTTAGCATGTCGAGGTGTTCCATTAAAAACAAAACAAAACAAAAACTTAATGATTTTCAAAGTAAGTCGTTTTTTCATCAGCAAGAATTTTGTCTTTTCTGAGCTGAGAATTGCATCTTCCCTTGAGAATCCTTAGAAACCATTGTGAAATAATGTAGTATCTGCTGCATCCCCCTGGGTTGACTCTTGCTCTGTCCTGACGTGCTGGGTAGGCTAAGCCACTGCAGTAGGGAAGGGAGGGAGAGCATTAAAAGGCCAAAAGGCATCAAGGTGCTCGTGGGCCCTAATTTAAAACCACTCAGAAGAACTAGCAGTCATGATATGGACACACAGTAATACTGGCCTTTGTCAAGGTCTCGCTTGAAGCATGCACTTACAGAGAGAATTAAATGCTAGTGGGCAGCCCAGAATTATTTGTCTTCCATAGGGAAAAAAGCCTTCCATGTAGTAGTGAATGGAGAAGTTAGATGTCAGTTAAACTTTCATAAAATACAGTGTTGGATTATCCAGCACTGGAGTCCAAAACTTAGTAGTGATGTTCTGGATGGAGCTAGAGAAGTTTTAAGGAAGAAACCATATGATGTAATTGTATCTTGACCCAGGGGATCTCTTTGTTTCCTACGTTTCTAATTCAGAATGATTAAAACGTGACCTTATCTCACACTTACCTTAATACCAAGCCTCCGTACATTTATTTTACTGTAATTATGCTCCATCTAGGTTAATGCATGCAAATGCGAACTCTGATATAGGAAAGACAAATACAGACCTATTTACAGAATGGGAAGAATTAGTGATCCTGAAAAGGATTTGTGTGTCACAGGGAAGAGCCACTGTATATCAACTCCCAGAGTAACGCTATGGGGAGGAAAAAAGGCTGATTTGCTTTTTTAGCCCTTTAAACAAGTGAGTAAAGGTGATGGAGGGAGTACATTTTTGTGTACTGATTTGATGAGATCAGCGTAAGAACAAATCTGGATAATTGTGTCCATATTTTTACAGAAGAAGAATTATCATGGGTGGGGAGAGAGCCACAAAAATTGTGTGAAATCTTAGAAAGAATTGTCCCTCATCGGTGCCTTTATCTTGTCATGGGGAACTTCTTCAGTTTATGGAAGTCCCTTAGGAGAAGGACTTATCAGGAAATTTAGCAAGAAGAGGCAAAAAAGAACAACTCATAAAACCTAAATTTGGGAACACTTTTTTTTAATAGTGATTAACTTTTGGAAGTTCATTCTCCATCTCTTTTTAGGCCTGGTTTAGGAAGGGAGTTTAGGCCAAATTTATGTTAATGTTTTAAATATTCAGTAGCTAATTGAAACTACTTGGTTTAGTTGTTCTTCTGAGTCATCAAACGAAATTCATCATGCCCAGCATAGTTTGCTCCTCTGCATAGATGGAGAACCCCAACAGCCTGCCCAAGGACACAACTGTTTATAGGCTGTTGATTCTAATGGGCTATGAGACGATGTTAATGATAGCAATTCTTAGATCTGTTGTTGAGTTTGCTTATAAAGCTTATGAGGGGTGTCAGAGGAATTACTGCCCTTCTGTCCTATCCCCCAACTAGCAAGCAGAGACTATTTGGACCTTAATTCTTGTTCACATATTGCTACAGTGGACTGAGGAAGAAGGCTTTTGTGCATATGCCAACACTGCCCAACCTTGACTTTCATAAAACTGGAGATGGGGTATGATATATACTTACTTATTTATATGTATTTCTGCAAATTAACATTTATTATGTCATTTTTCTATCTGAAGTTTTCAAAACAAAGTGTAGAGCTGTGTAGTTTTTAAGATTTTTCTTTACGATACTTATATTCTGAGTCATTGTTTGATGTTTTTCTGTGAGGTTCAGAGTGAATTGCAGTGCTGTTAAAAAAACTAATTTAGGAGGTGAAGCAGACTTTCACAGTGTTGCTGCCCACAAGCTGTGTCTTTTTAACACTGGTTCTGTTTTGGGTTTACTGTATTTTTTTTTTTTTTTTATTAAAAAAGTCAATGCTAGGGAAGAGGAACTCCAGTGAAAGATGCAGTTCCTGGGTAACAGCAGCTGCTGAGTTGACAAGACTCTGGATGCAGGAGAATAAATTGTTTGTGGTCCAGATATTAGGATTCTCTGTGATTTTTCTTCCAGAAATGTCAACTCCATGCAATGCCTTTGCAAACAACCAGTAGATCAATGTTAGGACATTTCGTTTTGAGTGATACTGATGTTGTGATCTCATTCTCTCAATTTCATGAAAAACTATGAACATACTTACTCAATTTTTTATGTGTTTCTGATCATAATTTGCTTTCTATTTTTGTTTTCATGCCTTAATGACCCTTAATAAATAAAGTAACCTTTCCTCCTTTGTTTGTTTGTTTTAGTTGGATGGGGCAGAGCCGTCTGGGCAGCTGCAAAGTGCTGATGAGGAAGTTGTCTCTGCGGCCTGCCGGCTTGTTTGTGAATGGGCCCAGAAAGTGCTGAGCCAGCCTTTTGACACAGTCTTGGAATTGGCTCGTTTCCTTGTAAAAAGTCACTATATTGGTACCAAGTCAATGGCAGCTTTAACAGTAATGGCAGGGGCACCAGCAGGTAATGAGATAACTTAATGCTGAACGGATGAAATAGGGGATATTTTTTTCAAGAGTAATAACATCTTGGTTTGAGGGAGCACTTCTCTTTAGGGCAAACTTTAAACACTGACTCTGAGCGTTGAACGTACATTTATGTGATTTTAGTTCTCAGTGCTGCAAATTACTTTTCTTGATGGTGTTCTGAGTAAAGAGGTCTGAAAATAAGCAATGGCCTCAGGTTTAGTTTGTGATTCTCCATTCCTCTGATGGGGACCCTGGTCTTCTAAAGCACTTCAGGGCTTTTCAGTAATTGTGCTGAATTTATGTATTTTGCTAGCTCAGAAGTTTGGTGCCAGTACAGTGCTGGTTTGTAGACAAACCACTGGTGTAGCTGTGTTTCTGTCTGATAACTTGCCCTAATTTAGAAACAAGTGTCTGTCTTAATTTCCTGTCAAGAGCAGATTTTTCTTACAGGCATTTCTGATATGTCAGATGCAAATTTTCAGTTTGATCAGTGTCGGACAATACAAGCACATCAGCTGCTGTTGTTATTGATCACGTTAGAATAAGGGCTTGAGGGGCATTGAGAGGGACAGGAGAGCCTTCTCCAGGGGCAGTTTGACTGAGATTCCAGTGCTCGATTTCAAATCTTCATTAAAGATCAAGATAAAGAGAAGAGATATTTTGTGTTTTGCTACATTGGATGAATTCCCATTCTGTTCAGTCTCTGGGAAAGCTTACATTCAATGTGGTTGTTTGTACATCTACTTTTGTGTTCTTTATTTCCCTCTCCATGCTCAAAATCAGTCACTTAATCATTTAAAGTGTGGGTTTTTTGGCTGTAGATGAAGTAAATTACAAAAATGAAGGATGGGGAGGGAAGTGCAGGTGCACAGCTTGCCCTCTAGACTTCCCTCTGGAAGTTCTGCCCAGGCCTGTCATGCAAAATGTGTTTGGACCGAGGCAAATCTCTTGAGACAGGCGATTTCAAATGGAAGCTGATGATCAGGGCTGTAGGTTGGGGTGATCCCCTTCTGGATCATGTTCTTTCTCCTTCCAGCTCTCTCTCCTTTATTGAAACTTGGAACTGACGAGTGGCAGTGGCAGTTTTGCTGCCTGTATGCTCCTTTTTTACCTGTTGTTGCTCAGCTTCATTGGTTCTGCTTGCCGTGCTGCTAGAAGGAATGCTGGGTATATGTACAGCTCTTCAACTCATGTAGCTTCTCCCCTTTACTTCCTTAGAGAGAAGATGGTTTCCTTCAAGGAAAAGGGCAGTTATTTCCAGTGCACGCCTCTGTGGCTTGGATAGTCATTTCAGCAGAGGTTCTTTCTGGAATGGCAAACAAAATATTCTCATTCCTCTTTATTGCAAGGAACTACAGTGTCTCTGTGCATTAACTGAGGAAAAAGAAAACTCTTACCCTCAAAGAAAAATTAGTTGAGTTTTTTTTCACTTAAATATTACTTGCCTTCAGTATTCAGCCCACATAGATGAATTGTTTTCCAGTAATTGCAATATATTTGAGCATTTCACTGCTCTGTGAAGAAGGAATTGTGGAATGAAGTGGACACATGTGATGTTCAAGCTTTCATGGTACATGCAGACTGATGCTGAGAGGGTGGGTTCCCAGACCACAGTTCCTAAGCATCTGCTGGGTATCTAAAACCAAATCATTGCCCTAAAACGATTAAGAGTTATTTTAAAAACTGTGAAACCTGTGAAGTGTAAATGTAAATAGTGTCAGAAGATTTTTAAAGGGGCAGTTCAACAGGGTTAGCTGGTCACTGAGAGAGCATGCTAATCCTCTTGACTGTTAATAAACAAAAGATAAAAAATGTGATGTGATTTTAAAGGGAAATTGGTACCAGCTGCACGGATGAGACTAACTCCCTGTTCTTCTTCCTGGAGGCGCACCACTTGCTTGCTTGTGATCAACAAAGGCATTGTCTCCAGAAGAAATATTCTCTCGTTCTATAATTTCCATAGTTTTTTCACCTTTCCCTCCTTTTTTTCTTCTCTTTTTTTTTTTTTTTTCTGGATATGTCTCTTCTTGCCCTTTTTTCACCATTATCCCATACAGGTTGTGATCCATTCTGATAGTATATGCATTGTGTTTAATGCCTTGGCCACTAGACAGTGTCATGTGCTCAGAGCTGGTCCTTAGTAATACAGACTCACAGCTTTTCGTAAATATTTTTCATTTTTAAAGCTGCCTTAGCCATTGATTCATAATAAAACAAAAACAAAGTAGATGATGAATTTTAAAGGTTCATCTAAAATATATCCGCTGCCCTCTACTGTCTGTTAAATGCAATGCATTGGTTTTTAGATTTTGCTGACACAAAAGTTGCTAGAAACCAGATGCCAGTACATAGTATGTTAGCAGCTAATGCCCAGCTTGTCTAACAGATAGCGGTTTTGCCACAAATAAATAAACTGAAACACTGAATAGATCTGAGCATCAAGTGGATGGGAGCATGTCATGGAGGAGGTGTTCCCAGCACAGTTGTGGAGATGTATTCATGTGGTTGGGGAGTTGTGGCCATGTATTCTATGTGGTTAGATACAGAAGTGGCATTACAGCAGACAGGGTGTGTGTGGTTATAATTCGTTCTTCTTCTGTCGTATCCAGGAATAAAAGGGATCCCCCAGCCCTCAGCTTTTATACCTACTGCTGAAAGTAATTCTTTTCAACCGCAAGTGAAAACTCTGCCATCTCCCGTTGATGCCAAGCAGCAGCTGCAGCGTAAGATCCAGAAGAAGCAGCAAGAACAGAAACTGCAGTCTCCTTTGCCAGGAGAGTCTCCAGCAAAGAAAACGGAAGGCACTGCAACCAATGGTGTGACCAGTATATCTAATGGAAGTCCTGCAATTCTGTCTCCTCCACCTATTGGCATTGTTGTGGCAGCTGTCCCCAGCCCCATACCGGTAATGTTCTCCAGCAATTCTCTAGAGAAACCGCCTTATGAAAGGGCTGTAAATTGCCAGTAACTAAGCAGTGGTGTCAGTGGGATAGAAAAACAGTTTTCATTCAAAGGCTTGGGTCCCTTGATGCTTTTCTGTCCCAATGACTCCGTTACACTACACGAGTTATGGGATCAATACAGAGGCAGCAGAATTCTGATCGCATAGCATAGGGCAAGTTCGTCTTTGAAGCCGTTGGCACTGGGATTTCAGCTAGCGATAATTAAGGTTAAATGTGGGAATACGTGCCCTTGAGGTGAAGTTTAACCAGAGAAGAGAGCTGACACCAGTTGCGTGTGTTGCTGAGCCCCTAATGTGGAATCTAAGTTGCCTTTCATTGGCCCAGCGCATATAGTGACTGCAACAATTTTATTTTCATTTGACTGTAATGTGGAACATCTTTTTGTTTCAGCCATACAAAACTTGGTGAGGGAGGAAGGTTATTTATTTTTAAGATGATAGCTGTGTTTTTTATTTCAATAGGTAAGCCAGTTTTTCTGCCTGATAGTTTGTATTTGACTCGCTTTTGAAACCTTTACAATGAGCAGTGTTTTGAAACGTCCTCTCTTTAACCTTTGCGTGTCTGTCTTTTTGATCCACATGGTGAAGAATTGTTTTAGAATGACCCTTTTATTAGCAGAAGAGCAGACTACTGTGTTAGACCAGTGCCTCATGCCTTAAAAACTGAGGCCACATGTCTGTCTACCAATTCTTAGGCAGACAAATAGAAATTGTCTTGTGTATAGTTGAAGAGCTTGTTTTGTTTCAAACTGATGTTCACTAGCTTTGGTGTATTGAGCTGTGTTGTCCTTCACCTTTGAAATGCTTGTGAGGGGATGAGGTGGTCTGTGGACTTCTGGGACTCTCTTGCTTCATCGCCACATCTTTTCTTTTTGTCCCTCTCCAGGTGCCAAGGACCAGGCAGTTGGTGACATCTCCAAGTCCTATGGGATCATCTGATAGCAAGGTCCTGCCACTTAACGTTCAGGTGGTCACTCAGCACATGCAATCAGTCAAGCAGTCACCAAAGACTCCCCAGAACGTTCCCGCCAGCCCAGTTGGTGACCGCTCTGCCCGGCATCGCTACCCACAGATCTTGCCGAAGCCAGCAAATACGAGTGCTCTCACCATCCGCTCTCCCACGACGGTGCTTTTTACAAGTAGCCCAATCAAGACTGTTGTGCCAGCTCCGCATGTGAATTCCTTAAATGTGGTAAAAATGACAGCAATATCTCTTGCCCCAAGCAACAGTAGTGTGCCCGTCAAACAGACGCCTTCAGTTAGCAGTAGTGCAGGAGCAGTGGAAGAAGGAAGAACGGGTCCGCAGATCAAAAACGGATCTGTTGTTTCACTTCAGTCTCCAGGATCCAAGCCTAGCACTGTTGCAGCTGCACCTGCAGTCAAGATCAAAATGGAACCAGAAGCATTGCTGGATGAGAACTCGGTACAGGGCCAAGAGAGCTCTGATGTGTCTAAATCCATAAAAGCAACCCCTGACCTGCCTCCTGCTCAACTAATTAATTTCGAGGTTGCAACCTTGAAGGTTACAGCTGATGATGTCGTGGAGGCAAAACCAATTAAGGGCTGTGATCAGGGAGCTGAAGAAGCAGGGACAAAATATAAAACACCATCTAATGAGATCACACCAGTTTCTTCAGCAGGCAATAATCAAAGCACTCTAAAGCTCTCAGTTGCCAGTCAAAACTTGTCCACCACCAGCATCGGTTCACCTCCTACTGGTGAGTCTACAATTAAAGACAAAACATGCACTAAAAGTCCAAGAAAGCGACAGCCTTCTACACTTCAGGATTCCCAGATACCACCTGTAAAGAAGCCACTGGTGGAGCAGCTTTCAGCTGGTAGTGCCGTGGAGGATCAAAGAGCAAACAGTGTTAAGAAGTCCCTGAAGGTGGGATTGCTAACTAACAGTGACAATACAGACGCACTTGCTCAAGTTCCCAGCAAGGTACCTCTGCAGGTACCTGTACCTTCTGCAGCTGACTTAACAACAGACCTTTCTTTGAGCACCGATTTAAATACCAGTGATTCTACTTTAGAACAGCAGCTTGCATCAGCATCATCTCCAGATATTAAAGTAAAATTGGAAGGAAACATGTTTATCATAGAAAATGATTCAAAATCTGATGGCAGCTTTAACCCAAATACATGGCACCATATCACCAAAACCTCCGACTTCGCATCTGTGAGTTGTGAACAGCAGCAAGACATCAGTGTTATGACTATTGCAGGGCACTCTGGCTCTGGTGACTTACAGGAATCGGCATGGGAGCCAGTGCACTGCGATGGTATACAGCAGGATGCATACAACCAGCACGTACAGAGCCAGATCCAGGACTCCTCCTTGGGTCAAATACAAGCACAGTCTTCGAATCAGTTACCTCTGCAGTCCGAGCTGAAGGAGTTTGAACATACAGTCCCTCAGTCAAACGAAAACTTCTTTTCATTTGATGATGACCTTACCCAGGACAGCATTGTGGAGGAGCTGGTGCTCATGGAGGAACAGATGTCCATGAATAATTCTCATCCTTATGGTGGTTGTCTAGGAATGGCACTTCAGAGTCAGGCCGCAGCTCAAGGAGCTCCCGTGTCGTCTCTTCCAAGCAGTGCGCACTTTTACCATTCGATCCATAACAACAGCACTCCTATTCACACTCCCACCCCTACCCCCACCCCGACTCCCACCCCCACCCCGACTCCAACACCGACCTCCGAGATGATCGCCGGATCTCAGAACATGTCCCGAGAGAGCCCTTGTTCGAGGCTGGCTCAGACGACTCCTGTCGACAGTGCTCTGGGAAGCAGCCGGCATACACCTATCGGCACACCGCATTCCAACTGCAGCAGCAGTGTCCCTCCGAGTCCTGTGGAATGCCGAAACCCGTTTGCATTTACCCCCATCAGCTCCAGCATGGCTTACCACGATGCCAGCATTATATCGAGTAGCCCCGTGAAGCCAATGCAGCGGCCTATGGCTACCCATCCTGACAAAACCAAGCTCGAGTGGATGAATAACGGCTACAGTGGTGTTAGCAATTCGTCGGTTGCTAACCATGGCATCCTGACGAGCTATCAGGAGCTGGTGGAAGACCGCTTCAGGAAACCTCATGCTTTTGCTGTTCCTGGCCAGTCATACCAGTCTCAGCCGCGCCACCATGATACTCACTTCGGTCGTGTGACTCCTGTTTCACCTGTGCAGCACCAGGCAGCCCCTGTCAGTAGCACCACGAAGCAAGAGGGCTTTGCTGTTCCTGCTCCTTTGGACAACAAAGGAACCAGTTCCTCTCTCAACAACAGTCTGAGATGCCGGAGCGTGAGCCCTGCTGTCCATCGCCAGCGTAATCTGAGTGGAAGCACTGTTTACCCTGTCTCAAATATACCACGCTCTAACCTGACGCCTTTTGGAAGTCCAGTGACTCCTGAAGTCCACAACGTATTTGCTAATATCCATGCAGACACCAGTGCCAATAACATAGCGCAAAGAAGCCAGTCAGTCCCGTTGACTGTGATGATGCAGACGGCCTTCCCGTCTCTTCAGAAACAACAAACACTAAAAAATAACCAATGTGTTGTTAAACAAACTTGATTCTGATAGCGATGATGCAGTGAGAGGTTTGGGAATGAACAACATGCCCTCAAATTACACAGCCAGGATGAATCTCACTCAGATTTTGGAGACATCCGCCGCTTTTCCTAGTGCCAACCCGCAAAATATGATCAATTCCAGCACTTCAGTTTATGAATTCCAAACACCAAATTACCTCACAAAAAACAGCAGCACCGATCAGATCAGTTTTTCTTCTGGAGATAACCAAGCACAATCAGACATCGGAGAGCAGCAATTAGATTTTAGCAGCACTGTAAAAGACCTTTTAGGGGAGGACAGTCTGCCAACAAACCAGCAGCTGGTGAATCAGGTGGCATCAGATCTCAATAACGTTGCATCTGTCTTTTCCAGCGACATCAGGTTGTCTTCCGAGCTCTCAGGCAGCATTAATGATCTGAACACTTTAGACACAAATCTACTGTTTGATCCAGGTCGTCAGCAGGGACAAGACGATGATGCTACACTGGAGGAATTAAAAAACGACCCCTTGTTTCAACAAATCTGCAATGAATCCATTAACTCAATGACTACTTCAGGTTTTGAGTGGATGGAGAGTAAAGATCATCCTGCTGTTGAAATGTTGGGTTAACCTTGTTTTATAATATGTATGTAGCACACTGTATCTAAAAGACAGACGTATTGTATTTGTCTTAATGGAAGTGCCTCCTGCAGCAGAAACACTTGCTATGTATTGTGGCATTTTTAAAAAAGTTTGCTGTACCTGTTGCTCATGCTTCAGCAGGGAAAAGGCAGTCTTACCAATTTTAAACAAATCTCTGAAGGTGATGGGCTATCAAAGAGCCAGTATTAAAATTCGAATTTTATAGTGTTTCCCATTCAACATGTTTTACTGTAGCAAATAAAGAAGTTGTTAACAGCCAGCCAGCAATGACAGCTATGGTTGAGGCTTTGGGAGGGTTTTCAGCGGAGCTCGTGAGTGGGCTTCCCATACTTTGTATTGCTTGTTACTTCTTACTAGATGATCCGTGCTGACCTTTGTCGTTCAGGTGAGAAATGCAGGGTGCCGGCAGATAGGTAGGTGGTGGGGAGTAGGTGCCAGTGAACCAGGTGACATGCCGGTCCCTGATCATTGTGTAGCTGTCTTGAGCGCTGCTCGGTGGTGAACTGTGGGAAATCTCTGTAGTGTCGGCACCATTGACATCTCTAGTAAAACGCAGAGATAGGAAAAACTAACAGGAATGGTCAAGGAAAAAGAAAGATGCACTAAATTTTTTATTTAAGAGAAATAAGTCTATGTAGTTATTGTCCATAAATATTCATGGCATACTTGATATTTTAGTTCTCACTTCAATGTCTTTATATTAGGTAAAATTCATGCAAAATGATTTTCAGCACTGAGACTTAATCCAGGCATAACACCCTATTTTAAGGTGATAGGTACTGTGTAATTATTTATCAGTACTAGAGAAAGAACATGATATTTTCCCTTTTTAAAAAAAAATAAATAAAAGAGCTGCTGGAGCTCATTAAAATACTGTTTTTAAAAAGATTCATTTTTTTAAGTTTGCTCTTTCCTAACCTAGTGGAGAGTGCAGGAAGATGTTCTTTTCTCTGTATTTCAGTAGGTTGAGCCTTTCTGTCTTTTTTGCTTGCTCTCTTTCTCTCAAACAAAAGATGATTAAAATATTAGAAAATGTGGTTGATCTAAAAATATTTCATATAGAGCCATAATACTGCCAGGCACTTTACAGATACACAGTAAGACATGTGATTTTTATTTTGGTAAAGCTTCTTTTAAAAGTACCTACTGTTTTAGAAGCCTGAATTCCATTTTCATAAGTGATTTGACAGGACTGGTGAATCTAGTTAGGTTTTTTTTTTTTAGAAGTCCTTAGCTGCCCCTCTGGAAAATGAGATTTAGACTTCTTCCTCGCTAGTTCACTTGAACCAAAAAAGACTTTTTGTTTGATCAGCATGGCATGGATCTCTCTAATGGTTGAAAGGGAGAGGTACTTAACTGGCCATGGCCCTGATGCTAGAAAGAGGGCTTGCAGAGGCAGGCTTTCAAGAGTAGTGGTGCACTGAGGGTGCTACAATACCATCCCTTAAGCTTAGCATAAAATTGATTTATTTCTGCTGTGAACAGACACATACAAAATAGAAGACAGAACAGAAAACGTTTTCCTCTCCCACGTTACTTCTTTGAATGAACAATCATGGATTTATGAAGGGGAGGCACAATAAGCCCTCCTAGATTTACTTAAGGACAAGATGCTGACATTTTTCAGGTGATTAGTGGGGTGGAGTTTTTTTGTATTTAAATCTCTTGCTGGTCTTCTGTTTCTTCAGTTTTTGCTAATGACTTGAGATCCCAGTACTGGTCAGTTTTTTGGCGGTGCTGATTCAACTCGTGCTGCTGCACTGGCACTTGAGGTGCTGGTGTACCATGGCTTCTCTTGCTTTTGCCCCGATTTATTGCCAGTCTGTGGCCTCTTCTGCAGGGACAAACAGTTGTGCCAAGCTCCAGCACCTTATGGAGGCCTGATTTCACTGTGCTTTTATCAGAAGTTTTGCTGCTTCGTTAGGAACAAATTTGGAGAGTTCATATCCCTCCTTGAACCACATGGATGCGTGATGGCATGGTTTGCTTCATTTCAGACCAAGTGACCCTTTAAAGTTTTGTTAAGGAAGTGGGGAGGAGACTAAAAGCTGCATGATAGCCTTCTGCTTGTTACCTTGCCAGGTGTCTGTCAGTAAGGCTTGAAACGTTCTTCTTGCAGTCTGAAGTTGCTGAAGGCAGGGCTTGAGTTCTGTACCTACCCATGGCCTTTTGCCAGAGATGCTCTGAACATCCTCTTAACCTTGTTGACTTCACTGGGTCTTGAGACACACTCAGCACCTCTTTTTTTTTTTTTTCTTCCCCCCTCCCCCCGCCCTGACCCTGTGTGAAGTGCCAGCACTGCTGTGAATAGCTGAAAGTTACCTTCTTGTGGAGAGTGATGGGGGAGGACGTGAGTGCTGGTGCTGCGGGAGAAGCCACACGTGCTGCAGCAGCCCATGTGTTTGCATGATGCACTGGCCTCACCTCCAGGTCGCTAACATCAAGACTGACGTGGGCGTGAGGGAAATGAGATTTTGCCTAACTCTACTAGTTTTTTTTAAAAACAACTGTCAGAAAAGCAAGAGTAGGTTTAAAGCTGACACGTTCTAAATTATGCAGCCGTCACCAAAGGTTTTTAAAAGTGTGTTTAAAATTATTTTTAAATACAACCATTACATTGGGCCTAACATGTGACTGAATTAGTGGAAAAATTCTATAATCAGTGGATTTAAAGCAAATATATGTTTAATTTAAGAAGTGTTAACTTTGATAAGGATTGTTTCAAGTAAAATCCAAGGCACAGGCACAGCTTTGTACATTGGTATGTATTATTTTAAAGGTGTTTGTGTGTTGGTGTTATAATTAATAATGTTGGGTCCCTGTACTTAGTGCTAGTTAGTTCTTTACAATACATTGAGACAGAGCACTACTGCACACCAAAGTATGCAATACCCAAAGGAAAATTCTGTGGTTCTAACAAATGGAAGCCTGTCTGTGTCAGATACTCCAAAACTAAGAATTTGAGACAGTTCTGACCCCTTGTTTACATTATTGGCTTCCTACTAACATGAGAAAAATTATTTTGCTAGCAGTTTTTGCTGAAGTATACAAACTAGTGAATTTGTACCCTGTGTACAGTATTGCAGCAAACACTTTAAATTTGGTTGGTTGTCCAGCAAACTTTCTGGGTTCATATATTGCACTAAAATTCTGTTGAACCTGTGGCAGGCACATTCCTTAGGATAAATGCAACAAATACGGCCCACAGATTAAAAAAAAAAAAAAAAAAAAAAAAAAAAATGGCAAAACGAAAAAAAAACTTTTTAATGTGTTTCATTATTAAAAGGCAAAATGTCATTGAAAGTGACAGGTGAAATTGTCTTATGTAGCAATGTGCATTGATCTCAATGAGATATTTCTATTTCTTATTCTCTTACATGAGAATATTACAGCAGGAAAAATTAAGTTTAGTTCGCTTCACCATGTTAATACATGATCACAAAACGTGCATGAGTGTTAATGACTTAATCTTGTACAGTACTAGATATATTCCTGTAACCACTTTTATTTTTTTTATTCTTTTGCTGTATTGAAACTGGTTCAGTGTTAACCAGGTGAGCATAGTTATTCACAAGTTATTTACTTTTTTATGTTAACTAATTCAGCTTAGTTATTGTTGAATATGTTCCTTTCTTGGGTTATTTTTTATTGTTCTGGTGTTGAAAAACATTTTTGCATCATTTTATCATGATAAGAATTCATGAAGTAAATAATTTGCAAATAATTGCAATAAGCACTGACTTCTGAACTGAAAAGAAGGAAAGCGTCTCTTGTGCAGTGCATCTGAGGTTCATATAATAGTCTTGTACTATACTGTGCTTTATTTACTGCACCGTAAGGAAAGAAAAATCCCTGTTCCACGTTTTCATTTAGTGCAGGAAATCCAATTTCTCCCTTCTTCCCCAGTGTTTTGTTGTCTGTTGTACTGCTGAAACTACAGTAGTTGAATATTGCAGTAGCATTTCAGTTATTTTTTTTATTGAAAGTGCTCAAAAATTGTTTTTTAAATGTTTTCAAAAACAATAAAAACATTTTATATTAAAATTACTTCTGGAGTTTTTACTTGATACGGAAAATGTGCATTAAGGTTGACCTAAAATGCAGAGCTTTCTAGTTTGTGCAAAGATAGATCACAACTGCCCAGCCGTACCGACTTGCTGCAGTTGCTGAGCCCAGTCATTCACTCGCAGCTGAGCAGGGAGGTGAAGGGGTAGGAGGGTCGCTGGGATGCCTTGGTCAGTCTGTGCTCTCTGAGTAATCTTTTGAGAGAAGTTGGTGGTAATGGGCTTCTGACTGTTCACTTCATATTCCGTTCTGTAGGTATCCCTTTTAAGTGGAAAGTACTTGGGGTGATGCTACTACGTTTGGAGGATAAAAACAGTTGCAGCTTACAATTGAACCTGGCAGTTCAAATTTGCCATCAAACGTTAAAATAATGTTTTGGTCGAGGCTGTACTTCAGAATGTGATAGACGTGCTGGTTAGAGTTGTCCTGACGTGCAGCTCCTCCGTGCTGCAATCAGCCCAGTGTGGGTGCTGGTCAAAGCATTTTTTCCGTGGCTGTATGGTGGCTCTTGCTGTTGTGGCGGACGACGTCCCATCGCTGGTACAGCCATCCGTGGTGGCAGCGCTTGGCTGGCTTCGCCTTTCAATACCAGTAAAGCGCACTTAGGAGATGGCATTCCAGTGCGGGTTGGCTGGCTGCCGTGAAGGGGAAAACACGACGCTTTGATCTATGGCGTCCTTTATTTGAGTTGTGAAATCTTACGTAAACCCAGCCAGTGTTCCCAGCACAGTCTATATGAACGTGATGGAAAAGTATTGCCACAGAGCAGAAACCGGCTACAAGAAAATGAGGATGAGGATAAATATTCAGGTTTTCATGCCAAAAAGCTAGCACTGGTTAACAGATTCTATCCCAGACTACAGAAGCGCTGAGACGAGCTGGCAGGTGGCAGATTTGATAGTGGCACAAAATCACTTGGGTTCATCAGCAAAGGAGGAGAGTCATCAGGGAGATATAAATGAGGCAAAACAAACGAAAGAGCATCAGAAAGATTAATTTTAATATGACGTTGGAGGGAATGCTATTACTGGATTCTAAATTAACACGCTCTAAAAAGAATTCTCAATAAACAACTCACAGACACACTTTCTCCATGTTCCAGTCAAAAAATTCATATTAAAAATTCCCAAGGAGTGAGATGGAATATAGTATAGGATATATAAAAGGTTATTTTAGAAGTTGATAGTTCATCTGAAGAAATAATGGGTTTTAATCAGAACCTCTCAGCTGTAGACTGGAAAGAATTGGCCTTAATGGTTAATAAAAAGAGTCATAAGTGCAAACAAATCTGTGACTGCGAATGGAAATGGTCTAACAGGAAAGACTGAAGAAGGTAGAAGTGTTGAACTAAAACGTGTGATCAAAGAAACTACCTTAAAATGTTGAAATCATGAGCTTTGTAGGTTTCAAAAGACTAGAGATTTAATAAAGCGTCCAGAGTAAATTCTAAGCGACTGCTTAGAAATATTTTTACATCTCCAGAAATATAAATCTGCATGTATGAATGCAGCTGGTAAGCTGGTAAACACAATTCCCCCTCTAGGGTCATAAGGATTGCTGTGTTGAATTAACTGGTGGTTTACGCAGGCTGCACAGTGTCTCTGGCAGTTGATACCATGATCTTCTCCAGAGAAAGAAGCCCTGCATTATTAGGTGGTTGAAGAATAAATTGCCTCTGCGAAAGCTGCTCTCCCATACTAGAACCCAATGCATTAGAGCTGGGGGGGATGGACCGGGTGGCCTCCAGAGCCTCCTTCCAACCTCACTTTGTCAGCATGTGCATCAAGGCTGGAGAGTTGAGTAAATCTAGCTGGATCTGACTCTGTAGCATAACTGCTCTCACTCTGGTGAAGTTCAAGCATAGTATTTGATGATCATTAAATTCAATTGACAGAAAACTTACAATTATGTAGGCCTCTTCTGATGCGTAAGTCAGATAACCAATACATGGATCTCGCTGCCCTCCTCCTCCTCTTACAAATGATGCAAGTTAAGCTTAGAATGGGAGAGGAAATACAAGAAAAATGTATAGTGAGGCTTACAAATTGTGGAACAATTCTGGGAAGCAATTCCAAACTTAAGAGATGAGCAGTGACCTGTATGCTTAAGATGTTTCTGAATAATGCTTATAAGGGAGCGCAATAAAGCTTGCAAACTTAGTGGTTCATGTAGAATTTTTAACCTGTGTAGTGTTTCTAACAGTTACCTGTAATCATCCAGACAAGAAGACAGTTACATGTCAAGGAGTTAGTGATCCACATAACAGTTAACAATTAACCTGAATATGCCCAGGCCTGCGGTGCGCTGTGCTGTCCGTGCAGCTTGGGTTGAGCCCTGTGTTGTGCCGCACTCACCCGCTGGCTGCAGGGTAAACTTGGCCAGGTAACCACAGCAGAGGAACCTGCAGGCAGCTCCCACTTGGTGCTGGCAATTATGCCACCTGTGTGTCTTTGCCTTTAAAAGTGCAGCAAGATGTTCTCATGTGAACATTCTGTCTGCTTGACAGTAGAAATTATGAACAGAGTAGTTTTCTTGCAAGAAAATCCCATAATAGCTCAAATGACCAAATTGGAGTGACCCTTTCACGGACAAGAGCTACGTGTGGATTGGAGGCCTGTTCAGTACCTGCACAGCTCGGCGATCTGAAGGGAGGGGGAGGTAAGACTGTCTGTGCTGTCCCCTTTCTTTACAGTGCTATCTCTAGCAACGGGCATTTTAAGCAACGTTTCATAGAATCTGAGCGCCTTTTCTACTGCTGTCATGACAAACTAGCACTTCCTAGTGCATAATTAACATTACCTAATGAAATTGCAAATCTTTTAGTCTCTTCTGCTTTTCCTGCTCAACTTATTAAAAAAACACCAAACAACAAGATAAGCATGGCCAGGTCAATAAAGTAAAAAGTGAGCTGAGGACACAGAGAAATTTGCTTAGAAAACAAACAGTGCTAAAAAGACAGCAGTGTCATTCTGCAGTGTTTAGATACCCAGATTAGAAGACCACCCTGATATAATGCAGAATGTATAACCAAGTGTTTTCAGTTCTTGATAGATGGTAACATTTCTGCTGTGTGCTGTGACTATGTCGGAGATACCCTAAGAGTGATGTAAATGCTGCAAATGTGTTGCCTTACAACATTTGCATTGCTGTTCTCCAACGGCTTTGTCCTGGCTCCTCCTGAGCCTGTTCTGCCTGGGCCTGGGCCTGCCTACTCTTTTCCTGTATCTGGTAATGCCTCAGCTCTGCAGTGATTAAAAAGGTGTGGTTTTGTCCCTGTGGCTCACCTTTCCTCTGTTGTCACCTTCCTTTTATAAACTGGATATGGATAATATATGGATTCTGGTAAGTTATGTACCATTGGAACTTTGCCTATCCACGCTGCCTAATCAGATGATGCCTATTAGAATAAAATTTTCAGTGGATCTCAAGCTGCTGTTTCAAATAATGTTCACAGTATCCTACTGATCCGGAGCATACTCTGTTGCATATGTGGGGTTTTTTTGATCGAAACTTTAAAATTGTACTTGAAAAATTGGCCCAAGAATGGAAATGTGTCTCGGGGCTTCTGAGAAGGTTCCATTTTAACCTACGTAAGCATACAAGTAGCCACTTTTGGTAGAAATATTTTCAGAGCAGCATAGAAATTATACCATATAGTCTAAGCTTGCTCTTAAAGCCTTCATGTATCTTGAAGGTAGGAAAAAGGAGATGTGTAGGAAGTTGAAAATACATCTCCATTTATTCAGGAGTTGACAGCCTTATGTCCAGTTATTAACTTGGTGCTACTGAGTTGTTGTGAAGATTAAAATGAACGGGGCACTACCTGGCTGCTGCTGGGGCTGGGTCTATCTGTAGCCTCAGGCTTTCCAAGTGCTGTGAGGAAGAGAGTGGCCAGTAGGAATCAAGAGAAGTGACTGTTTCTGCAGCCTTCCTCGGGTGGCTGACCTACCCATCACCACAAATCTGTGCTTCTCAACAGACTTACTTTAGAGAGCTGTTGGGCTCCTTCTTCTCAAATATCCTTCTTTGGTTTTTAGCATGGATGGGGAAACACAGCTGTACAACTGTATTACATCATAAATGAACTGATTAGGACTCACTCATCCCCTTTCTCTATCAAAAATACCCTTGAGTGTTCCATTTGCCTGCTCTATTATCAGTGCTTCAACAGGACACTTGTTCCAAGGGTTGTGATAATCAGTTCCCAGAGAGATTGAGCCCGATTCTTCCTTGCTCTGAGACAAGAAGAGGCATTTTGAAATGTGCTGGGTATTAGCAATGGTTATTTCTGACTGGAACAAAATGCTTTTTGATTCTATTTCAAACTGCTCTGAAAATCAGAACTTCTCCTGCTGCTTGAGTATAGATGAGAGGGCAGAGAAAGCACCCGTGTCCAAGAGGTCCTGCTCAGAGGTTCTCGTGCCAATGGCATAACTAAAATCTACTCTGACAGTATTACTTGTGGAAAGCAAAACTAATGCTGAGGCCCAAAACGGCTGTGTCTGCAAGAGCAAAATAGGAGACCTCAGCGCTTACTAATAAGGAATTGCTGAAGACCTATTATGCTGCACATAACTTTAGAATAATTTTGCTGCTTTAAGAATTATTTGAAGTTGCCTTTTTTTAATAAATAACATTTACAAAAGGTAGCTATGTAATACAGGGGGATATTTGCATTTTCCTTTGGCAGAGGTAACAGTCTTCTCACTACTGCTTTACAGCATGCACAAAGCCTTACGTCATTGTCAGACATCCTGTTTTTCAGGAGTACTTTCTTGTGGGATTACTTTCTACACCAGCCAGACCTGAAGATGTATGGACACTTCTTGGATGGCATGCTATTATATCTAGTTTGGCCTTATCGGTAATTAATTCCCAGTGGCAACACTTTCAAGTTCATCGGAGGCTGATCAGAGGACCAAGGACAACACACAGAAAATTGGTGTAGTCAAAAGTAATTGAACACTAAAAAAACCCTCAGAAGTAATTAAAACCAACTTAAAATGGTAGTTACTTACTATTCCCATTTCCCTAAGGGAGAAACACTGTAAGAAGGAGCATCTTGTGCAAAAAGGAGAGAGGAGTAAAGACGGGAGTGCATGAGTGCTGCTCAGTCACACATCCAGTCTGGACAGTAGCTTCCTGTGGCCTTAGAGATGTTTTAGGCACTGGCAAAGAGCACATCAAACACACTACTTCATCCACATATGGAGAGCGATAACCTCAAGGTATTTAAAGAAGAGAAGCCCAAATATGTCATCTCTGGAAAGATCTTACTTCTGTAACATGGCAATGGGTTGAGCTGTTAGCAGAAATATCCACAGTGACTGCGTTAACCATGGGATCACTGGTGATGAATTAAGCTGGGAACAGCGTGACAGCAGTTGACTGGAGCTCAGCACCTTCGGATTTCTGCACTGGCAGCTCTCCTCCCCCTCAAGCTGAAAATAGGGAGAGAAAGATGACATCTGAGTGGTGGTGATTCAGACAAGTGTTTACCACTTCATTCAAATGCACATGCACAAAATGAGTGTGACTTTTCACCTCCACCACAGTTGCTCTTCTTACTATGCAGGTTTGCTCATCAAGCCAGCGAGATTTCCAAAAGAAATTGCTTGTAAACTGTTGTACTAGTCACAGAA
Source organism: Tauraco erythrolophus (assembly GCF_009769465.1). Taxonomy (NCBI): domain Eukaryota; kingdom Metazoa; phylum Chordata; class Aves; order Musophagiformes; family Musophagidae; genus Tauraco; species Tauraco erythrolophus. The sequence goes on along the minus strand of NC_141478.1, from coordinate 15,097,057 downwards.
ATTAGGAAAAACATTTCTTACATCTTTCCCTTCTCACAGCCTCCTCCTGTGAGAGCCGGAGATCTCAACAGCTTTCCTGCTTTCCTGGGGGACAGGGATCTCTGGGGGCAGGGATGGAGGGAGCTGGCCCAGGACAGGTGTTAGTGCCTTGGGAACACAGACCCACGCTTTGAGAGCAGTGTCAAATTTTGTCTGCAGGCTGCCCTGAAAAGAAGCTACTTGAGTGGAGAATTTCTGGTTCACATCTTGTCTCTCCGGGGGTGTCAGTCACGCCTTGCTGTCATTCCTCTGGGACAAGTAGGGCTGCCAGGTTTGAGGCAGCAGCCTGGCAGCAGGCAACACAGAAAGCAGCACACGTCCAAACAGAAGACATGTTGCTTTTAAAGGAAAGGAGAAAAGTAGAGGAAAACAGAACCAGTGACTCTGGAAAACTGAGACTGAAAAAGAGCAGTAAGGGACTGGTGAAAACCTGAACGTGAGTTAACAGCAATCTAGTTGCAGTGTAATGCAGAGGCAACAGCCAGTCTGGGGTGACTTTTGCCAGACTGAAATTCTTGCTTACAAAATTTAAGCTTTCATCTTTGTATCAGTTTTGCATCTTGTTATCATGATGTTTGAAATGTAGCATTAAGCACCAGGACTATCACGTATTTGTACTGAACTGTACAGCCAAGAAGAGTGTTGAGTCTTGGGCTCTTCACTGTACCTCTGGCATTAGTCTCATTAGTGAGTCATTGACATGATAGTAGAGAAATTGAGATTACTGGGCTATCAATAGGTATTTACTTCTCTTAGTCATAGCAATGACTCACTAGTAATATCATTTTTTTCTATTAATTTTCTCTTGTGTGTAGTTTTCCTTTTACCTGCCACTGTGACGTTGTGTGTGGTTGATCATAACAAAATCTACTGCATGACTCAGTAGAACAAAAGACAATATGACAAAAAACCTGTATGTGACATTTGCATCTGGATTTTTTGTTTAATTGTGGTTAAAATGACTTCTGATTCCTTTGATTTAAAGGAAGAGCAGTGAAGATAAATTATCTAATTTGATTTAAAATCCTCTGTAGCAAAAGTGTATCCTATATTTAATAAGATAAAACATACTTTGATGTCACTCGATGTCCTAGCTTTTGTAACTTAACCTGGACTATAGTTAATATATATTCTTAAGCTAAATATTATTTTATTATGATAACCCTTTGGAATCCCATAACCAATCTCCTTTTCCCAAGTTATGTCCTCCTTTAAGAACAAACAGTGTTGGTTTTTTTTTCAAAGCAGTTCCATATTAGAGTGTACGGATTCTCTTCAGCTAATAAAGGCATTTATGATAAAGAAAGATGCAAACCTAATATTGTAAGTGTATATAAAATTCAGGCCACAAATTGGGTCTATCAGGCTGAACACCATCATCTAAGAGATGGAAAATATTTTTAAAGTTCATAATTTTTCAATCTTTCATGGAATTGAAGGTTAATTTAGATGGCAAGAGATGTCAAGTTTCTTTGTTACAAGATGAGAACTCACAATTGGGATAGAGTAATGAAATAAAATATTAATACGTTTTTAATGGTCTTGATATACAGCTAAGTGTTCCATTGCACTCAGATGATTCAAATGCAGGTAATTATTTGCAATTGAAAATCAATTATTTCCAGAAAGAGGAAGAGGTCTCAGAAGAGCTCTCTGCCACTCATAGTCTATAATTGTGTAAGACCATAAAATATTAAATGCTGGAGATATATCTCTTACATAAGAACTGAATTTTGTTAACAAACAGATTGTGGTTTATTTTCCTCTGCTTTTACATAAAATAATACTCTAAAATGATTCTATTTTGAGTGAACTCCTAGATATCTTGCTGGTATATGTTGAAGATATTGAAGATAACGATATTGAACTAAGATATTGAAGATCACTATATTGAAGATGACTCTCGACCCCACTGACAAATGCACATAGACCTTATCTTAGCATAAGGATGCCTCTGGGTAACAAACCCAGAAACATAAGCCTTGTTGATAAAGTCAATCTATTTACGGATTTGCTATTTGACTGTGTTGTAACTCCTGTTCTGGACAATCAGTGGTCTTTCCACACAAAAAAAATGAATCAGTGAGATCTTATTTGGGGCTATGTTATGCTCTGCTACTTAAAAAATGTGATACAACAGATTGAGTATGCGAACACCCTGTTGTAAATTTCAAAAGGGCATTATTTCAAAGTTATTGAAATGACACATTACTCAGAATTTAATGTTTAAGTTTTGATGTCTTACAAGAAAAGCCCAATAACTAATGCACTAATAAAATATTCACAAAAAAAACCCTTTGTTAAACTGGACTTCAGAATGCTTGAGACTGCTGCTTCTCATAGCCTTCTAGTGTACAGGAAAGCGGAGAGTGAGACTGGAAAAACAGATGAGCAGAGTTCAGACAAGTGACAGTGATGCTGTAGTAGGAGATTTATAGGGAGAAATAAACCAGTATCTTTTATTAGACTAACCAATACAATTTTGAAAAAAAAAAAACACCTGTAAGCTCTTTGGGGTCTGATGCTTTCTGTCTGACATGGTTTATATGCTCTAACAGAGTCTAAGACGCAGCACTGCAAAACCAGATATTCATGCTTGACAGCCACAAACCCAGAAAGAAGTGCTTCACAAAGTAACTGGACCTGGAAAACATGCCTGCTGTAACTTAGGGAGGTTTTCCTTGCTTGGCTTTCACCCAGGAACCTCCCACTTAAATTTGGACAAGTCTCTAAACTCATGCTGGGGAGTGCTGTAGGCAAGGCTGAGTAAAGGGAACTGGAGAGAAACGTCAAGTGTCCAGAGCCTTGATGCAGAAACAGAAGGGGCTTCTCTTTTGAATTACCCAAGAGCTTATCTGAGTCTTTTTTCCAAACTTTATCAGTTGGTCAAATAAAAGACATTGTTTCCCCTGTAAATCTACCTGTTCATTTTAATAGATGATCATGACTATGAAGACACTCGCCTGAATGACACTTTGTCTGTTTCTCAGACACTCACCCAATTTTTTTATAGGTAGTACACTATGTTTATTCTGGGACATGCGCAAACTGATGTTGCTATTGAGATTGCCTTTCCTCAGAGACTCCTGTTAGCCCTGGGAGGATGGTTCCAGTGTGTGTGATAATAGGTGCAGGCTTGCCTGAGTCCTGCTGAGGAGGTGTTAAGTTACCTGAGTGTTTTGCGGTCTGCCTGGGGCACAGTCCAAAGAGCTGAGCCTGGGTCTGTGTTTGTTTTAGAAAGAGCAGAGTTTCTCATCAGATGATGAGAGAAGTAGGTCACCTAGGTCGTGAAGGGCCAGACTTGATGAGCTGAAAGATGACGAAAGACACTGGTTCCTTGCCAGTACAGATGCTGCTACATTTGTTCGATGTTAGCAACACGTGATTTTCCACGTGTTCATCCTAAGACGTTCTCCGTGCTCGCAGGCTGTGCAGCACCTGGAGGAGTTCGGCTCACGCTTGAAGAAAGGCTTATGGCTACAAAGCTCAGACTAAAACACCTCACTTCATTTATTTTTAGCACAGCTCTTCCTGTTGTCCTCTGCCAGCTGGGAAGGCCGACTGGCAGTGAGGGACTCCTGAGTGATTCCCGGGCAGCTGTTAAAGGCAGCGTGAATTCAAGTCATTTACAAAACCACCGTGGAACCAGGTCCTTCCAAACTGGAGTGTGGGTGCTGGGAAGCACCGCTGAGCAGCAAGTGGGGAACGACCTCAAGCGTTCAGCGGAAATACTGCCATGCTCTCTTACTAACATGTTGCTGTTTTAAGTTTGAAGACGGGGTGCCTAGATTTTTCTTTTGTGAAAACAGAAAGTCTCTGCAACGTTGTTGCTTTGATTTCAGACAGGGCTTTTACAGTTTATCTTTTTCTCTCCTCTGGCGCTCTCCGCACTCAGTGCCTTGCACAGCGGGGACTTCCTTCCTCTTCCCAGCACCCTGGAAGGCAGCACTACCTCGTCCTGGCAGGCAAGGTCCTCTCTGCGCGTTGACGGCGATTATTCTTTCCTTTCAGTTTTCCTCAAATTTTTGCAATTCCAGAAGGTTCTCCGGATGAGAAAGGCTTAGACAAGAGGTGCTACAGCTTGCGCCTGGCCCTCAGAGACACAGAAAAGACCCCGACGACATAAACCACAGGGAAAATTTTTATAAAACCGATTTTATTCGCCCCTTGAGGCAGCTAAGGGGTGCCCCTGGAGCAGGGCAGGGAGGAGGCACGGCGCTGCCCCTGTGCCCCGCGCCGGGCGGGCGGCGGGCCGGCCCGAGGCGCGGGGCGCCCTGAGGAGCGGCGGAGGCGGGCCCGGCCCGCCGCCGGCCGGGGGCCGCGCGCCCTCTCGGGCTGCCCGCGCGGCGCGTGTCTCCGGGCGGGGCGCGGAGAGAGAGCCAATCGGGAGACGTCGTCACGTCCCGGGTGGGCGGTGGCGTGGGCTTCTGCGCCAATCAGGTGAGGCGGGGGGCCGGGCAGAGGAGAGGGGCGCGCACCCGCGGTGCCGGCGCGCGGCGGGCCGTGGGCGGGGCGGTGGCGGCGGGTAAACACGGCGGCGGGGCTGCGGGGCGCGCGCGCTGTGCGGCCATGGCGGCTTCTCCCGTGGAGGTGTTCGGGCTGTCGGGCGAGGAGGTGAGGCCTGCGGCCGCGCTTCCCGCTGCCGTCCTCCGCGGAGGGCGGGCGGCGGCTTCCCCGCGGGGCCGGGTCGGGCGAGTCTCCCCTCAGGGCGCGGGTTTCCTGCGGGCCCGCCGCGGTCTGGCGCGGCGGCGGAGCGGGGCTGAGGGGCAGGGTGAGGGGAGGTGTGGGCCGGGCCCTCCCGGCAGCGGGGCCGGCGGCCCCGGGCCAGCGCCCCTCTCACCGGCTGCCGGGCCGCCCGGCCGGGCGCGGGGAGCGCGGTGTGCTGGCGGCTGCCGTGTCTCCTAGCACCGGCATTCCTGTCTCCAGGCTGCTTTTCAAAAGCTGCGCAGCCTCCCCCTGCGGACGGAGAAACTCGCGTGCGTTGGGCAACTTCCTCGTGACGGTGCTCGACGGGCGAAGCGGGATTCCTGCTCCCCTCGTTCCCCTCCTCGGCCCTTGGAAGGGTAACGTCTTTGTGTCGGGCTGTGTCACAGGCGGTGTTCGAAGCGCCGAAGCGGTGCGCGCGTTAAAATCGTACAAAAGGTGGTTCGGCGCCTGAGCGACGGTGCTTTTTCCTCTGCGTTGCCGTTAGCCAGAGTGTGAAATCTCGTGTAGGTTTCGGTGGTTTTCGCAATAAACTCGGTGGGTGACTGAAAGTGACTTCTGCAGCCGTCCTGCCTGGGGGGTCGGAGTTCCCGAGCACGTGGATCTCTGGAAGGTGGCTGGTGCCGATGTACCTGTGCCTGTGCTTGAGTGGTAGGCAGATGGGGTGGGCTTCTGCATCGAAACTGTGGCTTCTGCATAGGGTAGAATATTGATGGAATAGTTAACTTGATCAAGAGGAAAGAAGGTGACTTTTGTTGTTTTAATTGCAGGAATAGGAAGAGTAAAAGCTGTATCCATCTGAAAGCTGTTTGGTGACCTGTGTGAAATGTCAGTAACGTTGTCTTTGAGCCAACAGGATATTTTACCGGGACTGTCTTTGATCAGGTCTTTGTGTGTCCAGGCAGTGACGGTCTCTGTGTCAATGCACACTTGTTGCATCTTTAGCAGGAGTTCACTTTATTAAAACTATGAAATATTATTCCTAGTCTGTTAGCATGGCTCTCTTCCTCAAGTTCTGCTTCTTCTGGAGTTCTTACTTCTGGAGAAGTAACTGTAAAGCTCTCAAATGATTATTTTTTTCTTTCATCTTAATGTTTGATTAGCATAGAAATTTTAATAGAAAATTAGCACAGCATGCTGCAAGGGTTGCATAGCACTTCCCATTGCAAGATCCTATTTTCAGTTGCTAGTAACTTTTTGAGGCTATCTAGTTGGACTAAAGTGTTCCATGCCTCAGGGTCTCTAGTTTAACTTTATTAAACTTTAATCAGTATAGTTGTTTCTTAGCCTCTCATGCTATGTGGAAAATATTTTGAAATCTGGTCAAGATTGAACAATTTTGTGCTTCCCTCCATCCTTTTGAACATGAACATGTTTGTTTAGAACAGCTGCAGGAAGGGGGAGAAAGTTTGAGTATGTAACAAATCTATCAGATCCAGCTCTTTCCATAATTCAAAAGCTTAGCCAAACTCTTCCAAGTTACAAATGTGAAAAATGCAGTTTATGATCAGAGACTGTGATATTCAGTTGGTGCGTATTGATTCATATGTAAAAAAACTTGCTCAGTTTTCTTCATAGTTTTTCACTTGTGGTTCTGCAAGCACAAATGACAAAATGAATCATCTTAGGGTTATAGGAAAACTGCTGCTAGCCGCTTTTGCTTAGTTCTGCCTCTCTAGACTGTCTTTTTTTTTTTTTTTTGTCTTACCAGAGTTTAAATCTGGAAGATTGAATAAACAGAATCACAACAGAAACGCAAAGTCAGAAACCCAAATCGTATAGAAAGTAGCATCAAGGAGTTTTCTGTAAAAGCCTTCTTCACCCTCTTTTTACAGGCTTTTCATAGCTTATGTCTGTACAGTTCTGCTTCCCCAGGGCTGCTCTGTCACCCATTCTGCAAGATGGATTTGCTTGGGGTATGAATCAGAATCGTCTGGTGAAAGAAAGTGGTGTTATCTGCAAAACCTCTTTACTTGTTGCAGCTATTACATATGATTATATGATAAATACAATAATTGTAAACAAATGGTAAATAAAATAATGGAGGAAGGTGAGGGGAAGTTGGTTTAGTTGTTGAGGCAGTTGAATGCAATACTAGAGTCTAGATTTTTCCTCCCACTAACCCCCGCCGAGTTATGCATTTATTCCTGATTTCCTGGTTAATGGTGTATTACTCACTTAGACTTAATAAAGGATCGCTATTATGTTACTGACACAAACAAAATGATGAGGAAGCTAGGATGAAAAGGAAGCTGTAGCTGAAGTTTTTGTGTATATGGTGGGCTATTGTATTTGCTGTATTTAGGTATCTGAATTACAGTGCCTGAATCTTGCAGATGCAGTTGTTCTTCATTTCTTTGGTTCAGTTTTTCTTCTGTATAAATGGATATACTGTTCTTCTGTCATCCATATGACTCCTTGTGACTTAGTTGGATATTGAAATAATGAGCACTAGGGAAGTCAATGGGGAAAACTAATAATTCTGTATTCAGAGCAGGGTGTGGAAAATGAGGTCAGGGGTCACATGATGAAAAATGAAGACAGGAGAAAATACAAAATAGTAGTTTGTGAGCAATACCAATGTTGTTTCCTTAGTAAGGTGTTGGTCTCTTAGAAAGAAGTAGTTTATGATCATGTCATCAAAAGTTCTAATGGGATGAATAGGCAATAACAGGCTAAAATGAATATAATCTAGGAACAATATTAGACTAAAACTGAGTGCTGATTGCATTTATGAATTTTTTTTTTACTGTGAATTATTTTACATTGCAGGATAGTATGTAGAAGAAAAGCAAACAAACAGATTATACACCTTGCTACAGCTGATCTCAATATAGAAAAATAAAAAGCTCTACTAATATTTTGAAAAATTACTTTTTATCCTCTCATTAACTTCTTTTGAAGAAGAAAGAAAGGCCTTAAAGTATTCTTTCCTCCTCCAGGTCAGACTTTCTCTCGCAGGGCTCTTTGCCTCAAGCTGCTTAAAAAAATCAGTTGGGAGCATTATCTGCTGCAGACCTTATCTTGACCCGTGAAGGGGGTAACTGTGCAGATATGTCTAACTTTGAATAGAGTTGCAAGTGTGTGTTCAGATCTGCAGGAGCGGACTGATACAACTGCTGCTGCTCTTTGTCAAAGCAAGGATAACTGCTGGTGCTCTTAAATGTGCGTTTTGAGGTGGAGTGTCCATAGCTACAGGGTTTTTGGCTGAGGGACTTTCTAATACAAAACTTTCAGGTTGCTAAGACTTGGACTTCTGCAGCTTAAACACTTTGAGCGTTTTCTGACACCAAGCTATTTACTTCCAGTTACTGTGTTTTTGTGGCAATTGACTGCAATATAAAATACAGCATTTTCTAACAGTAGTTGTGGAATGATTTTTCAAAGTCTGAAGGAGGAATTGTTGGTATCTCAGCCAATGCTCTGTTATTTCTTTGGGTACAGGAGGAATTACATTTTTCAGTGGTTTACTGGATTACAAATGTAATTGTTAAAGAACTGTCTGGAATGACAATGTATTTATTTCTGTTTTCTATTAAAATACCTGCTTGCGCTGTAGGGCTTTGGAACAGCATTTAATAAAATGACACCACTTGTCTATATACATGTGTTTCAGAACCAGTTTAATTTAAAAATTTCTGTAGGTCAGTTCATACACTTCCAGCCTGAATTAAGAACTTTATTATTTTGCTTAGTGCTTTTTATATTGCCTAGATAACATGATAAGTTAGCTAGCTTTTTTCATCTATTACATCTATTATTTTGATCTGCTTCAGGGACCAAACTAGTACTGGGAACTTCTGACAGGCAAAAAGACACTTCCTACTTACCTGCATTTGCCGTTTCAGGTTTCTCTGTCATTTGAGAGCTGTCCTATGTAGAACAAGTGTTCTTGTTTTCTGTGGGTCACATAAGATTTCTCATAAGCATATGGCATTTCGTTCTGGAAAGCTTTAGGTATATTTTTATATTCCTTTAGGATATACTACTGGAGTAGGTTGTTTATGGTTATTTAGCTTGCTGCTGGTGAGCTGAGTGTCTTGGATACATGGTTTGTCTTCTTCTGCACACCTTAACTCACAGCACTTCTTATGTTGCTCTATTTTGGGGATGATGTTGATGACCAGGAATCTTTCAGACATTACTTTGGAGACTGACACGTGCGACGGCTGAATGCACGGACTCTGTAGATGTGAAAGCAGAGACACCTTTATTATTATTATACAGGCAGCTTTTATAGATTATTACTCTAGCCACGATGTGTCCATGAGCCCCTCACCCAGCTGTGATTGGTTACAAACAATAGTGCACGCACCTATTTTAACTTTACTATTGACTATGCCTAAAAAGGAGCTATTTTTCACCTGCTAAACTAAACATCATTTTCTCACACACTCTATATCATCTTCCCATACTCCCCATGTCAGCTTCTCACACTCCTGCGCTAGCTTCTCACACTCCCTGCACCAGCTGTTCACACTCCCTTTTCTCTTTTACCCTCTTTATCGGTGTTTTCCAGCTTCCTCAATAACACAGGCTTAAATCATCAAGGCCGGGCCCCAACAGTAACTGTGTGTATGATTCCACAGACATGGATTCATCTTCCTCTGGATTGCTTCTGATGAAAAAAAGTAAATTTATTTGGCTTGTTTGTGCCTGAGCTTGAGGCAGCCCAGTGCTTCGATTCCTGTTCAAACGCTGTGGCCTTCCCAGCACCTCTGTACTGGATGTCTTCTCCATCTGACTCTGTTTGTATCATGGGGCACTCAAACAGAAAAAAATAGGTGTGCATGCCTCTGTGCTTCAGAAATGCTCTGAATTTATTCTAGGATGTGAAAGACTTTCCTGTTGAAAGTCATGATCTAGAATCCAGTGTATCTGGAATAATTTAGACACTTGTAGAAGTGGTGATACTTTCTGGTTTGGGGTTTTGGGAGGCTTTTTGTGTTTGTTTTGGGTTTGTTTGGTTTTAGGGTCTTGTGGTTTGTGTGTTTTTTGTTTTTTTTGAACAGCAATATAATTTGTGTAGATCTGATGGTTTCCAGAAGCTATCTTATATACCTGTGTTTGGTTTGTTTTTTAAAGTCTTTCTTTCACACTGAACTAACAAACATTGACTGTGACTGTTGTGGGTACAGGATTACACATGTTGAGAAGTGGTTTGGTGGTTGGTTTTTTGTGCTTTTTTTTTGTTGTTGTTGTGGTGGGTTTTTTTTAAAGTAAAATTCTGTTGACAAATGGATAACTCCATTAGTGGACTCTTGTCTTCTTGAATCTTTTCCTTAATTTGCAATCAAACAGAGGTGTTAAATACAATCTGTAACAACAGCCATCATTTCTTCAAGGATGAAACTTCTTTATTTATGAACACAAAATGTTCCTATGGTACAGTTAATGTTTAAGTTCCTTTAGTGAGTCAGTAAGACTGGACTGTAACTGGCAGCTGGAAGTTAACGACTTTCATTATCTTTACAAGATTAATGTAGTTCTATAATGGAAATCTTCCTGAATCTAAAACTTTTCTTACTTTGAGAGAATTTCTTCCAAAAAAAATGGTTGAACTCTGTTGACTGCCATGTAAGGTGAAGAGAGTGCTCTCTGGGTTGTGAAGGAATGGTCAAGATGGGAAAGTCTTCCTCCTTTCCACCTCCTGGTGAAATGAACTGGTGGTGCTAACAAAACTTACTATCATTTCAAGGTTGCCTAATGTATAAGTCTGCCTCACTTGCAAGGTCTGAGTATTGCAGAAACTACTTTCCTTCAGCTAAGGCTCACCATTCTGAGGGAAATGCTTTCTTTGAAATAAGATAGTAAATTTTAACAGTAACTTCATTGGGCTCATTCCTGATGCTGTCAACTTTGTATCTGTCTTCTGCTGGAATTGCTTGGGCTGAACATAGCATACATAAGTATAAGTGCTCTTAGCTGGCCTGATCTTATGGTTATGTGTTGAAGTTTTTTGTTTAAGACTAAGAATTTTAAATAAAGTTCTTTAGATACCTCTTTCTCTCTAATATATGAGGAAGGTTTGTTCTTAAATGTTGTTTTTAATGCTAGACAGGTGAAGAATGTCAATATCTCTGGACCACTTAAGGGAAAACATTCTGTGCTAACCTCAGTGTAGGTAATGGAAGAGCCAAATCCTTAATTATTCAGACTCTGAATGGTTTCTTTGAGATGAAAAGACTGCTTATCACTCCAGTAAATGTCATTAAGCAATATTTTTTTTGTTGTGAATCATTCAAACATAATTTTTATAGTCACTAATGATGTCAAGGTAAAAAAACCCAACCAACCAACCAAAAAACCCAACCCAAAACAAACCAACAAACCAAAACAACAAAAAAACCCCAAACTTTTAATGCAATTTGAAATAAGTGAAGTGCTCTTGGATGGGAGATACAGACTAGGAAACCTGCTGAGATACTTGTTTTTTAACTTACAGATACTCAACAGTGTCATTTACTAAAACGGACAGATGCCAGAAGCTATCTATTCAACTGGAATATGTAGTCACTTTAGCTGTAAATAATCTTTCAGCATCGTTTCTGAGCTACTCTTAGGTTTCAGAGCCTTTTATATGATGATGTCTGTCTTTAGTCGATGATTTGTGCTTGAAATACAAGCTGCTCATAGGGTAAAGCCTGCATACCTTGAGTAAGATACCTGACAGGTTTGAGAAGCACGCTGTAGAAGCAGCGTGTATCTCTTATGCCAGTACTTATTCTTTAACGGAGTCTTGGCTTTAGTTCACTTCTGCCCATGCAGATGTCCTAACTTTTCTTGCTGTTTATAACTGTTCCTTGATGAGGTCAGCAGTCTATGTAGATGTGCACTGCAGAACACTCTATAATAGTTGATAGTTGTTGTTTTCTTGGTTTTTTTTTTTTTTTTTCTTTTTTTCCCTTCCCCTCTACTGACTTCCTGGACCTCAGTGCATGGGATGGAAGGGATCATAGAACATGTTGAGCCTGTTGAACATCCCTTCCCTTTTAGGCTTTTTCACTGGTCCAGGCTATTTACTGATTTCAGTTTTGAACTTCCAAATTATTGGTATGTTTATTTTGGCTTGCCTTATCTGCACGTACCCAAATCTGAATTTTTTTGTTCTCTTTTTATCTGTGCACTGTATGCAGACATGGTATGAAGCTTAAGAAAGCCTTAATGTATAATTCTTGATATTACCAGAATCTTAAAAGGTGCTGCTGCTGTACTGTTTTATCGTTGTAATATCCTTCGATGCTCTTTTCTTGGCTTGATTTAGTGGTAGTTGATTCTTGACCTATCTAGCTGGAACAAAAGAATAACAGGATGTTATTGCCTAGAGCGATTGTTTACTACAAAGTGTGCTCCCTGTTAGACTACTCGGACATTTTTGTATTGGTTTCCTGAAAAAAAGCTGTCTAGTAGCACAGCAGATACTACCATTTGATGTTTTACATTAGATTAACTGTCCTGGTTTTGGTGTTTTCTTACATCCCATGTGAATCTTTTCTGTAGAAACATTGAAAAAGCAAAACTAGAACTCGAACCAAAGATTAAAATAGGAAAGCCAATAAAATTAAATCTTTAATACTGATCAAATATGTACTCTGAAGAGCCCTTCTTCTAATTAAAAACTTTTTTCTTCTATTGCTATACAATTATCTTAATTTATCAGATTTTTTTACATATCTTACATTTGTCAAACTGCGTTTTCTGAGTCTGACTCCAGTCAGTCACCTACTGGAGGTTTGGGATGTGTCAGGAATCATTGTTCAACCCGAGAAATGAACTGCAACTTTCTGAAAACTCCTATAAAATTGTTTGGGCTTGAAGTGTTTACATTAACATCAAAGGGGGCCTTCATAGCCATTGAACCTTGTTACATGTTTCGTCTTACAGCTTCAAGCAAAAGATAACAGTTAGTAGTGTAATACATTCATAGTTGAATTATTGAGTGTTGCAGTCATCAATGACTGGCAAAGGTAAATGCCTCTTGCAGGTGTAACATTACAGTGTTTCAGTGCACAAAATGAAAAACTTTTAGCTTTTCTGCCCCTCCCTCCCCTGACTCAGGTAAAGGCAGCAGCTAAAACTTGTAAAGTGACAAGTTACAACGTATTTTGAATCTTATCACATGTGGTTTGTGAAGGAAATGTTTTATTATTTACAGTCTGTGGAACTGGCAACACCTGACTGCACACACGTTCATGCATATGTACACGCGCATGTGCGCACACTCGCAGACTGGATTCTCCCTTCAGGGACTCAGATGAGGATCAGACTTTGTGATCGTTCTCTGGTTTGTTCAGTGTTTTGTAATAAAGTCATCACCATGTCACCATTTCTAAATTTGTGCCTTCTTCCTCATGCTTTCTTTCTCATATGCCTTTTCTTCTGTATTCTGCTCTGTCTTGGACTTCTACCACTAAAGCAGGAGTCACTCTCCCACTTGTCATTAGCATTATTTTCCTATCATATACATTTGGGAAGGATGAGGGTGAGAACGGACGGTGTTAATACTTGTCCTTTATAACCATTGACTATAAACAGCTGTAACCCAGCAAAGACCTTTGTATTCTGATAAAGTTGTGAGGAAGTTTTAAACTCCTTAAAAGCTTGAAATTTTCTTTCCAAATGCTGTTTCCTTGCCCAAAATGAACAGTTCAAGAACTTCTCACCTTAATACACATTCATTGAATAGGTAGATTCGTGGTGACTTCTGTGGAAATGAAATACTGCGCACTTCTAGAAGTGCTACTTTATTAGTTTGACTCCTGCTTTGCTGTGTAGAGAACACGTTTTAAACTATTTTAACTGGCATACATAAAGATTTCTGTCAGGTCAAAGTATCACAGGCTGGCAGGCATTGTCTTTAAAGCTTTAAGTTATGAGTTGTCTGCCTAACAGCTCAGAAACCTTCTGTTTCATCATCTTGTTACATACTATCTGTTAGTAAACAGATTCATTGTTGGAGATTGTGAATATGATATGTGTTAGCAGACCCAGCTATTTTGACCAGTTGTTCTTGAATGTTTACTTTAGAATATACTAATATGATTAACAATAGAATAATGATAGAACCTGGAAGTTCATAATAAGATAACTAACTTGCTGATTCAGCTCTGTAAAGGATGTTTGGTCTGACTTAACCAGACCAAGAATTTTTGAACAGTTCAGTCTCTGTAATATGTGGTAGCCTTCTCTCTCCATGCATACCTCACCCCTCAACTTTAAAAATACTGTGTAACCTCTAAAAATAATTTGTCCTTGAATATATTAGGAATGGACTAACTGATAGAAACATTCAGTGTCATTTGGACTTCATTTGTATGCAGCCACTCCCTGGCAGATTCAGTAGTTTAACAAGTACTGCTTTTCCCACACTGTTTTTACCTGATTCTTATCATTCATATTGGGGTACTTGTATTCTCAGAGAGAACCACTTAACAGTTCACAGTTTTAATGCTGAAATGATCTGCTTGTATTTTGTCTATGATGCTGTGCTGTGGGTCATTATTTTCTTCTCTTTTTTTTCTGCCCTCCTTTTGCTCCAGCTTCCCAAAGTAGCTGGCAGTCAAATGTTGTCAAAAGAAGCTGAGCATCCTTACTTCATCTGTACAAACAACCCCTGTACAGCGTCGTCTCTCGAGCTGCTTCCCTTGATGGGCTGTGCTTGTCTGTGTTACAGAGCAGCTGGGTGTTAGGGCATTTGAATTGTAAGGCTCCTGGTGTGCTCACAGCAGTACTGAATACTCCGTCACTTCAGCTGTACAGACAGAATAAATTCAGACTGACTCCTTCAAGTTAATGTCAGGACTGCAAAAGTGTGGGTAGATGTTTATGACCAGGAAGAGACTCTTGGGGAGATAAATTGGTCCAAGAGCAGTTTCCTAGACAAGCTGAGGTGCTGCTAGACTTAGCTGGCACGTTCTGGGTTACTGACCAGGTGCCTGTCCTTTCCTGTGCCACCAGAACCACTGGAAGCATTGCAGTGGTGGAAAAGAGTAGCAAGGCGAGCTTGGGAGTGCCTACAGGCAGCGTAGGAGAGGTACAGGCTGCAGCCTGTGTGTGTCTTGGACCACGAAAACACTCTCGGGCTGCAGCTGCCTGTGGATCTACAGAAGCACTTACTGATCCACAATTTCTTGTACGGGTGGCTACAAAGGGGGCAAATAAAGGTCTCCTGAGTGAGATGAATGAAGAATAAAAGGTTCAAAATTGCCTTTGAAACCATGAAATTTTGGTTTTGAACCTATTCCCTGTGGATGCCAGGATAATAATATTATCTGATGCTTTGTCTCTGTGCAGAGCTTTCATCGCCTAGGCTTTGGCGGCATGAGATTAGCTTCAAACAGTCCTGGAACTCTTCGGCTGTTCATCGCTTTCTGAGATCAGCGTGTTTGGGGCAGGTTTTGTCAGCTATAGCAGCAGTTCCTTAGCAATTCTGCCTGTCATCAGTGAGTGAGGAGAAAAGGTCGTATGGTCACAGAGCAGACCAGTATCCTGTCAGCAGCCTCTCTGCCTCTTCAGGATGTGTGGGGTCATAGCATAATGGGTCCTTCCAGCGTAAGGCACTTCCAACTGTGTTTGGATCGAGCTGTCTGAACGTCTCCTGATCTGCCTTCCACACTAGTGTGACCAGAGAATGGGGAACCTAATCTCTTGTGAATAAGTATTGTCCTTGTACGTTAGTGTGTTTTTTTCCTGAAGTTTCTCATCTTTATAGCTTGGAAAAAGAAGAAGTGGACCCTTCAGTATCACCTATCAGTTTAAAACATACACAAAAAGGTGCATGCTGGGTTTTTGGGGGGTGAGGGCAGTTAGTCGAAAAATGAAAGTGAAAAACGAAATCTACGGGGAAGATTGTTGTGAACAATTCAGATTTTTTTTTTTTAAACTATTTTTGTTAATCTAGAAGGATATCTCTACATGGCAGTTCGTAAGCAGATGTCAGCTTGCTTAGTTGTTCTGCTGGCCTAACTGAAATCCTGTAGCTCTCTTAGTTTGGCACCGATCCCAAACAAATAATGCTCTCTTTCAGCAAGACATGTTTAAATCTACCTTCAGCATGCCATCCTTAGTTTTGTGACTTCTAGTTTCCTGAGGTCATGTACAAAGCACCTCATCTTTCTGTAAAATAGTGTTCAGATAAATTCAGATCTCTATTATGATACAAATAAACAAACCATGTGATTAAGCCAACTTTAAAATCTGAGGATTGTGGATCCTATTTCTGGGATCTGCCCTGTGTGGACTATGTTGGTGCCCTGTTAGCCTGACGGAGATGCCCATGTCCAAAAGTGTCTAATAGTCTTTGCTTTTCTCATACTTGAACAACAGAGAAAAGCTTGTGGGCTAAGCAGCTAAATGCAGATGCAAGAAAAGGTATTTGTCTTTTAGGGCAGTGTATCCTACTCCAACGTCTGCTCGTGGTCTTTTTCTGAGAAGGAGACAGTGAGATTGTTATGTACCTTAAAGCCTGATCATGACTAAGAATTTCAAAAGCATAGGACACTTGCTAGTGGTCAGTGCTTGGTGAGGTTAGTTGTTAGGTCTTCCTTTTCTGAATTATTAGATTTCCTAGTAGGAGACAGTTTTCTTTGAGATAAAGGTAGAAGATGGACTTGTTGTTCCACTGGAATTGTCTTGGCTAGTTGATTGTTTTGTCAATAAGTGGATATTGTAGATGCTCATCTCAGTCCCCTGGCAATCACCTCTAACTATAGAGGGTGGGAGAGACTTGCTAATTTTTTTTTTATGAGATGGTTTGTTTTCAGCTTTACCTTGTTAGTCACTAGTCTCTGCCCCAGGATTGGCTTGCAATTCTCACCTTTAGCTTTACGAATCTCTCCAGTTGGTATTGGTTAGGGAGTTCAGCCCTGTGGTTATGTAGGAGACCAATGATAAAGCAAACTCTTAAGTACTTCCTGCAAGTCTCCTTTTGAAAGCACTTTCAATCATATGTGGAATTCTGGAAAGCCCCAGGGACAACATCTGCTGCTTCACCCATTGCTCTTAGTATCTGTTTAACTCCTTAACCACCTAGATTGTGTCGGCTTTCCTCACAAGTGTGTTTGACTAGCCGTTGCCTACAAACAGTCCTTCATCTGCAAAGCTTTTTGCTTTCCAGAGAAACAGTGCTCATTTGTCTTCTTCCTCTGACATGGTCACAGCTGTTGGGATTTTTTTCCCTTCTTGATTTCAGTAGCTTACCAGATGAGCCATGTAAGATTCTGCAGCTATGTTAATTAACAGGAGAAGTGCAATCACTTGTGTCACTCCTGTAAAGCTGTAATTTGAATAATGTGTAACTGAAATAGTTTTTTGGTTTTTAAAAATCTTGTACCCTGCTGACAGGTCATTTTAGAAATTCAAGTATTTTGAGTGTGGCCTCTCTGTGCTGTAAAATGAAAATAGATGGGAGAATTATTTATTCTTACCTTTTTCCAGAGTTCTTTACTGCTGTATTAATCTGTTCTGATAAATTTGATACCCTTTTCATTACCCCCAGGAAGTAAATTTATGGTCAGAGTTTATTTCCCACCCTCTGATGAATGCCAAGATACCATAGATGAAAACTTGCTCGTCAATACACCTTTGTCTGACTGTTTAATTTAACTCGCTTGAATGGCTAATGAGATGTAAATGGCAACCCATTCCTTGCCTTGTTACAGATCATGCCCATGTGCACCAAAAATTGTTGTGCTATTCAGAGCATGTTCTCACAAAGGTCCTTGTCTACTTGGTAAAAAAGACAGCTAAAAATTCCCTGCTGAGAAACGCTGGAACTGCTTGTGGAAACTGCTCCCAGATGCTCGCCTTCCTGTGAACAGCCAGGTGCAGTAGACATCACGGGGCTGTATGAGTTGTGGCAATAGCAGATTGATCTTCATGTGTGTGCTATGCAGTACATACATACTGCATCCAATCTCATACAAGAGTGTTGCAAGGCTCGCTGGGGAAAATGATGACTGCTGCTGTCGGAACAATTTGGAATTTGGGAAAGGAGGCTGGCAGGAACAGTTGTATGCTAGATTAACAAACCTGTCCTGTGGGATTAAGCACCTTAACTCAAAACAAAATCCCACTCCTTTAGATCGCCGAGAAACAAAATAAAATCAATTAAAAAAAACCCCAAACCCTACAGTATTGACTCATCCAGTTTTTTGGTTTCTGTGTCAGTCACTGTATGTGGATACGATGGTGATAAGACTTTAAAAGGGGTAAAGGTAGAATAAACTTGCTACTGAAACTTAGAGCTGTTTCTATCAGATAAAGTAACTGTATTAACTGTCTATAGTTTTCACTGTAAATTCAAAATTATGTCAATAATTCCTTTTAGGTTTATAAACGAAAAATAAATCTGAATGCATCTTGCATATGTTATTTTGTATTTTAGGAGAACACGCGAATTGTCAGGGTGAAGGTTATAGCTGGAATTGGCCTGGCCAAGAAGGATATCTTAGGAGCCAGGTAAGAATATATGTTGTTAATGTATTAAGGGACAGCTGCTTCTTTATTTGCTTTCCACAGCTGTTTAATCCTGCCGTGCCTCTTTCCAAAAAGATCAGAACTGTTTTAGCTGGTAACCTTATAAAATGATCAGAGACTGTGTAAACACAAAGATACCTTTTTTCTTGCCCAAAAGTCACTTGGACGGATCTTATGCATTGACGAAACAATGTATGAGAAGGTTTCATTCTCTGCACAGTAAAAAAGTTCTGCCAGGGAGGATAGATATATGTATATATTTTACTTCAGGTAGGCTGCAGCTAAAATAATACGAGTTCAGTTATAATCAAAATTGTCTCACCTGTGCTTTAAAGACTTGGAATGAACACAACACTAAACACTGGTAGCAACAAGATTATTTCTACTCATATTATGTGCAGAGGAACAGCATCCACCGATTCTATAGATGTGGTAAACCCATGCCAGTTGGCTGCAGGCTCTGGGTACGTACAAATTTAAAAGTTAACAATCTGTGTAAGGGAAGAAACAATCAAAATATCTTAACATTTACCACAGGAAAGATCAGACTTTGTAACTGAAATGCTTTGGGAGGACATTGTAGAATTGGCAAGTGGAAGTATGCAGCTTGTACTAAAGCTACTTTTTCTTCTGGCCCGTGTACAGAGGGTCAAGAAAAGTGCTGATGGGTTTAGTCCTAGTTCTGCTGTCAGCTGCTCTGGCATATGTACAGGAATGCAGTTATTTTAGCACTAGCAAAGTTGTTACGTGTGACATTAGGTTAGCATTAGAAAAATTTCTCTTGTTATTCATATTTTCCTAAAGCCAGACAGTCTCTCTTTAATTGTTTTTTCATGTGCAATGTTTTTACTTTAAACAATACTAGGGCAGCTTTTGCCATCCGAACTTAAATATGTGAAAACCGTGCATTCTTTTACCATATAGCAGACAGCCTTGGTCACCTTTTGTTACTAGTCTCTTTGAGCAATTGAATGCCTTGACTCAGTTCATGAAAAGTAGACACTCATATAATCTGTTATTATTGTATCACAGGAAGGAAAAAAAAAGACTCTGAGGCAGTAGGCCATTTTAAGCAACCGTATTAGGACACCTTCCTTAACAGAAGAATTTAGGTTAAACTCAAACTCTGTGAAACTGATGGAACATTTAGTAAAAATATTACAGGTTCAAGGAAGTACTTACAATTCCATGTGCATTAAATTATTAGAGCAAGAGATTTAATACTTCAAGCTTTTTCAATCGCAACTGATTTTTTTCTCATGTGTGTCTTGTTGAAATGCATGAGGATTTGTTAAATCTGTTCTCGTGAACTAAGAACTGTGAAAGAGGAGAGAGAATCGAATTGTAGTGATATACAGAATACAAAATGGCACAGCTAGTATGGTCATAATCAGTAACAATGTTTAGATTAGTTTTAGAGATAAAGCTATCTAGAAAATGGTTTTAAGTACAAAAATGTGTGCTGTTCATAGAGTAATTGTAACTGCTAGTTTCATAGCTTCTCTTAATTCAAGCCTTTTAAAACTCAACTGCTAATAATACTGACAAAAAAGGATATATAGCAGCATGCTTATCTTTTTCTTTCCCCCTCCCAGTGACCCATACGTGAAAGTGACAGCGTATGATCCAGTGAGTGGAGTCCTTACCAGTGTTCAGACAAAAACTATTAGAAAGGTTAGCCATCTTATCTTTGTGGGTGTGGTGGTTTTGTTTGGGTCTTTGATCAGAATCTAGAGGAAAAATGAATACTACAGATAATTAATATGCCACTTGAGTGAACGGACATGGGGAAAGGAGTGTTCCATGACCTACTCTGTTTCCCTGTTCATGGCACTATTTTGGTATTTTCCTTTCAATAGTTTTAGTGAAACATAGAGAAACACTAAGGAATATAAGATGAGTACTGATTCAAATCTACATCATTCATGGAAATACTGGATTGTTCTGATTTTCTGAGATCTTTAATGATATAAGAATCTCTCATTCTTGCTGTATAACTCTTCACTGTCTTTCTTGCTGTGCAACTTTTATCTTTTTTATGTTTGAAACACAAACATGATTTGTCGTGTTTCACCATCAAATTGCACAGTTCACCTGTATCATGGTACTACTCATTTCTCTAGAATACTGACAGGAAAAAGTCAGTCTTAGTACTGGTAATTTATATTAGATAAAGTAAAATGAAAAACTGTATACATGAGAGGGAAAGTACTCTTCCAAATTGTTCTCAGATAGTGCCTGTGGTTTATGTTATGAGACCACTCATGTGTTTACCCTTCCTATTCATAATTGTTAGCTCAGTTATGAAGAAGAGTTCAACGTGTCTCTAGTATGTTTAAAAATAGCCACATTTGAAAGATGTGCTTGGTTGAGCAAGTTTTATTGTGTTTGGCCCACCTGCGCTGGGTCTGTCTAGATTACATTGTTGAGAGGTTTGGCATTTGTTAAGAGTTCATAATTTCAGGATTAACATATGTTTGCATGTAAGCAATGTAGATAGCGGGCTGAGGAGAAGGCAGTGATTATTACAGAAGACACATAAATAGTTACTGACTTGGACTGTATAATGGGCCCTTCTCTGCATCCATGGTATTAGCCAAAATCAGAGAATACTTGCATAAATTGTCTCCATTCTGTACTGTATTAAACTGTGTAAGACTTCTATGACTTTTACCTGCAATAGCAAGGTTAAAGCTTTTGTACTGTCTTTTTAAGTGGATTGTTACATGGGATAAAACGGAAGTAAACCACCAAAAAAGACACCAATATGGAATTGTTACTGTAACCAATGCTGTCTTCATTTTTTTTTTTCCTTTTTTTTTTTCCTCCTCCTGACATATAGTCCTTAAACCCCAAGTGGAATGAAGAACTCCTATTTAGAGTAAGTGTTTTTTATAGCCTTGTTACCTGTGTTTGATATTACATTAACACCTTAGGAAAAACGTTTTCTCACTACTTCAGATTAAAACCAGAAATACATCTATAATTAAAGTTCAAAAAGGCTCACAAACTGCTTCCCTTAGAAATACATTTGTTAACATTTTCATTTGTACCGGAGTTAAACTTTCAGTCTTGATGTTATTTTCTTCATTCCATGAATGTTTAAAAACATGAACATGGATTTAGAAACAGTTTGGGACAGCACCGGTCTTGGTTTATTAGTTACAATAGAAATGTCTTGCACAGAGAAATGGCAGCAAGGCCTAGATTTGCTATTTAATTTAGGTCCTATGCGTTTCTTTCCTCCTGCATAAACATAGAGATTTTGGTGAAGATAAATGCTGAAATTCAGCATATATTTTAACTATTAACATATTTCTTTTTCCTAGGTTAATCCTCAGAAACACAGGCTCCTTTTTGAAGTATTTGATGAAAACCGTTTGGTAGGTTCTTTGTGTTAATATTGCAGTGTATTAAAGACTTGAATGAAAGTAAGTTCGTCTGGATTCAACATGGATTAAGAAACCACACCAAACAACCTTAACTTCTATATGAAACCTAAAGGCAAACCTGATTCGTTCACTGATCTGATGTTACCACACTTTGTGATGCTCTGAAGCAGTTATATTATTATTCTTAACTTCTAATGTGCTTTAACTCATAAAAGCGTTGTTCTTTTATGGTGCTTTTCAAATGTTACGGCCAAATTCTTTGATACTGAAAGCTCCACATTGGACGTTTATTTTTTCCACGAACAAAGTAGTATTGACAATGTAGGTATCTGTACATGGTGTGAGGAGTAGCATGAAAGAAAGCATATGTGTATTTTCTTTGGAAATCTTAGCAAGTGGGCAGTGGATTTGTGATCTTGTAGATAGATGTCACTCTCTGAATGGCAGGTCATAAGTAAGATAGGGATAGCTTGTGCATTTATTTCCTCAGTGAAATCAAAACTCCTCTGACCATGCTCTCATTTTAAGTGTGAAGATGTCTACTTACCTATCTTTCTGTCTGTATGTTTTATTGTAAATGAGTACGGCTGGTAGCAGTACAATCATGACACTTGCATCCTAGGGCTGCTTCACAGACATTCCTTCTCTCTGGAATATGTACCTTTTCCTTCTGCAGTAGTATGAAACTCATAGGAGGGATTGAGTGCTCTTTAGTTTGTACTAAATCGCAGTTTCATTCTGATAGCTGTTATAAAGAATGTCTTTATAGTGTGTTGGCTATGAAAAACTTATTTTTTTCCCTAATGCTTTCTGCATATATTCAGTAATCCATTGTATCTTTTATGGAGGTGCTGCTCTGCTAAAGTTGGGAAGAGTTAAAACGTATGTAAATATAAGTACAAACTGTCTAGAATAATTAGATTTAAGAAATAAGAGGCCTGTTTCTTGATTATAGGCATTACACAGTCCCCAAACCATTTGCTTCTTGGCTGATGATGGTATTACCTGTCCCATGTGTTTCAAATATGATGTTTCTTTTATTTTTTTTGAAAGCAATTTTAAAGGGAATCACCAGTGTTTGTAGCTTACCTGACAGGTTAAATATGATTTTTCAGGATGCTCCTATGTTCATCTCGGTATGATCTTATGGGCTACAGTATGCTCTTCATGAGGTCGAAGTACTTTGTCCATTAGTCATTGGAACATTACTGCCGCCCCCTGGAAGCCAGGAGGCATGATTACGAAGTCAGATTCCTGATTATTTTGGGAGAAGGCCAATGCTTTCTTCATGGTTTCCACCAAGAGAATTCCTTAGCATTCTTTCTCTAATCTACAGTAGAGAAGGTATTTGACCACTTTGCTTATGGGAGAGGAACCAATAAAACATTTTATGGACATGAACTTGGAAATGGTGCTTTGTTTCCTATGTATGATTTTATTTAGAGATCAAAGCATCACGACCTTGTCAGTCACTGTATAGTTCTACAATAACCCCAATATTTTTCATCTTTTCCATCTTCTCCTTTGGTGAATGGAAAAGGCTGTCTCCCTATTTCTCTTTAGCTTGCCCTCAGAAATACTAAGCTTCTATCCCAGATGTCTTGAGCTGTTTTGAGTAAAATTGTTCCCTGTCTGTGATTGTTGTGCAGCATTGACAAGCTTCCCCACTTCTGTTAATTGGTCTCCACATGTCAGAAGTCCTAGGTGCCTTGTACTCTTTTTCACTAGGATATGCAGCTGTGATCAGAAGGTGTTTCATCTTCCATTATTTTAGTGGATGTCTGTTAACACATTACAAACTGTGCTACTAATAGATTTGTTGTTGGGGAGAAAAGCAGCTTTAGGAAATGCATTTTGTACTCTTCGCTCACATATCTTGGGGTGGGTTTGTTTTGTCTTTTTTTGTTTTTAGTATGTTGCTTGAAGTTCAAACGTAACTTTTTGAAACTGCGACTGAAAGAATCTTTTATGGTATTTTCCTTTCCTCTTCTCCCCCCATCCCAGTCCCCCTCCAACATTATAACATTAGGAGGAGTCCAGTTGGTAAAGCATAATGAAATAAATGAACTATTGTATTTGTTGGCTTTCTATGAATAAGCTAGTATTCATATATTGCTGTGTTCTAATAATGGAATTCAGGTAACAGAGGTTAAGTAAGCCCAGGAGTATAATTAGAAAACAAATTTGTTGCTTGCAAACAGGGTACTGTGAATTTGATTCTTGGCTCTTTTTTGGGAAGGCGGTATAAAAGTTAATTTTACTGCCTTCTGGCTTAAAATACAGTAAAGGTTAAATAAATATGGAGCAGAAAAAAAAGTCTAGTAGTATGACCTATAAAAGTATAAATGGCCTAGTGTTCTCTTCTGTTTGTACTTTTTCAGCAGCAGTGCATAATTTTATGTTAGTGTGGTAGCGTTTAGTACTGCATCATATATGACTTCTGTATTCAAGAGTACATTCATAGCAAAATATTTGTTTGTGGTTTTTTTTTTTAAAAAAACCAACACAACAAAACCAACTCGCTTCACAGGAAGATTCACGATTGTCTTTTTTCAGAAATGCCACTAGGTGCCAGCAAAGGGCCTTTTCAGACGTTAGGAGCCAGTGAAACATTTTGTAGGAATTCTCAATCCCATTACTCTTGTAAGAGTTGGCAGTATATTCCCTTCTTGACATGCTGATCGTTTTATTTAAAAAAATTAAAAATTAAATATGTTAGTAATTAGGTATGAATGTATGAGACCGTTTGTATATAATTGTACAGAATAGCTTTCTTCTGGAATTGTACTTGGTAATCGTATTTCTCTCTGTGCGTACTTAGCTCGGTGCTCTGAATTTTGCATAGCTGGTCATATATTTGCATGCCATATTGAACTCTAATGAATATCTGCTTATTGTGGTCTTCCATCAAACAAGGTGAGGTAGTTCAGTTTGTAAGGACACTTTGTTTCTGTTTAACAGCTGTAATTTGGAAAGGTTAAAACATAAAAGGTTAACATGGTGGTAGGCTGAAAATAAATGCCAAATTATTAATCAGAATAACTTTCTGTGATTCTAATTCAGTTGCACCTCACTGAAAATTATCAATTAATTGGCAGGACGGGTTTCTACTATGTGCAAATCTTCAGAAAGTGTGATTACTTAACAGTTTGTAGATTGTCAGATAATCCCAGATTTCTTTCAAGTTTTATTTAAATAGTGCAGAAATACTTTTTTTTTTTTTTTCCTAAGGAGGAGGAGGCTTATTTCACTGGTTTATGCACAATTCAGACCTCAGCAGTTTGCTAGCATGGTTACTATTTGGAAATTCAATCCTAGACTTGATACTCAATTATATGGGACTTCATTCCTACCAACTTCCTGTAATTCTAAACCTATGGGTAAAAATATTAGGAGTCATACGCTGCTGGGGAAAGTACGGACACATTGACTCAGCTAGTGCAGCTGCAGCAGGAGTTGCTGTTTTAAACTTGGAAGTACTGGAAACTTATTATTGTTTTCATTTATGCAAATTACAGAAGGTATAATTGAAACAAGGTCAGTAGTGTTTGTCAGTGTGTTGCAGCTGAGTTCGTTGGAATGTAAGTGCTTTGTAAATGAGTGCTTTCTGACTGCGAGCAATCAAAGACGGTCCAGAAACTGCAGTTCAACGAATGGCTGACTTATTTCGAGAGGTACAGTTTGTTTTTTTTTAACAGTAGTGTCTTGTAGAAATTAGGACAAAGACTGCAACTTTTATGGGCTTTTGCTGTTGTGATGTATGAACTCTAGGTTCTGTGCAGCTGCCTGTAGCCTTTCTGCTGAAGGATCTTTGTGGTTTTCATTTGCTAACATGTGTGGAAATGAGAACAAATGGCACGACGGTTAAGATTGCATTTTGCTACCCAAAGAAGTAGCACAGATCCATTATCGGAAACCTCTGAAGATGTTTTGGATAGTACCAATTGTATGTACTTCAAAAAATCACAGAATTCTGCACCTAGTGTTACACAAATGAAGCTAACTCCTAGACAAGTTGCTTATGCACCTGTAACGCAACAAGTAATTAATCAAGAGGAAAATGCAACTATTTCTTCATTGCAAATAAAAAAGAGCACCTCACTGCACATTTCCCTCCAGTCTGGAAAGTATGGTGGATGTTCTCGGTCCGGTGATGCTGTAGCTACTGATGAAGACACTTCATTCATTGGTATTGGTAATGAAGAAGGTTGTGGCGCTAGAATTGTGGTTGATCATCGATCTAATGATAGCCTTCTGAGCAGTACTGCTCTGTGCAATGGCAGTCTTGGCAGTATAGCAGCCAGTGACAGTGGATCGTTCAGCAGTGCCGGCAGTGATTACGGATCATGCGCAAGTACCACAAGTGATGGAGGTTCATATAGTAACAGTGTCTTCAGTGACAGTGGTAGTGGCACTTTTTCAACAAGTGATGGTACTTTCTATAGTAGTGTTGTATATGGTGATTCTTCATATAGAAGCACTGCAAACAAATGTAATCCCTGTAGGAACAACTCACCTCAGGAAACTCTGTGTCGAAGCAATACTACTTTTGACCAAGATGCTTTGTCAGTGAGGAAGAAAACTAAAATTCCACTGCGACGTTGTTCATCACTGGTTATTTTCCCTAGGAGTCCTTCCAGTACTCCTCCAGCTTCTCCAGTAAGCTCAGGTCAACTACCACATAGAGGCACCTATCAAACATCCCATAAACTAGTTATTTCCCCTAGTGAGCTGGCACAAAACGAAGATCAAACCATTTCCAAGGGATTCCTTTCAACAGCAGTCAATGGACTTCGACTATCTAAAACAGTTTGCTCTTCTGGCGAAGCCAGAGACATTCGACCGCTTTACTTTAATACATCACTACAGGACAAAAGTCAAGTTTTGAATAGTTCCAAGCAGGCAACTTGTGAAGAAGTATCTGATGGCTTCTCATGTGTTTCAGTTCATCTCACTCAAAGAGCTTCTGCATCAAGCAGTGAAATGGTTAATGGCTGTTGCAGTCCAGAGTTAAATCTGAACTCCAGTGCAAAATACCCTCATTTAAAACTGGCACGTAGCACATCTGCATGTTTACCCTCAAAAATAGATTCGGAATATCAGATGAATATAAACGAACTAGAAGGACCGAATGCACAGATAAGCAAAACCCACCATGTTTTGCAAAGAAGTGTTTCATTGGAAGGGTCACATCAAAAAGTTTCGTGCTGTTTATCCAGCCTTAAATACAAGTGTCACAGTGCAAGGACGTCTCAGTTGCACATACAGTTCAAACCTGGGAATGAAGGAAAAACAACTGGTGTTAAGAAAAGACACGGAACCTCTAAAAGGGAAATGTCTTGCACTTCTTTGTGGAGGCCCCATAAGGTGAGTCTTTTGCAATATAGAAAAATTTGACAGTATTTTACAACTGAAATTTAACTGGAAAATAATAAAATTTACAATCAAGACCTAAACACAATGATTTCAGAATTTCCTGATGATGTCAAACTGTCACTATTAGGAATTTAATTTTTATGTTATCTGTAATGTTTGTTTTTTAGATTTGTTTCTTAGAATATGGTACATACAGTAGCGTAGGTGAATAGGTCTTACAGTAAAATACCTGTATTTAATATATTA
This sequence comes from Tauraco erythrolophus, assembly GCF_009769465.1. Lineage (NCBI taxonomy): Eukaryota > Metazoa > Chordata > Aves > Musophagiformes > Musophagidae > Tauraco > Tauraco erythrolophus. The sequence continues at coordinate 15,069,824 of NC_141478.1, read as the reverse complement.
TAAACAATAATTTCCTGTTTACATGAACTCAAAGGGATTTTGTCGTCTGTTTATCTAGACATGGGAATTATTTAAACTTTAGGTGAAATTTTGTAGTTCTAAATACATAACTTTACTTCTCAGTAAATTAATAGTAATTACTAAATTGTTTGCATGTAAAATGGGCAAAAATTAGTGGATTACTGTACAGTCTTTTAGGTTTATTTCATATAGGCTTTATTTTACAGAGCAGTTTGCTGTACGTAGAATTAAAGACAAGTAATATTTGAGCAGAGAAACTGTAAATACTATTTGTTTCTGTATACACCCTGAACCACAGGAATTTTCAGAGTTTCCTCTCTTTTTTTTTAATTTTTTTTCTCTCCTTCCAACCACTACTGCAGCCTGAGCAGAACACTGTAACTTAATATCTCTCCTAACAACATTGCTGTTCAAATTATAGTATTTGCATCTAGAAGGCTTATATTAAATATATTTTTTTGGTAATGAAACTCATGTCCACCTAAACTGCAGAAGTGTATTTGCTTTTATTAACTCTTAAGGCAGTTTATATTGTTAGTAAGGCATAAGCCACACAAAATATGGATTTTAAGACTTGTTTAAATAACATTGTGAGGACTCGAATGCTCTGAATATTACATATTAGTTTTAATTGTGAATGCTGATAAAAGCGCAATTAATGTTTACCAAAATTGTTTTAAGATCTCATTCTCTATGAATTGACACTACTACCATTTACCTAGCATGCTTGTTTAAGCAAAAGGCTTTATGCTAACGATGTATAGATATGACAGTCCCTTTCTAAACTAGTAATAGGATTACCTTGGAGGTATTAGCCTGTAATTTTCAGTCTGTTGTTGTCCTTAGAGTAGTGCCTGATGATTCTACATTTTTTGACTTCTTATTGGTTAAAAAGAGTTTAAAGAAAAATGCACTTTCCTTCTTGTAAAACTGTGATCTATGTTTAAGCTTCATTGTAAAATCCAGTGGATCACAGGTAAGCACTATACATATTGTTTACAGATTCATTTTGGGATGAGAAATGACCAAAGTTGATGGTAAATTCCACAAAAAGCACAAACAGATTATGACATATTTTAAGTAGTCTGGATCTAGTTATTTTCAAAAAGTATGTTGTAAAAAGGAAAACACGTTGAGTCATGCACTTCAAGTGCATTTCTTGTCAGCTTGCACTGTTAGCCTCTGTGTTTAATCGCAGTTGATATGTAAGATTTTATATTTTAAAACTGAGTGAATTTTAATAAATTAATCTAGATAGAATCCAAGTTCAAGATTAGATTATTAGCAAACATTTCCAGAAAACCTTGTAGAACACTGGATTGACAATAGTTTGTTTCAGTTCTCAGAAGCAGTGTTTACAGTGGATTGACATAAAATCTAGAGAGACTTAACATTTTAAAGCACTTGATAGCATGCTTCTGTGGTAGTTGAGCATTTTTACTGTGTTAATGTGTTTTAAACTTCCCAAATTCTTAAGATTTCATCTTCTGACTAGGAGATGAGAGAGACAAATTTAAAAATAATAAATAATAGAGAAAAAGAGTCTGAATCCCAAATTGTTGTAGTTATCTTGTACTTTTCATGTATTTGCAAATATTTAGATTTGTGCTATGTCTACATATAAATTAAAAGATCTCTGACGTCAGAAAACTGGGCGCTAAAGGTTTTATAGCAGTACACTTGTTTCAGATTCCTTTATGCAACAGCAGGCACAGGAGCCTTCCAGTCCTGAAATGGCCCTTGCAGTCTTTATGTAAAATCAGTTTTTATAGAACATCCTATAAAAAAAGTTATCAAAATATTTAAAAGCTTCCCCCACCAAGCAAAAACCATAGTTGACTTTACAGCGGTTCAGCAATTCACTGGAATAAAATAAATAATTACTATTGTATTTACTATTACAGTCTTTGCGACAAATATAATAGATTCTATGGCAATCATTTAATTATGTAGTCCAGTTAATTATCATGGCATATTGTGACTCATTTAAAAATAAACAACTCCCAAAATATTTCTCTTGGCTCCAGTTAGTCTGGCCTAGTATATTGATATGCTGAGTCTAGGTTCAAATTTAACAGGTTGATACTGGAGTAGCATTTAGTAACGCCAGCTATCTGTACAGAGCAGTCATGAAATCAAATCAGTGCTTTGGTCAGAGACTAGAGTCCGAAGCAGCGAAAGGTCTGTGCATTCTCTTCTTACGTGCCAAGCTACTAGCCTTCAGCCACCTCATATCAGATTTCCTGCTTTCTATAATCAACAGCTTGTTAAAGGCTGACTTTTTTTTTTTTTTAAATCGAAACACTGTTTCTGTGACAACGGGTCTTGGATTATTTTTAATTAAGTTGAAAAATGTGGAATGGTGATGGCCCACATACCACTGCTGATCTTCACTGGAAACACATTGAATAGGTTCTGTAGTAGATACTGGAGTTTCATTTATGCGAAGAAGGAGGAAGAGGTAGTCCATGGTTGCAGCATTGAAGGCTGTCCTTGACTTTGTTTTTAATGTTTTTCAGTGCATTTATCTCTTGCTTAGGGCAGAAATAAATCTGCAACTAAAGCACTTTGTCATCGCAGGTGTGAATTGGGAGGGTAGGAGTAAGGGAACAATTTGCATGTAATTTTACATATGTAAACTTTAAGAGGTACAGAGAAAGGCAGAAGCAGTGACTACTATTCTACTTCTTGTAGACCATGAACAAACTTTATTTAAAAAAAAAACCCAAGCTATGTTAATCTCTTCGACAAGTATATTATGCTGACATCCCTCGACATTAGCCATTCCTTCTTCATCAGTATCACTGCTGATTAGATAATGTGAATGTCATAAATGTACTTCCAAATCTGTTTCAGCAACTGAATTTTATACCTTTACACCTTTAAAATAGTTTTTTATACAATTAAGGGAATTATTGTGTTATTTTCCTTTTGTTTACAAGTAATTTTACTCAAGTTTTGTCTCTAGTGAATGAAATATATGTTTTGAAGCAAAAAACTTCAGAGGTGATGTAAGATAACCAAACATTTTTCTACTATCAGGTTCATGTGAAGAAAACCTTTAGTTGGAACTCTCAAGCTTTTTTCACCTGATTCTGAAACACTACCTCTTGTATTTGTAAAAGGAGATGCTATTTGAGTCTTTCAGTACTTAATTTAGATTGTGAACAAACAGTAATTTGAGGGGGCTGTGTGTGAGGATGTTTCTCTTTGCTAACTTATTTCCCAGCTGATCTGAACATGCTGAGACCAGAATCTATGCCTGCACGATCTCGATCTCCTTGATAAATGCTGCACCACAAGTTAGCACTGAATAGTCTGAGGTTGTCTTCTCTCTTGCATCCTAAGTACAGAGCTTCTGTCTTAGCAAATGGTCCAACCAGGGAGAAGTGCCAAGAGAAGGGGAAGACAACTGTGGCTTATCTCCAGCCATCTCCATCTTTGCATATTGAGCAAAGGGGCTGCACAGCTATTGGTGACCCAGATCTGTGCAAGGAAGTGAGGTGGAAAGGGGTAGGTGAAGCAAAAGGTTATAGAGGCAATACAAGGCAAAGCACAAACTGACATCTCTTTAAGCTATTGTGCTACGATTACTTCATCACCTAATAATTTTCATATTGTTCAGTATTGCATATCTTGAATGATGATGTCGCAGGACTGTCTGTGGCACATTGCTGTGTCATGGTATATCAGTTCAGTCAAGGAGAATTGGGGTTGAAATAAAGGTGGTGAAGGAATCATGGTGAAGACTACATTAGACTTAAATCCCACGGTACCATTTATGTTGTCTCTCAGACAAATTTTAGAAGTTTGAAGTGAGAGAGGGAGAGAACTCTAAGAGTGTGATAGAGTCCTCAGAAGAGACATGCCACCTTCCTGGTCAGCCCTTATCTATATACTGGGCATGGTGTTGCATGATATGGAATACTTTGCTGGCCAATTGGCCCTCAATCCTAAATCTAAGTTCAAATCATCAGGGGAGTTGCGGGCCCTTTGTCCCAGCCATGCTCCCCCCCAGCCTGTTGTGCTCCTGCACGCTGGCAAAAACACAAAGCTGAACGGTCCTTAAGGTCTCAGTACCATCTATAAACATCAGAGCGCTATCAACATTTTTCTCATAACAAATCCCAGAATAAATCCAAAACACAGAGCTATTCTAGCTGCTAAAAAGAAAAATTAACTTTGTCCCAGTAAAACATATAACAATGACCTGTAGTGCTTTGATAATTTGTACTGATTTCTTCCTTTTGCCATCTTGCTTAAATGCAGAGTTTTATTAGAGCTTCTTCTCCACCTTTCTTCATGTGCCTTTAGCTTTTGATTAGCCATCATCTTCAGGGGGAACAAAGATTACACACGAAGGATGTGATAAACCTTACTGCCAAGACTAGCTGTGTGTGGTTGCTCTGTGGAAGCATTAGCAAAGGAAGCAATCAATTAATATTATTCCATATCAGCTCCACACCTCAAGTTTTTCTTTGTCAGTTTTAGCAAATTGTGTTTGGCAACAATGAACCATACGTAACTTTCAGAATATGATTGTGCTCTAAGAAAGAGTGTCTGGGCTGTAGCAGAATACTTGAATAACTGTGTATGTCAAAAGCTCTAGCACTTTGTAGTCACCAGCAAACACTACACATACACGTTAAGGAGGATTTTTATTTGATTGTGCTCTGCACAGATTACAATTGAGCTCATTCTGTTTATAGTCTGCAGCTGAACTGAGTTTGGGTAGGTTTCTCATGCCAACAAAAGGGGAAACTAACACTGCAAAACGATGCAGAGCAGAGCTTCTGAAACAGCTTATATAAATAATTATCTAGCCTTCAGGTTGATTCATGTCTTCTTAAACTACCATGAGACAGTGGGAAGCATTGATGGTGTGACATCTTTAATATAGTCACAAGCTATAGTTATTCTGTCTCTTAAGGCTTAGTATACATTTAAGAATGTGTTAAAGTAGGACTTGTTCCCAAGGCAAGAGAAAGACATTCTTCCCTTTACTCCTGACTAGGCAAATAACTTGCAGGCTTTCAGATATGAGACTATGATCCTTGCTGTATTTTTTTTTTAATTGGAATGGTACATCCTTTTTGCTTTCTGTGAGAAACTGGATCAACACTTTGGGGTAAACAAAAACATTTATTGGAAAATGTTATGGTGATGTAGAAATCATAGTCTTTGTAAGCATTATAGCATAAGACAGAAGCCTTAACAAAACTAGTAATACCTGCAAGTATTCTCCCAAGAGTTATCAAAAAGCTCAGCTATCAAGTTGTTGAAATACTAACTATAAATAATAATCTTTTAGTCTATTAGATTCCCTTACTAAAGGAAGATGCTAAGTATTATGCTGGTATTTTAAAATTATCAAAAGGGGAACTACAGGCTATTGCAATGGGTCAGTCTGGAAGAAAGAGTACATAGAGTAGAATTAGTAGACATATGATAGGTTTTGTGTTTACAAGGAGGGAGACTGAGCACTGCTTTCATAAAAGGAAGTTTTGTCTTACAAATCAGATTAAGAAATGACATGCAAAGATGGGTGAACTGGTAGCGCAGGACACTGAGCTTTTCAAAATATTTGACAAGAACCCTTAGCAGTAGTTCTGAAAAGCTACCCTCAAGACATAAGTGCAGAAAAATGTTTCCTCATTGATGACAACTAATTAAAAGATAAGAAACAAAAGTGAGAACTAAATTGTCACCCCTGAAGTTGCAGAAAATCTCACGGTAGTGAGTGCCTAGACAGTAGAATGGACAATTTGAAAATCAGTGTTGATAAATGCCAAGTACTGCATACAAAGGAAAAACAGCTAATGATGCATGTGCAGTAATAGTCTCCCATACTGGTCAGGAAATAGTTTATGTTGTGGTGAGTGACTCGCTGAAAATGTCAGCTCAAATCTTGTTGACAGTTGAAAGGCAAATAGAGGGTTAGGATTTATCGGGAAAGTAATAAACTAACAAAATTAAAAAAAAACATTATGGAATTGTACAAATCCACATATTTGCATGGCATGCATATTTCTGGTCATCGTTTTTTCAGGAACTATGTATAACAGAACTAGAAAAATACCAAGAAGGGTCACAAGATTGGGGTAAGTTTTATATGAGGAGATGCTAAGTAGACCAAGGGCTTTTCAGCTTTGGAAAAAAAAAACAAACAAGTGGTATAAATTATAAAACTGTAGTTCAGGGAAAGTGAATTTAAACAGAGGATCCACTCTTACAAAATAAAGCTGAGCTCACTGTTGCTAGATGTTGTGCATACAAAAAGTAGAAATGGATTTCCAGAAGAGGTTAGGTAAGTTGAAGAAAAGTCCATCAAAGGGTATTACATTATCAATATGTATTTTAAAGTCAGGATCAAAAAGTCCATGTCCACTTAATCATTAGAAGCTGGGGGATATATCAGAGGAGGTACTGTTCTCAACTGCTGGTTTTATTATTTCTTAAGCATCTGCTCTTGGCCATTACTAGGGAAAGGATACAAGGCTATGCAGAGTTTTAATCCAAGTACGAGGCTCTTTGGTGCCTGCTGGGGCCTTGCAGCCACCTAGGATCAAATGGTAGCAATGCTCTTTCAAGTTCTCCCTTCACCCTGGGCTAAGAGTGTTCTTCTGTGTTCCAACACATGTTTTCTCATCTTGCAGAAGTGGATGAATTTCACAGATTGAGCAAGCAAGCAAAACTGACTGGCCTTTTCAGGCGAGTCATTTGCTTACGACTGACTTTCACCCTTGTCTGAAGGGGACTGCCCTGCATTTCTGTTAAGTGTCTCTGTTTCAAGTGAACTTTCTTCCTCGCTCCCTGTGACGAACAGAACATGCTGATTTGGGAATGGAGCCAGCAAAATGTTTCTAACTCATTTCAGTGTTAGTTTATGGATCTATAATCATGTCTGTTTCAAGAGAGTACGTAGCTTGTTTTCCATCGTGGCAGTTTATGGTAAACTGAAAAGTCTACAGATAGATGCAGTTATTGTTCGAGACTTTGGGCCGCTTTCAGCTGTATCAACTGGAACATAAGCAAACAGAATTTAAGAAGGACATCAGCAAGTTCCTGGCTGAAACTGCATACAAACTTGAATTGAAGTCATTGATGTTAAGGCATATTAAAATGCAAATGGGACACTCTAGCTAGTCAGTAAGAGGAATGTGGGAAGAAACATAGAACTGGATTCTTTTAAGACCTAGATAATTTCTCTGGCAATCTGTCCTTTTCCAAGCATACGGGAGAAAGCCTTGTTCAGTAACATGAAAGCACAAGGGCTATTTGAAGAAAAATATTTCTAGAATTTGCTATGAACATCACCTATTTTTTAATAGAGTTTCTACCTTAACCAGTTGTAGTAATTGTTGTTTCTAGTAAGTTGGATTTGAACAAATATTTAGTTTATAAAGAATAAATCCAAAGTGATTAACATCTGGCAAATTATAGGCCAATAAAACCCGTGTCTAATGTGGGAAGTGTGATGTAACTTTAGTAAGAAATATTGTTGAGTTTATCTGAAATAAATTGTAATACTGCTTTTGTTATAAAAGTAATTGTGGGTGGGTGTCGTAGTCGCCTTGTGTCATATAGAGACTGAGGCCTCCAAGGTCAGTTCACGCCGACTGGTTTTGGACAGATAGGATTTATAACTTGAGCATAGCACAGCTTAAGACAAACTGTAATTTTGCAGCAATTTCTGCTGTAGCCATGTCATCCGTCTACATTTAGGACTGGCAGAAGTAGGTTTAGGCTTGAAGCTGGGAGAGATCAATAGGTAGGGCTTGGGGCTCCTGCTCAGATCAGCGGTGGCTGAGGACTAACGCGGAGTGCAGAACAGAACGTGGCAAACGGCAGCGTGGCTGGCAGTGGCTGCTAGCTGAGCGCAAAGGCGCAGGGAGTTCCTGAGTTAGTGCTGGTGTTGAATTTGGATCAACAGTAGGCTTAAGAATGCTTTTGGAAACTGTTGGACTAACTTTGGAGTAGGCTGAGGCCATTCAGCCTGTATCCAGCCCTGTTGTAGGTCCATGTTCACAGAAATTTCTTAGAAGGGGTCAGTTACTTGTACAGCCTGGGCTGACTGTTCAGGATTATATTTAAGGCTAGAAAAAGCAGCTTCCAGGCTCAACTTGATTTTGTGCATCTGTGTGGCACTGCACTGGACCTAACGAACCTCCCAGGAGTGAGACCATGATGCAGAGATGCTCTAATTGCCTGTCTGCCTTTTGGAGGCAAATTTTTGTTTCGTTTTTAAAATTCTGGTTTTTTGCTCTGAATAACAAAAAGTCAACAGTGTATTGAGTCCTTTGACTGGGTGTTTTAATTAGCCAGTGTGGTTAACATTTGTCATATCTGGTTTATCTGTTGCTCATTTCAGGGAGCAAATTACACAAGCAGTTTAACAGTTGATAGGGTTTTACATTTTTGAGTGTTTTAAGCTTTACTGTGTTAACTGATGAAGGTAAAAGTGCACCTGGAATTGTTACTACAAGAATTTGTTTTTCAAACTTTATTTGAAGTCTTAAGATTTGGCACAAAATCTTCCTCAAACATATGTAAAAATTTTTTTTCTATACTACTATGAAGTTAACTGACTCGATGTCAGGAACAGCTTGTCGAAATAGTATCTAATTAAATATTCAATACTGTTTTCTGATTTTTTTTTTTTGAGTGTTGGCTGCTTTAATGTAGGAGGCCAAATCTGGATTTGCCCTTGACTTTTCATAAAATGTAATATTTCTGCTTTTTATATGATAGCTTATTTGACACGTTTGTCCATAAAACCAAAGGAACTCAAGTTCCCGATGAATAAAATATAAGCATTACTAACTTTTGACTTGTTCTCTGTTTATGTTGTGCTTAAGTATGCTTTGGTTGCTTTAGATGACTTCTTGTCTTCCTGTGACCTACGTGAAAATGAACTCTTGAATGAAAAAAAAAAAGAAGTTACCTTAAATTGTTTTGTTAATGAACTTTTAAGCACAAGTTCTCTAATTACCCAACATTGAGTGGAGTAATATATGAATGTTGTTATAAAATTACTGTAGACTAAATATGAAATTTTAAGGAAGCTATCTATAAGATTCTGGTTCCATATGAAAAGTGCCACTTATAATTGGAGAAACAGATGGTATTTTTGCTCTGGTCTTTTTAGAGAAGCAGTGCTCTGAAAACGTCTTTGAAAGTGAGGGAGAATTAGTGAAAATAACTTCAGTGTCATTTCTAAATGCTGTCTGTTAAACAGATGGTAAAACTGCTGAGGCATGTTATGCTGACGCCTTGCTGTTGAAGCAGCCAGCAGGGCTGAAGGTCCTGCAGAGACATATGTTGTGCAATAACTATTGATCTAACAGTACGTATTTTCTCTACGTCGAAAATGCTGATAGATTCTTACATCTTAGTATCGTAGATATTGAGCATAGATGCCAACTAAAAATAAATGCCTACGTGTCATTAAAAAGAAAAAAAATCCCCATCTCTCCCTCTCTTAAAAATACAGTAGACTGGGACTTGAATGTATTCCATGCGATAAAGTTATTTATCGCTTTGCAAGACAGAGAAAACACTACTTTTAGAATCCCTGAATTTGGTAACATCTTAACTTTTTTTTTTTTTTTAAACTGTTATTTTTTCCATGATGAATAGCATATGCTGGCAGTATTTTATGGACGAAAAAAAGCTCACTTTTCTTGATTTAGAGTTCAAGAGAGCCAAATAATATACTCAGTGCAGCATGAAAAGAAAAATACTCGCAGTTGCTAGTGTAGCTCGGGAAAGTTTTTTTTCATTCTCATCAAGCTTGTAACTAATGTTGATGTTTGGGTGTTTAAGCAAGAAGAATGTTGGTTTTATAAGGGATCTATTGAGCTCTTGCTTTCTTAAGCAGCGATAGTCCGGATCACTGCTTGTTTTTTCAATTTGAATTGATACTTTATATTCCTTCCAATAAAAGCTGTGTGCTTTCTCGTTTTGCCATACAGCTGTAGATTTGTGTGCAAAGACCAACTTACGCACAACTAGATGTCTGTATAATCAGAAAAAGACAAGGAATATACTTAGGTTCTAATTCATGCACTAACACCAACAAAAATCAGTCACAAAAGTTTTCAGAAAAAATACCTGTTATTTCAACACCCTGGTCTTATATAAGAGCTGTTTCAAAAGGCGCTGTGGTGAATCCAGCAATAAAGGCAGGCATTAAATTCAGTTAACTGCCTTCAAACCAGATAAATTACAGGTAATGTTCTCAGTACTCTTCTTAAGTGTGTGACTCAGATAAACATGCTTTTTTAAAATCTACTCTATCCAGTTTCTGATGGGAATTGCAGAAAAAAAACAAAACAAAGTCTTAACTGTTAAGGCTTATTAAGTAAATATTGATAAAATAGATGAAAATGAGTTTTCAACTGGATTACTTTCTTTCAGTACTTTTCCACTTTGAGCCCTCACGTTGGCATAGCACTAGAGTTTTTACATGCATTGTATACAGTAGCTGTCTGTCCTCACGTTTTTAATAACTTTCTATAGACTAAACCAATGAATCAGTAAAATAAAAGGCCTCTTTGTTAATGTACTGTATCATTAATTGAGGTTTATGCACTTATGGTTTGGCAAGCAGAAAGTTTGAGTTCTCTGGCTGTTAAGAGATTAGAAGTTGACAAGAATTGACCCACTTGTCTGTCTTGAAAAAAAACTGGGATGCCTGGTCTTGTGAAACAGAGATCCAAACAGTTTCAAGTCCGTTGACATTTAATTGTTAATGTGTGCGATGTCTCTTTCAAAGCTTCTTTGGCACTTCTCTGAAGGCAGTCAGTCAGCTTGTCGTAGTGAGGCACATCGCTAAAGAGCGTTCCTGCTATCTGATCTATGTATTAGTTGTTTGGAGGTCAACAAAAATCTCTGCTGGAGGATTTTACTCTCTGGCTGGAGGCAAAAGTACTGTTAAGGGTTGGTTATCAAGGCTAGCTCCGCTAAAAATAGCGGGAGAGACACAGCAGAATAATAAAGTGAATAACAGGAGCCTGTACTAAAATAATGCTGGTAACAAACACAATGTTCTGAGGTTTTCTAAAATACAGCAGACTTTTGTCCCACATTCCAGTAATTTCTTTGAAAGGCATGTTCCACTTGAGGATTGCCAAGAACTTTACAAACACTAAGCCTTTTAACATGTCTAAGGTATGTGCCATGCCATTTTAAAAAGAACCTCATAGGCAAAAATGATAGCTCTATTTTTCCAGAAGCTTGTGGTCTATAATGATACAGAAAATTTTCCTTCAGTAGTTCAGGGAAGCTTCAGATTCTTCAGGTATGAAAACCTGTTGTGGCTTTCTATCTCAAATGAGTTTGTGAACTAAAAAGGTGGGTTTTTTGGTTTTATTTCCACTCCTCCGCCCTTTGAAATCTGAATGTAAGACATACACGCTACAAATTCAATTTACAGTTATGTGTCTCTAGATTTCTAGGAAGTTGTCATCTATGATAAGATCTGCAATCTAGTTGTGCTTTTTGGAGGTGTAAAAATTAGAGCTTTTACAAATGTGAGGCACTGGTTCTCCATACGTGTGTACGATTTAAAGATGAAATGGACAAACTCAGGACAACAGAGCTAAAGAAAGAAGGTACCAGAGTTATTCAGGGAGAAAGAACAGCTTCAAGAAATACCTGTAGCTTCTAGTGTCAGAGCTGTTTGGAGAATGCTGTCAATGGGACAAAAAAATGAGTACAATTGGACTGGAGTTTCAATACTGGAAAACGTTGGCATTGAAAAAAATATAGTCATGCTAGAAGAAAGGCGAAACACAGGGCTCTGCCCAGAGTTGAAGGGAAGAGAAGTCAATGAGATGCAGAACCTCATAGTGGAAAGTTTTACGGAAGAAGGCTGTCAAAATCCTTAGGTGATGAGTTCGAATAAAAGCTTCCAACAGATTTAGGAAAGAATAGGCACCAGATCTTTTGTTAGCTGGAAAAATCAGGAAGACTAGAAATCCAGAGGCCGCACAGGCTACTGAGGACCTTCACAATTCCGTACTCTTTCTTTGCAAAAAAGTGTAGTCTTGTTGTAGCATAGATTTCTTAAAAATGCCATTGGTTTATATGTACCTTTTAAAAATTTTATGCCCTCTTGATTTTAGCTCACGGGCAGTGATATGTCTTCTTGTTAAATGACCCGTATAATAGATTTTCCTGCTTTTGTGGAGGTTTGCAGAGGCTCTCAAATCACAAATGAACTTGAAACAAGTCAGCATATGCTCCAGTAATCTAGTAAGAGGTCAAGTAAAGTACTTAGACTGTTGGAAGTGTTTGTTGGCGAATACTGAAATTGCCTACTTAAATGACTAAAATCTGAACTTCTTTGGCAGGCAAAAATCAGTGATCAAAAGTCAGCTGTACAATGATACCATGTGTTTATTGTCAGTCCCTCCCCCAGTGTTGCAGGGTAGGCTGGAGGGAATCAGGCTGCAAAGTTGCTGTATTCTTAGTCTGGTCGTAGTCAGATGGTCCAGACATCCAAGTCAGGGCCGAATCTTTCAGTTTTTAGTTGTCAAAACTAAACTCCTCAATGTGTGTAGGCAAATGGCATTTTTGCATAGATATAATGAATTTTTAGCACATTTTCAGATCTCAACAGGAATGCCAGACAGGGGGTGGGGGAGTTGCCAAACTCAAAGCTCTGGCTTCCAGGCTTGAGACTGCTAAATTGCTCAGACTTCCAAAGCACTTACCACAGATGAAACTTATTTTTGCTTTGTCTTATTTTTGACGGTAACTGTGTTATTTTGAAAAGGAAAAAAAAAAGTTTATATATGCCTGTTTTAAACAGCTGCCTAGGCTTATAGAAATTGTCAGGTGCTCCTAGGAGGAAGGTCTTTAGTTCTCTGTTAACGTGTCATAAATGTTTAGTTGCTTAAGCATATACCAAGACAATTATTTTACTGAAACAGCTAAGGAAAAAAGTGTCTTTATTCTTTGCTGTTTAGGATGATGTTTCTACTGGAGATGCTGACAATCTCACTCCTGATGCTGAACAATTCTCTCCTACTTGATTAGCATTAGTCTATATGATTTAAAAACCAATCTAAATCTCCACCCCCAGCTCCCTCAAACTTCATTTATTTTGAGGAAGGCAGAACTGTCCAAGACTCTGACTGTTGGGTCAATCAGAACGTTCTGTACAGAACGAGTTTTATTGTCTATAATCTAAGAGTGCCTTCAGATTCTTAGAAGGCACTACGATGCTATCAGGGCTTTGGAACAATGTTTGTAAACCACTTTGCAACTTTAAACTTCCTGTGTTTGTTTGTTTTTATTTTCCATAGACTCGAGATGATTTTCTTGGGCAAGTGGATATTCCTCTTTATCAGTTACCGGTTTGTATTTTTTGTTTGTTTTTTGTTTTAAGACTGCGAAAGGGAAAAATTATTCTATATGCAACTGTATTAGTCATTTAAGGAAGTTAACTGTACTGATAATGTAAGTGATTAAATTCTCCTGCTCTGTGGGGTTTTTGTTTGGTTTTCTTTTGTGGATTTGTTAGGGTTTTTTTAGTACTGGTATTTACCAAAAAATGTAGATTACCTTGCGTTTAGATATTGGTTTCTGCTGCTATGAGAGTACAGTGCAATGTCTGATATACAAGAGAGCATTTTTCTTTCTGAGATTCAGTGTAATAGTTATCACATTCAGTAAAATTTAGACAGCTTAATCTTAGGACTTTTCCATAACAAAGCTTGACTGTCCCCAAAAAATCCTAAAATCGCTAACTTAATAATGTTTAACCTTTTAGATTCTGGATTTTTTTTGTTTCTTTCCAATCAAATGTTGACAAACATTAGATTTTTTTTGAAAATACTATTATGGAATTAGTTCAACCTGTGAGGATTACATCATGCACAGTTCTCAATTAAAAGACCTACAAATATAGCAATTGCAAGGTTTTCCTCATATTATACAGTAATTCTTGCAATGGTTAAAATTTATTGATTAGTGAGAGTCTAGAGTAACTCCTTAGAATTTACAAACAGCTGAAAAAGGAAAAAAAAAAGACTTATAAAAGAGATTTACAAATGTTCCTAAACATGTAGTATTGTAAAAAACAAATGTTTTTGTAAGAATTGCAGAACTTCAGCTGGATTATAAATATTTATGTTAACCAGAAAAACAGATATCAATGTTTTCTTTAATGATCCCTCATGTGTATTTCTCTACCTGTACCTGGGATGTTTATTTGCCTCTGTGCTTCTTTCTGTTGAGCAACTTCACTTTTGTGAATCAGAACAGAGATGTTCTCAGAACGGATTCTTCTGTGATGATTTTTTTATCCTAAGTCCTGAAGCTAGAAATGGCTTTTGTATGTGTTCTGTGTAAAAATATTTGAAAAATACTGAGGGAGGAAAAAGAGTTATGGTAGATCTTTTAAATGTGAAAACTGAGAATCTGTTTCTTAATTTCAGGCTAAACAGGTTTTATTCTGTGTTTTAGAAACTGTAATATATGTATACACTTAAAGGTAATCTTTTTTCCCTGAACTGGAGAATTAGCCTTATTACGAAGATTAAAGCTGGTATTGTTATTACTGTACTCAAACCTGTAATTTAGATTTTAAAATCTTATGTGGCCCTGAAAGAATCTGATTGTAAATTTCTGATAATTTTTTTAACTTCAAGTGTTTGATACAGATTGTTCTTGAAAAAACTTGTCTTATTCCAGACAGAAAATCCAAGTATGGAGAGACCATATACGTTTAAGGATTTTGTTCTTCATCCAAGAAGGTTAGTAAATACCACATAAAATTCTAACTTTTATATCTAAACAATACTGTTACATAATTACTTGTACTTATGTAAATATTTTCTAAATTTTTATGTTTTCATCAAAGAAATCTGAGCATCAATGGAGTAAGATATTTGTGGTTCTACTAAAAAGTCAGTATTTGTTTAAATACTTATAGATTATTTGGTAAGAATAAACCACTTTTCTCCAGGCCGTGATATAATTCACATTATAACTTCATCTGAACAATTTACTGTTTTACTGAACAGTGAAGTCAGTGACCAGTGTTATGCCATAACACATTTATCTCTTTTCAACTTGAAATTGTTTCCTGCCTTCCTGTCCCTTTTGTTTGCCTGTTGCATGTAAGCAGTTTCATGTGCCCTTAATTATAAACATAACAAAACTTAAACTGAAAAGCTGTGTAACATTTAGGAAGGCCTGTGTTGGAAAACAAGGAATTTTTCAGTGATAGGTAACACTTTGTCACTGATATTAGTGTTATGCGTTTCATGTTTGTTTTTGAAATGTGGATTCTTAACCTAAATCTGAGTGGTTTTTAGTAGCTTTTATTAGAAACAGAATACATAACATACAGGTCAATGTTTTTCAGATAATAGGTTCCAATTCAGAAATAACATCAGAACATGTAGAATTTATAGATCTTTCTCATCGACACTGGTAGCAGAAAAAGTATTTTTAAAGTCTTTTACACTTCTTGATTTTAAGCAGATCAATGATTTTAACAGAGTTAGTGACTGTCAAGTTTCACTTTGATCTCCTATTTTTCTGTATTTAACATTTTCTATCCTGTAAATGAATGAAGAATAATATTTATTGTCTCTATGTAAATTAACTTCAATTGTTTTTGTTAGTCAAGGACCTGATTTCCTGCAGTGGCTACCACATGAATTTGACAATGCTTTGTACTAAGAAATACTGCCACAGGTTCAGGCACTTTTCTGCCTTGAAATCTTATTAGATGCTTTACTGTTAATAATGCACGTTCTTAAATATTTATAAAAAATCTATATTTGCATTTACTTAGACAGGAATATGAATACTAAGGTTACTACCTTCCCAATACCTCATGCTGAGTAAGAATTATTAACATGTTAATACTCTGAAATTAATTACTTTAACTATTGCGTTGGAAAGTAAGACAGTAGGTTACTTCCTCTTTCAAAGGGATGTAGGCTTTTCTGAAACCCAAATACAGTCTGAATGAATGTATTTATAATCCAACAAGAAATATTTTTCTGGATATCAGAAAATCTAATTCACTTCTACATGAAAAAAAAAGAAAAAAGCAAGGCATTTGACCCCAGTGATTGGGGGGGGAGGATTGTGGCCCAGGCCCCCCCCCCCCCCCCTTTATTTTAATAAGATAATGTGCAGGTATCCAGTTGACTCACTGGTGATATTTTCAGGACTCTTATTTTCTTTTTTTTATACCAATAGTCAAACAAATGAGATAATTTGGCAGATTTCTTTACCAAGTGAAATTATTAAATAAGATCAATATGAGGAAATCCTGTTTTCAGACTTCTAATGATGCATTAAGCTGAATATAGAGGGGCAGATGCTGCAGTATTTAAGCTTGCTGTAACTTAAAGTTTTAGGAAAAGTAGTCCTGTAGGTTTAAATAATGCTCGATAGATTGCACACAGTCAAATGATTATAATTATATGAATTAAGTTGTCATTATTCTCATTTTTTTGTTCTTTATTGTTATGCATTGGATACTAGGGAAGTTTCAGAAGAGTGAGTTGGAAGGAAAGGTTTCTTGTTGTGGTACATAATATCAAGGTGTATTCCAAAGTCTGAAAACTCAATACCATTATAGAACTTCATTAGTTTAAACTATAAAAAGCCAAGTTTGTGTTGAGAAACTTGAGAATAATCCTTTAGCTGTGCTTGTTCAGCTATTTTGTTTCCAAGTCACAATTTCATGAGTGCACAATAAGAACATTTTATTTTCTCTTCTGCAGCCATAAATCAAGAGTTAAAGGCCACCTTAGATTAAAAATGACTTACTTACCTAAAAGCAATGGGTCTGAAGAAGAATCCACAGAACAGGCCGAAGAATTGGAGGTGGGAAAAGATGCATTTATTGCTGAAAAGCCTAGCAAATGGTTGGTCTTCAGCTGTTAAGGGTAGTTACAGTAAAAGTGAATGCTAGGAGTCAGTAAGCTATAAATCGTGTTTTAGAAACAAACCAGTTAAAAGTGATTGCTTATATCTTATATAAAAGTTTCAAGTCTGCACAAAAATTCTGGAGCAGTTTTTCTAACCAAAGGAGTGACTTTGTCAGTCTATCTAAAAAAGAAAACATACATTATGGTTTGGTTTTGTTCTGGTACTGACTTGCCATATGTGTGTGTAACTTCTCTTGTTTTGGAATTAATGGTATTATCTTTGCCCAGTATTTTTACTGCTGTTTAATGTTGTTTGACCCGAGCCAGCCAGACACTGGCATCTTGCTGGTTTTAGAATTTCAACTCTCTCCAATTTATAGGGATATTTTGATCTTAACTACTTCACATTTGTAATCTTTTTTAAGTATGTCCAATATAGATCAATGCATTTCTTCTCAAGACCTTAAACAACTCTTACCAGCATTACCACCTTTGCTGTAATTAAACTTTCTGTTACAAAATGGTATGCTCATCTGACTAGTGCATTTGCAACATATGTATGAAATGAATTATTTTTTTAAAATCTATTCTATGAATGCTATTTATTTTCCTGAACAACTTTTCATGCTAATTCATTTAAGGAGCTTGAGTTAAAAATAAGATTTCTGCATGTATCACTTGTCCTATCGTTTCTTGAGAAATACACACAGTAACACCCAGAGCCAATCTTACTGGCTTAAGTTGTAGTGGAACTGCACCTTAATAAAGGGGAAGGTTTAATAAACTGAGATATTTTTTCAATTTTGGTAATATTAATTAAAGGTAATTGATATTATATCTCTTAGCCTGGCTGGATTATACTGGACCAACCAGATGCTGCTAGCCAGCCACAACAGCAGCAGCAGGAATCTCCTCCGTTGCCTTCAGGCTGGGAAGAAAGGCAAGACATCCTTGGCAGGACCTACTATGTTAACCATGAATTCAGAAGAACACAGTGGAAAAGACCAACTGCTCAGTATGTCCTTTGGCCTGACAATTCGAGTCTTATATTAACTAGTTCACTCTGGTTACATTGAAAGCAAGAGAACTAGATAGCGAACAGCTTGAGAATTAGTGGAGAGCTTTCCATAGCTTAACCATCAAGCCCACATGTAGTGGTCACTGGCTAGTGGTCAATTTAACTGCACAGTACTCTTCCTGTTCTCTGGAACTATGCATTCAAATAGAAACTGGTTGCAATTTTAAGAGATAGTAACTATAGTAATGAAAAGAAAATTATTTTTCAGCTCTAAGCCTGGTTCCTCCTTCCCAGCAGAGACTGCATGAAATTATTTACCTTGTTTTTTTTCAGATTTTGTTTTTTTTCCCCCCTTAGAGTGTGAAGTACAAAAACAATACCTGGAATGCTATCTGGTTCTTTAGTTTAACTTACGCTTCATTTGACATGAATGCTTATGCTTTTTAAACAGTTTACATTAATTTTATAGCTCGTGACAGTTTCTTTTTCTTCTGCCAGAATGACTATAATGTGTGTTTTTGCCGTTAGCCTAGCTTACTGTTGAAAGACAAAATGTGGCTACTGTATGCTGACTTGTCCCCTGCTCCCCCGTAGGGACAATGTAGCTGTGGCAGATGTTGGTAGTGTGCAGTTGGAGGCTCAGCATGTGTTCACTCATCGGCGACAGATATCAGAGGACACAGAAAATCTAGACAACAGAGATTCCCCCGAGGTAAAAACAATCTCTTAAATGTTTCTGAAATTCAAGTAACTTCCAAATCTAGTTAAAAAGCTTGTCTTAACTATTTATAACTTGGAACTACTTTTTAAAAATGTTTTTTCCTTATTTTCTTTTTAAAGAGCTGGGATATTATAACTGAAGATGAGGCAACAATGTATAGCAATCAGAACCTTCAAATACCCCTCTCTCAGAGTAACTGTGATATACAGACTCATCTTGCAGAAGAATTGAATACTAGACTTACTACCTCTGGAAGTTCAGCTACTGGCCAGCCAGCAGCCTACACTGTAAATTATTTTTCTCATTATTCTAACATACAGAAATATCTATAATATTTTGCACAAAATGTTACTACTGATAGAATTAGATTCATAAATACTTCATATTAACAGTTACATTTTTGATTTCATCTCAAACGTAGATAATTTAAGAATAATGTTTTTGCTATAGAACCCCATCTAAGCAAGTGTTTTATTCTTCCCTGCTTTGCTTTTATTCCTGCCTGAGGTTAAACCAGACTTGCATTAACTATTTTTTCAGTATATAAATCTACCTCTTAGTCTAGTATCATACTGAGTACTGCTGAAAACTACAGGTGAAGGAAGCTGTCTATATCCTGAAAGATTATTTCTAAGGGAGTTGTGCTATATTGGTTACTTTTTCCAGTAGGACAAGTTTTAAGATAACTCATTTTTCATTGTTAATATTGAGATAAGGTTTTACAATTGGGCTGAGTAAACCTGGTGATACCATAGCAGTGAAAAAGGGACCTCGCTCATATAGTTCCACAGCCCTTGTGCCAGTTATGAAACTTGTCCGACCTCTCAGTGAGTCTGTTCTGCTTACTAACCCAGCAGAAAACTATTCTCTTTTTCCCCCAACTCTGTTTTTTACTGTTTTAACAAGCTGCAGCAGCACCCTAAGTTGTCTGACAAATACTACGCTGGCAAAGGGGAAGCAGGAGGAGTACAGAGTCAGGAGTGAGACGTGTCTTTTTGATGATAGCAAGCAATTAGATAAGCTCAGCTGTCTTGTGAAACCCAAGCTCCACAAACAGCCTTGTAACCTAATATGTGACTTGAGAAATCCACTGTCCATTGAGGAAAGCCTGTAAAGGTGACCCAGACCATCTAGTCTGTCAGACTTTGGTATTTAAATAAAATCATTAGCTTTTGTGATGCTAAGAATGCTATTCCAAATGTAGATTTGGAATTGACTGTATTTTTCTAAGTTTGTACAAAGGCATCACCAGTGTTGCTGGAAACAGCAGAGTGAGACTGAAAAGACTTTAGTTGATCTCTGCTATTCAGAATCCTTTGGATAGCAAGAAAACTTACTTCAGCTTGCTCAGGTGGCCTAAGCAAAGGAAGAGGGAGATATTCAAATTATTTGCAAGAGCCAGCTAGAATGACAATCTTGCCTCCCTTCACTGCCATCACCCTCAAAAAAGTAAATTTAAAAACTTAATCATGCTTTTTCTTTGAAGTATTCTAAAACAGTATGTAGATAGGGAAAAATCCTTCAAATAATCTGGAAATTTTGGAGCAAGATGAAATATAGTTGCTTGATTGTAGCAGATGAGGTCTAAATGTGGCTCTAGGCAGAAAGGTAGATGTTTATGTAAAGTCCTGGGATTTAATTACTGTTTTCAAACTGGATGTCTCAGACTCTCATATCTTGTCATTATTAACTTAATCTACTCTCTGAAAAGTTGTGTTAGTTCTAATATATCACAGGCTTTAATCCACTTACAAGATAACGCAGTAAGTTCTGTACGGTAAATTCAATTGTAATGTAACTCTAATGTTTTAAGTGCCAAAACGTCTATGATAGAGTTTTCAGAACTTTTACAAGCCTCCGTATTATTCTGTTGTAAGATTATAATGGACACTATGAACATAATGTTTCTAGCAGTGTTAAAACAGTAGTTTCCAAAATAGTATGTTAAATGGACATTTCAAAAGAAATAAGTTGCATTGTTCAAGATGAAAACTGTAAAGTGTTGTAACCATTGTTGACTGTTTGCTGCCATCCTTAAAGCTGCAATAATAGCTAATATGTCATTCCTCTTCACTACTTCAAGAACCATTCCAGCAGAAGAGGTAGTCTGCAAACATACAGAGTTGAAGAGCAGCCTGCACATCCAGTGGTATGTCATTTTCCAAAAAAAACAGGCTTGTGTAGCAGAGAAGTTGAAGGATTTTCTTAATGTAAAAGGTTTTTTTTAACTATGTATCATGTGCTGACATTTTAAATGAGATTTGGCGGCCTTCTGGCATCTGTCCTGACAAAATTGAAATTATGATTCTAGTAAGATTGGAGTTCCATTGTAAAACTTTCATATTCCAACTTTCTGGTTTTGGTTTAACATTAGCTCAATACATGGATAAAACCTGCAAAAAGTAGTAGTCTTCCCATGAAGATGTAGATTTTGTTTTTCAAGTTGTTTGCTTTATAATTAAAAGATGTACCACCATCCTTACGTTATGTTTTCTTGGTGACAATGCAAATTTACAATGAGCTCATAGCCAGAAGTACTAGGCTGGATCAGCAATACCTAAACCAGGTATACAAATGAATCCTCTTAGATAAGGATCTTGAATTAAAAAAAAAAAATTTTTGTACTTCATACTATTCAGTAAGGATTTAAACACTGCTTTTATATTTTATCCAGTTTGTGCAAATCATTGACCTTCTGGATTAAGTTTCGTTTTGTTGTTTTAATTTGACAGAGGAAAGCCTTTTCACAGTCAATTTCGTACTTTTCTAAACTGTTTTTCTTCTGTTATCACTAATATTTAGTTACTGCCCACTTCATCTGGATTACCCCCGGGCTGGGAAGAACGACAAGATGAAAAAGGGAGGTCATATTATATAGATCACAATTCTAGAACCACTACCTGGATAAAGCCAGTTGTACAGGTACTGTCTGTCTTCTAATTATCAATATTTATTCATTTAACCTTTTAAACATCTCACATAATAGAAGTAAAGTTTAGAGGCCTCTTTGAAATAGAATATGTGAAAGGCATAAACTGGTAAAGCACTACATAAAATATCTGAGAGAATGCAATGAGACTTAAGAAAGTAATATTTATGGCCACTCACTCTACTATTAGTGTAACAAGAAAGTCTTCTGGAGAATGATGGCTGATTGAGAAGCCTGAAAGACTTCTTTTAACTTTGGTAGCATAATTAGTGATTGTTAGTCAATGTCGTTGATATTAAACTAAACAAATCTATGTACTGTCTGGCACTTGCTTTATGAAACTGCTGTCATGAGTCAAAACAGGTTAACAGAAAAAAAGATACTGCTCTACAGGACTTGGATTTTTTTTTTTTTCATTTACCATAGATTGCCGTGGAAGCAAGTCAATTGTCAGCTGCACAAACTATTTCTATAGTAAGACAACCACAAGCAACATCAAGTGATGCATCACAACAGTCTTCTCAGCAGCAGCCCGAAATGGAGCAAGGATTCCTCCCTAAAGGCTGGGAAGTCCGACATGCACCCAATGGGAGACCATTCTTTATTGACCACAACACCAAAACTACAACATGGGTAATGGAAAATTGCTCTCATGAACTGAAATTCTAGTTCCTGTCAAGTCAAAGCTTTGCTGCTTTCAGCAAGCTTCCGTAGATTTCTTTAGCGCCAAGATAGCTGTGTCATGTCTGGTGAGGGACATATATAACAAAAATGCAAAGTTATTTAAAATATCTATCATGAGTAGAACATTATGAATTTTACAGACTGTATTGGTGCTTGAAAGTTTAGCTTGGAAGGAGGAAAATAGTGATGTATATAAGAATCTGCTTTACACATGTAAAGCATCTCCTAAATGACACTTCTGTCGTAACTCTAAAACTGTGGTAGCTTATATGTGCTGTTAATAAAAATCAGTTTTGTAAACTTACCTTCAACAGGAAATCCACTACCTTGAATTTATCACATGGTACAGTGCACAATGCAAATTTCTGTGAATTCTTAAGAAAGCAGGCCAGGTGCAGCTGCAATATGGATGAGGGAGTTGTACAGCTACAGTTCCACAGAGTGGCACTGCACACTGCTAGGCAATGCTGATAGATGGACTTAAGCTTTTAAAGAGTAGGTCAGTATTACTGTGAGATGAAAGAGAAACAGAGAAATGCATTAAATTGACTCAAAATGTATATTGATTTCTTCAGGATTACGAAGAGATCTCATTTAACACAAACACTTTCCCCTTACTCACCAAAAAAACCCCAAACCAACCACCCAACCAACAAAAAACCCAACCACCAAACTGAAAAAGCACAAGATGTGCCAGAAACCATGTGGAAAGATTAATTTGAAACAATTACACTAAAACCGACTTGAATGAGGGATTTTATGTATATAGAAGTATATATATATTTATTATTTGTATATATTTTCTTTATATATATAAAAAATAAAATAAAGTGTGAGGTCATTAGAAGATGATTGTAAACTATTGGAGGACTCAGAATCCCCAAGGAGCTACCTAGCTGCAGAACATGCAACAATTATCTAGTTGGTACAAGGTATATTCTTTACACAATCATTAATAAAGAGAAAAAAAAAAAAGCAAAACAATACAACAAAATGATTTTAATACATTGCTTGTTTTGTTTCCAAAGGAAGATCCAAGACTGAAAATTTCTGCTCATCCGAGGAGAAAGACTTCCCTAGATCCAGTAGACCTGGGCCCATTACCAGTAAGTAAACTATTTTATACTTTTTTTTCAGATACAGCAATTTAAATACTTAAATTAGCACTATCAAAGCTTGCACATGAGAAAACATAGCCTGCTTTTTTATACAAAAAAAATCTTTATTTTGTATCACAGTGCTGAGAGTAGATGGAGGGTGGGGAATGCCCCCAGCTGCAGATCATGTTGAGTTCTGTGCAAACTATATGGTCAGAAATTTTTAAGTGTCTCCTTCTTACAGCCAGGGTGGGAAGAGAGAACTCACACAGATGGAAGAATATTCTTCATAAACCACAGTATGTACAATGTAGTATTCTCCCCTAGTCATCATTTTATTTCTGAACATTATCTAAATTAATGGAACTGATTAAGAAATGTCTTGCAGATACAAAGAAAACACAATGGGAGGATCCTCGACTGCAGAATGTGGCAATTACTGGACCAGTAAGCTTTCCTCATGTAGCTTTACATATTTTTCAAGAAAATTGTTAATAAAATTCAAACAAACTCTTGTCATCCATCAGATACTCAGTCTAGAAGATGAAACTTCCAGAGTGTTCAAACAAGGCTTTTTTATTTCTTTAAAAAGACTGCTTAGAAGGCTTTCTGTGGAAATGGTCTTTAAATGCCCAAAAGAAAAATCAGTTTCCATAGTAGCAAGAAAGTTTCCTTGTAGACTGGGAAGGAGGTGGGATTTGAAGTGGATAAAAAACTTTATTTTTTATCTATAGCGTCCAAAAAACCTAGCTCAATTCATGAAGTAAACTTGAAAAAAAGGAAAAAAAGAAAGTATCTTTAAGAGGAATGAATTTCCAACTGAAAAATAATTATCTAGCCTTGATACTTAATCTGAAGTGCAAAATTACCACGACTAATTGCGAAGATGGTACACATTATAATTATAGATAGGTTTTAGTGTTCACCTGATATCTGTGTTTATTAATAGCCCGCATATGTAAACAACCTTCTCTGTCCATGGAAAATAGAGGTGTTTGTAGCCAGGTCTCTCATGATACAGCAAGGAAAGACTATGTGTTACGTAAGTCACCAAAGACATTTTGGTCACTTCGATTTGGGTCAGTCACATCAGCTAATAGTGAAGTACAGCATAAATTCTATGCAATTGATCAGAACAAATGATCTGAACAAAGAAGTACTTTTCATTCCAGATGTTTTGAACTGGAAAAACATATTTTTAAAAATTGAAAGTCTCCCCTGATACTTAGTAAAGCATGTATTCCTCTTTTCTTAGAACTTAAATTCATTGTCTGTGTTTCACAAATGTAGACTAGTTTATATTGCATTAATTGTTGGAGTATCTCAAGTGCATTTTTTTTTTTTTCAAAGGCTGTGCCTTACTCCAGGGACTATAAGCGGAAGTATGAGTTCTTCAGAAAGAAACTGAAGAAACAGGTTAGTAATCTGTAGGAATCCAGCAGAAGGTTAAGAAATTTGTGCCCCTAAACAAAGGAAGGCTTAGGTTACAGTGAAATGAAGCTGAGCTTTGTAACCTGCGTAGGGAAGATAGGTTTGCTGTCTGATCACAAAGACGTTTGTGAAGCAGTGACTTGGTAACAATGAGCATTTAATCTAACAGTAGGGTTTGTGACTTTGCTCACAGTCTCATCACTGCATAATCTAATTGAAAAAGTAGAAATTCTAAAAGGTTAAAAACCTTGTGAACTTGGAAGTAGGCTGGCAGCAGGGAAGTTTGGAAATCACCGATCTAGCATATAATAGTTTTTGAAACTCAGAACATGGAAACAGAAGCTGTCAGAATAGATTTTAGACTGTTCAGATAGAAATCCGTACTGTCGTCTTGATCAGGCTAGATGACTGTGATCAATTGTTGTAGCCTTAAAATCTTCAGTTCATGAATCTCACTTGCGAGTTCCAGTCGGAAGCGGCAGTGCCAGATACAGTTGTCACGCGCAGCGTGAAAGGCTGTAACTAGCATCTGAATATCCAGGTAACGATGAGTCTTTGCACGACTGCAGTCAGATTTGGCCTTCTTGGGAGATATTTTATACGTATAATAATATCCTTAGACTTCAGACCCATACTTCACCTTTTCCCTACCAAGTCTGTCTCTAGCCTTTCTGAAACCTGTACGTTTTGAGCTAATGTGTAAATTGCTCACAATTATGTGTGCACCACATTTTTTGTGTCCTTAGTCAAACAAGCTTGGCATTCATTCAAATGTCGTTATCCTAATTTAGGAAGTGATAGACAGCTCTGCCACACAATATAATTGTAGTAATTTAAGAATTAAGTACACATCTGGATTTTAAAGCGTACATTCCTATTGCCTTTTAAGCATTCATATATCTAAATAACAGTTAGGGTAATGAGTTGATTTGTATTGAGATTTAATTATTGAATACTATTTTAATCAACTAAGTTTGTTTTTAGTAATTGTTTTTATTATTGCTTGAACTTTTTTTCTGAAAATCTGATTTGCAACTAAGCACAGGAATATATATATTAAAAAAAAAAATCAGGATATTTACTGCTTTCTGAAATGACAAGCAAGTCCTGTATATTTCAGCCACCATGGAAATTAGAGATATAATATTATACAGTAGTTGGCAACTTGGAAAATGACAAATAAAGTTCTCCCCACCCCAAGAAATTATTTTTTGTTTGTAGTGTGGATCAAGCTGTTGTGGGAATATGTATAGGCATTACATGTAAAGGCAGCATTTTTTTTTGGAGGGTGGGGGGGCATTTAGGATGGATTGTTTAAGGAGTACAAGAAAATAAAAAGGAAGCATATCTGAACACATGCTCTTCAGATTGATTTCCTATATATTTCTGCATTCAAAAATTCATTATTTCTACCCAGTGTGTGACTAATTCTTTGAAATTTGAAGTATATTGAGTTTCATAATCATCACAGAGCAACATGAGTTGATATTTCCTGTTCCCACTTTCACTGAATTTCTCAATTTTGCCTGAAGTAATTGCTGAAATGAACTGGCTGAAAACAAGTGAAATCAATAAAGTACTCTGTTCTTATATAGTGATTTAATGATTCAGCAAACTTTTATTCCTGGTTTATTAGGGGCTTACTTTGAAAGCTAAGCAGCAAATATTACCTCCTTGGATATTTTAATTTAAATATTTTCCTATAGAATAGTAAATATGAGTCTTGTGATTTGTTCCTGTGACTTCAAATTTTAAGTGGACTGATTTTTATTTGACTATTGTAGGAATACTTGTTTGTCATGTATGTCTTAAGTGAGACAACAGGACTTACAGCCTTATATTTAGAATATTGAACTAGAAAGTAAAATAAGTCAAGTAAAATTGTTTAAAAATAATTTTTTTATAAATGCTGAGATTTATTTTCTAATCAAGCTTATAATATGATGAATTTTCAGTGTTAAAAAAGATTCCATGCCTTGCTGCATGCAGAACAACTGAGCATATGCTGTTACTAGTAAGAACTTATTTTAACCCTATTTTCTTGATATGAAATAGAACTTAGTATCTGAAACTCTCCATGCTAGTTCAATTATATGTAAATACAGCCTCTTGTCAATCAGATTGTGTTATGTGTCCAAATTATTTAAGAAAAGTATTTGTGTGCCGTTTTTCATCTGTTTACAGAATTTGCATATTCTGCAAGACTAAAAGATGCTGGGTTTTGTTCTATTGTTCTATAGTTCTTTTTGTTTTGTTTGTTTTTTAGAGTGATATTCCAAATAGATTTGAAATGAAAATTCATCGCACAACAATCCTTGAAGATTCTTATAGAAGAATTATAGCTGTAAAGAGAGCAGATTTCCTTAAAGCAAGACTTTGGATTGAATTTGATGGTGAAAAAGGTTTAGACTATGGAGGAGTGGCCAGGGAATGGTTCTTCCTTCTCTCTAAAGAAATGTTTAATCCTTATTATGGATTGTTTGAATATTCAGCTACGTAAGTAATCCAGGTCCAGAAGACATGAAGACTTGCTAGAGAAAGCAGATCAATTGTATTTCTCATACCTACTTTAAAAATGGAATTACTTCCCCCCAAAAATGTATAGGAGGGTTTAATTGTTAATAACTTCAATCTTCTGCACCTAGTTTGTCATTTTACAGAGGAATAATGTGGAGACAGTACCTGTATCTTTTTTTTCAGCAGTCTGACAAAAGCCATGTCTTCTTTGCATAGACAAGCATACACTTGCAACCATCTACTACTTACAGAAGAGGCAGTATATCATAAATAATGTGGAGAATATAATTCTGATTAATTTAAAATTAATAGGAGTTAAGCTTTTCTCTTTGGATTATCTCTAACTTACAAAGGTAGTTTGTGGTGTTTCAAAACGAACAAAAAAAAACCACAACAACAACAAAAAAATCTACTATCCTAATAGAATCTTCGATTGAGTGTGTTTAATATTAGATTAGTGATTTATTCATTTAAATGTGATTATTTTTTCAATTTCATGAAAAGTAATACCTGATTTTAACCAGTGATGTCTTTCAGATCTTCAAACGTGGTAGTGTTCCAATAGTACAACATTTTGTTTTTCTTTTCTTCCCTGCTCCCTCCCTCAACTTCAGAGATAACTATACTCTGCAGATCAATCCAAACTCTGGACTTTGCAATGAAGATCATCTCTCTTATTTCAAGTTTATAGGTCGTGTAGCCGGAATGGCTGTTTACCATGGCAAACTTTTGGATGGTTAGTATTTTCTTTATGTAATATGATATTTAGATTAATATTGTGCATATTTTGAATTTTAAGTTACGTACTATTCAATTTATTTCTTCTTTTTTAAAGCCTTTTTTATTCGTCCTTTTTACAAGATGATGCTCCAAAAACCAATAACGCTTCATGATATGGAGTCTGTGGTATGTAATTTACTTTGTCATCCTTACATTTACATGTTAGGATTTCATGTTCATATTAATTTTTTATATTTTTTTTTAATGACATTGTGAAGGTTGAAAGTGCATTATTGAAAGAAATTTTAGGCTACATCTTTTATAAGTCTGTAAGTTGTATAGGAATTAAAACTTTCAATGAAAATCCGAGAGACCTAGACTCTAGTAAAGTCAGTTAAGCTATATCGAAACTTGACTTTAAACTTTCTGTGATGTTTTCTTAAAATGCTTTTAGACACTAAGGTTTCTAAAATTAAATATCAACATATTTGTGATCCCTGTCTTACCCTGTTTTTTATATTAGTTTGTGTCTTTTGATTATTAAAAAGAAATGTATTATACTTTCAGAGACTGAAAATATTAATGAGTGATACAATGTAACATTTTTAGAGGAAAATATGGGTCTTAACGTTTTCTTCGTTTGTTTCCCTGATAATGGTTCTTATCTAGAGTAGTTGTGAGCAGTGATTTTTATTCTAGCTCTTGAATCTATTACTGGTTTTGCTGTCCTATAAGAATACAGAATATAGTTCCTATCTGTTTCTGAGTAACAGATTTATAGATGTGTCCTGATTTTTTTTTTTTTTTTTTAATTATGGATTAAAAGGGACCTTAAAGATCATCTAGTTTCAATCCCCCTGCCATGGGCAGAGACACCTTCCACTAGATCAGGTTGTGCAAAGCCCCATCCAAGCTGCCCTTGAACACTCCCAGGGATGGGGCATCCACAACTTCTCTGGGCAACCTGTTCCCGTGCCTCACCACCCTCAGAGTGAAGAATTTCTTCCTTAGATCTAATCTAAATCTCCCCTCTTTCAGTTTAAATCCATTGCCCCTTGTCCTGTCACTACACACCCTTGTAAAAAGTCCCTCCTCACCTTTCTTGTAAGCCCCCTTTAGGTACTAGAAGGCTGCTAGAAGGTCTCACATGGAGCCCTCTCTTCTCCAGGCTGAACAACCCTAAATCTCTCAGCCTGTCTTCATAGGAGAATTACTCCAGCTCTCTGATCATTTTTGTGCCCTCCTCTGAACCTGCTCGAGCAAGTCCATGTCTTCCTTATGATAAGGGACCCCAGAGCTGAACTGCAGGTGGGGTCTCACGAGACCAGAGGAAGGTGGAGGATTACCTCCCTCAACCTGCTGCCCACACTTCTTTTGATGCAGCCCAGGATGCAATTGACGTTATCTTAATTTTAATTTCCTAAGGCTCTCTGTAATAATGCCTGACAATAAAGGGAAGGTAACTACAGGATGAGAGACAGAGAAGACACCAAAATAACATTACTTCAGATAATACTGTGACATCTTATCACCATTTTGCTACGTGAGAGATTTTTAGTCCCAAGATTGCTGAGTCTTCAGGTTTCAAATGTCTTTAAAGGTCTTTGTAGCTTTGTACAATTTCAGAGTCTCTGCATCCAATACAGGATTATCTATCCTAGGTAGCAGCATTCGCTGGGCTGTAATGGAGCTTCTTGTAGCTTAAAAGGTGGCTGCTCTACTCTATATATGCTCTTTTGTAATTCTCTCTTTTAGGATAGTGAATATTACAATTCTCTGAGATGGATTCTTGAAAATGATCCAGCAGAACTGGACCTCAGATTTGTAGTTGATGAAGAACTTTTTGGTCAGGTTAGTATGGTTAAGTAAAGTAGGATATACAAAACATGAAAGAAAACATTTGACCTGTGAAATTGACTGATTTTATCTGTATGGTGTTAAGAAATACCTTTGACTCACAGTCATGTTGGTTTGCTCATTCACCTGCTTCTCTTAGCAGGCACATGCTCATGCAGTGCTCTGTTAGCCTGGCTGTGATGTGATAAAGGACTTGGAAATAAGCAGAGCTTTGAAAAATAGGTCTTGCTTTTTTGCTCAATAATACTTGTATTGAAGTGTTGCTGTGAATGCAACTGAGGCTAAAATGTCCATAGTCCCATTACTTAATCTGGAGTAGAGGTTGGTTTTATGTGGTTGGCTGGAAAGGATGAGCTCTTTTGGAAATCTTTGGAATCATAAATTTCACTGGGAGGTGGTGATAGGGTTTTTTCTCTAAGATGTACTAGAAAACTATGGAATAAACAATCTTGTTGTGTAGAAAGCTATCCAAGGTAAGTCATGTAGAAATACCACAGGTCTTGAACAAAAATTCAAAATTACAGGTGCCAACTAGATCTAAATAGGATAACAGCCTTTGTGGTCTTGTGTAACTAAAGTGATCTGAAGTAGAAGCATGAAAATGTACATCCGTAATGAACTGAAAATCAGACATTTGTCTACTAAGATTCTAGTAGTATAAATCATTATGTAACAGATATGCATATTCATTCACTTACTGGGACCATTGCTGAATCTGTTCTGTGTTTTTCCCTGAGATTTGGAAAAAAGGCTAAATCATTGAAGGCTGAATCATTGAATATGCAGTTAGTGAAGACCACGTTACTTATGTGCAAACTGAGGTGATTTATTGTAGCTGGTCAGAAAAAATGGAAGTTGCCCCATTGCAGTCCGGCATCCCTGAATAATACTTTTTTTTAATAACAATCCACCAAATTCTATTTATTCAGATGACCTGTGAAACTGGTTCTATTTCTCATAGTTTTCAAATTCTGTGTTTTTCAAGAGTTAACTAATATTAACATATGAATTCTGTTAACGTATGCATCTCGTTTAAGACCTATTCTATGTATTGCATTTAGACCCATCAACATGAGCTAAAAAGTGGTGGATCAGAAATAGTTGTCACCAACAAGAACAAGAGAGACTACATTCAGTAAGTAGTGGTCACTGTGCAGTGTATCTCACTGGGTTGCCCCTCTAGTAATGGGGGCTGTGTGTTAGTTGTGTAAACAAAAGGAAGTTGTTGCGTTATATATAAATGCTTTTATGTTAAATGTTTTTGGCTTTGTTTTTTTTACAGTCTTGTAATTCAGTGGAGATTTGTGAGCAGAGTACAGAAACAAATGGCAGCCTTTAAAGAGGTATAGTTTTAATTACAAAAGAAATTCTTCTAAGAATTTGTTGCATCTAATCTTAAGACAAGGTTTTTTGAACATCCTGAAGACCCATATATAATGTTATTCCTGGTATAAAAAATGCAGTGATACTGTTTGTAGTGTCAGCTTTGAATTGTTTCAGACTTCAAAATCTTTTTGGTATGTTTTTACTGAGGTGTTTAATTCATATTGAAAAATGTGCTTATTTCTCAATTCTGACTGACAGCTTTAGCTGTAGTGCAAACTATTTAATGAACTCTGAAGAAATAAAAATTAAATCTGACTAATAGAATTAAATTAAACCAGTTGATTTATCCCTATTTGTATAAAAGATGTTATATATATGATATTCAGACATATGTTTATCATTCAGTGTAGTACAATAAAGATGTGAGATAAGTCAGAAATAAAAATACTGTAACCAAACTGGGGACTGCTGGTGTCCAAACATCTGTATTTGAAGTATTACTTTGGTTCTGTTTACTAAAGCATCTAAATATCATTCTTAGTGAACAAAACTGCTTAAATAATGTTGACTTGATTTTTAAAAACTTTCCTCATCTTTTTAGGGCTTTTTTGAACTAATACCACAGGATCTGATTAAAATTTTTGATGAAAATGAGCTAGAGGTAAGTGTATCAAGGAAAAGAAAACACATTATGTTGAAACTTAATGTTACTGACCTTAACTTTGGTGTGTTTTTTTTATCTCTATAGTTATTAATGTGTGGACTGGGAGATGTGGATGTGGCTGATTGGAAACTACATACAAAGTACAAAAACGGCTACAACATAAACCATCAAGTAATACAGTGGTTCTGGAAGGTATTCTGAAGTTCTATTTTTTTGCATAAAACCTGTTCAAAAACTGCTGCCTTTCAGCTATGCGAGTTTATCATGTGACACCTCAATAGGCCATTAAAACTCCTGAGAAAGATAGTAAGAAAACTAAGGATGAGATGCATGCTAAGAATGTAAATACACTGATGATACTTGCTTTTACAAAAAAATCCGTGTCTGACTGGGGTAAAAATATTTCTGTGTAGGTTTTTCTGGCATGGTTACACTAAAGAGGTGTTAAACTCTTCTGTTTAATAAATTACAGGAATTTGGCTGCTAGTTCATAACATCAGGAAACTTCAAAGAAAGAAGGGGCCAAATCTTCAAGGGAAATATTTTAACAGCCTGCTAAGCCAGTAACCATACTCTTGTTACAGTGCCATTAAAAAATTGTTGACTTCAGAGCTTTTAGCAATAGGCAGAGAAGTAGACTATGTGTGTCACTAAAAAAATGCATATATATATATAAAGAAAAATGATGTAGAAATAGAAACTATGTTGCATAAATCTGCTAGCTTAAAACTTTAATTTAAAAAAAATCTTTAATCATTATCATACATAGGCAGTCTTAATGATGGACTCTGAAAAGAGAATAAGATTACTTCAATTTGTTACTGGCACGTCACGCGTACCTATGAATGGGTTTGCTGAGCTGTATGGTGAGTACTTACGATTGTCTTCACAGTTAAGTAACAGAGAACATGATACCCACGTTGTCATGATATGTGACTTCAGACATAGGCACATTAGTTTTCAAATTTTGCTTTAAAATGAGTATGTACTGGCAGTTACAAGAAGCAAAGTTAGATCAGAGTCACTTAGATCGCACATTCTGAAAGTACTTCATTTTAATTCTGTTTTTGGAAGTTTTTAAATGTATAGGACTTCTCAAATGAATGTGGATTTTAAACTTCTAAAGAGCTGCAAAAAACCCTGTTTAACACGTGATTGAGCTTGAAGAAAATTCTCAGTTATCTAAGATCTGGTTACAAAGACATGCTGGTATCAGCAGTTTACTTCAGATTCTTGTAAGTTCCCCAACTTTTATCTGCTCACAAGCCACAGTTGTACAGATACAATTGTTTGTAAGGTTATACTGTAAAGAAGACCACTGAAATGACATGAGTTTAACATGATGTCAAAAGAAAAGTAGTGATCCTACAGTGCAGAGACTGAAACAAGCAGATGGCAGCGGGGAGCAGACTTTAATACCAAAGCCAGAAAACCCACTGTGGAAAGACCACAGGCAAGTGGATAGAACAGCCCACAAAGGGTGGGGGTGTTTGCTTAGGAGACGTCTGTTTTCAGCTGCCATCAGCTATTATGTTTTCTGCTAGACTACTTTATTAAGGCTAAAAGTGCTTGAGATCCTATGCAAGTGACTGAATAGCCTAACTTGCATATTTGAATAAACATTTTATTCTTTGTAAACAAGACAGTGATTTGCTTATAAAACACTAGAATTGTGAACGAACACCAGCCACCATGTGTCCCCATTTCTCCCTCTCTTCATTTTCTTTGTAAATATTTGATTTATTTTTCCATTCCACCAGTGAATGAGTTGTGATTTCCAATGGGAAGGACAGTGCCCTCAGCAGAGTTGAGCCATGTGACTGCTTTTGCACCTCAGCCTTGGTACTGTTGGAGTTACCGCAAATGCTGATTGCAGTGGAATCCTATCAGAATTCTACTGTCTCCAGATTATTGTTTATTTATCTAA
Organism: Tauraco erythrolophus; assembly: GCF_009769465.1. Lineage (NCBI taxonomy): Eukaryota > Metazoa > Chordata > Aves > Musophagiformes > Musophagidae > Tauraco > Tauraco erythrolophus. Next base: position 15,036,008 of record NC_141478.1, on the reverse strand, counting down.
AAACACAACCAGAGATAGAACTAAGGCATGATATAGGGAAAGAAACTGTTGAAGCTCTTGGTTCCCTTCTGCCCAGGGATGAGGATATTCTTGGGCAGTCTTCTGGCCAAGTCACAGTTCCTGTAGTTCTAGTCACTCACTAATGAAAAATTCAATTAGCAGTTGTCTTGCACAGTGCTTTGTTTCCTTCTCTTAAAGTTATTTCTGCTTTACTGTGGCCAGCATGCCATCTTCACTAAACCCTAGTAATGATCACAATCACACTTCCAGTACCTGCTTGTATTTGAAGAACTATAGGTGGTTCTTCAGTGCTTCATGTTGATATGTGGCTTTTTGCTGCTACTGGGCTGCCCCTGTGTTTTTTCCCTTCCCACCTTCTGGCTGCAGTCCTGGAGCTGGCTTTCTAGCAGGACATCTCCCTCCCGTGGCCTGAAGAGGCATTTCTGCTCATAAAAAGGGAGTGCTTGGTGCCCGTGGACAAATCCACCCAAGTTTGAGAATTAGGGTGCTGAACAGACATGACTTTTATTTCTTGTCTTCCCCCCACCTTGCTTTGTCAGGCTCTAGTTAATAAGTTGGATAGCTAAAATGAAGATTTGTACTTACCTAGCTATTAAAAGGGAGTTTTATCTTCTTGTCACATGGTAGAATGCACTGTCACGGAGCTGCTTCTCTGCTTCATCCCTATTCCAGGCATTCTTACTAGTTACATTTTTCAACCAGCATTCTGTGTTCAAGAAACATGTAACCCAAGGAAGGAAAGTAAAGTAGAGGAGCTGGAAGTGTTTCCACAACTACTGACATATCTGTCTCGCTGATAATATTTTAGAATTAAATGCTCAGTGTCTCTTCTCATCTATCTAGTTCATTTACTAGGCTTGTACGAAGTACAGTTTCTGTGCATTCATTGGTGTTTCCTACCTTTTTGTGTATGGTAGTAGTTGTGAAAGGGTTTTTTCCTCCTCTTCTTTTATTTTAATCTTTAGGATGAGTTGGCTTGGGTTCTTTTTTTTTTTTTTCTCCCTATATATAAGTTGGCTAACATCATCTTCCAAAGCTACTTCTACAATGTACATTATTACATGTTATCACATTATTTCATTTTATGATGAATATCTATACATTTCTTTTTTTTCATATCTCCATAAACCCACAAATGAAATGTTTTTGAGTGGAGAATTGTAACTTATATAGTAATATAAAAAAAAAAAACATTTTGGAGGAGTCAAAAAAAGGAAGGTGTCTGCCTGCATTATAAAACCAAATTGATTTCATAGATCTAAAAGTGCTCTACGCAGCACTTATATCTCAGCTATATTTATAGATCAACCTGTTCTCATTGCTGCTGGTCATCTTTATTCGAAACATGTTTCACATCTTGCATTTCAGAAGCAGAAGGCTACTCATTCTTAGCTAGCCATCTGCCTTGGAATACAATTCTCTAACTGTATTGATGGTCTCCTTGTGGAATAATCAGAGGACACTCACCATCAGAAATAATCACCTGTTTTCTGACAAGATTGACAAGATTGTGATTTTTATTTTTTATCTTTTTTTAACTGCATAGTCTTCTCCAGACATACACAAATGCTTTCAACAGCTTAAGGAAATGTTTACAAAATATCCTTGGCATCCGGCTGAGAAACTTTCAGATATGATATGTTGTAAGACAGTTGCTGAAGGCACAGGCATAGCTGGAGCTGCACTTGCTAGCCAAAAAACTTCTCTCAGGTGCATATGACCCTGGTGTACGCATATGGTCACTGTGTTTCAGAAAGTTCTCAGTTACACTACTCTGTTCTTGCATAGGTAAAGGTGGACATTGAGTACTTTTCTGCCAGGTTATGTAACTTGGCACATTGTGATAAACATGTCTGAATCTTTACATGCAAAATCTATACAGTATAAAACTGTTTTCTGCGTAAAATTTTCAGTGCCAACTACTATGCATGTGTTTTTAGGTCTTCGATTTCTGAGTTTAAGGCATGAAAGTCTCTTGAAATTAATATATAGCAAGAAAGAATTAAAATTACCAGTGAATTGGGATTATTGACCATTACTGAGTATAGACTGTTTGATTCATATAGATAGCTTCCACTAATGTCAGAATTGGATTACAAAAAACCCAAAATATTTCATAACTTGAATTTCTAATTACAAAAGAACCTCATAATGGAGTGGAGATTCATGTGTTCTTTTCTGCAGGTTCAAATGGACCACAGTTGTTTACAGTTGAACAGTGGGGTACCCCTGAAAAACTGCCAAGAGCTCATACCTGGTGAGTATTTAATTTAGGTAAATTATGACCTTTAGTAAGAGTGATAAAATACTTAAGAGTTTTCATCTGTTTTTCAGCTTTAATCGCTTGGATTTGCCTCCATACGACTCGTTTGAAGATTTATGGGATAAACTTCTTCTAGCGATTGAAAACACTCAGGGTTTTGATGGGGTTGATTAAGACACAGACATAAATTATATCAGTCCAGTGCTGCAATTTCATTTTAAGGGTTTACAAATTTGAATTTACCAGGGACTGCCATTGTGTTTAGTCATATGGCTATTGAATCTTCATGGTATCACTTGTAAAGTAAGTATGTATTAAAAACTCACTAACTTTTAAAAATGTATTTTACCTTTTCCACAGTTTTGTGTACTTTGCTAATAACTACAATATACACGTTGGATGGGCCAGTGCCAAGTAAGTCAAAAACTAAAATGTTTTTAAGCAGTTGCCTCTTCTACAGTATTTGACGGACTGTCCTGCAGTAAACTACTGAAGTAAAACTGTGAAGAAATCTTTGCAGGGGGTGTAAATTTGAATTGCTGCTTTAAGAGGAACAACTGAATTTGTTCAACTGTTTGTTTTTTTTAAAAAAAGCAACATGAAAAACAAAACCAACAAACTTCATGTAATGCAATATTGTAATCTGTGCTGCTTCAGGCTGTTTGCTACAGGTCTGCCCAAAGCACCTTATAATTCAGCATATTAGGTAAAACATTGGAAAGCGTTTGTTTGCATTATCAGGCATCAGTTTGCAGAACATTGACTTGCTGACACATTTTGTTAGATTTCTGTTTCTAATTTGCTTTTTTAAAAAACGTGTAAAAAACCCAGGATTTTTATATAAAACAGACAAGCAGCATAATTCTGAATCATAACAAGAAACTATATCATTTTTGTCTGAATTTGTATACAGTCATTGGTTTATTGAGTGTTTATCACTTTTTTTGATAAATTTGTAGTTCGATGATGGATAATATTTTCAATTCAGCCTTTTGCAACAAATTAAAGTGAAATTTGTATGGATATCACTCAGTATTAGTTACTGGTAGTTAGAGGCCTTTATTATCCATTCTTGCAGTATTGCACTACATAACAATAAAGAACATGTTTACAGGGTTTTCTGGGCCAAATTCAGCAATCTGATCTGTGCAAACTTCTCTGAACTGCATGGAGGTCATGCACATGTAACCAGGTGCAGAATTTGGTTCTGTAATATGTTTACAGGTTATGCTAGTTTCTATAGCTGCATTTTTATATTTTTTTCTCCACTGTTAGTCTAGAAACCAAATTTGTTAATACAGTATAACCAAAGTCATAACCAACAATGTGCAATTTATTGTAGATCAACTTGTCATATAAATATTAGTTTCATTTCTTTTGTAAATGTGGGTATTTTTTGTATTAACATTAACTTTTTTTGAGCAAGTGCTGGTTAAAATGATTAGCAAAGTTGATTCTAAAAGAAAAAATTGGTTTATGTACCTGACTTGCTCTAATTTTGACATTTTATTACCAATATGATCTGAGGAAATGACAGTACCTAGCTTTGGCCAGCAAATTTCTGTTTAGTCACAGTCTTTATAAGTATGCAAGAAGGAAGTGTAGGACATCTCTCTATAAAGATATGTAAATTATGTAACAAATGTAATGAGTCTTAAGGGATATTTAAAATCCCACTTTGTTTTATTCTTTGACTAGGTCATTAGGGCTGAGAACATTACGTGTAAATAAAGGTAACTTATACAAATTTCCCAAATCTATATGCAGTTTTGTAAAACATGAATGATATATCAGTAAATCTGTATAGATTTGAATGTAGCAGGTTTTGTTGCATACTTTCAAGTATAAAATAAGGAGCCTGAGAGCAGTAAATAAAAGTTTATTCTAATAAGTTGTGACTCAGTTCTTTGAAGTGCAAATTGTTAGTCCTGAAATAGCAAGAATTCAGTAATTTTAGTACTTCTAGGCAGACTGAGGCAGCAGTTCCACCACAATACCCTGCTACTTTTGTATAGGTGTTGAGGTGCAGCAGTGCTGTTTACTAGCATTCCGCTCCCAAGATGTCTTTGCAAAATTAATACCATGTTTTTATAATAGCTCTAGGTTGCTGTGAGCCTTCATTGTGTGGCCAGCCTAGAAATGCTGCACGGCAGGCAGGCAGAGGTGGAGATGCCACAGAAATGCCAGCTGACTGCTGCTGAGGGAGGGTCAGCAGAACACCCTTCCCGGCTGGTCGGCAGGCACGCAGCCAGCAGACTTCAGCGGTGAGTGTGGCAGGCGTGCGAAAGGGGCCCCGAGACTGCTCCAGGCAGCGTGGACCGCCCGGCAGCGATGGGGAAGTGCCACAGGGCTTGGTCCGCGGTGCCAGCTGGGAGAAGCAGCCCTGGCGTGTGTGGGTGGAGGTTCCTGGAGAAGGATGCTGCTGCAAGGCCTCAGGGGGTTCCTGGTGCCTCTCCTGAGAGGCAGGGCAGAGCGCTTTCACTCTAGCAGAGGTGAGGACACTTGTGGTATCAGACAGGATGAACAGCAAGAGGTCACAAGGGTCTTTGCAGAGACCTTGTAGTGGCGAAAGACCAAGCCATGCAGAGGGAGTAAGAAGGGACAGATGGAGGCCCTACTTAGGCAGGTGGTGGATGGAGATTCCCAAGATGGATGAAGCTGGAAGCTTGTGACTTCTGGCATGAGAAGAAAGGCTGCTTTTCCACTCTTGAGTATGAATTTACAAAATTGCTATGATGCTGTAAAAGATGAAGAAAGGAACGAGTTGCGTTAAGAGAAGGGTTCAGAGCCAGATGAGCCTGAACTAGGTGTTCACACCAAGAAGTGGTGGGTGATAGAGTGCAGAGTCCCTTCTGTGGGCTTTAAAGTGGGTTGTTGAGGAACGGTGATAAGTCTGTGGTTAAGCAAGAGCAAAGAGGTCAATGGTGCTGAGTACTGGGGCAAGGTGATCGGAGCGAGGCAGCCCTTGTGGAGGATGCCACAGGCTGAAGGGGGTCCACCTCATGTGCCTGAACACACAGGCAATCAGCAGAAGACCAGGAGGAGCAAGAGAGATGGCTGGAGCCACTTGGGTGCAGGGAAATCTGTGGAAGGGGTGACAGACTGGTACAGAGCTTTGTGGGTTAGGGTCAGAGGAGACACCAGTACAGGAAACATCCTGATGAGGACTTGTCCTAGGTCACCCGTTTGTTGTGAGGAAGTGGGCGGTGTGATCTTTGAAGCGTCCCAAAGAATTCCAAAATTGAAAACACTGCCTCTTACAGGAGACTAAACTCCCTGACGTCTGCGGGAAGAGCAATCCGAGGGGATGCAATCTGAGGGGACTTCTGGAGGGAGTCATGAACAGCTAAACATGGGTGCTGGCCTGGCGGACCCAGGAGATGCTCTCCTGGATCTGCTGTGTGTCCTTTTGTACTTGTATTTTTGCACAGCACGTCTCTGTATTCTCTGAAATTAGATTTTGAGGGGCAACTCCAAAGATGCTACTGTGAACACTTACCTGTTTTTTTCACCAGAAACACCACTCCTGGTGCAGTTCTGTGCCAGCTGCCGGCCGCTCATCACCGCGTTACGGATGAGAGCTTAACAGCCGCTTCCTTGCGTGTTAACGACCACCTCTGTTACACTGTAGTTTCATTACCCTTAACACCCAGCAGTGCCAGATGAGGGGTAAGGCAGAAAGATTTCCCAGGTAGGTAAGAGCTGAATGTACCAATCTGCTGAAAAAGAGTATGTAGGGTTGACATTTGGTATGGGATTTTGTGCAAATCTGGTTAACAGCCTAGATCTGTGAAGAAACTGTCATTTAAGGGGAGATTTGAGCAAGGAGCTAATTCTAGAGCAGGGACTGGACCATAAGAGGAGGGAGGAGTTGCCTGCAACAGGAACGGTTTCACTTTTCTCAGCTTTAAAAACACGGCGCTGCAAACTCCTGGGTGTTTTTGGTGGTAGTTTCCTGGGCTGCTCCACGCCTGAGGGCCGTAAGCAAAACAGTTCCCTGCCACGGATTATGGCTTCTGCTGGTAAATGCGGATTCAAACCGGTTTTCACAAAGCACAACCGAGAACCCGCCCTGTACTCGATCGATCCGCTGCTCGGGGCCGCGCTCCAGCGGCGGCGCCGGGGACGGCCGCCAGGTGGCGCCCTCGCGGGGACGGCGGCCGCGCCGGGGTCTCGCCGTTACCGGGAGCGGGCGGAGGCGGAGCGCTGTGGTTGCGCAGCAGGCGGCTTGCCGAGGGGCGGGATCATCCGAGCGCGGGGTAAAACCCCTCGGAAATTCTTCAGGGGCTTAACTTCGCTGGCGAAGTTGAGCTATTTCTGTTTCGTCTTTCAGAAGGGTGGTGGCGATGTTTATTTGTGTGTTAGCTGTGACCGTTATACCGTGAATGGTGTTTCTGAATAAATAAACATGATGCTGTCAAAGAAGTGAATTTATTTAGCCTAAAAAAGGTAAAGTATCTCGATTAACCCCAGCAAAGGCTTGCAGTATAAACTGTTTGTAATTCAGAGGTCTACGCAGACTGCTGGGGGTGAGGTTTCCTTAGATTTTCAGTCGATGTTAATAATTTTGTTTGTATTAAAGGATTTTGGTCTGAAATTGGCTTTCTCTAAAATGTCTCATTTACTCCAAAGGTTGTCATGTAAGTGGAAATGCTTTTGCAGTCTGGTGTTACAGAAATGAGACTTTAGGTATGAACAAGAAGCATTCAACAGTAGCGTGGCGGTTTCGGGCGGTGGGGGCTGTCCTTCTTCAAAATTCATTTCTCTCAACTGACAGATTTTTAGACTGGGTATTATTTGTATCAAATCTTTCACTTCTCAAGGTGGTACAGGTGACTTCAGTGTTTTTGTTGCATCATGAGGCAGAGCTGTGGGTTAGTAGGAAACTAAATTTCTTCTAAGTACAACTGAGGCTTCACCTATGCTGCTCGAAGGACACATGACTTAAATTATTTTAATTGCTATTAGTAAGTCACATCTGTAGCATATTAAACAAATTGTTTTTTACTAGAGACAGGGTTGAGTACTTATGCATCAAACCTAGGTAAAATATGTAAGTGTAGGCTACTCATTTTCATTCTCTATCCTATTTTCCCCTCTCTAACTGCATTGCTTCATACATAAACTTACTTTGCAAGCTACTTAGTGCCTTGGCATTTGATTTGTTCTGTAAATCCATAGCACCGTTTGGTGCAATTTTGCTAATCGACAGTGTCTTTACAAAAATCTGTGTGTGTGTCTTCAAAATCCACAGAGGCTTCTGGCGTACCATCAATGAGAAACACGTCCTGGATTAGCAAAGGTTTCCTTTTTTTTTCTTGTGTACTTTTTTCAGTGCAACTTCAATGTTGCTTAGCAAATACATGATACTCTAATCAGTTCCCTAAAGTGAGAATTCCATCATTACAATGATAACATGCTAAAACGCATAAGAAGTAGTTAAAACTGAATATGTGTAGTTTTAAATACCGTTTTCATTTTACTAATTTCTTGTGAGATTAAAAAAGAATGTTGATTGTTCGGAGACCAGGCTTATTTGGTCTATTGTTCTTCACACTGTTTGTGTTTTCCTTTTTATTTCTCATTAATTATTTTGTTGTGGTGCTTGGGTTCTTCACGTAGGGTCTTATCAAATTATTTTCTGAGATTCTGCATTTTTTTATGGCAGTTTGTTTATTTTAATATCTCCCATTTTTAATGAACTATTTCTTTAAAGGAATCAATGTGCAGTTCTTACAATGTGAACTGAGAGGAGCTCGCTTATTTATCTGCACAGTTAGACCACCAACACCAAGAATCCACACCTCTGGTGCCACAGAAGCACCTTATTGAAACGTCTTTATGTTTAAAAGGCAAGCAACACCTACCGTCTTCCATTGTTATAAATGGGAATTAAGCATTTAACAGCTGCCATATTGCTCTGCGGCATCACAAAATCAGTAGGAGATGCAAGCACAAGCTTTTGTACTCTTATACTAAATCATTTTTCTTTGAAGTGGAGACTTAATTGCTTTTTCTGTGTGGAACATATATCATTAGCACGCTAATCAGAATACAAACAGCTTGCAAAGGGGATAATGAGGGAGAACTTCCATGTAATGCTTGGTTTACATCCATGTGACTCTGTAGAAAAATGTTTTGTTTTGCTGAGCTGTCCTTAATTTGAGGTTTCTTGCTTAATGAGACTTCAAACAAATTCTGCATTGTAGGTTTCAGGTTTTCATCCCAGAGAGGCTTGGGATTGGGGGGAGGGGGGGAGGCAAACAGCTTGGAAAAGCTGAACAGACATTAAGTAAGTGAGCATGCCTCTTGAGGAAAGACAGATAAGGCAGCCTTCCAAAATGTGACAGAATGTAAAACTTTCTGTTGAAATACAACACAGTCTAAAAACATACATCACAATTTGTTTTTCCTAAGCCCTTTTGAGTTTAATGGAAAATGTTTTCATAATTGTCTGATAGCTTTTATGATTTTTTTTCTAAAAGCTAAAATATTTCTGACTCGGTTTTTGTTTTGAGGGCTGGGAAAGTATGACCTTTCGGAGGCTGTGAACACGTATGTCCTGCTAGGCACTGCTGCTTGGGAGTATGCAAAATGCTAAAGGTTTAAATCAAATTGCCCTGAGGACTGCTTACTGACCTTTTGAATGCAAAGCTGTCAAAACCTTCAACTAGACATCAGCTAGAGAAGAACACTTAAGGCAGATCAATGCAAATAATAGAAAACAATGTGGTTCTGACTTTTGGTTATTCCTAGTTAGTGAGAAACAGTTACTGTGCTGCAAGAGCTGCCGGAAACAAACCCACACTGCCAAGCAGTTGCTGTGAGTAACATATAGCAGTTGTTTTTCAGGGAAAACCTTGTGTAATCTACTTAAGAAATTAAAAGTTTTAATTAATTGCCAAATCCTGATATAGTTATCTGAGCAGGATGCTTCATTGACTTCAAAGGGATTTTTGTCTCTTTAAGGAATGTAGGGTCAGGCCCTTAACTAGTGATAACTTTCTTCAGTGGATTGTCAGATATGACAAACTATGCCACTTTAATAGAGGTTATCCTCGCCATTCCATGCCATCCCTTTGTCCTGGAAACTTCCTTTCTTCCTTTGCTCAGGTAATAGAGTTTCTGGATGGTCAAGATATAGATATAGATATAAGCTTAGAAATCACTCTCTAGCTGAAGCTGTGGTTTCTGTGAATATATTTTCTTTGTTTTGAATAGCTATAAAACATTATCTTCTAATTATGATAAATTATATAATAAATTCAGTTGTGGAAAGTCTTTGGTGGAGTTAAGAGTCTCACGATTCTGTGAATTGCTGCCCAGCAATTAGTTGTCCATCCTTAATAGATTTATTCTGAATTAGTTGTTCATGCACTATTGCTTGCTGTAATTTAGAGTTTTACATAAATGCCTTCCTTTCTATATAGGCTTACAGAAGTGGACCAAAAACCAGGGGATTGAGAAGCTGTTCATTTATATGTTGGGTCTCAGTGCAATAATTATAGGCATCCTGTGCAAAAAGTGTTAAGCAATGATATATATCCTGTGCTGAAGACTCACAGAATGATTACTTCACAGGTTAGTAAAAAATAATTCTCTGTGCTTTAGCAGAATGTTACAACTGCTCTTCTCTCAGTGTAATTAAAAGTTAACTATCAAAATATAAGAGGTCCTGCTTCATCCAAGGCAAGAATACTACAGTTGAGCTCTATTAACATGTAGCTAAAAATTAGGCCTTTTTTTCAAAATAGTTCATTTTTACTATTTTCCACACTGAGAATTCAAAGTTTGACTGTTATCCATTCTAAGATCAATTTTTCACTTATATAAACATTTACAATTTTTTGAAGGTTAAAAAAGGGTGAAGTTGAAATTTTTTTGCATGCTTACGTAAACCTGAATTAGGAACGCGAACAACGTTTCAGTCATGTAAGTACTTTTTTTGTACTGGAAAACGTCCAGCTATTTAATTGACTATTAAGGTGCAAACAGGCTGGATCAGTGATCTCTCGCTGTATAAAGAAATTAATCCTAATCACACTGTGTCTAACTTGAAGACTGAACAGCTGAATCGGTCGGTCTGAGGCTGCAGCTGAGATGGGCTGTGACGGGGAGCTGAGCTGCAGAATGAGACTCAAGGTATCCCACGCTGGATGTGTTAACAGAGAGGGGGCTGCAGCTCGCCCAGGATGCCTTGGAAAAGGCATTTGTCCATCTCAGCCCCTTCTGAAGCTAGTGGGAGTTTTAATACTCAAGGGAGGATTTGGACCGCTCTCTGCAGGTCGAAGGTTTTCCTTTCTCTGGTTGGGCTAAGGCATCATGCTTTCAGTGCTGCAGCAGCTTGCTAATGCCGAACGGGATGCCCCTGTGGCCCCAGCTGCTCCAGATGGGATTTCCACTCAGTGACTTGCACTGACCTGGTCCTCAACTGAGCACATCAGGCCTTTTTAACTCACTAACTTGTCATAAAACTCCCCTTCCTCCCCTCCTGCTCCCACCAAACACATATTTTTTTTTTTTTTCCCCTAGTCACTTAGGATGAACATTTTGGCATGCACATGATATGTATTCCGTACGTGTATTATGTTCCTAATACAAGTTCTGTCATGTGCCAGCATTCGGCCACTGAGACTGTCTAGATGTATCTGAACATAAATGACAGCAAAATAGTATTTAGCAAACATAATCCTGGGGTATTACATACTGGATAGCAGCACAGCTGGAACCAAGTTATACTACTAGCAGCCTTAACTGCTGGTTGCTCTCCTGATCTGTTCACTATGCAGACATATCTGCATATGCCATGTACTAAACTGAACCAGGGACTTGATTCCAGCAAAATAACACTTATATTTCTCCTCCCAAGTTATTTCCATCAGGAATAGTTCTCTGATCTTATTCCTCACTTGGCCACGCAAGCTCTTATGTCAACCCAACACAGGCACTACAAGTTGCAAAGTGCTGAATTGCATCAAACAAACCGAGGGTGCCTGTGGTTGTGCTTCCAGCAGAGCCTCTGATCTCCTCCAGCTGCACCTGGGCAGGGGCCAGAGAGAGACCCGAGCCATGTTACTAACAATGCGGGGGCAAGGGGAATTGGGGTGGGCTGCTCTGTTTCCCCTCAGTCCCCTGAGCCGTACAGGGCACTCTGATCCAGCCATGCCTCCTGCCTTCAGCTCCTGTCCAGCACTGGGCAGACAGCTTCTTCCAGAGCCTCTAAAATGTGAGAAATCCCCATGGGCTCCCAAGTGACTCCCACAGCCCAGCTGAGATAAAATCCCAGTGACTGCAGCTAATGGAGGCAGTAATTTTGGCATCAAAAGAAATCACCCCTGTGCTGCCCAGCTTTTGGCTCCTCTCAGTTCGCCCCCTCCTTGGCTCTCTCCTTGCACCAGGGTGTTGCCTTTAGCGGTTCAGCCTGAATTCTTGGTAAAGCCATTCTGGTGTAAGTCACAGCTTCACGTGGCCCTTCAAACATTTCAGTATCCATCCCCAAAGCCATGTTGTGCATGGGAGCGTTTGCAGGATGAGCCTGTGTGTGTGTGAGGGGGAGGAGGTGCTGGGAATATGCCTTGAAGGCTTTCAATCTGTTTATCTTCACACTCCTGAGAGGTGATCGCTCTCCCGTGACAGGGCAGCATGCTGGAGGGAGCTGCGCTGGCAGTGAGGAGATAAACCTATGGGGCATGGGCTGCTTTGGCCAAGTGGCCTCTCCCTGACCAGCAATTCCTTATGTCTCTCTGAGATGAAATGGGACAAGAGCAGCAGGAAGCCTCCTCCAATCCTTCTTTTTAATGGTTCCTTGGGATAAATTGTAGATAAGAGGGGAGACTTCATTGTTAACAAGCTGAGAACACAAAGACAAAGGAAAGGGCTGCAATCTTTCACAGCAAAAATAAATAGATATCTGTAGCATGGTATATCCAGCAGTATATCCAACTGCTAGTCAGCCTCTGACTTGTGTTGTTTTTCATTTATTTTATTTCCAGTAATTGTTTCCTGATTGCAAACATATAGACGAGGAGTCAGAAATGATTTGCCTATTTCCTGTTGTAACAGCAGAATGAAGGTAACATCTACAGGGATGAAAGGAGACCGTTTTTCATGCCTATTTCTAAACAAATAGCTGCAAAACAGTGGGTCATCATGATAAGCAAGACAGACACCAACAAAAGCTGCCTCTGTCTGGAAGGTTTGAGAGATTCTTTGGTAGATTCAAACATAGAAAGTGGTAACCTAGGAGATATTTTCTTTCTGTTCAGTTATTCTTGGTCTGATACTTATTATATTGACCTACTGTATTAACACGTCAATTTATGGAAGATAACAGTACTGCAGCATTTCCAGGATTTTGTTTTTTTGTTATTGGGGAAAAGGTTGAGAGAGGGGACTGTACGGAGCCAATTAAAAATATATATGCATTGCAAACGCAGTTTATGGGGCAGCCCTTCACCTGCTGGGTGTTCCTGCCCTCACAGCCATTTCCACATATGCATAAACCCTTAATGAAGTTACTCCATGGGTTTCAGTACACAGATTCCAGCTGCAGCTGCCCATCTGCTGTCACTTTGGTCCTAAGCCAGCCAAGCACCGAGGGCTTACCTCCCAGGAGTTCTGAGCATCCCTGAGGTCAGAGGAAGTAAACAGTGCTCAGCAACTTGTGCGAGAGCCCAAGGTGGCATGGCAGAGGTGGGCAGGCTGCCTTGGCGTGTGAAACGTTCGCGGTGGTTTGGCTGATGTGAGTCAGCGCAGCTGCTGTCCCACGCTATTGCCGTACCTTCAGCTGCACATTGCAACCCTTAGTGTAAAACGAATGGTGAAACACCACATAGAGCCAAGTTAAGGAGATAAAGCAGGAGAAAAGCTCTATTGAAAAGAAGGAAGTTTTCTCGCAGGCTAGGTGTCTGGAGGAGCTCACTGCAGGCAGAGGAGCCTCAGCTGTGGCATGAGAGACAGAAGAGAGAGCAAGGAGCTGCAGTAAACCCAAAGTCCACACTGTAAGAGCTCTACGCTGTGTGTAAAGCGAAGAGGGCATACACGTGAGGTATGCCCTCACGTGTGTACTCTTACTGTAGCCATAGCTGTGTGGTTTGTTAAAAGTACCAAGAAGACCTGATGGCTTGTCTCTAAGAAATAGCAGAGTGACTGACCAAAAATACTAGGGTATTTTGACACCTTCCAGCAGCAGTGAACAGGCATGGGAGAGCAAGGAAATACACTTTGCCATGTCTCTGTGAGGTTACTCTTCCAAACTGCCTAGCGGCAGGGGAGGGTGTTGTGTCCTCTTTCTGCTGCTGAGATTCATGGCAGGGTCTCTCTTCATTCTGGTGTGATGAGCCCTCAGGGCTGGAGGTAAATGTCTGGAGGCTGCCTTCAGGACACTGTGAAACAACCCAGCCGAGGTGCACTCACTGATTTGGGGCAGTGAAGCACAGTATTGTGGAAGACGACTGGAAGGAAAATAAAAAAAATGCTAGCATGGCAAATAATTGTACCCCCTCCACTTAATGTTTGTTGATTTATAAGCAGATGAGATCTGGTTAAAATCCCTTTGTCAGGGAGGTGTGCTTTTCCTGTACAGGAAGGTTCCCTGGAGAGAAAGTTCATTAGCATCCCAGGGGCTCAGCCCAAGGTGTGTTTGCCCATCTGCTCATAGAAGGAGCGAATCTCCTTTAGGAACGTAATGGAGATCGTAACTGTACACAGGTTCCAAATGAAGCAAGAATCTACTAAGTGACCAAATGTGCCAAAAGTAAACATTTGTATGGTGGGTCTTAATAGAGTTAGCTTAACATGTTGTACACCTGTGAATACTGTTGTAATTGGGCCGGGAGTTTGGCATGAGAAACAAGAAAGTGTCTGAACATGTCTACAGTGACACCAGATCAAAAACACTCAGAGCAAGAACTGTAAAGGAAGAAGTGGCTTCCCTGGGAAAAAGGGGTAATGACACCATGGTGGCAGCGCAGTGGCATGGCAGCCCGTTAGCTGGGTTTTGAGGATTCTGCCAGCTGAAGGCAGAGCTGAGCCAGTGCAAATTGTGGTAATTTTCCTGCAGTTAATAGGGCTCCAGCAATTGCCATTGCTCTCAGCCTGCCCTGAAAAATGACCACAGTCCAATGTCACCGCAGCCGTGCAAAGCTGCCCATGGTGATTTTGCCCTCTCCACCCTGGGTGCCTGTAGCTACAGCTTTCCTCATGCTAGCTCCTGCGGTGGCCTGCTGGTAGAGCCAGAGGATGAGCCGAGACCTGGCACTGGTAGCAGGGAAGGGTTGAGCCTGTGGGGCTGAGAGCAGTGGGGACACCAGGATGATGATTATATGTTGGTTTGAAAATAGATTTGGGCTCCAGGACCTTACTACTGCCTCTTGTAGGCTGCAGCTAATTGAGGATAGTGATTGCCCACGTGGCAATGGGGACACTTAAACTGCTGTAAGCAGCTCTCCTCCCATCTTTCCTGTTTCCCACCCATGGGTGCTCATCCATATTCTTTTCTGTCCCATGATGTTACGGTGTTAGAGCAGAGCCCTGCGAAGCCCAACTGGGGGAATGGATCATGTGGGCAAAGTCAATTTCCCATCTCTGAGCTTTTTAGGTCAGGCAGGACACGGCAGCATGTGGGCACTCAGCTCGGGCAGTTTGTGGCCATGCCAAACACCATCTGTGCTGCTGTGTTGGCTTTTCCCAGATCACGGGGATGAGAGAGATAATGTGATGCTATTCTTTCTCTCAGGTAGAGCTGCAACGCTCAGTGCAAAACTGATCACAGACCAAACTGAACTATTTCTGTTTTAAGCTGAAAGAAATGTAAATGGTCTAACACCAGAAAAATCTTATTCGAACCTGGAAAGAAACCACATTCTCCACCCTGGGCTTGTGGCTGCAGAGATCTCATAAATACAGAGTTCACCTTGGGAAACTCCAGTTACAGGTGAATTTTCAGCTTCTTTCGTTTTCCTGAGGCTGCTATATTCCATCCTAGGGAAGAGTCCTGCCTATTAGTTCTCCTTCTAGGGATGTTGGTAACGCTTTAGACAAAGTGTATAAATATGTTCATGATGGTCATGAGACTTCATTCACCTGTGGAAAGTCCCTCTCTCTCCTTGCTGGTTCATCATGGGACCAAAATTCTGGATTTTATGGCCTCAGCCTGGTTTAGCAGTCTTGGATGGATTGACAGCTGCCCTCATACACGTGCAGAAGAGCAGCAGAGCAAAGCCCCGAGTTAGATCTGTTCATGTCAATCTGATTTTTAAAATCTTTCTTTTCAGGAAACATATAAACTGGGCTTGCCAGGGCTGAGGCTGAAATGGAGCATAAGGTAAATCAGGTTATTTACAGACAGCAACCTGGACAGCATGCTGTTATTCCAGCTGTTGGTAGCACTTCAAAGAGAGCTCTTACTACTGACTTGGGTTTTGAGGCACTGAGGAGCTGACTGCTGAAGTATTATTATTTCTTTGAAAGATGTGTGCAGCTTGTTTGCAGAACCCAAAATCTAAGAGAAAGCATAGAAAAGGGTTTCTATGGGTCTGAAAAGAACCGCAAAAACTGGGGAACTTTGCATAGTTTCCCACATACACCAAAACTATAGATTGAGTCAAGCAAAAAAGTCTGTGTTGGTGACAGAAGAAAAAATTGCTGCCCTGGGGCAAAGTAGGCATAGCTTTCTTTATGTTAGCTGGCAATATCTTGTACACATCCTGGACTGCTATTCTGGCTTTCTCAACATATTGCTTGTGTGAGATGGTTAGCCAAGTAGGTAATTGTGTTTATTGGCTCCATATTTACTAACACGGTGTATTTGACAAAGTTATGGCTGGCAGTGCCTTTAAACTGTGGTTCAATGGGTTTATCAGCTTGCAGTGAAGTACGAATTTAGATATGTTATCGCAAGTCTGCACTATCTCCAATCCAATTAATTACTGGGAAATGTGCTAAAATAATGACATTTGAAAAATTAAGAGTTTATGCTTATCTAGTTATAGGACTGCTTAATTCTAGTAAGGAATTTATTATTTCCTCAACAGAAATGTGGAAATTAAAATATTGGCATTCACAGCTGCCCAAACCCAGGCACAGGGAGCTCTCCAGTGGAAAGCACTTTTCTTTGTTAAGCCATTTAAGACAAATATTGCATTTGATCTCGTGAGTCAAAACCTCCTGCTGGCACAGTGCAGTCCAGGGAGACAGTAAAGTGGTTTCCCTGCCACAGCAGAATACAGCAGCGAGCACAGGCAACACAGCTAATGGAAACCAGTCCACAAGTACAACTACAACTTGCTCTCTGTCCATCAGCTTTGTTTGTCCCCTGGCCAACTAGGACCAACTCCTGCTTCAAAAAGGGCTGGTGAATTGGGCAATGAGGTGTCCCTCCTGGGATGGGTGGGATGGTGCCAGCACTGGGCAGTACAGCCAGCACAGCCACGCGCTTGTGCCTGCGGGAAGCAGCACCCTGCTGCGCAGAGCGAAGGGCTGCAGGGAAATAACGCTACATCTAACCAGGGACAGTTTCAGCCAAAGCACGTGGCATAGAAATGTTACCGGGTAACTGTTGGTGTGTTTGCCTTCTAGACATGCTGAGGTCATCTCCATTTCACTTTGAGGCGTGAAACCAGAGTTTATCAGGAGAGAGTACAGTACCAGCCTGAGCTGCAGATGGAAGTCCTGACTTTGCTACAAGAATGAACATTTAATCATTAATACTCAAAAAAAAATACACAAAATTGCTTGTAAGTGATACTTTTTTTCATAGTTCACACTTTAATGACTGCATAAAGTAAAACAATGAGGAAAGTTCAAAAATACTGGGTCAAGTGGATCCTGTTGCTGTGTTTACTCCTGTTTGGACACCGAAGTGGTGCATGTGCAGTTCCGCTCTGCAAAGTGAGTGTGAGTTTCAGGCAGTTTGCCTGGATGCCTTTTGGGTAACCGATTTGCATGTAAAGCAAATATTTCCTAATTACCTTTTCTGAAAATGTGTGCTAAGATCAGATCAAGCTGAATTCTTCTGCTTATGTATTTTTGACAAGGAAGGAAGGTGATACAGGTCAAACTATGGCTTACATCATGTTTAGATAGCTCTGAATTTCTCCTGAAGGCTTTCAGAGGAGTCACTAACTGAGGCTGTAGCCAGTCCCAGTGATGATGCAGCAGAAGGGACCAAGTTTGGCTGCTGGCTCGCGGGTCTGTAAGCTTTGCAGTGCTGGCAGGAACAAAAAGCAGTAAAAACTTGCCTGTCACTGAAGTCAGCAGCTCTCACAATGAATGCAAACAGGGGGCAAATCTGCTGAGTAAGAAGATGCCTTCCTACATGGTAACTTTAGACACTAGAACTCTGAACAGACAAAAAAGAGCTTAGAAATCACTGTCTGCAAGCATGGAGTAATATCATGGGGGAATCTGAAATCTTAAATGATTGTGGCAGCACTTGATTTGACGATATCTCCCATACACATCGTCCATACGGTGTTGATAGCGCGATTCTCAAGGCATATGTTTGCAGTCTAGGTTTATTTCTGCAAGTCTCGTTTTGGACCCAAAGCAGATGTAAACTTAGGGCTGCTTTCTAGGGGAGACAAGTAAAGAGCGGCTCATCATTGGCAGTGGAGCATCGTCCCACATGGCCATCTGGAAGTGGTTTTATTGGTGCTGTGTGAAGGGGTCAGTGAGAACCATTGACAAAATGGCACTCTGTTTCTGATCAATTCCCATCCTCGCATTCACAACTTTGTGTGTGTGGGAAAGCCAGTTTCACCTGGGAGTGGGGGTGCTCTGCCAAACCTGGACATCACCGCACCTGCACCGGGCACTGCAGGGTCTACTGCCTGGGGCTCGCGCTGACCACCTCCACGGGTGGGATGCCCCGCGTGGGCATCTCTAGCTCTGGTACAGACATTTGGTAAAGCCGGGTCTGGCTAAGCGCACTTTTTGCGGCTGCTCCCCATGCCGGTGAGGAGCGCGCTGCGGTTTGTGGATTCCCGGGGCACCCTGTGCCCTGCGGGAAGAAACGGCCGGCAGCTCCAGCCCCGGCCCGAGGGGCTCAGCCCCTGCCCCCCAAACACCGGAGCCGGCAGAGCCTGGCCGGCTCGGGGCTGTGCCGGTGGGCCGGCGGGAGCTGCCGTCGGGTCCCGGCGCTGTCCGAGGCGCCACCGGCCGGGAGAGGCCGCGTCTCCGGGGCAGCACCGACGCTCAGGCGGGCGGAGGTCGGGCCCGGCTCCCCCGGCCCAGATGGCGCCAGACCCCGCCGCCCCTCGTGCGCGGGGCCGGCGGGCCCTGCCGCCCCCCTCCTCCGGAGTATTGTCCGCCGCGGCCCCCCGCCCCGCGGCCCGCCCCGTCCAGCGGCGTTCCGCCCCCCGCCCGGCCCTGCCTCTCGCCCCTCTTCTCCCCAAAGGCCAATGGAGACGAGATGCGGAGAGTAGGGCCGGGACGGGCGCGCGGGGGCCGCTCCGTCCGTCCCTTGTCTCCTCCCCTCGCCCGCTGACCGGTCTCTCTCGCGGCGGCCGGCGGGGCATGCCAGCCGCCTCCCGCTAAATGGCGCCGCTCCGCCGCCGGGCGCTGCTGCTCCCGCTGCTGCTCCCGCTGCCAGGTGAGTCCGCGCGCCCCAAAGGCCCATTGTCCGCCCGCGCCCTGGTCCCGCTCCGCCGCACGTGGTTTTATTTATCCGGCATCGGCGGGACCGGCGGGAGCGGGAACCGGCCCCGGCGCCGCGCTTTGTTCGCGCCGCGACGGGGCGGGCGGCGCGGAGGGGCTCGCGGGCGCCTCGCCCTGCCGGTAGGGGGCGCCAGCGGGCCGCGGGGTCTCGCCGCTGGGCGCGCGAGGAGCGGCCGTTGACGAGCCGCGCGCTCGCGCCCTCGCGAGCTGGGGCGGGGGGCGCCGAGGGGGCAGAGGCTGCCCCGGGCGGGCTGTGCGCTGAGGGGCGCCCGGCGGTTCGCCGCCCCCCGTCTCGCCGGCGAGGGCGTTTCGCTAACGATTTCTTGTAAAATTAGCGTTTTACGGCTAATCTTGTAAAATTAGCGAGCGGCGCGGGCGCCCCGGCCGCGGTAACGGTCGCACCTGTGTGGCAGCCCCCGCCGGTGCGGGGCTGGCGGCGGCTCCCCGTGCCCGCCGCCCGGCCGGCCCCGCGGGGGTCACCGGTGCTCCCCTCGGCACCCAGCGCCTCCCGCGCTGAGCGCGGGTGCTTAAGGCTGTGGCTCTCGTGCTCCTCGGCACAGCGCGTTTGGAAAGGAGAAGGCGCACGCCCGGGTGTTTTACAGCCTGATCGTTTTGCTCCGCTTGAAGTCGGTACCGCGGTTTTCTCAGAGCTGTCCGGGTTTGGAGGGCTGAGGGACCGCGCCGCGTGTGATAACGATGGCTTTACCTCGTGCTGTGGGTTCGGCATGATGACTCACAGCTCACAAGTGTGCTTGGCAACTTGCGTGTCTATGCTCACAGGGAAAATCTTTTTTTCCTCTCTCTTAGGAGTGTGGTGCTTTAGTGAACTGTTCTTTGTCAAAGAACCTCAGGACGTTACTGTCTCAAGGAAGGATGCTGTGCTTTTAGACTGCCAGGCCCGTGGTGAAGCTCCTATAACTATTACATGGCTGAAAAACGGAGGCAAAGTGTCTGAAAATGAACGGATCTACACTTTATCCAATGGTTCGTTATATATCAGTGAGGTGGAAGGAAAGAAAGGAGAACTGTCTGATGAAGGATTTTACCAGTGCTTAGCTCTGAACAAACATGGGGCCATTCTCAGTCAAAAAAGCCACCTCACACTAGCAAGTAAGTTCCAGCTCTTGTTTATTAACCTGTTCCTGGGTTTATGACAGCGATTCCCTGAACAGCACACAACAACCTGTCATTGTGATTGCATATCTGAAAAGGCAAATTACAAAAGCAAGGAGCAAGTCAGTTCTGCAGAACCTTTGCTTCTTTTTAAACATGTGAAGATTATGAGCAAAACTTGTGGTGGCCTCTTTTTGAGTCCCTGAAGTGGCAAGAGTGGTGCAGCCACCTCTAAGACCTCTTGGGCAGTGATGCCTTGTGTGGGTGGCTCATGTGGGTCACTGGTCTCCAGAGCAGCTGGTCATGCAGAGCCATGCTGGCAACCTGCTACGGAAGTCATGGGTCTTCTTTCTTAAGTGATGTTCAGGCACCTTAAAAGGGTCGTCTGCAAATCTGATAGAAAAAAATATTATTCCTTGTTTAATAGCTTGCTGTTTTGGTGTACCATCTTGGGGCAGTGCAGAATGATAATAGAGATGACTGTCTTGGGGAAAAAAATTTTTTGGGCAGCCGTGAGTGAGAGTTAAATTACCAAGCCCTTGCTTTTCTGATACGTGTCTTCAGCCAAGCAGATGTGGGTGCTGTCCGTTTAGAACTGCTTCAGGGTCCTCTGGAACCAACTCTAAGGGCCTGTTACAGGTTTTACTAGGAAGCAAGAGACACGTTTCTAGCATGACTCCCTACTACGGGATTAATGGCGAAGGAAATAGTTGTGTGTGAGTGCCTTTGTGGCTTTAACGGCATGACCTTGAGTGTGTGTTACCCTCTGTTTTTCTAGCATCTTTAAACGTATCGAGCAAGAGATGTGTGTTAGGAACTAAATGCTGTGCCTTTTTCCATGCCATTGCAGAGCTTTGCCAGTAGGCTGCTTCTGCAACACTATCTTTTTTTTGCTTTTCAAAAGTACACAGAGTCAATTCAAAGGAAGTATAACATAGAGAGTACACAGTTTATGTAGTCTTCTCATATTCCCTCTATAATAGGACTTAACTGATGAACTTAATCTAATAGGAAAAGGCTTCCTTTGACCTCTTCAACCCTGTTCTTAGTAGCAAGCTGCACAAAACTGTGGCTCTGATACCTCTATGGAAACTTGACGTTAGTTGTCAATTGCAAGTTTTACCAAATTCAATCTGAAGCTAGTTAATACAATTGGTATATTAGCTTACATTAAAAAATGTCTGAATGTTAACATTTCTTAGTTTTTATTTTCTGTGTGCTTCTGAACCAATTATAAAAACTGTCCATAAGATACTTCAGGAAGGTGTGAAATGCCTTGTTCAGTGAGTTAGAGCGTTGAGCAATTGGAAACCAGCCTGGAAGCAGGTGGCTCCAAGTAAGTGATGAGTTTTTCACATTCTGTAAGAGGCTGATCTGTGAACTCTCAATTTCAAAAACCTGGCTACTTATTACTTTGTATCATGGCATCTTACTCACATGTAGGATTAATAGTCCAAGCAGTTTGTGGTTACTTTTGATAAAATGATGAAAAAGGAAGTATTAATATTGTTGACGTTTCAATTCACATCATTAGGTTTCAGAGTGTCAGCACCATTAATAAACAGACTGAAGAAAACCTTTCTTGAGAGGAGAGGATTTTTTTTCTTGTTGTGAATAAATATAAAGCAAAGCAGCGGCTGATGGATTCTGTGTGTAGGACTGTGGAAAACTCGGGGCCATTTTAAATCTGACACATTGCAGGATGAGCTCTACTCAAATCAGAGAACTTCTGGAATTGTACAGGGCACTATAGTAACACACTTCCAGTATTTGGTTTTATTCAGACAGTACTGAGTTTTTGTAAATGTTTGGTTTTCTCATGCACATTATTTCACCAGGAAGATGGTTTAATTTTGTTTTGTGGGGTTTTTTTTTGATAACGAAAGATTTTTACCAAGGAAGAGTTGTGAACCGATAGATTGCATGCTATGGAGTGGGACTCTGGTTTTGCAGTGCTTTTTTTTCCCTTGCCTTTTTTTTTTTTTCTGCCTCCTCTCTCCTATAAGACTGTAACAAAAGGTTTATTTTTCTTTGAATACTTGAAAGGTTTCCTACGACTGTTGGAGAAAACTGGAAGAGATAGTGAATCCATAATGATCGCAGTAGGTGTTGTTGACTTAGTGATTAAGTGGTTAACTAGTGGCCAAACATGAAACTATCCTATATAGCACTCTTTTCAGTCATGTTCCAATTTGACCAGTTTCAGAACGTCATCTTTACTGTAAAGAGGTGAAATAAGGCAGTAATTTGTATTGTTATATTTTGAAGCCCATAAACCACGTGCAAAATTAGTTTTGTATTTCATTTTAAAAATGTTTCTGCTATCATGAGTTGATTGAACTTTGCAGACGTTTGAAGTGAAATAGTCTTGGGGGGGATTTTGTAGGCTTATAATTTTGTTGAGAAGCAGTTGTCGGTTGCTGCAAAGGCAAATTACCTTGTGGTCAGGGTACAGAAGGAACTATACATATTAAACAGGTGGAGAATAGGCATTAAATGGGCATTCTTTCTTTGGAGGAAAAAAGCAAATGCTCTCTTCACTCCCTGGTAGCAGCGGGGTGCGAGGATGTTCTTTTACTTTGCCTCGTCAAAGCTTTTGCCAGTAAGCTTATCTTTTGCTTCAGAATTGTAATGTTTAGTGTTGCATTTGGTAATCAAAAACTTTAATCTGTCCAAGAGTTTAAGATTTGAACACACAAGGAGATCAGGTCTTGGTTTCTAAAGTTAGGAACTGGAAGCTGAAGGTTGCACTCTTGGCAAGAATTCCATTATTCATGTGCAAATTAAGAATTCACAGGGTTAAAAGGTTAGAAACTGGCCAGGATGAGGTTTACCCTTGTGATAAAGAGCAGATGACCCTCATTCATTGGCCAAAGCTTTCATGTAGCTCCTCTGCAAAGTTAGTGATTGCCATGAATTGTTCTTGAGGAATGCAGAAATTCAAATGTGAGCAGGCCTTTCCTTAAGTGTCACTATGGAGCCTTATCTCCCGAGCACATCAGAGTAGGTCTGCAGGGACAGGGTTCCTCCCCAGAGGCCCCAAGGCTTTGCTTTCCTGTTGTTCATCCATGCACAAAAGAATTTGACTAATTTAGGGCTTTTTTTTCGGTGAGATCCCCCCACTTTTTTACAGGAAGCTGTGGGGCTGAGGTATTACTTAGGTAAAAATAAATATTAGTTTCAGTACATGCTTGTAGTTGCTTCCAAAGCAGGCTAATTGACGTGGGGGAGAGGAGGAGGTTCCTGTGTGGCTCTTTGTGAGGCAACATATGGGGGTAAAATGCTAATAGTGAAGAGTAAGACGTACTCAAAATTCAACTTACTGCTGCCACTTTTAAGGGAATGTAAAAGGAATGTTGACTGTGGAGAAAGTCTAAGCACTTTTGGTGCCATTTCAAATCAGCCAAAAATAAACAAGCTGACATTTTTGTATTCCTGCATTTTAAAATTACGACTATTTAACCATAGTTAACTAAGATTCTGTTTAAAAACAAAGCTAGACTTCCAAGGAGATAGTATTAAGGAGAAACGGAGAAGGTGGATCGTGTTCTAAAGCTAGTAACATGGGCTTTGGGCAGCGATTGGACAGGATGCTCATTGTTTATTTCCTTTTCAGAAAAAGTGGAAATTGAAGTCTTAAGATGGTTGGACGGGATGTATACAGCTGGATAGGAGCATTCCTAGATAACCCTTTCTCCTCTTGTAACTTAGCTGAATTGATGTACAGGTACAGTACATCAATGTACAGGTTTCTACATTTCACAAGCGTGAAAGGTTACGCAAGCAGAAAGTTTCTGGGAACATGCTCCTGGAGGGAATCTGTGCGCGTGTGCTGCACTGCAGTTTGTGAAATGCTGGGCCTTTTCCAGGTAGTGGGCTGTCCTTAGTGGAGAGATTTGTAATTTTGCTTACCTGCTGTGGCAGTGATGTGACTTCTGGTCCTGCTGTCTTGCCAATAGTTGGCAATATTTATGTTTTGATATCCCAATAACATCTTTTGTTCTGCTTTTAAATATTCGCACTTGAGAGTGCGTCCAGCTGAGCCTTATTCTGTACTGTGACAATTGTGTTTTCTTAGCACTTCCAGCTGTTTGTTTCCACTTCTGTGTTGTGCCCTTCCTTGTGTGGGCACAGCTGCACGTGTGGCTAACTCAACAGGGAACTGATCTGGGTACAAATAATAGAATTAAAACAAAAGACGGTGTTTAACCCAATTGAGTTCTCTGATGCGGTTTGTCATGGAGCCGCTCACAGTGATTGCACTGGTGTGACTGAGAGGAATGATGTGGAGGTGGAAAGGCTTAGTGGGGACAGAGAAGGCTACTGAAACTTAGACTGTTGCAAAAATAAGTGTACATAAAACTATGGCCTTTATGGAACGTGTCTGTAGGCAAAAATTTTGCCTTTATGGTACTATCTTTTTTTATTTAATTTTAGTATCTTGCCTTAAACAAAGGGATTCATAGCTGTGATCTAACAATATAATTTTCATTTTGTATGGAATCTGTCACTTCAGGTATCTTCCAAATGCATATAAAGCTCAAAGGTATGTTTAATTATTTTAAATAGCAATAGAGAGAGGAACAAATTCTGAGATGGAAGGGTGGGGCTGGGGCCAGAAGTGGTTTTGACTGAGGTGGAAGCGCA
The DNA here is from genome assembly GCF_009769465.1 of Tauraco erythrolophus. NCBI lineage: Eukaryota > Metazoa > Chordata > Aves > Musophagiformes > Musophagidae > Tauraco > Tauraco erythrolophus. Next base: position 15,011,308 of record NC_141478.1, on the reverse strand, counting down.
GTGGCAAATGGCTGTTGTAGACAATGGTCTTGTATTAAAGGAGATAGCAAAGTCTTGATGTTGTAGAACTGGTATGGTTACAGTTTAAGGAAGCTCTTGGTTTAGGCTTTTACAAGTGCTGCCATATTGCTATTGCTTAGATTACTTGATCTGAATGTCCTGAGAGGAAAATCTCCTTCTAAGCTGAGACTGCACATGACTGATCCCTGGTGCATTTAAATTCCAGTGTTTAAGGCAGGAGGAGGACTTTTAATGTCTCAGCAGTGTCAGTTGATAACGGTGAAGAAGAGCAGTAAGATTTTTTGTTCTTTAACTGAGATACACTGAAGGAATACAAAAACTGGGAAATATTTTCCTTCTTAACTCTTTTTCTTGTAGAATTTTCCTCTAGAACTCCCCCAGGCATCTTTTGACCTGAACAGGAGAAATTGTCACATCCTTTTAAGACTTATACATTAGTTACTTTTTTTTTTTTTGTGACGTTAGGGCATTCCCTATTTTTTCATCAATGACTGATCTGCACTTGTAAGAGCTCTTCCACAAACTAGGGGATGGGCTTTTATATTGTTGCCAGGACAAAAAATGTATGGAACTTTACTTAGTGCGCATGAACAGTATTCGTTTCTGCTACCACATTACTAGAGGAGTGACCTTTTTATGGGTTTCCTCAACACCTCATTTCAAATTTGTGTCAAGCATAATGCCAAACTGAGGCATTTCATGCCCTTGGTTTTCTTCCTAGCTAGTAAGGCCAAAGCTGTTACGGTTTTCACTAGTTTTTATCACCGTGACTTTATAATGTATAAAGTTTTTACCAGCTTCTTTTTTAAAGGAATGCTCAGTCTTATTGGTAGTGTACTCTGTAGCTAATAAAACCTTCACCTACGTGAGAAGTGTTGAAGGAAAACATGGTGCCATGCTAGAAGCTGTTCAGAACTGTGACGAGAGGTGCTCGCTTCTTACCTAGTGCAAGTTCTACGTGTGATCTGTGCACTAAACTATTGAGATTTCTATTTGCAAAGCAATGTACGGCTGCAAAGGATGCTGTTCTGTTCTTGCAGTGTGGTGCTCCCCCCTTCTGTTCCCTTTCTTCCCCCTCCCTCTCTCTGCATTTCTTGGTGTAGAAATTGTTGAAAGGGCATTCAGTAAGGCCCCCTTTTGTCAGCCAGCTCTGATTATCCTAAAGAAAAGGATCTCACTCTGAGCAGTTGTTTGCCTAGAGACTTGTTGTCACGTCTTCACAATTTAACAGCTGTGGCTATTGACGGTGTGTAGAACAATTTAAGACAATGACAAAAGATATTTTGGAGGAAGAATTTAAAAGTTACTAAGCTTTTTCCTACAGAAATATGGTCATTTCTGTTGTTGGACAAATTTGTACTTATTTTTTGTGTGTTTTCATCAGGATTTTGTATTTTTTCACATCTTATCTCCAAAATTGTGGACATAATCTTTTGTTTAGTTTTGAATTGTTTTTTTTTGTTTCATCAATAGGCCCAGCTGTTAAATTGGGATTGATTACTTCCAGTCTTTATAACTGGTAATCACCACCTAAGTGAAAAAGTAATCAACAACGTCAAGTCTCTACATTTTGTTGAGTAAGTGTGGGTTGTATGGTCAACATTAGTTACTAGGGTCAACCTCTATGTAGCTTTTAAGCAGCAGCATTTTAAGCAGTGTCTACTTTAAAGTTGATTGTCTCAGCAATTGAGTTAGAGGAGTGAAAAAAAATCACACTAGATGATCTATATTGAGAGTTAGAAATCCATCTGGCAGCCTTCCAAAACCTGCATCTATAGTGGAAACATTTTTTGTTTGTATAGATCAAATTGTTACATTTTTAATAGATGGAGATAAACAGCAGACATTAGAAGGAGATGCTTGTGAAACCACCAGATTGTGGAAGGCTTGTCTGTGACTTTATGAAGTTATTATAACTTCTGTGTTGTTTTTTTCTGTATGTAAAAGTTTTGGAGGGAGATGGCCTTCCTGATATATTAGAGGAAAATGTAAGTAAGCAGTACTAGACAGGTTTTCTTTACTGCTTTTATTTTGTTTCATAACTCTCAACAGTAATTCTGTTTTGTTTTGTTTTGTTTTTTTTCTTCAATGAAATCGAATTTAATCTCCTTTGGTGAGTGGAAGTTTTTTTGTTTTTAAAACGTGAGCACTTACAAAGGCAGAATAAACTAAGTGGCATTTGGATAACAGTTATCTCCTCGAGTCCCTGTTCCAAAGTGCTTGTTTCTCAATTGCCCGTCTCTGTTGGGCTTCTGGTAGGAGGTTTCTGACACATCAGTGCGTCTGCAGTGTAGGGGAATAGGATCTGGGTATCATTGGTCTTCTGTGTGCTTATGAAGTTTGCTTAGATTCTTATTATTGTTACCCAAAAATGTCAGAATTTGCAATCTTTGTATTTTATGGGGTAAAGATTTCAGGGTTACCAGGTCTTTCTGTGCTACTGTTACACTAAACAGCTATTAAAACTCCTGCTGTGCCCAGGGTATTGCCTGAGTTTAGCTGATGGGAAAACTGTGTAAATTTTTCAGTAGTTAAGCTTGAGGAGGTTATGTTTGCTTCTAGTCTAAACACTTCACTGTAGAAATTGTGGTAGTATTCAGTACCTTCTCATTTACTGGATGTCAAAACAGTCGAAAGTAACATGAGACATGAAATACTGAAAATGAACATGTTGTTATAAAAGACATAGGAATGCTGACAATAAGCTTTCTATCCAAAGCTGGTGTCGGAATTTAATCATTAATTTCGGGCAAAAGTTGCAATGTACCAAGGTACTACTTCGCCACCTCTGGAAGGGTTACTGGGGACTGAACTACTGAGGAGGGAGAGAGTCAGCAAGGAGTGCAGTTATTTAAACTTCTGTAACCCTGGTTCTTAGGTTTATATCTGTAAAAACTGACTTTCTCTTCTGACTGAAGTTGTAAGAATACACTCTTACTCCCATAAATTATTTGAAAATGATCTCATGAAGTTGTTTCTGCAAATAGGCAAAATTTTGAAAAAAGGAATGACTTCTGGAATATGAAATAAATGGAAATGCACTGATTGCAAAGTTCTAGCAAAAATAAGAGCAGACAAGAACTTTTGTTATAAAACTAGAAAACAGGTAGAAACCTCATTAAGTAGAGTTTCCTGCAGCCATAGGTGTGGAGGCTTGCAAGGCTCACAGCACGTGTGATGCCCCCTGTCCCTGCTCCTTCTGGAAACTTGTCTGTGCTGTCTGCGGTTGTTAATACAGTAAAAAAGTGTAAGGGCACAAGGTGCCACCCATATCCTATATCTCTGTGGTTGTAGGGGATATGTTTGGTGAAAATATCTCGGGTGATCTTGAGAAACAAAGGGCAAGAAGAAAAGAAATGCAACATTAATGTTTTCACCTGGGATATGTCTTCCTAGGCTAAATCTGGGCATTGTTTTAAACTAATGAGTGTGCAAGAAACAGCCAGGTCATGTAATTTTACCTTGTATAATATAAACCAAGGAATTGTTTTGTTGTGTGTTTTTTTTTTTTAAAAAAAAAAGCTAAGCCAACACCCCCCCCCCAAATGTGCAAAAATGTTTAATAATTTGCAAGTGTGGAAGTCCTGCCTTTGAATACCTCAGCAGACAATAAACTGTTCTCTCAATGACCATTTTTAAGGACATTGCTGCATGAGAGGATACAGCTGAGCCATCTGCTCAGTTAAAAAGTTATAAAAAGTACATAAAAGTTATTAAAAGCATTAAACACATCATCTAGTGTTCTCTTAATACATAGCTGGTGCAGTTAAACTAAGTCTTTACAGCTTGTAATGTAGATCTTGTGTATAGTGATGCATGAGTGTTGGAAACTGGAGGGGATTCTGTGAACAGAAGCAGCTCTGTATCTTCAGATTTGATTTTCAGCTTGTTCAGATAATAATCCTGTTCATGTTGATTGATTACATTGTTCTAATTTCACTACATCAGAATTTATTGTTCAAAACCCTCATGTCTTAATGATATCACTGGCAAATTAATAGAATTATAAAAGTAGAAAAAATGTGGGATTTCTAATTGGTCAGTGTAATTTTACCCCATGTGTATGAGCTCATCTTTGGACACCCTGACAGATACACATAACTCACTTTTAAAATCTTGCGTTACACCAAAGATCTTTCTGAATCTTCCAGTCAAGAGTTTTGATTTTTGAGTTGTTTTTTTTTTTTTTTCACCTCGCTCTCCTTCGAGCCATTTCAGATTAAAGACAAACCAAGATAAAATAGGAATAGGAAAATAATTTATTCTTCTATATCTCCTCAACATTTGCAGCATGAGTTTCTCATATGAAGTAGCAATGGTCAGCCTTCTCTTCTCCCACTAAAACCATAAAAGTCATGTCAACCTGTTTACAGAGTGGGATTGACTTTCCTTGAGACAGTAGAGAGATGCTCACTTCCTGTACACCTTAAAATGGAGAGGAAAAATGTTGAATAGAAAAGCTTTTCATTTATTTGCTGACCTGTTCTAATATTCAAAATTCTCATAATTTGTGCCCTCTCCCACGTTCCTACTCTTTTTCTTGTGTCAGGTGCAGGCTGTTTTTTCTGCATGTAGGTAGTTTTTTTTTTTCTTTTTTTCTTTATAAATTGTCCCATATATGCTATATCATTGTTTTGGATTTGCAAAACTGCTTCTGGTGACCCCTGTTTCTTATTCCTGTCTGATGACTGGAAGGAGGTACTGTGTTCCAGTGGAGCTTATTTTCACAGCTGTGGTAGAGGAGGGAAGTGTCATAAGATACTTTGAGGTCAGTTTTGACCCCAAATTTAGATGAGATAAAAATGATTTGACAGAAGTGTAATATCTTGTCTCAAGTGGTCTGGCTGTCACTTCAAAATCAGATAATAATTATGACTAAGAAAAAACTGTTTTGATAGCCATTACAATGTACAATAAAAACAACTCAGTGTTACACAGTATTGTTTTTGGTTTTACAACTTGTTACTACTGCAAGTTATTGAATAAGCTGTTATCTTTTCAAAGAAACTTTAAAATTAATCTTAAGGTCTTTGAACATGCAGAAGAATTTTATTTTTTTTTTTTTTTCAGCTTACTCCTGCTTGTACAATCTTCAACATATTAATAACTGTTTAGGTAACTTATCAGCAAATTAACTAGTGTAAATTGTTAAATTACCATTTCTCTGTCCACATCAACATCTCTAGTAAAGCTCTAATACGTGCCTCAGGCAGAGCTGTGCGTTATATGTGCTCTTTGTAACGAGAATTCATTGACTTTATGAAGCCATTGACAGACATTTATCATTTTGTTCATTAAACTTGTCTGTGACATCTGGCAAATTGATGTTAACTGGAAATATTCTCTGGGAGTTCTGGCATGACTCTGTCGTTTTGCCTGGGGAGAGAGAAACTTTGTACGTAGTGTATCCCAAATTACAAGGGTGAAACTTCCTTTCCCCACCCCCTCCCCAAAATCATAAGTAAGCGTATGACCAGCTCTTTCTTCATCTTGCTTTTAATGCCTATTTATGCAAACAACCCTGTGGCTCACAGTTTGCAAGCAGATTTATCATTGATCTTCAATAGAGTGAAGAAAGTGGATACTGCTTTTATTTGTTCAGCCAGTCTGTGTCAGGAGGCAGCTCAATTTTATCCCACAACCAAACCGTTGTAAAAATGATCCTAATACAAACGCGCAGTGGCTCGTGGAACCCGTACATGTGATTTTGTGTTCAGATGCATTAGCCTATGCTCTCAAAATGAGTATTTCATTTATTTAAGAAGTAGAGATGTAATTGGATATGGGGATGTTTTTGTTTCTCATTAGCAGAATTTTTTTTGTTCCAGTTGGTAATTTTTTTTTTTTCTTTTTTGTGTTTCCTTTTAAGGGTGTGAACTTTATTTCTAGCCATAATTTTGTTTTCTAGTGTTTGGAATTCTTGGATATACTAAACATTAGAAGAGGTACGCATTGATACAGTGTACAAGAAATTAAGTATGGAAGTCTTGGTAGCATTGATCAGAGTTTTGTGATATTCCCAGCACATGTCATTTAGTACTTGTTTTTAATGGTCATCATCTTTACCTGATGTTGCTTATTGCTGATTCACGTAGAATAGATGGTAGATGACCAAATACTTCGTTGAAAGCCTATATAGTATACATTGTAGAGCAGTACTTCATTTGGTCTTTTAAAATCACTATATTTGGAATGATGAGCAGTATCTAATTCGTTCTGCTCTTGAGCACCCAGTGTGGAAAAAAACATGCACTTTTTAACACCTGCCTGTGTTTGATTCCTGTGGGTAGCTATCTCTAATAATGGTAGAGGTTGTTAATAGGATGTCTGCCCACCTGCTAGTGTTCCTATTGTGCTACCTGAATCTAACTGTATCAGGGATCTTTCAAACAGGAAAGAATGTACTAACAATTTGTGGCATAACTGACTAAAATATTTATTGATGGGTCAAAGATAATGTTCAGATTGTAAAACCTTCCAAAAATTGAATATCCAAAAATCCATCACATAGAATTTTTGTCTTTTGAGAGAAAGAGTAGAGCAGTTGGCTCTTTAAAATATGTTGTGTCTTACTACATAATAGTTCACTGGATTAAATGAATTTATTGATTTCTGCTTCTTTACTGACACACATTTATGAGCAGTTTCTTTGGCACCATGGCCACATGTCAAAGGTCATAACTTTCCTTCACTGTGGAAGAATAAAAGCTTTCAGATGGTGAATCCCTGAAATCCACACAGTGCTTTATTCCCTCCTCTTGCCCATATAATTACTGTTCTTGCATGACTTTATTTAAGATAAATAAACAATACAAATAAAAAATATGCACACTAGAAAAAACCCTATACTAATCTATCATAAAATAACTGCAGGAAACTATTTTTCTGCACAAAGGGCGACATATCTAGTATGCTAATAGGTATCATTATGAGATACATGGTAGTATATTAGGCTTTTTTATGGCCAGAGATTTTACTGAAAATAGTCAATTTTAAGAATATAATAAACATTTCTCATGAACAATTTTATTACACTTCAGTTTAGAAACAATATTTCTTTCCTTTTAGAGCGGTGTCAAAGGCATGTTACACTTTGTGGACCAGAGGTGATGCTGGAAGTAGATCCTCCTGAGAGAATGATGCACATTCAAATTCTGTGCTTTGTGTTTAGATGAATGTTTATAATATTGACGTTTTCTTTAATGCCTTTCATTAGTAGTAGCCTGTGGGATTTTTGGTATGTACTAGATATGAAAGTCCATTGATGACATAAACATGAAGCTATTAAAAACCAAACTACAATAGAAAATAAAGAAGTTTAATCAGTCCCCTAGTTTGCCAAAAGAGAACAATAACATGTTTTAAACATAAAGTGGTTGACACTCGTTCTAAAATTTTGGAAATGTAGGATAGGATGCAGTTAGTGCCAGATCCCTTTTGCAGTATGTGGTGCTCATGTGATTGATAACCTGGAGGAAAAAATATTCTTTCTCTTTTTTTTTTTTTTTTTGCTAGATTGTTATCTAACTAATACAGTTAGCTATGATGATTTGAACTGGTTTTCTGTGTTAAATGACAAGTGCTAGAGCTGGCTGGAGGTAAGTAGGCAAGAGTAGTGGGGATTTGGGACTATCTGGGAAGAGTTTGTCTTCACTTTTTAGCATCTACTAACTGGTAGATTAGGTCTGACCATCTCAAGAAACAGCATTGTGAGGGTAACTTCACTCAGGTGTTACTTTGATTTAAAATCATCAAAATGTTTGTGCGTGGTAAGCTGAAGTAGATTTGAATTGTTAGTGAGGCCTGGCTATAATTCTCTTAGCAAGACTGTTTCTGAAGGACTAGCAGAGCCTAGAGTTATATCAATGGGAAAAAAACCCCATGATTTCCTGAAATGTAAAAAGTCTTCCCATCACTTACCTCAAGAAAGAGAACTGGCTGCCAGGTTTTGGTTTTACATAGCAGGGATGAAGCCTGTTGAAACTTTTAATGATGACTTGCGAAAAATACCAGTGGTACACTTTTCTGCTCTGTTTTATGCAAATGATCTTATTCTAAGGGGGCTGGTGGCACTTCATTGTTGAATTTACTGAATATTTATATTACAGGACTGTAGGTGCTAAGTTTCTGACATGTTAACCTTCTGGATAGAAATTTGTCATGTCAGTATCCATCTTTTTGCTTTTAATTTTTTTTTTTTCTTTTAAAACAGTATAGTTCTGCAGGACTGTTTATCCTGTTTCCTGGAACAAATGTAAAATGAAACTGCTTTTTTTTGTATTTTTGTTTTTCAGTAGGATATCATGGGAATGTCTACTTAGGGAAGAGAGACATGGGATTTGTTAGGGAAAGTAGTCTTTGTGTCTGGAAGTAGCTTTTGCTACTGCTATGAATATATTTGTAGATTTGGTTGTCCTGTAAGCTTTGAAGAAAAATCTCAGACTTTTTTTTATTTTTTTGCACATGTTCAGCACAGGCTCACTCAACTTGACTAGCTAGAGACGCAGGAGTTGCTGTTTGTGCTGAACATGGTGCTCGTGAACACTGAGCTGGGCTTTCCCTCTAAGCAGTCCCACGCAGTTGTGGACTTGCCTTTTTTTCCTGTTCTGAATTAATGGGGAGCTCAAGTGTGATCTAACACTGCCTGGAGAAACCAGCTAGCATTGAAAGCTGAAGTAAGTCAAAACAATGGTCTAATTACCTGGAGAGGAAGTTTGGGAGAGGAAGTGGGTGAGGTGGAGGTGTGAGTGGTCTCATGTGTCTAAAGGTCAGGAAGGGGAAGAGAAACGCACAGCTAGTACTAAGGAAAAGCTTGTGGAGCAAGGCCTGGGGTTGGCTCAGTTTGGAAATTGCCATCAGCACAAGTCAGGAACGGGAGAGGACCAAGGGGCTGGCAAAGACTGACTCAAAAGAGTGTGCCCATCGAAGCAACTGATCTTTCAAGACATGGAATGTGGACCCAGGAGTCCTGGACTTCCGTGGGAACTTCAGAAAGACAAAGAATAACCTCCCAGTCAGGGGAGCTTTGGATAATTTAAATTGCGTCACTGCTTCAGCCAGAAGCTTGCACTATATGTGACACAAGTCAACTTGTCCGTGCTTTTCATGGAAAGTCTGTGATTGTGTGTGTCTTATGGTCTTGGTGTTTGATATGAGGTTCTGAGGTTTGATCAACTGGAGCTTCAACAAGTTGGAGAAGCTGTGGTTACAACATATGGAGTGCTGTGAAGGATCAGTGTCTTAGCTTGGACACCTAAATTTAGTGAATCCAACTGTTTTTCTATACTCAACAGTAAAATAAAAATAATATTAGAACATCATCTTAAGGTGTTGTGAGAGTCAGTGCACTAACGTTTGTAAAGAGCTGTAGTGCAGAACGCTGCAGAAAAGGCCGTGGGGAAGTTAATAACTCTGTCTTCAGGGCAATGCTTAATAGAGTGTAATAAATAAGGAATGAGGCCACACACTGAACAAAGAAGAGAAAACAAAATATTGAATAGATGCTCATTATGTGAACACCATTCATTTGGTGCTGTGAATAGTAGGGGAAGTGTGACTGTGCAGTTGGATTGTTTCCTAAAGCATGTATATAAACAGAGCAAATCAGTTACATAAGCAGCTTAATTTCTTCAGTTTCTTAACTTTTGAGCATTTGGGTTTGGAAATTTTCATCTCGTGTGTGTATATACGCACATGTAAGAGGCAGGTATACTGAATGCTGCCTTAGTGGCAAAGTTTAGGGGTTAGCTTCATGTGTTTAATGATGTATGTAATGCAGCAAAAAATGAAATAAGTATGCTTGAAAGTATTAGAGTTTTATATAGGCAGGATGCCAGGAACAAAAAGATGCATAATGGGGCACTGTGACCACTTCTGAGAAGTTAAGTAAGTTTATTAGAACTTTTGATTCAACCAGAACATGGGCTGGTGTCTAAGCATGTATTTAGTAATAGCTTTAATTTGATAGTAATAATCTTCAGATAATTATTATTTTATTTTTAATGTATAAAGGTTTGCTGACCAATGAAGATACTGTAGAGGTCTGCAGCAACATTTGTAAACCTGTTGGTAGTATTGTTTATCAGAGAATAATCTGACTAAGGAAATCATTTTAGCACAGTATTAACGAAACTCACATTTAATTTATGCTTTCGACTACAGTTTAAGCTTGTGTGTGGACAGGGCTTAGGTGAGTGCTCACCTGTACACTCTCTGGTGTTTGTCAGTGCGACCTTTACTCTCTCCGTGACCTGACTGAGAGGAAATTGAGTTTATTGCTAGTGTATGGGAGAAGAGCTTTTTTGTGGTGCATGGTATTAGGTAGATGCCAGGGAGGACTTCGGGCTCCAGTGCTGGGGAGGAGTTAGCACCTGTGGATTTCACCACCACCTTTGTTTGATCTGTCTCTTCTCAAGTCTTTAGTCCAGCACATAGCCTAAAGTACCACATAGTTGTTAGGCTACAGGTCTTGCCTTGAGCCATAGGGCAGCTTTCTGGAAATACAGCCCAGCAGTCATGACAAGAGAAAAGCCTTGACATTCTTTTTTTGTTCTTTATCCCAATGCATTTATGTAACGAATCTTAAAGGCAGTGAAGTATTCAACACCTTGTGCCTTCAGTGCAATGTACGCACCTTGATCCTGTCAGGTATCTCGCCCTTTGGGTGCCAGGACATTCCTTCTCTGAGGATTTTTCATAGGCATGTTCAGAAGCTGGAATTACAAGGAAACATAAAGCATTATTCGTACTTACCGTAATTGTTCCTTTCCTCACTCTTTGTTGCTGCCGTGTTTGCCATTGTCTTGCGTTTACCTAAATAATGGTTGCCTGGCCTTTCAGGAACTTGGGAAGAGGAAAGATGGTGACCACCTGAAACAATAATATCTGCGGCAGAATAGCCTGAGAACTTTAAATAACCAAAGGGGACGGTTTCCAAGGCAGCTAAGTGACCTTTGGATCCCAGAAGCAGGCTATTCATAGAGGCGAAGCCTTTGTCCTGCTTTGACCAGTGGTCAGTGAACTCTGGCAGGCCTCTCGGCTCACCATCTTGGTCCTGGACTAGCAGCTGGTGATTGATTCATTTAACTGTCCAGATTCACATTCTTCTGTCAAGGACTTGTCAAGGAAGAAAAAGGTTCTATGGAGGGCTATTCATTTTACTAAAAGGAAAGGGATGCATTATATGATTGAGTGGATTACTTTTGGGTCAGAAGAGTTCCTGCATCGCTCTGTTTTAATTCGGCCTTCAATCAAAGAAAGATTTAGTTTATCAGCGCAGTGTGGTGCTAGTGAAGAGGGACAGGTTGTTTCAATTCCATCAGTGCAATAGGACTGTTTTGTTTTGTGGGTTTATTTTGTTGTTTCCTCCCCTCTTTTCTATGATTCATCCCCTCCACTATTTTTTTGCCAACAAATCCATAGATTTTTGTGATTGGTTGATATGACAGAGGATTAAGAATATTAATGTCTATTATTCTTTCTCTTAGTTTTAATGTGTATGATATATGAATATTAATGCTCCTGCTATCTCTTATATATGGTGTTAAGCAATGCAGAAACACCTAAAATAAGTAAAAGATTAGTGTGTTACCTCTGCTCTAGATGTGGAGAAGACTGAGAAGAGAATAAATTATACAGGATCAAACTAATAAATTACTTTCCTACAGACAACACAGGTAGATGTAAAGCTGGAGGTAGAACCTAGTATTTTCTTTCCAGTTCTCGTTTACACCTGATGAACAAAAGTTTGTTGTACAAACTCAGCATTTTCCAAATGCACAAGAGTGCTATCTGTCCATTTGTCTGCTGGTTTAGAATTCGTTTTTTTAAAACAAGGGGAAGATGTTTCCACACTTTATGAAACTTGAATCACATTTTCAGTTTTATAATTAATGTGTCCAAAAAAAACCTTGGAGTTGCATTAGGGAGGTGTGCTTCCTCTTCATCGTGCTGCCAGGCTCTTCTGTCCGTCTGACCTTCAGCTGGCCTGTGTTCCTTTAGCATTAGAATTTCTTTTGCTCATCCTCTTCATGAAGTACTGAGAAAAGAACATTGTTGCTTAGCTCCTTCCACTGGAAATAACAGGCATTAAAAAGCAGATCCTGCCAGTTAACCTTCTGCCTCTGTTTGAATGAACATGATGAGCTGCAGCAGATGAAATATGACCTTCAACTTGCTTTACCCCACTCTCATAAGCTATGTATTGTTTTGATTTGGCTTATGGAACGCATTATGAGGGATTTCTGATTGGCTTCAGGCCAAGGCGTTACACTTCGGCTGATGGAAGTACAAGTGTATAACTTAGAAGAAAATACAGTGAGGGTTGATCTGTTTTATTTTTTTCTCTCTCTCTTTTTGAGGGAAAAGGGAGAATTTTGAATTTGTTGAGATAAATGAGTGGCTTAATTATCTTAAGAGCACAAGATTGGAGAGAAGACACTGCTATGTATGTGTCAGAAATCTGGGGTAAGTGCAACACCTGTTGAATACGCCTCCTTCTTTCATGGAGGCCTGGTGGTATTCTTTTCAGGTCTGCAGTTGCGTTTCCTGGGGATCAGTCCCCTTTCTCAGAGCTTGCTTGTTTCAGGCTGGAGCATGATGTCTGAGGTGGAGGCACTCTCTGTGCTCTAGATAACACTTCCCTCAGCACCTTCCTGGAGGCTTTGATTCATGGCCTTGAGTTGGAGATAAACAACGAGCTTTTGAAAATCATGGAAAAGGAAAATGGATTGTCATTGCGTATTAGAGAATATAAGTAATCTAGTAACCAGAGGTATTACCGACTTAGTAGAACATGGTTATTTGCTTGCACTATGACTGGGCAAACTGGAAATCCAACTGTTGCCTTCCACCCGAGCAGTCAATAGCCATAGCAAGGTGGCTTCCTCTAAAGACCACATTTTTTGGTTTCTTCTGTTTGCTTTTGATGTGGGGGTGTTTATGATGCGTTCAGAATAAATTTGCAGGGTATTTTGCAGACACATAAGAGAGTAAGAGAAATATGCTTGAGCAAAAATATAGGGATTTTTATGGCATTCATGGCAATATGATTTTTATCTGGAAGTCACACTTCTGATTTGTTTTACATGAAATTTGCAAGAGTTGTAAACTCTTCCTTCTCCCCTACCTGCAGAAATCTTCAGATAAACATCTAATTAGAGGATTTAAGTAACTTCAGCAAGTAAGCAGTACTTATAATGCCTTTTGTGACTTGTTTTTTTGTGTGAAGTTTGTTTCTCTTTTTCTCCCTACTGCTCTCAGACTTTAAGACATTTAGGATTTTGCTGTTAGTTACTACAGTGTGTAGAAAGACTGTTACTGGGGAGAGATCCCTGAGCTGTGTAATGCAGTAGGGGGGCATTTGGTGACAGGGAAATGAGCTGCAGGCGTTTGGCCCTTGAGAGTGGAGGCATCTCTTCTTTCATTTCCCCATGGGAACGCCGCAGTGTTGACATTTGGAGAGGGGGCTGAAGAGCTTGAATTCCCAACACCTCTCCTCAATGTTTTGCAGTGAAATTGTCTTTCATCCTAGGGTGCTGATTCTGAAACGCTAAGCAAAAAATGGAGAGTGCTCGTATCTCTCAGGGATAGTGTTTCTGACAGTCTAAAGACTTACGGCATCACCGTATCAGCTTACGCTCGTTCATACGTGGATGGTGTCAGTTTGCCACTGTATGAAATGAAACCTCTTCCTCCGCCTCCCCCTAGATATGAGGGAAGGCTCAGTGGTGGGCGGCGCAGCAGAGGAATGTGTGGGGCCCTGCTTCTGTCCTGGGATGTGCTTTGCGCTGCTTCCTCTGATTGATGAGCTGGGCAGGGTGAGGTGAAGAGCGGGTATTGCATTCTACCTAGGGTCTTGTTTTATTTTAGCCAGGAATAGCATTTATTTATTTTTAAAGGTACTGATAAATACAGGTCTTACCCTTCAGCTGGCTTCTGCAGTGAAGTCGATCAGAATAGGGCAGCTTTAGCGCTTCAGTGCTTGAGGCTCTTGTTGCACAGTGCTGAAATTGTCTTTTCTGTGTTGCACTGAGCAATTACTACATTTTCATTGTTCTTTTTGGGGTTGTTCTTTGAGGAACCTTAGAAACATAGCAGTCAACCTTTAATTTTCTATTTCTATTTTTTTTTGTGGGGTGGTGGTTTTTTGGATGCCAAATTAGGATAACAGTGAAGGGATACGTCTTTTGCTGCACAATTCTGCTTGTATTCGGGTCCTTCTCTTCATGTTGTAAAGTGCAAAACTCTGCTGGATGTTCCCTGTGCAACAGTTGGGCTGTTAAGCAGAACTAATTCTTCGCAGAATGGCAACAACTCCAAAGAAAGGCATCTGTAGGATTAAGCAGAGATACTAGAGGGCAATCGCTTGGCAAACCGCTGAAGGAAAGCAGTCCTTGCTATGGAGAAAGTGATGTGTTCTTTCTTCTGAATGCATGCAGCCACACAAGTAGAACAGCTTTGAAGCTGGTTAATGTGGCTTACTGTGTGCCTTTTCTGTACTATTTCCTACATTTCTTGTCTGCAGAAGAGCTGAGGGGCATTCCTTGATAAGTGCATTAGCATTTATTGTGCACTTCTGTGGCCACACACTGTTGCCTGGATGATAGATAGACTGAGAAGGGAAAAGCCCAGCTGGGATGCCTTCAAAAGTGAAAAGATCAAATCTCTCGTGCTTGTTTACATGATTCGGTAGGGTATGTCAGGTATACCATCAATAATCTGTTGATTATATAGAGCCACATATTTTTAAGCCTGCATCTTTTATTTCCTTTAAAACAGTGCTAGTGATAACTCCCAATGTGACATGTATGCCTGGTTTCTCTGGAAAGGGTGGTAGTGGTATATTTTTTTGCCACTTACTAAACGATTGAGGTGCAGTAAGGCAATATGTGCGGTTATGTGAATAGCTTATACATAGCTGCAAGAGGTGGGAAGTGGTGGTGTTGCAGTATTGTTAGCTGCTTTGACCAAGGTGAAATGGAAAATCCTCTACTTTCTTCCTTTACAGATTGGGAATTGTGATGCGCGCCCCTGTACTGTCATCTCAGTGTGGCTCCAGGAGCACCTGGTGGGCCAGAGAACGAACAGTAAAATAAGGCACTGGTGGGTTGGTAGTATGTCAGCTAGCCTGACTGAGGGAGGCTATTTCAGAACCACATGCCTCATTTGTTCTTTTTTTTTTTCTGCTGTTTTTAGTCTGTAGCAGCCAAAGGCTGATCTCTGTCTTTGAGACCCTGTCTCCAAACCTTGCATTTCTAAAGAGCTCTTGCAAGTGAGGAAAGAAAGTTTTGGGGTTTTTTAATGAAAACAAAACCAAACTTTGGAAAGTCAGGAAGTACAAGGAAAAGGCTGTTCTGGGTTCTTCCTGAGTGGGGGTGGAAGTTTTCCTTATCTTGTCAAGTTTCTTCTCCTTTCCTGTCAACTGTCTTCAACATGCATCCATCTGAGTCCTCCTCTTCTCTTGACTTTCTGCACTGGGATATATCAGAAACTTGCTCGCAATAGTTTCCATTCTGTATATGGAGAAGACAATATACTTTCCTACTTTCTGAGGACACTGTAAAAAAGAAGGAATAAGAGGATACTGTAGGGAAGAAGGAATAAATGAGTACATTTCCTTAAAAACCTAGTCCAGAATAGTCTACTTGACTTCCAAGTTTTCAGGAAGAGAAAATACTACATACAAAACTTCAGACTGCTATTAACTTTTGAGAAGCTGGTGATGAAAACTGTGTCTCTGTGTGTGGCCAGAAACACTTCTACAGAATCTAGTTCCAACCCAAGTGGTGAAGAGCTTAGTGGTCTTCAGTGGACATATTCAGACTTGGTTATTCCTGTACAGAGATTTTTAAAGTGATCATTTGTCAGCCACTGAATTAGGAGCTTTAAAGAAAGGAGCAGGGGGACCTGAAAGTGTTAGAGGAAACAAATGAGATTGCAGCTGACGTCTCCAAGGAAACTTTTGTTCAAGGGTGCTCATGCTGTTGACCTCTTTGCTTCTCCATTTCATTGCCTTTAGATTATAGCATTCTTCAGCACCAGAAAAGTAGTGGCTAGTTTGTGACTGGGCAAATGCTACCTTTTTTTTTTTTTTTTTCTGGTGGGGAAGGCAATCATGGAGATTACTGTGGAAAGATTTGAATGCACAAAGAAAGAGTTTTGCATTGTATTTTAAAAGTGTGGTTGTTATATATGAAGCTAATTATTTATTTCCTTTTTTCCTTTCTTATCACCAACTGGAGAGTAATTCCTAGTGATCTGCATCTTAGTTTGGAAATTATTGTCTAAAAATGGCACATCTGAGATATCTGTCAGCAAGTTGGCAAGAATATGAGAGAGGAAAGGAAAAACTCCCTTCCCTTCCAGTCTTCCTTCTTCCCTCCTTCTGATCCCAACAAGGCAATATATGCCAGAGTTCTGGAGTAACACACACATCATCTAGAGAATTGAGGAGGCACAGTATTTTCTCAATGAAGGGTCTCTTGTCTTTCTAACGTAATTCCCTGACTCAAAAGCTATTGAAATCAAGGATAAGACTCTTACTGGGCAACAGATGTCAACAGGTTGGAAAAAATGCAGAAATATGTGTCAGTGGTCTTAAGTGTCTGTCTCTGAAATTCTCTGAATTTGTGAACTTAAAGTGTGTGATGCCAATAAGCTATGTCAGTAGCTCCCAAAATGTCATCCCATTTTGGTAAAATCTATTCTTTGGCTTAGGGAAAAAAATGGTAGGAAGGGAAGAGAAACCCAAGTTGTAGTGCTAAGCTAGTGGCTCCTAAAAGCGCAGCTCTGTAATTTCCTACTCTGTAGGGCTTTCCAAAGCATCAGAATAATAATGGTCACTGTAGAATGTGGTTGTATTCTGTACAAGATGTAATTCCAATCCACCTTCTTCAAAATGTTAAAATGCCTGCTGGGAGATTCTAAATGGCAAATGATTAAGAAAAATCTTTGGGATAGACAGATGAATAGGTGTCCCATATCAATTATTGATAGTGTCAAGTCAATGCAGCAGTTTCTGTCTCATTTAACCTCCCTATTATTTAATTATAATGCTCTGAGGTAATTGCCTGAGACTGGAATCCTTTTTCAATACAATTCTGAACTATTGTCTTCAAAACTGCTGCTATGGTGTTCATACTATCGCAATCTAAGAATTTCTTAATATTGGTAAAGTCATAGAAGAACATTTGTTTATCTTTTTGCTTTCATTTTAGGAGGACAAAATCGGTGTATTAGATTTATCCTGGAAATATGTTTAACTCAAGAAATATCTGTGAAAATACACAGTGTAATCTGTTTCACAAATAGCATGGCGATAGGCTAAATGCTATCCTGCTTGCTGATATTGCCAGTACACACAGCAAGCTGTGTGGTTTTGTTCTATATGTTCCTGAACAATGTGGAGTTTATTAAAAAAGGGAGCACTATTTGCACTTCAGTGACTACTTTCCATTTCAGTGTAGACTAAAGGAAACATGAATTGCTGCCATACCCAGAATTACATTTTTGTCTCAATCTAGTATTTTTCATGTAAAAAGTTTTAAGCTTTCATGAATCTAAACTTAAACCTTTTGCTTAGTGACAAAAGGGAATGTTTTTCTTCCTTAGATTAAGGTATAAACATTTCTTTTAAGGAAGTTTGCTTTCCACTTGGAGTGATTATACAGGCATTTTTTGAAATTATTCATGAGGAAAACCTTCTGATTATTCTAAGGAGTTGGCAGTATAGATTTAGGGCTAAATGCACAGTTAGGTTTTTCTGTAGAATTTTAATTCTGCCAGCACAGTAGTTCTGTAGATACATGGGTTTTTGTCTAGTGAAAAGATTCTCTGCTAGCTATTGACCTGCATGTTCAGATGTTTCTTGAGAAAGGTATTAACAAAGAATCTGAAAAGTACTGAAATATTTCTATATGTTGAAACACTAACTTAAGTGCTGCCCGAGCCTCGCTTTGTAGCAATGTTAGTAGTAAGAACTGTGCACCTGGCTACACTGGCTTTTAAACCGACAGGATACTGTGATTTGAGGAGTCCTTTTATTTATGTAACACTACTGTTTGCAGGAGTCTCTCTCTGTCTTGGTGTGGTGTTTTTTTTTCCCCCTTTCTTCCTTAAAAATACTTATTTTCTGTTATATAATATTTGAATTGAGTTTGGGTTTGTTTTTTTTTTCCATTTTTGATGTTCAGCCTCCAGGTTTTCCAGGCAAATGATTTTATTTTTCATATTGAGAAATTAAATGTCATACTTGCTAATGGCAAACGAGCATGTTTCTGTCATGTTATTTTAGGTCTCTATCCTGTCTTCTTTCTAAGAGTGAGTTCTTAGTAACTAGCTTGATATAACAAAGGAGAGACAGAAATTCAAGCTAAAATATGAAGCTGGGAAACAAAACAAAGGTAAAATGAGTGCCCTTTAAGAGGAATGACGACATTTTCAGACAATTCAAGCAAATACTGATTTTAAAATCATGTCACACAGTTCAGTGTTAGTACCTCATTAAAATCCAGGGATTACTGTCAGCAATCTCCTTGCTGTACATTAAAAGCATTTAGTTTAATTTGAGATTAAAGGGTATGAGATGCCATTCTAGCAAAGCTATTCCCAAGGTATCAGTGAGGTAAAGTGGGATTGCTTAAAGACTGTGGTTTCTCTAACTGTCCTAGTTATACTATATTTTTATATATATATCTGTACAGATTTTAAAATTGTGTTGAACTGGTTCAATAATCCTTTATACTCTGTTGTCTTTGGAGGTTAAATTGTCTGGAAAAGCTTGTTTGAAATGTTAAGAAAGGCAGTTGGAGTTACAGATCCATACTGCCTTTCTGAGACTGGAGGTGTGATTGGGCTCAGGTTAGTTCACGGACATTAAAGTCTGTGAATACTGGTGTTAGAGGTCCTTGTGTATTAAATAAGAATAACGTGCAATATTCTGCTCTTCTCTCCTGCAAGTATGCAGGGATATGCAGCAAGTGCAGTGTGTGTGAGTAGTTGGAACGAGATTGGTCATTATTCTCCTCCCTTTCGTACTACAGGTGTTCCTAAGCATGCGACTGAGAACAACCAGCATCTTGAGAGCTCTAATTTATGAATTAATGAATTTGAGGAGAGGGATAGGATGAGCTTATGGACACTACAGTTCTCTCCCTGTTTTTAGACTTTAAGGAAAAGGAGAGGACGACTGGTTGGTTATTTTATTGCTATCAGTTGCTTTTTGTTAGGCTGTCTCAGCTCATTAATACTTCAGTGTGTGATAGCATTTACTGCCAGGGATTAATACAGAGAAAAAAATACAGTTTTGAAATTCTAGTGTAAATAGTTAAGCACCTGATATAGCATTATCCAGAATTTTCATTGTGAGTTCTTAATGCACTGGCAGCGATGTCAGCAGCCTGTATGATTTATTTGATTATTTTATTTATTTATTTTGTGATGCTTCTGATTTTTTGAAAAAAAAAATAATCATTTTGTTAGAACTGAATTTAAGTATTATGCTTTTGTCACTGTATACATATTTGGTTATTAATTAAAAATAAGTATATTAAACTAAAGTTTTAAGCAGTAGTAGTACAAAGCTATGCAATTTCTGAGTATTTTTTTAAAATGCAAAGATATAGAAAAAGTGTGTTTTAATTAAGCTTATTTTTCCAGCCACTCTGGCAGAAATTAAAAAAACAGCTGGCTTTAGGGAAAAAGCCACAATTCCAATTTATCAAGAGTTAAATCTCTGGTAGTTTACAAGAATGCCGTTACCAGTATGTTGTTCAAATTATAGTCTTTTCCTCTTTACTCTTTTATAACGGTCAGAATGAACTGACACTTTTCTTTTGTTCCTGAAAGGGCTGAATGTGTTCTGGATGATATCACTTCCTCTTACAGACGGAACTCAGTTCGGTCCCAGACTCGGTTGTTTCCCTTAAATAATAGCCATTAAGAGGAGGAAAATATCTGTGCCAACAATGAGTGAGACTGAAGGAAGAGAAAGTCTTTGCAGATGTTTGCCTTTATAAGCTGGACTACCAGAGGCCCATAGTTAAACAGCAAATCTATATGATGCCTGGAGTGCTCAGGAAGACTGGAGAACTAATGTTTTGGTCCCAAGTTAACGTATACTGTTGCATTTCAAAGAAAAGCAAGATAAGATAAAATCAAATCTGATTCTTGGAGTTAGAGAAGGACCGATTAAAGGAGAATACTTTGCAAGAAGCAAAATCCAACAAATAATCTCCTCCTCCATTGTGTGTGTGTTTTTTTAAATACTTCATCTTTGATTTTCTTCCAAATGTGTTGGATTTTATCCAGCTTGATGAAGAGGATGTCAGATGGTTTGTTCCTCAAATGTTTAGCTCATAATTATATGAGGATGTGTTCTTCAGTATGGTGCTGCTGTCTTCATCTGATCATAGTATATCAGTAAAATTCAATTTCATCTTGATCTCATCTCCTGCTACTGCAGCTGTAGCAATACCTCCACTGTGACAGCAGTAGATTGTTGTCTGATTGCTTTCTAGAATGACTTACAATTTCAGATCTACTTGTACTTACTTGCAAAGTAACTACTTTTTCTGTGTGAGTGGTCCAATTAACTACAGTTAACGTAGCGTAGCTATAATACTACTTTCAATTCATTCTCCTTTTATATTTTTTAAAATTTTATTTTCTTTACACAGAGGAAATTTATTCATTGGGTGAAGTCAATTGGACTCTTTGCAAATTTTCTCTTACAATCTTGGTCCTACTCATGTTCCCACTGACCCACAACACTGCAAGTTCTGAGATTTTGCAGAGCAGACAGTGCCAGTAATGTGGAGTTACTTGAATTGTCCATAATGTTTTGCTGAGAGCAAATATAATTTGGATCAAAACAAGTCAACAGGAATCTGTAAGGAAAAGCTGAGCATTATAGTCCCATTCATCAACTGTAACACTGATGTTCAGTATGGTAGTCTTGCTGAATAATACCTGCATTGATGAAGAGAAATTTGAAGTGGATACTTTGAAAAATAAAAAATTAAAAAATTTGAGCAAATGCAGAAAAAAAGTGTAGTCCCTGTGCCAAGAAATACAGAATTTAAGTGGGAAGAAAGAGACAACAGAGAGATTCAGACAGGAGACTACACGGAAATTATACTGATCCATGTGTTTGGTCTTGGTCTAGCAGCCTAACAATTACTGAGTGCATCATGATACAGTGACTTGTAAGGACAGGTTAGATCAAGAACCTTAAAGCAGTCCCTGCTAGAATTTAGAGTTCTCTGATGTTCATACTTTATATGAACCTATCCAGTATTTTATATTCATAATCGTAACTGAAGATGTTAAGAATCAGTTGGGAGATTCTTGGTGCTTTGGCACCTTCATTGGGAAGATATTATATTGCCATTAAATAATAAAGCAAAGGAGATGTTTGTCTCATATCTGGAATGTAAATTATAATTTAAATCAGACCTGTAGCCGTATTTTTTAGTGAACTAGGAGCAACCCCTTGAGCAAAATACACATCCTCTTAGATGACATTTACAGTCTATGTGCTTCTGCATGAATTGATGTATAAGCTGTTTCTTTAGTGGCTTACTAAAAACATGGCGTTTTAAATGCCTCAAGAGCTGTCATCTACCTGCATCCTAGAAATGGTATTTTATGAGATTTTACAGTTATCTAGAGAGATTTTCCTTCTATGTTGAGGGTTCCGTACTTTAGTATGGAACTATGATCATTGTATGTTGTACGCCAAAATCTGCTTTAGGATTTTTTTTATTAAAACTATCGATTTTAAATTGAAACATAACAGATTATAACCTGCTTCATAATAAAAAAAAAAAAGCCAATGATATTTTACTTTGAAAGATTTTGATTTCCCTGTCCACTTTGTGTTTGTACTCTTTTTTTCTAAAAAAGCAGCACACATTTGTAGACTGCAGCCTATGCTGATTAAAGATAGTCAGATTTTTTTTTTTTTACTGAACAGTTTAGGTCTGTGTTGCTGTAAAACTTGGTTCCGTTTCAACTTGTTTTCAAATCCTGAATGTATCATTTTCAATAAGTAGGTTGATGTTTTGTTTTTAAAAATCAGTATGGCTATCCTCCTCTTCCCAAAGTAAGTGAACAGCTATTGAGGCATCAGAGGCTACCTCTGGTACCTCTTGATTATCTTGTCACTTTTTTCTCTGAAATAAGTGTATTGACTTGCTTGGCTTGAAAAGAACGGGAATGCTTAAGGATATCGATAAAGCTATTCAGGTGCATCAGCTGTTGAATGGCCAGTGTACAAACCGTTGTCCAGCAGTAGTGGTTCCAGGTGAGGCTGAGGGCTGCACAACTCAGCCGTCTATTATGCCTTAGGGGATCGTTTGCTGACTGACACTCGTGTTCTAGTGAGGGCTGCTTCTGTCCCTGACTCCTTCTTAGACATTCTTTTGTTTATGTACTAGCTTCATTATCTTATCTCCACAGATTTTAGGGCCTATCAATGTAAAATGTGCTACACTGATAAAGCTCTGAAGAGCAAAGAAGGATGAAAGAGAAGGCAGGGGAGTGGGAGGGCTGGAAAATGGAAAAACCTTTTCATACAAATCTACTCTGAGTTATCTTTTTGCCCAGGGAAAGAAACCCAAAACACCGATAGATTCTGGATGTTTCTGAAGGACAAAATTATTTTCTTTGTGAAAGGATCTTTACTGTAGCATTTGGTATGAGGAAAGTGCCAGGAGCAGTGTCCCTGCCCTAGGGCACGTAGGTAACAGCATAGGTACCCCTTTTGCTAGCAGTTGTATCACCACCCTTTACTTGCCTGCTCCTTGCTAATAACATTGCCCTTCGGCAGCCTCACCTGAGCTTCTTCCCCTGCTAGAGCTAAAGCCTATTCCTGCTTTTTCTGTTCTTACTGATTAATGAGAGTCATTGCTCCCTGTCCTCTCTAATATCTCCTTTGTATATTTGTAAGACTGTCACTTCTCTCTTCAACTTCCTTTCCCAGGGCTAATCAGATCCCAGCTCTTTTAATCTTTCATTACAGGTCAGGTTCTGTGTTCTCCTGAAATCTTTCATTTTTATGTCTCACATTTTAAAAATTATAATTGTAGGTCAAACGACATGATTAAAATTTGAAGGGTGAATGTAAGAAATCACTGTGCTTGTGGAAGCACATACAGAATGCCTTTTCACAGTACTCCCTTTTTTTTACTTAGTTATGAAAAACTTTACCCATATTGCTCCATTTGTGTGACATTCACCACTGAACCGTATGCAGCACTTGAACTCCCAAATACTTTGTTTAATTTTTACTGGCATCTCCCGGTAAACTCCGCAAAGATCCACCTATTAGATCACTTGAGGACAGCTCCAGCTCTGTGTACTCCAACTGCTTCACCAGAAATGGGGAGAACAACAGCTGAGTGACTGTAGTCTTGCCACATGTCCGATCTGCCAGTACTCACGTAAAGTTTATTTCCAATCCAGATCCAGATCAGAGTGTGCCATTTGAGTAGCAAACCATTAGAAATACATGTCCATATACCAGAAGGCATGGCAGAACTCCTTTCGTAATCTGTTTTAAGCCTCACTCCTGCAAGAACTGGGAATTGCACTAAACTCAAGGAAAATATGTGCAAATTGTCTTCAGTACTAGAATCTAATACACATGCATATTTGTTGCATTTTTAAACACTGTTTCAGAGAGAGGATCGTGAAAACTAGATCAAAAAGAAAATTTGATGTGAAATTTATTATGTGCTGTTCTGAAAACGGTTTCTTTGGAAGAAGCCATGGCTTTCCTTTAACATACAAGTTTATTTTTCTCAAGTGAAACCTCTTCACCTAAGAATTAAAAAAAAAAAAAAAAGGCAAAAGATTATTGGTTTCATTTAAGGGTTAGAGCTATTGTGTAATTCTTAATAGCATTAGCGTGTAAGTTCTACAAATGGCATTGTGCACTTTTGTTCTTTCCACCTGAGCAGTTCGTGCATCTGAGTGGCCATTATCTCTTGAGAAACACTCAAGTGGTTGGTGTCTGTGCTGGAGAGTTTCTCAATACTTGCACCATTCTGGTTACATGAAACCCAATTCTGTGCTACTGTTTCAGTTCAGGGAGTAATTTCAGTTCAGAGGTTTTATCTTTCGTTCTTTGTTTCTTTATTATACAGTTGCAGTTCAGTCTTGGGGGAGTGTCAGCTGCGATGAAACCAGCAAGCTTTAACAATAATAAACATGTAGGTTGTTGGAATTTCTTTTACCCCTTAAGAAAGCTCATTCAGAAAATCACTTAATGACACAGAGTGTGTGAGTGGAAAGTGCAGCATGTACGGGAACAAGTCACCTGGACTTGTGTTTGAATGAGTTTCAGGAGTAAATGAAGTATGAGTGTGTTGTGTTTCTTTTTTGTTTGTTTGTTTTGCTCTCTTTAAAAAAAAAAACAAAGCAAAACCAAAAAAAAGTGAAGGACTGCTGCTATATTTAAACAAACAAACAAAAAGGATATGAGTCATAAGCTGCTTAAGTTTTACTTTTTCCTACCTTAACAGTTAAATCTGTGTAAACCTGTTTAGGTACACAAAATTGTTTTTGCATGCATGCAGGATAGTATTCAATCCATGCATGGTGCAGAGACAGCAGCAGTATTTCTCTAATATTTGATCAGTGCGTGATAGCAAGTAATAATTTGGGGTTTGGGCCTGTGGATATTTGCCTTAATGGTAAATGAGGGAACTCGTACCAGAACTGAACTCTGATTTCTCTCTGCATAGATAACTTTATCAGACAGAACTGTTTTATGCCATCAAAGATATTCATGCTCAAAAGTAACTAAACAAACACCAGGAATTTATAAAAGTAAATATAGTTTCTAGCTGTTTTTTTCTTCTTCTGTAAGCAGTGTTTGATATCTTGCAAGTTAAAAAGGATGGGAGCATCAGGTTCTCAGAGTTACATTAATTGTTTTCTTTTGGCTATAAATCTGGGAACAAAATGATTGAATAGATCGGAGTAGAGGGGGAAAACTCAAATAAAAAGGCACTTACATTTATTGCGTTGTGCAGGGTTGTTTTCGGGAACAACGTATGTCTCTTGAGACTTTGTTTCTTATCCATTTTATAGAGCTCTGGCCTCTTAACAGCACTGCTTTAATGACTTTTTCTTGGGGTTCTGAGTTGGTATCAGCGCTTGCCATGAAAACAAGCCTGTTACAAAGAGGTCAGGTTTCACAAGACAGCAATAGACTTGTAAAAACAGATTTTACTGGAACAAATAAAGTCAGAATTAAGAAGAAACCAGAGATTTGCCTAAAGAAACAAGATACAGAAGGAGCAAGTATTGAGCTAAAGTGATCAACAATGTATAAATTTAGATGACAGATAAATGGGGATTTTTGGTTTCTAAAACCACGTTTAGTGTCATTAATGAGTTTTTCTGAAGATTTTGTGTGGTTCTCTGTAGTTCTGACTTTTGCTGTCTTTAAAGATTAATTTTCAGAGGAAATGCGTTGTTCCTGCTCAGGTGGAAAAGTGTTCTTTAAATATGAGCTTCAATTAACAACTTGCATTGAATTTTCTAAATAGTATAGCTGAATGTGTTCTTGCTTGCTATCATGATGACGTTTTGTGTTGTGTGAAATACTAATTTTCCTCAGTTTCTTGTGTAGTTCTTGAGAGTCTCTCTTCTGTCTTTAATCTTTAGCTTTACTGTGCCGGATGTATGGAAATAAATCATTCCTTTTATATACATAAACAAAACCCAAATATTGTATTTCTGTTGTCTCACTCTGTCCCTTTAAGTAATCATAGCAATAGAAGAAAATTCTGCATGTGATTTTATAGTTCCTATGGAGACAAAACTTTTAAAGGTGTGTAAGAGCTTTGATTCAGTGACAGTGTATATTACCCTTCTGCATTGTTAAAGTGGTCCTTTCTTATGCCACTGGCTGTGTGGTGCAGCTGTGCTACATGATGGCCCTGGAACTTGTGTTGCATTGACTTCTGTTCTTATTATCTATGTCTTTATTACATTCCTAGAGATTTTATTTTGAAAGCGAAGCAGATTTGCCTAGTTCGCTGCATCATACTTTCAGTAAAGAAATTAAAAATGCAATGTATTTTCTGTTAGAAAATCTGTTAGGAACAGCATTAGGGAAATATTATTCTGACTCCAGGTGAACACATTTTCTGTGTAGGGAGAATTAGAAAGGAGAAGGAGGGAAGGGAAGAAGTAAGACAAGCCTAGATGCATTTTCGTGTGGTTTTTTTTTTTGTTTTGGTTTGTTTTTTTTCCCCTTTCTTCTTCCCCCCACACCCTTTCTGTGGTGGATAACTACTGGAGGGTCGGGCTGCATCAGATTCAGCAGAAAGCACATCCAGAAAGTTTAGAGTTATGGTAACAACCTGATGTATGTGCAGGTTATTTGACTTGCACTGAGTCTTTCTGTGAAGCTGAGTTTCTGTAGGTAGGCCAAGAACTATTAAGTCTTTTTTTTTTCTTCTGATGATTCCTTAGCAATCAAAAGAAAATCTGTTAAAGGAGAGAACTGTTTTTGTGTCTTCCCCCCTACACGCTTTACGTGTAAGACTTCTGTTGTAACATCTTTATGGAAACATGGGGTTTTGTGTGTGTTTCCTCTTGGGCCTGGTACTGCTCAAAAGTGGAAGAACAAAAAGTGGAACATAAGGAACTGGGTTAAATTCTGGTGGTGGGAGAGGCTAGTTTTGTCTGCCATGAAGATGAGTAGGGAACAGACTGCAGAGTGTGCTGGGGCTGTGGGGACCTGCTGCTAAAAGTAAGGGACTGGTCGTAAAAACGGATACCAAGAGCATCTCTGCTTGTGCCCGAGGAGTCTGAATCACATTTGAGGTGCCAGGCCTAGTTTTCAGCTGCCCCGATGTTTGCATCATGTGGTCACTGCTTTCAGGTGATTTTGCTGTAGAAGGTGGTTCGATTGTCTTGTTAATCACAGTCTTTGGGAAGTCTGTTCACAAAGCTGCAACACTAACTCTGCTGATGTGGTTAGGAGCGCTCATTCCTGCAGTGCTGATGCAGCTGCAGAAATGCAGAGCAAAAAAGGATTTATCCTGACCTAGGAAGTGAAATAGGTATGCTAGTAACAGGAATCTTTAAGTTATGTAGTTAGGCCCATGTTAGGAGTTAAGTTCTGCATGGAGAGGAAAGCAACCACGTCATGTCACGTTTCCTTCACACTCTGATATCCATCCATTGATATATGCACTAGTATTAAAATGGCAGGAGGTGGGGAACATTTGTTAGGATGCTTGGTGTGCGTCAGTCCTCTGTGTCCTCTACGCAGAAGGGTATCATTGAGAACATGTTACAGTAAATAGGGTGAAAAACTATTTCAATTAATAAACAAGTAAAATAGAGGAATTCTTTCTACACAAGACTTTAAGGTTAAGAGATGGGTAATTTAATAATATTGGTTTATCTATTGAATTCGTGTTTCTGTGTACTTTATACAAGAGTAGAAATTTATTTGAAATCTGATTTTTATTTTTTTTTTTAAATCAGTATCATTGAGTTTATGCAGATATTGTTCCCTGTGCAGTTACATGGGGTGGGAACATGTGGAATTTTGTGATTCGAGTTATCCAAAAGGAGTTGCCTCTGAAGAGTTGTTTTTTCTGTTAATTATATTTAAGTAGCAGTAAATAGAGCAATTAATTAGTGGGTTTTTTATTCCTTTCCCTTTGTTTTTTTTTTTTTTCTGAGCAAAGAAATCCAGCTATGAATCCATTTCTTAGATGTCTGTCTATTAGACGAAAGATATTTATTGATCTTCTGCTTCAATTAGCTTGATTTCGTGAACTCTTTAAGTTGTAAATGCTTGAAATTATATTGATGCTCTGTGCATCAGACATCTGCTCAGTGACTGCTCGGACTGTTGGGATGAAAGTGTTCTTACACGAATAAACTTATTTTGAAATCTTTTCTGGTTTTAATTTCTTTTTTTCTTTATCAAACATGAACTTGTGCAACTCTCCAAATGCTTTTACTAAAAGTAAATTTTAGTAAAAATTTACTAAAATTACTACTTTAATAAAGTGAGTATTATTAAAAGACTAAAATATGGCTGTCAGGAACCAAATGTGGTTTTGGAAACTTTCTATTGCAGTCAATTTTTTTTTTTTTAATTACGGTGGGGTCAGTCCCAAACTCTTTGAATTGACATGAACTTCAGCAGTTTAATAACTGATATGCTTTCCAGCTACATGCTAGTCAATTTGTATGCTTAATTCTATTTGAGAATGTAATTTCAATTGAAACCTTTTTTTTGCCAAATTAGGTTAAAGCAAAGTTATTTTAAGTAAACCTTCAACCAATTAAACCATCTTATTGACCAAAGTTGACAAGATAATTAGACGTATCTTTCTTTGCACGTAGAAAAGAGGACTATTTGAAGTATTTCTGGGTATCTTTGCAAGTTAATCTATGATCTGGAGTTTGGTTTAGCCAGGAATTTTTCCTCACTTCAGTCCTTTTCAATGTTCTCTTATTTTTAGCCATTTCTGCATTTGAAGTCCAGCCACTTTCAACTGAGGTCCAAGAGGGTGGAGTAGCTCGATTTGCCTGTAAAATAACAGCAAACCCTCCTGCCACTGTGACATGGGAAGTGAATCGAACAACTTTACCTTTAGTGATGGACAGGTATGTAAAGTTACACATTGTAGAATGTCATTTATTTTCTGTGATAATTTTGAGCCTGATACAAGAAGAAAATCTGAATACTTGCAATGCCATTAAATAAAAAAGGTTCCATGTGTATAGTATGTCAACTATTAAAATAGCTAGTAATAGTTATATTGTTAATGAATTTTAAATAGGTGTGAGTGCAGACTAGCGTCACCTGCTATTGTCTACACAGTAATCATTGACCTGTGAATTGTCATTGGAGAGGTCTGCAAGATACAGAATAGATGGGCTTTGGCTGTGGGAGGGGTTTGAACTAGTGGGATTGCTTTCACAGGAGAATTGATGCTGAACCTGTTTTTCTTTAGAGGGCCAATAAAGAATTATATGTATAGAAAATTGAGTTAAAACACTTCATCCTAGGGAAATTGTGTGCAGGGGGACTTCTCTTGAGTTGATTAACTGGAAGCACACAGCCTGCTCCCTGCTAGATTCTTTCCCTATCCAGATTATATTTGTTGAACCTATTCCCATCCTTCTTGACATGTAACTTTTGTTGAACATGTCTAAGATACCTAGCATGCAAAGGAAGGTAAAAAGAGAAACATAAAAATTGAAAGTGTAGGTGGGTTTCTGGGAACCATATACCGGTTATGCCAGTATATCAGAAATTGCTGCCAAAAAATCAGCCAACCTGAATAGTATGAATGTAGTAGCTGGCTAAAGAAGGTTGGGATAGTTGCTTCTGAGGGTGAGAAAGATCTGCTTGTTGAAAGTAAATTCCTCTACTCTCATCATGGTGCTGGGGGGAATCTTGCCTGTAGTTCAGAAATGTGGGGAAGTGAGTCACATATAGAGAATGTTTTTGAGTTTCCAGCCTGCTGTTCCCAGGTCAGTGTAGCAATGACTGTTTGTAAATCAAGTACTTAATTCCATGATGATGTTCACTGACTGAACGCTTATCTACATTTCTTTTTTTGTTTCTGTGACAGGATAACTGCTCTACCTACAGGAGTTCTTCAAATCTATGGTGTTGAACAGAAGGATGCTGGGAATTATCGATGCGTTGCCACAACCATAGCCAATAGACGTAAAAGTACTGAGGCAATGCTGAGTGTTATTCCAGGTACTCTCCACGTGAGATCTTTTTCAATGGCATTATATTCTTTCTTTATGTTATAGCAAAAATGCGTTGAAGAGCTGTAGCTGTCCTCTGAACCACTTGCCCAAATAATAGTTTTGCTTGCTTATGTCTTGCAGCTAAAATATTGTTCAGTGTAAGTTTCCACAATTACTGAAATAAGGCTTTGGTGTAAATTTAATTTTGAACATCCTTAAAAAAAAAAGTCATGTTTTATTTCATATTTAATTGAGTTTTTGTTTAACTGTCCTCACAGTCTTTGACTTTTATTTTATTTTATTTTATTTTTTTTTCCCTCCAAAGCCTCAGACTTGAAGCCTTTTCACAAGCCGTCTATAATAGCTGGTCCTCAGAACATTACGGCATCTCTTCATCAAACTGTCATACTGGAGTGTGTAGCCACAGGGAATCCAAAGCCAATCATCTCATGGAGCCGGTTAGGTAGGTCTTAAAATTACAGCATACGACCTTCAGCCTGTGGAGAGGAAGTGAAACTGGAAAGAAAGGATTTCAGCAATTAGGTTACTGTTCTGAGGTTTCACATAGTAGGTAATGATTAGTAGGTTAGGGTAGGATAAGTGAAATACTTTTGGTGTGTATTTCCATGCTGCTGTTAAGAAGCCCTGAGGTTTTCTGAGGCTTTGGACTCCCCACTTCTGCTGTCAGTCTCGCACTGCCCCCAGCGCAGTGTGGGCAAAGCGCTGGGTAGGGCTGTGACCTCCAGGGATCTGTGACTCGGAGTAGAATCAGTGGTGAGTTAAGGCAGGTTGGAGTGCTTGCATCCTATGAAACAATCCTGTAAATATTTCTCCCTCTCTTCTTCTTAGAAGCAGTATGTGAATGTGACTTGGGCCTCATGTTGACGAGCCATTTGGACTATAGTCGAACCCCGAGTAGTCTGCCTAGAAAGGGAGAAGAGAGGGAATGCAATAAGAATAATAACATTCATCAGCACATCACGTTTTTCCATGAAAACTACCTCTGGTTTTATTCTGACATGTACCTAAGTGTGAAAGTCAGGACTGTACCTGTAGAAGCATGACAAGTTTTCCTACATTTTTATTTCTAAAAGTAGATGAAATAAACATGTTTCCCAGTCAATTCAGTGGCTCTTAGAGAAAACAAGAAAAAAATTACTTACCAGTCATAGAGCATTTGCTGTGAAAATAGAAGAAAATGTATGGTAATCAAATATACTCATTTTGTCCTCAGCATAATTCAGGAGGAGGTAGTGATCCCAGTTTGTAAAGATGATGTGGATGTTGGTAGTGATGAACCGAATCATAGTGCAAGGCAACTGGGGAGGCTAATGGGGAAAAGAGCATTAGTGTTTTAGCTATGAAAGTGAATTTTGTATATAAACCACTTACCATGCGGTGAGACTCAACCAACTGAATGGTCAGCTACTAGAGTGAAGAACACAGCAAATGCAAAATGGAAACCTCTGAAAGCTCATCTGTTAGACTCTAATATATGCCATTACTGCCTAGGCAACCCTGTTTAGATAAGTTAGTTAGATACATTGAACAGCCTTGTAACCACGCTTCTCTCAATCTCTCAAATAGACCATAAGTCCATCGATGTCTTCAATACCCGTGTCCTTGGAAATGGGAACCTCATGATCTCTGACGTAAAGGTGCAGCATTCAGGCGTGTATGTCTGTCGAGCCACTATTCCGGGCACACGAAACTTCACGGTAGCAATGGCAACTCTCACTGTGCTGGGTGAGTGTGCTTTGACTTCCACAGTATGTTTTAACAACTTGCGTCTGTCTTGAGCTATGCTATGTCCTGGGCTGAATTTTCATCTCAAACATAGCACACCAAGGGCTGTAGGGAGACTGCAGAGGTGAAACAGATCACAGAACTGTGGCTGCCTTCTTCTGTCTGTTGACTTAGATGAGAAGCGTCAGATACTCAACGTCTGAGTTATAAACTGGCAGTTCATTTGCACTTGGAGATACCCAGGTGCAATGTTTGCTCTGGGAAGACAGGCTTTTATCACAGAAAAGAATCTGTAACAAAGTAGAAATAGAATATATATGTATGCTTCATGAGCAGTATGTCATAGGCTGGAGTTTGATTTGTTTATATTCATAAATGCATCAACAAAAATGTGTAGAAATGTTGCTATCTGTGCAGATAGTGTGTATCTCTAAACAAATGTGGTTTGTTTACACGGAACATGCTTTCTGCATGGGTATATGTATCTGAGTGGCCAGAGGACAGAGGAAAATGTGTGGAAAATTCATTATTATTCTGACCTTGCATTTGTGGAGGCTTAATTATTTTATTTTATTTTTTTCTCCCTTTTATCTGTAGCTCCACCTTCATTTGTGGAATGGCCAGAAAGTTTAACAAGGCCTAGAGCTGGTACTGCTCGTTTTGCTTGTCAGGCAGAAGGAAATCCTGCCCCCAAAATTTCATGGTTAAAAAATGGAAGAAGAATACACTCCAATGGTAGAATAAAAATGTACAACAGGTAAGATTACAATTGCTGTATGAGAGCTGCGCTAGTGATGTGCTACCAAAGGATAAAATTCCAGTAACTAAATATAGCCAAGATACATACAACTCAAGGAAACATGAAATTGGACATTAAATGTAGTTACGGACATTTCCTTGGCAGATGGAAGGCAGATTAGTCAATACCTAAATTCTGCAGCAAAGCTTTTGTGATTGCTGCCTTACCTGGGAGGGAAACCTCAAGTGATTTCACCACAGAGTTGCTCTAGATTTACAGCAGCGTAGCAGAGACCAGAATCTCGCTAGTTGTTTGAGGCTCTGTTTCACTATTTCTGTATAGTGAGCAGCTCATATTAAGGAGTTGGTTAAGAATTTAAAGAGGGTAGAAATGGAAAGAGGGTATATTTAGATTAGATATTAGGAAGAAATTCTTCACTCTGAGGGTGGTGAGGCACTGGAACAAGTTGCCCAGAGAAGTTGTGGATGCCCCATCCCTGGAAGTGCTCAAGGCCAAGTTGGAGGAGGCTTTGAGCAACCTGATCTAGTGGAAGGTGTCCCTGCCCATGGCAGGGGGGTTGGAACTAGATGATCTTGAAGGTCCCTTCCAACTCAAACCATTCTATGATTCTATGAAATGACAGCCTTAAGCTTGTGCTTTTGCAGGAGGCGAATAGATTTACAGGTTTTTTTTCACTATGCCTGGCTTTGCAGGCATAAACATAAACATGGCAAGTTTTGAGGAACACTTCAAGTTGCTAAATTTCACAGCTGCACATCCATTTTCAATATAAGAGTTCACAGCGCGTAAGTCAATTATACTCATGAAGCAGAGGCAAACATAACTGTTGTTGCATTACATAGAGCTAAGTTTATCCAAGATGTGAGCTTTTCTTCCCCCTTTTTCTTCCTTTTGTATTCAGTAAATTGGTGATTAACCAGATCATTCCTGAAGATGATGCCATTTATCAGTGCATGGCTGAGAATAGCCAGGGATCTATTCTCTCCAGGGCCAGGCTTACGGTAGTTATGTCAGAAGACAGGCCCAGTGCACCTTACAATGTCCATGCTGAAACGATGTCAAGCTCAGCGATCCTGCTAGCATGGGAGAGGCCACTGTATAATTCAGACAAAGTGATTGCATACTCTGTGCATTACATGAAAGCAGAAGGTAAGCAGTTCGATTTAAATACTGATTAACTACTTGTACATGGTAAGAACTTGAATGTCCTTGCAAAGACTGTCCAATTTGAATGGTTCATAACCAGAGCTGCATCAGAGCATACCAGCATATAAATGCATATGGTAATCAACAGGCATGCTTAGGGAAAAATGCTTTTGCCACATCATCTCACTTGTGGGACTGAGAGTTCTTCCAACTCGCCGTTGTCTGATCGCTTCAGTGAGCAGATTTTGGAGTTAGGAATGGGCTTTAAAAGCTGGGACCTCCGAACTACTATCTGGGTTTTCCTCTGTCCTCAGCAGAAGCTTCTGCCTACTCCTTTCCATCTGTGTGCTTGGCAGGGAAGGACAGAGCATACAACAGAATCGTGGAGGCTTACAGAGGAACGTTTCACCAGAGACAGTTCTGTTGTCTAGATCCCCAAATTCTAGTGATGTTACTGACTTTCATATATTTTGGAGTAGAATAATTAATACTTCATTGGCTTAACTGTCTTCTCCTAGAACGAATATTAACTGAATGGTAAAATCTGCTCTCCTTTCACCTCTTGGTCTCCTATAATGAGAAAAGAATACTCAAACTCCTAAAATATGCTGAAATAGCTATGAATGATTTATCCTAGTCTCTGAAATGATATATAAATTCCTATGTAACAGAGAACAGATAGTTAGAGTAAAAGTGAGTAATTAGATGTTTTAAAAGCCCTTAGTATTATGTATTTGCTTTAAGTTAAGATAATCTTTAAGGTGATAGAAAAGAGGCATTTTTCATAAGCAAGAGAAGTGATTGCCAAATGACTTTTCATGTTAGGCTTAAACTAAGCAGCAATGCCGCTCTGTTTTCTAGGAGCGATTTCTTTTTCTGTTTCTATTCAGTAAGTGGTTTATTCAAGGACAGGACTGCAGATGCTCAGCTCTATGTGGAATACCAGTCTGCCATCTGCTAAGCAGAGGACAGGAAGGACAGCTTAATTACTCTAATACTGATGCAGGAATAGCTGCCTTTGCTTTTGCAAGTGAGAGATTTCAGGACACAAGAGAA
This sequence comes from Tauraco erythrolophus, assembly GCF_009769465.1. NCBI lineage: Eukaryota > Metazoa > Chordata > Aves > Musophagiformes > Musophagidae > Tauraco > Tauraco erythrolophus. The sequence goes on along the minus strand of NC_141478.1, from coordinate 14,976,831 downwards.
TTTTGTCTGAAGGAAGGAAGGAAAGAGTTTTGAAAGATAATGAGGACAAGAGGTGCGGGAAATTACCCCCTACACTTTCAATCACTGAGGTATTGTGCTCACAACCCCCTCTTAACTTATCTAGTGTGACTTTATTCATATTAGCTTTATCTGGGTAATTGTATGTCCTGTGCCAGTGTAGAGAGCAGAGACCGAGTAACTTCAAAGAAAGCTGGAAAACTGTCCTTAGGGAAGTGTGTATTTGTGCAGGAAATACTCTTGCACAGTAGTGAAAGGAGATATCTTCTGAAAAGTGTTTTCTGCAAAATCATGTTGCAATCCCTGCGTTGTTTGCTTCTTTTCCACAAGTTGTAACTTTTGAAATGAGACTGTAACTTGTCTTGGTTTAAAAAACAAAACAAACTCCAAAGAAAAAAAATCTGGTTTATTTGAACTTGCTTTCTCAAATACCCATTTTTTCATATTTCCAGTCTATGTCTTATGATATTTACTTTATTTAATGTAATGCTGTTGTGCATCCTTTCACATTAGTAAGGAAATCCACACAGGGAGAGTGGGGAGGGCTGTGTTAAGAGGAGTAATTACAGAGGTGGGAATCAAAATGTAGGTGATCTGCTTGCGTTTTTTCTTTTGTAACATGATTTGAGTAGTACCAGAAGATCTTCACCAGGATATAAAACCACTTTTGTCTTGTTTTGTAGAAAAAAAAATTGAGCTTCAAAGGCTAACGGACTGCACTTCCGTAAAAATGATTGCTTTCTAAGTGATAGTCTGCAAACTTTTCTGAGGATGTGGCACACTTAGCAGAGGCATTACTAAAAACCTAGAAAATGCCTTTGTAAGAAAGTATTGAATCAGCCATGTCTATGATGTAAATTAGAAGCAACTATATTTAAAGAAATGCAAATTAAATATTAAGGAAAATCTTTTTGTGACATTCACACTATACCATGGCACAGGGGTGTTAACATTGTCAATATCTATTTACTCTGTAAGAATTCTGGATAATCATGTATTAATGTAAATCGTTTGTATGAGTGTATCACTTTCATTATTCCTTTCAGCCCAGTCCACCCTCACGCCTCGTTTAAGGCCCTGATGAAGATTAAAAATGATCTCAGATGTTTCTGACTTAACTAGAGCATATCTTACTTTAAAGCTTCTTACATGTAACTTTTTACTTTATATGTTTATGTTCATATATTGCTCTCTTGTTTTAGTTAGGAACCACGTTTGCCAGTGTAAGTAAAGAACATTTTATTGCAAAAGAAAAACAGTGCTTGCCAAGTCTCTTAAGGTGTACTGATGCTTATGATTCCATAAACTTTAAACAGAAGAGAAAACTGCATAATACACTAATCACATGCAGTTCTGTGGAGTTTTTTCTGTAGCCTTCACAATGTGGTAGGTGCTTTGAATACAAAAGATACCATCACTCATTGTTTAATTTCACAACTCAAGTATTCTGATGTTTCACTGTTAAACAGGTTCAGGTCCTCTTCCCTATTTAAAATTAAAAAAAAGAGTTAGTGTTTTAATCAAGTTAGTTGAAGAAACTAACAGGTGTTTTTTTGTGTTTTTGTTTTTTGTTTCTTTAAGCAGAATATTTTACATTCAAATCGGGGTCATAGTAGCAAGAAGAATAAGGGTCTGATGAGTGTGCATGTTGGAGTGTGTTAATTCCTTGTTAGTGATTTAGAAAAGGCACAAAGGGAACACTGATTGTGGTGGAAGGCAAGCCTTGTTCTCTATTATGGCAGTTTCATTAGGGGCTCTGCATGAGGCCTAGAAATCCATTCAATGAGAGAACAAGTCCTTTTAATTTGAGCTCAAGGATCTTGTTTAGCAGGTCAGAAATCGTGCCTTGCAATTCCTAATTAACAAGCCATTAACTAGTCTGTTGTGAGATGCTCGTAATCTTGTCTAATTAAAATGCTATCAAGTTAATTCATAAATGTGGGAAAACTTAATGGTGGAATTTGCCTTTCGTTTTGTTTATAACTTCATTTGTGAAGAGAAGGAGCTGGCTCTTACAGAGTTTTGATTAAGTTGACGTGCACTTGGTGTGAATTGTTCTTTAACACAGCAGCTTTCACCACACTTATTCCACTTTATAGCCTTCCTCTATAGGAATAAAGCCCAACAAAGGCAAGGACTGCTGCATGCATTGCTATGCATATTGTAATGTGAATTGCTGAGAATTTTTTTCCTTTTCTTTTTTTTTTTTTTTAACAACTCACTAAGGAGCCAAACATTTTTGAATCGTGTTCTGGTCTGTTCTGATTGGCCTTTCTCCAAATTAAAGAAAAAACCGTGTCAATCAAATGTAATAGAATTCACAGGGCTAAAATGAGATCCTTTTGCTGAATAAATTCTTTCTGTTTGTTTCTTTTGGGGGGGTGTTTGTTTTGTTTTTGATGGAGTGGAGCTCTCGCATTCCTCACAGTCTGCTGTAGAAAGGCTCTGTAAATAGGTTTTGAAAAAAACCTCCCTGACTCTAAACAAATAGATGTAGAAGCTTGGTATGAATGATAAGGCTATTAGAGCTTGTCTGTTGTGTTACTGTACATTGGGCGCAGTTTGTTGTGACTAATTCTAAATAGGGTTTAGCATGGCATTCAGCATCCCTTATTCAGGAAAATCCTGAAATGCCATAATCTACACCACAGCAAGATACAGTTACTCCTGTGCATAAAAGAGCTTTTACTTAGTCAGGTTCAAAAAACAGAGGTAGGCTGGGGAAGAACATGAAATAACTTTATAAGATCTTAAAGGCAAGGTACTGTGATGTTTAGGGATTGTCAGGAATTTTTGTTTGTCTAACCCTTATTTTATGCCAGGTTTAAATAATGAAGAGTACCAAGTGGTCATTGGAAATGATACAACCCATTACATTATTGATGACTTGGAACCAGCCAGCAACTACACCTTCTATATTGTAGCTTATATGCCTCTGGGAGCCAGTCAGATGTCAGATCATGTGACTCAGCACACCCTTGAAGATGGTAAGACAAAAAACACTGATTTAGGGGAACGTTTTCATTTGCACTGAATAGCCATGTGCAATCCAGTGCTAACAGCTCTTGAGGATCCCAAATTTCCACTGATGTCAGTGAGACTTCTGGATACATGCAATGTAAGACTGAGCCAGCTAATGAAAGGAATGAGAATAAAATAACATTCTCACAGGGCAACATTGTATATTACATGGTGTCTTTTTCTATGTTGAAAGGCATTTCATTAAGTCATGTAAATAAGTATTCTTGATCTTTAAGAATTCCCTCATCGCTGAGAATTTGATGATAGCCTAGGATTTAGTCTCTATGACTCTTTCTTAGGCATCTGAAATGTGAATCAAACTGCACACTCATTGCATCTTTTGCAAATTTCAAAGGAAAATTTGGAATAAAAATTTGCTATACCAAAAAAATATTTTGTTTTGTCTTTGTGCTTGTTAGTAGAATCAGAATTTCATAAAATACCCTACTGATATATTCCGTGCAGTGATTTAACTAATCTGAACATCATGGCAACAACAAACTGTTTAGTATAGCTCATTAGAACTGATTAATAAATTCTGACAGGGTTAAGCTTTGGCAGCATGGAACACTGCCAGTTCCAGTTGTCTGCCTGTCTCTGCCAGGAGCTACTGCCCTCATTACAGTGAGTCTTCAAGAGCACAGGTTGTTGTCTAGACTCTCAGATCTGACCTTGACAGTCGGTTTGTCAGAACAGTAAGGTGTTGATTGCCTTTGATTACTGCTGGCATCAATAAGAGAATCACAGAATCATAGAATGTTTTGGGTTGGAAGAGACCTCAAAGATCTGCCATGGGCAGGGACACCTTCCCCTAGATCAGGTTGCGCAAAGTCCCATCCAACCTGGCCTTGAGCACCTCCAGGGATGGGGTATCCACAATTTCTTGAGTGCCTCACCACCCTCATAGTGAAGAATTTCTTCCTTCTATTTAATGTAAATCTCCCCTCTTTCGGTTTAAATCCAGTGCCCCTTGTCCTGTCACTACACGCCTTTGTAAAAAGTTCCTCTCCAGCTTTCTTGTAGGCCCTCTTTAGGTACTGGGAGGCTGCTAGATCATCTCCCTGGAGCCTGCTCTTCTTCAGGCTGAACAACCCCAACTCTCTCAGTCTGTCTTCATTGGAGAGGTGCTCCAGCCCCGAAGAAAACATTGAGGGCCATACACAAAGGAGCTTACTAAGGCTATGCATGCAGAAAGTAAGAAGGATGTGCAGTGCCAAGTTATTCTTAAAATAAACAAGAATCTACGAAACTTACTGAATTATTTACTCTTATGTTAGTGGCATCTCATCATAGGCTAAGGTTTCAGACGACAATTTTCCATTTCTGTTTTTCCTGAACTCAAAAGCTTTGTCTTTTCCTTTTTAGTTCCCTTGAGAGCTCCTGAAATTAGTTTGACAAGCAGGAGTCCTACTGATATTCTCATCTCTTGGCTGCCAATTCCTGCAAAATACAGGAGAGGTCAGGTGGTCCTGTACCGTCTGTCTTTCCGCCTCAGCACAGAGACCAAAATCCAAGTATTGGAGCTGCCAGGGACTTCAGATGAGTATCTCCTCGAAGGCCTGAGACCTGACAGTGTCTACTTGGTTCGTATCACTGCTGCAACAAGGATTGGCTGGGGAGAAGCATCTTTGTGGACATCCCACCGGACTCCCAAAGCTACAAGTGTGAAAGGTAATTCTTAACCTTACCAGCAGCTTAGAGATCGGGTCAATCGCAGGCTTCATCTGAAAGCTACAAATTTTTCTCACAGGTAGTGCAAGGATGTGAAATAGGTTTTCCCACTACATGTTCTTGTTCTGGAGATCTAGAAAATAGTCTTCTAACTGTGATTCTGTGCATAATCTGCAAAAGCTTCTGATTCCTTTAATAAATTAAATGCAGTTAATGCATAGTTTCAGGATCAAAAGTTGAAGAGGAACTAATCTATCTTATGAAGGGCCTTAAATATGACAGGAGAAAGAAAAGCTGATATATTGTTTTTGTGCCAATCTTTGATTGTTTTCGTACGTTGATGTTCATGTATTTGATATGGTGGCAGGAAACTTTAATTCATGTTTGTGAGCTGCTCAAATATTTCAGCTTATAAACTTGTTTCCGGTGATAACACATTTTTCTTCTGTTCTCTGTAATTTGCCTAAAAAAATCCAACCACCCCATTGTTGTTCAGTGTAAAATACCTTTCTGCAAATTGGGACATGACACGTTCGCAATGTGTACAGGTACTTAAGAGATCTGAGTTGATGCATGTATGTCTGCATTGCAAACAAAATGCACGTTTTGAATATGCAAATTGATTTGATATTTGAAGTCTAAGTTGCTGTAATTGAGCTTTGGATTACACTATTATTTAGTAATGTCATGCAGAAGAGCATTCAACTTTGCATGAATGGCTTGAAAAAGACATAGATTTGAATTTGTAACGGTATTTCTTAGCTGTATTCCGCATCCATCCACTTTGGATTTCATTGAGTTTCGACTACTATAGTAAATTATAGCACTTGATGAACTGTGATGTTATTGTTAATCACATTTGCTTTGGCTCACTTTAAAACAGGACGTAGTTTTTTAACTATCTTTGGAGTGTTTTTGTTTTTCTTTGAAAATAACTACCTTATAAATTTAGTTTATTTATTTATTAAGATGCAGAATTAAAAAGTGTTTCTGTTCTGGTTTATCCTAAATTAAATTGTTAGATTATCTTATAGGGAGTCAGACATCATAATAAAGAAATAATTATGTGAGTATACAGATGAGCTAAAAATCTGTCTTGAGTGAACTTTGGACTGAGGAGCATCCAGATTTTTGTGTTGTTTCTAGACTATAAGAATATTATATATATATTTCTCTAAAACCAGCACCAAAGTCTCCTGAGCTGCATTTGGAGCCGATGAACTGCACAACCATTACAGTACAGTGGCAGCAGGACTCTGAGGACACTGCGACTATTCAAGGGTACAAGCTGTATTACAAGGAAGAAGGCCAACAGGAGAATGGACCGATTCTCTTGGATGCCAGGGATCTGGAGTATACTGTCAGTGGTTTAGGTGAGTATTTAAAATATTTCTTACCTGTTCTGGAAGACAGAAGTCAAAGGACATCTTAGAGAGCTTCAATCATTAGACCTGTAAGGCAGCAGCATTAGGTTTGGCCATCTGTTTTCCCAGCAATAAGCTTTGCAAGCTGGAGTTATGCTGCTGATGGAATAATCCTCTCCTAAAATATGTATTGTGCAACACTTAGACAACCAGATCTTGTAAATCTTGTGTAAGTTGGAAGAAGGACACCCAACTACTTATCACAAGATACAGAACGTATAGTTAGTAAATACTGCTAGTAAATGACATGCCTTTTAGTATTCAGTTTAATACTCAGGTTTTTCAGCTTTTGTGTATTTACACCTGTTCAAGTAACAGTGGAGGATTAATACAAAATACAAAAGATTTTTCTCTGGTATTTCTACCCTGTTTCTCTGTTATTGTAGCCTTTGTCACAGCTATACTGCACAACAAGCACTGCTTGCTCTCTGTAGTAGCACCTGGCCCTTGTGCATGTTGTTATACTGTTAATATTTTTAAGGAGTACTGGTAAATATTTGCAGGACTGAACACAAGGATTAGGGCACAGAGCTTGCTGAGTCCCACTGGAGTCTTTCCATTAATCACCTGACTCTGTTTTCTCCTGTAGCTCTTGCGATGTATATTAGTACAGATGTGTTGGATCTTATCCCTAGGTAGAAGGTGCTTCTGTTTACATATATAACCAAGAATTTCTTTCATAAAAAGATGTGGTCTAAAATGTAATCAGCAAAAGTAATATAAGACTTGACACTTAGTGTCTGAAGTGTGTTGAGATAGATTACTTAAGGGTAGTGTGGAGAAAAGTCTTGACTAAATTATCAAAATTGACCCGCAGTCTTAACTAGGTCAAATAGCCTCTTGACCATGCTCAGATATTCTCATCTGCTGCATGCAGATGTTTTAGGGGACGTTTGAGGAGAGCATTCTGGTCTGTTAACTGGACAACTGACCATCTGTGACTGTTTCTAGCCAGAGCATCTGGCTGCAGCTGACTGTTTAACAGAGCTGAGACAAAAGAGCAGTGGGTTTGAAAGGATGTGGTGTCTGTGTGTCCTAGGACATAAATGCATTTTTTTTGTCTCCTCATTAGGCAGTTACAAAGCAGTAATTTCAGACACATGCAAACTTATTAGTGTGTGATCCACATCATATGGATTTTCTCAGTATACTAATCCTCCTCAGATTAAAATAATATTTTACAGAATTATGTTAGAATGTATATTACCTGTGTGGTTTTAATCGATTTTTCTTTCCAGTAAGAATGTAGACAGAAGAAAACAAAAGCAAAATGAGTTTGGGAAATTGCACCTTTCACATGGTCACAATGTTAACTGAATTACAAGAAGTGTGGGCATGGAGCAATTCACGTGCTTGACTTAACCATTTGGTCATGGTGCACATGATGTGTTGAGTGTTTATTTCTTATCATAATTATGAGTATCCAAGTATGGTGACAAAAACATGATACATTCCATATAATGTGATTGCCATCGTCTACATTTTATTTATGCTGCCATAGGTTCCCTCCACTGAAGAGTATTTTTTTCAAATAACTTCAGTAGAAGTCATCTTTTTATCTTATTTGAAGTATATGTCAAATATGGGAAGTTTTCCTGTGTAAGTTTCTTTGCTGGTTTCTTATTTTCATTTGCTTTGTAGCATCTGCAGAAAAAGGCACTCATTGCTACAGCTACAAAAGACTCACCTGGCACAGGAAATGTGATTAGGTCATGATTTTCCACTGCTAAGGTGATTGCATATGTTGAGGCCTGGAAAGTTCATGTAGACTTCCCATAGTGACAGCGCCTGTCTGACTAGTGTTTGCCCATTGAGAAGCTGCCTGTTTGAAATTCTTGCGCATGCTAAGTTATTTCTTAGAAAACGGTACTCAACCAACCTTTTTCTGCCTGTGGCAGCTGCATATGTGGAGAATATAGCAGGTAAAATTATATGCAATATATAAACCCACAAGGACTGTAGCAACATCCACACATTAAGAGGAGACTGATTTGCTTTCCTTTTTCTTTTGTGGGAATAATTTAAATCATTTAGACCCGGTTATTTTATTTATGCATTTCAGATTTAAAATATTACTTATCAGGAAGGGGTCCTAACTGGTAGAATTAGAGATAAAATAAGGCAAGCCACCGCTCTAGGTATTGTGACTGTGGTAAACTGAATCTTCATGAACTGGATAGAGGCTTTGAGAACTAATGTTCTGTCATCCATTTGCCTCTCCCGAGGACACTAAACTACTGATTTATTGACAGACTCTTTAAAATAAATGTCTTCATTGTTAGCTACAGGAATTAGTAGAATACTGCAAGTCTGAAACCTGAAGGGGAAAGGTATGTTTTAAGATTTTGTTTCATGTATGTTGGATAACATGATCAAAAGAAAAGGTTATTCCTAATTTGGAAGAATATTATGCTAATAGTATTAGGTGCTTCCCAGTGGCAAAGATGGAGTAGTTTCTCATGCATCATCTGTTGCCACTGAAGTTATGTGGCTTCCAAACACTCCCTCTTCATGTCTTAGTTTGTCCTGACCTAAGGCTGCTCTACCATTCTCTGTTCTCTTACATAGTTGATAAACTAGAACTAAATAGACTTCTAGTGACATTTGGAGCGTGTCAATACATCTTCCTGCAGATGTTGGCACAACTGCCAATTGGGCAAAATCTGTGTGTTCAAAGAAGGCAGTCCACTTACTCTGTGGCAATTGAAGTGCATCACAAAATTGGAATTCATGATATTCTCTAATCAAAGAGAACATTAGCACTGATACTGTAAGCACTGTTGGTTGCATTGATTGTTGATAGTGTTGATATAACTACTGCAAATGATTTGCAAATGTCTACATGACTCTTGATGGAGGGACAAGTGTGATAGGTAAAGCAGAATCAGCAATACTAGTTTAAAATAGGTTACAATGATTGCATATGAAATATAGCAATATGAATATTATGCTTTATGTTTTAATCTCTTGTTGGTTCCTACCTTGTTTTTTTGAGAACTGACCTCTCTTACTCCAGTATAGGTCTGTCCCAGTTACTTCTGTGTATTTTTAAACTGGATTATTTAGCATGATAGTCACCATGTAAATGGAATTAAATGATCTGATCAGAGTCAAGGCTGCCATTCTCAAAATAAATATCCAGAGTTTCACACAGACATTTATTTGTGTTAAAGGTCTTGGCATTTATTTTTCAATAGCAGGCCATTTCCTAGTCCAGTGTAAAATTCCATTATCACTTGCATTTGCCACAGGAGCAGACCCTTGGGTGCATACCATGCATTTTTGCCTCTATTTTTAATTCCTCCTTTGTTTCCTCCTGCTCTAGAAAGTTTTCTGTAACACTTTCGTTGTGACACTTGATGAATCTGCTGGTACAGGTTCTCTTTCTGTAAAGTTTCAGATTATGTATGTTCAGAAGTTGAAGTGAGTTTTGTTGGTGGAAGTTTTTGGGAACCTTCTCACAGTGCAACACGACGGGGATTGGCAAAGCTTGAAAGTTAAAACAGAGGGAGTGTCCAGAGAAGCTTATCTACCCCTTTAAAAGTCTTCAAATTATTTTTTTTTTCAGAGAGTATTTTAAGCATGTGTACATGTATCTCTGCCTCAATGCTGTTAGTACTCACTACCGTGTGAGGTGGACTGTTTGCTTGTCACAGCTCGCTTGTGTATGCAGCTATATGACTGATAGGAAGGTAGAACCTATACAAGAAGGGCAGTGACTCAGAAGAACCCATTTTAAACTTATCTGGTTTATTTGAGCCAGGAACTCTTCATAACTAGGTTGTAATGCTGCTAGGAATCTCATCCTGGAAGCTACATCTAGGGAGAACAAAATCAAATTCAGCTTCTTGGTTAACAAGAAAGTGCAATCGATTCTGATGCTGTAGCACGAGAACACCGTTCTTCAAGCTGCCTGGAAGTTTCCCTCCCTGAACTTTTTTTAATTTTTCAGTTCTTATCATGCTAGTAACAGCAATATTTTTATTAACTATATGGATGCCACTGGTGATGAAGGAATGCAACATGTCCATGTGCCATTAATGCCTTCTAAGCTTGGAGGAAGGGAGGAAAGCAAGAATCCACTCTGCTAATTCATCCTTCCGTAGCTGCCGTCTGGGAGCTGTACCACCTTGAGTGATGGTAGTTGCAGTGAGGATTTCAGGAAGTGGCACCTTGGGGACAAGGCTGACGTCGCGTCGCGTCTCGCTGAACGCACACAGAACCCTGGGGCAAGCAGGTTGTGGCAGAGATGTGCGCACCTCAGGTGCCCTCTTGTTTGTGTTGCATACAAGATGATATCACGGTAAATAACCGTTTTCAGGCAGACACCTTAGGGGAGGGAAAAACTGGTCTGTTAGCTTTGGTGAAAACGCCGTGAGCGTGGGAGCCCACATACCTTGGACTTTCCCTGGTGAAGGCCCCTCACCAGGAGAGCCTGCGGAGCAGAGTGTGCTGGGCTGGAAGCTGCAGCCCCCAGGAGCACTGCTGGCTCCCCAGGGCTTGGGGCGCTTGCAGGCTGCAGGGGACTGGGCAGAAACTGCCAAATGATTTGATGGCCATGAAATGGGGTGTAGCTGCTTTGAAAGAAAAAAAAAATAAACTTCTTTGGTGGTTCTGAGACTTGGAGAGACTGCACGCTCTCCCTCTGGGAAAGCTGCTTCTATGCTGACTGGGGTCATCAGGCTGTTGAACATGAGGGACATTGCAACCTCTTGCTGTTTCTCCCGATACTCCAGTTTTACATTACCCAGTGGCGTTTTCTCCTGCCACAATATAGTGTTTTTTTGAAAAATAATTAGATTCTGTCAAACTCATTTGCGATTTACTCCAAAAAGTTTGGTCTTAATCAGAAAAATTTCCCTGCCTGAAAGCTCTTCTATGTCCTGCCTCTTTCCAGTTGCAGAGAGAAGAAATAAGGGAAAGTGCGTTTCCCTGCCCCCTCCCAACTGGACCAAATTTCCAAGTGAAGAATTTGTCAAAGTCTAAATGGCACAGACACATTTTGTGACCCTGCACGGCACTCTCCTCTGAAAAGGGGGCTTGTGCTGGAGAATTAGCCATCTACCTACTACGCTTAGCATCCCTCCAGAGACTTCACCTTCAGTTGTTTAATTTCCCCTGGATCTATTTATATCACGTTACAACCATGATTATAGCTAAGCTTTAGTCCAGGGCAGCAAAGTGATGTTACAGTCTATAGAGATTGAATAAAGGTGGGTAAGAAGAGTCAATGCAAACAATTTCTCCGCTTAAACTGCCTGATGCACGTCATGCAAGTGTCTGTTGTAATAATTCTCTAAAAGTGCTTACGAAGTTTCATAAAGCTGTTGATATGATGGTAAGATATGACATAGTGGTTTCATTTGCACCATATTGCAAGTGGATGTGCTAGAAAAACATAAATTTTAAAAACTTAATGGCATCTTTAACAGCTTTGATATCTTTCTCATTAAGAACTGCAAATGCTGTAATAGTGAGAAGGAATATTAAGAGCATTACATGTGTTAATGTAGTTATTTCTGATAGTTAGGGCTGTAATTTCAGTTTTATCCCAGATTTTGTTGGTGTCAAAATATACAAGTCTCATATACTCATACCTTAACATTCTGGGATATCCAAAATTGTGTATGTAAGAATTGATACTGTTTTTTCGTTATAAGTTACTACGGAAATTTAGCTTGGGATTCCCATACAAATTCAAGAAGAAAGGCATTCCTACAGTTTCATAAAATGATGTGAAAGAAACACAAGTCTTCTCCCTCAATGCTTTTTTATTTATTTATTTATTTCATGGTTAACTGTCCCCAAATGCCATTCAATAAAATATAAGTAGTATTACAGATATACTTTATTTCTGCTTGAGGTATTTTATACTAGCTCAGACATTCACAGTTACTGAAATGTTGATTTGAACAAACTACAGCACTGTTTAAAAAAAAAAAAAAAAAAATCGGAAATTACTTTAGTTCTTAATAAAGATCAACTAAAAGCTCAGTTTTCTTGCTCGGAAAACCAGATGATAGCACAGTATGCTGTATATACTGTACCCATTATATTTGCATTGGTACATAGTGAAAAGTGTCTAATAGCTCAGTAGGTGACCAGGACAAATATTATCATTTATTTCCACTGTTTACAGCTGGGTCAGTCGAGTGTTTACTCACGCTGATTACATCCTTAAACTAAACCTCTTATCTGTCAATTCTCCTGATTGTGTGTAACAGGCTCGCTGCTACTACTTACCAGCTAAAACATAGGGATTTGCTGAGAGAGGGGGACAGGAATTGGTCATATTGCACAGTAATAAAACCAAAAGCCCTAGAAGTAGACTGGGCATGTTTAAAAGCAACCTCTTCCTCAGCTAACTGTGACCTCTTTCTCTTTTGCAGACATGGCAGTTTATGTATATTTGTGCTTAACAAACCCGAGCTCTTGCCTAGTCCTGGTACGATAGCGCGCTTCCCCACGACACACATTCCTTGCCTCAGAAGCACGAAAGGCAGAGCTGTCACCACTCTGAATGGGCCTGTCTGCCAAACGCAGACATGGCGTATCTGCATATCATTTTTTTTCCTTGTTTTTTTTCTTTCAGAGTTTAAAAGGGAAGGGGGAGAAACCCTTACAGATTGAAAGGGAGAAGGGAGGGGGCTTTATTACCCTGTAACTTCTTTTACCTGCAAAATATCAAAGCAAATGCTGCTTTGGTAAGCTTTTACCTCTTTTATATAAGGAACCGTATTACATTTTACAGGCTGTAAGTGTAAATAGAGATCAAACTGGTTTTTGTTCTGTTTTGTTGTTGAAATTTACAAACTGTCACATCATGTTTTGTTTCAGATGTGTGTCGGTGCTAGTAATTTCTCTAGATATGTTTGTAGCAGAGAGCTCCTTTTAGATTCAGGTTTACTGTTCTTGCTTCTGCAAGACTAGGTTAGGTGGCAGAGGCAAAGAAGGAATCAAACCTCTGTCTTGTGCACCATTTCTGCTTATGTACTTGTTGGTCCATGTGCAGCTTGATGTGTACAGGACCAGCGAGTGGGCAATATCAGGGCAAATATACTGACATTACGTGACCAGACAAACTGATTCACAGACTGACCCACTTGGTTCGTGCATCCCTTATGGAAGAAAAATATTAAACTGCTCTATTCCGATGAAAAGTTGATACACTCGGGTTGTAAATTGAATTCTTACTGAGCAAAACTGAAGCTCATGTTTAACTCTGTGGCCCTTTGTTAGAGCTTATTGGCTTGGCATCCATTACAACTGTGTCTTTGGCTCAGCTTTATTTAAGCGCTCTTACACAGGACTGAGTGGGAATCCTAGATAAATATCAGCCTGTTCTGAGCAGATTTGCTGAGAGGCCAGTTAACTATCAGCTGCTAATGCTGCGTGCTTATTGTGCAGTTCAAGTGCCACATCTGTAAAAATGTAGTACTTTCCTTCCTGTGTAGTTCTGCCATTATTTCTCTTGCACTGTGCACTGTTGCAGATTTGTATCATAGTTACATATTTTCACTTTAATTTTTGTTCTTGAAAAAAAAAAATTACTTGGTCATATGTCTTTCTGACAGCATTTCAGTTTGCTTCTATTAAAGAACTTGGATTTATAAATTATTTTTTTTTAATCACATCACAGTTACTTCTGTGCATGTTTTGCTTTTTTTTTTTAAGTAAATGCTATTTTCATACAGTTAATTTGTAATGGAAAGCTTTAATTAATGTTTGATGTATTTGTCAATTTTGAATTACTCCATCAAGCGTCTAAATAGGTTACTGATTTAGCCCGTAATCAACTTCAGCAGGCACTGGAATACCAAAATCTGTAACATCTGCATTAGCAGCATAACTGGTTTTGGTGTTGATTAAAATGTTGCATATGACAGACACTTACTAAGAGGAATCTCTAGGCTTTCTCTGAATTAACTGCAGAGTCATGAAATGGCTCTAAAACTCATGAAGAATTATTAATTTGTCTACATGCTAAGCACTTAATCTTGGGTCAGAAAGATACATTCTTGCTCTCTTAGACAGCTCTTTCAGAAAAAGGTAGATTGTGCATTGGAAGGTTTGCCTAATATATTTTTATGTAACCTTCTTGAAAATTCTCTCTCAACTGTTCCAGTTTGAACTCATTTATCTGGCAAAATAGTCTTGACATCCTCATTTAAACATGCCTTGACTTTTGCAGTAATTCACTTTAAAGGGGGAGGACATGGTAAGGGAGGAGATACCCAAGTGTAGAGTAAAGACTGAATGTACTGTACTTCAAAAAACAAAATAGAGTGCTAAGACCAGTTAAGCCTGGCTCTCTAAAGAGATAGTGGGAGCCGTCAGAATGAGAGGAGTTTCATTATTCATGGGACAGTGCCTTGTAGCAATTTTAAAGGTAAAAATTGAAAGATACAGACTTCACTAAGGCAACAGGAGAGATTATGTTCCATGGGCCCACTCCACTAGCGTGGAGGGTTGTTGCCTGGTTTTGAGAGATTTTATGTCTCTTTATATCTCTTTATATGTCCCCGTAACTGAGTCAGATGCAGTTGTTGTCTCAGGACATCAGACTAATTGTGTCTCAACTCAAAGGACTGGAATCAAGGGTGCTGCAAAGCCTTGGAATATGAGAAGAAGATTTTTTTTGCACTCTGGCAAGATCACTTGCCAGCCTGTAATAAAGCAAAATACGTCATTTTCAAAGTATTTAAAGGTAAAATTTTCAGTGGTGGGAAAGAGATGGGAATCTTGCAGGAAATGCTCTCTGCTGCTCTGCATTCTCAGGGTAGAAATTCCGCCATTTAAAGCCAAACCTGTGTGGGAATTCAGTTGGGAAATTGTGTCATGTTGATTGAGTAACAGTTAGGATGTATGCAAATAGTGTTTCATTGTTCGTTTGCTGGAGCTGAAGGTTAAAATTCGCTTCATGAAAAGGACGTATTGATCACTCTTTACCTCAAGATAGTTGTAAATTATTTTAAATAAAAACCCTCAAAGTTGCTTTTGAAATGTTTCTGATTATTACAATTAATATGTAGTAATATACATTTTAATAGCCATACTACAAAAGTGACCAATAAATAAAAAGTGAGAATTAAGTTAAATGTGTACCCCTATTTAAAGAGACAAAAGAGCAAGCAGTTACGAATGGCGAGAATGATGAGAGATAATTGCTCGAGTTTCTTAAACAAAACAACAATGTAACCCAAACCAAACCAAAAAGCTGCAAACAACTATGTAAGTTCCTGCTATACAACCCCTTTTAGGTGTAAACAGAATTTTACACACGGTGGTTGTTTTGGTTTTTTGGGTTTTTCTTTCTTTGTTTTTTTTTTCCCCCCTGAAATGGGAGGATTTGTCTCTGGGAGACAGCATTATTTAATTTGCTATTTATTGAACTTCATACTTAAGTCCTGGATTGCAAAGAAACTGCTCCTTGGAGAAAGCTTAGAGAAAACTCCTGTTATAGGAAATTAAATCAACTTTGTCCATTAATCATACTGCATGTCAACCCCCAGACCTCTCTTGATTGTTCTTGGTGAATGTGAGGAACCATTAGATGTGTGAGGTCCTTAAAGGTCTGAGTAAGTCAAAGGGGAAGAGTTTAAAAAAATGCCACCATTAGCACATGAAAGAGACTTCAGAGTGGACAGAAGAAAACATTTGCTGTACAGGGCTAGTTACATTTCTTATTTTTTTTTTTCCATCTGTTTTTTTGGGGGGTTTGTTATGGTTTTTAAATTATTTTCTTCCTTTGTTTAACAACAATCCATATGTTGTGATCAAAATGTTAACTTAATTTCTCCTGAGGTTTTGTCACTGACTTTTTTTGGGTCATGTTAGCGCTTGTGATAGTTGTATGGAAAAGGTAATAGTAGGGGCTCTTTGCAAGTTCTGTGTTAGTGATAAGTAAATGCACTTCTAAAGCTAAACTAATATGTTTTCTGGAGCTTTCCTGCTTTGATTAACACCTTGGTTATATATTTGCCACGAAGGCATTATTGCTAACAGAAGCAATTGTGGAAAAAATGGGAAAATATGCAATTGTGGAAAAGCCAACGTTTGTTTGTTGTGTGTGGGTTTTTTTTTTTTTTTTCAGGCTGCCTGGAGTCACACTTTTGTGGCAAATGAAGGGAGGGTATGCGGGAAGTGGGGGGAAAAAAACAACCTTGTGTCGGAAGAAGCAACTCTTCCTGTGAAACTTCTCTTCCAAACCTGTGAATTTTTTTTTTTTTTTTTTTGGTATCTGGGAAAATAGTTTAGTAGAAATAAGTGTTGCATAAAAAGTGTATTTCAGCATTTATACTCTCTTCCACGATGTTTTTACCGTTGTCATTGCTGAATATTGTCCTGTGCCTCAAGCTGGTTATCATTACAAAACAAATAGTTGCTACTGCTCCCGTTTGTAGAAGCTGGGATGGGGAAATACGTTACTGATCCTGTTTGGTAGATCAGGTAAAGATTTGAGTTTTCTGCTTCTTGCATGCATCCAGTTGTGCATGCTGCGGCTCTTTGTACAACTGACACATTTGTGTATTCAGACAAAGAAGGAGACATAAAATATGGTATGCAAATACATCCTGAAAATGTGGTCTGCATATGAGATCCCAGGGCTTTTTTTAAGGCAGTTTAACTGGAGATGTTTAGAAGCAGTAGAGTAGGACGGTGTATACAGGGGAAGAGAGGCAAATTGGTAGGTGTTGCACTACTGTGCCTTGTGTCCATTTGCCCATCAATTCCTCACTTTCTCCTTTGTGTATTTAAGATGCAGGGAGGGATATGCTCACAGCCTGTTGACCAGCTCTATCTGTGTATCTATATTTGCATGTGTATGTAGAAACTGTTGGGAGAAAAACAGGATATCTTCTGGCTTCCTGATGCTCTTTGTCTTAGTCTAGTCCAGCACTTCATCATCAGAAGCATACCTCTTACTATATTAGTCCTTTGTATTAATTGTTGTTTTCATGATGATTGTTAATGTTGGCCTAACCTAGGCTTCTTACTGGTTCTCACCTGCCTTTATCTAGTTTCTCTTCATTTCCCATCAGTCCTCATTGCCTCAGTGACAACCACTTGCCTTGGAAAACTCATAGCTGTAGCACTCCCTACCAGTTATTTGTGCTGGAAAACTTTGCTTAGGGGTGGCTTGGATGTATGAAGTTTTTGTATGTTATCCAAGCAAAGTAGACAGGCATGTATGGGCTGTGATTGGAAAAGCCCTGTCATATACACGGTGATAATCATCTCTCTCTTTCTGAAATGACCGCCAGATCGGGCTTCCAGTCAAGCCAGTAAAATACCTGAAGAAAAGCACCAAAGAACAGTCAAGCGGTAGGACAGAAAAGTGGATTGCTTAGCATGATTCAGAGTGCCAGCACAAGTCCAGGGTACTTTGGCTGACCCAGCAGTGCCTACATTTCCCTCATTTGCTTGAGCTTCCCTGTCTGAAGATCGGCCTCTGAAGGGTCATCTTCTCCCGTGTTGAAGCCAGGAGTTGTCTCCCCTGTAGGACCCCAGAGCCTGTATTGTCCCTCGTGCCCCCGTGCAAGGCAGCTGAAGCACACTGCCTGGAAAGGTGTGACAAAAATCCACTTTAGGCAGTTATTCATATTTCTTTGTTATTTCTGCTAGCAACACGTGCTGCATTCTTCCAGAACTTTGTAACCATTCCCTTGAGTTTCACAAGTGGATGAGTGTTCACTGCCCCATCTTAAAAACTGGATATACCTGAAACACAAGGAAGAGAAGGGCCATTTTCATGGAGTTGCTCGGGTACTGATGGTTTAGACTGAGTGTGATACGATATTCCCCAAAACCAGTGAGAGAACGGAGTATAAATTTCCAGGTTTCCAGCTCTGCATTCAGTCTATTAGATAACAGCTCCCCCTTGAGGGAAACTTCTTTTATTAATAAATTCATAACAGCTATTCTGTCATTGGAGTTTTTGTGTGGATAGATTTGAGGTTCATGGTTTCACCTGGCTGCGTAAGATGAAGCAGATTCCTGGTGGCTGTGTTGTGTCCTAACCAGCTGGACACAGCTGGGAACAGTGAGGTCGTTCTGCCAGTGGCTCGCTCTTCCTGCCTTGGGATGTCACTTAGTTCTCAGAATTCATCAAAGTGCAGCTCGGAGCACAGTAAAGTAGCAACAGGTGGCACTTCTAGAAGAAACCGCTCCGCATTCCTTGTGTGTCTGCCTGCACCAATCTGCGCTGCTCCTCTCTGTGCGTGCGTTAACACTGGTGTGGTTGCACAGGGACAGGGCGGGAAGCTGGCCTGGATGGAAAGTAACTCGCCAAAGGAAGGTTGTGGCTGGAGGGTGAGGGCAAGCAGGCTGGCCGCTTTCAGCCGCAGTGTTGGCTAATGCTGGTTTAAAACGCTCATCAAACCGCAGGCTCAACTTAGCGTTTGTAAAACTGAATTAATGATGGGAAACTCTTTTAATTGTACACAGGAAGATAGTGAGCTAAGAGTTAAGTAGCCGTGTGTTTATTTTCCTAAGTAATCAATCAGTCAGACTGCTTTCCATTTTCTAAGTGTTGTATAAACTTTATATGCAGAGGAATTACATCAAGATCATTTTGTTCTCCCTTTTACAATCAAGATAGTAATATAGCTTGGATTTAATTTTGAGTGCATTAGGAAAAATAACAAAAATAACCTTGATTATAAGTAGTCTCCTAGTCTTTTACTCTGTACCTTTCAGTTTGCTAATAAAGTGTTTGAGGTATTCAATGCTTGTTCTTCACAAAACTAACATTAAAAAATACAGCAGGTATGGCAAAAGATTTAAATTACAACTGGTCTGTGGTCAGACATTTTGACGACAGCAGCATTGCTTTCCATGAGAAGTGATTTTGTTTATTAAAAAAAAAGCTAAAGAAAAATATTTTAAAGGAAAAATTTAAGCCAGACCAAATTCCCATGTATATAATTATGGAAAATACTTTACACACATAAAAAGCATTCTTGGAAAAAGAGGCACAGTCTGTGAAATTCTATTCCAGATTCTGCAAAGTTCTAATTTAGTTCTCCATGTTGTTATTGCTATTCTGAGCATCCTTTAAAGTACAGTAGTATTTACCTGCAGTAAGTGGTATTTACATTAAAAGCATGTTGTAATCCATTCCCAAGTGGGGGAAAAATACACTTGTTTTTACGAAGCACCACAAAGTGTAAAAGAAATAGTAGGTGCTGTGTTGTCAGCCAGAAGAGCAAAAGCTTTTCAGCAGTTTCAGGAAGCCTGAAAGATTACAGGCTACTCTTATTGTTTGGATGCTTCTTTGTATGGACATTAAACAAGGTTTTTGTAGAAGGATGTTAGTACTCAGAACCCAGCTCAGAGAATTACTCTGAGTGAAGGATTTGAGCTTCTTAGAATATTAGGTCCAAATTCAGAATGCACGTGTTGACCCCTTTTACACCACCTGCAATATCTGTCTATGGTGCTTTCAAGAATACTGTTCCAGAAACTTGGTCTTAATTAAATCGTCTTCAAATAAACCATTAACATCTATTTAACTAAAAGCAACAACAGCATTAACTTGCGCAGCTGCTGCCACTAGTATAGACTGAGTAATCCTTCTGGTGAATTATCTTAGATGAACAGAGTCCTGGCCTGGGAGGAGATGAACACAAGATGCCATTGAAATATGGTTTTAGGTGGAATCTAAGTCAGTATAATTTTTACAGAGAACCAAATTTTCCGGGCTTTCTATATAGGTATTTGTACCAAATTTAAGCTCACTGAAAGCATTCAAGAAGGAATATAAGTATGTGGTGTATCACCAGGCTTCACTGCCTGGTGGCAAGCTGTCACTTACTGTGTTCTTTTAATAAACCTTTTTTGTGCAAATTGCTACCACAAAACTCATTATGAATAGCTCGTGCCAGTGCGCACGAATATAACAGCAGTGCATATTAGAGCCAAGGACGTTGTAGGGTCCTGGATACTTCTATTATCATTACACATGGAAATTTTCTTCAGGGCATGTTTTAGAAGCCCGGGATGTGCTGTATGAAAATGTAAATGCTAAAAATAACACTGCTGTGCCAAAGCACTAGGGAGGTTGTTCAGCATAATCTAAATGTAATTAAAACGAATACCCTTGCTAAATGTCAAAGATATGCCACCAGTCAGAGAGGCCGTAGAGAACGAGGCATCTAAGAAGATCGTGACGGAAAAGTAGCAGGTACCTATCTGTCTGGTAGGTGCTCCACCACAGCCTGGTGTCTGACAAATAAAAGGGAGCGCTGTGTGAGCGGGAGCACACGTGGCCCTGGACACCTGCAATAACAGTCAGTCCCACTGAAGTTTGGGCCCTAATTATGGATACAGCTGGATATAGGCTGTGCAGCCAGTATTTGCCTTTAGAAAAAATATAGTGCTGGTTTCTACTTACGTGTATGTTGTTTGTTTTCCTGTCATGACTGACTCGTTTTACATCTAGCAACTTGAATGTGTTTTAGTGCAGTTCCTTGTCACCCTCTCAAGGAGGAGAGAGCCAGACTGACTGTTAGTTTTCCTACCTGAAACTTTTGCATCTTGCAGTCATGCTTGCAACAGCACAACTCCTAAAGCTTGAGATCTGAGAAGAGTCACCAGACCACAGATGTTTTTGCAATGAAACTGTGCACCTCCTAGAAAGTCACTGTGGTGTAAGTAATGATAGATAGTGTTTTCATTTTGCTGCACTAAAGGGTCAAAATGGCATGGGGAGTCCATGACAGACCAGCAGAAAATGTTGGTTCTGAAAGAAAATTTATTTCATAGCTTCAGGGGAAAGTTTGGGCACTGTGAACAGATTGCCTTTGTCATTGTGTAAAAATGTGTTGTTTGTAAGGTGATGCTGGATGTCGGGCAGTCAGTGCATATGCATGATGGAACTTGGTACCTAAACAGATGTTAAACCAAACTTGGTAGACTGCTTATTGCATTGTGTTTAGATGCATTTTCTAGAAGCATTCCTCTTAGCATGAACATCAGGCAAATTGTCTAAACTTCCTTCTTATTTGCAACCCAGAAATGTTGGTCTTCACTGGGGAGATCACCTTTTCAATCTCTTCCACCTTATGGAACAGAACGTTTTATGGCACACTCCTGTTTTGAGGCATACGTGTAGCGACGTTTTTGTGTGGGTTTTTTTCCCCTTCTTTTTGTTTTCCTGGCTCTCCACTGTAACATTTGATTCACTAACTGTTTTCTGTCACTTGTGCATGGGTCAGTTGCTGTATGTAAGGGAACCTGTTATATGGGGTGGCACATCCCATTTGGACCACTGCGTGATTCTCAGTGGACGTGTCTGTGTTAGTAAGTGGGGGTAATTAAAGCTCTGCCGGCTCCTTCGGACACTCTTTCCTTCCCTCCCCCCTCGCCCTCCCTTTCTTCTTCCAGAGATGGCCTCTCTACATAATTCCATTAAAGTGATTGTGCTCTGAGGGGTGGGCTGAGGGGCAGTGCTCTCATCTTTCAAAGCAGGACCAATGAGCTATGTGCTTTCCACTGGGCAGCAACAAAAGAAAGGGTCTCTCAGAAGAAAAGACGAGCACAAAAGATCAAAATTAGGTGTTTGTCCAGGCCTCTGGTATTGCTTTCAAGTTAGCTTTGAGGGCTCACTTTGAAAACGGTGAGCTAGGCTAGTTAACATAAGGGTGTCTGCTAGTTTTAGAGTGTGTTGTTAGAATAATATTGGAAGAGAGCTTCTTGCTTGTGCAATTTAACGCTTCTGTAAAGCGCAAGAGAAACATGGGGACTGACTGAAAACGTTGCAGGCATACTGGTGATGTTCTGTGCCCATGAGGAAATCGAGTAAACTTCAAATCCTTGAGATTTGCTTCATTTTTCTTAAAAACATTGGAGACATTTAGATAGTTCTCTTGTTTCCGAAGTCTCCAAAAGGCCAAAATGCTGTATGCTGGGAATTCATCCTGCCCCGCTAGCCTTCCCCTCCCTGCTTTTTTTTGTATAAAGCTGCTATTGCTGATGGTGGGCAGTAGGAGAGGTGATGTTTTTACTGCAAGGGGGTGTGAGGTGGTGTTTGTCCTGGGGCCCTCGAAGGGGACAGCGCAGAGCTACAAAAGGGATACAGACCCTTTTCAGATTTAGACAAATAAGCGAGAGCCATCCAAAGCCGTGGAAAGCTAGACCGTTTAGCTGGATCAATTCACATATGTCGTATGTTCTAGTTTCTACCAAAATAAACTTTTACAATGTTGTACAAAGAACAAATTGCTTAGTTTCTACTTCAGTTATTTGGTTTGCAAAGGAAAACATGAGAACCCCAGTCAGTCTTTGTTCTGTTTAACTGTTTAAAGTTACCTTTAAATTGAAAAAGAGACCATGAGATGTAAAATGTTGGCAATTTGTAACCTCTCAAACTGTTTTAATCTGATTAAAATGTTATTTAAAATGCACGATCAATTGAAATTTCCCCTCCTTTAAAAACAGAAGTAATTAAATATTATTATCTGAAGCTAGTAATAATGCTTAGCAATGATGTACCCAGAGCCTCGACAAGATTTTAAAATCCGTAATAGAACAGAATTGCGAAACTGTGTTTCTTTGCCTAATCATATGTACTCGAGCAAGGTAAGAGGGCATTTTTTTTTTTAGAAAAGAGAAATAAAATCCAGTCCTGAAAATCTGAGAGGGAATACCTGCTTTTGGGAGGAACAAACCTGAATCTGTATCATCCTTCTACTTCCCAGCTTTATGTTACTGTTTGATTTGATGCACTTTTCTGTCCCTTTCGTCTAGTACGTTTGAAATGTATTTGCTTATTTTCCTAATAAGTTTCTGCTGTATTTACATTACTTTGCTTCAAAAGTACATTTTTAAGGATAGTATTTCTCAGTGCTCTTCCTTTCCCACCCTTCCCCCTTAATAATTCCCCTGGACCTCTGTTGCTTGGAGCAGACTTTGGCTAGCCCCAGATTCGATGTCAAAGGCCATGACCTGATGTCAGAGCAGCCCATGCTGCTGGCCTCCTCTTTGAATAATTATCTGGAGTTTATTGTGTTGAAGGGACAGGCTTGGGGGCAGCGCAGTCACCCTGGCAAACCAGACCAATGAGCTCTCCAGCCGGACCACTATCCAACAATGGACCTGTAGGTTACACAAAAAGTCCAGCAGCACAAAAGATTAAATTAAAAATGGACATTTGGCCACAGAAGTTTAGTCCTTAGAACAGCCTTTTTTTTTTTTTTCAGCCTTCTGAGTGTAGTGTAGCTTTGACACCTTCAATTGAAAGCAAAAAAAGTATTATTTAAAATTTTGTATATAAGCTAGAATAAAACTGAAATATTTTTCATATTCCCTTCTCCAGCCGTTAGAATCACCATTTTGGATGTAGCTTAAGAAGTGGTTTTGAGGTTTCTAGTCGCTGAGCTCGACTCAGAACATCAAGGCAGTGAACTTTTGTTTTTTCTCTAGAAATTCTGTGCAATCCTAATTCTTTTAGAAACAAGAACAAAGCCCCCAGTACTTCTGTTTCTATCAACATCTTTTAAAGTGCTGAGAATAGGGATGTTCAAAGCTGATATGAAAGTATGTTCAGTATCCAGACTTAATGAGTCAACAGTAAATGATAGTAAAACGTCCATTTTCTGTGGGCTTCCTTTTTCCTCTCCCCAAAGAGGACTTAAAAAGTCTGAAATCCAGATTGTGGAGTGCTGTCGCCTCTTATCAGGACTGAATGAAAGGCTGCTGGAGGTGGACTCACTGTTCTGGAGGGGTTGGGGGGGGGGGGAAAAAGTTCTTTCATGGTCTGACCTCGGATTCTTTCTTAATTTTATCTAGCCCTGACCTGTTGGCTCTGCTCTGGCTCCTTTCAAGGCCTTTGGAGCTTCACAAACATGCAGCAGCTGAAGGAAACAATGACAGGGCTTTTAGGGGTTGCAATATTGCACACTCTTGTAACCTTGGCTAAGTAGCCTGTAAACAGACGCTTTCTATGAAGCATTTGCCAGAAAGCCAAAATTCTGGCCGTGTTGATGCCAGCAAACACAGAGATTTAGGACTCTTCGTTTTATGTTCAATATGAGCTTCAGCTGAATGAACAGTTACCCAGAACATGTCTCATGTACGCAACGTGATCTGTAACCTGCTGTCACAGGTTTTATACTTGTCTTTAATGCTGTAAATTTACCTGGAATAGAAGAGTCATATGAAGACAAATTATCAAAATCTGAAAGGGATAAACACAGTTCTTTTTTTTTTTGCAGAAAACTGATTTGAAGACAGTGTTAAAATGTAATCGGGACATATGCATTTCTATATATTCTTTTGAGAAGGGAGGAAAGAATTGTATATGGATTGGGATTTTTCATTGGCTGTAGTGTTAATGTTGTCCTGCTTTAAGTTTTGAGGATTTTAATTATGTAATAGAATATGTTGAGAATGGAATTTTTGTTTCGTTGTAAATATGGAAGTGACATTATTGTTCTTAGTAACTTTTGGGAGAAGTTCAGTCTGTGCAATCTTGGTCATTTAAGAATGAGCTAGTTGCATTAAAAAGTACTTCACCAGCTGCAAACTGATTAGAAGCACATTTTTGGTTTTAGTTCTTTAACTGCTAATACAGGCATTTAATCTTTGATGCCACTAGTTTTTCCAGCTGTGTTCCTTGGAAGTGCAAGAGGACACCATCTGGCAGTAATGAGGTATAACTGCCAGATGGAACCTAACCCACGTTGGTTGGAGAAATGTTCCTTCCTCTCCCCATGCCACCTTTTTCACTAGGGAAATGTCTTCAAAAGAGAGGACTTTTCCCCGCCCCTTCCTCCAAATAATGGTAGCTGGTACAGCAGTCATCCCAGGAAAACTAGGTTTTCAGTGGATATATTTCAGAAGCCAGTAAGGGTCAACAGAAGCATCATTTATTGTACTGTGGAACAGTGCCAGATTGTTTTATATGTTTTTGTGTATTTACCTCAATGTTTTAGAAGAACTGAAGAACTAATTTTGAGACAGTAACACAATGGAATTACATGGAGTACACCAACATACATTAAAACTAATTCTGGCATGAGGAGATATCAGTTCTGTACTTGCTTTTGCCTACCATTGTGTATGTATTTACTAGATCATTTATATTTTCCTAAGCTTTGAAAATTGGGCTCTGTATATTTAATCGATGTTTAACTAATAAATAGATAAAATTTGAACATACTAAAATCTTAAGTGTTAGAAGAGAAAATGGGAAAATCTGAACATGAGTATTTCTGACTAGCAGCCGCTTTGTAGTAGCAACTTCTCCCTTACTGAAAGAGGTATGGAAGATTTACATAGAAGCAGGGCTGAGGCAATAGTGAAGAATACTGAATAACTCTGAGCTGGTGCAGTAAAACGTGGATGTTCCAATGAACTGTAGAGCAGTAGAACTGCTAATAAATCGAGTCTCAATTCTTCATGATATTTTTGCAGTTTCCTTCAGTTTCTTGCATCCAGACAGACAAGCAGCTGTGGTTTTCCCTCTATTCTGGGAAATGAAATGACTTGTCGCAAAAACAGAGTTGGAACATCTGAGTGCACTGTAATATTTTGCTTGAAGAATCTGTTTTTACAGCATTAACACCAGTAACTGCTATGAGCTTCCTATCTGCTTTCCGAACATAATCTCTAAGATTATATCTCAGGGATATAGTAGGACAGTAAAATAAACAAGTAAATCATTGTCGTCTCAATTCTTACCAGGCTTCAGCTACTGTAATGTTTAATGTTTTTTCCAAGTTACAATCCATGTTTTAAGTGATAGTTCAACTTTTTGCTCATATTTGCACTATTTAGCTTTGCCATAGTTTTACTAGAAGGTGTAGAACATGTTCATAGACTCGCAAAGCAAAGAGAAGGCTTTCCCATGTGTCTTGCTGCTGAAAGACCTATCAGGGTTGAATCTGCAGGGCTCACTGCAGATTTTTATGGCAGAGTGAATGACAGGATATGGGATTCCAGAGGAGTATCACCAGGGAGCAGTGACCTGCCTACAAAAACTGCCATAGGAGAATTAGGCTGATCCTACATAAATTGTAAAACAATTGTTTTTGGGACAGTATCTATTTTGATAATTTGGAATTAATCACTATAAGGTATATTTAGCTATTTCCTACTCTTAAAGGATTATTATTATTACCAGAGGCGAAATTTCTGCCTCTGGTTGAACGATTATTCATGTGTTTTTAATACTAACAGGTTTTGGTTATGTAAAAAGGATGTATTAAAAAGATCCACTGTACTCTGTGAAGCCACGCCAGCTTATCACATCCAGCCTCTAGTGTCTTTTAAAAGAAGACAGACTCTGTGTACTCCAGAGGCACTCTTGTAATAAAGTTTATGAATTAGCTCTAGCATGTTTATATCAACATCAGTGCCGGCCTCTTGATCTGTACAAACAGTGTCGTTTTTGTGTCCACCAGCTGAATTGAGTAATAACAATAAAAATGCCTATTAAAAAGCTGTGGGTGCTGTGACAATATTACAACAACCTAATGCCAGCAGCCCTAAAAAAAAGCAAACTGAAACAAACCACATTCAACAGAAACAAATTAACTTTTAAAAAAATCAGCCAGTTGGTAAATAGGCTATGAAATTTTTCCTTTTCAAGTTAGGTCTGGAAACAAGCCTTCAACCACTACGCAAATGCTGGCAATTGCGTTTGCAAGAGAATTAATTGAAATGACGTAGTGTTACTAGGCTGTTTGCAGAAATTTTGAAGATGCAGAGGTGAAATCTTGAT
The DNA here is from genome assembly GCF_009769465.1 of Tauraco erythrolophus. Classification (NCBI taxonomy): domain Eukaryota; kingdom Metazoa; phylum Chordata; class Aves; order Musophagiformes; family Musophagidae; genus Tauraco; species Tauraco erythrolophus. Next base: position 14,949,972 of record NC_141478.1, on the reverse strand, counting down.
GTGAGGTTTTTTTACTAAAACTGAATTTATGTGTTGAATGGGTTGAGTAAATCACTGCACGCAATTTTTTTCTGAATAGCAGTGATCTGTGGAAAGATGTGTTACTCCTGGGTCTGTTATGAGCATGACTGATGGCTTCAATACTCGCTTCCCTGATTTCTGAGGCTCTCAAGCCTCCTGTTGCTGTATAATGTGCATGGATGGCATACACTAAATTTGGGACTGACAGCCCCCCAGGTGGCCATGCTATTCCCAATCTTTTATCAATGATTTATGAGTAAACTATTCAGGATACCTATGTTGGTTAAAGATAAGAAAGCTCCTGAAGTTTGTTTTCTCTCTAAGGATACGTCTGGCTTTGAATGTTTGATCCAGCTGATGAGCTGCTAGATGAAAGTTTTTATGCCAAGTTTGTACCAGGATTGTCATTAAGGAGTAGATCATATCATAAGCCTGTAAAAGAAACTAACAGTTGCTAAAAACATTCTATACAGAGGCTACTTCAGACAAGAAAACATTTTCCACCACTTCATAAAACAAATAGTATGCAAGTATCTGTTGGAACTGGAGGCAGATCTTTGGCTATTGATAATCTTATTTTGCACACGGTGAAGCTATTGATCAACACAGAACAGCAGCTCAGCAGGTACTTTGAATTAGTCTTCGCTAATGTTATACATGTAATCTGTGAAGCAAGTTTCACATCAATGTCTTTCGCTGCTCAGTACACTGTCTTTACAATTCTTTTATAGTCTCCTTTTTAGATTACTATAACATTTAGGCTTTTCTAGGCCAGTACATAATGCAACCCTCCTCAGTTGCTGTTTCAATTACAGATACCAGCAGATGGTTTTTCAACCAAAGAAGCAGTAATGTGTGACAGCTTAAAAATTCTGACATCGCTTTTGGATTGAACTGGTCTTGCTATCAATTGAACCATGATGTCCTTAAGTGGAAATAACCTTGTTTTTTAGTTGGTTGGGAGACTATTTTTAAACAGGTTCTTCTATAGGAAGATAATTCTTTTTGAAACTTCTTGCATTACACAAGAGTAAGATGAGTGGTATTCAACATTGTGCTTTTTCTTAATGTAGAGCGTTAAAGACACTTCAAGATTAAAAAAAAAAGTGTTTTTCTCAAAGATATTTGACTTTTTTTTTTGTGGGAGTTACACTTTTGCCTTTCTTCCATATCCCATTCTTCTCTTTCCCAATGAAGTGTTAATGAGGAATTCAGGTTTTAAAAATAATAATAAAAAAAAAGCAATGAGGATAATCAGACCTCACAGGCTCCTCATTCAGCTCAGCAGGGCACTAGACCTTAGCTATTCTTCATTTCACAGTGAAGATGATCAGTTCTGGGTGACCACTTTCAAAGGGCACAGAGTTTTTGAAGGTGCTCGGCAGGATGATAAATTGTGGTGTCTGTCATCCTGTGTCTTGCGGAAGTGCAGCAGGAGTCTCTTCTGCAGGAACTTGTAAAGGAAGATAGACTGTGACACTTGGCTGGCTGGATGCTGCCTGTTTGTGTGGAATCTGTTCAAGGGTCTGCTAAACAGTACCCGAATGCAAGTTTTTTCTAAGAATGGATGAGAGAATCAATTATGAGGATAACTTCCAAACCATAATCCTAATGAGATCTTAAAGATGTCTTGATGGCCTCTTCTTTAAATTTTGGCTTTGTGCTTAACTGTTTCAATTATGCGCTAAATACATGTATTCCTACCACAGGTTAAGAAGCCTGGGAAAGTATATTTCTGCTTTTCTGGGATGCATGCTGTAGTTCACCTCATAAGTCACCATAAGTTGATTTTGGTGTATTCAAATCACTTTGTACTTTTGAAGTACAGTTATCTTTTTGTTTGGGCTCAGCGTTTTTAAATGCACCTTTCCTTCATGTCTCTTTTGTTTGTTACAAATTTTTAAGAGATTGTGATGATTTACATATATCTTACTATCTTTCTGAATTTTCAGTATTAAAATTCCATATTTTCTTTTACCACATGCCTAAGGTTATTCTATGTGTTTATGTCCATCTCTTCCTTTTCTCTGATTGTAATTTGTTTGCTAGGAACAACTGATGTCATCTGTTAAAGTGATATTGTAAAGTGGGGAAAAAAAAACAAAACCAAGAAAACTTCAAAGCAAATGAGAATTTTGCTCTAGTTGTTGTTTTTTTTTTTTTTAAATCCACCTCTTTTTTGACATTTTGTTATTTATATTGTCTACTCGTAATATTAAATCTATTTGGAAAATGGGAATGGGCTCCTCTTGCCTATTCTACCATTAGTATTAAGCACATCAAAGAAGTACTTTAATCTGAATTTAAGAGCCTCTTTTCCTTTATACCTATATTTAGATTTTAGTAAAACAGTCTTTTAAAAATAAACATACATAGAGATGTAAACTCTACCTAGTGATCTCTCATTTAAAACTGATGTTGGTAGCTACAGCACAAAAAGATTGTCTATTTCAAAATAAACATGAAAGATTTTACGGAATGCATTATTACGAAATTACTATGCCATCTTTATGGAAACATCAAATAAAGAGTTGTTAAGATTGTATTGCTGGTGCAGAGACTGCAGAGGGAGCTAATGATCTGATGGAAACAAAACTGTGCTGAACAAATGTCAGGGATTTGTGTTCCTGTTTATTTCATGAGAAAGGCCATGCCAAACCTCAGCTAAAATGAGAAAGGAGGGACCTTCTTTTGAGAAGAGGTAATATTACGGTATTGTAGGGCAAGGAAAAAAGAAATAAACAAGATCAGCACAGTTGTATAACATCTGTCTAGACCTTCTGAAAATCTTAACAGAAACAGGTTTGTGACAATAGAAGAAGAAAATGTCCTAACATGTCCGTCAGTACTGGGGTGAGGTTTAGCTGAACCCAGAAGAGCTGATATGGACTATCAGCAAGTGCTACCACCTTGCAAACCGTCATTGTGTGGAACGGATTTGTTGCAAACACCACGAGCAAGGGAGTAGGTGGCAGAGCAGCAGTGCTGCCATCCTGGTTGTTTGCACTCCTAACCACCTGTGGGTACCCCATGCCATCTCCACTTACAAAAAGCTCAAGGCCCCTTTCTAACTCGTTTCTCTGTAGTAATTTTTCACTTGGATCAAGGTCAATGTATCACCAACAGAACTGAGAGAAGCAGCAAACTGTAATATGGGTTCCCAAAGACATGGCCACACGAAGGGAAATAGGGAGACCCTTCAAGCTAGGAATGGTGACCCTCTAGGAATGCCAGAACGAGCTTTCAAGAAAACACGTGGAAGTTGTGAGTCAAAGGCATTATTAACAATCACTGTTGTTTCACAGTATATCTCCTCTTGGAACCCGGAACCAAAACATTTCCTATTTCTTGCTGGGTCCTGTTTTCCTGCCTTTGCTCTCATTGCCCTGCTTCATTACAGCCTGCTTATCCAGAAGAAAACGTTGGTTTCTGTGGGCCTCATGCTGTTTGTTTTAGCAAATCTTTACTATAGACTGAAAGCACTTTCAACATGCTGAAAAATACTATTAAATCTAGCTCTGAAGCTGTGACGGTGTGATTTTGTTACAGATAGAAGTGTGGTATTTATCCTACTCCCACTGATTTCTGTTACAAATTTCGGTTTCGGGCTATTGGAAGCAAGGCCAGGAGATGTGTGACTGATTCTAGTGCGGTCTGGGCAAAGATTCAGAGAAATGTGCAGAGCTGGAGAAAAGAGGCTTCCAGGCATCCAGCCCATTCATCAGTCTGCTGATTGTAGCTGGCAAGTTTTGAACCACACTTGCAGGAGAATCAAGTTGTCTCACTATCTGTAGAAGTCTGAAAATCCTCATTTTTTTTTCCTGAGTCTAATTATTTCTTTTCTGTTTGTGCAGATCCTAGAAGAAAGTATCATGTAAGGCTGCTGGCATATAACAGTATGGAAGAAGGTTATCAGGCAGACCAAACAGTCAGCACTCCAGGATGTGTCTGTAAGTGTTGTAGGTGCATGAAGAATTTATTAAGAGCTGAACTGTTTCAAGGTCCCAGCAGCTCTGTGTTTTTAATCTATAAATAATTAAGTAATTCAGTGTAAAACAGAACCAGAAAGATCGTATCTGTGACAAATACTGTCCTTGTCATCCTGCAACTGAGACAGTCTCCTGTGTTCATGAACTGCAGCTGAGGAAACGAGACAGCTACCAAGCACATTTTCATCCCCTATTGGATTGTCTGCATCATCTAACCAGTGATGTATCATGTATCTTATGAGAGATTTATCTCTCTCTCTTGTCTCTGTTTTTAGTTTTGACTTGGTTTTTGAAAAAAACAGAAGGACTACAGAAGTAATATGTGATGTATTGTGTTAGGAGGGATCTTTAATAGCTTGAACCAGATTCCTGGGTCTGAATACCAAGTAGTGCTGGATAGGGGCAGATTTGAATCTAAACCTGTGGGCTCAGACCTGTCTCTTAATCTTACCAGTATCTGCATACAGTTAATTAAAGAATTCATGCTTCTTTTTTTGTTTTAAACAGCCGTCCGTGATCGCATGGTGCCACCGCCACCACCCCCTCACCACCTCTATGCCAAAGCTAACACTTCATCTTCTATCTACCTTCACTGGGGGAAGCCTGCCTTCACATCTGCACAAGTCATTAACTACACAATCCGCTGCAACCCAGTGGGGCTGCAGAACGCTTCTCTGGTTCTCTACCTTCAAACGTAAGTGCAGCGCTACTAATGAGTCTTGGTTTCCCGTTTCCAGATCCTTCCCACAGTTTCTACTCTTCGTGCCCTCTATTAATTGCCTTTGGCTGTAACAACTTTTATCTCCCTCAGAGGACTGTGTGTTTTGCCCAGTGGCTGCTAGTTCTGTTTCTCAGGTTATTTAGATGTGTTTGTAGAACACCTGTGATCCTTGTGTTGGTGAGCTCTTGAACTTTTAATGGCTTTTTAGCTGCCTAAGTTGAACTTAATTTTAAACTCCTCTTCAACCAAGCAAAAGAGATTACCTGTTTTATAGGTAGCTTGTCTGGACAAAGATGGGACTTAGTCCAGTGTCTGATTTTAAGATTGGAAACACGAATTTTTGAATTTTGAGGGGTCGAGCATGTTATTGTGGGAATGCCACGTTCCTGAGTGTGTGGCACCCTGCGAGGAGAAAGCTGAGTAGGAACTACAGCTTGCTTTTCAGAGAAGCAATGCATGAGCCACAGAATGGCAGAATAGGGAAGAAACTCTGCCTGGGCTTGGTGTTAACTCAGGTGGTATGGGAGCAGAAAATATTGCGCTGTTGTGACTGCCTATGCCAGGGGCCACGGTGCTGTGGGGGGAATCCATTATGTGTGTAGCTCCCTCCATTCTTGGGTTTACTCAAGCCTGCTAAATAAGAAAAGTGCTGTCTGAAAAGATAGTTTCTGTTCTAATATTGATGGTTTTCTCTTCAAAGAACACATCCCCTGCTGTATTACTTCTGACTTAATGATTAGACACAGTGTAATCACCATGTAAATTCTTTTGTGCAATTTGGAGCATATCAATAAATGCTGCTTTTTGTGATAGGATGAAACTATTGCAAATATTGGTGACTGCCTTTGTAGTATGGAAGATTAAAATACTGAATGAGATTTAATAAAGCAATATCTGTAGAAAAACACCATTTTAAACTGAGATTTAATCTTGATTTGGGTATTATCACCTGGAATTAACCCTGGTATATAAGAAAGATTTACCCCTGCTCCTAGAATCAAGATAAAGCAGAATGTCTGTGATTGACTTTGTGTTCAAATAGCAAATTGCAATATTACAATTAATATAATCAATTTTAAAATTCATAAATTACCAAATATGGCTACAAGATGAGTAGAGAACATTCATACTCTATAGGTATGTATGGTAATAGACACCACAAGTGGAAGTTGCACACATAGCCCGTGTTCTGTGAACTGAGCAGCAGATCCAGGAAAAGCTGATAGAGCCGACAGCATGGGCCTTTTCAGCTGTGGTGCTGGTTGTAGTTCAAGCGTTACTGTAGCTTGAAGCATAGTGTCCTATGGATGAATGTGGAAAGAGCTGAGTTTCGGATACCTACTGGTGATCTGGGCAGTGATAATCTTGGACTTACGTGTGCATCAGCTGTCATAGAATGATAGAATGGTTTGGGTTGGAAGGGACATTAAAGATCATCTAGTTCCAAACCCTCTGCCGTGGGCAGAGACACCTTCCCCTAGTCCAAACAACCTTTATAAAAACTTGAGCTCAAATCAACTGACAGCAGCCATCATTTCCTCCAGGGAGCTCCAGGGTTAGCACAATCACATTTTCAGGTAGATAGCACAGATGGACCACATGTCTGGACTTGAACTGGTTTGCCTTGTGTTGAACTGACAGCGAGAATCTACTCACAGTGACTAAGAGATATGATTTGAGTTTAGGATCTTCAAATCAACTGCTGCTGTTAAATATATTTTATTCCTTCATCTGTACAGGTCAGAGACTCACATGTTAGTTCAAGGTCTTGAGCCAAAGACCATGTATGAATTTGCGGTTCGGCTGCATGTGGACCAGCTCTCCAGTCCCTGGAGTCCAGTAGTCTACCATACTACCCTTCCAGAAGGTAAGGCACTAGGAGAGGACCACATGGTTCTAAAAAGAAAGCTCTGTAAACAAAATGGCCTGAAAAATTGCTCATTAATTTTAAGCTGTCTGTAGGAGAGAGAAATACTTTCCTCTGAGATACAGATCTTGCTCTTCTTGGTGAGAGATAGAAAAATGCTGTCAGGAAAATGCATGTTTGGAACTGCAAAAGTATTTTTCAAAATCTACCTAAAATCAGCAACAATTTTTGTACAAAATGTGATATGCTTACACCATTAGCAAGCAATGAATGAAAATAACTTGAACAAAAAATTTAAAATATGTATTGAAGAGGCATGGCTGCTTCATAGGCATTATGAAAACATATTTTAAAACCCAGAAGTTTTAGAAACTGTAAGAATATTACACATCTACTGCCCTAGCTGCTGGTTTGCTTTTCTGTCAGCTTGGTCAATGAAAATCAAAACGTCAGTTTCATGTTCTCAGCATTGCAATGTTTGGGATGTACATGTTCACAGGGTAATGGTGTGATTTTTTTGGTCAGTAACTGTTTCCTTCTGGAGTTGAAGGAAAAATACGAAATTTGCTTTTACTAGATCTAAGCTATTGACCAGATCAGAGTTAACAGGAGAGTTTCTCTTGAGGAGCAGTGAATATGTGTTTGTTTATATGTTGTTTATCTGGGATGTAGCAGTAGCCATTAGATCTGCACATCAGTTTCTTTCTGAGCAATTTAATTGCATGTTAATTAGTTTAGCCTAATAGCATTGTGTTACTGTTCTCCCAGCACCATCTGGCCCTCCAGTAGGAGTGAAGGTGACTTTGATAGAGGATGATACTGCTTTGGTTTCCTGGAAGCCACCTGATGGTCCTGAAACAGTTGTTACACGATATACTATCCTCTATGCATCCAGGAAGTCTTGGATTGCTGGAGAATGGCAAGTGTTGCACAGAGAAGGTAAACTAAAATCATAAACCTACCAACTGGACAAACAATGATGCTACTTATACTTTGTTACTTTCAGTTCCCTTGAACTACAGTAAGAAGAAATTCATATAAATGTTCGCATCAAAGTTATAATTAGTATAGAATTATTTCCGTGGTTGTGATGAAAATGTATTAAAACCCAATACTCAGAAGGGGAGCGGGGAAGGGCTGTCTGTGTCACGCTGGAGCTAAGCGTGTGCGTGCGCACCAAAACGTCTCATAAATCCAATTATATCCATCTTAGTTCTGTTGCAACCACGGCTGTGATGGTTTCATTTTGTAAATGCACTCTTTCAAATCTGAAGTCTCTGAGGTATCGTGCTCTCCAGAAATAGATTTTATAAACGTGGCTGTGTGGGTTTATGTTTCTTTCTATCACTGCCAATCCAGTTACCCCAGTTTGCTTAATGAAGTTTCTCCTGGTCCCTGTAAATTGCTCTGCAAATTCAGTTGAAGTTTCTGGCTCTGTTCTACTGCTGAGCCCCAGCTAATCTAACAGTAATTCAGGTATGGTGGTGCGAACTGCAGTCGTGTCTTTGTGATTAGATGTAAATATAGTCTAAATTTTTATAGACGCTTTCCAGAATACTACGATTTGAAGAGCTGCATCAAGAGCAGATTTCTACTATAGCCAGAAAAAAAAAGAAAAAGACATTTACTGTTCAGTTGGTATTTAAAATAGACAGGGGCAGTTCAGAATAGATAATGTTCTAATGATGTATTAAACTGGAGAGGGAAGCTCAGTGTTACAGAGTAAAGTCATGTGCTTGAGTACCTTAGTTAAGAGGATTGCCCAGGAAGAGTAACTATTTTGTTGTTCTGTGTTGTTTCATGGCCAAAAGCTTAGTTGTCAGCAGAGAGTGAGGCTTTAAATTTTCTGTGAAGAAAATTAATAAAACTTAATGAGTGCACTCACAAAGGACAATTTGTTTCCCCATCAGTGGGAGTGAACTGTTTTAGTTCAAAGACGGTGGATGTCCTTTGTGCTGCTCCTGAAGAGAGGACGCAGGACCAACAGCCCATTTGAAAGGTGGCAGTACTGCTTTGCCTTTGCTGGAATGGCATTTGCTGGGCTTGCCTCAAATAGAATGGTCAGCTGTGAAGACTATTAATCTTAAGCAAAATTTGTGAAAAATAATTAGTCTCTGAAGTATCAATGAGGTCTAACTATAGGGGGAAGATTGAGCCCATAGTTTTTCACTATTAAAATTGTTCAAAGAAACAGTTATATAAACTTGTCCTATTAAATTGTTGAAAGAAACAGTGATGTAAAGTTGTAGTATTAAAGTAAAAATTTAATGTTAATTTTTACTCACTAAAAACTCAGCAGATTTAAGTTCACAGGGAGCTTGTATTTGAAGAATAAATCTTGTCGTTCTGGTGGTGATACGCTGTACTTGTATGCAGCAAAGTGGCTGAATTGCTTTCAGGTATATACTCAGCTCAGCCATGACTGTGAAACTGAGCAGCATCTCAAATAGTATTTTACCATAGATATTTCGGATGAGGGGATTGGAATAACAGTAACCATTTTCATGTGTTCCCATACTGAAGGTGTTGGAGGGAATGAGCAAATGGAGAGCTATAAATCTCAGCGTATTACTGTGTCCATCAATGTTAGAGTCACTAATTCTGTATTTTGACAGATATATTAGGGTTTGAGGCATGGCATGGAATTTGGGCATCTTGACACGTTCGGACAATCTGTAATGCTCTTAGTTAAAGTACAGATGAAATGATTGTGTAAGAAAATGAGTATGTAGAGGTAAAATTGGGCAAATACTGTGATAGTCCCGTGACAGCCCCTTCACAGGTAGTTTGAAGTAGAAGCAAGGTTTGGGGTTTTTAATGCGCTTGTTCTGATAAGATCAGCTAACTCTGTGCAATAAATAGCATTGTTTTGTCTTGACACTAAACTTATTCTGCAGAAGATTTGTTAAATCTTAACCCCATTCCTTTCCCATATCTCCAAAGACCCCCCCCAAATAAAAAAATTAAAAACCTCATCAAACCAAAACAATAAACCACAAACTGACCCACTATCACCTATAAAAGTCCTAGCATGAGCTTTAGTTATGCATGAAAATTTCTACTAATCCACCAACTTAAAACCCAAAGCCTGTAATTTGACTGAGCTTGAGTTAGCTATGGCAGAATTAGAAAATATAACTGCAGTTTGTTGCTGATTTGTGATGCGAGTTACCTTCCAGCTGCCTCCTCCCTTCACCTTCGTTCTCTTCAAGGATCAGAAGTGACAGCCTTTGCACACTTGGTGTGCAGTAAATCAGTACAAAGTGCTTGCTTGCTTTAGCAATGCAGCAGATTTGAAAGGAGCTGGTAGGAAAGAGCTTGTAATATTGAAACGTGACCTTTGCCCTTGCTGGTGCTAAATATTACAGCTCCTTTGGTTACAGATACCTCACATTTGACTTCAAATGCTTTCAGCTAATGGGTGGTTTTTTATGGAAGAGCTGAAATAGCTTTTGAAGTAGCTTCCCTTTTGCCAAATATATAATCTTTTCTGTCAACACAACAACCTTATATTTTATATGCTCCCATGATACTATAAATTCTGACTTCTGAAATGGATTTGAAAGGTTGAAATTTAGACTTAAGTCTGAGAAAGTGAAAGAGAACAAGGGATAGATTTGGTCCTATAGCTGCCATTATTTAGGGAAAGAAAAGCAATATATTTCTATGGTAGGAAGAAACACAGGCATTTTAGAAAGGAATTCAATTTTAAGCAGCAGTCTGCAGTCCCTGGACAGGCAAAGCTTCCACTGAATTTGATAGGAGTTTTGCCTGTCTAAGGACGATGCAAGTGAATCCTGTTTATGTTCTTAATCTCTTTTTCCTGCCTTCAGGGACTGTAGGAAATGAATCCTTAGCATGTGAGAGAGACATTTTCTGTAATATTTTTAGTAGCACAGCTTAGATGCACAGTAATCAAGGAAGCCTACACAGGTCTAAATAGGGTTTAATTTCATTTTTGAAGTGCGGTATAATGTGCTCTTCCAAATCTGTCGTGTTCATTTTACCAACTAGACCTGAAATTTGATAAACTGAACCTGAATTATTTTGTTATGACAGTTTTCATTCACATTCATGGTACAGGGGATCCCATACACATAGATTAGGGTATGAGAGAGGTCTAATGTTCTGCTTTCTCTGCCTGCAAGTCTGCTTAATGCGTGGAGCATCTCCTCACGGATTACAATCACATGTAAACGCTGTCGTGCTGAAACGCAGCTCGCGCGGGATTTAGGATTAGTGTGCTGTGTGTCATAGCCAATACTTGACTTGGTTTTGAACTATACTGGCACGTCAGCGTGATGCATTCGAGCAGTATGGAGAGAAAGGACAGAAGGGACAAGCAGGCAACCCCAGTGTTCATTCTGTACCCTGTATATGCAGGTTAGAACGTATAAAAGTGATCGGAGTCCTCCAACAAGATTTGGAGGTGGTATTGGAAAGAAAGTGTAGGTCCCAATGTCTAAATCTCAGTCTGTTCCCACAGATTTTGTCTAACTGGAACTGTTTTATCAAATCTTTTCATAGGAGCAATGACCATGGCTTTGCTGGAAAACCTTGTAGCAGGAAATGTCTACTTGGTCAAAATAGCAGCCTCCAATGAAGTGGGAGAAGGACCATTCTCAAATGCAGTGGAACTTGCTGTCCTGCCAAAGGAGACATCAGAGTCTAATCAGAGACCTAAACGCTTGGATTCGGGAGATTCTACAAGTCAGTAGCAATGTTTTGATTACTGCTGTCACAAGTACCAGGAAAAAAGATCCCTGTTTGTTTTAGCTTGTTTAGCTTTCCGGGTAAACTATTCTGTTTTATGTGAGGCAGTCCTAACAGGATAACGTTTTCTTCTAACTGAAACTATTTTGGAATTTTTATCTCAGTTCAGCTCAGAACTGGTTTAATTCTTTTGCTTAGAAGTTGGAAGTTTGCTTTTCAGATGAGAATACATAAATATTTTGAATTTTACATCAATATCAACTTTGCAGCCACTCTTTTAAGGCTCTTCCTATGAATCCTTTATTTAGCTTGACATACCAGTAGCACTGGCTCAGTTAGAACCAGACAGCCCAGCAGATGAGATGGCATCTCAAATCTGCTGAAATTGGCTGATTCCTGGTATTCCAGCAACTCAGATCAACCTGTCAGGCAGTGATATAGCAGTGTATATTTTCATCAAAGAAGTCAGCCTCACCTGCAGCTCTTTGGGAAAACTATGTGTTACCTTGTGGAAATTAAGGTAACATGGATGGTTTCTCCCTGTAAGAACGGAGGAACGCATTCTGTGTCTTTGTCTGACACAGAACAGGATTTATCCTGATGACTTGTTAGAGATTTTAAAGCTATTTGAGGAGACAAGAGCTAGTAATTATTCAAGTATATGAACCTTTTAACCTTTCCTTGTTGCAACACATTGAATTGTGATTAAAACACAGGGATTTTTCTTACTCGGGTTTTCTCCCTTCCTGGAATTCAGTTATATTTTAGGCCTGAATAAACAAATAGACTAATGCTTTCAGGATTAGGCTGACACATATGATGTCAAAGCATAAACCAAAGTGACTCCTCCTAGGTGACAGTGGCTGGAATTCTCCAAACCTTTTCTCTTTGCTGTCTAGTAGCATCCTGTAAGGAAGGGTTTGGAGAGAGGTCCTCTGCTCCATGTTGTGGGTCAGCAAAGAGGCTGTGATGTGAGGCGGTCCCTTCTTCCCTTCCCACACAAGAACCGCACATGCTCTAAAAGTTTTATTTTCAAAAGTGTCAGTGTATGACAGAGAAGGTCTGGAAGTCTCATTAAAAGGAAGCATTTGTCCCTGTGGTTATGACTGTAACCCTGTTAATTTCCTGACGGGGAGTGGAGGGTAACTCTTCTTATTTACTGAGCTTTTCTATGTTCTTTTTTGCTGTAGCTTATTCTGACTATTACCATCTGGACCAGAAATCAATGACTGGCATTGTTGTTGGGGTTTGCATAGCCTTGACCTGCATCCTTATCTGCATCCTGATCTTAATTTACCGAAGTAAAGCCAGGTATGTTTTTGTTCTTGAAGTCTGAGCTCTCTCTCAATGCACAGATTCTTGGGACATGCCTTCTCCAAGAGTGCTAAGTTCTCTGAGGTGCTGTCTCTTCACCTATGCCTACCAGCAGTGGAAACAAAGCATTTTGTTGGCTCTTCCTACCTTCTCCAAAGAAAAGAAGGAAGAACCCACCGAGTGAGTCAGTGGTGCTTTGACAACTATGTATGAGACGTGTTTGCAAATAAAAAAAACCCTTTTGAGTCAGATAAGCATGCTGCTTTACATCATCTCCTCCTCCTGCTTAACCTTCCAGCCTGCCCAGACGTGGTTTGCAAGGCTTTAACCCTCTGCTGTTGCTGGACAAGAGGAACTCTGACATAAAGCAGTTGGATGATGCAGTTTCTTTGCAGTGGTGCTAACCACCATCTGTCTCTCTTGTCATCAGCTGCTGTGGTGCATAAACTGGCCCAATGACTCTGCCCATAACTTAATAAATTAAAAACAGTCTGAAAGTATATTTTAGTAAAAAGGGCGTTTTAGCATACATGGAGGAAAAAATATGGATTGGGAGACAGTCTCTGTGTAGCATGGTAGAAAAGTCTTAATATCATTAGTGTTTACTTCCTCCAAGTAATATTTACTAATCATGACAATTCCTGTCTGCACATAAGCTTGTAGCCTACTGTGTGTGATTAACTGGAAGCAGATGTTATTTTTATCGTAAGTAATAACATTTAAATTCCATGAGAGTTAAGAGAATCATATAACAAAATATAAATGCCAAGAATATACCAGTATCACTTGATTAATAATAGCTTTAAAGTTTATCCTTGGTTTTTTTTTTTTATTTTCTTCCTGTGGGTCAATTTTATTCCTGCTTAACATTGTGTAGGAAAACATCTGCTCCTAAACCTGTGCAGCAGGGCACTGACCAGCTGTCACACACCAGCATCTCATTAGCCAGTGCTAATGAGGTGGAGAAGAGTGTTGAAGGAATTGCAGAGAATGAAGAATCCTTATTGCCAATGATAGTGGGAAACAGCTTCATCGATGCTAAGGTACTGTGAGCTTCACTTGCTCCCAAAACAGAAATCTTTCTTTATAACATCTGAGTCCTTATCAAAAGTAAAATATGTACACTACAAACCTACAGCAGGTTTTTTTTAATGGGACAGGCACAAGTTTGGCAATCCAAGGTCAATGTTTCAAGACTCATCTAAAAGTTAAGCTAGAGATCTGATTCAATATGCTTGTCTTACACTGTACTCATTGCAGAGTTTGGCTCTGGCACAGCATCAAAGGATAAAAGCTCCATAGACTTAGGGCTACTAGATGGCCTCTGCTAGTCCAAGGAGATAGGTGGGAGAGTCCTTGTCAGCACCTAGTTCAGTATCTAGTCAAGTATGACACTAAGCAGGTATTAAAGAAAATACTGTTTTTCTGTATATTTACAGTAAGACAATGTTACATTTTATAAACTCGTGTTTGGTCAAATTAGAAATTAATCTAGATGGCAGGATGTATCAGTGGATGTATAGAATCTTACAGTCCAGGAGTCCAGTGTGACAAAACCACATTGGCCTTAATTTCACATGCAGACAGACTGATTTAAGGCTTGTTCTGTAAACACTGCAAACTTGAATGGAGCTGCTCCCTGAGGATACCTGCAAGAGCTGGGAAATGGAAATGGACCCCAGTACAGGCACAGACACTGTGTCTAGGAACGGCCACATTCAAAGCAGTAGAGCAAGACCAGTGGCTGGAATATTTTACTGTGTGTTTGCAGCATTATAGCTGTTGGGTCTGGCCTGTGGGCTTGCCAGATTTAGTGGATCCGGTCCTGACTTGTCTCGAGCAGTAGATGAACACCAGGCCACAAAAATGTTACTGAGCACTAGGACTTCATTTCTCCTTTTCAGTATGGAGCCTATAGGTAGGAATAGAAAAATCTTGTGAATTATCTTAGAAATTTAGTTTGTTAAAATAAATGACTGCATGTCTCCTTGGATTGTAGGGGGGATCTGATCTGATTATCAACAGCTATGGGCCTGTCACAAAGCCTAACTGCAAGAAAAGGTGGCTGTTCTTCCAAGATACTAAGAAGGTGAAGACTGAGGAGGTAATTAGTGTAATGGGCAGAGATGCGCAATCTTTACTGTAATACCCTGTGTTTGCAAAGGAAGATACGTAGTTTTCTATTTACGGAAAAGCAGAATTAGTGGTCTAACTTTTAATTGGATAGTTTTGGTTGTGTTAAGGTTGATGGTGTTCTGTCTTGCAGTAAAATCTTACGGAAGTTTCATTTTCTGTCCCAAATTGTCAAATATTGTAACTCTTTACACTTAACCGATTGCTTTCTTGCCTGTGCCCTTTTATCTGTGAGCAAAAGGATTTGTGTGTAATGGGTCTGTGCAGGGCATCTACAGTCCTACATCTGCAGACACCTTGTATAAATATAAATACACATTTATATTTACAAATATATATTAAGAAAATAATAAAGAATCTCCTCCTACCCTGACTGCTAAAACTTTGTTTGCGGAAGAGAAAACAAAAGAGGGAAATTAAATTATTTACCCAAAGTGCTGAAGAAATTGAGAATCTGAGTAGAACTGTCTGGCTTCTGAAATTGCTGCTTTGGACACATTTGCCATTTGGATGAGAAAAGTAGCAGTTTAAAACTGAAGTGTTAAACCAAATCCTAAACGTTATAATGCAAATTCACACCTATGGGGCATCTAACTAATGCTTATTGAATTTGTAACTTGTATTGTGCTCTTGTATGTTTAAGGAATAGGAAGTCTTGACATCTATGTTGTAAATTTGTATTCAAAAATATTTCCAGAAGCAGCTGCATATTTCTGATGCTTCTATAAGCAAAATATTTGCTGCCATCCAAGGAGTAATGCTTAAAGAATATGCATGAAGGGATGGGAGTTCTACCAAGTATGTTTTGAAAATACCATTCAGGTCTCTCCAGTGGAATCATTTGTGATTAGCCATGCTTAGCTAGAAGGGATTATTTCATCTATTATGGAAGAGAAAAGTATGAGCAAGACTTGAGATTGATTCTTTCTAACCTCCTGTAGGGAAGCCCAGATTGTTCTGAGCCAATGCTGTTAGAGGCATTCCGGAAGAACAGGAGATAGGAAATGCAGTAAAAATTCAAATTATGGCTCAGCTTTTCAGAGGCCGAACAACCTTTTTCTCTTTGCTTTTTATGTAGCCTCAGAGAAGATTTGTCCAGGCGGTGTGTCTGTACCAGCCAGGCACCACTGTGCTGATCAGTGAGGATGACTCCCCCTGCTCTCCCAGCCAGCAGTCTAATTTCCAGGTGCCGTTCAGTATTGTTGCTGATACGGAGCATTCAGCCAACAGCGAAGGAAGCCACGAGACTGGTGACTCTGGAAGATTTTCTCACGAGTCCAATGATGAGATACACCTCTCCTCTGTGACGAGTGCCACGCCTCCCACTACTGGTCCTTTTCTAAGCAGTGACTTGGGTACGAACGTGATGAGCCCGACCATAAGTGACTGCACAGAGCCTCCTCTGCCGTTCGCTGCTGACCAGACTCCTACCTCACCTCTTCAAATACGCTCTGCGGTGCAAAACTGACATCCTTAGGGCCACGCCAGACATTCTTGCAGTGTATGTCTGTTCGAAGGACAATGAACAGGGAGCCAAAGTTTTATTGTGGAAAGCCTGACTAACCTAGCAGGTGATCCCATATTTCTGTTGAATGTTTTTTTTGTTTTGTTTTGTTTTTTAAAACTCACTCATTTTGAATGTTCAGTGGTCAACAAATGTGAAAGGACAGTGAACATTTCTGACTAAAGTTGAAAATATGTCACTGGAGCAAAGGGAAGGCTGTTGGCCCTTTTGCTGACTATCTACCTCAGTTTGCCGAGAGGTGAACTCCGAATGACGACTGCTTTACCTCATTTGTATTCTAGTTGGTCTCAGCTATGGAACTGATGATACTTCCTAGTAGTGTTGTTTTATTTGGGGTTTTTTGTTGTTGTTTTCAGTTATGTGTAGAATGTGTGCGTGTGTGCACACGTGTGTGTGCTCAGTGATCAGGGAGTTGTGTAGGT
This sequence comes from Tauraco erythrolophus, assembly GCF_009769465.1. Lineage (NCBI taxonomy): Eukaryota > Metazoa > Chordata > Aves > Musophagiformes > Musophagidae > Tauraco > Tauraco erythrolophus. Next base: position 14,933,267 of record NC_141478.1, on the reverse strand, counting down.
AGCTGAACAAGATTGTTTAGCTGAAGCTCTGTCTTTAAAAAGAAGGAAACCTCAGAGTATAAAATGTAATGATTTAACGTGGTTGACATAGAGGATGTGGAAAACTGGAGCTGGTGCTTCCATGTATACAGCCACATGAAATCTTTTGTACCTCTTGATTTCTCGTAACCCCAGTAAGCCTAGGACAGTGCCTTTCCCCCAGAAACTTGTCAGCAACTGCTGACAGGATGTATGCTATATCCTTCGGGCTCTGGGACATGTTGGGTTCCCCGCAGTGACAAATGTTGCCCCTATATTCACAGTTAATGCTAAAAAGCATGGCAAAATGAAGGAGTATTGAGCATTTCCAAACACTTTGGCTCTGTCTGAGGGTCATAAGATAGACAATAATGCTGAATATTCCAGTATCGCAGTACTTGTTAGCAATGGTGCCTTGCATTATATATTATGAAATTACTGATTTGCCTTACGCCTTTTTAGTATTCATAAAGTTGCTCTGGAGTACAGACAGAGATGCCTTAAATGCTTCTCAGATGTTGTAAGTAAACTGTATCATGAGTTTACAGTTCATTTTTACCCAGCTTTGAGTGCTGATAAGCACTGCTAGCATCATAGTATGTCTCAGAGCTGCTGTTAGGATGTAACCCTGCTCCTTGCCTTTACCTAGTGTGCTGTTAGCCAGGAATTTTAGCTCAGGGAGTGACTTCACCCACATGCCAATCTGAAACTCTGATTAGGCTACCACAAGAAATGAAAAAGCCAGAGCTTTAGTTGAAGAGTCTGTTGAAAGAGGTGAGTACTGCTACTGCCTTGAACCCATGCAATTCCTGTTTTATACTACCTCCTTTAAAAGTTATTCTAGTGTTTTTTGGGTTTTTTTTGTTGTTGTTGTTTTGTTGGTTTTTTCCTGTACTCAGGGAACAGTTTGTTACTTTTGAGCTGCCTCACAGAAACGTGGAGCAAACTGACAGGGTATCATGTTTTGTTTTTAGTAGGAGAGAGGGAGAGAGAGGGAGGAGGTTGGAATCATCCAATGTTATAAACTTGCCTGTATCTCTATCCAGTCCTCTTCTCCACTCCTCTTTCCTTGTTTTACTTTAAACAAAAAAAAAAAAAAAAAAGAGAAATAAAAATTAGGCATATGTTTCTACTTTAAAAAAAATGTTTAAAATGTAATGCTGTGAGAAAGCAACCATAGGAACTCCTGGCTCTATTTAAGTCTGTCCAAACTCCCATTTACTGGGGCCAAGATGACACCCCTAAGGTAGGCCAGGCTGACCTTTGTATTGTTCCTTATATACCAAAAGGTGGTCAGAAGTCATCAATAAGCCCTACTGTTGTGTCTCTTCTGTGCTGGTGAATCGGCCTCTAGTTCCCATAGGTCTTTACCTTGTACCTGTTTGCTAGCTCTGAACCCGACAGTACACATTCACCGTTTCATTGCAGTATTGAGTCAAATGCTTTAAAAATAATCTCGTACCAAAGACTTTTCCGTAGAAGAGAAGGAAGCCACATATTGTCCAAAAATAATTGAACTAGTTAAAAGCTATAGGTTTGAAGAGCTGAATACATTTTATTGTATGAGTAGTTACTAACAAAAACAATAGGGCTTCTTGATTGTAGTAGTTGATTGCATAGATGAGTTGTATGCTTCTACAAATTTAACTACCTTGTTGTTACAAGAGCCTTTAAAGAAAGTTATTATAATACCAACAGATATCTCCAAAGATTTCCAAGTGTAATTTTTTTCTCCAGCATGTAGTTCATCAACATTACAGTATTAAAAAAGAAATAATATTTTTGAACAGTTTTTTATCTACTTGCTGAAGAAAAAGAAAACCTTTTCACCAAAGATTTATTTTTGGTCTCGTCAGGCAGAATATTTAGTGTACAGCAGAGTACTGTTTCTAGTTAGGTAAAGTGTGAATTAATCGAAACTAGATTAAGAATGTGTAACTGTAGCATGAAGTTTCACACTTCCATCTTTCAGAGTAGCCTCTTTTGTTAGTTTCATTCAGAAAGAGCTGATATGCAGATGGTAACTGTTTGCTTCTCCAAAGACTTGTTTGCTGTAAGTACTGATAATCAGATGTAATTTTATGACCTTTGTTACACATAAATACTTTAAATCCTAAACTCTTTCTTCCAGAGATTCACTGGAAGTTTAACCCATAGCTAATTTGAGAGAAACAGACTTCATAGAAAATTTGTCAGTCTAATATAGATGCTCTAACTTCAATAGCTAAAGAGATGAAAATATTCCATGTATTAAGAGCAGTGCATCCAGAACTCTATTCATCGCTTAATGTTTTATTAAGGTACTTTTTATCAGCAAATAAAGAAAACCAAAGATATTTAAGGTTACCTCAGCATATAGGCAAGCTTAGTTAGATATTAATTATTCTGTCTTTTTCTTTATTTTTATGTTAACCAAATATAATAAGTTTCTCCAGAACCCAGTCTACATTCATGTGCTTCCCTTTACTTTGTCACAGTTGTGATTAGTACAGAACAAAAATATGTTTTCCTCAAATTCATGGCCTGTTACTAATATATCACAAGATCTTGTGAGAGAAATTTATCTTATGATTGAAAACTCCACCAATGTAAGCAAAGGAACCTCCAGAAAAATTGCATAGAACTTGATACTTTATTGAACTCAATAGCAGAATCAATCCTTCATGATGGTAACAGTGCAAAACTGGGTTCAAAGTTTGTGCTTCATATCCTTGAAGCCAATGCATGTAATTATGATATTACAGATACTAATTTTCTTAAAAGTTTATACCTGTGGCTGTCTAAGGAAATCAGTTTTTCATATGTAAACTTTGCTCATTCCATTTGCCTAGAAAAGCTTGGCAGAACACAGCAGGCAGAATGATTTCAGGTTTACCAGTATTTTTTTCTTGGTTATGTGTGTAGAAACTGAGTCCTGGAGACAAAAATTATCATTTTTCAATTATGAATTTTACTAAATATGTTCTGGAAGATGAACATAAATGTGGAATTTAGTGTTACACTATGTGAATTAATTTTAAGTGTATTAAGAACTAAGGAGCCATGGCTGGTATAATGAGAGTATATGCAACCTTTGTAAAAAGAAAGCAAAAACATTACAGTTGATGTGACTTGAAAAGTATCAAAACTTTTAGAGGAAATCTTGAAACTGGCTTACCAGGCTAATTGTGTTTCCAGTGGAGGACTCTGACCTTCAATTGCAACAGCAATGCCAGTTCTGCAGGACCTGGATCCAACACTGAATGCTCAATCTGCCCGCAGTTACACTTGTGTGCTTTCTTCATATTTAACAAATAAAAAGTATTCCTGTCTTTCAGGAGTTACCTAGGATAATTGGGAATGTGTATGCTGCGTAGAACAGGGTTGATTTTTTTGTTGTTGTTGTTTTTAATAGCCTGCTTTTATAAGAGAAACTTAAAAACTGAAAAATCTACGTATCACTTCTAATAATTTCCAATATTAGCTGTGCGTTTTCTGTATACCTTAAGAGATTTTAACAGCAAAGAGTACTGAGAGATTTCTTTACCTGTTTTTATTATTCTTCATAGTTCATTTTCTCTGGTTTTATTCCCTTGCTTTAAACTATGAGCTAAATCTTGTTTAAGCCCTATTCAAATCACGGTCCTCATCCTGTTTCTTTTTAAGTCAATGGGAGAATTAATTTTTATTTCTGTTTTCATGGTCTGGACAGACAAAATCAGCTTTTTTTGTTGGTGGTTGGTTGTTTTTTAAATCTTCACAGTATTATTATTTTTAAAGGATAGAATTCTTATGTGGTTAAAATGCCCATTGGCAAATGGATTTTTGTAAGATGACAAGTTCCAATGCATCAGAGTCCACTGTAACTCTCCACACAGCCAGTCTTAGGCTGTAGTAAATACTGAGTGTTTCAAGTCAGTTTACCTCGTTTTCATTGCAAACTAAGTCAACTTGAATGACTTACCATTTGCGGCAACCCGAGCATACACAAGAATAGTTACCATGGGCTAGTGCGTCTCAGTAATGTGCTGCTCTGAGCAAACATGTAAACCCTAAGACCAGGAGCTCTTCCTCATTTTATTTGTTACAGAATGAAGTTAATGCAGGGAAAGGTCTATCTCCTAACATGGGAAATGTTGGTAGGTTCTGTAGTGCACTCCATGTTTAGCCGATAATCTCATTTACACCAACTGACAAGAGAGCTGCACAGGTGTAACTCTGGTGGTATTTCACAGAAATCAATTTACTGAAGTTATTCTGGTAAAACTGAAAGCAGAATTACACCTAGTAATTGCTAAGGAGGTAGTTCTTGGCTCGAACAATTGTTACACACTTACTAGTTACTGCAACTGCAGCTCTGCTAATAGCAAGCAATTTCTAAAGCAGAGGAATTTGACTGTCTGCAGGAAATATTGAGCACCTTTCTATAATAACCTAAGTTAAATTAAAAATGTATTATTTGTGTAACTGTGTATTTTGGAACATGTGTTTCAAAACAATACTATGCTCCAATACAAGTCCAAAACCGAATCGCATTCTGTCAATAGAGGCTCGTATGAAAAGAACACAAATTCAATTTAGCTCAAATGCAAGTAAGTTGATTTCTGTGGAATTCCTCTAGATATACACTGAAACTGGTTCTAATGGACTCAAAAGGGATGTGAACACATGCTTAAGGTTTTGCTGTGTTGGACCCTCTGGCTCCATTGCAAGCTGTGCTCCTGGAAGTTCTCAGCTTTTCATCGTTGCATATACCCGCATTGCATCTGCCTGGTGTGTTTTCGGTAAAGACTGACTGTATATGAAAAACTGACTTATACAAATGTTGCTTTTTGATTGTTTGGCTTTTGGGTATTTTTAAAGTTGTGAATGAATTGCTAGTGTGGGAGCCAGGTACGTATCTCATATTGTGGTGTTCTGGATCCTTTCACTCTGTGTGCCATTTTCTTCTAAGGGCAGCAATGGCTGACTGGCTAATGGAGGATGGAGCTGAATTGTATTAATTTTATATTTGTCTCAGGGGATCAGCTCTGTGAATTCCATTGCATAAGGGAAGCTAATGTTTGCCCTGATTTGAATGTAACTTTTTAATGTCTTTTAAAAACTATTTTGTTTAATAATGTGGATTTGTTTTTCTTTTTCTAGCATTCTAGTAAATGTTACCTAGTGTGTTGGTTCATTTTACCCCTCCAGGGTTGTTTATATACTACCCCAAGGTCATGCCAAAAAGTAATAGAAGTTTAAATGCCAAATGTTTATGAAACTGCTGTCTAAATACTGATTGATTGCACAGTTGAAATAAAAGTTTTCCTTAGTAAAAGTGCTACTTGATAAATGTTTTATTTTCAGTGTCTCTGACGAGTGGCTCAAAACAAGGAAGATGTAAAACAGGGCCTCATTTTAGGCTGAGCAGCTAGGGAGATGTTGGCACTTAAAGTCATAAAAAGAGGTAAACCGTATATGGCTCATCACTGAAATTCACAGAACTTTCCCAAACATGTATTCATGTATGATTTATGTACTTGGAATTATTTCCCACCTGAAAAGTCCATCGGTGTCCCACTACTGTCCAACGCCCGTGCAAGATCTCTGTTTTGGTTTATTTTCATTGGGTGTGGAAGATGTGGTTCTCGGCACAGTTGTTCTCTAAAGCCTGGAAAGCTGCTGACAGAGCTGCACTACTGAGTTTTTCCCAGCATTTTAATGCCTGCTAACCATTGAACCCAGTATTTCAATGTCTGACAAGACTATGAAAATGCAGTTGCTGTTGGTCAAAAGGCAAGTTGCTATTTATAAATGACTATATCCTAGATGAAATTCAGTCAGGTTAAATTGGTGGGGAAATTATGTTCTATAGGGATTAAAGGTTTCTATTGACAGCAGGTTGATTACCAATTGCCACTTGAAAGCAATTATTATTCAGAGGTAATTAAGAAAATTAAACCAATGCTGAAAAAATAATGAAGTATTTTAACAGAGTATTTGTAAAAAATGCATCATCTTAAATATAGAAAATAAATTAAATTTAAAAAGATAACAAAGAATTTCAAATAGCTAGGGAGCAGTCAATTTTGGACTGTCTAGTGATACAAAAGCTCTACCAGTGTAGTCCACCAGAGATGCTGTTCATTCTCTAGGTGAGAACAGGAACCAACTGCAGTTCCTCATTACGTTACTATTGATGAGTACGGGTAAATTTTACAGTCCAGAATCCTCATTCTCAATAGCAATAAATAAATAGTAAAGCCCCATCCTTCACGGAGTTGTTACTGCAAAGGAAAGCTCTAAAACAGCCCTGGTTTGTGACCTGATGCTGTGCTACCTGTCTGCAATCTGCCACCAACCTGTGTGTCCGAGCTTCAGGCAGGTGAGCTCTGTGGGCCACTTACGTTGAATGGCCACATTAATTGAAATAACAGCATTAATCGAAATAACAGCATAACAAACTAAAACTAATAGTTTAGTTTATCAGTGACATAAGTCTTTGCTTATCTGTTTTTTGGATAAAAGTACCAATACCTTGGAATACGAAGGCCAGCTTTCTGCCATGCTTTGCAGGTTGCTCGGCCTGCAGCAAGCAGGAAAGCAGGGAGTAGGGAGGGAAAGGACTCTGTGCAGTTGTGGCAATGCATCAGGACTGCGGTATGTGAAACACCCCTGGCACTACAACAGGTGAGCAGCAGTTCTTCATGGGTTAATTCCTCTCCCTGTCCTCATCCTTTCACTCGGGAGGTAAAATTGGCATTTCTGCTGAGAAGCAGGGTCTGTGCCAGTATTTGGCTGCTAATGTTGTGCAGAGCACTACACATTAAGGGAAGTGGCTGCCCCAAGGTCTAAACTGGGAACATGTATCTTGAAAACCAGCCCAGTTTGTCACCAAATCTGGAGATCTGGTGACTGCAGATTTGGAATCTCCTTTGCACCTAAAGCCAGACTTCGCATGTTGTTATATATGAAAAAAAAAATAAAAAAAATCTGCTGTCCTTTCATTTATTCCTCAAGTTATTTCGCTGAATATTTACAAGTAAATCCAGTTAGGTTTTCTGTTTGGGGATGCATAAGCATTTGTTACCAGCAGGAATAACCTATGCCGTATCTCATTTGTAATACACGTTGGCACTGTGCAGTCCCGTCTGTCTCCCCTTTTTCCTTCATCTACAGCAGGATTGGTGCTGGACAGTAGAGTGTATCCTCTGTCAGTAAGAGAGAAACTGTAGGTGCTAATGCTTTTGCTCTCCACATTGCAGTGTCCTACTCTTTCTAGAATTAATGTACTAAGTGTTGGCTTCACCTTTTCCTCCCCACACAGTGCAGAGGATGGGATTTGAACCCTTCGCTCTGCACATACCTGCATGCTAGAGCCCCAGGTAAACAAGCTCAGATTTGACAAAGCGATCCCATATTGTTTCTGCCTGAAAGTGGAGTGTAAGCTTTATTTAAATCCCATCATCTTAATCCTGTTTACACAGGAATGCACCATTAAGACATGCAGAAAATGTAAATAATTCAGAATCTAGCTCTGCCTCAGTGAAAGATACAACATGCACAGATATCCCTAGTCTGTAGGAGCTCTGTTGGCTGGCAATAGAGGTCTGGGGGCTGGCAAACATCTGGGTGCCAGCTGCCCCCCCAGAGACTTCTGCCCTTACTGTCGGGCATGAATCCCCATTTGGCCTGCAAGAACCAGCTGAGATGGTTTTCCAGCAGTGCTGCAAAGTGGTCCAGGTTCCTCAGGGTTTCTCTGGGAAATGACTCAAGCATCACTGGAAGCTGACCAAAATTCCAGGTGGGTCCAGGAGATGCTAGATACTGTAAGCATCAACTGCAGTTTTGAAGGCTGAAAGTGAATTTCTGTGGGTGACTGGAGGTATGCTTCTTATTATACTGCTCCATGGGAAGTTTTAAATCAGTGCTTAAAACACTGGATTCTGCTTTAGCTGGAAATAGACTGGGGACTCCCCAGAGGTCATGTTAATAGAATGGTTTTGAATTTCCTTTTATCTGCACGGCAGTACACTGGGGAAAAAATAAAGATTTTCATGAGTGAAGCGGTAGATTTCTGGCTAGGCTGCCAGGCGGTTGCACCACATGAAAGCAGGAAAAGTGTTGCTCACACTACAGCTCGCTCCAGCCTTTAACAATTTGCATTTTGGTGTGCTGGTCTAGGAAATTAACCCCTCTGGTTTGCTGAAAGCTATCACCGGGGGATGAGTAGCAGAGCTTAATATATGCTGCCCTCTCACTTTTTGCAGTTTACAGTCATACTCGCTTAAAACAATCCTACTGAACTACGTACTCATACCCTTCCTTATATTAGGTCATGAAATTGAAGTTGGAAGTAAGATAGTTTACAGCACAGACTGTAAAATTAAAAAAAAAAAGTAATCTCCATTAAAAACTGTATCATTCATGTTGGCAACCATCATGCTTTGGAATAGATCCTGAATATTTAAAAGTCAGTAACAGCTTGCTCAGTCTCTACCAAATAAAACAATCTGGCTTTGCTTTACGCAAAACCCACAGTCAAGGCAGAATGAATCCCTTGAGATCAAGATTTCCAACTTCAAAGGATAAGTTAACTCCAAGCTTGACTTCTAAGTATTTCAATTAAAATTCTTCTGCAAAATCAAAAGCAAGACAACCAGAAACATAACATAACAGAAAAGAATTCTGATACTGGCTTTTACAACACTTCACAGAAAAATTACTATACTAAAGAGGAAAGCACCCTCTTATTTTTTATACATGGGATCTCTAGCTTTGTGATCTACACATGGTAAGAAGAAATTTGTGAAGAAGGTCTGCATATTAGCAGCCATTGTAGCACAGCCTAGAATCACAGTCAGTACCCAAGAGCCCACTTCTGCCATCGTAAAGGCTTCGAGGCTTACAACAGCACGGACCCCCCTGTGCGATTAGCTTTTGTGCAGTGGGTGGAGATGGCATGGGCACCCTGGCACCCAGAAGAGCGTGCTGGCTTGCGTCAGAGCCTGGGATTTAGAAGTCTCAGCCCAAGTGACGAGGTTGCCTTTTGTAGTTGGGTTGACTGGAAACAGCGTTTTAATAGGAGCGCTCCACAACTTCGTTTAGTGTTCAACAGGGTTTTAAGGGTTTATGTTTCTCTTCTGTAGCTCAGCTGGGCCAAAACTTATAGCCCAGCCCTGCAGTTGCAGATGCCTAAATGACAGGGTTCCCGTAGGAACAGATGCATAGCACCCTAACGTGTCTGTCTGTAAATTTCAGATTTTGAATCGTACCCACTAGGCATAATACATGTCAAGCAATTTAATCCAGTTTGGTGTTTGCGGACAGATAGTGCATATATTTTAAATAATTAGTTCCACATTCTTTTCTTGAAATCCTGGATTTCATGTGAATTTTAGCCTGCAGATTAGGGAAGCTGCTCTCAGACGTAATGGGTGAGTGCAGCATCTATGTAACTAGGTCACAGTGTACTTAGGCATAGTTAGTTATCTGTTCTTGTGTTCTTCCCTACTTTTGTTGCACAAAAAACAAAAGAGGTAATTAAGTTTGATTCGTTATCTCCTCTTAAAGGATGGCAGAATTCTGAGATTTCATAGTGGGTTTTTTTTTACTGCGTTTTCTGACAATGGTATGTTCGTGATATCTTTTGGTTTGCTTTGATTTTTTTTTTCTGGTTTAGCTGCATTTTCCTTTCACAGTCTGCAAACTTCTAAATTCAGACACTAGTTGGTTCCTGCTTCCCAGCAGATCTCCTATTACTCAGACATAGTTACTTGTTCAAAATAGAGGGTTTGTTACTGCATTCCAGTAAATATTTTCCGTAAAAATGAAGACTAAGCTATAGTTGCCGAAAAAAAAAACAAACCAAAAAAGACATAGCATGTACTGTTATGTAGCAGTCCACTTGATCGTCTACTAACTACATTTCCTTGTTACTTGCTAATTGTGGAAATGCTTGATAATTACTGCAAATACATGAGGTCTTACTGTAAGAAGGTCTGTAACATTATAGTGGGTTAACCTTGGCTGGCTGCCAGATGCCCACCAAGCTGCTCTCTCACTCCCCCTCCTCAACAGGATGGGGATAAAATAAAATGAAAAAGCTCATGGATCAAGATAAAGACAGGGAGATCACTTACCAACTACCATCACAGGCAAAACAGACTTGACTTGGGGAAGATTAATTTATTGCTCCTCATCTGTACTCACAGAGGCGACTCCTGCTGCCCCTGTGCTACCAAAACCACGCCACCTACACCCAATGCAAACATTAATCATATTTTTGTCCTAAGAGATTGGTGCTGTTTGCTGTTTAATATAGAGCTTGCTTCTGAGCATCCTGTTTCTTAATTTCAAAGAAACATAATTATTGTTGAAAAACTCAATTACTGATCCAGACAGAGGGAAGGGCAAGTGATATAATTTGACTGAGGATTAATTGTTCCTCTTGACAGACATGTTCTTGCTAAAATCTGTCCCCATTCTTGACTATCCATGTCTTTTTTAGAGAGATCAGGTGTACCCCATAAACCCCAATACAGAGTCCTCCAAAGAGAAACTAGTACAGCAACATCAAAAACAGCTGGCCTCTAAATCTGACTTGGAGTTTTGTAACCATGAATTGAGCTTCAGTATTTTGTCTCTACTAATACATGTCGATTTTAATGGAAGACAGTGAATCACAAATGAATGGATTAAATCTGTTCTTTCGTGTGCTCTTTGACTATAGCAAAGCGGTACTGATTGTCTTCCTTAGTGCAAAAAGCTGTTATTTACCAATCTGTAACTAGGGGTAGAGCAAATGTGGTGTGGCTACAAGTTGCACGAAGTGGACATTGCACATAATCCAGAACAGTCTACAGAGGTACTAAGGGTGGCTCTGCTATTCTCTCAGTGACTCTGCCCAATTCTCTGAGCTGCAGATTCCATGTGTTCGTAACTCTGACCCGACAAGCAGTCCTAGCACTTGAAATTCAAGGACTTCAGTCAGCAATGTTCGACAGGCCTCATCCATCCCAGAGGCAGCGCCTTGTGAACTGCACTCTCCAAAACCATAAAAAGCAGACCACAAAACAAATGCATCTTTGTGTGTGGAAGTTTCTGTAACATATAGATCTTGTTAAATGAATATGACTTGAAAAACTTTGTAAAGTTGTTGGTGGTAGCATGTCCAGGAAGATTCCCTCTAGTGCAAGCAGGCAGGTACGTATGGCTCAGGACGCTCTGTGCCTGCCCCAGGCTCTCACTGAAGCGCAGGCTGAGGGGAGAGGGTAGGCACACAACAGTGCTGAAGCCTGGAGAGCTGTTTCTGCCAGAGGCTCTGCTACCTCTAGAGTTAGCTTTACCACTCCTTTAGTTTTATGGCAAAGATTTCACTTTGCCAGTTCTGCAACGTGAATCTCAGAAGAGTCTTAGCCTAAATTTATTTACTTACAAATGCACTGATGCATAGGACAGCCTGGGACAAGGCCTCCTTGTGTTTTTACAAGCAACAAACTTTGTAAGTTTGAGCAAAGTCCTTGAGAGTCTGGATACAAGAGCAGATTCATAACCAATTATTGCAAAGATCAGTGTGGCCTTTGCAGAAAACTAGAAAGGGCTCTTGAGAGAACTGAGTTAAGAGCAGGAATTAAACGCTTCCCTCTCTTTTCATCAAATCGTGATAAACAGGAAAATGTAAAGGATTAAAGATGATAATCCAGAAGGAGCAAAAAATTGCATTGCTTTCATTTCCCCACAGAGTGTCCCCATTTCACTATTCATTTCTCAACAGGCGACCACTTCTTTGAGCAGGTAGTAGTCCATTTTGCAGAGGAGCCCAAAGAGGTTTGTTAAACGTGTATTTGTCCCTTTTTAAAATTGTTCTATTGATAATGTCAACATGGCAAACTGAAAGTTCTCTTTTACTATCCTAGAGGTAAAGGAGAATGAAATCTTATGTTCCTTGGTGACTTGAAGATCAAATGAGGGTTTTTAAATGCATATATACACACACCCCCACTGGATTTCTTGTAAAAACTTGTACTTTGGTATATAAATAAATACAGCACTGAAACTGAAGTTCCTAGAATCAATGTCTGTCTTCATATTTTAAATGTTTAGGTACTATACTTATTAATTTTTACTTATCAGCTATAATATTATATAGTTTAAAACTGTTGGTAAATCGTAGGTTTTAACTTTGTAAGTCATATGTGGTGTTGGCAAGAGAATCTGATGCATCAGTTTTTTTTTCTTGAAATACTTGAGCATGGCTGTATTTTAACTGTAAGTTGACAAGGTAAGCATGCACTCAAAATAAATCAATTTAGTCTCGCAGAGTTTCAGGACTGTTGAAGATATTGCTTTTGACTTTTAAAAATTTTGTTCCAGTATAGATACGACACTAGAGTGCCCTTTGTACACATTTCTGAGACATATTTTGATTGGTCCACTAGTAACTTGTCTTGCAAAGCTTAGAAAAATGTGTTTCATCAGCCAGTGATTTGCTGTGTGATTAGACAAAGGCATGGAGACCACCTAGCAGCCTTCCAGTACCTAAAGGAGGCCTATAAGAAAGCTGGAGAGGGACTTTTTACAAGGGTGTGTAGTGATAGGACAAGGGGTAAGGGCTTTAAACTGAAAGAGGGGAGATGTAGATTAGATATAAGGAATAAATTCTTCACTCTGAGGGTGGTGAGGCACTGGAACAGGTTGCCCAGAGAAACTGTGGATGCCCCATCCCTGGAAGTGTTCAAGGGCAGCTTGGATGGGGCTTTGCGCAACCTGATCTAGGGGAAGGTGTCCCTGCCCATGGCAGGGGGGTTGGAACTAGATGATCTTGAAGGTCCCTTCCTACCCAAACCATTCCGTGACTCTATGATCATTCTCATGCTTTTTATTTGATTTCAAGATATATCATGCATCATATAGAAGAAAATTAACACAAGGAACTACAGAAAAAAATATTACATTCTTTCATGGACTAACTTGTAAAGCAATCCTACAAAGAGTTTTGCATTCATTGCAGATTAAAGTTGAAACATGGACAATTAATTAGATTTTGTTTTGTACTTTATATTATGTGGATGAATGGTTAATGCAGAAGTTTGGACAGTCTTAATTTTTGTTGATTAAAAGCAGAAATGAAACAGACATGGGCTAGTGAGACCTGGTTTACATCACCATAACAGATGTATCTTTCACCAGTAGGCAAGCAACTTGCACTAAAATAGCTTCAATGACTGGTGCTCAAACGGGTTCAGTTACAGTTACAATCTCTGAGATTGGCAGAGAGAGGCTCTACATCTGATAGACCTAGAAGGGACATGGTTAACACTTTTTTCCAGAGCAATACCAGCTGCATAACCAGCTAGACTAAAAAGGCATAAAAAGCACATCTCTGTGTAACTTACAGACATGCATGTGCTTAGTTTTACTACCCTGAAAAAGGGAGATGTGGAAGAGGAGAACAAATGAGTTTGCAGGAGGTGTAACTCTACTGTAACAACGAATCCAGACCTTTAGTGTTGTCTCAGGCCTGACAGAAGCTTCCTCCAGCCTTGATAAATAGGCCTATTTATCACAGTAGTATTCTGAAAAATGTACAAGTTTGTAAACTAGCACTTTAATTTGTATAACATGACAAAGGGCCTTTTAGAAAAATGAATTATTGATTTTATTTTTTTCCCTCATGGCAGGTGGGGGATAAAATCTACTGATGCTAAAAGACTGTTACGAGCTAAGGCTATGACGATCCAAATTTCCTTAAGTGTCCTTTTTCTCCAGCTCTACACTTTCTGTCCAGGTGGCAGAGACTACTGGCTGCTTGGCTTGTGTGTCCACATGCCAGAAAACCTGCACAGGTGCTGCCAGATCTTGCTGTGCACATGCCATACCTTGGCACTGCCCAGGCAGGCTAGATGTACTGCCCTTCTGCATGAGCCTGCTGGACCCCCAGGTCCATGTCCATTGCACCAGGGTCCATTTCTGTCTCGCTGTGTAGGGTAGCTTCTGTGAGGAGCTGATAAATCACAGTAACTTGACAGGTTAAAGCTCTGTGTGCTTTACTTTAGAACATATATAGCTTACATGAGAGGAAAACTTTTTTGTTTTCCCCCACTACTGGAAGTGGCAGTTACACAGTTCAGCCTGCTTCCAGCTTTTTGCCTTCTTATGTCAGGCTTTCTTCTTTCTTTCCTAATCTTATTCTTCTGGGATGAAATCTTGACCCCCATAAAATCAAACAGAACAAATCTTTCACTTTTTCCTTTTTTGAATTCCTTTAATGTCAGTAAATTTCTATTAGCCCATTTGCATACGTTCATATGCTGTCAAAATGGGCTTCTATACTGCTCTGCTCCTGAAGATACACAGTAGATACATGTGAAAAGATGCAGTAAAAACCCTTTAGATGTTAATGCTCTGTTGTGGATCCATGTCTCATTGATGTTTCTCTCCTGACAACGTAATGCAGTGTTGAATGTTCAGACGCTGTGACAATGATTAGTAAAAGAACTTTCTTCACCTACTGGTAATTTAACAGAAAGACACTTTTCGTAGCTTTCTTTTTAACCTGAATTCAAAAGGAAACCAACCTACAAGTTACAAAAACCAGCTCTTCTATACTTAAATAGTATTTGTTCACCATTGAGTACTCTGGCAGGGAGCACAAGCTTTCTGTGTGGCTGGTTATTGTGGAAGGAGAAAATCACTTCAGAATGACAGAATCATTACAGTTCAAAGGGACCTCGGGAGGTCTTGACTTTGAGTCCAACCTCCTGCATAAAGCAGGGTTAACGCTGAACTTGGGCCGGGCTATCCTGTGCTTAGCCCAGTCACGTCTTGAAAACCTCTCAGATTGGGATTCTCTGGTTTCTTTAGTTTCTTGTTCCAGTGCTTGCTTAGCCTCAAAACAATTCCCTGCCTCCTCCTCATAGCCAGTTAGAACCTCGTTTCAAATTATGACCCCTAAGTCTCATTTTCCTGTTATGCACTTCAGTAAAGAGCTTGTCTCTATCTTCTTGGTAACCTGCACTTCCGTGCTGGAAGGTTGCTACTAGGCATCCCTAAGCTTTCTTAATTAATGCCAACTTTTGAGAGGAAGAAATATTGGAGTAATTTTAAGGACAACCAATGAGCAGTGAGGCTATCAGGTGGTGAATGATGTGTGATAATGAGAACTTTCATAGACTTTCGGGGAATATTTGAGATGCTGGTGTAGGCACCTGAGCAAGTGAATTAATTCCCTTCAGACACTGGATCAGCCATTTCCAATGTAGGTTTAGAAGCGTAAGGTCAGTCCAACAGGATTCTCACAGACTACTCACTAAAGACCCAAGCAGACATTAAAGCTGAATTTGGATGAATAGCAAAACAGACATAATCTTTTGCAACTGGAGCACTGGGTTAAATCTGAATTCCCTGCTCACATTTCTGATGCAGACAATCTCCCCCTAGGAACCTTTATAGACTCAGTGACATCAATCTGCACATCCATAATTACAGTCTACATGCTATTATAAGGCAGCCTTGCATAAAAGCTCGTGCAGTCCTGGGAGAATCATCTAGGCCTACAGCGAGCTCCATCACAGAAAATGCAAATCTCTTCACAGATAAGACACATCTTCCTCCAAATATAGACTAGCGCACACCCACCTTGCTAATAACAGGCTATACTTCTCTTCAGCAAGATTACACAAAATTAACCAGCAGATCCCACAAGAATATTGGCAATATGCTATACTTTGAGGTACATGCATTCTGGGATTGCTGCAAAGTAAGAGACTGTGGACAACTAAAAACGATGTCTAGGGAAGGACAAAAATCGACATAAATTGAATTATTTTCTCCATTTTATTTAGTTAGACATGCTAAATGTAAAAGCAAAACCTAAGTAATACTGATAACCTTTATACAGGCATCACTTCTTTACTCTCAGAAAAAGTGTTCCAAATATCAGATGGATAGTTGGAAAGGTACCAACTATGCATCTGACAAGAAGGTATGTAAAGAAATAGCACTGCTAGGTATTGTCAGATCAGGTATGTGAGCAGCACCCATACTTTACAGCTGGGCGTTTTTATCCCAGTTAAGGGAGGATAAATCCTCATTCAAAAGACAATTATTTTTAATACAGTTGATTAACAGTTTTGATCAAGGATGAGGACTCCATATGTAACATCTCTGAAATGCAGCCACTTCAGCAGATGGGAAACCGTGGCAGAATGTATTTCCACAAAAATTACCATGACACCTGCAGAGATTTACCGATCATCTTGTGTGTTTTTCAAGGGTTCGGAACGGTTTACGGACACCGGGAGGGCCACCAGCTGGGGTCCGTGGGTCGCGCCTCCTCTGTGCTACCCGCAGGCCAGAGCCCGGACTGAGGGTGACCCCTGTGTGGCGGGAGCCCCTCCCTGAGGGGGGTCCTCCAGCAAGTGCGGACCTACCTGCCCGTGAGCCGCTGGAGCACGGCGCTTCAGCGGAATGCCTGCGCGGGCCAGGAGGAGCAGGAACTGCAGCCTGGAAGCAAGAAACATGTGTTGAGTACGTGTCGCTTCGGAGGTAAGAGGTGAAGCCATCACAAACCCGGGGCGCGCAGCCTGGACAGATCCGACTAGCAGTTACCCGTTCGGCGCTTGACGGGGATGACCGTGGCCAAGGAATGCCCAGGAGGAGCCGCGCGCTGGCTCCGGCCGCCGCTCCCGCCTCTCCCTGCCCCTTCCAGTCAGGGCAGCGGCCGCCCGTGCCCGGGCACCCGCCCCCGCGCGCACTAACAGTCCCCACGGCCGCGCGCCGGGCGCCCGCCCCGCCGCCCCTCCGCCGCCGCGCGCGGCCGGCCGCGAGCCGGCGCCTCAGCGCGGCGCCTTTGTTCGGAGCGGCAGCCCCGAGCGGGGGCGCGGCCGGCGCGGGCAGCCCCGCGGGGGAGCGCCGCGTCCCGCTGCGCTCATGGCGGGAGCCCCGCCGCCGCGGGAACTGCCGCCGCCGCCGCCCCTGGGGGCTCGGGAGCCCGCTGGCAACGGCGGCCGGGGCACGGCGCGGTGAGCGGCGCTGGTGGCCGGCGGGGGCGCTGTGCGGGGCCGCGGGGCCTGGCAGCCCCGGCGGCGGGCGCCGAGCGAGGCGGGCGCCCGCAGCTGGCGGGGGCCGTGCCCGGCGCGGCTCGGCGCTCCGCGGACCCCCGCGCAGCTCCCGGGCAGCGGGCCGCCGCTCGCCGCGGGCCGCCTCGCCCGGCCCCCGCCGCGGGCCGCCGTAGAGCCCCCCCGCGCTCAAACTTTGCAAAGTCTGGCAGCTCCGCTGCTGGGGCGGCGGCGGCTACAGCAGCGGCGGGCGGGGGCGGCAGCGGCGGAGGAGGCGGGGGCGGAGGGGGCGGGGTGCGGGCCGGCGGCGGCGGCGGCGGCGGCAGCAGCAGCATCAAAGAGTCCCGATTCTTGCCTCCCTGGGAGCCATGCGCTGCGGTCTGTAATGTCAGCGGAACAGGAGAAGGACTCCATCGCGCTGAAGAGATCCCGAGGTACCGGGAGGGCCGGGGGGGCGGCCGCTGCTGGGGCCTAACTCCCACGAGGAGAGCTGGCGGTGCCGGGGGATGCGCGTACCGGCCGGACCCCGACCGCCGCTGCCCGCCGGGCTCCCAGCCGGCCGCTGCGCTGCCCGGGCCGGGCCTCCCGCGCCGCCGCCGCGGTCCCTCCCTGCGGCTGGTGGCGGCGGTGGGACCGGGCGGCGCGGGAGCCGCGATAAGTTTCCGCGGTGGGGCCCGGCCCGGCGGGCTCCCGCAGCCTCCGGGCCTTGAAATGCAAAACTCGGGGCTCGCTCTGCGCGCAGGTGTGACCGGGAGCAGAGGCGTGCGGGTGCGTGGTTATGTCTCCTGTGTTTTTCTGGATGTGCTGTCCATTAGTATGCAGCGTGCATAGTGTTGGTGCAAGGGAATACGTCGGCAGTGCCACATGTCCGAGTTAGTGTTGATGCAGAGCCCATAAATTACACTTGAGCGTCTGCTCTTCTACCCCTGGTCTTGCTCTTGTGCTTGATTCTAGTTGGGGGCTTGTTTTTCTGTTTTCGAAAAATGACAGATTTATCGAAATTCTTTATTAATAGCACTGGCACATGGCTCTAGTGAGATTTGAAGTATGCTTTTCTTTGAAATGTGTAAGGAGAAGGGTCGAAATACGGTATCTCTTCCGACTTTGTTTGAGCAACTGACTTTAATGGCAATAGCACGTTGATCTACATATTGGTAGTTGTGTCCTTGTAGTCCTTAAAAACAGAAACACGTTTCTGAATGAAATAACGAAAGACAGTAGGGTGACCAAGTTGGGTGAAAATCATGGCAAAATGGTAAGATCTGCAGTTTATTGCTTCTCTTTTCCTTGCCTCCTGTTTTACCCTGGAATTCTATTGTTCTTGATTTTTCAAGTTTTTTTGTGGTTGGGTAAGTGGGGAAAGGTGTGGATTCTGCTATGCGTATTGTCATTGATTTACAGTTTGCTTTTCTGAAACTGTTCTAGTAACAGCTGGGTTGCAACCTTGAGAATGAAAATATGCAGCAGCATTACAAAGGAGACTGGGATTCATTAGACTCCTTCACTCTCAGCCCCTGATTCTGCAAATATTTAAGCACATGCAGTTTCACATGCCTGATTTACCCACTGAGTTCCATGCGATTACTGCTTAATATCAAAACTGTTTACAGTAGCAGGGCCACAGAATAGGCTCACCAAATCTGGTTGAAATTAAACTCTTTTCAGTTTTCTCCCTATAATAAAAAGTTTATTCATTCATTTATGTTTCTTGGGAGAACGTTCTTACAGAGATAAAGCACTGTTTAAAAAGACTCTGGCATCCATCCTGTAAAAACCTAGGCAGACATTTGTCAGTGAGTATGAAAATACTCTGTAGTGTACTTGCAATATGTGAAACATGGCATAAATTGCATGCAGTCATACTCTCTTAATGTGTAACCAAAACTACAAGTTGTAGTTCTCGTGACCAACACTGAAAATGTCTACCTTGTCTATGTATGAAGTAAAAAAGAGTACGGGACTTCTCCTTTTCCCAAATGTAAATGGCTGCAATACATTGTCTGTTTCTTAATAAGGGAATAGTTATCCGATATGTATTTATATCTCCAGATCTATTACGTATATGATGTCCCAGTCAAAATGATTGTATATTTTCCTGGAAAATTAGTCTCAGACAGTGAAATAATTTTTTGCACCCTTAGTGCAGCATTCCAAAACGCTCAGTATGCTTTTTAATGAAAGTCTGTGTGGTAGGTACCAAAAGTGACTTCTGGAAAGTTTATTTTGGCTGCATGAAAATGACCCTTATTCACTCTTTTTTGGAGGTATGCTAGGACTAACATTCTGTTTCCTTTCGTGTATAAATTAAATCATTATAAAATCCACAGGGGAAAATAGGGATTCGTAAGGCTAAATTAAATCATTTGCCTCACAGCAAGAACTGAAAATACGAAAGCTTTGTACCTTCCCAGGTGTAGGAGTCAGTGTTACAAACCTAGGCATGTGAATGGCTTCACCTATGTAAGTAATTTGTGTAGAAATCAGTGCAACTGGTCACAGGAATTCTAATATTCATATGTTTATGTTTTTGAACAGTGGTATCCCAGAGAGGCAATTTGTACATAATTTTGTGAAGTTTTAACGTATGCTACTGTAAAACAGCACTTGCATGTGATCCTCAGTGTTCTACTTGATAACAGATTTACTAATATCTGCTGCTAGTTGTTGAATTTATTAAAGAAATCTGGATATTTGTAATATTTTGCTGTCAGTGATTGGTGTCATTTATGTGTTAAGAGTACAGGACCATGAACAGGAGTGTATTTTCTGCAGTTGTGAGGAATGGTGTTCACAGTACAATCTCCTACTGAATTTGTGGTAAACATATAGGAATGCTGGAGAAGGTGCTAAGGGCAAGTGCAGGGACAGTTTTGAGCAAATAATTTATCAAGTTGGAATTTAAGGGAGGTTTGTCATGTAAAACTTTATGCTGTGATTATTTAGTATCTGCAGTTAATGCAGTGGCAGTGCTTTATAGCACACTAAGTATATGCAGAATTTTATGTTATAAATCAAGGCAAAGAGTCTGTTTTGTGGGGGTTTTTTTGTTTGTTTGTTTTTTGTTTTTTAAGAGAGTAATCTCTACTTACTCTGAGGGTAGAATGACTTTGTGCCCTAGGCTTTGAAATTCAGATTTAATTTGATAGACATTGATTTGGAATGTCCAGTATCTTCCTTACATATAATGAAAAATGAAATTAAATTTCAACAGTGACAGCCAAAGCCAAAAGGTACTTATTAAAGCAGAGGCAGAACTTAATTCTTACTTGAGGTAGGACTGGTAAATTCCCTGAAACCTCAAAAACGAGGGGAGAGGAAGGAAGTGCTAGGAGTGAAAATTTGTCAGGCCTCCTTTGATCCAGAGTATTTGAAATAACTGTTGAATATTTTAGTCTGTATACAGCAGATTGACTTCTTCTCTGTGAGAAGAGATTTTGTGTTACTTTACTGAATAGTTTAAAGCTGGTTTAGCTGTCTGCTGGGAATACTTGTCTAATGTAGAGCGGTGTAATGTTGTACATTATGCTTCTTTGCATAATACTATTGATAATTCACAGTTATCTTCAGGTTGCTTTTGGTAATAAAGACAAACCTGTGTGTTCAGCTGTATGCTTGCATCTTCGTAAAGCTGGACTTGTATTCCAAATACAAGTTTTAAACAAATAACAGTAAAGTTTTTAGGTTGGATTGCCCACTTCTTACTGTTCTACACTGTTATTTTTTTTAAAAGAGCAAATAAGCTATTATCTTAATCAACCTGGGAAAAAAGGAATTAATGTTCAGTTTCTTAATGTAATGACATTAATATCTTAACATGTGTTGCTCTCATATCACCCAAAAATTATTTTTTTCATAACTTCAGCTCAGGGTTTTCTTTGGATTCCTATATGATGGCAAATCCACTTGAGCCCCTTGAAGAGCGACTGACTGGGATAATAAGGAATGCACTAGAATTTTTTTTATTATTTTTGCTTGTCTATGGTCTGCCTAGGGTTTTAAAAATTAAAGCCAGGATTTATACAAGTTTAAGACCTTGTACCACTGTTATGAACGGAGAAGAATCATCCCAGATGAGGTAGAGACATCTCTTTGTATTGCTCTGAGTCAAGTCTGATTGAGTGATCAATGCAATGAACGTTCTTTACTTCTTTTTGTGTCAGAGCAGCCACGCTCCGTTATTCTATGAGGTTTCTGCAGAGTAGGGCAGGTTCACTTAGAGCCCCTCTGGTTTTTGGCATGTGTCTTTTTGTTTGATCAAGTCTTGCATTTAATGAAATTTAGATCTGGTAAACTGGAGATATGTCTAAACAACATGGCAAGTTTTCAGTGGTTTTCGCTGATGGATCTACTGCTGTTTGCTTTTTCCTTCATGGCATATTGTAATGTACTGTTGTATATTAGTACAGTGAGTTTGATAAATGCTGTGTCTGTGTAAGTTAAATGGGAGGTGAATCTTAGGCGTGGTTTTAAGCAGTTCTTTTGAAAGTTTTATGCATTATGCAAACAAGAAATACCTCTAACTGGTGGGGATGTTAAGAACCAAGGGACAGATAAATATAAAATAAATGGAAATGTCTATTCCAACTGTAATGAGCATGAATCAGGCATTAAAGTGATGATACAGTGAGATAGCTGTATATGAAGATACTCTCACCTCCAGATGGTTGCTCCTTAAGGACTTGCAATGTAAGGCACCAGAACTAATGCAAGTTCTGTGTTTGTAACAGATGCCTGTTGCTACGACAGACAGAGGCAAACTTGAAATACAGTCTGTAAGAAAACTAATGCAGCATTGCACTGATTGAAATTTTATAGGTGGTGACAGTGGATTGGATGGGTTAGGAGGACCAGGAGTACAACTCGGAAGCCCCGATAAGAAAAAGCGCAAAGCAAATACACAGGTAAATTCCCTTTGGTTCTTTTGATTTCTTAATAAATAGTGTAATCAGATGCTGTTTGCTGGTACGACTATCTCGCATTGTTCAGAATATCCATCTATTCTCACAAATAGCAGCTACATAAAAAATATTTCAGTTGTACAGTGAAGTTGAAATCTTCATAATACCAGTTATTTTAATCTCTGTAAGTTGCCAAAGACCTATAAAGAGAGGAGCACAGTGAGACTGCAACAACTTGCATTTTACCATATGGATTTCGTTCTGAGACAGACTTTCTTTTAATGACTTCGTAGCCATTGGTAGAAATCTGTACAGCATGAGTAGTTGCCATGAGACTATTTTTCTTCTTACTGTTATTCCTATATGTATAGGTTTGTGGGCTAATGGATCAATGCAGTTTGTTAATGCTTTAACCAAACTCTTGGTATATTCCCCAAGTGATTTTCACACCAAAGCCGTGAGGCAGGTTCAGCTCCTTTCCAGTGAATCCTTGCAATTTGGCATTTCAATACAGTTTCTGTTTCCAGAAAAGGAAGCCTGAATACAAAACATCCAAAGCAATTAGATATCTGTAGTGCAGAATTTGCCTTTGTGTGTTCATTCAGCTTTGGATGAGAGTGTCTGTTAATTTGATACTGCCCAGTGAGAGTAAGTTTATTTATGTAGGTCAAACAATCACTTTCTGTTAGACCTATCCAGATTCCATTGAGATGTGGATCTGTTTTCTTAATTTTTGGTTTGTTTTAAAGTAGTCACGATGAAACCTGCTCTGAGAAATACTCACTTAATTTAAGGGTTTCAGACCTCTTTTCTTGGTGGAGCTTTCCTTGTGCTTTGAAGTGGTGATAACTGTAGAGGGCATGCAGGTTAGTTTCTTCTCTTTTCTTACCAGGTTCAAGATTTGCAGCACAGCAGGAAAAATATAAGGGAGGGAAAGAAATGAGGGGGAAAAAAAATTCAATCTTAGTTTATTAGTATTTAGGAGGAAATGCTTTCTGTGAGCACAGTTAGCGTGAGGGTGAACCAGCTAGATGTTCCCCACAGGCTAGCCTAGGATGAATTCAATTGTATAGCCACTCTGATGACATTTAAACAGCCTCTGGGCTCCATTAAACACTTCGTTATGTTCCGTAACCAGAAATCCTTGTATTTTATACCTACTGTCTATGCTTTGCAGGCTGTATACTGTCACTGAGTGCTCATAAGGGACACCTCTGTTTGGTACACAGAATATAGAAAATTCCTATATGCAGACTCCTATATGCTATATACCTTTTTTAAGGTTGTAGTAACATTAGATTTGTGTATCCTCATAGAAGTGGGGTGTCTTGAGACACGTATATCCAGTAAAATGAATCCAAAATGAAACTAAGGAAACGCTTCAAGTCTGCTCTTCATTTGGAAATATTTTGTGCGTGTGTTTAAGTGACACATGGCTTTCTGTATTGTTGCTTTTCTTATGTAAAAAAATAAGAAATAGAAGTCACATATCAAGTAGTATTTTCAGAAGCATGGCTGTGCAACTGCACAATTTTTAAAACGTTGGAATTACTATAAATCACTGTGTTATCTGGGGCCCAAACTCCTCTCTAGCCTCTGTACTGAAATTTCAGACAGCCTGGCAGGGTACAGCGGGTGAGCTTTACACAACAGCTGAACAGTTCTTTTAGCAGTGCTGCTGCTAATCCAGGACCTTTGTGGTTGGTCTGTCTTGCAGGGAAATACTAAAACTAATTTAAATGTTGTATTTAAAATATTTTCAGGGATCATCATTTCCTCCTCCATCTGAATATGCTCCACCGCCGAATCCAAGCTCTGACCACCTTGTAGCTGCAAATCCATTTGATGACAACTATAATACTGTGTCTTATAAACCACTTCCTTCAGGAAATCCATATTTTAGTAATCCTGGTTATCCTGGCTTTGGAGGCTATAACACTTTCAGAATGCCACCTCACATGCTGCCCAGGGTGTCCTCACCGTATGGTGGTTCTTACTCCCTCAGAAACCAACCGCATCCCCTTCCTCAAAACCCTGTGGGAATGGGTTTTAGTCGACCCCACTCTTTCAGCTTCGGTCCACACGATAATCCAGGCTTTGGGAATCAACCACCTTATAGTAGCGGTCAGATAAATCAAAATGTCAATATGCCTGGTCAGCATTTCAGACCAAATCCTGGTGAGAACTTCGGCCATTCTGGTCAGATACCTCACCCTGATGTGCCATCTAACTTTGGTCCCGGAAACAATCCAAATTTCCCAAGTTCTCAGCTAGAGCCAAACCATTCTTTTGTTCCTCCACCAAACACATACAACCAGACAAAGTCATCAGCACAAAAGCAAGACTTTAGTCAAGGTGCAAGCAAAGCATCTAGCCAGAACACTGCTGCTCATCAGCATCATCACAGGACAGAGGACATTGTGAGTCAAGGTAACAGTGACCTAAAAAATGTTACTCGAAACAGTGTGGTAAATCAGGATAATAGCCATTCTAATAGTGCTGATAACACTAATGCTGGTCATTCAAATGGGACGCAGAGTAAGTCCCGCCAGCCCCGAGGTGCTGCTGAAGGATGCAACTCTGAAAAGAGCAGCAAAACACCTCTTCATCCCAGTCGTCATGGTCACTCGTCCTCTGAACCCGTCTATCCATGTGGAATTTGTACACATGAAGTTAATGATGACCAGGATGCCATCTTGTGTGAAGCCTCTTGCCAAAAATGGTTTCATCGGATCTGTACAGGCATGACTGAGTCAGCTTATGGCCTTCTTACAGCAGAAGCATCAGCGGTGTGGGGTTGTGATACTTGCATGGCTGACAAAGATGTCCAGTTAATGCGCACAAGAGAGACTGCAGGACCCCCTGCATTGAATACGGATGGCTAACAGCGCAAATTGGCAGTAGTGGTTGAAACACTTGCTATGAAAATTTGGTTACAAATTGGGTACTTCGCTTTCTGCAGACAATCAGTTGTGTTTGGTTGCTGTCGTCTTTTTTCCCCTCATCGGTTTTCATTCATAAACTTCCATCTCAGCTTTTGTACTCTTAGTTTTGTATGTGCAAATGTTTTACAGGATGGAATGTTTTTTGGTTTTGATTAAACTAAAACATAACTGACAACTTATCAGGAGTGGGATGTACATTGACAAATTTATTGAAGGCAAAAACGTGCCTGTGTGAGTAGCCCCTAATTTGCTACTGTTAAAGTGTTAACTAACACTAGCATTTAGTGCTCAGTGGTAATGGTACTGTATTTGGAAGTACTCATTACATTTTTTTTTGGGGGGGGTGAATCTCGATTACTGATGTTCTTGCTCTCCTTTCTTTGAATATAGTGGAGATTACATGGCAGAATGTGCAGTACTGATAGTTTTTATTTTAGGGTAAATATGGAGAATTTCATATGTGCTTTTTCCTGTTTTTGATTTAAAGCATTAGCACGCTATTCAAAAATGAATGACTTCATGCTTAGTAACACAATGAAATCTGCTAACTCTTACTCATTTGTATTTCCTTGAAAAGGCAATGGTCTCTTTTGACTTCTCAGCAAATACTTGCTGAAGACTCTTGCTAGGTCTTGGCAGTATTTGGAAATAGTTACAAAATATGATTACATTGGAAAAAGAACATGTCAAGTTTATGAAGTCCAGTGCTTTAAATCTAGAGAATACCAAAACTGGGGTTGCATATGTAACCTTAATTCTTTTATCTTAAACACATGCATTAGTATACAGTCTCCGCGTCTGTCACGGTTGTGCAATCATGCACCTCTTTCTCATCCTTTCTCATTGATGGTTCTAGTTTCCCACCTCAGTGCTGCCTGAGAATTGTGAATGAACTAGTGCAGGGAAAGTCCTGCCCATCTTCTAGGGCTTTCAACTAGAGCCTGCTCAGTTGTCCTGAGTTTACACAGTCCACTTGGCATGAAGGAGGTTGCAAGGCAACAGAATGTGCTCAGCACAGGCTCTGACTTGCAAGATAATTTGGCCAGCAAAGTCTTAAAACTGAATTCCCACCACTGCCTCAGTGGATCTTGCAGTGAGGGGGTGGGAAATCTAGGGTGAAGAAAAATACAGCTTTCACTTCAGAGGAGTTTAGCTCACATCAGGAGCAAGTAATTAGAAGTTTAGCTTCTTTGCTAAACTTGATATCCTACTGACAAGTATGAATAGCACTAGAGCTTCATGCGTGATGCTAAGAATTCTATTTTAATATGAGTAATTTGATCTTATTCTTGACCTCAAAAATAACCCTCCTATTTTTTTAATGTGGGGAGACATCTAGCCTTGAAGACTTCAGCCTTAGCAGTATGATAAAGTTGCCTATGCAACTGAAAACAAGTGTTTCTGTTGAGAGAAGTGTTGCTTTAATTTAATAAAAGGTGGCACTGCAATTACAGATTATGCTTGTAATACTCACCACTGTGCTGGAAACTTATAAGCAATCAGCAGTTGAAGCATATGTCAGGCATTACAGGTACTAGTCATGTTCCTTAATGCGATAAATTGTTCAGGTCTGTGGTGACGAGTGATGTAGGAGCCTATGTAGAACACAGTCATCTATATAAAGAGGTATTTTTTATGGTAAGCTATGCTAATGAGTGAAAAGTGGGGCCTGTTGCTAGTTCACCGTTAGGTTTGATTTTAAATGGGCTTTACTGTGGTACTTTCCTGGAAAATACTGTGCAGATCTACGTAACTGTCCTTGGTTTATTTTTGAAGTGAAAAGTTTTATATACTCTTTTACTGGAGAAGTGCAGTATTACTCTCCTTTTTTGTCTTCCCTCTCATCAGGAAAAAGGAAATGATGTCTCAAGTGTAAATGACACAATTCATATCTTGAGGATTTCCTGCATGGACATGTAAAGAAAATGTAAGGCATATGCAGGGCTTCTGTTGTCATCACTGTTTGCTTTATTTAATATAGACACTAAACTTAATCTTGTTTTTTTTTTTTAGAGGTGTGATACTTAAAAAAAAAACAACAAAAAACCCCAAAAAACAACCAAGCAACAACCTCTGTTAGAGAGATTTATTCTTCAGTAGTTTTCCTAATGACTGACTGACTGTTAGAACTTGCTTTTGACATCTGAAGTAGAAACTAAACCAAACCTTGTTTAGATTGATTTGTTCTTCTGGGAATCAGTTTAATCTCTGCAACAATTTTCACTGTGAAGGTAGTGGAGCTGGTTCAGATTTACAGCAATATAAATTAAAGGAAAAATTTTGCTTAGTGAAAATTCAACAAAAGCTCCAATGATGATATTGTTATCCAAGCGTGCTGTTCGCAATACTTCTCCCACTCCCACACTGCATTCTTGTTGGGAGATGATGTTTGGAGTGTTTGTTCTCAGAAGTCCAATTAATGTTTTAACATTTTGGAATAGACATTGTATTTAAAATATTGCTCATGTATTTCTTAGGCTCTTCCTCAACCCTACATGAAGTTAGGCAGGTGTTTTCTATATTACCTAGCAAGACATTAGAATTTAAATATAGTGGTGTTACAAACTTAAGATCAACTGGAGTATTGTTTTATAAGGCCTTAAATTGTGTATTTGTGAAACACTCTGAACAGTTTATTTCAGTTTTTCTAAACTAGTACTGTATTGGGTTTGTAACCCAGTAAATTTTCTGTGTTTATTAACCTACACATTTAAGACATTGGCAAATGGCAATTATATCAAACGAAAACAAATGAACAACAAAACCAAAGTTGTTATCACACTGTTCGTAGAGATATGGCTGATGAGGATCTCCAAAAGTCACCCAGCCAATACACTTGCCCTACTGGTACACTCTTGGCATACCTGGACTCTTTATCTAGAGAGGGTTATACTTTGTTTTTCTCTGCATGTATTGACTAGTAGTAGTTCAAGTATGCACAGGAAAAAAAAAAATCATGTTTTGTTAGTAAGGTACTAGGAAAACGTCAGCTGGTTAGAATTAGAAAATAGTTATAGAAGGGTGGGTGGGAGGGAGGGTTGATTAGAATAGGTGACTTTTTTTGTAATACTCTACATGAAAGAATTTGTACTGAACTATCATGTGCTTCTTTCGTTACTAGTGATTTAGACTGTACTGGTGCTGCACACCAAAAATATTGCAAAGATTTTGTAAATCTTACAAACCTTAACATTTTTGTGGGAAATGTCTGTGTCCTTTTTAAATAGCTCCTTGTCATCAGAAATGAAACCTTTATTGCCCAAAATGTTCTTTTTTTTTTTTCCTTCTCCCTAGGCTGAAATAAATAGGTATCAACTATATCAAACTGTCCTTAATACTTAGCTTTTTTGCCAGAGACCAGTTTTAAATGAGAAAATAAGTAATTTGCTCTTGAAAATACTTGTTTTATTGATGTCGGGGTAAGTGGCAGTGCTGCATACAGGCTAGAGGGTAGGTATCAAAAATCGTGTTAGGTGCTGTTTTACTGAACTCTTCTACAGCTTGAGACAAGCAGGTTAACTGTTTGTGCCTCAATCTCCTCTTTCAGGAGATGGAACCAAGACTTACTTCCCGAGGGTGTTTAGAGGCCTAGTTATTATTTGATATCTTCATGTGCAAGAGACTGGAGGACAGTAATAAAGCTTGCTCTGTTTAAAACAAAAAAATACAACTTTGGAGGCTGCTCAAAGACAAATATACTTTGTGACCTCTGAAGTCTTTCATCTAAGAACTGGTTTTGTAGTCACGTCTTTCAGGCTTAAGTTCAAGCGCGTGAGAATTGACGAAGTCAGTGGAACTGCAGGCACACAGTCCCAAATGTTTGGAAGTGTTTGCAGTTCAGGGCCTATGATATTTGCAAGCGAAATGCTTTTTACGGTTTGAGATTTTTACAAAATCAATGGTGTTCAAATGTAGCACCTTTTTAACATTTATCTTTGTTCCAACTTAATATGATAAAGCATCTGCATTAAATATATCCCTTTCATTTTATAAATAAACATTGCCTGGCAGTAAAAGTATTGGTGTAATATTTTTAAGAAAGGAAGTCGTGCTTCTTATCATGTTGTATGTGACTTAAATGACTGTTTCATATTAAAACTAATCTTTCCTTATGTACTGCTTAAATATACCTGTTTTGGGATATCAGTTCAGTACTTTTTATACAATCTTGAATGTGTTCCACATTGGTGACATGTATTTTTGCAACAACTTTTTTGTTTCTATTTTAAATTAGAGCATGTCTGAAGTAATACATGCATTAGTGCTGTGGTGTGTGGCAAAGTTAATGTATGTAATTCAAATTGGAAAAAAGTTTCCAGACTTTGTCCAACATTAACCCTGTGGCCAGGGATTAAATTACTATGTAATACAAATTATTTCATATCATGATGTGTTTTAAGCTGTTCTATGAAGTATGTGAAACAATATTGTTTATGGATTGGTAGCTGGTGTGGTATCTTGCATAGAATGAGGTATGATAGGTGGTAGCAATTCATGGTAATTAAAACTGACTCCATTTCAGAACACACAGCACTTCATGTGCATTGTCATCTTGTTAGTATGAATTTCTTAGTATTATCCACTGACAAATGGGTGAACATTTGATGATAAGCTCATGGGTGTGAAAATCCTATTCCAAAACTCTTTACTTGGTTTACAAATCATGTAATTTTTTTAATCTATTGGATGTGATTGGATACATGCAGGAGGATGTAGAACCGGATGTATTTTAAAGTTATTCTGCAATTACTGAGTTTTGTCTGAAGCTTTCTATGTTAGAAGAGACTCTTCGTTAAAATTGGAAAGTTAAGTGTACTTAGCAGAACTCTTAAGGCAATATAACTATCCTGCACTACATCTTGAGTCATGTTCACTTCCTTGTATGGAACTCCTCTGATTTCTTGTTGGCTTAAGCTTTATATGGAAATAAAGGGTCTCTTTAGTGTAGTGTGTCATCAGTTCTGAGGTAATTAATTCTGAATGGTGTTGAATCCCTTAGAAGCGCTGCTTAAAGCATTCAATGTTGCCCTTAGTTTCCTGTTCAGAAATGGCTTATCCCAACATCATAGTGTGTACCTATTTTTGTATCGTTTGCCATACATGATTAATTTTGCTTTTCCTGTTCAAACATACTACTTGTCTCAAAATGAGTTTTTGATCCAACCCCACCTTTTTACTCCGAGGTTTGTGCACTGTAATTCAGGAATTGTTGTACTGGAGACAGTTTGGGATTGGAGTTACTAGAGATGTTGTGTCTATTCCTAGACACTCATCTCGTCTTCCAAAGGATGGTCTAAATCCGAAATTCCGTATTACTTAAGGAAGGCAAGCTTTTAATATACTACTTCTTTTTTTTTTTTTTGCCTTGCTTGATATTTTTTTTTCTGAAATGTGAAATAATATGGAGTTGTTGAGGGATTTTTACTTAAGACAGTCTCTCCTCCAAGCTTTTGTATATGGCCTTTAGAGCAGACACTGCCTTCTTCAGGGCCCAGCAGCTTGGAATTTTTTGTCCACATTCTCCTTTCAGCATGAAAGATGAGTTGAAAAAGGCAAGTTACCAATCTACTGCCATCCAAACAATGCAAAATATAAGATGATTAAGATTGTTGACATTTTGGGTTTTTGTTAATAATGATGTGACATTTTACCTTTTAGAAGAACATGTATCAGCATCTGATTCAAGCGTTCTTGAAAAATGTACATGGTAGATTTTGTCCAGCACTGTATGTAACTTTGTTGCTTTCTGTTGTCTGGTTTCAGTTTCTTTTAAAATAAAGATAATTTTTGCAGGGAAGTTGCCTGTTGATTTTATGAAGATGATGTAATGCCTAGATTAACTCTTCTAATGTTTTGTCCGTGAAAATGCATTTGGATTAGGCATGATCCTGCAAGAAACAGTATGAGGTCATATTAATCAGAAGAGACAGCTCCTGCCTCTCTTGGAGAGGTCTGCTGTTCTGTAAAGACATTAATCAGAAGTAAGTTCAAAGCAGATTAGAAGAGGTCTTGCACCGTAAGCCCTGTTTCTTTCTTACAGGATGGGAGGGAAGGCTCAAGCACCAATTGGCTGAATAGATTTTTTTTTTTTTTGAGCTTTCTGCACTTGGGAAGAGATTATGCAAAGAATTATTTACTCTAATTTATAAAATTATTACTAAGCTATTCCTGTTTGTTGAAATGCCAGAGCTAGCATATATCAAATCGGTCCCTTACCAATAATTTTTAAAAGCAATTGATATGGGTGGCTGCAAGCCACACGTTCAAAACAGTTCGTTGGAATAAATAGCATCTCATAAAATGTTCCTGCTCTTCTTAAAAAATATGGAGGGATGAGTGAAATGACAGAGAACTTAGAAAGGATGGGAGAAAAAAAGTTTATTAAATTAAAGATAAGAAAATGTAAACTATGTAACATATTTTTTCCCCCCATATATTAAAGTTGCTGAAGCCATTAGAAGTGAAATAACCCCTGGAAGAGATGTATATATGTATTAGCAAGTGGAAGGTCCAGAGTATTAGTCATATTATTAAGATTTGACTGGAATATAAATCTCCATCCTTCATAGCACAGGAGATGGGAATTTAAGAATAGTATTCCAGGGAAAATTTTATCTCCTTTCACTACAAAGTTTCTTGCACTTTTGACTGATAAGTTAGTGCCAACAGAAGAAAGATCCTGAATGGACCTCTCTCTCGGTTTGTTTTGTGAAAGTGTCATAGCGAGAGCTCGGTCATTTGTCCTAGTAAGCTAGCAACATCGAAAGTGTATGACATAGGTGGTGTTTCTGCAGATGCACATCCATACAAGACTTTAAAGGTTGATCCAAGACCTTGCTCAGTCCCTTTTGTGTCTTTTAGCAGCTAAATCTGCCACTTTGACTTAGAAATGTTAGTGACATTTACTGTCTCTTCTATGAGTGAAATACATAGCTTTGCATTGGAGATACAGCTTTTAAGTAAGCAGACTTCTTTGTTAATGTATTGGAGCTATTTTGTGTAACTTGACAACACCAGATATAGGTAACCGTAACTATGTCCTGTCTTCTAAAGTGTCTAAACACAGTATGTTGTTTCTGGCAGGAATAAATAATAAGCTGCTTCATTTCAGTATGTTCCCT
This sequence comes from Tauraco erythrolophus, assembly GCF_009769465.1. Lineage (NCBI taxonomy): Eukaryota > Metazoa > Chordata > Aves > Musophagiformes > Musophagidae > Tauraco > Tauraco erythrolophus. Next base: position 14,901,264 of record NC_141478.1, on the reverse strand, counting down.
GTCATTAAATTAAAAATGACACCTGGATGACCAAGGCAGAAGACTGGCACTCAACAAAGCCAAGGCTTCTCTTGTCCGTGAATGAACTCTCCAAAACTGAAGGACGCATTCTGGATGACTACAGCTGCATTCTGGAGTGGTAGGAGATTTTGAGTTACTACTACATTATAATCATTCTAGGCAATGCTGCTATTGGAACAACCTGATTTAAAAAAAAACCAAAATGCTATCCCCTCTAACCCCCAACTCTTCCCTTACTTCATCTAAGAAGCAGGCGAATAGGATTCTGACTACAATGTGCAGTTTTGGCCTCTCCATTTTCAATATAGTAGAACTGGGAAAGTTTCAGAGGTCAGCAAGGAAGATAAAGCTATGTAAAACAAATGTAAGCAAGCTAAGAGTCTTTTTAGGAAAAAAAGAACATCTCTTAGAGTGGAGAAAGGTCTATAACAAACTGAATGATGCAGAAGGGATGTTTAGAACTTTCTTGTTTCATCCTTGTCTGCTCTTGCCTGAAGTTTGTCTTGCAATACAGACAACTAAGAGATATTAAATAAAGGTAATGCGAGACACGCTTAAAACAAACAGTAGTTCTGTTCTCACAGGGAGAATCTCTCCTCAGCTTTTATTTACTTATTTATTTTCTGTTACAGTTTCTTAGACTGATATCAGACTCTTGATAGAGATGTCATGGTTTAAGTTTAGGTTCAGAACTATAAACCACAGAAGCCTCATCTGGTGCAGCTGACAGCAAGGCTCCTTTGCCATGGTGCAGATCCTACCATAAGTCTGAAAATATGTATCATGCAAGGTTTAAAAAAAAAAAAGGAAAAAAAACCCTCATATGTGCCAAAAATACCTAAAGTATTTCGACTTTCAATTAAGTCTCTTTCCTCTTGTATTTTTGAATGCTTTTGCAAGGAGGAATTAAGTTCTTGGATTCCAGTCCATGCAAGCATTCATCCACGCATCATGCAAGCATCAGTCCAGATATTGATGTGGGTGAAGGTGAAGAATAACCCAGAAATTGTATGAGTTACGATGGATTTCTTGCTCTGAAAAAGTTGTAAACCTCTGCGATATCTACTTTTATATATATATATTTTTATATATACTACTTAATAGTAACCACTACCATTCGAACATTGTTTTGGAATATAGATAATAGAACATAAAAATTAAATCTTCAGTGATACACATCAGAAATCTTAGCTAGTGTGTGCAACGTTAAATGCAATTTTTCTTGGTCATATTTTTTAAAAAAAGGAGAAGACTAGATATTTTTGGTTCTGGATTTTCTCTAATACTTCTAAGTAATTGTATACTTCTGAGGAACTTAAATGTACCCGAATGTTTATCCAAATGTGTTCGGCTTGCCTTTTGACCCGTGTTCCCCAGAAGCAGATATACTGGGCTTTGTTTTGCCAGAGACAGCGTTACTGTTAGGCTGAGGAAGGTGGAAGTGCAATGTGCGAATCCCCTCCGGAGGGGTTGGCACAGACAGGGAAATAGGCGATACGGTGAGGCGATGGCATGGAGGTGCCAGTGTGACCCGATGGGTTTTAGGGGACTGCTGGAAGTTTCGGTGGGTTGTGGCATCAGTCTTCAGCTTTTCATAGCTTTTACCAGAGATTCTCAAACTAATAGTTTGTCTTCTGACGGAAATGTTTACGGATATATATATAATATAATATATAAAATATATAATACAATATATAAAATATATTATTTATATATTATATATTAAAAAAGTGTGTGTGTGTATATTCCGTGGGAGGCGCGGAGGGCGCCGGAAGCGCTCTCGGAGGGCACCGGAAGCCCGTGCCCCTAGCAACGGCGGCGGCGCGCCCGTAGCAACGGCGGCGCCATGCCGGTGTGGCTGCGGGAGTACAGCTGGCGGCAGACCGGCTCCGCCGTCTACCTCTCGCTGCCGTTGCGCGGCGTGCGGGTCACACCGGCCAACATCTTCTGCACCGACCAGTACCTGAAGGTGGGGCGGCCGCGCCATCGCGCGTCTCGCGGGGCTGTTGTCGTGGGTGCCGCGGCCCTGAGACGTGCGGGCAGCCTGGGCCTGGGGCTCGGCGTTACTTTGTTGCCCGACTACAGAGCACACGCTGAGTACACCAGGGCAGCGCCGTCAAGTTTATAATATTTATAATATTTAATTTCTGATCTCCCTTTGTATGCTGCAGGCTGTTCAATAGCTATCCCACTAGAGATAACGGCTGTTCGTTCTCTGTACTAATGCTCTTGCTGCTCAGTAGGTGCCAGCTGCCTTTTATTTTGGAAATTACTTCAATTATGCACATCTGAATAATAATTCTGAATTTGAGCTCCACGGCTTCTGTTGCAGTGCTGAAGAACCAACTTTTTCAAACTTTTCTATCAGGTCTAATAAAGTCTATAACTTCCGTACTGCATACTAAACAAATCAGTTTTGTCAGTAACAAATGTTTCTTGAGGTTTACTGTATGCTTGTACTAAGTATTTTGGATATGTGAGATTTAATTAAAATTTGTAAACATTAGTAAAAATTAATTATGTTTTTGTAGGTAAGCATCCCTCCCTTTTTATTTGAAGCCATTTTATATGCTCCTATTGATGACACAAATAGCACAGCAAAGATTCAAAATGGAATGATTTTCTTCACTCTGTATAAAAAAGAAGTGGCCATGTGGGATTCTCTAATTCTAGCAAATGGTAAGTTCTCGACTCTGAAAAGTAGGTTGCATGTAGGAAACCCAAACTGTGCTAAAACTTCACAAACTATAATAAGCAATGTGAAACTTCTGCAGCTAGATATCTGGTAGGTTAAACCTTGTTGTTCATTGTCAAAAACAGAAAGTGTATGAAAACACAAAGAACATTACTGGCTTTAGTGTGCACAAACCAAAACTGTTTCTTGTAGAATTTAGGTTTTGTGTGCAAGCAAATCTCATTTTTTCCTTTTTAGAGATGGGCTTGATAGAAACTGCTTTGTGGAATTTGAGTCATGTTGCATTTTCTGAGACAAAGTAGCAAAAGGAATCCTGTTTTTTATGAATATGGTGCATAGCAGTAGAACTTCAGGCCTAAATTACTAAAATAGTGTTTGTTTTTTTTAAGCTAACAAGGAGAAACTGCAATATCTAAGAGAGAATGCTGTTATAAAAGCCCATGAGAAAGCAAAAGAGGAGACAGAAGCAAAAAAAGTTACAAAACAGGAACATAAAAAATACGCTTTGGAGGCCACAATGAAGGTAAGCTTAGAGGGAACTCTGCAAGACATAAACATGTAAACAATTACCAGCTAATCTGGCAGCTGCTTGCTTAAACATACCTTAAAAATATGAAAAGTACTCATTGCAGTGGTGGAGAACCTTGTTATTTCATTGTACTTAGAACATATCCATTACCAAATATGAAAATGATACAGAAAAAATACTTAGAAGTTGCAGTTTTCCATTATTAATACTAATGAAAATCTTTGGTGAGGAGCTCAGATTTTTGTGAGTTGAAAGGAGACTACAATAATATGGCAAAACTGTACTCTTGTGGCCTTTGCATCAGCGCAAGTGTTTAGTCATTTGGCACTATCAAAAATACGAATTTTTAAAAGAATCAGAAGTATTCATTGTTATATTTTTTATCAGACTTGCTGTTCGTTGCCTTTTGTGTGTATATATCTTTGTCGTTCTGCGTTTTATGTGTATTTTGAGATACATTTTCTTCAAAATTTTTAGATGTATAAAAAGTCTAGTTGCTTCATTTGTGTTAACAAGGATTTTTAAAAGTATACAGTGAAATTTTAAGATTTCATATGCAATTTGGACCAAAATGAACTGCAGTTAGTGACTTTCTTAGTAGCGATGTTGTACCTATTCTGCCTATGTAATAACCTCAAAAGAGAAGAAGAGAAATGAGAAATAGTGTATTAAAATGAAGCCATATATTTCACATTCGTGTATATTCCAGAGATCTGCATTGGAATATGGCTAGGATTCTAATTCTTTACAAGTAAAACTTATTTCTGAATGTCTCTGGATCATACCTTAGTAGTGGTAGTAAAATAGTTAAAAGATACAATTTTTAAAAGCTAATCAGAAATCTTTAGTCTCCCAATGCTCGTTTTTAAGCATCTTTCATAACTCTGCTTGTATGATCACATTAATGATGATGTTATGCTTGGGATATGAAACTGGGAAGATAATGGTAAATTTTAGTTAGTCATCTTACTAGTATCAGATGTTGCATATCTCGTAAGTTTATCGTTCAAACAGCTAGAAGAAGCAGAAAGAAAAAGAATTGAAGATCTGAAAGAAAAGGAGCGGCAGAAGGTCACTGAGGAGTTGGAGTTGTGGAAAAAACAGCAAAAAGATGCTGAGAAACAAAAGAGGCTACAAAAAGAAGGGAAAGTACATCAAGAAGTAGAGCAGTTAAAGGAGGAGAAAAAGCAAAAAATGAACAAAACTAGGATTCCTAATGAAAGAAATTCTAAGACCGGAGTCAAACCTACTAAAGGTTGTATTTTTGGAGTGTATTTTAATATTTTTTAAAGTGTAGGTATAACTTTATTCCTACGTGTTTCTAATTCATCATTTATCTTTGTCTCCATCATACTGAAATAATTGTTTTAGTTTGCAGTTATTTTAGCGACTTTATTTTCAGGCAATTTATGAAGATAAAGCATGTGAGTACTTAGCTCTTGTTTAAGTCTTTGGAAATATAAGGGCAGGTTTTGTTTGAAGCTTTAGAAAAGTAAAACAGAAAGCCTTTCTGACAGTGTAATGCAGGCTTTCTGAGGGTGGAGTTCCTGTTACCCAAACTGATGGTTTTCACAGAAATATGCAATCTCCTTTCACTCTATCTCATGTCTTGGCCCAACAGAGAGCCAATTCAGGGAACTAAACCAACAGAAAATATTTCATTTTTGGTTTGTTTTGTTTGTTTTGGTAAGGTTAGCTTTAGCTTTTGCAGTTGCCCTGTCAGAGAATCATATGAGTGGCAGAGATGGTGGTGTGAGAAGAATTTCATTTGTGACAGATGATTTAGCCAGTAAATAGATGGCATGATATAGCAAGAACAAACATTTTTTGACCCTTCCCTTCAAAAGAACAAGTCTAAACCTCTCTCGAGCTATTAGAGGTTTAGTTCTAATGTGCAGAATTTCTAGATTAGGTGTACTTTGGAGTTTGGTGGAAAACCAGAAAAATCTCTTTTGCTTCATTTTTTCACTTCCAGTACTCTGATTCTTTTCATAGGTCATGGTTCCTCTAGTATATTTTCAGAAAACTTAAAGGAAGAACAGTTACCAGCTCCTCGATCTGCTGCTACAATTAAAATCAACTTTACATCACGAGTTTTTCCTACAGCTCTGCGAGAATCTCGCATTGCAGAAGAGGAGGAGGTAAGGATTGCTCTCTGGTTTAATATGGTGCTTATACTGTCTTCCAAGGTAGTGAATTATCTGCTGTTTATTCAGTAAGTTGACAAAAATGTTACCTGTGCCAAGGAATGCTACCTGTGCAATATCTTTTCTTCCAAATAAGGCAGTCTTATTTAAATTAAGATTTAAAGAAACACTTTTATGTAAAAATTATTTTTACCAAGTGTGTAATTGTGCAGATTAATAAATAGCATGTTCCTTTTTTTTTTGGGGGGGGGGGGAGGGGAAGGCAGCGATATTAATTTAATTCCTTGAAATACAAGATTTGAAATACCTTTACTCTTATATTTAAGGTTCTTTAAGATCTATCATCTTAAAAAGAAGCTCACAGAGTTTGAATGAACACCAAGAATCACTTTGGAAGTTCCAAAACAAATGGAAACAAAAATGTATTAGTAATGCAGTAACCTTACTTCTCACACAGTAATAAAATATTTGGGGACACTTGAAAGTTTTTAATATCTGACATTGTTAAATATTTATCTCTATCCAAAATATGTGGCAAATAAATTTTATTTGATAGGAATAAGTGAATAGATGAAAGCAAAATACTTTTATTTCTGAAGGAAAATTCAAATCCAAAAATACTTGCACATTGTATGTTTACAGTGGTTACGTAAACAAGCAGAAGCTCAGAGAACGATAAGTGCTGATATGTCCGAGCTGGAAGATTTAAAAGAAGAGGAGAAGAATCCAGATTGGTTAAAGGACAAAGGAAAGTAAGTTAGATTGCATTTGAAGATGTATTTGAAATGAAATATTGGTTACATAGTGTTTGTCTATTGTTTAGTTTTGATTTTTTCTATTTATCCTTGACACAGATGGTGAATGTCTACATAATAGAGAATTTATTGATACTTTATGGGGTTTGAGTCTGATGAAGTCATAAGATGCAATTGCTGAAGCTCATGATGAACAAAATCATTGTGAATGCATAATGCGTATTCTTCTATGATGACAGTTAACTCAGCACAATGTTATACCTAGGTGGATTTCCTTTCATTTGTGCTTTTTATTGAGAGGTTAAACATCTGTGTAAAACAAACTTTAGAAATTTGATAAAAGTATTGGTCTGTTTGTATTGCTGTGTTATACAGAAAGGTTTGAGTAGGCAATCATAATCAGATACACAGCTTTCAAAATCAGTCCTGTGTCTGCATAGATGTGTCTGCGTCTTACTGCTCGTCCTTGCTTTTAAGGACATTTTTACATTTTTTGTGTGTCCATATGCTGTATTGTCAGCATAAAGTTTGACTGAACTTCAGCTATGTTGTTCTTAGGAAAGGCTATAAAATGGCCATTTCTAAGGAAAAACTGCTAAAACCTGGGAGGTGGTGGAGTCCCCATCCCTGGAGGTGTTTAAAAAATGTGTAGATTTGGTGTTGAGCAACATGGTTTAGGGACCCTGACAGTGCAGGGTGAATGGTTGGACTTGATGATCTTGAAGGTCTCTTCCAACCAGACGATTCTATGATTCTAAACTTCGAATTTCTGAAAATGAATTGTTAACAGTAGGTGTTGTTAATAAGTAGATATGTATTTTGTGATGTATCACCATGTTTAAAATACATGTTTCACTTTTTGTTTTATACTTAGCAAAATGTTTGCAACGGGAAACTATCTTGCAGCTGTAAATGCCTATAACCTCGCAGTGCGGCTAAACAATAAGCTTCCCCTACTGTATCTGAATCGTGCTGCTTGCCACCTTAAACTGAGAAATTTACATAAAGCTATTGAAGATTCCTCTAAGGTATAGATATATAGGTTCTCAGACTGTCAGCTTATACATGATTGCGGTTTATTACTGTGATGCTTCTGTTTCAAGCAGATCCGTAAGTGCTTGTTAGTGTGATTAAAAATAATTAAATTCAAAATTGGTATAGTGAAGCCATGGTGAAATATTAAAATTTAATAGCGATTGATATATGAACTTTTAGAAATATAAACCAAACCAAACCAACAACAAAGAGAACCCCCAAACCGTGCTTCCTCACATTTGGGCTGAATGGCCGTGTGTTGACTCAGTACATGTTTCTTTACAAGTAAAATATTGTAGCAATATATACACTTGAAAAAAAGACAACTTTGAGCAGGAAAAAAGGAAAATATACAAAGATACCTTTTGTATTATATTGTGGTGCTCTTCATTTCGTGGAAAGGGGAAAAAAAAAAAAAGGTGGTGGTAGCGAGGAGGATACTTCAAAAAAAACCCAACAAACCAGATATTTTTAAAAAAGGGCTGTATCATCTCGATGTTTTAGCAGCTGTTATTTATGCAATGAGAGAGGAGTGATCTCAAATGGCAACCGAATAAATTGGAGAAAGTTGTCTCAGAATTATTATTTTTTTAACTAATAACTACTTGAGACTTGAAACTTGTTTTTCTAGTAACTACTGCTACAACAGATGTGCTTTCATAGGGCTGCTTTTTTTTTTTGTGTAGCATGATATGTAACATTATGTATGAAAATAGAATACATTGTTTGACTGTAATAAACATTTAACACAGTATTTGTCAGTTTTTAGCCATGGCAATGAAACTGTATTTAACAAACTGTGGAGTGACAGATACAAATCTTAATGACTGGATTCACAAACCATATAGTTAAATTAGAATAGTTATTTTCTATTTCTCTTTGAATAGTTATTATGTTAGTGTATAATAATAGCAATTAGGTGTGTAAATGAGGAAAAAAATGAAAATTATGGAAAATCTACCTCTGAATATTTTGGGTGTTTTCATTTGTACAGGCACTAGAACTACTGACACCACCTGTTCCTGCTAATGAGAGTGCTCGAGTAAAAGCATATGTGAGACGAGGAACAGCGTTTTGTCAACTGGAATTATATACTGAAGGTGAGACCTTGATTTTATGAAAACATGCATGTGGATGTATAGTGACACGCAAGTAATTCTGTTTAGTTCAGTGAGACTGCTCACACCTTTATTTCTTCAGGAGGGATGTTAATGGAGGCCTATACAATCTAGGTATATTTTTGCTATGAACCTTTATACCACATTTCTAAATTTATATTTTATTTTTTAATTTGCTGACTAATTGCAATTTCACTTGAAAAATCTTTACAAGTTTTAAGAAAATTGATCGTAGTCCTAATTTAAGCAGTAAAAATTAGTTTCTCCATTGAGGAAGAGGCTTTAGTGAGTTGTGTATCCTGCTTGGTCTAGTGGGTAGTCAGTCTTTCTGTGCATAATGGCCAGCTATTGACCACAGCAGCTTGGTGGCCATGGAAGGTATTAGTGAGGAGTGAAGGAGAGGTCAGAGGTGAGGTGTTTCCATTGGGAAGCATTCAAATGTAGGATGCAAACTGATACATAACTAGGTTGCACTAGTTTTACTGTTCATGAAGCAATGTTTTATTGGTTTTGAGATTATATTTACAGTATTTCCAACTATAGAACAAATTAACTTAAAATTACTCGAAATATTTCTAAAATGTTTGCTTTTTAAGTGCTTAGTAATATATCACAAACCCATATTAATGAGCAAAATGTTTCATCAAGTAATGTGATTTGTGTGAAAATTTCTCAATTAATGGCATCCCTACTGAGTTCTCCAAGAGTATCAGTTTAGTTTTGTAAGGCAAATTTACAAGTGAAAGTTGATAATAGAAGGTGAAGAATATTCAAAACATCAGTGTTGAAATGCTAAACTTTTCACATCAGTTACCTTTTTCTACCTATGAATCTCTTTGTCATTACCTTACAGCTTCATTTTCACTTGGAAATCTTATAAAAAAGGACAATTAAACCAGATTTTTCATAGATTTCTAGGTTGGAAAAGACCTTAGAGATCATCCAGTCCAACCGTCCCTAATCTCCCATTAAACCGTATCCTTAAGTAGTTCATCCACCCTTTTCTTAAACACATCCAGGGATGGGGACTCAACCACCTCCCTGGGCAGCCTATTCTAGTGGCTGACAACCCTTTCAGAGAAGAAATACTTTGTAACATCCAACGTGAATCTCCCCTGACTAAGCTTATGCCCGTTTCCTCTTGTCCTATCACCCATCACTAATGTAAAGAGCCCTTCCCCCACCTCCCCACCATCGCTTCTCAAGTATTTGTAGGCCGTAATCAGGTCTCCCCTCAGCCTCCTTTTCAAACTTTTATTTTACTTCCTCTACTCATGGTTTTCATTTTTTCCCCCAAGTTCTCATAGTCACAGTTCATGTCTTTTTTTCTTGATTTCTTGCACTTTCATTGTTAATCATTTTGTCTTTCTTCTGCAGAACACTTTTGAACGTTCCCCTCTTGCATGTGTGCAGATATATATATATCTGTTGTCATGTTTCACTACCTGAAAATGTTTTTGTGTGGTAGAGAGCTTCCACTAAAATATTTTGTAAAATAATATAAGCAAAATATAGATTTATTTGTTGACAAACATTAAACATAATGTCACTGTGGTTCCATCTTGCTCAATAGCAAAACTCAAGATCAATACTTTGGAGCAGTTACTTTCAGTTAGTTGCTAAGGAGAATGCTCTTGCATTATTGATTGACATTCTTATTAATGTATCTGTATTAGGTCTGCAGGATTATGAAGCAGCTCTCAAGATTGATCCTAAAAATAAAACTGTAGAAAAAGATGCTGAGAAGATTCGACACCTAATTCAAGGAACAACACAAGATTCTTAATTAAAAAAAATCCAGCTTCGAGAGGGATGACCTTTGAGGGCATCAGAAGGAATGTTAGTTCTCTTCACTGTGTTGTCAACTAGATATTTTTCTGTTTCACTCAGAACACCTACGCAATTGGTAAAAGATTGGATATATGAATTACTATTTTTGGAAAATGCATTATTATAACAAATATGATTAGATTTATTTTATATCATTTTGATACAAAGTGGTAATATTTCTTCTTTTTGTGAAATATTGGTGGGCCAGATATTAAAACATGCTTTTGGTACTTGATTTGAAGTTACACATAACTAAATGAAATATTTGTCTGGACATATCTACTGAATCTAGACAATGGGTTTTCCATCAACGTTAATAGCTCCGTATTAGTCAACAGCTGTTAACAACTTCTTTTTCTGTTCTCCACCAAAGCTGAAATAGTTATGTATTACATGGTTATCGTTATATGCTTCCTTCTTTTCTTGTTCGTAGTGTCTGGCACATCTGAAAATAAGACAGTGAATTTAGATACTCTAATTCAGGCATCCAATTTGGAAAACCTCCACCTGCAAGCATAGAGGTAGATTTTTTATTTAATTCAGAACATTCTTTTTAACATTAAGTAACGTACATTGAATATTTTCAGACTATTTTGAAACATTTATTTGGGCTGACCGAACAAGATAATTGGAAAAATTATAAACCTGTAGCATTGTATTGTAGTGTAGTGGTAAATTAATCCTGTGATACATTGTCCTATCAATGAATATGACTGACTTCTTCCATCCTACTACAATTAGTAATCTTACAGTGCAGCCGTAAAGCATATTCTAAATCAAACCCATTGTTATTTATATGAGGACATATATTTTTCTTGAGCTGGCATTTTAATTTATACTCTGACATCAGCCAATATCTCAGGAATACTGGTGTGATTAAAGATCCTCAATAAAGGGGACCATCTTGGTGAGTTATAAGTGTTGTAAAATGGCACTGTGTTCTGAAGTCCTGCACATTTTTATTATTGTGACAACCTGAAACACTGGACTTGAAGGGGTTCTGTTTTGTTAGGCATTCTATCCAAATTGGGACCGTTTCAACTACACTCCTTTCAGGAGCAGTTTTAGCAGGCTTGTGAATTTTCCACATCAGTCTGTTTCCTGAATACCATTTATGACTGATTTCTGTCTTTAGGAGAAAATATTTATTATGCAGATATATGTAATTCTGTGTAAATTTTATACTCTTGGAATAGGGAAAAGGTGGCAGGTGTTGCTTCCAGTTGCTTTACTCAGAGCCTTGAGAGGAGTGCTGAGGTGAGCCAGAAGTGTCTGGAGTAGCTGCTGTTCCTTCTTTCCTACAGATACCTACTGCATTGCAATGGTATGGGGTGAAAGTACTTTATTTATAGCAGTTGGAAGGCGGGCAGTGCGGGAGCTTTAGTGCCTCAGTATAACAATGTTGTACTTGCCAAAATACAGCTATTTTCTTTCAGGTAATTACTGAGGGGAAGTGGGTGCTAAGGAGGAGAGACACTGCAAATGGGAAAAAGAACATGCAAAGAAGCAGATGCTGGTTCTAAGTTCCTGATTTTATGCGTTGGTTCCAGAGCCTATTAGAACAGTCTGTATGCATCTATGTGGGCTCTTTGTGTTGTAGTGATTTGTTATAGCTACTCAAGGCTATTTTTGATGTCGACAGGCACCTTTTCCTGCTGCTACGACATAGAGAGAGTGCCCTCTTTAAAGGTTAGTGAAGAAAATGTGTTTGGTGGCATGACCAATATCTGCCTGTTTCATCTGATTATATTGGGAGCAAATGGATGTTAAACTTCTGACTTCAGTACTTGAGCAGACAGCGTGTACACCATATCAAAGTCACATGCACTATGTTGGTATTAGTGTCCTGAGATGTAGGAATGCGAAGACTGGCTCTTAAGTTTTAAAACCAGCAAATACTTTAATGAAAACAAATAAACCTTAAGGTCAATGTTTTTTGCACTTAACACTTTCATCTATGAAACCAGTTTTGAAAGTTTTATAAGTTTAGGTCTGATTGAGTGAAGTGTATCATTGAATGGGCTAAATCCTTTTTGATACATCTTATTCAACCCAGCAAAACCAAAATAAATCAGATATTTCAGTCATTCTGAGAGTAACTGTCAGTAACAGAATAGTTTTCTTAAAGCTAAGTGCCTAGACTAAGTCTATGACAAAAAGATGGAGACGCATTTCTACAGAGTATGCTGTAAATTGGGGTGGTCATATACCCTACTTCTATCAATGGCAGTGTTTAAATAACTGTCTTGAAATGGCCCACAAGTGAGTAAGTGTTTAGAAAAGGATTGATCCACTGGGTGATACGTACGGGGTACCATCTGTGAGACAGGTGGTATAGCACCATATTCACTTGAAGTTGTTTTAAACAGCAAAACCTGAGGCTTTGTCAAAGAACCATTGGTCATGAGTGTTTTGGGGTCCATCATACAGGAAAACACTGGATTGCCAGGATTTACACAGGGAAGCAGATGAGGAGGCTGAGTTTGCTCAGTATTTGGACTCGATGGCAGTTTCTTGGTGGAAGTCATCTTCTTTCCCTGCTAAGGAGATGGATTTTAATTCAGTCTTTCAGACAACAGGGCAAAGAATTTCAAATTTGCTAAATGTTTGTGGTCAGAGCAAATGTTGCTCAAGATGTGTATTGAAATACATACACAGTGGAGAGTGAGGAACTTAACACTGCCGACTTTTGACCTTGTTTAGTAAACTGTGGACAGTGATAAATAGACTCATGTTGATTATGAAGTATTGTAAAAATCGGAACCTGCATCAATTACTGCATTAGTGATAATCTTGAGCATAGAAAATATCTCAGTATGTGTGGCACAAATAATTAGTATGGATAATGAAAATATGAATGAGACTAAGAATACAATGAAGCTTTGTGGATGGTTTGTTTTAGTTTTAACTTTTCCTTTTCTAATGTATAGAAATATGCATGCTAAAATAGAGCCCTACACAAACCTCCAAAGGCCTGTACTTCCTCACTCACGTTCACATGCATGCATTTTTTTTTGTCCCTCTCTGTAGGGAGAGAATTAGTATATGACATTTACTTCTCAGTACATTCATGGAAAGTGCTCTCATGGTGTGTTGATGAGCATGTGGAAAAACTGCACTGAATAAGGTACCTCTCAGTTTTGCTGAGCGTTCAAAACCTGCTGTTCTTCTGAGGTGTGATGAAATCTTTTTTCTGTGTTTCTCAATCATGTAAGAGATGAAGAAAACATTTAAGCTGCTAGCTTAGATAAAGCTCAAGTAAGAAATTCTTACTTTTCCTTTACTTTGTTTATTAATGAGTCCTGTTGTTTTCTCCCGTTTGTTTTTTGCACCAGTATTAGAGCACTGGTGCAGCCTAGATCTCTGGGCTTCAGGATCTGCTCTGTGCGTGCTGTGCCCGATGATGTGAAGCGCTCCGGGTGCGGGGCGGCTGTAGGAGCTGCCTTACCCCAGTCGCGGGCGGCTTCTCCTGGGGCAGAACGGCCGCAGGCGTCTGATTCCGAGCCTGTGCTGTTGGGAGATTTTCCCAATGAGTTAATTCACTCATCAGAGTTTTTCCACCTAAGACTAGAAGGATTAAATACTTCTAGTCCATATGCTGCACACTTTTTTTTTTTGGGGGGGGGGGTGGGGGAGAGCTGTTCTTTAGTGGGACTTTTTTGGTTTTGTTTTGGGTTTTTGTTTGTTTCTTTCCTTTAATACAAGTGTTATTCGCCCGTAACGGAGTGCGGTCCCTTCAGCGCTCGTTGTCCCTTTGCCCGGTTATCCTGTCCTTCTCTCTGGAACACGCTCCGCGCACTGCCGGCGGCTCTGAGCTCCCGCCCCCAGCGCCACGCACCGTTACCGGGCGGCCCGCGGGCGGCCCGCGGCCCGCCCTGCTCCTCCCGCCCCGCCTCCGCACCACGCTCGCTCCCGCCGCGGCCCCGCTGCCGGCCCCGGCTGCGGCAGGCCCGGCCCTACCTGTGTCGCCGTCCGGGGGCGGCGCGGCCGCTCGGCGCCGAGCTCGGCGGAGCAGCTCCGCCACCGGCGCGCGGCGCGGCGTTGCCATGGCGGCGGGAGCCCGGCGGGGGCGGGGCGTGCCGCTCGCCGCGGTGCACCCTGGGCGCTGTAGTTCACGAGCCGCACGGGCCGGCGGGCGGCGGCGGGGCGCGGACTACGCTCGCCGAGGTGCCGCGGGGCGCCGCCGCTGTGCGCAGGCGCGGCCCGGGCGGGTCGGTGTTGTTTTTGACGGCGTCACGGGTGGCTGCAGCCGGCGGCCCCTGCGCTGTGCCGGGCCGCGCTTGGCGCCGCGCTCAGGTAGGCGGCGGGCGGCGGGACCGGCCCGCGGGGGGCTGCCACCTTCCCGCCTGGTCTCGGTGCGCAGCCTCTCGGGGAGAGCGCGGCGGCGGGGGGTGCGGAGGGGCTAGCTGGGACGGGGCACAGCCCGGCGGCGCGGGGGCCAAGGCTTGTTCGCGGGGAGTCGGTGCCCAGGGCGCTGCGGGGCGGCCGTGCCTCGGCCTCCGCGGCCGGCGTTGCCGGCCGTGGCTCTGGCCGCTGGCGTTTGCCAACTTCCTTCTCCTTCACCGTCTGCCCCTGTCCCTCTGGCTGATGCAAGGTGTTCCGTGTCATAAATGGCGCTATTGTTGCTTGGGCCGCTCTGGCAGGGGCCGCGCCCGTGGCAGGTGCGGTGACACCTGTGAGAGGGCAGCGGCGGGGGCTGAGCGGGGCGCCCGGCGGCGGGCGGCGGTGGCTTTTGGGGGCTGCGTTTGGCCTGGCTGGAAATCGCAGCAGGGAAATAGCGTCCATGGGTTGCTAAATATGTTCGTGAAGAAGAACGTTACTTTAGTGAAGAAATTACACCGCTTAGTAGAAATAATAAAATTGCGAGAAAACCCTGAAGTGTAACGCCGCTGTTAGGGGGTTTTATTTCTGCTGTGCAGCAAAGAAGCTACCGTAGAAGAGAACCGTGAGTTTTTTCTTGGAATGACAGCACAGCAGATGCTAAAGTAAACGCTGATTCCTGTCGGTGCCTTGTTATTCGTCTTTGTCAATACTTACTGAGGTTTTTTTAGTCTAGGAAATCCTCTTTTAAGATGGAAGAACTTAGGGGTTTGTTTAGACTGGAATGATTATTCTTTCTGAGACTGGTATTCTGCTTCACAGTGGATAAATAGAATGTGGTGTCTCATTTTTATATAGATATATGGGATAACTTGGTGTTATGTTATCAACAATACATATGACTATAAACTTATACACCTTATGCTTCTGGTTTGCATTTCACTAAGTTTGGGAATGTAGTTCATGCTTCTGATTCCCTTTTTAGGCTGTTTAGCTCTTTTAGAGCTAATTAATTATAATTAATAAAATCCTTTGCTTTTGATAACTGTTTTACACATGTATGTTTGCTGAAAGTGCTTGTAGGAACATAGTGACCTTAGAGATGCCCTTCAGTCGGATGCCATGCTACCTATCTATCATCTTTGATAAATTTATCAGTTTTACCCAACCTCAGTGATTTTGTAATTATTCTTTTTTATTCCATTCTTTTTCCTAATACTAAAAACTTTTCTATTTTGGAGCTTGATCACCTGTATGCCTTTACATATGCAATATTATTATAATATTCTGGTTGAATGCACGATAAGTAACTTGTAACTCAAGGCCATTTATCAAAGCCACCAAGTAATAGAAGATAATGATTGTTTGTCTGATTGTTCCTCTGTGAATTTTTTTTTATTTTTGATTATGCTGATACCCACATAGTTAGGTCCTGAAACTTTTGTTTGGGAGGGGAAGACAGATCTTTAATGCTTTGTCCACGGTTGTGTATTTAATAGAATGGTTTTTAGGCAGTGCTCAATTACCTGTCAGTCTGTGGTCTGGGTGGAGAGGGAGAACACGATAGCATTTACATTGAGTTAGCCAGGGCCCATGATGAAATATTGAGTTAGCTGGAGGAAGACAGACATGACAATGTCCAGCACAGAGTCTGCTGTTAAAACTTGCCCTTTCAAAATTTATAAATGCACTAGTATCAACAGATTTTATTTTTTTCTTTTTGCCTGTTAAAGGATTTGCATTATGTGACTTCGTTGTTTTTTGTCTAGCGCTGAGATGCACTGAAACTGGAATTACTGTGTTATGAAACCACAGTCTGATTTTCTTTCACAGTGGAGATCAGACTTGCTAGTAAGAACTGGGTAGCCACCTGTACTATTTTTGCCCCAAACTGTGTTTGTTTTGTTTTGTTTTGGTTGGTTGGTTTTTTTTTTGTGGTTACACAAATGGCTTAGTTTGCAATGACAATAAATTTGATACTCTAATGATTGCTTTTTCACTGAACTGTAGAATAATTAAATGGGAATGTTTTGATGCTGAAGCGGATTCTTAAAAGATAGCTTCAGATCACCAGTACAGTTTTTGCAATGTAGCCAGCGATGTTTCTGATAGGTGGCAAGTTCTGGTAGTTACCTTCCTCTGAAAGGAATGCTGCTGCTGAATGCCTGGTCAAATTAAAAATAATTTAATGACAGCAAACAGATGTTATCTTCTCGTGAGAAGTCTGGAACACAGTCTTTACCATATGGGCATTTATTACTTTGATGATTGAAGAAGTATGATTAAATTTTTTTTTTTTCATGGCTGAACACTGTATGATTTGAAAAAAACCCAAACAAACCAACCAAAACACCAACCCAATTCACCCCGATACTCCCTAGCTGAGGTTCCAGGAAAAGCACGAAGATCTAAAAGGAAAATGACAACCATATTCAAAGTAGAGCCTTAAAATAAATAGAAGTCCAGTTTCTCTGTAAGTTTGATACCTAAGTTGATTGTTAGTGAATATTTCTGCTTTATAAACTGTGGTTGTGATTGTCACCATTGCCTTTTTTACAGAGGAACCCCAAATATATTAGCTGAAGTTGATGAGGAAAAAGCATTATATTAGAAAAACCTGTGATAACTACAGTAGTGCAGAGATATGAGACAAAAGCTTACTGTATTTTTTTCAAGAAACCTAAATGGAATTGGAAGTTTCATATGTTGTTGTGCAGATTTCTAGCCACAGTGGCATATTTAGATGCTCTAAATCAAGGTTTGTGTATATTTTCTGTGTTAACAAACTGTGAGTAAAGATAGGATAGTAGAGTAGAGAGTAAATAAATTTAAACAAATGGTGCTTTTCCCTGTGTTCATACTGGAAGTATCTAGGTGTGGGAAATAAAGCAGATGTCTGAAGTTCTTGGAACTCTCTACTTTCCTATAAAATGAAAATTATATATGACAGCTTTATTGACCATGGTTTCTTTTGCTGTTTTATTACCTTGGATGCATAATGCAACACACAATTAATTGTAAATTGTTCTATTTTTGGAATTTTTTTTTTATCCAAGATAAATCTATAGTAGATTTCATTTAACAATTTGATATATTTTTATTTTAAGGAACAACAAATGCATTAAATTTCTTTTTAAGAACTTTAAAAAATAATGTGAAAGTGTAACAATAATGAATACTCTGTATTCCTGGTACAGGAAAAAAAATAAACAGGCAGCTGCAGCCAGACAACTCTCTTCTGAAAATAACTACCAAAGTCATCTGATAGTATTGTAACAAGTATAATTTCTACTTCAATTTTTTTCATTCTGTCTTTGTACTCTCCAGGTAATCTATCAGTTTTCTTCAGAATCAGTATCTTAATTTAAGAGTACTTGAAAGGAGTGCAAGAAACCTGAAACATTATTTTGCCCAGTAGTTGAAGAGATTTAGTTCCAAAAGGTCTTAATTTGTGTCTTTTCAAAAAACCCCAGTGTTTTTCTTGAATAAACTGTAGTTCCTGTGCATGTAATAATTCAGAAATTACTTCACCTACTGAAACATGTCTTAAACAATGATGCTACAGAAAAATTTTAAATTTAAGTATTGATTTATTGGCTAGCTGTGGGTGTGTGTGTTTTTAGCTAAAATCTAAGAGATGTTTGACTGGGTAAAATAGGTATGTACCTAGCAAAGCTGTATTTGCTCTGAGTATGAGAAAGATAATAGGAAATACGTACAAAGGAGTATATTTTCTTTCTAAATTTTATTCTATTTTTTTTTTTCCCAATTCCAGAATAACAGTTTGAGTTAGTTTACTGTTCTGTAACGTCATGATTTGAATTCTTCTGTTTTCTTTATTTTTTTCAAGAGAGCAGTAAAATCTTGCATGTTAAAAGAATCTACTTTTACTTGCAGACTGCTTTGAAAATGTCTGAAAATTCCAGTGACAGTGATTCATCTTGTGGCTGGACTGTCATCAATCATGAGGTACCTAATCTCAGATTAGTAAAGTTCTGTCAGTTTAAGACTAGCCAAATGCAGTAAAGTATTATTTCAACTTTGCAGTTTTTGTTTTGTATGGATCTTACATGTCAACAGCAATACAGAAGAGAGATTTATAAATAAGAAAACATAAAACTACTGTTTAAAAAGAGTATCCTTTACTATAACGGATATAAATTTTGTTATTTAAAAGAATAATTTTTTTTCTTCAAAGGTTTTACTTTGAAGAATTGCTAGGATTTTAGTGATATGCTCTCCTTTCTTCCATCTTTCCTGAAAACATGGACATTTGATGTAACTTGTCTGTTGTTGGGAATATATTTCTTGTTTTCCTTTCAAATTGCCTTCTACCACCCTCTCTCCCCCTGCCAAAAAAAAAAAAAAAATTGAGAATAATGGGCAGGAAAAACATCTCATGCAGAAGGAAATAATTCCATGATTTCTCCAAGTGTTTTCTACTGCTAAACTAGCTGATCCTAGCTTCAACAGTTACTGTTTAGGAACAGCTCTCTGTCCTTACGTTCTGCCTTTCTTTTTATGAAAAATAGGATAGAGACAAGTTTACACTCAGTGGCTAGAATAGTAGAAGATGTTTTTAAGGCTTATGCAAATGCCATAGCCATTATCTTTGTAATTTTTATTTGTGTATAACCCACTGCCTTTGTTCCTGACTGGAACAGTCTCTGTCTTTGAGTTGAGCCTTAGCTCAAGAGATTGAGGACTGGCATAAAGACATCTGCGAGATGTGCTGCCTCTGATCTTTTGTATTGCCTGACTCTGCTTACAGGATGCTTGGACAGTTTGGAGAAAGATCCACATAGGCCTATCAGGTTTTATTTGCACACTTTTGAACACTTTCATTTGTGTGGAATGCTGTTCTGCATTGAGAAGGAAAGATGCAGGGAGTTGAGAGGGTCTGGGGCCTACAGAAATCAATAGTGTTGCAAGGTCTGGTTGGAAGTCCCGTGGAGAGGGTTATGTTACAGTGAGTATGTAGGTATATGTTCCATATCCAAGATGCTGAGGTTCTCCCAGGCTTTCTTGCCTCAAGTGGAATCGAGGGGAAGCTACAGGGAGTAAAGGAATGCCACCATTTTATTAGGTTTATTGGGAAATGAAGGTGATAAGAGGGCAGGGCAGCTCAACTTGCACCTGTGCTGTAAGGTCAGGAACGAGTATAGCCTTCTCAGAGCTTAAAATGATGTTTGGTGAGAGCTTGCCATGCTTATGCTTGGAGGGTCTTGAAAACTCTTAACAGCCTGAAAGAACCTTGGAGGTGGTAAGAGATTCTTCTCTGAGAAGCATTGAGTTTTGACTTTCTTTTCTGTTTTCTGGAGACTTTAAGCAGCTTTTACGACAAGTTCTTTGCAATTCACACTGGTATTGTGGATTTCCTTGGTCCTGTTGTTCAGGCAGGAAAGGGCAAGGCATAAAATATGCAGAAATAACCTGGATGTTGGCACCTTGTGGAGGAGGAATTCATATGGCAGTGCAGGACTGAGCTAGGGCAGCAACTAAGAGAATGTGAGGTTTTTTTTACTATTAGGCAAACTGTCACTGAAGAGATATCTTCCATAAGGAAATATACAAAAGCAATCTAATGATTGTGTAAGGAAGTTACGATGGTAACTGTGTGGCAGTGGATGGAAAGAGCGAACAGATGTGCAAGGCAAAAACTGTTCTCGGTTTAAAATAGTTGTTATCTTTTAAAACCTGTTCAGTTGATGCGTGGAGGTCTGTCAAATTTGTATGGCTTCAGTTATGTTTCTCTTTGTCTTTTGATCTCCGCTATAGCTTTGTTTATTAGGCATACTTTTATTTGGGATGAAATGGTAGAATTCCCTCATTCTTTGGTCAAGTCTTGGTATATAGCTCATTGTCAAGTCACTATTATGTCTGTGTAGCCCTGGTTTAATTTGTGTGTTTGTTTCCTGTCTTCTGGTCTTTGACTGGTTGTATAAAGTGAAAAAAAAAATTTATTCCTAGTAAAATAAAGCTTGAGACAAAGGGAAAAAAGTGAAGCAATTAAAGGTCTGTTGGGATGGGATTTTTGTTGCCTAGATGTCTACAGGGTAGGCGTCTGAACCTGATGCTGGTTTCCAAGTTTGCATTGTATAGATTAAATGAACACAATCAACGGAGTCTGGAGAATGGTGATTCTTAGCTAAGGTCAGCGCTTACAGTGGATCAAATGACTTGCTGTCTTTACTCTGCTGTCTCTATTGATTGTAAAGGTGCCTTCAACAGTTTTCTCAGGTGTGGACACTTGAAGTTCGATAAAATTGATGTCTTGTCTTACTTTCCCCTAGTGGTGAACAAGGCAGGCCTAAGTTGCTCAGAAACTCTTGAGGGGCCCTACGTATTAGCGTGGACCTCCAATATACTTTTCTCCTTTAATCCTGAGGATTTTTTGTATCTCTTCAGATCTTGGCTGATGTGTGGGTGTAGTATGTTGTTCCTGTCCCGTGTCCCCCCCCCCCCCCCCCCAATTTCTTTCTTTTTCTTTGTTAAAGGGAGCCTACAAGAAAGCTGGAGAGGGACTTTTTACAAGGACATGTAGTGATAGGACAAGGGGCAATGGATTTAAACTGAAAGAGGGGAGATTTAAATTAGATACAAGGAAGAAATTCTTCACTCTGAGGGTGGTGAGGCACTGGAACAGGTTGCCCAGAGAAGCTGTAGCTGCCCCATCCCTGGAAGCGTTCAAGGGCAGCTTGGATGGGGCTTTGAGCAATCTGATCTAGGGGAAGGTGTCCCTGCCCTATGATTCTTTTGGGTTTCAAGTATTTAGCATTGTCTTGTAAACTGAGCAGGTTATTGAGCCAGAATCCTCAGTGCAAATGGGGTAACTATTTTCCTGAAGTGATGCTTGCATATTGGCTGTCTGTATCTTCCTGTTGCCTACCCCAAAACATTTTCAAGGAACAGTACTTGAGATTTTTCATTCAGAGGACGAAAATAGGAAATAATGGAAAAAGATCATGGCTACAGCTATTTCTCCCTTGCTGCACACTCCCCTATTTGCAAATTATGGTGAAAACCCAGGTAATTCAAAAGGCAAGCCTTTACTGGCTTGTGGTTGTACGTGAGTTTTGAAAGCTCAGTTCATTTTCAAAAGCAAGAGATACAGTTTGTGGCTTATTAATGTTCAGCCATGGTTTCATTTCTCTTAGCAGCAAGGTGGTATTTAAGAGATGATTAAAACTTCTTTTCCTTGTTTTGGGTTGGATGGCAAGTTGGGAATCCTGTCACCAAAAGAGAAACAGAAAACCCACTCACTCCAGTCCCCAAGACCAAATGGGATAAAGGAGTGCACAACCTGCCGGAATTACAGATGTCTAATAAAAGTGAAAGGATTTAAGAGTTAACCAACAGCTGAGTTACTCAGCTGTGAATTACAGGCTTTGTTTTCATACTTGGGATAGTTATTTTACACTGTAACTGAAAAGTTATTATGCAGTCTAAATAAATTAGCATAATTCAAGATTATAGGAAAGCAAGGATTTGTCTAGACAAAGCAGAACAAATTTCTCTAGTGTAAAGGTTTTCTGTTCCCAATTATTCTTCCCTGATTAAAAGAAAGAAAATCATTCTGTTTGGGGTGTTTAAGATCTCCCATCATTGGTGTTCTCCTGGCAAGGCAGCTTTGAATCTGAGCAAGAAGAAAGTAGAATGAATGGGATGACTAGATAGCCTTCACACACTTGTTATCCAGGGAAGGGATGACGTGGGCTACTGTATACTGCGAGGAAATGATTTAGATATTAAGGAAAGGGATAGAGCTAAGGATCAGACAAATTTAGCATACTATAGTATTACTTTCTCACGTATTGTGACCTGTATTGATGGTGACACAGCAGAATCAGTTTCTGGGTTTGTTTTGCCGTTTACAAAAGCACCAGGTTAAGAGGGGCAAGAAATGACAATTGGCTAGATTGTGACTGCAGGGAACTGACAGCTGTGTGTGCTGAATGTAATACCTGCTTCGAACAGAGGAGTGGTGGTGTTTATCATTGGACTACCCTTAAGAAAGGACTTGCTAATTTTGTGTGGAACTGTAGGAAAAGGGGTGCAGTGAGGAGATGATATCCTTTCTCAACCTCTGCTGTTGATGAAATGGAAGGGTGGTGGACATCTAGCAACAGATGAAGTGAATCAAGAGTTCAGACGTCCACACCAGACTGCATGTGTTTAAAAAAGGATGGCTTACCTGGTACTCAGCTAGCCCAATTTCTTGATATTTTAGCTAAAATTTTAGTCTGTTTTAAGCTATATTTCTGATGTTTGTCTTGTTGTTGATTCTGAGCAAACTAAATTTTTGTTATTCTTTTTCTTCTTAACAATTTGAGGAATGAAAGTAATGGTTCTATTACTCCAGAGAACAATTGTCACATAATAAATCTATATACCTATCTGTAAAACCCAACCAAACCAAAAACCCCAAATAATTTAGTATTTTATTTCGTGAGATTTCACTCGGATTGTAGTAAGTTACTTATAATTGAGTGGCAAATTTCTGCAAAACATTTGAAGTTAAACTTGTGATACTTACCTAGTCAAAAGAAAAAAATACAAAGTACTTGTCAAGTTACTAAAGGAGTTAACTATTGAAGCCATTTAAAAAGCAACATACATTCTACAATCACATTACAAAGTTATGTTACGCAACTCTCTTTGAGGTATCTAATCTTCCTGAAGTTCAGTCTCCTCTTAAAAACAAAAACATACATGTTTGCGTGAGTCCTGAAATGAGGCATCTAGGGAAGCTGATCTGGAAGTATTACTACTACTGTAATTTCACACCTGCTGTTGCAAAAATAACTCTCTCTGTTTACAAAAACAGCTCAAGTTATTTATGGATCAGAGTGACTTAGTTACATTTTGCATGTTCATAGTTTTCTGACAACCTTACTTGTGTTCCATCAGTTCTTTTAAACAAAAGTTACAGTATGAAGATAAAATATTTAGAGTTGTCAACCACATTGCTTGCCTTTAGTGCCCTGTGGTCTCTGAGCGTTGTTTATCATCAGTTCCTGTTTTGCTCTGACATTGTTGCTGACTGGCAGCCGACTAAATAACTAAGACTCCTTTCTGGATTAGAGGGAGAAATCCAATTTAGAGATTGTATAAATATTTGTTTTCCTGATGTCAGAGATGTACTATTAAAACAGCCATTCAAATATGCTGACAGAAATTGAGATGGAGTAGAGTTATACATGTTTTTATCTGGTACTGGTACTTACCCGAGTTTATGACAGTACTCTTGAAGTTCCATTTTTGAGGTGGAGCGTGGGTGTGTTTACATAAAATACATGGACATGTGTGCAAGAACTAGTTTCCGTATTTGAAATTCCTTTCACAACCTCCTCTGTTTCTCTAAATTCTATTTAATAAATAGGTCTAATAAAGCTAATAGAAAACAGTTATTTGAAATAGTTATTAGCATAGTTATTGATGCCTAAATTGCCTTTTTTTTCCTGAAATTGTCCTCCTCTGCCTTTTTTCAATCATGATCCTAAGTATTGCACGCTAACAGTTGTTTCTCTCTAGTTAATTACTTTGTATTTCTCTTGCTTTTCTTTGCTTAAAGTCTTCAGTTTTAAAGGCTATTATTCTTCTCTTCTGTTTTTGTTATTAGTGTCCTGTTTGCTTTGTAACTGTTTCCTTCTGCTTTACTGATGGAAACCTCAATAACTGTAACATTCATTTAAAACTCTTCCACTCCAGGGTTCTGACATAGAGACTGTGGCTTCAGAAAATGGAAGCACAAATGACAACCAGGAGTTTGTTTCGGAAGAATACGTTTCTTTGCAAGAAGAGGAGCAACCAATTGATTTACAAGGTAAGAGGAGCAGTTCCATAAAAAAGATGTGTATTGTAGCATTGGTACAAAATTAGTAATTTTACTAGAGTTTTTATACATTGTAGGCCGTTGTCAAAGTACGTGCTTCACCAGTGTTATGGAAAATACCCAGTCATCAGCTTTATAAAAGTATTTTTTCTTGAAATAGATAAGTAGAATGTCTCATTTTGTCAATACTTTAGATGTGTTATAGGATAGTACACACTGGCGTTGCTAGAAGATAGTTTATGGAAGTGCTGTTAATAAAATAAATTTACTATATTAAACATTTCTTAATAATGTCATAGATCAAATAACAGTAATTTGGAAGGAACCTTCAATGCATTTACACCTAAAAAATAACATTGTGGCATTGGGTTAGCATTTCTTGTGTTGGAAATGTAAGTCTGGTGCGTATTAGTATAATGAAAATTCTTTTACTTAATTACTAAATGTAGTAATTCGTTAATATTGGTATGAGAACACAGACTTGACAGATTCTGTGTGCAGTTGACTAAATTTGAGCTTGGCTACGTTTCCCAATTCATAACCTCTCACTGTAGAAGCAGGACTAGACTCTCAAACTCCGATGACTATCTGGGAAATATTTTAATTATTCTAGCATACAAATGCACTGTGGTATCGACTTACAGTATAGTGTTGGTTTTATCTAACTGTGCTTTTCATCTACAGGTTACTTGCATTATGATCAGTGTGAGCGTTTGAATTTCAGTATCTTCCAAAACATTGTATTACATAATGACAAATTGGATTCTGATGTTTATTAGAGGGACACTAAAAATGAGATTTAGTGTGTTTTTAGAAAACCTTCCCTGGTATGAGGAGATAGTAGAAATCTGTCACGATTACACATACTAATACATTATGTGAAAGTAGGCATAATTTGTGGAGTTATTGGTTTTAATCCCATGTTTGTGTGTTTTTTCTTCTTTTTATTCATACAGCTCAGTGCAGCAATGATGGAGAGATACCAGTGGTAGATAATAGTCTCTCTACTTTTGAGGAAACTCAGACAATTCCAGAGGTAAACAACACTGCTACTCAGAAGCTTCTGTAAGCCCTATCTGACAATGCCAATCAACATTTTGAAGGCGTTCAAATAAAGATACTGATTTTTTCCTTTCTTTAAAGTGTTAAGAATTCTTGCTCTTTTTTAAAAAAAATACTTTGTTGTGTGTGTCTTAATAATTTTTACATTGTCCATTTCCCTAGGGAAAAAAGGAAAAAGTCCCTGATGATGGATCCTGCATTGGAACTGCTAGTGATGATTCTGACATTGTTACACTTGAAGCTCCAAAACCAGAAGAAACTCAGAGTCAGGAGGAAGCTCCAGCTGACGGTGAAGAAGCTCAAAGTTCAGAGGACTTTAACATGGGTTCCTCCTCTAGCAGTCAATATGCGTTTTCCCATCTAGAAACTGGTAAGAGCTATAAATTACTAAGCAACCATGTGCAGAAATGTCACCGCTGAGGGGGGAGAATTGGTCTTGTTGAGTACGTGTCCCAGTATTTGCAGTCTCTAGGACAACTCTAGTTGCCTTAACTCTAAAACATTGTCCAAATGTACGTCTGCAATCTTTTTATC
Source organism: Tauraco erythrolophus (assembly GCF_009769465.1). Taxonomy (NCBI): domain Eukaryota; kingdom Metazoa; phylum Chordata; class Aves; order Musophagiformes; family Musophagidae; genus Tauraco; species Tauraco erythrolophus. The sequence goes on along the minus strand of NC_141478.1, from coordinate 14,875,383 downwards.
CGAAAACGTTCTCTGCCGTTAAGTGTTTACTATTTACATTGGAAGTAAACTTCTAGCATATTTTGGAGAATTAAAATTACTTTTAGTTCATAGAATAATTGTAGGTTTTCTCTTGACAGTTTTTTTGGCTTTTATAGAGTTGGCATAAATAACTAACAGCTGGGAGAGAATCGATTATTGAGTCCATGAGGACTAATAGCAGCATGACTATGAAATCTTTTTGCTTATATTCATAGCTATGTAGAATACCTATATATATATATATATTTTTTTTTTTTAATGATACTTCCAGTACTTGGCAGAAATGCAACACATAATATTCAGGAGGAAGGATATGAATATTTGGCCAAACAAAAACCAACAAAACCCCAACAAACCTGAATAAAAAAAACTTAATGTTGTGTTACTCTTCTGTAGTTCCCTAGTCTTCCTTTTAATTCTGTTTAGCTGCTTATTTGTAATTTCAAATATTACAATCCATTGGAATCAGAAAATGACAGCTTAGCATCTAATTATGACCAGTGATGATTCGTAACAAAGCTGTTGCATTCTTTAAGTCTTCTGAATGACTTGACTTAATTTTTAATTTAAAACGTAGTTGACTGTTTTCTTTCAGGGCTGAGTTCTAAAAATGGTGTTTATTTTTTGTTTTTCCCTCCCCTCCCCTCATGTTTTTTTTCACACAAAAGTCAGTTGGCTGGAGAAGCTGAGGAAGATTCCTGGTTGTGTAAGGGGATGGGGAAATGAGGTGAAAGAGCATGTGTCTCGCAGTCTTCCTTTCCAAGGTGGTGTGATTAAATTTGATCAGCTTGTGTAAAGCTGATTGCTTATGGCTTGCATGGAGTGTTCTTAAAATTATCAGTAGTGATCTGACTTGATCTTATAGTAGTGATATTCCAAACAGATGCTGAAAGCCAGTCCTCACTGAAGAATTTGGCAAAGCTGTCAGTGTTTTATTTGCTTTTTTGAGATGAAAATGTTACACTTACATGTAAATTTGGAATGGGCATCAGTAAGCTTTGGTAGTACATCTTAATATGTGTGCTTGACCGTTTAAATGAATGGGTGCTGTTGGATTCCAAATCTGTGTGACTGGCTAAAAGAATTTCTTCCTTCTAACTTAAGCTGATTTCAGCATGGTCTTCAGCGCTGTGTGTTTGATTGTCTTTACAGAAAATGTCTGAAGTACTTTTGCATTTATTTTAAATGCTAAAGTTTTAGCAGTCAAAATTTTCATGCCACTTTTTGGCAAGGAAATCTTTGCCGTCAACTTCTTGTTGAGTTTTCTATTGTTGGAAAAGTATGAGCTTCAGATTTCCTAATGTACATACTAAAACATTCTACAAGGGTTTTCTACCACTTTTACTTGCAAACCAATTTCTCTTCAGGCTGTCTTCACCATGCAAACAGAAATGTTGCAGTATTGCTTCATGAATGAAGTTAACTAGTGGGAGCACTCACATACTGAAATAAACTGCATCTAGGCTTGAGACATGTCTGTGCAGAAACGTCAAAGCAAATGACATTCTAACTGACGTTGTTACTTCATCTGGTTTCTAGTGTAGATCTGACACTTCAGAATCGTAGATGAAGCCAGAATTTTTGGCTGCTACTGCAGTCATGCTTTGTGTCATTTATCCTCCTTTTCATCCTGTGAATGTTAGAGTACAGCTTTGTACTGAATTCTTAGAGCAGCTGTAAGGTAACGTCATTCTTGCCTGAAAGTGTAATGCCAGACAACTTGCCATTAAGTGCTTATGAATGGCTCCAAGTGTCTTACAGTTTTTTCTCTTTGCTTTTTGATTGTCTGGTTTGTTGTGTTGGTTCCCCCCCCCCGTTTCTTATACTTTGCTGTCCAGTGTATATCAAAGAATTTCTCATTTGGCTGGAAGCAGCTTGTTCCTTAACCACTTTGGTATTCCATATGTGTAAGATTCTTTGGTTGTTGAAAAAACCCTACAAACCAAATAAGCAATAGTAACACCTGTCTTATTAATTATGTTCTATGTAATCACTTATAATGTCTGACCTCTACCTTCTAGTAAAAATACCTCTCTCCTGACTAATTTCTCATTGTCCAGGGTTGAGGAGGTATACATCTGCTGAAATGACTGATTATAAAATAGTGTCCTTTTCTGCCAAGCTGTATAAATTAATTTAAGAATCTGCATGTCAAGTAGCTGTTTAAGTGGTTTGTCTTTATTGCAATGTCTGCTTGGTCAGTCTGTTTTGATTAACTGACTAAAATGTTGGGTTTTTTTTGACTAAGAGGGCAAGTTACCTTTATTGCAGAGCTGTTGCTTGTCCATGGAGTCAGAAATTAGACATGTGTTCCAGATACTAATTGGTAATCTTTTCTGGGGTTGATGCAATCACTTCTGTGAAGTTGGAATTTATTTTCAGAGAAGAATCTTTTCTGGTAATGCTTTTTGTAGGTAATGGCTAGCACTGCTTGGCATTCTTGTCTATTCAGTGATGTGTGCACGGCTTTGCTCAACAGATGATCTTCAGTTGTGAAATGTTCAAGGACAGTAACTCTGTATTTATATTTTTACATTTGAGTGGTGATCTCTGATATGGGAATGAACCGTATTTCTAGCAGGGGCATTAGCATTGTGTAATTGCAGGCATCAAATTTAGAGCGATCTGAGCAAGAGCACTTTGTCATGTGCTGGAGGCTTCATTGGTCACGTTGAATCTATTTCAGGCATGTGAATTAGGTACATGAGCATAGATATTTGAAAGCTGCTTTTTTTGCAGTGCTACTGCTTCCCCTTGATGTTTGTCTTATGCTTGAAAATGATGCTTTCAAAGGAGGGAGATTAAATAATCGTTACTTACGTACTGGATTATATAAATTTATTTACAGTACATGCAGCAAGCATGCGTACCGCTAATAGCAATAAGCAATTACAGCTCTGTTGTTTTCCCAATTATAATACATGGCTTTTGGGTCACAGGAACATGAACATAAAAGTGGTATCATATAGCATTTCTGTAAAATGCTATTTAGAAGATATTTATGTATGATTAGAATTTGTTCTTCTCTCAAATTGTGGCTGATTCAACCTTATTATTACCTTTCGGTCAGGTGATAGAAGTGTTTTGTATTCAGAGGGTTAGAGAGGGACAAACACAGAAGCACCTGAGTGGTTCTTTTCCTGTACAGTAGTGGTTGAAAATTATTTTTTTGAAAGGTAGGTAAAGATGTTAATAGGTAGTATAGGGTAGATACTAAAAGTAAACCAAACTGCAGATTTATTTAAATATGTAAAGCAAGGCTTTTTTTGGGTATTTGTAATACCTACATTAATGGAACTTTAATGGAATTTTGTCTGCAGCTGCATGTAAATCACTGTTTTTCGAGATCATATAATAAAATCATGTCTGTCTTTTAGGAGGTTTTCATTTAGCAAGCCTTTCTGTTGCTCTTTTGTTGTTAAATAGTTCAGTCTCAGTATCTGTAAGGGAAGGAAAACTGAATTCTTAACTTTTCTGCTTCACAAGAATTTGCAGAGGCAGTACATGTAGGTGCTTTAAGAGGCAAGACTGTCTGAGAGAAAAACTTTGTAATGAATGAATGATAAGGTATGGGGAAACGCCATACGTTTTTTTTGCTGATAATTTCTTGATTCTCTATCTTTTCCTTTTAAAAATTAATTTTTAACTTTGGAGATAAAGCATTCCTTGTGTAATATCCAGCATAAACTGTCACATTGAGATTTTTTTTTTTAATTAATGTTCTCTAAGATAAATGCCAAATATGTTTTGCATAAATGTGATGGATTTTAGAACTCAAATTGATTTTTAAAGCAAAAAATAAATGCATTTTAAAGACTGTTGTATGTTGGTTTTCAGTTTTTTCATCTCAGGCTAGCAATGAAGAATCGAGTAGTGATGAAACTAGTGATCAGTCCAGTCCCGCAGTACGAAAACGTCGGGCTAAGAAGAGGCTGATCTCTAGCTCTGAGGCTGAGGGTGGGTCACCTGCTGAACCAGAGTCTGAACCTCCCAGAGAAGAGCAGCACAAACGCCAGTTCAGTAGCGGCCTTAACAGATGCATCATACTGGCTTTGGTGATTGCAATCAGCATGGGCTTTGGACACTTCTACGGTGAGTGTATAGAAAACAGAATACACAGAATCGGTATCTTACATAACAAATACCATTGTACTGTGACTCTGATTATTTTTTTTTTCCCCTCTTGTTCTCTGCTAACAATCTATACTTAAAAATGAGAAACAGCAACTGCTAATACATGGATAATATAGAGAGGCCTTTCAGTGGTGCAATTGTATTTAATATAGACTACTTTAATTTTAAAGTAAATAAAAAGAAATTAATTTTGATTGTCCTTCCAGATGGAAATTTCTTGTTCTTATAATGCAGTGTGTACTCTTAGTTTTTCACATCTTTTCTTTTAAAAAAAATTTGTGATAGCACTGATCATTCCCAGCAGCATTCAGAGTTATTTCAGGCTTTTGTCCCATATGTATTCATCTGGTAAATGTAAGACGTTTTTTACAGGAGTTTATAGTATCAATATTTTTTGAAAACTTCAGTGGAGAAAGATGCACTGTAGCTGTCCTTGCAATTCCAGAGTGGTTTAGGGGATCCAGGATAGCAGCATTTTTATGTGTTCAGTGTGTTGCCTAAAGTTAAGTATTACACAGATAGTTACTATGTTTAACAGAATAGCAGAAATAATTACAGATCTAAATCTATGTAGTGCAATCCTGATCTTCTAAGATACATGTGTTACATGATAGAGTGCGTGTATTTTTAATACTAATTTTTCCTGAGTAATTTTATATGAAAATGTGTCTTCATAAGAAGACTCGTGATTCAGTTTGAGACTGAGAGTATGATTCTAATTGGATTTGGTTTTGACTGACTGTTAGGGGTCTAAAATTTGACACTTATTTTGAGATCTATACTAATTTTTGCTCAACCCTGATTTTGTTTTATTTTTGTTCTTAGGTAAACATGAAGGTAAGAGTCATGAGTGATGTATTGTGGATGCTGTGCTTGCATTCAGATTTACTTTTTAAATAGTGTGTGTGCACATGCATCCCTATATGTATGCATACTTACATTAAAAAAAAATCTGAAGAATTGCTAGTGTATGCAGGATTATAGGAATGACTAATCTAGTTATGTAAAATACTTTTTATTTAGCAGCTGCAGCTTGTAGTAGCTGGTGTAATAACTGACTGATGTATATTGGCATGCCAGAAGCAGAGAGGAGCACAATGGCTAGACCAATCCTTGATAGTGCTTTGTGATGGTAACTTGAGGTTTCAATTCTGTTCATCTTTTTACTGTGTTTAAATTGGATTTAATGATAAATGCTATCCTTGTAAAGAACATTGAGATCTACAGATGAGAAATAGATTTTAGAAATGTACTCTGTGTCATATCTTTATTAAGGGATTCGCTTTGACTCGTTCACTCATTGAATCTATATTTCTAAATAAAAATTGTCATCACTGATGACAGTGATGACAGCATTCTCAGCAGAAAGAAAGCAATTGTGTGGCTTTGGTTTTTGCTTCTTCAAGTGAAAGTTCTTCATGGTTATGTGATAACTAATCTTTCTACCACTAGAAAGGAAATCAAACTCTGCTTTCCATCTTCCTCTTCAATTTTTTTTTTTTTTTTAAAAAACAACAAACTTGCAAGGAGAAATCCAACTCCCTAGAGGACTACTTTGCATTTTTGTGATTCAGCCCGGAATGAATGTTTTCCGCAACAGCCTTTTAATGCTAGGCTGATTGTTGTGTTAGAGGATTGGAAAGGGTTACTTTTTATGAAATTACTTTTTTTGCATCAGTATCAGGATAGTGTTTTCCTGTTAGCTAGAGCTCCAGGTCCCCTTTAAGACTTCGAAAGATGTAGAAAGTAACTAGGATTAGATTTTAATCAATAACTGTATCCTAGTCAGTATTAAACTGAGTTAGCTGGCTTTATGATGCTGTAGGAAAGAGATTTGACAGAGGGCAAGCTTTCCAGGAAGATAGGTAACTGGAAAAGCTAAAGTTAGGAAGCCCTTGCCAGAAGAGTGTCTCCTTGTGGACATTCAGATATTTATTTTTTTTCTTTAACCAAATCAAAGGGGAACATTGCTGTAATGCTAGGGCTTTGAACAGATATTTAAAGAATCTGAAGGATACTGTGACTTAGAGTACCAGCTGGAAACGCAAACCAATTACTGAGGAATGGTACCTCATTATGTGCATTTTCAGTGTCTTTGCTATCCTTTTATGTGTTGCTAAATATAATTTTTCCTTACTGTATCTAAATTATGATTCTTGATAAGGAGAGAAACAGAGTTTAAGTGTGTGTTTTCTGTAACTCAGGTTCCTCTTAATATGAAAACTTTACACTAAATGATGATTTTTCAGAGGCAGTCTTCAGATTCTTAGGATTAATGAACTTAGTTCAAAAGTATGAAACATAAGTATGAAAAACAAATTTACTGTCAGTATCCTTAAATTCATGTATGCAGGGATATGTGCTCATTAAGTGTTCATTAGGACTCTGCAAACTTAAGTCATTGTTGTAAAAACATTGTTTTCCCTTTAGCTGAATTGAACTATTGAGGTCCAACTTGGTTTAACAGAGCATTGTCTGGTTTTAAGTTCATTCTTGACAATACGTTAAATAGAAATTAAGAGAGCACAAAAAATTTATCAGTATAATAGTATTTATAGAATTGCTTCTGTTTAATAGTACCCCCCCTTAAATATGGAAATACAACTATGCATATGCTGCATTAGTTTTTGAAGAAATACTTAAAACTTGCTGTTACCATCTGCTGTAGAGTCAATTCAAGAGAATCTTAAAAGCAAAAAAATAAAAACTACATCAGTGTTAGGATTTACAGAACGTGTATAGGTAGGGAATTACCAGTAAAGAGGTTTTACTTGATGGAAAAAAATAGTGGCTAGTACAGTGAAGATTTTTTTTCAGAAAAATAGTGTGTCTCAGTCTTTCTCTGACAATTGAAAGATAGGATATTCGTGGATACGAATAGGGCCTGCAAATACGAATAGATAGGGCCTGCAAATACTTGCTGCTTTGCAAGCAATGTGTAATAATTATGTTTTTGCATGAAAGTTTAAATGCTGTAATAGTCTCCCTTTTACGCTCAATGGCTTGCATGTTACTAAAAAAAACCAAAGAAATCACATGTATCCTTTCCTGCATAACTTCTGTTTGGTTTGTATGTAACTTATTTCTATGTAGTGTTCCAAAATTCCTTCATTTATTATCATCAAATAAAAGACAGTGAATTTTTGTGTCTGTTCGAGAAATTGTTTATCATCAGAAGAAATAGAATAGCGTGTAACAATCTGGTTTTATAACCTTTATTTTGTTACAGCTGAACAGTTAATAGTAAGTACTGGGCAGAAATTGCAAGGTAAGAATGGTTTTGAATTTGCAGAGAAAATGAAGGTGATGTTTAAGTTCATCTATTCCTCTAACTACTTAATGTAAGTCAGACTATCAAAAGAAGGTTTTTGTCTTTGTAGGTACAATACAGATCCAGAAACGTCAGCAGCTGGTGATGAAGACGCATGAATTAAAGGATATGAAAGATGACCTTTACCAGTGCCAACAAGAGCAAGGAGATGAAGTGCATCATAAAGTGGGGGTAGGTGTGAATTTAGCTGGAAGTCACTGTGTTAGATTCTGTCATTATGTGTGTAATTTACACAAAGTGAAATTAATTTATCACACAAATCCATTACATTTTTTTCTTTAGTAAGTTATTTCTGAGAATGTCACTTTTCTTTCTCCTCAGTTCTTGACAAAGATTTTGTATTTTGATCCATTTTGTTACTGGAATGTGTTTAAACATACCAGTTTTCATGTATGTAGTCTAGGAGTTATCTGGACACAGAGACTCTCTCTCCCTATGACAACGCCAGCTGTCATAACAGCTGAAGTAGAACATTCTGGTAAAAACTATTCCAGGTTGAATCTACAGCTTTTATGAATTCGCTTTTGAAATTGTCAATGGTTATTAATTTTTTACATACTTAACCTGTACTTTTAGTTTTTTACTGTTTGATCATTGAGAGGAGATTAGGGAATGCTGTGTGTGTCTCTTTTTTTTTTAAGATTTCTTTTGTGTTGCTGATAGCAGCATTTATACATAATTCAGTATGTTTAGTTCTAGAGTTTGTCAAGCATGCCAAGAGACTGGGGAGATCCTTTTGTGCTAGGATATAGTTACATGAACATGTATTTTCAGCAGCAAATTTAGTTCAAAATCAGTTTCTAAATTTCTGCCCGAACTGTTGAATGCCATTGCTTCTGCTAATGTATTTGGTTTCGTAATCTGTAACCCAGTTTGCTGAACATAAATCAACAGCAAACACGCACATTTTCACTTCCTTTTAAGATGGATCAATTCACGTACCCAGTGTGCTATCTTTCAGCTAGTTAAACCAATACAAGCGAGGAGTGATGACCTCTGGCTGGAAGGGGGAGCCTCTCACATGGTCTTTGTTGCCAAGAAAGCGTTGGTGTGTATATCTGAGATAAACAAACTAGGTCTATTTTTGCATCTTGCTGCAACATGTGTCACTGCATACAAAATGATAAGTAAACTCTGTCTGGGATACTGTGGTCTTTCATCTTTCTAGCTGAAATTGTAACAATTCTAACTGTATTTTTGCTTGGGTTTTTTTTGTTTGTATTAGTCACTCAAGGGAGATCTTGCCACATGTTTGACCTCTACTGAGGTGGAGAAGAAATCCTTTGAATCTCAAAAAAAAAGTCTTACTGCAGAAAATCAGCACTTAAGAGAATCTCTAGAGAAGGAAGAAAAAGCTTTGGCCTCACTTCAGGAAGAATTAAGGAAGCTAAGACAACAAATTAGAAACTTAGAAGATAAAGGTACTAGCGCTGAGTCTATTGTGATGGAAAATCAGAAACTGAGGGAACATTTGGAGGAGGAAAAGCAAAGAAACCACAACTTTCTCAGGCAAAAGGAAACACTCTTTGCAGAGGCACAGATGTTAAGGAGAGAACTGGACAAAGAACGTCATGTTACAGAAGCTCTGAAAAAAGAACTGGAACGGTTAAGTTCTCGCCAAACACCTGACAGTGCTGATGGTGATACATTAAGAGAAAATCAAGAAATAGAAACTCTGCGAGAAAGACTAGTAGAACTAGAAAAAAAGCTAAACTTTGAGCAACAGCGCTCTGACTTATGGGAGAAGCTGTATGTTGAAGTGAAAGACCAAACTGAAAAACAGGAAATGAATGAAAAGGGACAAAAGAAAGGTGCTAAAGGGCAAAGTAAGACGAAAAAGAAATCTAAGGAATCATTTTTTGGTTCTGTTAAAGAAACTTTTGATGCCATGAAAAATTCCACAAAAGAGTTTGTAAGGCACCATAAAGAAAAGATTAAGCAGGCTAAAGAAGCAGTGAAAGAAAACCTGAAAAAATTCTCTGATTCCGTAAAATCTACATTCAGACACTTCAAAGATAGCACAAAAACCATCTTTGATGAAAAAAAGTCAAATGGTAAAAGACATGAGGCAAACAAAAAAGCTCGAACTTTTTACCGAGAACATAACTCTTATGAGAATCTGAAGCACATGCACTACAGGGGACCTAACATGCCAAAAGAATTCAAAGATGGAAGAAAACATCAGTTTACAGCTTTTTCAAAAGATACAGATTCACAGAAATGTCTCAATGATCCCTTGTGTAATAGAAAACATCAGTTTGTCCTAAAGGGCTGCTCTGGTATTTTTGAATGTGCTCATCAAGAATTCATTAGTCTCTTTAACAGAGTGTCGGATCCTATCAGGGTGGATGAATTTCATCGGCTCATGAAAAAGTATTTGCAACAAGTTGTACATAACTTTCATCACTGGAGAGAACTAGAAAATTTCATCGATAAGTTTTTTCATAATGGGGTATTTATACACGACCAGATGCTGTTCACTGATTTTGTTAATGATGTCAAGGATTACCTGGAAGATATGAAGGAATACCAAAATAATAATGAAAAGGTTTTTGAGGATTTGGACAAATACATCTACAGATACTACTTTCATTATGATAATCTACCCCAGTATGGACCCAGGTTTGTTTCCATGTTTCCTGAACTTGTCAACGCAATGAAGTAGATTTTGTAAAGACAGCTAGTGTCCTTGTTCTAGTAGGTGGTCTTCTGGTGTGTATGCGTTTGTGTATACGCATATATCTACGTTAGAAGACTTTCTGAAGGACTCAAGGGAAATACTAGATTGTTTTATATATATAAAAGTAGATCTGTACTACCTTCTATATACATTTTGTGTGTGTGCCATGTTAGTTTGGGAGGCACTACAGACCCACTGCACATAGCACAATTAGTATTTCTACCGAGTTCTTTAGAAAACTGCATAACTGCAAGGATTACTTTAGACTGAACAGCTATGATTGCCCATCTGATAGAATGAATAACTGGCTCAGAAGGAGCATTAACTGTGACTTCCTTGTTGTCCTTCCCTGAATGAGAAGGTTTTGGGATGTATTTGAGCAGTTTCTAACGTCTTGTTCGGCTCGTGTATTCGCTACTGGCTTTTCAGGAATTTCCCTGCTCCCTTCTAGCTTAGTGTAATACTGAGTCTGTATGCCCAAGGCGGAGCTGCTGAGATGGCAGACTAGTTCACATCCTAACCCTGACTACGTTTGGTTCAGACCTGCTTACAAAGGTTCTTGGCACGAATTGTTTCCTACGTTACTTTCCTGTATCTAATGGCATTTTCAGGGATTCTGCAGTGGTTGTGGTATGCTGCCTGGTTGGCCCAATGGAGCTAGATATGTTGGACTGTTTCTACTGCGCAGACTTTGGTGAAAGAAAATTAAGCAAGCAGCCTTAATATATTGTGTGGAACTTGCTCTTTCTGTAAAGCTTATGATTATATTTTATGTGGCTTGTAATATCATTGCTGTTACAAAATTGGCTGTATAGTCCCTTGTACTAATGTTTATTCTGATCAGGTAAGAAAAAGTGTGATATATTAACTAGTTTATAATACACAAGAAGTTGTCCTTGTAGACATAACAGAAATTTTCCCTGTGCTGGTATTGAGTGCAGAGCATATTTAGTATTTAGATCAAGGTGCATGCAGTTCTTCAGTCAAGTTTTTCTTTTGGACTTGTATTGTTTATTATTTCATGTGTTTTATTGCAGCGGGAAGTCTGAATACTTTAATGGGGTTACTAAATATTATCTGAGGTAGTACTTTCTCTTACTAAAAGTTGAACCACAAGGATGATAACTCCAATTATCAGCTACCAAGTAGCTTTCATAATGTGTAGTTTTGGCAAACACATGACATAGGTTTTATGGTTTTATTTATAGTGCAAGTACTTCTTACTCAATTGTTACTAAAATGAACTTTTTAAAAAATTACTTAATTTTTGAGTGCTTTAATTCAGCTTGCAGAAAACAAGAATTTCAAATTCATTTAATGATGGTATTATACAGAAGTTTGTATCATACTGAGGATGAAAATAGCGTTAACTCAGCTTAGCAGAAGGCTAGAAACCCTAGTCCTAAGGTAACAGCATGTAGCATAATGGGACTGGTTGCATCAAAAACTGAAACAAGTGAGCAACAGTGCTTTGTCAGTGCACCCTCTCTCTGTGTAAATGTATACATGAAAACCTCTGAAGTGCCCATGTTTACACAAAGCAAGGGTCTGTAAAGTTTTGACTATTTTTATAGAGCAGAATGTAATAGAATAACTGAAAAATAGACTGAGATCTCACTCAAGTGTCACAGTAGGGATAATCAAACAGCTGTTTACTTGGCTTTATTCTAAAAAGAACTTTGGGCAACTAGCTACAAAGCATTTTTATTTTTAGAAAGGCTGTACTTCAAATATTTCACCTTACTGATGATTTAAACAAACAAATAAACCCCACCTCCATTTTGCTTAGAAGAGAAAGGACGACTTAATTCTGTTTTCTTTTCAGTCAACCTCAGCATGTTAAAAGCTGTTCTTGACAATGTAGTTGTGTTTCAAAATGCTTTTAGAGAGATGCTTTCATAAGAGTAGTAATAAGCTTTTGTTTCCTCCTTGCAGTCGACCCAAAAGGCCTTCTTTTACACAAACTGAAAATTCCAGACATGAAAAACAAGCTCAGAAGTACCACCACCGCAATAAAAGAGAAGGTAAATGGCATAAACATGGTCGCACTAATGGAAGACACATGGCAAACCTTGAAATAGAATTGGGGCAATTACCCTTTGATCCAAAATACTGAGTAATTTATGGTAAAAATAAGATTAGAATTAATAATTCACGTCCTCTCCGGAAACTAACTGTTTTTCAGCAAAGCAGCAAGATGCAAGTTTTTTCTCTAAATAATTTGATTTTTACACCTTTTTGTTAAATGGCAGAAGTCAAGCTTTCTAATTTGCATATTCTGTACTGTTGCTTTAACTGTTCTTTGGAAATGATGGTAGTTTGGGTGCCAGCAGTATTGTTGCAGAAACTAAGCATGCAATGACTCGTGTATGAAAAATATGCTTAATTGCATTCCATTAGCGTAGCTCAAGCTTGAGTCATGCACAATGTACCAATAATTAACTCCAGTGTTTGATAGACTAACTTCATCTCATCCTTCAAAAAATAGGCCTATATTATGGTAATGTATTTGTTAGTGTTTTGTAATCCTATACTTGCTGCTTGTTTTTGGGGTGGGGTTCAAGAGCCTGTTGAATTGTGAAGAATTTGCTGTGCTGCATTCTAATCAGCTTGCTGATTTAAGCACTTGAAATATCTTGCATATCTGCATATTGTAGAAGAAAAATAAAGAGACATTGTTGGTAAAAGTCTTTATTTATAAAACAAACCTAGCATAGCTGTACAGTTCTATAAAAATGGTCCAGTCTTGTCTAATTTCTTATTGTTTAAGTAGTCACATAGCAGCTTTGGTCTTCCTGATGTTTTCTGGTGTTGTAAAGTAAGTCAACACCCCCACCCTGCCATACTGCTACTGAAGCTGCCTTCAGGAAGAGGTGTCGGTGTTTCCAGGCACCCAGTGGCTGTCCAATTAGACCTCCCCATTTGACTTACCCTGTTTCAGACTCACTACTCTCTCCTTTCTTCAGTACAAGATCTTCTAAGCATAGCAATGCTGTGCAAAACTGATCTCATTAGGTCTTAAGTCTAGAAACTGATCTTCAGGTATGATTCATTTCATTTATTTTTCCTGTAGACGTAGATATGGCTTCCAACTCGTCCTTGAGGTACATGAGTGTGAAAGATAGTGGCTGTTTTCTCATAGCCCCTTAAAGCTAGAAATGATGATATTTCCTGTAAATGAACATACATTAGTTTCTAGTCAGAAAGTGTAGTTGGGAGCATAAGAACAGTCTTCTGAAAACCATCAGTTCAACTGTCCCTGGAAGTTTTATCCTTTATTTTAGGAAAGACTGCTAGAAAAAGAGGTACCTATCCTGTTTGATCCTGTCCAGAGGGGATGTTCACCAGACACTGTTGTTTGAGTACATGGACTTCATAAAAGAATTGAGATGAAAAGGTACTCTGTCTGCAGGTGTTTTTGCTTGTAATTGTTGCTTAAGCATATGGTTCTGGAAACAGACCACACTTTTGTTCTAATATGGCTTCAGAATTCCATCAAACATTACTTTATGGCGTGTAGAAGTCACACAGAGGAGAGGGTATACCTGAACACTAAGCCTATATATCACTGGAATGGTATCTATACTATATTATGGGCTAGAAGGTCCAATTTTCATTTAAGCTTTAAAAAGTTATGGACAACAATTTTCAACAATCTTAACTATAACTCTCCCTTAATTTGTTTTGTAACTTGACCTGAAAAATAGTTTGTTCCATCTTGCAGTTACCATACCTGTTCTAGCACACTGAAGAAGATCAAGTGACTGGGCAATAACGTATCATTGTAAAACTCCTTATTAAGCCAGCCAAGCGGATTAGAGTAAAACACATCAGCTTCATCGATATAGCTTCCGTTTCCAGTTAGGTCTGGGGGACACTGAAGGAATCTCATTTTTAGAGGACAGTGAACATGACTAAGGAGAAAACCAAAACAAACACTTCAGGATAAACTGAACAGTAGCTAAGATTTGAAATCATTCATCACTTAGATACCTCTGTCAAAAGCAAAAGTGAATAATTACTTTTCTTCCCCCCAGAGTTGTATTTTCTTCCCTTCTGTACTTCACATGAAAGCAAAAGTGGAACAAGTGGAGTTGGCTCCAAACTGCTGTGACTGTTGTTAGCAGTTCACAGAAAGCAGATTTATCTTAATAAAAATACCATCTGTGTAACACGAGTTTCTTGAAAAGGTACTTTTCCATACCAGCCTCACTGTTTATATCTGCTTTAACGTTTTGTTTACTTGCCAGGATCTGTTACAAACTTTTTGGAATAGTGACTTCAGTCATTGTATACTGTAAATACATTTTTTTACTCTCTAGCAGCAGAAGTAAAGGTAAAATTAATGCATTTTGACTGTAACAATTAGTCTTTAGTTTTGCTACAAAAGTTACCATAATGAAGCAGTATGAATTCTTTCAGAAGTCATAAGACTTACTGCAAATCCTCATACAAAGCTGTTTGACAAAAACTGAATAAAGCTTAGATGCTGAATTTTATTCTGTGGTGTAAGCATTTGGCTTATTTCCCGTATTCATTTTGTATTAACTGTATGAAAAATCAAAACTCTTCCTGTATACATCCATGCATCTCAATTTATTGAGCTTAGGGAAAAAAAAAATTAATTTTGCTTAAGTGCATGGATTTTAATGTAGTACACTGTTAACTTTTAATACCTGTAAAATGGAGTAGAGTGGCACGGCATCATGATGAAGACAAAAGCTTGTGACTGGTAAGAGGTATCACAGAGTTGCTGTACGTGACTCATAACATCAAGAGAGCCTCGCTGGTGAATCAAGCCTGTATACAGGGCTGGGAGTAAGTTTGATAAAAGCAGAAAACTTGCTGCAGATTTCTTCCATGCTTTCAGGTGTTTCAAAGAGTATCCTGAAGAGATGTTTCAGTAAGTTTTAGAGATAAATAATAACAGTTCCACACAGTATTTTTGAAAGTACCATAACCTACTGGAAAACTATTATTCAGTTGATAGCAGAACCTTGCTTTGAGGAATTTTAATACAGTGTTCTTTCAATCTTTACTCTTTAAATGGAAATTCAAAAGTTAGACTTTACCCTTATTAACTCTTGGATTTAACAGTGTAAATGTTAACCCCATACCTGTCTTTTGAAGTATAGAAGTACAATTTCAAAGCCAGTGCTTTGTCTCTAATTTAGAGCTTAATTTTAATGTCTTGTGGGGGGAAAAAAATTGTCCATTCAGTAGTTTGGATGAATGATATGTGGCAAATTACTGATGTGTTCTGATTCATGCGTGTCCAAGTAGAGCCAGAATAAATGATAACTACATGTGCTTTGGTATGGCTATGTTACTCTTTTTCTCCAACATGCTGGTAGCTACAGCATTCCCTTACTGTTACTAATTTTTGAGCTACTATCCTTGGAAAAGCTTACTCCTTCATTGTTTCCCATCTCCTACCCTGCTTTTCTTGAATGAGCCAGTAATAGGAAGAGACATTTCTCCTGGTGAGAGATAGCTGTATAAACCTGTTTCTCACAACCACAACTTAGATGAACCTGGCACAGAACACAGCTTCATGTTGCAGCCAGTCTGGAAACCCTTATTAAGTCAGGTGCTTTGTCAGTATTAGGAGATAAAAATATTTTATGCAGCCTGTCTCTGTGACCACCTTTATTGAATCACAAGGAACAAGTTAGAATAGGCCTGCTTCAGAAGTCAGTAATGAGTAAGTTAAATTAGTCTTCAGTTGGTCTGTTCTGACAAATTGCAGATCTTTATCTCAGATGAGAACAAAGTCCACTAATCAGTCTGTGGTTTAAACACGGGTGGAAACATTCTATTATAAGCTTTTTTTTTTTTAACTGCTTTTGTGAGACACTCTTAGCTTAATTTTAAGTGTGCTTGGAAATGACTGTGAAATTCATGTGGGTTTTTTTTTGTTTTATTTATAATGTTTTGAGCAATTTAAAGACCAATTTGTAATCACTGAGTTACCAGAAATAACTTTTGTCATTTTTTTCTTTACTAAAGTATCCAAACAGATGATAATGAGCTGTTGATAAATTGAGGAGGTGACCTCATTCCCTTATAGACATGATAGTTAAGAGGGATTATTAAATAAAGGAAGTGATCTGATTGGAATTTTTCTTCATGTGAGAGAACTGATTGATCTTAAATCTGCTATTGAACTGAACGTTGAACTATGCCAAGACATGCTACATGTTTGGTCTCAGCAGACAGCAAAATTATTGAAATAAGATTTGCTTCTGTTCGGACTAGCAAAACAGATTAAAGAAAATGACAATTTTCATTGATTCATCTGTTTTGAACTTGCATTTAAACTAAAACTATACAGCTTCATTGTTCTAGAAGTGTTAATCTTTCCTTTGTAACTTTTCAGCATGCTAGACTTTACATCATGATTTTACTTTTCCTATAGATATACTAGTGTAGTTAATAGCTAGTTTTGTAACATGTAAAATACTTCCTTATTAGGCTCTTTTCTGTGTTACAGAGAAAAAAACATACAAAAAACCCAGAAAAATAGGTAAATACTTTAAAAGTTTCTGTTAAAGTATCAGAAAAATCTTAATTGGCATAAGCAATATGCTTTCTAGTTCAAACTGTGGACAGATTGTCTCTATTAAATTTTTGAGTTAACCACATTAGTTTAGGGACCTTATTCTTGTTTAACAAATTCGCTGTACTATGCCTGAAGGAAAAAGCCATCACATGAACTGCTGTAAAACTTCTGTGGGAAGTAGCCTCCAGCTAGTGGTTGGTCAAAAGCAGACAGAAAACTAGCATTATCTACTAACATACCTGAATCTAGAAAAGGATAATTTTAGGTTTTGAATACTTTAATTTTTTTATTGCATTCATCAAGCATATTTGGCAGAAGCAGGTGAAAAAATACTACAAAGGAGCCAAGGAACAAACTTCAGTGTAAGGGTGGCATTGCTGAAAAGTTAGAGTCACTCAGGCAATTTTCCTATTTTTTTGCATGAAGTACTTTGATCCATGCTAAAGATTCTCCAGCTGTACATCAGTGACCTGGTGTTCCTCATCTTCCTGTACGCCCCAGCAATAATAAAAGGTTAGGCTAGTTCTAAGAATCTTTTGTCAAATACCTATATTGATGATTAACAGTCTCTCTTTCAGTAAAAGTCATACACAGGGAAGGTTGCAAGATGTTTGAAACCAATGCTTACCACAAAAAACCATGCAAAATGGTAGTACTGGATAGATGAACCTGAATTCTTTATGGCTCAGCATGCTGTAATAAAACAAATATAATACTACAGTGAGAAAGTTAAATGCATCAGTTCTGTTGACAAAATATATTTTAGGGCATGGAGGACTAGAAGAAAAGCACTTGCATGTCCTAAAAATCTTTTGGCATTGAAGCAGTTTAGAGTAAAAATGCCAATTGTCACTTTTTAAGAGCATAATAAGTACATTCAAATTAAGATTATTTGCTCAGTTTATACCAAGCACTAATAAAAGTACCTGCCTACTGCTCTAGCAATTAAGTGGTCTGGTTCTATGACTACTAAATATAACTTAGGTAGTGCTTCACCGATTTGTTTTCTGTAATAGAACAAAAAGTGTGGATAGTAAGCTAAGATTGAAGTACATGTTTGTATCTAACAAAGTAACATTCACCTCTGCTAATACAAATGTACACAATTTCCCATGACAACTTCTGGGGCCTTTTTGGGATGACTGCAAGACTTGTGTCATGGGAGTGAAACAGGTTCTTACTAGACTAAGGGAGACAAAAAAGGCCTAAAACCAAAAGAGCTATATCCAGTTTTGAGTTGGACTGAAAGAAGAGATGGCATTTGTGGCCTTGCTACTGTTTTGCTGTATTCTGTTATTACTGTAGTATTTATTAATTTGCTTTATCTTTTCTTGCCTGAAAGTATCTCGTTTAATCTGCCATTAATTCTGATGCTTTAGAAACAGCTTACCTTCTCTTCTACTTCTCAGCTTAAAATAAGACATACAGTCCTATGATAAATTTTGAGAGCTGTGTTTAGACTTGTGAATGGAGTAAGTTTCAGAGGCCTAAGACCCTCTCATCTTACTGGGGATGTATTAAAGAACCAAAGGAAATGATATTTTCATTAATAAGCACCCAGTAAACACAGTTTTCAAACTAGTTCTGTTGTTGCTTAAACACTTGTTAGGTGACGAAGTGTTTGGTTTTTTTTACCTTTTCCATTGAATTTCATGCTGAATTATTTTATTCTTTAAGGGTCGAATAAATTATAAAAATGTGTACGGTAATAATACAAGTAGTAGTATTACATGAAATTCTAGAAACTATTGTACAATTGACTTCATTTCTTGGAGTATTTGAATAGTTTAAAGTCTTCTATCACTTAACCTGAATACTATGCTTTTTTGTTCTAGAGAGGACATGAGGTTTAAAAAGAACACAACCAATGAAAGGGAGTAGTTATGCTTAAGAGAAATTACCTGTATACCACCACTGTCCAAATCACTGCCATTAGAAAGATGCGATACCTTTTCGGTGTCAGCACACAGCCATGAATAAAGAAAGGCAGATGGGTACCCAAGATGACTGGTAGTCCCTGGGTGAAGTACCAATGCCAAGGATGAGATCCATAAAACGTTCCCAAATTCTGCAGCACGTTGAATTTCAAGAAGTTCAGCTGAACTAGTACCCACTGGGAGATTTAAGGGGGAGGGGGTTAGAAAAAGTTAAATACAAATCCAAAGTGAAAACCAGCAGCTAAATTTAATTACAGAGTCATCACTGGCCTTACATAATACAGCATCTTTATTGATACTTACGTTTTTTTCTACTAAGACTCATCACAGACTTGCTATATTTAGCAATTACACACAGTTTAAGTTTTGTTGTTTGTTGATAACTTGATTTACTGAGAGCTGAGCATACTGATTTTAAGTAACAGTCTGACATTTAAAATAACCGAGAAGTCAGTGTTTAAGGATTTATGGCTTAGGATATGTTTAGAGATCATAGGCCAGACACAGAAATAACAGAAGTTAGAGATGGACATCCGTCCATGCTAAAATCCAACCTTTTTCTTGTAAGTCAAGTTTAAAGCAACTTACCTCACCAAAAAACACACGGTCAATTATTAAAGAGGTTCCTACTGTGACCAGTCTGCAAAAATGGAAAATTAGTTGCACTGATATTGCCTGGATTACTTTTGTATCAGATTCTACTCTTCTCCAAATAGTGGTCAAAACTCCCTGAATAGTTATTCCTAATCTTTTTTTGAGAGTATCCATACTCATGGCTGTCTTACAGTGGCCAGTTGCCATCATCTGGCATTCTTGGCACAATCCCACATTACGCTGGAATGCTGTTCATGTCTTATCCTCATATCTTCATGAAATCATCCCTAGTGCTTTTTTCCAGCATGTATGTTAATTTAAAGGAAGCGTGTCCCTCCTTTGAACTTTTGCAAAAGGACTCTATATTTTTTTTTTTCCCCCACATGAAGTCAGCTTTTTTGGATTGTCTGCCTTTGCGGTGGTAAAATCAATCTTAAGGTATAGCTACGCACTGAAGAGTTTAAATTCAGAAAGAACTTACCCAATTGGAATGCAGTTGCGTAGGATAAGGTCTGCTTTCCTCTGTTCTTGCAAAAAATGACTAAAGACCAAAGGTATCCATGGGATAACAGCAGTGGGACGAATAACAATTGCAAGTGCTACCAAAGATAAATATTTGCAACTAGAGGGAGGGAACATAAGAAAAACAGAAGTTTATCAAAGGGTTTGGTCAATTTTTTTGCAGACAGTGGCATTTCAACAATTTAAATACTGTCATGTCTCTGACCAAAAGTTCTTCATACTGCAGATAACTTTGTCTCAGTACAGGTACTCTGTTTTGCTTGGAAGGCTGCCAACTATGTAATTGCTTTATTAGCAATGGAGTTGCTAACTAGAAGCACATACTTGCTTGTAAATAGATAGCTGGTGAAAAAAGTTGTGACCACAAATTCACCTATTTCCAAAACCAAACAAGCTTTTGTTATCTTTTCCCAAGTTACCACAAATTCCAGTCCTTTAAATTAAAGTTTCCCATAAAGTGGTACTTTGTGTAAGGGAACTGGAGAACAGTAATTTTATATACCAGCTGTATCACGGCTTCAAAAAAATTTTTAGAGAAAACATCACAACGCTGTTCCTTCCAAGATCTGGAGCTGTTGCTACACGAATGAGGTGGTTTTGGTTGCCTTATATTTTAAGATAAAAGTTAGCATTTTAAACAGTATCAGTAGACTGGTGTTATCCCAAGCCAAAAATCATCAGTACTGTTAGTAGAGAGTTTCTCACCTGCTCCCCATCTTGGAACCTTTTATCGGATAGTAGGAAAGAGCAAAAATGGTAAGGAGAGTTTCCATGGTGTTTGTTAGAGTTCTGGTACAGGAATACCATGTAAACCAGGAACACAGCTGGCAGAAGTACTGAAAATAATTACGAACAACAGGATGCATAGGGAGAAATGTTAAATTTTGTAGTTTTAAATGAAGGTGATTATTCTTCAAAGTGTGACTTACTGTCATTTTGCTGTTGTTTACACTGCAACAGTGTTTATTAACATGCATAAAGGTTTTTGAAGGCTGAGACTCACCACACACTTTGCTGTTTCTGCATTTTCAAGGTGTTGCACTAATGAGTAAAGCTTCACATCAGCAAAAGCTGCCAGCACTGCCTGTGCAAGTCTGGGGACCCATATCTATGTAAGCAGAGAGAAAATTCTACTTGCCACAAACCTGTTAAATTCCAAGTTTGGAGAGGACTACTGAATTAGCAAATGACTGTTCAGACATGAAAATAGCAAGTGAATTAGTGAGTAGTCTCTATAGCTTTTTATGATTTTTTTTTAATATTAACGTCCTTAAGCAAGAGAATATTTCTGCCAGAACAAAGCAACTCTAAAGTTCAGTTCAAAGTGTTCAGAAATTGAAAATAGAATTCTTTGCCGTTCATCTGCAATTGAAGTCACAAGGGGCTGTTGTTACTGAGTTTAGTACAAATATGTATTGTTAAACACTTTGGAAAAATGAACCACTGAGCAATTATGATGTAGTGGCAAATGATATCAGTATGAAACTCCAGGAGACGGACAGAGGCCAAGAATAACCCTCTGCAGTCGCAGGCATCAGTACTGTGACTGGAGATCTAAGGACGAGTTCTGCACCCGTGCAAAACGCTGCAGTGAGGTCTCTGCTCGTACACTTCTAGCTGCCGGATTCAAGGCAGCTGAATGATAAAAATACACTGAATTTAAATACGATGCTGCTAAACTGAATTTAGTAGCAGATGCGTTCTTCTGGTTGCACTCACCAGCAGCTGAACATCGTCCTTCTCCAGCAGCTGTAAAGCTTTGTAAATGCTTGCAAAGATCAGTGGGTACGAGTAGCCCCTTAAGCCGTTGGCCCACTCCCAAGTCAGGTAACCATAATTAATAATATTAAGGACAGATCATGAGCAACTGAAGCAGAGTTTCACTCGAGCGGTGTTAATCTCAGACGTGTCTAGTCGAGACGTTTACCCTTGTGGCCAAAAGCAGCGGGATCCCTGTTCCTGCTGCCGTGGGAACCTCTCCCCGAGCACGCCTCCCACTCGCGACACTGCGGCCGCGACTCCCCGGTCACGCAGGGGCGGTGGAAAACCCGGGAAGCGGGGCCGCGTCCCCGCCGTCCCGCGGAACGCGACGGCGGCAGCGAGGGGGCCGGGCGGGCGGGCGGCACCGCGAAGGATATTTGAAGACCATGCGATGCGCCACTTCCAGCGACTGCCAGTGCTCGTCCGGGACGAAGCTGGTCTGCACGAGGAAGCAGTTGAGCGTCCGCAGCGCCACGGTGAGCGCGAGCAGCGGCGCCGGCCCGCCGGCAGCGCCTGCGGAAGGGACGGCTGTCCGGGAAAGGCCGCTCCGAGGGGCGCCGCCCCCCCGCCCCGCCTCGCCCCGCTTACCGGCGCCTCGCTGCCCGGCGGCTGCGCTGTACCGCACCGACCGCCGCCTGCGCAGCCGCACCGCCTCCGGCCTCCGCGCGCGGGCCCGCGCCAGCAGCCCGCCGGCCGCCTCCATCCGCGGGGCGGGCCTGCGCCGGCGGCGCGTGCGCGACCTCACGGCCGCGGGGGCACCGCCGGCACTTCCTTCCGGTCGCTCTAGCGAGCGGGAGGCCTCCGCTCTGTGGCTTGCCGTCCTTCAGGTGAGGGGCGGCGGGTCTGGCACGGCGCCGCTCGGGGCCGCGGGCGAAGCTTTCTGCCCCCGCCGCCTTTCCCCGCCGCGGGGGAAGGTGCCGCCGAGGAGCGCGCGGCGCCTCACGCGCGTGTCCGTGCCCGTGTCCGCGGGCGCAGCAGCGCCGCCTGCCGGCATGTGGGGGCGGCTGCCGCTGCCGCAGGTGGCGCTGGCCGTGGCGCTCGGCGTGGCCAGCGGGCTCTACATCTACCGGCCCGTCTTCCAGCCGCCCGCGCCCCAGCAGCCCCCCGAGGGCGCGGTGGGGCCGCCGGCGGGCGCCGCGCCGGAGAAGAGGTCCTGAGGGCGTCGCGTGAGCCGCGCCGCCGCCGTTCCTGGCACCGCCGCGGAGCCCGGGCCGCCGCGCCTGCCGGCGCAGGACATGGCGCCCGCGCCTCTCACGAAGCCGGAGCGTTCGTCGCCTGCCGAGGAACGTCCCCTCCGCGCCCCGCGCCAGCCGTGGCGGTCCCGAGCGGCCGCCTCTGCAGCCCGGCCGTGCTCTGAAGCGCTCCCCTGTCAGAAGGTGTAACTGCGTATGTCTGTTCGGTACCGGCCTGTAGGGACATGGATGTCGAAATTCGCATAAAATTCTGAATATTTAAACGTATGTCGTCACGTCTAAGTTTAGATAACCACCAGGGAACTGGAAAAAGAAAGTCACCGTCGTACTGTTACACTACAGGGTTTTTTTGGATTGCCTCTGATCTGATCCTCCAAGTGATGAATACTGGTTTAATCAGCTTGTCACAGTTTTGGTTCTTAATACCTCAGTTCTGTTGGGAATGCAGTTGTGCTGATGGCTGAGAAGGGAACTGCACCCAGCTTCAGTGTCCTTGACTTACACTTGTGCCTGCATATATATATATATATATGCACACATATATGTATATATATACACATACACACATGTACGACACATGCATATATGCATCTCTCATTCCTGAAAGAAGGAGGCTAGAGTGGCTATTTAATAGGTAAGGTTGCCTGAAAAGTTGTACTTGGTGAAGTGCTTCAGTGTGTAGGTCAATAGGACAGCATTAACCTTGCAATAGGTGTGGATCAGTCTGACAACGAGAACAGAATCTGAGACTCAGGGAAAGGAGATCAGTAGATATTTTAAGACTTCAGTAAGTCTAGAAAGAAACCAAAACCTGAAGAACTTGGGAGGAACTTTTAGATTTTGGTTTTAAGCCAGAATCTTGTTTGGACAACATGAGGGAAGAAATCCTTTCCCTGGATGTGCTTTTATTTAAAGCCAGGAATGACATAACAGCTGGAGGCAGTGGATGGACTTTACAGAAGCTAAGATGAGAGGACAGCAGTAGAAAGTAGACTGGGAGATGAAGTTGAGTGTGTGATAAATCTGGTTTGGTCATGAAGACAAGTCTGTGATGGACATACAAGTCAGTGATGAGTGCAAACACAAAAGAGCTGTTGTGACTCCAGCAGCTGCCTTTGTTTACAAGACCACTATATATTGAAAAGGCTATTTTAAAAAGACCTAACTGAAATCTAGTAGGCACTTTCTTTTTAAGCATAGTTGCTGGAAGTTTGTCCATAAAGATGGCAGTTAATTTTAAAGTCTCAAGAAGAGGATGTCCGAACTGATGTGGACAGAAGGGATTATTGATGCAACTGAGCTTAAGACTCTGCTTGCTGAATTCTTGAGACTGCTGCATTTAAAGTGGGTTTATTGAGCAGCTATCGAGAGAGCGAAGAGGAAGTCCTTTCCACTTGAGAGGGAAGGTACCCAGCAGGCGGCAGAAACAACTCGGGAGGTCCACAGTGGTGGATGTAACGTGGCTCCACATATTTTCTCTTCAAACCCTGTTTTGCCTCTCAAATTCTTATTAAACGGCGTGTGGTCATTCAGAAAAGCGAGGAGGAGTCCGGCTAAAGAGCCAGCCTGCTCCATTAAAAACGGCATTCTGCATTTGAGCGAAGCGAGCAGCAGGAGGCAGGGCCGGAGCCATCGCATCGCCGCGGTGCGCCGCTGCCCGCGGCCGGGGCCGTGCCCCCCCCCCGCCCCGCCCGCCGGGCGCTGCCGTGTCGGCGCGGGGAAGCGGCGGCCGAGCGGAGCCCCGCCGGGGCGGGGCTGCCCCGGGGCCGGGAGGGACCGGCCCGCCCCTACCTCGGCCCTTACGGGAAGTGATGTTGCCTTGACGGAAAACGCATGCTTGCAGCCCAAAAAAGGGCAGGTGCGGCGGGAGCCCCGGCGGCCGGGGGAGGCGAGCAGGTAGGAGGGCAGCGAGCCGGGCTGGGGGGCGGTGGGGCTCTCGCCGCCCCGTCACCCTCCGAGGGGGCCGCTGCACCTGCGGGAGGCGCGGGGAGGCTTTGGGAGAAACGTCTCCGCTGCAGAAGGAGTTCGTGAATAATCTCAGGGCGAGTGGTTTGGGCAGGGAACGCGAAATACTGGGGAAAAAAGGTGATCTCCCTGGGCTGCAGGGCCTGGGGAGCCGGCCAGTGTTACAGCCCGCGGGCTGCGGGCACCGGTCTTCGCACCCGGCGGGAGTTCAGAGGGCACACCTGGGCAGCTGTGCTCTGCATCCGCGGCCTCCTGCCCACCTGCCGCCTCTCCTACCTGACTACGTCTGGTTCTTAACAAGAGGGTCTCATTCGTGAGGTTAAAGTTCGGAGAAAGTATTTTTTTCGTGAGGAAGAGTTTGAAGGCTCAGCCTTTTGGCTGCCCGTGCGTGTGCTTAACTTTCCAGCTGCTGCCGTGAGCACAAAGTCACAAATAATCCCTCTCAGGCCTTCGTGTGCAGCAGCTGTACGACCTGCGAGTTTCCCACAGCTCGAGACATGCATTTCTCTTGTAAAAAAGTGGTTTGCATGTCAGATTTTTTGAAAAAAAAAAAAGGCCTTTAAAATGGTAAATTATTGAGGGAGAAAAATGAGTGTGTTTTATCTGTTTAGACAGAATTTAAGTCTTGTACTTGAGTATCAACAGATCTGTTGCTTCTTTCTGAACACTGCATGTTTGTCTGACAGTCTGCTTGCTGAGAGGGTTCAGGAGGTCTCTTCAACCTGATTTGCAATGCTTGGGGCTAAACTAATGCTTTGATAATCTTGGATCTAAAGCAAGCTCAATCCATCAGAAAAATGTTGTGTTTTTTCTAGCTCCATAAGTAACTAGATTATATTAATAGATAAGTAGTAGGTTTTTTAAAGCACTAGCAAAGTATAAAGGACATGCTTACAACTGTCAAAACCACCCAACTTTAATTTTTATCTTTCTGTAGAGATGCATCAGGTGTATTTTGAGCTTTCTGATTATATGACTCCTCAAACGCTTTCCCTAATGATTAGTGCTTGTGAGTGTTTCATCGGGATAACGCATAGGCATGTTTGGAGTTAGGCGTTCTGCTAGGTGCTGTTGGCAAGGTGGTGTTTCTCTATACTAAGAGTTTTTATTGAATACAAAATGTTTATTGTTTTCCATGCATAAAATGCATTAGCAGCACTAATCAGTTTCTAAAATCTATTTTGCCTTTCTTTTCTTGGAAATTTATTCTTACGTAGACTTGTCTTCTCAGGCCTTGTTTCTTTTCATAGAGTTATACTACTTTTGTGACTGTTCCAAGTATTTTCCAGCCAGGG
The DNA here is from genome assembly GCF_009769465.1 of Tauraco erythrolophus. Classification (NCBI taxonomy): domain Eukaryota; kingdom Metazoa; phylum Chordata; class Aves; order Musophagiformes; family Musophagidae; genus Tauraco; species Tauraco erythrolophus. Next base: position 14,849,388 of record NC_141478.1, on the reverse strand, counting down.
AAAGGCACATAATACAACCTGCATTTCAAATGTTGATGCATAATTGTAGGAATAGTATTTGTAATGCTAAATGGATGTCTCAAAAGCATGGTTAAAAAGATGGAAGAAAGAACAGCATGTACCTGTGTTTCTAGTTCAGGGTTCTAGTTTTACGTCTACTTAATCTCTTTCACAGAGGAGTTCCGGGTGGGGGAAACGTGCTACAACTTAAACTGTAAAAATAAAACAGTTTATAAAATTTCTCATCTGCAACCAGATATCTAAAACCAGACTGTAAGTTTGTTTTCATCACCATCATTAAACGTGGGAACACATTTTATCACTTGGCTGCACATTTCCTTTTCTGTCAAAGAGAAGATTGGTGAGATAAAAGAATTTTTAAGTAGCTTTTGGCTTTTAAAGAAACAAGTATTATGAGCAGTGATCCTTGTGTGTCTTCTTTGGAGTCTTGGTTGTTCTGTTACGGCCAGGTATCTGCTGTGCTGGCATAATGACCATCGATTAGTCTGTCAGTTTTCAATATAACCCTGGACTTGCAGATCAACGCCACTACTGAGAGCAGCCTGTCATAGTCAACAGTGGGCTAGTAAGAATTTAATTTAGAAACGGGCAAAATTGGCACTAGAGATGGAATATGCGGAATGACAACTCTTTTTCTCCTGTTAATGTCTCAGCAAATAATTACAACGAGGCGCTTTTAAAATTTTTAAAACTTCTGATTTAAATAGTTAATCATCAGATGCTCTGTTCTGTATTAAAGCTGTGCTATTGTACTCCACTGCAGATAGTTGTGTTTGTTCTTCAGTAATTTCAAAGGGTTACTTACATCTTTCTAGCTGTGCATTTGCTGGGCTGAGCATGTCAAGTGCTCAAGGGCTTTCTCTTACTCCTCTTGTCTTGCAGGTACCACTCACACTGGCGATACAATCTTTTTTACAGAACTGACTTAAAACATGGCTGAAAAGTTGTTCTAGTACAGCATGGTTTAAGAAATACTTAGATAAAAGGCAGCTTTTTATAGCAGCAACACCTTTTTTTTTCTATTTATACAAAAATATTCCCAACCAGTCTTCCTCTGGGAATAGCATCTGGTTATGAGGTTTCTTTTCCTCGTTTATTTTTCGATTGTCTTAGTCTGAAAACTGCATCCCTGTCAGGAGGCAAGACTAACTTGAAACACATTAAATCAGCTGAGATCGTGCCCTTTTATCTCCAGTGGAGGTAAAGCCATAGTGAATGAGAAGTCTTAGCCCCTAATTTCTTTCCTGGAACATCCTTATATTGTTTCATTTTCATACATAATACAACACAATTTACTTTTGATTATTGTAATAAGTAGTCTCAAGGCCTGTGATTTATTTTCCAATCTAACAAGCTTTGAAGATTAAGTTATGGCATATAGATTAAAATATGACATATAACCAGCATAATTTTTTCCTGTGATGTTGCTGTGGCTTCAAGAGGTTGAAAACACTCTGATATGTGTATGGCAGTTTTGCATAGTACCGGGCATTGGAATCCTCTTCATGTACTGGCCAGCATTTTGGAGCTAACCTGACAAGTTCTTCAGTATTTTAAACTACTGCAGGGGAGAAAAAAAAAGGCAAATGTCTTTGCTTTTACAGCTCTGAAAGCGTAAACCAACGCAGTGCTATTTTCCTGAGTCTGCAAACGCATTTCCCATAGCTACTCCCTTTCTGTATGTCTGATGCTTCTACTGATGAGTATATTAGATAAAGACACTTCTGGAAGTCAATGTGAAAACTGGTAGTAACGTAGGAAAGAGGCAGGAAGCAGCAATGAAGATGCAAGCTTAGGAGGAGGAGTACAGCTTTTCTAGAAATTTGTGGTTTGCAGTGGAAAAAAAGAGCTGATAGATACATGAACAATGTTTTTAAATGAGATTTGTGGGCACTTGCGAATAGTATTTTGAAAATCACTCTACACTTCTGCAGTGATTCTTTGTGTAAAGAGGTACGTGAATGAAAGGACTGTAAGGAGTATACCTGGCTGAAATATTTTACATACAGATAAAACTGTGGATGGATATAAGGGCAACTGCTACACAAATCAAGTAGCTGATTCCAGATTAACTCTGGAGTTTGTGGTTGCAGCTTTTTTAGCTGGCCATCTTACTGCTTGTGTACAGCAGTACAACTGCACAGCTATCAGTTGAAAAGGTGATAAAAGGATGAAAGAATAAATAGCAAAATAGTTAAGTATTACTCAAGATGTAGGTAAGTTGAGCTCCATGGGTAGAAGTAATGCCTTTTATTAGATCAGCTTACATTGTTGGAAAGGGTAGATGAGCTTCCAGGTATGTAAGCCCCTTTCAGGTTTGAATTAGAAACAGCAGAATACAAAACAAAATTGAAAACAATTGATAGATTATTTTTATAGTACTTCTGTTAAGCTCATCAACCCATGGGGCAGCATATGTCATTAGAAGATGATGAAGGTTCTCTTGCAGAAGTGCTACTGTTTTAAAGGCATCCTTTCATTTCTAATTAAGCGCTTCAAAATGGCAGCAGTCATGGTAGCTGCTGCGCAGAACATCATGTGCTCTCCAAAGTCAACTAAGTTTCACTCTGAGGCCCTAACTCATTATTTTTGTAACTGTTGGGTATTTCATTCAGGTCTCTTAGCTGCTCAGCCAAAGAGCTATGATGAAAAAGGTTGCTCTATGAACTGAAAAGGAAGAAGACAGTTCGTTCCAGTAACATCCTTGAGGAATGGGAATATTAGGATAGACCAAAGGCTGCTGTTACTGATAAGGACTAATAAAGCATGTATGTTGAGTAGGAGCAAAAGAGAAGTTGATTCATTTTTATGATTAAAAAAATGCAAGTTGTTTTCTGGTTTTCTTGTGGGTGTCTGCCAATCTTGCAAGTATAGTGTTTTGTATTAATAGTTTCTGAGGGAAATTGCATTCCTCCTGCAAATCCCTGCTGATAATTGCATGACTAACATGGAGTGTGATGCATTTTAAAAACTTCAGGGTATCACTCAAAGCTAGCAGTTGTGGGAGTTACTTGTGCTGTGAAGCTGTTTTATGCAAGGTTTGTGTGAGAGATTAATTAATGCTGCTATAGGTATTATCTATTATTCCAAGTCTACTTAGAAGCCTAGCTAACATTCAGAGTGTGGATTATAGCAAAAAGTAGGATAGCTTTCTTTATGTTGTTGGTTTTTTTTTTTTTTTCAATTGCAAATGTTAATCATAATTGCCCTCCCCCTACTAGTTTGGTTCCAAACCAAACTTTATGCATGACTGAATTGACCCAAAATACAGGTATCAGGTTAGGTTTTAGCTCTGCTGGTATCATCCATTTGCAGCAGAGTGTTTCTCATCTGACACTTTAAGATCCTGTGTGGGTAATAGCACATGCTCCACTGACTTTCTCCTCTAACAATGATTTAACTTGACAGGTCTTTTTTCTGAGGCATGAGCAGTCTGGCTATACTTTATTTTTCCATATTCTTTCTTGCATTAGAATGGTGTCAGGATAGACATCTGTGTACACAGATGATGTCATCCAAGTGTGAAGACAGCACTGTCTGAGTTTACTTGTATTTCTTCTGAATTTGATAGCAAAACTCTCATAATTTTAGTTTGGATAAATGTAGACCTGAGTTGGAGTTGTTATAGTAGGTTTTTTAATCAAACGATTAAAAACTCAACGAGTTTTTATTCTTTTAATATTTTATTTTTTCAATAATCGACGTGCTTAAATTTAATTTGCTTTTAAATAAAAAATGTATTTAAATCCAAATTGAAAGTAAATGTAAAATTGAATGATTGTCACAGTATGTGCTGCAGCTAGTCTGGAGCAATGCATGTGCAACTTGGCCAGCGAGTGGGTGCCCCTTAAAGAACTGAAAAACTGTAACTGCCATGTTTTAATGATGCATGCATCTGACTGCTTTATCCAGCTGCTGATTTTGCACAAAGTGTATAGGAACTTCATATCTTTGTGGCTTCTTCCTCTCTGTGAAGGAACGTTAGAACTGATCAACAGAGAACCGATCAACAGATTCAAATGTTGAGGCGGAGAAGTCAGAAATGAAAGAAATTCAATGTCTCTGCTCCTTTCTCTAATAAGCTTTTTTCCTCAGGAAATCGGGTTGAGAGGCATGTCCTCATTTCAGCTTTGTTTTTTGCGTAGCAAATTCGGAGCTTTGCTCCAAGAAGTCATTATTGCATTTGCAATCTCCAGTGTGGTGTGTTGAGCCTCAGGGAGTTTTTCTTCAGCCTAGCATCTTGAGGGATCATGAATAATGGGAGCGGTAACATTTTTCATAATTGGGATCTGCATAGGGAGTGGAATAAGGCCAGTGGAACTGAAAGACCTGCTTTGGTAGTGTGCTCAAGAATCACCACCTTCACAAGCCCACCCATTCCTCTCGCTCACTCTGGAGAAAATAAAATCAACAGTCAGTTAACTTAGGGAGTCACTGAATCAATGTGAAAATGAAGGAGCTCTAATGTTAGTGATGTTCATGGTTGAAGAAATGGTAGAGGAGAAAAATAGGCATCACAGATGTTTTGTTAGGTTTCCGGTGCTTCATTACATGGAAGATCAAACGATAATATAGGACAAAAGGAATACTTTGCTGTACCTCAGAAGAGGTATACTTCTGTATAAGTCAAATAATGCAAATAACTGGTCTTTCAATTTGTGTAAAAGACACTGTTGTCAGCTTATGAGGAGAATGAAAGACCACTTGTCCTACTAAGTAGAGTTACAAAAGATGCAAACAGGGTCGTCTTGTGCTGGAAAGAAAACCCAGCTGCATCCAAATTGGAACTCTGCTGAGATCAGTTTTAAAGAAAAGCAGTGTCATTTACTTGGCAATGACATACTGGATCATGTAGTGCAAAGAACAAATGCATATCGATTAAGCTTAAGAATGAATAAAAGTATCAAAGCAACTTTCAAAACTGTATTAATATTATAGGATTGTAAAACATCGAAAGTCCTTTCTAAGGAAGCTGTAGTGCACATGTTCCTTTACATTGGTACAACAGCTTCCTGTAAAGTTACGGTGGTTTTTAATTGAAAAAAATACACTTACTCATCAACTCTTTTAGTATATAGATAAAGATCATTGATCTAAAATGAGATTTGTAGCTCTTCAGACTGGTGGTAGAGACATCAGATTATTTGCGTGCTCCTACAGTGTCTTACCAGAAAGCAGGGACACCTCCACCTGCATGCATTCCTGTGCTAGGTGCTGTCTTCGTGCAGTCGGGCACCCACCTCGTAAGTGTTACGAAACGTGGAACCAACATAAGTCTCACAGAAGAGCTGTAGCGTGTTGAGTAATTCGTCCATCTTTAGGTTAAATATTCCTCTTTTAAGTATGGATGATGCAATCTGAATAGCGTGGTTGTTGCCAAAATACCATTTCCTACATGCAGAAGGATCAAATTTGTTCATTTCAGTCAAGATAATCATGTTTGTTCTTACACTAGTACCTTTTATTGCCATTTTAAACAGAGAACTTTTTATTCACCGTTTCTTTGTATCTTACACCTTGTACATGGACACTATTTTTTTTCTATTATTTTCTTTATAATATTTCGGAACTTTGAGCGAATGAGAACTTAATTCAGGATTTTTTTTTTTTTCCATTTTCATTCAGAGCGAGCACCTACAATCTTGGCTTTCCTCAGGATAACTGTGCCTACACCGACATTAATAGAAAGTTGCGTGGAGGCAGGGAGCTTTTAGTTCAACAGAACTGACAGGTCAGTTAGGTCTGTTTGTTTGAGATAATTTTACTAGTCTTTTCTGAGATACTAACAGGTTCTTCGGATACCAGCAATTTTTATTTTGCAAAGTAATATTTTGATGTTTTTCCTGTGAAAAAATGACAGATTCTGGATGTAAAGTTTTCCATAGTGTTGATACTGAGTTTCCAGTGTCTGGGAAGGATTGCTGTCTTTAGGCAGTGTAATGTTCCATAAAAACAAAATTGATGCTTTTAATTTGTCGATTATTTTAGTGTTAACTTTTTTTTTTATTCTTGAAGAGACCCTAGTAACTCTTGCAAGTTACTCATCTAGAGCGGCGCTTGGAGGGGACTCTTTTTAAGAAGCTCTTTTCTGTTTAAAATGCTACTGACCTTAAACATACCAGTACTTTATCTCTTGCAATGCAAAAAGAAAACTGTCACCATTGCTAGAAACTGCTTAGATTAGCTTATAGTTGAAAGAACAAAACAAGAAAGTTTTACTTTAATCTATAGTATTACTAAATATTTAGCAGCTGTGCCTTTGGTGAGCAGGAAGGCCTGCCTGACCTACTTTCATTTTAGTCACTGAAGGGGTATTTCATGATTTGATGCTGGCAAAGTTCAGCTATTACATTTCTGGTGTGAAAGCTGATTGGATACTGAGTGTGGGTTGTCTTTTCTTGCTTTTTAACTTGGAGGGATATGGGTGAGAGGAGAGCAGAAAAAATTCAATATAAAGGATTTTGTGTCCTCTTTTCAGGTCTTTTTAGTTCTCTCTTGAGGTAGTGGCGTGTTACTGCATTTATGGACTGCTGCAGCAGTAAGTAGCAAGCTCATTCACATGACAGCTGGTCAATTTTCCTTTGCAGCACATCCCATCAGCCCCTTTAATTTTTTCCAGAGTGTCTTTTCGTGAGAAGCTGGTTTTCTTCCAAGGCAACAACTACAGTTCTGTTTTACAGTTGCAGGAATCTGCCTGTACTGATTAATGTGTTCATATTTTTCCTATTTACTTTTTTCTCACCTCTTCTTTTTGTATCTTGTACAGTATTTCTCTCACTATGAAATAATTGCAGTATAGCATGTGCTCTGGCTCTTCTTGAAGTTTGCCACCATATATGTGAATCAGTTCATAGGCAGCGTGTCCCAGTGGCTGCTTTTGCCCATCTTGCATTTTTTAAGTTTCCTCTTTGATTGCCGGTAGAGGTTTTGTGGCACAGATAAGATTTGTGGAGGCTGACAAGTAACATTACCCTTGGCTACCTGCTGCTTGGTTTTCATTCCGTAGACTTGCAAGTCATTGGTTGAATGCATATGTGTAAACGGTGACTGTTGGTAAGGGCATGGTGAGGTTTTTTGTGTGTGTTGGAAAAAAACATTAACTGGTGAGAGTGCTGAAGAGAAGACTTCCAGTAGAACTGGGTAATTGGGGAGTGGGGAGAGTGGAGGCAGTTGACATTGATGTTAGACAAATTCACAGCTGTTGGCTTTGAAAACAGAGATGAGTTGTTCTGTAGCATTATCTGAAATGGAGTGTTGCTAGATCCTCTTCTTCCCCTATTTCTGTCTCAAGTAGCAGATGTCTTAATTCCTGCAAGAGCTATGGTCAGACAGGTAACAATCCAGCATTTTCTTCTAGGGGAAACACCTGCTGCAGGACAGTTTGGACATTTGCAGCTTTTCTCAAGAGCGTGGAATGTGTGAAAGCAAATATTCTGATGCTTGTGATGAAGAATGCTCCGCACTGTCCACTCTGATTGACTCTCCTCAAATTTCCTCCTAAACTCCTACATCTGTATAGCATAGATCAATTTTACAGGAAGGCCATAAATTCCATACATTCAGGTTATCTTGTTCATAAGAACAGTGGAACATTTAATAACTAAATAGATGGCCATTCCTTTGTAGAGCTGTAGCTTCAAAACCACGTTTAACAGTTTCAGGACTTTAGTGCTGTAATTTTGATCCCGTACATAACTGAGAAAATGTCCAAGGCTCTAAGATTCAGGTAGCAGCGACAGGAAGGCTTACCTTGGGCTGGCTGCAGCGGTTCGTGTTCCAGCTGCTGCCGTACACTTTGCGTGTGCTTCCTGCCACTGCAGCAGGGTTGGCTCAGCTGTTTGTGCAGCGTCTGCTGAGAGCTGCAAATGTATTTGTTTAAAACCAGAGACTTTAAATAACCAAACATTGATGTCCTCCCGGTTTTTAAACTGAGGCCCTCTGTTTTGGTACTAACTCTGCGGTTTGAAATCAGCATAACTTCACCCTCAGAAAATAAGCTTTATTTCAGCTGTACCTTTCTAGTGATGTCTTGCTGTTTCGGATAAAACCCTTTCCTGGAAAGGGGAAGTGGAGATGGGTTGCTATTCCTCACACTAGGTTGGCAAGAGGAAAGTTAAGAAGCCTCATTTTGTCTTGAAATCAGAAGCTGTAGTCTGGAAATTATTAATTGGTTTCCCCTTAAAGATGGCAAAAATCTTACTGTGTGGAAGAGCCTGAACTCCATTTACATTGCTGGTTGAGACTTCCAGACAGGCAGTTTGTGTTCAGTGTGTGTAGTCATCCTCAAAGCGCTGTTTGCAACACAGCAACAGAGTTGTTGCTTTGTCTGTCAACACTTCTTATCCTGTTCCTCCTTTTGCATTCTGGAGCAGTTACCATAAATTCTCGGGTGCTTGAGGTCTGAGTATTTCCTCACAGTAAGCAGATGTGCTGGTATCGATCAGGGAAGCAGTTAAAGATGAAAAATGTTCACGTCGCTGAAGATTCAACACAAACTTTTTTATTGCATGTGGGAGCAAAAAAGGGACTTCTATGTTCTTCTGAAACTGTGGTGAAATTTATAGAAGAATGGAATGAGCTGAGAATCGGTAGAGTTTTAAAAATTATAACCTGTAACAAAATGTCAAAGAAACAGATTTTAGTTAAATCTGGGCAAACGCTATGGCAGGGCATGAAAAAGTGTTCCCCTACAGACAGCTGTTTGCCAGCTCTGTGTAACAGAACTTAGATGTTCACTGGGGAATGGGCAATAAAAATTCCCTTGATTTGCAGAAAGAGAATTGAGACAAGTGAATTAAGATGCTTTTGCAGTTGTTTTCCTTACTGGTAGACGAATGCATTAAGGATACATTAAATGTTTTAGCAGGCTGTCTGCTGCACTTCTTAAATCATAAGACTGGAGAATAGTCTTAGAAACTTTCTTAATTTCTTTTCTTACTTCTCTGCTCTTGAACACTGTTGAGGAAAGAGACTGAGACAAGAAAGGGTTGTGCAAGGCAACCCGTCTTCTGTAGAAGCTTACGTCTGCTAAATCTTACATAGCGAATGCAAAACTCGCTTTGTCCATACCTTTCAGTCCCCTGCTGTTAGCATCTGTACTGTCAAGGGCGTTTGTGAGAGGGGATGAGGCCTCCTGGTGACTGCAGGTGGCTGTGTAGATCTTCTCTCATCCCTTGGACCCAGTGCAGGGACTTGTGTCCAGCGAGTGCCTTGGTGCAGACACCAGTGCCGTAACGTGGCCAGGAACGGGAACCTTGCTTGTTGGGTGTCTGGTGAATGGACTCCTTGTTGAGGAAGAGGTGGTTTACGTGTTAAATCAGTAACTTTATTTCCTTGAAATTGTTAAGATGTGTTTAGTGTATGTCTGCACATGTCTCAGGATTGAGGGGGAGGCTTGCAGATTTGCCTGCAGTGGTTCAGAGAATTTCTGGCAACATTGTAACTCTGGTCTTTCATTGGAGCTTGCTGCCATCAGAAGTGGTTCAGAGGAAGGGGCTGGATATGGATGCCCTCAAAACGCTGGGTACGACTGCCATGGCCCACCCGAATCCTTCCAGCTCCTTCTCATATGGTCTCACTCAGATGTCTTCATCAATTTTGTTACAATAACTTTTTTTCTGCTACCTGTAAAGGCTTAAAATAAAACCAGGCTCAAAACTGAAATTCTCCATTAGGTTTTGCAAGTGTTTAGTGCTCACCGTGTTTCACTGTAGTAGACTACTGTGTTTGCAGTATTTTTTTCTATTTTTTGTAATGAAACACACTGCAGCTTCCTCTCCCTGTGTCAAGGGAGGGGAGGGTCAGTAGTTTAAGCAAGGGCTCAATGTCTGTTACCTGGTTTGGGGAGCTCCGGTTAACTACCTTGCTTAGTTTTAAAAGGAGGAAAAAGATCACTTGATCAGTCAGCAAGACCACATGACAAGCAGCTGAATGTAATTAGGGTGCTTGTGTGGGGCTGGCAGATTTGCATGTCAGTGCGAATTTTAGAGCTTTTATTCTGGGCTACACTATTTTGATTTTATTTTCTTTCTCTGCTGGTGCTACTTGTAGATGAGAAACGGCCCTTTTTCCATGACTATGGTGTTCAAGAGATCCGAACTGTGTCAGGAAACTTGTCACTGAAGTACTGTTGGAAAACTACAGATCCATTTGCAGCTGTTAAGCATAGGTATGTAAACGCTTTCTCTTTTTTTGTTTCCATAAGATTTATTACATTGTTTTCCTTGAGCTGACAGTTGTGGTATGCCAGCTGTTCCTCTCTTAAGAGCTTTGAAACAATGTTGCTGTTCTTTTGACAAACTACCTGAAATGTTTTGAGAGACAGTTCAGCATTGCTGTATCTTCACGTTCTGGAGGGAAAAGCAGACTTAAAACTGGGAAGTATACTGGCTTATGTAAAACATAGGCTTTGGGTTTAAATGACAGAACTGCTGCTTTTTGGTATGTCTTTGGTTTGCTTTTCACAAAGATCTCAGCCAGATTTAAAGACAAACCTGTGTAAGTTTAGCGATATGATTAAATAATATTATAATATTATTATATAATCATAAATGACTGCAGTGACCAGCGTCTGAATTCGTTAACCGTAAGATGTGCTTTCTAGTCCCAAGTCATCAGCCTGTGTTTCCTTCTATGTTGAGTCAAACTTGTTCTACAGTTAGAAGGTGGAATTAGAACTTTAAAGAGCACTGTGCAAATAACATTTCGTGATACAGAACAAAGTAACTCATTATTTTAAAATGTTGTACTACTCGAACTTCTTCCACCTCTATTTATTCCCATGTTCTCATTAACGTATAAAGATAAATTATACTTACTAAAACAGTCCTTTAGAATGTTTTGGATTTTTTTTTTTAAACCTGATTGTGCACCAATGTGTTTGTTCTCATGTATGCTAAATGTATTGATGATAAAAGGAATAAAAATGGTGTGTTGCACAGGCTGTTATTTTTAATTAGCAAAAGAAATTGGACTGCAAGGAACCATGAGAGCTCATCTAGCTCACATTCGTTGTTCAATCATATAGTAATGGTTTGAATGTTTGAACTAATTATGGTAAAGGCAGTATGGAGGTGGGATGTTACTACTGTGTTTTTTATCTCCTCTGGAAGAAACTCAAAATGTACGTGCCCATCTGACTAGGTCATTCCTTGCCACCCCAAGCATTTATTTGTAATCAGGCATCCTTTCTAGCCCATGTGTTTGCCAGTGTTTTTCTAATCATGGTCCAAAACTCCAGTTTTTGTAGACTGTAAATAACCAAGGATGAGTTGTTCAGAGAACAGAAAACAGTATTCTCCTCCACTTCTGTGGGAAGGTCACAAGGCTTTCCCAGGGTTTTAATTGTTGTCTAGCATAGAGTATCTTAAGATGATTTTTCTAGTCCTGATTATCACCCCTTGACTTGTGTTTATGAGAAAGAAGTGACAAATATGTTTTTGTGCTATTTTCTTGTAGTCACTTTCAGCGTATGAAAAAGCTTATATAAAATAACCAGGAGGCAGGAATTTTGTAGACATTGATGCTTGACTTAATGTTTGAGTGTTTTTTCTGTGCAGTGCTGGATGGATTGGTTGTCCTAATTGCTTCATTGTAATTTACTGTAATATAATGCCTTTCAGTTATTGCATTGCATGTACATTTTGAATGTGTGTTGCAGAAACAATTTCTAGCACGTTTTAGGGTAGTGATTGCTAATAGCCTGAGTTGTTTGAGGATTAAATTTTGATCATGTTGGGATTTTGTCATACAGTGTAAACCAATATTGTAGCATGTGGTGCTGCCCCCCTTTCCCTCACCCTACTCCTAGTGGGTTTCAGTATATTTGCTCTTTCCCAGCATCTCTTTCATTTATGACACTATCTTAAACAAAAGGCCCTTACTAATTAAGCCTGGTAAAGACAAACTGGGAATCTAATTCAGATGGAATCCTTTAAACATGTCACTAAGAGTGGCATCAAAGACAAATTGTAATTTTTTTACTTTAAAAAAACAGATTGAAAAAAAAGACCAACAAATTCTGAAACTATACAAAATTTAAAGAATGAACTAAAAAAAAAAATCTTAAAAGCAGTTAATGGAAAAAGACCTGGAACACATCCTAGTGGAATAAGCTCTAGTCAAAGGGAAGTAGAAATAACTTTTTAAGGAGCAAAAATTAAGAGTAACTTTCTTTGTTCTAAAATGTTTGGCTTCGTAACTAGTAAATAATATAGCTTCTGCTTCTGAATTTTGTGTAAACACTGTGTCATAGGGATAAAGTTTCTTTACAAAAATTCCATTTTGATGCATTATGGTGCAACTGTTGGTATAAACAGAAGCAGAACTGGGATCTTGGTGAGGTGGGAATTCTCTGGGAGTGAGTGAGTTGGTGTATGTTAGCATAGCTCCACTATAGGCACTGCAGCTGTACTGATTAGTGCTAACTGAGATTTTCTTTTTTCACATACTGAGTTTGTTTTACTGGAATCTCATTACTGGATTTTTATTTCTTTCTCTAGGAAAATATATGCACTGGTTTGAAATCAAAACAACCACTGCAAGCCAAAGTCAGTCTTTTGATAGAAGATGAAACAGCAGTGCCTACTTTAATGAGTCTTTTCAGATAGAAACTCCTGTCGGACGGTATCATCACATACTCCCAGTTTCTTGTGACTTGTGCACAGAAGTGCGTAGCTGAATAGATTCTTTCATATCTACTCACCCTTTATATCTCATTTTTCGTTTCAGAGGTTCGATGCCTTTCTCAGTCATAACGTAGAACATAAAACATTGCAAATCGTTATGTGAAGTTGGTTTGTCGGTTCATGAGAGATTTTTGGATTCTTCATAAGTATGCAAAGCTTTACACTTAGTGTTAAGTCAAGAAAGCAGTCTGAATCCTCTGTGGTATGAAAACTGCGTATGCATTCCCTTGACGCCGTTTTCTACAGGGAACTTACACTGCTTGGATCAATTAGAGCAGTCTGACTGGCAATTTATTTTCTTAGAATAACTTGATATTTTTTTTGTGGAACTTGGGTTATAGAGGTGGTTGTTCTGTAAGCTCGCTGCTGCTAAGCCATTTCTTAGCAATAGCAGAAACGTTCTGAATAATGATTTCACTTGAAACGAAGTGGGAGAAGTAGGAAATTGCCTGTTATTGCAGGTCAGTTAAAGTGAAACTTGAGGGCACTGTATGTCTTCATGAAATGTTAAGAAAGAATTCTGCAGGAAGGCATCTGCGGCATAAGAAGCTGACAAGAGCTGCCAGGTTTCAGCCAGGGTGTTACTCTACAGCCATCTTGAGGCCCTCCCTCAGTCCGGGAATAACTGAAATGAATAGTATGGGCCAACTGCAGCGTTAGACTTGTGATTCTTTTTGCTTTCCTTGCAGGGCTCATGCGTACCTCCATGATCAGAATTAGTATAAGAAATCCTAATTTGCTGTGCCGTTTATCTGAGCAGTCTTTTTGAATGGAAGCTGTGTTGTGCAGTTCAGCCCGCTTTATCGGTGCTTCTTCTGAATTATTCCTTTCCCTCAGGCTCTGGAAGAGAAGCTGTGCTAGGATACAAACTGAAGCAAACATTTTGCCAAAGCATCGTCTCAATATTTTGGCAGACTGCAGAGCCTCAACAGAAAGCTTGGATGGTATTAATACATGCTGCAGTTCTGGAGCTGTTCAAGTGGAAGATTCAGTGACTAGTTGAAAGTATGGGCTTACTTTTCAATTCTTGAAAAAAAAAACCCAAACAACATGTAGTTTTTAGCTTTGCTTTTTTAGAAGAGTTTGAGTGGTACTTCTGAGCCACAAGCGTGCTCCAAAATAACTGTGTCTTGCTGTCGCAGATCAAGATTTCTGTTTTGCTGTCACACATTAGTAACTTCCTGAAGAGAACAGGTCATGGCCTATTGAATACCACCTGGCTCTATTTCAGGCAGAAGAGATGTTTTACTATGTAATGGACAAGCCAAATTACACCTGGAGTATTCTCAGCAAGTTATTTCTAACCTTTTCCTAGCATTTATGAAACATGAAAACATCACATGTGCTTACTATTTCCAGACACATTTAGTAAAAATTCCTGTCCAGTACTAGCTGAAAATGTCTCTCTCAGACTGCAGCTATTACAGACTCTGCAATCAGAGGCTCAGTCCCTTTTTGAGACCTCTTAAGAGCAGATTATTCGCAACCGACCCGTCTCTCCATTTCTTTGAAGCGTCACACTGCCAGCCTGCAGTGCTCTGTCTGTCTCCACTTTGCAGTGGTTGCCAGCGTGATCTGGAGTAGACCCAGTGAGCTTGGCACCTGCAAGGATGCTTCTGTCAAGATTTTATGATCTTTAAAAGTTTGGGAGAGGTGAATGCTAGCTGTGAGCCTCAGTTTTATCAATCTAGATACGTTGTTCCATCTCCATCCATGTGCACCACTTCCCTGCTTAGCATCTCTGACTGTAGCTTGTATTTCAAGTCCAATCACATTGGATTTGAGATTAAGGAGTAGGAGGAATAACCTTTTCTAGTTACTAGACAGGGTTTTTCTCAACTGTCAGTTTCCCTTGTTTTGCTACAGGTAACTGTAAATTTATTTTGCCCTTTTTGCTAGATCCATTTAAGAATCCCTTCTGATTAAATATTTCCACAAATAACTTATTATTCTTAATGTCATGCCTGATACTCATAGATCATAGAGATTTTCCAGCTCATTAGAAATAGATATTGATTAGTTGTTCAATCAATAACTTTGGTAACCAGTAAGTCTTTGTTGTGGTTTAGCCCAGCTGGCAACTAAATGCCACACAGCCGCTCGCTCGCCCTCCCTCAGCCTCAGGGAATGGGGAAGAGAATTAAAGGGGAAAAGGGAAGGAAACTCATGGGTTGAGATAAGTACAATTTAATAATAACAATAATATAAAATTTAAAGTATTAATGATATAATAATAATAATATGTGAATATATGTGTATAATATAATATATACAACCAAATGATGCACAGCATAATTGCTCACCAACCAGTGACCAACGCCTGTCCTGTCTTGGTAAACGATTCCAAAACAGATTAGTCCCAACACCGCAATCCTGGATGAACAAGAGGACTGAAAAGAGAACGAGAGCACTCCAAGAGTCCGAGAGAGCCCTTAGAAGAGAGTTCCTGGAAGAGCAAGAGCCCTTCTTCCCGGTCAACCCTCATCTATACACTGAGCATGACGTTGCATGATATAGAATACTTCATTGGCCAATCTGGCCCTCAATCCTAAGTCTAAGTTCAAATCATAAGGGCAGTTGTAGACCCTTTGTCCCAGCCATGCTCCCCCCCCAGCCCGTTGTGCTCCTGCACACTGGCAAAAAGACAGGAAGCTGAAAGGTCCTCAATGTCTCAGGACCAACTGTAAACATCAGTGCACTGTCAATGTTCTTCTCATAAGGAATCCCAGGCTAAATCCAAAACACAGAGCTCTTCTAGCTGCTAAAAAGAAAAACTCACTTTGTCCTAGTGAAAACCAGGACAGTTTTCTGAGGAACAGGATGTTTTCACTGGTGGCTGGAAGTGTGGTCTGACACATCAGTCCTGCTCCAGAAGGCTGTGATGCCTTGTGGTTAGCTGTTTTCATTTGGCAGGTGTGGACAGACTAACTTCTGATGGACTTAAAAATCTTTGGATATTTCAGTGTCATCTAAGTAATGAGGAAACTTTTAACTTCCTGAGGAATAAATAGCCAGAACAAAATGTAGGAAATTCTATATATTGTGACCCCCTGTTATTTATTATTGAACTAAATCAAATAACTTGCACCAAAAATAAGGACAGATCACAATATTATTGAAAAGCGATAACGCTAAAGAATGGTAGCAGCTGCTAAAAAAGAGTAACTTTTGTTGCATCTTCCAATCAAAAAACAGAGTTAGCAAGGAAGAGTTTACCTCCTATAAAGAACAAGAGAAGCACATATTTCCCAATCCAAAGGGTGAAAAGGTGGATTAAATTCTGCGCTGAAATTCTTTGCTGCCTCACCCCTTTATACGCTTGCCCACATCTTGTTATATCAACGATGCAGTTTTGGTTTATAGTTTGTATGATGCTCGTGTGGGTTTCACTTTTATCTAACAGTGACTAGGAGGTATCTCCAGGTTGTCTGTTGCCTGACCTTCTCCATAGACTTTTAATTGACTTAATAATGATATCTTTTTTTTGCCAGATTTCTTCCCTCTAATGCAGCATGTATCTTGTATCCTTCATGAGCTTGGCGGTGTGACCTCTTGGAGGAGCATTGTCTATATTCCAGGTATCTGTCCTACAAAACAAGGTGGAAGGCAGCCGAGAACTTTCCTGCCCTGGAGGAGAGGAAAAAAAAATAATTTTAAAGCTGCTGCAAATATTTTCCTCTGGCTGTTTACAGTGTGTGCTTCAACGGGCTTAGACAAAGAACCTGGCCTGACTAATGTGTATTGCAGCCTACTGAACCACCCACACAGGCAGAGAATAAAATGTAATACTTTCTTTAGCATGACTACATGCACGTGTTTTCCCTGAGATGTCGCTTCATTCATATTCTGACTGAACATATAAAATTGCTTCCTTTTTTAGTTTTTGGATTTTTTTAACCTTTTCTTACTCCTCTTCTTCTGCTTCTTCGTGTGTCTCCTTATTCTAGCTGTCTGCTGGAGATTTTCATTATCTCCAGGAAAATTCAACCAAAGAAATGCTCAATTCTTATGATCCTATGTGATTCTTATTATCTTCTCCTTTATCTTTCAGGGGCTATTTCTGAGGGCAGAAATAGAAGTGTACTCTTTCCTTGCCCTTCTGGAGTTGGAAGTGTTGATGAATGGATGGGTGGGCAAACTTCTGGGTGTTTCCCTCCTCCTGTGAATACGACCAGCTTTGTGGGTGAAATCCTGGTGGCTCCTGAGTAGACTGAAAGAGTTGGAAACTGTGTAAATCCATGTAACACTGTCATTCATAATTCCTTGATATGGTAAAGGGTAGGTACAGTGTAGTCATGAGCTACAAATGTTGAGGTTAGGCTGTGGGTAAGCTATGAGCTGGGTCCCAAAACGGTCAGAATTGTCACATCAAGGAACAGTGCTGGGCATTGCTTTGAATTTCCTGTTTATAAGTAAGTGAAAATGCATGGCATGTTAACTTGCAAGGCATTGTGGCTTAATGTTAATTTGTTAGAGGAACAGTCGAATGCTTGAGGAAGGAGTAAGTAGTATGGAGCTGTTTTTTTTTTTTTAAAAACAAAACAAAACAAAACCCCAAAATTATTTTATTTTTTCCACTTTGGAGTTTACTCACATGGTATAGATGTTTGCTTCACTGTTGCAAATTGAAAGCAACCAAAGAGGTATGGTGGGAGGCAAAATCGTGCTTCTATATGAACGCACGCAGTATGGGCAATAAACAAGAGGAACTGGAAGCTCTTGTTATCCGGGGAAACTATGATATAGTTGCCATCACTGAAACATGGTGGGATGACTCGTATAACTGGAGTGCTACCATGGATGGCTACAAACTCTTCAGGAGGGATAGGAGAGGTAGAAGGGGTGGTGGGGTTGCCCTGTATGTAAGGGAAGGTCTAAACTGTTTAGAGTTAAATGTTGGGGATGACCTAGTAGAATGTCTGTGGGTGAAAATCAAAGGGGGGCCTATGAAGGCGGATATTGTAGTGGGAATCTGCTACAGGCCACCCAGTCAGGACAGTGAAACTGATGAGCTATTCTTTAAACAACTGGGGGAAGTCTCGCGCTCACTAGCCCTTGTCCTTATGGGCGACTTTAACCTACCTGATGTTTGTTGGAAGTATAACATGGCAGTCAGGAAACAGTCTAGGCGGTTTCTGCAGAGTGTGGAGGACAACTTCCTATCACAACTGGTCAGTGAACCGACTAGAGAAGGTGCTCCCCTAGACCTGCTGTTTGTGAACAGAGAAGGTCTTGTGGGAGATGTGAAGGTTGGAGGACGCCTGGGGCATAGTGACCACGAGATAATAGAATTCTCAATTCTAGGGGAAGTTAGAAGGGGGAACACTAAAACGGCCAAGCTGGACTTTGGGAGAGCTGACTTTGGGCTGTTTAGAAGTCTGATTAACAAAGTCCAATGGGAGATAGCTCTCAAGGGTAAGGGGGCGCAGGAGGGTTGGTTACTATTCAAAAAGGAAATTCTGGAGGCACAGGAGCGAGCTGTCCCTGTGTGCCGGAAGTCGAGCCGCCGGGGTAGAAAACCAGCTTGGATGACAAAGGAGATTTGGGAACATCTCAAAAGAAAAAGGGATGTCTATAAGTCTTGGAAGAATGGGCAGGCATCCAGGAATCAATACAGGGAGGAAGTTAGGACATGTAGGGAGATAATCAGGGGGGCAAAAGCCCAATTGGAACTTAGACTAGCCTGCTCCGTAAGGGACAACAAAAAGTCTTTCTATAAATATATTAATAACAAAAGGAGGGCTAAAGATCACCTCCAGCCCCTACTGGACTCAGGGGGTACGTTAGTCACTAGGGATGAGGACAAGGCTGAGGTCCTTAATGCCTTCTTTGCCTCAGTCTTTAATAATAAGGTTAGTAGTTCCCAGGTGAGCTGGCCTTCGGTGTCTGAGAGCAGGGAGGGAGAGCAAATCGAAGCTCCTGTGATCCCAGAGGAACGGGTCAAGGATCTGCTCCTCCGGCTGGATGCCCACAAGTCTATGGGGCCTGATGGTATCCACCCGAGAGTCCTGAGAGAGCTGGCGGATGTCATTGCCAAACCCCTGTCCATTATCTTTGAGCAGTCTTGGCTCACTGGGGAAGTTCCGCTGGACTGGAGGCTGGCGGATGTTACCCCCATTTACAAAAAAGGGCGGAAGGAGGATCTGGGGAACTACAGGCCTGTCAGTCTGACCTCGGTGACGGGCAAAGTCATGGAACAGGTTATCTTGAGTGCTATTAATGAGCACATACAGGTTAACCGGGTGATCAGGCCCAGTCAACATGGGTTTATGAAAGGCAGGTCTTGCCAATCAAACCTGATCACCTTCTATGACAGGGTGACCCGCCTAGTTGACGAGGGAAGAGCTGTGGATGTAGTTTTCCTTGATCTCAGTAAAGCCTTTGATACAGTTTCTCATAGTGTTCTGGTTGAGAAACTGATAACTGCTGGCCTGGATAGGCACACCCTCCTTTGGGTTAAAAACTGGCTGGATGGCTGGGCCCAAAGAGTGGTGGTAAATGGGGCTAAATCCGGCTGGAGGCCGGTCACCAGTGGGGTTCCCCAGGGCTCAGTGCTGGGTCCAGTTCTGTTTAACATCTTTATCAATGACCCGGATGTGGGAATTGAATGTACCCTCAGTAAATTTGCGGACGACACCAAGCTGGGAGGCTGTGTCGATCTGCTCGAGGGTAGGGAGGCCCTTCAGAGGGATTTGAACAGACTGGACCGTTGGGCTGAGGCCAATGGCATGAGCTTTAATAAGGCCAAGTGCAGAGTCCTTCACTTGGGATGTAAAAACCCCAAGCATCGCTACAGGCTCGGGGAAGAGTGGCTGGAGAGCTGCCTGGCGGAGAAGGACCTGGGGGTGTTGGTTGACTACCGGCTTGATATGAGCCAGCAGTGTGCCCAGGTGGCCAAAAAGGCCAATGGGATACTGGCGTGTATCAAGAATAGTGTGACCAGCAGGAGCAGGGAAGTGATCCTGCCCCTGTACTCGGCACTGGTGAGGCCGCACCTGGAATATTGTGTCCAGTTTTGGGCCCCTCGCTTTAAGAGAGATATTGAGCTCCTGGAGCGAGTCCAAAGAAGGGCAACTAAACTGGTCAAGGGGCTGGAAAATAAAACTTATGAGGAGAGGCTGAGGGAGTTGGGGCTGTTTAGCCTGGAGAAGAGGAGGCTGAGGGGAGACCTGATTACGGCCTATAAATACTTGAGAAAAGATGGTGGGGAGGTAGGGGAGGGACTCTTTACATTAGTGATGGGTGATAGAACTAGAGGAAATGGACATAAGCTTAGTCAGGGGAGATTCAGGTTGGATGTTAGGAAGTATTTCTTCTCTAAAAGTATTGTCAGCCACTGGAATAGGCTGCCCAGGGAGGTGGTTGAGTCTCCATCTCTGGATGTGTTTAAGACTAGGGTGGATGATCTACTTGAGGATATGGTTTAATGGGGATTAGGGATGGTTGGACTCGATGATCTCTAAGGTCTTTTCCAACCTAGAAATCTATGAATCTATGAATCGCTCTTGTTCCCAGGAAGGGGACAGGTCCTCTCAGGGAGTTGAACTGTTTTCGTCAGATATTGTTGCAAATCTTTATTTATCTACAGTATTTTCTTACCACGAAGCATGAAAATGTTAGAAACTGATGAGGGAAAAGAGATGGTGCTGTGCTTTTTGCAGAGAAGTTGAAACTGCACAGAGATCCTTCTGTATGGGTGATGTTGCAGTATCACCTGCAACATTCCCGTTTTTATCTTCCATTTTTTTCCAGTTCCATGCTGCCTTTCATTCCTTTATGTAACTGAGCCATCCTTTGAAATTCAGCCTCCTTTTCATTGATTTGGTTGTGCTGAAATGCAGATGTAGTTGCAAAACTAACTGTTGTTTCCTTTCCTGGCTTCTCCATTCCCAGTTTCCCCGGCTCTGTGGAAACAAAATCCAGAATCTGCTGTTTCCTTGCCTGGCCTGTTGTGCAAGGTTCTTGCCACATCTGCAGACCCGTTGCTTCACTTACCCCTTTTGTGCTCCTTTTCTGGGTAGGATCATGATTTTATGCCTGGCGCCTCCCATTATAACTCATTCTCTGAGTGCTTTGTGTGCCTGTCAGTTCTTCTTGCTCTGCAAAATTCTGCAGTTCTAGCAATGCTGACAGCTGACAAAGTGTCCTAGAGCATCTTCAGCTGAGAGAGAAGTGACATCAGCATTTGGAAGCTAAAGCCTCATAGCCTATTCGTTTGCATGTATTTTTGCAGACTCCTGTATGTATCCCAAACACCCTTAAAACAACTTGGATCCTTCCAAGAAAGAAACAATCCTTAGACATTGATCGTACAATTCCTGAGAATTCCTCTGTGGTTGAAATTAAAAAGGTCATAACAGTGAAATGTCAAGTAAAGAGTAACCAAAAGATTAAATGCTCAGAGCAACTGAATCTCTTCCTCTCATTCATGAGAGGAAGCAGTGTTTTCCTCCTTGTTATCTGTGTTACAGAAAAGTCCCAGAAGTTGCAGAAAGTGTCATTTTGGCCAAAATTCAAGCCAGGTCATATATTTTCCTAAGGAAAAAAATAGTGCTTATTTATTAAATCTCTTCTGTCAGCATAGCAGTTACTTGAGTTTATAAAAAATTGCTGTCATAATTTTTTTATATTTTGTTTGTACATATGTGGCAGCTTTTAGCCAAAGGCACTTCTAATAAAGTGTGGACTAGGCAGGAACATTGTTTAACGCTCTGTCCCTTGTTTCGACAGAGCTGGCAAGCGTCTGAAGGTGACCACTTTCACAAGCATTAAGGTGCTGCTGAAGCCTTAGAGCAGGGTGAGGCTGTTCACTACGCCTCACCCACACTAGGCAGGAATGTGGTTATTGCTTCGCTGTAGTGTTATGGGAGTGCTGGTATGACAGGATTAGTGAATGTGTTCCTTCAAGGTCCAGATCACTTTCTCAGTGCTTCTGCTGTAGCAGATCAAGTGACACGTAAAACAGCTATTGAAGTTAAGTCTGTGTAGTGTCCTGGTGAGAAGCTTTTTTAGTATGAATGTCCTTGCCTTTGCAGAAGGATCAGACCTGTACAAATGCATGTACCAGGTACCTGTATTTACATGTTGTCCATCAAAACACCTGCAGTATTTTCCTTTCCTCTCTGTGTGGGATTTGGACTCCTCTTCCCCGGATGCCCATGTCAACTCTTTAATCATAAGCACGCAGCCTCATCTTGATTTTTAAGAATAAAACGGTATTTGGGGAAACAATTTGAAAAGCGTTTTTGAACTCTAAATAGCATTGACTTTTTCACGGTGTATTTACAAATATGGCGTGATCATATATGAATACAGTGGAACCTTCTTAAGCAGACTCCAGCTGTCTTGCCTATTGTACACTGCTCATGCTATGATAGATGCCAAGGGGTGTCACCCCTTCACCACGCTCCCTCCGTCCATTGAGGGCTGGGGCTCCATTGCAGGGAGAATGTGAAGACTTCATTGCAGTTTGGCTGCTACCTCTACGACACAGCTTAGTGAATGTCCCCTGTTGTAGTGGGGTCTGGTTCTCCCAAGCAAAGAAGGCAAGGCCAAGACACAACTCGTCTGTCTTTGTCTGTAAGATCTACCTGGAAGCTGAGTGACACTTAATGACACTGTTAAAAGTTAACCATAGCCCTTAAGCATCTGCTGTCCATCCCCAAAAGGATAATGTGATGAAATCCTGTGGTATCTTAAAATATGAATTAATTATTGGTCTAGTATTTGTGTTTTGGCAAATTCCTATTAGTATGTCTTTTTATAGTTGTGTGATATATCCTACCATGGTAGTCACTGGCTTTATGCCTGGCTATGCTGCAGATCTGGGATGCTGGGGTGATGTCTGAGTTGTACAGAGAGTCATTTCGCTTGGTATGAGGGTGAAGAGTGGGTTGAGTCAAATTATTTTACTTCAGTAGTTTCATACAGAATACTTGGCTTTTTCACTCTTGGGAAGGCTGGCCAGGTGGTGTAATGTGGGGAGAAGTCCCCCCACCCCCAAAAAGCTTCCTCTATTAAATATGCATTGCTTCCTTGTGAAATGGGGTGGTGTTGCAGGTGTGGTCTGAAATCATGTCAGACGCAATACCTTATGATCTAATTTTTGCCAAAGAATAATTTTTCTCTTCTTTAGAAATCTATGGTAAGTATGGCTTTCACCATGGTACCCATGGGCAGCACGGTGTCCTCAACTCTAAGAGAGAAAGAAAGAAAACAGCAGTTTGCCTTAGAGACTGCTGTATCCTCCTTGCACCTCAGGGAGAAGGCTTTAAAGCTGTGAAAGGAACTGAACA
Organism: Tauraco erythrolophus; assembly: GCF_009769465.1. Taxonomy (NCBI): domain Eukaryota; kingdom Metazoa; phylum Chordata; class Aves; order Musophagiformes; family Musophagidae; genus Tauraco; species Tauraco erythrolophus. The sequence continues at coordinate 14,826,386 of NC_141478.1, read as the reverse complement.
GCTGCGATCCATATACTCCATTGTTAATACATTTTTGTGGGAAGACACTTGTTAGGAACAGTGTAATTGTATTAAGGTGTGTGGGTGATTTGGCAGATACTTTGCATTGGCTCCTAGGTAGGTCATGCACAAATCTCTTCTGAAATGCCTCTAGGAGTAAATGGGACATGTGAACTGTGCACTTGTTTCTCAGCCATGCTGTCAGGCAGCACCCTCCTTAGACGTAGGGACGTGAGGCACACCCCTTTATCTCTGAGCACCCATCAACATGAATGCAAACAGGTGACACGTAGCCTCTTGGCTGCGTGCTGAAGAGGTGGCGCTAGAAAAACCCTACTGGAAATACTATCTCCAGTGTGCCCTAAGTATTCCTTTGGCAGAGTTTGGGGTAAGTGGTATACTTTGCTTTAAATTGATGTGCTTGAGGACTGTTGGATTAAGAACATGTTCAGATTTCCTGAATTTACACTCTGTGTGTGTGTGTACACATTTTTATTTGCAGCTCAGTGCTTTTTTTTTTTTTTTGGCTTGTGTTTTAATTTTTTCATCTCTTTGTGCCACCTTCTTTCTCCCCTCCATCAGCTCTGGAGCAACCATAGTTTTGCGCAAGGCCAGTTTCTTCAGAAACCATATTCCCTGTCCCCATACTGCACAGGGGAAGTCTTGCATGCCAAGCCAATTTCCTTAATTTATTTGGGAACAACACTGCCATAGTCTTGAATAGGGTTGTGATATCTGTATCCTGGAGGCAAAAATATGAGCCTGTTAACGTTGATGCCTGTTAATGTAGAAGTACCTTGGACTAGGAAATCCACTGGGCAAGAGCAGCACTTGCTTTGCAGAGCATCCCTTCTTGGCAAGCCGCGATCCGGACGTGTGTATGTGGAGGCTTCAGAGCGGCAGCCTTACAGGCATAGCTTAAGTGATGGCTGTGGGGGTCCTGTCAGCAATGGAAAAGGAGTGGAGTTTTCCCAGCACTTGTTCCTAGCCCTGTCCATCTGCATCCTAGGTGAAGTGCAAAGCCAGAGCTGAACGGGCTTCAAGAAGGAATTTACAAAAGGCAAAACCCTGAAGGGCTTGATGCAGAGCCTAAACTGGTGACCATCAGTGATTTTTTTTTCAGCTGAGAAGTTCTTGCTCTTAGAAGCAAGATTTGAGAATGATCATTCTAAAATGAATTCAGATTTTTTTTTTTCTTTTGATGACCTGATGATTTCTAATTGTATCATCAATTTTCTCTGATTTTTCCTTTTCTACCTCCCACTCTCCTGATATACGATGTATAGAAATGTGGAAGGAAAGACTGGAAGGTGTGAAGCTATAAAGCCTAATTAAAAAAAAAAAAAGGTAAAATTGTAAGGAAAAAAAGGGATGGGTTTATAGTAACAGGGCCATGACTTCTAAAAACTCCCCAGCAGTTTTTGCTATGAATATGCTTTGCTGTGAATATATTCTTATTTCTGTTGTGTGGAGCTGGATCTCTCTGGGCTCTAGGACTGCAGGTCTCGGAAGTGGAGGGTGGAGATCACTTTCTAAATATTTGTACAGGGAGGAGGACAAGGCTTGAAACTGCTTTGAAAATAGCTCTTCGCATGTCTCCAAGGATAGGTTAACTGTGCAGGGTTTCACAAGAGCCACTCCCTGGAGATATTTGAATAATAGATTGACATTATGGGGTGCAGTGAAAGGTGTGTGCATTTCAAAAGCCTAAGGAGAAAATTTCCTTCTCAAGCGAATCCTTTAGAAGGCATTTTATGCCCTTTCTGTGAAGGGCTCCTAGTCCTCTATGAGTCATTTGCAAATTGTGTTTGTCACCAGCCATATGGAGAATCGAGGTTTAAGTGGTCCGAATGATGCGGTGTGTTTGTCCAAACAGATACTCTACAAATCAAGTATGGCACTAGGAATACCTTGGGGTTTTACTTCCCCAGGGTCTAACCTTGACCCTTCTGTTTTAACCAGAGCTTTCAGCCAGCTCTGTCCAGCAGAAGGGTGCAGCTGAACTGTAACACGTTTCTCAGAGCTCCAAGTAAGAGCTGTAGCGCCGTTTCTTCCTCCATAAGGCCTTGCACAGGGCATAAGATTAATTAGCTTTCTCGTAACACAAATTAGCAGTGCTTGGGTGGCATTATCATTTGTATCTTTTATTAAAAATGTTCTGCATACCTATAGCTAGCTAACAAAATACCAACTAGACAAGGCAAATACTGTACAAGTGGAATAGCACAGTGAAAGACATGAAGCTAGCTTGTCTTTGTAGAAAATACTGGCCCTAAGATTTGCATTTAAGCCTTTTTAAGCAACGATTAATTTAGGGTATTGAAGCTGAAAGAACATGTACTTCAGTAGAGGGGGAGCTTACACAGCCCTTTGCCTTTGGAGAACATCTGAGGGCAAAAGAAACACCATAGAAGAGATGGAAGTCTAAATCAAATTCAGTCTTTAGTAAAAACCTCTGAGTTTTCTTTTCAAAATGTTTTCCCTTTCTTCTAGTGCATTTTAATGAAAAGACCCTTTGTAAAAGCTACAAGGTAGATGATCCGATTTTACTTTTTTTTCCCTTCCCCATCAGGTGGAAGGATTTAAAAAATGAAACAAAAACCCCAGCGCTCCTTTTGCTGGTATATATGAGTGTGTCTAATGGATCAGGGCTTTTTATTTCTTCTAAAAATATTCTTATGTCAGTGAGTGGCTGCCTGTTCAACTTGCTTACTTGAAAATTCTGCTCTTTCAGACTTGCGTGGTTGATGCAGGCCTGCAGTTGTCGTGAATTTATATAAAATGCTCACTGATAACTCTTTCTGTGGGGTTTCTTGTTTCAATCTTTTACTCTATTGTAAAACTTTGTATTAAAACGTAACAGTGGAAAGTGAATTAGCTGTCTGTGGTGTGCTGGTGAGCATGAACTCTGTCAACTAAAACCCCTTTCCTGCAAGGTTTTACTGTTGTTGAGAGCATAATGTGAAATATGCTTTGGCTGGGGAAAGGGAGACTTCAAACCTGGAAATGGCAAAAAAGCGTTAGAGGTTTTCCACTGACTCTTCAGTTGGAGAGTATCTGGGTGTAGCTCTGACCGTTGTCTGCGTTCGATTGTGGTCAGTCCAGTCATGGCTAAGCCTACTGAGCACAGTTCTGGCTTGTAACCCAGAGCAGTATATACATACAGTTGAAGCTTTAAAGATTGTTACGGTTTTAGCTTAATGATGGTGATTGACACCCACATACTTGAGATACCGAGTTTGTTCCAAACCTCAAGCTGTGAGTTGCTGTTCAAGAAATGAATTGGTGTTTTGCCATTGATGCAAACTACTGCAATGTTTGACTTGAAATGAATAATTCTATCTAGTTCAAGCTACAAGTAGTTCCGAAAAGACTGACTTACAGTTGAAACAGCAGATTTTACTTTTTTTTTTGTATTTTATTTCATCATCTATCTTGTTTTTTGTATTTTGGTATCTATTTCCCTCCTTCATAAGAGGCTATTTAATGCCAGTTTTTTGTTGCTTTTACAATGGTTATTTTAGGCTTATCTTTTCATGTGCATTTCTTTGAAAACAACATAAGGCAACTCTCTACTGTTTGTTTTGGAGAAAGAGAGGCTCAGTAGCTACTCAACAGGAAAGTACTACTGCACTTAAATTTTTCTTTCTAGTCTATATGACATTTGCCAGTGATTTTTGTTATATGTTCTGACTTACTGCACTTTGATCGGGCTACATCTAATATGATTATCTTTTCAAAGGCACGAAAAAGAGAGAGAAATTTCCTAAATGTGTATGGGCTATGGGAAAATGCGCGTGGTGTTTAATGGCAATTCAGAATCAAGATTTAGTTTAAATGATTAACTAGTATCATGATAAAAACTTCAAAAACTTTGATATTGGTCCTCTAAACAAAAACAGAACAAACCCCAACAATGACAAAATGTTGCTTTGTTATTTTTCCTCCTGGTACGAAAAAACTTTTTCAAGACTGAAAAATAGCTATTGATAGAAAATTATTGTAATTTTTATTCAAATATAGAGGGCAGTCTGGAAAAAAAAATTATTGGCATATGTTAATAATGTCACAGTGAGTGTGAGGTCAGAATAGCATTGCTGGTACATTTTAGTAGCTTTTGTCAATTTCCATGCAGATCAAAAACAGTTCTACAGTTCATGTTCCACATATCTTGAATACTTTGACCTTGATTTTTCAGTCTTTCCTGAAGAAGTTAAAATTGTCTTGCCTTCTCTTTGTAATAAGAGGAATGTGATAAAATTAACTGTGGTTTTTTTTTATTCACAGCTGAATTTGATATTGATAACTGACTTAATTGAAAGTTTAAGGTGAAACCAGTATAAAAGAGTACAGAATTGGTCCCACTGCTGGATGCTTTGTAGTTCAAATAATGATTTGTGTTTTAAACATTTGTCAAAAGAAGCCTTGTCAGAGTTGTTTACTAACTAATCTGTTTTGCTTTGCTTTTTAAGGTGTCTCCTGAATTCTCACTATGTCTGATGGGGACTATGATTACCTCATAAAATTTCTAGCACTTGGTGATTCTGGAGTAGGAAAGACCAGCCTTCTTTACCAATATACAGATGGCAAATTTAATTCCAAATTTATCACAACAGTGGGCATTGACTTTCGGGAAAAGAGAGTGGTGAGTTTTCACAAACCATGTGCTACTTTAAAATGGTATCTGTCTTAGTGATGGCTAGAATCTGTCTTTTAAAAATCTAACCTGCCAATCCTTATGTATAGGCGTGCAGTCAGTAGTTACTGGGCACTTAATCTTGTGACAGGGAAACGATCTCGTTTTACCTGGTTATTTTTATCGTTGTTGTGTGTTGTCACCCTCATTTCCCCCAAAGTTCAAGTAAGAAGAGCTGATTGTAAGCGACCACTTCTAACTGCTCAGCAAGCGTTGATGGGCGTACCTACTCCGTGAGTTGTGCACACAGTAGCTGGAGTAGCACTTTTATTGTTGAACTCCCTTCACAAGGAAGGATTGGGCTGTAGTAAAAATGTTTTTGCTGTTTGTAAACTGAAATGGCTAGTGAACAAAGACTGCAGTGTTGATTTTAAAACTGTTTTAAAACATGTTAATGAAATGGGATAGCATGATACATGGAGCTGATCTGGCTTCCTAAGCAGTTACCACTACCAGAGAAGTGGGGAAAATAAGGTAGAGGGGTTTTTTGAACCCCTGAATTATTATTAAACTAGGCAAACATACTTTTGATGCAGAGCTGAGCACTGCATTATGATAACCAGTTGGATGCTGGTCCTTACTGCACTGAGAAACTGAGCTGGCACAAGTTTTTTTCATTCTTATGTAGAAGTATTAAATACATTTCAGTAGTCTGATGATTTCCTGTGTCCAGAAGTCTGGTTGGTGTAATGGGCATTGTGCGGACTGGCTTTTGATGGATGACATGCAGCACAGTAGTGGAAGGAGTAAATATCTTAGTGAAATGTGAAACTAGTCTCTTGAATAAGTCAGTGTGCTTTTTGTGGCATAGTAAACATGGTAGGTTTACTTGATCTGCATGTTTGATAACTCAGGATAAGATACAGGTTTCACAACCTGAATCATATAATCCACAAATTCAGCAAGTTTACGTGTCTCTAAAGATGTTTGTAACTCTGATAATCTTAGGTACAATGACAGTTGAAGTTAAAGAAGACAACCTAACATGAAGTGTTCTAAACAATAAATGAATCTATTTTTATCTGATCCTTCCAAAGCATCTGTTATTTTCAAGCTGAATAAACTCTTCAGCTTTTATTATTGTCATCCAATTTTGCTTTTTAGTTATGATATGATAAGATCTACCCTCAGCTCTTTTTCAGCAATCTTTTGGCAGCTAAGACGAGATATCATTATCTTTATGAGTATATTCTGTTTACTAATGAGGTTCTGTTAGTGGTATATTGCCAGATTGCATAATCCGATTGTTGCTTTTTTATAATTACATTTTAATTTGAACTCGATACAAGATAATAGCAAAAAATAGAAAATCAAAATACTAAAATTAAGCTTGCCTAAGGAAACTTAATGGCTGCTCTAAATATCTTTTTGGAGTCCATACTCTATTGGATACTGTTTTTCCAGTTTCACTTTTACCCTTATTTTTAAATATTCAATTGGATGCAAAATTAAAATGCAACCCATATTACTTTTGTCTTATAAAGCAGAGGGATTGAGTTGTACTTGGGATCTTTGCATCAGCAGTGCTAGTTTGGCTGCGTTTAATGACTTCAGATGTCAGTTATTTTGTGTTCTGTAGAGGCTGGGCTGCTAACGCTCAGTCTTGCCAATTTACCTTTTACAGGTGTATAGACCTAATGGGCCAGATGGCGTTGGTGGTCGAGGACAGAGGATACATCTTCAGCTCTGGGATACTGCAGGGCAGGAAAGGTACGTTCCACCCCCCACCTAGCAAGTAAGGCAGTTGTTATCAAGCTAGAATCAAATGGAACCGAGTATGTGAATTCTCTTCATTGATTGCTGTATTTTAATTGTACAACTCGATGGGAAAATGCACTTACTTTTATTTTAACGGTGATGGAAGGTTTCCTATGAGTATCCATTGAAATACAAGTGGGATTTATAACTGTAGATCATTAAAACTGTAATTGTTGCTTTTTGTCTTTTGGAAACTTTCAGTTTATTTTTTCACAGCCAATGCATATAGATGTTTTTAAATCTTTTCTTTATTCAGTTTTCCTTACATTTCTGTAAATATGTTGAGGTCTTGCGACAGTCAGACAGGTGAAATCACCTCAAACGATTCTTTCCTATTTGTTTATCAAAAGACTTGCACCCTAGTGGTTGATAGTCTTAAAATCAAGAGCTGATGTGTATAGGGGACAAATTTCTGGTCAAAGTTTGATCAAGATTCAGAAATTAAAATAAGAATGAAATTCCAGTCATGCTTTATAGCAGAAGACTTTATCTAAATCTCTCACATGAGAGTGAAATATCTCCTTGACTTCCTTAGGCCTTCATTAGGCCATAGGAATGTTAGCAATTCTTGTTATCCAGTCTACATCAGCAAAACAATTATGATGAATGTTTCATTCTAGTTAATTCAGTCTTAAGTTACCTCAGTTTTATGACTGTATGTAATTATATTTTCAAAGTAACTTGTCAGATGAGCCACCTAATTTCACTTTGCTGTTCTAGGTTTCGTAGCTTGACAACAGCTTTCTTCAGAGATGCCATGGGGTTTCTGCTACTCTTTGATTTGACAAATGAGCAAAGCTTTCTGAATGTCAGGAACTGGATAAGTATGGCATTTCTTTATTTTTTTTTTTTTTTCTTTCTTTGCACGGGTGGGGAGGGGGCTATGTTTGTAAATACAGAGTGTCACTGAGAAATAGAACTGAAAATACTGGGTTTTATAGCTTTCTCAGTAAAAGAAAATAAATGTTGCATTCATAATTGTAATAGCTTCTAATGGTGACTTCTAGTGCTTACCTGAAATTCAGCTTTGCCTACTGAACTTGAATCTTAACCTATATAAAGGAAGCTGAGAGAACATCATATCCCTGACTCTGGTGATATTCAGTAATTTAAGCATGTGGAAAGCCTATGCAAAACTCTATTTTAACTCATCTGAAGCTTTGTCAGCAAAACTTAATGGAAGACAAATGTTACTAGGCTGATGTATGTAGGCGAAGGAGTTCCTAAACCGCATCGTCCATCAGAAGAGGGAAGTATATCCTTTCCTGGCAGCTCACTGAAGATGCTTGGCAAGCAAAACTCCTTAAGCTCCAAATACACAGCTTCTGTGTACTCACTGGGAACATGATAGTGAATGGGTACCTGTTCTCTGGCTCCTCAGTGCAATAGCAGAAGTCCCGTGAGATAACAGAGAACATTTCTTGTCTTTTAAAGAGTCGCTTTCCTGAAGGACTTTGTGTCCCCTGAAATGTGGTGGTGTTCGTAGTGAGCCTTATGTGTGACACTAAGTTGTGACACCTATTCATGTTGTTGCTGGTAGGTCAGCTACAAATGCATGCATATTGTGAAAACCCTGACATTGTATTATGCGGAAACAAGAGCGATCTGGAAGACCAAAGAATGGTGAAAGAAGAAGAGGCTAAGGAACTTGCGGAAAAATATGGGTAAGTAACTTCCTTCCAGTTGTTGCTGTGTTTGAAGCAGAATGAAATGCTTTCTGTAATGCCTCTTCTGTATACTGAAAGATTATTGTGAGAATAAGCATTTTAGAACACTTAAAAGGCCAGAGTGATATCTCTTTTTCCTGTCAGAGATTAATGTTTGCTGCATTGCCTAAAAACTCATACTTAATATTGCAATAATCTTGCACTGGAGATTGGTTAGTCTTTCCTTGGCAGTAAACAAAGTAAATTTTCACAGACATTTAGCTGGAGAGGTAGGTGAATGATAATATTTTTGACCACTCATTGAATCTTCAAGTTAAGTAAGAAATACTTAAAACTATGAAGTGATTACATCAGTCACTTGGGAAGTAACACTAATGTAGCCACTCCAGCACCACCCTGTGGGTAGCACCCAGTGCAGAAGGTCAAAGCCTGCAGACCCGCCATTGAAACATCCTGGTCCACCACAATCGTGAAAACTAGTGATGTATTTTCAATACCAAGGTGCTCAGAAACTTTTGTTAACAAAGACATAGGTGATCTGAGTGCTGAGGGGTGGTTGTGAGTTTGGTTTTGTTTTTGTTTTTAATGTAAGAGAGTTTATAGTTGGGGTGTCAACAGAAGAAACAGTCGCTTGTTGTAGCAATGAGAGTACCACATTAGGAGACTTTACTGCCCTGCTTGAAGGGGAACATCCATACTAGCATTCCCTCTCTTGCAATGACACCCTCGCTGATGTAGATAGAAATCAGTAAGGAGAACACTTACGTGCACAAGGCCATATACAGTAGTTGCATCTCTTGTGGGGAATGGAATTGAAAAAAACAGACCTCAGGAACCTAACTTTGGGAATTCATACTGACCAATGCCTCTGTAAATTGTGGACTCCATGGTGTAAAGTAAGACTTACCCTTCTGCCCTACCTACAGAGCCAGCCATTTTGTCAAGTTCTTTTGCATTTCAGACCACTGAGCACTTAATGTCTTTCTGCTATGCAGTAGCAGCATTTGTGTGATTTCTAACTATGTGGCAGTAATCATATATTGTTTTTCTCCTATGAATATAAACTGTGTGATGTAAGTTTGTGGTTTTTGTCTTCTGCAGGATACCGTATTTTGAAACCAGTGCAGCTAATGGAAATAATGTAAGCAAAGCCATTGAAACTCTGCTTGACCTCATTATGAAGCGCATGGAACGGTGTGTGGATAAATCCTGGATCCCAGAAGGGGTAGTGCGCTCCAATGGGCACAGCTCTACAGAACAGCTGAATGAGGAGCAAGAAAAAGGCAAATGTGGCTGTTAACTCAGTTACGGTTAAGTGTAAGGTATATGCTAAAGTATAGTACAGTTGCAGCTTAACTGTTTAACTTATGGGCAAATCACATTGTGTAGTTATTTAATGAACTGTATTAATTCTTGATGCTAATTTTTGTTCTTTTCCTTTCAAACAACATTGACCTTTGCTTGTAAGGTATGCAGTTTATTAGTGATGGGACAGAGGTTTAATTTGGTATAGCACTGGATATCCCTCTAATTCTCTACTTTGGAGGGGAGGGAGGGGAAGGAAAGGAAGTTTCATTACCACATTTAGAAACATGCCTATGGGCAATGAGAAAGGGTAGGCTTCTTGAATTGAAGGATTTTCAATTGCCTGTTGAAGCCTCCATTAACTACACAAACTAGGCTTTTAGATTAGATGTTGTGACAGCTCTTCATCTCTACTAACAGGAAGCTGACCAATATGATTCTTGGTTTTTAACAGAAACATTTAATCATTTCATCAATCAATAACAATCTTAAAGAGCAAATCCTGTGTTTTCCACAAAAGCCTGCGAGTAGCTTTTCCTTGCTCTCTCAAACCATCAGTTTTTGTGATGAACACCAAAAGAAAGCTATTTTATATGGAATAAAAAACTCTAGAGAAGCAGAGGGATGCATGCGTAGAGCCTTTTGGGTATGTCATGAAATTGAACATGTAAACTACAACTGTACTATATAAAACATATCCAATACAGCCTATGGACCTCCTGACATCATTTGAATTTCTGGAACATGCATATACATGTATTTATATGTAAATGGAATAACTGAATATCTGTAGTTATGTTTCTTTTATGGTACCACTCATATTTTAACAGGAATGTAGGACAACCTAGATGTCAGCAAAATTTCATCAGAGCTAGTGCTTTGCACTGAATTTGTTTTAGATGACACAGATTTTGAATGTTTCTTTGAATTTGGATTGAAAAATTAATTATGATTGTCTTCTGGTGAGATGCAGCTTAGATACCAGTTCTTTCTAGAGCAGTATTTCTATAAATTTATAATGCTTGTTTTATTCTGCCAACCTTTGTGTCCTGTACATCTTGGTTATCACATACTCATTTATGGCTTGTTGATTTCCTTTAGGTTGTATTTAAAAAAGAATAGAGTTGCTTTTCTTTTTTTCCACTTATGGATCACATAAATGTCAATTTTGATTTCAGTGGATCATGTTACTCTTTGATAATTTTTATTTATTCATACAACCTAAGGAACAATCAGTATTTTTTGGGGTCTTTTTTACAGACTGATTTATAAGATGTGCCTACCAAACTCTTTTCTACCCTGGCAGAGGTTGTATAACTGTAAAGTATTGCCAATTAAAGTCATAACATGCCAAACTGAGTCTTGTTACAGACTTTCCACAGCAGTTTGTTTACAAAACTTCAAGGCAGTTACTTCTTTAGAAATGGTGTATTTATTTATTTAAATATTATAACTACTGCAGTTTCAGGCAAACATTGATACCAGTTGTGATCATCAAGTGCAGCATAACAAATTTTTTGAAGGACCAAAAATGTTCCTAGAATAGGAGCTAATAAAAAAAAAAAATATATATTTGATGTAGCCTCTGGTTATATTAATAATACAAGAGTAAGTGTTAAAACTTGGTTCTTAAAATATTTTACAAAGTAATGCATTGTTCTTTAACAAACACAACATGTAAATATTAGATTTTTATCACAGCCTACACAATATTTTAAAAGTGCAATATGATTAGACTCTCTAGGCTAGGACAGAGATTAAAGCAATTTATATTGAATAAATATAGGGGTTTTTTTCTACTCTACAATACCAAGATTCTAAAATGCTTGTAACCGGAGTTACTGTAGTTTAACTCAGAGTGCCTTTTGAAGTTACCATCATGTTTCTGTATCAAACTCTACTGTAGGACACAATACCTTTCAATGTACTTCAGTGTCTGAATTTCTTTTAATATAACTCTTTGCTTTTCAGAGGGTTGCAGTGGAACTTTATCATGCATTAACTTTAATGGGAGTTTTTGTGCTTATAGCTTCATCCAGTTCCTGAAAACAGTAAGGATTATTGCAACCAACTACTGAGCTAAGTGACTACTGAAATGGTGTAAAAATATTGAATACTTATGTTTAGATTTGATATTAAATACTGAAACTGTCATATTTTGTCATGCATATTATATGTAACTATTTACTGTATAAAGAATGTCTACATAAAATTGCTTTGATGTCAGCCTTTGAAATGTGTCACAAGATTTATCTGTTTGAATTACTCTGTGACAAAACTTTTGTTCTCTTTTTAGCTCTCATGAGAAATCATGGTAAATGTTTCTTGACAATGAATTACACTATTCTTGATAGTCTCTAGAGAAGAATTCTCATTTGATGAGAAACTTATTTCAAGAAAAGTTGTTTCCATCCAGTGTCAGACAAAAATGTTGATCTGTAATGGAACAAAGTTTTGGAAAGGATTTCCATTATGATGCTTTGTCCCAGGATTTCTTATTAATGTAAAATAGTTAAACATTCCTAATCTGAACCTCATCAGCATTTGTTGAACTGAATTGTAACATTTCCTGTTGTCTCAGTTCAATATCAGTCTGTGTCCTTCTGCACTGTCTCTTTGCCTTGTGATGTTTTTAGTCCAAGTGTGTGTCTTAAGTTCTCTTCTGTGGCCTAGGTACTTCTTGATGTTACCCTCTGGCACTGACTAAACCAGTCAGATGGAGGGCCAATACAGCCTGGGTGATGCCAGAAGGAGCTCAAACCCATAGAAGAAAATAGAGGCAACACTTCTGTATCCAAAAGACATTCAGAAAGCTGCTAATGTAAGCATGTAACATGTTCAGAGCAAAGGGAATGAAGCAGTACATTTTGTAAAATCTGCCTACAAAGGTAAGGTGCCTGATTTTTCAGAATAGCTGCTTCCATCAAGAGTAGTGTAGATTACCAGGTAGGTTTTGTTATGCTGGAGGACACAGGTGCTGCTCAGAGGTGCCTTGACAGCAAGAAAAATGAACTAAACTAAACCTCGTTAACAAGGGCAAGTGTGAGTGGGTATTCCATCTGGGTTGGAATAACCCCATGCAGTAGTACTGGCTGAAAAAACATTTTGCAGAAAAGGGGATAGGCATTCTGTTCAAAACCAGGTTGACCAGGAGCCAGAAGTGTGCCTGTGTGGCAAAGGCAGCCAGCTGCACCTGGGGCTGCATTACCAAAATGAAGCCAGCAGGTTGAGGAAGTAACTCTTCCCTTATATTCAGTAATTATAAGACTGCATCTGGAGTTTTGAGTCCTGTTTTGGACATCCCAGTAGAAGAAAGACATTGGCATGCTGGAGTGAGTCTAGCAGATGCCTCCAAGATCAGGGGCTGGAGCACAAGGGGTAGGAGAGGAGAGAATTGGTTTTGCTTAGCTTTACGAAGAGAAAGCTAAGGTAGACCTTTCTGCTGTCTTAAACTATCTAATGTGAGGGTATATAGAAGACGGAGCTAGACCCTTCTCAGAGGGCACAGGGATAGGAAAGGGACAACAGAGAAAAATTGGTGTGTAGAAAATTCTGACGACTTTAGGAAAAAATTATCACTGTACAAGTAGTCAGAAATTAGAACAGGAGTTGAGGGAGGTTGTGGTATCTCCAATCCTTGAAGACAATGAAAACTCGACTGGATGTGGCTCTGAGCCACCTGGTGTAATTTGTCCTGTTTTGAGCAGGACTTTGGTGTAGATGACCTCCAGAAGTGTCTTCCAACTGATCCAAGTTCTATGAACTTGATTCTACCAGTGCACATGCCTGACAGTTGCCAGTTCTTTTATATGGCTGTATATGACAGCTCTTTTACTTATATTAGGAAACTTGGACAAGTATGTGAATATTTGCAAACCAGAGCTTTGTTATGAGTTTAAGGTATTGAGTTGAGACGTTTGGTGAAACAATTCTTGCTGTGGTAATCTGCGTCAAAAATCAAATGACTGAGCCACTCAGTTTGCTGCAAAACCTCTTCTTCCAGCATGGCTGGTTTTCAGCTTGATGCTTAATTCTGTCTGTGAATAACTGTTAATGGAGTAGAAGTAAATATTCTTTTTTGATAGTTAATCTGGATTCTGGCTCCAGCAACCTTCAGTCTATACTGCATTTTAGATCAGGAAGAAGCACTTCAAATCCACAACATAATGGCTTGTACTTGAAGAGGAGATTAGCTCCTTGATATGAAAAAAGGAGGGGAGGGGAGGGGAGGGGAGGGAAGGGTAAACCAATTGTAAGTGCTTGTAGTATCACTGTGCTCTCGCATCCCATCTGTCTGCTGGAGGTGTTTGGTGACAGTCTGTAATACACCGTGTTTAAATTGTAGGAGCCACCAAAGACTTCACAATACAGTGCTCTGCCAGGAAAAAGCTGTCTTCAGTGAAAGAAATGCAGCCCATGGGGAAAAAAGTCACATGGGCAGGAAACACAAAGTAATCAAACTGAAAAAGAAGGATTGCAATTGCATATGCCAAAGCACAGCAGCCCTAGACCTAAGCAAACTTGTTTACTATTTGGTTTTGCCTCTAGCTGTGAACTTGGTGTCTTCATAGGTTCCCTCATAAAATTGCTTTGTGTATGTGTCTCTACTATTTCCTCTTATCAGCTGAGTTGCCATCTTCTGTCCCAGCCACAGAGCCTTCCCTCCGGCATGCAGCATGAGACTAGCTAATATCCTGTACAGTCCTATCTTGCTCTCTGTCTCTGAGTCAGTTTGTTCCTTAGGGCTGGGGGTGAGTCCTTGTCACCAATCATATGCTCTAGCCTGTGTCTCCTGCAATAGGATGTGGCTGAGGTCTGGTTTTCAAACAGATTGGAGACAAGTTCTGTGCTGATAAGGTTAGTGACTCTACTGTGCTAAAGCAGGTATTTTTCTTCCTTCCATCTTTCTTAGTATAGCCCCAAGCTGTCTGTCTGTCTTCTTGTTCTAGAAACCAGAAAGCAAAAACTGCTTTAGAGGCACATGCAATTCAGCACATGGATTTTTCACCAAATACTTGGCTAATCTCTTTAAATGGTGAAGCAGGAATCATGGTGAGGAAGATTTCGGACTCTGAGCTGTGAAGGCATCCTAAGATCGAAGAACAGAGCGAAGACAATTCCAAACGAATACAATTCCAAATGATTTAGGAAGGTACAGAGCTAGTGTTATGGTCCTTTCACAATAAACAGGTAACTCTGTAGGAGGAGGAGCAGGAGGTTCCTTAGAGTAATGTGTGCAGAGCCATCGGTTTTAGACAGTACTTCAAATTTTGCTTTAAAAATTAATTCTCCTGTAGAAGACTTGGATCTTACAAATATGGAAATGAACAGAAAGTGATTTGCCTGAATTCTAAAGTAAATCAGCTGTGGATTTAAAAATCTATGTCTGACTCCCTTTCCTTGCGTTACTGTCTCTCTCCTGACATTAATACTGAGCCATTTCAGCTTCGTTCATTTTTCACACATAGAACAATATTTTGCGTTTATAATGAGAAACCAAAGGGGATCAAACAAAAGCTGATCACAAAGTCTTTTAATTTGTATTTAATTTCCATAATAAGATATAGATGTATGTTTCAGGGAAGTAGAGAGTCATTTGGGAAAGAGAAGAGTCAGCTTACTTCAGAAGATGCAGTGTTGTCTAATAGTTCATCCCAACTTCATTTCTGTGTATAGGTTGGGTTTTTGGTGGGGTTTGTTTGTTTTTTAAATACTTTCTGGAGTGTGAGTTCTGTCTCAGCTTTCAACAGGATTCTCTGGTGAAATCACAGGATGGACCACGCTCTTGATGTAATGGATTGCAGTTAGCATGCATGTTGCTGGTGTGTGTATCCGGTGAGTGAATGTAGCGTGTTTGTGGGTTTTGACGTGTTACTGCTTTTGTATATACTCTTCTCACCCTTTTCCCCCCAGTAACCTGTTTGTATAATGATTTAGACATCGTGGCCCCGATCAGCCAATAGATGGAGCTTTCTCGTAGTTTCAAAGAAAGCACAGCAGTGAGAACTTCCACACAAACTATAGTCTCAGCATTGTTCGCACG
Source organism: Tauraco erythrolophus (assembly GCF_009769465.1). Classification (NCBI taxonomy): domain Eukaryota; kingdom Metazoa; phylum Chordata; class Aves; order Musophagiformes; family Musophagidae; genus Tauraco; species Tauraco erythrolophus. Next base: position 14,810,917 of record NC_141478.1, on the reverse strand, counting down.
TTGGCCTTGTGGCCCAGTTTCTCATTTTTGGAGCAATAATTTCTTCCGCATGTTATAGGACTGATCTGTTTTGTTTTTGTTAAGAGAGCTTGCTAAGACAGAATGTCTCATGGTCCTCCTTGTGTTTCACGCTGGTTAAAGCCTGCCAAAGAAACGAAGACCAGTTTGAAAAGCTTACGCCACGCTACTACTCTGAGTTAAACCCAAACGAAAATCCCCACATTAAAAAACTGACATATTCTTCCAGAATCGCTTTCCTTGTGAGGGAATGCGGTCAGGAGTATGCTAGTTTTGGTGAGGTGAAGGGTCAGTCCTGTATTGTGCTGTAAAGGGGTTTATGGCCAACGGGAGCCGTCTCCCGGACCAAATGGGAAACAGGAGAGACTGCAGCAGGAGCAGTGGCTGTATCTGGTCTCTCCAACCATACTCAGGAAAAGCAGCTCTTTGTTTTTCAACTATGCTTTATGTGATCCTCTTTACAGCACGCCTGGGGGGGGTTGCTTTCTTTTGGCTGCTGGTTTCTTCTCGGGCTCGGTCGCTCACACGTCTACAGCGTGGGACGGAGCACGACTGCGCTCTTGCTGCAGGGCTGTTCCCTGTGGGTGAGGAGCAGCTTCCACGGCCCCGATACAAGCGGAAGTGCCGTTTTCCACGGCCCCGGTGTGACACAGCAGGGGCTGGGCTGGCCGCTCCCCTCGTGCCGCGTCGCCGACACGCCGCGGCGGTGCGACGCGGTGCGCCTGTGCCCGTGCCCGCTGGGGAAGCGGTTCGCGGGTGTCACTGCCCGCCCTGCGCCCGGCTGTCGCTCCGCCGTCCCCGGTAACTCCGGTCGGGCAGAGCGAGCGCCTCTTTGTTTGCAGCAGGTGCCCGCGTCCGGGCTGTCGGAGCGCCCGGTCAGCCGGGGCTGTGTTGAATGGCTGCAGTAAAGCACTGCACACGAAGGCTGTCAAGGGCGCGGGGCGGTCCCCGCCGGGGCAGCGGCGGGCGGTCAGACGGGCCGCCCCGCCGGCGCCGCCCTCTCCTGCGGCGCTTTGGCGGCCCGCGGCCGGCAGGGGGCGCCGGTACCGCTGTCCTGGCTGGCGCTGCGCTGCTTCCGGTCAGCTGAGCGCGCCCTTCCGGCAGGGCCTGCGGCGCGGCGCGGCGCGGCGGGGCCCGGCCATGCGCATCGAGAAGTGCTACTTCTGCTCGGGGCCCATCTACCCGGGCCATGGCGTCATGTTCGTGCGCAACGACTGCAAGGTATGGCCCGCCGCGGGGAGGGCGGGGCCCGCTCCCCCTCGCAGCCTGCCTCGTGGGGCGGCCTCGGCCTGCCCGCGCCGGCCCGGGGCCGAGTCGGTGGGCGCCGAAGGTGCCCGTCCTGCGGGGGCGGGGAGCCTTCGCCGCCTCACGCGGTGCCCGCTTGTCGCGCAGGTCGGCTGCAGACGCTGCCGAGGCCCAGGGGCTCCCCCGGCCGGGGTGCCGCTGCCGACGCTCCTGCTGAGCCTCCTTCGGCGTGTGGAGGTCTCGGGCCGCGGCGGGGGCGACAGTCAGCGCTTCCCTCCTCCGCAGTCGGTGCCCACGGCAGCTGGGAACCAGTGCGGCAGCCGCGCTGGCGTCCCTGGGGTGGTGCTGGGCGGCGGCATCCCCCGCGCGGGTGGGATGCCCTCTCGCTGGGCGGGAGCCGCTGTGTAGGGCGAGCTGTGATTTGGCGGCTGTTGGGGCTGTCAGGAAGAGCGTGGGCCGAGTTAGTTGTTTTCAGTTTTTACTAATAAATTATGTGCTTTACAGAGCAGTACCAAATTTTCATCCTTTAGTTTTCTGATTTTGGAGAAGTAGAGGCTTCAGATTAATAGCGGGTGATTCTAAAGCTTTGAATGATCTCAGTCAGAGACACTGTGCACTGGAAGCTAATGGTTTGTGTCTCCCTCGTGGTACTGCACTACAAGCTGTAACTCGCTCAGATAACTGATGTGACGTACCCAATTGAGGCTGTCATAGCAGGATGTGCATAGCACTTTGTGCTTTATGTTACGGTGACAATTTTGTACATAAAATGATGTGTGCAGTTTCCCAGCCTCTGCCGTACTCATTATCGCTCCTGTAGGGCATTGGAGACCCCAGTGTGAAATGAAGCTTACGCAAATAGCTTCCTTCCCTTGCTCAGATGTCAAAACAAATACTGGCTCAACTGTGTTGCTCCTCTGAGTCACAGCTTTTAGGAATTTAGAGGTGGATGTAGATTGACACAGTGCCGTTTACTAGAAAATGGCCACAAGTGTGTGCTATTTAAAAAAAAAAAAAAAGTAGCCCAATGACAAGTTAGTTGTGAACAGAGATTTGACTGAATTAACATGAAAAAACATTGTAGAAGAATGTGAAAAAAAATTGAAGAGGATTATCTTTACTAGAAGCTTCATATTTTTCATTCATTTTTGCTATTAGATGGGAAGGAGAGCATGGTTGAAGAAAAACAGTTTTCAAAACCTCATGAGTAGCAAATGTAATTTGGAGTGTTGTAAGGTAAAGTTTCAGTTCTGCTCTGGATACTAGAGAGCCCAGGATAATTTAAAGCAATGCACAAATTTAGGCAGGATTAAGAACTGTAAATAGGGATATAATTATGTCGCCACCCCCCCCCCCCCCTCCCCCCCCCCCCCCCCCCCACACACACACTTTTACTGTCATTTTGTTGCATACTGTTCTTGACTGGAAAACATATTGGATATGGGACGGTTTGGAATAGGGAGCTCTTTAGCTTGGCTGTTAGTTACCTAATTTCAAGTATGGATAGTGAAATAGTGAAGTTTCTTTTATGCATCTTTAATGGGCCTGAAAACGTCACCTGGATGAACAGAAGGTGCTTCTGTGACTGGTAATTGCCTAAAATGTGTCTAGCATTCTGTAAAATATGTAAAAAAAATAGAAGAGGCGGGGGGGAGGGCGGAGGGGGAAGAGAAAGGTCAGTTAGAATGTTTTGGCATATGCTTTAACAGCTTTCAGTAAATTCAGTCCAGGACTTAACTAATGTGCTTAGGAGTCCTGCTGCAGGGTAATCTTCAAGGCTTAAAGCTGCATTCTAGAAGATAGACTTTTTTGGTGTGTGTATTGTATTCAAAAACGTTATATGAGAGGCTGGAGGATTTTTTGTTGTTGTCAGGATGGCACTATATCTAAAAAGTGCTGACAGGTGTAGAGAATCGTTTATTCACAGCACAGGTTTAGTTTTATAGTTATTTTTGCAGATGATAATTCTCACAACTTTGATAATAATCAACTTAATTGTAAGTCTTTGTGCATGTCCCTGGCAGCTGTGAAAATGACTTTATAATGAAAAAACAAGAATAGTACTTAAAATTCCATTTGTTATTAGCTATATTTAAAACAAAAATACTGACATTTGAAAGGTGAATATCGTTTTCAGTGAGCAGTGTTGTTAGAGAAACAACGTTTGATAATGCTTGCAATGGGGCAGGAATAATATGATTTGACTGGAAGCTTCCCCCTCCCCTCCCTTTCTTCTTTAAGATATTTAGATTCTGCAAATCAAAATGCCACAGAAACTTCAAAAGGAAGCGAAATCCCAGAAAGATGAGATGGACCAAAGCATTCCGGAAAGCGGCTGGCAAAGAATTGACAGTGGTAAGAAGTTGAACTGATTCACACTTTTCATTTGCTCACTGAAATGGCAGAATCTAGCCTCTTGCAGTTGCCAACAGGTTAGGTTAGCTAGCTTAATTTAATTAGAGGAGCACGAGGGATGGAGTAAGTGGAGAAAACAGGGATTGTGGAAGAGGATGTGAGAGTTTTCTTGAGAGTGAGCTATTGCTTTAGCTTGGCTATGACTTGGAATTTCCCACTTCAGCTTCAGTGTGGAAGCCAGTGTATTCAGTGTCTACGTCAGTAATACATGACGGTTCCCAAGTCCAAGGCGTGGGTTTTTTTTTTCCATTTATAAATCTCCTACTGTCTGTACATGTAAATTTGGTGATTGTATTTCTGCACAATCAGGTAATCTGGGTTATGGGGTACCCCAAGAAGTCTCTCTATGGAGACACATAAGCTAGTTACCTTTTGAAGTCTCCTTAGAGCATACAACGTATAGGAAAAGTCCTTGCATAGATAGGAATGTTTCAGAAACAGCATATGAGATCTTAAAGTGAAGTATATCTAGCAAAAAAAAAAAATCAGGAAACTTTTTCTCTCTTGGGGAAAAAACCAAAAAAAAAAAGAAAAAGCCCCAGCTGCCCCAAACATCAGTGTCATCAATTGAAATATTTCACATGGTTTTATATTGTTTCTATATCGTTTCAGTATTCTTACAATGAAATAGTGTTTCTTTTTTGATGCTTTTCAAAATTACAAGTGGTTGAGTAGAACTTATTTGACCTGCATTAAATGCCTTTGACTCTACACGTTTTCAATTTTGCCTTTCCACCTGTCTAGTCTGCTCTGTATTTCCTACTCCACATTGGTCTTCTCTGTTCCTTTTGTCTTGCTACAAAGAAAATAGCCCAGGGAGATGTTTTGGTAAACAGTTCTCTTCAGACACATCACTGTGGCTTCTGACACTTTGAGGTCAAACACTCCACTCTATTTCCTTCTAGTTTAGTAATCTCCAAAGGTTGTTAAAATATAGGAACTGAGATTCTGAAAGAGAAGAAAACTAATCACATAAAATACTGAGTTATATGAGTGAGTGCTGTAGTAGGAACGTATTGATCTAAATATGCTTCTGTATGTAATCTGTATTTTTTTTTTCTTAATACAGGATAACTCATTTGAGTTTGAAAAACGTAGAAATGAACCAGTGAAATACCAGAGAGAGTTGTGGAACAAGACTGGTGAGTCATTTTAGAAAAAACAAACGATGAACTATGCAAGTGAACTTTATGTGAATGTGTTTTCGGAAGACGACTTAGAATATTGACACTTCATAGTGATTGTGTTTGAAATGGATTGGATTGGATTGGATGGATGGAGAATGGATTGAGAGTAGCCCTGAGGAGAAGGACTTGGAAGTGTTGGTTGATGAGAAGCTCCACATGAGCTGGCAATGTGTGCTGGCAGCCCAGAAAGCCAACTGTAATCTGGGCTGCATCCAAAGAAGTGTTGCCAGCAGGTCAAGGGAGGTGATTCTGCCCCTCTAGTCTGCTATGGGAGGATGACAGGATCACCATTCTACGAGCCTTCCTCTCAAAAGAAGAAAAAAAGTGAGGAAAAACCGACCCTCTCCTCTAGAACAAACTGCTGTCCTGGAACCTGATCTAGAACCAACAAGTGAGCTAGAACCAAGAAGTGAGCTAGAATCTGCTCTAGCATGTGGTCTAGAACCAGTAAGTGGTCTAGAACCCTGAGCCCTAGAAACCCTATCTAGAGCCCTCTCACTACCAAACCACCAACTCCACAACTTAACTTCCTGATCTTGGGAGCAACTGCACCAACGCCACCCTAAATGAAAACCAGACTCAAAACACATCTGGACCCAGACTCTAGAGCCCCAGGTCAACAGCAGGCACGTTTCTTTCCCCTTTTCAAGCAAAGGGATTGGGAAATAGGCAGATGAATGTTGATATTGTCTGCCAGAAAAGTAGACAGTGCCACCTGCATTGGTAGGTAACTATTGATCCTTTCATGAGACCCCACATGCAGTACTGCCTTCAGCTCTGGGGACTTCAACATAAGAAGGACATGGAACTGTTTGAGCCAGTCCAGAGGAGGGCCATGAAGATGATCTGAGGCCTGGAGCACCTCTCCTATGAAGACCATCTGAGAGAGTTGGGGCTGTTCGTTCAGCCTGGAGAAGAGAAGGCTCCGGGGAGATCTTACAGCAGCCTTCCAGTACCTAAAAGTACTACAAAAAAGCTGGAGAGGGCATGTAGTGATAGGACAAGGGGTAATGGCTTTAAACTGAAAGAGGGTAGACTTAGATTAGACCTAAGGAAGAAATTTTTCACTCTCAGGGTGGTGAGGCACTCGAACAGGTTGCCCAGAGAAGTTGTGGATGCCCCATCCCTGGAAGTGTTCAAGGCCAGGTTGGATGGGGCTTTGAGCAACCTGATCTAGTGGAAGGTGTCCCTGCCCATGGCAGGGGGTTGGAACTAGATGATCTTGAAGGTCCCTTCCAACCCAAACCATTCTATGATTCTATGAAATTAATGGAATCATGACCAGATTCTTGTGTGTGGAGGAGGTTTGAGTTGTGAATAGGTGTGAAGTTTCACTTGCTTTTTTTTTTTTCCAGAGACTGGTTAGAAATGAGGTGTAGCATTCCTCTATTTTGAATTATTGTCTTCAAAAAACCTTAGTGGTTATCCAGCTTTTTAAGAGGCTCCTAGTGTAAGCCTTTTATACTGATGCAGTTGTTGCTTCGTTCTGGCTCATTCCACTTCAGTTTAATAAATCAACTGCTATAAAACAGAAGAGTTATTTAGGTCATGAATGAATGCCACAAAGGAGAGGGTGGTAACTTTCATCTGATTTCAAGTACAGTTAGTCTTTTGTTGTGATGGTTAATCGTAGAAAATATGTGTAGACATGAAAGTGGAACCATAAACAAGTTTTACACTACAATTCATCATAGTTGGTACATAGAATATTTCATAGCTGGTACACAGAATATTCCTCTGCTTTTTGAAGAAGGAATGACTTCTGTGTAGTATAAGAATTGCCTCTGATACACAAGTATTAGAGAATACTGGTAGTGTTGCTCTGCAAAATAGCCTGTATTTTCAGCTGTACATATGTAAGCACATTTAAAACACCTTCTCCTTTATTTCAGTTGATGCAATGAAGAGAGTGGAGGAAATAAAGCAAAAACGCCAAGCTAGATTCATTATGAACAGGTAAGAAGAAGCGTTTGTGTTACGGGAGCTCTGACAAATCTGTATTAGGCAGTCCAGCTTTCCAGAGAAGCAATGACCAAAAGTTTTCAACGGTCATTTGCTTTGTACGTACACAGGCATCCAAGCGATGGGTAAAATAGTGTGGGTGGGCTTTACTGCACTGCCAGACTACTGTGCTTGATTGGCTGTCCAATGAAATGCAGCTTTTGGACACTTGATAATAATAGTTATATTTCCGTGTTTATAATGTGGAGTCTTAGATTTAAACAAATTTCTGGTAAGAGCTGATATATTGCTGGCTTTTTCTTCTATTTTTTTTATCCAGTATATGCTTGAATTGCTTTTCAAATACTTTTTACCTTTATTTCCTTATAGTCATAGTTATTTACAGATTACATACCTTTAGCTAAATAATGCGTGTTGTGCATGAAAATAAAAACATACATCTCCTCTTTGAAGGAGATTCATTTTCCTCCTCTTTAATTTTCCCCCCTCCCCAGACTGAAGAAGAGCAAAGAGTTGCAGAAGGCAGAGGACATCAAAGAAGTCAAACGGAACATCCACCTTCTTCGTGCTCCACATGCAGGTAAGAACTTGCTTTACCTGGTTTGCTTAGGTTAACTTGTGTATACAATTCTATGAAGAATATAGAATTGTTTGGGTTTTTTTTGATGTGACTAATTCTACAGATCAATAATCCTATGCATTTTTCTTCATTTGTCTGTTGAATATGGAGAATAGCTCTTGCCACTAAATGTAAGCAGTATCTTTGTCCCGAATAAAACATACCTTTTTATTTATCTAGTCCTACATTCATCCTTTCTTTTCCTTATTTGAGTATTTTAAACTGCACTCAATACCTGTTAGTCCCTGAACTGCGTGTTTGTTAACCAGTACGTTTGTCTAAGTCTTCCCTTTGAATGGTTGTTAGAACTCCACAGGCTATATACACTGATTGATATAAAATACAGTACTTAAACTCTGCTTTTTGGATTTGTTAGCTAATTGTGAGAGTAGAGTTTTTTTTCTGTAGTTTGTGTATGATGAAACTTACAAGAAAATAGTGTTTCCTCAGTGTAAGCTAAACATTTTTTAAAAATACTATGGTAATTTTACAAATTTTCACTAATATCTGTGCCTAGTTCAGATATAATAATGTATTCTTTGTTAGTGAACTGAGTTTTTCAGTTGGAGAAACCTGTTTCTTCTAAACAAATTTCTGGTTTCTAAACTCTATTACAAGTACTAGCTTGTGTTAGATGATGTTGATAAAAATGGATTGTACAGATTTATTTTTTTAAAATACAGTAAATGGAGCAGAGTAATGGAGAGAAGATAAAAGCGTTTCCAATAGTTACTGTTCTATAAAAATTACCAGTAATTTTGTCTCTGTGGATGTAGGTGTGATGTATTCTTAGACATTTTTTCTACTCCATTTTTTTTCTATATTTTTTCCTCCAGTTTGCGTAAACTCTAGTCTTAAGATTGTATATACATGAAACAAGGTTTGGTGGGATATACTTAAAATTTGGTTTAATCTGTCTCTTGTTTTTTGAGGGAAGAAAAATTAAAAATACCTGAATTCAAAAGAACAAGCCTGAATGCTTCTTTTGTTTGGCTTTCCTTATGTTAAATGAATGATGCACAATGGCATGTAGTACGTCTGTTTGTCAAACATCTGTTTGTCAAACAACAGCTACCTTTTCAGTGTTCTGCAATTCCTGCTGGGCCTTAAAGACAGCAGAATCAAACGTTGGTCTTGGATTTGTTTGTTTATTTCAGTTAGCATTATTGAGAGTGAACACTACTGCCATCCAACACAGCATTCAGGAGGACTTAAGTCTTTATATAAAACCCAAGGCGTGAAGGCCGTTGATCTGTTAAAAGTAATGCATTTTATAGTCCTTTGCAAGGTTCTGCTAGGTATTGCCAGCTGTGTCATGCTAGATGAAAACGTGTTGGCTGCATTTTAGATTTCACATAGAAACGGCATCAGCTTTTCTGTTAAAACAATTCTTTAGTAGTTTTAGGTGGTGATGGAGGTTAGCAATAAATACTTGTAAGCTTGATGGGTTTACTCCTAAAGAACTCTTAAAGCAATCTATTTAGGCTGTTTCACCTAGAATAGACATATGTTGTTCAAAGAAAAACAGCTATTTGGGTTGAGAGAGACATCTTGAATTTAATTTTTTCTTTGCTTTGAAGGCACACCAAAACAGCTGGAGGACAAAATGGTGCAGAAGCTACAAGAGGATGTGGCTATGGAAGAAGACTCTTAAAATGCTTTTATTTTCTATTTATATCTCTTCAGCAGTTAACAGTTCCTTACTGCCTCACCTGAAATCATTCAGAACTGTGCTTACAGTTGAAGAAAAATAGATTTTAATGAATAGTGTTCGTTTAAAGTTTGAATGATTTTTTGTTTTATAAAAAAAATAACATGGGTACTGATTTGAGCAGTACTTAAAATTATGTAATTTGAGAAAACCTGGTCAGCAGGATGGAGGAAAAAAGCATCTTGTTTGAGATACTAGGTGCTCCTTGGAAAGTTATACTTTCTTCCTGGATAACTTTTCCCTGATAATTCAAGGAATAAAAGATGTTGGCCCTGAGCTTTTCTTGTTTTGTCTGTTGTTCTTTTGTAGTGGTAAAAGCAGATAAAAAAATCTGTCTTCATGGTTACAAGGTGGGAGAGGATGTGTTATTTTTTCATCAATCCAGACTTACTTTCCCTGTCATCATTGGGAAAATTTCTCAGTTTGTTATGAATGTGTATGGTGTTTGTTATATCTCCTTTTTCAGTCAGCTTCCCCAGGATTACATTGCAGTTGACATCTAAGCCTTGCAAAGCTAATGCTGATGTGGGACTTCACTGGTGTTTGGAAAATAGTAGTGGTGATAGCATCCAGTCTGAAGTTGGACCTGCCATCCTCCTGACCTACGGAAGTTCAAATCTGACATGTAATCAGGCTGACTGAGGTGCCCAATAAATCACACTTTTCACTGTTTTTACCTAACACTCGGGATTATTTTGGTAGAAGAGAAGATAATGTTAAAGCATAGACATTCTGCATATTGTGGTGGGATTTATCTTTATTCATCAGTACTGAGATAAATACTCTGCTTTTTTAAACTGTCAGCAGTTTATCTACAACAGCGTGATCAGAGAAACCTTTCAAAGGCATTTAAAATAGTATTTACTTTCTTGTCAGTGCTAGTCCCTGAAAAATAGTAATTTTTAGTTCTATTCCGAACTTGAATATGTGCTATATCAAGCACTGGAATACTTCCTCATACCTACCACCGACATGTGTATTGTATAGTTTAGAAAAGAGTCCTATTTGAACACGTGGAAAGGGACAATAGGGAGTGTTTGAAATAAACAGGCATTGTACTCAGTTTTTAATCTCTTGATTTACAAATTACGTTTAGATATTTAGAAAACTTTGATGTATTTTAGTGAGATAAAAACAACTGAATTCTAGTAATAAAAATATGTAATTCCTTCATTTTTTTCATAAAATTTTTGCTATAATTTAAAATTTGCTGATAGCTGGTAAGTGTTTCAGATGTACAATAACAGTATTTCCCCTGTAAACTGTAATATAAATAATATCTCAAAAGCATATGGTAAGTTGGCCAGAAAACATATGTCGATGGGATGAAATCACTAAGATGCTACAGTATAATCCATGGACGTAGTGAAGGGAGACCTTCACAGTATGTTAATTAGTATGTTTATGTTAACTCAGTATTTCAACTCGGGAAATGTATGTTTTTGCGTGGCCAGTTTTACTACAGTATTTTATGTCCTTACTCTGTGATACAGTGGGATACTGTATTTTAAAATCTTATGTCAGAATTTTTTTTTTTACGGAGTTTTTAAGATCTGATGTTCAGTGAGTGCCAAGTTTTAATTTTCCCTAAAAATAGTAAAGTAAATCTGTGCAAAACAGAGAAAGGTAATGAATCCCATTGGATGTTATGCAGTATTTATATACATTCTTTTGCTTCATATGAGTTTTTTTTTAGCATTAAATAATTTATATTGCATAGTATCTGTATTTTTTCTGTCCACATATCTTTAAATGAACTGCCATACTTGTTTGTGTGTTCAATAAAAGTGTGTCTGTGTGATTGTTAACCCTTTCCTATGCAGGTCTGCAAGTGAAGCAGTCATTTTGCAGCAGCTGAGAGGAGCCATTTGGGGAGTACACTGCAACCATAAATCCTAAACATCCCGCCAGTTGTATGAATTTCTTGACCGGTGTGTCTCATTACAGCCTGCGTAATAGTATGCTTGCAAGCAAGGGCTATTTGTTAATACTGAAGCTGTCCATCATTGGCAGGCGTGCTGTTTCCCTGAGCAGCAGAGACTTGCAGCCTGCTGTGTATACCTTGTGACTTGTGAGTATGTAGGAGGTAGTCGAGTTTTAAAATTTGTCGTAAGTAACACACTTACAGTGCCTGTTCTGAAGGTGCCCTTGTGATTTTTTATTTATTTATTTTTAAATTTAATTGCTATGGTTTCCTGTTCTCTTGTCTGTGTCAGCTGGAGCAGGATGCTGCCGAGACAGCACATGGTGAGGGGAGAACAACTGCAGCTGAAGAACAACATGGGGCTTGTCCTCTGTCCTGCCCATCTCTGCATAACCCACTGCATGCAGAGACCTTCTGAGGAGCTAGCTGCAGAGGGGTGATGTTTTTCTTTCTTTTAGGGGACTGGCCGTCAAACCACAGTTCTAATAGGAATTGTTGTTATTCAAAGATGTTTTGGTGAAGAGCTCTTATTTTCTCTGATTGCTTAGGATGAAAATTTTAAACTAAGACAAAGCTGACTGAAAATTCCTTTACATTTTGGGTTTTATGTACAAGACTTGGAGAGAAAACGTCCAACTGAGCAGCAAGAATTCTGGTGGTCATAGAGAAGTCCTGCCAAATATCAGGAAGTAAAAGCATTCCTCTTCCCATGTGAACAGCTCTAGCTCAGGCACTGGCTTGGGGGGAGCCCTCCTCTGCCTCCCGCCTGTGGGGCTGTTTGCTGCCCCATCCTTTGGGGAGACAGGGCCTGGCACCAGTTCCCCCTTCAATAGGAAGTCGGAGAGATGGTATTTAATAAGCAGCGTATCTTTATTCGTTAGAGATCTCTGTTTTAGCGTCATACGTCCCACTCACTCACTCTCTGTGTGTTGAGATCCAGTAGGAGTGGAGCACAAGGTGCTGTGAGTACAGTCTATTACAAGACAGATCATGTTGTGTCCATTTGATTATTTAATCAGAAAACTTATTTATTTATTAGTAAGTGGTAGTGCTTAATTCCAGTGTACAGTCCGTCTTGCTTGACATTTACTAGATCCAACAAGCTCTTTTGCAGTTTTGTATTTGTACTTGATGCCATTGGGAGCCTTTCTTCAAAACCAAATATGATGGGCTTAATAAGAACAAACGCGATACTCTATTTTTAAGATGCTTTTTAGTTTTAGTTGCTGTCATCTTTTCTTAGAAAACAAGAACAGATGTATGTTTTTCTTTTCTTACAGACTGTGCAGAAGGTGGAAATGTGGATTTTAATAGTGATTTATAGAGTGACTTTTTCTCATGTTTCTCTGTTTCCTTTTTAATCCCTCGCTTTAATGATTCCCGGTGAAGTGCTGACGGTGTTCCCGGAGAAGGTTCCCCACGTGCTGAGGCGCTCTGGCCGCCTCGCCTGCTCCTGCCGCAGAGCCCTGAGGGCTGCCAGCACTGCCCTGGCCCCCAGAGACGCCTTTTAGCTCTTTCATCGAGTTTCACTCTCTTTCGGTCCGTGATTATTGTCATAAATACCGAAACCCCGCGGCTCAGGGGCGCTGCGTGCGGAGCCGTTTCTGCCGGGCTCAGGAAACCTATGGCCTGCGCTGAGCGACGCCGTCTTAGAAATAACAGTTCCTTTGGGTTTTGTGGGATGCTAAGTTAGGCAGGGAGGGAAAGAAGGATTTATTTCCACGTCTCAAGCTGTAACTCAAACGCGTGCCCACTGCCGAAGGTGTAGGAGCGGCGGGGCGCGCTCCGGCGGTGAAACGCCCCCGGGGCTGCCCCGAACAGCCGCCGCGCGCCGCCCCGCCCCGCCCCGCCGGCAGCGCGCGGGTCCGCCGCCGGGTCGGCTCCATGTTGTCGTGTGAAGTAAGAGCTGCAGATCGTTCCTCCTGCCTTTGGCCATGGCTTGGTTTTGCAGTGTGTCGCTTGTTGCTGCAGTTGCCTGTGGAGTCTCTTGTTTTCTCGTGAAATTTTGATCCTGAGAGAATGGCTGAAAAAAATGAAGCGGTGGGTTGTTTTTTTGTTTTGCTTGTTCGTTTTGTTTTTGAGAAAAAAAGCAAAAACCTTCTCAGGCTTCCCTTTCAGTCTTTCCTTTGCAAGTGCTGACTAACACAGTGTGGAAAAAGTGAAAATTATTGCTTTCTGTACAATCGAATTGTGCTGCACCGGGCGCGTTTTCTTCACGGCAAATCGGGCCTCCCCGTAGTTTTGAGAGATCTGACTTTTTAGTACTTGGCAAGGAAAAAATCTTGGAGAGTCTGTGCATAATGGTAATTTTGCAAAATAGCCAAGGAAAAAAACGTGTTAGATACAGTAAATGCATTTTGGAAATAAGATAATTTTCTTCCTCTAACAATACTGTAAAAGCTTACAGCTTAAAAGCTTTGTTCGCCTTTTTTTCTAACCTCTAAAACATTAGATTTGGTTGGATGCCTTTTAAATATTGAAAAACTGTTCCTGAGAGAAACTTGCTGGTGACTGGAAACTTTTATTTTGCAGTAAAATGTGGGCGTGTGTTGTAATTTACGTAGCTAATCGACTTTAGATGTTCTTCCTCTTGGAGTAACGGTGCGATGGAGTCGAACATGTATGAGATCCGTCCTTTTGTGACAGAAAGAAACGTAGATCAGTTCAATATGTTGACATGGTCATATGTGTCAATGGCTGGAAAAGCAATATAGACAGCTGCTTAGGCTGTCTGGGTCCAAAGGCTTATGTCCCAGGAGATGATATTTCAAACTCCAGGCTGTTCAATTCCTCAATTACTGTTCTGGCCTCAAAAAATTCAATCTCCTTCACCAGCCTAACTTATTTATGCGTTGCACTGAACTGCAACCAGGGAGAGCAGAAAGCTGGAATAAATCAACCACTGATAAAATTGTTTAAGTCTGCTTGTTGTCTGTCTATTTTTAGATCTCAATTTAAAAAAAGCCTTATGCAGAGAAATGCTCAACTATTTTTTTGTTTTGTTTTTTTTATTGATATCATTAATAATTAGTCTTTGGTGTTTGCCAAATGCAAGGAAGTTTTTTTCCTAACTGTGAGCTAATTGACCTGATTATAGCCATAGTGTTTTGAACAAGCAACATTACTTGAGATGGGGTAGGAACAGAGGGAGAAATAAGGATTTGTGGAGATAGCTGAGTTGGAAAACATTCTTTTCTGTTTTTTTTTTTTCCCCCTCCAATTTTTCATATTATTTTCTTTTGGTAAAGTCACTGTTGTTTCTTAAACTGCTGTTGCTTCACCTTTAAAAAGTACTTGGAGAAGATTTTATCTTAAACACGTATATATGGCAGTAAAGGTATGTTCTGAGTAAAGAGAGATATCAGCTCTAGGTCTACAAGCAGCATGATTTATTAGTGACATTGTTTCAGCACAAGGAACAGACACCTGAATGGGAATAGATGTGTTATTTCTAAGGCAATAATACTGCATCCACAACTTAGCATGTAGAATTAAGGTGGGGTCTCTGCATAATTGAAAAGGAATTCTTATTTACAGTTATATAAGCTGTTTTCTGTAAAGCTCCACTGTTCTCTAAACTTGCTGATGAAGAGAATTGCTTTGATAATCCACTTTGACTGAAGTGATTCCTGAGTGGAGAATTTGAGAGATTTCTTAGTACTTGACAAAATAAAAAGCTGTCAGAAATTCTCTGGTATTGAAGCTCGCATTGGTTACAGTACCTCTGTTTTTGCAAGATGTTGCCAAGCTGTTTTCATTCTTGTAGCCTCACTGCAGAAATTGACTCTACAGAGCAGTACTGGGTAAGAGGTGGAAAGACCAAATGGTTTTCTCTTGTACAACGACCATTGCCTGCCATTCCCAGCGTTGCGCAAATTCAGATCGCGCTTCAAATCCCCGTATATTCAGGCTTTACGTATTCCCTGACACAAAACTGGGGGACAGAGTAGTACAGGCTGTACAAGTTTAGCTTGATTCATAAGGGTGGCAGACTCGAACCCAGCAGTCTTTAGAGGCAGCTGTGAAGGCGGCTTTTTCTTCTAACAAGCCTAACAAACTGATGGTGGGTTTGGAAGTCAGAAGGAACCAGCCAGGCTGGCCCCCTGGGCTGCTCCCACCTTCTCTGCTTGGTTAGTTGTGCCTGGGTACAGATGGAAAGCCATTCGAGGTTGATTTGATTAGCTCTACCCAGCTTGTGAATAATCTCTGGGGAAGATCTTCCTTTTGAAGACGCAGATATCATAATGTGATCCTAATTCATGTGTGATTTTTAGAAAGAAATAGTATTTATCCTTGAGCTAGGAATAAATTTAGGATGGTATGTGCATGAAACATGCTGTAATACAGATTTCTTTAGGGCATGGCCTTGCTACTGCTTGGGATGCCTCCTATAGAGAACCCCCAGGGTATCTGGGGAATACTGTGGTGCTGCTTTTAAAGAACTTGTGCTTTTTCTCTGTAGAGGTCAGCCTCCATGCCTGGTGGTGACTTGGGAGGAGATTGACACTGGTGCTGTCAGAAAGCTGTGATACAAAGGTGACAGGAAGCATTCTTCACTTTTCACAGCTGTTGTAGATTCATTTGTTTTGAAAGCGAAGAAGATGGCTCTCTGAAAATTGCTTTTACTGGCTGTTGAAGACTTTCTGCAGCAGATATATAGAATTCAGGTTCTGCTTAAAAACATACAACTGTGAACACAAGATGCATTCTTAGGTCAAACTAAAGGTGCTTGAGCAGGGTAAAAACCTGTAGGCCTCTAATAAATTTTTCCACTTTCTCTCTTGATAGGAAAATAGTGTGTGCAGACAGCAATATTGCAGGCTTTTCCAGTGATCATCATGGTCTGCGCTTTACTCAGTTAAATTTATTTTCTTATTATATCATATTTAATGATCTACATGAGCCTGATCATACTAAGAACATCTAAACCATACTCTCCCTGTTTTCTAAGGATATTCCAACTTTTGCTGAACTGCTTCTCTCAGACTGTGTAGTTTTTCTGACATTCATTTCAATCTGCCTTAATGACATGAGTTTCATCTGTTTGTCCAAAATTTGTTAATAGTTTTTCAGTTTTCATGACAATCATGTTGAGTCTAATTTTGGAAACCTTTAAAGCCTTTAGACTGAAAATAGAGGAACTTTTATATCTAAAGTCCATTTAACCTAGTAGTGCCAGTGGTGGCCAGTATGAGGAATCCCTTCAGAGAGGTGTAACAAAGCATGCATCTGAATGACCTTTTCCATGGTTTATCTTCCCAAATTCGAACAGTCAGTAATTTAGGGGTTTCTTTGGAAATTGCAGGTGAACCAGTCTTCTCCATGACTGCATCTAACCTAATTTTGAACCCCTCTGTACTTCCATTTCTCAAATGTAGTGTGGTGATGATTACTTCTGTTTAATTGCTTATTGTGAGGAAGAACGTATTTGTGATTTGGGTTTGATGCCATTGCCTGGATGTCTATGCTGTTTCTCCTTTGTTCTTTTTTTCCTTTGCAACTAACTATCTTTTCAACTAATACCCCTAGCTTTTTCCCCACGTGTTTTATCTCACTGTTCACATTTGTTTTGATTTAGAATTTGCCAGCTCGTTCACTGTGTTTTCTCTTTCTAAATCTTTAGTGAGCAGACAAGTCCGTGGCTACCTGAACGCATCAGACGTTATGGTTAGGATTTTGCTTTTAAGAGAAGTGAGATAGACAACATTATAAAAATTTAAACAGACACACAAAAAAGAACTGCAAAGGGATTAAATTGTGCCAAAACAGATCTCAACAGATGGGCATCTGCTGCTCTCAACAAGCCAAGAGTATCACCTTGAATGCTCTTCGTTCACGAGAACTGTGACCTGGAAGAGAGTGGTGCTGTTGTCTTAAATGCTTGAGCATAGTTGATCATAGGTGCAGGGAAGTGTTCACTGCAATGGAGTTTCATGAATCATTTACCTTTTTAGAAGTAAATTCTGACATCCTAAATACAGTATGCCGCTTCCCATCCCACATTACATGCAACAGCTGAGGCATGAGTAGACAGCTACAAGGCAGCAGACCTGAGTTTTATTCCTGCCTCTGCTTTTCTCAATAATTTTATTCAAATTGCTCAGCTCTCCTGCGTCCTGTCTAAAATGGTCTACCGGATCCCAAGAAGCAGATTCTCTCTCTTTCAACTTTTCCACGCATAGGAAGAGACTGAAGTGGGACTTAATTATCTTGGAAACTTACAGGACATTCTTCTATGTCATTTCAATCTTACTTTCCCAGCTCTGAAACACATGAGTTCCTTTCATTCATCCTTTCCATTTTTTTTTTTTTCACTTTTTGGTAGGTTTGTGTCACTGACTGGGGCCTCTGGGGCCAGGTTCAGTCATGAGGCAGCTTTACTGGTTACTGCGGAAGTCAGATGGGATTGTTAATGTGTGCACCTGATACAAATCAGTATAATATAAATCAGACACGGTGCTGTTCAGTAACGACCGTTGGTCGGACCCCAATGCCTGCCTGGGAATAAAGAGGCTCCCACGCAAACAAGAAGTTGACTGTTTTACTAGATCAACGCCTAGGGCGTGGAACATCTTACTTATCTCTGCTGCTTCTGCTGAAGTTAAATAATTGAAAATTCTAGTAGTTCTTGTATCTAATAACACTTTGTATTCTCTGTGATTTTTCCCTTAAGCCGCATTTCAGAAACTCTGTCTGCTTATGTAATTTGGAAATCCTAATAGACCAGCATAAGTCTAGTAAGCAACCAAATTTAGCACTGAAATATCTATATTTATTATCACTAGGGAGACAGGACAAAAGAGCTGAAATATTCCAAAACTATTCACTAAGGCTATAGCCACATGTATTTTGTGATTCCAGGGTTGCAATTTTTATGATTTATAGCATGAAATATAATCCAGTATTTCAAAATGTAGTTTAAACCTTTTTTTCCTTACCTTCAAGCTTATGAAGAGTGTATCTCAGCCAAGTATGAATACCTTAAAGAAGTGGTGTCGTATTCAGTCTGCAGATAAGCAAAACAGATAGAATAAAGGTGAGACAGATTTCCACTATTTTAAATCCAGTTTTAATTCTGAAACTTGGGGTAATAAAAATCAAAACTGATAACTCTTCAGTTTGTTTATCACAGCAGCGTTTGATTTCATCTCACTGTCCAAAAATCACTCTTACAACCTGACAACCCTGAAGATTTTTAAACTGAAGTTGTTGATCAAAATCTTTCTGGCATATTGAAAATTCAGAGAAAGGCAAATTCAGCATTCAGATAAAGAATATAAGGGTTGCTATACTGACTATAGAATGTATTTTCATAGATAATTCTTAAAATTCCTATCTTCTCTTAAAACAAAACAAAGAAGGCCCAGTTAGTGTCAGACAGTGGAAAACTACGAGGGAGAGTAAAGCCCTTAGCTGAAATCGGATTTGTATGGCCTGTGTTTTAGAAACTTGATCTTCTTGAGCCATTGCAGCCTGAAGGAAACAAGTATCTTTCTTGAAACCTTGATGATGGGATCCCAGATAATCGGTAACCCAGGGCGTACTTGTAAGGATGCGGAAAATGCAGTCAGAAAAGCTTTCCTTTCTTGGATGATAAAAACTTGAAATGAGTCTCAGCATCCAGTCATTATCATTCAAAGCTCTATCCAGTTGCAGAAATATCTTTTTGCTCTTCTTTCCTTAGTTTTATATTTGTTAGATGGTAAGAATTTGATACAGAAGCCAGAACCTGAAGAAGGCGTTCGGTGTATTGTGATTTGGCTGCCTGGCAAAAGATCTTGCTTTGGCAGTCCCCAGACTGATCTTGTGAAGTATTCCTGAGGGAAAGAGATTTCTTTCCAGAACTGTCCTCCTTTGGTGTGACCATCTGTCTCTATACAGTCATTTGAACAAAAATATAAATTACAAACAGGAAATTACCCCTTTGCCAGATTAGCTGCAGAATATGCACTGACACTCTACTCACTCATGAGGATTTAGTGCCAGGGTTCTTTGCTAGGGATAAAACACTGTATCATATTTTCCCTGCCTGTCAGCGTTGGATTATAAACTAAATCCTGCTCGTTTTACTTTCAGAAGTAGTCCCAAAGGATTTTGGTGGGATTAATTGCATATGAAAAGCAAGCAGGATTTGGCATTCTGTGTACTTTGAAAATGAAATAGAGGTAAACAGTATAAAAAGCTTGAGCTTACTGATGCTATTTCAGCTTGTCTTGTGATCTGGATCTTTTCTGCCAAATATTATTTAAAGATGCTCATGTAGCTTCAGAAAAAACACAGTTCTGAATGGGAAAAGGAAGAAATCTGTGTGTGTAGGACTTCAGTTCAGGAAAGACTTGAAATAACTACTCAAGTCCCTCTTCCTCCCTGAAGTTCGTCAATATTTAGGTGCTTCATTGAATTTGGGAGTTAACGAAGGACTCTACTCCATTTTCTCATCACATGCACATTTATTTTTTGCAGTAGTTTTTCTTCTGTAATGTTCTAAAGCTTCTGCTGGGGAGAGGATGTGAAACACCTTTATGATGCATTAAGGATAATGCCCTGGAAAAGCTTTTGTTGTACAGATTTAGAGTTTGCAGAACAAATTTTAATTCTGGAGATAGTGTGGGTGGATGTGGGGATGAAAAGCTACAAAAAGTAAAAGTCAATACCTGATGAACTTGAGACAGTTGTAGCCTCAACTGCAATGGGGGAATGCAAGAACTTCGGTCAAAACAGACCTAAACTTTTTTTTTTTTAATCCTTCTAATATTTTTTTAATCCATTTTTATGGCTTTTTGGTGAGGCTGCTTGACCTACCTGAGTCTTCGACCTTTTTGAGGGTACCAATTTGTAATTAAGGACTGATTTTTGAATACTCTGTGGAATTTGTTTCAATTACTTCTTCTCTTACTGTTTAACTGAGTTTACAGTACTCTAGAAGGATCCTTTGGGGAAGGTTGGCTTTCCTGGGGATGGAATAGAGGGAATCTAGGTGTCCAAGTGCCCTGGGAACACAGAGCACACGTAGGCAGGGAGATCAGGGAAGATATGTATAACTTACCTAAATCCTTCAGGGTTCATGCACCTAAGGTGAGAGCCAGAGTGGCCTAGTTAATCCCAGTAATTCAGAGGCGCTGTTAGTTTCCAGAAACTAGCTTCAAGATCATGAAGCTCAGTAGTAATCTTGGGCGGAATCAGTGGGCTTGTGTGGAGGCTGAGCCTTGGAGAGGGGAGGAAGCACTGTTTGATACCTTGAGCTGCAGGGTTTCTGTGCAACGAGGGTTCCTTGCTGTGGTTATTTTTCTATCTGTAAAATAAAAGCTAAACGTTTTGCAAGGATAACATCCAGTCTGTCTTGAATGTGTTGTGCCTTGGGCTAGAAAGAAGGAAACTGGATCTGAGGGCATCCCTTATTCAAGGGAGACTGACTCTACAGCAGCTTTCGTGCAGGCTGTGTAACAGAGCAACAGCTTTCAATAAATACAAAGCTTCTCTTGTAGTTCCTTGCTGCCCTGCGGCTGTTTGCTCCGGCCATCACCATTGTCCTGCACAGCTCCCTCCATACCTGTCCTCTGTCTCCTTGCGTGGTGGTGTCTGATCCTTTCTTAGTCCACAAGTGCTGTTATGATAAATATGTCTTGGGAAATAGTAACACACAATCGATACTTCTGCTGCGTTTTGAAAGCTCCATATAAAAAGTGTTCAAATGAAACCCAAGTCCGTGATTCCTGACCTGATTTTTTTTTTGTTCCAAGGAAGCATATTAACTTCCTGAATGAACTAAAATGACCTGAAATGGCATGATGTGGCTTTCCCTTGGGGCAAGGACACAGTGCTCTACTTGTCTCTATCTCTACATTTTCCATCTTACTCAGTTACCTCACATATCAGCAGCCTAGAAGTCTTTATGGGGGCACAGGCAGTAAATCCTACATGATGACTTTCTTACTGTTGTTGCATGATCTGGGTGATTTAATGCCACTCTCAGAGGGTGACAGACAGTAGCAGAAAACACTGGGCTCGAGGGCTAGATGTGAAATAATTGCTGTGATGCTCTTTGCCTCTAATTCCAGACAGAGGGGCGACCTGATACATGGTTTAAGTGCTGAAATATATAATGTGTTTTCACTGGTTTTATGGGAATCTTTCACATTGTGTTTAGGTACTCATCCGTCATGGGGAATACTGGTTGTTTATCAAAAAGTTCAAGAATCGAAGGCATAATTTCATGTAGGTTGATATGAAGGAAGCACAGTGTTTGAGAGATACTGATATTTTAATGCTTTTGACTAAAAGTTAACAAACTTATAAATAAGAGAAGAAATTCTCGATATGGTTTTTCACATCTATTTTTGAGTATTTCTTTTGAGTCATCCTGATTTAATCTCAGATGTTCCCTAGTCCTTCTCTTTCAGCATGTCTTCTCTGAATATTGATAGAGATAGATGAAAGCAGGAGATCCAATTACTTAATATTTTTTCGTATGCTTTCAGTTTTAGCAAAGCAGCAAGGTGCAAAATCTGAGCATGTTTAAGACTGTTTCAGTCCTCATTTTTAGTTGTGATACACTACCTCTGTAAGAAACAGCTGATGGTATGTGCAGCATAACTACTTGAATTAAATCTGTGTACTACATCTTTTAATTCTCAGTGCCTGGGTATTTAGTATGAAGAGCTGTTTTATTGGTTAATATTGCTTTGCAGCATCATTAGTAGGGAAATGGGAAACATATAAAGAGATTCTACAGATACTGCAACATACCAAAGAAGCAAGCTTGTTATTTTTATCCTTCAACAAATTACACCTGCTCCCTACTGTATGAGAGATGCTTTTAATTTATTTTTTCGTCTGTGTCTTATTGATCCCACGGTTGTCATGCTTTTCGTTTTGTTTGTTACCAGATCTGCACCAGTCTGATCTTGCGGCATCACATTCCGATTTTGAACTGCGTCATTGTCTTGCCATCTGTTAAAGCCCTATGTCTGCTGAGCACTGTTGTGAGAGAACCACCAATTGCTAGCCAAGTCAGAGGAGGTAACAGATTTTTAATTATGTAGACGGGATGGGAGTGGTGGGGGACTGAACAGTGAGTGGTTATTGCTCGGACAGTGGTTGTGTCTCTCAAACAGCCCGCGAGCAGCATGCAGTCTACCAGAAGTGGCTAATGTTGTGCCTGCGTAACTGCTCTTTGGAGATAAGCTGAGGGAAGTGGACTTCCTGGGGGGAGTCTGTGATTGATGGATGCCCAGCTGTGTGGGAAAAGTGGGCACAGAATTAATTTAATCACAAGTTTGGTAGCTGGAAGAAGATGAAAGCTCCCTGTAGTCAGCCTTCTGACCTAATGTGTGCTGAAACTATAGCTTCTTGCTTTCATTAATGAGAAGGCCCATATAAATAATTCCTTCTGCTATTTTCCATTGATTAGTATTCAGGATAGGCCACATTGGAACGGAAAATGAAGAGATTAGGTGTTTGTAACCTCTGCCTGTTGGTTGCATACAATCTTCAAACCATTTTGTGCCAACAGGTTGCTGGGTGCTTGCTCAGCCAGTCTCCACATGCAGATCTCTGTTTCATCAAAGGAGACAGGAGGGAAGAGGGTCCCAGCAGCATAAAGCGGGTCTGCTATTTGATTGGGACAAAAATCTCCTAAGCTTTAACAGGAACTTGTTCTGCTTTATTCTCCTTTCTGTGCCTTTATGAGCGTACTTGGAAAGAAATAGGGATTAAGAACATCTATGGCAGCAGCACTAAACAGAAGATCAAAGAGCAGAGCCTGTTTGCAGGGGTTGTGACTGCTTAATTAAAGGCTAGTCTGGAGGTGGACTATGGGGAACTTACTGTTCCCTTAGAATTACTGTTGGCAAACTGGACATAGAATTAATTTATTTAGGGTGTAAGAAGGAGGAGACACCATGTCTAGGCAGCAAGACTGCCTGCATGCAAGTCATGCTGGGTCTGGGTCCTCTGAGAGCGCTGCTAACGCTGCCTCTTGTCAGGACCTTAGGACTGGGACAGGACCCGGGGCCCTAAACTGGAGGAAGATGATACATCCCCACCACCGCACACTGGGGCTAGGGAAGAGGGATTACTCTGCTTCTGTCTTTTCAAGCATGACTATTACTCAGTTGCAGCTGACTTTACAGCAAGAGATTAGATTTACAGGATGGACTTTCGCAAGTCCTAAACTGTCCTGGCTAGTGTTTTTTGTTTCAGCCCTGGCTTCCCTAACTGCATTGTTTTTAATCAGGGATTTCTTTTCCTAAGGAACTTGCACTTGTACTCTGACATCATGGAAGAAATTTAAAAAATGGCAAGAAAGTCTAAGTTTCTTTTCATCTCAGTTCTGCCTTTCTGCCACCTCTGGTACCAGATGAAGATGTAAATTAACTTTCCCGGCTGCCTGGGCTGTGGGTTGGCTGCAGGCGCTCTCTGTGTGCCTTGTGGGTGCTCCTGCCCTGGGCAGCCCCCAAAGAGGAGGGAGAATCCTGGTTTCTCACGTACTGATGCAGCTGCTGGAGGTGTAGGGATAGGCCCCAGTCCCAAAGCGTGATCAATGCCCTGCATTTGTTGGTGCAACCTGTAAAGGGCTTGTATGCTGCCCACAGGTTGACCTCCGCGTTGTGGGGCTTCCTGCTCAATGGCAGTTCCTGCTTGTGCGCCCAGCGCAGAACACTTCCTCCTGGAGGTTTTCACCAAGAATGCTGTTGACTCACTGATTAATCAAATGACTGGTTAAAATAAGGGAAATACAAGGATGCTCTTGACTTGATGTGTGCTTCATTAGACTACACTAATTCACATTATGACTTCTGAGATTTTTCTCTTCAGTTGATGTAAATATAGTCAATGAAATCAAAACCTTATGGAAATTTAATTTGCTGAGTCATCAGATCTCTAATATTGCTTGATGACAGCCCTGTTGTCAGAGCCAGGCTTCATGTGCTTCAGATTCCCAGATCGTTACTGAATTGTTTAGTGTGTAGCTGAGAGCATCTTTGCAACATTACTGAGACAGGAATTTACTTGCTAATTCTCAGTGTAAGCACCATTCTTGGCTGATCCAGGGGTAGCTGGTTGGAGAAATTTTAATAAAATTGGGGGGGTTGATTGTTTTGGGACTTTTTTTCTGGTTTTCAATGCAGGACAGATTTTCAGGATGGTACTAATTGGAAAGGCATTGCAAATGCAAACTTCTGAGTCAGCAAAGAGCCATCCAGGTTAGGAATTGGAATGAATGGTACAAATTGTTTCAACAAAAACAAATGAATCTATAAATGTACCTGATTAAGCTAATAAATCTTTTAATAAGTATTCATGCAATGTCCTGGTGTGACGCTAGCAGGTACCTTTGTTGTTGAAGAAAAAATAGAGGAGAATACTGCCAGTGATGCACAATATAAACAATTTAGGTTAAATGAGAGTGGCGGTGGAGAATTTAAGGATGCCTTGAAATCATTTGTAATTCTGATGAACTGTGACTTGTAGCTAAAATAAGTGGTGTGCTTCTGGAAGTGGGAAAGCATAAATTTCATGGGATAATATGCCAAGTATCATTCACAGTCTTGTCTGTACTTCCATCTGTGTTGCTAATGTGAGTAAGTTTCAAATGAGCTGTCTTCAAGAGATTTCTCTGTCTTGTACTGTGGCCTGTACAAGATGACACTAGGGCTTAGACATTCGCGTCTTTGTAACTAATTAGAACCTTCTCAGTGAGGGCTCTGGTGGACAATAAATCCAATTATCTCTTAAGTTTCCCAGGCCAATACTGAGGCAAGGCTGTGTGCAAAGTAGAAAAAGGTTCTTGTTAGTATTTGCTGACTAAAACCTGTAACGAACGTAACTTGATTATTTTAATGTGTTACTGATGTGTTCCCCTGTATGTGAAAGGCCAGCATATGCTGAATGTTTTTTTTCCCAGGAATATCTGATTTAAAAATTGAGGAAGAATATTCAACCCCCTCCCTAGACATATCCAGTATTAAAATTACTGGCACAACATACTCATCCAAGCTATGAACATATTACTGATATGCTTTTATCTATCACTCAGACTTGCTCCCTATGAACCTCACCAACTCTTGCTGTGTAATCTTGAGCTTTGTATCTCAGTCTTGAAGAATGCACACAAAGTCACAGCTTTCGGCTCATGTTGGCACATTGTTAAAACACAACTGGTAGTGAGTTGCTACGAAAGCAAATCATTCGCGTACAATAAGTGTTTTTTCCCTGGAAGATCAGACACCTCTGTTCATCAGGTATGTGTGTACAGCTACTGGGCCGGCCTCCCAGGCCCATCTCAGTGCAGGGGCCAGCCCCAGCAGGGTGCCCGGTGGGGAGTTGCTTTTACCTGCCCTCGTGCCACGGTGCCTGGTAGGTTTGCTCAGAACTGAGCTTTTCAGAGCTGCCTTCAGATGTTAAAATGCTGAAGTGCAAAGTTTACCAAAGGGATGGGCAAACAAAGCAAGCGTGGCAGAAAGGGCATTGATGGATGGTCCTGGTGGATGGAGAGAAATGATGCATTCTTTTGGCTGACACAGCAGGGACAACTTGGGTGGAAGTCATGGGCACTGAAAGTAATGAGGTGATTTTTTTTTTGTTTGGAATCTTCTGCGTGCCCCTGACAGTGACAGAAAGAAGATCAGGAAGTCTTTTACAATTAAGAGGAGCTCACAGGAGAAGAGAAATACAGTTTGTATAGAATTTTAATTGAATTAGTCAAGGTGAATATAACAACCTTTACGAAAAAAGCTTAAGATGCGAACACATTTCTAGAGCTAAGCCAAGATTAATTTCTTTTTTTTAACAATGTCTTTTTAATTTGTTGAGCAGCCAGAAACTATTTTGGGGCAAATCCAAGGAAATAAACCTTGTACAATAAATAAGAAAGAGGTTATAAAACATCAGCATGCTAGTGACTGTAAAAATATCATTAGTATTGAATTATTTGACAGTGTAATGAAGGAGGTCTTTTAAATTTTTTTTCTGAACATATGCTCTCTCACTGCTTACAATCTGAATTTTAAAGTTGAAATATTTAATACACAATTGTAGAGATAATGATTATGCTTGTCCTCATTAGGAAAAATAAGAGTGGATAATAAGTGTAAGTAGGTACCTAGACAGCAGGGTCAGTAATAAGAGTAACAATAGCCATCTGGTAATGACTGGGAGCTATACTTGCAGAAGGAGAAATTAAACAGAGAAGCAATGGCTTCTAATTACACAGCTAAAAAAAGCCCTGACTGGTTGTTTACAATACACTGCTGAAAGTACATTGCAGCGAGGGCATGAGAAGAGATAACCAGTCCTCTGATAAATGGGAACTGGGAATGTGCAATAAAGAAATAGCACTCATAATGATGTTTTGTCTTTAGCGATGCCTGGTTTCATACCCTCTGTAAAATCTTCCATTGACCCTGTGTGCTGGTTTTGGCTGGGATAGAGTGATTTTCTTCACAGTAGCTAGGATGAAGCTGTGTTTTGGATTTGTGCTGGAAACAGTGTTGATAACACCGGGATGTTTTCATTGTTGCTGAGCAGTGCTTACACAGAGTCAAGGCCTTTCTGCTTCTCACCCCACCCCACCAGCAAGTAGGCTGCGGGTGCACAAGAAGTTGGGAGGGCACACAGCTGGGACAGCTGGGACCAAAGGGATATTCCACACCGTATGATATCATGCTTAGCATATAAAGCTGAGGGAAGAAAAAGGAGGAGGGGACGTTCGGAGTGGTGATGTTTGTCTTCCCAAGTAACAATTACTCATGATGGAGCCCTGCTTTCCTGGAGATGGCTGAACACCTGCCTGCCGATGGGAAGTAGTGAAGGAATTCCATGTTCTGCTCTGCTTGTGTACGTGGCTTTTGCTTTACCTACTAAACTGTCTTTATCTCAACCCATGAGTTTTCTCACTTTTACTCGTCCAATTCTCTCCCCCATCCCACGGAGGGAGAAGTGACCTGGTGGCTGTGTGGTGCTTAGTTGCTGTCTGGGATTAATCCACGACGCCCCAGGAATTCTGCCTGTGTAAGGAGTAATCTCACCTGCCAAGAAGGCAAGCAGATAGAGAAAAAAACAATTTCTTCTGTGTCTTGAGTGAAAATATTAATGTAACTTGATGGTAAATATGGAAAATGTGAGTGACTAATCTTTGGGAGCTTGATATTGCTGGCCAAAACTGTCCAGTGTTACCCCCTCATGGCTATGTTGGTGGGTGATTTGCCTTCCTAAAGGTGAGGCTTAGCAAAGCTCCTTTACTTTTAATATTGCTGCAGCTGCAAATCAGGTCTAAAAATCTTAACACCATATCTCTGAGTTTTGAGGGGGAAAAATAATATTTTTAGCTGTTAGTATTACATTTCTAAGGACTAGGGAGTAGACAGTCTGATTAATATTCAGAAAAGGTACTGACTTGTGTCAAGCTGTCAATTACAAGTGTATCAGCCAAAATCAGCTGTGGGGAAAACCTTGATAATAATGGAAAGAGGTTTATCAAAGAAAAGTGCAATTTCATTAGAAACACACATCGGTTTACTCGTGAGTTTGATTAAAAGATAGTGCGAATGCCAGTGGATCTTCTCTAGGACAGAGCAATCCTTCTGATTTATCTTGCCTTAGAAAAAGATGCTGATAATCTTGTTGAAGGAAGAGTAAAATTAAAAGCACAACCAGAAGAATATAATGGGAAAGAAATGAACGTTTTCATGGAGAGGGATTTGAAAGCGAGGGAAACTGCAGTTTTGTAGGCAGTTTCATGTGCAAACTTCCTTATTCTCATGAAACACAGTTTTAAAGTGAGTTTGATTGCAGAGCAGAACTTGGTGCTGTGATATATTTAGGAAGATGTTTTGCAGTGATAGAGCTCTGTTAAAGCAAATATATATTTCATCACATGCTCTTGTTTTGCTTTTCACCGGGTTAAATTTAACATGTTTTATAGTAGAATTTCTTTACTGATTTGCAAATCTCATTAAAGCAAGAGGATAACTGACAGCAGTAGGAAAAATGGGAACATTTGCCTCAATGCCAAGAGATAGCCTCTTGTCTACACTCGACTCGTTTGTGAGTGAAATCTCCAGTGAGTCACCTGTATCTCACTTCACAAATCAATTCCTGGATGTCGTCCTGAGGACTGGCACTCTAGCCATGCACAGACACCTCAAGAGGAGTGAAAAAAATGCACTAGACTTAGTTCCACAGCCTCCAGACTGTGCCTATGGGCTCATACCATTCCACGTTTCACATGTGGACTTCTACAAGATGAATGTTCCCCAGGTTTGCCCGTTTTTCAGGTTCTCAGCAGTTATTAGAACAAGCAGTTCTCATTGATTAGTGTGCCTGTCAGCAGCCCTTTGATGGATCACATGCCTCGTGTTATTGTTAGCACAACGTGTTTGGTGGTGTCTCTCACAAGAATTTACTGGTGTAACTGGATTTGAAACAAAGGGAACTGTACTAATTGACAACAGAAAGAATATGTCCTGTTATCTCTAGACTTGTAATGATTTTGTTGTAATTCCCCAGCTGATGTAAACGGTAGTTTACAGAATGTTTTATTTCTGTTAACTGACTCATATTAGACGCTATTAGCAGCTGGTGATTTGGAGAAAAAATTGCTTGTTTTCCTTGTGGGTGAAAATAGCAGCCTCTGTTTTGAAAGTGACTTTTAGCATTTCCCATGTTATCCACCACACTGGCAACCATTATTTTATTGCACCTTGTTATTAAATCTTAATCTAACTCGCCGTTTCACCTGCATGCCTGTTTTCTCAGCTGACACTAGCAAATTCTTCTTAGCCAGTGCTGCATAAGACAGCCAGGGTCCTGGTCTGGAAAAACTTGCTCCCAAACTTGTTCACTGCTTTTGCAGCACTGCTTATTCTTCTGTAGGGTGGCCCCTGCCATGGTTGGACACTCAGCATTTCTGATGTGTTCGATTTTCTTTCTTCTCTTTCCTCCCTCTCCTCATCACCCTCTTGGTTTCCTGCTCCGACAAAATGAAAACCCTCTATGGTCTGCGTGCTTGGCAGTTGGATTTTTTCATTTCTAGAATTTTTCCTTCTTCTGTTGGAAAGCTTGGTGTGCTTGTCTCTGGCTGTCATGATTAAAGTGTAAATGTCTCAAACAATCTTGAATCGATTCTTGCAATGCTTGTAGTGTGCAGGTGACGAACTGAGCACAGAGGAGAGTGACAGGGTCACAGAGGATTCATTGGCAGAACTAGGAACTGAGTTGTGTTTTAGCCATGAGTTCATTTTGCTCACTGCATCAAGAAATAAATTCCTAATTTTCATTGTAATATTTTGTTAATTGTCTTGAATGATTTTGAGATTTGAACTGGATTCAGAGGTATGTGTTCGTTTCTTTTGGCAGCAGGGATGATTTTGAGGGCAGGTTTATTCTCTAGGCCTGTTTTGCAGTAGGACTCCCACTGACCACTGTCCCAAAAGACCAGGAGAAGGAGCCTGGGATAAGGGTGAGCAGCAGCCAGAATGGAAGTGGTGATGGGAGCTGCTTATGCTAGAGCTGCAATTGAAAGAAATGTAGTGATGTTCAAAACCCACACGGTAACAAGACCTTCTCTTTTGTTCCTTTTAAAATGATAACCAATCTCTTATAGTCTTTGCAAAACAAACTTTTGTTTTCTGAATTTTGAGACCTCTTAAAATAAAACTTTTTTCCTGGTGAAAACATTGCCTTGTTCTCCAGCCATTGCAAAGGATCTTCTCCCCACTGCACACAGGAAAAAGGGAAATTAGTGTGCCTGCAGGTCTGTGGAATGAAGGAGTCTCGGGTATCCTTTTGCAATTCTCTCAGCTTGTTCCAACAGCATGCAAAGTTTCCTGTTCCCTTTGCCACCTGTGAGGCCTGCAATCTCAAGCTATGAAGCTGCCAAAACCAGTTCAGCTTTGTAAGCAATTATTCTGCAAATGAACTGGCTGCAATTAAAATCAGGAATCTTTTATGACTCATCCTCTTTGTTTATAAAGTCACTTTTCTTTCTTTTCAAGTCCTCATCCTTGTCTTCCATGTTCTTTTCTTTGCTACTCTTCTATTGCTTTCCTCCCCCTCATTTTTTCCCCATTGTTATTTGTATGAGTCTCAGTTCTCCTGTTTCCTTTCTGCATTCTTCCCCTATTTATTCTCTTCTCTTTTCACTGGAGAGTTCTGAGCATTTCAGAGTCATTGGAGTTCTATCTCCTTCCTTTATCCAGGATACCTTCTGTTGATCTGTCCCTTTAGAGTGGTAGACCCTGTTCATGACTTTTGTTAAGGCCAGGAACTACGAGTGGCATGTAGCTAGTCTCAGCTTCTCCCT
Organism: Tauraco erythrolophus; assembly: GCF_009769465.1. Lineage (NCBI taxonomy): Eukaryota > Metazoa > Chordata > Aves > Musophagiformes > Musophagidae > Tauraco > Tauraco erythrolophus. Next base: position 14,780,533 of record NC_141478.1, on the reverse strand, counting down.
TTGTCTCTCCTTTTGCCTTTGATAGTTTAGTTCGTGCAGCATAGCTTTTTACTGAACACAATGTGACTGAGAGGATGGTTTTTCTTCTAGACTGAAAGATGCAGCAGGCAAATGTCACACCAGATGGGTGTTACCAGAGGGGCATATAGGTACACACCACTGTTTCAATACCTTGATGCATTATGACATAATTGTCAATTGAAAAAACTGCTAAAGGATTTCAAAATCTGGCAGATAGACTGCAGCTTGTATAGTGTATTGTCTGTATTTGTGAAAGCACAAATGGCAGACAATGATGGATACAACATAAGAACATAACTGAAATAACTGCATTAGATTTTCACGGTCTAGCAGAATTGGATTGCAGCAAGAAGATCTCTGTCCAGCTGGGCTCTGTTGCTCTTGCATTTCCAGTGTCGGGTGGACATGGAAGATGTGCCTGCTGGCACCCACCTCAAATCTGTCTGGCTACTGCCCTGTGGGGCTGGCTACTGTCCAGAAACAACCATATTGAAAAATTAATAGTTGATTAGAAAGGCATTTAGTATTGTAACCCATGCCATTTTTATTTGTTTTCTGTTGGTGAACCAACAAAGAAATGAACCAATGGCCAAGTCCCACAGGGAATACAGGATACAAATGGTTTTGATTTCTGCACTATAGCAGCCCCAGGTGAGTATAAGACATCGGTGTGATGTAGCCATAAATACATATAGAGATGTTTCTGGAGGGGTGTACAGCTGCCCCTTTGTTATTCAGTGGTGAATAAGCTCAGTGGCAGGTGAATGGGGTCACACTGCCAGAGATAGCTGGCTTAGCACTGCATGGATCCAGCTTGGCTCTGGCAGGATCTGTCAGCTGTGGCCCTGCATTGCCGGGATCTGACCACACAGCTCCTGTGGCAGGTTTGAGGTAAGTGAACTGATCAGATATGGGTGGTTTAGCTTTATGCCTGGTGTCAGCCCTGCTGGATGCAGGCTGGCTTAGTGCCCAGCTGGTGCTGGATGGATGCATTAGTATGGGTGGGATGCTCTAACAGCACGAGTGCCAGCAGGGCCCCGCTCATGTCAGTGCTGGGGCTGTGCGGGAGTACGTCTGCAGAGCTAACAGGGCCCCAGGTGTGGTATGCTCACCTGCTTCTTTTGTGCTGCCAAGCATCTCACAGTCTGCATTACACTGCTGCTGCTGCTTCTCTTCTCACCCTGGGTGAGGGCAGGCCACTCTGAGGGCCATTGCTCAAGGTCCTGGTAAGCTCTCAACAGTGCAAGTGTGTACAGCCCTTTTGGTGCAGGCTTGGAGCAGGTGCAGAAGGAATGGGAGGGAACAGAGAATATATATTGTGAGGAAGCTTCAGTTGGCTCAGGAAAGCAAAACCTGAGAATGGATGTGTTACTATACAAATATGCCTAAAGAACAAACACCAGGGAAAGAGATTTGCAAGATAAACGTTGGCACAAGTAATGGGCATAAACTGGCAGTGAATAAATCTGGATTGGAAGTAAAGTTCCTAGCTGTCAGAAGAATAAAACACTTGGACAATGTATCTATAGCAGAAGCAAAAAGGGAGTTCAAGAGCAACTCAAAAGTTTAAGAAATGATTATCTAAAGTGGGCATGGTAGCAAGTTGTTGGAGTTGGTATCAGAAAGCACCTTAGTCCTATGCACTTCATTCGCAAACTATTTGGGGTCATTTTTGTGAGCTCAGACTGGATAAATGTAATACTAGAGAGAGAAGGAATCAACAAGTAACAATGAAACAACAATTTGTGCTGTTAGTGTGATGATTTTTCTTTGTGATGATGTGAATATAGGAAAAATCCAGGGAGAATAATTAAAGACCATCTTAAAGATGAACTTCAAAATTAGAATATCATTAAAAAATATAGGAACATGTCCTATTTTCTATTCTGAATTTGTGATGCTTTGTGAAGCTGCATGAAGGTCAATTATTCAAATGGTCTGAATTATCTGACGATTTTTTTCAGAATGTATTGGAAAATACAGGTGATCTGGCTGAACAGCTGAGCAAGAACATAACATAGACAGCTGAAAAAGATTCATCTTCAGATGGTGTTTGGTTACGTTGCAAGCCACAGCTGGCTAAAGCCTTTTCCAGCCAAGGGGTGCTTGTACCCCTGTGATCTCTGGGAACGTGCTGCTGTTATGCCCATTCTTAATAGAGAGGGAACATTAAAATGCCATTGCTACATTGCTAAAATTGCTTGGGCAAGGAGAGAAGACATTTTGCTGTGATTGCTTTTATAGCAGCCTGCTGGTGATATCCTTGGAATTAGTGGTAGAAAAGTAGATACTCTGTAAGTTGTCTATGGGAAAGTCTTTCATTTTCTCATGACCAAACAACAGCATCAAGCATGTGAGGCTACTGCAGACCATCATCATGGTACTAATGCCTGACTCTTCTCACTTGTGTCACTCCTGGTTTTAGTCATGCGATGACATGTCTATCTATCTTGCAAATCTTAATTTTCTCACTTGTTTCCTTGTAAAATAAAGAGTTCATTTTCCTCATGCAAATTTCTTGCTGATGTTTATTAAATGCTCAGTGGATACCAGAGATCAGCCTTTAATGTGGTATTCAGAAAGTCAGACTTCCTTTAATTTCTGATAACTTTTAATATTTTGTGAAAATGATTACATGTGGAACTGCTAAAGCGACAGGAATGACAAGAATGAAAGCCATTTTCTACTGAAAGCTGAATAAAACATGCAAGAGTCCCATCAGATTCTGCCTGTTGTCACCACAAGAGACAACGTTATGATGCAAGACTTAGGCTCTTCAAGATTTAAGCTCTCCTATTTTGTGACATGTAAATTTGGAAGTCATTATTGTTATATGGAAGCCATTAGCAATTAATATATGTCTATCCCTTCTTGCTAGTTAGTACACCAGAAATCTGCAGAGGGAATTATTTGCCTGATTAAAATATTTATTTTGAGAGAGGAATGTGCAATTTCCATTAGCCCTTTTTCGCTGACTGGTGAGATACCTGCATTTTAAACTGTTGAAAAGCCTTGAAGATTATCTGTGACATTTAAAATGAAATGAAAAAAAAATTTAGTTAGATGTAAAGTCTTGATATAGACCTAGGTATTTTCATCTGTGAAATAGTCAAGTCTAGATTGCGTGGCTGTCTTCTCATTCAGAGAGCTGTGAGCCTGCGTACTGGCTGAACTCTGTGTTGTTGCTTTTTTTTCTTAGGTGCTGCAACAGAATTCTGTCCAGGATAACACCCTAAAGAGTGATTTATTTGAATCCTAAATGCTGGTCTCATTAAGTCAGGGGACTATGTTAATTGGAACATATTACACTGAAAATCGAGGGTTTATGAAACAACTTTTCACAAGCAGGGCATAAATTGTGTTCAGCTGCCTGGGGAAGACAGGCTAGTGGCTCTTCTGCATGCTAGTGATCTTAGCCTTAAAAATAGATTTGCCTTTTCTTACAACTTGGGTTTAATTTGTAGTTAAAGATGCAGAAGGAAATCAGATTTTTTAGATGTGAGAAAATATTGTGTGTTTCTGAAAAAAGGTATTTAAATAAGCTTCTCATGAGTCACTCTACTGACCTTCAGGCCTCAGGTAGGATAAATAACACTTGAATATAAACCATTCATGATCCTCATGATCCATGATAGTTAATGCGAAAGTGCTACATTTGCTAAAATAATTGGAGTAAATTATTACCCTAAATATGACCTTTATAGGCCTACCTATATGTAAAATTGCTTTATTTATTTCATTGGGTTGAAACTCCTTTGTTCGATACTCTCATTTTCAGTTCAGTATCAGCATATTCCTAACCGGCTTCTAAAATCAAATTGTATCTGAATTAAACTCATGTCTTTTTAACCTCCTATACTGAAACAATTAACTTGGCTAAAAAAATAATTATGCTTACTTTAGAATAGTGTGACTCATTTTGTGGACAAGCCATTAGCCTGACTAATCAGTCATATTTAGGCGCAGAGATGGTGACTGTTGAATAGTACATGCAAAATATTACTTTGTGCCAGGGCAAAACAGATTTTCATCAATAACTACAAAAATGATGCTTTGCAAGAGAGCACTTGGATTTGTTTTCCTGTCAGTGGATGCTGTCAGTATCCAACTGCAAAGTCGGGCTTCAAAATCTGGTGTTTAGTGTACCCAAAGGAAAGCATAAACATAGGATCTGAAGAACAGTCCATTGGTTTTGGTTGGAAACTGCAGCAATTTTTTTTATGCTGGCATTTGTGGGATTGCTGTATTTCAAGTACTGAGTGCTTGGAGACATTCAGCTCTTGACTCCGTGAGGCACAGAAGCGTTATGAATAACTGTGGCATATGAGAGCCCAGAATGGCAGGACAGGATTCTGGGAGTTATCTATCTTATGTCTCCTTAGAGCTGTAGACACAAGCACGCTGTCTTCTATTTCGTCTCACTTTTCTGAGTTGCTGTGGTTTGGTTTTTGTATTTGCATGTTAGCTGCTGTCTGACTGCCTGTTGCACTCTGACATGGACAAAAAACTGTGATTCAGCTTTATGAAAAGTGTAATTTCAGAGATCAACTTTTCCTGGCTGTCTCTGTCCACCTCCAGATTCAGCAGACACATGTGAGGCAGCAAATCTCTATACACACACAAAAATTTCAAAAGTTCCAGACTTCAGCCTGGATTTTCCTTCACTTGGGAGACAGTAGAAGTGAGATCCAGCTCTGCCTTAGAGTAGGGTGGATTTTAGCATTGTTATCCCTGTAAATATTAACTAATGTTCCATAGCATCCATATTCACTAGTGAATAAGATGCAAGTGGCATCCTTTGCTGCTGTATTGCTTTGTGGTCATTAGTTTGCTGGATTTTAATAACTGTGGTGTCGTTTGTGTGTCCCTACTGAACTCCTTGGAGAGGCTGCTCACCAAAGCCTGCTATGCTCAAGAATGTTGCAAAAAGCTTCTCCCTCTCCCTACCTACGTTTCTATAATCTCTAGATAAAAGTCTCCATACTTCCCTTTCCTCTAACACCATAATTTCCTTTGCTCTTCTTGATTTAATCTCCCTATAATAGCTACCCCTGCCCTTCCCATTCTAGGCATCCCTCTCACTCTATTCAGTCAACTTTGCCATATTTGCTCCCTTCCAGCATGATACCAATTTCACTTATTAGTGGGCTTACTACAAGAATCCTCTTTTCTTCTCTCTTTTTAGTATAAACTATGCTGGTGTATTTAGTTGGATAATTTGTAGACGGCTGGGGATGACAGAGGAAAGTGAGAGCGTCTAAGTAGGTGGGGTTGTTATAACATGAGTGTTTCTTAGACAAGAATAATTTCTTAAACTCTGATTTGTAATGATGTTGAATTTCTGTGTCTCTGTACCATGGATATATTAAAAAAAAAAAAGTTTGAAATTAGCTTTTTGCCCAAGTGAAAATACGCTTGTTTCTGTGAAGCTGTAGACTCTACGGAAGCCTTGCTGTTATGATTAGATGAGGATTAAAGCCTGGAGGCCATTTGGGCAAACATCTGAGCTCTAATGGAGTCTTGATGACTTCACTGATACCTCGTGTATTCAGAGGACAGCTAATTGATCAGGAAACAGGTATTTTTAAATCAGTTACAAAATTCCACTTAGTATTGCCTTTTATTTCCATATTTTCTGTTTTTGTGACTGTTTCATAGTCACAATATTCTTTTTTTACTTAAAAAGTTGTTTGTTCTGATGGGACAAAAGGTGTTTGAAAATAAAATAAATACATAATGTGAAAAATAAAATAGGCTTAATAGAAAATACTTGTGGTCGAACAAAACTTCAAAGTGAAAAATAGGACAAATATTTTTTCCTTACAATCTTTCAGATGCTTCTTCAGTTACAGCAACACGGGATTGAAAAAAACCTTGGATATGCAAGTTAGATATGTAGGTCTTGTTAGCATCAAGACTAATGTTTGGCTTCTCAAGTGCTATATAACAAGTTAACTGAACTCTGTAACTAGTACATGGTGACAACAAGTTTTGTGTGATGCACAGTTGTATTCTGTCTGTGTCCCTGTAAAGTCAAAGAACGGTGCCCTAAACGAAACACTTCCGGCAACTGCCTGCTTTGTAATTGGGTTAAGTTATGAAGCCAGTAAGGAGAATACAAGCAGCTGCAACTGAAGCCTTTTTTAATCTGTCTCCTTTATTTTGATTTTAAAAAAAATTATTTTTAATGAGGTGTTTCTACACACAACAATGGATCAGCTAATTATATTCTCCTCAAAAGCTGGTCTTAAATTTACTATTACATTCTCAGCATGACTTATTATATAGTTAATACTGGTGGACACTGCAGAAGTCATGAGGTCATGTCAACATGGCATATGGCTCTTCTAATGAGCACTTTTTTCAACCTAAATTCTGGAGGAAAACCATGTAATCTATGTCCTTAAATTTGGTGTGAATTTGGCTGAGAGTTACAGAGGGGAGGGAGGAAGGTAAGTAGAATGGAGAAAACTTAAAACCAAAACAAACAGAAGAGACAAATAGAGCCCTAGGGAGGCTTTGAACAGAATTGTGGTGGTGTGTGTGATGCCCAGACATCAGAATTATTGTCGGGACCATTTGTCACTGTGTGCATGGGGTTTTCAGCAACTACAGAGCAGACCTGGGACCTCTTCCTCACGTGTTGCCCTGCTCTGAGTGCTCGGTGCTGCTGGAAAGTCATCTTCTCTTTCCCAGTTGGTGAAATGGAAATGGTTAAAACTCATCTTGCTCTTAAGGAAACAAAAGTGGTTTTTTTTGTATGTCAGGATGCTTCAGTGGAAACCGGCCTTACTGTGATAAAACAGTTTCTGTTGAATGCGTGACATTGGTGTGTGAATGCTGGCTGTTGTGTTCCTCTGTCAGGTCCTGCTTGTTTTAAGAAAGTGTTCGGCTCTTACCTCTTGCGAGGAGGAAAAAGGAGAGCAATACTGGGAGAATATTGTGACAAAGGGACAGAGCTGCTCTGCAGCTCACCTGGCTTCACCCAGGGTCGGCATACAGTGTGGGCTGCAGGAAACTGTTAACATCTCTGTCCTGTCTGTAGCAGCTGCACTGAGGTTGTGTGCCTCTGTGCTCAAGTAACAATGCAGAGGTCATCAAAGATGTGTTTAAAAAATATATAAATTTGCACTTCCATGAAAACACTGGATAGTTCACTGATTATCAGGAATGAAAATATTAATTTCATTTCCAAATGGATTTGGGTCTGTTTTCTAACAAATGGCTAATTCCTGATGAACTTCGTTACTTGGAACCCAGCTAGCTGTAATTTTTTGGCTGCTGCCTGATCACTGATTTTGGAATTCCTCCTGTGACCAGGGACTTGGCTGAGAATATTAGTTGTTTGCAATGAAGAAATCGACTTTGAGTGGTTCACTTGGTAAATTACAGGCTGTGCTTCTAATTATAGACACACTTGTGGGAATATAACCATACAATTCCCTGAGGTATATCTGCGTTGCTGTGTCCAGATTTTGAAAGCTGGAGGGTAAGATATTGGGTTTTCTTCAACATTAAATTACAAAGTGAAAGCCGAGGACCTGGGGCACATGGCTCAATACATGCTGGGCTAACAAAATAATGAAAGCCTGCTTTGAAGTAAAGCAGGAAAACTTGCCTTCCCTGTAGATATCAACCTGAGCATCAGAACAGTTGTTTAATTCTTGAATCTTACTCCTTGTCACAGGGCAAGAGTCCCTGGAGGAATCACCCCTGCAGTAAACTGTGATAACAGAAGACAGCTCCTACCCTGAAATAACCTGGTGAAGGCTCCCATTGCCAGGAAGCAGCAATGGCAGCACAGAGGGAAGGCTGAACTGTGTCAGTGTTTCATTTATTTAATGGATAACCTCCTACTTAACAAATATCTAAAATCAAAACATGACATTTTATACCAGTAGGTTTTGGGTGAAATGTCACTAATTTTTCTACTGTAATGCAGCACGTAAGCCTGCTCCTCAGCAGCAGCTCTGCAGACATTTCACTCTGTGTAACCTGTGTTTGTTTTGCTGTTGGAGCTGAATCCTCTTAGAACTGCAGTCAGGAAGCCGGTCTGTGCTGCAGCCCCTCTCTCGAGGGGACACACCACATGACCAGCCTATCCTCTCGCATGAGCTAGTGATTTGTTTCTCGTTCCTCTCTTCCTGACATAATTTTATCCAGTGGGACAATGAGGCCGATTTGGCTTTTTCCCAACAAATCTTTTTTTTTTTTTTTTTTTTTTTTTCTGGCTTTGTGCAGCAGAGTGCTATTGCCTGTCTATTTAATCTTAGGGGAGATGGCAGTCATGGATATGACTTATCCTTCTCACGATGACACTGGCTGTGTGAGGACAGCCATCAGAAGTGTGTTACAGGTTTCATAACCCACTCTTGCATCATTGTCTGTCTTCTCAAAAGGCAATGAATAGTCAGATTGCAGCTTCCCTACTAGTGATCAGTGATAAACTTCTGGCGTATCTCAGAGTCGTGGGGCGGTGGCATCCTTTAGGCTTTTATGCTCACAGCAGTTTGCAGCACCCAGCTGGTGGTGAGATCTGCTGGGAGAACAGCACGTATCCAGTCTCTTGCCTTTAAGATTTCTGGGTTGTTCTTCTCACCACATAGCAAAGGCAAGGGGGAGAAACCACAGATTGCTAGAGACCCAGGTTTGCTGAGGCCATTAAGCTATTTGTGAAAAGATACAAAAATCAGAATTTTTCTCTTAGGAGAAAATGCTATCGCATATTAGGGAAAAAATATAGATGGCTAAAATAGTAATGGAATGTTGCTTCTATTAGTGTTGAAACTGTTGAAAGGCTGTATATTAATAACAGCAGTATTTCCTTTAATCTTGCCTGCAAAGCCAGAGTCTGCTGATGTTCTTGGGAGGTTATTAACAGCTTCACCAGGTTTGCTTTTGGAACGCTGCCACTTGGGTTATTAACTCTATTTTGCTCTGTGGCTTGTCAGGGTGTCTTTGTTTTGTTTGTGGTTACATCTGATGAACTAGCCAATGTTTGCAGTGCTCTTCTAGAGTCATGAAATTATTGTGAAATGGTTTATATCTAGAACTTTCCTTTTTAATAGCTTAAAAAGAATTCTGCATAAAGCAAACTGACCATCACGTTTGTTTATTACATGTGGACGCACACATGTATAAAATCCATGTATCTATTTGCTATGCTTCTGATGCAGAGCGTAGCTATCTCAACAAAAAGTACTTTTTGCAGTCTTGAAACTAACTTTTATTGTGACGACATTTCCCCTTGCTCAGCGATGTATTTAAAAGGAGTTTTCATGCCACTGAATCATACTGTATACAAAGGAAGGCAAATGACAACATTATTAATCTTTTTTCTTGCTTCCTCAGATAAAAATCACTGGTTTTCTCTCTTGGTTTTACACTTTCAGAAAGAAAGAAACTCCTGTCACTGTCATCAATCTGTTTGCTGGCAAAATTTGCTGTGATATGTTAGTGCAACATGGCTCAATTCAATGTGAGTACTGCAGTTCTGTAAGCTTTACCTTTGCACTGGGTAGAATTTGATGTACTTTTGTAAATCTTGTAAAAAGATGATGAATTAACTTCTCATGAATACTTCTTTCTTTTTCTTTTTTTAATGCAGCTAGTGAAAAATAATTCATGTCTGTGTCTTTTCCACTATGTGAAAAAGTAGGCCAAGGAACAAGTTTTGTCGTGCTGTGTTTGAACTGCCTTGTGCTACCACCTCTGAGTTAATGGCTGTGTGTTTAAGTGTGATGGCCAAAGTGGCTACGGCTTTAAGTGTTTAGCTTGTACATGCCCAGGTACAAGGGAAGGAAGAGCTTTGTGCGAATTTGTATGATGGGATTTAATCTCCTTTCTGACTTTCTAAGTGCTAATCGAGTTTGTAATGGTAATTGCTCCTGCTAAAAGTGATAACAATCAAACAAGTAGAATTCCTGTAAAAACTGTTAGCAGACTTTTCCTAAGAATACAAGCTTAGGTAGCAGTTACATATTTTCTATTATTTTATTCAGTTCCATCACCTAAATAACGAGTCATTTAAAACTGCATGCTATCATCTATTACAATTCCAAGGCTTTTAGATAAATTAACAGCATTATTATTATTTTGAAAAGAGACTATTTCCATTTAGTTTATGTCTTCCTTTCAGCTTTCAGTACTTACAGTGTTATTTCAAAGGTTAGCAGACCGAATTTTATGATAAAAATTCGGTTTATTTTTCCGTTGTGAAGATACTCCAAGACCTATACTCCCTGAAGTTGTAATAGAAAACCTGCAGAGGGCACTGTATTGTCTTAGATGAATTTGAAAGACTTCAGAATCAGTGAGGATGGGGGATTTTCCAGGTTTCTGCATTTTGGTAAAATTAGAATCAGAAAATATTTTTTTTCATAGATGTAGTGATAAGTGGAGTTACTGATTGGACATAAGGATGACAATCACTGTTTCTTATATCTTTCAGATCAAAAGATATAAACCAGAAATATCATGCCATGTTTTCAATGTAATCCTTGCCCTCACCTTCCTTTCTTCACCAATCATTGTCTGAACATTTCAGCTGCACGAGTGCTTGGGAAATTAGCGTTTTAACCTACTAGGGTAGATCCTGAAACTGCCATGTTTCAGAACAGGAGATCTGAAAAACACTAATACCAAGTGTGCAAAATTCACTTCCAACCGTCTAAAGCAGGGCTTAGATTTCAAATATGACCTCTCCCTCCTCATCAGGATGGTAGTACAATACAGCTATTCTGTAGAAGGGGATTTATGAATGGAAATTTCTGTTGATTGTGTCTTTCAGAGATTAAAAATTGCTCAACTCCATTTATACAGACAAAGCATTTTTGATGGTTATAGAAAAGTGATCAAAATGTTGTGTCCCACTGTGTGCTTGCAAAGTCAGTTTAAGTTTTAGTGATTTTTAAAATGCAGACCACAAGTTACTGCATATCTTTTCAAGTCTTCTTGACATCTTTGTTTAGATTAAAGGTGTGTGCCAGCTGGCGCCCCAGCATTGCAACAGACCGCCTTGTTTTTATTCTGCAGAGAATTAAAATAGAATTTGCTTTCTAGTTTCATTTTCACTAGTGTTTAGATTTGAGTCTGAAATACAGTCATGTCTTTTAGGTATTATTGCATGCTCAATCTGGTTTTAGTCCCTTCACATACACCATTTACTAAAGGGCTTGTTCCATTATAATTATTTCCATTTTGTTTTGAGAGCTGGACTACAAAACAGACCTCAAGATTGGTCTTTGTTAAAAAGTGATGCTTTACAGAGAACAGTGAACAATGACAAAGACTTCCACAGATTGCGAAGTGCTCAGTGAAAAAATACAGATGATGATCTGCCTTAGTTTTTATCTTGGTCTTCTAGTTTTTCATATTTTGAACAATCTATCTTCTAGTTCTGTAATTGAGGTATGTTGTGTGATATGCGAGGTAGGTGTTCTAGTTTCTGGCCACCTAGTATTTCCCCTGCAGTTTGGCAGTTTGTAAAACCAGGCAAAGGTAGTGCCCTACAGAAAAAAAAATGCAGACTGAGAAGAACTAAGTAATCTTGATTCAGATCTTGCTATAAAAGGGGTTACGAATGATCTACGCCTTTCAGGCTTGTGGCCAAATTTTCATTCTTCACTTCTTAGCCTCAATCTGACAACCCCTCCTAGTGTGCAGAAGAAAAGCTGATACTTGCTGTGTGAGCAGACCTTCAACTGCAACTCAGCATTAAAAAAACGCTGCTGTCCTTATGCATTTCCATCAAGGGGACTCAAGACAAGCAAACAGATTCCTGTTCCTTGAAAAAGTAGAATTATTCATCCATCAAGGAAATTTATTTGGCAGAGGATAGTTCCTGTTCAAGTCTTCTAAGGTTCATGGGGCTGGCATGAAGAGGAGTTTGCTTTTCTGGCTGGACCTGTAAGTTGGCACCTGAAAATTGTATTAGAAAACACATTAATCATTGTATGGCAGAGATACGGGAGCCACCCGTATTGAATGCTTTTACTTGACAACAAGGAGACTCAGTACAAGTCTGTGGTTTGGTTATCTGCTTCCATGCCCACTGGGACCTGTGTTGGGACTTTAGTAGTTTCCTTAGTACCGCATGGCTAGACCTCTCAGAACAGGGAGTAATTTTCAAAAAAACTCTTGACTGAAAAATCAATTTTTGCCTGTGATACAAAATGATGTTACCTATCTGTTTGCCTTCATCTGTAAAATTAAGTTAGAGCAGGGTGAGCTGTAAAGTAATGGAAAAGGCCAAAAGTCCTGGCAGTACCCAAATGTCCTTTTGGCATTGTAGAAGTAGCAGGTATGACAGCAAAGAAAATGCAAAAAATCCTGTATTTGTTTGTTCCTGCCTATGGAACCTGTCTCCTTGATGTCTACCTTACATCTCCAAGTTCCTGCTAGGTATTGTGAGAGGCAAATGTATTGGCAGCACTGCAGAATGGTGACTAAGAACTGCACAGCTTTGTATTTCCCCTGCAAAAGAGCACATTTAATTCACATCCTGTAGAAGGCAAGGCAATACTGAAGCACTTGGAGAAGATAGATTTGTTCAGATCACTCAGAAGATGACCCAGGGCTTCAGGTAGCCCTTTCTTGAAAACCCCTGCTGGCTATTGTCTGAAAGTAATTATTCTCTGAGCGCTGAATGGCAATAGTGTGTATTTGGTTTTGCCTTGTGCTAAATCTGGAGAGCATGTCACCTTGATACCAGGGTGAGTGGGAGTTGAAAAAAAAAAAAAAAAATCTGTCAGTTGCTGTGGTTTGCTATCCAGGCTGACAAAGACAGCGCAGCTATTAAAGATTAAATTAACTGGACACGCTGTACTGCTCTTGGCCCTCTCAAGTCAAGGGTCAGATGCGCTCCTAGTTTTGAATATTCTTTCTCTTGAACTGGGAATTCTGGATACACACTGTGGTTGGAGATACGCAGGCAAGTTTTAAAAGAGCATCAGGCTCACTTGAAAAGAAAGTACTTGCATTTCTTTTAAAACTGCTCTCGCAGACTTTCTAATGAAACTTTCCTAAACCAAATAAGCAGAGACATAGGTAGCCTAGGCCAGTGCCCCAGATCTAGCAGCACTTCAACCTTAGCACAAGTCTCTGCCTGCCCACCTCTTCCCTGAGGTCATACTCCAGGTGAATGGTGGTCAGCTGCCACGTGGTATGGACAACCTCTGTGTGCAGTGTTCTTATCTGAACATGGAAACAGAAAAGGACAGAGCCATTTGCCATAGGTCTTTCTGAAAATAATCACATATAAAAATAATTCGCCTTGCTAATGAGCAGCTGTCTCTGGAGTGCACCACAGTGGCTTATTAATAATGTCCACAACACTATAGATTGGATTATAGCATGGATGAGCTCTCTGTCCAAATGAAACTGTCCAAAGAGATTGTATGAGCAGGATGTAATCTCTTTGATCAGAATGAGGGCATGTCACCATCGTGAACACCTCTTAACCATAATAAAACATGCCACAGAATCCGTAATGATCACGAATACTCTGGATTGCTGATCTTGTCTGAGACACCAAAGTCCATAAAGTCAGAACACTCTGAGCTGTTCCCATGCTGTTTCTATTTGGCATCTGATATGGGAATTATGAAGCAAGATTATTTCCCCTTCCTCTTTTCTTTTAAATTTATTTTTAGTCCCTAAAAAGCACATCTGAAACTTTTTATGCTATGTTGCGGCCTGAAGACAATTTCTACCATGTAGTTACAAACTCTGCAAACAGGTTTCTCTACTGAACTAGCTGGCAGATTCATAACTGTAGTACTGCAAATAGTGCTCCTGGTAAGTAGGAACAGGGATGCTGTGCATCCATAGTTATGTACATGTTAAAGTAAAAACTAGTTATTGTCTGTTTGGGTGTATTGATTTATGCACCTGGCTGCATGGCAATTTAAAACAGATTAGAGGCAGGCGAAGACAGTTTGTTTCTTCTGTGCTGATTCATGTGGGAGAGTGTCTCAGCAAACAGGGATTATTATTTCACTGGGAAGGCTTTTAATATAGTAAATTTTACCTCATGACAATATAATATGGCTCTTTGAAATAAGAAATTGTACAGAAACCTGCTGGGAGTATCGGTAGAATAGCACCAAATTAGAGGTGTATGCAGTAGTCTGTCAACTACTTTTCTGTTAACTGACGTATAAAGAAATGCATAGCAACCAAATTCTCTTAAGACTGGTTTTCTGTGTTGTGTTTACATCTTCCTCAGGTTGCCCTTAAACCAACTGAGAGTGTAACCAGGGATCACACTTTCTTCTAGGACTAGGAAAAATATTGAGCTTGTCACAATGTTACTTTAAATATTATTTTATCTCTCTGAGGCTTGGCTCGTTTAGTCTTGTCTGAGGCCATAATTACAAATTAGAAATCTTTGTCTCTAAATGCACACTTCTGATTCTCTCCTCATGTGTTTGCTTGTTTTGTCACTCTAAATGCTTTGACTGATAATCATATCTGCAGAGTATAGAAAGAAACTATATTTATCCAATATTTGCATACAGTTCAGTTAAGACTAATTCAACAAAAATATTGACAATTTATTTTACTGAATAGTTTGAAGTTGATATGATGATAGCTTCCCTTTCAGTCCTTCCACGGATTCTGTGGTTTGGAATGTGCTTTATAAAACACTCTATGTAGGCTGATGCTGGAATGGACGGTACTGGTATGACCATAGAGACAAAACTAGGAGGAACTGGAACTTCATTTTCAACTAGAAAAATAGAGACAAGAAGAACTTTCTTTTCTAGAAGTTTTAGTCACTGTTTTAAAACAAGTATTTTATTAAGGATTTTTGTTCTAGTTGTGTCTTGAAATCAAGCCACTTGAATAAATTTCCTTATAACTGCAATAATTGACATTTCAATTACTCCTTTTCATTTTTTGAGGAAAGTGCCTCAGTTTGAAGATTGTAAATCATCTCAAATAATAAAACTATTTTAAGCCATTTACATGTGGCTGCATTGTTTATAGGGACTAGACTGAAACACAGTCTGATCAATGACACATAAATATCTTGAACTATATATATAAACAAAACCCTCAAGGAGCGGTACTTAAACATTACCAGTGTGTTGTAAATGGGGTTAAAGGAAGAAAATATTCTAGTTTTAAGTGGCTTAGTCATTTGTGTGTGTTGAAAAAGAATATCAGAAAATGACTATTTAAACAGTTTTACTGTAATGGCCTGTGTCGTTGGTCTGCCAGGGCAGAGGACAGGAGCAGTCTCGTCCATAAATCTTGTCTCTATCTTCTCTTCTGAGTTGAGTTCTATCTGTTAGTATAAGGATCTTCTGGGTTTTTATTTTTCTTTTTTGCTTTTTTGAAGGTCTAACCAGATCCAGCAGAAAGGTCTGGCCAACTTGATCTATTCTCAGACTACTTCTTCCAAACGCCCTGCACAGATTATTACTACTGCATTTACAAAGCAGTGACAATCTGGACAGGACTGGTAACTGGTGCGCCTGACATGTTTCACTGTGAAGAAGTTTCTACAGTCTCTTTTCTAGTATATGACATCCGTGAGGTTTTATATGCCTAAAATTTAGGAAAGAAAAACCTCTGTCTTGGAGTCTTGTAGCTTTGGTGATTTGTTTAAATTTTTTTTTTTAAACCCTTAGGAGGTGAAAAGGTGCCAATACTTTTGCGTATAATTTTCTATCTCTTCTCAATACAAGTTCCATTTTTTTTTTCTTGTACCAATCTTAATGCCGTTATACTCAAGTTTCTTTCAGTGTTCTGAAATGTTCAATGTCTTTTATTTTGGAGGATATTGAATTGGAAGTCCAATCAGCTCAACAGTGTCAGAGTCTTTGAAAGATTCAGTTGTTTAACATCATTTAATCCATGGTGGCATATGTGACTCTTAGCTTTTACTGTCCCTTGGATAAAACATTTTCTATCAGGGTAAACAGAATCTGTGTGTAGTTAATTATAAATATTATTACATTTCCTGATGCTTATAAGTCTTTTCACTGGAGAGAAAAGAATTTTGTCTTACATTGAAATTCATGTTGAAAAAAGAATTTACGATGGTGACCTTGGGAGCTGCATCAAGAGTAGCCTTATAATGAGGTATTCGAGGATGGAAAAAGCACTAAGAAAAGATCTATTGAGAACGGGCGGCTTCACTGCTATGTGCTGTCCCAAATCCTATGCTAGGGAGATGTCAAGTTTTCGGAGAAGACAAAATGGCTGGAACTTTATTCATTACAGTTATATTAATAGTTAGCTAATTAATAATTTGCTCTATACTATAATATAAACACATTCAGGGCTGTACTTTACTTCTGCACTTCTGTTGTTCATTCAACAAATGAAAAGTAACTAAATCTTTTTTGGCTACTATGTGGTGCAGACTGGCTTATATTATTAAGAAGAAATCTCACTGTAGACTGTGTGACTTGGTAACGTGTAGGAAAAGTCTTCTACTTGCTCATATTGAAAATTTTCAAAACCACCTGAAATGTTAGGCTGTTTGCTTACCTTCCTTCTCCTCTTCCTTTCTGTGGCTGCATTTTAAGAGATTCAAGGTGTTTCTGAGGCCTGTGTATTCCTCACTTGGGTTTCCGCACTAAACTCAAAATTATTCAAGACTGACAACATTCATAGGCATCTTCAGTAATCTTTCCGCCTCCAGGAAATATTAGAGAATATAACAGAGCTTCAGATTCAGGAGGAAAGCTTTTCTGAAACCATATAGGTCTGATCTGAAGAGAATTAAACTTGTATCTTTATTTTATTTAAAAAGAAAATATCATGGGGAATGACTAGGGCAAATATTAAATCCCAGAGTTTTATGGACAGTGCGATCTGCCTAAATAACCTGAGATTTTTTTTTTCTTCAGTGTTTCTGTTATGATATTAAAAGCAAGTTCAGAGGCTATGCTGCACATTCTTAGAAGTTCCTGGCATTTTCTCAGGTGTGCTTCTATTTTATCAATTCTAAGCATAGAAGAGTCATTGAATGCTTCTTCTAATATCTGCTTTTTAGTTCAGTTGGTAATCAGAATAGGGAAGCTAACACCATATAATCTATAATTTCTCAGTAGACACCAGCAAATTCTCTACAGCCTGGCATTTCTCTGGCACCCAGTGCTTGAGAAGCTATTTTTTACCTTGTTCAAAATGTGCGTTTGAGAAAAATGCCACATAAAACATAATGTAAGCATAGAAAGTCAGCATGACAAACACCTAAATAGGTCTTTTTTGTTCACTTCCCAGTAAATTACAGTCGCTCTCTGTGTAACAATTTTTAGGGACAATTTTCATCTGAGCTGAACTTTTCTCTTAATTTTATGCCATACTCCTACTTATAACCTTTGGTTACCTATAAATAATATCTTAATTCTACTGTTACTGTAGTGGATTAAAGTACTGAGTCACAGCAAAAGAGAGTACAAACTGGTTGTGGAATTCATTTGGCCTGTGAAAAATGAGGATTTGGCCAGTAGTGCAGTAATTATAACATCTCCTCGAGCTTTCGAACAGCTGCAGACAGACAGGTTTTGTGCTGCCCGGAAGGCAGGCAATCAGTGAATCAGTCTTTTCTGATGGAGCATTGGAATTAAGTATTGACTAGTACTTCATTTTTCTTAGGTGCTTTTTCTCCAGCTGGGCATTGTATGCATGAAAGTGAGATCAGTCTGGTTGGATAAACAGCTTCAGTGATGAAATACTTTGTGTTAGTCACAGTGTGTTATAATCCACTCCTATGTAAATGGCTATGGCAGTCCAGGAGTCTAACTCAAGCAGGGAAACAGAGACACTCAAATCAGTTTATAAATTTGTTCCTGTGGTCTTTCCATAGTTTCAGTGTGTTATGACATGTTTGTTCACATTTTGTTAAATGCTGAAGTCTTAAACCTTGAGTTCTTTCTAGATATCTCCTTCTCCATTCTTCTTTCCTTTGTAAAAGAGAGGAAACTTTATGCTACAAAGGCAAGGAAGTGTTATATAATTTTCCTCAATAATAGAGATTTTTTGGTGAGGTGTCCTTTATTCTGTAGCAGTTCTGAGCTCCAATGAAAATAAATTTTCCATTCCAGAAAAGGTATTGTATCACAAATGCTCTTTACTTAGTTTGCACTCCAGGGAGTTCCTAATGCTCAGTCGCAGTACAAATTGCACCTATTAGTTTGCAATTTTGCCAAATTACTTCAGTTACAAATAATCTGACTTAAAGCAATCTTGTGGGACTCCATAACCCAAACAAATAAAACCAGTTAGGAATTTAAAATTATTTTTCTGGTGAAGCAGAAGATAAAAGTAAATGGAATTAAAGAAGATGATACATGTTTTGGTTTTGAGTTAATTGAATGACAGACAAGAGATGGGATTTCTTCCCCACCCCAAACACTTCAAATTTAAATTCTGAAACAATGCTCCACAGTATTTTTCAAGCTTATGACTGTCTCTAGTAGGACTAAAATGTAGCTAGTGACAGTTGTAAATAATGCAGGCTGTATTAACGTTGTGTACTGTGGTATGATTGGTGCTTTAAGGAAGATGAAACTCAGCTTTGGCAGGGGGTGATTTTGAATGAAAGGTTCCAGCAAGCCATAATTTTTAAAATATTAGATATCTGACATTATTCTTGTCTAAACATAAAGGTTCAGTGCTGACGATTGTAAGCTGATATAAAAGCTGGTTCAGAGAAAAGTCAGTGTTTGTGACAGATTCCCGGTCAATATTTTAGTGTCATTTTCTGAAAGCTCAGAGCAGCTGCTGTGATTGCAATTCACACAGCCCTGGCTTACTCTCCAACAGCAGTAACAGGAGAAGGGATGGGTGCTCAGCGCAGGTTAACAATTAGCAGAGTGGCTCCAGGCCAGGCTACCTTAAACAAATCCAATGCTTTTCTGTGACCTACTGCAGCCCTGAGTTCTCCTTCAGTACTTTTCCTTGCTTTCTGACTTCCATCAATACCATCTTAACAGCAGCAAGGCCGATAACTTTACATGTGCCCTGCTGGTCTGACTGTCACCTTCCATCTAATTCTTTTTATGGCTGCAAACTGTTCTCACCAGTTTGTAACTGCCACGCTAAAAGGGCTAGATTTTGAGAGTGAGGGTCGAGAAGGACTTTGTGAGGAACAATTAAAAACTGACATATTGACAAAGCTGACATTGCTTGCTTACATCTACTGACAGATACACATTCAAATGATAAAAAAGATAATTTATTGATTTAATTTTTGATGTGATGAGGCTTCAAGGCAGACAGAGCTTTGAAGTGGACCTGCCTAGACAGTCTGCAAAGTGAGGTGCCCAGAATGATTTACCATGGTTTACCATGCTCTTTTAAAACGTTTTATTAGAATTAAAATCAAAGATTTAATGTTCAAAACAAAAAATCCAAAAAGCCTAGAGAAGATGGAGCAGGAGTTAAGAGCTTATATATGGTTCTCCAGCCCTCTGTCCCTGAGAAGTTCTACCCTGAGCAGTTCTTTTGTCCCTGTTTCTTTCTGTATTTCTGCTTGGGCTTCTGAACCCTGCCTGTGCCCCACGCATCACTGTGCTTCTCCCTGGGTCCCGTCTGCCCTTTCGCCCAGAGTGCTCCACCGGGCCCTGCTGCTTCCCAGAGGACCATACATCTCCCTGAGACCACATGAATACAGCAAATAACTTGTCTCACTTTTTTTTAAAAGTTTATTGTGGCAAAGAGAGACACATTTGTCTTAAAAGCCTGTTTTGGAATGGTCTTTTGCAATTCCAGATGGGGGAAAAAGCCCTTTTGTTTTTCAAGACGATACAGATAAAATCCAGATGATGAAATCCAGAGAGGACTGCATGGCTTTGCTTCCTGCAGGACTTACTGTTTCAAGGGATTTTTTGAGTTTTATGTCTATATACATATTTGCCGAGCCAAGCTCTGTGTTGAAAAATTTTAGTTGTCACTGTCTGTGCAGCATGCACTAGCTTTTCATCTTCCACTGAAGCTTCTGTGTTGTATTTCTGAAATTACGTAACTGAAAAGAACTGTGACTGAACAAAGTTTAAAAAGTGTTGGAACATTTATGGAGACTTCCTTCATTTCTGCTAAGGACTGAATCGAATATTTGCACTGAATATTTCGTATTTAGCTATTTCTTTTTACTATAATTCTTGGTTGTCTTATCTGAGAGAAGATGAAAAATAAAGCTTTGCAATCTGGATAACATGAAGATGAAGAGCTTAAATTCAGATTCGGATATAAAGTACAGAGAAATGCGGTAAATTTTATTTTCCTTATTTGTTATAGTTTAATAGCTGTTAAAAAGCAGAATTGAAATTATATTTAATTACTCCAAGTAGGAGAGGCCTAATAATAAAATAGGAGAAAAGCCTTCTTTTATGCTGAAGCAAGAGTGCTTGCAAATAAACTGGCGTTTAATCAAGTGGTCTGTGTTAGACTTCAGTCCTGTCTGTTGCTGCTTCTGACGTTTTTGATGAATTTGTAACGTGTATTTCTGAGATGATAATGAGACTCAACTTATAGAAGCATTGGGAAAATACTAAGCTTTGTAAACTGATTTCTCATCATCAGATGAAAAACTAGCTAAGTGAAAATTTATGCCGTAAAGCTTCAAGTGGCTGGAGTCAGAGAACGTTTAACATGTATTTGCAATTAAGCCAGGAGTTATTTCTGTGAAACTGCTGTTGGGTAATTGATGGCTCTTTCATGAGATGACAGCATAGGTGCTCCATAAATCACTAAAATTAATGTTTGTCTTGCGCTATTATAATAGCTCTGTTCTTGATTAGATCGTCTGGGCTCGGCTCTCGCTCCTGCAGAAATCTTGGTGCTGATGTTGGTGAGGCTGTCAGCATCTCGTTCACAGAACAAACAACCTGGCTGCTCTCAACGGGTCTGCGGTTCTTACAATGAAAATAGCCCTTTCAACATAAATCAATATCCCAAAGTTATGGAAAGTCTGTAGCGAGGCAAATAAATAGTTGCAGTAGAATGTCCTTAGATCCTCTTTATACGTTTTGTGAAGTGCTATAAACATTAGCAGCTTCAGGAATAAATGAGATAGTAAGTGGCTCAGTTAATGTAGTTATCTAATTAGTTTGGGTGTAAAAGCATGCTTTAATCTCCCTGTCTACTTACTGGAGGAAGAACAGTTAATAAAATGGTGCTAGATTTTTCAGGAGGAATACCATTTCAAGACCCTCCTTTCCTGGAAAAATCCTTCTTGGGAAAACAACTACTCATAGCTGTGTGGGTGGGGAACAAACGTATTCTAAGGGCAAGTTATGCAAACTGGGATCATTTCATTTGCATGAAAGTATGGCCGTTTGCACTGGAATAGCTGTTTTCTAAGTGTGTTTTGTTTGATTCCCCGTCTTGCTCCCCCTCCTCCTGCTGTTTCTGACATTTCTGGGGACTTTATCCTTGTTTTATGTGCCAATGTGATTTAATGTATGTCATTATCTCAGGAAAAAAAACCCAACACATTAATGTGGGTTGATTTAAGCAAGAAAGTTAACTAGACCTATAAAGCTTCCTTGCAAAATACATTTTTCTATAACAAAAGATCGTAGATTCACAAGGTTTTTTCTTTCTGGGATTTACCAAGAACTTTAATATTATTAGGGCTTACATTTTGCAGGGAAGTATTCAAATATTCTTCAGTTTTGATTTTTTGCAAGAGGTACAGGAAGCCAGAATATCAGCTGTCAATGCAGCTCATCAGTGTAGAAAGGCATATACTGAGCTTGAAGAACTGGGTGAAAGCACAGAATCTGTGCCTGTGATGAACCACCTAGCAATGAAAACCAGCGAAACAGGGGCTTGCTGTCAAGCCAGCACCTTATCTAATAGTAAATTAATTTGGAAATCTTTTCTGTTACACATTTAAAATACTCTTCTTTTAATCCATCACCCCTGCAAATGATTTAGGAGTTCTATAAGCTGTCGCAGCATCTCTATAGAGCCAAGGTCTAATTTCTTTATTTGAATTAAATCCTCTCCTCTGCCTCTTCTCTCAGTTGTGTTTCTCCCTCTCATCTTACTGGAAAAGAGTCTTTTCCATTAAAGAAAAGATTTAGAATCACTGTACAAACCATCAACACCTCTAATTTTCTCTGGTTGCTTTTGACAGTGGTTAATGAAGTCCTGACAGTAGCTAATTAGGCTGTAAACATGCCTTCTAATTGTAAACATGTGTCTAGTCAGAAAATGAATGATATTCTTGAGAGGACCTCTTCCCTTGACTGCTCATATTGGAGCTCTGGGCTTTGATTAGCAATAGAAGCACTGCTGAAGACACCTGGATACTTGGTGTGCTCTTTGTTGGCTCTTCCAAATGTATGTTTCTATTTAAATAATAATAATAACAGTAATAATAATAAATGGGGACCTCTGATGCCTGCCTTCCTTGCAGCCTTGCAGGGATGGTGCCCTGGGAATCTCAGCTTAGGTTGGCACGTCCAGGTTGCCAGTTTTATTGCAGGAAACCGGGAAATGCTATGGAGAGCTGTGACAGATGGGATGGCAAGGAGACAGGCGAGTGGGCAGGAAGCCAGAAAGCTTCAGTCATTAGAATTGACTAAACTGACTTCTCCTTGTAGAATTTTGCTGGATTGGCATCTTTCTGATGGAGAATTTTTGTCTATGTCTGTTGAGGAACAGTAACGATTTTTGAACAAAGAGCACCTTCCCTGCCAGGCTGAATTTGTCACCTCACTTTCCATGCTCCTTGGAGTAGGGTTGCAGGGCCAGGGCAGGTTACTTCAGTGGGGCAGCATGGCGGTCTCTGACGTGAACTCCTCAGCAAAGGGCACTTAGTACCATCCACTGAGACCCTGGGAGTCCACTCCAGGAAATTGGGGTAGTCACACCATTTCCTGATTCTAAAATCTAGAACTACTCTCACTCAGTTCTTAACTAGACTAGACTAGAGACAGACTAGCCTATTGGTCCATTTTGTTGAGCTCATATTTTCTGATTTCGCTCTGAAAATGCCTGAATTAAGGGAGCAGATTTTAACAAATTCTTTTTTTTTTACGTCAGTCTAACAGTATCCTGTGAGATTTCTGCAACGTGTACATTGAAAGGTCTCTAAAAACGCCCATCTTGTTTTTGTTTTACAAGTACTCGAGAGGAATGGTATCTGTTGTTACTCTCTGTGACACTGTTGCCACCATTAACGAGTCACCTCTTGCCCTGTGGGGATTTATATCCCATATCTCAGAAAAGTTACTTCTATTTATTTATATATTTATATATTTATTTTTAGCAGATCTAGTTACAGCAGCTGTCTTTTAAGCACGGAATTTCGATTACATCCTTGTCACCTCTGAAGTATGAAAACCCATTTACAGTATTGTTGGCATGTCAGTTATAATGCCTTCCCTTCTGCTCTTCAGAGAAACTACAAAGGGGGATTGTATTTGAGGGAGATCAAGTTTTTTTGATGATCACTTTTAATATAGGCAGATGAACAGAATTTTTAAATCAACTTTACTGTTTGGCCCTGGGGAAAAAAAGAACAATATATCATGATGACTGAATATAACTAATCTTTGTATATTTTGTTGTTGATTTTGTCTCTCCCTCCTTAGTTCAATAAGAGCTTTGCATACATATGTGAGGAAACTTACTGACGATATATTGGTTTCTCCCAATTTTCCAGTGCACATTATTTATTGTGTTGTGGTTTACTTTTCCTCAGACCATTTTCCAAGTTTTCTAATTGAAATCTGGGTTATTAATGAGATGAAAATATTTTTCTATGTTTTCTAATTTTGGCAATGCTTGCTAACTGATAGTAGCAAACTAACAGGTAGAAAAATAAGATTTGAAAACTTTGCTTGGACAAAGCAGGAGAAGGCTAGGATGTTAGGAGAGTCTCCTCAGCTCATTTCTCAACCATTTGTGCTCCAAACACCACAAGAGTCTGTGCTACCCACTGCCATGCCAAAGGGGGCTGCTCATCCATATGGGCCCAGCTAGCAAACACAGTATGTACCAGAAACGTTGGATTTACTGTCCATGCACAGATTACCTGTGCCACATATTCACAGCAGGTTCCTGGGTCAGATTTCATTCTGGGGGATATGCAAATGGATGATTTTGGACATGAGGTGCAACTCTGTAGTTTTTTAAGCCTTTTCTCTGATAAAGATTTTCTGCTCCAGTCCATCTGAGGTTTGATTTATAACTCAGTCATGCCTTAATCACTGGACAGAAAATCTGCAATGTTTGCTTTCGCATATGGTGTGACCGCTGCAGAGCCTGAACTAACAGAAAAGGAAATCTTCTAGCTTAAGTATTAAAATGGAAAACCTTGGAGAATACTTGGTGTTAATGAAAGTAGTGTTATGGTAAACGAGGTATCTGCTTCAGTCCAAATAATAGGGAAAAGACAAATGAACAGTGATTGTCAGTAGACAATTCTCTGCTTGTTTTTCTTCAGAAAGATTGATTTTCTTCTGATGGATCAAAGAAAAAATCCAGTATCTTCACACTAACAGCTAATAGAAAACAAGGAAGCAACAGAAAATAAGGTTACCAAACTTTATATCTCTTTGGGATCAAGGATCATTGAGTCATGCAAAGAGACATTAAAGCAGCAGAAGTTCTCTAGAAGAAAAATAAAACCACATAAATTTGTTTTCCTCCCATTGACAAGGTCAACACACACACTCTCCTCTGCTGCTTCAGTGTAATTTCTCCATGAGAGCTGCTTGGTCAGGTACAGTGAGAGCTGTAGAGCTGCAGTGTGAGAGCATTAGCTGCAGTGCTATGAAAATATTTTTGCTTAGGGAAACATGCCCTTGTCATGAGTAAAAGTAATGTAAATTGGCATAGTAGCATGCTGCTGCTTGTAATTGAGACTGGAGGCTGTATTTCTTTCCATGCAATAATGCGTTTTATACAGCTTGTGTTAATTCCTCTGTGAACATGTGGCCTGTACAGAAATGGATGTTGCATTCTTTCTTCTTCACGGTGGCATGTTCTCATGTGGCCGTGCAGGTCTGGTCTCTTCCCTGGGCTACAGCCATGAAAGGCGCAGAGAGTAAGTTTAGCATTTCTCCTGACACCTTAGCAGAGAGAGAGGGCTCCTTAACTGGATGACTTGGGAATATGCTGGTTCTCGAAGGGCTATAGAGCCAGAAATAATATTTTTGTAGGTGCGAGGGATTTCAGAACTGCATTTACGGTGTGGTACTTTGTTCTGCTCAGATGGCTTCAGCTGGGTGGTAGAGGAAGGTAACCTGTTCACCCCTTCGTGGCCCTGGGCTGGAGAGTGAGCAGGTTTGTGGGGGAGAGGAGACCGTGTTTACGCAGGGCAGTTGGACAAGCAGCCCTGGCAAGAGGCACAGCCCACTGGAAACTTGCAGCAGGAGAGCAGCCCAAAGCCAATCGTATGGCTGAGAGAGAGGACACCTCCACAGGGGCTGTTTATGGGCTTGGAGAGTTTGTGGTAAATCAGGAAGAACGGAAAATTGCTGTATTAGAAAGTGAATAGCAGTAGAATGAAGCCCTGTGCAAGGACATGGTAGGAAGGTAAAAAGAGTTTTGTTTTCAGGTCATTTAATTTTAATCTGTCCATCCAGCAGGTCTATGTTTTCTTGCTTTAAAGATTACCTTGGTCTAGTTTTCCATACGTTTCATTTTAATGAAACATGGCTTTGCAACTTAGAAGCCTTTGGTGCCTTTTGGCTTTGAAGTGGTGAAAAAGTTCCACTCTTGTGATATATGGCAATCAGAGGAGAAGAATATATGTCCTATTATGTCCAGCAATTTAGAAATTCACTCTTGAGAAGAGAATGATAAAGAAGAAAAGGAGCCTCTGGTAAAAATCCCCAAACAGCCAAAATATCTAACACCTTTCTAATTTTGTTCTTCTGGCAGATGCTGGTGGGAGGATCTAAGACAGTCTTATTGCTTCAGTTCAGAAAAATAGGAAGTAGCACAAGGCAAGAGATCTCAGAGGGGAAAAAACATAGAAACGGAGCTTTGGCATATGTCAGTTTTCTTTTTTGAAAATTAAATATGTCTAAACACTATAACTGGGATAGTCTGTGAACACAGACTGTCAGATTACAGGAATGTTTTCATGTAATCCTCCTATTCCAGGTAAAATAAGCAGGCCCAGCACTTCATTTCCATGTTCTCCTCCTACAAAGGAGATTCCTCACTTCCTTCTTGGGCTTCATAAATATGCAAGGTATGAATCAGAACAGAGAAGCACTGTCTCTGCAGAAAATACATGATTTTTTTTCAAGCTATGGCTACGATCCTTAGAGCATTGTCAATGTCACAGGATTTGGGTTTGTGCTGAGCTTACTTCACTGTTTTCATTTCTTTTTCTGTTCTCATTCTATTTCATACGAAATTCAAATGTCTTTCAAAGTAGATATTTTCACATCCATGTGAATTTAAATTAGATCTGATAAGCAAGGTAACTGTTGGAGGTTAATGCTGGCATCAGATACTTCAATTTTACCTCTGTGCACCCACATTTTAAACTTGCAGTGTTCCCTCCCGGATAACAAACTAACTCCCATGTTCTTTTAGTTAAGACCAAAGAGAAATTTATCTCCTTCATCTCAGTATTGTTTTGACTCATTATGTTACCCATGGACATGTATTTAACCTCATAGTATGGCATGAAAAGGCATGCCGATGACTTTTTCTAAATACCTACTTTATTTTGCTTGAGTGCCTGTTAGAGCCTTTAGCTTTGCTTTATGTTCAAATAAATGTTAGAAAAGTGGGAAGAATGTTGATGACATTGAACGTTTTGGCTCCAGGGTTTGACACTCTATATCTGGCTAAAATCTAAACTCTTTAATGTTTCTTTATCTGTACTGACAAAAAAAGGGTAGTGTGGGCTGAAATTCTAAATGCTTACTGAGATTCAGCGGTGCAGTGATTTGCTTGCTTTAGCTATGATCCTTTGTGTTTCCCTGGCTGTTTAACTAAAATAATTTTTGCCTTTCCTATAGCATTTTGCAGGCTAGTGGTTGAGAAATTTTGGAGAAACTATGTAACACAGCAGGAGGTTATTCAGATGCTATCTTTACTATTAATTTTTTAAGTCCTATGGTTACAGTTAATGACAGGTTTGGGGAAGGCTGGTAGCTGCTTTGTAGTTTTTCCTTCTAGCAAGACCTGCAGTGTCAAGCACCGCATGCCGCCATCCTAATCACAGGGGCGTGCTGCTGCAGAGCGGTTCTTAGCACGTTTTCCTCCTGAGCTCCCATTCTAATAAGGGAAGTGCCAAGTGCCAGGTTTCTCTATTGTAAACTAATGATTTCTGATTTGACAAGCAGAGATGAAAGTCAAATATTTTTCAGGCTGCAAGGGAGTTTGATACCCTGCTTGTTTGACATTACTGAGGTGTTTTGCTGGTGATGTTTCTGCATGTTAACTAGTCTAATGTGAAGAGGTTTGGTGGAAATCTAGAGAAACGTTTGTTTCTTTAGAATTGGGTCTTGGGCTAGTCATAGGAGTGCCTGGCCCACCTGGGAAATGGGAATAGTTATGCTCAGCCCTAAAGGAGTGCTCTGAGATCTTTGGGTGGAAGGTGTTGCGGTTAATGCAAAGATCAACATTAATCCCATCAGGGCAGCACAGAAGGAATACTTTTGTACAAAACATATTGAGACTTGGTCAGCACATGTCTCTGACTGCAAAGTGATAACTAGGTGTTGTTTTGTGGTAGACATCTTTTCTTATTATCAGTCAGGTGGATTGAATTTACTAGGCAAAACCAGGCAGTTTTGAACTACCAAAACGGAATTCAGAATCATAGAATCATAGAATGGTTAGGGTTGGAAGGGACCTCAAAGATCATCCAGTTCCAACTCCCCTGCCCATGGCCGGGAAACCCTCCACTAGACCAGGTTGCCTCATCCAACCTGGCCTTCAACACCTACAGGGATGGGGCATCCACAACTTCTCTGGGCAAATGGTGAAATCTACATTCTTCTTTCTGCAAACTGTAGTAGGTCTAGTGTAAAGACAGATGGATATGCAATACAGATTTTCATAGAATACAGCTTGGTAATAACAAACACTTTAAATGCACTTTAAATCAGTATTACCATGCAGGTTATTTTTTAAAATGGAGGTTGTTGTTGCCACACAAGCCTCTGGTGTTTTGTGGCAATGAAATTGAAGAAAATTATAATAAAGCAAATCCTTATAAAAATTGAAAGTGCTAGCAGAACTTAATTACTGGCAGAGGGCAGCAGGAAGAAAACTGACTGTCAGATGAATGGCTTCCCTAAAGGTTTTAATTTTTAATTATAGATTAAAGACAGCCTTTGCTGAGTTCCCTGAGATCAATATGAAATACAGATCATTCATCCACACTACAGTGCACTAGTGGCATAGTTATAAATATTCAAAAAGAAAATGAAAGTAATACAAACAGCCCTATTTTCTGAGGACAATTATTTCAGCTCGCAATACTTCTAGATGCTCTGGCATACTGCGGACTATCCGAAAACAATGGCCATGTTCCAAAGGTCTGCGAGTATGCAACAGAAAAAATACGTAATTAGTGATTGTGTATATTCATTGTGACAGAATTTTCCCCAAAGGTTCCTTCTGGTGGATTTTTTGCCCGGCAGGTGAGCGAGCTGCATCGTTATATAATGACGTTTTCAGAATGCAGAGTGCCTGGCACAGCCCTGGGAGTGCAGTTCACTTCAGTGCAAGAGTCGTAATTTTAGTCTGAACTATGGCATTTTATTGCTTTGCTTAATTTTCAAATTTAGTGGCTAAATTACTGGCCTTTATCCGCTCTGAGACTGTTATTCTGAATTTATTAAAGTAATAATTGATGTATTGAATTATGACGTTTAACATAGCCAACAACCGTGCTATTCTGTATGAAAGAATGAAATCAGATGCGATTTTAATTTAACAAACCTTTGGTTCTTTTTGTGTTCTGAATAATGCTGAAACAGGCATGTTTATTTTAGTTTCATACTTAGGTAAGAGGATTGCCTTTTTTTTTTAGACACCTTTTCTTTTGAAAAGTGAGGTAGATTTACCTCCATTGACAATTTTCTGCAATAAACCAGCTGTAATCAAGAGAGACACCCTGGCGAGCTGGCTGCATGGCTGATGTGAGCTCTGCTTACGCTGCCTCCAGGAAGATTTGCTCTTAACTTCTGGTGCTGCAAGCTAGCTTACTTTGTTGTTCACAGAGATGCTGACATGATGACTTTTGTTTAATGAGAGCCAAAAGGATGTAAAGTTACACTGATGGAAATGAGGAACATGTAGCGCAGGAGCTGTTTGCTGCAGATGCCAAAGATAATTAAGGGGCCTTCACTGAGCCTTATTGTGAAGGTGTCTAATTCACTATGTAATTGATTAGTTGCAATTATGTTTATAAGTCAAATTAACAAGACTACACCAATGTTCTTTTAGTTACCCATCACTCTGCCAGTACTGCTGGTCAGTACCTCGGAACTATTGTCTTTTATTCTGGTTTGCGTGGCAGAACGCAGTATCTGAGATAGAAACAAACATGACTGAGGCAGACTCTACCTTTTAATAGTATTGCAGTTGAAAGAAAATAGTCACCTGTGTAAGGCTGCAGAAAAAGATAGCTTCTGGTGACAAAGCCCTTGAGTGAGACTGTCTTAAAATACGCAAAAAGTCTTGTGTGCTGATGTGTGGGAATGGGGTGAATGGTCCTGTCTTCAGCTTGTGGAGTTGGCAGGGAGAACAGGATGTGAAACCACATGAGCAGCACACTCAGAAAAGCTGAGCTTACTGGCAGGTAATTAATTCTCTCAAGTGCACCTTTTTGGTGACCTCTCCTGCATCTCTTATTAAAGAAGGTAGATACTAGAAATCCAGTGAAATATAAAAGCCATACCACTTTCTGTATGGCAGCCCATATAGAAATGTTGAGTGATGTTCCTTGTGTTTTACTGTGTAGCAACTTTAGGTGTCAAAGATGTGAAAGCTTCTTTGCACTCACTAGCAAGACAGGGAGCTGTGAAGAGAGGGACTTGCTCTGCAAAAATGGTTTAAGTCAGTTATTTTGACAGGTTTCTTGGTGTTGCTCTTTAGCTGTTAATATTCTCTGAGAGAGAACGTTCAGAATCCTTCATCTTTCAATAATGGGAATAAAAAACTTTGAACAATAATTCTGGCTTAGCAGCCACACATTTTTTTGGTGAGCTCTTTCCGTCTTGCCTGCAGTTAGCAGAAGCAGGTACCTGGGCCTGCAGTGTTCTTCACTTGATGTTGCTAAGAGCATCAAAGGTGGGGGCTGTGGGACATACTTATCCCAGGTAGCAAGAAACCCCAAGATTATTTCAGTGCTGAATGTCATAGAAAAACATTGTTTGAGGTTATTGGTGTAGGGGAAGAAGTGACATTAAAAGGTGAAAAGCTAAGATGCAAACAGTGGATGCAGCTGGCAGAAGTGTCCTGGTCACCAGCCAAAGCATCAGACTGCAATAGGTACAGTGGCATTTCAAGGGGAACAAGTTAGTGTGTCTCTAGCATTAGATAGCCTCAAAACGTGTATTCAAGAACGAGCATAAAAAATAATTATTTAAGGATTTTTCTTTCTAACTCGCTGTAACTGTGTACATCCGAGAAAATCCTAAGTCAACAAGGACGCCTTAAAAATAATGTGTGACTATACAGAGAGTCCTGAGTTGTGCATTGCAGACACTGTCTCTGAATGTTTGTGTGTTTCCCAGACTTCTGGGAAGGCCGGACAGACCCCTGCAGTATGCTGTGCAGTCCTTCAGGAGTTCTCTTCCTTTGAACAAATGGCCTTGCCAGAGTACTCTGGTATTAAGAGAACTGTGACATAGAGCTACTTGTTGTTAAGCAGTGTTATTACTTCAAACTCCAGTGCCCCCTATCAATGGTCTTTCTGTCTTCTTAAGACTCGTATTTTGTATGCATACCGTTGTAGAATATACGTTATCCAAAATATTTTAGAAATTAATGTACTGTATCAATATTTTAAAGAGCTTTGATGACTTTGAAAGTCATAGCGAGAGGAGGTACAGTTTGAAAATTAAGACATAGGAGGCAGGAGCTGGAAGAGGTTTGGGCTGTCTGCCTGGTTTGGTCACAGATGTGCTGTATGACCTTGACCAGCTGTGTAGGACTGTCTCAAGCTCAGACTCTTTCTTGTGCTGGGAGTAGTTCTGATGACTTCAGAGAAGACTCTACAAATTGTGAGATAAAGCAGTAAAGCAATAGAGAGTGATCTTTAATATTTTTACCAAATTTTTGTCTGTAAAACATTTATTTCCTCCACAGTGGTAGTATAGATTAACTGAACATCTCGTATTCATAAGCATAAGGGCTATTGTTACAGCAAAGTGAGTTACTGCTGTGTGGAGAAGCTGACTTCCGGATCTCAGCAGAAGTGTTTCAGGGGTAGAGTGTTTCACATCAAATCTAAGCAACTCCAAATCACTATCTGTAAACTAAAATCTTACAGTGAAATCCAGCAGCACATGGAAATTATCCAGACGCTGTCTGTGGTGGGGCCAAAGGGCAAAGCAGATCTTTATGGTATTTCCTGGAGTTCCCTTTCTGCTTGCAGCATTTTGCGTGGCAAATGTTATTTTCATTAAGTTTAGTATTAGAACTCAAACAAAACCATAAGTGCAATAAATATTATGTCCAAACTTGTATGTATTTTTGTTGTAGCTGTGTCTAGAAATATGGAGTTTTGATTCCAAAGCACTCTGTACTAGTAGCGAGGCCAGTCTCTGTACACGGATTTTTAAAGCAACTGTGAGAAAGTGGCTGAAAGGATGGACACAGGAGATAGAAATCTCAGAACAGTGATAGGAAGGCATAAGGCTTGAAGAAAAAACAAAAAAAATTGCTCTGGAACAACTGTTGTTCACAGCCTATAACCAGCTGGCTTAAGTTACATTAGTAAACTGTTATTTGTAATTTGAGTTCACTTATTAACATTTATTAAAATATTATTTTCTTCCTGACAAGCCCTTTGGAAGCATCATTGACAGGGACTGAATTGAAGCTCAATCATTCATCCCTCTGCTTTGGAGCTGAATTCCTCAAGTCCTTCTTCCTATGCCTGCCTGCTCAGGGAATTGAACTTCAAAGATTTCAGAGGCTTTGTTTTCCGTATGGCTTCTTTCATCAGCAATTTAGAGTCCTGCTTTCCTGGACTGAACTATTAGGAGTAAATTTAACTCATTGCTTTAATGGCAATCACTCGAGTGTGACTCAGAGCATCTTTTGGTTTCTCTGGCACTCTGTGGGCCGTTCTTTAGTGAGAAACCAGAGCAAGTTGTACATCAACAGTCATTATGGCCTTTCTGGAAGCGAGAGGGGTACAAAGCAATAAAGCTCATTTTTGGTCTTGAAGTTAAGGTATTCAAGTCTGAACCTCCACAACAAGCACAGATACTAAGCAAAGAAAAAGTGGTAGAGATTTTGTACAAAGAACAGGAAGATATTTCAGCGTCAAAGGAGAATTTAAGCTGTTGGGGAGTAATTACAAAAATTGGAGCTGGGCCAGCATGCAAGAACTGATGTCCCTGACTTTTAGAAATGGCTCTATGAAATCTTAATTATGAGAAAATGTCAAGGCCTCAGGCTTTGCTCCATGGGTAGAATGTCATCTCTTGTATGTATTCCCTGAGGCCTTGTTGGACTGTTGCTCTCCCAGTAAAAGGAACCTTTTCCGTGAATCACTAACATAAACTCGTGTAACACCTCTGGTTTTGTGGAAGATCTCCCGTTCAGATTATTTCACTACTATAGGACTTGAAATCAGAGATTTCAAAAGATTGTACAATAAACTTATGTGAATGTCCTTGTTTCGGCTGGGACAGAGTTAGTTCTTCTTAGCAGCTAGAAGAGCTCTGTGTTTTGGTTTTACTCTGGGATTCATTATGAGAAGAATGCTGATAGCACACTGGTGCTTATGGTTGGTCCTGAGACATCGAGGACTTTTCAGGTTGCTGTGTTTTTGCCAGTGTGCAGGTGCACAGCAGGCTGGGGGGGGGGGGGGGGGGCGGGGAGGGGCATAGCCAGGATGAAGGATCCGCAAGTCCCCTTGTGATTTGAATTTAGATTTAGGATTGAGGGCTACATCGGCCAATGAAGTATTCCATATCATGCAACATCATGCCCAGTACATAGATGAAGATTGACTGGAAAATAAGAGCTTTTTCTCTTCTAGGGAACCCCACTCTCAGACTTTTGGAGTGTGCTCTCTCTCTTTCTCTCTCATTCTCATTTTGAGCCTCTCACTCATCCAAAATTGCGGTGTTGGGACTTACTGTTTTGGGATTGTTAGCTGGGATGGGACAGGTGTTGGTCACTGGGTGGTGAGGAATTATACTGTGCATGACTTGTTTGTATATATTATTATCATTATACATATAGATATATATTCATATGTTATTGTTATTACATTGTTCTTATCTCAACCCACAGGTCTCCTTTGCTTTTCCCTATTAATTGTCTTCCTCATCCCCTGGGGGTGGTGGAGGGTGAGCGAGCAGCTGTGTGGTGTTTAGTTGCCAGCCAGGCTAAACCATGACAGTGAATTTAAAAGTCTTGCAAAATCGAAGAAATATAGGAGTTGCCTTCATTATAAAGTAGCCTTGAAACAGTTTTGCAGAAAGCTTAAATCCTTGTGGTCTGTAGTGCGAACGTGGGTCTGTAAACTGTTGTCCTGCTGTAGTTGTTGATCTGCTGGGAAGGGAAGCCAAATACAAATCTCCCGTTGTACCTTCTACCAATAGACTTCATGTGCAGTCTTTCTGTAAAAAAGGTAATCATCCATCAGCCTGTATGGTCCTAGGGAGAAAAACTTGCACTCTGAAGAATGCTAGAAGCAATCTTTAAAGAATTTCTGAGTGTATAGATTTTAGCTTAGGTCAGGAATTTGGAGATGTAAAAAACTACAGAACATCTCAAACATTTGCAGTCACTTCTGTCAAGATTAAGCTGTCAGCAACAGTTTTGCCCAGAGTTTCAAAAGAAAATACTTTACATCTTATTTACTTTCTGTAACTTTTTCTTTCCCCCAAGAAGCATGGCAAGTATGGTAACTACATCATGTGTTCACCCTGCAGAGCACATCTAAATTAAATAAAAATAATAGAGGGTAGGATGTGGTTGATGTTGTTTGAACTGCTCAGTTGCCGAAGAATCAGGCAATT
This sequence comes from Tauraco erythrolophus, assembly GCF_009769465.1. NCBI lineage: Eukaryota > Metazoa > Chordata > Aves > Musophagiformes > Musophagidae > Tauraco > Tauraco erythrolophus. The sequence continues at coordinate 14,746,352 of NC_141478.1, read as the reverse complement.
TTATAGACAACTTCTGATCTGTCATCCCCTCACAGATGCTGTCATAATATTAATTGGAAAAAGTGTAATGTTATGTTTGATGAATTGTGACACACGTCATGAGTCTTGCCTGATGTATCAGTGACTTCCAAACTTTTTCCACTTGTGGGCCTCTTAATTTTTTAATGTGAAATGTAGATTTCTTGCATTGCAAATTTAAACCTATTGACACGGGCCTTCTGCACTTAGTTACGTATTGCAGACCTTTTGTAAATACTGCAGAGCTACTGCCAGAGGTCCACAGACCACAAGATTAAAACCTCAGGTTTACACAGACTTCTGCCGGATGGATGCTGTCCTTGGTTGAATGGGTACAAATGTTTAACAGCTGTTTATGTAAGTGTGTGCAGCATTAATGGACTCATAAAAGAACAAGGGAATCAGTAAGTAAATCCTCACTCCACTTTTTTGAGCTAAACCTTTAAGCTTTCTCATCCTCGCATCAGTTCTCTCCTCTCAGTATAATCTACAGTGCATATTCTGACTTCTGCTTCCATAGACTTTTCCAAACATGTTAAGTGGTTCAAAATTGATGTTGCCTGTGTGCTTCAAATGTTGGATAACCTTTCCACTAAAAAAGATGACTATGTAGTATAGTTTTATAGTAGGGATGTGTTTTGATGGTTAAGTTTGCAAGAGTTATGCTTTATAGCTCTGTGTATAAACATTTGCAAATAACTTTACTCTTCATTTTAAGCTCTTGTACAAGAATGCTGCATTGTTACTTTTTATGGTGCTGAAGCCAGAAAACAGATCAGTCAGTTCTTCGAGTGGAAAACACTGCTTTATTTAAAGATTTTTATATGTACTGAATTTTTAAAAATAGTACGCTTCTAATTGAAAACTATGGCTTTTTCTCACCCAAGATCCTTTTGCAAGAGCTGGAGGGATAGTGATTTTCACTAGTTTCTCTAACTTCAGGTTTTATGCACTTATATGTTTAAAATATTTTTTTCTTAAAAAACGAAGTAGAGGATGTTTTAAAGAAATCAGCATACACTGATAGTGGTTGATGAATAGGAACTCTAAAATATTACAGGAGAGTCTTGAATTTCATTCTGGCAAAACAAAACAGAGTCAGAAAGGATATAAAGAGTGTAGCAGGGTGGAAAAAGAGCAAAGATGGAGGAACTCTATGAGACTGTGTACAGTAGGTGTAGATATAAGCTATAATTTGGAAGCTGCATGTGGAGCACTAGTTCTTCATTAACAAAAAGAAGATCTATAATTTAATTGGAAAAGTTAACCGAGATTTTTTGCATAGGAAGAAAAAGAAAAGTATAAATGAGAGAAGAGAGTACATCCAAAAAACTACTGACAAAACTGTCATTTGGCTGCCCTGAGAGAGAACATTGGCAAGAATGAGAGACAGAAAGGTCAGAGAAAGAATAATTGAAATGGTTATTTATAGCCACGAACGCATACCTCCTAGGTGTTTCAGCATATGAAAATGGCACACTAAACCAGGAGAAGTTAATACAGGTAAAGAAATGTCAAGGAGATAGTCATTGCTGAATGGCATTAACTGGATCTTTGTGGAATTGTTGGGGTGGGAAAATCGTTGCTGTATGTGGACCAAATAGCCGTAGGAAACATAGAACGTATTCAGATAAAGACAGACTTTTTAATAATATTAGTTTTGGTTCCTGCATGAAAATGTTTTGGATATGTAGGATGAAATGTTGTAGGTCTACACCCTGTTTGCAGAGCAGAACTACTGAAAACTCTATGTTCCCAATGGAGGTTAATGAAAATATGGAGGTGAAAACTGAAGAAATATCAATTTTACACTCTGGGTAAGGGCGTGAAACCTACAATGATTATAAACGGAAGATCTCCACTGAAGGCATTACTAGAACTTGTGCCTTAGTGAGCAAAGCAAATCCAACTTCCAGTTGTTTTCAGAAGAAAAGAAAGTTGATTTACAAGTATCAGTAAGTCTTGGGCTAAGATGCTTAGACCTGCAGAGATCTAGTACAGCTCCTCTGTGGAAGAGTTTGTTGCCCTTGGCTAGCTCTGGGCCACTTGGCAGAGCAATTATCTTGTCCAGGTGGGTGAGCTAGTAAAGGTACCGAAATTCAAAAGGTTGTCTAGACATGCTTGAATCAGGTCATCTTTCTTTGTTACTGCAGTGACTCCGCATTATTTTGACCATTGCTCGGAGTCACTGAACTTTACAGTAGCATTGCTTTGCTGAGCTCTCCTGACTAATGAGCTTGTCTGTCTGTAGGAGGTACCGGACTCATTGCGATTCACTGCAACAAAAAGCTTATTTAAGATCTGCCCTCTCTGCCTGCTCCCATGATAGCAGTGACTATGGCAGTCTTAAAAGCAGAATGGGAGTCCTCACACTGAACTTTTCTTTTCGAGCTGCGAGTACCATCAAACATTCGTTGTCAGGTACTCTTCGAAAGGGATAGTACTGTACCCATTATTGTAAACTTTTGATATCCTAATCACCTGCAAGCCATTCAGGTTAAAGACCTCACGTTTGAGTTTTCCCTTTTCAATTGAACTCTTAGAGTTTAAGAACAGTTGTTAGAGCTGAACAGGAAAAATCTCACTAAAACTTAGGAGTAACAGTTGAAGGCATTTTATCTTTTCCTGACTGTTAGTCAGGATTTCCATGTGTCCACACTGTCTGACTGTGATCACATTATGGGCAGAGACATGAAAAAGAAGCAGAGAAGAGACAAACATTTGTTCTTTAGTTATCCATTTTGTGGGTGTGAGGCTTGAAGAGTCAAAAAAACAAACTATTGAACTGAAATACCAGTTTTTGTGTCATTGGTGGTAAAGCATATAAGGAGATTTTTTTATTGATACATAGAATCTGCAAAATAATCTTTGAACACTCCATCATCTCCACAAATTTGCTAGAGGTGAGCATATGAAGTAATTGCAGGAGGCTCTCTCTGCCCAGCACCCAGCAGTCTGGGATAACTCTAATTGCAGCAGACTCTACCTATTTGAATGTTTGTGTATTTTTCATGGCGATTTTTTTCAGGTAGATTGGTTTTTTCCCCTCTTTAATTTATGGAAGAAGAATAGATTAGTTTATATCTTCATGATAAATCTTTGACTGAACAAAAAATTAATTTAGCTAATATATTTTCAGTTATACTTTAAAGTTTTTCAGAATCATAACCTTTTTTTTTTTTTTACTATGTGAATTAATTCAAGTGATCCAAGAATTTTCACTCTGTGTAGTACTATGTGCACAAAATCTATTTTATAAGTTTAGGAAATATATGAATTCAAATGATCTTCTTTGAATTTTCTTTTGCTCTGTTCGATTGGTTGGAGGATGTTATGCATTTTTTAAATGAAAGAACAAACTTGTGAGCTGTCGTGCCTTGGTATCGTATGAATTTATTTTTAATATATCCCAAATAACACCTCTGTAACTTTATTGAATTCTCTCTTGAGTAATGTTTGGTTTATTAAAAAAGACAAGGCTGAAGTGATAAAACCTTGGAGCAAATTCAGATTAGTTTAACTAATTGGCTTCAATAGAATTAGATTAGCAGCTAATATAAGGCACACTTTATTTCATCTAAGCCACTGGCATTAGCTTCCAGTTCTGGAGAGATTAAGCAAACTAGAAGTCAAACACATAATTGGAAGTATTTATCTGGTTTATCTGGAATTTTCAGATTACCTTTAGTTGTCTTTACAGCTTTCTAGATCAGGAATCTTGTACCAGTAACCAGTGAATCAGAATTTTCTGCTGCATGAAATGTTACCAATTTCTTGATTCATCAAAACCAATTCAGTATAATTTCTGCCTATTTTCCTGTGATTGTCAAATATGGACATAGATTTTTACACGCATCTTGATACCCGACTGCTGTAATAGTTCTTGTCTGGGAATCATGAATAACAGTAATGAGAACAATAGTCCACGTGAGAGAAATTCATGATGCATATGCATATGTTTTTTTTGACCATTTTCTTCTACAGTAAATCTCAGACAGTCTAAGCAGTGTGAAATAATGATGTAGGAAGTATGGCAAAGGCAGGCTGTGAAATGTGCTGCTTTGTACAAAGTTTCTTGTCAAGGGTGTGGTACTACTGGAATAGATGCTGTTTATGTTTCATATTTAGATTTTAGATTTTTATTGTCAGGTTTTGTACAAAAAAGCAATTTCATCTTTCCAAATAGGTTTTGCTTTTTGTACTTTGCAAGTTTTTCCTTGAACTGGCTTTTCTTTCTATGTTGGAAATGATAGAATAAAAATGTTTCCGTGGAGCAAATACTTTTAAGAAACATAAACTGTACTAAAATTAAATTCAATTCATGCTCCATCTGATGAACCATTGAAAGTCTAGGACATTAGGTGATGCTGGAATATTTAGGAGGAAAACTGCAGTCCATGTGACAAACTTTACCACTAACAGAGAACACTGAATTACAGAAAGGCCACTGAGAGGGATGAGAGGCTGGAGGACGCACAGAATGCTGGAGTGTTTTCCTATTTATATTTTTAATTTATATGGTTGAAATGTACAAATCTAAATGTCTTCTGGCATATTTAATTAAATGTTTTAGAATTGTCTCAAAACTAAGTGGCAGAAATGTCCCAAGGGAAAGATCAGGTATTGAACTATGTGATCTTTCCGAAAGTATCTTGCACAGGCTCATAAAAGCTAATGAGGACGCAGGAAAGCATAACTGCAAACAAATGAGAAATTTGTCATCTCCATTTATTAATGCTGTGATAACATGGAGTGTCTAATCTGCACTAAGAAAATGTTGAAATATGGCCAATGAACTATATGGAAGACGTCTTCTAAATAACAAATTTGTTTCTTTTGGAGAACTACACGGTATCATTGTTTATCCACTTATAAAGGAAAATGGTTTTGGTCTCATGTTAGCCATGTCCAACACAGATCCAGTTCATTGTTCTGTTGTTTTCTGCTATGTGAGATTTTCTGCCCTTATGTTATACTTTGTGCACTTTCAAATTTCTTCTTCTGGCTGATGACCTCTGCCCTTATAAATAAATTTGTTGGGTAGAACAGCACCAGATGCTTTCCAGAGATTTTGGTACTTTTCTGTTGTAGTTTTATACTTACCACTTCAGTGATGAAAAAGAAAAAATATTAGGTCATAATCTTCCTTTTGTAGATCCAGTTTTAATTTTCCTCATGCATTTCAACTTTGTGATCTTTTGTTACTTTAGTGCTTCCAATATGTTACTTGCTGTCAGGTTTGGTCACTCAGTTGGCCATCTCGTAGTTTATTATGTATGATCCAAATTTTCTGCTTTCCCTTTCAGGTTTGGCTCGTGTACCAATAATGACCTGTATTCTTGATGACTTGCTGAATTTAATTATACCATATAAATAATTTTGATCAATATGATTGTCATAAAACTCTTGGTGCACTGAATAACATTTAAAAATCTTTTCTCAGTCTTTGTCATTGAAAAAACCTATCATCTCTCTCCGCCATTTAACGTTTAGTGCCCAAAGTGAGTTAACTGGATAACTAAATTCCTTTAAAGTAGAGTATATTTCGAGATTGGGTGACACTGGTTATGAAAATCAAATATTAGACAGGCTCTGTAAAGCACTGAAACAAAGGCAAAAATGGCCATAATTCATTTTTCTTCTGTGACAATATTTTGGATCTTATTCTTCTAAAATATTAGAGATCTATTGAATTATCAAGATCAAGATAACAAAACAAATGGAAAACTGTCAAATAAGTGAAAGTGTTTTCACTCTCATTAATTGAAACATGATAACTGATGTGGTTAAAAGGAGAAATCGATGTTCCTACCAGTAGCTGGAAATAAAGCTATGTATTTTGTTCTCCTATTCTAGCCTCTACAGATTAAAAATCCAATGGCAGGAAAAAGTCTCTTCCCTGTAGGGGCTAAATTTAAATAAACAAACCAAATTGTCATTGAAGATGTTCTGATCATGGCAGTGCTTAAATATTTAAAGGCATAGAAAGGCTAAGGCAAAGCCATAGCTTTTCTCTGTTAAAAAATGTCACATTAAAGGCAAAGCAATTTGAGGAATGATTGTTGCTGTTAGTATTTTTACCTCAGGATGGACCTTCATGAGGTGAGAAATTGAAAGAGAGACGAGAAAAAACCTAATAGCTGCATGAAATCAAATGGTATCTTCGCGTGATGCTATAATATGCAGTGCACTGGGATCTCTTTCTCTTTTTGCAACTTTTTTTTTTTTCCAGTGTGAAATCAAAGTTTCTCTATTGCTGTGCTCCTGACAGCATCACAGTAGGAAGGTATGTTCCCTCATCTAGCAAAATAGCCTAATTCATGAGTAATTCTCTTTAGGTTAGAATTCTGTCACTTACAGATATTGAAAACATAAAATGTTTCATTTCTTTGTATATGGAAGCAATCAAACATGCAATAGCTTATGAGTCCCGTAACTGTGCTAAGGGCAAAGATATCAAGAAAAGGTCATCATGTATGTGAGGTAAAATAAATTTTTTAACAATTTACAATAGCAAATTGAAAACATCTTTTCTCTCTTTGAAGAAAACTGCCTAGGCAGAAATGATCTCCGCCCTATTCCTGTTTTTTCTATTGCTGTACGTTTATGTAGTGTTAAAATTAGGTGAATCATTGGCAGATGAGGCCTGCTTGCTGCAAATGGGACCCAGTGCTCCCCACACCTGGGAACTTCCTGTGGAAAAAACACCTTTCTTTTGGGGCACTCCTGTGCTCAGTAGGAAAAACACCACTTGTTGCTCTTCTGTGAGAACACCACGTGTGGGTGTTGATGGTCCACGCAGCCCAGGGTTTGTTCTTTGTCAGTGGTAGCAGGAAATGCGGTTTAGGGTGATATCGATGAACTTTTTAATAAGGAGAGCAAGCATCAAATCCAACAAGACTGAGAGAATAATGGATATTATGAAATGTAATTCTTGTCAAAACTGATTTAGGAAAAGCAGACAATAATTGAGATAAATGACTATGCTCCATTGCACCTCTTCCTCTCCCCTGTCCCTCCCAGCGCTACAGGGACATACGAATGTGCTTTTGTTTTTTTTTAGTGTTGGCTCTTTGTCAGGGTTACCATTACTTGACTTTCTGATACTATGTTTTAAAGCTCTAGTCAAATTCCTTGGACGTCCTGTCTGGAATACAAAGCATGACTTCTAGGGCTTCTCTTAGAAACACGCACTAACCGACTGGAAGGAGTCTCGTGAATTTCAATTAATGCAATCGTTTGAGTGGTTTTGGAGCTCATGTGATTGTAACGAGAAACAAATCTCTGCAGCAACCAGAGACTCTCTATAGCAAGTGGGAATGCTGGGAAACTTTGTGTTGAAGAATATAATTTTTTCTTGCATAAGTTTTAACTGAGCTTGTTTTTTGTAAAGGATCCCTTTCAATGTCAGTTCATTAATGTTATGAGACTTGACTTAGAAATGTTTGAGCAAAACCAGGAGATTGCAACTGCTGGCATCTGAGAAGTCATCCCTTATTCTAGTCTCCAGGCTGGTTACAGTGGTCAGTTCGTGCTGCAGGGGGGTGAAGGCAGACAGGACTGAGCTTCCCATTATGCTGATTTCCTGAAGTCAGGTGCTTTTAGCAGAGATTAAGTCAATGTTACAGGCAACTCTTTTCTTCCCCTGGACTTAGAGAAGTGGCTCTGTGTTGGCTCTGTGAACATCTACCTGTTCGGAATTTCTGAACACTGGTTTGAATAGCTGAGAAGCCCAAAAGTGTCTGATAGAAACACAGCTAAATTTCAGAAGAGGAATTTTTTAGAGTCTTCTTCAGGGAAAAGATTGTAAAGATTTATCTACCAAAATGACCTGATTTAGAGAAAATTCAATTGATTTCTCAACAATGCCAGATTCGGGCTCTGACTCAGCAATGCTCACGTGAGTAACTTCCATAGTGCCAGTTACTGAAGTGTGTTTTAAAAACTGGAGCCTTGGAAATTGAAGTCCACCACTTAAATGCAAAAATAAATGCATTATAATCTTCTAAAATAACTCGGAAAAGCAGCAGGTTAATTTTTATATGTAATACTGGCAAGGCATACACTTTTAGCTGGGAAATGGTCCTTGCAGCTGGACTACTTTGAAGGTGGGGCCCTACTTACTGGTTCTTCCCTTCCCCTTTAGCTGCAGTGTAGATCTATGGTTCCTCCAGCTTGTGGATCCCATATGCCTGATGCGCCAGGTAGCTGCTTGCAGACTTAACACATGGGACTGGAAAGGCTGGGGCCCTGTGGGTGTCTGTGGGAAAAGGTAGCAGTGAGTTAGCTGTGGGAGCTTCACACTGCCTCTGCTGTGAAAACAGATGCCCTTTGTAAAGGGCATGTGAGTTCTCCATTAAGTGGTTGAGCTCAGGAACAGACAACCACTTTCTTCAACAGAGCCAAACAGAAGTCTCTGTAGACTTTTATTGCTCAGTCTTCATGTAGCCAAAGTCTACTCATTCTTTTATGTCCCCACTACACTTTGGACTTCTCCCCTAACCACGAACCCGCTGTCTGTGTAAGTTGCCTTACACAACTCTCCGTGCCTTATAAAGCCAGGCCCTAGTGCTGTTTCCATCCTTCCTCTGCCACGGTATCGCCCTGCTCCTTACTTACCCAGAGTTCTGCATTCCCATGTTCTGACATATGAGATGCACCCTCTTCAGGATAATCCCTTCTAGGATAATCTCCTAACTCGCAGTGCTGTCAAAGGACCCAGTTCTTTTGGATTCTCTGTACTGGCTTCCCAGAATCCGTGTCATCCACATCCAGTTCAAAGCTATGCAATACTGCAGAAATCAGTATAGCACGAACCGCATCTAAACAGATCGCAGGTCCTCAGCCTCTCCTCCGCTTCCCTATGAACCTTGGTGTCAGGGGACACAATCTCTTATTGCCAGCCAGCAATGTACCTGGGATCCCCAAGCTGCAGCTGGTGAAGGGAGCAAAACAAGGATGCTGCTGAAGACAAGTGACTAAAGGTGAAGTCTGGTGGCTGTTCGGTGTTTTGTTTCTCCCAGAGATGTGTCCTCCTTTGCTGACCGTGCACTCATGCTCTGTAACTCCCACCATATAGCCCAGCTTCACTCCTTCCCTCAGGCACTGGGAGGGCTGGGAGCAGGGGGCTGTTCAGCAGTGCTTGGCCTCTTTGGAGGCCCATGTGGCTTGTGAGCTGTGTGTTGATCTCCACACCGCTGCACCTTCCTCCCAGCATGTAATCCAGAGAGGAGTTCGTCCTTCAGACCTGGAGATGATACTTGCTTTCAATGCATCCTTCTTGCTAAATCACGTTGGCAGCAAACTTTATTTACATTTCATAATTACCTTAAAGTCTCATTACAGCAGACACCTGGTACTTGCCGTCACATTTAAGGTTGCAAAACAGTTCCCATAGCAACATCTGTCTCTGCACACCATAATTTTGTGGAGCGTTACTCTATTGGCTAAAAAAACCCACAATTGCTTTCTGTCCAAGGTTTAATTTTCCCATCAATCAATTCTGAATTAATTTGAGGTGAAAGAATATATTATTTCTTATTAGGAAAAAAATACCCCGTTTTTTTCTGGGGAAACCTATTGCAAAAACAGACAGACTGAGGACTACAGTGTTGTTTGGGCTGAGAAAAAAAGTTTGGTTTTAATTCAGTTTTAATTAAAGTAAAATAGTATCATGGGTGTGTGTGGCAGTGATTTGGTTTTGACCATTTAGTTATAATGCTGTGTGTCTGTCCTTTTACTTGACCTGCTTGCCGGTTTTAAATTCTTAAACATTTTTCAAAAGTAATAGCTATCTATCTTAAAGATTAGCATTTTTGGCACACGTTGTACTGTGAATCTTAGCTGTCCAAACAGTAAAAATGACCCAGTGCTTTCAGACTGCATCCATTTTGTATTAATGTATGTGTAACTTGTTAGAATCAGTCAAAACTAAAGCTATACTGGGAGATTTGGAGCCTCTAGCTTTGAGTTTATCCACTCTGACATGAATCAGACCCAGGATTTGCTGCTTTAAATGTTTTTAACTTAAAATTAGGAAACTGATTTTCTTCAGACTATTCCATATCATGCAACGTCATGCCCAATTTATAGATGAGGATTGGCCGGGAAGTTGGAGCTCTGTCTCTCTCTCTCTGGATCTTTTTATGGAGCATTTGCTCTTCTGGGATTGTGATTTCAGGACTTGTCTGTTTTGGGATCGCTTTTCCGGACAGGCTTTGGTCAGTGTGTGGTGAGCAATTACATTGTGCATTACTTGTTTCTGTATATATCTCATTATATATATTATAATATATTATTATTAATTATTTTTATGATTATCCCTTTTAATGTGATTTAATTATTATTATTACATTGTTCTTATCTTAACCCACGAGTCTCCTTCCCTTATCCCCTTTGATTCTCTTCCCATTCCCCATGGGTGGGGGAAGGTGAGTGAGTGGCTGCAGAGTGTTTAGTGGCCAGCCAGGTTAAACCACAACAGTTAGATTAATTTTCAATAATCTGAGAATATCAGCTTTATTGATGTCATGAAATAAATTCCTATTCGAACTAAATATATGTGTATGAGTTTTTATACTACAACACATTTTGTGCGAGGGAATGAGTTGACAGAAATTACTTAGCTATGAGTAGAAAATTAAATGCATTGAATTACATACTGAAAGTGTGTTATAAAAAAACAGTGCAAAAAGTCTAAATACTAAAGCTGGTAACATTAATGTAATGTGACCTTATTTCTTTAATTTAGCATTAAGATTTATAGCATCTCAATTTCAATGTATTCAAAATAATAGCCTGTAGAACTTGGGCTGCAAGTCTGAGATGGATTCAGTGTATTTGAAAGCTATTAAAATAATGAGAGATTTTTTGAGGAAATATCTTTTCCAACATGCTTGTGGTCTGGGAACAGATTTTGACCCTAAGAGTGCCCAAACACATACTGACTTTTAAAAAGGTAAGTCCAAATCTTATTTGAATAAATATCTTATCATTATCATGTTGTAATGGGATAGATGAGTAGTATAATTTAGACAATTACAGTACACAGGAAATACCTATTTTTCCCATTTGTGTTAAAGAATATTTTTCTAAAGTATCAGAGACATATACTTAGTTCTATTAAAATTCGATTCTTTCCATTTTGAACGATACTCCTTTAAAGTGATAGTTCAGCAGCAGATTAGCAGAAAAGGGCACATTTACATTCACTTTTTCACCCTTCTTTGCATCCTCATCCATCAAGTTCAGGCATTCTGGATTTTACCATATTTTTATTGAAATGTTAATATATCATGTGAGAGTGCAAAAAGACTCTAAGAAAACATGGGAGGAGAAAAATCACAGGCATCTATAATAATATTTAGAGTAACTGAAGAGTACATGGATCTTTTGCTGCTTATATTCAGATGCTGGCATTTAGAAGTTGATAACTTCAGCACCCTAGATGGGGTGGTGGTGTTACAGTTGTTCCCAAGATCAGGGATGAACTGCGGAGTTGGTATTTGGTAGCGAGAGGACTCTAGACAGGATTCTAGTCTGGTTCATGGCTCTAGATCCAGTTCTAGTTGGTTCTGGTTCTAGAACGGGTTCTAGATCACTTACTGGTTCTAGAGCTGGGTTCGGTTTGGTTCCTGATAGTTATGTAACTAGTTTGGGAATCAACTTGCTTACTGGTTCCTGATTGTTATGTACTCAAATTCATGTTCAGGAAGATGGTCTTGAACTTCTAGCTCTCTTGTTGAGTCAAGACAGATATTTTGCTTTGGATTGTGGCCTAGTACATGGTTCTAGATCGAGTTCTAGATAACCTTTTGGTTCTGGATCAAGTTCTAGATCACCTCTTGGTTCTAGATAGGGTTCCAGCTGTTCTAGAGGAGAGGGTAGGGTTTTCTTTTTTTCTTCTTCTTCTTTTGAGAAGAAGGCTCATAGAATGGTGATCTTGTTATCCTCCCATAACTCTCCTAAGTTTGTGGCCATTCTTTCTGTTTATAGAGCCAGTCCTACCCCTCTCAATAAGAGAATAGTGAAGGAGAGCTGGAACAGCTGCTCAGTGATAACGTTATTATAGAACACAGTTTTATAAGCTGATTTCTCTTGGAATGACTGTTGGGGCTTGACATTAGTGTTTGATGTAGTGATACCATCTTCTGAAAAAGGCTTTTGAGGAATGAGAATCACTTCTGTGGTATTTTTTTTAAAAATGACATTTCCCATACAGTCCAAAAAACCTCACATTACTTTGATTTTAAAACCAGTCAACATGCTGACCTGAGCGTGCACCTCTGGATGATTATTTGTTATCCACATATATCTCGCTTCCAGTATTTTGGATCAACTCTCAACTCTTGATCCAGCCCTTGTGTAGTACTGAAGGGAAGGATAACTGCTGGAAATAGGCAGGAGTCTACCTTTTGGGAGAAATCTGTGGCAGGGACATAGCTAGTACAGCCAGCTCAGCACCACCTTGTTTTACGTCCTTGATATATTTGATATTGGGTTTTTTTGAATGCCTGCTATGGTGTGGGAAGAGGAGATGTTGTGAAGTTTATTCATCTTATCTTCTGTTGGTAAAAGCCTTTCAAAGAATGATGTGAAGCTAGTGCAGATCTGAAACAGCCTTGGAATTGCTCTAATTTACGCTTACAGCAGGAATAAGCCAAACTGGATTTCTCTAGAAATGAGAGGAATGAAAACAGCTGTAATAACATTATTCCTGACTACATTACATCTTCTGGTGAGCATTTGAGGACCTTGTCTGAGGCTGCTGAAGTTAGAGATTGGATTACAGTAGATTACATTCTGTTGTGTTTGTTGTTAAGTGCGATTTATATCCACAGAAGAAAAAATGAACAGGAGAAAATTTTCAGCCAGGGAACTTTCATTTTTCCTTCACTAGAAATGTGATGAATTGACATACAAAGCATTTTTGCCATGGAAATCGCTATAGCTGTTTTCATTTCACATTGTCCTATAGGAAGCTTCGGGTAGTTTCTTACATCTCTGTTATAAACACTGTAGAGTTTTTGACAATGACTGGAAACATGTCCCTGAATAGATGCTGTCTGAAGAAAGGTGGCAGGCTACCTGCTCGATCACTGATGTTAGCGCTAGTATTTACTGTTGGCTTTTATGCTAGTAAGACATTACATGAGCTACAGTGGTGATCTGCCCTTACCTATACACTAGGAGATCTCTTAAGCAAGTTTTAAAAATATTAAATAATTTTCAGTCATCCACGTGCATGTGTTTTGGAGCTGTGGAGAGCAGGATTTGCTAATTATGTGTCTTGACTTAGATTGGAAAGAAATATTGGTATGAATAGACCTAATGCTTTTACCAGAAATACCAGCTGAAGTATTGCAAAAAGCAGATTTAGTTTGAATCATTGTGTGCTGTCAGCAAGCTTTCATTGCATATATGTGGCCCAGATGGCAACGCAAAGAACTTATCGATATGAAGCAGGAGCACAAGTAATGCATTAGTCAGACTGAAAGCTCAGTTTCTTGTTCCCAGCATTAACCCACTGTGGCTAGTTGGGCTTCTGGAAAACAATTCGGTCTTCCTGACCTGACAGTTGTATATAGACTAGTGTGTGTAATAGCATCTAAAAGACCCATTTCCTATAAATTTATGTGATTATTGGTTTTGGTCTTGTGTCTCTAGAATGTACCTGTCCATGTTTAAACTGGCTACAGTTTAAATGTGCACTGTGTAGAGAAAGATACTTGCCTTTTGTCTTGCCTTGGCGAGTTGTTCCCTGAAAATCTTCTCAGTACTACGTAGCTTGCTCTGCAGCAGAATGACTGTCTTTATGTTCTACCCCATACCTCCCTCTTGTCATCTCTTTCCGGAGTTGAATTTGTGTTCTCTGGACTTTAACACTGGTCATTCTCATCTCTGCTTTTCTGACAGGAAGACAGATGGAAATCCTTGTGGTAAGTAGCTCAACAAATTAATATTAGCATTTTTTTTTTTACTTTTTAGAGGAAAGTAGGGAATTTTTTCTCCTCCTTTTTATTGTTTGTTTCCTTTTCTGTGCATTAATTCTGATGGAATTTCTCATGTTCTTCCTTTTCAAAGAATCGAACCGTTACAGGAACCCCCCCAGATGTTCACTGCAGCAAAGAGCAACACAGATAATTCACTTAGTTTCTCTGCTGATTGTCCATCTAGCTTGCTGGTTTTTCTTCTGATCAGCCACTACTTTGCCCTTGTGAAAAGGGATAAGACTGTGCATCCTGCTACACACAGAGCTGCAAAGCCACAGGGATCTTGAAACTGGCAGAGATATCTTGACACTGAAAAGACAGGACTCATAAGTTAACATGAAATTTTGCAACCACATTTTGAGGGGTTTATATACTTGAATATACAGAGTTACAATGGTGATCCAATCTAGAAGCAGATATAGTATTGCCTGTTTTCTGAGACTCAGAGAGGCGAACGCTTCTCATAAACATGTTCAGAGAAAAAAGTACAACCCCATTTGGTGTTATGTGGCTTGCACAGTTAATGACTAGCATTTACTGTGAAAAGAGGTGTAGACTCGTGGCTCATTCCTGCCATTCTCTGGACTAGCCAGATGTGAATCAGGTCTGGTCTAGAAGCCAGCTGGGCTTGTTAGAGTAATGTTGTGCCTAAGCTAATGTAAGGCGCTGTTGATTATCTCAATGTCCTGCTAATGCAACTGCATTAACTGCCCTGAGTGGACTAAAGCTGCCTCCCACCCACCTGACTTGTAGTATAAGCAAAGAAATGTCTGTATGGTTCAGAGTAGACAGAGTAGGAACCATAAATATGAAAGGCCTGAATGTTTCTGAAAACGTAAGCTCCTCAAGTCACTTAAGCCTTGCATATTAGACATTTGAGACATCTGAATAGTTTAAAAAGTCTAAATTCATACAATGCAAACAAAGTATCTGACTGTAGAAGACACGGTTGCAGCAGTCTTCTGATCACACATTATACTCTAGGAGAAATTATGAATAGTCCTGGGAATATAAAAATGGAAATATTTGTGATTAAATTACCTTCTAACTTCACCCTGAAATTGTGTAAAGCTGGATACTTGGTTCTTCTGTTTCATTTTGGTTTTTTTTTTTTCTTTTTTTTTTCTGATTTTGGAAACAAATTGCATGCAAACCATCTCCAATTACTAAGCAGTATAAAGGTTTACAGTGTGACAGAAACGCTGCTCATTCTGCTATTGTGAATAGCAGTTTCTGTGTTTCATTGCTGAGTTGTTGTTTCAAAATTTGCTTAAAAAGACTCAAAAGAAAATAATCCAATATTCCCATTTGCTAGAAACTTTCCAAATGTAATATTATTCAATAACTTCATGCGATTCAGTAATAGAATGGCATGTTTGCAATGGGCTCAGGAAAATAAATTTGAGTTTTTTTTGAAAGCTAGTATGGGATAGCTGAAATAAGGAGAGTTTGGGCTGTTTGTTTGGAGTAGATATTATCTCTGAAAAATAAAAGCATAAGGAATGCCATCTGGTCCATGAAAATATGCCGTTGAAATGATTATGGTATTAAAGAAAACAGTCTACTAACATTTAGCAGTGTAATGAAGATAATTGCTATCACTTCAAATAGGATGGCAAAACCGAGGATTTGTTAGAGCAAGAAAATTCTCCATTGTGAGAGGAACAAAATTCTCCTATGTCATTTATGGCCCCTGGTCACCAATTTGGATAAACTCCTCAGCTGATTCATTACTGTTAGCAATGCAAAGCTGGTGCTAAATTACCATTCCAGCTTCCCTTGTGATGGAAATGTATGTCTGCAGCTGCAAATGTAAAACCTTCTACAGATTTCCAATGCACCTTTCTTAGATAGCTGGTGTTTCTCTTGGCACTTAAGGAAGGAACCCTGTATTTGTCTCTGGAGATTTCAAAATACTGACTTTGACAGCAACGCATATATCACAAGCTGTACAAAATGAGTTTGTGTCACGTCACCTGTAGAGCCCGATAACCATACTGATCATTTCTGGCTGTGGGAAAGCTTTTGTGCTCTGATGTGAATGCCTGGATGGTTTGGAAGTGATTAGCAAATGGCTGTCGTTTCACTGTGCAAGGCTGGTAGCTTTTAACTTAGCCTGGTGAATGTGTGTCTGCCTCTTTCAGAAACAGGTGATGTTCTCATTTATTAATTTAATGCTGGACTCTGGACAAATGAGTGAAGTTCCTGTTTTCAAATGTGACCTTCATTTTTAGCTCCTCCACACTTTACATGTATCTAATATTAGCCATTTGCTTTTTATGAATTCCAGAGGATTGAACACGTGCTGTTTCTATTTACTACTACTTAAAGTACACTCTAGATTTGCAGACGAAAAACCCCTCTGAAAATCAAGGAAGGACATTTGAGACATTTTTGAAATATGACTTTTAATTTCCTGCACTTCAATGTCTCCATCTGTACAATGGCCATCTATTACTCTATAAAAACTCAGGAGAGGAGTAGTCCATGGTAATTCCCTTTCCCCCATGGAGCTTTTTCCTTTTTGCTCTGTCAGGGGAAAGACTGAATTTCTATTGCCCTTCAGTGGACTTGCCTCTAAATCTCACAGATATTGGGCCCCATGCAGAAACTCTGAATCTCCATGGCAGTTATGGGCCACTGGTGACTGTGTATATCTTGTCAGCACAACCTTACAGCAGCTGTACTGTTCACTAAAGGATCCAGTGGAAACGAATATCTGCTCACACTGTACTTCTCCTTCCTCTTATGCTCATCCATCAGCATGTCTGCAGAAAGTGAGGAATAGAGTGTCCTCGACTCAAATATACATAATTGGGGCTCTCTGTGGGGAGCTTTTTTAGACCCATATCTCACTCCTACAAAATGGTTGTGGTGTTGGCCACGTAGTGTCTACTTTATATACAAAAAACGTCCCACTGTGAACTTACTGGGCTGGCTCTTAGATACATTAAACTCTTCTAATTGGAATGCTTGCATTGGATAGTAAAATCCTGGGTCTGAATTTACCTTTGCAGTGTCTAATTAACTCCCTGTGAGACTGGTCATTCAGGCCTCAGGTTTCCTGGAGCTATGAACGAATCCTTAATTCTCTGTGAAATGCAGGGAGTTCAATTTTAAAACTTATCTTTTGTATGTCGAAATTTAAATAATTTGAACTTCAAACAGATGTTGAATTTTACATAATTTTCTCCCAGCCTTTGATAAAACAGTGAATCTTCACAGAAGGTAAAATTGTTTAGCCGACCAGCCTGAGCAAGCCTGGTTTTGAATAAAGTTAAAACTTTGTGGATATTTTAAAGATACGCATGAAAGGCACCTTGTCTGCACACCGGAGCAGCTCACAATCATTTGCTGGAAACTGCAGAGTGAGGCAGATTGTTGTGCAATACTGGACAGCTTCCAACGAGTTTCCTTCAGTGCACTTGTGCTGCTGCTAGCAGTGACCCGTTCTTTGTCAACATTTATATGGAATTGTTTTAATTTATATAAAACTTCGTTTATAAAAGATTAGGTTTTCAAACCCTTGATTGATCAGTCTCAGATCTCTCAGAAGTACCAATACAATACCAACTATATTCTTGGTAATGTACCTGCTCAAAGTCTCACAATAATATTTATAAATTTTTCTATCATTAACAGCTTCTGATTGACAGGTTTTAATTTTTGGTGTCTAAAATAGCCTGAATTTCAAATTCCTGAACTTTACAGCTGTGCTAGGAAACTGCATGGGGAAAATTTTCCACTTCTAAGATAGGATTAAGATAGAAAACATAAACCAAACCTAAAACCAATTTGATTTTTCTTTTTTTTTTCTCAGTAAGTTTCTCACTAATTTATTTATCTTACTCATTCTATTTGAAAGAGTATAATACTTTGATAAATAGAAAAAAAAATTAACAGTAAAAGTAGTTGTCTTCTTTTATTTTACTTGTTTGACTCTTTGTGGTGTTGTTTGGAAAACAAATTATGGATGCAAAAACCCCTCCAGCAGAGGGACACGATTGCCATTGGCCTCTCAGTAAGGAAACTGGCAGCTCTCTTGTGCTCCTTGGAAGAGGACTGTGTTTTAATGACATCTGGTTTCATAAAACCAAAAAAAGCTCTTTGTCCATCATGGAACAAAATGCTATCATTCCTATTCTGGGGAAAACAATGCTGAATTTCATGTATATATTTGGATAAAAGTCTAGCACCATCTGTTTGTATCTCAAAGCTTAGGTGTAGCAGCAGCAAATCTACTGGTATTACAGCAGTTACTCATTTTTTATGTTTCCAAGATATTAGAGTTATTTCAGGGACAATATAATGTGCAAACAGAGACACTGTAAGTGGCCCAAGGTCATAATGGTGGTACCACTTAGAAAAAACAGATAGATTTTTTTTTTTTAATATTGCATTTTATAGACAGTTAAAGATGCTCCCGAACAGTCTCACTCATGAATATGATTCTCTTTTTTAATAACCTGTGGGCCTCTGTGAAAAGCAATGACAACAGTGTGGTTGTTCTGCAAGTGTCTTTCTAGGGCAAAGTATAATGGCACAGTCATGCAGCATTTTTGTAACACAGAAACAGCAAGACTATGTTGTAATTTGTTTGTTGAGCTGTTCTTCCCCTAGATGAGATGTGAATGGATGAAACAATGACGCCACCATTTCTTAAGGATTACTTCTGGCTTGGATGAGCAAAAACTTTTTTTTTCTTTTTTTTTTTTTTTTACCAATTTTAGGACTGTGATACATCAGTGTCCAGTTTACTCCATCTACAGTTATCTGCATGTAGAAAAGTCATTCTGAGTTTAGGCAGGAAATTTTGTATCCAGTGAAATCTGTATGGAGCTTTGTATTTTATAAGTAGAAATAAACAAAGCAAAAGAAAGTGTAGACTAAGAGCATCCTTGTACAAGAAATCTGTTCCAAGGAGATGTGTCTGTTGCCAAGTAAGGTAGTGAAAGGATGACACCATTGCAACTCAAGTACTTTTTTAGGAAATGTTGCAAACGACAGAACCTGTTGAACATGACCTTCTGCTTAAACTGCCAGTCAAACTTGTCTAAGGGTACTAAAAATGGGAGATAAGGGGCCTGAACGAAAGGGATGGCTTTAGTGAGCAGTAGCCAGTTATCTGATATTAAACAAGTACTGTAGGGGTAGAAAAACCTACAAAAGAGTGAATACTTGCAGGCTATTTTGATGCTTTAGACATGTCTTTTCTTCTTCTTCTTTACACATCTTTCTCATCCCAAATCTCAGTCACAGAAGACAGTTTCTAGATGTTTTTCTTTATTTCTGCCTGAGGTGAATCTCTAAATATTCACATGAAAGATACATTGTGTTTAAGTATTCAGATGTTAGAAGAAAGATGATCTGAAATGTCTTTACTGAGCCGTTCCTTTGCAGTAGTAAGGTAAACTTTGTCCCTATTTTGCAGACAAAATTAACTGGTTTCCCTGGAAGATTCAGATCTGGAAAAGATTTTTCAGTGTGAATAATGTGCTGACTACGGTGCATCCATTATTGTTTGAATAATTTATATAGATCTGGAGACCTGCTGTATGCTTAATGTCTTTCAGGCAAATGTATTCATTTTACAAATAGAAAAATCAGTCAGTTAAAAATCTGGTTTACTTTCTGGCTTAAATCACTCTGAATGGTGATTAAGTCCAAGTTATGGCCCTTGACTCCACTGTCTTGATTCAAAGTTCACACTTCATCTGTGCATTGCCTTGAGATTTCACCTGGCAGTTGTAACTGAATGATGCTGGAGACCAAACCTGCTTACTGATTGTATGTCATAAACAGGGTAGAAACAGGCTTTCACTCTGGGTGGCACTGCATTTGTGACCTAGTGAGAGTAAAAGCACCAACTCTACTTAGTTTGAGCCACACTTAAATTCAGCAGTACCCTGGAGATCACTGAATATCTAAAAGCAATTATACTGAATTTATAGTCTAAGATTCAAAGTTTTTGTTTTAGGTACTTTTTCATAGAAACGCTGCTATTGGAACACAAAGAAATAATCACATTTTGCAATGGCAACACTTTACATAAGAAAGTTGTTCACACCAGGGCACTGTGTTGCGTGCCTGCAAACCATTGTGCACATGGAGGTTTCCCTATTAGTGACACCTCAAGGAAACTCTCACGGGTTAGTTCGATGCTGGAACAGCATGGTACTTACAAGCAGGGGTAATTCCAAGATTGCATTGCCTATCCTATTGCACTCGTTGCTATTGGAAAACTGCATGTTTTGCCTATTACAAAAGCAAAAAATCCTGGTGCCGATATAAGCAAGGCAGACCAAGTCACTGGCTAACCCACATGCGTTTTTCACCCTGAAGTGGCGTGGAAGCACTGAGATCTAAAATGCAACCCTTAAACTAGGTGCACTCCATCCCAGGATGACAATGCAGTCAGCTGTGCTCATTTATATGGCATTGTTCCCAGAAGTGCAATCTTTTGAAGTAACTGTTCCTTTCCAGAATATTAAAACCACTAAATAAGTATCAAATGGCGTAATTCAATGTATGAAGGATAGTTAAGGGAGTGGATCCTCTTTCACACAACTTTGATTTTTAGATTATTATATATAAAGCTCATGAATCTTTACCAAATTGCTTCAGTCACTGAAATCCATAATTGATTTTTTTTTCCACCATGAGACTTGTGCTGAACAAATCAATTTTTAGCATCTATTTCAAAGCGGAGGTCATAAATCACCTATTTTACTACAAACTCTTGGGATTTCAGTAGCAGATTTTTAAAGCCTGTTGGATTAATTTTATATGAGGGGTATATCTACTTATTCTGCTGTAAATTTTTCTTCTCTAGGACAATCTACGTGTGCAACTAGGAGAGATTTTACTTGTTCTGTTATTTCATTTTGGCTCAAGACATTTACTGGCTTTTAGTAAAATGAAAAGCAGTGGAAAAATATATGGAGCTTAATATTTTATTTGGATTTTTTTGTTGTTGTTTATTGTTACATCATGCTCTGTACAAAGTCCTTCATGAATTTTAACATTTACCTCGTGAATTTTAACATTTACCTTGTGTTTGTTTAATCAATTACTTAATTTGTATTCCATTCACTCTTAAATACCTTCCTTGGAGTGAAAGCCCTACTGTATTACCCGCTATGGAAATGTGAAGAAAGAGGAGAGGACAATCTGGTTTTACCATCTGCTACTTCGTCTTGCGAATATGCACTTACGTGGCTTATTTTATGCAGCATATGCATTTCCTGTCATGTTAAATGTAATATTTGCCAGGTATTAATGGAACATATGTAAGTCCTTGATGAAAGTTTCAGGGCTACAAGTGCTGCTTGAATAGTTCTTGGTAAGAGTCTGTTCTCAATATAAGGTTGTGTGTGTGTATTTTTAAGAAAGAGCTGCAGGTTAAAACACATTTTGGCAAGGGGCAAAAGAAAATGACAATTACAGTGTCTATGAATATAGGCTAGCATCGTGTACAGCAGGTTAGTTTGTTTCTTTTCTAAGTCATAAACTTTATATAAAGAACAGATTGTATAAGAACTACCTACCACAGAACTACCTACTCCGTATTGGCTGGCTTCCCATGGGTGTTGTGGCATAAGGTCTCTCTATACGTTTCTTTCATTGACTCAATAAGAAACCTTCATTAGCACATGTGCAGTTGTGTTTCAAGGTGTCAGTTCTGCAGACCTTTGCTTTTTTCCTGTTTAAATTTGGATAGTAGTATCTTAATTTGATGTGTTGTCTGTCAGTGGAATTGAGCACGTTTACAGGATTTTCCATAACTGCAGAAGATGCAAGTTGCCCATGCTCCGGAGTTGGAGAAGAGAGGTTTCCTTGTCTTCTGGTTCAGCTTCTGTATCTACAAATTAGAGACTGTAGTTAACATTCTTTTGTGCAAGTCTTGCAACTCCTCAGCTGATGCAATTCCCTAGGATTATCTTCTTTCATTTGGTAGGTTGTTACTTTATTTTATCCACAATCCTAATAAAAGAGAGTTTTAGTTTCTAATCGAGTTCCAGTTACACAGCAAATCCTTAAACGATACGGGTATCAAAAATTAATTATGCAAATAATTCAAGTACTCCAGTGAGACCTTAGGAGAGTCAGACTCAATTAATCAGTAATAATTGAAACCTTTTAGTGCTTATCGTGTTTGGTTTTTATTTGGGAAAATAACTTTGAATGAAAATTACCATTATTTACTATTTTGTTTCTAATTCCTCTACAAACATAATGTATCCAGCTATGAACTTGCAGGCTGCAATATAAGCAAAACCAACCGTGGACTTCACTCTATATTCATGAAGTTTTATGATTATCACTGATGGATAACACTGCCCATTTCATATATTTCCTACCTCTTTATGTGTCTCCAAAGAGACATCTCTTGTGATTTGCTCTGTGGGATACAGAGGATGCATGTCAGGCATATTGAAGAACAGGCGAATAGGTAGCCCTTATTTATTTGTCCCATTGCAATGTTCCTCATGTCAACTTTTTCATGTCAGTGATTTACCAGCTACATTAACACATCTGTTTTCTAAGGGTTAAGGTTAATAGTGGGAAAACGTATTTTTTGAGTAGTTCACTGTGCGTAACCTATAATTTCAGGGACTGTACTGATTATAGAGAAGAAATACCTTAAACCTCTTGGAATAAACATCAGCTAAAAAAGTGGCACTTTTCTGAAGTCAGTATTAAGCATCATAGTAATTTAATGCAAACCCTGTATGCTCCAGAAGAGAGTTAATGAATGAAGGTGACTACAAGCACCACTAGCTATAGTGGCCTCTGGATCAGGTTTGGAAGTGGAAGAGAGATTGTTTGTAGCTGAATAGAAGGGAAAGCAATGTGTCAGCAACCTTTGTGTCAAGTTGGCAGTGGGAGGAGAGGGAGGCCTGGGGATTTAGGAATGTTTGTGCAAGGAAGACTGGCTGATCCCTAAGGTCAGGGAGCAATTCGACAGCTGGCAGGGCAGGGATCTCTACAGCCTTTTTTGGCCTATAAGACTGAGGAAGAAAAAACAATTCTGCATCGTGAGTAAGGTTATTTTTGATCTTTCTCCTTCTATAGCTCCAGCTTTTTACAGGTGAGGATAACAAAAAAGTCTTCAAGCTAATTCCAGTTCTGTAAACCGCATATCTTACCACCATCGTCATGTCCATGCTAATTGCTCCTGCTGCGAGCCTAGCGTTTCTCTGGGATTTTTTCATGACAAAGCCCCACTGTTTCTATGCAATTGAAACATTCCTAGTGTACAATTTCATTTGCATTAATTTAGGCTTATTTTTGATAACACTCTTTGCAGTAGTCCGGAAGGTTCACAACATTCAAAGTAGGTGCTTGTGCTTCAGAAGATTCAGAAAGCCGGAATGGCACATACAAATTTGTATTCACTATTCAATAGAGAATGCAGGAGAAAACTCTCTTCCCACCCAGAAATGTTGTTTCCATAGCCTGTGAAGATGAGAAATGAAATTGAAACTTATCTGGAAACGACAAAGATGCTCTTGGAGATGAAATCTGGTGAAAATCTATCAGTGTGGCAGAGGGACATTGTATTTCAGGGCAGTTCACCTGTCTGAGCTGGAAGGACTCTGAAGCTGCAGACAGCGACAAAATGCTGGGTCTGTTATTTGCATATTTATGTCAAAGCTGAAGCTTGCCAAATTTAAAACGTCCACCTGAATGATATCCCATGACAGGAAACTTGAAATGGGAAACGGTACAATTTTGTGATTAGAGTGCTATTTATAACATGGCTGCTTCCGGAAGTCTCTGGGTATCTTGCAATGGGTGGGTTTTTCTTTCACATAGCAGAAGTTAACTTTGATCAACTGTTATTGTATATATAGCTTTAATCTGAATGTGTGTGGTTTTTTACCCACAGATAGCTTCTAGTGTGAATGGAAGGTTAATCATAGAGTCATATTCAAGTATGATGGCAATACTTGTACTAAAGAGAACAGAATTTACACTGTTCCCAAAGGCTAATTCTTTTCTACATCTTGTTTAGAAAAAGCACACAGGAGCCAGCATTTGGGAAGAAAGTTTGAAATTTTGGAGGAGTATCCTAAGCCAATCACAGTTCTTTTTCATGAGCAGACGCTGATCAAAGTAATTGCATTTTTATTGGTTATTTTTGTCATTGGAGATGCATGACACAACGCTTTTCATTTCAGTGCCTCTTCCATGTGTTTGTCCAGCTGTGTTATGCTCCTTAAGGCATCTGCAATTGTTCATAGTGAAAAGTATTATTAAAAAAGATGTTAATGTACCAAGTTTGCTCAGAGATTGTGTGATCACACCAGAGAAGCTGGAATCATTCTTCGCTGGGTATCGATACAGAACAAGAACTGAGGAAGAAATAAATTATTTTTACGTATTGGGATTTCATGGGACTATGACACATAAACGTACCTGAAACTAGAGTGGACAAAATACAGTGGCAACTGGTAAAAAATTATGTTGACAGACCCTGGATACAATTCTGGATACAATAAAGTTGGAGGCGTGTGTTCCTGCCCTGTATAGTAAATCCTATTTAAGTCAGGATTTCACTCTTTCACTTTTTAAAAAAGATGTTAAAGCCAACCATAGGTTTTACCTGTGTCTCCTACAGGGTGGAAAAAGCATTGAAGCAGACATGAAAACAATCTGTTTTGAGTAATGCTTAAAGCTCCAATAAGTGTGAACTTTTCAGCACAGGCCCTGTGAAGAGCTGTAAATGTATGAGCCCGAGCTCCCTCGATGTTTGGAAACTGCACAAACTGTAATTTTTATGTGAGTTTCCTTGTACCTTGCTAATGTTTCTTTTGTGCTCACTCTGCAGATGTTTGTACACTCAAATTTGATAGCCCAATACCAAATCTCATCAAAACCAGTAATGATAATATTTGATACTTAAATAGATGGGTATCTGGACAAATTAATTTTTTAAACCTATGAATATCACCAATGGATATACTTAAAAGTTTGTATAATGAAGCCCTTGATAAATGTACTTTCCCCTGCCCAGGAGCAACAGATCATATTCAGAATATTTCCCATCAATGTCTTTAAAGAAATGTTTTAATATTATAAGCTAAAATGTATTGAGTAATTTGTTATCTACTTGCAAAGAGACTCTTAAATAGTTGAAAAAGTTTATTAATTAGTCATTAAGCTCTAAAGTAAACACACTTTTACAATATAAGGGATTTATATTTATTATAATGGAAATTGTGATGGTGTTGAACTCACTCAGACTTAAAACCTAATGTGATGGACATGTAAGGTTACATCTTAAAAATCTGACTTATTAGTACTTTCAGGTTTAGTAATTACACTTATCACACTGGATGTGTTTTATTATAGTTTCAGAATTTCTGCAGTGGTTGTGAGCTTCAAATATAATCATGGCCTAATTAAGTGTACTATTCTTGATTTGTGTTTGCTTGGAAAACTACTATTTAAAAAAAAAAAAAGTAAGATGTGTCCTGAGGTTATTTTTCATGTTGAGGAGTGTTTGCGATAAGACATCTCTAGATATATTGTCTCTTCTGTACAGAGTAGCTTTTTCCTGTATAAGTAGCACTAGATAGACACGCGATCTTGGATTTGCAACACAGATGTGTTGAAAACTGTCCTCGATTCAAACTTCACGTGGGCAGCTTCAAATAGTGTCACATTTAAAGGACTTTTATTTCCTTTCTTGTTTTGTACCCATGCTTTCAGAGACTTGTCCCTTCAGAAAAAAGAGTAAAATATTCTGTTGGGGTCAAATTCTGCACTCATGTTAATTGAACAATATAGTTCGGGGCAGTGGTGTGACTTCAGCCAAGGACGCAATTTGATGTCATTTTCTGAGGACAGCTGCATATCAATATAACAATGGAGTTACTGAAACCTGCATGGGTTTAAAATCATCATTCTTACTTTATTATTCTATTCTATTTGTTTAACATTAACACCTCCTAGCAGTTACACACTTGAAACACCAATTCTCCCACCCACCTTTGTGTATACAAGTGATCAAGTAGAAACGGTAATTACGTCTAATAAATAATGACTGGATACAAATCAAACTGGACATCAAATCTCAGTGGCAGGCATGTCGTATGGCATCAGGGCTATAGTTGTTTGGATGTGTGAGTTGATTAAGAACATAGAAGTTGTTCAAAATTACACCAATTTTACCTGAACGTGCTTTGGGGTTTACTTGATTTTAAAATCAATCCTATTCCTCTCCTCTTTCCAAACTTTTGTTCAATATCTCAGCAAAATGTCTGAGACTTTTCTCTGCAGGCCTCCGAATTGCCCGACAGGCTTTAGCTTGATATCTGTACCACAGGTGCATTTACAAACTTTGTTGGCGTTTTCAAAAGTGGGTGCCCAAGAGGTCAGCACAGTTCTCCTGACAGCACCCAGGTAGAATTAGCCCGAGTTTCATATCAGCTGAATTTCCTGGAATGACTCCAGTCCTCTTCAAGCTAATGTATTTTTATCTTAAGAGTTAAATTGAAAACTTGGGGTTTTTACTGCATCACTGAAAATGAATCTTTGAAGGGTTAATTTCTAGAAGCTTTGGGCAACAAATGCTGACCAAAATGCTGTCTACCTGGCTACTATTTGGACAGTTTAGCTGCATTCTGGGCTCATCACAAGGAACTAACACATTAATTTCAATTAACTTACTGGCTTCTTTAATTTTACATTACAGTATTTTTTATTTAAGTCCAGGGTTAAAATTCTGTTAGTATAAGCTTTTAAAATGCCTCTCCTCCATTCACACTGTGCAAGTAGCTACCAAAGAATGTAGAATTTGAAACATGAACTTAAGAGCAAAGCAAAGGTAAAGTTACAAAGTCTCACTTAGTGACTAAATGCTACAAGAATTAATTGCATACTTATCTCACCTGGAACTGAACTGAGATTAACACTGACTGAGCTCCATGCCTGAGATCCATGTTTTTCATTTCCTGATGCCATCCTACCAGATAAAAAAATTGTGGTTTTATTCCCATTTTAGCTTCTTTAACCCTTTACATCTCATGAGCTGCTTGTAGCTAGAATTCTCCCTCCTCACGAGTTCACAGTTTCCGAATGTAAGTAAAAGTATTTTGTGATTAATTTGATTTACTACTGACCTTCTCATTTATTTATTTATTTATTTTTTTTACTATAGTTCTGCTGTGATACTTCTGCATTCAAATAATACAGGAATTGGTAGTTTGTTTAATGAAACAAAAGATATGTAAGCACATACAAGTGCAAACACATAAATTACACAGTAACTGAAGCTGCATTATCTTGTGAGACATGTTAATTTTATGTTATGAAGTAACCAAACACATTTTATTTGCTAAAAGAAAATGAAGGGTTAATTACAAAAACCTGTAATGATGCCAAAAACTTATTTTTGATTTAGAACTATGTCTGAGACTTCCCTTTGTAACATGGTGACACTAACTTTTCCTGGTAGCTATGGTAAAATATAAAATGTAAATAGCTGTGCAATGCTGTATGAAATCAGTAAGTATTATGATGATAATCTGCCCACCAGTTCTATCTTTAAAACCTGATGCATTCAATGTTGTTTCTAGGTTCAGACGTAGTAACATAGCTTTTTAAATTTATTTATCTTTTATTTCTATAGTACAAAATCTCTAGATCTAGATCCGCAAAAGGCTGATGATTATGTTGTAATTTTGGCTTCATTTTAAATAGTAGATTGAGTGCTTCTACCTTGGCAAAAATCCTGGCCGTGACAGATAACAGTTGAAAAACTGTGCACTCTTGATCATAAAATAAACCAGGAAGAATACTTGTAGCTTGTAGAATGAGTTTTTTACATCAATTATCCAAAATAATTTGCTTTTGTCATGATTTTTCCCACTCATTTTTACTATAAAAATGTAATGTAATTTTTTAGTGCATAATGATATTGTTATCCACTACCTTCTGAAGTACATATAACATATGGAGGTCTTTTAAGCTGTAAAATACCATTTGTGTCAACGTACTATTTTAGATGCATTTGATGGCAAAGCAGAGACTTATTTATTTATTTTCATTATTTTCCTAAAAAGCTAAATTCCATCTACTTATTCTCCAATATTCCAGATAGTGGCTGTGTATCTGTTACAGACTATAGCAGTAACTAGAGTAGTACTGTTTGGTTTTAGTTTTCTCTCTTCTCCCTCAGCTCAGTGTGTGGACTTGATAATGATGTTTAGGCCTGCTCCTGTGGGATGCTCAGTGCCTTCCTTCAGGTTAGGTGTTCAACTCATGTAGGATCAAGCCCAGGATAAATACATGAGCTGGGTTCTTCATAAATAATGATAAAAAAAGTTCATGGGGGAACTGATGATTCACCACTTTGAGAACACTAGCCTAGGGAGTTGTGGATCTGTAGTAAATACAGAGCCCAGAATTTTAAAAATGCTCATATTGATTTCCTTAAATAAGAAGGATTCTATAAATTAACAGTTCCCACGAGAATTTTAGGGCAAGGCTGTCCAATTTCAGAAAGTTTTATTCCGTCTTCCTGATCAGACTCTGTATCAGACTGAGTACCACAAGTGCTCTTTTCATTAGAACGATGATGGGAAATCTCAGGTGGAAGGAGACGGCAAGTCGAGCCCTTGTTTGGAGTGGAACTTTCTGATCTGCTTTAGGCATACAGAACGGATTATTTTCTGTTAAAAATGTAAATGTTCAGGTACAAAGGTGAATTGAGGAGCTCATTTTCTAACCAAAGTATTGCTTTAATGTTACTAAAGTAATTAAAAGGTAATGTTAACATTGATTAATACTGTAGCCATTGATCATAACATGTCGCTTTGATCACAGATAGCACTGCACATTCAAACATGCATGATTGATTTTCTTAGATTTTTTTTAAGTTGTTATATTACTCTTTTCTCAAGAAAATATTTTTCTACCTAAATCTTAACCTCATTATTATATGTGAAAAAATGCAAAGAATCAATTATGTTTTAAGCACTTTTAAAAAGTCTCCCTTTAAATAATTTAAATAATTTTACAGTGTTAGTGACTTAAAATCATAACAATAAATAGTTTTCCCCTGGAAATCATTCATTTAAGAGTATGCCAGCTGCAGTCTAATAATTTTGCAATCTGTTCTGCAATATATAGGACATCGAGATTTAATATAATCTAACTTAGGTCACTGAGATTTAATAAAATCTAACTTACTGAATGTTTCATCTTTTGGAAAGCATTTTCAGACTTTTCTGGGACTTGCTTGAAATATTTAATAGTTCCTCAGTCATAATCTTGTAATTTTGAGCAACAACACGAGATGTGAAAATACGTAACTTTTCTGTTGATACAGGAACTCTATGCTTTTATTCAAATTCTGAAAATGAAAGGGAATTGTACTTATAGTTTTATAATGAGTTTTATGGAATACTACAAGACTAGTTTATGCCCATTTCATATATCAGAAAATAAACTGTAATTTTATATAAAATTGAAAAGCATGAAGCCCTAATTAATATTATGGTTATGAAAGGTTCATAATTTTCTTTCCATCTCAGTAGGATAGGTACACAGGTATCAAGTTTCTTCAAGAAAATTGTGTTTATATTTATGCAAATGTGTATAACAGCTGTATTGAAGCCCCAAATTGAGAGATGATGTTTAAAATTTAAAAAGCACTCGACCCATGTCTGGTGGTTTAATTCTCTGTAATCCTGCCTTGGTAGGGTATATACACAGCTCAGTATTTCATAAAGCAAGAAAAGAATTTTCTCAGCTGAGTCGCCTAAATACTTTAGATATAGATACTGTAAGAGGAATTTACTGCAATTCTAGTGTTCAGCATTAAACCAAGAACATGCCCTTCATTTTTAAAGTACAAATCCAAGCTGGAAAGTTATCTCGTCTCATCTCATCTCATCTCATTTCATCTCCCTCTGGTGCAAAGTTGTTCATAATCAGACATTTTTAATGCATTGTAGTGAGAAGTAGTTAATGTGACAGTGTTCAAAAAGAAGTGATGATGATATGATCTCTTTGCCTGAGAGGTTTCACTATACAAAAAAAAAACAACTCAAAAAATTCTTGTCATTGTTTCACGTGAATTTTTCCTTATTTAAACCCTACTGTGTATATCTCAGTTTAATTTCCTCAGAATATTTAAACTTTCACTCCTCTGCCTTACTATGTATCTATATCATAAATGTTGATAATCCATATCTTTTTGGTGAAAGTATGTAGAATATTTATTTCTTTATTTCAACTTTTCATGCCTATCAGTATTAGTCTATTTAGATATTGAAACATATATCACAAACAAAATGCAGAATAAAATAAATGTGTGTACATGTTGCATACAGCAAAAATAACGACATTAATTTGCAGTATCTGTGAAGGGCTGATGTTAATTCAGAATATTTTTTATGATGCAGATGTAAAACTTGCTGCTGATAGATGTTAATGCTGTAGTTAAGACCAAAAACTAATAAATGGATTATTCACTGCAGATATAACACTGGGTTTCATGGTTAAGCAAAGATAAAGTGAGTAAAATGTACAGGGAGACTTGCTGTTAATTTCTTTTCTCTTTTCAATTGTTTTTTAGTGTATAAACACGATGCTGTCCAGACATATAGGGCATGCATGTTGCACAAGTATTCTGAGTGTCGTCTTATAAAAAGGATCTCTTCCATCTATAGTTACATCAATTGTTAGAAATTCTTTCTTACCAATGATTGATTCTTGATTATTTTGAAAAGGTTTGAACAGAAAGACGCTCCTTTCAGTACCTTCTGAAACTGTGTGTGCTCCAGAATAATCATCATATTCCTTACTGTCTCTTGGATCAACGTTCAGGCCTTTGAAACTTGACCTGTGGAAGACACACTGAAGTTGTTTCTAAGAAAATAATTTGAGGAGAAACTCCTTTTCCATTTCCACTGAAGTGGACTAGTTAGAAACCTTCACAGACCAGTGAATTAAAAAAATTCCAGTCTGTTTTCATAGGACAGATAAACAGAAAGAAATAAAAAGATTACATGTCTTTCACCCGAAGATTAATACACATTTTTGACGTACTTTTAAGCTTAAAAATACATTAGAAGCTTTTATTTTTAGGTAATCTCTCATTCAATCTGTCTTTCATAGATTTATGTGCACAATGTAAATTGATCCCTACTGAAATGAGAAGCTAGGAAGAGTAAACATTTTTATTCTGATAGCTCAGTGTAATGGCCAAGAGAATCACTGTTTAGTGGGCCCAGTAATTCTTCCAGGTGACATTCTAATTGAAATACTCTGTTGTGTTTTCAAATCTCAAGAAGCAGATTAAGGGCAAGTGAAAAATCGTGGTAGATTCTTCCTAATTATTTTAAACTGCTTGAAGACTCCCTTTGGAAATGGATGATTAAGTTGAATCTGTTGTCCATTGATTAGAGAAAAACAAAAATTCAAACTATTATTTGATTTCCATGAACTTTTATATGCAAAGTGGTGTGGCTTCTTTTTTTTCCTTTTCTTTCCCCTGTTCATATAACTAAAGAATTTTAGATACAGGGGTATATATATATCACCCCACCAAAATGCAAAAGATAGGTTCTCAAATGATGTGGTACAGCGATACACAGTCACAGACAGCAATTTAGATGAAGCTCTATTTAATTTAAAATATAAATATGGTAAAGACTTGGGCAACAGAGGGAAATTGTTATTGATTTCCGTACATGACGCACCACTGCGTTCTGACAAAAAGCTGATTACAGATACGCTCTGCTCAAGAAAATACCCAAATGTTCTGCCTGGGGCAGCCTCCTAGATGGTGTTCAGCTGTGTCACAGGCTTTGCGTGAGTGCCCAGAGGGCGCCGATGAATGGTGCGTGCCTTGCCACAGCTTGGACAGGCTGTGCATTAACTAGAAGTGCTGCAGCTGCTTGCAGTCACGGAGTTGTTTTTCTTTGAGTTTACTTATTGCTTGGGAAGTAATTGGCAACAAGAGCTGGAAGGAAATTTTCTGATAAAATAAAATACCCAGCAGATACTGAAAGTCAGGCATTTCCTTTGCTGGATGAGACTAGTGGGTCAGTCCGTTCATGGGCAATAAAAACATTGGGTCACAGCCCATAGGGATTTCCCGTAACAAGTTTGCTCCAGAGATGTGGACCCTGAATGTGTTGAATTCAGTCCTCAGGGAACGACCAAGGGGACTCTATCCTGAATCTCACTATATTTTGGAGTGAAATTGTGCTAAGGTTAGAGCTGTGAGGTTCCTGGCTCCTTGCAGTTCTGGGGTTCAGCTTGTGTGGACGGTGGTTGCTCTGTCCAGGGGGCAATGTGGGAGGAGCCCTCCCCTGCCCTCTGGGTCTTCTGCACTTCACTGGTCTGTCCTGTCAGCAAATTGTCAAGTTAATTTGACATGACCCCAGGACCTTTTGTTTCAGGAGTACTGCACTTCAGTGTTTTTAGAGCAAAATTTTCTCAGAATTTCTGGCTCATCAAAAATTAAGAGAGACTGATGCCTAATCAGAATTAAATCAATGTTTTTATGAAAAACTTGTCCCACCTTTAAAGCCAGGTTTACTGACCACAGGGAAGATTCAGCTCCTAGAACTCTGTAATTCAATTGGAAGACAGTTATAATATTTGTAGTGTGAAGCAGGGTTGAAAGAAATTCCTTACCAGTTAGGTTTTCTTTTAATTGATTGAGATGTCATCACGTGAGCTATTTTGGTGATTTTCTCTATCCTTATTTACTAGTATTTAGGTGATCTATAAATGCAAGCAAATACTGATGTCAGTTCTCACAATGCATTAGACTAATTATTGTATCCCATTGCTAGTCTGAAACTCAATTAGCTGAAGATGTAGCAGGAAGACAGGAAAGTATAGCATGAAAGAGAACTGGGAAGTACTTACAAAGTCACTGCCAAAGGGGATATCCATTTATGGTTGTGTGTGGTTTGTTTTTTTTTTTTTAAATCTTGTAACTTAATTTTGTTCAGAGATATAGTTGGCGTCCTGAATCACATTTAAAAAACTTCTGAATTTGGAACGTTGTAGTGGCTTTAACAGCTAAGATTGAGCTGCTTTTGGCAGTCACAGATACAGCTGATTGGAATTGTTTGTCAACTAAAACTGTTCATCAAGCTTAGTCTGGGGAATAAAAAATGTCAAAGTTATTTGAGAAGGCTCATCAGGAAAGTGGACGGTCCAGCAATTGCCATTAAAATGTTATGGATGTGGTTCTAAATGACAAGGGGACAACCTTATACAAAGAAATCCAGACAGAGCAGGAAAACCTTTCCAAAAATACTGTAATTATTTTGACAGAAGATATTATATGCCAAATTCTTTAAAAAAAGGCCAACTCTCAAATTGTCCTATCTAGTGTCAGGAAAGGTTTTACAGTTTTTGGTTGGTGGCATTTCTCGTGGTAAGGGTGACAGAAGTGATGTGAGTCTCTGTGAGATAGAGAACAAAATACAGTAGATGAGAAAACTTTCTGGTAACTTGCTTTACACTTGCAGTTTGATCCTAAAGGATTTCAGTACCTTGCTGAGCAGGTTTATGATTTTGTAAAGCTGTAGCAGGAATCACAAAAAGGCTAGTGAGCCATATTCTGTAGCTTTGCACATTTACTTTTATTCCAGTGAATGCATTCATTTATTTTACTTTTAGGATGGTGCAAAAGCCATTTTAAATTTATCTTAATTTTTCCTACTAGAAAAAAAAAGGGACCTTTCCTTTCCTCAGTGGGAAACCATGATGAAATCTGGTTCTGCTTAAACATGAGGAAGAACTTCTTCCCAGTAAGGGTAACAGAACACTGGAACAGGCTGCCCAGAGAGGTTGTGGAGTCTCCTTCTCTGGAGATGTTCAAAATCCACCTGGACGCGTTCTTGTGTGATCTGGTCTAGGTGGTCCTGCTCAGGCAGGGGGATTGGACTAGATGATGCTTTGAGGTCCCTTCCAATACCTGACATTCTGTGTTTCTGTGAAAAGAGGAGACAGTAAAGAGACATTTACTCTAAAAGATAGTACTTGAAATACCTTTTCTTTAAAATACCACTGCTAGCACTTCAGAATAAAACAGTTGTTTATTCTTCTGTGGAACTCTTCTAGCAATGACAAAGATGCACCTTCTCTTTGATAAACACTATATTTTAAGCTACCTAGTAACTAAGAACTTCAGTTCAATGTAGGAATGTATGCTTGAATTATGCAATATTCTGAAGGCAAAGCAGTTTATTCTTAATATATGAGAACAAATAAAAACTCACAAGGTGATAATGTACACTTTGTAGAGAGTTTCTTACATTTGACCTTGTTCTTTTTCTATTGCTGTCTCTTATGGACTGTATTTGATTCCTTTTATATTTTTATTTTGCTTGTAATGACATCGAGTTTCTCTAAGAAGATTGGGTGGAATTGAGCCTGCCTGGAGAGGAGGTTATGAAAACTGCACTGGCAGCAGGTGAGAAGGCTTGAACTGGAAGCAGCCAGCCTGGCCTTAGAGGGGGTGGAAGGAACTTCCTGAGGACCAGAGGAGGCTGGGTAGATTTTTTGGCAACTCAGAAAATTAACAGCTGGGTCAAATCAGCTCTAGTACAAAAGATATGCCTGCATGGACAGTAGGCTGGGAAGAATTGTGTATACTTTATTTTTATTGTGTTCTGCTTTCATTTTCCTTTTGTGCCTTCTCTGTTTAAGAAGGCCACTCTTTTAGTTCAATTCCAATGAAACTTGTCTCTTTAGAGTTTAGAAGCCTTCCACTATTCTTTTGGGACCTTGCTACAGGTGAAGGTCTCTGCAATTGCACTACAAAGCCCTGGCCACCTCAGGGTCACTGTTTCTGTTAACTTCTAAAATACTTGTGTTTGATCTTGAATCATGCATATTTTTTTTCTTCTGTATGGATTTTTTAGACTCCATGAACAGCAATGGCATCGTAGCTGACTCTACAGTGTTTTCATTGCTCATCCAGGGAAGCTTTAAACTCTGTAACTTTATTTACCAAAAGTTGTTTGAAACATACTTTTTTATTGTGTTGTAAAATATAAGCTTCCTAATCAGTTGTCAAATGTTACTTTGGTGTAAGCCTATGAAACTCCAAAAAGGATGATGTGATTGTAGGTCACAACAATATTTTAATTCAATTGTTTTGCTTACGGTTAATGTTTTGAACATTTACCAGTGCTAGATTTTTTTGTGTCTCTGAATATTAACTCCCAAATTTATAAGCTTGTCCTGTGAGATCAGGATCGTTCTGTCTGTGAGATGTTAAGCCAAATGTTTTCCAAGAACTGTGTTCTTTGTATAAGCACAAACATATTCATTGGAAACAGGATGGGCTATGCAGATGTTCAGTCACAAGCCCACTTTGGAAAACGTAGTCATTTGTGCCCTAAGGGCAAGATTTCTTAGCAGTGTGGTGAAGCATCCCTGGGTTAGTTCAGCAGAAGTTACTTGGAAACTGAAGCTCTGCTCAAGGGAGTTAGTGCAGGTTCTCCAGTTAACCTGGTTCTACTGTTTCCTGAACTTGCAGTTGTGTGTCTCTGTGAAGCTATGTGGTCTCCTCCACATCTGTCTTCAAGTCTTGTTCATTTCTGCTAGAACTTGTCATACTCAGAGAACAGAGGGATCATCAGAAGAGAAAAGAGGGATCATCAGATAGGTTTCTTTTCTATTTGACCCCAGGTTTTATGTATTTCTGTTCCTCAGGGAAGAGGAAAAAATTCTGTGGTGTTTTTAAATGTACAAACAAAATGCTTGATCACAATGACGCCTGCCAGAGTTTTTAACCCTGCAATGATAATGTCATCGTTGTTTTTGTTGGGTTTTTTTTTTTTTTTCTGTTTGAGTTGTTTCACTGAGGCTTATGTGTTCCTATGGGAAGATCCAAGGGATGTTTTCTCAGACACTAGGAACTGCTGCAAAACTGTTTTACAGCTCTCCTGAGGGATTTCAGTGTGTTCTGCAGAGTGAAGGTTTGAATCTGAATAAAGATGTATTTTGAAGCTTGAACAGGAATGTCCAGAGGACTCTGCTTTATGTTGTGGCACCTGGATCATACTGTCCTCTACTTTCCTCATCAACGGCAGAGAAAACTCTTCCATTTTCAGTAAGATACAGCAAATTTAACAGCTGTAACATCATCCTGCTTCAAGTTTTCTCCAGCAAAACTTGAAATGATTGGGGGTTTATGGTGCTTAAAGCACACCCTTTCATGTTGAGAAAACTCATTGCTTTCCTATACCACCCTACGTGTGTCTATCTGATGTATTTTGCAATGTATTTGTATTGTAACTCCTTTAATGGAAGGAATGTCTTTTTATTATTATTATTATAAATAATAGTACTTATTTGTTAGATCAACATTCATAGCTGGGTATATGAGGAGAGGAGGAACGATTTTTAAATATTCCAAAAATATTTCCTACACATTTTTGTTATCAAGGATTTTTTCCCTATCTTTAATCCAACATTACCGGATTGGAGAATAAAAATTGCCATTTATATGACTGAACATCAAATCACAAGTAGTGATCAGTTCTCAAACGGTTCATAAACTGCATTTAGTTACTTGGAAATAATTAATAGTACCATTGAATAGTGAAAAAAAACCATAAATTCATGCTTTTTTTTTTTTAACAGTCATGGAAATGAAAGAAGGGATGAAGTTTTCTAAAAGATCTTCATTGTGCATTGCTAGCCTAATTCTCAATTCTTCAGTGTTTTAAAGGCCATTAAAGTTCTGGCTAATGTTGTGTTCAAGAGGGAAATTTTAATATGAGAGAATGAATGCTTACTAGATATGAGGTTGACGTGTAATGTCAATTACTGCTATGTTTGAAAAAACTCTGGATTTTTGAACCTTGATTTTTTCCAATGTTTAAAGTAATTCAGAATAAATTGTTTTTAATAAAACTAATCTCCCACATGCAAAGCAGGATAAATGTTGAGTAATGGTTAAACAGATGTGAGCTGTAAATCAGCATTAGTCTTCAGCAGTATTGCTAATGCTAATTTTTTTGTTAACCTACATGTTACCCATATTAAACAGAGAGGTATTTTTTCTGCTAAGAAAATGGTCATTGCTAGCAGAAATAACTGGATTATTTGGAATGCTGTTTTCGTTACTTCTAGGAGTGACAAGAGCAATAGATGCATATTTACACAAAATCAGCAAACTTTCAAGGGGTTCCCTGAGCAGGAGAACTAATGCAGTCTTTTTAAATTATTTTTTATTTATGTTGATTTCTTTTCCACAAACATAACACACAGCTTCTAGTATGTTATCAGCACATAATATGACTCCCCAATCTAGTAACTGGAGGGCCTTCTTATTACCTTACAGTTTTATGCACCTGCTTAATATGTGCCTGGTATCCTTTGATTTTTTAGCTCCCTCCATGTCGCTTACACGTCTGACTGGCCAAGAGACAGAATATTTGCTGCGGCAGGTACAGAGCTGTGCACATGCTGTTTGGCCAACTGGCTGCCCTTGCTTCACACAATACTGACCTCTAATTCTTCACTTTCCTACAGTGGGCAATTGGCTCTTTATTCATCACTGCTTCTCATAAAACCTCTAAAACCTGTCTGAAATATTCACTGGACTGTCAGATTTGCTCAGAAATGGCCAAAAGTTAAAAAAGAAACATCGCAGGGGGAAATTCGCAGGTTAATACAGTTTAATGGCTTAAGGTGCTTTTTTTTTTTTTTTTTTTTTTTTAAGGAAATCAACGCAGTGTATATGCACTCGTTTTTAGGGTAATTGCTGTTCATAGCAAGTAAAAAGAACATCTTATTTTCCACATAATGATTAGTGGAATTACAGCTCATACTGAATAGACTAGATCCTACTCGTTTCTGTTAATCTCTAGCTGGTATACTTGAAGCTGCATAAAGAGAAACTGTAGAGTTGTTGAGTATAAAGTAAAGCATTAATAATTCATCTCCTAGATTTCCTTGGCTGGAAGGCAGTAAAATACAAAGTTTATTATTTATTTCAGCATGATTTGGTAATAGCCTGCAAGTGAGAGCTATAGAAAAAGATTACAGGGAAACACAGAAGTTTTAAATAACAATAATTAGTAAAGTGATTATAC
This sequence comes from Tauraco erythrolophus, assembly GCF_009769465.1. Taxonomy (NCBI): domain Eukaryota; kingdom Metazoa; phylum Chordata; class Aves; order Musophagiformes; family Musophagidae; genus Tauraco; species Tauraco erythrolophus. The sequence goes on along the minus strand of NC_141478.1, from coordinate 14,708,251 downwards.
AGAACAGTACTTGAAACCTTTCCAAAATTGCAAATATTATTTTGTTGTGGAGCATGAATTCTTACTTTATTTTAACTATTCATCCATTTTTAGAGAAGAATGATTTTATCTTAGAGACTTGATAAAATATTCTAATCAAAGCATATACTCATATTCTTTCTCTGAGGAATGATTTAGCTTATGGAAATTTGGGGGTGTATATTATTTTCTGATATTCTGGATACATTTTTTTGAGGTCTTTGATGAGCCACAGTAGAGGTAACACAGTAGGAAAAACATAAACACCGAACAGAATGTCTCTGCACTAGGAGAAGAAATATCACTGTGTTTGGGGTTAATCGAGGAAGACATTGTAAATAATGTTTTCTGAGTGGTTTTAATAAGCACTTGTATGAATTCACTTTACTGCACAAAAATATGGTAATAGTAATACATTATATTAAGTATATTACCATATATAACTGATTATATAATAATAATATAATTATGCATGTTGTGCTATGTATTATATTACACATAATTATATATTATACTTACAATTATTATTTACAGTAATATAGTAATTATTATTAATATAATAGCTGCAGAAATGCAGATGATACTGTTATTAGAGCTGTGATGTTAATAGCCTTCCCAGTTTTTACTAAGATCATACAAGTACTAACAGTAAAAAATGGTCCTCAAATGTCCTAGGCAATTTGTTTCAGATGCTGTGAAAAGCTATTGGAACAGCCATTTTAGGCTGGCTTCTGATTAATAGGGAGCGTCTAAGAAGCTAAGCTGAAAGCACAAGATAAAAAAAGATCATAAAAGATAGATCTCACTTTTTAAAGAAAATGGTTATTAAGGAAAAATTATATTGGAGCAGCAGAAAATGCATTTCAGAGAAACAGATTTCCACAAACTCAGGGAATTGATATGTAGGATTTCTTGGGAAGATAAGCTAAGAGATAAGAGTGCAGCTGCTGAGGGAGATCGAGAGTTTGCTTTTGTACGTGTTATACAATGTATAGTGAAATAAGAATGCTAAAGACTGATCATAATGGCTCTATCAGGAGCTCTTCACTGACTCAAAGATCAAATAGAAATCATACAAAATGGAGAAAAAGTTCATGCAAATAAGAGGGAATGCAAAGGAACAGAACAAATCTGCAGAGATGAAATTGCATGGGAATTTCAGTTAAGAAGGGACAAAAGATAAAAGGCAACAGGGCTAGAGGTAAAAGGAAACAAAGGAGGTATATTTCCACTACTAAACAAAAAAAGTATAAGTTCTCTGATTCGGAGAAGGCTAAAGTGTCCAGTAACTTTTCTGCCAAAATGCTTTGTGTCTCCATATTTACAAAGATTCATGTTAACAAGGAAATAGAAGTTTAGGTCAATTTATCTAAAACACATGTTTTTGGACACTTCAGGGATGAATGTTCAAGTTGGCAGGATCAGACCAAAATCTCCTTCCAATACTCTGCAAAAGGCAGCTGAAGTCACGTTTGAACTCTTTGTGATTCTCTTTTTGAATGAATGCAGCCAGCTGCTCTGCAGGAGTGTCAGTCCAACGATGCTGGTTGATCTGGCCTATTCATACTGGGGAACAATCACCTTCCCGAACTCCGAGGGAAGTCCTAATTTAGTGATCTTTTGTAGCAGAGGTTTTGATTCAGTCCGCAGAGATAGAAGTCAAATACACAGTTCCAGTCTTTCTTTGGACTTCTCTCTAGATTAAAGGTGGTTCAGGGAGTTTTGATTAAGTCCTAAATCTGCTTATGAGGGACAGCTGGTTGATTTGCAGCAAATCATAGGCTGCACTTGCCTCCCTTGCACTTTGTAGCTAACGACGTTTGCTTTGCTGCCTTGCTACCTTCTGGAAATGCACTTTGATCTTTTGATAGTACGGTTATTAGCTAACTTTCTCGCTTAACTTGTCTCTCCCTGTTTTGTTTATGGTTTGGTGTTTGTGTTTTTTTTTTCTTTTTGAATCTTGTTTTCATATAAAAATGCCCTTTTACACAGCAAAGGTGAAGACAAATTGGAAATTAAATATAAAGCTCCAGAGTGAGAGGGAAAGTGGCACATAGTTCAGCACATGTTTTTAAGGTATATATCTGAGATTAGAAACAAAGGAGGATCCAATGCAAGGATAGGGACAGAGAGAAACCAGCAGGAGTTGGAGTGGTGGTACAACTAAGTGTGTACCCAGTTCCTGCTGATGTCTGTTATTGTAAATTGAATGCAACATGAGCTTCTAACTGCTTCACAGCAGAAACTCGTCTTGATCTTAGCACAACTGGAGTGTGTTAAGTAAAACTTCAGATGGAATTGAGCTAAAAAGGGTCAAAACAAGACTGTGCCTTGCAGCTTATGGATAACCTGATCTACAGTGAGCTATTACCACTTTGTAATTCTTTAGCACTAATTGCCAACCTTTTATGTGTATTTATGCCTTGTGTGTGTATGCCTGTTATTTCTCTTCCACGTAAACGCTGACACCTAGCTAGTGTACTGAGCTGTAGAAATGGTTAGACTAAAGCATTGATTTTTTTTTTCTTTTGTATTGAATGTTAACGCTCTTTAAATTACTTTGAAGCAATTGAATAACTCACTTGAAGTTGTTCTTTGGATTGACTGATTGATTTTTTTAAGGAAAGGCTAAGGATAAAGGAGGAACATATCACTTTCCACTTTTTCCAGTACAATCTTACTATGTAGCTAAAATATAAATTTTCTCCCTGGACTAAAACATAAGCACATAGTGATTTTTTTTTCCATTTTATTGCTAAGAGTTTACATGCTTTTCAGGATGGAAAATCATATAAGGCCTACAAGTGGAGAAAGATGTAAATAGCCAGGAAAATACTGAAATATAACCCGAATGAGGTTATTAGAATTAGACTGGATAGTTCTGCATGCCACTAGGCTATTACTAAACTTACCATTAGTATCTAAATGCACAGTTATCAATCTTTGTAGCATAGTAACAGTCTCAATTGAGAAAAAAATTTCAAAGCTATGTAAGGGCATTTCCAGAGAGTAATATATATATATATCTTACAAAAGACATAGCTGTTTTTACTGATAACTGGTGAAAACAAAAATAGGCTGAGAAACAAGTTCTGAATGCATCTTTTAAAGACTTTCATTGAATCTCTGTGGAGAAGCAGAAACAAGCTATGCACACATAGTTAGAGTGCGTATGAAGCACTGCAGACTCTTTTCAGCATGTTCCTTGTGCTGCCACAAGAAAATCTTTGGAGAGTCTCATCTGTTAAATCTACTCAGGAACAACAAATTAATTTTTAAACAGACCTTACAGCGTGAAAGTAAAAGCTTCACTTAGCACATCCCTCTTCCTTGCAATTCATCTTTAAATGATTTGGGTCTTAAATATTACTGCTGAAAAATCAACACATAAGTAAATACTGAAAATTATTATTCTTTTCCATTTTGTTTTGTGGTGTTTCTGAAATCTGTATTTTTTATTTAGGTTTAAGGACCTTAACAAAGGACATCTACTGAGTTCCTTATTGTGTTTATATTCTGCTTTTGCCTAGAATTGAAGCTACCAAAGAGACAGAAACTTCATGTACCATTATAATTAATTGTATTTAGGTTTAGAAATAGTGATTTGGGCTGTGTCAGAAGATGCTGAGTCTCCAGAAATGTGCTGCATGTGTCTGAATTCAGTTTACTGGGATGTTCTCTGACAATAAGAGTTATGCTGTTACACTGCATCTTACAAGGCCATACCTTTTCCTGTAGATTAATGCGAAGAGCAGTATGTCACTTGTCTGAATATCTCACTGTATTGTAGTAATTGCTTAAAAAGCTCTCCATGTTGCATGATGATTGACCTTATTGTATGGTTCACAGTAATCATATTAAAATGCAGCTTGTGCTTTCAGAGTGCACTTTAAATTTCCACTTTCTTGGACAATAGATAGTCTTGCATATTTGTGAATAGAGAAAAAAAATAGGACTGTGTTCTGGGATTGCCCATGTGCACTGGAGAGATAAAAATGGTGAGTAGAGCTGCTGGAAATTTTTTGCAGATTTGTGAGATCTTTTACATTTTTCGGATTTCCTATTGAAAGAAATGATTTTGACATATCCACTGAAAATTCCGTAGGTATAATCCAGTCAACACTGAGACTTGTATGTCCTTCCTGTTGATTTCAGAGAAAAGCTTTCCTTCTGCCTTCTTCCTGTTCTGCACTCCTTGCCATCGTTGACAAGAAAATGAATGCGAGATTAACTCTTGTTTATACATGTTTTGTTGAAAGGTTTTTGCTTTGGGCTGATCTTTTCCACTTGGCCAGCCAGCCAGCATTTCTTCTGGGACCTCTCTGACAGTTGCTCTAGTATTTGGCAGCTTCTGGCTCTGTAAGGTGTAATGGCTAGATTTAGATTTTCTGTTTTCTTCTGACAATATAATATATGGTGGTAGAAGCACTGTAGATTTTCTTCTTTTGAGAGGGAATGATGATGACGGATTACCATTAATCACATATACTTGTAAACATTTCAGCTAGAAGTAACCAGGAGCGTAGAGCAATTATTCCTTCTAACTTTCTCCATATCATTCTTTGACATTGTAGGCAAGTCAGCATGAAAATATGTTCATTCTTCATGTGAGCAAAAGGTGATGCAGTTCAGCGTTAGGACTCTCCCAGTTTTCTTTGCAGTCAACCTACATCTATTCTTTTTCATTTATTTGTTAGTGTGCTATGTAAAATATGAATGTTATTTAAATGCTGCACATAGTGTGAAATCTGCTTTGTTTGTGCAATGTGTCCAAGTTTTTGTGCCCTGCATTTGCACATATTAAAGTGAATGTTATCTTTCTGTTTCATACTATGTGTGTGGAATTTTCCCATGACAGAGTGACTGTTGTGAACTGCTCTCTTTGGCAAGTGTTTTCATGCTGAGGAGCCAGATGGACAGGCACCTGAGCTAGAATACCTCCTTGTTTAAAGTTATATGAACAGGAGACCATTTCTTGTTAATTGAATTAGTAAGGTCCGTGAGATCTTGCTATTAAGAGTAATTTTGGCCTTTGCATAATTTTGCATTCTTATAACCACTTATTCTGAATTTAAGAGCGATGTAGTCATTCCTGGCTAAGAACTTCAGAGATTTTAATGTCAAAATGAGTATTTGTGATGATATAGCAAGTCTTTCTGGAATTCACAGTTTTTGTAAAAGCAAATAATTATTTTAGATTCACAGGCCAACTGAATATTTCCTGGAATTTAACTTTGTGTTTCTCGGGTGTTATTTAATACAAAATAAACAAGTACCTGAGCTCCTTTCCTCAAACCAAACCTCAATTCGTCTCTCTCTCTCCATTCTGACATCCCAAAAAATGTAGTATGGTACTACTTAGAAGTTTGGTTGGTACTTATCCCATTAACAGGAATTTGGAAAAAATGCATGGGATGAAAACGGTTGCTTTTCTTCTCTTTGCATTTTGGACAATATGTTGTTTTGTTCTCCTCTCAGACCTATCTTTTATTTCATGGGTTTAATTTGTATCTTACTTTTGGCAAGGGATTAAGCTTAATGTGCTTAAATAACGGCATTTGTCTAAAAAGGATGATTGTTTTTAGGTCAGACCAAAAAAGCCAAACAAAACTAAACCAAAAATGTCTTTAAAAGAAACAGCTTTTGTGGTAGAGGGTAGTGTGGTGAGATCTTGGAAATGCTACTTGATGTTGAGAGAATCAGATCAGAAGTTAACATGTAATAGCTTTTTAATTATTTTCCATCGAAGTAGCCTGTGTAATGGGGAATTATGGAGTAATGCAGTGCATCTATAAAACCAGTTCTTGTTTTAAGGGTGCTGTTAGAAGAAGAGTTATTATATTCCTCTGAGAAATCACTGTAATTGCTTAATGAGTCTGACAGGTTATCCACACAAACTACATTTGTGCTATGTTTGTAAAACGCGCCTGTGAGAATTAAGTGCTGTTCATCTGTTGCCACTAAACCTCAGGATCACCTTCAGGCAGTGCATAAGGCTGGAAAGAAACCCCCCTATTCAGAAAGAAGAACAAAGCCCTTTATCTGTTTTAAATTGTCCTGGCTTTGCAGGAAAACTCATAGGCTATGGGTAAGATGACTCCATAAAGGTCACCTAGAGGGATTTCAATACAGATTATTTCTTAGAGGAATTTGCTCCAATTCTTCAATGTGTAAAAGAATTTGTACATCCAGGCTCTAAAGTATTTACTGTTCTTCCACAGCACAATTCACACTGAAAGATAGTTCTGCAGCGTGAGTGGGAAACCACACGTTACTACAGGATACCATGCAAAAGGCTTGGTGGTGGTTTCAGACAACCTTAGTTTTATTTCTGATCAACAGCTGCAATTTTAACATTATTTGACATGCTGCATGTGTATTACCTTAGCTGCCGTTTAGGAGTAGCCCGTGCAGACAGCTTATTGTGAATTTTGAATTTTTTTTTTTTTCCAATTGATTATTATTCTTTCCTTGGGTATTTCTGGATTCCTTAGAGTTAGAAATAACATGAGAATTGGTGTTTCTTGGCATATCAAAACCTTTGTGTCAGACCAAACCCAAAATATAGCTGAAAAAGAGATATTTGAATGGACATTCATATCCTTTGGTTCCTAAAGCAAGCTGCTCAGGGTGAGGCATCAGAAATGAGAAGGTCATTTTAGATGAAAACAGTCTGTTCTGTTTCTGCCCACACTAGGAGTAATTTTTTATGGCTGCTGAAAGTCAAGAACCCTTGTGAAGTGGTTTAGTTCGGGAATTCTATGGAAATCAAACATGCAGGGGAAATTGTAGGGGTCATAAGCTGACACGAAGGAAGTGAAACCTTCTCCTGCACCTCCAGGTGCAGAACAGAAAGCATTTGCCTTATTTTTAATGAGGGGCATGTTGCAAGTCTTCCCCATGGGTGGTGAGAACAGCTCAAAATGAACCTAAACCTGGGTGCAGGTCAGTAAATTCTGGCAATATAATTTGCATTTTGGATGTAGTCTGTAAATTTCCTCACTCTAGTGCCTGTTGCTCCCTCAACACTGCTGGGCCTTTGATTATTTGCTGGTGGAAAAAAAATTAAGTGACAGGCAATTACTTACTCATGGTGACTATCATATAGGTGCTGGAACAGTCCATAGAGTTTTTAAAACTTATTTTAAAGTGCCTAGGTGTCAAAAAAGCTTTTGTTTTTAAAAAGCTGTGCTTTCTAGTTCTAGAATATAAACTATAATCTTGCAAGTAACATCACAAGATCACTATTATTTGATAATATGCATACGTAGTGTTCATATAAATCTTTCCATGTTATCTGAGAGTTTTTTGCTTTTAGTCTTTTCTGCTTGTCTTCATATACTGAGTTTTTACAATTGCATTGTATTATCTTTGCTCTCATTTTCAGATTTAAAAAAAAAAAAAAAGGCAACCCCCCAACTGATGTTGCTAACTAGAAATGATGGTTTTCAGGTGATAGAGGAGAAGGTATGAACCAGAACAAGGAGATATAGTTTATATTGGAAACAAGATCTATTATTTTAGGTTAAAAAAAATACAAGTGATTAATTGTCTTTGTGATGTTCATGCAGCATAATTACATGACAGCAAAGCAGTGAAGAGTGTTATCAATGTTGGTAAAATTCTGAGTATAAAAAATGAAAAACCATAATTCCCTGCCCCAAACCATTTCATCTGGATTCTCTCCCTTCAGCTCTGGATATGAAGTAGTGGTAAGTATGTGCAGGGCAGGTGGATGGTCTGATTATTGTCCACGGCTGGGCTAAAATTAGGAAAAAATGGGAAACACCTGTGCCCATGGAGCTGGGGAGGGGCAGTGGGGCGAGCCCTGTGCTACCAGACAGAGGCTGCGGCTGATGTGGGGAGACCTGCTCAGGGGCAGCGAGGTGAGGGGTGCTGGGGAGAAGGGTGCTCTGCTGAGGGGTGCTGGGGAGGGGGGTGCCCTGCTGAGGGGTGCTGAAGTGAGGGGTGCCCTGCTGAGGTGTGCCGGGGAGGGGAGTGCCCTGCTGAGGGGTGCTGGGAAGGGGGTGCCCTGGTGAGCTGTGGTGAGCCCTGCCGAGGGGTGGCACGTGAGAGCAGAGGGGTGAGGGGCCCCTCCCTGGGTGGGGCAGCACCCACCTGGGAAGAAGGTTCTGGAGCTGACAGGGTGCAGGTGGGGAGTGGTGGTGGTTGGATCTTCAGGGCTGCGATCAGTTCCTGGGCTGGCAGTTAGTAACTGAGTCCAGTACCTAGTGCCTTTGAGTCTTCTTTGCTTAAAATGTGAAATCTTTTCTGTCTTTTTAGGGACTTGATGTAGGAGACGTTGTGAGCAGGTACCCCACCAAACTCAGTCTGGCTTGGGGTGTCCCATCAAACAGGGATGTGTCCTGTAGAACTGGGATGTGCCCTGAGAGAGAGAGAGAAAATGGTGTCAGGGGAGGAACCGCCAGCAGGAAAGTGGCCAGCCGCTGAGGAAGATGGTGACAGAGGGGAAGACACTGCTGTCCACTTCGTATCTTCTGGACTCTGGTAAGCCAAAGAAGATTTCCTTATTTCTATTTTCCATGCGGGAGAGGAGAGTTCTAGGAGATGAAGGAAACAAGACCTGGTTTTGTGGTGTGAGTCATCCTCTGCTGGGTTAACCTGGTGGGAGTGAAGCCCCCCTGTCCTTAGGGAGAGGTGGTGGCATAAAACAAAATGAACCCCATACACACCAAAAGTTTCTGTTACTGTACAGATTAAATCTCTTGAGGGAATTGTTTGAGATTCAGTAGTTTACTGGTGGAATTATTTATTTAGGGAGCTACATTTTCTAGCTCAAGTTTCAGCTTGTGACACAAAATGCCATGAGCACTTGAGAACTGAGGGATAGTAAGGAACAGAAGTCTCGCCAGACTCATCAGAGTAACTTTTAATTCTAAGTTCTGAGAAATAAATTTGGCAATGGTAGTGGTAAATCTTTAAATTCATTATAATGTCTAACCATTGCAATTAGTCTGGGACAAACATATGAAATATTTTTCTGTTATTAAAATAAGATATTTGTTTTGATTGAATCAGCTATTTTATTTTATTTCTTGGAAATATTTGGAAATGTGGACTCATTTAGCCTAAACAAGATAAGACATAATTTTGTAAGCAGAAACAGCTAACTGTAGAAAAATGTAACTACCAGCTTAATTTTTCAGACAGTGTGCTCATTTATTCATTTCAATGGAAAACTAAAGCTACCGCTTCTCATCTAATGGCTCTGTTCATCAGTAAGCATGCAGTATTAATAGTATAATTTGGAAATATCCCTATTTTCTGACTTTCTCTTCATGAAAGAAGTAAAACTTAGCTTCTACTCTCTCAATCTTTCTCATATGAGTTCTTTCAGTGAGGGTCTTAATTGGATTTCTTTATTAGAATTCGTGCTGAGTTCATCCTTATTTTGTGCTGCATCCTAGCTATATTTTCCGTTAGCCAAGGAAGAAATGAAAGGATAATGAATGAGTGAAGGTTGTTATGTTCTATTGGGAGAGTATTAACCTTAGATGCTTGTAATTATTCTAATCATCTCTTAGCTTTTAGCTGATCTTAACTTTAATTTCTAAAAAGTTAATTTTCTTTTTTTTTTTTTTTCCCTGGAAGTCTGAAGTGACTTCTGGGCTTGAAAACTATTACTATCTTCTTCTCCTCCTACTCCGAAGATGCTGTCCCTCATTGATGTCACTCTGATGAGTAACTGAAATATTAAGTATGTAACTCCTGTGTTAGGTTCCAGTTGCATGGCGGTGCTGTATGGTTAATGGTAATGCAAGAGTGTGAGGATGAGAGAATAATGTGAAACAGTATTTGATCAAAAAAACCTAACTCCAAAACAACCATGGGAAATTTAGCTGCTTTTCCCCTGAAATTTGTTCTCTGATTTGGTTGCTTTTTTGATTCTGTAAGAGGCAACTCCAAAAAGTCCATTTGCATCCACCTCTAACTGACAGTTTTAAAAGTTTTTTATTAGTTGCCTGTCAGTGCAGTCAGGCAGACATCATGGAATCTATGCAGAGTGTATTTACAAATGCATACAATTCAAATCAGTAGTTAGGCTGTCAAGTGTCTTGCAAGATGCAGATGTGTTATCTTGCAGGCATTAACATCGTATGAATGACGAGTTGTAATGTACTGTCATTCTTAGAGGAACACGTGCTTCTCAAATTAAGGAAAGGTGGGGGACCTCAGGGAGCTTCCTGTGTTGGATGATGAAGAATCTGCTAATCCTTTCTTTAATTCAGGGCAGCCTGCTTTCAAAAAAAAAATTACTTTTGCAAGGCCAAGACACAAAACTCGCACTCAAATGCTGCATCTGCACTTAAACTGTGAATGTATTTAGATTCTTGGGTAGTTAAATCCCAGTATAGCCATCATCTGGTCTGTAAAGTTGCAACTAGTCAGGTCAATAGATTTTCACTTTGGAGATAAATAATATGATGCTTAAAGTGAGGTGGTATTCTCACTCCTCAGAAATCTCTTGCTTCAATATCTCTTGATTTTGTTGTGACAAATCACTCTTGGGAGTAGAAATTATGAACTTGTCTGGTAGGTTTCAAATATATTTGAATATAAAATAAATTAAAATGATCATTAAATGTAAATATTTTGTATTTTTAAATAAAACTACAGAAGACAGATGTTAATATTTTTGTATTATTTATATTCTTTTTTTACATCCTTTATATTGCTGTAGTTTTATTTATGATAGATATACATTATGCTAATTCAATGTGTTTTTATTTTATAAGTGAGCATAGTTAATCTGTGAACAAAATTATAGCAGAATGAATGATAGCTTTAAATGGACTTTATGCTTATTTTTGTTTCTGTCATTTTCTAGCTTAATTTTCTCAAACTTTGGTCTGCTTAAAGTAATACTCTCTAGAGGCAGAATTACTTTCTAACATCCAGTTTTAGAAGTGAGCTATATTTTTATTGCTCTGAGCTAACAGAAAAGCACGATTCCCCTAGAGGCTGTTCCAAACAACTTTGTAAGAAAAGAGACAGAAATATTTCAGGAAACAGATTATCCCTGACAAATATATACAGCTGTCTAATAGAGCAACCTCCTCAGACCCTGTCGATGTTATAGGAATTTTTTTTTTGTCTCTCTAATCTTCTTTTCTGAATCCAGTTTTGTATTCCATTAGTATGCATGTGTATATTCTAATAGACTATAAAAATGCTGCATGACCTACTTACTGAGAACCTCATTTTACATCCCATTAGTGGGCATGTATTTTCACAGTAATAGACTTTTAAAAACAGTGTGACCCATTTATTCTGTTTCATCGGTAACTCCCTGTGTAGTATGTATCTATACGTGTGTGTATATATATATATGTCCTTTTTCATTGTTTGAGGAAAATATGAGAAAATTTTCCAATGCTGAACAAGAGTTTTGCGCTACTTGAACTGTTTAGACAGTAATATGATACTTAGTCTGCATAAAATAATTTATGATACTTGAAGACATTTGCAATGTAAGAAAATGCAATGAAGATAAAGCAACCTGTACTTACAGGAGGATTAATATTGCAATGTAACCTGACCTATTTTTAAAGGAATCCTTCTCATCTTACTGATTTATGACTCCCTGTTGAACTCACTCACACCTTATTTGATTTGGTTTTCTCTGAGATTTACTCAACATGTTGAACAAAAAGAAATCCTTATAAATGAAGAAAGCATCTATTTTTTCGCTTCCTTAGTGTAATTCCTGAATGTTATGAAAGACCCCATCTTTTGTTTCTTTGGAACCTGCCATCTGCCTGGGTCACCACTGGATATGCTTTATTTTCCATGTCACCCTTGATTTTATAGACTTCTATCAAAATTCTCCCTCAGACTTAAAGACTGAGGAGTTCTTTTTCATTCTAATATAAAATTATTTAATAGCTTTGCTCGTCTTTTGTAGACCTCTTTATACTCTCTATTGTTCTATTTTATTCTTTTTGAGGACGGGGAGACCAAAAGTTGATGGCGTTTAAGATAAGAGTGCACCTTGAACTGCATAATAGTTTTTGGTCTTTGTTTCTTAATACTGCGTAAAATTCAATTTATGTTTTTGACTGCCATTGAAGAGTAATCTGTTGTAATGTTGTAGCTGACTCCTGATGCAGAGTTAACATATTTAATCTGCAATTAATCACCACACACTAGTAGGGAATCGTACTAGGTTAAATACTTTTTTTACCAACAATAGGTGACGTACAAGCTAATCTTTAGAAGATGGCCATTTTGTTTTGACTTTTCATTTGGCAACTCAGAGTGTGAAGAATTCAAAATAATTGATTTCATTTGGAAGCTTTACATTAAAGTCTTGAAGTTCACTTACAGTGAGTCAACAAAAGAGATGGGAGAAATGCTTAGGAGCTACTGCTTTTTGAACTCCTCTGTAGATTTCAGTAGAATGGTTGACCAAGATTTCAGTTTTTCACTCAGTTTGTGAATATTTGTGAGTCTTCATTGGCTGTTTTTAGCAATCCATTGGACAAATTATACATGACATAACTCCATTTAGTGTCACAGAAAATTAGTTACTGCTTTCATAGTACAAATAAAGAAATAATACTGCATTTTATTTAAAAACAGTTGATCTTTAAAGACTTTTCAGACAAATATATTTCTATAAAGGATGAACTGAAAGCTTAATTCTTACCATTTATGTTGTTGATTAAAGCAGCAAGTATCTGATTGTATTCTGGGATTACATCTTTTGAATAAGGGATAATAAAAATGAATTGCATTATACTGACATAATTTGCAATTGTAAGAAAAACCTGTTTCATTAGATGATCAAAATAGATTACTGTAGAGACAGTGACTATCAGAGGAGACAACTGTGGAAAAAATTAACACTGAAAGGAGGCTTAGAAATGAGTCAAATTTATGTGAGGCTTAAGTTACAGGACAAAACTGGTATACTGCTGTTCATGTTGCTATCTCTGTTTTATGGGTTGCTCAGTAAGTAATGAGAAGTAACAAGCCTTCTTCTGTTCTGTGTGCCCTTTCCTGCACCTCCCCCTCGCACTGTTAGATTTTTCAGTTTGCAGGATTGATCTTTCTCGAGTAATGGATCTACTGTCCTAATATCAGTGATAGAGTTACTAACTCTGTTTAACATAATAAACTCAATTGACAGCATAACAGTTGTCAGAGAGGTGGTCGAATCACTGCAGTTATTTGTTTAATATTTATTTTATTTCTAATCTTGAATGAAGGTGACTCTGTATAACTCCGCAGCATAAATCCAGTAAAATTACATGATATCAGATTGTTATTTCATCTCATTGACTACTATATAAATTTTGGAGATCTCTACTCTGCAACTCGACGTATGAACCAAAAGTTAACTACAGGTAGTCAATTACACTAAAAGATGCAGAGTGTCTTTTGACGCAATATTTATATTTCATTCCCTAAACCAAAGCAAATATAATTTCAAAATATGCGTGAAATCATGGAAATAAATATTACGCTTGTCATAACAGACCTTGAAGGATCTATGGTTAGCCAAACAAGTAGTGTTGAGAAAAGAAAATGTATTCTGAAATTTTATTAGTTATGCAAGTTCTTCAGGATGCAAATCCAAAGAGTGCACAGAATGTTAAGCCTAAATTTTTCTGAATAAGAAGTCAAAGGGTGTGCCTACGACAGTGTTTTTGTTTGGACTGGTTATGTGTTTGAAATGAATCTCCTGATCGTTCCCATTTTTCTTTGCTCCACATCATGAAGTGGAGCATGCAACTTTCATCATTTTGGATGACAGTTCACAGGACTAAACTACAAAATAAAATCCTGTGACGTGTGTATTTTGTGGATCTTGGGACCTTAGCGCCTTTGCATTTACTCTGCGTATCTGCTGCTGTTAGTCCTCACTACTTGGTCAAGTAGACACAGCCAAAGTTGGGGCTGTGGTTTCATCAGATATGGTATCAAACTGAAATCATGATGTGGCATGAGCAGTGTTACCCTCCCACAGAGAAACTTGTCTTACTGGAGAATGTTATTTCACAGAAGTAGCAGTTAATACTTATTGGCTGTTCACATGCCAATGTTGTCAGATTTTATGAAGGAGGAGAGCATAATACTGCCTTGAGAAATTGTATGAGCAAGAACAAAGTTTCTTTAGGCTCCTTTCTGCTTTTCACATAGCACATATATAGCATCTAGGGCTCTAAGTACAACCAGTGGAAGCCACCTGAGATGCTCTAATTTGTTTTTTCTTGCATTAGAGTCAGCAGAGTTTTGCTAAATGTGTGAGATCCCACATGTAATCCAGTGTGGTGCAGTTGATGGGATTCAGTTTTCTCTGCTCTTTTAGTAGAAGTTAGACCTCTGTAAATATTTGAAACCTGACATTCATCCCTGACGGGTAAAGGACAATGCAATCAAGGACAGGAGGGTAGCGCTTAGACTAAGTACTAAATAATGCAGCTTGGTGAAGATAAAAGCTGGCCGATAGACACTGCAGCAAATAACAATGCTCTTCTAGGAGAAGGTGAAACATAAGAGCTAGTGCTATTGCAGAGCTATTGGTGCATAGTGTAGAGGCAGCTGGTGTTACGTAAGCATAGACACCTCTTGGATAGAATTCCAGGGAGTGAGATAGAAGAAGGATAATGTTGCTACTGGGAGAAACAGGTGTTTGCCCTCTGCCTAGTAAAGTCTCAAACTGGTACCTGTGATATGGGAAAACTACATAACTCTTTCAAAAAACCCAAAATTTAGAAAAGGAAGTTATATCTTAAACATTGATTTACAAATACTATACTGTAAATTAAGCTACTGGAGATTGGAGGAGACTGGAAAAACTAGTAAGAGCCTAAGTAAAATGTACGTAGCAGAAGGTCTTTCCTTTGCCAGTTGCTCTCCTAGGTCTATGTTATAAGTTCTTAGGAAAAAACTTTCCTAAATGCTAAAAAAGGCCAAAAGTGAATTTTATAACACTGCCCAACAAAATTCCACATTAAATTGGACCAATTATCTCCTCAGTTCTGTGGCACACAACTGAACAGTTAGTTACAGGAACTGATTTCTGTAATAAAGGTCTGAGCAGAATAGCACGCTATTCTCTTGCAGGAAAAGAAATTAAGAGGATGACAGAATTTTCAATACTAATTTGTACCATATATTGATAGCACACTTCATCATGAACTGAGCAGTATTGCTTTAATTTTAAATTGAATCTATTATGTTAAATCTGTATAGATTACAACTGTTTGCTTAATTAAACTTAATTAATCTTAGTTCGAGGGTTCAGCATTTTGCATTTTTAGTTAGTAAAGCCAATGGTAGTGTGTTTTTTTTTTTTTCCTTAAAACAAAGATACTGTATTATCTAAAGACTGCTTAGGTGTTTAGAATGAATGTTAATGACGATCTCTTGAAGTTAATGATTCATTGTAGGCAGAATATTAAGCGTTCATATTTAAATAACTATTATACTGTCTTTTATGAAGAAGTTAATATTACAAATCTTATCTGGAAAGAATCGTTATTATTAATCTCATATGGGCTGCATTCACTTCTGTTATTTCTTTTTCTCCGTGATGATTTGTGGGCGAGAACTTCTGCATACCCTTTTCCAGTCAATAGCTCAGGCGCAGTTAGTAATACAATATAGAAAAATATTATGTTAAGATCTACAACTGGTGCAACTCAATAATTTAGGGTTTTTTTTTGTAGCTGAGCTAAACTCATTTACTACTTCGATTCATCTCATGTAGGATCACATGATCTCTTCATTGAAAGTAGTAAACCTTTGTTTATGTAACTTCTTGAGGATGTCAGTCTCATTATTTAGCCAGTACTATTGACATTCCTTCATTTGAAAGCAAACAGATTAGAGAATTGCTAGAAATCTATTGCTAATTCATCTGGCATTGGTTTAGATTAAGCTGCTGTGCCCAACAGTTACTGAAACTGATCTCTTGGAAGTGAGGAATGAGGGTATTTCATGAATTAAAACTGTTTTAAGGTGAAGTGTTTAAAAGTACAGCATGCTAGCATAGTTTTGCAAATAGGAACTGTCATTTCTACCAACAACAGTGATAGCCTTTTGGTATCTTATTTCATTGTTTACTCAAAATACAGAATGGTGTAAAATATCTTGAATATATTGTTTACAGTCTCCTCCATCTGTGAGTGCACTGAAACAGTCTTGTTCTCCATCTGTCCCTTGTTTCTATCATATGGTTGATTCGGTAAAACCCATGGTTGTCTGCTTTGGAAGAGTCTCAAAAAGAAGCTGAGTGAACACAACTAAGTGAAATGTTAAAGCATATAGCTATCATTTTAATAAATTGTATTCCTAGTGATTAGATTTTAGTAGTTCTTGAAGATAAATGGAAGTGGCTAATATTTTTTTTCCAGGGCTTTTAAAAATTCTTGATTTAATATCCTATAAAAAGACTTTGGATCATGCTTTATTTATGTGCCTGAGGGCTTTGTGTCTAATGCAGCTGTACAGATACAGGGGATGTTTGTGAATTGTTTTAGCGTTAGTGAGTATGATATGTTCTATAGCAAAGTAAGAAAAGAGGAAACAGCTCAGTTTAAGATATAACAATTATTTTTTAATTTATTGTGGTTTGTCTGTAGACAACTGCATTTTTTTTTTTCCCTCCACTAAAGGAACTTACTCTAATACAGGTATTTCTAGAAAAAACTGCAAACCTTGGGGTCACTTATTCATATGGAATTCTTTGTGTAATTCTAGCCTGTCTCTTTATTTGTCCTTTGTCCTTGTTATTTGTGCCTATTTCCACTGAAATACAGGATGACTGATAACTCTGGAGGCTCATCTAATATTCAAGTTAATGCAAAATGTTTATGTAGGTCCTGTGAAGGAAATTAGAAAATCTGATTCTAGTTTTTTTTGGCTATATATCTGACATTATATACATATATATGCTGGTTTTAGTGCAGACAGTTCTAATTATCAGAGGAATGACTGGGGATTTTTTCCCCATCCCTCTTCTTCATAATGCTTTCACATGTAACTTTTTTTTTTTAAACAACAGTACTGTCAAGGGCAGGTCTTTAAAGATGTATAGGTTACGATCCTGTTATTCCTTCTAGTGCAATCCTATTTCTTTACTAGTTCCATAATAACAAAAGTTGTTAAACTTATTGTTTAACACCTGAGGAAATAAGGTTATATTATGCTGGAAAATGCAGCAGTTAAAAACATACATATATTCACTTATCACTTTTCATGGACCACATTTAGTCTACAGATTATTTTGGGGTACTAAATATAATAATTACGTTTAAAGTTTGAAATCCAATTGATGAAGATATTAAATGTTGGAAACATCTTAGATCAAGTCCAGAAGGGAAATCCACAATTATTTGACTACAGTTGGCATAATTGTTGCACTGACATCTTTATGAAGAACTACTTTTATGCTTTTTAAAGTCTTGAACAGAACATATTATAACATGCTGTTTGATGTAATCAGATTAGTAAAGTCCAATAGTTTTGTTTGTGTTAACGTTTTTTTCACATAGGCTCAAGTCAGTCTTTGCTTGATTATTTCATGATAGGAACTGCTCTGCTCTACATTTTGCAGAGAAAAAACAATTTTTCAGAGTGTAGTGTTGACTTACATGGGAGGTACTTGGTGTGACAGAGCCTGGTATAAACTAATTCTAGTAAATCTTTTTGCATAATGGTCTTCAAAGTGGAATTCTTGTTCCAGAGAGCAAACAAAAAATACAGAAAGCTTAAATCAGTTTTGTAAGGTCTTTTTTCATTATAATTGTAACATGTATTTACAAAAGTTGTTAATTTGATGAAGTTACTATAGCTTGAAGCACTGATCCATATGGGGGAGCACTGAGTGATTTGTTATGTGACAGACCAACAATTGTCATTTCAGCTAGCATGGTGGGTTACGCTCATGGAGAATGTGCTAGGAGGCTAGAGAGAAGGAAAATGGTGTGAAGTTCTTCTCTGCTCCGTGGCTATCTCATGCACTAATCCCTATCATAAAGTCCTTTTGCTCTACTCTAACCATTGTTAATTTGTTTTTGTGGTTTTTTTTTTTTTTGGTGTTTGTTTTTTCTTCACTGTATTAATTCCAAAGCTTTTCCAAAACCTCACTGTTATCAGTGGTTTGAAACCTTGGAACTTCCACCGTGTCACCAGTGGAGCCTATTTTAGCAGGCAGGGCGTTTAGTCATCTGCCTGGGCAGGTGTCTATATTGCGATCTTCAACGTCACAGTCCTCTAGTGAATAATACTCCTTCTGTGCTGCTTTGCCAGTCATTTTTTCCTCTGCCTCTTTAATTTTCTAGTGTTGTCAGAATTGTTCCCCAAGTGTATTTCTGCCTCTGTGGTCATTTCTTTTCCCTGTGTTCTGTCCTTGTTGGCATATCTCGGTGGATCATTGTCATCTTCAATGGATGACTGCCAAGGTTTCAGCTCAGCCACTGACTGGTGGTCTTGGCTAGAAATATAACCCCCCTGCCTCTGACAAGTTGATAATAAATGAGAGAAATTATTACTTCACACAAATCTGGAATTTTAACCTGGATGGTTTACATTAGATGTTTAGAAACATAAAATCCCACTTTGAAAAATACATCTGAAGGACTGCTCTGTGCAAACCTTGTAACTTATTTTGCTAGTAATTGGTAAGAAACTGCTGGTGCTTCTGTGTTATATGTAACTCAGAGGCTAACTGTCATGTTTGTTATATTTGCAGGAAGTCTAGCACAACAAAGCCTCAGACTTGTTGACCTGTAGGTGCTGTGTCTGTAAATGGTAAATAACAGGGCTATGGCAGTTGTCAACAGACGGTACTGTTACATGCAGTCTTTCAGGCAGGTTTCTTCCCTAACCTGTGAGCATATGTTCAGTCTTGGGAAGACATGCTGTGTTGCTGTTAGCTTTGGTTACGTAAGTCTTGGTATAGTGACAGGTCTTTTGGAGAGAGCGTTTGAGAGCAGCAGGAGAATTTGCTCTCTACCCAAGTTTCTGTTTAAATTCAGTTCTTGAGATAGAGCTGTTTTTTGAGAACTGCCCGCTGCTGTTGGGCTTATTATTATTGAAGGAAGAGATTGCCTAGAGGCAACATGCTAATTTCTGTTGCAAGCCTTGAACAGAGATCTTGCATGAATAGAACAAGTTACACTTAAGTTATACCCAGACTTGACGTCACTGGTTTCTCTTCTGTTAGGAAGCTGACCTGCAAGGCCCCAGACATCTGCCATCATTTGGAAGAGCAGTGTCAGAATGAATACTGTTGTGGGAAGACAGGGAAACAAGGAAAAAATATTTCCCAGTACCATACACATTGTGTATGGTGTTTCATTCAAATGATCTGTTTGAAAAATTGCATGAACTCTGCTTCTGTTAGGGGAGAAAGCAAAGAAAAAATAAGCCACTGAATATACATGTGTTCTGCCAAGCAAATTTAATTTCATCACGGGCCAGAATGGTTTGGCAATACAGATAAATTCTTTAGTGAAGAGGTATAGATATTAGTGAAGGAAGAAAACGTGTTTCCATGTTTAAAGTGCATGGAAATAAATTTTCCCTGCACTTGTCTGCCTACTCCATCTTATGCCATCTCCTTGTTTGCGCTAATACAGCAAACTAATTGTGGTTGAAAATAACTGTTATCCGGATCACGTATTTACAGGCTGAAAGCCACTGAGAAAAGAGTGAGAGTGTATGTAAGTTTGCCTGGTGCCTCAAGCGAAATTCCAAAGTTTGCAGAAAAATAAAGCTCAGGAAGGAAAGCTTGGAAGGGGGGGTAATAGGTCTCTGGGGAGATTAAATGAATGTTCGCAGGCAGTGTGAGGGAAAAGTTTAACCAGGAGCATTTTATAATTCACGACTGTTTGAAGTGAGAGAAAAACATTCATTCATGCTGAAAACAAGAGAAAAGCTTTTTTTTTTTTTTTTAAAAGCAATGTTCCTTTCAGCTCTGCAATTCTCTTTTTGCTGATGGATTCTAGGAAGCCCCAGAACAGGTGGCCATCAGTAGTAAACATTTCACATTCTGATGAAGGAAGTTTTACTAAAGCTGGTAGAGATACTTGCTTCTGAGTGATACTTCAGATCTTTTTTTTTTTTTTAAAATTATAGTCTTGAAAGTCCTGTTCAGATTGCTGATATAAGTGTAAATTGTCCAGTTGTATAGTTCAGGTGCACAAACAAATGAAATCATTTTGGATGTGCTAGTTTGCACAAAGCTACGTGTACAACAATTGAATCTTTCTCTTCTGAGTTGCTACACTGAACATTGCAAATCACAAAGCAAGTCAGAGAGGATAAAAAGAGAAAACAGGTATGTATGGAAATAGAAGTAGAAAGAAAAGGTTTTCAAACACCACTTTTCGTGGAGAAAATGTGTACAAATATACCTGAATGATACAAATGCTGCCAGATATCCCAGGAACCACTTGTGCGTTATCTTATATGTAGTGATATGAATCTTACATGGCAAAAGATGAAATAAAGCAATCAAGCAAGGAGTTCCTTAACTTTGGATAAGGCATATCTAATGGTTTTTGTTCACACAAATTTCCTTTTCTATTTCTGTAGGTGTTTATGGTGAATGTTGCAATTTTATTTTTCACATCTTTCCAGGAAGCATTTGAAGTCTGTCTGCACATTTCATCTTTTGAAATGCACACTGATCAGATGAACTGCTGTATGTATAGGTGAAGGGAAGTTCAAATAAAGGTATATTTTTGAGAAGAAAAAAAGAAAATAAAACTTCTGCTGTTTCTGGTGTGTGTGTGTATATACATGTATTTGCTTTCAGGGTATATACTGTACTGAAATAGGGCTATATTTCATCCTCTTTATATTTCAACTCTTGTTTATTTATTTGGATGCTCCAAAACTTGTTTATTTTTATAATAGCCAATCAGCATGCAGGAGAACTAAACTCCTGAGTTGCTCATCAGCTGCATAATGAAGACAAATGGCATGTTAAACCTTGTTACTTGATTATGCAAAACCAGCTTTTTATGGTAGCAATGGCTTTGCTTTGCAGTCTGTAGAAGGCCATGCGCCATGCATCTGATTAATCAAGCAAAATAAGATTGAACAAAAGAAGGGGGGCGGGGGGGAGTGTATCCTAGGTCTCTTCCAAGCAGGTGGCTTAACCTGGTGCTGAAAATCTTGTTCTTTATGGACAGACTTCAAAGCTGAAAGGATATGAAATGATAGTGAAATTCTGAAATTATAGTGAGCCTAAATAAGAATTGGTTCTATTACTGTGATTTTTAAGAACACCTCATTTAATCTCCAATTGCAAATATTTGCCAGGATTGGTTAGATCATAAATCAAATCATGAAAATGACAAGCAGAAGGACGGTCCTAACTCCTGATCCCGTGGCTTCCCTGTAGGATCTAATTTTAAAGCAAATTCATTGATGATATCTTTGATAATAGGTTCCTGTATCCAAATAAATCCAGCTTTTATTTGTCTTGACTGGGAGCTGTATGTCTTGGGACTGTTCCTACCAGAAGACAGTTGCAGGTTTTTTGGGTTTGATTTTTTTGTGTGTGTGCTTTTTTTTTTTTTTTTGAGTTGGAAAATGCACAATAAAACTTCTTGCATAAGTTTCCGTTGTCCTTGACGTCTACAAACATTGTAATGAGAAATCTTAAAAGGCACGAGATGGCTGATCATGCTGTGTTCCTGACCCACTGTTCAAACACAGAGAATCACAAATCTCAGAAGACTTCCAGGTGTCTTCATGGGAGATTTTCAGATTGATGTAGTTCAGAACTCCTCCTGAAAAGGAATGTTCTTTTATCAGAGCACACTGGGTCTGTGGAGGATAAAGATTGTTTGTTGTCACAGCAGTAAGTGACAAATTATCAGTACTGTCTGTACAGTAAATGTCTGGAGTTGTTTTTTCGGGGTGTAGAATAGGGTACTGTATTAGAAAACAAGAGGAAACTGAATCAGATGATACGAGTGTGTCTTCCATTCATCCTCAGACTTTCTGTGAACATCAGGGCAATTACACACCAATGAATGGTAATTAAAGTAGAATGTGTTATCGTGCAGCATCATAAAAACCCAAACACTTTACGTGAATGTTTTTCACTTCTATGCCAGAAGATAGCTTGCTTTTTGCAGAGATTTTGTGTCGCAACACAAAGCAATGTTTTCTTGGTGTTACTTTTGTCACTAGCACTGCAGATAGTCTCATCCATGATGTCGAACTCCATCTCTGCGTTACTACCTTGTGTGTAACTACACAGTATTTCTACTGTGCTGCAGGAGAAATGTGACCTAATTTTCCAGAAGTAGGGCCTGGTTGAAGGTAGGAAGCTAAGGTGATGACTGCACATTCACTTTAAGACGTTTGATTGAACCTAGAAGCATTGCGCAACATTTCAGGGCTGCTCTGTAGTGATATAGTAGGGACTGATCACGAAAAGACAAGATGAGACTGAATGGGCTCACGATACATACGAGTGATTTATTGAAAGCAAGACACCCATGCTTTTTCTCCTTATTCACAGTCCCTTCCTTTTCTAGCTAGGAACTCCACAACAGCATTAAGAGTGAAGAATTTGTAATGTGAAACTGTGGCCTCAGAATGTGTTTTAATCTCAGGGCTGAAATTCAGTGTGTTTCCTACCGGGAAACTTCAGCAACGCACAGGGAGAGATGCAAGGAAAGCTAGCTGAAAAATAATGTAGAATCAATTCAATAAAACAAAGATCACTACTTTCAAACCTGTACGAGATCCTTTCATCTTCATGAAATGTGGCTTAATTACTTGAACTCAGGTTTCTATTTTCTTTCTAACTACGTTATTGTAGGCAGAATGTGACATTGGCTTCTGGCAGTAATTAGACTATGCTATGTTTTCATCTGAAGGATGCACCCAGTTTGCAGGATGATCAACAGTACTGCGAACACACTGGTTTTGGCTTAGCCTATGTAGCTGTTCCCTCATGAATGCATTTACCTTCCAGGGTCATGGGGAGTGAATCAGTATCAGTGAAAGATTCAATAAGGAAGCAACATCTCTTGAGTCTGTGGAAAGACCAAGTATAAAAGTTCTATTTGCACAGTATAGCGTAAGAAAGTGCTTGTTCGAAATGCAATAAACAGGACATGTCTTTGACAGATTTGCTGACAGCTGGCTGTTACAGCTGGAAAGTCACCTTTGCCTTATGACAGCAGCGTGATGTGGACGTAATTCTCTGTTGCTTTGCACCTTATTCAGTTATTCATACCAGTGCAGAAGACTGCAAGAGGGATGTAAAAAATTTGGTAAAGTAAGATTCTCTTACATGTTCTTCATACTCGTGTTAGCGTTCAGAATGGGGAAGAGTTAGGCCTTGATAAATCAAGTTGGATGTTTAGAAACAGTCTGACAGTATGTCAGTGACCCAGCAGACAGGACAGAGCAGCTTGTAAGCATAGGGATCATAATTTTTGTTTTAGAGAGTCTGAGTGAAAGAGTTGGTTTCTTATGTGTCCCAACACTCAGCACAAGATGCTGATCCACCTTTTTGGATCAATTTTTCTCTATAAATAGCTGTCCTTCTCTCTAAGGGCTCCACTATGCAGAGATTGCCTTATGAAAGTGCTAACAGCATTGAGGAGAAGTACTGCAAAGTCATTCTCTGTTGTGTGATTTTAATTGAACACCATTCACTGCATCCTCAGTCAGGAACTAGGAGAAAAAGAAAGGTGACAGTCTTTGTATTTTATATCTTATCTGTATCAGTTTCAGTTACGTATTACTAGCAACAGGTAAGGCCCTGTATATTAAAAAAAATTCTACCTGTATGGTCTTTTCCTTAATCAGTGGTAACATCCAGTCAACCTTCACTAAGCAGTTAACGGTGAATGTTTAGTATCTGAGCACAAGAGCTTCCCAGTGCGCCTCCGAGATTTGGCTTGCAGTTTCAGAACAACCTCTCAATGGCATACAAATGTTTATGTTTCTCAGGTGGTGGGTTTTTTCAACTGGACTTGATTGTGACCTGTACGCTTCATACATAGGTGCTATTTCCTTTTCATGTTTACTTGTTACAGGTGTAAAAATTCTAAAATGAGTGTCTCGATTCTGAATGTTGGTGTTTTGTATGCACATTTCTCAGTAAAATCTGTTCTGGAAAGTGAATTCAAAACATAACTGCACAATACACTTTGTATGTTCCTGCTCTATACTTGGAAATGCAAAATGTACCCATTGATATCAGTCAGCAGAGATGAAATTGTCAGCAGCAGTGAGATAATTATGAATGCCTTTCCTGGTGTAGGCAGGGTCTTGGTTAACACTGTGAAGCTCTGTAGATTCCAACCGTTGACAGAAGGATGGCATGCATAATTACTGATGAGACTGACAGTCTGTATTGACTCATTTATAGTTTTTAAGTGTGTGTAAAGTGCTTTTGTGCAGCTGAGCCAGAATCTAAATCCCTTGTGAAAACATGGGAATACTGTGTTGTTGTGATTAAAGGAAACTGAAGCATGACCTCATGGCAGCTTAGCTAATGAGAAATAATGAACCATTTCTTGTAGTAAGCTAAAATCTAACAAAAGGAGAACTTCATGACTAGAGGCTATAGTGGTTGATGTATGGCTTAGGTATTTTCTAAACAATCAGGAAAAAAGTGTGTGAATTTTGAAAGGGTCAGGGAAATTAAAACATGGTTTTCTGTAGTAATAGTAATTAAACATAATATTTACTGAAGAAAAACAAATCACCCTATATTTAGAGCACCTATCTAATTGGAAGAAGAGATTTTCTCCTACTTCTGAGAGGTACTCCTACTAATCATTAGAATTTTCAGTGTTACTCCACCCTGACTAAATGCAGCACAAGTTGCTTATTTGAACTTTATAGGCTAATAGATATGGGTTTTTTTTCCTTTATTTATTTTTTTTTCCTTCTCTCTCTTTTGAATTGGTATTATTAGAATCAGGTAGCATACTTATCAAATATCTATCTCTGTATGGATATGTAGTATATATTAAAAAATTATAAAGATAAGCAGAATTATTAAATGCCCGTCAAGGCAGTGATGATGATGTTTGGTCCAAAAAATATTTGGACCTTTTTCATATGTTTCTGACAATTTTACTGTTTTGTTTTTTTTTTTTTATTTCCTAAAATGCTTGCATGAATTCCTTTTTGTCTGAGCTTACTTTTCAGAATGTATTTTTCTGTGTGCATATGATGTTGGTCTATCTTGGACTTGATCCAAGTCTGATAGGTATTCAGGAATGTGTCCCATCTCATAATCTTAATTATTTTAGTTTTCTATGTAACAGTACTTTGGGCTCTACTGTTAAGAATACTCACCAGTTTTATCTACCAAATTGCATGAGAAACTGTGACTGCACAAGAGGCTTTATCAAACAATGGAACCTAGCACTTGTGACCTTCATTCCAATCAAATGAGGTCCGGTAGATTTACAATTTGTGTGATAATTTTACATGATCTGGTGGGAGAACTTTTCCATGGGTTTCTGACTCTTGGTAAGTTTGTGAAGGAGAGATGTAATGTGTAAACGTTCAAAACAGAGCTCTCTTTCCTTTTGGATTACTAACTTTCCAAGGATTTTGGATTACTAACTTTGAAAGGAAGAACTCTTCTTCATGGAGATGAGTTCCGTAAGAGATATTCTTGAGCATGTTTTGAAACAGTATTTCTAAGTAATTTTTCTGAATTATTATTTAGAAAAAATTTAGGCGTAGCCAAGACTTAACAGCTGTCTATATACTAAATAATGAAATGTCGTTGGAAATAGGATATCTTTAATGAATGTGTGCCGTATAGTAACCTTGCTGACAAACTTTAAATTGAACTTTTTTTTGTTTCTTGTCTTTTTTTCTTTCTCAAGTCCTTGGACTGATCTTTATTTCAAATTTATTTCTTCTCTAAATTTTTAATCTAAAAGAACTGTACATGGACACTACATTATACATGCATCCTTCTTAAAATGGACTTGATCCACGTTGTGTGTGTAAAGACTTAAAAGTTATATTTCAAATATATCTTGTGAGAAAAGCCAAACTACTTAATTAGTAGTCATGTCAGTTTTTAAATTTTAGAAGTTTACTTCTTTGATAGTTTAAGTTAAAGGAAAGTTAAATTTCAAATACACCTCTTTAAAAAGGTGTGGGTTTTGTGCTATGTAACTCTTGCCAGCTGACAGAATAACCTTGAGAGTGCAAGCATTAGCCTTTGCTTCTTTTTCATGCATATTTATTTTGCTATCCTAGGACTATCCAATGGGAATTAATTACTTCAGCAGTGATTGAAGAAATCTTATTTTTAATCTAAGCCATTTTCTGTGAAGTTTAATTCATAACATAAACCCAGCTCCTGGCTAGTGACTAAAAATGATATATTTTTAATGAAAAAGAATTGCCTTGAATCCTCAGCATCCAGCAGATATGCCTGCCTCTTTCTCCAACAATTGTAGCAGACGATCTTTGTCATATAGTGTTAAATGCTTCCTTATCTGATAATTACTGGGCAAATTCAAGATTAATAATAAAAATTGTCTTGGCTGAACTAATGGGCTTTTAGAGGAGACTAGTTTCCAGTTCAATTCTCTCACATTAAAAAATATTAGCCTGATCTCTTCTCAAACTGATTTCAAAAGATTTAAAGTTTTTATATTTCCAGTTTGAGCACAGGTGCAAATTTATCAAAAAGCTATATGATTGTGTATGTGGGCTTATAGAAGTTCATAGTGCCTTTTTAGGTTTCTGAATGATTTTTAGCAACATCATAGTTGCTAAATAGTTAGTTTATTTAGTTCACAAATAGTATGGTCATGTGCCACTGAAGCAAAAATCTCAATTTCTTGAGTTCCTGGGTTAGTTAGTCAGAATAATGCTGTAGAATAACTAATTGTGAAGCGCATAACCTGCAGATAGATGACTGAATTTGCATTTAGAAGCCTGGCTCTGTTCCTTGTTCTGGCACAGATCTATTGTATGACCTTTGGCACCTGTCTCTGCTTCCATTTCTCTTATTCTAGTGTGCCTTACCTATTTTGAGAATCCCTTTGCAGCAAAAATGCCTACTTCTGGCTAAGTTTTTCTAGATAATAGGTGGCATATATAAAGTCTATCTATACCAGATATGCTATAAACTATGTTCTGCTGAAACACAAATATAAGCAGATAACTATTTCTTCCCTACTTTTTCCTAGAGGAAAGTGTTTTATGTAACTTAATTTAAAATTCAGTATAATCATAGATCAGAGAGCATGCTAAGGCTGAATCAAAACCTTGACAGCTTTGAATTTTAAATTTGGATCTCAACTTGCCCTTGTAGCTTAATGAATTTAAGTAGTTCCTTAAATTTGAAGAATATTCAGCCTTTTGGGATATTTGAATTTTTGCTTTGGACTTGCTTTTTTGATATCTAGTTTTAGCAAATATTAAAGTATTAGAATTCTGCCAATTGAAGGAATAGCTGAAAATGACCTTGTAGGGTTGTTTGAATTATTCACATTTTATTTGTGAACTATTTTGCTTCTGGGAACAACTCCTAGTTCTCATGGTGTTAAGAGATTTCGATTTTGCATAGTACTGTTTCAGCTAGGCACCTTTAAAATAGTCAGGGGCAAATAATTGTAGAACTATGTGGCTCTATAACCTCTAGGTGAAGTGCGTGCATCAAAAGCTTAAAAAATACTATGGCATGTGTATACATCTTTTTTTTTAACAGGGAAATTTTTTAATGTATTAGTAAGGCTGTAAAATAATTAAGTACTTATGTAATCTTGTTATTTGCAGTTTAGCAGAAAAATTGCTAATTGTCTTGCAGGAATTATTGATGGCTGTGGTACATGCGACATCTTTTAGTTCCTAGCAGTAGCTCTTGCATTTTTAGCTGGGAAAGGGCATAAAATTATTGAGTAACCTCTTTCAAAAGAAGAAGTTATCTCTCTGAGTTGTGTGAGAGAAATTAAAATAATTTCAGATGATGTGATGTATTTTTCATATGGAATACAAATTTAGTATTTCAGAAAACATAAAAGATGTATGCTTTTAATAATGAAAACTCAGGTAGAAGTCCTCTTAATACCTTACTGATGAGCAGTGAAAAGAAACAGATGCACTGGTCATATATGAATTGAGTCAACAGAAAAATCGATAAAAAGGATAATTAAGTTACACAGGTTTGAACAGCACCAATGTCTGATTCTCACTGTAATTTCTTATTATCAGTCTTTGTAGTATGGTCAAATTTCAGGCAGCTTTACTAGCTAATAACAAAGAAAATTTTATTAGTGATTATTGTCTGTGGGTGTATGGCATCCTAGCTTTAGTTTTTATGTGAAACTTAACTAGCTTTTTCTTAACAACAATGATACTGGGAGTAAGTGGTAGTTGTAGAAGTTTCTGAACTGAGACAAAGAGGTTCAGATTTGACTTTTCTAATTCATCTGCCTCTTCAGTTGTGTGATTTCCTCAGGTTTTTTTTTCCATTAAGAGCTACTTATGAGCCCCTAGGTTGAGCTGCATATTTATGTTCCACTTCAGTAATCTGTGTAAACAGTGTTCTCAAGTGCCTCATGCTTTTGCTCTCATTGTAATCAGAATCCCAGAAATTATATTTATTACATTAACTATTTGCCCATATCACACAGGAAGGGTTAATAGGAATTTGACTTAAGGTTTCTGTTAGTTGCATAATATAGCTGTAGCTGATGGTGACCTCTTCACAGCCTCTTGCGAGGCTCTTCAAAAGTTGGTGTGGTGGAGGTTTTTTTTGTGGTTGTATGTGGTTTTTGTGGGTTTTTTATTTGGTTTTGTGTTGGGTTTGTTTGTTTGTGATGTGTTGTTTTTTTTTTTTAAGCAAATATTGGATATATAGGTAAAGAAGCATTATGAAATATTCTCCAGTGATGACTTTTAAATTGTGAATTAGTGATTTGTTTGCCTCTGAATATCGATACCCTCACTGTAGTGAAAATGGTTTTACTTTTCACATTGATATCTCCATCTAGAAATTTCAAGGAGACAGATTATTCATGGACACTTTTTTTTTTAACTTTTTACCTACAATTACCAGAGGGCAGGTTTGCTCAAAAAGTCAGTTGAAGTCTTCCTACTTGGTCTAATAAAATCATTGAAGCATATCAAACAGTAAACCCCCATAATTACAGGCAGAGATAGTGACATATACCCCATATTGCACTTCAGGAAAAAAAAACAACATGAAATGGTTAGAGAGTAAATTTGGAAGCGAAGGCTGCCTGAATTTCAGTTCTGATTCTGTCACTTGCCCTCTATAGTTTAAACAAATAATTTAATCCTACTCCTTCAGTTTCTCTGTGTGTGAATAATTATGACGCGACATTGCTTCCCTCAAAAATATGATTGTGGATAGGATGAATGCTAAGAAGTACTCACTGTTTTTGAACTCCTGACTTGTGACCTTTGGCTCCCTGATGGCCTAATCAGAAATCTGTTTTTATAATACCACCAAGAAATATGAATTAAAAAAAGAGGCTGCATATTAGAGCAATGTACATGTCTATAGTGGAGACTAAGTCAATTAATCTACACATGGGACTGCATGTTATCCTTATTCTCTGGACACATCTGCTTTTATACTAGCATGCTTGCACATCATGCTTGGCACACCTCTTTCTTAGAAGAAGTGTAAAGTACATGGAATTCAAGAGGAAAACTCACTTTGTTTTCAGTGGGATCTGAATCAGGCTTCAGAGAGGAAAGAAATAAAAAAGTAAATTCTGAAATCTGGTGGCTTTCAAAGGAGAAAATTAATTCAGTGAAACTGAATTACCTTCTATGTACAGAGTCTGTCGGGTATCATTCTAATGATATTTCATTTTAAAATGAGAATAGCTTTCATTTTCATGATGATAATGCTCTTTCTTTGGCAAAATAAAGTAGAATTTACTTTTATTGAAAACGTTGACACCAAAATGTGATATAAAAAAGTATTTAATGTGGTCTGATAAGCTAATGGCCAAAGATGACTTTGACCTTTCAAGTTTTGTGGATTCTGATTCTTCTTTTTGAATCTTTAGCATCCAGTCATGCCCTTATCTCAAGAACGGTTTCACAGAGCTCATTCCTCTGTCTTACAAGTTAAAAATCTCACTGGGCATGCTTTTTTTCCTGTAAATCACATATGTGAATGAAATTATGTTGATGATAAACACCATATCCATAGTTAATTTCATCACTGTGTTTTTTTTTTCTTTTGTTTTAATGGTCTTGATTTTGCAAGAATGTAAATCTACTCTTACTAGACTGTTTTGAAAAATAGGTGTTTATAGGCAGGCTTTGGTAGAAGGCCAATATTGCTACTGTTGAGACATGCCTTTTTCAATGGTTCTTTAAATAATGCAGTGTTATGTGCAGGGTTACTTTCAACTGTAATGACTAAAAATGGACAAATATCCTCACTGGAGATATAATCTTGAACAGCTTCCCTAGATTTCTTTTAAATGTTGTAGTATTAAGATTATCTTTCTGAGTGTGAGTTTATGCCTCAATTTATATGTGCCTTTGGAATACAAAATCTAGTTCAGGTTGTTTTTGTTACCAGTGCTTACGGAACTCGGTACCTCATCATGATTTCTCCAGACGTGCTACTGAAGTAGCATGGATATTATCATAAACTGTTGAAGTTTTAACACTGGAGAAAAACTGCCTTCTTCCAGCTTGCCTTTCTCTCATGTAAATGAGTGGGCTAAATACAAAGAGTTAATTTTGGGTTTGAGACAAAGAATCCACCAATAAGCTCTGGAGTGCCCTACTTCACTGGTTACTGCTTAAATCTTTGGGCCGCTACAAAGAAAGCCCTGCTGTGCAGTGAACTGTTGGCCTCAAGAGCTTGAGTATTTTCTTTGCTTTAATATTGAGGGAAAGATAACAGAAATTAAGAACTCTGCATCAAGCGGACCTAGAAGTAGGGGCACAACCATTTAGATTCACAGGTTGAAAAGTCAGATAAACTCAAAACTTGACGTAGGTAGTGACCAGTGCTCCTGCAGTCTTTAACAGGTCCCTTCACTCACAGTGTATGCATTTAGCTCCGACTGCACAGAGTCCAGCTCATATGAATGATTTTGTGTTTGCTTCCCTCCCCCACCCCCACAATTTACCTTATTTTTCTGATGTTATAGCATTGTCTGACTGTAATTTTACACAGTAAAAGATGCTATGCTGTGTTTGTTACCGCCGAGTTGAACAGTCATGTGTAATTTCTATTCAAATAGTGCTCTGACAACAGACCTTTCATGAGCATGGAGTGTGAGCAGAAAGAATCGGAAAAGCCTCTTGTACCACTTCTCTGTCATGTATTAGCCAAAGGAATACTTGAAAGTGTATTTGGTACTTGATATAAATCTCACTCCTTACACTGTGCTCTGAGGAATTTTTTTGTTTGATTCTTATGTTTAGTCACAGTCACCTTCGTATATTGATATCTGCTAATTATCTCCTGTCAGTCAGCTGTCTAAATAATTTACAGTGTAAAAGTCTCAAAGGACTCTTTGACAGGCCTGATTTAGAATTGCTCTTTGTTACACAGAAAGGCCCTATTCTTCCAATTCTGCCCTTCCTTCTCGGTTTTATTGCAATGTATCTTGTTTTGGGTATCTTTTTTTCAGTGATATTTTATTCGATACTGTCATCCAGATGCAAGCTGCTACTGTAAATAATGATGTTCTCCCAAGCTTTCTTCTTGTGTTTGGCAAGTTAGGTTTTCTAATGTGCTCAGTTTGCTCTCTGCATAAAGACAGACATTTTTCCCTAAGTATTCTAGTTAATTGTGTTTGCTAATAGAAACAATGTATGAAGCACCGCATTTTAAACCAGTTCTGTGTTTCAATAACCGGATTCTAGCTGTTGCATTCAGCCAGATAGGACTCCCTTAGTTGGCACAAACCTCAGTAGCTGACTCGGAGCGTTCAGTAAAGATTTAACCATTTCTCACAGGTTATTTAGCCAGCCAGCCTGAATAATAGCATTTGCCAAAATTGCAAGCTGTTTATATGCACTTTGTAAGTAGAAAAAAGATTCAATTAATGCAATAGATTTTGTATATAAGCTTTGCTTATTGTCCGTGTGACAGTGAAAGATAGATATTCAGAGTTATACTCTTCATTGTTTTCATCTAATAAAAATGTAGTAAGCAAATGTTAAATGTAAACAGTATTCCTGGTTTCTACTTTTTTATACTGTGAAACTTCTCCCTCATCAGAAATTAAATTCTCTGCAGTAGAGAGAAGATGTGCTGTAATTATATGGGCTATTGAACATTATAGAGCGTATTTGATATGAGTAAAGTTCACTGCTGCTCCTGACTCCGGCTCACTTCAGTGGCTCCTGCAATGTTTCGTCTCTAATGCCAAGCTGAGTAGGGGAGAATGAGGGACTTGACCTAATTTCACAATGGTCATTGTGCTGAGGAAGCACAGTCTGGCACATGAGTTTCTCACAAATTACATAGGAAAAGAAGATAAATTTTAAGGACCTATTGATTCGATATTGTCACCTAGGTGAAAATTAGCATGTGGATACACTGATGCATCGTTAGATGCAAATTGCTATTGTTTCTCAGGCTCCTCGAGAGAATGTTCCACCTAGTCAATGCTGTTGTGTCTTGGATATGTATTATTCAGGGCTCTTTAGCTTAGACTTGTTTGTGATGGCCTCCAGGCTGGGAATACGTTTATCTTTTGGTAACAGAGGGTAGTGCAATGCAGAACTCATGTATTCAGACTCCACTGAGTACAAAAGGAGCAAGGAGACCTTCTCAGGGATTGAATTCTGTGATTTCCACTGAAATCACAATCAACAGAAGAAACTCTTAGACTAGACTAGAACATGACAAAAGTACAGAGGGCACTCTACCTTTCTGTGTCTGTTACATCAAAGTCACACCTAGTGTCTTCTGGTTCTGCTATGGGTTAAGGAATGAAATCTGAGGCCAGACTGCCTGTCAGACCTCTTCCATGTCCATTCCTCTCTTTTCTTCATCTTTTCCTCTGAGTGTCTCCCCATACCATTGGAAAAATACAGTGAAGGTGACTATGTAAAAAGATACTTCACTGGCTGATTATGTTATGAAGATGACTATGTTTCCCTTCCTTATCTCTGTAAAATATCCTGATACTCGTGCCATTTCACCCTTCACCTGCAGCGCAGCTGCCTTCTCCTGCTACCCCTGCTGAGATTCCTCTTTCTTAGCAACTACCTTGTCTTCCAGGGTCTTTTCTTCTACACCAAGAACAATGATCGTAGCTATTTGTTCAAAGCACCCACACTGTGTCACTTCAATTGTAAAGGCAAGGCAAGGTTATGGTTTGCATTTGTTTCTTTTTTCATATATCTTTCAAATGTTAAAATTTTGGTCACTAAGAATTTTAAAACATACCAGTGCAACTATTCTGTGTCTCCAGTTTACCTGTACGTAGTGCTATTTATGTACAACTGCTGCGTAATGCATATAAACTCTGTATGGGTTTTACGGACAAAGCCCTGCCGTGTGTTGTAAACTAAAATCAGGCCAGCAGCCATTGTGTGTATGCAGAGCCTTCTCCACTCAAATCTAGGAGACTGTGACCTAGAGGAGGGGAGTGTATTTACTGCACTGTAGTTTCCATTAGTGTTCTACTGTTCAGTGTGTATCTTGCAATTCATTTTTTGATGCCACTAGTCATTGACATTTGTTTTCTTAGTGTCATGACCTCAGGCTTGGAGGCTTAACTCACACATTGCAGTCAACTGCCATCACTCAGCGACAAAAAACTGCCTGCTTAAATGGGTAAACGTTACTGAACAAGATGTGTGGGGCCTCTTAGACTTCAAAGGAATGGAAGTTAGAGCTGCCTTAGTAATCATGAGAGGAACTGCAGGGAACAAGAGCAGTAATTGCCAGCAATCTCTTGTATATCTAGGGCGAGTGAAGATAGATCTGATTTTTGCCTGAGTACTATCTGTTACAACTCCAGTGAAGTCAGTCGTGCTTGCTGATGTACGGGTGTTTTATCCATCAGGTATATAGTCAAACAACAGTCAAACACACGTCCAGTTTACGGAGCAGAGCTGTGAACTGCTCAGTAAGCTGGTTCTGTGGCCCACAGTGCTCTCTGGGTTGTCCTCTTTGCCTGGAACTCCCGATACTGTTCTGAAAAACTAGAGAAATAGGTGTTAACTGATGTGAGACCCCACGTCAATGCAGATTGGAGCCTGGGACTGTACTGGAGCCTACTGCTGTACTGTCAGTACTGTAGTAAAAATAAATAACAGAAAAACATTAAAGAGCAGACTTCTCTTTCTTCTTTGGATTACCTTTTCTGATTATCTTGTATTTATTTAGTTAAAATCAATCAGTGACATTTCAGTGGTTTTCACTACAAGTTTACAGTATGCCCACTTGTTACTTCGTATTCTCCAGTGATTAGTTTATTTAGTTAAATTCACAGAGAAGGCTTTCAGCTTTAATTGCTGCAGCCTTTGAAATCTTAACCTGAATTCTCATGGCTAAATGGTCATAGGCCATGAGTCGTTTAGGAACAGTTTGTTTAGGGAAGATGATTTTTCAGCTAAGGAATCTGCTTGAAAAGATTCTTATTTGTTTTCTTCTCAATTGGTTTTGTTTTCAAATTAGGCTTTGTAGATTCATCATTTACAAATTGATTTATATGCTCTAATGTGTATTTGTGTTCACTCAGAGTGGCACACAAAGAGAACCAGATATTCTCCAGATACATGCTTTAATTTTTCTTTATTTCAACAAATACTCATAGTGACATCTTTTTGTAATATCTCAGTACTGCTTATTAGTCACAGTCTAATGTTTGTCTTCCATCTCTTGATTATAATTTCTGAAATAATTTAGTATCTGTTTCCTGAAAATTCTTTTCTATGGATTTTTCATAGTACAAGTCAATCTTGTAAATATGATGCCAAAAGGCAAACACAAATAAATTGATAATACCATCAAAATAAGCATGTGTAAACTGGATTCCTTCCAGCACGTGCCCAGCTGTATTTTACAAAAACATTGAATCTATTTATGTTAATTTTATGTCTGCTAGCTGAATTTAATTTAATACAATGATTTAATGTTTTTCACATATTTGTTCTGGTCTTTTCTTTAGTTTTCAAGAGATTTGTAAGAAATAAGTATTTAATTCGGACTAATGCAGTACTGGTGAATTATTCTTCTGTTTTCAGTATTTGCCTACAACTTCGATTTCTGCAGTCACTAGCATGAGAATATAAAGGAAAACTAGTAGATTAGAGAATGACAATGAAGATTATTTCTATTCTGTAAGGTTCTCAAGTCATTCTGTTGATAATCTGTCGGAGTTAAAGATACTCATTCCTATTTGACACTAGTTGGCATTTTTTCCACTAATCAATAGGATAGTTTTTCATATGGAGCTGTCCTGTATGTACAGTGTATATGTGGTCCAGAGACTCTTATTGATGTTGACTCCAAAAGTTCAAGTGAGATTTCTCCTTCTCAGGGAAAATATTACTCTTCTTGGTTTAAATATACTGGATTATCGTGTACCTAAATCTACAGTTTCAAATATGCAGATTTTATTCTGTTGTGCACATTTGATATTTTTTGATAACATTTTTTTTCTCAATTTGGATAAGAGAGAACTTAGACATAAGTTTTTCTTTTAAATACATTAATGCAATAACTTTCTGGTTGATTACACCTTGCAAATCAGTATGAATTTAATCACAGAGAGCAAAGGGCATGCAGAAAGGACAAAACGTCTCTACAAGCAAATTCTGTGCTGTCTCCTACCATAAAATACTAAGTGTTAGAAATTAGATGTACCATTTACAGCTGCCTTTGGACAGTTGTGAATTAATGGAGAGCCTAAAAAAATACATATATTCTTGATTAGCATTATCTGTAATGATTAAATCCATAAACTCAGCCATGTTCTAATTTTGTTATATGTTGTTTTCATAATGAAAGGTCTTTATACAGAGATACTATACAGATTTTGTTATTAGCACTACTAAAAGGCAATGATGCTAATTTTGTTAGAGGCCCACTCGACTTAGTTTGCTGTATAGCCATGGAAGCTACTGTTTATATGTACCGTTTGCCATATGTCACAGCTAGGGTTGAGCTATTTGTTAGATTTAGTCTGTCATTGTAATTGTGTCTATCTTAAGGTTTAAATCCTGAAGCTACCTTTAGTTTTGCAGTTCCCCATGGTAACAGTCTGGTTTTGTTGTTCCAGTTTTGAGAGCGAGGTGGACCAGATGCTCTCCAGAGGTCCCTTCCAACCTAAGTTATTCTGTGATTCTAGGGTAGGCATTTGGCACCTCAATCCCTTGTGTAAATCTGTACTAGTGATGAAAACAATCTTGACAATATAACATGTCTATCAAAACACATCCAGCCCTCAGCAGAGTTCAACTTCCCTCTGATGCATATGTCTGATTAAGCCCATCTTAACTTTTAATGAGTTTCAAAGTTCCATTCAACCTATGACCTGGAAAACCATATCCTGAGTGGTTACAGTAACTCAAGCTGAGTTGCTCAGCTTGAATGAAATGCCCGAAGAGCAGCCATTGGGCAAAGCTCCCACTGATTTCACTGGGAACAGAATCTTGTCCTCCGGTGTGTCTTCTTCTTGAAATAACGGTGATAGTGAAATAAGGCAATTCTCCATCTCCTTTAAACATGAGGTTTATAGTGGCCAACAATTCCTATTAACAACTAACATGACTAAGTTGTCTAAATCTTCTTTAATTCATAGGGGATACAAATGTAATAGCTTACAAAGCTTCTTGGAATTAACGCTCCTTTTAAGTGTGGAATACTTGTATTAAGTGAGCTTGTGTAAATGACCTCCTTTTAATGCCTGTGAAGAAGCTGCACAAAGAAAATATGAATATGCTAAAACGTGTGTATGGGGAATATAGCTAGAATGATAGCTAAACCAAATGGTGGCATTTGCACACGCATTTCTTGAATTCTTCATAAAGGATCTCTTGATTCTGCCAGGGTCCAGAAAGACTTTTTGCAATTATTTACGATCCAGTAGAATATGCCTTAGGGGAATTTTCAGTGATGGAACGTATGCACCATAAGAGGAGACTGAAATCTGACTGAAGTCTAGATTTACTTGCATAGAAAAGATTACAGGCAACAGCTAATAGAGAGGAAATAATTTGAAAAAGATTTTCTTGGTTTGTTGCTAGGACTTGTTGAGTCTAATTTAACTCCCCAAAAGTGATAAAGTGTATGAAGAACCAGGCAGATCTAGTTCCATCTGAAAGATGTTTCCATTGGTGTTTTAGCAGTTTCCTGGGTTCAGAGTCCTGTATGAAAAGCCTAAAGACCAGTTCAAGAGCTGTGTTCCTAATGCAGGTTATTCAAACATGGAATTAGACAAAATTATTTTAGACAAGTTGTTTTGGATTTCAGAATGTCTGCTAGTATTAACTTAATCTTTATTTTATGTATTTAATTCACACATTACTAATTCCTTTTTTTTTTCCTGTCAGACATTAGCTGTGAAGCACATTAAGGAAAATATAATTCAGTTCCCTGCAGTTGGCTATTACATTTCTGTCCTAGAAAACAAAATAAAACCGATAAAAATCTCTCTCTTAACCCTTATTGAACTAAGTTATATAAAATTGACAGTTCCAAGTATACTGGTTAATTTGAAGTGCTATCATATCACAGGCTTCTCTAAATGTATTTGTTTTTCCAGGTGCACATTAGATGGTTTCCATGTAGTAACTGTTCCTTGGAAAATGCAAAACATATCAAATTAATTTTGCAGTTCTCCCCTGTCTTTTTCCTCCTTTGTTTCCCAAAGTGCATGTATTTATATTCACTATCTTTAACAAACCAATACAAAGGGAATTCCACCTGGAATTTTGATTACATCAGTTGTCACTGAGAAGTACAACTGCAGAAACAGCTTTCAGTTCACTAATGTTAGTTCAGTTGAATTAAGAAAATGTTCTCATAAATGGAAATTAATTTTTATTTTTTAAATGGCATATTTACATCCCTAAAGGAGAACATAACAGCTTTTAAATAGCACTGAAATCTTCTCTATATCGATGATGTTTAGCACGTTTGAGTTCAATCTGCTTGTGCAGCACCATTGGATGTACTTGCGCTTTGATTCGTACCAATGTTTGAAACAGCCCTGTGAGGTAGAGTTAACGTATTTTACACTCATCTTCCACGTGACAAATTTTGTAGCGGAAAGTAAATATTTCTCTGTTAAAAATAAAGAAACAAAGTGTACTGTTTAAAGCTGTAATTATTAGGGTTTGCTGTACCAGATTGCCTGAACACTTCTAGTGTGTGCAAAGGAGGGAGACCATTAAGAGCAGTAATTGACTTCCTTGACAAGTTCAATTATTATTCCTTTACAGATGAATCTCAGGAATAAATGGTTAAGTGAGTAGTGAATATGTTATGCACCAAAACACGTGCCATTTTACAGTAGAATAAACAGGTACAGAAAAATATGATAGAAGTGCTCCAGGAAAAACCCAGAAGCGGTTTACCCCAGCCTTTCTATTTTGATTCACAGAGCCACAAATGATTTATTGTGGCATTCTCTTTGTGTTTTATCTACAATAGTGTTCTATATTGCAGGAACCACCTCGTCTCTTGATTATTCCCCTTTTTCACTTCAGACTGAGACCGCTGATATTTTCTTACATTAAATCTTCTTAACTGTTAACGGATTCTGTGTTTAAGTGTCATCCACTGAAGACGCTTTTGGCTATACCTTGCAGAAATATAGTTAGGAAGCAGTATGACTTGCAGATACAAACAGAAATTTCTCAGGAGGCAGTACTATACAGACTCGGATAAAATCCTCTTTAATTTTGTTAAAGTTACTGTAACTACACCTGGATTCTACTTTTAAGTAAACCACAGCACACCAAATATATCTGAAACATTAAAGGCTTGGATTAGTTTAAAGGTGGATGTTGGGTCTCTAAATAACTGCGAGAGTTTTGCAAGTATTTGCAGTTACACGCAACCTATATTTAGTAGGTATTATTGAAGTTACATTCTCAGAATTGTTTAAGGAGTCACTTAGCATCTAAATTAACGAACTACTTTTTGAAATGTGAAATTATCAGCATTACTTTTCACATGGAGAAATGGTTTTCTGAAATGATGAGTTAAAAAATGTACCCATCAAAATCGCACTCTGCCATTACGTATTCTGCAGTGCATAACTACCAGCATAAGGTAACTTGGGGCCCACACCCCCCTGCTATGATCTTAGTGAAGTATTGTTAACTCTCTAAAGGCTGTGCAGATTTTCTCTAAATGTCTAAATACACTTCTGGCAAATCTACTTTTTTGTATTCAAGCAAGAGGATTGAGAGTGTTGAAAGACATCCTTAAAATCTCATCTCAATACCTCACAGAAGGATATCCTGGAAAGACTCTGGTTTACCGTTGGGGAGCCACATACTACATTTTTAAAAGACTGGCATCAACATACTAGCTATATGTCCTCCCTTCTTTTTATTTATTTTTTCCCTAAGCAAAGGTGAAAACTCCATTCTGTGTTATTAGAGACACTTGTAATGAAAACCAATGACAATATGTTTATTATTACAGAACATTATATTATATAATAGTGCATTAACAAAATGCCTACCTCTTTTATTATGTTTTTTTAGGACACTGACATATCAAATCTTATGCTTATAAAAGAGACAGATACTAGACACTGGAAATCGTACTCTAATATATTATAAAGCTATATTATAAGCCCACTGCATGGGCTTCACATGCACATAAAACCTATAGGTACATAAATAATATCAAATGACAAAACTAGAAGCAGTTTCTTCATCCTTTATTTTACAATTTCTCACTAAATATATTTACAGGACACAGAGTTTGCTTTAGTGCAATACATAGTAATGTTGCATAAGTACAAACTGTTGAACTTTTCTAAAAAAATAAAGAAATAAAGCACTTAACTGATGGTACAGCTAAGTATGTAAAGCAACGTTAATAACTCTGAGTGAAAATGCTAACAGCATCTTTTCTTTTCATAAACAATTTCTAGAAACAAACCACAAACTGGCATTACATATTCCAAACTACTAACCCTTGTACAGGACCGTATCATTTAAAAAATGATTTTTTTAAAGCACACATACTGTACTGTATGGCAGTCGCCTTCTACAGATACTGACTTACCCTTTAAATACAAATATGATATTACCTT
Source organism: Tauraco erythrolophus (assembly GCF_009769465.1). Taxonomy (NCBI): domain Eukaryota; kingdom Metazoa; phylum Chordata; class Aves; order Musophagiformes; family Musophagidae; genus Tauraco; species Tauraco erythrolophus. The sequence goes on along the minus strand of NC_141478.1, from coordinate 14,667,995 downwards.
GGCAGTTTTGAAGAACAAAGTTATCTCAAGATATCAAACATCGGTAACAAACTCTGATAAGCACAGCTTCTTGAGAACTTGCTTTAACAGCATTTCTTCACAGTGATATTTATGAAAGGTTGGAAAAAGATTAGCATAAAATATTTCCATCCTTTTTCATTTGTTATGCAAAAATCATTACTTTATATTGGTAATTATAAAATTACAAACACTTTCTATAAGTAACTGCATCTGTAGTAATGATAGAAAAAGTTATCAGTAAGATACCTAAAATGAGGCTTGCATAAAGTGATAGTTTGAAGAAAACTTGGTACATCTTTTAAAAATAATAATAAGGGAGGTAACTTAATTTAGAATAAGCAACACAGTAGTTTAACGGAGACGATCTATTAATCAATTAAAAAAGTTAATTATTTCTTAATCGATGTTGAAAAACAAAGGAATTGTGATGAGATGAAATCAACTTTAAAAAGATATGATGAAACATTTACTCTTAATCTTAGTTTTGGCACTTCATTGGAACAATTACTTTACCAAAGACCAAAATATGTATAAAAGATATACAGCTCCTTGACATACCTTGCAAATATAGTACATAAGTACTGGCAAACACTGAAAACATAGTTAGTTAAACATTCCCACAGATTTGCACATGCATGCACTATTCGGACAACAGCGTTGTAGCTATGTTCTCGGCGGTGACAATCTTGCATTACTTGGGTGTTTTAGGCCGTTTCTTCAGCAGATCTTGTTTCTGATTTAAGTCTTACAAATTCTTTAGCAACTTCATCATTGGTCCTCTGAGAAAGTATTCTAAGAATTGTCAACCCAGTTTCATCTACAGAGATGTTCCTCAACAAGGGGTACCAAGATGCACAGCTACCTTTCTCTGCTACGTTCTGCAGCTGAATAACTGTCATTCCTATAATGCGATCTTCCCTAGCAAAGCAGTAATCTTTCACTGAGAGGTGAAGCTCGTAGGCTCCTGGCTTATCTTCATTACTCAAAACGCTGCATGGATTAAAGATACGAATTTAGAACAAGGAGTTCAGTTTAATTCCCCTAAGGAACGAATTTGTAAAAAAAATCTTGTAAAAATTAAAGTGATAGTTTAATTTTTGTAGTTCCATTTTTTGCAACAGAATATCATTTAGTTTTAAACCTTCTACACAGTTAACCTCTCAGGTGCTACTGATGATGCAGCCTCTGTTCCCACTGACCTGAACAGAGACAGAGAATTTATCATTCCCTCAATATCTGAAGTAAACACTGTTACCTTTCGCTAGAAAGTACCTAAAATGTTCAACTAGTTCCACAACTATCATAACCACATCTTTAAATCAACTGAAAAAAAATCAAGAAAATCACAGGCAGCAAGCAACAAAAGCGGCTGTGTGGTCAGACACTGAGAAAGTGAACTCTGTTGGGGTGGAGAGTGAGGGGAGGGAAATGAATTGGTCTCAGTTATGAAAGGGGGAGGAAAAGCAAACAAGTGAGAGGTGCTGTGAGAAGTACTGAATTTAAAACTCCAGATTACGTGAAAGTTTCTTCATGCTTTAAGGATTAAATAATAGAGATAAGTAATACCATTAACACATGCACAACCCTTTACATATTTAGGTGTCCCAACAGTCATAAAGGCCCACATATCTAGCAGTAATAATTAATGCTTCAGCCCAGATAATTACTTCAGCAAATAGATTCCTAGCTACATAAATAGTTATTCCTGTGTAGGGAAATCAATTGTACCTTTTAACCAGCTTTTGTAAGACTGAAAACTTAGTGGCTGTCATATCATCTTCATATAAAACAAAGATAGAAATTAATAAATAATTTTGAAATGGTGTCTATATCTATGGACTCTGATGTGTAGACAGGCCTTAGGATGGGTTTTTATGTTCTTACCAGTTTAACTGCAAGAAATTCTAACAAAATTTGCATAATATATGCAATAACAGACAAAAAAGACTTACAATTGGAAAGTTTCATTGTATTTTGGTGACCAGGTGTTGCTCTTTGTCTTGGTTCCATGTTTTCTTTTCTTGTCACTCAGGTTAGGACCTAATATGCAAACTTCCACAAATGGCCGGAACATAGCTGTTGTTTGCCAGTTTAGATTATTAATTGCTACAACTATAAAGAAATAAAAGAAATGAAGTTAAATAAAATTCCACTTGAAGAGCTCCAATGAATTATCCAGTATGACTTTGTATAGCCATGAAAGGTGACCTGAGAGCTTTCCTCTAGGATAGCAGTACCTGGCAAGCCTGGGAATAGCTTTGCCTGTTCTCTGCCAAGTAAGATGTCTGACTACTTCCAGTTACAACAGCAGCAAATATAAACACATATTTTACAAATGCTTTACATTAACAGCTCTTTTGTCTGCTGAGTTCACTGTAGTTAAAAAAGAATCAGCTTATACTAATCTAAATGATACCAGGTTTCCTCTGGAATTCAGATTGTGCAAAATAGAGGCACTTTATTAAAAATGGAACATTTTAAGTGTTGTGCAGTCATGCACCACCCAGCTTTGCTACAGCTTTTGAAAAAATTAAATTACATGCAAGCAATTCAGAAGTGTAACTTGGCACGTTAGAACGTATAACTCTCTAACTTCATATAATAAATTATATCTGTCTACACAGAGAAGCATAGATAGTACTTACCTGCATAATTTTCTGCTGATGGTTGAGCAAGGAAAAAGTACAATCATAATCACCTGAAGCATACGTACAGCTTTGCAAGTATTGTAGTACTTAACATTTGTCAGTTCATTATCGGTATGTTTTACTTAGGATGTAGTGGAAGTTTTGGACTTTGTTGTTGCTTTCTTTTTAAAATTAGCTGTTTGAAACTTACCTTTTACAATGACTTTATGCTCACCAGTGCCAGGATGCGTAGAGACATCCACCTGTATAGATATCTCACCCACTGAATTATTAGTGGTTTGACCTGAAATAATAATTGGTAGGTTAGCACACTTGGCTTCTCAATACGTCAAGAGAAACAGACAGTGAAAGAAGGTGAGAGGTATTTTCTGTGAGAAACTCTTAGAAATTTCTGACATATATTTCACATTTAAGTGGGAACTGGTTACACATTCCTAAGTGTTTTTGCCACAAAAATACCTAGCAATTGTAAATGTCCATGTAAAGTGGCTCAGTAAAATAAAAAAAAAACACCTTTCATTTGGAACCCTCCATTCTCCTGGTCATCATTAGTTGTGTTTGCAACTTGAAATGCAAAAGTTGGTGGTTTTGCCAAAATTTGCATGTGCACCCCAAAATCTTATTGCAAGTATGTATTTGGAAAGTTATTTCTTTCTGTTAAGTCTAATTAAACTACTAAAGTTCTTCACTAGCACAGAACAGGGGCTTAAAAGAAAATAAGGAAGGTTGCAGGGATAGCAGAGGAGCCAGGAATTTAATTTTGAAAGTTTCTACTTCTGAGCACCAGTGCAGGTTCTAAGTTGATTTGCACATAATGGTTCCATAAAAGAACTCTCAGTATGTATTGAAAGGTTCTTTTACATATCAGCTTATAACAGTACAATAAGAATGAAATTGGATATATTTACCTGTTCTTTAATTGGATGACTGTGACCATTGAACTCTGTGAACTGTGCACTTCCTCCCCAGCCTAATCGCCATGAATATTATACCAACGCAAATTACTACGTCTTTATAACTGGCTACTCTTTCTGTGTGTTAGCAGAGGAAAGATTCTCTCTTCTTTCTATTTATACAGAAATTCCTTATCCACTGGTTTCCCATCCATCTGTATGTGAGGAGAAGCAAACATTGCTTCAGAAGTTCTCCAGCAGCTCATGCAGGAATTAAGGAAGATGTACAGAGGAGTGCCTAGTGTAATCATACTGGGGAAAATGATTTCTTTTTTTTTTCCCCCTGAATTAGTTTATATCCGGAAGATTTTTTTTTTTTTCTTTATCATATGTAGTTTTTGTCTGGATGTCACCATCAGTGGCTTCCTAGAAACAGGTACTACAGTGATATTTATTGGTTGTGTTGGCATAATCTGTAATTACATTCGCTACGCTGGTTGAACATTGCAAGGTCAATTAAATACTCTTACCCCAAGCATTACTGCTTCAGAGAACAAGGTTTTTTTTCCTGACATATCAAAATGTGGAAATTCAGTGCTCAATTGACTTGCCCAGAATCATCGAACACTGTTCTTCGTTTTCCGAATTTCAGGTGAGTTTGGCTTGGAATTGTCATGAATCCACTTTCAAAGCACAGTCAACAGTGTTTTAGCAAAAGTACACAGTCTTAATATTGTAATCTGGTTGTAGCTGCTACTCCTGTATCGCAGGGTACTGGCACAAATTTTGCTGCTAGATGTATTTCAGTATCCGCTGGAGGGTTTCGCCACTTCTGACGTGTAAATAGGCAATTCGTAAGACATCAGCTTTTTAATGACAAGAAGTGTATTTTCCGTGGAAGCTATGAAACTTCTTGTTGTATTTGGATAATTACTTAAAGCTGCACTATATGGGACCTCTAATTAAGTTGCTGAATCACTCTACATCTTCTTCACAATAAATAATACTTTTTTTTTTTTTAAGATCATTTATAAAAAGGCATGAAATGGACTAGAAAAACTAAAAAAAAAATCTCAGTAGAACAGCTTGGTTTAGAAGAGTAAACCAATGAATTATCTGACTATACAGTAAAATTAGTTTTTATTTAGGAAGAGAAAGGAAATTCTGTGTTTGGTCAAGGTGACTATAATTAAAGCTAATTTCCTCCTCTCTTGTAAACACAGTATCTTTAGACTGTGTATCAGTGGTAGCATAATATTGACACTGAGTTTCTGTTGCTTGAAATCAAATTTATTTATGAATTTTAAAAAATAATTGTTTGGAGTGCAAAGTGCTATGTAAAATTATTCTGTCTGGAAAAACAATATTTTAGAAAAGGCCTCATTCTTGTTATACAAAATGTTTTAATGGAGCTACATTCCTTACCCACTAGTTAAGTTATGGAGTTACATTAACCCAGTGTGCTGACTTGTGTGAAAAGTGCAAACATCTCCCCTTATATTTATGTAGATTACTTAGTTTGAATTAACACCTAAATTCTTCACACATAAAATTCAGAAGGCAGTTTATCTGGGCTCATACTCCACTACTATATATAAAATATATATTTATATATTGATTATTCTCATTGGCTTTCTGATGCTATAAAGTACATCCAAGAGGGTAGAGACTGGAGCTTCTAGAGCATTAATTTGTCTGTTCTTTCATGCTGTGAAATTCCACCTTTTCAAATTGTTACACACTGCATGCAATTCAACCTTTTTGTGGTGGTGGGCGTTTTTATGAACAATGCTTTCCATTCCACATACAGCCATCTTCAGCTATCAAGTCTGAGCTGACCATACGGTAAGTCTAAGCCATTACTCTTTTGTTCTGATTCAAAAGCTTTTGGTGCCAAGCTGGACAGGAGAAGAGAACTATGAATTTCCAACGTGTAAAGCACAGGGACACTGAATGGATGGGATCAACTGAATGTACTGAGAGAGTATGAGAAGTTCTCAAAGTCTCCTGAGGAAAATTGATAATAATTTACCACGGGCTGTAGTAGAAGGTGAGTCAGGCTGATCCTGAATATCACTGAAAATATCAGCCAGTGTCAATTACTTGGTTTAGCCTATAGCTTAAAAAATCCAAAACTAAAACCCCTTTAGGAGAAATCAGAAATGTTTTGAAAGAAAACAAGTAGCGTTTTCTTTATATAGCATATGCAGCAACTTGTGGGTGATGTTAATAATGGAGAGTGCTGTGTTAACCTGTAATAATGAGACATTAGATCTTAAGACAAAAATCTACGAATCTACAAGATGTCTTGTTCTTTCTCCCACTTTTTTTTTTTTGTTTAAAAAAAATATGCAAAGTATCTACTTGCAATGGTCTCCTTAACTCTTCTCTCTCCTTTTCCTAGTAGTCCATAATTCACAACAGTGCTCTAAGCCTTAATGCAAACACAGAGTGGGATTGGTCCTGTATGTGTATTACTGTTTGGTGTGGTTATAAAGAAATCTGTGTAAAATCACAGTTTTATACTGAAAACAGCTGACATTAAAATGACCCTATATTTCACTGTTGCTGAGGAAACTTCCTGCAGCAGAACGTGTCAGCCAGCAGACTGACTGGAGTGGAGTCTAGAATATAAGACTATATATATATAAGCGTGGTTTCTCTCAGTTAGCACCCTATCCGTTTGCATTTACTTTCTCTCTCCCTCTCTCTGACCTGCTGAACTAACTAGAGATACAATTGTCGGACATTCAGTATTTGGTTATATGAGCTTTTGTTGGCATTCAAGAGCTATGGCACTTCATTTTAAAGTCTCTGATCTATTTCTGCTGATTTGTTTTCTTTCTTGCTCCTAATCCTTGTAAAGGCACAGCAGGAATTAGTGATTCTGATTGCACTATGGAAAAGTGCTTTTATTCTGCCACATTTAACAAGGCAATTCAACTGACAGCAAATACCTAGCTCTGCACAGCAGAGGATGATTGCACTTTTCTTCCTGTAGTACTGTAATATAACTCTTCAGAAGCTTATCAAACTTACAAATAATTCTGCTTTATGTTTGAAAAGTTAATGGTTGCTTATCTACTACTGCTTTCACTCTAAACTCTGCTTTAGATTTTATTTGTGTTAGGTTATCAAAACCTGATGTGGATCTTGATTCATGGTCTTTTCAGGTCAGGTTCCAGAGAACTCAGAAATGTACTCTATCCCCCTCCTAATGCGAGAAGTTATGTATCTCTGTGGAGAGAACTGATTTGATGTCTGGAAGCTGGAATCTAGTCAGGAGTCTGCACAGGGTCCAAAAGAGATCAGTGTTTATTCTCAGGTGTTTGAAAACACAGCTCCAATTTGTATTTGAAAGGCTTTTTATACCATCTGCAGTTATTACAATGTAATAATCTATCATTTGCTTTGAAAGGAAAGCATTGAATGTCAGAATTTATCAAATATATAAAAATATAATGTCAGAAGTGCTTTACTTGAATTAACTATATTTTTTCCTTCACACAATTATATTCCAGTTTTCCTTCACACAATTACGTTTCAGCTTTCTTTACTTTCATGGTTCCTTACTGAAGGAAAGGTTCCCCATTTATTGAAGGGCTCAAATGACCCCTAGGTTGAGAAGGTAAACATGAATTAAATATTTTACTTGATGCAAAGCGAGCACTTCATTAAACAGAAAAGAAATCTGACATTTACCAGACACTCATCTGGCCTTAAATATTAATCTGTTTTGTACTGAACCAATCAGTACTTAATAATAACAAGGTAAATTGAGATTTGACAAAACTTGGGGTTTTTTCTTTTGTTCATCTTGGAATTTCATAATTTGTTCATTCCTCAGATTAATATTACCATGTTGGCATTTGGTATTTCTCTTCTTCCAGTTGGCATGGATCTATAATCAACTTCAGATTATTCACTTTTTCTCTTACTGCCCTACTTCAGCTCTCCAATTTTCCCTACTTCCATACCAAAGGGAAGTGATTCTTTCTTACTTTTTCCAGCCTTTCCCTTTACTTTATACTCATTTGATTAAGTCTCTCTCTGTATGTCTATACTGCCTCCTCCTAATGTCTAGAGTTCTTAAATTTTTCTAATTCTGTGGCTAGGTGGTCTTTTAAAGACTGTCTTCTTCCTGAGCTTTTGTAGCTTCTTGCCTTTCTCCTCCTCTCATCCAGACACTTATAAAGTTGTTGTAGGTGGTGACTTCTGCAGTATTTTTTCCCCAAAGTAGTCAAAGATAATAAGTTAGGCTCTGAAACAATCTTTATAGCTGTACTAAAAGCTCTTAAATCTACAGAGGTTTACTTCCCCCCCCCCCCTTCTCTTTTTTACTCTGGCTTTTAGGATTCAGGATTTCAAAACCTTCTTTAGCTCTAAGGATTAGAAATCTAGTTTAAAATAAAAACTACCACCTGCAAATTAGTCATCATGAATGACATGATTTTAATACCTGAGACTGAGAAAATCTCACTGAGCACTGTGAGCCAGGCTATAAAACCAGCTGAACTGGCAACTTTGCCCTGTGGTAAGCATATCCTATCCCCTTTGCTAGCTAGCTGCTTCTGCATACATCTGGCCGTTTATTTAAATACTGGACCTGTGCTTTGGCCTTATTTTCTATACAGGATATAAAGTTGAAAAATATTCAAGCTTTCTCAGTGCCCAATGCTCTAGGAATTATACAAGCTATGTAAGCAACATTTTGATTCAGACAAACATTTGTCATCTTCTGATTAATGATGCCAATAAAATATACATATATGTCTGATGTTCATCTGCTAATTTATTAGAAGACAAAAGATCAGGGTGACTAATCAAGTTCTTTTTCACAGGATCTTGAGGGTCTATAATTTAGAGGAAAATCTTGAGTGCATGTTTTAACATTTGCACTTAATACAAAGAGTAAGTTAAAGCTGAATTGTTAAGAGCTGGATGTAGCAAGCTAAATGATCTCCTCTGTACGTGTGTGAGAGAAAAGGCAGGCAAGCAGGTAAACCTGCTTTTTAGTAACGATAACCATGCTAACTGCAACACATGCTTTGCTTTAAGAAGCTGCTACACAGACTATTGATAATTATTTGTTTTGGGGGATTCTGAGAACCAAGTTCAGTTACTTGATGGCTAACTTTCAGCAACCATTCTTTCACCAGGCTGCCATGAAAAGCCTGAAAAGATTTAGAAGGTTTGCATTTGATTAGAAAACGTAAGTCTTCTATCTTAAGGATCATTTGGTGTGAAAGTATTAAGGGTGACAGAAGATTCTGCAGCATCTGTAAGCCTCTAAATTGTACAAAGCCACACTATCAAAACACATTCTCTCCTATTTGAATTTCTGTAATGTCAGGCAGAGTGCTATGAAGAATTCAGAGAGTAAAATGCAGAATATTATGGTATGAGTAGAGGTACTGGTTTGAATGTCAGGGTGGAATCCCCAGTTAAGGCTTTCCCCTTCATCTCTACCTAGTGTAAGCCATGCTTCAGATGATGAGGGCTGGCAATTGCACAGCCCCCTTGTGACCCTCCGTTAGCTGTAGCCACTTGTGTGTCCATATGGTAAGAAACCAGGAATGAGCCAGCTTTGGTCTGGGAGGTGAGTATCCAATTAGCATCATCCATCCATCCAAATGTGTGTGTGTGTGTATATATATATATATGCTTTAACCAGGCAGCATACAGGCAAATATAGCCTCTCAAGTTAAGAGGTTTATATATATATGTATGTAGAGAATACTCCACTGATACCATTAAGAAGTTATTGTTAAAACTGATGTCTTGTAACTGGTGGATACCAGTAGTCTGTGTTCGTTTTATTGAAGATTTAAGTGAAACTGTAATATACAACTTATTTCTAATTTAGATGCTTTACTATTTCATTTGAGTTGCCAAAGAAATTTTCTATTGTGACAGCCTCTTAAGTAAACGTTCTGTAAAAACCTTATGCTTCACCATCAGTCTGCTTTTTTATATGTGAACTTTTAAAATACTTATTCTCTGCCACTAATCTGAATGCTTCTATTTTGATACTAGTACATGCTAAAATACTTCTATTAGTTGTAATTCTGCAAGTTGCTTTATTGCTCTTCTGTTTTCAGTTGTTCATTACTATATATTCCTTACAATTGTACGCTGATTTCTGCAGCTTATAATGCAGGTCTGTTTTTTTCTTTCATGAAATAAGGTTGTGTAACACATGACTGTGACCTCAATTTGAAACTACAGTGGATGAAGCAGGAATTATTTCTTGAGTCAAATTCTGTCTGAAGTATAGGTTATGAGAGAACTGGAAATGCTCTGCAGGACCTAAATTTCGTAATAGAATACAGGTACAGCTTTAAAAACATGACAGTTAACAGTTTTGACATGCAGAAGACCAGAAAAAAATCTTTCATTTTCCACTGATAAGAGACACTAAATTATTTTAATTTTCCATAGTGTGATGTCATCTATCTGCTTCCCTAAGCTATAGTATGTTTGCTGTATTCTAAGTTAACTATCAGTTTAGTATTTGAATCTCATTACATATATTTAAGAAGACAGAAGATAGTGAGGTTCTGCTTTGCCTTGTACCATTAAAGGTTGCAAAGGAACACGGGATTGAATTTTGGCTTGGCAGCTGAAAACAATTTATCTTTTTTCCTGATCATATAATTTCCTTCCTTCATTTCCTTCCACCCTATGTTGGTGGCTTCACAAAAGGAGTATGGAGTTACTGTTATAGTTAGTTACTCATTCTAATTAGGTAAATATTTTTCATTCTGCTTATTATCTTTTATTGTTTTCAAATGCTTCTTCCCCTTTTAGCTTTCAATTGTCCAGCATAAGAACAAAGAAATCTGATACAAATCAGCTGATGTGAAAAAATAGCCTTTTCTGTAGCCATTTAAACACACGAGTAGAGATTGTAGCATGAGCTCCATGTTGCTAGATGAGTATTGATTTTTCTGCTTAGGTAATACAAACTCTAATTTAAAGTCAAGCTAAAAAATGTGTTGCAGTCATGCCACTGTGGATTGCTGTGCTGTATACCTTACAATAACAGTAGCATTTTCTAATGAGGTTTATAAAACTAAATTGCTGTAAATGTATAAGAAAAAAATATTTCTCTGACTATTTCCAATAAGTAACCATTTTACATGTAACAGTGGTCCTTACTTTGGAGAAATTAGTGGTAATAAATGAGAGCAAATTCAGAACACTAATGTTTGAGGTTCTGTCTTTTTATGTAGTTTGCTAAAACTAAAATCATATTCATCCACACGTTATAAGGGTTGATGCTAATCGAATGTAAACATTCACAATGCAGGCTAGAGTTTATGAAATTACTTGAGGATTTAAGACAGTTGGTAAACTAAATCACAGCCATAAATCTCCTTTTAATTTCAATATCCTTTAAATTAAATAAAGGTGAAGACATAACTTAATTCAATAAAAAGGTGACTGCCAGGCTGAAAATTCTCACTTTTTTTTTAGGAACAGATTTCCAGAAGCATCACTGGAACAAGCTTTGAGTAACAGTAAGTCAAATATACTGTAGAGTAGGAAAGTTTGTACAATAGGCCAATCTATATGGATGTAGTTTTACTTCAGTGTCTGAGTCTATTCCTTTTCTTCTGAAATACAGAAATACACTAAGAGTTTGTCCTTTGACTTTTATAGTTTTGTCTTAATTGCAGAACTGTGGTTGAATTTAGCTCAAGTTTAGTTAAAATCAGCTTGTCCTGCCTGAACTGAAATTTGCCCTTTTTGTCTAGAGTTGATGTAGACTAACAACTTATAAACTATAAATACATCAATATACAAATACATGGTCTTTTGCAGAAACCTTTGAGCTTTCCTTGATGATAGTCTGTGCGAGATTGCTGGCTGCCATCCAGCTGTTAGCCAGCTGTGGTGTGTTTTTGCCATACAGCACTGAACCCCCAAGTCCTGCAACTGAGCAGGGTTTTGTAGGTCAGGCTTGGCAGTGTGCTACTATTTTACAACTCATTCATGCTTGGCACAAGCGCAGTGTGCACAACAACTGATTGGTCACAAAAGATGTTGAAAACAATCCATATTATAGTCTGAATTTATAAAAAATGTTATTCTGCAGCTGAATTTAGAGGAGAAAAAAAAATCACTTTTACAGTATGTGCTATGTATATTTAGTAGTGCTCAATCTAAAACTGACAATTGGCAGCTGACCAAAGTCCAAAGGAATCGGAGATCTGAACCTCAGGGGATCTGCTTGGTAATGGTGTACTGACGCTAAGAGGTTCTCACTTGACTGTGTTTTATATGCTCTTTGCAAAGGTATCAGTGACCATACAGTGTGTAAAACACCCATCACTGAGGCTTTTAATTGCAGTTCTCTTCACTAAACTGCCTTCAGGTTTTCCAAAGTCCTTGGAGTCTCTATCAATGTCCATTTTTAGAGACTCTAAAAGTGAGCTGCTCCATGAAATGGTTCCTGGCAGTCTACGGTTGAATAAGAAGAAAACACTTATCCAGGAAAATGTGCTTACAGCAGGTGAGCACAGATTATGGCAGAATCACCTGGTCGCCTTCTGCTTAATATAAATTGTGAATTTCAGCTAATTGGAACTGAATTTTGTTAGCCGTTTATAAATTCATTATATGTAAAATTGTAGTTTTCCTACCAAACAATACTGACAATTTATTTGCAAAAGAGAACAGTGCTGCACAAGTTTTAGATTTGTGGGTTGGGATCAAACTAGATCAAGTGCTTGCAAGTTTTGCTTATTTTTCTGGAAATAAAATTCCTTTTTTTAGACTAAGGGAAAAACATAGATAATTTTCCCTCTTATTATCATATTGATAACAATGTTAAAATCTGTAATGATCAGTGTCTCAGCAGTATTTAATTTCCAAACAAGCTGAAAGTGTGTGGCAGATATGGGATAGCAGTAGAGATGTAATCAGGGAAGAGAAACCTCTCTCTTCTCCTGTGCCAGGCAGACAGACAGATGTTGAATATGATGGCAGATGATAGAATTAAAGCTATGTCACTAAGTAGGCTAATCGAGTATCTCTATTGTCTAATAAGTAAAGTTGATAAAGACAACATTTTTCTTCTATCTTTTGTTTTCATAGTGTGGTTACAGATTTGTTTTCACAACTCCGAGTGAGGTCTGAATTTACAACTTTCATCACTATATTCCTTCTAAATGGCAATAGATTATATGGAGGAGAAAAAAAACAAAAAGCAAAACCAAAAGCAAGGCAACATTATCAGTTATTCAAAAAGTTACTGCTGGTTTATGCTTAGCATTGTCATTTACTTATTGAAACACTTGTCTCTTTCAAAAGCAGCCTTGAGGGTCTGTAGCAGTGCTTTGAAAAGGAGAAATAATCTAAGATTATGGCAGTTAACTTCATTAGTCCTGAGTGTGTGCCGATTTGCTTGTAAAGCATATGTCTCTAACAATATAGGCTCCTGATGTGTTTGAAAATGGCAATAAGAGTTGAACTTTCAAGTATTTAGTGTATTGAAACCACAACATGAAAAACTATGAAGCCCTGAGATTAAGTCATCATTTTAAAAGTTACGAATGTTTTTATTAATATTACCTATGCAAATTGCTTTGTTTCCAGGAAGCTCTTTAGGAATGTGTAGGCACCAAGGCTGGGAATCAAAACAAGCAATCATCCTTGTTTAGAAATGGTGCAAAAGCATGTTCTTGGATAATTTGGTTATTCCTACTGAACTTGGCCCTGCATGCACATGAATACAGAAGTATCGAGGACCATAACATACACTTTTACATAGCTATTTTTGCCCTTCAGTTTCTTGGAAGCACTGCAGTTTAATCATAGCAAATGAAAAGTATCTTCTGCTGCGGTTTAAAATAAACCTGATTATTGTCTGATTCTAGTAGTCATTACAGGAAAACAGAGCATCCTAGAGATAATAAGGAACATTATCTGACATTTGCAATGTTGCCATGGAACTTCTACTTGAAAATTTTGAGGAACCTGAGAATCGTGATTAAAAAAGCTAACACTTTGCTTTCATCTAGCTGGGGTTCTGGATTTGAAAGGGATATGTAAATTGGTTTAGGAACTGCTGTTGAAGCTATTTCTTTAAGATATAATATCTTCTGAAGGGACCTGAGAATAATTAGAAATTGAGAACATATGAGATTTTATAAGTAAAGTGTTTGCAGGTGTCTAACAAGTGAAAGTTGTCAAATTGTTACATCAGACAAAAAGAACTTGTCAGCTGTGTGTAGGCACAGGTTCTTCTGTCAGCAAAAGTCCTTGAAGACAAGCCTAGAAGACTGTTATGCATTTCTTACTGTGATGTGTATGGGCGACTCGAATTCCTGGTTGTGTTTGCAGAATTAGAAACATGAAACTATCAATAACATTCCCTCTAATCATGTTAAGTTTTCTTAGAAGTAACTGTTTAGAAGGTAGACATCAGTTATTTGCTGTGTAATTTGCATTCAAAAAAAAAAAAAATCTTTTTGGAAATCTTAGACTCCTTAAGTAAGAATAAAGGGTTGAGATAAAAAGTATATCATGGTAATGCTAATTTAATAACTTAAAATAAGGTAAAAATAATATTCATAAGCTAAAATAAGTAATGAACAAAAAGGGAAGATTAGTTTTTTTTCAGAAGAACGAAACTTTTATCTACAGTCATAGTTATTATTCAATATGCTATTTTCTTTAAATTTGAAGTATTCTTTTTTCCATTGCTTTGAGTTTAATTACATCTAATTGTCTATTGATTATGGATTGGTTACACACACGAATATGAGGTCAGACATAAATCTAATTATACTTTAGAGAAAGGTTCTGATTTGCAAACAGACCATTTTAACTAAGTGCTAATGATACATCTAGAGTTGTGAGGCTGGAGGTCATAATAGATGAGATTTGTAGTTCTTTTAAATGAGACATTAAAGGATGATGAAAAGCTATGAGTGATTTTTGCTCAAATTTCATTCCCAGTGGCTGCGCTTCTGATAATACCTGGTGTGCAAATACAGTCATGCTAATGTGTGCACAGAAATGAACACAGACCTCAGGCTGAAACCATGATGAAAATCAGAATTAAATTTTTAAGTTTTGGTTCAGGAGTTATAGAGGATCTCTGCTTATGGCTACAACCTGGATAATTTTTTTTATCCTGAAGTTACAATGAAAGTATGCATAGAGAAAAGCAAAATATACTAGCAATTAATAGTTCTCTGCCGAAATCCATATTGTTAATCTTTTTTGAGAGAGAGCAAAAAAGTATCTATTCCTTACATATCAGAGTTTTACAGCCATTTTCTCACTTGTAATGTATGAATTATTAACAGAAATTGTCAGTGTAATATGGAAGCTGCCTAGGAAATAATTCCTTGGAATTAATCTTGGGGCAAGCTGCAGAATGAATGTTTCATGCTTTTTTTTTTTTTACTGTGAGTAGCACACAGTACTTCAGAGGTAAAAGTAATTGATTTCCAGCTTAACTGTTCAATTAAAACTTTTCTGATTCTCATGAGTGGGAGCAGGGTAATTCTTTATAGATCAGCAAATTGCATTAATTCCCAAAGATATTAAGTGGCAGACAGGCCATTTTTACAAATGCCCATTACATTCAAAAGAAATCTAGTATAGATTACTATTTTGCAAAAATTTACAGTTTCTAGGATGAAGAAACTCTTCAGCTTGGAATATAACGCACATTATGTATATAAAAGCAGTTCCTGCATGTACTGTAGAAGTATGAAAACACTGTCCTAGATCAATAAGAAAAATGGTAGGAAATAGCTTTTTTTTTTTTTTAAATGTGAGGAATCTTTTCAGCAAAGTATAACCATGAGCTCTTGCCCTCTTATTGAAACCACAGAAAGTCGTCTTCTGAAATACACGATTAATGAATGGCATACGTATTTTAAATGAAGAGGTGCACTACACCAAAATTCTAGAGCAGGAGAAACTGGCTTCAGTGTTCCTGATGTCCAGATTCAAAGTACACCTAATATGATATTTTTGCATATTCTCTGCCTGGGTTTGCTTTTGGGAAAGTATAAAAAATTTGGATTTTGATAAGTGGGCATAAAAAATGGTGTGACATCTTCAGCAGGATGGTTTTGAATCTGAATTCTGAAATGCACAAAGGGAAAAAAATCTAGACAAGGAAAATAATGCTGTATTTTAGCCTACAGTAACCTTCTGTTCCTTTTGAATCCACAGATCACCTGCTAGAAGAAGTAGCATGGGTTCAGTAAAGTGAAATCTGTGCTACATTAAGGGCATGTTGCTCACAATTTATTGTTCTGAATCCCAAAAGGAAACCTTAAGGGATATGCCATACTTTTTTGCAGTTATTTTGATTACTACCTAATGTCCTCCTGTTCTGAAAGTATCTAGAGCTGCCAGTGTACTCTACAAATTTACTCTGTTTCTGCAATTATAATGTGCACTCTGGCACGGTCTCTACAACCCTGTTTGAGTGTGGAGTGCTCCTATGAACCCTGATATTCAGTGTTCATGTAGAGCTACGGGACCTGTTCTTTATGTGAAGTGACAAGCTGATAAATGCACTGCCCTCGTATAAGCTCCATTGACTGACAACAGCAGTTGATATGGGATGACATCACATGGGCGAATTTGCGACAATAAACTCTAAAATACCGCAGTGTTTGGAGAATGTGATGGGCAACCAATCATTTAAAACATTTAAACCAGAATTCGATGCATGCATTTACATCTCTCTTACAGATCACTTACTTTGAGATGTCTGAGTGTCTATAAACTTCTTTATCAAGGCGTCAGTAGTTTGTGTGTAAAGGCTAAGAGCATATCTCAGGGACTGTAGGTCTGGGCTCTTTTCCAGGAAATTCTTTTTCAGCCCACTTCCTCCAGCATGGAAGTATTGCTAAAATGAAAAAGAAATATAGTTGTTCAGAGAGGCAAATTATCTGACAGTGGCCCCAGTTACAGACATACAATTTTAAGTAAAATTACTACACAAAGTTTTAAAAATAACACTTGGCATGTGTGGCTAGATTTATGATTATAGCAGTTGAGATAACTGTCATCATCTCTTCAGCAGCAGACATGAAAATATGCTGTTATTCTATAAATCGATTGCTTTCACATTATTTACCTCAAGTGAAGATCCAGGCCAATATGAAAAAGACTGATGAGTACATTAAATAATATTCCTTAATGGTTTATTTTGACTTCAGAAAGCCAATCTGTAAAGACTGTATGAAAATCTGCATTTCTTTACCAAAAAAAAGCCAAACAAAAGAAAGGACTTTGTTAATCTCTTACTTTTACATTTAGGAGCATAATGCAATAACCATAAAATCAGTAGAAGTGAAAACAAAGTTTTCAGAATATTTCATCCGGCCTGCGGTGTGATCCTTTCATCCTTCCAGAGCGGTCAAAGCCTAGAGTTATTTTATCAATTACCAATAAATTAATTTGTATTTCTAGTAATGGGATTAGCACCAGGTACGGTTGGATGGATTGTTTCTAATATGGTGTCTTTAAAGATCTAATGTAAAACATTTTACTGCAATGCTGAGATTTTTCTAAAGTAGTTTTATGCATTACCAACATCTGTATCAACAAGATGTTCATAATGCATAAAAATGAGCTTATCAGAAGTGTTTAACAGGTGTGTGATAAATATGATTTTTTGTTTTCACTGAAAAGGGACCAACATGTAGAATAATTAAATGGTATCTTTAAATTAAAATCAGATTATTTAGGAGTAACAGTAAATTTGGTGGTGAATTCCGAACTGTAAAAAATTGATAAATTAATTCAACTGGACATTGAATTTAAAATAATGCCCAGCAATGCATTAAAAGGTAATGTATTAAAAGCCTTGTTTTCTGGTGTGCTATAAAAAATGTGCCACACATGTTTTCAGGAGAGGGTGGCTAGGAATAACCACACTTTTCAGTCTCGGTGTCTCCTTTGTGGGAGAAGAAGAGGTTATGCTGCAGCATAGTAAGGATTTAGCCCAGCTGCTAACTCTAAACTGTAAAGGAACACAAGAATCAGATAAGCTTTGGCCACCAGTTCCTTTAATGGAACATGTTCTGTCTGCAACTGGTAGAATAATTTTTCTAACTTTTCTTCTATACATTTGCTCTCAAGTCAATACAAGGAGCTTAGGATCAAATGGTTCTTGACATATTAAAGGGATCTTTATGATTCTAAGGGACCATTCTATATTAGAATCTGTTGTTTATGTCAGTCATGTTCTTGGTCATTCCAGCACAGAACAGAAAAGTCAAGTAAAGCTGTACCTTTATAGTAGCTAGTGCTACTTCCATTATTGCACACTGCCTCAGCGTCAGCTTCGGGCGTCCTCTCGAATCACATGGTCCTGCAAAGCAAGTTAGCACTGCGGTTGATTTTGAAAGAGAGAGTATTGTGGCCTGTCTATTCTTGGAAAAACTAATAAACAAAACCTCTGCCAAATGCCCCCCAAGCCCCTATGGTTAACAGAGATTAATTCAACTTCAGATTTCCTTTACAACAAATTATAACCTCGAGCAATCATGTTGTTTCTTGAAAACATAGATTGTAGGGAAGAAGAACCAATGTTTAATACCGAGCATCGCTGTAGCTTTATTCTTTTCCTATGATGTATTATTTCTCTGTTCTAGGGGGCAGGAAAAAGGTTAAATTTTAGATTTAAATAATTATATTACATGATACTGAAAGAATTCATTTTATAAATGAACCTGACAGTTTAACTAATGTTTGTTAATGTCTCTTTTCAAAAAAAATCCAGGGTTTCCTGTTAGAACATAAGTTAAATAGTCATAAAGTGACTATACTCCTGTGAAACCTCTGTCTAAAACAAGCATCTTGTGATTTACTTAGGCAACACTTTACATCCTCTAGCAAACTGAACAATTATTCATAGAAGCACAAATTACCACATTTCTGCCCAAATCTGAATCTGATGGCAAAATTGATTGGCGAACAACTGACATCAGTATCAAATGTCTAAGCTCTTCATGAATCTATTATGGTCTTTAGTAATGCAGCGCTGATGAGTTTATTGTAGAAGGACGTGCTGTGTTTCAACACATGCCATAAATAATAGACAGAAAAAGATTACTAATGTTCCCACCTTTTGAGTTTTTCAGAATGGGTTCCAGAAGGGAACACAAAGATCTTACAATTATTTTTTTTGGTGATGTTTAATACTTATAAGGCCTATATAAATTTGCTTATAAGGCCTATATAAGGCCTTGTGCAACATGGGAATGACATCTTCTTGACCCATCCAGTGATCACACTTTACCATATAAGCATACAGTCTTTATTCTTAATTTGGTTTTGATGAGACTGTAAAATCACTGCTCACCTATGAAGAGTTACTGCCATATTCAATCTTATTATAGTAAATAAGCACAAAAATGAGGCCTGAGGCTTGGCCTCATAGTCACGAATATTTCATCTATTTTTTTCATAAGAGACAGCCATTCACAGCTTCATTGGCTCCATTACCTTGAGTTTTGACAGTTGTCCAAGGTCTTTGGCTGCACTGAATATCATCTGGGGCCCCTGTAATCACATTGAAAATTCAGGAAACAAACTCACTACAGTGTATTTGCCTTTTATGTCAACATGATCTTATTTTCTGCTAGGACATTAGCCAAAGTCACTGTTTTGCAAAGCTAAATGAAAATTTCAATTACACATGAGACATATTTTCGTTCAGTTGATAAGGCCAAGTAGTTGAATGCCTGCAGCATGATTCCCTCCAGTATCCTATACTTGATACAAACATTGCATATTCTGTTCGTAGTGGTTTAGTGTGCTCCTGTCTGCTCTCGTTTTGTATTTAATATTTTTAAGCTACGTCTAGGATTGTTCTTATGCAATGTGTCAGTAAGATATGTGTCCATAATCATAGCTCTCAGGTGCTATGCTAACATAAATAATCATAACAGGAAGTGAGCAGCCCTGAGGAGCCTGCAAAAGCTTAACTGTCTACAGTGAAATCCTCAGTTGAGTAACACACAGCGTAACAGCGTGCTATTAAGCCAAAGCCATTATTTTTAAGAAAAGATACCAAAGTGTTATGAAGTTAAACCAAGATTTTAAAATGGCCAAATCCTGGCATGATACCAAAGGCCAACACCTACGTTTGTCTTAGACAAACAGAATCCTACTATAATTCCATGCTTCACGTTTTTTATTACAATTACTCCAAGAAATAGAATTACTAGTACAGTTACCTGGCAGTTCAGCAAGACACAGTTCTATGGCAATGTCAAGACTAGCTTGTCATAAAGATGGGGAATTTATTTTAGACAAGATTGAAAACAAGAAGAATTAACATTTATGTTATCTCAGTCCCTCAAAAAAGTAAAGAACAATTAAAAAAAATGCACTCCAAGCCAGGCTCTTTTCCCTTCATCCTTAGAATCAGATTTTACTGGTGCTCTCAGCTCTGTCACCATGCAGGATTTGCGTCAGGCCATCACCCACACTGGTCTGGTGTGTAGCAGCAACACTTTCTGTATTAACTTAGAGTTTCTTTCCCTCTTTTTGTCAGGCTGTAAACGTAGTCCTGCCCAAAAAGGACCTCCTATCAAGTCTGCTCTTAAAATACCCCAAAACATTAGAGCTAAAATTGGCTTAAGCTTCCTGATATTAAGAGCTGCCTCAAGATGAGGAATGGCACAGCAGGCAGGACTGCAGAATAGGATGGAGCATTCCTGGCTTTCTGGGAGCTGCAAAATGGGAGTCATGGAATTCCTAGTGCAACTGGGAAGGGCAAGGAACACTCTTGATGTTACTGTGAATGACGGAGTCAAGACAAATCAAACTTAAAGCTGTTACATGAAAGTACACTACAAAGTCAGCGATTGACCTTCTTTTATGCTGCAGTCATAAAAATTCCTCTGAGTTGGATCAGGCAGCGTATGAAAGAGCAAGGTCCTCCTCACCAGCTACAGAAGAGCAACCTAGCTATGCTACTTTGCAACACGAGAGCAGCACGCTGCACACAGTCAGTACATTATTCCTGCTGGTCGCAGTGCAGAACAGGATAGCATCAGCCCCCTTGGCAAACACCTGATTCAGCACATCAGTACAACCCTTCATTGCGCGTGTGAGCTGCCGCTGGGACACTTACGGTTTGGTCCGTCAGTGGTGGAAGCACAATTTGTTTTTCTATTTTGTTCAAGACTAACTTCCATAGTTCTTTTAAAACTCGTTTCAGAACTGTCTTCTCACAGATTTTCGCAGAGATACTTAAACTGGAATAAAACAAAACACAAACCAGTCTTCAAAACTAGCATTAAGACTTCAGACGTGCTGTACCGCTATATGCTCAGATTAATGGCCATTAGGGTTTAGCTTTGCTTTATCAATAAGGATGTATCAATGGCTTAGTTGTTTTGCAACAGTATCAGTAAATATTTTTGATAAAAAAAAAAGACTTGCAGATTCATGTAAATCTCCACTATTGCATTTATTGCTTAAAAGATTACTGATACATATTTATCAAAAATGCAAAATGATAATGAGTTACAAAGTTTGATAGATATTAGAATTTAGTGCTCCCAAGCCCCTAAATTAAAGTTTTGGTGTATAATTTGTTTATGTCTTAAAAACAAAACCCCAAATTTCTCCCTTATTTTACATTTCTACTGTGATGTAGAACTAGGTGTTGATAGCTACTGCAAATTCAGGGCTACCATTTGGAAGTATTTATTTCTATATACTAGCATATCCATGCAATCATACTATCTATTACTGGTGGTAAAACTAAATTTTTGGAGGACCTATAATAGATTCTTTTTCTTTCTTTAACAGTATAGTCATAAATCACCTTGTATGTATTGTCAGGAATAACTAGTGGATGAAGACAGTGCTGCAGTTTTCAGGCACAGGAAAAAATATTTCAAAATAATACAACACAAATGCATATGTAGGGAATTTTACAGAATTATGTCTAATCTATTAATGTTAAAAATATTTTAAAGTCATTATACATATAACATCATGCCAAATATGCCAATTCATATTCTTGCTACTCTTAGCACATAAATAAAAGCATAATTAAGAAATAATTATTAATATTACATCTTTATAATGCTATTAAAATATATGCTTGTAAGAAAGATGATATTCCCTAGCAGTGAGTTTTTTTTTAAATTTCACATCTTTATTATCTGTGCATGGGTTTAGCATCTCCTAAAATTAAATTTAACATTCCTGTGGCAAGGAATATTTTCTATTCAGACAGCAATTTAAACCCCGTTTTTTGTTTCCATTAGGTCATTATTCAATTAAATCTCAGATATGCTACGAAGATGGCTTTGAGAAATGACAATTTGAAATCGAACCTGACAGGCAAAAGTCAGCTTATCCAGTTTTCAAACGATGAGCTTAGGATAGCACATGTAATTGGCCTTCAAGACTTGTGTGAGGAGTAAACATCTTAACTCAAAGATAACTAAAATTTAAAACCATGCTCCTTGAAAGCAACACATATACCTCTTGTAACTTAACACATACGACTAGGTAGATTGCTCAAAATAAAAGGCTGACATATAGATAAAACAGCTAAAATTTTTTTTCCAGGTTAGGAATCCCGGCACTGCACTTGACAGTGTTGCAAAAACAGTCAAATCTTATCAAGTGCATTAAATAAGCATTTGCCCATTGCCAGCTGTCATTGAAATTCATGTAATTGCCAAAGCCCTCAAAAATGAAGCCTAGAAAAATTTAATACCCAAAGAAAACTCAAAATCCCCTGCAATTCCCTCCCCTCCCCTTTATGCCAATGACTTTTAGTCTTTGGCTATGCACATGTACAGTTGGGATATGTGATTCTACTTGTGTTTCTAGGGTAGCAAGCCCATCAGTTCCATTTTTAAAAACAAGAAGAATGGGAAGTAATGCCCTGGAGAAAGAAAAGGCAGTTATAAATCAATTCTTGAAATCAGCCTTTGACTTGGGTCTTACTAGTCCCAGCATCAGAAGCCCAGAGAATTATTCTCCGTCTCCACTAATTCACTAGGTCACTAAATTCAAAACAGAGTCTTACTGATCACAGATGCGTAGCAGCTTGTCAAAAGCATAAAAACAACCCTTTGTGGAAATCCAGGACTCTGAAGAAGTTTCGTTTGGGCCTGCGGGCCACCACCAGTAACACCAGATAATCATAAAGTGAAGTGTGGAGTAACACGGTTTGTACAACTTTACAACGCAGAAGACAAGGAAAGGCTCCTTGGCACCTCCCAGAGTATGTTCTGTTTAATGGGAAAGAATCTGTGGGCGTTGGTCAGGGTGAAAATGTTTGTCCAGGGATGAGAAAGAAGGCAGAGCTGGAAGGACACAGACCTCAGAGGATGCTGGGAAAACTGAACCTATTCTGCTGCCTCATAAACATTCCAGACAGGGGCTTTGCAAGACAGGCATGGCAGGCATCCTGCAGACACGGGCTCTGCATCAAACGTAATGGCTTCTGGAAGCCACAGGCTTCCCTGAACCTGCTTTCTGCCAGGCTCAGACCCTTCTTCATCTTCTCAGCACAGCTCCAGCCTAACCCCAGTCCTGCCCAGCCACTTCCTCCTGGTTATGCCGCTTCTCCGCCTCAAGCAAGATTCTCCCTCAGCACACCTTTTCCACCTTCCCTGTGAAAACGTCTGATTAGAAGAAATACGCATAAGGAACCAACAGACTGAAGGGTATGTAACTCGTGTGTGTCACTGGAGACCTGAAGCACAGGATCAGCATCATGCTGCTTGTTCTCACAGTCACTTCCAGTGAAAGGCCACTGGTGTTTCAGAAGTACCAGTAATGACATGACCAAGGACAGTGATGTGCTTATAGATGTGACTGTGCCTGCACATGGCCTTTCAGAACAGCTGATCCTGACACTGCTGGTATGATAAGAAGACAAGATATCCTTACATAGTTTTACAGAACTATTTCAAATCTAGCTTTTTAGCGACTGAAAAAAATGTAGCTGCTCTGTAAATCTTGAAATGATGACCAGGTTTTTGGGATCACAGAAGTGCATATTAATAAGTAGGGGGACATTCAGTGCCAGCCTAGAACAAATGCCAGACAATTTCAGAATAGGGAATTTACTCTTGTTCTTCTGTTCAGTAAAGTTATCTTTATATGGCAGCTTTTATAAAAGCACAGTATTCGGCACACGTGAGTGTTACAAATATTAAAAATACTAGAGCATTTCCAGGTATTAATGATGCTTCAGGGTAAAACCAGGTGTGCCTGACTGCAGCATCCCGTTGCTAATCTGCCACACAAACCCATCGCCACACTTACGTTTTGTCCAGGAAATCCATGAGAGGCCGAAGCACAATCTCGGCATCAATGGCCGCGCTGTTCTTGTTGGCTGCTGCATTCCCGTTTCCTCTCATTTGATTCAGTTCATTGCTCATTTGTCTTACACAATCTTCAATAATAAATTGGAAACTACAGGGTGGGAAAAAAAAAGAGAATGAAAGCATTCTGGGATAGAAACCAACATTTATGCATGCAAAATGCATCAGGTTCTTCAACAAGATTTAAATCTTTTCTGCAATGATGGAAAGTTCACAAACGCAAGATACTGCAGGTGTTACAGACTGGAAATAACTCTTCCTAAGGATTATAGCTCATATAACTAATTCACATGCTGTTTTGATCCCCCTCCCCACCTCGTTTTCGTTCTGTCATTATGCTTTTCTTTCCCTCACAGGGGTGCCAGGTAATTATTTTCTGAAAGCAATAGATGTATCAGAATCTGTAGTTTAGGGTATGACTGATTACCAGCTAGAAAGAACTTCTTAAGATTTTAGTTCTGGTGTGGAAGGACAAGAGGAACAGATGACTATAAATTATTTTTCTCTTGAGGGTTAATATGAACCAAGCTTTGATATTCTTGAGAAAAATAGAAAACTTCTACTGATTTTGCCCTGTTTGGCTCAATTTGATTTTTTTCCCCGAGTTTCACACAGAGTCAGTGCTACCAGAAGCTTTGCTTACTTCTTTGCAGCTATATGGAGCTAAAACATTTGGACTGTTTAAAATATTCTTTCACAAAAAAACCCCCAACACTAAGAAGTAGTTAGACTCTTCCTCCTGGAAGGAATCTTTTTCACTCCAAGGTGAGTGCAAACAAATTCTTGCTCCTCATGTTGTGTCTGTTCAGCTTTTCTGCAAACTGTTCTGTTTCTAACTGATCTGGTTAAGCAACGTGTCCGACAGTCTTGTAGTGTCATTGATGTGATACAGTCTTCAGTCAATACATGTTAACAATGCAGAAGAGCAGTTAATCGGAGTCAACAGTTCAGAGGCAGAGTAAGGCTCTACACACACGGTAATTTGGTTTATGAATTGGTTTATGATAAATTGAACTGGTTTAGGATTAGTTTACGAACAGAAATGCAAAACAGAGGCCATAAATATACCAGGCCTATTAATGTGAAAAGATAAATGTCAAAGATTAACTTGAGAAAAGTGAAAGAGAATTTACTATGAGAGAAAAGAAACGTTATAATTAGGCAGTCATCTCTGTTCCACAGCTACATGGCTAATCATAAAAAGAGAGCACAAATCTCCATGTGAAAATACCGGAAAAATTGGAAACTTTTCCAAGTACACTTGATGCATACTTGCCTACACACTTCGAAGCCCTAGATAAAATCAGCTTGAAGCCGCTATTGAAGCTGCTCATGTAAATCCTTGGGATCAGCCCCTCCAATAAAAGCCAAAATAATGCATTGGTTTTTCTTGACATTAGCTGTCCATCTAACATTGTTAACTTCACAACCCCAGCAATAAACTGACCCGAGAGGAATGTTCTAGCTCTCTGGAGCATACCCTAAATTGAGCTATTCCTGGGTTTTGTTTTGCAGAAACCTAGTTGGCTCATTCAGAAAGAAGCCCTGGAAAGAATAATATTCACGCACTGTCAGTGATCAGCGAACGAGGAGCTGGGAGCAAAAACCAAGACAGTGTGAGAAACTAAGCACACTCAGAAAAAGCCAACACTGTCCACTCAAACGGTTCATTGACGGATTAAATAAGCAACTACAGACTTTGCTTAATGAATACCACTAATCCCTCTTTCTTAGATTCCTGTCTAATTTGAAGCAAAAATAACTTGCAGCCTCTTACAGCACAGGCATTGCTGGCACAGCACCATACTCTTACTCAAGGCTGCAGTGTGCACTCTGATTAATGAAAGATTTTGAGAGTAGGCCTCAGCAGACAATTTCTGCAGAGCCACAGGCAAGCAAATGACCCAAGAAGGCCATTCACAGTGACCATGTGAAGCAGGCTAAATATAGGCAGACATCCCTGGTTGAAGCAGGCCACTTGGAAAAAGCTGTCGATCTCAGGAAGCAACATAAACATGGTCAGAGAGAAAAGTTTAACACAGCATCAGGCAAGAACAAACCAGCAATTTTTGTTTTCTAAAAAGCAGAAGTGAAGTCATTAGCATCATCTCTGTAACACATTCATGCTCACAGACCATACTGTTTTCTTTAGTGAGGTTACTGCTGCGTGTTTCAGAGTCTAAGCACACACGTACCCCCCCTTCATGAGGGCAGAGGCAAGCTGTACCTCCCGACATCCAAACAACCACCCAGACCTAATCAGCATGGCAGATTTTGAACATGGATCTCTCTCTAAGGTTTGCAGTAAAATAGGTTTGTTACCTTGTAGCAAATGTTACGCTGAGGTTCATCCAATACATTGCTAAGTTTCACCTGAAGTTCTTTTAGAACAACACTAGCTTCAGGATCCAACTGCAAAGAGATAAGTAATGTTATATTTCACTTACACACTATGTTTTTGGTTTTCCATTACAATTAATGAATTAGGAATCATGTGCAATGATACACTGCATTATGGAAAACCAAATGTGGAAACACCTGTTACAACCCAGGACTGCTTTAACAGGCCTAAAAGTCCAACTACCATTTAAAGGAAAATATTTGATTGTAATAGTGAAGAATGATATTGTTAGAAATCAAAACTGAGCCATTAAACAACGCCTTCTTTGGGATGGTGAAAATTGTTTTGGCAGTAACAAGAACAGAATTACCATTATCAGGCAACAGTATTCACAAGGCATACCAAGAGAAGGACGCTTGAGAATGTAGTGTTTATGTTATAATACTGCAGATCTTTTAATCTTTTAGGGTTTTTTTTGTACATTTCACCATCACCTGTATTTTTTTTTTTGTGATTTGCGTGGGAAGGATGTTTCCATATTCTGTTATTGCAGTGTAAAAAGTAGAACAGGCAGCACTGGAAAGACGTGGCTTTAAGACTATCCATGCTGCTCTACTGATACAGCATGAGGGAAGGGAATCTATTGAATTTCAGTACTTTTGTGTCTAAAAGCCATTAAGACATACATAATTCAAGCACAGTGCCAACGCATTTTGATGCCACAGCAGAAACAGCTCCCGTACCTCTGGTACAGGTTTGCTAAACATAGGAAAAAGAGAATGCAGGGGAGAAACATAGTTTTACATTTACAGGGACGGGGATCCGTGCATAGATATTTAATCAAAAGGTACTCTGCTCATATCGATCAGCAGTTTGTTTGTTTGCTATGCATTCTTTTCCAAATTAAAAAAAGAGAACTTTTATCTCCTTGAGCTTTCAGCATTAGGAAAAATAGTTACAGTCCATTGTAAGATATGATTGATGATCATCAGGATCAACCAGCTGAATGTGAATTAATAGCTGATGTTTCAGGTCCGTCGGCTATCTACATCACAATATTAGGGATGATTTCAATGATAATCCTCAAATTCCACACTCTGTTCTGCAATAAGGTCAGATATAGCCTCTTCGGATAATTTCAAAGGAAATTGTGCATTTGGAATACAAATCAGGTCTGTCTCTGTGTTTTCGCGTCTTTCAACTGCGTGAGTAGTGTTTAGGGCTTATTCCTCATCTACTGCTTCAGAGTGCTATGGTGCAGTAGGTCAGCTGTCACAGCACGTTGGACGACTTACATGAGACTATACAGGAATTCTCAGGCAAAGTAAAGAAAACCTGAAAACACCCTCAAATGATGTACTGTGTTCTAATCTTAGACCATCATTTCTCTCTTAGAAGTTGTGTATGTTTTAACAGCATAGAAAAGAGTTTTGTTACAGTTTTTGACAAAAATCGGACCAAGGGGAATTTCTATACGTCCCTTAGAAGATATTCAGTGGTGTGTAGCACTTTTCGAATCTGAGAGCTCATATTTTAACACTGTGACTACTTACTGATTTAGTTTTTAATTACTTTGCCTTGAGAGAAGTTCTGATGCTTCTCCAGTTCATGTCTTAGCCCTGGCAGATACACTCTGACTGTTCATACACTAAAAGTGATTATTTTCCTTCATATGAAAAGCAAGGATCAAAAAGGCTAATTTTACTGAAATGTCTATATTAGTTAACAAAGATAGAGTTTACTAACTAAGGCAAAGATTTCTCCAGGAAATACATTTCAATAGGGAATTATACTGCCTCCTTTGGTGGGATACATATGGAATGCAAATTTAAGACCACTAGAATAATAACATTTAACAAATACTGAACACACAAGCATTCACACTGAACATGGTGCACATCAGAGAAAGCACAAAAATACCAGGCAGACAGACAGAAGACTCAAATTTCTTCCCAGGTCATGCACAAGCTAAAGCATCATCTTGTTACTGAGACTACAAAGGCCAATGTAGTTTACTTCTATCAGAGGTTATTGTGATAACCAGAAAACACAATATATCTACCTAAATTCACCTGGAATTGGACTTGGTTTGGCCAAAATTGGATTAAATATTAATATCAGATTGTGGACATAAAACACATTATAGAAAGGTGCATGCAAGTGCTAGATGTTTTAGAGGGCTTTGTGCTCACAAATTGCATGAACAAGTTTGTGTGTGCACAGCTGGAGGCATCTGGCAGGACATCCAGCCTTGTGTATACACATGCTCATGCTCTATTAATGCAGTGTCGTAGGGAGGAGTGGAATAATAAAGAGGTATGCGGGCTGATCACCCAGGTGCTAGTCACCTGGTGATGTGGTGACTATGTTAGCAAGAGTTTAAAATGCTATTTTTTTTTGTTTAACTATTGGAAAATATGGCAATTTGAGGTCTCACTAGGACTAAAATGTGCACTTTTCGTTTATTTTACCATGTGCCTTCTGCGTGCTAGTGAGTTCCCAGGGCAAATCAGAGCGTCCTTGACTGGCATCATCCAAATATACCACAGCCCTGACCTGCTTTTTCTTTTTTTTCTGATACGGTACAGCTAAGATGGGAACTGTTACGATGTTCTATACTATGAAATTCTGGTGGACTTCAGAGGCTGGTAAAGATGGTTTTAGGATGGTCTTGTGCAGTGGAGATAAGGTAAGTAGCTTTTCATACCTCTGCACATCACACACACTAACGATTGTGATTTCTCTTCTGTGTATCTTATCTTTTATGCTTAAATTAATCCACTGATTATTTTAATATGATGCCTCACTTAAAAACAAAAACATTTGGAAAAAAAAGAATAATTCAGGGGAGGTAGGAAGAGTAGAGCACTGTCTTCATCTTAAATATTCTAAAAGGCTGTAGTTCACAACATGACTACCCGTGTGTGAAAATATCACCGTTTTGCAAAAACAAGCTCAAAAAGGAATTTTTTTTGGTGCTCTAGAAGGATATATTATTTCAGGAATGGTTTGAACAACTCCTGCTAACTCACGTTATACCAGGTTTGCCTATTCTCCGGAAAGTATTGTGTGAGAAATGCACTATAGCACTGGGCAGTGGTTGGCTAGTGAAGCTGACAAGCTGCAAGACTTGTGCAGGTCGACACCACCAACACTCACTACCTGCGACGGTGACACAGCTCTCGAAACCACTACGTAAAGGAAGTCAGTTTCCCAGTGAGGCACATCAGTTGATGAAGAGATTAATTCATTTATCTAAGGCTTTCTAGTGACCCAAGAAACTTTCTAGGGTTCCACTCACAGCATGTGTGGGCTAGTCTTAAAATATATTAGTACACTGCTTAGGTGTCAAAATCTGGATTTTTTTTAAAGATCAAACTTATTTTGGTAGTGGAAATGTTATTAACCTGTTAATGTGTAAATCATGCTTTTCTACCAATTCTTAATTTGCTTGGCTTTCTTAAGCTTCTGTTATTTTACCATCATCTTAAACAATAGTTAATTTTTAACCACAACAAAACGTACTCATAAATTTGTTGGCGTACTTCATAAGTTCTGTTAATTATAGATTATTAAATGATAATTAGAACTTTGACTTTTTCTGAGCGCTAAACAAAAGCAGAAAAAACTTTTGCTGAACAGCAGAGACAATAAGAAATATTTGAGCATCATTGTTTCCAAATGTTGCCTGTCTAAAACTGTGAAATTTTTATACATACAAGCCTTGGAAAAGAGTTAAAGATCTGATGAATTTGGCTGCTTGCTACATAACGCGTTAGATTGAGTTATTCCGTGCTATAATTTAATGTGTGCTGCTACAGACATAATCGTGTTAACTGCAAATTTGGTGGTGTTTCTGTAGGAAGCTACAGAGATGCAAATTACTTCTGCATGAGTTAAAGGGAACTTCTTTAATTGGAATTCCATTTATCTGCAATTTCACAGGTCTAATTCCTTATAGTTTCCTAATGGGACCACTCAGCTACTTCTGTTCAGAAAACAGTTCTACATACTGCATACACATCTAGGGAAGATATAGGTATTTATCAGATCCGTCACTTTAGTGGTTCTTGTTGTCTCTGATAGACATCATCCTTCCTCCTCCTCCCTACTTGACTATTTTGGTACAGTGAATCGCATTTTGACATGTTTGGCTGCCACTGCTCTAAACACTTGAGCCTGTGACTTAATGGATTTAAAGATGGACACTTCAGAACTATTCTGCTTAAGTCTGGGCTTGTGTCATCCCATCAAAGTCTTTGGGACCACAGATATATTCCTGTAGAAATTCCTAAGCATTACATGGAAAGTTGGAACTGAACTTACTGGAGTGGAAATATGATTTACTTACAATCAATATAATACTGTTGTACATAAACAACCTGCTTCTGCTTTCCACCTTTTCTTTGATGCTAATTGCTGCAGCTCATTTCTGCCATGTTCTGTCATCTGGTGAAAAGCAACACAAGCATTAACTTGTTCTCTTTCTCTTTCATCAGCTTCCAATTTGTCAGACATGAAAAAATGATTTAGTGCAAATGTACGCACTCCTTTTGGACAAAACAAACAGGAGCTAAACTAAAATTCTACATTATGATGATCTGTTCCCGTGATTTTGGACTTGATTTTTAAAAAAGAGACAGTGAATTGGATCTCACTTTACTACTCTTAACTTTATTATGGCAGATCGATCTCATTTATGTAATTTTTTTAAGTACCCTTCCTTCTTGGCTACAATGGAAGAGGAAAGTTAATAAAGAAACTCACATTGTTCAGACTATTTTACTTTAATGGCAGGAAGGCTGAGAGCCCATTTTTTTTCTCTCTTTACAGAGCTCTCTGTGCTCCAATATGCAGTAGGCCCGCTCCGAACAGAGGGACTGCTGCTTGACTGTGGTATTTTGACTGCACAGTTTGAAAGACATACTGCTTACAATGTGACATGGAGGAGATTAACAGCGTTTAATTTTCTCAGAATTAGTTTTGCTTCAACTGAAATAGGTCTCATTATTCTGTTGAAAATCATCTGACTTTTTGTGCCCTCCACAAGCAAAATATTAAACTATTTTCTCCCTGCAAGGAAACTGCTTACAGATTTTATTGCTAGCTTTGTTTCTTACAAGTTCAATAAGGCAAATTGGCCATTAGTGTTTATACTCTTGGAATAGCTAAGGGAATAAGTATTCCAGTTTGAGGACAACATTCTAGGGGCACTTTGATATGGGTGACAAAAAATTGAGCATGAACACACTTTTCTTCAAGAAATTCCCCGAATGAGAAACAAACAAAACTCTGAATTTATTATTTAGATCTTTTTTTTTCTTAGACTATGAATCAGAGATGCATTTAAGGTACCTAACAAAGGGATTTTAGAAAAATTACTCTGAATTCTCTTCAAGGGTTGCATGTTTCACCCCATTCATAGGAAATGTTGCTTTGATACTGTAACACCCTTAATAATTCATCCTCATTAACATCAAAAGGGAAAGCAAAAAGGATGAGAAGTAATGGGAGATTTTGAAAGAAAACAGCTATGAAAAACCCTAATTTTTTTTTTTTACTGTATTTTTTATTATATAAGCTATTGGGAGCAAAAGGAAAACTAGTTTCTTCAGGAAAATGGAATATTTTGAAGATTCAAGAAAACATTCTGATTTGAAAAGAATTTGATAGATACAGACAAAGTGCTACTCAGCTTTCCTATGCCCTTGTCTTCATCAGGATTTATGGACACTTAGCTGTTTTTATGATTCATGACATTCAACATGTAGGATTGGATCCAAGACCTTAATACAAAAGTACTTTGCACAGAACATAAGAGCATGGAAGACAAGATTATTTGTAATATTTGGATGGTGAAAGGGGATTAATAGTAACCACAAAAAACCTAGCCATGTCTGGATGACAAATATATATATTTAAAGTCTGATAATGAAATTTTCAATGACGAGAAGGCTGCAGAAGTTTATTTCATGTTTTCTGAAGCAGGAAGTATTTTTGCCATGGCAGCTTCAAGAAGCTGTTACTAGCTCAACAAAACCTCTTCACCATGGAGTTAATCTGTAGGTTTGTTTGGAAGGTGCTATTCCTTGCATGACTCAGGGGACTATCTCACCTCCACAGTGTCCCAGTGTGGATGTGGAAATATGAAATAATGTATTTTCCAATTCTCTCTATAGTGTGGTCACATTAGATCAAAGTTTTTTGAAACTGTCAAACTACAGTCTCAACAAGAAAAAGCTGATGTAACTTCTTTTTTAAAGCCAGCTACTGATAATAAGGATAGTATATTCACGATCTGAACATCAGTTTTTAACAAGAAGATGGGATTCTATAGCTTGAAAAGATTTTAATTTCTTCATTAGCTTTCAAAAGAGTCAAAGGCTACAATCAGTGAAGTATTGAAGCACATGTTTATGTCCTTTTACTGCTGACAGGACTTCAGGGACTTAAGTCTTCTGAAATATAAAAGAAGATAAAGCTAAGCATGTTCGAGACTGTTGAGTTGCAGCTCTTGGTGAAATGGTGCCAAATCTTGAATACAAGGAGGTCTCAGATACTGAAAAGTGCACATAAAATATGTTTTATAGATTTTTTATTTTTTTTTTTTTAGAAATTGTGAAAGACTTTACACTATCTGCCTAGTAAAACTTTTCAATTTAGAATGTCAACTGAATGCCCAAGCATAGCTCTTTTTGATTTCAGATCATAGGGAATTACACAAATGCATCAATGGAAATTAGTAGGAAACGTGACTGTTCTTATTCTTAGAAAATACGGTCAGGAATAATAAAAGATGCTTACTATCACAAACCTCATAAGAGAATCTCTCTCCTTCTTTCTTCTGCTCAGTGGATTGCAAGTCAAAGGCATTAGACAAAGACATGACACATTACAGACAAAGCACAAAGCACGTATTCTACAAAATTTTCAGATACAGGCAAAACGTACCAATACATAAAAAAGCAAAGTATAGTCCAATACGAACATTAAAATAAAGCTGGCACTACAGATTACAACACAAAACACCCAGTGCTGGTTGAACTTTACAGATCATTAGCATGTTTCTGTGAAATAGCGTTAGGTCTTTCTAGTATTGTCAGGACATTAAATAGGTCTTGTAGTCTTTTTTTTTTTAAAACATTTTTATTTTCTTTGCAAGCAGAAATGAAAGCTGTGACTAGGCTGAAAATGTGATGCTAATGATCTCTAAGGAACTTTGAATGAACCAGGAAACAAATATGACTCACCTCCTTTCCTCCCATGGACTCAAACATTTTCTCAAGCTGGACTCTTAGTTGTTGAATGTTGTTCATCAAGATACAGGGCTACAAAGAGAGCACCAAATGTGAGAATGTGCATGTTATTTTCCTTTTATGTATGAATATGTGTATTTACAGCCTCCAGGCTGAAGACCAGTTCTTCATCAGCCCTATATTCATGCAATTGTGTTTTTTAGAGGAGGATCTCAGGTTCTTGAGCACTGCTGCCTTCCCTTCCTTAATCCAGACTCCTCTTTGCCCTGTCAGCAAACCCACTCAGCCAGTGGCTGCCCGCTACGCCCTTAAGACAGTGTTGCCCCACAGGAAACTGAATACATTCTTCCAACCAGCTGGCAGTTTTCAGATCCCAGTATTTCACATCCTTATATCCCACGTAGTTGCTAGTCATACTTACTACATCTGGTGGATTAATGGAAGTAGTGCGTTATCATCCCTTTGAGAGTCGACACAATGATGGAAGTACTTTGGGAGTGAAAATAGACCGGGGTGGGGGAAAGGGAATGCCAGATTGCTTTCTAGACCCAGT
The DNA here is from genome assembly GCF_009769465.1 of Tauraco erythrolophus. NCBI lineage: Eukaryota > Metazoa > Chordata > Aves > Musophagiformes > Musophagidae > Tauraco > Tauraco erythrolophus. The sequence goes on along the minus strand of NC_141478.1, from coordinate 14,633,929 downwards.
CTTTGCAGAAAACCGTGACAGCACTGTAACCCAGCTAACAGCCGATGCTTAAGTGTTTGAATAAATCAACAGACAGTTCCGTTAATAACAATATTTCAGAAATGTACATTTTGCATTGCTTGAAAAGTTAGTGAATGAATTAGGCAATAGATTTTTGTAAACATATTTTTTTAGTATAAAAATATTGCTGGTTAAGCTCGTTTCTTTGGGCGAACAGAGCCACAGTGTAAAAGACAGCAATTGCTGGATAAATATAAGGTAAAAAGTAAAACATGGATAAAATTAGCTTAGTACAAAATTAAGGAAGAAAGAATCTATTACTAGAATTTCAAGTACTCAGATGACATTATACGTTAGTTTGGTATGCAGGGGAAGCAATAAGACAATACTTGCTAAAAGAGTTTTGGTTGGCCAAGGTCAGTGTGTTCTAGTGCATGACTGGACTGGATTAATTTAGACACTGAATTAATGCATTTCAAAAAAACATATATACTTTTTGAGACAAGAAGGTGATAGAATGATTACAGTGATTGATACTCTTTTGTACCTTTCTAGTTAATAGCATGTTCCAATGTAGTGCTGAAACATGGTGAGATGAGATTTTGGTATTCAAAAGATCAATAATATAGTTTAGCTTTAATTAGTTCTACATTACTCTCAAAGAAATTTGGTGTCAGAGTCCTTCTCAACTGAAGGAAAAAAAAAAAGAAATTTAATCCAACTTCTTAATACTGAAATTACTGCTTCCCAGCAAAGCGTGCTACTTGGCCACCTGCAAAAGAGCTGGCTTTGTATAATGGTTGAAATATCACCTCTCTTCCTGTCTCTTGAAAAACCCCTGTCCAATTTGTTTATCTACCTTCTATTAATTCATCACTAAGACTGTGTCCTCCTCTCCTATCTTCTCCTATCTTCTGACATATTCATTATTCTGGAAATTATCTGCAATATCACAAATAAATGATTATGATTTGTGATGGGGGAACGAGTAGCTGAATGTAACATCTTGGTTCTTTTGTTCAAAACCAGTGCAAGTGCCTGTGGCAATATACTGCAGCTGTGAGCTAAATACTTCATATTGAGGCAGTTTGCAAAGTTTCCTTGGAGGCTAGCAAAGGTTGCTCTTTCAGAGCCTAAGCCTACCTTGGCTCCATGGAAAAAATTCTGTTGCTGCCAGTAAATAGCAGGACCAGAGCTTAAAAACATTCTCATCTTATTTTTTTCATTATCATCTTGTCCTTCAGAATACTCTTTGCAGCAATTTACAGGAATCAGCCAGCCAGATGCAACAACACATAAAAGTGAGTGGCAAGTACAATGCATAAAATGAGGTTTGTTTGTAAACTCTGACAGGAGGTGGAAGATAAGAGGATGTTTTTACATTAGATACATGTCTCTATGAAAAGCACCTTTGGTGTGCTTTTATTTGAACAGCTTTTATGCACATTTTGTAGTGTTGAATAAAAATAGAAAAAGTATTGACTTGAAAAAGAATGCCAATATCTAACTTAAATCATAAAAAGTATTTGTTTTAATCTCTTCTATCACTTGAATGCAGGAGTTGGACTTTTAATATAATTGAAATCACCAGATCAAATGGTCTTTTATTAAGCTAAAAGTATGTATTTCAAAAAAGTAACTTCTGTTAAAAATAGGTTATGTCCCCTAAAGGCATTTGATATAATACTTTATATCATAATGAGGTTAACTCCATCATATTCATCCATTGATCATATTCATCATTTTATAAGGCTGTTATCCAGGGAGTGTTTCTGGCCATCTTGTAAATTTTTTTCTACTTTAATATGGAAATAACTAGAATTCTTAACTAATTCCACCTGTTGCAGCTTTTACACAGCAATGTAAGCAGCTATGAAAACATGCTGACCTTATTAAAAAATAAAGCAAAACAAAAATCCCTTCCTCTGTTCATACTCTTTCTTATACACAAAAGTGATTACATTTTCAAAAAGTACAGTAAGGTCTTTAAAGATAATTTCTGAGGCAGAAACAAACCACAACTTTTTACTCACCACATTTTCTTTATCACAATATGAGCTGAAGTAGTTGGAAATAATTACAGCATACTGAAGCAACACTTTGTTGATAGTCTAGGAGAGGAGAAGAATCTTTTAAATAGTAAATTTAATACTGTAAAAATTAATAATAATAAACACAAAAAGGAGGTTTATATCGATTTTACAGGTGCTTTAGTATATAGTATTTTTTTAGATGTAAGAAACAATCCTGTGAGCATATTTTCAAATTCCGGCACAACAGATGGTGGGTTGTTCTTAATGGAATGCAATCTTCAATAGCAGAGATACTTTAATTTTAGACATACTGGTTTTGAGAAGCATTGAGAGCACTACTCCTTGCAGTGTCCTACATACTTAATGGAATAGTAGCAAGCTCCAAAAATCCTCTAGGGTGACAATGCATAGATTAAAAATATAATGGAGAAACAAGATGAAGGGAGCCCTGTTCAAAGCTTGGCAATGTGAGCTTAGCTTACAATAATCACGTAAATAGGAACTTTGTTTGCAAATGGAAAACTGTTGCAATGGAAGAACAGGAATGAATGTAAATGCAAATTTTTTTAAATCCGTCAGGACTATAATGGAAATCTAAAGCTTGCGAGGAAATGTTACAATCCAAATAGAAAGCTGGCCTAACACAGCTGAGTTTATCAAACGGCAGATGAATAAGAACTACCACCTCGGGGCTTAACCGACAATCCTTGATGCCATACCTTGTGTTTTTCCTTTCCTTGCACGGACTGATTAGGTAACGGTGTTTCACTGAATTGCTCCATCAACAGAATTGTATCAGTGCTTAGTAAGAATAAGAACTGATTGTATAACATATATAAATATGAAATCTCAGAGAGGACAGAACTTCTCAAGCCGATAAATGATTTTGACAAACTAGATGAAGAACAGTCTTAAGCCACAGACAGCATATCTTTCTAAGGGCCTCAGTCAGAGATAGAAGAGATTGATTCTAAACAACTCAGCTTTTAAGCACATGGCAACACAAAGTCACTCTCTCTGAAGCTTAGATGAGATGCACTGATTCTAATTTACCTTTGCAAATCTTCTCATTAAATGAGATAGTGCTTCCGGATTAGGACACTCCAGTTTCCTAATAATCTCAAAGCTTTGATTGAGCTGTGTGAAGACATCAACCACAGAACAAGAGAAGAGGGCATGATCTGACGTTTGCTGAAACTAGACAGAAAACATTCAAAGGAGTTAATATTTGTTCAGAGATCAAAACCGTTTAAATGATTTTGTTACACTTGAAATTCTTCCTAGAGTCATAAAAATTAATAAATAAAATAAATTTTAAAAAAAGTCTCACTGCTAATACTGAGAAATGTGGCTTTTCACATTTCCGTTACTTTCAAACCTCTTGAAAATAAAAACAAAATTCTCTTTCCTGACCTCAGTATCACATCAGAGTTAGTGAAACCTTAGACTGAAGTCTATGGGGAATTTAGGCAGATGGAATTAAGCAGGGATTTGTCCCTAAGGTTATCTTCCAAGAACCCTTACTGGCTGCATATCTTATGAGGTCTAAACAAGGATACTGTGGGACCCAATTGCACTTCTGGTTTTGGCAATAGTAACTGTCTTAATACTTTCTTTATTCTTTTATTTAAAACGGTAAACACTCACCCCATCTTTCTTGTCTCTTTCTAGTGCTCCATGAAGAAATTCCATTGAGACATCCTCATTTTCATCCAGCCACTGGATGACAATGGTTCAAACCACCTGAAAATTAAAACAACTTTGCAAAGCAATTAAGTACATTTCATAAAGACCTGGAGAGGACAGATGCCATACCACCCAGCAGTTTGGCATCTTGTGTCTTTACTTCTGTCTAGTTGCTGAAAAGTCTTATCATCCTAGGAAAAATTTGTCACCAGAGACACTGTGTCTACTAAAGGTCTTTCAGGCTTTCACTTTCACAATACTCTAACTGGTCTACCCCAGTGATGTAAAATCAGCAGTAGCCATCAGAGAAACGTGTCCATGTTTTGCGGTTGATCATGGTCTGCACATTTTTTAAATTTTAGAATGTTCCTTTTGTCAATATTTGTTCTTTATTAATATTTTTTTTGTATGTGAAATAACTTAGAGAAAATTTTGCTTTAATAAAACATCAGCGATGTTTTATTTTTCTTTATTTAAAAAAAATTAAAGCAATAACAGGCCCCAAACCATCTTGGCAAATCAGAATACTTGCAGAAGATTAAAGAATGAGGTTAAGGATAGCTCATATAGAAGGACAGGACTAGATGTATCAATTGCAGGAAGAAATATAAACAGGAAGAAATATAAACAGCAGCTGGATATTAACACAATGCAGTAAGAATAATTTCATTAGGAAATCCCATTAGCACTGTATCTTTATCCAAGTTTGAGTATGAAACAAATGCAGGGGCCTGTAACTAATACTGCTGCTGTTCGCATATTTCATACTCTACTCAGGCATTTCTGATCAAAATATTTCGTCACCTATGGAAAGCTGCAGTTACAACTGTTGGATAAAGAGTCCTGTGAAATAGCTAATAGCACTTTTAATGTCTGGACTGTTTCATTTGGCAGAATGAAGAATTAAAAAGGAGGAATTGTGAAAAGCAAAGAGTTGTCAGTGCTACACACCTTGAGATCTTGCACAAACTTGAGCATAAATATTTGACCAAAATAAACCTTGCACCGAGCCCCAACTCATGGGAGCCTTCTCTATACGCTACTTACAGAGAGTATTCAGGCACCGCATCCTTGAAAGCAGAGAGTTCCTGCACATATTCGTTATAAAACCATTTCACTTTGAAGTGTAAATTCATATAATCTGTGCTTTTGCATAACCGCTGTTTTTCATGTTCTGTAATAGAATGAGTTGAAATAAAAACATTTAATAGCATTCTAAGAGTAAAGAATGCACTTGTGACGTGATAATAGAGTACTCGATTTTAAAGCACAATTAAGTGCTTTAAGAGTACTACGGATTCTCCCTAGCATAATATCATCAGTTATTAGCCTTAAGCAGAACCACAGAGAGAAAGATGTATGCATCCTGTCATGATTCATACTTTCTACAGACCTGAGAAATCTTATTTTTTTATTCTGGTAGGAGTTTTTCCACAATCTATGATTGCAGACATCTAGATAATCAAACATTTGCTCAATAAAAGGTAGTTCTTACAAGTGACGCCGGTCTTTGACTGAGAACAATTATTGGTATCGAATTCACTGCACATCTACTGCTTTAGTCATTATTTCAGAAAGTCCGTCTTATGTTGCATCCCAACCGAGTGGAATTTCTGAAACAAATAGCTTTTTTTCATTCCAGGGTTGCATGGATGAGTTATTAGATTGTGCGATGCCACTTAAGAATGTTTGCTGTAGTATCACAAACCAAGCAAATGCTTATTTCAGTTTTGGAAATGAGCTGCTACCAACGATGGGCAAGCTTGTCCAGAAGGGTACAACTTATACAATACTACTCATTTCTATTTTCTCTTTTAAGTTAAGATCTAAATTATAACACATTAGAAATGAGCGCAAAAGTCATTAATGAATAATTACATTTTTTTCTCCAGGCTATTATACCTTGGAAAGAATATTTCAAGAGAGTCACCTAGGCTATTACTTGTAGCTACGTATAAGTGAAAAATGCATCCTCAATTCCAAATATTAACCTATGAGAACATCAGAAAATACTTCACATGGCCTACAAAGTAATTTTGTATCCACACATATCACCTCGTCAGTTTATGTAAACCAAAGAACAGAGAAAAAAGGTGCCCATATGATTCGGTCCATGGTAATTTTAACTGGATGATGCTAGATGAGTTTATCCACAGTAACTATGGATTTTGGTTAGAAAGCACAAGAACATCACACTGTAGGCATTCTACATTTAGATTAGGGCCCATGGATTGCTTTCTTAATTTCTGAAAAACTTGCACAAGTTAATGCAAATGTGAGACAACACAGGATACATGTATGCAGTTTGGAGATCTGTGTCTTTCTTCCTGGAAGGAAAGCTAGTACCATGTTTTCCTATACAGGCATATCCATTTTGGAATTTCTGGAAGGCAGATGCAGTAGCTGCACAATACAAATCTTTCTAAAAGAGTCTGCTCTTGCTTTGCAAAATTGTTGTGACGCTGAGTCAGCCTTGAACTAAACCTGCCAATTGTATGCTGTGCAAATGTGCTCAGCAGGGATGAAGATAGAAATACAAGACCTTTCTCATAATTGATTCTAGATAAACAGAATCTCCAGTATAGTAAACCTATTTTTTTTTTGTGCTGCTGCTTTTATGAAACGTTCCTTGTAGTGCAGCATATTTTTATAAGATTCTATTAATTTACTGAGTTTCATAACAAGGACATATGCAGTTCCCATTAGTGAAAATGGCAAATTATTCTCTATTACTGCATCATGAATCAGTGAAAAACTTGATAACATTTCTGTAAAATTAGTAAACTGTAATCTGTGTGTACAGGGCACTTTAGCTGCTTTTATCTGTTGCAGTTGTAGTAAGAGCATCTTTTTTTACAGTATTGCTTACAGTGAGGGTTTTTTTAATGTCTCCTTAGCGGCAATGCTCTAGCACACACGTGCTTTCCGAAGGTTTGCAGTAATAGACATCGTAACCTGCAACTACAATGAAAACTGTATGAAGAGTTGTTCCATCTCAGTTGTACAAATTACAGTTACAAGAACACTTTAAGAAGATTTCCAGTAAGGAATGGTACTGAGGAAAAATTAAAAATCTTCTGTCCAGCTGCTGTTTGTGTAACCAAGAAAAATGAGAGATTTTAAAAGACTATTATGTGGAATGCAATGTGTTTGGTGTGTGATGAAATCAGCCACTGGACCTGGTGACACTGTATCTAGCATGTAATTTAATTGCAGACAGTTGTTCTTTTACAGAAAAAGTATAGAGAGACATTGTAGGAGGACTACCTCCAAGGTACTTTCCTCAGAGACCTGTGACCAACAACAATATTGTGGAATCATGTTTGATTTCTTGCTCATTTTCCCAGCAATTGCTAAGGAAAGCTGAGAAGGATATCTTAAGGCAGCAAACAAAAAGAAACTGCTATTGTTTTGGTCTGATGTTTGTACTGTCATAGCATTTTGTCAATAAAGTCATAATGATGATTTATTAAGCAGAACCACCTACATGACACTAAAGACATAATGTCATTTAACAAACTGGAATAGAATCCTGTTCATTAAGAATCCTTTTTCCTGTTTAACCTTGAGGTAGTAATAACATCACTCTCAGTATCCAAGTATCCATGTAATTTTTGTTACAATATTAGTTACTATAAAAAAAAGGGTAATCTAACAACCTTCATAAAAGATGAACATTTTAAATATTCAGGTAATCACTTCGATCTTTTGTTCAACTCTAATTTTCCCTTGTGTGGGTACAAAAACTGAGAGTAATGTTTTTTTCTACAGCAGTTTGCTAGCCACTGTTCAACATACAGTTAAACTGCTTGAAGGATTCTAATGAGGTCATTTTAAAGAATATTTCTAATCCTTATGAACAAGAACTGCAAGAAGGAAATTTGCCTCTAAAAATGAACAAATTTGACTAGATATACATAAATTATATGAATAGCTAACAAAAAAAAAGCTTGTTCAGTTCCCAGGCTTTAAAGATATGTTTCAGAGATGAATAACTATTACAAAGACTATTTGTGTAGCAAATTAGTTATATCACAATCAGTTCGTTTGACTGTTACATACATGCTATTGCACTGCAGTTTATTAAAATGGAAATGACTGATACTAAGCATAAGGGAATTGTGTGTGGATTAACTGCAAAATATCCCATTTAAACTCAGATGCTATTTTCAACCATCCTGACATAATTCCATATTATTTGCAATATTTACCAATCATTCTAGAGACTACCAGCTGCATATTTTGTCTGTTTGTTTCAGAACTGCTGTTTCAGAAAACTACTGTTTCCAAACTTCGAGTTGTTTAGTTGGGAATATATGCACGGCACAAAACCGAGCACGGCTAGTGGAAGACCTCTTAAGCAAGTCCTCTGAGGAATGATACTGAGTACGGATTGGTATTCCTGCCTCTGAATCACTGTGGGCTCATCACACCAGTATGATGCACCTCTGTTTTGGGTACTTGATTCCAGTGCGACTTCCTACAGTACAGGAGTTGGTTGCTATGTCGTTGCCTCTTTTGACGTGGGAATTATGCTTATAGTGCTCTAGACTCAATTCCTGTACCGCTGAAGTGAATTGCAGGACTCTAATTGAATGGAACATATTGGATCAGGCCACAAATGAAGAGAAATGTAAACTCAAACAAAGTTCATAACCGATTTAGAAGGAAACATTGCATTCTACTAGACATCTCATCCCAAGGTTCTTGTACTTTGCTAAAGGCAATGGAAGTCACTGATTATTAACTGAAATACAGAGCAGGACACACTAATTGATAATTATGTATCATTTACATTGATTTTGATCATGTGAAATACTACTGACTTTCTGAAAGGGCTCTTTGTGCCAAGATAAATATCATAAACTGAAAAACTTCTGTCATTACCTCCTCTTTTGGATTGCACTTACAACTGATGTAGAACTAAAGAACCGCCCTAATTCTCCTTCTAAAAATAAATTGCGTCTTCTATGTATTCAGTCTTTCTCTACATTTGTTTGGAAAATTTTCATCAAAATATCTTTGAACACCTCAGAAACAATAATGGATTGAACCTCCAAGATCTCTGTGAGATGACTCAGCTGTGCTATTCACATTTTACAAATGGAAACTGAGGTATAGAGAGATCAAGGGAATTTACTAAGGGAACATGTATAAATTATGAAAGGCAGTGTAGACTTTGTTCAAAGATTTCTTAACTAGAGAGTCATATTTCCTTACTGAACAGACACCAGGGAAAGGAAGGCAGACTCTCAGTCTGAATTGTGAGAAAAAATGGATTTACTGTTCTTTTTTGTCTTGCCCGCAGTGGAAGGAGGCTAATCAATCCTTGACTTAATGCAGTGCACTTTAAAAGCTGATGTGACATTGCCCTTTGTATCCAAGGAAGAGCTCTTAAAGCAAGAGGCCATTTGCTCAGCGTGCTCTGCTCTGCTTCACGTTTCGCAGCAGGTACAAAGCCAGTTCAAGGCCACCTGCTTAGCATCTAAAGGCACAGCTGGAGAGGTAAACTGCTTAGGGGAACTCCAAGGGCATCAAATACCAATGTTACAGGCTCTCTCAGAGATGCAACACGTAATATCATAAAGGATGTGTGAACCTGCTGCAAACAACCCTATTTTCTACTACAAAACACTGCCATTTTTTACCCACTGTGCTATATTGCCTAAACATTTCAAATTACTTCAGGCAAATTAACTTTGATATCTTCTTAACATTGCTGAGATTCTTTTTTTACTCCTTATTGAAAATTTAGCATATTAGTCTCATCAATTAAATACTACTGCACAGCCAAGTACTTCCAGAAAATTTCCAGAAAACTGGAGGGGTATATCACCAACTCAAGATGCAAGATATGTAGCCTGATGAAGCATAAACTTGCTCGTCTTGCTTGCAACTAAGACAAAGAAAAATGCCAGTACAGCAAATAATTTAATAAGATCAACCTCAGTATAGCTTTTACCCTTCAGTATCACATTGGAGTGAAATTTACGTACCATGAAAGCTAAACAGATCAATAATATTCAAAGAACAAACACTCAGAGACAAATTCTGTCTTTGGATATACATGGCTACTATTGATTACAGAGGAAATAAGCACTTGCTTCAAGGACTGAAACAAATGAACGTGCTCTTTTACTGTTAGTGGAATTTGTACATGAATTGACCATGGAAAGCCTAAGGAAATGCAAGCTATGAATGGAGCAGAAGAAACAATCCATCCTATCTGATACGAGACTCGTGATGATGATTAAAGCCCTGGTTCTGAAGAATATGTACCTTGTACTGAAGTTGCAACATTTATTCAAAGTAATCACATTATCAGAAAAGTAATAAAAGAGGAAAAGTAATGCAAGAGGAAAAGTAATGCTGGTATATGAATCCAGTTTATATTGATTTTGGCTTTCATAAATCTCTAATATGTACAAAAATTGCAAAATAAAGACAGACTATACATACTCCTTGGAAACCACTGCTTCTCAGAAACATCACTTAATTAAATGCTATATTGTAATGCTTGAATGTGGGAGGAAAAAGAGAATTAAGGTAATAAAGGCAACCTTAATTTTATTGGGTCTTAACTGCTGAATACTCAGCTTTGCAACTTCAGTGTTATTTTTATGTCAGGTTACCTTCATCTACTTATTGTTTCATTTTTTTAAAAAATGTATCTTTCCATAAAGGAAACATTTAGACCTGATTCTTTGACTTGTCACAAGAGTGTAAAGTGAGCTCAAAGCATTATCGAAGAGGCATGTGAGCATTTTATAAGCATTAGTAGAACGAAGTACAGAACAGGAATAATCAGGCAGCAAGATAAATGAGGTTGCACTTTAACAATCACCTGTGTTGTATCTGGATCCACCTGTAAAGCAGAAGCAAAGGCAAAAAGACAGAGGTATTCTCTAATTGTTGCACAGCAAAATGCACTTAAAGCTTATTAAAAGATAATGTAGAAACAAGCAGTTTTAATGGATTTAGCCTGTTCTCCTGGGGTGCTGGGACCAGTATCAAATGTTTAGTTTAGAACTAGAAACAAGAGGGAAATTATTTTTCTGGGCTGAGATACCTAATAAATGACAGAGGAAGTCTTTACTGCCCCTTGGTATAAAACAGCTCTCTGCCTGCTCCTATAGGCGACATACAGCCCCTTCAGCTGAACATAACGCTTCTCCCTTACTCACATACTCAACTCCTTGGCTTGTGGAAAGGACTGGGCCATGTGAGCTATAAATAACCTCTAATTATAAATCAATGTAGGTTCATTTAAAGCATCATTTACAGTCTAATAACCTATCTAGCATGGTAGTACTAGTGTATGTTGACTAGCAAAATTGCCTTGCTCACAATTAGGGAATGCTGGAAAAGTTATACATTTCACAATCAGTGACTGCCTGGGTAAGAGCTAATAACAATGTTTCAGAACAAGATTAATGTTCAGTGGTTAAAAGAAGATTAAATAAGGCCAGAGCTTTCTTTATTAAATATGCAAGGCAATATACACTGCTATAGTTGAGTGACAATTTAAGACTAAATAATGAAGTCAGGCATTCACTGACGCACTACATTTTTCTAGTAACATCTGGCACCAAGAATCCACCTACAGTCAGACATAAAGAAGCTTTAACTTGTTAAGATTACTGTAGACTTGTACTGCAGAGTAAATACTCAGTAGTACGTATTGTTCATTTTAAGGTTCGGTGTGTAAAATCAAAGAAAATGGATTAGGGAATGACCAAATGGTATAGTGGGCATGTCCCCAAGTTCAAGGTCATGCCATACTAGAGAGCTTTAAGGTAGTTCCAAGTAAGATAACACATTGATACAGCATAATATGATGCCGTGAAGAAATATTAATTTAGGTCCTGGGGACAGTTCTGCCCACTTTATCTGTCTTAATTAGAGTGTCTAATTAACTTCAACAAAATAGTGCCATTTGGTATAGCTACAGTGCTTTTTAGGCAAGTCTGGAGACCTTTGTGTTGCAAATGGTAAGTACTCAGCTGGATTCTCATACTCGCAGAGCTCGGCCCTTCAGTACATACTGTATGTAGCTGCTGTTATTAACATCATTGTCTGTTATCCTGACCAAAGAACACTTCCAACTTCCTCTTCCTCCCAATCATGTCACATTCAATCTGATTGATTATCTGCCAAAGGAAAGTTTATAATTAACTCCAACTGTAATCTCCTTGTCTTTGCCTTTACAGTCTCTCCGAATCCCCCATGAGACTACGTATGACTATGTATTTCTCAGGTCTCTGGAAAAACAAGGTTGGAATACTTTGGTTGAAATGTGCAAATGCAGAACGAGATTCAGTAACATAAAAAGGTTTCATATTTTGATACTCTGATAAAATCCTGCATTCTGGTGGATGCTGCCCTGTTACCCCTTCCATAACCTCAGCCCCACCTCCCCAGATCTGCTCTATAGCCTCCGTCTAATCCAAAGCTATATTCTATTTTAAGGGGAACTTTCTAAATTGTGAAGTTGGACTGAAAATAGACTTGAAATCTGCCACCAAATGGCGTGACCTTTCTCTAGGCAGCATTAGCCTTTTGTTTGTTTTTTTTTCTATGCTGTCTCTGTGCTCAGCATCAACTTACAGATCTGCCTCTTCTCTTTCAGATCACTTTATCAGTTGCTGTCGTGAAAGAGGAATCTCTCAGAGAAACAGGAAGATGATACCGACTTACTCATTGAGAACAAAAGCAAACGGAAAATGCAAACCTACGTTAAATGCATAAAATAGTGTAAAGACTTTCTTTTTCTTCTCATAGTTTTATAAGGCTGGACACTTCAGAATCTTAGCTCTGCAGGATTGGGACTATCTATTGCTGTATTAAACAGCAGCTAATTAACTTCTGGTCTGATCCTGGTCTTGGCTTCTGGCCGCTATCAGAATTAGATTATCATAATAACAGCTATTAGAATGTTCTCTTTCTAACTGACTGGATAGCTTTGGACATTTGATCTGACCTATTTAAAAGTTAGAGATATGAAAGATCTGAAAAATACACTTCTGAGGACATAGAATAAAAAAGATGCTTTTGTAATTGCTTGTCTAATTTCAACTCGTTACTCTCTCACCATCTTTTAATCTTTGCATCTTCATATTTGGAAAGGAAAAGATTTCTTACCATATGAAGTCAGGAACAAATCACTTGCACTGCTGATGAAATTCTCTGTTCTCATTTGTTTGAGCCATAAATAATTTGAGAACGAGACAGGACAAAAATATTAACATCCTACAAACTCAGACATGTTTGTGTAAAATAAATGCCAAAGAACAAGGTATAATCTATCATGCAAATCACTGTTGCTTCATAAATAACCTGCAAAGAAGACAAAAAAAAAGGGCTGAATCTAATGAAGGCAGTTTTCAAAGAGGAACATGTGATACCTTCTCCATGCAAATCTATACATGAAAATAATCTCAAGCTCCTTAGATCAGAAAAAATTAGAACTAATGTAGACTTAATTTGTTAAAAGTTTGCATAAAACTTCAATACTCTGCAAAGGCTAGATATTGTTAATTTAAAATGGAAGAAAATCTGGAATGAAATTATGAACTCAATACCCCATTTTACTACAGTTTGGTTTGTAAGGCATATCAGCTTCACACAACGTAGCCCTGATCTTGGCAGCTGTGGAGATCTGAACTGTACTTTGGGATGTCCTTTCCTCCTTCACCAAAAGAAGTGAGCTGCTTCCAGTGACAGCAGCCATCTACCCCGTCACACGCAAACACGCTGCCTTGGTATTCAGAGACGCGCGGCCGCGGTACTCTTCACCAGCAAAGGCCGCTGCTATGGAAGCTGCTCTTCCCTCTGTCTTCTCCGTGTCACAACAGCAGCCTCCTGGCTTGACTGTCCTGGGCAAGAATCAAATGAAAAGACAGGCCAGAGGGGTGTAACAACTGCTGGTGTCTGTCTCATGGGCTTACTGGCTCCTGCTGCAGAGGAGGTAGGCAGCATGGCTGAAGAGCAGCAGTTCTCTCCAGCAGCAGCTGCAGATCCATATATCCCCTGAGCAGATACAAGGGGCAGTCAGCTGTACAGTCAGAGGACACAGGCCGAACATTCTGAACTGCTCTCAGGAAAAAGGAATGTAAGCTGGATGTTCCAGTAGTGGTCTTCTGTTAGAGAATGGAGTTATGAGATACCATTTCCCGAATTTAAGCTGGTGGGAGTGGCTGGATATATTTGGGAATATATAAGGTGGGAAAAAAACAGAAACAAGATCTTGGATGAGCTAATTTCATCTTCTTTATCACATCAGCACTCCTTTTGCAAACAATGTTGGACTGTTTCATTGCTTCTAGATTGGATGCAGAAAGGAATCAACGTTATAAGACAAAAGATGCTGCTTCAGGAGATTAATGCTAAATTGAATCAGGCAAAGATCACAGTCACAGCCCTGGACGATACATGTGAACAGATGGCAGCCTATGTTGATAGCTTGGAAGGCCAGACTGGCACAGCAAAATGCAATGCATTTTAATGAACTCCATTAAAACCATGGGGATTGAGTGTGACCATATTTAAGGGTCTGCTCTTAATCTTATAGAATTCAAAGCAAAAAATGCTATTGCCATTATCAACTGGAGAATCAAGCGCAGTTTGTAGAATATCCATGGAAAGAATTAATGATTTAAAAACCAACAAAGCTGGAGAGAGAAACAGCATGCTGATCTGTGTTTTGTGACTGGATGTACTGAGGTTCCTGTTTAGGAATGAAACCATAGAAAGTGAAATTATGTATATTTATAATAATGTGTAATTAATTTCAATTTCCTTTAATTATATTTATACACAGGAACTGTTTCCACTATGATTCTGAGAATGACTTAGAATTTCTAATGGCAAAAATGGCATTTACTCTCCTCAGAAAGACAGTATCCACAGCAACACAGAGATAAGACCATACGCAGGGACTGGTTTGGAACAGACATAGAAAGTCAAGTGCCTCCTAATGAGTCCTCTATAGCACGCTCTGCAGAATTAGGATATTAGCATTAATATTTGTTTTAAAGTGCTGATCCAGCCCAACCTTCCACACTTCATGGATTGTGTAAGTAACTCTTCTTCAAGAGCTTCCTGTTCTATTCTTTACAACCGAGATACAAACCACAGCTTGATCTAAAGCTGCCTTTTGAGTGATCAGTACGCTCTACTTAGCAGAGTGAATCATCTTTTGTGAATTATCTTGATGCAGTACCGACTGTTTATAGTTCAATGTCTAAAGCACTACAAGCATGAGGGTGCTCAGGGATGTCTGTGTGCAGAGTATAGCTATACATTCAAAGTTCTGAAAGCATGACAATACAATGGCTCTAAGAAATTCTTATTAGTCTGTGCTAGCTATCTATAAATGCAACCACAACTGCTGAACAGCCATTTTCTGATACCTCTTCCTGATTTACAGCCTCTCCAGATATAAGGTTCTTATAGATATAACCAGGAATATGTTCTAACCCAAGATAGTGGCTTTCATTTGGTCTTCATACTTCTCAGCTCTTGGTAGCTTTTGACTTCACTGATCACTCTCAAAGGATGATCTCCTGCCTGACATGAGCTTTCTCAGACCTATACTTTTGATGCACTCTAACATGAATATAGAACATCACCTTCAAATATTAGTTTGAACATCTCTTCTGCCCACATCTTAGATTTGATTTCTCATGTCTTTTGTTGTTATTCTACACATTATAATCACTACTCCTGTAGTTAATTCCTTCCTTTCTTCCTGTCTTTTTCTTCTGCTGTGCTTAGTGTGCAAATTTGACATTCACAGAATATCATTAACAAAACAAAGTAACACAACCACAGGTGAACAAGTAATTTCTCCATTAATAGCCATTCTAGTCACTCATCTTTTCTCTCTTTATCATCATAAAAATCTACAGTATCATCAAAGTACCACCACATTGATATTATCACGCTAGACGTTCTAGGGTAATACAGAAATAATACAGAAATCTTAATTCCTTTTTAAAATCATTTATGCCTATTGAGTTGCACTGTTGTTTAAATCCAACCTCATGCTTATTTTAACCACTGGCAGACTTGCTCTGTCGTTAGTAGCAGGCTTGACTGAAAACAATGTGAGTTTTGCTTACCTAAAAATCACAATTAGCTATTTCTGCTACTGTGGAAATAATAAAAAAAAATGGACAGCACTATAAATCTTTTCTTTCTGTGAATAACAATTTTTCATAAAAGGATGGGATTTTTTTTTGTTGCTTTTAAAAACCAGTACTCTATATTATAATTCATTTCACATAATTTTGTGGTTGACCATGAAAGTATAAACTGCACTGACTGCTTTATGATTAGTTTCTGATATACTTTTTTTTTAGCCCCTTTTTTTTTACTTTTTTTTTCATCTTTCTGGAGAGAAACTCGTCAAAGATTGTATACATACAAGACCAACAGAATGCATTTTATTACATATCTTACAATGCAAAAACCTGCCAATACCAGGACTATTTAGTTTCTGATTCATTTTAGCTGTACTCTTGGTATCAGATGGAATCTAAAATCCTCTTGCATTCTCTCACATTTAAACCTGAAATCTGTTTAACAGGTAAAAAAAATAATGAAGTTCAGCTAATACCACTATTTTTGTTTTGCAAAAATAAATACTAGTTAGGGAAATTCTGATGACCTTATTTTCAAAAGGAATGATTTTAATAAATATCTAAAAGTTTGTGTGAATACAGGCATATGGGCTGGCAATATTTCTATCATTAATTAAGACTATTTCCTTAATACCTTCTCTTCAGTATTTCTTAAAAAGCTTCATGCAGGTATTTTTACTTGGTTTTCTGCAATACATATATTTTAAAGAGTGGGTTATAACCATTAGTTGGAGATTAACTGCTATAGAGAAAAAAAATTTTACCTATGGTTAACCACAGTACTATCTTAAAGAATAAAAGAAACTGCATTGGTTCTGTTGGAACTAGAATGAATACAATCTGCGTTTGAACACAAAAAGGTTTAATTACCTTGTGTGTGTTTTCTCCATAACTTCGTTCTTTAAATGTTTCTTACGGGCAAGTTAGCAGTTTTCAGCTAGTAAGAAAATATGGTATGCCTACAATGCTCTCAAGCACACATATTTGTGGTTTCTTGGACATCAATGACTTGGTCAGATTTAGGTAATAAGAAGCAGCATTTCAAGTTACAGTTCTTTTATCTCCTTCTTCCACAGATAATTTCATATAGTCGCAGTGCAATGATTTTCTTCCTTTACAACACTTCTTTTTCACTAATCTAGGAAATATCTTAAACAAGTACACCAGAAAACTCTTACCACCCACAGAAATCTGATGCCAGGTATGATGTGCAGTGGAAATCAGTCTTAGGGAACTCTCTAGTGTGATTAATAGTTTATTCGAATTACCTTCCAGAGCATATTTCATGTCCTGGGCAAACAAAGTCCACATGATTTCAGCACTGATTTTTCCCATGTTCAGCTCTTGAGGGAACCTGCAATTAATCACATTGCATCAGTTTACCTACTGCTAGAAATTATGCTTTCAGTTGCACAGCAGAAGTGCAAATATTCCACAAATAATTCCCCTAGTACGAACTGACTGCATTTTGCATTTTGTATTATTATATGAACCATCCAATCTTCAAATAAAAACTTCCCTTAGTCTAATGTCAGAGGTCTAAGTAAGTAATTAGTTGAATATTGCACCAATTCTCTCACATGACGTTTTAAATCAAGAAACATCCATCTATCTTGCAGATAACTCATCTTCAATAAATCAGATGTCTTATGAAAAACCTGAAACAGTTGGCTCAGATGTCTAGCAGCTACAGATTTTCCTTAGTTCACTTATTACACTGGAAAATAGTGAATTTGTCTGGGAAGCTATATTGGTTTATACTAGTTGAATCCAATTCACTGTTTGAAGACTTTCACCTTGAAGTATGGATAAAACAGTAAAGAATATAAAAGGCAGAAAGATACATACTTTTGATTAAAAATTTTAGTTTTGGTCTTATGTTTCATGTCATCTTTGAAAAACAGTCCTTTTTAGATATTTTTTACTGTTACCAAATAAGTGTTTTTCCACAACTTTTTCATAGATCCCAGCTGCTTCTCATTGTATGTAAAAGAAAATCTTTTATCTTTCAGTTACCCTCTTCACGGTTAGCTACTAGCAAAAGCTGACATTTTAGTGACAGACGTATGTTTCACATCATATTTAAAAGGAGAGCTGTTTGCCTGTCTTTTTTTTTTTTTGGTTAAAAAAAAAAAAGGCTGCCGTTACTGCAAGGTGTGGGACTGACATTAATACGAGCAGCTCTCAAGGCACAGCAGCAGACCAGAGCAGGTCACGCAGCTGAAGAGCAGGAGGTATGACACGGAATCTCTGAGTCGTAAACCAGTTGTTTTACCTCAGTAAAACAGTAACTACAGTGGTCAGTGAGAGCCATACGAACACACTGGCCATTCACCAGGAATACATCGAATCAACAAAGATCATGTTCGTGAGGAACACGCACAGAGCTGTGTGGCTTTTGTCTTGACTTTATTGCACCACTTACACTCGCAGAGAATTTGATCCAAAGTCTTTTGACCTTTTATTGAAGCACTAACCAAATTCAGAAAATAGGCTCTAATAATTTTGTAAAAATGTAAGAATTTTTAAAGTTCTTATTGCCAAAGAAAGAAATGAAAATGATGTGCAACTTTGAGGTGGTAGCAATATGATTTTTTTCCAGGAACATATTTGACCCTGATCATATCTGCAAAGAAAAAGTACTTAAATTAGCTCTGTCACTTCAATATGAAACAATCACTAGCTCTTCTGCAAGTGTGGGCATATTAAAATAGATCTCAAGAAAATAAGTTAAAGCCTTGTAGAACTTCAAATAGGCAATTTTTTTATATGTACGTACTAAAACGTAGTGCATCAGAAACAGAAGCTTCCTTCCACACTTCTCCCAGATGCGTCAGAAGTGAGGTTCTTCATTCAGCTAAATCCCACAGTATCTATCAGTGAAGCTGCTTCAGCTTCACTAATTGTAGCAGAGGTGGCACCTTTCATACAGTGTTTTAGGTACTTCTTATACCACATCCCAGAACTTGTGTTGATGGGCATGGAACAAAAATCCATCAACATCTGTGCTGCTGCCAATGCAAGATATCCTTCTCCTTCAGCTACATTACTGTTGGGAATTAAGGTGCAAACCAGTGATAGTAAATCTCCTCAGACACCATGATCTGCATCTTCTGCACGCGTCACACAGATAATGGCTGCAAAGTCATCTCATTTCGAGAAGCAGCATTACTGGTTCTAGCACAGGGGTGATGAGGACAGGCTGACTTAGACTGTGCTTGAAATCTAATGTCAAACATATATCAGCATCTCTCTGGTAAGTACAACGCCAAAACAAATCGGTCCTACCAGAGAACCAACTGTAAAACGACAAGCGCGAATGTTCCATTTAACTCCACCAGCAGGACTGTTTGTGTGAACAATATGGAAAACGTCTGCATTATTTCAACGCATATTATGTTCATTTTTGCAGATTTGATTGTTATGAAGCAATCTGTCATAGAGTGACAAACTGGTTAATGCTTGCAGGACGTTTTTCCAGTTTTTATTTTTCTAGGAAAAAATAAAGAAGGCTTCTACTGGCTTGCCATCTGCCAGGAGTTACTGGGCAATATTGGCAGTTTTCACAGTATGCTTCTAGTCTCTGTTACTTGCGGGGTGGCTTATACCTTATCTAAGGGAAGGGCTAAGAATTGTGTCATGCCCACTTCACAATTAATACTAACGTATCTTTTTTAATCTCCTTGACTTTTACTATGTATTTTAAACAATCCACCCAGTTGTTATAATCCCATTTGTTCATGCGATTAAGAATATAAGGGCACATGCACAACCTGAGAATGCAGAGCTCTGAGGAAGACTTTATGTATATATGTACTACACACAAGTGCCAGCCTTTTTTTTTTCCTACACAGAAGTGTAATTGGTATGGCTGCAGTATGCACCACTCCTGCCACAATTTTCCTGAGGGATATGCATGAGTAGTCACATTTACTTTAATTTGGTTCCTCATATTTCTAAGATTACTTATGTAATCATAATATATAATTTATTATTTGCATTACAGTAGCACTCAGAGGCTTCTAGTAGGTTTAAAAAATTACTATGCAGGAACTTTAAAATATGTAATATGAGAAATCACTGACCTTCAAAACTCACAGTTTAAAAGGACAAGACAGAGAATGGGGAAGAAGACAAAGTAGAAGTGACTTGCTTAATATCCTATGACAGGTGAATGTCAGTCAGGAAGAGAACTTAAGCTTTTGAATCATCCTTTGAGCCCTCTTCCCAACCAGGACAGGGTTCTAGTTTGCTTTAATATACATACAAACGTATAAATATATACATATACTATCACATCAATATTCAGAAAAAAGTGAAATAAATAAGAATAGAAAATTCCAGGTGATCAATTAACATTCAATATTTATTTCCAAGTACATGACTCGTAAAAAGCTTACTCTTCCCTTGTTCCTAGCTCGCACTTTGTCAGAGAGATGCACTTAGTATTGTCAGCCGTATTTCACTGACTAAACTGACAGGCTGAATTATCAGCATTATGAAAATTGCCCATGTTAGGACGTATACAATAAACGTAATGTAAACTGCAGAGTAGAACATGACTGAGATTTTATGTCTGTTATTCTTCAGTATTAATCTGTTCAGAGAGTTTTGCTTCTAAGTATATTATGCACATTTAATATTTTCTACACTCTCTTAATTTTCTAATTCTAACATCTATACACCTATAGGTAAAGAAGAAGGTACAGAGACTAAGCTTGACATTTGCAGTCACTGTTAAAACTGCTTGGAGGACCCTAAAAATAGTATTGTTAAAAGGAAGACAGCTTCTTATAATTCCACATTACAGTACATTCCTTCCTGACATCATGTTATAATGTTAAAATCAGTACTTGACAACTGTAAGTACAACTTTTAATTTGTGCTATAAATAGTTCTGGCACATCTTGAGTTTGATTCCAAATGTCAGAAGCAGCAGTAATGTTTTTTCAACTGTAATATATCTTTCTGGCTAAGAATAATGACAGAAGCAGCTATATATAATTTATTTGTCTTCTCTAAAGTCACCTTCACATAGAACACTCAGACACTGCTCAAGGAAGCCATATGTCACAGTTCACAGCAGTCACCACTGACTCATCTGCATTTGGGGCCACAACTGAAGGCAAGTTCTGACATATATAAAACTACACACACAATTGACAGCAAAAAAATAGTAAAAGCAGCAAAATACAAAGAAGAAACAATCCCTAAGAAGTGTCTTTTAAATTCACCGTATTTAAAAATTCATAGGCAAATTCTTCACAGACCCAGCTAGTTAGATTGGCGTAGAAGTTCTCTGACAAAATACACAGCCATGAGAGTCACATGCAGGGCTGATTCTGCTTTTCAAGATCTGACATAGGAGAAACTTTATCTACAGATGAATGAGCTCAGTGAGAAACCATCCCTCACTAAAGGACTGAAATTACTATTCAATTCCAAATAATTTACAGACAGCTCAAGGATTTCTTAGCATGATTTATCGCTGTGCACAAGACGTTAATGGATGCTAAAGCCAGGGTTTGTATTCAACACTAATGCAAATAAAGCCAAAGGGTATGCCAAGCACTCCGATAAGCTCAAGAGAAAGGGATCAAGTCTCCTCATATTGTAAAAAGAGCCGGAAACTAGTCAAACGGTTAGTCAGAACTAACTTGGATAGTCTAGGATTTATTTTTGCAAATCAAAGACTGAGATACCATCTCTAAGTTATGTGATCTGCAGGCAGAAAAAGCCTAAAGGATTTTTAAAATTACAGTGACAGAGATGGAAAACAAGGAGATTACTGGGTGCCATACTTCAGTGCAATGGCTTATCTGGTCATTCTGAGCAAGGCGATGGAACCAAGAATCTAGGTACATCTTTATGTAAATAAGCACTGACTCCTATCACATATTTCTTACTCTAATGAAGAAAGTATTTCATGTTCCTGGATTTCAGATGAAGGTCTAGGCAAAAAAAGCAAGTTATTTCTCTTTTTCCTAAGCTCTTCTTAACTGTACTCTAGAAATGCAATTACTGGAGTAAATCCCAAGTCCTCTCTCAGACCAAACTCTCTGAAAAAAAGCCAAGGAAGGAATTAGGGACTTCATTGTATATTGCAAAATCTTTTACCCTACTCGTAGGGAGGAGATATATTTGAAGGGATATACAAGACACACATTTGTCAGAAAAGAAGTATGCATCCTAGAATGTCTTCAACAAGTTGGAGGAAGGACAGATAACAGCTTTCATATAAGAACTAGTTTATACAAAGGCCTTTTCCTTTTGAGATCATCTGTTCTAAAAGGATGATGGTGGCCATGTTGTGTTCTCAAAAGTAGAGGTGCTGTAGCTCTGGAAGCTGTAAAGCAGCACGGAAAGGAAGACAGGAGATAGCCTCCTTCCAGTCTCCTGCATTATGAGTATCTGCTTAATAGTCATTATTAAGCTCGTTATTCTAAAGTTTGGCTAATCTCTCATCATCATGGTAATGAAGCCCAATTACATTGGTCTACACATGCTGTCCTTTTATGCATTGTTAAGCCTGTGATCTAACAACTATCATAATGGAAAATTTAGGTTTCTTTCCTGTATGTGAATCCACATAAGGATTTGCATTTTCTGTTGTTGTGGACTCAATCTTCTCTCTGTTCCCTATGTCTAAGCATTTAGTAAAATAGGAGTTTCCATCATTTGTATGCTTTAATTTAGTGTTTATGGGCTACATGTATACTTAATTCCAAGTTGTGTCTGAACTTCCTTTCTAAAACTCATGCTGGTTTCCATATTTAAAACAATCAGATACTGATGGGTATTACCCAGCTATCACAGTTACTGTTGCAGTTATTGTATGTGTAAAGCTAACAAAGCTTAACACACAACCGAAGCACACAAAATTTTCCACACACTAAAGATAAATGGTAACAGCAGCAGTTGACTTACTAAAGGGAAGTGATAATCAAAGGTCAAGTTCTTAAGCATCTATGTAAGACATTTTGTATTATTTGTACTTTATCACCTTATTTTTAGGTAAAAAGACTTTTCTTTTGTGAACTCTTTCAGAATTTGGTCCCTAAGCAGCAAAATATCAGATAAATTTCCCATGCAAACCTCCACATATTACATTATCTAACCTTTGTAGAAGCCATACATTTTCACATTTCTCAGTGAAGCAAGAGGATGACTAGAAGATTGCTCTATTAGTAATTTTGCTTCCTCTTGCTGCAATTATTTCTGTCTCATAGGCCATAATTTTCCCATTTTCTCTGTCATTCTTAAAGCAATACTATAAAATCTCAATTTATCCAAAACATTACTGTTAAAATCACCTTCCTCACTTGCATGACAGTCTCTAATCCTCAACTTATATGTCGACCATACAATACTATTTAGTGGAACTTCTTAATAAACAGAATATGCTAGGTTTTCACAGGAAATAAGTTAACCATTACGTTGCCTGTACATGACCATTTCCATGTATTTCCAAAAATACAAAAATGCATATAAAATCTAGCCACTTACGAATGTCTTCTATTAATTTTAATTAGGCAAAAATTTAATGAAAACTGTTTACACTGGCTAGTTCTAACAAAGTGCTATATATAAAACCACAGATCAATGGAATGAAATTTAACTCATCTTGAAAGAAAACGTGAAGAATCAATGTATGAAGCAAAATGTAAATAAACCCCAAAAGCATTTACCCTTGATAGCACTGCATGTCTCTAATTCAATCCTAAACTAAGGAATTCCTATGACAATTAAAAAAAGCTTATTCTTACTTTGTGCTGTCAAATCTGCAGTCTGCTACGTTTTAAGAATATTGAAGTCCCTGAACCTCAGATGCACATTCTCAGAATAGCTCAAATTTCATACTTGGTGGGTCCAGTCTCATTCAGGTGCTAAGGAAAGTCTGCTCCTGGTGTGAGAATACACTCATTTTTGTACTGTGCATACAGCGACAGGTTAGATTGCACTATCTGTGGAGTGCTGGGCATGATCACTGCTTCACTAGTTCTTAAGGCACAAGTTCTATCTGATTTTGGAAAATACGTATTCTATTTAAACCCTGAGCAAAGAGTTCATTTATTCTCACTTTTTGTGCTCTCTCCTCCACTTATCAAAAACTTTTAACAAACTCAATGTT
Organism: Tauraco erythrolophus; assembly: GCF_009769465.1. Taxonomy (NCBI): domain Eukaryota; kingdom Metazoa; phylum Chordata; class Aves; order Musophagiformes; family Musophagidae; genus Tauraco; species Tauraco erythrolophus. Next base: position 14,609,936 of record NC_141478.1, on the reverse strand, counting down.
CCTTTTCCTGAAGAAAACATAACGGACAAGACTTTATACACTCCATATAACTAACCTGGTCTTAAAGTATATGATGCTACATGAGAAAATGACAGCAGGTCTTGGGAAAGAACAGAATATCGCTTTGTTAAAGAGAATAATGTTCACAAGTTTAATGAAATAAGCAATATTCATATGCTTCCACAGAATGAAGCGTAATTGATAACTGAATCAAGACACAAACGAACACACCAGATATACTTTCCATTGCCAAAGAAAGAAAAACATTTTAGAGTTAGCCTAACATAGCCCAATTCATTATATAGTTTACCTGATTTTTTTTCACTTCCTTCCATGCTTTTGTTTGTTTTTGTGTATGTGTGTGTGTGGTGGTGGTGTTTTTTCCCACTGACATATTTGTCATAACTAACTGACTCATCAGTTACAGTTATGCTGTTTCTCCAATACAAATTACTATCCGTGACTTCATGGATTTATTAAACATTCTGGCTCCTGAAGCATGAGGAAAATCTGCTCCTGCAGATTTCATGTGCCAGTTCATTTCACACTGTGGAATGTGGAGGGAGTGTGTGAAACCTCTTGGAGGCTTGCTTTTACAGCAGCTCTGATAATTTCCATTTCCAAACACTCAGTATCATTTGCCATTCTGTGTTGGCATCAACGTTCTTCAGTTAGGTTCCCTGTCCTGTGTCACCCTGCTGTAACTTCTGAATGCCCAGATCATATTTCAACTAAATACCATGTTCACTGCAAAGAGAACTCAGTCCCATTGTCCAATTTTCTTTGCTCTGTTTTGTTTTGCAACATTTAATCTATCCTGACTTCCAAATGTTAAGCTAACTCTTTCTGACTTCTAAAATTTAACTTTGCTAATTATATCACTTTTTCTTTCAATCTTTTTTTAGGCTCTAGTTTTTGCCCTAACATTCTTTTTGAGTTGGGCATTCACTATGTCTTCTCCAAGAACATGGGGCTGACATTACTCCAGATTCTCATCTCTAACTGAATATACAAGTTCCTAACAGATTTTGCAGGACTATTTCACATTTGAGTACTTTCTCTAAGTATCTTTGATCAGCTTTTCTGAAGAAACATTTATGCTATCTTTACCCAAATAATAAATGGTTTCTCTTCTTGGTTCTTCAGTGAATCAGATAATTTTGTGGGTATCCAACCCTGGTAATCTCAGAAAATATTAATAGCATTTCTTCTTGAATGCTAACTATGATTTTTATTTTCCTTTCAAAATGTGAGTTAGTACTAAAGTACTAAATAAGAGTATGAAACGCACAGTGTTCCTAGAGGAAAGAAAACAGATCCTTACGTTGCAAAAACGTAAGAATCAGTAATTTAAAAGTCCCACCAGAGCTGTCGTGTTTCTTAAGTTTGCATTACAACAATACACATAACTATTCTGAGTGTGTGTGCTATACAGTTAAACAGCTTTTCACTAGAGATGTGCAGAGGCTCAGAGTTCAGACCTTGCTTTCCAAAGCACAAGCATATTTCAGGTGAAGATTTTCTTCTTGATTTGTTGTTCCTTTTAATTGAACAGATATTTTATTTTGATAGCAATTTCTGCTGTCTCACAGTGTGTACAATGCGTGTTCAATGAGTGCCGGGAAGTCCTAGATTTGCTTGTGAGCTAGGTTCCAATCACATTTCACATTGTTTGAACTAGTAGAATGACAGTTTTAGAACTTAAATGCCAGACTTTGTTTTTTGCCTCAAACCTGTCAAGTTTCTTATAAGATCTGCAGGTTGCCCACACAACTCCCACTGAATGGTCTGGTACAGTCTCTCAGTTCCTGCAATGCTTGCTCAGACAATCGTGTCATGTTTCATCTGGGTTCATCATGCAATACAGTTCAAATTGCTCTATCACAGCATCTTTTTTGCCTCCAAGGTAGATATAAAAATAGGGTTTCCAAAAATGGTTGAGGAAAAAATTCTGAGCTATATTATACTATTGTGAAAACTCCTATCAGAATACTTGCACCCCTCCTGGGAATCTTCAGTAACCTCATTTCTACAACAGGATCTAAATGGATGTAGGCCTGAATATTCCACTGAGACACTGCATGGCCATATATTTCTGATAAGGAGTCACAGTTTTGCAATATTCTTATGCATTCAACTCGTATTTTCCTTTCATCCGTTTTCTTTTCAGAGGTAAGCAAGGGGGAAGAGGCTGTCATTTTTTCTCAACATTTTTACATGTTGCTTTTGTGTTATAAGAAGCTGTTATTTAAAAAAAACCCAACGTATCCGAAGCACCTCTGAACAGTTTTTCAAGTTTTTCTACCCACAGCCTCTTCATCTCTCACTCCTCATGCCTCCTGTGTCTCAAAGACACTTTACTCCCTGTGTTCAGCTTTCCACTTTCAAAACAACAGTGAAAATTGGAGAAGTCACACACGTAAACTCTCTCCTTTAATCTGTCCCAACTCAGTCTGCTCCCGATTCTTTTTTCACATCTTACACAATCACTCAGCTGTACTTTAGGGAATCTCCTAATCCCCTCAGAGGAACTCTGTTCTTTATCCCTTTCTTTTCTCCCTCACATTTGTGTAAAAATATAGCTAGTACAATTTTTAGGATAATTAATCCCCAACTACTCTTGTTTAATTTCAATGAAAAGAGTGAAATGAAACACATGTATGTATTTGTTCCAGTTAGATGTTTTGTAATAAGTATGTTTGTTATACAGTCAGATACAAAATTGAGCTTTCATTAATAGAGGAACTTCACACTAAGTTTTATAAATGGAGTGAACAGGGAAAGAGTTTTATTTCCTCTGTAGGGTAGGAACTTGTTTCTTAACAAAGTCAGTGTAGGAAACGATTGAACAAAGAGATGTTTGTTATCCAGGACTGAAACAATCCTTCATTTATTTAAAGGAAAGGAAGGAATCAGAAGGCAATGAAATATCTTTCAACTTCTGGTTATCACCAGGAGGTTTCTTTGGTAATTATACTGTGGGTCCATATAAAGTATGATACCTTTTATCAAAAGACAAGCACGTCTCCATGTACAGAGTACCTTTCAGTATCTACCCTATTTTGGCTGAAAGAAATAGACTTGTTCCCTTTCAATGCCACTGCAGAGACCTCTATTGCTTAGTCATAATATGGATATAAGTTTGAATTTTAATTTTTGCATAAGTCATCACAGCTAAACTACGTCCAGATTTTCTAGAATCTCTCTATAAAATAGCTCCTAAGAGCTGAAAGAGCTAGAACTTTTTCTAGGCCCTCATCATATTGCATTTCAATTAGTGCAACATCTGTTCCTCCAGCCTTAATATGTGAAATGTGTTCCTTTGCACCCCTCCTGTATACTTCATTTTCAAAATCCAGCACTCTGTCTCCTCCTTCTGTGTTTATTGATTGGCTCTCTCTTCTCTACTAGTGTATCAACCATAAATTATTTAACTTGCCTTGGTTATTGATTGTACCTCCCTCATCTGTTACATCTTCAATTCTGAGAAGTCAACTTCCATCTCTGTTAAGTGTAGGATATTGCTCTCCATTTCATAAATTTTCAAGTCAGCGTGGCTAGGCTTTCTCTCTAGCCAAGCATAAATTTGGGCAGGGTCTTTTTGTGAAGTTCATTATTCTTTTACAAATGCATCCCTAAAATGCTATTATAATGCCTAAAAAAGTCTGAGCACCTTGTGTGCCAAGATACTATCATACATTAACACCATCACATTATTTCACTGAACTTTCTCTTCTGTCTATCCATTTGGTTCTCTTGCATAATATTTTGCTACTTAACTTTTGGGTTGCTTCATATACCACATGTTTTTAGAGTTCCTAAATTTCCATGCTCAGAGCACTAAGTCTTTGTCATAAACTATGTCAATGTTATATTTTGTATTTTAAAACATCTCTAGCTAGATATATTTAAAACACAACTACTGATTGAATTGTATTTCCTGTCCTTATTTTAATAAATCCATGATTCTGAATTTTTACACAGAAAGTAATTACTTACTGGTTCAACACAGGTGTATATGCTGTTTTATCTTCATCTATGATGGTGACCATCAGAGTAATAAGCTGTGCCCAGAAATCCAAATTCTTTGTTGTCGGTCCCTGTTCTCTTTAGGAACTTCTTGTTTCTTACCCTATTAAAACAAGATTGAATATATTTTATATTAGAGAAATTAGATAAAATATTATGGGATTTCCATTTACAGATTATTACTTGGTTGGAAAGAGCAACATATTAAGAATCTTCAGAAATTTTGGACAAAGACTGTCTATCCACTTTAAAGTAGATTGTATGACAGACTGGGTCTGGCTGTGAATACATATCAAAAAACATACACAGTGCAAAGACAGCCAGGTCAGCAAAGGCAACCAATAGAGACTTGATTTTGAGAGCATTTTCACACTTTAAATACATTCTTAAATTCTTCATTGTGCTTAAACTGAGAGCAGGTAAAATTGTCTGCTAAGGCAGAACTTCTATACCCTATACAATAAATACCAAACAAAGCAATGATAAGGAACATTTCTTGTTTTGTTTTGGATTATACACTGAAGTTATTTGGCCTAAAAGCTGCTATGATGTTCACTCTGAATGAAGAAGTGGTTAAACTTCCCTTTATTTTTTAATAGCCAAAATAAAAAAGGCTATTGTCCAAAGTATTCTGCACAGAGATTTTCCAGGCACTCCTGGATTGACTGGCAGAACCACAAAGTAAGCATTTAAGAGAGGCAGAGAAAAAGACCACAAATTAGGAGGGGGGGAAAAAAAATAAAACCCAGGACATACTAGGAAAAATCCCTGAAAATACTAGGAAAAGGTACATAGGAATCTCCAAAAGGGAGGCTTGTAAAGGTATTGTCTTGCCAAGGATTTTAAAGCTGTGAGCAAAACCAATCTGTTATTTGATTCCTTTTTTTATCCAAGGAAATGGGATTTTTGTATACTCCTTGTAAATTAAGATGACTGCAACTAGTTTTACATCCAAAGCAGAGAACCTGAGATTTTGTAATAATCACAAGGAAGGACGTGACACACTGATATAGCGGATGGATTACCAACATGACTCTCCAGTCATTAATTAAAAGTTGGTATGTAAAGCAGTGGTTTTTATCGCTCTCAACTAAAAGCCTGCCTTTTGCACCTTTTTATATAGTTATAAGTATGTATTAGTATTCACCACTTACAAACTTTTATTGAGCACTTTATACTTTTTAATCTCACTAAAATGTGCATTTACAGTTAGATTTTTGTCTCTACAGTTTTGATTTATGAATTCTTAGTCTACAGTTTCCTAGATAAAAGTATTTTTCAGTTCTTTGCTTGAAGGAAGAATCGGATTCTTTATCAATGTCCAATAAATGACTTCATTGCAAAGAATCAAATATGAAAAGAAATATTTTTATCTCTGTATGGACACACACATAACATATACACATAATTTCTGCCGCACAGCGGTATGTCTGCACATGCTTGGTCTCTTCTACACAGCTGTCAAATAGAAAGGAGTGTTTTCACTCAACTGGTAAGTCAGAGAAAATAAACATGCTTATTATCTTGCAAGTTTAAACATGCATTCCCTGTACTTCTCATTTGTAGTCAAAATACGACCACTTCAATGGACCTCATATCTCGTTGAACAGATATGACACTATATTAGTGTCATAGTGAATTAATTAAATGTTATCTTAACCTCAATTAACTTTATCTATTAACAGCATTTAGAATGGCAGAAAGGGAATTTCAGTAACACTTAATTGAAATTGTTTTTGTGGTCACTGTGGAATATTTTAGAAAAGTATCATTAATCACACTGTACACACTCAGTTTGTCTATAAGTGCTGAATTAAAGGTGAGGCTCAGAAGCAATTAGAACGGATGGTGTGACCAGTATCACCAGCAATTTGTAACCACACATGCAAACAAGAGTGCTTTTCAAAACAGAAATGAATATTGGAGGATTAATATCACTCAAGGGCTTTTCCTTGTGTACATTATACTTTCATTAAAAGACCGTGTTTCTATATCAAAGATTATTTATAATTTATCTTTTTTTTTTCCTCAAAAGCTAGTGCATGCTTAAGCCAAACCAACGGAAAGGCAGTAGTAGAAGACAGAGCCAGTTCACATTTAGTCCAGCATCTATCCAAGAGCTATATTTCACAGAAAAAAACCTGCAATGGCACATAGCTGAGAGCTTTTAATGATTGTGAATGTGAATCACAGAACTCAAAATTCTTTTCTTTAATATAGATAGCAAAAAGTAATTAAGTTACAAAGAAAAGGTTGCACAAGGAGGTGCTTTCTACAAAAATCCTCTGGTACAGAAATCTTTTAAAAATCAAGATGATCTTTTCAAAGTCCCCAGAGAAGATATTTTAAAAATAGTTTCACATTAATAGATTCATTTTATGCTCTGAAAGGAAAGAGCATACTCTGCCCATGCTCAGTTGTAATGTCCATTCTTTATCCTAAAATCTAACTAACAGGTGAGAAATCCTCAGAATCATTCAAGCTGTTTTTACATTAATTATTATTATTGCTGCTATTATGTGTTTTACGTGGTTTCTGGCAACAGATGCCTTCACAAAAGCATTCAATAAGGTAAAACAATGTTAGTAGTTTGATTACATTGATTAGTTGCAAACTTGCAAAACTGACAGAAGAAAATTCCATTGTGGAATAAAAGTTAACTTTTGAAACAGCTATTTTCATATCAAAAAAAGGTCAGTGATACAGTTTGTTTGGCTTGTTTCTGTTAGTGTAACTGAGAGGCATGGTAAACTGCTTAACAGTGTAGAAAAAGTGAGTGGGAGGACAGCATCATGCTATTACACTTCAGCATTTTCTTAATGAAATAAAACACCCTTTTACAGGCACTGAAGTTTAATTTCTATACTGCTTTGCTAAAGTCTGCTCTGGTGACATGGGTGCACCATCAGTCAGTTCTGAACAGTCAGTAAGAATGCCCTCTTATTAAATGAAAAAAACAAGTTACGTTTTTCCTCCTTAGTGGTCTCAAAAGAAGTTTATCTGCTCTAATTTTATAACTGTGATGATAATAGCTCATGTCTCAGTCTTGTGATTTGGCCTCATATCCAACCAGTTCTCAGTAGCATGCATCCTTTCACTTTAGGAATTAATCATATGCACTTACATAGTGCAGTGTATTTACAGTCTGTGCAGAAATTGTGAAAAAGCCTTTTAAACTGCCCAGATTTGATTAGTTTGTACATAAGCAAAGTGTATAAAGTATAAACATGGTTAACTATATGGTCTATTAAGTGGAAAAGGTTATCTTGATAATAGTAACTTTTTTTCACTCAAGTTATATCCATTAGAAAGAAACTGCAGGTATAAAAACATGAACTAAATACCTGATATACCCAATTAGTGCCACATTGGCACAAATACAGTGATGAGATATATGAGTCTCTAAATACTGCCTATCATTATAGAGGATAATACCAATAATGAGATTAAAAAAAGTACATCTGCAAAGGTCAAAAGGAACATAAATTCTCAATATACAAGACAACAAAATCACTAATTAACATGTTAACTAGTTAACATACTGTTCATGATTCATGACTTTTTATTAAAAAGAACTATTTTCTGCAGTTACCTGTCTTTCATTTTTGGTGGGTACATAATCCACCGAACAAGCTAAAATCAGAGATTGCTCTGGTAGTAACCAAGAGAGCTTTCAGTAAGTATTGATGAGAATGGAAGTTTGCCAATTAGCATAATCATTTTCTTTTTCACTAGCCTTCTCACTTAGGAAAGACTGCTTGAAATACCTTGACCCACTGTACTGTCACTTGAGATGGTAATGCTGCCTACATGCACAGAACCATGAAGTGCCATAAGAAGATACTGTAGTAGATCCTACACTTAAAACCTCAATAACTGACCAAAGGCAGATGATGTCTCATCATCAAGACATTACAATATAGGTTTTTATATGCTCATGTTAATTGACTTGGCTACTTCTTGTCTTTAGGATGACTCTAAAGTTGTAGCATACCATACATCCTTTACTGTACAAAAATGTTAAGCAACAACATGGAAGCGGCAAACTTAAATAATGAAATATTTCAGAATAACGGACTACATGAAACAAGCATGAAAAGTAAACGTGATTGCTTGAGTACTAATAAATGTGGCCTGTTTGCCTGATTCTGCTTTCAAAAATGATACATTCTCTCCAAGATGGCACAACTCAGGAATGCCAGAATGGAAAATTTTTATCATTAAACTGAAGTTCACTATTATTCATTTTCTATCACTTAGGAACGTTCACAAAGCAATCTGTTGCAAATATGGACATGTAATTGGATTTAGATTAGGAATGCATTGCTAAGGATCCTAGATTGCAAGTGTTGTTTCAATTAAAATATCTTTGGTTATATAAAATGTCTTTGGTTTTGGTCTCAGCCAATGCCCGACTTATACAGAAGCTATGTCCAGTGAATTTACTCAATGGATCATAAATCTGATTGTCAGGCATTAGGTTTTATGATGCATTCTTAATTTGTGTGTCTTTTTATTAATGCTTTGTCACAGGGAATGCTGTCTTTACTGCTAAGAGACAATCGTAAGTAAATTCCTACAACAGTATATTAACACTAGTTAAAGACATGTGAAAAGTTGTTTGGAATCCATGACATAGGGTAAAATCCAAACAGCTGCCAATGCTAAAAATGACACTGGCTTCAGCAGTGATCCCACATCTGTTGGAAAAGAAAAGCCTGAGGAACATCATAGGACTAATGTGAAATACTATTAGTTCCTCACTTTGGATAAGTGTACTAAGCTGTTTTGGATAAAATTTCAGTCAGTTTCATAGAAAAGAAGTTCCAATTATTTTGTAGAGCTACAGTAAGTTAGATGTGCTTGCCTGGGAAAAGCTGTCTTAATTCAGTTTTGATCATCCTAGGAATCCAATTGAGAGATAACCTAATGGATGTTTCTTCATGTAGTTCGTAATGTATTTTGTTACAGGATATTTCATTTTACTGAGAGCATCGTAATTCATTTGGAGAACTAGATAATTGCAAACATCTTATAAGTAAAGTATCTTTAAAGAGAAGTCATATTATTCACTTAAGGTTTACAAACACAGGAAATACTGTGGATTCTATGGCTTTTTTAAATGCAAGATCCAGACTAGGTGATTCCTAACTCTTTGTCTTTTGCCACAGAATACATCAAAATCAGAAAGAGGAAGTGAGTAAGAGGAATTTTTCATATGATATGTATCAAAATTAATTCTTTACTTGAGTTAAATCATGTTTTTTCTCAATTTCCTTTTGTTATCAATTACCTAGTCACCTGAGTTTATTAGCAAACAATGGATCACGTGGCACAGAGGCACCAAAACCAGTTGCTGGAATTTTGATATTCTCTTGAAGAAAAAGACAAAGCATAGAGAGATTTTTCTGAGTTTAAGAAAAAACAGCTAAATTGTTGACAGGCAAACATATTTTGCACTCTGGAAAATCGGCTGAGGGTGGAGAAAGCAATCTCAGGCACAGCGTGAAGCAGGATTAAAATCTACATCTGTATTACCCTGAGACAAACCTGTAAAGGCTGGTCTGAGGAACATAGGGCTTTCAATTTCTCTCATCATTGATTTATCAGTTTGTAGGACAAATGCCTGGTTTTATTTTTCTTTGTTTTTATTCTGTGATGTTCTGTGCAATCAATACACAACATCTGCATGGGTGCGACTTGGATAAATCCAGTCATACGATTTCAGAAACGAATCTGTACAAAGCCTATGTCTGATGCAAGCCCCAGCCTAAGTTTCAGAATATCATTTTCTATATAAATAATGGTAGAAGGGAAGCTGAATGGAAACCAAGGCAGTAGCCTTCATTAGTGTGAGGCTACAGAGTGCAATTTTATAGACCAGTCTTAGATGAGGAAATACTACTTTTAACAGTGCTTTGGTATTTTTAAACTGCTCAGTTAACATTATTTAATTTGGAAGAGGTTAAGAATCATCAGGGAATACACAATATGGACTATATATATAACATACACACATATATACATTTATATGTATTACACCTATTTTTATAATTTTATATATTTTTTATACTTTTTTAAAAAAATATTTTTATGTACATAAAGAATGAGAATTGGGCTTTGCAGCATTTACTTAGAGAGGCTAAAGCCAGAAACCGTTTGCAGTCACTCAAAACACATTCAAAACGTGAGGGATTTCGCTGAACCCGTACCCCTGAGCAGTGCTATTGCATAGTAACTCCTAAACTGTTTTCATATTTGAAACAGAAACCATATGCCATGTATCCTTCTCCAGTACTGACTAAACCATGGCAAGTACCAACTGAAATGGAATGGAATCCTTTTGGATAAAATCTAATTAAGACTCTTCACTCTTTTTCTTTGCAGACTGGCATGTAAAAGGAGCCAATCTAATTGTTCTACCCATTCCGAGCAGTGTAACATGCATAACTCCTCTGGAGTGGCAAGACCAGTGCTACTGTGGTTCGATTTGCCCCACCTTCCCAAAAGCACTATGCTTATGCAGGGAATAGGTGGAGAAAGACCTAGGTTAGCTCCTCTCTTATTGAAAGCTCTTTGCAGCAATCAGTGTTACCTTCATACTGCTCTGACATATCTACATCACAATATTTTTAAGAATGTCAAAGTCTAATTGTAATAATGCCCCGCTTTCTGCAGCATATCTAAAAGGACAACTGTGGTAAAGAAAGAAGGATTCACAATAACATCATGCATCTTTTAAAATTTATATATTATATACTATATATATAAAAATATATTTTTATATGATACGTTATATAATATATATTACAAATTGAAAGGCTAGAAATGTTGCTCTGGAAAATTGTAAACCACAGCGTTTCAAATTTTAAGAAAATCTATCAACCACTGTAGGTCCCTTGCTTTTTAGCTGCATAACGTGCATACTTAACACTCTGAAGGTATAATCAGGATGCCAGATGGTTTTGCATACCTGCATTGATGTCTGTCTGTTCTGTGATTGCTGTAATACTCATTACACCATAATCATCAACCTACAGGAAGCATGTCACAAACTCAGATGCAGAAATCTGTGCGTTCACGTTTCTCAGAACTGTCAGTGTTTCACTCAATTCCAAGTCAATGCTTACTGATAATCAGTTTGGAACTGTATTATGAAAGATCAGATTTCGACACACAATTGCTTTTGCAAGCATTCAGACACAAATTGGACTTGAAGTAACTACATATAAATGTTCAAGTTTTCATACCCTTATAGCTACAGGACTCAATAACACAGGAATCCAAATACTGGGCATTCCACTCAAGTTTATATTGTTCTCTGGGAATATGATAGCCCAATCGCATAGTATAAATAATTAAATAATAATGATAAATAAATAAACAAAGTAAACTGTTTGCAAAGAGCCATCATCTGAACTACTTTTTAAAACACTTGCGTATGTTCACAACTAAAGGGTCCGGATTGTAAATTAACTGCAATCTCACAAAAATCAACATTCATTAGACTTTTGTTGCTTATGAGATAATCTGTATTTAAGGCCTGAGTAGAGTTCAGGTTTATCTTGCTCATTGTTCTTAAGTAATAACCAATCTTTATCAGCATTCAGATTTCTGCACTGGAAAAATATTTGGATTTTTGGAGATCTAGCATTAACTGACAACAGTTCACTGCTATGCACCTAGAATTAACACAAACAGTTGAAGAGTATAAGGCTTTGGATAACAAACCAGTTTGTTCATCTCTTCTGATGACAATACTACCTTTCTTACTTGAAGGTCTATGGACTTTCCTACTTTCTCTTTTACCAGATCTCTGCTACCACTGGTTGATGAGCTGTCCTCTTGACTTTCTAACCAGTGTTCTCAGGCAAGCTTCTAACAAGCAATTTTATCTGTAAGAATTGGTCTTTCTGTAACAGAGAAGTCTCAGTATAGGGTTTGAAATGTCAAAGCAAAAATGCATCCTTCTGCGGTTCTAAAGTACTTTATCAAAAGCTTTTCTGTTACTGTGGCTAACATGCTGCCCATCAAACATAATGATACAGCATAATAAGGAAGAAATTTTCACTCAGAGGGTGGTGAGGCAGTGGAACAGGCTGCCTGAAGAAGTTGTAGATGCCCCATCCCTAGAAGTGTTCAAGGCCAGGTTGGATGAGGCTTTGGGCAACCTGGTGTAGTGGAGGGTTTCCCTGCCCATGGCAGGGGGGTTGGAACTAGATGATCTTTAAAGTCCCTTCCAACCCTACCCATTCTATGATTCATAAGGAGAGGTCTCTAAGTACCTTCTGCATGCCAGATTTGAGAAAGTTAGAACCTTTCTAGTACATCTAAAGCAGTATGTCAATATAAAAAAGTGCCTCAAGTATTACTTGGCACTGAAATTTTCATGCCTGAAAAATAGGACTCCCTGTGGTAAACGGCTTTCACTACTGTACAACTTTATTTCCTGCTTCATACTTTTGAATGTGTTTGGAGATCAGAGATCACATGCTTCCTGATTCAATTCTTATAGTATTTCTATATAAGAAATTAATAATCTACCAATATTGTGTAATTTCTCCTGAAGAGGTACACCTTCAAAAACAGCTAAGTGGCGTGGGTTCCCAAATCCCAACTGGAAAAGTGACCAGGGACTCACAGATGGTACACTAAGCCAGCTCTCCAAGTCTAGGTCCATCCATATGCTGGTTTGCAGCATCTTGTTAATACAGGAACTCTAATTCCCAAAAGCTAGAATTGTATCAGTACGTTATCAACCTGACCTAAGGTGCTATACCTCTAAGCAGAGGTAAATCACAAGGGAAGAGCACTGTGCTGCTACATGTGTAATACTTGTCTCCAGAACTAGTTAATTTTGTTGCTCGCTCCTGGTCTGCACCATGCTTCACTGTGATACCACCAGAGCTTGAGAAACAGACAAAGAAAAGGTCTCCAGAATCAGGGAGAATTTCAATACTATTCTGCTGAGCAGGTGTCAAATACAGAGTATCCTAGTGTTTTTTTTCCCAGTATACTGGTGCTATAAGTCATGAAATTATTTGTACTGATCAAGAGCTCTTCAGAGAACAGGAAGAGTTTGATTTGCATTTTATTGATTTCACTCAGTGGAGAAGACTGCTAAAAGAATCATTGAAGGGACTTCAGTCATTGTGAGCATCAGCCAAGATTTCAAAATTTTGTTGTTTTCTTAAGAAAACAGAACAGTGATATATTTGGAAATTGAGTCAGAAAGTTATCAAAGTGCTTCCAAAACTACTTCTTCAAGGCATTGTTTTTTCAACATAAGGCAGCTAGCTCTTAACTCAGATCAGTGTTAATTAAAAAGAGAAAATAATACATCCGCTGCATAAGGAATTCGGTAGCTCCTCATCAGAGTGCTGTGCTTTATCTCCATGAGGACAGCAATATACGTGTCAGTAAGAGTGTCAAGACGTCATGTGTTACTATCTGTAGCACTCATTTGTTCTTTGTCATCAGCTGTTCTTCATATTCAGATATGAAACTGTAGTATGACATTTTTGCATACTGTTAGCATTTACATGCTTCACCACAGGAAATATTGCTGTTCCCCAGAGGTGACATTTTGCTGCAAGATATTTGCTTTATAACAGTGATTGTCTCTCTGACACAAAGGTACAGAGTAATAAAAGAGGAAGCTGAGATTGCTGAGCATATTTTGTGATTTACTTGTTAGTCTTCTAATAGTGATAAATTTCCCCAAATTCCAGCTTGAGCATCCTCAATTTCATCATTCATTGTTCTATTTTCACTCCTGATCAGACCATTACACACATCCAGACATTAACATTTTCTAGAAATTCTGTGGCAGGCATCTTTGAGAATTTTAGGTTGTAAACAAAAGCAAATGCAGAAGGTGGTTAACATGAGTTACACACAGAGACAGTATATATAACATGCATGAACCTACCACTTCTGGTCTAATGGTAATACTACTGTTTAAGTAGAGTGTCTAGGTTCCACTTTTCATAATATCATCCACAATATGATTCAGGCAAGAAACGAACCACAACAAAATCCTGAGCCTGCAGTGGGCCTTGGAAGGACAACAGCTGCCAGTGTTTCCCCTGAGTGAGAGCAGGTGGTGACCTATGTATGAACCATTTCTTGTTGCTTTGGGGATCATTGATTTCAGTTCTCACTACTCACAGCTCAGATCTCAGCTGTGCAGCTAAAACATGAACCTCCTGCAGTGCACTACCATGCTAGAGAGGAGGGGGCCTCATCTGATAGGGAAGCAAGCAGAGATAAGACAAGATTTGGATCTGGGTGGAATTTGGTGTAATTGGACTAAGAGGTCTGGACACAAAGCTAATGAAATGTAAATATGGTGTTGGTTCCTGCTTCATTATTCTATCAGTGATACTATAAGGCAGTCTGCAGTGCACTTGGATTCACTGGAAAACCTCCAGAGCTATAGGTTCCAATAAGCTGTACACTTAGCTGTTCCTAAAATTAAATGCACATACAAATATATCTGTAGCAAACCATAAGACAATAATGCAGAACACAGTTTCTTGTACAATTCTAGAGTTGATGCAAAATTTAGGTAGTAATTTGAATTATTTTACTCATCTCTATTAAATCTAGATTAGTTAGATTATATTTCTCAGAATTGCCTCCTACCTGCTGTGAAACAGGAAGTTTTACTATCTGTTGTTAAGATTATATGTGATTGTTGTTTGATTACTGTTAATGATGAGTTATTTTGAATGTGGTCTATTTATCATTTTAAGTTTTGCTTTTTGCACATTTTCACTAAAATTTCTTGTACTTGCTAGTTATTGTTACTCTATTGACACTTGTCTGTTTAAATTTTCTGCATACAAACTTACCTGCTGGAAATCTTCCTTAGATTTATATGCCTTAGAAGAAGCATATAAATACAGTGAAATGCAGTTAATTCAGTTTCCCAGCTGAATAAGTATTTGTGGATTATTTTTTGTTTGTTTCAGGACTTCATATTGCCTTATCATTAAGTAGAGTTGTGTAACAGAAAAATAATATAATGACTGCCCATCCTTCTACTCAAAAAAAAAAAAATCCACCTTGGAGAGATGCATCACTTTAAACTTGTTTTACATTCTCTACCAAACTGAAAGGCTATAATATCCCTGCATTTCTAAACCATCTACTAAAATAGGCTAAACTATTTTAGGAATTCACAGAAAAAAAGTAGTGACAATTTTTAAATACAGATAAGCTTTTGCAGGTATCACAATGCTTTGCAGAAGATTACGTCACTATTAACTGTTTACTAAAATGGCTAGTGTCTGCTGATAAACTCTGCAGACTTATGCAATACCCAGTCTAGCAACAGCTCATATTTAGCAGACAAGATCAAACTGCTGCAGAGTAAATGTTAGCAAGAAAACAGAACGGTTTATGAGGTGAATAGAAGTGATGTCTGAAGCTCCTTGTAGTAATTTATACTGCTGCTTAACTTATAGCATAATCTGTTGGAAAATAAACATGTACACGAGCACTCAGAGTGTGGGTTGCCTATAGGTGCTGGTGAGATATTCTTATGCTCAAAGCTTGAGAGCTAGAGATAAGTTTTCTCATGTAACAGCAATCCAACATCAGAAAATAAATTCTCATTTCAGAAAAGTTGAATATATAGCATGTGCTGCCTCTCCTGAAATACAGGAATTCCTATTTCGGATTCAAGTGGAATGTGCTTTCAGATAAAACTTGATGTCTTACATCATGCAGTATGACTGCTCTTACCTGTCATATACTACACAGCAAATGTACGTTTTGCCAAACAACTTAATTATTTTCAAGGCAGAAATAGTCACTGAAATACCATTTTTCCAGTGTACCACCCAGAAGGCAAAAGCAAGGAACAAGTGGTACTGTGATAAAGCAGTGATGCTCTTTTCAGACAGTTATATGATTTTGCAGATATGAATTTCTCAATTTTAACATTACTTCTGGAATAAACTGGCCATATTATAGGAAAAACCCATTCTCAAGGCTTTTTCATGGAATACCACAAATGCTATAATTATTTTACATTGACAGTACAGCCTGATGGACTAACATTAAGAAATGTTATAGAATTATTCTCTGCTTTTTTGAAGCAGTTACGAAAGCTTGGATCCAAGTATGCATCATAGGTCTTAAAATACAAAGCTAGAAAGACAGTATATAATTTTCAGGAAATTATAATGATTCTTTTCTAAAGCTACTAAAGTGAAATACTACATTTGTAAAAAATATTTTCCAATTACAGATCTTAAATGAACAGTAATCAATCTAATACTATCTTCTCTAAAGCCATTGGACAATTTTACAGTCATGTCCAATGTGATGACTAAGTTATGAGTTAACATGTTCATTTTGAAACTCATCTTGTTGAACATTTTAGAGTTCATTACCATCTGTGAGTTTATTATATCACTCCTTCTCACATAAATAATATGAAAATAACCTGAGTGCTTTGATATGAAGTAACACTGGAATTCTTTGTATGTACTTTTAGTAAACTAACAATAATGAATGAGCAGTAGCATCAAACACGTTCATATTGGACTCACCTGATCCACTAACTGGGAGTAGAGATCATAGCAATTGTCAAAAATGTATTTATAAGTTGAATCCAGGCAGGCTCTTACACAGTCTTTCACCACAGTACTGGCTCGAGGTGGGCTCTGCAATTCAAGGACCTAATAAAATATTTCATAAATGATAGAATGTCAGAATTAGATTGAGCACAAAAAAAATCCAAGTGTTGCAATGAACTTAGTTCTTACAGGATGAAAAGTGTTGAAATATAGTAATGATAAAAATTGAAATTATGTTGACTTAAGAAGATGCATTAAAACACAAGTTATACAAGTAGATTGTATCACTAAGTTTTATTTGAATGAAATTACTCATACAATGAGAGGTCCAAAGGTTTACACCTTCAGGTTTTCCGCTAGAGATGGAAAACCTAAAGGTTTGTCCATTATTTAGGAAATAATTAAACCATATAATTATGTGCTTTCCTCTGAATACCAGCCAAATAGCTCTTCATTTTTTAAAGCAAAGAGCTCAGCATTTTATTCCACTTTAGGATACATTAATATGAACTTCAGCTTAATGGATTATTTTCATTGTCTTTATGTAGTGCAGTGAAATCACATGCTATTGCAACAAACATTGTTTTGTGTTTCTGTATTTTCAGAGAGGAGAGGCCTAACCCACAATAGAGTAATATCAATGTGTCTCATTCAATTCTAAAAATATTTCAGAACTTGATCACCTAGATATCAACATCTGGAGTGAACAAAGCAAGTAGAGTTATCAGACGTACTTTGCTGTTTGACATGTAATACTGTGACACTCCTAGGGAAACATTATTCTGTATGACACATGTTCCTAAAGAGTTCAACTGGATTTGCTTTATGTGACTTGACTTTAAACTAATCAAAAAGCTAATTGTTTTGTTTCCTTCACGAGATGTAAAAAAATAGTTGTTAAAAAAAGTTTATTTTTCAAAGATAATGGCATTTACCACAATGTTAATACAAGTATTAATAAGATGATTTTACTTCAATGATCTTCACGAAGTTGAGAGATTTAATTTAAAACTGAAAGAGATGAACTGATTAAGAGTATTAAATAGGGCATGATTTTTCTGGAAAATAAAAGGCAATAGCGTTTTTTTTCAGAGTCATTGTGCAAATAAAGGACAATACCTTCATTCGAAAAAACGTAATGCTGGTAAGCAGGTCCACAGTTGATTTCAGATCTTGAAGTCTTTCAGAATTGCTGGCAGGAAAATTATCCTGATGAATCAGGAAGAGAGGAATCATGTAAAATTGGAGTTACAGCTAAGATCCTTGAACAGCTAGGAAAAAAACTCTCTAGGAAAACAATGATGCTGCTTGGACGAATTTGAAATGTCCATGTGTTACCTGAAATCTGCCTGTAAGAAAATCAGTGATGAGTATCCCTTTGACATGAACAGGAACGCTTCTGATAATGCTCCTGTATTTGTAATATAAATGACTTAAAGTATTGTGATATTTTCAAAACATTAATGGAGTAAAAAAATTACTAGAAAAAGACTGGAAAACACTGCTAATGAAAATCATTTATGGGTTCTCCATGGTACATACATCACTTGTAGGCCTGAATGTAGTAGTAAGCTTAATGAAGACATCATATATGAAATTTTTGCTATGATCTCTAGGTTAACAGGAAGACTGATAGGAAGTAGTGTTAATTAAATGGCTTCATACTAATGAAATATCAGCCAAATATCCTCATGCTCCAATATTATCTGGATAATGTTCTTCAAAATTAAAAGATCCTAGGATGACAATCTCTGCTGCATGAAGGATATGGTCTTAAAAATGAAGTATGTGCAACTTCTACTACCTCTAATGCCTTGGGCTTCTTTTAAATACTCCCTTTCTCCTTCAGTTTTAGAAAGCAGGCCAGATGAACAGAGAAATCCCTGAGTTGGAGGCTGCCATTCCTAGAAGCTGAAAGGAGAGTCAGAGCTGATGGAGCCCTAATCACTTATATAACATCCAAAAGATTCATTATCCAGTGGAATGGAACAGGAGAGAGAGTTCAGAATGGTAACTGACAGGTATTCAGGGCATGCTTCTTTCCTGAAAGGCTTGGTCTGGAGTATACCTCAGTGGAAAGAACATCCATGAGGCAGAAATTAAACTGGAATTGCTATCATGTACAAAAATGAGGAGTAAAGTCTCTTTCAACATTCCTAGGATCTTAGCATGGAAGTTTTAGAAAAGATGTCAGCCTCTCAGAATAAATACAGCAGTAACTGCAATTTGTGCTACATGAGTCAGTGAAGGTAATTCCCACATAAATTTATTTAACCAAGTTGTGGATTAATTTAACCAAAGTTTTTGAATCTTGCTCTTTCTTGAATGTCTGCTCATCCTGTGACCCATTCTTAGTTTTTGGAAAGAGAAGAACAACTTTTTTCAAATTGGAAAAATATTGTTGTTAAACTGCTTAAATTCTTAAGTTTTTGTTCCAAAGGATTTGGGATCTCATGTCAGTACCCAGCTTCTATGCCACAAGAGGCATTAATCTCTAAAACATCTATAAGCAGATAAAGCACACAGGAATATTTACACGAAAAACATGAGAGTTTTCCTCTAGATAGAATATGTTGTACATACCCTGTATTTCGATAAATCAATCCTCAGAGAATTGTGCAATTGATCCAGCAGTTTTATGAACTTTTCCCTCTGTAAAAAGAAAACAAGAACATGTTGCATAAGAATTTGCAGGTTCCTGTAATTGGTGAGGTTTTAGAAAGCTGCTTTCCATTCTTAACTTATTTGAAAAATAGATTGTTTTCCATTTTTTCATAGAAAAGTGCTAGTCTGAGATATCTGTGTTCTGAGGCCAGGCAATGTATCTTTTATTACTTTATTTCCCCTTTCTATCCTATACTGTGATTTACCTGGTGTGTATTGAACACTGTGCATCTGTGCAATACATTAGTGAGGTGACACAGACTTTCCTATGCAGCGTTTTCCTTTCTTAATGACTGATTCATTGTTAAATAACTCAAATATCTAGAAATTGAAAAGCATTGCCTGATGTCTCCGACTGAAAATGCAATAACAGCATGAATTCAGTATAAAGTCCAAAGTTTTAAGTTTTGTTATCAAGGCTTATTAAAAGAGGTAAGATTTTAAATTTTTATATTTGTCTTGTAAACACACTCTTGAAGAAAGCACTTCCTCCTCCCTTTAATGTATAAGAAAAGATGCTCATTTACAGCAGAATTTGGTGTAGAAGTATGATTGAAAATAATACTTCAGAAACAGTGGCTGTTGTAAGAATAAGCTAATACTAGGCACTTCTAGTTTTCCCTTTCAAATGTGGAGATTAACTTGTAATCTTGACAGATGAAGGTGCAATGAAAACATTTTGCTGTGAGATTCCCAGCTGAGTTATGCCATTCTCAAGTAACACTAATGAGAGTTTCTAATTACCAGTCTTCGCGTTAGAACATATTCCATAGGCCACTGCACAAAATTGTGCAGAAATCCTTGCCAGCCTATGTGAAAGCAGCAGGCTTGTGGAAGTAGCAAGATCTGATAGCTCTCAGAATGCATGACTGTATCCACACCATCTCTGAAATATGATCAGCACTAATAGGAAAATAGAGTTCTTTGTGCACTGTCTCTCATCAGCGGAGCACTAACCCACACCAAAAGCCACTAATTTGGCACAGTTCCCTTAAGGGATCAATCAAAAGGGAACTTTTTTTGTCAAGTTATAAATCTGTACTGAAATATTCAGTCAGCCAAATCCTTCCCAGCTGTAGCCTGAGGACTTGAATTTGAGATGTTCTGTTTGATGAATGATGTGCAGCTAGCCACTAAAAAACGCCTTTTGACCTGAGAGAAAAGTAATCTAATATTTTGCCTGTAAGTCAATTGTTTGAAAGAAGAGCTCCAAATCTCTACTGGTGATGCTTACTACTGTTTCCCTATCCATCTGTTGAACTATGAATTGGATTGGAATTTGCATCAAAGGTAAACTGGCATTAACATAAGAGACAGGACTTAATTCTGTCCAATCTGAGGATAAAAGTAGTTCTGATTATTAGAAAAATGGAAAAGAAAAAAAAAACGAGCAAAACCGTTCTGAATTTCAAAAGCTGGATCAAACTCAAAAGTCTAATAGAGCTTGAACATTGAAAGAGAAGCCTTGTTTCAACAAAATGAAGAGTCATTCCACATTAAACAATCAATTAACTTATAAAAGAAAATCTGATTAAGACCAGAGCAATATTGTGCTGTCATGATAATACAATAATTATATCATAAACATTCTGATAGTGCTTTTCATTTATAAATTTTTTTCACTTTCTTGTAATGGAGCAATGTTAATATTTCAAAGCAAACCTCTCGCAGCAGGAGATAAAGTTCCAGTTCAAGAACTTGCTGTTTCCAAACTAAAGACCCAGCCTTGAGAACATTTATGTGATTACTTCCACCAGACTTAATATTTTAAAAATAAATAAATTTATATTTAGAGAAAATATTTCTCTAAAAAAATACTGAATGAACCTGAAAACCAGAATTTTTTTCTTTTTTTCTTTTCTTTTTTTTTTTTTTTTACAGACTTACAGCATCCTTTAAATTTGAAAATATGTTAACGTTAGTACTACTTTAGGAGTATTTAGAAATAACTGTTGACTATTTACAGCTGTAAGCAGTAGTATCAGATCCTAAGAACTTTAAGGATTCAGCAATAATAATAAAAAAAAAAATCTATCTTTGGTATTATCACACAAAGTGAGTTTTATAGATATAAGTTCTATCTCAAAGGTACTTGCGCATGAATTGCAAACTAATATTTAGTTTCAACTATTTGAGGCCCTGTATGAAAAATTTATGCAGGAATGCTGTACTCAATACAGTGTTTGCAACAAATAAAAATTTGTTTCAGCATCCAGGGCAAATTTTATTTACAAAACTAAACATTTACACTTTTTTTTTCCAGGCATGGATTGAATTACTTTACTAAGCATAGTATGATAATTGTGTTTCTGACTTCTTATGGGAAGACAAAAGCAAAACTAGAATTAAGTCTTTCTTGGTTTACTAGTCCAAATGTGTAATTTCATAATGTTGTTTTGAACATCCTGAAATTCATAACGTTCCTATTATTCTTAATACTGAAGAGCATTAGTACTTCAAACAAGTATAATGTGCATTTAATAAATTTTAATTATGCTTAATATTTAATTTCATGTCAATAAATGGTATTTTAGAAAAAAATACCATGTTTTCATAGCTACTGTTAAATGAAAAATAGCTTTGATATCAGCCATACAAATAACCGCCATATCAAAAAAGAGGAAGGAATGAATGCATTTTTAAGCATCAAATTGTGTTTATACTCTTATCTCTGTCTGCATCATGTGTGATAGTAGAAATATGAAAGCAATGTCTTTGAATTATTGCTCTCCCTTCCTGCTCTCGTCTCCTCAGTGAGAGCAGGTGAACAAATTAGACTACAAAATGAACATATCTTTATTTTTTATCATGTTCAAAGATTAGGAGGTCTGCATTGTGAGGTACCTATCCACAGAAGGGAAGTTAGGAACAACAAAAAAAGTACTACCACATCCTGAGGTGCTAGTATTCCTCCTAAAATTTCTGATACCTAAACCCAGCACTTGGACAGCGCACCATTATTTCAGCAAAAATAAGAGTCCGTCATTACAGGCTCTTGTGAGAAGAATAGTATTTATGGCTTGATCCGTTAATATGAGTTCACTGATGACACATAGCCCAAAAGCGATTGCAACCAATACTTAGTCTCCTTCAGTTCGTAGTTTGCAAGCCTCACTGCAATAAAACCAAAAACTGGTTGTTGAAGATTTTAGTACTATGCATGTGTGCCACTGCCTTTTACCCTGTATGCCTTATATATCCCTATATAAGGACCAAGTAGCATCTCTCTAGCTTTTATAGTGATTGACTGTAAAGACTCAAGGTAAAATTTTCAAAAACTAACAGCCACTCTTATTCTTTAAAATTACCAACTTTAAAAAATTTTTTAATTTAGAAGTTAACATGGTATCATATATTAGCAAAAAAAAAAGATCAGGACTAGTATTCTATTAAAAAGGAAAGTCTGCTTACCCCAAAGTTAGTAGCTGCAAACCGATCTGAGGCAGATACATTAGTTGCTGCTGTAGTATGAGCATAGAAAGCATTTATATTGGCCAACAACGTACTCATAACTGCTGGAACACCAGGGCACATATATTTAGAAGACAGACAGGAAAAGTGCCTACAACGCAAACAAATTGACAGTTATTACAGATGGCAAACATGCTGCTCTTTCTCTCACCACAATTTATTTTCAGTGTAACTTCCAAGCTACCTCATGGACAATTGTGCAGATACACGAGGAAAATCCAGACGTGTTTGATACAATTGCAAATGTCACACACTGATATTTTCAATTTGAACACACCAGACTCACATTTTCCTCTTAATCCGTTAATCCTAAATACAAAAACATGATTTAACTATCTTAATTGCTATTAAGCAAAATGTTCATTATTAAAAATCCCTTAAAATCAAACACAAACTTATCATCATAAAAGGTCACAAGAGATCTATACTATAGTGAAGAAAGATTTGATTGATGCCAATAAAAAGACTCGAACCAGCATTCTACTGTGGCTTGTATTTTAGCCTACATTATTCATGAACGGTGAGGCATCAAGCAACTTCTGGGTTCACCTTGATTTGATTTAGGCCTTAACTGAAACTGTTCCACTTTGATTCAGAACACCAAAGTTTAGGTAATCAATCTGTTAAACTTGGACCAGATTCATATTGGGAAACAATGTTTAAGAAAAGCGAAAGTCTGTCACTGAGCCCGTTTGGGTCTTCAGGAGAGAAAAGGCTCTATCTTCCATTTCCTGCAGAGTCTGAGGAGATTTACACTCTCTTACAAGCCTGCAACTGCTATTCAGCTCCCTGATCTGGATTGTTTTGACCCCAGAGAGAAGCTACAGCACTGCCAGCCCTGTGGCATCTCAGACTAACAAGGGAGATTAAAGTCACAGAGATATCTTTGTGCTGCATGCACACAGCATAGCAATCTGGGCATTTATACAGTGAGGCACACTACTGGAAGAAGTAGGAAGCTCAGAGTTATGAACTCAGTTGGCTTTTGAAGGCTGAAGCTGATAGTAGCAAGAGAAGGAGAAACGGTTGGGTAAGCCTCATACTCCCACTAGGAGCAGTTCAGAGCTGTTCTAAGGCACTTCTGAGAAGATCTGGCACTGAGCAGTTTGCTTCTGCGGTATGTAGAGCTGCACAGGTCAGAGTACACGTATGAGGGCTTATGCTCACGTAATGTTGAGTTCTACTATGGAAAGGAAGAGAGGAAAGGAAGAAACTGCCACACAAGAATGTGAGTAAAACCAGTCCCCAGGTTGAACATCATCTCCCTCAGGATGCCAGCATTTAGCAATTTCAAACTTTATAGCTAATAACCGGAAACATTTTTTTTTGGATGGAGTTCCAGCTTGTATTCAACAGAATCTTGAAAGTAAGAATAAGGCTGAGTGCTGATCATAGACAAAATAACTGAAGTGTTTTTCTAGTTGCTAATACTTTTCAGTCTCTGACTTGCTAGTAACCTTTCTGTTTCACTTTTCTTAAAGAAACCAAAGACCATTATTGCTCACAGCACCTCAGGCTAGCAAATGTAAGAATACCCCAACACTGACTTCCACCCAGGTCTGAGTGTATTAAATCAGCTCTGATTTTTAAGCAGTCTGGTTCATGGACAACTAGAATTTATGAGGTGAAATTTTAAATGCTGACGAATCAGTGAGAAAACAACGTCAGGTCACTGAAAGAAAGGTAAAGCTGTTGTCAATATACGGTATTTGAAGTGGGATGGAAGTAATGTTCAACTAATTAACAATAAATTAAAATCAGGAATATTTTATGTATTCTCTTTGGTTTTTCAAAATACTAATAAAATGCAAAGACAATATATGAATTACAATAGGTCATGTTTTATTATTTTATTAGTTTCTAAATCTCAGAATCAGCAAAGCATTTAGAATTCTAACTTTAGTCAGATTCAAATTCTTAAACTGAAATTAAAATTGAGCCCACAGAAATTAAAAGCCTAAACAACTTGCTGTACTGCACCAGCCAAAACCAGATTTGCAACATAACAGCACTGTTTCCTTGTTCAAAACAACAGATGTCTGCTTATAGTGTACAACGAGCTTATAAGAAAATATGAAATACAAGATGGATGAAAGATCTAACACGAGGAGAGTAAACAACATTGCAAAACATAAAATTTTAATTTCAAGACTTATAGTTAGGACGGATTGGGAGGAAGATAAAGGGATAAAGTAACTGTATAGAGATAGGAAAGAGGGAGGGGGATTAGGCAGAGAAGATGCCTAGTCAAACAGAAGAGGATGAAGAAACTCCAGTCACTCTGGAGCTCTCTATGTGTCTGAACGTCCTGATTTGGCAGCATCCTCCTCTCAGCTGGAATCTCTGGCTCCTCTCTACTGTTTCACTTTAGGAGCAAAAGGCAGAGCAGTGTGCTGAGCCTGAACGACCTGGGCCCTAGTACCCATCCAAGAAAGGTACAACTGAACTTGGTCTTGCTGAACTTAAGCCAAGTACCCTTAACTGCTGTCACTGTTCAAATAATCCTGCAACTATGTCATTCAAGATTATTTGCATCTCGTATTTGGATTCCTGTTCCTAAATACATAAAAAATGAGCTCTTCATACTTTCTTGCAAGGCTGCACACAAACTCACTCTACTTACACTATACTTTCTGATACCCTCTTATTGTCCCAGTGGTCTTCTAAATTCCTTAATTCTGAGGCCTGACTCATGCTCTTGTGACTGACCCAGTTAATCATATTCCTGCTTTCTGATGTTCCAAGGCTGCAGAAACTTTGCTTCTTTAAAGTATCATCCAAAGTCTCTGAAGTGTTAAGGACATAAGGTTTCAACAGGAGTGGATACTGCTATATCAAGCCTTTAATCCCACACCAAAGCTAGACTGAGGAGCTGAATAATTGCTGGATTTGCTAGTTTACCTGACTTGGCAAAGAGACTGGAAAAGAAGGGATCCAACCGGCGATGGGAGGAAAGAGAGACAGGCTCATATTAAAGAGAATCTAGGGCTACAGTCTTCATATGTGGAGTCCCTCTGTATTTGCAGCCTTTCCAGGCCAAGGAAGGAGACCCACTTTGTGGGCTTTCTCTCGCATTAGACTCTCTTTAAAGCATTTTCATGCTGGGTTTATATATCACACAGTCTTGCACGATGTGGTGATGTATATTGATACTTAAAACTTGTATCATGGTGGTCATGTTCAAAGTGCTTTGCAAATACTTCTCTGCATTCCTGTGAGGTAGATCATTAAGCACTATTATCTCCATTTTACAAAATTGAGAGAAATTGCTCAAACCTCCACAGTAAATCAATCACAGGGGCCAGGACTAGAACTCAGCGTTCCCAGCTATGTGTCTCATAGGGATAATACTACTAAACCTTTCACTTGTTGCCAGTATTTTTCAGAAGTGCTTTTAAACATCACGACGTGAATCTGACAAAAGTGCAACACAGCCACCTACTCTTTAGGAAAATCTTTCATTGTATGTCATGTTTCCTATCAACTAGAAGAACAATAATTCCTTTGTATAAAATAGAATAGTGATGTTAGGTGATTCTCACCGGTTTCAGGTAACCTTTAAAGCTAATAGAAATCTCACCTGATCTCATCACATGCATTTTGAGAAATATATGTAGAGATGATCAGAACTATTTTTTAAGCAATTGACATAATAAAATAATTGACATATACTATTACCATTTGATTTCCAAAAATTTTCTAGTGGACATAAAGATCCTTAGTACGTGAAGAACACCAAGCTTGAGATAAGAAGGCACTAATAACCCCACTGGCCTTAGAGTCATACCTATAACACATGCTCTGCTGAGGGAAGAAGGCAGACAAAAGGGACAATCAGCAGCCGTCACTATGTGAGAAGCCATCAAGATTGTACCAACTGCCTGCAGGAACATGACAAGACTGTGGAAAAATAGTTTGGGTCAACATTTTAAGTTCAGTGAGGTGTATTCTGCAGGTTCTTCTAATGATTTCACACTGAGCTGCCCAATGCCTGGACTGAGCTCTTAGCTTCAAAATAGACCCAATTGTACTAATTTGTTGTGAGGAAAATGTAAACCTATTGATGTAATTTATTTATGTCTTTATTATATTACTACACTCTTCCACCTGTAATTTGGTTAGTGAAAATTAGCATTGAAATTTGATCGATGATAAAGCACCTGTGTCAAGTGACAGGTTCTGTGAATTTTTGCTTCTCCATTAAATTAAAATCTACAAAGTTCACCAAACCTATTAAGTTTATTATGTGCAATATGGGTCATGATTCAGAGTGCTGATAACCCAGGTAAAAAATCTGCAAGCCACCTGGCTTCCTTCTGCTTGCTAAAATAAATAAATCAGAGAAGAAACTTCCTTCCTTGTTTTTGTAGGTCTGAAAACAGCAGCCAATAGCATGAGTTATTAACAATTTCTAATGGGCACATGATGTCACAGCAACCATTGCGAAGTCTCACAGATTTTAGAGTAATATTGCATCGTTCAAGCTAGAGTAACATGTTTAAACTCAGGCCTGCTTGCTTCAACTTCCTTACTATGTAATTTCCTGACCAACATACAGTGCCTGTAACTCTTCCAATCTTTCTGCTAGCATGGCAAAGAAAGAAGGCTAATTAATGTGCTCTACTCAGTAAGCAAATGCTATCAATGAAAATTACTTTAATGGGTGATTTGTGTGCTTTTTGCAATGCAGCCACATTAACTGAAGACTAGCAGGTGAACAAAATGGCACAGTTAATGCCCATTAACCTGCTGGAATGAGATCTATGTTGCTGATTTAGAAGCATTAGGTTCTACCTGTGGTGACTCTTGCCAGTAAGTAGCAAAGATCTTAATAGAGCTTTTATTGCACTCAACTCCACTACACAGTAAATCCAGGATGCTGATGTTATACATAATTTCATTGTCTCGTCAAACACCATTTCAATACGTGCTCTGTTTTTTGCCTTCTAAAGAGAAATAAATTATGTTGAAAGATTAATGAGAGGAAGAAAATTATTTTTTCTTGGTGGTGGTGAGGTGGCTTAGTATATATAGGTAAATAAACTTCCAGTATGATTCCTTCAAGACATTAAATTTACAGAATAAATCACCATCCATCCCAGCAGTCATCAAAATAAAAGCCAGCTAGATCACTGAGCTGTTCTTCTGCTTTTGTTAATCTGTTTTCTCATATCTATTTTCTTTTCTATTCCCTGACACATATGTGCTATGACTTCTGGGAGTATACACATATTGTGTAGCTAACAGCATCTATTTGGCTGCTATCCATCACAAAAAATAAATAAATCTTTTCTGATCCATGTAAGAATGGGTGTAATTGTCTTTCATTTCTTTTCCCAATACAGACTCCATAAGGAGTGGAGGAATATAATAATTACAAGAAAGAAGAGTGGATTATGGAATCTGTATAATCAAAACTTTTCAATGAGGTGCAGTTACTGCAACACAAAGCAGACTTTTTGTTGTATTTTGGTTTTGAGTCAATGTTTGATTTTCTAATCATGTGAATTCCACATCTGGTAACTTAAAAATAGATTTTCTTGCTTAGGAACTGTGCAGTTGGAATCCATATCTTGAGAGTAAGACATCCTTCCTAAGTGGGCATCCTTTAGGGAGGAACTGTCTACATTTAGTCTCATAAAAACGTGAGTATATCTGTCTCGAACAACAGGTGCGATCACACTTGAATTCATTCTCTTCATAAGTTTAATGAGAAAGGTCTCACTGGGGACAATGACTAAGGCAGGTAAGTAACGATCTATGTGATATCTTTTGGGTTGATATCCACATGCCACTAAGTCTTTGGTGGTGCACAGATCATTTCCTTCTAATCTAGAATCAAACACTGACTCACACATGACATGTTTTAAATAGCAGAAACTGCAGAATTTCTTTCCTGATGCTGGTTGAGAGAGGAGAAGAATTTGAGCTTTATGTTTTCAGCACTTTTAGTTGGTCATCTATAGGACTGATTTTCCATGAAGCAGTCAGGCACTGAAACAATAAACTGATCTAAATTCTTGTATATTCTCCAGGCACAAATACAGACTGGGCGGAGAATGGATCGAGAGCAGCCCTGAGGAGAAGGACTTGGGAGTACTGGTGGACGAGAAGCTCAATATGAGCCGGCAATGTGCTCTTGCGGCCCAGAAGGCCAACCGCATCCTGGGCTGCATCAGGAGGAGCGTGGCCAGCAGGTCAAGGGAGGTGATTCTCCCCCTCTACTCTGCCCTCGTGAGACCTCACTTGGAGTATTGCGTCCAGTTCTGGAGTCCCCAACATAAGAAGGACATGGACCAGTTGGAGAGGGTCCAGAGGAGGGCCACGAAGATGATAAGAGGGCTGGAGCACCTTTCCTATGAGGACAGGCTGAAAGAGTTGGGGCTGTTCAGCCTGGAGAAGAGGAGGCTCCGGGGTGACCTTATAGCGGTCTTCCAGTACCTCAAGGGGGCCTACAAGAAAGATGGGGAGAGGCTGTTCAGGAGGGCCAGTTGTGATAGGACAAGGGGTAATGGTTTTAAAATAGAGGGAGGTAGATTCAGGTTGGATATTAGGAAAAAATTTTTTACCATGAGAGTTGCAGAACACTGGAACAGGTTGCCCAGAGAGGTGGTGGATGCTCCATCCCTGGAGACGTTCAAGGCCCCGTTGGATGAGGCCCTGAGCAACCTGATCTAGTTGGAGATATCCCTGTTCCTTGCAGGGGGGTTGGACTAGATGACCTTTGAAGGTCCCTTCCAGCCCTAACGATTCTATGATTCTATGATTCTATATTTTTGCTGAGCAGTCACAATTGTGGTTGATGAGTATACTCAGTGTATTTGGCAAATCAAGGCTATCCTTCTGAAATATTATTTCTGTACTCTAAAGGAATAAATATAAATAAATATTAATTTGAGAGCCAGAAAAAAATAATCAGGGTCTGCTAAGAGAATCACAGATGACAAAGCCACTAGAATGAACCTGAAATGATAGACAAGTGGGGTTGTTTATTACTGTAGCAGAACAAGATACCAAATTGTTCTAGGAAGTGGTACTTTAGGGATGCTTAATGAGATTTACATTGCGTTCAGAAATGCAGAATGGCACGTGTTCCTACTCCAGCATTTGCTGTCTACCCATACCTAAAAGTGTCAAGACTGCCTATCATTAAGTGGTACTGAAGCTTTATATAATAGGTAATTTTAAAACTGCAAACAAATACGAATTTTAAAAATTACATTCAGACAAAAAAAGCACCTCATTAGCAACACCCTAAAACTCACTTGAGCCTGATACAGTGCATCAGAACCATGTGGATGCACTCTGGGGTCTGGATCGTGGGCTATGAAAGCACAGTCAGCTTTGCATTTACAAAGGCAAACATTTTAATTTACAAAGTTATCATGAGGCATGCAATAGAAATATTCTGCAACTAGATTCTTGAGCGTAAAATGTTTACACAATATTCCTTTGGGCCAAGTGATTACATTCAAATCCTCTCTCAGTTGTATGGTAGAAAATTGCTTTTCTTTTAGTAGGAGTACATTGTTACCAAATGGAATCTGATCATTCGATTTTCCAAATCAAGAAGCTGTAAGTTTTCTCCCAGCCATTAAAGTTGTTCCAGGAGAAATAGGTGATCTCATAAACAGAAATAAAACCAAGGATAATAGCCCAAAAGAAAATTCCCCATGATAGATCTAGTGTCTTCACTACTCTTCTCCTCAAAGTCTGAATGCTCTTATCAAGAGACGGCTGCAGATGAACCAGCAAAACAATGTATATGAACATATATTCTTCTCCAAGTATTATTTGAGATTAAATTTAGTATTGATTTTATGCCTAACTTAAACAGGAGGAGGCCTTAAACAGTATGTGGTCTACCTCTCAAATAGGGATTGCTCATTATTAACATGCAAAATTTTAAAATGCAAATGGTATAGGGGTTAAAAATCTTAGATTTTATTTCCTGTGTAAATTACCTGTGACTACCAATATCAAATTCATCTTCTGATTACACCTGCCTTCAAATGACTGGTTTGCAGTCATGAACAGCAAGGAAATTTGGTGGACAAGGTACAGAAGAAAGCAAGAAAAAAAGAAGACAAGCCAAAGTAGGTAATTTAACTTAAAATGGCTTAGTTAGAATTTTTAAGTAAGGATTCCTGAAAAATGTGTTGCAGTACTTGCCCAGCTCCATGTTAGATGTTCAGACTAAATTTACTTCCTTTTCATGAATATCTGTATGTTATGTTACTTACTGATATAAAAATACAGGATCTTCTTTATATTAGAATATAACCTGTTCATTTCTAACACTGCTAATGAAAAAGCTTTTAAAATGCTCATACGTCAATTATATTGCTATTTTTGCTACACTTGAATTTCTAAAGTCAGTTTCAAAATTTCTCTAGAAAATGTCAGAGTACTGGCAGTCATCAAGAGATGAATTAAAAGAAACTTCAAAATAATGTTTCAGTTGAGGTTGTCCATCAAAAATACAGTCATGCTGTATTGAGATAACCAACTACTGAGGCTACAGTTAAAAGGAAACACTAATGCTAAATCAGTCCTGCTTTATTTCCTAAGCAAAACAGTAATAACAGCCCTCCCTTGGCATTAATAGCTCTTGAGAATTCATCTCATAGAAAACCTTGAATTCATTTTGATTCATACAGCAGGAACAACTCTATTATTTTAAAGATGAACATTTTGGTAAAAATGGCATACCAATTTAAATCAAGTTATAAAACTATAATACTATGCTAGTTAATAAGTAATATAATTTAATCAAATGTAAAGACATGCACGGCTATAGAGAAGCTAAACGTGAAAACCCAAATGTTCATGAAACTCAATGCATGTTCCTCCATATATAGCACAGATATAGAACACCACAGGGGAACTGTCAGGCTTAATTAATTCTCCTGTGCAATGTTGTTTAAGGTCCTTGGAGGAAGAGCATTAAAACATGGGAAACTTTTCACTGGACAAATTAAGAACACATGATGGAGCTCTTGTATCCTCAAGCCTCTAAGCTCAGTGGTACTATGTCCTAAAGTTATCAGACACTACGTTAGTACGGACAACGTAGTAACAGGTTCTAATACCATTAAAAATGGTTTGCATGAACCATTTACATATACTACAGAAGTCTACTACAGTAATCACTGGTGTTCTGTGATGATTTCTGCTCTCCTAGGAAAAGAATACATAGATTGTGAAACCCTGTTCTACCATCCCAATCCCATCTAGAACAATGGAAGTCTTTCTGATCCTTGCCACATATCAGTATGATAAGGATTGAGAAATGCATTAGTGGTAATACCAGTAACAGCTTGTAAAATGCTTATAATATATCTTAATTCCATTGCAGATGAGAAGCACTTCAATGAGAGTCAGAGGGACAAAAAAAATAACAAAAATTTTAAATCAGGAATGAGAGTGAAATGGAGAATGAAAGCATGAAGGCTTGGAACTCATGACTTCCCTCAAACGTATTCTTGAAAGTAGAGTAGAAAACCAGACGTGATAATACTTACGTCATAGCTTGATAAATATATTCAATTCCATAGCGCATTGCAAATTCATCTACAATTTCTTGTGCAGTGTCATCAAAGTACACCTTCCAGGCTTCATCACCTCTCACTTCAGGGATTTTTACAACACCATTAGATTTAACTTCCGTCAAGTAATGGAATAGATTCTAAATGTAAGAAATGTTTCAAAGAGGAATTTTTGGCTTTTAAGTGGCATTCTGAAAGTATATCCTATACAATAGTCATCAATATGTTCATTGTTAGGTTTGTGTTGTTTTTTGTTTGTTTGTTTTAATTTTTCCGAAGACTGGCACTCACTAGTCATCATTTGCTAAACAAAAAACCCAAGACTAAACACATTTTTTGTAATGGAACTCTGATAGTGCAGGCTTGTGATTCAGTGCATCGATCTATCTGCTTGATATAAGGTCACGTCAGTGAAGTGGCACAGAGGGACTGCAACATAGAATCGTACAGAAACTTTCTCTTCTCTATCATATACCCTTGATAATGAATGAAATTGTGAAGCAGTAATGCTCACCACATAGTGCTTCAACTTTAATTAGATCTGTGATCAATAAATTTCAAATTCATTATTAAAGAACTGTAAGTTACAGGAAACCTATCAGAAATATTGCAGAAGCCTCTCAATTAGCGAAAGGCATGCGGTAAAGTTTAGGTTTCGCAACCTTAGGACCAAAGCTAGTATTTAATTTGACATTAATGTCATAGAATGCTTCTCAGATTACCTAGTTCTGTATGTATCCACAAACTAAGCAGCAGATTTGATTTTCTATTTTCAGTGACAAAAAAAAAAAATAATCTCAAAACTTTGAAATCATTTCAGTTCTGCTAATTAGCACATATCTGTCTTGTGGATTATCTTAAAGCAACAGAATTTTGCCATTTACTTCACAGGTCAAAACATTTGCAACATCAGGTCAAAATCCATGAGTACAAATGCCCTGAACATCCGATTTTACAAATGGTGAAGAATGGGATTTTGTGAACACATACTAGTGCCAAACTTTCAGCCATATAGTATCTATCGGCTTTCAGAAAGTACTTGTATTTTTAGAACAGAACTTCAGTGCAGATCATGTTCGAGGGAAGAGGAATCAAATACAAAGAAAATCTTTCAAAAGACACAGTGGTTTATCAGTGATGTTTTTTCAACAGTGATAAAAGCAAACTAGATGATAGGAAAACCAGATTTTATATTGCCTATGCTTCTGCTTTTTCTCACTTTCTCAAAACATGAATTAACGTAGCAGGAAAGAAGTCCTTTACAATTAATAGCCATATTTCTGTAACACACAGAAGTGGCTGTATCTTCTTGATGTTGGCAAGCATGTGTGGAGCATCAAAATGCTAAACCAAAACATGGTACAGGGAGAACTTAACTGACTCCACTTCTACCTAGCTCCTACTGGCAGGAGTGATCTGTTGATGTCACATTGTTCTGCCTTTGACTCTGAGCCTGATATGTCACCAGCAATACAAAGTGGGAAATCTAAAATAAACTTGTCCTGAGGTGTAGCAGCAGTTATTTGTTTCAGTGTTCTAATGTTCTAATCCTTTTTTCCTTATCCATGCAACAAGTGAAAAACAATCTGTCTATAGTATGCTTTAACTTCTCCAACATACCTCATGCAGACAGGTGTACTGAACATGGTACGGAGCAACCTTCTCCTCTCCTTTTATTTCAACATTGATTTTCAATCTAATGGCACCAGAGACAGCTGATTTATCTGTTCGCTTTTCTGAAGAGTAGAAAATAGAAAAACAATATATTAGTAACTGCCAAGAATATATATACGTCATGTGAAAAGCTTTCGTAAATCATTCTAACTTAATAAGAATGTTTTTTAAAGCCAGAAAGTCCTGCTGGTGAGAACAAGAGAATTTTTTTTTCTTTTAATACCTCTCATATAGTTCAGGCCATGAAGCAGAATATCAAACTATGAAGTAAACAGTCTTTCTTATTTTATCTGCCAAATTCAAACCAGGCTGCACAGCACTTTATTCAACACTTTTCCCTTTTCAATAGAAATTATTTCCATTTTCTATCTGGCATCTGAATTAATTATTTTCATTATTGATATTTTCCTTTAGTTACGAACTTTAGCAACAACCTGAACTGCTATGTCTGACAGAAACTCAAAATGTTCTTAGCAGAACTCAATTACAGAGCTAAGATGAATCTTACAGAAGAAATGATATCAGGAACTTTGTTTCTGCTATCTGTTCTAGTCCGTTTAGTTACTATCACTCATTGTGGAAGTTACTGATCATCTGACTCCAGTTTTCACTTTTCCAATCCACTCTAGTAGTGTAACTGAGTAAACAGGTACTACAAATTTTATGATTCTTTCAGAGTGCTGTGCTGTGAGTGGTGATGAACAGTACAATGAATATGAATTGGTATCACGCCAATCCAATTGTTTTGTTCAAGTATTTCACTCCGCTTTCCTCTGTATGACGTAACATACTGCAGTTGTGTCAATGTATCAGAATAAAATATGCCATTTTTTTTAGAACATTAGAATTATCACAAGCTATTTACCACTATTTCTTTTTAGCTGCTGATTGAAAGATTTTCATTGCAGATTCTTCCTTTTGCAGGGCACATGATTTCCAATGTTATTATTAAACTGCTTCCAGTCAAATCAATTCAGCAAGATCGGTTCTAAAAATCCATATCATAATAATTTATATCCGTATTTATATCAGTTTAAGTCACTGGAATTTTTGAAGGAATAAAATTCAGAATTCCTAATGACCCAATTATCCTACCTTTTAAAAAAACTCATTATAAATCAGAAATAAAGTAAGACTCTCTTTTCATTGTCAATGAGAAATCACATAGTTCCCTGCCACATCTATATGTATCACTGGGAAATGAAACACTAGACAGTGAAACAAGGACACTTGTTTGTGTATTGTAGGAAACAAATGCTCTACAATTTCAGAAAAATGTGTCACATAATTCACCCAAAGTTTTCACAGAGCAGGCAACCTAAATAAAAATGTTACTATCACATCTTTATTATAAAATACAGGAGATTAACTTTTAAAAGGCTACTCCAGAACATTTAGTGCATTCAAAAAGATTTTTAGAATTAACAGTTGCATGCTTAGACTCAGATAAAGGAAATATATGGAGACACGCTTTCATTGATTTATTTCTGGTTTAAAGAACGATACTTCTTAAGACCTGTTCAGACAAGAAAGTGCAGTCACTGAGGACAACAGAGTATTTTGAGCTTTAGCAGGCTGTCCTCAGCTTATGCCTCTGCATGTAAACACATCTGACATGTACAGAACAGAAAACTCCAGCAAGTTTCCTGAAGAACCACATGTGTAAACACAGTGAAAACCAAAGATGATTATGCCCAGAATATAATATAAATAATTTTTAAGAATGTGTGGTAAAATGAATGCAGACAACAAGCAAAATATTTGCTAGATTTTTCTGTGTATCTTTGTAGATGTATTTCCCACAGAATGCAACTGTGAATGGACTAGTCTGAAGTGTTGTGTTCTCTTACATATTTTTTATTTTGCATTAAAATTAAATATTTTTCTTTGATATTGTTGAGACTAGTTTGCTCTCTGTAATTGTCATAACTCTGGATCAAAACTAAGAAAATAACTTTCATTTTCAAATCATCCTGTAATATTCAATATTTTAGAAGTGGTATATTGGTACCAATTCTATATATTTTGAAATCCCAAATCTACAGATGCTGAGATTCTACCTAAATTTGGTTTAAAAAAATCAGTAAGAATCATACCTAAATTATACCATACATCCATTTCTCCACTCAGTGTTCTTACTTCAATGATTGTTTGCCCGAGGAAGTCGTCTGATTCCTTTTTGAAATGCTGTTTTACTCTGGATTTGATGTCATCATCTTCATCCCACACTCTCACTTTTATTCTATCTGTAGAGTTATGGCATTCGCTGTAAAAATAATAACAAAATACAAAATGTGAGTGATACAGAAGCTACATACATTTGTACTGCTGTCCTATTCATTGTCCTCGATTTCCATACGCTTGCTTAACTGCATAAAGTGACAAATACAAAACACCTGCAACATTCAATGGAATAAAGGGCAATATCACATTCCCAGGAACAAAACTACAGTTTCTATACGTAAGAGAAAGTAAAGAGATTAACTTGACTAAATTATGTCTACATATGGATTTTATTTAGCAATGTCATGAACTCCTCATTAAAATTATTAATTAATTTACAATGTGTACTTCTATATGCTATTATTTAACAAATAGGAAAGATAAAGTTAGATCAGGTTTATTCATTTAGGAATGCTACATAGTATCACTAAGTAGTAGCTGATAATGTTATCATACAAAAAGTTCATCTTTAAGAACATTGCCAGTATCTGCCAGGAAGTTTTTGAAAAAAAACAAACACTTATGTACAAATATCACAGCACGACAAGACAGGCAATCAGAAAAACAAGTAACTGCTTTCTTAAAAAGATATATTACTTTTATCCAAGACCTCCAAGTCCCTGATAAGGAGAAGGAGTAGTAACAGACTGCCATATACTAAAAAATTCCTTGCAAATTTAAGTGGCTTACTAACCCCTCACAAGTTGAATGGATTTGAGAAACTACTGGATGTATGAGAGTGAGGTGGCTTTACTTGTAATCTGTAGATTTCCCAGTGGATAAAATTTTTTACTCCCAGCTCCATCCTGCATATATTTGCACGGAAATGGAAAAGAAACTCTACTGCTCCTCATTCCTGTAAGCCACAATGAGGAATGTTTACTATTGATCAGTGTTGGCTTTTGGTGTCAACACTGGAATATCCTAGCATTGATTGCAGTAGCAAAAAATTTTCTGATGACATTTAATGACTAATACAGACCTGGCATTAGTTATAAGCTATGGGATACTCATGCATCTGTACTAAGCAGGTTTATTTAATATTCATTCAGTAATACCACAAAAATATTTTAAATATTATTAATCTTGGTTATCTTTAAATATAGCTTTAAAGTGTACTGCAAATTTTCATCTTCAGCAAGGTCTTAGTTTGATTCTAGATTAAGAGTCCTTACTTGAATTCTATTCCAAGCACTATCACTGCTCAGTGATCTGTCTCAGTGTTTTCATCATTAAACCAGAAACACTATAACTTATCTTCCAACCAGCACCCCTCAGGGGTGTTCTAAGAATTAATTAAGTGGTGGTAATGGGCTTTGGAATTATAAAGTGCTTTAAATGGTATTACTGTCAAGGCCAATCAGTCACTAAAAATGGCACACACAGCTTTTACTCTGCCTCACTGTGACATCATTCAGTATCACAGAATGCTTATGTCTATCTATTTGAAATTTTAACATTGCAGATATATCTGGTAATTAAAACTCACATTGTTCTGTGATTAGCAAAACTAATGAAGCCTTGTTTCCTTTTCTCTTATGACAGGCTTCCCTGACATCTAACAAACTGCAATCACCTATTGAATCTTCTCCCTTAATCAGGATTTTCATAAATTACCCCTTCATATGGACTCCCTGGTGTCTATTATGGGGTGAGCTCATACTGAGGACACTGTCAGGATCTCATCTCTGACCACCTGTTTTCATAGAACATGATGGACGTAGTATTAGGCAATCTGTGAATCTTGTTTTCAATGGGCTACTTCAGCTGAAGACTATGAGCCTGCCTGTGTAAGAGCACTTGCTGAAGAATCACTTTGGTCTTCTGTAATTGAAGTACACAACCTTTTGCTGTATTTTTTCAGTTTCTTTCTCTCGTAGCTTCTATTTCTTTTTATCCTTTTACAAAAGTACCTGAATTCTTTTTGGACATAACACTCATCAAAGCATGTAAAGAAAACATGATATATACCACTTCATGATACTAACCATAGATACACTTATTATTCATATCATTATTTCAGATGGATATTGCTTTAGTTGTAGACCACTGTGTATACCTTACATGCCTTCCACAAACGAAAGGAGTAGATTTTGGAAGACAGTATTTTGTTCTTTTATGTGCTCTATCCATTCAGTGAGTCAACACTGACTTAATCAGAAAATAGATAAAAACCAAGGTGCTGTTTGGCTGCATGAACTATATATGTGAAAAAGTAGTTCAAAAGGTAGCACAGATTAAAAAATACACATAGCAAATTACAGAACATTGCTTTTTGTAAACCCTCTTACAAACAAGCATAAAGAATACATTTTGTATAGCAGGTAATGCACGTAAAACAATCCAAGAGTTGAACCTTGCTAAATTCTTACTCAATTTTATTCCGTTATACCAAAATATCTTGGATGCCATATGGTCTAGATGGGGAATGGAAGGTGATAACAGATTTTGTCCTGAAAGGACAAAGAAACCACATGGTCATGGAAGATAGTAGTAGAATGAAATTCAGGAAGCCTGAACTTCAGGCTATTATTACTGTCATGTTTTTATTATTGCCACTACTGCAAGCAAGAACCAGATGCATCCATGGCATTACTATGAGTCTGTCCACTCTGTTCTTAAGTGTTCAGAGATAGCTCCATACTCTCTCAGGAAATTGATCTATTCTAGTACTTTGCTAGCCCCACTGTTGGCAAACTTTTTCTGAACCCTGTTTGAAGCCTCTCTATATGGAATTTGTGCCTATTAATTCTTGTTCTACTATAACAGTAAGCATGGAAAATAGATTATTCCTTTTCTCTTTGCAGGAGAAAGGATGTGTTTAAAGACATCCTTACCTCCACTACTTGTCTCTTCTCCAGTCTGGACTGTCCCAATAACAGTGTGGTCACAGGCCATGCTTTCTGATAAAGTAGAATGAGACTATGTCTTTTCTTGCATTAGTTTACTTAGTCATAACAAAAAGAGTCATATAAAATTAACCTGGATTGACAGAAGTTTGAAAAAAAGACTCAGACCAAGCATGCTGTATTGTAAAACTAAAAAACATTATTGCTGAACAAATAATTTATCATTTGAATTGGTTCTTAGAGTTGTTCAGTTCGCTTGTTTTGGGCTAAGGCTGTGGAGATACAGTTATTTTAATTAGTAGAATGTCTCTCAGAGACTTGGCTGCTTATTGAAGAATTTTTAGAATGGATAAATCCAATAAACTAATTTGCAGGTTTCTATTACCCAATTGGTTTTGTGTAATATAATTCTATGTTATGTAACTCTTGCTTATGAAACAATCCTTAAAATGTTTCAACAATTCTCACAAGACTCTGTTCAGATATCACTGGAAACTAGAACACCATTTAAACAGTTAACCAATCCTGTTGTCTTCAGGTACAGTGAAGATTACACTTTTTACAAGTCAGTTCAGTTGATCAAGAATGTAAAAACTGACAGTAGGAAAGGACTTTGGTAAGGTCCTCTTGTATTTATTTCCTACACACGACTGCTTATAGTATTTAAATGAATCCACAAATCACTTCTTTGCTTTATAAATAAACTGTGCAAGTGCTGCTCTTTAAGGCAATTCTAAGGAGAGAACATCCACAGCTGGATGCCTGAAATAGCTGCCAGAAATTCTCATTTCATCAGAAACTCTAGACTGAAATATCCATAATATGAAGCAGTTTAACAGTTTCCCTGGCCAACAAAGAGACTTCAGTTATCATAGTCTCTAATCTACATCAATGCTGTTTGGTGCTGGAGGATACTTTTTTCCCAGTATTATCTGCTAAAATATATAGAATTAAGGATTCTCGGCAACATTCTAGTTTGAACAAACAGGTTGGGTTTTAGGTTTTTTTTTCTACAAGCAGTTATAAATCTTCTCTCTATTGGATGTCTGCATTCATATTTTCAGGAAATGATCAGGAAATCATTGGTAATTTCAGAAATCAGACAAATTCAAACACTTTAGTGATAACCATTATATTGGCCAGGCGGTAATCATAGTCTTCAAAAAACCCTTCTCGTTGGTCTACTTCTCTCTCTGTTATCTCCTTTGTAATAATGCCAATAGAAAGGATCAAAGGCCTTACCATCTATATTACTTTTTTTTTTTTTTTTTTTTAACAGAGATGCATGCAGCTGTATGTAAGCTCTACTTTAGTCATGATTTATGAGTTCCCATTTTAAAATCTATGTCAGCATCCCATGGTCATTTAGCAGAGGGTTACATTATGCTTTTTTAGAAACATTCACTCTCTGCTTACTACACAATCATATCAGGGTTATGTGTGATTCTGCAAATTAGAACTGCCCTCGCTCTATCTGCTATGACATAGCAAATACACAGTGAGAAGCCAACAATTTTTCAAAGTCCTTGTTTTGAAACAGATGGGGAGATGTAAATGAATGTTTTGGTATTATGAGTAAATAAATGATCGTAAAATTGAGATATATTTTATTTCTGCAATTTACCATTTAGGAATTATGTTTAGTATTTGATTTTAAATAGTACTATCAAATATAACTAGTAGAGCTTAACGAGTCAATGAAATAGTTATATTGATCTACTTTAGATTTATTCTTGTTGTTAAACATTTATAGTTTATTTAATACCCTTTAAAAATTCTCATATGCTTTCAGTTGAAATCCAATGCATTAAATAAGTTAGGGAGATAACTTTATTTTAGAAAGTGCAAGTGCTATAAAAATGATTGAAAATGTATTCAGTTCAAAGCAGTTACTCAGGAGGTTTATGCTACAGCAGGATTTGGAGGTTTTTTATTAAATGTTATTGCTGGAGCAGCAGATGATAGTAATAGTTAGTGTTGGGCGAAAAAAAAACAATTTTCAAGTTTTCAGGGATTTTATGATAGCCCTGCTCACATGTTTGAGAAAATACATTTAAAACTTTATACCACATTTGCTAAATTGCCTATCCAACTTTTGAAACTATGCAACTCGTACAATTAAATCCAAAAAAGTAATAAATCTCCTACCTTTGGTTACTCACAGTCATTCAATGAGGTATGACATTTCAACTGTTACTAGAGCAACACAAATAACTCAAAAAGAAAACATGACATGTATGGGGAAGCCTGTAAAAAGTTTCTGACTGTGTGTTTCCTCTTAAGTAACTATTCATTTCTAGTATTTGCCTTTGAATTCATGAAAGGAATAAGCATACATGGTTTATATAGTTGGATTACCTAGTACCTTTTCCAGACAAATGGAAGCTGCATCTTGGTCCTACTTCTTTTAAACTCACTACTGAAATGATAACCTTCCTCGGCAATAAGATAGCTGATTTTAGTCAAAAAACAGGGAAGAGAAAATAGCTGTTGTGCTACATGGTAGGAAGGTAACCTCCTGTGTTACAACATTACACCTTCTTGAGGAAAACAGTTCTATTTCAAATGCCTGAACCCTAAAAGAAACTGTTTTGATGGTTTATGTATATAGCAATAATGACAACTGATGTCTTCCTTATAGGAAGAAAGGAATGTAAGAAGAAACTAAATGTTCTAACATGAAGACAATTACTTCATATTGTAGTGAGAGGCTATTTTGAAGTTGTTGCACAAAGTGGCTAACTAGAGATTCTGAATCCTGACTAGGCAATCTGGAGGATCCTGAGCTGTTCTGCTGCTGCTTTGTAAATTCAAGTTTCCTTATAAAAATGATACATCATCTTTATCATCACTGATACAGGGTTTCATCGAGTTGTATCAAATTAACATCCAGTTTTGAATAGCCCTATTAGGGCATAAACGTACAAGACTTCTATAATGAAGTACTAAAAGATCAGACTATTATAATGTGTCAACAGTTTGCATACATTCTCAGTAAAAAATGCAAATAAAACTGTTGTATTTAACAAACACTGAACTTATATATCCTTTTCTTACTATTATAATTTCTTCTTTTGTTTTCATACAGCTTCCATAAAACACCTGCTAACTTCATATGTTAGTACTGTGGTAGGTGCTGTCAGGGTAGACTGGAACTTTTTTGAACAGTTTTAAAAATCTGCCTAAATGAGCAGTTCTCTTTCACTTAAAATTTTCCAAAGAAAATTCAGGCTTTATATTAGCCTTTCAGAATCCTTAATTGATTTTAACACTAGCAGTTAAGAGCACATCGTATGCTGCAGCACATAATAATCAAGCTCAGAGAAGAATAAATGCTGAAATACTTTTGCTACACATAGAAGACGAACAAAAAGCAAATTGATACTAGTATCGGATTGGTCACATTCTCAGTCAGGAACGCGTTGTATCCTAAGGTAGTATTTCCAGGAAAGGAACAGTGTAGTACCTACGAATTGCGATTTCCTGTACTGTAACATGTCTTTCTGAAAACAGTTCTAGGAACATTGCCAGAACTAGCATGAAATCATATTCAAACTTTAGTCAACATATTAAAGACTGAAACATCTACTTTGCAGTCAGGGTTGAATTTCCATGATATGCTGACGACAAACTACACCATATTCAGTTCAGAGGCTGTGGCCAAAGAAAGGCGACAGGAAGATCATACCATACACTCCACACCAGACTTCTGGACAACACTCAGACTTGGAAAGAACAGACATTACAAACAGCCCAGCCCAGAGCCTGAGGCATACCAGTTACTATCAAATTCCCCAGTTTCACCTAGGAGAAGCGTAATGTTGAATAAGAATGCATTTAACTTGCATGGTCAGTATCTGAGAGAGAGGACGACAATTATAATGCCAACATTTGGTATGTAAGGTCAAAGTCTGGAAACTGTTACTTAAGTTCTCTAAAAAATTAGAATAGATAGACACCACTTGTCGGGGAAGTTGTCTGGCTGCTACATGGGCTGAATAGAAAGCACCTGTGCCTCATCAAGACAGGTGCTGTGAGTCACGTTGGTCAGCCGGAGACCACGTGACCCATGGGCGGTTTAAAGGCAGGGCACTCCCCTCAGGGAGTGGGGTAGTTCCCTCCTGGAGATTGGAGAGGTAGGAGGCCCCGGAGAGCAGTGAGTTGAAGCTCTCTGTTGGAAGCCTTCGGTTGTGATAAGGACCTTTGGAGTGTGATTAAAGCCTTCTGATATACGAGGGGAATCACAACGGCCTTTTGGGTTGTGATTCACGAAGACGAGATACCAGCGGTCCACGACAACCACCAACTTCTATGCTCTCTCCACTCAGCACTTGCTAATTTAGCAATGCTATGAATATGCATAGTATAGACAACAAGTATCTTCAGATTAAGTAATTATTCCGCTTGGTAGCATTATATTACCTGAATGTAAATTAAAAAAGCAAGCAAGTATCTTCTATACTTACAAATAGAATTTTTCATCCCATACTGGATTCAAGTTTCCAAAAATAGTCTTTGTTCTCCGCTTGGTTTTGCCAACTTGCACAGTAACATATGGGTCACTTGAGCCAGTTTTGT
Organism: Tauraco erythrolophus; assembly: GCF_009769465.1. Classification (NCBI taxonomy): domain Eukaryota; kingdom Metazoa; phylum Chordata; class Aves; order Musophagiformes; family Musophagidae; genus Tauraco; species Tauraco erythrolophus. The sequence continues at coordinate 14,566,310 of NC_141478.1, read as the reverse complement.
CCTTAGCCTGTAAGCCCTGAGCACAAAGAACTGCAACAAAGGAGAGAGATGTGCTTTAGACCTCATAGCCTTCATTGCCAAGAAATAAATTTGAGATGGTGAAAACAACAACAGGAAACTAAGCCCTCAAACTGAGGGATCCCGAAATAAAGCTTTCTGGATTGATTTTCCCAGCATCTGTTACTGCAGGGATAGACAATGCTTGTCTAAGTACCCTTCTGGACTATGCAAAATTTACGAATATGGTTTAATAGATTAATAAATAGAGTAATACAATGTTGTCGTATAACTTGGCTTGAGTCTAATTCCCTAACATTTCAATGCTCTGCCCCCCTCCAATAAATGAATAAGTAAATATTTCATAGAATCATAGAATGGGTAGGGTTGGAAGGGACTTTAAAGATCATCTAGTTCCAACCCCCCTGCCATGGGCAGGGAAACCCTCCACTACACCAGGTTGCCCAAAGCCTCATCCAATCTGGCCTTGAACACTTCCAGGGATGGGGCAGCCACAACTTCTCTGGGCAACCTGTTCCACTGCCTCACCACTCTCAGTGTGAAAAATTTTTTTTATATCTAACCTAAATCTCCCCTCTTTCAGTTTAAATCCATTGCCCCTTGTCCTATCACTACACGCCCTTGTAAAAAGTCCCTCTCCGGCTTTCCTGTAGGCCCCCTTTAGGTACTGGAAAGCTGCTATAAGGGGGCCTACAGGAAAGCTGGAGAGGGACTTTTTACAAGGGTGTGTACACAATTTCTCCACAATTTCTCCAACGATGCAAACTAAAATTTCCAAAATAAACCCTCCAATTTTCAAAAATCTGCACTGTGCATTACGAAACTAAACATGAGAGGCATGGTTATGATTTTGTCCTTTGTTTTCCTCATGTGAGAGAAAAACCATGAGGATGTGCAGAATATTTTCTATTCTGTCACAGACAGGGTGACAGTTGAGATCAATTATCATTAACTGTTTATGTATTTGTCAGCCTTTCTGACAGTTAATGTGGGTGTATAGTTAATGTATATGCATTTTGTGGCAAATATAAACACATACAATTTGATTTTCCATCATAATCCATAAAACTGGAAGGCTCAGAAGAAAGCAGAATTGTTAAATAGCAGCCAAACCTAGAGAGCTGCAGCTAAAACACTTGCCATGGCTCCTAGCATCAGCAGAGCTTGGTTTTATTATTTTGCACATCTTATTTAAACCATTTCAGTGGTAATGCTTAGTTAACATTCTCTAATGTCAATCATTTCGGATAATGAAGCTCCCTCAGTCTACTCAGAAAAAAAGATTACATAAAAATGGCACCTTCTTACTCAGCAGATAATCTCCTGGTGTGGGTTAAGTCGTATCTCCTGATATCTGCTGTCTTCAGTGAAAAAAGTAAGTTTCCGTTACTTTTTATTTTATTTTTTGTTTTTAAACACATCTCATTCCTGAAAAGACTAACTCTTGGCAATGAACTAGAGCATATTTTGTCATCCCCATTCACTGTAGATCCAAAGGGAAATTCTTAGAAGGCAAGGAAGTATGCCTCTCCTATTCATGCAGGAGAATTAAGTGCCATCTTAGAAAACGTTTTCCAGAATTGTTAAATGGCCTGAATACAAGGCAGCCTTGAGTATCCTTTGGAGGTAGAACTAAAAGTAAGAATATGAATTAAATATTTTCCCTGACATACCTCTCAACGTCCCCAGTGCTTGACCACAGTCCCCAAATTCAACAACTATTCTTATGTTTCATGCACAACCTTCAGAACAGCCTCCCTTTTTATTAATCCATCTGACTCATGATTTCAGATTTTCCCTAGATTCTTCTGGCACATATCTGCTACTCTTCAGCTCCATGTACAGTTTTACATACTGCCCCAAATGTGACTGAGCTTTAGTTTGGACTACAGAACCACGTCTAGCTAACAACACAGCTTCCAACTCTCACAGAGTAATTAACTCATGGTCCACTTGACAAATGCTTTTCTCCGTTCCCTCCTGAACACCAGCTTTACATGTCAGGACTGGAAACGGCAATTCCATCTCTCAATGACCTTTTCCCCATATATATAAAAAAAATTGCCATGAAATCTAAAAGTACTATAGTAAAATTTTTTGAGCATGCAATCCAAATACATTGTTTTCTTTACAAATTATATACATGTACCACTGTACTAATACATCATGTACATTATAAAACATACACGAAATCAGAAAATAAAAAAAAAGATAATATAAAGATGAAAAAAATCAATATTTTAAAAGTATTTTATAAAATTTTCTCAATGTCACAAAACCCCTTTTTGCTTTCACAACAGAAAAAAGTGCTTAATTTTTTTTTTTAAATATTGTTTTAACACTTTGTGGTACAATTATTTGAAGATCTATGTCAAAGTTTGGCTTATTTTTGTACTGTTTTAATGACTACCATAGCTGAAAAAGATACCTCACAAAGATACATATATCCAAATAGAAGTAGTGCATCATTGGCTGCACTTACTAAATCCCTACAGTCATTTTTCAACCCCATCCACCAAATACCCAAAGATTTTTGTTGAAATTCAGCTGGTAAATTTCTCTCTTGCTTGATGGCAACCTGTTGTTCTTGCAAACTAATTGGAAAGTGTTGCATTTTCATATTTTTAACAAATGGGTTTAAAACCCACTGGAAGTCCTCATTTGGAAGATTTTTAAACAAGGTATAAAATTCCATTTCCAATTTTTTTAAGTATACAGATTAGAGTTTTTGTAGGTGACATTGTTTTTGGCAGCAAAATCACATGCAGAAAAAAATATTGTTTCTGGACTTTGAAGGTCTCCAGTAAAAGAGACTGACAAACTGATTGCCAATTTGGTTAGAGGATTGGGGTGCATGACATATGGGAAGGGGCTAAGGGTGTTGCGTTTGCTTATCTTGGAGAAGAGGAAGGCTAAGAGAAGATCGAGCTGCAGTCCCCAACTACCTAAAGAGCATGCCAAAGAGAAGATGAGCTCCTGGATGAGCCCATCTAATTGAGGATGTCCCTGCTCATTGCAGATGGGTTGGACTAAGTGACCTTTAAAGATCTCTTCCTGCACAGACTATTTTATCATTCTACAAAGCCAAACTCTTCTCAAAGGCGCACAGCGAAATACTAAGATGCAACAGCTGCAAGCTGCAGCAACAGAAATCCCAGCTGGATACAATGAAACAGTTTTACAATGTGAGTGGTTAATAACTGAAACAGCTTGTCCAGTAAGCAGGACAGGTGTCCCAGAGAGAATGCGGAATCTCTGTCCTTGGAGGGTTTCAAATCCAGTCTTGACAAAGCCCTGAGCAAGCTAATCTAACTTTGAAGTTAGCCCTGCTTTTAGCAGAAGGTTTGAATATACTGCAGAAATCCCTTCCAACATCACTTCCTAAATTTTCTATGATTCATTTCTTAGGTCACGATTCTGCAGAGCTCGGGTCAGTATGAGTTTTACTTCTAAAAGAGAAGAACCAAGCCATTCAGCAATATAAGTGAGTTTTGCATCAACACTGGTGAAGCAATGTTTACCCAGCAGATATGGAGTCTGAAAACATTTGCACGTTTACTGAGAAACTTGCTGAAATAATGCCATCTATCTGCTCAGGGTATCCTAGTCACTTGTTTCATAAAGACAAGAGTAGTAAAGGGCACTCCTGTAATTTTTTATCAGCGTGCATGTGTTTGACCTTACAGAGGATATATGCAAAATATCTTGTAAAATACTTCAGGAAAATTACCATATGCACAGGTGTAAAACATTAGGCACCAAGAACTGACTTAAACATTTATTTTATGCAGGTTGTTGTTAAGCAGTGAGAAAAACGTGTGTTACTGAAGTATACACTATTGTTTATTTTAAAAATATAGCTTTTGTTTTACTAATTTTTATCAAAACTGACTAGTAAAAGCTAAAAATAGTTCCTAAAGTTTATCTCCTTATCCCCCATAACAGGAATAATGCAAATCTTGGTGAAAAAGAAAATATTTTATTTACTTTTAATTACAGAAGAGGGCTTATTATTTTTCATGACATTAAAATGAAATTGAGTCTAATTTAGATGTGAAATCTAACCAGAGTCCTTTAATGTTTGACAGCACTGCCTTTCAATTCTTTTGTCTTTTTGTTTATTCTCTATTTGTCCCGAATCAACTATCACATAAAGTCAGGCTGACCTGTGTAGTCAGCTGAGCTTTTATTTAGATTTTGTGTACTGAGGTTTTAACTCAAAAAATGAAACGTCAAAGTCAGAGGACCTGGAAATCTTTATGAGCAACCAGGCTAATGCAGTTGGAAGCAATCCTGAGTCTGTTCTGGTGTGCAGGTTTCCCTGAAACACACTCTTAGTCAAGCAACAAGAACGGCTGATGAGTTTCCAACCAATGAGGCCTGGAATTGCAAGCTGCAGTGCTCTTAGCATTACAGTCATTAAAAATCCATAAACACAATCGTGAACTTTAACTCTTGCAGTTGGTAGCAAAAAAGTTCAGCACAGGAGATACTGCTGGGAGGTAGAGGAGACACAACAAAACCATCTACTTATCTTCTTTCCAAAAGCAGCAGAATATAAAGTAGTTTTGCCAACAGCTGTAACTTAAAACTATTCCAGTTAGCATGCTATAAATTTAACCAATTATAGATGCACCAAGTATGCAATTGAATGCACAGTTCCAGCTCTAATTATAATATATCTTATTTCCAGGGGAATAGGAAAGAGCGAGCTCTTAGAGCAAACAGTTCAGAAGAAAATTTACCTGTGATGGTTATTTTTGCTGACCATTTGGATGTTCCATCCAAAACACTTTGTTTTGCTGCTTTTGTATATTGTACAAAATCTTCTTTGGAAATATTAAACATTTCCTGGATCACTTCAAACACTTCCGGTCTATTTTTCTCTCTAATCTTCATTCTTTCCTTCATAGCACCAATAATATTCTGTGTTTTATCTTCTGCACCATGTTTGGAACTTTTCTCAGCAGCTCCTGAAATGAAAGAAAAGGCCAATGCCTCTATTAAAAAGTTGCTATCTTAGTTCTCCTCTAGAGTCTTCAACCAATTCTTGGTACTGCAGTACTCAAAGGAGATATGTCTTTCATCTGGATAATATCAAGCCTCTTATATTTATTCTTTATGATACCTAAAATTATCAACCAGTTTAGTTTAACACGACAGGTTAATATTCAACTTCAGTAAGGTATATGTTATACCTAGAAATATTTATTGAATCAATACCATTCAGTACTGACCAGTACTGTGAAAGCATTCAAACCTGTGAACAACTTTTCTTAGATAATGGGGCATACCGATCCTTCCAGAAAGGTATCTGGGTCTGTCTGCTCTGTCCTTTGCCTTTGTTACTAGCTAAACTTCAATAATGCATATGTGAATAATTCTTCAAATAATTTTGTAATTTTCTTTCTAAGTCAGCATGATATAACAATATTTTAATTCCTTTCTCACTCTCTTTTTGGAGTACGATGGTAGAAGAAACCATACTTGGTTCATTAGGACAAAAAAAACCCAAAATCAATAGAAACAGTATTGAAACCAGGTAATGTTTGCACCTCATTTTTCAGACAATTTTCAGTTTAACAGTAACAACACTAATCCAGACTCCTGCTATGCTCTCCCACTATGGAAATCTAATGAATAGTAGAAAAACATGCATAGCAGCTTCAGACACTTTGACTGCTTCCAAATACATCTCAATATTTGCTTACGCTGCCTGCACTCATAGGAAGTTTTTCATTCCTTTCTGGAACAGTGTTAATTAAATAAATGTTAATTATCACATAAATCCATTTAACAAAGCATTAAAAAATCTATCGAACTTAAGTATTCACTGGATTTAAGTGTTTTCATTAGTTTGGGACTACCCTAACTGTCAAACAGTTCTGTAACGCTGACTTGATGCCCTCACTCCGGACCAGTAGCGCGCTCTTTGTTTTCTAAGTGCTACTAAATGCCAGTGCTTATAAAAAGGAAAAAAAAAAAAATCAAATCATTAAACATCACATCCCTGCTTGTGTGGTATTAAACTTATTAAACGTTAGGGTCTTTTGGAAAACTCATTTTTGAGTGATCACCCAAGAAAATAATATATCCCAGCTATGGAACATACAGATTCCTTTCTCCAGTAGAATCGCCATTACTGATAATTTCAGTAAGTATATGAGGATGGTAAAGGAGATAAAAGTATATTATTGCCGTGAGAATAACTTCTAAACTGTATTAACCTGCAGTGGTATATTAGGTCTATCCTATAAAATAAGTCTGGAAAACAAAGAAAATTCTCAGGTGGTTTGCTGATTTGTCTAGGACATCAAAACCACTACAGCTTTTACTGGTTATAAAAAACAAACAAACAAGAGTATAAGGAGACCATACTGTTCCAGATTTTATTTACAGTTCTTCCCTGGAGAGGTTTCTCTGGAAATCATAACTGATCTCAGAGGCTCTTCAAAAGCCAAAGTGAAATTCTCCTTATAAAATGTCATTTGTCTGTCAGAGGAAAGTGTTTCTGATCAATGTCTCTCCAATATACACTGCATATGGTATGATGAATGTTGGAAGCAAAAATTGAAATTCCTGCAGTGCTAAACAGGCTATTTCAACTCTTGACAAGACTGACATATAAAGGAAGATACAAGAATACTACAAATTTTATAATCAATGACACATTACCATTTGCTATAGGGATTGCTGAATTTTAGCTCATGTTAAACACTACTGAAGGGCTTATGCCACTGAGTGTGACCATCGTCATCAGTATCACTAGCAGCAGTAAGTACTTTACCCTTCCAAAAGGTTGTGAAAACATCATCCAACTAGCCAGCCTCAGCTCCTGGAAGGATCAAAATCTTATTATTTCCTTTAAATTGATAGTAAAATTAAGACAAAATTATGTTGAACAACTTTCTATGCAATTTGAATTCAGATATTACAATACTGAAGAGGAACATTGTTCTTTCCCTAGAATACCATCAAACACCATTATGTTCTTTGATGACATTTTTTGTTGAGGCACTCTCGGCTTGCAATGGCTAAAGAAGAAATTATCAACACATCTATAGACCTGGAAACGGTCATCTTTCAGTATAAGATCTCAGTGAAGTCTTACAGAACAATTATTTTATGCTTTGTTTTCTTTACTGTTTTCATTGTGTCTGAAGGTTTCTTAGCACATTGGAGGACGAAAAAGAGATATATACATTAAAACAGGAAGGCATAATATTGTAAGATTGGAAAAGTGTGAGATGCGATACCAGTGATTCCAGATTGTCAAAAGGCTGAATTATATGGCTTCTAGAAGGTCTTTCCATGGCTGCTAAATCTTGAGAAATCCTGAAAATCTCTTGGTCTGAGTACGTAATTTTTTTGAACACAGAAGACCAAAGTTCTAGTGATTAAGGATTTTCCACACTGAAATATTAGGGATTAATAGAAAAAGGAATCAAATACTACCATAAAATCAAATACTAGTTAAAGAATTCTCTAGTGATTTTATCACAAGAAAGAGATGATTGTTGAACTGCCTGGAAAGCATGCCAGGTGGTTCTTGCAACATGCAAGAAAGCAAGATTTAAATGCACCTCAGATATTTTTGGAGGAAAATGAATGATGGTTGGAATCAATTTGGCCAATGAAAAGGCAAAGAAAATGGTTGTTTCACCTTAATTCTACTCCCAAAAAACCTCCTAATATTTTTTTTTCTTTTACACATACATAGAATCAAACATGGTTTACGATTTTGAAGGGATAAGATCCTATTTACTGTTTCATATTTTTGTCTAATAGCATATTAATATGACTACGGTAAGTATTAGGATTTTTTTTAACTTTGCTTTGATATTTCTTGTGTTCTGAGTTAAACAAAACAAAGAGGGTTTATGTGTTTATGTCATGTAACAAATTACTCTGGATGTTGCCATAGGCAGTGGATAGTAAAAAAATATACTGATGCTACCAAACATTATGTTGTAACTGACCAGCAACATCCAGCAAGTTCCATGGACAAAAGCAAAATTAACAGTAGGTATTCCATAAAGTTTCTGGCTAGCTCCTCAGCCAATGAACATCAACGTGCCTTCACTGATTTCTGATGATCTGGCCCTTCAATTCAGGAAATATCTGAGTGCACATACAAAATCAAAAGTTGTTAAGTATTGCAAAGCTTTAGCTATCAGGAAATACTCACTCTGCAAACAGTCAGCATTTAGGAGGTCTTGGCACTTCTCATGGCATTTGACACCACATTCAGTGCATCTCATGCCTTGTCTGGCTATGCCCCAAAGTAGACCTTCACATTCATAACAGTATGTGGGAGTTGTAGCTGTCCAAACTTCAAAGTTATGAGGTGTAGTTGATGATATTGGATAGATCAAAGCCTGCAACGTCTTCTTGAAGACATGTATTTTCTGTTGGGTAAGGAAAAACAAAAAAATCAAGACTACAGTTGAAGTGCTGTTTAATACAAGTGAACTGGAACTAAAGTATACATCATTATACTTAAAATATTACCAAATATCAGAATATACATAAAAGTATGAACTAGTTTGCAACATACTGATTCACTTATTTTACCTTGCACTTTGAAGACAAAAGAACTCTGTATGACTGTTTTGACTGATTATAGAAACAGGAGAGTTAAGTTGGAATCAAGTCAGTCAATTAACGGTCTTTTTTTTGTTTATAATATTTTGAGGCATTAATTAAAAAATTAATTAGCGTTAAGGTCATTGATGCATTTTAAGTAACTACCTAACGTTATTTCTGAATATTTAAATACTTCCTACAGGAACTTGGACACACTGCACAAATGTACTTGAATTATACACAGTGCTATCTTGTAATACTCAGTGTCTATATAATCTCCTCATCAAATAGAAGTGGGCCAATTTTATGGTTCCATTTTGTCTGTATTCCTATAATAGCATAATCACTACTTCCTTTTTAAGCACCAAGACACTATAAACAAGAATGATCCATACTCTCAAAAATCCACACCCATTTCTTGGACTGTTTAGGCTTAGGACCCATGACCAGTTCTAGTAGGAGAACGATTATCTGCTACTCACTGATTAGTACCACAAACAACATGAATCTCAGCTCCTTAGTGCTTAATAAGGTGGAAACAAAACAGTTCCTAAAGTTTTGTATATAAACCATAGGCTTATATGGCCACAACGGTCTGGTTTGTTTATTTGAGCTTTGTTTTCAGGAACCCAGATCTTCTAAGTCCAGTTGATTTATTGGGAATAAGAAAAACTCAGCAGCCAGTAGGCATCACTTGGCACCACATAAAAATATGATCTTGGTTTGTTTTTACTTCCCCCTAAATGCACACACAGCTGCCATGAATGTATTAGAAGGTCTAGACCTGTTCCCTTATAAATGAAAAAATTGTTTCTTTTAGAAAGAAGAAACCATATTAAAAGAGGTAAAACAGTGGGAAGTGGGATATTTCTGAAAGTCTGTCCTACTATCTCTTCATCTTGTGTGGATATAATGCAATGCTGGCTTGTGTAGCTGTAGCAAACTGGGGAACAACATTTTGGAATCTGTGTGGTTTGTCGATATGAGCTTTAACATCACTGCCGCAGTTCCGATAGCACGGAAAGCAAGGCGAACTAATGCAGCTAAGCGTTTGTCAACACTCCCATAACTTGAATATTCAGCTGTGGTAAGTATTTGCTAAATGCAAGATATTAGCCTGCCTGACAGTACGCTGACATGCTCTTGGTTTACATAGCTACATCTCCGCTCAAAAGTGTGAGATATTCTGCTAACAATAAACTGACTGATAAAAATAAATGATTTTTTTTCTGTGCGTATCTGCTTAATTTTGCACAATCAAGACCAAAGAGTATAACGACATTAAAATACATTTAACTTATTTTTCCCTTTCCATTTCTCCTGAATCATAATTCAGTAGTTTCTCCTGATTGACAGCAAGTTTTGGAGAAATGTTTGCACTGGGCTGTCCACTGGGATTTGCTGCCTTCTTTTTTCCACCAAAAATACCACCTAAGTCAGAATCTATAAATGCAGTCCAAATTATTTTTTCTTGTCCTGCATTTGTTGGCAATTAGTATTATCTCCAAAACTTGCACCTTTAGCCCTCTAAAGTCACAGTCTGGTAGTTTTTGCATGAGGGGAGGCATGTAAACAAATAGTTGAATCTGTATTTACTGCCATAAAAGGCAATAATAATTATAAATGGTTTTATTTGTTTGTTTAGTAGACATTTCTTAGTAAAACACATGGAGTATTTTAGGGTCTTTTACTGAACTTAGATATTTTTGTAGCAGCTGTACCACAGACAGAAGAATCCTTTATTTTGCACCAATTGCATGATATAAGTTTGTCTTCTATTATTTTCCCTCAGCCTTTAACTTCATTTTAAGATTCCGTAGTTCTCCGTTCTATCAACCTTTGTTGCTATTTTGAGGCAGCAGAACAAAACAACTACTGCTTCTACTGAAAGATCATTTCAAACACCAGCTGTTTCCTATCTCATCAATCCATCCCTGAACATTACCAAATTGTTCCTTTATGACTACCATATAAGCACAGAAAGTTCACAATTAATCAGAGAAGAGTGATGAACCTGTGTATACTTCTGCTATGGGTTTCAGTTTCCAGAATATCTGTCAACGTATTCTGCTCTTCCATTCTTCTACTATGGAGCTTAACAACAGTGTAAGAAAAATTCAACACTTCATTTTCTTTAATGTAGGATATATTCTAGAAGGCTGTGTTTGCACTAGCAATTTAAAGGAACGCAAAAGGAGAATCTATTCCTTCAAAGTAGTGCTTTTGCTTAGTTCAGCTATGTAAATCTACTTGCACTGCACTTTTAAGTATTCCTGAAAAAAATACCACTTGTGTTTTTGTTTAAAATAAATTTCTTTTGCTAGCTATGACAATATGATTTTTCAAAAGATTTTCCTGGTCACTTCTTGTATGAATTAAATATTTCTTCATCTCGAATCATATGCGTTATTAGCAAGAGTTACATCTACAAAATCAAATAACGTCCCAGCCACCTATAAGGACTGGGAAAAAAAAACAACAATCACACAGAAACCTTCTTGCAGAGTCCTGTCAGTCTAACTATACTCCTGGTGTGATGAAGAGAGAGACATGCTGAAAGCCTGCAGGTAAAGCATGGTGCAGATGGACAATTTAAAGTAAAAAAGGTTTCCCCAAGTAACTATTTTGTAAAACAAAGGTTTCTTGCTAAGTCTCTTCTGACTGTCATGGATGTGAGTCAGCAGAAGCAAACCTGGTCTTGTCACTGTGGATCAGACAGCAAATTCTGCTCAAGATCCCTGAAAGTTCCTACACAATAAACGGAATGTTTATACACTCGGTTTTATCCAGTTTGGAGTGCCTAAGGCTGAAATAACTTCTAAAGATCTTTGAACAAAAATTTCTCCATTATTTAAATTACTTATCCCTGCCACTGAAAACACTTACCATTTCATCATTGTTTACGGAGGTCCGGATGAGCATGGCCATGGAAATACCAGATTTCCGAGCTGCAAGTGTCTGTTTAAAGCAAATGCAAAACTGATAAAAATTATACTAATAACTACAATTGTTGAAACTAATGGAAGACAACTAGTACTTCATTGTGCTACTGGATTTAAGTAAAACTGTAGGACTTACAAAACATTTTAGTTAATGTTTGCTGCACACAACTTTTAAGGTTTCAGTACATAATGCAAGCACACTTTCCATCATCATTACGGTTTCTTTCAGCAGTGCCTAGCTGAACTGCCATTTCTAATATAAAACCTGTTATTCAGAGGTTTCAGACTCAGTTTTTTTAAACCACAGGCTGTCACTGTTTTTCGGCTTTGCCAGCCAAATTAATGTGGTACAAAGACAGGCATCCTGCCCTAATTTGGAAGCTGTCTCTGCCTGCAGCAACATGGGAGATCATTTTGCAACAGTTTTATGGTTCAAGTTGTCAGTCTGGATAATTTTTTGTAACTCACTAAACATTTTTAAACTGTGTGTATGTATATAAAACATATATATATGCTGCTTGTCTTAAATAAAAAAATCTTTGGGAAATCTAAAAGGTTTTTTTTTTTTCTTAAAGACAATATTCATTCAATAGTATGAATAGCTATGCGGAGAAATACTTTGTTCTTGGAGGGTGGAAGAAAGGCTGGACCACTGTCTCAATCTGTTGTCTTTTGCCCACATGATGTTATGGGTATTTGAACACCTCCCATTCTGAAGACTACATCCTACAATCTCCTTTGCTCTAGTATAGTACGTACAAAGGCACTTAAAATAAAGTATATTTATTGTACAATAAACAAGGAAATTTTCCTCTTCCTCACTGCAATATCCCTGTAATTTAAATGGGTCCTTGAGAATAAATTAGAGAATATAATGATCAGAAAGAAAAAGGCCCTGGGGAAATGAGTTCTATGTGTTTTCCAAATAATATTTCAATTCTGAATATAATTTCTGCTATCAGCAGTCCTTTTGGCGTGACTGAAACAGGTAAGATTTGTTCCACTGTACAAAACATTAACCATAACACTACTACATTACCGTATTTTACCTGCAAAATTGGGCTGTTACATCCTTCCCCCTACTCTAAATCATTCCAAGTGCACCTGTATACTTGTGCTTTATCCTTGTTCTTCCATAATCCAGCATCTTTGTCATACATTGTTGCCCTCATAGTCTAGCAGTGTGAGGATGATCAATTATACCACCCGCTAACCAGAAGTCTGCTGTTGCCTTCATTGTGAGGATACAGATTTTCACCTTACTGTGAACTGGGTCTCTGTATTCCACCATTATAGAGCTATTACAGCAAAAGTTTCAATTATATTCTGCATATGACATCCTTATTTTTGTGAAATATCTATTAGGTCAGAAGAAATTTAGGCTTACATCAGCAGAGGAACTGCATCATGAATCTCTGGATGGAGAAACAATTCCAATTTCTTATAATTTTAAACACTGACATAATTTAAATGGATCTTTTTCTACTTAGAGATATTAAGACTGTTAATTTTAAATGTTTACTTTCCCCTGAGAAAATACCCATTCAATTTGCAATACATTTCCCTTGATAATAATTAAACTTGCAGATAGACACAAAATTATTAATCTTGTGAAACCAATTATAGGATAAGAAGTCATCCTTGGCACAGAAATATTTGATTTGATTAATCACTGTCCTGTTACAGTTAATATAGGAAGCAAGGAACCTCCCCCTGCTTTTTTTTTTTCTTTTAAACTCTCAGCAGTTTACCAAGCCTATGCCATTAATTTGCTATCAGTTTTCCCACTCTGTTATTAATAAGTAAATAATTCTGTTTGCTTCTCTGTGACCACCTTTTCCTTCCATTTCTGTGAATATAGGAAATTCCATTGGTGTACTTTAGTGAGACTGATGAAGTGGCAGGAAAGATTAAACAGAGCCCAGGCTTTGCCTTTTCAAACTTTTTGTCATAAACCCTAATGCTACAGGACCTACAGATTAAAGTGAGAAACAGCAAGCAAAAACATGTTGGGAACACTAAGAAGAGAAGAAACAATTTTCATTATCAGTAGAGTTTTAGGTTTAAAAAGATTGATTTAAAAAGCACCAATCTTCTGATTCCTCTTGAAGCACAGGCTTCTCAAACTCTTGAAAAGTAGCCATTAATATTTACTTGCCTGCAGTATGTTAGTTTTACAGTTTTGATCTCTAGTCTTAATATACCCTATACTTAGAAAGTGGTTTGACCCTTTTAGGTCTAAAATACACAATCCTAGCCATTCCAGGCTATGGAACATTGTGGACTATTTGTCAGGGCAGGAATACAAAGGGCATAATAACATTAACCTTGAATATAGGGTAGTGAATGATACTGTGTTCTGTCCTCCAGCAATATATCAGTCAAAGTACATGAGCCAGCAGAACTGCAGTTTCATGCTATCTGTGTAAGTCAATAAATAGACACCATTTCCTGGGAGAAAAAGGAAAGCAGGGAAGCAATTTTGACCCTCTCTCAACGTGTCCTTGAGGCTGAGTTCTTTCAAGGGCTGCTCCTGGAATTGTGTAGCTTAACCATTTTGCTCCTTAATCAGAAATGTCTCTGAAATCATAGTATAGTGTCCTATATAAAATAACAAAGCCTAATAGGAAACAGATAATTAGGCTTTCTTAAAGCGTTTGTCATGTTGGAAGGATAATAGAAGAAAGTGATATCTAGAGGGATTTGTGATAAACCAGTAAAGTTAACAGTCTTGTGGACAAATTTACAAGGATTTTAGTGAAAAAACTCACAAGGATTATTTCCATTTATGTATCACTGTCAGAATAGACTGCATCTTCAAAAGAAAGCCCATAAAAAAACGTTCCTGTTCTGAAATACCGTAGTTGGTGATAATTCAATAGCTTGAAGCACTGAACAAACACAGAACAGTGTCTGTTCTTAAGGACAGAATGAAGCAAAGAGGAGTGAGTACTTTGGAAAGAGGAAGGGAAAAATGCTGTCAGACACATTTATGGGAAACAAGGCAACAGGTCATGAATGTAGTGAGAAAACTTTTCCCCTTACTGCTCTCCTGTTTTTAAATAGTATCAAGGAAGAATGGTAAGTGCAGCTGATCGTCCAGAGCTTCCAGGAAGGAAATCCAAGTTGCTAGAGCATCGAAAGAACCAGGTGAGCAACAGGAACCTGAAGCCTTTCACTAGTCTCCTTTCACAGGACACAAGACTTGTTCAGCAGTTGATACCTGCTTACCCTCTCAAGCTGACATTCAGATACTTCCTCATGCCTTTCCTTATATGAGAATTTGACTTGCAGAGTGTAAAGATCTCTATGTAGGTACTATTGCCTCATGAACATATGGACAAAATTATTAAAAAAATAAATAAATACATAGGAGAAGATGATAAAGCAGAACATCACCTATTTAATTTTTAAATGTTTTTTTCAAATTCCTGATACAGGATTTAAAATAACTTAGTCTCCTTTGTGCTCAAGTCCTTTTAGATCCCCTTGTAACTTGTATCTACACTAGCATATTTGAAATTTGCCTTGAAATTTGCCTTAGCAGCTTAAATAAATAAATTAGAAGCCATTCTAGCAAAAACATTGAAAAGCAGTAACTATAAGTAAAAGAGAATTAGGCTCAAGCTACAATTAAATGAAAAATTGTGCGCATGAGAAAAGATCCACCTGGCATAGCGAAGTAAAAGAAAGCTGGTCTGAGCAGCTAAAGCAGCAGGGAGGAAGAAGCAGTCAAGCCAACGTTTTGTAACTGTTCACGAGTGCTGGCTGTGCCATGCAATACTCAGTCATTGCTTTTTGCAGAGTTTCAGTTCTCCTGATTACCTTTTCCTTCAATATGTTTTTCTTTAAAAGAATCTAAAGACTGCTATTACCAGAAAAAAAAAAAACCAAACAAACATGTTGAAGACAAAACTGTTGTCACCACTTTACAAACACTCTTGTATTTTTTTATGTAATGTAAAAGTTATCCACTAAAAGCAAATCTAACAAAAAAAAAAACCAACACACACACAACTGTGTTCAGCATTTAAAGCTGCACGATTTCAGAATTGTTTCTTTTTTGAGCATCTACAAGTAATTTATCACTCTAGGGATCTCACCTTTATTATTTTGAAAGACAGATTTGTACACCATTGCTTGGGGAGGGTGGGAAGAGCAGGAAGGAGAAAGAAATCACTCAAAAGGAAACAACCTATTGTCTGAAATGACTTACCCCCTTCCTATAATTTTTCTATTAAAAAAGTTGATGTCTGATACTGATTATTGTTTCAGCTGAAATGGGTAGCTTCATCTAGTAGTGTCACTTCAACAGTGTGAACCAAGCAGACTGTTTTACAACAGTGGCAAGGATTCACAAATTATTCCTGCGTTCTAACAATCAAATGATAAAGCTAACTAATAATACATTCTTGAATGATCGAAAGAAGGATTTTGCCTAATTACAGTGATTGTACAGTATAAAGTCACTTTTAAATTAAATGAAATTAGCAATTTTCTAGAGTTTTCCTAACATTTGAAATGATGAATTGCATTAACAGAAGCAAAGGCTAAAGGATAGTGAGACAGAAAAACAGAACTAGCTATCTTTGCCCATGACTGGGCAGATCATCACATCTATTTGGCCATTGTCAGTTAAGTATTTCTAACCTCCACTGTATTTACTGCTCTTCCTCTCCCTGATTGTAGTCTCACCTCAAATAAAAGCTTTAACTAGTACAAAAGAGAGAACATGTTTGTTTAAAAGTAGAAGTTACAGCGAATACATCACAAGTGCACTCCACTCTCTTTTTCCGGCTCCACATTAAACAGAGGTCTGTTGAAGCTCTGTGTTGTTACACAAACACCTCTCTCTAGTGTTACTCTGCTTGAACGATCACTTCTCTTTTCATTGTCTTTCCCTCCTATACCAGATACATTCTGCTAGAAGTCTAATAATGACCCATAGTGAAGCTCATGATTGCAGCAAAGAGAACTGTTCCGGCAGATGGATTTTGACTGTCATATCCTCTCTAACGACTCAATCCAAAGCAAGCAGGGAAAGCAGAGTTGCAATGCATTAGTGAAAAAACTTATCTCAGATTTAGGAGATAAACCAGTAAGGCTGCTGCTGAAACCTTGATTTTTTGAAATGTGGATTTATGGAAACAAATGGGAGTCAAAGATATCATCTTAAGAAGATGTACACAATTTTGATACACCTTATAACTGAGACACCATGCTGAAAGCATGGGAACTAATGCAGAGAAACTGGAAGTGCAGAAGGACTAGGAAAATCAGGAGAGACCTTTACAAGTGCCAAAGTTGGAGGAGAAAAAAAAATAAATCTCAGAGTTATTAACTTAGTTGTCAAAAAAACCCTACACCATAGTACCTGAGTCTTTATTTACTTTGGAAAATTCACCTTTTACAAGAGAGATCAAAGAATTTAGTTGATTGATTCAAGAGAATTTAAAAGTAGCGAACACGTTCAACTTCTCTTTATGTAGGTATCTAAGGCAGTTCAGTTCTACAGGGGAAGCACCACGACTGGGTCCTAAACAATCTCCTTGGAATACATAGATAACTTTTGAACATAAACTTTTTCTAATAATTTTGGCATATATGATGTAGAGGACAAGACGTTCACATAAGGCACAACTTCACTTAGAATTAAATTCTTGGTCATAAAATAGTTTTTCTATTTTCTAATAAAAGATCAGCATAAAATATGATATTAATGAAATCCCTAAGAGTTATTATGAACATTTTAGAACATTTATCAGTATAAAAGCACTTACCATAGCCTGAAAAATCCAGCCAAGAAAGGAAAGAAATTATAAAGAATATTAATAATTTGTCAGATTTATTGCAACAAAGAAAAAAAATTAATATCTATTTCAGTCAATGTCAAAAGAGTCTAGCACTCATTTCTAGCAGTATTATTTTTATTTTTTTTTAAAAAGTCATGTAAATAAACACTAAAAAAAAAATGTATCAGATCTTACAAGGACTTAAGAATTAAGTTACTGATTTAAATGAGATATTTTGAAATCAACATATTACAAGCTCAGAGCTCACAGGAGATTGCTTAAAATGCACATACTTTCAAATACAAATAATCTTTCAAAGATTAAGATGACCTACACTAAGTCTGAAATAAGTTCCTCTTAAGTTGGTAAAATTGTTTTAGGTTTACAGCTGCAGAACTGAATTGTAATATAATTTACTATTATATAGTAAATATGGTATATAGTATGCTTAAGAGCTATACTGTGATTCCATAATTATTAAATTCCAGAATAAATGTCAGTTTTAAAACTCTGCAACTTCCACTTATTAAAGGTACAATTACTTCAAGAGGAGTTATCCTTCAATGACTGGACAGTTTCTTTTTTGTTTCACTTTGATAGTTATGTTTTTCAAAACTAATAGTTACTATTAGTAACTAATAGTTACTATTAAGATTCTGATGTCTTGTTCTGAGCAATACCTGTCTGTAAAGAGTTCCAACAATTATATAATGCTATTTAATATGCATAAAAGTGTCATAATGCAGCTGTAAGTTATACATAACACAACTTACAGTGGAGTGCCTACTGTCAAAAAGATGGTTTCAATGAATCCAGGCTCTACTATGTCATAAATTGCAACTTATCATTGATTTCAGAAGGAATTCTACTCTAAAATGATTGCTATGCTTTCTCTCTGTGACCGTTCAGACAGTATGGTAAATCACTGTAAATCACTGAACAGAGTAGCTGAGGATACATTGAGCAATAACTTGGCAAAGACTGATCTTTTAAAGACAACTATAGTAATTGTTTCCTTTGGCTGACTCCCCATTGTTGGTTTACAATGAGAAATTGGTTTTGGGGCTCACCACCACCGGAGACTAAATACATATTTTATTGAATTATGGATTCTATACTTCAGAAAAACAAAAAGAGAAATCTGAATAGTACTTAAAATTCCTCAGAGCAGAGAGATTCTACTTAATCTTGTTTAGACTGAAAGTCAGAATAAATATCAAAGGAACTGCTATTCTTTTCACCTTTCTGAAATATTTATCTGGATTATTGTCTACAATGACTGTTAAAATAACACGCTTCATCTTGTACCAAAAGTATGCATGCATCTTTAAAACACTCATACTGAAACAGGGTTGCTTTCTAAAAGGAACTTTCTTCCTCTTTCAGTATCATAATAAATCAAGTCAATCAGTATCCCAAGCACTCAATAACAGCTCTCTTCGTAAGCCAATTCAACGTGAAAATGAGTAGTTTATTACTGCATGAAAAGCACATTACTGGATTCCACAAGCAATATCTAAATATTTGATGAAATATTCCGACTTATCTAGTACATTATAACAATTGCATAATTGACTTTCACTGGCCTCAATCCATTCGCTCAAGATACCTTTTTTCCATAAAACAATTGTTGACAAACTATCACTCACATGCACGAAAGTAATTACAAGAAAGATCTAGACAACTGAAAAATGAGTCCACGGTTTCGTGGCATCGGAAGTTACTTACCACATCTCGAACAATGGGAAAAGATTTCTTTCTACGCAGGTCTGGCATGCTATCAATTCCATACAGCCCACGGCCAGCACTGTAGGAGACGAAAAGGCAAAGAAGAAAATAAAAACCTGGGGCTTACAAGTTTGCATCCTTAAGAATTGCTTATAATATCTGTATTTACAGTTAAAATCTGTAGTAACAGTTAGCAGTTACCAGCTGAAGAAGGCAAGTGTTATACTTCTTATGAAAAATTAATGAGAGCTCTTGATGTGGCTGACTTTTTCTCCTGGAATTCACTCAAAGTAAACAGTAGTGTAAAGGTTGCTTAATACCTCCTAAAACTTCTTACCATGGACTTAGAAATTATAAGAGTAGCAAGCCCAACATTGTACAGGATATAATTTTTGTCATAAATTTGATACAGAGTAAAATATCCAACTTAATACATAACCACATCAACTTATGAGGCCATGTGAATGTGGAAAATTGTCACACTTTAAGATAATTCCATGGTGACCATCATTACTTTCTCTTGCCTGGTCCAAGCTTTTTCATTAAGTACACATGTAAACCCCATATTAGATCTCACATACAACTTGGAAACAATAACAGAATAAATTGGAACCGCTTCAAAGAATAAAAGACTGACACACCAATAGGATTTAAAAGAACACATACTGATCTGGTAACAATATGCCTCATTCTCCCTGACTCTCCAGAAGAGGTAATACAGATACTATCTTCCTCATTTTTTTTCCCCACAGTGGATGTTGGAAGATTACTATATACCTTGTCAGATCTAATTCAGAGATACTTTGAGATTTTCAGAGAAGCTGGGATACCCTATTTTTCAAGACCCAACATTTTCCCCTCCTTGTTCCTTCTGTTTGACACCATCTCAAATACCATTTTCAGTTGTTCTTATATTTCTATTTCTCTGTCTTTATGTATGAAATAAAGTACATGTCGCAGCAAACAGCTTATCATCTGAAAGCCCTCATTTTATTTATACACATCACGATTACTGGGTGAAGAGAGATTTAACTGAAATTAGTGACAGACTTTTCACTTGCTTCTGAAGGGTCAGTACTTTGTCCCAAATACTCCTCTGCTGACTTGACGATTACAAACCTGTCCTCCTGCCACTAGTAGAGCTGACTCTGTTTATACAGTCTATAGAGTTGACTATCTAATTCCGTATTTATTTAAGCTAATACTCTGGCTGATGATTCCTGTTAGATGATTCCATATAGATGTTATAGCTCCATAGCCAAAAGGAATTATGAATCAGACCTCAGCTGTCACGATTTACAGCCTGGCATATTGATACAAGCTGAAATCAATACCGGCTTATGCTAATATGCCAGACTGTAAACAGTTCAGGGACAGACATATTCCTCTACTCTGATACCTTCAGTGCTAGTATCTTCAAGATGAATCAATGCAAGCCGACAGAACTCACAAATCAGAAGTTCAAATCATTTAAGAGAAGAGAAAGACATTAATTGGTATTTCAAAGAAGTCACCAACTCTGCTTTAAGCAGTCTCTGAATTACAAACTCTTAGAAGACCAGAAGTCTAAAGAAATATCATATGCTATGCTTACTCTTTTCTGACAATTTGCTAGGTATCTGCTTTTGGCCACTGTCAGGAAGAGCAGGATGATGGGCTAGATGAACCTTTGGTCAGACTCTGTATCACTGGGGTTTGGTTGGTTGGTTTTTGGTTGATTTGTTGTTGTTGGAGTTTTTTGTTTGTTTTGTTTTTAAGGCACAGCCTACAATAATTTTTATCTCTCACTTAGAATAAAATGGACTTCTATTTGGTCGCCTCACTATTCCACAGGCTTCTGGAAGAAATGGACACAGCAATAGACTGGCAGTATTTATTTCCATGCTTTACTTTCAACAGAGGCAGAACGGCAAATTTACTTTCTTGAGTGTGCTTGATAAAGTACTTGAAAAGTTCGGCTTGGGTGAAGCTTAACTGAACTAAAATCAGAAGAGAGAAAAGGTAAAATGGCATAATGACATCTATGTTTTGGGAGGTATTTGTTCACCTTCTGTTCAATAATTCCTATACTTGGAAGTTCTGGTGAAATTTTATCTTTTGCAGTATCAGTATTACAGACAGGTCCAGCTTCTGATCTGCAGAGAAATGGGGGAGCTTTCTTGCTCAAAGTCAAAATGATATTGCCCAAAAATATGAGACACACAAGAGCAGTTACACCATTAAAAAAGTGATGAAATAAACAGAGAAAATCTGGGCTAACAGACTACTTAGTGGGCAGCTCTTCAAGTAGAATAAATTGCAAAAGCAATTTCAGAAGTTATCCTTTAAGGTCAAAGAGTACTTTTAGATAGCAGAAGGAAAATCCCTAAGATGGAATAAAAAATAAACTTAACAAAACCACAAAGTGGAAACAAACATTTGGGGTAAAAACAATAGGTATTGCAGCATGGATAACACTGAAATCTGTGCCATGGATGCAAGAGCATCAATTAGCATCAAGGGAATTGTTAACTGTTAAAGTCAATATTAGAAATAATGAGTAAGAAAGCACTGCTGCACTCTCCAGTCCCACAGACTATGTTACTGTGATGAAGCACTCATCGCAGTTGCCAAATATTAAAGCTCAAGAGTAAGACATTATACATTTGGAGCTGTTGATACACAGATAAATCCCACAGAGGGAACAAAGCCTGTTTCTCCTATCTTTTAATAAACAAAGACACTCTGAATATTGTTTCTGATATGAATTTTTAAAGATTAAAGTTCAAGAACATCTACACATTCATTTAATCTTGTAGTTCAACATACCTGCAAAGAGATTGATAGAGATCTAATATTTACACTGATATGCACAAGATTCAATCCCCAAAATTGATTAGTTTAACTTTAAAAAAACCCCTGTGAAGTCAAGAAACTTTCTCCACAAATTCAAATAGGATTGAGATGTCCATGCCCAGCTCTCTGAACACCATCAAACATTTTTATCTTCAAAGAACTTTCCTATGTCTTAATAACTTAGTATTCTTTTTCATATGGTGCCAAAATTAAAAGATAAAAATGCAATGTTGTGGTTTTTTTTCCAAACAAAATATAACTATTAAAGTTTTTCTGAAAATTGTATCTCTTTTCCCATTAGTTAAAAAAAAATAAACAATCACATTTCACTACATTTCACTATCCTGTCACAAAGCAACAACTATCTTCACATAGCCGGTAGGAATAAAACTGGCAGGACAGTAAATTTTATTTCCTAATAGGAGACCTTCCGATCTCCTCAACTTTGACATTCTTCAGGGAAATCTTGCTTGACAATGAATTTTTGCCTTTGCTCTTGCAAAGAAAATCACAGATATATTTTACACTCATAACATGGCTCAGAAATGAAGTGATGCTTTCATCCTTAAGTTGTATACTGGTATTTAAAAAAAGCAGACATTTGGTGTTGGATAAAATTGCTTGATCCCAAGATGCCAAACCTTAAACCCTTTTCTTCAAAATGGCAGTCTCTTGGCACTGTGCAGGAGTGAGTTAAAGATAATGCTCAGAATAAAGTGAAGAATAAAGGTATAAATTGATTCAAAATATTGCTTCCTTAAGAGACAACAGTAAAATAATCAAGATCTTTAGAAGCTGAATAAGGTGAAAATGCCTTTGAGTGTTTTTTCTCTATGATGCCTTCAAGTTATTAGGTGCTTTATTGTTAGTAGATAAGCTCTAGCAGGAAGTTTCTTAAGTTGTATGTCATTAATTGGCTTATGGGTTATATTGTGGATAATACTCTGAATACAGATAATAACTTCCTATTATAGATGCTTAAAGCTGTTTTAAGGCATGTGAGTTGTTATTAAGGTACTGGTTTCCAAAGCAAAAGCTTGAAATAAACATGGACCTTTATATACTCCCCAGAATGTATATCACATTTAGCTAAAGGACAAGGCCTAAGTTCTACTTTATTGTATGATCACCTATTGGTTCACAGACAAGTTCTTATTCTGCAAACATTGAAGTAATTTTGAGCTTTAAGAAAAGAGTTTGCAGTTTCATTTTGATCCATATTGACTAAATTTAATTAAAGATACAAAAACAGTATACGGGAAGAATGCATTCCTTGTTCTAGGTTCCGAAAAAAACCCTGATGTACAATGGGGATTATTTCCAAGAAAAGCTACAGTTTAACCTACAGTCTCTAAAAGAGAGAGATCAACAATTCCTCAATACTTAAAAAAAAAAAAAAAAAAAGTCAACAACAGTATTAGGTATTCTTCTTGTTGAAAATCCTTTAACCAGAAAAGAATTTGGAATGTTCTTTCATAATGGTCCTGCTATAAATTGTTGATATTGCTAATATTTCTGTACAAGAATTTAGTTTTGATTTTAAAGTAGTGACGTTCATTTAAAAACAAAAAAGTAGTTGACTAACAAAGCAGCTAAGTTTGAAATTACTTTTTAAAATCATCTTTCAGTGATAGAAGGTCACAGTACTGTTTACTAGTGCAGTAAGGAATGGAGAACTGCAAGCTACCTTCATATCAATGGCCTTACAGTGGATTAATAATTTCTGAGCTATTAATTGCATTGAATAAAAGATATGTTAAGAGCTGTGACTGACCCAGTAAAGATTTCCTGTACAGCACAGATGCTTGGTGGTCCAAAAGATATTTGTAGGCAAAGGACAAAATAATGTATAAAAGATATAAACTTGTCACATGAGAATCATTAATTATTACAATTAGGGCAAATAAATTAAAAGGAATGGTACAAATATTCCTACCCTTTCTGGAGCCTTCCAGTTTTGGTGAAAGGCCATTTCTTTTCTTTTGCCCATTAGGACATTTTTCCCTATACTCGAATGAGAGCTCAGTGCATGTGTAACACACTATGCCTGAAATATTCTAACTGCCTGTAGTGTGAGTAAGCTGGCTAAAAGCAGCAAGAAGTTTTTCCCTACAGTTGATCAATTCTCCTTCATAGTCTTGAGTAGGGCTTGTATGGATCCATCTTCCCTGACTCTCTTTAGATATAGTACAGAATACAGTGATGTGTTAGGTTCTCACAGAAA
This sequence comes from Tauraco erythrolophus, assembly GCF_009769465.1. Lineage (NCBI taxonomy): Eukaryota > Metazoa > Chordata > Aves > Musophagiformes > Musophagidae > Tauraco > Tauraco erythrolophus. The sequence continues at coordinate 14,542,185 of NC_141478.1, read as the reverse complement.
TACTTAATCAGATGTGCTGTCACCTTATGCAACCAATTGGCTTCACTTCATCTCTACCAGTGACAAGACAACAGAAAAATAATTATTCTGGAGTTTTACCAAGTCAGGACTCACATATTAGGGCAGTGATTTTTTTATTTATTTGTAGCGAAATTGGGAGCTGGTAAACCTGTTAGTTCAAAATGTCACCCGAAACTCAACAGGATATGGAGGGGAGAAAAGCATAAATACATTTTCAGTGCAAGGAGAACGCAGTTCTGGGGCAATTTCCCAGAGAATTGTATCTTCCTTATGTTGACTTTTGGTGTCACATGACATTTTAAGAATATTTGGATTACACCTGCCTGTACATTAGTTATAAAGAAAAATTCTTTGTAGAGATTGTCAAATATTTGGACTGCCAATAAGATGCTGAAGAAAGTTTTAAAAAGTCACATTAATAGCTTTCAAACATTGCAATAAATTATTTTGACTTACAGCAGCAACAATAATACCCCATTTAGTCTGATCCTGCTAGTGTCCGCTTGGCCCACGCTGTTCATTCAAGTTAAATTATTCTTTCTTGTTACAAACATAGGACTTGAAAGCTGTAATTGAAACACTCAAAACAAACTCTGATGAAGACAATAATATCTTCCAATAAAATCAGAATTTTTTTTCTAGACTGTCAGTTTAGTGTAGCAATTCAGATGCAATTCCCAATAGCAAAACGTGCATTAATTTCTGTTCTGTAACTGGTAGGTAGCCTATATGGTGAAGAATGTGACAGATGATCTATATGTATGGATATATGTATATACACCTGTATGTGGGTTTTTCGTGGTTTGTTTTTTTTTTTGTTTTTTTTGTCATTAAAAATAAAACATCTCACAGTTTAATGTAAAGAGGTTTTTACTTTTTCTTCTTTTTTTCATTCCTAGGCATAAATATTTTAGAAAGAATCACAGCCATTCTTTAAGGTCTGTGTAAGCGAGTTCATTTCCAGATGAAAATAATGACAAAAATGAAGACATGAGGTTTCACTGTTCTGTTTTTTATATCACTCAGTATTGAACACACATTTTAGGTTACTGATATACTTCATTTTCTTGAAGTTCTTCAGATTATGTTCTATGTTTCTGTTTTACGGCATAATTAAATTTCTGTAGTTAAATGTGATAAATAAAACAGGCAGCTTTAATAACTTATAATGCTGGTCTAATCTCATGAAAACTGAGATTAATTTTTTTAAGATTGAACTAGGGGGTGAAGAAGAGAAGAATTGTATCATTACTGCATATGATAATCAGAAAATGTAGTCACTAGCTTTTGTAAAAACATAAAAATAAAACCATGCAAGTTAATAAAAATAATTACGAGACAGCCACACTACTGTCTGAAGACCCACAAATCCACACTTGGGTATCAATACATAATTTTTGCTGGAGTGGGAAACTCAAATTGAAGATCTAAAATTGTGTATGAATACTGGGAGAAAATACCAGCATTATAGAAGTAATTATAGGACGGGATTTACAGTTTTTCCTGGTCCTCAGTATATTAAAATGCCATCAAAGAAATACCTAGCACATCCTGTGAAAATGAAAGTTGGATTAAAAGAGTCTTAAAATGAGCTAAAAATACTATGTTAAGAAATGAAAAAAAATGAGCCAAATTCCTCCATAGAAGAAAACCTGATATCCTGGCCAATTCAAGCAGCTGTCAGAAAATTTTGGGATAGACTCGGCTATACTAAAGGACTATATCCAGTCAAATTTTGACAGACTGTGTGCTCAAATGAGTATGACATTAGTGTCATGAAAATTTTGAAATTATGTTTCTTAATCATATTTCTATAGCAAAGATATGAATTTATCATACATTAGGATACATTGACAGATGCTCTGAATCTGGCTGAGGCAGCAAAACTGACTTTGAGACTACAGCTTTGAACCTGCCCCTGCCGCCTTCTGATCGCAAATCTGTTGAATGCTTCATCTCCAGGTGCAAGGCAAAGCGGATCAACGGACATTCTAAATTGTGCTAACAGGCCTCTGGGGCCACCGCAGCTTTTGGAAAATATAATAAAGTTGCTTGCAAAGAAGTTCTGACCTCATTTCTTTTTTCTGTCATGCTTCTTGTCACATTACAGGGAGCTGATGCTAGCCAACTAAAATGACTTCATGCTAGCCTTGGGCAATGTGGCCTCAAAGTGCCACCACTTCAACTCGTAAAACTTTTTTCCATTTTTTTCACTATTGTGGAAAAAAACCACAACCCACTCACTCCCTGTCCTCCTCCTAAAACACTAAAATTAATTCCAAAGGAATTAAAACTAAGAAAAGTTACTAAAAAACAAGTATAGGCAAAACATCATTAAAACTACATTTGCTGGTATTCTTGACCCTTACAGCAGAGCAAATCAGTAGTAACATTAATGAAGACAGAGTATTCACAGTGCTGCAAAAATTTTCAAGGAGAATTTGATCTCACCGTTTACAGGAAAGAGAAAATCTGAACATCCTTCTCAAAATTAATGCTCCCTTAGAAGAACTGTTGCAATACTGTAAAACCAAGGACTCATTGTGAATTCCCTCTACTATCCTTGAAGTCTACATAAATCGTTTCCTTAGTATCAACATTACCATAATGAAAAAAGACCAACAAGGGAAAGAAAAAAAATAATAAATTTGCATAAAGCTTGTGAGATTTTATAAGGTGGAGATAGGAGGTTCCACAAGACAAATTCATTTGCAAAAACAGGATGGAGACCTTTCTAGAACCAGATGAGGTCATAACATGCTACACTTAATTCACCTTTGACAACATGCATCTCTGTGGTTGTCATTATCATAGGATCATAGCATCTAATCAAAACAAGAATATAAACCTCCTGGAGCAGAAAGAGATAAAACAGATTAAAAGCAATACTGAAACATCAGTGACACCCTAATGAAGGTGGTGAAACTGTGTCTTACAAAAAAAAACCCAAAACTTAATTTCTCTTTTAAATCCAGATGTTTATGTAGCTGTGAACTTTCAGCTACAGTGCTACTTTCAGTATGCTGTATCATCATAGAATCATGGCCAAACAGCTTTACTACATTTCCACCTCTGATTAATTAATAATTTCTGCAGACATGGTAACACATAGATTTAGAAATACATCCACAGGAATACATAACTGACTGTACCCAGCCTATACATGTTTGAGTCTGGGTATCATCCACATTAAAACTTCTTCAATGACACTCAAGACAGTTTATTTCTGGACCACATGCTGGATCAGGAAGTCTTTCATAAGACTTATCTTTCATAAGATAAAACAAGGAGAGTTAAGTCAATATGAAAAATGCAGAAAAGACTTGGAATCTGGGAGGCTGCGAGTTCCTTATGGGTGTGGATTAAAACTAGAGCACACTTCATTTGAGAGTTCAGAGGAAAGATGAAATGGAAGAAGTAGAAAAAAAATCAGTAAAAGAGACAGCAGATCTGAAAAAAGAAAAAGAACAAAAACTTGAAAATGAAGGGGAGAACTTTAGCTGGATTTGGTAGTAGCTAGTTGGCAGGTGAGAAGAGTCTTGAACCTCTCAGGGTACATCTAGATACATCCTTCCTGACTTCTAAAATTTCGAACAGGGATTCTTGAAAAGCTAAGTAAGGAGTAAGCAATTCTACTAACTTCAGGTTATTGCTGAACTTTGATACACAAGGAGAGATAAGAGTCTAGTTCAAATCCATTTGTGTAACTTGGACTCTTTTTTAAAAAGTACAGTCTTCAGGATTTTCATCTAATTCCTCTAATGCATCAAGTTCCTATTGACACAGTATTTTGCACAGAAGATTCCCAAATTGCCTGTTGGCTGTATTAAAATCCTCAAAGGCATCCCTCTGTTTCTAGAGTTCCTTCTGGTTACAAGAGAAAGAAAAAAAAAAAAAGGTAATCCCTTTGATATCTTAGTTGATTGTGTAAAGCACTTACCTAGAGTATAGGAGAGTTTATTTTAACCTTAAAGAGTACTACCACTTTCCAAGCACTATCCTAACTCTTATCCTATAAATTTAGGTTAATCTGTTTCTCCCATACCCCCTCTTCTGATGTACCTGCACCATTCTGTGGTACAGAAAGGTAAAGGGCTTGTGTGCATTATGCATAGGCTGTGCATGCATTTCCTTTGTATCTTCACGTACAGAGTCTTTGGTGAAAGGTTTTGATATTAGACTGTTCTTTTCAAGAATATAAATATCAATGTAGAGTCAAATTGCAAATTAAAGCTGTATCTACAAACCTCAGCAAAAGCATGATAGAAATAAAATAACATTTCTGAGGCTGTGAAAAGTAAATGTACAGAGACTAAGAGATTGACTCAGAAACTTGGATTCTCAGGGCTTTTTGTTACTCAGCAGCAGTTCCATCAGCAGTGAATAAAACTCATGACGTGTATAAGGCATTCTTATGTCACAAAGAACTACTTCTGACAAGCAATGTCTGTAAAATCACTTCCATCTGTTATTCTGCTCTATAACACAAGATATGACTAAAATTGAGGTTCTTACTGGACTCCTTTTACTGATACTAAGGAGTAGCAAGGAAAAAAAAATCCAGATTCAAGAATGATTAATAGTCTTTTCCTGGAAGAAAAAATTATGCCTCAGTTAAGAATGCTGATGATGTTACCAAAGAATGAAAAGGATTACATGGTTTTTGAGGGAACAGCAAGAACAACAGAATCAAGACAGATGAGTAGACAATTATAAAGATATTTTATTATTACATTAGCAGTGTAATTTATGCTCAGTCAGTAATTTGCCATAACTCACATCTCTGCCTCTTTAAGTAGCTGAGTTTTCTAGTCAATCTATATTTCCTGTCAGAATCTTTTCATGATTTCAAGCTCAAGTGCAGCTTAGCAGAAACATCTTGTCTGCAACTTTTTTAACTGCTGAAGTACGGCAATGTCAGAGAGTTCTTACACATACATACTTGTTCACATGAACACTTTTAAAAGATTAAAGAAACTAACCAGACTTCAGGGATGAACTGCAATTTTGAAACTACAGCTTATAAAGGAAACTATTTTTCTTTTATACAATGAATCAATGACCAGATGAACTCACATAAGACAATAACACTCCTGCCTCTTCTTTGCTCAGCATTCAATCAGTGTATAGTAAAGATCATAGAAAAAATTTGAGACTCTAAGGACAACTTAAGCCTCTACTGGTTTCAGTTGCTACCACAGAAAAGATGACAGTTTGCTTCACAGCTGTGACTTGTTAGAGTGTACTTTAAACTTGATTATACTGAGAGTTTATACTAATTTCACTGAAGCAACTTGTTGGTCTTTAGTTGCTGTAACTGGGACAAAATGCCAATGTAAACAAAGTCTATGTTTTGCCTACTTTATGTATTTAAGGCAGCTACCTCATATGCAGAAAAGTAGTTAAGTAGCTGCCTTTTACCTCAAACACACGGTTAAGCAGGTTTAAGTCCTTCATGACATCATTCCAGAATGTTTTTTCTTTATTATTATCATCAGATGTAAGCATACTTTTCTTTATTATTATGAGTCCTTTTAATGAAAAAATTCTAGAAATCTCAGTATACAGACTTCTGGAAAGGGAGATGTGATTTCTTTACCCATACCTTGACAGGTGAAGTACAAAATGCTTGATCAGGAAATGGAAAAGCAGCCATATAGTCTGCCAGCATTCTGTGCTGAAAAAAATAATTTTGCTGTTTTAAAAATTAAATTCTGGCTGAACTAAATAAGAACTCTCACCTGGACTGAAAAAAATGGGAGGAAAACCATATATTGGTGATTTTCTGTAGAAGCATGACCGAAAAGAAAGAAGCAAACCCCAAACTGGTTACTCCTAGTCTTTAACTATCTGGAAACACAAATAACACATTAGTTAAAATCTTTGCTGAAAAAAGAGAGGTTCCAAGTATCAGAGACAGGTCATCTGGGGGAAGTCCAAAGCCAGGCTAAGACTAGTTACTCACTAATATTTCAATCACAAAAAATAGGAATAAATTAGTATCTGAATGCACTCTCTCACTTCAGTAATACTGACAGAATACATACTCTGTGGAGAAATAAGACAAGTGTGGAAAAACTGCTAGATATGGTCTGATGTCTAGAGCATTTCTAGTTAGCTATGTTCTAAAAATATATCATTTGCACTTAGCATCCACAAGTTTAATAGTAATTCCAGGCTAGTATGCTTCAAAACGCGCTTCCAGTTTTGATGACCAGCAGATATTTTAACAGATCAGCTTATAAATGAGAGAGGAAGGAACCACAAGGCAAGATGTTTCCAGCTGCTTTCATCGTAAAGGGGTACCCTTCTCTGCAAGAATCTAGTGAAATGATAGTAAATCCTGTTTTCTGCATGAGAAATTAACGTGTTCCTTATGGCAACAGTCAACTAAAATCCAAGGAATTATCTGAAGCAGTTGCTTTACCTGCAGGACACTGAGGCTTGTATAGCTTAGTGGCCACTGTTCTGCTTTTTGACATGAATGAACATGTTCTCAAATCACCTTTCTAGAATAAAAATTATATGCTTGTCTCCTACTTCTGCACTACCTCATATGGAGCCTGGAGCATCATTAATCGCTCTCTTCGTATTCCTGATGTGATTAAGCTTAGTTACAGGCAAACCAGTTCTCAACAAGAAAGAAAAATAATAAAAAAAATAATAATCAACTAGCAAAACAACCAACAAGCCCAAACGTTCAACACATCCACTAAGACCTTGAATCCACATTTTCATTGTTTTGAGGAAAAGCATTTTTTTTTCCACAACTACAGAACTGCTTTCATTTTTCAAAATTGTTCTACATTTATACTCCACTAAGGCTAGATGAACTCTCCCTTTATGAGGGACTTGTGAACCTTTTATTAGACTTTGAATTCATCTGGGTCCAACAGCTGCCTCTTTGCATAATTTTAGATAAATAGTGACCCTTCCTTTCTTTTTTAAGATTGAAGGGAAACAGAGAAAAGCAGCTTTGGCAAGGGTTTGGCTAGAGCAGATATAGTGGTAGCCTTGCAGTGGTTTAAGATGTCAGGATTGTCTGAGGGGTGGGGTTCAAAGGAACAGAACAACAACAAAGACCATATTTTTAAACTTGAGAGGAGCTAGTGGTATGAAAAGCTGGAATGAAGGAGCTTGGAGCAGATATGAGCCTGTGTATCCATGTTTTGGGTTTGGTGGGAAGACAGACGGAAAGTGCATAAGCAAGATAATACGCTAAAGAAGGGCTACATCTGAAATTCTCATCACTACCACTTTGGCTGAAGACGGGTAGTCTGTGGATACAGGTACATATAGAAGGACAGAGCTAACAGGCACTGGACTCGTACATATACTGAGGAGTGGGGTGGAAAGCAATTGGGGGTCTGTGGGCAAGTTATTTCCATGTTTCTCCTGGTAGAAGAGCAGGTATAGCATTTTATATTATTTTAAAAACATTTTTAAATGCTGTTAATTAGTTTCTTTTCCCAATATAAATGTTTTGTTAGAAGCAGTATATAAAGGAAAGAAATTACAGAACTCATTAAAACGAAAAATAATTTCAAGTACACAGACAAAACTAGAAGGTAACAGCACGAAAGGGGATTGGTGCACAATAAGGTGAACAATATGAAGACATGGAAATGCTGACCCATCAAACTCTTATCTCACAGATAGATAAACAATAAATGTACACCTGCTTGGGAAGATACTTTTCCGTTTTAAGTGGAGAGTAGGAGAATTCACTGGGAGATCCAGTGGGAAAATACAGTTCTACTAATATAAAGGTGTGCTGAAAACACACATTTCAATCTTTTTCTTGGAGAACTGCATATTTAGTACTTTTTCTTGCACCTTTTCTGAAACAGCCGCAACTTTGGAGATATGACTAGAAATTCTCCTATGCACAAATTTGATCCTTCTAATAACATTTAATAGGACCGTAAGTATACAAAGAGTGCTGGCTATCAGCTGGAAGTAAAGATTAATATACTGGTCTGGATTGTGAGATCAAGTTTTGTTGAAAAACAGAATAGCTACATTACCAGAACTAACAAATAGGGCAATGCTGCATTGACAGTGAAACATCAGTCTTTGTGTATAGTCTTTGGAATATTAAATACTACAGCCATAGACAAACTGTTCATGTTATGTGGGTTATACATTAAATTCTCCACTGCCCTCCCCACCTCCAACAATAACCACCCTGACATAGAAGATGGAACTGAGGGCACACAATTTATCATTCAATGCAAGAAAAAAGCTGTAATGTTGACTATTTTTTGTATGCTTCTGAAAATATTCTGCATAACAATCATCTAGTTGAATTTGTCAGAGAAGAAAAATAAATCGTTTTACCATTGAGAACATGCCACTGAAAGAAAGGAGTAATTATCTGCATGCAGCACCATCTGTGTACCATTAGCAAATTTCAGAATGGATTAGGCCATGTAGTAAAATTATCAGTCTGTGACATCACTGCCATCAGGCAAGCAGTGAATTTATACAGAGTAAGTCTCTGGAAAAAGTAAAACAGTACTACCCTAGAGTCAGATACATGATGAAAAATCCAGCTGACCTCCATGAACTTTTTAAAAATACTGAAAAAATGAATTCAAAAGTGTCTCATCTTCAACCAATCAAAGAAAAATAAAATTAAGATTTTTTTTCTACTGGTATGGAAAGAATAGGGAAGATGAAGCTTTTGCCTTTTAATAGAGCAGCCCTCGGAAAATTGTATTTGGTGTTTGCCTTTTCTTTCTCATCCTGGCTTTTCTCTAATCTTGTGCAGCCATGTGGAGATCATTGCAGAGAATGAAGATTTGCAGTCCATGCCATGGACTTGGGATGTGCTGGTGCATGTGAGGTGGGTTCACAGCACTGCGCTATGAGAGAGAGGGAAGAGTAAGGCAGGAGAGGCAACTGAGATATTTCTACATAGATAAAGCAAGGTATCAAGGGTTGTGAGGGAAAGAACCTCCCTTCACATCAAATAGCAACACCTTTTGGGAAGAGTAAGAGGGAAAAGGAGTCATAGCTAAGGCTGTAGCCAGTTACGCCAGCAGTGAAGAGGCTGAGGGAACCTAGAATTTATGATTAATTTTTGCATGCAGGAGTAGAGTGGAAAGTGTGATTAAAACAGAGCCACAACAGTCTTTGACATGTCAGGATTCTTCAGCTGAATGAGAAGCTAAATGAAAATTGCATCACTGTTTTCAGGGAGGCCTAGTGAAACAGAGACTTGCACAAAGATATTGCAGGCAGCAGAGGGAGTAGAGGCCCAATCTAAATCTTGTCAGCAAAGGAAGTCAGGTTTAATCTAAAAACATGGGCTAGTATTGAGCTACTGTCAGTCACTTGAAGTCCTGTGCAGTGGTTACAGGATGTCTGTACAAGGGATTGACACAGTTTATTCTCAGAGGATTCAGTATTTTAATTTCTTCACCTGCGAATGGAAGACGGGCGATTAAAAGAGCACTTCTGTCTGTATACTCCCAGTCAGTAGCAAAAAATCTCCTTACATCTATGAGATTGTTTTTTGTGTGCAACCCACAAAAAATAAGAATTCTATACAGTCTTTACACTACTTTTCTAAGTCCTATACCTGTTAGGAAACTGTAATTAACTAAGTGGCTATGCATACAGCAGAACTGTATGGTCACATGCAGCTTCCTGCATGCATAAATATCAATGCTTGATTGTCAGTACCGACACTCACAGAGTGTGCTTACAAAATGCTATTCCTAAACTACACAATAACTAGATGTTAAACTGTTTCTTTTCTGGTTTTGCAGATTGCAAGCAATATGACAGAATGAGCTCTCTCTTCTTAAGCTTACTCATATTGGGGGCAAACAATAAAAGGAACAGAGCAACAAGAAGTAGGTTACTTAAAGAAGGGAAAATAAGGAAAAAAGAAAAATAATACGAAATTGAAAATTTTCCTTAAGATTTTGGTTATGTTAAGAAATAATTCTCTAGCTTAAGCAATGAAAGGCCAACCACATGCCGTGATCAAAACTGGGTCATTAGAAACCACAGATGATAAATCCAAGACAATTTTGGACTAGCTTTATTTTCGGTCTCAGATTTCTGAGTCCTTTCATTTTTTAGAGAAAAACAACCATTTCTTCTTATTCTAGGAATACAGTACTGAATGTAATATACAATTCTGCACTGAACAGCACCTATAAATGTACCTGAGAATGTCAATTTCTACACTGTATTTCAAGAATTTGAATTCAGTATGATGTCAAATATTGTTCTCTTACTAGTTCTGAAAACTATGCAGTAACCTATACACTAAACTTCTCCAAAATAGTTGTTGAATAGTATGAACAGCTGCTCCTTTTTTTGTTGTTTTTAATATGCAAACCCCAAAGTTTTGTGCCAGGCTTACACATAAATGCCTCTGAGTATGATCATTCTTAGTTTCCTTAGACCACAGCTTACCACATAGTTTTTAAGATGTCAGATACCTGCTTCTCAGTGGTGAAGTATACTACTGTTTGTGGTGCCTCAAATCATAAGTTACTCAAATCTGAGGCCATGAAAGCCTATGAGTAGAAAAGAACTGATATTCCATAGCACAAAAGCATACAGAGTTTCAGTTAATGTTTTTGTGGATAATACATTGCTGAAAAAGTATTCAAATCAGTAATCTAATCAAGAGAAACAAAGTTGCTTCAGATGTGCTAGTTTCATGTTGACAAACAATATAATCCAAACAGAAATACTAATGTATTGCATTTGGAAGTCACAAAAAAAAAAAAAAAAATCACAGCACTTCTATTGTTCTATTTGTAAAACGTAGAGAGATACAGTACTTAGAAAACCACATTTAAAGAAGGAGTAGCTGTTTTGGCATAGTAAGAAAGAGTGCTGATCCATATACAAGGCAAAACTTTTTATCATTTCAATACTGAGATATTTTTGACCTTTTCAACCCTATGAGAAAATGGCAACTAATCAAAGTGAAAGCACTGTGTGGTTTGTGAGCCAAGAGACATACACTATAATTTTATTCTAATGCCAAAGAGCACATTAGATGAAAAAATACATCAGTTATCTCTTACAATATTTAAAATGTTTCACGTTGCATTCAGCAACTAATCCTGCTCAATGTCACATATGGTCTCACACTTTTACTGCAACTCTGAAGTTGCTATGAGCTACAAAAAGGAAGAAATACAACACTTCAAGGTATGACAAACTATACAGAAACTACCTAAGCCACTGAAAAGCTTGACAGTGCTCTTAAATGCTACTCTAATTATACCTTCCACAGCAGCATGTGAATTATATTAAGCAAATTAATACCATTAGCACCTTTTAAAGGAAAAAAACCCAAAACGTAGGAATCTCAATAAGAAAACTTCATAGTGTCTAGAATCTATTGTATAACCTTTAAGATGTACAAATAAGAAGATGGAAATAAATTCATTTGATATCATTGCTTTCTCTTTGTAACAAAGCGTAACTATAGCAAACATTATGTAGTGCACCAGCAAGACGATAACATCCCTTTTATATAGTTAATACTAATGATAAATTACCAATGGCTTTTACTTTTTTTCCTTTCCAAACTGAATAATAAAAGGTATTCAAAATAGGGAGGAGAGATTTTCCTCAAAGGAGAGAATGCCTAGAACTGGATGTAAGATAATTCTATCTAGAGACAGTAAAAAAAAAGATGTATAAGTTTCTGCCATGTTCACTCTTAGCATATGGAAGATCTTTTTCCCTTGACCTTTCAATATTAGATTTCAAAAATTAGACTGATATTATTATATTACTACACATTTACTAAAATGAAGACAAAAATCAAACTACAGCTTCAAAGGGCATTTATTTTGTAAGCAGAGAGGTAACGAATTTTCTCATCCAGTTTACCTGTGCAACTGAATTGTATTAATTTCTTAAAGATTAAGGACTTAGAAAAATTAAAAGATGACATACATAACAAAATGACTACCTAACTTTTAAAATAATTCAGTTTCTTATAAGAACAAAATTTAGAAAAAATACTACATAACACTATAAGACTAATTTGCAGATATAAATAACAAAATTCACAGTCATATTGGTACTTACCCACTAAACGCCTGGACTGCATAAAGTTTGGAAGTATCCAAGGAACTTCCACTTACTATCCGAGCCTTTAATAAAGACCAAAAAAAGTGCAGTTACTCAGTTGCTCTTAGTAAGTCTTGGACAGAACTTAACTGCTCAAACATATAACACCTAATATGAAAATGTTTAGCAGGGTCAGCTCCAGGCCAAAGCTAGAGTAACTATTGCTTTGGAATACATTTTGGTAGCGTTCAGCATTCAGTGAAACACACTGGAAGAACCCATGGGAAGATAAGATACTGCATCCCAAATATTGTTTTCCTTTAAGTCCTATAGTGTATGCAGTGTAGATGATAATTAGAGGCAAAAATCCCAGATACCATGTTTGACAGCAGCAGACCCCTGTGTTGGCAATTATGATAAGCACAACAGTGAGGGTTATCCTGTTATAAATGCAACACGTTTGCAATACGCTCAAAGGAGAACAAAAGAGTGGAAAGCTGGGAAAAACATGCAGATTTCACAACTAAAATGAAGGAACCAAACAGGTCAAATAAGTCACAAACAAACATCAACAAAATACATGATCCCTATAGTAAATACGTGATTTTAAACCTTTTCATCCACAGAACCGCTATCTGAAAGAGAATTGGGAAGAAGGGGAATATAGGTTAGACAAAACAGTCTCTGAGAAAATATCTTATGCTACAAAAAACTGTCACTGTTTTAACCTGCTAATGCAGAGCAGAATCCCAGTAACACCTGTGCTTAGCTGTATCATTGCAGCAAGACCACTGTCACTACATTTTAAACAAGCAAAAAGATGCTTTCAGTAGATACGACCCCCTGCCACTTATGAAGGACTGTGCAGATACCACAGAATTTCTATACTGTATCCCATCTCCACATGATTTTTAGGGGTTTTGTTTTTTTTTTAATATATTTTAATATTAATGAATATATATTTAATATAGTTGCAGTGTTCAAAAAGCAATGCTCTATTTTCAAGAAAAATGAAAGTGTTTCTACTAAGGATAGGAAAAAAAACCCCAAAACACCTAAACTGTAACTATTCTATTCTATCATGGCTATTCAGAATGGCAGGCTAATGACAGAAATAACCCCCCAAATGCCAACAGAAGAACTACAATTGTGAAAGTATAAGATATGATTTTTTTATATATATATATATATAAAAATTATATATTGCTTAATACAAAAATATGACGTATTCACATTTACTATCAGACTATTTGCTGACAGGAAAAGCTACACTTATTTCATCATCTGTCAATTTTAAAATACATTTTAATTTGTTTTTATATATGATTCCTCCAATAAATGTATCTTTTTTTTTTTACGCTTTATAGTACAGTGCATACATTGTTTTAATTGTCACCTTACTGATCTTTCCATTTTTCCTCCCCAAATGGAGTATACATTCTACAGGCTCTTTAAATAGTTCAGGTATTTTTAAGATGTTTGGAGATATCCCACGCTACATACATTAAAAATGATAATTTACACTTCAAACACGTGCCATGTTTCATTTTTAAACTGGTTTATCTACACAAAAATATCACATTCAGACATACATATGAAAAATATATTGGCAAATGTAAAGGTGCATATAGAATAGCAGCTACAATCCAGGGAACTAAAAGGCTCTACCATGCCACTAATTTTAGAGGCTACTTATGTGATCAAAGCAAAGCAAATGCACAAGAATGGGCAGAACAGAAACTAGAGATAAGTTGTTCAAAATAAGTTTTACCAGTCAGATTGTATCTGATTTTGTATTATCCAAAAAAAGTTAGAGGATTGAGCTACTAGGTATTAGCAATGTCACAACACTAAATTTGAATTCACAGAAAATCCAACTATGCAACAGTCTTTACTCATTTGAGATCACAAATTCAGCCATTTTCTTACACGTGACTAAAGTTCTTAGCTTTTCTTTTACAGCTATTGCGAACAATCTTTTTAGAAAGACTATGCCTAAAAGAATGAACTATAGTTTATTGTCACAAAGATAAGTTATGTTTTGAGTTATACAGAACATTAAATTAAAACTAATAGTAAATTCCATTATTTAGTGTAAATAGAGTAAGCACATCTCTGTGCACCAAGAGTTTGAATTGATAGTTTTCATAGTTGTTCTCCTGAATATAAATGGACGTGGTATCAATTTTTATTTTTATGTTTTAGAAAAATCCATTCAGGTATTTTTTTCTGCTGGGACATGAATTACTCTGATGTTTTCTCACTTCAAAATTTCCTCCCTCAAAATACTAGAATTTTTATTTTGCCTCAGAAAGTAACTCTTGACTAAATTAAGCTATAGTGTTTCAGTTGTCAAATTACCCGCACTTGACTGAGTACATTTATAAAAATGAGTTTACTCTTTACATTTTCTTATTTATTTGTTTGTGAAATGTATTCATCCCTCAACATCATATATGATTGGCTACTCTTTCTCCACAAGCATATAAAGAAGATTTGGACAACCATATGATCCTACTTTCCCACTACGAAAGTATTACAGCATTTTCATAAGCAGGGTAAGAGCAGAGCTAGGAGTAACTAGATGATTGCAAGCTGGGCTGGCTGTGGAAACAAAAAGGGATCTGCTTTCATGAGGGCTAAAGGAAACAAGAGGAATAGTTAAAACCAAAGTGCTAGAGCAGCACTGAGACAAATGAATGAGAAGAAAGGCAAGAGAGGATATAAGAACAAGACTATAAGTAGGAGGTCTGAGACTGAATTAATTCTCAAATTTGTAAAAAAGGCAGAGTCCAAATGGTGAAGAGAAATTTGGGGACTGAGGAAAGTTTTAGGCAGGACGTTACTTGTAAGGCAAGAAGCCTCACCATACTCTGCTCATGCAACCTACACCTTCTTTCTGGAATATCTAATCATAATAGTATTTACAATACTACCATTTAAAGATGCATAATAAATGTCAGTATTACTTATGTGGAATAAAATTTTTAAATAGTTTGCAGGTACTTTGCTACCAGTTGCCTAAAGAATCACATGAATTACATGTTTCATTTGGTTCTTTAGAAAGTTATATTAAAAAATAAAAAATTATTGAGACTTGTCTTCTACATTAAATGGAATTTTGTATTTCAGAGCATGAGAGATGGACATATGAAATTTTCTTTACCTCTCTTGAGTTTCACGCAGCTTCATCTAATTTCACTACACTTCCTCTACTGGAACCTAATTTTGCCTAAATTTAGGAAGGAGAGCGACAATCAAAAATTAGGAAGGGAGAAAAGGTATTATGTTTCTGGTTTAACTTCTTTTTCTTTGCAGTTGCTACTTAATAAATAAATAAATAGATGCACCGGTCTAATGGCCTCTTTTCTAAATAGAAATTGCATAAAGTAGACAACTGACGCAAATTTCTCAAAACAAGATTTTGAGAGCATCTCCTTTTTGCAACAAATGACTGCATCTTCAGAGACAAAATTAGTTTGAAAACTTCATTGTTTGTTGCTTCTTCTGAACTCACCATGAGTGAAATAATCTGAACTGTGGAAGTGTTCTCTGTGTGTATGAGAGCATCAAATCAGGAAGTGTACAGTCACCAAGCAATTCACTCTAGTAGTCATTAGGCTACCAGAAGAGACAGCAACTTTCCTTGACGTAGATAAGAAATGAACTGTGATTATGTAAGAGACCACTGAACGTATTTTCAAATCAGGGATACAAGACCAGACATCTCAGATTATACTGCTGAAGGACGATGATTTACTTAAAACGGCATATCTTCATATAACTCATTTCTGTCATCCACACATTCTATGGCAAACAACTAACCTAAAAAGTTTATGAACATACCAAGAACAGTGTAAATGCTGCTTCATTTACTTAACTCTATAGGATACTTATCTTATTTCAATTACTTTGGTTTTCCTTAGATTTTTATTTCATGAGAAAATTCATTAAATTATGAAATACCAGTATAGACTTCACGTTATGCCTCTATTTCATATGTCATTTTAGATAAATGGAGGGTGTTTTACTAGGATTATAGGAAAAATCCATGGGGTGATATTGCTCCGTAATTGCTGCTATTTCAGCTCAGTGCACTCCATATATATGTGCAGTAGAATAAGGAAGAGTAGGATGGTCATTTAGTTACTTACTACTGAAAATTATATTTACAAATGCTAAATATTGAAGGCAAAAGGAAAGTTCCTCCCCTCTCCCGCTCCTTTTTTTTCAGGCAGTCTGATAATTTAACACTCAAGTACATTTAATTAGGTAAATCGTAAAAAGAGGAAAAAAATTGTTTTAACTTCATTAAGGATACAGTAGTGGTACAAGGTTTCTGTAGTTCATTTAAATTTATATAATTATAACAATTAATACAAAGAAGAAGAAAAAGTAGCATATCATTAATTACAGTAAGGAAAGCGTGATGATTAGCAATCATATCACATTTCTCCAAATAAGCTCATTTTCTACACAGAATTCTTAAGAGTTGATGATAGAACATAAAAACTTAAGGAGAGGGCAACCTTAAGAAATATTTAGCAAAACAAATATTAACATGCTCCTGCTTAGCTAGAAAGTTCTCTCCAGCTCTGTACGACTCTTTACTACTTATCTCTAATCATCTTTCTTTACTATCGCTCCCTAAGCCTCCCATAAACAGATACAAACCTTTAAGTAAACATGAAATTAAAAGTATTCCCTAGTTAAAATTAGTCTTTAATGTTCCAATAATAAGAAGTTCCAGATGTTAAACGGTTGTATAACAATCAACATACCCACTAAATCCTGGCTTCTGTTGAAAATGGTTCACAAGTATCCACTGAGGTAAGTCATCCTCCAGATGGGGGGAGAGTGGGAGGCTTATTTGGCATTCTTTCAGCCCCCTCAAATAAACCCTCAAGTTATTTTCTGTCCATGTATCAGTTCAAAGGTTTTGAGAAGGCTAAGTAAAATTGCAACAAGTGTTCATTAATGCTGCACAATTACTATATAAACTCAGTCTGAAAACTAGCAGATCTTATAGAAGTTGAACTTTACACTGTTATCAACTGTTTTAAAATTAACACATGGTCTGAATTATCTATTATTAATAGCAATATTGCCATCTGTAACTTACTACACAAAACAGGAATTCATCATACAAGTTAACTAGTTTCTATACACAAACTTCCTAGGAAAACAAAACAAACAAACCTCTAAAGGATGCTAAAAAAGGCAGATTCTTCCAGCATGAAAGATAAAGTAGCAAGGAAGATACAGAAGTGAAGACAAACCTTTGCTTTTGTAGTTTATGATACCGTCAGAAACACAACTGGGCAATAGTCTCATCAGTCAGCAGACATATTTATACCAAAGAGGTTCAGAAGATCTCCCCCGTACCCCCTGGTCATAAGCATCCTTCAAGCCTTGTGTCATTTCACTTTTGCATTTTTTTTAAGCAGGAGAGTATCATCCTAATATACATCTCTTTCGTATCATCCTAATATACATCTCTTTCTTTAATGATCACAAACATTTATTTCACCACCCACTCACCATCGCACTAGAACTGTAATAGGAAACCTTAGGATTACAATGATATTATGTATACTACCTTGATTTTTCACTCTTGTAAGTGTGTATAATTGTGTAACACCAAATATGAAGAAAATCTAAAGTTCAGTGTTCTCTCAAAGTACCATTTTAATCTTTAATTCTGCAAAACAGTTGCAAGAACATCAAACTGGCTGATAATTACATCATTCCTGGAAGCAAAACCTTTACATATAATACTTGTTGGAATTAGATAACAATACAGCTGTTCCATGGAAATAACGTGTAAATTACCCACAGTCAGAAGTAGTTTGTAGTCTGAGCTGGACAATTCTAATTAGAACGTATTGCTAAGAAAGGGAAATAAAGGATGAAAACCAGGATCAAACAAAAGCGGCACATTAAAGAAGTATATTATCTGTCCAAAACGATAACATAAATTAAGCCATGCTCAAATAATAAATGCTGTACCCAGAAGCTAATATTACCACTACAGAACAGAATATTAGAGTATGCAAGCCTAGAAGATGCTGTTGTGCTAAAGCATATTCTAGGAAGATACACTGTATAACGCTTGAAAGATAATATTAAAGCTAGCGCATCATAAGAGATGAGTGATGCTTGTCTGACAAAGAGAAGGTCAAACTTGAATAAAGCTTGGTTGACAGGAGAAATAGAAGAATTGCTGCCAGCACTTTACTAGCAGTGATGTAGAAAAATTACTAGCGGATACACTGAGAGCCAAAAGAGGAGGTCAGCTTGGTGAAGATAAAAACTGCATTTGTGTCTTTATTAATAAACCGGTCTGCAAATCTCAAACAAGAGGACCTGCTTTAAAAACATCTCTGGTGTTTAGAAACTGAGTCTCATAAGACTTCTAAAGGCTCTTGTTTTCTATTGTCTTTCAACAGCTACTAGATGCTTCTACCAACTTCTGAAACTTATTGATTATCAAGAGAACTATTTGATTAGGGAATTCGGTATGATAACAGTGCTTTTTAAGTTTTGGTGGTATCAAAAAACTATGGTTCTTCTGAAGACCAGGGTTTTTTTGGCAGTCTCCAGCTTGTCAGACTGATGGTAGTGAGTAAAATGCAGAGCACATTTTAAGCACTCTATCCAACCCCAGGACACATCAGAATGGTAAAGCATGTTATCCATAAAGGCTAAGAGGCATATTTTCTCTCTTGATGCAAACGATAACAGTAAACAGAACCAAGCAATCAATTATAGCCTGTAAAAGCAAACAGATAATTGATTATTGCAAATCTTTCCGTATCACACAGCCAACATTGCCACAAAATATTTGACTTGGATCGCTATATCATGGTCCCCCCTTGCAAGGTGAAGTCCCATCGCATTTCTTCCACAGAAATCCAAGAAAACAGCCACTTGGTTTGATACTAATTGTAAGAATAGTCCCTGAGGACTCTAACAAGCAAAAGCATGTTCCTTGGTGCTTCTTACACTGAACATGAGGATTTCCCTGAGATATGGAAGTTGGTTTGTGGTAAGAACATAGGCAGAAGTAACAGTAGGGCAGGAATTTTAAATAGCTGCCTGGGACATAGGTCAGCGAGCTGCTGACCATCTTGGGCAAAAGAGTATGCGTGCAATAGCAAATAGTTCAGTGCCATAAGAGCAGATGAGGTCAAAGCAGCTGGTACTTAAGACTCAAGTGTTCACACCACAAATTTTTTTGATGCATTAACTACATAACAGTTCTGTGTTTGGTCCTGTGGAATGAAAGCCCATTAGTTGCTGAGCGCATCAGCTGTAATCTTGGAGAGCAAGCCATTTTAAGAATACTCTGCTGTTCAAGGTGGCTAATCCTATGGTTGATAGTTTCATCAGTTTCAACAATAATTTTGCCTCAGCAGGAACTGGAGAGGTTTCAGATATTTTCTCCTATTTAGTGTCCCAGGGAGACACAACTGTGTAGGTGTTCCACTGATCATCTGGAAAATATGCATAAAGAAAAAGTCTGGCACCTGTCCCATGGAAGTAGTCAGAACTTCGCTTTGGCAGCAAAAACCCATTCAGTGGGCAGCAAAAACCCATTCAGTTTCACACTTTATTGTGACATTCTACTTCCCAATAGATCAGAGGAAGATTAAAGCATATTTATGAACTCATGTTTTCCAAGTCATTACCTTTTTTAAATGCATATCTAGGTATTTTTTCAGCCAGTTGCTTTAAAAAGATTCCTTTTATCCTAAAGTAGCATTATAAAATATTGCAGTGTTATTTCTGCTTCTAAAATAGTGATCTGATGTTTTAGAAATAAATAGAAAAAAAAAGATAATTAGAAATAAATAAATAATGAAATAGAAAACATTTCTTAATCTTGGTGATAAAATATTGATTTGCATTCATTTCTACGGCAGAACCACTGTAAGTCCTTGGAAGTGATATTCACGCTCAGGTTTTCTCTTAGCTCTAGCAAATTTATTTTAAATCTGTTTAGGCACAAAAAGGGCAGGCAAATTGCATTAATAATAATCAATATACATTAATTCTGAAGTCAGTGAAAATAGTATTAAATACTCTCCTGTTCTCGTAAAGAGGAGAGTAGTAAAGACTTTCTTCTTTCATGAAGGAAACTAGCACTTTTAATGAATTAATTTAGCTAAAAAAGGAAGTCATCTCTAAACAGAAGTGGTTTGGGGTGGTTTGTTTCATTAGGTTGGTTGGTTTGTTTTTAATAAACAGCCAAAATGTGAACGATTTCTGCTAACCTTACTGATAAAGAATGTGGGAGTTTTTTGCGTTTTGTTTGGGTTTTGTTTTGGTGGTTTAGGTTGTTTGAGGTTTTGTGGGTTTTTTATGTTTAAAGAATAGGTATAGCTATTCCAGCAAAAGGGCATCCGATAACAATATATTTTTTTTCTGGATTCCCAGACTGTTACAGAGGTGTATTTGTGAGACGCATTTTCCTGATGTAATGCATACTGATTCAGTAAGAGTTGCTGTGCTAAATTAAACTGTTGATCTTGAATTTATTTGGTTACTATCCTTATTTCAAAGACATGCAGTATTACAAACTAAAATTTTCTGATAAACATGAAGTCTATAACTACAAAATCAAAATACAATCAGCCATAAGAACACTATTCTGTTTTCTGAAAGATATATTAAACCATTTTTAAAGAATTCTTTCACTTAAGGTTTCTAAAACTTGGGTTATTTTTTTTTAACAGATCTTGAACAAAACGTAACTTCTTGTTAATAGGGGTTTGCTTTTATTTGAATGGTAAAAGTCTCTAAGATGATGATGATCATGATCATGATTACTACTCTCAGTACTATAATTTTCCTTACTCTAATTACTCTTTTGACAAACTGAACATGCAGTAGTAGCAAGCAACTGATGCAGATCACCCTTTCATGAAGTCCTAACTTTAGAGTAGGTGGTGAATGTAACTACTTGGTCTTTCTGCACAGACAAAAGATGGATATATCATCTTTATCATTAACTGATTAGATTCCCACACGTAATTTTTCTAAAGCAACCTTCAGAACGCTATTTTACTCTTGTTATAATACTGGAAGATTTCCAGAGTGTATATCTATACATATATATCTCTATGAAAAAGGATTTTCTAGAATTTTAGCTAAGTAGGTTGAGTGTAGGAATGCATTTTGTTTATCAATTCCTACTCACACCATCTGAAAATGTATTTAGTTTCCCCCTACTTCAGCTTCATACCCCACAAGAAAAAAAAAAAGAAAAAAGTTAAGGATACCAATCATTTTGTTTACCTGACCAAAAGGCAGGCATAAACACGAAGTTAGGAAAGAAAAAAAAAAAAGACAGTTGGAAAAACTGGATTATTAAATTCTGCAGTCCATAGTCATCCCCAATACAGCATCAAAATAGATTCCTTAACTTGCAATAAATCTTACTTCCTCAACACCACACGTCTATTCAAGTGTATAGCAAGGGTATCCATTTCTTCCCCAGCCTGTTTACACAACACAGCTGTTCCTTTGTCACAGTTTTCTGATGTGAATATGGAAGAGAATTTACAGTGATGAAAAGTTTCTGTAATCTACCTGTTCACATTATTTACGTAGGAAGAAAAGAGCAATAGATGAATCAGCATTTGTTGAAAAGCATTATGTCCCCAAATCCAGCTCTTTATACCTTATACAGTAGGTGAATATATTAAAAAAAAAAAAATCAAAACCAACACATTGCATAGAAATTACATCAGCCACACAGCATGCACAATCAGCCCTTATATTAATGAAGACTTTTATCACTCCATCTTAAAAAAAAAATCTCTTAGGGATATGTTAGAATAGAAACAAAATCTTGTACCACTGAATACTATGGTTTCAATATTTCAAAACAGAACAGAAAATTTTGGGGCTTGGTATGGCTGTTAACTCTTATTAATTAGAAGTGTTCCTGTCTGGGCTGTTTCACAATGACACAAAGACTACCTGAAGTATATTAATTCATTAACTTTTTTTTTCTCCATTAGACTGTGCTTATGTCAAAACTGTATAAACTTAAAGCTGCATTAGTTCAAGTCAGCTTGTTTAGATTTAATTACACCTAAGCCTTCATTAGTGCCATGACACAGTTATTCACCAAAAGATAAGTATAAACTTAAGTTTGTATTTAATTTTTTAACAACAAAACACTTGAAGGATTGAGCTGGGATTGACCACAATGGGGTCTTACAGATTTCAAAGAAATCCTGCAAGACCACAAACTGTTACTTTTGTTATGACAATGGCAAACTGATTAAAACAGGGAAAAAACAGCCATTATCAACTTCTTTTATACTGACTGACATCAGCTGTTACTACTGGTCAATGAAGGAATTAGCAGCTCAGTTTGGCATAACACTTGCAAATTGGCATGTTCTATTTTTATTAACTGCTGTAGTATTTTATACACTAAATACTTTATTATTTAGTGTATAAAATATACACTTTATACACTAAATACAGAACTAGAATTCTGCCATCTGACTAGACACTGTTGCCTTACCAAATCTGCACCAGCAGTCTGATAAGGAACTTTATTTAAAAAAAGAAAAACACCACAGACACAATTTACAATATTTTAATTAGTCAACATGGTTACCTCAAGCAATTAAGAAATAAGACGGGATACACGTCTACTTTTCATTTGTTTTTCAAACAACAGTGGTCCTTTCTTAAAGCCCACTTCTCAACACAGCTAATGTAGATTGAGTGTAGGAGAACTCTTTAATATTTAAAAGCAATTTATCTTCTAACAGGCTTCTTATTTCCCTACCACAGTCACCACCAACCAATATGCAATTGCTGTGACCAAGGTAATGGCTTTATTTATCCTGTTTCCACCTGAATGCCTATAAAATGACTGATTCATTTACTAAACAATACCAGATCAATTGGCTTTCATCTAGGCCACAGCACTGATCTTTTCAAGTCCAAATCCAAGATTTATATTCATATAACAATACTGGTACAATACTGTTAACTATAGTTATCAGTTACTAACAACTGTGCACCTATACAAGTGTATTAAAAACAACCATGAAGGAGGTAAGACAAAGAAAACAAAAGCCTGAGTACCACAAGACGAGGTTAAAGTAACTTCTAAAGTCTATACTCTTTGGCAAAATACAGCTGACTCAGGCAGTTTCAGCAAATGGTTATTATAAAAAGGCTAGAAAAGCTGTCAAAATAAGAAAACAGATACTTGTTTCAAAAGACTGTAGTTCAATTAGACAGAGTTTGAAATATGCATTAGTAATATACTTATTTTGCTGACAGCTTTTCTTAATGTGGAACTAAATTACCACACTGTAAGGGGAATGTCATAATATGTTAGTGGTTCCTTTGGTTTCAAACGTTAGCATCACATTTCCTCCTTCAGGCATTTACAAAACAAGGTTGTATTGATAATGATCTCTAGGTTCTGTTCTTCAGACACCACTAAACGCAATACAAATCCTTCCTATAAAACAACAGAAAACCCACTTTAATCCACAGTTAAAGAGGCAACTCCCACCCTGGCCCCTGTAATCTGGCTTGCCACTGTATGTATGTATAAAGCAAAAAGAGTTCACCCATCTTGACACCATAAGCAATCTACAGGTTACTCTGTGGCAGAAAATTCAGGTCAAAGGCTTTTTAAAATCTGACCAATCACCAAACAATCAGCAAGATCTTCATTAACTAGATCAAGAAACTATTTCTCATAAACTACCATTCCTAGAAAGTCTATGTTATCATTAAAAGCAACTCAGAAGAGTGCATGCAACTCTGGAGCTTATCCAGAGCGACAGTTTCATCAGGGGAGGGAATGATGCTTATTCTAAGACACCTGGAAAAGATAATAAGACAGGGATTGAATGAAATAAACCACTAGGGAAAAAGCAAGCTACAAAATAACAAGTGAGGACTGGAACAATAAAGAAAACAGTAAGAGTTATTCTTGATTACAACGTACAAAGAAACAAACCACTGGCTAGCATTTCTCTGATATTTTTCTGAAAAGCCATCAATCCTTCCATTAATATTCATGCATCATCACAATGCCTCTGTATCCTTACAGAACTTCAAATCCAAGGATTACTCATGTACCGCTCACATCTCCTCTCATCCATATACCTTATTACTTTCATTTCAGTATGAAATGTCTCCAAAACCACGTTGTAATAAATAATACATGAGCAATCAGTCCATAGTGTATTTTTTCTCTCCAGCTAGAGACAGAGAATAGGACTATCCAATGGGACTCTTCTTAACTAGTAAATTATTTATGTACCAAAGTTTCAACGACCTTACCTCATGTGTTATTAGAATGAAAATAATAGCATTCTAAACCTTTCTTTTGTACTAAATTGGAGAAATTACACTAACTGTATTATCTGGCTATATATCTGGTTGGCCAGATTGCTGTCTACCTGCTCCTGCTTACATGGAGAGATGAAATAATTCATTAAACAACAGGTTATGGTTCAATTATAGAATGAAGATTAATTCAAGGAACTTGATCTGCAACTAGTACTTTTCCATTCGCAAATAAGAAATCATAAGTTGACTCTGAATCAGTTATAGGGGTGAGAGAGTAAAAACAAAAAACACCCCATCTACAAAAGTCATATAAACCCTAGATCAGCTGTTAGTCACTTTTTCTTTAAAGTTATTGCTGCTCCTGCACATCTTAAAAGGAAGATATAATATCTCAAGCGACTACTTGCTCAAATGATAAATTAAGTATTCACTGGACATGTATGAATCCACATGTAAAAAAGGAAAGGCAAGTTGTGAAAACTGATAGGCAACAAACTGTGCATTTTGTGTTTTGCAGAACTCCTTTAAGAATTGATTTACAAAATGTTGTTTCTCACACTAAAATCAAAATTGTTGTGCAATTCAAGTAATAAACACAAGTTAAACAGGTCGTGTTTTGTCTTAGAGGACAAACTGACATTAAGATGACATCCTTCTTCAAAGACTGCATACAAAGTACTCAAAAAACTTATTTCCTTATCACAGAATAGTTGAGGCTGGAAGGGACCTCTGGAGGTCATCTTGTCTAACAACCCTGCTCAAGACGGGTCACCTAGAGCAGACTGCCCAGGACCACGTCCAGATTTTTTTGAATATCTTCAAAGATGGAGATTCCATCTGTGAATTCTATTATCTGTGAATAGACAGTATATAATATCAGTCATCCAAGTTCACTGAAAGTAAAAGCAAGAAAGATTTTACTCCAGTAATACCGTATGCCACTCAGCAGAAGCAGTTTTTCAGGTAATATAATCTTTTAGTAGACCACTCCAGCTAGGAAATATATTTTGAAAGTTTTAAATTCTGAAGAACTGTTAGGTGTTCTGCAGACATTAAAAGTTAAAATATTATATTCATGCATTAGATAGAAGCAATGAAAGACTATTTTGTTAATAAATATTGCCAGGTATGCTACAGAACCTGAAGATACAGTAGTAACAAACTAGTTTGTGACTGCTGAGACAGAATCCTTGATTGAAACACATTTCCTTCCTGTTGGTGTGGAAAACAAAATGTGGAGAGAAAACAGAACTGCTACTCAAGGGTCAATGCGTATTATTTTCAGACCGATCTGAGAAGTCATGTTGTTGTAGCAGTTCATCTGTAAATTCCCTTCACCCTCTTGCTATATTCCCTTCTCCTTTATTTCAGTAGAAACAAAAACGGAGATCCTAGTATGACATTTTGTAACCATGCAGACATTTTATGCCCTATAGACTGCACACAATAACACATTTTTATAAACTGGCTTTGGTGTCAGTTGGCTTCTCTCTAAATATACTATAAGAAATGCTTCAGTAATTCAGAAGAAAAGAGTCAATAGACTATGAGACTGAAAGAGGTCTTTCACTTGCTAGGTTAAAAGAACAAATACATTTAATATATAGAACTGATAACATGAGGTGTAATATTGAAGTTAGTTCTCATTTTCTAACAGCCTATGTTATCTAATAATGTATACAAATGCACAGACTTTAAATAGTGGAACCAACTGGGGTTTCACTATTTCGGGTCTCCCCTGTGTAACTTCTTTAAGTAGGTTCTCAAGCCTTTATATGCCTATTGTACAACAATGACTAAGTAAAATGACAGTGATCCCCCTCTCCCATGCCTCAAAATCATGAAAAAGTAATGAAAAATACTAGCTATTACTAACTGTTGCTTTATACACACACCATCTAGTGTCTAACATAGTACTGTAGAAAAACATCTACAAAATGCAATTCTACAATCTAGTGTCTTTTTTTGAATGTAAAAATAGACTTCAAAATAAACTTTCATATTAGCAATATTCAATTGCTTGTGTAACATACTTTCAACTTGACTATACGTTTATTGTAAAAGCAGTTGTCCATGTACAAAAGAAACTTTATAGTAGCTCAAGCTTTGGATGTTCATTAGTAGTAAATACAAATCTTTGGCCAAAGGCCCAGTTCATCTTTAAAATGAATGTATCAGATGATTATTTTTTCAAGGCAGATAAAGAAAGCAAAGATTCAGTCAAGGTGACAATTACCATCTGGCTAGCTACAGTAATTATGTGCTCCCAATTAGATGTATGTGCAATATTATAACATTAGCATTACAGTATATCTTAATATTGAAAATCACCACATTTGTGTATTACTATAGGAATTAAAGTTATGCATATGACTGCCTGCTTTCAAGTCTGTTAACACAAAAGATAAAGATCGTGAACAAATATGCGTCAACACCCCCTGTGAGTTAAGCTCCTTTCTACCACCTCTTTATACGTGGATGCTACCATTTACACTCTCGTCTCTCCTCCACACCTTTCTCTTCCTTTTGGGGACTGACTACTTGTTTGAGGGCTTAATGGGAGCACAACTAAGCACTGAATTAAAATCATTTAGACTTGCAATCTCACAAGTACATAACAAGTTATAGGTTGCATACAAGATGCAGAACACTGCTCATCCGGGTGAATATAGAACCAATCATGTGTTGAAAATAGCTAAAGAAAGCACTGGATTACTGAAACTCTGGATTACTCCTGTGAATGCATTTATAAAGCAATAAGAAAACTAAGAACAATGTACTAATTTAGTTCTTTTTATAAGATTTCAATCTTGTAAAATTTAATTTTCAAGTTACTGAAATTCAAAGCAATACAATATGTTTGACTAAACATATTCAGAAAATTCCTTCAAAACAAACTTGTAACATTTTTGCCTTTTGACTTCCATGGGACTATTTCACCCAATGAAAAAAACAGACATAAGCAGAATTTTTGTCACCAAATTTGATGGAAGCAAGATCAGCTACCGTAAAGAAATTAACATCCAACTCTAGTAAGAACACTGTTTTACTTAAAAGACAATATTAAAATACTATTACCTCCAGCAAAGATCTTCTCTTCCAAATCATTCATTTGTTTCTTGTATGCTTTTAAAGCAGCTTCTTTAAATGATGGTCGTATTCTTTTTTTCTTTGGAGTTTCAATAAGCAACTCTGGGACATTCTGATTTTCATCTTCCCTTACTTCTATGATAGCAGCCATGTCACTTTCGACTTCCAATATCTCTTCACTGTCCACACTGTCAAGCTGCGTATCGTATTGCTCCTCTGGTAGTATTGTATATGGAGTTTCATACGAAAGCTGCCCCGGTTCATATTCTTGGACCTGCTCACTAGTTTCACTGCTATTAGTTCTATTTTCTAGTTTAGCAAGGACTTGTTCCATTACTTCTACGTAGTCTGTTTCATTCTCACCAGGTGGTTCAATTAAGTCTTCCTCATACTCTGCTTTGTAGCAATAAGGCTCAGCATAAACATCAGAATCTAGTGTTGTACTTGATTCATTTGCAGTAGACTGAGATAAAGTTCTAAACCTTCCCATGAAAGATGATCCACTGTCTTCATATCCACTTAAACTTTGTGTACTTTTATTCCAGACTACTTCTAAAGCTGACTTGGCACGTTGAAGTGTAGATCCAAATTTAGGAAAGCTGAAAGTCTTATCAGAAAGGTCTATGCTTAATCGGCTATGCCATGATTTAGGGGCTGTTTCTTCCGAGTCATCACTTGGTAGTTCACTCTGACTTCGGTACATCATAGGCAATCTGTTTTGATTCTGATAAGAGGAAATAGAATTTGTTTCCTGATAATCATCGTATTGACCAGTCCACTGACTTTGTGATTCGCTATCAAGGCCTGGACATGATGGAGAAGTACCATCAAGGGTTAAATCATAGCTTTCAGTATCATACTGGAGGTCAGAACTTTGGCACTTTCCAAAATCTGTCTGTTGATCCGAAAGGCTGCTCATGTCATACACAAAAACTTCCTGTGTGGACGAGTCTAGGCCCAAATCTGCTCCTTGTTCCAACTGATTCCAATCTTTCCATGGGGAAAGATCATCATGTAAAGAAAGCTGAGAATCACTATAGAGGCTTTTGTCTCCAGATACACATATTATTCCATTGCTTACTCCACTGTCAACAGTTTCTGTATTCTCTACTTCATTTTGCTCTGGATACTGTTGCATATCTTGGACAAAAGTCTGTTCCTGGGAACTGTCGTACCAGTTTGTAGAATCGTCTTGCCTTCGCTGCCAAAGTTCTCGATCGGAGGAAGACAACAGTGAACTGCCATTTGTTCTGCTAAAATACTGATTTTCTGAAAAATCCTCAGAGTAAGACTGACACAATTTTGAGAAATCTGACTCTGAACGGCTAAGTTTTGGTGTTGCAAAGTCGTTCTGCAAATGCCACAAAGGAGCCATGTCTGAATAATAGGTCTTTGATTGTTTTTCCATGTTGTCAAATTCTGGTGACTGATTGCCATAATTTCTTCTGTGTGAAAAGGTGCTGTTGTCAGCAGTTCTATTAAGGTCTTTAGTATGTGGGGACTCAATACTCCCCTTTGCAGTGCTTGTTTTTACTTGAAGTGCTGATTTAGATATCTTTGCATAACTGTTCTTATTTATATCTGATTCCAAGTCTTTATCACTGTCAGGTGACTCCCAGTCATGCATTTTTGTTTTCGTCTCCACAGTTAAAAGCTTCATATCCATACTCTCATATGTCTGAGAGGAAGGTAGTCCTCTTTCTTTTTTGTCTTTTATGTCATGGGAAAATATATCTGTAGAAATTCCAATGCCAGTTCCCTTAAGTTTATAAGACTTTTTTAAAATCAAATCTCTCTGTTGTGATGACTCAAAGTAAACAAGAATGGGTCTTGGCTTTGCATTTGGACAGTCTCTTTGTTGTCCCAGTCTTTGGGCAAACTCAATTTTAATAGAGCTTTGTGCCTCTGAAAACCCCATTTTATCTATTAATATTTTGTAAACTATGCTTTCAGTTTTTTCAAGCCTCTCTTCAGGCACATTTAGAAACCTCAGACTTGCTTTGTTTCCTGGATGGCCTATCTGCTTAATGTAGTCATGTATATCCCGAGTTTCTCTTCTGGACTGTACAAATCCAGTTCGCAATTGTTCAATTTCATTCTGTACAACTTCAACACTACTAGAAATCTCATCAATTGATTGTTTCAGAGCATTAACATGCCCTCTTAATTCAGAAAGTTCTGTTTCAATTTGACTTATTCCCTGAAGCTCTTTGAAGATCATTTCCATAACATCATGGGTTTGACTAATACAACCTGTTGAACTAAAGCCAGGTTCTAGAGTATTTGATTTCTGGTGACGGCCAGTTCTGTCTAGAGATTTACTTCTTAAGCCCCATGTTTTCTTCCATGTACTTAGTTCTGAGTCTGATGAGACACATTCTTGGCTCTTCTTCCATTTCCTTAGTTTTCTTAAAGCTCCAAGTTTCAGTGTGTGTAAAGTGCGTTCTCCATCTGAACTTCCATCAGATGCTGCAAGGCTGCTTAAGCTTTTTCTGTTCCGTCTCACAGGCATTGTGTGTGATAAGTATTCGTTTTTCTTGCTATTACTTTTTACTTCACTTAATGACTCAGAATATGAACTGTCATTTGAAGACAGATCTTGAACTATATCTTCATTATTGTTGTTTGTTACAAAAATGTGCTTTTGCAGTCCATTGGCTATAGCAACTCTGTAACTGAATGTTGGAGAAAGTGAAAATTCTCTATTACTTTCCTCTTCTTCAGCTGATAAGTTGCGTGCAGATGGACACTTGGCAATCTTTTTAACAGTGCTTTTTAAAGTATTTGAAAATTTTGGATTCTTTGTTTGTCCAATCTGAGTTAAGTCTTGTTCCTTTTTGCTCTGACAACTCTCTTTCCTTTTTGTACTATTTCCCGATTTCTTTGTAAACATTCCTTTGCAAATCTTATGTATGTAAGATGAGATCAGGCTCTTTAAGAGGGCAGAAACCATGGAGTGTAATTTATGTTAAGCTGTTTCCATAAAACACAATTTTTGATCCAGACAAGTATTTGTATCTCCAACAGTGTCATCAGCAAATATTTCATCAGCAGAGACTATAGACACAAACTACTGATGCTCTGGTATCATTAGACAGGAAAGAAAAAATAAAAAAATGTTCACACATCTGCTTGTTCGAAGCCAAATCCTGAAGGGGTTTTGTACATCTTGCCAAATCTCACTCTGTTGCGCATGGCTTCTCGAAGTGTCTAAAAAGGAGGGAAGGACATTACAATGGCTGCCAAACAAACTCATTCAATAACACTGATGTTGTTTTAACTGGGTTACAATGGAAACACAGAGGTGTTAAGTATTTATTTATACTTCGCCTATAATTGTCTGAATAGAATTTTTCTTGAACAATTGAAGCTGAAAGCAGTTCTACGCAAATATCCTTAACATAAACGAATAAGCTACACTTACTTACAGGTGTCTTTGTCCAGTTTAATTGCTCTGACCTTAACTGAGATATTTGGTATTAATGCTGTCTGCTTTCTTTCAGAGTAATGACATTTCAATTGAGATCTATGTGATACACAGCAGTGGTCAAAAAACTGAGAAGGGAACAAGCTATTACTAGCTAGTAAAATAGAAGTAAAAAAGTCTCTCTTGGTTCATCTTTTGTAGCAAGGTAGGATTCTGAGCAACAAATCAGTGTTGTATCCATGAAGTACTGTTCCATTTTGAGACAGAATTATGCAAATGACTATGGCGTGAGAAATAGATGCTTTCTTTTTATACTAGTCTAACATATGTTATGGTAAACCAGGGCTTAAAGTGGGCATACCTTCTTGGTCTCTATTTAAAGACAAAAAAAAAAAACCACCATACCGCACTCTAGAAAATAACAGAAAATCGTAATGACAACTGATGGAACATTCTCGTCCAGGTTACTAAGTTTTACATTTTTTTTTTGGTCACAGAAGAAAAAAAAAAAAAGAAACCAAACAAACAAAAACCAAACCTACACAAAATAAGAGGAAAAGAGAAATGAATAAGATTTACAAGTCTCAGGACAAAAAACAGGTGTCATTACAGCAGGAAAGCAACTTGATCTAAACCATGGAAGAGTAAGAAAAGATTTTGAGAGTTATCTGGAAGCTTCTATTCCATAAAACAAAAGCTTGTACTCCGTAGAAACGTAGTCAATGCATTTTAAACATATAAATGTATTTTTCGGTACAGCATGTAATTCACTTCCCAGTCTCATAGCTGCAGAATAAAGACAAGACAAATAGCTCAAAAATCCAACAAAAAACTATGTCTTAAAATGGCCATTTCCTTTTCTAAACCAGCTAAAAATTCTTTGGCACAATAAGAAGTTTATTTAGATAGAGGGTATGTGAAGGGTTAAAATTTGCTCTGTGGTGTCTTAAGAGGTGTAAAGGATATGAACTGTCCTACTCCTCTGCAAACAGCATGGCACTATGTGAAACATGACGGTCCACTCACACATGTCAAAATCTGGTCTTTTTATAACAGTTTGTCTTCACTGACCTTACTATTATACTTATGTTACAGTCCATAAACACCAACTCCTGATTCATACTGCAGTGGCACTATGCTGAATAGAGCCCAAGCAAAGCTGGCAAAAGCCTGGTTGGCTTCTAGATTCCTGGAACAAAGGATGAAAACAGACGTTGCTTTTCCAGTTATAACAAATTTGGGATGCAGCCCAAGAGCAAGCAGAACAAGATTAGGCAACATTCTTCACCCGTCCCAAAGCTGCTGCCTGTTATTTTTTAAAAGGTGAAATATTTGTGGAACATGAATCCCATTTTTAACAAATATGCATCAGCATAGCTCTTGTGATTTCTTTTTCTTCCACGCTTATGTCTGATGTCGGAGTATTAAGAGTGAATTAAGAGCATGCAATGTTTGGAAGCAAAAGAACACTCAATGAGACTGCATGGAATTTTCAAGGGATGCAAATGGCATCTCTCAGAATATTACGCAGCTCTCACTAGAGCCAAGGCTGCCTTGTTTTCTAATATTATTAGTAGAGGAAGGAACCATCCTGGGACACTTTTCAATATCAAAGGCATGTTTCTAGATGTAGAAACACTTGTTGACCATTCACCTCTTACACTGAATGTTTGTAACCATTTATTGAATAAGATCTGAAGTGTGACTGCCTGCCTCTTCTGTCCACACAACCACAGCTTTTTAAGTGCCTTCTTATATAAACTTCACTCAGATGATTTGGACATTCTTCTCATTGAAGAGACTTCAACAACATATAAACAAGCTAGAACACTTGTTTACGGGCTCAGGCTACAAAATATCAAGAAATAATGTAAGTTATCATTGGAATCTGGAACATTTCCATTTATTTAAAATAAGGTTTAATTCTTTTCTGTAGAAGCATCTTGACTTCATAGCCAGCCATGTACATGTTTTATCCAATGCCTAACCTATGCTTTTTATCAGAGGTAACTGAAAGTGTTATAAAGAGCTGCAAATTCAGTACTCAATTTATTCAAACCCAGTTTCTGACAATTAAAAGTTGTGCTGTTACAAACACACAGAGATCTGCTAAATGGAGCAGATTTATGTTCTCTCATGCGAGTTCCATTCCATCTCAGGGATATTAGTCACATGATCTGTTCATCAGTTTATAGCCTACCATTGCTCTGTCAAATACTCATTTTCTAAATTTGTGTACCTCCACATAGAATCAAGCTTGATTCATCATAGGTCTCATTCATTATTTTTTTTGTAAAGATTTGGATAGGAATGTTCTTGCAATTTTAAATCAGTGTAGGTTAAAACTCTAGGAAATAGGGAACAATCTTTTGAGAAGCACATAGGACTAGGTCAATTATTTGAATGAGCTGTAAGTTGTCATTCAGTGATTTTCTGGTTTTGTCCAGATGTCTCAAACCATCATGGTCCCTTTTTTTTTATTTTCACTTTGCTTGTTTATTGACTTAAATCAACTTATATAATAGTTGAGCATAGATGGGTTAACCCCTTCGAACCAAAAGGAATCAAGTTGAAATTTTTACAGCAGTACAAGTATAGATCTCATGCTAGATGGTTATAGAGGAGGAAACTGGAAAGTGTTATGGATTGTGAGATTAGAAATTGTTAATGGTTCCTTCTGTAAAGAAAGGACACAATGATGCTTCCTTCAACTTTTTACCCTTAGCAAGTCTGAATATAGACTTTTGTCAATCAACATGATGGTGAACATTTCAAGGATACTGTTGACAACAACGCATTGTCAGAATAAAACTTGTCAGTTGGAAGCATCACATATAAAGAATCTTATTCCCAAATCTAAAACTAATGTGTCAGGTAGAAGCAGAGTGGAATGGGCCAGGTTAAGAATGATATATTTTTAAATAATGGAAGCAGTGTATTTTAGTTACATGTCTGAACACTAGATTCTCATGGATTCATG
Organism: Tauraco erythrolophus; assembly: GCF_009769465.1. Classification (NCBI taxonomy): domain Eukaryota; kingdom Metazoa; phylum Chordata; class Aves; order Musophagiformes; family Musophagidae; genus Tauraco; species Tauraco erythrolophus. Next base: position 14,508,268 of record NC_141478.1, on the reverse strand, counting down.
ATATATTTTTTTCCTTTTTATCAAATCCTGTCCTCTATTTTTATAAAGAAAAAAATTGAATCATCTTCAACAAATAATTTAAAAACAATATTTAGATCACTGCTGACCTTCAGTTCAGATCCCAGTAAATTAAGCTGTAGAGTAGCAGCCCTTTCCCTTCAGAGGTAGTTTTGTGGATGCAGACTGTCCCTTAAAAAAAGCTAGAAACAGGCATAACCATAGCCCAGCTTAAACTTTACGCTACTAATTAACTACAAGGGGCCTGTGTGTATTGGAAGGGGACAGGAAAAAGATAAGACTGCACTTCAGTCTTCCTCACAACACCAAGACAGTAGGGGAAAACAAAACACATCCAAAAAATCTTTTTCAGCAGCAATAGCACTCTGCATTACTGCCAACATAGTCACTACTGCCTATAGGCAGCAACATCTATTTGTGATATGCAAAATGCTTCACAGAAATGAATTAATCACACATGACCAAAAAATTGTAAACAATCCACTTTGCAGCCACAGAAACCGAGGCTAAGAGAAATTCTCTTACTATCAGGAACATAAGAAATTAATAACAGAATAATTAAAATTCAGATCTACAGATTTCTCAGGTATAGTCTGTTACTAGTCTTATGGTCACCTGGGAATAAGGTTATCCTGACATAACTGTACTTACCATTAGCGTACGTGTGTAGGGTGAAACCTACACTAGCTTTCTTTAGACAAGTATAACAGTGTATATTCCAGATTGCTTCATTAGTTTACTATGCCAGTAGCGTTATACTGACAATCACCTCAGATAACCTAATTCAGAAGAACTTCATTTGGAACATTATCTGCTCCTTTATATTCTTAAATTGTCCTTTGATTCTCAAATACTGGCATTTTAAAATCTGTGTTATTGGTGAGTTTCTCAAGGTAAAGTGATGCTCATCTTAGTACTGCACATGCTGACCTGCAGACCCTGGCAAAGACAGGGACAACAGCAGGAAAGTAGTTCTGCTTTCTCTTTCGGATAATTACTCTCTGTTCCAGGAATTCCTCAGGTTTTCACCCGCAGAGCTTTCCCGTATCCTATTACCCCCTCCAACATTCACATGAGAGCATGGAGTGCTATCAGCACTTGCTCCTTTTGGCTAGAAAGCTATTCCTATTGTACGTCAGTATAATCTGGAAAGTTCACTATACCTGCTTAATTATCTGGTGATACTTCTTTATGGATCCTGCTATGTATCTAACCACCATTAAACAAGTTGCCTTTCTATTTATGGGGAATGTTACCAATACAACTAACCACCAAATTGCTGTTTCAAACCCCACTCTAAGGAGACTACAATCTGTTTGGTTTTTTTAACCCACAAGGCCTACTGTTGTCCTGAAAAGCTTGCACATACGCTCATCAAGTACACTATGGAATCCAATCTAAATATTTAACAGTCATACTGCAAGACTGGTCATTCATGGCTGTTACTTATCTGTTTCTTTCAGCATACAACTTATTCAAGTTTAAGGATAAGATGGAAGTAGGACATACTTAAAACTGACTTTGGGTCACAGTGATTTAAAACAGTGTCTGAAACAGAAACCATATATAAAACTTTATATTAGTGAATTAACTCAGTGGTTTAACAGTTATTTGCAATTAAACTACTTTGTAATATATAGAAGCATATTGTCTTCAGGACAGCTTAGAAGAAAATGTAAATTCTCAGCTAGATAGAAAGTAATCATTCTGGAGAGAAAAGCTGTCTTCATTGCTCCCCTACTGCTATGACCACTATGGGAAAATAAAGGACTTTTTTTTTTTTTTCAAAGATGTTTTTTCCTCAATTACTGTTGATTACAGACAAGTTGGAAAAAAAAAAAGCTTATTTTGCAATAATTTTCCTTGCTTTTTTAGTTATACTATTCTCCACATCCTTGTGTGTATTCGTAATAGTTGTATTTCTTTCTGAGAAGTCTTGTTACAGCAACTGTGAGGCTAAAGTTGCCCATCAATTACCTATGAACTACTAATAAAATTGTTGAAGACATTTATTTACTTGTTTAGAAACAAATGTGTAGTAAGGTATCTGTATTACAAATATGAAAACTATACTTGAAGCAATTTTCCCATAAAGACAATGCCCTTGTCTAGAACCAAAACGAAAAGATTTGCCTAATATAGTAGATAAATACTTAAATGTAAAAAGCTGTTGAACAGATTCCTAAAGTTAAAGTGTGCTCCATTTGGATAGCTTTGTACAGAATCATAAAATACATGAATATATTAATGCACACAACGGTTAAAAGATCGCCGATGACTTGGAGCACAGCTTCACACCATTTGGCTAAAGGTACTAATGTTTCTACTTGTTTCCTCAACTTTTTAAATGAAAAGAAGAAAAAAGAAGATACTATAGTACATAAAGACAGTAACAGTGAACCTGAGAGTCCTTTTCTCCCCTTCTACAGCTGTATGTACGATGTCAGCTGTCTTCCATAAACTTATTTTAGTCAATACTGTCACTTCAAAAGTTGCTAAGATTTAGAGATAATTCCACCCAATAGTCCATTCCTATTTAAATGCTGGCTACAAAAGGAATGGAAAACCTGCAGAGGGAAAACTTATTTGCTGACAAGACAGGGATAACTGTATTACTAAGTACCAGGCCTATTAGGTTCTAAGTTAGACTATTACATGCAGGCTATTATGTCAGATTACCACAAATATACAAAAGATTTACTGTATAGATACAAAATAATCAGAACCTATTTGATGCCTTTGAAAAATAGAAAGCATCAACATGCATTTGACCAAATTTCAGCTCTGTCCTTAATTTTGTCTGAGTTTTTAATAAGTTTTCTTTAGAGTATTAAACCCTGAGAGCCCAAGTGATTTAATTTACACTGAAGCATAACACATATGCAGAGGATATATTTACAGTATACCGAGTGTACATTCAAAGTCTCATATAACACTAACACTTCAAATTTTCCAGCAACTTTAAACAACTTCTATAATAATTACATTAGAAAATATATTTTTAAAAAAATTTCCTCAACTTTCTTCCAAGTATAGAATTTTAATCCTCTAATTGTACTGGCCTGAGCCTTGGCTTGGAATGGGAAATTCTCTGCCCCAAATTAGATCTCTTTTGGACAGAGATCACCATGTAGTCTGAGACCAAGTGTGCACTACATCGCTCCAAACGATATAGGTTATTTTAGAAAGCTGTGGGGTTTTTGTTTGGTTGGGTTTGGGGGGGATTTTTTTTAACTCCTTACAAAAATTATCTGTGAAGTGTTTTGATTAGGAAAACAACTACAAATGGGTAAAGTGTTACTTGTAAGCCCTCTGGATCGCATTCTTCCCCCACAAAAAGGTTTAAAATATTTTCTATAACGTAGTTAACTAAAAAAAAATTCAATTAATTTTTTAGAACACAAAGTATGAAATAAAGTTTTTGATAAAGAGGTCTTTCATTTGATAAATGGTAGCAATCACCTGTGACACTTGCATTTGAAAAATGCCAGAAGCACAAACCACTATAACTACTGTTGACAGCAACATAGACTAGGATGAGTAGGCACACACAGAGAGGAACCATGCTTGCTAAAGACCTGAAATGACATTCACTGATAAGAATGGTAGACATTAAACATAACTCTAAATTTGCTGCAAAAATTTGATGAGAGAAAAATTTTCTTTCTTTGCTTCATTATACTGACAAATATGGAGTGATACTTAGATTTCCACCTGAAAAGGAGAAGTAACTTTTGAGCTATCAACCTAATTGAATGACACAGATAAGAAAAACAAAACCTGTACAGGAACCTTCTTAGGTGCCAAGGAATTTTTATGCTTCAGAGCTTCTGTTTCATTGTAATGGTCTCATAAGGCAGAATCTACTATACTACTTCATTCTTCACAACACTACAGTTAAAAGAAAATTTGGACTTTTCAGTCCTCCTTGAGACTTTAATGAATTGAGAGATATTCTGAGCTATCAGTCCTCTCTTGCTTGATACTACTCTGCAATCCCAGTACTCCACCTGTGATTCTCTAAGTGTTTCCACAGCAATACGTAGTCATTATGATAATGCTGTGCTGACATCACTGCAGGATCAAACAAATGGTATAGTGACAGAAAGCCTTTATACAACTCTCTTCAGGTTGTGTAAATTCCACTGAAAAAAAACCCCTCATTGATCTTGCATTATGACTCCTTTCTATACGAAAGGTCTTTGAGATGACGGTTAACTATAATTTCTATCATAATATCCTTTACAAAAGTAATTTACGATGAACAAGACATGTTTAAACCTTAAATACTACTTTTCACTCCTCTTAATGCTTTTAGACTCAACAGCATTCTCTTAACACTTTTCTCGGTATGTTGATTTATACGGTAAGAATTAGCACCGATTTTTAGAACATTAAATGTGTCGAGTAACCTTACATTTTCAATTGCCAAATCGTAGTTGTGTATTATACTAAAGACACCTATTTTATATAATCACCGACAGCTTCATTCAGGAAACAAGCATTTTATCACCTCCTCTGTGAAAAATAACTACAACTTTATGATCAGAGTTTATTTTCACATCAGAAAGCAATTAAATAATGTTACACCAATGAATGCTTTTAAGGCACAAGAATTCCTGTCAGCCAAGGGTTAACATCAGTATTAAGATGCTGGCACTGATATTAACCCTTTTTGTATCAACATGCTATAAAAAAAAAAAATCTTTCTTACAACTGGGCTGCATTCAAATTAGAAATGCAATAGAATGTTTCAAGAGATTTCGGGACTATTGAGCAATCAGATGAGCATTATTTTCAATGTCTTAAATGTTTTTAACACATGTTTACTAGACATGCCCATTATAAGACAACTATTAGTGTCCTTAGTTTAGCTTCATGTTCTGTTTCAATTATTACATACAATCAGTACTCAGTTGAAAGAAAATATTATTAATATGACAAAAAATGCAATAGGACTCAGGTGACTAAAGAAAGTTGGAAGTAATGAATATAGTCAGATTTTTGTATCTGCATAATTCTTCCTCTTAAAGTAAAATGAACCATCAATCTCACAGTAAGAAATTAGTTTCAGCTACTACTACTTGGCCTCTGGAATTGCAGAACGCAAAATACTAATGTTATCTTCTTGAAGCTAAAAAGATGGACGAAAAAGTATTTAATAGCTACAGGGTTTTTTTAGGTTGTGGATTGGGGGAGGTACAGGACAGAAGGTATTCTAACACGTAGGTTTAGCTGTGGAATAGAATCAAGCATATATTCTAAGCAAGCTGCCTCTTCAAAAGCAAGCTGTACGGTGTTCATCTTGAAGATTAATCAAGACCCAGAAATACATAAGCATCCGTAAAGCTCAATTTATTACTAATCCTGTCATGAACTAGGAGAAAAGTACAGACAGATACAAGCAAAAAATACTATATTTTCACCATGTATTCATACATCTAAATTATTTATCCTTTTATAGCAATTAAAACGTCTTAACTCATTGTGAAATCAAATATAGTGTTTCACTCAACTTACATTGTGAACTTACCAACATTACAAAATAAACCCCCCACTTTTTAATGAAGTGTTGATTCTTAAGTCCACAAGCCCAGACAGTTTCATCAACATTACAGCATTAGAAAGCAAATCAGTTACAAATCAATGCCTTGCATTAGCTAGAACAGTGGGAGGTACATTCAGAATGAAAATAAGGAAAGGAAAGGAAACAAAGGAAACCGAAAAATGTATGTAGACTAGACACAAAAATATAAAGAGGATACATACCTGGATTAAATTCTTCTTAAAATAAAATACAAATTACATACCACCATCTTTATATTATTTTCCATTTACGCAGAAATATTGTCCACAACTCCATTACTATTTTGTCGTTCTTCTTTCAGCCTTAAAAATGGTACAATACAACATGAGGCTGCTTCTCAGTGATTCAACTCAAGTGCAATCAGGCATGCTGTTATTCCGCAACGCTATCTGCTCTAAATTCCACCGTATTCCCTAGGCAGCATTAAATGTTGGTTTCTTTTTTTTTTTTCTCTCTCCTCCCTCTCCCTTTTCCCCCCCCTCCTACAAGTTGTGCTAACAGCTAAGAGTAATCATAGTGTTAGCTACTAATTCGTTCTGCAGCTCAGCTTTATTTCTCCTCTATAATAGCAAAACGGGAGTCAGTGTCCTACTCCTGCTCAAATAATTATCCACATAGAGAGAACAGTAATTGTCCTGGTGTTTTATGTGCCGGTAACTTCACCCATTGCTGTTTTCTCCTGCCACTGCTTCTGATGCGGTATTCGCTGCAATAGCCACAGCCCTCCTGCGTGGAAGGCAGCCCCTCTGCTTCACAGACAGAGTGAAATAGGCTTAGTGAGAAACCTCGCTCACAGAAACGACACACGCAGTGCATCGTGAGGGCTAGCAGGTGCATCAGTGGCCACAAGGATAACAGTATGAGACAGTATCTCTCGCTTGGTAGGGCCATGTTTCACCTACCCTTTTATTTATCAGTCTGACACGACCCAGAGAAACAATTGTGTAGCTATCTCCTTGAGCAGCGCTTTCATCAACAGCTGATCATTTTTCTTAATGAATCTGCCAAACAGATTCATAACTATTATCATTCCATGATTATTTAAGGATGCTCCAGATAATAAGCAGCATATCACACTGTTTTCCATGAAAAGTGCTTTGCATGTTCCCAGTTAATACCTAGACAGTAGTACTCAGTCATTTGTTTGCTGGGATTCAAATAGCAGAATGGATTATTATTGTGCATGCAGTAAGTACAGAATACAATGGGTGCTTTTTCAAATGTTAACTGATTTAATAGTGTGTGTAAGGCCACATTCAGCCTTACATATATCAAACATATTTAAATTCCGACACATGAAGAACTACAAAAATACATCCAGAATGATCCTATATAAAACTATTCCACGTACAAAGTATGCACATAATCTAATCGTAGAAGTTCCACAAAACATGCGTACACGTATAAAACCACATGTATACTATTATCCCCTCTAATCTCAGGAGGTAGTATTTTATATGGAATTTCAGTGCTGCTAAGTTTTTAGCTAGTAAATTAAGTATGTTTCCTGTATAAAAATAAACAAAACTTTGGACTTTCTGGTAACAGCAGCCATGTTTGTAACAGAGAAGCTTGTAATTTAGTTATTTACTTAAAAAAAATATATTAAGGATACCTTGAATAAAAGGCAGCACTTAAAAGTATTTAATAATTCCTAGTAATACTTACATAAAGCTTACTGGTTGTACTTTCACTTTCTGCAATCCTCGTATTATTGTTAGTAATGCGATCTTGTGCTTAAAAACCATTGTATCACAATTTATGAATATACAGTGGTAAAACTAGTATTTTGAATTTTTTGTATATCATTGTAAAAATAATTATGTATCATCACATTTATTATGTCCTGTTGAAATGAATGTAACCTGTAAGTACTTCATTAATTAGATTTATAGTTAAGAACAAGATGAATGAATGCTTTAATATTCAAATCTTATTGTAGTTATCAGCCTGCAGCAATTACTTAATATTGTCTAAAACTGATGCTTCAAATCTGCCACGTTGCACACCAACAAAGGATACAATAAAACTTAAGTGCGCAATAGGAAATATCACTGATATAAATTCTCAGTGATATAGGCCTAATTACACAAGATCTAACAATGACGCCTCTCAAAATCAACAAGACTGCTCATGTAAGGATTAAAAAAATAAATAAATAAATCAGGCAGCCTAATGAAGTATGGCCACCCTCAGTAGACACACACAACAGAAATAAATTGCATTTTTATCAAGATTAAGCCAATGGTTTTGAGATTACAGACAGCAAAACCAGTAAATATTGGGAACGTTTTGCAAAAATATAAGGTTTTGTCATTTAATAAAAAAACTGTTGGAAAAATAACGTTAACTCACAACAGATTAATGTTGTCATCTTCAAGCAAGTTCCTAAGTATTGACCCTGTTCACACTAATCTGTCATGTTACCAGATGTTGAATGTTTCAGTTGGAAGCCCAGCATAAGCAGGGAATTCTGCTCTCTCAAATGTATAATTCAATTGGTTTTTAAGAAAGAAAAACAAACCAAACAAAAACAAACAAACTAAATCCAAAGACTTTCAGAACTAATTATGACTTATCTATCCCGGAATTAAAATTCCATGCAGAACTTGCCCAAGTCAGCAAAACACTGACTTCACTTGTAATGATGTGGACCAATCAAGAATCTAGTTTAATGTATAAACACATACTAGTTACTTGCAATTGGAGTTATCCAAATTCATCTTCACAACAAAGCTATGCTGTAACTCTGTTCAGAAGATCCTAACATAGGTATTATATTAAGAACGTCCTGTAGTAAACATATGAGCAGAGGTTTTCATTCTGTACAGTAGCTAAAATTGTCACAGTTCTGGTATTCTGGTAGCCCAGATACTTGTCAGCGAATGGCTGGAATGAAACTACTGCACATCTTGAAAAGGTATCCATGTCAGCCTTCAACAAACTAACACAAAGAGCAGTTGCACACATGGCCATTTGCGGTTTTGTGGTCACTTGCCAGTAACTTCACACGTCGATGAAGCCGGCCTTAAAGAACCACACACCTTTAAGTGTTCACACCGATTTACTGCACTTCGCAAACAATGTTAAAAATGTAACTCCCACACGTAGAAGGAACAGGAGAAATACAGACTATGCACAGTGGTGTTGCAATTTGTTACACAATTCTAGCCAATCCCTGTATCTTAATGGAGAAAAACAACAAAAACCCATCAAAACCAAATATCAACACTCCAAAAAAAACCCAAACCACATCCCAACCAAAAAACCTAAACCCCAATGGGCAGCTATAAGCTTTCACGGAGAGAACAGCTATTCTGTGTGCCTATTTCCAGGGTTACGTGACCATGACTTTCAGAGATGATTCTTGGAATTCTTAGGAATATAAGTGTTTCCAGTGAAAATACTTCAACAATTTCCATCACTATTTTCAAGTAATAAAATCAGTGTTAAATAACATAAAACTACTATAGATATTTGACTATTTCTGTTGTTCCATACTTATATTAAAATGTCAACAATTATAAAGCGATGGAACAACTTAGAAATAATTTATATTTCATGACGGATTTCAGCCTGCAAGTTGGAAAAGCTGTCATAGAATTGAGCTTTCTCCCACTCCTGACCTCCCTGGTCTGCTTAAAGGGTGGATATTTCTTCCCTTTTGTTAAAGAAAGGCAATAACTGTCAATTCCTGAATCTAATCAATCAGTTCTTAAATCATAATACTCTGAAATCACCAGAGGTGTCGGGAGGGGGGGGTGTGTGTGCAACTGGGAAGAGTAGAAAGGAAGTTCCTCCAGTCAATCTCTCAGGGAGCTCACGCTAGCTGTTAGCCGCAGAGATGCACAGGAACATCCTCCTCGCCGGCGGGTGTCCGCGGCAGGGAGCCAGCGCGGCGGGAGGGGGAGCGGAGCGGAGCGGGGCGGCCATGGCGCTCCCCGCGCGCCCCCTGCTGGCGGCCCGGCCCGTCGCGGCGCGCTGCGGGAGCCGCCGATCGCCAGCCGGGACGGACACGGAGGGGAACACAACAACAACTAAAAGGAAAAAAAAATACAACACAAAAAAAAACCCCAAGGCCAATAACTAAGCATATTTCAGGAGAAAAAAAATAAAAAGGAGCTTTCTCTCCATCTGCATATATCAAGCACCCAAAGTCATAATGTTACACGTTTGAAGCAGTAACTGAAGAACAACATACCTGACTCCTGGAATTTAACCCTCCCACCGTGTTCTTTCCTTTCGACTATTTTGTTCATCGTTGCCCATTAGGAACATGATCATTCTAGAGACCATTTGATTTTCTTATCTATGAAAGTAGAATGTTTGCTAAAGAATTTCCCAAAAACAAGAATCTGACTCAGTTGCCACTTTTCCTGTAAGGAACTGGTTTTAGTTTGATGCTTTGCTTTCTATTACTGTGTTCCTTTATGTTGTGCCATAACTATAACATTTTCTGCAGTAACTGATCTCTTAACAGATGCTACTATTAAAGCATTAAACTCCTCATTAATCATAGAAAAGACAGTATTTCTGTTTCTACTAAACTGTCTCTGATTCTGGAAGAAAACACCTAAAGTTTTGGCAGGATATGAATCTTCATTATTCTTCCACAACTGCAATATAACTTTATGCAGAAGAATATGCTGATCTTTGCAGAAATTAATGTAAAATGGTCAAGGACTCACATAAGCATTATATTTCAGACACACTTACTTTTTTTTTTTTACCCTAAAATTGTCAGTTATTAGCTGCATTATGCAAATACTTGTTTTTACTCTCTTAAAATTACATATAAAAACTTATTACGGGTGCTATTGACAGGAAAGCATAATGAACTCACGGTAGCACAAATTGCCTGCTTTTTCACATTTGCCCCATCATACAAGTCGATTTTTATTATTGCCTCTTAAAAGTAATTTATTTCTATTGATTCTTTACACCTTGGTTCCAGATAAAATAACCCTTACAATATGCAAGTGCTGCCTCAGGTCTAACAATACTCATTAGACTTCTGGGGACGTTTCCTGTCTCTGGTCTATCAATACACGCATTCTAGTCCCAGCTGAGTAACTGTTGCCTTCAGTCTGGGGGTTCAAGTTTCTTTGATCCATGGTCTCAAATACAGTACAGGTGTATGACCTGGGCTGAGCTTTACTGAGACAGCTGTAATTATGACGTGAGCAAGACAAGGACAAGGAGATCAAACAAAACAAAACAATAAAAATGGAGGAAAAGAAGTTAGCAAGTCAAGGATTTCAGAGGTACCATACTGATACAAAAAGCTATAAAAGGAGAGAAGGAGGAGGAAAAAAAATCTGAGGATGACAAGTCAATATCAGCAAGGATCAGCCAATTTCGAGGTGTGGCAGAGGGACTCCTTCCCTGCTTCCCCAGCCCAGTGGAACATGAAAACAGAACAGAACACTCAGCCTTAGAAGGGTGATGCGCATATCAATGATGAGCCTAGTAACTCACTGATCCTAGCTTTCTGTTGTTCCTATTAAGAAATAAACAGTTGCTCTGGACTCTTAAGTCACATTTATCCTGCTTGCAGAGTTTCTTTGCATACAGTAAAGCTAACTGGAACAAAAATGACCTAGAATGGGTGAGTTACAGCATCTCTATCCCACACAACTCTCAGTCATATATTTAAATTCAAGTAAATACTTAACAGTGCTACTAACAGCACTAATAAAGAGTTGTTTTGAGACTTGCCATGAGTGGCAGCAGCATGGAAAGAGTCAGCAATAAAGAGCACACTACCAAGTTGGAAAATAAAAAGCTCTTTGCTAGTGAATTAAAACAACCAACCCCACTAATTGAAAATGGGTAAGGAGGGTAGATCACAAGAAAGATCTATAATGATGAAGTAGGAACCCTGAAGCAGATGCTGCAAGGACTGTAGCAGCTGAACGCTTGCAGCAATCCTGCTCACAGTGCTAGGATTGCCAGAGCAAAGGGTTACACCATTTGTTGTAAGCCTGGAAGGTCATTTCCTCTCCTGGATCACTTTTTTCCCTGAGCCCCCTCTCTCTAGCCATTGCTTAGCTTACATCAATATAATTCATTAGCTTTTCAGTGTACGACCTCTCATTCTCTTCGCCATGAGATGATTCTGAGTTCACCAGTGCTCCATTCTTGGCTGCTCTCAGCCCTCTTTCCTATCCTAGATCTCCCACCGATGTGACTGCTGATCATCCCAGTATTTCACTCTCTTCACACTGAGACTTCTTTCCCTTTCTCGCCATCATTAGAAACACTTTGTCAATTCTTGTAATTAACAATCCAAACTCTCTCTAACTGCCTTCGGAATACTAACTATTTATCTTTAGTACCTTCACTGCATTCCAAAAGCCAGCTTTTGCCCCCACAGAATGGTGCCCTTAAAGGATGGCCCAGTTGATTCATACTAACTGGCTTATTTTTCCTGTTTTATGTGAAGCACACATTCTCCCTTGTAAACTTCCTCTGATAAGAATCCTGTTGAGTTTCACAGTCTCCCAAGCATTGACTCAAATGTTCACAAAATGCTCTCTAATTGAATTACAAATATGCTCCAGGAGCTGTATAATTCTATAGCACATCGACTTAGCCACAGGCTACCAATAAAACCAGTAACAAATCATTTAACATGAGCCCAAAGACCACCTGCAAAACACTGTAACATGGTTACTCAAAATAGATATTGAAACAGGAGGAAGGGAAAGACTGTTCCAATTATCTCTTTTTGAACTATGAAGCAAAGGAGAGAATTGAAGCTTAATTATGGAAGAGAGTATGTTGCATTCCTGTTTGTTGATTTTCTTTTTATGACAGTCAAAAAAGAAAACTTAGGTTTCTTAACTTCTATTGTGAATCATGATATCTCACTTTCTGAAGAGGAAAGCAAAGTGATAATCCTTTTTCTGACCTGGACTAACAGAAACATTAACAGTGCAGCAGCTCATTAAGGTTTCTCCCAAGGTCTATCATTCTTAATACCATCAACTAACTGAAGAAAGCAATCTTTAACTTTCACATTGATTTAAAGGGGGGGAGAGAATAAATAATAAAATACCTGAACTCACAATACCATAGATTTAAGTTAAAATAAGCTTTCAAATAAGTTAACTGTAGCTTTATTCAGATAAAAGACACCTCCATTTTCTTTTCTTCAAAATTCTATTGAGTTTTTGGTACATTTTTCCTTGACAATCTGTCAGAGCAAGTAATTCCAGAAAAAAAAAAAAAAACCAAAACCCACAACAAAATATGCTACTGAGTTTACTTAAAAAGACAGGAAATAAAAGAAACATAGGTAGTTATTTGGTCAGTTGGAGGTAAGTGAGATTTATTGTTACATTGTATATATCCCACACAAAAGCTATAAGACACGGAAGACAAGGTGGTAGAATAAGTTTTAACTCAAAACCTAATCCAAGTATAATTAAATTGTGCTAGATAATTTACCAACAGGTAAAAACTTGCAATTGCTTCCATACAACTAGGAGCTATATTTTTTTCTTTCCTTCATGCCTCTGATATGAGAGTTTTTATCCTGACCTATTAACTGAATTTCTAATCCATTATCTCTGCTTAGAACCATGTATTCCAGGCTGCAATCAGGATGAAGCCATGCATGATTTTTGAAGCCATGAATGAAGATGAATCAATCTCACATGACCTCTCTGATAAAATAATTGATGCTATTTGCAAGCATTGTAATCCTTCTGTGTTCAGTGGCCACAACACAAGTGAGATACATTCCCGAACTTCCGCGTGTATCAGTGAACCACCTTTTCTCAATGTAAACTTTCCAAACACCACTTTTTGAAAGTTTCAAAAGCAACTGTGATCTTGGAACTGTTAGTCCGATCTCCCCATGCTGACCTTTTTACCTTCTTCATGTAAGCTCAAACAGATCAGACACAAGATAGTCAAGATCATTTGTTTCATAGAAGTAGAACTGCTTGACATAACCAATCAATAATTTTCTTCACATAATTACTAACAGAAGTGGTTCATACTGAAAAGACACCCCAGAAAGTCCTTTTACTCCCCAGATATTTTGAGCTTTCTCATAATATCAATTAACATTCTAAATCGTTGTCAAAATGTCTTGAAGTTGACAAACTTGCACTATCAAATTCACTTAACTGAAAAGGAAGTGCACTTTGACATTTCCTTCTTTTCAAATTGTCAGTTTGACATTTTTTGTTTAAATATTTCACTTTGAAATAAATTCACAAAACTTAAAAAAAAAAAATGCAGCTTGTTCACTAACAATCATTTAGCCCAATCACTATTGACAATCATTTAGCCCAATCACTGATTGTCACTATGATTACTTTTGAATTCCACCAGGTTACAAAATATCTATTATTGATACTTCATGAAAAGGAAATAGCTGTTTATTCCCACTTCAAGACACTCTTGCATCCAAAATATTACTTGGAATGCAGGATTAAAAAATTGTTCAACTGAAAGATTGATTTTAAAAAATTTGCTATTACTTTGCACCTAATCAAAATCTTTTAAAGGGAAGTTCTGCATTACTCTCATAGCCTTACAGCTCCTAAACAATGAATGATTTCTGCTTACCCAGTCCTAAATTCCCATTGCTGTCACTAATATCTGCTTTAGCATTAGTTTATCAAGTTTTGTTTCTGCATAAGACAGTAAATCAATAGTGCTGACAGAACTAAGCTACTGATAAGTTCTCAGTGAGCATTCTCATACTGAGCATCACCACTGCATCAGCCATATAGTTAATCATGAATCAAAAAGAACAGCATAAGAACAATCCGCAGCGAATACTTAATTCTATATATTTAAAAAAAATATTGGAACACACACTGATATTTTTGATTTAATGGCATAAACTGCAACATATGGATGTGCTGTGCTTATTTTGCAAACTAAGAAATAAGGGGTGTAGGGAAGATTTGCCTAGGCAAATCTGTGTCACTGCCACTGTTGATCTCCAGGTCACAAGTCCAGTCAATACAGTGCCACTATTTTGCCATCTTTTGTTTCCAATACTCGGTATTATCACTAAACACATTGTGGAATGATACAAGGAGTAACTCACATGAATAGTCTCCTGCTTAACAGCCTTAGGAATCAATTACTATGCTCTGTATTTTATAAAAAGCATATCTCTTTCAGAGGTGACAATTTTTTATTCAAGTGATTATATCTCGGCAGCAAAACAGTCTCTACTACACATGGGATTAGTAGCTAAAGATATAATCAAAGTGACATACACAACTAGGGTGGGAGAAAGGAAAGTAGAAAATTCATTTGATTGTACTCAAGGCTGACACTGAGTTAAAATAAAAGCCAACACCTTTAAATGCATCTTTTCATAATTACTGCCAGTACTTCATAATGCTCATTTCAAATCTGTTAGAGAACTAAGGCAAAAAACCCCAAAACTCCACCTGTTCGCTGTTCCTAGCAGTACAGTGAACATGAAACTATGATTGGATTATTGTAAAAGAATTTTGATTTGGATTTTAATTTTCAATTGATAAGCAGAGCAGCAATTAAAGGACCCTATCTAGTCCTGCATTGTCTTTTTAAAAGCTATTAATTCCTGATACGCAGTTTTCCCTCAAATGCTTAATCCCCCTCTCCTCTCAAATATGTGAAGGATTTTCCTAATACTTTTATCTTAGCATTACTATATCCTATATGATTGCAAGAAGGCTGAACTATTGTCATTTCAAACAGACATCAGGGCAATTTATTATATAAAGAGATACATTCTCCAAAACAACAGTTTGGCACTTTTCCTATCTGGTCAATGTTTGAGTAAATATTCATTAGCTACAATGCCTCTGGCAAACCACTGGATGTCATCTCATATTTGATCAGAACTGTCTAATTCAATTTCTTATTTCCATAGGCTAGCATTAAAAGCATACATCCCAAATATTCACACTGGAACTTAAGCCACCTGTATCTTTTCTAGTGCAGTAGGTATTCTTGTTTGTTTACTCTGTGAGGAAATACCTCAAGCAATAGCACTCCAGTTCTCCTTTATGGGCAGGTATTTTGTAGTTGTCTATTTTAAAGAACATTCATCTGAGAAATCTCCATCTTACTCATCACTGTTCCAAGCTAAACCCACTTCCCTAAACCTCCAAGAATAGTTAAAAAAAAAAAAAATCAAAAAATTATTGTTGCTCCTCTGTTCTTAAACTCCTCCACTGAAGGATACCCTACCTACCTGCCTCAATGTCTAAAAACCTTCCCGGTGGTTACTAAAGGTCATTATTTCTTCTTCCAGTTCCTTACAGGTAAGGACGGTTCCCTTCTTGTGAAAGTAGCATCTCATAGTATAAAAACTTACACATAGAAATGACTTTCTGTGGAAAATTACTTGTTTTGCTTTATCTGTTCGCTTGCCTCCATTATGAGGCTCTGAACATTATATCTTCTGTAAAATACATCAGGATTATTTAGTTTTCTGATCTTCTTGTGCTGCATTTTCTTTTTGTTGATGGCCTTTTTCTAGCCACAAGAATACTTGCAAGTGAAAAGTTTATTTTGATTAGGCATTGGCAGAGATTCATCCTTCATGCCTCTCAGATTTTCTGAGCAAAGAATGGCACTTAATGTCACATCAATCATACTAAATCAATGACGGGTTGATACCAGTGTACTGTTTCTGAAAACCAGTTTATCTTCAGTAAGAACAGACAAAGCCAAAAGACCAAGGCAACCCACAACCTAAGCCACTGAAGCATAAAAGACTAAAGACACAAGCGTATTTTAGGCAAAATAACTCTAACATGAGAAAAATCATATTCAAATTAATTTGTAGGTAAAAAAAGAAGGAAAACAAATTCTTTACATTTAAGCAAACTACAAATCTGATGTGACAAGTGATCACATCACACATTCCATTTTGTATTGTGCAAGATCTTTTACTGTGTGGATAGGCCTAGGAGAATCAGAAGCTTAGCTGAATAAAATGCTAGCACGTAGCTTAGCATTATAGACGTATCTACTTTTCACTAAAAAAGGCTGTTAATTGAGGATAGGTTTAGAACTGAGTTCTGGCTAATCTTCAGCATTAGGCACATGCTTGGTGCAGGCATCATGATAAAAACCCAAGCTAGCCAACTGAGAATACAAAAAGTGTCCATATCGCTTTATTACCATTTCCATTACTGTGAAAAAATCCTAATATAATGTTCAATTACATGGCATTAGAACTATCTAGATACTTTTTAGATTAAGGTTTCCCCCTCTTTGATATCTACATTTCTCTCTGCAAGACAACTCAGCCTTTCAAAGCTATGTTTTCATAGTCTCCAATGTCCCAGATTTCTACTAAATGTTGAATTAGAAACATACAAAGACTAAAGTTTAACACAGTTTACAATGAAACAGTAACTCAAGATTTAAAAACTTACAGAATTTTTTCACTTCTTTTCAAAGAGTTCCGCATGAGGTATTTTAGTACATCTCCCATCCATCTGATCTTCAAATTCTTTAAAGACTTACAATGACTTTGTCACCATCTTTCAGCTCCAACCTGATCCTCGATTAACTGCTGAACAATCTGTCTTTATTTCAATGCAGTGAGATAAGATTGTAGTGCAGCCACTGCAATGGCAGAGTGATAACTCAAGATTCCAGCTCATGTATATTAATTTGTTTACTTAACCCTCTTCTAACCACTGACCTCAAAATTACTTTGAAGAATGGTATTGGGAAGAAGCACAATATTAACATTTCTTTATCCAAATGCTTCTTTTAACATCTGAACGAAATGCAGCTGATTCATCAAATCAAAGTTACTGACCACATGATATTAGTTATTTGCTTTTAAACTCAGAAATAAATTTATCCCATTGACTAGGCAATTAGGCAAGCACTGAAAGGTAACTGTTCACAGAAGAAATTCTGACAACGTATCTTAATCTATTGTAATCTCTGTCTACAAGACAAAATTGCATTCTTTGACATGTCTGAGTGTTGTGTATGATATAACACAAATCACAATTTGTCCTGCCTGTCTCCTCTAGTGAGCTAATGTTTGGCATAAAGAAAAAAAAAAATATCAAACCAGTGAGAGAGTAGGATGCAGAAACTGACATCATGTGAATCAGAAAAGCCCTCTTCCCATGAGACCCCAGTATAAACAGATATTTTTTCCCCACTATTTTCACACAGGCTCAGTCTATGAATTATCACAAAGATAACAGAATTCAGGAAAAAAGAAATAGGAATTGGTCCCCAAAAGAGCAGGAAAGAAATAGCTCAAAAGAAACCAATGAAGGTGCATCTTGCATGAGGTTTGACTAGTATTTACCACTTTAAAAGGTTTTGCTTTGCCACAAAAGCGTGGAAGTGGCATTGCACAGGACACTACTTGAGAATAACCAGTATTTCCAAAATGCCTACATACAAATGAAACAGGAAGATAGGTCAATGACTTCTCAGTTTTTTTGTAGGTCACTGTACACACTAAAGAGATAACTTTTGTGCTTGTCAGAAGTTACCAGTAGTAGTTTTGTAGTACAGTCAAGTCTGGAAGGCAATTGATGGCATTGCTCTTCCGTATTTTTACTTTCTAACTCAAGACAACTCCTCTCTATAAGCTAGTTTTCTCCTGTATAACACAGTGCAAGTAGTGAGCAGAAACAGTTTTTAATGCACAAAAATATTTACTAGATCATGGGAAGTTAAGATGCCGTCTCGCACAACTTAGCTCAAGCTTCTTTCAAAACACCAATCTGAAAGAGCTGTGTGAAATAATTTCCACTCAAACACCGTGTAGTGGAGACAGCCACTTTAGAAGCATTGCTTCAAGAGGGCTTGGTTGCTTTAAAAGAATTGAGGTATTTAAAAGGAATTACAGAAAAGAAAAAACACCACCCAACACTACACCTTAAAAAGCCCATTCAGACAATGACGACAGATAATGACACATGGTTGCTTTTAACACTTTTTTCCCTCAGAAACAAAACAATTTAATTTTTTTGTTTGTTTTTGTAAATACAGGCATTGCCTCAGGAAGAGCTCTGAGGGTGCTTCTCTAACGTACAATCTCTTGGGTGGCTGGTTACCCCACCTTAGGCACATGGCTTCTTGCTCTGACTAGTAATATTCACTGGTGTCTTTTCCTTTTCATGGAAAAGGTAAAACGTTTACTTAAGGCAGCGATGCCAAACTTACAGCAATTGGATCCAGTTTCTACTAGGGTGTACAGCCTGCCTGCCACAGACAGCCCTTTCAGAGAGATTGAGGATCCTGATCAAGGCTGTGAGGGTGGGGAGAACAACTTTGCACCACGGAGTTACACCTGCATTGCAAGAGCCACATGGAGGGACTGCACAGCTGTGCTCGCCTGCCTGTGCACACCAAACATCACCAGCAGCCAAAGATGAACAGTTTAATGCAAAAAATGGGATTTTAATAGTTGGATTATTAGTTCCTTTCCTTTAATCAGAAGTGGCACACAACTGACATGACAGATAGTACTACTGAGCAACCTGGGCAAAACCTAACGATGCCTGAATTTCTAACCATTCATGTTGCCACAATGGTTTGTATAGTTTAGGAGCAACGGTGAGAAAGAAAATACTTGGTACCATTATTGATCACATAAACAGAGCAAGACATCATAATAATTTCCTTTAATTATCACATCTAATTAAAAAATATGCTTGTTTAACAGTGGTATCATCGGTAGAATTCCAAGATTTTTCTAGGATGAAACCAATGTCCTTAAATAATTTTTATTAAATATTATTGAAGTACTGGCATTTCTCAATATCAAAAATTATTCAGAAATAATGTCTGAAGTTATGGTTTCTGGTTTAATATTCAATACACGTAAGATGGTCTAGCTACAATAGTTTCTCATGCATCTAAAGAAAGCTTCAGAATCTTATCCTTTCTGTTTCAGAAGAAGAAATCTGACATGAGGGAAACACACAGATTTAAGAACCAATGGAAGGAATTGTCTCTACTATCAGAAACTCAGCAGTCACATCCTCAAGATCCTGTTGTAATTGAACAGCAGTTTACATGAACTAGAAATCTTATACTAAATTCTCTCTCCATCTGAGAAAATTCTTCAAATTACAGTAACACATCAGTAGTTTTAAGGCAGCATTTACCTTCTGAATAGCCCCAGCCCATCTTGCTTTTGCAAAGTTACTTCCATCAGCTTGATCTTTATTTCTCCTGGAGAAGGGGGGGAGGGGGGAGAGGAGAAAAAAAAAAGTACTCAGAAGAGAAAAACATGAAAAAAATAAAAAAGAGGTCGGATAAGTCTAGGGACAAGCAGATCCACATCAGCTAGAACCATCACCTATTTCCTTTATACTTCCTCTGTATATAGTATCCTCTATAACTGGAAAAGATTAGCTCTTGGAAGTTATTCTTAATACAAAGTTATGAAAACTTATCCTGTTAATTTGCATAAAGGTAACTACACTTAGCAGGAAAGGAGCTGACCCAAAGTCTCACACACTCTGATCCTCCTACTCAATATGATAAGCTGTTCAGTAAGTACTGTTTCAGTGAGTGGATTCACAAATGGCTTTTGTTTGCCAATATTAAATCCAAAACAAGCTATGGAAAATAATGAAGAAAAACACTTCTGTCAGAGTGCAGATCCTTGAAGAGACTGCACGAAGAAAATCCTGTGTAAATAAGGACTGGAGCTCTAAAGTTAGGCCTCAAGGGCAGAATGCCCTTGAAGTTAAGGATAAGAAAACTATGCAGTATGATAAGGGAGTAGTGTTTCCTTAGAGCAGAGCTTCGCTAGGCGGGTGTCTGTTTGAAATAAGCTGTTAAATATGACAAGCATATGTATCATCCAATAATGGTGTAGAAAAGGTGTGGTCTCAGGATTATTGGCAAATACTGTCTATATAAGCAATAAGAACTGCGCAATAAACGAGACTTCCTGCAGCTAACTCATATTGAGTCGTCTCAGTACTTCTCCAAATCCCTTCTCCGCACACTTCATTACGATCTATTTAGCCATCAACATGGAAAATTTATTTTTTTCATATCTGATCAATGACATGACATCATGAGCTAGATAAACATTCGTTCTAGGGATGACCGGGTTAACGACAATCATCTAATGTATTTTTCTGTGACTTACATCTATTTTCAACTCCAGCTCACTTTTTCCAAATGGCAAATAAAAGTAACAATCTAAGAAAATCTGATATTCCTATTTCAAACAGCTTTGTTTCTCTCCTAGGATTTGAATGTTAAAATCAAATCTTGTAAGTGAAAAATATTCTTTTGAAGCTTTTATAATTAATAGTTTGTCGTATTTTCATTACACTTGAAGATAAAGGTAGAGAAACACATTTCTCCCATCTTTTTTCCATTCATTTCCAACTATCCTGTCACTCTCTACGTGGGCTGTTCATTGATAAAATAAAACAAAACAGTGTTTACAGTGAAGAGTCCCCAGACCTGACGGGGATTTGACTGTAAACATAGCTGATTCAGCATACAGGGAAAAATAAGCATTTACTAGACAGCAACCACAGCAAATCACATGGCAGTATCTCCATATGCTGATTTCCTCCGCTGTAACGAAATATTAAACTGCAGTTCTGAAACATTTCCCATCTCTTCAGGCATTCAATTAAGATACATTCAAGCAGAGACAACCAGCTCATAGTATCCCCTTTGGATTATAGAAGGTCCCATTAATTCTAAGAGTATACTGTCTTGAAAAGACGTGATCCCTGCCCCTTATGTTATTAACAAGGTATAAAAGAGCATTGGTAAAGAATATCTTTCCCAGTTATAGTGGTTCATAAGTCAGGATTACAAGGTCTTCAACAGCAAATGGCAGGAGAGAAGGAAAAAAAACAAACAACACAACGAAAGAAATCACCAAGAGAGTTTTAAAAAAAAAACAACCAACCTTTGAATTTCCTCAGTAAAGGCATACCCTTGTGAGACACAGAGCTAGCACCATCACCAAGTCTTTGCAAACTGCACTAAAGGAGTTATTGAAAAGACATCCCGGAAACATTTTTACCTCTCTCAAGGCCTGGAATAAAGCTCTTGAAGCGAAGGGGGGAGAAGAACAAAAAAAACCTCCCCACACAAAAAACCAACCCACCACACCTCACCAAACCAAAATCAACAACCCACCCACGAAAAAGCCACCACAACAAAAACTTAATTTGATCAGATACATATCATGAACAGAATTCTAACAAACCTTCAAAATAAGAATAACCTCTCCAACCAATATGCAATTGGTTGCCCTGACACAGAAGTTGTACAGTTACACAGGCCAATTATAATGAGGTTTCATTATTCAGCCATTTCACCACACCTGTGAAGAATTTTGGTTCGAGCTGAAAAATGCAAATTCAGTTCATGGTTGTTAAGCACAGGTTAAAATAATTAGTATAGACTCTACCACTCTTGCAAGAATCCAAGTAATTCAAAAGATACTTCCTTGTTCAAAAATTGTTCAGAAGCAAAATAAAAGTATACAGTAAATTTATACAGGTACAATCTACAGAGGAGAGTAGGAGCCTGTCTACTAAGTGAAGTTGCAGAGTATTTATATTACACTTCCATGATATCCCTAGG
The DNA here is from genome assembly GCF_009769465.1 of Tauraco erythrolophus. Classification (NCBI taxonomy): domain Eukaryota; kingdom Metazoa; phylum Chordata; class Aves; order Musophagiformes; family Musophagidae; genus Tauraco; species Tauraco erythrolophus. The sequence goes on along the minus strand of NC_141478.1, from coordinate 14,486,076 downwards.
TCCACACATTACTGCTTAATTATCTTGGACTTTTGGAATAGTGCTCTTTTATTTGAGGAGAAAAATGTTCTCTCTTATATGCACAGCTGAGTGCACATGATGCAAATGAAGTATGAAGAGGTTTGTCTTCCCCTGCTCTCATCTCTGAGGCTGCATGTTTACGGTTTCAGCCTTTTTCCTTTTCGCATCTATTCACTTTTTTTTTTTATTGTATGGTAAAACAGCCAAGTGATACCAGTAACTAGTCCACCCCATCCTGCAGCTAACTAGACTGGAAATACTAGGTAATAACCTCAGGAATTATTAGGGTAATTAACATCAAGGTCAGATGGAAAGTTGGCTGTCAACGTTGATTCAGAAGAAAGAGAAAAACAGCTTCCTCAGCCTTAGCTGAAAGTAGAGTTGGGTCAAGAGTATTCTTAAGTTTTGAGGCACAATGTTAACAGGCAGACAAAAACATTCAACTGGTTTGGAACACTTTTAGATAGTCCTTCGTCTGTGATCAGACTGCTGTTCATGCACTTCTTAGTAGGATGCACTTCTTACGATGCATAAAAACAGTGCAGACAGACACAGCAGGAGCAGCTTTTTTCCTGTCCACTTCCTGCTGACCTAGTCATTGGTCCAGTTTAGAAAATAAATGATTGTTAAATTTCTATTCAGATCTATTAAAGCTAACTAGTTACCTGGCAGAAAACAGTTGCTCAATACTGAACAATGCCTCCAGATGACATGCAGTTTACAGGAATTCTGAGTAGCAAAGACCACCAGACACTGCTGGGGATGATCTGTACTGCTACCTGAACTATGCACAAGGAACATATTTTGTCCCAGGCAAATATATTGCTGTAATTTTCTGAAACAAAGAATATAAGCAATAACAGCAGATTATGAGAACTTCACACAAGCATCAAGTTAGAAAATAAGGGAATCATAGCTGATAATTAGAAGAGTATTAATTTCCTGTAGCAGAACAATCGAAAAGCTTGGAAACAAACAAGACAAATGCCTTAAGAATGCCTGAAAAACATACTGATTCGCTGCTCCTACAACATAATGCCCAAGCGTCATTTCTGAACCAGTGCCGTTCACAAGAAAATGACAAGGGGAAAACTAGAAGAGAAGCATCATGATAAGAAGTCCAGCAATATTCAGATATGACGAGTTAAGCAAGCAGCCTAGGTCAAAGTCTTGATGCACTGTGCATCAAACATAGCAGGCCTCCACGTCTCCTAGCTGTAAGGATCAAAATAACCTATCTTGTGCAGTCGATTTACCAATAGAAGACAGTTACATGCAAAGGAATGGAGAGGCTAGATAAACATGAGGGCTGTTCAGTTTGACTTATCAAAAGTTAAGGGTTTTTAATAGAAAAAAAAGTTACACCGACACTTTTATTTAATAGATGTTTTCTCTCTCTATTATGTTACCCAAATACATTGAAATTGGTCTAGGGTTTCAATGACAATTTGCATTTTCATGGCACTTCTTGTAAAATTAAATCTCACTACAGGCTTCGTTGTAAAGCAGTTAATTATATAGCAGTTGCAGTGTGGCCACATGGAGACAAATAATGACATCCTCTGAATGCTTGTTTGTTTGCAATAGGCAGTCTTGAACATCTGCATTGATTTCTAACTATTCATCATTGATGTTGATTTTGTCACCTTTGAACATAACTGGAAATAAAGTATGGAAGAAAAATTGAAATAATTACACTCTATTATGTCATATTATGATGGTTTTTTAATCAGCAGTTTCCACTCCCCACTAGCAACTGTCATGCTGGAACTAACATTTTGTGTTTAAATCAATCTCTAATGGACAGATCAAGCAGAGTTGTACCCAGGTGGTATACCACCACAAACCTGTGGTGGTATTAATTTAATTTTTTTTTTGTGGTGTGTGTTTGTTTTGCTTGCTTTAAATACACTTTTTAAGAAGTTGTGATAATGACTTTTCTTGTAAGAATATGGTACAGGGATGCTGATGGTAATTTCTAGTTTTATTCTGCATTCTTTTATAGTTCAGAAGGACAGAAAAGAAGATAAACAGCTGCTCTGTTATTTAGAATCCTAAAAAGATACTTTCAAGTACTACATTTCTAACGCTGTAACTTCTGAAAAAGGCACAATTTAATGTGCATTGGAAGTATATGATTAAGTTACTTGAAACTTTGGGAGAAGGATTTACACATCTGTTACTCATTTAGGCTGCAGCAGCACAAGTTCTTTGGGAGTATCTCTAACTGTTGGTGCAGTGCAGCATTAGATGCAGAAGTTGCTACCACAGCCTTGGCACATCAGGCCAAAGTGACATTAGTAATATTGCATACACCTGGGCTACAATAAACTCCTCCTTGTTACAGCATCTGCCAGATCACCTGAAGTTGGTTGCCCTGAAATGGCTTCCAGCTGAAAACAAGGTGCTTTGCACCACTAGCTTTCAAGTCACCTCATGCATTTAGTAGAAGGGAACACTATTCTTATTGGAAAGCAGATCTAGGATGTGAAACTATAAAAATAGTACCCCATTAAGGATTATTGTAGTATAAAGCTATAATTCAATTTTAACTTATTTCATAGGTCTCAATTACACAATGCAGATAAAAGAATCAGTATAAATTTAAAAAAATGTGCAATAAGGAGTAGTTTAGTAAAACACTAGGAAGAACTGTAGATAGCACACATTCATCTTAGCTATAATCACGTTAACATGAAGTGAATGACTTGATAAATAGCACTTAATAAAAGTGCTAGGCTTTCCAGTTAGCTATATCACAGTCAGACTTACTTTTTTAAGCCTTGCATAGATTAATCTAATTTAGCACTACCTAACTATCTCATACAGATATTTGTGTTTCTCAGCGACAACAGAAGGCAGACTTTGCTCCAATATACTTTTTTTGTAGCATTAAATCTATACCCCTGCACAGGTTCCTATTTACAGATGCTCAAGTTGCACTTAAAAATTTAGTTTCCAAATACCAGAGCAGAGAACAAAACTTGCTCATAGGTCAGCAAACAGTTACTCTTCTATGCAGTAAAATTTCAGTTTTAAATTTTGACTACACTTCTTTCTTTTGTATTTGCTTTCTTACTGTCTACAATCATAAGTATCAGTAGCTATATTACCATCTTCAATCATATGTTAAAATCAGTTATAATACTGTTTTTCACTTCAAATAGTTTACAGTTTTGAGTTTTGGTGGGTTTTGTCTGTTTGGTTTAAAACTAAAATCATGAGGCCTTAGTTTCTTCAGGACAAGGTACTAAATTTTATCTTATCAGCTTATATTTTGAGAGTAACGTTATCTACAGTAATGAAATGACATTTTGTGATTTCTTTGAGATCACCATGAGTACCTGCCTACAACATATAGTGCAGCAATAACATGCATCTTCTAACCATTCAGATCCAAGTGTTAAGTAACACATGAACAGAAACTAAAATGCACTTACATATATGCTTTAGTTAAGTTCCTAGAGTTTTTCTTCCCTCACTTTTTTTCAGGTTTCTTACCTAATCATTAAGAACTTATATCTTATATAAGAGCTGTATCTTTGACTCACCTCTAGAGAAAGTGAATGAAGTTTCAAGGTATACGTTTATCTCCAGAGAACTCATTTTTTCCAAGTTCAAGTATTTCCTCCACTTTTTCCCAAGCTTTTCCAAAAGCATGATTCGCATTGATGTTGATATGCATATTTTCTTGAAGGAAGATGCCTGTTCCTGCTTGCTTTTAGAAACGCCCCTGAGCCAAGTCCATTATCTGCAGCACAGCTGCCAAAAACAACCCATCAATAACTGCAGCCTGATTACCCCTCCTCTTCCTAGGCGTAATTAACTATTTGTTGCAAGGGAAGTACCTCTCCCTAGCGTGTTTTCACCCTTCATACTATACGTTCATGGGTTGCTGCTGTCTATGCTAAAAGCTGATTCCCGAAGTCACAGCTTACTCTAACTTTCCAGTTAGGTTATTTTAGTGTTCTGACTTACAATACAACCCAACAAACTTTTGTTTCACCGCAGATAGAGAGATAGTCAACTATTCTGTGTAGCTGAGAATGAGTACTGGGAAAGGGAGATAACTACTCAAACTTCTGTATTTGACTAAGTCACTAATTTGATACACCATGAATTGAGTGCATAAATTGTGCTTTTCCTGAATTTTACTAACATAATTTAATTGATAATAATTATAATTTATTTAATTATATTTAGTTATACATATATTTCACTGCCTTCTTTTGAGTAAGACCTATCATAGTAGCATTCAAACCTCTTGCATAGGCTTTGAAGCATCCTGCGACGTACCTATAGATACTAGACCTGAATTTAGTGCTCTGAGCATTTCAAAGGCCTGACTGATCTCTAAGTGAAATACAGGTTTTGCCACTGACACGAAAGGAGGCTAAATCTCACTTTAACACAGCTTTAATTAATGAAGCTGGACAAATCACATGAGCTCAAGATTAAAGATAGTTTCCATATATGAGCAGGACAGTAGCTGGAATAAAGAGTCAAACTAAAATGAAATCAGATAAATTCTCTTTATGATCAGAATCTGAAAAATTTAACTGCACTGATAGAGGAAGCAGAGGTAAACACATACATTTTGTTTATTGGGAAATAGCAATTTAGAAGGATTAAATTGGAACCAATAGAGAAATAGGGAAGAACAAATTCTTAAAAATGTTGTAGAACTGAGGGATCCTGGATTATGAAGTTTGTTTTGTCAACTTTGGGTACTTTTTTTTTTCCTAATGCAAAAATAAGCAGAGAGGTAAAAAGCAAATTATCATTCAAGACGTACTGCTAGATTCTCTGTGAAATAGTTTCATTTATACTACCATTTACAGGTTGTGACAAACTAAACACTCTCCAAGGCATGACTCTACAGTATGATTGAGGAATTCTATTCCACTCTGACAGCAGAATGCTGAAAGATCTTTTTGCAAATCTTCAAAATTTAGAATTCCATCAGTGCAGAAGCTAACATACACAAAAAGGCAAGATGTTTTGTACAGAAACTTAAATTCATACTGAGAACAAATACTTGGACAGGGTTTACAGAGACAACCAAAGGAACGTGACATTTTGTTATACTTCTGAGATGATCACAAAATTATTTAGGAATAAAATTATCAAGTGCATAGATTCCTACTTCTTTTAAGTCACTTCAAATGTTTAGACTTCAAAAGATGTAGACACATTTTGGATTCAACATTGTGGGATTTTCTTGTTATTTGACAAACTACTTTTCTTAAACATTAATGTGCACCTTTCTCAAAAAGTTTGGTTTGCAAGACTGGGTGGCCTCTTGTTTTCACTATGCTGAAGGAATCTATTCAATGACATTAAACTTTGTTCTGAAGTACCACTGCAACTGAAGGCCTGGTGCTAAAATGTGTGAAAACAGAGATATACAGCAACTGATGCCTAAAATATTTAAATTCTAATTCTTACCACTCAAAGCTGTGAACTAGACAAAGCTGTCATTCAGATCAGTCAAAGCCATAGATTGTGATTTTCATCTTAATATACTTAGCATCATGCCAGTAAGTAATAGCTCGTATTTTTCCCTACATTGCTATAGAACAGTAGCTTTGAGTACAGATTCTATTGGTTTTGAAGTAACAAGACAGTAAATTAACATCTCACAAAGTAACCTCCAAGCTTTTCTGATGGATACAAGGATACTACAAGGCAGTGTTGCTACCTAAGAAATCCTCTCAAGATACCTTATCTCTTTAGTGCTGCGATAGCTACATTCATGCACATTCCCCAAGATATTTATCAGAACAAAAGAACACACAATTAGGACTGAAACTGATTGACAAGACCAAAGGCTATCACAGAAGACAGGTGACACAAAGAAACACACGTTGGTGCGAATAAGACACAAGCAAGACCCTGTTCTGCTGTCTAGTGAACTGCCAGCTTCTAATCAATCTTGAATCTGTCAAAATGTCATCTTGGACTGCTCCCAGAAAGAGAACAATGTCTAACTGACACAGAAATTTTATTAATTACTCCCGATTTTGCCTGGGATTGCCACTATACAGCTATTTGTTAGTCATCTGTTTCTTACCTATTTCAATGCTGTATCATTAAACCCATTGTTTTCTTCTAATACGTCCAAATAAAAAAATAATAATGTGGGTAGCCTTTTCCAAATTATACTGGAAAGATATTTTTCTTTGTTCAACTGAACTCAATTTCTTGTGTACATTATCAAGTCTCTGTATTCATAACCAATGCCTAATCTTTCAAACTAAAAAAAAAAAGAAAATCAGTATTATAAAATCTTTGATTTTATGCATGCAATAAACAAACAAAACAAATAAGTGATCTCTAGAAGTAGGATGGGGCTACAGTGTGTTACATCACACTTCCACATCTAGATCTCTCCCTCTATTTCTAAATCAATCTTACAAAAAAAAAACCATACTCAACAAGCTTACTTTATGTCAAAGACTATGTGAATCTCTCACTACTTTTAAGAGAAGTTTCACAGAAGCTGTACTGTGACAATTGCCTGAACTTTGCCTCATCCATGAAACTGTATCTGAATATTATAAATTTATCTCATACCTCAAATAGATCCTTAAAAGGATTCAATCTGTCTCTACTTCTAAACTAAGTGAAGCATAGAAATACATAACTACTGATAATTCCGACATGTTTAATAGTTGTAAGATTTTGGGCTTATTGTTTTAGCTAATGAAAGGTTATAATAATAGTAGGATATAATAACAACTATGTAATAGTTAAGAAAAAGAACAATTCTTGAAGGAATCTGTTGCTCTTCAGAAACTCTCAAACAGTTTAAGAACATGAAATCTCCTTGTCATCCTCTGCACCAGAATGTTGAATGTCTATCTAGTGTTTTACCGTAGTCCTTATATGCTGTAATCAAAAAACAGAACAGGATTTCCTTTAAGGATCTAATGCTGTTCCTATTTTCTCTTTCTATCCAGCTTGATTTGCCACAAGTAAGGAACAGGAATAAAAGAGGAAGCTCTAGTGCTCTACATGGACTTTTTTAGCTTCAAGCACTGGAAAATTTTATATGAAAGCATGTATACTTATCTGCTATAAATTAGATCTAATCTGCTCATATGTAAGTCATCTTTACACAGACTCTTGCACTGCAGGACACGGTTGGGTTTTAGTCCAAACTTCATCTGCACCTGTAGTGTCTGCACTTATGTGATCAGTGTCTCCCATGATCTTCAGCGTTTGCTGCACCATGATGCAAAGAGCTGTCTGCCTTCTCTCCACATCATAGGATTATATGGCTTTTCTAACCTTGAATCTCGATATCCAAGTCAGAAAAGAAAGTGTTTCCAAGGGATATGATTTTACTCTTTGGGACTACATTTGAGTCTACTGCATGGTAACTCAGTAACTATGAGTTCAGGAGGGCAATTCGTTCAAGTGAATTTGTTTAGTCATATATCAATGACTGCTAGTCCATGGACAATATGCTAGAAAAGTCTGCACTGACAATCCACATCAATACTTGAAATTCCATTTGAAAAATCCATAGAAATAGGTAATCAACTAATGAAACAAGGAAAAAATGAGCAATACAAATTTGTAAAAGATAGCTTACCGCTTTCATTGTAAATCAAACAAAATTCAAGCTATAGGTTTGTAACCACGCAATTGCCATGCAAATGCAGTAAATTAATTCCGGTGAAGTTTACCCTGCATGAGAAGGTGTTGGTACCTTTCAGGGAAGCAGCTGAAGATAAAATATAGCACAGTGCTAGGAACTTAATGAAACTTTTCATAAACATTTGCTCTTCTTTGCACAGGAGCTATTGTTTCTCTGCTGTTGTGTAGCTTTCTGTAGAGTTCTTGTGCCTCTACCTGAAATAGCCGCATTTTGGTTTTTTGAGATCAAGTAATACAGACAAAGGGCATTTCTCTGCAGAGGAACTGATACCTAACTTGACTATTTTAGCTTTTCTGGAAATGAACAGCTTTTCTAGTAGTTTCAAGGGAATACTTGCACAGAGACTGAATATACATCTTTTACACACAGCTATAAGTATTAATTAGATAAGCTAGTTCCCAGAAGCTGCCAAGACTATTCACTTAAACAAATTACTACTTATGTAAGTAAGGTCTAAGTAAAGTCTGCTAACCTTTATAGGATGTAAACCTTTTGGGAACGAAAGACAAAATAACTGCATAACAGGAAAGTGTAAATACAGTGATATGAGAACAGAAACACCTAAGAAGGCACAGATCTTAATTAACCTAGGACAAAAAAAAAAATAATCCAAAAGTCTTTCCTATTCCATTTACATCTAAAGAATTCATGATGAATAATGTTGTTACACAGAATCTCAGGGGAAGTCACAATGACTGTCAGAAGATTGTCACTATAACAAACAATACAAACCCATGAATATTTATAGTGAAATCAATTAAAGCTCAATATCAGGTCATAACAGGATGCAAAACCATCACCAGAAAAGATTTAAAGAAAATAGTTATAAATGATTACTGGGAGGAGTGAAACAGGATGGACTGATAGGGATAGATATTGGAAGAAACTAGTAGTTATCTCTGCCATGTGACAAAGAGATTTACATTTTATTTTAATACATAACCTATTTTATAATTAGGTTTTGTAGATTATTTTATATATACCACAATAATAAAATTGGCTGTATCTTTTGTGCCAGAACTAGACATGACACCTTTTCTCATACTGGAAGTTTCTCCATGATTACTCATTCCTAGATTGGAATACAAGGTCATGTTCAAAATCAAGGAATGACCTGAAAAATGTGCATATTTAAAAATTGTGCTGTATTAAACCAATTGGCCAAAATATAAAACCTCATTTCTTCACGTTATTCGTAGTACCCCAAGCACAGCTGCTGAACTGCTTGTCAGATTAATTCCTTTTATTTCTGCAACAGAATGTCTGTCTTTATAAAGACATAGCCTGGATATATAAAGCGCTCTACTTTTTTTAATGATATCATGAGAAACTCATTTTCTCTTTCTGGGTACTGTAATGATTCACATATATCAGCTAAAGTTTCTGCATCCAGGCTGTCATTATATTGAAAATAGATTTGATATAGCTCAATTAGTTATAATTGTTTTAATCAGGACTATTTTTCCTCATCAATAGAGCGTTTCAGGAGGAATAGGAGACTAAGTAATTAGTGGGGTTTTTTTTATTATTCTGGTAGTTCTATCCTGAAGGAATTTCAGGGAAATTTCAAATGGCACTGGACACCTATGTTTAGCCAAATTAAATTCTACCCAAGACCCTGCCTGAAAAGTATTCCTTGGAGGCCACCTCTCTCTCTCTCAAAAAAACCAAAAAACAACCCAAAACAAACACAACCAAAAAACCACAAAACAAACAAACAAAACAACAAAACCACAGCACCACAGACCCCAGTAAGTACAATAAGCCTGAAAGTGCAGTACTGTGTTGACTGAAGCAGCTTAACCACTTAGAAAAAATACGCACTTGTATGAAATATCATACTGTGAGACGTTCCTCACAGCTTTCCAGAACAAATGAAGCTGTTGCCCTGGGAAGTAGCAGTTCCATTCTTCAAACATGTGGAAAAGCATAGTATTGGTTATGAGAAAGTAAAGCACAGTGATACAGCTGGAGCACTCTAAAACAATGGCACAAGGATTGCAATCATAACATGTGGCTTCATTTTAGAAAAGAGTCTCAATGATAATTAAATGCAAAACCACACTAATTACAATATCAACTGCTTTTTATATTTTAAAAGTAATATGCCAGTTCTGAAAGGCTGGGAACCAGTGAACAGCCATAGTCCAAAGGCTTACATGTGACCTACATTTTCTCTTAGCCTGCCTGCTCCTTTTCTTTCTTTTGGACCTTATTTATTTTTGGCAGTAAACATGAAAGGAAACCATAAGTCATCATGGAAGATCGGTTATGCTTAACTATTCTGTAAAATAACTTTCAAGCATAATCTGGTTTTGAATGATCACAACAGAACACAAACATATATGGACAAACATCTGCTTAAATAGCTACGGCTACATATTGAGAATATGGTTTTAGTTTCGGGAGTTTCTGACCTGTAGCCAAGCAGTGGAGGTGGAAATTTTCATGATTTAGAAACAATTTTATGCCTGCCTATCAATTTTCCTGTTATCTAGGCATGAATAATTAAACACATTACTGGACAAACGGCTGTAAAGGGATCACTTCAAATTAATTTGGATCTTAGCAAATGTTTGCTTCTCTGTATTTAAAAACAGAATATTAATTACATTTTTCAGAGGCCATTTAACTCTCAGAATGTTTCGAGCATTAGGAAACTTTAAGACTACCACATTTAAGCTTTCTTTTCAATTTTCATGTTTGAAAAAAATCTGTATGTTGCTGTCATACCACATTAATTTAATTAATATCAGTTTAATGACTATTACATTAAAATCAGCACTGCCAGCAGTTGCAGATCATCAAGTCTAATTTTAGTAATATGTCTCCTTTTAACACTCAGCAGTTACCATCACCCAGAACATTAGATTGGAAGAAACAGTCAAAGTCAAATATTTTAGAACCAAATACTCAAAACCAACTTTTGTACATAAAAATCTATATAGGTCTATCATGGTTTTGTAGGCAACACATTCCTCCTTCATTTCCTGTGTGAATACAAGGATATATGATGACGTCTACTCATATGCCCTATGTAGGTAAAAATAAATAAACTTGAAGAATAATTTTTAATTTATTTTTTATGTAATCAAGTCTACTTTTCTCCTTGCCCAATGATTGATTTATAGCTCTGCAGAGAAGATAAGTATCACAGGACACATCAACATTCTCTTTAAAAGAATTTCCCTTCAATGCACACTAGGAATATGCTGGAGAAGGTAGACTGGATTATTCCTGCCTCAGGTAAGCATAAATTTATTCAGACAAATCCCATTTGTGGGATTGCTTTTGGTCAAGGACCTGGGTGCGCTTCGTGGGCGATGCGAAAGGACAGAGAAGTCCGATGCGTAGCTCAAGGAGATTTGATGTTGGGCGAAAATGGCCAATGATTTAAATCATATGATGTTAATTGCTGAACCCTGCCGCTGCATATCATCATTGCTATAGCTGCTCTATTTTATAATTAAGGCATTACATTAAGAATCACTGAGGTTAATAAAGAATGAACTTTGACAGAACTAGAACTGATTCCAACAACTGACATGCAGCAAATTCCTCAAGATCAACATCTTCAATCCACAGACCATGCTGGATACACCAGCTACGAGCTCTGGATGCAGCACGCAACAGACTACACGCCGCTCTCCTGCTGCCTCTGTCATCCACTCTATCAGCTGAGCAAACTCCACATAATCTCTCCTGCCTTGAAAGACTGTCATGATATATGGAGCCCGAAGTTATGGACTAAGAGAACACAATAGACATTTTGGAGAGATGGCCCATAGACTAAGGGTGATGATATCTGTGTGCAAATTCCAAAAGACAGAAAAAAGCAGTGGGATCTGAGCATGACATGGATGGTATAGAATAAGATGATACAGAATAATGTATTATGCTAACGTAGCTTGACTGTAAATAGAACATACAGTTTTCATTTTTTTTATCAACTTTTACATTTCATGTAATATTGTCTGCACTTTATTCACGTGTCTGCGGTTCTAACTCAAATTATCATAGCTTAATGCAATTATGCCATACCATGCTGTTAATACGATAGATGTATGTGTTACTTCCTGAATATGACATACAAGAAGCACACATGAAATGTATCATTTTAATGTAGAATATAATTCAAGTACTTATATGCATATTTTTCCTGAGGAAGCAGCATATAATTATATGAAGTACTCATTCATTGTGTCCTCCTCCATCATTTATATATTTTTAAATTAAAAGGTACTTTGTTTTCAGTCATTCTGAATAAAATCTGTAAACTCCTGGCTATTCTGGATACACAGCAACATATTTATACCTGAATGATACTAAAGAGATTTACTACGAAATCTTTATTCTTGAAAGCAGTTGCATTCAGCACTGGATATTAATAATGCATACAGAATGAACAAATTGATTTATACTAGGGTTACTATACATAGCCAGAAGGAAGTATATACTAAAATACTTGATTGCTGTTTTTTAAGAACTTACAGCCATTCATTCATTAATTACATTGATTGGAGCAAAACTCAGATTATTTTTTAAACAGTATTTCCTCCCTCTCTTTCTCTTTTTATTTTTTTTTTAAAGACTCTGGGAGAAAATACATTGCTCTAATAAGTCACTTAATCATTTATTACATACTTCAAATTCTGATTTAGTTAATTTATGATTTATGGGAAAAGTTAATCAGTTACACTTAATTAGTTATGAGTCTACATCTAGACTCAACTTTCATAAACACCATTTATGAATATAACCAAAGAACTGACAAATAAATATCAGAGTAAAGAATAGATTAATGAAGAAATTTTGTGCACGTTAATATGCATTAACATATAGTTAAATTTAGTGGTTAATACAGCCATTGAAAATAGTCTAATCTACTTCCCTAACTTCTCAGATTTTTCTTACCTATTTTTATAGTACAAATGCAGTTATTTCGAATAAACAAACATCTCTATCTTTAAACTTTAAAGTGATCATTATCCTTTTGCTCCTGATCTTTGAAAATACCTATTACTAGACAAAAACCCTTTCATTTTAAAAGCATTAACTTGTAATTCAGTAGTGACCCACAGTATAGTAATATAAAAGTTAATTTAAATTTAATAACATTATCAGGGACAAAGAGGCAAAGGAAAGAATTCCAGAGTCAGGTTAGGTTAATTTGTTTTGGTTTAGTTTAACCTGCTTAGAGGTTCAGATCTCTGTTGAAAAAGACATGTCAGCCCAGATGATATGCTAATGACTGGACATGTGCTTAGAAAAACAGAGAAACAGCTCTTGAATACTGCCATTACTGACAGCTCTCACCCCAAGGAAGCACTTGTACTTCCCTGTAAATACCCTGCAAGAACATGCTAGTAAATGCAAACAGGCCAAGAATCACAACAGCCAAAAAGATGTTGTAGCACCTTGTATATATACAGTCTACTGGCTAACTGCATCCATGAGCTTGAAGATCTTTTTGCAGACTCATTTATTTCCTAGTAATTTTGTGTTGAAGCTACATGCACTAGGACTCCTTTTTTACTGTTAAGTGAAAAGGTCATTTAAGTGCATACACAACATGTTATCCCCTCAGAGAATACCTAACTTAATAATGTAATAGCTTTTATCATCTTATCTCTTATGTTTGAACTATTTTTCTGATTTGCTTTCTGGAGTGTCTCTCAGTCTCCCCTCCCATACAGAGGAAGCAGAGCCCCACTAGGCAAAACACTCATCTCCATGAGCGTTTATGAATCTATTGTTTTTCACAGCAGGCTACCAGAGATGAGAAACATTGAATGAGCAGAGAGTTCTCTAACAGAAGATGACAGTCTGCTGGCTGTCATCTTTCACTCACCAGTATCTTTAGCTCCAGACTGTTTACTCTCTACCTCAAAAAAGCAATAACTAAGCATTTGATTGCTCTAGGTTTTAGAAAAACAAGCAACAATTCATGTGGTTAGCTTCTAAATATGGGTGATAGCTCAGTTGTTCCACTTAGATGAGAGGCAAGCACTCACCTTTAAAAGCACAATTCTGTCTCCTCTAAATCTCCAGTTCCACAATACAAACTGTTAGCAATGATTCTAACCTTTTCTTCCCATTATCTGCCCCTTCTATCTGTACCAGTTCAATGGCATACTAGAACAACAACTTGCACTAGGCACTGCCTAATCTGTAAAATGATTCAGGTAAAACATTTGTCTTTAAAATAACCAACCTACCAACTTTTTCTTTTAAAAAAAATAAAATTGGTGAGGACAAAGATTTGTACTGCTGTACTCTAGAGAACAGAGAGCTGAGATCAGGGTCAAGCAATAGAAAGTAAGTCAATTCTGCTTTTGAACACACTGCACTGTAAAATCACGGCCTAAGAACATACAGGGAAAAGAGAGGATACAGTGAAACCTGTCTCCACAGAAGCAACTATCCACTGGTGAGATAATTGTTAAAAAAGTAAAATGATTCAGATCTCCACAGTCACATTTGCAGATAGTGAACACTGCAATTCTTTGCATTTTTAGTACCACTGAAGTGATCTCAATGCTTAGCCACAAAGAACTTAATGTCTTTTCAGAAAGATGGTAACAAGGAATCTTACGGATCACTTGTTTGTCAATTTTGCTGACCCACTGAGCACTCAGTGGGTCTTTGTTCTTCCTGTTGGTCTCAGTTCTAATTTCTTTAATGTCCTATGGACATTAAAGTATCATGCAGGCAGCATGCTGCTTGTGAACCACAACCTGGAAAGTCATTGTTAAAGGTAATGCAAATAGCAGTAACATCAGACCTTCTAATGCCTCCTGCTGCAAGATAGAGCATATTGTTTGGAGTCCTGTCAAAAACTTAATCTGCTCCATGCCTCAGTATGTGTCTCATTATTTAGACTATTGATCCACTAACACTAAGCTGGAACAAGCTAGAACTGGCTCTGCTCATTCCTACTATTTCTTTACGCTGACACAAAATATCTGAGCACCTGCTAATTTAAATGGACCACAAAGCTGAGCTAACCCGGCAAAATGCTTCAGTTTTCAGTCCAGATCAGTTCCCAGTCAGGTTCATTGAATGGCAAGAAAAATTCTGATGATGACCCATGGAAGCAGGCAACACAGGGAAAGAAAGCAGTGATCACCTGACAGTGGGAGGAGAACTGCTTTTTTCAGCGTCCTCCATTCATCCTTGAACCTATTCAATTAACACACAGAACACTAATCAAGCCAAATAGTAAGGCTTCTTGTTTCTCAATTCAACACAGTGTTCAAGACAGCCTTTTTCAACATAGAAAAATTTCAGAAAATATGGAAAAGAGGAGATGAGAGCAGCCCCACAGGTCCAGGGGCTGGAGATGAAGAATTAGGAAGGGTTAGAGACAAGGACGGATGGAAAAAATGTTTTTTCAGTTCTGGTGAGATGTTCCTTTTATCTGAAAGAAACTTGCTTTACCATGTATCTGCCATTAAAGAATATAGAAAAGCTAATAAATACCTGCATTGTCTTTAAAATAATATCTTTAAAAACATCACTTTAAATGAAGACTGATCAACCAACATGTTTGCATTTCTGAAACCATCTGTATATACATAACACTCTGCTGCCAGAGATTCTGGAATGTTACCTACCTCTTTTGCATCATTAATAGATCATATTCTTGTTTTATAGGAATTTGCCAAAGATATTTCTCGTTGCCTTTAGCATCTACACTTTTTTGTGGGCTAAAATCCTCTTCTCTGATCACCAATGATTCATTGAGAAGTCACACGTATTTGCAAACTGATTTGGCAGCACACAGTATGCTTCATGTTTTTTCTTTCCATAGAATATGAAGATTTGTCATGCACTGTCCCACCATAATAATGCAAACATATACCTTATGGTTTTATATGTTCATAAAACTTCCAGTCACATTCTTGCTTAAAATTTATTATCTATGTATCACAATGTTATTCAGAAATTTGATTAAAAAAAAAATCAACAAACGTTATGATACATGTGTGATAGAACAAATTAAAATACCTTAGTCTGCTGCTTATGCTGAGACCACTTTCCATGGATGACAGACTATCATGTGTATCTTGATGTGAATGTCTTATACCTTGGAGAGGTGTCCCTCTGTGCCAGCCTCTGCAACTGAAATCTTTGTAGGTATCTGTAGAGGAAAAAGAAGCTGCTAGAAATCTTTCAGTCCATTTTACAGAAGGAACTTCTAAAAGAGGAAGAACACATTAAATTAATGAAATTAATTCATTAAATTCCTAGTAATAGGGAATTAATCAAATCAATTACAAAACATTGTTATAACTAAATCACTTTTTAGAAGAATAGCAGAAACAGTTCCAAGATCACCTTCTGGTTGTTGCTCTTAAGACTCCAAGAGGCCTAAACCAGTTACCTCTTTGTTACACAAACTTGGAAACAGTTCATTTTACAATTGAAAAAGGGGTTATTACCAGATGGGGAAGAAAACAGATCTCTTAATTTTCCAATTTCAGATCTTAACTGACCATCTATTTCTTGTGTGTCCATGTCCAGCATTCCAAGATGTGGGGGTTTTTTTTGGTTTGAGTTTTTTTTTGTTTTGGTTTGGTTTTTTGTTTTGTTTTTGTTTTCTTGTGTTTCAAGTAAGGAATCACATTTTACTTTGGCATAGAACTGACTGTTTTTCAACGGTCTCTCTTTGGAGAAACCTGGCAAGTCTCATCTGCAATTGGAAGTACAAACTGATTTCCTGCAGAACATTTTACTCTATAAATCATCCTATTAGCTTTAATGAGAGGAAAGGGTTCATGATCTGGCCCTGAGTGTGAGAAAATTTTCTTCTGTACTGATTCGAAGAATTTGTGTGCCCATCTCTTTTCTTCCATTTTTGATGTTTTCGTTACATATTGAGAACTACATTTTGATTTATTTCCTTTCACACTGTTTACTCACACCTGGCTAGTCGCCAAAAAAGTAAAATTTATGTCATATCTTTTGCTCAAAATAAAAGCAACATTTGTTGTGAAACAAAGAGGAAATAAAGACAATACTTTGGAAAATAACAGGATCTTTTTGTTTTCCTACTGCAAAAGTTAATGTCAACTTTTAGGTTGCAAGTATATGTACATTAAGGTGTTCTGCACTTAGAATTTTATGCTTTGATGCATGAGTTTTTTTGATCACTCTGCTATGATTTTTCAGGACCTTGTTTCAGGCTGATCAAAATTGTATAAGAAAAATTTGTCTTCTCTTTTGCTAATCTCTTGGCGTATCAGTGAATTAGTATGGTGACTAATGCAGAAATGGGGATTAATCTCATCATTGTCACTTCATTCTTGTTACCTCATATCCTTGTTTGCTAATTAATGTATATGGCGGAAAGTGATAATGAGTTGAATTTCAACCAAGCCTAAGAGGTGAATACCTGCATGGTATTTTCCAAAATTACTCATGAGATTGAAGTACTGTTGACTTTCAGTAGGTTACTTGGCAAAATGAGATCTCAGTTCATGAGTCACACGAACAACTTTCAAAGTTATAGCTATTACCAAATATATTCCACTTAAGTAAAATTATCTTCAATTTCTTTAGCTTATACTCTCTATGTAAGGTTTAACTGAATGTTAAGGAGCATGATACCTGTTTCTAATGCTGGATTTAAGGAAAAATAAGTGACACACTTTAAATTTTCTTCTGGCTTCTCTTACAGGAATGACCTAATAAATTCAAAGCAAAATTATTGTATTTCAAAAGAACCCCTGATTATCCCTTAAAAAAACTTGACTTCTAGAAATATTGAAAATGTTTGCAATTCAGCTGTAGTATTTATGTAGAGTCAATATTTTTTTACCGTGAATTTGCTTGCAGAATATACGAAACCCTCATTTTACTTAGCAGCCTTTTAAGGGGGTTTACTCTAGATAGCCATGGTGAAATGGAAACTGTTGCTACCACAACTAACACCAGGTGACACTTCTAGAAAAAAGCACTCATGAGTGAACTAATGACGTCGAAACACTTCCCTGTTAGTACATGCAGTGCTTCAAGTCCAAACGAAGCCATACTGTTAAAGCAGTATGGAAGGCTCTTATATGTCTAGCAAGTATCTGACATTCTCAAACGGACATATTTCAGGAGATGTGAAAAATAACTGGTCTTCTACCTTTCCAATGCAATTTCTCACAACAAAGCGGCTGTATCGACTGCAATCGTCAAGCACAGATTCTCAGCTGGTCACAGCTCAGAGTCACTCAACAGAATAAGCTATCAAAACGTCACGCCTAAGTCAAACTCCAGGTAGACGGTAAGGACAAACATGCGACTGTCAGCGCCCGACCAGTGATGCTGTTGAATTCTTCCCTCTGCACAGAAAACTACAGTGTAAGAGTGACCTCTACAGGATTTCCACAGCGCTCCACGACTACTGTCCCAGGGACTGTCTTTAAAACACTCTTACAAATATATTTATTTGGAAACAGGATACAAGTATCAACCTACAGACTAAAGCTCCCTCCAAGTAGCAGCCTGAAATCAGTAACAAAATGAATTTACAGCTTGTAAACACACAATTACAGTTTCTATAACAGACTTTCACCAGGTTTCTAGATTAAAAAAAAAAAAACACACCATGTAAGGACACACTTAAAACATTCTGCTGATTCAAGGAAGGTCTCCAGAAAATTTTATGGCCCGTAGAATAAATATAATTTGTACCAGTTTTTCTTCTTTTATAATGGGTGTTCCAGTGTTACAGCACAAACTGTTTTCCTTCTCTGTCATCTTTGTAAACCACTCCTTTGTACTACTATTCTCTTTCTATACTTAAGGATTCAGTCCATTTGACATATGTACACTTTCCAATACGCTTAAAAGAAATAAAATTATCTCATAAGTGAGAATAATCTAGATGGAGGCACAAATGAACATCCAGAAAAAAAAGTTCTTCTACATGAATTTTTACTCAAACAACTCAAAATTGCTTATGGCCTCGTAAAAAATACCAAACAAACAAAACACAAACAAAAACCAGACAGTGAATAGGTCATAGCCTACCTTTTAAAATGTTTTATTGGCTAAGAAGTACTACATAAAGAATATTTTTTGGTACAAAAATTAAAAAAAAATAATAAAAGGATGTAGGCCTTGTTGCGACTCATAACAATCCAAAACAGTCTACAGTTACTCTGTGAAAAGGTACACATTCTACCACATGTATTAACAGGAGTGTAGTCATGCAGACTACACCTGGAAATATCAGAAACAACTAGTCTGCTCTAATCAGCATTAACTGCATTGTCAAGTGCAGTTTCAGAAAATGCATTTCAAAAAAAACACTAAACAGCTGAAGAGCATATTTTTGGTATGACTTTTATTCCTCCCTTTCAAAAGATAAATAATGTTTCTCATTCACATTTCCTCATATTTCTTATTTTTATTCTTGTATAAATTGTCAGATCAGTCTTTTTAGTCATAGTTCATTAGACAGTTTAAAAAGTAAAATTTAATTTATGATCTTATTTGGCACACTGAACCCTGTCATATAGATGGACTGATAATCTTGATAAAATCAATCTCCTTGTATTGTATCTGGAAATCATGTGAGGTGATGCATTATTTAATGTTCAGTTTCCTTTTCTACATTCATATACACTATTTTCATACACATATGCAGCTTCCATCTTCATATGCACTATTCATAATGGCAGACAATCTTTGTTAATAAGATAAAAATGAGGTGAAGCCCTAGATTTTTAGTAAACTCACATTGTGCCAACAGCTGGTCAAAGCTAACGTGATACAGAGCTATAACACGCAGGCTCTAGTAGATTGAGCCTTAAGGAAGCACTTCCTTCTTTACCTCTACATCCACATGTGGACAAACACTAACCAGTGAAAAGGTTCATCCAGCTCCTCATGAGAAGTAGCTCTCAGTGATTCTGTTACTTACAAGTGTCAATTATACAAATGTTCCAGTGATGAATAAGCATTTAAGATTCTATAGAAAAATTACTATTTGCCACTGCATTTCAGGAACTTAAAGTAGAAAAGAATGGTTAGAAAGCTGGAGTGAGACCTCAATCCGCAACTCACCAAATGGTAACGCAAAGTAGACATCCAGTAAGATCTCATATGAAGTTGATGTTTTTGTGCCTTGAATTTCACTCCCGTTTTTTATTACTTCAGAATGCAATGTCCACCAGGAACCTGGACCCTCCTAGGAAAAAACATGCTGAAAATTACTTGGGTAGGATTTATAGCATTATCCAGTTTCATGAATGAAGGTTCCTCTAAGGCAATAGGAGTTTCTTTATGACACCAATAGGCTTAGGATCCATCCTAGACTCCTCCAACTTCTGTTTATGTAAGCAGTAGTTAGGACATCATCAAGTTTTCTCACAAGCATGGAATTCAAAGAATAAAATATTTGCTCTACTACAAAGACAAATACACATTAAGATGGTCAGATGATTAAGATACAAGAAATACAAATATTGAAAATTACTCTTAACAACTGAGATTTTTCCAGTTCCCCTTTGAACAGGTGCCAAACAAGTACATTCTAGCAAAACTGAAGCAATCAATACATGCTAATAAACAAACCAAAAAAGAGCTTCTGCCATAAAGCTCCCTTATAGGTTATTTCTGAGTTATAAAATCCAGTGCAGTGCTGCAAGTTTAAGAGGATCAGGATAAACAACTAGGAAAGTGCCACAGTAGCCTAATAATAAACAGAGGCTTAGAGGGTCTGAAGAAATTAAGAAACAATCTCTACTCTTGTGTCTTTGTTTAAATTTTCAGTATTAACTGTTAAGCCAAAACCTTTGTGTCAGCAAGTTGTAACTCAACAACAGCTAGGGTAGCAGAGCAAAACAACCTGCCTTGGGGCCTGAAATGGTGCTTGGCAGCTATGATATAGAGCAACTTCTAATTGAGGCAGGAATTACTCTCTTCCCCTACTTCCAATTTCTGCATAGAATCATTAAAATGTCAGTTTAATGTATACAGGAATATTTATTAGCTCCTATAAAGAAATGGCCATAGAGACTGATAGGAGATGCTGCAGGAAGAAGTACTTTCCTGATTCTCTCTCCTTTACTTCATCAACTACCTTTTTGTTTTTTTTAAAATTTAAAGAAGGAAGACAATATTATTTGCAAAAATTTTTAAATTCATCCTCTCTAATTCATAGTTACTTTTTTAAAGATAGCAAATTCACAGGAGTTTCTATGTGTAGGAAAGCATATTTATGAATGGGAGAATTGTGGAGTATCAGAATAATTACTTTTTCCAATTTCAGACAATTTTACAGCACTTGAAGATTATTTCAGTATTTCCACACTCCTAGAAACCTTTTTTCTTTATTTTCTAGTCTACTGAGAGCTAACATTCTCATTCTGGTGGCTAACTATGACTACACTGAAAACATGACAACTCTTGGGATTGACTCATTTTCTCCACTCATCCTTCTTTGTGTGCTCATTCTACTATTAATTTCTTCCATAATACCACAGGGTAAATTTCTGTTTTCCTCTTTGAGACAATGGCCAATACCCTTGAGAAGCAGAACAGTATTTTGCTCATTTTAACAGAGATTTACCCAAGGTCATGCAAGGAAGACCCAGGCCAAGAACCTCAATTTGAAATTCCCTCACTGTAATCACATAAACGAAACCGTCCCTGCCTCCCTAATAATTCGTGAGTGCAGATGAACTCTAACCCACTTACTGAATTACACCTGACTCAGTATGTGAGCCATTTCTCCAGGGTATATGCCTAATGCATATCAGTTGTCACTTTGAGAGTCACGTGTGCGCTATGTCTCAATTTTACAGACTGAAACAAATGAGATAGAAATACACATCGATCATAAATGTCATTACAGGATTTGGAGAGGCTAAGAATGAGAAATTAATTGGAATTTACTCAGTGTTTTGTATTTCCACAGAAAGTCAACTTACCTCTGTTGCATGTTCCACAGAGTCAAAGGGAATCCATAAAACTCCTAAAATGCTATCCCAGAGCCAGCCTTTTTTCCACAGCTCTATAATGAAGCCCTTTCCATCAGCACAGACTTCACTAAAAACAATGAATACACAAACCATTAAACTGAAAACACAGTCTCAACTGCTCAGTAATCTATCACAACAACTTGAGTTAGTGACTTACAGCAGATACAGAAGCACGTTTTGTTTTCAGTTTACTCATAAAATAAATGCAAGACAGCAGCCATGATACAAAGGTTAGAACAGACAAGCCAAGTCCCAAGTCTCATTGTTCAGGATTGCACTTACAAACTGACGAGGACAATTCTGCTGAAATATGGCACACAAGTCCCAGTTGTCAGTAGGCTTATTTTGCTACAAGACTGAGCCTGCTTGGATATAACCCAAGAAGAATCCACGACCAGGAAATGCCTTTAGTTCAGCTTTAGCTTCTTCTGAGCAGCTTCTGCATATGAAATTCCTCCGTTGCCACCTCAGGACATCGGTTTCCTCAGGACAGCCCTGAAGAATCTGCACTCTCAGGTTCCACTGCAGCTAACTCGTTAGGTGCAGGAGTAGTATAATATAGCTAGCCTTTTGTCAGGTGAGGTTTTTTAGGTAAAACAGATCCACAAAAATGATCAATCTTTTGAATGTAAAACTTAGTGGAACATTTTCAATGAAACTGTAAGAGCTGGCAATGTCAGCTATGATGACACGCACCGTTAGTCAACATGGATCATCAGCTAAGAATTATTTATAATGGCAATATATTAAAAATACATAAAAATTCAATCTTTCTTCACAAAAATCTAGAATAAAGTGCCAGACTGTTTCCTACAAGAAACTGAACTAGTTCTTGTTTTCATTAAAAGGGAGACCAAGTATAAAAGACATTTGGAGCTTGTTCCCTCCATTAAAATCAAAAAGTTGCACTACACAACAAAAATACAATAGGAAACCAGCTCTCAGATTAAAGAGTTGCAGATGCAGGCTTCTACTTACAGGATGCATGCATTTTATTACTAGCTGGTCTTGACCGAAAAAAAAAAAACACCCACCCATACCAAAATCTTATTTTGCAAGAATTTAAAGTAAAATTTTGCCAGAGCATATGACTCAACCATGAGATTGAACTAAAATTGAGAGAAGTTATTTCCTCATGGAATATTTGGCATTCCTTTATATAATACTATAAGTAGTTACAGACCAGTTCTGTAAATATGAACAATATAATAAAGTAGGCATTAGTGTCTCTGCTGTGACTGATTGTATGTAATCTCCGTTTGACTGAAATAATTGTGTGTGGTGTACCACAGTGAATTACTGTGTATTTAAAATTAGCAAGAAAAGGAGAAGTGAAATCTGAGAAAGACAAAGGGTGTCACCTGGAGATGGGTAATGAACTCATCAGATCGCTCTCAAAACACATTGTGCTGACTGCCTCATTGTCTAATTTTCTGCTGTACTCATGCAATTGAATAGATATAGTGAATTTTTGTGTTGTTCAGCTTCTTCCTTTACAAATATGTTATGGAAGAGAGAGTGTAAATTCTTATCTTCTGTTATTTTTGGACCCAGACTTTAAAACTGTTGCACTAATACCCAAACAATGAAACTGCATATTGAAAGCTTAAACAATATGCAGTTTTTAAAACCCAAGCTGGTAACATGTTTTTTTTTACATCTATTTTTTTACAGGCAAAGATGGAGACAGAGTGCTTAAGAAAATGAACTACAGTATGATTTCACAAAGTCTCTATATATGTATTTGTAAATGTCTATTTATAATGCCTTTAGAAAATCTGCTGCGTTGTGTAGTTGAGTAGGCAGTAGATGGAGCTACAACAGCCTCATAACATATTCGCTGCAGAAGTGGTTTAGTATGCTTTGGTAACATTCAAATTGCACAGCAAAAAAAAATAATCCCAATAAATTGCTCATCCTTATTGATGTCATGGAACACACTCATTTACATACAATATGATTGAAAGCAAAGCATCCGTACAGCAGAAAAGCAAATGTATTAAATAATATTTTAACACATTCCTCCAGAAAATTTAGAGGATAGGTTACACGCACACACTTTAAAATATTTTTTTATTGCTTCCTGCACTAAACATAACTGACAGGGCAAATGCTGAAATTTAATTGATCTACTTCCTGATAGACTATTACATTGTCATCCAGTCCATACCCAATGTTTTATAGAACTACTTTCTGGATCAACAAAGTGCCAAAACCCCCCATGTTAACACAGTGTTATCATACAGCAATGATTCCTCTACACTGAAACATGGCAATCTTTTCTACAAGTCTAAGCTCCAGTATAAGAATAGTATTTATAAAGACCAGCTATTGATATTGATTTTCCTTAGCGTTTTCAAAGACAGATACAATACTCCTGTTTAGGAATTTAGGCTGTGGCTCTGAACAGTCTGCTAGAGAAGCCTGATGACTGAGGAGTAAGGCAGAAGGAGCTTTGGATTAAGATTAGTTTTATATGGTCAGAAGTCATAATTTTTGATGACTTCTTTGATATGTTGTGATATCTAGCCATAAAATAGCATGTAAAGAAGGTATTTATGTTGGCTTAACAGAACAGGCCCTTCAGTCAGAGTCTTCAGTTGAGCAAGCTAGTAGTCTGCTACATTTGTCTAAGAAATCAGTTGCACAACACCAAAAAAAATATAAAATTCAATTAATAATTTTAGGAAAAATTTGTGATTAAGTCCTTAAGTGAGACAAAGAGCCCTGTGAAATAAAATTAATGTGAAGTATCTGTGAAGATTTTAGAAATGCTACTTTTAATATAGAATAAAATTAAATTGGGGGGAGGGGAGGTGTATTTCAATCAAAATGTCCGTTCCAGCATACATAAAGCCTGTCAAAAGATATTTGTTGGTTTTGATAACCAGAAAGTATGGAAAAATGATTCAAAACAACTCATTCTTCTGAAAAAGATATTAAAATACTTTGATTTTAGAAAAAAACCTCAAAATTATAAAAAGGACATTTTTCATAAAAATAACTAAAGCCAATTAAATGTTTAATTCTGTAAAGATATTTCAAAACATATAATAAAATATAAGTGTTAGAACCCTCCTGACTAGTGAGGTGTATATAAGGCTTTATAGAAAAGACTGGATAACAAAATGGAGAATTGAGTGAAGTGGACAAAGATCTGCAGACAGAAGTGAGAAACAATAAGAGTCAAAAATAAACTACCTAAATTGGCAGGTAAGTAGACAAATGAATGTATGAGTCATACAGAAAGGAAATTGAGTAAAAAAAAAAGTTGCACGAGAATCAATTCAAGTTCTCCTTCTTCTCATTCCTGTATTCCTAAAACATTACATGAAATCAAAGAGACTTGAGACAAATATTTTCTTCCCCTTGTTGACCACTGGCCTTGATCTGCAATATGGCTTGCAAGCTTAACTTTTGTTCTGTTCCCTAGAACTAGCCTTTTCTGAGCTGCCTTTTTCCTTGCTTCTGCAGTCTGTAGGTGGCCCCAGTTGTTATTAATTGCTCTAAACTATCAAAATACAGCAAAGATACAACACCACCAATTGGTAAGAATTCCCTGTTACTTACAACATGAAGTCCTGTTCCCAGCAAGGTTCACTTCCCCTTTTGTCTATTGTAGTGCTTTTTAAGTTTTGGACTTTTAAAACAACATAGGTTTTGAATGCATCTGAAAAAGAAATAACCAGCATGTTAAAACCCACTTTATTTCTATGGGAACTATTTTCTTTTTAATAAACAAAATCAACAGTGATGAATATTCTCTATCTATTTTCTACAATTCAGTGCACCAGTCTTCTCACACATGTATTTGTTCTTACACTGAAAACATACAAAGTCAATATGGGTTTTAGAAGTCAGGTGACTTATTTGCAAGAAATGGTGTCAACAGTGTGTGATTCACACACCATCCTACTACTCATTCTGTGTAACTGAGGCAAACAAGATTTTCAAAATGTTTTGTAGTTGCAAAATCTGTTTGTAGTTCGGAGGGTTGCAGCTCAAGGTTTGAGAAACTTTCGAAAGAACTCTAGCAAATCACTTGGCTGAAAAATAGCAACTACAATGTTTAACTCCAGCCATTTTGAGCACCCGCATCTGTATCTACATTTAAATCAAAAATACCACAACCAACTTCCTCCAAATTAAAACTTACTGCCTTTAAGTAAAATCTCTATCTTGTCAGTTATGACTTCAAGACACATTTTTAGTGGGAGCCCGTTTCATTGTTCTGTTCTCTTCATATCGAACTCTAATTTCTTTCCCATTTGAAAATTTCACATTCCTATGTATCATGTCAGGTGGTCTAACTTAATCACCTTCTATCTCTCCCCAGCTCCTTTTCTAGCACAAAACTAAAGAAATTTCAGACTGCCTGCATTATCATTGTCTTGCCCAGAATCTTGTCATCTGTCTTCTAAAACAGCTACTTTTCCAGTAGTTCCTTAACCTCTTTGGCTCTTCTCCAGATCTAAATGTTACCCTTCAGGACTTTACCACTAATTCATCTTCTTCAGGTTTCATGAGTTATATCAAGTAAGAAAATGTAGAAACTCCATCTTCTGAATAACTTCAAATATGTAACCTCCTTGAAGAACAGCAGCATCAAGACTGAATGTTATTACTATACCCTGGCAGTGGAAAGGAGCTGTAAATTTTGCCTAATTATAAGAATTTTTATTTCCACAAAGCACCCAACCTTTTGGTTGTCAAAACCAGAGGCACCCAGTGCAATTTCTTGTGAAAAGAAAAACAACAGGCTATCCCCTTGCTAGTATCTTCAGCTTTCAACCCAATTCAGAGCACAGCAGCTTCATGGCAGCTTACACAAAGTAGAAGAATCCACAAAAGAATCTCTGAGTTTTTGAGAAACATGCAGAAACCTCAATACTACTCAGTCACCACCTACATAATTTTTCTGCCCAAGAAAACACAGCAAATTATCAGAGAATACATCATTTGAACTTAATCGTCATTACTTATGGCATTAACAAGTGTTCAACGGCATTCAAAGGAAAATTAAAATTACTTAACGTTTATCAAATAATTCTGTTCAATAATCATATTTTGTAAATTATCACCTCTTTTGAATATCAACAAAATGCAAGGTTTGCTGAGCCCTGCAGAAAATTTTACTGATTGCATTAGGATTTCAATTAAAGAAAGATGATTCTTCACTATACTTCATATACATACTCCACAGCCTACCATGAACAATCACTGCTTCACAGAGAGTTAGAAGAGTCATGCTCCCAGAAAACGGTTTGACCTGTGCTACTGCAGGTTACCTTCCTTTAATCCAAATAAATTTAAACAAATTTGCAGAGGTTACTTAAATGTATTAGCTAGACATCTATTGGCAAATTTTCCTGTATTGGTTAGGTTGTACACCAGCTCCTCCTGAGAAATAGTACTTACAAAGATCTTGAAGGCCTTAAATTTATACTCTGCTTATGTATGAAAAATTTCTGACTGAGTTGAACTTTTCGTTCCACTCTGGCTAAATGTTGGTCCTGGAGGCAGCCTTAGAGTCCTGGGCATCTTGATTTTGCTCATGTTTATTGCCTAGGGCCTATACCTGATCTCTAGAACAGTCCATCAGTATCTCACACTGTATTTCCTCACTGGAAAAATTCAGACACCATCCCCTCCCTACCCTGGTGAAGCTAAAATCCTGCACTCTCTTTATAGTTTCTCTTGACTGATGACCCATTTAAGTAATCAAATTATGTAAAAATTCTTTTTAGTGGCAATATCCTTTAAATACCACTAGTTTGAGAGACAATAACCGTTATTAAATGAAAATTACAGGTTGTCTGAGGCCACAATCTTGTTTGTTAATTTGATCTTTAAAACATATGTTTATTTTTTAATTCTTTCCTCATTTGTTTTGTACTGAACTGTTGATGAAACGCATGTGATTAGTTCCAGACTTAAATGATTCATCAGTGTGATACACACATGCATGCCTAAGAAATAAAAACATAAAGCAGAAATTAAAAGGGAAATCAGACTTACCAGCTGCTTCATCTAACCTTCCTTTTTTCACTATAAAAAGAAAAGATTATATTCAGATAATACCTTAACAATGCTTGCCAATACATTAAAAAAAAAACCACAAAAACTAAGGGATTTCTGTAGTATAAAAAGCCTCAATCAAAAAATGAAAACAAGTATTCTTAAAAAAATAAATGTAAGCACCATTGTGGTAAGATAATATCATTACTCAGAATTCTTTGGGAAAGAAAATATGTGGAAAGCCTTTGCAGCTTAAGAAACTTAGTAAATACATGGATACAACACAAAGGGCAGAACGCAGACCAGGTGACCAGGGAGGGTAGTATACTATCCATCACCTCATGACGCTAGTCAAAATTCTTCTCAATAACAGTCACAGAAAGATCACAGACTTTATATAATCTAAAGTAGCTACTATCATCTTACAAAAAATCCTTTATCACATTGTATTTACTCTGCCTGTTAGAAAACACACACTGCAGTAAACACCTTACCAATTAAACAGTGAACATTTTAAATCCTGCCTTTGTTCAACAGCCCTGATGCTAATAGGATTGTGATTTAGACAGTCATCATAATTATGAAAATCTAACCTGCTCATAATTTTCTATCAAATGTCTGCTACTAAAGTTCATTCAATTTAGACTTTTAAACAATATATCATCTTTAATTTTTCCTGCCGTATCAGTGCATGCAAGACAGTTCAGTTCAATTTGAATGAAACATCACTGCAGTCCTACAAAACTTAAACCTGTTCTAAGAATATGCTTATATGTATCATATTTCACTACCATACATTGGACCTAGTAATTGCAATAAAACAAAACGTTGTCTACAACTTTACACTGTGAAGGTCTCCAAAAGCTCACTGTTGTTTTCTGATTCCCTTCCCACTTGCCTAACTTCACCTACCTTCTTCCTTATTCTTGCTTTCATCTATCCCTAAACATCCCCTAAGCATTCTATGGAACTGCATCATATTTGCAGAACGTCCATCTGACAGCCTGAATAATTCCGTCGTCTCTCTCACTGAGAAAACTTTCCATTTCAGCACAAATGGGGAGAAGCCAAACTGTTACTGAGCCACAAGCAGAGTCCAAACACTACAGCAGTTTAGCTGCACCGCCAGAGTGCAGAAGTTACACACTGCACTTAGTGAATTCCCCTGAAGGAAGCACGGCAAGAAATATTCCCATCAATTTAAATGAGCAATGCACATCTGCAGTTTGTCAAGCGGCTGTTTATTGCCACCTCCTAAATATTTGTCACATTGGTGAAAAAGCTTGCATGATAAGAAAAAACCTACCTTTTACAGAGAGAAGTTCCATTCCAGTAGAAAAATATTCTAAAGAACATATACTGAAGTGTGGGGTTTTTTTTAACAAACTAGAAAAAAATTAGTTTGGCTTGAAGACTAAATTACTCTTTTCCTCCTGTTTCCTCACTGCAAGTGTGTTTCACTTTTCCCATGCTCCTCCCACATTTCACATGGAGGAAAGCTAGCCAATTGATGGAGCAGTGAAAGACCAACAACAAACTCTTTGTCCCTCTATACACACTCTAAGATGGAAGAGGAAAGGAGAAATATTACAACCGTTTCCTCACTTTAATTTCCTCAACTTCTATCTGCTCCATGCAGCTGTCTCTAGTCTAAACACATTTCCAAACGCCATTTTTTGCCAGCAATAACAAACTCAGTGCAACTATTTTATTAAGAACATACTTTGGGACTTCTTAAAGCTTGATTTTAATACTCACAAAGCATCTGAAGGGGAATACAGAAGGTTTAATTGTGGGGTTTTGTGGATTTTTTTTTTTTTTAAACACAGGCTCACATAGGCAGAAGACTTATTTTACTGTATTACCTATAGCTAAAGCATAAGTAGGCTTACTTTTATAAAACTAAGTGTGAATAAATATTGTACAAAAAGATAAGCTGAATTTTAATATTCATGAATTTCTAACTCTATTGCAGCACTTTGCTGTAGAATAAAAATTCTAATGCAATGTTAAAATATTTTACAATACTCAAAACACTGAAACCATTATAAAAACTGTGCTGTTTATGACTACTCATTCAGATTAATACTGGCGTCTATTTTGGGAGGTTTTAATTGTGGTTAATATTATATGCCTGTGGAAATACATATACTATTTTACTTTTAAAATTTTTCTGTTTCCATAATACTATCATTGTAGCCTTTGGTCTTAGGACTTAAATTCAAGCAGCGGAGTGCCCTTGGAGCAGAGGGGAGTGTGTATATCTTCCAAGTTAAGGAGTGACCACCTGCAGTTCCAAGAAACTGGGTCTGGATTATGGCCACACCACAAGAAAGAGGTGAGAGTTGATGCTGTTTAGCCTGGATAAGAGAAAGTTAGGGAGATGGGGTGGGTTTATCAATCTTTATAAATACCTCATGGGAGGGTGCAAACAAGACTGACTCTTCTCATTGTTGCCTCATAACAGGTGACAAGGCAACGGGCACAAATTGAAACTCAAAGTTTCACCTGAACTCATTTTTACTGTGAGAGTAGTTTAGCACTGAAATACATTGTCCAGAGAGGATGTGAAGTCTTTGTCCTTGGAGATATTCGAAACCTGACCGGACACAATCCTAGGCAACCTGCTCTTGCTGACCCTGCTTTTGAGCAGGGATGTTGGACTAGGTTGAGAGGTTCCTTTCTTGTGATCTTGTGATAGCCCACAAAGTCAAAAATCTGTTGTGACACAAGAAAATTCAGAGCAGGATTTCATGAAAGTCTACAGTCACTCTGCATAATACATGTAATCTTGATCCCACCTGCATCTCCCTACTCCCCCCCAAAGTATCTAGTACTCATGTTCTTTTAGGATCATGCTACTATGTCATCATGTGAAGTTTTTAACATACTACTTTTTGATATTGTGTTTTAGATGAGTATATTTGCATCTCTTCTGAATTGTATTTATTCTGAACAAATCTCCCACAGCAGTTTGATAGTCTTAGAGCCAGGTTTCCACCTTATGCAAGCAATGGAGTTCCACTGAAGTTAACAGAGCTAGTCTGGTACATGCTGGCTGGGAATCTGACCCCAAGTGTGCACTTGGGTCAAAAAAAATATTTACTTGAAACAAAGATCTAATCACCACTGACATAAGGTTCAGTAAACAGAGTCCACAATAAGCCTTAGCATGAGTCAAAGTTACACAGCTGCATCTCTGTATCCTTCTGATATTGTGCAAACTTGCCTCCTTTTCCTTTCTTCCATTCACCTTCTCAGAAATCAGGCCCTTCATGTGGAATACTGACTTTTTTCCTTGAATCCTTGGGTTCCAGGAGCAACAACAGTCATTGTAATACATTTACTTTACTGATGTCATGATTGTTTCTTACATATGCAACTGGGAAACATGTTATGATTTTATGGTAGGAAATATGCAGAGAATACTTGAATGGCAGAAGGTCACTGTAGACTGAGAACAGGGCACGTGCAAATGCTCTTTCAGTTGGAAAAAACATTTATTATATTTAACAAAAGAATAGTGAAAAAGCACTGAGCTGGAATAAGCTGCCAGGATGGTATTTGGCTAAAGGGCATAAGAGTAGAAGCTGCAGTACAATATGCATGTTTCACAAACTGATAGTTTCAGTACCTCAAGTAATTATCCTATTACTTATTCATGCCTTCCCCAATATTTTCTCTTTTCCATATTACCATTTCTTATTTAATGCCTGATAATACATTTCAGTTCTCTAAGTTGACTTCAATTAAAAGGTTCCAACACTGCAGATCTACATGCAGAAACAAGAATTTAGAAATACATTAAAAAAACAAAAGGAATTGTTTACACTGCTTTTTCATTAAAGCTGTATCAAAACAGTCTACACTTTCACTCCACTCTATTCAACAGCATAGAGTAACTGGGTACAAAGCTGTTATTGAAGATGTATTATCTAATACCTGTTGACTGATCTGCTTCCAAAAGATGTATGTAATCATTTTTCAATCCAAATTCTCAACTGATAAGGAGGATATAATTCTTTTCATTTGTGAGCTTACATATAGGCTTTTCTTAGTAAGAATCTGCGCTTTTTTTTTGGACTTCTCTTTCTTTATACGCATTTACAAAGCACATATGAGCAAATTCAAGCCTGCCAGCATCTTTCAGCTAGTTCATCAAAAGCAAGGAGATTTCAGTCTGATGATTTACCTACTTGGCATTAAAACTACATATTGTTCTTCTCAGGAAGTTCCTCTTCTACAGGATACTTGTAATTCAACAACTATGGTCATGAACTCATAGATTTCAATATAATATGTTGCATAAGGAAAATCAAGAACAGAGCATATTTCCACATGTTTTTGCAATTGGTACTTAATATAACCTCTCAACTTTCACAGAAGAAGGAAGACATAGCCGATTGCTGTTTTAAGATATCTTAATTACAGAATAGAATATTAAAAAAGTAAACTTGATGGGAAAAAAATAGCCAAATTTGGATTGTTATTACAAATAAAGAGTATAGCACATTTCCTTGCACCCTGTACACTTCTATCTGAAGATTATGAAGTCATTTTTTCTTGGCTATTTTATGCTGACCCATGTGTATTTTTAAAGAATTTTTGACCTTGGAACACCAATGTTTTAATTATCTTCCATCTAAAATTCTCCCCTTCAGAAGAAAGGCAGTTTGCTTCTTTGCAAATAAATAAGTGAAATTTTCAGCAGATGAACATTCATTGGTATCTCCTTACAAGAGCACATAAAAAAAATTGCCAGACACTTCAGAAGACTAGGAGATAAATATTTTTTTTGCCTTCCCCTTGAAGTCAATCATTGGCTTAAAATGAGAGTTAGTTGGGAGAAAAAAATTTTCATCTATTATGGGGGAAAAAGCTACACACTCTTCAGATCAAATTCAAAGATAAACAGCTATATTATCATTATTGTGATCATAACAGAAAGCTGAAACCAATGTGAAGGAATTCTACCAGGAAAGCAAGAAAAGAAAAAACGACAGTTTTTCCAGTCAGTTCATTTCTACTTTTCAGAAATATAGATTCTGCATTCCCAGGTGTATACTATAATTTTCAGTAGACTCCATAAGTGATAAAAAGATAGAAATAATGAACTCTGTAACAAAATATGCTATCAAGAGATACATCATCAAAGCGACAGGATAAGCAGAAAATCAATCAGCTGATTTCTGACCCTGAGAAACTATGAGCAATATTGAAGATAGGAACTACAAATTAGATCAGTTTTGTCCTTGCCTCTAAAAGATAGGCACAACTATGGCTACAGATAATAGGTGATGCATTCCAGGCTGCACAAGAATCACCTTGATAAGTTAGTTCAGTGCACTCCATTTACCCTTTTCCAACAAGAAACAAAAGAAAGGTCCTCCTCCGAAATATTATGTGTTATTAAACACCAAGTACACAAGTACAAAAATTGAAATATCTATTCACTACAGTTTTGGAGATTAATAACAAAAAGTCAAGCCACAGTGATAAAAAAATCCTGAAGTTTTAACACTAAGAAATATACAATAACTTGTCATAGATTCATATGCCACCTGTCATATTTGTGCTAGTCACATGAGCTAGTAGATTAGATCAAAAATAAACTTACCTCACAGGGTTTTTTTTATTCTGTTAAAGAAAAGTGGTACTTCAACTGTAAATAAGTGCCACAAATTTCTAAGTTTTGAATAATTCAATACCTGGAGTTCATGAGAAACTTGTAAAATTTTTAATTTGGTCCTAAGCTTTAGGAAAAAAAATAGATTTTTTCTTAGTCTAGATTAATCTTAAGGTTTTTGGGTACAGATTTTGCATGTCACTTCACATCTCTCCTTCCTTAACTCAAATTTCATAAAGACAATAAAAAAACTTACCTGTCTTATGAAAACAGGGTTGGAATTACCATCTGTACAGTCCTTTGGGATCTTCTCGTGAAGAATACTATGAAAAGATACATGAATATATTCACTATTTTACATAAATACAAACTGAATATGTACAAACCAGTCATTGTACCACTACACTAGCTGGGCAGAGGACAGCACACGTCTGATTATGGTCCTTAAGTTTGGGTACTATTTTGCCTTCACTGTAACCTCTGTCTGTTCAGTGATGGAATCATTTGGACCACTGAAGTCACATGGCCCAGAAACCACACCTCCTTTTGTATAGCAAGGCAGATCAGAAAAAGCTACCTTAAACACCACAAATAAATATTTATCTCAAAGAAAAATGTGTTTTCTTTTTGGCAACTATTTTAAGTTAATCAAGATTTTTCCACAGTTTTTATTTCATTGTTAGTAGCTCTGCCCATTGTTATGATTTCTGTAAAATTGCTTGCTACCACACAAAAAAAATTCAACTGTGCTCATTATAGGTAAGAAGGACTAAGTTTCTTCTGAAACTTAGCTCAGAGGCCAAATCCAACATGTGCACTCAGTAACTGATAGGGAAAAAACCTGCACTTTTAACTATGAAAGGAAGTGTTTTCCAGTCCCTTGCATCTCTGTTCCACATGTTCTTACATAGACTTGTCTGCCTTCTTGACTACTTTTACCTTTAGAGACACCTGGTGTTTGCTCTGGAAACCAGCAATGACTTCTCACTTCCAAAGGAACCTTGGATGTTTTCAGATCTTATTTGTCTCTTAAAATACAGCACAGCCAACATTCAACTT
Source organism: Tauraco erythrolophus (assembly GCF_009769465.1). NCBI lineage: Eukaryota > Metazoa > Chordata > Aves > Musophagiformes > Musophagidae > Tauraco > Tauraco erythrolophus. Next base: position 14,451,704 of record NC_141478.1, on the reverse strand, counting down.
ATAAAAAAACTAAATTACATGATTGTATTTCATACTACACATTAAAAGTTTGAGATAACACAATACTTTGCCCCCTTTTTCTTAATTTAAATACACATCTGAAGAGTAAACATACCTAGTACTTTCTTTTAAAACTACCATAGAAAACGTATCTTGATTTTTTCTTTAGAACATTCAATTTGATTCATCTTACGCACCAGATTTGTTACTTTGGCCTCTGTATACTTTGGCCTAAACATAAATCTCAAACAGATGCCATTTTTTGTTGTTTCATATATGTTTGTAGGCATACAATCATCCCTCTAAATTTGTGATTTAGTGGAGTGCTTGGACCTAGCTGTCTTTCTTGGTGTCAGTGGAATTGTTCTACATGCAAAAAAACCCACAACACTTCAGGTGGCAGAATAAAGCCCCTATCAAGAAATTAGGTAAGGCTCAGCAGTTCTTTCATCGCCACTCTTACATCAAAAAAGTTTCTAAGGAAACAGACTAACAGTCTTAGTCTGACCACTCCGTGATCCAGCAGAACACATTCTAACCCAGTCAGCCCTGGTAATCTTCTGAGTCTACAATTAGTTACACATGCTGCAAATTTAATGCGTCTTTTCTTAATGCTTTCAAAAATTCTCCATTCCTGGGACATTCAATGATTGCATTTAATCTGCATGAGCTCTGTAGCCATATTTTTAAAATTTTAATCTTCTCTTCAGCTCACATTAAAATACCTGTAATCTAGAAAAGCCATGGAACCATAGTAGAAGTCAAGAAGTATGAGGTATCTATTTTCTATATCTCTGTTTAATAAACATATAGGAAGTACTTAAATGAATATTTGTAAAATACCTGTAACAGCTCAGCACTTTCAGTTTTTTCTTAAAAAAAAAATATCACTTCATACCCTAAAGCCATACTAAACACATATCTATCATAAACCCAAGTATTTGCTATGTTGCTTCTGTAGAAAGACAGAATAGGTAATATCTTTCTCCTGGACTCTCATGTCCCACGAAAGAAAAAAGTGAGGAACCCCTAAAAACGAGTATAGCTGCCATAATTCCTTATATTATATGGTCTTACAGAAGCAAGATTACCAGATAAGGTGTGGTCATGATGCTTATTATGAGGAATTTTAGAATTTGGAAGAAGTGCTACAAAAATTCACTTATCTTTTTTCCCCTATAAAATATAATTTAGTATTCCACACTTTTCCTCAGAAAACCACAAAGAACAAAAACTAAACTCATTTTATGCGGATGATCTTGCAAGGCAAAAGTATGAAACAAATAATTATAGCAAGGAAAAGTGCCTTTAAAGATATTTACAATAAGGAAAAAGCAAGAAGGTTACTTCGATAAGCTTAGAATGTCGTTAAACTGCAATTCAACAATAAACAGATCACCTTTTCGCATTCTGAGCAAAATTAAGCAGTTAAAAGGATTCAACTTTCCTCTGTTTTCCCTTTGCTCCCTCTAGTGTCTCACAGGGTATATTACACGACTTTATAATTAAGCAAAAACGTACTTATTACCCATATTGAAAAAACAATAATATTGTTAAACTACCCTATTGTTGGACCTAGCGACTACAGCATTACTATTTTCTGAAAAAAAAAAACTAATAAAATACAGTTTGTAAATGCAGTAAAACAGACATTAAGAGATTGAATTCTGTATTAACAAACATCGCCTTGCTTTAATTCCAGGATGTAACAAGTACAGACTTACCGCACCCTTTTATCCAATAGCAATTTGTGAAATTGCATTTATTCTCATAAAAGCACTGATTTAATCAACAGCACTCTTAAGTTTCCAGGATATCCAATGGTGAACATGCCCATAGCTTATCTTTGCAAAACAATAGCTCCATTGACATGAAATGTGACATTTTTTCATCAATATTTCATCACATTATACATAAGATAATACAATAAATTCTCAGTACTTGACAACTATCCCCTAATGTAATCCAAGCTAATGCTGTTTCGTATTTCAGTATGTGATGTCTGTCAACAATGTTGTTAACCACTAATTGCTCTTATTCATCTCCAAAACATGCCTTCATTGCTAATTGAGGCCAGATAAATATTTTAGCTTATTGAAGCTACTTTGCTGCCCACTCAAACAAAAAAGAAATTCTTTAAAAGGAGCTGAAGAGAAGAAAGCTGGAAAATTAGTTATTGGATGACAACAATCACAACAGAGACTGAAATTATTACATGGTCCGAATGGCTAATAAATTAAGAAGCCGACATTATTTTTAGTGAGCAATAGGAATGTACAGGTACCTACACAACCCCAGATCGTAAGAAACAGGTCCAACTTTTTCCATTTATACAAGTGCATTTGAAGGTTTTTTTAAAGTGATTTGCATTAATAGATTTCAAGGCTTTCCATAACGGAAGTAAAACTCATTTTTATTAAATTACAGATGAGTAGAATAATACACTGACAGGAAATTTCCACACAATGTCTAACGTAGTGCCCAAGTCTGCAATGCAACATGGCATTTGTGAATCTAACACTAGCTCACTAAGCCAAAACTAATCCTCTCCAACAAGAGAATCTGAAAAATACTTTGCAAAATCTCATTTTACCCCTTCTGTTCCAAACATGTCTGGATAAGAAAAGATGAAGTGGTCTACATGTCAGACCAAAATTTAGGAAGAGAACTAGAATTAGAACGCAAATCTTCTGTAACAGCACATGAAAGCACTGCCCAAAGAACATAACTAGCAGCTGATGACTGTAGCTTTGATGCAGAAAGCTCAGTTCTGAAATCTTATTTCCTTCAAAAAGAGATTCTTCCCAAGCCTGTATCATTCACTGGCTGCACCAAAAGGCTTACGTATGTATTTATCTGTGAACTGCCTTTGCCTCCCTTGTCCAACAGTTCAGGACAGATCACCTTTTGCTCCAGCAGAAAGGATGCATCTCTGTTGAGCTCAAGAGTGTGACCAGTTTTACTTACTTTTCTTTGTGCATATTTTCCCTTTCCTTACTAACTGTCAGGTGTGATACTTCAACTTGTGATACATTTAACCTGGAGTATGATTCATTATGAATTATAATTCAAGAATATTCTGTAAACATCACAAGTTTTTTTATTAATAAAAAAGTATTTTGAGCCAAGATAATTCTTATAGCTTGTTTTCCTACGCAAAACTAGCTGATATCATATAGCAGGTAGGTTGGTAAGTCTTTGTTCATTCTTTGTTCAACCATACTGCAGGTTCTTGTGAAGAACCACTTCCATAAAACAGAGAAATATATACAAGTATTTAATCTTTTTAGTTGTATCTTCCTGTACGGACGTTGTATTTTCCCTAACACTTTCAACTTAATGTGTATATATATTTTAAAATATATAAAAATATCAGAGTTCTTACATTTAAAAAAATAATCACTGAACATAATAAAAATAATTAAAGGATCGAGTCTTTAACCTCATCTATTTACTTGTCATACCACTGCTATGGCCTATAAGGGATTCAACAGCAGCATCACAGCAGCATCCAGTGGTTCTGTTTGCTCAAGAAAACAATGAGATGACTAAAACCAGAGAAAGTGAGAAAGGGACACAGCAAGGGAGCATTTCACAGGAAAAGAGGAGAGATAAATCCTGTGAATCTGATCATATCAACACTCAGAAATAACACGCAAAAGTTATGGTAATGATTCCAATAACTGGTTCACTCTCATGCTTAAGGCAAGTCCATTTTTTGGCATTATTCTTGAAATCCTAGATTCTGTTCTTGAAATATGCATCAAAATCTCACTTGCTAATAATTTCTTAAAAGAAATTACAACAAAGAAAAAATTGAAAAATATTATCTTGAAAGTCTTGTGATACCTGTAAATCATGCAATTTATTTTTAGAACTAAAACATTATTTTTAAAATAATAGCAGCATGTGAATATCACAATTTTCAGCAAAAGACTTATTGTCTACACTGTGATTTGAAATCTTTCTTACCTGAGTACTTTTAACATAAGTTACATCAGTTTAGCTTAAGATATAGCGGTAAATCAACTCGGCTACAACATTTATACGTGGGCATTTTACACTGGCATACATCTAGTTTCTAGCAGTTTGGTTCAAGTTAAACTATTTTTAAGCAAAGTTAAATCATGCAAACAGAACTGCTGTAGGTTTTGGAAATCTGTTCATCACCACTATTAAACTAGTGCAGAAAAAACACACTTTGTGTTAAGCCACTACCGTAAAAATGATATTTTAATGATTTACCTATTTCAGCTCTGTAGCAGTTCAAATGCTCTTTCCAAAATGAATTATTAAAATGAAAGCTTCATATAAATATTACCCAAGATATGTGAGGTTTTCTTTTTCAGTAGAACCAGTGTTTTTTTAAAAAAGAGTATAATTTGGGTTGCTATCACATCCATCTTATATTAAAACTTTCACCATTTACAACAGATGAAAAGCTATGTATTTTTAAACACAATGCTTCATATTGTAGAGACTGGCAATGACACAAAACCACTTGGGTTTTTTTAGAATAGGTCTTAATATCTGGAAGTATAAGTAGTATATATGATACATATAGCTTTCCTAATTAGTATTTTTAACATGCATCCATAAGTATATTTGTGTGGTATTAATATGTGTATTACTTTCAGGAAATTATTTATTTTAGCAAGGGAACAACAATGGTGTTGAAAGCCAAAATAGAAATCACACAGTTCCATGATCCTCTCTGAGCACAAGATGCAATTAAGGTCTTTGGAGTGACCTTCCCTTTGTGTCAACTTGTGCTAAAATGTATGTGACAGTTTTTCTTATGGAAACCTCCATCTATCAATGATTAAAAAGAGGCTGTCAAAGTTATTTATTTAGGTTCACAAGCAGAATTCACAATTCACATAGAGTGCCAAAAGCACATGCAATATCTACTTTATGCATTAGGTTATTTTGTCTCATACAATTATTTCATTTTCTTGCTAAGCATCTTCTGACTACAAAAACTCTAGCTAAGGTTCAAGTTATCACTATTGATTTTAAAGGGGCAGCGTTCATCTTTTCTGAAAGAGACAATAGTTTGTTTTTTGAAGTTGATTTATATAATCTCACTTTGCTTTCAGTATGATTACTACTAAAATACCCAGAAGCCAGCCCAGAAAAGTAGCACCTTTTTAACCTAAGAAACCATAAGTAAGTTTACACATACGATACCATATTTCAGTGTTCTTCACCTGGCCTAACGAAATCTATCCTTTCCATTAAAGCTCTATTTTTAGGGTTTATAACTTGCCTACATATAGTCTTTCATAAAGTGAAGTAGCTTAGGAAGTCTCATATTTGAAGGTTTTCATTTTATTACACTAAAAATCTTGTGAGAACTGAACTACAGAACCACTCAAACAAATAAAAACAAAAAAGTTTCGGAGAAGTGTGTTTCAAAGTGCTAAGTTTCTTCAGTAACTTTGCAAAGTTTTTTTTCATTGTTTTCACTTACCTCTAAAACATAGCCCACAGATGAAGACTATAATTATACTAATGCATTTCAGAATATTACTACTTATCTTGATTCAGATACCTCAGGAAAACAGTCTCAGTATAAATGTAAACTCAATACTACTAAAACAAGAAAACCCACATACTTCAGCTAGAATACTTAACATTAAAATAACTTAAAGAACCACAGGCACTGAAAATACACTTAAATCTCTTAACATTCTTTCAAATCTCTATACATTTTACAAAACACCACATAGGAAAATATTTTAAGAAGTCATAATTTTAGAGAAAATAGCTTTTTTTTTGTTATGATAAGTCTCATCATTTTGTTTGCGGCTTACGTGTGGCTCTGACTAAGCATTTCGGCAGCTAAAGTGACCTCAAGTGTACGCTATACACCCAGTTCAGCTCAGGTCTCCACAAGGATCTCTTGCAAGCTGTAGCTTCTCTATAACTGACCTTTGAACAAAAAAGAAAGAGATAGACTATTAAAGAAACAAGCATCACATTTCTTGTTGTTACTATATTAAGTCACTATAGGAAACATTATTTTCAAACACAAATCCTTGCAGTTAAGATACTCACATCCTCAAGAATACATACCCCTCACACCATGAAGAACCCAGCTCAGGGGTTTGCTGCCCTCAAATACTGACACCCACAGCTGCTGCAGATTCCCACACCTGTGCGAAATCGCGCTCCGCCCCTGGAGCACCTGGCTGGAGCCGAGCAAAGGCCGCGGCGCACCTGGCCCTCCTCTCATCACGGGAACCACCACCACCTGCAGTTGCACCTTCACCCGACTCCCGCAAGTGGAAATAATTTTTTCACCGTGCTTAAAGCCGGGCGGACACGTGCAAAGCTTTTTGTTCCTCAGTGCCAAGTAGGGGGTAATCTCTGAAAGGTACATCGGGCCGTCGAGTGTCTGCCCCACCCTGGCTGTAGGGCACGGCCCCGCCTGCGTCTGCAGAGCCGCGAGGGGCAGTGCAGAGAGGCAGGTGGGTGAGCCGGGGGGGCTGCAGCGCGGGTTTGACCTCACGTTCTTTTTCTCCGGCCCCCGTTTCCCCTCACTGTCTCGCTTTAAGCTGCCGGGGTACAAAGCTGCCGCCGAAGCCCCCCCCCTCGGCGGGCGCCGCTGAGCGCTGACAGGACTGCGGGGCGGGCGGCGCGAGGCGCTGCGCTCGGCGCCGGGGAGCGCAGGCTCGTGCCGGCGCGCGCCGCCCTTGCTCCGGCGGGTCCAAGGGGCGGACGCCGACCTGCGGCCGCGGCCGGAGCGGGGCTGGGTGCAGCCGCTCCCCAGTCGCATAAAACCCGTCCCAGCTCCCTCCCCTCCCCTTCCCCGGAGCGCTCTCGCTGCTGCCGGCCCGTTCTGCCCCGCTCGCCGGCCTGGGAGCCGCTGGAGGTAAGGGGCTGTGCCGCCGCTTCGCCTGTTCGGCTACTCTCAGCCCCTTCCCCCGCCGGCCCTTCTGCTCGCAGGGTTCCGCCCTGGTGCTGGTCTCCCCGTCCCGCTGGCAGGGCCGGGCTCGCCCCGCCGCTTGCTCGCCCCGCCGCTTGCTCGCCCCGCCGCTTGCTCGCCCCGCCGCTTGCTCGCCCCGCCGCTTGCTCGCCCCGCCGCTTGCTCGCCCCGCCGCTTGCTCGCCCCGCCGCTTGCTCGCCCCGCCGCTTGCTCGCCCCGCCGCTTGCTCGCCCCGCCGCTTGCTCGCCCCGCCGCTTGCTCGCCCCGCCGCGCTCTTCTGGCAGGTGCTGAGCTTTTCTGACTTGTGCTGCGTTGGGTATTACTTGGGCAAATTTCATCCAAGTTTCTGGGAGGTTTTTTTGGTCCCTGTACGTTTGGCGTTGTATATAACTTCACTATATATCAGCTTTGGTATCTGGTGTTAGATGTCTGAAAGCTCTGATTCCAAGATAATCTAGTGAATTATAGGTATTTTGTCAGTTGCTTTAGAGTATACTTACTGGACTTTTTGGAGAAAAGCAGTAATGTGAGGACACATCAGAGTTCAAAATATTGCCCCATTGAAATGGGAAAACGCCTTTGGTTATTCTAGTGATGCCTTACTGAGTAGATGGAAAAACCTTAGAGTATAAAGAAGTTTGTATTTATTTTATAGCAGTTCTGTTTTCTTTTGAAAATAGTTCTCATTAGAGATTTTTTGAGACTTGCTCAATTATGAAATTAATCAGGGTGGCTCACTTGGATGCTTGTGGTGTTTCTGTCGTGATTACGGTTCTAGTCACTGCCAGGAGCAGTGCTTGTGTTTTCTTAATGTATCATGAAATTTTAGCGTATCAGTAGTGCTACTGGTACAGAACTACGATCTTTTGGGAGTACTCATTGCAAAAAGGGCTGTTGTGGTCAGCTAGTTCTGCTACAAAGGTTCATGTCAGTTGGTAGGATTGATTACATGATGAGCAGACTTTTCTCGTTAGAAATTTTTCAGTGTTAAAATTAAAAGTTTACTGTAATGAAAACTGCAATCCAGGCATTGCAGTGCATTGAATCAGTTTTGGACTTTGCTTCTGCTTCATAATAAAGAGTGTCTTTTTACTTAAGCAGACTTGACTGTGCACACACAATAAATAGTTCTGAGTTGTTTACCCTAAACAGGTGCATGCCCCGTGGTGAAGAACATTGCACAGAGGCCTGCTTGGTGGTTAAGAGTATTCAAAGAGCAAAATGGAAAAATAAGGAGTTCTTAGAGTTTAGAAATCCTCGTTATGATGTAATTGATTACACCAATGATTAGTGATTATTATGTCACTATCCAAAACCCAAAGGCTGATGAAATGTTTTAGTTGTTTTATTTCCAGTATCTGATTCCAATTTTGTTTGTTATTTAAACATTCCAGTGTACAGCGTAGCTGAACCAAAAACATCACTTCTCTGATCGGCAGGTTTTTTAAATCTTAAATGAATTCAAGGTCATATAAGGAAGACAAAATGAGTGACTTAAAGCCTTGATGTGTGTTCAGTGCCTCTCAGTTTGAGATTTTCGTAGTATTTTTTTAGGTTTCATTGTGTCTTGACTTTACCAGATTTTATATCTTTTGTGTTCAAGCAGTGTAAATAAGAATGAATTCTGTAGGCTTAATTATGGCTAGTTCATTACAGAATCTGTGGTATTTCATAAAAAGGAAGGTCGATCAAAGCTCCTGCAGGTTACATGTGACTTTTGCTTGCATCTGTGGGAAGTCTTGACACAGACTTAAAGTTTATTGCTCTCTATGCTTTCCAAGTTATGTAGGCGATAAACTTGGAGATGACACCACCTTAGTAGACCTTTTGATTCAGGTTGGATTATGTTGGGATCGTTGACTCTTCAAAGGACATAAATGTCTCTCTGTTCAAAAGACAGTTAATGTAAGGAGCTGTTGTCTCTTTACTAGTGTAAGGAAACAGCTTTCTCACATGGAAAACTGTTACTTTCAATTAGAGGTAGGCATGACTTAAGGTATATAAAACTAAGGTTAAAACCTGTCTCTAAGTCAGTAGGATGCAATATTGTAGAAATTAAAGCTTACGTTCTGCAGAAACTGATGGCCCCTTTGTCATGTGTGCCTTACTGTAAGAATAGATGAGTGATGTCCTGAGACCTGATTAAAGCTCTGCTTCAGCAAAGTATTTCACCATTTGAATATGTGTAACTCCACTGAAGGTGACTTAAGTGATACTATTTGTATGCTTTAGGCTTTGGAAGTGGCAAATAATTCATATGCGTAGTTGCATATAGTGCTCAGCAATATTTCATTTCCTGTAGATAACTGTCCTTGTAGCTGTTAGGATATTCGGACACTGTGTTTCAGATGCGATTGTTTTTACTTTAAAGACATCTTCTATGGCTCCAAACACACTTGTATAATGTATTTCTTTTTCAGATAAACTCTGTATATTTACAGGATCCTTGATATATGTGATTTAAAACCAAGTTAGCTAGCTCACATGCATTAATTTTTGTCTAACGTGTTTAAACAGCTATTATGTCATTGATGATTGTTGTCGTTGAAGCCTTTAATTACAGTGAAAGAAAGTGGGAATTTATGTTTTTGCACTCATTTTTAATTTCTACTTGGCAAAAGAGCATCTCATGACACTTTTCTAGCGAGCTTAAAATAGTTTAACAGTTTATGGGGTAAAACAGTAACTTCAAGGAGGTGAAGATTATTCTACTGTACCTTGTGACAGTGTGTAAAGCACAAGTGTTCGAAGTTGCTGATGTTTTCTCTGCCCCATTTTCCAGCTTAGGTGCAACATCAACTATTTTAATTAATATTGTGTCACCAAAAGGTTTTGAGATGGCCAATTGAATTCTGCCAAGATAGAGTCTTTTGATGAAAACATATCTTTATTGATTGTAGAAGAAGAAAATCATTCTTAAAATGAAATCCAGAGAAAAATCATATCCCTCAGAGAAAATTTCTGAGTGGCAGGCTGAGATTAACATCATAAAATTGAATTTGTGCTGCAAACCTTTGATGTAATCAGCAGCTGGGAGATGGTGTTGCCCTTACTGTGCTCCTTCTGATTGTGGTGAATTATTGTGTGGAATGAAATAAGTGTTTCTTGTGTCACTTGTTCAAGAAATACAAACAAGGTATTACTAGGTGGTTCTTGCTAGTTAAAATGGGTTGTATCGATTCCTGGTCCCAGACTCTTGCTCCCTTGGACTGCAAAAGCAGTGTGTTTGCACCCCGGGGGAGATCTGGGTGTCACTCAACAGTGGCTCCTCCGGCCGATTAGGGTGTAGCCCTGACAGGTCTTGAGGGAAGTCCCATTAAATCTTAAATTGGAAGGGCAGTGACAGGCAGGTGGGGTCTCCAAGATGGAGCCACAAAAAGCAAAGTAGAGGAAAACTTGTGGAATACTGAGGGTTGTGTCAGAATATATTAAAACATGAGGAAGTGGGACATACGATGGAAATGATTACTAGAGTATTTAACTTTTTGCCTACTCTGATTAGATATATTAACTAAAGTATTAGAAAGGTAGACATGGTTCTGCTGCTGCACCTGCAGAGAGCAAACTCGGCATCTTAAAGGATCCAGTTATTAGTTCTCTTGTGCAATGTGCTGAATACGAACTAGTTTTTAATTATAGTTTTAAAAATCTCTTGATAAATCTTTGTTTTACTTTTTGCTATTAATTACTTCAAATGTCTTGTTACCTTTGTCTTGTCTTCCTGTGTTTAGTGTCATTTCTCTGGTTGTCATTCCCTTTTCATTTACCTAGCTTCATATATCTCCTTTTTCCTTTTTCTGTTACACACCCTGCCTTCTGCCCTGTAGCCTCTATATCTCCATTCTAGTTCCATTTCCCTGTTAAGCATGTTTCTCAGTATTGTATTTCTCTCTTCTAATTTATTTCATGGCTCACACCTATACGAATGGGTGTGTACCACGCTGGTTCACAAATTACAAAGTATTGTTGACCTGTATTTTCAGATTCATGGACACAGTAGGCTTCCGAATAGCAGCTTATGCAAGTAGCAAATCTGTGAGCAGCATCATGAGCATCAATGTGGTAGGTCTGCAGGCTTACAAAGACAGCACCATGCCAGTTCTGCATCTTTAGATGTTATACTTTAGATACTTTTATCAAGTGTTTTGTAAATACAATGTATTTTATTACTTATGCCTCTTAGATGGACTTGCTATATATTGTAGACAGTGGGTGAATATATTTTTTTAGTTCTGGAAAGGTTTTATCTTTGCTGATTATTACAGAGACTACAACATCCTTAAGGAGAGTACAACATTTGCATCATAAAGTAAATGGAGAAAGTTATGAAAACAGTATAGAATGGATCAGTAGACTGCAAGTCAAAGCTATTTTTAAGGAGAATAATTAGCTTTTTACTAACAGTACAAAAAGTATTGATAGAACTTTTTCTTACTTAAAAATAGAATTTTCTTTCTTAAAATAGAAAATTTTCTTACATAGTCTCTCTTATGATCTATGTCAGATAAAGCCAAAGAATAGACAGACTAGGAGAATGAGATGGGTTAGGAACACACAAACCTTAGGAATTTGTCGTGGAAACTTGCAAGGCTCTGCCTAAAACTTACTTCCTAAAGCTTTATTACGGTGATGAATCTAAAGAGTTGTGTGTGTAGAACTCTTTTACTTGGCCATCAAGAGTATTGAAGCCTGGGCATATACAATTTTGCTAGACTGAAAAGACATATGCTGCTCTTATAAAATTATCAGTAATTGCTCTTAATCATTTTGGCCTGTCTATCCTGTTTTGTTATTGTTTTTTTCCAAATATTTGTATTTTCAGAATGAACAGTTAAATGCTGCTAGTATCTTAACATTTTCAGGACTATAAGCCAATTTGTGTCTTTTTTATGCCCACATTGATTGCCACACATTTAACTGGACTTTGAAACAACTGATCTTGTATTGATAATTTAGGATGCATAGGAAACATGAAATAAGTTTGAATATAAATTCAGGAAAAATGTTCTGACATGTTTACTGTTACCTATAGGGTGATCTTTTGTTGTACAAAGTCTCTTCTAAAAATAAGCTATAAATTCCTATTTGGTAGCTTTTGTTCTGGGCCGTAGCTATGAGAAGAGGGTTTCTGTCACAACCAGTGTTTTATGTGAACTGTTTGATATCAGGTCTCTGGGAAGTTCAGTTCCTAGCTCTAAGGACCTTGATGTATGTGAGAACTGATGGATTCTGAATTCAGTTAAAAATCAAGATATGTATTTTATTTATCAAGAAATGTGGTTCTTATAACTGTAGTTAATAGTTTGATATTGTTCAGGATGTTTTGTGCTGGAAAGCTTCATTTACGCTTTTAAGCAAATTCTGTATGTAAATGCAAAGACCTATAGGGAATATGAGCCACAGACTTCAGCAGGGGCAAAACACAACCCAGATTTTTCTCTTCAAATCACTGTGAGCACATGTGCATGCATTCTTCTAAGACCTAAGCAACTCTTCCGTTCTAACCTATACATTCCCAAACCTCTTGCTCTAGGATTGTAATTTTTATCTTAAGAAAATGCAGCACAGGGATATGTGCCTGTAGTAAAGCAGTAATCATGTGAACAGTGATTGGAAGATCTGAGATGAGCCTAATAGAGAAGCTAACAAATGTTTTTGGTTTTGTTATTTTTTTTAAGGTCAGTAGAGGAGGCAGAGTCAAGATATGCTTACTATATTGGAATTAGTAAACTATATAAAATTTATTTAAAAATATTATTAATAAAATAATTAGGGGAAAGCATGTGTTGATTTATGATGGCACTGTTTCTTTATGGTGTAATCTGACCTTTTTATTCTACTTGGTTCATGACCAGTCCCAGTTAAAAAAAGCTGGGTGATGAGGAAAGCCCTTGCATTAATATGTGCTTAGAAAGGCATTCAAGGTCAGACCTCCTGCTCTCTGGCCCCTTAAAGCTTTTGACTAGACTTTTAAATACCTCATGTCTTCTGTAGAATAAAAGGTGGTGTACTAACCTTTTCAAATTAAACTTTGATACTGTACAAATGGTCTGAAGCTGCTAAACTAGTACAGTCAAAGTCCTTGAAGCTGTGCAAACTGGGATAAGCGTCCAAGTTAAGAGGTTCGTGGGGTGGTTTCAGTGTGGAAAGTGTTCATAAAACTATATACTGGATAGTAAAGATGTGAAAACTTAGTGGTGGGATGAACTGGTGTGATTTTAACGAAGAACAGGGAATTTTTTTTTTTTACAGTTATGAGAGTTCTTTTTGGCAGTGTGATTGTAAGGGCAGGACAGAAGTTTATTAGGTTGTAAGCAGGGAGAAATGGGGAGTAGGACTGAGGAACTTCATTTAAAGTCGAATTATGGGTTAATACTGTGAATCAGACATGCTTGAGTGGGCAGAACTGGAGGAATTTGACATGTACTGATAAGCTACATGCAGCTCAGATATGCCTTGGGCAATATTTGACATTGTAGAAACAGTTTTTAACTTTTTTAAAGGAACAGTCTGATAAATATCTGTTGATTTTATTAAAAAAGTTTGCTCTGGGTGCCATCAGCATCACTAAATAGCTTTGATAAAGCTAAATATTGTCAGACAAAATGTGGATGTGTGCATGTGAGTACGCGGTATTTCTAGGGAAGTCATGGCATTCTCAGAAGCAAAGCTTTCATTCAAAGTACTTATCTTGTGCATCAAAATATCTTAATCCAAAAGAAAAGTTAACCAAGAAGCATGAGAGGAAAAAAGTTAAGGACTGTTAACACAGAAGTTTGTATATCTTCTGTTTTCTTTCTCATATGCCTCAATCGTAATGTATAGGAAAATGTACAAAATGTTCTTTTAACATTTCATTCTGAATTAATTCTCTTATATAACCAATGTTTTGTCTGTAGTAGTAGCTGTTTATTAATTCAGGACACTCATGGAGATCTAAATAAATGTATGCAAATAGATCATCGATATATTAGCAAATTCTATCAATTTATTTAGCTTTTAACTTGTCAATTGTGTGAGTTCTCTGCTACTCATCGCTTGTCAGCAGTACGTCTTCTGCTAAGAATATTGATCTTGATTCTGTGCTGCTTTTATAAGAAAATGTAATTTATTACTTCATATTAAATGCAGTGCAAACCTGAATTCTGCTGCCTTATGGTGTTTTACACTAACTGAACATTCCCATGGCAGAAGTATAAATGACTACATGATATGCAAGAAAATGTGCTTTAAAGACTCAGGATTTGACTTATCAAACCGTTAGCTTGGCAGCCAGTATTTTATAAACCCTGTGAAAATGGTGGATTTTCTTTGCTTAGCTAATGCCTAAAAACATAGTTTGGCTAGAACAACTTTCAGTTCAGGGTATAAACTGGAAAAGGACTTCACCGTTCACCAGTAAGCATAATACTTCACATGACTAGAGATTTAAAAAATAAGTTTTAGAAAAGTAAAATTCTAAAGCTGAGATCAATAACATGTCTCAGTATTTTGCGATATGCCCACAAAGCACTTTAAAATGAAACTAAATATGATTTAGCCTAATAAACTCTTGACTTCAATTAGTTTTCTCTTAATTTCTTTTTCCTCTCTTTGACATTCTGGCTGAGGTTGTACGGCAGGACCTTCATAGTCTGTCACACCAGTCTTTTCAGCTCTTCTCAGTCACTGAGTCCCTCATATTCTGTTCTTGTCAGGAAGCAGGACCATTCCTCTTGCTCTGTGTCATTTAAGGCTTTTAGTAGTAATAATGAAGATACCTCTTGTCTGCGTCCCAGTTTTCAGCTGCTACCATGCTGGATTTAGTGATGATTGGTATTAAAGTTTCTTTAAACATAGCTTAAAAAGCTACTTCTGAGCTCTGTTTTTGTCCTGTGATCTTTTCTGAATTATCACAGGAACCACTCTTCATGTCACTTTGCATTGTTGCTGTATTACTTCGTTTGGCAATTACCTGCTGCCATGCATTTTGTTCTACACAGTTCCTGTCTCTTCTTACAAGATTTCAGCTTTGCTGTTGTGTCTTTTGGCTGACCTCTCCCAGCTGCACTGTTCTACCACCTGTTTAATTTTAAATATCTGTGCTAAGGGCTCTGTTGCTCCCCTTTCTCAAGGACAAATAGGAGCACACCATCTTCGAAAGATCAATTTTGCTTAGAGCAACTGCTCTGAAGGATCTCTTCAATGGTGTTACTCCTGTTTGGATAAAAAGTAGGTGACATACAATATTTTGAAAAGAATAATTAAAATATTTGTTTACTTATGTGACCCTAGACAATGGCACATCTGAGGAGCTTAAAATCTGTTTCTTCTTGTTCACTCATGCTTGGGAATAACATGTTGATATATACAAACATTTTTGATGTTGCTCAATATCTGACAGCTGTCAGTCTGTTGCTTCTATGCTGGTGGTAGTCATAACTGCCTTCAGAACTAAGTTTAGGAGAATTTCAGTTTCCAGTGGAGTCACTTCACAGGCAACAGTCAACTTCATGCCCTTCTCCATCTCTGACAATGGTTGGAAGCAGGTGACAACAGTCTTCTGGTATTTTCTCCAGAAAGCTGAAAGGCAGGGGAGGTAAACGGAAATGCTTCAGAAGCATCTGTACAAGCTTTCTGGAAAAACAAAGGAGAGAAGAACCATCATAGGATACAGGGAAGGAGAGAAGAACCGTCATAGGATACAGGGAAGGAGTGCTGGAGGCTGTTGTATGTTCAAGTTAATAATTTGGGTGTTTTGATACAGCTAACATATATATGGGAATCGTTTGCGTTTGGGCTAAGGTGTGCACTGGTAGCTTAGTGTAGGGCTCTTTCATGTAATGACATTGATGCTGAAGATATTGCTCATCTGTGTCTGTTTTTAGCAATGAACCCTTTCACATAAGTTGACTGAAAGGAGATACAGTTTTTGGATGTGTTACTAGGTCCCCTGAAAAGCCTTAACAGGACATGAATGATTTTTTTTTTAGGTGGATTGGCTGTATAAGTGCCAAATTATTTATAGTCAGATATTGACTGTTTTTTAATTTTGAAGGCCTTGTTGGCAGTACTCTAGAAATATGTTGGATGCTTGTGAACATGGGAATTCAAAGCAAACAATGTGACAGAAGGCTTGTGAGGTAACTGAGAAAGCAGTTTTCTCAAAGTTTTGTTTGAAGCAAAACAGGCACTGAATCCAGCTAGCAGGCAGAGGTGGTTTTAAAAGGAACAGACATCAAAATTAAAACCAAACAAAGCAGAACTTCTTTAATAAGGAGAATTTTAGGATATTTTGTAAGTACTGGTATTGGAACAGACACTGAAATGGTTTTCTGGAAATGTAGTTCATAAAAATCTCTATTGGATTAACTAATGATCATTTTGGACAATTCCATGAAATAATTTTTTGCAGTAGTGACTAGAATCTATTATATGATAAATTTTTTGGACAAGAGACTCATGAGTTGGGCAGCAAAAAGTGTCTGTTCATTCTCCCTGTTTCCCAGCTTGCAACTCTGCCTCTGCATTTCTTTTGGGTCTTATCTCTAGGAGATGCCATTGAATGCTTGATGGTATAGTGCTTTGCTGTCCTGGGCCTCGTTTTTCTCTTCATCCCTGACCCACCACCTGTTCTCTCCTTCCAGCCCTGTTGTCTTTCTCTTGCCTGATTCTTCTAGGAACCACAGTCTCTTTATTGCTCCTGTGCCATCGCCATGTTCCATCAGTTAGCTGCTGAGAATGAGCAGCACTGCTGGTTGGAGGTAATAGGGGAGGTATGGCCTATTCCACCTACCAAAATTAGGAAGACGACAGTGACATGGATCTATCAGAGCTAAGCCAGGCTGTGTGGGGCAGCACGACTCCTGTTGCTGATATTTCCATATTGTGATAGTACTGGTCCCCGGTAGCTCTGGTCCTGTTTGACACTGCCTAGACTTATATAGTGGCACATCACTGTCCTACTGTGTATTTATGTGATTATTGGTAGCTGTCTTAGTGAAAGTGTTAGTGTGATGTTGGAAAAGGCTGGAAAATGTTTCAATGCCTTGTCAACTTTTTTTCAGCAATATTTTGTAGCTCTCCTATTCTGTTGTTGATTAAATTGCCTTTTTAATGTTGTTTTTTCTTACATTTCATGTTACTTAGAATCATGACTTGTTTCTGTTTCCAGGTGCTGACTATGAAGGTATCATTACAGGCTGTGGCAGTGTGGGGGAAAATAGCTCCCTCTCACAGCATCACTGCTATCATGATTACAGATGACCAGCAGACCATAGTTACAGGAAGTCAGGAAGGACAAATATGTCTCTGGGATCTTTCATCAGAATTAAAGGTTCGTGTCCACTGTGCTACAGTCTGCCAAAGAGACAGATTGGAGTTTTATCTTTTATTATTAACAATGGGATTATTGAGACCTGCACTTACTTAGATTAAGTTTTAAAAATAGTGTGGTATTTGTTATAGGATACTTACAAAGCAAAAAGAGTTGAAATGCTTATATGAGCAACCAGTTATTTGAAGACTTTATATAAAGTTTTCAGAGATTATCATGACCTGTGGATTATATTTTGAGATTGTTTACTTGCTGTCATTACTCACAGCACACATACGCAATTATCATGATTCCCATTTTGTCAAGTCTTTTTTTTTCTTTTAAAATTAACTGCTGAGCGTGGCCTGTCATTGAAGGAGAAAAAAATCTATTTCTAAAACCAGAGCGCTCTACCAGATTAACAATGGAAAAACATAGAAAGATGGAAGAAGTAAGATGAAATACATATTTTTTGTATGGTTAAGCTACAAGGCTCCTGGCATATTGTTGCTATTACTTTGACTATTTCAAATGTATTTTTATGAGAATGGAACAGAGTGAAAGCAGTTACAATTTTTTATTGTGTTCCTAGAACTATGATTCTATTCCTCTTGGATTTGACTTCCCCATTTGCGCTCAAATATCTCTTGAAACTTTAGTTTGTGCTTTTATGGGAGTACCTTTTTCCGTTAAGATCTTTGCATGCAGTGAAGCTAATCAAAGGGATTACTTAAACATGTCATATGTAGCACATGCTTAAGAGCTTTGCTATAGCAATTCCCTACTTCATTCTGCCACTTTTGCTGCATGCTGTAGTGAAGAATACCTCTGGTGAAGGCCAGAGGTATTCTGCACGTTGCCTATTTTATAACATTTGATGCTCCATAACTTCTTCAGAAGGTGCAATTTTTAGACTGGTGAGTACAAAGACTGTACTTTATGCAAACTGCATAATCCATCCACATCTTTGTACGTTCCAGAAATGTGACTGAAGAACATAAGAATATAAAGCAGACTGACAATTATTCATTAACGCATCTATAAATAGTATTCTCTAGCTTTCAAATCTCCTTAGTTTATACAGAAAATACTATGTATAAGTTAAACCATTGTATTGTTCTCCTAGATTTCATCTAAAGAAATTCTCTTTGGCCATACTGCTTCTGTAACTTGTTTGGCAAAAGCAAGAGAGTTTGAGAAACAGCCATATGTAGTCAGCGCTACTGAAAATGGGTAGGTAACTGAATATTCAATTACTCATTTCTTAAAACATGAATTGTATGGCAGGTATAGGCCAGATTCTACATTTGGAAAAAGGCTTTTAATTCACTTCTTCTGTAATATGAAAAGGACAGCAGCTACTTAGGGTGATGACTGTGTTGCTTATATACAATAGTCTAACTAAGAGCTTATCTCTTGGGCAACAGAAGGGTTTGGCAGATTCAGATATCCAGTTAATAGTCAGGAGAATGAATTGCTCAGATTCAGCTAGGCCTCATTCAAAGGGAGAATAACAGGCTGTTGGAGGGAATCGGCAGGTTCAGAAGCATTTTAATATCGTAGTGCTTTTTTTCTGTTATTTCCTGGAGCTCAGTCTTGAGAATCAAATCAGTACAAGAGCCTCATATACTCTGATCCAGGTTATGCTTGCTCAGTCAGTATGTATGGAAGCACAGGAAAGACTGCCCTTGAATAAAAAGAATATATGATCTGTGTCTTTGTTTAAATCTGACTTGCTATTTTGGAATCCGTCCTTTTAGAGGCTCCTGATCTTGCAATTTTTCTTCTATCTGCTGTGACTTGGCCCATCGCTTGAGTCAAACTAATTTCTGCAGTTCTGCTAGGTTAGCATTCAGGATTTTTTTTTCTCTCTCTGAATGTTTTGTAATATTTTCAGCTGGGGTCTGAAGCCCATCTGTTCAGGATTTCAGCTGTTGAAAATAGTTAGGGCCAGCTTCTTAATTTCCTTAAGGGTTTTCCTTAAACAATTTTGTCTTGCTGCTTAATGATATTCTCCTCTTGGTTTGGGTTCATCTTTTCCAATTAACAGGACAGCTCTGTTAAAACCTCTTCCCATGAAGAGTTCCTGTCAATTGCCTTTTTTCGAGCTATGTCTTCAGCACCTTAAGGCTACTACTTTCTCACTGAGGAGCTTATTTATTCTTTCCAGCTGCTAGGATCTGTCTGATTCTTTCAATCATGAGTATGTAAGGAAGAGATAACTTGAACAAACTGGTTCAGACTTCTCGATCTTCAAAGGTTAGACTGCCCCACTGGACAGGTAGTGGTAAACAGTGCTGGTTGTTTTGTGCAGAGAGGAGGGTGAGAAGTCTACAGAACTGATTTTTCTATTGGCCTCCTACAATTCTACTCAAGGGTTCAGAGGTGAAACTATTTTCCATTTTAATTCTGAAGTTTTGTTAGTGCTGTACTGTTTCCAGATCATACTGGGAGAAAAAAAATACTGTATTTCCCAAAGGCTGGGCTGAAAAAGCTCTGAGAAACAGATGAGGCTTTTGCTGTAGATGTACCATACACAGAGATGTTCACATCCTAAAGGTTCTGCCTCTGAAGGGATCATCAGGCTTGTTTGGAATGTGTATAAGTAGGACTGAATAGTCGTCTGGCCCCTTTAAATGTTCACTTTTATCAAATTACTGCTGACTTCTCATCTGTATTACATAAGGGCAAAGCAACTATCACTGATCCCTGGAAGGCTGCAACATGAAGTTGAGATAATTACAAGTAGGAAGCCTCATCTTCAGGAGACGCAGGGTTTGTCGAACTGCATTCGAACTTGTAAATCATTAAATTCTGCCATTTTCAAGCTTCCATCTCCTTATATTGAGGGTGGAGGAAAATGTATGGAAGATGATACCTATCTCAATTCAGAATCAAGTGTTTGTATAACTGACTTATCCTAGAAGGATGAGTACGGAACAGTATTTTTGTACTTTTTATATTGAAATCTGTAAGTTAATCTGTAATGATTCAGAAGTTCTCACTGATGTCCTGTGCATGCATATAGCATATGCTGTAGGGAAAAGTTTTATCAACATGTGGTATCGCTTGCTCCTTGTTAGTATGCATGGTAAATTAAGTCCAACATGCGGAAGCCAAATTTATATTCTGGTCTCATTTGTGCATATTTGAATGTATGTATCAAATTTACTGCTTTAGCTGTGTTACTGTAATTGTCGTTCTGATGTAGACAAGGAGAAATTCCCTGCCTTTAAATATTTAACAAATAAAGTAAGCATTCCGGTTAAGTTAAGCCTTTTGGTCCACCAACTCTGATGCTACATTATGTATAGAGTTCTCTACTCTTGCTCAGCTGAAAAATATAAATAAAGTAATATTTTTTTATTTCCATAAAATGTACAAGTGTGTAGATTAAAATGTAAATCACTAAATAGTATTTCTGGTATAATAAAATCTTTTTCCTAATGTGTTCTTGAAGTCTTCATACAGAAAATGTGTTGGAGTGTAAATACAGAAATCATAAAATGATTATTTCTGCAGCTAAAACAGTATTTACTGTTTAAATAAAATCTGGAAGTATCGAAGCTTAACATTCAGATGCTGAGCTATGACAACATACCTCATATAACCTCATTTACACATTTAATTTGATTGTATTTCTGTTGTGCTCTAGTCCCATAGTATGTTGAATAATGTCTAAATGAGGAAAACTGGCTATCGGGTCTTTCTCAGACTTTAACCTTAATTGTATTTAAGTGTAGCTAGACTCTTGCACAGGCATTTAGGTTGTCAAGAGACAAGTGGTGGATCAAGTAACGGATTTCGGGAGCAGCCTCATGGTGGCACTGTTTATTCTTAGCAGAAGTTGCGGTTCCTCTCAAGAACTGAAGGCTGATGCAGCAGAAGATGCGTTATATTTTTCAAAACGTGTGGTTTTAAGTTCAGTGAAATGAATCATTTTCGGGAGGATGTAGTTCCAACGACAGATAGTTACAGTGACACGTTGACGAGCCATAATGGCAGTATACCTACAATTTGTTGTAGACCAGAGTTGGCCTTAAAGTCAGGTTTGCTGCATGGCAGCAGGGTGTAATTACCAAAACAAAAAGAAACAGATACTGTATGTCATCCACTGCTAATGACCACAACATTTTCTTACCCAGTAATCTGTAACAAAAAGCCACATAAACTACCAGACTGCAGTTAAGTACAGCATGAAAGAAAAACTTGGTGTCACAAAATTATTCCAGCCAATTGAGTGGAAATGACAGAGAATAATATAAAGTTATCTTTGGCAGGGAGATGTGTGTTTGGAATGTCACTAGTGGACAGTGCATTGAGAACGCAAAGCTTCCTTATAGGCATACAGCAATCTATGTAAGTACAGCAACTTTCCGTGGAATATATCTGTTCATTACAAGAAGAGTTTTGCTTTATTAATATGGTATTTTCAGAAACATACGATTTTAAATGCATAAGTCAGAGCATACTTAGTAGGAGGAAAAAACGGGTTGTAATATAAGTGGTTTTATGTTATTTTTCCTTTTTTGACTTTCTTCTAAGAAAATAACTGAGACTTCTATGTTCCTCTGAACTTAATCAAATCAAACTGATTCTTTTAAGCTGCAAGTGTCTGGATTGTAGTATCAATTAACTTGTTGTAAAGATCAGGCACTGAGTAACAAAGTGAAAACTGTCTTAATCTTTACTCTTGTCCTGTGTTAAACTTGAAGCTTCTGTGCAATTTTAAATTGACTTTTTGATGACATGTTTTAGAAGCGCAGGCAATCTAGCCAGAAGTTGAGAGACAGTCTGCTGAAGATCTTAGTTTTAAACATTTGAAAGGTTTTGATGCCTGACTGCTCTGCCCCACTTCCAATATGAAAATATTTTCATTCATCACAGAACTCAGGACAGATCACTTATTTTCAGAGGCAAAATTGCTTTAAATATTACTGCAGATAATTTCAAGTGTCTGCTTTGAATTCTGTCCAGGTACACAAAGTATCTAGATGTTGGAGTGTGAGGATGTGTTTGAAATACATCTGTGTATATGATTGAGGAGCCCAGCACATACGGATTTGATTCAGAGATGGCTTATTTCTGGATGTATTAGTAGAAGAGGAGCTTAGGGCTCCTAGGTTAATTAAAATGCTGCTGTTCTTCAGTGAGGAAGTCTAGGGTGGAACTAAGCCTCCAAATGATGGGAGTGTGAGACCTCATGCTATTCAAACTATGGCCAAATTCAGAATTCAAATGTTTTAAAGCTTGCAGAAAAAACACTGTTTTTCATGACACTGTTTTCATTGACATGATGAATTCACACACGGTTGTTAATGATAAAGGGAAGAGAAAAAGGTTGGGTAAATTACCAAATAAAACCAGAAGAATAACTTGTTAATATATGCTTTTACATGTATATGTGTGTATGTATACATAAAAGCATAGATTTTTAAAAGTTGCTGTTCTATAACTTTTATTTGTATAGATTTAAAGTCTATATGTTCTTTCTACATATGTATGTATATACACACAATGCAATGCCTCAATTATAATGTCATAGAGCTGCAGTATGATCTGCTTTGTGGTATTGCTTAATTAGATTTTAATAGTTAAAGTTATGGAGGAGTTCTGCAGAGTAGACAGATCTGCATTGTGAAGATCAGAGTCGGAATCTTCATTCTTATTCTTCAGGGAGGAGAAACAAATACTTTTAGCAAATTGTTACTACTCTATTAGGAGAAGTGGGCTAAGTCTAATTTTGGCTAGTGATTTTTGTTCTGTAACTTGGGCAAGATGACTAAAGGAAAATAGGAACATCTAACAGGAAAATTTTCTTAGGACAAAGAATAGATGTTGCTAGGAGGGGAAACTATTCTTAAAATGCAACCTTCGGATATTTTTAACAAATGGATTTTTTTTGTGAGGATTTTTTTTGAGTTGAGATCTTCCTGGTGTGGTGGGGTTTTTTTATTTTGTTGTAGGTTTTGTTTTTCTTGTCCCATGGGGAATGATTGCTTGTGGTGTAGTAGCACCTGAGAGTTTTAACTTTCTGCAGAATGTTATTGTCTGAGAGGTTTAGTGCATGCTGATTTTGATAGCATCACCATTTAAAATTATTGCTTTTTTTAGCTAATGTTTTAGTAGGTTTTAATTAAATTACTAACCTACCTGGTCATTACTAACCTTTTGTTCAGCATAGATGATTCAGCTATAAATGGCAGATGTCAAGCAGTGCAAACTGAATATTTGCTATTTGAAATGAAGTTTAACACCAGGGTCAACTCTTAACTATTTGTGGATCTTAACTGGTGTGGGATTTTCTCAGTTGGACTGACTATACAAATCTTCCAGTTCAAGCCTAATTTAACAGTAACAGTAATTACAAATGGTTCCTACTGCTAAGCATTTCTGCCTCTGATCATTCATAATATCTGTGGTAATACTTATCCCATTCCCAGTTATTTATGCTTCTTTTGTTTTCAGGCTTCAAATAGTTAACTGATAGACCAAGAATTATTAACTAAGCAAATCTGAATGTACAGAGAACTTGTAGTACATGAGGTGTGATGTTGTGGGTCCGTCTGCTGTTTTCCTCTGACTACGTGATTGTTCCCTTTATTTAAGGATACTATTTATTTGTAAATTCCATTTGAGGTGGCTGCTTATGCATTTATAGTAATTATGTACAATTACAGATAGATATTACATAATGCAGATGTCCTTGCACACATAAAATACCTAGTAAAAAAGAAATCTTCATAGTCACTCTACGCCTCTGACATCTCTGTTCCTTAGTACTTTCTTATCTGTCTGTTTTTTCTTTACGTGAGTGTTGAGAAAGTGCTCAGAAGATTTGTTCTAAGGCGTTTAGTGTTATAATGAAGAACATCTCATGGAGTAGAAATTCTTCCTGGAAAATAATGGAAAATTCTTTTTGAGTCTTCTGCATTTTCATCTGATTTCTTCATCTTTATGTACCTCTTGATAACTGGAGCTTTATCAAATGTTTGGAGAGACATGAGGCCTCAGAGAAACAAGTCTCAAACTGTTTAGCAATTTATAACAAAAATTAACATTGATTACTTCCAAAAAGTCTAGTATTTAGGCAAGGCAGATACTGCTTTCAGTACAAGGCATCTCTTACTGAGCTGTATGCCTATATTAAATTGTTATAAATGTATGTGAAGTGCTTGTCGCTAGTTAAGTTGTGTATGGTCTCACATATGCAGTAGATGTTTAGTAATGCTATGAGTGTTGATTACAGTTCTAAGTATGACATGTTTAATGTGAAAAATGTGTGTGCATATTTGTGTAGGTCTGTATGCTACTAACTCTTTTCTTCCCATGTGTACAGTATTACCATTGCT
This sequence comes from Tauraco erythrolophus, assembly GCF_009769465.1. Lineage (NCBI taxonomy): Eukaryota > Metazoa > Chordata > Aves > Musophagiformes > Musophagidae > Tauraco > Tauraco erythrolophus. Next base: position 14,427,127 of record NC_141478.1, on the reverse strand, counting down.
CGTTCCGAATGACAGGCGAAGGCTGGCTTCTTTGTTGTGGAGAATATCAAGATGTTCTTATTATAGATGCAAAGTCTTTGGATGTTCTTCACGCTTTATCTTCATCTCAGTCTTCTGATTGGATAAATTGCATGTGTATTGTACACTCTGCAAGAATTCAAGGTATACATTTAGATGCGTTTAGCCCAAATAAATAATAAAATATTTCTGTATAGATAGTACAGTCTTACTAGATTTAATATCTATCATGTTTTTTAGAGCTGTTACATGCAAGATGTTAACATTTCATTGACAACACCTAAGAAGGTGTTTTTAGTACTCCGAACATTGATCATGTTTCATTTAATAAGTTTCTTACAGAGAAGACAAGCAGCCTCTACACTGGTTGTAAGCAACTTATTTCTTGGATACAAGTACAGATTAATTTTGTAATACCAGGGAAATTAAAGGCACAAAACCACTATTCTATATCTGATTCTATATTCTGTAGATAACATTGTATAACTGATTGGACAAAATAAGTATTTGCTATTTGCTTGCATACTTCGTATTTCTGTATGCCAATTAGTTATTTTTGTGTAAAATTAGTATTTCATCTAAATGGTGTCTTGCAGAATCCTTTTCATGCTATACAGAACACCAGTGTCTGTCTTATCTATGCCAAGGTTCTCTTTCGGCGTTAGGCACTGTTTGAACATGATTTCAAGTTGACTGTCTCACTGTTAACTCTTTACAGAAGACTCTTTGGTTGCAGTGTCTGTAACTGGAGTTCTTAAAGTGTGGGACCTGTCTTCGTCTCTGAATTGCGTACAGGTTAGTTTGTATGAGGTGTGAAACAGCGGTTTGAACGATAACATGGATGTAGTAATATTCTCAAGTAAAGGATACACTGAAGCAGAATATGAATAAATAAAAATCTTCTGGATATACATGTAACATTGATTAGTTTTGTCACAAGACTCTAAGCATACCCTCGTATTGTTATTTAAGATTAGTTGGGCTGTTGGAGAGCTCTTGCCTTGACAAATGCAATGTCTTTTGCCCAGGCTTCCTGTCTTTCCATGTTCCACGATGCTGAAGTTGTAATGCTTTCCTTCTGTCCTGACACTGTCACTCCATTCTTTGAAGCCCTTCACTCCTTCCTTCAAACACAAAGCTCTTCAAAATCAGACTTCGTACTCCCTCTTCACCCTTGTTACTTGCTTCAAAATGGTCCTTTAGACTTTGTTTTCCTCTGCCTCCCACAATGCTGTCTTCACTTGGAAAAGACTCTTGCTGTGTCAAGTACCCTATTTCTTCATTTTCAAACTTGCTTATTCTGTGCAACTTTCCTGAGTTAATATTCTCAGCAAGTGTCGCTTGACATGCACAAGTTAGAATTGGAATGCAATGTTTTGTGTTTGAACTAAAGTCGGGGAGCTAGATTCACAAAGGGGCCTCAGTATCACAGCGAAGTACTGTGAATTGTCAATGGAAATGGCAAAATGTCAAGAGTCTTCTCTGAACATCCATAATACATTACTGCCTTACTGGACAAACTGCAGAGCATGCCGCAGCACTACTTGATAACGGGTAGAATCAGACCCCTCAGGAGACTGTCAAGTTTGATACCATACTGATGTTTTTGTGATGTGTTTTTTGGTTTATCTGCAATGGGTTTTTTGGGGGGCAGGGTGTTTTTTCAATGTTCCTAGGGGAAAAAATGCTGTCACACTGTAGAAATTCTGGTGACTGTAACAACTGATTACAGATATTAGAGAAGCATATGTGGTATGATGCCATCCTTTTACTGCCTGGGGCCACCTTCCGTGAAGGGAGGAGCGCAGAGTTAGTAACAATCTGGCTACTTCATATGTTAAAGAACAGTATTTTAATAAACATTATTAGAATTAATTGGAGTGGCAAGGTGCAAGTGGCAAGGGAATTGTTTGCAGTTTGATAGCCATGATTCCATGACCAGCATACCCCTTTTTGAGAGGTTTTGATGCTGATGGTGTCTTTCAAAACAGAAAACATCAGTTATCAGTGATTTAATCAGTAATTTAAAAAAGTAATTCTAATATAATAATAATTTGAGCATGATGGCCTTGATAAGTCTGATATGCACACAAAAAGGCTGAAAATGTGTATTTAATTTTTTTAAACCATCCATACATTCAGCAACACAAAGCTTCTTTTTTGCCTGAAGAATACTTAGCAGTTGTTCATTACAGCAGATGCTATCTATGACCTGCCTTTAGTCCTTCTCCATATTCATTATCACTTCTTTAAGTGTGATCAAGGTCTGAGCCATGCTGAATGTCTTGTTTACATGGTACTTGTGAACTCTGCTGTCTTCCTATCTGACTTTTAATTAAGAATTATATGTCACTTTGCATTTTGAAAGTGTATGTTAACGAAATTATTTCCAGTGATTTGTTTCTATGCTAAAAGTAAAAGCTCAGATACCTAGAATAACTCTTAGGGCTTTTTTCTCTGTGCTGTAAAGGAGAGACAAAGTGTGTGTGAGAAGGAATCAAAATCTCTGGAGTGTATAAATTGTCAAGCAGTACGGTTTTGTACTTACACAGAAAGGCTCCTTCTAGTTGTGTCCTCCACATGCTGGCAGGTATGTTATTGAGCATTTTACTTTCTTTTTGATTTTGCTAATAATTTTGAAAAGCTAATGTGACTTTTACATACAAATAACTGTTTTTCTCCACAGCTGGAAGAAGTGTTCACTAATTGCCAGATATAATAGTGCACTATATCCCTTCTCTGCTTATCTTTACTGCCTGACTGAGATAAAGTGTTTGGTTTTTATTAATGAATTTCTGCTTTAAAAGTTTAACAAGAAATTGGCTGACTAGAACGGGGATTGCTTTTAAGTATCAGAGCACCGGGTGCATTATAGTCCCCTTCACAGTGCATTTCAAAAGGAGACAAAGATTCACAAAAACTGTTTAAGTATGACAGAAGTAATCACAGTTGGCAAGTCCTTGGTAACCCAGGGCCTTTGTTCTATCAGGGCCAATAGCCTGGGTTCTGCTAATAGAAGCCAGCAAAGTTAAAGACCTCAGACTATATCACTTTTTCTTGTAGCAGTAGGAAAAAAAATGCATCGTGTAGTTACTGAAACTGTTATCATTTTATTTTAAATTTGAGTTAAACTGAACTTTATTGTAAAAATTCTGTATTACTTTTTCCCCAGTGTTATGACATTCCTCTTAAAATAATCCTGAGCTCTTAGTGCAACATATGTACCTGACTCAAACACCACTGCTGCTGTTGGAAGAGGGTGGTGGTGGAAATTTCACATGCACTTGAGTCAACTTTGAATAATACAGTTTTAGGGTATCCTTGAGATTTCTTTTGATCTATTTAAAAAAAGTCTCTACAAAAGCATTTATAAAGAAATTCCGTGTATAGAATGGATAGGCTTTTCATGGAAAAAAAAAAATCCATGTAACATGCACTGTTTTCTATTAATTTCTATGATGTTTTTCCGCAACAGGAGTTTCTTGCAATATCTCCTTTCCACATTAGAATACTTATATTTCACTGCTTAAAGTAGTGTTAGATATGTAAGTCATGTTGGATTTTCAACTTTTATAGTTCAATGAACATATAGCTTTAAAATAAAGGATGATGATGATCTTACTACTTAATTGGAAAGGTTTGTGAATATGTAGTATCGGAGAGATTCACATATGTGTTTAGAGGGGCTCCTTAACTCATTTGTGCAGTAACGAAAATAAAGAGCTAATTTGCTAGAAGTTAGCTAATGAATAAAAATTAGCTATGAATAATACTAGAAATTCTCGTTCTGAAAACTGTTTCCTCACACTGCTGGAATAAATTATAAAAACGTAGCTATGAATACTCTCTTTGTGAGCCCACTAAGAACATGAACAAGCAGAGAGTATCCTAGGTTGCCCTAGTCATGTCCTGTTTCAGCTTAAAATGGGAAAGTCAAAGGAAGCAAACAAGTAATATATTTTTTTACCAGCTCTATAAATGGAATAGAGAAGAAATCTTGCAAGCAAAGAGGATTGTATGTTCTTTGCTTTCAATTAATTTGCAAAAAAGAAAAATATCTCTCTATCCCCAAAGAGAAAAAAAATCTGCTTTAAGATACGTGCTGTGATTACGCCAGCAGGTTGTCTTTTAAAGAACAGGCAGAAGCATTTATAGCTTCTATCAACGTTTTAAATATTATATTTATGTACTAAATTAATTACCTACCTCTAAGAAATTAATAGTCCAGTAAATATTCAAAATTAATGCAAGACAAAACAAAGTAAATCCCATCAAAAATCCCTTAATGTAACAGAAGGCTCTAATGCTGCTTTTTTTGTTGTTGTCAGTTTCTTTATCTTCAAAGTATATTCTGACTTTGCAGTAGTTTGACAGAATGAAAACTGCTTTGGCTTTAAAAGAGGTAGCCAAACTACAAAGAGTAAAGCTAACATTCTACTTACTGATCCATTGCCCCAAACCAGCTGAAATTAAAGTGAATGTGCCAATGCTGTTTGTTTATATTTTGTTGTGTTTTTTTTTTTTCCTGAGCTTAGGTCTATGATTATTGTGATTTCTCCTTGCTTTGTACTGAATTCTGTAAAAACGGTCAGTGCTTTGCTGGTGGAGAAGTACTAGCGGCTTACAGGCTTATCATCTGGACAGAAGATGGCCACAGTTACATCTACCAGCTGCTAAACAGGTGGGCTCAGATGGGAAATTCACACAAAAAGTTCAGGTACAAGTTGAACTTTGGGATTTTTATTATGGAAAATCTCTGCATGTTGCAAGTGATCAAAAACCAGAACAAAACCACTTTGGCACTCAAAGATTTACCCTGAGTTTGACAGCCCTCAGTCTTTGTTTGACACAGCAGGGGACCCAGGAATAAGATTAGCCATGTAGAACTTGGGCAGCTGGTGCTGTGATTTCAAAAGTCGCTTGTAATTACTTATTCAGTAACTTAGAATTGAACTTGTGAATCTTGGATATTACTGTTCTGCTTTGTAAAAAAAACCCCACTTCCTAAAGCTTTTAATTTTTTTTTTCCAAATTATGCAGCGGGCTTTCTAAAAGCACATATCCTGCAGATGGGAAGGTGCTGAAAGAAACTGTTTATCCTCAGATACTCTGCTTTACTGGTGTGGAGGAAAATAAGGTAAATTCATAAAGGTTTACAGTAAGCTTCAAAAGTTCATTCATTACTTGTTTGCAATTGCCTCAATGATCCCTAAAAAATTATTGATTTCATCAACAAATTTAATTGTTCTATGAAAACAATGAGTAAGACTTATTCCTTATTTGTACTTACAAACTTGTAGATACTCATACTATATTTTTGTCTTGAATTCTGGCAATATTTACTTTTTTTCACAGGGGAAAATAATTCCTGTATTTTCAGCTATAGATAGGCTAATTGTTTGTGATTGATTTTTTTTTTCTAGTTTTGGCAAAAAAGAGAGCTTTTCTTGAGTTAAGGGTGGTCTTTAGAAGATTTTACTTTCAAATCTGTAAAAAAAAAAAAAAAAAACCCAAACAAAAAACCACCAGTAAAAAAAATCAAAACAAAAAGCCAAAAAAAAAACCCCACCAACAGAAAACAAACCCCAAAATCACAAACAAGAAAGCCAACCCGCAAGCAAAATGTAAGCAAGTTGCTTAGTTCTTGTTTTGTTAAGAAACGTATGCATGTTTCAGTGTAGCTACATAAATAAATTGCTTGTTTCCTGTGTATATCCATCCTAAAGAGAAAGGGTTTGAATCTGTGACACTTTATCCAGAATACTGTTATCTTGAGCCTTCAGAGGCATAATCACATGCTTAACTTTCTTACACTGTGGGCAGACTGACAGCACCCACAGTGCATAAAATTTGACACAACTTTCTTCCGAACCATGGTCTCTGCTTGAAGAAGCCTCTATGGTTAAGACAAGAGGAAGCTAGAAAAGTAGGTGAACTTTATACTTCTGATTGAGAATTCACGTTTAGCAAAGTGCATCACACCAATTTCAAATTTAAGTTGCTTCTTAGAGTAGCTCAAGTGGACTCAGCTATGTTGGAAAACCTGAGACTTGACTCACTTTGAGTGCTTTGTGTGATCACAAAGAAACAGAAAGTAAATCAGTTGATTTAAAAGGTAGGATAATTAATCAGAATTAGGAAGTAGGAAAGAGGAAAAAAAAAAAAATCTGTGGCAAGGATTCTTATTTTGGTCAAAATTGAACCAAAACAAATATAACAGATTTTTCTGTGTAGCTTTGGTTCTGGTTTCATTGCTAAGTGTTATTGCTAATACTGTTTATGAAATAGTAATTATCGGAAGATGCGGATTTAATTCCTGCCTGCAGTTGCATTAGTTTGATGTGCATTTGCATTAGAACTCAAGCAGGTCTTTCAACAGTTTCTGAAGATACGTGAGGGAGACATATTTTCCTTTGTACCTGACTGGAAACACTGTCAAATATATACCTATGTGAAATTTTCTACTATTCTTTTTTCTTTCTGTTGACAACTATAGGCTCTTAGAAAGCATTTTTGTCGCATACTCTTGTGAAGCCTGACAGATTTAATTTTCAGTTGAAGGGCAAAGCACAAGCCATTCAGCTTTCCCCCCAAACACTGTGATCTAAAAGCAGATAAGGTAACTGCTGAAGGATGCCAAAAGGTCAGATATCGTGAGGGAAAAGAAATAGCCAAAATAGATGGCTTAGCAAATAATAGGGTTCAAGTGGTGGTAGGAAGCTCATGTATGGTTCCCTCAGAACATATGCATTTTTAAAGTAAGGTCCCCTGCTCTTTTCTAATATTTTTCCTTTAATATTTACCTTGCTACCTGAAAAATTTTAATAGCAGATTTGTGAGACAGCAAAACTGCCTATGTGATGATCTGTTTTGATCTCCATTGTTAGATTATAAAATGAACCACATTTCAGTGCAGTTGCTTATTGTGGAATTTACTATCAAACTGCAGTGTTGTAAATAAAATCTATCCAAAGTATGGGGATGTTGTTATAATGTCTTAAAGGAGCAGAGTCAAAACGTCTACACTGTCTAAACAAAGGTGATGGGTGGAACAAAACAGTTCATGCTGATGAGCTTTCATCCACACTATCTACAGTCCAGGGTGTGCTTTTGGGGTGTTTTGGTGTGGGTTTTTGTGTGCTCTTGCACATGTCTCCCAGTTTACCTTAATGCAAAAAGAATCCTGATTTGGTGCTCCAGGACAGCTTCACAACACAAGCCTAAGCATTCTCTTCCAAAGCACACGCCTGGTGTAAACTCAAACGTACTAATGTAGGCATACCTGGAGATTCCCAATTTTTTTGACTTTTGCAGGGGTTTTGAGTAATTAGAAGTTTACCCTTAGACACCTTACCTGTTTTTAATGGTTTAATACTTGAGAATGAAGCTTATGTAACAACTAAACAGGATGTTCTAGACAAGTCACCAGTAGATTACCACGTAGTTTGAGTGTTACTGATGTGGTGATACAGAATTATCTGTGGTGTTATGCCTACAGGCAAAGAAAACCTACAGGCTTCTAGTCTTCATGGGAGTATAAAAACATGATGTTTGTTTGAGATAAATATACTGCAATAAGTTTTAGCGTTAACTAAATGAAACTAGGTAGATGTCAGTAAGTCTGTTTGTCAATATTATCCCTCTGTAATATCTAACTTTTTCCAGGTGACTGAATGATGGTGTTACAGATGATTACCTATCTACGTAAAAGCATAATTCTTACCTTTCATTATTTGTAGTAAGTTATCATAACTGAAGCTTTACTGAATTTGGTTTGATGTGAAGATTATGAATGTTTCACTGCTGTTTTTTCGGCCTGATCTTGGTGCTTATGCTGCCATTTTTTTTATACACCAGTGATACTATTGGTAGATTGTCCATTTAGAGACAGTAAACCTAGAGAAGCCTCCCAGTCAGCTTCCCCCTTTGGGATGCAGGTTTAGCCAAGGATACTGGCAAAGCAGAGGGGACGTTTGAAGGGCTTGCACCATGCAGAGTAGACATGATCCGCGCAGAATTTAGTCACAGGTGAAGATTCAACCATTATTTGTTTTATATTTCAATAGCTTTTGATGTAAAAAAACTTTGAATTGGCAATTAATTGTTAAATTGTTTTATCAGCTCTTTTGTATCAGAACATTGATTTACTGTTATTTTTGGCAGTTTTCTCCTTTCGTCATGGGCTTCATGAATGAAAGAAAGGAGCCTTTCTATAAGATTCTTTTTTCTGGTGAAGCCTCAGGAAGGATCACTTTGTGGCATGTTCCTGATGTCCTTGTGTCAACACTTGATGGTTCTCCAAGAGGTTTGGCAATTCTGTGCTCTTGATACGGTCTTATTAATTATGTCTTTAAGTCAATTTTTATGAAAACTTAAATTATCATTAAGATATTTTCACATATAAAGTGATGCTCATTCATTCATTGTGTGGTGATTGCCTGTAGTTAGAAGGAGCAAGACACTAAGATGAGTGTGTGGAAATTCTTCATGGAACTGAACAAGTAAATGTTCCTATTTCCTTATCATCTGCCCATAAATGCTTCTTTACCAGATTTCCTTAGTTGGTCCTGCTTATGGTTGTTCATAGGGAAATATAAAAGAAAGGATTTCATGAGATGTGATCTAGTGTTGGAATAGCAACTGTTGACTTTCCATCACTAGGCTGCAGAAAGAATGCTAGGGGAAGTGATGAAGAGATGAAAATATATATTTTGCTTTGCTTGGATTTTTATTTTGGTTTGAATAGAAAAAAAATAAATCTGTGACTCTCTTCCTCTACTCTCTAGAGATCCCAATTACAGCAACGTGGACTCTTCAGGATAATTTCGATAAATACCATTTGATGTCAGAGGGCATTATTGATCATCTTTGTGCATCTAAAGATGGAATCGGAAGTGCAGTTGTCAGTTCCTCTGTATATATACCCAGTCTTGATAAGCTCGTGTGTGGGTGTGAAAATGGGAAAATTCTTGTAACACAAGGTTTAAAAACTGCAAGAGCAAGACTTTTAGAAAACAGATCTTTGCTGAAAGGTAAGCTTTAACAGTTTTGTCCAAATTCATCTCAACAAAGCATAGAAGACTACATATTTCTGACGTTCTGTCCCGCGATTGCTGTAAAAATTTTCTGAACAATTGGAGTGAGGGTCAGGGATTGAATGGGGAGATGGAAGATTTTGATCTTCTTTCTCCCTCTGTAGCTCATCTGTCAGATCACAGCTTAGTACTGCCAAGATGCTTTGCACTGTTAGGAGTCCTGGAATGACTGTGACTAAGTCACTTAGAAGTGAGACATGGGGTGTCATGGTGTGGACAGTACTCATCTTTGTCTTTTTCCCCCCTAAAAGATCATTCTGCTGAAGGAATAAAAAGAGTACATCTCAGTAGGTGGAGCTGAGTGCAGGACCTTTGTTCTCCCTTTTAGGAACGTGTCCAAAATTCTTTGATCTCATGTAGAAGATTGTTATATTAATCTTTTGAATCTCCTGACTTTTAGCAAATGTACTGTAAAATATAGAATCTCTATTCTTAAAGAACAGTAATAATTTATGTACCATCTTGTTTCAGATAATCTGCCTTATAAGGTTTTGGACGGTCATAGTAGCAGAGTCACTTGTTTACTATATCCACATGATAGATCGGTAAGATTTGATCCAAGCTGGCTGTTATCAGGGAGCCAGGATTCTATTGTGATCTGCTGGGATATATTTACTGGAGGCATCTTACACCAATTTAGTCTGCAATCTGGTCCAGTGGTGGAGCTCTTGCGATCTCCAGAAAATTACAGAGTAAGTAAGAGCATAATAAATGATGTCTCAAAAAAAGATACCTCTATATATACATGTGTATATATACATTTACATCTATATATATGAGAGAGAAAACTAACTGGCAATGCTTTTATCCTGCAGCACTTCAATCTTAACTTACATTCATTTAATTGTCTTGTTTGAAAGTGGCTTTTAATTTCAGGGGGTTGATTTCTTGTTAGTTTGTAATTGCAGTGATTCAGAAATGATCCTAAACCAGTGGCATATTAAACTGAAGCTCTTAACATTCTATTCATCATTTATTATATCATGATTGCTAATCTGTGCATTAATCTGATTGTCCTAACTTCTGAAGCTAACAAGTGTAATCGGTAAGTTTAGGAGTTTGAACATAGTAAGGAAAGATTTGGACCAATAGTATTTGTATCTAAATGTGTATGCTTGATTTTGGTTCCTGGCACATCCTTGTGGTCCTTTGCATGTATACTTTTGTGTTTTAAGAGATTTAGAATAATTTTGTATGTTTCTCAAAATGAATTTTGAACTAAAAAATTAGAAGATGTGCTGTACTGAACACTCTGAAATTTTGTTGAACAAACCCTGTCCCCATTGTATTCTGTGGAGCTGGGATTTCGTCTTTTTCCCTCTTAAAAAGCGTGTGAAGACACGTTTGATGCTTATGGCTGACTCGGAGTTCACTGAAGTGCCAACATTAAGTAATCCAAAAGATGTTTTGCAATGGCATAATTTTTTAATGCTTGTAAGGTTCTCTTTAGCCCTTTTTCTGGAAAGTAGGTAGGATTTAATGCCTACTTGGATGGTGTTTCAGCTCTCTTTACAGGGCTGAATTTTTCTATAGGGTGAATTCCTCCATGTTTCAGCAAAAATTAGTTGCAGGAAGGGGAAGGCTTTGCAGAATTACATCCATACAGTGTGAAATGAAATTGTAACATAACCAACTTTTTATTAGAAATACATTGCCTTGACTTTGGTGTCATAAGACCTAACATAATTTTGTATCACATGAACAGCAATTTGGTTTGAGGTAACTTTTTCTAAAACAACTGCTGTATATTTTGTTATATAATCTCTGCTTTGATAGGCTAAGTATTGTGAATAAAGGGTATTTAAATTATTATTTTTTTTAAATTGAAAAATCAGAGGAGATGGTATGTTTTCCTGTTCAGGAGGTCAGTTGTACAGTTAGCCTGTGAAAAAGTTGGAGATGTAGGCTGAAATAAAACATCATTTGCTAAAATGTTCTGGGCAAAAACACTGGATAACTTTTACTAGGCTTGTTAAAATGATGTGGTTATGATACTGGTTACAGTGTTGCAACTGAAGTTTTCCTTTTTGCAGTTAAAAGATCACAGCATCGTGTGCTGTGTGTGCAGTGATCACTCGGTAGCAGTTCTACACCTTCAGAAGAGAGTGTGTCTCTTACATGCCAGAAAGCATCTGTTTCCTGTGAAGAAGATAAAATTTGACCCTGTTGAAAATCTGCTAATTGTTGGATGTGAAGATGATTCAGTTTATATTTGGGAAATAGAAACAGGTAATAACACAGAGAACTCTTGTTCACTTTCCTTAAGTTTTGTTTGTCTGTGATGTGGTGTTATACAAACCTAACTTATAGAACATCAAAGCAGAACTACTAACACATAGAATATATTAGAGTTTAAACATTTATATAAACAAGTAAGAAATAAAATTTTCGTATGGTTCAAGATAAGCTATTGTATTTTTTTAGTGATGTAGGTCAGATCCTGACATTTGGATGGTTAGCTGGCATTGCAGTGAATTAAGTGGAGTATTTCTGGAAGCTATAAATAAAATGTAAGTTATTCTCTTCAGTTATTAAAATGAATGAAACTTTCAGTCCTAAAAATCCCAAGTTACAGCATGAAGTTTTGCTTTCTGCAGCAAAATCATAATCTGAGAAACCTTTTGGGTTAATTGATAATCAGTTTATAGTGGAAGATAATACACAACTGTGTAGTCAGGAAAACTAAAGCTGAGCATTTCAGTTAAACTGTAGATTCCCAGGTGATTTGAGCATGTCATGCTGATCCACAAGGGTAATAAATGTAGGTATTTGAACTTTGACAGGCAGAAGTATCAGAAGCTATAATAGTACTAGACACTACAATACTGTGTTTCCATGCAATTCAGAGCTATGTGTCCTGGTGGGGGGGATAATGAATCTAGAACCACTGATACATGCACAGCATATTAATAGCATATGAAAATGTAGTTTTACTAATGTAACACTGAGATCAGTATTTACTTGACAAGTTATTGCAACACACTGTCTAGGCCATCTGCTTTGGACAAAAGAAGTTGCTTGTCTTAAAGCACAAAATATCTGTGTTTAATGAAGGACTTGGCAAAATGAGTACAGCATAAATTACAAGCCTGTTGTGTTAGTAAGCTATTTAATATCATTAAGCTACTGGCATAGTAAATGCTTTCTGGTACTTACTCTTTTCCCAAATGTACTGAGTTACTTAAAATAAAAAGGCTTAGAATAAAATTTAATTGAATTAACAATTATAATCAGTTAAAACCCCTGATTTTTACACTGGTGTGTTTTTCCTACAGCTACTCAAAAATATGAAGTTCTCTTACAAAGTTCTCATATTTTTGCTTTGTATTTTGAGATTTCAAGATTCTTTTACATCTTCTAGTTCAAAAACATCAATAAACCATAAAAAAAAGTGTGACCTTAGGAGACAAAAGTCTCTCAAAGATTGCGTATAGTGTTGTACTTGTTTTTCTTTGCTGTCTTATTGTTGCTGAGTGACTATATGATGATTTTGCTTAGAATTTTAGCTTTAGTTGCACTACTGGGGAAAAAACAATTTGAGGTCAAATTTTCGAAAGTAAATACTAGACTCTGAGTTAAGGTACTCTAAACTTGTTATCCTGTTTTTATTTGTTGTTTCCTGTGTAACTTTAAAGTCTGTTTTCTGGTAACTATCTAAGATTCTTATGTGTGTTCTGCTATTTATGTAGATGCCCGATATTAGTTTTCAGTGCATTTTCACCAGTCAGGAGGGGGCATGGATTCTACACTTCTACTCAGTCCTCTTTCTGGAAGGTGTGTGGAACAGTACTGTCTTGGGATCCTTCTTCCTGTCTTGTGATTTGTCTGATACCTTCATTTTACTAGTCTCTGTCAGCACATGTGCGATATTGCAAATTTACTTACCTTTCCTCTTTTCTCCTCCCTGTAAAAAGAATGTTTCCTCTTCAATGTGTTCTTTTCTATTCCTAAAGTTATTACTAAATCTCATGATTTACTCCCATCTTGGCATCATGTGCTTTGTCTATGCAAATAGTATTTCTGTTAATAGTAAAAGCTGTAAGCTATATCTGCCCCATATGTTAGCATAAAGTAAATAAAACAGCAAAAATGAGAAATTACTTGGATTCTTATTATTGCCTAACTGCTTGTTTTGTAGCAATTGCCAGAAAGTCACCTTTACTAGTCATAAAACATAAAGGGTAGAATGGAAAGATATTATACTAGATCCCTGTTTTAATTAAGGGATACTAGAGCAGGAGTCTAAATGTTCAGCAATCATTAAGACACAAGATTTTATGGAGGAATTTGTAAAGATCCTACCAGTTTTCACCTGTTCTATCTACATCTTCATTGCTCTTAAAACTAATGTAGAAAACAGGTGAGATATTTAGGTGGAGGAATCGTAATATAGAATGTTTTCTTTTATTTCACAGCTAAAAATGACACTTTTCAAAACCAAGTTAACTGTGTAGGTAGGCTGTTTCCGAAGTACATACCAATTTAAGTGAGATGTCCTTTAAGCTCGTTATACCTAAATGTTTATTAGCATTTCTTCTAGAGTTGCCTTTTAACGAAAGGATTAGTGTGCGTTTGAAACTTTGCGATAAAATGGAGCAAATGAATGTAATAAATGACCACAGAATATTTTATTTCCTTATAAATCTGTTGTCATAGCTATAATTTTTAACTGATTTGCATTGGTTATTTTCTGTCAGCACTTAATCACATTGTTTAAAAAAGGAAATAGGCAAGATATTAAAGCTCTAATACACTGATGTTGAGCATGCAGTGATCACTTTCATACATACTTTTATGATGCATTTGTTATGGATCCATCATAGTCTGTGCTGTTGTTTTATTTGTAGGATACAGTGTAACAGCTCCTTAAGATGCTCCAATGCTGTGGATTAAGGTTAAAGCTTACACAGTGACAAGTCTTAATGTGCCCAAGACAAGGAATTCTAAGGGAGCTCAGACTCCATAGTATGTCAATGCAACACTTAATTCCCTTCTTTAAAAAGAAAACAAATAAAGCAAAATCCAAACAAAAAAAACCCCGAACTTCAAACCAAACAAACAATCCCCAAACTTTAAGCCAAAATAACTATTTTGTAATAGTGTAATTTTAATCCATCACAGCACAAAAAGTTAATTTGAAAGTTGAATTATTAACAAAGCTTATTTCTAGACCTATAGAAGCATTATGGAGAAATACAACAGTTCATATCAAAGCGTATCTGTAGTAGGACTTGAGTTGCAGGAGCGTAGCAGTGTACAACAGAATTGTTCTTGTGTTGTGCACTAAGAAGGGGCTTATGTTTTGTACTTAACTTCCTCACTTCTAAGATAAATATAACATCTTTATTTTCTTTGTTTTAGATTTTTTCATGGAAAGTGTATGTTCCAGTAAAAATTTTGCAGATTTAAGTATATCTCATCTGAAAAAAAAAATTGTGCAAGTTTCCAGCTTTTTATTTCATCAGCCTTTCAGTATTCTTATTACTTCATGAAATGTATGATATTAACTAGAAATAGTGCTGACAGGTCATAGGTATTCCAAACTTCTGGGGCTATGTAAATAATTGCTAGATAATTCACTTTCTAATTTTTAAATCGGAACTTCTGGGTTTTGGTTTAAAGAAGTCACCTGTGTAGGCCTGAGAAAAGGCAGTTGCATGTGTGGTGGTAGAGAAGGCTGAGTCTGCACTGCTCAGAAAAGTATCTGGAAGGATTAAATGATGCTGAGGCAGTATATGCCTCTGAATTAACTCCTGACAGCGGGGATATTTTTATCCCCAGTGTAGTACAATGAGGTGGTTCTTTAGTTTAAAAAAAAAAAAAAAAAACAAAACCGAACAAACCAAACAATTCTTTCTTTCCTAGATTTCTGGACAGTAAATATTGTGGAGTGAGTTCAGGCCTGCTGCTGTGTGTGCTTAAACAACATGGAAAATGACTTTGACTCATTCTATAGAGATGCTAGGCCAAAATGAAAATTGCTGCACTCAACAATATGAGAATTAGTAGTTTTTATCACTGTGCAATGCCCAGGGCAGCCCAAAAGTGTTGAGAGTCTGGAGACAGAATTACATCTCGGGTGCAACTTTTAGTACAGTTAGATAACTTCACGCTAAAGTATAGTGAATTCTTTGTAAATCAGTGAGATTTAATAGCATGGGACTACAATGGTGCCATAGAGACAAAAATCTGTATACTTTAACTGACTCTTCTCTAGCTGTAAAAATGCTGCCTGTTTCAAAATTACTGATGAAGTAAAATAGATGTCACTGCTTATGTAGATTGCATGTTCTGGAAGGGTGCGCATGTTTAAAAATGTTTCTTGCTGTTTCTGTATCTTTTGTTACTAGTATCAAGCAAAAAATGAGAGGTACAGTCACCACTTCTTGAGGAATAGCTGGAACACAAGAAGGGATGCAGTTATTTGCTACAATAGCAATTAACAAATCAAATTTTTCAGTATCTTTTCATTCCTGGTACACATTGATTACTAAAAGTTGCCATCTAGGTGAATACCTGGGAAAGCCTACTAGGATATACTGTAGTTGGTTTAATGTGAATTATATCTGTATTGCAGGAGAACACAAGAGGTCATGGCATTGATCCTTGAAATTGGCCTGACCTAGATCAAGAGCTATGTGGATACTTCAGTGCTCTCAGGCAGGCAAAGTATTGTTCTGATGTATGGGATGGATGTTTGCAGCATCACAGACAGAACTGCAGAAACATGGCAGCCTTTCGTTATGACTTTGATGTGTTGGCAAATGAACGGGCAGCCATGCATAGTACCACTTGCCTAAACAGTTACCTGTGAGCATGTTCTCTGACTCAGTTAAGTAGGATAAAGTCTAAGTGGTAGCCTTGTGCTTGGATTCCATTATGGAAATGAACATAAGATAAAGTTTTTGTTGTTTCTACAGTAAAAGAGTGGTTGTCTTGATTTTTCTTCCAGCTATGCAGTTAGGTTCGTGACTGAGGCTTTGCCTCTTTAAGTGGAAGTCAGTGGAGGACC
This sequence comes from Tauraco erythrolophus, assembly GCF_009769465.1. Taxonomy (NCBI): domain Eukaryota; kingdom Metazoa; phylum Chordata; class Aves; order Musophagiformes; family Musophagidae; genus Tauraco; species Tauraco erythrolophus. The sequence continues at coordinate 14,411,002 of NC_141478.1, read as the reverse complement.
TGATTTTGTCAGACTCATGACTCATATATCACTGTTGGAAATTTAAAAAAAATCTTAACAGTGTTTACTGTACTAGACTTAATGGATAACTGGGAAAACAGCCAGTCTGTTTATAATTTCAAGATGTGGATTAAGGAATTTCCATGAATATTTCAATATTTACATTGCTGTAGAGTCAGCAATAATTCTGTTGAATTTGGCAGATGACTTTACAAAAGTTTAGGGCATCTAGTACCTATGACGGTCTTGCAGTTATACCAGTTTAGCTCCAAAACTGTCCTTCCACAGGGTCGTTTAAGACAATGACCCCTTAAGCAGATGGAAGACTTCATTATGCAAAACAATTCATTGTCTAATTTTCTGACAGAAGCTGACAAACTTTTTCAAAATGCATTCTGAAGTTTTATAAACAAATTGGTTTTTAGCAGGCTTTCATAATGGGTTTTTTATGCTTTATGGAGTGGGAAAAACATTGTCACGTGAATTAAAATCTAAGCCAGTACTACTTCATGTACAACTTGTACCCTCTCTTCATGAGATTGCCAAAGATACCTTTTTTCTGTGACTGATGGGAAGTTGCATGAGTGCAATGGGCTGCCTTTATTCCAAATAAATAAGTGCTTCAGCATAGTTTATGCTGAAATATGTTAAATACGATGAGTATAGTTGACTTCAAGTGGGATTTACCTTCTGCCTATAAGATAGTAGTTCATGTAGGTTTTGTAATGAGCAAGAGGAAGTAGGAATAAGTAAAAGTCTATCTTTTCCTCAATGACTACAAGGGGAGTCTAAAGGGGTGGGGAGGTGGGGGACGGGGAGCAAAAGCTGATTGCCTACTGCTATTACAAGTCTAGAATAAAATAAATTGAATCCCATTCTTTTAGTCCTTTGGTTTACAGAACGAAGTAAAATTATTCCAGTCTAAGTTTAAATGATTTTATTGTGCATGCATGTGGGTTGTGATATAGAAAACAAGACAGAAGCTGTGAACTAGTATCTGTGTAGTTTAATGTATTTTGCCTAAATTTTAATATATGGATATGGCAGCTTTCCATTACAGTGGAGTATCTTTCCATGACAATAAATATTGATTTAATAATACATTTGGAATATTAATACAGCAAGTGTACAGGATATGTTCCAAACTTGTGTGCTAGAAGACAAATATGAAAATCAATAACAAATTTTATTCTAATTAAAGCGCAGAATATTTCTTCCAATAGCCACCACTTGAAATCCACATCAATACGGAAATTAGCTGTTATATATATCGCTTTTATATTTTCCTAAGCAGTTGGTATCTTTGCTTTTTTTAAAGAAGATAAATATCAGTACAATAAGATGTAGTAATAAAAGAATCCGTGCTTTTTTCTTGCTGAATACAACATATGGCAGCATGTCTACTGAGCCACATTTCTAATTTGTATTGAGAGTGAGGAAAGAATGGGTAGACTTTAATGAGCGGTCTTCCTTGCTCAGAGGTAGCAGCCTTCATTTATCAGAGGTAGATTTAGTCTTTTAGTTAGTACTAGTTTCAAATGAATTTATTCCTCAAAGTTCATCATGCTTGCAGAGTGAATCATCTGCTAATTTCCTGTTACTTTCTTCTGCTGTGCAAGTCTTGTTCTGGTTTATTGTTTTATGACATGATTAGAGTGAGTTTAAAAATAGAATAACATCACTTAATAAAAGTTTTTGTTCAATTACTGTAATAATACACAGCTAACTTTACACTGGCTACGCTGAATTTTTCATGCTTACCAGGGAATGCAAATTTTGAGTACTTTCTTGCATGATGCTCACCCCAACGCAGAAAAAATATGAAGCATACGCATAAATAGTATTTCTGCTAAGGCCAGATCTCCTGAGTAGTCAAAATTAAGTGTATGCTTACAATCCTTACTCAAAAAGGTCAAAATCATCAATAAATAATAGTTTAGATTTGTGTAGTTAACCATGTTTTTGGAAGATTGTATCCAGTTAAGTCATTCAGGTGGCAGATGAAATAGTTAGAATAGAGAGTATGTAAGATAACTAAGGCAAAGAATTATGAGCTGTTGGAGCATTACTGCACTTCAGTTTGAGGAAGGCATGGTGGCTTAGCTTACAGGCTTCTTACCTGAATATGCTGGAGATGTCTTATTGCATTGGTCTCTGACACTTCCACTACTGTTATTGCTTAAGTGCTGTATTATAATAAATTCAAGTACAGATATGGCTCGCTTACATTCATAGTATCAGTGTAAACAGTACCCCATGTGATGAGGGAAATCTGTCCACAATGCAGAAAACCTTCTTCTTTGATCTTTTTCAGAGGACCAGTAAGAGTGCTTTCACACATTATTGTAGTAGTGCCATTATAACTTTTCACTGCTTGCTTAAAAGCTGTTTTTTAAAAATGGTTTGTGAGCTCTAAAACCAAAGTTTGCATTCACTGTAATAAGATTGACTTTGTGGTCATGTGGAATGGATTCTGTATAGACCTCACTTGCTTGAGCAAACAGTAAAGGTAATGGTGCTTCAATTAAAATTGTCATTGTGGTGGGAAAGAGACATCAGCCTTGACACTGTATTTTACAGAAGTGCGATATTCAACTTCGAGTCTATACTTTAAGGCATGAAGATTTTCTGAAACACGCATGTGTTTCATGACTTAAACATAAATGATAAATGGCTTGAAACACTTTTGCTGAGAAACAAACAAACGAAAGAAATCCCACCAGCTTAAGGTGGCTGTCAAGCATAGAAAACTTTAGCTCAAGTATTTAAAAACTACAGAGTTATTGGTAAATTAAAACAGGCTTTTAATGAGATTGGCAGCCCTCATAAAACATGCAGTGTCTAACATTAGTCAAATCCATCTGTATTGATCACATCTATCACCAAAAAAAAAATCTTTATAAAAAAATAGACTAGTTCAGAAGTAATCTGAAAGTATTTCTTGCTATGTTAATGCCGTATTGAGTAATTTAAAGTGTTACATAAAGCATCCTCTATTTCAGAAGCATCCTTGCTGTGGAGAAAATGAAATTACTCTGCATGTAGTGGTGTTATAGATTAAACTTTTGATCATATTGGTGTTCAAACATGCTGGAACATTTTCAAACACTGTTTAAAGATAATTTGTATGTAGTTATACGTGCTCCAACATTTTTATAATTGGAGCCAACAGTAATAAGTCTTCTAAACCTCTGGTAAACTCTGTGCAAGTACCGTATGAGTTGCAGAACCTGTGGGGTTTTGTTTGGGTTTGTTTTTAAGTAGAACCTTATTTAGTAGGTCTGTCAACATTTCTCATCTCAGAAATAAATTAGTTATTAAATTGTTTAGAAAACTAAACGGTTCAGTTTCATCAGGTGACTGTGAAGAAATAAGTTGTATGTTTTTAGTGAAACAGAACTGTATCAAAGTAAAACTTGGTCATTAATTTACTATCTATTTATGCCTAGATAATTGTAGAAGCAACAATAATTACACTCCTGTGACCCTTTTGTCTGTGCATAATTTAGTGATTTACAGTCTCTTTATCTTTTTCATTTTCCCTTTTTTCCCTCTGTCTCTCCATCCTTCTCTCTCTTTCTCTTCAGGTCGTTGGTCAGAATTAGATTTGAGTGGATGAGTATGGCCTAGCTGATAAATCCTGTGGTTGCATTTCATATGCTGGAGGCTGTGGTGTAGCTGGGGTCAAAGTCATAGCGGTCACTACTTTTTTCTTTTTTTAATGAACTCTGCATAGCCTAAAGATCTGTGCTGATGCAGAACTCAGTTTTACAGTCCTTGGTAACTATATCTATGGTAAGTCTTTTGTGAAACACTACATGCGTACTACAAGTGTATTTTTTTACATGTTTGGGAGTAAAAAAGCCTCTTAATATTAAGTTTCTGTGTAGTCTATTTATTAACTCACTTTTTCCTTGCTAACAAAGTTTACCTGTTAGGGTTCTGTGCCCTGGTCAGAAATCTGTCTTTTATATATTTGCAGGAGTAAGATGCAGTAACTGTGAAATTTTTTTGTGGACACCAGGTCAATCTCTATGTAGTTCATATGAGTAGGGCAATGAACTTCATGTTTAATTGATGATAAAACCATAAATCTTCAAAAGTGCCAAATTATCTTAAGTGTTACGTGATAGAAACGCCTATGGAGTTGTTTAATGAACTCTTGTTAGACATTTGGATAGTAAAATTAAACTTTTGATAAAATTGCTGTAATTTGTGGGAATAGAAACATTCAAGTGTTGAAGGCTTTTGGAGAGTTGCAAGTTTTTCTGGAAGAAAATGAATTGCTTCATTAATTTTTATGGGTTTTTTCCAAGACACTTTGAAGTTTGAGTAAAATTTCTCTTGTTTCAGTATAACTCTGTGCTTTGATTGAATGGCAGTTTTTTTTAATGTTGTACACACACTCTCAAATCCTACGCATACTTAATTCACACCCACACAATATCTTTGCTTTCCTTTGTTTTAGAATTACACAATATAATATTGGTAAGCAATTTGTTTAAATAACAGATCTTAAGTCAGGTACATCTGTGCATGCACCCAGAATATGGGCCCTAAAGACAGCTTTGCTATACAAAAAACAACTTCATGCATGCTTTTTCTGATAATAGGACAGATAGGTCTCATTTGATATTCCTAATACTGATCTCAATAGCAGTTATATTGCACCTAATTTAATCATCCCTTGTGAAACTAGAAAGAATAGCCCTTACAAAACTATGACTCAAATATTAAGTACCCTGCTGCATTACATGTTAATTGAAGACTGTGGAAGGCTTGTATCTTCCCTGAAGGGAGCTTTTCATATTTGGAAAAATGTTCTGGTGATTTAGCTCATGTGTTCTTAGGTCATGGTCTGACCTTCAACATTAATAGTTGGGGCAGACACCACGTGGGTTGAGACCTTCTTGATTTCTCTCTGCCTTCCACCTTCATGCTTAAGAGGCATCCTTAGAGAAAGGGAGAACCTGCAGTGAGTGAGTTAACCCAGCTGTGCACGCTTGAACTGAGACAAGATAACTTCTTGGCTGAGTGCTGTAATGTTAAACAACTAACACTTAATGCAACATTAAACAATTTCTGGTTTAGACAATCTTTCTCTAAGGTGGCAGCTCTGTGAAGAAATTCAAGTATGTTGAAGATCATATGTGATGCAAATGATAACATGCAACAAGATGGAATGTTGCTATTTTACTGTAGTTTCTCTGCACATCTTATGCTGTCAGTTAAGTCCCTTTCTAAAAGACAAAGGATGAGGAAACATCGCTTAGCATATTTTGAAAATGTGAATGATTCAAAATAAGTCATAAACATGAATATACATGCTTTGTGGAAGTTTAGTGTTGAGATTTTTTGTTTTAATTTGTCAGCCTTAAGTTACAACTTAATGTTTTGCCTTTTTTATGGCATCTTATATGTTATATATGTAAGCCTCAGGTCAGTCTGTAGCTTGTACTTGAATATTTCATAGCTATCTGAATTTGAGTCACTGTTCAGTAACTACTCACAGAATAATAGAATAGTAGAATAATTAAAAGTAGTGGAGTTTTCAAAAGTCTGTCTCAGAAAAAAACAACAACCCACAATATAATTTTTTTCCCTAGTCTGGAGAAGCTAAGGCACATTCTTTTATACTGAGAATAGTCAAGTATCTTTTTCATATGTGTACATATGCACATGTACTTTTATGTACTTTATGTATATTAGATGGAACATGTATGGAATTTAGCTGTATGTCTCTGTTGAAAAGGATGCATTTCTTACATTTGATAGTTTATCTTAATTCTTATTAATAGCAAAGTAAGATTATATGTGTATTTAACAAGAAAAAAAAAAAAACAAAACAAACCCACAAAAAAACCAAACCCAAAACAAACAGTGGAAATGAAAACTGGTTGACATGGTTAGTGCAGTCAGGCAGAGAAGTTCATATCAGGGAGAGTTTTCGTTCCAGACATTAAGGGATGAATTCTTATCCTCATTCCATGTTTCAGATGGTAATAATATAGACAGAAACTGCTGACAACCCTTCTGAGTTTGGAGCTGTCCACTTCATTCAGCCCAGTTTAGCACGTTTATTGCATCTCAACAATTCCTGTACAGGATTATTGTCCTTTGCTTTTTAGAGTAGTTTGGGAGTCAGGGAGAGAACAGGGGAGCTTTCATGTCCCTTCTTTCAGGGTGTTGTGTCTGCAGCAGAAATCCTGAGATGAGGGCTGGCTGCATTGGAGAACTGCTCTTTTTACCTACATATGTAAACGTGCATTGTGTATGATATTCCAGTAGTTTTCTTTGTATTGTTCTTCATAGCTTTCTTTAGCTGAAGGATATTCTAACAATAGTTTGCTAATGGTATTCTGAAAATGTATGTTCTGAAGAACGTTAGTAATGTACAGCAGTTGGACTACATGACAGAAATCTTCCAAATGCAAAAGTTATTATGGAGTGTCTGCATGCTTCTATATACAGAGCTGTAGTCACAGAGCATCTCCATTGATAATCTATTCCTATATGTAAAACATCCTTCTAGAGATTATTAGGTTTTAATTGGCTGGGGTTTGTTTGATCTATTTCATTTGATTTGTAGATTGTGTTTACTTTTGATATTGGTTGGAAATATATATGCTTACTTAATGCAATGTTTGTTCCATCTCTTTAGGGCCATTTGATACTAGAGTGATAGCACTAGCAGTTAGGAGAAATTTTTTTAGGTAAAGTGCTTGATTACTGTCTCGGAGCAGGAACATTGTAACATTCAAGAATCCTCTAGCGATGAACATGAAAATTCTGTTTGCCTGACTCTACCAGCATAGAAGAAAGTGGGTGGGAGTTTCTTTTTGGATGAAATGCGTATTTACAGAAAGGAAGATCTTGATAGAAAATAAACTAGCTAATATTACAAATGATACTTGTTCTGAAAGGTGAGTTTTTTGTTTTGGCTACTAGTAAAGAAAAGGATTTATTCTTGACCATGTGTTCTTTTTTAAATAAAATCAATTCTGAAACCATTTTTTATTCACAAATCACTGTTAACGCTGTAAGATTCAGCTGAGTTACTAGGTCACAGCAGCACTGCAATATTGAGGGTTTTCAATGCTTTAGCTGTGACAGCAAACAGAAAGCAGTGGAGCCTGATGATATGACAGGTCATGTGATGTCAGTGAATACCTTGTCTTGAGGCAGGATAATTTGTGTGACCTCCCCAGTAAAAATGCAACATTCAGTAAGATCAGAACCTGGAGAACTGTGTGGGTAGCCTTAACACCAAGAGACACAATTTGTAGTACTTGGTCCAGAAGAAGAATAAGATGTTGTAACATCTCTAGCCAGTCACGTCTGGTGGTCCAAAGCTGCCCAGGAGAGTGAAATACTCTACTCTTGTCGGTTCCTGAGACTTGGTTGCCATGGTCACAGCTTTAGAGAGAGAAAGACTTTCTTTTCCTGTATTTTGTATGTATAGTAGGGGGTCATAGCAGCGATGTTGCTATGTAGAAAATCGTACCTTTTCCCTTTCATCCATTGTTATTTACACTCCCTAATCAAAAGCTTTGTTGTTTAAAATACTTCAGATTTGAGAGTTGTCTTTATTCTGTCCTCTTTCCTGCATTCCCATGTACAGGCTGTGTCTTTTCTCACTATTTTTATTTTCCTTTAACATCAGAGACAGCATATTCCTAACAAATAACTGTTTCTGGAACAACCACCCTACCTCCAATATTCTTTTGACTGTTTGCAGTGGTCAGAATGTCCTTGTCACATACACAGGTTTGCCCATCCTTCCCTCCTGCTAACTGTCCCCCTCCGCCCCCCCGCTTTGTTTCTCTTGAAAGATGTATTCAAGAATCACAGAATACAGATCTCTTCCTTTATTTTGTCTTTGCCACCTACTCACTCTGCAAATGAGTATTTTAGACTCTTCAGAACTGTAAAGTATGCTGGATAAAATATACTTTGTGATACTTTCATGATCACTCACCCCTTTCACCACACTCATTTTCTGATGCACTTTGTGCCCTTTTATTGCAGCTCTAGATGTACACACAAGTCAGTGCGCGTTTATATGCACACACAGAGATCCATGATTAAGAAGTATATGCACACAAGCATGTTTTTAAGAAAGGAAATGTCTACCAGAAGATGCTACTTATAAGGGATTTGAGATAGCTGTTATGAATGATATATAAATTATTTAAAGATAGAACTCTAGGTTTTTGAAATTGATTTTATGATATCATGGTTTTCTGTCAGTAAGGAACTAAGCTGATTGTCCAGGGCATTGTTTTTGTCCAGGGCATTGTTTTTGTCCAGGGCATTGTTTTTGTCCAGGGCATTGTTTTTGTCCAGGGCATTGTTTTTGTCCAGGGCATTGTTTTTGTCCAGGGCATTGTTTTTGTCCAGGGCATTGTTTTCTGTTCAGTATTCGTGTCTATAAATGTGCTTTTAAAATAAATTTAAAAAATATTGTAACTTGTCTGTGTGAGAGGCTGAGTTGTATTTCTTGCCCAGAAGGGATTTTTTTCACTTGGTAAGAAGTTAATTTTCTCTTTTCCAGACTACACATACAAAATGGTATATTTGCTATGGCATGACACTGACACTTAGAAAAGAGTAGGTAGGTAGGTAGCAGAAGTGTTCAGTAACCCAACAACCTGCTCAGTTGTTTTTCAGTTTGCATCCATAAGTCTATAATATGTGGAAGTACATCTGTCAGCAGCTGAAAATAAGATATATGTCTATGTGTGTAAAATAGAAAATAGCAATTTACTTTCACCTTTTCTTTGAAGGTGAAATGCTGCTGTCCCCACCTTCTGTAACTTTTACCACTTCTTGCAGTCTATTTCTTTCAACTAAAGATTTTTTCCTTCAACCAGAAGTTGAAAACCTGGTTCTGAAGCTGTTGCTAGGGAAGAAGCTCTGATATCCAGAAAATAACACAATTCTTAAATATATTCTCATTTTTACTCCGGAGTCTATATGCATATATAGGAGGGTAAAATATCAGGCAACTTGTATCTTGATTTTTTTTTTTTTTGTTGGAGACATGGTTTTATCCTATTGACCACTGTAGTATGATAGCCTTAATTAAATGATTGTAATCTATTATATATGCACAAGATTATTCCACAGAAAAGTCTGGCTCTGAGGAATGACTGGTGGTGGATTCTTGAATTTATTAAAAATTTATTGTAATCTTTACCTTAGTTACTTGTCCACAAAAATAATGTGATATCCAGTAATTTCACGGGGATATTAGGATAATAGTCTTTTTGAAGCACTTGAGTACTCTGGTAGTGACAAAAACTCAAGTAGACAAAAGTGATAGAGAAAACAAGGATGGATACGTCTGTGTGTGTATACATATAAATATTTCCTGCATAGCGGACTTTCTGCAGAAGGTAGTAGAGGAAAGTTAGTCCTTCACTCTTACCAATAAGGGAGAACAACTACTTCCTTGGTAACTTTCGTTCATCTTTTGCTCTGAACGATGCAGGGAGTTCTGTGGGGAAATAGGACATGCTTGAATCTTGGAAGACTACATTGCATATATAAAGAGGCCAAAATAACATTATCTGAGTGACCGTGTTATTTCCAAACTTCTTAACTTTACAAATGCTATAATACTTTTAAGAGTGTATGTTTGCTAGCATGTCCGGTATAAGTTGTATAATCTTTCCTTGTAGGCCTTTTAATAGAGTTTTTGTGTTCCTAAAACGTTGAAATGCTGCAATGTTGGGAGCTTTCTAGCCTGTATTGTTTTTAAGTGTTTGTATAGAGTCCAACCATAAAGATATTTGGGCAACTTTCTCTCCTTCCAGTGAATATTCAGTTCTTTAATGATCCCTGACACTGGCTGCAAATCCTGGGGAGAGATGAAGAAAATGACTCATGAAAAAACACTGGGGCTGGTCCTTATTTTTTTCGGTGCAAAATTATAGTAATCTATGGTATTCAGTTGATATCGTAGCGTACAAAAATCAGTTGCATTACTTTCTTCTGCTATGAACTGAAAGACTCTTGGCCATATAAGTAACAGAGGTGATACTACAGTGAATAGAAATGGGTGAGTTTGAGAGAAATAATTTCAGATAAAGAGATTTTGTACACACATACACACGCACTTACATATGAGATCCCTCAATCCCAGTCCAATATTTTTAGCAGGTGTTACTGATAAAACTTCAATGTTACATGTTTTTTCCTGGTAGTAGTGAAAGGGAAAATTCATGTTTTATTACTTGAGGCTACAAAGAATTCAAACTTAAGGGAAAAAAACATTTTGTGTTATAGAAGATATTTAATACTTTTAAAATCCTTCACGTTTCTTTTCTCTCTGATATTGGTAGGAAACATGCCATTCCAGCAATTTCTTATGAGTTTAATTTCTATAGGAAATGCATAGTATGTAATAGGAGCTCATTTCAAATACATTTAAGCTCAGTTTAGATATTTTTAATGTTAGTTATAAATGAAGCACTATTACTAAATTAGTACTAAATAGAATTATTACTAAAAATATAACTGGATATAACAGTTAAGAATCAGGTTGCCTAGAGCCACGCAAGTGGTGAAATAGTCTCTGAAACTTTATACTTGTATTCCTGACTACTAAGCTATATGTAGTATATTCAGGTGTTTAAAAAAAATGTCAGAGGCAAAGATGGGTTTTAGGCATGGAAGGAAAAATTTGAGCTTTCCCTTGCTATTTGTAATCTAGAACACTAGAGGACAGCACTAAAATATTACATAAATGTGTTATTGTTTACGCTGTTTATGATATCGATGCTCTGTGAGGGCTTTGTGAGAAAAAACAAATGACTCTTTTGAGCAGAGTTAGGGCAAGTGGTGTTCTGAATTTCCTTTGCTCCTTTTGAAAACTGTCTGTCTTTACACATCATACAAAATATCTTTAAATTTCTTGTGGTCCGAATCCAAGGTATTTGTTGCAGTGATTTCTTTAGAAATTAAACTTTATTTTTTAACGCAACAATGCTGTAGAATAGACCCTTGTGTAAAATTACATTTTAAGGTCCAGAAATGAGGAATTAGTTGGCTCATCTGTAAATGTTCCATGATTTATCTGCTCACATGATATGTACTATGTTGATACTATGATACTTATGCTAAAATTTAAAATAGTGTACTTCCTTGAAAAAAATTACAGCTTCTATTGTGTTTCTCTAGGCACACTGGAACGACATGAAACAGGTGAAACAGCAAAAGCAATTCTTATGTCCATTGAAGATTCAGAATGCTTAGTGGCAGATACTCTACTTCCTGTATCTCAAGAGTCAAAAAGAAATAAAAACGCTGGATACAAACCTTCTAGCTCTTACAAGCATGGCATGGTCTCTTACAATCTTAATCATACAGAAAAATCTTCAGATAAGGTAAGAATGAAAAGTAGAGTGTTTCTCAAGAGGAATGAGTTCTGATCCAAATTCTTTTCACCTTCACTGATTTGTAGCCTTGTGTAAGTGGTGTGGAGGTTTGGGTTTAAGTTTATAAAGCCTTGTACTGACTTGCTCACTCCTTATGCCTTCGACCTCATCTCACAGAACAAATGGGGAAGATGGGGAGGGTGCCTTTTGCAAGGTCAGCAGTAGATGATCTTAGAAGGATTTTCTCAGAAACTTAGCACCCATAAGTAGACCCTATTTCCTTATGCCTCTGGCTTATGACTGCATCTGTTAGCAGTACCCTCAGAACAATTGAACCCACCAGTTCAGTTGTACATGTGTTGAGAAAAAGCATATCATGGTACAATGCTACGGGCCTTTCCAGTGTTGCTTTTCTATGAAATGACAGATGTCTGTTGTCATTCAGTGCTAGTTTTTATTGGGTGTTTGTTTTCTGTTAACAGTATCACAGAACAGAATGCAAGTGCCTTATGTTTATATTAGTGCAATTAAATTTGGCACCTTGTTAGCTAAAAAGAGAATGGCGATGTACCTTGCGAGATGCTGGGCTGCAAATAGATATGATAAAAAAACTATGATATAGTGTTTAGGAAAGATTTGGCCAGGCACTGTACTTAGCTTTATCTAACAATTTTTTACAGAAGTTGTTCAATCAAGTAATTGTGACTGAAGGAAAAGATGTGCTCTTTCTTTTTGTTTTGAAAAAATAATGGAAGGAAATACCATACTGAAACTAGTGTTAATGTGCTGTTAAAGCTGTGAAAATGAGTACAGGGACACCATATAATAAGATACAAGGTTGAAAACGCAGTAATAATTTTATTGTGGCCTTAGATATACCTATATTTGTCAGTTATTTGTAGATATTTAAAAAACCTGTATTTGCTAAACCTAAAACCAATTATTAAAAATCTCTTCAATTTAATACAAACTCGAATTCAATGAGGTAGGTATTACCTTATTCAGGTTGGAAGATAATGGTACCTATATTTTTCTGAAAAGCCTGTTTGTATATCAGGATTGAATATATTCACTGAGCTCTTGATGCGAATGTATCTTACTCATAAGGCCTCATTGTAGTTTCTTCATGTTTACCACTTTTTGATTAATGGGTTTTGGGAATTCCATTTTCTGCAATAAACAGAGGAAGTCATGTCTGCTATTCTTCAACCCTGAATGTAGAAAAAAAAAATCTTCCCACAAGTATGGGAAGATGAAAAATGCTTTCCCTCAACTCACATGTGGAAACAGCCTTCAGAATGGTCTCTGGCCTTTTTCTGGCTGTATTAATTATGATAAATGAAATACTGGATTTCAAAATTCTGTCTGATAAAGTACAGCTTAATCCAAGTCCTGGTTCTTGAATTTTCTTTTCTGGTCTTTTTCTTTATTGTACCTACAAATTTACATAGAACTTTGAGTCTATAATGATTGTTGCTTAACTCTTAATAGTTGTCTTTGACCTTTTACTAACCTTAGTCAGATTTCTAAAGTTCTTTTTGATCCCATTTTCTGAAAAGTCTTATTAGAGCATAATCCTGCTGAGCATGTTGTGGGGCAGATGGTGCACTAGTTGGCCATTGACACAGAATCTGATCTCGCTGTTAGTTTATTAAAAGGAATGGTTTCCTCTTGCCTTTTTAAAGAGGAACAACAAAAAAAGTTACAGTAATTGTGTTTGGAGCATAGTTTTGGTCATATATTAAATTGAAAATTGCATGGATTTAGCAGCATTACTGGAAAGAAAATATATTCATGGAATATGGGATAATAATTTTTGGTAAATATAAGTGTGGTGTTTAATATGCTTGGGGGATTATCATGGTCTTAAATTGGAAGGTGATATCATAATAGACAGCAATTGAGTTGTAATAATAATTTCTAGCACTTTTCTTGTTCAGACATACATCTTTGCTCTGATTCCTCAATAAAATATTCCATTTTCTTGTTTAAACTTTATTCATTAATTATCTTGTCCCAATGAAAGCCTTTTATTCAGAGAATATCAGTGATGTCTTAGACTTCCCTATGACCGTCAAAATATCTTTGTTTTTAATTTCACCTTCTTTTTGTTAGTATAGTCATGTTATTTTAGTCTGATTTCCTAACTAATGAAGTTCTGTACTTGCAAAACCACTTTTCATTCATCAACAAAGTCATCCATTGCATCCAGTGCTTCTGCCTATCTCCATCCCCATTAGAGCATGCTCAGTAGACTGATGTGGGAGATCCTGGAGGATAAATGTATACGGCATAGCTGAAACTGGGAAGAATATAACAATGGAGGTCCCCTTAATGCTATTCCAGAAGCCCTATGCAGGCTACGCAAAAGGAGTGAAACTGCGGCTTTTCTTAACACTGTTTTGTTGTTGCTGAAATGAAGACTTGTTAGGAAGTCTGCTGCTTTTCTTAGTTCTTATACAGGATTTTTTTTTTCACATTTTTGAAAAAGTGCTGTACTGACTCTTTTGGGTCATTGTATTTTAGCATCTTGAAATAGTTCAACATTTCATACCGTATTCATAAGTGTATAATTACCACACAGATGAAACTATCATGAAACTTTCAGATTATCAAAAGGTTTTAGCCTGCATGTATACGATGAGTATGTCATTATCAATTTACTACTTTGGCAAACTGTGTATTAGAAATTTAACAACACACTAAATTGTGAATAACATGTCTGTTTAAAAACAAAACAAAACACAACATGATGTGTCAATTTTAGTGTCTTTTTTAAGATTTCCATTTCAGAAGGTTTATGTTAACAGAAAAAATGAGGTGTAGCTTTTCTGTTCTGTTGGTGTAACACTTGTGATTGATACTTATTTTGTACAATGAGATGATCCCCATGAAGATTGCAAATAAGATTCGGCATTTTTTCTTAATATTTATTATTATGATATTTTATCACTAATATTGAAGACAAAATAACACTTGCAAAGTAGTGGGGTCTCTCTTTACTCTGTCCTAAGAAGGAAGAACAAAAATATTCTCACATAGCAGTCCAGCTTCAAAGGCTTTCTTTCAGAACGTTTGTCATCATGTAAATCATAGATACAAAAGCAGAATGCTTTGATTTCATGGTGTTTTGACCATTTTAATTCTTTTATTGTGCTGCACGTGCCAGTGGGAGTACCAATAATAGATGAGTGTGACAAATGCAGTTAACACGAGATCCATATTAATGTTGTCAAATCCCCTTGATATATTTAAACAGATTTTAATTATTTTCAATGTCAAAAGACCCAAAATATATAGCGTAATAGTTCTTCAAGAAAGCTTTACTTAATATGTGAATGTAAAACCTCTCTTAAAAATGAAACTTTTATATTGGCCTTAGTCATTGACATAGGGTATTCATCAAGTCAGCAATTTGTGTGGCAAAGTGCCATTTGAATAGTGTATTGTTAGAATACTTATGGTCCACTTGACAAGGGCTCTTGCTGTAAATAGTGCAATTTGACTCCAGCTGTTAAAGAGTGGCTTTGACAGCAGCCAAATAGAATGGAGATGCTTTACTGCACCGCAGAAAAATCAATATGGGGTTCTTGTTCATAGTAACCTGTTTTTTCTTTTTTTGCAGATTTATACAAGACTATCTAGAGTTCATTTGTGGAAGTTTAAATATTATTTTTAAAGTGGGTCTGTTTTGTTTTCAGATTGGTGATGAATGATGCTTGTGTTTAGTAAGGAAAAAAGTCAGTACTTTGTGGGTATACATAAACAATGTGGTAATGCGGCATTATTTCAACTCTCAGCTTATATGGATGAATATTAGGATGTGGGTTCATAAGTTATGTAACTAATGACAAAAAATGGTCTTTCCTTCCTCTGTATTTTTTCAGTTTTGTGGTGCTACTGTAGTATCCCTGTCAATTTTCTAAGCTTAAGGTTTTTTAAAGCAGATTTCTTTGTTGTTCTCTGTAACAAACCCCACAGATGTTGACAATCGGTAGTGCCATTGTAGGTTTTCCTGAAGCATAGTCTTGCTGGTGCTGAACAGTTTTCCAGCAGTATTCAGTGACACAAGGTTGCTATGATACCTGGCCAGTAGCAATAGGTATTGAATCACTGGTCTTAATTACAATAGACTACACGCTAGATTGTGTGCTCGTGATGTTTATATAGAACTAGCTCTCATTATACCTTGAAGTCATAGTTATATTTGAAAATTGGAGCTGAGCGAAAAGCTGGTTTTAAAAAAAATTGAAATGCTTCAGTGCGTCATATGAAGATTTCATTGATGCACATAAAAAGCTGGATATGTCTGGGAATTGTTTTCCTGATGTTCCAGAAACCTTTCATGTAAGAAAGCTTCCTAGCTTTTTAACTTAAATAATTTGGTTATAAATCTGTGTTTATCATGCACTGATATTTCTAGTGACTTTAATAATATAATTGGAGCTTTTTCTGGGTAAAAATGTTGAAGGAGGAGCAGCTTCTGAAATTTGTGTGATAATCACTATACCTTGGACTGCTGAATTATACCACTGAAGGGCTAGACCAGAAAAGGGACATTTTTACTGCGTGTATAAGACAAACAGGACAAAAATGGGGGGGTGGGGAATGTATTTGCTAACATATGAACTTTTATAGGAATGTTAGGTATATTCATTGCTTGAGTTACTCAATTTCTTAAAAAACTGTTCTTTGAGCATTAATGTATGGTGCAGAAAGTAGAGTCAAAGTATCTAAGAGTTTACACATCTGCAAAAATTCATTTTGATTTATGCAGTTATTAGAAATAATTGACCAGAGTAGTTAAGGACCAGTTACTACAACACTTGTAAACACATTTTAAACATTTTAAATTGCCGTACTTAGTATTAGTTGTTCTAAAGAACTCACTATTAATTTACGTAATAGCATACGTTTTCTACTTTAAATAAAACATGTAAAGACAAGATGCTTCTAAAACAGAGGTATTTTCTTAGTAGGAAAGCCAAAGTTTTATAGTAGCTTAAAATGAGAAAGAAAAATATACAGAAATTATAAATAGAGCATAAATATCTATTATGTTGCCACACAGAATAAGAAAGAAATGAAGACTGTAGGACAATAGCAGTTACTTGGTTTAGTATAGCAAAGGATGCAATTTGAAAATAAAATTGTTATTGGAAGCCTGGAAAATCACTACTAGTTAAATCTTACTGATGGAAAAATTGATAGAAAAATGGAAATAAGTTACAAGCACAAATACCAGATAAAACTTACCAAACACGAAATCAGGAGTGGTGCCATAAACAATGACATGTTAGACATGGCTTCCTTTTATTTGTTTCCTTTGGTAACATTTAGAGTATTATTATGAGGAATTACAGATCTTGATCATGTGCATGAAGTGGATGATTAAGAACAAAGCAAAGCAGATAGTAGAAGAATGTTTCTCTTTAAAGCTGCTAACCTTTATGATGTTGCTGCCAGGGTGTTTCTATTATTTTACTGGGACTGGTGTTCAGAAGTTGTATTTAGTAGTATATTAGTTAAGTGTAAGAGGAAAATGAGTGAAGAAACAAAGGTGCATGTGTTTATATACCTATATATACATTCATAAATATATAAAGCCCATAAATCAGATGCAAAGCATTTCAGTAGTACATTTCCTGGGAAACTTTACAATTAAGTATTTTATCAAGAGGCCAAGGTAGCAACATGACTACAGTGAAGTAATAACTTTAGAGCTATGAGTTTAAATTGGTACCAGCTAAAAAGCATCGTGATCCTGAGAGATATTGATAGCTTGGACTATGTCAGCTTTGCTGAAAGTTACTACAGTTTTTTTGAATTGGCCCACCAAGTCAAGAATTTGTGATATGAGTGTTTTCTCCATTGATTACCTCAAAGCAAATGAAAGCAAAAACCTGCCATTGTGATATTGTGGCATGTTTTACTCTTGCAGATGTGGATTTTAAGTAACACAGGCTGACAGAAATCTGAGAATAAACCTTAACTATTTATTTCAACACTTCGGATGCTATTTCTATATACTTCTACAAATCTTTTTTCTGATGGTGACTGACTTAAAATTTTTGTTTTCTGTGCTTAGACAATTAATTGGATCCTGTGCTAAAGCTAAAGGAGGTGCTACAGTGTCCTACTAGAAATAATTGTAAGGTCGATATCAATAGTCCTTGTGAAGTATTTCATGTTGAAGGACCATTTATTGAAGCTAACCTAGATGTTGCTGTTTTCCTCTTTGTCTTCTCCCATACCTCAACTGTCATGCTGCAATTCCCTTCTCTGTCCTGTGGAAACTTTAGCAAAGCTTGTGTTTTGTTTTTTAGAGACATACCTTTATGGATAGAAACATGCAGTTTCTATCCTACTGAAGTGTTGTTCGTGATATCTTATTCTCCATGTATGATTGTTTCTTTTAGTTCTAGATGTTGAATACTGCACAGTTTGAATTTTCCTATTTTACGTTTTACCTTTACTACTTTCTAGTCCCTAAGATGCAATTTCTTCTGTAAATCAACCTAATAGATAAATTACATCATCTTTGTGATAACTTATATATTTTCACATTGTCCAGTGACATTCTTGGGAATTCTTCACCGCTAATGACAGGAGGATGGTGGAATCTTTACACT
Organism: Tauraco erythrolophus; assembly: GCF_009769465.1. Taxonomy (NCBI): domain Eukaryota; kingdom Metazoa; phylum Chordata; class Aves; order Musophagiformes; family Musophagidae; genus Tauraco; species Tauraco erythrolophus. The sequence continues at coordinate 14,392,989 of NC_141478.1, read as the reverse complement.
TGTGATGTTTGTCTTTTCTATTCTAAACATCAAGTTCCTGGCCTCTTGTACTTTAATTAGTATTGTTTTAGTGAAGAAAAATATGAACAGGAATTCAGATCTGTGAAAACTTCCTAAATTTCTGCCTCATGCACCTGTTCAAAAAAAAAAGCAGTGACTTTTTCAGAAATACATTGGCACCTTAAATCCAATTACAGAACTAGGACTTGCAACACCAAACCTTACTCTACAAAAGAAGGACTTGCTATCTGCTAACTTCCTGCTGATAACTAATTGACTCTCTTGTCTCAGTTAATTAACAAAATAAAACACTATGCTAAACTGGTTCAATTTAAAACAAACAAAGCAACAGCAATGATTACATTTCCATTTTCTTGACATGTTTTTCTACATACTAATACTCAAACCTTGATTTGTTCTGGTAGTCATAGAATCATAGAATGGTTAGGGTTGGAAGGTCATCTAGTTCCAACCCCCCTGCCATGGGCAGGGACACCCTTCACTACACCAGGTTGCCCAAAACCTCATTCAACCTGGCCTTGAACACTTCCAGGGATGGGGCAGCTACAGATTCTCTGGGCAACCTGTTCCAGTGCCTTACCACCCTCAGAGCGAAAAATTTCTTCCTTAGATCTAATCTAAATCTGCCCTCTTTCAGTTTAAAGCCATTGCCCCTTGTCCCATCACTACATGCCCTTGTAAAAATTCCCTCTCCAGCTTTCCTGTAGGCCCCCTTTTAAGTACTGGAAGGCTGCAATAAGATCACCCTGGAGCCTTCTCTTCTCCAGGCTGAACAGCCCCAACTCTCTGAGCCTCTCTTCATAGCAGAGGTGCTCCAGCCCTCAGATCATCTTCATGGCCCTTCTCTGGACTCGCTCCAGCAGCTCCATGTCTTTTTTGTGTTGGGGACTCCAGAACTGAATGTAATATTCCAGGTGGGGTCTCACAAGAGCAGAGTAGAGGAGCAGAATCACCTCCCTCAATCTGCTGGCCACGCTTCTTTGGATGCAGCCCAGGACAGGGTCGGCTTTCTGGGCTGCAAGTGCACATTGCTGGCTCATGTTGAGTTTCTCATCCACCAGCACTCCCAAGTCCTTTTCCTCAGGCCTGCAATAGTCAGATTTTGCTCTTGCAATACTTGTGGGAAAGGATGAATCAGCCAGCCAGAGATGTCTGATAATGTTTGTTTGCAAATATTGTCCTCTTGGAAGCCTATGCAGTTTTACTGCCTTCAATAAGATTGAACAGCTTTCAAGAAAAGAACAATATGAAGACTTAGCTACTGTCCTGATACATCCTATAGAACAATGCAGGATCTGAAGAAAGTCCAACTTGCCTAATCCTGAGTTTTCAAGAATGGCATTTTCTAGGACAGGATTTTAATATTTAAGAATTTAATCCCGTGATTTTTTTGGTTCTTTTTTTAATAGAAAGTCACTTGCTTAGGATTTGATCTAGTATTTTTTACGTAGGTAAATTTTCTGAGTGGGACTTTTATAATCCAATATGGGAAGCGTACTATCAGAGCAGCCCAGAGCAAATATGTTATTTCAGTTGGAGTCAGCAGTGAGCCTTGGGTTGGTAACTTAATTTTTGTATGCATCAGTCCTTCTTAGGACAAAGCAATATTCTCATGCTTTTACCCCCCTTCTGAGGTCATGTTGACAGTATCTCTGTGTTCAGCATTATTCTCACAGATATTTGGATGTTCATTCATCCCGTAAATAGTTCAGTATAGTAATTCCTGGATCCATGAGTCAGTAGTCTGTGTTTTGTGGATTGCTGTAGCATTGTTTGTCTGGTTGATGATCTAGGAAACATGGGAGATGTTTCATCTTATGGCTTTCCTTCCTAAGTGGTGGGTGGGATTGAAAATGTTTTGGCTACCACCCATCACTGAACTCTATATAATTTCTAAAGATATGGTTAGGGAATTTACTTCTACATTCAAGTAAGTTAGTATATTAACATATAGACAGTATATTTGAATACTGAGTGTATAAATTAATAAGACTTCATTTTAAAACACCTTATCCTTCCCTTCAATCTATGCTTTTCATAGTGCAGAGATTGTCTGTGTCAAAGACAAATCTTTTTTTGGGATGAGTGGATCTCCATTTTTACATGCTTTCTGTAATAAAAATGTTAGAAGAGACTTTGTCAAAGGCATTGTGTTTAGAATTGCCTTTTTGATAGTATGCTCAGACAGGTAGTGTTATGAATTCTAGAGCAAAATGAAGTTGTCTGTATAAAGTTGTCTATATATCACAAGTATTTCTTCGAATATTTTCCTGAAAAACAAAATGTAGACTTGTTTCCTGCTGTTGAACACTAATGTGAAGAATATTCTGTATATTAGCTTTACTTACCAGTTATTCTTTGATATCATGTTATGATTTGTCTCCAGGATCACTTTTATATGTACGCTTGCATTAAATCCAATGAAAAATTCAGGTTTGGTATTTGTGATGGAGACACAGACAGACAGCGTGGACATGAAAACAAAATGAGAAACGTTTAATTTTCTCTGCATTGAGTAATAGATGCATTAGCAATTCGTGCTGAACAATTAAAAATTTGTTGTGCCTGGTAGATCCATCTGTCCAACAATCTGCCTGATGATGGTGTTCCATACAGGATAAAAAGGGGAGTTTATCCAGTTGCTTAGTCTATGAGCTTGAAGACTCCTTGGCTTAATTACTTACATTGTGCCATAGACTTATCAGGAGTGATGCCACAATTACTGTTCAAAGTGCTGAGAAGATAGTAACATTCTCTGCACGCGCTGCAGTTAAATTGATAGACAAACAGTGGTGATGTAAACTCAAAAAACATTGTAGCCTTTTCTGTGTGGGAGATGCATTCTTAGGAGGATCTGGGCATCCTCAATAAAGTGACCAGAGTTGTTGTAATGAATGATATAAAAGTAACGTAAGGCAAGTTCAGAGCAGTTTCTTCAAACTAGTTCACATGGGAAAATTCATCATGAATTGAGACCTTTGTTTGAGACTGTGTTGTCCAAATGATGACACATCAAGTCAAGCATAGATTGAATATGAAAGCAGACTGGGGCACCACTATTGACTCCAGGCTTTTTACACTTAGTTTTATATTTGTGAGTACTGAGGTTTAAAAAGGGTAAATGAGAAAAGTTTTGAATGCCCCGCTCAAGAGTATCGTCTGTCCCATGACTAACGCAAGTGTCTGAAGGTAAGGAATATGAATGACCTTGGTATAGTAACCTTTACTCTGTGTGATCCTCACCCTATGTATAAGGCTAGCATTGCTTTGGAGAGAGTAGGCCTGACCTGTCTGCCCACTTTGAGAGATTATGGATACTTTTAGTGACATGAACTGTTCACATGCTCCCTAAATTTGAAACTCCAGGAGGTAGGCAGGATTAGACATTGGAGTGTGCATGTGTGGATTGCAGGTCTATATTGGATTAGAACGTGCATGTGGTCTTCACATGGAGATGAAAGTGTAGCTGATAGCTTGCATCCTTTCTTCCTATGCAGGTTCTTCTAGAGATGGTGCATGGTGTATGTTTGAGCTATTTCAATTATATACCTGCTTTTTGTAACTATTTTTAACTAAAGGCATCTTTGCCCGTGTCCTGGATTGTTCATCCTTTCAGCTAAGCAACAATGTAAGACAGTTGTGTATTTGCAAATGACAGTGGGTTCATTGTTAGTAAGACTGTTTTGAATTGTTGGTTGAATTGGAATGATATTACAATGAAGGACTAAAAAATGTTTTGGGGAAATATTCCTATGAAACATCTGTGGCATCCTGCAGAAAGATGCAGATCAGAATTTTACCTCTTGGGAATTTATTCTTCTGAAAACCAAGTCAGGCTTAAAAACCAAACAAATGAAAAACAACAAAGCTAAATCAAAAAAAAAGGAAAGAAAAAAGAAACAGTATCCCATGGTTTTATCCAACTTAAGAAATTCTCAGCACTAAATCTGGTTAAGCCTTTATAACCTTTGTTACTTAAGGTTATAAACTTAACAAGGCATGTTTGCTGATGTGATTTTGCTCAAACAAAAGACTATTCAATATAATTGTTGAACAATAGATTGTTTTTTCAGTTACAAATACATAAATACGATTGCAAGACCACATTTATATCTAATTATTACCAGTTCTTCAAGCATCACCTGGGGAATTTGAAGCTTTCTCTTATGTGTTGTATAACAACAGTTTTTGTGCAGCCATTTAAGGAGTAAGGGCTTTTAAGAAACTTAAGGAAATTCAAAATGAAGGTCCAGGCCTTCTCTCAATGCTCTGTAGTATCCAGCTGGCTTAGTATTGTCCACTGAATGATCTGGTTGATTGTGTGCTGTATGCGGCTCTAGCTGACTGTCATGGTAAAAGGATGCTTAAAGTAATTAAATTAGGCTTTTGAAATTCACAAGTGACTTTGCACTAACTAGACGTGCAAGTTATATCAAGTTTTTAGTTTTATCTGTAGAAGCTACAGCAAAAACTTGCAATTTCCCAGTAGATAGAGAGGTGTGGTGTTCATGGCTTAGGTTTAAGATGTGCCATTTGAAACCTGAGATTTTTGTGGAACTTGCTAACAATATTTTATGCTCATAAACCAATTTGAAGCCCCGAACACAATTTCATTTATCTTTATATTCCAAGCTTTATAGAGTCTGCAAAAGTGTCCATCTGTTCAGCTGAGATTGCCTCAAATAGTGAGTGGTCAGAGAGACTTAGCTGATAAAGGTCAAAGGAGCCTCTTGACCCTGTGATACTCGCCAAAGCAATTGGAGCGTAGGGACTGATCTACAGTTAGATATAGCTTGCTAACGCCATCTCCACTTTAATTGGTAATGATAGCAGGAGTACACAGTAAAGTCATTGCTGAAAGAAAACAAAAAGTATCCAATATAGTAATTTATTACCAGTCAGTGGGTTTCACGCACTGGGTTGTTTTACCCCTGCAGTGGTCAGAGAAAGCAAAAAGGTACTCTAACACTTAACTGAAAATGGATGCCCTGCTGCTATCAGAGATGCATGGTGGTCAAATGATTGCCTGTGCCATTAGCTTGGTAATGTTTTCTCTATTGTAAACTCAGCTCCCCATGTTCTTCCTGTGCATCAGCTGCAGATTGAAGGCTTTCTCGTTTGTCTTCTATTTGTGCTGCCAATCATCAAGCTGCTGTCCACCAAGCACATTTCAAGGAGGCAATTTTTTTACTACTGTCGACTACCATCTCTAGCAACTGAGGGCTCAGAGGATTTAGAAATGAATTTAATGCTTTAATTTACACTATGCCAGCCATTTTGTGCATTGTTTGTTTTTTTTTTCTGAGGTAATTCTGTGAGACAATTGCAGGTTTCCTGTTTTGCAAAACTGTGTGTTAGCACCTGCAAACATGCCCCCAAAATATAGTTTTTTTCTCTTATGTATGCTATATATAATGCTACTAACATTGAAAGGTTCAAGAGAAAAATTGTCTATGTAAGTAAAGTTATTTACTAAGCTATTCTGTATTTAAAAAAAAAAATAAAAGTGCAAACTCAAAATAAACAAAACCAAACATGGGTATTGCTTCCTACCATCAAGGATAAAGCATCATGGAGAGTAGAATACAGCTGTCTTTGTCAATATAATTTGCCAATGACAACCTGAGGTAAGGGTATTTAAGATCCCTAGGTATGGTAGCCATGCTTTGGTTAAAACAGTTCTTTCAGCTCCATGAAGTACAAACCTAAGAGACAGGGTAGGAGTAGCTAAATAACTTTTAAAAGCAGCTTTGTGACATGCTTATTTTTTGTGAGCCTAGAGCCAAACCAATGATGAGACGTGATTCTGAAAATTAGGAGCTCTGAACTTCTATTGACATCCCAGTGACTGGCACCATGAAGACACAAAAGATTCTTAGCCCTCAGTACATTTTGGTTGGCAAATTCTGCTGCCCCACCCTCCTCTTCCATTTCTGTAACTGAGGTTCTTCATGCTTTAGTTTATTAAAACCAGATAATCCTATTTGTTGTCCATGTTATTGTCACAGAGGTAATGAACAGTGATTCAACCATGTAAATGCTCTTCAAAGTTTCTGTTGTCTTAGCAGTGTAATTCAAGGTCATATTACAGCAAAGACAGATGACAAAAGTGTTGATTTCATTGAAATAAGTATATTTATATTCTCAAACTTCATTGTGATATTTCAGAAATTATCATATCAAGAAACTTCTTAAAGACTATAAGATGTAGTGGTTTTAATGATTCTATATTGAGTTTTGTTTAAAAATACTTGTTTGAAAGGGTGAAGATACATATACTTTGATTACAGGATGTCTGCGCTAAATGCACATGAGCAGACAGTAGGATGGTGATATTTTAATGATTAAATTAGCAAATTTCTTTATAGTAAGTATATTTAGTAATGAACTAATTGCTCTTTACAAGAGGAAGTCTTGCTTATCTGTCAGACTTGCATCATGTACTGAAGTGCGCTGCTGTATTGGGCCTGTATTAAAAGCTGATGGTCCTGATGACTGTCAAAATAGAAAAGTGTGTTTGCCAAAAACCCTTGGACAGAGAGACAGAAAATCCCTCACTTCAAAAAAAAAAACAGCAGCAATGCAGCTTCTGTTAATGAAAGAATCTTCCAGTATCCTTTGACAATACTTCAATTAGCTCACCCACACCCCCAAGCTCCCCAAATCTAACTAAAATTTCATCTAAAAATAACGTGTTCAATTTCTGTCTAATACTTTTTTGAGCCTTTGCAGGCAGCAGGTAGTGTGGATAAAGGAGGGGACTGATCTTTTTTCTGACTTGTTTCATCCATGTTAATGGATCAAAATATACTCTCTCACAAGAGAAAGCTCAAAGGAATACTGTTAACCCCCTGGAATATTACATAATTACAAACACTGATTAGAATCAGCAAAATAACTGACATTGATGCTTTATATGGCATGATTCATTGTCCTGGCACTGGTAACTTAGGAGGAAATTTTCTGTTGCTTTTGTTCTGTTATGTTTGGGATGTAGTGAGAGTACAATGGATAAAGAAGGCCAGAAGTCTGTAAGAAAAAGTCACATTCAGTACTTCAGGACTTGTTTTACGTAGAAGTTGGTACTACTCGCGCTGTTAAAACTGAGCAATTTGTTTTCAGTGTATCAAAGTGACATCTAAGTATATTTTGAGTCTGGTTTGCCTTCTAAAAATCTACCACGTGATTTTGCCACTTTATTTCCTTTATGTAAAATGAATGTCAAGACCATTCTTGTCAAATCTGTTTTTAGCACAAAACCCACAATAGGATGCATCTGGTAAAGAAAGCTGGTGTGTGGAGAAAGTACATGTATATGAAGAGTTGAAACAATATGGGAATCCCTGACAGCTAATGGAAGTGTGTATTTTAAGTGGAAAAGCATTCCTAGAACAAATTGCATCCCAGCGGAAAAAGGCCTTTAGAGATGAGAAGACAGCTAGGTAAAATAACACTTGAATTGTACTTCCCATGAAACTTTGATGTGGTATGTCTGTCTTAAACCTGTTAAAGATAATGGCATGTATTGATGTATTTGGGGGCAACAGTAAGGATAGCCCTCAGCTTCCGTCTTCTTGTAGACACGGGTAGGTTTTTCCTTGGGTGCTAAGGTGGTTTCATAGAGATGTGTAAAGGGAGAAGAAAAGCGATAAAATAGCAGTCTTCTAAGTTGTGGAGCAGGAATTAATTCCATGCCAGAAGAAATCAGTTAAACTGAGCCCACAAAGTTTTTTGCCCCAACTCCTGTCTTGGACAACATCTTCAGTGGCAAACTAGCGAGCTATTGCAGAGGTGATAGTTGCCATGCATGGAGTATAGCTTGTCATTTCAAAGCCTCTCTAAGTCTTGCTCTTTCCTGGATGCAGAAAGTTTGTTCTGCTGTGGGTCAGTCAGAGGTGATACATTTTGGTCTGTAGCCAGACTTCTTGCCTCTTTAAAGCTTACAGGTGAAGGCCTCACAAGGGAGCCTTATCAAGCAATGCAGAACTCTCCAAGCAGTAAAAATGTTCCAAGTGCCGGTTGTGAAGCAGGAATGTTATTGACACATAAATGGCTTTATTTTGAACAAAGGAGATCATTACTAAACTATTCAGTTTCAAATAGTTAGTTGTTAATTCTGGGAAAAAATAAGTAGACTATTTTAGTTTGGGATTTGGAAATGTTTAAGATCTAATAATTATAGAAGCTTCATGAGATACTTATTCATGAGTTTTTGTTAGGGACTAGCCAATATTTTAACTGAAATGTCTGATGGTGCTATTAGATTAATTTTGAGATCATGCATGCATAAAGTACAAAACTGCTTCCTACTTCTCAGTTTCCAGCAACAATAAGTGATAAACTGTATTGTGACAATAAAAATCTGGTTTTAGTGCTGAGCATGGCAACTTTTATGCTTTAAGAAAACATGACTTTTCTTATTATTAAAGTTTTCTTTCTTGACTAACATACGCTTCCTTTGAAGTAGCTCCTTGTTAGACATAGTGCTAATGATGCACAAAAAAGAGGTAGCACGTTCTGCTAACTTCCACAACTGAACTGCAGCTGGGAACCGTAACACTTATTATTTTAGATTCATACACTTGGACAATGACAAAGAGGACAAAGATCAGCTTTGAAAATCTGGATAAAATTAACAATAGCTTTCAGAAGATTTTAAAATAAATAATTTTAAAAATTCTTCCCAATTTTTCAGCCAAATAATAAAAGTAGATGGAATATTGGTGGTCAGGGAAGACCTGTAAATAGGGAATCAGAAAGTTGGCCGTGTCAAAAATAAAATTTAAAACTAGCAATAGTAAACCAGAGAAGATGCCTCTTTACTGTCTTTCAAAATGAGGATTATCAAAATCTGTAGATTCTGTTCAGTACATCAGTGTGGTGGTCATTTAACTTGCAGAATTGAAGGAAGCCTCTATCTTTTGAAGACAATTCTTTTTATGACATGATCATTTGAAATTCACTGGGAGAATAGTAAGGCTTTGAATGGCTTGATGTTTGGATATGTACAGTACTATCTGCTTAAGCAGTTTGAGTCTGAAAGACAATCCTTTGATAACTGAGTTTGAGTTGAGAAAAAATTGTCGGAAAAGAAAGAAAAAGGAATCTTTTCATTGCGGAAACCTGTGTGTTGGCAACTGGGAGGCCTCAAAGTTGGACTGTGTGGTTCAGAGACAAGTCATACTTTGTTATTGCGATTGTTATTAGCCAGTTCTTTGACACTGAGTTACTAAACTCTTAATGTGTACATTTGGGAAAAAAAATCAAAGGTAACGACAATACTTGTCTGAATGTAGTGGGATTTATTTTTGTGAAAGACTTCTGGAACTTAAGGAAAGGCACAGTACAGAATGTAAATATCTGTTAATCTGCTTTTCAATATCCATCATCAAATACTATTCCCAGATCTCTAGTTCATAGTTAGTTTTATGGTTTTCCTTCCATTTTCTGTCATCTTCTGTTACAGAGAATAGCTTGTCTATATTTCCTAAATAATGTTTTATGTCTACAGCTTTAGATGTCCACCTTCTTTCATTGGAATGAAATGTCTATGGCAGAGCGCTAAGATAACTTGGTAGATGCTTTTAGGATCAATGTCAATAAGCTTTCATATTGCCAATAAACATTTATTGTGACTTCACACACAGTGGCATCGCCAGATGTCTCAACAGATTGACATTGTCACAGTATTTTCCTTTGTTTGGATGGTGGCTTTCCTAAATGTGGAAAGTCATACAGTTTACCCTGTCTGTAATAGCTTCCAGAGATTTTTAAAATAGGTAATTAAAAAATTCTTCCCAATTTTTCAGCTAAATGATAAAAGTAGGTGGCCCATTGGTGATCAGTGGAGACCTGTAAATGTTAATCAAATATATTTATTTAGCACAGAGAAAATGATAGGCCAAATAATAATAGCTTCTATTAATGTCAAAGCTAGCTTGTGAATTCCAGTGTTTGCATTCCATGGGGTTCTCCCTATGTATTAGAAAACAGAATAATTAAAGATTAAAATAATCCTACTGCTTAACTATAATGTGTTATTTTTTAAAAAGGAAAAGGATAAAAACAAAACCTAAACAAGCAGTTATAATCTTACTTATGACTCCCTATGGGCATCTTTAAATAAGCTTATGTATTTAGAGTGCATCCTCATCTGGTAGGAGCATCATTCTTTAAATAACAGAAAGCTAAATTATATCACTACCGACAACTAAATAGTCAAATAACTTATAGGTTATAGAAAGTAAATTTTTTTCCTTTTGTTATTCGTAACTACAATATTGAAGTTTAAAAATAGCTAATCCTCTGAAATCATAGTTTGTAATGTAAAAGCAAGTAAGGTAAGGAGAAATCTTGAGAAAGATGAGTTAGTCAACATTGCATTCAAAGTAAAGCCAACTGTTGCCCTGTTTACTAACACTTGATGGTTTCTTTTAAGATGCAGCTATTTTCAACAGAAGCAGTTCTTTACATTAGTGAAACATTTATAATCATCATGGGAAAATTAAAAACTAACAGTGATCTAGAAAAGTCTATATCACTTGTGATATGGAAGCTGGCATGATTGTTTGCAAAAGTATCACTGAACTGAAAAGCTGCTTCTTGATGCTATCTTTTTGCTCCTACGTGCTTGCTTGTAAAGCTGAAAAAGGTAGACTGGACACAGTGCTGAGAGCATAGACTCGTGCAGGACAATAAAAACATCCAAGTCATAAGCACTTAAAGAAAAGGGCAAGAGCATCAACGAGGAATTTATACTCCCTTATGTCTGCTGTTCCCCTGAAGGTAAAAGATATTTCTTTAATAGATACAGCAGTATTCTGATATAAGATGTTCTGTCACAATCTCATAACTTAACTTTAACATTGGATGATCCTCCCTGTACCTTCATGGAATGCTGCTTGGTAGTGCAGTGTTAGGATTCCTGTGAAAGAAGGTAGTTGCTCTTATACAAACCCGTCTGGAGTCTCTCTCAGACAAAAATTTAGAGTTTTGTCTCTATAATAGAATTTTATTGCGATATTCTTAAAGATTCAACTCTTTCATTTAGTTCAGTTTCTGATATGTTTTTTAAAAATCTAAAATTTTTTTTTTAAATCCTAGAGGAAAATAGGTTTTATTAAAACATTAGGATCATCCTTTTAAAAATTGAAATACTCATCATTAACTGTCACTGGTAGCATTATTATTGCAGACTCTTCATTGAGTGGTAGGTAGGTTCAGTCCTTTTATAATAACTAAAAAAAGGAGTAAGGAAGCAGCAAGAGAGGCTGATGTTCTACTGTGCCCGCAGTAAGTTTTTTCCACTTTCTGAAGCCTGCAGAAGTTCTGTCATAAAAATTCTGTCATGCTGGGAATTTACAGGCATAGAAAGTTGTATGGGGAAAAGGGCAGCAGGAATGTGAAATGTTTTTCTTCTGAATTTGCAGATGTGCAAGGCAGGAAATCCACTCTTGGGAGTGGGTCTTGACTGGAACATGGGATCTGATGTGACTTGTGTTTCTTCTCCTTAAAGACTCTCAGAAATTAGGTGGTGCAGTATCCCAAGACAGAACATCTCTCCTGAAGTACTCATAGGAAATTGGGAGTGAGGCAAAAGCAAGTATGGAATGTTTTCCATATATAGAAGTATCCTAAGGGCTGCAGGACAGATTTTTGAATTTCCCCCTCCTGACTTGTTCTTCCTTAGCATCTTATTCCTGCCTGCATATATCCTCCAATTGAATGACTTAATATGAAAATTTTTCTTCATTCTTGTGTTTGTTGTTGTGCTTTCCTTCTTTCTATAGGTTCTACTTAGTGTCTAATCTGTAGAGTTTATATCCTAATAGAGAAGACTTTCTTATCTTAGTTTATCTTCTAAAATATTGTATTCTTTCTGTATGCTTAGGCTACATTCTGTCTAAGGTTCTAATGTCCAGGAGAGATTGTTTTTGATGGGCATTTGTGTGCATAAGTTCTGTGATACTTGTATAAAGAGATGATTTTGAATGTGTCCAGAGACATCCCCTCCTCAGGAGGTTGTCGCAGCATAGTATCTACCCTACGCTAATGATACTGGCAAAATAAAAATCAATTCTAATTCTAAAAGATGTAAAACTTGTTCTTAATGATGATTTATCATTTCAATCGTGAAACTACAAGAATAAAAGTGAGTTAAAAATTTTTTTTTGCAGGTGATTTTGAATATTTCCTCGTGTTGTTCAGCTGACACTGTATTACAGTTCATCATTGTTAGGTTACTCTTATCATAGTTTGTATTTCAGTCAAAAGTTGTGAATAAGTGTGGCTGTTCTTAAATATTCCTTTCTGCCAGATTTTAGGAGGATCTGTAAGCAATGTTATTAGGATATTTACTAACAGTAGTAATCAGGGATGTGTATTTACACCAGCACGATTATCCCTTTTGTATGTGGAACTGCAATGGTGCTTTACAAATCCGTTGCTGTGAATGATCTTTAAAATTGGGGATGAAGTATGGGGAATTTTAGAAACATCCAGATTGGAAATAGGACGGCAGAAAAAGTCAGATATTCACAAATATTGTAGTAGCTCTGTAGCCTTTTTCTCTCAATTATTTTCATCTAAGGTAATTAATTTTATAATTGGATATCTCATTACAGAAGTTCTTTATCGTTGCTGATAAAGCGTGTGACAACTCAGAATGAAGCAACTTTAAGATATTTTGCATGTTTTGAAATGGCAAAAGGCATAGGTCTTTATCTCAGACATATATCAAATTGCAAGGCATACAGATTCTCAAGGTTTGCAAGAATTTTTCAACATCACAGGATTTGTTTTCCTAGCTTTATTTTTGAAAAATAAAAAAAAAAGCTGTATTCTTTAAAACTTTCCTAAAAGCCTTTCAGCTTGAAATGAGACCTAGCAGAAGAAATATCAGCCTAGAGTTTTGGCAAAGATGTATGCAATCTCTACAGTATTGTTGTATAATTGAAGATGTTAAGGAGCTTGTATTATAGTGCTTACCTGCTTATGTCTCTGTATCTTAAGGTATTTAGAAGAAAATACTTTTTTCCTTGGTAAGAAGTTAATAAATATAATTAAGTTGAACTTAATGGAATTACTAGATCCATACGCAATTCTATGCTAATATCTTGAAAATTAAAAAATACTAGGATTTGTGTTTGGACACTTAATATTTTTCTTTCAGTTAACTGATACCAGCAGCATCCAACAACCCTTTACTATTTTACCAGTTAAAACAAAATGGAACAATGCAAACTTTCATATTCTCTTATTTGATCTGGACAAACTTGAGGAACTTCTACTGTCATCTCAACTCAATGGATTAAAGTCATCGAATTCATTCCATAACTTTGAAACTCTAGAAAGAGCCAAAAGTACTACCGAGAAAAGGGTACCGACATTAAAAAGAATTAAAACTGCTGGCTCCATATCTCCAGTGGATGGGCAAGTAGATACTGTTTGTTCAGACCAGGTCTCTAGGGATAATAACGCAGCTAGGCCTTTGGAAGAAAGTAGTGGCATGAAAAGACAGAAAAAAATGAAGAATTCAAGAAAGACTAGAATGGAGCCATCAGGAAACATTGATGTGAACATCGCCACTGATGCAGCTAAACTGCTTTTGTCATGTCTCTTACCGTGGGGTGTAGATAAAGAAATAGACGATCTTTGTGTTAGACACTTGGATATCTTGAGGCTTCAGCGTCCTGTTTCTTTTGGACTTGTGTCAAATGAAAACCACCTATCACTAATGTTGCCAGGATGGAAACGTACTGATAGTGGTGCGCTAGAAGAACATGTAGTAATCAACTTCCTTTCAAAAAGAGTGCTTGATTTATCAAACAAGTACCTTGCTGCAACTGAAGGACAAACTGGAAAGAAGGATGGACCTGAGAATAATGTTGATGGAACAAAGGGATTGGAAACAGTATTCTTCTTATTTAGCAGAATAGCTTTAATCAACAGGATAATTAACATACCTTCAGCAGTTACAGGTGAAACTGAAAGGTAAGAACCTTTTCATTATGAGTCTTTTCTTACTTTATAGTGGTTAAAAAGTAAAAAATATGAAACACTTCTCTTAAATAGGGACTTTTGCGAGAGACTTTACATTGTTTCTTTATAGCGTTTTTATAGGATATTCTTTGAACAAAAGGAGATTGAGGTAGTTAAGTATCTTTATATTTTTCTGTTTAGCAGATAAGAACTGATGCAAGAAATTTTTTTCAAGAGAACAAGAACTTGAATTATCCAGCTTCACACCCTGTTTTTCCAGAGATCACTCTTTTCCTTGCAGTTTAAACTAAGCAAAATAATGAGTTCTCTTCAGGCACGTTTTGAGATGTGCATTAGCATGTTTGTGCTGTTTCAACTTCCACTCCCTGTAAGCAATATGCTTCCTTTACCATGAAACCCTTGGCTCCACAGATAAATAAAACATGAGAGACAAGAACAATCTGTCCTAGTTACACTTTCTAAAGTATAACCCCCCCAGTAATAATAGCAGCTACTGGGAATGAATGCCTCATCAGCCCTTACGTTCTGAGAACCATCCCAAACAACATTTATGTTACTCAAAACAAATTTATTGACTAAATGCTTTTTCAGTGTTAAAGGAAAAACAGCATGCTCAAAGTTATTTGACCAAGCCAAATAAAGCATACTAATCAGGCAGTGGATGTTGTCCACAGACTTTTGTTGTTCAGCAAACCTATGTCGGTCTGTATTTAGTGTTTTAGGAACAATCAACTGTAGTGTTGGTGATGCTGTGGCCCTAGAGGCAAGAAGGAGGACAAAAAATACTGATCTTGATGCTGCAAGTATCTGAATCTTCCACAAAGCCCTAGGCATTCAGTGTATCCCAGGGGATATAGACCATCCCGCAGGACAAACGCACATTTCTCAGTTACTTTTACTGCTAATCACACTGCCTACTGGTCCATATTCAACACAAGCTTTTATATGAAGGGTTGTTTCCAGTATTCCAGCTTGAACATGAATTCCTGTCCATGCAAGAAATGACTTTATGCTTGCACTCTGTCCTACAGTATTCTGTAGGAAAGACATTGTGTAATTGAAGCTAGTCATCATACCAGAATCAAACATTTTTCCCAGACATACGCATCCTGGCTTTGGAATATATCTCCCAGAAAATTATAAGTATTAAAGTTATTGCAAGAAAAAAATTACACGATTTTGTGAAAACTATACTATATAAAGTTTTCTCCAGGATATGTAAAGCTATAAAAGCTAGCATCTCTTGTAGAAACAGGTGAATTTTTGTACAAAACGGAGAATTTGTACAAAAAATTGCCATAAATTTTGGCTACAAAAAATTATGAATTTTTGTTCAAAGACTTTGAAATGCTTTATTTGGGATTTTGACATAGTTTGGTTTGGATTACTTTTTCCAGGTCTGGGTAGTATATCTATTTATAGCTGTCTTGTAGCTAGGTTTTAGTTTGGTGCTATTTGTGATGTGCTGTATATTCTTTGTTCTTCATCTCGTACACATTCAGAAAACAAACAGACAAGTAGCCACAATTTTTCTGTGTTATTGAAGGATAAAGTGCTCTTAGGGAACTTGATCAGAACTAGACTCTATTTGCTGCGTTTTTATCAACACAGACCTCAGAGGTTTTAATCTCCTGGACTTTTTTCCTCTTTACTGCTGGTGACAAGAAATTTTTTCCTCATTGTGACTCTGTCCCATAATAGCACAGTTTCTTTCCCCTTCCAAGAACTGTTTCAGAACTTTAGACATGTTGGTCATAATTCACTCCCCACCCCCCCCAGAGATAAGAGCAGTTGAGATGTGTAAAGGATTTTCTGTTGTTTCCTAACCTCTGTAAAGCTGCAGATTGACCCAGTGCAGTCAAGAACCTTCATTTTCATGTAGAGTCACAAAAGTTGTGTGGGTAGAATCAACGAGATGATGTTACTGTGTCAGCAGTAATAGGAGAAGTGGATTAGAGCCATGGGAAAGAATTTGATGCTTCAGACACTTTAAAAAATATATACTGGTTCTACACATGATGTACTTTCGTGTGATAATGCTTTCTTTGTGTCTCAGTATTAGTCATAGTTCTGCTATCTGAATATATCTGTACTTTTTGTATTGCCTCAAAACCTGTTATGTGCCTCAAAACCACTCTTATCCCTCTCTCCACCTAGAGAAAAAGCCCCTTTCCTGCAAAGTTCCCTTTCCCTATTCCCTCCTCCCCAGTAATAAGCATAGAAGGAGTAGGAGTTGGCCTGTATGCCACAATCTTGAGATTCAGCCTTCATTTCACCTCTTTTTCTTACAAATAATTAGTGTCTGAATGAACTATAGTCATCTGTATTCATTTCATCTTCCTATATGATTTATCCTTATTCATCATTTACTCTATATTCAGGGTTGCAATTAGTTTTCTATGTTATGATGAGCTATTAAATTAATTCACTTTTCTCTAATTAGAAGTTTGAAAGAAACCAAGCAAATGCTATTTTGTCTAGTTTGCCTTCTAGAAGTACAGTATGGAGCCACACCTGTTTGGGCAGTTGGTTTAGCCAAAACTACAGCATGCTCAAGGGAAAAATCTTGAATTCTAATTCACCGCAGCTTTTGCAGAAGGAGTTGGTAGGACAGCTTTCACAGCTTGTCAGGGTCCTGGTCTCCTAAGTATTACTGCAGTACAAACAACTTGTACTCATTCAGTTAATGATATGAGAAACAAAATGCATTTTGATCTCCTTTCAGTAGCTTATCTGTTTGCAGAGCCATGAATGTTTCTCCATCCTGTGAAAGTTTACTTCCGATTAGCATACTGGTACAAACTCCAAAACTTTTAAACTTTTAAATTAAAAACAGAAGAAAGAATATCTAAGCAGATTATCCAGTGACAAGGACACTTGCCTAATTGATATTCAGCTGATATTCATAGTTCTGCCTGCTTTGATGCTGCAGAATGGACTTGTATATTTATTCCTTGCAATGCAGCACAGTGTCTAACTACTGGTTTAATAATAATTTTGGGATTCCAGCTTTCTTCTCTTAATGCTGGCCCACTCTGCATATAACAATGAAATATTCATTGGGCTGTAAGGAGAATTATTTTTGTGTCAGTCAACTATGGCCTTGATCTGGGGAATGCAATAATAAAGTTTAAATCTCTGTTCTTTGTCATATCAGATGATTTTGCTGTTATGGGAGAGGGAAAGGAATTTCTTTTTTGTTAAATAAAATTCATATATATACATACTTTTAATCTGGAGAGTCAGAAAAATGCATTTGGTCAATTTATAGACTATAAAGTATTCTTGGATGAGTCTGGTGTTCTCATTTTGAGCAGAAATTCTGTGTTTGTCAGTATGTATCTATCTGTATGTTTCTGCTTGAACTAGGGGTATGACAGACCATTCCCTGATGATAAACATTTGGCTGAAAAAACTTTTCAGTAGTTGCTATCATAAGTTTTCAGCTTATGTTTTGGATCAGTAAGTTTCAAGTTATAGTATTTCTGTGAACTGTTAGCTATTTGATTGGATAAATGAAACTTTAAGCATTTGTTACCAGACTAGTACTAATCTGAGTGGTGTTTTCTTTTTTTAAAAAAAAAAACAACGTGTTTTTTAACATAATTTGAACATTTCATGAATAAAAGTTCATAATCCAAAAAAGAATAAAGTATGAATAACATGCTTTGGAAAAAAACTGGACCTGAGTCTCTAAGTTGTTGCTCATAAATGCATTTGTATAACTGTTGTGATTTTGCAACTTGACTCAGCCTGTGAAAATAAAGGAACCTGCAGTAAAATGTGTTAGTTATAAAAATGGGACAGAAACAGAAAGAAGCTTGTAAGGAAGGATCTTAAAATAATTTTTCTCCTGCCTTTTGAGATTTATATCTGTAACTTAAAGCTCTCAAGATGAAAGCTTGCGGAGTTGTTCAGTATTGCAAGGCTTTTGAAGTATTATGACTTACTGTTGATAGTAGTGAATTCAAAAGGTGAAATATATGATTTTTAAATTATACCTAAATATAGTTTGTGCAGGGTCACTATAGCAATGCATTTAAAAGAAATAGTTTAAAATAGCACGAGTGTTTGGAGAGGTTTTTCACATACTTTCCCCTCCATCCATATCCTTTGTCTTCAAGGGTAAGGTTACTGGGTTAGTTACAAAGTACTCAAGAGCAGAAAATATACAGACTAGTGTCCTAAATTGTAACCATCAACTAAAATCTCAAGTATTGCAATAGTATTCTAAGTTATTTAACACTGTGAAAAAATGGAAACTTGTAAAACTGCTCGTTTTCCTTGAACTTTTTTCCCATGTAACAGAAAAACAGCACAAGTCTTCTGTGAAAATGTTTTGATTCAATTCTTCACATATGATTTTGTTTCTTTAATACAATATGAAAGTTATCTATAATGAATTGTGAGCCAAATGTAAAGTTCCTGGATATGGATGGTACTTTTCAGTATTTGTGTACATGTGAATGTTTTAATACCAAGTTGTGGGCAAAAGAATGCAAGTGACTTCTGAGGAGAAACTAAGTTGTTGTTGATAGTAACTGATAGCAGAGAACATACCTTAAATAGCCTACCTTAAGAAGTAAGATTTTTGTAAGTGTGTTCAGGTTTTGTTTAATAGTTTCATATTCTTTTAGTCCACAGAAATCAGAATCTGGACATTACAAACGTCGAAATACAGAAGTAACAATTTCGTTCCCCAGTTTCTATGGAGAGTTACCAAGTAGTAAGTATATGGAGGAATGGCAATATTTGCTTTTAACTGTTTGTTGTGGGGTTTTTTTTGCTTGTCTTTTGTTGTTAAAATACATCATTTGACTTCAATAATGAAAAAAAATGCTTATCTTCTTTAGCTGCAAGTAAGTCCAGTTTGCAAATACAGAAGCTGGATTATTTATTCTGTTGTTTTCTGTGAATATCACAAAAGCATGTAAACAAAATGTTGCCTGTTAAGTAATACTGGAATCAAGGATATATTTTTTCTGAGATGACGGAACATTCAGCTGAGTTTCTAAAGATGTTTTCTAGCAATCTGAAAAACAGAAATGTAATAAGGCAGTGTTGTCTCCCCCCTCCTCCATCTCCCTCATCACCATTACGTGCCTGCCCAATAATATATACAGCCCTTCAAGCAAACTGTTGCCTTAGTAATACAAGAGTCATCTTGACTGTTCAATAATGCCCTTAGACTTTTGACTTCGGGTGGAATAAAGTAATCTCTTCACCTTAATGTCCCACAGGCGGTTATTTGCCAATCTTGGCTTTACAAGCCAGTCTAAGTTTATTTGTACAGTATGCAACCAACAAAATAATGTTTAAATAAAATCCTAAACAGAATATGGATATTTGTCAGTATACATTGCCTATAAAATATAGTGTTCCTGTTTGTTGTGATTTAACCCACCCAGCAACCAAATGCCATGCAGCTGCTTGCTCACCTTCCACCACCCCCTGGGGAATAGAGAAGAGAACTAAACGGGAAAAAAAGGAGGAGACTCATGGATTTGATAGAAAAATTTAGTAGTAATAATAAAAAAGTAATAGTGATAAAATAATAATACATAAATATATATAATAATAATAGATACAAACAAGTGATGCACAGAATGTTGCTCACCACTTGGTGACCGACACCCGTCCCGTCCAGGCATGCGATCCCGAAACAGGTAAGTCCTGACACTGCAATGCCGGATGAATGAGAGGCCCTAAAAGAGAGAGAGAGAGAAAGAACTCTAAGAGACCAGGTCTCCAAGAGAGTTCTCGGAAGAGAATTCCAAACTTCCCGGTCAGCCCTCATCTATATATCGGACATGACATTGCATGATATGGAATACTTTATTGGCCAATTTGGCCCTCACTCCTAAATCTAAACTCAAATTATAAACTAGGAGTTAGGCGCCCTTTCTCCCGGCCGTTCTCCCCCTCAGCCTGTTGTGCTCCTGCACACTGGGAAAACATGGGAAGCTGAAAGGCTCTTGATGTCTCAGTACCAACTATAAGCATCAGTGCGCTATCAATGTTCTTCTCATAAAAAATCCCATACTAAATCCAAAACACAGAGCTATTCTAACTACTAAAAGAAAAATTTGACTCTGCCTTAGTCAAAACCAGGACACTGTTAGAGACTAAATCCTGTGTAGACTGAAAACACAAATTCTTTCAAGTCAAATCTTGACACTCTGCTATGTTAAATAAGCCTTAATATCCCTATCTAAAATATTTTTTTAGTGTTCCTTTCTTTCTGTGACTCTTATATGAACCATACCTGTAGAACTTGTGATGACAGCAGAAATGCCTGTTGGAGGAAAATGATGGAACAAAATCAAGTGACAGCAGAAAATAAGTGGTTGAAAGGCATGGAAGTGGTGTATAGATGACTAAAATGTTTGTGTACATAAAAATAGTTTTACAAAGTGACCTAAAACTTCTAAGGTAATCTAATTCATATCCCGTATCTCCTACTTCACCCAATCATTTGGATTTGCAAATTAAAATCTTATCTGAGACTTGCAGGTCTCGCAGACATTTTAGGAATGACCAGTCCTTTAGCATCAAGGACATGCTGGACAGCAGAATGGGCAATGTTAAATCTTGATTCTGCTAGTATTTCTGAACTTTCTGTATATGTTTACATGTGTGCAAAGAAAGGGGAACAAAACCAAATTAAAACAGGAGCCTTTAGTGCTTTTTTTTTTTGTGCATGTGGATGTGAAACTGAAGTACCACAACAGAGGACAAAGCTAGATGGTAGGGGTCGCATTGGCTGTACTATTCTTAATCAATGGGGACACTTGCTGAATGTTTTGTATTTAGACCAGAGCAGCCTCAGATTAGCTTTTGAGTCAGTAAGAACCATAAAAGCTATTAATTCACATCGGCATTGCTTGAGCCTTTCCTCACATCCAAGATTTTGGAAAGCTAGTTCTGTCCCACAGGATTTCTTCACAGGGGGAACTGGACTGCAAATTCAATAGGTTCATACTAAAGAAATTAGTTGTAAACTGGTGGGAAAATATCTCTGTATTTGTGTACTTCTGTGTATATTGTCAGTTCATAAATTATGTATGTATTTTTCAGGTAAAAGTAGGTATAATTCCCCGGACTTTGGGAGTGCTTCGTTGCTGAAACTCATTTGTTGTTGGAGTGACCAATCTATAAAGGTAGGAAATAGCCTGTGTCAGTTCTTTCAATGTAATCCTTAAGTAACGTTGGCTGTAATTTAGAATTTGGAATCTGTAATGTGATATAGTAGTTATGCATTTATGGTGAAATTATTACATAAATTGTGCCATTCAGATTTATGGAAAGCAGATTATTATTTCAGTATGAAATACGCTATTCATGAAATATTTTCCATTAAAGTACATGTTTAGATGTGAGAAGGTAACTGTCCTACTAGTCTTTAATCTAGGTGATCTTGTTCATAGCATGCATTTAAAAAAAATGAGTTACCTGTTCTCTGACAGCGAGATATAACATGTTACGAATGCCATTTTGTGCTCCAGGAAAAAAAAAAGCCCAAAATAAGGGAAGTATCATATACGAATGTATTATTATAGAAGAAACAGAAAATGCCTTCTTAAAGGGATAAAGAATTGATCCCGAGTCCTTACTCATTAGAACATTCTTCAAGAATGACTTAGAAAAGTAAGTTATGGGTTCCCAGGTCAGAAGAAGCTCATGCCTATTGTTAGTGAAGAGTCTGATGTCTTGAGAGATAAATTACTGTTTCTTGAGAGTTGACAGGTAACTCTGAAATAGTCTGAACAGTGAAATCTAGAGACCATTTTTCATTTTGGAAATATGCATTTAAATAAAGTTGTGTGGTTGCTTGAGTGAGTTAATGTTCAGGAGTACAAAACTCAAGACAGTATACTATGACCACAAACGATTTTACCCCAGAAAAGGGAAATACCTGTTACAAGTTCATTTTATGATGTCACTTTTAAAATCGAACACAACTCTGTGGTGCATTTCAAATGCAAAGGATTTTTTCCAGAGCTGAGGTGTGCAGGGATACTCCAGTGATAGACCCCTGTTGTGTTAGACAGTAAAGGTTTCTGAAAATATTCGCATCCAATTGAATTCAGCATTTTATCTTGAGCTTATCAGTTGTTTATTTTATCCTCTCTGTCTGCCCATCTTCCATATTATTTCAGCATTCTTCTTCCCTCACAAACTGTCCCCCTTTCTCTTACAATAAGACTTTTTCCTTTTTTGAATCTTTTTAATAAAACAAATCAA
Organism: Tauraco erythrolophus; assembly: GCF_009769465.1. Taxonomy (NCBI): domain Eukaryota; kingdom Metazoa; phylum Chordata; class Aves; order Musophagiformes; family Musophagidae; genus Tauraco; species Tauraco erythrolophus. The sequence continues at coordinate 14,370,723 of NC_141478.1, read as the reverse complement.
ATACTGGGCCTCAGTTTCAATAACTGCAGTTGTCATGTGAATGCTATGTAATCTCTTGCCGACCTGGTCAGCCACTGAAAGTCTTTAGAGAGTGGAGTTGTATAGCCATGAAACTTGTATTTGTAGCATAGCTGATTACGTGAGATCTAAGTATTTATATTTCCAATTAATTTAGTGACTGATCCGTTTATACAATGATAACAGTCTTATCTACCATAGGAGGTTAGTGTGCAGGAAGATATGATGTGGAATAAGCTGCCTCACACTTTGTTCATCTGAAAAGACTTTAAGACACTGAAATTGTGAAGTACTGCGGATACCAGACTATCAGTACTTCTCAAATTTTAACGTTTTTCAGACATACCTTTGTAGTTGCAATAAGCTTTGTTAATCTGCTTTGTAGTGCAGATTTTGGGTCGTTTGCAGCCAAACTGGTGTAAACGTTTTCATATTCAAAATAATTTTTGGTGTTGGTGATGAGCGTAGGTATTCAGCAACCAATTATTTATACAAAATTTTAGTTTTAGTTGATAGTAGGGAGGCTTTGTTAAACCTTTCTTTATACAAACCCAGATTTATGGCAAATTTATTAATCCTCAGCAGTCTGATTAAGCACTCATGTACATTTACCCAAACCATCACTAGTTATCCTGCTTTTAAAAACTTTTTATTGTCTTCAGTGGAGGATACTGACTCTCAGACATGACCCAAAGGACTTGCCATTTATTGATTCCTCATCTCCTTACAGTACTGTAACAGATTCTGTGCAAACAAGGAAACTGAAAAAAACTGCTGCAAATGATTGATCAGGGGTCTCCTGACTTGTTGAAGGGCTGAGGGAGGTCTTTTTCTGTCTTAAATTTTAAAAATGCATATATTAAAAATGTTTTTTCTAGGATTTTTTTTTCACAGATGATTCTAAAGCAAAGGTTGTCTTCATGCATTTTTGCTGTTCTTTCAGGTAAATTATAGCTTGTTGTTGACACACTCCAGTCCTGTGCGGAAACTACTTAAGTGTCCTCATCTTTTCAGATTTTAAAAAAAAAGCTTATCCTGAAACATTTAATATGAGGAAACAGTGGTTGCATTTCTGCCCTTATTTGTCCTTACTCTGTGTTTAAAATAGCCAGTTCCTCAGTTATATGTGATAAGTGTTTAGTTATATTTTTTTTTAATAATAACACTATATTATTGCAGCTTCATGAAAACTTTTTGGCTGAAAGGGTGAACATTAAAATAAAACTATAAAACTTTCAATTAAAAAAAGTTACCAGAATAGTCAAACTGCAGTGCCATCAAAACATTTTGCCTGTTGTTGACTCCAGCAGATATAAGGATATTTTTTTCCACCAGAAGGATATCTTTGATAATTATTTCCTTGTTCTTCCTGGCTTCTTAGTCTTCAAATGATGTTGAAATGCCTTCTCCCTATACCTTTATTCAGGCATTTCAAGAGGAAACATACAATAATAAGTAATTTGTTTCTTTTTTTTTCCTGCTCTAAGATCTTTTTAAATATCATTGAGTGATGTTAGTTCTTGTTAGGGTGACTTTTCTGAAGACTGAAGTCCTTTATGTCTTCACAAAATGGTTATAGACCAAGTAAGCTTCCTTCTCCAATATGTCTTACTCCCTGGGCTGGACAACCATTTCTAAAACGGGGTAAACAACCCTGTCTCCATAGGTGCCTTCCTGTTTTCAAGGCTAATCTTGGCAAAGAAATTCAATATTAAACATGGCAGTGAGTTTTGCATGAAAATTTATTAGGTCAGTAGTTCCCCTAACAAAATGTTAAGCGTACAGTCATCATCACATCTACGGTCAAAGATTTGAGTTACATGACAACACGCAGACAGTCTGTCATACTCACACGGTGCCCATCAGTCTATGTAGCTTCAGTAGTTTGCTTTTGTTATGTGTGGCAGTATCAGAGCTCTGTGATGTGGCACACCTGTATAGAAATATCTGAGCTTTATCAGGTTCATTACTAATGCCTTTGCCATCAGTAGGAGTCATGCATCTCTTGCTTCTAGTTCTGAGTTACCTGGACATGAGTTGGCACTAACGTTGAAATGATCCTGTTGTATAATCCCAAGTAATAAGACTGTGTTAGAACTTGGATTTATTAATTCAGGAGCATCATCATAAATAAAAGTTATACAGCTTCAGCGTACAACCTTTAGGTCCTGATTTGGAAGTCCTCTACTGCCATCCTGATGTTGCAATATTCCTTTCCTGTACAAGAAACTTTGTATCCTCTTTATCAGCTAGATACTCAGCACAGTCTCCCGTCAGGAAAACTGTTGATGCCAGTTTAGATCTCTGACATAATCGTCTGCACGAGGAATGCAGTTGCTTTAGCCTCTCTCTTTCTCCAGTGGAAAAAGATAGATGCTCTGGAGGGACTGCTGAGATTTTTAGGATGAATGAACGATCTCAAGACTTTCTTACCTCTTTTTATTGATTCCTGCAGTGCACCTGTATTTTTTTTCACTTCACTTTCTACATTACCGTTAATATCTAAAATAAGGTGGGTTGAATCTCAAATAAAAGGACTCAAACAAAGGACTTGACTTTGAAAGCATAAACCACTTCATGTTAAGGCCATTGCACAGGGTAGTGCTAATAAGCTAGTACCTTCTTTTACTGATACCGAAGATTACAGTAACTTCTCTAACACGCTCTGAGTCCGTTTGTTTTTACAGCATTTGACTCTACCTGAAGCCAACTGACTTCAGTATAAGTGTCTAGATAACTCTCCTGACAGTTGCTATCCAGAGTTAGAGGAAAGCAGACTGGATAACACAAGTCTGATGTTTTGATCTGTGTTTTTTTTGCTCCCTGATGTGACTGTGTTATGGAGGCATCTGGGAGGCAGCTTCTGCAAGGCTCAGCCCTGTAGAGGTTATGGCCTGAGCAATAACCAGGAGTGATGTCTATTGACTTCTTGCCTTAGACCCACTCATTATAAAGAGAATAGTAATCCTTGGAAGTAATTGATAAAGTGTAGAAAGGAAAGCCAGTAAAACTTAGTACAGATGTAACAGTACAGCTTAGCTCAACTTTTGTTCGCTTGTCTTTTTGAATTTTCTCTAGTATTGCTGCTGCAGAGTCAAACAATTACCTTTTACTCTTTAATATCTGTATTTATAGTGGGACATATGCTATTTATACTTTCTCAGGCATGAAAGCATCATTTCTGTCATATTTCAGAATCCCAGCTAAAAAGCAGCTACTATTTGCAACAGTGATTACAATACAATTATGGGGGAAAAAAAATGAGCACGTGTTAGTAGCCAACAAGATAGCTAATATATACGTAATCTAAAAGGACACTAAAGATAAAGCAGAAACTATCAGAATAAAACCAAAAGGTGCTCATGTAGATTAGAAACAGGGAAAGCTTCTAGAGATTTTTAAACATGGTGATAATGATAGATGAGGTATATGAATTCTTGGGGAAGACGCAGTGAGAGGACAAAACTAAACATGCAAAACCATACTGAGCACTGTGGAAACGCAGATTCAACAAAGTGATAGACAAATAGCATGCAGAGATGTACATATCATGTTGTGCCATTTGCTATGGGTTTTTTATTTTGTTTTAAGATGTTAGAGGAAATTACATGTTACAAATGCTGCCTGGCTGGCACACACAGCAATGCTACAGGTAATGAATATCTGATCCAGATTAGTGCCAGGTTCTTAGCACATCAGAACACCATGAAAAACAAATGTATGTGATTCTTTTGTGTACTACTTGAAGAATTTTTTTTCAAAAATTTTCCCAGGACAATGACATGTCTGTGTTTCCTTCTTTTTCTTAATTATTGTAGATATATTGTAAGAGTCTGCTGTAAAGTCAGGATCTGTAATCCCCAAAGCTCGGGGTTGTATGGATGTGAGGAATTGGAAACTGCCTTTGGTTTCCCCTGTAAAATAAAGTGCTATTATTACAAGATGAAGGTTTGTGCTATGTCAAAACACATAGGGCTGGGTTCACTTGCTGTGAACTTTCACACTGTGGACCTGGCTACGGTATACTTGTCTACAATAAAGGATTTTGTCACAAAGGACACCTACAGCCTTTGTTCTGCTTAATGATTTGAATTTACAAGGGCAGCTAGAAATGTGATTGAGGACAGCCCACGAATTCACTGTACTTGATTAGTGAGATAAAACTGTATTTCTTCCAGGCAGTTTGAGGGAGCCTGCATAGCAACCTCAATTCATATTAAACTTTAATTTTAATAGATAGTTTATAATATAAATATCCTATAAACGAAATGTTTATAATGTAAACATATTTAACTTAAAATTTTTGTATTCAATTTAAATTCATATTTAAGTTGAGGTGGAGTGCACTGTCCTGAAACTTTAGATTCTCTTCGTCTTTCAGGAAATTTCTTGTACTTGAGAAAAAATACCTTCCTGAAGGGGAAAAATTGTATTTCTTTTGTGAAGGAAATACCAAACAAAGAGAAGGTATGCATGCTGCCATTCTGCGTCATGCCAAAATTTAACTGAGTATGGATTGCAAAAGTATGGCTCCATTATATAAGGTCTTCATATGCTCTACAAGCATCTTAGGTCTTTAAACTTTCTCAGTACTCCCAGGCCTTCTCTGCTAAAGTAAGGAGAAGGAAAGTAATAATTCTGTCGTACAGTCCCCACACTGCGTTGTCTTAACACCCATATGTGGTGCATCAGCTATTGCAAGTGCCATTTATAGTCTGTTCATAATTCCAGCAGATGTTCCTTTTGGATAAGAGGTGTTTGAGGAGAATGGTATTTCTCTTTGTGTAGACAAAAAAAATACAGTATTATCATGTTTGAGCTAGAGGAATAGAGGATCACCACTAGTAACAAAACATTCTTGAAGCTTTTTAGAGGGAGACTAGAAACCAAAAAGTCTGAAGAAGCCAAACTACAAGGTCCTTATTTAGTCCATGAAGCATTTTTGCACACATCATAGAAATGAAGATATTTCTTATTAGCTGTTTTCACCATGTGCTTTACTAATGTATGTTGTCATGACCCCTTGAAATCAAGGAGGCAGTAAACAACTGCTTCTAGTTTTGAGATTAAAGAAAATGAATCTTTAATTAGTGGGAAGCAGTCATGATTGACAACTTGCACCATTTTATTGCTATCCAGTTAACATTTATTTCTCAGTATGTGTGTAGAGACATGATTATCACCATCTGAAAGATACTGGTAAGTGTTTACTTTCTAATGACATTCGCTGGAACAGTCTTAAAATTGTCAAATGCCAAGATAAATAATTGAAGTAGTGATATCATCCAATAATAATTTGCATTTATGACAGGTTATTGAGGCAATGCAGGCAGTGCTGCTGGCAGAAGTTCAAAGGACTATGAATACCTTGAGAAAGACAGCAATCTGCAGAGAGCCATTGGCCATAGTAGAGAATGGAAATGGTAAGTTGTGGATGCTGCCAGACTGAGAGGGATTTGCAATATGTTAAAAATGTTTATTTGCCATGTAGGTAGAAAATTTATTGGTATATTCTTTCAAAAGAACTTTCTCTAGTACTCAGAACAAGTTAGGAGTATGAGTTCGTAATAAATTATTTCTGTGTAAGACAAGCCAAATGGCCTATTTCTGACCTTATCAGGCTATGAGTTTTCTCATATGATTGTCAGGGATTTCACGTTGTCTCATCATCTCTGAACATTAAAGAAAAGGTAAAGTTTCTTTGATTGTATGAAAGTTCTTTAGTATTGTAAATACATTTGCAAATAAAGGAAACAATGTGTTTGAAATAGTCAGTAAACCATATTGAGAAGAAGTTTTACAAATTTATCTTTTCAATGACATCAGAACTTATACAGCACTAAAAATTAATTGCTTAAATTTTATAACTTCATAATGTAATACAGAATATTTTATTTTTCTTTCAGAAATAACCTCCATGCATGGAGATATCAAATGCATTTTACAATTAGATCATTTCATTTTACAAGAAGCTTACTCTTTTCAGCTTTACAATGGTGCTAATGTTTATGGTGAAAAAGATTGAACCTGAATTTATGTTATGAAGTTATACTCTTTTTTTTTTTAGCCCATTAGCTGAGTCTTAAAATTAAGTGACCTAAATTTTAGATCCAATCTTATTAGTGAGCCTTCTCTTGGGAAACTAATTTATAATCTCATTGAGTGTGTGTGTGTCTGTCATGAAAATTTGTTACCGATCTGCTTGTTCCAGGGTACTAAAAATGATCAGTAATATTTGCTTCAGGACACGAAACAAAATGGTATCTCTATAATTTGTACTGTTGGAATATAATGAAACTCAAACACTTTGAGTAATTGTCATATAAAGGTTTATACTTTGCTTACACTGAAGATTACTTTGAATCATTTTATTTTTATGTGATTTGGGATAAGATGCATTGTAACTAAAATATCGCCAGCTGTGAAGTGCATATATAGATTGGATTCCAAATTTCCTGAATTTCAGTATGTATTTCCATGTGGTATTTTGACATGGGTTACAAAAAACCAGGACCAACTGGAAGTTGCAAATGCAGATATCTGCAAACTCCAGAGGTGTTTAGGTCTTTGGGTTTGTTTCAAAACCTTTTATACTAGATGAAAAAACACTTCTGTTATGTAAAAAGTGCTGGAATGATTACAAGAGTCTAGAAGTCAATTGTTGTTTAAATCTAATTAAGTATTAAGGCTTGCACAAGTTATGAATTCAGGGAGTTACTTCAGCTTTCCACTCTCTGAAAGGGAGATTTGGTTGTTTGTATGTCTAGTAAAAGATTTTTACTGTCATTTTGTTCTTAACCCTGTTATTTGAAGATTATTCAACAAATAGCCAGAAAATTGCTAGAATGGGCACAGTATTCATAAGCATTTATACTGGCTGGGACTTTATCTTCATGATCTGAACTACATAAATATATCCTGCAAAGCAGAGTAGATAGATTTTTTGACGTACCATTGTTTAACAATTGAACGTATTCTGAAATAGACAGAAAGCATACAGGACAACTGGGAAAGAGATGTTACACTATGAGTATTTAATATATTAGCTTTCTTTCTCATTTTCATTCATGTTTTAGCTTGTTGCATTATTTATCATAGTATGTAAATAGCACAAATATTCTTGTTTTGGTTTGTATGTTTTTATTTTTCTACTAGACTATATGGATTTATTCAGAATCAAACAAATTTTTTTGTGATTTCTAATATGTTAAAGAGTAAAACTATTCATGGCATATAACAATACACAGAAATTATTTAAAATCCATCCAGGAGTAAGTCCGCAACCAGTCTAATTACTAAGAAAAGTAATTATGTCTGGTTTTAGTCATTCATGAGATAGTTATATTGTCTTATATCTTATTAAATACTCTGTATTTATGGTTGGGTTGCCTATATGGGTTGTACCATAGCTGTCATCTTGCGTGCCATCAACCTAAAGATTAAATATTGTTTCAGGTTTTTAAGTCATGATTCAAGACTGAGATCATGCACTTTGACCCAAAGTAAAAGTATCTGAATCTTGGCTGCCATCGTTGTTGGATTGGATTGCATTTTTGTTTAATTGGAATTAATAGATTTGATCTGGAGATGTTTAACCTTGTTTAACTCAACAAATTTCCACTCAAATCAATAGAAGTTTTTGTTAAAAAGACAAATAGAACTTTCATGATTTGACCTTAAGTTTTTATTATCTTTGAAGTTTATAGTATATTATAGTTCTTTTTTCAGAAAACTCCTTACTCCTTAGAAAGCTCTTGCATCCTTTCTTCAATGTTAAGGGTCATAGCATTTAGATAAGAGCTTCGCTTGCTGAATAATTTAAAATGCTGTATTTTTCTCTGTGGTTCCATACAGACAGACTTGGTTTTTAATTGAATTTTTAAAAAAGTAATATATTTTTCCAGAAATAAAGATAAAGAAGTTAAAAAAGGTCTTCATGTAAAGCATGCCAGAGAAAGGGTTAACTACGTTCTGTCCTAGTACCTTCTCCCATACTTGCTAAAAGGAAATATAAACGCAAACAGTTGCAATTGCTTTGTTAATGACAGAGATAATAATTTTGGACCTATTCCAAACATATTGCTATCATCTCACCATTGATTTCTGCAAGCTTTACTTCAGTTCTTCAAAGAAGCTGAGGTTTTCCCTCTTTTTTTTTTTTACATTCATCATAATTCTGGAAAAGTATATTGCACTTTAATCCCTTGCCTTTTTCCTAAATACGATAATCTCAGGTTAATGGTACCGTTTAACAGGTTGGCAGTGTGGTATTGTTTTCGACTGCCATGTGAGTCAGAGGCAGCGATTTTAAAATCTTAAGAATCTATTTATCCAGTTTGATTTGCATGAGCTAAGAGGAGCAAAGTTTGGCATTCTTCATTCATTTTTCATTTGCAGTATTTGATCTTATGATATGCATACCTAGTCCATACACAGCCATGTGCAGAACTTCTTTGATTGGAGGAAAAATGGTGGTAATGCCACTGTTCACATTGACTGAATACAACGAAATTGGATAGTCCCTCCTGTAGTTGATTTGAACCCATATCTTCCTCAACAGTAATTCATTGCTTAGCCTCAGGGCATTCTGCAGTGAGTCATCTGCAGAAATTCTTTCGCTTTTCATGGAACTCTCAAAGTATTTGCAAGAGGTAAGAGTTAGAAATGAGATTCTCTCACCTCCAAGTCTGTTGTGTGTAGGACTGTAATTTCCTTTTAGCTACTGCACAGAAGCGTTTTCCTATATTCCTTCCTTGGATACATCTCTTCTAATGCATAGGGAGCCAAAACTATCTCATCTGAAACAACATTATAGCATACAAGTTCTTCTGGAATTGTGTGCCTCTTTTTTTTTTTTTGTAAAATGTGAAGAACTGTATTTATTTACCTTTTAAGAAAATTGTGAGGATAGATGTGTTTAAGATGTTCATGGTCAGATGTTAAATTGAGGAACTGATGCATGTGATATTTGAGGAATACCAAAAACTGGAAAAGTTAAAGGAAAGCATAAAGTACAGTCTTTATTCCTAAATACAGGCTGTTATTTTAACTGTCTCTTAGATTTATGAAAAATTTACATGTGAAAAATCACACCAAGACCAGCTTGCAATAAATTCTGGTTTGGACTTTAAAAATCCTAGTTTAAGAAACTGCTAATGATTCAAGCTTTTAAGTGTATTTGAAAGCTATTAGCTATAACCTCATCTTTTGTATGTGGTTTTGGAGCTATTTAAACTATTCAATTAAATAAATTGGTTCTTCCAGAAAAAAGCTTCTGCTGATAAATACCAGAGTGAAATTAATGATGGCAATTGAATTCCATAGGTTAGTGTAAAGAATTGTCAAAGACTTGTCTAGAATATAACAATATGTTTTGTTAAAATGAGGAATCCTTTCAGTAATGGTAAATCAATGAAAGGTGGGATGTAACAGCTTCTGTTCGCTAGAAAAGTGTCCTGCAGCAGAGGGTTTCAAACACTTTTATTGTCTGGGTTTCAGAAATCTGTCCAGTTGCAGACAACTTTTTTGTTAACTCTCTTGAAGTTATTCTGTCACAGTGCCTTTCTGTATAGCAAATGAAGCTTCTTGCTGCCTGAAAAGTCTTAAGGTTTTGTCAAGGAAGTGTAGATAAGGAGTAGGGTTGTTCTCTCTCATACTTTCTTTCATATTGTCATCTCGTTACAACCTACTGCCTTTTCATATTAGTCCAAATATAAGTTCTGACTCTGTGTTTAAACGAACAAAAAAGACCCAAAAGACAACCCTGACTGGGCATTAGTCTATGGAGACCATTGATACCACAAAGATTACGCAGGGTTTCAATGAAAGCCTGGCCTTGGTAGCCTGATTGCTGAGGAAATAACTTTTAGGGGTGTAAAATGCATTGATACTCTTATTTACTGTAACCACGTTAATGTAATTTGTATTGTTTGTATTCTGGTGAAGTATTGCATGCCCAGAAAACTTGAACATCTGAAGAATCAATTTCTGGCTTAAAGTTTTACATTGATAAATGTACGTCTCTCCTCATAGCCTTATATTTCCCTTACTGTGTTTAGGAAACTTAGTTTCAAGTTTGGATTTGAGCTTGTGATGTATGTCATGTGTTCAGTCTTTGAAACTGCATGTCTTGCTGTGGCTGGTTTCCGTATCCAACATGAATCAGGTAATCAAGCAAAATTTGGATAAAGGTGTCCAGGCAAAATGCGTTGGAGTCCTAGAAATGCACGTAACCAGAAAAGAAAAGCTATTAGTGCAGCTCTTGAGAAATCTCTCATCTCTTCTGGATTGACTACTTGTAAAATCAGGAATCAAGTCAGTGGAGGGGGCCGGGCGGGAACTCATAGGAACATCTCTGATAAACAAAAGAAGAAAAGGCTGAAGAGAAGAGGAGAATGGGATACAAAGGATCTGGAGGTAAACAGAAAAAAGTGTAGGAAAATGGAGAAGAAAAATTATAATAGAAGAAGCATGGCAGTGTGAACATGTACATAAAGTTCCCAGTTTTCCAGTGGAAATCACGACCAGGAAACTGGTTGCTGATTTAAAAAATTCAAGAATAGATTTTGGTCTCATTTCTGGTATGATAAAGGTTATTGAGTTTAGTTTGAGTTAGGAAATTAGGAAATTTTGACAGTGTGCATTATTTTGAATTGAAAGAAATTGAGAAGAGACATCACTAAATGGACAAGCAGTTAAGAATCCACGTATCCCGGATTCTGCATGGGTTTTGAAGACCATAAGAGAAAATGCTCCTCTTTTAGCACATTCAAATCACATGACAGACAGACAATTCAGTTGTCTGGAAGAAAACCAAAGACAGTAAGAAACATCTTTCATAATGACAGATATCGCAAAGGAAAGCAAGTGAAGAGTTTCTGTTAGTTTTTAATAACCTATTTGTTAAACTCACAGATTTTACTGCTTTTTTTTTTTTAATATGTAGATATTTGAAGGAATGTAAAGTGATTTATCCTATGCAGGATGATTAAAGATTTTATTGCTTTAGAGGAACCAATAGTACTTCCTGATGATTTCTCAGACTAGTTCAATTTTTCAAGGATATTGAGATTAAGTGTCTTCAGTTTAGCGTATGAAGATCTAGAGTATGTCTCCAGAGCTTGTTCCCACTGGCCAAAAAGTGTAAAAAGACTAAGATTGCTCTTAGTAGTGATGAAATTGCATTTGTATGAACTCACCATAAATTATTTTCCAGCATAAACTTTCTACATTATATCAAAATTCTGTCAAAAATTTGGTGAGAGATGATCTGGCTAGGTCAGTCCTGTTCATAGAAGCTGAAATCTGAAACCAGACCACTGTTTTCATGAGGTAAGCATAGGTTTTGGTAAAAATTAGTAAGAATGTTGAAATGAAGTCTTTACACTTCAGGAATTCTTTTCGTCTATGGATCCTTCAAAATGTATAAACTTGAAATGTCCTTCTGAGCCTCACGGTACCTGTGACATGTAGTCCTTGAGGAAATTGAGCAAAACTGTCCCCCTTCCTGTGTAATCTCTTTGTACTTTGAAGTATTTCCAAACTTGAGTTTTAGAGCAAAATCTGTACCAAACACTGCAATCATATTTTCTTGCAGTTGTTACTTTTCAACTGGTTTGACTTCCGGCTTCATCTGGCATCTCTCACATTTTTCCAGTTTAACCCTCTTCTGTTGCACATTACATCTTCCACCTGGGTTCGTCCAGGCTGTTTTATTCCTTTACATTCCCATCTTCCACTTCCTCTTTTTCCTGAGAAACAAGAATGTTAAAAATTATCTACAAAATGAAATTTCCTTTCTCTGTCCACTCTGTTCTTAGCAGGCAAACATTTTGACCAATAAGAACAGCAAGTTTAGATGGAACTGAAGTTTTGTGCTCTTGGACAAGTTCGTGAACATAACAATTCATTAAACTGTTAGACGTACTTCAGGCTGTTTTTAAAAATTCTCTGGCAGACCAAATTTGTGTGTATGTGCATTAGCAATAAGAAGCGAAAGAAATTATTGTATAATCAAGATTTCATCACTATTAATGAGAATTAGATTCATCTGTAATCTCATTTTAGTCTGTGAAACAGCAAACCAGTTAATCTAGCATTTCTTTGATGAATGGACTTTGAGTATAAGCTGGTGACAGCAGTAGCTTTCCTCTGTACTGAATATGCATTAAAAATGACTGTATTATATCCTACTTTTATTACAGATATTTCCAGTAAAAGAATACAAATCAATGTTGTATTTTAGCGTCTAACCTGCGGTTTAACTATACCACTGTATCATGTCCTACATATCCAATTAAAACTGTATTTTGATCCAGTAGTCTTTAATATTAGTGGTCAAGTACTAAAGGAAGTAAGCTTAAAGACTCGTTCTAGGCCTACAGCTTATTTCATTCTATGCGTCATATATTTTACCAGAGAACTGCTTAATGTAGCAGAAATCAGATTTGGTGTGTATTTTTACACAAAATCAAATTGTGCAGGCGCCATCTCAGACTCCTTCAAAACATTAGGAACGATAGGATTCACTGGTCAAGGAGGCAGTAAAGACGTATTCTAAATTCAAGTGCACAACATAGTTTGGACAATTTTGTTTTATATGTGCTTTTTCAGTGTTTACTGAATGGAAAGAATCTCTAATATACCTTCTTTTTAGGTCTTCAAACACTGTCTTTTTTTCAGACTGTTAATAGAGACATAAAATCATCATTGTTTCATTTTTAGTCTCTACTGTTTATATAGGAGGTTTTGTACAGACAAGTTACAGCACAAGTCTTTCAAAAATCTGAAAGCTAGTTCTAAGTTGGGCCTTCAAAATAACAAGGGAAGGAACTATAAGTATTCCATGTTTAAAGCAGTGTCCCCGGCTTTTTGGGAGCAAGACTAGTCTCTTCCGTGTTCTACTGGTTTTTTGAAGAGACGCTCCTTCACATCTTGCTTCCTTATTCTGAATGTCTCCTTGCCTATATTATTGTTCTTAGTCAGACACAGTGTTCAGACTTGCTAATATCATATAGTTTGTAATCCTTATAGTTTAGTTGGAACCTTGCTTTTTTTTATGACTGATTTAGTAGTATACAGAGCCATGGGTCAAATAAGCCTCCTGATGTTCCCTTAGAGTTGGAAGAGATGTAAATATACTATGGAAAATAAGTGTGTAAATTATGATGTAATGCTTTAATTTCTTGTGTCGTACTTTTTGTCAAGCTGTATCTGTATAACATCAATCTTAATTTCATCCAGAAACATAGAGAGAGCAAAAACTATTGTTTTTCACCCTGGTTAGGTTATGTTTCGAAGTTTGTCCTTATACTGTTTTAACTTGGCAATACTCACAATCTTTTAACTGCCCAGATTCTCTCCTGTCCATTCTCCACACTGTTAAGTAACTCAAAGGCTTTAATGGTGTTTCCCTGCTTCACTCTTTATTTCTCCTTATTCCACTCAGCTTCTGTAAAAGCTTGTGAACAAAACAGCAAAAAACCCCAACTTTAATTCTAAGTGTAACACTTCCTCTAGAATTTGTTGTTCTAATAATTCTTGTAAAGCTGGAGATTTTCTATTACGGGTTTATTATGAGAAACAGGCTTGGGGAGGGATAAGGACTTCTATATATAGTCCATTATTAGTACTGAAACTTAACCCTGTGCTAGTAGCAATAGAGCAGAAGACCACAATATCAGAATACCACGTTTATAATAACACTCCATCTAGAATTGTTCTGGGCAATATCAATGTTCTGTAATCTCCTGAAACTATTTTTCTTAATTTCTTCCTATAAAATTTCTTTATTGTTCAATGTTCATGTGTAGCGTTATGGGTACATAAAGGTCAGGAAAGACTTAATTAGGTCCTACTCTAGAAGGATTGGAAATCTGAATGCCTTTCTGAGGAAGGAGCAGTTCAGAAAATGATGGATAAAAGGGAATGATCCCCAGTTAGAAGAATTCTCTTCTCCATATTGTGTAATTATACGGCTGCCATACTTGAAAAAGATTTGCAAGAGTTTGGCAGTATTTTTACCTTCTTTGGGCTCAGTTGCCTGGCTTTTGCTTATTTTATTTTCTTATAGAATCTTGCTGAGAGGTTTTGATTGCAGTTAGGTATGGCTTGTATTATCTTGGGCTGTTGGGAAGCCAGACCAGTCTGCAGTGTGCAGTTACCAATTTTTCCCATGCTTTGCTTACTCTTCTTTTATGTGATCAGAATAGCATTTATTTAGGTTTTTTTTTTTAGGATATGTGAAGCAAGTGGCTACGTACGTCCCAATTTTGAATCATATATTTTAATCTTTTAGAAGATACAGGATTGGTTCCTGAACCTAGTCTATAGCTGTATTTGAAATGCTCTTGTCCTTGAATTTCAAAATATCTGACTTCTCCAATTTACACAAAATGAAATTATAAAATTAAATCAACTCTCATATTAAACTGAACAGTAGTACTGTAATTACCTGGCAGTAAGACAAGTTAAATGCTTTAATAGTGTTGTTTTTTTAAAAAAAAAAATCCTTGCAGAAAGAGAGAAGGATATTTTCTAATAGTTTTCAGTAAGATGGAGATTTTTCCACTGTGTGTTTTGTGAAAAACACACCTGAAGGTAGAACTACTTTATTTATACAAGTCTTCAGTATTAGTATCGAAGTTGAGTCTAGCTAATACTCACCCAGCAGAGCAACACAACTGAACAGTGCTTGTCTCTAATAATAAGAGAGCAAGACATCTGCCTCAGCAAACAAAAAATGAAATAACTCAGAAGAACCTTTCTTGCCTATCAAACTTATCAAGAAAATATTGAACTAGTTGAAGATGCATATATACCCATCACTATGTAGAAAATGCATGAACAGAACTGTTAAATTTCAGGACAGAAAATGTGTTCATCTGTGCGCTTCTGCACCTTCACACATTTTTAGAAGTCTTAGTACATCCATTTGCATTTCATATCTCCTATGTAATCCAGAATCTAGCTTGCTTTTTGTATAAAGATGAGCTAATTGTTGTTTCAAAGCAGATATTCATTATTAATAGAACTAGTATTTCATATTTAGATGGGACATAGAAGTAATCAGCACAAGATGACTTCCAAATTCTGAAATTTAGTAAGTATATTGTTCAGTATTTTCTCCTCTCATTCCTGGTTCATATTTAGTATTTCAGCATATGCTTTATTTTAAGGCCCCAAGTTAGATCCACCAAGTATCCTATCTTGCTTCAGCATTGTATTTTTAGCTCTTCAACTGTACTTACTAATAAAGTTGGTGATTCAAATGTTAATGAATACAGAAACCTTTCCAGTATATCTGAGGAAATTTTTTCTTAAATTCAAAGCATCTCAGCAGATTTTTTTTTATTCCCTCCCCCCCACTTCAGAAAAATTCAACTTGTATCACACTTAAGATACCTATCACTGATTCCCTAAAGACTAGATGCCTGTATTGTTCTCATATGATGAATGTTAGTCACATCACCTGCTGCACTACTCGAAGATGCTCAGATAGCCTAGTGAAAAGGGTGAAGTAGGAACCTGAATCCAGGAAGTATTTTCTGTAGAATAATTAATAGCTGGTTCAGGTTTTCTTCTCTATCACTCTTATATCAGGATAGGTTTTGGCTTTCCTTTTTCCTTAAGCTCTGGAGGTAAATTTGAAAAGAAATAAACAAAACATATCTGACGTAAGTAAAGCGTGCCTGCTCAGCTTTATGTACTGATTGTGTTCTGTTGTTAAATTTTCTGTTTCTTTTGGAAATAGAGTGCTGCCAAGGTTTTGCATCTCACTAGACTGGCAAGTTTAATGCTGACAATGAACATAAATCTTTGTCTTGAGTGAAAAGACAATGTTTTTTTATTTTGATGTAAATGAAGCAGGCACTGGTTTTAATTTGGGTTTTCAGGAAATAGTAACATTTTAATATAAGTTACGCAGATTTTTCAAATAGATGTGCCTGAAGTGATCTTAGCAGATTAAGGCCATCCTCAACCCACAAAAAAGAATTATTTAATTAGTATGTGCCTCTTGGAAGGTTCAAAATGAGCCCCTTTCACTCGTGACCATTGTTATCCATGTTGAGGTTTGATATATGGTATGTTATATGAATTATACTGCTGGAAATAGACTATATTAAGAAATAGCAATGAGTGAGGTAAACGTGCCTTTCTGTATTGAAATTTAATGGTTTAGTTGCATGGTTAGGAATGTTCTAAAATAGGACTTGTATGTGGTTAAGGACTTATGTCAGTTTCAAGCATGCTAGAAATAAAGCATCAACAGAAGGTCTAATCTAACAGGCATAGCAAGCAGATCTACCTCACGTGTACAGGGACAGCAAGGCATGTCACAAAAAAGAATAGGCTGACGGGCAGGGCAGAGAGAACCATTGTTTCCCATCTTCTCGTGATGATAGTATGTAGCAGCCATATTAGCAAAACAATTTCTCTAATGTTCTATGGCTTATAAGCAAATAATCTCCCTTAGCCTGGAGTAAGCTGGTGTTTGTGAAGGATCGTGAATGGTCAGCATAAACATATGCTGGTTTTTAGTTATGCTCTAATACAGCTCATAGATATTATAAGACAGTGTTCATTTTCACTCTTGGTGCTTCTTAAAATGTGCCTTTCACTATTTGCACTCTGCTACCTGAAGAGGATTTAAGAGGTAGGGCTACTATGGAATAACAACCTCCCCTTCCCTCACTGCCTGCCCCACATGCCCCCTGCCTCCCAGGTCCCACCAAAGTTGATATTGCAGTTTGAACCTTAACTGTGTGATGTGGATGCATTTTTCCTAAATGGAGGAATGAATAACATGATGAGCATAATCTGCTTTATGGAGAAGCAAGACTGATAATTTTGGAGTCAATGGTCAGATATGTTACAGTATATTTTCTGTCTTTAAGGTGGATATTTAATATTATATTACACTTATAGATCCATTAAATAGGAATACAATAATTAAAAAAAACCCAGTATTTTTCCAGCTGTCTGTGTGTGATATTTGAAATTATGAGATTTGAGTAGAATGTGAGGGGGAGCTGTCCCTCTTGTAAAAGATATTGTTGTAGCACTCAGTGCTTTTAGAAGTCAAGCAGTAAAAGCTTTGCAACAAAACAAAAACCTTTAAGAACCTTGTTTATTGAATTCTGTGGCTAAAACTGCCAAAATAAATTAATAGCTGTTACCACTGCAGTGCTTTTTTTGTTCACAAGAAAAATATCTTGACATATTTTTTCATTTTGTGATTGGTGCACATTTCAAGGGTATAAATTAATCTTCAAAGGATCCTAGGGAATATCTTTCCTGGGCACTTCACTTATACATCAAGTTGGCCATGTTAGCAATCTAATCACAAACCTGTAATTCAGTGGACAACAATTTCTTATTGTGAACAGCATTGCAGCTTTTACTATCATTTAGGTCAGCCTAAGATTGCTGATGCACCATATGTTTCAGGCCATGGATGATGGATGGTATCCTCTGGTGCCCATCCCTAAGTGATTGGAAAGATTGAAGACACACAGTTCACTTAAGCTTGCTTACTATTACATCAAGTAATCAGCGTGATAGGCAAACCTGTGCTCTTTATGTCACACTGCCCAACTTTTTGCAGGGACATTGTGTCAAAAAAACAATCTAAGAACATTTCCAGATGACAGGCCAGTTACTAGAACAACCATTTAACAACTGGATTCATCTAAAAAGCTTAATAACATGGAAAAGTCAATACAGGTTTTTAAAACACCTTTATTTATATGAACCAGACATGGTGTTTTGTTTTTAAAGGGTTTCTGTTCCAAGATTGAACTTACGCAACAGAAAGATGTAATAATGCAATGCTTCTCATCGTTCAGCCTTTAGGATGTCAAAACATAGTGTTCCCGATATTAATCACAGAGAAATGCTGCTTTGAAATAATTTTAAATGCTTTAGATATTTGTTTAAAATTTTGTGGTTAGAAACACAGAACATCAATTTAAGACAGAAATCTTTATTTTCCAATGCCTATCTCTACTGATAGCAGTCAATGTTTTCATTTTCCCTGATTCCATTGGACCAGTATCTAACCCAGGCAAATGAGAGCATCTTCCTTTTTGTCGGTTTGTGCTGTGATGAGGAGTCCTTTATATGATACAGGAAGAAAATCTTAGATGATACTCTAAATCTCATTTTGCATAAAACCCTGCGAGACTTGCAGCGTGTATGCCATCGGTCAGAATTAATCCAACCAAATAATATCAAGTGAAGTATTTAAAATGTTATAGTTTAAAACTACTACTGGTGCATGTTATTGTATAAATGGGTATTTTTTTGTTGTAAAATAACTGAGTCAAAAGCCGACTGCATAGGCCAAAGTATCTAGCACATCAACCATGAAAAAGAAGCTTAGCACTTCTGTGAATTCGAACTCTGTAAAATGCTCATATAGGCTGTCATTAATGAACATATCTTTGTGTATGCTTTTTCTGATTAAAAAGCATAGCTACTGCATGCATTTTGATTAAATAGTTCATAGAATTATAGAATGTTTCCCTGAAGTAACAGACACTGTTTATTTTGAACACTAAATTCTGGCAGCTATTCTACTGTTATTTTTTAATTTTGTCTCAACTTCTTTGCCTTACTCGATGAGTTACTGGTTTCATGGTTATTATATGGACCTAGTTAGGTGAACACCAAAATAAATACATTTTTTATATTTGAAGTGTGCAGTTAGTGAAAAGTGCTAGTAAATATAGTTTAAAAAGCATTTGTAAACGAGCCACTCCAAAGTCAGGATTTCGAGGCAGGCTTCCTTCTGTCAGTCCTTTGGTAGCTGAGGCACTGCATTCCATAACCGGAGACAATTTAGGTGGCAGCCTCTAAAGTAAATATTAAACGAAGATAATGGAAGGAAAAAGCTATTCTGAGGAAAAGAGTTTGAGGAACAGTGATTAACACTGACTTTAAAACCAAGGCCATCGAAGAGGTGAGGAGGAAATGTGTTGATATTATTAAGAATCATCAAATAACCGCAGAGCAGAAATTGTTAGCTGAGTAAAACAGTTCTTTTAGACATTGAATACATGAACCTGTCTATCTTAGAACTGTGCTTTTTGCAGTTGCTGACACTTTGGTTGCTTTCTGAGATGCCTCCTGAGGAGAGATAAGTTTACTGGGCTTTCCTGTAACTTGTTCTGATATGAGGATGTTCCCAGTTAAACTTTTGCACTCGCACTGGAGCGCACTAGAGCTGAGAGTAACCCAAATTGATGTATACAAAGGAAAGCAAGGATGAATGAAAGCATTTCAAATATAAAATGCACTAGACTAGAGTAGTTCAGCTGGAAGGGGCCTACAAGGATCGTCTAGTCCAGGCCACTGTTTTGGCCTCTTCAATGAGAGACCAACCTATACTTAAGGAAAAAGAACTTTAAATATCTGAACGCATGTTTTTCTTCAAAGGAGAGTTGATGAGAGTGAATGAGAGCAACTTCTGGAAAGTTGCTTTAGCACCCTTATGAGCTAGGTATGCAACAGGAACTTTAACTACAGTAGGGCACAATCAGAGTCAAACTCATATACTCTGCAAAATTCTTGGTGGAATTCTTTGCTTTTTAAAATCAGAAGTGTCAGTCAATGTGAAAATGTCTACAGGATAAACAGTTGTAGTCCCCGCATCTTTTCTTTCTTTCTGACTATCTGGACTTGGATAACAGTGAGAACATACTGAACATCTTCATTTGAAAGTACCCTGTAGAAGTCAAAACCGGCCCCTAAAACTGGATTGAGGTATCCAGAGTGAAGTTTGTGGAGAGAGAGGGCCATAGAGGACAGCTAAATACCTTTTAAAATCTGAACAAAATATCCTTGTTTCATAGAGTAAAGATAAGTTGCTGTTCTCACCTGAATTTAAGTGCTCCACAAGTCAGGATTGTTTAGGTGACTGTAAAGGCTTTATATTTGTCAGGCAGTGTTGGCTCTCTGCTTAAAAGGAATGTTTCCTGGAGATCACAAACATGGAGATAAGCATTCGGTTTCTGCTAAAAGCAAATGCAATGTAATAATCCTCAGGTTT
Source organism: Tauraco erythrolophus (assembly GCF_009769465.1). NCBI lineage: Eukaryota > Metazoa > Chordata > Aves > Musophagiformes > Musophagidae > Tauraco > Tauraco erythrolophus. The sequence continues at coordinate 14,350,655 of NC_141478.1, read as the reverse complement.
TGCAAGTGTGTATTCTATGAAATCAGTAGCATCATGTCAGTGAAGAATGGAACCACACCTAAGTCATTAGGAAGACAGAGATTACTTTTTGGGAAAAGTAAATAACTTCATTTCTGAGGGAAACAGCACAGCAGGTAGGTTTTGGCTGTTACGCACAAGGGGTTGTTTTCTGCATCTTTTAAATGAGGATCTTCCTGAACAATCAGCCCTATCATTGTGATAAGCAGCCTGTGATAAAACTGATTATATTTTTTTCAGTCAGTGCAGTGAAACAGAAAGGAGGCGAAGCTTTCAACTACGGCAATCTGCTATTCCTTTTAAAATCCTGTAAAGATGGCAGACACTTATGTTAAACACAGTGGATTGTTGGTAAAGTTAACCGTGTGCATCCAAAAGTGGCAGAATATGGACTAAGGTGCAACCTCAATCTGTGCTGTAATAAAGTAGCTGTTCATCTGTGGTCAGGGATCGTCATGAAAGACCTTGAGTTCCTTCACTTTATTTTGCAGAAAGGCCATCAGACAGCTTTGCATCATCTAACTCTATCAATCAAGCACCTCAACCACTGCTTTCTGCTGAAAGCTTTCCTGTTTGGCTCTGTTTTTCACAGACAGCTCAATAACTTGTCTGTGGAGCTGTGATAAATGTACCATGTGCTTCTAAACTGTCTCTTTAACACTGAACTGAATTTCAACTTGTAATGCTTGTGACTAATTGTTTTCGTTAGAAACATTTTATTTATTTCCAATTATTATTCCATAGTCCCTGACTATTTCTTTTTCATTTATTCTCTGACAGTGGTAACATTTGAAGGCTGCCCTGCATAAAGTGGACTGCTGGAAAACTAGATTTTACTCAGTGAATAAGCTGCATAGTTTAAAGAATAAAATTAAAGTGAACCTGTATGAACAAGTAGTATACATTTCTAGTGCCTTTTTTTTAGCAAAGTACATATGTGTATTAAGCCCATTTTTAAATCTAAATTTTCTTACCTGAGCCAATCCAAAGTGAAACATTCTTGTGGGGTTTTTTCAGTTTATATATAAAACAAGGTTGGTATCACAAAACCTCATGCTATTTGGGCACAATTGTCTGTTTTTGCTGAGGAGGTCCAAAATAGAGCTATTATGGCAAATGAATAACTTCTCTGAAAGAACGTGATTCTTTTAGATCAGGTTGTAGGTCAATGGCAGGGCAGGGTGAGGAAACTCATATTGCAGCTGTCTGCAAATGAGCTTCACTCCTGATACAATATAAAAAGGGCTTCAAGGTTGGTAAAGGTTAAAAACTGGATATGGGGACAAATATGTAAAATATGGGGAGGCAGAAGAGTTTTCATAGTTGAACACAAACTCCACAGGCAATTGTGTAGCTTATACATCTTAGCATATTATAACTTAGTCTTACAAAATCCAAAAGAGAAGACTGAGTTTAAGTGCAGTTTAATGATTGAGAAAGTACAATGATTTTGACAAAAAAAAAAAACACACAAAAAAACCAGGTAAAATTATGTTATAGTACATTAAGGTCCTAGTAAGGATTGCAAGTTACCTTTTGTTTTGGGTTGTTAAACATCGTGGAGCTTATAAGCAGAGAAACTGTTTCTTTGAAATTAAAAAAATGATTGCAGTATGTTTGTCACTGTGATAACATGCAAGTTCTACGTAGAAAATTCTCAGCTGATTAGTTCATGCAACTTGCAAAACTGTAATATGCATTCAGCATCAAAGTAAAACATAATTTTTTCAGGGGAAAATAGTGTATGAAATGACTTCTTAAAAGAAATAAAAGCCACAGATGGCAGAATCTGTTCTGGGATATACAAATGTGACTCCTATCGAGCATAATTGTGCTAAAACCTGACATCCAGGACTTCAATTTGTCCCAAAGTTAGATAAAACATACTAAAATGAAGAACTAGTTTTCTGCTTTTCTCTGTAGCGGTTTTAGGAGGAGAAGAAGAAAGAGCACAAGGTGTGTTAATTGCTTTTGGGAATACGCTATTCCGGGTTCAGAAGAATAAATATTGTACACTCTGGAAAGCATGTTGATTTTTAGTTGACAGTACTAATTTACACATTCCTCATTTGGAGCACAGAGGTAATACGAAAAATGGATCCTTCGGTGGGTGTAGTAAAAAAATACATATATTGGGACAATTCTCATTGTCCGTGTTGCTGCATAAACATGCAGAATAAAAATAAAATGGAATAGTAGTGTTGTACTGCATGAAAAGCAGGACAAGTGGTGGAAAAACAGCAGTTCACCATGCATTAGCTGTTGCTACAATGGCACAGGGCAGAGGGTACATCAGAGCACAGCTAGGAGATTTGTTTAACAAATCTCGCGTGTAGGACCTATCTGGGATGATTTTCTACAAGAGAATTGTTTCCTGTTACTACAGTGCCAGTGGGTACAGTAACCCTTCTGACTTCTTTCCTATACTTACACCCATGCAAGCCCATAGTGAGATCCACCCAGTAGTACGAATTTTTTCCTCCTGCTGAGCAAAGCCAAATAGAATTTCTGCTTATAGGTGATCCCACTAGGCCAGTCTCTTGAGCTTCTTGACTTTCTGTCTGATTAAAGCATTTTCAGATGTTGGTTAAGAGATGTATCTCAAAACTGTGAATCTAATTGCAGACTGCACTGTTCTGCTTCACGCTGTTTTATCAGCGAATGATTAATGTGAGCCCAGCTGATCTATGTAATGGAAGATTTACTCTGTTAGGTGGAAGCTTCTGCTGGTGCACAACCTTGTAGGGTTTTGTGTGGGAAAATGGATATGAAGCTTTTGTGAACATCTCTGTTGACTTCCAAAATGACTTGTACTCTGTAAAATAGAGTAGCCATAAAATGATCTGGCTGTTTTTTTTCCTTTTATGATATTTTCCAAATATCCCTGATATATTCCTTTTGAAGAGAGAGGTGCCTTTGGAATACCTAATCACTGCTCAGGAGAGGGGAAGCAGGGAAGGGGTTAAATTAGGAGCACAACTGTATATTATACGCTGGTTGCCCACTATAGAGCTCACGTCGATTGTAAAGAAGAGTGAATGTAATGTTTTCAAGGAAATCTAGAAGACTTACAAAAGTACACATATTATCTAGTGGCAGGGAAGAAATCAAAGCCAAGACTAAGTGCATTTTACTGATGCATTGGATGCAGTAAGAAATTCTTTCCCTTGTACAGGCTACTACTGTCTTAAATACTTGAAGCAAAGATACAGGCAGATTTTTGAGCAACTTTTATAATCTAATCTAGTTATCAAATCTTATTTCAATTCCATGCAAGCTGGGAGCACAGGAGCTGATTACTGTTACTGGTTCCCTAGATGAATGCACTAAGATTTAGAAGCTGGGTTCACTAACAATGAGTTTAATTGGTATCTACACAGAGTACTGAAGTCCCAAAATTGTATTCTGGGCACACACTTGACTCAGTAAAAAATTGGGATAGATTATGTAGAGACAGTGTGTAATTCCCCTTGCAAAGTCCTCACAAGTGCAGAGGGAGGACGTGTGGTCAAGACAATCCCTTGCACTAGGTACCCTAGCTATTGGCTGCTACAAGGTCTTCAGAGGCAGTGATAAATTTGAGGGTAGTCATCTGACTTGCCTTAAACAGCACTGATTAAAAAGATCTAAATGGCTCCTGGCAGCCCCTGGCTCAGAAGGATACAGATGCTCTCTCCCTAGTGGTATGCCAGTCACCACTGTGGAGGTAAATTCCATCTATAAATGTCAGGGGTAACATTTCAGTCAAAAGTTGTACAGTAGCACTCGAAAGAGCTTATACACTGTGAAGGTGTAAGAAGAATGTAAATACCACTGCAAATATTACAAAGTTATTATGTACATTGATTGTGGGGCCTTTTGTGGAGGTTGTGTTCTTTTTTGCTGACTCTCTAAAAAGTTGACATAAATAGAGGTGAGCTTAAAGATAGGCGAGAAAAATTAACAGGCTTCTGTATAAGTGTAATTTTAAAAGCGAGTTAGTTTAAAGAGGAAATAAATGGAAGAATGTTAGAGAAGTATACAGAATTACAAATTGTTTGGCAAAAGTAAATCAGCTACTTATTCTTCTTTATCCTTTCTCATAATTTAAGAACATGAAAGGCTGAAGGTTCAAAAAGCTTAAAAGAAAATGTTTCTTCATGATACCTAGATCTAGTCTCAGATTCCTCTTCAGTGAAGTGGGGCAGCATTTTTTCTGTCTCCACCAAATGATGAAAGTTTTTGAGTTCTTTCGCACCAGTTGCTATGTAAGTTAAAATCAGCTTATACAAAGTAATACAGAATTGAATAGAGCACAATAACTTTTCTGTCGAGTTTTTAATGTAGTCTCTAGACTTCAGTGTCTAAAGGACATTCTCCATAAAAGTAATTATGGTGACTTTAAAAAGACGTAGAAAAGCTCCTATGGCTTTTGTAGTTCCTGTAACTAATTGTATTCACAGTGAAGTATTTAAATACTAGAAGAAGCCAAGCAGTTATCTTTCCTTACAAACCAGATTTCAAAGAACTTCCAACAGTATTTAGAAATTTGGCCTTACATTGCTAATTCACGCAGAACATAAGCAAATAGGTAGATATATTCCTGCAAATTCATATAAGCAGCTGTGGCACACCTGAGGAATGAGATGACAGTTTGTGGAGCTCAGACCCAGCACGCAGGGTGAAATCAAAACTCAGGGTTCCCAGGGTCTGGAATGGAGTGACATCTTAACAGTGGCTGAGAATGAATTCTAGTATACTTGCTCTTTATTTTTCATGAACCATCTGCTTTGTAACTCTTGCCGAGTAGAACAGTTGATGAAGCGATCAGGAGAAAGTTGTTCTTGGCCTTGCATGCTCTAGGCTTGTTTTTTACTCGCTGAGGAAGAAATATGTTAGCTTAAATTCAAATAATATAAATTTAAACTTATCTTAAAAGTGATTTTTGTTGACTTGTATTAAATGAGGTGCCAAACAAATGCACTATCAAAGTATATCTCTTCAAAATACATCCACTGAATGGGAACCATATAAATGTGAAGAGGAAAGACCTTAAAGGAAATGTTAGGCAGGTATTATATTTTGTGGTCGAAGGCCATCTAGGAGAAGCAGTAAAATGATGGCTGTAGTGAGGGTTACAAAGTATGTCATATTACACCTCACTGTAAATATCACTTTAATTTTTTATGGCACAGATTATTTGTAAGTTTATTTTATATACTGCATAGCACTTAAATGTCACTGGATCTAAAACCCTTATCCGGGAAGCTCATTAGTTGAGCTGTCTGCGTCTGTATATCTGCCATCAGCATCTGGTGAGAGGGCTGCTGCTGACCCTGCCAGACTTGGGTCATGAGGTCAGCAGGTCTCATTTATTATTCAAAATTGCTTTCTGACCTTTTATCAGCTAGGTCAAAGAATGCTGATTCTCCTTGGTCAAATTTTATAGTGAAATCAGTATCATGCACAGATAATATAATTACCAATTCAAGTGAATCTCATCCCTCTCTCTCCAAAAATGTACTCACTTTGAGGTTGATGAAGTTCGAAGAATTGCCTGCACAAGTGCATGTGTGCTTGAAGACCACGTGTATACCTTGTCACCCTTGTGAAATAACACATGTAGCTTCACACCTAATTCATGCTGCAAATTGTGCACCTACTTTCCACTGTTGTGGTACTGAGACAGCTAAAGGCAGAGCTCCAGAGTTAGCAGATGACCCCTCTTTTTTGGCACTCCCATTCTTCTGAATAGATTCCGTTTCGCTATTTATATATTCAATATACATATTCAATATATTTTCAGTAGTAACACTATCTCCCCCTTCAGCTGCATGCAGGCATCACTTGAATATAGAACAACTTAGAAGAACTGTAAAGGAAGAAAAGCCAATAAATACAAAGATGGTTTTCTTGGAGATTATAACAGATTCTGGAAAGAAAAAACACTGAGAGTCCAAAATATTTTAAAAATATATTCTGATTACAGATGCGATCTAGATCCAGAAATCACTGGCCAGCCTCATTTCAGTCCCAAACAGAATCGAGAAGGACCCTGGCAAAATTAACAGAGAACTGATGATTTGAAATTTTTATTCTATGGTGAAGAACTAGGAAGCATAGGTGACACTACAACAAGAAAAATATTTTTGGAATTTTGGAACGTTCAACTTTGAAGAGAAAATTAGCCATCAGATCTTAACAAGCCGTGCTACAGTATGGAAAATTGGAAACCATAAATGGTAGATTGATTCTTACAGGGAGCTGTGCAGTTCAGCGTTATTCCTCTGGAATGATTTCATCCTTTTTAAAAGAAGAAGTCAAAGGTCACATTGGTCTTGCCCTTGAAGCAGACAATATGAGATGTCAGCTTGTGCTTTCTGACACTGCATATGATGAATAACCTTGATGTAGTAATAAACAAATAACCTATATTAACGTTTATAAGCACAGTGAAGTATTAATGCAATATATACTTCAATGATATATTGTGAATATACAGCTTTCATAGAAATGGATTTCCTGTAGTAAATTTATGGTTTGTTAAATATTGCTGTAAAATACATATTCTTTAAGTAACAGAATGTATACATACCTGAAATGCAGCTAACTATACATATATATAAACTAAGAGTAGTGCTTTAAACAAGCAGGTACTAAATCAAAATTATGCAAAAGCCCTGAGCATCTGTATTCATAAAGATACTCAAATTGTTCCGAATAGTTTATTTTCAGTGTTTCAAATACCTGTAGTCAGTTGTCTTAGTAAGTGCAGCTCTGTCATAGATCAGTATTCAGTAAGGTAATCAGCTGTTCTCTTTTGGTATTTCCAGTAGCAGGAAAAAATACTGTTGTACTGGTAAGATGTCAAGGTGTACATAACTTTTGGTTGGAATGAGGGGTATAGCAGTCATTTTTAACAAATTCCTTAGCTTTAAGAACAGTCTAGTACTCTTTATAGCTGTCTTAATGGCACATCAAAGTTTTTTGTGTTTTTTTTTAATTGAAAATTAAACAAAGCTATTGAATATTACTGAAATGGAGGCTAACATTACAGGATAGTACTTAGCCCTGTGCAGAGTTTGAAGTGCAGAGTTTCTCTTGTTCATAAGTAATATCTGTATCTTGCAGGTATTCTGTAATTCTATACATAGTTTTTGTTTGTGTTTAACTACACACCATGCTCCCAAACAAGTAGTCTATCTCTAATATAGACGAGCTGTGTTGAGACTTCTCAGTATTATTTCTGAATCTTTTAGAGACATCTCCATGTACTGTTACATGTGAGTTAACCCCAGGTCCTACTCCAGCCTTTATTATTACACAAACTCTGTTATAATCACGGTACAATAAATATTCACCATATGCAACAGTTTGAGAAACACCTTCTATCTTAATGCTTGCAAAACACCCTAGCACATATCCCAGTGAAGTGAAAAAAGGCATTTGTCATTCCTCCTTCGGCATATTATGAATGTTATATGTCCATGAAAGATACTTTGCAGGAGGTGTGTGTGTGCAGGAGAGATCGAGGATACATTTCATAGTATCATAAAAATGTTTCAAAGATTCTAAAATTTTGGTTGGAGAAATGTGGAGAACGGCATGCCGTTGCTGTAGATGAAAGAAACTAAGACTGCTAGTTAGAAGTCAAAAGCAATTGTACGATAATACTGCAGAGATCAAATGAAAAGAAAAATGTATAGAAAACAGCACTAAGTAGATTAGTGAAAAAAGTTTTCCTTGTTTAATAAGCATTTGACTGCTCAGAGATGGACATATCTTTACATGTATCCATCATTATTCCTATTGTTGAGTAGGTTTAAATGCTAGAATAAATGAACAGAGAGAAAGGACAATCCATCTGTTGTCTTTACATTGAGCGTTAAGTGAAACAAGAAGTTAGAAGTAAAGGAAAGAAGATGTATATACATCCGAAAGAGTGTGCAGTTCCGAAGAAACTAGTTTTAAAAAAATCTGCTTTTTAGTGGATGGCGTTGTAAGAACAAAAAATAAGACAAGGAAAGTAAGCCCTGGCTGTTTGTTTGCACTCAGCAGCTGTCTCCATGAACTAAAACAAACCAAGTCATTGGTTCTTCTGAGCCACATTTTCACTTCCCTTTAGCTCTGAATGACTGAGAGATTCCCTTGGAACAGAGCCTGAAGTGGCAGCTGTGAATGCAACTATAAAAGTGTCAGATAGATACGGATAATGTGTTTTATAATGGTACAATATGGTAATACTGCTGTGATCCCAATTTTGTAAATCTGAATTTAACTCCTCACATTGATAGAATTATTTTAAGCTGTTCTTTAGCCTTGCAGTTTTTCTAGGAACGAAGAACGTCTCTAAGTGAATTAACAAACCTGGGTAATAAATGCCTTACACAAACAGCAAATCTGTTTCATACTCTTCAAGTCCAATAGGCCACATGCACTGTGGATGTTCTTGCATATGCTGCAACAAGAATTCTTGTAATTCTGTAGCAATGCACAAATGTAAAGTGGAGCTCTCTTGGCAGAGGTGGGCTGTTTCCCTCTGGAAAAGCATTGAGCTATGGGAGCAGTTTATAGCTAGGAGCTCACCTGCATTTGTTATTTGACTGTGATAAAGGATCTGCAAAGACTGGAGTGCCTATGAGCGTCAGTGGGCTTTGTGCATTTAGTTAATCATTGAAATCAGTATACTGCTGTGCTGCAGCTGTGGCGTCTCAAATCATTGGACTAAGAAGACTGAGGCTTTGTTTTGGAGCTGGGAATTTATTTGGGTTATTTGGGAAAAAATTAGGCAGATTCCAGAGAGCCAGTTATATTCTGGTGAAAGTGAACTTGTCTTCTGCTCTTTTGAATGCAGTTATGCAAAGTCAACTTACTTCTACAATATCTGTTGTAATCTTTTTTACATATCCATTGGAATTTCCGCACTACTTGCTTCATCTCAGCCACCTCGGCCAAACTTGGGTTGTGGTAAATCAAGAGCAGCTCCATTGCTTTTTATGAAAGTGCAGCTAGTTAACACAGAGATGAACTCAGCACCCTGAGCAGGGAGTGAGCGTTCCGTGATTTATTTTACAAGAATGCTGTGTTCTCTGTTTATTACACAGCTATTGTACTGTGATTTTGAAATTGCAATCAAGGTCCTGCTGCACATTTGTACCTTTTTTTGGTGCAGAAGCTCTTATGGCATTTTCATCTCACTCATCTTACAAGCTGGAGTGCAACCAGTGCAACTTTAGTGATCTTCTGAACTAGCGGTTTTGTTTCCTGAAACACTAAATCTGTTTTTATCCTTCCATATGTAGAGGGATACATATGACTGTCCTTAGATTCACCTCTGATTGTGTAGACAAGCTGGTAGTTGAGGATATATAGGGATAGAAACAAATCAACCAGTAAAAGAGAAGAATACCAGCAATAAAATGCAGAGTACCTGCAGGAGACAGGTAGGACGCTTCTATATGGAATTTCGTGTTGAGGACTGGATCACTTCCAAATAGCCAGTGTATGCCTACCTTTTCTATGTGTGAACTGGAATATAGATGTGCACAAATAAACAACACCCTGGAACAGATAGATTTCAGAATACCTAAATAAAGATATTCCAGATACTTTTGACTAGGTATATTGCAAAAAGCAATAGAAATCTTTGCTTTCAGAATTAGCAAGAAACTAATGATCAGACATCAATCAAATACCAAATTCTAACCAGCGACTTGGCAACCATAATAATACATCCAGTGAATGGAATGTTATTTCATCAACCTTCATAATTTTATGGTAAATCTTAGGGTACCTTCTGTGTTTCTGTTTTGAAAGTCCTAGTCCTTATAGTGAAGTGATAATATGAAAGTATTAACTTTTACTAAAAGCAAAAGAAACCCAGAGAAAATGATATCTTCCTGGGGAATAAAGGCTCAACACCCAAAAAGACAAACACTTAAAAAAAAAGTGAAAAAGAACCTAAATAAAACTTTTTTTTATTTTAAACTTCATACTTCTGAAGACTTGAGTCTTATGCTGAAAGTGAGCGGTACCAAAACTCATTGCAAACTTTTTAAGTTTGGCTACATTGAGCAGCATACTCCTGATATATTTGACCAACTTTATTTAAGTGAAGTGTGATGAATTTGACATCTTAAAAAAATCCTGCCGCTTCTCCAGCTGGATTGTTTCTGCCTCATGTTCTCGTGTAGCACTGGAATGCACCAAAGAGAGCATGGAAGAGCTCACGCTTGTGTTACCCCTTGGCTCTTCATTCCCCTGTGGTGCTTGACTCCAGTAAGAACATGATCTTGTACCGTGTTTCATCTATCAACAGCAGATCGTCTGCATTTTCTGGAACCATGCTTTTTAATTCCTTGCCAGTGTGGTTTCACACAGCTTCTGAACCACAGAGATACTTGTCACTCACCTCCTTAGATGCCCATTTTCGTGGAAGTCTCTGTAGTGTCTTTCTTACCTGTTTATTACCCATCTCAAATTGGAGTGTCCAAGGTCTTTTGTCGACTTACAGATACAAATTGCTGATGGCCCAAAGAATGAAGTTGAGCGTAGGTGAATGGAGTGAAGGTGCAGTATGAGACAGGGATCTTTTACCCATTAAGTACTTCACAGCTCCTTGCTCATCTGCTCATTTGAGGGAGCGCCGCATTTGTTTTCTGGAGATGTATCCTGTGGTGCTTAAAGGGGAGAGTCTGTTTCCCAAATCTGTGTCTGCTTTGTGGTAACTGAAACAGATGGTCCACATTCATTACAGTATAATGATGTATCATCCATCAGTTCAACAGTGCACCTTTCTGAGGCTTACACGTATCAACAAATATTGCTTATTAATTCATAAAATAGCAAAGTCTGAATTTTGTTCTCAATTGTATCAATTGCCTTAAAATTAATCTAGATTTATGCTTCTGTAACGCAGCCCAGAATCATTATCTGTAGATTTCCAGCTACGCAAGAAAGGGACAGCAACTCCTAGTAGCTGCTGTTTGGGAAAAAATACAAAATACAAATTTGTGAGATGCTACTTTGCTGCCCTAAACACCAGTTCACTACAAATCTTAACCATGTAACTGAAAATCGTTAATTAAATCCTGTGCAGTCAAGAATCATGCATAATGTAGCACAGCTACTGCAAACAGTTCGCTCCAGATCATTTAAATTTCCTTCTTGCTCTTACAGACATGAAGAGCCTGTATTTGAAGTAGTCCCTGATGAGATTTTGCTTTTACATCCTTGGAGAATGTCCTTGTGCATATTTATAGGACAATGTAGAAGGATTATGTACGTGGATTTTTGCTTGTATGGTATTAACTGTAATCATTTAAAAACATACATATCTTGGTACAATATGATCACATAGACACACCTCGAAAATCTTTTGGCTGTATGGAAAATAAGTGGCCTAATGCTCTAAGCCTTTAAGTAATAATAATATGATTGGATCTTGTGTGTGAGAGAGCCACTTTTAAACTGAACATGCGATTTCATCTGAAAAATAGCATTTCTATATCTTCTATTAATTTTTATGAAGAGGATTTTAGTAAGCAGCCCACGCTGTAGGGCAGTGTTATTTCTATAGTGCCGTGGTGAGAGTGGGTAGAGTACTACGTCAGCACTGCTAATATTCAAAAAAGTTATTTGTTTAACGGGCAGGAACAGAAGAAGAAGGAAATGGACTTCACAAATTAAAAACTGCACAGCAGTTTCACTGCAAACCATCTCCAAGTCATACAGTACTATCCAATTAATCCATTACTCTTAGAAGAGGAATCCCTGTATATCCAGGTACAATCCCTGCTAAATATCTGGACACAATCATAGGCTTTTAGGATTACAAGTAACATAATAAAGGATAATGATCAAAAATTAAGCACACCAATACAGAATGCTTGGGTTAACTGGGCCTGCCATGTGCACTATAAGGCAGCAGTCTGTTAGGTTTAAAGTGAGATTAAGGAGTTGTGTAACCTGCAATTATGCTGGTTTTCATTAAAAAAATAAGATGATTTGGCTCAGTAGGGCCCTTCCTTATATTTACCTCTGTTTAATTGGATTGGGAACTGCTTAAACATCTTTGAGTTGGAGCTTATAAGAAGATGATCCCAGCTGTTTTTCGAAGCTTAAGACAGCAGGCAGACAACATGATCATGTCAAGACTCATACTAAAGCCTTAATCCTACTTTTTCATCAACTAGCACTACAGCGAGTCTTTAACCTCCTAAGTACTAAATGTGCTTTGGATCTCTCACAATACATTTGCTGTCAAATGTTATCATCTAATAATATTAATTTTTGCTTCCTTTCTGAGAAGGACTTTAAAGAATAGTCTCTGTCTATCTGAATTTGGAGAGCTGTAGTGTAAGCCTGTGTTTTCAGTCCTTTTAAAAATATAATTTATAAGCTTGTACCTATTGAAGTCTGTTGTTCTCTGTGGAGGCGAGGAATTGCATTGACCTGTACCTCACCTTGTTAAAACGTAAAACCCAGTATATTGGTAACTATTTTTCATTGTACATGTATTACTAGATTGAATACAGTTTTATTTTCAATAGGAAAGAAATGGCAAGAGCTTTAGATTTATTCAGATCTCTTTCTTCAGAACTATTAGCATGACCAAAAGAAATTTTCCAGATTCCTAGCCTCAAAACTTGCTAATCAGACCATTATTTAGTTCAGTAATCCTGGAGTTGCATAAAGATTAAATGTTCTAATGAGTTTTTCCTGCATCTGTTAATAGTATCCATGCAATACAGTAATCTCCTCTACTTAGCTTTGCCTCTTTTTTCTTTTTCTTTTTCTTTTCTTTTTCTTTTTCTTTTTCTTTTTCTTTTTCTTTTTCTTTTTCTTTTTCTTTTTCTTTTTCTTTTTCTTTTTCTTTTTCTTTTTCTTTTTCTTTTCTTTTTCTTTTTCTTTTTCTTTTTCTTTTTTCTTTTTCTTTTTCTTTTCTTTTTCTTTTTCTTTTTCTTTTTCTTTTTCTTTTTCTTTTTCTTTTTCTTTTTCTTTTTCTTTTTCTCTCTCTTCTTTTCCTCTGTCGGGTAGTGCTCTGATTTGTCCTAGTGACACAGGGCTGCCAGCAGGAAAGCAAGCGTAGTTAATGCTCAGCTGCTCAAACCAGTCAAGCAAGCTAGCAAGTCCCAGCTGTGCTACTTGATGTTTTTGATTGCACCTAGTCCTCAATCTGTGAACTGTTTTCTGGACTTAGATTCATCAAGCTCTGCCGCTTTAAAAACTCATGCAGGCAGGCATCCTAGGATATGCCATTATAAGCTGCTGCCAGGGGATCTTCTAGGAGATAAATGGAATCTGTGTGAAGTAAATTAGTGTGAACCAGTCAATCTGTGTGTCAGCCCTGAGCCATGTCCATGGGTAACTAGCTTGCTGACTGAAAAGTCCACTGTCTTTTGCCAATCAGAGGTCTCAACCACCAGGAAGCAGTCCTATACAACATTAGTTTCTTGGAATAATGCCTGTTTGACCAAATAGTGAAACTCTTTGGTATACAGTACTGTACTGCCCGAGTTTACTTATTGCTTACAATTGAACTGAAAATCTTTTAAAGTCAGATAACATTTTAACAGTGGGGAGCATCACAGAAACGTCTTGGAAATAAGTACTTCCACTTTCCTACAGCAGCCATTCAGCAGAGTCATGCTGTGCTGCAGTTGGCTTTACCTCCCCATCAGTAATACATCTTCAAGGCCATAATGCAAAATAATAACAATAATCTGACCAGAAGAGGTTAATAAAGAGGCTCTGTGTATATTTTTTTCCCATGGATTAAGCTATTTGGACAGCTTTGATGGAGAGAAGGGAAGAGTACGCAAGCTATAGCATTCACGTTATGCGCAGGGATGTGTTAGTGTCGTAAATATGCTGTACACTTTTGTTTCATTTTGGTTTTAAAAGCAAATCGGGGCAATCTACAGCTAGAATTCCTCTATAGAAAGAGACTGAACCAGAATCCTCTGAGGATGATTTTAGACTAGAATAACAAATCAATCTATTGTCATGAAAATAATAATGTCAATACTGTCAATACGATTTTAAAAATACAAAGTATTTTTTTATCTGTTTGTTGTTTTTATAGAAGCTATTGATACACTGATAGGCAGTCATATCTGCAGTATGTGCTCTCCCACACCATTGATCTAATGTGCAGAAACTGGGGGATTTTTGCAATGTATTTTTAGAAAATTGGAACAGGTGGGGAGATGCTATATACTTTAAAAGAAAGAAACTGATTATCTAGTAACTACCAGAACTGAAATTTGTCCTTCTTTACTAATTCCTGTAAAAATTGTTTTTCTATTGCCTCCCAGTTACTGGTTAAAAAAATAATTAGAGGGATAAATAATGTTGATCAAATGTGATCAAATAATTCAGTTTTACATCATGTTTGGTTAAACTATGCACTACTACACATTTGGGGAAATTGGAAAAAACAAATTTGGGCTTTCTAGCCAGAGAGGACATTGAGAAGAAAAAGCAATGTGTAATGATAGAAGAATTCATTAAAGACAGTTTGGGTTACATTTTCCTTTTTAAGATTCTCTTAAGTTTTACAGAAGCATGTACTTCAGAGCTGTGCAGTAAATGTTGTGTGGAATTTTATGGGAAAGTATTTTATTTCTTGCAGCAGAACCCACTGAGACAAATTTAACTAGTTAGGTGTTTTATTATATATACTACACAGGATACATGGACAGATTCTGGTATAAATCACAACTAAGATCAAGACAACTGCTTTAAAATTGAGTGAATGTTTCATTGCACTAATGAAACAAAAATGGGATGTCCTTTGAGAGCATAATTTGTTACATGCCATTATATTTTAGTTGAGAGAAGTAGGGAAGTCCCTCTGGGTGAATAAAACTTCAAGGTATATTGGGAAAAGAATCACTGAAAATTTCAGTTTTCCCGTCTGGAGTAATGCTGTCCTCATAGATATGGGGAGGGAGGAAAATAGAGTTGCGGGAGTTTTTTAATTTAAAATATATAAAAACCTTTCTCACTTACAGAAATAAAAACGTTCTTTAGTTGCAATTCTCTTAGTGAGTGGAATGAGCTTCATTTGCATGTGACTTCTCAGAGTGCAAGAGCAAGCTCAGGCTTCCCCAGGTGCATGGGTTAGTAATTCTGCAAACTGAGCTCTGCGATGTGATATTAGGTCCTACTTCTGCAGTCAATGTAATGGATTTAAATTACTGTGGCTTCCAGTTTGACTTGTTCCCTCCTGGCTTATTTCAAGGACAGTTCCAACTTCCATATGCTGCAGCATTCACTTTAGAATAATAATGTGTTTCTCCAGGTTAATTTCTTAATCTCTTTTTAAAATTAAAACGTATTGGAAACTGGGCCAATGGAATGTTTAATCATCAGAAGATAACAATCAGCCATTCTCAATTAAATGACAAATACATACATCAGTACAGGGTTTTTTTAATGACACTAAAAATTATGAAATGACCAGCAACTGATATCTTCTGTCAGTGAGATGAATTAGTGGTTTATATGGGCTGAGAAATGATCTGGAAAAAAAATAGGATTCAATTCAATAAAGAAGAGAGCAAGGATCTAGACTAAGGTAGGATTAATCTTCTGCAAAGAGACAGGATGGGGAAGAAACAGCAAGGTGACAGTTTTTCAGAAAAGAATCTGGATCACGAGCTGAGCATGAGCCAACAGTGCTGGTGCTGCGGTGACAAAGGTGAACACCACAGCAGGCTCCATAAAGCCTGCGAAGCAATCCCGGGGATGTGCCCAGCACCGTCCTGCCTGACTCCCTGCCTGCTGGCACACGGCTCAGTGCGGAGTGCCGTCTCCGTGATGGAAGGATGGGTGCTGCACATAGGCTGGTGTAACCTCGTTAGCTGCTTTTTCTGTTTCTCGATGATTGTGGTGAGTGTGCTAATATTTCACATGCCGTTTTCTGCATTTCTTATAATAGTAGTGAAATAATCATGTCCTTTTAGGTTGGCATCGAAATACATGGAAAAAGCTAAGTAGGATAGTAATCCTCAACCTGGAAAACAGATGGTTGAAAGAGGATAAAACAAAGGACTGTTTAATCACAGGCATCATGGAGAGAGTATACAGGGCTCGAACACATGCCTTTTGTCGTAACAAAAGTTTCACGTTCAGCTAATAGGGACGTGCACAAACAAAACAACAGGAGATGCCTACCTGTGTGGTAAAACAATGGAGCTTCCCATGTTAAGGCAAGTTAGGGTGTAGGATGTTAAGGATGCAAAAATTCTACGTGTTTAAGGAAAAACTGGAGACGTTTGTGAAACAGAAATCTACTGTGAGTTATTATTAAAAAAGTTTTGGAATTCCCCAAGTTTCAAACTGGAGTTAAGGAGAAATTTCTGGTGAACTGTCACTCTATGGTCGTTGGACTCTTACAGTGCTGATGTTTGGTCTCAGCAGGTACAGCTGTTCTTACACGTTTTATGATATCTGTGAAATGTGCTTTGTAAAATAATACTCAAAGCATTTATTGCCCAGCTCTCTCCATCAAGCTGTTTAGGTACAATACGGTCAGTGCCTGTAGATCCCACAGGTTGCAGCATGATTGTTTCATGCATTTACGAAAATAAAAAAATACTAGCATTTTGTTTTCCTTTACAGCTTTTTTCATGCAGTTTTATTTAGGTTCAAGTTGCTTTGTGTTCTGAATTGGACTTTAAATATATTTATCACCTATAGCCTATCTTGCCTAATATTTTGATAGAGAAATAATATTTGTTGCCCTATCCACTAGTTTTGAATGACAAATGAGTTCTTTTCTCTACAGACAGACTGTCTTTAAGTTACTAATGCACCTTGTCAATAACAAAGGCATCTTAGCCGAAAACACTGCCTGGTTTATTCACCTGTGTTATGCAAAGGTCTTTCTCCAATGTGTCTGCCCTCTGCAAATTGGTATGCAGAGCAGGTTAACTAGACTTTAGTGTGTGATATTTCCAGAGTGGAACAGGGCTTTTCAGAGTTTAAACAGAAATAAATGATTATGATGTGTTGTTGCTGTAATTAATGATTAGTGTAAATTCACAAAGAACAGCTTGTCATTAAGCAGTTCATTCACACAAAGATGACTCTTTCATGGACTGATAGTGGATCAGTCAGTGATCTCTTTTTGGAAATAATTTGGGCTTATTTTGTGGAATTTGAAATATTTTGAAACTATTTATATAAATTTTTCATTGAATATTATGATCTTATGACATTCTTTTGCATTCTTTGCTATTCTAAATTCTATACTTATTTTTTAATGTCTTTTTCTGTTTCAATAGTGTAAGAAAATGGATATCAAGTTCAGTAAACAGCTCTTAAGAGCTTATTAAGATGTATCAGAAAAAATTACCGCAATTCTCGAGATTGATCCTGTACAATGAAGATTTATGTCATTTTTTATATGCTAAGTTCAAGGTCATTTGCCTCAATGAAATCTGTCCTTTTACCTTACTTCCATGCTAACGAAGGTATTTTCTACTGTCCATGTAATAATTTAATTATTATTACTGCACTGAATAGAAAGAAAAGTTACTGTATCAGAAATTGTTGTTTCTTTACTTTTTCTCTGACTTGTAGATTTGGGGCTCATTTATACTCCAGACATTTACATCACTTTGGCTACATAAATTAGCTTTCGAACAGAAGCAAAAGTAATTTTAAGGTCCATTTAAACCGAAAGTAGGACAGAGTATCCTCAGAATAAATAAAGATCATACTGTTCATGTTTAACTTAAATTCCATCAGCATCCTAGGTATAAGCAATTCAGAACAATATTTCCCCTATTGATATTTGAACGTAAAATCTTATTCCTCCAAGGGAAAATACAGTGAAGTAGGTGGCAGTGTTAAGATTTTTTTATATTTTTTTCTTGATTGCGTAATGCCCTTTTTTACTTTCACTCTTTATTTAGGCCAGACTGTTCTTTTCTTATTTTTAACTTTTCAATTCCCTTTGTTCTTTTATGATATTTTTAAGGAACGTTCCTCTTCAAATTGAGCATATAACGTGATGTTTTAAAAAAGAAAGATCCGAAGGTCTCTGCCTAGGTCCTTTTCTTGCTGATTGTGTACACCCGTTATGTAACTTCATAAACTAGGCTATTGTGAAGTTTATTTGCCTGAGTTTTGTCTAGGGAGGTATGTGTACTTCTGAATAAGTGACAAGGCTGAGGTACACATCCTTCACTCGCACTAGTGACCCGATCCAGCCTGTCCCAGCTTGTCTCCTGGTGTTTCAAAATAGCTGTCTTTTATTCATTATGTTCTGAGTTACTTCTCAGCTGGATCTGGTGCCGTTCCTAAAAATGCTGCTCAGCTCTGCTTCGTTGTAAAATCACACAGGTTGGTTTCAGTTACACGCTGACACAGTCTGGGACACAGGAGGGGCACTTGAACAGGTTTGTCCTCGTACCATGCAAGAGCAATTGCAGCACAGACTTCCAGCAAGGGAAGTACCTGCCGTCTCCTAACTGGGACCGATGCTTGATGCTGCGAATACATCTCCCCTCCTTGGCTCACTGTGAGAGTTCTTCAGTGGGTGAAAATATGCCATTGTTTTCAAAAGGCTGAGCCTGAATTTTTGGTTACTGCTATGTTTTTAAGAGAGGTCAGCTCTCGTGATTTTTCTCTTTCTCTGCAAAGGCATAGCTGTACTTTTTGCTTTCTCCATATTATCACAGTATACTCCTTTGGAAATTGTCCTATAGCTCCACTTCAGAGTAGTTCTGACTTTTAAATTCATGTGGCTGTAATGACTCTATCTGTCACTCAGCACAGTGGAGCTGGCTGCTTAACAAGAAGTACTGTTTTAGAAAGAACGTTCTAATAAATTTGGCACGAAACAACTTTTTTGAAAATACCATATACGCATTTGTATTTTCCAGTTGTTCTTTTTGGAAGTGAGAGTCCTGGCCTTCAATTAGTGTATTTGAAAGTTATTTAAATATTGTGAAAATCCTAGAAAAGCACAGATATCTTTGAAGACATTTCTTCCTGCACATACCATAGCGTTTTCATGCACATACCATAACAAGAACATTTGTTATTTATTGTAAGTTGTTCTTCAGTGTCAACTCACCTCATGCAGATTATCATGTCAGCACTTCCATGGCAGAGACAAGAACTAAAACTCCTCTTCATGTGGATAAATTGACCGTCGAAATAAGTCTACTGGCATTTAGTGAGCTTAGAAATTTAACCAGTGTTCCTACTCTGCCTGGGCAGGGTTTTATATACTGGTTAGCTGCCATCCAAAGCTTTACTGGCTCCTTTTTTCAGGTGAAATGCACAGTATCACTATCATAGATTTTATTATTCATTATGTTTTAATATTGCATTTTCAAGGATCTAATTCCACAATGGTGTTGAAGTCCTGGTTGCTTCAAAGGGACTCAGTGTAGATGCAGGAGTCAAGAATGATGGAACCTTTTGGTGACCTGAGATCAATAGCTGCAAACCGATGGAAAGTGCAAAGCACTGAAGTGGAATATGTGTCTTTTGAGCTCTTCCTCTCTGAATAATGTCCTGAGGCCTTATTGGTTCACTCATAATTTTGGAAAATTTTAATGATTGTTTAAATTAAGTAATCCTTCAGCATATATTCTTTTGGTTTTTTTTAAAAAAAAAAAAACTTCCATCAAAAGTTATAAGGGAAGAAATTTCCTGTTTTGAAAACGACACTGAGATTGTGTATAGCCATTGGTATGCCTATCCACATGGAATTTTGGAACCTTGCTTCGTTTTCTAGATATTAGAAAAAATCATATAGTTTCTAGTCACCACTATTTTCCTAGGAAATGGGATCAGCTCAGAATTTTAATGAGACTGAAAAATTGAGACTAGTCTACTGTGCTATTCTAATAATTGTATTTATCTTCAAGCTATATTTGTGAGTCCATGTGGAGATGTGGAGCAGAAGAGAAGGAAAGGGACATTGACAAGGGAAATACATCTCTTCTGTTCAGGAAAACTTATGTTGGATTTGTTCAAAAGCCAAGTGAATTAAAAAGTCATATACAGACAAATAGTTATTTCCATGAAAACATTTTCCTGCTCTGAAATGAAAATGTTTTTAGCGATTGAGTAAAAGAAGAAATCAAATTTGATGATCTCTAAACTGCAACTCAGTCTGATTTTTACTGCACGTTGGAATTATCACTAATTTTATTACACATTCTAACTTGTTATATAGAACGTATTTTCATCCTAAAACTAACGCTATTTCTCTCCCTGGTGAATGACTTCAGTAATTACAAAACCACCTAATTGATCCTTTATATTGTTTACTGGCTTCTTTGATGAAACAGACAAGCACTTTTTATGGCTTCTAGATTATTTTATTATTTTAGGATTCTGTGAGGAAAAAAATGGGGTTTTTACTTCAAAGGGATCCCATTTAAGCTGACGCCTCAAACTTCTCCCTGAATGAATTCTTGTCTGTAGATTTTTTAACTGTGCTACGATTACATATAAGTACTTTGAGTTTCTGTTTTGTTTCGATCTATTATTTGTGTTTACAAATTATGTCTTCAGCATTGAAAGCTCTGCAGAAAATCAGGAAGTGTTTGTTTCTGAATACATTGCATTTCTCCCTCCCCTTGTTTTTATTCTTTATTGCTCCAGTCAGCGCGCTGAAGCATGACAAGAGCTCAAACTCGGCAAACTTCCAAGATGTGGAGGATACGCCTGACAGATGTGTCTTGGAAGAGTCCGAGAGTCCAGGTGAGAAGCATTTTAAAGACAGTCACCAAGTATCAAGTGATAAATCTGACACAGCTTTTGGGTCTGTTAAAAAAAGCACATTGTAATGCTGTTTCCTTTTTAGCAGCTGCAATGTCAAATTAATGGTCACCTCCAGGGGTCACAGTGTGGAGCTGTTATCCTTTCCTCTTTCATCAAGAATTCAGGTCTTAGAAAGGATAAAGGCTTTATGACCAAAAAGAAAGCTGACACTACTAGTTCATTATAATTAGTTTTGGACTACACTGCTTACTTAATATATGTACAATGTCTGACCCTTTGAAGGTACCATGAGATTATGAAAAATTGGAAGAACTGTGCATAGTGCAGTTGAATGTAGCAGTGGACATTCAAACTCAGTATCTCTGGAGGAAAGCAAATTGATAGTGTTAAATAGCTTGATTCTTTTCTTTAAATCAGCTCACAATCATTATTTCATTTTAATGGCTCTTAACATTGATTCAGCTAAATACAGGAACATCCATAAAGTGCATTCTTTTTGGGGACTAAAAGATTTATCTTCATGTAGTTTCATTATCTTTCTCGTTATGGAACATCTATGAAATTTATTAAATGAACCCCAAAGGGAAACAATTAAATATAAAATATATCGAGTCACAGCTGATTAAAAACATTCTGTTTGACTAAATACTAAATTCTTTTAAGCAAACTGTGAGCTTGACCCACTTACATTGCATACATAACCTGCACGTAGTCCTCATTAGTGAAAGAGTTAAACATCTTTCTTCACTTGGTATTTTCCTTCCCTGCTTTATCTGGTTTCTGTGTACCCTCTTGCATCTTTGTGTGCTGATCCGTGTATCATATTTTTGATTCATCGTCTCTGCGGCCTGTCAGCTTAGTTAAGAGATTTCCAAATCTTGCAGCCTGTGCTGACAGGGGGCAGCTGCCAACAGTCCCCTGATCCTTCCCCAAGGAACGCTGCTGAGATTTAATTTTCAGTCAAAGGGTGCAGTCTGAAATCCATGTCAGGTCCCCTAAGTCATCTCAGAACCCAGATAGGACCCATGTCTGGGGGATTATATTTCAGCACACTCCACTCCTCCAAGATTCCTTGGGAGTTCAGCCACTGTCATATACCTGATTTGAACTACATTCCCTTTTCATCTTTTCCACAGACATGAACACCAGTATATGTCAGAATAATTGAAACCAATGAATTGTAAATCTGTATTCATTTTAAAGCTACATAGGCTTGGACTCAATGCTGTACAGCAAAAACCAGTGTGAAATTTAGAAGGAAACAGATAATCTACTCAGGAAGGAGCCCGATTTAATTCCTTACCGCACCAGCAATCTGTGGTGCATGCCACCTCCTTCAGAAACTGTCTGTAGTCCCTTCAGTGATGATTATGGGCAAAAATGTGGATTGTCCAAGTTCTGATCTGTTCTGAAGTAAGAAAGAATTAAAACAAGATGGCACTAAAATGTTTGGGTCAGAATTAATAAACCTTAAAGATAACGTTACTTTTAACCTTAAATTAATTCTGTGTGGCAAAGTGTACACTTTTGGACGGGAACTTGAATATCCAATTCTGCACTCTGCATATCTATATGAAGCAATGGAAAGAATAAAAGCCTGTCAGGAGGTGAATATTGACTGGCAAAAATACATGTTGATAAAGCATCTAAACTTAAAAACTGAGTTCCATTCGGTCCATCTGACATCATTAAACTAGTAATAAACAATGAATTACTCTGGCTTTTGTTTCTGTCCATTCCTGCATTTTAAGACATCTTGTCTTATAGGTCTGAAAACCTCAGGAGATTTCACTACTGGTCTCACTGCTTTCCACTGAGAATTTGTGGCTTGGTTGTCATGGAGACATCGTATTTCTCCAAGAATTGCTCATATTGATCCGTGGACAGGCGTAAATGGCCAGGCGAATGTGAGGAGTAAAGGGGGTTGGGCAGTACTATAAAATGACCAGAGGTTATGGGTCGGAAATAAGCTCATAGCAAACACTTAGGTAAAGAGAAAGAAACAGTTTCATTTTGTTTCAGGATTTCGTTTTTGCACTTTATGCCATTGTCTTCTTTCACTGTAGACTGAAAGAAACTTGTTAGTCACTTGTCATGTCAGATCTTCGGTGCTTGTCCTGACACAGCTGTCAGCCTTCCAGCTCTGTGCAGTTCAGGGACACACAACAAAGAGCGAGGAACATGAATTATTTATTGCTCCTTGTGTGGATGAAATTCTGTGATAAGAAATTAAGACACTTCTGACAGAAGTTCTTGTTTGAAAGGAAAGATTTGGTAACACAATACATTTACTTAAAACTTACCACTTACTTTTAGTAGCAAACATTGAAGCGATGATGTGACATTCAGTTGGCTAGGATTTTCTCTAGTATTTCTCAGGTGCTTTAGCTTTGAATTGTCTCTTGGAATTCAAGAGTGCCTGGGAGGTCAGAATTTGGTTTGCTGAAAACTGTGACTTTAGAATCTCTCTCACACTTATTCGAAGTCTGGGCAAACTTACAAACTTCATTTATAGATTTTTATTAAAAGTCTGTATATGTGTTTTACAGAGTCTCTTGCGCTTCACTTAGAATATGTTGCCATATGTGCAACAGTAATGTTAATAAATATATTGCTTTTATTATCTCTTCTGATGAGAAAAAGGTGAAAATATGACAATATACCTGTAAGGGATTCCAACTATTCCTAGAAAGGGTTCTTTATTAAAGCTTCTACCAGAATCAGCCGTTAACAGACGTATCTGTGCATTGTGTTTTCTCATGGTGAAAGGTGGACTCCCTAACCTTGACATTAGACCGAGAGTTATTTTCAAAGCGATCTTAATTTTCTAAAATCACATAATGCTTATTCTGCGTATTTTACTTTCACATTTTCTGTGTGTCTGCACATGTTCTCACTGCTCTGGATGTGGGCCTCCAGCAATTGTAGAAAAAGGCATATACTCAGATGAATAGCAGGAATCCATTTGACTACCCAAGACACCAATCTGAGATTTACCTGTGATTTCTTGTGTTCGATGTGTGATCTGAACTACTCTCAGATAGGTAATGAAACCCCTCAACCTGCATTTTTCTCTTGGATAATTCACAGCAAACACTTTTCACATGTGATGGACACAGGTAAATATCAGACTGCAGTTTCTTGTCTAAGTGAAATGGATTTTAGTTGCTCCCTTCATGTGCCTACAAGCTGCCATTATCTGTGATAGTGGCTCGTGTCTATTTTAGCCCACACACAGAGGAGATGCTGGGCTTCTCTCCCAGATGCCTAATAGTAGGTTTATCACTGCCATTTTCCCCACATGCTGAGGACTACTTCTGTTTGACATGCAAAGCCTTGGCTTTTCAAACTTGTCTCTTCTCTGGCCTTGAACATAATAATCAGATAAGAAGTACAACAGCTTTTTGTAGAACTTGACTTTTAAACATATGAAACCTACCTGTAAAGAATTCACTCTTGCTTAGAATGCTTCTTTAATATAAATAAATACTCCCAGCAGTTTTCCATTTTATCAGAGAAATTTTCCACGTTTAGAGAAACTGAGAAAAAGACTGAAACTGAGTGAACATGGATGTATAAGTTAGATTCACCTGAGTTTTCTTGAACAAACAACAGTGGAAATTTGACAACTCCAGAGGACATATCGTCTTGTCCAAAGGGAGTTGCTTGAGATGAATTTTGAGGGGATTGAAAGTGCTCTGCATTTTGTCAGTCAAAATCTATGAGGAATGTAGCAGGACTTGACACAATGTGAAGTGCCTTAGCTTTCATCTGTGGTGCAGTCCCACTAAGGACGGTTCTGCAAGTACAGCTCTTGTGAGAAAAAGGAATAGATTTGAACTGAAGTCATGAGAAACAACATAGGCACAGATGCCCCTTCCCTCTAATTTCACCCAACAGAGATACTGCAGTAGAGTAGGCAGTAGACTATTACTTCACTTGGTAGTAGAGGGAAATTGAGGCTCCCTAATGGAAGATGGAGTTGGAAGCTGTAGACAGAAATTGCAGAGTGTTTTCTATCTTTTGGATGAAAACCAACTATGAACCCTCTGTGCTTATGGCCTTCAGTAGCCAGTCTCTGCCTGAGTCAACTGGTCCCTTCTGCAGCTCATGATCTCTCCCATCCCTTCATTCCAAAAACTTTACCCACATTAAATTTTTCCCCCTCTTCATTTTTTGACTTTTTTTTGAAAGAGATTGTAATTCTGGGTGTGTAGCAGATAATAGTGAAAATCTGAGCAGTTTTCACAGTCTTGCTTAGTTGTTTGTCCTAGGTAGACCTTGGCACAGAGATGGGAAAGATCTCTGACTGTCCCTGAAATACAGTCCATGAGAGACAGATCTGCAGTAAATGGAAATGAGAATAAGGACATGCCTCAAGAGCAACAGGTTCTTATTAGCCACAGTGTGCTTAAAAATACAGCACTAAAATTGTGACAATCTTGTTATCAGGCAAGTTACAATTACTCTCTTGAATATTCACTTACAGCTTCAAGTTCCATCCACTGGAGAGTATGTTCTTTAAGTCAGCACTGTGTCACCTATATGGCTATTGATCAGTACGCAGGCAGAATGTAAAAGTAGAATGTAAAAGTAGGTATTCAGTAAGTTTCCAAGCATGAAGCACCCTAGAAAAGCATGATTTTCTTTTTCTGTGTTTGCATTATCATGAAAAGTATGTAGCACTAAATGAGGACTAATTCAGGAATGGAGTGCTGGAGGTTGTTGATGATGATGATGATACATGAAGCAGGAAGAGGATGCAACATAAGGGCAGCCCACTGAGCACAAGCACTGATAGCCCATACTGCTCAGTGACTGTGTATAAAATGTTAGTGCCTGGGAATTCTTTCTGGAATTTCCAATGGAGGCACAGATGAATCCATAAGAATTTCGCTGTAGTAGATGTAGTGTGACATCCTATCAGCAGTCTGGGTTACTAATATCATGACTCACAGGTTGTTGTTTTGGGTTTTTTTAAATAGTAAATCAAACTGTAAAACCAGAAGACTACATAGTGGGCATCAAGAAAATCTGTATCTCTCTGTGTCTATGACACAGATAGACAAAAAGATGATAAATAATGTGATAAATACACAAGATATCCATTAAGACTGCAAAAGAATAGCATGTGCTTCTTTCTCATTGTTCGTGTACTCGTGAAAGGTGTTGTACCTGTTTAAACAGTGTTCCTACTACAAGTAATATTTAAAATTCAGGTTGTAAATATCACCATATATTGAATACGAAGAAATCATTAAACTAAAAACTGATATTTGAGACTGCTTTCCTGTGGAATTCTAATAAGCTGTGACAGAATTAAAATATAATGCCTCATTAGTTTAACTTCCTATTACTTCTGTTTACAGCTATTGTAGGATTAGTTCTGCTGAAAGGAAATATGTGTAATTTGAAAATTATATTTGCAGAAGAAGCGTAAACAATCTATTAATTTAAAACAAATTATCTTTCTGCTGATCCACTGGAATGTTTTCCTTTAAAACAAAAAAGAAAGAAGGCGGCTGTTCATGAGAAAAGTTTTGAGGAACACCAAGCATTTTCTTGAGCTGTTTTGTGTTCCATATTGCCTCTTGTAGTACAGCAATTATAATGTAAACCATCTTCTGGAGGTAGATTTGTGATATTTTTTAACATGAGCATGTTGGTGCTGAAAGTTTTCATTCTGTTACAAAAATTATAGCATTTATTACTCTATAAAAGGATTGTAAAATAACACATTTTTCAAAAACAAAATCTTGCCTAGTACCTCAAACCATAAAATCATTAAGACAGATGAATGCATTTCTTTTCCAGATGACATGAAGTCACATCCCTGGATATCTAAGGTGTGCTCCTGTAAACTGTGTTAGAAAACTCTGCTTAGCCGAAAGAATTAGAAGATGCACAAGAACAGTCAAGAAACAGGACCTGTGCAGCGTGGACGTGAAATGGCTTGTCGTATTTATTATTGTGTACGTTTAACAATTCATTTGCAGAAGAAATACCTTCCATAAAATCAGCTTCTTTTTTGCTGATTTATTGACTTCAATTCACGCTTCCATCACTGATGGATTTACATTTATTTGATTAAATTTAGATAGTTCTCACATTGAAAATATCAACTCTTTATTTTTAGATTTTTTCACTAGTTTATGTAGTGATCCAAAATCTTACAACTTTGACCATAAAACATGTGCATCAATTTTAATGTTCTTTCACATACATCAAATTTAATTTTTTCTCTCTCGTTGCTTCTGACTTTTATTACCAATAACGTTTTAACACTGAGCAAAACTAAATGCATTTGAAATAATTAGAAATTTGTTTGAATTTAAAGGACAATGCACATTTTGAATTAAACATGGAATATTTAGAAACAACTAAAATATAAAGACCATTGTATGCATAAGACAACATGGGAAATTGATTGTAAATCTGGTCATGCCTAGGGTGTAAATTTTCCTTTTCTATAAATATTGCTGTCGCCATCATCTGTAGAAATGTAGTACCAGTATGAAGTTGTAGAAGCCCATTGGAATCCTCTTCTGAAATGATACATGTCACTGAATTTCTGTTTGCGCTCATTGGGAAAACCAACTATACATTTTTGTCTTTTTAAAAAATACATTGTTATGTTTGGAGAATATTTGCAGCTTATTAGACTCATTTACCATCTGGTGTTCTGGGGGATTTTTGCCAGTTTGACAAAGAATGGACGCTCAGATTCTGTTACCAGTAGTCAGAGTGCTGATGAAGTCAAAGGGACTCGAGGATGTGCTTTTCTGGATCTATATGTTATGGTGGAAATAATGATCTGATGTTATCCTTCCTAATTGTCACATTAGCCATAAGCTGCCTTAACTAGGAGAGTGAAGATTTCTTCAGTATGGAAAGATCAGCTGGCAATGAATCTCTTTCTTACTTGTGGGAAAATGTCATGGCTGTAGGAGTGACAAAACCAGATTTCTGTTGTGATTCTGTGGCTTGAATTTGGTTCAACATGAAACAGACACGAAACCTTCTTTCTTCTGCTTTTTTATATCCCATGAGTCTGTATCTGTAAGTGCAGTGTATGGCAGCGAGGTCTCCAGCACACTGAGTGGAAGGGCCTTCTGAAAAGTAATATTTCAGTTTTTATTCAACTAAAGAATATGACATTAAAATAGGCTGTAATCCAGAAAAGATAAAAGATATTTAATGTTATCTTTCAGTAATTGTAAATACCATGCAGAAAAATGACAGAAAAATCACTGGTTTTAACACATATATCCTCTTCTTAACTGTTATGGTTAAATCAGAGTTGCAAACAGGAAGAAGGTTCATGTTTCAAATTTCAAATGTAAGTACAGGAATTTACTAACAGTACAGGAATCTTGCAGACAGTATAACAAATGGCAGATAAAGGATGGACCTTGCTATCTGCTTTGCCACATCTCCTTGTCAACAATCACCTCTAGTTCACTGCAGTAGTCTTCCATTGGCATTGAAAAGTCCGTTTCCCTTCACAAAAAACGTTACTGCTTCGCATCACCATCTGCTCACTTGGGCCAGCTCTGTTATTACTACCAGGGTAACAAATCTCCTTAAAACTATTTCTACTAGATATTTCTAAAACTGATGTGTTCAAAGAGGTCTCATAGCTCAAGGTATTGGCATTGTCCACAACACCCAGGACTGCTGTAGTAGCAATTACATTTGTGCAACACAATATTTGATTGCTTGTCTTTAATTCTGCAAAGCAGTGCACATCAGCAGACTGCCAATGCAGGCAGCCCTTTGGAACGGTTTGTGCGGTGATGATGGGTGTTTGGCACATGCTTATGCGTGCTTTGTACTAATTATAATTACACTATCAGTAAGGTAAGGCAGGAACTTTTTTTATTAGTTACGTTTATGTCCCAGTAAAGGAAATATATTTCCCATGTGTCTGGATGTCTTTCAAACAACCAGCTTTACAGTGTATGCTCAAGATGAACTCTTCCTTAGAACAATCTTTTTGCATCAGAGTGACAATTTTAGAGCTGTGCACAAAAATACATATTAACCTCTTGCAATTGTTTCTTGTAAGCCGTAACTGAAGAGACTTTTCTATACTAATGCAGTCTGATGTACCACTGTTTTCATGCTTATGGAGATTAATTTTACAACGAAGTTGCAAGGTAATTAAGAATATATATTTCTATTATGTCACACTGCAGGAATCCTGCCAAAAGCAGTAATATAATGTTTTAGAGAAGTTGTCTAAATTTTAGATATGGGGTAAAAAAATCGTGAATACCTAAACTGCTTAAGGAGCAAGGTCTTTTTTTTTTTTTTTTTCTTAGAAGAAGGAAGCCGTATGCTTCTATGTCTCCTCACTTATGGTTGCACTAGTGCTTGTATGACCAGGCCATGTCAAGACAGGCGCTGGCCTTGGTGCAAAGAGCAGAGGAGGAACAAGCAAGCCAGGGTAGGAAGAAGGCAGAGATATCGTGTAAGTGTGAGACAATGCACACATGCATCAGCATTATCTCAGCACAAAATTGGAGGTTTAGAATGCTATATGCAGGGGTCTTTCTTGAAAATAGATTTTCAGCTTTCAGATCCTATAGGAATTTTTCACATTATGTGCGTAATTCATTATATTATTAAAAAATCTGAAGTATGAAGTTACTCGTCCTTTAGTATAAGCCCAAACCAAAACTCATTAGCGTCTCTCTGATTTGAGGAATTTTGAGTTTTCCAAATGATTCATACTTGCTAAATGGTCACTGATCTAGATTCCTGCCTGGAAACATCCCTAAACTTTGAACTGTTGATTTCTGGCTCCAAATCAAAACATTATATTTTGAAATCTGTTGTGCTGTTTATGTATTTTAAATTTGATCATTGAAATCAACGGCTTTCATTTTTGGGTTGTATTTTGTTGAGCAATGCTCTTTCCCAGTCCAATGAAAGACGTTCTGAAAGCAAATTGGCATGGAACTTGAAATGTATATATATGAGATTCAGTGCTTCTTTAAAAAAAGAAACACTTTAACAAAACCACTATGTAATGGGAGCTACAAGCTCCAAATAACACCAGAAATCTAGCAAGGGAAGTGGTCTTGCAAGTCTGAGCTGAAATGTTGAGAATTCAGAAAAGAATGGGACAAATACAATAAGTAACGTTACCTCTCTCCATGTTTTCACTCCTTTTGACAGAGCATGTACTCTGAAGGCAGACTAGGGCAGTGAGCTCCAGCACAAATCTCAAAGTCATTGTGCCGGTGCTGAATCACATTGCGTGCACGTTCCTGATGAGGGATCTGTAAAGACAAAGTCCTGCTTCTCACAACAGATATTTCTGCTGAATTTTTCAGGCCATTCTTCTTGCATGAGAAAAGGATGCAGATGAATTTCAAGGGCTGGTCTTCACCTTTTTCCTTCCTCATGGGAGATGCAGTCTGAGCTGCTAGGCAAAGCTCTTAGAGTTATTGCTAGAGTTTGAGTTGAGTTATAATTTGAATTATGATCCCCAAAGTGAAAATTCATCAACCTTATTTTTGAAGAAGCAATACTGAACTTGGATGCAACATAAAAGTCACACAATAACCCAGAATTGTCTTACTGGGGACCATGGGAAGTTTGTTTCTTGAATGACACCTGCTGGAAAGTCTAAAGTGTGTCCAAGAGCAGTGCTGCAGGACAGAGGCACATCACATAAAGACTGCCTTCCCCGTCTTCCGATGAATCTGAATGTCCTGGGTATGGTAAGATGGGTGAGTACAAATATAGCTGTCAAGGTGAAGCAGTGCAAGTTGCTAAACAATATTAAACATTATGAAATTTAACAAACATCTGCAGAGTTTTTTAGAGTGGACTGTGCATTTGATAAAATTCTTACACAATACAAATTTAATTGCACTTACCTTTTTCTTTCATGTATTTCTAGAAACCTTAGCTTAAGAAGACAGGAGTTGTGCAGCCTGAATTTACATTGTATCTTGCAAACATAGGGATAAAAGCTTTTTTGCTTTCTCTGGCAATACTCTCTTAGGATAGCTGTGAAAAATAGCGTCACTGGAGTAAGTTGTAGATGTCATTTCATTAAGTGCATTACTCCCTCTGTTTTTACAGCAACTCAGAGATTTATTAATTTATTATTTTTTTTAAATTTGAAAGCTTAGTAGCAGAAAAATATTAACAATATCCAGCACTAGTAAAATATTAATATTGTCCTTATTTATTCTCAAATTTTATCTAAATAATGTGTAAACTTCTTGATAATAAGGACCTGGGGAAATTGTACTCTAAATCGTTGTGAATCTTCCACACAGAAACTCAGGGTAATAAAAGATTCTATTCAGTTTCAGGACTTTATTTTCTATAATCATGCTGGCAAACAGACTTACAGCTCTGCCCAGTAAATGCAACGTACATATTTTTGTTGTTTGTTTTGGTTTATAGTCTTCCTGCCATGTAGATGGCAGCAGCACTCAAGCCTTGAAATTTGCTTCAGCTTTTTCTTGAGTTTATTCCAAAACACCATGCTTAAGAATATTCTTGTTGAGAATGAACTGAAAGCATGATTACTTTAAACTTCATAATATCAGTGTTTAAAGACAGTGTGTCATATCTATATGAATATAGATGCCACTATTGGGGTTTTTTTTTACATTAGGATGTATTTTCTTTCTGTAAATTAAATTCCTAGTATTTTTTCTACTGCACTAGATTTCAGGACACACACGGTGTTTCTAAAAGTTCAAAAATGTTAAGATTTACTAGGACAGTCCCCACATGTATTTCCTTGCAGAATGAGAAGCAGCTAGCAGGTGCTTGGGCAGGAAAGCTGTTCACTCTGGACATCCTTGTCGATGATACAAAGAGGAAGGACAGAGAAAGGCAGCGAGATACGCAGTGTAGGATTTTGTGCTATGGGCTCTACTAATCATAGTGCTTTATGAAAAATATCGTGAATTATCCTGGAAAAGAACATTTTGAAGGTCCAAATACCTTTAGCTTAGCATAGCGTGGAATTGTCTGCACTCTGACATTTACTTTGGCTAAGAAGAAGAGAGAGGTTTTAAAAGAGAAGCAACAAAGCTGAGACCCAGAATCAAAGCTGTCTGGCAGCCTCAGTCTCTGCAGCATCAGCTGAAACCTCAGGGAGGCTTTGTGGGATCATCTCCAGGCCCTGGGAGATAAAAGCAGGTGTTACACACATGATTGTGCACAGAGGAAGAAAAATAGTACAAAAAAAGCACGATGATGGTAGTTCCTTGAACTAGGAAATACTGTTTAAATGCTGGAGGCAAATGGTAGTTTTAGTAAGCTGTCATATGAAGTAGATGAGCACTAAGTCCCTCAATACTTCTTAACCAGTAGCACCTGAAGTAACAGGGAGATTAAATATCCAATGGACAGCATTTCTCATTCCGTAGGGTCCTGGCTGGAAATGCATTTGGGGGAGGTTTAATCATGGAATCAGCTAAGGTAACAGCGAAAGTGGGCAGACCGTGGCACTTAACCATCCTCATCCAACTGCCACAGCTGCAGATTTGGACAAGTCTGTTCTAGCCTTGTACAGAAGCTGGGAGAGAAACAGGAGCCACTATCATAGA
The DNA here is from genome assembly GCF_009769465.1 of Tauraco erythrolophus. Classification (NCBI taxonomy): domain Eukaryota; kingdom Metazoa; phylum Chordata; class Aves; order Musophagiformes; family Musophagidae; genus Tauraco; species Tauraco erythrolophus. Next base: position 14,318,316 of record NC_141478.1, on the reverse strand, counting down.
ATCGTAGAATCATAGAATCGTTAGGGCTGGAAGGGACCTTCAAAGGTCATCTAGTCCAACCCCCCTGCAAGGAACAGGGATATCTCCAACTAGATCAGGTTGCTCAGGGCCTCATCCAACCGGGCCTTGAACATCTCCAGGGATGGAGCATCCACCACCTCTCTGGGAATCATAGAATCATAGAATGGTTAGGGCTGGAAGGGACCTTCAAAGGTCATCTAGTCCAACCCCCCTGCAAGGAACAGGGATATCTCCAACTAGATCAGGTTGCTCAGGGCCTTGTCCAACCTGGCCTTGAACGTCTCCAGGGATGGAGCATCCACCACCTCTCTGGGCAACCTGTTCCAGTGTTCTACCACTCTCATAGTAAAAAATTTTTTCCTAATATCCAACCTGAACCTACCTCCCTCTATTTTAAAACCATTACCCCTTGTCCTATCATAACTGGCCCTCCTGAACAGCCTCTCCCCATCTTTCCTGTAGGCCCCCTTGAGGTACTGGAAGACCGCTATAAGGTCACCCCGGAGCCTCCTCTTCTCCAGGCTGAACAGCCCCAACTCTTTCAGCCTGTCCTCATAGGAAAGGTGCTCCAGCCCTCTTATCATCTTCGTGACCCTCCTCTGGACCCTCTCCAACTGGTCCATGTCCTTCTTATGTTGGGGGCTCCAGAACTGGACGCAGTACTCCAAGTGAGGTCTCACAAGGGCAGAGTAGAGGGGGAGAATCACCTCCCTCGACCTGCTGTCCACGCTCCTCTTGATGCAGCCCAGGACGCGGTTGGCCTTCTGGGCCGCAAGAGCACATTGCCGGCTCATATTGAGCTTCTCGTCCACCAGTACTCCCAAGTCCTTCTCCTCAGGGCTGCTTACGATCCATTCTCCGCCCAGTCTGTATTTGTGCCTGGGATTGCCATGACCCAGATGTAGGACCTTGCATTTGGCCTGGTTAAACTTCATGAGGTTGGTACGGGCCCACCTCTCCAGCCTGTCGAGGTCCCTCTGGATGGCATCCCTCCCTTCCAGCGTGTCGACGGCACCACACAGCTTGGTGTCATCGGCGAACTTGCTGAGGGTGCACTCCATGCCACTGTCCACGTCACCGACAAAGATGTTGAAGAGGGCCGGGCCCAACACGGACCCCTGAGGGACGCCACTCGTGACCGGTCTCCACTTGGACATCGAGCCGTTGACCACTACTCTCTGAGTGCGGCCATTGAGCCAATTCCTTATCCACCGAGTGGTCCATCCATCAAACCCATGCCTCTCTAGTTTAGAGAGAAGAATGTCGTGCGGGACAGTGTCAAAAGCTTTGCACAAGTCCAGGTAGATGACATCCGTTGGTCGACCCTTGTCCACCGATGTTGTCACCCCATCATAAAAGGCCACCAAGTTGGTCAGGCACGATCTGCCTTTGGTGAAGCCATGTTGGCTGTCACCCACCACCTCCTTGCTCTCCATGTGCCTTAGCATGGTTCCCAGGAGAATCTGCTCCATGACCTTGCCAGGCACAGAGGTGAGGCTGACCGGCCTGTAGTTGCCCGGGTCCTCCTTGTTCCCCTTTTTAAAAATGGGGGTTATGTTCCCTCTCTTCCAGTCTTCGGGGACCTCGCCAGACCGCCACGACTTCTCAAATACAATGGCCAGTGGCTTGGCAACTTCATCCGCCAGTTCCTTCAGGACCCGTGGATGGATCTCATCAGGTCCCATGGACTTGTGCACCTTCAAGTTCCTCAGATGTTCCCGAACCTGCTCTTCAAGTACAGTGGGCGGTGGTTCATCCTCACAGTCCCTGCTAGTTCTTTCCACAGCTTGGGTGGTAAGACAAGAGGCTTTATCAGTGAAGACTGAGGCAAAAAATTCATTGAGTACCTCAGCCTTCTCTATATCCCGGGTGACCAGAACACCAGTATCCTTCCGGAGGGGGCCTACATTCTCCTTGGACTTCCTTTTGTCCCCTACATACCTATAGAAGCATTTCTTATTGCTTTTTATATCCCTTGCCAAATTCAATTCCTTCAGGGCTTTAGCCTTCCTCACTTGATCCCTGGTCACTTGTACAGCTTCTCTGTATTCCTCCCAGGCTATCTGTCTCCGCTTCCACCCTCTGTAGGCTAACCTCTTCATTTTCAGTTGGTCCAGGAGCTCCTTGCTCATCCACGCAGGCCTCCTGGTCTTTTTGCCCGACTTGTTCTTCATCGAGATGCACCTCTGCTGAGCTTGGAGGAGGTGCTCCTTGAATGTGGACCAACTTTCCTGGTCCCCTCGTCCCTCCAGGGCCGCCTCCCACGGCACTTTGCCCATCAAGTCCTTGAAGAGGCCGAAGTCCGCCTTCTTGAAGTCTAGGGTACAGAGTTTGCTGAATGGTTTCCTTGCTGCCCCATGGATCTTGAACTCCACCGTGTCGTGGTCACTGCAGCCAAGGCTGTCCTTAAGTTTCACATCACCCACCAGTCCCTCCCTGTTGGTGAGCACAAGGTCGAGCATGGCACCCCTCCTTGTCGGCTCCTCTATCACCTGCAGGAGGAAGTTGTCATCCACGCATTCCAGGAACCTCCTGGACTGCCTGTGCCCTGCCGTATTGTCTCTCCAACAGATGTCAGGGTGGTTGAAGTCCCCCATGAGGACCAGGGCTTGTGACCGCGAGGCTGCTCCTATCTGGCTATAAAGCGCCTCATCTGCTCTGTCCTCCTGGCCAGGTGGCCTGTAACAGACCCCTACCGTAACATCCCCTATCCGTCCCCGTCCTCTAATCTTGACCCATAAGCTCTCTGTCAGCTCCTCCTCTGACCCCAGGCGAAGCTCCACGCACTCCAGCCGGTTGCTGACATAGAGAGCGACACCCCCTCCTCGTCTCCCCTTCCTGTCCTTTCTAAAAAGCTTATACCCCTCCATGTTGACACTCCAGTCATAGGAGTCGTCCCACCACGTCTCCGTGATGCCAATAAGGTCGTAGCCCTGCTCATGTGCACGCATCTCCAGCTCATCCTGTTTATTTCCCATGCTGCGTGCGTTGGTGTACATACACTTCAGCTGGGCCTCCGACAAAGCCGACTCGCTGGCTGGAGTGACAGGGGTTCTCTTGGATGGCAGTGTAAGTTCGTTTGAACATACCTGCGATCCTTCCTCAGCCTCTGGACCCTCGGTGCTGGCACTGGTGCCATGCTGACAGCGGTATGAATCTGACTTCTTGGCTGGAGCGGCTGGAATTCCCTTCTTCTGTTCTACAGGTACTTCCAGCATATCTTTATCATTCTTGATATTCCCCCCATCCCCCTTCAAATCTAGTTTAAAGCCCTGCCAATGAGCCCTGCTAGCTTTTGAGCTAAGACCCTGGTTCCCCTCTGAGAAAGGCATGTTCCATCCGGTACCATCAGACCTGGTTCAGGGAAAGCCTCCCCATGATCAAAGAAACCAAATTTCCGTCGGTGGCACCAGCCTCTGAGCCATCTGTTAATCAAATCTGATTTTCTGTTCCTCTCTATGTTCTTCTATCCCTCTGATGCCCTTGTTATGTGGTTTGAAGTAGAAACCCTTGGCCCAGTATCTCATCCAGCCATTTGCAGTCAGGCAGATGATCTTCAGAGGACAGTATTCTACACTGGAGAGTCCATTACAGCTCCAAGCTGCCCTCAATGGGCAATCTGTGACCAAACTAATGCCTACTGGGGCTATGACCAAAAAGCTGTTACAGATGTCGTGATACGTGTCCTGGAGTGATAGCATTCCTCCTGCTTAGCTAGTCCTTCAGGCAAAAGACTAACAAAGGGAAGGTATGATTTGTGGCTGATAAAAGTTGTGACAACGGTGAAAGTAGAATTAATGATGATGAGAAAAGAGCAGCCAACAGGATATATGTCTCATCAAAACACTGGGATAGCCAGCTTTTGTCTCTCCTGCATACTGTTCTGTATGATGCTACAGCTGCTACATCAGACAGTGCTAATGGGAAAAGCAATTCCCTTCTTAAATCTCTTCCAGATAAATATATGCCTAAAGCAAATATATTTTAACTGCTTATAGGGTATGTTTTGGAGATTTGATGGTTTTTACTTTCCACTTCATAGCATCCATTAAATCAATCTTAGATGCCATTCCAGTGAGCAGATATTTGTCAGAAAGTTGCTCCAAGGTCTCCCAAATCCATATGGTTTGGGATTTTTTTATATTTTCAAAATGATACCAGTGCTTAAGTAATACAAGTATCTTTTCACCTTTCCTCTGTCACAGTGGTAGTATACGTAGTGTAGTTGTGGGAGGGTTCTGTGCCTTGCAACCAAAAATGCATTTAAATTCAAACAAGGTTCTTATTAATGCTGATTGTTCATGACCTATAAAGAATACATATTTAAAAAGCTCTTGAAAACTTACAACAACTTTCTGCTGTGTTAGTATTTTGTCTGTGGAATGGAAATACTTGCAAGGCCCCACCTTGTTTTGTGAGGATATAGCAAGGGCTATGTGGTTGGTCACAGCATTTTGTAAGTAAAATACACAATCAAAATTACATCATAAAAAGCTTGATTGATAGATTTTTGTTGTCCCTGCTCACACTTGTTAGGCTGAATCAACAAAACTAGCTGAGCAATATGATACAGAAGCTCCAAGAACTACCAAACATGACTTTCTTTAGAAATATTTTTTCAGAATCAGCTTGGAGTATAACTGCTCCTTAGGAACTTGAGTTTTGCAGCAATAAGATTTCAAGATTTTAAAGAAATTGATGAACAATTTTAATGGATTGGATACTGAGGAAAACATTAGAGAAGATATCACAAGCTAAGACTCATTCCCAGGCACTGTTTCTTGTATTTGTTGCTTTAGTTATATGGAGTGACAGCCCAATGAATCACTGGGTGGTCTTTTGGTCTGACAATTTGGGTATTGTCCGAGCAATTAACAGGGAGTCAGCCAGTTGCAGTGGCTAGTGATTAAATTACAGAGGTTCTTTGGTGGTTTCCATAAAGAAATCTCTGGGAAGAGTTAGGTGGATCCACCATTAATCATATCATGAACATGTGTCTTGTTATGTTTACATGTTTATTCAACTAAATACTTAAGAATATTCTGTCATTTGAGAAGAATTGATATATGAAAGACATTTCATGCTTTTGGTTTCTGCTCTGCTAACCCTGTGGATGAGGAGAATTTATGATACTGTTGGGGTAAACCTTCAGCTTTAATTTTTTTTTTTATAGAAGTTTTCAGAAACATCTGGCCTCAAGTCTTAAGTCACATCTCTAACTAACTGCATGAGTGCTTCACTGGTTTCATTCTAGATTTTTTATTTAAAAATGCCTTCTCTGTTATTTAAGTCCTTTAAGCAGATATTATTGGTGTTAACTTTTTGCTTAGCCCACAAAACATGGAGCACCCTGTGTTACTCCACTTTTTTGCAATGTCTAAATCTACAGATGCTTGTCTATGTTTCTGCTGTTTGGCTGTTTCTTTTCTTCCTCGTGTGTCAGACAAATCTGTCACACTCTTCCCAAAATTCTGATTTTCTTCCTCTCGTGATAGGCGATGATCAAACTTCTCAGGGAGAGAACATGGTAAAAGCAGGAATAGAAAAAAAATAAGAAGTAAACTCTATTAGCAAGAGTAAATGTACTAGTACGGCCAAATTATGATCACTCTGACCTCCAGGATGCACTCTGATCTTTTATGGTAATTCTAAACACAGCTGCTAAAAGTAGATGTAAATGTCAATACTCTAGGAAGACTGAGAATTTCTGGGAATTTGCATAGGACACATAGCCATAACAACAATCCTGCAGGTATTGGGTACAGCACCCACTGCACTGAGCTTGCATGTGGCATTCTTGAAAGGGAGATGGGACTATAAAATGAATCCAAGAAACATTAAGTTTTCTTAAGCATTTAGCCCTTTTTCCTGGGGATAATCTTTCTGGATTAGCAAGGAAAATGCCCTTATTGGCTAGCAGGGAGGGGAGGAGGTAGTTCTGTACATTTTAATGCTTTTACAGCTTCTGTACTAAAAGACATTGAGAATAAGAGGGAAACTTGCATGGCTTCCTTAGAGATGGACTCAGCTGCCTTGTACACAAAGGTTTTGCCAAGGTTTTGACAAAATGAATCCCCGCAGTAGATTACTCGTATTTTCTTATCCAGTATTCAGTCCCGGACCACATCCTCCAGCAGCTTTTATTCAGCCAAAGCTGCTTCCAAAAGGGCTCAGGGGCATCACTTGGTCAGCAGCAATCAGTGGGTTAATCCAGCCTGGCTTCTGCCCCTCTCAGATGTTCAGGAGAAGATAATGAGGCAGGGATAGAGCCTGCAGGTTAATGAGATACCCCAACTGGAAGGCAGAAATGTGAGAGGAGAGGCTTGGGAAGCAGAAGAAGAAGGGGCAATTTGAGGCTCTTTATATTCAGGTGTTACTCAGTTGAGAGAATTGCTGGGGCAGGATTGTTTTCCAGTATTATAAAGACCGTTTGATGTGTTAGACCATAGCTGAAATTACTCGTCTACCTGGCAAAAACAGTCTGCTTTTACACTCCTATTAAAACCAATACTGGACTATGTTCGGAACTCTGTTATGCTAAAAATCTGTGCCCCTCCTCCCCGAACCCCAAGCAAAACACCAAAATCCAAAGGCACTCATGTTAGGATAAACAGAGGAATCTCTCTTAACAAATTGTAACTAATGCTTGGGGAAGCTTTGTTAGAAACATCTGTCATGCATTTGAATAAAATCTGTTAATAAAATGAATGAGAAGAACTTAGACAAATATAGAGAGGTAATGCAGTAAAACAAATGGCTCCTACAGGAAGCTGTCGTACTGTGCTGTTTTGAATATCATCGTGAAAGCAGCTTACCTTTTTGCTGAATCTTTTCAATAATCCTGGGCTGTAAATGTTGCAGCCATGTAAATGACTCTGACAGTTGCACTTTGACCATGTAATATGAAAAATAGCTAGTTCTCTGTAATCGCATTGTCAAAAAATTCCTCCTTCTTATCAGTATGCGACCTCCTGTTACAGACGAGCAGAACACAGAATAATCTACGCAGTCTGCAGCGTTCAAGATGCTATTCTTACTGTTATTATCAGCAATGACAATTATCTCTAAATGTTCAACAGTAAATCCAGAGGAATAAATGGAAGCATTTCTCCTAAGTGGTGTATAACAATACCTGACATTTATATAGCACCTTTCATCTGTAAGAATCCCAAAGTGCTTTACAAAGTCTGCTGGAATCACTTCACCCACCGCTGAAATGTAGCTATCTCTATGGTGAAATTCAACTTCTATTCCACACCAATGCCATTGCACAACGGTGTTTTTGAAAAAAGTGACAACTAAGTGAAATGCATTGAACTGTTCTTGTGAAACCTATCGTAGGATCCTCAGTGACAGACAGTGGTTAAACCTTTGGTTTGGCACCTAGAGCAAAAACCAGCAGATACTTCATCCTTCTGTGCTCTCATACACTTCCTTCCCTGCGAACACACTCCTATTCTCTTTCTGTTCTCAGAACACCATGCCCATGACAAGAAGGGCAGCTGCAAATATACTGAGTGCCCAGGTTTGACTTTTCTTATCTTACCTTTTACCAGCAATGACTATCGGTTGAAATACTACTAATGAATGAAGTTCTGCTAATGAAATCACACTAGTAAGCCTGTGTGCCTGGAGTTATCCTTGGAAAGTAAGTGAAAATAGAATGTTTAAAAGTATATAGGAAAAATATGGCCATAGCTGATCTACAACTGTGCTTCTCTGACAACCTTCATCTGTTTAAGCCCAACTCTGTGAAATTAAGTGCTAATCTGTTTTTCATTATGAGGTGGTTATATTCTTTTTCACAGTCTTATTACTATGTCTATGTATTTATATAATATGTATGCCTGGGCCCTCACTGTAAGGTGACTGTAGAAACAGGTGCTCTGTCTGTACTGGTAAATTACAGTAAGGGAACATTCTTAGGCATGGGAGCTCATAAATACTGATAAAATGATTGAACAACCTCTATGTTCTTGATCCACAACAACTAATACACTCCTGATGACCATACCTGCTAGGAAGCATTTGCACATGTCCATGCACTTCTGGAGGATAGAAACGTTTTTCACTCAACATTTGTTTCAGGTCTTCCTCTAGCACTGGACAGAAAACAGTCCTAGGCACATTTAATTTGCTATTACAGGTATATGAACATAGGGTATGTACAGAATAATAGAGTGTATGTGAAGTGTAGCATTTGTGCATTCCTGGATGTGATAAAAGTTAGTATAAAAGTGGATTGAATCCTCTTCAAGAGAAACACATGGTATGCAGTATGAATCATCTTGAAAGTGCTCTACCAATGTCATCAAATCATGGAGCTGAAAATACATGTTCTTGCTAGAGTTTCCTATTACATTTTCATCTCACAGAAGGATGGGAGCAAGCCCAGGCAGGAGATCTGAACCCTGCTGAGTTTTGGAGAGCTTCGCGCTTGCTGCTGATACAGATTTGATTCCTCCAACTCAGGTTTATGTCTGTAATGCGTCACTTTAAAAAATCAAGATCCCATATGGGTTCATTCCACTGCAGTGTTGCTACTTTATCTTATATTTCATCTCCTCTATAGTCTTGGCTGTTCTTTGGCAGAATGTGAGTTCCTTGTAAGCCTGGGGAAACATTGGACATTTGTCACCACCGAGCTACAGAGTGCGTGGGGAAATTAGCTGAGTAGACAGAACCATTTTACCGCTGAGAATATGGTGGTCTCTGCTCTTCCTCAGCTACAGACGAGGAAGAGAGTCGAAAGTGTTGTTTCAGAAGAAGTTACTGACCTTTCTAAACCAAGCTGTTACGTTTTTTTAATAGAGCAAATGCAGGTAAACTGATTCTTGTAAGTTCTCATTCTGTATGTAAACATAAGTACTGTGTTTGATCGGACACGCTGCATAACTTGGTAAAGGTAGCTTTTATTGTTGATATAAATAACAGATGAGAAAGTTATGCATGTTTCATTACAGCTTTTGCTTGGTAGCTATATAGCAATAAAAGGGACAAAACTGAAGCGAATGTAATATACTGTAGCAAGTCACTTCAAATGTAACCTGAGCATAAGAACAGTTTATAAAGACATGCTGTTCTTCTGAGCTGAAATTTAGAAGACTTGAGTTTGATGCAAGTTCAAACTTCTCATCTGCTCTTGGGCAAGCCATGTGAATCTCTGTAAGTTTCTGCTCTCACATAAATTGAGGAATAGTTTCCAGCTTCATGGGAACTTTGTAAGTTCATTACTGTTTGTGCATCAGTTAGAGACTATAGCGGAGGGGAGTGATGTAAGTATGTAGATAAATAATTATCAGAGTTAGATGCTATCAACCACTCATTACTGTAACAGTAAGAGAAACGTTGTATTAAGTGCTTAAATGTAATTTTTCTTCTCTCAGGAAGCTTCATTGTACTTTTAAAATAGAGACAAACTGTAGAGTGAAGCGTAAAGTAACAGCAATATCTCTGAATCCACCATGAGATATTCTGAGTGGTGTCTTAACAAAGCACGGTGTGAAAATACACTATCAGAGTTTATCTTGCACATAAATCTAAAAAATTCTACTGCCAGAGAAACGAAATTATATATGTATAGGATGCAAAATATCTCCTATTAGAGATACTAAATTAAAATGTTGAATAGGTTTTAAAATGCATTAAAATTTAAGGTTGTAAACTTATACTAAACCCAGCACATTTATTTGCTGTGACCCCACTGAAACAGGCTCACTGATTCTAAAGTATTTTAAGTCGTCTTGTATATATGTGTGTATATGTATGTGTACGTATATGTATTTATTTATGTCCTCTACTGTATATTCCATACTGAGTCCTATTTTAAAAGTGAATGTGATGATTGCAATTACATTATGGAATGTCAGCTGTAGCACCGCAGAAAGAATGGATGTGGCAACGCTTAACTCTTCCCACTGCACGTATGTATTACGCACGGATCTGTGCGTGTATTAGCCCATGTCCGTTCATAATCAATAACACCGCCTCATCAAACTCTTCTCTACTTTTATATACACGTTTAGCACTCTTAAAGATATTTTAAAGATAAATGGGTCTAATTTTGGTCCTGACAATTGGACCAGAACAATACAATTGATAGATTTGGCTCCACATTTGGAATGTTAACCCCTTACAAGGCAGGTCTTAGCAAACATGCCAACAAACAAAAAATAAAGGAATCTTACCGTTTATTTTCCCTATCTTCAAAGACTTCATCTTTGAGGCAGAAATTTATAATTCTGCTTTTTATATTTATCATTTGACTACTGCATGTTCAGTAAAAGCCTCCTTAAATTTTCCAAGTTTTTTTCCTTTAGTTGACAGACAGTTGCTAATCACATGTATAATACTCTGAGCAAATTTCAGGCCATATGGGGATAGAATAGCTTCCTGCATATTTTACCCCTTCCATCCTTATTTTTTCCACTTTATATGAGAGACTGGTTTGCATTTGTGAATGAATGCTATGGTGTGTATTGTCTGTGACAAGAAGAGGGATTGTGTGAATGTTAAGCTTTTAAACGTAGATGGTGAAGTTTAACAGAGGCTTTCAAATTCACACTTACAAAGACAACATTTACTGCTCTCTGCCTGCTTTGAAGCACTCTGCAAAGAATCTGCCAAGTTCACGCAATAAATATACTTTATTCCAATCCTGGACAGATATTTTGCCATTTGCCTGGCAGACAGGACAGGGTGGCACGCTGCCCTCTGAATGCTGCACTGGGCTTTGCTGGCAAAGTCTCTGCTCTTGCAAGCACAGGGATATCAGAGTCTTTAGCCGATGTGTAGAAATGACAGGAGCACTCCAGAGAGATCTTTTGGGAAGAATCATCCACTCCTGAGGTTGGATTCAGGGTTTTAAAGATTTGACATATGGATTTTGATCTCTGAGTTTCCTTAACAAAAAGCGAATTCCGTAACTTCCTCTGCAAGGTCTGTTTGACTTTGCTGGAGGAAGAACGCCTGTTCAAAGCTAGCCCAGCAATCATCATTCATCACACTGTCAGCCTCACTCAGATACCAAGGTACCTTCAACAGACGTTTTGTATTGTAACCTCTTAGTTGTTTATTAAATTAGTGTTTCCCACAAAGTTCCAGTAGTCATAGGACATTTTGTGAACTTTATGGGATTTATATTAACTCATAGCAATCTTTACAAGGTTGCCTGAAAGTGTAAAGAAACTAATGATTAGCTAGGCTCTTCTTAGTAATTTAGAAATATCGATGAGAGCTAGTTCAAGTGGCTGTTACCAGCAGAGTATTACCTGCAAGACTTGACTCCTTCTAAGAAGGAAGTCTTCTACACTCAACACAATCTTACTTGTCCTTATTTCATATTTTTTAATGTGCAAAATGCTGTTACTATATGTCTGTCAAACTTCATTTTTACCATCTGCTGAAATCTTCAAGTCCTGCCACAGTCATCAACTATAAAGTGAGTCCTGAGTCTAAAACAGATGCAATATTCTCCTCAAAACTTATTGTAAGTCAAAATAGTTACAATAATTACCACTAATGTAGAAAAAGTCTTCTTCCTTTAATCTAGTATCATATGAACTAATCTCAGAAGCTAATCTCAGACCTCGTAACATGTATGTAGGTTATCTGAAACTATAGATTTAGTCTTATTTTAGCATATGCAGAAAAGTTTAAAAACAGTTAGACTTTGTTCAAACACCGTCTTGTGTACAGTTCATGAAAATGTACATATGTGATAACACTGACTGTACCACATGCACCTGTTCCCAGAGAAGGCTGTTTACTTAAGGCTTGAAGCAAGGTTCAGTTTTGAAGAAAACTTGACAATTTCTTACTTACCTTCACTAGCTGACAAAGCGCAATAATAATAATGATGGGTGCTTGCATTCCAAGCTTTCACTCACCTGCAACACCACAGAGCCATTTATATGTATTTGTTCTTTGCTTTCACCATAGTATTGCACAGGTTGGTGGGATTTCTGCATTTTTGTCCCATAATCTTCTACAGAAGACAGTTCTGTGTCATAAGTTTAGACCTTTATCCTTTAGCTGGACAAACAGCCCTCGAGAGTAGTTGGTTGCTTTTGTGAAGGAACAAAGATGTCTGAGCTTCCTAATTCACCTCTTGCCACATTCAGGCAGTAAGGTGCAGGATTTTAATGTATTTTCCCACAGTTTTCAGTATGTGCTTTTGTGGTTTCCCACATCAGTTGCTAAAGTCTTTCCGTGGATTGAACATTTTTGTATGGCAAGCTTGTGTGCCTGTCTGACTCACCCTCTGGTTTTGAGCTGTAGATCAGTTTTTCCATGAAACGTTTTGAAAGACGGAGGTGTCACTTGAGCAAACCAGAGCAGGCAGTTTCCTGTAATCATCTATGCCATCATCTGTGCTGGATCATGGCAGTGGCTGATCAATAGAGGAGTATTTAAATATGTTAGAGCCTGAATCTGATATTCTACATGTTTAACTGCATAAACAGATCAATGGGACAGGATTGATCTTCATTGATATTTGGCAGTTTTCAAATACAATTAAACCACGTTTGGAGTACTGAAAGCACTTGAAATAAACAACTGGGCACTATTTATAATTTAAAGAGCTACTCAAAAAATTTAATAGATCAAGTGGTTGTTTCAACAATGCCAGTGTCAAGGGAAAAGTTGAAATCCATATGCTGTATATAAATAGTAAACTGAAATTAATGGCAAACTGAAATTCAATGTGTTCTTTAGCACATATTATTAGATACAAATATTTCAGTATTTATGATGATAAGGATATGCAATTAAATTGTCGTTAACTGATACATATGAATGATTATGCCTGAGCAGAATCTGGGACTTTAATTATTTGTATACTAGCTGCACATATTCTTCAAAGGTGTAAATGATACCATTAGTAATTTGCTTAAACTGAGTAAGTTGCCAGTTTATAAATGAGATGCTATTGATAAAGTGGGAACCTTAGCTTTCTTATATCCATAAAACAGTGGAATGCAAGAGTTACCCAGCTGTTTTTTTGTTTCACTGGTACCTGTTGACTGTATTCCCACTGTGTCTAACAGGGGTCCAGCAATTCCCTGTATTCCAGAGCACCTCTGAGAGCTGACACCTGACATCCCTGTTGTTCCTTCTGAGAGCTTGGCACCAGCTGTGTTTAGGCTACCATCAAAACCTGTTTGCTCGACTAGTGACAATCTTAGGAATGTCCTCGGGTTGCCTTTGAGGGTAATGTTTTTGTCACCACAAAGGCAAATCAGATAGCCAAAGGCTGCTTGGAGTGTTTGACTCATTGACTTGCCAAGTAGATGGATACTGAAGGTCATAAAAAGAACCAGCACCCGCAAGTTCTCTCCCTGCCAAATTCTACTGAGTCACACCAAAGCTGACCAGAAGAGTATTCATTTTGGGAAATAAGATTTATTGGCCATTCTGATCTCCCTCTGGGCAGTTTTACACAGCAACACAGATGCAGTCATAATGAAATCTAGTGTGAGAGCTTGAGGAGCTGATCCAGAACATACAAGGCGATCAGGAGGTTTGCTTTCTAAAGAAATCTTTGCAAAGAAAAGCTTATGGTTTAAAACCATTTGAAATACATAAAGGAAGTGTGAATCTGTAAGACCACTCTGTGCGTTAAACCCAGAGTACACCACTGTAAACCCTGATTTGTGTGAAGACATAGACTCGATTCATTACAAGGACACTGAATGCCAGCTCAGCAGTACGTTTACCAGCCAACTCCAGTGTGAGCACGGGGAGATGTATTTTTACGCTTTACGTTGACAACATTCTGAAACATATCTGAACAGTATCAATGTGTTTTCCTTTCCCAGACACTTGAAAATGTTCCCATATGTTTGTGCTAAGGTCCATATCCTGAAAACCTGGGAAATCCCAGGTTTCGGTTCTGGCCTCCAGCCTATGCCATTCTATGATTCTATGAAGTGATTTCCATGTGTACCATTCACTTAATCCAGTGACAATGTAAAAAAGTTAGGCTTTTCTTGTGGTGTGGATTGAGAAGAAGAAAATACAGCAAGCGCCTTTTGCCCAGGAAGAAGGACTGGTTAAGCAGAATAGAGACAGTAGGGATTCCCGGTGTATGTTTATCAGAGTTAGGACACTGCAATCCTTAACTCTTCAAACCTTACCAAACCCCTCCTAGCTTCTGGAGGGTTCAGAACATGCATATAAGTGTATACCCTTCTACTGAAGTACATCCCTATCCTTCCCAAGGGAACTGCTTTTTCTGTTAATGATATCAGAAATACTTTGACCTGAGAGGCTATTACAGGGTAAGATTAAGATCATGTTCAGGACTAAACTTTGCACTGTTCCAATGGCCAGGAGTACATCCCACTTCCAATCTGTGTGGCACAGAGCAGCACAGCGAAAACTGTACAGCAGAAATACTTTGGCATTTTACCTGAAGAGACATGGTGATGACTTATAGTACACTCTGAATAATACTTCTTCTCTGTGCTTTATCTGGACCAGTAAATGCTTATGCTTCTGGATGCAGGAAGAGCTGTTTGTTCTCCTAAGCTGACAACCCATTAAAAAGAAAATAAAGTAAACATATCAGAATTAGTCCCCTAAAGCTTCCATCAAGCCTTCTGCCATGAGCACTTTGCTGTTGTTTTTGTTTTTTTCCTTTGCCAGCTTTTGGCACTCGGGGCAATCTATCTTTAGGAGAGAGAATAACATTGCTCTTCTTCCCCAGGATGTACGATCCACGAACTAAAATAGAGGCTATCCCGAACAATATCAAAGGGCTGCATAAAAAATAAGTAGCCAAAATTGTTGAAGAAATCTTCTTCAGGTGGTGATCTGTACAATATACTTAAGGAAAAATACAAAACCTTATAGTGAGCAATTATGAGGTAACTAATGAGTTATTTCCTTACCGCACCCAGTGGTGGTCAGTTTAAATCCTGAATCGGGGGCAGTTTTCACAGGGTAACTCTGAGGAATTATCTGACTTTTGATATATTTCCTAAAAATAACATTCAAGTTTTATTGTTCATCACCAGAAGGTACAGAAAGAAGCATCACCAGCAGGAAAAAAACATGAGGCGCTATTTCACCTGAATTTTTCTGTAATGACTGTCAAGCAATGGGCTTTAGGACCTACTGGAAATGCAAACGCTCTAACGGCTTTCAGGCAAGCCCTTGTTTTCAGCTGATCATTACTAGTTCTGACCTTTTAAATCCTCTGCTGCTAAGGGAGAATCTGGTCTTTACAGAAAAGCTGTTCTGTATTCCATTCATAGACAATGGAGAACTTAACTATATTTACTGGTATTTAACATATGGAGCATATTTGCCTGGAAGGTAGATGAAATCTCCTGCATTTAAGATCAAATCAATTTGAATTTAAGGTCACATTTGCAGAAGTCAATGTTCCGTAAAATCAAAGAAGAGCTTAATTCTACTATTTTTTTCTCCGTCAATCAACTGTGTAGTTTCAAACAGCGCAGTTCTAGGAGCCTTCCTCCCTGAAGGAATCCTTGCACACAGAAAGATTCAGGCAGGAAGCAGTGGCATGACTTGGATCTTACTCACGTGAGTGGAGCTATAGGCATTTAGGTCCAAGACAAACAGGAACTGCAGTCTGCAAACTTCATATTCTTAATTCTCACTTCCTCAAATAGTCTCACTCATATTGCTGTGACTACTCACACAAGTATCTTGTCTGCTTAAAGTGAGGTTCTCAGGATCAAACCTCTTTTCTTAAGATGAGATGTATCCAATTTGGAACATCTAATTCATGTGCTTCCAGGACTAAATAGAGAAAATAGGTTCATGTGATTTCAAGGTGAAAGTGTGTGTATCTTCATTCATAAGCAAGTGCCGCTACTTCAAAGGAGAGGAGATTTGCAGGAATCAATGATCTGCAATATCTTTTTGCTTAAGGTGTAATTGCCATCTAACAGCACTTAGGGACTTTGCTATTGCAGAGGTCTGGGGAACACAAGCCCAAAATACAACTTTCTGGTTGGGAGATTTCTAATATTGGAACATTGTCTTTGCACGCTACTAACCCACAGTCTTTTCCCCTGGAAGTCTAAACAGGAGAGGAGTGAACAGAAGCTGCTGTCAATTTCCCCTTCCACTTTCCCTGTGAAAGTGCAATATAGCAGGTCTGAAAATGACATTTATGTTGTTAATAATAATATTTTTGTCTTTATTTTTAAATGAAAATATTGATTACTTAGCCTTGATGAAATAATGAAAATATATAGTCTAAGTGCAGTGAAAAAAAAACAAAATGCAGTATTAATTGCTCCCCCATTGTCTAAAAGAAAAAAATTTATTTTTTTTTACACAATGGAAACAAGAACAGAGAAATAGTGCAGAAAAGAGGGGAAAATTTGCGTATTCTTATTTAATGGATTTTTAAGTGACGTTATTCATACTGCATGTGGGATAGCCAATGGAAACGTGTTTAGCAGCATTTTCTGTTCTGATGAAAATTTGTCAGCCACTTGAGCAAATGATTTTGAAAGATAAAATAGAATAGGACAAAACACTATTGTTACCAGCACGTTACTAACAGATTCTGGAAAAAGTTAACAGAAACATCTTACTGTCCAGATCTTAGGTAAACACATGGCAAACTGTAAACTTGTCTTATATTTCATGTTGTTTAGTTGTTGGGGTTTTTTACTAGATGAAATAATTTTTTGCTTAATGAAAGCAACTGTTTGAGCATATTTTGGTAAGGTACCTTGATGAGCATTTTTGAAAACCAATGTTGTCTTCAAATAATATTTGGAGGAAATAAGTAAAGAAATTAGAATTTTTGAAAAGAAAGGGACAGGGCTTTTTTTTTTTTTTTTCTGTATGAAATGCTATGTATTTACAAGCACATTTCTCAGCCAAGCTTTCTTCATTTCTGGGTGTACCAGATCTTTCAGGAAAATAAAGATTCCGTTTTTATTCACAATAGCCCTTCCTAACCTAGCATTCATAAGAAACCTTCTCTCATATTGCTGAGTTGACAAACCACTCTTAACTGGTCCCTGGCTGCTGCGATTTGAATCTGTGTTTCCATGCAGTCTTATAGGACAAGTTCACCTCTGCTGTAAATGAGCACAGTTCCATTGAAGTCAGCCAAGTTGCTTTCTCTTGCACCAAGGCTTAGTTTGATCCTAGATGTTTAGATCACTAAGCTATCCCCTCTGGCTTAGCCATTCTCCAGTTGAAAGATTACTTTCTGACTGTTAATGCCAATAGCCTTTTTACTGTGGTAGCTGAAGAAGTAGTAAGTGCATATAAGGGTTTCATGAAGTGCTTCACAGGTGAAGGGAGACAGCCCGTTGAATTGTGGAAGTGTCTCTTGCTCTTCAAATGAAGAACAGGAAGTCTGAGTCAATGAAAGGTTAGTGTATTTTTGTGACTTCTACATCAAAACCAAAAGAGTTTGGGCCTTTAGAGATGAGGGGGACCATTGTAACTCGTTTCCCTACAGCACTCATTCAAGTCTGAATCAAGAGAGCTTGTAAGCCTCTGACATATAGATTGACCTGAGGGGGAGGAGGGAAAGAAGGATGTAATTGTGCCAATTAATCTGGAAAGGCATCAGAGAAAACAATGTCTTTAAAGAAAGCCTGATTCTGATCTTGGTTAGACTAAAATAAATCTAGAGCAATGTCACTGGAATCAAAAGATCATCCTGTACTTGTTGGTTAGAATCTGGATCAGAATTTGACCTGGAATTGGTTATTCGTCCTGAACTAGCCTTAGTAATTCTAACCACAGTTCTCGAAGGAGAACATCAATGGTTGTAATTAATACAAAATACTACACAATAATTACATAAAATATTTTCAAGTGCATAATTAAAAAACCCCAATGAATTAACAATCCATTTTGCTGTAAAACCCGCAACATATTTTGAGAAGGTATTTGTGTGATGCTTATCAGGAAGGGAAGCACAATCAGTAATATGTACAGATCTGATTAGTAGGTTTATTTGAAGACCTGTTATATTCTACAGAAGAGTCAGAACATCAGAAAGCAAAGTAATATGATTTCCAAAGCAGAATGAAGACAATGAGCCATCTATCATTTTGATCTATTTTACATTAAGAGATTAGCAAGTCTGAGAAAGAAGAAAAATGTAGAACAGAAGTACATTCTCTTTTCTGAGAAATAGGGGTATTTGTGAGTCCTAGGGATCTCTACAGCTAGAAGTAAGAGGAGCTCTCGTATCCTCCCTTTGTCTGTGCCTCCTGTCCCATTGACGCAGAGGCAAAGCCAGCCTGTCTGCTCGCTGCTCCCATAAGAGGGGCTGCAAGCCAAGGAGAGAGGTGCAGAAACCAGTCTGCAGCCTTTGTGTGTACCTACAGCACAGAGGAATGCAAACTGGTGCCTCTCATCCGTCCAGTCCCACTTCCTGATACAGGATTTACCAGACTTAATGGAAGACACATTGACAGCAAAGCCATAGCTAACACATAATTTAAATAATCCCTGATTAACTAGTGAAATGATAATTTTAGGAAGTATTGAGTGAATTGGAAAGTGTGGAGTCCCACTGAAACGTAATATTGATTTGATGCCTTTTCATTTGTTAGAGATTGTAACTAGCAATTCTATTCACCTATTGACTCTTCCCAAGTTATTTATTATTGACCAGAAACAGGTTTAGATGAGAGCTGTTAATTCAGAAGTGCCAGATACTGCCTAGATCTGAATGGAGGAATGAGTGGTTGGAGGTGAACCTTAGACAGATCTGGTTTGTAGTCAAGGCTGTTTAGTTCCACGTTTTCCAAGCCTCTCCATTTTCTAACTTGCACATTGCAGTTTCTTGGAGTAGTCTCCACATAAGTATAATTGTTCAAATGTAAATCAGAACACAATGTTTTAGCCCCAAGCCCCTTCTAACACCCTGGCAGTAACAATAGCCATTGCTGGAAATGTTCTTGTATTTTGAAATGACAGTAAGCTTTTCAATAAGAGGTTATACTGTTTGGTGTAGAGGAAAGGTTTGGGAATCCTAGCTTCTCAGATGCTTTTAGCAGGGTCACTTGTATGGGTTCACTTGCTTCATGAGCAAAGGATCTAACATAAAGTGCTATAACCAAAATTTTTCACTCAGTGCTTTGAGGATTAGTCCTATCTGATGAAATTGAAGCCTACTGGAATGGTATGAGTCTTTTAGACTCAATGGCTGCTGCCACTGTTTCTCTGATACTGCCAGACACAATGAGACATTAGGTCTGGATTTTAATCTACCTCTTTTCTTAGGAAAAATGCAGTTGGGAGATTTAAAATCTCATCCTGTAAATTCTGTTTCACATGAGCAATCTCACTGCAGATTAAAGACTAATCATAGAAGGATTTGGAGGATTGGGCCCTTTGATTTCTCTTCATGTTAAGGCTCTCTTTTATCTGGATCATCCTGTTGATTATCCTTCTCCATCTTTTGCATAGGGCTTTAGAAATAATTAGAAGGAAATAAGATTTTCTGACTTTAACTTAATCAGTAACATGTGTACTTTGAAAAGTTACATTTTTACGTGACAAAGAATGCATCATCCAAAAGCAAATATCTCCGGGGTATTTGGACTTGCTTCTAACTGACAGCTTGGACGTTATCACAACTGTGTAGCTGCTCTTTGTTCTGACTCACAGATACTGTGAATGTTTGATAAATGTTACCTTTTTAATTCTTGATAACATTATGAAAATGTTAAGAAATGTTACAGCAGATAACCTTTCTAGACCAAACAGCCACATTAACCATGTGAAGTTAATAACTGACTACAGGACATTTACTTAATTTAGCTTTAAAAAAAGTTTTGCTCACACTACTCAAACTTTCCCTTCATTTTTATCTCCTTTTCTCGAAGGCCACAGATAAGATTTTTCCTCTTACTTACTTGGAGGTCAGATTTCCATGACACTCAGGTCTGCCTACAACCAAAACCAAATATTTATGGGTATGTGGGTATGAAACACCATAATGATAAATGCATGATAATACACCAGAATGAAAGATTTCAAGACAACAGTGTTTGCTATCTGAGCTGGACATTTACTTAGTCTGTGTAGCCAGGAGCAGGTACTTTGATATAAATCAGATTAAGTGTTTTTGAATGAATAAGTCTATACTCTGAGGTATGACTTCAGGGATCAGGACATATGGGTGCACAGGTGTCATTTTGCAATGAAAGCTGCTAATGCTTTCTGTGCATGTCTAAAAACACTTTGTTTCAAGGTTGTGCTTCTGAGGATATAGCTCTGCAGGTTTCTTTTAAAGAATGAAGTGCTAAATAATGGATTAAAGGCTAAAAAAGGATTTGAAAGGTCTTCACTGCATTTTTAGCACATTTCAGTTGTACTTTTTACTCCTTAGAAGCACACTTCCAGACTGTATTTAAATTTGAAGCATGTCATGGCATTGCATATTCTTAGAATGATCAGATAGGCTTGGAGAATTTAATGTTTAACTTTACTCAATTATTACATAGAGGTCCTCATCTAACAAAGCAAGTGCTTGATTTTAAGCATGTTAGTAGCCACACTAGTTTTATTCTTAAATACTTTGCCAAACTGAAGACATAGTGGACATTCATGAAATTCACGAGTCCTGTAAAAAATATGAACATAGTCTTTGTTTTAGGCAGATTACTAATGAATGTGACTACAAGAGTGTTTAAATTAGATGCTTCTGCTGCCTGACAACCTAACTAGAAACTCTTCCTCACTTTTGTCATTAATGAGAACACAAACCAGGTCCTTTCTCTCACTACCTCTTGCAGGAATTCTCATGGGAATCTGACAGTTAAAGCACCAGTTTCACTTGTGTTACGTATTTCTGTATGGGGTCTTGTTACTATGAAGTGCTCTGCATGTGGAGCATGGGCGTGTTTTATACAGGGGGAGGCTAGTTTTGAGGCTTTAAAAAAATCATCACTCTTCAGCTAAACAGATAAAAAAAGAAGAATGAGTTTTTGCAGCGTTGATCTGCTTCTACTTCTTATACTAGGGGAAACCTCAGTAGTACAGCAAGAAGGAAGTGATAGTTCTGTTCATTGCATTTGTTAATACTGGCTGTATACCTCCAGTATACTCTTGTATTACAGAAGCTCAAAGATATAAAATGCCTGTCACTTCATGGAGTTAGTTTTATGGAAGTTTTTTGGTTTGTTGTTTGTTTTTTTTTAAAGTATAAAGATTATAAAAGAATGGCTGTTGGTAATATAGTGCTTGGAGTTACACTGATGGCATTATTCCCCAGGCCTGCAAATCGCTGCTAATTTTTGGACAATAGTATGCCATTTTCAGAAACGACAGAGGCTTCTCCAAAAGAAATTTTAGACACAAACATGTCAGGGAGAGCTATACTTTCAAGTGACCACTATCTGGTGCTCTCATTTCTTTTTCATATCCTGTTGTACAGTCATGCCAGTTTACAACACCTCACATAATCATGCCACTTTGGACATATTCAGAGGGGGTAGTTTGAGGTTATGGGTCAAGCACAACCAAGAACAATCTTCTGTCATTATTCATCCATGTGCTATACCAGACAGTGCTTAACTGCTTCTAAACACCTAGCCCTGAAAATCTGCTTTTGATGCATCTTGCTTCAAAGAGCCTAACTCATTTGATAATCTGATACCACTGATTTTGCTCTTGGGTCCCACATAAGCTCGTAGGAATGCACAACCTACTAGGTTTGCAACACTAAAAACAGTTATTTCAAGGTGTGGATGTTATAGCAACTGGTTAATAAGAATGATCTTTCAGAATTTAGCAGTTAGGAACAGTAGCAAAGTCCAAAAGCATCAGCAAAATCTACAAGAGATTGAGCAGCCCAAATTTTCTTATTGTCCCCTCTCTGTCTTAAGACAAACCTCATTTTTCAACCTGTTCTGTAAGCCCACTGCTATTCTTGCAGCATGATATGAATGACACCATCTCCTCTTTAAATTTTTGTAAAGTTCAAAGTACAACTGAGGTAGAAGAGCTGGAGAAGATGATAGTCTAATTTCCTAGTAACTATTTACTATCAGTTACCACCAGGGTTTGAAGGATTCTATTCCATTTAAATTTCTTTAATGAACTAAAATTAGAATTGATATCTGTTCTCGTTTCCAGTGTTGCAGACCTTAACCTTTTCAACTGTAGTTTCTTCATTTTTACTTGACACTATTTAAATTTTAACCTGAAAAACGAAACCAGTTCCTTTTCTTTAAGAGAGTTCTGATTTACCTTGTATATACTACTATGGCATCACTGGAGGTGTCCTTAACTGTGGTGACGTATTATGTCTGTTGAAGTGAACATCAAAAGACCATTTAATCACTTGTAATGTTCTCTCCTTGTCTGGGCCAGGCTTTTGTAAGGGTAGAGTTCTGCTAATGCACACTTCTGCCGGGAAGCTTCCCAAGGTGGGGCACAAGAGATGCTAAGTGGCAGAAGGAGGATGAGTGGAAGCCATTAACGTTTCCCCAGCAAGGTCAGATTTGATGTTTCCTTTGTTTGTAGTATCCAAATTAAGAAGATTCTTCTGTGCTCTGAGTGTTGCCTCTGCATAAACATACTCCTGGGTAATCTCAGGCTGGTCACATCTCCTTACTATTAGCCACCCATTAACAAGCTGATTGAAAAGGACCCAGCACAGCTTACACAAAGTGCTGATTATTTTCCAGGAAGACCAAATTTCTCATCAGCTTCATGAACACTTCAGACTATCAATACACAAAATAAAACACTCTTGTTCTGAAAGGCCATGATCACAGGAGAAACCTTTGCATTCCTTCTTCTTTTTTTATTGCAAACATGTTTGAGGAAAAAAAAAAAAAAAAGGTGTTATCTTGCTCTTTTTGGTTTTGTTTTGTTTTGGTTTTTTCTTTTCCTGAAGCCAGTATTACCAGCCATTTTACTTGTACTTTACTATTATTATCTAGGTGATGGCTGTGACATGTTGATCATATATGGCAGTGAGAAAATTGATTTCCCTCAACAGAAATGCTTCCAATTTTCCCTGGGCCATAATTTTATGTCCACAACAAAATAAAAGGGTCATTTTCCTTAAGATGAGGGAATTGAAATCTTTGATAAAAGCCATAGTAAACGTTGTACTTTTGATTGCGGAAACTGCAGTTTTTGCAAACATCTCTCCTGTCTGTTCTGTGCGTATGTGTGTTTCTGGAGAATACGTGGCAGTGAGAAAAGGAGAGTGAAAGGAGGCAAAAAACAGCTTTGGAAAGACTGAAGTTGCTTTAAGAAGTTCTGCAAATCTACAAATTCTTCCTGGACACAAACATTTGTTTTCTCAGGGAAAATTTAGGACTCTATTAGTTTTCAGTCAAGCTTCCTCTTTTCAAGCTTTCCCTTTTTTTTTTTCAGTCAAGCTTTCCCCTTCTCTGGTTGCCCAGAGAAGTTGTGGATGCCCCATCCCTCGAAGTGTTCAAGGCCAGGTTGGATGAGGCTTTGGGCAACCTGGTATAGTGAAGGGTTTCCCTGCCCATGGCAGGGGCGTTGGAACTAGATGATCTTTAAGGTGCTTTCCAATCCTAACCAATCTATGATTCTATGATTCAAAAATAGTTAAAGCCATACTTATCAATCACCTCTTTTTAGGTATGATTGCCTAACTTTCTGGTATGATTTTAAACAATAGCTTTGAAAATTTTTTATATGAATAAAATTGTAAAAAATATTTCTTAATAGTCTATAATCACAATACACCAATAAAAAAGAAAATTAAATAAACAATTTTTTTTTTCTGAAGAAGGATCTCTTCTATCCTCAAACAATTCTGTAGTTATGTTTATTAGATTACCTAAAAGCTACTTAAGGCTTCAAGTATATAATAGACATGTTTTTAAAAGTTTGTTTCTTCTTTGGCTCTCTACATTGATAAGTAGAGAAGGTCTGGGAAGTTGACCTGGCAGTCCACAAGGAGCGTTTTTTTCATTTAAACTGGATTTGTTCAACAATCTGAACAAAATACATGCTGAATCCTTGAATATTCAGGAAATCCTGAAAACTAACATTTTGGTACTCTTCTACATAGATCTTTTATGTCCATAGTCCCATATGTGAGTGTAACACATGATAATGTCTCACTACAAGTTTTTGTCTTTATAAAACTACACTCTCTGATACCTCACTTCTACAAGATGAAAGATTTCCACAATTGGCCTCTTCTCAGTTTGGTTTGTGGAGTGGCAAGGGAATTGTGCCCAATCAAAGTTGTGTTTCCAGAATTTACAGTGAAGAAGTGTTTGAACATGAGAAAATGCATGAACATCCTTTCCCTATGATTTGGATCTAATTCCAGTACCTAGAGCCAGATATAAAGAATAGCTATTATATTGACTGAAACAAAGTATCAGATGAAGTTTTTTCTTGCTTTCATATAAGTGAGACAGAGTTTACTCAGTTTGATGTCTTGATGGTTTTTATTTGGCTGCATTTCTTCATACATTTATGATACTCCATGTTTTCAAAAGCTAGTGGAAATTGAAGAGGTTGATATCCTTTAAATCAGTATTTTTCAGACTTTCCTCTGCTTATAGATATGGACAATATATACAAGAATCTAGCATATAAGGAAGGAAGGAGTGCAAAGGTTAATTAAGATGCTGAGGTGCTGCTAACATCTAAAGAGATGGTTTGAAAGTCTGGCTTGTCCTTGCATGTTATATATGTATTGTTCCCCACAACCAGATGATGTGTACTTGACAGAAGAGTTAATCTTGTGATCTCTTTGCTTATTTCATGTGTACTCAGAGGGAAGAGAGATAGAGGTCAGTTCAGATGGGTAGGTTGTGATCATTTCACCAGGGACGTAAACAAGAGGCAGTAAGTCATGAAACAAGGGTAATGTAGAAAAAAGGTTCACAATTTTTTTTTTGAGACAGTAATTTTCACAAAGCCAAGAAAAGTAATTATTCTTTCTTTTAGACTTGGAAGGTACGTTTTGATTAGTATCTTATTAATAAAATCATTGTTTCAACAATTTTCTTTAACATCAGTGGATTAGATTGCAGCAAGCACTGAAAAAGAAGAAAGGCCATATCTTTTACATAGCTAGTGTTGGGAGGGTATAGTTGTAAGAGGACTTTTCCGTGTTGTATTCTCTGCATGGTGTATGAGAGAACAAATGGGACTAGTTGTCTGGGTTGCTGCTGATTTTTGCTTTTTTATTGAGGTACAGCACACAGGTTCCCCTGTGTATGATTTTTGCGTTCTGAACTAGCGGAGAATATACAGAGTGAAAGGAGGTACATCTTAAGGACAAACGGAATTCTGCACTGTGTTTAGAAGTGTTTGGAAAGAGTCACCGATAAAATGGAAAGAGCATGTGCAATCAAAAGCAAGAACTACTTTCTGGTGGAATGAGCAAAAGAGAGGTAGATGAGTTTAGTGAGATGTTATGTCTCATCAGATAGAGCAAGCTCTACAGCATA
Organism: Tauraco erythrolophus; assembly: GCF_009769465.1. Lineage (NCBI taxonomy): Eukaryota > Metazoa > Chordata > Aves > Musophagiformes > Musophagidae > Tauraco > Tauraco erythrolophus. Next base: position 14,292,871 of record NC_141478.1, on the reverse strand, counting down.
AAAAGAAGGCACTTGAGAGGCAGAAACAGATGCTAGAATGAGGCTTTTCCTTTACTTCCTAGAATAGACAAACTCTTGAGCTCTTCTTTTAACTGTTACTTCAGAAAATAGTATAAGAAAGAAAAAGTTAGGCTCTGAGGTGACATTGATACCAGCAGTGACAATATTGATGACTTTAGCTGTCCTCCCTCAGAGAAAGGAAGGACTCAAACATACTGAAATGTTCCTGGAGAGCCGACAAACGTGTTTTACGTGGACTGTGTTTTGCCACTCTCTGTTAACTGTTTGGAAATGTGAATTGGAGTTTATGGTACACTGGGAGCAATCATGCATTACAGCTGAGAGTGGATGATGGGAAATGAGATGGCAAAAGGCAGCTGACAGTGTCTGCTGGAATGCTGAAATCAGCCAGAAAAAGAGTACACAGGGCCAAGGATGCTTGGATATCTTAGGGTTACATGGTTATGCATAGGCCACACTCTCTATCCTCCTATTCTCCAAACATTTTAAGGGATACTCTTGCAGCATCTTTTCTTGTGTAAATGCACAACCATTATGGGCTAGTGTAAGCCCAATCATGTACAATGTGAAATGAGTTTCAGTACTGAGTAGGCCAGGTTCTACCATCAGCTGCATCCGAGCAATTCTGTTTGCTTCAGCGAGCTCATACATATGTAACTGAGAATGGAACCTGGACCGCCTCGTATATGGAAATCGATAAACGTGTTTGTGATCCAATTGGACTCTGGCTCTTTAACAGATCATTTCTACATGAAACAATTTCCTAGAGATTTTTCCAAAAGATAGGGAATGTAGTTGTCAAACTGCAACTCTTCAGGGTGCCTTGGAGCACTGGAGACTACCCAGTTTCACCCAGCAGGCAAATTTAGAAACAAAACAAAACAAAACAAAACAAAAAAAACCCCTGATGAATATGTACCATGTTAAATAATAATAAGGTCATTGGTTATTCCTAATTCAGCTCAAATGTACCACCTTAATTCACCTAGATCCCAGATTTGTCTGGCCAAATTCCAACAGCCCTCACAGGAGCAAAATTTCAACTAGCAAATGTTTTACAAAAGACCTTGTTTCTTTGCATATAACTGTGATATAAATAGCTGGTATTTATAGGCAAAATAGGACCAATGCACTGAAAAAAAGGTCTGAATGCAAAGAGTAAGAAACTGACATTCTGGAAGAGTAAAAAACCATTTCGCTACATGCTCATGCAAAAAAAAAAAAAAAAAATGTGAAAGTGCTGCTTTCCGGTACTTCAGTTCACATCCTACACTATCTCCATGAAGGAAAGTAAAAACATTTGCCATTCCTAAATCCTGGATCATTTTTACTAGGCTAAGGTTATTATTTGTCCTTCCTTTTCTTTTCCTTTCCTGCATATTTCCCTGGATCTCTACAGATTTAGAATTTGGTAGATCCCAGATCCCACTTTCTCTCTCAGACGTTTTTCCATCATCAAAACAAAACAAAAAATGATATTTATTACGGATCAAATCCACATCTACATGGTGATAGTTTGAGAATCCCATGAGCAGATACAGCTGATAATTGCCTTAGTAACATCTGCAGAGATTTTCAAGTTTTGGAAAACGGCAGATCTTAACTGCTTTTCACTAAAAACTTAGCTAGACAGCACACCAAATAGTAACAATTCTATTTGGGATGCAAGGAGTTCTTGGGGTCTTGCAGTTCTCCGTATAGAGGTGGATTTTACCCAGAAAGGTATGATAAGTGAGGGTTAATCATAAACAAAGCAATTAGTAAAAACCACTCTTTTATCATGTAAATTTGATAACATGAAAGTTTTGTGTATTAGATCATTGTTTTTCAAATTGCATAGATCTTCAGGGACATACAATAAGAATTTCAGCTGGTATGACAGAATTTTTTTCCCAAGGTCTTTTTATTTGCAAGGCTTACTTCCCTAAATTAAACTTACATTAAAAAAAAATAGTATATTTAGAGAAAGAGAGCAGTGTATCATTTCCAGATATGTAACTGTGGCTGTTGCCAAGGCATTCTCTCCTTTCGGAAATAAGTCCTGAAAATTTAGCATAGCAGATGCAAAAATAAGCCCCACCCAACAAGGTTGCTTCTGAAAGTTTGATTCTGACTAAAACATAGATCATCCAAGCCAGAATCAAGAAACAGAATTTCTCAGTTCCCTGTTTTATGCTTCATTCTTCCAGATATATTTCTTAGTGGGCAGTTTGCGAGCATGGGATAATGTTACCAGAAAATATTATTTCTTTTAGTAGCCACGTGAATGACTGAGACAAAATACATTGGCCAATAAGAAACAAACCATCAGGCAACGCAACAGCTACCCTGAACCATGGTGAGGAAATGGTTGGCACAGCCAAGGTAAGAATCAGGAAAAACCATCAGAAAATACTTGATAGACTAAGGCAAAGCTCTTTCCAGATCTCGCAGAGGTGTGCTTTACTGCAGTAGAGTACTCCATCTGTGACACAAGTCCTCTCCCTCTCATCCTTCTGTTGGAAGTCCTGGAACATCATGGGGCTATAGAGTAAGTGTGGACCAATGCAGTAGACTGCGTTGCACATCCATGTACATTATTTCCTTTCTGTCGCAGCTGATCGTATCTATTAGGTTACTAAGCCCGTTCTGCTGATGGAGCAGTGTAAATGGGACATAATGGAAGAGAAAATTTAACCCCATAGCAGTAATAACGTTATACCTATGTCTCTGTATCCTGCTGTAGTAGTACAGACTGTATACTTTCTTGTTTATCTGTTTTAAACAGTGCAGAATTTGGTACATTTTATAGGAATAAGGCTTTATTTCTTTCATGATTTTTAACTGATTCCTCTCTGTTTCTCCTCAGTCATCTCATCCAGCCATATCTCATAATTCTGTAGCATCAGATTTGGCGAAATATTATTGCATATTTTTCCTACAGATAGCAAATAGAAATGGTGTATTTGGGGCAAGTAAAATGTCAAACTATTGCTTCAGGACCTTAGAGTGGTGGTCCTACCATCAAGTATGTAGGTACAAATTTTTGTACAAAAGAGGAGTCTGATTACTTGGTCTTCACCATACAGGAGAGAAATACCTAAATTCAAAGCCAGAGGTTGGAACCAAAAGGGCAATTCCAAAGCTGAGGCAAAATCCTGTACCTTTGCTTTTTAATGGGTAACAGGGCTCAGTGACTATTATTAGAAGTGATTTGGCACCTCAACATGCAATAAGCATAGAGTGAGATTTTTCAAAACCACTACACATCTAATTTACATTGACTGAAGATCCCGTGAGACACCTAAATACCTCTGGACAACCTTACTGTGTCAATTTATAAAGCTCACTTATCTTCCTCCTTCTCACATTGTGCAAACTCCTGATTTTTACCGTATGAAACACTACAAATTCCTGTTCCCTTGATTAGAAGGCCAGTTTTACATGTGGACAATTTTCAGCTATTATGGGAAACCTTTGTAAGCAATGCTTTCTTTTGCTTTTAATACTCATTGCAGTTCTCTGCAGCCATCCCGCTGCTGAGCATGCGGATCAGGTTCAGATCAAGATAGCATGATGCAACAAGCTGAATTTCTTGACTGACCTTCAGCCCTCTCCCTCCGTTGTCGTATACAGCTTTCTGTTCTGCTAAGTGAAAGTCAGAAACAGGGGCCAAGTGAAAAGTGATTTTTTTCACTCTTTTGCAGAAACAACAAAAAGGTTGCTTCTTTATGTGAGAAATTCTTTTGCTCATCTCTACTGGAGACTGAATTGTTTGTTGTATTGACTGTACATCATTGTGGGCTGGGTTTTAAACAGATACGACAATTTATCTGTATCAAGGATTGGGGGGCTGTTTTGATACATTAAATACCTTTGCAATCATTTTTTTTTTCTTTCTTTCTTTTTTTTAAGCACTAAATCTCAGCATGACTGTACCCTGCAGTGGAAAATTACCACCCATTCAGAAATGTGCCTTGTTGCATTACGGTCATATATTTGAAAACTCAAAGCCTTTCTGCAGCACAAAGGCAAGCTCAACAAATGACTTAGCATCTTTGTTCCTTTATCACAACACTTTATGGCAGCATTTTCCACTTGTTATAATCAAGGTATACTTGTGAAATGAATATTTTTTGCTCTTTAGCTTATATAACAATTAAACATCTTCATTAAAATGGCATATTGCAGTTAATATCTATCTGAAATTTTTTCTAGTAGTGTCTGAATTACTCTAAATAAATGAATGAAGGAATGAATGTGTTTCAGCACCAGATGATAAAATTTACCATGTCCTGTCTCTTTATCAAAAAGATTGCCTAGGACAACATTTAAAATAAGTTATTTTTTTAGACCAAATGCAGAGAGGCACATTCCTTGTAAGCTCTGTATGTGAGATGCAAAAAGTAAGAGGATCCAGCTACACCTTCCCTTTTGGGGGGTTGATTGTTAAGAATTTCTCTCTCGATATGCACTTGGATCCACATTAGAAGCAGTCGGAGGCTTTTAAGGGGAGAAAATCTCAGGACAGTGTACAAAATCAGAGCCAGGGTCGTGACCTTGACTATTGATCCAGCCTCTCTTATTTCCACAGCTTGCTGAGGCTTGTTCTTCCAACCTGCTGGTGTACATTAGAGCAGAAATCCATAACATGGCCATGTTCATCCAAGCACAGGAAGAAACTAAATTAAATGTTAAAAAACAATCTGAGGCTAGAGTTGGAGACAATTCATCATGATCCTAGACGTCAGGCAGGTAGGATGACCAAGAGTTCCTCAGCCAATAGACCCCAAACAGAATATGGAGGGACCTCACTGCCTCATTTGTCAGGTACAGAGCAGATAGTCGGAAAAACACTGAGGAAAAAAAAGTCTACTGAAGGTCAGCATTTTAATTCCCAACCACGCACAAATATTCATCTTTTAGAATGCAATCTGTAATTGAGGTCTAGGGAAGAAAGGGAGGGAGATAAAAAATTATCTGACATTAATACATTAGCAGTCAAAATTAGGAGAAAATAAAACTTTGCATGGAAGAAGTGTACTAAAAATTGAGTCCAGCTGAGATCTTACAATTCTGAAACCCAAGTTTAGATGAGAGAATTTGGCTACAGACTTGAGTAACCTATTAAAATCAGCAGTGAGTCTTTTTTTCAGTTTCAAAAGTTATCTCAGTGGAGTGCTAACCTTTCTTCTTGATGAAAGGAGTTTAAAGGTATATAATCTGTGTTGCATAGAATGAGCTCAGCATGTTTAATAAGAGAGAGACTCTGTAGGCTGTTTGCACTGTTTAGAAACTGCCCTTTGCTGCTTCTCAAGCAGATATTATTTGTACTGGACACAGAACACATGTCCCTTATGTACTCATCCAAAACATAGAACCTAAAGAATCCTTCTCAAATGGCAGTTTTTTCTTCTTGGAACTACAAAACAGACATACTTTGAATGTACTGTGCAAATATTCTGGTGATTGAAAATAGTCATAAACCCCACTGCAGTCCAAATAGCTGCCGTTGTAATTTAACTAGCTGGTGAAAAGAACACCTTGCCAGTTTTGTGAACATGAATTACATTTCCTGTTGTGGTTGAATTGTGTTCTCTCTCAAAACATTGATAAGCAGGTATTTGAGCTGAAAATAGTCTACTGCCCTTTAATTTTATTCCTAAGTTATGTTACACAATTTGTGCGTTATCAGCATGTGCTGTTAAACCTCATCATGCTGAATGCCAATCTGATGAAACATAATAAGACATAACACAGTTTGACAGCTAATATTTAAAGAATAAATCTTATCTCTTGCTATCTAAATAGCAAAGGGCTTCCATTCAGACACTTACAGATTCTTAGTGAATATCTTGAGAGAACAGTTAACCTGAGCTTTCTTGGAATGGTTCCCCAGTATAGACAGCAGCTTTGTACATGTGCAAGCTTAAAACAAAGTGCACTCTTAAAGATTGTTAAATTCATACTGAACAATTTCTGAACTATAGTTTTTTAATTTGTAGTCCTCTAAGCAAGATTAGGAAGGAAATATGAGTGAACTGATGGAATTTTATTCCATAGACCTCTTTAATACTCTGCAATATCCAAATCAGAGAATGTATTTTAACAAGTCAATAAAAACTGAGATAATTTCCAGGGGGAAACAAAAAGTGGGAAAGATTTGACATATCTTAGGTATAGCAGTTTGATGAACATAGATTCCTGGATCCCGTGCATCAGAATTTGCTCTGTTTTCTTGCCTAGCTCTTTCCAGTTAGCCCAGGGTGATTATAATGCCATTTTCCTGTATTATTATTACTCGCCATTCATACCGGCTTCACAAAGTACTTGTTGGTCTACATATTGATAGAAGATCTGTGTTGTACTCTTAAGTGTTTACGCTTTGACAAAAGTGTCAAAAAATGTCTCAGTTTTTGTTGTTTTGTTGTGATTCTTACTTTCATCCATCATTAGCCTAATTTTTACTACCAAAAACTAACTTACAGTTAATGCTGTTAATTTACAGTAATTTCAAAGTAAAGGAAAATTATTTACACTTAGGGATAAATATCAGGGCAAAAATACCTTATGTTGAGCACTTGATGTAGAAGCATCTCAGACTTCCTTATTTATTAGTTTGACTTGAATATATCTGAGTTTCACGATTAACTTTGGTTTTAGTAATATTAACTTTTAAAATTGTGAAACTCTCAGAAAGTAGTCAAGTTGAAAGGAACTTCAATACTAGTGAAAAGATCCATCTGCTTCCCAAAGTGGGTTTTTTTTTTTTTTCTGAAAACATAGGATCAACTTTATACCTGGCACAATCAAGTGTGTTGTGTCACATGTACATCTACTGTCACAGAGTTCCAGTAAAACCCTTGATCCAGACTGAATAAATAACTTGCACGTCAAGACTCTGTGATAATCTCTGTCCAGATGATAAATTGTAGCAAGGGCAGTGCCCATTCAGAGCACCACTCTGCGAGAAGAGATTTCAGCACACCAGCTCCTTGCGATGCCTACTGCCCTCACCGCTGCTCACACCTGTCCTAGCCAGCATGCACACACAAGTGCCCAGCATCAGATAAACTTGAATCCTTTGAACGAGTAGAATCAAAAAGCAAAGGCCACTCTCAGTTCAACCAGGTGGGATCTGTTCTTGTGGCAGTTGCATAGCATGCGATAGGAAAGAGGTGCTTCCCACTTGTGGTAAAAACACTCCATGGCTGTTCCCTGCAAGCCTTTCCTCGTGACAATAATTAACTTTTTAGTTTTCTAACAATCAAACACAGAGAACCTCATCAGCAGGGTCTAGGATATTCTCTCAGGGAAATTCAACCAAATTTGGACAAATTCAGCAACTCTTTGAAATATTAATTTGCCATAGTACATTAGCTTGACTCTATGTGGGTGTTCCTGCTGTGTTAATGATTATTTTTATTTTTATATTTTACTACTGTATTCAACTGAGAAATAAAATGCGGAATGAAGCAGAAATCTGTCAGAAATTCTGGCTCTGAGAAACCACTGAATAATACAAGCTAATGAACTAATATTTAAAAATAAAATCAGAAACATAGAAGTGTTTCTGAGAAACTTAACAGTATACACCAGCCCTGGACATAGGTTAGAGGGATAAAAACACCAATGGCACATGGCTGGCCATTTTGAACTGATTTTGCAGTTACTGTTAAGCCATATAAAACTACAATTTAATAATCTTAACAGTTTAATCCAAAGAATTTGGAAAGTTAGCTACTCAGTCTTAGGGTACCTCCAGCTATGCTTGCTGAATGTGATCCTAAAGGTTGTCTCACCCAGTCCTGAAATAAGAGAATAATACGTGAATGACACAGGTGTTGGTTAGCTAAATGTAAGCTGAACTCTCAAAACTAGACTGTATCTTCTACTGCATCATATAAAGACTCTCAGACATTGTTATTTAATCATATAGGTTTCTGAAATACTGTAAAAAACATTTTCCCAGTTCATTTGGAATTGGTAAACTTTTATACCCAATTAACATCTAAAAAAATAGATTTGAAAGTAGTTTTGTGGTACAGTTGTTAAAATGAAAGTCTCCAAGGACATGTTATTTTAATTGTTTGCTTAACTTAGCTGTGAAATTTGACTCACCTTTTTATCACACTTGAGCCCACACTTCCGAATACATCAGTGTAGTTCCCTACTGCTTAGGTGACAGGGACGAGTGTGTCTGATAATTTACTTTGTTGGAGTCTGAGCGTTTTATTTCTTGTGTGAAGGAAAGTGGCATCAGTATTTAGGTGTGCTGTACTAGAAGCAGAACAGGGTTTAAAAGTAAGACCTTAATTCATTGTGGTCTCTTTATGGACTATAATCCTGCAGAATATCAATAATATTTCACACTGAAAGAAGTACCATCAAAAGTAATATTTGAATCTTTTTTCTTAGTATTGCACAGTTTTGATTGTCTTTTTTAAGACATCACAGAGAACTTAAAGGAGCATGACAGATAAATGCAGTCTTTAAAGCTACTCATGCATTCTTAATGGACAGCCTGTTAATTTGAGGTCTAGGTCATGAATTTGAATGCCATTCACTAAACACCTCTTTGTCAACAGAAGCTAGTTTTCCCTTAGGGTAAATTGTAACTCATTAATTGTAATTAAATTAAACATATGCGACAACTAGAAAACCCAGGGTGCATTCTGTGAGGAACATCAGTCTAGCAGTCCATGGCTGAGTTCTGAGATGTTCAGGAGTTTTGGAAGTGAGAAGTCTATAGTTTTAATAAAAGTTGAATAAAGAGGGCAAGTAGTAAATATCTTGCTCATTTAATATTTTTAGATTTTAACATTTAGAGTCAGTGGGATTTTTTTTCAAGTTTAAGCCAGCAGTCATGATACTCAAGATGTTTTGAGTCCTGTGTGTTTTGAGTCCTGAGGAAGATATAACCAATTTTAAGCCTGTATTTATGTTTATAGTAGCAATTAAACTGTGTTAACAGCAGAGGCCTTTGTATTGGGAAGCTCTGTGTAATCCATCCTCAGGTCCTAAGTTAAATCAGTTTGGTTGTCAAAGATGAGTCCCTAATGGGCAATGGTCCACATCACAAAGCCATCATGTAATGGCCACTATTTGGCATATTTGGCAGTTCCTATTAGGAAAGGCCCAGGACTGAGCTGGTACACTGAACCGTTACATCATTGCAGACTGAAGACAACAAAATAAGAATTGAGATGAAAAAGATATACTGGTTCAGATATTTTTTTTTTCCAGTGAAAATATGGAAGCACTTTTTTATTCAGATTTGCAGGCTTTGCCACTTCTCTGCATGTTTAAGATTTCTTTTTTGATCTAAATGGAAATATTTAGCTTTCAGGTTTTTTAATACTTTCATTTTTACAAAAACTATCTTTTTTTCTTTCCAATTAATTTGCTAAAATTGTTATAAATTTATGAAACACTTCACACGTTTTGGAGGAAAAAAATGTTTTAATTAGAATGTTTAGTCCGCTTTCATGCGGAAAGATATAGTTGTCTGAGTATCAGTGTGCTGAAGTCTGATACACATGAGGAGAGAAATAGCTACAGTGCATACAGATGCTGGAACTGCATTTGTGATCTGAACAGTAAATGGTTAACTTGAAGACTGAGGACATTCAGAAACAGTAGATAACTGACCTTGTATTTTTTGTTCAGCTGAGATATGTGCTTATAAAAATTCAGTTAACATGCTCTCTGCAGTTTCCTAGCTGCAACTCTGTTGGGAGCACATGTCTATTTAAAACACGTGTGTTGTTTAGCATCGCTATTTGTATCAAAATCCCCACTGTGAATAGTCAAGTGACAAATATTAAAGTGGGGAACTGTGTATAAACAGGAGTGTTAGGCCCTTGTGAATGTGTTTGGAGAATGTTAACTGGAGTGTAGGGGGAAGATATCCCTCATGGAGGGGAAGATACTCCTGACCTCTCCCTTATGTTATTTACTCAGGAGAAACCTAATAATGTGTGTTACTAACGAACACCTCAGTATTGCAGATGCTTGAGCTCTACATGAAAACTAATCCATAAACAACTTCTTTCACATTACTAACTTTACAATCCAAGGATCTCTCTCACCTTCGTCATCAACCTGGTGGTGGTGAAAAGAGTGTCCCATCATCAGCAGACACCATTTCCAAAGTTCTGACTCAAAGAGGCAGTTTGACTAACAGACTGCCAGCACTGTAAAAAGAGTTTGAATCTCTCCCTGCTGTGTAAAATGCAAGCTACTGTGCAAGTGATATGCAAGGGAAATGCAAACTCCCAAAGAAAGCTGCAAAGCAGAGGGAAACAGGAAGATAAGTATCAAGTTTGCTTCCTCCACTGACATTAGAAACATAATCTTGAGAAAAAGCCATTGCCTGGGAGCTAAGCAAGCCTTGATGCGAATGCTGGCTCTGTCACAACTTACTCCTGAGGTCTTGGAGTTAATAAACCTACCCACTACAGAGAGTTACTTTTTCCCGCTTCAAGTTGCAATGTAGCAATGCTTAGATAATACAAGAATGATGGCTGCAAGAGTAGGAATAGTTCTTACAGTTGGCAAATTTTTTTCCAGCTTTCATTCAGCTCCTGTAATGTGGCTTGGAATGAACCCCTTTTTCTTCATATCTTTTTCTATTTTCTGCTTACCTCCTTTGGAGAGCTTTTCATATAAAAAACCTTTCTAAGAACTAGCTGTTTAAGCTCTGGAAACCTCTGGTTTACTAATAGGTAAATGGAAGCTGAATGGGCTTATATACACACCAGTCTCAAAAACAACCTGGGAAGTTCTCTGCTGTGCCCTCTCTGTGGTAGACTCATCTTTTCCTTTCTCTACCAGCAATCAGCATCCTGTTGGCTTATGTCAATCACCTGTTTTACACACTGTATTTGTGAGTGATGATCAGAAAGTGGCATACCTGTTTTGGTTTCCACTGTGTTATGGGCTCCTCCTCATAAAATGTGTTCTTGCTGTGGAGTACACTGTTCCTTCTTTTGTTTTCTGCTTTTTTTTTTTCCCCCTCTGGTTTACTACATATGAAGAAAAATTGCTTTCTGAGTCCTGACATTCATCCACTCAGGCACCTCCTCTCCTGCTGCCAAAACCCAAGAGCGAATGCCCCCTCCATTGGACTTCTTGTATTCTCTAACTAAATCCACAGTTTGGAAGCAGTGATTGGGAATTTGTTTAGTGCTAATGCAATATAGAGTGTGAGGGTCTGCCATGATGCGTGGTCTTGTCTGGAAGGCAGATAAATGTAGAAAATGCACCTCGTAGTTCAGCAGGTACCACTCCTCTGTAGACTGGTTGAACTGAGAGCTCTATAGCATATTCTGACCTTAGGTGGACACAGCCTTAAAGCTGCCCATCTCTTTTTCCAAACCTCAAGGTCTATCTTAACATCTAGCACTGTGGCAATGGCCCTTGACCGCGCTACCCATGTGGCCATAGGCCACTCAATCACATTGACCTTTGTTACTGAAAATGACCTTTACCCATTAAAACATATCATTCAATTAGGACATGTGACAAAATTTAGCTTTTGAGTCTCATTGGCTCTGTTTTTATTCATGTTGCAAAGAAAGAAAAAATACCTGACTGGTTTTAGCCTATCTGGTCATCTCAAGAAAACCTTTTCTTTACCTCTGCAAATACTAGACATCCCATAGCATGTATCATGCCACTTGTAATTACACCATGATGACAGTGATCATGGCTTTATCACTGTGGTCACAAGAAAATAATGGAGGTTCAGTAAGCGCAAACAAAATACCCCTTGCTGGCACCCTTGAGGGGCTGCTTGTGACCAGAATCTAAAGTCAGGAAGGACTGCAGTGGACCGATGAAGGAGTGGTCACAACCTCCTCCCATCATCCCAGCCTAGTCAAAGCCTCCTTCTCCTCCCAGACTGAGCATGGGAAGGGGACAGCAATGCCACTGCTTCTGGTATCATTTAATATTCTATAAAATCTTCCACAGATGTGAAGAACAGGAAATCATAATTAGAGCTAGTAAAAGAAAATGGTTCACGCAGAGAGAAAGCACTGATATAAGTAATACATCTTACTCACAGGTTGGTGTTAGCTTGCTTGGGGATGTAGACTTTCTGGCTGTCTGGCTATATGATTGCCGTTGTTAAGACCTGTCAACTATTTGTGATTTGATGAATTATGTGAGTGCTCTGCTTTTTTGTAAAATGAAGTTTTATGCAGATACATCAGTGCTATGGAACATAGCTGCTAGGATGTTCCTTTGGTGCAAGCATCTCCTGTCCAAAACACCAGATCAGACATTAGTGAAAACACATTTCAGTTGGGAAAAAAAAATGTCTTAGGTGATTTCTATGTCTGTAGTAAGTCTGAGAAGCTATTTGTAGTCAACAGTATTTCCTTTCCTGTGTCAAGAATTGATGACATTCTTCTGTGGGGAGTGTGTGTGGGTATGCATGAATCTCTATTAGGCTACTTCTCATGTCAAGAACTTCCAGATTTCTTGACAATTTCAGACAAATCTAATGTTCTTTTCTACTTGCTTAGTTTAGTTGAGTGATCCCAAATAAGAGACAAGAGTTTATGAACGAGGAAATTATTTCTGAATGTGCGAAGAGAATATTAGCAGCCATCTTCAGCAATTTTTATAATGGTTTTGCAACAGCTGCTCATATAGTCCTATAGTGATGACAAATGATGCCTTAAAAATATTCACACTCTCAAGGAAGGTGGAACAGAAAATTTTATATTGTGAAAGCTACGTACAGAATAAAGTATGCCTTGCTGAGACAGCCAGCACTTACTCAGTGCTCATTGGCCTCATCTGTAGGCGCAGCCAGAGCCCCTCCATTAACACACTTCTACCTTTCAAATATTTTGCAAAGGTTCATTACTTGAAAGCAAAATTTAAAAAAAAAAATGTGATTATTAAAGTTAGCTAAATCTGTTGTCACTATTAGGTACGAAAACATTTCCCTGCTGAATGAACGGTGTTAATTTCATGAAATCTCCGCTTCATCTAAGACAGAGCTTATGTGTGATATCAGTAGCTGATACAAAGATGCTGCTACAACAGCTTACTGAGGGGACACGACCGAGACCCGGCTCACCCCAGAACATGCCATGAGCCCCTGAACAGCTTCCCCACACGCTGACCAGGGGCCATGGATGCCCACCAGCCTGGCGCTGCCTCAGCCCTGCGGGGCTCCCGCCCAGCCCAGCCCAGCCTGCCGCCCCGGGGCCGCCAGCCCCCTCAGCCTCAGCTGCCCCATCGCCACAGCCTGCCCTCAGCGGGACAACACTTTCAACCCGCTGCAGTGAAGCGCATGGATCTGGTTTCTGCCAGGCACAGGCGTTGCACAGGTGGCCAACGGCCTCGGCTGTGGAGGTGGGAGAAAAGGTACTCTAAATCCAAACACCGGGGCCAGCCAGGCTTGCTCCAGCTGCTGGTTTTGAGAAAGATTACAGGAGCACAGCAGCAAATCCTGTCTGAACCGTGACAGAAAACCCCAAACGTTCTCAGGGACAGGAATTTCTTTCCCTCAAGTGGCTGTGGGATAATATCCTGCTTCTGCAAAAGATGTTGGAAAATGCTAACGAGCTAATGGGTCTCATCAGGTCTCCTCCTGAGCACCTGAGGGAGGCTACAAGGAGGAGCCCCGTCGGGGGCCTGGGGCTGCAGCATGGTGGTGGGCTGAGGAGAGCAGAGCTGTGTGCTCCTGAGGTTGCCAAAGCCTGTGAGAGGGAAGGTGTTGCTGTGCTGCCGGAGGATGGCTGATGGTGGCCTCGAGGAGCTGGTTTGTGCCATGGAAAAACAACTTGTGTTCACAGCACACAGCAGCCTTGTGCTTTAGGTCGGCTGCTGCTGCTTCCGTGAGGATCCTGCCCTTGGTGGCTCCCAGGGTGAGGGGTGGCCATTGTGCCCATACATGAGTAAGCTCCAGGGCTTGCTCCGGAGGGCTGGGCAAACCCGGCTTCTCCTGCTTGCTCCTGCAGGGCCCTGTGATGGCCTGGGTTATTCATCTCCCTGTGAGGCCATCGTGACTGAAGTGAACAGCAGCCTCTTGTCTCCTGCGTCCTGCAGAAAGAGCATTCTCCGTGTAACTTATGAGCTTGCAATAGTGGCTGTAATGACTCTGGGACAGAAAAAGAAATACTTCAAGGAGCTGCACTGACAAAAGAGGACAGATAAAAGGCATCTTATGCCTTTCCATGGCAGACTCCAAAGGACTCTTGAAAGCTGGAGTGGTGCGCAGTTCCTGCTGGGCTGTCTGAAGAGAGCAGTCGAGACACAGGTAAGAGACCCGTTGGGTGCTGCGGGCACTTGCCTCTGCTTTGGTTCACGTAATCCTGTTCTGAACCCCCTGGTTTGAAGGATGTGCAACTCCATGGTGAAAAGCTGTAAGCAGCGAGGCAAAAGATGACAGAAAATATTTACAAACACAGAGAACGTAGCAGAAATACAGGGGTCAGGACTTTGTTACCACATGTCTAGGTCCAGTACCGTTCTCATGCTTTGGTTTCTTTGTTTTGCTTTCTGGGGTTTTGGCTTGTGAAATCAAAGGCTAGGAAACTCGGAAGCAATGGGGCAGAATTAAAGTAAGGCATTTCACCTGTTGCTAGAGTTCTTGTTCACTGCAAAGTCGGGAGGCAAATATTAAAAAAAACTGATCTTCTTAGGGGTTGATGCTATAGTACAGATTAAGGGTTAAGATATTAAACAGCAGAGATATTAACTGTTTTGCATCTGGTTTTACAAATGAAGATGGTGGAGATTTACTTAAACTGCATTAGATGTTTCAGGATAACAGATGAAGAATTAGGAAGTGTGCAGATTAACACGAGTGATGATTAAGAAAAGCTTACAAACTCTAAACCCTATTAATGTTTCTGACAAATGACAAGTGATACAAGAAGGATATGTGTAAATGTGGTTTGAAGGGGCATGGAAACAGGCAGAGCGAGGACTGCTTGGCTGGATTTTGGGCCATGAACATCATTACAGGAATAAAATTAACTGACAAACTCCTAGTTCTGTAGATGCCCTTCATCTATCCTCTTCTCTTCCTGTGACCTATTAGCTCTGAATTTGCTCATTATATGTCTACTGCTGGTTGCACAGTGTTGAGAAGCACTCTGTGGCCTGTAGGGTATTACCTGGTAGCCTAAAACTGCATAAAGTCAAACTTGAAAGGTAAACCTGCGTTGTCTGGCTTCTGAATAAGTGCCATGTCCTGGCACTTTGTTCTTACTTCAGCTTGGATAAAAAGGACTTACAAGGTGGACATAATGTGTTTTTTAAGAAATCGGTGTTGTCAGTGTAAAACATAAAAGTATGGCAGAAGTTTTACAGAACTAAGAGAAATATAAGGATTTCTGTGTTTGAAAATAGCACTCTTGCCTATTCATCTAGAAGCATCTTAGCATCTGAGAACTCCTACAACTAATATTTGGTAACAGTCTTCCCACCTTTTTCTGAGACCTGCTCTATCACCTCTGGAGAAAGAAAAAGCAGAAGACTCAACCATACAGATGATGACAGAGGGTGGCAGGGAGATGCTAAGAGGACCTTGTTTGAAATTTGACCAAAAAATGGAAGAGGTTGTAAGAGAAAGGAGTTTCTGAAATTTGGGCAAGTATATGTGCTTGGAGATAAAAAGCCTGAAATAAAAGAGAGAGATATAATGTATGTGGCAAGAGGAATTTCATCTACCACCCACCAAGCCTGGAGATGAAGGCTGTAAAGGTAAGAGAAAAAGGCAGCTGCAAGTAGTGAGCTGGTAACTATTGTGAGGAAAGTGGGAAGGTGCTGGTGCCATTGTAGTGCTGGCATTGGTCTAGCAATCTTGCTGAGAAGAGGGAAAGGGGGCAGCCCCGTGGCAGGGCTGAGCATGCAGTAAATTCTGGGCTATTGTATGAAAAATACTGAAATCCAATGGAGAGGGATATTTTGGTAGGAGAATAAACAATGCCAAGGCAGGGTGAAATGCTGCGTAGGAAATGGGGAGTGCACCCTCTCCTATCCTCATGGAAGGGAAAGAGGAGTAAAATGACAAACCTGGTTTTCCTGATGCTTTCTTTTCTTCTCCTTTCCAAGGCTAGATAGTCTGCCCTTCTTGATAAGGGCCCAAGGGTCGCACAGGCTTCTTTCCACCCTTTCGCTAGTCATAAGCTTGTTTCTTCTGACTACTTTTGCTCAGTGCCCCCCCTGCCCCCATCCCTGAAGTGTCCTTTTGTGTCTGTGAAAGTGCAAAGTGAATTAAATTTGTGTGAGCAGTCGGAGGTGTTGTCCTCTTGTTTGTCTAGGTTTCACTTCTGCTTGCTTTTCCCTTTTTGCACTCAAAATACTACTACAGGGATATAGTATGCTGTAAAAATGTTATACAGCCTTATGTACCCCTTGATTACAACAAATAAAAATTGAAAACCAGGGAGATTGTTACAACTGAATTCACAAACCTTTTTAAGGCAACGAGGGCTGGTTTATCCTGTGGTGTAACCTAACTTGAGCAGGGCCCCAGCAGTGGCTGTCAGGGAGTCCTGGCTCACAGTGCTGATCAGAGATTTTCTCCTGGGATGCCATTGGAAATGTTGCTTCTTTATTTGTAGACTGTCGGTCATGACTAAGTAGTGAAGTAATGCTTTCCTTTTTTTTTCCCTCCTGAAACTGTATTTTTGGTTCTGTTAATGCGGCTTCTTCAGGTATTACCTCTTTTCATGCTTGTGTGACACATTAGCTGAGAAAGAAAACTATTGTAACTGAGTTTCTTATACAGTCTTAAGCTGCATAACCTGGAAAGTAACTCTGATGCTTTTGTTAATTTGCAGAGATGATGGTTTCAAGGGAACTTTTTGCTGAAATGGTGACTGGATTCTTTGTTGATAAAATGAATTGAACTCTTATTTTAGGTCTGATCTGACAACTAATAGCCTGTGTTTTGCCTAGGTATATATGATGCTTTGGCTTGCTGCATTATACTCAAGTTACTAAATTTCATTGAATGTTTTAAAAGTAATTACCATTTTATCAGAAAATGTGGCTTACCAGAACATGTAACAGTGAAGAGCTTTCACCCTAGGCCATATGTGCATATGCAGACCGTGTGTAGCCAGTGACTGAGCACTGAGCCTCTCAGTATTGCCTTTCATACTTTGATAACATTGGTATTTGCATTATTGAATATGCTAAGGGCTTTTTTTGCCAAATAAGCAATATTTGGCCAATTATGCGGTGTGAGAGAGGACTGGGGGAAATGGAGTCCTACTTCCTCTGTGCTGGCTGGTTTAGCTGGATAAATGTGGGACCTTGTGGGAAGCTGTGTCCCCATCTGTAACGGGCAGGACTTACTGATCCCTCCTGCTCTGGGGGCTAGAGGAGGGCAGAGGGTGGCTTCCAGACTGAGCAGCAGCAGGAGGAGGACAAGACATCTCAGAGGGTATCGGTCTTCACCCTTTAACCTAGGGTTGGTACAGAACGTCTCTGCCTGCTGTTCAGAGTTACTATGTAGAGATCCTGACAGTTGGTAGAGCACGGAGATGGTCTGTGAAAGGGAATCTAAGGTTGTTCCTCTGAGAAAGCAAGTGTTACCTTATGGCAATGAGTTGCTAACTTGGACTGTGGTCTGCTTTAAGGCTATAAATGACTTTTGGTCTTGGAGAGGTAACAGGAAGTTCAACTGCTGGGCCATGCTTTCAGAGTACAGTATTAGGGGGAGATGTACAATTTGCAGAAAAAAATCTTTCAGGAAGGAAGGTTTTAAACTAATTTTTTTCCACAAAAGTTGATTTGAAGGGGGAAAGGAAAGCTTAAAGAGAAAATGTAAATAAGTTTGACTATTCCATGGCTCAGGTTTGTTCCTTAAAACTGTTACGGTAGTTGGAATATGTTAAAAAGCTGAGGCATATGAAAG
Organism: Tauraco erythrolophus; assembly: GCF_009769465.1. Taxonomy (NCBI): domain Eukaryota; kingdom Metazoa; phylum Chordata; class Aves; order Musophagiformes; family Musophagidae; genus Tauraco; species Tauraco erythrolophus. The sequence goes on along the minus strand of NC_141478.1, from coordinate 14,274,975 downwards.
GTCCTCTGAAAAGGGCAATTAAAAATGAAAAGCAAATTACAATACAAATAAGATTTTTAAGTTAACTACAATAAATCAGTACAGATACAACTTACCAGCAGATTTTAAATATATTTGAGCAGAAAACACATACAGGGATACCCCTGTTTTGATTTGAAGTCGCGTTCCTGTCTTGGTGCGGTGGCGATCGTAGCGTCACCAAAGACTAGTGACCAGTAATGAATGTGTCGCACTCGAAGATCCCTCCAGGGTTCTGATTCAATCTTTTGAGTTATAGGATCAGGACAAAATGAACTATTTTTCAGGCTTGTAAATATGTGACAAATGACAGTGCAGGAACTATTGATTCCAATCACACTGATACAATGTTTCATAGTCAGGACAGACCCGCTTTACAAATTACTTGCAAGTTGAACAGCAAAGCCATACATAACATGCTTCAAACCGTATCAATCTTCTAGGGTGCTTCTGTCAGTAGTTTCCTTCAAATTTGAATAAAGTGCCCAAAATTGAAATGTGTGTTTTAAATATTTTCCTGGATGAAGTCAGTGCAGCAGTGCTTTGACTCGAAGCCAAATCAGACTGTGGGACTTGGGCCCCTTACGTAGGGCTGGGGCTCCTGTACAGCCGCGAGCACGCGCTGTCTTTTATCTAATGCTGGCAGTGTTTGAACAGCCTGTAGATGTGAATTACACACCCTTATCTGTAGGGATTGTTACTGCAGTTATTTCAGTACAAGAAACATCTAAAGATGAATCTAGGACACCTTGGCTGACTCTAGAGGAGCCAGTTAAATTTTGGGGTAATATCTTTAAAACAGTGGGCACAATTGAAAAATGTGGTTGAATTTTCAGTGTGTTGCTAAAGCAGAGATTTTAATGAGATGAAATCTTGATAAAATACTTTATTATGAATATTTTTGAATGCAGACTAACAGAAAATTGTTACCCAGAAAAAGTCATGTTGCATACACGTGTTGAATATACGGTTTTCTTCTGGGAGATGCTTAGAGGAGCTAGCTGCGTGTGGCAAGTTAGGAGTGTCACTTAGCATCTTGGCAATTTTCATTAACATGTTAGAGTAATGAAGGCAATATAGTAGGCTATACAAAATGGAAAAAACATCTCTAGTCCAGTGTCTGTTTTTTTAGTGGTAGTTATTTGTTATAGCTAGGGACCTACAGTATTGATAATGCTTGAAATCTCCTTCTGCTGTACAGCAAACTCAAATGAAAGCTGAAAATAGAACACTTTGGGGTTTGTGGTTTTTTGGTGTGGGTCTTTTTTTTTTTTTTTAGTTAGGGATAAAATTACAGATGGTTTTGAAAAGCTCCTTTGATTAACTTATAATAAATGGCCTACAATGCTTTTCAGTGGGATATTAATGAATAGCTTCACCTGAGAACAGTTCTTGGTCATTAGTAGTCATTGTCAAAGTTAGTTGCAGCAGGAAAACAATAAAAAGGAATATACATGTTCCTAATGAATTATTATAGTGCCCTTTCAGCTACAGAAAGGGATGCAATAATTTGAGCTATGTAACTATTTCTATTTCCCAGCTTGCCACCATTATCCAGAATTCAGCTGTAGTTCACCATACTTATCACATACTCACCTTAAAGGAGCCCTGTGTGATGATTTATTATAGACCTTTTTCCCTGCTGCTTGAAAAAACAAGCCATCTGTGTACCATAAAGGTATGATAAAAAGGTTTACAGTGTTGTCTGAAAGGCAGATCTAGACAGTTATTATGAAGAGCAGCTCTTGTTTTAGGACATACTTCTACCACTGTGAGCTCTGCTGGACCAGCTGGGATGTAGTCCCATCCTTCGCTTCACACCTGTTCCCATCCTTCCTTCTCATCTATTATTTTTTTCTGCTAAAGTGTGATAAACCAAAAGGCAGGAGAGGTTAGGGAAACAGTAATGCTACAACCAGCCTCTCATTAGAAACTAAAGCCTGGCAAGGCTGTAATTAAGTAGGGTTTTGTTTGACCGCATAACTATATCAAACCATGTCATTGGCTTGGTCTACTCAAGCCAGGTCAAGCTTCATCTACTGACCTCACTAAGTGAAATCTTGGTCTGGAAGCTATTTCAACTGCAGCATGCTGCTAAATCTAGGCTGTAATTGTCTGGGGTTTATTTGGCTGTGCAGGCTGCAGTTATAACCCAGTCAAAGCACAAAGAATTTAGCTTTGCCAAGCCAGGTCAAACCAGACTTGCAGCTTCTCAAGTGAATTTTTTCTCAAGCTGGAATCCATTTTTTTTACTGCTTCACTTGGTTGATCAATGGGTCCCATTCAATGGTAATATTGACTTAGAAAACTAGCTCAGAATGTCAGATGAAGTTCATACCGCTCCGGTCTACAGGAGACAATGGTAATCATCAGCACTTTATAGCAGAGCAACAGCACAAAATAAAGGGAGGCTTTATTTGGTCCTTTCCTGAATCTAAAGGAAGATGGTGTTCCAGTGCTTTGTCATAGGTTTAAAGAAGCACTTAATTACAACTTTTCCCTAGCCTCTGTTACTACTTGGACCCCTGTGCTTGCTATTCTATAAGTGGCTAGGCTCACAGTTTCTGACCCAATATTCACAGATAACTGACTATCTGGTGTTTATGCAGCAATTGGTTTTTAATCTGTTGCAATGTGACATTTCATATTGGCATCCATATCTCAAAAAGTTGGGAGTGTTGGTTGATGAGAAGCTCAATGTGAGCCGACAATGCGCTCTTGCAGCCCAGGAAGCCCACCATATCCTGGGCTGCATCAAAAGAAGCATGGCCGGCAGGTCAAGGTAGGTGATTCTGGCCCTCTACTCTGCCGTCTTGAGACCCCACCTGGAGTAGTGCATTTGGCTCTGGGGCCCCCAACATAAGAAGGACAGGGGCCTGTTTAAGCAGGTCCAGAGGAGGGCCATGAAGATGATCCAAGGGCTGAAGCACCTCTCCTATGAAGACAGACTGAGAGAGTTGGGGTTGTTCACTCTGGAGAAGAGAAGGCTCCAGGGAGACTTTATAGCAGCCTTCCAGTAACTAAAGGGAGTCTACAAGAAAGCTGAAGAGGGACTTTTTGCAAGGGTGTGTAGTGATAGGACAAGGGGGAATAGATTTAAACTGAAAGAGGGGAGATTTAGATTAGATCTAAGGAAGAAATTCTTCACTCTGAGGATGGTGAGGCACTGGAACAGATTGCCCAGAGAAGCTATCGATGCCCCATCCCTGGGAGTGTTCAAGAGCAGGCTGGATGAGGCTTTAGGCAACCTGGTCTAGTGGAAGGTGTCCCTGCCCATGGCAGGGAGATTGGAACTAGATGATCTTTAAGGTCCCTTCCAACTCATTCTGTGATTCTATAGAAAGGGAGGTTCACTTATGCCTTTTTGTTTCAAACAGCAAATGAGAATACAGTAGCATGTTCCAAATCCTTTTTACAAAACATGTGTCAGAGTTAGAGCAAACCTCAGGAAAACACAAGTACCACAGCTTCTTATTGTTACCTCAGTCAATTCGGATCCAAATTCGGCATTGTTGTGGTAACCTCTATTTGATGTTAGCTAGGAAAAAACCTTAAAGGATGAGAATAGCTTATATTCTCCCCTTTCCTTTGAGTTGTTTACAGAATTTTGATGTTCCTGAGTTTCTTTGCCTTTGAATGATAAAGTATGCAGGGTAATACGTACTGAGCACAAATGTAAGAAAACAGAAAACAACTTCTTACTCCCTTACCATCCTCAACAGTGTTGCTGCTAGTGAATAAAACAGCTGTTGTGTCAGCTCCATAAGCAAAGGAATAGACTTTGCTCCACTTTCCCGCACTGCACTGGTCATTTCAACTGATGCACTGGCAGAGTTCACACCATGTATAAACCTGACAAGAAAATGTTTCCAGTATGTCTGTGGGAAATCTGTAGGAAGCGGAAATAGAGCAAGGCTGTGACCCTTAGCTCTTATGTTCTCAGAAATATGTACTGATTCCAGTTGAGAGCTTTCAGGAAAACCACAATTAAACCTTTTTTTCTACTTATTGGCTACAGAGTGCATATGATCTTTTTGCTGTGTGTACTCAGGCTGGCAATGTTGGTATTGAAATCTCTGGGAGGTTGTATGGGTAAACTTGAAATTCCTCACTGGATAAGCAATTTCTTAATATGATATCCAGTGCGTAAGATTCAGTTCCTGAGAATTGATTTCCTAATGAATATAAACTTTAAACTTGTATAACAATTTGATATATTACTCTGAGAATCATAGAATGGTTGGGGTTAGAAGGGAACTCTGAGCATCATCTGGTCCAACCCACCTGCTCAATCAGGGCCACCTAGAGCTAGTTGCCCAGGAAAATGTCCAGGTGGCTTTTGAACATCTCCAAGACTGGAGACTCCATAGCCTTCCTGGGCAATCTATGCCAGTGCTTTTTTACCCTCACAGTGAAAAAGCGTTTCCTGATGTTCAGACAGAACTTCTTGTGTATCAGTTTGTGTCCATTGCCTCTTGTCCTGTCACTGAGCACCACTGGAAAGAGGCTGGCTCAGTCCTATTTGCACCCTCCCTTCGAGTATTTATATAGATTGATAAGATCATCCCTGAGCGTTCCCTTCTCTAGGCTAAACAATCCCAGCTCTCTCAGCCTTTCCTCATAGAGGAGATGCGCTAATCCCTCAATCATCTTCATGGCCCTTCCTTGAACTATCTCAGTATGTCCATGTATCTCCACTGTGTTAACTTGACATTTCCTGGACACTTGGCCAATATCTGCCTGTACATCATTGGGCTTCCAGCCTGCCACCTCCTTTCCTTGTAGCAACTCATAAATTGTAGGAAAACAGGTACCTGTGTCTTCTGTAACATTCTCTTCACAGCTGTCATGCGCTCAGCTACGTGGACACTTACTTGCTAAACTTAAGCATGTAATAAGAACCTTTAATCTGTTAACTTATCTTTAAACTCATGGCATGAAAAAGAAAATCCAACCTATTCGGTCTTTTAAAATGGGAGATTACAGCCTGGATGAAGCCACACTAGTGAATTGAACACTAGGGGTTTGCAGCAGTGGCGCTCAGCGTCCAACTGCTGCTTGATCCATGCTGCTGGTGAGAAGGGATTATGTTCTGGCAGGGTTTTTTCACAGCCCTAGAAAGGATATCTTCTGCCTCTGAACTGGCACAGGGGGTGATACAATTGCAAGGCTGCTCCATCTGCATGCAGACCTTGGGAGCAGCAGATGGCTGACTGCTGTTATTAAACTGTGCATCTTTCCCTGAAGAATTAAGGTTGTCCGAGTGTAATAACCTTTCCTTTTTATCTCAGGATTGTTCTCAAACAACAGTTAAAAGAGGGAAAACTGCTGATAAAACATTATCCCTTCATTTTTGCTACTGTATTTAGATCTTTTGTAAGTTTTGTATGACATAGCCGAAGAAAAGTTTAAATATTTACTTGACTCCAAAATTGGAGCAAAAGCAAGGAAGAAAATCTGTTCAATTTGAACGCAGATCAAGTGAACTGCATGAATAAAGCTCTGGTGTGTGGCCTTTCTACAATTATTAAGAAAGAACGGAACATGTATTACTTAGTATCACTTTCGTGCTGCCAGGATTTTACAACATCACTGGATGATCCTCCTGTAACCTCTGGCTCCTTAGCATTTTTCCCCACTCAGAGGGAATGTTCTTTATTATCCATGAAAACATAAAAAATTATTTCATTTAAAATTAGATATGTACATCCTCAGGTGTCTGCAATATTTCATTAATACTGAGTAATGTCACCCTTCTACCTGATGAAATGCATCTCTAATAGAGCAATATTTTTGAAAGATATAATAAAGTGACCTTTGAAGTGTCCAGTACTTGTAAATTCACCAGACTTTATTTTCATTTTAATAGCATGAAGTCCAGTAATACTCTGTTGCTCATTCGCTCAAGACTTCTGTACTGAGAGGAAAATAATTTAGCATAGCTCATACTCTCAAAATTCAAATCTATTCTTCAGTTTAGTGCTTCCAGAATCTTGTAATATGTGTTTATATTACTGTTTTATTCAGTTCTTAAGGCAAGCTCATGTGCATGATTATGCACAAATAAGTAATGTGCCATTCCTAATAGCCTACTTTTTAAACCATACGAAGCAACTTCTCCCAGCATGAAACAAATGAACTATTGGGGATCTAAACCAGAAATCATTGATAGATCATAGTCAGGTCTTCAGGGTTAGCCTGAATCATAGTGCTAGGGGTGAAAGGTCAGAACTTCAAATACTTCCCAATTCGTTATTTCCTTTCTTAATAACATTCGCTTAGCTACAGCTGTTACTACTTCCAAGCCCAAATGTGTGGCCTTGTTTGGTAAAGATAAGATTTCATTCAGGAAAACCTACGTGCAGTTTCTCCTTAACTTTGTAGCTGAAGCACTAAATGATCAAGCCAGTAGCCAGGTCACTTGTATGCACCATGTGTACACAGCCATCCAGTGCACCATGGCATACATTAAATGCTGAGTAGGACATGGCAGAATAGGGAAAAACTCCCATTTCCCTTTGGTAATGAACTGGTTTGAGTCTATTGAACTAGAATTAGCTGAAAATTCAAGGACTTGAGATGGATCCTTGGCTGAAGTGAATTTTCTCATTCCACTCATGGGGACATCCTATTCCTATGCAAAGACAAGTTGGTGGACTGCAGGCTGTATTGGTACACAAGCCTTTGTAGAGCTCTGCTCTTTAAAGGCATGTCCAGGAGTAGGCAGGACATTAGCAAAGTCCAGTAATCCCTTCCCCCAAGAGGCCAGTCCAGTTTACATATATTAGAGCAATCCACTGTCTCATCTTGTGTTTTATGAGGTTGCAGAGCCCAGCCCTGTGACTGAACTGGCTGGGGTGGTCTAGCCTGCTCTGCAGAGAAACGAAGCCTTAAAGGGCTACTTTTGTGAACACCTTGTCTTATGTGTGGCTTCTTGCCTCAAAGGAACTTGCACAGTTTGTCAGAAGCAGTTATGCTGGAACACTTTCATAATGGAGGCAAGTGGCATTTGTAGGGTATTTTCCAATAAGAATGTAGTGCTAACGGTTCCCTTCAGGAAGCAAGGTTGGTTTTGTAAGTAGTAGTCTCTCATTTGCCTGTGTGTCAGTGTTTTCAGAACTCTAATTTATTCAGTAGTTTACAAATGGCTGGAATTAAATGTCAAGTGAAATTTCAAAATCTGGGTAAATGTATTAACTTTAATCAGAAGCTCTCCTTTCCTATTTCAGGTAAGCAATTAGTGTTTGGCCTTCTCTAATTTTGTTTTTCTTTCAAGTGTGTTTATTCCTCTCTAAAATTCCTTTTCTGGCTGATAGGAAGTCTATCATGTTTTGAAATAAAGACGTGATACTTTGTTAAAGTTTTATTTAATTTTGCTCATTTCAGTCTCAATCCACCTGTCCCTAAGCTAGTAAGTCACTGCTCTCTGGTGCAGTGCACCCCCTGAGTGCAATGGCTGTTGCTTCCTCCTTGTGAAATTTGAAGGGTTGGCTCTACTTAGGTAACAGGTGAAAGAACACCTGGGTCCAGGCTGCAGCTTCCACCTGGAAATTCATTACATGCCAACAAAACATTGTGTTCTCCAGAGATAACGCTTAATTTGTGTTCCTAAAAAAGACATGTAACTCTTTCATTGGCCAACTGCTGCCATAATATAGTTTGTCCGCTAAACAAATACTGTTTGCTGTTAAAATCTTGGCCACCTCTTGCTGTTTCTACTTGAAGTCCACATGTGTCTTCAGTCCATAAACTGATAAACCATATCAGTTTAGTAAGATATATGTTTTCCTTCTCATTTTTCAGCACACTGAAAGAATAAAATATGTACCCAAGGAGAAAGAACTACTAGTATACATTGCAAGTGAAGTTTGAGACACGTCGTACGTTTTTTCTCTCTGCTGAAGACTTTGTTCATTAAATGTTTTTTGTCAGGTACGCTTTTGTGTGATCAGCTGAATAGGTAATTCTGTCTGCTTCTACCTCCAAATTTGTTTTACCTAGCATGGCACCCAGAACACTGTTGGTTTACAGTTCAACATTAATTCCAGGGAGTAGATACCATTGTTTTCCTGTCACAGTGCTGTAATACTTCCATTGCTTTTCCTCTTGTTTATTATGTTGACTCTAGAGACGCAGTGAATGAAATTTGCTTCTAGCTTTTCTAAGCAGAAGAATATGAAGTGCCATTGGTCAGCGATAGTAGTAGATATGTTCAGAGCTTCATAACTAAAAGTTCCATAATTTGAAAGAGAACTGAAGGCTATTGAAACATATGGTAGGTCATTCTGATTGACCTTACAAGCATCTGAAGCGATTTCAGGGCCAAACCTTAATCGATAAATACAGTTTCTCTCTAGAATAAGTTTATTTCTGTCATTGTCAGGAGGTAATCTGTGTGCATCTGAATTCTTATCAGTGCTTCCAGGTTTAAAATTTTGGATGCACATTGTGCTCTCAAGCTGAAACTTGGGATGTGACATTGCCTTGCACGCAACCAGAGTTGAGGTCAATAGACAAACACAGCAAAGCTCATGTGCACATGATCAGTGTAAATTGAAACACCAACATGCTGCACTTTTATGTAAACTATTCACACTTTCACTATGAGAAAAATATTAATCAGAGTATTAAAATGAATGTTAATATAAATAAAGCCAAAATAGCCAGATTAACAAACCAGTGAATGTTACAGGATATACATCTTCAATTCTGATCTCTGGAGTATGCAGTATTCTAATTCATTTAACTTCAGAGGGAGAATAAGATAGAATAATACTAGGAACCAAGTCCTATTTGAGTAAAATGGAAATTATGAAATGAAACAATTAGCTTTAAAAATCATTTAAAAGTGAGGTTAAACACATCTGTAGGTTGTAACTTCTGCCACCACAAATTCTGCTTCTGCAGAACAGCTAATGATCTGAGATACTGAGGAAGCAGTATCTGGTTTGGAAAGCTAAACCTTGAAAACACGTTAGTGGAGAAGTTAAAGCTACATAATATTTCCATAAATTCTAATTTGTCTGTAAATACGCACTAGTGCAAAGACTTTAAAGGAGTCTTTCTATTCATTCATTTATAATGGGATTATTCTAGTGTACATTATAGAAGGGATTTTCCATGCATCAGCTGCTATTGTATGACCATATATAATTGGGTCTAAGTGCTTACATCAGCTGCCTATTATGTGAAATTAATTTTTGGAACATATGCTGTTGTATTTATACCATTGTTGTTTCATGCTAGATTAATTCTTCAAGGGTTATAATCACATGACACTTATCATTTTAATTATGCCTCTTTAGTTGCAACATATGACAGCTTTTGACTTCTCACCCTCTCCTTCTGCATGTGTGACAGATAAAATTATTAATAAATGCCTGTTTATTATGTAGTTATGCTGTACATGTCCACAGGGTGTAGGTTGGCCTCATGTATTTTACCCAGAGTACAGTGTCAGCAGAGCCTTTGTGGTTTGCTAATGAGCTAAATCCTGCTAACACCACACACACTCTAAACTGCCAAAAGCCCTTTACACATTCAAACACATACAAAGACTCAGCTGGGTCCTTTGTATAAAAGATTAACTCTTTATTCCAATTAAAGAGGAGCTGGCCTGGCTTGGTCCAAGCAATTAAGAACTGGAAGTAATGAACAATATGATAGGCAAGGTGGTTTCATAGCAACATTCAACTTTGTGATGGTAAATAGGTGTTTTTGCAGATTTTGAACCTGATAACAGAGAAAAAGTTATGCTCCTGAGAACCCTTTTCCTTGTGCTAGTCTCTGAGATGAGATCTGTCAGACAGCCTGGTTTTGGCAAGTCTCATTTCTAGAAAGAAGCTAGTTTTTGCTGTAGGCAGATAGAGTGGGAAATATTCTGGGATAACTTAGTGCACTTAAACCCTGATATTCTCTGCACCATCACTTCCTGCTGAGGTCTGAGTTGCATGCTACTTGACTTTATATCTTCAATTAAGGGAAACTTTTATTAGTAATTTCAAACATTTTGACTTTAAGTAAAAAGTTTGAAACTGTTAGCTTCAGAGCCTACTGGCCAAGTTTTCTTGTGTTATTTTTCCTTCTTCAATTTTCTGTCTCTCACTTCTCTGAAACATCTGAAACTAGCGAAGTACACATTTTTGTTGAACTGTTGTCTTGGTTAAAACTGTTTGAGTCATGGTCAAGGGCAGCTGACTATATGCAGTGGAAACAAGGAGCACGTACTCAGTGCTGCTCAATACGTGAAAAAAACTAAAATGCCTTACGCAATGATTTTCAGCAATAGTAACATTGGAGTGGCTGTTGATAATAGGCAATACCCTTCCAGGCAGAAGTATGATCTGAGAGCTTTTAAGCACATGCAAGATAAGTGACATTGCTTTCAAGCAGTATGTCTTACTCTGCCCGGTGCCACAGAATCCTTCTAATCTCTTGTGTCTGAACTTCATTGCAAGCAACAGGTAGTTGTGTGCTATGGATTCCAGGTACAAATTTATAGTCTAAAATAGACATAGATTTTCCTGATCCATTTAGGCAGCCCTGACCTATATAGGTGGCGGAGTGCCCTGGCCCTGCTTGCTCTTAGCTCATCAGGGCCATTGGTCCTGTGTCTACCTGCCTTCCAGCTGGGTACTCTGTGTCTTGCGTGGAGTGATATGCTCGTGCTCTCATTCCCTTATGGCCCACTGTTACGGGAACAGCTTGTTCAGGTTTTAATAGCCAGCACAAAGTAGGAAAACATTGCAATTTTTATTTATTTATTTTTTTAAAAATAAGTAAACATCTGAACAAACAGAAGAATGTTTTAAAAGCTACTAGACCAAGACATTTTTTTTACTCTTGTTAAAGCAACTTTAAAATCATTGGTCTGTTATGTATGTGTATTAATACAGTTCTTGGCACAAACTGAACAAGATAGTCTCATGTGCATTGCATACTTTGGTAATACTTTTCACGCTTTTTAAAAGAAAGTTCTATACAATAATATGTGAATTGGCAATCTTGGGGAAAAAAAAAGGCACCGTGTGAATTAAATACTACTTTCAGTAAGATATGTTATCTCGAAAGATAGAGCAAGATTTATTTGTTCTTTCTCAAGACCTAAAATGACTACTGTTCCAGTTAAATTTGACTTAGGATGAAGAGAAGCAAAACTTGACCTAGTGTGATACCATTTCAATGAATGGAGTTACCTGATCTGAAGGAAGGCAGAAGTTCATGTGTCCTACTAATCCTTGAAACTGATTCCACTACTTTCCTTAAATGTAGCCGTAAAGGCAGAAAAAGCTCTGATCTGAGCCAGGTCTGTACAGTTATTTAAATGCCTATGAGATGACAGGGGGCTTTTTAAAACTCTGTCACTGATGGGAATTAGATGTCTAGGCTCTTTTCAAAATCCCACTGGGCACAATCTACTGTGTTAGAGGTTTGAATACCTTTAAAAAAAATCTGGCCTTCTGTAGGTTACAATCAGTGGAAAATTCCTGTGAAATCTAAGATGTCTTAATACTTTCAGGGCTGGACATAAATCTCCATTAACTGTTAATGAGATTAAGGCTTTCTCAAAACTATTTTTTGTAATATTTGTATGTTATTGTAACACTTGTTTGTCTTATTTTATAATCACATAATCCAGTAGATTTCATTGTCACTTTGAAGGGTGGCACGGAATAACCTTCCCAATGAATCAGTTAAAGCATGTCACTGGCAGCTGGGGGGAGGGCTGGTTTTCTTCTTGCTCTGCTTTTTTTAACGTGTTCTGTTTCTTCACCTCCATAACCTTGTCTGATGGGCATCCCTCACATTTACAATGCTTGATGTGCTTCCTGACATCTGTTCAATTTGATTTTCTATAATTTCCATTGATGCCCCTGTTTTCCTGCCATTAAACTAGTATATTGCCCAGCTGTATTCTGGGTCAAGAATGGGCAATCTTTTAAATCTAGTATAAGGTGAAATATGACTGTGGCATGGGAAAGGGAGGAGGGGGAAGACAAGGATTGTAAAACTGACTGAAGGGCTGTCTGTCCTGAAAAGCGAAGGTGTGTGTTTTATCTGGGAGAGTGGAAGAGTGAAGGTGCATGTATATTTAAGGGAAGAGCATAATATATTTGGCGACACTGGAAGGCTGTGCATCACCAGCAGCTGAAATTCTGTGTCCTGTAGTTGAGATGAATGCAAGCAGACAATATCAGCCTTTCTACCCCACAGTGACTAGCCATTGACCTTAACCCTGAAGGAAAGGGGCACTCTCACTAGGGGAATTGCATGCTTACTCAGCCCTAAGCCACATCTGAGCCGAAGCTGCCAATTTTGCCAAATTATGTGTGATGCTTTTGAAATGTGGACTATTGTCCACCAGGGACTAAGCTGAAATGACCGAATTCATTTCACTTAGGTTTTCAATGGCAATAACATTATTTAAAAAAAAATACCAACTATAAAACATTTATCATTCTGATTTTATTCATTTTTGTCACTTACTTATGTTTCATGGTAGTTTGTAAAAGGCAGTGAAGTTAATGTCCCATTATTTCAAACCCCCAAGGTTAGATTTTCAGGCTTAAATTGAATTTAAAAACCACATGTATAGTTAATTTGTACATTAACAAAATTTCTATCAATCACAAGAGCCTTGAGCTCTTGCAGATTTTTTTCATGTTTTACTGAAATCATTAATAGCTGGAAAAGAACCTAGAGATACTGAGAGAGATATTCTTAAATGCCTCTGAGCAATAGACACAAAAATGCTTCCGTAGGTGAATCTTTGCTGTCCCGCACGGCGGGGGTATGCTAAAGACAAACTGGAGAGCTGGTGTACCTTTAGGTCACTGGTGCCGGTGCTGTCAGAGCAGCCTCTAGCAGTGTTGCTAGTGCATGTAATAACACAGCATTGTGTTGGCAATGTGATTTTTTTTTTTTCTGAAAACTAAGCCGCAAAACTTTTAACTGAACACTTTGAAGGACTTTGCTAAATCAACTGGTAAATTTTAAAATAGCTACTTTGTGAGGAAATCCATCTCTTTTTTTTTCCTGTATTGAGAAATTTTTAGAGCTGTCATGATTTCCTGAAGACGATGAAAATCAGTCACAGAACTCATTGGTCTTGGAGACAGAAAGATAATGTGTTTTGTATTAGCATTTTAAAAACCAGACTTTCTTTTTCAAAGGAATAAGGTTTTAGGGAATTCCTGCTGTTTATTCAGTTTTGAAAGGAAGTAGAAAATGCCCAGACAGCACAAGTTGTGCCACAAACTGTTTCCAGCACAAGTGGCGAATGACAATACTGAGTATATTCTTCAAGGCCTCAACTAGAGTCCACCCCACATTTGGCTGCTTGCAGAGCCACATGTTAGTAAATGCCAATAAAGCTGCCTCTCATCTTGACTTGAGCTGCAGAATTAGGGACAGCCTTAAACTCTGTCTTGCTTCAGCACTCTCTAAACCTGTTAGAGGCCACACAAGCTCTGAGAAATCAATTATTTGATAGCCTGTTCCTCTGAGGTCCATTGCTTACAGAACAAAACTAACTTTTGGCAGAGCGGAGGATGAACAGATGTAGAGGCAGTCAGCCCAAACGTGTTCCTTTTGGACGAAGAATGGAATAGGGGAACTACTCTGAAATAAGCAAGGGACCCAAGATGATCTATCTATGCTTTAAAAAAAAAAAAGTTGTCTTCTCCCCAAAACTTCCTTGTTTTTCCCCCTCCTACAAAAGGTCACACTGCTGTTGTACTGTTTTTTCTGGAGACCTCACTTTGCTCTGAAGCAAAAAGCTAATAATGACCCACCTGACAACCAGGCAGTTGTAGCTGTTGTTTACACAACTATTAATGAAAATGCTCCCACCTTGGCTGACCTATTGCCTGTATTCTTATTTCCAGAAAATTGAACCTGAGTAAACCTTTTTCCATAACATCTTGCCTATTTCCTCTTACCAGCTACATTCAATTCTTGCACTTGTTTTTGTTGTGGATTTTAGAATCTGACTTCTAAAGAGAAAGGTATATGACTCCGTATGCTGGTCAGCTTCTACTAGTGAGAACAGTGCCCAGGAGAAAGGGTGTCCAGGCCACTACTCCAGAAAAACAGGAAAAGCCACTAATTGTGGCAGGGACTTTCTGAGAACTGATGGGTCATATCCTGCTGTATATTATGGTCTATGGTGCATCTTTTTTCTCTTCATATGAGAAGAAAAAGGATAGAATTTGTGGTTTTCAGATCTATGGAAATTAAATTTTCTGATTTGTGTGTATAATTATTTTAGGCTTTGGAAGAGAACTGAAAATAAATTACCTGCCAAGAATTTTCACCTCAGTTCATTTCAAAGCCAGCTTCTTCTATAGCTTGGTAATGGTTAGAAGAAAATGAGTTTGGCCTCTTGCTGATAATCACGTTTCTCCTCTGCATTACTTAACATTTTAGTAGGACTGAAAATTAATCTCCTTCCGCAGTTTTAAACCACCTTGACAATAAATATGTAGCTGGCCTTTGAGTCAGCTGTGCCTTAGGAAAGCAAGTGCTATGGTGGTGTCAGGCTGCTTATTCAGATGACTCCTTGCTAACATGAAGCATGTGCTGAACTGATCTGATGTTGCTCATCCTTATCTGTGTCAGTTGCTAGGGTACATGAAGATCCACCAGACCTTGAGCAGAAACAGAGCGAGCAGCAGCCAACACATACTCTTCTCTGAAAAGTCCCCGAGTTTCATTGTGTGTGCTTTAATCTTTGTGCACTGGGCAGTGATAGCAAGTAGGGCTTTGGGTATGTTAAGGGAGTTGTGTGAAACTGGGCAATGGAGCACAGTGCCCTTTCAGAAAATGTGTTTTATTAAAGCTTGGAGAGGAATCTTCCTGTGTTGAGTGCCACAAGTCTTACTGCTCAGATGGTCATTTTTTTCTGCTTGATATTACCCTAAGTTGTAATATAATCCTTAACTATAGCTTAAAAAAAAGAAGCTACAGAATGCAGTAGAAGGAGCAGGAGAATGATATGAAGGAAATACAATTTCATATCTATCATTTTTCATCATTGAATTATGCTGGCTGACAAGCTTCTATCTATACCCATCAGAATCTCGTTACAGGTCAACTTGCAAAGTAAAGTAATACTCGGTAAAAGTGACAGAATTTCTTAGCTGGCAGATGGCCCAATTCCACAATTATTCACCTTAGATAGTAGTCATGTGAATAATACCAAAGAGCTTGTTAGCGCTTTACCAGCAAAAGTGGTTAATTTGCACAACCATGGGCTGAACAAATGGTTATTTGCAATTTGTGAGTGAAGAATGTACTGTTTTCTTGTGTATTTAATTTAGATTAACTGAGGCACGGTGAATGTAAGAGTTGACATACCAAGATGGCCTTGAGGTGATTCTATTTTCTGGCCTCTAAGAGGAACCAAAAGCAGATACCTAAGAACTAGTACCAGAACAGGGCAAGCATGTATTCATACTTCACCAAATGCACCTATCCTATGATTTGTAGCTTACAGAGACTTATGTCGTACCTTTTTCTGTTCTGTTGCTCTCAATGGATTTTCCTTCCATGAATTTGCCTTGTTGCATTTTAACCCTGTGTACCTATTACTAGCTAATAATGAGAATTTCTTACTCTGTATTCAATCCAGATGAACCTGCTTTATAATCAGTGAACAAGTTTGCCTGAACATAATTGTTGATTTTTTTAAATTTTTTTTTTTACAACTGAACTGTAACCTGCTAGAAAGATTCATGGAGTGGATCCAAGGAGTCTGGTGAACCCTGATACTGTCTGCCTCTGAATTCTTCTCCAGCACTGGGGAGAGTGTGGTGTATTATTATTGAACAATACTTAACTGGGTGAATAGACCTTACACTTTTGCGTGTAATTGAATACTAGCAAAGCATAGAAATAAGCAGCATGCAGTAGACACCGTAATAGGAAGACATGGAACATTTCAATCTATAGTGCTTTTTATTTTCAGGAAACTTTGGTATAATATTTTAGAAACTAAAGAAAGTGATCTTGAATTAATTGTTTCTAAGAAAAACAGAGGAAAGAGAATTCCAGGGGAAGTTCTTAAGTTTTTTTTAAGCATCTAAGATCCTATTCCAAAGATTTTTGACTAATGCTACTTTTTTATTGAGTCTTTTTTACAGACTAAATTTTGTTATGTGTACACACTCGATGATTTTGTTAGCTGCCTACGGAAGTTTCTGCCTTTGTTAGAATCTTGCTGATTCCCTCAGGCCCAGTTTCTTGTCTGAGGAGAGTGATGCTTCCCCAGAGCTCTGCTGTCAGTCTACAAAGCTGGCTGCTTCCCTAGAGCTCTCCAGGTTCCCCATAGGACTAAAGCCACTTGTCTTCAGGGCTTTACCTGACTGGAGACCTTGAAGGCTTTCATGTCTATGGCCTGCGAAAGTTCACTTTTATTGTAAGGATTACTGTTTGCCTTACTAGGCTTGTTACTTTAGACATAGAACACTTTCCCCCACTATTTTAATTTTGGCTGCAGAGGAATTGCCTCTTCCTAGAAAGAAATAAAGATGAAACAATAATAATCCTTCTGCCTCAAAAGAATATAGTTTCTGGGGATTATTCTTACAGACTGAGTAACCTATTTTTCAGAAGAACACAGATTGTCAGCCTAGTGTGTTAGCTTCACTTGGATATTTACCATTCTATGGTATTTCTATAAAAGGCAGCAGTACTAACTTTTGTGATTTTTTTTTTGTTTGTTTGTTTGTTTGGTTCTTAGTGTGCTAAAATACTTTTTTGGGACAGTTCTCTGGTTCTGAGGGTGCTGGCTATTTGAATCTGCTGTTTGATAGATGCTGTTCCTACAACCGATTGGAATACTTTGCTGAAAATATTTTTGTTTAATGTCCTATTTGTGAATTATAAAGAAGTTTGGGATGCTTGATTGTTTCACTTTGTTAAAATTAAAACTGTGTTTTTCTACCTTTTTCTGGTAGCTTGAGAAATGTACATAGTTGCTAACAGAACTGTTTCACTTCTCCAGAAAGCTCTCTGCCCCTGGAAAGCCAGCATAATGAGAGCCTTCATCATGCCTGCTGTTTGAGCTCTGCACCCTAGCTGAGCTCATATCCTCCCTGTCATAATCTCCAGCCTCATGGGTAGGCCAGGGATGTCTTCTGCATGATTCAAAGCACTAAGCAAGGAGTATTCTTTCCCTCTTTAATGATCACCTTACTAGAAGACAGATGAGATATTATAACTATCTTCATTTTTCAAGGTGTGACTCCTTCATCTGTTTTTATCACCTTCCTCGACAGTGATAAACCCCTCTCAATCAGGAAATGCAGTGGTTACTGTCATGGTTTAACCACAGCCAGCAACTAAGCACCACACAGCCACTTGCTCCTGCTCCCCTCAGTGGGATGAGGGAGAGAATTGGAGAGTAAAAAAGAGAACTCATAGGTTGAGTAACAGGTAAAGCAAAAGCCACACATGCAAGCAAAACAAATCAAGGAATTCCTTCACTGTTTCCCATCGGCAGGCAGGTGTTCATCCATCTTCAGGAAAGCAGGGCTCCATCACATGTAATATTTACTCGGGTAGACAAACACCATCACTCTGAAGATCCATCACATCCTTCTCCCCCTAGTTTTACTGCTGAGCGTGATGTCATATGGTATGTAATATCCCTTTAGTCAGCTGTCCCAGCTGTGTGCCCTCCTGACTTCTTGTGCACCACCAGCCTCCTCACTGGTGGGGTGGGGTGAGAAGCAGCAAAGCCCTTGACTCTGTGTAAGCACTGCTCAGCAGCAGTGAAAACATCCCGGTGTTATCGAGGCTGTTTTCAGCACAAATCCAAAACACAGCACCATACTTGCTACTGTGGAAAAAAAAAAAATAACTATCCTAGCCAAACCCAGCACAATTACATAGTCCCTTTTTTAATTTTGTAGTTTCAGAAAATGATGTCCCATTGTAAAGAGAGTTTGTAAAGAGACAAGGGTGACAATGTCTAAAATACAGAAGTGTCTGAACCCGAGAAGGACTAACCCAATTAAGAAAGTCTGTAGGGCAGGTGTTGCTTTAGAACACACTGTGGGAGAAGCAAAAATTTAGACAGGTACATGGGCAGACCTGGTACCTTGTATGTCTTTGGCTCCAATGATCTCCCTGCTTCTTAGTGGATGCTGTGTATCCATGTAACATCTCCCAGGAGAGAGAATTCTACAAGGACAAAAGCCCCAGTCACACTGCAAGGTCCTACCAAGTTTGTTCTCAAGAAGCCTTGCTTCGTAAGCACAATTTTCAACTCTTGCAATGAATTAAAATACTGTACTGATAAAAAGATTAACAGTGAAGTTCATCTCCATTTCTCCTTTGCATGTATTTGCTTGGGATATAGAATTTCAGGTATCTAAACATGCTCATTGTTAACCTCAATTTCAAATAAGTAAATCTCTGTTGATACTATCCTGTCAGAGCTATTGGCTGCAAAAATGACGTGATTTTCATTTTGTTGAGCTTATTTATCATAAGGGGAAATACAGTATTTTTTCCTCTCTTCCAACCTCATAAGCACACACAAGTCCTTTTTCAGCTCCATTTGAAATCAGTGTGAAGAAATTGATTTCAAAGCCTAGTGAATGCAATAGGAGTTACTCCATTGACTTCTAATGTGCTTTCAGATGTGCTCTGTAATAGTGGTATCGTCACACCTGAAACAGGAAAAAATCAGTTTTAAAATATGCAATAGGATGATGAAATTCTTATTAGAATAAGAACTATCCTGCAAGGTGGACTCTTGGAGTAGCATTTGCCACAATTTTTAAGCGTACACAGCCCCCACTGAGGAAATAGTCTTTTCCAATCAGCTCAATGAGTGCAGAATCTGAATCCCTAAGGGCTGTGGTAAGCCTACTATAAACTTAAAAAGCTAAAGACAGTACTCCTGAATTCTTTCAGTGGTGTTTAATTCACTTTAAGTTAAATTATGTAGCCTGTTGCTCTAGCATCTTTGAAGTGCCTGGGGATACCTGTATATGAAAGCAAATATTGAAATTAAAAAAAAATAAAAAATTAAAAAAAAATGTGTTGGGGTTTTATTATTAAAGTGGCCTGTGCTGAATCCTATCTGTATTTGAGAAAAAAAAAAAGTAAGAAAACATTCTATTTAAATGCATGTGTTTGGAGTCTCCCTTTTCAGATGAAAATTGAAATGTTAAAACAATTTTTTTGTGCTTATGTGTTTAAAACAAGTTGTTTGCAGAGACAGTGTTATAGCACAGCTTTTAGGGAGCCATTCACACCAGCTTCACGATGACAAATGCAGTGTTTAGTGTTAACCCCTTTTGATTTTTTTCTTTCCTGCACCAGGGTGGACATAACTATATCTACAGATTTATTCCAAAGCAATCATTAAATTAGTTTGGTAGGCAGTTGCTCCTTCAAACACTAAAGACATGCTCCCTAGTGAACAGGGCAAATGTCACCTGTATTGGCTCAAGCTATAGGTTATTGTACCTTCTGCAATTAAATACAGACAGCCTTCGAATTCAAGCTTATAATAGCTGATGTGGAAATGATTGTGAACATGGAGTGCTCAAATAAAAGTATAAATAAATATCAGTCCCTGTTACTGGGTTCAACTTTGAAGACTTTCATTGGTTTCCTTTATCTCAGGCCGCCAAGTCTCTTAACGAGACCAGAAAATTGACTCCAAGAATTCTTTCTATCTTCTGTATTACTGATTAGTTTCAAAACAAAGCAACTAGCTCTTCAGACAAGTAAATGAGATATTTTTGTGTTGATTTAACTGGAGAAACAGTAATAAAAACTAGTAAGGCTTTCTACAAGTAAAAATGATGGGCTAGTTCTTGTACATGCAATCAACTTTAGTTTTCTTATGAATCGTGGAATCAGAATTTGGCTTGATGCGCACAAGCTGCTATCACTTCTCCAGATCCTGCAGGAGAAAATGAACTTTGCGATGCCTCTTGTACTGTTCTTTAGCACACATAATTAAATTTTGCTCTATTTTACCTCTAAAGCTGAGTAATATAAAATATTACAAGCATATAGCACACTGGAATAGAAAATGAATACTAAAATAAGTCTGAATAAAGAGAAAGCAGTTTGGTTAAAAAAAATTTATCTCCAGGCAGTGTTTTAATAATGAAATATGGACTGGTTTTATTGTATTTTTGGCATTGCCTCTGTAAATTTTCCATGAGCAGACTTAAATATGGGAGGTATGAGGGACTACCAAGATTTTTCCTGTTAAATTTCAATTGCTAAAAACTTTTAGCAAGTGGCACTTGTGAAAGGCTGGAAGTGTTCTACACCACCTGCCTCAGGAGGACAAAGCTTCTACTAGTTCTGTTGAACAGATTTGAATTCTAGGAAGCTTCTTAATGGCTGTGAACTGGAAACATGCCTAAGTAGATGATACCTCTCCACCTTCTATTCATTCTTAATCTAAGTCTGTCCAAAGGCAGGTAATTAGAAAGGACCAATATACTATTTTAAACAAGTTCTAGCTTGAATTTTGATATGCTCAGATCTTCATCTGATTTGTCATTCATCCTCTGAAGAATAAAAATAAAAGAATATCTAAGTGTGTGATATTTTCCAGTCAACAGACGCTTGGAGTTCAAGGTCAATATTGTCAAAAACAACATAAACACAAACTCAAGCGCTTCTAACATGGGACTTTTGGCAGAGCAGTGTATAAAACTAACAATGTCTGAATTCATGTTGAGATAAATTATATTGCTCACATTGAAATGAAGAGGTCTTTATGTGGAGTAAGGGTTTGCTTTTATTGGTTAAGTGGCAGAAAAGCCCATAAATGCCAAATAAACAGAGGCAAGGGGTAAAGTCTGAAATGAGAGGACAAGGAAATCCTGGGGGCCTAACCTTGGAGAGGTTCTGTGTCATCACCCAGTGGAAGCTGATTTTCCAGTTGGCAGGTACCCTCTCGGAGTGGCACTGGATAAGGACAGGTTAATGTCCAGCTGCAGGCCAGCCAAAGGGAAAGGAAGAAGCTTATTCTTGTAAAGGTAGCATTTCTATAATGCCTCATGGGCCAATGGCTGTTTGTCTAATACCTAAAGGGAAGCTGCAAAATGCAGCCTTGAGGCAGCAATGCTTTAGTTATTCCACTAATGCAGTGTATAAAAATAAATAAATAAATTTAACTTAGCAGTTATTAGTACTTAGCTTTTTATAGTTGCTGCAGATGATGTGATATTTATTTTTTTTTTTGCAATTAATAAGCTTGAATCAATTCTTTAAGCATCTTTCCGTTATGATTTACAGGGGATATTGAGCCATCAAACCTATCAAAAGCATTAATCTTTAATACAAGGGCAATTCAGTTATCTTGCCAGAAAGTTTTAATTAGAAGGAAATTCTTCATCTCTATGATGCTTAGCTGTATTAATCTTTCTGCATCAATGTATCAAGTTTTGGCTGCAGGAACAATGTTTTAAGTTAATTAATTCCTAAGGAAAAAAGTTGCTCTGAGGATTGAGCTAGACAGCTACTCAGTGCCTCTTCTGCCCTTGAGTAGAAACTTACTTTCATAAATTGTACCAATTTGAAAAGTTGAACAAGGTTTTCTGAAAGCACGTGCTTATAAACTCAGAGTGTGCAAGTGGCTCTGCATGTGGTGGCAGGACAGGGACGGGGCTCTAAGCACTTCCAGGTGAGCTCCATAACACTCCTTCATCAGCCTTCTCACAGCAACAGGACTGAAATCGTTACTGAGACCAGGAACTATGGCCTCTAGAAAGCTGATGAATGTAGACAACTTTCTCCAGAAGTCACTACAATAACTGTAATGGTCAGAAGTGGTAGCACAATTAAATCTTTTTTTGTTGCATGATACATTATCAAAATGAGAATTTTTGTCTTTCATTCCAGGAAAACATTTCAGACATTATTATTGTCAATATATTAGTGGTAAACATTGATTAAGATGTTTTGCACAACAGAAAAGCATATTTCAAAGTTTCTAATTTATTCTAAATTACATTATATAGAAGCTACTATTTTCTTTAGTAAACCAATTGCATAAACCAAGAGAACACTTGCATTAAATGGAAAAAAAAAAAAAACCACAAACAACCACCCATCAAAAATGCCAACACCTAATTCCAGGTATTTAAGAAATTTCACAGGAAAAAAAAAATATCCCCATTCTGAGAATAATCTAATCCTAGTTATAAATTTATCTGTTTGCCACAATAGCGGTTATTCATTCTGATTACTGAGTTTACAGGAAATTGTTAGTGTATTCCTATCTAATATTAAATAAGAAATGCATATTTCTTTCTAAATGTTTATACGCATCTCTTTCAAGTGGCAAATTTAATTTAAATGTTATATCTTGCCTCTTTCTGACCACATTCCAACTGCTAGGACATGAAAATAATACAAGTATCCACTGCAAATACATTTTTGTTAAATACCGTTTTAACTGTTTTATATGTGATTAGGAGTTTTTTGGTTTAAAAAACCACTTTCATTCTCGGAAGGTTTCTTCTTCTTGAAGAACCACTGTCCTGAGAAACAGGTATCTCATGGCATTTGTCTTCCAAAATTTGCCATGTGAATATTCTTACTTCCTTTCATAAATTGTACTGTAAGTCTGCTCTTAGCAGTCATCTGGCTTGTACTTCATGTTTTCCTGAACACACTGGTAAACTGAACCCATATTGAAAAGTCCATCTGCAGTTAAGTTTTCGGTCTGATTCCCTTCCCAGATGATCAGAAATATGCTTCATGTCTGTATCTCATCCTTTGTCCAAACCCTTTCTAGCTTGATTTGCCTGAATAGAAAGAAACAGGTACATGCCTTTTTCTCAATTGTGTAGTTCTTTGGAGAAGCTGAATAATTTAGGAGTAAAGTTTCTGCTTTTCTCCTGTGTCTTTGACTTAGAGTAATTTCTTGGCTATCATCTCTTCATGCAGGATATGCTTATGCAAGCACACACATCTATTGTAGAACATCAAGACAATTCTGCACCAGCAGAAATTGTTTCCCTACATCAAATGTAGTTGACGCTGCCAACAAAAGAAGCCTGATGTGAGTTTTCAAGCAGGTTGCTTGACAAGTGTCATTCCTACCCCGAGGTATATTCAACTAAGTGTAGTTTGTTCTGTTGTCTAATGCAATACCTTTTGCTACAGTACTTATGCTTGGGAAAGAATCTTCCCTTTAGATATGAACGTGTACCTTCCTGAACACTCAGTTGCAGCTGAATAAAAATAAGCTTGACAGGTAAGTATCCTTCAGGAACCATTATGCATTAAGTAAAATATGAAGGACTAATAAAACTCAAGAGATGTATCTAATTTTCTCTGTATCTTTTAGGATCTGTTTGGAAACCTTCATATTTCAGTTAATGAATATTTGCTGCTCAGCTAACTGTTGCATTCCAGATTACTGTTCATCTAAGCAGTAATGTCACTGAAAAGTAACAGTGGGGTCAAGACTGACTTATCTAAATTGTCTTATGTTATGTCGTTGCTTCTGACACCAAGCTTTTCAAAAGCCACCATATTTGTTGTCCTTGAAGGATAAGTACTTGTTTTAGGCAGTCCCATTCAGCATCTGTTTCAGAAATAGTATGATTTCAGAATTGTGCCCCAGTAGTGCGTTATTTAAAAGCTTGCTTAAGTGACTGACTATACGTGGTGTATCTTCAACAAAAGGACTTCTATGTTTCCAATTAAAGTCCAGTGTTTTGAATGTATACATCTTGCAAATGTAGTCTTCATGCCTTGGCTGCATCAAATGCTGAGATCTAACCAGGCTTCTTAATAATGAGCTGAGTACACTGCTGCTGTTTTCAGAATTTGATTGTCAGACTAATACTAAAGTGTTGATTAAAGGCATTAGGAAGTGAAGTTCAGGTTCTGGGAAGTCTGTGCTGGTGGTGTTTCTGCAGTTAAACGTTTTCATCTAAACGTATCTCGGCTCCACTTAAGGCTAAAGTTTTCTCTCCAATTTTATACAACTACGATTATGCTATAAACATGGTGTATGAGGCTATGTTCTACATATCAACTTTTTTAACATTTGCTTTAAATCCAAAGGAATGTTGCTACTAACATACTTTTTTTATGGGGAAAATAAATAATTGTTATAAGAAGAAAGGTGTAAGTGTTTCAGCTCAGATTGGCCTCTGGAGTTGGTCAGTTCAGCTGGTTTCTTAGGACAAACAACATAAATGGACCAGAACAATGTGCTTTGTGGCCAGTGAGGAGCTGTCATGATCTTATACCGAACACTAGACTCTGGCTTGATGTTTGAACGTGTCACTTAGGAGACCTCTAAAATGGAGCAATGAAGCTAAAGGAAACAGGACTTTACAGGGTGCATAGAAATCATTGTTCAGCAAGAATTACTGTATTTGATTGACATGTGCTTCTGAGACAAACAATATCTAATGCAGATGAATAGACAGAAGAAAAAGTGGAATGATCTAAAATTTTGTTTCAACTCTTTCATTTTTTCAATTAAACAAAAAAGCCTGATGTGAGTTTTCAAGCAGGTTGCAGTATCCAGCCTTCTTACTTGGTGTTCAGTGACTCTTGCTATCACGATTTTTGTTTTCAGGCTCAGTTTTACATGCCTAAGTGGGGTATTTGTTGTTTTGTTAAATGAGGTATATTTTCAAGTAACTTACAATGTAGAAAAAGGGTAAACATGCTCTGTGATTTCTTAAACTGTTCTCTGTCAGCTTAAAAGTGAACCCACAAGTTACCAGTTTAAAAAAGTCACATAAGTACATTCCTTTCTATCTGCACCTCATCTAAAAACTAGAACCTGGACTCAAATTTAAGACTTATTTTGCACTAATACATTATTTTCAGAAACCCAAGTCTGTGAGCTGTGAAGAAGCATTAACATATATGAGGTATTGTTTAATCATTGAAAATAATTGTGTTCTGTAAGGAAGCAAGAACTGCTTTTCTATTAGTGGTGAAACTAGTGAAGATTGGATTCTTGTGAAGTTTAGTCCCATCCATCTCTCAATGCTGGGTATCCCCCCAGTCCCAGCTTTCTCTCCCTGTTTGGCTGTTGGAAGCTATTGTTACATCTGATTCAGAATTGCACACATACATATTGATTAAAAAAGCCAGTGTGTATGTATGGGGATTAGCCAAGTGCTTGCTGTTCCTCAGGCTAGAAATTAGAACAGGATAGTGAATGTCTCCTCTCTGGTGTGCAGCACTAATACAGGTTTCTTTCCTCTATCTGCTCACTTACTTTCAAAGAATTGCTAGTAACTTAATATTTTTCAGATTTCTACTGCCTTATCAGTTTTTGTTGAAATTGGCCATTTTTTTAAAAATTGCAGGACCAGCTACATGGCGTGATTACAAACATTTCCTTAATCAGATTTTTTTAGATTTTATTTTTAGATTTTTAAAATAAATTTTATAGATCCCCTTATTCTGAAATTCAGAAGTCTTGAGCAATAGACTTGTACGGCATTTTAGTCATTTAAGTGATGCTTAGGCTGCTAGTTGTTTTATAAAGGCTGTAAGCTTGTAGTGAAGTTCAGAAGAGGTGTAGAGCTTCTCTTCCATAGATCATAGACATGAAACAGAAGGACTGGTACAGACAGAACTATGCTACGCTTTCAGTAATGTCAACATCACCATAGCAATAGATGCTAGTTGTACATTTTCCGTTTCTGTCCAAGAAGTTCAATGACTTAAGAAGACTTAACTTTTTGCCCTTCTAGAGATGGGCCCCAGGTCAGGGCTGAAGCATGTAGAAATAGCTCTTCAGTGAAGTAGCTACTGTATACCGTGAGCGTTCTCCGTAATGTATTTGCACGGTGGATCAATGGCTTAGATTTTCAGTGTCATAAATCTGGAAGTTCAACAGCTTTCAAAAGCAATGCATGCACTTAGAAAAAGTAACCTAATGGTTGAGTAGAGATTTCAATAATGGGATCAACAGTGCTCATGGAAGGCGAAACAAGAGGGAAAGTATTTTCAAGCTGAAGGAATCCTAGCAAAACGAAGCGTTAATCAGATAAGGCAGATTCATATAAATACTTTACTTAGTTTCTAAATGCAGATATTAATAACCCAATACTAAACATTCAGACTTCATAAATGAATGTGATAATAGGCACTCACCAAAATACACTGCAATGCTTTTGCATGTGTCAAATACCCATGACCTTGAAGACGTTTATGCGTTAGCTGGATAGATGTTTGGCTCTTAGGCTTGTAATTTCTTTGCATGAATACTTGTGATATGGGCCCAGATGCTGGCAGTCAGAGATTTTAGGCACCTAAGATTGTATTTAGAACAGAGGTCCTAAACAGGTCTAGCAGCAGAAATATCAAACAATTACCCCTGAAATATAAATTATTATCAATTTGTACTATTTTTATAATACATTAACATGAACTTAATGATATCATCAGTTTTGGTGTACATGATTTTCATTTTTCTGTGTTCGTCTGTATGGAAGGAAAATAGTAATAAAAGTGTATTAATTGTCTTGGCAAATTGTGTACTATCTCCAAAGCGTGAATATGATATAGACTAGTATGTTCATGTGTATGTCTGAAAATAGAATCCTTCTATGGATTTAGTGTGCTATATCAAGAAATCTTCAAACTGCAATATGTATAGGATCCACCTTCCTTATAAGTCACTCACTTATTCTCTTTGAAAATTTTCTGGCTTTCAAATACTGTGCATGAAGGCCTATTACATTCTCCTTTATTACAGCAACATCTCCTTGTGACATTCAAAATGCTTCTCTTTCAAGGATGCTGTTATAATAAGGTCCAGAGCGTTTGTAATAAATTCATAGAGATCAATGAGTAGTTCATGAAATAGCTTCACAGCCACTTGTGCGAAGCAGCAGTGTAGTGATAGAAAAACTAAGAAAATGCAGCTGCAGTTGCATACAAAATTAAATGCCTTGCTGCTTTTGACATGAAATTATAAAAGGTTATGCTTTTCTTTTAATCTACATATGAAAACATATTTCTGTCTTGAAAAGAAAGCCTCAACATATTGCTGAAAATTTGGAGATACTGAATTCCACCTTTTTCTTGCTCTGGGATTTCAAGGATTCCCATATTGATGAAAATATGCCTAAAGGAATAATCATAGGACTATTAAGCCCTTGAAGTCACTTAATACTATAATAGACTTGTAACACCTGCTGTAACTCTTGACTTTACATGTTGCTGCTACCAGTGAAAATTAGGTGACAATTACGCCAGGTAATTACTCTTTCACTATTTCTGCTATCTAGCTTAAATGTGTTAAGAACCTGGTGATGATTTAGCACTGTCTCTGTAAGTAAGATGTCATGATAAGAATCAAATGTTGTTTTGGAGAAGTATCTTTTCATAAATATACAGGAGCATTTTTACATTTTAGAAAGAATGTGCATTTGTGCTGTTGCAATATACCAGTTATTTATGATTTAAACTTATTGTATAAAGGACACTCTAAAGTCATTTTATTGAAGCTAGAAGCTTTGAGTAAACTAAGCAGTTTGACATGTAGTGTACCCCATAAGCACGTGGGCATGGATTATGGCAGTTAGGGATATTGTCATGCCGGAGCTACATAACTGAGTCAGAAGATGATTCTAAATGCACAAACTTAAAACTGTGTTTATTCTTTAGAAAGCAAACTTTAAATTGAATGCATGTAGATTAACTGTGCAAAAAGTCAATTTTAAAAAAAACTTTTAATTATTCATAGTTAAAACTTTATGAAAGAACCTTCTTCATACTTGGTCTAGAAAGCAAATATTAAAAATGGATATTTTCACAAAATAGTGCTGAAAAAAGAAACCCACCAGAAATTGCTTTTCTCACTCATAATCAGACCCATCACTTTTGCTCTGTAAAACAGCTAAGCTTCTCTTGATTTTCAAAGATGGAGCATCACTCTGCTTTACAATTGCTTTAAGCCAGTTTTGCTCTTTAGAAATCCAGGAGGAAGAAGAATGAGGCTGTGTGGGATTTTTGTCTATCGGTCTGCATAATCAATAGTTGACACAAAAGGACTAATTGCTCTTAGCATTTAAAAAGAAGTGCTTATTAGCACAAAAGCTGTGTATCCTCTTATTGTAGTTAGTGACTCTACTACTCCGATGCTTATCTACAGTCACAATCAGATAAAAAGAGTTTATTTTAGCCAGAATCTGGGCAACAACTAGAGACAATTTTAGAAGTATAATCCAGCCAAGAAATTTCTCTTTGCTGTTGTTGAAGGATTGACCTGATGCCTTTCCATCTTACCTCTACTTTTCTAGTGCTGAAATCAAGGTAACCTAGGAGAGAGATATTTTATGTTCCTTGAAATTCAGTTAAATAACACTTAGTTTTTAATGTGTTAAAGTATCCTGCCTTTTAAAATTTTGTAGTCATGTCTGTTCTGCATTTTCTTCCTTGTCTGGAATCTAGAAGTGTAGTAGAATTATAGTGAAAACCTAACACCATTTTGAGATGCTTTGTTTTAAAACAATGAACAGGAATAGGCATAAACAAAATGTAAAGTGCCGTCCACTGGCTGACTACATCAGATAATGCTCCAGACAATTGATTTTGTTGCTTGCACTTATGTATGAAGCAATGTGTTGGCCTGATTCAGCACAAATGTATCATGAGGTTATGGAAAAGGTTAATTTTACTTACCGAAGGGGGGTGTGTATGTAAAAACAGATCAGCACATGCAAAAAAAGAGACTATTAGATTGACTAAAATGCTTGCAAATTACACAAGACTGCTCAACGTTTCCCACTGTCATTTAAATCTTAGAAATTTGCTCTACCCGATACTTTTAAGAGATGTCTCAATTTCAAAAGCTTTCTGTAGAAAGATTCCTGAAATGTTAGTTAGCAATGCCGTAACTTATGCGCCTTCCACACCCAGTGTTTTCATGTTGTTCCACAAGCACACGCTGAAGTCCAATTAAATGAATGAGAAGATTCTTGCTAATTTCTGTGACGCTTTGATCAGAGCCTGTGTTCCCTGCAGCTTGTGGCAGGGAAGCGGTGTGCAGCTTGCTGAAAGTAGGACACTGTGCAAAAGAATGAGTGTCATCATCTTGTCTTAAATTGAGGTATTGAGATGGCTTCCAGGAGCAAGAGTGCAGAACTTGGGTATTCTATTTCCTATAGAAGCAAAGCATTTTTTGTGCCCCAAAACTTTAAGCACTGGCCCTTTGGCTCCCTGCTGTTCAATTCCCCAGCTTTCTGCTGCCTTCATTTTCAGGTGTCATTTGCTACGTAGCCAATACAGCAGCTTGTGCTGCGATGGCAAGGTGGGAAGTGAAGGGCAGAAGCAAGAGAGTAAGAGGTGGAACTTTTAGCTGGGTTGTTCCAGAAGGTTGAATTGCAGAGAGTGTTCACTTTGAAATTGCATTTGCCTACCACTAGATGTTTAAAATCATATTTAGATATCAACATGAACATCATCTGATAGCTCCCTGCTTCCCCAACATCCATGAGAACTGGAAATGTACAGCATGTACAAAAATAATTTTGTAGGTTGGAGGCCTAGATAGACTTCAGTCTCAAATTTATCAGTCTCTCATTGAAAGGTATCTGAGCTGCTGTTGCAAAGGAAGAAGCAAGACTATAGCACGACAGTCTTTGTGTTTATAGAGCTATTAAAGCAGAACAATGTGCTTTTAGCTGAGGGGTTTTTGAGAGCCAGATCTTTTTGTTGTAAAATGGTGTAGTTTCACTTATTTCCAGATGAGAAACAATTGGTCCTTATATTTAGGTATTTTTTCATAGATTTTTCAAAACTTTCAAAAGATCTCATTTCATCTGTGTTTTCTTTACTATACCATAACCCTGTGCAACTTTACCTCTTTTCCTCGCTAAGGTTCTTTGCCCTTTTGTGTTCTCAGTTGTTGAGCGTTTTGCTGGTGTTTCAGACTTCTTCCTTGGGGCTTCAGGGCCTTAGGTTTTTTGTTGTGTGGTTTGGTTTTTTTTGTGCCAATTCTCTGTGTATTTTTTCATGGTTTTTAACTGTTTTTTGTTTTTCCTTCTAAAATAATGGTTTGGGGTCCTTTAGGATTTAGAGAAAATGCTTGATATTTTTTCTGTGCTTTTGTTGGTACATGGTATACAGGTCTGCTGTCTAACTCTGTGCTTTGTGACAATATTGCTACCAACACCTCTGATTCTATTTGGAAAGTTTCCGCTCTTTTTCCTTGACGTACTAATAGAAAGCGTACATGAATTATTACAGAAAATTTTTCAAAGATACTTTAAAACATCCTTTAACTTACATGGTTGAGAATTGTTTTCCTAAGTAGGTGCTGCTAAACAACTCTTAATTTGCTCCAGACTTTATTAAATGATTATTCAAAAAATCAGAAGCCTTGCTGTAGAAGTCGATGTAATACAGAATAAATGCAACCTGGCTAATTCAAGACATGAAATGGAGAAAGCTTTTTCTTGAAGATAGCTTTTTCAGCAGCACCCAGCAAAAGTAGGCTTTCTTCCCTTCTTCCCTCTTACATTTATTCCTAAAGACTCTTTCCATCAATGTATGACTAAGTCATTCTTTTATCTTGTTTTAGTGGAAAAACTGCTTTTCCCTTATGGCTTCTTTTGGCCTAAAGCTTGTGAACCTTCAGACTTTGTCAGTATGGAGTGAAGGAATACAAAATTTTCTGCAAATTGCCCCAGTGTATTAGCACTAGAGCTATGTGAACCTTTCCAAGTGTGATTTGAAAGGGTTACTTTCAAATCCTAACTTCTGTGGGAGATCCGGTTCATGTGGGTTCACAGGCCAACCAGTTAAAGGAAAGGTTTCAGGCTGAGCCACCCCCCTCCCTTCTTACGCATTTTCCCATGGGTTGGATCTCATTACAAACCCACAGGCAAGGTACAGGGTCAATCACATCATGTTAATTCATACAGGTTGACTGGTTCACTGGGACTGGAAGCTAGATTAAAGGTGAGAAGTTTATCACAGCAATGGAACTCTGATCTTAGAAAAACAAACATCTCTAAAATAGGTCTCTAATTACCATATGAATCAAAACCTTAAATAAGAACAAGATCATTTTAAATAATTGAGGGAATCATACAGGGAATCAATCTTTGCCTGCCAGGAATACTCAGAGGCTGGCTTTACTTCTAACACAACAAGAACTCTGATCTCAAGGAACTGTTCCTTTCTGAAACTTGGGTATAATTACATGAGCTGAAATATAAAATAATAATGAGTCAGTTCTATATACCTGGGAGAATTACAGTGTGAGACACATAAGGGAAGGAAAGTTTTTAATGACTTTTCTGGCTGGAGAGGTGAACTCAACTGAAAAGCTTTATCTTTCTAGGGGGAGGAAAAAAGTAAAAATGCCCTCAGCTGAGCAAAAATTACACTAGGCAGCTTTGATCTCATGCATTAATTTTAACTGATCAGAGAAATGTAAGAAGCATTAAATACTTTTCCTACATGAGCTCTCTTAAGGAATAAATTTGAAATACATTATGAATGTCATGAGTTTTATTGTGGTTGGTCTGAAAGCAGCCAATGGTATCCCAGTTCTTGCTTCATTTCTCTTCACTTATTAGCATTGTATTATGATCAAGCTGTCTTAAATTATTATTGTATTGGAAGTTTTTTATCTGTAGACCTAAGCAAAACCAAATACAAAGTTTGGATTGTTACCGCTTAGTGGATGTCCATGTAGATTTGTACACCTCCCTTTTCTTTGTGCTTTCCCTTGACGAGACTGTCCGTATAAAAAATGCAGTTCAGCTTGGTTTGGAGATCTGCTATGCATGTGTGAGTTATCTTTGGTAACTACAGGGATATTTAAAAAAGGATGTGTAGTATGTGTGTATAAGTACTGTACCTAGCATATACGGTATATACTAGCAGCGTTTGCTCTACTTTTGAAGGTGGTGCTGTACAGTAGATTTGAACCTAAAATGGCTGACTAGATTCTAAATATCCCCTAGGAAACAGTTTAGTCTAAGCCATTATCTTGATAGTTCATAATTAGGTTCAATAATAAAGCTTGTTTTGCTGACCTAGGTCAGATCATGGCGTCCACCGCATCTGTGCGCAGTGACCTTGCTCTGAGAGTGTATTGTTAGAAAATCCATTATTATCATCACATACACTTCGGAGAAGTGGCTGTTTTGTGAATTGATGGTGTGATGTTGCCACTTTAGATAAAAGAATCCATGAATTATTGACTTAATGAGTTAATGTTGCTTGATTTCACAACAAGGTCTTTTTAGTCTGGATGCTATTTACTGAACACAATAATCACAACATATGAAGGAAGGCACAGATAGTAGTATGGTGTGTTTACAACCCTCTTCACTTCTAACAGAGCAAAGTGTTAGCTAAAAATTGTTCAGTTTGCTTTAGAAAACTATTAAAACTTATGTAGTTATAAGCTTATAAACCATTAAAACTTAGGTAATCATTGTTTAAACAACTAACAAATAAAATGCTTCTTTGGCACTTATTTCTTATTTATTTCTTCCTTCTGTTCGGTTTAAGGTCTGCCACCAACAAAAACTTACTAATTCTTTTAGAGCATAAATGTATCTTTGTCCCTATGACTAATCCTAATGTGCTATCACATGGATGTCCAGGACAAGCTGTTAAAAGTCAATCCGTACCACCCAAAGTTCATCATATTAGATTTTTTCTTTTAATGCAGTTTTCTGGTAAATTTATGATATTCAGAAAGCTTGAGAATATAAAGTTTTTATTACAGAATGTAAGTTGAGAGGAAAGCAGGAAAATATATAGAGCATGTCCCAGAGAAGATATTTTAGTAGTAGAAGCATCAGATTTCACATCATAGAATCATAGAATGGTTTGGGTTAGAAGGGACCTCAAAGATCATCTAGTTCCAACCCCCCTGCCATGGGCAGGGAAACCCTCCACTACACTAGGTTCCTTTGATCCCAAGGTGTGAATCTCAGCTCTGTTAACTGCTCACCCTTCCAAGATAAATAAAATAAGGTCTATGTGCAGTGTCTTATGGAAACATATGTCCTGTGGAAATGTAGCTCTCACTAAAGTTGAAGGGAAACTTGTTTTCACAGTGACAGAGGACTGTAGAATTCAGCTCCATGTGCAAGTCTTTTTGGAGAGAACCATATCAACCAACACTCTTATGTTCTTCTGAGACTTACATTAGTTCTTAATTAACTCTATGCAAAACCAAATAACGGTGTAGAATTGGCCCAGTAGGTATTTATCTGTATGTTATTCTCACCCGTTTCTGTAGAAATAGGTATGGTTCAAACATGCTGGCTATGTATAACCTAAAATATTGTCATGAGAACTTGATTCAGGCCCTTAATGGCTTTTTTCATGTTTCAGTCTTTGAATAGTGTTAATTGCTTCATCCTTTCTACTGTTGTCACAGTGGCCTAAGGAGCTGCCAGAAGGGATTGTGTCATCAGTGGTGAACGAGCTGATGCTTACGTACATGTAAGGGCTGGATCTTACCTTTGCTTTCATGATTTTCATGTTCAGTTAAAATTTTCTATGTAACACAAAGGAAGGTGTGGGGCCATAAGTCCAGAAGTACAAATGGTGATGGGGTATTGCTCTTAGCAGTGTGGTTGTGTGGAAGAACCTGGCAAGCAGCCATCTTAGACTTTCTGGAAATTTCTTGAGGTGAAGGTGCTACGAACTGCATCCATGCAAAGCCTAGTTCCTAAATTCAGGAGCTAATATTATACTGCAGTCTTGTAATCTATGATCATTGAAACAAAGCACGCTGAGGACAGTATCTGTGGTGGTACCTAACAGGCATGACCTCTCTTAAGTTTTTCTGAATTGCTGTCATGGTTTAACCCAGCTGGCAACTAAACACCACACAGCTGCTCACTCACCCTCTGCCAGCCCTGGCAAATAGGGAAGAGAATTAAAGGGAAAAGGGAAGGAGACTTGTGGGTTTAGATAACAATTTAACAATTGAAATAAAATAAAAAGTAATAAAGATAACAATAATAATTATAATATATGATAATATAAAAATGATAACAATGTACAAACAAGTGATGCACAGTGTAATGGCTCACCACACCCATCCCAGCTAGCAATTCCAAACCTGAAGTCCACAGTCTCAGAAGAATGGGAGCCCAAAAGAGAGATCATGCAAACAGAGAGAGAGCACCTCCCAGAACTTCCCAGCCAAACCCCCATCTATATACTGGGCATAAACGTTGCATGATATGCAATATTACATTAGCCAGTTTGGGCCTCAATTCCAAGTCTAAGCTCAAATCCTAAACTAGAAGTTGTGGGTCCTTTGTCCAACTATGCTCCCTCCCAGCTTGTAGTGCACCTGCACGCTGGCAAAACATGGGAAGCTGAAAAGTCCTTGCTGTCTTGGCAACAACTGTAAACATCAGTGGGTTATCAACATTTTTCTTGTATCAAATCCCAGACTAAATCCAAAACACAGCACTATTCTAGCCACTAAAAAGAAAACTATCTTTGTCCTATCCAAAACCAGGATACTCAGTTAGCAAATCATCGTATTCCAAATCTTTTTGGAATGTATAGCTTGCAAATGGTTAAAAAAAAAAAAAAAAAAAAACCACAAACACAAACAACAATCAATCACAACTGTTCTGCAGGAATCCAAGGATTAAAAACCTGAGAGTGCACATGGGAGATTTCCTGGTTCTGGTCACAAACACAGTTAGCTGGAAGCACCCTTTGAAATTCACTGGAAAACAAGGATTTTGACTGTCCATACTCCATAAGTTATTATAAAATAACACTTCTTTATTATAGATGATACTTACAAATTGTATTTACTTCAAAGCCAGGAACAATCTGCATGGAAGTTAACTGAAGTACTTCAGTCACAGTGAAACTTTTTTAATGGAAAATAGTATTTCTTTCCAGTCTTCAGTGTTAGTCTATTAATATCATTCCTTGATCTTCCATCTTTTAAAATTCTTTTTAGAAACCTGTCAGCATTACATTAATGCCACATTGGTACGCTCTGATTACTGTTGTTAAAATGCAAATAAGTTAATAATGATTATAGAATTATTTGAAGTGTTATCATAGCCATTTTGAAATATTACTAAGGAGAAGGAAGAATAACTAATTTTCTTCACTTTTCACAAACCAAAGCATAAAGGAGGGAGGAAAATGTTAGGGTTTTTAGGAAATTCTCAAACAAGAATCCTCATGTGTTTGCAGATAGCAGTCAGTATGGCACAGCTATTTGGAGGAGATAACTTACATAGTTATCTAACTCTTGCAGAAGTGGCTAGATTATTTTGCTCTGTTTAACAGTATCCCTGGCTATATGAAGATTTAAAAAAAAAAAAAAAAAAATCAGTTCCCTTGATAGAAGAAGGATACACTAGCTCCCTTGATGGAGAAGGACAAGATGTGATACTTGCACAAAACATGAGTTTTGTAAGAAATGGTAAAGCAGAAGTACAAGTATGTCAGGTGCTTGTGAAGTGACCTGCATCAGCAGGGACAGCACATGCACATTTCCCTTCCCCTCAGTTACTGTGCAGGTTCACCCAGTGGCTTTTCGATGGCAGGTGTGCTTGGCACTGGCCCAAAGTCATGTTCTGCAGGCTCCTGCTTCCTGCTACTTTAGGAGGAGCGGGGGTGGTCAGGGCAGGCTCTTGGCCATTTGTCTTCCTTCCCAAGTGCTGCCCTCTTTGTAAATGAAAGAGGGCAATCAATAGGGCAACAAGGAAGAAGGGCAAGTAGCCTGCTGGTATGCACTGTATGGGAAGGTCTGCTTCTTCCCCAGGTCTCACGATTTGCTGGATCATGCTAACTAGCCAGTTGTACATCAGGGAAATGAGGACTCCTCAGGAGTGTGCGTGAGAGCTTCAGAATACATAATGGCAGTTTGTTGCTTTACAGTGTCCTATGTCCTTCCGTCACAGTGTGTTACACAGAGGTGGAAGGGAGGAGATGGTTTCACTGGTGTTTTGGTTGAACGTTTTCTCTGCATACAGTGGAGGGATGTGCTGCTTAGCCCAAATTCACAGTGAGACACGTCTGCCTTCTGTTGAGGCTGAACACAGACCTTGATTTCAGTAGTTCTCTATATATGCATCCAGCTACTGGAAATGTTGACAGCATCTCCTGGTGTTTTGCTTACATCATGGAAGAAAAAAAATCCAAGGATATGACAGACTGCATGGACTTCATCTGTACTTGGAGCTGATTTGACGTGAATTAAGTGACTAGTAAAGCATATATATATATATACACACACACTACATAGCGGTAGATACAATTTGCAATTTTTAAGGATCGTGTGTGTGTACCTTTCTCTTTATTTCCTTTGTACCAACTTTCCTCAGAGTTGTGAAGTTACTTTTACAGGTCTTTCAAGGCACAAAACCTGAATAATTAACTTTAGAACATTTAAGTGTGAGCTGAGAGACTTTCTGTGCCTCACAATACTGCAATTTGGAAATTTGACATCTTATGATCTACCAGGACTAAAATAAAAACTTTTACATCTAGTAAAGCTTACATTGATCAATTAGGGGAGTGAATCTATAGCTCTTCCCTGTTCATGTAAAGTACTCATTTCTAACCTTCAAGTGTTCTGAGATATTGGACTTTAAACTTCTTAGTGCTCTAAGAGTGCCCTGAACTTCAGACCAATACATTTTGGGGGCAAAATCCTCATTTGTAGGGAGGAAGAAAACATTTTTTTTTTAGCAGGTTATTATCTGAAAAAAATGATGGTTGTCTGCAAGCAGCTGATAGGTTTGGAAGGTTAGAGGTAGTCCTGGCAAAGATGGATTAGTGGGCAGAGTGCAGGTGAGGCAGTCAGAGGTGCTGGAGAACTGCAATTTATCACTTGGTTTTGGAGTTTAGTACATGATGTCACTACTGCATATCTGGTATGTGTCATTATTTTATATGAGGGATAATACTGGTTTTAGCCTTGCTGTAAAGGGAAGTAGTGTCTTTGCTGGTAAGATTGTATGAATTAGCAGAGGAATTGTAATGATACTAACTGGAAACCCTTTCTGGAAACTATTTGTCCAAGCAGACCTCTATGCTTTGTTAGAAACATCTGCCTTTTATTTGCTGTTTTGTGTATTTGCAAAGCAGAATCTTATATTGAGATTTGAGTTTCCTTCTGATTTGGATTATATACTGCAGACAACTTCAGTTACCTCATTAGCCACACTTTCAAGCAACTCCTTGCTTGCTTCCCTGCTCTAGTGCCCTGCAGCTGTATGTACTTCCATTTAGCTACTATGTTAGCCAGATTCATTTTGGGATATCCTGTCTTCTAGAAACCTCAGAATCTTATACTAGGTTATGTTGAGTATTGCTTACTCTTTAGGTAAGAAATATCATTTTAAATTTAGATAACCTTAATGAAACTATTAGCCACTGTAAGCAAGAGTAGCTGAGTGTAGCTTATTGAATTTACTAGGAAAAAGGAAATTTTTTTCTTCGTTAGTTCAGTTGATACATTCACAGCTGAGATACCTGTCTGGTATCAAGGAAAGTGCTAAGAGCACCAGATGATCTTTCTGCTCTTTTCTAATAAAATATAATATTAATTGTTGAGAAATCTACTGCAAGACTGTCTGCACTGTTTCATCATAGTTTTCTGTAGTAAGTGGTCTGCTTTTGTATTTGTGAGGGGGGGGGGGGGGGGGAACCAGTAGATGATTGGCACCAGGAGAAATCTTGGTAGTAAAGGCAGAAGTTGTCAGAGAGGCAGTGTTAATGAGAGCACATCTGCTTTTCAAAAGCATCAATAAATTATTCAAAATACTAAAATGCTTCCTGTTTGTTCCTACCTATAGCAAAAGAGCACAGTGTTTTGTTTCATTTCTCTACTGGTATAACTTTGACATCTGAACGTATTCTCTGATGGAAATCGGGTTCTAATGTAGTTTGTGGACACATTAAACTTATGGCAGTGAAAGCAATAACATGTTTGGGGAAAAAAAAGCATGCAGTTTGGATTATAATTTTGTCTAAAGTACAGTCTCTATTTTAATTTTCTAATGAATGAATTTCTTACCTTGTATAGCATACAGGTTAGTTTTATTCTTCAGACAGATGCCCACTTTTCAGCCTGCTAGAAGTCACCTTGTTTGGATCTCACAGGTTTTTTATGTTGCTCTTTGGGCAAAGTCTGTAGTCAGACACCTGTCACCCATCCTCAGAAAGGCTTTTTACGCAGCATTTGACAGCAGCCAAGTCTTCACAGGGTATGCTCTGTTGGGTGTATATTATATGTCACTATACTATGAAACTACCTTATAAGGGGCAAATTCGTAGGTAGCTGAGGGCATGAATTGCAGCTTTGTGAGACAATTAATACAGATGATTTGTTATCCCAATGGATCACACATTATGAACTATCTATTACACAGTATGAACAGTGTCAATTTTTAGGAAAAAAGCTGTCTAAACTGTGTAAAGACGTGTCTTCAACAGGATCTGTCATCTGAGACAAGACAATACCAAGTGTAATGCACACTTCGGTTCTCAAGTGTAAATCAGAAGCAGCTCTATTCTGGTTTGTTATTTAAACTAGCACAAGCAAGGGAAGACTGTGTCTTCTGACTCTTCTGGTAATGGTGTAAATGGCTCCTGACACTGCAGTTCCAGAAGCCAAATGTGCTCACTGCTCCAATTACATTTTGCTCAGACATGGTCCACGCCAAGCAAAATAATTATTCAATTACTATATTCCTCATCCATTAGTGAGGCTCTTCTTTTCACAAGAAACTCAACCATGATTTCAGTCTTGACCACCAGTGAAACACTGAATTGACTTACCATAGTCAGGCTTGACTGTAGAATCTTTTTGCAGATGAAGATGTCAAAAGGCAATCTGTAGTGAGAATGACAGCATGATTAACCAGAATGAGACCTAAGTCAGAAGTAGCATGGACCACTGGGAAATTAAGGCACCAATTTTCACCGTCAAGATTGGCTGTGATAGGGCAGTATATCCTAGCAACAGCAGAAACCTTAACCTCGCCATCACAGCAAAAACTAATTTTGTTGTGTTATCTGTTCCAGTATCTTTTAATCAAAAATGTCTTTAAACAGAAAGTAAATACTCACATGTCGCTTTTCCTGAAACTGCTTTCTTCTCTAATTGGGAAATCCCTAATTCAGTGAATTAAAGGTTACAGAAGCTTTAACACAAATTTCATTTACCTTACCTTCTTGAAAAAGTGTTGTGAGAAAGGCTCAGAATGTCTCTTTGCAACTGCAACAGGTTAAGAAACATTTTAATGGGTAGCGTGATTTTAATCACGCTTAAGATAAAATCTGTATCTCAAAATCCATGTTATAAAAATGTATCTTATAGGTTGGACTCATCATGCAAACACTATATAGAAAAATTACTAGTGGATTGTAAAGACAACTTTCATAAGAAAGAAACTGTGGGATTAAACATCATATCTTTATGAAGAGCATATACTTCACATATGGTAGGGAGTATAGCTTGAACATCCTTTTTATTTAATGGACAAAGTAGCTGTCTTCAAAGAACAAGTGTTAGTTTCCTTTTTTACTTAGTAAAAGACTTCACAATCAAATAGTCATTAAAGTTGATTACTTTGCATATTTTTTTTAAAAGAGTACTATGGTCTCAATGGTGCAGTTTGCTATTAGCTTTGAGTGACACTGATAAATCTTTGGGAAGGGCTTAAATTGTTTTGAGTGGACCTCCATGATCCTAAACTTGGTTGGACATAGAAATATTTTGCATAACTATAATTCAAGAAAATCTATTTTCCTCACTATTTTTCTGGTGTACATATATGTGTGTACATATATATAAAGTCATATACATTTATGTGTATGTATTTATGTAGATATAATCCGTAAGAGCAGCCTTCTCTTCCATGTCCTGCTGATTCTAGAGTCAGTTCTAAGAGTGTGTGAGGCCAGGACTGCAGCAGCAGGTCTGAAACTCTTTTGATTCCGTTTGAGGAAGTTCCATATCACAATTTGAAAAGTGGGCAAACTTTCAAGTATAGGGAGAGTTCTCTGGGGTTACTCTGTTTAAACAGCTTTGAACACTTTTAGAATGTGATTACATTTTTTAAGTCTGAAAAGGTACTTCTGAAAATCAGGCTTTTTGTAGACTTGATATTCAAAAGGCTGCCCATGGATTACACTGGTGTGTACATGGTAACATCAATGAGATAAACTTGTTTAAACATGGGTACCTAAATGTAGGTTGTAACCCATATTCCTACATCTAGGTAGAAGAAGCTGTATTTTCCAAGCTGTCAAGTGCCTGTAGTGCTCTCTAATTGCAATGGGATTCATGGACATGTATCACTCCTGAAAATTTAAGTCACTTCTGTTAGGAACCCAAATTAGGTTCCGAGTGTAACGTGTATACATAAGATTTCCAAATTTTGGCCAGACCTCAAGAATATAGTATTTGTCCACACAGTCCAAACATAATAGCTTTGATGGTAGTAGTTATTGCAAGCCCTATACTCATAAGAAGCAAACCAGATCCTCCTTTTCAGTATACCGGTTCTGGGAGATCAGAGCCACCATTTTGTATATTTCACAAGAAAACAAAATAAAGTCAGAAGTATTCCACTATTGTTCTGCTATACTGGTTGATTTACATGTGGAACATGTATTCCCACTGGGTTCCAGGAAAAGTTTGAAAATCTAGATGTGAAAGTTTGTCATGCTGTGAGCCAACTGTCCCATAGTGATGCAAAAAGGAGAGAGGAAAAGCCAAGAAAATGCTTTAATTGATTCATCAATGCACCAAAGTGTGAACAGGCGTGATGAAGTGTAAAGAGGGATGTGACACCAGTGTGGCAGAGCTGTCACAGTGGAAAGGATTTCCTGTAAAAGTGATGGCACTTAAATATTATCTAGGCCTCCTGTCTGAGCTTTCATATTCCCTGGAAACTTATGTCTTAAGGGAAGTGTCTGACCAACTTGTGAGCAGCCATGCATCATGCCATCTCAACAGGTAAACATACGTAGAAGAACCCCTAGTTGTATCAGGTTTGGGAGTTATGGGGAGCAAGTAATCTCTGACGGATCCAAACAGTAACCCATCAACAGAGATAATCTTGGGGGTGAGGTGGTGATCATTAGCAGTGATTCTATGTTGTATCTTTTGTCTTAAAGCATCCATTTGAACAAATTTTAAATTGGAATCAATATCGTCAGTGTTAAAATGATGCCCCCTCCAAAATATAATGCAGCAGTTCCTAGGCATTTTATATTAGACTGTATTTCAGGATGGAAGGGTAAGTCTGTGAAAGGGAGAGGCTATTGATAGTGAAATATAATTGTAGGAGATGGATTTGAGCCAGAATATTGTACCAAAGGGTTTTGCAAAGTTCTCCAAGGGATTTTTGCTAAAGAGATTGTGGCGTGCATCTCATCCAAATAATAGGAAATCAAAGAGGGTGGAAGCCCATAGAGTCACTCTGAGGTTTTGGCTCTGCATTTACTTGATTAACTGGGTATGAATGTTACTGATTTAATATTGATGCTTCTTACAACACCTACAATTACTTCTGTGGACCTATTCAGTGTGTTAAGCTTTCTTGTAGAGGATTAGACATGTGAATTACTCCAAAAGGGATTTTTCACCTTTGGAGAAATATGGAAAGAACCCCTACCATTATGGCCTAGGCTGTTTGCTTTTGCATTCAGAGATGCATCAGTGCCTGTCTTGCTCCGGGAAACCAGAGATTCAAATACGGTCTTGAACGGAAAACATTGGCAGAAGTACAAATGCAAGCAAGTTTGTGTTACTACTACAGTTACTCTGCCACTTTGAAAATCACTAGTCACTCCATTTGGAATATCTGCAATTCTGCAATGTGTTATAGGAAGGACATTGCTGACTGAGCTTGTAAAACTGCAGCAGAAGGCAAACAAATGCATGATTTAGGGTTTTGAAAGTAGGGCTTATAAAGAGAGATTGACCTAACCTGTATTCTGTAAGTTAGAGGAAAAAAACATTTGAAGGAGTGAGGAATACTAGTATGGGAAAAAAATACTGAAGATAGATCTATGTTCTAGTTCCACACAGATTATATAGCATCACCAAATCAATGGCATGTCTGAGGCTAATTTGGACCACTATGAACTGTGTTACCATAAGGCAGATGACTGCTGATCCAAAATCCTGTGCTTGGCTCCCTGCCAGGGAGCAGGCAGGGAAACGGGGAGCTGTGAGGTACCTTGGATCAGAACGCAAGGCAGTAGCTAAGCATGGGCCTGAACTTGTTTTATCAAGGGTTGGCTGGCATCATAGGGACCGGGACTTTTAAACTGGCTTTTAGGTGAGGGTGATGAAATCCCTCTGTAGATTTCCAGAGGTCCCTGGAAAGCCCAACAGAACTGAGAGGGACAATGCAAGAGAAGCACATAAGCGCTCTTTTTAAAAAAGACAGAAAGAAGGTAATGGGATGAGATGAAGAGAGGCAGGAACTGACCTCTGGCAGTGAAAGTCAGCAGATGTAGGGAAAATAGGATGTGCCTTGTAAATAAGAAAGGAAAAAGTGTTTTTTCTTTTATACTTCAGAGAAGGTGGAGCCAAACCAAGAGTGTCAGAGGAGGTCAGAGAACATGGAAAATGATCTTGAAGTAGGATCCCAAATAGATAGTTAGAAAGCATGGCAATATTTGAGTGTGACTGTAAGAAGCACAATGCTGGCTAAGAGCCTGCGTTCAAAGCAATTCGTTTGGTTTCTGCTTGTGCTTCAGCTAAATGCAAAGGAGGCAGAGTCTGAGCCGACAGGTTCGTGTGTTCAGCTCCCTGATGTGTTGTGCAGTTGTGAAGACTCGTGCAGCGGTGGCGCGTAGGCGCGTGCACCAGCCAGCCACACATTTTTTATCTTGAAAGATGTGTGTGTGATGCTGCCGTTGCTCCTTTCAGAGTGAGATTACACGATGTATTGCGTTGCAGCTGTACCTTATCTGTAGTGGGAAAGATTTTGAAACAATTCAATTTGATTTTTTTGTTGTTCTGTTTTCACAAATCTGCAACAGGAGAGATGCTAAATGAGCTTTGAATGATTGGGCATTTGCATCAACATTTCACTTTTAATTTTTCTGAAGTTTTAATGTCAGAATCTTTGTGTATATTGAGAGAACTGTTTCTGTCCTGTAACATGGTTGTGATCCAGATCTTTAAGAATGATTTTGTGAGATGCCTAGAAACGTTTTTTGCTGGCAAAAAGTAGTTTTCAGTCAGTATGATATCACATGAAATTGAGTCTTTCACTTAAAGTGAATTTGTACAAAGACCAATTACCATTGATCATTAAGTTCCAAATTGTACTTTTCTTTCAACTGCAAACCTAGCAAAGACAGCGAGAGAAGTGTAACCCAGAACTGAGGTTTCTCACTCTCTCACTAGTGAGAAGATAGCTCAGGTTTCCCTGCTGTACAAAGAACTGCTGTGTGAAGTACAGTTCCTCACCCAGCCGTAGGCTACCTGCTCTCTGTCAGAAAAGAGGAACGTTGCTAGAAAAAAGCACAAAGATGGGTACCGAGAATGCAAATGAGAGGAGATCAAACAAAAGGTGTAAAAGGTCTTTAATTAAAGTTTAAGGACTGCTGCTTAATGTAAGATCTCTGCTTTAAAGAGATGAACAGCATTTTCATACCATGAGACAAGCTGGAATTTCAGGACTTTATAACAAGAAAAAAGGAACAAAATCAGTATAGACAATCTGACTATCCAGCTCTTTTCTTGATTTGATATTCATCAATCTTAGGAATAAAATTATCTCATTCCAATAATATCTGAACATTCTACAAACACGAATATCCAGGTCTCAGAAGTATTGATATGCTATTTTTCCTTATTTGCTGTCTGGAAAAGTGGATGGAAAAATGAACTGGTGTGAACACAATCACACGCAAAATTGTGATGGTATAGCTTACTCAGACTAATATCCAGTCTTCCTTCACCAATATCTTATGAAAAATGCTGCTGTGTCCTTTTGGGCAAAGGATTTAATGACTGGAAAGCACAGGTACAGGTTTAATGATGATAACATCAAAGAACTGTATTCTGCTCTTTCTGTCATGAGTC
Organism: Tauraco erythrolophus; assembly: GCF_009769465.1. Taxonomy (NCBI): domain Eukaryota; kingdom Metazoa; phylum Chordata; class Aves; order Musophagiformes; family Musophagidae; genus Tauraco; species Tauraco erythrolophus. The sequence continues at coordinate 14,230,901 of NC_141478.1, read as the reverse complement.
CCTATCCATCTCTCAAACAAAACAGGCGAGGGCCAACTGGCTTATAGGCAAGAAACTTAACCTACATCACCAAGCTTGGAAGACAGTGGGAGAATAAATGGCATTCGTAGCTTGACAACACTTCAACAGCTGAGGTATGGTTTCGGTTCATGAAACCATCAGTAGTGCAGAATTCATAACAGGGAGCAAGCATCTGAATGTGTGTGGATAGCAAGAGCACAAAGAGCAAACTGAAAGAGGGTCTGTATTGCCAATGAAGTGCAACATCTTGTCTGCTTTTGTAAATGAACTGGTCTATACTGAAGAGGGGTTTTATCTTCTATATCCAACTGATATTTCTTATACTGCATTAATAAAAGAGATGATTTGGATTAATATGATGTCTAAATGTCCTGAAGCCATGAACTGCCCCTGATCACTCATTTCTTCTGCATGGCAGAGCTTCATGACCTACAGGCACATTATGGACTGCTTGCCACAATATGAGTTATGGGACTTCTACCTCTTCCCTTCCACCCACAGAGGAGAGTCTCTCTCATGAGAAGAAAGTCCTGCACTGTCCTGGAGAGTCCCTGGCCATAGAGCCTCACCTAGGAAAGTCTGAGCTGACTTGGGATGGAGGGGAGCAGCCAGGAAAGAGCTGGGGTGAATCTGAGCTTCAGGGATCTATGGCCATAGACAAACCAGGCAAATACAGAGTGGGGCAGCTCTTCCAAAGGTGCCTTATGCCAGGGATGATCCAGGCACAGCTGCTCTAGAATAAAGGATCGGCAAATCCTATACTGCTTAGCTCCCATGCTGGGCTCTCCATCAGTGCTGGATTCCTTCTATGTGGGTTTTTTTTTTTTTAATCTACAGTAAGGATTTCATCATTGAACTCAAGATTTGTTAACCAAGTGACTCTTTTCTGCAAGACACAATTACTGTAAGGGCATTTATTTGTCCTTTTTTTTTTCTTTTGCATCACACGTTTACACAAAGGGAAAGCATCTACAGCTTTTTAAAAACTCAGAAATGTTTCTTCTCTGTGATCATGAAGAACCTCAGTCTGTGAACTAGAAAACAGGGGAATTTTTTTCCCAGCAGGTCAATAAAATGATAGATGGATTTTAGTAGAACTGCAGTAGAGGGCACAAACTTCATTCTCTGTAGAAATAGCTGAAAAGACAAGTTTATACTGAAGTGGATAATGTTGGGCTGTCTTGCAGTGCACCAAAAGAAACTAGAGAAGATTGCCAGGACTATGCATATTCACTTGCATCAGCTTTCACATCTCTATGTAACAGATATTAGGGTGAGCTGCAGATAAGGATACAATCTTGGGGGGGGGGGGGGGGGGGGGGAAGTAATGGTAGCCAGGTTTTGGTAAATGTAGTACTTGTTGGGTTTATATTTAGATATATCAAAGTCTGATTTTCCTTTCTCTGTGATCGACCTCTCTTGATTTCAAGAGAGTTATTCCTGATTTATACTTGTGGTGAGAAGAGAATCCCACTCACGAGACAACAATTTTTTTCCCATTATCCACATGCTGAACATTGTTGTTATTCCTGCCAAGCGCTGAGCCTCTCTGGGGGTGTCTCAGCTCTCTGCAGTACCCGCTATGAATTCTACATTTCAGTCCTGTCTAATCCTGCAGTCCTATGAAAATGTACAAGTGGTAGAGGATTAGCAGGAAGTATTTTAATTTAGCAGTTTGTATTTTATTTGGTTGTAAAATAGTTAGTGTTGCTGATTTTTCCGTACGCTGTTCTGGAACGCCTAAATATCTTTGCATATAGCAGATTCTAATAAAATATTGCATCAACAGCAGAGATAGCCAACTTAAAATATTAAGGATTTTTATAAATACTTTTTCCAGGCACAGTCAGTGCTGACCAGTGATGAACTCCAGTCTCTAGGGTAGGTTTACGAAAGAATGTAGGCATTTTAAGAAGTTGTCATAGAAAATCCATGGTAGATTGGCACAAATGTCTAACCAGACACCTATCTGCCCTCTCAGGCACTTGCATACCTTTGATTAGTGTGGCTAGTCTACAAATATTTACAAATACTAAGATCAGTTAAAAAATCATATTTCAAATATGGCAGTATAAATCCTCAAATGAACATGCTGGATATAAATATTTGTTTAAAATATTTAAGACAGCAGCATAAACTAAAGTTACAATTACAACCTGTATGTCTTTCACTAAATATTTCTATTTTAAAATGTCTAAAACTGAAACCTAAACCACTAAGCACTAAAAACCTAAAAGTTCTTGTGCTGACCCACTGGAAAAGTCTGAAAAGTATTCAATAGCTCTCAGAACTCTTTCATTTCTTGCCCATAGACTGCTGCTTTTGGCCATTAAACAAAGCTACAGATCAGAACAAGTAGATTCTTGTACAACCTCTGAAACAGTGAAAAGTAACCTCAGGCTGTGGTTAGTGGAGCTGGTTTCACCTTGGCTGAGAACATTACTGCAATTCTAAGGGAATTTCGGTTACCACAAGCCTCAGGTGCTCAGGTGAAATCTGCCTACCTTAAGCACAGAGAAGATGCTGCAGTGGCAAGGCTGCAGCATCACTGCCTGGGACCCAGGATGAAGTGTAAATACATAACAAAAAGGCTATCTCTTTCCCAAAGAGCCCCTGGAGCCTCCACAGCACGGTTCATGTGCTGTGACTTCAAGCTGTGAAAAAAGCTCTCGAGTGTTGTAGACATCTTTACTGGCATTTGCTTTGCTTAATGGGCTGACAAATGCTCCAACCCTTGTGATAATGATCAGGACTGAGAAAGAAAGAGGGTCCTGGGGCAGCTGCTGCAATGTAGGAAGGGGACCTGCTCATTCACTGTGACTCCTCCAAGAGATAAATAGAAATAAGTGGTGGAAGCATTCTAAAAAACTCAAGCAGATGGAAGCATTTGTTGCTCCATTTCAAATTTGCAGATTGGATTTCCTGCCAAAATGGCAACAGCAGCTTCACTGCTTAAAAGGCAAACTGAATGTAAGGAGCTGTTTCTGTGCAGCTGTAGATTCGCACATAGATATAGGAGTTCCACCTCCATTAAATGTCTCCCCAAGTCTTTGGGGTAATGCAGCCAATGAGTTTCTTTCCTCATTTGCCTGTTCTGAGTATCTCTGCTCTTGATAACCTCTATCTGCAGCCTTATGTGAAGGCTCATTGCCTTCAAAGGTTGTGCATCTTGTCTTGGATGGTGTCTTTAACTTAGAGGTTCTTTTCTCTGTCACCATTGTATTGCAAAACTTCCCCTGTTTAAGGTGTTAAGGTAATCAAGAAAAAAATATATCATCTTGGCCAGATTTCCTGTTAAAATAAGCAGGTAGAGCTCCACTGACTTTAATGGTTTCTGACAGTTGTGAATTTGATCCCATACCTTCCTTGAATAATAAGATTTAAAATAAAGTGAGTTTAGGCTAGGACAGGAAGCCCTGGATGAAATATCTTATTGCATTGATTTGTCTCTTATTTTCTGTCCTATGAGAATACCCAAGTTGCAAATAAAGGGTCAAGAAGGACATTTAACAATATATGGTCTATACAGTATTAAAAGACCATTTCACAATTAATCTTATGATTAATTTCTACAAGAAGGCTCCACTAAGTCTGCAATAAAAAGAAGTAATGAGGCTTTATAATAAAATTGAAAAGCTTCTGTGATGCACACAGAAGTCTTTTAAATAGAAAGGTAAGAAAAATCAGCTGTCTTCCTTTCAGTCCATAGATTGCTGCAATAGCTTGACATCTAGCCCTGACGTGAAGTGGTCAAGTTATAGGGCATATTTTAGGATCCTTTTCCTTTTGCAAGATGTATTTAAAGAGTGAGAGGAGGTTCACAAACTAATGTACTGTTATTAGGTTACTAGCATTTTATAGTAAGAGTTGCTGATCTATAGGAGGGTTGACTCTGAGGTGTATAGAATGGCGCTGTAATTGTGTAGGAACTGTCTGGTTCCTCAGAGGCTGTATGGAGGCACACATTCATGTTACAAATGGGAAGCAATAAATCTTACTGCAATGCTACTGCAGCCATATTGTAGTGACTTGGCACTTATACTCTTTTATAAGGATTTTCATCAAGCATGTTACATTCCACTGAAAAACTCAAGATGCGTATAAGGACATCTGCTTTCCTGAGGATTAGAAAGATGAAGAATCTGTGAAAAATGTGTAGTTGAAGCAGAGGGCCCAGAATAAAGCAGGTGAATACTGACCCACTGGCAAACTCTGCTGTAAACTGAGTTTACTTGAGTGCTATGGCAAACCAACGGGATCTCACTTCTACAGAATTTAAATCATGAGGCTGTAGCGAGAGAAACCTGCAGATTGTGAACTTGGCACTCAGTCAGCTGTCTGCTAGGCAGAGAGGATGGCAACTGTTGAAAATGTCAGGTCTTGTGCTTTCTGTTGGGGATCCATCCAATAAGGTATTTTAGAGCAGCACATCCTTGTAATGTGCCATAGTTGGTATTTCAGCTCATAGGAAGCAATTTTTCTGCCAAGTCATATTTGCTGTCTCCCTTTTTCAGCTAGTAGTAGGATTAATAATGCACTAGTAGTCCAGGCGAAGGTGACATTAAGGTCTACTGAGTGGATTTCAGTACCAGAGTACACTTAATGTGGATGGATATATGTATTTTGCTAGATTTACCATGCCAATCTAGTCACCAGTGATTAGTCAGTATATAATACTTCCAGGACAGCAGTTATTGTGCTATTTGATTTTAATGTTACTTTTCATAGATAGTACATTCTGGATATTATACATAAATTTACCTCATTGTAGGTATTCAAAACAAAAGTATATCTTGTTTGTGCCTTTGGCCAGTACTTGCACAAAAGCCGCTATGTAGAACGTGTTATCCAAAGTTATCAGAGTCTCCCAGGCTCCAGAAGACCGGGCATTCCTGGCTGGAACAAGCCATTAATTCCCTTGCATCCTGCTTGGATGTAAATGCAATAGTGAGAAATCTGCAGAGATTTCCAGTCTGGTCTTCAGGCAACAGATGTTTAGTTAAGCTCCTGCCTTGCTCTGTTCCTCACTACAACCACTGGAAACCATCATTGCAATAATACTTAGCATGATCTAAGACCTGTTTCATAACATCTCTAAGTAAAATCATACTCACATGATTGTGCATTTTGCCCTTGTCATGGGAGGGCATTCACAACAAATACGAAAGAGCAAACTGACCTCCATAATAATGAATGACTTCCAGTGGCCCATAGCAAATACCGACAAATTTGGATCTAAAGTGAGAGTCCTATGTTCTAGTTTCCTGCTTTAAATTTAAGGCTGCACAAATGAACATGAAGGAGAGCATGAGGAAAGTGAAAACACAAAGAAAGTGCAGTCATGTGTTAAATTAGCAATTGAAGTTAAAGCTCAGATAAAGGAATACTGAAAAAATAGTCATAAGGCCAATCTGACAGTCTGACTCATTCTGACTGAAATTCTTTTGGTTTATGAACATGAAGTATTTGAGGCATTTCTAGAGAGTTAAATATTTCTCAAGAATTACCAACGTTGTGCATAGGAACTAAGTTTCCCTGTTTGGAATCTTTTCTGATTTTTTTTCCTCAGCATAACTTTAAACAGCCCCTTGAGATGAGGTCATTGTAGGGTTCTGATTCTTTATAAACAGAATATGCTGTTAAAATAAAAAGGCCAGTTTTTTACCTGTTTTTATAAGTCTGCATAATTTTCTGATTTCACTCATGTAATCTGTCTTTTGTGTAAAGTTGCTAATTTTAAACATCTAGTACAGGAGTAACTATTTCAAAATGTATTAGTTTTCCTTATTTAAAAAATAAAAACAACAGTTATTTTGACCTATTTCTATGTGTGAGAAGTATTTTGGATTTGACCCATGCAAAACTCCTACATGACTCCCGTTCTAAAGCCAAAGATCCTATTTACAGAGTCTCTTTTAGGGTCCGAACCTCACTTGGAGTTTGGAATGTGCCTAATTTTGTCTTTTGGTAGGAGTTCAGGAGTAGAAGTGTCATGTTTTTTCCAAGTAGGAAAGAAAAAAAGGTCTTTAGGGAATCCTGTGATAACTCTTCTTCAAAAAGACCATCAGATTCTGACTGTTTCATGTGGAAAATGTCTTCAGGCAGATGAAGTTCTTTGACAACCTCTATGAACTTCCATACAAAGTTTCTCCCTTTAGTTTACTCTAAAACCTTTTTTTTTTTAATAAAAAAGGACATACAGGCAAGATGAAGAAATGGTAGGTCTACAGAGTTGGGTGAGCTAGAATGAAAGCATTGCAAATATGCAACCAATAAAATAAGCAGTTTGAGTGGACTGGCCATATAGTTGCATGCAATTCCAAAGATTTACAATAAAACTAAGCTAAATAATTTTTTCAGAAGCAACCAAAGAATTGCACAGAATGTCAGTGTCTGCAGGTCTCAGAAACCACTTGTAATTGAATATCAGGCAGAAACTGATCTCTGGATTTGTAGTTTTGTTTGCTATTATGGTTTTTACAGCATGCTGAGATAAATTGATGTTTCTGCTAAAGGGATTACATACCTCAGAAATCTCCTCCACTGCAGAATCTGCCTTTAAGAAAGCATTTCTGATGAGATCTACCCTAATGCACTGAATACCCTTTTAGATTGAGAGCAAACTGAAAGTACTATATGGTTCCTCTTCTGCATTGCAGCTTAACAGTAGGACAAATCCTGGAGTCCTTATAAAATCATTACTGAAATCATTAGGCATTTTGTGTGATTAGGGATCGACTGTAAACTGACCGGAGGCTTCATGACTTTTCCTCATGGGACTCTGAAGGCTGATCAAAGTTAGATTACAAATGCTGTGTGACTTATTCCGTTATGACTAAATTTAAAGGGCACAAAAATAGGTTGAAACAGGAGACAGTCATCAATTCTAAAATATTGGAAGCTGTTAATCTTACAGGCACAAGTGAAACATATGCACATGTATTTTATTTTCATGTATTTCATACACGACTAAATATGCACACGTTTTCATTCTCATCTTCCATGTGTCACCGTGAACACATAAGCATGCGAAAACAGGGAAAACAGATGTAGTATTATGTCATCTGCAGTGCCGATGTTGATGAGTTACTAATGCTGAAATACGTAACAAAACGGCCACTGCCCCAAAAGCATCAGGTGTACAGTGTTACATACACCACTTAAAACTATGGAAAAACAGTTCACGTGGGTCAAAAATCATGGAAATTTTCCTCTATGTATATATGAACTCTTTAAATTGTCGTATAAAGGATGTAGGCAGTGTGTAGAATAATAGCTTTTGTGGGTGAAATTCTTGTCCATTGCTGTTAAAAGGAAAATTCCAGTTTGCCGTGGGAGTAAAACTTTATTATTTGTCATTGCATCTCCCTACTAATATCGACATTGGCTGCTTTCCCCACGCTACATGAAGATGTAAGCAGTTGGCAGTCCTAGTGACAATATGTAAATTACTCAGAGTGAACCTAATCTTGTGTAATAAATGCCAATTTGACTCTAAATTTGTTAACAATATTTTAATGTGGTAATTGAGGTCAAGGGAGACTCCAGTTAAATGCTAAGCTATCTATAACTGTCAATGTTAAATAGTACTTAGGTATCCTTGCTGAAAATCAGATATTCAGGTTAACATATATCATTGGGTTTTTGCAGCCAGAAATCAAATAAAGTATATTAGTCTTGGCAGCATGTAAGTATATTAGTTTATAAATGTGCAGCTGCAGCTATCCATAGCTTTTTGGACTTGTTTTGTATTGCGACAGACCAGTAATTGCACTTTTTCCTGTTCCGTATATAATTTTGATTAGAAATCAAGTAATAAATGCATGCCTAAAGGCTTCTGGAAATTAACTGGCATGTTTCTGTTCTGTCAGCTGATTGACAAGGTTCAATTTTAACGAATTTTATTCACGGTTTCACTTATCGCTGCTTCTTTAAAAAGCTTTCCAACATTGTGATAGACATGCAAGTGATGAACTTCTATAGTGACTACACTGGACTTGAAAGGGTTTTCTCTATTAGAATGTTCTGATTTTCCCTGAAGGTATTGGCATTCATCAAAAACATGTTGGTAATTGTGAGTCAATGTGTGTCCATTCTCTTGTTACAGCTTGGATGTAACTGCAGCAGGTATGGAGGGAAGTTTATGCAGTAACTTCACCTCCCTCATTCCCTCTCCATTTAACACGGACTGTAAACATGAAGGGTCCTACCTTTCCCTTATACCCAGGAGCAAATTTTTGATAGGTAATATGAACAGCTTTTTTTTAGGCTCAAGAATACCTTAGAATTTTCTTTTTAAAATACAGAAAAGACTGGGGGTTTTGTTTCAGTTGGGAGTGTTTTTTTTGTGACTGTTGCAGTTGAGTGTTATTTCAGCCAAAGTAGACTTGTGCCAATTTCCTCATCCTAGTTTTGTCCCTTTTTAAATGGTGACTATGTTCAGCATAAGAAAACATCTTCTCCAATGGAAATCAGCCTCCTTCAGTGTCATTGCCCCCCCTGTTTGCAAGGGAAACAATCAATTAAGATCGTGTATCTTCTTACACTACACATGGCAGCATACAGCAACTCTGGGACCACCAGTGCAGCCTTCTGCCCATTGTGTGTGGAAGAGATTATGTAAAAAATGCAGCACAAGTCACTCACTTTCCTTGGTCCCACATAAGGAGAATGGTCTCCCTATGACAAAAAGACCTAGGAGATCCCCATGCAGACCTTAGTGCTGACAGGAACTTTCTGTGCGCTGTGGGATAAGTTACCAAGTTTCTTTGCACCACCCTCAGTGGTGAGAAAATGCAGAGCTATCTGTCCTGCTTTACATGCACGGGTGTTGCTCTTTAAAATAAGTCCTCAGATGTTTCACATACTCAGATGCAGGGAGGTGCTGATGAAGTGGACACAAGGCTATGATGGATGAAAAGGAGATGGTTTTAAAGTACTACAGAATGGCAAGGAGTTTAGTAATGGAAATAATTTTAAAGTAATAGATGTGGAAAATGTGAGGGTCCTAGCTCATTTGGTTCCAACAGCACCTGCATGGGACAGAAAACAGCTTCTTCTCCAGCACTCCCTACAACTGGAGCCCTTTTCTTAGAGGAGGACTGCATATGCTAATAGCCTAATAATAATGATTTCAAATAAATTTAGAGGAATTACTGTTTAATCCAGGATTTCAAACCTTAATAAACAATTCCTATTCAATTTTGATTCCATGAAGGAAGAGCAAAATCTGATTTTATCTGACCCGCTAAATATAAAACATTGTCTTCCATTTTGAACTCTCAGGACTCATTCTTTGTAGATGGCATTATCGCATATAATAATACCCTGAAATCTATCCCACTTAATGTGGTTGGTTAGGGGTTTGTTTAGGGCTTTGTAAACTTTGCAGATCTTATAGGTCTGCACTGACTGAATCACCAGATAAGTAATAGCTTCAATAAAATCTCCTCTGATGGAAACACTTCATGATCAAATTTACAGAGCAAGTAAAAAAGTTCCGTATATCATCCTTTCCCTCCTTGTTAACGCTCATACAGGATAACACTACTATAGAGCATGCTTATCCGATGAATAAAGGAAGGGACTGCATGATAAACTAGTTAACAAAGAGCTAATGTTAAATTTAAGCTGATTGGATCGTTTCTACTTCCACTGGTTTCAGGCTCCCATTGCAGGCAGTGGGGGACGTTTGTCTGGGGGAAGGAGGGAAGGGCTGGGCAAGGACTTTAGGATTTAGCCCCTGGGCTTCAAAATGGATTTAATAAAACCAAGTAATAACCTGCAATACAGCATAAACCCTGCAAGGTATAAGGAGAGAGAAGGTTGGCTGAAAATGACTGTGCTTTTCAATGCCAGTGCAGTGCAGGCAATTCATAATTAACATAGTAAACCTGGAAAGTCTGGTTCAAACCCTATTGAAGTCAGTGCTTGTTACACAGACTTTGAATCAGGTGGGTGGTTTGTGCATTCACTGATCAGCATAAGGTTTCTAGAATTGTCAGTCATCCTGTGTTAGCACGGTTATAATTCCACTGGTTCCCAAATACGATTAAAAACAGCATCGCAGATGGTATTTGTTAGTCCTCATCTGCCTGTTTGCAAATTACACTCCAAGGATTACTGTGGCACCTGAACAAAAGGTTGTGATGTAATAAGGAGAAGTGGTACTATCAAAATCCTCATAAAAACACACCAGGACTGAATGCGGTTTCTTGATTATCACACTTTCATATGTCATTTAAGAATAATGTCCTTGTCTTTATTGGGAGCCAGGGCTGACATACAGAAATGTTATTAGTAGCTAGGCCAGAGCAGCTGGAGCAGTGCAACGGCACTGAATGCAGAAGAAGCAGTTCAGGCACAGAGCATCTTTTGTCTAGTGGTATTTCCTGCTCATCCTCAGGGGAATCTAACTAAACCCTGGACATTCAAACCCAGAAAATTGCTGTGGCCTTGGCTAGACTAATAGAAGTCAAAACTTCAATCAAGCACTTATTAGTTACTTTGCACACGTGCTATAAGGTGCCTTTGTTGGTGGCAAACAAGTGCAATTGCAGCTTGGAATTGACAATGAATTTTTTTGCTATCTTTGACTGCTCAATATAAGGTTAGGATTGGGTCATGTACCAGGGCTTTTACCAAATTAATGCCATCAGGGGAATTATGTTTAAATGGAATTCTTTCTGTCCAAACAATTTCATCTATTCTTTTTTCACTGCATTTTCTATTTGTCAGTTGGTATGAGCATAAAAAATAATTCAGACAAGACAACAAATGAAACAATACATAAAATATCATGTTTTGAAAGAGAGGCAATGGTGTTTACATCAGATCTTGTGCTGCTGCTTCAACCTGAAAGTTCTAAACAGCTTCTGCTTTTTATAAGTCTTTGAATAAGATCTTCCAACTTGCTTCTTGATAGGAGATCCTAGTTTAGGTTAAATCTAGGATGTTTTCCTGAATTTAAAAAAGATAATTTGCAGTTTTATTGAGCCTGAAGTAACATAGTGAAATACTTGCCATGAGTAATTCTGTGCTGCTATCATGAGAAATTATTCACACTCATCTCAGCTATACACCACTGTAAAGTTGAAGCATCATAAAGACTGTGTCCGTGTAAGTGAAATCTGCAAGAATGCAACCAAAGCTGCACCTTGTGCACTTGTCTTTCAAGATGATGCTTGATCACATGAAATGATAAAGCTGTACTCGTCCCAAAGGTTATTCCAGGAGCAGATCATTCCCAGAAATAGGGAAGAGAAATAACATATAAGCAATGCAAGCATTTAGTGAAGGTCAATGATGATATCTGACTTCAGATTTCTATATTAGTAGAATAGAAAAGCGTGAGCATAGACTTTCTAACTTCATAGTTTGTGAACTGATGAATGCAGAGCTTGTATTTGACTGATGACTCCAAATCTCACTGGAAGTAATTGAGGATCGGTATCCCTTTAGATCTGCCTCAAACAGAAAGAAAACCTTTTGAAACCACCAAATCAAATGCTTCATGCTAACCACAGAAGTCATGGTCAATGTTATCAAAAGGAACCTGTTGGAGTTGATTAGGTCCTCGAAGCTTGTTTTTCTCAGGTGGAAGTTTTAACTGATATTCATGTTTCCTTAGCTGCATCTCTGCCATCTAAGCTGAGATGACCAGGAATCTGCAATATTCAAATGGAAATGGATTTTGCTCACAATTACATGTGTATCATTTTCTTAGATCTGAGAGTTGCTTTGTATCATCCCCTTTTTTGATAACATTTGCATTGGCAGTATACGCAGGTAACTCTAAGCAACAGTATAAGTGAAGAATATTTCTAATAGAAAAGGAGAATAATTTTTGTTTAATAATATGGCACTATCAGCAACAGGGAGGGAGGTAATGTTATGGATGCAAATTGTATACTCTGAAAGTTTGAAATTAAAGGAAATTGAAGAATAAAATGAAATCTGGGTGATTAGGTTCATAATGTTTTTTTCTACAGATATAGCATAAAGCTAGCTTTCAAAGGCAACAATAGATAATAAAAGATATAAATCCTCTGCCAACAGAAGCTCATGTCCTAAATGGCAACATACAGGTTTTCTATAAGTGGTGATGTTTCTTCTTTATATTAACAACATTTTGCCTGTGTTTAATCAATGGACTTTAAATCAGTTAACTTTGATTGTATTTGTGTGCTTATTTTGATAAATTATTTTAATATGCTGTAATTTTAAATATGCGAGTATAGGCTGGCAGTCAATGATCTTTAATTTGAAAAGAGTGCTTTCACCACTGACAAGAATTTAATTAAGTTTTTGTATTCTTCATGACTAGGAAATAATCCTTTGTTGTCCTACCACCTGAATGAATTGTGCGTGATTCTGAAACATAGCTAAGAGTTTTCTCTCAAAATATCTGACTCTTAAAACCCATCAAGAAGTTCAAGTACATCTGTATACTGGTTGTTGATTGACAGCAGTTCATAGATTGGTAAAAATTTCTGTGAAGATGTCACTATGAAAATAACACTCTTCATTAGAATATCATACCACTTGATTATTTTGTTAAATCTTACTTAATCTTCTTTGAAATTAAAAAAAAAATAATTTTTGCTAACAACATTTATGTCAGGATCTTCTCCCAGATTGTGTGAAATAATTTTTAAATGCTTTTAGAATATTGCCTTTAGAACAAGCACTTCCATACAGTTATTTGCAACCTAAGAAATGAAATTCTAGAAAATGCAAAGGAGGAGTTGGAATCAGTTGTAAGTAATTTCTCTCTAGGTATATTTCCACACTACATACATAAGAATAAGACGATAGAACTGCTCCTCAGCTCACCTTTAAGTGCTGAACTTCCTCCATGCATCGCACCGCAGAAGAGGTAGTGCAGACAGTACTGTGGTCCACGTGCTCTTATCTTCCTGCACTTATTGCAGACTTTCTCACCCTGTGGGTCTCTGTTTCTCAGTGGTACAAGGATTGCTGGGGAGCTTCATCTAATTCCTTAATGCTTATCACTTTGTGGTGTAGAAACTAGAGATGGTGCGCTGGATCTTTGCTACAGTTGCAGGTTTGAAGTCTTGTTCTTTCATGTGCTCTAAGAGGTTCTCATATGCTTCTTGAGTGTCATCTGGGAATTCTCCAGGGAAGAAAAGGAAAGACTGACTTTTCAGACCCCTTCATGCCTGCAGTCCGGTCTCTAGGTCTTTCTCACAGCCAATTCTTAATCTTTCAGTCGCTGTTTCTCTTATCTGGACCAACCATAGAAGGATCTTCAGCACTTCTTGTTACTTGTCAAAATGGATTTCATGGAGGTTGTCCTCATCCTGGGTATCTATAAGATCCTCAGGGATTATCTTTTTTGTGTTTCAAAGTACATCAGACTAAGATGCATTGGTTCACTAATTCCTGCTCCCTGTAAGAGCTAGTCTCCTAAAATATTTCAAAGAGGGTATACCTAGAACAAAACCTCCTGTGAAAGAATGCTCAGAATATAAGGCTGACATTTAGCAAAATAGAGGATGTTAAGGTTGTACAGTAAGAAACAAGCGTGTTTAGTTTTGTGATATGGGAGTAGGAAAGAAACCCAAGAAGAGACCACAGTACCTAATTTTGAAGTTTTGATAGTTTTCCTTAGATATTGTTACTTTCAAGGTTTTGTGAATTTTTTACATATCTACTGTCTCTTCTTCAAGCAATAGATGAAGTTTATAATCCTTTGTAGGTTTGACATTAAGCAGTATGCAAAGGATCTCTACTGCACACTTACAATATTTACGTATTTACTTTGGACACCTCCTTACTGGTGCAGGTGACATAGGTATACATTTTCAGATCAGAGTGAGAATTATGTCTACTATCAGCTATTAATTACAGCAATAGTATGGTAGGACCTATAAAACTCTGACATCAGACTCTCTTTGCATGGACACCCCATGGTCTTGATAAAATTTCTAAGGCCGTTATTTTTCACAGTACTTCTCTGTATTTCCTTCTCTAATTTCCCTTTTGTATGTATCCCAGGAAATAGATGTCTTTAGAAGTAAAGGTGTTAGTTATGACAATTTGTACGTTTATTGACTTTCAAAATGTAAAATGGCTTAAAGTGTTGATTTGCAATGTCAGTAATGTGTGTTATCTTGCAATTATCAGAGCTGGCAAAGTATGGAAAGAACTCTTTTACACTAGTAATGGACTTTTTCAAATCTGTAATTAACAGCTGCACCTTGAGCGGTCACATTTTAAATGACTTGAAAATTTGCCAGTTGGTTTCCATGCATGTGAAGAGGAAAAAAATCTGCCACAGAACAACCCAGCTCCAAATGCTTCCCTTGAAATCTAATGCTATAGAATGTGATCTACAGATATTATGTCCAAGTTTGTAATATTTGTTTCTCTGATAAAACTTGATAAAAGTCAAGTTTCATCCAATATTGAATTTTTATGACTACTTAGAAATGCCTGAAAGTTTGTTTCAGAATTGCTGCTGACAGACCTTTTAACTACAGAAGCGCATTAAATTCACTATAATCAGAATACAATTGTTAGATTTATATTATAAAACAACTGTTACTGCCTACAAGTAATATGAAAGAAAAAAGGAAATAAAAATTACCTATCTTAAGTAGTAGGAAAACAGAGATTAATCATCCTGTTCATGTAAACAGGGTTATTTTTCTTTTTATAACATGACATCAAGCCAAAAGTATGTGATTGATTTTATAAATCAGTCACTACCCTGTTCATGCCATCATTTTTTTTTCTTCTAATGCACTCTGCATTAATATCCTGCCTCTGGCTTTGTTTCATTTAATTTCTTCCTTGCCAGTAGAAAATAAGGAGCTATGTATGTTTGAAGGCAGTAAGCACTTCTCGGAAAAAAATAAAAAAAGTCACTGGAAAAAAAAAAGAAAAAAAACACAAGAGAAGGTAGAATTTGGGGAGCTTCCAGTGGGAATTCAATGATAAGCATGATAAGCTTGTTTTGTGTTTAGAACTAAAGAGTTAGATTTTCTGTTAGGCTTTCAGAAATTGCTCCTGCAATAATAGCTTTACTGCTGTTAAACCTCTCACATAATATGCAACACCCTTCTGACTCTTTATAAGGATTTCCAATATCTAGCAATGGTAGATAACGCTCAAGACCGCATCCTGACCTTCAGCTCTATGACTGACTAGGCCGTTTTTTCACTGTCCTTGCGTCCTTGTGAAGCACTAAGCTTTTTCTCAGCCTTTGTTTTTATTCTGATTGCAAACCAGGCAATAATTCAACTAGCTGCTTACTTGGTCATAGAAACAGGGAATTTCAGCAAGGCATAAAGCCGGAAATCCAACCAGAGGGGATTCAAACTGCAGTTCGAATCCTGTTTTATTTGTGTTAAGCTATTTATTGACCCTTATGTGCTAGAGCTCTTCATAATCCATTTGATAAATTCATAATAATTATCACAAATACTGAAAGTTCAGACCTGTTTGTTGTCACTGGCCCCTTTTTACACAACGTAATTTTTCTCAATCCATTAGTAAAACATTCTGTTTATGTCACTGTACCCTTGGTCTTGTAAGAATGAAGGTGCGGGGAGCTTTAGCATCCATTTTAATAGGTGCTGGATCAAGAACATACTGATGAGAGTCTCAGATCGTTTTCTAGTATAGTCTGTAACATTCTTTTAACATCTGTCATCTACTGAGACTGCCTACCTTGGTCTGTCTTGTACTTTTGATACGGATCACGCTGCTATGCTTAAATTGCTTCTAAAGCTTGTCTTGGAAGTCCTCTTTTCCTCACAACTGTTGGCTTGCATTTAATAACTTCTAACTCTACCAGCATCCAGTGTTCACATCCTAAACACACTCAACATGTCATCCTAGTTCTGGAGGAGGCAAGTTGTTAGCTAAGATTTATTGAATTTCTTCTTTCGTGATGAAGTTTCTCCATTTAACATACAATATCTTTCATAAGCGCATATATTTTAGAAGATGTCTTGTTTCCTGCCTAACGTTTTAGTAGATCTCCACTTCTAACCAGCTATGTGTTAACATTTGTGGGGTCAATAATATAGATTGGTCTTGGCACTCAGCCTTTTCGGATGTCCTCATACTGGTCTGTCAAGTTACAATGCCTTGGCTTAGTTTTTTGTTGAAAGTGCAGGGAACATCTGGAATTATACTGAAGTAAACCTGAAGAAATACAGTATAAAATCAACTTGCAATTCTTTTACTCTATATTTCTATAAACACCATGGTGAGTCTATTGCATCAAGAATCTCTCATTCCATTTTATTAACAGTATGGTACAGTGTTTATCCGTGTATTTGTGCATTTTTAGAATTTTATGCTCTTTGTGTCAGGAAATTTGTCTTGTTATCTGCAAAGAATTCTTATTAATTTTACATTTCTTACAGTTGGTTAAAGATGGTGTTTCTTATAATAATTATTTTTTGTGTCCTTTTAATTCTTCTGTCTTCAGTATCTGGGCTTCATTCTAAAAGCCTACCAATCTCTGCTCCACATGATGGTTATAGAAAAGCTATTCTTCCTCCTTATCTTGTGCTACTTTATATTTCTAGTATACCTCTGAATCTGGTGAAAAAATCTTCATTTTAGACCAGTGCCTTTTTCACATTGTTCCTTCTCCTACACCTGAGTTTCATACCTTGTAGTGCTTCCATAATATTAGTTTTGCTCTTAAGAATCAAAACTGACTTGGGAATCGTTGCAGTACCAATTTGAATGTATATGTACTCATTTCTTCTTTTTTCCTAGAGGTTATATTGCACAACGTGCATATGCCTTTCCTTATGTTGTAGATTCCTAGGATGTTCTCCCCAGGAAAATATGAACCTGTTTCTCCATTAGTCCAGCTGCTTCATTGCCAGGACAGTTGGACAACACCTGATGTGTGTACATACATCCAGTGAGACTGAGATGACTGCAGTATCCCAGCTGAGCCAGGAACACTGTCATCACCTGGAAAAGCCCCTTAGACCTTTGTCATTCACACAGTATGCAAAATGCGTATCCCTTTTAACATAGTGCAGTGTATGTGCTCATATCCAGGAAATCTGGCCTATTCTTTTTCAGTTATGTGTTGCTCTATTTCGTGGGTTTATTTAACGTTTGCTGGCAAATAGCTTTTACATAGCAAAAAGAAGGAGATGGTATGGTCATCTTAGAGTAGTTTGCAATTTTTAAAGGTTTTATGTTTGGGATGAAAAAAGGCCAACAGTTTACTACTAACCACATGATCAGAGTAGTTAAATGGACAGCCCTGGACCACATATTTAAAGCTGTGGCAGTAGATGTGGGGCTGTTTGTTCAGTGCTATCCCATCACAGAATTACACAGCTCTCTGTGGTTGCAGTCTGATAATTATTATTGATTCGCTCTCAGGCTGTCAATCTGGGGACAGCGCTAAAGCAGTCCATGATGGACAGAAAGAGGATTGGACAGCCACCATCCAACGAGGAAACTTCATCTTGAAAATGAACTTAGATGAGATGGTGCTAGTGGATAAGGGTAATTGATGATTGTTTCAGAGTGGAAGAAGGGAAAAAGGAGAGATAAAAAATTCCTCTTTGGCATTCATCCTTAGTGTCCTGTAACACTCCAGGGACTGTCTGCAAACTCTATAAAGTTTAAAGTTTCTGTTTTCACTGGCTAGCCAGATATACTGCTCTTACTATAAGTAGTGATTAGCTTAGGGTCACCAGGATCCATGACAAAGACAGAACGGTGCCTCAGGAAAATAACTTTTCCCAACCCGCATGTATTATCTTGATCTACTCTTGAGTTCTTAAACATAAGCAAATCTTAGCGTTTTAAAATGTTCAATACTTAAAATGTAGAAATTAGTACTACGGATCACTATATGAAAGACTTGCACCTGCAGTAATGAGACAGCTATAAATTATATTTTGAAGCACCCGTACTTGTTATATATTTATTTATAAATCTCCTTTAATTAATTTTCAACTCATGAGAGGGTAAACAGTTATAACGGAAGTGCTGGACAATGTAATCTAACCAGAGTCTCATTTTATGATGTGTTCAACCTTTGTTTTTAAAACACCGTACAAAACACTTGAGATGGGGAAATCAGTGCAGATGAAATAAAAAACTACCCACACATCTTGATATATTTTTTTAGATTAATTCTGCCTGAGCTTTTGTTTCAGCACTAATAATGCTGGTTGCAATTTCATCTGGGACCCCAAATCTCCTATAAACTTGAGAAACCACATGTGTGAATTCAAAAGTGTCAACTGGAAGCAAGTGCCGCTGATGTGGCTGCCAGCTGGCAGGGAGTACTTCTGAGTCTTTCCTGAAAAATAATCCTCTGGGCAGAGTGGATCAAATGAGGGCCCTTTCCTCCTCAGAAGACCAGATTTACTTCAATATAACTACTGCAGAGGGAAAATGGGATAAGTAGTGACTTTTCCAGCTCTGACGTTTTCAGCAGGCACAGAGTGAGTGCTCAAACCTCCTCCTCCTCTGTGGCAGGACAGCAAGGAGGTTGCTCGCAGCCCCAGGGTTTGGGGTGAACATTGCTGGTTTGCTTGTAGGGGCAACTTCTTATTGGCTTTTGTGTATGAATATTTTCTTCATGTTACATTTCAAGCTAGCAGCCACTGCATTAACATAAATATTTTCCCTGGTATTTCTCTGCCATTTGACTGCTGTAATATTAAGCATCAGTCGTAACTGAAAGGCATCGTGTATTAGAAAATATCACTTGGATTTTCATATAAGCCCTCATAGGGACCTATCTTAAGTGTCTATGCTATGAGGCCGGTCTCCTAAGATTTTTACAGAGGAATAGAGAGGCTCCTGCAAAGGACAAGTCTGAGAATGTCTAGTTTATGTGACCTGATTCAATTCCTTGAAGAGCTTCTCTCTTCTCTCACTACATGATCAGAGATGGTCAGCAAGAGCAGAGATCTTAAGACAGCTCAGACGAACAGCAAAAGCAACCCTTCCTTTCTGGTGTCCGTCTTTGTTTCCAACCAGTGATATCATCCTCCACAAAACGGTATGGAAGAGTGAAATGCAACCAAGTGTGTGCATTTCTTTTCCTTACTCCATCTAGTAGACATGAGGAATGGTATGTCCACACTTACTGGTGATGGAAGAGTAAAAAAAGGGATTAGCTCGGTGGGCTTTCCAGGGCCGCAGGGCTGCTTAAAGGAGTGTCAGCAGAATGGAAGGTGTAAACCTGATGAGAAGGATTTATAATCTTCTTTGCAGGTAGCCAGGAAGGTTTATGCTCTGGAATAAAGGTAGAAAATGGTTAATCCTGCTTTCCTTTTATATTCTTTCTCTTTAGATGATCTTTCAGATAAAGAAAAATTATATGAAACTTTTCATTACTGTACCTCAGAAATAGCAGAAACAGAATACTTCAAGCCTGATAAACACTTGCTGTCAATCTGGGACTAATTGTACCAGCCATCAGCCAAGAAGACTAAGTTTATCCTCAAACTCTGTGATAGAGCAGATGGAGCTTTGAAATGAAATTGCCTGGATTCAAGTGGAAAAAAGGAGGGCTGTGATGGAAAAGACATCATTCTTTCATTTGTGTCTCTTCAACATTTCCAGGGGTTTACCCGAATCACCTGAAGAATTAACTAGGGCAGATGATAAGGCAAAATCTTCTGTGTGGCCACTTTTTTCAGGTATCTCAAAGGCTTCTAAATTCAGTTGTTTTCTTAACTTGGCTCTCCATGATCCCCTACCGTCCACAGTGCAGATTAATGTTTGAATTATTCTTGCCCTTCTGATTAACGTCATCCTTGGGAAATGAATCCTGTCCACAGAGGAGCAAAGGTTCTCTCCTATCTTATCCCTTTGAATGCTGTCCCTACAAAGGCTGAGGATGAGGCCAAGAGAGATTTTCCTGTGTGCGTCCAGGGAGAGTCACATAATGCTTGCTCTGGCACATCACTTTGCTTGATGTCAGATCTGCCACGACTTCACCAGAGTCCCCAAAGCAACAGAGTTTCAGCCTTCACCAGCAGAGAAGGGCCTGGGCAGGGTGTGAGAGGAAACTTGTTGTCACAGCGGATACAGTAATGGCATAGCCCATCATTATACCTGTGTGCAAAGTGAACTCGCCTTTCCCAAAATGAATTACTGAAATGTCATGGTGGAGTGCACAAATCAAGCCAAGCTTCCCAAAGATTGACTCCTTTGAAGCTCTTGTAGTCAACGTGCTTTTTAGGTGAGATGTGGAGATTATGGTGCTGTTTGTATTTAGATCTTCTATTTCATTGTCCCTCGGTGGTGCGGTTTTACTTCCCTGCTTTCTAGTTAAAGGCGGAACTAAGTGCGGCGTTAGCAAAAATATCAGACTGGGCACAACAGGACACATCTGGGGGTGTGCCAACAGACCACGCACTTGCGATTGGAAAGGCTGTCCAAGTTTTGATGCTCTGTTTACAAGTGGTTTTAGTATGGGTCAGGTGGTGCTTTGAACTCTACCAGGCTGCCCAGCTGTGTTTGTGTACCGCTCGTATTTAATAGCTGTGATGCCCTGTATCTTACAAGTCCCTCTTTTGCTCAGATTTGCTGACTTTCACAGTCATGGCAAGGTCTGTCTAATCTTCTGTCCTTTCCCAGAAATTGTGAATTGAATAAGGCTCTGTAAGTTGAAGAATTGTTTCTCTGATAAGATTGTGGTTTTCACTGTTGATATTAATTTGTATCTTTATTATTTATATTAACTAGCTTTCTTGGCTATGCCTACTTGTGGCAACAATAACTGCTAGTCCTGGTCCTAGGCCAAGCTGTGTAAATGCCAGGAGAAAGCAGTCAGCTGTCCACAGACTATTTGTGTACCGCTCGGAAATGGCTCGAATATCACTTTAGGTACTGCAGCCTTGGAAACGTTGGCTTTGATAGCTTGTCTGATGACTGGGGTGCCTTGTGACACAGGTTACTGGCTTGCAGCTGCCTGTCCCAGCCAGGCTGCAAACTAAGGACCTGAGCTATCCTCAGGGCACATCAGAGAGAGAGTTATGACTCAGAGAAATGCAATTCCTCCCATCTTTTGTCTACTGGACAGCAGAAAGAATCTGTGACTCTATGGATGCTCACTTCTAGGAAATAACGTCCCATCCCGTGCACTTGTCAGCCTGACTCTGCCCAGGCCTCTCAAATCCTTCCTGAAGTGAGAGAGCTGAGGGTCTCTGGGGCCACGCGAGGATTGTGTACTGTGAGGAGCAGGTACAGGAGGCTGGAGCCTCGCACGTTCTACTGTCCTGCATGGGTTTATAGTGCAAGTCGCACTTTGTCTTGAGGGGCCGTTTTCTCAAGGTACAGGCTGTGACTTAAGCAGGAGTTAGTCCCATGTCCTGGTAAATTCCTCCAAAGGCAACACAGAGGAGTAGAGGTGAAGGCATGGCAATAGTGACGATGGCTGTGCTCCCAGTGCTGTGCCAGAGGAACAACTGGCTGTATTGGGCAAATGATGGGAAATTGCTGTGCTCTGACAGGGAAGCATGTGCCCCTCTCACTCGTAACCACTGGAAATGGAAAATGGTGGCTACTCTCTGAAATGAGGAAGAGACTGTTCCATCCATTCCTTTGAAGAACTCCAGTGACTAGTGAGTGTCAGTACCAGTGTTTTCTCCTAGCACAGAGAGTGCCTGCGTTTTCTTAGCTGCAAGAGGCACACAATTACAAACTGGTGTGTGGGGTGCATTTTCTGGAAGCCAGAGGCCTGCAATTGCTGGGAAGAAGGCTGCAACTGAAAGTATTGAATTTTTTAGATCCCTAAGCAGACCTGCAGGTATAATAATTGATCACGGAACATCGTAGGCTGGTCTGAGATGTGCAGAGATGTGGCAGAAAAAGCAGCCGTTCCTCAGCTGCCTCGTTCTGCTTCTTTCTCCATCACACCATTCGTGCCGCATCTGCTGCC
Source organism: Tauraco erythrolophus (assembly GCF_009769465.1). Classification (NCBI taxonomy): domain Eukaryota; kingdom Metazoa; phylum Chordata; class Aves; order Musophagiformes; family Musophagidae; genus Tauraco; species Tauraco erythrolophus. The sequence goes on along the minus strand of NC_141478.1, from coordinate 14,208,964 downwards.
CTGGGTTTTTCAAGCATCTCCCACACCTCTGATCATGGTGTGACAGCTATTGCCAGACAATGACCCTCACTAGAGGCTGGTCTTTATGTCTGTGTGCATGTGCGTATTGTTAATGCTGTAGTGGTTTAGATGAGCCCTTTGAGACTGACACACCGCTATTTTTCTCCTACAGTACCAATACAATATTCTGTGCACTCGTTAGGAAGCAGGAATTTTTTTAGGAATTAGGAAGCTTTTTGTTTAAGGCTCAGTGGCCTAAAAGTAGTATTCTGCACTGCATAGTTTAGGTTTCAACAGTTTTCTAGGAAGCAGCATTGCTGCTTTCCTAGTAACAAGGTAATAATCCAAAATAAGACTCCCATGCCACTCTAGGTATGGAAACCAGTGTGATATTTATTCCTTACGTGTTACAACTCTGAGTAGTTAGATCTTCCACAGAAGCACCATCTCCTGGTTTCCGACCTGAGTCAGAGTGGGGGGTGGGTACTTGCCTCATGAAAGAAGAGCACGACAATCCTATAAAGGCTTGGGATGCGCTTGTACATCATTTGAATGAGACTGTGTCAGTCAGCAGGTAAGCAGTTTTGTAATAGAAAAGAAGCTGGTTCGCAGGAGCTACCCTGCAGTCCCACCTCTTGGAGCAGGTGTTACGATAAGATAATGGTCTCTTGTAGTAACCCTTGTGAATCACAATCCTTGAGGAAAAAGTAGGGACAAGCCCTTCAAATTGGGTTTCAAAAGCATATAAAGAGTTGACCTTACAGAGGTAGTTCAAGGAATAACCTAATCTTTCTGTCCCATATCGCCCCATGTACAAAAGCTTGCCTGAAATTGAAAGGAGGAGGGGAAAGCTTGTAAAGGCGATGTTGATACCAAATAAAGAGACCAGTGTCCCACAAAATCATTTTACAGCCTCGCTCTGCAATCTGCAGAGGATTACAGGTTTGCAGCATGTTTATGTCTGGCTGAGACCAAGGAGGGTTTGCTGCAAAATGGTTATCAGTGTAGAATCAAGGCATAAACAACAGCACTGAAGTAGAAAGCCTAATGATTCGAATGAATTGAGTGGAAGAAATGATGCATCTGAAGGACAATGTTGCTTAAAAAAAATATTTTTTTCTGTTGTGTTTTTTTTCCATTATTAAGCTATAGTAAACTCATGTACATTCATAGACTTGCCTTCTGCAAAACTAACACAATTTTAACAATTAAAGATTGAAGTGTGGATTTCTGAGATGATCCCTTATGACCTACACTTTATTAGATTTATGTTACCTTTTGATATGTTCTATTTGCTGGAAGCCCCAGCATCCTATCATTATGATTCAAACAGGCTTTGCTCTCTGCTCACAAATAATTGATGCTCCCTTTGCACAAAGCATAGTTTTCAGCTGATAAGCAGCAGGGTAATTGGCACCTTCACAGGATATTAGGCAGAAAAAAAAAGCATCACACTTAGCAGACAGGAAGCAGACAGGAGAAGGTAACCAAATAATTGTGGTAGCATAAGCGGGGCTAAATGCTACTTGACAAGTTCTATATGTTTGCACTTCCTGTAGTAAACATGAAGATTTTTATTTATCATAGAGGGGTGAGGATGCGGCAGGGGGGAGCCTTTGCGACATGAAGGTGTGAGAGAAGTGCATTCTTAGTAGTATCTGTGTTGCATATGGTTTATTCATTTAACGCCCATGTGCAGTTTTAAGCACTGCTACATGAAGCATCTCTGTGGTCCCATTCTAGCTAGTGAGTGTGACATAATTAACAGCACTGTCATATCAGCTGGGGGGCTATGAATAACACTCCGTTGCAATGGATTCCTGTGCAGCTGCACATTACACATTGTGTCTACAGGCTTGCAGCCTTAAAAACAAAAAAAAATAGGTGTATTTGAAGGAGCCAAGAAATGCTTTCAAGTCTAAAATCTTACTCCATCCAAAGCAGATAAAAAGCTTCTTGGCTGCAGTCACTGGCAGTGTCACTGTGTCTCGAAATATTTTTAGTTTGTTTGACTTTGCAATGCTATTCTGGTATGACTTTTGTGGTGTCCAGAAGCTAATAGCTATACATTTATTTTGAAATTATCCTTTCAGGTTCAGCCATGTACCTGTTAAGACTAAAACCATCGAACAAATGAGTCATCAAATGTGCAATCTCATCAAATTTAGCTTCTTAAGCTTTGGCTGGTATTTTTAACAAGTGTGGCATTTCTCACCGGTAATTGCTTTTTGTTTCTTTTCTTTGTATAGATTATAGACTTCATAGCAAATGTATTGCTGCATCTTTAATCTTGCAAGTCACTCGGATACCTCACTGAGTACACTGGAAATGCTTATAATTAGAAAGGATAAAAATAAGTGTAACTGTGTAATGCCGTGCACTATTTCTAGCAAAAACCTTTCTGTTTACTAAGATCCACTTTTACTAGCTGCTACTTAGGACTTCCTTACGTGCTGTGTAAGTGTGTGAGGGGAGGAGAATGTTATATTAACAAAATAATTTGATGATAAACTAGATTCTATTTTCCAGAAATAAGCTAATTCTTAACATTTAATAGTGATTAAAATATCCCTTTGAATCTGTATGGAGCGCCAATATGTATGTATGAGGTTTCATTATTACTATAGGCTTGCAAAGGCTGTGGCAGTGTATTTTATTAGATAAGAATAAAGAGTGTCAGTGGAAATAAGACCTATCACATTATACAAAATCTCGTTCCCAAGACAAGCACTTGTGTCTGTCCTGATGATGGTGTTGCTGTATTTGTTTTCCAATTACATCTTGAGTGAACTCAATAGAGCACAAGGCATGATGGGAGAAATTGCCTTTCACTGCAATTACTGTTTATGGTCTGCCCAGAAATAGGTGAAGAAACATTCTTGCTTACCATGCTTTCTTGATTTCTGAGTACATTCCTTAGTACTTGTGCCAAAACGTGAACCTGCAGCAAAAGGAGCCACGTAGCAGAGCTCTCCCAGGTTCGGTCCTGTTTCTCACTTGCGCACACAACCATCACACCAGAGAAGAGGATTGATTTCTCCAACCAATTATGCTTAAACATGCTAAGCTTGTTATTGAGCTACGTTGTTGTTATGTAGAACACTGTGCTTATGTGGTGCCGTGCTTTCCACCGACACTAACTGTGAAATGAGTCCTTGCTGTCTTCACAACGCACAGATGGTGACAGCCTAGCTCCGAGTAACACACGTAGGGAAGCAGTGTGTGATAACTCTTCACGTAGCATATTGTTTGGGTAATTATGGCGGTGCGTGTCTCACTGTAGTACTTGTCAAACAGAATTAGTATTTTAAGGGCTCATAAATTTGTTATAATATCAAATTTCACTGAGACTTTTCTGTGCATGTGATGTCTTCAGAAATAACAATCTGTTTTGAATTGGAAAACAAACGTTCAATTTTTCCCTTCTGGGCAGAAATATAAAGAGCAGTTTTGTTTGAGAATACTCTCAGTTATTTCTTTAATATTATGACAATTAAGCTTTTTCTCAGGGTTATGGAGTGTCTAGTATAATTATAGAGCCTTCTATTCCATTTTTTCAGTTTTATTTAACCACTTTATTGCGATCAGCATTGTTGGCCTGTTATGGCATGTTATACATGGACCGTTTGTATACATGTTTATCTTGTTTAGGTGTGCAGACGGGCCTTCAGTTCATAGCAGTTTCCAGCATTCCCTAGGTGTACTACATTGTGTTGGTATCACCTTGTGGTACACAACAACCCAGCTGCTGAATAACAGTGTTTCTGCAGCTCTGATTTCACATGCTCCACCAATCTGGAGCTGAGTTCCTGTTGAATCTCTACCCATGGTTCACTGTGGTCTGCTCCTCCAGAGCCTGCTATTATCCCCACTGTGCTCTGAGGAATGTGAGGCTCCTATAATATTCCTTGAATATTCCTGGAGTCTGGAGGGGTTATCATAGCATTTAGAGAAATAAACCCTTCCTGGATTAATCTCAATCTACTCTACTCTTCCGGAGCAACAGTTTGTGACTTAGTGACGTTTCTTCCCATTTAGTCTGTCCTTCTCCTTGGGCTCTCCTTGACAAAAGTAAAGTGTACACAGAAAGAAAAAAACTTTGGGGAATTCTGCCTCAAAGGACAGAGCACCTTCCCTGCAGCTGGAAAAGGATGGACAAAACAAAGGGTCTAAGTCATCAGATCCAGAGCGAGAGGAGTTTCCCTCAATCCCTGCAGCCACTTCTTAGTTAATACCATATGCTTTTTAGCAACAGAAACCACTGCAAGAGTAACACCAGCCTGAGCACGTGCACTGTTGTCTTCTCTGTCTTGTTGAAGTGAACATTTGGAAGGAGAAACAAAGCCATGGTGGTTGCACCTAGATTTTTACCTCCAATTTGCAGTATGTTGATGCCTGTGGCAAGCTGGGAAATATTTTTTTTAAATACATACTCTGATGTGTTAAATTAGGAGGTGCACTTAAAATACAGCCCTGTGGTGCTGGCCATTGCCACAGATGTAACTACATTAAAAGGCTGTGCTAATAAAGGAAATATCACTTTTCCTCACGCAGGACATTAACCCTGCATTGCTCAGACAAATAAAGCCGTAAATTAAGGTGTAATTTTAGTTATAACAAGAAACCTACCTTAGCCTGAGGAAGAAAAATCTGCTTGAGACGTGATCACAGTATCTGCCTTGGACAACTGAGGTTGAAGTTACAGCCCATCGTAATGTCCAGCCTTGTAGCACTCCCCATTGCCGCAGGCACACCAGGGTGCTCTTGCCTTGCGGTATCAAGTGCTACAAGACCCACAGCTCCAAAGGGACCCTGTGCTTTGTCATCCTTTTCCTGCTGCAGCTGCTGTTTTAGGCAATCTTTTGCAGTGTTTCTCTGTTGCTGGCAGAAATCTGAGTCAAGATATATGTTGTGGCTATACTCCACAGCAGCCTCCTAATCCGGTAAAAGTGACAGCATACTTAACAGTTTTCCAGACATTAATTCATATGTCATGCTTTTTTTTTTCATGAGTGTGAATTAGGATGATGTTTTCAATGCCAGGATGACAATTTGGCATCCTTGATATGATTTGCATTATTGAAACAAGGGAAGGCAGAGCCTGCCTGTTTAGATCAAGAGAACACTTAAGAGGATACTTAACTGTTTTTCCAAAGTCATCATTAGGCTCAATTAGTATGTTAAGTGGTTTGAGATTTTTAGGTGAGTAGTATGTTATTTACCTACTATTACTGTTTATATTACCATTTATATGGTAATAGAGAGGAGAGCTGATCTTGTGGTTGAAGCAGAAGCTGCAGAATCAGCAGACGTGGCTCCATGTCACAACTCTGCCAAAGATTTTTTTTTTTTTTTTGTGACAAGTCATTTAATCTCAGTGTCTCAGTTCTCCAGCTATAAAATGGGAATAATAATGGTGCCTTGTTCCCAGCTTTTGCTTGTCTTATTATTGATGACTGCATTCTCTTTGGGGGTTAGACTTTCCCTTGCTTAAAGGCTTAACACAAAGAGATCCTAATCTCAGCTACTTTAATACAAATAACATCTACAAAAAATAGCACTATTACTACCTGGGCATCAGCATGACTTGTGACATCAATATCATGCTGACAAGCTCCTTACCTCTCAGGATTTGCTTTGCCCATCTCTGCTCCTAATCCTAATGCATTCAGTCCTGCTGGTGTGGAAAAACATCTTCATGGTTAATACTCTTCCCTCATGAAAGGAACATTACTCTGGTTTTCTGCCTATCTCTGCTTGTCAGACGAGCTGCTGGCATTATATCCTGCGTACATCATTGCTTTATTGTTATGCTCAAGGAAACCTTTAGTCAATCCTAGAATTTATTTCTCCAACGTGTCCAGTTTCAGAGGTTTGCTTCTTTTGAAAAGTGCAACCGCCTCTTCTCACTTTTAACCGTTTGCCGCAACGCTTTTGATTAATGCAGCGTAATACTAGCAGCATAATGCTACCAGCCTCTTCTTCTGCCCTTTCACTAGTCATCTTTGATAGGTTTACACAGGCCTTTCCTCTAACAGCAGAATGAAAATAGCAAAAATATCAGCATTGAGCTTATTTTTTTCAGGGCAGAGTTCCTGAAGCTCTTGCAGTTGAGAAGACTGCAAGATCTTTCCTGGAGGTTCTTGAGGATCATGTGCCCTACAATCAGCCTCACAAATGCCACCACCATCTCCAGGTGACTGGGCACCAGGAGTGCAGCCAGGCCTCTGAATATTTCCCATGGTTACAGACCTGCTCTTACTTCTGGACTAGAGACATGCAGGATTTCAGAAAGGTCTCTCTGGTCTACAACATCCTCTATAGGCAATGTGTATCCTGCCCTAATACAGTGACACAAACTGTAGTAATCTCCTCTAGTAACAGGATAGTTCTCTGCTATAATCCTCCTCAGCAAGAGAATGAAACGCGTTTATTCAGGAATGGATTTGGCCAGCAAGGCTAATGCACTAAATGACAGTGAAGTCCACCTACCAGAACACGTATTATAAAGTCTTAAAAGATCTGAAATAATAGAAATGAAAGCTACCATTAAATAAAATTTAAGGCCAGGTTAAATGCTTTTATGATGGGTAGAAGTATCATAAATTAAAGTATTTCATAGTGTTTATTACAGTTTCAGCCAAAGGAAATAATAAATGCAATGACTGGCTGATTAAAAAATATCCTATTATTGGCTAAATTATTAGTGGGCAGTGACCCTAATTAACAGGGTAATAAACCTGAAGATTTGCTTATGATGCAGCTGTTGAGACACCATATGCTTCAGGTAGAGTTTGCCCTGAAAATGAGAAGGACCCCAAGGTTCCTGGAAGAAACAAACCAAACAAAAAATTGGTTGATGGGAGTCCCTGGGTTACTGGAACTGACACTGCATTGTAGGTTGCAGACCATAATTGTCCTGTAAATTTATGGCTTGGGTAATAAGAAAGGGCTACAACATAGTTCTCACATAACGCATCAAGCAAATGTGGAGGTCAGATAACAAAGTTCCTATCCAAGCATAGGCTCACTTGCTGTTTTGGAAATCAGACTGATTTCTCCTATTTTCTTCATTCCACCTTGCAAATAAGCCTACAGGTAAACCTGAGGTCTTTATTGTTGCCTTGATAAAATATCTTTGAAGAAGAGGGGAAGAAACAACTGCAATAACACAATTCAGTGGATCTGATCTGCTTTGCACCCAGTCTCCCCCTTTTTGGGATATCTTCTTTGCAATGTCCCTTTTTCCTGTCCTTTATTTGCGAGGTCTTTCTTTTTAGTTCATAATCTGATCTAGGTGATCGTTACATGATTTGTGCAGTGCCTAGAACAACTGGACCCTATCCTAATTAATGCCTCCTTCAGGTTTTTTTCGGCAACTCATCCTGAAAAACCCGGAGGAATCTTGTTTCCCTGCTTCTCTGATAAGCTATAACTGTACATTCTGGGAACTTTAGAAGAGTCCAGAAGTGGTGTCGGAATTTGTTGACGCATTATATCTTTAGAAATAATGGCAAACTTTAAAATTAATTATTTGTGCAAGTTTACAGGTTCAAGTAAGGGATGATTAATCATGCTTAGATGTCCAACTATCTGATTTGCATGTTTAATCTGGTCATCAGATGTCTAAAGGCTATAAAGTGCTCCTGTACTTACTCTGGGTACAAAACTGATGAATAAAATTAAGGTCATTTTCCAACATCAGGCCTAATTATGTGCAGGGTGGCCTTCAGGCAGCAAAACTAATCTTGTGCATTCAGTGGGGCAAAATGAAGAGCACCAAACCAGAGGGCCATCTCACCGCTTAAATGATTTGTTTCACCACAAAAGAATGTACAAATAAGAAATTCCCCAGTTCTCTTTGTCTTCTCAGCTGCTCAGGGAAAAAAAAACAGTTATCAGACAAGTCTGCTGTATGGATATCTATATGTTTTTAATTTTTTTAGCCATTTTGTTGTTTGGAATTTTTCCTGCTTGAAAATCATGGGGAAAAATAAAGACCTTTTAATTTGTGCACTGTCTGTAGTTAGGGATGGAGCCATCCCTCGCATCTCTAGGGCCTGAACCAAATTCCACTGATGCTTTTGGGAGTTCCCTGACTGCTTTTGAGTGGTTTTGGAATAAGCTATCAGTGTCCTAAAAGTGGCACAAAATTCCTGAGCCAAAAGTCAGACTTGGGGATTGAAATCTACAATTTTACTGTTGTTCACAAATGTATTGATAAATGTAGAGGTTTTTAAGGCAAACTCTTTGGAATATGGGTGATGCTGTAAAGTAATCACATGGTGATTTTCCACACAAGCATACCCTATCAAAGAACGTCAAAGGCAAACCCATATTTTCATTGTACCCTTTCCTTGGCAAAAATCCCTGCTTCCCATAATGCCATCTGACATCACTTGTCCTGTGAAATTTTTACTGCTACTGTGATTATTCAAAGGATTTGTCATAAAATATACATGAATTATGGTCAGCAGTCACCTTTGGTATTCGGGGCTGTGATCAAACACGAAGGCTGTATGTAACAGATTTTATTGGTTTCAGGGCCTTGCATACGAGGAGGGGTATACCTGCTGCATCCTCCATTAACAACTCGGACATGATGGAATCTTGTACTGGTTTTCCCACACCTGGTAGCTAAGGCTCTCCTTCCTGCTAAAAATTAGAGGCAACAGAGCATCTTCTCCATCACATGCGTGCATATGCGTATGTACGTATAATAATGTTTGCAAAGCTTTCATGCACTTCCTCTCTCTGCTACCTCCTTCCCCAGTGATTCAGTCACTTCATATTGTAATACTTTGTTGACTATTGATTTTTGGTTAAGGTTGGAGCCCAGTACAACTGTATGAGCATTCGTTGGCTTTAATTTGATGTTATGCTGCTGCCTTCCATTCCATATTGACAGGCATCCTCTTATTTTCAGATTGGTGTCCATTCACTGATGAACACGCACTAGGGGGATCATGACCTTTTCTCTTATCTGGACAGCTCTTGGCTTCATGAACATTTTTTGCTGCAGGGTGTTATTAACAACAGGGTGATAGAACAAAGAAATGAAGCAATGGGAAGCACATCAATGTATGAAATTTGCTTTATTAGGATTCCCCTGAGGCCAGAGCAGTCCCTAATTACAGAGGTGTTACATCCCTTCTTGGAATAACAAACTATATTTTTAGCAGTAATGAGAGCATGATTTTGAAATCACTGTGTGGTCATCCTCCCACTGTACAGATGCTTCTTAATTCACATTTTCCCAGATACTGATTTTGAGAGAAACATACGACAAAAGAAAAGCAAAGTATCTGTGAAACTACCTACTACCGATTGAACAAAGCATCACATTTCAATATATGTATTTTGAATTTTAAGCTTTCCTGCCATTCTATTTCACTATATAGGAATGCGCTGTGATTTGTAAAATAATCCAGCTTGTTAATACACTTATGCAGAGAAAAGGCCACAATGCATTAGTGAGTCAATCTCTTGTAGTATCTGGATACTCTGTTTAGATAAATACTGGGAAGTATTTTTGCTTATAGAAATCTCGTCTGAGCATGCCTGGGAGATGAGCTGGCATACTGAATTTCCAAGAACAGGCCTTGGTTGATAATTCCCAGCTTCTTCATTCCATCTTGATGTGAATTGTTTCCAGAATATACTGTTTTAATCTTTTTTTGGTCCTCCTGCTCCCAAACTTCTGAGACAGACCAAAGGTAAAATGAAAAGCAGTCAAAATATGTTTATTCTGCATACAGATGCTTATTATAACCCATACAACTCTTAAAAATAGCGTGAGCTCATCTTAGCCTGCAGAAGCTGGACCTGCTTCCAAGACAGGAGACTAAGAGGCCCCATTGCAAAATGCGTAACCTGCTGATTGCCCAAGTGGCCCTTATGCTGCAGCCACAGTTTCTGACCTAGCATGTCAGATGTGCCTGGCAGATGTGTATATCTGGCCTTTCTCAAGACTCTTCATTTACAGGTCTAAAAACAAATGCAAGCAATCAAAAACAAATTTAAAAAAAAAAACACCCAGAACACAGGAGCCAACGTTAGCAATTCAACTACGTGAGTACTCCTTGAAGCTTTCGAGTGGCACTTCTCTCCCTCAGGTCCTGCTTTGACCCTTCCTTCTTTCTTTGTGTTAGGCAGCACCATGTGTAACAGAGACACGCCACTGAAAATGGGGGCAGTGGCTTTTAATGGAAATGGGCTGTGACCAGCCTTATCCTCGATGGAGTATGGAGCAGCTTCACACGGATGTATCCCATTGCCCTCTGTTGAGCTGATCCAGCGCTACTCTTCCTGTATGAAACTACTTTGGTGAAAGCGATTCTTGTTCAGAGCAGGGCCTTGTGGGCCTGACTTCAGGGCTAGATGGGCACAATATGTGGTAAAATGACAGCTTTAGTTTAACCTGATTTTAGAGATATTTCTTTATCAAAAATTAGAAAAATCTGGCAAGGACCTTTTCTTCAGTACATAAAGATTTACTGAAATATTCAATTTACCTGCCACTCTCTCTCATTTGCTGTTAATTAAGAAAACCCAACCAACCCTTGAATTGATGAAATGTTTTATAAGTGTTCCTAACTGTGTTTTAAGTTGAGGCTTATACTGTGTTGTCTTCAGCCCATAAATGCTTTTTCTCAGTAATAAACAGATCGTAAAGGGTGGAAGTGCTCCCACGTGTTTCAAAACTTTGACAGCAATGCTAGTCACTGCTTTGTAAAAATAATCAAGCAGTTGTCTGGCCAGAGGAGAGGAGGGAATAATTTTTGGAATTTGATAAGTAGGATCCTCAGTTGGGTTAGGGGACAGGAATTCTTCTGCCTGGCTTAATGTATGCTTATTTATACAAGAGAAAAAAGTTTTGAAAGGTAAGATCATAATGACCTCACTTCAAAAGGCCCTGCAAAGAACAGGGTGAGTTGCTCTCCTGGGAAGTGAGAAGGACAAGTCCTTGTCCTTGCCCTGGAGCAGCCCCAGGGACTGGTCCTAGGACTCTACCCTGTGCTGCTGCCTTCACCAACCTCTCCAGGGAGCTGCCTCTCTCTCACCATTGCACCTTCCTCATGCTTAGAACAGGTTTCATTTTTCATTCCATGGCATTTTGAACAAAAAGTACTTCAGAAAAAAAGTTTTGCTCAGCCTGAAATTTTTGAAAATGGGAGAAAAAGATGCAATATAAAAAGAATCTTGGTGGTGTTTTTGTTAGATGATTCACCTTGCCCAGAGTGTCAGAGAGGGATTCACATATACAAGCATTGCTCTGTGTTCATTATCCTTTTAAGACCCTGGTATTTTTTCATATGTGCTGTGTATTTCACCACTCAGGATTGCATTACAGGCATTTCCCTCTCTCTGGCAATAATTTGGTCAGCCAAATACAAATCAAAGGAAACACTTAAGTGGCTCGTTCCCTTTCAAAAGAAAAATTATACCAATAAAAATATTTGGTTTTAGCCCTCTTCTGCCCCAGAAGCTCCTTTTAGTCTCTTTTGCCTTTCCCCAGATAGTTGTTTATTCGATATTAAGCTCCCCTTTCCCAGAAGACAGAAGCATCCACATTCACTCTTCACCGGCAGCGTTGTGATTCAGTAATGAGGATGAAATGCTTTCAGGATCCTGTGCTCATTGAGAGGCTGAAGCCAACCAATCTACTTGGTAAGAAGATGACTTTGTTCAGCCAAGAAATATCTCTTTACTGGGCTCCTAAAGCCCACCCTAACTACTAGAGAGAACGCTAATTGAAAGACGAGGGCGTAATTGCACCAGACAAGTAATTTTTATTGAGTAATTTTTCAGTGTTAGGTACGCAGAAATAGCAGAGTCTCCTGTTAGCATTAAGGAAAGACGCAAAGCTGAATCCCAGAACCTGATAATGAAAGTTTTCCTCTTTATTGTAACAGCTAAAACACATGAAATACCTTTGCAGTTAAATTACAATTAAATGCTTTCTTTTTTTTAGATGACTGACAGATCTACAGAGCATTTTTTCCTTCAAATAGGTATCTTTGTGCTCTGTGTACCTGTGAACACAGCATTCACTGGCATCCTTCAAAGTAGGGAGAGAAAACCACACACACTCATGTGCTGAAAAAGAGCCTTAGGTGGCTGATCTTTCAGGTAAAAGAAGTGGTTCTGGCACTAAAAGGGAAGGAGGCAGAGGATGTACAGCATCTTCTGTTGTAGTGTGCCTGTATTGTGTCATGAAAGGAAAATGGAGAAAGCAAGGGAAAGATAGCAACGCTTCACGGTCAGGTGGTTCTCTCTGTTTTACAGGGATAGTCCAACTTATAAGCAAAATCTGAAGGCCCCTGTTTTTAAAACCATTTGGTAGCAAGATTATATTGGAGCCTAGGTTATGCTCAAATCTATAACCTATTTTACTGTAATGCAGTACAGCTTGTTAAAGCAACAATGTCTAAGATGGTGGGCTCAAAATTTGATCTTAAAATGCCATAGGACATTTACATTTTCTCCTAATAACTGCATAAACATGGGCAATTTCCACTTTCTAATGTAATAATTAACTCAAACATCAGGAGTATATTTAACTTGGAGGGCTCAGGTCTGTCTTTGATGAAGCAGAAGGCCTCGTAAACACAGGAGAGACCTGTTTAGGCAGCGGGCACTCGGCGAAGGGAAAGAGCTGAAATGAATATGTCGTCCTTTTCTGAGTGCTGGCAGTGTGTGCAGCGGTGGACCTGGGCGCATGAGGAGGTGTGATTTCTTTCCCAAGGAGTTCATCATTTAAATAGGCAGAGGAGACCAGGCAGGAATCTTCTTGGAACCTGTCTGCAATAGCATCATGGGGCAGCAGGGCTTCTGGAGTACGGAAGTGCTGTGATAAGCAGCAGGATCCCCACCTGGCTGGGTCCCACTGGCAGAGTATGCCAAGTGAAATCACCACCCCAGGTGGCACTCACCCCTGGAAGAAAGGTGTATCAGCTTTTCATGAAGTGTAGTGTCACTTTGTGCTACTGAAGAAGGAACAGAAACATGTTTATTCTATAGACATTACGCAAGCTGTTTCAGCAGGGAGGACGAAATTGCCAGAATAAGAATTTGGTCAGATCACCCGAAGTAACGTTCCTCCTCTGTCAAAAATAGCCACAGGAACTATAATGAGTACCGCTGGCAGAGGGACTAAAAATAGCAGCAAGCCCACTAACATTATATTGAAATATTGGCTCAGCACTGATTAACTCTCTCTGCTTCTTACCACCGAGTATTGAGCCGTTGCTGCTCTAGTGTCTTCCTCGGCCTCACAGCAATATCGAGTGTGTCTTGCTAAAATGAAAAACTTTGCTTTGGGTAGCTAAAAAATAATTTATTTTCTATGCAAGAAAACACGTACAAAAATGAAACGTTGCAGAATTTCAGATGGGGGGCAGGGGAAAATCCCCCCTCGCCCTCCTGACAGAGTGATGCTGGGAATCATTCCTGTGACTGCTGAACATCTCAGTGCCTGGTGTGGTTAGTCAAAGCTGTGAGAGCTCAGCATCTTGCAAGGCTGGACTTGTCTTGAAGGACCAGGGATGAAGGGGAAATAGGCTTCTGCAGCAACTGTCTTGTCATCTTATAAACAGCCTTAAAGCTGTTTTTCCACTCAAAATGGGCAAGAGAGAGATCTTCTGTACTTACCTGAGTGTGGTTATGGATAGCTGCTTTAGCTTGATACGGAGCAAAGTGGAGTAAGAAGAGGTACTATGTGTTATTTTTAAACCATGGCCAAATGAAATTGCTGGTGCGATCAGTTTAGCTGTAACATGAATAAAAAAGAAATTAAATTGGTCCAGTATTTAGTATTGACAAAACCAAGAATCTCTTGGTGCCAGATGCACACAGACAATATCTGGCTTTCAGGGAACACTTTCACTTTTTTTATCCTGTGTTGTCACATTACAGTGAAATGCATGGGATGCTTGGAAACTGTGGAAGATTCACTGTATCCCAATTAAAAAGAGATCTTCAAGAGCATTATTATTCTTGGAGTTCCTGAAACTGCCTAGTGCTGGGACTGTTGCAAGGATGGTTTGTGATGAACGGAGGCAATCCCAAAAGCGTCTGTTCATTATAGACCAAGGATGTTCACTGCTTTAGGGGAGGGAGGGGTTGCTGGTTTATTCTGTGCATGTTGTTTTCAGCTCGAACCATGTAAAGGTTTTGTAATAGTCTGAGTGCAGTTTGCATTCGTTTTGACTTCCATTACAAATAGCAAACTTCCACAAGGACCAAGAACTAGTGAACATGAACCTGGGGTCAGTGACACGTGACCAGAGGATGAGAGCATTTGTGATGCTGGGAGAGGAGAAAAAAGTTAAAGCTAACTCAGTAGTATCTAAGCCAAAAACTTCCTGCTGAAGTCCGAGATAAAGGCATTCGTGTAAATTGGCAGTGATCTTACACCATCGTGAGGGTGGCCAAAAAATGTTTGTGGTGATGCAGAATTCTAGAAGTGCCTGAAACAGGGCCCCGTTATTTTTCTTTGGCTCGCGAGTTGAACCCCTCAGTTTGCTAGCCACCTGCTACAGGATTCTAAATCCTTCCAGACTCTGTTGGCATCAGAGAAACTCAAGGACAGTCAACGCTCTCAGGGCATATTTTTTTCAAAGCACTCAGCACTGAACTAAATGGTTGCCAGGCTGGCTAATATTTCGTATCTTGGAAAAAATCTATCTGCAGCTACAAGTTATAAATATCAACTATTTTGTATCAATTACTGAAAGCAGAGGACTTTTCCACATATTCAGCAGAGACCCATGCTATGGGCAGGGGTGCTGAGGCCCAGGAGCTCTCAACCAGGGAGAGAGGTCAGGAGCCTGCCTCACACATACAGCAACCCCTTCTCTTTCCATCTTCACAGAGGTACTTGGCAAAATTAGACTGCTGTGGTCAAAGCAGCACAGACAGCATCCTTTGAAATCAGTATTGCAAACACCATTTTAAAGCTTATTTTCAAAACTCGATGCTATGTTTTAATGACAAGCTTTGAAACTTAGCCGTGGCAAAGCTTGGAGGGTTTTGGGGACAATAAATCACGTAAAATACACTACACTCCAATAAAACTCAAGTATCCATTCAAAATATCCTATCTGTTTTCCCAGCATTGAATTAATCACTCCCATCACTTATTCTACATCAGCTGTTTGATAGTCTTAATTTTGCTTTACCACTAGTTCCACGTGCAAGTTGTGGCCGTGAGCAAGGGATAGCACAATTGGTCCTGGTCTGTGTGCATGGTTATGTTTATGTACACAGTGATATCTACAACTCCTTATCAGAACTGAGATCAGCAGAGGAAGCGATACAAAGGTGCACAAATAGATTGATGCTGTGCTGCAAAGGATTTTTTTTTTTTTTTTTTTTTTTTGCGACTGTGAGGTGCTTGCAGCTTGTTCCTCTGTGGAAATGGCTGCAAAATTGCTACTTTTGAACCAAGTGATTAAATACCAGGTTTGAGGTCTGACATTCATGTGACATCTGTAACGTTTTGTTGAGCTCGACTGAAACTGTTGAAGTTCTTTACTGCACTGTGTTTTACAGAGAAAATCTGTAACAAAACATGCTACCTAGGGCTTCCCCTGCATTTGTCCTGCATCTGTTAAACCTCGCTGAAGAAGTCCGCTGACACGGCTGTAAAACAAAATTAAATACAAGCATACGAGGGTTAAAAGTAAAACACTCCCTAATATCTCAGGTAATTTACACGTTAAAGAGCACTGTGGAATGAATTACGATGTCATGTCAGAAGCCATGCTTCAACCCCAAATCTGCCAATCATTATAAAGCTGAGTTTGTTGGGCCTTAGATACAGGGACCCAGCCAACTGCCTCAGGCAACATCCATACTTATTAGACAACATGGACCCCAGGGAGCTTTTCAGAGCGTGGCCCTCACCACCTGGCTAAAGCAGAGAGTAATGAAAGGCAGCAGTACAACAAAGCACTAAGTAACTACAGCCCTGGCTGCAGAGCATGAAGCCAGTGCCTACTGGGGCAAGTAGACTCAATCCCAGGGGATAGACAGACGGACATGTTAGATTTGTTTTTCATGTCCTCTATTTTTAGCGCTTTTGTCAGAAGATATTCCAAAATCTTTTTAACATCCTTGTTTCATACAGTGGTGAGCCTGTGGTCTTTGCTTGACTTTGCAATTCCTGCAAAGAAGCAGCAGTTTCCCTTTAGCTGGATGGATCTTCTCAGGGGCTTGTTATTGCTTTGTGATTTGGACATGGGCAGATGTAGGGTTGGATTATTGATCCGCCAGCGTTTTCTCCTGCTGCGTTGGGTATCAAAGCCTAGAGGGAGCCATCTACGCAGGCTGTGCTCCAAGGAGGAGGAGAGCTTTCAGCAGGATGAAGCATAATGACAGAGCTGAGATTTTTCTGAACGTTTTCTTTGCTCTTTTAGTAGAGTCAAGTGTGAATATTTTCAAGAAGAAATGCCTGCTTGATGCAATTTTTTTAGATAATTCTATACTCTGCTCAGACAAGGGATTGGAAATAAATCAGAAAAGCAACTTTAAAAGCTGAAAGAAATATTTAAAATTGTCACCCATGTCATAGGCAACAGGGATGCATTCTTTCTATGACTTTATTCATTGTAGTGTAGGGTGCAATAATATTTACAGATTTTTCTATCCTGGTTAAAGCAGTTGGTCAGTACACTCTACCTTTATTTTTCAACCTGGTTTATTATAAAATGACTACCTATAAATCCTTCAGAGTGGAGGACTTAAAGGTAAAGGCTAGTACAAAGTCATGTTTCAGTAGTTCAGACAGGGAAATCAAGTAAATTTTATTTTCTATTCAGAGCAGGCTGAGGAAGAGGAGCATCCATAAGGCAGGAAGATACCATGCTGAGCACAGGGGCTGTCAGTTCTGCTTCCTTTAACAGATCACCTTAGATTTTCCATTCTCTTTTGAAATGCTGTGGAAAGCTCTTGCTCCATCTCTGTATGGTTTTTACACGGAGGTATTTATAAAAATCCAAATCCAGTGAACTGTTTGTTTATCTGTTATCAGATTTTAGCCGCAAGGTATATTCAAAGCACTGCTGGATTTAATCTTGGAGAGAGTGTGAAAATAACAATGATTACTTAAAACACTTATTTCCACATTTAGCCATATCTATATGTATTTTTAAAGGGCTTATCAACAAGGGAGTGAGTAACCAGGGATAGTTAACACTTCCTAGCTGCTTTTTAAACCTTCCCATTGCTGTTCATCGGCTTTTCAGAAGCAGAAAGAGCATGAGCAGGATAGTGCATGTGTGTCTGTGTGTGTGTGAGAACAATTCTATAAAAGATTATCTTGCACACAAAGCGAATGGCCCTGCCCCCATTGTGAAGGCAAAGATTCCCCCGAGATTAGGCGAGAAGGAATTGCTTGTGGTCAGCAGAGGCGGAGAACAATAGAGCCCAAAATGGGCAGCAGCAGCCGCAGTCGCTGAGGTGGGTGGGAGACTGGCCAAATGGCCATTGCAGGCTACATGGCATTGTCAGTGACACTAGAAATGGCTAAAAGGTCTCAAATTAGCAATTGTTATGATTAGCAGGTGGTTTGAGAGATAGGAGGTCTAGGGAAGTGATTGGTGGCTTAGACATCACGTGCTATTTGGCCTGAAACACTCTTCACTTGCTCATTAACAGAGAATTATTAAATTACTTAAAGGAAAACAATTCTAACAAAATATAGAGGACTATAGAAATCAATTCTTTAAAGGGGATGTGACTTTTTAGAAAATTATTACAATTCCTGCAGATTGTGTTTTTGTGAAGGAATTCTGTCAGAAAATCCAGCAGGGAAACCAATGTTATTCATCAATACTTCATCTGACTAGGAAAAGCTGAAAAAATTACTCTGTAACATATGCATTCCTCTCATAAATAACTCATGTATTTAGATTATGAATCTCCTCTTAAGAGAGGTCCAAAGACACAAGATTCAAAACCAGATTTATAAGAATCAAAGCTCAGAAGTGTTTTGATCCAGAGATTGGTTCAGTTTAAGCCACTAGACTAGGGAAGATCACATAAACAAAATGTGAATTCCCTTCTATTTCTTGACTTTGAAAATAAATTCAAGGATGTCAGGGCCATATTATCACTGGCTCTTTTAAAAGCTAGGACTGGATTCTCCAATTTCATGGATGTGCAGATACCAATACTCTCCTGAGGACTGACTCTGTTCCAGACCCAAAATCTGGAGCACAGCAAGTCCAGAGACGCTCTGGGAACAATATCCACTTACACATTAACAGTCTGCTCTTCTCTTTCTTAAGACTTATCCTACCTACTCCTGTTCTCACAACAGAGAGTCATGACTTGTACCCAGCTTCAATGTCATGAGCACTCGCTGAGCCATCTGCAGAATCCTGTCCTGGACGTTCTAGGGGAGTTAATTTTGCCAAAACATCTCTAATGAGGGACACAGACCAAAAGTAAATTTTGCTATAGTATTTTATGTTAAATTGGGATTTTGCTGCTCCTGAAATGTTGCAGAACATACTAAGCTGACTGCATTAGTGCTGGGCTATATCACTGCCACTTATTGCATGTGCTGCAGGCCACTGGACAACTACAAAATCTTTTTTGTGTTTGCCGGAACTGATTTTAAAAGTATACTCTGAAAGCAAAAACTTCAGTGTCCTCTCCCTAATTCCAAGGAACCTGACAGTAATTGGGCTGGCATTATCTCAAGATAGAAATGAGACTAACAACCATTACTGGTGGCTGTTTTGGAAAATATCAGCCCTGCTACCAGAGCACACGCTCTGCTCCCGGCTCCTTCTGGATATGACCAGCAGGAGTGTGAGAACAGCTCTGTGGCACACACACAAAAGTGAGAAAAAGGGTGATAGCCCAAGGAGATGGTCCTTTAAGTTTTAGAATACTTGTGTAAAATAGAAACACAATTTCATGAGATGATGGTTTCCCTGACCTTGCAACAGGGGAAAAAACCCCAACCAATCCATAGTCTCTGTTTGAATCTGCAGGCATATGGCATTTCAATAGCTCTTCAGCTGCCATCACAGGGGGCTGGATTCAGGGTAGCTGAGACCTGATTACAGACACAGCTTAGGACAGCTGGGGTCCTGAAGTTGGCACTCAGGCATCTAAAATTTGGTGGGATTAATCTGCAAAGGGAAAGATTTCCAGGGAGAGGAGATAAGGAGAGTTTGGCAAGGGAAGGTTTGGTTCCAGGCTCATTGAATAAACATAAATAAACATTTGATCCAGGCTCATTGAATAAGTTGAATAAGCAGTCCAGCTGCCTGCGCCACAGAAAGTAAATGGAATGGGTTAAAAATTGAGAAAATAAACAATGTGAAGGAGGATGACGAAATGCCTGCTTTTACCGTCTTTGTCCTCATAATTATATCTTTACCAACATAAACATTGCAAAAGTATTTGTATATGGTTTATAAAGTTATGATATAGATATTATAATTGTGAAGGTTTTTAAAAATATCTTACAATTAAATATTACAGAATTTGCAGCAACCCTACCGTTAAAGATAGTGTTTCCTATACATGCCTTTTGGTGAAGCCACCATGACAAACCCTTTGTTTTACATGCAGTGAAGCCAGAGATGTTATTTCTCACAAATGAGATCATTTCCAACTCAGAATGATATGTGCATAATCATATATATTCTAAATAAAATCTTGTCAAAAACCTGCAATCTTCCCGTCTTTCTGTCATGTAATTTATACTTGCAGCTTGAAGACAGAAAATTACACTGCAGGTGCATGTCTGGATATTTTTTCTTTTGCTGAGAAGTTGGGAGTGAAGGTATCTAGATTTATACCTATAAATGAAGGGCAAGAACAGGAAATCCAAGGCAAGTAAAGTCAAAAAAGCCACCATGCCTTTCATACATTTGAAATAATATACTATAAAACAAAGCGGTAATCAAATACTATTAATAAAATCTTTTATGTCAAATGATTTTTTTTCCTTGCTGTTCATTTCTGAAATAATTGTTCTAGCTTCTGTTTTATTTTCACTTCCAGAAAAAAATACTGTAATAGTTGTAGTATATCTACATGCAATTTTTTTCTTATTTCTTTCTGCTGAATACCAGGAAGCACTATCACAGAATTCCAGTACATGCTCCTGTTTCCTTTCCAATTGGGGTAGCCCCAGAATATCTATCTGCCTCCACTGCTGTACCATAACCACCCAGGTGTCCTCAGGTGCAAAGCTGAGAACTTGGGCTTCTTCCTGATCCTCCACTTTTCCTTCTTGTTGCTTAGTTGCTTGTTTTGTCAATGTATGTACTGAACATAGAAAAGCTTTCAGTAATTTTTTCAAGCTGTTGTAATTTAAATGTAGTTTGTGTGTTGTACCACACCAGAGACAATTGATAATGAGGAATGAGTCAGAGGCTTCCTTGTTGTTGTTACACTTCTCTAAGTCAGATGAAGTGCAGCAAAATCCCTCAGCTTGATTTAAAATATAGGTATTCTGATGGTCGTTCATGGGAAGAGAAGGGGAAAAAGAAATAAATTAAAAAAAAAAAAAAACCACACCTGTGGAGTTTCCCCCCCACCCTGCATTCGTAAAAGTTTCCAAACTTTGCAAAAACCAAGCTATCTACAATACTTACCTTTTCTTATGTGGTGAAAGAGAGCAAACCTGGGAGATGATACCAAGGGCACTCAGGCTGCACAGTGTGAATGAGAAAGATGCCTCAGTGACACGGAAAATGGTGCTTTAAACTCTTTTCTCTGGGTTTAGTTGGGCACTTTTCTTCTGTTTCTCTATTTCATCGTTTTTTATTTTGAGGTTTGGCTGGGTAGAAATCTGCAGATTAAGCATCTATCTTGTTGCAGAAAATATCAGCCAAGCCTGGGAAGATGTCTACCCTTGAATACAAAACTTGGATCTGGTTATTTGGAAAACGCAAATTTTCAGGAAACACCAGAATTTTCATATTGTGCCCTTCTGTGGGAAGGAGTAACAAGGATTTTCCTTAAAAACAGAAGAAATGGGCTTTAACTCCTAATTCAAAAAAGAAATAAGATTTAAATCTCCTATTTAAAATTTATTTACAGGCACTAGGAATTTCAGCCACAAATTATGACCTTTTCAGAAAGCTGGGGAAAAAGTTAAAAGGGAAACTGCTTTGCACAGCTCCAGTGCTACAACTGCTGATATGGACATCCAGTGAAGTATAGAGAATGAAACAGCACTGATAATCATCATAAAAAAATTAGAATAGATGCAGGGTTTGAAACTTTTGTATCCCAAGTAGAACTTATTTGTTTGGTCCACACTGGCATGACTGAGCTGAGAGCTCATTAAATGACTGAGAATAATAAATAAGGAAATAAGAGAAATTACAGTTTTTTCATTAGTCTTTAGACAATTGAAATTATTTAGCTGTTGTAACTCTTCTTCAGTACTTTATGTCATAGTTAACTCTACTTCTATCAAAAGAAGCATACAAAAAAGGAGAATGATTAGAAAACTCAGCTTGCTAAAGATAATTTGCTGCCATCTATGGCCTTTCAAGTGAAACTCAAATGAATGTTGCAAAGAATTAAGACAAATATTTTCCTTGCAAGAAATCTAGATGAAGTTGACATGTTTGAAAATAATTAATAGACTTTAAGCAAGGCATCAGACCTCACATGCTTTTTTCCCTCCAGACCTCCAGAAATTTTACATACTACTTCTCATGTTACTGTCATTAGAAAATGACTAAAAATTAGATGGCTTTGTGCTCTTTGTGACAGATCCCTCTTTGCTTTCTCAGGATGCTGTGACAATACAGAGGCACTGTAAATTTTGTTCAGATACATCTGGAAGTTTCCTCTTTTGAAGGAGGTAGAAGCAAAATTCGAATGAAAATAGGACCTTGTAGAGGGGCTCCCAGTCCCTGAAGCTGAGGGTAATTTGAACAGAAGGATTGTGCCTGAGCTTTTCTGTATTGCGAAGTTAAAATATGTTCAGAATTTAAAAGCAAATGAAGAACATTTTGAATACGGACAAGGCTCTATTAACTTCAGCAGATTCTGTCAAAACATGAGAGAGTATAAGTTTTTGATCCAGGAGGAAAGGAAATCAGGCAGGAAATGGGTGCAGGAATGTGTCTGGAGTGCTGCACGGGAAATAGGAAGCTCTGGGGTGCTCAGCTCTGGAGCAGCGTGGAGAAAGGAGGAAAAGAAAGGGCAAAGAGTACTTTATATTTTAATGGCAGGGAAAGATTTCAGATCACTGAGGTATGAAAAAGCTGGGGAAATAGTGGAAGGGATATACAGGATGAAATGGAGGCATAATGTAGAACCAGGATGTTTAAACATGAAGATTAATCCAAAAGGATTAAAATGCATAACACCGGAGTTCGGTCAATATCCAAAGAGCAGTGGATCTGATCAAGATCCCTATTAAATTCTCCATTTACACATGCAGAACTGCACTGACTTAATGCAGCAAATTTGGTTCAAATCTCTCTGCTGAGAGCAGTACACTGCTAATAACTGTTGTAGGAAATTCTTCAGCTTTTCCAGGACTCCAGCATTAGGAAGGCTGAACACCAGCTGGTCAGAGGCTTTTCAAGTCCCATTTTCAGACGTTTCGCTCTTTGCAGTGAAGTAGAACCTTGCTTGAAAAGCAGTGAGATAATACGCAAATGGTCAAAACAGGAGGGGAAAAAAGGAAAAAATATAGCATGAGAGTAAGTAAAACCTGGAGTTTATTCAAAGCATCCAGTTCCAGTT
The DNA here is from genome assembly GCF_009769465.1 of Tauraco erythrolophus. Lineage (NCBI taxonomy): Eukaryota > Metazoa > Chordata > Aves > Musophagiformes > Musophagidae > Tauraco > Tauraco erythrolophus. The sequence goes on along the minus strand of NC_141478.1, from coordinate 14,186,224 downwards.
GGTATTCATGGAGTTACACATGTGCTGTATGTGCACATACATAAAAGACACATTTATCTACACATGTGGCTAGTGTTGCTTTGGTTTGAAAAAAAATGTATACTTTTCCTCTCTTTTTTAACCTTATCTGTGCGTTCTTGGGTCATGTAGCCTTTGTGCTGACTCTGGACAAAAATCCCCCTTTGATGGAGGATACATGCTGAAAGGTAGAATTCTGAATTATGTTCTCTAAATTATCCCGTGCTCAGAGAGCAAGTATTGATTTTAAAAATGACTGAGCCAGACCTCGCACTGCAGTCCCCCCAAAGCACAACAAACAGCAGTCATGTGTTCAGCTACCAAGAGGCCACTGTGCTGGCATTGTTTCAAAAAATCAGAAAGTCATCAATCAACCAAATAGTAATCGGAATAAGTACATGGTATCTAAAGACACATTTTATCCAGTTACATGCTCCAATTCAGTTAGCTACGAGGAGAATTAGAACAATATTGGACCGATTAACAAGTCTACCTTGGGAACTGTGAGCTGTTAAGTTATTTATTTTGCTGCCTTGTATAAAAGAATGAGCAGAATTTCATCTGCATAGTTAAGCATTCAGAAACTTCCCGCAATAAATAACCCAGCATCTCTTTATGCTAGAGTGTTTTTTATGGAGCCTGATTGAGAACACAGAATTTTACTGTAATTGGTTTCTGTATCTTTCAAATGGTTTGAACACAATTGTGTTTCAGGAAGATTTTTTTTTTTTTTTCTTCAGTAGCCATTAGTCATTGATGCTGCAATGGAACTTCAGAAGCAGTAAAATTGTTAGGATCAGTGTATTCAAAACATCATTGAGTTTTATTTTAATGATACGATTTAAGGATCAATGCAAAAAGCACGGTTTAGAATTTCAGTCTTGCACAATTCAATTGAATCAATAATCTACGGTGTTGCTATGCAGGATGCGCTTCACAATAACACGAAATATACCATTTCTAAAGAAATACATGGCTGAAAAATATGCCATTCAAGTGAATACGTCCGGCTCTGTATACCTACAGCTGTCTTTCGGGAGATACGATACAGGGATAGACAGGCTATACGAAATGCTTTGTAAGTTAAGGTAATAGCTCATACAATTAAGATGGTTGAATTTTTCAGTACTGCTGTATAGCACTTCCCGTAATGAAATCTCCGATTTTTAGGTTTAGAGGTTTAGAGCTCCAGCTCAGATTGCTGTTAAACATGGTTTTCAGTATAGAGGAAATTAATTTAAAACTATTTTAATTCAATAAACCTGGAGTTTACTAATGAAACAAAAAGAAGATGTATGTATACTTGAGATGCTATAGTATTGTCTCCTAAGACCTAAGCTGATTTTTACATTTAAATTTTTCACACATTTTCAGTGGCTGTAGGAGAGGACTTTTTCTGTGTTCTTACTAATGATAAATACAAATGAGTTCATGTTTCTTTCCTTAGAGCACCCCGCCTGTCTGTGTTGTGTAATTATACATGAAGCCTGCAAGACGCCGTTTACATTAATTTGTAGGGGTTTGCTGTAACTCAGATTTAGTACGAGTTTGTATCACACAGCCACTCCCTGCTCTTTGTTTCCTTAGCTTTCAAGAGATGGCAAGGTTGAAGGAGTGAAGCTTTAATTACCTTCTCACTGCAGAAAGGGGTGGCTTTTCTAGGTCTGAGCGTACAAAACAGAGCTGGAAGGATCGGAATTAATCTGTATGATACCTGGCCAATGTATTCAGCTACTTCAGGGTCATCATATTAACATGCTGTCAAGTCCCATCCCTCTCAAAAGCACTTACTTCTGTCCTTTCTCCTTGGGAAAAAAACAGCTTCTAGGCAGCAGTGCATTATACAAGCCAGGTGAATACGCCTGACATAGGCAATGGTGATAGGAAACATTTGAATACTTGCTTTCCCATGCAATGATCACCACAGGGCACTGAAAAATATGCAGAGGGAACATTGCTGATTCGTTCAATGGGCCTACGTATTTGGGAAATGGCATCCAGAAAGGAGAGAGGTGCTGGTTCTTCCTCACAGTTTTCAGTGTAAAACATTTTTGAGAATCTGTTGAAGGTGAAGTACAGGTAAATTGTTAAAGTCTGCTGAGGAGCTTTTTGTTGTTTTCTCCTTCTCCAGATATTTAAGTGCAGTGGAATACCCGGGCCTGTGTGACTCAGAAGCTCAATCCCTTTGTAAGCGGGATCTGTTTTTTCAGTAACTATAATGCTCCTCAAAGTTACAGTTCAACTAAATACTCATCAATAATGAAACTGAGAGGTTTACTTTAATAGTTTTATAGAGACATAAAGCAATTAATATCTTTGCTAGTTAGCTAATAGGTCTCATTTCAGGGCTTTTTCTACTCTGATGTGTCTGTCTCTTTACATGTGTTTTTTTTTTCCTCATTAAGATGTTGTCCAGTGCCTGTGCCCTGTTGAAAAAAGCTAAATCTGCTACACCTGTAGGACACTTGAAGCATGGAAATTGGAGCTTTTTTTGGCAGTTAACTGTTATTAATACTGTCTTTACAACAATGAATGAAACAATATTTAAGCTCATTTGGGCCACGTCGTAATTATCCAGACATTTTACTGTACGTCTGCTGTTTGATCTTATGAATAATGATTAACTGAAGAGACAGCTGTTTTGGTGTGTGTTTTTTGGCAGTGGGAGCTATCACAGGGCACGACGTGTTGCTCAGCTTACAGATATGAGAGCTAGAAATCATTACAGGGAGTTTCAGTTGCAATACTGAGCTGATCTTACTTCTAGAAGAAAAAAAAAAAATCTTTATTTAGAAAAACAAAAGAAATACAGAATTTTAAAGATTCACCTTTGCTTTCCATGGAAGTAGATTTCTACAGTATGTCTCACTTTCCTGCTTCACCTCTTCTCCAATTTGAATAATTAGCCACAAGAAAAATTAGTCACTACATATAGTGATTAACCTGTATGAAAAATAAAGTTAGGAAAGCTTTAGAAAATCCTGAATAATAGCACAGGAGCTGTTCACCGTGTGCTTGTGAGGCTTGTCCTAAAAATGCAAAGTGAGACCCACTTTTTAAAGGACAACTGGATGATAGTCACAGTTTTTCTTCTCCTTTCCACTTCACAGAAGATATTTTTTCTCTTCCTACAGTGCTATGCTGACAGGTTTTTCTCTGAAGTAGTAGATTTATAAGAGGTTTGAGTTTTTCACACATGGATGTTTGTAGTTTTGGAGTAAGGAGGGCACAAACAGCAGAAAGAAAAAAGGAGACAGTGTAATTCTTAAAAATAGCCCTTTGTGGAAACTAGCTCCTTTTCAAATACCCTTAAATTGCAAACAATTTACGTGAAATCCAGGATTAAACATGGATACACTGTTGGGCAAAATAGGTATTTTCCATTAAAGCAGAACTCTAAAAAGTTGATGACGTAAATTTAGGCAAACTGATGAGGGCAAAAGCAAGTCCCTCACCAGTTACCACTTCCTGCCTCGTCTGCCTAGGCCCATTGGTGAGTAAATCCCCACTGTTACCTTGATCCCGGTTTGTCAGGAGAGCAGAAGGAGGTAGGACCTGGCCACACTCCCACACCGAGCTGTCGTTCCAGGTGGATGGGTCTGAACGGATTCATGTGGCAAAGAAAAGGCCAAAACATGTCAGTGCCATGTGTGCATGGTTTGTGTTAGTAATTTTATTTTTATGGTAAAATTGAGACCTGAAGGTTGAAGGAAAAAACAGGAAGGAACACAGAGAAAGAAATCTGGGTTCTTTTCCCATTCTGCTGATATTTTACTGCAGCCTAAAGATAAAGTCATATAATGACATGCTCTGTTTCTTCATCTGCAGAATGGGAAGCAGAGGAGCTGCCTGCGATATTGCAAAAGTACATATGTAAAGCCCTAACCCTCAAAATATTTTTTTGTATGTTGCAAGTGTTTTTTCAGGTCCTAAAAAGTATCTGCTGCAAAATACATTTATCATAAATAAGCCAATTTACTTAATATCTTTTTCAGAAAAAAAAAAAACCACATTAAATATTCCTAGGTCTGTTAGCCACCTTAATTGTTTGTTTTCTTGTTGCTGAGAGCCTGTACGACTTAGAAAATGTAAATGAAGCAGGAAGAAACATGTGTCTGCAGCCACCTGGGGCAAATCTCTGTTGGGAGTGAAAGTTTGGTTCATGTTCACATTCTCAGTGGACTAGAATAACATTAAGTGGAATTCACATACTTCAAAAAGGTTCCTTATTTGCAATTTATGAGACGGAAGTGCATCAAAGGCATAAAGCCAGAAAATGGTCGGAAGTTAAAAGTGAGGAGTAGCTAGGCTTCAAAAAACTTAGTTAACTGGTGGTGCCATTCTATGAATAAAATAACTTACCTCAAGAAATCTATAGCTAGTCCATCTCCCTTCACATGAATATCTCTATTCTAATGCAGTACTCTGCACTGAAATTGTTTTCAATGTCATTTGCTTTCTTCTCTAACAAGGTGCAGCAGTCATGGGTTTGTGGAGTGGCCAAGTATGGACCGAATATGGATCCTAGATCCCCAGATTGACTCCTGGTTTTGTTCCACTGCCTTGACTTGGAATCCAAAACCAGTGGACTGAAAAGATGTGCAATACATTTAAGTCCTTGATTTCTATTCCAAGGTGTCCACTGAGATCTGACATCATTCAGATCTTTTTCTGTTCTGTTTTTTGTGATAGGAGTAAATGCTATCTTTCTTGCTCTTGCTGCACAACATGGATTTTGGCTGTTATGACACTTGTCTCAACCTAGTGTCTCTCCTTCCACTATAATTTAAAGCTATCATTGTGGTTGATGAGTTCAAGTTCATATTGACTTCGTATTTCAATCTGGAATTTTCTTTGCATGAATATTGACCAATATTTTATAGAGCAAACACAAAAACGCTGTTTAAGGGAATAACAGCACGCACTTACTGTGGTCTCTTGCACCATTTCATATAGAGGTCCAGAGTATGGGTCAAGTCTGTATTGCTCTTTCTAGGAAGTGTTTAATGGCAGTTAGGTCACAAACTCTCTGAGACAGGACTGTCATTTTGACCTTAGTTTTAATGAAGTTGTCACTGTGGGGTCCATGTCTCTGAGCTGGCACAGCAGTGGAGATCTCTGCCCTACATGGTATCACCATTCCTGGAGGTCTGCAATTTTGGACTGTCCAGCCTGCCTGATGATCTACTAGTCTCTCATGGAAAATATCACATCAGCCACCCATAATATTCGCTTTCTAATCTTATTTTCCTGCTTCTCAACGTACCTACTAGATATTCTCAGAATATGCCCAGAGGAAGAATATTTTTTTCTCATTTTAAGACCATATATGAGAAGAGAAAGAATAGGTTTGGCTCAACTACTGTCTTTGCAAATGTGTTTTGGTCAGAATATGAAGGAAAAAATTATCCTTAAAAGGTCTTTACTTATTCACTAAGCTTTTTATTCAATAGCCACTCAGTAATTATTTCTAGCACTGGTTTTGTCAGTCTTTTGTGAGCCTTTTCTGTCCCCATTATTAGTGTTGAGATCAGTGCTACCGGGCATAAATAAAAGCCTTGTACAGAAAGGGTCATCCAAGCCTCCCAGAGACATTCACAGTCAATGGTGGGATTGCATTAGGGCAGCAGGAGCTGGCTGGCTGGACCCAGCTTACCTGTTTCTGCATATTTAGACGAAGACTGCTACAATCCGATTCATTCAAATCAACATTAATTCCCTCTGCACAATAAGATGCCCTAGATTTTTCATGGTTTTCAAATATGTTTTTTTAGGGACTCTGCCCTTAAAATTCATGGCAGATGCTTGAGAGGTTATGTCCTCTTCATGACTGACTTCAGGGAGTTTCACAGATGTCTTCAGTTTGTTCAGGCAAGATTTCTACCCCTTACTCTCCAAGCAGAAGAGAATTGCCATTAGACTTTCATACTAGGCTGCCTTGCCGATTGCCAGCCGGTAAACAGCCTCATAACACTGCATTGCTCCAAGCTTATTGCGCTTTGCAAAGGAGTCCTGTGCAGAGAAATCTCTGCAGAAAGAGGGCTAAAGGGCATTGAAGGACCACCCCACTTCTTCCAAAGTTTCCAATACCTCCTTTGAGAGCTCCTCGTACATTTAGCTGGAATATCACAGTTTGTTTTCTGTTAAAAAAACTTATACAGCTGTCATCCAACAGTAGGGGCAAAAAGCATTTAAAATAATTGTCTTTTACAAAAAAAAAAAAGTATTTTGAAAATTGTGTCAACACGAGCATACATGATTTTCTAGGTGATTTTTGAAAAATAAGAAATTACATATGCAAAAGGAAGTCAAGAACGGCGCATCTGGTTTGTTCAGGTTTGTTAAATCCCATTTCTCCATGTTTTAAGCAGAGCAGGTCACAAGCACAGTCCAGTGGGGGAAGTTCAGTATATTAAATGCACCAGCAGTTTTCTCTTGCAAATTGATTATTTAAATTGAGCTACTCTCAAGTAATGGACAATAGCCGTGCTTACAAATATGAGTTTGTGTGGAGATTTGCATTCCAATCCATTGTTCTTTCTGCTACCAGAGACATTCAACTTAATTTCTTTGTGCTTATCTCAGCACTTACATCTTAAAATTAAAACTTACTGGGGCTTCATAAGTTACTGTAAGGAATTATTTTTTTTTACTGCTTTTCTCTCTTTCCTAGATTTTTTTTTACCTCTCAAGACCTCAAGCCATACTAACACATACATATGGCTGGATGCAAGAATTTTTTTGCTGATTAAGCTAATGCAGAAATTTGGGAAGGTTAAACAAAAAACCAGCTTTGACATTTTGGCTCAGCTATGATATCTGTAGGGCAGGACTGGAAAGTAGGGAGTAGTGATGACTTCTCTTCCAGGAACTTGACCCAAAGTGAGAGAGGCCTTTTTAAGAGGAGATAAAGGAATCACTGGATATAGGAATTCATCCAAAGAATCTTGGAAGAATATCCAGGCTCGAGTGGTTTTGCTCCTCTGTTTTTTGGATAATTCACAAGCCAAATTAAGTTGTTCTCATATTTCTTGCAGAACCCACTGCTGTCAACAGCATCATCACAAATAGAAAATAATTCTTTCATTTTAATTAACCACAGACACTCCTGATTGCTTTAGCTGAACTGAGCTCTATACATTCAAACCTGCCTGTCACTGCTTCCCTCAGGAGTTTGAATGTGAATCTCCTTCACTATAAACTGTAGAATGATCCTGTCTGATGTAAACAGAGTTCCCATATTCTTCAGAGTCAGCCCACAGAATGCTCTTCTGCAGATCTAACTAAATTTCACGGGCAGATCTTGTCTCACTCATGCTTCGTTCCATTGAGGCTGCTTGGCAACTTGGCCATATCTCATAAGCCTTTACTTTTGGAGTTATACTTGCCAGTGAAGCTTTAAACTAAATGGGGCTGTAAATCAAAATGTCCTCATCCACGGTTCTTCCCTGAGCATCTGATTACAATCATGCTGCATGCTATTTGTACAGGGATGTTTAAAACTGCCTATAAAACAACAGCTAATTGCTGATCTGCTTAATTAAAGAGAGCCTTTTGTTGTCACATATACAAAGATAAATGAAATAATCAGCTTTGGACTAATGAGAGATAATTAGATTATGCAGTCCGATAAATAAAGACAAAAATCCTGCAGATTGCCACTGTACTCTGGGCAGCTGAGATCACAACAGGGTTTAGAGGTGCACTTTCCTCTCCTTTCTACTTTAGCTGTAGTGGTTTGGATTTTTTCCATACCGGAGTTAACATGGTGATCAAAGCTTTCAGGCATTAATGGCTGTTGTTAGGATTTGTTGTTTAACAGCAGTGTGATTTGCATGGACACAGTTTAATTATCTCAGAATTTAAGCTCTTATTTTAAAAAAAAATTACTAGATCTGACTGTTCACTGATGACCTTCCAGCCTGAACAGATGCATGATGCTGACAGTCTTGTTCAGGCAGCAAAGTAAAATCAAATGGCCATGTTTGTTCTTCTTGTTAGCCTATTTAGATTGATAAACAAAGGATCGGTTTTGTCCAGAAGGTCTAAAATGCTCAGTGGGTGTTAACACTGAAGTTCCATAATAGCAGTTTACCTGACTTAAGCAGAAATTGCTTATTCAATTGAATCATACATTTTCTCCGAGACTGGTGTCCAGAGCTTCGGGAGAGTACCTAACCAGCTTTCTTTGTTCTCCCTTTCATTTGTGGTCTCTGAAGAAATAACTTTAGCTGACCAAAAGATGATCTTCAGGCATGTACCTAATGCATGCAATCCATAGGATCAGACTATAGCTTGTAGAAAACTAAATCATCACACAGCTGTGGAGCATGGGCATCATCAGGACTAAACGTTTTATTCTTCAGATCCACTTCTGTTATGCTGCACTAGTTGGTAATGGTGACAGATCCTAAGATTTCTTGAATGAATTGGCAAAAAAATAAATTAATTTGCCTTTAGTTGTAATTTTTGATGCCACAATTTTATAGCAGCTCTGCTTTTCACATAACATACATGTTAAACTCAGTAAAACCTTTGTTAAGATGGGGGTATCAATAGATGACAACTTTCCCAAGCAAGCATAAATGAGATGTTTCTCCTGAACGTAGTGTTTCCCTGGCAAGTCTCTGTCTACAGCTAGATTCCTTGTTTTCTTCATGGAATTAAGTTTTGGTGTCGGGAGCCCACATACAGAAAAAGCAGTGGTTGTTTCTTAAGTGACAGGGATATGAACTTTGTGGAGCCCTCACTCACGTCATGTGATTGCCAGCAAGTAAAGATCAGCTATTTATCAGCAGAACAAAATACCATTTTGACAACATGTCTTCCTACATTCTTGGCCAAAGCCCAGTCTAAAGAGGGTCTTAAATCCGTAATCAGAACCTTATGCTGCTGCTATGATACATGAACAATATTATAGTGATTTTAATAGTTTGCACTGTATTTGCTAGTTAGATTAACCAAATATAAGATTAAACAGCTGCCTCCACCTTGTATCTCAGTGCCCACCTCCTGGTGCCCCCGTCTCTACTAGGCACTGTGTACTAGGGACATTCATGGGGCTTCGTGCACCCTCAAGGAGTCTGATCGTGATGAGCTTCCCTGCATACAGAGATGCATGCGTCAGCCCACAGGGAGAGCTAGACATTTATCCCGTTTACATGATGGTCTGAAGAATATGACTTAGCATATGGAGAGTTATAGACGTTTTTTAGTATCTTTTCTGATCCTGAATCATCTCTGTAAGGAAAAAAAAAAAAATAGAGACTAAGAACTTTGAAATTAGACCTTTTGCTAAGAAGAGGTTTAGTTTATAGTTTTTAAAGGGCTTGGTTCACTCTGATCTGTAGATTTGGACACTCCCTATGAAAACATCCAGGAATCCATGCCAGGCTGAGAGACCTTTTCTTGTATTTTTGATAGCTTTAGTTCTATAGTGCACTTCTGAGACAAAGTTAAACACTAGTGAGTGAGATGCTGTAGTTTCTTCCCATGATTGCCACATGGCACTGCTGAACTGGAAACCTCTCCTGTTTTGCCTTCGCAAGAGCTCTCCCCGGCTAGAAAACACACATGCTTTCTGCTGCCCTTAGTGGTAAAGCATTTCACTGCTCTGCTGGCCTCAGACACAGCTTGATGACAAAAAAGCTCCACTGCTTCCTTCTTTCTTGCTATTCCTGAGCTTAGATACTCTGCCGCCTCTTCCGTCTGTGAGCACAGAAAGCTTCAGTCAAGGGGGCTGGCTGGATATTCTCTTTACCACGTTCACAAAACTGTAGTTGCTGCTCTGGGTCCTGTGGCTGCCCTTGGTTTGCTTCTTGTAGGGACCAGAAGACAGTTCAGAGTATGTTCTGACTTTGTGGCCTCTAGTTGTTTCTAGACTGTTTCCTATTGTCTTACTCAAGTCTGAGAAGCCAAGCAGAGGTGTGACGCTATGGGCAGTGTAAGATGGAGAGCAGGTTCTCGTATGTCTGCAGCATGTGCCAGGACGCTCTCATGCTGCTTCCATGTCTAGTGTTAAGGTCACCTTCACAGGGATATACTGTCACGCTGGCACCTATTTTCAACCTATTTTTCAAGCCTCTTAAACCGAGATTAGACCAGTTAATTATTTTAATGCCTTCACGTTCGGAGTTAGGATGTTGCATGGTATTAATGCTCATTTAATTAAAGACAACCAGCCAAAGCTTCCATTTAAGCTTCATAAGTTTTGCCTATTAACAACACTGTATTTTGCCTATCCTTACACGGATCACGACACAGATGCAAAGAAAAAAGGTGGAGAAGTGCATTTAATTAAATAGCAGGCATAGGTCAAGTGTCTGCCTCATATGTCACTGTATAGCAAAGACAACTGTAGGAAAATCAGCTACCCAGTAAACCAGGTCTGCTGGAGAGCCCTGTGGTCTCTCTCCCTCGGAGAAGCCATCCACGGAGCCTGCTGCCCTGCCTCCTGCCTTCATCCGCATTATGTCACGTTTATTTGCTCAGGTAAGAGAAGGGAAGCAGCAGGACCACCTGAAAGAGTGGATGTTGCTCATCATGAGCGAAAGAAGCCGACCTGGACCCTTTGTTACTGGGCAACAGCCTTTTTTCATGGATTTTCGGGAAGATCTATATACAACACACATCCTCCCTCATTAAAGACAGCTCGAACACTTAGCAAAGGTCAACTCCTACCTGGGGTAGAACTGTGGGGAGACAAGAGGTTAAGGCTGGTAAAATTCCCATGATATCTTATATGGAGGTGAAGAGATAGCATTTGAGAAAAAATCAGGAGAAATATCATGTTCAGCTACTTAAGAGGAATGAGCTTTTAACTCTTGAAACTTCTGCAGTAAATATTTGTTATCTGATATCTGACCTGCTCATCGCCAGCTACTCAAAAACAATCCTCTAGCAGTTATTTTCTGAGAAGCCTTTTTGCTATTCTGTTTTTCTATTGAAAAGCTGCTGTGCTGCTGCAGGAAGCCGGCCAGTGCTCACCCATGTTATCTGGAGGCCTCAGTCCTGGATCAGGACTCTCCACTGACAGGTGCTGCCCAAACACAGAGCAAAAAATGATCCCTGCATCAATAGTTTGTGAACAAACTATTCTTATACAGATTCTTCTTTGTCTGTGGATTATGGTAAAGGGTTGTGTTATATTTTCTTCTCCTTAGAGATGGGCCAAAACTGGAATTCCTTTGAATTGCAGATTTAAAATAAAATTGCAGAAAACAAATGCTCCCTTACGTCTTTATTTTTTTCCTTCACTAATTCCTCAGGGGTTTTGCTGATGTTTCTGGTCGTTGCAGAATGACTCCCGTTGCCTGTACAGCTGAGAGGAACTGATAGTGTTTGGCACTAATGGAGTCACCAGCACTTTGCAAGGCCAGGTTCTAACTTTTCTCCCTTGAGGCTCAGCTGGGCATGTCAGAGAGTGATGGTGTAACCAGCAGGCATGTCCACCACCAAGTTAACAGGGACCACTGCTATAGCTTTTTTGAAGGCAATGCCAATGTCTCAATTAATAGGACTGGCCTGCGTGGATTGAGAACTTGTTCCTAAAACCCCGAAAGAGCCAAAAACCCCAAGTCAAATCATGTCTGTAAATTAAAGGTCCTTCAATGGCTTTTCTTTTTTTCAGAAGTTCAAAACTTGGTGCTCATGTTTCCTTTTTGATTTTCTGGTTTTCTTTTTCCCCAGTTTAGCTGTTTAGTTGGACTCTTCATGCAGCAGTTCAGAGATAATAAATGTTTAGTGGCAATTTGCCAGCTTGAACTCACAAGTGCTGAGCTTATTCATTACTAGGAAATAGTGGTTCTCTGTGGGGAAATGTCTCCAAACATGATTAGCAACAAAAAAAAAAAAAAAAGAGAAACCCTTATGGAAAATGTGTGCACTGCTAATCAATGGCAAATGGTAGTTTCTTTGTACATTTCCTGACACGTTTAAAATGCTGCTGAATATAAAGAGTGAGATGAGAGAAGAGGGGAGGTGACACCATTTCTCGCAAGAGATCAGCCTGGAGTGGGCAGGAGTTTGTGTGTTTTCAGAAACAGCAGCTTGTCTTTTCCCATATGCCAGTGAAGCCAGTTATGTTGCAATGTTGACTTTTTTAGACACGCTCATCCCAGTAGGATGAGAAGTTGTACTGGTTAGAGGTGAGAAGCCTTTTTTTACCTTCCTGCATGCTTCTAACTTTAGTCTGACCTAGTCTTGAGGAGCCAAAAGCTACATCTCATCATTAAAAGAATTAACCCTTGGCCTCTTCCCCCGGTGACATCAGAAAGTGTTGGCACAACAGCGGATCCAAAGTATGGGGAAGAGGCACAGAGCAGGCATCTTTTGCAGGCATGTAGAGTTAGACCAGAGCTGTTGGTATAAAGATGAAGAATATTTATGGTGAGCTAAAGCAAACTGGTAAATGTAGTTGTGTTTGAGAGTTAAAAAATTAAGATGAATAAGCTTTTCGTTATCTTAATGAAAATGTTTACAGTGGTATTGTCATTTAGGTCTGTCCACAAATTCTCAGGTAGGACTAAGTGTCATATTGCCTATCTTCCCACCAAAGCTTTCCTAGAAGCAGCTGAATCCTGATAGAAAGCAAAATCCATTTCAGTTGACATGGAAACCTCAGGGGAACTTTAAAATGATTCTTGAATAATTTTAAAATCTAATTGTATTTACACTCCCAACTGCTATGAGTCCTTTTTCAAACTCATTGGCAAACGAGTGAAACACGTCTGAGTTGTATGATTTATCACATGAGATTTCATCAAGGGTAGCACAGCTGAAATGAACTGCATATTCTCAAAGCTGAAAGGCAGATCCTGCCCCTTTTGGGCATGCTGGAGTTTTTGCCAGTGACTTTTTAGGACGGAAAGTCTTATTCTTTTTAAAAAAAAAAAAAAGTGCAGTCCTCTACAGAATATTTAACATCATGATTTCTAACATTTACTGCTGGGGACGTTTTGCAAGATACTGATAAGAAAGCAGGACGTAAATTATTAGACTACAATTTCAGTATGAATAATTCTTTGTATTCTTACAGAACTTTTCAACTAAGAAACTCAGTGCACCACTATGCATAGAAATGTCTGTGACAGTAAGCTACCAGGGCAATCATGTCAGGTAGTGTTTGTTCCTCAGAGGCCAGCTGCTAGCTAGCAAGGTGAAGCCACAGCTCATATTCCTTGGAAGAGGATGATGACAGAGAGAAGCAGCATCCTGCTATGCTGCCTTGTTGTAGTAAAGCACTATCAGCTCTTAGTGCCTCCTCAGTGGTGGGGCTGTCAGCAATCCTCCAGGTCGCGGTAGCTCTCAATTTTCAGGTCCCTAATGAGGACTCTCCACTCCCAGTAAGCAGGGAATACTCTCTGGAGACAGAAAATCCTGGAAGTTCTTATAATAAAAGACTGTCCCTTTCTAGTTTGGTCCCAAAGCATTGCATTCAGATCCATTTCTTTAAGCACTCAGTTACAGGATTTTGCTCTTATTAGGGAGTGTACAGCTGTAGATGGGAATGCAGACACAAGGAGGATTTGTATCTGATCTGCACAATCAATTGCATGTGTGCAGAGACCCAGAAACAACCTGGTCCTTCACAGATTCAGCAACACACATTCAACAATTCTAGATTGTAAGCACTGCATCCAACACAGTATTCATGACACTGAGTATACTCTGGTTTTCAGTAAAAATTCAGTAAAATAATTTCTGGCACAATTTTAATGTACATTGTGGTAAACAATGCTTTTTCTGTCTTGCAGCATTGAGTTGTGCTGCTTTAGCTTTAAGGGGTAAATAAATCAGTAAACATGCATTGGACCAGCTGTAACTTGCAATCAGCAGGTATGAAAAAGCTTAATTGTTACATTAAGCACATGAAAAACTCACGATTAACTGTGTTATTACAGTGTTATGGCTGTGCTGATATCACAAAAAGAAAAAGCTAATGCAAAAGTAAAATTTTAATGCAAAAGTTAATTCAATTAGGTTGAGTATTCTCCCTTTTTCACGGGGCACGGGATAGAAGTTAAGCTGCAGTGTTCATCGTACTGCTCCTTAGCCAAAAACGCGGGAGCGCTGCACACACGGCCCAGCCACAGTGACCCAGATTCTCACAGCTTTCCCGTTCTCCCATGTGGTGATTGACCGTGCAATTGTACTAACACTACATCAGCCTGGTATTATTGGCATTCGGTTTTCTTGTTTATTTTAAAGTCTGAGCGAAACAGAAACTGGTGGTATTGAATTTTATTCACTTACTACTATCGTTTGCTTTCCCAAAAGTTTGCTCTGGTAAATACATACAAATACACATCATGTAACTTACCCACTAAAGACCACTGACTGCAGCAGAACTAGTCACAATATTAATACAAATGCCTTCAGACATTTTTATGGAATCAGGCCATTAACATCAAAAAGGAATCAATTAAAATTTCTATCTTATGTGGTTGAAGGTGGGTGCTCAGTCCCTGTTTGGATGGAGATACTTTTCGTTTTACAGCATGATGTCCTTTGGTAGCAGACAGGAAACAACTTTGTAAACAGTCAAACCTTAGCAGCTAAGCAACAGTAATGTAAACCCTGTAAAGTTGTTGGGGCAGGGGAAAGACTGCCTATAGGTGTGTAATGGATGCTTTTAAACAGGAAATAAATATTTTGACTATAGGAACTCTCTCCATATTTTTCAGAGCCTCACAATCACGGTACAAAAGAAAGCAGAGAGAAATCTAGCCTTATTTCATAAACAAAAACAGAGATGCTGATGCAGTGGCCCAAAACCATTTCTGGTTATTTACTGATCTTTATTTGCTGTGTTTCCTGTAAACCAAAGTCCACATCAGAAATGTAAAAATGGCAGATTTCAAAATATTTTTATGGTAGTATTGTCTTTTCAGTACATATTTCAGCCACTACTTGGTATACTTTGAATCATGTAACAATGATAAAAAGAGTGTCTTCTCTGTGCCTGCCAACTAACGTACCGCTATAGGAGAGCAGCCCATGGGGCTTTCTGGAATCAAGGAGCAGAGATTTTTGTTGCTTTGTTTACTGGTTTACTCTTCCGTAAGAATAAAGTGCTATTTGATCCCCTTTTTTTTTTTCCACTAAATCTCATTTGCTCAGTAGTTTACCCCCATCCATGTGTTCAGCAGAGGTATTTACAGCACTAATAAAAGCATTTTTCTATGAAGGATCAAAAATAATTGCTCTTAATATATTTGTGGATCTGCTTTTGAACATCATCCATTAGAGTTAGCAGGTGTATTACAGTAGAAGCAGAAAAATACTTTTTTTAGTGTCAGAATTAATTAATAAATAAGTCAAGCGTATGTTAGAAAACTGTCTTTTTCTTATATCAGTAATGACACAAGTGGCTCAAGAACTATTGTCTTCATACATCTTATTTTTAGCCATCTACCTGCTGAGGGGAAAGCTGCCGTGTTCTCACTGCTTAGCATGTGGGAATTTAGCCATCTTCTCCTCCAGCATGTTACGTCTGCAGTTAGCAGAGACACAGACTCATCCCTGGCCAGGAAGCTGCTGGCTCCATTCTCATTATGGCAGATTGATCAGTTTATGCTGATTACAGGAAATGGCTGTTAACTGGGTGCATAAATAACACATCTGTGAGCAGGGATTATCTTAAAATTTATTATTCCTTGCTCCAAGAAAGATGATGTAGAAAATCAGAGAAGGGGAAACAATGTTCCATTCGATCACATAAAGATTTTCTTCATTTCCAATAATGGCAGGTGTTCATTTCCCAATTTACACAGAGGAAAAAGTGAGCATCATTTTCTGTCCATTCGAAGTTTCCCTCGCAGACATGCTGTATCCTAGCTAATGTTAACAGCTGTTAGCACGTGGTGCCCTTGAGTAAGGAGTGGTAGGTTGATACTAAAAACACAGAAGAGCTGCACATTACCGGGCTGCAGGCTGACAAAATATCCTATACCAAGAATGTGCCTGGGATGCTGGTCAGTGCTTTCTGAGCTGGAAGTTTCGATTTGGGAGACTCTTCCCACATCGTGCAGTGTGGCACAGCTCTTGTGCTCACTCCCCCAAAAGATGGGGAAGGGCTGGTGAGAGTTGGAAGTGCAAGTTCACACACTGCAGTTGTGTGTCTTGAAAGTGATCTGTTACACTGACCACACTATCTGTGCTCGTTTGGGAAAGAAAGTTTAGCGGGCTGCACTGGGCAAGAATATTTTATTCTTCTTCATTTTTTCTCACCTGTAAAAAAAAAAATAAGTAAACTTTTTACATCAGAACCATTCTTACCTGTCTATTTTATATTGTTGTGCTCCTTATATCCATTTTCAGTCTCATCCATAAGAAAACAGATTTTTGTATCATATTACAGAGCTATTTGCTTTATCGAGAGCATGATTACAGTTTAAAATAAAAAGAAATTAAATCTTAATATCACCGTGAGTGTAGAGTAAACGTGCTGTTTGCAGTAAAGTTTTCACCTCCATTTGCTTTTGGTGCTTATTATAACTTAATAAGTTTTTTATTCAGTTTGCAAAGTGCCCCTTTTTAGCCTCTAGCTGCTGGGTGACACCATCTGTGATTTCCAATGAAATTAAATTAAGTGAAAATTCAATCAACAAAAAGATCGTTCCTTCCACAACTTCACTGAGTGGCTTGGGATCATATGTAAGTGACATGTCTTTCACATGGGAAGCACAACCACTGTGTGAGCCAGTTTAACTAAAAAGAGGAAATTTCTCAGAGAATGGAGTAATTAACGTACTATTTCCAGTGTATCGTGCCCAGTTTAATTAATGATTAATTATCATTAATGACCCTGACTCAGCCCTTCTTGGCAACAGGCATTCAGAGTGACCTCTCCATTATCCTTCAGCAAGGAACCCGTCCCCAGGTACATCTTTATTGTGTCCCACGTGCAGTGAGAGCACAGGTTTCGTGACCTGAGCAGTCCCCCACACACAAGCAGGGACTTCCCCAGCTGAGGTAGGCTGTGCTGGGCAGAATAATGCACTGAGTAGAAGGCACAAGAATTTTGCTTAGAGACTGAAGCATGGCAACATGACACACCTGTTAGTATTCCTGAAATGACTGGCAGGATGTGAGGTTGATGCAAGAGCAAGGAAATAAGGGAATTAGCAAAAAAAAAATGGTTGGTGTAATTAAGAAAAGAAAGAGATCTCTTTGCACCTGCCATTCTCTCCTTTTCCTTTCTGCTGAGATGCACTTCATTACTTTATTTTCTTCTTTCCCATAACTGTATTATAATCTTCTCTTTAACTAGTTCATAACAGGAAGCATGATGACTGAGAGTTCAACAAGATACCAGTAAAAACATCCCTTGGGAAACAGTTAAGTGGTCAAAGCTTGGAAATGTGGTTTATCTTATTGTATCTGCACCGACGTCTTGCTCGCCTCCCCATACTCTTTTGTGAACATACCTAAATAAAAGGTATAAACTAATTGCCTTTCCACCGTACTCCCCTTGAAGTAAGAAAGAGGTGTTTATTTTTCATCACCTAATTTTTACAGGATTTTCCAACAGGACTTTACACAGTCCATGGCCTAGGTGACTCATAGTGCAGTTACTAAAGAATAGAAGTAGTGATTTCCAACGCAGTGGTGAGCTAATTTAATAATGGACACAAATGATAGCTTACAGAACCAGAACATCAGAGTATATGACAATAATCCCTGTACTTCCCAGCAAACACTTTGAGAAAGTGTGGGGATCAATGTCTAATAGTATCGGTTATTAGTACTCTCATGAAACATCTAGCTTTTTTTTCATCCTATTTAATACAAAAATGAGGTCACTTTGAGAAAATATTGGCAGAGAAACTTTACAAGAAATCTTGGAGGCTTGGATGTTCAAGTTTTTTAAACCAGAATAACTCTCTATCTTCTAACCATTACATTTGCAGAATTCCCTCTGAAGAACACGGCGTCCTTAGCTCAGTGAATCTGGATTACAGCAAAAGGACTTAAGTGATGGAAGCATAATTAATTTTTCATTTTTTATTCGTGTCTAGCTACAAATTTTATTTCCATGTGGACTGTGTGGTCTCTGGTACATCTCCTTGAACATGACAGTACAGTGGGTAAACCAGTTGATAAAGATTGGCAGTGTCAAAAAGAAAAACAAAAGCAAAGAATAAGGCATCAATCAAAATTCTTTATACTTGAATGTTTGGTTTTATAGTTCTACCCCTGATCACTTAGCATAGGTTGGGAGTTTTCAGTGAAACTTAGTATGTTTGGAAAAAGAGGCGTGCGTGTGTGTAAGCAAAACAATAGGTGTCACCAGGTGTCACTATCACATGGGCTTTTTTCTTTATGTGTGAGCAGATGGCCAGTTTGGAGAAGATACACTGTTATCATCAGTTCATGCTTAAGCATTTGATATAGAGCCATCGATGTAGGTAGAAAGGGCTCTGCAAGTGCAGGAGAACTTGCTCTCTTCTCTGGGCTGGTGTCTTGCATGCCACTGATCCCTGGGAACAGGAGGAGCCACTGGGCTGAGGTTCCTGCTACGGGTAATTGTCCTCAGTACTGTTGTAGCACCTCTGTTCTGGAATTAATATGAATATGCATACATAAACCAAAATGCACTGTAATATCTCCTGTAAACGCATCACTGCATCTTCTTCACTGACAAATTGCCTGCAGAGGCCTGATAATCTGCTGCTACCTAGCAGAAGATAGATGTGATACTAAAACAAAGTGCACCACTCGTGTGTTCGTTTTACAGTGTTGGTATATTATATATCAAACAGAGGAAACAAGAGTAAATATTTGGAGAAGAAATGGTAGAGCATAAGGACAATGGTTACTGAAGACTTACTTTTACTATAAAATTGCAGACATGGACTTACCTTAACAAAGAATAAATATGTACTATATTTGAAGCAGGGGTGTATCTTTCTCAGAGGATACCATGTGACTTCTCACAGTATCTTGCATTTCAGAAATCCTAATTGATATGTGGGTAATGCACTGAATGACTCTCAGACTCAACCTGGGCTAAAGCTTTACGACAAATCCCGCTTGCATTCACAAGGACCGCACAAAGAGCCCCACTTCTATCTTGCCACAGGTGGGAAAGGCATAGGCAAGCACAAAAGAGAGAGCTGGGGTGTTTGCTGAAGGAAGCAATATTGCCCAGCTGTTGCATGAGGCAGTTGTCTAGGTTGGTATTTGTATACTGCCATTGAAGCAGCTGGCATAGCTGCAACTATTTGATATGAAGTGAGGTCAGTTAGTTTTGAGGAAGCTTTACATTCAGCCTGTCTGATGGCCACAGGGTGGTAAGGAAACGTGCCTCTGCCGACCCCGGGGGCTGAGCCGGGTGGGGAGCTCTGCAGAGAAATCACTGAAATACTCCAGAGTGTAAGTATTTGTTGCTTCAGTCTTAGTAATCCACCGGAGAATTCAGTCTTCAGTAAAAGGACTTTCTGGCAAATAAAACTGTTTTCGATAGCTGCCTTTCTCCAAAGCTCACTGGAGGCAATAAGAATCTTTAAGCTGATCGAACAGACTTTGCATCATTCCCTGTTTTGAAGATTTCTTGCTTCCTGCCTAATATTGTGGCTTGCAATGTGCTGCATTGCAGCTCTGTCTCTGGAAGAAGCAGTGTTGGAATTGATGAATCACTCTCCATCTTGAGATATTGCCATACAGGCCTATAACTGTCATAAATAATATTGCAGTGATTGAACTTAAAAGTCATGATCTGTGGAAGAATCTAATCCCCTTTGAATATTCACTCCCGCCTTTCACTCTTCACCTGTAACTTCGTCTGATTCACTTCAAGGGGTAAACCTTTTTCAAGATATTTTCTTCCCTTTGCTTAAGAAACACTATCCTTTTCTCTGCATCCTCTGACATTGCTTCTTCCCCTGAAAGCTGGTGCCCTTGGACATTTGAACCTCATTAAATTTAGAAAGCCTGGTGACTTGGTTTTGTTCCCATAGTGATGCTGCAAATCTCATATTTGCAAGGGAATTGCATGGGATTCTTTTTAAACAGATTCATTTTCTCCTGTGTTTGCCGCTGCTAAGTATAATATCACAGCCTCTTTTATTTAGAAAATGTGAATCTGAGACCATTCCATGACACATGGAGCTTTATAGCAATGTAGGGAAAAGGACACAGTACAGCAAAGACATAACTACTCAGTACATTTAATAGTGGGGAAACTGTAGAAGGTAAAAAGAACAAAAAAAGTTTGAGGCAAAAAAACTGACAGATACAATACCAACGTAAATTGAGGACAAATTTCAGATGCATGAGAAAGCGTTCACAGTCCTCTCACCTGTCTCAGGATAAGGCATGCGACAGGGGACTTACCTCTGCCAGAGTAACAGACCTTCAACGAGTAACAAGTCCTCCTTGTGGCTCCACACGTGCTGTCCTCATCAAGACAGCCACAGTTCGCAGGTGCTGACTATGTCTCCATCTTAAGCACCTGCTCCTGGGCACTTAAAGGAGGTTTTATTAAGCCAGTTTGAGGCCATCAAAAAAATGATACTCCTGATAGCTCCGGACTAAAATAAGGTAGTGCATTACACATTGTGTAATAAAGATAGCTGGAAGCATTACAAAATGGCTGGAGAAATCTCCAACATTAATATTTGATTCAAGATCTTTTAGTTGTCTGTGGCATATTTTGATTGAGGAGGCTTGTAAGTATTTTTATTTATTTTTAGATTTATGTAAATGTGCACAGTCAACATCTCTTGAGGCACCAGCATGGCATGCAGTAATATGTTCTGCGTAGTGTAAGCTTGTTTCCATCCAAGCAAAGAAGCAATCCTGCTCACCCAACCCAAATTTAAAAAAGAAAACAGCTGCTAAATTCCCTGAGGGAGCCCTTGACAAAGCAGGTAGCAGCTCATAGCACTTCCACTGGGCCAGCAGCCAATCCAGCGTGATACTGGGAGGGAATTTATGTTTCAGGTTCACAGACGCTGGTCTGACGCAGCGTTGCCAGGTTCAGTGACCCGGAGGGTGTTTGCACGGCACCCCAGCCAGCCTGGCAGCGCGTTGGAGGAGAGGCAGCTCCTCTGCTGCTCCTGCTCCACAGCACACTTTGGTCTTTCAGCCAGAAACCTTCCGCAGCGGAAGCCAGGAGCCCCAGTAGCAGGCTGATGGCCTCAGGCGGCGGTGCAGAGCCCGGAGCAGTCTCCTCCAGGGCAGGCAGTCCCTGGGCACTGGGCGCGAGCTCCGCAGGGACACCCGCTCCGTCAGCCCGGTGGAGAGCAGCTGCGAGGTCCAGGCTGAGCTGTTCCTGAGCCCACCTAAAGGCAGAGCTCGCTCGTGCAGAAACACGCGCCTGCAGCCCCGCTCCCTCCCCAGGCCGCGCAGCCTTGCCGGTGTAAATTCTCAGTGGAGGTAGATACATGTTTGATTTTCTTTTTAGTTCTAGCTCTAACATCCTATATGCCAATGAAATGATGCACGATTATCCTTTAAAAACAAAATCTATCCTGCCAAGCCCTAGTAAAGCAGCTTTCTAAACAGGTTTTTCTGATGGGGGATTTGTTGTAATGAAGAGTCTTATGAAAACTCTCTGTAGTTTGCAGTGATTCAGGAAGCCAGCATAGGAGCACCTGGTAGCTGTTACTCTGAAGCAGTGCAGCTGAGGGAAGGGCTGCCCGGGTCCTGTGTTGATGGGTGGTGTCTGGGCACCGCCTGGCATGATGCGGGGCAGACGGGCTCCTGCCTGCCGTGGCCCTGACATCTTCCCTTCCAAGAAACAGCCCATGAGGCTCTCCGACCTCCGGGCTTTCCCTGAAGAGCTCCACTCCCCACAGCCACCCACATGGGTCTCTGCTGGACTTGCTCCGACGGGGACACCGTGTGCTGTGCTGCAGCAGGCGACCCAAGGATGCGCAGCACTTGGTGTGAAGGATGGGACATCCTACGGGTCTCAGGGGGGCTACGGTGGGCAGCTCCAGTCTGTTCCCATGGACTGAGCACTCATTCAGGGCTGAAGCACAACTCAAGAGTGGTTTGGTTTGAGCATTTTGCTCTTCTCTGAGCCTGAGCTGGTCAAACAGTTTAATGAGGGCTGGGTTTACAATATTTTTGACAAAGATACTTTTTGCAGGTAGACATAAGACTATTAGCAGAGATTGAATTATAAAACATCACCTTGCATTTTTTAAAAATATAAAGATTTCTGACAAGTTTTTGTGAGTTTTCTATTGCTTTGAAAGCATAGGGAAAGATCTGTCCTTTGCCAAAATCTTTTCATTTTTTATATTCTTGAGAAAAATGGGGTGACATAAATTATTTTTTTTAATAGATTAAAGATGAAAGAAGTTGGGCCCTCAACTCTTATGCTTTTTTTCCAACAGCAATGTTTCAATGTTCTTAAAATTATTTTACACTTCAAACTTCTTTTTTAGTTAACTAAAATACCATTTAAACAGGTTTTTTATACTTCAGTTTTCTCTCAGGTGAGGACAATTAGCAGAACAAACTTTCTTACAGGAAAAAAACAAAGACAAATTAGAAGGTAGTCTCCTCAATCACATGCTCTTATTTATTTTCCAGAATCGTCTTCTCTATTTCACAGCATCAGTTGAGTGAAAATGAGGGCTAAAATCTTCCTCTAACTCTATTTGCCCTCCTAAATTTTCCTGTACTCAAACACAGTCTTTTTCTCACTTTCATCTCCATTTTATGTAGAGAAACGTGAGGTAAGAGAAGAGGCTCCTTGCTCCACCTCGTTCAAGAAGGTTTGAAAAGAAAAATAAAGAGGAAACAGTCAACTGAAAATCTTATTTTCCAGAAATATTTAATGACAGAAGTCCTGTCTGTTCCACCAGGGCACTAGCCCTCCTCACCTTGAGATATCCCTGTTTCCTGCTCCCATGAACATCCCACGCATGGAAGGACTCTATCTCCTTTCTCCTGGCTCCTCTAAGTAAGAAATAAACACAGTTTTGGACTTGTCACTGTTTTCCGCTGGTTGGCAACTTCCAGCTTTCTGAGGATTGCTTTTGTCTAATCGTTTTGGCAAGTAATTCAGCTGCAGCCTGCAAGACGACAGCGATTCCTCGTGGCTGACAAGTACTGCTTTGTACTCATGTCACAATGTCTTTGGAAAATTGTTAGCTCACACTGTAGTAATTCAATTTTGATGAATACCCCATAACTTAATTTACTCTGTGGCAAAACACAATCGTATAAACAAATTGGTTCTGTCCACACCCATCGTACCTTCACAGGGCATCATTTTAATATTAACCACTTTGCGCTATGAGAGATTGTAGCATAGACCCTGAAGCAGGAATGTGTCTGTAAGCATGGGGCAGATGGTTTTAGTTTCACAGTACAGCTTCCACAGAGATCATTCATTGAACACGACAATAATAGGAAAAAAAAAAAAAAACAAACAAACAGGAATTGCCGTAATGTATCAGAAAACGTGAATTGTGATAGCGACCGAGAGACCCTGGCAGGGACTGGGACACTGCTGCATGAGGTCCCGCAGAGGATCAAACGCAGCAACGATTCCAAGGAGTGGTAGCACAAGTAGTACAGAAATAAATTTTAACTCAGCAATTATGTTAAAAACATGTAAAATATTCTCTATCATTAGCGTAGGAGATAACGGAAAGTAGTTAAAAAAAAATAAAAGATCCTTTCTGTGATACCAGGAACAACCTACAGCTTGTTTTGTAGCGCGGCTCGAGCTATGTCTGCGCCGCACAGCCGGAGCACATGGCTGCTGCTGGGCCAGCGTCTGCGTCAGCACGTGCCGCTGAACTGGAGCTGTGTTCCAGGCCCCACCATACCTCCTGGTCAGCAAAGCAGCTTGGTCTTAAACTGCTGCTGGAGTCTGAAATGTGATTTGGAGCCCTAAAACCTAGGTAACTGCCTTCATTAAGTTTGATGCAGGCATATCTGTGGTCCTTGACTGTGGGGTTACATTGTGGTGAGGAACACCATTTTAGCTTTTGGATAACAGAATATTGAAAGCAAAATCAATGCTGATTTGATGTATTATGTTTGCTTTAAATTATGAAAGTGTTGTACGCAAATATCATCAAAATCGTAATATTCGAGGCCAATAAAAGAGGAAAAGCAACATCAGGGAGGTGTTAACAACAGCAAGGCAATTCTAGTCCCTTCATTTCCCTCATAGCCACCCTGAGAGTTTGACTTTGATTTACACAACGGCCACTTTGTGCAGGCACAGCTTTGCCTGGGAAAAAGAGCAATGGAAGTTGTTTTAAAGGAGACCAGAGGAACTGACTCTCTTTGCACCACTACAACAATGCGGTGTGAAGCTGGCCAGGCTCCCCTTTTAAAAAATCCTGATAACCCTATCGATCGGAGTGGGATTATACCAAGGGTCAGATCAGCCCAGTGTTATTTCCAGAATGGCCGTTATCACCACCAGTCCCCACCCCATGTTCTCCAAATGTCTGGTTGGAACCCACAGATGTTTCCAGGCAGTCTCAAGGCAAACACGTGGCACAAGCTCCTTGCACCTTTTTGCTTTAGTGGATCAAGATGGTCTTAAGAAGGTGTTTAGCATATGGTTCCCGTTTCTCTGATGCACAGGGGGGTGTAATAAGTCTGCGGATGCTCCGTGCTGCCCAGGTGCCTGGCAACGGAGGCTAGGTGCTGTTTGAAAACCTCGCTAGCATTAACACTGCATCTTTTGACACTTAAACACATGTAAATTTTGGCTCTTACTTCTCACCAAACCCTCTGTGCATGCCAAGCTGTGCCGTATTCAGTCCCTTCATAATGTGAGGCGAGCGGAGGGTGGCTGGCACCCCCTGGCAGGACTTGGCTGTGTGTTCCCAGCATGGCACCTGGTCAGCAGGCGGCTATGGCCAGCTAGCCAGTGAGTCAGTCATGCTCCCTGGAAATCTTATGTGTAGGTTTCAGCAAGGAATAAAGACTAATGTACGTGCAAATAAACATTTGAGAAATTTACTTTCAGGAATTAGTTGCGATCTTGTCTTGGGCCCGGGGAGTTTGTCACGAACAGTACTCGTTTGCAGCTTCTGCCCAAGGATCTCCTTTTTAATCTGTTGATCTGTTATTAGAGGAGAAACATGGAAACTTGAAAACTGCTGGTCTAAACCACGTAAAGGGTATGGATTTAAGCTAAGGTTGCTTGCACAGCAGCCAGAAGCCACAGAAAGAGTATGTCATTAGTTTTTCCTGATGCAGTGACCCAATGTTGTTTCTGCTCCTGATTGTAGCAAGTTTTTTTTTTACCAGGGAGCTTTGGTCGATGCTATCTTGGACAAATTCAGGTTTCCCTAATGCTAATGTGAATATTTGTGGCTAGTAGTGAATATGATCATACGGACAATAGCAAATTGCATTTAAATTGCTTATTCACAGGCAGCTTCAAAACTGCTTTTGTGTCTTGAGGTAGTTTTGCAGGACTAAGAGAGATTTTTAGCTGTAGACTGCATTGGCCTTCAAGAACTAGAATCATTCAACAGTGTCATGGGTTATAAACTCCTACCTTGCACTCCAAACGCTATGTATGGATCTGTCATTTACCAACAACTAAAGCACATGCCTGAGTGCTGTCCTGAGAAGGACTGGATATAATAACGTCCTCAAATGTTTTTCTGGCTTGGGACTTGGTGTGTGAATTTAAGCACATGCATAAATATTTGCAGGATTTGGGCTATAATAATTGTTCCATTTTACAAAAATGGAATCAGAAATGGAATCAAAATGCTCCCCCTTAACGTAGAGCAGATATCTTTTAACCAGCCTTTTGGAGTTTGATCTTTTGAATTTTATTGTTGGTTTCAGGATTTGCTCAGTTCTTCTCTGATCTGCCATGAAATGTTAGGTTATTTCCACCAAAGGTGGTCTTTATATTAAGAAGCAAGCTACTTTAACAGTAGATTAAGCATTGTGATTAATGACGATAATGGATGAATGTTTTTGTCACTAACAAAGCTGCATGATCGCGTATAAGATTTAAAAACAGAATAAAAAAATAGCATTGTTTAATCTGTTTCAAGAAGATTGTAAATGCCTTGAGATATTGATCCAGCCTGCGAGGCTGTTTATAAGGATACTCTCTGCCTGCTGCAGTGTGCTTAGATACAATCTAATAAGAGCCCATTGAATAATAAACAATGGTAGCCACCCAATTCTAAAAATTTAGATTGACGGAATTCCCTCCTCAGTGAAGAGCAAAAATCTAGAGCTGCCCATAAACCCATTACTGTCCACTCACCCATAAGCCAATAGAAGATCTTGGATTATTGGAACTCTTAGCTTTAAGAGAAATTGCTTTCCTAAATTTGACCTCCCACACTAAATATAAAATATGGACCATCTGTAATGAAGGGATTGCAGCCCAAATAGCTATCATCTCTCAGTGGCAAAGGTTAGAAGGTTGATGCACATTGGTTCCATGGGGATGGGGATGTTGGTGACCTTTTGGCATGAAAATGGTCACTTGGAGCTGTAATGTGAGAGAAAGGGGTCGGGTATTAGCCACTGAAGACTTTCTGATGCTGCGTCCTTGTTAAGCTTTTACAGAAAAAGCCATGGAGGCATTATGGGAAACAGCATCAAATCCCATCTACCAGATCTGAATATGATACAGAGGAAAAGTGAAACTGGGCATGTGCTCCATTTAGGTAACATTTCTTCACTTCATAGAAGGACAAATGTCATCTGAGTGCTTACAGAGTATTCATTTCAAAGCAAAAAAAAACAGTTAAAAAGGCAATCTAGGTGTTTGCAGATTAATCTTTTGCTGCTCCTGGACTCAGCGTTATATTTGACTGCTCATGATGGGCCAACCGTATGAGTACAAAGATGCGTTCCCCTTTCTTATTTGCGTAAGGAACTAAATAATGTAAAAAGCAAAACAAAAATACAGTATGTGGTTAAATGAAATCGCCGCTGTCCATACCCTGTGTTTTAGTGTAATTCCTGTAAATGATTGTGGGTATAGAGGGAAACACAGTGAGCACAATGTTCCTTTTTGATCAGCAGCTTTTAACAAAGGAAGGATGTTGAACATCTGAAAGTAGGGAGTGCAGAGTTCACTGCAGGTCACCATTACGGACAAGAACAAGGTAATGTAAGAGGCTGTGTGATTCCAGGTTGACAGGAGGATTTTAAAAGATCAAAAGTGTTTTATATATATGTTATAGAGGATCAGAAGTGCTTTCAGTCAACAGATGAAAATGCTAATGTTTAGAAATGATGAAAGCAGGACAAATGTGGTGGTGAATTCCAACTGAGTCATCAAAACAAGACGTATTCTTAGTCTGTGGTTTTTAAGAGATTATTGCAAATTGCCCATCAGTGCAGGTGTGGTAAAAATGGTTATTCTGTTGCTATACGAACAGTTCACTGCATTTGTTATTTTGGGATGGCACAGTTGACAGTGAGTTGCAGTTTGCAATATTCGTTCTTTTAGATCTAGACATACTTGAATAAATCTGTTAATTTTTTAAGCTTTACATTGTACTCTGTTCCTTTCAGTAACAGCAATAGAAATGTTTCTACTGTATAATTAAGGAGCTAGAGAGAAAAGAAAGAAACAATTAATAGCTGTTTCTGGTAGAACCTTCATCAGTTTAGTGTGAAAAAGAAAAATGATGGAGTAATATTGCCACCAGCAATTCCTCAGTCAGGTGACTTTTTTGCTAGATCAATTCTGGTTGCTAAGCAACAAGCAAAAAGGCACGGTTATGTTTTGGTAAATCTTTTATTTTTGAATATTCCGTGCTAGAGTTTCATGTACTGTATCTATTACTAATGCTGTGGATTCAAGATCGACGGTATCTTCCGAGCCATAAAAGCCCATCTTTTCTTATTTAAAAGGGACGATGTTATTTAGTTTCCAGAAAAACTTTTGTGGCTAATACACATTGAAAAACACAAAACTGAACCAGTGATTGGAGAATTTGCTAAAAGAAAGCAACGGAAAAATCATTAAAACAACTCCGATATTTTTGGTTAATGATATCTACATTAATGAGTTAATTGCCAATGCATCACATTTTATGCCACTATCAAATATTAATGTTATCAATGTAATAATAATAGCATCTATTGATATAATTGAAGCTTGCTTTCCAATAGGTGTCACCATGAATAATATCATTGCAGTATTAAAATCAATAATAAGAATATTAGGAGGGCATTATAAAATGTCAATACAGTGAAAACCACTTAAATAAATGCTTGATATAAAACAAACTGACTAAATATACTAAGCTATAATTTAAAAGAATAAATTCACAACCCCATGTACAACAGTTTGTATGTTGCGACTTTACCGTTCTTCAAAGCATCTGACTGAAACTAATAATAGAATAAAGCTATGAAGAGAAGAAAATCCTTGTACATTCAGTGAGAAAATATTTAAAGATTATATGAAATATCGGAGGAAATTATAACTATTGGAAGTGATTTGATGTTACGTTTAAGATAAAGCCTTTGTGTTGCAACAGTCCAGAATCCGCTAGCAAATGTCAATGCCTGTCTTCCTTTGAGGTCAGTTCAAGCCAGGCACACAGCTGAGTCTTGGAAGAACGCGTGCCTGGCTGGCTTACACTGTATATAGAAATCAGCAGCTCAGCCTGGAAGAGGTCTGGAAAGACAAAATTCCAATTTTCCAACATGAAACATCTTGTCAGTCTGTGGCCACTGCTGTTTCATTTCAACAGCAGCAAATTGGCACAAGGATAAGGCTCTGAAGGTAATGACAATGATGCAGCTGACAATGATGCTAAAAAAGAAAGGTTGCAAAGGAGCCTGAAAAATTAGCACATGGGTAATGCTAGTGCTGCTTGTGTGGAAGAGCAAGCAGGACAAATATTCTGAAAAAAAAGACACAATTAAGGTGCTTAATTGCCCTCCAGAAGGCAGAGTGAAATGCCTGCACAGTCTGGGCTGTTGTTGGCACCAGCCTTCATCCTGACAGCCACAAAGAGCTAGGTGGTCACTAGCAGCTTCCTCAGTGTGGGGGCATTTGTTCCTACACTGAGGCTTCCCTTGTCATGTCTGTGCTCTGAAACAAGAAGGAGGATTGCCTCTCCTACAGCCGCATAGCTGAACAGAAGAGAGGGCTGGGGAAAGCAACCTTCAGAGACTGCAAGGATAGCCCATCCTAAGAAACGCTGATCCTCAAAGACATGCCTTGTCACTGGGGAATAGCAATTTACTGCAGAAAACCAATGGTACCTTACTTTCCTTCCCGTGTGGTATGCCGAGCTGGATGGGAGGCAAGAGGGTGTGCACACGGTAGCCAGGTCCAAGCAGCTTTTCCCTCAGCTGGAGGTGGGCAGCAGCCGCAAGGGCTCTTTCCAAGGCACCATGGTGTAAGGTATAATTAAAACAACAGCGTTCAACGGTACTTTGAACAAGCATCCGAGTTACTAGCTCCAGCTTCTTGCCATTTTTGACTGCCCGTGGTAACAAGGTCCGTTCCCCACCACGCAGGGCTTGCTGCTGGAGATGCAGTGCATTGGAAAGTTTACCTGGGAACTCCGTAAATGAAAATTGTTAATCTGAAGGCTTTTTATTACCAGTGTCGTCTTCAGCTATATCTGACAAAAAAGTTTTAAGACAACTCAGATCCATTTGCCAAAAAACATTTGACATTTACTTCATTACTCGGTGGACTGCATTCTCTTTAAATAAATTTTCCAGCGATCCAGACCTTCACCATGAAAATCTGTACAGTGAACTCCTAGTTTATTATGCCTACTTGAAAAGGGTAATTTAATAAGGCATCAGTACAAATACTTAATTGTGCAATGGCTATTGACAATGCCTTTAAACAGTTGCATATTTGCCAGATTTAGCTAATGGAAGTAGAATTGCCACTTAATGTCTCAGTTTGCACTGTCTGAAAATAAATTGTATCTGACACTCCTTTGGCTTTTAAAGGACATATTTAGATATTTACAGTCAGATTGATCTATTGTTGCATTTCTGTTTCTTGTGTGAAAAAGTATGAAGTAATTTAGATGGAGATACTTATTTACACATTCCGTATTTGTAATAACTTCACACAGTCTGATGTTTCACAGACTTGAGATATTGATATCAGACAGAGTTGACCAAAAATAACTTGACAAAATCTATTTTTCCCAAAATGCGTGGATTTGTCAAGTGTGAAATAATTTACTGGAACAGACTACCTTTAACAACATTTACATTTATAAGAAGTTTTGAAAAATAAGTTACAAATTGTTCATACAGCATTTTGCATCCTTTTCTAAAAGTTCCGTTTCATCACCTTTTATTTGGAAATGTAATTTACAACAAAAAAAAGTGAAAGAAAATGTGTAAAAGTAAAGTGATGGTGTTTTGAACATACGAAAGCAAAATATTCTGTTTGACATAAGCTGAAATTTTTCTTAAGTTTTTGATTCAAAAAACTTTTGCAGTGTTTCATGCTGATTTAGGATGCAAATGAGATCTGCAATATTGAAAACGTTCATAATATGGGAAAGCTATTTCATATTGAGTTCTAGTGCAGACCCATTTAGCTTGGTTTATATTCTCAGTTAGAAATATAATTACTTATCTCTGTATTTCCTCTTTCCTCACACCTCATTTAAGAAGCAAAAAACTTTTTCTAATGAAGCAACTTATCATCACATTAGGAGACTCAGTAGCAATAGAATTGTGAGTATTGTGATATTGCATTTTTTTCAACGGCCAGTGCATTTTTAACTGTTGTAATAAATGTATCGTTAACTGTAGATCTATTTAATTCTGATGAAAGAAGTTTTTACATTCAACAGTTCTCTGTAAATGTTAAGGTTTGTTTAAAGATTGATATATAAAAAAATTTCTACTTGAGATTTCTGAAGTGTTAAGACATAGCATTGAAAACATGTAAACATCTGAGGGGAGCAATTTCTTTATTTGAGTTAGGTTTCCCTTTATTGTTCTGTTGGAAGAGCAGTGCTTTGTTGAACACGAGGCTTGGTTTTCAAAATTGAGCTGGTATCTGCTTGGGCAACATATACAGATACTTTTGCCATTTTAATTTCCATTGTTTATATAAATCCAGGAATGACTTGGTGCCTTGCACTGCTCAAGTCACAGGATAGGACCAGAGAAATTCAGCCAGACTTTGCTGCCTAGAACAATTGCACCATGCATAAAAAATAAGTAGTGGTAGGTACCCACATTTTTAGTTCTAAATACTTAGTCAGAGTCTAATGAACAGGCATAAACACAGGAATTTGTTACTGTAAGCTCTCTCCCCAGACTGGAGCTGGCCTCCAGCAGGCTGCCAATTCTCAGACTGGAGAGTGACTGAGGGTAAATGGTGACAGAAGTTCTATCAAGTATGCAGGACTAGAGCCATTAAGTGCTTTTAAGGGACTAATAAAACTTCAAATTTAACATGGGAATTTTATGGATAGTCAGCATATGGAATGTATTCCAATGCTGTGGTGATGTGTTTGAATAACTTAGTGACAGATACTTATAAAACTGCAGGTCAATCGACTCTGAAAATATTAATTTTAGACAAAATAGTAATAAGCACCTAGATTAAAATATATGCATTAATCAGACGAGGTTTATCCTCTGAGATTGATGCTGTGCACTTGGTACCATCCAGTCTTTCGCATTGGCCATACTTAAGTTTAAATTAAAAGGCTGCATTAATTTACTTGTTTACTTAGCAGCTCACTTCCGTTCAGGAAGCCTTTCTGCAGCTCTTCCAGCTGCTGACCACATCTGTTGTCTTCCATCTGCATGATCATCATGTTTCAGCGAGCCAAGAAACATGGCCCCATGGTCTGGGTGCTAGAACTCAACCTGGACGTGCCATGACACTTGTTGAATAACAGGGCTGGATCAATACATTGACGTTTAAAGGAGGATCAAGCATAATGAGAGAAGGGTCCATATAGGTCATGTTTCCTTTACTCCTGCTGTCACTGTATCCACCAAGAAGATACCCTGACACTCTTGCAGACTAAAGAGCTGCTGAACAAGGTGCCACTTCTTTAGATGTGAAGCAGCAAGTCTGATGATTAGTTTTTGGGGTTTTTTTTCAGTTCATTGATAAATTTTGGCACCCTTTACAAGTCCACTCTATTTAAAACCTCAGGCAATTGCTTTTGAAGAAATTAAGGTGTTTTTTTTTCCCTGTACATTTGGTGGGTTAATTTTGCTGATTTATATGCTTAGATGGAAATAACCACTGGGACAAGAAATAGTCGTAGGAAGCATATTACCTAGATTCTCAGCTTCCAAAACTTCTGATGTGGAATAGAGAGGAACTGACTTTACTGTTCATAACATGATGTCCTTTTGCACCTTTCTTGCTTGGGCAGCAACATGCAAGCTATGTGAAATCAGTCAGGTCACTATTCTTTTGATTCTAAAACAGTGGTCAAGAATTGCTGTAGTTTCCGTTCCTTAACTCTGTTTTTCCTGGCTGATTTTCTCTCTTTTGTCTTTGAAATGCTCGGTTGGTTGCATGTCAGCTGACTTCTTCCTGAGAAGAGCTTTGCCTTTCTGAGCATTTCTGTGGGCCCATTCTGCATTGTGCTGCATCTTTCTGCACACTCTTCATAATGACTTCAAAGATGTACCAAATAGAGAGAAAATTCATTCTCTTTTGTGCTGAACCATTTCTTAATTCTGCGTGTTCTTGAAATGCGGATACTATATGTTGATAAGGAACTATGTTTGGTTTAGAAAATATCAAATCTTGCCCCTGGAAAAGACCACTGCCCTGCAATGTTATAGTGAGTCATAGAATACCAGGTTGGAAGGGACCTCAAGGATCATCTTTCTTGGCAAAAGCACAGTCTAGACAAGTCTTCCTTGATTGTGCCCAGCTTCCAGCTTGCGGTGTCATTTGTGCCCACAGGACAGAGTAGCAACAGATAGTAGTCTGTGCCCTTGACAAGTTGTGACACCCTCTCGGCAACCTCTCAGACCTTAGCTCCTGGAAGGCAGCACACGTCTTGTGACTCCCTGTCGGGCTGGCAGATGGGTGCCTCAGTGCCCCTTAACAGAAAGTCACCCACTATGAACCCTCGTTGTTTCTTTTTGCAGGTTTGCTGTCTCGTGCAATAACATATGGCAAGGGGCAGAACGTAAAATGATAATACCAAGTGACGAAAACAGAATAGAGGAGGAAGCAGTAGAGAAACTAGATCATAACCCTTGAGTCCAGCAGGATTTATGCCTCTATACTCAGTGGTCTAAGGACAGCTCAGTTCCAATGATGCAATGGCACAAACAGCCACCTAAGCTACAGATTCTCATAGTTGGAGTTTGGTCTCAGCTGATTTAGATTTGCCAAAGTTCATTATTTCAACATTAAGCAGAACTGGAAAATTCCACTCACTGCTGGAGAGAGAACAGATTTTTGCAGCTAAAAGGAGTGAATAAAAAAGCACTGCCTACGATTTGTCTACAAAAAAAAGTGCACATAGGACATCCTATGTAGGAATACATATTTGTGTTTCTGTGTACATTCATTCTTTGGTATTTTTTCAGCATTGAAGCAGATACTCCAAACTCTCAAGCATTTACCTAATTCTATTGAATAGCTGTTGACACTTTCATTGGGAAAGTTTTTCTATTGAGATATGGAGCACACCAGCTATGTAAGGGAAAACTATTTCATGCTTCCACAGAGTACAAATCTGTAACCAAACTTTCATTCAAAAGCCTGTAAATGTCCACAGGGAAGATAACAATTTTCTCCTCTTGCCACTGTTTTGTTAAAAAAACTAATAATAGAGAAAAAAAAAAAACTTACTACAAGGAGTAATAAAAAGGTAATCCATAGTCTGGGGCCTTGTGTAAACGCAGTAAACATGAAGAATTTATTACGTTTTTCTTATTCCAGGTGGAGATTGTTAAAGGCAGGCTACCTTCTCCTCAACTGTTCAAAATTAACTTTCTCAGAGTACAAAGTTTCACTAAGTGTGTTAAAATCAGCCTCAAGCTGGATAGTCTGAAAACATGACAGCTGCAGCAATACGAGCAGGATGAAAATAAGCACAGGGGGAAGCTCTGTGGGTGCCCTCCTGGGGCTTGTCCCTGGCAGGCACTGGGGAGGGCAGGCTGATGATCCCAGAGGGATCAGCACTGCCAGAGAAGGGAAGGGGCTCAGCTGCATTGGGGAAAACTGAATGAACATCTGCAAAATAGTTCTCAGAAAGAAAATAAAATAAAAAAAACACAGAGGAAGCAGCCAGAGGCCTAAAGGAGCCAGAGCAGCAGTGTCCTGGGCTCTGCTCAGTTCGTGTGTATTCTGCCCTCTTCACCAACTGCAGCCTTGCCATGACTTCACCATGAGTCGTGAGTCAGGTTCAGTTCCCTCCACCAAACATGCTGTCCCCAGTTAACCTACACCCTCACAACTGACCTCACACCTCCCTCAAAACCTGTACAGGTAACCACTGTTTGGTGCTGGGTTGTGCATTCAACACCTTATTCCTATTGTCTATGCTTTCTATTAAAATTACAATCTTCTTGGGACAGACTTTTTAGTTTATTCTTACAGGCTATAAAAACAGGGTCTAATTTTATGGTCTGCACATAATGGCTATCACCATGCACTCCACTGTAAGGTCCAGTTCCTCATAATTAATGAAAACTACTCAGGTAGCAAGCTAAACGTGAAAAACTCCTCCTGTTGGTTTGAAGCACTTTTTCCATTTACCTCTTAATATTCTAACGGATGTTGAATTGTTGTGCTTGTGAGCTCTTTCTGTCTGGAGTTTCAAATCACAGAGGTTTCACCAGGAGAGGACCTGACTCTGAAAACCTTAATAAATTTGTGCCATCTCAGCAAATGAAAGTCTTCCTATGGAAGACCCTTAGCCTCTCCATTCAAATGCATGTCCTCTCTCATTATGTTCACTGAGACTTGTGTCACAGTTATAGTGATTCTTGTTACTAATAAAATTACCATTATGTTATCTGCTATAGTAGTGATAAACTCTAATCTTTTTGAAAACCTTGTATTTGGTTCAGGAAATCAAAAATAAAACATTTGAAAGCTCACTTCTATCTTTCTAAGCAACCAAAAACCTGCAAAGTTGTGAATGTTTGTTTCCAAACATAATGTAAGTCTAGTTATAACTGAGTTATAAATATCTTCATTTCCATACTATATCAAATGTTGAACTTAATGAGACTTTCAGATATAAGAATACATCAGCTACAGGTCAGCAGCAAGAACCGTTGTATTTTTTTGCAGACAAATTTAAGATCCTTGCTCCAATCTCGTAATGTTTTTAAGGTAGACTGTTCATGTGTGTTAGGCATGCTATGAAAAGCTACACAGAATACCAATATGCTACACCAGGGTGAATCCTCTTTCTTTTATAAATCCTCCACAAAGCCTTATAGGTGCATACTCTGTGCAGGACTCATTGTTAAAAATCTAAAACCACATGAAAGCTTATCAACATCAAATGAGTCTATATTTCAGATATGAACAAAGGAAAATGGCTTCTTTTGATTGTACGCATCTGATCTTGCAGCAAAATATCTAGGCTTACTCACTATCTATTATGTATTTTATTATTTTTATTATTGATAGTATTACATGTGCTAATAGATCTTACTGAGTTCACAGGTTACCCTGGTAACAAAAATGACTGTGCACGTTGTTCTGCATCTGACGAAGTTGAGTTTATTGCTCAGACCCACATACTCCTCTCTTACTCCTACCTGTAGCACAGAAAATGGATATATGCAAGGATGAGGTAAAGGTGATCAATGTCAAACCTGAAAGAGTATGGCTTTGAATGCCACCGTCATGCGGTAGCTGGGAAATTTGTAAATATTTGATCAGATCAGAAATTAACAGAAAAAAATAGCCACAGTTGAATTGCACAGTGACTTGGATCTGCACGCTGCAGCACAGAGAAGGTAGATCCTGACTGCTCAGCGATGTGGCAAGGCATGGCACAGCCTCTGTGCTCCGAGATCTAACCCTGGCACACCAGGAGCCAGCTCCTCCTGAGCACAGGTTTGCCGTTTGCCAGGCGGTGAAGTTGTCTACAGTCACACGTGCATAGCTCAGTAAAATCAATGGAAGCATTTCCATGGAGCCCAGTAGGTTTCAAAGTGAGTTTGCTTCATGCACCATAGACGACAGCTGTAACGCTGCGTGCGTGGATCTGTTGGTGCACATTTCACCATTTCATGAGGATGCCAGTTAACTGTGGTAGAAAGAGGTCAATATCATAAAGGTCTACAAGAATATAGTTACTGTACATAAAATAGAGTTCTAAGTTCACCCTGCACCTATAAAAGATGCTGACTGCGTAATAGATTCCCCAATTCTTCACACAAATTTAGTGGCAGAATTCAATTTTTAGTTACAGGCGGATTGCTGAAAAGGAAATTGCTTCTCAAAGCCAAATTCTGACCTCACTTGCCAGATTATAAATGCAGAGTGATCCCTCTGACTTTGGTGAAGTCATCTGTGCTCGGAACAGTGTAAACGAGAGAGAATTAGGAACTATATTATAAAAATTCAACACTTGGGATACTTTATGAGATAATGCATTAGGACATCAAAACATGAACTGAAGTACATATGCATTTTATCCTATGAAAAGTCTACTTTTGATCTACTTTAAGGTTATTTGTAGTATTCCACCTTTATGATAACAGCATTAACACTGCAGCCCCCTTCCGATGTGGTATCAGTTACACTCTTCACTTTCATGGAGTAACGCTTTGAAATTTCAAAATACTTGAAGATACTGTAACAGCCAGTGCTGCCAATATAGCATGGAACTGCTACTTCACAATTCAAGTAGTCAGCTATTGACTCGTGGCAATCTATATCTGCATTAAAATGGTGAGTTTTGGATTAATGTGGAGCTGAAAGCCCAACTGAGGCTCTTTGCTGCCAGCCTGTCTCTGTAATTGCAGCATGGATTTCACCAACCACAAAGGGCAAAATGAATGTGATCATCCCCAGCAGTCGATAGCACATTGATTTTTTTCACTCTACGATTCGCACAAATATTGAAGCTCATTTTTTAAGCAAGGAGGATTATTAATCTACATTTCTTAAAAAATAAGTCCATTTTGAAGCATGGTACCTTTCAGGGCTTATTTAATGTGCAATATGTAAATCAGATATGCAAAATATTCTTTTTTTCTTTTTAACCAAAAATTGGCATTCTCAGCAGGCTGTGAAACCTCATCCTCACCGTTGTGCTGTTGTGTGTCGTATTGTTTGGTTAAGAGATTAAAGAAGGAAATGTTGGCAGGTTTCGTTCTGGTCAATGGTCTGCGTTTTCTTAGTTTGGTTTCATTTTCACTAACCCCTGAGGTTGTAAACAGACTGTGTACAACATCACCTGTGGTTCCTAAGATGAAACAATGATTCAAGACCATTTCTTCCCTAAATGGATGCAGTTAATCTGCAGTATAAAAAATACAGTTTAAGTCAGGGAAACAAAGAAAGTTCCTGCCGAGTAGTGGTAATGTTTCTGAGAACTGCAACTTTTTGTCATTGGCATCAGCTGTTTCTCAGGCAGGGCCTTTCTGGAATTATGTCTTCAACTGCATGGCTATGAGAAAGCTTCAGTACTGAGGACCAGATTTACTGCTTTTCCCACTGTGTGTGCACAAGCTGACAGTAGTTGTTAATATATGCCAGCTGCAAAATGGGCAGCTGACATGCACGAAGAAAATAGATTCATTCAGCCCTTGATAAATCGTAGTCACTTGTATGTGAGTGGAATATGAGCCGTATACTGGCTACAGGTCGGTTTGTTCGACTGTAGACTTTCCTGGCTCTGACTTTACCTTCCTAATTTTGCAGGTCAGATCACAGAAGATTTCTTCAAGCCTCCATTTCCACATCACTTTAAGGAGTGCAGTTGCTGGGCCAGCTCTGTGCTGGATTTGGTCTATTTGTTAAAACTTTTCTCAAGGGAAGCACAACTCATGATAAGGAACATTCCAGGAGTGGCTTTAATGAAAAAGTAGCAAACGAGCACAAATTAGATTACCTTTATAAATGTCCAAGGTCAATCAGGGCTCTCCTGTTCCTTCCTTCATCCCAAGGCAATATTAATGAATGCAAAACCCCTCTTTGCCGAGAGACAGCCTTGAATATCAAGTCTTAGTTTGGATAGATTTAATTCAAACCCCTGGTAAACCTTGAAACAAATGCAGAGTGGTAAACTACAATGTAGAAAAAAAAGACCAAGACACACTATTTAGCCTTTGCTTTGGTCTTTTCACACTCCCAGAAACAAAACCTTATTCAAGACAGTATTTATTTCCCTCCGTGTTCCCAGTTCAGTTGATGAGGAACCTTTTGTGAGTCAGAAATGCTCTTGTAGGTAAATGGGATAGAATAAGATGCGTTTGAAGCTGATCAGACTCCTCCCTGTCCTAAACTCTGCTTTTGGTTTTAACTGTTTTTCCCAGTAAATCCTCAAAGTAGAGCGGTTGCTGTGTGTCATTAGCTGTGTGTTTCCTTTCCTCAGGGTATTTAGCTGCTCGGTCTGCAGCTTTTACTGCACTTAGCAGTACAATAACATCTCAAAACGTCCTACTTTCAATTCCAGAGAACAGTCAAATGAACAAATATTAGTCACACAAAAAGATAATTCCCTGAAATAAAATACCATTCATATAATGCTCTGAAGAATCTCACACTTCGATTTCCCTTACTTCCCTAAATGTAAGAAGAGCCTCAAATATGAAGCATTTAAGGCATGAACTGTGCTCTCTGCTTTCAGCGTGCAGAATAATGGGACTGTAGTTCTCGACTCAAAGCCCTTCTAACAAAACCTGCTCCCATAAGCGCAGTTCCAGACCAAGTAGCTTGTGACTGGTGGGGTTGTTCTGGGAATCTTTTTTTCTTTCTTTCATGATAGTCATCTGAAACAGAGGATGCATTATGATGAAACGTAGCAAATCATGCAGAGCCTTCCATGCATCATAAATAACATAGCGTAACAGATGTATATAAAACAATCTCTCTACTAACTATATTCTGAGGTCACTACTTGATTATGCTGTGAAATGCCTTGGTTGGACTTCGGACTTTATCTTCTATTCTGGACATTTGGAAGTAGGAGGAATTTTTCCAGAGGTACTCAGACAAAGGTCTTGTGAGCTTCCCCAACAGCTCTCTTTTATCTCCTAATTATGCCTTTTTATCTCCAGCTGTTTTTTTACCTAACTTCGCACTGTCCCACACATAGGGAGGCTCGTTACATCCTCTTGCCTCTGCTGATAGTAGGGATTTCAAGTGACATAAAGTCACTTCAGGAGACTGACTGCAGTGATAGAGACCAACAGAAAAAATTACCTGGGAGCATAAATCTAGAAGGCGTGGAATCAAAATAATCTGTCTGCAACATAGCAAAACAGCTCGCACAAGTTTTTTTATCTATCTGTAAAATTAATAGGAGAGTTCCCCAACTACTTGTGTTGCCAGAGTCCTTCTGAACAGCACGGTTAGTTTTTGCAATGTCTGTCCGTGACACTGATGACAAGGT
The DNA here is from genome assembly GCF_009769465.1 of Tauraco erythrolophus. Classification (NCBI taxonomy): domain Eukaryota; kingdom Metazoa; phylum Chordata; class Aves; order Musophagiformes; family Musophagidae; genus Tauraco; species Tauraco erythrolophus. Next base: position 14,146,712 of record NC_141478.1, on the reverse strand, counting down.
AGAGAATAATTTCATGTGTTTCCAGAACCATTTCTGCTGCATAACTGTGTAACTTCTGATGTTAGTGACCTTTGCTTTTGCCCTTTTATCAGATCTTAGGTGATGGACAGACTTATCACAGGGAAAGTGGGAATATCTTCAAGGGGAAAAGTTATTCTTATTTCCAGCAGATTTTACTTATAAGATCATGGACATAGATCCCATTCAAAATAGTCAGTGCTCACAAAAGAGAATCATGTACCACTGGGTATTAAAGAGCACTAATCTACGTTTTCAGGAATATTTTAATCCACTGACTCATGAAACAGTAGTTTCAAAATAGACAGAAATGCATTACATTAGAATGTCCTGTCCAAATTTAGTTCAAACTGATCCGACTTTATATGTTCACTCTTTTATTCTTTCAAAGTATCTGCAGTCACTGGAATGCTGGGTTTGTTTATGCCTTCTGTTTTTGTTTCCATCTAAGTCTGTATTCTTGAATGTAATAGTAAAGCTTTTAAGAAAGGCAGGATAGTCTTGGGGTTAGAGCATAGTAATAGGATTCCGGAGACCTCAGGTCTCGGTGTGATGCTGCCACAGCCTTCCTCTGTGATCTTAGGCAGATTACTTACTCTTTGACTGATTCTCCTGCTCTGTAAAAGGCACATTAAGATATTAAGCCCTTGGAGAGTCATGTCTCAAAAGTACAAAAAAGAAAAGTACAAAGAAATAGATTTTGTAAGGGCAAAAAATACCCCACTGTCCTGCAGCCATGAGGAAAAGGCTGTTGAAATCTTTCCCTGAACAGTGCTGTGTCATAAGATCTCAGTTAAAACCTCGTAATGGGAATGGAGAATACCTGCATTTTGCAGTGCTAGATAGCTAATGAGCTGTGCAGAAAAAACTACCTGAGAACAGTTGCAGAAGTATGGTCTGTGCTGTTTAGCTCATTTACTCTTAGACATGCCCGCTCTGTTTTAACTAAGCACCGAGAAGACTGTCATCAGTTACCACACTGAGATTATCAGTGTGCAGTTTAATATAAAAAAAATCATTTGAACAAGATCCAAAGACGTTTGTATACAAAGCATCATTGGAAGCACCTCCCAATTCCTTTGCAAGGGAATAAATATGTTTTCCCCATGGTTAGAAAATCTTCTTTACTTAGTTATTGATTAGCTGAGTCAAGCAAACTTTACCTAATGCATTCTCATCCTCCGTTTGTCCCAGCCATAGACTAAAATTTGTATTTAAATGAAAGGACTCTTCCTTCTTTCAGCAGTGACTCCATAGTCTGGAGCTCTGGGTGGCATTCACCCATGTTCAGTAGCTCTCTTTAAAACCACCTGAGATATTTCTGTGGAGACCGGGCTGTCTGAAGAACGGGACAGGTTGTCCCAAGCCCCTTTTCTGAGAGGGCAGAATAGGCAGGACTTTGTGACAACGTCTATAGCAAGAATGATGTTCCCAGCTTTTAGCATTGCTGCATGCTCCTGTGTACAGCTCCATGGGGTCAAGCTTTGCCCCCAGCTCACAGGCAGAAATGTGAGGCCTGACTTCAACCCAATGCTCTCCTTTGACAGGCCCAGAGACAAGCAGAGGAGTGCATGCCCTTGGCTATTGAGGAAGCTTTGTGGGGAGGCAGAGGTAGCTGCACTGCCGAGTTGCTACTCCACATGAAGAACTGGCAAAGCTGAGTAAGTGTTTAGAGGAATGTAAAAGGTAGAGGAGTCCAGATATCAACATAAAAGATGTCATTCCTAAAGTGTGCAGGAATAAAAGACAAATGGTAATAGGTCACTCTGGAATCAAAATCATGAATGACAGAAAGAGAGCTGGGAATTTAAGAAAGGGCAGGTAAATGTCAACAGTTAGGGAACAGAGATCATGAACTCTCTCAGATGGAAGAAAGTGCTCAGAATATTCAGTAAAAGCAAGTTCAATTGTAAAATAAATTTAATATCTTCAGTCTGGTTACCTGGCTAGCGATGTTTTCCAAGGTAATGTGACAGATGAGCAGCTGAAGGAAAGACAAAACTCAGCATATATGAGAAATCCATCCAGCCCATGGAGTAAATGATTGTGATACGCAGACACAGAAACTGCTGTAAGATGTTAATGACAGAATATGTTGTGCCAACTGAAAGGGAGGCAATAGCCCGTCTCACATGGGAGTAGGTGCTAGTAGAAGAGGAAAAGATATAAAGTAAGAAGGAAAAGTAGACAGGCATGTAAATGTAAAGCAGGTAGCTGGAAAGAGGGTACTGCCCTTGCCTTGCGGGGAAACAACTTCCACTTTTTTGGAGTCTATAGAGAGAAACAAAAGTCCACCAGCTGCAAATCTTACCTATGAACATGTTTCTTGAGCAATATTGTTGAAGAAGGACAAGTTGCCCATAGGAAGCTGGTGTTTGTCCACTGTTAACATCTGGTTTTATTTTAAAGTATCATTGAAGAGGACCAATAGTTTTCAAGATTGGCATTGACATGTGGAACTTTATGGGTTGACACTAACCTAGATTAGCAAAGTATAGAAGTTGATTGCTCCCATGACAGTTTGGTGTCTTATGTGAAATAAATAACATCTGGAACCAGTTTCTCATGCACATTAATCATCATATTGTTTGTATTAGTTGTTGGTGGTGTAGACACTAGACTAGTGGTGGGTGCTGATGCACCAGGTGAGCCAAAGTTAGTGCCCTCGGCAGGAGTTTTGCACCTTCTGAAAACTGAGGTACTATGAAGTCTGTGTGAACAGTCCACACTGACATGCTTGAGATAATATCTTTTTTTCTGTGGATAAAAAAGACTGTTCCAAAGATTCTCAATCCAACACATTTCAAGTACATTACTTTAAAAAAGAATAAATAAATCCATAATGTTCGCAGCAAATATGAAGTATTTGACAGATAACGAATCACATCACCTCAGCTCTTCACTCATCAGACACATTTGATATAGAAGTGGTTGGTTTTATTTGGCTTTAGAAATTAGAGGGCACAAACTTCATAGCAAATGATGCGGTACAGTTATTTGCTGTTTGTCAACTGTCTACTAACAGTCATGTTTTGAAAAGTGCACCAGTTATTTTAGTCTACAAGTTGATCTTTTCTCTTTGACTAAACACTGAGTATTCATTGTTTGCTAAGTTGTTAACAGAGTGTGTTTGCTAAGCTCTGCCAAAGAACATCCTTCTTGATATCTGATCAGATATCCGAAAATATCCAGCAGAAAGGGAGGGAGAGGATGGTTTTCAAGATGGATGTACAAATACTTTCATCTTCAAGTCCCAACCAAGTGCATTCACATGATTATCAAAAATTTTAATTTTCCATTAACGTAGAAAATATCCTTTGAGCAATTCAGAAGATGACTGTACAACATAAATATATGGTGCAGACAGAATTAACTTCTTTTTTAATTTGAACAACTATTGTCAAACGACTTTTTTGTAGCAATTGCCCAGCTCCATCCAGAGCCTTGCAAACCACAAGAATAAAAAGAATATCCAATGCCCCAGCTGGAGAGATAATCAAATGCTTCTTACCTTGCTGACAAACTATTTGTCACTATTTTTCCTCTCCCACTGTGACATTGCCTTGTCACGGGTGTAATTTTTTGGCATTTCAATAGCCTGTTGTTGATCTTCATACAGAGATTATAGATCTCTGCAATACCTCTCCTTCATTATTTGTCATTTACATCTTTCCCTGCAATCTAAATACTGTAATAGTCCCTCTCTCGATTCTTGTCCTGCTGTTACTTTATGCTGTCCCTTCAGGTCTTGCTGGTGAAATTAGTATGATTGGATTCAGATTTTTAATTGCTATAAAAGCTATGTGAAATGAATTGATCTCTACTAAATGTGAAGTTCAAACATTTGTGCACACGTCTGATCGGAACTCTGTAGCCCTATTACATCTGAGATGAATTATATAGTGGCTATGACCAGAGTAGAGGATGGTCTCACTCTTTGTACCGCTCTGTCCTGGGGGGGCACCAAGGTGGTGGTGTGTCATGGGACTGACTCTGTCCTGGGATGAACAAGAGGTGCTGTAGGGAGTAGGTGAGCGTAGAGGAGCACAGCCGTTACTGGCTCCTTGGGAACTCCTGCCACGGAGTTAGTCTGAGCTGACTTGCGGCTCCAAAAGCTACATTTGAAAGTGTGACTTTTTAAATAGGTAATTTTCAACAAAAAGTAGCTTTGGAATACTTTTGAATTGTTTTTGCGTCTTTTTAATCTTATATTGTTAATTCCAAAATAATAAATAGAATTACTCTGGTCGGATGCTTTTCTCTGCAGATGTACAGTATTTCTGAGGCTTCCTTCAGCCCACGGAGGGCTTCAGGGTTAATTTATATCCATTTAGCTAAATGGTGCAATTTTTGTGCTTGTACTCTTTTATGTCAGCCTAAGACTGATTATGCAAATTTAGTTCATGCCTGTAAATTCATCAACACAAATTAAACCAATGTGTGAATACTCCCATGCAAAAGTTGCTCCAATTTAATTAAATCAGTATCAAACAATACTCTCCATGCCTTTGTTAATGACAAAAAGTGGGCAAGTCACCTGCTGCAGCATTAAATTCTTTAGAAGAAGCTCCCTCTTTTGCAGTATTCAGTTTCACAGTGCCAGGCACAGCGGGAGACTACTCTTTACACACTACCTCACTGCAAATCCCATATAGCAATGTAAACATTCATTTTATAAATAAATGGAAGCTGTACTGATTATTACAGCAGTTACATAGCATCCTAATTAGGTTCCTTGGTTTAGGTGGGTTTGTTGTCTCTTTCAGTTTAAAGCCATTGCCCCTTGTCCTATCACTACACGCCCTTGTAAAAAGTCCCTCTCCAGCTTTCCTGTAGGCCTCCTTTAGGTACTGGAAAGCTGCTATAAGATCACCCCGGAGCCTTCTCTTCTCCAGGCTGAACAGCCCCAACTCTCTCAGCCTGTCTTCATAGCAGAGGTGCTCCAGCCCTCTAATCATCTTCGTGGCCCTCCTCTGGACTCGTTCCAGTAGCTCCATGTCCTTCTTGTGTTGGGGACTCCAGAGCTGAACACAGTATTCCAGGTGGGGTCTCACGAGAGCTGAGAATGTTTAAGGGCAACAAGGAAAATGCTATTTATAAAAGCAGACTTCACTGGAAATAAGAGTGCTTACGCTGCTGTGACTTCAAAAGTTGATTGTGAACACTTAGCAGCAGGTGAAGCACGGAGTGCTTAACTTCTCACCATCAAAGAAGAATTCTAGCAGAATTTCCCAGTGAATTAGAGAAAGAGATAAAGCAGCTTAGGAGGTCACACTGTTTTCCTTATTCTAATGAACTTCTTTGTTGATCATGAGAAGCTACTTTTCCTGTGTTCCCTTCTGTTGTTATGAATTGTGTGGTGCTGCTGCAGAATTTTATCCACACACCATAATTGGTGCAGTTCTTTTTCGGTGTTTTAGTGTTTTAATATTTGATGCACCCTTCTTTCTCCTCTGTCCCTTCCCTTTAGCTGAAGAAACAAGAAAGCACATAAAAAGATCTCCCATAGGACTTCATTCTAAGAACCTCACATTCTTTCAACCTAGCTCGTTATTTTGTTAGGGCACTCCATCCTTCTGCATGTTAACGATACTGGAGGGTAGAAGGTACTTGCAACCCCTACCCACTCTGTTGGTGGAAGGAAGAGAATTTTTACTTGAAACAAGAGAGTTGCGTACAGTATTCAGTGTCCTATAAGTAGCACTTCTTCCTAATATTTGACCTTGACTGCAAAACTAAAATCCAGATTGTAGTAGTAGTAGTAGTAGCCTTGTGAACACAAAGTATATCAAAATACTTTTTCGGGTAGTGTTCACAGTGTTTATTGGTTACTTGTCTTTTTAAAAAACTGTAACGATTCTTCAAAAATTAACTGCAGCTGATAATGAAACAAATGAAAGCTTAAGCCAACAACTGTTTCTGAAGTAGGGAGTGCCCTGGGAGTCCACAGCAGAGACAGAAGTCAAATTCCAAATTATCCTCTGATATATTGCAAGATATTGCAAGATGTCCTATATTAATTCCATTTTAATTAATGCAGTTATATTGTGTGATATTTTCCAACACATACATAATCACTTCATAATAAATTGCCAGGTGATTTATGTTACTGTTTTAACTCTTCTAAACTTCTGTTTGGGTGCCAAACTCCCAGGGTTGATGTGTGAAACTCACCATTGCAAGATATTTGCTGTTTTCTTCCTTCCTGTGTGAAAGCTTCTCTCCTCTATCAGGAATTCTATTTTATGAAATCAGTTGCAATATTCCTGTGCTGACAAAACAGGTACATATTCAATAAGGTTCTTACTTTGTCTCTATGAAAAATGAACATTGTATTTCTGACCAGCAGGATTTGAACCCGAGTACTGGATGCTGGGTGTCACGATTGCAATAACTGGGAAAAAAAAAAAAAAAAAAAAAAGATGGGCTGGCTTTATATACTGCTCCAGCTAAGTGTCTGGGCTGAGATTTCTGGGAGGGGTCTAAGGCAAAGATGCTGAGAAATAGGGTATAAGAAGTGGAAAAATGCCCCTCTTAGTCTCTAACCAAACTAAGGAAGCACCTCTGAGGCTCCTTTAGGGTCAAGGCACATAGCTCATAGCTGGAAACCATCAAACCCAGCCATGTATTCCTAGAGAGGATGCATGGGCTAAGAGCTGGAGAAAAGAACCATGAAAGGCAGCTGGGCTAGTAAAATAACTCTAATTTCCAGTGGGTTCCTGGCAACCTTTCCTTTGTTGGCGTGGTAGTTTAGCAGAGAGGTCCTAAGTTTCAAGAGGGAAAAAAATAGCCCATGAAGTTAAAGACTAGAAGTAGACTGCTGTCTACTAGAAGTATCAGTAAGTTCTTAGGTAGATACTTACTGGTTTTACAACTATAAGAACATAAAATGAACCAGTTTTCAGTGAATAAGCCTGGTTTCTATGTATTTTGCAATAAAACTTCTATCTCATGATACCGAATTGTTATCATTGTTGTTTTCTCATGCTGTCTGTATGACAGTTCAATGAAAATGTTCCAATTGGAACCGGGTTTTGAGAGGAAGTTGTGTTTTTTCCAAGAAGTGTTTTCCTGGAGACAAATGTTTCATATTTTCATTCAGGATATCTGGTTGGACATCTCCTGCACCTCATTTCGTATCTAGACACAGTCAGAAACTGAATGCATAAAACCGTTTGTCACATAGTCACATGGCTGTGTAGGCATAGTGTTGGTAGAACTCAGATGGAGTAAAGGAACCTGGTCTAGTAACTTAGCCACAAGATTTTCTTTGGTGTATTAATGCTTTCAAGGTACTCTGTCTCACTCTCAGCCTTTCTCTCTTGTCCTTTTCTTTGTAATTTGTTTCTCTTCTACCAGTTTCCCTCTCATTTTTACTGACCCTCTTTTTAACTGTAGTCAGTCTCTGCTTTTGTTCTTTTGCTACCTGTTTTCCCTATATAATTTCTGGTCTTGTCATTCCCTTGTGTGCACACATAGGAAGATTGCTCTGTATATTGGGAACAAGAAACCAGTTGTGACTGACTTTGGTCTTTATGAAAGCTGGCTCCGAGGGTCCATCAAACACAGTGAGGGCATGGGCTTCTTGGTCATGTGTCCATAACACATCTTTTTTCCCTTCACATCTGCAGGGAAATCTTGCTGAATTCTAGGTGAGGACTTGGTGAGTCTTGGTGGAAAATTAGAGTGAAGTTCCAAGGGAAAAGTACAAGACAAAACTGCTACTTTGAAGTTGGCATTGTGAGAGGTCATGGCTACTATTTTGTGTCTGAGTAGTACAAACAGTTCAGCTACACAGAGATAATTGTCCAGTGTTTGGAACTGAATGGCAAGTTCTTTCCGCCTGATTCTTCAACTCCATTCCTGGATCAGTAAAAATGTTCTGCAAGTCTCATAAGGAAAACATCTTGCATAAAACTGATTATGCTCGTATTTGCATGAACTTTAGGTACAATGACCAAAGTAGCATCTGTAATCCAGGGCGACCTAAGCTGCCTTTAGATCCGAAACTAATTGGTTGCATCCAACACTTCAAAAAAAATCTCATTTAGAAACATCCCTTTGGGAACTGGCTTGTTTGGGAATTGGTAATGGGATCCTCTATCTACACTGTTGACAGTGCTTAAATGTTATTAACATTTAATGGTTTCTTGTATCATGTGACATGGTTGCTCTGAGCACCTGTGTCTTCCCAGGAAGATGCATACACATTTGGGTAAATTCCTAATCATGCTGTATCTGGGATTACCTTGGTTTGGCCCAGGCTTCTCCCTCCAGATTTGGCTCCTGGCAGCCTCATGGAAGCTGAAGTATGTATGATCTACATCAGCATATGATGCAGTGAAATAGGAACAGATCTGTAGCTGGTGCTGAGAACCTGACGTCCTCACTCCTTGCCTTTCAGGGAATTTATGTCAAATAGGCTCTAGTCTGGTCCCATGGATTTAACACTCATCAGTGCCTGGAGCTGATTGTGCACTTCTCCAGCACATCTTTTGGCTTAGCTCTATCTGCTGAATGAGGCGAACCAATTGGAAATTTACTTTCAAAAGTACACTGTGCTCCCAACAAAAACATTAGCATAAATGCAAAAAATAGAGAACTGAAGAAAGAAAATATTAGCTCTATTCTCACATCAGTAGATTAAATCAGAGATTACGTTATTTTCTTTCAAGTCTCTTCTGTTGCCTGACACGCATAGGCTACTGCCATTAGTTTAACTCCTCTTCTGCGTTTCTAGTTATCATTGCTTTTCCTCTGATCCCACAGCCGCGAACCTCTGGAAACCACTAGAAACGAGTATGCCACAATTAGTTAAAATGACAGGTGCTACTTTTTTATTTTCCATTTTATCATTCCTATCTCCTTTCAGTGAAGAAAATCCAAACCTCTGTTATAATATGTACAATATATTTAAAAGAAAGGTTTTAATTTTTCACTTATTACTCCAGGACAGTAAGTGGAAAAGCGCTTTCCTTACCTCTATCTAGTGAATGCATCATTGTCAGCTTTGATTGCAGAGATATTGGGACTCTGACCTTCAATGACATTGCTAGCAAATTTTGACTGACAGCATGCAACACTGCAAACCCCTGCTGCACATGCCCATCCTCCTAGAAAAAACCTTTTCTCTCTAACAATGTTGTTATGCTCCTGACTGTAGACTATCCTCGATGCTGAAATACAAGGTAAACCCAGCAATATATAATTACACTTATCAAACACAATCTGGAAAGACTTTTGCAGCTCTTGTGTGATGAGTTACCCCTTCTGTAGTATATTTTATTGAGAGTGTAAAACATATCCTCAATTTTCAAATTTAGAGTACGTATCAGTAGTATCTGAGAGTGAGTGCTGATGCCACGTGCCATCGACACTGCTCACGTTTGCTTGCTCTTGCTTTACTGTGTGGAAAGAATGCTATTGTCACGAAAACACTATGTATGACCGTGTGACAGATGTGTGGCTGAGGCGTTCACAGGCTCTGAGAATCAGGACCAGCCTGAAGGCTGTTCGTGAGCAGAACGCAGTTTGTGCTGGTGGCTCTGCAAGCAACTTCAAGCGATTAACAAAACCAGCAGATTTTGTCCTCCATCACCTAATGTCTCCAGAGGAACAGTGTTTAGTTTGTTAATATCTCAGGACAGCAGCTGTGCTTAGAAAGACATAGGTTTGCAAAAGCTACGCCTCGTGTGTGATTTCTGCAGGTTACAGGCTGAGCGGCGCGGCGAGCCGCGCAGCAGCAGCGTGTGCTCCGGCGGCCGTGCGGCTCAGTCGCGGTGGGTTCCGCTTAGGGCACTTTTGAGGCAGCTCTCTGCTGCCTGCAGGGTGTGCGGAGTACAACAAATGGTTCGCTTACCGGCTTCCCGCTGCTCCGTGCCCTGCGCCCTGGGGGCAGTGCCCGGTCTAACCTGAAAATCTGACCCGCTAATGGTGAAAACAGCCTGATCCTGTTTACTGATCCTTAAACTTCCCAGCACTGGAGCAGTATAAACTCTGTCTGGATGCAAACTCTTCCTCAGTGGTAAACCAGATAGATAGGCAGCAGCCTGCCGGATAGGGCACTCCTGCTTACCTCCTGCCTTGCGTCCTAGGCTGTCCTTGACTGCCAGTGGGACACTGACCAGGGCAAAAGTCCGTGGCACTGGGCCCTGGCGAGCCTCAGCCCTGTGGAAGCAGCACACATGCCCCAGCACCAGCCTGGGTGGGCAGACAAGAATTAGGGCTCCTGACAGCTCTGCCCAGTGCATGCTGTGTCCTGCCACGCCATAGATGCACAGAGTGCCTCTCTCCCTGCTGCCCCTCTTCCAGCCAAAGCCATTCCACTAAGCGGGCCCAATATGTCTCTTCCTTTCCAGGTCTCCCTCAGTCTCTGTCTCCTCGTCTTAAAAATATTCAAAACATTTTAACTGTGTTTTTAGTTTGATTGTTATGGACCCCATATGAGTAACATCTCGTCCTCTCCACCTGACTCCCTTGATCAGTTTTTTATTAAAACATTCAGGCTGTGGTGCTTTAATATAATTTTTAATGCATTTCAAATTATTTCTGGAATTTTGTATGGTGTCCCAAATGCTTGAAGAGAATGAGGAGATTTATAAATAAAATTATTTTTATTACGCTATAAAAGAAACTGTAGCATTAATGCCACAACGATAAGATAAGTACGTGTGGAATCCCTTTTCCTACATGCCCTGTGCTCCAAGAAATTCTGCTTATATGCAGCATTACAAATGAGCTAGACTAACCCAGAACAGTATTCCCAGTATCAATCAATAGACTATGAACACATTGGTATATCAGCAGTTTATGGCAGTATTTAGGATCATATAGTACAATAATGGAATAGCCTGTCTTCTGAGATACCAGGCAGTCACAGTCTGACATGGTGTGAGTCGTCATGTCCAGCTCCTGCTGCAGCTTAGGCAAAGCAAACAGCTTTTGCAGGTACTGATTGTTTTTGCAGTAGCAGTACCCTGTGCAAAGGTCTCTGATACAGTGTGTTTGAACAATCTTTGCTGTATCTTATCTACTCCAGGTAAAAAAGAGATTCAAATTTAGGGGCACCTAGCAGGACCATGGTCACAACTGCTAAACAAAGTAGTGTCTCGTGTGTCAAGTTACTTGAATTTTAAAAACTAATTTTCAGAGCCAGAAAATGCCCAGTAGCTCATTCCTTTAGTACTTGACAGTATTTCCTTTGACAGCATGTGTTCTAGTCCTGCAAAGACTTAATCAGGCACTTACTTACTGAAATTACTTCTGTGGTGAGCAACGGAAGAAAGGAAAATGTAAAATTTGTTAATGGGTATGTTTCTGTCATGGAGAGGGGCTTTATTATATATCACCTGGGGATCTCAGTATGGCTATCTAATGAAGACTTACTGAAAACAGAGATAGATTATGCAATATTGATATGATTCCCCTATTCATAGAAAAAAATGCCTTTTCCAGCTGTTCCCTTACCATGCAAGAAGAAAAAAACACCAGAACACAAGAAGTGTGATAGCAAGCACATAGCAAGTCATGTTAGCAAGTGGCAGAGAAGGAAGCCCAGTCTGTGGTTCCAATCGTCGTCTGTTGTGTCATATAGAGAATCCCATAGGGAGTAATTCAGACAATATTCAGGCATCACCATGTTCTTGTGAGCCCAAGGGGAGACATAGAGTGGAAAAGGCAGTCTTCATATTTGTTTGGAGCATGGAGCAAAGTCAAATTCAAGAACACAACACAGTTGGCAGAAGTAAAACCTAAAATAAAACTGACACCACAAATTTGGAGCGTTTACTGCCAGAGCTAGAAACCATCCAGAATGCAGGAAGCTGGTTTGCGATGGGAAATGCATTTTGTCTAAGCCAGACCTCCAGGATGTTTCCAGCCACAAAGAGGATGGGGAACTGACATTGCTCACAGCATGAACATTTACTTGTCATCCGCAAGGTCACAGTGCTGTCTTCATTCAAATCCTTCCTGGAAAGATCCTGTTGCTTCACTGCCTCTGAGAAAGTAATGGTTGGCTAGAGGAAAATACCCCTCTCCACTTCTCTCTTTCTCAGAAGAGGGCTGTAGTAAAATAAACTTCCACATGCATTAACCCTAAGCCTGGACATACATGCTGCCTACAGCAAAGGGAAGCTTCCCTGTCTCTTCCCTGTCCCCCACCTGGCAGGCAGGAAGCCTGCAAGCACCTGACAAGCAGAAAGATAGAGGCTGCTGATGAAGAGATAGCAAAAGAAAGACCATTTGACCCTTAAAGGATTAGGACTTCTGACTTCTTACCTGTGACAGAAATTCACTTCAAAGAGAATGAAGCCCCCTGGTTAACTAGGTATCCACAGAAAAGGCTGTCCACAGCTGCTGAGTGGTGATATCCACAGGTTGGTTGAGAGAAGTTGGAGGGACCATGTGGATGGCCAGAGAAAGGGAGTTCAGAGCTGTAGAAAGTGCTTCAGGTAGTTGTGGTCAGGTTAATCCTGAACCAAAGGACTGGTGGCCAAAGTATTGTTTCTTCCTGAAAGAACAAGTGTTTGGAAGATGCAGCAAACGCAGTGAGCTCCAAGAAGCAATTGGCATTGCAGCAACTTAGACCTTCTTTAGAGTTACCCTACGTATATTTTATACACCTAATGAATTTGGTTACCTTTGAATCTATTCACCTATTTGCAACATTGGGTCATCAGAGAGTGTTTAGGCAGCCTGCTAAATACCCTTGCTCAGTGTTTGCAGTTTCAGCATGCTAGACTTGCCTGAAAGCTGTAGTTTAATTATTTTAGTCAGACATATTTTCCACAAGCGCAGGAAAAGCTTTTCTTCAGAGGAAAATTATTCCACCGTGTTTTCCCTTCCCACTTTCTGGTTTACTCACTGGCTCTGCGAACAGGGCTTCCCTGGGATCTGAAGTAGCAGGACTCACCGTGACTTAAAGAGACTGGCTAGGTACAAGAGCTTTGCTAAAGATGCCTTCCAAAACTCAGTTTCTAGGACAAGAACTTTTCCATGTATGTATTTATGTACCAGCTACCTGCGTAAGAGGCATTATATGAAAAGTTTCCAGCAAACAAATATTGTCAGAAAAGGCCTTAGCATGTTCAATGCTTCCTACAGGCAGAACAGAAAAAGATGATATTTTGTACTGTACGGTGCAATTTATATTTTATAATGAAATAATCATTTCATAGTTATGTTTTCATAATAGTTTATATTTAAATTGCTCAAAAATAAGCTAGCAGCAATTCTACCATGACTCTTGAAGATTTACACAAACATTTGTTTGTAAGAACCATTTTTTTAGTAAGAAAAAATTGTTAAATATTAACATCAGCTATATCCATGTCCTATCCTATAACAGCACCGTGAGATATACCATTCTATTCCACTTTTCTCTCCATCTGTGTATTAATCAGTATATATGAGTCTTGTGGACCTAGTGAATGATTGAAACATATAGCATCACATGTCAGTCTTTTTTTCAAAGCTCACAAATGATCAATATATCTTTGAGAGGGAATCTGATTTCTGATACATTTATGTTAATAAGAATGGAAACACGGGCCACTGGAAATTGAGAGATAAATCAATAGAGAGGTTGGACCTTCAAGAAGTTCAGTGTACAATAAAATAGACAGCAAAATATGCTTGCTGCTTGTCTGTAGTGCTTGGAGTGACTACAGCTGACCAACAAGGTAAATCAAATCTGCTGCCAATACATTCTTCTGCTGTCCAGATAAAACAGCGGACTAAGCCGGTGAACTTTCACCCTTCACCCGAGCTCTCTAAGCCAAAGTACAGATTAAAAAAAATCAATAACCCCAATCGATGGGAAAATATTTTTAGTCTCTAACTGAACGATATGTTTTGACAAGGCCAAAGAGGCGCACAAAAGAATGGGAAAAGATAAAAGACAGAAAATTAGGATTTTGTTTTATTGGTTGAGGTAGGATCACTATTCATTCCCCCTTCCTACAAATCCTGTTGACACTGGCTAAAATTATCTCACAGGAAGGAAATAAAATGAAAGGTTATGAATTCATTAAATTGTCTGATTTATTGTGTATCCTTGTAGCATGTTATCTTCGCTGGGTTTTGTTGCCATTATTGGACACTTAACATCGAGAAGACACTTTGGAATGTATTAACATGGAAATAGGCACTATAAGAATTTGGCAAGGAAAAAAACAACAAATGTTAACAACTTGTGCCTTTTCCTCAGCTGCTTTTCAGCTCTGAACCCAGCGTACCTAACACATAAACCACAGAATACCAGAGACCCCAAAGCAAGGCAAGAAGCCTGTGGTACACCGCTTGCAGAGCATTGTAGAGTCAGTAGAGAGGTGAGTTAGGAGTCACTAACATGGACATGAGGGTCTTAAAAGGAAGGTTTGGGGAGTGGTTCTGCTCAGCAGCTCAGCAGCTGCAAGGCCGTGTTGTGCGACGCATTAAAAGCCACCCCAGAGTCCCGCCAGGCAGCGAGGCAGTGCTGTGCCGCAGGCGGGCATACTATGGGGAGCTGGGACTTTCCTCCCCATTCCTCCTCCTTGCTCCCCTCCTGCACACCTGACGGGATGCAGCCCCTTGCTGCCTCACACCAGTCCTGCTGCTGGGGATGACGGGGGACCAGGGCTTACTGGGGGCTGCTGGGTGACTGGCATGGTTCACTATGCTGGGGAGAATTTCCAATTACTTGCTATTAGTAATGGTTATGCAGCACTTGGATATTTTTTCCCAAAAGGGTGTCAAGCAAACTCTTTTATTCATTAACGTGTTATCTAAGTGGTCTTTGTTGTTCTGTTTACAAAACATGTGAGGGGTGATTACAGGCAAGCAAAAGGTGACATGGAAGGGTGTACTCCTCTTCAGAGAACAGCATGAGATTTTTTATGAACACTGGTTTTTATGTGGTTTTTGCAGTTAAAGTGACCATCACTGCCTCTGACAGGGCCCACAGTTTGCTGGCAATGCCAGTGTCACTGGGAACCTCCGTGCTGTGAGGGCACAATGGCAAATGGCAGGCAGGTGTGTGGGTGGAAATAAGGGGACAACAACTGAATCCACCACTGTGCAGAAATGGGAGCTGGGATGGGTCTGATCAGCACGGACACAGGCACACCGTTTGGTGCTTGCTTTTCTGGAGCAGTTTCTCATCTCAGAGTATGGTTGTCACAGTGCAGTTTGTGAGAGCAGGTATAGGAATACATAGGATGATATTACTGCCTTCTCATTCCCTTTCACAGAACAGAGTGCTGGTCCAGGCTCTTTATTCCTAACTGTTGCCTCATTTTAATCCAGAATGTAATAGCAATAAAACCATAAGACAGCATTTTCAAATACTTTTCCCTAAGTCATGTGGTCGTTATTTTCACATTCAGCACATGTTTCATCTTGATCTTCAGTGGTCTGAACACCTCTCACTGACTTTTCAGAATGAACTCTCCTGAAGCTTTCATGGAGTAGTGTTTACAATACAAACTCCCATGATTGAAATGCTGTAGGTAGCTCTTTCCATCCTTGAAAGCTTTCAACATATGCAGTGAAGTATGATGACTGCTAGAATTAATTAGAGAAAACAGATGTCAAGCATTTGCCAAGAGTTATTTAAAGAAAATCTATTGTGTACAGATAGTTGATGGTAGGGTTTGAAATGTTACTAGCAGCTGAGAAATAGCTAAACATTTTTCGGCTTTGTAGAAAGCATACCTAAAATACATTGAAAAGAACACTTCTGTCACCCATAAAAATAGAAGCAGAATAACATGATGGTGGCCATATTTTATTTCTTATTAATGCTTCTGTGAGACCCTTAAAGATGATGGTCTTGGCTGGGTTGTGAGCAGGAGAAGAATTTGACCCCTGGGACAGCTCCTGATACATTCATGGACAAGGTGAGACCTGGGATACGGAGCCCATTTCTCCAGCAGGGGCATCAGGAAATGAATCTTTCAGAAACGACAGGAAGAATTAGGAGGGTGACTTGGCCCTGGCTCACACACCAGCTCCAACAAGAAAATATCTTGCTCCTGTTCCTATGCAGATTATACCTATGTTTCTATCGTCAGCACCCACCGGCTCTCTGACAGGATAAGTTTGAAAGCTCTTCTCTCTGCAGCAGCCAATACACCCTGTAGCCTGCTCAATCCTTTCTGCTTAAATGACTTATGTCCTGGCCTTCATAATTCTGTCAAAGAAAATATACAGCCTTCATCTTTGTTATCTTTCATTGTGCCTAAAGAGGTCAGAAGTTCAGAGCAGTTCCTATAGATAGCCTGGCTGAATGTAAATATGGCCATCAGTTTTGGTGCAAAAAGCCTGCGAGACAGAATTGACAATCTTCTTCCCACAAGTTTCGTGTGTGCAAGCACGAAACTTGCCTTCCATGAGCATTCGTACTGTCATACGGCGTTAACGAAAAGCACAAATACATGAGAATGCAGCCAAAGCCAGTTCACAGAAGGAGTGGATGAATGCTTGTAGGAAATTCAATGCTTCTCTCATCCATCACTATTCACATTCCTTTCCTCGCCTGCAGGTAGAGGCGCAGAGACTTATTGGATAGGATTCATCTTACCTAACTTTAGACATATATAGTGTGGATATCTCTATCTCAGCTTGCCGTCTAGACTCTTGTGAAAGTCAATAGAGAGAAGCAGGCAGTTCTAAGCCCAATTCATCTGACCTGTTTCAGACACCTTCTTTAGGAAAAGATGAAGCTTTCTCTAAAACTGCCTATTTCTTTCTAGTGACTTAAGGACAATTTAGGCCATTAAATCAGGTGCAGCCATGTACACTGCACTATCTACATGTGGTGAATCCCACCCTTCTAGCACATTTGACAACATTTTTCCCACAGTTGGATGAGCCTAATGGGACATTTCTTGCTCCAGTAAATTCTTCTGGGCTTTTCCTCCTCCCAGAAAGTGAAATTGGTTTATATAAAATGGTTATTTCTTTGGTCTAAATCTGTTTCCCTGGCATAGGCAGAGGCAATTTTTCAGGTTACCTTTTCCAGGCTAGTCTGCCCGGCAGCCCCAGGAGGCAGGGAGCTCTGTCTCTGCTCACAGCTGGACACTCCGTATCTCCCTTCCTCCCTGTGGCTCCCCATGCGCTCGTCTTCTGCCGCCTGCCTTTCTGAGCCAGTCCCAGGATGCCTCTTTGCCCGACTCTTCTGCTGAGGATTATGGTGCTTCAGCCCACACACTTCTGCTCAGGCTTTGGATAATGGCTTTTGCTGTTCCTGCTATCACTATATGAGAGCCACTTAATTGCATCTTCCATTCAGCCTGAATAAAGGGTGAGTAGGACATCTATTTGCTTTGACCAGGCTTGTGATTGATGCAACTGTTAATACTTTCCAGCGTAACACAATCTTCCCTCACCTCCCAAGGATGCTCTGTTGGTAACGTGTCCCTGCGTAACTTTTTCAAGGGCAGACAGAAAGTGGTACAAAAGGCAAGAGGTGGCAGTGGAAATGCCAGCAAGCCTCTGCCCTGCTGCTGAAGGGTTACCTCTTTCCAGCATCTATCCCACCCTCCACTGTTGCCCTTGGCGTCAGCAGAAGAGGTGCTCTTTCCTTGCTCAGCAATCATTTCTAATGGACCACTGGCAACTTCTCTGAGCAGATCTGCCTGCGGTGTCCTAGGGTCATCTTGCCCCCTGGGAGAAAGCCAAAAGAGACACCTTCTGCTGTCAGGCATATTATGAGCTTTCATTCTTTCAGGTAAAGCTGAGGAAAGTCATCTTCTCAACAGGGCTGTACTGAGTGATCACCTGTCACTTGCCTTGATATGGTGAAGTTGTCAGGGGTGGCAGGTTCCTCTGCCATACCTGCAAAGTGCACTGGTGATTCTCACCCCAATCAGACACCCTGCTACATGCTCCTCCTCAAGGTGTGCAGGGGGAACAGCCCCCTCTCAGACCCAGAGATATGCAATGTGTCTTTGGAGGCAACAATTACACTCAGAGAACAAAAAGCATAGCACAATAAAAACATTACTACACACAGAGCTCCTCAGTAAAACAAGTCCAACTTGTGTTATATTCATGGTGCCACATAACAGAATTTAAGCCATCCTTCAGGTTACTGTAAGTTCGGGGTAAAATACAGCAGTGCGTAAGGAGACAGGAAGGGAAGGAAGGGAGAAAGAGACTGCAACTGTAGCCATCAGGAGAATAACCACGGGGCTTTCAGGGAGGCTCCTGGGATGAAACCACTTTACTCCCTGTTATGCACAAATTCCTCCCTCAGTCCCCCAACAAAGCATATATAACTGTCTCCCTTTTTAGCAGCCTCAGTAGAATTGGTTGCGTTCAGAGATTTTCAGCTAAAGACCACCACAGAGTTACAGCAGTTTGCGCAAGCTGCAGGATTGTCCTCCTAACACAACACACAAGCACAGTTCATAAATAGCAGTCGAGCAGTCGAGCCACAGCCACCTGCAAACGTAGGGGTGCTGCAACAGGGTAAACTGAGCATGGCAGTGACAACGCAGGCAAGAGGTGCCCTGCACACAGAGTGCTGCTGGGCAAAACGTGGCCAGTGCACTGCAGATGTGGGCTGTAAAATGGCCAAGATGCCTTGTTCAGAACAGCAGGGGAGGCAAAAAACCATCCAATGTTTGTACAAAGGGATTCAATGGTCTTACTTCCAGCGTGGAAACAATCTCATTACCTCTGCACAGTCAACAAGCACTCCTATCAATAGGGACGTATCTCAAATACCCTAAAGTGTCATTAGTCATTCAAGAATCGGCAATAGGTGGTAAGTAGGATTGGACGGTTACGTACCGTTGCAGTCAGCGCCATTGACTGTGTAGGACAAGACAGAGACAAGCTTCCTTAATACATGTGCTGATTTTCTTGTTAACGTTTGAGTTCTGACAAACGTCAATGCTGGTGATGGTATACATCTTCTGGCTTTGCTTTGGAATGCTCTGCCCAGTACTTTTTTCTCTTGAGCACTATGCTTTTTCCCCACCAATGAGCTGGAGAGTGAGTCAGCCTTTGCTATGGGGCTGGTGCTAGCCTAACGCAACGAGAGAACGGGATCAGGTCAAGGAGACTGGTCTGTGACTTATCGTCAGAGGCAGGACAAGTATCTGTCCTCAGCTGCCTCCTTCATGGTCCTCAGTACCTCTGTGTTCTGCCACTTGCTTCCCACTACCTATTGCAAATGCTCACAGGTCTGCACTGTATTATCTGGAGCAGGTCATGCTACTCTTTTGGACCCCTCCTGAGCATTACCATCCACAATGAGATGAGATTGGGAAAATTTGAAAAATTTCTCAGTACAAAATATTTATTTCTAATAGGACTTAACATAAGAAATAGACTAAACATTCTGAAAGCTTTTTTAAAATTATTAAAAGAGCTATAGGCCTAAGTGGAGTCCTTGAGGGAGAACAGGAAATAAAATAGCAATGGGAGATCCAAGGGAGATGAAGTTTTGAAACTTAGAGAATAATTGTAAAACTATCAATCCTGGGATATAGAAAGATAATTTAGATACTGTAGAGCCTCATAGTGCCTTGCTTCTATTTCTGTCATAATTTTCTGCCATGTTATTTTCTGTCAAGCCTCACAATATTTCTATAATGACTAACCCATTTGTTTCCCCAAAACTTATCTTTGAAAATTATACACAAGGTCAGAGTTACACAACTGAACACTCCATTTATTATCAGGAACAAGAAAATCTGTCTGGGCCACATCACCAATTGTAGCTGAGCCCCTGATAGGATGAAATAGGTTGCAGGAAGAGTAACTGAGAGGTAAAGAGAGGCGCTGCAGGTGACAGAACAAGAGTGATAGGAGAAAGATCAGCAAAACTAAAAGCAAGAGAAGATATATCATTGGCAACAAAACCAAATCAAGCTAATGTCTTCTCAAAGCAAAATGGGTAAAATAGAGTGACTCAGTAAATGAGCTGAAGTCATTTGACAAAAGATCTATATAGCAGATCACTTTATTTGTAAAAAGATCTGATTGACGTCCTTTGTGACTGGACTTTATCCCAATACGTGAGTATTTTCGAAGTGACAATGGTAAAATTCTGCCTATCTAGTAAATACTTTCAATCCCAAAATGTGCTGATACTGCAGATTGCAACTTTTATTTTTAGTGCTTTCCTGCAAGTTTGTGCTATATCTTCCAGTCTGGGGTGAAGAAGCATTGCCAAAGCAAGCTGAACCATTTACTTGAGCTTGTCACAAAATAGAGCTCAGCTCCGAGACCCTGAGTTGTGAGACAGTCCCACTGAAGTTGGTAAGAATAGTGTTGAAATATCTGAATTTTCTGCAGGTCATAAATTCTGCCTTTTGATGAACTCTGATATCATACCAGTGGAGTGCATTGGCTCATACTGAGGGCTGGATCACACATATAGAAATCCTAAAAAAGTTGGTGCCTCATGAAAGAACCAGTGGTGGAAATGTGATGAAGGACATGCTTCAGGGCTCATTTAAGTGATGTGATGTGCCATGAATCTCATTTCGGTAGAGGGCCTGTCTTCAGAAGGGGTGTAATCGATAAATCATGTGCCAATTGTATTTATTCAGTATGTCAACTTGTGCTCCTCTCTGGAGTGCCCGGGCCAGTGCTGAGGACGGGTGGTGTCTTTGCTGCACCTCCCACCTTCTCGATACGGAGTTAGGGTTTGCTGTTTGGCAGCTCAGAGAAATGCAGCTCCATCACTTTTCTTCCAGAGGGAGAGGGGGACCAGAAAAAAAGCGGCATGGGGAATCCCAGGCATGGGAGGCAGGTGTCCCTGAAATGCCAATGCTGCTTGCCAGGGACAAACTAAGGAACTCATGCCCCAGTGCCCAAGGAAAATGGACAGGGTCTCGGCTGGGCGTCTCCTTGGAGCTGTTGGTTAGGTCTGTTGAATGGTCTGAAACTCTGAAGCCAGTACTGACAGTGCAGCACTGGTACTTTTGGTTGGCACGTGGCAGGTACACAGGCAGAGCAGGAGACCCAGGCATCTTAGAGCATATTCAGAAACAAGAACCGTGTTGTTGAGAGATTTCTTCACCTTGTACTGATGAATTATGTTATTAAAGACCTGATACAAGGTACACTGAAGTCCAGGGAAGACTCAGTGCTGCACTCAGTGTTCTTTGGATCGAGCTTTAACATCCCAGTTACTAATTCACAGCTATCACATTCCCTTTCCACATTAAACATCACTAGCACCAGCCCCTATTGCCTGCAACAGCCCACTGCCCCTGCCACCCCCGAGCTCGCCGCAACGGGGCTGTAGGCGGCTCCCCTGCCTGCTGCAGGTGCAACCCATTTCTCCAAGAGCCTGGAAAAATTCATCCCGTCTCCATGCACAGTTTGAAACAGCAGCAGATCAACCAGAAAACCAGCAAGGCTTGGAAATAGCTTTCTGCAAATTTAAGAGGTCTGAGAGATTTTTTGGTTTAAAAAAAAAAAAGAGAAATCAAGTGAAATAAGCCTGAGAGAGACTTACCTTGCATTTAGACCTGGATTATGGTTTGCACTGTTTTTCCTCTCCGTTCTCCTGCGCACATATGGTGGCGGGGGGGAAGGGGGGGGGAAATAAGAGCTGTAAGAAGTGTAATTGATGGCAAAAGAGGTCCAAATGTGTGCACCAGATCCAGACACTCTCCAAAATGTAATCCTTGTTTGTCTATATGATGGGAATAATAGCCTTCCTCACAGGGGTACTGGGAAGATCAATAGATAGTTAATGTTGGTCTAGGGAAATGCACGATGCCTGCAGTGTAAATCAGAAGTAACCCATTGAAATGCATGTAGTTACATAGGGATAGACCCAATATAAAACTGAGCAGATGCAATTTCCTAAAACAACAGTGCTGGTTACCCTGTAAACATCTCCTGTGTGTGGGGCAGAGAGTGGACTTTGGACAAGATTCTATGCCGGTGTAAACCTGCATCATTACATTGACACCACTGAAAATATATCAGTTTAAACAAGAACAGGCTCCAGTCCCTGACATCTGCCAGTCACGCAGCCTTTAACGATGCCTGTAACTTTCCCTTTGCATACTCTCCCAATTCAGGCTTGAAAAATCTACATTTTAGAGTCCTCAGCGTGTCATCAGCGCTGTGTTTTCAACAAATTAGAATGGGCAACAAGATGTGGGGGTTAGTTTTTAAGTGTTCGTATATTTTTTCAACTCTCATGCCCACAAAGTCTCATACTAAGTATTGCATATTTATCCTGAAGAAAATACCAGCTCTCTCCCCACGAGGCCAGCTCCTTCAAAGGAAAGCACGTACAGCTTCGACGCAGACACCGCTCACCCTCTGTCTGAAGTACACCGTGATGGTCTATACCAGTTCGTAATATTAGAGAATAATACAGCAATTTCTGCAGCGCAATAAATTCTAGTCAAGAAATCAAATGCTAAGGGATAGTAATTGAATGGGAGCGGCTATGAAGGGTGCTCAGTGAGGGTGAGGTGTGAAGGCAGCGTTCTGCATGGGGCCAGCCAGCAGGGCTGAGTCCCCGCGTCCTCTGGGTATGCAAGGAGAGGCAGGTTAGAGCCCACAAAAGGCATTTTTGCGACAAGCAGACTGGTCTCTAAGGAGATAAAGGAGCAAAAATTCCTGTGAATCCAAGCTGAGCCAAAAGAGTGTTGTAAAGGGGGATAAGGAAAATACAAACAAATTGCACATTCCCGGTCCAAGCAGAGCCAGCGAGAGTGTTCAGCCCCTGCACGTGGGAACTGCCTGGGAACGTGATTAACCCCCACAGATCTTCTAAGGGAAGGGGAAGAAGTGATTGCCAATGGGCCTCTCCTTCTCCCCTTTTGTCTGAGTGGGAATTTGCCCGTATGTATTCCCTCAGGGAGCAGCAAAGGGGAGGTTTGCACACGTGAGTGCTGAGATATGGATTTGAGATGTTGTGATCTCCTGAAAGGAGAGCAAGGCTGCATATTTTGCTTGCGAGCTCTGTAGGCTGCTGTTTGATTTTATCTCTCCTGCTCAGGTGTGTGCACTCTGAGGGGAGGCGGGAAGCAGGTATCAAATAACTTAAAGGCATTTTTCACAAAAGTTGCCTGCAGGGAAACCCCCGTTAGTTTTATGCATGAAAAAGTGAGATTGTATTTGCGGAGGTCAGACCCTTACCTGTTAATGTCATTTTTCCCTGCTCTGCATTGCGTTTGCTCGCTGACCAAGCATCACTGCTGGTCTGGCAGCCTGAGGTGAGAGGAGGACAAGGAAGAGTGAGAAGGTGAACCCAAACTCACCTAAAGTATGGGCCAAGGGGCCCAACCAGCCCAAAGCATCAGCATCACTCCATGCTGGGGCTGGCCCTGGAGCCAGGGTGAGGCAGCCCGCGGGACATTGCTCCCCACCTGAGGAACCGTGTGGCCACCAGCAGCAAAAGTTTCCCACTGTCACAGCTGGGATGAAGCTTGGAGGCACCACCTCAGGGGCCAGGGAAAAAGCACAGCCTCACGCTCTCTTGGTGCTTGCCTCTCTGCGGAGAACGATAAGCCAGATTGCTTTTTTGTGATGTGGACATCTGTCCACCGGGAGCTGTCTTGCAACCGCACTAATTTCATGTAAGGCTCTAAGCTGCCATCAGCCAGGAACAACTTTCAATCACTGCTGACCTGGGCTGCATTTGGACTGGCAGCTCTAAGGTGGAAAGCAGCCTATGTCCCTTCCCAAATTCAAATCTTTGGAGCTATTCAGTTCCCCGTGGGGCTCTGAAGTTCCTAGGACACTGCACAGGTTTGCACTCACGCAGAGAGGTGTGCAGTAGGAAAGTGTGCCCTTTTCTTGATTGACTCAGAAAAGAAGACATTTCTCTGACCCAGTAGAAATCAAAGACTTGCAGTTACGAGTAGTGTTTACATGCACATCAAACACCTGTTAATGATAGGGAGAAGATCTGAAGGGAAACAGCATTTTTTTAGCTGAGACGAATTGGTTGGATAGGGAGGGGTCTGCCGGCTTTCCTGGAGGAAAAGGAGGCGGGAGGCAGAGAGTGGGAGTGGAGGTGTGCATGCCGGGTAGGCAGAGGAAGAAAAGCCTGGCACATTCGCCAGTAGCAAATTGGGCTCCCGCATGGTCTAATTCCTGCTTCACCACAGACTGCTAACACAGCTTGGATAAAAAGGGAAAAAGGGAGAAAAAAAATCTATGCAGGAGGCTGCAAGAGCACATAGAGTCTGTTCTGAGCTCCTTCCACAGGCAGACAGAAATCAATAAATCAATAGGAAATGTTCGCTGGCTGTAAAATGGGTAGAGAAGCCAGTGTCAAGCTGCTTTAAGATGGATGGACAGTAGGTTTGCAGTTTGCAGAAAGGCTAGAGGTGACTATCACCTTGAGATGGGATCAGCGGCCAGCAGCCCAGCAAGGCTTTGAACCTCGAGTTTATGATTAAGGGCTGGGGCACGGATTGAAATACTCCTGTGTCCCCTGCACAGTCCTCCCTGGACTTCACTGGCTCTCCTCCTCGGTGGCACCGGTGCACTGGCAACCGGGGCCCGACAGCTGCCGGCGCTGGCCCTGCTGTGCCACTTCATTGAAGTCGAGGCTACAGAAGACTGAATAAAAATTGACTAGATGCCTGGTGGTAGTGAGGATTGATTGAAGACGGGCAGGGGTTTTCTACCCCACAGTTGGATTTTTTCCTTTCTATGAAGGATTTGACATAATGTAGGCAACAATTCCTATTCAGAGCATCGTACCTTCATTCTCTCCTTAGTGAACAAGGACACAAAGCAGTGCCAAAGATGCTTAGGGAAAGCAGGCCTGAATGGCATCCTTCTTTTCTTTCAAAAGCAAAGTATTTGCAAGGGCTGGGACAGCTGTACTTGCAGCAGGCTCACTGTGTGTCTCCACGTGCCCGTTCAGGTCCGGAGGGCGGCTGCTCTTCAATCGCTATTTTTCAGATGCAGAGGTGATCTTTCAGTGTGGTGTGGCTCCTGCAGAGACAGACAAGCAATCTAGCTTCAGGCTTCCCCGCTTCCACAGCCTCCCCTCCAGGACTTGCGTTTCTTTCAGTCTCCGTGAACTGCTGGTTATCCTGTTCTTTGAGGACAGATGGGCCCTCTTAACCTCTTGTAACCGAGACTCTCTCTCTCGTAGCCCTAAGATGCAATAGATTTGGGCCTGCTTCTTGCTCTCGCCAAATAAGACTGCAACACCTTCATTGCCACACGTGCTGGGCATTGCTATTGTTTATGTACCCCTCTGCTTAAAGCTGTGCCAGCTGCCAGGCTGGCCGGTGCCTTGAGCCATGCAGCAGAGGGAATTCTACCCAAAGTTAGTTAGCACTGTACAAGATTACTTGCTTCTGTTCATCAGCAGGTTTTCCAAGACAGTGTTCAGCTTCATACAGCATGCACAGATGACATATACAGGTAGAAAGACTCTCAATTTCTTTACTTGCATGTAGCAACGTAAGTTCACACTCTACGGTATCGACAACTGAATATGTATAATGAGGTAGTATGCTCTGATGTTAATAGTCTGACTCCAAGGAGCTGCACCTAAAAAATTTAAAATTTAGTTTGTAAGGTTTTTTTTTCATTCACTCTGGTAGGCCAATGGTGTGCTCACTTTTAAACAGAGTTGAGGCAAGAAAATACCAGGTTTTAGTCCATACATTATAATAGAACAAAATTTACATTTAATCTAGGTGAAATGAGACCTAGTATATTCTCTAAATGCTCCCCTAGAGTTACATGTAGTCACATTTTTCAGAATGCTGGTCAAGTAAATAAGAATTCAGTTTTCTGGCGTGTTTTCTGAATCTTTATTTCACTCATTACTAAGTCTTACAGTGAAACTCCCAATGACAAACCTGACCAGGTCTCTGCAAGTCTGACAGCAATCTGGAAATGGGCACTCAGAGTGCAAGAAATAATCTAGTAAGTGGCTCTGGTAAGAAAGTACCAGCAATACTGTTTTGGGAGATCAGCAGGGGCCAAAATTGGGTTTGTCTTGCACAGTGAAAACTAAATGTGAAGAGATTTTGTCTACTTATCTGCATGGTGAAAAACAGAAATTCTGGAAAAGCAGTATTATAGCTTTAGACTTAAATATCTGTCATCTTAGGCTACATTGACTGGTAAAGTCTTCATTGCAGAGCCTTGCTTTCGAGGAGAGACTAGGAGCATCCCAACACCGGACAAAAGAAAGGGAAAAGACTGTGAAGTGCCAGGTACTCTGGCAGTACCCCCTGCTACAGGTTATGTATACAGGCTGATTTATTCCAGGAACATTTATGGGAAGCTACGTGTATGCCACACACAGAGGCACAGCTTGGCATTTGGTGTCCAAAAAGGCAGACCTAGATGCACTTGCGATGATTATTAGAGAACAATCAAAATAAAACCCCCTCATCTTGTTAGTAGAGAAAGATAATTTTTAAAAACAGCTAAAACAAAACTCAGTAAACTAAATTAGCCAATATATAGCGCTTAGAGCAGTGAAAAGGAAGAAGATTTGCTCTCCTTTAATTTCCTGTTAGTTTTCAGATTTAGGCTGTGTGATCCACTGCAAAATACCCACTTGCTGTAAGAAATGTAAGAAATGAGAAAATATCTTAAGTTGAGGGAAAAAAGTTGTGCTTATTCTCTGTTGGATGGCCCAGTGCTGTAGTCTAAGTTGATGATGACAAAGGTGTGAACAGTACTGGAAATGGGAACAGGCCTTGCCAATACTTAGCTGTTGCAGCAAAGTGTGGGTCACTCAGACCTCTGGAGAAATCGTTTGCAATATTTGGACCACAATCAAAGCCCACTGAAGTTAATGGGAGCTTTAGCTTTGAATGGACTTTGACTCAGTCTCTTCAGAAAAAATTGCCTGGATTGTCCTTTTTTACTACTCATGTATGAGCGCCCAGACCAACAGATTATTACACTTTATTACAAACATATTTTATGCTTATGGGCTAGGTGCATCAGTGATGAGAAAAGGCAGAATTTTCCGTTTGAACACCCTCCCTTTTCTACTACCAGTGTACGGTGCAATCCACACAGACTCTTCAATACCGATCCAATTTGTCTGGAGCAACAGCAAAGGCATCAGCAATTAACGAGACCTTAGTCAAGCACTGAGTTTCAGAGTCCTTCATTTTACATAAGCTCATTCTACACTCATCCCATGAACACTTGGATATTATATTGAGAAGCAGAGAAGGGTTTTTTTTAAAAAAACACACTGTATTTGGTGAAGTGGACTATGACACAGATTGTAGGTGTATTTCTAGGGCTGTTACCAGTTCGGGCTTTTATTCAGTTATGCCCATTTCTACCAAAACTTTCTGAAAAAAAAGTCAGCTGCAGCCAGCTATGAGAACCAATATACAGAAAGAGAAATTTAGACCTCTGCGGCTAAACTTCTTAGCGAAGTTACAAACCATGGAATAAGGCTCTTCTAGGGGAAACAGCAGGCCCCTTAAAGTTCAGGTGCAACCGTTAGGAGACACACACCCACCTGCACAGGCACCATAAAATAAGCAGAGGCTGAGTGAGGGTTTTCCTGCCTGAGCACATTGCCTAGGTTTAACCTAGTTCAGATCAGCTGGCAGCAGTTGTTTCTAAGGTAAGGAGAATTTTCTTTCTCTCTCAAGCACTGCATGATTGTTTTGTAGTTTTTTTAGTTCATCTAAATGAGGAGGACTTGTAATGAAAAATTCATTAAATTAGTTACTTTTGTTCTGTTTTCAAATCACTTGGAAATAGATGTTGACTTTGATTGATTTGTTTGTGGCTTGAAGTGGTGCTATGCTCTCTGTGCAAACACGATTTATCCTGTGGTAGGCTTTACTACGTATCTTCACTGCATCTGCTGTCCTTGTTATTAATTATGTTTGATGAATTCACAGTGCAAACTGTAGAGCATGCTTTCTGAATGACTTGCACAAATTTCAGTTCCATAACTACTTTTGAAAACAAAATATTTAATTTATAGGAAACTAAAAAGAACAAATTTCAACATAAAAATTATTCAAATAACTAGTTACAGAGCTCTGATTTTCTGTGCAATACTCACTTAGACATGAGAGTTCCTCAGGTTTAGCAAAAATATTTGCAGATTTATACACCAATCTTGAAATGAGCCTGTTAAGCAGAGCACCACTGGGAGTAAATAGTTCAATGTCAGTGTTGGAGTCCACCTGTAAAACTGCATTAGACGGCCAGGGCCTTAATTTTTCTGTCATTAAAAAATAGCTGCAAATCCCACAATACTGTAGGGCACCTTTTGTCTTAGTTTGATTAGAGTCTCCTTAGCTTTTTTTTTTTTAGAAAATTATTGTTATTTTTAAGTTGAGAAATCAGAGACAGTAGAACCTCTTTCAGTAACCTCTCTTTATAAACCTCATCAGGAAATTGTTTTTTCTCCCCAAACATTAAGTAATACTGAAGTAAAGTGAAAACCGTGGGGGTTATTTTAAATTATTGTTTACATTTTGGAGGTTGTTTTTTAAAATGCTAACAATATTTTCAGTAAAATTCAACTTCTGTCAAACATTTCCGTTCTGTTTTTTTTTAAAAAAAAAAAACTGTTTTTCAATGATAGCTTTATTTTAATATATAAATAATTATTGGGAAAATAAGTAGTTTCCTTGCACAAGTAGTGAAAGAGATTTTGTGTCACTTAGTACAAAGAGGAAACAATACAGAGGGAGCAAATATTTCATATATTGAGTAACAATGAGTCAGCATATAGTTATCTGGTGTATAACAAGAAGGTGTTTGTAATTCACTCATCCCACTTAATCTTTCTTTCCTCACCTGCTGCAGTTCCACACTAGCCTCATACAAACAGCAAACTCCCCCTGTTTCTCTTAACCGACTGCCCTCCTTTTATTGTTGTTTTTCATGGTTTTGTTTTTCCTGTTACTTTATTGGTGCATGGTGCCTACAAGTCCAGCGAAGGATTTGTTGTGCTAGGATCCCACATGATGCTTCTCCCTGCTTAATGTGATAAGACCAAGGCACATCTCTAATCGTACAGCGGCGGGGGGCATCCCCGATGCACACCTCGCCAGCGCTTTCAAAATCAAACCAGGAGTCGTTCAGTCTGAGACAACCGTTTCCTTTTGAGATTACTCAGCTTCATAATGGGCGTCAATAACTTCTCTCTTCAGCTTCTGCTACAAGATTAATAGGTTTAGTACTGAGCCCCTGTAAATAGCAGGTCCAAAGTATTACACCCGAGCCCAAGGCTGGCCCTGCGTTTTGTGCCAGGAGAGCCTGCTTCCTATCACCCTGTGCCAGAGTGGCACAGAGGGCAGGCTGGCAGTGCCCACCACGGCATGTCAGAGCCAGCCCGCTGGCTTGGTATTGCTAGAGCTGTGTTTGGAAAGCGATGGCATTGCAGCTCGCACCGCCCCTGCCCGGCTCCATGCTGTGCATACGCCTTCGTAGGCAGAACAGGAAACTGGCTGAACACTGATGCAATCGTAAAAAATGTGATCTTATCGGGGGACACTTTGCTGATAAGGATCTGCTTTTGACTTACCAGTGGTTTGGTATTGCTGGTAGCACAAAAGCCAGAAATATAGCAGCCTTTCTGCACAATGGGGGTGCCATGCTTGCGGCTAATAACATTTAATGCTTAGACAAGCAGACGGCAGCGCAACGACTCTGCCCTCCGTGTTTCCCTTCGCCTCCGATCCCCCAGACCCCTCCTGCCACTTGCTGATGCCATTTGCCTGGGACTGGAGGTGTCTGTGAGCTCTGAAAATTGGATCACAGGGATAGCTCTTTGCCGGCCCTGGTCACGCTGACGGCAAGACTCAATCGATCAATACTCTGTGTGACACTTTCAGAATTCATTGGAAATTATGTCCTTTTCGAATGACACCCACATTTTATCGAGGGCAGCTCCAACAGAAACGCACCAAGTGTGTTTTTGCAAGATACGTTTTGTTAGTAGTAAACTTCACTTTATTTGTAAGGTTCTCTGTATTTGGGATTTCTCTGTCCATCTCTTCAACCTCCCTTTTGAAGAAGGCAGAGATTTAATCTTTAAAGGTAGCTTTGTAGCCTGACATTTAGAGTGTGAGCTGTTCCTAAGCCTGATGTTTATTATGA
Organism: Tauraco erythrolophus; assembly: GCF_009769465.1. Lineage (NCBI taxonomy): Eukaryota > Metazoa > Chordata > Aves > Musophagiformes > Musophagidae > Tauraco > Tauraco erythrolophus. Next base: position 14,116,652 of record NC_141478.1, on the reverse strand, counting down.
CATATGGCCTCTTCATGTAAAAAACAGTAAGCTTTGGGGGAGAATTTAAAAAGTAGCCTGAGGCTCACAGCACACAGCTAAAAACCAATTCACAATTTTCTCCAAAAATATTACTACCTCTGGGTAAAACTACTGCTCCACTATGGATTCCCATGAAACTATTTGGTGGTGCTATCTCAGAGCCAGTTCCTGTGGGTGGGACTACACAGGTCATTCAAAGCAACTCTTTGGAGCCATTAATTGCTCATGTTGACAGGCAGCAAAGAACGGTGCTTGCAGCTTCAGGGTGAGATATGCAGAGAAGGAGAAATGGAGGCATCATTGTGAATCTGTTTTGAAGGACTCGGAGAAATAGGTAACCTTTCCATTGAGTATTGATATTGAAGAGGAATGTTTACCCCTTATATTTTGGGTCCAAAGTAAATAGCTCTCGTTGATAGAGGGGTTCAAATGCTGTGTACCTGGCATCCTTTGGGGACTGCATAGCTGGAACTCAAAGGAGCCAGACTGGGTTTTAATTCTGCCCTTATCAAAATCAGAGCCAGATGTATCATTTGGACTTAGACTCGAACTCACCCAAAATGCACAGGAGGCTCAGCCTCAATCATTTTTCTCAAACTCGATGAGATAAAAGGGAATAGTTTCCCAAAGCACAATCCTGTGTAATTAGGGATTTACAACATTCAATGAGATGCGCAGTGTCTGCAGCGTGGTAAGTCTGTGAGTGGTTCAGCATGTGGGTAGTCACAAAAAGAAGTGTAAAAAAAAAAAAAAACAAGGCAACATTTGTTGACTAGAGACATGTCTGTGGAATCCAGGTGGGGAAGCTCATGGCACAAAAGCAGTTAATGTGAGAAGATTCTTTTGAAAGATGTCTTTTTTGTTTTCAGTCTATGTGCATGTCAGGCAGAAGAACTTGCTCTGCACTTCACTGCTGCACCACTCTAATGCAAGAGTTTCATTTAACTGGGGTAAAAGTCTTCCCTGGGCTGTAACTGGTGCACCACTACCAGTCCTGCACTGACTCTTGGCTACAGTGAATTTTTCCAAAGTGAAAATGAACGTTGCAAGGTCCAAAAGTTGGTGATAGAGGGAAAGAGAATATCAGAGGTGGACTATGGACTTATTAATCTCTTTGGTTGCCAGGAAACATCAAAACTGTCATAAATTATTAGATAGCAGTTTATAGGGAAGTATTCAGTTGCTAATCCTGCCCTTGTAATAACTCCTGATAGTTTCATTTACTTTGTTCTTAAGGAATGCGACCTGGCAAATTGGGTAACTACTATCCTGAATTATAACATGAGGCCTGAATGGGAGAAACTAGATATCGAGATCAGGTGACTATTGCCTGATTTCCAAAGTTAATTTCTGTAGCTCTGTATGCGAAGGCAACAAAGCTTACTGGAAAATATATCATCTGAGCCCTGCACGAGGGATAGCACACTAAGCTGAAACATCTGGGCTTTTAGTGCTTCTAGTTCTAGTCGCTGCTAGGTAAGTGGAAGTTTGTCCAGGCGGGGATTTTGCTTGCTCTGGACAAGCATCCTCAGGCTAGAGGCAGCATCAAACTTCCCGGTCAGTGAGCATTATAGCTTGTCCCTCAATGTAGCCGCAAAAGATGTGAGTTTAGTGTGTCCCCATCGCTTACTTCAACCTTGGTGAACTTTACTTTTAGCTCCGGAGACCTCTGGTTCAACTCTTGCTATTAGAGACCACAATAAATATTTGCAGAGTGGAGACTTGTGAACTATTAGAGCTTCTTGTCAAGAGAAAAAGAGCTTGGTTGTGACTGAAACTGGTGCGTCTCCCTTATTTGGATGCTCTGTTTCTGATAGAGTTCCTTGGTTTACCTTAGCTGAATTTTTACCAAGTTAACTTAAAGCAATCTAAAACCCTGAAAAATAAATACATAAGAGTATTTTCATGTCAGAGTCTGTACTACAAATCAGCTTCTGAACCAGTGTAACTGAGACTAAAAGTCTCCTTGTAGACAAATGGGTGGTACCTCTCCATGCAAACACTTGGCATTGAAGTTCTGCTGGACTCCAGTTTTGCAACTCCTTGCCTATAACCTGGTGGGAAAATTGTTAGAGTGGAGTGATTGTGTCGTGGCTTCACTATTAAAGTAGGCTGTCAGAGTTGCAGGTTTACAATCAAACTTTTCTTTATAGAGAATTAAGAGTGATCTGTGGTATTTCTCTCTAATTGCTCAAATGGTCTGAATGCTGGTCATGGAGGCACCTGATACCCGAGCCTTTTATGAGGGGATTAATGAGCTTAAGTCCACGAAGATCCCAAACGGGCTATAAAAACATGGGAGAGAGACAGAAAGCATCTCACAAGCATCCTGAAACCTCCAGCTCACACATAATTGTTGGGCAAGAGACACTACGGAGTTTGTGGGAAACTAACGTGCTTTGCTACTATTCTGGCATCAATTTTTTACTAATTCTTATTTATGGTTTTCTTACAACATTCTTTCACCTGAACAATTCTTAAGCTGCAAACAAGTACTTATTTTGTGACAGTGATTTGATAATGGTGCTCATTACTGTCCCAGGTGATCAGTTTGTGAGAAAGTTGGGTCAGATTTCGTGAGTCTTTAGTCCAGGAGTATTGATGGTAGCAGAAATCAAATAGAGGAAATACAATGCAGAGTAGGAGAAGAGCAAGAGATTGAAGATGTTGTTGTACTCAGGGCCTTTTAAAAATATCCAGGGGTCTTGAAAGAGTGTGGTTTTTCAAGACATACTGGAGCATACAGGCAGATGGGTGTCACGTTGCATCTCCTCCACCTCCTGACAGTATGGCCGTTGTTTGTCATACTTACGGATAGTATCAGGAATTTCACTCCCAACCTATATCCAATGAAGAAACAGAAAGAAAACCTGTCTGATCTAGGATTTCTAAAACAGAGATGTAAGAATGGCAACAAATTATGACAAACTGGTTCATTTCATAAAAATAATTAATTTGGTGCAAGGTCGAGGTGCACGGGAGCACACTGCAGAAATACCTTTGTGGTCCCTGTTTCCAAGCAGACAGAGACACAAGTTCAAAGAAATGCTATGGATCTGCAACTCCTATTGACTTCAGCTTCTATTAAAATCACGAGCAGTTTTACTATTAGCTTAAACGGATTCAAGGGAAGGTGCAGCAAAGAAAAACAGGTTCTGCAAATACTTGAATGTGTAAAATACATATAGCTATCGTGATAAAGAAAGTATTTAAATGCTTACATGCACTAGAATCCTTAAAAGCTCCAAAAAGATACTCTCAGTGAAAAATACTTTAAATCGCTAGATGGTGTGTCCTGTATAAGTGACCAAAATATTGTCAGTGAGGTGAAGCTTTTAGCCTTGAAGTGCAAGGAATCTTTTAGTCCTGCTGAGGTTTAATGAGTTGGGATTCTAAGCTGATTCAGCTCTTAAACAGTCTGATCATTAGTGCTGTATCATCTGTCACCTTTGGGTGATAATTAGAAAAAGAAAGTCAATAACAATAGTACATAACACTACTTTACCAAGATTTAAACAAGTTGTAATATTGTTGAACATCTATTGATGAGTCCAAATGTGCCACAGGCTATTGAGCACAAAGAGTGCTTTGATGTGATGTTTTCCATTATTAATTTGATGTGGTAGAGTTTGTAGAAGTGAGAACATTTGTTTTCATTTTATTACACGTGGGAAGAGACTGAGATACTTTACATATTCATTTTCTTTTTTTCTATTGTTTATTCCACTAAAGCTGTTGAGGAACAAGCACAGAAGGAAAAAAAAAAGCAAAATGATTGTTCTGACTCAGTTAATAACATTAGACTGTTCGTTTACCATATCTCTGATTTATTTTGATTTTTATTGATTTATTTGGCCTCCAAAATATACATCTTATATGTATGCTACCAGCCCCTAGATGATGGGGAAAAATTTAAGCAGAACTGTTTTTTCCCCAGAATAGAACAAGATCTCAGGAACTCACCGCAGCAGTACAAACACGGGCCAGGATTCATTATTGCATTACTTTAGCAATCCGGATATGGGACCTGATGTGCATGAGATACCCCAGTAATGCAGTGGTCAGTTACTGTTTCTTATTGACCACTTCCTCATCTGCCTGTTGGTTCTTCCTTTGGGTGATTAAACTCATTTGTAAAGAGCACAGTTATGGAAATCTCTGAAGAGTGAGCCTTTTGGAGTCTCTTTTATTGCTTTGTTTTGTCTAATTAATCCCCTAATGAAAATTCTTTCTCTTCCTCTAGTTTGTCCTTTTTATGCTTTCTGTAACCACAATATGTTAACGCTTCGGTCATGCATCTGCAAAATGCAGTTTTGCTTAGCTGATGTTTTGCAGTGATTCAAACAGGGAAGTTGTTAAGCCAAAAATAGAACAATGTACACAAAATATCTGAGCATGAGAGAAATGCCTTTGCAGATTGACTACGTCCTTTCAAAGAAACACAACTGAGACAAGCTGTTTTCATCTCATGTCTGGAAATATCCATACACAGTACACTTGAAAGAAGGTCTAAATCTCTCAAACCTGTGAGGCATGTTTTTCCTTAGCAGTTAAATGAAGATGTTTTAGTTCTTCTCTCTCCTCTTTGGAAAGAATAATTTCAGTCCTGCTTGCGACCCTGCAAAGCATCAGATAGTCCTGGCTAAATCACTCACATGTTTTGTGTGATTGAATCAACAGCTGGAGTATGGGCTTCATCTTGGGGGTGAATGGCACCTAACAGACATTATCGCAAATTTAAATTCTAAGATGTGAAACTAAACTCAAAGGGTTCAGTTTTGAAATCCAGATGTATTCTGGACAATAACAACCCCATAATTCATCTCTTTTTCAAGACTGCTCAGTACAGGAGCAACTGCAGCTACGCAATTAAACAGTAACACACGATGTCTCAGGCTAATGTTAATAAAACATTAAAAACAGGAATTGTTCGTATAAAATATTGAGGCACTACATGCTGCCATTCTCACTATGAGGTAGAAGCACTTTACACGGATCAATTACTTACCTATAAAATGTAAAGGGGAGCCCAAGATGCAAATGTAAACCCAAGTTCAGCTTGGGTTTTGAATTCTCCAAATATTTTGTGGTGTTTAAAATAGAGGTTCCCCTCCAGTTTCATCACTACTTTAAAACAAAATAATGCATTTCAGAGGTACTGGAGAGAGGTGAAAGATGCAGTTAAAATCTACTTGGCTCTTTCCAGTAGCCAAATGTCCAGATTCGGTGAATGAAGATCAACAAAAAGCAGCATCTTGCATCAGTAAAACATAACCAAAGCTTAACCTGTATGGTTTGTCTACAAACCTCTGTGGTGTCCAGCCCATTCACGTATGCCTCTACATACAGAAACAAGGCAGCAGAACTGCTTCCCAGCACTCAGATCTAGCGAGTCCCACTTATCATACATCGCACTGAGACGTTTCCCAGACAAGGTATCCACTGCTAAAAGTGGCTGCAAAGTCCACTCCTTAGACAAGGTGCAGAGAAAGGCGATTGGGTTCTCCTCCTGATAAGTAAACTCTACATAATCCTCAGGGAAGATAAAATTTGTCTAAAGTCCAGAATCTGAGTCAGATTACAGGGATTACTGGTTACCTCTACAGCAGTTACACCAATAATGAATTTGGACCTCAGACTTGGAAACTTAAAATATTCTTTTACATATATAATTTTATTTTGACATACACACTAAAACAATCAACTAGGTCTGTGAAAATGCACAGCAAACCCTTCACAACCTGAAGCATCTCTGTTTCCATACGAGCCAGACTTAACCATCTCAAATGAAAACGTAATTTAAAATAATATCACTGTAAGAAGTGTTAACTTGTCAAGGTGTCCAACATTAATAGATTAGATTTAATGATCTAGTAGCCTTCCTAATTATTGTAAAAAAAAAAAATCTTTACTCTTGCATGTCTCAAATTCGGTTCGTTCTGTGTCAATCAGCCGTACAAAACTGATGACCTTTCTATTATTCTAAACAAATGATTCAAGATTACCTTTTGCACCAGCCAAACGTTTTGTGCCTGGAAATCTGCACTGAGCTCAGCGAGCTGCAGGACGAGGAGCTGCCCTGGATGCATGGCAGAGGCAGAGTGTGGAAGCAGGAGGGCGATGGGGCTGCACATTCCGAGCTGTGCTGACCTCCTTCCTCCCTGCAGCTTTGGCGATAGAGAACCAAGTTCACCAGCAGCTGCTTTACAGCTCTGTTTCACAGCCCTTTCTGCAGGACTAAAGCTAAGCCTGAATTTAAGTCTGCTGTACCCAAGTGAAAGGCAAAGCATTGTTTATTGGGCTTCAGGTAGGCCAGAATCCTTGGAAACTTGTGGGACCAGTAACGAGCTCAGCAGGTTAATTCCCTTTGCATCGGTCTCTCCCTGACGCCCTTGCTGGGGTAGCGCTGGGACTCGGTGCTACGTAGCAGTGCTGTGCAGGGTGAGCAGAGCAATGCTATCTCAGGGACCTGCTAGTAGCTTCCCCCAGCACGTTGGGTTTTTTGCGTGACTGAGCATCTGGTGTTTGATCCTCTGTCCGTCTGCTTGGTTTGTGAGACCTGAACCTGTGATGTTGCCTGGCAAAGAAGCAATGCCGTTGTAGCATTAGGTAGCTTTCCAGAAAGTTTATCTTATTAGCAAACGTCACATGTACTTAACATTATAAAGATAAAAGTTGTTTTGTTTGTGTTTTTTGCCACTTAACGCTTTTACTCTTTGAAAACCCGCTGAAGGTGGTGCTTAGAGCCTGTTGTGTCTCAAACTTGCCACCTAAATGTTATCAAAGGATCCAGTGGCTCCGTGCACGTGTGATGTACGCCGCTGGTAGGGAGGAAATGTTCTGAGGCTGCTCGATGAGTTTCATGGAGGGCCCCTCCGCAGCAGCGTGGCTCCAGTGCAGCACTCGCCTTATTCCGTTGTTGATTTGGGATCTTGAATCATTAATTAGATCATTGATTAGCTAATGCTGTTACAGTGCTCTCTATTTTCAGTGTTGCATAAGAAGTAGGAATCAGTATCATTAGTAATAAACATTTGTTTATTGATGTTTGTACTAAAGCTATTCATGTCCTTCTGTTCTGCCCCTTCCCCTTCATTCCTTAGCCCTCCGTGGGACACAGTTGGTCATGTTTTAATTAAATGTAGTTAGGCTGAAATACTGATGATGAAAACTAATAGAAATTCCATCTGCATACTTCTACTCACACTTTACCTCACCTGGGAACTGCTCAAGTCATCTTCTTCCTCTGGGGCCAGAACAAGTGTGAGGCACAAACCAACTGTAATAACTACAGCTTCACTAAGTTCCATTAGAGATTATTTGGCAGCTTTATTGAGGGACTAAAAGAGCCTAAAAGTGGCTCTCAACAAGTCTTTCTTCTAATTCAGAGTAGATATATGTCAGTATGTGATAAACAGCAGCTGCTATCAGAGCATTTTGTGGTTTTGCACAGATCTGTGTACTGTAGGAGGAACTTCCCTTGTTTGCTCCTGGTGTCCTTTTTGTTACAGATTTTTCTCTTAAAAGTATATGGGTTTGCAGGTAACATTCAGAACTGTTTCTTTTGTTGATGTTTTTGTGGTTTTCCTTGTAGTTCATTGATTTGTTCAAATCAAAAACCCAGAGTCAATCCTGGAGGCTGTCGCCGATTTAGCTGAGGAGGAAAGTCCACCAACTTCTGTAAATAGAGATGACGGTATGTGGCCCAGCAGTCTGTTGTAACTCAGGACCTGCCTGGTGAAGTTTTGCACTTAGCCCAGGGGGGCTGCTGGTGGGACCCCTTCGCTGCAGCCACCTGCAGCAGTGTGAGCAGTGCCGAGCAGCCATCTGCAAATCGTACTGCAATAGTCCTCACACCTCCTCTTTTATTGCTATATATTAAAATTACTGTTGCCAGCAACACTTTGTAAAGCAATAAGCACACTACAAGCTCTGAAGACTTTTTTTTGATCCACCTTAAAATCTGATCACTTAAAAAAAAAAAAAAAACAGTTGCTGATATTTGTACTTTGAAATTTATTTTTTTAAAAGGATGTGTGGTTAGAAATGCTAAAGCAAAGTTTGGCCAAGAGGTCATTCTGTCACTTGTGAAAGCCTGGGCAAAGGGAAAGACACGAGAGCTGATCTGCAGAGTTGGGGCTCATCTTAGTAATTGGTTTTGGTTTATGGTTAAAGATGCATGTGATATGGAGGAAAGCAGCTGGTGGAGTGTCTTGCTTTTTGTGTTCATTTTCACTGGCTGGCCTTTGCAAAAGACTTCCATCACAGGAATGAAACCTTAGCACAGGTCTGGGGGCCACAAGCATAGTGACATCAGTGTGATTCGTTTCCCACTTGTGCCACCTTAGAGCCTTTCTTCTTGCCATTAGCAAACACACAAACCCCAACAACTGCCAAAACCCTTGAGGCAGATGAAAGGAAGTGGATACGTTTTCTCTAAACCAGCTCAGTGACATTTCATGAAGAGCCTCTTAACACATCCAACGCTAGGTATATTTTCATCTCTTCAGCTCAAGAATACGTTTTGAAGGCCAGCGGGGTTTGTAAATGGGACAGGGATTAATGTAATCCCTTCCCCTGCCCTGTCTAGAACCTCTCCTGGAGGGAGCCTTATCTGCTCCCATCCTCTGCCGTCAGCCCGACCCCTTACTCCCTGCAAGGGTTCTGAACAACTTCACTCTTTCCCTGAGGATTATGTTTTGCTGTTACAATCAGCACACCAAAAGGTCTGCCAGAGTAACAGAGATTTATGCTCTTGCTTTGGAAAAATAATGCATTATGATAAATCTCCTTTAAGTAAAAAGTGGCGTATAACTCAATAGAAACTTTTATACTTGCTTTCAAACCTTTACATTGATAACTGTACTTTCTGTGACCAGTGATATTCTGTGTTATTCCTCTGTACTGGCAATTTGCAGGGCAGAGAATGAAGACATTTTTGATCCCTTCAGTTATACATCAGCTACAGCTATTCAAACTCGAGGAAGACCATCAGTTAGTTTATAAAGCCATAGGTGATGCAGCTGTCTAATCCCCATCTCCAAACAGACAGGTTCTAGTGGTAACCAAGTGTATAGACTTTTTACACATTGTAAATAATGTACAACTCTGGGCTTTGGACATAACCGTTTTTCTTAGAATGCCTTTTTCCTAGACTGCCTCTACTTCTGCCTTTGCTGCAGGTAAAGGAAAATAGGGGGAAATTCTAGAGATCTCAGTATAGTTTTTATAGTGCATTTGTTTTACTTCGTTTATAGAAGTATAATAAAAACTCTTGATATATATTTTCTAATGCTGTATATGAAAACTTTGTCAGAAACTTCACTCTTTTCTTGGCAGTGCAAATGTGCTAGGAAATGTTTTTTGTTTATTCCAGTTACATTATGTGCACTGCCCCTTAGAGTCACTCTGTGGGAAAGGGACTCTGAAAAAGGTATTTCTGTGAGTGCAGAGCGCACTTGGCAGGGAAGCTCTCTTGAAAAAGGGCAGAACCGAGTCCTGGCAGTTGTAAGAGGGGCTGCTCAGTTTGACTTGCACAGGAACAACTAGCATGTGAAAAAAAGACAACTGTGTCTAAACACCTAGAAACAGGTAGAGAAAAGTGAGAAGTTTGGGCAGCCTTCAGCCACCTTGCTGGCTGCATACTGCCTAGAACTGACTTCTTAGGAGCTCTGTTCTGAGAAAGATTGAAGAAACTCAAATATGCAGCACAAAAAAGACAGAGATTTGTCATGGTAGGAAATTCCAGCTTAAACATCCAGGTTTCAGTGTCACACCAGTGACTGATGCCAGTGACACCCAGATTCCCATCAGTATAGTCAGGGCAAAGACTGACATGCCATCTTCTAACCTTTCTACCAAAGCAAGAGTTGAGGATGACCCTGACTGAGATCATCATTTCATTCACCTGTTCACCTCCACTTGCACCTAGAAGCCACAGGCCCTCTGTGCCCTGCACACTGCGCAGACACAGCGTATGAGTATGACTGCCTTCAAAACCTCTCAGCCCAGCTCTCACGTTTGAGCTCAGCTAACAGAGCGATATGAAAGAGAGCACCATTTTTCTGTGTCTTCATCTTTTGACTGGTGGTTTGGTCATTTTTAAACGGAAAAGGTGTTTATCCCATAGACAATTTTTATGCAGCAGACTGCTTTTCTTCCTACAAAGATATAATGAAGGCAAATTATTTACATCAATATAGTGTCAGAAAAGGCTGTACAACACATTAATTCATCATAGGAAAAGAAAATATATACACCTTTTAGGGTGTGTTCATCCAGCCACTTAGGGCTGATCTTAATGTCCCTTCAGATATTTCAACTTACCCAAAAAATTCAAGAGGCTGCATCGAGTTGGTCCATATTGGGAATGTCAAATATCAAACACATTTTTGCATTTAAGGTAGACCAACACAGCCATGTTTCTGGCTTTGTCAGAAACTACTTGGCTTCAAAACATCAGTTAGACTTGAAGTTCTTGATATTCCTACTGCAACATGAAATAGGCAGGGTTTTTTCTTTGCATCTCAAAGTTAAAATCTGTGCAGGCCTTTTTTCAATAATCCTTGAAATCATATCTATGACAGTTGAGGAGTAAAGTTCAGTGAAAATTCACACAGCAAATTAAAAGCATATGTTACAATCTTGAGAGAAAGCGGCTGTGTACCTACATCCACAGCAACGTGGAGAAATGCTGAGGTGTGTATTTGGAGGTTGATTCTCACCTGTCTGTGGCTGGTAAATCAAAGCAGCTCCACCAAGGTCAGAGGCATAAAGGCACAGTGAAAACTGAAACTGGGCCAACACAGCCTTCAACTGACTTGAATAACAGAAAGTCCAAACTCAGAAAAACTCTCTAGTTTCTCTTTTTTTCCTGATAGGAACTTATTGATATATCTGAACAACAGGACGTACTCGAAGAGTTGCTTTAGATAACAAGCACAAGGACCTTCTTAAACTTCGGCCATTTTAGTTTTCTTAGAAGAAATTGAAATAATCTTTCCTGGATAGGAGTAACCCCAAACCAGCAACAACCATCCTGTTGTGATGTTTCATTTCTGTTGCACAATTTCAAGGCACGGAGGCTGTTGAGGGAGGCAGGTCTCTGGCCCCAAGGAGCAGGTGCAGCCACCAGGCAGTCTGTTGTCCTGGGGTGGCTGGAAGACCTCTCCAGAGGATACCTGGCACCTGCAGCCTTCTGCAAACTGGGCTCGCCCTGGCCTGGGGGAGCCATAGCCATTTTCCAGCCATCCCACCCTGCATTCTTTGGGAAAGTGCTTCAGTGAGACTTATCTTTAGCTTTTCTTGGCTAAATGCACCAAACCCCACCACCACCTACCCAGATGTTTATTCAATTTTTGTTTTGGAGGGACAAGTAGGAGAGAAGGAATAACAAGAAAACACTGACTCTTTCTCAAATCTGGAATTGCTATCTTGTAACAACTGTCTTCGTTTGAAACTAAATGGTGGTAATTTTTATGGATACACATCTGTGCTATATTGCTCTCCATTTATGTTCCATGTTAATGCACTCAGTCTTGCCCATGTTTGCTTTCTGCAAACAATACACTACCAGAAGGTGAGTTTTTGACTGGACTCTTGTTCATCTTATTTTGTCTTTAATATAAAAGTCTGATATCCAGGAATATTCTCAATTCCACGTGAATACTAATGAGTGTTTGTGATTGCTTGGGGTCAAATATTTCCTAGGAGCATCATACTAAACACAACATATCTAAATGTCCAAGAAACTACTTTCAGGACCGTTCAGACACTGTTTCACTGTGACTTCCTTCATCCGGAACAACACAAGAGCCAAAGGATGGGCTCTCTCACCACAAAAGCAAGAGAGATGAGCTGGAGTGGGCAACCGCTGCCTCCTGCCTCCCCCTGCTCTTTTCCCAGTGGGTTGTGATGTGTGACTTTGTATTTCTGTGGGGGTACATCAACCACACAAATATTCTCATTGGTTGATGCGGCAGGGCAAGGAGTCAAGACTTCAGCAGCCGGTTGCCCTAAACTTACCTGCCCTCGCGGGTGGCCCCACAGCAGCCCTGGAGAGATGCTCTTGCTCCCTTGCACAGCAACTGCCCCTCCTTGGCACAGCTCCATGCCCTCCGCCTCTGAATAATGATCTTGTTTTTAAAGTGGAATGTGTAATAGAGAAAGGGAGGTGGCCAGAACTCAAATGAGGAAGGAAAAAGAGCAGATGAATCAGTTTCGGGATGTTCTTTTGATGCTCTTGCCCTCTATTTCCCCACTCTTCTTCTAAGCTCTCTGCAGTTATTTCAGTGCGAGCGCTGCTAGCCACATGGTTAAGATTCAGCTTGCAAAAAAGTATGCTCGCAGCAAGGAAGACTTACCCTTTAACCTTTAGCAGCCATTTCCTCTGAAAAGCACAAGTTTCATTTTCGCTTACAGGGAAAAACGTGTGGAGGGGGGAGGGGAAGAGAACCTCATCTCTTTGTAAAACAGCCAAATGGTCCTATTTTAGTCCTCTGCACCAAACTTTTCACGTAGCTCTTTTTGCATTATGCAGTGTGCCCTCAGGAAAGAGATCTGGCAGCAAAAGCAAATGCAAACTCTCTTGTTAGTCTTGAAAGACCTGTCCTTGAGCATTTGGGGTCAATCCCCCTCAGCAGGTTCATTTTTCTTCATTGCGGTTTCATGAATTTGGCCATAAGCAAAAAGCAGGCTTTAGTTTAAAAAAAAAAAATTGTACTCGTTAAACAAAATTGAAAGTTATATGCCACATGGAAACATCGGGAAGGTGGAAGGAATTCCACATCCCTGCAATATATCCAAATGTTTTACAAATAATGTACTGTAACACTAGTAGCCAATGGGGCCGTGCTTTCACCTGGGGTAAATCCATGTAACTCATGCTAGGAGTTCCAAAAACAGGACCAAAAAAAAAATATATGTTTTCACTTGAGTCTCTTTCACTGAAGTGCCTTTCTTCCCAGAAAATAGGCTCTCTTTTTCAGGTCTGACATGACTCAAAAGATGGGTAATAACAGACCAGAACTATCAGCTTTATTGCAAGTCAGTGATTTTTGAATTCAGCTCATCTTTCTAATAGTCAAAAATTGTTGCTGAGAGAGAAAAGTTTAGTTGCTGGTTTGTTGTAAGTGCAAGAGGAGCACTTGCTGCCTCCAGAGCTCTGTTCCTTCTCCTTGGAGGTTCCCCAGGCCAAGCATTTTGTATGGTGATGTTGCGACATGATGAACTTTCACATCACTCATCTTTGCTGCAGCGTTTTTGTGAGCAAAAGAGTGGTTTCTGGTTTTGTCAGTCTGCGTTCTTCCACAACAACCAAAATGGCTTAAACTGGCTTCTTTTCTTCCCTTAGCAAATTGTCCACTTTCAACTCGCCGAGTACCAAGGCCTGATCCTCTCGCTCAAAAGTGTATGGGCTTCTCCTATCCTGCAGCCTGCCTGATCTCAGTGATGCCCGCAGATGGGCTGGTGGGACTGCTCTGACCCACCGCAGTGTTGCGGTGATGGAGGGTGCCCTGTGCAGAGGTCCTCTGTGCCCCAGGATCCCTCCTCCAGTGGCACCACAGCCCTGGGCATGGCATCCCTGAGCTACCGTCTGCCTTCCCTGGGCTGCCTTCTGCTCCGCGATAGGGTTTATGAAGCTTTGGCACAGTTTTAAGATGAGTTAAGTGCCCACCTTTCTGTAAAAGCTTTTTTAATTATTTTTGAATGAAAAGTCCAAGTGAAAAATCTCACTTGAACAATTTGTTCAAACAAGCATCATCATACTTTCTCCTTCTCGCCAAATGATGATCTGAGCAGAGCCCCTGGTCCCCTGACTGTAAGGACACCGCTCAGTCAGCAGCCTCCTGTCACATACACAGTTTAGGGACAGCAGCTTTTGGGGCCTTTCTCAGCCCCCCTAAGCCCTGCTAAACCTCTGCTGTTTTTGTGGAGGTGAGCATAGAGGAGAGCATCCCCTCCCAGACAACAAAGAGTGTGGAAAACAACGCTGTTGTCGCTACCTTTTGCGAGGGGTCATCATATACCGATATGCGTATAAACCACAAAATACCAGAAGAAATAGTAAGTTATCACAGTAAAGCAAGATGAAGCGATTTGACTGAAAATAGAAAGGTTACTGGTGAAATACAAATATGTGAAAAATTCCCTCAATGTATTGTGAACTGAGAGAGAAGTATTAGTTCTTGCAATTTTTTTTTTAAAGGAAAATGCAATGGGTTAATTCTCTTATCGAAGTAAGTGTAAACGAGGCAGTGGTGTGGGATAAAGGTGTAAAGGAGGGAGTGGGGTGTGTGAGAACAGAGAGTGCATAATGTATTAGCCTCAGCAACACAGCCTGATGGGTGAAGGCTTTTATACTGCCTCTATTGATAGGTATTTCAACCAGCAGTAAAAAAACTGCTCTTGACACTCATCTGTAGGGAAAAATATCCACGTAGTCTTTGCTGTAGGACCAATTAGCCTGTGAAAGCAGTTGGGGGAGGGGGGAGGTGCGGGATATAAATGCGGGATGCATCCACACTTGATTACTCTAATGAAATGTCCATTGATTCCTATAGATTAATGTGAGAAGAACGGCAGCTGCGGAGTGGCTAACACCTCTAGGTCAGCAGCGCTGTGTGTGTATGTCTGGATGTGTGTAATGGAGGGGGTAGTGCACAGCCGGACCAAGGTAGACAAGAGAAGGGTTAGTGCGGCTGTGGAGGGAGAGGTGGCCGAGGTGCGTGGACGTGACAGCGGGAGATCTGTAGGAGGCCACAGTGCGGGGCTGCAGGGACGGTGGGTTCCTCCCCGCCTCGCTCGCCGCCACTGCCCCTCGCTCCCGTTTGACTTTGCTGTAAGGCAGGCTGAGCTCACAGGTCATCTGTTTTTGTTAGATTAATTTGATTCAGCATGTAGGAATAGAGGGCTGAGCGGGCTAATGGCTCTCTGCAGGTGACATTGGGAATGGTCAGTGCTTGCATCCTCCTCCCTCATCCCTGTGGCTGCAAAAGAGAAGTCACCGGCGAGGGGCTCCCTCTGTGCCGGGGCTGCCGGCATCACCGCACTAACCAGGGCGTCTGCGCTGCGAGCCCGGCACCACCTCGCTCCAACGATTCCTTCACGTCTCAAATACAAATCCCTTATCTCTTGCACCATGTCATGTAGAAGGACTTAATTACAATAAGGGGCGAGGGATTTGCTAAGTGACTGCAGTGCTTGGCGTGAGGCTGGTTTTATTGTGCTGGGAATAGAGTTACCGGGGACCCTGCCATAATTGTCACAAAAGATGCACCGTATCCTCTCGCACGGTAATTCTGGTATTTTGTCATCAAAGGTGACATGCAGGCAGCAACCTGCCTCCCATGCAAGGGAAACCCAGAGGAGTGACCCCACGGTACAAAATCGGAGCCGTAAATTGCACTAAAGGAAGAGGCTGATGTAAAAATATGAAGGGGTAAAATATTTAGGTTGGAATTCTAGAAATTAAATTTCAGATAAAACAAAAATATCTCTGGGCCAGGTTCTCACTGGATTAGCATCCACCAGTTGTAAAGTTGTCTGCTTTCTCTGGTCAAGATAAAGGAAAAGCTGGCTCTGTTACTTAGCACTGAGGATGAGGAGTCTTGTAGCTGTACTGCATTGTGAGGAGGGTTTGATGTCTTTGATTAAGAATGCAAAATAATCAGACACGTTGTGGCTGTTATTTCAGTTTTCTCAATGCATGCTTTACCACATCAGTAGGAATTCAATGTCAGCCAAAAGAAAGAGTGTTTCTTAGCAATACGCACAGAGGAGTTCAGGCCATTGCAAGACCCACGCGGCACTGCAGAGATCAGGGTCCCCTGGGGAAGTGCAGGATCTGACAGTTGGGTATTAAAATTCCTGCTGTATTTTACCAACTGGGGGAAAGCCGCATCCTAACTCTAAATCCTGGCTTTGAGTAACCTGCTACTGTTCTGGCAGCAGTTATGTCAAATGCCCAAAACTGATGCTAAGAGATCTGTTCTCTGGTAAACGTGCATTTATGCAAATGTGGGCAGAAAAAGGCCAGAGGCTGGTATCTTGCAGAGATTTCTCCAAGGCAAGCTCTGCCCTGGCCACACCATGGGCTCTCTGAGCTCCCAAGGTGGGTGCTGCTGCTGCTGCTTCTTCCCAAAGGCTGTTGAGCTCGCTCAGCTGAGCCCAGGCCCACCAGCACTGGGGCTTCAGCCAAGCCTGGGCAATGCTCGGCACCTGTGGCTGAAGGACTAACCCTGTCATTGTGCAATCAAGTGGCAAAACTTTTCATCACCATCTGCAGAGCATAATTTATCCCTGAAAGCACAAATAAGTATAAACACATGGCGTGCAGGTTGCAGTGCTTCCCCAGGACTGCTCTATAACCACTTACACCTAACAAGCCCTGCTCCTTCTCGGCGGGTGCACGAGCCGCAGCTGAGGCTGTGCCCCACCTGCGGGCAGTGTCCCCAGTGCTCCTGCCTGGCAAAGGGCATCACGGATGGGCAGGAGGAAGGCAGCCTCGGTTTGCAGAGCCGGCCTTCGCTACTGCAGCCAGACCTACCCGAAAATGCTGCCACCTCCTTTGATCGCTGTAAAACACTGGCTTTTAGTCGAAAGTTTTCATTTCTGTCTGTTCCAGAACATGCTTATCGGTTATTCCTCTTTTTAGTTCAAGATTTTTACTTCTATTTTACTAGTATTCTAATGCTATGCTTTCTCCTGCAGAAACGCTTCGCTTCCTTGGGTAAATAACTGTATCCAAGCAAAGATTTTTGTCATGCCACTCTTCCTCCCCCTTTTCCAACGTGGCAGGACACACAGCATGCTGTCAGTGCAGACGCAGCACGTATGAGGAATTAAAACACAGTGCCTGGTTACGTTGGTCCGCTCCGGCGCGCGGGGTGCGTGTGTGTGTGTAGGCGTCCGGAGCAGCGCAGCAGCAGCGCCGGCTGTCCCTTTAAGCCTGGCTGGTGTATTTTTAGAAAGCATAAATAGGCTGCATTCTCCCACTTGCTCACTATCCAAGACATAAAAAGGAAGGGCTTTCTGCTTTCTTCAAGTCTCCTTCCCCTGCTGGCACCATATAAGTCTGTCTTTTAAGCAGTACAGGTCCACAGCTCTTTTTTTTTATTGAGAAGCTGCAGAACTCTAACCGGTGGTTCAATAAATTGTATTACATCCCCTTCGTACTGAATGCCCTACAAGCTTTGGCTTTCCATGTGTAATTGCAAGCTGTTATTAGCCCAGAGCTTTGTCCGTTACTGTGCCACACTATTGCTGAGCGGTCAATTTTTTTCCCCTGCCATTTCCTTTGCTCACACCATGCTGACCACGTTGGCCAGGGGCTGCCCGAGGTTTATAGTGCAGCATTGATTTTTCTTTTCTCTCAATACTGACAGAATCATAGATCCAAGGCAAATAAAGAAATGCATTCTGTGGTGATGAAATGTCTTTCGTTCAGCCTGGATTGAATCAAAGGCCATCACAGAAATGTTCTACTCTAAAATGCTAGTGAAGCTTAAGGCATTGTTGGAAAATGAATTTTCCATTTTCTTAGCTGTAATTTGGATTCTCAAATCACTGTGCTAAAAATAATCAGATAAAATTGAATATAGACTACAAGTCTATGTAAAATGTTATTTGTTAGGTTTTTGCAAGCTGCTGCAGCTGATATGAAAGGAATCTGGCAATAGATCAGAAAAGTAATTGCTTAGGTGGATTTCTAGTGAGTATGTTGCATTACTCTGAATACCAAAGTATAAGATGACTGCTCTGTAGTTCATGCAAACCATGGTAAACAACCAAACCATAAAGATACATTTTGCATATCTACTGGAGGGAGATATTTCTATTAAAAAAAATCATCACCTTGTATCACCTACATCTCAATGATGAGTGTTTTTGCTTTTTGTTTGGGGATGTCAAAGGACTTTTTTAGATGGGTGAGTGTTGTTGTCCCCATTATATGGATGGAGAAATAGAAGAAAAAGAATCTGTGGGGACAGGATGAAGTCACACAGTGAATCTCTGGCAGGGACTGGAAGAGAACTTTGATCCTCAGAAGATTAACACTATTTTCAATGCAAAATAAAAATACCCATGATTTTCGTTACATATGTAGGAAGGGGTAACTCCATGTGATACTCTCACCACGACAGACTGTGTTGGAGACTGGAGGTGGCCCAGTCTGCATGGTTGGCTGCACTGGCACTGAACTTCAACTGCCCATAGAAAGGGAGTACCTTGACTAATTTTTAGGCAAATGTCATTTTTCACAACACAGAGCCATCTTAGTAACCCAGACCTGTCCTCCTGGAAAACAGAAGACAGAATCGCATGTTAAAGGTTCCCCATATTCTGGAATTTTCTTGTTTTGTGGTTTTTTTTCCCACCACTTATATTATCAAGACTCATATCTTAACACCTGGTGTACGTGGCCATTAGAAATCTAATTCAACATCAAGGATATTAATGCTTTTTTCCTTGAAAAAAAAAAAAAAAACAACAAGTAAACTGTGCAGAAAGATGGAGCAGATGATCCTTGTGTCCTGTCCCTTACAGGACACAGCACAGTTCCTTCTGGCCCTGCAAGGGTAAAGCCCCAACTTCTACAGGGTCTCAGGGTAAATGTTACCTTACCTTACCTGGCAATCCAAAATGTCCTCTGACTCCACACCTCAGGGATCTCTCAGGCGTTTTAGTCAGTGCTAGGGGGAAAAAAAAAGAAGAAAAAAAATACAAAGAAAAGGTATCCAAAGATAAAGAGTAGAGTATTTATAAGTGAAAATAACAGATGGCTTCAACAAAGTGAAAACTACAAATCGAAAAAATAAATGTATTTGAATGTAGCCCTTGGGCAACATTGCATTAATTCTGTAGCTTTGGACCTTCCTTTTTCTCCTTTCTTAATGACTATACTTCTGATATCAATATGCACTGTTTACAGCTATTCCTTCAGCATCACATTCCCAGCAATATGCAATAGGTCTTTACACTGCATAACAAGCTAGATTATTTTTCTTCACTGATGATTCAAAAAACATTCAAACCTTTTCAGGTCAAATTCAGTGTCCTATTCATCCTGAAATACTTCTAAACTTTTTTTTAATCAAAAGACCACCAAGAAACTAAATAAGTTAAAACAGAAAATCTGTCAAATATTAAGATCCTCCCTCCATCCCAAGTTGAGCAGGAATTTTTCCCTACAAAATTTCCCAAAAGGTTACAGTGTGACTGAACCTGCATTATTGACTGTAAAAGACCTTGTACAAAGTGTTATGTGGCCTTTGTTTGTAATTTTTAATGACACTCCACAGTGGAAACAAAATCAGGGTTATCTCTCTCCAATTTGTCTTCTCAATTTGATTCTTCCCTAAAGTTCAGAAACACTTGAGAAACCCATTATTTTCTCTTCTCTCATTTTTGTCCCACTCCAGCCTCATAGTGTCCAGTAATATGTAAAACTAGAGCAAACAAGGTTCTGCAAGTTGACCTGAAATGAGTTTCAGGTCTCGCATCCGCTGTGGATATCATTACACAGTTGTCATAAACATCTCTTTTAGGTAAAACTTTTGGGAACAATTAACTCGGACCTTTTGCTTCCTAGTGTTCCCGGTGCAGATAAAGGGTAGACCTCCGCAGTAACCAAAATGAGGGACTGCTATTCAGGTGTGGTGAAACTTTCACAATTCACTTGCCAAGATTTTTGACAGCAGCAGGTTTGGGTTGAGATTTAAATTCAGATTCAAGGCTTGTATTTGGACAATATCTCCATTAACAGTTGGACCAAATAAGGAGTGGAGGTTTCCAAGTGTTGGTAAGCAGTCCAACAAGGATGGAGAGTGACACTCAGCAAAGGTACTGTGGGTACAGTTGTACAAGGTAGGGACGAAGTTAAAATGTGTGTAAAACTAGGAACACAGCTGGCCTTCTGCCTCTGTCTATCGCTTTATGGATTTGCAACATCACTTATGGCTAAAATCCAGGCATCTCTCTGTACGGGCTACAGTCAGAAATCTCCACTCTAAATCCTAGGAAGGGGAAAGCGAGGAGAATCTACAAACAGGATTAGTGTCAGGGAACGCAAGCGTGATGAATACTTCCACATATTACTAAATTGTATATAATAGCCTAAGTATGTAGGAAATCATTGTCAGGGGAAAAAAAGCTGTTAATTGGATCATATATGAAATGTGTTGTTTTCTTAATGTCTCAGCTGGTGAATAAGTGCTTGTTGACTGGTGCATGATCTCTGTTTCTATCAAATGCCTATACTAGCAAGCAGCTATGATAATTAATTTTTAAGGGGGATGAAAAAGATCAGCTATGCTTGCAGTCCCAAATGGATGTCTTTTCACTGATCCACTGGGTTCACAGCTTTAAGTGTAACAAGCAAAAATGGCTGAAAAAGCAAAGAGCAAAGGAAACTAGGGGGGCATCAAAATGCAAAGTGGCTCCCTCGCACTCAGTGGGGAAGCACCATTCTGCACTCCTTCCTCTGTGCAGCAAGGAGCAGCTTTTGGTTTAAAATGAAAAAAAAAGGCAAAAAGAAGTTAGGACCTGTGTGGCAGTAAGAAAAGAATATTGGAATAATGATTCCAGCTCTATTGTGAAAAATAGCAGAGAACTTACAGGACCTGTCAGCTTTGGGTGCTCAGTGCCAAGCGCGTGATTGAGTTTGCAGGAGACACCGAAGCAGGAGCACAAGGCCAGAGCAGCGTTGCAGCCAAGCGTAGCCTCAGTTTGACCATACAGTTCACACCTTGGTTAAAGACATGCAACCATGGACTTGATTTTTGAGATCCCCCCCATCCTCTGAAATCTGCTAAAGCAAAGGCAGTCGGGTACGAGCTGCTTTCGGAGGCTGTGGGCTGTGCCGCTCGCCACGCAAGGGGCGGCCAGTTGTGTCTTGCCCTGCTCTGTCGCAGAGTCCTCTGTACTGGTATCTGCCTCAGGTGATCTGGTCTGCAAAAACAGTGGTGGCAGCAGAAAGTCTTTATGTGTATGGGGCAAAACAGAACGTTTCTTGTTTTGCGAAGCACTTTCTTTGGGGAAGAACATTGCATGTATAAAGCCCAACTCCCTTTTGAGGAGCTCATTTTTCTCAACCTCCTTGAATGTCATCTTTCAGCAAAAGATCAATGAGGATTCCTTGGCATATTCACGTTGTTTAGTAGTTATCACCCTGCAAATATTGAACCTGTCTGGGGGACCTGATCCTTTTGAGGGACCTGATTCTTTTCTGTGTAAAGGTCCCCCGCAAAGATGCTCAGTGCCTTCGGCCCTTCCTGGGTTAAAGCATCCCTCAGCACCTTGCCCAGCCCAATAGGTACATGTTTCTAAACAGCTGCCAATACACGTGAATTTGCATAAAACATACAGGAAACAAGGGAAATTATGATGTTCATTGGGATGTTCTGTCTAAATTGAGACTTTTAAGCACTAATAATAATTAACTACTTTCTTAGCAACGAAAAAGTCTTAAATGCCTATTTACTTAACAGTCCCCTAGGGTGTCTTTGTTCTGAATGGGCTAAAAAAATCTTAGCTGCAAAATAAGCAGGCGATTCCAATCAATAGAGCCAGAGGACTATATTGATTACCAGAACTCCATTCTTTAGTCATTAACCCTGTGAATTCTTTACAAAAGCTGTACAGGACAATTCCTAACCACTACACCGTTGGAGGAGTCATTCAGATATTTGAATGTCATTAAACTTTCATAGCTTGTTTACGGCCCCTTCAGCCTTGCCTGAAGGATTGTGCTCCAAGACTCCCAGGCGCACAGCCACGCTCTGCCCAGCTGAACTGACAAACAGCATTAATCAAGCCCGAAAATTTCCTCTGCAGATACGTTTTTCTTGTTGGTCATTGCTAATCCTGCTACAGAGCAGGGAGACAGATCATGGAAGGAATGAAAACATATTCCTAATTTTTCCACATTTCAGCTCCAAGCCAGAATGCTGTAGCTGGCTATAAACACGCCTTTTACTCAACCCTGTATGGAAGACCACCCGTGCACCCTGTAGGTCCCTACATCCATCCTGAATCCCACAGGGCTCCATATGTGGAAGGACGGGGAATGACACGAAGTGAGGCAGTGGGGAGGGAAGGAAGCGGTGAGGTGGGAGGAGGAAGTGATGGTAGGAGAGCTCAGTCAGGTCTCTCCACCTCCTTCCCCTTGCAGAGTCCTGCGGGACCTGCCCCCATGACACCTCCATCTCGGCAGCCCCGTATTTAAAAGAAGATTCTCGCGTTTCAGATTAAGGAAGTTCATGACACACGGTAATGGCTCTAAATGATAAATTGAATCACACAGACAACAATTGAATAGAAGCAGCACAAATGAGCCAAACGCCAGCGATTTAAGGGGATGCTGAAGGAACTCCCAGCAACCACAGATCTGCTACAAAGACAAACACTCTTCCTCTTCAAAGTTCAGGTGGTTCTAATGATATAGAACGTGTAATGTTCTATAATGTAGTGTTTCTTTGCTATGGAAATTGTGAGCTGACCAGCATCTTCGTAAATACACAGAATGGGAATGATTATTCCTAAATATTTCCATAATATCTTACATAAACTTCAGCCACAGCTTGTCCCTGGGTTGCTTGCACCAACTGTTCTTTTATTGGTTATGGCTTTGACCCAATACCCGGTGGATACGGGGTTTTGGCTTAGGCTGTGTTTGTGCTGGTTACACAACATGACGTGGTATTGTTCCTTGCCTCCCACTGTACAATGAAGACCTTAGCCACAGCATAGCAGATGAACACCAAGCAATCATTTGAGCTGAAACTGAGGATGTTTGGAAGTTAAGGAACAGTTTGAGAAACACACAAGAATTTGCCTAAATGTTTGCAAACAGAGAATGTAATTTCAGAGTCATAACTGAACAATATTCCTATATTTACTTGGGAAAATTGTCCTGCATCTTTTTTTCAATTAGTACTTGATCCACTCTGGTTTCAATGTTCCGCCATTATCCTTATCTATCTGAAAACTCCCCAAGAGAGCTATAATGAGCCAGGGCCGTTTTCATGACTATTGATTTCATGGTTAAAATTATAGTATTTGATTGTTATTTGACCAAACTGAGATTATTGTACGTTTTGAAAACAAGACTAGCAACAGCAGAAGTCATGTCCCTAGAAAAGTACAAAGTTAGGAGCTGCAAAACAGCACTGGTTCTCCTTTGATCCCTCGATGCTCTGTGAAAGCCCTCCTCAGTGCTGCTGCTTTACAGACAGCAAACAGAAGGCGCACGGAGCTTCAGTGACCTTTCCAGTGTCACCCCACACATCGTGGCAAAGTATAGGATAGATCTCTAGTCTCCTTCCTTCCAGCCAGTGCCATCGCCACTGGCACACGTTTTCCTATGTGGGAAACTGTCCTCACACCTGCTTGTAGCGCTGCTTGTAGTCAGTGGGCGCGTTTTGTGAAGACTCTTTTAGGGCTGAAAGGCCTGAAATTCATTATAACTTGTGTCTAAACAAATAGGCACTGGACAGCCATTTATGACGTTTATTATTCACTGTCACAACACATTTAGAAAGTGTTGCTAGACCCAAGGACTTTCTGCAGGCTTCGGTTCCTGCTTTTCAACAGAATAAACCAATCTCAATTAGAGGTGGATTTCAGATAAATGCAGAAATGTTTTAAGCAAGTTCCTAAGCATGATAAGAACTCCAAATACCTTTCTGAACAGGGTATTTCAAAGAACTGTTAGGACTAAACAGCTCCAGTGTGTCACAGGGACAGAACCACCATTTCTTTGCATTTTGTTTCATTTTTTCATTATGAGACCTCTCTGTATTTCATGACCTCACCATCCTTTCTTTTCTGATCAGAACAGCAGAATTGTTGATTTTCAGATTGTGTTGACATTTTGAGCTTTGTGAAAGCCAATAAAGCTACAAGTATTTCCTAGGAAAATTGTTGGCACCACCAGAGACTGGCAGAGGAGTGAAACAGGAGGTCCCACCCCAGCAGGGAGGAGCTACCTGAACCGTTGCCCAATAACTCCACATGAAATGGAGCAAATGTAGGTGCCATTACCATACTTCGCCTTTTTCTATAAAGGCCATGGAAATCATCGCTAGTTTAACAAGTGAATCTGAACATCTTTGCTCCAGTAGCTGCTGCTGTCTGCACCTTCAGAGCAGGAGTGTTTTGACATCCCACTTTCTTCAAGCTAAGTCACAGGTCAAAGGGCAGTGAGACACCTTTTCCCTGTTGCTAGTGATGTGCCTTCTTTAAATAAATTAAACACCCTTGTCCCCAGAGAAGCAGGTGGGGACCAGGTTTGTGTCTGTGTGGGCAGGACAGCTTGGCTGTGCCCTTGCAGGGGTCTTCTTTAAAGCCATTCAGAGCGTGAGTGATCCCCGTGCTCAGGGCACTCCTGAGCATCACCATGCCAAGCCTGACCTCTTGTGATGTGGCCTCCAGCTAGGCCTGAGCTCCCAGGACACACAGGACAGCCCTGAGAAATGCATACAGCTAAAACTGCTCGCCAGTGAATACACTCTGCTGCATTTAGAGGCTAGGCTCCTTCAGCTCAGATTGATGTGCCTCAGGGAGGAGGGCAGTATCCCAGGGCACACAGGGGAGAGCAGAGGGAGGTGATGGAGCCCTCTGCACCCAGCCAAGGAAGGAAGGGAGCACTCCTCACCCACTCTGAGAAACATCTTCCTCTACATCTAGCAGAGGAAAGTTGGCTGCTTTCCTGTCCTCTGCTGCCCTTTTTCTTAAAGGTCTGACTCCTGGGAATCAGTTTTAAAGTAAGGCTACAGGCAGACCCTGATTGCACATGCTGGTGCTATAATCCTGCGGAGCTGAGGAGAAGACCAAGCTTTAGACACGCAAAGCTATTGTAGAGATGATCCCCTTGCAGCTCGTGGGCAGAAATGCCCACAGTGGTTTAGTTAGGAGGGGAAGAGGAACATGTGCCCACTGCTGTGTGTGCAGCTCAGCAAATCACTGTGGCACTCAGGGTTCTCTCTGCATCACCCACCCACAAAACATCTGTGCCGACAACCCAAGAAAACGTTCCCCTCCAAAAGCGCCCTGTGCTGCTGCTTTCATCTCTGAAAAAGCTGGGCCGTTCAGCAACAGGTCTCTGCTTACTGATCCCAAGAGTTGCCGGTGCTGCCATCCTGCTGTCCTTGTGAGCCAGAGGCAGAGACGCTTCTGCAGGAGAAATAGGTGCTTAAAGCCGCGTTCTGATTACATCTACTCCACATAAAGCACAGTAACTTAAGTCCAGCCAACAGTCACCCCAGTGTAAAACAAGATCGTGGCAGATCAGAAGCTGGGTTGTAATCCTCTCGTTGCCCCAAAATAAATTTTCTTCCTGGCAGCAGGGCTTAACGATAAACATTCAGTCCTGACTCGTACATGGCTTAGGAGCACAAGACGGGCGGCCTCGCGAGGGCTGCTCAGCGTTCGGCGGCTGCACCGTGCCACACCGTGCCGCGTGGGCAGCAGCTGGCCCCGGGGCTGCCGCGTGTGCCCTGGCTGTGAGGGGCTCGCAGGGAGCAGCCTCTGCAGTCGTAACTGCTGCCAGTGGTGACATTTCAGAAGGTTTTGCCTTGTTAGAGGTTTCATAAATGTCGTCCTCAGTGCTGCCTGCTGAAGCTCCTGATGTGGCTGCACTGAAGGGAGCAAGAGCCAAGTGATTCCCCTGGAAGGGACGGCTCCATGTCGGGTTTCTCCATCACTGTCACACATATCTCTGATAATATTTACTTACTGTTTGAAAGGAAAATGGCTTTCTAAAGCCATTATTGCTTTCACCCGTCTGCTGTCATAAAGGTCTTTGTGATGGAGTGGTAGAGGATTCATGCACAAAAACGGACAGAGCAACCATAGATACCAAAATATAAGGGCATGCCTAGGTAGGGCAATGTAAGATCACCGCGTCCGTCAGTGGCAGTCACACCCTTTGTATATGCAAAGGCAAAACATACCAACTAAAAGTAAATAGGTAAGATGAACGCTGATATTTGAAGGGCTTGGAAACTAGATTTTTACTTAAAGTTGAGGTTTTTTAAAGTGACGTTTAATCCCTTCTCATCTTTTCCTGTGTTCCTTTCCGCCTAGTTTGAACCTCAGCCTCGACACAGTACAGTCTGTTTATCATTAGTAAGATGTAGTGTATATTAAAGCAGCAATAACAGTAAGTCATTTAGAGTGTACGTCACAGGTTACAGAGAAAATAGGGATGCTATTTTATTATGCTGAAGCTGTAAAGCTTGCACTAATACAAAATATTGCTGGCAGTCACCTTGTTTTATTCTTCTTTTAACAACTTACTAACAGTGTGTAAATATAAAAGCAAACTTTGATTTTTCCATCCGGATACACTGAAAACTCTTTCAATAAAAATGCTAGGGTGCATTTAACACTGTGACCAGAAATATTGAAATTTGACAGTTAGGAGGTTAAAGGTTTCAAATTTATACACAGAGGTGTTTTGCTCCTGTCATGGTCATAGCAGCTTGCTCAGGATAACCCCTTTTGCTTACTGAACCTTTGAAAAGCAGAGAACATTAAGCAATACATCTTGGCAGATGCCCTGGGATTTCATACCACCAGCTGAAGCCCATATGCACACAAAAAGTGAACCTCTTAGGTGAAAACTGGTCAAGCTTTTCTCTCTGCTCCCGCGCTGTGCTGGCAAGCAGCTGTCTCACCCTGCTGCCACCGCCAGCCTCTCCATGAGAATTAAGACAGAGTCTCTGTCGTATTTCTCAGGTATAAGGTGCTACTGCTTTTAATTTCCACATAGATTGCTCAAAACGGTGGCATCAAGAGAACATGTACAGAAGCCATTACTGTGAGGAAATGGCACCAAATAAATAGGTCTTTTATGTTCCTGCCATGAAATAACTGCATAAAAAATAAAACAAAATAAAATGTACTTTGCGTCCTAAACATAAAGATCTTAGATTTGTTCTAGTCTTTACTTTAGGAATTTCATCCTGCGTATATATGTGTAGTATAGTATTTGCCTCTCTACTGCCATCTGAGAGAATAAGTGCATCTGAGAACAGACAAGGTACCACGGTGCCTCCAACTTTTTTAAATTATATTTTTCTTGTTCTATGAAAAAAAAAAGAAAACGGCTATGGGCTGATTTACTGAGAAACCATCACCGCATAGGCATGCTTGAAACATTGCAGCCTTGGCAAACCAGCGAGTAAGATGATCAACTTTGCTTTTTTGATCTTCATATTGTAGCATGTGAGAGAATCACTACGGGCATTTCTTTTCATATTCACCTTAAAACTGTCCTCATAAATATTGCTACAAAAACACAATGGCTTTTTGGCTGATGTTCTCAAAACAGTTACAGCAAGAACACATTTTTACACATAGGCATCTCTGAGACATTAACGTACCCTCCTTAGAGCGGAGCAGAGCCGTGTCCCGCGGGTCGGCACGGTGGGGCTGGCAGAGGGGGTGCCAAGGCAGGCGGCCCTGCTTGTTAAATGCTCCCTCGCTGTTGCTCCAGAGGCTTGAGGAATTTAGGGTTGTGTCTAAACTCAGGTTATGGCCCCTATTCACTTCAAACCAAGGAGCGTGCAGCCTCTGCCTCTGTTGCTCCCAGGACCCGCAGCAGCAGTGGGAGCACCAGGCACGCACGGGGCAAAGCCCATCTGTTTGCCCAGGGCTTTGCCTGGGGCGGGCTGTGGTGGGACATGGGGCAAGGGTGGAGGGGCAGCTGGTTGGAGATCCTGCTGTGGATTTAGTGCTCTTACAGTGAAACAGCAGCAGGCAGGAGTGCGGGAGCCAGTTGCACACTGGATTTTAGCAGTTTAGTCACTGTCTGTGAGGGTAATTTGTTCCCTGGTCCTGGAAAGGAGCACACGGCAGTGCTGAGGCTGCACAGCACTCTCCCCTTGCAGTGTGTGTCAAGGCCGAGTGTATCTGAGGAGAGGGACTTCATGTCATGCTTCTCGGATATATGTTGTGCTCCAGGAGTAGAGGTAGGAAATGCTGTGTGAGGAGCATGCAGCAGGGACCATGCTGTACCTGTAAGTGGTTTGGGGATCCCAGTGTGCTGGAGAGTATACGGAGGTCACCACACCTCCTGCAATTCCTCAGGGAGTCCAGCTCTCCTGCACCCTGGCAATGATGAGACTGGAGGTTTGACTTTACATATTCATGTAGGTGTGAATACCTGCCCAGGCTCAGGCATCTGAGAGCTCAGGTTTCTGTATGGTTAGGAGAAATTGTGTGTCTTGTGCACTGCAGAACTGCGTGTCCTGCAGGACTCCAGATTTTTGGCTGTTGGAGCAGCTGTCAAATTACAGCACTTGTATCGGTGGTAATAGCTGAGCTGTTTCTGTTTCGAAGGACTTCCTTGCATAACGGCCCATTCATCCCACTTCTCCCTGGAAAACAGACAGACACAGTACTGTGTGTCACTAAGATCCAGCTTAAAGTTGATTGTCTGAGGTACATGGCAGAGGGGCACTCAAGGCAGTGGAGAGGGAGGCTGGATTAGAAAACAACCAAATCGGAATGGTCAGTTAATGCCATTGCTCCTCGGTTAAGGGCTTCATCAGTCCCTAAGGCTTTCGCTGTGCTATCCAAGTACTAGAAGGAGCCTGTGGTAAGCTCCTTGCATTGGGTGAATCTCCTCTGTGCTGTCTTTAAGACATATATCATCCAGGCCTTCAGAAATTCAAATTAAATACTGTGAGGCAAATAAATTCTCCTGTCTCTAGTCTTGCTATATTTGGTTTGTTTGTTTTCCCCAAATACTTCTTTATCAGTCTGTTTTCCTCTCCAGCTCTGAGACCGTTC
This sequence comes from Tauraco erythrolophus, assembly GCF_009769465.1. Classification (NCBI taxonomy): domain Eukaryota; kingdom Metazoa; phylum Chordata; class Aves; order Musophagiformes; family Musophagidae; genus Tauraco; species Tauraco erythrolophus. The sequence continues at coordinate 14,087,834 of NC_141478.1, read as the reverse complement.
TGCACGAGCCAGCAGCCTGCCAGGGTCCTGGCTCACCTCCGCTACAATCATGCAAAAGAAGCAATTTTTCATTATTGATAAAATGTAATGTCATAATGTCATGGCCTTTCAGGTCATCATCTTTGTAAGTCAGCCATGACATTATCACAATTTATAATGATAACAAATGACCATAATGTTTGCATGTAATTTTCATTGGCTATTGCAGAATTCTAAAATCACTCCTTCAAAGGATGGATTTCATTAACAAGCGGCTGCTATTACACGGTACTGACTGCTTCTACTGGGAGCTTTTTGCTAACACGAAGCCTATTCTGTCTGATATACAAAATTTGTGTGCTTAGTAGAAATCTGAGGTTTGGTGGTTCTTTGTTAGTTAAGTACTGATGCAAATCGAGATAATGTTTTTGCCTTTTTGTAGTAAAAAGTGCTTTGTAATATGCCTAAATACTAACAATTTCTAAGGGCTTAAGTAAACATGCACCCCATGAAGATTGCTGGTTGGAAGGTCCGGCTTGAGTGTTAGATTCGTTCTTGACTGTAGTGTTGGCTTTACTGATTTAATATTTCATGATAAACTTAAAAGATTTACAGCTTCAGGAGCTGGTGAGAATCATAGGACGTTTATTTTCATGTGATATTTAGAGGTTGGAGCTCCAGTCCCCAAACACTTTAAACATATTCTTAGCTTTAACGTCTGGACCAAGAACATCACTGGGGCTGGTTCCCCTTGCTCTGCAGGATCAGGACCTCGGTGTAAGTGCACCGAATTCAATAGAGCTGAATCCGGAGCACTTGTAGGGAGCACTCTGTCAATCTAATCCATAAATAAACACTCCTCTACTCTTGAAGCCCTCTGAAGCTAATGCATGAAAAACAATGAAATGCCTGGGCACTCTAGGCCTCTTGAAAAAGCAGAGCCAGGCTTTTGTATACATGTGTGTGTGTGCACACATGTGTGTTTATGAAATAAATTAAAACAACTAAACAAAAATAAATGTTTCTGAAATAGCAGCTGTGAGTTATAGTCCAACAGACTCCACAACAGGCCACCAGGCAAAAGGACTCTGAGCTGCACAATTGGTCCCCAAGGGACACAGTGCCTCGGAGAGGACAAAGCAAGAGCTGGGGACTCTCGGCTGTGCTTTGTTTTGGCCTATGAGGCTTATCAGACCCATGTTGTGATTCATTTTTCATCTGCAGCAAGAAGCTTGCAGGAAAATTCTACCTTTTTTTTTTTTTCCCCCTCCTTTCTTGGGGCTGCTACTTTTTTCACTGGAAACTGTAAAATTCCTGCCCTTTGCCAGATTTACAAATTCACAAAGGAGGAAATACCTGATCTCACTTGCTAATGTTTTTAAGGGAAACAAGGATAACTTCTGTATCTGTATTTACTGCGTGGCCATCACAGAGTCTGCAGAAGTCGGAAGTGATGTTCTGCCATGTGCATGTTCTGAGTTCATGGGCGTGTTTCTGTGGAATATTAGAGTAAGCTTCATCCTTTGTCAGTGTGACACCAAGGCTACCTGGTTATTATTGCGTTGTCCACTAGGTCATGCAAACATGTGAACAGAAGGCTCTCTTTCCTTTAGAGTGAATTGTACATAAAATATCTTATTGTCTGGATGATCACACTTTATATGGGATATTGCCCAATTATATTCATGGCCATTCATTTTGTAGGGCTTGAACATCACTCATATGGGGATTTCCTTGTTACTGTCTTTGAATTCTCTACCATGAAGACTAGTTTCATCAATTTTCTGAGCCTACTGGTCTACAAATGACCCAATAAGGTCATCCATGGCAGTTTAGTCTCCATACTGTAATTGCTCAAACAGACTGTATAGACAGTTGTTTTGTATGCCTAAAAGAGTATCTTCATTCTCAGATGCTAAGGGGGCTGAACTCCACTGCAGTATACTTGTATCAAGATAAATTCTTTTAAGTCACTTTAGCGGAAAACTGTTTGAGCTATCAAAGCTAGTGTGTGCTGCGAGCGATGAACATTAACCGGAGTCTTGGGAGATACCGAAAGCAACCTGAGTGTTTGTGTTTAATTGTCCTTCCTGAAATACCTTTTTATTCCACATCCCTGTTTTTCACTTAATTTCCTCAGTTTAACTCAAGTTTAACTTTCTTGGATGTGTTGACAACCCAGAGGCTTGGTTGTATCAGGGTACATTTTGCAAACTCTTAGTGAGATTGGTCGGATTGATTTTAGCAGAGCTCCAGCTTTTCTTTTATGGTTAGTTTCCCCAAAATCAAATGCAAAGAAGTATGAGGCACTTGAGTGGATTTGCCTCTGTTAAATTATATGTCATCTCAAAACACTGTTCTCTGAATTTTGAAGATGATGGCTACATCACACTGCTCAATTGATGTTTTAATGATGTTTTATTTGATGATAACAAGATGTCTGTGAGATTACACGATACCATTGCAATAGTCCATGTAACTTCCCAGGTGATTTTTACTCCACCATCACTTCATGGCTTTTCAGCACCCCAGCCCCAGCTCAGCACTGCCCGTTTAATCAGCTGCCCCACTCAGATGAGTCCTCCTGCTTGACTTGATCTGAGCAGACGCTCAAAGCAGAATCAGAGGCTGCTCTTCCACAGAAAGAGAGAAGAATCTACAGTATTTCTGAAAGGCACAAAGAAAAGACTCCTTTGCATTCTCTGATCAAGCCTCTTTAAGCAATTGTTTGCAAAGGTGCCTTCACCCCTTGGTTTCATCTCGGCGATGTCCTAGCTGGCCCCATGTAGGCTTCCTCCCACCAGATGCTTGTGCCTATGCCTGAGCTCAGCAACAAGCAGTTATCCAGCTGTGAGCGCCGATCTGCTTTGCTACAGATTTCCGGATAGTTCCCCATCACCTGAGAAATACTCTTGGAGAACAGGCAAAGGCTGGTTTCAGCTTAGCATGACCCGGCTCTGTTGTGCTGCTTCTCCTCACAGAGCGCAGTGGCATGTGCTGGGCTGAGGGTGGTGGAGGGTTTTACAAGAGTCAGGAAACAGCAAGGCATGAGATTGGGTGGAGGGGAGGCGGAGGTGGGCATCGCCGTTGGACCAAAGTCAGAGCCACTTGATCCTTCCAAAGCACACAATTCTGTTCTTCTGAAGGCTAAATAAGAAGTAACATAACGTGTAGAATTAGCACAGATTTGCTGCTTTGTCATTAAAAATGGGTTTACTGCCAAAACAGCAGCTTCGCTGCTGAGGGAATGTCTGTTTGTACTGTCAGGCCTCGGCTCAGCGCGAGTGCCTGCTGCGCTAAAGCAAACGAAAGGGGAATTATACAATATTGAATGTGGACCTGTCTCTAAATGCATTGAAAATGTAGGTTATTGTCTTTTGGCATTTCCTAAAAAGCCTCTTGAGCTCCTGTTGGCAACCGCTGATATTGAGGGTACTTTTAGCTGTTTAAGTCTTCCTGTTCTAACAGGGGTCAAAGGGCTGTAAAGATCTTCTCAAAAGGATATAGAAGGAATCATTAAAAGGGAGGAGGAAGAAAGTGACAGAAGGTCAGCCTTTTTTTTTTAATGGGTGCATCCCCGAGGGGGTCAGACACAGTTGTGCATTATACTCCAGCTCCAGTACCTGACTTTTAGAAACCTACAGCAAATCTTATTAGCACTTCCATAAGCATAAAATACAGGACAGAGCCCAGTGTTTCAGGCAGATATAAAAGAGAAAAACCATGAAATAAATCAATTTAGTCTTTCAGATGAATTTAAATCAACATAGTGCAAGGATATGACCAAGATGAGGACAAATACTCAAATATGTGAAAGGCGTTTTATGGTCCCTGGGAAGCATGTGTATGTATCTGTGTGTGTTTAATTCCCTTGTTGATCTTTTTTTCCTTAGAGACAAATTTACTGTATGCTCATTGCTATAGCATGTCATGTAGCTTTTTGTAAGGACTGGTGTAGGGCAAAAAATTTACCTTTTTATGTGACACAGCCAAACAGAATTGTGAAGGTTTTCAGTGATTTCTAGACAGCAAGCAATAAACTGCGTTTGCACCCACACACTTACTGCCTAACACCCCATCTGGTAACATTTCCACGTCTCCAGGAAAGAAATCAATAGCAATAATCTGTGAGGGCCTCATAGGGTGTATATTTTTTTATCGCGCTGCTATTCGGAGTTTTTTTCCTATCTGCTTACAGCACTAGATTGTTCTTTTTTTGTTAGCTAACACTGAAATCTTGGAACCGTTATTATATTTTATAAAAAGAAGTAACTAACACTGGAGTCAGAATAATATATTCTAAACACTCATATTCAATAATATCACTATGTTCCAACAGCAAAGTTCTATTCAGTGAAGGCACTGAAAAATCTCATACAGTAAGAACCTGTGCATTTAAAATGATATGCTAGCACACTTCAAAGACTAGCGTCCTAAAAATTCATGATTACCTAAAGATAGTTTATATTAAAAGGGAGTATACCTCCAGCTTTCATCTTGCTCCAACGTAGAGGAGAAATTGTCCTTATATTCTGAAATTTAGAACTGTGTCACTGTTGGTTTTCTGTGTAAGGAGGAAATATGATGCTTTGTTACTGGTCTTATTTATTGCAGACCTTGTCTGGAATCTAGTATTGAAGCTGTGCTTGATGAGTTGCTGCCTTGAACTTTTCCACTGATCAATGCTGGTGCTATGGCTGCATGAAAGAATAGCTTTCCTGAGGAGAAGCTATCACATGGGAAACACACTACACAGTAAGCTAAGAATCCTGCTATAATCTTGTATGCTTAGGCTTAGAAACGTGTTTCCCAAAAGAAATGGCGATAGTGAATGACCATTTAAAAACTGAGATGTTGCATGAGCAAGAGGTCAGGTCAGGAATAGGAAGGCATTAAAAAAAGAGAGAGAAAGAAAGATGGGGGAAAAAGAAAGAAAGAAAGAAGCTGAAACCCTCCTCTCACTAACATGATAAGACACAACTGGACAAAATGCACAGCTGAAGAAGAGGACATTACAGAGCCAGGAGAGAGGAATAGTATTTCTTCTTCTCCCTGCAGTGACAAATAAAAGGTTGTTTTGATTTTTACTGTACAAATAATAAGCTTTACTTAGAAACTGTAGCTGCTGAGTTGTTCTCCCTAAAATATTTTTCTCTATCTGTCCTAATGGCAACACTAGAGGAAAGAAAAGGAAGCAGTTCTGTAATCAGCGTATATTTTGTTTACTCGCACATTGTCCTATGCATCTTGCAGTGGGGGTGGGATTGGCACTCTGAACACAAGGCATGTCCTTGAGAAGTGAGATTTCAGCAGCGTTTAGAAGGGGCAAATCCATGTCTGTTCCTACCAAGAGTTTGCCTTTGTGCCAAGGCTGTCAGTTGGGTGACACTGGGTTTTTTCACAAAGGAAATACACAGTGCTGGACCCATTGAAATCCTTCCTTTTGAGTCACCAAATCACCTTCTCATTTGGTTACCAGCAGGGCACGTGACAGGTCTCTCTCGGTGCAGTTGGCTGCGTTCATGCCTCCCTTTAAATAGGCCGGTTGTAACAAAAATAAGTTTACATTTTGGAGCACTGTTGCAATAGAGATCCCACAAAGACTGATTAGGTAGATGTACAAGGTGCTTTTAGCAAAGATTTAATATAGCTTTATTTTTTAAGGTAATACCAAACCTAAAATCTCTGGATAGGCTACCTTATTACTGCTGTAAATGACTGCTCTTACCTCAGTTTTGCCCCTACAATTCACATCTTGTCTGTCTTCATTTGCACTTTGAAAAGTTCAGAAGCCAAATCTCAATACTGAACAAATAATAATGCTGTGAATAAGGATTCAGTAGACGGAATCACTGGTGGAAAGGATAAATGGGGCTGAGAATCTTGGCCTGCCTGTGGATATTGCAAACAAAAGTTGCTGGATTATTTTTTCTTTTTTTTTTTGCATTAGGTAGGCTCATAAGGATGAATTTCGGCAGATAATCTTTGATTTCTGTTTCTTTGTTTTTAAAATCTTACCCTCAATGTCTCTGTTTTTCAGGTAGGTGGAATGAGAAAAATAGTACTCCTCTAATTCACATTGTTGCAATAAAAATAAATCCATGGTGACTGGGATATTTGGGTACCGTGGGAAGGAGGGCTATGTGAATACCTCAGTCAGTGTTTTTTAACCTGTGGTCCCAGGACTATAAATGATATAAAAGATAACTAAGGATACCAAACCTGTTGTCAATAGGCTTAAATTTTCCGTACAAGCGTTCCTACCTCCAGTAGAAGATTTTAGATGTATAAGCATCGAAGAGATTGAAAACCACTGACAGGTGGTCAGGCAGTCAGACCATTACAGGCACTGAGAACATTATTTTCAGTCGGTATTATCTCAGTCTGAACATTTGAACATTTGAATCTATTCTTCTAATACTATTGAATTTAATTTGATAGTCTAAATTAAAACAGAGGAGTAAAAACTTGGTGTTTTCAATAAAGTTACATTTGAGCTCAGTCTTTGATGATAAATAAGCCATTCACTTATGTACATCTGCCAGAGCATTCATAGGAAGCATTGGGCTTAAATGAGTTGTGACCTTATGAGACAGTCTACTGTTTGGAGACTATATAGGTGACTGCTGGGTTTTGAGTCTTGACCTTTCTGTTTATATTCATCATGAATGTGTGGATACTTTTATTCTTTCCGGAAAAAGGCTGTCAATCTTCACACTAATTTTAATGCCTGTGCAATGCAGAACAGTGGTGGATCTTAGCAATAACAATCACCGACTGACTAAAATTAACTAATTCAGGCTGCTATGCTAAATTGAGTGTGAGCGGGTTTGTTTCAGGCTCGGCATGGAAGCACAGGTGCAGTCAATAAATAGGGACACATACGGTGCCTAAATACGCTCTCGCTCGTAGTGACCTCCCAGCGAAAAAGCTCTGACAAATCACTTGTGACTTTCCAGAGCTCGTCGAGCTGCTGTTCAGTTGATCTGTATTTCTCTAGACTGAAAGTGACAGGAAGAGGCACTGATACTTGTGAGCTCAGAAAGGACTTGAATTCCTGTCCCAAAATCATGGTGCCTTCCAAGGACTGGCCATGTAAACAGCACTTGACCCCTTGGCCAGGGCCAAGGCTTGTCAAACTCTGTCTTTCACCACATCTCCTTCCTTACCTCTGCCACAAAAGTTCACTGTTGTTCAGGGACCAACTCAGGAGCTCTCAGATCATCTGCCCCATGAAATGGGAAGACCCCTCTTTCCCACTCTGCCCAGCCCAGAGAGGCTCAGGTGTTCTCCTTGGATTGCAGCCTGGGGCAGATTGGCATCCTGACATTGCTTCTGCCCCTAAAACTACTGAGACACCCCGCTGCTGGGAGGTCCCAGCTCAAATCACCCAAATAGCAATGCAGAAAATAGTCTAAAATTATGATGACCCTGTTCCAGGCCTGGGATGCTGAGGTGCCTGTGGGGCTCTGGACCAGCTGCCCTCTGCCTTGCTGGGAAAGGAACCCAGAAAGAATTTTCTGCTGGTAACCTCCAAAAATAATGTTCTTTTAAAATTCTAGCCCAGTCTAGTGCTGAATAGAAAAGGAAACTCCTATTGGTGCTTTGGTAACCTGAACAGAACTGCTTTGTGTGGGCCAGACATCTGATTCTGTGTGGCAGATCTGTCTGGAGCCTTCATTTCCCTATGGCCATCAGTTTTACACTGCTCTTCCCCAAAATCCCTCCCTGCTTTTGCCATCCCTCCTGCATTCTCACACTCTTTCTCATCCTCACCAAGTGCTTTCCTCCCAAATTATATCTTCATGTATAATTTCTTTGTCAGAAAAGCCTCTCCATGGCTCTTCAAGAGGAACTTCAGCTGGGGAAGCAATTATCTGAAGAAAAAAGAGTTTAAAAAAAGAGAGTTTTCCTTGGCTGCCAACTTTACAGGAGCCAAGTCAGTCCTAGCAAGGACGCACAAAGGTATTTTTCAAGCAAATGTTATAGAACTCTTTGACTAAAGGCGTGTTGGCTTAAAAGGGCTCCAACCCTACTGATATCTGAGCTTTTTCCACCCAGAATTGCTCAAATCAATGATCAATGCAAGTTATATTGCTCCTTTCTCCCATGCTAGCCCAAATAAGGTTTTATTACCTTCTCTACCCTGCCAAGGGCATTGTGAGCCCAGCCAGTACCCAGCCATTCACTGCTGGCAGCACTTTTCTGCCTGCCGTGCCCTGTACAGAGAATTACACACAAGCAGTTGCTTAAGCAGGGTACGACAAATACCACTGTGAGGCAGCTTCAGAACGACTTCGCTTGCTTGTTTCTGCCAATATCCCGTCCTTGTTTGCTTTACCAATGGAAAAGGGTAAATTAAATTACAGTAAAATGTCTTCCTAAATATGCTTTCTCACTTCTCCTTCATGTATACAAGCGCTGCAGACATAGTGAGAGATTATGTGTCCCAAAGGAACTTGGTGCAATATTTTGTAATTCTGATTGAAATGTGTTCTATCTGGTCCCCATAGTTTAATTTAGAACAATTAAGGTTCAGAATACATGAGCTTGCAAAGCACATTACAAACAATGGCTGCAGAATAAACTGCAAATCAATCCACACTAAATCACCCTGAAAATCCCTGCGAACACAACAAAGAGGTCTAGATTCACAGTCCTTTAATACAATCTCCTCCGTAGCCCTAAGTAGTTCAGCTTCTTCCTTTATAGAAAAACGTGATCAAATTATTTCAGGTTTGGAGGTTTTTTTGGTTGTTTGTTACCCAAAATAAAGCAATAAAGAATTGTCCTATTAGTGTTTATGCAGGCATGTCAAATCAAACCACAAGAGAGAAGCCGCTGCTGTGCTCCGTTCTCTGCTTTACCTCGCGACGCTTATTTCTAATGATTGCCTTGCTGCTTTTATACAGGATAGAGATGAGCAGTGGGCACTGATATAATTAAACCTGATAAGAGGGTGTCCTGAATATCATGCACGTGCGTGCACAGCCTGTGTAATAGGACTAGTACATGTCACACATCAACTTTCTATGATTTTTACATTACCTTTATTACACTGGCTGACACCCACGTTCTCTGCTTTTATGACAGTAGCTTTTCATTAATGCTGTACCTAAAACATTATTTCAAGTGGAGTGAAGTCAGGTTAAAAAAAAAAAAGTAAAGTTCCTCCGATTTCTGCAAAACTAAGATTTCCTTTCCTATGTATACAGACTCTTACGTCTCGGAAGCAGTAGACAGTCTATGATGTTTTTCAGCAGATAGTCTCGCACAGCGTATTCCCACATTCAGATGAACAGGCACGCGCCCGTAGATCACATTGCAATCATATGCGGCCGTCGGGAGAAAACTGTGTTTTGTTTGGATTCTGACTCTGAAAAGAGCCGGCGCCTCGATCCAGAAAGGCTCGCGCACGGTCTCCTTTTCAAAGCCCGGACAATAACCTATTCCTCACAATCAAAGTTCAGTGAAGGGAAATGGCTTCCAGGAGAGCGCGGTAGCCTGGCCAGCCCCAGAGCAATCGCACTACGTGACAGAAGGCAAAGCAGGAGCTATCAGGATAATTGCCTCTGGAAATGACCACGGGGGAGGGCCTGATCCAAAACCCCCACCGGTCAATAAGAGGCTACCGCTGACGTGGGCTCACATCATCAGTTGTTGTATCGGAAAGATTTTTTTTTTCCAGGACAGTGGTTCTGATTTGAATGTTCTTTGCACAGAGCCAACAGATACAGGTACTCAGGCACTGGACGAGGCAGGGACTGATTGAAGGCAGTGATGAGGCTGGCATACAGCTGACATGTTCATCAGCACTTCTCTAGGGCTCACACCATCTCTGCAAAACCCCACAGGTCTCCTCAGGCTTACCTTCGTCATAGTAATATTCAGTGCTACTGATAGATAGAGAAGGCAATAAGACAAAATGATGTTGACATTTTTCCGCATTGCCATTTTGCTGCATTCTGTAGCATTTTGTGCGGCGCGCTGTGTCCCTGGCACGGGCAGGGAACACGCAGCCTCGTGTGCCGTCCTCGCAGACCAGCACGAAGCCCATCACATCGAGGTCGCCATCCCTGCAGAGCAGACTCAGGATTATGCACGTGTGCTCCACGCAGCGCGGCCGTGCCAGGCCTGTCGGGTGTCCCCCGCGACACCTCCCACCGCTGCAGCACCCCAAGCGGAGCGCAGCCCGGAGCCCCAAAATGCCCTCAGCACATGTCAGTCACATCCCCATTGTGTTCAGCCCATTACAGGTTTTACATTTTCCAGTGAGGGCAATGTACAGACTAGCTGAGGCAAATCAATACGCTCCAGGACCATTATCCTATAAAATGCCCACTTATTTAAAAGGGGGTGGGGGGTACAGACCTTCAGATCTGATCTAGCTCTGTTAAAGTCAATGGGCAAACTTCCATTGATTTTCAGAGGCAAAGAGTTGGCATGTGCTTTAAAATATTCACAACCTAGGAATAATAGCAACAAGCAGAAAAATATAGAAGCAGCATCTTCAGTCCGTATGCTATGGTCCGCGTCGTACTTCTGTCGTTAAAAAATAAACAGTCAGCTGTTTATTTGGGAGGAAATGAGGGTGCATAAGCAACTGTGCATTGTGGAATCCCTCAAAGCACAGGCGATGATTATAAGGGCAAGGCACAAAGCCTGGTAGGTGTTTTATTTGCATGTTCTCACACTGGTTTCTGAACCACTTTTTCCTTCCCCCTAGCTAGCACTCTGCTCATCCTCGCTGTTGTGCTCATTAGTCCAGTTAAGCTGCACTGCAGGATTCAGCTTGTTATTTTAAGTAAAATAATTGAATTAATCTGGGTTTCCATAATTATTCCTTTTTGGGAGATAAACATATTTAATCTGAGTACAACAGTGTTTGTTCCTTAACCTGGGAGTTCTGGATTTTAAGCGGAGCCAACAGATGATTTTCAGAGAGGTATTAGCACAGCACTTGTATCTGCAGTGGTGTCTGTGTCGTGCCCCTAATCCTGCACCGCTACTGTGCAGAAACAACAGGGAGTGCCGAACTTGTAAAGACCTTTAGGAATTAGGTAACTTCCTCCAGGGTACGAAGCTTTTCTGTCAAAGGTTCCTGGCATCTGCGGGGTTAGCGCTGATTTGTGAGGATTGCATTAACTGATTTTCACTGTCACGGTGCCACTGGTGAAAAGGGAGATGATAAAAGACCTTCCCGATGAGAAAGCACTGCCGTTTTCATTTCAAACAAGGCACTGGCGTGGTTATTTAGCCTTATGTTCGCTGGGACAGTATGGATGAAAAGGAAGCATAAGCATTTGGTTTCGTAGCTGTGGAGGCAATGGCTGGTAGCTCCTGGCAAGCCTGTCCTTGGATGCCGGATCATGGTGACAGCTGCAGGGGAGGTCCCGCTTGGTGGCTCCCCCCAGCTGCGTGGGTCACATAAGTGGGGTGCTGGGCATTTCCTTGGGAGTTACTCACACGCAGTGGTGATGGGGACAAGGCCCAGACAGGGAAAAAATCACTCTCTTTCTCTGGAGAAGTTTCTAAAAATTCTTCTCAGTTTGGAGTGATGGACACACAGCTCCTCAGCTCCCCAGGAGCTGCACACCAGGCTGGCTTTATTCTGCAGCACGATTTATGCTCTGAAATTTTTCCTCCCACTTGGCTCGGGAGAAGCCCCGTGAGCGAGGCTGCCACTCAGCCCAGGGCAGCGCGTGGGGCTGTGAAGGGGCGGTGGGTCAGTGGGTCCCCTGCCTGCCTGTCCCCAGAGGCCAGCGCTGCTCCCTGCCCTGGGCCACTCTGAGCTGGCCACATGTCCACACATGACCGAGCCTGGGTTCATGATCTGCTCTCCCAGTATCTCCGAGTCTGAGTTTTGACTCCATTCAGGAATGTGTCTGCTCCTTTTGCTATTTCTCCTGTAAATGCAGCGGTGCTACAGCTTCGTGGGGCTCCACTACAGAGGAAACATTTTTATCTTAACAGCCGATGACCCAGGAGGTTTATATATATGGGAGGACACTGACCTTTGGTCTAAATATTTCATCCTTGTTCTCAGCTCAGAGAGGGATTTTTATTTTCCTCTAAACATCTGTGAAATACTTCTTTGCCATTTTAGACTCCTTCACATATGGGGCTTGAAAAGACACTTCCTCCTCTGTCAGTAGTATTTCAGATGCTTTTATAGAAGAAGAAACATCAGATGACTATTTGCTTGTGTCTTTTTTAATTACATCAGTCCCTGGATGAAGTGCACGGCCAGCGGGGCCAGCCTGCCTCCTAGGTGAGTGCCTTACTCTCGCAGTGAGACGGTCGGGCTCGTGGCTGCTCTCGCTGCCTCCAGGGACCCTTCCAAATTGCGTTTCTCAACAGGAGGGGTGAAGAGCAATTCTCTCCTGGCTTCCCCATGAGCTTTTCCCCTAGAAGAGTACGGTTCAATAGCCATGATACCCCTGTACACAAGCCTCTCGGGCAGAAGAGGAGAAACCCAGGTTTTCCTCTGCCTTAACCATAAGGTTTCTTCGAAAAAGAGAGGCAGCATCTCTTCCCCCAGCTGTGTGAAAAGAAAGGCGAGACCAGACAGCACAGGCGAGGCTGGAGGGTATGAAGGAAAGCACAGCAGATGGAAGAACATCCCCTTCTTGGAGATCCACCTGCTAAGCCTGGTTGTGCCAGAGGAGCTGGCAGTGTGAAGCTGCAGCCACTCGAACTGTAATTTTGAAAATTAAGTTTAAGCACCTCAGAAATGAAAATACAGCCAGGTTCTGAGGATGGTATTTCTGAAATTAGGAATTTCACCTAAACCTCCTTTTGGATCAAACCTTTGACAGCTTCTACAAAATATTATATAAAAATTCATTTTGTTGGATTTGACAGAGCTTCCACATGATTTGAGAGTGCTTTTGTGTAGGAATGGATGTAAGTACATGGTTAGAAATTGAACAAATGCACAGATGCTCCTTTGAACTTGGAGGCCCAAGAATATATCTTGAAACCTCCTGGCTTGACCTGTGCCAGCAGGAACAGAAGGAGAGTCATCTCTTACTCTGTATTCTGTCTACTCTGTGCTCTATCTACTGCCTTTGCTTGTTGTTTTCCTTCTTCTTTAAAGTTGCATTGTAACCAATCAAACAGAAAATTTCCAAGCCATTAGTGTGCCCCAAACAGGAAAGCCATATCCACCCATTGCCAAAGAGCAGGAGGACAGGGCACAATGGCAGCACGTCGGGGTCCTGGCTGGTGGCCTTTCCCCTTGGCCACCACCACGCTCTCGCCAAGAGTGACGGACACTCAGGCTGTGGGATCCCTCCCATGCCGCGTCATGGGGTGGCAGGGCTGGCAGCTGCCTGGGCTGCTGACAGGTAGAATACTAATTTCATAAGGGATTTATTGGAAACAAGACTTCAGATTGAATTATGGTGTAATTATGAACTGTTTTTGTGTGTGCTACAAGACTGGGCAACTTGCCACTGGGCACAATCCGCTGCGCATCAAGCAACCGCGGGAGAACCTGCCAGTGCTGCCAGCCCTCACCTCTCCCTCAATTAAACACTCCTTCTGACTGCCAGTTACACGAATTAAACTGTTTTAGCCTCATTTACAATATCATAAGTGAAGAGCGACAGGCTGAAACCATCAAACACCCTCAGCTTTCAGCAGCCTTATTCCTACAATGACCATATGCTTGCGCACGGTTGTCTTTCTCAGCTGATCTGATACACAATTAATTGACACTCAGATTTTAGCTTTAACATACCAGCTGTTAGCTGTAAAACAACAATCATGGTGCTCTTTAATCAGAAAATGTACTAGCTACCTTCAGGGTCTAATTTTTTTGACAGCTATGAGTGATTGCTTATGTTTACAGGATCCAGGCATAAAATTTTAGATGAAGTTGAAATACTGCTAAATGTGCTACTTAAAAAAAACACTTCTCCCTCTTTTTGGCCAAATGATATTTGGCAGTTGGCAGAGACATAGACGTGGAGGCAAAAGATAAAGGATGAGTCGCTGTGACGGCGGTGAAAGGCAAAGCCCCAGATTTCCAGCCGGGGAAACAACGCCATGGCCCATGCGATCCTGGCTCCTGCCAAAGAGCACCCTGAGTCTGATGTTTCTATGAATATCTGGGAAACCTCCTTGGACAGCTACTCAGCTGGTATAATAGAGCACGAGTGATTTACCCCGGCTGGAAGAGTGGGTTTGAATTTGGCAAATACATTTAACAAAGAATGGCTGCTCTTAAAAAGCAATTGCATCACAGGATAAACTAAGTTGCAAGGGCGTAAATTGGATGGGGAAGCCAGTTTTCACAGTACTTGGATATCTCACATGGGCAGCAAATTTCTAAATTTGGGCACCTAAGTCTTAACACATTTAAAAATTTTCTTCTCTTCTTTTGTTTTTGCTGATCTTTCATCCTGCTTAGAATTATATTTTTTCCTTGAGTTCTAATAAAATGAGTTAAATAATTAATGCCACAATCCAATAACTGATTATAGACTTTTTTCAAAATTGCGTGCAGCATTGTTCACATACTAAATCTTTTTGATTAATGACTTTTAAAGAAGGCTTGTTACATCCATAATGTGAAAAAGTAGAGAGATATAAGCTACTGAAGTAAAAATCTAAATACCTTTTATGAACATTAATTTATTTTATAACTTGATTCTTGATGTGTATGTAGAAAATACTAACGTGGAAGAGATATTCTGAAGAAACTACAGATTGAATCCTCCTCTTCCATACCCCCCCTGAAATCTAGTTTATGTCCATAGGTGAATTGCTGCTGTGAAGCCACTGCAATTTGACTTTGTACAAAAAGGGTCATTGAACAGAAGGTCAGGCAGCTGGCCATTTCCATTTCAAAGATGCTATCAAAAGGGCAAGAGGCAGTTCATCCAGCAGCCCTTTAGCAAACAAGATTTTCTCCTTTCTCATTTATGATATTTTTTTATGCTAAAATAGTTTATAGGCTACTGAGAGAAGGGCCTTGATTCATTTTCTTCAGAAGAAAAGTGGACTAAGCAGAGCCTGGAAAGGACTTTGGTTCAAGAAATCAGAGGAGCTTTTGAGTAATGAGGAGCCATTTGGTGTCCACTTATCAAGAGCGTGGCAGTAAGGCAATAAATCATTACGGGGACTCTCCGCTTCAGCTGAAGACAATTGGAAAAGGTAGTTCTTTATTACAAATTATGGCTTATCGCTTCCTTAATGGCAGGCCTCGGCTTTACGAATACTTGAGCTTATTAATCAAGATAAAGCAAACAAGTTCAGAAAAGTTTGGGGATCCTGCACGCCAACGTGCCGTCAAGGAGGAAAGTCCACCGCAAGGTTTGCAGTGCTGCCTGGCAGCCGGAGGCACAATCCATCCCGCCTGCCACTTGCTGACAGCTCAAATGATCCTGATTCTTCCGGGATTAGAGAATTGCCTCTCACCAATAAGCAGCTAAAATTCACCCATTACAGCGATTTAAAAATCGGCTGTTCCTCCGCTACTGTTCAGTGCACTTGCGTAGTGGGACAGGCAGAGCCAGAGGTTCTCGCCACCGCCTTGCCCAGGCTGGTGACTCCTGGGAGCTCCTGGGAGAGTGCCCCTGCGCAGTAAGGGGGTTGGTAGCTCTGTCGGTCAGTTTAAGAAAAAGAAATGTATCTTGCTTTCGGGAAAAAAAATGTTCAAAACTATTTAGGTCCCATATTTTACTCTACATACCATTCTGCTTTTCATCTCGGAGTGCTTTTACACTGGAACTTCATGGATTTTGTTTTGCAAATACAGGGAGGGGAGAGAGCTATCGGAGCAGTGTGCTTTGGAGCTGAAATGTCGGACCGCTTGCGGGCAGGAGGCGTGGGTCCCCAGCTCTGCCATGCAGCCTGTGGGAGGAACGAAATACAAATATTAAAATTTCTGAAAAGCAAATAAAATAACCTCTCTGTACAAATCGGTGTGAGAATTTCAGGCTTCAGTAACTCATTATTTATTAATGGATAGAACGAAAGATGATTTATGGGGCAAATTTTGAAAGTGGGTCCCCACTGCAAACAGACTCCTGACCCGTGCTTAGGCTTGTACATGCAAAACAACCAATAACAGCCCGAAACTCTAGTGAATCTTCGGTCATCCTCCCAGCCCTTGCCATGTCAGAGATAGCTGAGTGAGATCACAGCTTGCTCACCAGCACAAATATTTTCAGAAGCATGTCAGCGTAAGTTCAAAATCTGTCATTGTAAAATGTTTATACAACACTGAGCTGAAAATCTATCAATATATCTGTGCTATACCAATACATCCTGATAATAAGAATTCTTCATCACAGCAGGTCAATATTCTTCGGACTAAATCAACCCCTTGCCAGTGTGGAAATGAAGGTGTCAGTTACCTGAAATTGGAAGAGTTGTATATTCAATTATAAAAACTAACAAGTGAAGGCTTTAGCTACTGTACAACAACATCACTCCATTGACTTGATGGAGCTGCATCAGTTTTCAGCAGATAAGTTTGGTCTTAAAAGCTTTACCGGAATATCTGGGAAGGACTCACATGGCCTTCACGCAGCGCAGTTATACAGGGCGGTGGAGCCAGATAGGCAGCGGGCAGAGCGGTCCCCTGGCACGTGGCAGAGGAGGTGGCACCGAGCAGCAGCCCAGGGAGCAGCACCCTCCGTGGGGGAGCCCCTGCCCTCCGCTCAGCCTCCCCCAGCAGTGCCCACCGGCACCCAGAGGCATAGGGAGATCGGCGGTGCTTTTTGGTGAGCCCATCTGTAAGGTGTAAGGAAGCATGTGAGGCAGCGTGCGAGGGGAAGATCCTGATCCTTCGGGAACACGTCTCCCAGCTGCTTTGAGAGCGCTGCTGCCAGCACCTCTCACTGCTGCCGTGCTCATGCTGCCGGAGGCCGCGCCGACGCGCCGCCCACCACCAGCAATGAGATGCATCCCTCGGTGGAGGGTGAGCGAGATCAGGGACATGGTAATGGAGGGCTGGGGAAGACTGCGCAGAGAGAAATGAGTAAATATTTTCTATTATCCCTCCATGGCTTTATCCCTGTTAACAATATTGATTGTTGAAAGTGAAGGTGAAGTATATGATTTTAAATACAGCTGTTGCGAGTCATAATTCAAATCAGGACATTTCAAACATGTCTGAAGCATGGCAGCAGCAATCAGCAGTGTGGGGCCACTTGGAAATATGGCCACTAACAGTCTCGTGAAAAGCATAAGGCAAATTGCCAGCTAAAGAGCTAGAGGAGCACCATGGCCCCCTGTGTTTTCCAGAGCAGCCGGTGATGAGTTTGTTCATGGTGTCCCTTGGAGAAGGAAAAGCATTTCTCACTGCTGGTTTCTCCCATGCCTCTGCCCCACAAGCTCGGCTGCCGCTGCCTCCCAAGGCTGCAGAGAAGGGACACGGTGCCGGAGGCAGCGCTGCCTTCCCCGGAGGTGCCCTGCCCTGCCCTGCCGCCCTGCGCCCCTAATGACGCTGCTCCGCTCCTGGGCAGCAGCAGCAGCTGATGCCGCTATTGTTTCTTTGACAATAATACAGATTTTAGACTTACTAGTCACGGAGACATTTTTCTTCCTCTCTTCCTAGCGCAGCGTAAGCTACTTTGACACCCCAGGGATGGGCTTAGGCACAGCTCTGCAGCGGGCTTGGTGCCGTGGCGGTGAACCTGTGACCCCTAGCACTGCCGTGGACATGCAAGTGAATTCAGAGGGACCAAAGGTAACGCTGGGGCTCTGCGTTTTCTGTTCATCGGCTCTGCTTCAGCATCACAGCTACACCTTGTGCCTTTAGACTTAGCTCAGTTTCTACTTGCCGGAAGGGGAATAAAGAAAAATGTCAAGATCTGCAAACGTAGCTAGACCTTAGGGTGCTGCTTCCCCCGCCGGGGTGAAGAGTGGGGCTCCTCTGGGATTGTTCACAGCAATTATAAAATGAACCATGTGAAAAACCTCTGGAGTAACAGCAGCTCTTGTTTCACTTTGTAAGCGCTGGAAATTGTCCTCAGGTGTTTCAGAGGGGCCTCCAGGCAGCCCTGAGCTGTGACTCGTTACCGTAAGGGATGTGTGTTTGGCATTTAGGTAAACCACTGGCTCTACCAGATTTGAAAGTACTGTAAATGTCGGACTGTCATCTTTAAGGCGTAATAATGTTTTCTCCTTAAAGTTCAGCTGTGGGGTTTGTACCCATCAAAGTCAATGGGAGTTTTGTTGATGGGACCATGCCTATGTAAAAAAAAAACTATTGAAGAGGCAATCATTTTGAGGTCTTGTATTTTAAAATTGTAAAGCAAAAAGACCTGCCTTTCTACAAAGCAATAACATGTCAGAGAACCATAGACTTATAACCAAGGATCTATACCAAAAACTTGTAAAGGGAAAAGCTAACAAGGGGTTGTAAGAAAAGGTCGATGAAGCTGTACAAAAGGGTAAATATTCTGATGGTTTCTTCTCAAATGCATTGATATTAGGTTCAGAAAGAATTCTCCAGGTATGTCTGGTACCCAGTTTTCCAGGTAAACACTGCTTATCCCTGCTTTTACGCCAGTGTAGGACCACTGACTGAAGATCTGAGCGGTTTGTGAAATTTCACCTAAAATTTTCAATCTGTTTCAGTGTGAATTCATTCAGGCTGCAGAGCTGAAACAATTGCTATTTCATTATATAAAATGAGAACATTAAACTTGACAGCAATTCCAGGGCATAAAATTTCAGCAGAGCCATGGAAGTGGTAGAGCAGCTATCTTTGACCTTTGGTCCATCATAAATGGGGAAAGAGATGTTTGTCTCAAAGGGAGAAAGTTATCATGCTTCTGGAGGCTGTTGCTGCTTTTATTAACGCAGCAGCCTCCTCGTCAGCTGTGCTCCTCCAGCATTAGCTTGCGGGGCTCGCACACCCAACAAGGAGGTGTACTGTGTGGTATAAGGACAGAGGGGAAGATTTGAGGCAGAAATGGCTAAACAGGTCTGCACCAAACCCTCTTGAGGGACACAGGTGGGAAGAGCACCCTGATCCGGCATGTGTATAAGCTATATGGAGTAATCAGCATGACGTGCTGAAAAGCAGTCACCAAACAAGGCTGATGAGTGATTTGTGCTGAGTGAGCATTGGTACTGAGCCAAAGGTCTGAGTAAGTACTACCTCTGAGTCCTACTTCAAAGAGATGTTTTTAAGAGCCTTGAGGAGCTGGGCATAGAAAGCGTTAAGGAAGTACAAAGTATCAGAGACTTCTGGTTTAGCTTAGGGTTGAGGTAGGTCCAAGTTTCAGGATATAAATAACAAAGGAAGATCTAAATCTGTAATATCCTCTGCAATCGTCTTTTTGCTTATAGTTGAAGAAGCTACTGATAATGTTTTGCTTGTGCTGATCAAAACCTCATCGTACTCCATCCTGGTCCTCTCCTCTTTTGCTCTCCAAGAGGCTCTGATTTTCCTGTCTGACTGCCAAGCATCTAAGCAGTTTTTCCCACTGATTATGTACTCAGGAGAGTGATGAAGCTGCATCTTCATTCACAGCTTCAGAGCATCCCCCTGGTAGGAATATATTTTTGTTGGGTGCTGCATGAGTGTCCCCTCGGTACGCTCACTGCAATCTCCTGTTGCTGTCAGAGCACTGGTACTCCTACCACTGATCTATGAGTATGCTGTGATTTAGGGCATTTGTAAAGCCCCATAGCTTGAACCAGGCAGCCAAAATGGGAAAAAATAACTCCAACAGTTTTGCTGCCTTTGCAAGGAGAGAGCGAGGAGAGATATGGGACACCCTACGGAAATGAGGCTGAGCCAGACAAAATGAAGCTGCAGCCTCAAGAAATCAGCAGAGTTTAGTACAGGTGATGTTTGCCAAGTGTTCCAGCTCCACATAGGCAACCCGACCCGCAGCCCACCATCGGGCGAGGTGCGTGCTGGCACAGGGCGACTGCTGCAGAGCAGCCAGTCACCTCGGTGGTCTTTGGAAAAGTCCTCGCCCTCGGCCAGCCCCACTGCTGCCTTGGGTGCTGATAGCACCTTCCTCCTGCACCCCCTGGCCCCTCTCCAGGTTTGCTGCTAGCGGGACGCAGTGACAATTCCCGCTTTTCCTCTGCTAAGCCTGCAAAGCAAAGATAATCCCCTTTCCGCTTACACAGGGTTTGACCTGCCCGGTGCCCCAAGGGGAATACAGCAAAGGACGTGGGGCAGGCAGCGCGGGGCAGGGGGGATGGCTTTGTCACCTGAATGGGGAAAGCAAGGGAAACTCCTTAAATGGATTTGAGGCTGATTTTTGTTACCAGACCTGCTTCGGAGGAGCCATAACATGGTAGCCTGTGTTTCTACAAATTCTGCGAGCATTGAAACCAGAGAATTTGAAACTTTCCTAATAACATACCAAATATTTCACATGGTGCTAATGACAGATGTAATATCACAGTTAAAATAAATAATTGGCACGTTTAAAAGCACTATGTTATTTCAACTGTGTTCTTATGGTTCAGATAT
Organism: Tauraco erythrolophus; assembly: GCF_009769465.1. NCBI lineage: Eukaryota > Metazoa > Chordata > Aves > Musophagiformes > Musophagidae > Tauraco > Tauraco erythrolophus. The sequence continues at coordinate 14,067,397 of NC_141478.1, read as the reverse complement.
TTCTATGGAATAGTCATATTTTTTTCTGACACCTTTACAAGTTGAGTTCAAAACGTATCATTACGAAATATGGTCAGATGCATTAAAATTATAATTAAAAAATTGCTTTTCACCCTGACACGAAAAAATTAAAGCTGGTACCAAGGAACAAAGTACTTTAACCTATTGGATAAAAGGAAAGCAATGTATTATTTTAAAAGTGAATTATTTTTCAAGAGTTTATTTTATAATGGTATAATGACATTTGTGGACCCTAAAACAGAAATATTAGTCCTCACAGTTAATTAGCTCTTAGAGGGAATTCTGCCCACCCACATTATGAGTTATAACTGCCTGTTTCTGGGTTCACAGCAAGGACATCTGCGGGGAAGCAGCACCCCTCCAAACCCGTGCGAAGGCCCCCAGCTGCCTTAGGGGCAGCACTGAAGGTGGTGGGGGTCCTCCCCGCTCTGCTGCTCCCCGAGGCCACTGCGTCCCGCTGCAGGCCGTGGCTGTCGCTGCTCCTCGCACAGCATCCCTCCCTCTGATTTCATGGTTTTGTGGTAACCCTCTCTGTAGCGGTACAGTCAGAATCAAATAAAACGTGCAAAGTCAGGGTTTTTTTCCATGATCACCAGCTAAAAAAAAAAAGAAGAAAAAGGATTTTGCTCAAAAAAGGTTGCACAAGAAGGTTAATTGTGGACGGACTCAGTGTGAGAAATACAAGTTTGAGGAGCTGTTCTCCTAGAAAGCCACGAGGTTGTAGAAAGCGGGAGAGGGTCGGGACTGACACGGCTCCAAAACCGTAACCAGCAAACCCATGTGAGCCGAATGGTCTCGAAGGGGAGAGACGGTCACAACCCAGGGAATGCAGGGAGCCAGAAGAGGGTGCTACAATATCTAATTATCCACAGAACTTATTTCAATAACTTTGTTTAATATTTCTCTGACGGGGCGGTGAAGCCCGCCACCTGCCATGCACACAACCCAGCTGCGCCCAACTGGGCACCGGGCTAAATTCAGGTACCTCAGGGGTCGGCGGGACCCCGGCGGTGTGACACGTGTCACTGGGACAATGTGCTTTGGGTTGGAGACTGTGTCCAAGGAGAAGAAAAGCCAGGATAAAGCTACCACCCTGAGAGCTGTAGGCTGTGTGGGAAACACCTCCCTGAGCCCCATCACTCCCTGGTCACCACCGCCTGCTTTACACAAGTTGTACCCTTTACTGCATCCAGGATTTCAGCACTTGGAGGCGAGATTTAAGGGGAGGCAGGGGACTGCTGCTTAGCTGCTGTATTTTTGCTTGTCATGTAGTGTAATCTCCAGGTAATTATTCCTCATACAAGCAGCGCAGTTGCAGAAATGCTGTGGTGTACTGGCCATAGTCCAGATAATAACAGAGATGACTGCTTTGCATTTCATGATCCATTTTAACTCGTCTAATTTAAACCTTCACCTGACCAAGAGTGCCATAAAACGTACTCATAAGACTTAAGTTGTTCATTAGTTGGGAAAGTGCCCAATACAGGAGGGTGGGACAAGCCCCTTAGCAGATGGGGAATTATCTTTCCCAGCTGCCAACCAGGAGAGTGCAAGAAAGGACAAACAGCACCGATCCCAGTGATGACATGACACAAAAAAACGAAGTCAGGTGCATTTATAAATAGTTCCTGGAGGTGCAGGCTTCATGTTTCTCCTCCTTGGGACACTGCAGAAAAAGCTCTAGTCCACAGAGCACCTTGCACTGGGTGTCTTGACTCTGCAGTCTATTAACAGGAGTTCTGGAAATCAAAATAAGCATCAAATTAGCTCAATTGTCTCTGCTGTTAGTAACTGTAAACTGCTGAGAGAGCAACTAGTGTTTCAAAAAGCGCGAGGAGAAGCCATAGTTTCCTGTCCTCAGGAGCTTTGCCACACAGACAGATAAAACAAGTCAGGCACAAGATGTACCCTAATACCGTTTGCATGCCAGAAGCCTCTGTACGGTAATTACAGAAGTGTCATACTTATTAAGAGGTGTCAGCGTGTCCATTACAATCCCCTTTGTGCAGGGAGCGAGCCTCAGGCGCCTCAAGACGGAGTGGGCTGGGAAGCTGCACGCCACGGCGGGCGCGTGTCTCAGCTGCACCGGTTCGGCCACTCAGGGCTCTCCCCGGCCACCCAGGTGTTCCTAACGCTCCCAGCACGGGACCTGCACTGCGCTGGCGGGGACAGAATTGGCTGTTCCAGATTGTGTTTTAATGATACACTCCGTTCTTGCGGACTTTGAAATGAATTACAAGGACAGACGTTTCTAGAGGACAAGAGTATCATGTTTAGGATGTCAAATTAAATTTCAGGTGCTGGGTCTGAGAGCTCGAACTGCTTCCTTCGCTCAAGCCGAGTGGCACTGTGCAGCAGATTCCAAACAGAGCAGATCACAAAGCAGCAATGGAAGTTGCTGGGGAATATTTTTAAAGCTTTTACTTTTTTTTCCAATTTTTGGCAAAGTTTTGCAGTTTAGAATTTTTAAGAGCAATTGTAAAAAAATTAGCAAATTTTTTTCGCTGCTTTTTGTCAGAAAGTTTTATTATTGACACACATTAATACTTTATAGGAAAAAGATGTTGCCTGGTTCAGTTCGAACTGCTCTCCTCCACCCTCTGACCTGGCACGAGATTCATGGTCTTCTTCCAAAGATGGAAATCTTCTATTACTGTTTTTTGGAGATAATTCTAGTGGTGCAAAGGGTTGTTGGAACATGGGACACTATGCAATGTTTTTATTCCACTTTACATAAGCAGAAGATTTGAAGATACAGGGTGAAACTAGAGTGGATTTTCTTTCACGATATCCTGTTTCTATTCCCATTCTGTTATAGCTCACACTTGAATAAATATGATTTGATGCATACCACCTTATGAAGCTAGTATTTTAAACTGTATGTTAAAAGACTTATAAAAAGATCCAATTTATCGTTCTTGTCTGATTGATCCTTCTGTGTGCCTAAATACAGCTTTCTCTCCCTAGCAATTTAGGCTGATAGCAAAGCTAGTCAGTGGAAGAAAAAGACTCAAGATATTAAATATACTAGAGCAATATGTATCAAATAAGATGCTATTGAAGCTAGTAAGTATGTTAAATACCATGGAGACACAAACAGAAACTGCAGGCCCTTTTCCTTTCTGGTCCATAGGGAGACAGAAGCACGGCGCAGATCTGTGGAGTCTCTCTTCAGCATCGCCCAGAGCATCGCATCGACTTCAGCACTCACACGCACCCCAGCAGGGATTTGCAGTCATCTGAAGGGACCTGCTTTTATTACCTCAGTAAGTCCAAAATTAACAGAAAAATTAGGAGCTGATAACCAAAAGGCATCAATCTGAAACTACAATAACACTGACTGGTTTAGAGAAAAAATAAATATTAGCAATCCCTTTCATATTGCCCAGGGAGAAGAGGTGGGGGGAGTTGTTTTTGTTTTGAAATGCCATGTTATTTAGGGGGGAGGTCATATTTGTCACTGGTGAACAACTGCCTCAGCAGAGCGACTTCCATTTGTGAGCCCTGTTTGCTGCGTCAGGATCTGACCCCCGGCGCTTGCTGCAGTCGTTCCTAGTCCAGGGCTGCGAAGTGAGGGCACAGCCACCCTGCCGTGTTTCCTGGGCTGAAACACCGGCCCCTGGGTCTGGGAGCCGCGGGGTGTGTGCAAGGAGCTGTGAGGGCTATCTGCGCTCCTTCAGTGCCTGCTCTCTGCAGGCACCGCGTGGGGAATTGAGAGGCAAAGACATCCTGCAAGTGTCCATTTCAGCTCAGCCTAATTGGCTGTGGCCTTTCAATCAGGCACTTCATGAAGACACTTAGGAGTGTACTTGCTGCTCTTCTGCATGGGCAAACTGGAGATGATTTGAGCCACAGGTTAAGAAGGGATGGGCAACCCCACTGCCATAATCAGCCCTCATCAATCACCGTGTTCAGCGCAGACACAGGAAGGCTGAAGTATAGCTAACAAGACTTCGTCAGTTAAAAGCTAGAGCTGAGGGTATCACAAGTGTTAAAACACTCTATTTACTATACGTGAAGGTAAAGCAATCTATATCCCAATCACTGGAGTCATTTGAGGCGCACGGGTTGCTGACAAATGTGGATGGACAGATATGTAAAGATGATGCGTCATGAGCTCTGCTGATGAGTTTACAGCAGAAGCCTCTGAATTCACATCAAATGTGTCAAAGGGTGACAGAACTACATCACACAAACTCTGGCAGTTTAATTTGGTGTCAGCTATTAGTGTTGACTTTCAGCACTATTGCCGCTCAGTGTTTCTGCCAGCAAGGTGACATAGCCTCAGATTGCTAAATTTCTTTGTTGTAAGAAATAGGGTTTGCTCACTGCACAGTAGTCCTCTAATAGAGGAAATCCAGAAGGTCAGAAAACTATTTTTCCAGGCTGCAGTACTCCATTTTGTGACCTAGACTTTTCATTACATTATTTTTGGTTAAGTATTTCATTGTGTCACTACACAGAGAAAATGTCTACGTCTTGGGTTTTTTAATTATTCTCAGTTGTTTGGAAAGGTCTTATTCATGTTACGGGCTCTGCTCAGCGGCGCTGGAATTTACCAGATGCACTGGAAGACTGTGGAGGTGTGGAAAGCTTTGAGGACTGAATTTTCCGTTCAAAACATTTTTAAAGGCAAAGTGGTGTTTTCAATATGTTTTGCTCAGCAAACACTTCCTTTGGAGATGGTTTGGGAGACTGGTAATAGACCCAGAATGAAACATTACAGCTACCCCTTCTTCTATCCCTTCTTAGCTATTATTGCTGAGCTTTGCAAAGGATTTTGAAAAAGGGGAGTAAAGAGGAATAAAAGGGAGACAAGTGGGAAAACAAAAGCTATGCTACCTGAGAACAGAAAAGGTTTTAGGGGAAATACATCCAAAACATCTCAAAATGTGTTATGTAAAACAGTTTCCTTGTTCAACAGAACAGAGTGGGCAGACAGAGCAGTCACGTTTTCTAGAAAGACTTAAAATGGCTGGTATCTTATTGCATTTCTTTAAAAACTCCCAGCATGAACACCCAAGCGTGAATGCAGACGTACCCAGACACCGGCTCCAGGAGCCCCTGCCACATTCACAGCGGCGGGGTTTGCTATGGTGCTCCCAAAGCTGGAGATGAGAAAATACAGCTCCCGTTGCAATGAGATTGTTTAATGCATACTCTCTATCATTCACCAGCGTAAGTTTAAGCAGCACATAAGCCACTTTGACACAGCAATATATCATTCAAAAACAAAACCTGTGCACTCTGCACCGGGCATGGGCGGATGGATAGCTCATCAGAGGGAGAGAGAGTCTTTCATCAGCTGCCTTTCACCAGATGATGACAATAATCATTTCAACACAGAGTATACAACCTAGAGTGATGAAGGCAGCAGAACACATCTGGCCTGATCTCTTTAATACCAAATATTTTAAAAACCTGAGAACGTTTGTCGGGGTGGTTCAACACAATGCCTGAGCCATAGAAGAAAAGGTTACATTTATTAAAAGAAGAGCCAAGAAAAAGGAAGACAAACTGTCTGTGACGGAAAAGTGTGGCTTGTGCTGCATCCAGCTCCAGCCGTGCTAGTAACTTCACACTGCGGATGTCAGAAGGCCAAAAATATTTTACAGCCTTTAGCATCTGATCCAAAATCAACCAAAGCCAAAGCAAAGCTCCCATGTATTTCAATAAGTTTTGACTTGGTACGCCGTGGTTACACCAAATGTGCTGTTCTAAACAGCACAATTCAGTCCTTAGATTGTGCATGTTCTCAGGGCATAGCAAAATGTTGTACAAAGGTGCTCAGCATCATTCCCACAGTTTACTGAGCGAGAAACAAATGCAGAGCAGTGAACTTGCTGGACCAAGGTTACCCAGAAGATTCAGGGCAAAGCCACGTCTGGAAGTAGAAAAACTCTGAGCCCTTAGGTAGCATTCAAATGCATTTGGGTTGTTTCCAGCCACAAAGCAAGCTGCCAGGTCTGGAGGGGCTTTGCCGAATGTCATGCTGTTTTCTGGCTGCTCACAGGGCCCATACATGTGCGATCTCATGTGAGAAGCCCACAGGGCTACCTCCCAGCCGCAGCCTCGATGGACAATTTTGGTCTAGAGCCTAAGGACAGTTTCCTGCTTGTCCCCTCCATTCAACAGCGCACATAAGAAGGAGGTAAAGATGTCATCTGTCTTCTGTGTGAGCCAGTAAAGGATCGGGAGCATGGGAGGAAAGGCTGCACGACGAGACATAGAGGCATGAGCTTTCTCTGCCATTCAGAGCCAGTGACAAGCTGGAGAAAACAGCCTGACAAGAGCAGGAGAGAGCTTCTTAGCATCTGAAGGGAACTGAGTGGACGTGCACGCATACAGCTCCCGAGACATATTTTTCTTTCATGTGAGGATCAAATAATGTCCCAAAGAAACCTGTTTGCAACCAAGTTAAATGGCAATGGGTATAATTCAGGTTCTTGATGACCTTCTGGCAAGTAGAAGAACCTCAGCAAGTCTAGAGATAAAGCCCTAAATAAAGCAAAAATTATGTCTTTGAGTTTCTCCAAGGATTTCTTTAGTGTCATCTATATACAAACCTGTTCTCTGCTCAGCAGCAGGAGTTTTTCATTTTCTGTATTTGACATAGAGCTTTTACTAAAATCCTCTGATAAAAAGTCTCCTAAAAGCGCAGTTAAAAATGGATTAAAAATTAATTCATGGATTAAAAATGAATTCATGTATTAACATGCTGGTCAGAAAAAAGATGGAGAAGAGCATAATAAACAAGACAACATGAAGAAATAAAGCTAATTGCCAGCCTGGGAGAGCCATGCGGCACATTCCTAGTAAGCCGTCTGTCTTAAACCCTCTGGATCAAAAAGCGATTAATCCTACAGACACATGTAGCCTTGATAGTAGAGATACGCAAAATCCCCTAAACAGAGCGATGCAGTGTTATACTTGCCATTTTGAAGGCCCCAATTAAAAGGTCTTTAACTGCAGCCTTTCCTGTTATGTTCCCTGACGTAGCAGGAAGCCCCTTCCTCTCAGCAGCCCACTCTGAGCCACAAAAAAATGCTCTTGGCAGTGCCCAATGCTGCTCAGCTGAGGTTTAGCCCTCCCTCAGCAATTACCTGGAGCTGAATTAGCCGCCCCAGCTGGTGCGGGGAGGAGCGGGCACCTCAGCATCACCCACCACCCCACATCTCCTGCCGGCACCCTGAGCCAAGCAGCTCTGCGGGCAGCTCCAGGCTTGGCTGGAAGAAGAGCCGGGAGGCGCGTGGGAAGGGGTGCGATGCAAGCGGAAGCAGCAGGGGGGTAACACAGGCACTGGCTGCCTGCGGGCACGCTGGTTGTGCCCGGCGCATGAGCAGGGGCATGGGCTGGTGGGGCAGCTTCTCTTCAGCCTCGAAGAAAACCCAACGCGAGAGCAACAAGGAAAGGGGAGCAAAGCTGAGGGAGATTCTATGGTGTCGTTTCTACCCAGAATCGCAGAATTTTAACCCTGCATTTCTTGCCCATAAGAGTCACCTGCTTGTGGGATAGGACCAGGCGACACTTGCTGGTGTGTAGGGGTTTTGTCCCCAGGAAGGGACAGAGGCGCCGGTCAGAGGCCATAGGAAGAAATCCCCCAGCATTGCCCCAGCTCAGCCATAGGAGCAGCACTTGGGAAGCCTGAATGGACGAGGAGTTCCCTTGCTGTGCTAGATCTGGCTCCTCACTACAGTCCCACGTTGTTTCATGCACAGCTCTGATCGTCGCACCATGCTAAGCAAAAACATTTTCTAGAGCACTCTTCTGATCTTTGCCTTTAATTTAACTATCTCCAAGCCTGCCTCTATAAACATTCTCTTTTTGTTTGTGGCTTTGCATGCTCTTTGCTAATATGAGGAACCTATCTGGTCCGGGCAGCCCAGCAGAGCCCACGCTGGAAGTTTGTGGGGCAGCACCTGCCCTGAGCTGCTCCCCAGCTCTGCACGGGCTCCTCCACCACCTGCCGGGCCCTCTGCCTGGAAATGGCCCGGAGACAAACTGCGTCTGGTTAGACAGAGTGCACTGGGAGCGCTTTTTCTACAGAAAATGTTTTTGAAACTGAAACTATTTTAGATGCTTTTTAACTTTTTTTGCTTTTTTGTGAGATAATACCAAACTTCTGCAAACTACGCTTCAGGAATCGAAAGATCTCAGGTTAAATGCAGCTGAACAAAAAAGCTTCTCAAATTATTTATGCGTTTAAATGAATATCTACGTTTAGAAGAAACAGAAGACATTTTCTGGAAAAGATCTTTTTTAAAAAATAGAAGTTATTTCAGTCTTTAAAAAATGCAGAGAGCTTTTCGTCTGTCTCTGCTGGATTTTTTTACTCAGCGCGTCTCCTTTGTAGTTTATTACACATTGTGTTAAGTGAGTCCTTTTAGACTCATCAGTACATCACTGGTACAATGCACTAAAAGGCTTTACAGAACACATCACGCTAAAAGTATGGGTGCTAGAAAATGCTCTAGGCAGTGTACGGCAAAACACAGGACTGAAAGTCTTTATCGAAACCAGACATCAGTTAAACAGGTTGCTGCCTCGCCAAATCCCACCCTCCTGGCTCTGGCCCTGCCGTTCAGCGCCGGGTGAATGCTGCCAGGAGGCACGTGGCCACGTAACGTGGCCTGCCGGGAGCGGGCACAGCCACCACGGGCAGAGCACATTGTGCCAGAGCACAGCGGGAGCAAACCACAGGCATGCTACAGGCATGGGAAGGTCGAACTGTCTGCACCCATCTGTGGGCGATGCCACGGCCTCGCTCCCGAACCGGCAGCAGCACCAACGGTCTCCTCACTGTGGTCCTGCAGCAGCGGCTGCTGAGAAAGGTGATTGCCGGTGGCTCCAGGCTCCCTCGGCCGCCTCTCGCAGTTATTCTCAGCGTTAAAGAAATGCTCAAGACAGACTTGCTAATACAGTGAGTGGAAGCACAGAAATGTGAGAAAAGTCTAAGCGAGCACCTTCATTGATTGAAAAATTCGGATGTGAGTTACGTGGCCGCGCTAGGGCCGCTCAGAAATATGAGGCTTGTATGTCTGAGTTCAGAGGGCTTGAGCAAACAGCCCCAAAAGCAGGGAGAACCAGCCCCAGGTATTTGATGCCGACGTGGGAGGTAATTGGTGTGAAACAAATGCATCGTTCAAATGTTTCACTCCATCTGCCAACTGAAACCAGAATTCCTGTGCTTATTTATAAGATCCTTGCTCCACGCAGTGCGAGACCCTGAACTTTCCTGCAGTGCTGTGCTATTTCACATCCCAAACACTGCTCATCTACTGAACCAACTGGAAAAGACGGTGGTTCCCAGGGGAGGAGAGCAGGGAGTGAATACCTTCCTGACCTCTACAGTTGCTCATTTTATGCCGTGAAACATGAAATTTGATTACTCTTATCATTAGCTTAGCTCACATAGCTACAAATGTTATTAGTAGCCATAAAATTATCGAGGCCCTTTTAAAATCCATTTTTAAAGAGTGTGTGACATGTATGAGCAGATCTGAAATCCTGATTTCAAATACCCTCACTCGAACATCAGAAACAAAATGTCGAGCTAAGCAACAGTGACAGGGCTTGAGAAGCGCTAATGAAGAGTGGTGCCATTGCCTAAGAGAAACATTACACATTATTAACACATTAGCCCACTAAGGCACTGTGCCAGCTGTAATAAGCAACCAATTTGGCATGCTAACTGAGATACACAGGACCATTCAGAAAATCTTCCATTTTTTTCCTCCCCGGTGGACAAACACATGGTGCAACCTGTTCCCATCTCGCTAATGCCCAGAAAATCACTGCTTAGCTGTGCCCTAATTCCTGCGCACGGTTGGTCACTACACTATTAATACTTTGACACCAATCTTTTGATGCAAGGTCCAGTTCACAAATTGGCTACATATATTATCCGTGCATGGGAGTGTGGGAGGGATAAATCATATTCATTATTCACATTCATGAAATTCCAAACACATGGGAAGTACTGATGGTGTCCTTGGGGAACTAGAAACAGCTTGTCAGAGATATCCAAGTAAAAGGGGTGCAAATCAATTATGAAAGGAGGTGTTTCCTGCTCTAACAAGCTAATTACTGTACATCAAGTCACAAAGGGAAAACTGATGCTTTTTATTTTTTTAATGGAGGTGCTGTCAGATTAAATCAACTTGGAAGGACAATGGAGTTTAATGTATTCCCTCAGCCGATGCTCTCTTTAACACATTTACATATGCAAACATGTTAATATTCTGTCGGAATCCATGAAATAGGACTGACAGGGCAGAACCTAACAAAACGGTTATGTGACCCTGCTCCTGCAGCTTATTTACGTCATTTACATACGCCGGTAACCCCGGCTCGAACTGACAGTGATTGCTTGGGAGTCGCTACTGTGAAAGCAGGAGCATCTCAATGGGGAAATGACACATCCCTGCTGCTGGAAGCATCCATTTTAGGAGGCAAACCAAACCTATAAATTGCTAATGAACTATCCCTTCCTGTCCAGCACAGCTAGCTAAACTGCAGATGGTTGACTCCCCCGGGATAAGAAATAGGTGAAGCTGAGATATTTGTTAGATGGCTTACAGGTTATCTGCCAGGAGCAAACAGCCATGCCGTGCTGCCTTTTCCACAACAGGAATCAGAGCAAGGGGTATTCGCTGCCCACCTCTCCCAGCCCCTCAGCCAGCCCGCACCCAGCAGGGCTCACTGGATTTCCTCAGGGCTCCTGCCCCAGTGCTTGCCTAGGACAAACGTGATGCTTCTTTGCTTCCCTAGATCCATTTCTCCAGCCTTTTATGCCTGTCCTTACAGCCCCACAAGCCTCCAAAAGCTAGCAGTCAGCAAAAGCTCCCTGTGCACACAAGCCTTTGCTGGGGCAGTGGCACTCACCTGTGTTAGGGGTCGAGGCACTAATGTTTCCATTCCCTGCTCTCTGAGAGATTAATTGTTTTCATGCAACCATGTGCACTGGAGGCCGGGGGTTACATCCTGCCCACAACGATACCGTGTACGAGCAAATACCCAGAGAGCAGTGTACAGAAGAAGGCTTGCACCTCTCAGGTGTCCAGCTGGTTCCGTGGCACGATGGTTTCCGCAGCACCAGGGCGGGTGGCAGAGAGCATCTGCGTTGCCTGTCATGCCCAAGAGCCTTTGCCTGCAGGTGCCAGCCGGCCCCCTGCCTCTGCCAGCAAGTGCTGGCCTCAGTACAGTGCCAAGGGCTGCAGAGACTGCTGGATGAAGAAGAGGTCGTGTCACCCCACGTGCCGATAGTACAGAGAACCAGACGTGGTCCTAGGGCTCACTAACTCGTCGGAGCAGGCCGACAGAAAGCAACTTCAGTGCTTTGGCTGGGTCGTAGAATCATAGAATCATAGAATGGTTAGAGTTGGAAGGGACCTCAAAGATCATCTAGTTCCAAACCCCCCTGCCATGGGCCTTTTTGGGTCCTCCAAAGCTGGCGGCCAAACTCCCCACAGACAAACAGCTTTCAAGGCAAACACAGAGGCTATGCTCTGTGCCTGCTGCAGCTCTGCTGACCAGCGTTCGCAGGCTCCAGCATGATGGCTGCACCCAGCTGTGTCAATCTGTTTCCCACCCTGAGCTGACTGTAGCTGAAGACAGATGACCTGTTATACATTTTCTTACCTTAACTATTCCCACATGATCGGAGTGTTTCTGGGATACAGATAATAGGTCCACTCTTGAAGTCTTTATCAGGGCCAGGTTGTCACTGGTCCCTGCAACACCAGGTGTACAGGGCAAGATTAGAAGGAGCAATCAGATTTCCATTTGTCAGAGCAAAGGCAGGAGAAATTTCTGTACTTAGAGGTGGTAACAAGCTGCTTTCCATTGTATTCAATGGGCAAAGCCTTGCTCTAACAGAGCTGGAGCATCTCCCACTGCACACCACCCACCTGCAGAGCAAGGTAGGAGAGAAGGCTGCATTTTCCAGAAGGTGTTTCAGCTTGGACACTATCACATTGCTCCTTTGAAAGAGGAATGTAATTGAGCTCCTTATTCAAGCAGAACTCCCAGCATAGCTCCAACTAAGTACAAGGGAGTAAGGATTCAAACCTGGTGCAAGATGAGCCAAATACCTGTTTATTTGCCTGTTGTCTTCTCTGTTATTGAGCAAGCATGGGCAACGCTAGGGAAACCATGTCGTTCATAAAGTGGATTGATGTCCTTGAAGCTGTTCAGCTCCTTCTTGAGGAAAATGCACAACCTGTGTCTCACACTCAGATGGATTCACTCACTTGTGGAATTTATCCCTTGATACCATTGTCTGACACAGGCTTTCCTTCACACACACATCTGCAGACAGCAATTTCCTATTACAGATGCTGCCCATCACCTCCATGTTCCTTTCTTCCACTCACAAGGAGTTCAGATGTAGGCACTTCAGAGCAAACCAGGACGGCAAAGACAGCCGGGCCCCGGATTGCCTGTGCTTTAGCACAGACCTGGAGGAAGGGCCTCGCGGAGAGGCCAGAGTCCAGCCAGCAACCCCAGCCAGCATGCTGTGACCCAGGCCAAAAGCACACGGCACAACAGAGCTCTTTTCTCCAGGCTCTATTTTCCTGGTGCTCCCTGGCAGCACTCTGCACAGAGAGAAAGGGAAGTCATGTTAATGATGAGGGGAAGTCCCCATAGAGAGGTGAGGTGGCTGAAACCTCCAAAAATTCAGCCAGAGCAGCATGCGTGCTTCCAGGCAGATGGGAGCTGATGTTGCCAGACGCCCTGTGAAAGGACAAGCGGGAAAATAGAAAATGAAGGGAGTGAGAGCTGCTGGGTATTTCAAACCCTGCCTTGCGAGGCAATGTCCCCTTGCTCCTCCACAGCTGAAGCAGATGAGTTGAGCCTCTAGGAGCTCTCTGAAGAGCCTGCATTGGCCCCACGCACTAAGACACACTCCCCAGTGAAGTCTGTCTCCTCCATAAAGGAGAAAATGAAGAAGGTGGAGACATCTGCCGTGAAGCTGTCAGCTTTATTAGATACATGCGGGTTTGGGGACGGAGCAGCAAGAGGATCTCAAGGAATCTGAGCTCAAAGAAACAAAGGCAACTTCAAAAGGCACAAGCAGACCAGCAGAATTGCTTAACAACAATAATTTTTTGCCGGCAATACAATTGAAAACACCTGAGAATCAAATTGGGATTCAGCCTATCCCCCTGCCTGGAATTGCAGCTGCTATTGATTCTGGATGCTAGATCTTAGGAAAGCTCCTCCGTAAACTCCTGACACTGGCCATTACAAGCGATCCCAGATGTGGAAGGATTTATGGGATCCCCACACTTTAAAATATGCGCAGATTAAAGATCGTGCTAATTCTAAAGCCAGAGGGAGATGGCACCCGTGCCTCCTCCTCTCTCCTCAGTGGCAGGGTGCCACAGCAGTGCTGTGGACTGGCAGGGGCAGAGTGGGCTCAGCCCAGGGACCATTGGAGCCACAGCAACTCGTGGAGTGCCCTGAGGTGTCCACAAACGGAAACTGGGAAAACACATTTATAAATCCTCTATCACGATCCATGTGAAATGGCTTAGCATCTCTATCAGGAAATCTGGTGCAAATCACAAGTCATCTGCAGTTAATAGTCCTTACCTGGGAGAGGTCTTTCTCATGACTTGAACTACCTCACCATGGCACAGAGGAAGGACGGGCACCCCTTTGTCACCTGCTGGAGGAGCCTGGCTGCTGGGATGGTGCTGTAACCCGCTGGAGCTCCTACATGCCCTGCATCAGTGTTGCAACTTTTCCTTTAAATTTCATCCCACAACTCCTGTCCAGGCATCTCGTGGCAGAAATGGGGAGACTGAGGAATGGAAACAGTCAGTATTTGTAGCCTTTGCAAAGCTGAAAAGCAAGCTGGTCCACTTTCCACCCAGCCCGGAGCCTCGAATACCGGGGAAACAATTTGCATTGACTCAAGTCCGGATGAGATCAGCCCCTTCGTGCTGCCAGAATAAATGAGGCTGTTCACAGCAGTAAATACCAGGTCAGCTGCGTCCAGAGAAGGCAGCTTTTCTTCTGTGGCAAAAGGCAGGAGCATACCTCCTCGCTGGGTATACCTGTGGGCATCACTGCAAACAGCAGCATCTCTAAAGACAGGTCGATGCCATATAATTTCCTTGTTATTTGTCTTTAACAGAACAGTAATCTTTAAAGTCAAGAAATTAAAATCTACCAGATCGGAAAGCTGGATGTGCAGCCGTTTGGTGGGGTTTAATTTTGGACAGTGAATACAGCAAAGATAGCTGCCAGCTTGTGTTCACACACATCTCCGAATTGTCTGGGAGGTCTCAAAACTAATGATCGATACATTGTCTGTCGTGGTAAACAGACATTTTTGAAAGATGCCTGCTTCATAGTCCGCAGAAGAATTTGATTTCCATGCCTATAAAATAATGATAGATTTTATGACAGCAAATGTAAGATCTATCATGTGACTTGGATTAACTTTTGCTGATAATCCAATATCTGACCCTATAGCAAAGCAACTAGTGCTTCACGGCTCCGGTGCAGCATCCACCCCTCTTTTGCAGTCTGAGCTTGAGGCAGACTCCCAGGCTGGATTCTCCCTTCTCCCAGGACCTCACCAGGCTGCTTCCAGCTTGTCCTGGGCCAGGGAGAGGGAGCAAGCACAAAAATACGCCAACATCCCCTACATTTCTAAATAACTGGGGGCCGAGGGTAGGAGGAAGCCACCCAAATTAGGAGGATCATTCCAGAATACCATTTCCTGTTCTCGTATTTTAACGTAGGGATTGATGTCAAGTCCCTGTGCATGCCGAGGTAATGACAACCCACAATTATTCCCATACTTTGTTGACACACCAAGCACAATATGAGCCTTCATCTTGTCATGGCACACTCTGCACTCAGGCAGGGATTGTCACGTGGCACTGTGAGCCCTGACTGTGCAGTGGCACAATGGTACCCACCCAAGCTGGGTACTAAAACACCAGGGCACTCTTCCCTAGAGGAGAACTTCACTTTTTGCTAGCAGGTGAGAGACAGAATCAGAATAAGTAGCAGATACCATAAGCTTCTCATTAACAAATTAACAGAGCTCAAAAACAGAAAGGCAGCTCCCCAAGGCCTGCTGCTTTGGATGAGTGGCACAGCTGCCACACAAATGCTTTAGAACTGCCAGACCAAGCCCCAGCTGAGCTGTTTGAAGCCCCACAGACCCCTGCACCACTCTGAGTGACGTTTTCTTTTGCTTCTACAGCCTCTAAGGTGAATACCTTGTAAAACTGTTACAGCCAAGGGTATCGAACAGCTGCTCAAGCCCTTCAGAAAAAGCAAAGCTCTGCAATCATTAACAAATACTTGTGATGTGCTACCACGATGAAAGAGAAACCTACTCTCCTTCAGCAGCAAATAGTAAGTATATCAAACAAGAAAATCTGTTAAATGTATCAAATGCTGATGTAATGAGGGGTGTATAATCTGTCCTCAAAATGAAGGCCATGGGGTTCTCTTGTCGGTACCGTCCCACTGGAATGACAAACGTTGTGGGCTTGCATGAGACAGAGGAGCCAGTACTCAATGAAAGAGAATGGAAACTCATTCTTCATTGCTTTGATCCCAAGTCAGGAATCTCTCCCTCTCTGAATGTTTGTGAAATCTGCTCCAGGCAGAGCAGCCCCAGTGTTGGGCAATGTGGCAAGAGACTCTCTCTGAGTTGGGGCACAGTGTTAGAATCCTCATAGCCAGAGCAGTGCCGTGTCTCTGCCTCAGTTTAGCTTCTTAGCATACCTAAATTGAGGGCGGCCATCAGGGAGGCTCTCAGAAATGAGTCAAACATGACAAGACCCCCCTTTTGGACCAACTCAGCTCCCCTGAGGAAGGAAGGGGCAGGGAATGGGATGCTCCGATTGCCCCAGCCACTTCTGGGGCAAACATTTACTTTAGATGAAGTGGCATGTGAAGGAGAGAGAAGCCCTCTCTGGCTGGCTGCTCGGGTTGATAGTTAAATATTTATAATGTCCAAATTAGCATAGTGAAAGCTCAATTCATCAATTTGTTCTGGTCTGTTGTAAGCAGGGGAGGGGGTGTCAGGCACCCCGCAGGAGATGCAGCCGTGGGTGGGCAGGGCATGCGCACCGCCTCCATCGTGGGTCCACGGCAAGACTCCCTGCTGGCACCGAGACTTGTTGCCCTGGCTTTCCCCTTTGGCGGGGTCAGGGAAGAGGCCGGCTACAGGGCAGGGCTGTGAGGATCCCTCCTCTCCCCCAAACCCACCTGCCGAGGGGCAGCTCCAGGCCACCAGGGAAGCTGCTGGAGCAGCCTGGCGGAGCAGCACCAGCCTGGGGCTGCCCACAAGGGCCCCAGGGAGGGTGTGGGCTGCCCTGGAAGGGTTAAGGCTTTTCGGGCCGCAAGCCCCCAACAGAAGGCAGGGTCAGCCTCGGAGCTGAAATCTAAGTGCTAATGACTGATGCCCTTCACCCCTCCGCTGCCTCCAAAGGCGAGTGCCCTGGATGAGCCAGGGCCGGAGAGCATTTAACATTTGAACTTCTTCTCGTCTGCGAGGCAGCAGGCCGTTGTGCGCGGGGTCGCTGACCCCCAGCCCCGCTCCCCCCAGCCCCTCAGCTGCCTCCCAGCCCTAATTGAATGACAGATGGTCAGCGGCAGGGAGAGGGCAGGAGCAGGGCCCCACGCCCCCGGCGCTCCTGCCCACGAGCCTCCCGCACCGGCCACCCCCAAGGCTGCCTGGCATCGCGGCCCCACAGCTGCACACCCGGGGGAAGCGGGGCAGCGGGCAGGGATGGGCGTGGGGTGCTGCCTTGGGGGCACCCTGCCGCAGCCCTCACCAGCCTGGCCCCAGCACCTCACCAGTCCTTCCCATCCCTCTGCCACGCAACAAAACTCCACCAAATTCGTGGAGACACAAGCAGTACAGAGCAGCTGAGGCCTCCGGCTGCTCCTGGCAGTGCCAGAGCCAGGGAAGGCAGGGAGCTGGGCTGAGCTGCTGGGCCTCCGTGGGGCCATGGGGCAGCCACAGGCAGCCTGGGCAGGGGAGGCAGCGCTGTGGGCAGCCCCTTCCCCTGCCCGTGCCCGGGGACTGCTCTCTTCCCCTGCATGCCTCAAGTCAGGGGAGCGGGACATGTCCTGCCCGGGGTAGAGGATGCCACAGGTGATAGGAGGGGCCTTACTGCAGCCACAAAGGGGACTCTGGAAACGGCTTCGGTGGGGCCAGAGCCTGCCCCTGCCTCCTGCCCGCAGCCCTGCTGCCTTCCTTCCAGACAAAGCTGGGGAGGCCGGGATGGCCCCTTCAAGGGCAGGGGCTGGGCCGAGCGCTGCGCCCGCTGCAGCCCGCTGTCCCTTTAACAGAGAGCCGTGATTCCCACAATTACTGGGATTACAAGGAAAGGGTTATCGATTTGCAGCCTGCACTGTGTGATCAGCGCCCAGGCGGCCCCCCCGGCCCACCTCTCCTACTGTAAGCACGAAGCCATTTATAAATGTTTTATTTCACTGATCGCCTCACCCTTGCTGCATAATAATAACCCCAGCAGCATGGCGATATATTCTCTCCACTCCCCCTTTCCCCGCGCCCGCAGCCTGCAGAAGGCACCAACGTGATATGCAGCAGCCCCTGATTTGTGTGTATGTTTTAATTACCACCGCAGAAACCTGTACACAAGCATAAAAAAGCGTGAGGGAAAGGGAGAGCAGGCCCAGACGGTGGAGGCAATGGCAGCCTAATGCACCGCTGGCTGACAGCGACTTCCGCTCAGGCACCTTCTCCAGATCGAACCCTTCGATTGTAACTGAAACAATTTGCATACTGATTCCTCTCATAGCCTCCCGATCCATAACCAGCCAGGCAGCTATTCAAATGCAAGTAGCATCCCTAAATGCAAGGCTAGACTGACCAAAATGCGCTGTCCAACAAGCAGAAGGAGAAGAAAAAAACCCTTGATTATTATTCTATTTTTGTTCCTTTTAACCTTTAAAAGATTTAGCTGGAAGCTGTTGTTTATGACTGGGGATGTAAGGGAGAGAATTGATCCTGGACTGGACTTAAAGATGGAACAAAATGGGGCGCTGGAGAGATTTTTGGTTGTGGTTTTTGTTGGTGGTTATTTTTTTCCTATTTTTATTTTTACCTAAGCCACAAACTGAGGCTCTTTGGAGGGAGTAGAGGGTCTGTCCTCTCTCCCACCCCGTTTCTCCACCAAAACCATCTCAGCTCCTGCTGACCCAGGGAATACACAAATTGCTGCCTGTGCCTCTGCCTCTGGTGCATGTTGGGCTGATGAAGAACGTGTAATTCTGGCTGTAAATTCTTGCATTTAAGTTGGTCCAATAAAGATCTCTCCTACACCTTGTGAGGGTTTGGTGCTTTATTTTTTAACGGGACTGGCGTGGCAGCCACGGCGGTTGCATTTTTTTCTTCTTGTTTTTCTTCTTCTCGTTCTCATTTGAAATTATGCAGATCGGGTTTTTGTATTTTTATTTTTCTCCTCCTAGGGGGCAAATCTAGGAGGCGAGCCCGCAGCGGATGCCCGTCCCGGCGGCGTGCGGCGGACGGCGGGGTAAGCGTGCCCAGCGGGGCACGGAGCGGGCGGAGGGCCGCGCGGGCGGGGCGGGGCGGGGCGCGCAGCGGCCGCGGGCGCGCAGCGGCCCCGCCGGCGGAGCGGGGACCCCGTGGACGCCGCGCGGCGCCGCAGGCTCGCCCGCGGAGCGGGGTGCGCGCAGGGAGGGGAAGGAGCCTCGTCCGGCGCCTCCGCGCCCGCGGAGCCGCGGTCTGTGCCCTGCGCGGGGCCGCGCGGAGCCGGCTCGTTTGCCGCCCGCCCTTCCAGCTCCGTGTCACTGTCCGCGCCCGCTCCGCCGCCGCCGCGCAGCTCGGCGCAGGCTGCGCCCGCAGCCCACCGGCGCGTCCAAGGCGAGAGCGGTCCCGGAGCTCTGCCAGCCTCCATGTTTGGGGCTGTTCCTTGCTAAATTCGCCGTGAATGTCCCCGAAATCGATCCCGATAATTTTCTGCTAATAAGGGCCCCGCTTTTATTTTAGTTCGGATAAAAGGCGGTTCTACGGCTGTTGCGGGTCGGGGGTGTCGATTGCGGGCCGGTTTCTCCGCAGGTTCGTGCGCTGCAGAGACCATTCGCGGGGATGCCTGAGCGTGTGTCTGCCGTGTCACTGTACGCAGGAATAAATGATGGGGATACGTAGATACTTTATTATTTAGCGACAGCTAAGGGAAAGCTTTTAGGATGCCGTGGAGCTGGCTGGCTCCTCGTCTCTCTAAAATTCTCATTTGCCTCGGGCTACGACCTGTTATTTGACCTTTAGACACCCCCGAAGATAGCAGAGTTTTTCTTTCGAAATAGTAAGAGAGCGGAACGGGGGATGACTCCGCCGCGCGGAGCCGGCCCGGGCCCCCGGCCGGCCGGGGGGCGCTCAGCCCTGCCGTGGGTGCGGGAGCAGGGGCGGCTTCGGGCGGGGAGCGGGGGTGAGCCCAGGGCGACACGCGCTCATTTTATTTCATTTGAAGACATTTGATGGTTGTAGATCTTTCTCTGGTTTGTTGCATCACCACAGCTCTCCCCTTAAAACAGTAATTCAAGATGTAAGTAAAAGTGTTTTCATTTTTATTGATCCTGCTAACATCTTTCATTACCCAACACGTAACCACAACAAATGATTGCTCATTTGATACGGAGAATTTTATCGACGCTCTCCCCGGTCGGGGCGCGAATCCTAAATCCCGGCAGCGCTGGGAGCGGAGAGGCGCGGTGCAGCGCGGCTGCGTAGCGGGGAGGGTGGGCGGGCGCTGCCCGAGCCCCGCGGACCCCTGCCCGGCCGCAGCTCCCTGCCCTCCGCGCCCGGCTCCTGCCCGGGGCCGCTGCCCAGGTGCCCGTCGGGGGGGCCGGTCTCGCCTCCCTCCGCGCTTCCCCTGCCGAAAAGCGGGGAGTAGCGCCGGGGAGCGGAAGGCAGCGCTCGCCCCGCTTGCGCCGGGCCCGACGGGGCGCACGGGGCCGGGCCCGGGGCCGCGGAGGCTGCTGCCCGCCGCCGCTGCCCGCCGAATTCGTTCCCTCACAGCGAAACCCAAGAAGGAGCGGGAGGCGAAGCGGCCGCGCCGCCGGCCCCGGCACCGCCTCGGCCGCCGCACGCCTGCTGCCCGCCTGCTGCCCGCCCGCTTCGGGAGCGCTGGGCAGCCAGGCTGTCCTCTCGCTCTCTTTTTCCTTTTTTCTTCCTTTTTTTTCAATAAGCTTAATACATGAAATAAACGTTTGTAAAAGGCATTTTGCTTAAAAAAAAATATACAAATAGAAATCAACAAAGCTTTGGGTTTAATAGGGGATTCCAAACGTTTTGCAACGGCGGATCCTCTTCCATTTACACGATTCCTTTCAGCTAACGGCGTGAAAGATTTTTCAGCCATCAAACAAATGCTACTATTTTAACTCTCTTGGAGAATATTGGTTTTGTCCTTAATACTAGAATGGAAGGCAAGTTTATGAGGGAGAGGCTCGAAGAATTGGTTTCGATGCAAAAGACCTACAGTGAAATTAAACTAGGTGGATTTTTTATTAAATGATTTTCGGTCTTCTGGGTTTTTTTTATGAAAATGAAAGGCAGCACTTTGTCATTTTTAACAATGTAAGTAGCCAATAAATCTAATTTTCACATTGATTTCTGTAGGAATTAAGTGTTATCTACACTATCTGCTGTGAATTGGTTTTGGAAACAAGTGCGACTTTATCCTGGAGGAAGCTAGTTTTAAAAATAATAATTGCAAAAATATTTTTTAAAAATCCAGCTTAAAGACAACAGCTTTTTAAAGCACGAAATAATTTTATCTATGAGCTGGACCGTGTCTGTCTGAGACGGCATCTAGACAAAGAGTTTTATAAAATGCGTTAAGACAGGCACAGGAGAGCATTGCACGGAAAAAAAAAATGTCTAATACAAATTAATTACAGAGGGGAACATTTTTATGGAGCCCTCGGTCTGGCGCCCGGGAAAGAGGGGAAGGGGAACAAAAAAAAAAAAAAAGGGAAGAAAAAGAAAAAAAAAAGAAAAAAAACAATAAGTGAGAGGCTATATTCGCTTATACATGTAACTAATAAAGACCTCAGCTCAGAAACTCAGGACGCTGCGAGCAGCCCTGCCTGATTAAAATGTGTCCCTGCCCTAATTGATAACTCAGGGCCACGTGCTGCCTGCGCGGGCAGGTGCCCTTCCTGGGGCCCTGGCAAAGCCTCACCTCTGAGCAACCGGCTGGGATTTTTAATGGCGTCTTTTCCTAAATAATAAAGCAGATTAATAGTGTTCACTAAAGTGCTATTGATCTCTATCGGGTTACCGTCCCTGTACGTGTGTGTGTCGGGATGCACACACCCGGCTGTCCCCGCAGCAGCGGCCGGTGCCGGGCTCAAGGAGTAGTTTTGTTCCAGGGGTGCCAAGGCGTGTCCGTGGGGCGAGGGGCAGCGGAGCGGGCAGGTGCCCCGCGCCTCTCCCGGGGCCGGCCCGCTGCGGGCGGGAGAGCGGCGGCAGCCGCGGCCCGGGCCCCGACGGCAGGTACCGCCCCACAAACACAGCTCCGCGGGAGGGACGGCTCTGCCCGGCCCCGCGTGTCCGGGGCACGTCGTGGGCGGCAGCTCCAGGCCCCGTGCGCTCCCCAGGGAGGAGAAGCGCGGGTCGGGCTGCACTCCCTCCCTCCCTCCCTCCAGTTACCCTCAACTCTGCCCCGGCGGAATAGCGGGGCCGACCGTGTCGCGGGGGGAGGTTCCCGCGCGCCGCCGGCCGGGCCGGGCTGTCGGTGGGGTCCCCGAGGAGCGAATCCTTCGCACCCCGCGAGGTCTTTTCCTGCGAGTGTCCCGGGGCATCCTCGCAGGATCCGAAGCACAGGGGCACAGAGCGCCGCGGCCGTCACCGCGCGGGTCACGCGTGGATCCCGCACCCCCCTCGCGGCTGGGGGTCGCCCCGGCGGGGGGCAGCGGCGGGCCGGTCCCAGCCTGCCTCCGGGGAGGCGGCAGCGTGGAGTTCTAACGCATCAAACTGTCCGAAGTCATTTATCCGGTTTCATAAATAACGTCCTTATTACCTCCAGCCCCCTTAATTCATGTTCCTGTCCGCTTGATTGCGGGGTTTCAGCAGATAAAAGTTTATAAGTTGGTCGGGTTCTTGTTTTCCTTTTTCCATCATTAACATCATTAATATAAGCTATCAATAACCCTGTCGTTTGGAGCATAGCTTCACAGTATTGATCTGCGCAGCTATTCATCTCTGCCATAGAAGACACGGAATAATTTTCGCATTACAGTAGCTTGGATTTGCTTTTAATTCATATTTAAAGCTGCAACTGGCTCTGTGGAGCTCTCTGCGAAAGACTAGAGGCGCCTAATTAATAATAAGTTAGAAACGAAGGAAGGCACCAGCGGATAAATAATTAATACAGACATCTCTGTCTCTTTGAATATTGCTACTTTAAAAATTTAGACTTACCAGGGCCATACTGTAAGTCTGCAAGTTATATTGAGGAGATGATTTAAGAAAGCTATTTTTTTTTTCCTGAAATACAATGCTAAATTATTTACGGTGTTTTGCAATCTTCCATAAGTTCCTTCATTAACAAGCGCTGCGGTTTGCTCCGGGGGGTGCGGGAGAGCGCGGCTGCGAAGAGGGATCGCGGCGGCTCGGCCGGAGCAGCGCCCGGCAGCCCGCGGGGCTCTCTCGGTGCCCGCTCCCAACTCCGCGTCCCCCAGCCCGGGCAAACACTCGCCCCGGGCGCGTCCGGAGGGGAAAAGGGGGGAGCCCCGCGCCCCCGGGCCGGCAGCGGGGACCGCCTGGCAGGCTGGGAGCAAGCCCAGACCCCGCGCTGCCGCCGCTCGGGCCGCCCGCAGCTCCCGTCGGCAGAGCCCGGGTCCGGGGGCGAGGGTTGCGGGGGGAGCCGGGTCCCCCCCGGGCGAGCACCCGCAGCGAGCCCCCGCCGCTCTCGCCGCGCCGCAGCTTCCCCTGAAAGCCGGGCCCTCCCCCGCCTGCCCCGGCCGGTGGGGCCTCTGTTCTCCGCCTGCCCCCGACAGATGTATATGTTTTTGTCACCGAGCAAGTTTCCAAGAAGCTCGACAGGGGAAAGTCTGGAAAAGTTAATCCCCCTCGGCAGCTGTTGGCTTTGGGAGCCTTCGAGCGTCACCTTTGACACGCTCCCCCGTGCGAGGGGACCCGGGTGCCGCAAGCTGTCACCGCGCAGGAGGCGCGGGAGAGCCGCGCAGGGACGGGAGGGTGCGGACGGTGGCAGCGCGCACACACGCAAATAAAAAAATTAAAAAAAAAAAAAAGAAAAGAAAAAGAAAATAATAATAATAATAATAATAAAAAAAAAAACCAAACAAGAAAACCCTCTGTCCGGTCCGCTCCAGCGTACTGCGATCGCTGCCCCTGGCCGGGCCGCCCCGTCCGGGCCCCGGTGCCCGCGCGGTGTTTGCTGGCGTCAGGAGGGAGATTACGGCCGTTTCATGGTGTCATTATCTCGGATTTAAAAAGCACACACACGCAACGCAATTCAAACAAGCAAAGTTGCGTTTTAAGTCCGCTCCGACTATCTGCTGATCAAATAAAGACTTAAGGGCGGTAACGATTATTCTGTTAAATATATGGTACTTGACTGCACAAGCAGTAATTGATTAGCGCGCCGAAATGATCTCTCCGGCGCTCCCCTCTCCGCCGGCGGGGCGGAAGCCTCCGCGCGGGGAACACGGCCGGGCACCCCCGACGGCCGGGAACCGGGGCGGCGGGGCGGTGTGCCGGCCTCGCCTTCTTAGCCCCGGGCCGCTGCGAGCCCACTGGGGGGCCCGGGGCACCCTACGGCCGAGCCGGGCCCGGGCGCCGTCGAGGAACGGTGGCACCGCGGGTCCTGCGCTCCTGCGCGGTCCTCCGCACCGGCGGCTTTTGCGCACCAGGGCCGCTTCGTCGTGGGGATCCCCTCAAAGAGTGTGGGGGGGAAATATTTTAAAAAGAAAGATGCGTGTAGGGCTAGGAGGAGGTGGGTGCGAATCTACGGCCGCTCTTTTCTGAGATTAGAAATGGAATCCCGACAGGGGCTGGCACGTGTCCCCAAATTGTCTGGGGTTTGGTTTTATGGTCCTTTCTTGAAAAAAAAAAAAAAATGATGCTGTAATTCCTACAAACTCAAAGGAGTAACTTATATCCGCTGTGATGTTTGCTTTGGTAACTAATCGCCAAATGCGTGGAGATGAAATATTTGTAATTGAACTGTAAATTGTGTACAGATATTGATAATGAAGAAGCTGACAACGTTTCGATTAGATCCGTGACATCACCTCTCGTTGGCCTGGGAAACGATCACAGCCGTTCACCTCGGCCTCGAAATGCTCTCAATAATTTTGTTTTATTTTATCCTAAACATTTCCTGAGGTTATTAGTTAGGTTTCGGGTCTATTTTTTCTTCTTTCGCAGATACACCTTTCCTTACCTATCCCTCTCTGTAAGAAATGGAGACACAGTTAACGTTAAGATTACAAAAATTCAGAGAGATGTGGCAGCGTTTAGGGATGGGGGTGTGATTGGAGAGGTAGGAATTGTGCGGGATCTGAATGTATTTCTTAGCGCAAAATAAAATACGGAGGAGCTTCGTGCACCCAGGGAAAATGAACGGAGGTGAGTAGCCGATGTCTTTCGGAGACGCGGTTCAACGGCGCTCAGTTCTTGCAAATGTGTGTCTGTGCGTGTTAATTGCGGGAAATAATAAACCTGCTGTGGAAATTCTGAATGTATGGGGGAGAAAAGCTCAGGCACTTGCTTCCAGGGTCGTACACGCGACATTCTTAGCAGACACTTATCGTGATATTAAAAGTTTCCTGCGAGCCTGCCCGGTGTCTGGGGCTGGTTTTAGCTCACCGACCGCACACACACACAGACGTGCACACGCACACAAGCACACACGCACACGGCCGGTCCCGGACAGCAGCTCCCACGGAGAGCTCCCAGGGCACGGTGCCCGCGGGCACCCCACGGGAGACCGCGACGTACCGCGGTGCCTGGGCAAGAGGCAGCGGGGAGGCAGAGGGTGCCTCCCGCTCACCTCCGGGGTTTGCCACGGGCGGCTGCGGGGCGGGGGTGCGGGGCAGGGGGCATGAGCCCCACTCCCGCACCCCACGCGCCGGTCACATTTCGCCCCTGCAGGCGTTCTGCTGGGGGTGGCCAGGGCAGGAGCGGGGACAGGCCTGGCTCCGGCGGCACGGCGGCTCTCCCAGGCCCCTCCGCGCCCCCCGCGTCGGCCGCTGCTGCGGGACCTGGCGGTGCTTTGGGCTCCAAGCGCGGGCCAAGGGGTCCCGCTGCCTCCCGGAGCCGGTGCAGCCGTGAGTCCCCACGGGCTCCCGAGCAGTGCGCTCCCCGTCGCACCGAGGGAAACCTCCGCAGGCCCTGGCCATAAAGTTAGGGCAAGAGCTCCAGGAGAAATGACCCCAGGGTTTAATTCCACCTCGCTCCCGGGGTGGCTCTTGCCCTGGGACCGACCCCAGTCTCTGTTCCTGCGGTCCGAACCAGCCCCTCGGGACTGGTGGCCCGCCAGCAGCGAGCTCCTGGCTCTCACCAGGGAAAGAACCTGGGAGCTTTTGGCAGGGCGAAGGGAGGGTGACGGTCCCCCGTTACGGACCGCTGCACGCATCACGCCGGGGAGCTTTGGAGCGAGGCGGTGTGCCCTCTCTTTGCATCCCGCCGGCGGAGGCTTTGCCGGGGCGGGTGCTCCAGCGCTGTACCCTTCTCCGTGGGAAAGATCCCGGCTCCTGAGGTGAGCCTCATCGCGGCCGGAACCTGCTTGCTGGTCCCGCGCCTTTCCTGAGCGAGGGGGCCAGGCGGCTCCGCGGGGTGCCCGAGAGCTCCCGCGGGCCCCGACGGTGGAGCGGGGGGAAGCGGCGGCGGCCGGGCCGTGAGGCGGGGCGGCCTTTGTGCTCTGCCGGCCCGGTGCCTCCCGGCTGCGGCCCTGCGGCTCTCCCGTGGCGCGCCTCGGCCCGCCCCGTCCCTCCCGCCGTTCGGCGCCGCGCACACGCTGCACTCTGCCCGGCGTGGTTCGTTATTGTTAATGGGCGAACAATAGGCACATCTGCCCTTTCTTCCAGCATAAAGGCACCTTAGCTAACGAGGGGGGCTGGCGGGTGGGCTCGTTTTTTCTTTCTCCTCCTCCTCCTTTTCTTTCTTTTAGGGGAAAAAATAAAAGAAAACCAGCGGCACGTCCGGCTGCTGGGCGCCTCGGGGCATATGCTCGCCTTGCACCGCCTGGCACGGCCCCCGGGCCACTCGGGGTCCCCGGCGGGGGCGGGAATCGCATTGCCTGGTTGGACTCGGCAGGATCTCTGCCGGGGGGGAACAGGACAAGGACTTGGGGGGAACAAGAGCGGGAGGCGGAGGGGGGACCCCGGCTGGACTAGGGATGCAGCGCCGTGGGGCTCCCGGCGCCCGCCCCCATGCCAGGTAACGGGATGTGTCCCGGTAGGGCAGCGCAGAGGAGCGATCCCTAGGCCGGCGGGCTGTGAGAGCCGGCGGCTGCGGGACGACGGCGGAGGGTGCGGGGGTACACGGCGGGCGCGGCCCACGGGCGCCCCGGGGCAGGGCGGTCTCGCTCCCGGAAGCTCCCGGTGAAGCGAGGGCGAGGAGGCTCCGCGCTCACGGAAAACGCGAAGTCACCGAAGGGGCGGGGCGGGGCGGGCGGCCCTAATACCCGGGAGCCGCCCGCCGGGCGGAGGCGGAGTACGGGGCCGGCCCTTTGTGCCCGGCGGGGAGGCGAGGGGGGCGTTAGGGCCCGGGGCAGCGGCGCGGGGCAGCGGTGCCCCGCCAACTGTGGGCGCCGCCGCGCGGGGCTCGCCTCCTTAATAGGGGCGGTGACGTCACGGGGCGGGGGCGGCGCGGGCGGGGGCGGCGCGGGGGTGCCGCGCGCATGCGCCGGGCCGCCGGCCGCGCCGCTGCAGCAGCGGAGCGGTGTCCAAACGGCGGAGCGCAGAGAGAGCCATGGCTAGAGATGGCGAGGGACGCGGCCAGACACCCGCCGCGGCTGCGGAGCCTGGCCTGAGGGAGCGGGGGCCCTAGAACCGACCCGACAGCGTCATCCAACAACAGAAAAAAAAAAAAACCAACAAAAAACGAATAAATAAATTACCAAAACAAAATTTAAAAAAAAAAAAAAAAAAAAGGAAAAGCCACCAGCCCGGCAGCAGCAGCACCGCCACCAGCCCACAGCGCCCGCCCGCCGCCGCCGGCCCGCGGGAGGAACCGGCCCGCGGCCGCCGCGAAGAGCTCCGGGACGCCCCGCCGCCCACCAGATAGATGTGCGGTCCAGCCGCCCGCACGGCCGACGATGAACGCGCAGCTGGCGATGGAGAACATCGGCGATCTGCATGGGGTGAGCCATGAGCCGGTGCCCGCTGCCGCCGACCTGATGAGCGGCAGCCCCCACCACCGGAGCGCGGTGGCCCACCGCGGCAGCCACCTGCCGGCCCACCCGCGCTCCATGGGCATGGCGTCCATCCTCGACGGCGGCGACTACCACCACCACCACCGGCCGCCCGACCACGCGCTGACGGGCCCCCTGCACCCCACCATGACCATGGCCTGCGAGACACCCCCCGGCATGAGCATGAGCAGTACCTACACCACGTTAACCCCTCTGCAGCCTCTACCTCCCATCTCGACGGTCTCGGACAAGTTCCCTCACCACCACCACCACCATCACCACCACCACCACCCCCACCAGCGGATACCGGGCAACGTGAGCGGCAGCTTCACGCTCATGCGGGACGAGAGGGGTCTGGCGTCTATGAACAATCTCTACACCCCCTACCATAAGGATGTTACCGGCATGGGGCAAAGCCTCTCTCCGTTGTCTGGATCGGGCCTGGGGAGCATCCACAACTCCCAGCAAGGGCTGCCCCACTACGCTCACCCCAGTGCCACCATGCCCGCCGAGAAAATGCTCACCCCGAACGGATTTGAAGCCCACCACCCTGCCATGTTAGCCAGGCATGGCGACCAACACCTCACCCCCACCTCCGCTGGCATGGTGCCTATCAACGGGATCCCACACCACCCCCATGCCCACTTGAACGCCCAGAGCCACGGGCAGATCCTGGGCTCTGCCAGGGAGCAAAACCCTTCTGTAACTGGTTCGCAGGTCAACAGTGGAAGTAATTCAGGGCAAATGGAAGAAATCAATACCAAAGAAGTAGCTCAGAGGATCACCACCGAGCTCAAGCGGTACAGCATCCCCCAGGCTATCTTCGCCCAGAGGGTGCTGTGCCGCTCTCAAGGGACCCTCTCAGACCTGCTGAGGAACCCCAAGCCCTGGAGCAAGCTCAAATCCGGCCGGGAGACCTTCCGCAGGATGTGGAAGTGGCTCCAGGAGCCGGAGTTTCAGCGGATGTCTGCTCTGCGGCTGGCAGGTGAGCCCGCTGCGGAGCGCTCGGGGCAAGGCGGCGGCGGGGCTGGGGCCTGCCTGCCCCTGAAGAGCAGCCCCGACCCCCACCTCCGCTGCTCCGTTTCTCTCCTCTCCCCTCTCCTTCTCCCGGCTCCGTGCGCCGGCACCGTCCGGCTCCTCCGCGCCGCGCTCCCGGCCGCCAAACAAAGCCGAGCCGGGGCTCGGGCTGCGCACTGCGGTGCTCCGGCTCTCCCCGTTATCCCAGGCGGAGCGCACCCGCCAGGCTCGCCTGTCGCCGGCGGGACGGCGCCCAGCATGCCCGGTAACGGGGCTCCGCTGCCACCCGCACCGGCCGACCGCAGCGCTACCTTGAGCGGGTAGGGTGAGGCGGAAATACTTTAATTAGCGGCAGTCTGAGCGACCGGGACCGGTACTGCCCGGTACGGCGCACGGACGGGGTGCGGGGGAGAGGCAATGAGCTGCTGAGAGGAATCGGAGCGTCTGCTTTGTGCTGGTGGCGGCGGGCTCCGGTCGCAGCGCCCGGCGGGGCTCGGGCCGGTGGTATCCCGGCGTCCCGCTCGGGTTGGCTTAGGTGCGCTGGGATACGTTTTTTTTTTTAAAAAAAAAAACACAAACAAAAAACGCGTGAGTGGTGGCTAAGAAACGCTGTTGGCGAAAATCGTTAGATTTTTATTTTTTTTAATTGGTTGTAATTATCATTAGGCCGTGGAGTTTTGAGTTTCGCGTGGATGCCTCCGCAGGAGAGACGCAGTCAGTGTCGCGGCTCCCGTATTGTCTGCTCGGAAATTGCCGTCCCGTTCGGTACCCATTCTCCTCCGCCGCCTCCCCAAAACCGCCAGCCTGCGCTCCCGGTGCTGAGCCCGGGTTTAATATGCCGCGAGTGAGGGTTTGTTAATTAAGTGATAGGTCTCCATTAATTTGTCCCTGGAGAACGCGAGACAGTCAATCCGAGTTGGAGCCAGGGTCACTGATCCGTTTCACAGACAAAAATAAGGGAAGGGCCAAATCTTCCTTCTTTCAAACGCACAAACGGTCCTGAGCTTTCGTCTACCCACGACAGTGGGAATTTGGAACCGCTTCCCGACCGTGCGGGGGACCCGTGTGGGCCGCCGCCGTGCTCCTTGCCTGGTTTCAGCCAACCTCCTCGTTTCTGAAGGCTAAAGCAGTGCTAGGAAGGGCCCGTAGCAGGATCTCCCTCCCTGCTGGAGCCGGCCCTGCGGTGCACGCCGGCGGGAGGACGTTGCTCTCTTTGGCTTCCCTTCCTGCGGAGTCAGTTTCAAAGGTCTGAGCTCTCAGAAAATGCCCTTTCCGCCTTCCCTTCCTCGACAACCACCCCACCAGGAAAAAAAACCCATCTTGCTGGTGCTATCCAGGAGAGAAGAATGGAGTTTGTGTTTCCCATGTCCCCGTAACGATCGCTAAGGCGAACTTTCTTCGATTTGGAGCGTATTTTTACGACAATTCGGTCGACCTGAATCTCCGCTCATTTGCATAGATCAATACTGGAAACAACCCCTCGCTTCGGAGTCTGCTGGCATCCCCTCCCTGGCGCTGCCGGCCGGGAAGCTCTGCCAGCCCCGGCTGCAGGGTCGGGCAGGAGGGAGGCGGCGGCTCCCCGCGGCGCGGCCGCTTTCTGCCGCGCGACGGCCGCGCTCTGCCCAGCTGCCGGGGCCGGAGAGACCCATTGTTCGCTTCTGCCCTAAACCGCCCCTTCCTCCAGCCACCCCAGCGCTGCCCTCGCACAAACGGATCCCGGTAATCCCGTTAGAGAGACAAAGCCTCATTATTCCGCCTTCTCTTTCCGATGAAACCCGAAAGCTGGCACCTTGCGGAAACGGCCTCCCCAGGGCGAAACTGGGCTCGCCGCCCGGGGAGGCAAGGGGGGGTGGGCGGGCGGGCGGGCGGAGAGGGCTGCCTGTGCCCGAGCGTCTCCGCGTCCCGTGCAGCCGGGCGGCGCAGCGCAGGGCACCAGCGGGGCCGCGCAGGGCTCTCCCCGCGCTGCCGGGGGCTTCGCCCGGCGCGGCTCCGCCTGGGCGCCCGCAGCACGTGGTCATTTGCATATTGCTGCGTCCCAGCCAATGGGGGCGGCCCCCGGAGGGGCCCCGCCCCGCGCTGGTAGCGCGGCGCTGCGCGTCCCTCCGCGCTGCGCGTCCCGCACCGCAGGCAATCTGCTGTAAAAGCATAAACTATCGATTTTATTTTGTGCAGGTTTTAAATATGTGATGATCTTACTAAGTGGTAAAAATGTGCCCCGATTCATATTGATGTATGAACATCAATTCAAAATATCATAAATTACTGCCGCCGACGCAAATTAAATTTCGCGTCCAAATTAGAACTCACTACCGGGCGTTTAGAGAATTATCAGGTAGATAAATACCCAGAGCGGAGCCCTTGCCGCCTTCATTTCTTCCCTTTCTGCCTTCCTGCAGGCAGCGGCCGGGAGGCGGTGAGGGGGATGGAGTGTGCTTATTTTAGGCCTCACGGTCTTGCCCAGCACTCTGTCTTGAGTATTTGCCCCTTCCAGCCGTCCCTGGGGGTTTCCTACCTCCCAGATTACAGAAGCTCCGACAAATAGAGGAAAAATTGGCAGTTACATGGAAGCAGGATTGAGGTCTTGACACTTCCTGGGCTGTCTCTCGAAATGTAAGCAGAACTACTAATTGCAAAGCTGACCTCTTCCAGCCTCCATTTTATTCATCCCATCTTCCTTCTCCTCTCTGTTCTCTTTTCCTTTGTCTGTCCCCCTCCCGCTCCCCCTCTGTCACTGAATATTTATCTATTTGGCCGTTTCTCTGTTAGTTATTCTTTCCCCTCTCCCCTCGCCTTCACTGACATTTGGAAGGGCAGTGAAAAGCGATACCGAAAAAAATAAATACAATTCAAAGAAAACGTACAGCGTTTCTGCAGCCTGCTGGGATTTAAGGGCGAATTTATTTCAGGTTATTTTCGTACGCGTGGGGGAGATAGGAGGGGATAAAGAAGGCAAAATCTGACTCGTCTTGTTCAGGAAAAAATAATCTGCTTCAAGCCATTTGTTATTAGAAACGCACCTGCCCGAAGGCCGGTTGCTGGCCCCGCCGGGCGGGAGGGAAGCGCCCAAGGCAGAAAGGAGGCAAAGAAACGTTTCGGGAACGGGCGAGGAGGGTACAAGAGACCCCAGAAGCCCCTTTGGATCTACTTCAAGAGGGGTCCGGTTTGCCCAGGTGCGCCCTCTGAGCGAGTTCGTCCCGAAGTGGTCCCTCCGCGGCGGCCTCCCCATCGGGGTTCCCGAGCCCGTCCCGGGGCGGCGGGAGCCGGGCGAGGGGAGTGGGGGCCGAGGGCGAACCGCGCTCTCCCGCGGGGCTCAGACGGGGGGGGTCGTCAGTCCCTCCAGAGCTGCTCGATATTTGCGTGCGACCTGACTGTTATTTTTCTTAGTTGCATCTCTTTACTCCACTCCCCCCTTTCTTTCTCCCTCCAATGCGAATCCCGGCTAAGCTGAAGCCTTGGGAAGCCGGCGAGAAATTATCGCCAAATTAACTGTAAAGAAATCGATGCAGTAATCAGAGCGTTTTCCACATTAAATATGAAATCTAATGAACGCCGTTTGCACTTCTCGCCCCGCCGGCCGCCGCTGCCTGCGCCGGGCAAGGTCGATGCCGCCCCGGCCCCAGCAGCTCCCGGGCCCCGATTGCCTCATTAGGGCCTGTTTAATATTTACCCGCCGGGAGCTTTGCATAAACGTATTTGCATCAGGGAGGCGGAGGGCATCGACCGGGGGCTTCACCGCCGACACCCCGAGCGCGGCGCGGCCCCGGGGGAAAAGCCCTGCCCCTTCCCGCCCTACGGGCCGCCCGGGCGCCGCAGGGACGGGCATGGGCATGGGCCTGGCTCAGCGCACCGCCGGCGCTGATAGCGGCCGCTCCGCGGCTGCCGTCGCGGTGCTGGGGCCGAGGCGACGTGACCCGGCCCGGTCGGACGGGAGGGCGGAAGAGCGGCCCCCAGTCAGGCCCCGGCGCGATCGCGCCCCACCGCAGCGCCCATCGCGCCGCCGGGCGGGCGCTGGGAGTCGCGCTTGTTTGTCGGCCGTGTCCTTGCGGCGGGATTGATTTACAGCCGCTCGCCCATAGCCGCGTTTGCCCTTCGTTAATGTTTGCCCAGCGGGAGGAGGAGGAGCGGGGCCGGGCTGCCGCGACCCGCGTTCCTCCGCACCGCGCCCGCCCCGTGACAGTCCCCGCGGAGCCCCCGCCCCCGGTAGCACGACTCGGCCCGTGCTTGTTTGTTTGTTTGTTTGTTTGTTTGTTTTAATTACTTGCTGCGTGGCGGGGAGGCGCCAGGAGGCCGTCCCGCCTCCCACCCTCGCTGCCGTTCGGATGAAATAGCCTCAAAACGGGGCCGCTCCCGCCAGCGGGCACCCTCGGGGCCTCCCCGGTTGTGGGCACGATGCCGGCCTGGTCCGCCCCGTCTGCCCGCGCCGGCCGGCTGGAGCCACCGAGCCGTCCGCAGCCCTCACCCTTCGTGCCTCGGTTCCCGGGAGCTCTGCGCCATCTACTGACTGCCGGCGGGCGAAAACCGGCCTCGCCGGCTCGGGCATCCCGCCTGCAACGGGAAGCGACGGCTCCTGCGGACCGAGAGGCGGGGGCTCTGGCGAGCCCTGCGGGCCGGGGCGCATCCTGGCGGATGCCCTACGGCGGTGCCCGGGCTGTCTGCGTCCGCCGGTACCCCGCTCCGTCGGGCCGGGCGCGGTTTCAGCACCGCGGACAGCTGCCGCCGGCCCGGGCGGCCCCGCTGCCGTTGCGCGGTTCGCCGAGCCGCCCCGCGGCTGCCCACGCGCCGGCACTGAGCTGAAGCTCGTGCTTCGCCTCAGGCAGCCTTTCGTGTCCTCTGCGTAACAGAAGGAGCCCCGCAACCTTCACAGAAGGGACAAGTTCGTTTCGAGGGAGACCTAAGGTGACTCTTAAGCGCAGGAGCTTTTGCTGGTGACTTTAACCTGAAGACTACAGGCATCGAGGGGAGTTTTTCCTGCGGACCGGGCGGGGACCTAGTATGGATCACGTCGGGTACTTCCCTGGTCAAATCGAAAAATGTTGATTCGCATCCCAAAGATAAATCTATCCGGATAAATCGTATACTGACAGAGAAGCGACCGATGCTTACTGACTTGCTTTGGAAATGCAGCTTACTTGAGCAATTTTGCTTAAGAGGAAGTCAGGTTTATGATGCTGAAAGAGTACTTTATAGGCACAATTTATTAGCTCAACAGTAGTTTTGATTTTTTCCCGTTTTAGGGCGATAGGAAGTCTCAGCGGTAACATTTTATATACAGCCCAAATGGCAATCAAAACGCGATGAATTGCTGCTTCGCGGGAGCGCAAGCAGCGTCGCAAGCTGCTGCCGTCTGTGTAACGTCGGCGTTGGCTTGTGCAAGCACTTGCTGGTGGACCATTAGAAATGCTGCTCCTTCAAACAGCTAGAAGCGTTAAATCAGGTGGCACGGGGGACTCCTTAGCGACTTCGGTGCAGAAGCCGCAGTGAACCCGCTCGAAGGTGACTGATATTTTTAAGGTGCAGCAATACCGCGTACATTGCTACGCGCCTCCTAGACCTCTCGATAAGAAGTCACCCACAGGCGGTGCGAGTAGCGCAGGCAGATTTCCCACCGGTGCGAACCACCCCCCCCCCGCAGAGGCCGGCTGCCGCACTGCTGCCGTAATGCCCCCAAAACGGAGGAACTTCTTTATGTCATCACCGCTGTACTTCTCGTCCGTTCGAGACGTATCTCGCTGTTTAGAATATATTGGTGGAATTAACCGACGGCTAAAAAACGGGAGCAGGGGACGCGGAGACGGGCAGCAGGTCCTTAGGAAAGGAGTCCGGGAAACCGGCCAGGTTCTTAAATAAATCTGACGACCCTTCATGTACGAGTGAAGGTTTCGCAACGGATTGCGTCACTTCCACCGCTCAGAAACTCCATTTTCGGCGGTTGCAGCAGAGCCCCGGGCTGGGGCAGAAGAAAGGGGCAGAATAACGCGGCCTGACGCCAAGCCCTTTTCCCGAGCGCCTCGGGACCCCCCACGGTAGAGGTCTTTCCCGCTGCACCGTTCAAAGCAGTGCGGAGCTCCACCGCTGCCTGGGGCCGGCGGGCCCAGTGAGGTTCCACAGCAGTATGTGCCCGGTAAACCCGCGCAGGAGGCAGCGGAACGGTGCGGCGCGGGGCGGGGCTGCCGGTGCTCCCCGGCGGCGGGGAGCGCGGGGCGGGGCGGAGCGGGCGCCGCTCCCCAGGGGCGGTGCGAGGCGGTGCGGAGCAGGCGCTCCGAGCTTGGCGTCGCGGTGTGAAGCGGCACGGAGCGGAGCGAGGAGCTGTGAGGAGCGGCGCGGAGCGGACAGGTGCGGAGCGGGCCGCGCTGCCCGGCTGGGAGGTGCGAGGTGCGGAGCGGGCGGCGTTTCCTGGCGGAGCGGCAAGGAGCGGTGCGGAGCGGGCGGCGCTCCCTGGCTGGGTGGTGCGGAGCCGTGCGGTACAGAGCGGCGCGGACAGCGCGGGTGCGGGGCGGCGCGGAGCGGAGCGGAGCGTCCCCGCCTCCCCGGGCAGCGGCGGCGGCAGCGGCGAGGAGCGGGCGCCACCCAGGGGCCGGGGGCTGCCGGCGCCGCTGCGGCGGGGCGCGCGGGAGGGGCTCGCACGGGTAAACATCGATGTAGTCGCAAAAATCGTTCATTAAGGCAATTTAATCTTTGCTATTAAACGTCCTTTCAATTCGTCTCCGGTAGTTAAGATGCAGTTAAAGTGATTAAATTCTAATTACTTGTGCTGGACAAGGAAATATTTGTCACAGTAATATGGTTAACTGAAGACCCAGCTAAAGAAATCTAACGTTTGCTCTAAATAATACCGCAGGAAAATCAGGTGTTTTCCCCTGATTGATCCACTTAACAACATATTCTGTAATGGTGATGTCAGCTCGCTCAGGTGGTTACAGATCCATCAACACTGTAAGTTTGTGTAAACCCCAGAATCCCAAACTGTTGAGTCAGCGCTCCTTAGTCAGATTCACTTTATTATTCCAGGGGCAGCGAATTAAGGTCACGCATTTTAATACAGTGCACAGGAGTGAGCTGTTTACCATTCAGTCTCAGCTGGGATCTATGTGGTGGCAGGCTGATGTCATTCTGTGAGCTTCCCGCATAGGAACATACTTTCATCTCTTTTCATGGTATGAAACAACAAAAGAGGAGGATTCCCTGGGCTTGATGGCAGAGAAGTAAGATACAGCTCAAACGACCTCTGAGTAGATGGATACACCCGTGCTCTAAATAAGCATAAATACAAATCACTAAAGAGACAGTGCGAAACGCTGGACAATGCCAGGAGTAATACGAAATCATTTAGTGTGGGTTCAGACGTTTCAGAATAGCCCATAGTCTCTTCAGTTGAAAGAGGAAAATTTTGAGGAGCGACCAATGAAGTATCACCTGTGTAGACTATCATCCCTGATATGTTAATGGCCTTCTCCTCCTGTGGGCTGAAGCTTTTGGGATTGCTCTTTGCAGCATGGATGCTGTCTGCTAGCTGCCACGGCGGGGGCACATGGCCACCAGCTGCCCTGACTGCAGAGGGCTCGGTCTCATGCCTGAGGGCAGTGACAAGCAGGATGGGCAGCATGGGGCATCTCCAAATGGTGATGCCTTAGAGTGGATGGCACACAGCAGCTGTGGTTATTCATCCAGGCCAGACAGATTTGCTTGCTTTTGGTTCATGTGGTGAAGTCTGCCCGCAGGTAGGATGTGTTTTACAGGCCCCATATCTTGTTCTCATATTCCCTCAAATATGATGGTTTTGACAATTAGGAAAGATCCATCATCTGCGTGTCTCCCTGCACGCTCCAGAGGTGTTATTCACTTGATAAGGATGGAGCTTATCACACTTTATTGTGTGATAATACTATCATCACCATGAATTTACCATAAACTTTTGGCTACTTGCTTCCACTGAACTGTAGTAGCCAGTGTGATTAGGACTATCTCTGACGGCCAAAGTCCTTAAGCAGTTCCAACGTCCTATGGAAATCCTGCTGCCTTTTCCACCCAAAGGCAGAACCTCCTTCCGAAGCTTGTACCAATGAAGATGTTTCTCAGGGTCTTGGGCACAAATCGGACTGTAGCTGAGGCAGGTCCCAGCCTTTATACACCTGACACAGTAGAGATTAGAAAATACACGTAAGAAGAGAATTCTAAGAGGGTTTTATGTTCTAAGACATGTCCTATACGGGTAAGGTTGGGATAGCTAAAAGACTAGGCTTTGCAAGAGAGGGAAAATATGATAATCACAAAACTTTTGAGAGCTCTCTCAAGTCAATCTAAAATATATCTCCTCTCTCTCCTATTGCACATGCAGAAATGCAGACTCAGTGCTGAGTTTACCTTCTAATGTGAAGCAACCTCGGGCAAGTGCCTCCTTGGGCAAGACAGAGCCAAGGTCCTGTTAGCCCAGAATCCTGAGAAATCTCCAATCCTCTTTGTTACCCAAAATCAACATTTCAGCCATAAAATGGGTTCCTACAGACTCCTCCTGTCTGTAGTGTCCAGCTCAACCTTCTAGCCATGGTGCTAATTGGTGTCAAATAATGTGTCAGATGTGATGAAAATTAGCATGGTGTGAACCTGCTCATGGGGAGCTGAACCAAGACCAGCACCTCATCTCATACAGGGCACTCGATGGCCCATTGAGTAATAATGGCTTGTGGTCAGCAGTGACCTGGTCCAGAGCTGGAAATGTGACCTGTCACCTCAGGGTGGAAGGCCCCATATCCCATCGCTGGAGGCCAGCACATGGTCTCCTCTCTGTGTCAACCAGGCTCTGAATTCAGCATGGATGGAGATGTTATCGTGCGTGTGTCTCCCAGTTGCTGGTCTGGACCCGCTCTAGGTACAAATGGGAAAAAGGGCTCCCTGTAAGCGGAGACCCACTGTGTGCCTTGGCCTCCTTCTCCATGGCGTGAGAGGACTCACGCCAAGGCGCTGGCAGGACAGTGTGCTTCCCTTCCGACAGGAGCCGTAATGCTGTGCTGCTGCAGTGCACTTGGGCCACCACGCTCCCCTTGTGCTGCCCTGTGCCTCTTCTCCTCTTCCAGCCACTTTGTGCTGTCAAAACCCAGTTGTGGCCGATGCGTGTGCCTGTCCCGGAGCTATGGGAACTGCTGCTGGTGGCTGGTGTGGCCCTTTGGAGCACGTGGCCGCTGCCTCAGCGTGTCAGAGGTGTGTGTAAGGGCATGGCTCTTTTGGTGCCAGGTCTGGAACCCCCTGAATCCACCTTCTTCTTCCTCAGCATCTGCCACTTTTCCATCCTGTGTCTGAGAGTGCATGCTCAGTGATGGCAGTGTGGTGGACTGCCAGCTGAGCAATGCCTCTGGCAGTGGGAGTGGTCCTCAGCCTGCACAACTAGCCACAGGGCTTGGGGCAGGGTCTGCCCAAGTAGGATTTTTCCGTTGTTGTTCCCCCTGCTCTGGTGCCAATTTTCCAGAAAAGATGACAGAAAAACTTGTGGTGGTATTTTACTATGTGCCCAGAATAAAAACAAGTTTCTTAGGAGTATTACTGATTTCATTCTTTGCTTCAGGTTTTTAGAAAGGAAAATTAGTGTTTGCCACATACAGCAAGGCACACGTGTATGCACCAAGTGCTCCTGAAAATTGATTTATGGTAATCAGGGTTTTTTTCTTAGATTTTTAAAAAGAAATCCAGCCTCTAGAGATGACAGACTAGATCAAGCGTCAGGGTTAACACCTGAGCTTACCATAATCTTGACTTTTAGCCTGATAGAACGGTGTAGTTCACATCACAGGTGGGCAAAATATCCTCTTTGTTATCTCAACCTAAAGATGCAATTAGTGCGTTTTCACAGGGGACTCGATCCTGCTCACACCTCCGGCAGAGCAGGACTGATCCTGCCGTGCTGCGGGCCGCGGGCGCAGCCAGGCACTGCAAAAGAGCAGCAACAGACGGTGTGGCTGCAGTGGTGAGACCCCCCTTCTGCTCCACGCACAGGCAACCAGGCCTCGATGAGATGTAGAGACCTTACGAGGTTTGGCAAGTTAACTCAGCCAAATCCCTCAGGCGACTGAGAAGGAACAAAGGGAGACAAAAATAGATTGATGGACTGTATCAGGAGAATCGCAAGTGTCAAAAATATCTGCTGCTCAGGGCAGAGGAAGATGGAAGTGACTGGAAGAGGCCAGAGTTCAGCGGTGGATTTATAAGGCTCCTTCTGGCACTGATAATATTACATTGTCATATCTGCACGTGTGTTGCCAGAGTCAGAGTGACTCTTTCTTTATCCTCTGCTTTATTTTTTTCTTCCATTGATTTTTTAAAGGCTTTTTCAAAAGGCACCACAAGGAGCATTGCTCAGCCGGGGCAGCCCAGAAACAAAGAGCACATCTGGCTGCATGGGGGAGTGAGGGCAGCGTGCGAGGGCAGCGTGCGAGCAGGAGTGCCATGGGAGAGGGGTACACCTCTGGTGAGCACAGCACCTCGCAAAGCACCTGAATTCAGCTTCGGTGCTGCAGGAGAGGGTCTGCTCACAGCCCTCATGGGCAGGGGCATGGGAAGGATGTCAGTGCCAATTATTTTTATTACTTTCTGCTACGTAAAATAAAATTCTTATGAAGATGTGTGACAAACAGTTTTGAAAACAGGCTCCGGTGTTTTTCCAAAAAAGTGTTTCAGTTGGTGTCTCTGGAGCCTCTGACTTGAGTGGACACCCTCGCTGGCGTTAGAAGAGGACCCGGCCCAGGCTGCTTTGTGTGAGCGTGGGCTGAGCGCAGGCTGCTGTCACTGGGCTGGGCAGCCCCAATTTGTCAGCCCTCACAGTGTGAGCTGACCGGTCTCTGTGCCTACTCTGCATAGACTCTCACTTTGGAGCAGATATTATCCCATGGTGTACATTTGTTCTCTGGCAAGCTGGAAGCTACAATTTATTATTAAAATTGATTGGCTCCAGTGCAGGGAAAACGATCGTAAGGAAACCCTATTACAGTTTTTCATTATCACCATTATTTATTTTTAAGTGCTATTAATATTCCTGAGTCTGGACAAGGGAGAAGATGAAAGGTGGTATCCACCCTTGCTGCTCACAACCCGAGGCCTGGCAGTGCTGTCTGCAAGGGCTCCTTCAACAACTGAGCGTATCGGAAAGTTTTGCCCTCAATCTGCCTCTTGTGAATGCCAATGGGAGTAGAGCAGAAAAGGAACTAGCTTTTGCATTGCCTGAAGATGATGCAAATTTTGAACGTGTTCCTGGTCTCCCCCAGGTGGAAGAAGGCTCTGCGAGCAGTGCTGGGCAGGGCTAGGGCCAGTGCGGGGTCAGCAGGTGCCGGGGGTACGGGAGCATCCAGGGTCAAAGCTGGGCTGAGCTGGGCTGGGCGGCTCTGCTGGGGGCAGCGGATGCCTCCGTGTCACCTGTTGGGTCTGAGCTGTGTCCCACGAGGACTGAACTCATCGTGTGTGAGTCTTCCGTGTTGCAGATAATGTCTCAAATCGCAACTGAGTCAGTATCTCCCTCT
The DNA here is from genome assembly GCF_009769465.1 of Tauraco erythrolophus. Classification (NCBI taxonomy): domain Eukaryota; kingdom Metazoa; phylum Chordata; class Aves; order Musophagiformes; family Musophagidae; genus Tauraco; species Tauraco erythrolophus. The sequence continues at coordinate 14,027,445 of NC_141478.1, read as the reverse complement.
CTCTGAACCAATATATAACTAATCCTTAATTCAAAATAGAACTCGGATGTGAGGACAAGATCTGTCTTGTTCTGTGGGCTAAACTAGAGCACCTAGTTCTTCACCTGTTCGCACCGGCTGTGGACCAAGCCTTAGGAAACCAACAATCCTGCGTGATAGCTTGTTAGAAGCTAAAATCTGCACTGGTCTGCAGGAGGAAGGGATGGCTCCTACCTTCTCCAGGGAGCAGCATGAGAACCTCAACGCTTGCTTTCTGATGGGCTTGACTGAAATGAAGTTTTATTTGCAAAATATTGTCTTATTTTTTGTCATAGACTGGAGAAAATTATTTTTTTTCTCCCCAGCAATCAACACTTTTTTCTTACCCCTGTGATGTTACTTGAAGTAATTATGAGGTCTCAGATACAACTGAAGTTCAGGAACAAGGCGTGTTGTAATTCTTGGGATGTTTTCTAAGGAAATAGTTACTCAGGAATATTAAATTTCAGGAGATGAGCACAAGCTCAGGAAGACAATGTGTTAAGCAAGTTAGTTTCATAGTATGTGGTTGTTTTTTTGTTATTCTATATGATTTCAGAGAACTCATGTACTAGGTTGTGATTGAAACCCTAGAGGTTTACACCGCTAATTGAACAGCTTTGTATCATCTACTGCTGTGACTGTCATTTGTGATGTGATGGTTGCTGCTGAAGCATTGTGTGGTGCTGCCTTGGATCACCTGGTCTGCAGAGTTAGGATTCTGTGATAAGCAATGCTCTGGACGCTGTATCTATGTGAAAGCTGAAATTTGTGTAGTCTTTGAAAAAGGAAGGTGTAAAGCAGCGTGAGCAGAAATGAAGTGCTGGGCAAACACTATCTGGGTTTGGTTTGTGTCCTTTTGTGCACGAGCCCATTAGCAGGGGCAGAGCCGGAGCTGGAGGCTGAGGTTGTTACGGAGCCGAGCTTCTGTGGCTGCTTGCGCAGGAACTTCTGATCGTCGAATGGTTAGACCTGTGTAAAAGATTGAGATTCTGTCAATATCTTCCTTGCTCCTCATTCCCTGTTTGTCAGTAAATAATGAACTATACTTGCAAAAGCATTTTTAAGCCTTCAGTTATCAATGTTTGCTTTTCATGGTGATGCAGAATTATTTTGGTGGGCACTGATCCCCACAGTGAATTCAGCAGCTTGACTTCAGTGAGGACTTGGTTGCATGAGGAAGCCTGTTTTTCAGCCCAGAAGCTCCACGTTTTAGAGGTCAGGATGTAACTTCAAAGCACTCTTCAAAGGTTTTCAGATAAAAATAACTTTAGAAGATATGAGTTTGGCATCCCAGTCCATTTGATCGCAGTGTCATTGCTTATGAAAGAACGTGTAGCTGGAATATATATTGTTAGGGAGGTCTTCAAAAGCTTCTTCTCAGAGGGGCTGAGAGGCCAGTGTCTCAGTCCCTGCCCGCCTGGGCCAGCAGAAGGTGCCTTTGCGTCTCCTCAGTCTTGCTGTCTGATCTGTGCAGTTGCTGTTTCTCTAAGTACAAAAGGTGGATGACTATTTTTATACCTCCCTTGAGCAATTAAACCCTCGTGCCAAGGCTGGCTCTCAGTAGCAATAAAGATGTAGGAAGGACCTTTGCAAAGTAATTTGCTGTTTTCCTTCCAATAACCATGGAATAGGTGGAGACACTGCACAAAATCCTTCCTGTAATCAGCGCTCATCTCCACTGAAATCAGGACTAGACAGGCACAGAGACAGAACATCCATATTACCTTCAGAAATACATCTCTAAATCAGCATTAAAGGACATTGTTAGCGCAAAAAAGGGGAAACAGGCAACTCCAGACTCTTTTGAAGAGTTGAGACAGAGCAATCTGTCCTCCTAAGGAAACCTTTTATCCTAGCGAAACGCTAACAAAGATGAGCTGGCAGATAGTCAAAAGTTGGCGGGGGGATCCGAGAGTCGCCCTCCCAGCCCCCTTGGATCCTGCCTGGCGGGTGATCTGCAAGGCAGATTTCAACTTGCAAGCATCCTTTAATAATGTAGAGCAAAATCACGTTCTGAAAAGAAGAGATGTCAGATGAAATAAGGTGAAATTCTATAAGGAAGATTTACTATACCATTGTTCTGCATGTCAAAACGTGGTTTATTTTCTTCAGAATACATAATCATCCGGCCTGTAAGACTCTAGTAGCATCCTGGTTTCTCCTAATTCCTTATTTCTCAGCCAAAAAAAACCCTAGAGAAGTGAATTGACAACAAATAATGACAGTAAAAAAGACTGGCAAGGTTGACTTTAGAGCTCAGTGAATTTCCACTCTGCCTCGTAGGGATTTTACATAGTTAAATTCTCAGTGCTAATGGGCTTTGTCAAAGTGTAAATGCTCAATAATAGTATTTGCTGAGTTTTAACAGACAATGATAAAGGTATTTTCTAATTTCTAGTCCTTATATTTTTATAGTCTATAACAAGTTAAAAAATTAAATTGACGTGTCACATATCCTCTCCAAATTTGGAAGCTGATATAAACACTCCTTTTTCCCTAGTCTACCCTGTACTGCATGCCCCCGGACTCCTCTGCCAGCCCTCTCTAACTGTCCTCCCCTTTCTTGCAGCGTGCAAGAGGAAAGAACAAGAGCATGGGAAGGATAGAGGGAACACACCCAAAAAGCCTCGGTTGGTCTTCACAGATGTGCAGCGTCGAACTCTACATGCAATATTCAAGGAAAATAAGCGTCCGTCCAAAGAATTACAAATCACCATTTCCCAGCAGCTTGGGTTGGAGCTGAGCACCGTCAGCAACTTTTTCATGAATGCACGGAGGAGGAGTCTGGATAAGTGGCAAGACGAGGGCAGCTCCAATTCAGGCAACTCATCTTCTTCATCAAGCACTTGTACCAAAGCATGAAGGAATAACCACGAACTAAACCTCGGTGGAAAAGCTTTAAAAATAAATAAATAAATAACTAAAGACAGACCAGGACCTCAAGATAGCAGGTTTATACTTAGAACTATTTGAAAAAAATGTTATTTATAAGTCCAAAGAAACCAAAGACTTATTTCACCTGCATTATGACTTTGTTCTAAGACACACACTTTAGTAGGATGACGACTTGCAAAAAATAGAGAGAGAGAAGAGAGCAAAACGGAAGGAATGAAACAGAAGGCAAGGAGAAGAGGAACAGACCACTGGTCTTACACCTTCGCCCATGATCATCTTCACCGTACTTGGCTGTTTAGTGGTTTGGAGCATAGTGATTTCTTGTCATTGAACGGACATCTCTTCAGATATGGCTCTTCATTTCCACAGCAATTGCCATGAAGGTGTATGGTGTATCCGTATTGCGTACACGCCGGTGGTTAGGGACTTAGTCAGGGCTGGTCTTCAGAGAGGGTCGTGCCATGGCACGACTGACAAAGCGTGGAGTCGTCTGAATTCGTTGGAACGGTAGTGTGATTTTTTGCTGTTTCATGGTTTGAACTTAACCCGTGCAACGCCTGGAAACAAGTTCAAACTAGGCAAAGAAATTTTGAATGGTACCTAAACCAGTGCATTCTCTTTGTTTGTTAAGGAATGTTCAGATTTAAAAAAGGAAAACTATTCCATCCATAAAAAAAATCGACTAGCTACCAAAGAACACATTTAATAATTATATTGCAGGTATTTTATTGCAATGATTTTAATATTCCAAAGCTATTTTTACACAAAATACTATGTAGAGTTATAGGTATAAACTAATCTAACTGTATAACACATAAAACTTGTAATCAAGACTGTTATTTGCAATTAGTAAACCACATTATCGTTTCTTTCCATGATTGGCAAGAAAGAATGTCACCCGAGGAGCTGGCAGCCCCTGCCAGAGCACAGGTACTGAGATGGGGATGCTGCTTCCGTGGAAGTCAGTCCACCTCGTTGTCGCCGACTTCAGCGGGAGCAGAAAAGGGGCTGTTAGAGGCAGGTGTGAGGTAGTGCGGTTGCTATCGTGCGTGCATCCCTTCCTTACGCCCTCCCGGGCCAACGGTGCCGGAGGCCGGTTGAGCAGCGCTCTCAGCAAACCGCGCGCTCTGTAACTGCAGCTCCGCTCTGCCATCGAGCCTGCCAACAGCAGACCTGAGGCTTTGCATGCAAAAAAGAAAAGAACGGCGAAATGTAAACCCACAGGGCTCAGCGTCTGATCAATACTCATTGACATTAGCGAGCTTTTTTTTACCTATTGACTTTACTAGGCGAAGGAATAGCACTAGCTGTGAAGGCTCGTGGTCTTTTCCTATTGAAAACAGTGGTACGACATCGGTTAGTGTTGGTGGGAAGAGCTCCGCAAGAGGTGCTCCGGTAGTGCTTTTGGGAGGTTGAATCATGGTGCCTCTGAAGTCAATAGCAAAATTCTCATGACACTGAGATACAGCCTGATGTTTTGTGGCTTCGTATCTGTGCGTAGCAGGCTGAGCTTTTGTCCTGTGCATTCTTTCTTGCTCATCTATTAATCAGGATAATGCATGAAATAGTTTAAAGTTTGTAGCTGAAAAGCTTTAATTGCTCTGTTGCTAACAGACCCGTAGAAGGGAAATCATCCCATTCCTACTCTGACAAAATTAAAAAGAAAAGCGTGCAACATCTGCATAGTAAATTTTAGCGTAAGGGGAAAATAGACTTTAAAAACCATACATGTGCCTGTTAGATTTCTAACTGGTGTTTCAAATCACTGTAGTAATTCTACTAGGTATATTAAATTCCAAAGTAACTAAATATGCAGGTATAGGCCCAATGCAAGGATTAGAAATAGGTACTCTTACTTACACCTTTTTAAAAAAAAAAAAAAGAGAGAAGGAAAATTCAAGGTAAACTAGAATCCAACCACCATCAGCAATAGCAGGTACTGTTTTTTGGGATGAAGCCCACTCAAAATACTAGTGACACCAAAGTTAAGCAACTTTGTAGCACCAGTTATTTCCCAAGAGGACAGGGTCTAGTCAAGGTTCAGGGTATACAGTTAATTTCCAGTAAGTGTTTAGAATACAACTGAAATATCTCTTTATTAAAATAAAGTCAAATAAACCCAAGATTTTTGGCACGGAATATTTCTCCACATTTTCCTACGTTAAACCCACTTTAAGACTGACAAAGCAATTGTCTATGAAAATGTAATATAATCCATGAGTTTTTCGAGTCTCTAGCTTACCTTAAATTTTAGTGAGCTTTCTTTTGAAGTGTTCCATCCCCACAGAGGCATAATTGACATGGAAACATTAATAAGCTCATGTATAAAGTATCTTAGGATTGCAGTCACATTAGCATAAGGTTAATAAAGGACAGTGATAACTAACATTTTAGTTTTTTCCAGCAAAACACTGCTTTGTAACGTACCTATAGTTTAGAAAATAAAGCCTTATTTATTTAAAACTTGAGAATTTAAAAATGCAGGGAAATTCAAAGTACATTGCCGCATTTTTTAGTATTTCCATTGTATTGTCTTTAGAGACTACTTGCTGAAACCAAAGAGAACTTTCATACCAGCATTAAATTTGCACCCAATATGCAATTTCAGGATCTCCGACACACACACATGCAAGCCCCTGAATAGGTCCTGTGTATATATATACTCACACACGTTTTCATGGGGTATATGTACTTATACATGTGCACACATACATCCACACACACTAAAACTGATGCACAAGTTATAGATCTTAAGTGTTTTGGTTTTTGACATGTCTGTTTGAGTATATATGAGCCTTTTTTTTTTATAAGCCATTAGGAACAAAACCACTCTTTCCATAAGCAATATGCGCCTCATACTCTGAACAGGCAAAGAACACACTTTTCTTTAATTCCTTTCGAACATGAAGCAAATAACTATGGAACCGCTCATTCTTCCTGTAAAGCTGTTTGACCTCTGAGCAGACTGCCCCGGCCGCACCGGCTGAAGCACGGAGAGGTTGCTCGGTGCTCCCCGGCTCGGATCGTTGCCGTTCCTTAGCAAGGCGTCCTTAAAGGGGAGCTTTTTCCTAATGCTGCGCTTAACGCTAGGCAGGAAAGCCTGTCTCCGTCTATTAGTGTTAGTCTCTTGGTTCACTTCATTCCTGACAAAATGGAAATTTGTTTCAAATTCAGCAAAAGAACCTAAAAGTCTGCCAGGAAAGGTTAGGAGAGGGAGCAGAACCAGAAACAATCTGGAAGCATCAGGAGACAGGGCTTCTGCCAAAGGCGACTCTGCGGCGAGGGGGCGTTAGGAACTCGCGTTCGGCTCGTCGGCTGTATCCCAACCTGACCGCAGAGACCCGCGAGGGGAGGCTGGCCAAGAGGTGAACTGTCCGCATCCATCCCCATTGTAAATGGCATTATTAGCTTTCCAGGCAAAAAAAAAAATACTCAGACCGACCCGTAGCACTATGTGAGCCCCCGCCTGGCTTTCCAGGGCCTCCGCCTCCTCTCCTTACTCAGGTAACGCAAACCCAACAAAAGCGAGCGAGCCAGCAACGGGGCGTTCACTTGAGAACGTGCTCCTGCTCCAACCGATGCTAGAGGCAAAACCCCGAGTGGCCGAAGTGGCTGGGGCTGCCCCTGGGGTCCCGGCACGGGCCCAGCGCCAGGGCTGCCCGTGGGCACCGCTCTTCTCCTGAGAGGGATTTCGGGATGAGGCCGCGGTGGCAGCGGGCGCTGCCCGGGGGCTGCCACTGGCTGGGGGGGCTCAGAAACACCCCTGAGCTTATACCAAAGAGTCTTAGGACACCTCTCCTCACCTGAGTTGTAAACAAGTCATTTTTACCCTGAAAAACGGTCCTTCTTTCTACTACTCTTCCTCCTCTCCTCCTCCTCTTCCTCCTCCTTTGTACATAAGGATGAAAACTATGCATTTAGCAAACAAAGAGAAAGCACTTACCCTTTTCTATCTCGCTGCGTTTGGGTGCATTCAAAGGCCCAGGGGCTAATTTTGAGACTTTGCTTAGCCTCCTGGTTTATTATTGTGGTGTGGTTAGCTTTACAATACATTTGGTAACTATTTGCTAAAGACAAAGAAGCAAAAGGTAAGGAATAGCTACTTCCACGTGTTAAAAAAAAAAGAAAAAAAAGAAAAAAAAAGTGTGTAAAGATCTACTATTTATAGTGTGAACCAAAGACGCTACCTCACTCGATTTCCATTGGTGATTTTAATCACATTGATGATACCAAAGAATACCAAAGATTTTTCATGCACGGCCTTGGTCTGGAAAGGGAACTCATCCTCCTTCTTACCCCCGTCCCCTTGATCCTCCTTCCTCACCTCCACTCAGTGTGTAACCTTGTCTTCATTCTTAATGATAATGCTAGTAACCTTACGAATACTTCTCTTGCTACAAACCGCTACTACTGATGACGATAAGGATAATACTAATAATAAAGCTCTAGGCAAACATGTTGCAAACTTTGTAAACTCCCTAGGACGAGTGCCTTGCTTGAACCAAAGTGTTAAACCGCTGTTGACCTCTTTATCTCTCACCTTATACTCTTTGAATACCTCAGCCTGTTAGAAAGGCCACTAATGAAAAAAGGAATAATTCTTCACCGTGGTGCTTTTTGCCGTGCAACCATGCAATGAAACTTTCTTTGATACCAAAGGAAAATGTTTTTTTCCACTTTCTTGCTGACAAACCAAAGGTTCCCTCTTCTTTCCCCCAGAGCAGCTTGAGTCCCTCAGCCCAGACAGGCCGTGCATCGCTTTTACCAATTCCTCCAAATACCTCATAGTAATAAATCTTTAGGGTTATGTTGTATAGAGAGTCTATGTGATAAGGCAGAACTTACTAGTTTGATAATTGTTAAGGTTACTTAAAAAAAGCTTTATAATTCTTATTTATTTTGTAGGGGTTGTTTTGTTTGTATATTCCTTTTATATCGTTTGGTTTGGGTTTCTTCTTTTTTTCCTTTTTTTTTTTGGCGGAACTTCTCTGTTATACTCAAGGAAGATCTTATTCCTGGGAATGTTTCAAAGTGGGTGAAGATCACTGTTTGCAATGAATGCGAGAAAGGGAAACGTGGCTTCGATTTCTTTTGTTTCAACTAGGATGCTTTGTGTTTGCTAGTCAATGTTCTTTTCACAGGGTAAAAAAAAAAATATTCTCTGCTGTGATAAATGTTCCTATTTTTTCTCTATAATGTGCTGTGATTTTTAATTTAATTACATTTTGTATACGCTTATTTAATCACTGCTTTAATTTATGACTATGTAGTTTGAAAAAAAAAAAAATTGTATATAGTAGATTCAGAAACGGCCAAAGCTTTATGTTACAATCTTTTCATTGTTGATGCCGAGATGATCTGAAGGAGAGTGCTTCTCTTGACTGCAGGGTGTATCTTCAGCCTCGTCTTGGCATGCACTTCCACCCGTGTTACGAACACTGCCAGGTTATCCCCCCGGGCCCCCCGCCCCCCGACTTGTACATGCCAAAACGAGTGTTTCAAGGTAGTACTTTTGTCGCTTAGGAAGCAGAAAGGCATTATTAGTGTGGTTTTCCTTTAATTTATTTGTCTTTTTCTAGAAAGGTTGCTTTGCGGGTGAGACCCGCACATCCAAAGAGTTTCAGAGTCGTTCGATGTGTAAAAGCACTGGCATTTGTGAGAGACTTCGCTGACTTTCTGTTTTCCTTCGCCGTTCGCTGACTCGAGCTCGGAAACCTGCCCACGGAGCGGCCCCCGCCAGCCCCACCGCCCGCGGGGTTCGGCTCCCCGGGCCGCGCAGGGCCCGGCTCGGGGCGCCCCGGGGCCGCCGCCGCCGCACCGGCTCCCCGGGCCGGGCCCGCAGGCGGGGACGGGCCGGGGGCCGCCGGGCGCAGCCGCGTCCCCCCCGGGGCTGCGGCCGCCTCCGGGCTGAGGGACCGCGGCGGAACCGCGGCCGCCCCGGCTGCGGCCGAGCGGCAGGGGCCCGTGCGGCGGCCCCCGCTTCCAGGGGACGGGGCTCTGCGCCGGACCGCCCCCCTCCCACCCCCCTTCCCCGCAGCTCTAGGGAGGAAGAAGCAGTTTGGAGTCGAAAAGCGAAAGAAAGGGTAATGACAATGATAATTCTGCAAAGCTGATGATGGCATCACGGCACAGAAAATAGGATGCCACTCACCTGTGTTTTATTTTGCGTAAAGAATAGGTTCTGTTTCGAGTAAATGTTGTGTACGGACATGGTTTGTGATGGATGTAAATATTTCCTTTTCCCGCACAGTAGCCGAGCTCCGGGTGTACCTTGTTTTCCTTTGGGGGGATAGCGGAGGGGTTGAGGGAGGGAAGGACGAGGGCAGGGTTTGAGCTTTTGGTCAGAAGTTACACTTTCTAGGTACATTTTTATACTTCGAGTGTTGAAACGGGGCAATAAAGACGCTCTGAAATGCAGGATCATGAAATGGTCTGTTGGGAAGCATTTGCTAATCGTCTGCTTTGAACACATACACTGATGCCGTGCAATGAGTTACGTTTCACATGGAGAGGGGAGACAAAGCATTAGTCTACGCATCCAGCGTGAGCCGTCGAGCACTGGACAGACTGTGCTTAGGAACCTGGCACGGTTTCTTTTCCCGCTCCATAGTTTGATTTTTCAGGGTCCGTTCTGCATTTACTGCATCCTTGCTGTGGAACCGCGTTAGTTTTGCAGTCTGAACCAAACAACAGTATTAAATGGAAATAAACGTTAAAGCATTGTCTTTTACTTGCTTTGGTAGTTGTCTTCATAACCCCCTGCCTGCAGCCCAGTCCCAGCTGAGCCGCAGCCTGGGCCAGCCGGGCCCCCCGGCCCCTCCGCCTTCCCCTTAGCTCCATCCGCGCAAAGAGGGAGCCAGAGACAATCACAGGTCCCAGATCCGTAGACGTAGGAAACCTTCCGAGAGCAAGAGGGAGTTCTTCCAGAGCAGTGAAACAAAACCAAAAGAAAAAAAAAAAAGGAAAAAAAAAGAAAAGAAAACAAAGCGAAGGTTTTGCTAAAAGACAACTTTGCTGTCATTTTTAGTTTGCCCATTAGGAAGCAGTAGTAGTTTATGCGTTGCATCTGCATTTCAGACTAAGTGATTATTGTACCTAATTATGGTTGATTGCTAATATTTCCTCAATCTCTCTCTTAGTCAAGCGCTTCTTCTTCTGTATTTTTGTGTGTAGCGACGACAAGTGTAATGCGCTAGGCATTATTCTGGTTTGGTTATGAGTATCTCCTGTACTGCGTTAAGATTTCCTTAAGTTACTTTTTTTAAGCTTTGCTACTGTTCTCACTTTATGCCGTGCAATATCATCTGCTGTGTTTGCTAAGCAAAAAAAAAAAAAAAGAAAAAGAAAAAAAAAGAAAAAAAAGCAAGTGATGATGTCATCATGCTTTTCAGTGTTACAATGTTTCAGCGTTTATGTAGTCACAAAAATGTAGTAAATAAAAGGTTGGATTTTCCAGCACTTTAAATTTAGACATTTCTTGCCTTCTTTTGTTTCTCCACGTGCAGCCACAAGGCACCAGGCTGAGCCCAGGGGAGCGAGTGGGCTCCGGGTGGGCCCCAGGTGGGCCCAGCTCTCCCATGGGATGGGCAGCGCTCGGCTGCGTCATGGGAGGGACGTCCTCGGGGAGGGGGACAGGAAACGGCACCTGGGGCTTCACGGCATGGTGTCTTCTTCCCTCCATCTGTCTGCAGCCCCCCACCCCCAGCAAACACCCCGGGCTCCCTGTCCCTGTCCCAGCTCCCGCCACAGTGCCCAGCGGGGTGGGCTCCAAGGGAAGCAGGTGCCGAGTGTCTGAAAGGCAACCGCGGTTCATACCAGATGCATTTCTCTAATTGAGGGAAAAAAACATTAAGAAAATAAGTGAAGCAAATAATCTCAGTTTCCTTCGTATCGTCTGAGGGTATGGATGTCACCAAACTAATTCACAGAGGTGTTTCCTTTTGTGTGATGGAGTCCACCTCAGGCCCGCAGGATCAATATTTAATTGTTTAAAGGGATATTGTATTCCCTTCCTGTCACTGTTGTTAATGCCTCCACGCTCTGTAATCCCACGGGGTCTTTTCCTGGGGATCTGATCAGAGAGATTACCCATCACTCGGGAGTGGTGGGAGGAGAGTCCCTGGCCGTAAAAGATTCAGCAATGCATCGAACCATTTTCTCTCTATCTCCTAATGAAGTGATGAAGCGCGTGCCACAAAATTTAACAGGGTTTTGTGGCAAATTGGGTTGCGCTGCTGAGAGGAGGATTAAACCTTCATCTTTGTCCCATAAATCACAGCATCAGCTACGTTTATTCTGATGGATGGTCTGGACTCTACTGACAATATTTTATCTCTGGAAGCACCTGCAGCCTGTGCCCTGATGTGCAATTTCTTTTTACTGCTAAGCCGAGGGAAGCACAGAGTGCATCCGTTCGGAGGACTCCCCTCGGGCTTGGCATCCCACAACCATGCCAGAATCCAAAGCAGCAGCAGCAGCAGCAGCAGCAGCAGCCGCCCACATCCATGGCAAGCACAAAGGCAAAGGGCAGGTGGGAAGCCAGAAATGTCCACGGTCCCCAGAAGAAGCAGCCTGTGGGATTTGTTCTCAGCACCATCATACCGGCCAGGCCTGGGACAACTTGATGCTGACTCAGGTCAGTAGCTCCATGGGATGTTGCTGGCCAGGGCCACAGCACGAAGCAAGTGTATGCTGCTGTGCAGCACCCTGGCTTGGAAAAGAAAAACACCTCCAGGGACACAGCAAATATTTTTAATAGAAAAAATAATCTGGGGATGCCACAGCGGTTGAAGCCCATCAGGCAGCTGCAGGGATCATCTCTGAGGTTCTCATTCCACAGGCCAGAGGACGATGATGGGCAGCATGGGGACAAAGCCTGGCGCGACTGCAGCAGGTCCCCTCTCTGTCACCTCTCTCTACACCTCCCGTCATATTTCCCCCTCATGTGAGTCATTTGGTCATTAATCTCCCCGACCCCAGGCACTGGAGGGTGGCCCCTGGGGTGTCCCCGTCCCATGCAGCGGCTCTCTGCCCCGTGTTCTTGGGCACCCTGGGCTGCCCGGCCCGCGCTGCGGGGACAGGCCAGCCACAAGCAGCTGGCAGGGATGGCCGCGATGCCCAGAGGCCGGCACAGCTTCCCAGCTGCTTCGTTATATTAGAGTTTACATTTCCATTAGAGTTACAGCTAACTGCCGTGTGCACCCTCTGTCTCGACGTGCTCAGGGGAGCCAGCCGGGCTTTCCACAGGTGCTCAGACCCCAAAATGAGCTTCACAAGCTTTGTTCTCCGTGCGCTGGCAGGAGCTGAGGCCCGGGGGCAGGAGGCAGCGCCGGACACGCTGGCTCCGTCCCAGAACGTGCTCCTGCCTCTGCTCCGCCCGGACCCTCCCGGGACAAAGGCAGCGGCGGGGGCGGCCCTCACCCGCCCCTCGGGGCGTCAGACCGCTCCCGGGGGCAGCGCGGGCGGCGCAGCAGGTGCAGCCCCTTTGCAGGTGGGTAACCCGGGCAGATAAAGGCTGCCCGAGCCGGGCCCGCCTCCCTCGGCGGGGAGCTGTGTCCGGTAAGGGGGCTGCTCCGTTCGGGGGACGCACGGCGGGTTTGTGCTCGGGTGTAAACTCTGGAGGGGTTCGTGTTGCAGGCGCAGGGTGGTGGCGGTGGCTCAGGTGCGCTGCGTGGGACGGGGCAGTGCTGCTGTCGATGTTATAGATTAACATTAAGTGCCTAAAGCAGGGGCTGGTGTGGTGGGAATGAGGCAGGGAACAGAGCTGGAGGGATGCGCTGCCTTGGGACTGGGACCCACAGCTGAGCCCACTGCTTTGGTGGGGACAGGGGGTCCCCGGTGGGTACAGAGGGGTGGCTGTGCTGGAGCTGCCTGAGGACTGGGACAGCCCCGGGACAAGGCCTGAGCAGTTTGCTCCCTGTTGGGGCAGGACGAGCAGTGCTGGGGCAGAGGGGGCTGCGCAGTGCCCAGCCCCTGTGCTGGGGCAGCTGGGCCATCACCCTCCCCGGGTGACGATCGCTGCATGGCTGGAGATGGCAGTGTCGCACCTAGGCATTGGGGAGCCAGGCAATGTTATTTATGTACAGGAAAAAGCCCTTTCTCAAAACCGGCCTATTCATCCAGCAAAACAATCTCTTGCCCAGAATTTGATTCTGAGTTATGCTTTTGGCATTATCGCTTAATGTTAAAGATGATTGGGAGGGAAAGTTAATCCTCGTTATCAGCTTCATTAAGAAGGACTACTGTGATGTGAAACATAAACATCTAATGTGAGTGAAATTCACAGGGACTGCTAATACGTAAACCGTGGGCAGCTCAGGATATCCAGTGAAAACAGTTGGCAGCAGGAAGAGTACAGAGAAGGGTCATTGCGGCGTGCCCACCCAGTCCACGTGCTCTGCCCTGGGTACCTGCTGTCGTCCCACAGATGGATCTTTGGTGATCTGACTGAGGGTGGCCACTTTCTTGTTCTGGTATTCTTATGAACAAAACACCACCTGAAACTGGGTGCCCAGAGTGGCACTGCTCAGCCAAGGTCTGCCTGCACATGTAGGCAGGGCTGCTTGAAAGAGCTGCTGTGAGATATGTGAAAGGGTTAACAAGTCCTTCCCCTAGTAAGGGAGAAAAAGTTTTTGGGTGTTTGAAAGTGGAAGCAGGATATAAGTTGGTAGCCAGCAGCCAGGCTACATTGTTATCTGACCACCGTCAAAGCTTTTACATCTCTGGTGTCACCTGCAGGCTTGGGCTCCTGGCACTCTTGCTGCTGTCCTGGAGAACCAGTGCTTAAGCTTTTCTCCTGCTGGACAAGCACAATAGTTTGAACAAGATGCTCAGGATGCATGAGGCACAAAGCCCCATGGCTCTGTGTAGTGTGACTCTTGCCTACCATGCTCAGGACAAAGGTGCTGGGTGGAAGGCAGCAAAGCATCTTCCTATGAGCTCCTCTTGGCAGAGGATGCTTCCAAAATTCACCAGAGATGTTGCTCTGTAAGGAGCAGTGACTGTGAGCAAAAGAAGGCTCGTGGCCATAGCAGGAGCTGCGTGAGACCCCTGCCCTGCAGAGGTGAGAGCCCTGCGAGGGGCTGCCAGCAGGCAGGGAGCAGTGGCTTTTCCCGGGCAGCATTTGCCACCCAGGGTGACTTGGCTCCAGAAGCAACTGTGCTCATCACAAACATCCCCAGTGATGCGAGAACAAGGCTAGTGAATTACTCAAATTACTTGAAACTCCCCAGTGGTGCATGGAGATTCAATCTTGGCATGGCATTAAATCAAGTCAGTGACATAGATCAAAGGATACTGCTTTAATCACCTCGTTAGGCCACAGACATCATTAGTTACTCATTATGATGTGTTGATACCAGCATTCTCTGTAACACAGTTATGTACACTCGCTATCAGACATTTTTCTCATCAAACGGGATGTCAATACCTTAACATCTTAATGAGTTACAGTCAATATCCATTGCAATAAAGCTTGTGTTTTCTCATGATTTCATCTACCCTCAGGGTTTTGATTAAAATGGCTGCTTTTTCCAGGTAATTGATTGGAGAATTATGGAAATTCCACGTAGGAATGAGCACGTGCTGCTACGCAGGCTCCAAAAACCTTAGATTGTCTCCAAGTGCATTAAAGACTACAAGGGAATTTCCTATTTTAATATAGATTTTGGATACTGTTGCTTAATTCTTCTTTCCCAATTGCTTGCCAAACTGTTCTAATATCAAATAAAGTCATTAAAATATCCAAGACTGTATTGGAAAAATGTTACAAGCAAATCGTTGGTTTGCAAAGGTCTAAGAATGAGAGTAAGTGCTGCTGTCAGGTGAGCACTAGTTCAGATGAACATCACAATAGTAAGGCTTTCTGATTTAGTGCATTGGCAAAATACATATTAAATCATTTGCAGGAACATGAAAGCAGCCAGAACAAGCTGCAGGATTTCAGGCTCAGGTTTAGCAAGTCTAAGTCTGCAGACGTTATAGGCAAGGCAGCATCTATTTAGGCAAAGCAGGGTTTGTTTGTTTTGTTTTTTCCAAGGGAAGTGTGAAGGAGCTTGCCAGTGTAGTGGGAAGGAGAAGTCTTGAAGGTTCCCCGGCTCACTGACCACCTTTTATTTTTCCTCTGAGAAAAATGTTCCCACATCACCAACAGAAATAAACAAAATGTTAAAAGGGAGATAAAGCAGTGGCAGCCTGCCAGCAGAACCAACTCGTTGCCCCATGGCTGTCTCCCACCCAGAGGGACAAGACCAGTCACCAAACAGGGCTGTGCCCAAAAGTGGTTTTTACCTCACACGGCCACTGAGGTTAGTTCTCCCTGCCTGGGCCATGCTGTGTCTGTGCCCTGTGATAGTCTCCGTTGTGTTTCTGAACAGCGTGTGCTGGAGCAGTAAGGTTGGGCTCTCGCTGCCCATGCTGCCTCTCCCAGGCTGGCCGCAGCCGCGCTCGCTGCCTGCCCTCCCAGTGCTGTTTTCACAATCTTTCCCCTGCTGAGGCTGGGAGAAAACCACGTCTGCCTTTTCTCCAAATGATGGTGGTGTGGAGGGAGCACTCGCTATATGCTCAATGTGCTCACCACTGCTATGGACTAACGCTGAACCTTTTTCCAAATACTGTCAACAAGTCTGACCTCTTGTATGTCCCTAGTTGCAGTTTCTTAACCTTTTCCCCCTGGATGGACTTAATCTCCAATTACACATGGGATGTACAGATACAAAGACCTCAATGACGGCATACTTACACGTAAGCATCCTACTGTGTGCAAGATCTTTCCTTACCCTGGCTGCACTGTCCTATTTTTGGGGTTTAACACCAACTGGCAGCAGCCGCAGCTTTGCAGAAAGCTGCTGCCTTCTCTAGGTAAGTCCCCAGGGCTTACTCCAAGCATCTTTTACTGCCTCCAACTCTGAAATATCCAGGGCTGTTCCTGCTGTGTGATATCTTCATGCTCTTCGTTTCCTTGCAGCCAGGACGCCCTCGCTGCCACCCTGTCTCCTTTCAACCTTGTCCTCCTGCCCTGCGGCTGCAGAGAAGGGTGTGGGCTCGGCCCCAGGGAGCAGTTCTGCCCCAGCAGGTAGGACGGAGGTGTCTCTGATGGTTATCAAGGACCTTTGGCTTGTCACAGGTTGCCTGCTCAGTCCTCATCTCCTTCAGCCTTCTGGAGACATGGTCCATGCGGATTTGAGAGGCTTTTCTGTACTAGACTTGGGGTGTGGCCACCTCGGCGGCTCAGTGCCCTCTGTGCAATGCCACCCTAGTGCCATGTGCTGGGAAACGCCTCAGCGTGTTGTGGGAAAGGAGGGAAAAGACCAGAACCTCAGGCCTTGAGGCTGGGGGATGGTATTGCTGGGCTGCCCCAATCTGCGTCGCACCTCCTGGCCTTATTGCCAAGCGTGCAGATTGGCATCTGCTGAGGGGTCTGCTCTCCAGGTCATGTAAGGTGAAGGGCTCAAACCAGATGGGTGAGGATGAGCCTCAACTAGTGGCAAACCTTCCACTGGTGTTACCAAACCCCAAGCCCTTGTCTCCTCAATCCTCTGCCATCCCCTGGGGTGACAGCAAGGCGGGGAGGGGCAGAGCTCTGCCTCCAGCCTGGTGGGACCTGCTCCTGCCTCGCTGCAGCCCTCTCGTTTTGACCCCCTGGGACAATCCTGGCCCCCATGCGGGTCTTCGTTTGCCTGCGCTTTGACCTCTGACTCCTTACAAAGTGTGTACAAATATTACTAAAATACAAGTAGCTTCAGTAATTCCCTTTTAAACAAACCTCTGTGATATTTGATACTTCTCCTAAGGACAGACCTAGGGCTGCAGTTTAGGACTGTAAAGCCACATTCAAACTGCCTTTTACTTTAAAACCCTCTTTTATATGGGAAAACACAGCAGAGGTTTCCTACATCTAATTTAAATCCTGGATTAAGGCATTTCTTTACTGTTTATGGTAGCGAAAGACTGTGTGGTGGTTGGATTTGCAGGAATAAGGGAAAATTTGTCATATTCTTAGCAGTCACTGAAAATAGAAAACGAGCCATTGTGATTCACCCTGGAAAACACCAGCCACTTCCGCTGCCCAGCTCAGCAGCCTGGAATGGGTAAACCTGGCAGAGCCCGGCCATGCTGGGAGTGGGCAGCACCCGGGGGTGCACATGGCCACCCTGCTGGTAGGTGCTCGGGGAGAACCCTCCAGTGATCTGTCTGTGCCACTGTGGCAAAGGGCCCTCTGCCCAGCATCCCCCTGAGCCGCAGGGCCCAGGCGCTCCTGGGGAGGAGTGGGTACAGAAAGTGTCCGGGGTTTTTGCAGAAGCACGGCCCCCGAATAATGCACGTGGGGGTTAGTGTCACGCTGAAAAGCATATGGAGTCACCACCCTGAACACATGGTTCACCCCTGGGGTATCACAACCCGGGGGCTCCTCAGGATGCCCCCAGCCCGAGAGCCAGGCTGGGGCTGCCTTACGAACAAATGGTTTCTGGTGCTCTGTCCCCTTGCCCTTGGAGCGTTACACGCTGTGGTAAGGCAGCCTGGAGTTACCAGCAGGACTGATTTCTCCAGTTACCCAACTTGTCTGGATCACTGGAGGCCCAAAGTGAGTAAACAAGATAAGAAATCTGCTTAGGAAATCTTCTGGATGAAAGCCCAAGGGAAAAAATGTGGCTGAAAGTGTTGCTTTATAACAGAAGGAAAAGCCATTGTCTTTCCCTGTTGTGCAGCCCTGGCCCCACGTGCTTCGCAAAGGCGCAGGGAGACTTTGCATATTTATTTTGAACAGGAACGTGCAGATGAGAAGGTTTGGATAACCATGGAGGTAGAAACAGCAAAGGCAGCAGGAGGAAAGCACAAATATCCAGAGTACTGCGGAGAAGTGAGATGTCTGGGGGTCTGATTCACGCTGGAGTCAGGCAAAATGCAGACTGCAGAAGGAGCCTGGTTCTCCACGCATGAGGAGGAGCTCCCACGGCTTTGTTGGATGCGGATCCAGCACACAAGACAGGACACGCGAGCGCAGGGCTCCTGCCGGCCCCCTGCAGCCAGGCTGAGATGACTAAGCTTGAAGCCAGTTTCCTGCCAGGACGTCACCTCCCAGGACTCATCCAGACCGGGTGAGGACGTGCCGCGCAGGTGAGACTTGAAAGATGTGCTCTTATGTCAGGGAAAACACCAGATTAAAAAAAGGTCCTTGTTGTTAAAGAGCGAACGATGGGGAAGCCGGGGTGTTTTCCCAGCTGCAGACTACGTTGGCAGCATGGCCGTAGCACCTTTCTTAGGCGCCATTCAGCAAAACACTTGAGTATGTGCTGATTAAATCATGCGAGAAGTTTAAAGGGCTTGAAAGCATGCAGCTAAATGCTTGCTAAGGTCTTAATGTATGCCTCAGTTTCCCCTCTCCAACACAGAGAGAGAAGTATTTACTTCCCCCCCAGAATGCTGACAAGCTTAATTCAATCTCACTTGTAAAGTACCTTGGGGCCTTAGGGAAAAGGGGCTACAAAAATCAGAATATTGTTCTATGCTGCCTGGCAAGACAGTACTTAGCTTTATATATATTCTACTGGCGGTACATCTCCCTCTGGCTGACAGCAGGAGCAATTAATGTATATAACCAAAAGAGGCTGTTCAGAGGCTTGTGTTCATGCAATCTGCACACACCTGATGACAAATCTAAAAATAAAAAGATGCAGAAATCAATGGTTTTTAAAGGGGTTTTAGTACAAAACATGCACGTGTGTGACTCAGAGCAGGCTACGTTTCACAAGTAATGCATTTTTGTTATTCCTCATTCTTTTTTTATAGCTTTTTGCTATTCTATTTTTCAGTTTTTCTGGCCCTTTTATGAGTTAGAAAACTGTACATTAACATTGTTCTTTATTTCAAATTTTCCTGATGGGATTGAAAAGAATCTGGAACCAACCACAGAGGCAGCCAGAGTTAAGTGGAGTCGAGTGAATCGCTGCCAAGGAGAGGCCTGCGAGTGAAGCCAGCATGGGAGAGGTTTGAGTAAGGGTTATGTTTGGAAAATCCAGATTACAATTTAGAACAACCCTCTAACCATGATTATACATTTATACACGCTGAAAATACTGCTCAGGACAGAGCATCCCAAGCAACACACATGGATCCTTAAGATCCATTGGCATCAGTACAGCTAACACGGGCATTTTAGACATTTTTAACACTCCGTCTTTTCACGCATTGAAATATAAGTATACTGTAATGCCTGCTCCTTTGCCAAAGTGAGTGAAAAAGTGTTCAGACTATCTCCTCAGATAAAAACAAATGACTGAAAATATGAAGCTCTTTGCTGGTAGTTATTGTGAATCTCCATTTTCCTGCCTGTAATTTCTGAACACTCTATTCTGACTGAACTTAATGTTTTTTCCTATTTTTGTCTTCTTTCTATAACAAATGATACTTAAACTACCACATAGTAATCATCAAGAATCATAGCTACTCCTTTGGCACTTTTAATGTTTATTGTGTGTCATTTGCCATATTATTAGGATGAACAATACATTTTAACAAATTTCTTGAATACTTGACAAGTAATAATAGCGAGTCATGAATGAGTAATTTTTTTTTTTACTATTTTTATTTTTAGGCATGAACATTGGCAACTTCCCTCTCTGTTTATGTGTTTCTGCCCTGCCTTTCCAGGATACAACCTCTTTATGGAAGTAATATTTCCTCTTCTCCACCTGCTGCATGTGGCACACAATGGAGCCTCGTTACTCAACAGAGGCTCTATGTGCCATGAAAAAGAAATAATTAAACTCCAACTATTTCAGTAGGTAAATACTGCCTTCTCACTGGTGTGCACAGAGCAGGCAGTGTTCCACATCTGACAGTGATCTCCTCTGGGGGTTCAGCCTCCTTGAAGACCTCTGGCATGAACACCTTAAACATGCTGACAAGGCTGTTTGCCCACCCCCAGGACTGTCCTGGGCCAAAGGGGAGAAGGAGTCGGCTGGGATGTGAGTCCCCACCACCTGCTCTGATGCTGGTTGGAGTCAAGGGCGAAGGAAGTTTATAGCCAAACTACGTGTCCATCCTCCTCATGGACCCTTCTAGAGAGAGAGCTTCTACATGTGCCAGGCTGCCGTTCATTTTCTGATTCCTCTGTGTTTTTTCTTCTAGTTCAGCAAAGCTTGGTTTATGATAGCTGACATGGTGCATGGCCTGGGAGTTTTCAGGCAAATACTCTAGAAGGACTAAAATACTGGTTAGCTTCCATTGGAAGAGAGAAGACATGCAGGACCTGTCTAGCAGGATTCTCACCCTACAGCTTGAGGTCCGCCGGCTGGTGACGGTAGCAACTGGGCAGAGAACAGAATCTGGGGGGCCGGTGAGGACCACCACTGCTGATCAGAGCTGATTAGTCTCACTGTCCTGTCTACATTCAGCAGCTCATTTTCAGCTATAACTTGGTGTGTTTTCCCCTTGTTTTCTTTACCTTGCCGGTTTTTCCTCCTTGAAAATATCTATACTACTGAAAATATACATTCCCTCACCCCCCAGAGAAATGCAAAGGAATCTCTGAATTGTCTCTTCAACACAAAACTGTAGCTTCGCCACAGGCTGTGGCAGCTCAAGTGCTTTATTTATAATCAAAATTGAGGTTACTGCTTTGCCCGATAATATGCATGGATTAGGAACTGACCAGCACCATGGTACGTCTAGTGTTTGAGTAATGACGCAAAAATAAAAAAAAAGGCCAACGCTTCAATTTGGTTGTCATTTCTAAATCTCTCCATTTGAAACTTCTGATGAAGTCGTTTGACGGGCAGGGTATGTCAACTAGATCGTGTGGCTTCCCGCTTGGTAACGAGCGCAGACTTAAGTCCCTGCTAATGCTGTACGTGCACTGTTGCGCCGGTGTTACAACAACCACCTGGAACTGGTGCCAGGTAAAGCTTTGGGCACCTACTGTGCAGCTGGAGCAGCTCTTAGCAGAAGGGGAGTCCCGCAGTGCAAAGAAAACACGAGCGCTCACCATCCTCTTCCCAGCTTCCCCCCTCAGTCCCTTTCACAGACAATGGTGGGGAGGGGGGAGATTGTGAGTCTTGGTACGATGTTTCTTTCATTCACCAAGCAAAAATCTGAAAGCATTAAATGTGCAGAGCAATTGACTCGGTGAAGCGAGCTGAGGAATGGCATTAAATGGGCGTGTATTTGTTGTGGAGCTTCATTGCTGATAGCTGATGAAGGTTTGCTACTGGCTCCGGACACTGCAAGTTGTCTCGATAACAGCAAATGGGGAAATCTTCCCCCTTCCTTAGAATCGGATCGAAGAAATGGACTCTTAGCACGATGGGCTGTGAGGAGGGCCCCGTTTTTTGGAAAGTGATCCATGTGTGCAAATCCCACAGAGATCGGATGCCCAAACTGCAGCACTTCTTTGACATTTCAGCTGAGGAGAACAAATGTGTTCTGTGCTTATTTTCTTTTTTTAAGCAAAAACAATTAACTTTGAAACAAGGGCTTTGATTGCTATCTCTCTGACGTCAGCTTTACATTGATGTAATTCATAGACTAGTGGATCATTGCTGATTGCACTGGTGTAAGCAGGAGAACAATCGGGCTCTGTGTTTTCCAGGCAGTGAAGCTGCTTGTGTTTTGTGCAAAGAAAGAAACTCAGTTAAACAACTTAGAGGGAAAATAAATTAACCAAGAAATTTAGAATGAGCCAAAAAGCATATAAGCACAGATACTGCTACAACGTTCTAACTGTATCACTGGTTTAAAAAAACCCCACCTAGCCTAATTAAGTAAAGATTGACTTTGCTAGAAATACACACAGTGATCTTTTTAATTTTCAAGTTTTAATTGGCATCCAAAGCAATTTAATAACTTACTGCAGTTTTGTTTATTTTTTAGTATATATACTGTACTCTATTGTCTTTGTTTGAGATCTTTGAATGAATGTCAACTTCCTTCGCCTTCAAACAATGTTACACAACATAAGAATAAATCAACTGTAAGGATTAAAATTATAATTGATCTAGTGTTGAAAGTACCAAAGAAAGCACTACCTAAAATAGCCGGAGTGTGAAATCCTAGCTCCCTCTTGTATGAAGAGGAGTTGACCTTTGTATATGGGCCAAGGATTTCATCATTGATGACATTTGCCAGGCATGGACATATTTATTTTTTTACACAGTGAAGTGCTATCAGACCTTCCAGTGTTCAGCTTTTAATGCGCTTTTTTTTTGTTGTTTGTCATAGTTGCTATTATGCTTTGCCTTTCAGAGGATTGTCCGGCTCCTGAAAGAGAAATGGCTTTGGTTTAGGTACAGTAAAGCTTACAAACCTACACTTGGGGTGAGAGATGTAGGCTTGGTCCTTATCAGGTGAGTTTTGGTGTATGAAGAGAGTGGAGCTGGGCCCAGGACTGATATACTGACCCTGCCAAGGAGCGCGATGAGCCACAGCATTCTTCACTACGGACTATACAATTACAGGACAGCAGCTAATGAGTGGAATTCTAGGGAATGCTTTTTATCTAAAAAAAAAAGATGGGAAAAAAGGAACAAATATTGGGCACCATCAAAACCTGAATCGGTAATTTTTACACTTCTGTATTGAAAAATCAGTTCTAATGACTACATGCAACCCATTCTGTTCAGTGCCATTTCCATTCCGTCTTTACTATTAACATGCAGTATATGCCACTAAATGGCCATGAATATATTAGAAGGACTCTGGCTAATAACTATGCTACTAAAATTTTTAGAATGAGGCCATGGCAGTTTTGCAATAGCTCTGGTATTTACCTAATAAGCCCCAACTCAGTGACTACTTTAGTAAACGATACGTGGCTTCTCTTGTAAACCATGCATGTGGTTACATTAAATATTGCCCTGTATTTAACGATGTGCTACTTTCCTGCCCTACTCTCTTGTAAGTCTGGTAGGAGTTGTGGTATTCATTTAGCCTGGGTGGAACTATATGCTGGACTTGTTGTTCCAGCGAAGGTAATGGCTTTTCTACACAACGAATTATCCTTTTCATTTATAGTGCCATGGAAAGTTGTGTGTAATTTCAACACACTCAGCAGGTAGCTGTAGCAATTCTTTACTGCGTTGTGAACATCTCACCATGTCAGTTTTCTCCTAGGTGCAACCAGCTGTGCTTGCAGGGCGAGATGTAAGACAAGATGGCCCTTTGGAGGATGCTGGCTCTGTGTCACCTGGGACTGCTGGACTCTTCTATGAAATAGGCACTAGTGTGACGGACGATGAGCACTGCCTAAAACTGGCAAGTCCAAAGGCCGGCCTGACAGCAGCTGAATGGGATGGCAAGTCTTCAGACAGCCAGGCAGAAAAACTTAGCAAAAGATGGCGGGTGGTACAAGCTCCAGCTGAGCAGCTGGTAGCAGTGGAGGCATGTGAGGGCAAGGCTGTGGACCTGCCACCTGCTGCAGGTGGAAGCCCTGCCCGAGCCGGGAGAAGCTGGCTGGGATGTGCTGCCAACTTGTTGGTACAGCGCTAAACCATGACCCTGCTGCTGTGGAAGGAGAGAGAAAGTAAACAGGGCTAGCAGAGGTACCAGAAGTCGAACTTCATGAACTCCTACCAGATGGAGTTATACCAGCAATTAATTTGGTATAACTGTGCTGGAAATTATTGCAAGATAGATCAAGCCATTAGCAATAGGAAACAGCATTGCAAACTCCAAACACCTCCTTCCAAGTGTTATGCACTCACTTTCCACTGAAATTAATAGAAATAGTATAAATGGGGTGCCTGGATTCTGGCTGGATCCAGTTACTGCAATGAGTAACTGAGGTATAGCTTCTGAATGCACCTGCTCAAAAGTAAACAGAGTGCTGAGTGGTGAGAGATGACCTAGATTGGAAACATTCTTTGTGCTTCTGTTTTCCCAAAACCTTCCACTGTTGGCGACATCTTGCTGTTTCTCTTGGCAAATGTGTATCTCTAGCTTCTGTTCAGGGAACGTCAGGGCTTGCTGTTGCTACAAAAGCTTCAATTTTAATATGGAAACCTATGTATTTTCTGATTAATGTTTCCATCAAGCTTAGTCCTGGGTAAACATTGTGTAATGTTAGCATTCATCAGTGAACTTGCACAATCCCCTTGAAAAAATACTGAAAAAAAACCCCCAAAACACCCCAAAACTTCTAGTCTAGAATGAGTATTACAGCCACAGAAAACATCTATGTATGTAAAAGAGAAGAATTTCTCTCTCTTTCAGAAATTAACCATCTATTCACTAGCAGATCGTTTACTTTTCAGTGAATTGCTGCCTATTAGTCAAATGCTGATGCAACGAAACTTAGCTGTTGCCATCTTACTGAGTAGGCATCTGCTCAGACTGATGTTATACATAATGGGGGGTTTTTGTAAAGCAGAACCTTTGCACGTCTTTATCGTCATACTTCTATATTTCCACTGCCACCAGTCACTACTTCAAACGAGACAGCACAATTCTCTTTCAGAGCTGGTTTCTAATTACACGTCACAGATCAGTTACTGAAGAAGCACATAGCATTTATGAAATATCATTTTAGGAGTTGCTCCAAACAGGAGAAGAGATTATACAAGTTAACTGTTTCCAAAAGCGAACTATAGAAACCCAGGAAGAACTTAATTCTGTTGGTGAGAAGGCCTGACTGCTAGATCTTGGTCTCTGAAAAGCAGCTGAAGAAGAGATTCCATCCTGCAAGGTGCCAGGCTCCTGTTGCTGCTGCAGAAGAGCGAAGGTGGGCACAGGGCACTCCCATGTGATTGGGGGAACTTGAGGAGCAGCACAGGACAGGGACTGGGTTGCTTCCAACTCAAGGAATCTCCTGTATGTAAACAAGGTTTAGTAGCGAAGCTTCAAGTCCAAGAAATTATTTCTGCGGAGAAGGATAAGCTTTCCTTTTGAGAGGGACTGCAATACTGCTCGTTGTTCTCATAGCTCCCTCTCAACTCAGTCTTGGCTGTGTTTCCGGTGAGAAAGTATTAGTTGGAAAATAAAGGCATTTGAGAGCAAACGGGAAAAAAAAAAATGCCAGATGTCATTTACTAATTTCAAAAACTGAATTCAGGAGGTAAGAACTGTCATTTCACTCTGAAAGGGCCAATTAGTAGCGAAATTAAGCAATGGAGGTTTTTTTTGGTAGAAACTGTATGAAAGATAAATCCCTGTAAGTTAGCAAACACCAGGTGTCTAACAGGAGAGCACCTGTGGATTTTACACTTGTTATGTTTGCTTACTCTCTTCAAAATATTTAGTACCAGGACCTAGTGTATAGCCTAGGTCTATAGGACCTAGAAATACCTTTGTGTATTTCTAAGAAGGAAAACTAAAATATTGCTTTCCTTCTCTGTCACAGATCCTGATTTTCGAGTCATCGGACAGGTTTCCTCTGGAAGTAACTCCATTGACATAATTGATGCATTTATACCAGGGAGAGCTGATGTAACAAGATGAGAATCAAGCCCATAGGCCAAAATTTTCAAAAATATCTAAAATTAGGTGTCTAATTCCATAATTTGGAACCTGAGTAGAGGTGGACTGGTTTTTAAAAACTCTGCGGATTGACAGATTCTGCTGAAGTCAATGGGAGCTGGAAATGATTTTTCCATTGCAAATCAGGCTGTTTTACTTAAATGTCCAAATATTGTTATGGGCTAATGTTGGACAACCTGGGTTGAAGGTTTTCATTTCATATCCCTAGGTATAACTGTATCAGCATGTACCCAGCACACAGAGTTCTCATCATGTAGTACCCTGCAGAACACGAGTATAACTCATCTTGCCAGACTTTCTGATACAACAGTCTGTGTTTGGGGACTCCAAACCAAAAGATGAGATGAATTTACTTTCCTCTCTTTGAGGGGGCAAGCCCCAAATGGAAATGAGAGAGGCCTAAGGGCTGTTCAAAATTATGCTGGTGAGAAGATTTGTGGAGGAATCTCTGCTTGGGCTGGAGATGAGCACAGAACAAAACCTCCTCTGCAGCTCCCCGCCATCGAGGTCTTCCCACCTCTCGGATCAGCGTGAAAAGAGGCAAGTGGAAGAACTCTGGAAGCACTGCCTTAATGCCACTTGGATAGCTCTGCATGACATAACGAGCCATGTTACCTGGAAATCGTAAGGATGGGAAAAGCGGTTTGGAGATTTTTAATATACTTTTGGATCTGTTTGGGTTGATGCTACCAAAATACTTAAATCTAGCTGTTAAAGATGAATGGGGCTAAAACACATGCTCAGAAGTATTGGAGGCTGAAGCCAAGGGCGGTAACACAAAGGCAGGCAGACACACAGAAGACAGTTTTCTCAAGCTATTCTTGCTATTGTGATTATAGGTATCTTGAGAAAGAATTTTGATGAATTATTTTCCATTCAACTAGACCCACTTATCCGTATATATTGATGAATTAAAAACCGAACCCAAAATCGTTGTAACCCCTGAAACTAAATGTTTAGAACATATTGATATTTTAATTATATGGGTTTATAATTCTCTTGGTTTCAGCAACAGTTGGCTCTTCTCGCAGACTAACAAATTCCTCCTACAAGCACATAACTTGTTTCTATTTTAATGCTTTTTCCAAAGTGGTTACTGCTGGTAACAATTAAATTACAGTTGGTTCTTCATAGGGTTTTTTAGCACAAATTTCTTTTATTGCATACTGTATCTTCTAGTCTATTTCTGATTGTCTTTATGCTTTGGCTGTAATATTCTCCCAATTTGGTGGCTTTATACCACAGAGGTGGCAATCATGTCAAAAGCAGTTGTGCCACATCACTAAAAAGGCAACATTGTCTCCAGGAATCTTGATCTGCTGCATCAGACATCACGTCTTTGACAGCTAAAGCTGAAAAGGCACTTGGGGATATAGCCTAAAATACACTTGGTTCTAGGTTGCAGAGACTGTGCCAAAAGCATAAAGCAATGGAGTTCTGAAAGAAAACACAATCATACATTCATCTTGCTTTATTAAAAAACAAAACAAAACAAAAAACGCTTCATTTCTATATGATCAAGGCTTATGTGACAACACTCTGTCATACTGCCCAAGTAGGGATTTTTTTAAAATCCGGTGGCTGGTTTCAGCCAAGCTTCACACGTGGGTAGTGCTCATAAGAGAAGAAAGGTCTGACATGTTTCAGGAAAGGAAGCAGGTAGAGCGGCCCTGTTAAGGTTTCCACTGAGAAAGACGCTCCCACCAAACTCACGCTTTTCAACACTGGAGACCGTTTGTGAAAGAGCCACTTTGACCGCACTGACGCTGCAGCCTAAGCTCTCACCTGTCTAGACACCAAAGTTAATCAACCATGAGAGACAAACTGGTAAGAAACCTGATTTTGTCCCTGCTTGTGCTCCCAGAAGTATGTGTTGGTCTAGACTTGGCAGCGGGAGGGCAGTCAAAGTTCTGCGAGTGTTTCTAAGTTAATCCTGCTTTTGTGTGATGCGTAATGCAGCCATACGCTTTTCAGATGTTTTAACTTGATGTTCAGCCTCTGAGGTCAGAAATGCATTTCAGTAGCGTCGTTTTCAAAAAATTTCCAAGTATATGTAAGTGAATTCCCATGGTTGAAGCCCCTTATGCCATATTTTCTCTGTGTATTCATGCAGTGCTTATGGTTTTGCTGGTGACTGGGAGGAAAGTAATGAATTCAAGGCCATTTTTAGCTAAATTAGCCAAACTAAGTCCACAAATTTTTTGTTTGGGATGTTAATCCTTATATTGCTTTAAAAGTTATACAGGAAATATCATATAATTCGATCTCTCTAATCATTCTTGATTTTGTGTTCTGCTTTTTTTTTCCAGATCTGTTATATGTCTACGTGGTCAAAATATATCCTTCTTTGTCTGAAGTGAAGCAGGACCTGAAGCATGTATCTCAGACGTACCCGTTGCTTTCTGGGCCCAGAAATGGACTGAGTCAAGAGAGAAAGCTGACTGAAATCTCCTATGCAGTCACATAGAACAGCATAGAAATCTCCTATGCAGTCACAGGACTCTGCACACCAGACCTGGCTTACTCTTGTCATATCCCTTAGAAGTTTCTTTTTTTTTAATGATAAGTGGTTTTCAGGCTGGCATCTGCATTTCCTATGGGCTTGAAATCCTAAGAAGAGCCACGAAGCAATGGGAAACTGTGCACTTACTGCTTAGCTCATTAAGAAAACACTATGGAAAAAGTGCTTTCAGAGAGCATTTTCTTGGAAGTTGGCCCTATTTGTGTCTGGTGAGCTGTTTAAAAAAGTGTCAAAGTGAGATTAAGACTTTAAAAACTATTAAAAAATACTACATGAAGCGTAACAGCTAAACAGTTACAGTTGTAGTTAAACAGTAGAAAGGCAGATTTGATTTTGACTGTAAAACCAATATTAGAACAAGCTCCAAACTAATTTGCCATGTCTTATAGCAACAATTAGTGGCCTAAAGGATGTGACTTTTCATTAGGATGACTGTCACTGGTAGGAGGATCTGACAGGTGGCTGAATCATGTCCAGTGTAGTCATGCTGAACTTCTCATATACATACATCTACACGATTTATTGCTCAGTCAAATTCATCCTTTTATAATTCTGGATTGCCACATTTGCAATTATATTGCATCCGGCAGAGAGTTCTGAGATCTGTAATTAACCAAACAAGTCCACAGCAGTCACACAGCAACAGAAGTGACACTCATGTACTTAGGAGTGTAATATCAAAGCACGGCATGTGATACCCTCCTACTTGCCTATGTATTTCAGGGTATGACCGAAATGAGAGGTGTTTACTGGACAGTTTGTTCTGTGCAGCACCCTCCCAGTGTAATGATGCACAACTGATAAATGAGAGAGGGAAATAGGTGCAGTTCATACGAGCCAAACAGCGTAGAATTAAGTTGTCCTGGAATTTTACGTTCTTTGCAATATCTTCAGTGGCTGCTCGGCTAGCTGTGAGAAGAGGGTGGCTGCACAGATCCTAGGTGTGTACGTCATCTGTAGGGATGCTGGCACACCAGAAAGGTGGGGAGTTGAGTGATCCATGCACATTGTTTTTCTATGGAAAGGGCAGAAGATGTGCTTATTTATAAATCATGTTGTTACAGGGAGTGAGTGCCTCTGGTAGGGCTCAGCCTATTCAGTGGAAGTGTTTGTAAACAACGATTGCAGCGGCAGGGAATTGCCAGTGTACGGACTGGCAGTGCAGCGGCGTCGGTACGTATCCCAGCTGTAGGACCGGATTGAAGTGAGAGAGGCCTGTATCATCTCATCTGTCTTTCCCGACTGAGTCCAACTCAGAGCAATAGAGCTGTCCGTGGAGCTTTCCCCGGCCCTGGTAACAACCATCTGGAACCATCTCCATTCTCCCTACTGTCATGGAGGCCGTGAGACCACAGCCATGTGAGCCTGCAGATTCTGCTGGATTGAGGCGGTTGTGTAACCACAGCCCAGCTGACTCCACCGTTCCTCCGCGCAAAATAGTTATCGGTGCAAAGTGAGCGCCAAGCACAGCGCTGCCAGGCAGGGCAGGTGATGGGCCGTGAGGGGAAGGCCTCGGGGCAGCGGCCCCCCCGGGGCCAGGGACACAACGACGCCTCCTCCCCTTCTTCGCAGCTCCTCTGGCCGAGCGCCGCGAGGGGGCGGGGGTCACAACCTCCCCCGGAACGGGCACTTCACGCTTTGAGTCACCGCTCAGCGGGCACCGATACATATAAGATCCCTACAACGATGGGCACTCGCTCGTGCGGAAAGACGCGGGGACAGCGTGAGAGCACCGCAGTAGCTGTACAGGGCGAGGAGGGAGAGCCGGTGAGCGCCTGACAGCAGCGCGGGAAAGGGCCTTCGCGGTAGCGGGCCGAGAGGCCTCGCCAGCCGCCGCCGGAGCCGGGTGAGCGAGGGGCCGCTCTGCTCCGCAGCGCGGGGACCCGCCTGCCGAAATGCTTGGGGCGGGGGGGAAGGTCGGGCGCGAGGATGCCGTTTGGGTAAACCGATAAACCGCAGCGGCGCAGCCGGAAGTGCGGCGGGGCGGCGTGCCGCCAGGGCCGCGGCAGCCGCGCTCGCAGCCGCCGCGCCGGGCCGGGCCGGGCCGGGCCGGGCCGGGCCCGCCACCGCCGGCAGGCCCCAGCCGGGCCGGCGCTCTGTCGCCATGACAACCGAGTTGCTCGGCGGGCGGGCGGCCAGGCCGGAAGTGAGGGCAGGGGATTGGCTGCCGAGGGGCACGTGAGGCGGGCGCGGGGCGGGGCGGGGCGGCTGGGCCCGGCCCGGCCCGGGGGCGGGATGAGCGCGGCGCGGGCGCGGAGCGGAGTGCGGTTCCGCGGTCGCGGCGGGCGGTTGCTGCGCTCCCTCCCGTCGGCGGCCGGCCAGGCGGCCGAGCGTGGCGGGCTCCCCGCGGCCGAGCTGTCCTGCTCGCTGGCGCCGGGCTGTGATGTGTGTGTCCCGCTCGGCGGGAGGCGGGGAGTGCCCGGCGGAGAGGAGGGGAGTTAGTCAGCAGCGAGGAGGAGGAGGAAGGGCGGGAGGCAGAGCCATGGAGAGCAGCGCTCCGCGGCAGCGGGAGGCGCGGGCTGTCTGACCGGGGCGAAGCGCGGGGGGCACGGCCCGGCAGCCCGGGCGGCAGCGACGGGGCCGGGGATGAAGGTGCCGGGCAGCCCCCCGCGGCCAGGCGCCGGCCGGTGACGGGGCAGGGGCCGCGGGCTGGGGGCCCGGCGGGGCGGGGGGGGGGGTGGGCCGCTCGCTGCCCTCCTCGGGGCAGGCGGGAGGGAGGGGACTCCGGCCGGGGCTGCCATCGCCCGGGGCCGCGGTGACTCAGAGCCGGCGCGGCCGGGGGTGAGCCGAGGTCTGTTGTTGTGGGATTTTTTCCCCGGCAGGTTATAAATAGCCCCGCGCGGCGCCGTGTCACGGAAGGACACCCTGGCCGGGCGCGGGGAGAGGCCGCCGGCGCTCAGCCTCCCCCGGCCGGCCGCCGCCTGCCTGCCCGCCCGCGGGCCCAGCTGCTAGCGGCGGGGCCGGGCGAGCCCCCGGCGGCGGGGCCGGGCCCCGGCTTATTGTTTTTACACGCGAGAAGAAATTGATACCGGTAGCTGGAGGCGGCGGCAGCCGGTCTGCGCGAGGAGAGCAGCAGAGCGCTTCGGCTCCTTTCAGACCTCTCGGAGGAAACGGAGAAAATGAAGCCGGAACGAGGTAAACGGTTTATCGAGGTGTTTCTCTCGGGGGGGTTATTTCTAGGATTAGAAGTACCCTGGTAATTTCGTTTCGGTGTTGTCGCTCTATTTCCTTATCCCCTCCCCTGTCATTTTGGGGGATGGGGGCGAATCCAGATACTCGGGTTCAGCTCGGGAAATGCTGGTGATCCTGTGAAGGTTCCCCGCGAAGGTATGAACAGCCCCGTGTCCTGCCTGCCCCTCGGCTTTCCATTGTCTTGGTTGGATGGAAGGGAGACAAACACCGTAGCAAACTCCTTTTGCTCTGGGAATGCTGCGTTTTATGTGTCAAATCCGGCCGGCGTGTTAGCACAGAGCTGCAGTGCTGAGGCGAGGGTCGGTCAAAGGCAAATCGGGCATCGACAGACAACGCCAGCACATGTACAAAAACGTCAAAACGTAGCTGAAAAACCCCCTGAAAATAACCATAACTTCCATTTGTGGTGTTCTATAACCGAACAGTGTTTTTTGTTCCAGTTATAAACAAGATCGATCATAACAAGCATGCTGAAATACTAATTTTTCACCATCATTTGGTTACATCTTATCTGCATTACTGACATCTGGTTTTACAGAAAAATAAAGTCGACTACGTATATGTTTATAACACTTCAGCTCTTTTGCAGTATAGCTGCTGATGCCCCTAGAGTTGAAAATATGTCATGACTTCTATTTTGATCCACATGAGCAGTCATTATTGATTCCTGTTAGTTAAAGCAAGATTATTTTTTAAACAAATCTTACGAGTGCTCATCATAGAATTCTGAGTGTTAGTTAAAAAAAAAAATTCCTTGCTTAGATATTTGAATTTCTTATAGTTTTGATGATTCTGTTCTGTATCTGGCTGTTTCGGTTTTAAAAACACATTCTTTTTTGTGTTATAATCACTTTGGTGTTTTGAGAAACACTTTAATATAGCTTAGATATCTGCATATTACATACTAACACTTACATGACATACGCATCTTAATTAGGTTTGTAATGACATGTTTGCTAATAGTGACATCACATAAATGACCACTCTTAGGTGGATTTCTTGTATGTATGTGCTGTAAGGATTATATAGCGTGACGATAGCACAGATAGTACAGAAATGATAGTAAACATATATAGAAATTAATGGGTTTTAAGTACTAGGGATGTGAAATGGGCTGTTCTTTGCTTTTGTCCTTGTTTCTTAATTGCTTAAACATTCACCTGATTGTTTGCAGCAAGGCAGGTTGTTTTTAGAATCTGTTTAGATTTTAATACCAGACCCTGAAGTCTGAAAACAATTTACTGTCAAGGTGAAATAAAATTTCAAAATAGCTAGGTAAAACCCAAGTCAATATTGGCAGCTCTAAAATGTTCTGCTGTAGCAGTTCAAAACCTCTATATGACCTTTGTCTTTTTTGTAATTTTTAGGCAGAAAAAGTTAGAATGTTGGCAACATTTTTAGTTGCTGTATGATAAATGATCAGATGCCTTTTTTAACCAATCTGTTGTAGAGGGAACCAAATTTATAAAGAAATCAAGTTATTAGGTTGTTGGGATTTTTTGTTCTGTGTTTTTTTTTCTTCTAAGCTGACGGTTAATATGAGATTCCTATCCATTGTAAGATGTCTATCAAAAACTAGGTGAAACCGTTTAAAGTAGTGTCTTGAAATTTTTTTAAGATAATTAACAAAAATCTTGAAATAAGTGATGGATCTTGCCAAACATTGGAGAATGTCTCCAGCCATATCCAGTAGGTACCTCTAGCTTAATAGAGTGCTAATGTAACAGAGCAATACCATGCACAAAGGGGGTTGTGAAAGTGCTGCCTAAATGCCATATGAGGCCCACAGAGACTCTTAGGAGGCACGAATCATGCAAATGTTTACGTGTGCTGCTTTCTGCATAGCAGCTGCACTACGGGATACAAGCAGTCAAGTGTGCAGTCACCTGCTTCCAATCTTTGCAAATTAATAGCAAAGGACAGGGGAGAAGCAGACCACTCAGCTTGCCACAATCTCTGCTTTTCTAAAGACCCTCAAAATCCTGGAAGACTTGAGTGAAACATAAAGAAACAAAGACTTAAAATGTTTTGTGTTTTTTTTTCGTTCTTACGAATAATTATGTCAGGATCCATTTAGAGCAGAGAGAAGTAGTTCTTGGAGTTAGAATTAAGCTTAAAACTATACTTAATAGTGATTGTAATGCCCAGGCATATTGGGGGAAGGTATGGTTTAGCCTTTGTCATACTACCAATAAGACTCTTGTTATCACCAGCAAAAATGGGTGGTGCAGGAGAAGAAAGGGGTAATCTAAGTGTGCAACCACTTTTTTTAACAGTGGAAAATGTTATAGAGTATTTGAATTTAAGGAGGTGAGAGGGATGAACAGAAATTAAGAAGAAAGGGGAATTTGGCCTTAAGATACTTATCTCCCTTTATAATAAGGAAGGCTTGAAAATTACATACATAAACATGCAATATATGAGAGCAGTATGGAAGAGATGGAATGTGGAGTGTTGCATAGCAAATCTATGGAGCAGTTTTGCAAGTGAGGAAGAAAGATTTGAAAGTACAGGTAAAAAAAATATGGACTTATTCCTTTGCCATGCAAAGGCACAGGGCGTTCACAGGACATGTCTTATGAGCATCACTCGGGACCTTCCCATCAGGTGGGTTGTCAGTGTGGAAGGGCAGTGTTTGCTCTAAGCACGTTCACATAACTACCTCTGTACCGGGTCTAGAAAATGCAGTAACTAAAATACTGATGGCTGCTGCTTGACTTTACCTTTCTTACGCTGCCACTATTAGAGTGAAGTGTTTGAAGCATCTTAAAGTTCAGTGGTCACATTCCTTCAGCTGGGGCTTCACCAGTGCCAGTGAGAAGAATGATTTGTCTCTCTTTCTTACATACAGTGTTTTTGGAGTGACGTTTGAGTTTTGTAGGGTTTTTTTTTGTCTTTCTGCAGTAAAAGCATATCAGTTTACCCAGCTTTGATCCATGATACCATCACGATTTAGTTTCTGCAGTACAGCTGCCTAGTCAGCTGCTTCGTGTTGCATGTCTGGGCCACTGTTTCCTTTCTCAAGTACAGAGCTTTGGTCTTGCTTCTATTGAACTTCGTTCTAATGACTTCTGATTGCTTCGCCAGTTTATTGAGTTTGGAAGACAGAACCAGACTTCACAGCAGAGTGCTTGCTTGCAAATTTTTCCAGTTCAGCTTTGTTCATAAACTGTATAAACACGCTGTTTCACCATCGGAGTTAATGAAAACATTGCATAATGTCAGGGTGATAGCTTACTGCCAAACTCGGAAGGCTTGTTATGTACTCTTAGAGTACACTTGGTGCACAACTGGAAAAAATCTTGTGGTTTAGATGAATCTACAGTATAGTCATATTTTACTGTGGGAACGTTACAAGACATCCAAAGTCTTACTATAGTCTAAATAGCTCAGTTACTGCTCCTTCCTCTTTCCTCCCCCTCACTGCATGAATGATCAGTTAAAGGAGGAAGACAGGCTTGTTTGTCTCTAAATGCATGCTGGCGGTTTTTTATTACCTTATTCTAGTCTTTTCTTCCTTTTTTATTACCTTGCTTTGTTTATTTCTCTGCTGTGCGTTCTCTGTGTAGACTGTTCTGTTTTTCACTTACAAATTAAGCAAAAAGCAGTTGTCTTTTACTTTCTGAAGCATTAATTCCCTTCTTGAGATTAACCTAATTTAAAGAAATGACTTTCTGTCTACAAGAGAGGAACAATCAGTCTGAAGATTGCTTTTTCTCTTCTCCTTCCTTCTTTGCAAGTCAAACTCGGATATTTGCCTCTGGGTCTGTTTGTAGAAACTGAATTGAGGGACTTTCTTCCACCTTATTTGGTGGTTTGGTATGGAGAGAGCTAACACTGAGTTCAACAAAAGTCTGTTTACTACCTCCTGTTGGAAACATGGCTGAAGGATTTCTGGATGAATCTGCAAGGAAAGCTGAAGGAGAGATTAATGAAGACAAAAAGTGGATTGAATGCTTTTCTTCTTCAAAGTCTGATGAGGAAGGATGAGGAGGCGTGGGATTGGGGGAAGTGAGCTGAACCAGTGTGTTTAGGAGTTGTGGAGTTAATTGTTAGGAGCTCTGGATAAGGTCCTTGTTTTTAAAAACAAGACTTAGTTTTATGCCCTATACTAACCTCATGAAAAATTTTGGGGAAAAATTTTTAGCAAAGATGATGTGCTGCAGAGTATGCAGATCAGGAAGTGAAAATACCTTTTGAAAAAGGATGAGTGGTATTTTAGTGTCCTGTATTGCACTGTAATACAGACACTTTAATTTTATAAAATCTTCTCAGTCAAATGTCAGGAAGCACTTAAACTTTTCCGTGGTAGAATGATGTAGCCAGTAAACAAAGTAATAAACTGGAAATGAGGTGCTTCCTGCCTAGTGGAGCTGTCACTCCAGAAGTGTTTGGGCAATGCTTCGGGCTTGGTTGCCACAGGTAAGTGCAGGCTGGGTGCTGATGAGCTGGAGGTGACGCTGCTCCATGGCCCGGGAGGAAGCCGTGCTGACAAACACGCTCTGCCGCGCAGGGGCACGTGCAAGAAGGTGCGTGTGGCAAGGGAGGCTGGCACTGAAGGGCAGGAAAGGGTGGGGGCTGTCTGCCTTTCGTACGTGGATTACTTTGAAATAGAACCAGCTTATTCTTTAAAAGAAAGAAGACCTAAAACTGGTTAGGATAAAAAACTCAGCCCAACTGACCAAACTGGCAGGTGGTCAGGATATTACACTCAGCTTCCATTTATAAGGCATGAAGCCGTCTAGCTCTAATCTTTGGGGAGATCAGATTTGTCCTGATAACACATAATATATAGATGTAGTGGATGAGTGAGCAGGAATATAAGCCTTTTTTTTTTTTTAAATTGAGGGTGGAGTCTAGATGGTTTCAATACAGCTCTGTCCTTGCACCCAAGAAATGGGAATATGTGCTTTTTTAATATAAATTTCTGCTACAAAGATTTAACTTAAAATAGTTTTTAGCTTTTAGGTGCTAAAGTTTTTTTCTTTTTTCTTCTTCCTCAAAATAAATCTAAGTATATTAATTTGTAGAATTGGAAAATCTTAAGTTTCAGTTTGAAATACCTGCTTATGTTGAAGTTTTCCTACCTGTTCTGCAACTCGTACCTGGATGTGGACAGTCAGGCAGGTGGTCCTGTTGTAGAAGGAGCTCTGGAGTGGGAAGAGTGCTTTTATACCTGTTCAACTTGGAGAGTTCCTCACTGCCTGCCTGTTGCTCAGAGAGAACAAACCGTACTAGAAACAACTTTCCCCTTTTCTTTCTGTTTGTTTGGTGGTGTCCATACTAGCTGCCTTCAGAGGGGCTCTTGTTGCTAAAATGGATGCTGCTGGAGTGGCATTTAGGTTGATATTTTGGGTCTTGTGGGTACACCAAGCCCATAGGCTTGGGCTATTTAACTGACCCATCTGACCGTATTCTTTACTTGCTCAAGCGAGAAACTTTGACATGCCAGATCAGATCCCTGGGCTGAAGCATATTAGATTGGATTTAGTTAAGGGCAGTGTTGAAACTATTATTGGATCTGAGGTCTGCCAGCTTCCAAATGTTTTTAAAAATAAGCTAACATTTATAAATACAGATTCTCATGAGAGATGTGAGTTTGTTGCCAAATGAAATTCTGCTTATTAAAATTAGAAGTCTTCTGTGAAAACAGTAACTGACAAGAACAAACCAGCTATATGACATTTGCTGAAAGAACTTGCTCTGTCTGCTTCACTGTTTACAAAATGTTTCTTTGTTATTTTGACAAACATCTACTAATAGCAACTGTTAAATAGTGGTGAAATAGCCATAGCCTTTTATCCTGTCAGCAACAGGTTTAGGATAACAGTCTGGCAGATACTAGCTGTTCTTTTAGTCAATAAGGTCTTGCAGCTTAACTGTAAATACAGCTATAATAAGTACCTTCTCCATTCTGATATGATACTTGATAATCTATATTTTTTGTGTTTTTGAAGGTGGCTCACATCATTGTCCTTCAAGGTGGTAGTAAATTGTTCAGTCTTTGCAGGTTATTTGTATCTAATGTTTAGACAGAAGCTGGTTTAAATTGTTTTAGAAGTGCATGTGCAATTGCATGGTTACCTTTGTACTACCAGGTACAGAAACTTCATGTCTAAGTAGGCAATTAAGGATATCTATAAACCTGGGTGAATGCAAATACAGAAGAGTGCCTCTTGGACTTGGGTGGGTAGTTGGACTTTGGAAGACTTCACATTCATTACGTATTCCTTTTTCTGCTGGTCCCGTGCAGGGTGAGATGACTGTAGCTATAAGCACACTGCCAAAGCCACGTGCAGTTATTCTTGGTCTGCATGCATAGTCATACCAAGATTGGAAGAGATTTATTTTTTTTATAAAGGCTACTTGGAAACAGTATAATTGAGTTGTAACATAGTCATGAAAATTCTCCAGCTGTTTTTAACAATTCAGTGTTATTCTGACCAAATCAAACTCACTTGTATTAATACATTTTCTTCCTTATAAACGGGCCTGACTAGCTCTTTTGGCTAGTGATTGTAGCGCTACCTTTTAACATTAGCTTTGGGACCAAAACTATTAAAAGTTGCTACCTGGGACGGTATGACTGTGTTATGTTGATTCAAAATGCAAAGATGTAATAGGATATTATGAAGATGATCTCAGGGATAATTTGGATAGGAGAGCTGTGCATGAATTGATGGAGGCAGATGAACACACAGGGAAAGAAGTACGCCAAGTATGTGAGATACAACACTTTCATGTCTGTTCTGAATGTAAGAATCCTTATTACGAATAAGGGTAAACAAAATAGTCTTACTGAGAAGTGTGCTGGACAACTTCCTTTAAGAGCAGTAAGAGGAGTTCTTCAGCTCCTCCCATGCACATTTATTTTGATTTGACCACTTTTCATTTTGTGGGAAGGCATCCAATCTCTCTCTGTCCAGGTATGTAGTACCCAGTAACCATGGGGCACTTAGACTTTTCTCTTAGCAGTGATCAATGCGTTTCCCAGACGTATTGCCAAATATGACTTTTTTGTTCCTAGGGCAAAACCAAGTTGGATTTTCTTCTGAGATATAATAAAAAAAGAGAACATACTTGAAATACGAAATCTCTGGTTGCACATGAGCTATGTCATCTGTTTTACATTGTGTATCCTGTGAAGTTAGTGATTTTTTTCCATTAAGATCCCTGGGAACCAAGTTGGTAAGTAAGTCCATTTTGGATTGTGAACTTCTTTAGTGAGGCTACAAGCAGGTGACTGCTTGTGCTCATTTAACCTCTTAATGATGCTGTGCATGCAGGGATTCCTTTTACCCACTGAGGAGCCTTCAGGATTTCTAGGGCATGTTTCACACTTCTCTGTGCTGCAATAAATTAAGATTCTTTCTTAGGGTGCTGTGCAAGTATCATCTTGTTGTTTGGTGTAATGGGGGAGGGAAGGGCTGAGAGAACTTCAGTGGAGTTGAGGATGATGAGTGTAAGCCCATATCCTCAGCACGGTCAGTACCACAGTGGGGGGTGGTGGTGGTGGCTTCTTCTGAGGGGAAGGAGGAGAGGTGCAGGAAGAGCTGCTGTGGTCTGCACGCTCTTATTTTCAGAGTGATGGGAAGCCCTTCTCCCCTGCCAGGTATTGTTCTCCTTGGTTCCCTGCCAGGGCACTAGCCCAACAAAGTAAGCGAAACAAACCATGCCTCAAACTCACACTTTCAGGCAGAAAGTGTCTGCTTTGTCTACAGACTTGGAGGGGCAGAGAGGGTGGTTAAGAGTAATATCTGAGTAAATGTCTGTGATGACTACTTGCTGAAGGCATAACTTTTCTGTTAGCAGAGAGTAAATTTTTGACATGTTAACGTTGATGCTTTTTTCTGTAAAGTCACAAGTATGAGTGCATCTTGTTTGCATGTTAGATCTGAATATTTACAACAGCCCCAGTAAGACATCTTATTTACTCGCTCTTTTTTGTTACAACCTTTAGTAGGGCGTTTCATTCTAATGAAGTAGTTCGACTTGGGAGTAGGGGGGAAGAGAATGGATGCATCAAGAGGAGAAGAGCTTTAGTAAATATTCCAGTCATGGAGTAAAAGAGGAGGAGTTTCCTACCAGTAGGAACTGAACAGGAACAAAATTGTCAAGAATCACTGTGGTCTGGGAATGCATGGTTAGGTCAAAGGGATTGATATCAATATTCATGCTGCTCAAAGGTAAATCCTTTTTTCTCTGCTGTATAATTCTTTAAAATGAGTCTTCAAGTGTATTTCCTGTGCAAGATATCCCACTTCAGATGCCTTTTAATGAAAAGTATGGCTTTGTTTTGCTTTATTTTGAGGGGGAAAGAACTTCTTCCTTTTGAAGCCTGTGCTATTGGAATGGCCAAAGAAGTTTTGTTTACTGTAGAGAAGCTATGAGAAACAAAGTATCTGGAGGACTGGAATTGGAGGAGAAGGCTGGGTAGAGATTGCTACCATAACCGCACTAGTAGCAGTACTCACACTGGAACTGATTACATCACCCTAGTGCAAGCAAGGTGTGGAGGACCCCTTTTGGAAGTGTGCATGCTGTTAACAAGTGAATGAGTAAAACCAAGTAGCCAGTTTATGAAGCTGAAACAGAAAGAATAGTCAATAATACTAGAAAACTTTTGAGGGTAATGATCAGGAGATCAGTGTAAAGCTGCTAGAATACACATTTGCCTCATCTTACATTGAACGATTAAGTTCACTAAGATTGGCATAACTGGCTATTCTACTGTCTTTGGATATTTCCTATGGATAGTCTTGCTGAATTAGCGAGTTTCTGTGAGAAAGTATTTTGGATCCTCTAGAGATAAAAGGTTAAGTGATGATGCTTGATGTGTGTTGTGTGTTCTTTCATCCTGTCTTCTTGTTGAGAATATATAATGGCCTATCATAAATGTTTTAGGACACTTTTTGTAAGCTGGCTGTATTCGTCCTCACTTAAGCTTCTAGTGTGAAATTTTGAGCAGCTTTATGGTAGGCACTGTTTTTTTTTGTTTGTTTGTTTTGGTTTGTTTTTTTTAGAAAAATCATAGTGGAACTGTTAGCATCTGATGCTTTCAACTTTTCCAGGAGTGCTATAGATGATATGTGGTCTTTCTCACTCAAGAAATTTGAGTTTAAACATCAGAAAAAGGAAAACTATACATAAATTAAGACTGTGAATGGTATATCTTATCAGCTTTTTAACGTGCATTGCAAATGTTAAGATCTGACTTCAGCTTTGCTTTGAGGAATTGAGCATCTGAGAGGGGAGAAGGGGAATAGGGTTGTCTATATGAGAGTGCTTAGTGGGTTTATATTCTGCAAATTAACACCTCAGTCTAAAGTGATTATTTCAAGCAAGGGATGTTGGTAGAAGTGTGCTTTTGTTCTTAGCTTGTCTCTACAACTAGGCTGTGTAAACATAAGGTGCCATAAAGTCACTTATGCTTCACTCCT
The DNA here is from genome assembly GCF_009769465.1 of Tauraco erythrolophus. Taxonomy (NCBI): domain Eukaryota; kingdom Metazoa; phylum Chordata; class Aves; order Musophagiformes; family Musophagidae; genus Tauraco; species Tauraco erythrolophus. Next base: position 13,986,909 of record NC_141478.1, on the reverse strand, counting down.
TAGGGGTCACGTGCATACTTTGCTTTTCCTGCACAAGGCAGGGCTGGAATCTGAACTAGAGTACTTTTCTGAACTAGCTCATTACTAGACATCCTGTGCTTTGGCACAGCCCTCCAAAGGCTGAAGTTGGCCTTTTTTTGTAACATAGGGATGGTGCCAATTATGTCTACTGGCAAGTGCCTCTGAATTGATGCGTAGTTGACTTGATACTGAGATGAACCATGCTTGGCTGTGATTTCCTGTGATTTTGTGAATGTGTAAGACTGCTTATTCCTAAAGTTTGAATTGGGATAAAATCCATTCGTATTGAGACTTCTTTTTTTTTTATTATTTTTATACCTGTTATGCTGTTTGTGGTAGAAGGTGGGTTAAAATGCAGTCTGTTTATCATTTGTCTTGCTTATTACTCGTCATTTTGCACAGTATTAAAGCTGCAAGGGTATTAATAGTATTTTAAGTGCAGCTACCGTATGATGATGGAATATGCAGCTTAGGATAAAGTCCTATGTATATCTCTGTGCTATGTCCTATATCTCTATGTGCTACGGTATTCTCTTATGTGCAGTCACACTAGCAATGTCCTGTTATCGTGTGTCTTGTGCCTCTGCTGGAATTTGTCAAAGATAAATAAGTAGCATGCTCCAAGGTTGGTTTTTTTTGGGTGGAATGTCTAATAATGCATTTTCTAAATGTAGCATTTTATTAGGCCAGATGCATAATTTTCCAGGGTGTTCTTCCACAAACAGGCGCAGAGTTCAGCTCTGCATACTTATGGCTGGCTTAGGACTGTAAGCTTAAAAACTGGAGTGTCAACATGCTGTCCTACTTTTACTGTATTTGAAGAATATCAGGTGTGAAAAGGATCTTTGTGGTTGCACTCCAGCAGCTCAGTGTGGGGAGACTGTTCAGGAGCATTATGGTGGGTAGGTATGTCTGTCATCTAGAAGCAGCTGCTCCTTGCTAAGACATTGTTAGTTGGTTAGCCTGCAGAAACAACTGGTGGCTCCTGAATACTGTTCCAGCCAGCCCCTGTGGGAATTGTTGCCTCTTGTTGGCAAAACGTTTAAACATACTGTGTTTACCAATGTGATAAATATTCCTCTTACCCCTTCCATAGATATTGGATGACTGTTTCATGGAAAGTCATCTGAGGATTTTTTTCAAAGGCTAGGTGGTTGCTTGATTAAGAAAACTTGAAATTGCTTTTTTGGACAACTAGGTAAGCTATGGTGTTTTTGTAGAAGTAAATGTTCCATGAAAGAAAAATACTTGGAAAGCAAACTGAGATAAAATATACAGGAAGCTTGAATGTCAGTGACTAATGAAATGGTATGTTTTGCATATGACTTTCTGTAAGGCACTATCTATATCTGCAATCTTTACATGGACCAACTACTAAAAGGTATCTGACCTTCCTTGGATAAAATGTCTACTTAAAAGTCTTGTCTAGGCTATATTTTCTCCCAGTCACAGCTAAATGGTGCTGCTATATAAAATGTGAGGGGGGGAAAGTCTTTGTTCTGTGAAGGAAGTGGCATGTTTTCCATGGTCTTGAATGGATTAGTGAGTGCTACTGGGTTTTGAATCTGGTTCTGAAGTCTCGTTTGATCTGGACTTCAGTTTCATGGCATCTAATTACAGAACAAGAGTTTTAGTGTTGTTTTGTGACGTGGTTAGGATAAGAGTAAGATTTTTTTGTGCGTGTGTTGATTATGTTAATATGGTGAATGTCATCTGTCTTTAGTTCTTGTAAATAGGTAAGGACCAGAATAAATTGTTTAATGTGGACAACATGTTGTTTAGACTGCACCTAGAATAGTACGTGCAGTTTTGCGACTACTCTCTTGAAAAAAACTTAACAAATTATCCCCCAAAAGTGCCGCCTAAAAAGTGGAGGAGGTCTTAAAAAATACCGAAACTGGGAGCTCGCCGGGTGGGTTTGAGAGCTCCAGTAACGCGAGGGGAGCTGGTGCCGGGATTTTCCTCCCGGCTGTGTACGCTGGCAGCGTTAGAGGGACGCGGCAGCTGAGCCGCTTCCGAGTGGACTGAGCGGAGCCGTGGAAAAAGTGCTGTGGGAAGTTGGGCTGTGCTGGCTGCGGGGAGGACGGGCTGCCGTCTTTTTCCACTCCAGATGTAAATATTCATCATCTCCCATACGCTGCTGCTCGGGGCTGCCTCTTCAAAGCTGGTGCTGTGTGTGAACATTAAACGCGTGGTGCCAGCGTCCGGATACTTGGAAGCGGTTCTGAACTTGAGTTGTTTGCTGGTGCAGGTGGCACGATGCCAGCATGCCCTGCTCGCAGCCCGTCTCCTCCTCCTCCTCCCCCCGCGGGCTCCGCCGGCCGTGCCCTGCTGCGGCTGGGGCAGAGTCGGGGCTGTAAAATCCCCCTGCGAGAGGGAGCTGGGACCGGGTGCCGGTGTTGGGGTGCCGGCGGCTCCTGCCGCCTCAGCGTTTACCCCGCGGCCCGCCGGGCGGCGGCGTTCCCCGGCGCCGCCCGCCCCACGCGTGCCGGCAGCTCCGCGGCAGCCGCCTCGCTGGGCGGGGGCACGCGTGGCAGTAACGCTGTTCGTTAGCAGCACCGCGCCAGCACCGCCTGCGGTGGCTGCTGCTGCCGCCACCGGTGTTTTTCTGCCCCCGCCGTCGCCGCTCACCTGCCCCGGCGGGGCCGGCCGAGGGCGGGGGCGGGCCGGGCGGAGGCCGGGCCGGGCCGTTCGGCGGCGCCGAGGAGGCCGGCGCTCGCCCGGCGGGGCCAATCGGCGCCGGGCGCTGTTGCTATGCGCGCCCCTACTCTGCCTCTTCGTGGGCGACGCCGCGGGCACCCCCCGCGCCGGCGGGGCTCGCTGCGGGAGCGCCGCGCCGCGCGGAGAAGGTGTGTACCGGCGGGGAACCGGGCCCCCCGCTGCCGCCGCTGCCCCCGGCTCGGTGGGCGGCCCGGGCCGCGGCCCCCGCTCCCCCACACGCAGGGCGTCCTTGGAGTACGTGGCTGTTGTTGAAACAGGCGGTTCGGGGGCGAGGGGGCGCCGGGAGGAGCGGCGGCGGGGAGCCTCGAAGGCCGGTAGCACCGGGCCGGACAGTCTTCCCGGGCTTGAAACAAGTTCAAGCGGTGTAACTGTAAGAGTAACCTGCAATCTTTGTTGGCCTTTTTCTGCGAAAGGTGATTTAAAATCCGTCTGTACCAAAGTTTGCCTCTGCGGTTGAGCCGAAGAAGTGTGCTGTGCTTAGTCTGTAAATAGTTCCTTTGAAAAGCAAACAGTTTCATGTTCTTCCTCTCTTTCTGTGTACCGAGCCTATCAAAGGCTGGATTTTTTGTGAGGTCTTTTTTTCAACCTTCCTTTAAAGGCAAGTAATAGCCTAAAAATTAACTCTGTTAATTCATCACATTGTTAGGCCAAGATTATTAAATGGCCTGGAACAGGAAGGAGATATTTTTAAGCCTTAAAAGTGAGGCTTCTAGTTAGATGTCAAATCTGCTAACAGTTGTAGTTAGTGTAGCCATATGTAACTGCTTGACTCTTCATTGTTATGGAGAAAAAAAACCTCTCCCCTCTCCCAAAAACACCCTGAAGCTTAACTGAGTTTCTTCTGTGCCTTGTTATGTAGGTCAAGTTTCTCTTTTTTTTTTTCCCCTCGCCAGCGGGAGGAAACTATTACAGTATTTTGATTTCTGCTAGAAACAATGCATGAAAGCATTATCTGCCCTTTGCCACTACCTGTTTGTTTTGGGGCAAATGAAACTGAAGCAAATATGTCAGCTTTGGGGGCAGCTGAAAACAAGTATTTTTAATTAGCAGCTTCCTAGTTGTTCAACTATATGCTATGTTTGAAGCTAATTAAATAACATGCTGAACTCAGTGCTGAATTGAGGATTATCCATTTGTTTTTATGCAAACCTGTTCTCTAAAAATGCGACTGTTGTTCTGACCAAGTACTTGTATATATTTTCATCCTGAGTTTAGTGCTTGTTGATATTCCTTTGAAAGATACTGGAGCTCTAGCTCCAGTCACTAGTCAGTGAGCCTACTGACATTAGATGTTCACCTCCTAATACAGGAGGAGGAACAATTCCACTAGTGTGCTCTTGTGGTTTGTGTGGGAATGTTGTTTTTGAATCGCTGAAGCATTGCTTTATAAAGTAGTAAGGAATTTTTGGGAGGACAAAATGAAATTTCATAATTGCATATATTAAATTTTAAATGTGTTCATTTAATGTCTGCCATTTTGCTATGGAGAAAATTACCATATGTTAGGAGAGAGGGAGGCAAACTAGATTATTGGCTGAAATTCTGTTAAGCCTTTAAATTTTGACCCTATGTAACATTTTATTCTTTGAGTACCAGAAGACTTTTAAAGCTTAATAACATGACTTACAATGTGGAAACTTGTAAATAGCTGAATTGTGCTGTATGACAGTTCAATTCTAAAACTATAAAAAAATGTTCTTTTGTTTTATGCCTTCAAAATTCTGTAGTAGGCTCTGGTGTCCATTTTAAAATGACCAGCCTTTTACACAGCTTGAGAGTTGTAACATCCTCATTTATCCTCCCAAATAAAGTTTAAAAACAGTTTTATGGGCCTGGCCATTCTCCCGGAAATTTTTAAATGGCAAGCATATATTGTGTCTTTTGTAACTTTTTTACTTTTGCAGGTTACTGTTTAACTGCTTAAGGGCAGGCCTTGTAGGTGAAGGTTAATAGCACTGGAAAAATTACCGGAGGAGTTTCATGCTGCTCCACCATCATCAATTTCATCTCTGTTCTTTCGGAGCTCCTTGTGTTTCTGATAAAGTACAGTGTCTGCCTTTGGTCTGCTAGTACTGAAACAAAGCCACTGAAGCTGGAGGTGGCCTCACTAGCTAGGAGGAGGATTTTGGGTGGGCAAGCATGTTCTGACAAGTTCCACAAGATAAATTACCCACCGCTTAGATGACAATGAGCAGGTTGTAACATCAAAGTTTTGAGAGTTGAAGTAGGAAGGCACAAAAAGAAGAAGAATACAGAAAGAAACTGCAATAGAAGAGATCAGACGTCATGAAAATAGCTTGCTTTGGGCTTTTTGGCTTGTCTTTTTCTTTATTTCAGATAAAATAATGGGATTCTTAATCTACATTCCTCACCTGATGACACTTCCTAACAAGTCCTATGCTTTTTCCTGTGTGCTTTTTAAAAAATACTCTGATAGCTAGTTCTGTTCTAGCAGCAGTGCTGCAGAAGTTTCCAGCTTGTAGGTGTGATTTCCAACTGACATGATGATGTAAAAAAGTTACAAGAGTATCAGCTCCTACTTAACCTGCATACTATATATCTCATGTTTAATGTGTTGTCCATTAAAATAAAATTATTAAATTCTTGAGTGTTTCTATCTCTTCTCCTTGTGAATGTTCTTTAAAAGCTTTATTATTAACAGTGCATTTGCACTGTTTCGTTTGTTTCTTATTTTCTTGTTTTTCAGTGATTCTGGAGAAATAATAAAAAAGGCAGCTCAGCGGCATTAGTAGGTGCCTCACATGTAGGTAGAAAAAGTGCTTAACAGTTCTTCCTCAGAGTGACTGTATTCATCTTGGGCTTAGATATGGTGTTCGCATAGTTTTTTGGAGTTGAACGAAGTCTCTGGAGTTGACATGGTTTGATAGTCAGAAAGCTGCCCTGGGTGTGATTCTCCAAGCCTTCACATGTGAGGTTGAATATCTGTAACGAAGACTTTTCCTGAACATGCTGAAAGAAAAACTTTTTCAGACACTTCTAGGCTGTTTAGTTGCATTGTTCTCGTTGGAAACAGAAGTTCCAGGGTTCTTGGTTTTTATACAGTATCACGTGGGGGTCTAAACCATTGCATTGTATTAGATCTATCTTATGCTCATATTGTTGCATCTATCAAATCTCTCATCTTCGTAGAATCTGAGAAGGCATCTTAGCCAGTGCTGTCTCTGCACCTGGTCTTGCCACATTGAGACTGCTAGTGCAGATAACGTGTGCTGGTCTGCTTATCTGAATAAAAGACTAGCCTGGAAAATACTATCTTATTATTTGGATGTGTGAATTAGTCTTCTGATGCTCTGCAACTCTCTTTCCATATTCCCACGTAAATACTTTTCAGACTTTTCTTCCACTTTATAATTTCAGGGGATCTGAGCTTTACTGGCTATGCCTGTGAACAGAATGCTCTTAGCATATGTGATGCAGTGTTTCCTTGTTAAGTGACTGGAACAAGGACTTCCTGTTGAAGGCCTCTTATTTGTGCCTAATGCTACTGATTTTTTTTTTTTTGACGTAGTTTTAGGAACAGTAAAAGAAACAGTCATGTTGTTCCCTTTTTGTCATTGTAGAGCCTCCCACTTTCTTCTGAAAGCATGATGAGTGAGGAGCAACAAGACTGGCCTGCCCTCCTAGGACTAGATTCAGAAAGAGTCAGTACTTTGTTTTAGGTCATAGAGATTTGAATTAAGATAGTGAAGTCAAGGTAAAATATTTTCAATTCCAAAATTGGAAATGTGAGAACTGAGTTTTTATTTTCTTAATGCATACAGCTAGTAGATGAATATCCTCTGAGAGACTCTGAAATATAAAAGGCAGTATTTCCTTGCTAGTAACACGTAGTCGAGCCTATGCTGTTCATACTCTGAAATAAAATTACAAAACTGTTTTCTGCTACAGTATTGAGAAGATGAGATTTAGAAGATTGAGGGATGCTGTGGAACTTTGGAATATAGCATATGGTGGAGTATGCTTATAGGAGAGATACAGCCTGTCTTGCAGTTCAGCCAGATCATCTACTGTCTGATGAAATTCTTTTCAAATTGATGTCTCTAACAATAAAGCTGCTGCCTCCAGACCTTGGTGTCTGCATAAATATATGCCTTTCCCTTGGTGAGAAAGGAGAGTTTAGGTAATGGTGGTCGTCCTACCTGAAAGATGACTGAGCCCTCAGATTAATTTCTTCATTAATTAGGAGCTTTACAAAAGGGATGAAGGTGGGGAGTTGGATTCTGCAAACTTAAATAGCAAGCACCAGCGCTAACAAGCAAGACTGTTGTTAAATAGTTAATAACAGATGGCTGAACTTCTGATGCAAACGATCAGACAGAACAAGAGAAGTTCTCTGCATCCTGACCCAGGGACTCCTCACTGCTGCCGTGGCAACTAACACTTTTTTCTCTCCAGTTTTAGCAAAGTTTATGGAACTGAAGATGACTCGTTGGTTTTGTGACTTTAAAATAAATTTTAAAAGGCAAAACAGACTAGCTGGGGGAGGAGAAAGCATAAACTAAGAGAATGTGGATATGAATTCCTAGAGGCCTTGGGTAGTTTAGTTCCTATAAGATCTTTCTAAAAGATGTCTGAAGGACTGTATACTTTAAAATGCCTGGCAGTTAAAGCATTAGTTTAAATACAAAAGTTTGTAAGCTGAGCAGACCTATCCGAATTCTTTTCATTTAACTTAACGTGAAAATTACCTACTGTAACTAGAATAGCATTGCAAGGGGGAAAGGGAGAAGGAGGTAGGAAGCTCTATGTATTTGGCCTGGGCATGGTACAGAGGAGCAAGGAAGAACCTGTAGCTTTGGGGTGGATGTGGCCTTTCATCTGACTTGCACTTGCAGCCAGGTGTTTGTCTCCGCTTGGAGTAGGAGGATGTTGCTGTAGGACAATGGAGGTCTCTAGTGGGGTCCACAGAAGGGGTTGAAGCTGTCTGTCACTGGACAGGGTAGGACCTTCTTGCCCCTTTGGTTCAATTGTTAAAGACTGGGAGAGCGTTCTGGAGAATTATCTCTACAGCCCTACTTTGTGCTCTTTTTGCTAAGGCGCTTGCCTTCGGCTGCTGTAAGCAGGATGCTAGAAGGGCTCCGAGTGCTCTCTTTCTTATCTGCTGTAGCAAAGTTACTCTATAGTTCCTGTACCTACTGTAATTAAATTCAAAATAGAAGCCTCCAAATCTCTTTTTAGGGTAGGATGCTTGAAGGAGTGTTGTTATAGACTAGACTTCATGGCACTGAAACTCCTGGAGAGAAGTGCTTCTGGGGCAGATTTTCACCTGGTCCCCTGCGAAAGCTGTCAAGACCTGTTTGTATTACTGAACGTGGGTTGCTTCTCATAATGCACAACCAACCCGTTGTAAGTCTGTCGTATCGGTACTGTTAAGAACACGTAGTTTCTTCAGCTCTTGCTGTTTTTGTGAGGTGCATCTATGCCTGTGGGTCTTACACTGTGACAGGGGCTTCTTTACGGAATGAAGGAAGTCCTTTGTGTAGACGTGTGCCAAGACACTATATTGTCAAGCTGTGTTTCCAGAGTGTATCATATGGCTGTTTGATTGTGTAGATGGATCAAGGAATTCTTCGGTCTCCAGGTGTATAACTCATAACTCAGTCATAATACTACTTCTAAAGGCAAGGGAAGCAAATTCCTGGAGTTCTTACCTGAAGATTTTTTTTATCTGTGATACAAACTGAGGCATGTTCAGGCTTTCACGTTTTGTTGGGTGTTACACAAGCGTCGAACAAAGGACCATCCTCACCTCAGACCTTATGCAGGTATCAAAGACGAAATCGATGACTTCAACAGAGGGCTGTAAGGAAACGGATAATACTGATCAGACAGATAATCTTGTGCTCCCAGCTACAGGCCAACAAGCCTTTGTCACTGTAACAGAGAAGCTGGAAAGCAGAGTCATTTTGCATCAAGTATGTTCTTCTGGACTGTAGGACAACCCAGGGCAGAGGAAGTACAAGTGGTTAAAGTAATCAGAGGCTAATTGGAGGTTTACTACAATAGTGAGTGGGAGACAACAGGAATGGTAGTAAGCTGTGGAATATCTTGAAAATAAAAAAAAGTTGTTTGCTTGTTATGAAAGGTGATGTTTTGAGAGGAAAAAAAGACAACAGGAAAATATGATTTCTTCTTAGACATGACCAGATGTACCTTCCTTGTAAAGCTGGATGCTGGTGAGGCATAATCTTTTCTATGTCTTTTTCACGCTCATTTTTGGTGATGAATTCCATGAGAAATCTTGCAGGCACCACTGGCACTTCCCCCAGCAGGCAGATAAGGCGCTGCCATCTGCTTGCTGAAGCCCAGGTGGTATTCACGTGGGCTGTGCCCGGTCCAGAGGTCCCCACTGGCAGGGCGTGTTTCCAGCTTCATCACAGCTTGGACTATGAAGAATTTATCTCTGAGGAAAAATCTTAGTATTTCAGACTGTTTTTTTCCATAGTCGAGAGTAAAAGCAACTCGCACTGAAAGCAGTTCTCTAAATGCTGTTTCCTAGGGACCCAGCCCAGCAGTAAGGGTACAGTGAACCCAATTTGCACATTTTTCTGGGGATAAAGAGGACGGGTTGCTTGTTGTCTAGATTCCCATGCCAGATTCTGGTCCTTTCCAGATCAGCCACTAATTCAGATGGTAAGAATAAAATGTTCTGTGCTAAAAATCTTTCAGATATATTTTTATTAGTTCTTAAAAATAAATGATTGCAAACCCCAGCCATTTACAGTAATAGCCAATGTAGTTATACGTAAACTTAAAAATCTTTTTGACTATACTCTTCTATGCTTCTTTGTTGTCTCTTAAAAGATCCTCTTCCTCCAACAAAATTATGCTTTGATGTCAGTTGTTAGTAATGAAATTTGTTTTCTCTATTGATTTTTAACAGAAAATCTCTGTATAATCTTTTTAGTAACGGAAAGGGTTGACAAAACAAGTATGTCTATCAGGCACTTGGATTCTGTAATGTTTGTGGGTTGTTTTTTTTGTGTTTTTTTTTTTCCTCCTAATGCTCAACTTGAGCATTCACAATAATTTATTAAATCTGTTAAACTTGACAAGTGAGTGAATCCTTAATGTTACCTGAACTAAGCTAGTAGCTGATGTGTAGCAGGTAATAACTTTTTTGCATTTCTGAGCTGAAGACGACTTGGAGAAATTTTCCTTAAAAGAAAGTAATTTTGACATCCTCAGATTTAAGTTTAATTCATTATTTACTTTGGACAATAGTACATTTTCTGCTGGTCTCAAATTCAATGTTTTTTCCCCGCTGTGTACTTTTGATTATATATTTGCAAGTTATCAAAGAGGAACTAAAGTTTGGTTTTATTTGTTTATCTGTCAGTTGCTTTTGCACAGGGTGCAAAAGAGGCTGTGGAGGCCATTGAGCTTTGACTGGATAAAAACTGTTGTTCTTCATGTGCTCCTGGTGTACACTATTTTTAGTGTAGTGTTTTGGTATTCCTAATGATTTATTGCTCTGGCTCTTGACTTGCAGGTCACCTGATTTTAGAGCATGCAAACGTAGAGATTGGACCCTTTACTATTCTATAAACTGTTAGTTTATCTAGAGCAGCAGGATGCTGCTGGTGAGATTGGGTTGGAAGTGGTCATGGAGGGGTGAACCCTGTCCCTTCGCTTCTCTGGAAAGTATGTTCTAAGAATACACAGTACAGGGTGTTACAAAACACACGTGCAACCAATAAACTTGGAGCGGAGGCCAGGGATGATGGGTTACTCGAGGTCAGCGTTGAGCAGGGAGACGTTTGCCTGCCTGGCCCTCACCGTGCCTGTCTTCACTCTGTGCCAGCAATGGCACAGTCATCCATGAACTCACTTTTTCCCTTGAGAAGGGAGAATTGTTTTCAACAGATAAGTTATGAATACACTATTATTCTTGCTCTAGTAGTGTTAATTTTAGCACTTTGGACGAGTGTCTTGCATCTAGGATTGTCATAAACTTGTTTTGTTCCATGAGCTGCCTAGTGGTTGGATGTTTCTGGTAGCCTTCAAAGCTGCAACGCAAGCCTGGCAGGATGGTTGAATGAAGGGGAGAGGCAAAGCAGATGCTTAAGTTTTGTAAGCAAACAAGTATGTTATTTGAAATTTCAGTGTTCAAGTGGGCCCAGTTTTTTAAAAGGTACTTTGCAAGATGTACGTGTGGAGGGAAAACCTAACAAGGTCTGAATACTCCAGAGTTTCATTAGTCTGGTTTATTTTCTTTTAAATCTTTGTGTAAATCAGAACTATAACAAGATAAATGTCACTCAGCTAGATCCTGATGATTCTTCAAATTGCCTGAAAACAAAGGAACAAAACCTGCATCCATCAAGCTGTTCAGTACTTGCACAGATGGAATAGGTCTAGACACGCAAAATGACTATTCTGATGGTTTAGGTTGAGCTGGAAGTTCATTACTGCCCAGGCAGTTGCAGATTTTTAATTCCTGGCCCATGAGGTCTTTTCAGCCTCATGGAAAACTGCACAGTCATCTTCTCTAGAATTTAAAAATAAAGCAAATTAACTTTCACCTATCTGGATCTTGGGTTAACTGAAATAGGATATCACCTGACCTGGGTAACAGTGCTGGCATTCTCAGGGCTCTCTTCTCATTCATAACACTATAGTTTTTATAGATTCCTCTAAGAAAACAGAATGTTTGAAATGGAGTGTTGTGTGCCCTTGAGGGGGAAGTGTTTTTTGAGTGGGTGCAGGGCTTATAGCTGTGCTGGTGAGTTGCTGATTAGCACCTCTTTTGCACTTGTACCAAATTTATAATGCTGGTAATGAAAGCAAGACTTTTTGAAAACGTGACACATCTAGATGATGATCAAAATTCTTATCCCTGAAGAAATGACATACTAATCCTGCATGTGGGAGGCCTCAGTTAGTTGTTTTTTTTAATAGTCTTTTAATAGAGTAGACTAGTTTCACCAAAAAGTGGACTAGGTCATAGATTTCCCCCCCGCCCCCCCCAAAGCATCTAGACTTCTGCCCACAGGCTTCTCCGGCTTACTGTTGTTTTGGGTATTTTTTGTTACCACAGTAAAACTGAGAAATTGCAATATTTATTAAAAATATATACTGATAGGTAGCTTTGAGGAGATCTTCAAGATACAAGAGGTTCCTCAGTAGTCTTTACAACAGTCATCTTGTATCTTTCTGTACATTGAAAAATGATACTTTTCAAGAGATTAAAAGCAGGAAGGAATTACTAGGGATGTCTGATTTGTGCAAGTTTAGCTTATTGAAGTCAGTATTTCCTGACTTAAGAGTCTGAAGATCATGGTTATCAAAAAGTATCTGTTTGGCTTGTTGGCACCAGACCATCGTGTGAAGATGAGAGTATTTGGCTACTGGTTGTTGAAAGTTTTCAGACAGTGGAAGGCTGAGTGCTTTAGTACTTACAACTTCATCTGCTTTGACTTGCTTTGTTGAAGGCTGAGTGCTTGCTGAAGGGTTTCCACAATGTGTAATCCCACAAGTCAACGTGGTACTTTTTTAAGGGGTTTCCCTGATTTCAGTGGCTGCAGCATCCCTGCTGATTCCACCCAAAAATGAATCAGTGCTTTCACATTGCACTTTTCAAATTCATTCTGGTTTATTTTCAAGAGGTCTGACTGTGATCTGAAGCAAACAACACATGATTTACCTGTTCTTTTTCTTGCAATGATCTTAGGGAAGAAGAATACCAGTTCGTGCCTGGTGATTATAAACTCAAGTGGAATCTGTGCTCACACAGAGCATAGCTGCCCTTCACTGGCAGGAGTTTCATGTGCTCCCATTACAGTTTTGTTCAGGTCCTTAACGACTCTTCCAAATCCTTCACTCAAAATCTTTTCAAGAGCTGAAGGCCACTTTATGTTCCTCCTCATAAAAGAAGTGTTATTTTATCAGTATTAACAGGAAAATAAGCACAAGAACACTTGAAAGTATATCGTCAAAGTTTCTAAGCACAATAAATATTCAAGGTGATGACATAAAGCACGAAATACCCCAAAGAGATTAATTTTTAGTGGTAGTGGGAAAATTTTAAAAAACAGCAGTTTTTGGCAAGTGTAACCTTACATCCCTATGAGTGCTATTCCCAAAGATACTTGTGTGTATTGTGCAGATGATAAGCTACAGAGGAATAAACCATGTAACACTTTTAACAAAAATTTGGTCAGCACAAAATACAAACATGTCGTGTTTTAAGTAGAGGGCTGTGCTCTCTGACAGCTCTCATAAGCATTGAAGTACCTACTGTAGGATTTTTAAACAGTCCCATGTTGTTTTCCAGTAACATCTGAGAGTGATTTATTATCACAAATTACTGCTTTCCATCTTTAAACCAATCTCTGTATAAAATATTACAGAAGTCTGCAAATAGTTGAATCTTTGTCAAGATGGATTGTTAAATTAAAGAGGAAACTTATGTCTGTCGTCTGGAATTGTATTGTGTTTAAGGCCCCAAATAAAATTTCTCGCATGCATTTTTTAATTTATGTATTATAAAAATGCTGTCACAGCTGGGGTTTAATGCAGACCTGCATTAATTAACCTGTTTAATAGGAGATATGTCTTGGCTTCCAAATGGAGTTAGACCTCCCAGCACTCAATTGCTGCAACTGTTGTATGGATGATGTGCCTTCAGAAAGAGATGAGGCTTAGCCAAATACACGTGCTTTTTCGTTGTTAATTCATGTTGGGTTTCCTTTGGAAAGAAAGCAACAGCTATGGAGCCACTGCAGTATGATATTTACAGCTAACATCAAGTTGAGTGAAGGCCTTCAGCCTGTATGTCTTCAGCCACATAGCTGCTGCTAAGCTGGTTCTTGAATTAGTGAGTAATGATAGTGAAGATGGTCATCATCTGTCACCATCCTCCTCTCCAATCTCAGTTCCTTTGACTGGGGAAGCCTTGATGAAAGAGTCGTGATCATCTTCATCAGTGAAGGAAGTGTGAAAAAATAAATTAATATTGTAAAAATCCCTTGTTAGAAAAAACATGTATTTTAATATAAAAGCACTTAATTATTCTTCCAGAAAACACCTTAGGAAGAAATTTTCACATATTCAGTAATCTTAAGTGCGCTCTGTTTTCTGTTCTAGGCTGACACACGGCTCCTTCAGCTCCCCAAACCCAGCATGCTGGATGTGGTTTCACATTGTGGCGGCAGTGACTGTGAAGCTAGCTTAGGTCTGGTGTCCACATTGCCCTTGCTTCCTCCTCTGAACTAGGGTGGGATTTAAAACAGGAGCATTTCAGTAATTTGTTTTCAATATAATTTTGCAAGACTTACACCAGTATAGTTAAGAGAGCGGTGAATCACAGTATTGATGGTGATAGCGAAGGCAAGATATAAACCCTTTATTCCCTTCCAATTACAGCTGAGTGTCTATTCTATACTTAGTGCCATATACTTATTCTAAAAGAGATGTTTTCTCCTAATTGTTTTCTTTTATGAACTAACAGAAATATACCTAAAAAAATAGTTTTGAGTTTTTTGTGTAGTCATATCTAACAAAATCACATCTAGGAAACTGTAATGTAAAGGAAAACACGGGTTGGTGTGTGCTTACTTGAGGGCATTAGCTGAGACAAGTCCTCTTTGCTCCTCTGTCCGGTTGTAGCACGTCAGAACAAGTAGTATCTTTTGTAACCCGTTCTGTAGACTAGTAAGTTTAGGGATCAGCAAAAAGCGCATGTTCTGTTCCTCCTTTGTTTAAAACAGTAAACACAGTAGCACTGAAAATGTTACACTGACATTTCAGCACCTCTTCACTCATGTCAGGATACAGTGGATATTTTGGAATATATGAGCTGTCTTGAAACGTTGAAACGAGCCTCAAACTTCACGTTTCCAAGTATTGCTTTCTTCCCACTAAATACAGACAATGAAATCATAATGATTGACCTACTTCACAATTTGTGATTTCCTTGTGGAGCAAGAAACAATTCAGCTTACATAATTCGTTCTTAAGTATTCCTTTTCTTTGTCCAGTTAAGAGAAAATAAAACCAGTTTCTCTGATCAAAATGCAAATATTGGATCTAGAATTTGGTTTAATGCCCCAAAATCAAAAGAAGCAGGTTAAACTGTTGTTGCTTAGGTAAAAATAGAAAGCTACAGTTGGAAGAAGACGAGTGACTCAGTAAGCAGTATGGTGATGGCAAAATAGGATGTCAGCCAAAACGCAGGAAGCAAGATGGGAACACCCAGATCAGTTTAACAGTCTGTATTTTTACACTCTCAAAAGAGTGGTAGTTTCTGAGATTACTGCAGCAAATTTAAGATTTAAATTAATTTAACTGGATTTTATTTCTGTACACATTAAGCTGTTTGAAACTAAATAAGTTTTAGTAAAATGTGAATCGTACATTTGTGTGTTTTTTTTTTTTTTTTTCCCAGCCCAATTTTACGACCAGTTTCTTTTTGGTAACTTTATTTATGGTAAAGCTGCCTCGAGATTAGCTCTGGATGCTGTGAGAGGCATCTGCAGAAGCGTGCGGTAGATCAGCAGTGATACACACATACCAGAGCAGTTACTGCAGTGCTGCAGTCTGGAGTGGGGCTGATGGCACTGATTGGTACTGATTGATTTTTATTGCTCTGGAGTAACTTCATCAGCTGCCATGTAGCCGTGTCTTGACTTTTAAAAATCCCCCTTACTTATAAGGTGGTATCTTTGATTCGTTTTTCTAATTAGAAACTGGCGCACCAACACAAAAGCAGGTGAATTTCTTCCTATTCTCCTACCCAAAACTAAGTAGATCCTGGAATTTTTTTATGGCTTCTACTCTATTTTCTTTGAAGTTCCTATGCTGCCATTTCCTGCCTACAGCTGAACTGTTTTGCTAATCAGGTAGTGGTTCAGTTTGTACCCTGGAAAAAGTAAGGAGACAGCAAGAGTAAGATGAGGTACTGTGCTGCTCTCCTCATCTCTTCATAATGGCTGCTCCCGAGCTCAAAGATCTTAAGCCCTAAGAATCTAAGGCAGGAGTCAATGTGGGGAAAAAAACCCACCTGTTTAGGACTATTCCTAAGAGGAGTAACCAGTTCATTGCATTTGTCTGAATTTCAATAAGCTTAACTAATAGCTTGTTTCTTGAAGCAGGTAGACCATCTCATGACTTTAACTCTTGATAGCTTAAATTATACATAAACTGTTAATATTGCAAGGCTTTTGAAGTGTGTGACTTCAGATATAATTACAGGTTTGTAATATGCAGACACAACGTGACTGCTCGTTCAGAGAATCATGAATTTGGGGGGTTCAAGGGCAACTTTCTTTTGAAGTGAAGCGTAACGTGGAATTAGTTAACTGAAGCATCTGTAGGTGTTCCTAATTCCAGAAGAGAAGCTGTTAGTCAAATGTTTACATTGCGTTTCATTTCCTTTACAGTAGTTTCTTGAATCCTGCCTTACTCTTAAACTAAGGATCTACCTTTAACCTCCTTCTTGGAACAGTGAGATAATAAAACCTATTTAGAGTTGACTGTTTTGGGGGAAGGGCCAGGGAGCTTTTGCTATAATTTTTTAAATGCAGAGTGATGCCTTTGCTGGGAGGTGATGGGTTCTGAATGCTGACAGTGCAGCTGCTTTTTTCTCCAGTGTACCTGAAATCTGATTACTTTAAGTCAGTGGCCTTCAGAATCCTTTATGGATGCCTAAAGATTTTCCAGGGAAGGTCTGGACTGTTATAGAGCGTGTTTAAAGGCAATTGTTAGTTGTTTCATGGACTCTCTAGAAAAGTAGCCCTCCCAATCAGTTGAAGTCAGGACTAATGGATACTTCCAGTTGAACAAATTTGTCTTCCTTTGAAGAAAGGCACTTTACCAAAACCTGCTCTGTTTCTGAGAAGAGGACGACAAGCTTGGTAGATTTTGTGGTGTCCAGTGCAGTATGAAAGGTGCTAGGACAATAAAATAAGCATGGCCTCAGCGAGATTACAGTTGTAGCACTGCCTGCTCATAGATGGCACAGGGCAGGAGGGGCTCTGCTGGGGCCATTCGCTGCCTCTCTGTCCCTGGCCAGGACAGGGCAGTGGCTCGGAGATGTATCTTCTGGTGGCCCCTGGGGAACAATGGGTTACATGATACCGAATGTCTTTGTTTCCTGTCCTAGCCTAGAAAATAGATTAAATGCTTTTCTTATACCCATATTTCAGGAAAACATTTTCTGTAATTACTACAGAAAATGCTGCGATAGGAAGGGGAAGGGAGTTGGTCCACACAAGCGTGACCTAGTTGGGAAAGGAGTCAGCAGGGCACAACTGGATCAACTGAGGTTTTGGGAGAGTCCTCAGGTTACAGTTAAGTGGATTTGTGACTCACTAGTACCACATACCTAACTTCTATAGGTGTTTTAGAATGTGAGCCAATATAATTTTTTTTTGAGAGAGTTAAGTTCTTAGTCTTTATTCCAATGCTCCAGTGATTGTCCACCCATGTGTAGTGGATGGGGGAGGACAAGGATTTGAAGACTCTATTTATGGCATCTCTTGTTAAATGGGCTCTTCTATTTGTCCGGAAGATGTAGAAAATCAGTCTTTGTTGAGGGTGGTGTGTGCAGGAGACAAAGGAAGACAAAATGATGTGCCTTCAGGTTTCAGTTCTCCACTATTGTATGCTTTGGTTTGTATGTGGTAGCTTCAGTCTAAATTTATATTTTTCCTCTCTTTTTCCTCCTAGAGCAGTGTGACATCTGCTGCTATCTCTTGTGACCACCTGGTCAATAAACTTTATTTTCAATGTAGTGATTAAAGGGCCGTAGTGCCTTGTTACTTTAATTCCTATGTACTTGTGTCAACTAACTGGATTTTTTGCTATTTTAAGGGGAATAAAACCCAGATGCTGCTGGGATGCATATTTTATGCTATTTACTTGCATGTTCCGTTGCTAGAGATGAAGCAGAAGAATAATATTTGTGTAGTCAGATTATAGGATTGAAGTTATTCTCTGCACAATATATGATCTGTGCCTAAACCAGCACTGATTCATACACAAAAGCAAACAGTTACAGCACACACAGTAAGACTTTTTTTAACTAAACACTGAGTTTGCTGTTTCTATAAACGTCTTTCCACTCTTGTCCTCAATTACATCAACTTGCATCATCTGTGTCTGTTGTACAGGAACAATTACTAGGCTTCTCAATATTTATAGTTTTTTTCCTTTATGAAAACTCTTAGAAGTTGCTAAATAATATAGAAATCTAGTGGAGCTAAAAAAGTCAATATGCCACATGAACTTTGTAAGAAAACGTATTTCTCCATATCCGTTGTTATTCATGCTTAATTTTTTTTTTAAGAGTCCAGATCAAACACCTGATTTGTTACATTGCTGACATAATTTTAAAATGTTGGCCCTGTCTTTATAATGCTGTCATGAAAACAGTTGAATTTCCTAGTTCAGTACTTGCTGTTTACCATCCTCTAAGGAGATGCAGTTTTTGTTTTGAAACAACATCGTGTTTTTGTAACTGCAGCCAATACAAATATGTGTCTCTAGCTACTTGAGTCTCCTTTTCCATCCTTAAGGCAAGAAAATAATAGATCTGATACAGGAACAGTGGCAGTGTTTGCAAATTAAACCTAGAATTAAGTTTTTCTGTTTACATAAAGTAATATTGTGTATGTATACTGAATCTTGAGTAATGATTATTTCAGATTTATTTACTTTGCTTTTTTCACTAGATCTTATTTACCAGATTCACTGGATCTTGCATTTGGATGTGCTTAACCTGTCTATGGCTTGTTATAGCAATTTGTGACATATCTCTCTGAAGACACTGAGCATTTTAAGTATACACCATAAGCTTTGGTAGCAAATTTTGTTAATGCAAAAAGAGGGTGGGCTTTTTACCTGAGTCTAACCAGCTCAGCAGAAGCACTCAGGCCATAGGGTTTATCCAGAAGCTTTTGATCAAATATTGATTCTTTCTAAAGAAAAGCCAAATAATAGAAAGTCTACTGCTTCACGTGGTAAGCTGCTGATGTTAATTAAAGGGTATGTCTATTTTACTGTTACTTGCCATTTAAAATTGTCTAGTGTAAATTTTCAGGTATCACATCTTACCGTGCACCTTTCTGTTACAGTAAGAAGGTTTTTGAGGTAGGATCTGTCTACATAAGCACATGCAGATCTTCATCAAGCTCTTTAATTTTTTCTTGAAAACCATAGATGTTTTTACAAATTTTAACTAAACAGAATTCCTCTTACATGTTTTTTTAAGGATGAATTCCACTTCTGTTTAGTCTGCTAAGCATGAGGCCATTCTTGTTAAAATTAATATTGCTCCTACTAAACACTCTCTAGATTTTTGAAACTTCTATGTCAGAGTAGGAAAAATATTCCAGTAGTGATCCTCCCTGCTGTGGCTTTCTTAATGTTGCCATGGCCTTTGGACGTACAAAGATGAGCATGATGCTTGTGTTAGCAGCGAGATAATGCTGCAATTACTTTTTTGTCAGCTGTAATACCCATATCCTTTTCAGAGGCTTTCCAAATCCCATTTCCCTATTCCTTACCTATTGTTCACCAGACTTTCAGCTGAAAAATATTAATAAAATTGCAGGTGCCTAATTTTGTAGGTGACTCATATGACTACCTAAGTGTCTTGTCCTCTCTGTTATTTACCATTCCTTTAATCTTTTGTGCACCCTTTATTAGTCATTTTCTGCCATCCGTCAGATGGCTGACCATTTTAACTCGTGCCAGATGATTTAACATACCGTTCACGTGCCATATGGGGTCCTCCAGGGTAATTCATCTATGCTCTGGCTTTTCTTCTGCCTGAGGGCAGGCAGTGGCCAGATGGATTGTCCTGGCAGCACCCTGTTCTTCCAGGACCTGCAGTCCCTTCCTGGTCCGAGTGTTCCCCAAGGTTACTGGGGAACAGGCAGCCAGCTTAGGCAGCTGTTTTGGAAGAGTTCCTTCTTCACTCCCTGTGTGGAGGATGGAGCCACAGGACTTGTACTGGTTGTGACACCTTTTCAGAGATGTGTGTGCAGATGTGACACGTACCACTTGGGTCAGGAGTGCCATATGAGCTGTGTGTGC
Organism: Tauraco erythrolophus; assembly: GCF_009769465.1. Classification (NCBI taxonomy): domain Eukaryota; kingdom Metazoa; phylum Chordata; class Aves; order Musophagiformes; family Musophagidae; genus Tauraco; species Tauraco erythrolophus. The sequence goes on along the minus strand of NC_141478.1, from coordinate 13,967,106 downwards.
TGTGGACAGATGTGGGTGCATGGTGGGAAGAGCATCACGGTTATAGCCCATCCCTGTCACCTGAAGCAGCTGTATAAGTGAGTTCCTTTAAAAGGGGGGAAAAAGAGTCAGTAAAGATGAGGACTCCTGTGCAATGAACTGAGTTCCCTGGCAGCAGGCTGACTATTCTTCTTTACCTTCTGTAGATCCCTCAAAATAGGCTGTAAGCTCTGCGGTCCATGGAGTACAAGCCTGGGCTAGGCAAATATGTACATGCAAAAGCTAGTTTTACACATTTCACAATTTGCATACGCAGGTAACTGCGCATTTAATTGAGGCTTTTGTTTCATGCATCCCTTTTTGTATGGATCTCTCAAGTCTGTCTTGCCACGTTGGCCAAATGCTCTGCTATTAGGGAATGAAGACAAAGATGACTTCTGTATTCTGTTTTTTTCCAAGTGGAAAGGTATTTTATGCATGGTAATCAAAACATGAATAGAAGTTAACTCTGTCCTTGTGGCAGTTTTGTTTTGGAGAATGAAATAGGACATTTAAACTAAAATTGTAAAGATGTCATGTGCTTTTGTTCCCCTAAAGCAGAAAAATAAAGGTAAAACACCGTTGGCAGCCTTGCCTCCACCTGCTTTTCTTTGCTGCTCTTAAAATAAACTTGGAAGTGAATGTATTTTAGCTTTCTCGGAAAAGAGTTTTTTCTGTAACCTCTTCAGTAACTAAATCATTTTGAAATTTAGGTGTTTCTAAGCAGAGAAGGGAATGACATGATCTGATCGTACATCAATCTGTTTGAATGATGTGTGACATCCTTGTGATGAGGGAGTAGGAGGAGAAGGATGCTCTACAAAGCACTATAAAATCAGTGGACTGGTGCATCCTACCTCTGCTGGAATTGAATGTACAGGGTAATTAATGAAGAGCAGTGCCAGCTGCTGCTTTGTCTACAGAGACTTATTGAGTTTTAATTCTTTGCACAAGTTTAGCCTGACCATGGTACAAAACAATGAATACTCTATATATTCCTCGGGAACCTTTTCTGTGTGTTAATGGTAACTAAAAATGGACCTCTCAAGTAAGCCTTGCTCTCAGCAGGAGGGACTCGCAATAAAAATCTTAAAGAACATTGTGTCCCACTTTTTCTGATAGAAGAATAGAAAAAAAAAATCTTTTTCAATTTTTAATGTGTTTCGTGATGTATTGTGGCTTCTCTTTCTATCTGTCACATGATACTAACAATGTCAAGTCATACTGCCATCAGACTTCTCCAACTAGAGCCCAGGAAACTTCCTCTAGAGAGGCTGTGATCCAGCTGTGGTTCTAAACATGACCAGGTGGTTCTCAGCACCACTGGAATCTGGTGCATTGACCTGTTACTACTTTCTTTAGACTATTTCTAATTTTGTCTGCTTGTAGTGACAACATTATGAGATGAGGAAAGACGTTTTGTGATGGTACAGCAACTTGGGCCTCATGGGGATTACAGCCAGTCTGATACAAGATCCATTTCCCATAGCTCTTGTTTTAAGTGTAAATTGAAACAAACTGCGGGGACAGCCAACAGTTGAAAGCTGCTTCTTCAGCAGATGTCGTTATTTTTTGTCTGGTTGAACTGGCAGATACTTTGGATGAATACTTCGAGTATGAAGCTGAGGAGTTCCTGGTCTCCTTGGCCTTGTTGATCACCGAAGGTCGAACGCCCGAGTATTCGATCAAGGGCAGAACAGAGGGCTTTCATTGCCCTCCTGCGCAATCAAGTCAGCCGCCAACAACTAAGCATGAATGCAGCGACAAACTGGCTCAGGTATGATGGTGCCCATTTAATTTTAAGTGTCGCGGCATGCAAAGCCAGCTGAGAACCCCGTGGTAGATTCACTGTTAAGCATGAAAAACAATTGCTTTCTGTCAGTCCTGCATTTAAACGAGTGTGTAATTCAGTATTGCACTATTAATAGATCTGTCCTTAAAAAGAGAGATCATTAAGCCTTTTGTCCTTGAACATGAAATTCTGCACGACTACCTGAATGCAGTACCTATTTGAGTCTTTATTATGCAAATGGTGAGCACTATACTTAGCATTCTTGGTCTAGTTTTTTTGAGTTTTTTGAGTTTATTTTAACTTCGTGCAGAAGTTAGCCTGTTCCAAGACACAGAATTTATAAAGATACTGCTTGAGTATGTCTGTCTAAGAGGATGGCTTGTGGAGAGAGAAGTACAAGGCAGCAAAGTATAGCGATTGGGGAAATATATTTTTCTAACCTCTCTTAATTTTCTACAGAAGTTGCTGAAACGGCAGCCATAAAGGATTTGTTAATTATTTTTCATTTAATAGCTCTGGAATCTTATCTCTGATTTGGTGAAACCTAGTTTACAGAATTTGACCCTTACCCTTTTCTAGTACTTTGGAACATGTTTTTAAAGTAGATTTAAATATGGCTAGTGTTTTTATGGCTTGCATATGTTGACATTTTTTCTTTCCCTCAGTGTCGTCAAGCCAGGCGTACCAGATCTGAGGTCATGCTACTGTGGAAGAACAATATTCCAATCATGGTAGAAGTGATGCTACTTCCAGACTGTTGCTATAGTGATGAAGGGCCCACCACCGAGGGGAATGATTTGAATGATCCTGCAATCAAACAAGATGCATTGCTGTTAGAAAGGTGGATTTTGGAGCCAGTTCCTCGACAGTAAGTTGGACATTAAGATTAGCTGATAGTTGCAAGAATCTGGTCATATTAAAGTCCTTAACGTAATTGGGTAGTGGTTTTGAACTGACCCTCTACTATGAGGACTTATCTAAGCAAACCACTATTTACCAGTGAAATCTAAGCATCTTTTAATCTTAGTCTTCCTGTACTCATACTTTCTGCAGTGCGCATCGTGCAATGCAGAGGATGAAATGCTCCTAGCTGAAAATGGTTGGTTTTATACATTATTTGTTATCTTAAATTGTATAAATTATGATGTGGATAAAAACAAATCAGGCTTTGTAATCTTCAAAATGGTGGGGGAGTTTTGTTGTTTTGCTTGATTCAGCTGTGTTTTATTTTCAGAATGAAGATCTGAAAATGTTCTAGTTCTAATAGTTCTCTGTATGTATTCTGACCAACATCCATGTGTTTCTCTTAATAACATTTTAGGAGTGGAGATCGATTTATTGAAGAGAAGACGCTTTTATTGGCTGTTCGCTCTTTTGTTTTCTTCTCTCAGCTAAGTGCGTGGCTGAGTGTTTCACATGGTGCTGTTCCCCGAAACATTCTGTACAGGTACGTCTGGAATGGAAAAAAACTCGTTTGCTGTTCACAGATTGTTGCAACTTGTCTTAACTGTTCTTCCCTTCTGTTTGCTGTCAGAAAGTGCCATGTTGTTGGCCAAGTACTTTGGTGGTTGTATAGGATTCATATACTTCGCAAAGTACAGCAGTTGCTGGTGTCTCTAGTGCTTTTTCTTAGACATTTGTGTTATGAAGTAGATGGCTAAAGACTCTTCATTTAGATATTTCTGTAAATGCCCTTCTGTATTGTTTCAGGGTGAGTGCTGCAGATGTGGACTTGCAATGGACGTTCTCCCAGACACCAACTGAGCATGTCTTTCCTGTTCCTAATGTTTCTCACAATGTGGCCTTGAAAGTCAGTGTCCAGTCCTTGCCCAGACAATCGAACTACCCAGTTTTGACCTGTAGTATTCACACCAACCTTAGCTTTTACGAAAAGCGAATGCAAGAGCGTAAGTTAAATCAGCACAGCGATTCCAGTGCGGGACAGCAATCCAGCACCTCCAGTCCTCAACGCTTCCGTGGGAAACAGACGTGGACAATGACACCTGAAGGCCTACTTATTGGAAAAAAGACACCTGAATTTACTACGTCTATCAGAAATTTAAAACTTTATTCATCTGCTGGACTTGGATCTGACTTTGGAGCATCGCAGTCTAAAGTTCAGTGCTACAATACTACAGCAGATAGTAAGACACAATCTCGTGAAACACCTGTCAGAACTTTTAAATCCTTTTCTCTAGTTGATTCCCGTGTTTCGAATAGTCGTTGCTCTCATCAGCCCACAGGAGAAACCAATCCTTTGATAGGATCTTTACTTCAAGAGCGACAAGAAGTCATTGCAAGGATTGCTCAGCATTTGATTCACTGTGATCCAGCTACTTCACCCGTTGTTGCTGGACGTCCGTTCAACATACATGAAAACAGCTCCACTACACCAAAAGCTTTTCGGAGTACTTATGAAGAGGAAAACTTGCCAAGGAAAGGCAAAGAAACCTCCCCTGTTTCTGTTGCCAACTTAGACAATGCAATACAAGAAGATGGTGGTGAAGGCAAAACTAGAGCAATACCAGAGATCCCACTGCTTGGTGCCCGTGTTCCAGCGAACCGCTGTGGCCGTCAGTCGGCAGGAGAGAGCAATCCTCTTATTGATTCTCTGCTCCAGGAGCGGCAGGAGGTGATAGCCAGGATTGCCCAACACTTGATTCATTGTGATCCAGCTACTTCTCATGTTACTGGACATCCATTCAAAGTGCACGAGGCTAGCCCAGTTACTTCAAAAATATTCCGAAGTACATATGAAGATGAAAATTTGCTGAAGAAAGGCAAGGAACCATCTTCTGTTTCTTTTGCTAAATCTGATTTTCCTTTGTTAGAAGGCAGTAATAAATCAAGGATGAAAACACCTGATACTCCTATCAGTCCTTCTAGGCTTGATGGAGAATTGAAGGCTTCTCTGAAGCTGCAAGCAAGAAGAAAATTGGTTTTGGCACAACCCAGTGACGCTGTCCGAAATGCATTTCATCAGACTTCAAATAAAACTTCTCACACATTTACTAATGTTCACACATCGTCATGTATTAAAGAAAATAAATCTCAATTGCCAGATAAATTAGAAATGATACATTCTGGTTATGCACAGAAAGACCAGATAACCAGCAGAATTAAACAGTGTTCCAATTTCAGCAGCACTGATGAACAGATTTGCACAAATAAACTTAAAGAAAGAACAGTTGTTAGTGAGAACAATGGCATGGACAGTTGTAACAATTTACAGATAAATAAATGCAGAATACTTGAAGGTACAAGAAAAGCAACTGTGATGCACGTGTCTGACTCTTTGCACAAAAATGAGCTCAAGTGTTTAGATAAAGACTCAAAAAACCCAAATGTTTATGAGCAAAATACTCAACTTATTAGTATTGAAAATTATTTAAATAAAGACCATGACAGTTTCAAAAACAAAACCAAACAAGATAAAACAAAAACTGCCCATGATGAGAATGAAGACCCAATAGGCCTCGATTTCCAAAGCACTTCTCAGAAGAAATCTACAGAAGATGGTGTAGTTAAGTGTGAGAGGCTGAAGAACCCGGATGTACAGGTAAATACATAGAGGAAAAGACCAATTCCTGTAGCTGCTCTTACTCAGCTAGCTTGTATCCTGTATCTGCTCAGGACCATTATGAAGAGGGATTTAAGGCTGACTTCCTAGGAAGCAGTGTGTTACTGTTGTCTTCTTGGTCTGAAGTAACGTTTGGCTGGTATTGCCTCCTCCATACCTTCTTAATTATAAGTTTAACACTGAGAAGAACTTTGTCTTATTCTGCTTATGGTGATAGCATTACGAATGATAGCTTCCATAGGCAGTTAGGCATCCTGTCTTTTTATAAATATGCCAGTGTCTGAATATGGTATGTGATCTTTAGTGAGCAGTCCGTGTGACTGTAGGTGGAGTCAAGGGGAATTTATACTGAATATTTCGTAATATGCTAGTGTGATCCAGATCCACCTGGTTCAGAAGTCATCTCCTTTACAGCGATCAAGGTATTACCATGGTAGGCCATTGAAATGTCCCATTGATATCTTGAGTAAATTTGTTTTGCTGACAGAAAGCACCATCTCTAAAACACGCAAATATATGGCGGAAACATAATTTTAGATCATTGGATGGAACTTCAACCAAGGCTTTTCATCCCAGAACTGGATTGCCTCTGCTTTCAAGTCCTGTAAGTTATTGTTGAAATGATAACTTATCTTTTCAATGAGAAAGGAAGAATTTTGTTCTTTTAATATCTGTGTATGGTAGAAAATTTGACAAATTATCTAGATGAAGTGTGTACGTTTTACATTCAGTGTCAGAGTGCATACTCTTGCAAGTGGAAAGAAATTTCAGAGTTAACACTCAAATGAAATTGAACAATAATTCTGGAAAAGAAAATACTAAAGAGGTAATTGCTGAGATCCTATCAAGATTAACAAAAGGTGATAATAGAAAACTCTATGGAAAAAAAATGCTTTGGTGCTATTTTAAAACACAAAATAAAGAATTTTGAAGATTAGTGTTTTACGTGTAAGCTAACATTTTGTCATTTAAAAGTTTTTGTGTGAGTTATTAATACCTGATTGCCTATTATTCCAAAGCTTTTGTTTCTGTGAACAGTTTGTACCGCATATTCTTCAGCAATCAGAGATGTCATTGTTGTGATAAGACAGGAGGACATTGGGGAAGTGTTACAGTTTTTTGGTAGGTTGCTGGGAATTTTAAAGAAAAAGACAGTCCTAATTAAAGCTACTGAAGTGATGTTCTGTAATCAACACATGATACATTTTATTCTTCAGTGCTTGTAAAGGCTGTCATATTTTGAGGGAACTTGGATGGAAATTGTTATAGCCTGTTTGTTGGTAATGTTCTGTACCGTCCCAAAGAGACGTCAGCCTCTTGAATGAGTCTTTATTTAAGTACTTCCTGTTAGTCAGAATTTACAGTCTTGTCATTAGTAATTTTAGAAGTTTCTTCACTAAGTTTAGAATGTATAGAAATTACTGTCTTCTCTGTTTTTTTAATGTCATGAAAATTCTTGGCAAACTTGTGCTTAATTGGCAAAATTGGCCTTACTAGAAGTACAGTTTTCAAATTAGCATCATCTTTCCCTCTTGAGGTTCCTCAAAGAAAAACACAGTCTGGATGCTTTGATCTGGATTCATCACTGCTGCAGTTGAAATGTCTGTCTGCAAGAAGGTATGTTTTATTTACCAGAAACATTAAGAATTTTTGGGGAGACATCATATATAAACATACCTGTATGCAACAACAAAACATGTTGGTGAAGACAAAAAATGCATGCCTTTCAAAAGAATCTTTATTTTGAAATAAGACTTGGCAGACGAGTTGCCCCAGGGGTCTCCAGGTTAGCACGGCTCTGGGACATAACCATGGTACAAGAGCTGCTGCCAGATGAGCTCTGTCCCGTGCAGAGGTAGATATGCTGTAAGATACACTTGAATTTTCAAACAGAAGAGATGGCCATTGATGATTCTTCTTCAAATCGGTGTTATTTTTGTTTTATGATTTTTTATTAGTGTTGAACGGGTTAAATGTTTTGGCTTAACTTGCTCAGAGAACTTAACTTTCAAAAGGGACTGACCATGACCTTTTAATACATGTAACAAAACAGCTTTTAATATGGTAGTTTGATGTTGGAAACTGCAGGATATGAGATAAAAATATCTGCATAAAAGAGAAAATAATCTGATAGTTTGGTTCCTGCTAATGGAGTTAATGAACAACCTAAATTTTTATTGTCTTTATCCCTTGCATTGTAAAACTTGTGAAAGTGTTTTTTCAGTTAACTAGAAAATGTTTTGCTAAAGTATTAAGAGGCAACATTCAACTGTTACTTCTTTAGGAAAACATTTCATAATACAGTTAGTAAATGATTCTTTCTAGAGCTGTTTATACCCAGATGACAAAAGCAAATGTGTTTATCCTTTTTATTTATTCTGCCTTTTTTTAATAGCCCACAACAATGTATAAACAGAGACAGCGATCCAGAGAGCCATGGGAAACCATTTTTAAGTTCTAGTGCTCCACCAGTAACAAGTCTCAGCCTTCTGGGAAACTTTGAGGTATTGCATATTCTCTAGAATTCTTGTGGTACTTTTCATATTCCTCTGTACTGCTTTTAAAAATGCATTACTGTGAATAATTCCAGCCTGATTACAATGTAAAAGTTCATAATTAAATTGAATAAAATTTGTTTTCATTTACAGCTGTGAAGGCACATATTTTACGCCCCAGACATCTTCAGTCTCAGAGATTCAGATACGATGAGTTGCTTATAACTTCTATTTCCCACTGTGGTCAAGTTAGGAGGTGTTCTGTTGACTTACGAGATTTAACAACCTGTAATTGTTCATGTTTATATATGTAGAAAAAAAAAAAAATCACATTTTCACTCTTAGAGTCTACTTAATATGTCACAAAAGCTATGTTAAATCAGCGTAGTAAACAGAATGTATTTGCAGTGTAGCCTCCAGCTTTTCACTTCATATAGCATATTAAATATCAACAACTAATAGATAGTGCATTAACGGGTTGTATTGTAGTCCAAATTTTTGAAATATGGAGTGAATATGTTGAGGAAAGTTATGGATTTTAGATTTTTTTTTTTTCAGATAGCATATGTCAAGGAAAGTCATGCAGAGATCCTGTTGCAATAAAATTCTCTGTGGGCTTTTGCACCAGTTTCAGTAGGATGAAGACTGGATTTCAATGATGTTTTCTCTTAAACCACTGTCATCTTGCCGAGTGTCCCACCGTTCATCGTCATTTTCAACTCAGTGTTGATTTTTGGCAGGTCACCTCCTTATGAAAGACCTAAGTTCTTATCTATAAACTTGTTTCCTTGTTTGCTGCTTAGTTTTGCTATGTTTTTATTTGAGGCCTTCCCAACCTAAGCTGTCCATGTTTTGTTTTTCAGGAATCTGTCCTGAATTTTCGCTTAGACCCGCTCGGTGTCGTGGAGGGTTTCACAGCAGAAGTGGGAGCAAGTGGAGTCTTTTGTCCCACGCACATGACTCTGCCAGTTGAAGTGTCATTCTACAGCGTTTCAGATGATAATGCACCCTCTCCTTACATGGTAAGTGTGTGGTTGGATTTATTTGTAATAACTTCTGATGGGTGAAGGTGAAGAACAAGAGCTTGGTGAGTAGAGGGTTCAGGAAGTGGGGATTTGCAGACACCTGGGTTGTTTTCAGTTGCTTTTGATGGAGTTGTTCTGGCCCTTCCTCCTTTCCCTAACTAGTGCTTTTTTTCTCATTGCTCTGCCCCACCATCCAGCTGCTCTCATCTTGGCATATTGAAGGTATTTGTCTCCCTCCACACTGGAGTGATCAACCCTCACCATCTCTTTTTATCTGTCTAACTTAAAATAGGCAGTGAGGCAATAGCTGGACTTCATGGGATATGTTTTGTTGTCCCAACAAGCAGCTGCCCTGGGCAACTAACCGCCCTGCCAGCAAGTGCCTTAGGTGCAGGCCGAGGTGCAATTGCTGATGGAGACCTTAGACTCAGAAGTTATTCAGCCTTTTCTTTCAAAGCAAATATTGTTTGAGCTAGTGTGACATGCAGCACTCTCACAAGCTGCGTGGTTTGCTGATGTTCGCGCTGACACGGTGTTTGTGTTCCCGGATCTGCGTGCTAGTTCTGTTCCATGTTTCTACAATGACAGCACAGTTTTTGGATGTCTAAAAGTGCTTCCTTGTAAAAAGCAAAAGGTGTCTTGTACGCTAGCATTGAACCAGACAGCTAGATTTGTTCTGAATGGCTGTTAAGTGACCTCAGTGTTACCTGGGTGACATATCTAATTTTTAGAGTTTTCATATGTGTATCTCTGTCTAAAATACAATAAATAGTTTAAACATGAAAGTAAAGCACTGAACATCTGATTGTCCCAATATTTAGATTTTTAATAGCATTTACCATATTTCTGACCTTCTGTTTTTGAAAGTATTCTGAAAATGAAATGGTTTTGCAAGTTAAGTTTGAGTAATAGAGTTTAAACTTGTATATATTGTCTCTTAACCACTGCAAAGAAGTATCTATTGTTTTGCTTTCATCTTTCTAGATTATTTCACGTGATTTTCCAGGAGGTGAAGGGATTCTGATGTTCCTCAAATGGTTAGAAGTAGCATTGCTTATTTTCCTAGCTGGGCTTCATTGTTTCAGGCTTTTCCACAGACTCTAAACATGCTGTTATGACTGAGTCTCCCAGGATTAACACAAAGTTTGTATAGTGCCTCCATCATCAGAAACATTGTTTCTGTTTGTATAGCTAGTTTCTCTGCTTCAGGGTCGTCTTTTGTTGGTTGTTTAGGTTTGTTGTTTTTGTGGTTGTGGTTTTTTAAGTCCAGTGCAGTGGTGTACATCATTTGTGCTCTGAAGGTCAGTCAAACGTATACTCTGCAGCAGTACCTTAAGGGTGGCCTCAGCAGCGTCACAGTGCCATGTGGGACACTTGGATGCTCTGTAGATCACAGCTGGTACAAAAGCAGATGTCATTGTCACTGAAGTTTGGATTATCATGGAAGATTAAGTGTATCTGCTGCCTTTGAAAAGCAGGAGTTAGTTCTGTGAGGTTTGGAGTATTATTGATGTGATTGTAGGTGATGTAAATGTGGAAAGGAGGAGACAAATCTTCCGTTTTAACTTGCAAGCCATTTTGAAAAGAAAGCTCTATTTTGCCATAGCTCCCTGACTGCTAGTTTGAAGATGTGGAAACTTGGATCTTGTTTCAGGAAGAGAGCGTACTGCTTATTGCACAGCTTTTAATGATCTGCCAAAGTATCTGCAAGGCCCCTACTGTTGATCTTTAACTGCATCTAAAATGCATTACCTTCTCTGTTTTTATACATTACTGATTGTTTTTTAGGATAAATACAATTACATGAATAGAACATTTTGATTTGTTTACATCTCTCCCTGTGAAGTAAATGTGTGTCTTTTTTTTCTAGGGTGTAATTACTTTAGAGTCCCTTGGTAAAAGGGGTTATCGGGTGCCGCCTTCAGGAACAATACAAGTGGTACGTATTCAGCAGATAAGGGTGCCTTGAAACCACTAATGTCAAGAAAATCATACAGAGGAGATGAGGTTATTGGAGATGAGCATGAAGCTAGCAGTGGAAATGTGCATCTCTATAGGTACTGTAGTTATTCAAAGTAGAAATCTGTGTAATTTGTGGAACAAAAAAGAACTCCCAACCTTTGAACCCATCTGTGCTGTGAAGAGCCTTAAAATCAGTTACTTGAGATTCAGAATAGTTGGGGATGCTGTGGCTTTGAAGAAGTAATGGAGATGTAATTAGGCCATAGTCCAAATTCTGAAATCCTTCTAAAGAGATTAAGATGAAATACTCAGTTGCATCTAAATTTGTAATATTTTAACACCAGCTATTATTTGTAATAAAATCCAAAAGTAAATAACAGTCATTGCTTAGAACCAATGATCTGCCTCTTTCTGTTAAGAATGCCATCCAGGGTAACACATTGGTAATTTCAGGTTTAAAAGTGGAGCCCACCACTGTGCTTCCTATGAGTGTATTGTGTCTAGAAAACAGTGTAGACAAAAAGCTGACCGGAAGAATAAACAAAAATGGAGATGCAGATTAGCAAAGTAGTAGTAGGTATATACTAGTGTTTCATTCAGATGAGATTCTTTTGAGTATTATACTTAAAAATGGGAATTGCAAGTGTTGAAAAACTGCACAGTGTTTTTTACATAAATGTTTCTGTATGGCACCAGAAAAAAGTGCATGGAGGACGGTGACTATTCTGACAGGTGGAGTTTGTTTCGTTGTTCGGGGATTTTTTAAAATTTGTCATCTTTAAAGAGTATTATATTGAACCAGACCTTATTTTATTTTCAGACCTTATTTAACCCTAACAAAACTGTGGTGAAGATGTTTGTGGTGATCTATGACTTGAGAGAGATGCCAGCTAATCATCAAACATTCCTACGGCAAAGAACTTTTTCTGTTCCTGTGAGACGAGAAGTCAAGAGAACTGTCAATAAAGCAAATAGTCAACAGACTGAAGAAAGGCTACTACGCTACCTCATACATCTGAGGTAAGCTCCTTGGAGTTAAAAAAAAAAATAAACCAACCAAACAACCCAAAACCAAACAAACAAAATCACAAAACACAAGTACCTGCCAAAATTTCTCATGATTTCTTTCCCAGCCAACCTTTCTGTGTACAGACTTATCTTTAAAAAAGAATGCTTTTAACTTGGTCTTTAAGCTAGACAGTAGAGGAAGAAGAGCTAATAAATAATTTGGATTCTGCCTGGGAGAAACAAAGTTGAAATCTTTCTTGGCATTGAAGTATTTTGTATAGCTTTGTAAAGCTTAATTCTTTTCTTACCAAGACAGATTTAGTTGTGCCTGGATCAATGTACTTTTTTTGAGGTTACAGGAAATAGTGAGTGTGGATGTCACACAGGAAAAAGCTAAACCTAAGGATCAATGTAGAGAAGGTGCCCAGTGTCCTACACGAATGCATCTTCATCAGAATAGCTTGTAATGTGAAAAGCATTCCGAGTTACTCCTAAAAATACAGTGTTTAGTGATAAAAATGTAAATACTTGTTTCATGATGCAATACCGCTGATAATGCCTTTCACTTTATAAAATGTTCACACAATCTTCCTTGAATGATTTACAAAGCACTGCCTGAAACCAGATACCGTGCTGCTGCTCATGGGTTGTTCTGGAGACTGCAGTTCGAAACAAAGGAGGAATGATGGATATAGTCTGTCCTTCTGCAGCTTACAGACTTTTGCCTGCGTTGTAGTAAACAAACGACATATGTGCAGACCCAGTGCTGTCGTTGCAGCGCTTGGAAACCCAACGATGGCTGATGTTCTGAAGCAAGAAAGCAGAACAGAATCAAATCTCTTAAGCTTTTCTCTTTAACTTGTTGTAAAATTCCTTCTGGTGCATATTAGTTTTCCTATTTAGTGGCATTGATTTCTAACCAGTAGATTTTTTAAACACAACTTTGTCTAGGGCAGTGATTCCAGGCCAAGCTTTCCTGTTAAATGCAAGTTGACAGTCATAAAAAATGTGTGTTAGTTTACTGGAGTGTGAAAATAGCATCACAATGAGAGTGTTGAACTGTGTTTTCATTCTGAATTTTAGCCTGGATTGAAATTTATCCTTTCAGGCCACACTAACTTGCCATGTCTTAACCACCTTCTAAAAATTTTCTTCTGGAGTAAATTCTGAAAAAGAGCGTGTAGCCCAAGTAAAAGGCTCTATTCATTTGTAATGTTGGTCTAACTGATGCAGAGGAACTAGGACAAGCATCCGCTGCAGAGGTGGGTGAAAATCTGTGGCCAATTGAGTCTGGCGTACAGGCATGAAGAGCAGTAGACTTGTGTCCCCTCTCAGTTTCTGCTTTCATATTTGTACATTTGTTGCAGACAGACTCAATAATTACTACTATTCGAAGGCAAACCTGCTTTCTTCTCTGTTGTCTTTTATAACTAGAAGTCCTATTTCATGAGCTTCCTATTTCTGATACCTGCTGAGAGACAGAAATGTAGCAGTTCTGATGCTTCTAGTTTTGAAATACCTTCACAATTTAGGTCAGCTTTCAGACCTCTGGTAGGGATCAACTCATGGATTTATAATGTGAATTGGAAACGCATCCATTTCTGACTGGAAAAACAAACTGTCTGATAATTACGATGCTTAGCTGCTTACTTTGGCAAGTGAATACATGCAGAGTACACCAGAAGGTGGTTTTTTGCTTCAGAGATGAATGCAAATAGTGAGTCCTTTCTCATAATGGAAGAACTGCAAAACTCCTTGAAATATTAATAGTTTATGTTGATGTCTTGTGGTTTATTATACAGAATACTTCAGATTTTACTAAAGACACAGTTGTCAATCTAGTAGCCTTCTTTACTAAAGATGGATTTTAATTAGGAGAGCTTAAAAAGTCTTAGTAGTATATTGATTCATATGTAAGTTGGTTTTAAAACTTCATTCCTCAAACCTATTTTACTGAAAACTTACATACAAACCTAAAAAATTTGAACTATTATGATTTTGTCGTCGTTACTCAAGTTGACTTAGATTAGCCTTTCAGTTTTAGTTGCAGTAGTTGTTGAAAACAAGCATCTTAAGCTTACATGTTGAAATTTTGCTCAAAAAGCCAAATGAAGTCACCACCAGTAAGCTGCATTGTGGTTACATCTGCTTGCAAGGCCTTAATCACAGTTGTCAGCACTCATATTATGAAAGCTTCTTTTCAAGTGGTAATTCAGCAAAAATGCTTGCATAGGTCTGGAGCTTCACATTGGCGGCCAGATTTTCTACAACACTCTTTAAAAGTGTCAGAACTATTGTGCATGCAGTTTCGTATGTTTGAGATACCACTCAGTATGCCATTTGACAGTATTTGTATCCACAGCTACGGATACAAAATGTAGCTGGCATGGACAGCAGAGCTTTATTCACTATAAGAAAATCCACAAGTTGCACCTGCAGTTTAAGTCATGTATTGAAGATGCTTTGGGGATAATTTTTTTTGTTGCATGTGAAGCAATGATTTTCGCGTAGTCAATAAGTGTACATGAGCATAAGAGCTGTGAGTCCAGCCCTGCTCCCACCTTTGCTTTCTTTCCTCTTCCAGACTTTCTAGCTCATCTGATATTTGTGTGTTTAAGCCTTTCTGTATTTGTCTATTGATGCTGTTCCTAGGACACCATCTGTCAGAGACCTCTGTTGTGTTTTTCTTGATGCCTTTACACAAAACTACTTGGAGCTGCCACAGCTCTGGGACCAGTCCTGTGCTGGCCACTCCATCACCACCCTGCAAGGGTGTATGTAGTTGTTGTCTCTTGATTGTTCTCAATGCATTTGTATGTATGAAAAGCAACGTTTCTAAATCCCAATTACTATGATGTTTCTCAAAGAAAAAAATAGGTGATGGAAGCAGAGATGAGAAGAATCCCCTGAACTCTGTTGCTGTTGCCCACTCATCCTCCTTCAGTCTTTGTGAAATGTCACGTTACAGGGAAGTGTTATTTACTGGACAAAGGGAGTCTTGCAGGAGTCTCACTAATAGAAAATAGTAAGCTTGAGAAGTTTAAAAAGTAGACCTTGCTAATTATTTTCTGATAGATCCATGTATAAAATGGGAATTGAGCTCTACTTTATGATGGTGCTTTGATGACTAGATCTTTCTATTCTATGTGAATTAACTTCAATCATACTTTTGCTGCAAAAGAGCTTTCAATAACATTTTTAATTTAAAAATTCCTTGTACTGCATACTGAATTAACTGTTTGTGGTGTTCAATTTGTCCCTTGCCTCTTTCACTCGTCCTTCTTGTGTTCTCCTCCAGAGTCTTCTGTTAAGACAGAATCTCCTCCCCTTTGCCTATTAGGTAAAGGGCTTTCACACTGACGAGCAAATAAATAGTGATGGATGGGAGCTCTGTGGGAGTCAGTAGGAGCATTCTGCTGGACCCTGCCACATTTAATGCCCTTGACAGCTGTATCTAGGAGAGCAGAATTTTCCTTTGTCTGGCTGTGGGGATGACTACAGGCTATTCTGCATCGCTCGTCAGAATGAAATGGTGGCATGGAATCCATTTCTACAGCCTGCCTGCCCCAGATGTTTAAAACTTGATGGATCTTCCGTTGTTTTCTGTCTGTCTGCTGCCTTTCAGAATTTCAGTCTGATTATGGCTGGGTTTATTCTAGAGATACTGTTTTGGCTTCAATGGGGTCAATGAGTAAACGCTTATTAAAAATCTGTGCAAATTGCAATACCTGTGGTAATATCAGTGTGCACTGCTCTCTCAGCATTCATAATGGTATAATTTTGTCATTACAATAGCTTTTCTGTTTCTATTACAGAAGCTTTTCTCCTCTACTGTGGCATAGTGATAGTGACGTTAAGTTCAGTTGCCATGAGAAATGCTCCTTAGGCTCTCCTGCCTTTCCTGGTCGAGGGAAGGAAATTAAGGAGTTCTGCCAGATGAAGACTACAGAATACAGTTCTCTGAAATGCAAATCTTGTCTCTCTATGTATAGTTGCTAAATCTCAGGGAAAATGGAACTGGCACCTTCCTGGCACGTTGGAGGCTGTTCCGCTGCAGCCTAAAAGATAAATGGGCCCAGGAATTGGCCGCTGATTACTTTGGTGATTGGGCCAGTGAACTATAGTCTATTTAAAATAGCTCCATATTCTGCGCGGAAAAACTTTTTTCTGTATGCCTGCCTCTCAACTTGGACTTAAATTTGGCATGTGGTATATGGCATTAGTAAACTTCTTGTGGTACATTCTTGAAGACAGCAATGAAATCTGTCTGTATGATAGCTAGCACTGAAATATGTATTTGATATGTATATATGCCTTTGTTGATATTTGAACCTTCCTCTTCGTGTGTGCTTAGGTTACCCCTTGGGCATTTTCAGGAAATGCTCACTAACAAGCACTTTTGCCATTCTAGATTGATGAGCACTTTAATCTTTGATGTGTACCTAATTCAAATATCCATGCCACTTTTCAAAGCTGTGCACTACACTGGTGATTTGGAATAGAGCCTTTAAATACTGAAGAAAACAAAAGTAGATTGAAATGACTATGTTATTCTTTCTTCTTTCATTTAAATTGACTAATTTTGTATGTTCAAATGTTATGTCCGGCCTTAATCTCGTAAAGGAACACACTTGAATCAGTAATACTTAAAGGTGAGTCTTCAGTTTAGATAATACAGATATTTGTATCTTTTCAGGTTCCAGAGTTTAAATCTGGAAAGATCTACCTCCACAGGAGATGTAAGGCTCTGTTCTCCGGAAATCCATGGAAGTTGACAGCGGCGCTGCAATGAACTCACATCTTACACTGAATCTCCAACAAATCCTCAGTTTCACCAAGATGCTAGCAAACAATGGCGAAACTGAAGTAATCGTTTACTGTTGATTACTCCTTACAAGCACCGATCTGTAGAGATGACAGTATAAAGTTAAGTCTGTAAAGGGATGAAAATAGCGCTCAAGAGAGACGGTTCTTATGTGATCCTGGACCAGTTTTTAAAAGGTTTCTGGAATGAGCTTTGTGTATTCCCGTAGACTGGAAACATACTTAAATCTAATCTTTTTGTACTGTTTAAAACACTTCATTGGATGTGTTGCAATAGCAAATTCCGAAGTTAGTTTAGTGTTTACACTTTTTATTTTATTTGTCAGTTATTAATATTTAATGTTTCATTTAATACTTAAGTGATGTTTGTCTTTAGTGTTCTAATGTAGCATAAATCCTATGTAAAATCATACTATGTATTTTTGGCATTAATATTGAAATCTGAAATATATACAGATGTCTTTAATCTGTGTGATGTTTTAAGTGATATTCATTTAAGTTATTGAACATGGGGACAACAGGTGAATTTCCGTAACATTTCATACTATGCAAGCATTTAGCTTTCTTCTTTTTTTTCCTCTCTCTTTAATGGTATCTTCTTTGTTCCTCACATACAGATTTAATAACACTTGCGACCATAATGCAGATTGTTTGTTTACTTACTCATGCATTCACATCATTGGTTCGATTCATATTTTACTCCCTAAATTTCTTTCTTTCCTTAAAGGCCACTTCAATTTTCCTTTCTGTTATTAGTTTTTCTCACATAGAATTCCCGCCCTCCCCCGTTTGATTTCTCAGATTGTGTTAAAGGATGTACTGTGCAAACAAATTAGTATTTATATCTTAAATATATGCAAAAGCTATGAAACTTGTTCTTTCTGTTTTGTTTTTAGATAAGGAGGATCTTCATGTAGTCCTAAATATTTTTAATAGGTCACTTCCATTTAGGCCACTAGGTGGCCATAGGAAGTTTTACTAGAAATGCTACATTGGGCAAATATTTTCCAGTATGTATGTGTATTCCTAAAACAAAACACAGTCAGATAAACAGTTTATGCTAACTGTTAAACTGTGTAACTGAGACAAATGAAGTTAGAAGCAATTGATTGTATTTGAGGTATATATTTAATAAGGAAAGTGAAACTTTACAATATTTGCGAAGATCTCGGAGTTTTTCAGCTGTTTTACCTTGGTTTGTATGTTTTTCTTTACATCACTGTAGGTTTTCAGAGTGTCAGTAATATGAAAGGTGACCTTCATATCTGGGAGTATAACACACTTATCTGAAGAAAACTCTGGAGAAAGAATGAACGTGCATCTTGTATATTCAGCGCTGCCCTTAGATGAGAGGAGAAGTCAGTATATCGTGAAATCTCCAGGAAGTCTGCCAGGGAAAGTAAGGGAGATCAGACTTTCCAGAGGATACTTATCAGCTATCTTGTACATTAAAATGTCTGTTGCTACAGAAGGGCAAAGCTCAGATATTACCGAGTCCGTTCCCCAATTCAGCAGTATTTTCCTTACACTAGGTTTTCAAAGGTTAACTAGCGTTTATTTTACAGAGACTTGGGAAAAACTGTACAGGAGGATTGTTTGCAGTTTCTAGTCGTTTGTGTGCCCTGTAAAACTGAGAAAAGGTTTCTTGTGGTAGCAGGAGTCAAATACAACTGCAGTTGTACTGTGTACAGACTAGGATCTAGACTAGTATAATGAGGACGTCCCCTAGTTTCCTGGTAGCTACTTTTGAGTCATAAGCAAACAGCATGTATCCTCAAAGTACTTATGTGTGTCATGGTGCACATCTGCTCACATAATTGATGAAAATGGATGACAAAAAGACATACTTTTAATGAAAAGTCACAATTCACCTGTAGTAGATTAACCTTTTATTTTGCACTGACAATATGCAATGTTTGTATATATGTATCTTGATAATTTTAAATGACTTCTTCAAGCCATCCTTTTCTCCTTTCAGAGTAATATATTAATTTGTTTTGAACAGCAAAGAAGTGTGGATTTTGGATATGTGGTCACTACAAGTCATGTCTAGGAAATAAATTTGTATTGACTTAAATAGTCAAACTATGCTTTGTTCCTGTATGGATTCAGAATGAAAGTGACCTTAGATTATCCATGCACAACTTTGATTTAACTAAGACATTCTCCATTTACAGCTTGATCCAAGTTAACACTTTCCATTAGGGACACACCTGGAGAAATGCTGAATGTTCATAAAATACGAACTGAATTCCCCATGACCTTCTAAGCATAGGTTAAGAAATGAGACTAGACTAATTGTCGAGAGGTCATTTGCTTCTTCTCTTTATTCCTCAATAGGCTCAACCATATAAAATTGTGACAAATGTTTGAGTGGTTTATTAGGGCATCCAGTGATGGAGGCTCCACCTAATCTCTTCCAATGTTAAACTATACTTACCATGAGAAAGCTATTTATAACATCTAACTAAATCTTGCTGCAGTTGAAGTCAAATATTACTTGACCTTTTCACTGTAAACAAAGAAAACAATTTAGTTCTTCGATCTTCCTTCTCAGTCTTGTTTTCTATATCTAAGACAACCCCAGACTGCTCAGTCAGCCTTACCTCATAGATTTTATTTTCTGCACTTCTCATCATTCAGGCTCTTTGCTTTCTTCTTTTGGTCTGAATCTGTCTTGAAGTGCCTCAAGTAGGACACAGCATCCTAAGCAGTGCCCCTCTGTGCCAATTAGACTGGAAGGACAGGTTGATAAGTCTTATGGATTAAAGTCCTCTTCATTCATCCCATTATATACTTGATTTTTCAGTATCAGGAGACATCAGCTTACATATTCATCTTGTTATCCAGAACAACAGAGGTGTCCTACCCGCTTGTTCCCAGTATGGTAGCTTTCCTGCATGTGTCATTATTGAACTGCATTCTTCCAGTACTGAAGATTTTGTACCTGATCTTCAGTTTGAATCTGAATTGAAATTATTTTCTAGTGTTCTTATAGCTTCTCTTACTCAATGTAATCTGCTAATATTAATAAAGTTTATAGTACCTTATCTGGGTCACCAATGAAACTGATGAGCAATATTGGCCCTTTGGGAAACCCTGCTAAACACAGCATTGCTGTTTGAACAATTGAGAGCCATTTCCAACAAAACTTGCATCCACCACATTAAAGTTTCATCTAGTGAAGTTTCCCGAATTTGCATGGGGAAGTGCCATAGGCCTTATTAATGCCAGAAGGTGTCTAGAACTTCAGCCACCTTCACCCACTTCTCCACATGGTCTGCTTCCCTTTTGTTAAAGGAAATACAATTGCGTGAAACCCTTGTTTTTAATTGTGAATTCATGTCTAGCTACTCCGTTTCTTTTGAGTGCTTATTTTAGATGATTTCTTAGGTAATTATTGATTAGATCACTCAATTATATAGCTTGTATTCTGTCCTCTCTACTATTTAATCAGCCTCCTGGAAACTCATTAATTTTCTACAGGTTCCTGCACAGATGGCCACTTACTAACTGAAGATTGCTTCAGTCAGTTCACTAAACCCTCAAGGATGATTTCTTATCCAAGTTGAAAATATGTACCAGATAAGGAAAAAAAAAAAAAACAACGATGCAAGAGTTTTCTAAATTGGTCTTCTTTTATTCCATCTTGAGGTTAATATTCTGCTGCAAGTTTGTTACGATAGCTATGTTGATCACGCCAGATTGAACAAAAGAAACATTAACTCCTTTGGTCTTTACATAGTCTGTTCAGTAATTTTCAGTAACAATTCTGTGTCCTTGTCTTCATGATCTGCTTTTGATGCACATGCTTCAAAAAAATGACCTAGTTTCTATATGCTACTTTTTTGTATTTGAGGCCATTGAAGAACTTGTGCTTTTCCTGAGGTTCTTAATTTATTTCCCATCCTTCCTCTGCACTGTGTAGTTCACACTTTTTCCCTTTAAAGAAGTAATTTCATTAAGGAACTGCTGAAACCTCAAAACTGTTTTCCCTCACATTAATTTCCTAAGAGATTTCAAAGAAATTCCTGAAGCTTGCATTCTTGTCTGCTGTCACTGCTTTGTTGTTCTGATTCCTTTCAAAATCTATGAACTTCATCCTTTTTATGATCATTCTTCTATATCTTGCTCTGTTTTTTACACTTTCAGATCATTTCTCCCTGGTTTTGCTAGAAGCAAATGTGGCACACCCACTGTTATTATTGCTTTTTCTATCATTAGGAAAAAAATACTCACTAATGCCTTCTACGATTTTCCTGTGAAATATACCCTGCTGTATCCCTTTCTGAACAAGATACACGCACATTCCTTGAGTTCCCTGCTACTACACAATCCTGGTCTCCAGATAAATCTCTCCGTTGCTCAAAAAAATAAAAAAAGCTTCCAACTATGGGTTTGGAGGGTTTTAGTAAAATTCAGCTGTGGCAAAATCATTGACTTTACATCTCCTGTTTTGGTTGAGAGACTCTTCTGACCTGTCTCAGTCTGTCTTCTGCACCTTAAACACCCAAAGCCCGTCCTTGCCCATCCTTCCTAAACCGCTCCAGCTGGTTTGCCACATCTGCCGCAGGGCGGAGGTGTGCGCGCCGTGCCGGTTCTCGGCCAGAGGGCACGCCGAAAGCAGGCGTGCAGTGTGGTGGGCGGCTGGAGGTCAAAATCACGGGAGAAAGCGGTGTAAGATGCTAGGAAAATACATTTTTGTCGTAGGAGAAAGCTGGAGCATGCGCTCATTCAACTGAGTATTAAGTAAAATCTATACCTCGCTGTTCCACACGCCGTATTTAGGAACCCCTACAGATCTATTAACAGTGAGCTATTAAACCCCCTCCTTTGCGTTTTAAGAGAGTCCAACGGAGGTTATTGTTCTGCCAAAAACCAGAGCTGTGAAAGTAGATGAGGCGGGGAAAAAAAACTTTTGATAAATTGACGCCACGCTGTTAAGAAGTGTCAGTGGACTGCGACCTCCTGTCCTGTCAGCTGGTGTCTGGGATTCACATCGGATCCTCAGGGAAAGCTGCTGAGGTTTCGGCTCCTTGTGCTTTGGCCTGCAGAAGCCGAAAGAACTACTTTCAGCCAGGCAGCGAGGGACCTTTTTCCCTCCGTGTCCCGATGTCGGCCGGGGAGGTGGCCGCCCGCCGGACTACAACTCCCCGCGCGCCTGGCAGTGGACGCTGACGTCAGGGGGCGGAGGCGGAAGCCGCTCCTGAGCGGCGCCCGGAGCGTGGCCGCGCCGCCGGGAGGCTGAGCGCGGAGCAAGTCTGGTCCCGCCGGCGCCGCCGTCGTGCGAGCGGCCGGCCATCTTGTGCGGGAGCGGTTGGCAGCGCTGCGCTGCGCTGTGCGGAGGAGCGGCGGTTCGCGCTCCCTCGCCTGCTGCCGCGCCGCCAATGTCTGCCGAGAGTCCCGAGCCCGCCTCGGCCCGAGGAGCAGAAGGTGGGTGCCCGGGAAGCCCCCGCGCAGTCCCGCCGGGGAGCAGAAGGAGCCCGAGGGGCTTCTCCCGCCTTCACCTGCGCTCCGAGGCGGAGCGGGGGTTGCCGCGGCCGGGCCTCTCCCGCCTTCAGCTGAGGGGTCCTCGCGGGCCGCCGCGGCCTTTGAGGCAGCGTCTGCTGCGCCCGGGCGCTCTCCTCGCCGCGCCCGGAGCCCCCTCAGAGCAGCAGCCCCGGCGGGGGCTGGGCCCGGCCTTCCGCCGCCGCGCAGGAGGAGCTGGGCAGCTCTTCAGCCGCCCCGCGCCGCCGGCTCGGACGGGACGGGGCCCGCGGCGGGAGCGGCGCCGCGCTGCAGCCGGAGCGGCGGGGAGGGCGCGGGCCCCGCGGCCGGCGGAGGCAGGAGGCGGAGGAGCGGCACCACCATGTTGGCTTCTGCGCCTGGGAATTTGTGCTCTCTGGTAGATCGGTGGCGTGCTCCGGCCTGGGCGGAATAATGGCGCTTCCCCGCGCTCCGCCAGGGGCTCTGCCCGCCAGGGCGTCCTGGGTGAAAGAAATTTCAGGTCACAGTCGCAGCGGCTGGAGAACAGCGATGATCTGGTGGCTAAGCTTTTGGTTTTGCTTCTAGAAAAAAATCCAGCTTTTAATGTAAGCTGTTTACGAGGAGAAATATCCAAAACCACAATGACTGTGGCCCGTTCTGCTTAAGGCATTTAGAAAGAATAACTGTGGGTTGTCTTGTGATGGCCTATTATGTCGTCTCCGGTAACTAATAATTTTATAGTTTCCTAGGTGGGATTTGGCTTCATAGGTGACTATATACTGTTAGCAGTTTCCTGTGTTGGCTGTGACTTTAAGAAGCCGTTTGTTTTTTACGTCTTGTCATTGCTGTGTGGACTCAGTGCAATCTGCACAGCTATTTCTGATAGGGAACAGTTACGAAACACAAGTATGCTTTGAAGGATTGCTAAAAGAAAAAGCTTAATCTGCCTCAGCTGTCAAGTTTTTGTTTAATAATTTACAGTTTGTCATATGAGTTAGTCATACCAAGTAGGCGGCTTTGGGGTTTATATAGAATGATACCTTCTCAATAGGTGCAGTAATCAGAACCAGCTTTTATGGCAGGTCTGCAATCTGCTCTGAATGCGTGGTGTTCTGCAGCTCGACTGCAGAATGTTCGTGTTAGGTAGACTAACGAAAGGTAACTGTTCCTGTTTCAAAGCCTATAAAAAAATCCCTGGCCTATGCAGCGCTCCTAGAAGAGCTCTGTAATAAGAGCGTAGTAGAACATGTGGGTAGCAAGTTTATTGTGATGCCTTCTAGTGTGTTTCTGAGAAGTCAGGCAACTGGGGCTGATTTTGCCGAGTTTTAGACTTGAGTCTTGAAAAATTACTCTTTATTTGAGAGACAGGAGTCCCTTTACTGGTCTGCTATTTAGTTTTAGTCTGATAAGGTGCCTCAAGACAAATTAATAACATCAATAAAATAAACCTTGGTTTTCTGTGTGCTTGTGTCCTGTTAGGATGCTGTGATATCAGTGCTATTATGGCATTGCAATATTAACCTGCACTAAAATTGTTTGTCTGAGTAGGCAAAATTGAACAGTGACTCGGTTAATGCTTAACTCTGAAATACTTGCATAAACCCATTTTGCAGTGCTTACTCATAGGTATACTTGAAAAAAGACAAAAGCCCCTAAATGAACTTTGAGGCAGTGTTTTCATGATCAGACCTCTTTTCTAAGCTTTTTAACATGCTGCAAGAAGCTCGTGCATGTGTTAGGTGAGAAGAAGCAAGAGAGTGATGTAAATTGAAAACTTGCCAAAGACCAGTGTTTCCTGTTCTCAGTGTGAAAACTCAGGACAGTGGCAGGGGGAAGTTCAGCAACAAGAAACTGTAGACATTGGAGAACACATGCTTGTTTGACTGACTCTTTTTGCCTTAAAAGCCTATGTTTTCAGGAAGCTGTTCGAGGCGGTGTAGTCTGTTTCTAGACTGGCTTTTGCCACATCAGTTTGCTGTAGAGTTGTGCTGTTGTCATGTTTTTCACATTTTGTGTGATGTCTTTTTCTAAAGCAGATGAGCTCTTCATACCAGAGTTCGAAAAGGCTGATGACTCTTTTTAGCCATGCAGTTGAGTTGTCCAACAGATTTGGAACTTTACGCTGCTAGTACCTTGGTAAAGATTAAAGCAAAAGCTATCTTTAAACGAGTTAGGTAACTACTGCCTTCCTGATAGATCCTTTTAATGAAGTAAGCAGACTTCATTAGCTGTGTCAAATTCCTGTAGAGAACTAAAATTATAACTTCTGCGTGGTTGTCACTATGAAGAAGAGCGTGGTATATCTTGATTTCTGCCCCCTCCAATCATTTATTAGTCACTTGGTTGTTGCTTCTGTAACTCAAGGGAGAACGTTGTAATGTATGAGTGGCCTTGCTGGCTGGCTTAAAGCCTTTGTGGCTCAAAATGCATCTCCAAGAGTGCTTGATACCATCTAGTCCACAGAAGACTATAAAGTCAAGACATGCATGGAGTAATCTTCCCTGGAAAACTATCCAAGTCTGAGCGGTCCGTGGTTTAAAAGCCTTCTGAGCTGCAAATGAAAACATAGAATTGCTTTCTGAAGCCATCTAATTCTTGGCAGCGCCTGCGTCCTTTGGCAAGGAGTTCTGCAGCTTAACTATATTTTGTGTGAAGAACTGTTGTCTTAAGTATTTTTCGAACCTGCTATCAGCTGATTTTGTTTGACAGCCCAGGTCTTTGTCTCGAAATTCTTTGATTTGTTATACATAGTTTTTTGAGTCTTAGTTGTTCTTCATCATCAAGAGTAACCATAGTCTGAATCCTTTTCAGCTGGATTGATGCATAGCACAGTATTTTGTGTTTTGATTGCCTACTGTGTGATGATTTGTCAGCCCTGTGAGTTTGCATAAATGTCTCCTCTGATGCACCATGAATACCTACTTATGTAAGCTATTTATTGTTGGCCCTCTGTTCTTAAAAAATTCCTTCTTTTAGTTAGTCTTGGCAAAACATGCCCCCTAAAATGCTTTGTCTGTTGGCTCAACAGTGAGTACCCAGTGATTCAGCATTAGACGTTGAAAGTGTTTAGCTGAAAGGATTGCTTTTGAGAAAACCCGGTCAGTGTCAGCATGATAATAAAGCACAATAGGAAGAACAGCAGCTGAAGAATGATCTTTATAACATGTGAAAACTGTGGTCTTGGCTAATATGATTATATAGTGAGAAATAGTACAGTTCTGTGTTCAGTATGTGTGCGGGAAACTTTGCCCTTTATATTTATTTGTATTTTGCATTGTATTGCCCAGCTGTGCTTTCATCTAATAAAAGTGTTGGTTTCTCTCCTCATAGAAGTTTCTCTTAAACTGTTAGGAGAATTTCTGTCTTTCCTTGGTAGAACTGTTAATTCAGATTCCCACTCTTAACGGTGGATCGCTCGGCTCGCGCGTTGACGAAGAACGCAGCTAGCTGCGAGAATGAATGTGAATTGCAGGTCACATTGATCATCGACACTTCAAACACAGCTGCGGCTGTCTTTGCAATGTCTCGTCCTAATGGGGCAACTAGACAATATTGTATTCTAAATCTGTTGTTACAACCTTTGTTTCTGAGGTTTCTTACCGGAAAGATGTTGAATATTATAGAACTTCGAGCTTTTATAAGAGATACAGGAAAGCACTGGGTAGGCTGGTGTGGCGGCTCTGGTTCTTTGACAGCTCTGGCTTGAGTAGCTCCCAGCTGCTTGTGTTCCTCTGTCCTCCCCAGGGATGTTGCTGTGCTAACATACCTGTTTGTGCAGCTGCTTGGTGATCCAGACTGTGGAAACTGATCCAAATGAAGCACAGGCCAAGGAGAGGGGAAAAAAAACCCAAACAGTTATTTTTCTGTTGAATGGATTTCTGTAACCCATTCATGTGGAGTATACGCATTCATGCTGACTGATGCAATGCAAAAGATGATGACATGGATGGAAAAGAGTGTGAAGGGGCTACCTAAGCAGCTCTAAGTGGATATGAAACCTTAGTCACAGAGAAATGGTGAGACGCTCCTGATTTCAGTAGCAGTGTTTTCAAACGATTATTTTGAGCACCCGTATTTTACCGTATACTCATAAATAGGCATTTTATTTTCACAAATACACTATTCAACTGTCTTCATCTTTGTGATTTTAGGATAATTATAGACATGTTTAGAGAAATACAGTATTGTTGCTGTCATTGTGATAGTAGGCATGTTTTTGAGATTGAGCTACTTTAAGACAGTTTCACAGTGAATATCACACATTACAGATAGAGCAGTCCTACAGACTAGATTGTAGCAATGCAGGTGCTAGTCTGTCTGTTCAACTTCATGATCAAACAGGGGCAGTTGAAAAAAAAGTCCTGTGGCTCTTGCCCAGCTTTCAACATTTGTTCTTGGTGGAACCCTTGTTTTGACCAAAAGTGTTTTTTGTTCGGGCAATTTTTTTTTTTAATTGAATAAATTATTTTCAGTATAGACTACTTTTATGTGAAAAAGAAATGCATTGATTAGATTCAAACATCTCCAGGAAGGGTATCTAAGATGGGGAGCCAGGCTGAACTCCTACAGTTGCTGTCAGTATTCGAGAGAGAATGTGTGAAAATGTCTATTCAAATAATTGATGTGTTCACTTCTAGCAGCAATCGGCATGTTGGTGAATTACCTGCAAAGGTATTCTGCATAAATATTTCATTATTGTGTATTTAATTTACAGTATTACTGATTGTCTTTCAGGAAATGGAGGATAAGGTGATCAGCCCAGAAAAAGTTGAAGAAGCAAAATTGAAAGCAAGATACCCTCATCTGGGCCAGAAGCCAGGAGGCTCAGACTTCTTGAGGAAGAGGCTTCAAAAAGGAGTGAGTTCTTTGTTAAAGAATATTGTATGGATAAGTAACTCCAAAATTCCTGTATCTGATTTTTTTCCACTCCAGAGGCCTTTGCATGATTAAAAGAGTGCCAAGAAATTTAAACTTTGTGAAAGCATAAGGAAGAGAAATTTGTTTCCACAAAGCAAATGCCCAATTGACAGAATAGCTGTTTACAGCTGAACTGCACTTTTTAGAAAAAAATAAACGTAGAAGCTGGCTCAGTGCCGCGGTGATACACTTCATAAAAAAACATTATAAGTAAACATGAAGGGCCAGAACCTCATCTCTGTTTCGTACTGATCTTTTCTTGCCCATTCTTATGTCCCCAAAATGCATGTCTGCTTTTACTATCCATGTTTTTAGCACATGAAAGCTTAGTGTCTGCTGCATTACACCAGGCACATCTGACATCAGTGGCTTGAGAATGGCAGTGTAGTTCTCAATATACACCCTAACCAAAAAATAATGATAGAATAATGAAGAATTAGTATTTCAGTATTGTTTCACATTTAGCTAGTGTCTCTTATTTTCTTAGTTATTCAACTGTTTATTTCTTTTTTAGTTTAATTATTCATAAAAGTGATTATGTAATGCCTTTCAGGCATGCTAGAACTCTGTTCTCGGAATAATCCTAGTATAGCACTACTTCTGAAGGTGCTTTCATTGCTGTCACACTGTTAGTTTTGTGGCTTTTGCTGTTTGTTTTTGGTTGGTGGTTTTTTTTTTTTGTACTATTGTCTAGGCCCTTTGAATGCACGCAGTGATTCCAAGTATAAATCCTTTGCAAACCAACTGTTGGAGTTCAGTGCTGATTTATTTCTGTGCTATCTGGTAACATCTCCTGGGAATTGTTACTGTTGGCAGGTTTTTTGGATGAGCTTTCTCTGATGAGTTGGAGCATATGCAGCATAGTTAATGGCTACTGGGAACGGGCAAGTGGTAGAAAGGTGACTCCCTTTGTGAGTTACGCTGTTATGTGGTCAAAGGCAGCCTAAATGACATTTCAGTGGGTTCAGTGTAGACACAGAAGGGAGAAGATACGTACGTGTTGTGATGATAATTCAGGAAAACAGACCAGCATCCACTCCCTAAGGATTGATGGCCATAAAGGAATTATGACTGCTTGCACTCAGCGCAAATGTGAGGAAAGTTCTCCACCAACAATAACAATCTGTACAGTACTTTCATCTTCATTATAGCACTAATTAATGCAAAAATTGTTGCAGCCTATATTTCCAAATTTGAGCAGAGAGAGACCAGTGGGGGCATCTTGATTGACTAAGTGTTTGGGATTTTGTTACTTTGAAAGATGGCATAAAGTTGTGGATTCCAATTCATGATCTGTCTTCTTCAGCTCTCCACTCCTGATGTGGTGGTAATAACTTTCTTCCATTTTATTTTTTATTATTTTACTTTAGAGGATTGCTGAAGTTTAAAATAGAGTGAGGATAGTGAGTATGCTTTCAGATAGTGTTCGTGACATGAAGATTCCTGGACAGACATAGTCAGTTTGAAAGAGGTGATCAAATACAGACCATCTATGAGAAGCTAGAGTAAATCGGAGGAAAATACAGGAATAAGTTAAAGGAAGAAATGGACAGATATTCTTAATACATGAAAGATGGTAGGTTTTCTCAGATGTTCTTCTGAATGTACGTAGTCAACTGTAGCCCAGATTTTCTTCGATTTGGCAATTAGGACGTGCTCTGCCCATTGATATTTGTGCTCCGGAAATGTTCTGCATTGGGCGCACATGTTGTTATTAGCACACTTTCTCCACAATAAGGGTTGATGAGAACAATGCTGCAGCATGCTGCTGTAGAGGGATTCTGTTTGGAGCTCTTACGTGGACAGAAACAGATACCTGTTAACAGCAGTAGCACACTGAAAGATCGAGCAATTCTGTTATTACCTAGATGCTATTTAAAAGTTTATTTTGGTTGCTTTAGTCTTGAAGGGCAAAATATGAAAGCCTTTTTCCAAATCAGATCATCAGAGGTCTAGTCTGCAGATGCAGTGCTAGAACATTGTGGTGTAAACAGGGATTACGCTGCCAAAAGGACTGAATTGGGAAGGTTTACAAATGAAAGCGTGTGGTTCAGATGTTCTACTAACTGCATGGGGAAAACGGATTTGGTAACTTCAAGGTTCTGGCAGGGAACGTTTAAAGCCTTCTTCAGGAGGCCTTGCATAAACAACTTCACCCCTGCCCTTAGGTAAAGGCCTGTTAAATCAAATGTTCAGATTACTTCTCTCTAGCAAGTGCTGCTTCTGAACGCCTTGCAGCTGGTTAGTACTACTGCAAAATAAAGAGTATGGCAGTAATATGCTCCTGGAAGCACTTCAGCATAGCAGGTAGGGATGGCTGTTGTTCAACTGACTGAGGAATAAGCCTATATAAAGCTAACAAGGGAGTGTTCTCTTCAGAGATAATTATGATTGTAAGTAGCAGCTGCTAGTGTGAATCTTTTTACTGAATCTAATTTTTTTGACTGATAGGACAATGTGTTCAAAATCATGGGTTATAAGCACCTGAACAGTAGACTGCATAGTAAGATGTAAACAAAATACAACTTTTCCTGCAAAATATGTCAATGAGTGGTGGAAGACTTGATGCAGACCTTGGATGAAATTCCATGCTTCATCTTACTATAATGCAGATAAATTATGACAGTCATTTGGCTTTAACATCCACAGATAACTTAATATTTTGAGAAGTCTGACAACCAAAAAGACTGTTAAAGGTAATGCTAGTGAAAATTTAAAGAAATATTAAGGAACGCTGTCTTGGAAATTCAAACATGCTGTAATCACTTTGTATTCAGAAGAAACCTGGAGTGTGGAATAAGAATTTCCTTCACACAGTGCTTTTCAGAAAGACTGCATGGTAGATTTGACTTCACTAAATAATTGTTTGGGAACTTCAGGTATTTTAGTTTCACTGTTTTAATGTATGCAGATAACAGATTTTCTTGTTAGCATGCTGCTTCATGCTGCTTTGATCTTCTAGTATGATAGAGCAGGATCTGTTATCCAGCTTTATTTCATACATTGTTTAGCTATTCTGTGTAGCAGAACTTGTTCACTGCAACAAAATTTACAAACTCCAAGTTTTCACTTGTATCCCCAAGTTTTCACTTGTTGGAGATCAGAGCTCTTGGGAAAACCAGGGCAAAAATAATGTTCACATATGGTGTGAGTTTAATGGTATATGTAGAACCTTAACTCTCAACAACGGGCAAGTACACAGTTTACATATATGTGCTTAATAGTCTTGGTAAGATTTTGGTTTTGAATCGACATAGAGCTATCTTGCCAAATCAGAAAGATTTTGTAACTGGTTTTAAAATGCAAAGAATCTATTTAACCATGTAATTCAGCATATGCATCTGATAAGATTCAGACTTTTAAATATATGTGTTTTGTCTTCTAGCAAAAATACTTTGATTCTGGTGATTACAACATGGCTAAAGCAAAGATGAAGAATAAGCAACTGCCGACTGCAGCTCCTGACAAGACAGAAGTCACTGGTGACCATATTCCTACTCCACAGGATCTGCCACAGCGGAAACCATCTCTTGTTGCTAGCAAGCTTGCTGGCTGACGAGAACAGCTGAACTGCATGATTATTCTCATTCCTGTTATTCTCCTTAATAGTTTTTTCTCACCCTCACATCCCCCTTTTTCTTTCTTACACTAAGTCATGAGACTGACAGCTTTGCAGGTAGCGATAGCATGTGCTGCTATTGTAAGGGAGTACTGTTAAGAGTAAAACGTGTAGTATTTGAACTAGTTGAGAACAATGCACTGATTAAAAAGGACAAGTTTGGTTAGAGCAATGTAATCTACTTGAAAATGTACATATTGCCCATTTCCTAGTGTAGGACTGGTTCCAGCAAGTGGCATTGCAAGTTTTACAACTTCTAATGTTTCTGCTTTTGTTATTTCATCTTAATTACAGCATATTTGTATTTAATATAACCTCCAGTTGTGTTGGGTTTTTCTTCTGTGTTTGGGTTTGTTGTCTAAAATAGAGGTTTAGACCACAAGTTGCTAGATGGTAAAGCATGTATAAAAACAAAGACAGGGCTCTGATTGAATTTTGTTTCTGCTTTTGAACTTGAACGGCCTTAAACCTGTTTCAGCTTTAACAATAGAGTTTTTACTTGGGCAATATTTGCCCATTCTTGTGTAACTCTTGTGAATCTAGTGCTTATTGACAACTGCCTGTTGAAGCTGGTATTCTTTTCAGTTCCGTAGCTTAGGACACACTTTTGTTGAAGATGTGAATGAAGTGTGCATGTGCATAGACTGTTGAATTCACTCTTGTGCCATTTTTGTAAATACAGTAGTTTTGCACAACCTTTTGCAGACGTCTATTAGTTTTACATTTTAAAAAGCAGATAATGTGCCAATCAAAGCACAAGTGATTCTGTATCTTTCAAAGTCTTGTCCTGAAGCTAAGAGCCCGCAATCTTGCTACTGAAAGTAAAAATTGTATACCTGAAATTTGTGAAACACTTATATATACACTTGACTCAGCCTTATGCTTTTGCAGTTGTATATTTGTTTCGCAACAATGTCCAGCACTCAAATACAAATCTGGAATTTGTACCTATATTGGGAGGCAAGTGCCCTTTCTGTTCAGCAGCTCTTGTAAAGCTGAAATGCTCTGTCTGATGACATGGGAGATGGCTAAATGTACTGGAGAGTTTCCCGTGTGGCAAACTCCAAATCTAGGCTTGCTAAGGTTTGATACGCAATTGTCTTTGGGCTATTTTAGACTTCTGGAAGTGGAGGTTTTTGGGTTTCTTTTTTTTTTTCTTGGACTCCTGAAATGGTAGTAAACTAACTCCTTTTCTCTTTGTTACACAGCAAGCCCTCTTTGGCTTTGGGGAAACAAAGAACTGTGGAGAAATAGGTGACTTTTCTTGTCAGAAATAGGTAACTTTTCATGTCAGAAAATAGGAATGAACTGCAGTTCACCGTTATGATGCAGGTCGTAAGTACTAGATTGCCAAAATTCATAGTCGATATTGGACAGGTAACTTGATGCATTTAAAAGCATGTTTGTCCAATGAAATCAGAATATTAGAAGTGCGGTATGATCCATAGTGTAATTGATTTTCATATAGGTAATCACAACTTTGATGTTCTTTGGGAGTAGAAGAAACACAGATCAGTTTACTGAGTACATTTTTCTTTACAGAAACAGTTCTGAAACCCTATTAAAACAAAGCACCAATGTGGGTATTATAAGAGAAAACACTCCTAAAGATGCAAGTTTTTAGAAGGATGTGCTTTGTGTTGACATTCAGAAAGGTCTTACAGGATAAAGGACTGCTAGTCGAAAAGAACACTGGCCCATATTTTCTGCAATGCTCTCTTCTAAAGGTAAACATAAGAAAATGATCAAGAGAAAATCAATAATCTTAATTTGGTCCTGTTTTGATCAGAACATGAGCAAAGTATATCAGTGTCTGTATAATGTCTTTGGTTCAGAGAAGTCTTTCCAGAGAATTTTGAAATTGCTAACCTGATTCTTTTCAAATCTGTATAGCCCTTTTCTAAGTAATTAAATGGGCTTTGTCAAGCCTTTCCTTATTCCTTATCCTCCACTAGTACAAAGAATTTGTGATTTCTGCAGAACAGGTTGAAAAAACAGACCTAATTGACTTGTTTAAGTAAGAAATTAGGCTGGGAGAATAGCAAAGAAACTGGATATATTGAAGCAAACTGCTTTTATAGATGTTTGTCCCAATGCGAAAACCCCTCTTTATTTTGTATGTATAAATGAAATTGAAACTTAACGATAGGACTGGGCCTGAAACAAATTTTGGAACAATTTAAGATGATTTGCTGTGTGTTGTCTGTGCCACTGTTCTGTAGCTCACATAAGGTGAGCTCTCTTGCATTTGGGAAAGTTTAAGAAAAATAGCCATTTAAATTTAAACATTCCACTCAGCTACAACTCAGCTTGTCCTGCTGGTTGGACAACACAAGCTCTTCCGATGTTCACTTAGTGACTTGCAGTTCTTAAGATTACTGCTAATTCAGCTATGAATATAATAATATCCATGTGTATATTTGAAGTACTGTAACAATAACTAGGTCAATGACTGATTATGAGCCTTCACATCTGACAGACCTCAGCAGCAGGCACAGCTATTTTGATTCTATACACTGTATAAAACTGAAGTCCAATAGTCACTTAATAGTGAATCAAACGTGACTGCAAATCGATGCTTACTTTCAGCTTACTCCAGCAAGATAACTCAGCTATCCAAATTATGTACATAATGTATTATATGAGTTTTACCATTTGATAATTACCTTTTTCAAAGAAAACCTGTCCACACTGTAGACTGGCAGTCCCTTTCATATCTTGCCTTTAAAGATAGACAGTGTTTCGTTATTAGAGTAGTACTCATGTAGGCTTATAATAGCAGATAGCACCAACATTTTATTCGAGATAGTTAAGTGGATTAATTACAACTTCACAGGTATGTCCCCAAATCTGTAGCACCGAAGGCTTCCCTCTCATTGTTCTTGATGTAGTAGGACAGTGTTTGTGTAAAGGCCACAGGAGTACTTTTTGTTGGACATATTTACACCCAGTCAGGATGTTAAGGTGATAAAAATGTCGATTGTTCTTTACAAACCTACACATTGTATAGTATACAGAATAAATTGATCTACTTAGTTTTTATTGCAACATGGAGACTTGTCTTGTCTTTACTGTGGTTTCCTAAAAGATACTGCATACTTCGGTATTTTCGATGGAAAATTTCTAAAGCCAAAACCTTGCTGCTCTGTATCATTAAAAATATGACTGGGCTTTGGTTTCTAGTATGTTAGACTACAGAATTACTTTAATGTAATCACATTTATATATATTTCAGTGCTTATTTTTCTAATAAGGCAATTAAACTTACTGTTTGAAAACTCCGTAACAGATGATTGTTTTGGTCCCTTGCACTGAGCGAAGGGGATTTCTGGAATTGGCTTGGCGTATAGAAGTTGTATTGCTATAGATTATTGGCCTGAATGTGGCAACGTTTCCAAGAAATCAAGATGCTGGAAAAAGTCCAACTGATTTCATATTCAGACTGTGACTCAGGTGCTGGTCTGTGTGCAGCTTCAAGATCTGTGTGGTATATTTACCGCAATTAGCTCTGTCACCAAGTCTGAGCTAATTGTCATGGTAACACCGTCTACACCCCGCATCTCTGACAAACCGAGGAGAAAAACGTCAGCTTGAAGTAGCATTGTTGGAGTACTGTGCTGAGGCAGTGCAAAGGCTGCATTAACACTGGCGTTAGTAACCTAAAGTAACTTCCTTGAATCTCTGTGGGGAGTGGCATCAATGCTCAGGCGAAGACAAACCATTTCAATAGAGGCCTACTGCCCAAATCTCTTTCTGATGCGAGCTGAGGCAGGTACGGTCGCACAGACCTGCACTCAGACAAGTTTTGCGTTTAGCAGCTGTGCTCGCAGAGCATGACCACGTTATTCAGGAGAGAGGCAAGATTGCAGTGACTTCTTTATTTGATGGCTGGAGGGGCTTTCTGCGAACTTGGGAAGAACAGACTGGGGGGACACACAAGCAGGATGAATTTTTCACTTGTTTTTTTTTAACTTAAACTGGAGTTGGGCTGACGTGTCATTGGAATATTTATTCCTGCCTTAGTACAAGCGAGCCACCATCTTTCAAATTCACGTCTTTGGCTTTTTCATCCCAAATTCTCACATCTATAGATCCAGAGTAAGTTGAAATCTGAAAAGTTCTATGCATATTCAAAGCATTTATTTCTGTTAAATATTTATCTTGAAAATGATCTGGCGTACTACCAGAGAGGCAGAGAGCCTTGAGCTCAACTGATGTGCTTGAAAAAACTTCAGTTTAGGGGCAGGTGGCTGAATTGTCCCTGTCTTTCTCAGGCAGTACATCTTTGTTACAACAAGGATGCTGCTGGTTATATGTTCATGACAAATATTCTGGCATATTTACAGCAGGCACAGAATTCTGTTTACTTACTGCTTTGGAAAATATTGACAAAGCCTCCACTGATGTGAGATGGGTGTTTATTTGCCTTTGGTTTAAAATGAGAAGATGAAGTACTTTTGTTTCTGACTTTGTCTAAATTTAATAACAGGTTTCAGTTGGGTTTAGTTTTTTTTACCGTTCTACGGAACAGTGTTGTAGCTCTTATTAAAAGAGGAATGTGGTTGGATAATCTGTCAACTTCTGTTGATGATATTGCAGAATAATCAAATAACTGCCGTTAACGTTCCTAGTACAGTCTCCACAGAGACTGGATTCAACCTCTGCTGGTACTTCTGTCTGCGTTAGTATGATAGGGTTTTTTCCTTACTGGATTTGAGGGGAAAAAACAACTGTAAGACTTCCTTGAGAAACAGGATTTGGATTTTTTTAAATGCATGGCATCTTCTAGGAGTTGAATTACACAGCTGAAATTACAAGGATGCTTAGATGCAAGAATGGAAGCTGTGGATTCTTCTGAACTTGAGGTCTGTTCTCAGGTGATGGTTTTTATACTGTTGAAAAAAATTTAGCTACTACATTGCAAAGAAAATATGTATGTGATGTTTTAGAGACAAGAGAAGTCTTCCTAACACAGGCGTAGGTGGATCGAGGCAAGCTTTCTGCACAGGAATTTCATCATGTAGGTTTTGTCTTCTCTGTAAGCCCGAAAAACCTGGAAGTAAATCCAGAGTGTTGCCGGGAGAATACGTGCATGGTACTAATTTTATCTCTTCCTACATATCTCTTGCATTACATCTCAGAGTTCTTGACTAGCAACTGTTCAGTCAGTACTGGCTGAAACCAGCCCTGTGTGTTTTCCATAGCTGAAAGTTACAGGCTTAATCCTTGTAGTGTGAGAATATAGGGAAGGTAGGAGGAGCATTTTAGCCCATGTTTTAGCTTTGCCTGTCTTTCCAGTGAAAGCCACTTGGAGTTAAACTGGTGTTGAATGTTGAATATACAAATGCTTTTCTGAAGGAGAGGATAGGCCCATCCACTGTGCCACATAAACCATCTCATGTTCCTTATGTTCCTGGTATATGCTATTTCTGTGCCTTTAATGATTTCCCTTTTTCGTTTGGCCAACAGAGAATCCACTGCTGACTTGCAGTACAGCGTGACAGCAACAGAATAGGAAGTCCTAATTGAGAAGGGAATTTTTCTACCGCTGTTGAACAGATCATGGATGTAAACAGAACAGAGATGTAAGAAAAAAGGACAGATGCTTTGCAGTCAGTTTCAGTTCTGAAAAAAATTACATAAACTAATCTCAATTCGTAGAAGGATTATTTTCTCTCGTTTTTCATTGGGTTCAACTTCACTGTAAGATTCTGCATGTGGACTGTGTCAGCTACATCAGCCATACATTGTCAGCTGGAGTACCGGGGAATATATGCTCTGAAATGAAATTCTATAAATGATCTTTTCAAAAAGATGCTGTGCAAGACATGAGATGAGGACATTTAAAATCTTGCCAGCAAATGATTGATGAAGGAGACACATCTTAAAGTAATTACTATGTAGTCAATCTAGATGCTTTACAAACAGGTTGTTTCTTGGCAGCTTGCAGTGCCCCCAATTCTTGTCCTTAATGACAGATTTGAAATCCTGGTTTATGCAAATTGTGTCAAATCATAGCATATTTTGGACTCAGATATCTATTTTTTGCCAGGGCTTATAATTACATTTGGCTCCTGAGCTCCAGCTGTGAATGGCTGATACAGTAATCCACAGTCCAAGCGAACTCCTGAAACGAGTCACTTTGAATTTAGAATAGATATCATCCTGAAGAAAGGGTATTAAATACTGGATATGAACAGCACGCAGTCAGAGGGGAGGTTCAGGTTCCTTCTGTAAACAACACAGATTTCTGTGGTTCATACATCCAGATTCTTAGGTTAAGCTTGTTAAAGGCAGATGATCCCACTCATAAATGAACTCTAAATCACTTTTGTGTTACACATGAAAGATGACTGGTTGCTTTAGTATAGATCTCTCTTATTTTGCCATAGTGTACACATGAAAAGCAGCTGTGCACACTTCTTAGGCAAAACCCTCACCCTGACTTAGACAGCAATTCGCAGGAACCAGTTCTGGGCTTCTTGTAGGACTGAGAGCAAATGTCCAGTTCTGCTGACAGGAGCCTCCTAGGCACAGGACAGTAACGGTAATTGTGGCTGATAATCCTGGACGTACTAGCAGAACATATGAAGGAAGGTGGGTTTTTTTTAAGTCAATTCTCATTAGAGTTTCAACTGTGAACTCTCCTAGCAAGACTTTTTTTAACCTCTTTTCTGAATTTTCTAACCTTAGGTTACTAGCTGCGAAGACCATATATCTGTGCCTAATACAAACAACTCCAGGAAAGGCTCCGTATTTTCATCTTTACTATTTTTCATTTGTGCTTGCTACTCCTCTGTCTCCTTTCCTTCAGATAGCAGGGGTAAAGTACAGCTAGATTATAGCATTTATTTGGAGTGATTATTTTGGGAGTCAAGATGGCTTGATTTTTATTTCTGGCTGTTACTCAGTTGAGTGATTTTGAGCAGGTCTCTTTCATGGCTCCTTTTCTCTGTGGAACAAGTTTGTCTGTCTTTGATAGTCACAGCGAGTTTTCAGGGGGAGTCCAGATGTCACCCACTGAATACAGAGCCATTATCTAAACTGTTGAATTTTGCAGA
This sequence comes from Tauraco erythrolophus, assembly GCF_009769465.1. Taxonomy (NCBI): domain Eukaryota; kingdom Metazoa; phylum Chordata; class Aves; order Musophagiformes; family Musophagidae; genus Tauraco; species Tauraco erythrolophus. Next base: position 13,929,339 of record NC_141478.1, on the reverse strand, counting down.
GATGATACCACTTAAAAAGTCAAAGCAGTTTGGTGGAGAGTATGGCAAAGATAACTGTTTCAAACTTGTTTTGTATTTTGGACCACTTGGACTGGTAGAATGCATTCCCAATGTGGAAAAGGAAAATACAGATAGTGATAGCTTCAGTTCTGCTGTCAAGTGAATTGCCATAATGTTGAGGTGTAAAAAAAACACCTCTTAATGATTCATAAAGCAAATGAACTGCCAGCTCAAGACCTATCCAGAACATGGATTATACTTTTCATTCCCTTTTGACATAGAAGTCTAACTTTTGAAAGATGCGTACCTTCATTTCCTGGTGAGAGGTGGACTTGCTTATCGAAGGAACTGTTCTTGGGCCCATTCTTTTTGGTGTTTTGAGTAGCGGTTTGAATGATAAAAAGGTTGTAAACAATTTGAAGGATAGAATCAGAGAGAGAAAATAAAAAAATGGAAAATGTGGCACCTGAGAAATACAGGCAGAAATACACAACGGGAATAACTGGATAGGTGGTGGGATGGCAGCCAGGCGCGTAGAGGCTGCAGCAGGCTGTAACCCAGGTGCAAATCCAGTAAGATGAGGCTGCTGCACAGGAGGCTGATCGTTTTCGTTAACTGGAGAGTTGCCTGTGAAAGGGAGGGATCGTTCCCCTGCACCCGGCGCTGGCGATGCCCCGGCTGCCGTGCCTGCGGGTCCGGGAACCGCACCTCGGCAGTACACGGGCCGGAAAGCAACAAAAATTCTAAACGTCCCTGACGAAGAAATGAGTCATTTGTTCAGTCTAGGAGAAGAAAAAGAAAAGCGGGATCGGGAGAGAAGGGAGGGATACCGGTTCTTCCGCCAAGCGGGAGGCCGCTGTTGGGCCGCGCCGCGGGGGGCGGAGGAGCGGCCTGAGCCGGGGCGCGGCGGGAGGCGGGAGGCGGACAGCCTCCCCCAGCCCCTGCCCGTCGGTCCTGCGCGCCCTCGCGGGTCCGGCGGCGCGGAGGGGGAGTGGCCAGCGCCTGGCTGCCCGCGGCCCCCGGGCACGGCGCTCCGCGGGCAGCGGTCTCCCGCCTGCCCGCCCGTGGGAGGCATCGCGCCGCCTGCCCGCCGCTCCCACAATGCACAGAGCGGCGGCAGTCCCGCCGCTCGCCAGGTAGCAACATGGCGCGTCGCGCCCAGGCCGCCGCCTGAGCATCCTCCCACCCGCCCTCCCTTCCTCCGCCGCCTCCGCCCCGCGCCGCCGGGGTGCCGCAGAGGGGCCGCCCGCCCGCGCCCTGCGCCATGGCAGCCTCCGAGCTCTACACGAAGGTAGGGCGGCGGCGGGGCCGGGGGGCTGCGCGGGGGCGGCTGAGGGGGGAGCGCGGCCCGGGCGGGCATTCCCGCGCCGAGCGGGGCGAGGGAGGGCGCAGGCAGGGGCCGGCGCGGCCGTCCGCGGCCCCGGCGGCTCTCGCCGGCGCCTCTTCCCAAGATGGACCCGCATCCCGGCGGGGCGCGGGGGCAGCTCCCCGCCGCCGGTGAGTCACGGCCCTGCTGCGCCGCCGCTCCCCAGAGAGGCTCTGCCCGCCGGGCCGGGCCGGGCGGGGGGCGGGCAGCGCCGCTGCGGCGGCGTCCGCCCGCAGCGCACCGCACCGCACCGCGGGGGAACTGGCCGCGCCGCCCTTCCCGCCGCGGGCGCAGGGGACTTGCCGGCGGCAAGCGGCCGGGGCGGCTCGGCCAGCTCGGCGGTGATGCGCCGCTCCTTGGAGGAGCGCTTTGGCTTAGGATGGCCATGCCGTGCCCTGCCCTGCTGTTCGGTTATCTCCTCCAGAAATACCGCCCTGTGCCTTGCAGAACACCACCTTTTCCAACATCGGCGCTTTGATATTAAACTAACCTTTTTGATGACACTGCACCTTTAGATTATATTTATTCTTTTGGCCGTCGTTCAGAAGCCCTACAGTCAGCAGTGATGTAGTGCGTGACTCTCATATGCTTTTTAAACAGACGTTTTTCTAATCTTTTTAGTCATGGGTGTGAGTATCTCATCAACTTCTACCCGGAAACAGTTACTGCCCTATGCCTCTTGATGATGGCAAAGCCTACAAATCAAGAGCTGTGGAAGTGATGTTTTATCCACTAGTAATGCATTGTTTTCGTTGCTCTGCCTGGATCTAGTGCAAAAATCTGAAAAAAATTGACAGTCCACTGGGTTTTAAGGGCAGAAGGCATCATTGGGGTCACCAGAACTGAGCACTGCGGGGTAATATAGCAAAGTCCAAGTACTTCTTTCGAAAAGCTTGCACAGTCAAAGTGTGTTTTATTGAAAGACATGCTGTCAAGATCCCTGAGCCACTTCATGAAATACTCTGAAATCATCCCCATTCGAGCTCTTTGTGTGAGGAGAGAAAGGAAAGGAAACAAGTTTTTTTGTTCTAGCATGAATAGTTCACCTTATTTGTAGAGTCCGCCCACTCGGATGCAGTGGACAGCACATTCGTACTGATACACAGTCAATCAAACTGGACAGTCCTTTCAATAGACTTGACCATATCTGAATAGTATGTTTATGTAGGAGAGATTCGATGTGAGGAAGTGAGGTGCATGCCTGCCCCCCTAAAGAATGATCAATACATCAGCTGATATGAGGTGTCTTGTGTCTCATAGAAGAGTCTCTCTCTTAACTGTCGTTGCAAAAAGGGATGAAAATCAGCATTCTGGTCAAGAGAGCAGTGGTACTGCAGAGTTGTTCCCAGGCACCCAGTAGACCTCCTCTATCTAAGGAGTTATTTTGGAAAGGTATTCTTGATTTACGTCTCTCTGTGGATGTTCTTATTACAGAATTAAAATGTCTCGTAAAGAGTTGATCAGAAATATTTTTTTTCCCTAATTTCCAACTCTATCTGACCTTGAATTCACTTCCTTGAGTGGTTAAATCCTTTGGTCAGGCACTGCCCCAAAAATGTGGGTGTCCTGTTGTCTTGGGACGGTGTTTCAGTGGGGAAAGCTCAGGGCCCCTTGTGGAAGGCATGGCTCTGAATCGGGCACCAGGATAGGAAAGCTGCTGGGCATTCAAGAGAAAGTGTCTCTGCTGGCTTCCCTCTCTGCTAACTTCCCAAGTAAAGCCACCTTGCTGTTTAATTCACATTCAATATCTCATCTTTGATTAAGTGACATGAATAATGGATTTAAGGTCATAGCACGCAGAGGTACAAAGAGCAAACACAAAGTCAAACAAGTGCAGCAGTGGTGCTCCGGTAGGGCCTTGCTGGGCGATGAGGGCCAACGAGATGGCTTCTGTGCTTTACTCTGACACCACAGGCTGTTCTTGTCCTCTTTAGAGCCATATGTAGGCACAGAAAGAGCGACTTTCACATCTTTTTTATACTGGCAGGCAGAGTCAGGATTGTCATTCAGGACAGCTGCTTAAAGTACCAGAGCTTCCAATACAGCATCGACACTTAACGTATGATATTGGCATGGATATTTTGCTGGTAAGCAGGGCAGGGTATGAATTTGCAGCACATTGTTGCTAACTCTGCGTGTGCACATGTGTGACCTGAAGCAACATACCTGGCAGCTGTCTTACCCTCTCCCACTGGAAACCCTCGTCCCAGCTTGCCTGAGTTGTTCAGGTCGCTGTGTTCACGTGAGTTACTTAGAACAACAGTTGGTAAAGTTGTGTTAATGACTGGATGACCAGTGTTGCAAAGAAGTTGTCTGAGAACAGCAAAAGCAGACTTTTTATTTGCAGCTATTCTTTGGGCTCTCTGCTGTACGCTTCAGTGTGTCCAGTTTTGCCAACATGCACTGTTAAGCCTTCACATTTGTTTTCTTTGCATGCCACTGTAAAAATAGCGCCCACTGTCCCAACCACATGTGCCATCTTAAAATAGCATAAAGAAACTCTCATTTTCCCAGGCTAAATTATTTTTTTGTTAAAAACTAGCAATAGTCATTTTTGAAGGAGTCGTGCTACTCCTATGAAAATCCTATTCCTTTGATTCACCTAGGTGTGTATCTAAACTTGATGACAGCGTAGACAGCCTCATTGTTGCGCGTGGTTGTAGTTAATGTGGAAATTTGGATTTAGACTGAAGGACTGGCTCTAGCGCACTCACAAGCTAGTTGTGAACAATGGGCCCAAACCGTGCCGGACTTTGTATTCCTGTGCCCCATGACACTGTAACTACAGACTGTGCTTGAAGATATTAGCTTCAGTTTTGGAGTGCAGCAGTTTAAAGCTGGTCCATTGGTTATATCCCAGGTATTCCTATTTGAAATATTATGCCTATGAGCTCTGTTTAACTTGTCCTGCCACTGGCAGGTTGGTGGTCCTGCTGTAAGATTGTTTCTGAAAGTTTTGGTTCTTTGGCTTTGGAAACAAACTTAGGAGAATTTCCATGTAATTCCTGAGTCACCATAGCCCTGCTGGGCGGTGCTTGGATGTAGCTGATCAGCATTGCAGTAACTGTTGACCAACAACAGATACATACTTACTTCTGCTGACCCATAAAAACTGATAGGGACAATCTAGGCCATGCATCGACTTTGTTAAAGTGTGATGTGCTTTCCTTGGAAATTAACAACAAATGAGAACGCTTTGCCTAGACCTGGAACTCATCTGACTCCTCTGCACTGGCTGAAGTGCCATGTTGCATGTTAGACATCACCTTTGTGAGTTTCAGGTGTGTAAAACCAAGCCCCAGCATGTGCTGTCACTGCCTGTACATGAAAATAAGCAAAGCAGCTCAGACACTGTGTTTATGCCGCCTCTTTTACAGTCAGAGTGAAGAGTTGACATCATTCAGTCATTTTTTCGTCTCCATTTCCATCCTTTTTTCCCTGGGTTTGAGTTGTTTCTGTTTCATGGTGTGCTTTCCTTGAGCATGCTGCTTCACCCTCTTGGGATTTCTGTTTCAGTTTCGGATGGCTGCGTGCTGTGCACTTATTTATTTATTTATTTATCCATTCAGTCAGACATACATTTATTTTTATTCTTGCTGCAACTGATATGTTCCTCCTTTTGCAGTGTCTTTGAGATTAGGGGCAGCTAGCTCCAGCTAGCTTGCTCGTAATTTAGGGCCTAATCCAATTTCAGTTAAAGTGAGTGGAAACATTCCTTTGAACACAGAGGAATCAGTAAACAGTTTTTGCTGGAAAGCACGGTCTGGACAAGCTGAACTCTGTAGCTGACCTTCAGTCCTGCTGCTCTCTCCTTTTAATCGTTCAGTTTGAGGGTTTATAAGCAGTAAATTGGGTTAGGGAAGTATCAGAGGGAACTGCATAGAACAAAAACCCACTTGTGCAGTCCCCAGTGTAGCAAAGAGCCCTTTCTTGCTTTCCTGGGGCTGTCTGCAGGCAGCTGCCTCGGGTGTGAAGCCAAGGTCGTTACAAGACTTGGTCTTCCCTGTCAGTTGTGCTGGGTCCTTGCAAGCGAAAATGGCGAAAGGCAGATTCTGACCAGGTTATGGCTCTTCTTGGGTACGTTAATGGTACATGAGGAAGGAAATACAGTAAAAACCCACCTAAGCATAAGAGAGGAAATATAACTGTATTTCCAAATTTCTGTGCTTATTAGTAGGCTTTTTTTTTGGGGGGGTGGGTGGTGGTGGTGGTGTAAAAAAAAGCTGCCTTAATTATACAGTCTTGTATATTACTGTTCAAACTATTGCAAGTGACATAAGTGTTTTCTAAACATGAAACAATAACCAGTTGTCTCAGTAGATTGCTGCTTTGTTCTTCCAGAGCCGTGCTGCCCAGTAATGCAGTGATGGGAGTTGTTCATCCCCACGCACAACTTGGGTGTCTCGCTCTGCCTCTGAGTTGGACCCGTGCAGTTCAGAGCAGAGAGGCTGTTGCAGAGGTCAAATGGGTACTGTCAAGCAATTACATCTGCAAATGACAGTGAGCCTTCACAGTGTATTTTACAACTGTATCTCTGCCTTTTCTAAAAATCTAATGCAGCAGCGAAAGAGGGGATATTTTAGTTGCTTTTCTGCTTCATGGACCTACCATGTTGCTGGAATAAATACGATGGCAACTCTGCCAGTGACAACTCACAACTGTGTGCACCAGCTTTATTCCTATTGCTTTTAAATTGAAGGTGCTGGGGATGTAATTACCCGACAATCTAACAATACTTGTTTTGACCTAACCTTGACATTTTATTACGTTTTTTTAAAAAAAAAAAAGTGTTTCCTGTAGTTGGATGCCAACCACAGCAGCCTAAGAAACTGAAAAAACTTAGCTTTCTAACGGCAGTTTTGCAACATGTCCGCAATCTATTATTCTTGTTAAAAGAAACTGTGAGCCTTGGGAAGCAAGACGAGTGATGGTTTGAGTCAGAGCCCAGCCTGTGCCAGAGCGTCTCCCCTGGGTGCCGACTGTGTCCGGAGGAGGAAGTGGTACCACCCTGGGCAGGGCAGTGGGGCCAGAGAGGTTGCAAGCTGATTGTGAGAGCTTCTTGCAGCCCACAAATAGTTTTTGGGAGGACATATCCTGTAGGCCTAGTGAAACACTGAAAGTGTAGATTGTTGGGAGCTGGTTTTGGGGGAGAGGACATCATAGCTTTATATTTAAAAAAGCTTTTTTTTTTTCTGTAGACCTAATCTTGAATGTTGTGTGAATTCTTTGTTACATGTGAAGAATAACTGTGGAGGCCCCATTTATAATAATTGGTCTTCTTTGTTTAACTCTTTAAGTATCATGTTAAAACATTTACCTAATAATATTATGTGAGATCCCCCACAAACTGTCATCAGCAATCCTTGCAGAATAATAACATCTGTACATCGAGCTGCCACTGGTTATTTGCAGTCTGTTTCTACTGCAGTGATTTTATAGCATGTGCCAGATGGCTTAGGTAATGGATTACTATTATTTTTTAGATAAATACATGATTAGATAAAGTGCTGTCAAGCTCCTGCCATGTCAGGAAATGTGTGCAATGAGCACTGAGCACTTTCAGTGAGCCGTAGAGCTCCAGGTTGAGTTGGAAGGGATAGGCGGCTGGTCAGGCAGATGTACCTGACTCAGGGTCCTCCTCGTGGGGCCTTTGGGAGTTTAATCCTCTCCATGTGTTCTAATAACAAAGTGATTTGTCTCTGTCTTTCATGAGACTCATTATTTAATCTCTGCAGGACTAAAGAAAGCATTTTTGTTACTGAAATTTGCTCATTGAACCAGTTGAATTGGTGGAAGTCACAGAAACATCCAGTATCACAAGGTTTCACTGTTTCTGGATGGTCTATTTTAATAGGATTTAAAAAAAGCAAGAAGAGATGCTAAGGTTAGTTGTAGATGGTGTTTCTGCTGTAAGGGAAAAGCAGCGTGCAGCTGGCAAGTCTGCTGTCCTGTGGGTACCAGTGGGATGGTGCCTGGATTTCTGGCGGGTCAGAACAGCCACGGCCGCAGAGCCCAGAGGAGCCAGCCACTTGGGCTGTCCTACAGGGACATTCATTCTGTTTGGATTTCTTTACTCGAAAACACGAAGCATACACAAACCAAATATTTAGCTGTTTGAAGCCTTGTTTATATTGCTGGAATCTTTGACACCTGCATGTGTATGTGAGCACAGGTACAGACATTGCTGGTTTGAAAGGCGTCTTGGCTTGGGGCAGGATGGTGGGCCCGGTTTCTCTTTGCTGCAAGAGCTCCTCTGATGAGAGCCAGTGATTTGTTTTATGCCTCTCGATTAAAGTCAGCTTGCTTGGTTTACGTGTGTGAAGTTAGGGACAAGCAGAGCCTGAACACTTGGCTGGGTTTTCTTTCGTATGCTTGAAGGTGCAGAGGTTGTTCTCTGGTCTAATTTTGTGCTCGCTGTAGTGGAGCAGTGTTTACTGCTGTATTACGCTCGACTCTGATAGTGAGTATTTGTACAGTTGGGCCGAGGGCCAAGAAGCTGCGTTTGGGCAAGGCTATTGTTCCTGCTGCTTTGTTAGCAAGCTGCTCGGACGAGTTGAAGCAGCAGTGTGCACCTTCTGCTTGTCTTCTCTGCTGCTGAAGTAGCAAGGAAGAGCTTTCTATTTTCCCTTTGTAATAGGTGTTTCTTGTTGCAGAAAATATGGTATTAGGGTCAGAATAAACCCATAGTTTTTGGAAGTTTTCGTCATGTCTGTGACTTCAACTTTTTCCTCAGACTGTAACTTTTTGCTTAAGTTATTGTCATAGACCATAACTCTAGTCTTGATACGCCACAACAAATGTGTGTTTTTGTTTTGGGGAAGGTGCTGCTAAGAGATTGATTGGTTTAAATTGGTATCAAAACTTCTAAATAAGTAGAAATGCATTAGGCACAAAATTAAACTTCTTATCTAAAGGTCATGGGAGATAGAGAAAATTCAAACTGTGTTGAATTCAAAGGCTCTTTGTATGGTAACTTTTTGTTGGCTTTACTTTTGAGCTGCATCCAGGATGGAGAGTTGTAGGGTTGGGTTGCTAAGGCCTCATTTACCAACGCTAATAGCAAAGCTTTTAGTGACTTTCCTGGCAGAGAACAGCACTTTCATGCTTGTGCCAGTGCCGCGCTCTGTGCCACCCTTTGCTTAGGACTGCATCATTTCCTCCTCGATCTCAGCGTTGCTTGGCTTTGCCTAACCCTGGCTTTGCTTAAGCATCATGCGAAGATCTATCTTTATTCCATGTGAGTAATCACATTGCTTAACTTTATGCTTTGAAATTGAGCGTGTAAATCTGAAAGATTGGGCCTTCGATTATCTATTTCCTCTTATTGCAGGGAAACAGCTTTGCTGTTGTATACCTGCTTAGAATAATCTGTGCAGGAAAACAAATGAAGACATACCCTAGGGATGCCGTCTTGTCGAGTTCTTTGTGTTAAACTCTATGTATGCAGTGTTGCAGTAAGTTAGGACCTGTCTACTTAAAACCCAATTTTAATATTTAATAGCAAAAGTGGACATTCAGGAGTAGCTTCCGCTTTCAGGACCCCCACCATCTCAGGGAGATAATGGTTCCACTCATCATCTTTTACAATAGCCCACTTTCTCACTTTGCTACAGGCAGCACTAACGTGCGATGCTGTGTGAGATGGATAACCTGAACTGCCCAGCACTGCGCAAATGTGAAAAGCACCAGAGTTATCGAGCTGATGATCTTGATCTTGATCTTGATTGTGGGGTCTTCCTGTTCCTGGCTATCTGGGTCATAACCTGTGTTTTTTCTGTCACAATATAGCTGCTTTGCTGCCTGCTCTCTGTTGATGACAGTATTTAGTAGTTTTATTTCAATATATCTTAGTCTATTTATATACAAATAAAATGTAAAGAAGAGATCAGTGCTTGCTAAAAGATTTGTGGGGCTTGTTTTGTTTGTTGTTTTTTTGTTTGTTTGTTTGTTTTAAGAAGAGGATAGTAGTACTTGGTGCGATTATATGAGAGGAGTGCCCTCCTTGCTGAATTCTGGGCATTAAGCAGCTGGAAGGTAAGCACAGGAAATATTAAGCACTACCAATAAAGTTTGAAGACTTGACTCCTACTGCATGTCTATGGATTGCAGATGTCGACCCAACTTTTAATGTATCTGCAAATTTGAATGCAAATTCTGAAGAAGGTGAAACTGGATTACTTACAAAAAGTGGTGATCTTGTGTCTTTACACCATCTGTTTTCCTTAATGGCATGGATTTAATTTCTTTGGCCTGTTAATCTGGGACAATAGCAAGAATTGTCACAGATCTTTCCCTGAATAATAATGGCATGGAGGTACTCAAGGCTGGGGTAAACCTTCTTAAAGTGTTAAGGGAGAAGAAGGTACAAACCTAACATCAAATAAGCAAGTATGAATGAGAAGTGACCATGCTGATGCACGGTCTGAGGGAGCAGTGCGAAGATTAAACTGGAGGAGACACAGTCAAGAATGCAGAATGCAGCTGTGCCTACAGGGTCGTCTTGGAGTTTGTTACCGCCATGCTGTTTGGTGAAAGTCGCGGTTATTTTCCAAACATCTTGAAAGCTGTTGCATTTCTCTCCTTGCTCATCAAATCTTCATTTTTTACCTTTTAACCCCTTTTCAGGTGTGGCTGTAGGTAAGGCTGTCGGGGTAATTCACAAAGAATAAAAGCTGCCGCTGGTAATTAGCAGAAGTGACTTGTTGAGTTTATTTAGCTTTTAGGAGACAGTGGAAATGGTTGAGAGCAGACTCTTCCAGGCTACTTACACTGTGGTCTGATGAGAGCTCTCGCTTTAAAATGAAATGTAAGGTCTAAATCAGTGTTGCTTTGAAGAGCTCTCTTTCTGTCTTTGTAGTAGTTAACACGGGGGGAAATAAAACGTGTGGGTGGTCATGTCAAGTTCCCTAAGGTTGCCGCGTGGTTAGATGTAAACTGCATGTTTCTAGCCTGACAGTCCTAAATACAGAAGAACAGAGACTTCTCATCTGAGTGACTTTCACACCCTTATGGCCTCTTTTTTTTTAAATGGATACGAAAAATCGTGAAGTCGTGTCTTTCGGTTCTTACGTTTGATTATCACAAGACAAGAGAATTTTGCAGTTCCTTTGTGATTTACAGGAGGACACTCTTGCTCTTTGTGGAGCCAGAGAAATAAACTAAAAATACTATGAGTTGGTCGAACAACGCGTGAATTCATTGCCCCAGCATGGCTTGTCACACGTTACTCTCTGCAGACTCCATGGGTTATTCATAAGTATCTTTAAAGCAGATGACCTCAGTTGTTTTGCTGAGGAAACCAGAGAGAGAGATTCCCAAGTTGCCTTATGAGTTAGTGCACACCAATACAAGGAATATGGAAATATTTCCATGGAGATTGAGCCTATCTTGCCTGGAAAGAAAATGTCAACTGCCTCTGAAAGTGCTGAAAATCTGCGTTACGAGAGGTGTGGGCTGGAAATAGATGGTTTAGACTCTATGTATGTTAAAGTAAGTAGAATATGTTTGGTTATTTTCTTGATTTTAACATAGGTGAAGGCTGTATAGCCAAGCATATAATAGCTTATTAGTATAATAGTTTATTAGTAAAGGTTTAAAGTAAGTAGAGTTTTGACTGATAGTCTGGAGATACATAAAGAAGGCTTTTTTAAAGATGCCAGACAATAATTTCATCATTTAGGACATCGTCTCTCTTAGAAAAATCTTACATGAGGAGAAGCATTTGCAGAAGTTGTTAGAATTTGGTGTCAGTGCACTTCTTCCTTGTGACAATCTATGTTTTGGAAATACAAAAGCAATACAAACTTTTTGCAAACAATCAAGTAGATAACGCTTGTAGAGAAAAGGAGTGGAACGGTTTCTCTAAGGCTAAATATGGTATACAATTTCCAGCTACTGTGAAGGGCTTGAGCGTCACTCCCCTCTCCGACACAGCGGTGTTTTCCATAATTTCTCATGCTAATCAGGGTTAGAATTGCCCTAATGAAATGGGCTGGAGCAGGCAGCCCTGGGGTCCTGGCGGCGCTGGCAGCCAGCGCAGCCCAGCTGCTCCCCGTGGCTGCCGCAGGCACCTTTCACTTGGGGGGTTCACCAGAGCAGGGCTGAGGGTCGCGGGGGAAGAAACACAGCCTCCCTCGCCGGAGAGTTTCTGGCAGCAGCGTGGTGGCCGTTAACCCTAGTTCTGCTTTCACAGCTTCCCCCGACGCTTGAGGAGGCTCTTTGGGAGGTTAAACTCCGCTCGCGGGTTTTAAGTTAGAGCTTGCCGAGTTGTTCATATGGTTTCTGTTTTTCTTTCATGGGGACTTGCTGTTCATTTCCCCTGAAAAAATTGTGGGACTAAATATAGCTGCATTAGATGTGCAGTTATATATGGCAGAAAGGTGTCTGCGGTGTGGAGTTGACCATAATGACAGAGTTGTGTTCTGGTTCAGCTCAGTAAAACTAGTTTTCCCTGAATAAATCAAGCTAAATCAGTAAAAGCTCTGTTTTAATGATGTAACTTAACTGCATCTCAGCCTGGGGCTTCTCTGTCATTCTAACAAAAACCAACCAGTTAATTTTGGATTTTTAGAACCTCAAGCAGATATTTTACTTTCAGTGTGACTTTTTTTGGGGGCTAGGATTAAGTAAAACCAAAAGAATGCTATTTGGGTTTGATCTTAACTTTACAGAAAGATACTCAGAAAAGTACAGCCTTATCTACTATCAAATTTTACACCAGATATCTTTGCTTTCATTTTTAGCTTTTAAATTAAGCTTTCACAGTTTAGTCCTCAATTGTCCATACTCCAGATGTTTTACAGATATCAGAAAATTTAGTGTCATTTCACCTCGGTGAGCTAGGTGATCTATTATGGCTCCACTACTTTTTTCTCAATAGCTTCTTGTTTTAAACTCCAGCGCTGTAGCACGGCACGGCGCAGTGCATCTGCCTGATCAATACTGCCCTTTATTTTCCCTTCCTGCCTAGGCGAGTGCTAGATACACCAAGTAGTCTCAGGGCAGTGATGCAGATGGCTCTCTGCTGAAGCAGAGACACTGAGACAAAAGACAACGCTTCCTCTTTCTGCGTGTATGAACCTGAGATGAAGAACCAGCTGCAGCCCGTGCTATGAGCCCCTTCTGTCCTGGAGCAAAGCTTGGGCTGCCCTGCGTGGTGCCAGAAACCATTCAGTTATCCTGCCTGTTGTAGGTCAGGTTTCTTTGGGGAAAATAATTTTTAAAAGCTTCTGTAAGATCTTAAATCCATTTAAGAACTTGTGAAAATGAAGTAAATGTTTCATTCTGTGACGTCAGCATGTAAAAATATGTGAAAAACATGAGGATCTTGATTGAATTTGTACCAGGGGTCTGGAAACAACACTTTAGCATTTAGTTAATCATGCTATGAAGTCTATATTATGACTTGCTTCATCTTAGTGTTAAAACAAAATTCTACAACCACTTCTTTTATTTGGCCTCATAGTATTTATTTTCTTGGATCTTAAATTCAGGCACCCATAAAGTTAATCGTGACATATTGAATGTTTTTTTGGTGTATTCCTTAAGTATTGACACTTTTAAAAAATTTTTAAATTGGAATATTTTTGTAATATACCTGCAACATGCACTGTAAGCACACAAGCCTGCAATCATGCATCCTCGTCCTAATATTCATTCTTCGATGCAACATGTCTCGCTAGCTTAATGTTCAGAGGATGGCTGTAGTTGTTTCATTTGCCCTTAAATTTCTTGTGGCCACTTTTCTACAACTGTTGTAACATGTTTTTCAGGTTGGATGAATTAGGTGTTTTAAGGCAGACTTGTAATTAACTTCTTCTTGAAATCACTAGCATATAATCCAGCGTTGCCCTTCGTATTGGTGGTACGGATCGTGTGCCTCTCTGTGTGGGTATGACCCCAGCTGAAGTTTTACGTGAGTCAGAATATTTTCCTGTCGCTCAGTCTGGGGTAGGCGTCACGCTTCTGCGCGAGGTTTTCGCTGGTTTCATTGTGGTCATTCAGCTGGTTTGTGTCTCAAGTCGTGACCAAAACATTGGTGGTTTTGATCTAGCTGTAATTGCCATCTTTTTCGAAGATCTTTCAGAGCCACATTCATTCCTTTGACAGATCTCAGAATCAAAACTGTTTCAAACTCAGAATTTTCTTTAACATTGATTTTTCTTTGAATATATATTTTTAAGCCTGATTTACTGTAAATGGCCATTTCTTGAGCAGGGTGCCGAGTTAAATGAGAACAGCATACTGCAGCAAGTAAGACAGGAGTGCTGCTGTGTGACCGGGTTGTTACTGTGGGTTATTATGCTGTAGGCTGGCTGGTGGCCGGTGGCGTTGGGGAGTCCCGTGGCAGACGGGGCAGGTGGGGAGCGGCAGGCGCAGCGGCACAGGGGCATCGCTCCTTGTCCCACGCACGCTTGTGGGAGCGGCGGGGACACAGGGAAGGATGTAGCTGCACTTTCCTTTTAACACACTGGCCAGACCAGTGTCTGTCCCAGTCTTTGCGTGGCACTTGGTGAAACACGTTTTATTTTTCTGTAGTGAATCATTAAGCTTTAATTGAGCCGTGTCAGAAGTGTCAGGTGGGCAAATATGTGATGTACCTGAGCAGTGTTGCGTGTCACTTCCCATCGCTGTCCAGTGGTTTTCAGTGGTGGATGCTCCTGGCATCACAAGCTGAGTAAGTCATGGAGCACAGGATTGTAACCGTGGCTGCTGGCTGAGGATGGAGAAGAGCCTGTGTGAGAGGGGGTCTGTGGAATACAGCAGAAGCTGACAAATGCCAGGAAGGGTGAATGGGCAGTGTTTTGATAGCTGAAGTATTGTTTGGGTCAATAACAACTGAGTAGAGACCTGATCTGTCTCCCTCTGTACAACATTTCAAAGAGATGGTCGAGTACAATCAACAGAAAATGTAGAAAGCTATGTTTTTTAAGGTGAAGAAAATTCACAGCTTTTAAACATTTCATGTGTTTTAACTGCTTAAAAATGTTTCTTATAAAAATCGTATCCACTACAACCTGGGAATGTAGCTGTTCTTTGATAGATTTGGTAGTTTAAAGTAAACCACTGAGTTTTCTGGCCTTCATGTCAGGCCCAGTGTGTGGATTTGCAGGTTGATCATTTTCTCTGAATTTCAGTGGAAAGGTTGCTACTGATTGTAATATTTAAAGAAATAAAGAAATTTACATTTCTGTTTGCTGATCAAATTTGCCTATAGTAGCATGTATATATATCCTGTGTTTGGGATTTAGCTTTTTTTGCATCACTTTGAAGTAAGGTGAAGTTCCTGGTAAGTGTAAGTCAACAGACATTTTTCCTGTGGCTGAAGATGGCTGTAAATCATGGTGCAGTGATTCTTTGTGAGGTGCTGATAGTTTTTGATCATTCCTTGTGCAATTGTGTTTGGCAAACAACGTACAAGTTGGGTTTGGTGTTTAAAGTCACCGGGCCCTAAATACAAAAAATGCCTTATAAAAACGCTTAAAAGAAAGAAAAAACCCCACCAACCTCAAACTTTTATATCCTTAGGATTCAAGTGTGGTGGATATTTATACAGTAGATGACACACTCAAGTACAACAGATTCTTCTTCCATTGAGCTGCGATTCAAGTAGTTTCCTTGTGCGTGGTGAAGGGTACAGTGCCTTACGTGCCTGACCTGGAGTGTTGCAGACACTTTGACCTGACTTTGCAAACCCAGTGCCAGCAGCGTGCAAGCTCGTGGTGGTGCTGCCCGAGGGTGTAGCTCGGAGTCTGGCTCGCCGCTGTCCCCCGTTTGGGAGCTCCATGCACAAGAATTCCCACATGTCAGATTTATGTGATAACACGGGGCTTTTGATCTGCCTCTTAGGGAAACTAACTATGTGAGATCATGTTTCATATAAAACATTAATACAAATTGTCACATATATATATTTTCCTCATCATATATCATGATACAATTGTCTTTTTAAATTAATGCTTTCTGAATATCAGGCCTTAAATTGTACAAGAGGTATATAAATGGCTGTTGCAGAGTAGCTAGACAGAGAATACACTCCATGCCCAAAGAATGCTACTGCCTTTAAGAAAATCGATAATTTTTGTTTTGATTCTTTTGCGGAGTTAATGATGCCGTTTCCCTCAGGCTGTAAGAAAAATTCAGCTGAGTTGGTCAGAGGTTTTGCAGCAGCCTGCTTGTCATGGAAACACTCTACTTTCCGATCCTCCCTGGTTACTTGGCATTTTTATGAAAGGAGAGTGAAGTCTTGTCTTTCTTTTCAAACTGCAACTGGCAGCAGCACGTTGTTAATAGGAATGCAATGCTTCCTTGGGACTGCCTGCATGTCGCAGGACAGGTGGCAGAAACAATGGTGGTTTCAGCAGTGAAAGAAATGGGACCTCCTCCCACCTCGTGTGTGAGTGATCAGGGTCTCTTTGGAGGGTCCCAGGTTGGTCGAGTTAAGACTTGTGCTTAACTTGTTACTCGCCTGCCTGTGCCTCTGCTTATGTTGTTAATATAAAAGCTAAACTTGTCTGTTTCAAATGTTCCCAGGCTTAGTATTACCATCCATGGCAGTGGCATGGTGAACCAAGGATAGGGGAAAGTATAAAGCTGAAAGAAATTATTCTAATAGCATCAAATTATGTTTTCAGAGCAACCTTATCGAAGAAAATCACACGGCTCAGAAATCCTTTTCTAATAAGTTTGCATTTTGCTTAGGTAAGTTCAACACTTCTGCAGTGTGAACTTTTACGACTTTGTGCTCTGTTTTGTTGTTATGCCTTGCTAACGTAGACACTTTTCTTCTTCTGGTCTAATAATGCAGCCTGCTCTCTCCAGGTGGCCGTGTTCTGTTAGCAACAGGTCACATTGAATGATTTTGATCAAATTTGGCTTTGACTTTAACCAGCTGTTGCTGTTCTGTGGGCTCCTTTAGCTAGTGCTGCCTGAATTGATGGTATCTCTTTCATCCAGACATTAAAGAGCTACCTTATTCCTACCCAAAATGAAGTCATTCTTGAAAGAGGGAGGGGCAGTGTCTCTCATAAGTTTTTCATCATTAACACCTGAAAGACTGTGTTTTTTTTGAGGCTGTCTGTAAATAAATAGATGATCTCTGGTGAAGTGAAAGTCACACAAGTTCACTTGTATGGGTAGATCTTGCTGAGAAACTAGGGATAGCTTTTTATGGGTTGAAATTTTTTATTTTTTTAGGATATAGATTGTTTCATGAACTCTCAGCTCTTATCAAAAGAGCTGTTAAGCTGGGAAGATACTGGTAACTTCTGTAGTATCTGTGGTTGTGCGATGGAAGTAGAAAACTATTTGACTGCTGAAGGGGCTTGCCTTGCTAATTCCGTCCTGTCAGCGATGTCCATTAGTACTTCAAGAGGTTAATATCTCAGAAGAGAGGCTTTGTGAGTCATGTGTTCTCATTTGATAATTGTTATAGTCTGCTGATTTCTTCATGTGATCTAAGATGAAATCATGAGGTATGACAGAATACTGCGATTTCCTATTATATTTCTTATTATGTAAAGTTGTGGTCATACAGCTAGCTTTCTGAGTCACTAGTAAAAAATGAAAACTTCTCCAAGTATTCTTTTCTGCTACGAACTCTTTTAGAGTCACTATATAGATATCAAAGCATTGCCTTTCAGCAGCCCAACTTGTCCTTCCTTGAACAAAGTACAGCGATTCCATACTGCCATGTGGTTTTGGAGGGAGCGGGGATTTTTACGTTAGTCTGCTGAGGCTGGAAGAGAGTCAAGGCAAAAAACTGAGTTTTGGAATAGTCATGTCAAGATGTGTTTAGTTATTTGTTTTCCTTCTGAATTCAAGAGTATCTCATTTGTATGCCTTATGTTTTCATTCTGATTTTTTTAAACTAGTTTAGAGTAAGTGACGGTCCTGTGGATGCTGGGCTGGAGAAGGCTGGCTGCTGTCTCCAGCCTGGAGTGCCACACTATGGTGTGGCTTTGTCGTAGGGCGGGAGGATGGGCTGTATGTCCTCCATGTCATGCCTCTTCCAGTCCTACGTCTCTGGTGCAGAAAGGAAGAGGTCATCGGTGGTGAGGCAGGAATGTACCCACAGAGAAAGTACAGCATTATTACCTGGACAGCAAAGCTAGGTTTGTTAGAGCCACGTCAATACTGAAATGTAAAGTGGAGGTGACGCTATTGGCAAGCTTGGGGTGACATGAAAGGTAACGATATTTACCTAAAATTTCATTCACTGCCTTTCCTTGAGTAAATCATACTGCTGTCTCCCCATCAGCAGTTTTATTCTGGTATTTCAAAATTTGCATTGAACTATTACAAAAAGTAATGTATTCCTGATCTTAATCAGACACAATTTCACTAAAGTGAATTTGATTCTTGCCGTAATTTTTATTGTCATTTCAATGCATTTTTAGGCATTTAGAATTTCCCTCCCTTTTTAGAAGGCTGATTTGTAAATCATTGTATCTAGAAGTTTGTTGTACCTTAGTCTTATTTTAATGTAGTCATGAACTTGATTTTGTAAGCTAGTAAATAAAGATAGCTGAACAGTAGAGATACTAGAGTCTGGTATTTCCCAAGAGAGGCCCTTGGTCCTGTTTCCACCAGTGATGGTGCTTTGTTTTCTGCTGTAGGGTTGGATCCCACTGAAGGCTGGGCAGCAATGGGATTTTAACATCAACTGATTATATAAAAGATAGAATGAAAATCTGATTTTGCAAATCATTCTGCTAGATTAGTGAGGTGAGAATGCTGTGAAATGATTCAGCGCTTATAATTAGGAACAACTTTCTCTTTCCTCCCACCTGCTCTTTTTACCAGGTGTTTTCTTTGGCAGGGATTTTAAGGCCAGGCAATGATGCTAGAGATGAGAAGCTACAGCTTAGTGCTCATAGGATGACTTTAATATCTGTAGAGTTATGTCATGTGGAAGGTTCAGCTCTCTGTAGTAACCCAGTTTCTATGGTGATCTGTTCTCTGCTTTCTCTTTCCTTCTCTAGACAGTAGAAAAGATACAGTTTCAGCTGAATAAATTAAAGGTGCCTATTTCATGCTGGCATAAATCACATAGTTAGAAACTGCTACGCAGCATTTGCTGCCTGCAGTTAACAGCATTTGTGTCTTACGAGGCTGCTGTGTTTCTACATCAGGAAACCTTTCTTTGTGTAGCCTAAAGAAAAGCAGTCTGCTAACCTGTTTTACTAGACAGTATTTAAGTGCTTTCCTCTTTCGTATTATGTTTACTTTTCTTTCTGTTGATTCCTGTGATGAGAGGGAAGCAGTATTCCATCAGAAATACTGAGAATGGGGAACTGCTGCTTTAGCCGAGGGGGGGGGAAAAAAAGGGTCATAGAAACTGGGCAAAGTGTGGTAGGCATTTTGTCTTCAGCTGTGTAGCATCTTTGTGTTAAACTAAGAAATTTCCCTGCTTTCTGGTAGGGTTTTAAATTTTTATTTTTAAAAGAGAGTTTTGTGAATAGGAGTGTTGGGTTGAGTTTGGATAAATATGTGTTTCTGAAACTTCTCAGGGAATCCTTTGTTTAAAAACCAAGTGGAAAGAAGACATTGCTCCTGAGTGCACTGCTTTATTCTAATACTGCATCTCTGTTGTCACTTCCTGGCTAATTATTTTGGAATTATTCTGTAATTGTGTAGTTTCTGTAGGTTGATACTTGCATCGGCACATACATTTATTAGCACACACCTTAATTTTAACTCAAACATGGTTTCTTAGCCTGCAAGTTGTGAATACCGCAGTGCTGAGAATAAATAAATAATCCAGATGCTGCCTTGTTGTTGGCCTCCATTGCTGTTGGATAGAGTGCTCTGTGAATGGCGACAGCCTGTGCTGAAGAACTGTTTTTGAGATCTTTCATTTTCCAAATAATTCATCAACTTTCTTGGTTTTGGGGTGAGTGGGGAAGAAGGTATACATGTACTCCAGGAGAAATACTGCACTTCTGTACTGAAAACAATAGCAAATATATATGAAACTAACAAAGCTCAAAGGAAAAAAAACTCCAACAACCATATTTACTACAAAGAACAAAGTTTCTTGTCTTTATATAAGGTAGGTTCTTAGGACTGCCATAAACATCCAGTGAAGCTGAAGAAAAACCAGGTGTGGGAGCGTCACGTATTCTGTAGTGAGAACAATGAAAGTGAATTTTTAATTATTTATGTAATTATTTTTCTCCTTTCACTTGGTGGAGACAATTGGTTTACATGTCTGGCATAAACTTTCAGGAATTTGGGAGCTTTTTGGATGTAGGCAGTGGCAGCGCTTTAAAGGCTGCAGTGTGTTAAAGGTAAAAGCCGTTGATTTAGCCTGTTGTAAATTACTCAGTGCCCTGTTCTTGAGAAGCGTCCTGGGCGAGGAAGCAAATTGCTTTGTGAAGTTGGAAATAATTGCAGGGGCTGAGCCTCCCTAGCAGCCTCCTGCTAGGCAGGGTGGGCATCCCGCTGCTGGGCTGGGGGCTGGGGCTCCTCAACCCCTTCTCTGTGCGGAACATGTTTTATTGTTTCTTGTCTTGCAACAAGAAGGCGATATGAACTTTGATCTTTAAAAAAATACCTGATAGAAATAATAAGTTCATAATTCTAAGTAGTGAGAAAACTGGCTTAGTAAGAGGGGGAAAAAAAATCTTCAGCATTCTTCAGGGCAGAAGATGCAATACAAAAATAAGTTGTGTAAGAATAGGTGATGAAGCTGTGTGACCAAATGCACAGTTTTCTGTGTCATCAAATGCCGTGCTTTGACAAATACATTACGGTTATTTTGAAATAATTTAGTGAATTGAGAATATTTTGCAACATGGCTGCGCCTCTAAAGTCAAGCAGCTGTTTTGTTTGCAAAGGTGACGGGTGTGGGATGATCTCAGTGCTCTCTAGGCATTGCAAGAGCACCAGTTCTGAAGCTTTAATATCTTAAAAATGTCACAGCCTTTTCCTGGTGTTGCTCAAGAGCTGTTTTCATGTGCACATATTTGCATGTACATGCAACTGTACAAGTAACTAGATAATTTCCATATACTTTTAATTGACACATGAGCATGAGATAACCATTAAATCTGGCTTCACTCATTTGAAAACTTGAATATTCTTTCTGTTTTTAAAAACAAGTCATATCTTTGTTCTGGGTTACTTCTATGGATAAAGTTTGGGTGAAAATGGTCAATAATAGGAATACTAGATTTTTGTTTTCTTTTATTTGGAGGCCTTTTCAACCAAATCTTTTTGTTTTTTTTTTCTCTTGGCATTCTGGAGATAATCCATTTTAAACTTGCCCCATTTGCAACTACAAAGGAAAGAGCTTTTAATACTTGAGATCAGGTAGCTTTGCCTGAATTAACACAAATGTGCCAAAGTGTTCTCTTAGGGGAAAAAAAAAAAAGCTATGCCATGTTATTTTGCAAATGCCTTTAGAATCTACTCAGAAGAGTTTCTCTGAGTAATTTTTTGATAGCCAGATTTTTCATCTCTCTGAAAACACATTTTTTTTTCTTTGTGGAACATTATTTTGCATGGAAAATGCCCTTTTCTTTCTGCGTAGGCGATAAGATTAAGCTTGTTTAGCCTTTTATCAATAGATGGAAAAACTTCTTTACCTCAGATGTACTAATTAACTTTTCTCTTGCTTAAGGGTTTGGCTCTTGAACATGTATTTTAAAAAACAACAAGAAAGGGTTTTGGTGTCATGTATATTGATGATTTAACTATATTGCAACAAAAAGTCACTGATCTTTTGCTGCTGTTGTATTGCAGTATGCCAGGGTTTGGATCCCTGATCCAGAGGAGGTCTGGAAGTCAGCAGAACTTCTCAAAGATTATAAACCTGGGGATAAAGTCCTCCAGCTTCGACTTGAAGATGGCAAGGTAGGTCTGCATATTGTTCATAAGCTGATTGTTTGCGCTTTTGACTGGAGACTGATGTATCCAACACAGGAAGCTGTGTTGTCAAAATATATCTGTTTTTATGTCTGTGCAATTATTCTTATTCACTGAGTTCGAGTAGTATTTTTTGTTGGGACAAATTATACTGTTTATTTACAAAAATTCACTTTGCCTGATTTTTAAAAATAAAACAAAATGTGTGTTACTTTTATCCAACTGCCTGTTATGTTCGGTTGCATGATCTTTTTCTATTTGTGCTGTTAAAGCTGTAACCCTGGTTTGATATTCCAATGAGAACAGTGTTGCTAGGAGAACAGTGTTGCGGAGAAAGAATTGTGACTTTTAAGTTGAGCATAACCATCAGAAGATTAATAAAGATAAAAAGGGGCAAGGGTTAAGAGTATTACGAAAATGATGCTGTATACGGTGCAGAGAAATGATGACATGTCTACAAAAAGCTCACATCCTTCAAGTGAAGGCCTGCTCATTTCTTTTCATGCCACTGAAATGGTTATTTAGTTTTAACATGCAGTGATGATGATCCCTCAGATCTTCTCATGGAATATGAAGATCTACTGCAGTTGGTCAAATACTTATTTCTAATTTATTTTCTTCTTACCAGTAGCCAGCTTAGATCCTACTTTCATGTAGAGACTTACATAGCCATGAAGTAAAAGGAACATGTTATATATATAGAATAGCTTCTAAATTTTACTTGCATGCATTTCAGTCTTTGACTCATTCACATTTCTTATATGGCAAATTGAGTACAACCTTTCTAATGTGACAAGATTAATCACCCCTCTGTATTCCAGGCTGTGCGGTGATGCTGCACACTTCAGTATTGCATGTAGCAGAATGGGGGTGTTTGCCAATTAAGTCAAATTGTGTGGGGACAAGAAAATAGCAGGTAAATAAAGTAATTTTAGATCTAGAGACAGATGCAATTAAAACATCTACATTAGAGTTTAATTTATATTTGCAAAAATTGTAAGTAGCTTTTTTTTTCAGTTTATATGTTCTTCATGGTGTTCTGCCAACATTCTTGTGTCGTATTGCTATGTGTGAAGCTGGCTATAGACTGATGGGAACCTGCTTCCTCTGTTCTGCTCAAGGGGAACATACTATGAAAAACTAGTTAGATTTATGATATGACATATTTTGTTTTATTTAATAAAAAGATTTGGCAGCAAAATAAAGGCATTTGCTGAAGTAATACTTTAAAAAGATGATGTCTCTTTATGGTTGCCTGTTGCATTTAGAAAACTCTTCTGGGAAATTTTAAATGATGCTTTTGGAGAAAGAACTGCTCCCTCAAATCACCAGGTAGTTTAACTCTTGCATTGTGTTTTTGTAACTTGGGCGTATTTTGCTGGGAAGAACAGTTGGAGGGACTGAATGAGGAAACCTAAGCACCAACTCTTTCAGCATGTGTTTCCATTTGATTTTCAGGACCTGGAATATTGCCTAGATCCAAAGACCAAGGAACTCCCACCCTTGCGAAACCCTGACATACTTGTTGGTGAAAATGACCTCACAGCGCTCAGTTATCTCCATGAACCTGCTGTTTTACACAACCTCAAAGTTCGATTTATAGACTCTAAACTAATCTATACCTATTGTGGCAAGTACTGTCTTTTCATACCATAATCTTCAGAGAGAATGCTGTAGACAAGAAAAAGAAAATTGATTATTAATATGCGTCCTTTTAACTTAATGATTTTAAGGCGGGAGGAGAGCTTCACACAGTGCAGATGCAGGAGGTTGCCTGGGTTATTTGGTGGATTTACTGCCTGCCTCTGCATTGAGCTCCTGTATCTCCTACTGGAAGATACCAGTTTATTTTCTTCTTCATGTTTTCCAATCAGTGCCACTACAGGAGTGAATTTATAAATTTATAACAGTACATGAGCCAGTGCTTGTCTGGTTGCAATTATGAATGATCTTGGTTTTAAAAATACCGTTGAACTCACAGCAGAGGTTACCCAAAGTTGTAATTGCCTGTGATAATTTCAGATGACCAGAACGGGGGAAGTTACTTTAATGATCACTTCATCATAGGTTCAAAATTGCAGCTGAGTGGTCTCTTTTAAAGAAACATTGCGAGATAGTTTAGGCTTAAAATTTAGATTTCGTGCTTGTAGCTTTTTTTGCTATGTGAATGTGTTTCTTTTTAAATCTCAGTGTTTAGTCAGAAAACATTTCTAAATTTTAATATAACCTTTCAATAAAAAACTTTGTTTTTCAAATATGCACTTTGGATATTTTGTTAGTGCATAAGAAACAGTTTAAATCAATGGTGGAATTTTTACATTTTAAGCTGAGTAAAACAAAACATAATATGATGATGTGATTGCTAGAAACCAGATATTGAAAATTTCCTTCTCGTAACTGTCTGATTAAGGCAAAGACACATTCTTCTAGTAGGTGTAGTCAAATAATCGTTTGCATATTCATTGTAGCTCATTTTATGCCAGCGGAAAACATAATCCATGATTTCTTTTTAAATATGCAGTTTAACTTTGTCTCTAATCAGACTTCTGTAGGGCAGTCCTGGTTCTGGGTATCGCATGTGTATTGAGGCTTCTCGATGTCATCATGTATTAGCCTTGCTGTTTATGATTTCATTGTACTTTGCGCTACTTTGCAAACTATAGAGTAGAGGAGTCATGTTGCAAGGTGGCCCACGACAGGTATCAGCTAATCATGACCACAGGTGTCTGAAGCAGGAGTTTGTGTTTTGCAGCTGAAGACCTTGTCCTGTCCCGGTCTGCACATGGAATATGCCAGGGGTCAGATTTTCCCCCTTCTGGTCACTGTGACACCTCCACTCGTGGTGATGGGTATGGAGAGCTAATGCCACCAGCACATTTAATGTGTCGTGATGGCAGGCTGCAGGCATTAAATGCCCTACCACCTTTTGCTCACTCTGGCTATTCCTAACCTGCGGATGCTCAGCAGAGTGTATCTGCTCCCAGCACTGCACTCAGCAGCGTCCAGACCACGGGGGACTGCATCAGGCTTCGCCTGCCTTTGCTTGCAGCCAGCCTTCATTCCTGTAGGAGTGGGAGATGATTCATACCCACGTCTCATCCCATCATGCAGTCAGAGCATGACTAGATGCACAGAGTAGTTTACGTAGGAAGGGACCTCTGGAAGTCTTCAGTGGAGCTTCCTACTTAAACCAGGTCTGACTAGATCAGGTTGTTCAGGGCTTGGACCAGTAAAAGTATATCTGAGTGTTTGAGTGTCTCCAGCAATGGAGATACCGCAGGGTCTTTGGGCAAGCCCTGCTTGAGGGTTCATGGTCTGGTCCCGGCACTGGGAAACCACCTCAGTTCCCCCACTTTAGACATCGTCTGTGTTTCTGTCCCTGGTGCCCCCATGGCAAATCTCTCGGTGGGGGAATGCTTTGTGAAAGGGCTTTTCACTTTCGGAGTCTGGTGGCCTGAGCTTGCAAGACGTTTTCCGTCTGAGTTTTGTGGTCCTGTGCCTATGGATACCCCCGTACCCCTCCCGTAAGACAGCCTGCCCCACACGTTTCAGCTGCTTGCAAACACGCTCTGTGTTTCACATCATTTCAGAGGCTTTCCGAAGGAATGTGCTGTATGCCAGTTTTGTTTTGCAGAGTTTGGGAAATTGTGTTGTTTTCATGTTTTCCCTAGTGCGGCTTTAATTGTGGGTTTGGCTGGTTTTATAGTTTCTCATAGGACTGGAAGGCCTTTAGCTCTTTGTGGGATGGGTCTGCCAAAGGGCCTGGGATGGTGGAGCTTGGTCGGCTCTTTTACTTCCGAACAAGTCTCAAGTGATGATTCTGGGAACTGTGTGTGGGTTGATTAGAAACATGTGGATCCAGTAGCGTGGGAGTTCCCGGTGGGGGGGTGGTGTCAAAGCACAGGTGAAAGAGGCTTAAGGCTAACTGGTGATCTGAGGAGTGCAGTATGCTGTGGATTTATTAGCTTGGATGTAGGCATACATATGTTACATTACAAGTTTAGGAAAATAAAGTTGGCGTGTTGACCTCTAAAAACCCAGTCCTTTGGCCACGGACGTTCACCATTCAAATTGCTCTTTCAGTTCCCGAACTGAGTACAAGTTACTTTCCCTCTGCCTTACAACTCCTTCCACAGGCAGAGTGCTATTTGCCTCCTGAATCTGATTCATGCGGTAGCCAGGGTAGTTTGAATACCTGCTGAAGGTGGTTTGAGCTAACCTGGCTGATTTAGCCTGAGGGAGATTAAAAACCCTTTAATCCACCAAGAGGATGATGGTGACATTATTCTCAACCAGCAGAACTAGAACTGGGATGGATGGATGTCCACGGTACTAGAAATTAATTCTGCCATGCTGTCCTTAGTGTAATATGTCAAATGGATATTAAATTCTTTCAAATTTTGGTTTGAAGTATTGAAACTTTTAAATAGGAAACCTTCTGATTTCTTAACTTCAAGTCAGCCGTTCACCAGCAATCCAGAGGTGATTTATAACTTTACTTTACTGTTGGGAATATGAAATGAAGGAAGTTGAAAAGTTGCAAAGGAAAATTTGAATACTTACATGGAAAAACTGCTAAGGCTGTGATGAAAATGGAGTTAATACTTCTGGTTAGTTCAGATGCTACACAGGAGAGCAAACTTTAAATTAATAAAATATTTATATTAATACCCAGTTTCTCTACAGATAGGTGAATATGTTCAAGATAAAATAATTAGCTAAAAAGAATGGTAAAAAGAGTAGCCAGAGTTCAGTGTAGTGTAATTGTAGGAATGAAACCACACAAATCTGATTTGG
The DNA here is from genome assembly GCF_009769465.1 of Tauraco erythrolophus. Lineage (NCBI taxonomy): Eukaryota > Metazoa > Chordata > Aves > Musophagiformes > Musophagidae > Tauraco > Tauraco erythrolophus. Next base: position 13,903,307 of record NC_141478.1, on the reverse strand, counting down.
GAAGGCCCGTGGTATTTCTTAAAACAGCAATATGTTTTAGTGGAGATAAAGAGAAGTTATATATAAATTAAACTGGATTATAGTTCCATGAGACAGACTGATTTAAAAGTTCCACAGAAAGCATCTAATTCCGAACTCACTTGTTTTGGATATTTCCAGATGGTAGTTGCTTGTTGATTTTACAGATCGCTACTGAAGTTAAGCGATTTAATAAGCTGGAGACTTGTCATGGGGCTGCTTGTTTTGAACTGAAGGTTTTATTTTTACCAGCATAGCCAAAAGCAGGAGGGAATTGTCTGAAGCCTCACACAGTGGGGTTTTTTTTGTGTCTCTTTGATTAGACTTGCCAGCCTGGGAGGCTCAGCTCGGCGGCGCGGCCTCACTTAACTTTTTACTACTTTTTCACAGTTTCAAAGGGCAAATGTTAAAAACCAGCACCAAAAATATTCCTCTAGTCTGCTAGTACTGAGGTCTCTTCCCCTCCCTAATGCCCCTCTTGTTTTTTTGGCTCCTCACTACAACGTTAGAACTTGGCATAAGTTTTTATAGAAACTTTTTGCCCGAGCCCCTGAGTCATTTCAGTGAAAGTCATGGCTGATGGAAAAACACTCTCTCTACTCACCTGGGCGTGTCTAGCCATAAAGCTTACTGTATATTTGAGGAAATAGATCAAGGTCTCTCAGATCTCTTAGTGAAAGATATTCCATATTGTTGTTTAATGTTTTTGCTATGATTTGTGCTTGATCCGTAAACGCATGACAGGAGTTAAAAATGGGATGAGGCTCTCAGCAGCAGTGCCAGACTACAGATGCTTTCACTTCTCCCAGCTTTTCCATGGAACATTTCTTAGATAGACATCACAACACTGTAATCTGCACGGAGCAGAGGGCTGGGATCTACACTGAGGAACTGTATGTGTGTGTGCGAATTTCTGAGTAAATTTAGAAGCGAGCTGGTTCTGGTGCAGGTTCTTCAGGGATGGTTTGTCCAAGAAGTGTGTGTAGCACACGTGCTATAGTCACTATGCAGCCATCTGCTCCTGCGTTGTCGCTTTTAGACACCAAAATATATATGTAAGAAGAAATTCTATTTTTAAAATGACCGCAGTTAAAATTAGAGTTTGTTTTTTTTTTTTTTCCCGTTATCGCATTGTCAAGGTGAGGAGGAATTGCCATGTTAAGAGAGCACAGTTTGCCTGACACAGCTGGGTCTCACGTGGCAGTGATCAGTGTTTACACCCCTGCATAGAGCAAATAAGTGTTCCCTACACAGTGTAAATGCTGCAGGAGAGAAAGGTATAAGTAATCTTTATCAAATCATCCCTGTTTCTCTTGAAAAAGAAACTCATACCGAAAGCATTTGAGATCTCACCTTGTGACTAGGGAGGATGTACAGAGTAAGACTTAAGTTTTCCTGTGTGGGGAGAGTAAAAAGATGGCATAAGTTAGAAATGCTGTATTAATGAGTGGTATTAAAACAGGCTGATACGTGTTTAATTGGGATGAAAAAACTAGAAAATTGAGAGTGTAAGTAGTTATACACACAGATGTATGAGATGAGGGGTTTATGGTGCCTTCTAGAGTTGTAATTACTTAATTTCCTGACATTAGTGTGTACCACTGTGTGTCAACCCTGTGTAATATGTCTATATGTGGGGGGTTTTCTGATCTCTTTGAGCAGGAGGTTGTCCTGCCTGACTGGTAGAGATGCCCTGGAATCCAGCTTATACCATGACTCTAGTTTGTTGCTTGTTAAAAAAACTGAAGGTGCTATTCCTGGGCACAGCATAGTGGCTGAAGGGTTAACACACTTCACATATCCAAACTGACAGTTAGCAAGGCCGTGTAATAGTTATAATTCACAAATCACATTATCATTTGTGATTCACAGTAAAACACAGGGAAGTATAGTGCAAATTCATTGGTTTACTGCACTGAGCAAACTTTATTTCAGGTTGACACGCTCTGATAGATAGAGAGAAAAAGTAAAAAATTGTCCCTGATGTGTTTCCTAAGGCAGGGTAGAGGTAAACTCTTCTGATACTTTTTGTATACAAAACTGTGGTCAGAATAAATATCTGTTGAAGTCAGTAATATCAGCTCCTTATTCTTCTCTAGCTAATGTTTTTAGAAAGGTTAGAACAATAGTTGGTGTTGAAGTCATGTTTTGGGTTGTTTTATTTTGAAACAACTATTAATAATTCCTGTTTTTTTTTTTTTCATTTCCTTTCTAGGTATCGTTTTAGTGGCCATAAATCCTTATGAACAACTCCCTATCTATGGCGAAGATATCATCAATGCGTACAGTGGCCAAAACATGGGGGATATGGATCCACATATCTTTGCGGTGGCTGAAGAAGCATATAAGCAGATGGCCAGGTTTGTAGACCATGAGTCTTGAATTAATTGTTTTTCTAAAAGGAGTAAGACTTAAAATTTCTGGCCAATGGCCTTCTCTTTAATTTATAGCTCATGAAATATTTTGTAAGATCTGTCTTTTATCCAGTGTTTAGTACATTTCACAAGAGGTTGTTGCCTAAGTTAATGAAGAGCAAAGTGTAATGAATGCCACGGAGGTCATGGCCACCAACAGGTAACAGGAGTAACCTCAGATCTTGCCAGTGCTGTAAAGATTATGTTGTTTTAATTTGATTAGCAAAATGTGGAGACACTTTTTAGTCATCAATGGATTTTTAAAGAGAAAAGTGCCAGATTCTTAACTGTTTCGTGTTTATATGTGATACTGACAACAGAAAAAAAATCACTCGGCTTATGAGTGCTATTATAGGCTCCTAGTCATGTCGGTAAAGTCCCAGCTATGTAATCTGCCTGTGGCTGTTGTTGACTAGAATTAAGAGGGAGCGGAGAGACGATTGCACAGAGTGCCTGAAAACGGTGTCTCTAAGGACACTGTAACAGCTGTGCAGGAAATCCTCATTTCTTTAAACGTTGCATGAAAATGAACTTGTCATTTTCATCTCACCAAGGAGAGTGATTATTAGAAACTTATTCCTCTTCACCCCAAGAGCCTGACAATTTGAAGAGCTTTTGAAATATTTCATTTCTAGGATAAAGATCTTTTGGGCTACTCTGTGGTCTTTGGTTAACATGATTGTCCCTGGTATTCTCACTTGGTTAGCTGCAGGCTATTGATACAGTTTTCCTTGTTGACAATGCAGCCCATGATCAAATAAATCAAGTAAAACAGCGACAGATCTCTGGGTTAATTGTGATGACCCTCAAGCTGTACTACAGGAGGGGGAGGGAAGGGGAGAATGAGTTGAAAATGATAAAATGTTCATTTTTGAAATCGGCTATCTGTTCGTTTAAGAATCCATATGAGAGCTGGAATAAATAAGATGCTCCCTACCCTGTGAAGTTAGTCAGCTGCGTATGTGAATATGGTGACCCACGTAATAGATAATGTCAAAAGAAAATGGTATGGTACAGTGCAACATTTCATGACTTAGGGTAATTTCGAAATAGCCAATGTTTCAGAAGTACCCGACATCTGCACTGCTGAATGGCAGAGGTATTCACTTTACTTCCTTTCTGCTGAGAAAACAGACATATAATCTGGTATGGGAATATGAAGGCAAAACCATGAGTTATGACAATCACATCTGCATTGTGACTCTTTCCAGTCTAGATCACTGTTGTTTTAAACAGACTTGCTTCTCGAGTCCCTCTAAAAGCTCTACAAAATAAGAATTTATTAGCTTCAATTTTCATCTGAGGCACAGTACAATGACTTGCAATTATACATCAGTGATGAATGTAATCCAAATTCCCACAATTTTTGTTCTTAATATTAACCAGTGGAAGTAAGAGATTGGAGGGGGAATCTGTGTCCACTGGCTGCCTCTACGCACTGTCCGGAGCGGGCTTACCTCTTACCTGAGCTAAAATTTCAAATTGCTGGATCGCTTGTGTTCTGAGTGCTTGTTAGCCAAAGCCTGTGCAGCAGAGATTTCTGTCTGCCACCATCTGCATTCTCTGCCGTCAGAGGAAGACTCAGAGGGCTGAGATTTTGGCTAGCATTTCTGCTGTGGTTTTTCCTTTTTGTGTTAATTACCTGCTCTTCAGCTCTCGCTGCTCCCTCCAGCAATTCTGCTGTCCTGAATAACAACAAATAAGATGGGGTAGAAGTTCCTTTTTGAAACAAATCATGAGAAATTATATAAGCATGGAAATTATCTTAAATAATCCTTTTGCGTTAATGAATTAATTCCTTTGTGTGTCTACAACATGTTATAAACAGTTTGTTGTTCTTATGTGAACAACTGACTGTGCTTTCATAGGTGCAGAACGAAATCTGAGCACACAATGAAAATGAAAAAAATTGCGATACACTGAAGTAACAATTTCATTGTTTATTTAGTTTCCCAATGTTTATTTCCTTTTTTCTATATATTTTTTTTGGCTTGTTTGTTTTTAAGAACTTTCTCTGTCATTTGAACACCTGGGTTTGCTCATTGAATTTCATATTCTAATGTTGTTTCCAATTCCTTAATCAATTGTTCTGCCCTGAACTTCAGTGATACTTTTTACACTCTGAAAAAAAGTCACCTCTTACTCCTGAATGATGAAGTTAAAGAAAAAAATGTGCAGATTTACATTTCTGCAGCTGGTTATTTAAAAAAGGAAAATCAAATTGTCTGTGACTATTTCATTAACACTTTAATAATTGTACTGAATATTCATATGGTACCTATTCATATGGCATTAATCTGCATTTATGCATGTAATTGGTGAGATTATTTTTCTGTTGTTTCTAATCTTTCCTAACTCCATGTTTAAATGATCACTAAAGTAGTTAGTCATGATGCTCCTTTCCATAAGGCTTCAGTGAGCTTTTCTAAATATTTACTCCTTGGGTCATCTTGTTAATTTATAATTCAGTGATTTAGAATTTGTTCTTGCCAGCTTCATTACTTTATCTGCTGTGACTGAGAAACTTTTCCATGTGCATGATTGTAGCTAAATGATCTCTGTGGTCTTCTCTAGCCAGAGAAAAAGCCCCATGAAGGCAATCAGGAAAGCTAGTGATTGTACACTAAATATTTGCATTGCATCTTCAGGAAAAATACAGTGCTGGATTGACAGGGATGGAGCTTATGTCTGGCTTGTGCAGGAAAAGTGATATTCAGCAGTTGCTTGGGGTTAAGTGCAGTGTAAAGCAGTGCATAGAGATACCTTTGCATGTGAAATTTTCCGCACAGAGCCAGCGGTGTGGTACGCATGGGCTGTGAAGGGGTGTGTCCATTTCGGCATCCGTTATTTCCTCTTGTGACAGGAGATCTGTCACCAGATTCCAGTGGAGGGTTAGTGAAAAGGAACATGGCTCGTCTTTACCTGTAACTGGCAGTGAAATAAGTGATTACTGTTTGCTAAGTAGCTTCTTGTCTTTTCCAGCATGGGAAAATGTGCACAGCTCTTTTAAGACTAATCTCATTTGGATTGTTATTTCTTTTCCTCTATTTTTCTTTTTTTTCCTCCCTCTCTGCTCTCCTCTTCTATTCTCTGCTTCTCATCTGTATCTTTTTGCCTTTTTCTTTTTCTCTCTCCATCTCCTGCAGCTCCTCTGCACAGACTGACAGATTCATTTCCAACACTTTTCCTGTGCTATGCCTAAAATAAGCAATGAACTAGTTTTACAACTGCGTTTAAATTATGTTAGACTTAGAGTTACATACGCCTCATACTTACCAATAACTTTATTGGTTTGGTTGTATGATCCTCAGACCTCAGGTGTGAGACTTCCAGTGCAGATGTCTTCCTCTGTCCAAGCAGGAGGAGATCCACCTGTGAGTGTGTCCCAGCGGGAGGGGGCAGGATCGGTTGGATGAAGATCTGTTGAAGTGGCTCCCCTTTGCCTCAGTGGCTTTGTGCAGAGCGGTTTGGGGGCTGCTGTGGTTCTGTAGGAACAGCTGTAACGAGTTGTGCTTTTGGGAAGAGGGGAGACCTGCACTCAGAGGTCTCTCCTGTCTCACAGAGAGGCAACGTGTTGTTCATGGATAGCTTGCTTCGTTTGAGCAAACGTGTACAGGTTCAGGACAATGTTTAAGGCAGATGAGTGATTTAAAAAGAAGGAAATTGTTACTGAAGAACTTGTTTTTGTCTCAGAAATATAAACCACAATGTCACCATGTAGGTGTTTGCTTGTATTGAACCCTTTGAAATGCGAGGCATACCACTTTTTTAAGTCGGCATTTCCAAATTATTAACAAAAAAGAAGTTCGGTCTTCACAGTTACCCCTCTGTGATAACTATGAAAATTGAGGCAAAGCATCAGTTGGCAAGTATTTGATTTATTTTTTTTGAAAGCATTGCAACTTCAGTTGGAATCATAACCATCAGCAGGTGCAGCTCGTTTTCTTTATAATATTCAGTAGAAGCCTCCATTTTTAATTGTATGGTTTGCAATAAGGGGAGATGTTGATGATTATACTCTTAAAACTGTTAAGAATTGCATTAATGTATGAGACTTACTGTTGTCAGTTTCCTAACACGATTAGGGAAAGAAGTTCTAAGTCACTCTTACACAGGATCCTTTCCCCTGCCTAGTAAGGTTATATCACAGTAATTAAGATAATGCATTTTTTATCAGCACTTTGTTGGTCTGGTGTGTTCCATTCTACTTGTGTTTGGTGACAGATACAGCAGAGTTCAGTGCTTTTCAATTTAATAAATTAACTTGGAGATTTCCTTCTGATTAATTAGTGAAGTTGCCTAGCAAAGTGCAAGTTGAAAGTAACATTTGCAAACAGAATTACATACTGATGAGGTCCCTATAAAACTCAATAAATACCAGGGCGGAAGGCAACACTGTTTAAAGCGTCAGTCTCCAAAGTTTTACTTTTTGTGTCTGGACAAAATATAATGCTTTATTCAATGTTAAAGTGAGTATCTTTTTCATTAAATTACCCTTAATAAGCAGGCTGCCTCTCTGTTTTGTCAGATTTTTGGCATGTTATCTGATGGCTCTCAGCTACGAGAAGTTCTTTTTTTTTGTGTCACTTTTTGTTCAAAAGGAGCTTGGCGAGATGTTGAGTAGGTGTTTTGAAAGCTTCTTGACTGACAGTCTCCAGTTATCCCAGGCATCCCAAGACGATGTCCTCTTATAAAAATACATGTTTGATCAGCTCCTGCTTTGCTTCCAAGTGTCTGATAAATGGGTATTCTATTCTCTCCTGGCAGAAGTCAAGAGGGGGATGATTAACAACCCGTCACAGATCTGCATCTGGTTATGAAATGAAGAGCCTGCTGTGGTGGGTGCTGTACAAACACACAACGGCCTTCGTTGACTTATGGCTTCGACATATGGCTTTTTAAATGAAATACTTACCTTGAAAAGTGATGATACCTTTGAGGCTTTGTAGTTACCATTAGAATGAAAAGGGAAACCGTCCTTTCTGGTGAAAACAGATGATTTTGGAGTAGTGTCTTATACTTTGAGTCTGGTATTTTATGATGTTACAGGTACAAGAGAGGAGCTGGGGTACTCAACTTGATGTAACATCAGGGACCTACTTGTCTGAGCAGTGATTATTTTTAGGCAACAAAGGGGTTAAGTGTGGTCGAAGCTGGAAGCTAGAGTTCATGTGAGGTGTCCTGCTGGTAGCTAAGCAATGAGCTTTCCCAAACTATTGCGGAGTGACCTCTGACTAATCCCTAGATAAATCAGTTGCATAGTGCTGGCTCATCTTTGTGCTCCTCTGGAGTGCAATCTGTCATGATTTTGCAGCATGTGCTGACCTCAGTTTTCTTCGTTTGTATGTGTCGAGAGATGTTACCGTCAATTCATTATCTTTTCACCTTTTGCCAGTTCTGCAGTCAAGAGCTGTGTTTCCTGGATACAATTAAAATGGCAAATGGTGCGATTTGTTAATTAAAAAAAAAAAAGTACATGTACTGGTCTTGTGAGTATTGCAGAATGTTTTTACCGAAAGATGCTTAAGAACTTGAGGTGTTTCATAGTGGCTGAGTTTGCAGCTGGAACAGACTCAAGAGAACTCAGGTTATGAATAATAGTAACATTTCCCCTTTGTTTGGCACTTTCCGTGAGCACATCTCAAAGTCCTTTGCAGAAGAGATCAGTATCATTATTTCCATTTTATAAGGTGAAACAGGCATGGGGTGTGGGAGAGCAACTTTGATGAGTTCACCAAGGTGGCAAAAGCAGGGCATAGGGCCCCCAAATCAAAAATCCTGATCCAGTGTCTGATGACTTGGTGACAACAGCTTGACAACAAAAATATGTGAGAATAGAGTATGTAATGGATAGTGCAGCAGTTAAAACAGGTTCCCTTGGTTACATTCTCCCAAAGCTAATTTGTTTTCAATATACTAAAATCAACATGCTCTATTTTGCATGCCTTTATTTCCTGCATCATTAAGAGATCTCTGTGCCAGGTAACATATATTGCATAGTAACGTTTGCTTTCACAAAAGGCTTCATGTGTTCCAGGCACTTTACAAGCATTCACCCAAGCCTGTATATCAATCAATATACAGGTATATCAATTTCTCCTTGTGCAGAAGACAAGTAAGGCAGAGATAGTGTGCTGTGGCCATGCCTGGAGCAGCCCAGAGTTGGGCCCAGGCACTGAGCTTCCAGCCCCTGGTCCTGTGCTCGGCACATCCTCTTTTCTCCAGCAGCTAAAGAAGATGTCAGTGAGAAGTGCTGTTAGGCTTAAAAAAGCGGTTAAAACAGGAAATATATTTAGAAATGTGTTTAGAGAACATGGTTTGTTGAACTAATGCTTCATGCCTATTAAAAATGAATAATTTTACAAATAATTAATTTACTGCTCAGTCGGGAGCAATTGTTGTGATGCAAGGTGCAGCTGAACATGTCTCTGAGTTGCTAATGTGTGGCGGCTGCGAAGATGGGGATGTGTCAGGTCAGAGCATGTTGGATCCAGATAGTCAGAAGAAAGCGATGGGTACAGGATGTGCAGGTGGAACCGGCCAAGAAATGGGGCTGCTGTTCTGCGCAAGAAGTGACGCTTCCTACTGAGACATAGCACTAGGAACTCACTTCTCCCCTCGCTCCCCCATCACATCGCTGTGGAATAGTGCAAAGCACTTGAGTCTCTGATAATGGTTCTTAGTGCTTACATAGCACTTTGCACATTCCAGGTGTTTTACAAAAGTCACCTCGTTAATCCACACAACAGCCCTTTGAAGGTGGAAAAAATAATTATCTGTGTCAGGCCGCACCTTTTGGGATGTGCCAATACAAGTGAATTTGGAGGCTTTGGCACTGGGAACGCTGGGATGACGTGGCTCTGTGGGGAAAGAGGCGCTGTGCCTACTGTGTGAAGGAGCACAGCAAGGAGAAAACTTAAAAACGAGGGAAAAGTGTTTCCTGCCGTACAGGTGAAGGCAGAGCACTGGGGTAGCTGCCTGGTTGCAACGGAGGCTTCTCCAGGGGAAGGTGACCTCCCAAGGAGAGAGGCTCAGCAGCTACCTAAAGAGGATGGAAAGACGTGCTTGCCTCATGTGGGCTATAGGAAGCAGCTGGAAAGTAAGAGGACAAAATGGGGGTGCTTTCCTTATGTTATGGAAGCCAAGAGCCAAATCGAGAAATGGGGGATAACAGAACTGATTTAGGGCTGCAAAGGACTTTGTGATTAAAATAGTTTGTTGAGAAGGCTGACGAAGGGCAAGATATTGCCTCCCGCCCGCGATGTGCGAAGTGCTGGAAGGCTGCCTGGACCTGGCTGCTGCTGTTCTCCATGGGTCCTAGAGCGTTAGAAAACTGCTGAATGAATTCTTATTTATTTATTTATTGAGCAGTTAAATTACTTCTATTTGAAAAGCCGATCGCCGGTTTGTAGAGTTGCCAACGTCGATAATGGTTCCTGACAGATGCTGCACACTCTGGGCTGAATTCCGAAGGCCTTTGCGCTGAGCGAGTGCTGCTGAACGAGTACAGCCCTGTTTGCTGCCACGCAGCACCGTGCGTGGGCAAAGCGACGCTGGGTGCATTGCCCTGGCGCGTGTTCAACCTGCCAGGGCTGCTGGGCTTTACAGCTGCCTTTCGTTTTAGTGTGAGTGTGAAAAGCAATTCTGGTCTTTTAGAAGAGCAAATAACTGTAACAATGGGAGCATCACACGAGAGTGGAGTACAGTTGCCCAAAGAGTGAACCTGGGACCCACCCCGACAGGGCAGGTGCTGGGGAGAGCACAGGCTGGTGAGCTCTGCAAAAAAAATCCTTGTATCTCTCCCAAACCGTGTTTCATGCTGAAAAAGGACGACTGTTTTAGGAAAAAAATAGGGATGTATTTTGCTTTCAAGTTTACAATCACTGGTATTTTTAGGAAGCACTCCATTTCAACGTTTATTGAACTCAGACCTATTTAGTGAGCCTTCAGATGAGGTGTGCAAAACCCTGTCGTTTCATCTTATACCACAGAGTTGTCTTTCTGTGGCTTTCTTCTTTTGCCTGCGTTCATCTGCTATGCATCTTCTTCCTGATGTTGGGAGGTGCCCAGTCCCTTGAAGACAGTGCTCCCCTTAGCCTGCTGGGGCTGGCTGCCAGTGCTGGGAAGTTCCTTCCTGCATTTCTTAGTAAGTTAATCAAGCTGCTTTCTGTGAAGCTCACAAAACATTACATACTACAGAGAACTCTTAACTTTATATGGATACCTGATGAAAGACGATGGATTTCACAAGAGAAGAGTTTAAAAATCTTTTCTGTAGGTACTTACTCCAAGACTGAATAGACTGTTTGGAACAGGTGGAGTACTAGATATATTTCTCTGTTCCTGTGACATCAGTCTTCCAAGTTATTTGGAAACATGGATAGAGCAGTTGCAATGATATTTAGCACTTCCACAATGCTTTCATTTTCAGTGCATTGTATAAATTTCTTTTATTTCATCTTATTAATGAGGAAGTTATTTGGTAAAATTTTCTGTGCTCTCGTTTTGGGGGAAACTGATCTTCATTAAATAGATTTGTTTAATCATGCTCTCAGGTACAAAGACGTGTGAATGTTCTGACTGTAGATACTGCAGGTTATTTTGGTCATATGCTGTCACAGATATGCAATGGGGATGCTGAGAGATTGATTGCAAAAAATAGGATACTTAGGTCAGAGTTATGTTTGCATTGCTGGAGACGCATACTCACGTCAGCTGCATGTATGTACGTGTGTCCTTGCACAATTTGGAAATCTGCTTTATAGTGTAGAGCGTAAAACATGTCACTTAGCTTAAACTAGGTTTCTGTTGGTCTCCAATTAATCCTATGACTCTCAGAGTAGCTGCAGGAAATGGCAGTACAGCAAGATTTCAAACATACCCACATTTCAGAATGAATCCTATCTGACCTTTCAGCAGTGTCATTAGTTTTTAAGTTATTTTCTTGGGCTGATTTTCCTGCTGCCATAATTCATCTGTAGGATGGCATATCACTAAGTTACTTTTCTGTCTTTGATGGGCATGATGCACATTGATGTTAGTGGTAATTACGTGTGTACGCTGAGAACAGGATCTATTCCAAATGTTCCCTGAGTCACAGGTTCCTTCCCAGGGAATTTGTGTCAGGTTCTTTGATCATTCAAAATTCACTGTTTTAAAAATGTAAAGCAATTTCAGGCTTACATGTCTACCTTATTACCACAGAACTGCACTAGAGGAGCAGTAGTGAGATAAAGCAGACCAGACTGTCACTGCTAGGTTAAATAAAAGCTATTTATTGTGGTTTTGTTCTTGCATTGAAGCAGTAGGAGATTTCAGTGTTTGAAGATCACAGGATCAGGCCTTTAGCAGCAATTTGTGCTGTTCTCTTTTAAATAACAAACGAAAACATCATATGCCATGGGGTTGGTTAGCCATAACCTAATCCTGTTATTCCAAAAGAAAAGAAGAAACGAGTAGCAACTCGACAAAAAAAAAAGGCAATAGGTGTAATTAAACCTCTTAGCACTGGAGCAGTGAGGGGAGTAGTTGTCCTGGAGGTGATGGCCTTCAAACCACCCTGACAAGAAGCTTCGTGAAAAACATCAGCACTTTGGCAGTGTCCTCAAGGTTAACAAGCGTAGATGATTTAGGATCAAAGGCAAAGTAATTAAGTTCTTTTCATCAAATTGCCCTCTTATTTGGTCTCTTCATTTTATATTGAGGATATCTCACTCTCATCTTCTCTGCCAATCTCATCTATGTTACATAGCATTGAGACAACTAAACTTTGAAGTAGTTCATCACAGGCAAGCATTTCAAAGTCCCTATTAGAATCTTTTAAAATCAGCTGTTAGTGGTACACTTTTGGCAGGTAGAGATGCTGGTGGACTTGGATATGAGTGGATTGATACAGGTATTGAAGTTGATATCAATAATTCTGTATTCCTTTTGTTTGTTTTCCCAGGCTGATGTTTTTGTGATGTGTGTGCTTATATACATCTATTTGAGATTATTTGCTGTGGAGTCATGAGTCTGAAAGATAAGATCAAGTGATACATCCTATGCATCAGTCATAGGAAGCAAAAAACAACAAAAACAATGTTGTGCTTTGATGATTAAATTGAATAGCTGTGGGCTTCTTTAATCCCCTCTGAAATGCTTATTGTTGGATAGGTTTTTAACTGTTTTAGTGTTCCTGCTTCAGAGAGGGATTTTATATTGGTATAGAGGAAGAAGGTAAACAAAGATATCTGTAGAGATTTTTCAGTCTAAATGTCTTGATTATCCTGATCTGTTTGGACATTTTGCTATGGAAATAGCGGCTGTGATGCATTAAGCTGTTTTGGTTTTTGAGGGAACAAGCTCCAGTGGGTGTAGTGATCTCAAGGAAGGAAAATTGTTGGAAAATGGGCAACTCTCCCTTTACTGTTAGTAACTTTAATGTTTCAGTTCTTGCACTGTGTTTTCTTTTTTGCCTCAATTTTTCCATTGGTCAACTGAAATCGTTAAAAGCTGCCTTAGATAATGACAGCTATGAATGATTAGTCAGTGTTGTTGCAGCACTCTGTACACATTGAAGATGCCCGGTGATAATCTTGCTCTTGTTTGCACTGCAGCTGACAGCTGTGACCCCACAGGAGTAGCGTTTCCTCCATTCTGAGCCCTTCTGAAAGCATCTCCCTTAGATTTCTATGAAATTCAGAATTTAAAGTTAGTAGTAGTCAATGCTGTTAAAAGTACTGCGTTAAGATATATGCACATCCTCAACAAAGAGGTTTTTTCATGTCTTGAAAACAAGATTTTTTTTTTTTAAAACCACTTTCTGATTTCTTGTGCATTGTCATTTTATTCATATTCTGCAAACCCTTTTCTGCATGGAAGATGTCTCAAGTCAGTTTGTGGTACACTTTTTTTTTTTAGCCCAGTGCTGAACCTCCTTTGAGCAGAGAGTATCTTCAGTGTTGAATTTTGCAATGGTTTTTCAAGCGTAAAAAAAAACCTGCTGGAGTGTAGGTTGTAATCTTAAGCTTCTAGGAGTTAGGTAAGTCTACATCTATTCTGTTTTGGCACTCTGACCGTAAATTTCCTCATAAACATGTTACCTGTCAGCAGAATTTTGTAGGTAAAAAAGCAAAATCGTCTTTAAAATTTACCGGCCTATGCACAAACCTGTTTCTGTCCTTTACCAGAATTATGATGTGAAAAATTAGTGACATTTATTGCTCATTCCATGGCCATTACTTGTCATAAGGAGTGGAGTTATTCAGCATCTGAATATTACCTTTCAAAATGAGACATCAGTGTTACTTTAGTGATAGATAACACTATTTTAAGTTATCAGTTATTCATTCCATAGTGTGTTTTGGTTCTTTTATTTGACAAGAAATAGCTGCTACCCTTGCATGACTGTTAAAAGTATAGGCCTGAGAGAATGAATATGGAAGATTCCTGAATGAAGTCCCCTGCTACAGCAAGGAATCTCAGCCTATCATTTCACATTTCAACTTATGAGATGTTTGGACCTATCATCTTAAAATGGAAGTTTTATTTTGGTTTTGTCATTCCTTTATTCTTCTGCACTGTTCAGACATAGCAAAAGCTGGATGTGATCCTGACCGATGCCTGAACATACTACTTTATGTTTCCATGAATGATAAACTGCTCCCAGTCAATCTGTTTTTTTGTCTGCTGGGGTTAAACACTTCTTTTCAAGATAATTTGACTCAGTATCATAACACTATGATGTAGTTCTGTATCCTAGGATGCGATTGTTATCCACCTTTGGGTGAAAGAGGACTCCTCCACCTTCTTGTCTTGCAGCTTGCTTTCCCTCATTTCTCTTTGTAAAAGCATAATTAAAATGTTCTCTCCATTCAGAAGTAATCTTAATTTAAAAATCTTCTAATTGTGTGTGTTATTCAGAGAAAAAGCTCCAAGAAGATGAAGTATTGCGTAGATAATGGATTGTAGCATCAGGCTGCAAAGTGGTGTCACACATAACACTGTTGCCCTACTTACTTGTTTCATTGTCTGCAAGTTTTAATTATAGCTTTTTTTCTGACTGGTGACATGTTAAGTGCTCAAAATGTCAGGTCAAAGGTTGAGGACTAATGATTTAGCTAAAAATAACTCCAAAAGTGTTATTTATACTTGTGAAAGAACTTAGGGTGTTGTTACTTGTGTTTTCTGGAGAATTTTTTCTTTTTTGTTGTTGTTGTTTTGTTTTTAATGCAACCTGATAATGAAAATTCATTTGGCATAAGCAGAGGTTATATTTTAGATTGACCATTGCTTATACTTAACCATTAAAAATAACTCTCACCACATTTCATGCACTATCCAAGGTATTTTGATTCTGTTTTACTTGTTATTTTCTTTTCAGTGTGGCATTTTGTTTCTTTAAAGTTTAATGATGTAAAAGAGCCCTCTGCCGAGCTGTCACAGCTGCCTGGCCAGGGCTACCCCACCTTCCTTCTTGGAAGACTAAGTTAATCTTGCTGCCTGTGGTGGGACCATACGCCAAGTCTTCCCCGAGGTTGTGGCAGTGACAGCTCATCCCCTGCCACTGTTGCGTTTGGGGTGTTGTGTTACGCTGTCCTTTCTCCTTCTTCAAACGTCGAGTGTGATCTTGGCTGTTTCGATGTGTTTTCCTTTCTCTCTGCCAAAAAGCAGATAAATAATGTGCTAGAGGGTGGTCACTCCAGTGTGTTAAAGCAAAACAATGGACTAATGTGCTTCTGAAGACAAGAGTGGCTCTGAGCGTGGATGGAGCGCGGGCAGGGCGACGCGAGAGGACTCCGCTGCAGACAATGAGCGAGCCCTTTGTTCATCGCGATTGCCATAGCTGCTGCGAACACAGATCCTCATTGCAGAAGAGATGGCAGCCACGTTTTTAGCTTGCACAGAGCCAGCCGTTCCATCTCTAGGCGAATTTATGAGAAGTGCGCGTGTATATGTACTTACACAGTAATATAATAATGAATCCCTTATTCCTGAGCACATGCATCAGTGCTAAGAAGAGTAGTACGTCGTCGTATCTTATGATGTGGGGGAAGGAAACTCTAGGCTAGTTCGCAACAGTATTCTTAAGGAGAAGTTATTTCAACCTCATTTTTTCATTATGCTCTTTGAAAACATGGAGCTCTCTCCTGGGCAGTGCTCTGAAGAGACAAGTGTTTCCCACCGCTCCTGAGCTCCCAAGGAGGGACGAGGGACTGCAAAACCAGTGCACGCTTTCCACGCTCACACACGTGTCCTTCAGGGGTGTGACAATTGGAATGAGATGCTTTTGTTTCGATGTTCCTCTCATGGCAGCAGAGTTAGTTTTTTGTTGACAGTTTTGTCAGGAGTCTACAGTACTGAGGTTGCCTTACTTTGTTTTCTGAAAGCCTTCTGTACTTTGGGAACTAGGCTGAAAATAAGCCTAATCACCAGAGGATACATTTCATAGGACTTGAGCTTCACGAGTCTGCATGTATTTAATGATATTTAATACATGAAAGAGAGCTGGTGATCTACAAATGAAAAGCTCGTTATGTCATTGCCCATCTCCTGGTTTAGGCAGCTCCTGAAACCAGACCGGAAGTTTCATATTTTATGATGGTATGGTTTGGTTTTCTTTCAATGTGAAAGAGCACAGGAGGAATAAAAGAGAGCGCACTGCCAGTCCTGTGAAGAAATTGTTCTCTCTTTTTGACTTACTGCAGGAATTGTCTGTGTGAGAGGAAAATTGTTTGTTACTAGTTGTCCAATTTAAGCCTAAATGTTATGCCTTTGGTTGGACTTGTCCCCTGTCCTTCTGCTGCTCTTTTTGAACTTGAGCATCTGTATAAGTTACGCCACCTCCTGACACGCAGAGCTTCAGACTGTCCCTCATATGTGTCTGTCTGGTGCTGGTGGATGCTGGGAGGAGGGATGGGGAAGAAGCATGAGTGTTTCTTCTTCCTTTTTTTCAGCTGGAAATCTTCATCGTTAGGACAAACCTCGCTCTGAGGCGTGCGCGGCAGGTGTGACGGCCGCTGTAATGAGAGGTCTCATTGGCGGCTGTTCTCGTTTCTCTGTGGCCGTGGCTGGTGTTTCTGGCAGTTCAGACTGTGTGACCTGGGCTATACACAGCCCGGTATCAAGCTGAGTAGTTCCACTTTCCCGCAGCTTTCCCACTGAGACTGCCAGCTTGGTGTGTGTGAACTCTGCTGCAATCATTCGCACCTGCCACATCAGTTAAATGGAAGTTGAGAATGCAGAATTAGGTTGCTTTGATCTCCTTAACACTTTCCTATTAAACTTAAAAAGCACCCAGCCATTTCAAGTAATTTCCTTTCACCAAAACATGGAAAATCTCCTTCAGCCAGTGCCTTCATTCAGTTAAAGGAGTCCCACCTTGGCTCTCCTGGAGATGCGTGACGTTACTGGTGGCTCCTGTAGCCTACATCTTTGTGCATCATGAAGTAGATGCTGGAGTTGGGCTCTTATGTGGGGGCTTGGCAATGTTTTTGAAGATAGGTAACAGCTTGAGAGTAGCAACGTGATCTGTAATTTAATTTAGCTTCCTTATATCATCAGCAGCTTTCTTTTTTTTACCATCTCAGAAATAGAACCCTAGATCTCCTGGATGACCTTTAGGCTACAGAAACCACAGATTGTTTTTTCCATGCATATTTCTTCTCTTCCCCGGCATAGCGTTTACTGGTGGCCTCAGCAGGCGTTTGGAGGCTGTGCAGACTGTGTATGTGCTGCCTGAACGTGTGTGTGCCCCAAATCCCATTCACAGTTACTGTGCTGTAAGGGCAGCCTGGTCGGGGCCTCGGCCATGCTTTCTGTCTTCCAGCCCCAGCTCTGAAATTCTTGGGGGTAAAATTTTATTCCTTCGTTGTCTGCTTTACAGTATGTAGGATAGAGTTAAGCTCACCCAGCTCATAGGAGTATTTTGAAATATCGTACATTTTAACTTCCTTTGCTTTGGAAATACAAAATACTGTATAAAACATGTATGGTCTTTATTTTAAAAGATTCAGGCTATATAAATGCTGATTTATGTCCTTGTTATTTTGTAATGTGTTTATTAGTCATACAGTTGGGGTTTATAAATAGAGCTATCTTTGAGATGACAGCAAAATGTTTTAGTAGCAGATGGAGATTATTTTTTTTTAAATGAGAAGAAATGGCTTCACGACAAAGGGATTGTCTTCGCTTCAGAACTGTTATTTGTGTCCTGAACAGCCCTGCTTGAATTTTTTAGATTCAGAACAATTCTGGGAAAAGCTGGTGATTAGATCAGAAGGACGAAAGGTTTCTGTTGCTGACTCTGCTGTTGATTTCTCTATCTGTAAGATGACATTAATGATCTTTACTAATGAGCATCGATACTTCAGTGGAGCACTTTACCAGACACTCTGGATAGAAGTAGCTGCAGAGGCACGTAGTGAATAGTGGTCACAGGTACTTTACTGTAGCCAGGTTCTCTCTGCTGGCTGGCTGGACTGTGGCGGCGGCATCCGTCCTGACTGAGCATCCTGGCCACAGGCAGTCCAGTCAGCCAGGTGGGCAGCTTGGCCACTAACAGCCTTGTTTCTGCCACATGCATTCACATTACTGCTGTATTGCTAGCATTTCTGGTGGAAGGGTTGTTGCCAAGTTGGGGACACAAAAAATAAGTGTCCTTCATGTCCTTAACATGTCTTTGTGTTTCAGAGATGAGCGAAATCAGTCAATCATTGTCAGTGGGGAATCTGGAGCCGGAAAGACCGTCTCTGCTAAGTATGCCATGAGGTACTTTGCCACAGTCAGTGGCTCTGCCAGTGAAGCCAATGTCGAGGAAAAGGTCTTGGCCTCCAACCCCATCATGGAGGTAAGAGAGCTACTGCACTAACCCACACCCTCCAGCTGCAGTTACTATTCTGAGGCTAACATAAACATTCAAAAGAGAATGCTTTTTAAGGATCAAAGAATGTAGAATAAATATATTTTAAATTTTTTGTTTTAGTCCATTTACCAGGATGTGCTTTAGGCATCATTTTGTATAGTATTTATGAAAGATCGAGAGAAGACGGGAGGTAATGTTTCAGTATCGTTAATGTATTTCACATACCACAGTAATTTTTGTATGGATACTGCTTTAAATCTGTTGGGCTTTGTAACACTGATAGTTCCCAGACCACTGGCCAAATGCTAGTGGAGAAGACTGTTTTTTGTGTAAAATTCCAAAGAGGATTAAAACTTCTGCTCTTTCCCACTGAAAATGTACATCATACAGTGGGGGCAGGTAGATTATATTTTGAGGTGAAGAGAGTTGTTGGGTAAAGCAAATATTCAATTTTAAGAAACACGTTTTGGGAAGATTGACTGAGAAAGCAAAGTACACACAGTTTCTTTCAGAGGTGAAAACATGACAGAAGACATAATTTTGCTATAATTAGTTCAGACTAATATTTCAATTTTGGAAATTTGTTTAACTAACAGTAGTCAAGTCCCAAAGCCATGGGCTTGGGAGCGTAGGTGCTAGCCATAGACTGTGAGAGAACATGTACAGTTCCCTCCTGCGTCAGGATCCCTGTTCTCCAGGAAGCTCAGGAGACACTGTAATTCTGATATCGTGGCAAAGCAGAAAACATTTCTTAGGCTCATCTGAATTGTTTTTTGTGTCTTTGCCTTTGTGTAGATTCAAGTTGTAGCCTGAAGTTAAGGAACTGTGTTCAGAAAAGATTCAGAAAAGGGAAGCAGTCTTGGGGGAATTCCTTGAGAGAAATAATGCTGTCCATAGGCATGCACATGCCTGTGGGCAACCTAAGAAAATGCTTCGGACAACTGATGCCTTGGTATATGTTTAGCATCTCTGTGCAACAGTGTGAAGTATTAGTGGATAGACATGAGTAAATGGAGTGCACACAGTGAAATGCAAAATGCTGCCATTGTTTTCTTTCTCAAGTATTTTAAAAATGAACTGTTTTATTTCTTCTTTCTTCCTGGCGTGAGGAGTTCATGATGCTCACGCTATAGCTGCTGCATCACAGTTGTATGTGTTCTGTCACAAGGTAATTGTGCCTGGTTTGTGGTGCTGTGTGGTGTTCTGAAACTGTTTCGTGGGATAAAACAAGCTGTGCCATGATGAGCAATGGGCTCTGCTGTTGTGGGATCCAAATGTTCAGCTGTGGGAGGAAGCCAGAGGAGCCGAGCCTTGTCTGCAGCTGCACCTACCCCAGTGGGAGCAGCCTGGGCCGCGGGGAGCAATGGCAATGGTGCAGAGTGCTCCTTTCACGGCTCCAACGTTTGCAGTAAGCGTTGTACCATCCTTGGCCACATTGATACTCAGTGTGTGGCTAACAAGATGTCCTGGTCTCAGCTGAGACAGAGTTAGTTTTTCTTTTTAGCAGCTAGAATAGCTCTGTGTTTTGGATTTAGTTTGGGATTTGTTATGAGAAGAATGTTGATAGCGCTCCGATGTTTACAGTTGGTACTGAGACATAGAGGACCTTTCAGCTTCCAGTTTTTGCCAGTGTGCAGGAGCACAACAGGCTGGGGGGGAGCACGGCTGGGACAAAGGGTCCACAATTGCCGTTATGATTAGAACTTAGATTTAGGATTGAGAGTGAGACTGACCAATGGAGTATTCGATATCATGCAATGTCATGTGCAGTATATAGATGAGGGTTGACCGGGAAGTTGGAATTGCCCTGTCTTCTGGGAGGCTCTCTTGGACTCTTCTTGGACTCTTGGAGTTCTGTCTCTCTCTCGCTGTCTTTTCGGGCTTCTCTCTCATCCGGAATTGCAGTGTCAGGACCTACCTCTTTCAAGATCGTTTGCCGGGTCAGGACAGGCCTTGGTCATCAAGCGGTGAACGATTATACTGTGCATCACTTGTTTTTTTTATATTATTATCTTTACATATATATAAAAAGATATTATTATTTTATTGTTATTACCTTTACTTTTATATTATTATTAAATTGTTCTTATCTCAACCCATGAGTCTCCTTCCCTTTTCCCCTTTAATTCTCTTCCCCATTCCCAGGGGGTAGGGGAGGGTGAGCGAGCGGCTCCGAAGTGTTTGGATGCCGGGCAGGTTAAACTGCAGCACAGGACCGGGGGTGCCGAAAGCCCCTTCTGCGCTGCCCCGCGTGCCGCAGAGGTGGTGCCCGGGGCCAGGCGGGCGGCCGTGCCCTCACCGCCTGTCTGCTGACAGCTACGGGAAGAGACTGCAGGACAGGTCTGCACTTTGCTCTTCGTTTGAGGGCTGAAACGCAGACTGTCTACAGATTTCCCCGGGCCACCTCTTCTGTTTGTTCTCAAAGCCTAAACCAAACTTCCTTCTCACTCCTTGGACCCCACCTCCCAATCAGTGGCCGTCAGCTCACCACTAATTGCCTGATTTAATTTGCAAGGCCAGGAAATTTAAATTGCGGACTAGAATTGAATTTTCCATCCATACCTTTTTTATCCACTAAAAAAACAATGGTGACACTTTATTTTTATTTTCTAGGGATAGCAACAATTGCATGAACCTGGATATACTTAAAATTTCTGTTACTTTAAATATTGCTATAATTAGATGAAATTTATCCTTTTAACTTCAAACACTTGAACTATAAATAAACTTTAGAGTGAGTGTTGTGAAATCTAGTGTTGAGACAGACTTTAGCATAGCAAAATTAATGTTTCGTACTGTTCAGCTGCTAAATCAGCAGAAAGACAAATTAACCCATGTAGATTAGGAGGAAAATGAGAAATTCATTTTAGAAACAGGAAACTCCTCATTTGTGAAGTTGATTATAAAGTCTTAGGAGCAGAAGATTTTTATAAAATTAAGGTTTAATGATTTAATTAAAAATATTTTTTTAATTTCTGTTTGGACAATCTAAACGTCAGGATTTTATGTGCTACCATGATTAGTATCAGAATTTTGTATCATCTTTGCCTACTAAATACTCTGTAATATCAAGTGACCACTATACATTTCTAGTAACTATTTGAGTAATTAGTTTTGTAGTCAATAACTATATACTGTTTTCCTATTGCAAATATGGAAAATTGTCAAGTCTTAAAACACATCTTTATATGTAATTTCCTACCTCTCATTCCTCGTTACCTTGTATAGCTATGCAAATTGTAGAGCTTAGTATGTACTCTGTCAGCAATCTTATAGCACCAATGACTTTCTTAACTGATTTTTATAAGTAATACCTTTCAAAGTAATAATTGGTTTCTGAAAATATTGCAATATTATATTACTACCAACAACACAAAACTTATCACAGTAGCAATAATTTTAACACACAAGAAATGCAGTTTGAGTACGTTCAGTTTGAATGAGTTCGGTGTTTGTTTGAGCTGCAGAGATGCAGTTTGTTCTTACATCATTTATAACAACTGTTCATCTGATGTCCACCTTGACACCTCAGTCAGCCGTGCTGCTGCTCCTGCTGTCAGGGGGTTTCTGAAAGTCTCATCCCCACTCCTGAGCTGTATCCTGCCAGCCCTTACCGATCGACTGGCCGCCTAGTTACGGCTTTACAATACCGATACTCAGCATGGCTGTTTGGTCTCGTTTGTTTTTCCCAAGCTTTATTTCAGTACAGAGTTCCTATGGATGGTTATGTGAGCTCGGAAACTAGGACATAGATACAACTCTGCATTCTTTAGTTATGGTGCACTTCAGAGTTAGGTACTTGATAACATACACGCAGTGGCATATGATAAAAGGTAGTGTGCTGTATCCACATTACTCTGAATGCCATTCCTTCTGATACAAAGACATCGTCAGGACTTTTTTGGAACGTAAATTGGAAGGTGAATAACTAAAACATGGTCTAATTGAGAAGAAAAAATGTTTTCCTTTTGAAGTTCAGCATGTTGTGATTTGCATGCCTCAAAGTTCTGATATTCCAGCTGGTACCTGTCGCGAGGTGAATCTTAACGCTGGTGATGTAAGGCAGAGGTGCACCATGTCCGTTTAGGAACCACAGTCATCATTTGCTCTGGGCATCCCAGGACCACGTACTATAGAGGAAATCATACACAATAAACAATATTTGATGTAAACTGTATTGAATTAATCAAAGAAAGTTAGGCACATAGGGCAGCACTGGAGACTGTCTCTGAGTCAGTAACCAGAACGCCATGGAAGGGATTCAGTTTCAGGCAAATGATGTGAAATGGTATGTGTTAATTTTTAGATTATATTTAGGCACACAGTAAATATTTTATAATAATGTTTGCAGAAGTAATTTGGAAATGTGATTGATTATAGAGTAATAATAATAATAAACTGTTAGCCAGACAGAACTTAGGGGCTATTTTATATAAAGACTATGGGCTTATGTTAGGTAGACTTACAGAGGTTGCGAGTACTATACATGTATCTGTACAAATACATATATGAATATATACAGTGTGAAATATTTGTTACAGTTTCATGAAGTCCATAGAAGAAATCTGGGTGCATGCGAGCATTCTGTTAGATTCTTTAGTTCATTTTAAAAGGCTTCAGAGAGCAATAAGGGATTTTTAGCTGGAAAATTGGACTACGTGGAAGTGAAATCATTACTGGGAAGATCAGCTCCATATCTTGCATCAATGGAATAACGGTATTTTGATGTAACTTGCTGACCAGACAGAGATCTTTCTTTATTATAAATTCTTGATTATTTTGAAACCAGGACAAAATTAATGTTGTTAAGTGTTTATGAGCCATGTAGATGATTAAATAGATTTGGTAATTTCTAAAAGTTGTTTAACCTCTACAATATTCCCTTTTTTCAGTCTATTGGAAATGCCAAAACTACAAGGAATGACAACAGCAGTCGCTTTGGGAAATACATTGAAATTGGTTTTGATAAGAGGTACCGAATCATTGGTGCTAACATGAGAACTTACCTCTTGGAAAAATCAAGAGTGGTGTTTCAGGTAACATTGATGGAGTCTTCTTATTGTATATTTGTGTGACTATGAAAAAAAAAAAAAGCTATTGCTTGCTGATGTTAGGTATCTCTCCCAAGAGATGACTGTAATGATGGTTTTGTAATATAACACCTGTGGGGAGGAGAAAGAGAAGGAAAACCAAGTCAGCCCTTCATTATATGAATTATTCATAGTTGCAAAATGTGTATTAAAAACACTGTGTATTCAAACATGAAATACCTTCAGTGCGCTGCTAGATAATGAGTTTGTGCTTACCATAGTATTACAGGATAGAGCTTCAAAACCTAGCAGAAAAACCACGCGTGCTCAAGAAGAGCTCTGTTGTGGTTTGCAAAGCTGCCATCTTAGCTCACTTCCAATCTCTTGTTAAAACCCACGGCTATCACAATAACTATGAATGAGTCTTAATTGCCATTATTTAGGCAAATGAGAATATGTAATTTCATCCTTCTTGAATTCTCTTCATTTTGGTATTTCATACTTGAACCCATCCACAGCCTTTTTGCCTCCCACACTTCCTCTCCATCTTTACCTACCTTATAGTCTAGAGCGCGGTAAAAACAGACTTATCCTTGACTGGCTGCCTAAAGGTATAAAACAAATAATTACAGTTTGCATTGTGTAGGAGTGTTACATAAAGTACTGGTTTATATTTTACAAATCAGAGATTCTTCTTGCACATGATTTAACTGAGAGTACTTTTCTGGGTTTTTTGTTGTTTTGAAGTTATGAAATTTAGAGGATGTAAATTCAGAATTGTGGTGTTGGTCATAACCTTCTAAGCTGTGTCTGTTGTTCATTTTAAAATTCCAGCTTTGCCTTGGCAAGAAAGATACTCCCTTCACCAGCTTACTATAAATGCTGAGGCAAATGGTATTAGTTATTTTTGGAAAATGAAAAGCTTTTAAGTATGATCATTTCACCCACCCATAGAATCCTGATCTATATTTAATAGTAATCCACAGTTCTGAAAAGTGAAATCATACTTTTTTTTTTTGCAATGAAGATGTCTGTGTGCTTCTTGCTGTTGAAAATAGATCAAATTAATCAAGAAGGAAATGATACATGCTGATTTATCTTTCCTTTTTCCATGCAGCATCTGTGTTCTTAATGTAATGCTAGCGAAATCATTAAGCATAGTAGTTCATTTCTACTCATAGATGTTTCTGGTACTTGTTAAGTTGTGAAGAATAATCAATTCCTTTCTGTTTAAAGGCAGAAGAGGAGAGAAATTACCACATCTTTTACCAACTATGTGCCTCTGCAGCATTACCTGAGTTTAAAACTCTACGATTAGGTATGAAATTCACGTTCATTCTGTTGTGCAACTGTAGGTACAATGCAGCATCTCTGAGCTTTTTGAGCCATGGAACCACAAGAATTGCTGGCTTCTAAATTCTAAATTTTTAAACCTTCAAATACTGAAATATATTAAAAATAACTAAAATCGCAGATCTCAGACTCGAGTTTTTTAAATAAAATGAAAGTAACAGATTGGTTTATTCAGCACACTCTAATACACTGCAGCTGTAATACCAGGACTTAACTATGTCCTGGATTCAAGAGTAGCTTTCCAGTGGTGAGGGTGAAATTCTCTTCTCTTGGTCCTTTAAAACCATTTTTCCATGGCTCCAGCTACTATAGAATTTTACCATTTCTGGTATAAACACCTGAAAAGCTTATTTTGCATCTGCATGCTTTCACTTGGGCTGTTACCAGCAATTGCTTTATTGTCCCTGCTAATTTGGTGATCACAAAACTGATAAGTGAAATTTTTCATTTTTCAAATTAAAATTTTGATAAAGTAAGGGTTTCTCATTTAACAGGAACTGGTACTTTGTAAAAGAAGGCCATTATGATGACCTTGGGACAGGCAATCGCCTCATCGTTTCTAAAATTCTATATAAATTTCAGTGCTGCTCGTATATTTTTAAAAGTTGGCTTCATAGTGGGGAAAACTGCACAGCCTGTCAGTGATGATTTCTGAAATACCATTCTGTTTTTAAAGTGTTTCTCTGCTCTTCTGCACCATCCTGGCACATTTAGGATTCGCTTCTGCTGACACAGGAAGGAGAGGAACTGATGTGATTATAACTAAAGAAGCCCCTTAGCAAACTCCTCTTTCAGCATTCTTGGAACTTTAGCAGATGGGAAGAAAAGGAGTGTGTTACTGCAGCTGGAAGCGTGGCCACTGAAATGGCAGAAATTTACACGGTACCCTGGAGAGCTACTGCTCTCCTGAAGGCCAGGGCAGTCCCCAGAGTGGTATGAAGCTGTCAGTTCTCCAGCTATGACGTCTCAGCCAGAACAGATCACAGATACTCATCAGATTAAACCAGATCATAAATTAGAAATGAGAAGAAAACAGGCAAAATAGGATTTTTTGAACATCCTGATGCAGTAATAGCATAATAATACCTGCCACATAATCCCAAAGTGCTGCTGCTGTCAACTCTGCACCTACCCCTTGGGTGGTTGGCTCAGACTTGGAGAATAGTTGCTTCCAAAGTGATTATTGCACAGGTGTGGAAGTCTGAACCAAGGTTAGGTAGAGAATATGCTTGAGGGCTTATTGCAGGAGCCAGGTAGCTTAAGAATACTCATTTGCATTGTTAAATCTTGAAAAAATTCTTCTACATTGGGTCTTATGAGCCAGAAGGAAAAAATATACTGACATATTTCAAATCATGGATTCTGCCAAGAGCAACTTAATCATGACACAGCTTTGCAGATGTGCTGTGAATTTCTGCCTCAGTGTGTGCAAAACGTGTTTTTTTCTCTTACAGGGAATGCAAATTACTTTCACTACACAAAGCAAGGTGGAAGCCCTGTAATTGATGGTGTCGATGATGCCAAAGAAATGGTAAACACCAGGCAGGCCTGCACTTTGCTAGGTAATTTGTAAAACGCAATCATATCCCAAATCCGATATGCTCGCAAGTCTTTTCTGTATTGTTGGTGTGTATTTTCTTCATACTCCCTTGTGTTTAAAAACAGCAGTTGCATAAACTTTGGGACTGAGATACTTTTTATTGCATTAAGAAGGAATTTAAACTGCAGTATTTAAAGGAGATATTTAAATTAAATAAAGAAGATATTTAAATTACACATATCTAGTGTAGGAGTAGGAGACATTATATGAACATAAATAAACGATGGATTCCTTTGGTATAGCACATACAGTGTTGGCAATCACTGAGAAAGCACTTTGAAACAACAAATTTAATAGTTCATTTTAATGGATCGTTTTTGTCTCTGGTTGTAAAATGTTTTTAATAGAAGTGGAGCCAAGCAGTGCTTTCAAATACCGAATTCTCTGGAAAAAGAACGCACGCTGGCAGTTTTTCTCTTCTGAGTAAAATTTTTTTCGTCAACTTCAGCTTATGGTTCTTCACTTCTCTCGCTATTCAAAACATTTTATTCATCGTTTTTCAGGGATTAGTGATTCCTACCAGATGGGAATTTTTCGAATCCTTGCTGGCATACTTCACTTGGGCAACGTGGAGTTTGCATCTCGGGATTCTGACAGCTGCACTATTCCTGTGAGTAGTAGATGAGCTGAAGGGCATGGTTTCTACTCTGCCAGTTTCTGCCTTCTGCTTGTTTGCAGGGACCTCTTCTGAGAAAGAGTAACGATATAAAAACACAAGCAATGTGTTTGTTTCTAATTTGTTAACATTTTCACAGTTCGTTTTGCAGATGGATTCAACTCTTCTCAGTTTAGAGCCTTCAGATGGTACTTTCTGTATTGTAACAGTGGCTGCCTTAATTTCATTTCAAAACTGTGATTGATCTGTCCTAGAAAAGACTACTAGACAGGCTATCTTTGAAGTCCTGGGCAGGTATCTAGATCTTTATATTCGTACATGAATACATTCCTTGCCCACAGTAAATGCTTTGCAGGATGTTTTTCTTAATGTTAAATGTCAAACTGGCCTAAACAAAGGCTTTGCAAAGTTCTCTGGGATGTCTAGACAGGAGCATAGGATATACAGATAGGATTCATGTGACTCATCTAAGTGTTGTGGTTTTATCAGTCTTTTTTCACCTTTGTGGAGGTCAGCAGTGAGGATTGCATAGTCTGATCTGAAAAAGACCTCCTCATTCAGTGAAAGACCAAGGCTCCTTACTGAAGTCCATAATCTGGAGATGAGAAACAAAAAAGATCTGTGTTGTCACTCGTATCTTCCTTGGATTCACAAGTGATCGATTTCTCCTTTTGCCTTTCCTTGAATGTCTGCTGCTGTACTACCCAGCCTTCATCTTTCTCTTTCTTCAAATAGTGACAACAGTTGAAGAGTTTTTTCTCATTTTGCTATCAGCCGCTTTCTCAAGAATCAGCAGTAGCAGTTTCTGGAGCTGGGACAACAGGTCCTTCATCTGGCCGCAGATGATCAGTGTGCCTGGTCTGACACCATCTGTCCATAGAATCGAATGGATAGCTGCTGTGAAACCACAGCAATAGTCTGGCACTTTGGTGTGCCTTAAAAAGACTTTCACTACAAAGGAATTGTCATTTAATGATCACAGGTAGAGCTGATGAGCCCCAGGACATGATGAACTGGCCTGTGTTGTAATGGGTGTCTGCAATGCAGGAATCCCACTGAATGACATAGTACAAAGCTGCAAATTCCTGTGCAACCCCATCCTGACGGGTAAACGTCTAGCAGAGATAGTGAGTGTCTGCTCAATGACATTGGCTACCTGAGCCATGCTGTTCTCTGACAACAGCCATGTCATGGCAGAGCTCTGTTGCTGTGCACACTGGTCTGCCTGGGAAGTGCTGGTGATGCAATGGTGGTGCTTTAGGGAGCTCAGTGAAGGGCTCCACATGGTGCTGTGAAAGAATCAGTTTGTTTAGTGTCAGCTTGAGTAGCCCTAATGTAACACTCTTTTGTGCAGTGTTCGTTGTTATTATTATTACTTTATTATTGTCTTCTGAACCAGTTAAAGTAGTACAGCTAAACTGAAAGAAGACATGCTCAGTTAACTGGATTTTGGAGGTGTAGCAACACTGCCATGGGACCTGTATGCTGTAAAGGCTGCAGGAAGGCCCAGAGAAGTCAGAAGGACATGGAAAGATAAAACTGATGTACCCTGAAGCTACTGGGCATGTAGTAACAGTCCCCTGTAATCTGTCCTTGTCAAGATGCTGCTTGTCAGCGTGCTGATGAGCCACCGGGTGCAAAGTGAAGATGATGAGGAAGTAGTGTTGGGGGAGTTCCTTAGAAGGAAAGACCTGTCTGTCCTCCTTGATTTCTAGCTATCAGTTTGCTTGTTAGTCACGAGGTGTAGTATCTTAACTCATTGAGTGGTAAATGCACTCCACTGATTTTTGTGCAGAAATCATATACCTATCTCAGTGTGCAGGCCTTGCTAGATGATTTTACCTGGTTAAACAAAGGTCAATTTTTTCACTTGTACAGTCCAATTTGAGAACATAGTTTATGTGTTCCAATCTCTTAACGTTTGTCTCCAGAATTCACTGAGAAAATAGTGTTAAATACTGAGACCAGAGCACTAAAGCCCTTCCACGCTTCTTCCTCTTCTTGACCTGGGCTTTGATGTTCCATTGCCCGTCACTCCCTGCTGTGGATGTACACCAACAGTCAAGAACCCTGCTCAGGAGCTGTAGTCCGTTCTGTCCCCAGCATACAGCTGATGTCCTGTCCTCTGCGTTTCTCTAGCTTCTTCACTCAAAACTGAGACAGTTAGTTATAAGAATTGAAAATACCAAGTCCATCCCTGCGAAGCTAGGCAATTAGTTTTTGTGAAGGTTGCAGATTCCCTGTGTGGAGCTTTTTGATGAGTACAAGTATAGTAAAATGCCTTTGGGGAAACTGTGATTCGTTAATTCAGCGACGTGAATGTGATAAGCAGGTAAGGAGCTTGTTATGTTTTGAAGGAGGAAGAGCTGAGGAAGCTGCTGTTGCTGCTTGTTGTTGGATCACTGCAGGCAGGCGGTTCTTCTGATTGCATGATTGCATGTGTGCTGTTTGTAATACTGCTTCAAGACCTAATGAGATTGTTCTTATTAGCCCAAGCATGAACCCCTCACCATCTTCTGTGACCTCATGGGTGTCGAGTATGAAGAGATGGCCCACTGGCTCTGCCATAGGAAGCTTGCAACTGCCACCGAAACCTACATCAAGCCAATTTCTAAACTTCATGCCATCAATGCCAGAGATGCACTTGCCAAACATATCTATGCTAATCTCTTCAACTGGATTGTAGATCATGTGAACAAAGCCCTTCACGCTACTGTAAAACAGCATTCTTTCATTGGAGTGTTGGACATTTATGGGTGAGTCTTCTTGTCAGAGATATGACACCTCTTACATAATTATCTTACTGTAAAGCATCTTTGTCTTTATCATGTAGCACTGTAAGGATTACACAAAAATCCCCAAACCCTTAGAAGCTGCTTATTGCAGCTGAAGGAAGTAGGTGTATAGTTTTGACATACTATCTAAGATCTTTGTCTTGACTTTCAGATTTGACCTTTGTAGTGGGATTTTAGATTTTTGCTGTTGGTAGTTCTTTTATGTATTACATTGGGAAAAGTTACAAGGGAGTCGTCATCGCGTGGTTCCTCCTGGGTGATGCTTCTAGAGAGGACAAAGATAACTAACATACTCTCCAGGAACTTCAGTTCCTTCCCTGTGTTCCTCATCCCTGCCTAAAGAGGGAGCATCACTTAATTGCCCATGTACTGCAGTTTGCCATTTCCCCGTGGGCTTTGTTGCTTGACTGTGGTTGTTTATGCCTGGAATAATGCAATGAATTTGACTGGAGGGAGGGAATCTAAAATTACGGGGTCATTTAATCTGTTTTTTTCACTGCACTAGTAATTTTGAGTATCTGCATATTTTAGATTTGAGACATTCGAAATCAACAGCTTTGAACAGTTCTGTATCAACTATGCCAATGAAAAACTGCAGCAGCAGTTCAATATGGTAAGTAGGAAATGCCAGTCATTTCCTCTTCCTTTTCCCCTCATGCAAGTCCATTTTGCTAATTGGGTCCCCAGTGGTTACAATGAATTCCTTCAGTCTATTAACCAGCTGTCCTGGCCGTGGGCTTTAGGGGATGGGGAAAGATCGACTATCTCCTAGAAATAGATTTTATGACTAACTGCTGCTCTGGGACTATTTGAAATTCCGATCACAGTAACAATTATAAGACAGAAGCAGGGCTTGGCAATTAAGACCCTGAGATTGCCTGTCAATGAGAGCACTGTGTGGATGAAGTTGGAGTTAGCTGTGTCTCCATAACCTCCAACGAGAGCCCGTGCGCGGGCAGTAGAGAGCAGTGCTTTGCCCCTGGAAATCTGTCATCCGCGTGTCTCTTCCTGACGTTATTTTTTGAGGGTTTTCAGCCGCATCTTGGAGTTATAACTGACGTGTGGCAAGAAGCACCTCTTCTCCCTCCTCCAGAGAGATCACGATTCTCTCTCTCCTCAACTTTAGTGACATTTGTAATTATATATCTCACCTGCATAACGATGAGGCAAGTTATTTATGCTGAGTTAGACTGTGCCGCAGTACGGGAATAGCTTTGAACTCTCTTTATGAGCGTACCTCCATGGTGGTGCATGCTCGCAGGACCGCATCCCCCCATGCTGTTGTTCATCCCAGCGGCAGGAATGCCTGTCGGGGAGCAAGCCAGGTGCTGGAGCAGAGGCTGGGCTTTCCAGCCCCGGCATGCCCTTTCCATGCTGTTAGTGCCATAAGTTCAGCTCCATAAGTGGCGTGTTGTAACCGCTAAGCGCGAAGTATCTCAGAGGTTTCTCAGCTCTACAGCAAAAATCTAGTCACTGTTAGAATTGTAAGGGTTTGCTGCTTTAGCAAAGATCAGCATCCTCGTATTCCCTTCCCTCTCCTGCTGTTGCTGTAAGCACTCGTCTCGCAAAGGATGGGGCAACAGGATGCCCCGCCAAGCTACCAAACCCAGCGCCGGTGGAGATGGACCCATTGGACTGCCGTGCAGGCACATGGGGTGGAAGTTGTTTTAAATTAGAGCTCTGTGGTGGCAGTGAGCAAGCCTGAAGGTAGGCTGCCCGGCAGCTGTTTGGCACTGCTCGTGCCTCTGCAGCCCGCCTGGCCACCCCTCCCCTGCCTGGCCACCCGCAGCCCATAAGGAAAATCAGGTCTGAGAACATTTTTCATCACGTAATTGCTAATTCCTTTACAGTGGAGAAATGGTTTTATGTTTTCTTTCAGGACTTGGGTTGGATATGACTTGCCAGTAAAACACTGCCATTGGTTTTCCTGTCTTGAATTAACTCGGCGTGTAACGCAGCCATTAAGCGGCGGGGTGGGAATGGCTCCCGCGGGTGCCATTAAGGAGCACAGCTTTGGAAAGGATGGTGTTAAGCTAATGAAATCAAAGGGAAAAACCGCTTTGTCAGGGCAGTTTGCTGCTGCCTGGCAGGTGCGTGCCAGAGAGCTGTGAGGTGTTCGTGGGCTCGTGCACTGAGCAGAGGGGCAGCAGTACAGATGTGCATGGCGGCCCCCTGACGCCTGCCCACAGCCCTGCTCTTTGCTGCTCCGGAGGGTGTGCTCCGAGTTCCCTTCTGCCTGCCAGAGCTGTTAGTGTGCGTTAAAATTTAAATGGGAAATAAAACGTCATTGAAAATAACTGGAGTCAGCAGTCTTCTTGTTCTTAAAGAGAGTGCTTGTGCTATAAAGACCACAGTTTGCCTGTTTAATGTCTTATTATTTGTTTTCCTGCAGTTTTAATTAATCTCCTATGCACGTTTTGTTAAAGCTCTGCAGGTTTTTTGT
Organism: Tauraco erythrolophus; assembly: GCF_009769465.1. Classification (NCBI taxonomy): domain Eukaryota; kingdom Metazoa; phylum Chordata; class Aves; order Musophagiformes; family Musophagidae; genus Tauraco; species Tauraco erythrolophus. The sequence goes on along the minus strand of NC_141478.1, from coordinate 13,871,194 downwards.
GATAATATTGTTGAACAAATATACAACTACATTATTACAGATCTTCGTACCAGATAAATCTTCTACAAAATTTTGCTTAAAGGATTTACTGTGCTAATACTCCCAGAGTCAGTCTTGCAGGTTTTCGCTGAAGAGCGTATTCTAATGCAATGCATCATCTTAGAAAAAAATCAGCAGCCATCTAAGAGAAGACAGAGCTCTGTTCTTTTACAAGGAAATGCAAAAGTATTTATAGTGAAATTTTACTTGAAATAGAGCAGTATTCATAACTTCAAAAATCATAAATGCAAGGCACGTCCCACTTTGAGTTACTGTTCCTTCACTTGAGGCTTTTTCTGGGTTTTATGTTGGTTTTTTTTAATAAGAGAAAAGAGCTTACAGTAATTGTGGGACAATATAGTAAAAAGATAGGGAAAAATAGCCTTTATTTGCAGACAATATGAATGAGTGTTTTAATTTGTCTGTTGTTTTTAGGCCAGGAAAAAAGTTTATTTTTTTTCATTCACTTAACTTGTTAAGGGGTTTGTTCAGTTGAACTAGTGTGTCACTTGACAGCCTGGATTAATGTTCCAAGATGAATTCAAGTGAGAGTTCGATGTATTTATTCTGCACTTTATTTCACAGAAGACTGTTTTGTTTTTGCTGTGTAGCATGTCTTTAAGCTGGAACAAGAAGAGTATATGAAGGAACAAATACCATGGACCTTGATTGATTTCTACGACAATCAGCCTTGTATCAACCTCATAGAGGCCAAAATGGGAATTCTGGACCTATTGGATGAGGAGTGTAAGGTGCGTGTTCAAGGGCTTTCGTGAAGAAAGGTCATCAGCTGTCCTGCTTCTGGGGCCTCCCAGGGAAAAGTCATCTGCGAACGGCCATCATTTTGACACTCATTTTGATTTGGGGAATGTACAAACAGAATTGGCAATTACAGGAGGAGAAAAAATTATTCTAGTCATGCTTTTTTTTCTCTCCTCTTCATCATGAGTCTGTATCTGTTTCTGGATCTCTGATCAACCTTTGTTTTCAGTGTAGCAAGTGCAGTCTCTGGTCCTGTCAGATTTCTCCAAATAGCCTCTTGCTTCATGTCTCACCTTTTGTCTTTTGTCATAGTTTAACTTATGCCAAGCCATGTACAGGAGGTGGCATGTGGTGCCTCCTTCAGAGGAAACCCAGCTTGGGGTTCTTGTGTATCACACTGTAATGGTGGTGGATGAGTTCTGACCTGCTGAGATGCTGCTCAGTCAGATAATGTACCTCTTGGATCCCCACCTTCAGGTGTGTGATACTGGAAGCGTTATTAGCATCACATAGCAGCTACACCTGCTGCTGGGCTGCTCCCAGTCCAGAGTATGAGAAAGGCAAGTACCTCGCTGGTTGCTGTCATCCTCGCTTATGGCAGTGCTGGCAATCTGAGGAGTTGGAGTTTGAAAGCGAACCACAAAGTTTTTTCCCCGTCTTCTTAGTTTCTTTTGCTACTGAAAAGTCTTCAAGACATTTTAAATGACTGTGTGTTCTCTTCTGTAGATGCCAAAAGGCTCAGATGACACTTGGGCCCAAAACTCTACAATACTCATTTGAATAAATGTGCCCTCTTTGAAAAACCACGTTTGTCAAATAAGGCTTTATCATAAAGCACTTTGCTGACAAGGTAAGGGCCCTTCCTCCAGTACCTCTTTCTGTGGCTGTTTTGAGTGTAGCAAGTGCAGTCTCTGGTCCTGTTAGATTTCTCCAAATTGCCTCATGTGTGCGTGGGAGGGATCCCTGGGTGGGAGGCTGTTGCAGGCAGTGCCTGGGCAGAGACATCCCTGGCTTTTCTCGGCGTCTTGCAAAATGCGTGCCTGCCTGTACACCCCATCGGGAGGAGAAAGTTGACTTGGCAGCTGTGCAGAGCCAGGAACACAAACAAGAGCTCCTGACTCCTGTCACATGCTGTAACTACTAACCATCCTTTTTCAAAACACGATAGCTCAGCGTATTTGGAATTCATAGCATAATTGTCTCAATCCAAGTTATACTATAGAAATACACGAAACAGAAAATCATGTATTTCACTGTAGTTTTAGCTAAAGAGCAACAACAAAACAATGTTGGTTTTGCTGCCATCTTATTCATAGATTCATAGATTTCTAGGTTGGAAAAGACCTTATAGATCATCGAGTCCAACCATCCCTAATCCCCATTAAAGCATATCCTCAAGTAGATCATCCACCCTATTCTTAAACACATCCAGGGATGGGGACTCAACCACCTCCCTGGGCAGCCTAAAATCTTAGTGTGCAGACAGGAAAGAGTTTAACACACCCTTCTTCGTGTTGCTGGAGCACTGTGTACCGCTCCCACCCTCGCCTCTGCTGTCAGTGAGCAGCTATTTCTAGGATGCTGGATGAGGAGTATCTCGGAGAAGTGCATGCTTTGCTCAGCTCCCACAGTGCGTCAGCAAACTGAGCAACTCCTCAGGTTGAAATAAATGAAAAACAATAAAAATCCTGGATAAGATAATTGTCCTGTTAAACAAAGAAGCTGCCTCAGAATATTGTTAGCTCTGTGGAAAAAAGTTTGGAGAAGCTCTGGGATTCTTATCAGTAGATCTGTATGTCCTGACATGGGGAGTTGAAGACCTTTATTTGCCTCCACTTGATTTCTCCCAGGTTCTTGAATTTTTTGTAGAACAGGGGGTCCTGTTCCTCTTGGGTCTAGTGTTACCTCAATGAAAGCAGCAAGAACATCTCTGTAACTGTTTAGATTCATGAGTTCTGTTTCATTTGGTGGATAAGAGAACAGGAAGGATTTAATTAATATTTCATATACTGTTCATTAGGCTAAACTTTGATATTTGGAAACAAGGCTTTCCTATGCCTAGTCTGAGCAGTGAGGGCCAAGGAAAGCTAAAAGCTCCAAGCAGAGCTCTGAGCTCTGATGCGCGGTGTGTGCTGAGCATTTTATGCTTTCCTATGTGCTTACGTGAATGCATACACACATCTGGAAGGAAAAATTAAAGCTACAGCTGACAGGTTAGTAACCTCTGTGCCTTGATGTTGTCTTCTGTGGGAGAAGGCAGAGATTCTGCTGCCCTCTCCTGGCATTGTCTCCCACAGTAAGAACATTAACGGTGCCTGACTTTGTGTTCAGAGTGGGCTTTCAGCTGTGGGTAGACCTTAGACACATCCTCTGCCTTCTTCCCCTCTAGGAATTTTTTGAAATTATTTGCAGCTTGAAATATAATGTTGTGTAAGCACTGACGAATGGCTGTACCGAAAGGGGGGCTGCTGATGGCTATCAAGGTCTGCTCTGAAATAATAAAATGGTAGAAGGGTCTGCTCTTGTATTTTATAATCTGCACTTCTGCTCATACACATTGCAGAGTTAGCCCGAGATACTTCATGATAGTTAGCATACTTATGCTAATTAATATTGTATTCTAAGGTACAGACTTTGGACAACAGCTTTTGGGTTTTGTTCAGCTTCAAATTAGAACAGTGAAATAAATACTAGGTTTTTATCTGACGCTCTGGCAGTTCTTTGGTCCAGGAGACTATTGTTATGTATTGTCACAATGTTCAGACTTTTTATTGCTTGTGGTAAAAATAGTCTTTCTGAGTACAAATGAGGCATTTTCATAATAAGCTGCAGGCAGGTCTACTTCCTGCCTCTCAGCTAGTGAGATGAGATACTTTGTTCTCAGTTGCATCTGGATTTCACGCAGTTTTGCAGCCCTGATAACTTCAGTGAAGGAGACGCTCAACACATATTTTGATTCTTCACCTTTATTGTAACCATTCAATCATGCCGTCTTACCATAAGTGTCTCTCCGCAGTGAAATGTACCTGCTATATTGCAGTAACAGTATTCATCTCTATATGTTTTAACATTGTACTGGAAAGAACTCTCTGAGGAAAATCTATTTAACAAAGATGCACTTGAGAGCTGAGATTTTCAACGTCCACAAGAGTTATCTGTTTTGCATGTGGATGTTACAGCTGGTGAATTCTATGCAAAATATTCTTATTAAATACTTTTAATACTTACATTTTTGTAAAATGATGGTTTTCAGGTGGAATATCAATGTGAAGGCTTTTTGGAAAAGAATAAAGACACAGTTTATGAAGAACAAATTAAGGTCCTAAAATCAAGTAAGGTTAGTATAAGGATTTTTTTTTTCTTCTTTTGCAGTTAAGAATCCTTGAATTAAGGGTCCTATAAAATTTCTTACGAAGCTAGGAAATATTTCTCCCTTAGTATCATATCAACTGAAATTTAACATGGTTTGTGTTTTACTTGGCTCTCTGTATGAATTTAGAAAGTTCTGTAGCCTAATTTTGCACCATGTAAGATCAGTCTATATTTAGCCACTGATTTCACTGTTTGTTTTTTTGTATGGTTGGGGTTTTTTTCTTTTCACAAAACTTTGCTCTATTTTCTGTAAAGGCATCAAGGACTTATAATATACTATAGTGATATAAGAAGGCTGAACAGTTAAGCCCTTAATTTTGCCATCTGAAACCAGAAGCTCCTTGTTTATGGTCTGACAATTGAGCAGAAAATTTCTGGAGGAGAGACAAGTTCTGTTCCAGAAGCAAAATGAAAGAGGAATGAAATGTAAAGGCCCTGAGGACACAAACTAGAATTTACTTTCTTGATACCTGTGAAAGGAAGATAACATCTGAACTGAAAAATACTGCATGAAGGAATACTATAGAACAGGCCTTCAGTAGCATCATCTGCATTTTTTAATGGCAAAAATACTATCTGTGCTCTTCCGGAATGTAAAGGCAATTAACGTGACATTGAGCTGTGATGGCTGTTGGAAATTTCCTAGCTCTAATGGCCCAGGAAGCTGGATATCAAGGACAGGCTATTTAAAATTATGCTATTCTATCAGGAAAAGCAGCATTTTTCTCTTCTGTTTCTATTCTGAGCAGATCTATGAAGCTAAATGATTAAAACATGTAGTATAATGAAAAACCACAGCAGACTTTCTACTGAGAGAAGTGTTGAAGTGGTTTGAGTGAAGCCGATTGCCATGGGAGTGGGAGGTGGGTGGCATCCCCAGGGAGCCGGCAGGGACCAGCAGCCTATGTGGCTCCGGCTCTGCCACGACGTGGCAGTGCACTGTGCAGGGCAGAGGTGCAGGAGTGCTCAGAGGGATGTAGACCAGTGAGTAAGGGATGATGGGGACACAGCTGCCATAAGAGCATGACAACTGCTTTGGTAGGCTCAGTAGGTTGAGTCAATTCAGTATAAACACTAGGAAACAAGATGGGTTTCCCCAATGGTAAATTTTACCAAAACCAGTGTTTTTTAAAAAAATAAAATCAACTGTGAAGAAAATAAATTTTCAAAATAAGAGTGTTTCATTTTTATTTTTCAGCAGGCCCTCTTTATTAGTAACTGCAGTGGGATTGCATTTCTGATTTCTGATTTTTATTTTTATTTGTTGTTGCTGTTTTCTGGGTTTGCTGTGCACATTTAACAGAAGGTAATTCTAAACTGAATGCAGCATCTGTCATCCTGCCCATGCCCACTCTCACAGACAGCTCGAATGCTTCTTTGCTCTCCAGAGTGCATGACACACACTGCTCTTGGCAGGCACTCTAGTGTTTAGCTGTTTGTTTTGGCCTTCTCTATAAATCCACCCACAGAACCTCTTTGAACTAGTTCGGTTTCCATGCATGTATCATGAAAGCAATGCAATAGTCCTCAGCTTTTATGCTTGCTACTGGCATGTTGTTAAAGTCTGCTGTTGTGGCTCTGTATTGAAAGAAATTACCGGTAAGATTGTTAGCAGCATGTCTGTTGAGTCGCCTGAAAAAATTACAGGGGAAAAAATGCTTGCTTGCTTGTTTTCTACGTGAATTGTCTGCACTTTGATCAGTGTTTTCCCTCTCTTGGAACACTCCTAGTGTTCTGTGAAACAAAGAAAATTGATAAGATACTAAAAACCAAAACCAAAGGAAAACACGAATGCCCTCAGCGTGGATCCCCTCCGCAGCGCTCCGCTGTTGTTGACCAGACGGCCGTACGCTGCTCCTTTCTTCGGCAGCAGTGACTGAGGCAGCGACGATGAAAGTGGCGCCTTTGAAGTGCACTTGCCTGTCCTTACAGGCCTATTTTCCCAGGGCTGGAAAAAGGGAATGAGGCTTAGGTACTGATAGCTTAGAAGAGCTCATGCATCTGCAATCCAGACACTGAGTACCCCCTTCCCACCCCCACTCCTGGTGTGTGAGAGCATCAGGAGTTTCAGACAAAGCATACTGCATTGGGAAAAGTTTCTATATGGGATGAAAAGACTTGGCTGTGTAGCTCCGATGCCTGAGCATACCGACTCACTCCATCTGACTGCGTGCAGCTGAATGAGGTGGTGGTGGCCCAGTCATCCTGAGCCCTTTGAGTCAGTGGAAGGAGATGAGCTAAATCACCCTCTGGAAATGTCACTCTTCCACCAGCTACAGAGGTAACCTAAGGTGACCGCACTCCTAATCTGGCAGGCTCAGGTGAGATAAAGCTAAGGTGTGATACTCCTTTTTAGTTCAGGAATTTAGGCTACCTTTGTAGCATTCGTAGTCATTCTGTTATGCTGGAGTGCTGTGCTGGATGCTACTGAGGAACGTTTGATGCCTTTTGCTAGCCCATCTGGCACAATCACAGAGCACAAGTACCATTTTGTTGTGCAGCATGTTTCATTGGATATCGTGCATGCTCACCAAGTTTTATAAGGCAAAACCAATTTTTTTATTTTTTAGGTTGTACTTAGCCCAAGCACTTTCTAGTACTGAAAATTGAATGCTCCTATCTCTTGGGAGAAAATGCACAGATGATAGATAAAAGATTATTCATTGACAGGTAGAGAAGTTCAGATTTTCTTACTCTTATAATGCTTCTGAAGTGCTATAATTGTCAGTAGAAAGATCTGGTGATGTTATTTTTAGTTCTAAGTTATTTCAAAGCAGCTATTATATACGGGTGTATTTTGTAGCCATTAGAGAAAGGGATCCGGAAGCCCTGAGTGATATTTGGAAAGATGTTTCAGGTTTTTCCTCCGCTCCCACTGGCCTGAGAGTAGATCTTCAGTCAGGTAAATTTGGCTAATGTTTTTTTTTTTTTTAGTTGATAGTTCCTCTTTTAAGTTGATTATTTCAATTTAGAGTGATAAAGCAGGGATATTCTTTGTTGTCTGCTGAGTTATTTAATGTCCTAGATATTTTTGAACCATAAAGGAGTCTGAAGCACCACTGAAATATAAGAAGACCCTGTTGTTTACTTCTTAGATCAAAGCAGCTGTATATAATTGCAATTGGTACTTATGAAACTGCTGTCAGTATCTAACAGTTTCACATGGAAGCTATTGCTGGCTCTATGGAAAAAAAAAAAAAGAACTCAAATCAGAATTTTATCTTCAGGAGACTCACTGATCAAACCCACAAAATTTTTAGTAGTAAATCATGACCCACTCATGATACGACTAGCTGGAATGTGGTTTTGCATTTGTCCCCATGTGAAGTTCAACAAAAACCCAGTGCTTACAAAAACTGATCCTGGATTCTAACTACCTTAAGCACAAATGGGTGCAATGACTTGCTGGATTCTTACCCTCTGTATTTTTTCCTGCTGTTATACCAGTTTAAGCTGCTACCAGAGTTATTCCAGGATGAAGAGAAGGTCCTCAGTCCCACATCAGCAACCCCTTCAGGGCGTGTGCCTTTGTCTCGCACGGCTGTAAAACCAGCCAAGGCCAGGCCAGGTCAAGCTAGCAAGGAGCATAAGAAAACTGTTGGACATCAGGTGAGTTTGAAGATGCAGCTCTAATAAATACTCTCTCCCTCTACCTCCCTCTGTCTCACAGGTCTCAAGGTGTGCTGGTGCTTCTTGAGATCCCTTACAGTTTTGAGACAGGTGCAGCTGATTATGACTTACAGTTTGGAGCAAATGCACCCTAATTACTAATACATTTTGGGCCACAATTTGGGGGAGCTCGGTTCTTATTGTGGTGCCAAAACCAAAACTCATGTTTTTCAATATGGATTTAACATGCTGGATGCTGAGGAGCTTTGAAAATCTTATACTGGGTCTTTTTGATCATTTGCCACGTTGTCTGACTCAAATCAAAAGTGGGAGTTCAGTCTGCAGAAAACTTGCTTCCAGTTGTCAATGGGCTAAACATAAAATACCCGTCATATGTGTGCCAGAATCAAATTCAAAGTATGCAGATTAGTATGGCCAGAGAACTCACTACTTTGTTACTTTCCACTCAACAGATTTAACAGATGTTTTCTCAAGATGGTTATGTCTCCAGTCAGTGCTTTATATATGACAGAGTGTCCCTTGAACTATACATAGGAGCCAAAGGGAACTTTTTTGACAGCTTAGTACTCAGTTTTTATCTACTTTCCTCCCTGTACCACTTTGCTAGTGAGTAGCGGCATTCTTCTTTTGCCTGGGGCTTCCAGGAGATCTGTGTGGATAACTCTTTTATGTTACTGTAAGACAGCCTGGAATATAAATTAGCTCTCAGGGAACGTAAGTTCTTTGTATCAGTGTCCTTGGACAATCGTAAAGATGAACCAGCCACATGTCTCAGGTGCACAGTTCTGATAAAATCACAAAAAATGCCTGGGCTTTGTCCACTGCCTTGGAAGGTTGCCGATACTATAACCAAGATGTTAGACAGTGTCTGGGCAGTGTCACGAGCTAGTCACACTGCTAAGGGAATTCAGAAAATGTTTGATTTGGATATTCGTAATTTCTCTATAACCTTCCCCAACCACAAGAAGTGTCAACTTTTGGGTGGGAATAGGAGTGGTTATTCATGCTGCTGTACAGAATGCAAAGCTGCCTGGCGTGTGTTCGTGGTACAGGCTGCAAATTCCAATCTTCTGCAATTCATGCAAGAGAACCCCTGCCCAGTTATCTTTTTAATTTGAACTTCATTTCTGATTTTGCAAACAGACAGTATCCTGAGGCTGGTAGAGACCAAACAGTTTTGTTGTCAGACTGAAACTATGAGTTGAAGTGTTAGGAATACTCTCATACTACTATTATCAATCAACTGTGTATATTAATCCATAAATTTTAAAGAAAACTAATACAAAAATTATTTTATCATATTCTGTGTAGAAACGGAGGTTGGCTTAGAATCATGGGTTCAACAGAAAGAGGGAAATCCATACCAATACATTTAAAACATCTAAGATGTGTTTTCATAGTTTTCTTTATCTATTAGGGTATTCTGTGGTTAGAGGCATATATTGCAGTATGTTAGGTATGTGTGGTCCTGATACTCCTTTAAAAGTAAAGCTCCTTAAACGCTCGAATATTCAACTTTCAAGGTTCTCTTCAGTAGATCTGACACTGGGATCAGTGGAACTGGAGAAATTGATACTTTTTTTTTTACCGCTCTGTTGATTTTTAAATTTACATTTATTTAAAATTAAATGGCTATTTAGTAGTATGTCATGAGGTTTAGTCATGAAGAGATGGATTAGACAAAGATTAGGGTAGACGAGACAGTCAAAAGCTGAAAATAACTCTGTCTATCCCATGTTTTTGGAATTTATCACATGCTGACATGGGAGCTTTACTCTTACAAAGCATAACATTTAGAAGTCTCACTGTAACATAATTAACCCAAAGATGGAATCTGAAACTGAAATCTATTGCCATAACAAAAACAAGCTGGTGTTTATTACTGAAAGCATTATTACAAATAAGCAAATATCCCTAGGTCTGCTTTCTGAGGTTATCTCAAACACGACTGAGGTTATTCCCTGATATTTTTCCCTTTTTATTTTTCAAAAAGTTTCGAAACTCGCTTCATCTGCTGATGGAAACCCTGAACGCTACAACTCCACACTACGTGCGCTGTATTAAGCCGAACGATTTCAAGTTTCCGTTCACGTAAGCTGGTTCCTGCGTGGTTCGTGTAGCCCGTGCGTGGGAATTGCCCAAGGCCTCGTAAGATGGAGGTCCTGCTGAGGCTTGCTCTCTCAGTACTGAAGTTGTGTGTCTCCTTTCTCTTGCTATGGACTCGCTGTCTGTGTGTATGTGTATTTACAAATGAAGACGTTTTGGGATGAATAGAGGAATAAATACTTCCTCATACTTTTTTTTGTTCATGGTGATATGTGAGAAGAAATACCAGCATTTTCATTGCTAGCTGTTTTAAATGTGACCCGCAGTTTGCACTCCTTGAGCTCATTTGACGTTTGCTGGAATTCGCTTTTGCAGATTCCAATCATAGAATCATAGAATGGTTTGGGTTGGAAGGGACCTTAAAGATCATCTAGTTCCAACCCCACTGCCATGGGCAGGGAAACCTTCCACTACACCAGGTTGCCCAAAGCTTCATCCAACCTGGCCTTGAACACTTCCAGGGATGGGGCAGCCACAACTTCTCTGGGCAGCCCGTTCCAGTACCTCACCACCCTCAATGTAAATGTCAATGTATTATTCCTTATCTTTTTTTCATATATGAACTTGCTTAGAGTTTTTCTCAAAAGTCTGCTTAAAATCCGGGCACATAAAGACTCCCATGACTGTTGGGCAGGCCAGCAGGAAGCAGGACAATGACGAGCAGCTTTGCAGCAGCCAACGGGCTCAGGCAATTACCCGGTTAGGCTGTCCTCTGTCATCACTGAGTTGCAGAAGCACTAGCTGGATGTGTTAACCACCCATCACATCCCACCTCGGCTCCCTCTCTGTGCTGCTCCTGTCCTTGGTGTGCGCAGGACCAGAGGTCCCATGTAATGCTAAACTAGCCCCACATCCATGGGCTTTTTTTATTCCTGTGTAGATTTGATGAAAAGCGGGCAGTGCAGCAGCTGAGAGCTTGTGGTGTCCTGGAGACCATCCGAATCAGTGCAGCTGGCTTCCCCTCCAGGTGTGTTTGCCGCTTTTTATACTTCTTTCAGCTGCAGTTCTTCTCTTTAAGAGAATTATTCTTTGTTGGGACTGACACCATCTCTGTTTTTGGGACAGGTGGACATACCAAGAGTTCTTCAGCCGTTACCGTGTTCTGATGAAGCAGAGAGATGTCCTTAGTGACCGAAAGCAGACATGTAAAAATGTCCTGGAGAAGCTGATTCTGGTACTAGACTTAGTCCTGAGAGCATTTGGAATCTGAAGGAGTAAAGATGGCATCCCTTACTCCCTCATGGCCACACTATTTTAGCACTTCTGCAAAGTACTAACCCACCAATATTAGCACAGGAACTGTAGAATTTCCCAGTGTATCACAGGAAAGGAAGACAGTGATTTTAAGTGTGAGTGGGTTGGGGGTGAGCCTTACCTTGCTTAATGGCAAGATGTATTAACCACACCTGAAATAAGGTGTAGTTACCTGGAGGTTTTCTAATGTGGAGGTGTTTCTGTCTGTGTGTGTGTTTGTGTCTTTCACCCTGCTCCTCTCAGCTCCTGTGCTGAAGTCAACCCTTTTCACTCCTTTCGTCCTTGTGGCGTTGTCTCCCTGCTTAGCACTGTGGCTGTCCTCGTACCTCGGCAGCCTCTTGCTTTGCCTCCTGCCTCCAGTTGCAGCCCTGCATTCCCAGGCTATGCTATCCACACCACTGGCATTGCCCTTGAACTGATGAGTTGACCGATGAACAGCGAGTGGAGGGTAGGCATGCTCCAAAGAGACAATTCCGACCAGTTCTCAGTAGAAGGTGGTTAATTAAGACTTACTCAGAAATGTCAGTTAGGAAGAGAAAGAGACCAAGTTTACTGAAGATACAAAAGCAAGAAAGCTTACCTTGCTCAAGTGCGATGCCAGTGTTAGGATATTTATAGAAACAAAAAAATAAATACTGTACAGGCAGGTTGGGGCTTGGCTTTTTAAATTGTGTCATTGGGTGGACTTGACAAATCTTTTGGTTTATATGCGTCTATAGTGTTAATGTATAGTGTTCAATGTATTGTAAGCTGTAGCTCTTTGTTGTTCCTTTTAACTTGACATCAAACAATGAACAAAATTAATTTTTTTAAATGTACCTTTGTATATTCTCAGTTTTTCCCTCCAAGGAGTACTGCAGCCTACAGAGATAAAATATTATTCTCTTTCTGGTTTATTTCTGAAATTTCAGATGTGTTTGAGCAGCAATGAGGTGCTTTGTTCTGGCTTAGTCATGATGGCAGTAAACGATGTGTATATGTTTGAAGCCCCAGCTGTTTTGTTTGTACTGTGTAATATGGTTGAAGATGGGCCATTCAGAGGGTTCATCTACAATTTTAACAGGAAGTTGTACGTGTGCATTGCCTGTATTGCTTTCCTCCCGTGGGCCCCTTCGTTACCTCCTGTAGCCTTCCATGTCTCTTATAATCTTTGTGCCATTCTTGTCTAAGCAAAATTCTCATGTTACTCCTTTAGGCCATGCTTGTGGCCTTATTGTATTAGCTTGTTAACATAATCATACAGGGAAAATACTCTCCTCCACTACTTAATGTAAGTGTAGATTTACCTGAAATATTACACAGATAATTTTGCCTCTTTACTAACTGTACTTTCATTTAGTCCTTCATTCCTTGTTTTTATCCATTAATGTTTAATGCTGTAACTGATCCTCTTTTTACCTCTGAAAATAGGACAAGGATAAGTACCAGTTTGGTAAGACAAAAATATTTTTCCGGGCTGGTCAAGTAGCCTATCTGGAAAAAATAAGGGCAGATAAGTTGAGGGCTGCCTGTATCCGCATCCAAAAGACGATCCGAGGCTGGCTGATGCGAAAGAAGTACGTGCGTATGAGGAAGGCTGCCATCACCATACAGAGATATGTCAGAGGGTACCAAGCACGATGGTAAGCAATGCTTGTGGGAAAACCCACACTAGCCTCAATTCACATCCCTTTAAGTAGGACATTTAAATGTGATACATTTGTTCTCTTCTTCCTGTACTGCCTGAGAGGAAGCGATTTTCCAGGGAAATGAAGGAAATTGAATATAATGAGCGTGTCTGTCCTGCCTGTTTTTGACCTTCCTGAGAGGACAGCAGCACCCTGGCTGTGTGATGCTTAGAACAGTGTGTTGTTAGCGGGAGCAGAGTACAGGTAGTACTAGGAGATATGTTGCAGGTGAGGTAAAGCAGGACTCTTGGCTGAGTCCTTATTGCCCAGTTTCCATGTGCCCTCCTAGCTGGGTCTGTCTGTCCTGCTGGAGAAGCCGTTCCTCATCCAGGTGTGAAAGGAGATACACCAGTCAGAGTCCTTTGTTTGAATTGAATTGTGAGGGATGGCCATGGATTGGCCAGAGAAGAGGGCAGGAGTACAGGTGGTATCGTTCAAAGACAAGGTGGTTATGAAGACTGTAAAAATCAGCCTTTGGAAAAAGGCTTATGTCAAGATGCTTTGTAATTGTCTTGCTGAGAGGGCCACGAATGAGCAAACGTTTTCTACAGGTTGAGGTTAGGAGAGCAGATCTGGAAGGTGGCATAGTGGAAATAGCTTTAAAGCTGGAGAAAAGGTGATGGGAAATTAAGCTGAGTGTATCTTGTCAGTTCTATAGCACAGTTGTCAGAGGAAGTGAAAACATTTCCCTGTAAAACCTTGCAAGGTTTCTATTAATTTATCATTCTGTTGTACTGCCATACGGTAGAATAGCAAGTAAAAATGCTATATCACTGGCAACGTGAGGAAGAAACTGAAGTAGCAACTCTTGAGGAAGAGGATAAAATTAAAGGATGTAAAAAAAAAAAAGTATTCAAGCACTGGAAAATAATTACAGGAATTTTCTGTCATCTTTTTCTTGCTTAGCTATGCCAAGTTCCTGCGGAGAACACGGGCTGCCATCACTATTCAGAAATTTCAGCGCATGTATGTGGTCCGCAAAAGATACCAATGCATGCGAGCTGCTACTATTGCTCTTCAGGCTCTCTTAAGAGGTTACATGGCCAGGAACAAGTACCAAATGGTAAGAAATCATAATATTTTACTTCTTCACTCTAGCTTTATTTCCACCTACCTTCAGGACAAAGCCGCTCCGTGGTGTTCCCTTGGGAACCTGAAATGTTTGTGTGCATACTGCTACACATAATGCACAAACAAAGTAACACAGCATAGATTAAAGGACAGCACCTGGAAATTAGAATGATCTGATACTGCAATCAATGAACTTGTAACATATTTTCAGGATATTCACATTGTCGTCTGATATAGATGCACCCAGACTTTCAGTGCAGTCAATGGAGAATCTAACAGGGATTTACAGCATTTCTCGAGAAGACTTTTTCATTTGTTATACAGAATGTCAAGGCACTTAAAATAACTACTGAAAATGGCCCTGTGTGAATGAATGTGTCTCCATGAGTTCAAATCAGGATTGCTCACATCAGTAGACATACGTGATGCACTACTATTCCTATTCCATCCCTAATTTCAGTGATTCTGGAATAGCTGATGGAATATACTGAAGGAGATAAATGTTAGCAAAGTGATACCCACAAATATAGGAGGTTAAAACTTAAGCGTGAGGGTGTTTTTTTTTTTTTTTAAATGTATTGATGTTGGTTTGGTTTTGGAGAGAAATTGGTATAACCCTGTCCTAGTGGTACTGACAATATTTTCCTGATTACGCTTGATCATAGAATCATAGAATGGTTAGGGCTGGAAGGGACCTTCAAAGGTCATCTAGTCCAACCCCCCTGCAAGAAGCAGGGATATCTCCAACTAGATCAGGTTGCTCAGGGCCTCATCTAACCTGGCCTTGAACGTCTCCAGGGATGGAGCATCCACCACCTCTCTGGACAACCTGTTCCAGTGTTCTACAACTCTCATGGTAAAAAATTTTTTCCTAATATCCAATCTGAATCTACCTCCCTCTATTTTAAAACCATTACCCCTTGTCCTATCACAACTGGCCCTCCTGAACAGCCTCTCCCCATCTTTCTTGTAGGCCCCCTTGAGGTACTGGAAGATTTTAGAAATTAGAATTTGCTTTTCAGTGGTTACAGGGCTGGAAACAGAATTATGATCAAAATGATTAGACTACAAAATGCCAGCATGTTTTATGGCACTTTGTCTACATGAATTGTTTTCACTAGGCCCAAAAGTCAGCCTATATTTCAGTGAAAAGTTAGCCAAAAGACTTCTATTTTTTTTCCCAAGTGGGTAGATATTGAAGGCATATAACCAAAAGCCAACTAGTGCTTATGTTCCATGAGTTTCTCTTTTATATTTGAAATTTCTGGGTATTTTTCATTTGTACTAAAGTTGCCTACACAGTCACATGTGAATGTGTCTAAATTACGGCTTTCTAACATATACTAACCAGAAAGTTTGAAAACAAGTAATCCCTGATAAGAATTTCTAAATAATGAGATCCCCATGCTTGACTCAGCTGGTCTTTTGTGTGAGTATCTACTTGTCTCTTTATTGGAATTCTTAGCATTTTCATTATTACAGACCATATTTTATGTCCTGAGACTATATAAGATAAGCTTTTAACAGTGATCTGACAGATGGGATCACAGCAATATGAGGACTAAAAGCCATCTTTAGGAAAATGAGAGATGATTCTGTATGCCTGAAGTTAGTGGCATGAATGATACACACTGCATCTGTCCTGTAGCACAGAGCTTTATAAACCCGTTATATTCCCTCTTAACAGAGATGGCAGATTTCTGGAGGGGTCCCCATAAGGGGTGGTCAGCCTTGCCTGTCAGGGACTGTCCCCATCGAGCAGTGAGTTGTTCACTGCAGTCAAACATGAGGTTCTGGCAAGAGCACCTGCGATGTGCTGGGTGTACACGTTGTCCTCCTAAGGTGGAATTGTATTAAAGCTGAGACACAAGGATGGCCAGGGAGAGAAGCACAGGCTGTGCATGCCATGGGAAGGTAAACAGGGTTGTTCTGAAGTTCGTGATGTTTGCAAGTGAGTGAAACCAAAAGGTTGTCGTATGACAGCGCACTTGAGCTGAGCTGTGGCTCTCTAAGTAATATATGGTACACGTGTTGTTCGTTAGGATTGTGAAAAGTACCTGTTGTTGTTGTTAGAATAAAGGGTATGTGTTGCAGTCACATGACTAAAACAAGGAATTTATAATGGTTGAGTCATCTATTCCACACATCCTGGGGAAGGCTTCTGCCCAAGATGTTGCGATGTGTTTCTCGGCTTAAGAAGGAGTTTAGTTCCTCTACAGCTTTTATATAAGCTTTCCTGGGAAATACCTGGTAAATTAAGTAACTTTTCTGGTACTCTCACCTTCCATTGGAGTGGCCTGTTTCCTCACTGGATTGCATGGGTGTGAGAATTCACTGGCAGATGAGGACCATCCCTGCACAATGGAGGTATTTTATGGGACTTGTTGCTTTCAAACTTGAGGCAAAAATGTTGAAAGCTAGTTGTGTCTGAGCTGTTGAAGCACTCACAGCAACCTGAAGGACTGTTCCAGGAAACGTGTGAGAAGGAGGCAGGAATACTAACTGCATGGCATGCAGACAGGAGGACTTTGGCTTTTGACCTTGCTGTACTTTTGAGAGAGCTATTTCCTTACCTCAGTGTGCTACTTAACCAAGTGCTGGTATTTCAAGTCTCATTTTTCCTTCAGAAATAAATGCTACTAAGGGAGAAAGTTTGTGTATCTTATAATCTTACCGCTTTGCCAGTGAACCTTTTAAATTCGTTGATCTGGAAATGCAACACTTCTAACACATTTCAGTTCATTTGCTAAGAAGTATAAAAGAAAATAAAATTGTTGTTACCCTACTAATTTGTCTTATTGGCTTTGTGGTGTAAGAATATGAACTGCATATGATTTTTAAACTATCAAATCCAAGAAGTAACATAAAATCTTGAACAGTTTTATTCTTTAGAAAAATCTTTTTAATTTGCAGAAGCTTTATTGAGTGAACTCTAAAGTTCTCAGAGTCCTGGAAGCCTTGTGGGTTTAGGCAGGCTCTCCAAACATAGCTGTGGTCTGCTGCAATTCAGGTGCTCCAGACCTGGGGGATCTCTGATTGAATCAGTGAGTGAAGTATCCAAAAACAAGTAGTAGACTCTTCCTAGTGGAAGTCTCTGGCTAATACACTGATGAAGGTTGCTGGCATTCTTGGCTGTTTTTCGTTAAATTTTTTTATTTTATTTTTTTTTTTAAACACCTCAAAGCTATGGTTGAAATTTCTGCTATGAAATGAATTGGAATTATTACAGTATAAAATTTCTGATTAGAATAAATGGAGATTTTTTTTTCCGTGCTGGCAAGTCTAAGATATGTCAAAAAAGGCCAAAAAAAAAAGGGAAAACTAAACTGGCTGGAACTTGTAGCTTGGTCAGCTAGATTATGGCTGCTATTTTTAACAGCTGCTACAATTTACTTTGGGTTCTAGTGTATACTAGCTGCATTGAATATCAAGTGTGATATTGTATTGATGAATTCTATGCAACATACATCAATGATGCTAAGATGTTTTGAGATAGAAGATGCAGTAAAAAAAAAAGGGATTGTATTTGTAATCTTGCCAACAAGTACCATATATTTTTGTAATTAGCTTGGATCTGACATCAACACAAAGGAATGCCCGGTTCTTCGGTGTGCCTCCAGTTCCTCTTTCCATGTTTTTCCTTCTGGTTCCATTTCATTGTATTCCCTGTCATCTTCCTTATTCGTGTCTTCCTTTCCTCTTCTTTTTTGTTTAAATTAATTCTGTATTAATTTCTTGTTGCTCTTCACCAGCAGTTTCTCTTTTCAGGCTAAGGTGTCTCTATGTGCACATCATCATTACACCTCTCATTATGGAGTCTGTTTAACTGAGCAGGTGTAGTTTGCAACTCTAATACACCTTGTGGTGTTTTTTCTTAACTGTAGATGCTTCGGGAGCACAAGTCTATTATTATTCAGAAGCATGTAAGAGGCTGGCTGGCTCGAGTGCACTACCGTAGGACCCTGAAGGCAATTGTTTACTTGCAATGCTGTTACCGGCGCATGATGGCCAAGAGGGAGCTGAAGAAACTGAAGATAGAGGCCCGGTCTGTAGAGCGCTACAAGAAGCTTCACATTGGCTTGGAGAACAAGATCATGCAGCTGCAGCGAAAAATTGATGAGCAGGTAAAAGCTCCCTGGCCTCAGGGAAAACATTTAGCAATCTTGTATTACCTTTCTCAGTAGCACTGTGAGCATTCACAGAAAAATGCACTGAATTTTCATTGTAAGGTGTCAGTTCTTTTTTCTGGTGAAGAACATTGGTAGAGGAGAAAGGGAGGCCACAGGAGAACTGGAACAGTAAAGCATCCATTGGTGGCTCTCGGCAGCACTGAGAGAAAACATCTGCTCCCTTAATGTTGGTATTTCACTTGAAGCATGTCAGTTGCTCTGTTTAAGGGGAAGGTGAGGTGATCCCGTTTGATGTGTGTGGGCTCCCTGTCTGATTTTAGTTTGAGAAGTTAATCCACAGGCTTAAGGGCTGGGCTGTTCTGTCTCACCTCGTTAAG
This sequence comes from Tauraco erythrolophus, assembly GCF_009769465.1. Taxonomy (NCBI): domain Eukaryota; kingdom Metazoa; phylum Chordata; class Aves; order Musophagiformes; family Musophagidae; genus Tauraco; species Tauraco erythrolophus. Next base: position 13,852,786 of record NC_141478.1, on the reverse strand, counting down.
TAATTCTGCAAAAACAGACTGAAACTTTTTGGAAATGGGGAAGCTGCTCTTTTGCTCCCTTGTCTGAGTATATTCTGTAGGGGACTAGAAGGCTCCCTTAAAGCAGAACTTCTCCAACAGCTGCTATGTGTTGTGTTTTGCAAAGAACAAAGAGTACAAATCTCTGCTGGAGAAGCTGAGCAACCTGGAGATTACGTACAGTACAGAGACAGAGAAGCTGCGGAGTGATGTGGAAAGGCTTCGGATGAGTGAGGAGGAGGCTAAGAACGCAACCAACCGTGTCCTCAGCCTTCAGGAGGAGATTGCCAAGCTCCGGAAGGAGCTGCACCAAACTCAGTCTGAGAAGAAGACCATTGAGGAATGGGCAGACAAATACAAACATGAAACTGAGCAGGCAAGTATGCAGTCTCAGATACATGAGAAGGTTTGTAGGAGCCTGGTGTCCACTCAGGTTTTGCCAGGCTTAACTTCTTCAGTTGTGTGGCTGATATTTTTACAGTATTTTCAAGCAGTGTTACACCTGTACAATCCTAAATAGGCTTGATACCTAAATAACTATACCTCTGGTAAAAGAATATACTAAATCTATATATTGTGTGTAAACATATGCATTCAATCTAATCAGATTTTGATATTCAAAGTATTTGCAAATCCAAATACTTAAGCTTCCTCAATTAGTCAGAGATAGCGCATTGATAAAAAGAAATCGTTTTACCTACCTCGAGACCGTAATCACATAGATACCAGAAATCTGTCCCGTACGCAGTATTCAAAGGTACCTGTTTATATCCTTCCGAATTTAATCAATTAGCCTACTGAACACATGTATGTGTGCATAGTCTAGTTGAACAGGTTTCGACTAATCCCTTATCTTTGCTTTAACCATGAGCATATCAAACAAGTTGTTTCCTGCCAAGATTACTTGCTGATAGCGGTGCAAGTTTTGAATATTGGAAGAGCCATTCCATCATTATGTGATGCCGCAGTGATAAATTTCAAGATCAGATAAACATAAGGAAAAATATTAATTGATTAAGTAAAAGGAATGCATAGTAACCATAGTCAGAGACAAACGAGTAACTGGTAAACCTGGGCACGGTTAAAGCAGCACAACTTTTGGGCAGAGGCGAGATGTTAGATTATGGTGTTACCCAATGCAATGGAATAGGCAATAGAACCAAATTTGTTCCTATTGCAGGAATGTTTCTGTTTCAGGGAATAAATTATATCTTTGGGACTTTACTGAAAAACATTATGGCACAATGGAGTGGTTCAAGGCAATTTTGGCATCCACTCAGAAATGAAGTGCAGAATATACAGGGGAATCTGCAGTGGGACATAGTTAAGACATGTAATTTGGGAAATGAAGATGTCGTAACTTAATTGACTGATTTCATCCTCTGAGGAAAAGTTCAAGTATTTGAACTTTAGAAACAAGGATATAGTTGCTGTTAGAGCTACTGGTAAAAGATCAACTGCATTGTGAGTCAAATATTTTATTGTCTCTGTAGCTGGTATCGGAGCTGAAAGAGCAGAACACATTACTGAAAACAGAAAAAGAGGAGCTGAACCGCCGCATCCATGACCAGGCGAGGGAAATAACAGGTTGGGTCTGTTCCCTTCGCTCAGATTTTCTACCTCATGTGACCTTGTAAAGCAACACTCCGCTGCATAGGTTGGGCTAATTTGCCTTAGTTTACATTTCTTTTTAGTTTAATGGTTTCATTTCTTTGTTTTAAGAACTGAAATGCATCAGAATTATTTACTATTTGAGTTACCATGAAGTCCTAAGGGTTTGGGATCTTTTGGGTGAGGATAACTGTTACAAAGCATTTTACTTTTAAAAAGAAGGCTCTTGTATTTAATACAATTAACCTACTGCAGCTCTTCTGGCTGCTGTGACTATGTAGACAGAAGCCAGAAGAGTGTAACTCTAGATGCGAAGGCTGTGATGGAGGCAGCTGCGATGAGGAGGGTCAGTGTGCTTGAGGCATAAAGCATCTCACATTTTGCTTTCTACATAACACGGCTTTTGGGCTGGTGCCCCTTCTTACTTCCTCCTGGAATGACTAATACAAGGTATTAGCAGAATAACTAACTTGACTGAGTGAACCCTTCTGTGGTTACCACAATAATGCTTTGGTCCTTCACATATTTGGCTTAATGTTTGCCTACGGAAGCACAAAGAGCACACACCAGCTTCAGACAGCAGACTGTTTCACTATCTGTGTTCCTGGTGCAGACATATGCCTGTACCTCCAGGATGGATGTGCTGCATGGTAGGTAGAACTGGAGTTCTCACTTTGGATTCCTGTTCTCCATGGCAGAGACAATGGAAAAGAAGCTAGTGGAGGAAACGAAACAGCTAGAGCTAGATCTGAATGATGAACGCTTACGATACCAGAACCTGCTGAATGAGTTCAGCCGTTTAGAGGAGCGGTATGATGATCTCAAGGATGAAATGAACTTAATGGTGGTAAGTAGCTAAGTATCTGAGAAATCAGAAGCTGCTCACAAATGTGTTTAGGCCAAATCTAGTGGTATAAGTTAGTAACTGATTCTGCTGTCGGCTGTGTGGTGGTGACCTGTACCTGAAAATAGAATTTGTCCTTTTAAATATTGATTAAGTAGATTAGCTCAGCCAAAACAAATAAATTTAAAATTTGTTGTTAATTTTTAAAATTTTGGTTTTATTTTCACATTTGTGAAGAAAGCTAAATTTCTACTGTGACTTTGCTAGTGGTATTGCACGTGCCATCCGCCCTGATTTTGCCCTGAAGTTATTCAAATATGCTAGGGTTGTTTGTAGCACATTCATCCAGTGTTAAATTTTAAGTAGTTCTAGGAATATTTGATGTGGCACGAAGAAAAAAATACTCCTCAATACAATGTCTGGGAAATTAGAGAATTACTGCCTGTGCTTCCTGTAAACCGAGCTTTTCTTTCCCACAAAATGCTGCGTTGTTGCTTGATTCTGCTTCCTGCAGCAATACTTGATCGTGTAGGATCTGACCTGTCTCCATAGATTTGATAGTGAACATCTCATAGGCTTTAGATGGCATGAAAGATCAGAATCAAAAATCTTTTACTGTAAATTTTGATAGCTGTGAAATAACACCAAATAGTACAAGCTAAATTATAGGTTGTGAAGAGACAGTCTCAGGGAAAACCGTATAGTGGTATTGATTTGTTTTTATTTGCACTCCAGAACATCCCCAAGCCTGGACACAAAAGAACGGATTCAACTCACAGTAGCAATGAATCTGAATATACTTTTAGCTCTGAGATCACAGAAGCAGAAGACTTACCAGTGAGGATGGAGGTAATGTTAAAAAAACCCCACAACTTTTCATTGTCAATGGTTGAACTTACTCCTCTCTCTTTTTTTCATATGTGCTGTGAACACCATATCCTTATATAAAGATATCTGATGCTTCAATCCAACTTTTTCTGTTTCCTTTTTGAGAGCAGCTCATTCTATAGTTAGTTGTGGTCCTATGTAAAAAGACTTTGTGAAAGTATGCTTCGAATTCTTCTGTATTACAGTAAGCATAGACTAGGTATCTGGCCAGCCGATTGATGTGCATCTAAAAAACATTTATTTGCCACTGTTTGTAAGCACAATCACTTTTTCAGTACAAAATGTGAATTCAGAAAACCAGTGAGACTTCCTGAGAAGTCTGTATATTGTATATTCAAGGATTAGAAGTGGCAAGGTGGCCAGCCACATTATTAGTAGCTACTTGGAACAAGTTCCCTGTTCGAGGTGAGAACCTCATGTTGATTCATTTTTCCTCTGTTTCATAGGGATGAATAAAACTCCGAGAATGTACTGTCCCTTTGCGTATGCTGTGATACAAATCCAGAAAAATTCAGAATTTTCAGAAATATGACTCTCTTGATTCAGCTAATGAATAATAATCAGGAATAATTTGTGGTGCAACCCCAAGGCATTCTTAGAATTTTCCAAGATAACTCCCCCTTCGGTCCCTCCCAAAGAAGTGGGACTGCTAACACAGCAGAGAGCCATCACGTTGGTGGTCTGACTGTGCTCGGCAGTTTGCAGATGCAAAGGTTTTTCTGTGCTTTCTAAAGATCATCTTAACTGTGAGCCATCACACAGCTCACTCCATTTGCCCTCTGTCTAGGCTAGTTATCTCCACTCCAAGTTAGTTGCTTTTTACAGGCTGTCATTACTGGTTTTGAAAGCCTCAGCAGAAAATTATTTTCTGCTATGGATGCAAATACCCTGACACATTGATGCTGGCACATATTCTATGCTGGCTCTTTCATAATTTGCCTTCCCACTTACATTTTTCACCTTGCATAATTGTTTCAGAAAGATGCTCCTACCTTGGTGGATAATCAGGAAAAGGAACAGTGCAACTTACATGTGATTTGATTTCACATACAAGCCAAATGTCATCTTTTCCTTTGGCTAATAGACTTACTGAATTGCTGTTCTAGAACCAGTTTTGGTTTTTAGAATATAAATGAAAAAAAATTAACTCTCACAAGAGCGAATAAATGCAGCACTGAGAAGATTAAATCTGTATTTGTTTAATCCCTTACAATTTCAAACTTCAGTTTGACTCCAGACTAAAAATATAGATTAATGGTACAAAACCACATTAAGAAATAGGATCCATCTCAATGCAAACCAGTGAAGCCAGAAAACTCAAAAGTCTCAAAGTTTGTTTTCTTTTTCCTGAGCTGTTGGTGTGGTTTATGACTCTTACCCTCAACAGTAAAAGGAGATGAAGTGGAAATGGCTGTGCTGGCTTGTCTGCTACAGTCATTAATGTTAATTTTCTAGTTCCTTTTCTAGGCTTCGAAATTTTATGGTGCACTTCATATTAAATGCTTTGATCTTCTTGCTACATAAAGTACAAAATGGCTGATGGACAATTTCTGATGTACCTTCAGATTACAAATGCTGGTCCTTGCCCAGAAAATAGTGAGAAAGCTGGTGGATTAGGCCCAGAACAGACTGTATAATTAGAGTAATAAAAGGAAAATGGCATAAAATACATCTTTAGGTACCTATTTATGTCACATTCCACTAAATTAACCTGTAAAGCTACAGTCAGCAGAGAAATTTCTCTGTAGCTAAAGAACTTACTGTAGAAATAATTTAAAACTAAACAAAAAAGACCTCTATTTACTGTTGTTTCCAGGTGAGCCTAACCACAGACTTTTTTTTTTTCTCCTTTCCCCCTCCAAACAAGTAAGAATAAAAGGTATGCTTAATTATAGACCTCCTGTCTGCTAGGTAGTCTCTAGTGCTTTCTTTTTCTAGGCTTTAGGCTTAGATACATTTTATTCTAGTAGATCCTTTTTTAAAATAGCGTTTGACAGCTGATGAAATATTTTAGATACCAATAGTCAACTCTCAGAATCAAGTACAAATTCTGTGTTCCTCTCTTTCCCCAGCCTGTTTCCCATCTTTACTCACTGTAGTGCTTCCTTGTGATGTGGAAGGAGAACACTTCTTGACATCCTTCTATTCTTTCTGAAGCAGGAACCAAGTGAGAAAAAGGCACCATTGGATATGTCTCTGTTCCTCAAGCTGCAGAAACGGGTTACGGAGCTGGAGCAAGAAAAGCAATCCCTGCAGGATGAACTGGACAGAAAGGAAGAACAGGCTCTCCGTGCCAAAGCTAAGGTGGGCTCCTTCTAGCTGATCAAATGCTGACACCACAGTATCCCTCCTTGTGAAATCGTAGCTGTGTGAGTGCTGACCGGCTTACACTAAATCCTTACCTTCCCTTAGTACTTGCCTTATTTAACGACAAGTTTTATATATTGTGCTTAGTACTAGAGATTGGTTCTTTAGTTTTTCAAGGTCCTTGAGATCCTCAGATGGAAGTTAACATGAACAAGAAGTGCTTGAGACCTTACTTAAAAAAGAAGAAGAAAGACTGTTTTTACTAAGGAAGAGTAATATAGAAATTCTACTTAAATGATGTGGAGAATGAGTAATTGTTCCTTTGAGAAAAAGGACAGAGTAAGAAGTGTTTTAACCAAGATGCAGAGCCAAAGTGCTGGAATTAGACATGTTTAGCAGATTTTATAAGAAATTCTTCTCTGATTTGGTCTCCTTGAGTACTTATAAAAATATGAAACCAGTTTTGGCAGTCGTTTCTTATTACTCTTCCACTGGTGAATGTCTTGAGCATCCTGACATTTGTCCTGCTCTGTTTTGTTACCAGTGACAGTAGTGTGATTTGCACATGATTTTATTTATATTAACCAATTATATCTCACAAATTCATAAGTAAATGAAAGGAGACAATGACAATATTTAGAGTAAAGCATCAGCAGTACCAGAATGAGTGTTTTCCAGTTTTATAGGAAAATAATTTCGGCTCCCTTTCCTTTTCCTGCCTCAACTAAATTAAAGAAATGAAAGCATTGCATTTTTATTTTTAACACTTGTCCATATTCTTTCATAGGAGGAGGAACGGCCTCCAATAAGAGGGGCAGAGTTGGAGTATGAGTCGCTAAAGGTAATTCTAAAAAGGATGTTTCTGTTACTTTCTGTGAGAATATTGCCACCAATTGAATGTGATGGCATAGAAAATGACATCAGCCCTCCTGTTTCAGAATATTAGCTGGAGAAACTAGAGCAAAAATTCCCCAGCAATCGTTTTATTGTAGGATTGTCCTTTTTGAGGTGTAGAATGTGTGGCTGGGGCTGCAGTACAAAAAGATCCTCTGAAAAAAGAGAGTTTACTCTGTTGAAACACTTAATACAGCTTGCAAGTTAATTTGAGCAAAAATACGGTGATAAATGTAGCCCTCTTTTCCAAACACATTATTTAAATTAATGCATACCTTAGACCACTAAAACCCAAACTATTTCCTAGTATCACTGAATGATGCAGAATCTTCTTAGCCTGCTGACCAGTATTCATTGTGAACTTTATTTTTTTTTTTTTGTTAATGGGATAATAAGAGGAAGAAAAGATTGATAATTTTTTCCCCATCAAATCTGTTTGATTCATGTATGTGTTCTGATTTTGCACTTCAGGCGAAAGGTTAACCCTATTAGTGAAGTCCTCCCAGGCACTATTCACTGTAGTCAAGAGGTCAGGGATTGGTTTGTTGCAGTTAGTTCTCGTTTTTTACCATTTCTATCCAGTTTTTTACCTGTGGTTTATAGACATATTGGAATGCTGCTGGATGACAGAATTGTCCTGATTTCTTGCAGCGTCAAGAACTTGAATCTGAGAATAAAAAACTGAAGAATGAGTTGAACGAGCTGCAGAAGGCACTCACAGAAACACGCTCTCCAGAGGTAACTGCTCCTGGTGCCCCTGCATATAGAGTCCTCCTGGATCAGCTGACTTCAGTAAGTGAAGAGCTTGAAGTACGCAAGGAAGAAGTCCTCATCCTGAGGTCTCAGCTTGTTAGCCAGAAAGAGGCTATTCAACCCAAGGTAAATAATAGTCAGCAGATGCACTGTGTAGTAAAGTTGCATCGCATTACTGACGTGCTGTGTTTAATTTAACAGCGTGCTTGAAAAGGCAGAATAAAATGGTCTAAGTTTGAAAGCCTTTCTAAGCATAATCCATTGATCCATTGCGAGTGCACAAATTGCAGCAGTCTGAATTGGGAGATTCTATTAATAAACCAATTTCAAATTTGTCTACCAGCGTTCATGTAAAGATACTATACTGATTACACCAGGCTGGCAGATACCAGTGGTCTGGCCAGGATCTCCTCAGACTCCGTTAACAATGCAGAAATAATTCTCATTTGGAGCAGTATCATTTCTCTAGTGAGAATGTAGTTTGACTGGAAACTTTACAATAGTTTTCAGGAATTCTTTTTAATAGTTCAGTAGGAGGTATAAGGAACAATTTCTTGTAAATCTATGCAGGATCATAGATAATCGCAAATAACATTTCTTAAAGATGACCTATGAAGATACATAAATTCCATATTATTGCTTGATAGGTGCTATATGGTTTTGTTGAGTAGGTTATAACCACTGAATGCATGTCTTCTAAAAAGCCGTAATTCCGATGAGATACTTAGGGAAGTAATAGCTTTGAAAATAAGAGTTATTCAACCTGAAAAGGTATCATGTAAATCCAGGAACTAGTCGTTTTCATTGGACTGAGCTATCTAGTGTTTCGTAACTACAGCAAGGAATGAACAGATATGTCATCTTTCCTTTGCTACTGCAAAGTTAGGTTTATATTTGTCCTAAATAAATTGAAATTCTGTGATGCATGAAGGGATACATATCTTGTTTTAAATGATTAATTATAAAGAAAACAGAACTTGCTTTTCTGCAGTATTTAGAACATTGTAACTAAATACTTGAATAGTAAATCCTTGAATAACTTATTCTCAGCAATGGTGAGGTATGAGTAGGGTTTTTACTGCAGTTATGAGTATGAGGGAAATATGAAAGTGACCTGTGGGATGGCTAACAGCCAGTTTGCAGATAGTTTCTGCTTGTTAGTTTGGACAGCTGCAGCACAGACGGATTTTTTTTTTAATGATTTGTTTTTCTTCTTTCTTGCCTACCAATTTGATTGCCAGGAGGATAAGGTACACATTTTCTTCTACAGTTACAAATCAGAACTCTTAAATGCTAAAAAAACCCTCAGCAATACTTGAGCTGTCATTTCCCTGCCTCTCATAAGTAACCTACATGTATTTGAAGTTGTTCTTGCACTTTGCTGTTATTGAAAAACCTTTCTCATTATCCTGTTTCCCCCGCATCCCCATCTTCCTGCTCCATGCAAGGGAACAAGTTACTTAAAAACAAGCAGATTTAAGAATTTTGAACTGTTGGTTTATGGTAACCTGAACATGAAAGGAAAGATTCAGAAATTAGTCTAGTCAGCTTAATCAATGTATCTTGTTGAGTGTGTTAGAAGAGTAAGAGCAGCACTGTGATTCAGGAATCAGATTGCTGCTAACTTGCAAAATCCATCAATTTCACAAAAAAGAGTCTGGTATGAAGAACTACCTTACTTCATAGTGTTTCTGTCCATGGCAGGGGGGTTGGAACTAGGTGATCTTTGAGGTCCCTTCCAACCCAAACCATTCTATGATTCTATGAAACATTCAGGACTTATGTTGTGATCTGTAGGTAGGAATTGCTGAATGTTTGATTAGACAATGTAGTTCAACACATAGTGTTTAGGGGTATGAGAAACTGAACTGACTCTAAATGAAGGCTGTTAATTCAAATATTACAACTACAGCAGGTAGGGTATTCTTGAAGATATAAGAGTAATTAGCATTTCTTTCCATCAGCACAAAAATAGTATTTGTGCTGATGGAAAGATTTAGCAATAGATTGCTAAAGCTTGACAGATTGGCAGGTGAGATACAGCAGTTTTACTGTGTAATAAAATAATAGTAGAAAAATCACAAAGATCTCATAAGGATGTTGGGAATAATTCTTTGAGGACCTTATATGTTTTATTGGTTTTCATATTAGATAGCGCATATCATACTAGGCGTAGAGACCTATACTCCAAATTTATGGCCACAAAGTTGTTGTTGTAAATACTTTTCAAAATTTTACTCAGGAAAATTTCATTTGATTGTTTTGAAAATCAAAAAGAAAAGTAAGAATTCAATCTCTTTTGTTCATTAGAGTCCTGTGATTCCACTGTAATTATGCATAGCAGTGACTCAGATCAGACTAGCCAAGACGACTGTAAACATCTGTTAAGCATTCAAGTTTTACTGAAGAAAAAGCAAAAGTGCCATAGTAAACATTCAAAACTGAAACAAAATGGAATTATGATGATATCTAATTTAAAAAATATCAAGCCCCTGTAAATTATTTTCTGCTTTGCCAGAGTACTTGAAATATATGGAGTGAGGAATGGACCTTATTTATGAGATTTAAAAGACTACATATAATGCTATGTTTAAGAAACATTAATAGAATTAAGCTTGCAAAATTATGCTTCTTCAGTTTCAGTATTAGCAGCTGTTCCTGGTATTTTGAAATAAAATGCAAATTCATCATTTTATGAAATTCATTTTGTTCCTTTTACACGATGAACAAATGAAAAGAGGTTAACATATGTACCTGCTTATTGGACAGATTGATATTTGACCATGTTGTATACACTCATTTTAAAAGATACACCAAATAGACATAGAAGTTATGGACCAACCTCCTGCTCAGGTACCCACACTAATTTTAACGTGGCTACTCAATGATTAGTGTTCCACGTGGCTAAAGTGACGAAAACATAGCTTCAAAAAACAATTACATTGTTAAATTTACCCTGAAAATCATCATTCTTTTTCCAGAATACCATGACAGACTCTACAATCCTCTTGGAGGATGTACAAAAGATGAAAGACAAAGGAGAAATAGCACAGGCGTATATTGGACTGAAGGAAACAAACAGGTACAAGTTCTCTTTCCTTAATCTACGATCAATTGGGGTCTGCTGTGACACACTGTGTGTATCATATTCAGTAAGTTGCATCCATGTACTTAGAGAACACTTGTAGTTAGGGTTATAATTTGATTTGATTAGTAAAATTGCTCTGTGCAATATTTGAAAGGATGAGGAACAATGGGGAACTGCAAAATCAAGCTTCCTGGATTTACATCTTCTTAGCCTTTAATTGCTACATTGCTCAAACTAGGTGCTGTTCCCCATGATGTTTTTTTTACCTTTTGTCCAGTAGTTGTCACAATAGTCTGTTATAATACCTGTATTGTAACAGCATGAAATGCTGTAACTAGTTGAGCTAACACCAAGAACTGAATTTCATCATTAAGAAGAAATAAGTATAAAGAAGTAATTCACTAAGTTGTTTTAGAGCATGTTTGTTTCTCTTTTATAGTAACTGTAATTTAGTGTGTAATGTCCTTAACGTGTCATCTCATCACCATCACATATCTCTCTTGTATTTTTTTTAAACACTTTTCTTGAAAGGCAATCTCCCCAGGACTATCATATGCTGAATGAGGATGGAGAACTTTGGCTGGTTTATGAAGGGTTAAAACAAGCCAACAGGTTACCAGACTTCTCAGAATGTTTTTTTTTCTTCATTTGCATCTTCTTTTCTAGCTAACTTTGCCCCTTGGTATGGGTTTGCTTTGTCTACAGTATTTCCATTGCTTTAACAGTTAGGGGAAAAAAAAAAAATCACAAATTATACAAATTAAAGAGTTTCCTCAGGCTTAGTGACCAAACGTTTCTACTTTTCAAGTTTTATCATTTAAAAACGGTGGCAACAGCTAATATGTAATTCCTAAGAACACTTGCACAAAAATAGACAGTAAAATACCAGAAGCTCCACAACTGGGAAAGATTTGTAGCTGTGTATTATTTGTCTGCCTTTATGTTGGGTATCAAAATTAATGTCCCTTACACTTTTTCAGCCTAAAGAACTACAGTCATTTTAGTAATTATAAAACTATTGTTTGTGTAGCTTCAGGGTACTCTTATCTTTCAAATGGTTATAAATCTTACTCTCCTTGTTGAGACTCAAATTCAGCCAACTGAACTTTCTTCTCCCACATCTCCCTGTACCAGATTCAAAGTATAAGACACAAAATAGCCATCAAACAGAAGTAATCTTTAGTTCATCGTGGTGCTGTTCAAGCCTCAGTGCAGTCACTGCCGTCTCTGCAAAGACTGTGCTGGTCACATGATGGGGCAAGATTCACCTCATTAGGAAATGCAGTGCTGGCTATGGGTGCACATCTGGGCCCCATATCCATACATGTGTTCCAGACTTCCACGTGGTTCCTAGTCCTGCACTGGCAACTAATTCAATAGATCAGGAGTGCTGATCTTCAATATATGCGTTTGGTAGCAGTAACTACAGAAGGAGGTATTTTGTAATGAATGCTACTAACTCAAGTCTTTCCTTTTCTTGTGCTAACAAATTCTACACCTAACATTGTTTTGTAAGCCTGTGAAGATCTAACTTAGAGCAAGCGTTCTGCAGAGCAGGATGTGAGAGTGTTTGCTCCATGCCTCTTGTTTCTTGTCCTAGCGCTGTAGAGACAAGAGGCCTTATATTAAATGGCAAAGCAATGCAGGTAAATGACTATTTGTCCTTGCGTGCTTGATCACTCTAGTTACTAATAAATGTGCCTGCCTTATGCATATTTAAACCCTGAAAGATTGTCTAATTGAACACTAGTAGTCACTAGTAATGTCATTTCCTGTGGTGTGTACGTACGAGATGATGAGTCAGGGCACCTGGACAGTGCCTTGCAAGCAGGAGTAGATCCCCACAGCACTGCTCCGAAGGAGGCGGGTACGTGTTATCGCCGTTTCACATGAGAAGAATTTGAGACATGATGTGCCCAAGGGGAAAGAGGGAGTCAGTGGTCAGGATAAAATATTGCTCCCGGATCCCAGTCCTGAGTTTAGTTCTGTTGTTAACCTTTCCTGCACTAATGACAACCCTCTGCAAAGTGTTGGTTTTAATATAAAAATAAAGATTATTTATGTGCATTTGCAATTAAATGGTTTCTGACTGAACAGAGTTAACTATAAAAAATTTTTTCCTTTGTTAATATTGCAGGGTTCTAGCTCAAGTGAACACAGTGTCGTCTTCATCTTACACTGTTTGATTTGGTTAGAAGTAAAACCTCTTTAAAGCCCCTTTAAAAGCAGCGACGATCTGTAAAGACGTAGCAGTACATTTATTGCCACATGTTCTCAGTGGCACCGTACACAGTGTGTGTTCAATCACAAAGGAAATGCAAAGCAGCGTTACAATTAGTTTCTCTCCACTTTTTGATCATGCAAGCTTAATTTAATTAGAAGGCATACTGAAGGGTTTAAAGAGTACTCTGCCTTTTTCATTTTCCTTTGCAAGCCATGGCTAATTGTTCCTGAGCAGCAGCTAAAGCTTTACACTCCCTCTGAGAATTGGGGATGTAACTTTGTAAGTGTGTTCACACAACTGTTGCTCAACTTCTTTAGGCTGCTGGAGTCTCAGCTTCAGTCACAGAAGAAGAGCCACGAGAATGAACTGGAATCGCTGCGAGGTGAGATCCAAAGTCTGAAGGAAGAAAACAATCGCCAGCAGCAGCTCCTAGCACAGAATCTGCAGCTGCCTCCAGAAGCCCGCATTGAAGCCAGCCTACAGCATGAGATCACCCGGCTCACTAATGAGAACTTGGTAAGGGAAATGGTGCTGCAGGAGCAGACTAGGGGACTTACAGACTTGCTGTGCCACTAAGTTCTTACCAGTTTTCAGATGGCAAAAAATTGCATGAGTGCCATGGTTTTTTTGGAGGTAAGCTAATGGGAGAGAGAGAGACTTGCGATTGCTGATGAAGTAATTAACGTTTCAGGGAATTTGTTCAAAGTTTGTGGCGTGGAGAAAGCTCGTGGATCCCAGCTTTCAACTGATGAGTTTAATCATCACTAAATAGAATGACTGATATCCAGGGAACTCATAAAAAATATTACTGCCAAGTAGTGGTTTTCCTGTATAATATGTTTGGGTTTTTTGTTTGAAAAACTCTGATTTTCAATTATTGGTTGAAAAAAATCTGATTTTCAAGCTTTTCAATTATTTAATGTCACTTTTCTTCCTATTTCTCTCCTCCCTGCCTGAAGCTACACAGATAATCCACTGTGTTATGAGCTCCAGCTATTCAGTATGTTTTGAAGAAAGAAATAGTTCCAGAATAAGAAACTTGGTTAGAAGTCACTTAGCTAATAATTGGTTTTCCTTGTTTACTTCACAGTGTTTTTGTATGAAGGAAAGATGGGTTGAAATTCCTTACCTTTCCCTGCAAAGGAGTATGTTCATCGTGTGCAGGCTAGTTCATTTCTGGGGAAATTTTCCGAACAGGCTCATGTTGGAATATTGTTGGCTTATCACTGTTTATTGGTAAAGGGAACCATGCTACTTCAGGAAGAAAAATCCTAGCTCTGAGTGTCATTGCTTCCTCTAATCAAGCCAAGGTGTAGTCTTTCCTGCTTATGCATGTTACAGAAGTTATCGTTGTCGGGCTCTTGTCTTAGTACCAAAGGTTTTGAGGAAAGCATCAGATAATTCAGCTAATGGATGTTGGAAAACTGATTGAAAGTCTATTGTAAATTTTCCTCAGCAGCAGCTCTCTCCCACTGGCAAAGGTAAATGGTGAATGTTTCTGTCTCTGACAGCTCCCTCCTGCTGCTTAGTCATACGTTGTGATTTTTAGCTTTTTCCCCCCCCAAGAGACCTACTCATCACATTCTGTGTTCCCAAGACAACACACAGTCATGTAATTACATCCCAGAGGAGTTCTTTTTATTTTCAAATACAGTGAGTGTAATTTTACTTGTTAAATATAGACTCATTCCTTAGTATTTCACTTCTGATGTTTGAGTATTGCAAGTCCACTCCAAGACAAGTATATGCTTTTCTACTCCTAGCCCTAGAACGGAAATAACTTACTGGCTTTCCAGATGGGATATTAGAATTGCAGTATTCACTGCAATCCCATCTTGATTAGCATAAGAAAATGTCCTGTCCAGGTTCTCACAAAAGTTATATTCCAGACTTTCACAGTACAGTTTAGCCTGTATTCGGGTATAAACAACAGCCTACTCTTCTATTACCCAGTGATCCCTCCCCACTCGAGAAGGGGAATCAGGAGAAAGAAGGAAGACCTGTGAGTTAAGAGCTTTTTAATAAATGAAATGAAATGAATTATAATAATTTATATAGACAAGTGATGTACGGTGCAATTGCTCACCACTCCTTGACCAATGTCCAACCAGTTCCCAGCTAGCAATCTCAAAGCAGGAAAATTCCAAACCCACAGTCCTAGAAGGGAGAGAGCAGGCCTTGAGAGCAGAATTACAGGTGAGCTCCTCCAGGGACAGCAACCATTCAGAAAAAGAGACCATCCCCAACAAACTTTCCAATTTATAGTGAACATGACGTTACTTTCTATGGAATACCTATTTGCCAGTTTAGGTGTTGGTTGCCCTGGCCACGCTCCCCCCAGGTTTTTGGACATCTGGGTTGTTAGCAAAAACAAGTTATAAAGTCCTTGATCACTGTGGATACCTGCATACCATGGCTGGCTACAGACTAAAACAAAGTGTCTTATCAACTTTGTTCTCACCCTCCGGTGCTGCAGTCCTCTTAAAAATGCAGCTTACTTTAGAAATGTAGCTTCTCTGAACAGCAAAATGATTCTATGATTCTATCCCAGCAAAACCAGGACAGTACTGTCTGTTTTTAAAAGATCTGATGGTTCTGCAACTCATCTACATCAGCTTCTCTCTGGGAGAGGCTGGCGTGAACACCACAGCTAAGGACTAGACTACGTAAAAGCTAGAGATTCTTGATCTTGTTTAATCTGATTTAATTTATATAGTGCTTACTGAAGCATCAGTGTCTCAAAGTGAGGGGGAAAAACAATCCTGTACCTATTTTTACAGTTTTATGAGGAGTTGTATGCAGATGATCCCAAGAAGTATCAATCGTACCGGATTTCACTGTACAAACGGATGATTGTATGTAGATCACGTGAATCCTGTTTCTCTGTTGTCTCGTTTGCTGTTTCTGGAGCACTAATTGAAAAGCAGGCTGCCTCCCTTTTCTCCCTTTCAAAGGAAATCCCCTGCAGAGAGCTTCACGATGCCAATTACTTCCCTCACTGCTTTTTTTGTTAGTCTCAGTGTCCTCTGTGTAATCTGTGTCTCTTTTTGATGCGCGGTTTTGCTACTAATAGAAGTCTTACACTGTGAGCAAAGCATTTTCTTTTTGAATACTATTTAATACTGAAACCCTGAAAAAGAGGCACGTTAATGCAAAAGATGCTCAATTTTCAGAACCACTCTTTGCTTTAAAACGTCGATACGTTTAAATTCAGTTCAGCAAAATAGAGGCCTGATAATAGAGATACTTATCAAGGTGAATAATGCCTGCAGTCCAGTCCTAGCCTGAGTTTATTCATAGATCTCTTTACAATGTTGACATCTGCAATGAATAAATCTATCAGACTCAAAATACATAACCTTTTAATATTTCTCAAAAATGAAAAATATGAAGGATAAAATTGGAAATAATATTTCTATAATAATTAAAAATAACAAATTGTGATAGCACCATATGTAACCTCGAAAGAATATAATTTATGAGATTCTGGATCTTAATGAGATGCAAAATCTGTTCAGTTCGTTTAGGGGAACCATAGAAGGAACTTTATTCCTCCTCACATATTTGTTCAGAAATCGTATCCCTTCACTGATACACTCAAAATGTCTGTTACATGTGGTTTTTTATTAATTTCAGGAGAAATTGTTATATCTGGCATTAAGTATATTGTGTTATTAACAGAATTTCTGTTGTAAAATTGAACGCCGCTTTGAATGTGAAGCATGGCCTTGGTTCTGTTCTTTCAACAGGCCTAATTATCTTACTGCTCAAGTACATTATATTAGGTTGTAAACTCTCTAGTACGTGATTAAGAGTAATTTTGTGCCTAATTCTAAGTTGTTGCCAATGCTGCACTGATATTTTTCGGAACTTTAGGAAAGGTGTAGTTTCCCAGATGATGCGTTTGGTGCAAGGAGCTCATGGTCTCTTGTGTTCTTACCAGTGCCGTGAAGAATCACACTTACAAAAGAGCGTTTTTCTTTTAAGCTGCTTTCAAACCCTTAACCTGGAATGGTTTTCAAGTTTTTTGAGGTTGAGATTTTGCTTCCTTTAGAAAGACTTCCCCTTTTTTGATTATATGATTATTTTATGAATGCAGCACCATAGGTCACAGAATTATTCAAAGATTTCTGGGGAGTGCTCCTTTGAAAGAAAAATGCAGGTTTTATTGCAAGAGTAGGACTTCTAGGTGCTAGATGTTGTTCAGGTACAGAATAAAAAGATGTAAGACCTCAGTTTCAGTCTAAGGAGATCTGATGACAGCAAGCAACAGGGAAATGGCAGAACATCACAAGAAATGTCTTATGTTTGGATGTTTGATTTTGGTGAATTTAAGTGCAATTTATGGTCTTTCTGCAGATGTCTCTCTTATTATCCTATAAAATGAATAGGTCTGAATAACGAGTCAGTCCTGAAGACATGAATAAATGATGCAGAAATACAGGCTAGCTGTTAAATAATAAAGAAAATTATTTCCATGAGGCATTTGGAAGAGCAGGGAGGAAGCATTAGGGAGATGTGTTCGTAGCAAAATGTCTTCTGTCGTAAGAACTGACCTAGTTCTGAGAATATACCTGCCTGAGAGCTTTGCCTTGTCATGCTGCACATAACTTAATAATATTTGTGGTATTTGGCTTGTGTTATAGGCAACGTACCAGCTTGCAAACCTCAGCCAGAGGATGGCACCACTGTTCAGCTTTCCTCACCGCCTTGTGATTCTAACAGCACTGGTTTTGTCTCTGTCATGCGTTACGGGATTTTTCTCATATCTTAATCTTTCTCTCATTTTAATTTACAGGATTTAATGGAGCAGCTTGAAAAGCAAGACAAAACTGTTCGCAAGTTAAAGAAACAGTTGAAAGTATTTGCTAAGAAGATCGGTGAACTTGAAGGTACTTTCATATTTACAGAGAAAGAGAAAGATTTTGGTTTACTTTTTGTGATCCCATTGACATCATATCCATCTGTATTAGCGCTTGAGAGGGCATGAGGTCTTCAGTAGCATCAGCCTCTGTTAATTGATTCCAGAACAGGAGGTACGCTCAGAGCTCTGTGTGTTCCTTTATAACCCTTTAGAAGATTTGTCATATTTTGAAGTAATGAGTAAAGGAGATTGATGTTTCTCTGAAGGCAGAGACCATTTGAACATAAAGAAATGCTACCTGGGCTCTTTGTGTGCTCAAAGACAGTATGTTTTTGTCAAGACAAAAGCAATACTAAATATGAACTATGTAGAAATAATTTACCCAGTTTTTCTTTGTGTATTTCTATGTTACTGGAGCCAAGAATGCTGAGACTCTCTCTCTGCTCGAGGTTTCCTTTCAGAGCTGCTGGTCAAAGTTGAATAAGAGAATGCTGAGATATGGACTAAGCTAATTTTATTTATATGAGCATCAGAGTGAGTTCTCTTAGGATCTTAGGACTGGTGAGACTGAGACCTTATTATGTCTCTGCATAAGTAAAGTCATTTTAATTGCTAAAAGCAATTAATAATGTGATAAAGTTGAAGTATGAATTTGTTTTTAAATAATCCTGGTCCTAACCTTTCAGAAGCTTTTCATAGTCATCTGCTTTTTCCAGAAACAAGCTTACTGCCTAATGAGTCATTTTATTGAGTGCTAAGATTGAAATCAGTGACTGTGTAGTCTTCAGTGTTTCAGTGTTTGAAAAGAACAATGATACCAAGTTAAACCTTTAGTTAGCAGCAGCTCTCCTTGAGCTCTGCTTTGGATTTCTGCATTTTCTATCCCATTTG
Source organism: Tauraco erythrolophus (assembly GCF_009769465.1). Taxonomy (NCBI): domain Eukaryota; kingdom Metazoa; phylum Chordata; class Aves; order Musophagiformes; family Musophagidae; genus Tauraco; species Tauraco erythrolophus. The sequence continues at coordinate 13,834,404 of NC_141478.1, read as the reverse complement.
ACAGGTGCACACATTTACCACACTTACAGGATGTGCAATAGCATGTAATTGCGTGCAGCTAGAGGGTTGTGAGAAGCGGATGTAGCTTTCATGAGATGAAGCTGAATTCTGCTTTTCAAAACCAAACATCCAACCTAGTCAGGTGGAGTGTAGGTGTTGAATGTGATACCGTGAAGTACTGTATGCAAGTAGGTGGATATTTCATACATCCTTTTGGAAGGTTACTCAAACAAAGTTTGTTTTTAAAAAGTCTTTCAATATTGTTTCGTTACTACTGTGGACAAGATCTCAGTGGTACTCCTACACAGTAAGGAGCGGGAAAGTGTTTCTGAAAACATAGTTTTATCTGTGTTTATTACCTAGTTAACTTAGAAAGGCGCAGTAGGTCTGACTGGGATAGAGTTAACTTTCTTCATAGCAGCCTGCATGATGTTGTGTTTTGGATTTGTGGCTAAAACAGTGTTGGTAACACACTGGTGTTTTGGCTACTGCTGAACAGAACTTGCACAGCATCAAGGTTTTCTCTTTTTTCGCACTCTGCTGCCTCAGTAAGCTGGGGGGTGGGAGGGCACAGGGGCACACAGCTGGGACAGCTGACTCAAACTGGCCAAAGTGATAGTCCATGTCCCATATCACCTAACCTCAGGAGCCAGAAGAGGGGCTTTTTGCATGCAAGATGGCTGCTGTTTGGGGGCTGGCTGGGCACTGTTTCTGCTGTGGGAGGTCGTGAGTGATTGCCTTTACTTTTCTTCCCGTCCTGCCCCATCCTTCACCTATTAAACTGTCTTTATCTCAACCCACAAATTTTCTCACTTTTGCTCTTAATATTCTCTCCCTTGTCCTGCTGGAGCCAGTGTGGGTGCTTGACTGCTGGTCGCAGTAAACCTACCACAATGGGCAACAAACATCCAGCTTGAAAAATACTGGCATTTTGTAGAACAATTAACAGCAACCCTTGCAGTATTAATCTGGGATTAAGTGATTAATGGCTATCGCTTCGTCTTTGTGCTTTTATATGATAAAATCCAGGAAATCAGCAGGAAGTCTGTATTACTGGATGCTGTTCACACACTTCCACTCTTCTTCAAAGGAAGATTGCCACCCCAAGATACATTTATCAACAATCTGTCTTCTTGTTAATGGGAGTTTTGTTGACAAGTGTTATGCTGAACCAAAGAAAACATTTCTTAGTTCGATATGCTGGGGTTCTTCCTTAGAAGTGTCATAGTTTCCTCTGGTATGCATTGGTTTCACTGGAAAATATTATATAATTTCTTTTCATTTCCCCTCTGAAGTGGGCCAGATGGAGAACATATCACCTGGACAAATCATTGACGAACCTATTCGTCCAGTTAACATTCCACGGAAAGAAAAGGACTTCCAAGGCATGTTAGAGTATAAGAAGGAGGATGAACAGAAACTTGTCAAGAACCTTATTTTAGGTAAGTTTCTCATTTGTGGCCTCCTCTACTGCCGCCGCACACTCTGAAAAAATGAATGGTAAGAACACAGAATTTGCATTACGAAATGAATAGCTTATTTTGGTTTTGCCAGTGTTCAGTTTATCTACAATTCCTAAATGTCTACTGTAATCTAATCGTCCTTCCTGATAAATACAGTACATATTAATGTGTCTGCATATTTTTAGGAGGCAGTTATGTTTTTTTAATTCTGTTCTAATATTTTACCAAAAAAATGGCTGTTCTTAGTTTTGTTCTTAGTTTTCACTGGCCATATACAGATATGTATGTGCTATTAACTGAGGAGATTGTGATTACCTCATATAACATATTCCAATGACTTTACACTTAACAAAACAATGTGTGTTTGTTTTTCCCAAGAGCTGAAACCTCGTGGGGTAGCTGTCAACCTGATTCCAGGACTACCAGCATATATTTTGTTCATGTGTGTACGCCACGCAGATTACCTTAATGATGACCAAAAAGTGCGGTCATTGTTGACTTCCACTATCAATGGCATCAAAAAAGTGTTGAAGGTTAGTTAGTCTGTTTGGTTTAGAAAAATGTTAATTTAATATTTCCTTTTGATTTTATGTCCGACAAGTGAAGAAAAGGCTTTCAATTAATTGGCTCTGGATTTCTAATCAGTAACCTCCTCCCACTGAAGTCACAAAAAGTTGCCTTAACAAGCAACAAATCACAGTGATAGCATTTTATCCATATAATACTATAGATGCTTTGAATTAGCGGAAAAAGAACTACCTTCTTTTTACTCTGAATAGTCTTCCCCCTCTGAAGCTATGCCTATAAAGTTTTGGATGTAGTCAAAGTTTCCATAGTGAGTCTGTAAATCTTCTTCCTAATGTTTTGGTTCACAGATTTCCTCGTTTGCTTCATCTACAGATTACACTGATGATAATATGTTACTGCCTAAAGCTTTTTCAATTAGTTGGCTACGAGAGTTTAGGCCAGGGGTATCCTAAAGGCACCATAAGGACATAAATACACTTTATGCTTCATGGAGTTTTTTTTCGTTTTTAAATAAGACAGATGTACTCAAAAAGCAAGTGTTTAATCAAGTGACTTGTTTTGAAAAAATGTTTAGTAAACAATCCTGCAGGAGCTTAGATATTCATAGAAACTTTTAGACATGAAAGTGAATGGAATGCATGCTATAGAGCTCTAGAAATTTTAATTACTCAGCATATACGAGATTCTGTGTTCTTTGGTGAGGAAAGTTTGTTGTTTTGTTTTGCTTTCCATATCAGGCTGCCAAAATGGTTATGATGTAAGTGGCGTTCACCAAAACTGAATTATTCTTTGCTCCTCCTGCTGACTCTGCATCATTCCCATCCTTTTTGTTGGGCTCTTCACAAGAGTCATTGTGTCACAGAATGAGTGTTTCCGGAATACAGTCATATTGCCCTGTCATTTCTGCACAGAGCATTTAGGATGGGTCTGTAAAACACAGAAATCATATCTGTGGAGGAAATCATATTCTGAACGTTCTTGAAAAATATTAGAGAAAACAGGGAAGGTGTTTAATGGTATTTTGTCAAAAACCTTGCTTTTCTAATATGTTACTGAAATGCACAAAGTTTTGCAAAACATCAGATTCTGAGTAGCTACAAGAAAGTAGCTGCAATTGTGCCTTTAGTTGTTTATCTAACATTTTATTATTTTATTCCTCCTACCTGTCTTTGTTGAAATATGTTTGGTTTTATCTTCAGAAAAGAGGTGATGACTTTGAAACAGTGTCCTTCTGGCTATCTAACACCTGCCGATTTTTGCACTGTTTGAAGCAATATAGCGGAGAAGAGGTAAGCAGTGCTCCTACTCTGGTTTCTTTTCCCCTACAATACTATTGTGAGTACTACTGTTTAACAGATTCCTGTAATCTCAAAATCTAGTCAAAGTATCTTAAAAAGGCTACAGTTTTTGGAACGATGGTGATGACAGCAGTGGAAAACACAGGGAGATAAGATTTGAACCAGCTTCCCTTTATTGCAGGCTGGGGCCTTAGAGGATAGATGACATTGTGCTCCTGAAAGTGCCAACTCAGATTAAGTAGAAGAATCTGGCTGCTACCATTGTGTTGTTTAGTAATGATTCACTGAACTTTCTATGAAAAGGCTGTATTAAGCCCTTTAACCATTGTACGGCAGACCAGTTTATGTTTGGAGGCTGTGGTCTGCCTAATTTCTTCTTCAAACTGAACTGGGCTTTTGGTTGTATATGGCCAGGTGAGAATGTTCATGCTGGAGTGGGAGGGAAGGGTCTTACCTGCCAGAAAGTTGGCAGAGTTTGTTCCTGTGTCAGATACTTGAAGCTTCAAGTCAAGGAAACAGATGTTGCACAAACCACAATTGAAAAGCAAATCCTAGCATTGACCTCAAAGAGAAGAACTTCCAAATTAAAGTTTTGAGGGGCTGTGACTATTATTTTGAAAGTATTATTTGTCAGTTGCATGAAAAATATAAACACTGGGTTTGTGTAAGATTTTTGTATTCCATTGAAGCATTAATTTATTTTATTTTATGAATTCAGGGATTTATGAAGCATAATACACCTCGTCAAAATGAACACTGCCTCACTAATTTTGATTTAGCTGAATACAGACAAGTACTGAGTGACTTGGCTATTCAGATATACCAACAGCTTGTCCGGGTGTTGGAAAACATTCTGCAACCAATGATTGGTAAGGCAAAGTTCAGTTCCTTATCTTTCACACCATAGTACTGAAAGGAAAATTGTGATGGTGGCAATATACTATATCTTGTAGTTCTTGTGGTGTTGTTTATAGATGACAAGGACTACACTAGACAGGTTGGATTAGAGGGAAAACTAAACTATGGTTAGTTCTTTTGGCAGTGACAGCATAAATCAATTTATCTTATTCATGCTTGTCATAAATCGTGCATTTAGAGGAAGAAACTGTTAGGACAGTATGACATTTGTTGCCCTGTCTGTTGGGAAATATCCCATGGAAAAATTAGACTTTAGTTACATGAGAACTCATAATTAAAATGAATATGGAGAAAAATGGTGGTTTTTACTGTGGTTTACTGTGCTTTCCAATCACAACGTTTAGAAGCATGGGCTAGCTCTTGGTTCACTGACTCTGCTGCTCATATGACCACTGGAGGAAAAAAGTATTTTGCTGAGTTAGAGTTAGACCTGCCTTTCAAACACACATGTTGGTATCTTGGTAAAAACCCTGTAAGTTTAGATTTTACAGAACACAGTGGGACACAGAATGACTGGAAATCATGGTAAAGCATGGCTAGCAGAAAGCTCAGCCCTGCTCTTCCTGTGTAAATACTGTTTTGCTGTCTTCCATAATATGCTTACATATCGGCAATTTTCAGTCATTATAATAATGATGTCATTCAAATGCAGTTTCAGGAATGCTGGAGCATGAGACTATCCAAGGTGTCTCAGGGGTGAAACCAACAGGGCTGCGGAAGAGAACATCCAGCATTGCTGATGAAGGAACATACACTTTGGACTCCATTATTCGGCAGCTGAACTCTTTCCATTCAGTGATGTGTCAGCATGGAATGGATCCAGAGCTGATCAAACAGGTTGTCAAGCAGATGTTCTACATCATTGGGGCTGTAACGCTTAATAATCTTCTCCTGCGCAAGGACATGTGCTCCTGGAGCAAAGGAATGCAAATAAGGTGAGAGAGCTCATTTTATACTTTTCTTGAATGTGCTGCTGGAAATCTTAGTGAACTCTTGCCACTGCTGAACATCATTTTGATGGAATAGCAGATACATTTTGAATATTTACTTTTCCGCACACAAGCAGTTGCAGATGCTGTTAAACTGATTTTGTGAGGTTCAGTTAAAAAGAGCTTGGTTAACTTAGGCCAAATCCTACCTGGCTTTCAAGGAAATGGGGTAGAAGCAAAACAAAAGTATTTCATCATCAAGGAGGAATCAGAACTGTAGATGAAATGTTGGTAGTTGCTTTCTCAGCTTTTAGAGAAGAATAGCAAACATTCCTGCTGCGTTCTTTGTATGCTGGTGGCACAGTGGATACCTGCTGTGTTCACCCACACTGTAGTTTGCGGCATTCTGCAGTAAAGCCATCTTACTCTATTCCTGCATTTGGCATCAGTTGACCAATGCATTCTACTGGCACATGCTAGGAAATTTAGCCAAGGCATTCCAGTCCCTCAAGTAACCTTGAAAAGCCTCACTGTATATTTGCATGGACAAAAATCTCATTTGCTTTTCTTATACGTGTCACATTCCTGCAATTAATAGGAATAGAAGCAAATGGGAAAAGCTAGTTAGTGGAAGCCTTTGGCCATCATTTCTATTTCCTGCTTTAATCAGAAGGAAACAGTGTGAAGACAAAATTACAAGAAATGACAAGTGCGAAGGAAAAACATGTTAAGGACAAAGAAACACTGGGAAAGAGAAACTGCATGTGCTTTCAATTTAGCCATAATCAAGCACTGATGTCTTGAGACTCTTACCTCTTTCTACAGATACAATGTGAGTCAACTGGAAGAATGGCTACGTGATAAAAATTTGATGAATAGTGGGGCTAAAGAAACACTGGAACCCCTCATCCAGGCTGCACAGTTGTTACAAGTGAAAAAGAAAACGGATGAAGATGCAGAAGCCATTTGTTCAATGTGCAACGCACTGACTACTGCCCAGGTAAGCAAACTCTCATTGTCTGTTCTTCTGTCACTTTTGAGCAGTTCTCTGCTCTGTTGGTGTTTACTATGCCTGCGTGCACTGCTCTTGCACATGGAGTGAAGATTTTTTATTTGTTTTGCATTAATACAACTAAAACAGATTAAGTTGGAGGGCTAAAAAAAAGACTAGACCTTTTTGAGGTCTGATGTTCAAGATAAGTTTTGAACAAATGAGAGGAAGCTCAATAGATTGTGCAGTGTGTAGTACTACACATAGTCTCTCAGTTTGTGAAAATCCTTAGAGAAAACTTCACTCAAAGACGTCTCTTTATTCCAGTCAGCTCTGCCTAGGATACTAGGAAATGATCTTTCTGCCATCAGTTAGTATCCAGTAAAGTTAATGGACGATTCACACAGAGATGTTGTCTCAAGGTCTGCAAACAAAAGTGTTAAGTTACTGAAGCCATTAGCCTTAGAAGGCTGAACCAAGTGTATCTTGTAAGCAGCTGAACATTGCTGTTTAGGAAAGCTTAGATTTTGTACAGATAAGTTGCACTATTTTTTTTTAACTGTGTTACATTTGCATAAAGCTTGTACAGTAATAAATGGATCCGAGGATCTTTGATGATTACTGAACATTTCGTTCAGGAAAAGGAAGAAATTTCTCCATTTCTTTCACAGGAGTGTCAGCACTAGCAGTTGCATTGATACAGCCGTTTTGATTTACTAATTCACATTGCTGGAAAATATGTTAGTTTTGTACAAAGTAGGAAGTTAGAATTTCACATGCTTCAAGTATTTCAACTTTGTTAAAAAGTGTTGTGATTTCCTTAAAAGACAATAATGTAAAAAACCAAAGAGGTTTTTTTAATAAGTAAGTTTAACCCATGTTATTATTTAAAATCTTTGTGATGAAGTTCTTTCCTCTGGTGATTTTAGGCCTATGTTTAGAGAAGTAGCTCACTGTCTTGAAAAAAAGTGAAGTCAGAAGACTCTCTTGAATGGAAGCTACAAAAGGTCATAATTATAGGGTCAAAATTAGGGTGAGAAACACAGCATGTTTTCAGGGGATGTAGGAACACAATCAGTTACTTATCATCTGATTTTTCCATAGTTTGGTATTTTCCACACACATGTAGAAATTTAGAGACTTTACCTCCAAAGAATACATGTTCTGAAGGAGGCAGTCATGTAACATAGCATTAAGCAGGTGATTGAATTCTGCATGAGTCAATAAAGCAAAAATTAACAAATACTTGCAAAGAATTTTCTTTTTAAAATAGCTTTTTTAAAAGTACATTATTAGTAACCATGGATGCATCTGTTGATTCATCAGTAAAATGAACCTAACAACAGTGGTTGTTCTTCACAGATTGTGAAAGTTCTGAATTTGTATACTCCAGTTAATGAGTTTGAAGAGAGAGTCTTGGTATCGTTTATACGTACAATACAGGTATGGCTATATCTTTCCATCAAAAATTATTTGACTATTTCTAAGAAACCCTCTGATAAGCCAAAATAGCTTGTGTCTTGAAATACATTCAGGAATCTGAAGTAAACTAGGCTTTTTAGTTATCGTTTTTTTAGCTATGTTGAAAAGGTGATGTCAGCCTTAAAATTTTAAGAAATCACAATTTACTGCCTCCAGACTTGCATGAAAATGTTAGTTTCCCTGTCAGTATGTATGAGATTTTTGGAAGGTGAGAGGTTTTTGTGCTTATGCATCTTTATGTATGTAAACACACTAGTATGCCAACTTTTCAAGTGATAACGTTTATATATGCAAATCTACTTTTGTCAGACCTGTGTCTGTATGAGAAGTTCCAACTGCTTTGAAAACTGAGGCCTATGTTCATTCCAGAGTTCTTCATTTAGCCCTTCTAGTTTTATATATATTGATGAAATGTTTTGAAAACTCCAAAGAAAAGCAGCCAGTAGAGCAAAATAAAAGAAACAAAAGAAACCAGACTTTCTGGTCTGTTAGAAATCAAATTACATTACTAGCAGGATAAGGGAGATTGGGAAGGTAGAACTGCAATGAAACTGCAATTCCACTTACTGAAAAGATGCAGTTACCAGATAGTGGGCAAATTCTTCCTTTTGCAGAGAATCTAAATAATCTTCAGATTGCACTGTAAGGGGAAGATATGCAGAAACAAAATGATGAAAGGAGCTACAGTTTAATGGCACAATTGTTGCAAATGTGTCTGGTCAAGTGAGCATAGAGTGCGTGTCTGGACACAGCACAGATGAAATACTACATCTTTGCAAGATCATTATTATCAATGAAGTGGCTAAATGCTAATGTAATCACTTTCTTATCTTTGCAGATGCGCCTGCGAGACAGGAAGGACTCTCCTCAGTTGCTCATGGATGCTAAACACATCTTTCCTGTTACTTTTCCATTTAATCCATCCTCTCTGGCATTAGAAACCATTCAGATCCCAGCCAGCTTGGGTCTGGGCTTCATATCACGTGTCTGATCCCAAGGATGTACCATGAGTGTTAGATGGAGAATCAGTTGCCTGCTATCTTTACCCATTGAAACATAGCGAGCCACTGAAAACACACTTTCTGAACAAACAGTCTATATATGCCCAGATCTGTAGTAAAAGTAGCTGGAAAACTACATAACAGCACCACAGATTGAAGGCTAATAGCAAGATGTGCATTTGTGTTCAGTCATTGCATTTGTGAGGACATCACTGATTTGTACGTTTCCAGAATATGGAAATCGGGCTTGGACAAAACTTGTGTCTTCAGCTGTCTATAGACATTTTTAGATCTGTAGTAACATATTTAAATAGTGTAAATTAAACTCCATATGTAATCTTCTCATAGGCAGGGACCAACAGGGACAGTCACAGTCCTGAACATGGAAGACTTGAAAGTAAGGTATTTTGTAGTAGAACACACAGTCACTTGGGAACCTGTTACATTTAACTTGTAAAAACTGGAATGGAGAAACACAAACTGGCAATATATAAAATGATTTCTTAAACCACTTCCTTATTTATGTCAGCTTGACATAAATTCTAGTGATAAGTCTTATAGCTCACTATATGCTATAATTTAGGTGTTCATTTGTTAGTACTGTGGTTTACCAAGCATACTAAATCGCTGCTGCATATTATGTTCTTTTAAATGTATGACAGTATCATACTAGGCACTAAAAATAAGATATTTCATTTTTTCTTGTCAACCTTATTTACAGTCCGCTGCAGTCTGTTATTCCAACTGGATTTTTGCAAATGGTGTCAAATAACACCTGTAGAGGAAAATGGTAACTAAGCACAAGTAGCATACTGGAAATTACATGTTTAGTTATTTTTAAAAGTAGTTAGCTAAAAATACAGAATCTTGAAGCAAATGATCAGAAGTCAAGACTGATATTAGTATTTATTTAGATTTTGTAGTCTGTCTAAGGTTGTTCTTTGTTTGTAGACCCCAGAGATGACAGTGTGTATTTTGAGTATAATCTCTTTTGTTTTGTTGCCACTTAAGAAAAAAAGCAGTCTTTCATACTGGAATTTGAGAGGAGAAACTTTAATAGAAAATTTCTGCAGTAGTCCAAGGCTCTCATTCTTTGCAGGGTTGACTAACAAGAACGTTAATTAGGTTTTGACTATGATGCTGTCATTTGGCTATGATTCATGCTGATTTAGTGGTTGGAGATCCAGAGGGCATAATGAGAAACTGAGTTATTTTGGATATTGCACATCTTACTGAAAAAAAATTTGTCTCGCACATCTTGCATCTGCTATATAGAATTCACATTTCACAATGTGCAACATCAGAGCAGAAGCCTTGCTTAAGGTTCTGATTCTGAACTTTAAAACAGGTAGTTTGTGGTGTATGGCTCAAATATACACGTAAAAAAAAAAGCCACACACATTGCTCAATTGCATTGTGCAGTATTTTTTTTATGTATTATAATAATTAGCAACTTAGCATTAACGTTGATTTCTTTTAAAATACCGAGAAATAATCTAGAGGTACACTATTAGACTATTTGGTACTAATCTGTTTGCCTGCAAACTCACAGAAAAAAAACCCACACTGTTAAGCAGACTGAAACATTTCAGTTATGTTCTACTTGAGAGGTAGACATGCTGTTAGTGTGGTTGCTAAAATCGGTAGTAAACACAACCTCAACTTTGTCAGTATCGTTTTAAGATGCGCATGTCGTCTTATTTTCAAATGTGTATGCCCCAGATCATGTTTGATGGATCATGCCAGTCCTTCCAAGAACCTAATACTGCATTGCTTAAATGTTTTGAATGATCTTTGCTAAATGATTTAGATTGTCTTCCTGTGCATGGTATACCAAACACTGTTTTCAAATGTTACTTGATTTCTGAAACTACAGCTACTGTTAAGTGGCTCCAAATAAGGTATAATGTAGTTTTCAGACTGTCAGGGGTACTGTACTTGCGAGAATGTAATGGGAAAGCCTTCACATCCAGTAACGGGGTTAGAAAAGAAAATACATGAGAACATGCTGACCTACAATTTTTTTCTCCTATTGAAAAACAATTGGCATTACAGTATGTTCATACTGTAGATCAGGAAATGTATCCACTACTTAAGCATTAGTGTATTAAAATGTATGCCTAATTGTATTTTGTTTATTTTTTAAGTTTGTTTACCTGTAAAAAGCCTTATTGTATCTTGTTTCCTTAAAAAAAGTAGTGTTTAGTAATTTATAGGTATGATCCTTAAACTCAGTGGTTTGACTGGTATTACTTTTATATCACATTAAAAGTATATGCTGCTTGACATGTTTTAAAGGAAAATATTTTTAAGTTGGAATAGATGTGTAATTGGTAATTCATCTAACATTTTACATGGCAGTATTTTACATGCACTTTTCAGAAGTAAAATTTTAGTGTCAGTGTATAATATATCTTTCACCTTAGAGCTAATATCTCTTTAACCATGAAATATAATGCAGAATTATTTTAACAACTTTTTTTTTTTCCTTTGAATCATTGTTATGCTCTTTCAATGTGGACATATCTTTTATATTTTAATTTATTATCTATTGCTATGATAGATTTTCTCAGATGCTGGAAAAATACTTGTCAGTGACCCCTTAGAATTATATACAGTTGTTCTAGAGATTTTGCACAATAATTACCTCATTCAGTTTGGTGTATTTTTATTCCAGTGATCATTTTATTCTGATGTCTGCTATCCAAATTTTGAAAAATTGTTTCTCAGACTTTAATCTGGGATGGAACGTGAAAGTGCTTAAGTCCGTTAAATGCGATTAATCTATTCTATCTATCACAGGAAAAAAATAGGATCAACTTCAATATTGAAAAGTGGATTGATAGCCAATAACATTTGTTCCCGACTTGGAAACACCAGCATTTGCAATTTGAAGGTCTGTGTAATTTGTGATTTAAACTGCACACATTTCAAATACCTTACAAAAACTATGAGTAAACATGTTTTTTTAAGATGCTGATACTTCATGTGATAAATAAAAGCCTTTAAATGTAGGTTTTCACTCGATGCCACTACAGTACATAGATGAAAACCAAAACATTGTCAGAATGACCTGAGCTCTGATCTGTTGTAGTGTCTGATGTTGTACTTAGTAAATGTATGCATCATAAAACTGTAGCCTACTAGCTATCACTGGAAAATGTCCAAATAAAAATACAACTGTAAGATTTGCTTTGGATTCTTTTGTTTGCTTGCTTGGTTGGTTGATTGTTCGTAAGCTGCGTGCTGGCAGAGTCCCCAGGCGATCAGACGGGTTCCCTCTACCTTCATGGCAGACTTAGTGTTGACTGCCAAGGGAGTGGGTTAAAATCTGAGGATTGTATAAGTACACACCCAGGTGTGCCGTAAATTACTGTGCATATTTGAGAATATTTTGTTCGACATAACCTATTTCTGTTAAGATATTTTGTTACTAAACTATTACTGAAGTAAGAATGAAGACTTGCAATTTGCTGCAATGCTGCGTGGTGCCGGGCAGGCAGGGAGGGCCGGTGGCCCCCGCACCTCTATCCACCTGCCCAAACCTGGAACTATGGTTATTCACGGTTTTTTCTCATAAAGGATATTTAACTATAACACCTGTTAGTGCCCTACGCTTAGTAAATGCATTCTGAGTTGTTTATTTTTCTAAGTTTGTTATAGAAACTCCTTCATGGTGTCCTTTAGGAAGGTGATTCATGTTTCTGTCGTGTTTCCCTGCTCAGTCAGGAATGGCTCCCCTCGTGATCCCTCTGGCAACGAGAGTGGCCATTATTCCTAGTCCCTAAGGTTGTATCCGAGATCTCCGCTTTGCCAGCATCATTTTAAGGCCTGTAGCTGTATGCGCCCATGGGGATTACGACTCCTCTCCACTCTCTTCCACCCCTCAGCAGCGAGCCCGCAGAAGCAGCCCCGCACAGGCAGGAATGCCTTCACCAGCTGCTGCGAGTCACTGGGGCGAGCAAAGCGCCGCAGCTGCGCCTACGGCGGGGAGCCGCCTTCCTCCTCCGCGGGGCACGGCCGTGCCCGGGCGGGACGGGCTGCGGCTTCCTCAGGCCGCGGGGGCGGGCCCGGACCGCGGCGCCGCGGCCACCTGTCCCCTGCGGAACCGGCCGCACCACGTCTCTCTCTCGGAGCGCGGGCGGGCCGGAGCGGCGGCGGCTCTGCCCCCATGGCGCTGGCCGAGCTCTACACCCAGGTGAGCGGGGCGGGGAGCGGCCCTGGGGGGCACCGGAGCGCCGTGGCAGCGGTGGTGCCGGAGGGCACGCGGCGGCACCTTCTCCCGCCGCCGCCCCGCGCGGGGAAGGAGGAGGAAGGGGCTGACCAGGCCGGGCGAGGAACGCCGAACTCGCCGGAGCGTGCTTGTGCCTTTTGTGCCTTTTGTGCTTTCTGGGATGGCGGCGCGTTACAACGTTCAGCCGCTGGTGTTACCGACGGGTTCGCGGCTCCGGACCGGCCGGCGAGGCCGCGTGCCCCGCGTGCGGGGAGCCGTGCGCCCCCGGAGCGGCTGCGCAGTCCCAGGGCAGCGTGGGAAAATAACTTCTTTTGGAGAGAAGTACTTTCTTTTTGAGACTTTCGTTCTGATGGGCTAGCCAGCGATTAGACAATTTCAAAGTTTAAAACGCTTCCCAGGCCACTTCATCTTGGAGTACTCGCTCCTTTTGTTATGCAAATATTCGATGTTTGGCAGAACTTGACAATAAAACATTCTTCTTCCTTCATGCGGCTGCTGTATTTTTTGCAAATTTTTCCCACCTTTCCTGTAGTCACGAGAGTGTTGTGACCTATAACTTGTTTGCTTAGCTTTAAACAACAAAAATAACATGCATATGTTACTAATTTATACGCCTGTGTCTCTTCTGTTGTAAAAGCAGCTGCCATAATAAACTCCTGTTTAGCCTTTAGCCTTATGCTGCACTGGTATTTATTCACCTGTTGTGTTGGTGCCATGCTCTGAGCAGTGTGAAGAACAAACGGAGTTTTTAGCATTTTCTAATGCTAGGCAGGGGAAGGGAAGGAAGGAGTGTGGGTGTAACTTGATATGAAAATGAGCAAACTCCCTTCTGTTTACTTGTAAGGCAGGGTTTGGAGAAAGTGAACTTTGGTAGACAGGGTGCGTTTGCCAATGGAGGCTCCTGAAACTTTTCTGAAGAATCAGTATTTTGATCACGTGCTTTTTCCTCTCTTTCTTGTCTGTGACCTACTGCGGTTCACTTTCTTATGTGGGAACACCCTGTGTGCCCCTGAGGCTATTTGGTGGTGATACTATTGACTTGCATAGAATAACAGCAAATAAAGAATTAAATTTAACACCTGTGAATTGGTAAGTATTTTTTATAGGCCAGAAAATCAGGATTGTGTAGGAATGACACAAAAGTCGATTTATACTTAGATACACATGGAGAGAGCAAAGTTAAAACTTATTTTGTTTAGCTGTGTCTTTAATTCACCTGTTGAATAGGTATTTGTGAAGCTGGGTTTTCCTCCCTTTGATCAAATAAATGAAAACATTGTTATCATAGTGGTTTGGGGTTCTTTAGAAAAGGTCATTGTGGTTTTGGATATTGCATGAAAAAAATGACATCATGCTGAAGGCATCAGCAAAGAGGGATCATGAAAGCGGCTGAGGTTATGATTAGTGTTCCTCATCTGACATATGTGCCAGCTTGGCATATGGTTCACCAGAAAGATCAATCTCCATCCTTAGAAACACTGAAAACTCAACTGGAGAGGTCACTGAGCAACCCAAGCTAACTTGCAGGACATTCCTGCAAAAGTCCCTCTTACCCCAAATCATCTGGTGTTGAACCTCAGGGGTTAGAGTTGAGAAAGGTACAGTGCAGTTTGTAGGGACATCTGTAGGCAACCATTGTGTGTTGAGTGGGCTTCCTGGGGCGGAGACTCTCATGTTCTGAGGATCTATTGGAGCTTCCAGGGCTTCCTCCAAATTAGAGAGGAAAAAAAAATCATTTGTGCCAAAAACAACAGTTGCAACACCAAAATGAGAAGATATATAAGTCTCCAAGGTATTTGTGGGTATGCTAACACTTCATGAAATCCTTGACTAATATTCATTTTTCAAGTGAACAGCTGCAACAGTTCTCAGAGGTTTATTTAAACACAGTTGTTTTAAACTGACTGTGAATATAGCTAGGCTAGGGGGATTGTGTGAAGGGTTCTGGTTATCAAAACAGAAACGCTGAAAGAAGATGATATGGGATGGTTGCTTGTGCAAGTAGGGAGCACTGAATGGTTCTGCCCTCTCTAGTGTTGCTTTATCACAAATTAGAGGAGAGATGGCCCATAAGAAACGCAGTACTAGCATGTACTGGTGATTTTCAGGCGTTTTTTCTGACATGGCTATCCTTCCTCCTGTCCTCTCATTGCATCCAAATACAGTTTTCAATGTTACCTTCATTGCCATCTGAGATATACGTTATACGGTATAAAAAATATTTTGCACCAAGGTTTAAGGAAAATGGTGACGTGTCAGAAGTGATCTCAACCTGCAAATCCCTGAACAGAAGTGATTTCAGTGTTACTAAAACCAGTGTCTATTAATGCGTAGTTGATGCATTTGGGGAGGTTTCTAGGGATGGTGCCACTTCGTTAAAGCCTGGCAGGACAAGAAGGACGCACTCCACATCAGTGAAGAAATTCCTGACATAGTTGAGGTTGCCAGCTGTGTGTTATGTCCTTCTAAGGAATGCTGTTTCCTATAGTTTCTAGGGCAGAACATTTAAAGATGTTGCTGATGCTTCAACGTTTTATCTTCAGCATAGGAGAACTAGATGGTTTCAAGAGTGTAATTTACATGCAAACATTCATGCTTCAGAAGGCTAGAGGTAGTTCTATTGTCTCGATTCTTCAAATACCTAAAAAAAATTACAATTCACCTGCTTCCATTGGAAGTACGCGGTTTTAGGAAGGATATTTTCTTCCTGAGACAGAGCTGAAGTGCCTTACTGGGCCTGAGCCCCGCTAAGCCAGCTGATTGCTTGTAAAGAAAGAAACCTGGCAGTAGTCTTTGAAGTTCACCCTAGAACAGAGGGAGGTGGTGTTTGGAGGTTGCACTTCAGTCCCATTAAAAGAAAGGTAACTGTGCTGAGTGTTTCTTGTGTGTGCATCTGTGCCTCCGGCAAAATGCTTTCTAAGTTCAGTGTCCTATATTCGAGTTCAGGGAAGTGATTGTCTACTGGTAAACGAGATGCTTTCTCTGATACTTGCTCGTTTGAAATCTCCTAGAAATCAGGGCTCTGCCTGAAGTGTATTTTATTCTCTTTGTTCGGTGTTAGAGGGTTTGAAGAGCCTGGCAGCAGTCTGGCCCTTTCTCACCTTCCTGCACACTGTGTTGTTCTGCAGACTTTACACTTAACAGGAGCAGAACAAGCATGTTTGAGGTTGATGAGTCTGCGCTCATTTTTTATGTCCATGAAGAATAATTAAAGCACAAAAATACAGCCCACTGAAAGGGCAGAGCTAAGAATAATATCCAGAAGTCCTGGCATCCAGTTCAGCTGTTGGGTTGCAATTGGCTTTTGAAAACTATCTTTTTGTGCTTGTGTGATATTATGATAATAGCTAAGCTAACTGTTACCTTGGTTTTCTGTTGTAGTACAATAGAGTTTGGATCCCTGATAATGAAGAAGTTTGGCAGTCTGCAGAAATCACAAAAAACTACAAAGCTGGCGACCGTTTTCTCCATGTGCAATTAGAAGATGGAACTGTAAGGAAAAAAGCCCTAATTATTGTGGGGTTTGCTGAGATATGTTTATGTAGAAACATAGGGCTCACCATTACATGACTGAAATGACTTGTTCATATTTTCTTTTATGCTAACCCTGCAGTGACTGGAATTTTATCATATTGAAATTTGTACAGTGAACAGCTGTTACCTAAAAATACGAAGAGTGCAATTCTCCTGTCTGTATAACATTAGTATAGAACACATACCTCGAAGATTACTTGATTTCTGAAGCAAGGACTGAAAGTCAGCTTAAGTTGAAGTAAATCAGAAGTGCAAGGCAGGTGTAGTTCTCTCTCACAAAGCCAGATGTTGCCTTTTTTTCCCTAAAGTTGTTGCGTTATGTAAGATCTGTTAATTTTAGTATCTGAGTTTTTTACAGATTTAATATTTTGAAAACAATGTTTCTGTATTTCTGCATTCCTGTTCTGTAAAGACAAGAAAAACGTGTAGGATTAAATGGATTTGTTGAAAGAAACAGGAGCGAGTTTTAAACTTTGTGTGAAGAAAACTGAAGGGTTGTAAGTAAGGATAATTTTAGAGCTGACTTAAGTTCTGACCGGGTGTTTACTTTCCTTCGGTTGCAGCTGGTCTGCTGTTTTCACCTGTAGTTGAAATATGCGTGTGTTTAGAGCGCTAAATGTATTTCCCATTTTACAGCTTACAATACAAAATACTGTAAATAAAAGAGAACGTAGCTTTATTCTTAATAAACAACAAAGAGCTCCATCGTACTTTCATGATTTCCAAGTCCCCTGAGCTCGGTGGAATGTGTGGAATTGATGAAATACAAGATCAGACAGGGCTCCGTCAACCTTGTGACTTCGTGTAAAGGTAGATCAATGTGTGGTTATGCAAACATAATGCATTTTATGATATTTCAGGTAATTTCTGTTGACAGGAACTGAATTACCCTGTTGATCCAGCTGCTTTGCCACCCCTGCGAAATCCTGACATACTTGTCGGTGAAAATGATCTCACTGCGCTTAGTTACCTCCATGAGCCAGCTGTTCTACACAACCTCAAAGTTCGTTTTGTGGAGTCCAAGCTTATCTACACCTATAGTGGTAAGCAAAATAAAATGCAGGGTTTAAAAGAAATTTAAAGAAAAATATAAATCTTGGCTTAGTTTGCAATATGATGTGAGTAATGTTTTCCTCAGGTGTGTTTTAACTCGTTCAAGTTAACTCAGACAAAAATGAGTTAACTCGTTTATTGATCAGGATCTCCTACCTAGTTTGGAAAATATTGGTACTTCGAATCAATTTAACTGTTGTTGCTAAAAACAGGCACTTCATTGAACTAACCTGTATTTTGTTTTTGTTTTGTATGTTTCGTTGTAGGAATAATTTTGGTTGCAATAAACCCCTATAAACAGTTGCCAATATATGGAGATGCTATTATCCACGCATATAGTGGGCAAAACATGGGGGACATGGATCCACATATATTTGCTGTGGCAGAAGAAGCATACAAGCAAATGGCAAGGTTCAGTATGGTTCTTGATGTCCATGAATAACACTGGCAGTCTAGTGGCAGTCAGTGTTAATTGTAAATTTACCTGTGTATGTGCCATTGGCTATTAAGAACACCTTTAACGGTTAACTTAATTAGAGGAAGAGTAATTCCTTAACCAGCTGAGGAATTTCTAGAACTTGTAGATATTTTCATTCTTGATGGGGGGCGGGCAAATCACTGTCTTAGCTGGGTGAATAGCAATGTGAATAGCATCAGTTTAAAGGTTACAACTGAAGAGAAGTAAGAGAAGAACAGATGAAAGATGGAACTGATATGAGAGCTGACCACAGCTGTGTTTTCTTGCATTTGTTTCATATATATAATTCTTACATTTTATGGTGGTTTAACCCCAGCTGACACCATGCAGCTGCTCGTTCACTGCCCCCACACCCCCAGCGGGATGGGAGGAAGAGAATTGGAAGGGTAAAAGTGAGAATCATGGGTTGAGATAAGAGCAGCCTAATAATTGAAATAAAACAGTAATAATAATAATGATAATTATTTTTTAAAATTAATGAAAACAAAAATAACAAAGAGAAGTAAATCCCAAGAAAGGTAAGTGATGCGAATGAAAGCGATTGCTCACCACCAACTGACTGATGCCCAGCCAGTCCCCTAGCAGCACCCCCACCACCAGCCTTCCCCCTAGTTTTATTGCTGAGCATGATGTCATGTAGTATGGAATATCCCTTTGGTCAGTTGGAGTCAGCTGTCCTGGCTGTGTCTCCTCCCAACATTTTGTGCACCCCCAGCCTACTCGCTGGCAGGGCAGTATGAGGAGCAGAAGAGCCTTCGCTCTGTGTAAGCATGGCTCAGCTGTAACGAAAACATCCTGGTGTTATCCACACTGTTTCCAGCACAGATCCAAAACACAGCCCCATCCTAGCTACTGGGAAGAAAATTAACTCTGCCCCAGCCAAAACCAGCACACATTTATGCACACGTTTTAGACATGTCTGATTTCAACTGTCTGATTATTTGGTTTTAGAAATAACAAAAATCAGTCTATTATAGTCAGTGGAGAATCAGGAGCTGGAAAGACTGTATCTGCAAGATACACTATGAGATACTTTGCCACTGTGAGTAAGTCAAGCAGCAATGCACATATGGAGGATAAAGTATTGGCATCCAATCCAATAACTGAGGTGAGTTTCAGAGAGTACCTCTCAAGTCTATACTCACTGAGGAAAGAATTCTGAGAGCTGCTGAGAATCTTTGAAATCTTTAGGCATGTTTTAGCTGTCCGAGTTAGGTATCTAAATTAGAAGTTTAACCTCTGAATGTTACTGTTGGAAAGAGGTAGTCAGCTTCAGGAACACCCAGGGTCTGCCTGATTCACCAGTGGCCCTTTGGAGGCACCAGTTTGTCTCCAGAGTTTTATTTGACCACATCATGTTAATTAGATGATGAGAAAACAATACCGAACAAGTTTTTTGTTTTTACTAATTGCAATAGAAACTGGCAAAAGTTCCTTATGGTGGGAAAACATACTTTCTCTATATCTCAGTTGATGTAGTGTTACACTATTTGACTTGAGGCTTATCTTTAAATTTGGGCCTCAAAATTTAAATCTCACAGCTCAACGCTAGATTGATTCTTGAGCACCTTTGATTTTTAGGAACTTGTAGTTGAGTTGTGTTTTGACAAAGTTAGGAAAGATGCAAGTAAAAAAAATGATAAAAGCTTGTAATTTTTGTAGGCTGTCGGCAATGCAAAAACCACACGGAATGATAATAGCAGTCGATTTGGAAAATACACTGAAATCAGTTTTGATCAGAGTTACCAAATCATTGGAGCTAACATGAGAACATACCTGCTTGAGAAATCCAGAGTTGTTTTTCAGGTGGGTAAAATAAAGTTAAAAACAGTCAATGTCATTATAGCTACTAATGTACTATCCCTTGCTAGTTTCGTTTAGAAAACATTATGTGTAGTTCTGAATAGCATTTGATTTATTTTTTAATAGGAGCTAATCTGTTTATAATAAGAAACTAATTTATTCCGTGTTCTTTGTGTTGAATGGAGGATGTGTCTCAGGTACAGTTCCCTGAGATAAGCGCAAGAAGTATGTGAGAAATCTGTGAGAAATTGTTCACAATAATAACACATGCCAATTGCATCTGGAAAGAAACGGCGTATATGGGGCAGAAGAAGTCTCATTAAAAAGTGGCTGAAAATTTGTGAGGCCAGGGCTTATTGTATGTGTGAGAGCATAATTGTGATCATCTGCTAAAGAAAGTATATAATTTTATAAAACGTTTTTTATGAAATTTTCCTTTTTAGTAGTATTGTAACTTTTTAGGTACTATGAAAAATACTTCTGTGCATCTTCTGCCTGAAGGATGGTTTGGAAATAGAGAGTTTTCTGAGTTACCACAGGGCAGTGTTAGAGCTGGCATTCCTACACAGTTGTTCTTTACAGTATTTGTCAGTTAATAGTAGATGGTTATTCAGGCTGAAGAAATTGTTAGAGTAAGAGCCTTGGGGAAAGAACTCAGCATATCGGTAATCGAAATAAAGTATACTTGAATTTGACACTTTCAAAGCTCTTGTCGAAGTCTAAGATGTGCCATTTTAACATCGGGTAATTTCTTTGCCCAACTATGTTGCAGCAGAATTTAGCCTTCAAGTATCATTATGTCTTTACAGTAGTTTTGAATATTGAATGTTTTTCTGTTTGTTGTTTTGCTTGGTTGTTTTGTTGTGGTGTTTTTTTTTTCTTTCTATAATGGTATTCTTTGCTTTAATTTACAGTCAGAGAATGAGAGAAACTACCATATATTTTATCAGTTGTGTGCATCTGCTATGCAACCTGAATTTAAGCATCTTAAATTGGGTAGGTCTCAAGAAAATAACCTACTCTTCATTTTTGCAGTGCAGTATTTTAAAGATTGGATTTTCAAATGCTAGGATATTAAGTGCTTTATGGCATAAATCTCATAGACTTACAATGGGACTTGCCTTTTTAAGTCACTTGGCTATTAATCCTGCTTGTATTGAACTTAGTATCAAATCCCTAGTAACTTGAACAGTGCATGATCAAGTACCTACGTGTCTTTGAAAATCCTATTCAAATACTCTCTGTAGTGACAGACGCCGTAATGACAGTTTAAGGGCTTGATTCATTTGTCTTCAGAGAAGATTTAATGCTACCTGGGAGAAGCAGACCTTAGCTATATGTTTACCAAGTCTTCATTCCTGTTTGTTTACTAGATCAAATATTAAGATTGCTAGGAATTATGAATACTAATTTGTGTCAGCTTAGCTGAGTTAGGCGAGTTGGTTTCTCTCAGTAAAGGAGGACCTCCAGCTCGTTGCTGAAGAGCTGTTGCCTGACAGCGTCTTCGATTTTCTGGTGTTGTTTTCTGGTCTGTCTTTAAAATATGGCTATCCCCAGTTCCGAATTTTCCAGCATTACAAGTTTCGATTTTTATTTATAGGAAGTGCAGAAGAATTTAACTACACAAGAATGGGTGACAGCACAGTAATAGAAGGAGTCGATGACAGAGCAAATATGGTGGAGACTCAGAAGACATTTGCCTTACTGGGTGAATTCTTGAGAATACTTTTTCAATAAGTTTAAAAATTGGTGGTTTTTTTTCTGAAGTGGGCAAAGGCAGATTGTTTCTGAAATGTCCAAAACTTTAGTAGTAATTACCAAAATTCTTTCATGGCTTATCCATTGCGTTGTTGATCTGTTTTAAAAGCGCTAGGCAAGAGCAAATGGCTGTTGGCAATTGACGTTCAGTGTCGATGGTCAAAATCACTAAGGGCTGGAGTCTTCTTGGCCCTTAAGCTAACATGCTGTGACAGAGGTGGAATTGGAAGCTTCTTTACCCCTATATGGCCTATGTGAAAGCCAAATCAGACTTGAGCTGGCACTTGGGGAGATACAGGAATTTATACCTAATCTCTCATTGGATCAGACAGGCAGAAAGTAAGCAGAACCAAGGCTTTGCATAGTAGTCTGCAGAGCTGCTATACAATTCTTGGCTGTGCAACAAAGCAAGTAGTCCAGCATTGTGCTATTTTAATTAATTGTACTATTTCTGGGTGTTTAAAATAATCAAGAATTGTTTTTTTTAGGTCTGAAGGTGGATTTTCAGATGGATGTTTTTAAAATGCTGGCAGCAATCCTGCACTTAGGCAACGTGGAAATAACACCTGTTGGAGATGAAAGATCATTCATCAGTGTAAGGAAGTAGCTCATTCACATACCAACGATTTCTTTCATATTCTATGCCAAAAGTCCTTTAGCGATAATTTTTCTCATATCTGGGGCTCAGAGCAGCATTAAATCTGGTATACTACACTTGAGAGATTTCTTGATCTTCATCTATATAGAATCACAGCAAGTGTTTATTTGAATCCTGCTTTGTGCCCAAGCTCAGAAGTCTGAACAAAGGCAAAACGTGGCTCAGAGAATCCCATGTCTAATTGTCCCACAGCTGTTGGAAAAGCCATGTGGGACTATCTGCAGGATACAGGAAACAGAGCATTATCAAAGCTGCTCAGAACATGTCCCAGCAGATTATGCAAGTCTGAAAAGCAAAAATACCTAAACGTAGGCTAAAGTAACTTCTTCCTTCAGTGGCTTAATCCAAAGCATCTCACCCAGTCTAACTTTTTCTCTCCCATGTCAGGAGCTCTACCTCTATCCAATATTACTTGCTTTAGCTCTTTTTGATATTTTGCCAGATGAAGAAGTGAACAGAGCCCCTTGTCTATCTAAAAATAAGTCATAGTTTGATGTCAGTGGTGCCAGGATTTCACTGTCTAGACAACAGTTAAAGTATTAAATGTAATCTAACAATGTTTATTTGTCTTCTCTAAAGCTGGAAGATAAACATCTCAATATATTGTGTGAACTTCTGGATTTAAACTGTGATAAAATGGCACAATGGTTGTGCCACCGGAAGATTATCACTACCTCAGAGACTGTAATAAAGCCGATGACAAGAGCTCAGGCTGTTAATGCAAGGGATGCTCTGGCAAAGAAGATCTATTCTCATTTATTTGACTTTATTGTGGAAAGAATTAATCGAGCTTTGCAGTTCCCTGGCAAGCAACATACTTTTATTGGTGTTTTGGACATTTACGGGTAAGAATGTCTCTGGAAACAAATTTACTTTAAATTAGGCCTCCTCTTAGGAGTGCGTAAGAAGCACTTTTCAATTTGTGCTGCTAATGAATTTGGAAGGCTTTGTTTTACTAAAAGGTCATAGTCATGTAAGTTCTTTAGCATCCAGAGTAGTGGAAATGTTTGGCAACTATAAATACTAATATTTTTTGTGAATGAAGTTTAAATTTAACTTTTATAAGATACTTTTAGATTTAACTCTGGATTAGCTCTGTTATATCTAGTAACATTAACTTCTAGGGAAGTTTTGAAATGTACTAGCATCTTCATTAGTCTTTTGGCTATTTAATTTTCTTAGAAATGTTAGGGATAGCTCCCAAGTCTTACAAGGGTACTGCCATTTGTATTTAAATGTCCAGGGATTTTTTTTTTCCTCCAGTACTGTTGCATCACCGTATTTTTTTTCCTATCCAATGTGTGTTTCAGCTTTGAAACGTTTGATGTGAACAGTTTTGAACAATTCTGCATCAATTATGCTAATGAAAAACTGCAGCAGCAATTTAACCTGGTATGTTTTTTTATTTGTTGCTTTATTTGATTTTGCTTCAGTTTTGAAATTATCTATGATGGATATTAGCAAATGCTTTTCATATTTGAGTGATGGATATTTCTGGATAATGGCTATCAAGTAATAGGTAAAAATATTTTTTTATATATACATACATACATATATATATAAATGAAAGTTTCTGAGTTTATTTTCTTACAAGATAGACATATACTATACTACAAAATATATAAATATTTTGTTTTTATCTTATATGTACAAACACACACTTGCACACATTGTATATATTGGCTTCCTTAATTGTAACCTTACATTTTCGTAATTTTCACATATCTAGCATGTCTTTAAACTTGAACAAGAAGAATATATGAAGGAAGATATCCCATGGACTTTAATAGACTTCTATGAAAACCAGCCTGTCATTGACCTTATTGAAGCTAAAATGGGAATTTTAGAACTTCTGGATGAAGAGTGCTTGGTAATTCAAAAATTTTTGTATTTGTGAGCTCATAAAAATGCTTGTGGGTTAATCCATATTTCATTCCTTTTAAATGGGAAGTAGATAATTTTTCTCATAAAAGGAACATGAATATTTTCCCTCTCTTTGGTAATTTTAATTGTAAGCCACTTAAGTCTATTTTTATCTTATAAAATTAAGAATCTAGAACTTGATTCTTACCTAGAATCTAACCCAGCAACTTAGATTTCTTCACCGTGAGGGTAGTGCAGTACTAGGGCAGGTTATGAGAGGTGCAATGGGATCCCCATCCTTGGATACTTCCCAGATTTGAGTTCAAATGGAAGCCCAATGTAGTGTTGGTGATAGTCTTGCTTTGAGCAGGTATTCAGACTACCGGGTCTGCAGCAGTCTCTTCCACTAATATTTCTACAGTTCTGTTATTCTATGAATCACTAATTTTGGTACAAAAAAACCAGTCGTCTTTTCCTCCTTTGCAAGTTCGTGTTGAATGCACAAAATGTGCATATTTGCTTTTTTTTTGTTTAGTCTTACTATTCTTTTCTCTGTGCTTCTCTCCTGACTGTAGCAATTCTTTTGAAATGAATCTACTTTTTTTTTCTTCCACATGTATGTAGTTCTCTTAGGCCTCCGAACCTGTTGAAGGTAGGTGAGTGAAGAACAGGGCAGGGAAAGGTGAGCACTCTTAAAATGATCTCTAAAATATATGATATTGGCTAGTCATACTTCTTAGAATCCAAATCATGGAGTAATATGGGAGAAATTAGGGGAATATTCCCTAACTCATTAGCCTATCTGTTATTCTGCTCAGTAGCATTCGTAGGGGTCAGATTGCAGGTAGTGCATCCTCTCAGGACCGAATGATTTATGACTCATCAGAGAATTAACTCTAATTAACATTAATGTGACCTTTTTTCTTAAAATTCTGTGCTAGAGGGAGCCACTGGCTATTCTGACAAGACAAAAGCTGGTTGTTATCAGGCCTTGTAGCTCACCGAAGATGCATTACTCCGGCAGGATTTATTGATAGTAAGCAGTTTTGCTGTTTTTAACAGTCCAGCAGAGTTTTGTTAAAGAGATTGCCCTTCTCATTTTTACAGTTACCTCATGGAACAGATGAAAACTGGCTTCAAAAGCTATATAATAATTTTGCCAATAAGAACGCACTCTTTGAAAAGCCGAGGATGTCAAACACATCTTTCATCATTCAACACTTTGCTGATAAGGTAGAGTGTAAACAACCCAGTATTATTTCACTTTGCTTCTAGCTGTAGCTCGTTTAGAAAAGAACCAAGCTTACACAATAGAGGAAATACTAACCATGCTGCTTTGGAACTTCTGTAAAATCTATCTTCAATACATAGTACTATTTATTTATTGATAATACTGCCTGTAACGTGCCATTTAAACGTAAGAAGTGCTTCAGATAATGACTCTGAGAATATAAAAAGAAATCATCAAGATAAAGAGGCAGAAAAAGAGTGCACTGTATTAAGATTGTGGTCTGTACACATTTTAGTCTCGGTTATTTACATTTCAAATGTATTCCTTTTTTGGTATTTTCATTTGAAATCATAGAATAATGAAGAGAGGAGGAAAGAAATTCCTAAGGAAGGCAGAAGGAAATTGCAGTTGATAGTGGATTCTGACAATTTATCCTGCTTCTAAGTTTGCAGTATGCGTGTAGGTATGCTTGCTGTAACGAAACTGGCAAAAGCAGTGTTTCAGCCATTGTGTTTAAGACTAATAAAGATCTGTTGGCCACCACAGCTTAGAGAGTAAAACTTACTGTTTTACTAACTGTTCATGTGTTGCTGAGAAGTTAATGATTTCACCCGTTTGCACAGGTCGAATATAAATGTGAAGGATTTCTGGAAAAAAACAGAGATACAGTACATGAAGTATTGATTGAAATCTTGAAAGAGAGCAAGGTTTGTGAACAATCAGTAATAATTATTTTTCTGAATACTTGATTTTACTGGAATTCATTCCTATCTGATTTTAAAAGATATGTTGTGATAAAAAAAAAATTTAATAGATTGAATCAATTAGTTTAGTCTTAATTTTTATTAATATTCTACAAGTCTGTATTTTTAACATCAAAATAACATACAAGATGGAAATACACAGTATTCAGCATTTTCATATATGTGCATTTACTTTGCTAGTTATGTCAGTATTTTTTGTTTTCTTAATATCCCCCTTGAGTAGCACTTTGAAATCCTTGAAACTGAACAATTCACTTAATTTTTATTTTTTTTTCTATCGTCATTACATGTAGCTTTGATAGGTGGCTTGTCATTAACAGCTGCCTTTGTTTATTCTTCAAAAGAGATTAAGAGAATGCCAGGGCAGGGAAAAGATCAAATGTCTTATAAGTGCCTGCTACTTCCCATCTGCTTGAAGACCCTGTCCCTTACAGGTCTACAGCTTTGAGACTGCGGCATTACTCTTAAGAAGCTTAATCTGATCAAAACACATTTGTGATTTAAATTAAATATTGTGAAAATACGACCTTAAGTGGTCTTATTTTTAACTCTGTTCTGTATTTATGTCCATGTTTGCTCATATTGAAGTAGCTTTTGCAGGCCTACTTAACAGCTGAGGTTTGTCTGTGAAATGGGGAAGTGCGTCACAATAGACACAGAATTATTGCAACTGTTTCTTCAGTTATTGGTTGGTTGGTTGTGGCTTATGGATCCAGTTCCAAGTCCTGCAATATCTGGCCTAAGCATTAAGATGGATGGGTTTTGCATTTTATGTTACAGTAGGTGTAATTTTTATTTAAATGCTATTATAGTTCCACAGTGTTTAACTGTGATTCTTTCACCACGCTTTTAGTTTCATCTGTGTGCAAATTTTTTTCAAGACAATCCAGTGTCCATTTCACCTTTCAGTTCAACTATAAACGTCAAATCTGCAAGACCTGTTCTCAAGTCACCTAACAAACAACTCCGGATGACTGTTGGCAGTAAGGTACTACAGAAACGTGCTCTTCTGCCATGCTTGTACTTTCAGAGAAGTGTGCTGGGCAGTCTGAGCCTATGGTGCTGTATTCTGTTCTGTCCGCAGTGGACTGTCTAGTTTTCAGTACAGCAAGAGCCAGCCGCAGTGCGGTGCTCCAGGTCTGGGTATAAGTAGGTGTGTTTAATTTATATATAGGAGACTGTTAGGTACAGCAGGACCAATAAATTTCCTGGGCTTAAGAACTAAACCCTAAGAAAATCTCCCAGTGTCCAGCCAAAACCTAACAATTAAGATTTGAGTTTTTCTTTAGCTGTAAATGTTTCTTTAGCAAAACTGTTATGTTTGTTATTTTCTAGTTCCGGAGTTCTTTGTCATTACTTATGGTGACGCTCAATGCAACCACCCCTCATTATGTACGATGCATAAAGCCAAATGATGAGAAGTTGCCTTTTGAGTAAGTATGTTAGTGGTGTGAGCTATTATATTACCTTAAAAATTAAAAGAGCATTTTTCTGTTTCACAGTAGCTACATGTCAGCAAGTTAAATTCTTCTTGTTCAACGACTTCCCATACAGAACATATTTTTCCTTTGAAGACAGCTGAAGTAAAAAACATATTGTCATCTTACAAAACCAGAATCATTCAGTAATAGTTATTGATACCTTAAAAGTTCTTTACTGTCCTGGTTTCAACTGGAACAGAGTTAGTTTTTCTTTTTAGCAGCTAGAAGAGCTGTATTTTGTATTTAGCATGGGATTTGTTATGAGAAGAAGGGCCCACAACTCCTTTTATGATTTGAATTTAGATTTAGGATTGAGGGCCAAATTGGATCCACTTCCAAGTCCTGCAATACCTGGCCCAAGCATTAAGATGGATGGGTTTTGCATTTTATGTTGCAGTAGGTGTAATTTTTATTTAAATGCTATTATCAGCAGTGTTGAGCATGGCCTTGGCTTTTCCCCACAATTTTATATCATTTTAATGTTATAATACAATCATATATGCCAGATAGTTTGCGTAATTCCTATGTCTAGTTTGATAACCACTAACTGTAAACAGGAGTTAACCTTGATGCAGCTATTGACCTGGTTTGTGGGCACACATGTGGAATCTAGTTTGTGTTATACAGCTTTTAGCTGGAAGGTAGTGTAATGACAAGTGAAATAAAAGCTTTTGTCATATCTAAGTAAGAGGGAAGAGGCAACCTTTGATTGTAAATTAATTTTTTAAAATGCATTAGCTCATTTTCTTG
Source organism: Tauraco erythrolophus (assembly GCF_009769465.1). Taxonomy (NCBI): domain Eukaryota; kingdom Metazoa; phylum Chordata; class Aves; order Musophagiformes; family Musophagidae; genus Tauraco; species Tauraco erythrolophus. Next base: position 13,806,187 of record NC_141478.1, on the reverse strand, counting down.
AAGTCAGACAAAATCTGTGCATGCAAAACATGTTACAAATGGCACTGTTTCACTGTCACTGCAGTGAGTCCTCATTATTCTGTATAATAGCAATGAGGGGGGAAGTAGCTTGGATAATACAAAAACATGTCTGAATTAGACTAGAAGAGCTTACCGTAAGTTTGTGAAGGAACAACATAGTCATCTGTCAGCCACAGGGATCTCTTGGCTAGTACTGGATTGACTGTGGCATAGTGCTCTGTGGGCATATCAGCTGTGGTCCAGAACTGAAAAGGGTCTATCCATGCCTTGTGTTGGTAATCTTGAAGCTGGATGTTCTTGAGTAAATCCTGGTTTGTTCATAATCAGTGTGCTAAAGTGTACATAGAGTTATGTCCCAATAGACTGCTGAGGGAATTTATTTCTATGTATGTTTTGTGCTGAGAGTGGCATGATTCTTTGCCACTGGTGCTATGAGCTTTCACAATTAATATTGAAAAGAAACAAAACTTTTCGTAAGAGGAAATAAATATAGTTTTCCTTTTGTTTTGAGGCAGAAAAAGAAAATCCAGATATTCTCTATCACGTATTTAAAGAAAACAAAGTAGGACATCATATAAAAAGTAGGGAGCCCTACATCCTACGGTCAGAAATAGAAATCCAGCTAGTAGAATGGTTATAATTATTACAGCATGCCAAACCCAGCAAAAATGTAAAATATGACTCTGCTTTTTTAGATTTGATTCAAAAAGAGTGGCTCAGCAACTGCGAGCATGTGGTGTTTTGGAAACTATTCGGATTAGTGCACAGAGCTACCCATCCAGGTAGGGATAACAGTGGGCCTCTCTGTGTTGAAAAAATACTTTGGTGTCTCTTGAATGAATTGCATTTACTAACTTAATTTTCCAGGTGGACTTACATTGAGTTTTTCAGCCGTTACAGCATTCTTATGACTCAGCAGGAGCTCTCCATAAATGATAAGAAGCAGATTTGCAAGATTGTTTTGCAGCGGCTAATCCAGGTTAGTATGTATGCACTGACCCGTTACGTAATATGGCATCTGTTATTAATAAAAGGTCTCTTTTGCCACTCCTCACACAGAAAAGATAGTTTTGTTATTACTGTCTTTCCTCATTTAGTGTGTTGCACCTAGACTTGCAAGTCAATAACCTTGTGTTGTAACACAGTCATGACATGGCCATAGACGGATGAGTTAACCTCTCTGTGCTTAATATCTTCACTTGTAAATTGGAGGATATTCTACCTATGTTTATAAACTATTGAACAGTAAATGGTATACATTTGTCAAGCATGAGAAGTTTATGCACAGAAGAGGGCTTTTGATGGTGGAATGCAGCATATTGGAGAACTGCTCTAAAAGTGTGGTGTTTTGCATATTGCTCCTGTTGGTTAGACAAGGCTGTAGTGATGAGGCTGGTCCAAGTCAAGCCAACGATTCAAGCCAGCATGTCAGGGCCGAGTTCAGACTCAGAGATGTGTAAGACCAAACACAGGTGTACTTGCAGCGTAGCTCCAGCACAGGCCAAGGGTGAGGGCATGAGCTTAAAGGCAGCTTCTCCCCTGAATTTTTGCCCACACAGCTTGCTGATTCAAGGCCAGACATGCACCAAAAGGTAGTGTTGAGCCCAAGGAACCAGACTTGTAGGAGGGGGTGAAGAGGTTGCTTTCAAGGCCTTAATCGTAAGTCCAGATCCTCTCTTTAATTGGAGATCACTAGGGTGTGATTTTTGGATTAAATTCTCTGCTTATTTCCTGCTAAGTGGATTTTCCCCTCATTTATTCCTATCTGCAAAGAAGACAGGATATTCTTATTTAGCAAGATCATGTCATTTCAGAAGAGCTTGCCTAAAGTGACAATTTGTAAAAGGAAGAGAGTGCCTGGTCTACAATAATAAACTAAAAACTGAATATACCTATTGTTTCTTTTTCAGGATCGTAACCAATACCAGTTTGGGAGAACAAAAATTTTCTTCAGAGCAGGACAGGTTGCTTACTTAGAAAAACTGCGATCAGATAAACTGAGACACGCGTGTATCGTGATCCAAAAGAGAGTTCGAGGCTGGCTGCAGCGGAAGAAATTCCTTCGCATAAAACAAGCAGCTGTTATAATACAGCAGTATTTCCGGGGGCAGCGGACTGTACGGTACTTTTGTCTGATAAATTAATTTGTTGTTAGGCTCTGCCTGAAGGAATATAGAAGGCAAGCTAATACCCAACACTGATTTGGAAGCGTAACTTTTACGAAAGAGCAATTCAGGTGTATTTCCATTTCCTCCTGATTGTAATTGTGGACTTGAAAATGTTAAAGTTATTCAGCTGGTATGAAAAAAGTACTCCAGCAGAGTTCCAATAGTGCCTGCCACATTCCTGAGAGGCCTGTCTACCTGTAAGCTCAGTCCTTAGCTAGTGATGAGTGACCCAGTTGTCGACTTGGGCTTATTGCTTAGATTCAGAGTCAGAGAAGAAATCAGGTAACAGAGAGGAAACACAATTTACAAGAGTCTACAAATTAGTGTGTACAAATTATTCTGAGGAATTATGCAGCAGAGAAAGTGCACCAGTCATTCACAGAGCAGACCGAGAGGAAGACGGCTCTATGTAGGCTTTGAAATTTTCACAAAAAGACCATCAGAACAATTGCTTGTGGAACAGATTTCAAAACTTGTGGATAATTCCCTCTCTTTCACTTTGATTGAAGAAAAAGCTGTGTATAAGATAATGGATGCCTGTTTTGAGTATCTTCTTATTTTTGTGTGAGATTTGGCTGACCAAGGGAATAAGCATGAGAAATCTAACGTGACCTAAGTAAACTTTATTGTCTTTTCAATTAAGGCAAGCTATAACTGCAAGAACTCTGAAGCGAACGTGGGCAGCTATAATTATTCAGAAATACTGTCGGGGTTACCTGGTCCGTAGACTTTGCCAGCTCATCTATGTGGCTGCCGTAACAATTCAAGCTTACACAAGAGGATTTCTAGCAAGAAAAAAATATCGGAAGGTACAGCCTGTCAAAAATCTTAGTTCAGTAACTGGAAACAGCTGCTGTTCTGTAAGAAAGATGGAGACAAGGGCAATGATCCCTAATACTTTACCTTTTGTATGTTTGTTTCTCTTATCTTCTGCTCTACTTTTATGTTGTTACCATAAAAATACTGATGCACGGTAGCTTAGATCTAATCTCTGAGCTATCAAGGGCTCCGTCTGATTTATACTTGATGCAGATGATTTAGTGTGATTACTAGAGAGGTTCAAATGCGTCTGCAGTCTGGGTATTTCAGTATTTTGATAATTCCATGAGAAGCATTGTCATTACCAGTGTACGTAGATTCACAGAATGTTGTGATTGATGCTGGTTGAGACATAGATAATTACAGACAGATGTTAATATTTTATTTTAAAGATGCTTGAAGAACATAAGGCTGTGATCCTTCAGAAACATGCCCGCGCATGGCTTGCCAGGCGCAGATTTCAGAACATTCGTCGGTTTGTATTGAATATCCAGCTTTCGTACAGAGTTCAGCAACTGCAGAAAAAGATAGAAGAACAGGTGAGGGACAGCAGTCAGTTTATGATTTGTACTAATTTTTTTTTATCATACCTGTTTTATTTAGAGCTCTCATGTTGACTAGAGGCTTACGTGAATTACAATATCCATACTTCACTTGACAGGACAGGAGAATATGTAAGGGATATGGTCCTTTATAATAAACCACTAGTATTCTTCCTACATCCAGGGTAGGAAGAATCATCCAGGATTTTCTTATGTTTTTGAGTTAGTTGTGCCAATGAGAAGAGTTTGCAATGAACGTTTTTTTTTTCTTTTTTACTATTTCTGAAGTAATCCATCCAATCTTTGATTTGCATTACTTGCATCAGGATGAAGGATGTGTGTGTTACTGCTCTGGTGCAACATATGTAGTAACATTTGGGAATTCCATATTATGTTTATTTCGCAGCTTTTTTTTTTTTGAGCACCATACCAGCCAAATCATCTTTTGAGATGGTGGCTTTAAACTAATTGATGGGAACAATCCTTGGTTGAAATAGTCATGACTGATATGGGATAGTGAGCAGAAATAGGTCAGGTGCTTCCTTCAAAGTTCTATTGAACAATTTCGGATGTGCTTTTTTCTGTTTTCTTTTAACCTCTCTTGCTCACTGTAGAGTAGAGAAAATCATGGCTTGCTGGAACGATTGACCAATCTAGCTTCAACTCATATGAATGACATGGATACAATTCAGAAACTTGAATTAGATCTTGAAAAGTTAACTGCTCAAAAGAGAACATACGAAGAGAAAGGGAAAAAATATAAACAGGACAGTGAACAGGTAAATTTTAATTGCCATCTGGGTGCTTTTATTTTGGTTTAAATAATTTTTTCAGTTACTGGATTTATGAATTGTGTGATTCAAGAGTTACTCAGTAACTTCACTTTTGGAGGGGGTGACCGGGAAGGAAGGGAGTCCCTATATGCTTGTTAAAATGTAAGACCTTCTGTGACATGTTTCTTCCTCCTTTTTAATTTGTATTATGCTTATTTTTTTTGTGGACAGAAAATTTTAAAACTTGAGAATCAGAATAAAGAGCTACAAGAACAGAAAAAGACCTTAGAAATAAAGCTCCAAGAAAAAACTGAGGAAATGAAAGGTATAATAACTAAAAGGAGTTTTAAAGGAGTTATAGTGGGGGAAAGTTTTACAGTCAGGTTTTCAGCACAGGTAAATGACTTTTGTTCTAATAAAAGCAATACAAATGCTGAATTTACAGTAAATTACAAGTTGGTCCTAAGCTTCTCTTGCTTAGAATGTGTAGTGCAAATGCTTTTAATTTAACAATTACATTCAATTTGTTCTTTCAATAGCAAAAGCTCTCCTCCTGTTAAGTTTCCCGTCTCATGCACATGCATTCCTTCAAAGTGTCGTTTCATCCTTAGTTCCTTTAATATACTGCTTTTAAGAATCTAATTTCAAAGGACAGAGGCAGCACATGAGATCAAATATACTTGGGTGTTTCAGAAACCTTTTTTCTCTATAGCGTTACTTGTAAAATTTACTGTGATAATTTTTGGCACTTGAAAGAATAATTTCAACCTTAGAATATGTCAGGGATTGCTTATTAAAACAAAACTTCTCATTGTGGTCATACCGTTTTAATAAATGCACATAATTGCGTGAAGTTCTCTGAAACATTGACATATTTTTTTACAGTGAAAATGGATGATCTTATGAAGCAACTCATCAATGATGTACAAAAAGAAGAAAATCAGAGGATGTATGGAAGCTGAGTTCAATTGCTTTGAAACAGGATTCATTTTTTTTTCCTCTTTCCCTGCCTTCCTTTCTCTTACCATAAATGTATTATGCTCATATTGCTTATGAATCTGGGCATTAATGATAGTACTGAAGTACTTCATGTCCAGTTCAGAAAAAGCACATGCTTGTGGGTCAGTCACATGCAGGGAGCTATACTGTAGACTTGAGACTGTTCTTGCTTTTGCAGTTTCCTGTCTTTTCACGTGTCTTTCTGAGAATTGAAAGCAAGCCTTATCATAATGGTTTCTTTGGAGGTATCCTCAGAATTCAGTCAGGGCTGGAAGAGCAGCTGACCATACCAGTCAGAATTCCTGTGAAGTGAGTATTAGAGGACAGGATTGAAAGATTCAGCCTGAAGAAAAGGCAGTGTTTGTAAAGGACATTTGGTTAAAAATATAGGGGAAAAACTTCCCCCCACTTTGGTATTTCTTTCGCAGTATTAAAAATCCTATTATTTAGCAATGGTTGTTGCTTTGCCGCATGCCTTTCTCAGATCAAGTGTTTGTTTTCCAGTAACGCCTTTCCAGTGTAAGACAGAGAACCTTAGGTACCATACAAGTGCTGTTCTCTAAAATGTGAAGAGTGCGATCAGTCACTGTTCCTGAGGGTTGGTAGCTGTGTGGTGTTTCAGCTCAGTCTGATTTCAGCTGCAAACAACTTCAAACTATACCGAGAGGACTTTGTTGCTATTTTTTCTGCTTTGCCCATTAGTTATGTTCTGCTGGAAGCCAATCCGTTCCAGCAGGGACTAGTAGAAAATGGAAAGCTTCTTGCAATGTTTCACTGAGAAGGACACAGGGCTTTCTGTTGCTGTGTCCTTCTTCGGTGCTGACTGTGGCCATAAATGTAGTGGAAAGCTGCTCAGGTAGGCTAACTCTTTGAGAGTCAGAGAATCAAGTGGACAAAAATCAATTTCACCTTGAATTCAGTCCCAATATCTGAATTAGATATAGGGACATTCTCATCTCATTTTCATCTGTTTTGTAGACTGATTCCGAGGATGTAGGGTAGCATTTTCAAGTAAATATGGTTCATTTAAGTTTTTTTCAATAAAGCATGTCCTTCAAATTAAAACAGAATCAAAGCCCACTCTTTCACTTATGAATGTAGAAAAATAAAACCACCTTTTTGTTGTCTTGTTTAGAACACTTGAGAAGGATTTCCAAAATCAGAGGCAGGACTATGAAAAGGAGATTGAATTGCTCAAGGGAGAAATTAAGATTCTGAAAGAAGAAAAAACTCAGCTACAACATCAAATTCAGCAAGAAATTGTCATTCAGGATGGCTTGAAAGCGGAAGTAGGACAACTTACAAAACAAGCACAGGTAAAGTACGATGCGTTTCATTTTGGAGTCTTTGCTAGATAAAGCAAGTAGAGAATGTGGGTGTTTATAGGTTATCTTCACTGATTTATTTTTTTTTAATCTCCAGTGCATTTTTAGAATAAGTTAATAAGCTGTATTTCATACACCACTGTGTTGCCTTGTTTTCATGCAGTACACAAAATGAGTAAGTTACTGCTTGCAGAAATGAAATAAGTGCATGTTTTGAAGACTAAGTGTGCCATATGTTTAAATGTTTGGATCTTTTTTTCTTCCTTTTTCCAAGAAAGTATAGATATAAGGAAAAAATTCTTCATTTTGAGGGTGGTGAGGCACTGAAACAGGTTGCCCAGAGATGTGGATACTCCATCCCTGGAAGTGTCCAAGGCCAGGTTGGATGGGGCTTTGAGCAACCTGGTCTAGTGGAAGGTGTCCTTGCTTATGGTTGGAACTAGGTGGTCTTTAAGGTCTCTTCCAACCCAAACCATTCTATGAATAGTTTCTCAGGAGATTTTTCATAAACATAGTTTATAAATTGATCTTGAAAATAGTACTTTCGTGTAAAGTTGTATCTTTTTCTCTGAGTCAATTCCATGATATGAACACATACGTTTTCACTACATCACATTACTGTTCTGCTCTGGTGCCTGAGAACCAGATGCCTTGAACACAACACATTTTAAGCCTTTTACTGTATGAACTTGTTCTTATTATAATTATCTTTATGATTTAAATGATACGCAGCCTTTGTCATTCACTCCTTGTCTCAGTCTATAATTTTTGTCCGATTCAGAAAATACCTGAGTTGCAAAAGGAAATCCAACTGCTGCAGACACAAAAATTGGATGTTGAAAAGCAGGCCCAGTCACAGAAGCGAGAATTGAGGGGTAAGCTACATGCTGGGTAATTCAGAGAGTTTACTGAGTACAATGTGAACCAGGCAGGATTAAATTGATTTCTTCCATGTTAGCTTTGACAAAAAAACAGTTCTCTTTCCCATCCCATAGTGATTTCATTCTATTCGTACCTTTCCTCTCAAGTGGAAAAAAAAAAACAATGGGTGAGTTTTACAAAGTGATCACGACTACTGAGCTGTGGGGTACCCCTTTGAAGAAACTCTGGTTTCAAACATTTTTCCTTTGTGTTTAAAAATTAATACTAATAATTTAAACGTCACTTAGAATTTAGCACGTAGCTTGTAGAGACCCAAGAATATGGAAACAGTATATTATCTGGCTTTCTTTTGTACTGTTTTTAGCCTTAGATCCAATAAATATCAAATACACTTAAATAACTTGATGAGTTGGGTTCTTTTTGGGAAAAGGTACTTAATAAGAATCACTACTGTTGTGCATTTTGTTCAGTGCTAACAATGTTGTAGAGCAAACCTGTATCTGCAGCATTTAGTGTAGTAACCTAGCACTACATTACCAATCATCTACACAACTCTAGCAATTGTCCAGATTCTAAACTAAAAGACGTAACTTTGCATTGAAAGTTCGATGTGTTTAGAGGAAAAAAAACAATATTGGTGGTATACCTATCTAACTCGCCTTATGTGGTCAGAAGTAGAACCAATTCCCTCATCATATTCTTGCAGTTAATCAGGTATGTTTACTGAGTACCTTTAGATTTAGGAAAGAACCTTTTAGATTTAGGCAGAGGTTGGTTTGATTTTTATAATCAAACTTAATTTGAAATATGCAGAGAAAATTATTCGTGTAATAAACTTTTTTTTTTCCAGAAAAGATGTCAGAAGTTACAGCACAGCTTCTTGAAAGTTACGATTTTGAAGATGTAAGAAGCAGGTAATTTTGTTCTGAGGTCCCTTTAAAAAAGCTTAAGAAGTTCCTTTTTGTTCACCTGCACACTAATGATACTGCCTTGTATTCTAGACTCTCTACAGAGGATTTGGAACACTTAAATGAGGATGGAGAACTGTGGTTTGCTTACGAGGGCTTGAAAAAAGCTACAAGGTTAGTTCAGTTCTTCGGTGTTTTCATAACTCCAAGCTGTGATCTAGAAAATAAACGGAAAGATCAGGGGGTAACTAATTTGACAGTGCAATACTGAACATCTTTTTAAGAAGTGAACAAACACTATGTTCTGTGACTGGCTGAGTAGCTTAAAATCACTTTAACGAGCTACTAAGTCAATGAGATAAGTGTGTATCTGTCAGTCAGGGAAATGTGTTTCCTCTGAGATATCATGCATAACTTTCAACTCCCTTAATGCACGGGTGATGTAATGGAATGCGTGCACGATAACCACACTACTTTTGTTTTCACTTTGTATTGAACTTGACCCATTGCATCAAGGTCGTACTACATCTGCATGTTCTTTCTCCCCTTTTTTAACAGAGTGTTGGAAAGTCACTTCCAGTCTCAGAAAGAAATATATGAAAAGGAGATTGAAGGTTTGAATTTTAAAGTTGAACATCTTAGCCAAGATATTAATCATCTGCAAAAATTATTTCGAGAGGAAAATGATATAAATGATGGTATTCGACTTGAAGTTAGCAGGCTAACTTCAGAAAACCTGGTAAGATCAAGGTGTAGTAAAGCATAGTATGTTTTTGTTACTTAGTAATACAAACCAAACATGTTTGTGGCACAAAGCCCTCAAAATCTTGCGGTCATGTCCTTGAAATCAAGGCTCAAACAGGTAAGACCATCTAAGATTGCACATGCATACAGGCTCTTTCCCTGCATGCCAGGGAGGTGTGTTAGGAGGCAGCCAAATTTATTGTCTGAGTGTATCAACTTGTTGGAGCATCCTCACGAGGTTTTTTCCCTTTTCTGTTGTATAAACCTGAATTGAGATTTTATTCTAATCACAGAATGGCAAAATACCATTTTACCACCTCTGGCTTGGTGCGTGATGCACACACAGGCTTTGGCTTCTGTTGTCGATAGCTAGGGAGACACTGGGAGTCTTCAGAATGCGTTTGAAGCCTTGTACACTTATGTGGCTGAATATTCAGATTTTATAAAAAATGTTTGGAGCTTCAAAATGTTGCCGGGATGTCCATTGCTGAGCTCATGCAAATATTTTGATTGTGCTTTTGCAGTTTCTCAACAATGTAAGGAACTTTTGAGGAGTGTAATAATTTCTACAGATATGCAGCTTTATACTGGAAGTCATGAAGAAACAATTATTTATTTAGGGGTTTTATTTACACAGCATTTTAACTGAAAAAAGAGTCAGAGGTTTAGCAGTGACCAGAAAGTTAGCTCACCATACCTTTTTTAATACCTACCCAAGTTAAACTTCTTGTCTGATAACCGAAAAAAAAAATCACTATTTTTTGATCAGGCCGTGTATTTTTCCGATGGAACGCTTTTGGTATTTCAGACTTAATAAAAAGCAGTTTTGTGATGCTGTAACTTTCTACGGGTCAGTATTACAGCAGTGTACTGGGTCTGTCTGGGATGGAGTTAACTTGCTTTCTAGCTGGCCCTGTCATGCTGCATTTTGGATTTTTGGTTAAAAGGTGATAACACCACAACATTTTGGCTGTTGCTGAGCAGAGCTTGCACAGTGTCAAGGCTTTATCTTTTTCCTATTCTGTCCCACCTCAGCAAGTTAAGCTGGGGATGGGCAAGAAGTTGGGAGGGCAGACAGCTGACCCGAGCTGACCGGGAGGATATCCTCTACCATGTAATGGCATGCTCAGCTGTAAAATCTGAGGTGGAGGAAGAAGAAGGGGGATTTTTGGGTTTTCTCGCTTCTGCTTTTCCTATTCTCTCCCCTGTTCTGCTGGGGAGTGGGGTTGGGAGTAGTGGGGGAATGAGCAGCTCTGTGGGTGTTTGGCAGCTGGGATCAACCCACAGCAACCAGCTTCAGTTTTCATGTGCTGAGGCATTCAAGTTCGAATTTACTTACTTCATCCTTCCCTGTAGTCAGAGGACAGAAATTAGCATCTTTTCCCAGAAGCCTCTTTAAAACTCTTTCTGTCTCTCAGGTTGACAAGTTCTGTGATTTGATAGTGAAAAACCATTCGCCTGTGGGATTTGTGGTGGTGACAGATTTGTGCAGCTCTGGGGCTCTCCCCACCAGAGGGCAGCTGAGCATATCGAGTTGCTAACAAATTGCAGGCAAGGCTTAAGAGTCAAAGTATTGCTGCTGGGTAAAGCCTGTCTAACACAGGGAAGTGATGTTCTTCCAGAAGATAGCAGATACCATATGATTTTTCTGCTGAGTGAAAAATAAATAAATAAATGTTTTCAAAACAAAGTGACTAAAATTGAAAATATAAGGAAAAGGTACTTATAATGTTATTTTAGAAAATGATCTTATAACATATTGAGTGCTTTTCTATTGTTAATTGAGCTAGGGAAATTAAAGCTGCAGTGTAATTTCTTTTAAACTAGAACAGAAAAACTGTAGTACTGGGCCAGTCAAACATTTAATTCGCTTACTATATCATTTTTAAGAGTAGCAACAGATGCCTTCAGAAAAGTTAAACAAGTCAGGCAAGCAGGTATCAGTAACTTCCTCACAGTGTCTCTCCAGTCTTTGACTATTTGCAGTTGAAGGTCTTCCAGTGTCATAGGAACTATTGCAGACATTTGAAAAGAAGGAAGGTGCTGAAATACACAAATCTCCCTTTTCTCTAAAAGGTGATCCCAGATCTTAAACAGCAAGTTTCTGAACTTGAAAATCAAAAATTAGATCTTGAAAACCGTCTTCAAGAACAGACTGTAAAGTTGAAAGGTAAAGTACTAACGTGGTCCCTAGTCTTACAGTTGTTTAAGATGAACATGATGAATTCCCTATATTTGAATTTTTAAAAGCTGAAGCAATATTGCTGATAACTTCATTGCTTTATTACTTACTTCCTTGCTAGTAAAATGATGAAACATGATGGAAAAAATGTGTAGTTTATATCTCTGTTGTTAAAGAATAAAATGTATGCTAGTATGTGTTTGGGTTTTTTTAACCTTTTTTAGAACATTCCGTTCTGTGATTTGGATGTCTGTAAGTGCATTCAGTAGTGCTCTGCTAAGAATATCTGTATTGGAGAGTGCCCTTTGGAAACAATCAGAAAAAGGAAGGATGTTTTGAAACTTAAGGCATACTCTATGAGGGGGACTTTAGAGGGTGTTGAAAAATTCAGAGTGGGAGACAGAGGGAAAAGTTCTTGCTAAATTTGCTTGTTTGAAAGTTCTCCTCAATTTGGGAAAGCATACTTTGCTGAGGTTTCTGAGTCTCCTAACTGTAGCATCATCCTAGGCAATTGATTTAAAATTTGCAAGTAGTTTCACTACCAACTGCAAGAAGTTAGTGGTGTCAGAATTCCCTATCCCATATAATCTTCTGTGTGGTGTGGAGTAGTCAGGTATTTCTCTAATACGTTGTCTGGCATGTCATTCAATTTCGTTAAATGACACAAAGTTATGAGGGTAAGAAGAGATTTACTAAATACTAGTACAGAACTGTAAGCAAATGTGATTTTGTTTTTTTTTTCTTTTGTTTTGGGTTTTGTTGCTAATTATGATGGAAAAAATGAAAGAGATGTCTAATCGGCTGCATTGTGAGCTAGAAGGAGACAAAACACAAAGACGGTAAATATATATATATATGTTGGAGGTTTTTTAATTATTTTTTTCAATGTAAGAAAAGTAGTTGCCATAAGCTGTGGTAACAAAGTCACTTAAACTCTTTACCATATCCAATGCAAGATTTGCCTTACAACCTTGTAAACGGTTATAAGTAATGGACAGGTATGATATGACTGTGCTTTAACAAAAGAAAAATAAGAGACTAAACTTCCTATTTGTCTATTCTTAGAACAAATGAGGCCCGGAATGAAACAGACATAAAAGAAAAAGAGAGACTGAAAGTCACAACCCAAGAAATTGAGGGGCTGAGCAATGGTTTGATGCAAGATGAAATCCAGGATGAAGTAAAAAGCAAGATAAAGCAAGAAACAACTCGACTTACTGTAGAAAAGATGGTGAGGAAGTGAAATTGTCATTAAGAAACTGTACTTGAAATGCAGGATAAAAAGCAAGAAATCATAGTTTCATGATATGGGCAGGATGTTTTCTCAATTCGTTGTGGGAGAAAAAAGATATGAAGGTTTCATGTTTCTTCCACCAAATATAAGTAAAAGCACGTCATAGTGCTCTTTGTGGCAAAAACGTGTAGCAGTAGAAGACTTTCTGTAATTGTGGTTGCTCTGAACTCACTGACTTTGATTATTACAGGATCTTGAAGAAAAACTAGACATGAAAGATAGAATAATAAAAAAATTGGAGGATCAGATCAAAACTCTTACCAAGACTATTGAAAAAAGTAAGTTCTTGTATGATTTATTTATTTATTTATTTATTTTAATATAGATTTGGATGTTTGGTGTGTGTTTAAAAGAAAGTATATTTAAAGACAAGAAGAAGATGGGGTTCTGGATGGGGTTAGAAATTTTAAAACCTCAGAAAAAAGTGCCAGGGAACCATCAATAGAAATTATATAAAAGCCCTTTCCTGTATCTTTTTTTTCCAGCAAAATAATGGGTGCATATGAGACCTAGACTATAGGATAAAAGATTAAGCCGGGGCATCAGGTTCTGTCAACAGAAGTTGATACATACCCTCACACAAACTGTCTCTGAGCCAACATAGCGTTAGTTTTGCATCAGATGAGTCGCTCCTCCTGTCAGCCTTCAAATGGCTGATGGCTCCTGATTTGAAATTAGTTTGTACAAGCTCTTATATACCAAGTAATTCTTCACAATAGAATACACCTCAAAACATTGCAAAAGTGCCTCATGTAGAGCTATATTGTTGCTGTTTATTTGTCTTATTAGTGCAAGTAATTGCACTGAATCCAGTGAAACTAATCACATTAATAATCTAAACATTATTTAACTCATAATGCTTGGGACCACAAGCTAAGAACGTTACTGTGACCAGGGCCCATACTCTGTTTATTACAGAGCAAACTGCTTTTCTCCAGTAGTTTGTTCTAACGTGAACATTAGCTTAGCTGTTTACCTGCAGGTAACAGTGCTTTTGTTTTTTGACAGCTGAAGCTCATGTGCCAGCTTTGTCGAAAGAGTACATTGGAATGATGGAGTACAAAAAAGAAGATGAAGAAAGGATAATTCAAAATCTGATCCTCGGTATTTTAGTAACATTTCAAATTTTATCAGTAGTCAATGATATTCAGTGTAGAACACTACAACAAAAACTACAAGGTGCCATATTTCACTTAGGTTCAAAGTTGCTTTTTTTTCCACTCTTACCACCGATATGACTTGTCTCTATATTGCTCTTTTTCTACTGCCAGTCATTTCAAATACAGAAGTGCTTTATCTGCGTAAAAATAATTTGTCCTACTCCACATAACAGTGACTCTATTATCTTTCTTATTATTTATTCACTTATAAAGCTATAAATCTCAAGAGTACTCCAGGGACTTGAGTTTACTTTCTTCCTGGTCATCTACTAAGTCTGTAAGTCATTTGGCTTATATCTGTGTGTGATGGATTACTCTCCTGTCTGTCCTTTTCATATCATTCTCTTCACTGAAGGGAACTGTACTTTCATGTTTCTTTTGTGGAAGAATTTTGCTTTCCTCTTTAAGTTTGTTATGTCACAATATTGATCTTACTGCCAACCAGCTTTTTGCATTAGCTTACAATTAATAGTAAACTCGACAAATTTTCCATGTACATTAGTACCTTTATAAACTACTGCTTGGAAACAACATCTTCCTTTTCTTCTCACCTTCACTCTTGTGAATGTTTGTATCTTCGTGAACAAAGGTGTATCATTAAGCTATGCCAGAATTTGGTGGGGCCTCCAGTGGGTAGTTAAATGCAAATTGGTTTTTGAAGTTGTCCTGTCTGGTGTAGCCCATGCTGGACCTTAGAATTTGCTACAGTATTTTCCTATTACTCTGGAAGACTTCATTGATGCTATTATGCAAACAATACTGTTACAGAAGTTTTCAGAAACAAGAAATTAATCAATTATCAAGTGACTAGTCACTGAAGAAATGAACCCCATAGTGCTTGTCTTTTTCAGAATGATATGTTGAATCATTGCATTTTTGTATAATAAACTTGATGACTCTCCTTTCTGCAGATTTAAAGCCACGTGGAGTTGTAGTTAATATGATACCTGGCCTTCCAGCTCACATTCTGTTCATGTGTGTGAGGTATGCAGATTATCTGAATGATGCTGACATGCTGAAATCTTTCATGAATATAACTATTGATGGTATCAAACAAGTTGTTAAGGTAGGAATTATGTTTGGCTGTACTGTGCTTTTTGATTGTTAATGTAAGGTTTACAAGATGCATACGTAGTAATACCTGGGGAATGCTCACACTTTCATTTGCTAGTATTCCTATAACAGAATAACAATCATCAGTACGTTCTTTTTGAAGTTTGTAGAAGTACCCCTGTAAAGCCTCCAGGTAAGATTCTACTGTGCTGAACGCAGATTGCATTAACAGAAATTATTTTTATCTGAAGAGCTGGTCAACAAAGCATTTAAAGTATTTTACATTTTACAATGAGTAGCTAATTAGATGAAGTGCACCTGTGCTTTCAGCACTGGTAAAAGTTGCACGGACAGAAATGAAGGTTAGTATGTTTGGTGGCAGGCAGGTATCGGAATTTTAAGAGGTTTTTACACTGTTGTTCTACTAGTGTAATGTTTTTTTGGCATGTCATTTAGCACTGCAGCATTAGTACCCAAATGATTAAAGCTATATTGCCAGCCAGTTTACAAAATCAAGTTATAAACAAGAATTGCTAGCCTGTTGTCTCATTTACATAACAAATTCACCTACGTGAATGCTTTATTACGGATTTATAATGCAGTAGAACACCAGGCATGCTTTGTAGCACGGGCAGGAATGGACTATGGTTTATGTCGTTGAGTCTTGTATAGAGAATGCCTGTAGTTTGTTCATGAACAACCTCATACCACAGTTAATCCATTAGAAAAGCTTGTGCTTATTTAGCTAACAAAAATAAAAAATACTTACACATAGTTACATTTGTGTTTTGTATAGTTCAGTTTCATTTGTGCATACAGGTGTTGTTAACACTTTTTTGCAGGAAGGCCTCCAGTACAGTACAACACTCTATATAGAAATGTATAAAACTGTTAGGTTCAGGCTTACGTAGCCAGTCTGTCATATAAGAAGACTTAAACAGTGTTTACCAGATAAAAGAGGGATCTTTGCTATAGGTATATTAGCCTGAAAACACAGCATGATTTGTTTAGCTAGCATGTTATAGATGCTGTATGCTGTTTCTGCTATATGTGGGCTCTATTATACCAATTCTGAAATGGTCTTAGGTTTAGGTATGAAATTAACTTCATGAGACAATACCGTTAAAAGATGGTGTTACTTATCGTTTTCAGGAACATTCAGAAGACTTTGAGATGTTGTCCTTTTGGCTTTCCAATACATACTATTTTCTTAACTGTTTGAAGCAGTACAGCGGGGAAGAGGTAGGAATTATTTCATCAAATAATTCCATTACTTTACTTGTGACAGTCTTTAATTGGAGTTAAAAATAGTGATAATAGGTAATTATTCACCAGCTCACCACTGTTCCTTCCAGATACTTAAATACTCGTACTGCTCTGCAGTGGTGGTATGTGTCTTACACAAATAATAAGACAGTATTGAACTTAACAGATCAAGTGAAATCAGGGAAACATTAAAGTGCAAAAGTAGGTTAAAGACATGATGTGGAAACTGCTGCTTAGTTTAAACGCTTCCACAGGAATTTAATGTGAGCTGGACCTCAGATGTCCAGCTATGTATGTATATAAAAACCAGTTTTACTATTTTATAATTGTGACCATTCAAACACCTACTTCTACCAGTATGAGATTACAGAAGAAAATCTCAGGAAAGGAGCCAAACAATAAAATAACCTTTCACCCCTGCCTCCCCGCCCCCCCTTATTTCACTTGCTTGTTTAAGCTAAGTTTTATCCTGAAATACAGAATTCTTTTAAATTCTTTTAAATTGCACACTCTTAATATATTTTATTACTAGGTTTTATACACTTAGGTAGGCTGAACTGAAATTGCATAGACACATAAGAATATAGCCTTCAGGATAAAAGGAAAGAGGTACCATAAAGCCTTGGAATCACAGTAACTGTGTACTGTCTGAACAACAATACTCCCTCTTGTGGTCGTATCGATAACATTTAAAGAGCAGTGGAGAACTGAAAACATTTAAACTTAATTAATTACTGTCTTTTATAGTCTAGTTGCAACAGTAGGGAAAGGTCTGAATGCAGAATTTAGAGTTCTAATCTATATTTGTAATGAACATTCAAAACTTTGCACAAGTTAGGATTCAGTCTAGACTTTTGAAGTCAAAATTTTCCTGATGAAAAGTCCAAAAATGAGGTCCCTTTGCAGCAATGAAATGGTAACTATTTTTTTTTCCGACACAGTTTGCACAGCTGCATTTTGTCTTTTTTTTTTTTTTTTTTTTGAGGGGTTGTGGAGGGAGGGTCAGGGCTGGAATTTGCTTTCTGTTTAAGTGATCTAGGAATTGCTCCAATGTTCACTGACATCTATGCATGTTTTTCCTTAGGCTTTAGGACCAGAGTATACATCAACATAAACTGGAAAATTAAGTACAGGAAGCCCATCCATTGAAGTTAGCTGTAGCTTTGACTCATTCTGAGACTGTGATCAGCCAGAGATGGGATAAGTTACTCTAATACATACTTATGTGATTTCTAATAATTGTTTTTACAACTTACTTGTAGGAATTTATGAAGTGTAACACTCCACGTCAGAATAAGAACTGTTTGAAGCATTTTGATCTCTCAGAATACAGACAGATTCTCAGTGATTTGGCCATTCGTATCTATCACCAATTCATCATTGTAATGGAGAACAACATTCAACCCATGATCGGTAAGACAGCAGCAACCCAGGCAGACTTAAATGTAGCTTGTGAAGGAGGCAAATAGAGCTTATATCCTAT
The DNA here is from genome assembly GCF_009769465.1 of Tauraco erythrolophus. NCBI lineage: Eukaryota > Metazoa > Chordata > Aves > Musophagiformes > Musophagidae > Tauraco > Tauraco erythrolophus. The sequence continues at coordinate 13,788,568 of NC_141478.1, read as the reverse complement.
TTGGAGTAGGAGGCCAAGCGTGGGACAGATGTTTTTCTCCTGTTCATTCGTACATATGTGTACCTCTGTGTGTGTTTCTGCACATATAAATTCCACTCAATGGTATATCCCCACAGGGTTTGGAAAGACCCTTTCTGTACAATGTTTCCTGGTGTGGGATAATGCTTTGAAACTGATCGACATTCTACAAAAACAAAGCGCTTTTTGAAATTTGTGTGCTCCACAAGCCTTTGTCAGTATCATCTTTTTCTTGTGTTGTTTAACTTTTAAAACATCCTGAAAGTAGGTTTTGTGCAATAATTAAGTTAATGTAACTGAAAGGAGCCTTACAAGTGTTGGTCTTACCCATTACTTTCTATTGTCTTTCAGTACCAGGCATGCTGGAATATGAAAGTCTTCAGGGAATTTCTGGCTTGAAACCTACAGGGTTCCGTAAACGTTCTTCTAGTATAGATGACACAGATACTTACACAATGACCTCTATCCTGCAACAGCTCAGCTATTTTTATAGTACTATGTGCCAGAATGGCTTGGACTCTGAGCTTCTAAAGCAGGCAGTGAAGCAGCTTTTCTTTCTGATTGGAGCTATCACCCTCAATAGTCTCTTCCTCCGCAAGGACATGTGCTCATGTAGAAAAGGAATGCAGATAAGGTAAAGCCAGTGAAGTTTCAACAAGCAGTTGCTTGAGAACGAATTTTTAACACTTTTATGTAACGTCCTTTATCTCTAAGTAACTGGATTTTCTGTGACTGTTCTGCTGAATTAGCCAATTCTTTTTTGCTCTTCAAAAAGTAGATCTTTGCCTTTGGGGCTGAGCTTTCTCAACATAACATATTATAATTGTTCTTTCCATGGAAACACTAATGGAGGAAAAGACAGAGAAAACTGGAGTCTGGAGTTGAAAGGCAGACATGTTTAGGATTCTTTCCATGCTAGTTCACTCATGATGTCACGAATAGTATTTTTAATTCTTTCTTACTGTAGTAAACAGGTGCAAGATCCCATGGCTGGCAGACAGACAAAAGCTGACTTGCATTTTTCATGCTCTGTGATGAGAAAGGCACTGAGACAGAGCCTTGGAGGGTTTAAATCAGGCATCGTCTGTCTTGTTATGAGCATCAAAAAGAATGTGCTCCTAACTGTTTTGTGGAAGATACAGTTCATTTGTTCTCTGTTAGACAGTCTGCAGACTAAGGTGAAAGAAAATCAGTAAAATCTTGACCCATCTGGGAATATTACTAGAAGAAAGCTGCTTTAACCTTTAGGTCATCAGTTATAAGCCCAGCCCTGCTTTGTAATGTGCAAAGATTGTTCTCTTTTCCTGTATAAGCTCAGTTATAAATTAATGTTTTAAAGACATGCAGTGCTACAGTGTAATAGGCAATGCCAGTATATGTTAGTAATTTTCTGTAAACAACAGCTAAACTAAAGACTTGCTTTCTATTATCCAAGATTTAAGAAATAAAAAAATAAAAATTGTTGAAATATACAAAGGATTAAACTTACAGATCAATAAGCTATTAATTGCTTGATTTTTATGATCTACAGGTATGGTTTTTAACTTAAAATGTATGCATTTGAACGCTGCATCGGAGGAGTATTTCTTATTTAGAACTGTTAAATGTAATTTGCGTTTTGGGGGGAACCTGACCTTTCTCCTGTCCATGGTTTAACCCAGATGTAATATCAGCTACTTGGAAGAATGGCTTAAGGACAAGAATCTTCAAAGCAGCAATGCTAAAGAAACTTTGGAGCCTTTATCTCAAGCAGCCTGGCTCCTTCAGGTCAAAAAAATCACAGATGATGATGCCAAGGAAATATGTGAACACTGCACATCTCTTTCTACTGTGCAGGTAAATGAGCTATCTGTTTTCTTACGGCAGCACCAATTGCAGAATCTTTGTTATCTAAAATAATTTGTTGCAAAGACCTATTGGCCTTTCATTTGATAAAACCAGCATTCTTCAGCATTCCACATTACCACTTGTTAAATTGAATTTTTAATTTCTTATTCCCAATGGTTAGCATTTTAACTGCTCTTGAGGTGGATACTTAGCTGCTTTGTTCTATCCCTTGTTTTTATTCCACAAAGCACTTTCGTTACTTTCTCATGGGTTTTTTTCGTTGTCTCCTTTAATCAAGTCAGCTTTTTCTACATCTCCTTGATCCTGCTGACACCTCTGGAAATGCATCATAGCAATTATGGTATATGTAACAACTCATTATATGACCAGTCAAAATTCTCTTTTTATTGTAAAATTATTTGCTGAAACTTCCCTTAAATATCAATAAAGATTTCATATTAATGCTTTCCTCTTTTTATCTTCTCGCTTTTCGTGGCATACTAAATTAGTCTTTTGTAATTTGAACAGATAGTTAAGATCCTCAACTCATACACTCCTATAGATGATTTTGAGAAAAGAGTAACTCCATCATTTGTTCGTAAAGTCCAGGTAAGAACTACCACTATTATTTCTCATACTCAGGTTACAGGATGCACACAGTTTTTGATGCTGCGTAGTTATGCTTGACCTTTACATCATATTATTACTAAATTGTTCAGCTTCTAGACAGCTGATCAAAACAAGTCTCCTTAACATCACGTGAAAGCAAGATTTGCAATGGGAAGCAAACAATGTACTGTTTTTACTTTGTTTCTTAATGCAATGTTTTCTTACCCTTTCTGTTATAATTTCAGGCTATGCTAAACAATCGTGAGGATGTTCCACAGCTGATGCTCGATACCAAATATCTCTTTCAAGTGACGTTTCCCTTCACCCCCTCTCCATATGCCTTGGAAATGATACAAGTCCCCAGCAGCTTCAGACTTGGCTTCCTCACAAGGGTTTAATAAAACCAATGCATTGCTATTTCCTCAGAGACTGTATAAAGACAGGCAGGCTTTCATGGTTCATTTCTTCAGCTGGTGGATAGTTGACAGCTTGCAGTGAATTAAGCTGTTAAAAACTCATTCTTGAGACAATACTTAGAAAGTAGGAATAATTTCAGCTTGCGATTTTCTTCTCTCTTTTCTTACTCTTCTCTCTTCATTACAGTCCTGCAATGATGACTTTATATCATCAGCTGAACAAAAGTTAATGATACAGTTTTTTAGCCCAAACCTGACAAGAAAAGCATTTATCTGATGAGTTTGCATTGGTGCCCTCTCAGCACCAGTCAGACGGGAAGCCTGCCATGTGATAAATATTATTACTTCACAGTTTTACTTGCTTTCGCTTCCTGTAACAACAGATCTTTTTCCCAAGGTAATTCTATTCATTGTCTTGATGCACTAGATCTGTTTTACAGTATCTTTCACCCTTCTATACTTCTTTATTCCTTTCATAAAAGAAGTCTTTTTATAACAGTTCCTCCAGAAGACTGTAGTAGGAGGGAAAGGAAAGTGGTTCCACAATTGTTTTTTAAAAAATCAATATAAATAGCTACATTGAAACAGGGGAACTGAGATCAATCCAAGAGAATTGCTGTTACGAACCCACATTGTCTTTTTGTAGGCATGCTGGCTTGGCTCACAGAATGCTTGCATTGCAGCTCAGGCACACTAGACAGCTCTTCAGCCAGGGCAGAAGGACTCAGATGCTCTTCTTGAAGACAGATTTCAGTTTCGTTCTCTGCAGACAAGACTGGGTTTTCGTCTCAGTCATTAGAATTGAAAAGTCACATATAAAATTCATGTCAGGATGCAGGTTTGAATTACAAGCTTGTTTCTTTAAAAAACAGGGACCATCTCCTGGTTTGGGTCTATCTCTAGTGCAGTGTATTTCAGAACACACACTGAGTATGCACACGTGTGCACATCTTCTCTCTCCCTTTCTTTTTTGGTGGTTTCCTTTTTCCGCTACGGACACTGAGTAGAAGTAAATGCTGCTACTCTGGTCTGGTCTTACTGATAAACCAAACTTAATTCTTTACATTACATCTTTATTTGTTTCACTTCAATTGCAGGATCCTTAGAAGCAGAAATGGTCCCCTTTTTGCGTTGTTCAGCCTTCTCCCTGTGGTCAGAATGTAGCAAACAGTAACTTTATTTAGTACTGGACCCTGCTAGAACAACTGGAGAAACAGCATTCACCTCACCACAGTGATGACTGCTCTTAGAATGTCTTCAGTAAATAATGCTCGTTTTCTAGCTAGTCTGTTAGACATAGTTATTAAAATAGAGTACTAGAATTTTTAAGTATTTAACAGATTCTAATTAATTAATTAATGTTGTTAATTTAAATATTACAGGAAGAAACAATTAATATTATTTTTAATACAGTGTTAGTACTGCTTGTTTAATTTACGGACTGTTACAGAACAGCCTGTAAATATAAAGAATCATTCTTTGTATGTAGTGTCTTTGTTGTTTACTGTGTACAGTGACATATTCATGGTGATATCCACAGAGATATATTCAAAATATATGAAGGAAAAATTTTGTGTTTTGTTCAATAGCAATAAAAGCTGTACAAAATACCACAGATATGTAGGTAGACTAGTATTTTAATCTGTTAAATAAAGTAACTTAAATCAATTTGTAGTGCTTCGAGTGATGCAATAGTTACATTTTCAGTATGGGATTATTTGAAAAAAGTTACTTGGAACTATGAACATTAGTGAATGCTATCAGTCTTGTATTGCACCACAAACATTTATTTAATGGTCTAGTTGCTTTGCTGTAATATAGTCTATCTTCCTTCCAGAATAGTATACTGTCCTTGGCTCCTTGTGAATTTCTGTAAATATTCTAATGCAAGCACGTTTTGTTGCTGTAATTTATATATTGCCTTTTTTACAGTTACTGGAGCTGTGTGTCTGTTACCTGGTATGGTATGAGTAAAATCACAGTCCCTTCTTACGTCTACCTCACATAGAAGTGTCAGAAGGCGTATCTATCTTTATGACAAAAATTATTGATCAAGGAAAATTTGTTCTGGAATTTGATGCTGGGTTACTCTGAGAGGTTTGTGTGAAGTATGCTATTAGCACTGTGTATGCAAACGACAACATATGTTTTTTAAAAGAAAGTTCAAAATGATCAGTAGTATGCTCTCAGAAACTCATCTTGCTTTTGCTGATGTTAATGCCTTCAACCAGTGTGTAGGTTTGTTATCTGTAATCCTTCTAAATATAAGGAGCAGTTTTAGTGAAGGCAGATGCATGAGAGATGTCACTGAGGTTACCTTTCCTAGAATGATATTGAAGTAAAAAGCTATTTCATTCAAATGGGAAAACGTTGAATGATGATCCTTTACTGCAGTGGGAAAGCACTGAAATGGCTTATGGAGAGATGTGTAAGATGCTTTTGGTATCTTTGGATCTGTTTAGACATGTGACTCCTGCAGTTTCTGGGAACAGGATTCAGAAGAACAGGTGGTCCCTTTCAGTCCTGCGTTCCCATAATATTATAATAAAAAAGATCAGGACAGGTTACGTCTACCCAAGTCTCTACTGGGCTGAGACCTAATTTTTTTGTTTTGTTTTGTTTTCATTTTGTCTCAGATCCTTTTGACTATCAAATGCAAACATCTAATGGCATGATTTCAGTAACTTCAGTAGAGTCTCAACAGTAGATATGACCTTCAGCACTTTTTAAATTTTTCAGACATGCTTTCATAAATTTCCCCCAAATTTTTTAAAAGTGAAAAAAAGCAATTTTTAATCTTATTGATTTTAAATTTATTCTCTTAAAAAAGGTGAATAGTAATAGAATATCCAAGGAAGAACCAGCATGGACACTAATCAGTTTGTTTGACTTTTAAGTTTTGTTAAGAATACGAGATAGACTTAACATTGCCAGTGTTATTTGTCAGAACATCAACTTGATAGTTGAAAAAATCGGTCACCTCCCCAGTATGTTCAAACTTTAGTGTTTGAAAACCATCCAAAAATTGCTGCTACATGGAACAGGCAGGTAAGATCTAGTTTGCTTAATAGTTTATGTTCTTTAGTCTATATTCTGAAGGAGGGTGGTTAAAATAAAGCCTTTAAACTATAATCGTCAGTACATAACTGACCTGAGGTGGTACAACCAGAGAGGCTGAGCTTTAAATACCCTTTAAGTAGACTTAATAGGAAGGTTGCCTCTCTGCATTAGCAGTTGCACAAGGCTTATTCACTCATCTTGAGAATCTCCAGGTTCTTGCTGTTTGAAAAGGTGAGTAATTTTACATATTTATCAACAAGATTAATTGTACAGAATTTCTCTGTATGTAGCATATTTCTTAATGTTCCACCGTGGTACTATTTTGAAGCATCTACTGTGACTTCAAAAACCTAGTAAGTTTAAAATAGTTTATAAAATGGTGTACAAATCCATTATTATCCCAAGCAATTTCAGGTATAATATTGCTTTTTAATTAATCAGAAGTTTTGTTGGCTTCTCTTGTAGGAAAATTTTGTAGTGTGTCATAATCTTGTCTGAAGTAAAATACTGATAGCAGGTATGATTCACCCTGTATGTTACTCCAGCAAGTTCTCACTATCAAAGATTAATTCTGCCCAGAGTATTTATTCCAAGCCTAACAGATCTTTGTCTAAAGTCTCTACATCTAGTAACGATATTTTGTTCAAATAAGATGGCATTTTTCCCTGTAATAGCTTCATTTGACACTTTTTCTGAAGTTAAAGTTTTCCTCCCAAGGTCTAGTTGGCCTGGTGTCTTGAGGCTTCACACCAAGTATGTAAATGTGTGATGATGTCACCTGAGTTGCCTTCAGTGGGAACCACTAGTTGTAAGCACCTCGGAGTAACAAGCTATTCTGTTGTAAATGTCCAATGTTAAGAATCTAGTGGAACTGAGCGCAGGTGCTGCAGTCACTTCAAAGCTATGAGCAATACTAGCACGGAGCTCCCTGAAAGGATGGCAGCTTGTGGTCTCGGGCTCACTATTTGCAAAAGAAAGCATTAAAAACTTCAGGACATATTTGTTCCTTTTCATCACGTGGAATATGCACCTTGACTGCATGTAGCTGATTGAAAACTCAATGCAAATTTCAGGTTAACATGTTGTAGTTCCTTTCAGGACAGATTGCTTACCACTATTTTGGGATGAAGTTATGCATCTCCTGGAGACAACAGCAAAACTTATTATTGACTTGAGTGTGGACAGGATTTCTAAGTTTATCATCTCATTTTTCAAGTAGTCCACTGAAATACTTAAGAATAAGCAGCAGAATGCAGGCAGATACATAAAATGAAGTTTGGTTTGGTTTTCGTATAATGTCCGGCCAAACAAATTCTAAAATCTGCATAGCTCTTGAATTTCTTTTGCTCCATTTAAATCTCTCTTGCAATAGCTTCTTCTAATTGTTAACCATAAACTCATTATTTATGTAAGTGTCTAAATAATAGTAAAAGCTTTCATTTTAGAAGTGGTGAAAAATGTAGGGAGAAAAATAACACTATATTATTATTCTTGTTTGCTTTTCTGACTCCCAAGTAGTTTTTAATTCTCTGTTGATGATAGTGCTTTTGATCTTAGAGATGCTTGGCTTGAGAACAAAAGTGGATTCATAATGACCCAGCTTTCAGTATGCTTGAAGCATCAGTTTCTGCTCAAGCAGCACATTGTTCATAATAATTTTTGTAGCTGCTTACTGAATCCTAGCTCATCTTTTCGGCTTTAAAAATAATGCATAATACTGACTATTTCATAATGCAGTGGAAAAACAATAAATACTGATCAGTGCAGATTTCTCACAAATCCAGCTGTTTGGCATTTCTGGTTTTACTGTCTGCTGACAGCAGTTAAGTAAAAACTGAGAGTAATTTCCTGCATGTAGTGAATCCATGAGCACAGTGCACTTTATAATGATATGTAATCAGTGCACGTTATAACACAATATATATATTTTGCCTCGTATTTTTCTTCATAAAAATATAATCTGCAGAGCATGTGACTGTCTTGCCTATAGTCACAGTTCATCAAGCTTGAGAGATTAGTCACAGAGAGAGATTATCCAGCCTACGGATGTCTATATAAAGTCCAAGATGCATTAGCTAGCAGAGCAGTAGTGGGAAGCTTTGTGCTGGACCGGAATGCACCCTTTCCTTCTTCTCCGTCTCTTTCAGCTCTCTCGAACCGCAAGGATGTGTGACCAGACCTTTTTAGCAGTTGTATTCGGTCCATGTGACAAGTGCTACAATGAGAAGCCCCTTAGGGCTGTTTACATCAAATCAGAACAACTCAGCTACTGCTCACTATGTGTGGAAATGGTACGTTATTGATTTTATCAGCCAGAATGTGAAAAGACTGCAAAAAATGGGGGTTGGATGTGTTAATGGTCTGTTATGTTGGATTTTTCTGGATAGCAAATAAGCGTTGCTGGGCCTATAAAGACTGCTGAACAAACGCCTCTGCAGACACCTGGTGTTTCCATGAGCCTGCAACAGAGGTGGCCCCGGGGTTCAAGGATGCTTTTTATGATCCTTGATTGGAAAATGACTTCGAGATTTTCCCCTAGCTCTGCAGATGCTATATGCCTGTCTAAACTCTGCTCTGAGGCGTATGTGTGCAAGACTGCTTGGCCTGCAATCCTGAGTGTTTCCCGATACCTTTAACAGAACTTAAAAAAAAAGATGAAACCATTGCAATAAACTCTTTCACTAGTGACTGGGGGATATGAAGTTCATCTAGTCTGTCTCAATAAAAATGACACAGGTGAAGTGCTGTCAGAACTCCTTCGTGGCCCACATTTCATACTGAGACCATGTCGTCTTGTATGCTATGTGCAGTATTTGAGTGAGAGCTGGAAGTAGCTACAATAAGGATAAGGTGGGAAAACGTTGCACAGCAGTGAAGTGTCTTCTGTCACCTTGTGTGTGCATCTCCATAGAAGGTGGTAATGAGGGAGATGATTAGCAAACCTGCTAGCCTGACTAGCAGGTCCTGCTAGCATACCCACATGAAGAAGGGATGATGTTGAAGGCTCTCTAATCTCCAGCAATTACTGATGAGGTGATATTCCTCTCTCCTGCTAGGGAGCACTGTTCTAGAGAGATCGCAGTGGGGTTTTCTTAGATGAAATACAAAGCCAAGGTCATGAACCTCTGTGGCTACCAAAAAGCTGGTCTGCAAAACTTTTATAAACTTCAGAATTTTGTTGTCCTGATTATACTCCAACTTGGAGTACTTCTATTTTATCTTCCTGAGCCATTGTGTATTATTAGTTGGAGGAGACATTCTTCACTGTTTCCTCCCCAGAATCGCCCTCTACCATTACTGAGTAGGGTCCAACAGTTTGTTGTATTTAAGCGTCAGATGAACTGATTTCTGCAGAAACGCTAAAAGGTTTAACTGGCTGTGTTTACAAAACACTGTAAAATAGGCAGATGAGAGCACTGATTCGGTGATTGTTGGTGGTGCAGTGTGTACAGTTCACTGGCTGACCCAGCACATTCTCATGTTACATTGTTTAAGAGGAAATTTAGATATAATGACTGCAAGACAAAAGACAGTCCCTTCTCTGTTTATTTGCTTCTCCTGACTTTGAAATTGCTGCTTTGTTCAGGTTGTTCTTGGCTAACAGCCTATGAATAGCTATTTATCCAGTAAATTTTTGCATGACTTGATAAAGGCATGCTGGAATTGCAGGAAACTGGTTGTTTGTTATTTACAGCTCCTGCAACTTTCTCCTTATTATTTACATTAGGGAAGTTAAGACTTCTACCAACTGAAACAGCTGCTAGGTGGAAGCATATTGAGACTTCAGGAAGAATTGCGTCAATGCCTAACAGCCTCTTAGGCTTCCTGTTACCACTGCAGTAGGATCTTGGGCTTTCTGGTAGATCTGGCTTTAGCTTGCTTCTTCATATTTATTTTGTCAAAGATTTAAAAACAAATATTCAGAACACAGAGAACTCTTTGCACTAGTATTGAAATACGTATGAGTATGGAAACTGTATCCTTGACTTTTTTGAATTGATTTTCCAGAGCTGTAGGTATGCTTTGGCTTATGTCAAAACGCACAACATATCCTTGCCACATTTGTGCACGTGTTTGTGGATGCATGTGCATAGTGTGGTGTATAATTGACTGATCTTTTTGCAACTTTCTCATTTGCACATGCAACTCCTAATTTCAGTCCGGCAGGTGCACACGTGTGTTTTCATCGGCCAATCTTTGTGATTTCCCCAAAACCAACATATGTTGAGGGATAACAGAATTAGAAATTGCTGATTCCCACTGTTGAGATTGTCCTGCTTCAATTAGTTGCCTTTTAGACAAAACAATCTTTTCCGTCTGGGGATTTGCCTGCTTTGGAGATTGGTGCTAATCTGTAGAAACTCAATCAATGTTTGCTGGTTTAGTCTCCCCACAGAAGTATTAGTAAATTAGCTTACAATTTAAAAAGAGATCAGCCGGTAAATTAGTGAGAGTGAAAACTTACTTTAAAGACTTAACTTTTGAAATAGGCAACAATTTGCGACATGCTGTTAGACCCTGCATTTCCCCAGTGTCTTTATTAATGGAACAGTACCAACTTTCTTCCATGCATCCTCATCACTACAATCTGATTTATTTGCCATGTGTGGAAGGTAGATTTATGATTGCGGGAACAACTGGTTTTGCCACAGTTCTTGGTGATTAATGTTTCTGTAGCAGCTCCATAGAATAATCCTATAGAAAGCTGACTACTTTTGGAGTGGTTATGTCAAAATACATGATGCCAAGCGTCAGCTTGCATTTGTTCCATTGGGAAGAGCTAGAGAAAAAAGCTGTCTTATAAGAAGCTATCCTTGTTTTGAGGGGAACTTGGAAGCTCATGGCTGCTGAGCACATAGAAGTCAGTTTGGAAGTCTCCATCTTTCTAGGGAATGCTGGTGGTCAGTATGAAGCTACAGCAACAAATACTTTTATGTGCCAGTCATTATTGCACAATTAATGGATCATAACATTACGAAGTCAGGTTAAGTTACTTGTTACTGCTTTTCCATATATTCCGCATATCGTATCTCCCGTGCAGGATATTTTCACAGCCTTTTGTCCTACATTTAACATGTTTTGAAACTCATCAGAAAGCAGATACCAGACTAAGAGGACCTGTACTTCATCCACTGCTGCTGATTGATCTGCTGTTTCAGATTAAACACGCCTTCAGTATAGTGAATTTTAATACTGAGTTAACAAATTTTTTACTACTTCAATTTTTTTTTAAGAACTTGCTTTACATTGTTAAAAGTACATTGCCTTCAGGTGGTTAGGTTTTATGAAAAGGGAGAAAGAAAAAGCCTTGATTGTTTACTAAATGGTAACATTTTTCTTTTTTAGTTGACCTAGTACTTTGTTATCCTCTAAATTAATCCCACCCTGGTTCATTGTATTTAAAGCTCCCAAATGGCCTTACTCTAACCTGTGTTTTTTGCATGGTTAGCTAATGACTACACGGGTAGTTAAGCAGCTTGGTCAGATGAGCTAAATACCTTTTTTTACTGAAACTAATGAAATACATGTTATGTATCTCACACTTCTATAGCTTACTATTCAGTAGAGGCTTCTCTTTGACCTCATGGCTCTACTTATCCCTGTCATCTTGGGACTAGTATCATGTATCAGTCAGAATGGGTATGGTTCCCAAAGACTCTTACCTTCCGTGTTATTCTTTGCAGACTTTTTAATCCCATTCCCCAAGGCAGTGAGATTGTTCATATCAGTAAGGCAAGAAAGCTTGGGTTTTTCACTCTCAGAACTGTGCCAGCTATCTGACATACAGGCATGATCTAAGCCAAATTCCTTAGAGCTGATGGATTCCTACCAAGGCAAAGAAATTTCCTATGTTTTTTGTTGGATTTAACTTCTGAGCCTCTCCACGCTTATCAGGTGTAAGAAATAGGGCATTTGTCATTAATTAAAATCCTTCAAAAATTAAGTCTCCTCTTCAAAACCTTCCCCTGCTGCTCCCACAGGACACAGCTGCATTACTGAGTTTAATATGAGTAAGTTTAATTTTTCAGACATGAAGATAACATACTAGAAGCTTCCTGTCACTTTCCTGCTAAAAGATGCTTGTTTTTGTTATTTTAGTATCACCTTAAAGATACTGAATTTTTATTTCCTTGGCACTGCCAATGTGCTGGAAGACATTTCCAGTGTGCTCTTTACGCTGGGGGGCTTTGAAGGATGTTCCTGTATTCAGCAGTGTGTGAAATCCATAGATTACACAGATTATACTGCCTACTTTTTTTGTGATACTGCATGTAACTGGATCAATTCAGTTCAGAGTTGCCTACACGGCCCTCAGGCTGATGGGGTTAGGGCACACCGGTTTCTGTGGACAATGAGAAGACTGGAAATACATCCAGTGTGTTTGACTCTCCAGCGAAGTGACCCAGCTCCTGCCTGCAGATCCACTGACTAAGAGGTACCTTGAGTGCGGGGCCAGACCAGCCTGAATTCGGCCTCCCAAGTGGCATTGAAGACCTCAACAGCTCTGCCCAAGTGTCCCAGTTGGACAGTGACACTGCTGCTAAGCCCAGTGTGGGAAAGGACTTTCATTTTCTCCAGGACTCACACCGTGTCCAGGATGTGCCCAGAATCTAAACAACAACTGCAAACACGTATTTTCTTATCTCACTTTCCGATCTTGGCACAGCTCCAGCTTGAACAATAGCCTTCGGATTGTCTATTTTCTGGCTAAAGGGAGACAATGGGAGTCAGTATGAGCAAAGTTACTCCGTAGATCAAGAACAATTACTGTAATAAGAAGAGGACGTTTTCAAGGAACTCCCCTTCCAGGGAACAAAAAGCCACAAGGTCTTGTGCCACAGCTCTTTCTCTGGAAGCGTCAGCTGCTCCCCAGAGCAGAGCCAAGGAGCTGTGTCCCAGGCTCACACTAACACCAAACTGGAGGGTTCTTTGCTCTCTTTGGGGTTTTGGAAACTGGTCCCAATTAAGGCCTAGGTAGGGCACAGACGTTAATGTCCTTATCTGTGTGCAGGGGAAAGATGTGGCTGGTTTGGGAAGGGAAAAAAAGGTGGGGGTGGGCTGAAAAAGAAGAAAAAAAACCTTGATCACACCAAATTTAAAAATTAGGAATTGAAAGCATAGTAGAGAGAAGAGTGTACACCACTGCATCTGTCCTGCTGGCACAGGACCTGGGCCAGAGACTTTCTGAGTGACTGAGTCTCCTAGTCCCCCCTACCCCCAGGGGTATAAGGGAATGATGGAGCTGAGCTGGGATTGCCTAAGCCTGGACAGGACCATGTCTTCCCAGTCTCCTATTTTAAAAATGCTATTGGGGTGACTGATGACTTTTTTTTTTTTCCCTCCTTCCTCCACAGGGTGTGCAACTTCTGGTACAAACAAGTTTGGGTACAAAGCAGAAACACCCTTTTGTGTGTATTTCTGGGGAGATGAAGCCTTTGGGCTGTGAAAAGGGCTTGGGATGTACAGCAGCTCTCTGCTGGTGGAAGCCTGTGGGCAGGAGGTGATGCTGGTCCCAGCTGCCTGCCTGGAGGCCAGCAGGGATGCGGAGCCTGCAGTGCTGCCTGCCGTGCGGGGCTGGGCAAGGACTGCCGCCTCTCCCGGGTGTTTTCCCGTGCGGTGTGTGGCCAGGTGCTGGCGGCACGCAGGGCTGGAGCAGCATCCAGCCCGGCCCTGGACGTCAGCATGGGGAGGGGGAGGGAGCCCGGGCCGGCTCCGGCGCCGTTGCTGAGGCAGCAGGAGCCTCGGCAGCATCCCCGGGAGCCAGGCGAGCAAACTCCTCCTCCCTCCCGCTCTCATCTCGTCTCTCTCCCCGCTTCCTTTGCAAAGATGGCAACCGAGGGGCTGCACGAGAACGAGACCTTGGCATCGCTGAAAAACGAGGCCGAGACGCTGAAGGGCAAGCTGGAGGAGGAGCGGGCCAAGCTGCACGACGTGGAGCGTGAGTGGGGCCGGGGCGGGAGGGCCGCGGGCACGGCCGGGCCGCTGCCGGCTGCCCCGGGCAGGGAGCGACTGCCGCCCGCCTGGCACCGCCGGCCCGGCCTCGCCGCCTCCGCGGGCAAACGCGCGGCTGCCGCCCCGGAGCCAGAGGCGCCGCTGGACGCGGGGCCCGCCTGCCCGGGCAGGGCAGGGCAGGGCAGGCGTCCCGCTCCGGAGCCGAGCGCGCAGAGAGCCGCCCCGATGCGCGCGTCTGCTGTCGCGACAGTCGGCTGTCCGCGTTCGCCGGGGCGCAGCTGAGCGCGGGCTGGGCGGCTCGAACAAGCGGAGGAAGCGGATCGGGGGCGCGGGCGGCGCAGCCTCCCTGGGCGGGGAGCGGCGGCCCGGCCCGGCCCGGCCCGCAGCGCCGCCGGGGGGTCTGGGCTGGCTCGGGCCGCGCTGCCGGGGGCGCGGGGGGCGGGAGGCCGCGACACGGCCCCCGCGGGGCGCGCTGACGTTTGGGCGCGTCGGTTTCACGCGCGTCTTAGTGGCGGAAACAAAGATTGAGCGCAGCCTGTGGAAGTTGATGGGAATTTGCTGTAGCGAGGCCAGGGTTCCGGGCAAGGTGGAAGGGCTTAAAAAAAGAAAATTGTTTCCACAAACCAGCGCCTTCTCCCCGCCTTTCCCCAAGGAAACAAGTCGCAGGGAGCCAGTGCTGATTCAGAGGTGCGGGGTGAGTCAGTGCGCGAGCTGTCAATGCGCAAATCGCCGTTATCAGCTGCAGTGTCGAGATCCGTGGTTAACGCAACAGAAATGGGCAGATTTCAACTCTGCCCTCGCCCCCGCCCCGTTCAGGAAAAAATAAGCTAACTTTATGGAGCTCCTCATATTCATCTGTCCTGACACATAAAAATACTTTTATTATCTTATTTTTATGACTACAGTGACGTAATATATTGCAGGTGCATTTTTTTTTCTGAGATAAAAAATACATACGTTACTATATTCCTCTGAAATCATATAGCTCACTTTATTAGCAATATTAGTGAGTCATTAAAACTTTTATTTTATCTGTGTTGGTGCCTTAAATGTTGAAAATGAATCTGAGCCTATATCCAGTAATGTAGCTCTTAGTGTTTTGTAAGACTGAGGGACTGGCAAACATTCTTAGATTGCAGATGGGAGAGGGTTAAAAGAATTTTTTCTGGAGTAAATAAAGCATTTTCTTGTCAAAATTAGACAATCGTATGAGTTTCCTATTAATAGGAATCATTAAACAAATGGAGATGGCCTCATTACAGGAATGTTACCATACATCATCATATTCCTGCAGTGTAATTTCTATATTATAAGTAGCGAGACCTTTGTTTAACAGACCCCTTGAGCATATGCTCAAATCCATTTTTGCTCACAAAGAGTTTTACCTATGATTGCAGTGATACTGTAACTGCATCATTGATAGTCATAGGATATTTATGTCTTTGTCATATGTAAAATCTGTAAACTGTTGGAAGGCTGTATTTGCATAGCCATGACATGATTTCGAAGGCAAAACACTTATGCTGCTGTAGAACAATGCTCCCTCATGATATTTTATATCAATGATTCTGTATCAGACCTTTTTTTCACTTAAATTATCCCCAAGAACTATTTCTGCAGAGATGGTAACTTTCAGAATAAAACATCTCTTCAGTTTTGGGTGTTTCTTTTTTTTTTCTAGTCTAAAATTGTATCTTTCATATTTTTTTTCTCTGATCATGACTTTCCCTCTACAGTTCCCAAAACAAATAGCTGGCTGAACTAGGATTGCCCTTATTTGTTCAACTGGTTTTGAACAGCAGTTCTCAAAAATGTAGATATAAAAAGGAAATACCAAACATGCGTTTGATTTGCAGTCTTATAATTTTGGGAATTGAATTCCACCACTTAAAATTTTATGTGTAGATAAAACAGTTTGTTCTGTTCATGCGATCCATAAATTTTTAAGGCCGGAAGAGACCATTAGGACCAACTGATTTCCAGCACAGAAAAGATCAAAGACCAAATCAAGTCCATGCCTCCTGTTCAGGCCAAACGATATGTTTTAGAAAAGTAGCCTGGGTTATCTGGACCTTTGTAAAACCAGTCAAGCTACTTATTGGCTTTAGCTCATCTACTTGCCTGAGTGCATAATTTTCAACTATCTTGAAACAATTTTGGAGAATGCTTCAAAATAATTATCTGACTCTAAAACCTGTGCTAGGCGGGTGCAGGATTATTATGGCTGTGGTTGCAGATAAGCGTCCTCAGAGAATCAGTAAGGCTAAACCAGACAATTCCGCAGAGTCTCTGCTGCATTGACATAATGGAAACGCTTTGCCCATTGTCTGTGAAACGTTTGTTTTTTCAGATATGTTCTGAACACAAGCATCTTTCCAGCTACCGTAATAACCTCCTGTCCTGTGTTTTCATGTATTTTGATTGAAACATTTGGCAGGTTTCCATGGGCAAAAGTAGGGGAAGTATATCTTTTCCTCAGTAGGTTTATATGGTACTTTCTCAGAAACTTGCTTCTGACCTGCGGTTTGAGATGGTATGGACAAATTGTCAGGAATGGTGGACAGCACTTGTCTCCTGGCTGGATGAGATCGGTCAAGCAGAGATTTCAGGTGAGAACATTATTCTGGCACAGCCTGTGGGGCTAGTGGTTTTGAAAGACAACTCTTGAAAAACTAATCCCCTAGAAATCAGTCTCTGCCTTAGGCAGAAATTGCTCCCCTGACCCTGTGCCAGTGAATGATCTCAAAGTTAAGGATGCCTGCTCTCTCGCTGTGACAGCCCTTCCTAGCCCATGAGCTTTCTTGCAGCTCTAGAAAAGTGACCAAGGGTGAAGCAGCAACGCAGCTCCAGAGCAATCACCTGCCATGTGGGATGTGGAGCTCAGCCTCCAGCATGGCATTGAAAAGCTTAAAATTTCCTCTGCTAACTCATTAAAGTATGTGAGCTTCTGCGTCTGTTTCAAAAGGTTTGAGTCAGACATTGCCCCCTTAACTAACAGCAGCTGGATCATCTTAGGTTTCAGCATGGACAAACGCACAGCACAGGGAAGCACTGGATCCTATTTGCTCTTCTCTTGACAGAGTCATTTTTAATTCTGGTGCCAGGGTTTCCTGCCCCAAGATCCCCACTCTGCTGTGAGACTTGAAACAACTCCCATCCCTCCCTGATGCTCTGTGTGAAGTGTGTCAGAGCTGCCACAGGGTGCCAAGATACGTTATGGTCTTGCTCAGCTCCACACTCTGTGAACAATGTTGGAGCAGAGCAAACAGGTTTCCTCAGATGGTGCTTTCTCCTGGACATGTGCAGATGACCCCAGCATCAGGGTTACGAGGCACCTTTCAGTCATGTCAGTTGCAGTGGGATGAATCTTACGTCAGAGTGAGTTTTTGCACAATTGAAAATGTAAATCTGTTGAATTTTTAAGAATATCAACTGAAAGTACTGCTGTTAAATGAGGTACGGAAGAACTGACTTCTTCACAACCAGAGGATCCTACTCAGGAAAGTTGCTTGCCTGCCCTCACTGTTTGTCTTTCCCATAAAAGAAAAAGCTGACCCACGCATGAAGTCCTCGATGTCCGTGGACACTGTTGAGAAGTTGGGTAGCACACTATTGTAGCAAATGCCAAACTTCCCTGCTCACTCAGAGCTGTGTCCTGGCCCTTGGTGCTCCCCTGGCCACCAGAAGGGATGGCACCGCAGAGGAGTTGCTAGCACCAGTGGCTGGTACCTGTATTACACTGCACCACCGCTGCGGTGCCAAGAGCCATCTGCAGCTGGGAGTCGCACATCCAGAACGAGTGTTTTACCAGTGAAACTTTGGAGATTTGGTGCTTACCGCCTTCTTTTGTATGATTTTTCCTCTGAGACCCAGTAGCTGTCTTCACTTCTGCTGAGTACCTTGAGGCATGTGTTAGGCTGGAGGCTGCCTGTGCACTTTCAAGCCTCGCTCAGGCTGACGATTTCCCAGGAAGAGGGGGCGAGAGGGAGATCTATTTCCCGTTTATACTTGGGTGTGATAGTCTGCAAAAGCTTCAGTTGCAACAGCCCCGGAATTCAAGCCCTGAGTGAATTCATCCTTACCTTTGTCCAGTGAATATGTTCATACACCACCCACCTTGGTTTTACCACCTGCCAGCTGTAAAACAGAGTTTGCTGGCTTGCACCGTAGATTCAAACTTTATGGATTAATTCCTCCAGGTGACATTACTGATAAACACAGAGACTCGCCAGGGCAGAGCTTTGCAGCGGGGCTCTCTAACCGTCAGCTGTTTGCAGTTCATCAGGTGGCAGAGCGTGTGGAGGCGCTGGGCCAGTTTGTGATGAAGACCAGGAGGACCCTGAAGGGCCATGGAAATAAAGTTCTCTGTATGGACTGGTGCAAAGACAAGAGAAGAATTGTGAGCTCTTCCCAGGTATGCTGTTGGGCAGATCTCTTTCAAAGCTACCGTTGGGCACTATACAGATCTTTTGGCCGTGCGATGTGCTGCTCTTTGTGGATGTTACCCATGTATAGTCTAAATGTTTTCAAGATGCCCTTAGAGTAGTTCATTGGCAATGTATTTGTTGAGAGAGCACAAATCCAAGCTTTTGAGCATTGCTGCACCTGTTCTAGCTAATACTCTACATATTTTTTGTCCAGTCATATATAGATTTTCCTCGTGTTCCTTACAATAGAAAATAGAACTCATTTGAGGCCACTTTTATTTCCTTGTTCTTTGCAGATAAAATATTTAGTAACGATTTCAGTTTATGTGTTCAGAGAAAATAATCAGGAAAAGGGAAGGCAGGTAATGTTGATTCTCCTAGAGATTTCTGTGCATAGAAATTTCTTCTGCAGTCTGTATGTTTGGTGTGACCTTGAAAGCCTCAAACATCCTGCCAACATTACTGCATTTACTTGAGCATTTTGAGAAACAGTCCTAACACCTGCTCAAGACCAGTCCCATGAGCTGGGGGAGGTAATGAGATAATTACTTTCTAGATCCCCTGGTTCGTCCTGAGCCCAGAATGGCAGTGAGCGAGCTCATTGCATCTCACAGCTGTTCATTGACCTATATGAAATCTGTCAGTGGTCTCACTTGAGGGATAAAAATAGGCAATCTGCATTGCAAGCCACCTTCAGTTACTGTGAGTTTTTACCATTCATGGTGATCTCGGCAAAGAGAATAATTTTAAATAATTAATGTCACATTTTTTTAAAGTGGTTAAAACGTCAGTGTGTAGATCAGAAAGCTGAACAGGCAAGTTTTAATGCATTTTTGTATTTTTTACTCTATTTTAAGAACTGTAGGGAGTCCAGGTACAGCAACAATTGTTACTCAGTAATAAACATTTCACTTTCATGATATGAGGAGGATAACAATATTATGTGCATAAGGCAAAGTAGCTGGCATGAGTGTCGCTGGCATACACAGTGATTGTGTTGCTCTCTGTGGAGTGTTCTTACGATGGCTATTTAGCAGATCGTATCAACGGATAATTGAAGGTTAAGTAAGTGTAGAGAGAAGTAAAGGGAAAACTAGGAAAAGACAGGAAAGGGAAGATGAATAAACAGTGCAGTATCCGTAAATGGTCCCCATGGGTGCTGCCAGCTCGGCAAGTGATTTGTAATACAGGTCGCCTCTTGTATTTGTAAGGCCCCGTACTGAGCCGCTGGCAGATATGACTTGGGAGAGATGACCAGCTTTGCAGGTGGTGATTACAGGCTGAGAGAAACACATTGTGGCTGAAAGGAGGCGAGTGAGGGCTCCCTGGTAGCAGTTGCCTGAGGAGATGGTGCTGTCCATGGCACATGCTGCAGGTGAGCGCAGTTCTTATAAACCTGCTAAAAGGGAAAAAAAACCCAGCCTGTTCTTTTGAGCTGACATCAGTCATTTCAGTGAGGAGGAGATGCTTTTCTTCTGGTCAAAGACATAATTCACACTACCAAGGAGTGTCACCTTGGTGCTGGGCTGTGACCTTTGTGCTGTTGTTAAAATGGAGACAAAAATTTCGTGACATAGCAGACTGGGGGCTGGAAATGAACAGCAGAGTTTTCCCCAAATCTGGGAAGTGAGCTGACAGCCATGTCTCTGGAAGGCCTCAATTTCTCTCTCTGTTTGTGTGCTTTCATTTAGGATGGGAAGGTGATTGTATGGGATTCCTTCACTACCAACAAGGTAAGTGAAGCTTCAGCAAAAGTCATGTTTCTGTGCACAGGGCAAATGACAGTGGGATAAGATGGAGGGCCATAGGGCTCACAGGTGTCGCAGGAGGCAGTGGGATGATGAGATAACTGCAAACCTCCACCAGCACCTCAAACCAAGGGGCCCAGGGCAAACCACCTCCCTTGACCTGTCTCTGAGCAAAGTCCCTGTCATGGTCTCCAGCAGGAAGCTCTGATTCAGCCTCTTTGCTGACAGGGAGGGCTCCCAGCTGGGGGCAAAGGCCAGCCAGCAAAACAGAGGCCCTCCCTGGGTAACTCCTGTACCAAGTGCCATGTGTGATCACCCTGGGATCCTTCAGCCATGGTGTTTGCTGTGAAATGGTGCTGCTGCTCCTCCAAGCCCTGCCAGAGCTGCTTTGCGGCACCCCGCTCCACACAGTGAGAAAACACAAGTTGGTTGTAACTCACTTTTACACATGCAGCAGTGGGACCTTTCACAGCACTGAGTAACCCAAATAAAACATGCTCTGTGATCAGTTTGGGGCTCATGAATAAGGTGAAAAGTGTCAGGGAGGGACTAGCCATCCTCCTGCTGCTCTGCTGGATTCCACAGGGTTGTCCCAGCCTTACATGCTAGTTATGGCTGGGGGAAACACCTGCACTTTTCACTGACCCTAAGGATGTCCCACAGAAATACTGAACTTACTACTCTACACTGTTTTCCTTACACTGATTAGAGAAATAGTGACATCCCAGTTTAAAGAGATGCTGTGTTTCAGGAACACGCAGTGACGATGCCGTGTACCTGGGTGATGGCATGTGCATATGCCCCATCTGGATGTGCCATTGCTTGTGGGTAAGTTCCCAGCTTCCACAGCTGCTTATACAGAGAAACTTGATTTGTAGTTGTGTCACGATGCCTTCAGATGCTGACAGCTAGAAGTTTGCATGCCTTGATTGTGGGTGGAAGAACTATGTTCAGTACCTCTGATTCGGTTCCCATAATGGCTTGTACACATTATCTCTGCTGACTTCAGTGCAATAACATTTGTTGTGTAAGCACGGAAAATAATCCTCTTTCAGCGTTTGTATCATGGGTCAGGAATCCTGCATGCATGCAGCTTCCTTGTTCCAGTTTGGATGTGTGTGTTGGATATATCTTTTAAGAGAGAGTGGTTTTAACTCTGTTCTTACTTTGCACTCTTTCTTCTACAACATGAGAAGGTTAGTCATTAATGATTACCAGCACATGAATAGATCTTGCCAAGATGGAGTGAGGACAAGTCACCCCATCCTTGATAATCTTTTCCAAGTTTTCTGAGGGCTCAGGTTTGAAAAAATTGAGTTTATGCAGAGCAGAAAACAAAGAGACAAGATGTTGGCAAAACATCTTTTAAAAAGGGACTGGGTGGATCAGACAGACAAAGCAAGCTTGGGGTGAGAGAAAGGCACAAAGGGAGACTTTCCTGTGCAGCTTGCAAATCTAGAAGGCAGCAGACTGAGACAGGCAGGCAGGCTCTGTAAATGTGTGTGGAGAGAGAGAGACTGGAAACTATGTTTTTGACTAAAACTTGAAGAATGGCAAGAAAGCTCCGTCTTCACACTTGTGAGAGAGACAGGAAGGGCATATACGCATTGCACTACCTAATTCTGTATTTCTGTTGTGCTGATAGTTAAGTGCTGTGCACGTTAATATAAGGCATGGAACCGGCACCTGGTGCTGTGCTGGGATGCCAGGGACCAGGGCAGGGCTGATCTCCCATGGCTCTAGGAGAGGGTCAGACACAGTCAGACCCTTTAGAAAAGGGTCCTGCACCTGGCCTGGGAGAAACACCTTAGCTGGTGCAACTGCTCAGGGAGGACACACCAGCTACAGAGGTCAGTGCTTCTGTTGCCTTTTTTCCGAACTCTTCTAAAAGCCCTGTCTTCACACCCACTGCTTGCTGTACCATCTCTTCCTATGGAGCCAACAGGTCAAATTTATTAAGGTAGATAAATAACAATGCTTAGCTACTGATCCTTGCAATGACGGATGTCGACAGAAAAACAGCAGTTTGGCTGTATGTGAAACATGAACCCAGAGGTGGCTGCTGTGTCACCTCCCAGTTTATGCTTTCGTGAGATTTTATTCAGCGCCATTTATAAACTCGACGAGGGTAAAAAATACTGAGGCGCAGCTGTTCAAGTTCTGTAAAGTAGCCAGGCTGGTGAGGCAGCTGGGGCTTCCCTGCACAGGGAGATCCCGGACAGCACAATACAGGGAAGTCGGTGCTTGTAAGGGTTTGGCAGCGCAGCACTGACAGGTGGTTTCCTTCTTATCACCACTCTCCTTTTTTGTTGCAGTTTTAACCAGTTCTCCTCTCTCTGTTATTGCTATTATTACTCTCTTCAGTGGCCTGGACAACAAGTGTTCTGTGTACCCTCTGACATTTGACAAAAATGAAAATATGGCTGCAAAGAAGAAATCGGTTGCAATGCACACAAACTACTTGTCTGCCTGCAGCTTCACTAACTCAGACATGCAGGTAAATGCATTCCCTACCCACTGCTCACCGTCCGGCAACACCTAACGGGAGCTGCACTTGTATGTGGTGCAAGTAACCTTCCTTGCACCTGGGGCACCCAGGGCCGTGTCCTGCCCCCTGCAAGGGCTGCTGGAAAACCCTCGCTGGGGGCAATGCAGCTACTGCAAAAGCTGGCGTAAGGAAATGCTTGTCCCAGCCTGTGGCCAGGTTGTCACGCCTGCACCCTGCAAAGGCCTGTCCCTTCTGCAGAGGGAGCTTGCTGGTACCTGTGTGTTCTCTGCTCACTGGCTCTGTGCTTAAAAGCTTGTGCTTTTAAGAGCTCAAACTAATACATATAGTTAAAAACCCAGATGAGACGGGACTAGGTTGGGTATGTGTTGTGCCAGCTGGTGGAGACAGTGTTGTTTGCCTGCTTTGTCTTGGACGTCCAGCCAACTTTGCTTTTGCTTTCATTCTTAGTATTATTTTGTTTGTACCAAGTGAGATGTTTGAGCTTGAGGATGGCCCCACAGGGCCCTGTTGTCCGTATGTGCAGTGGTGTGTTCACTCGAGGGAAAGGAGTGATGCTGTCCCCATCTCGCAGCGGGGGGCGTTGGAGCACAGAGGCCCTCAGTGGGAGTCAAAGGCAAAGCCAGGAACTAAGTACAGATCTTCTGAGACCAGGCCAGCCTTCCTCTGTAGTGAATATCTCAAAGATCTCTTTCTCCAGGAACGCGAAAGATGATGAAAGGAGCCAGGATAATCCCCTTGTCCTCTCTGGTTTTTGAACTTAATTGAAGCTCTGCTCAGTGCAGCTCTGCAGCAAAATAAATGGCAGAAGGGAGCATTTTCATTGCTCTTTGTGTCAGCAAAGGGGCTAGAAAGAGAATACCTTACCCCCTTCTTCCAGATATTTGGAGCTCTTCGGAAGGAAATGTCAGCTCTTATTGCTTCTATTTCAGGACATGAGATAGATGCCCAAGAGTATGTTGTTTGTGATTCTATGGTTTCTGTAATGACTGCGAGGTGCTAATTTAAGTCCATTGCCATGGAAACAAGCAGTGGAGGTACCCAGTGCTCAGGCTTCCTTAGCCCTGACCTCACTGTGCAGGAGCCCTGCGTAATTAGAGCAGTCTAAATTAAGTGGAATGGTTTTGATGAGATACACACCCACTATTCTGTTTTCTTTTCCGTACCTGTATGCGTCGTGATAAAATCCTATGAAAGGAAAGTAGTTATTTGTTTTTGATAATAAAAGAAGAAAGAGAAGTTGGGTCTTTCTTTTTTCCATATTGAATACAGCAAACTGCATTGATATTGAAGGTAATGTATTACTGTTGTTAAATAATACCGCAGTGGATTTAGGTGCTTTACAGTCAGTGATACAGACGTTTTTCTGAAGACTTCAAAAAGAATTTTTCTTGTGATTGATAGGCTTATAAATGATCATTTATAGCACTGCATGGTATTATTGAAACAAATACAAGCAAGTGGGTTGGCCAGGCTTCTGTTAAGACACTGTTATATGGGGGATCCTGGAGAAGCCCAGACTTCTACCTTCTTCCCTTTTTCATACTGGCCTCAGAACTAAAATTAATTGGTAGCTCTGAGGGTGCACAGTGCAACAAGCACGCTGTGCAGGAGTTTTTCCCCTTGTGCACGAAGCAGCTCTGCTCTCACGGCTTGTGTCCCCGAGGGATGTGGTACCTGTCCTGGAGCAACCCCAGGTTGTGCTGGAGGCATCCCCCAGCCCAGCACCCCGCAGCACCCGCTGCTGGGTGCTGTGAATGCTGCTGGGTGCTGTGAATGCTGCTGCTCTGCCTTGGCTGCTCTCAAACTCCAGCTCAGTTTTCCCTCGGAGGAAAGAAAGACGGAGAAGGAGCTTAGGCATTGGCGTGCCCATGGGCATCTGGCAGGGCGATGGAAAGAGAGGAGGTTTGGGTTGATTTGTCATTGATGAAAGTGGCTCTCAGGCTGTGTGGGTGCTGAAAGAGGGGGTCACATCCTTGCCCCTTGCTGTGCTCCCAGCCTGGGCTGAGACGAGCGCTGAGCGGCAGCTCTGGGTGCCCTGCGTGCCTCGGTGCCCCGAATCGCTCTTGCCGGAGAGAGCCTAGGCGGGAGCCTCGCTTCCTAAATTAGGTGTGTGCGGCCCTGCGGTGTGACAGTGCTCCGTGCGTATTAACAGCAGCAGTTAATTGGGATCGCGAGGGTTTTGCACAGGGCGGGCAGCCGTACCCCCGGCGCGGCGGGGCTGGGAAGCGGGACGAGGCCCGAGGCGGTGGCGGAGGCGCGGGCGGCCGCCCTGCCCGGCCGCGGTGCGGCAGCTCCCGGGGGCCGGGGCCGCGGCCGTGTCCGTGTCCGTGTGCCCGCGGTCCCCGGCCGCCTGCAGGCGCTGCCCGTGGCCGCCAGGCGCGGGTGCCCCCGGCGCTGCCGGACCCCCTCGGCAGCCGGGGTCTCGGAGCAAAGATAGTTAATTCTCTTCTGGTGTTGGATTTTGGTTTTTTTTTCGTTTGTTTTTTAATAGCAATACCCTGAAGTTGAGTCCATAACATTTCCCTTTAAGTGTTAGCTGGAACTCTGGGTTGCCAACAGATCCTTCCCTTAGGCTTTAAGCTGCTTTTATTCCTCTCCTATCTTTCTTACATGCCATTACAAAAGCAAATCCTCAGAGCTGAGCGTCTTCATTCCTCATCCAAGTACAAATGTTCCTTAGAACAGAGAAGTTCATTGATCTAGCTTCAAAAGTTGGCCAGAAAGACAAGTCAGGACTTCTGCTATTACCATCTCAGAGTATTAGCGTCTCTCCACTGCAGGATTCGGAACAGTTTGTTCTGCAACTTTGCAGTCTTCTGTTTATGGGAGGAGTTTTCGGAGCATCTGTCAAACATATTCAGTGTTTAACCTTTATGCAACTCTGTGAATGGTTTCGTGATTGTGTGATCATTTTTTTTTCTTTAAGAGTATTTTCTTCTTAACTTCTAAGTACCCACGGGGATGCCTTGAGTTTCCTCACCCTCCGTGAGAAAAACCTGTGTACAAGACAGAGCCCTCCTAAGTTCACCTTTCCATCCTTCCATGCTGGTGCACAGGGACCCTTCCAACCTACGGAATTTGTGATTGCATAACAGCTTCGGGTGCCAAGGGGAAATTTTGAACAATTGAGGATCATCAGGATTAGCCACAATAACAAGCAGTGATCACATGTGCTTGCTACAAACAGTGTAGCAGATGAGGGAAGCTGGGAGCTGTGTTCGGTCAGTGTGTGTTCAAGCCCTTTCACACACAAATGGTTCTGGACAAGTGAGGGGTGATGGACTTGTCAAACAACTGTCTAGACAGGCTTACTTCCCTTTCAGAAAATCCATGTCTTAAGCCAAATTAGTTGGGTTTAACCTGGCTATTTCAAACAGAAAAAAAAATCAGAGGGTTAAACAGGTATACTTAACTCTAGCAGTTCTTCTCTTTACCCGAATTGAATTCCAGCAGCCTAAATATGGATAGGGTTAATTACAGGGGCAGCCAGGAATACCAGTCTGGTTCTGCCTCCTTTTTGGAGGATATGGAAATGCCAGCAGATCCTTACCGTCAGCAGTGCTTCAAACCCCACTGCACAAAACTGACCATTATTGAAACACTGTGTAGGTATAGCTGCGTCAATACAGCTCTCCTTTCCATTCTAACATCTCTCCTTAAAAACCATAAACTGTGCTTAGATTCACCTTGTGTTTTTATGGCTTTGATTTATTGCATATTTTGTTAAACTAAAGGTGTCCTTGGTGTATGTATAGGATGTCAGTTGTTTCTTTTTGAACTTGATCATCTGCTGATTTTTGTGTTCTGACTTGTTCTTCCCACATCCTATAGATCCTGACAGCAAGTGGAGATGGAACTTGCGCTCTGTGGGATGTTGAAAGTGGGCAGCTTCTACAGAGTTTCCACGGTCATGGAGCTGATGTCCTGTGCCTGGACTTGGCCCCTTCTGAAACGGGAAATACATTTGTCTCTGGGGTAAGCAGAAGCTTTTTATCATCATATAAAATTAAGGAATGTGGAAGGGAAAAGGCAGCAAAGCAGGAGGCTCATGATCTTATTGAGAGAGTGATGGAGTATGTGTTGGAAGCCCCAGTGCAATCCACTCATTGCAAGCACGTTTTCCAAGCTGGAGCAAATTAAACCCCTGACTGTGGGGTCAAACCCACCCAGCCAGTCTGACTGAAGTTCTGCTTACTTAGCAAATTCCACCCCACACCAAAGCAATCCAGCCCAAGATCAAAACAACGCCTCTCCCGGGAAGGGAAAGGCTCAGAGTTAGAGCAGAGGGCTTGTACCACAGGCGGAGGTGTGAGCCCCTGTGAATAGGAGCCCGGCACAGCAGATACCTCCTGCATTTGGCTTCTTTCTCGTGCCCAGCTCTCTGGAGCCAGATGGGGTGTGCCAGGGTGTGCTCAGGGCATCGACGTAAGGCTGCAAATAACGTGCGTGCCACTGTGTCCCTCAGCTGCTCCCCAGAAGCCACGGGGTAGCTTGGGCGCTGGCTAAACCCACTGCAAGTTGGAGCAGGGAGATGAGATGTGGCCACATCTTCAGCTGTCGCTGAGCCCCCTGTGCCTTCCAGTGGTACCAGAGGCATTTAAAGCCCCTTCATCCATCGAATGCTGCCCGCTCTCTGTCCTGGCCCAGGGGAACACACAGACCTCACTGGGGCTGCATGACTAGTCTAGGAAAGTACCCAGGGCATCTTCCAAATCTATTCTTGCTGCTGAGGGATCCCTGTCCCTGGACAGCCGAGCCATTGGCATGCAGCCTGGCAGTGAAGCAAGCAAAGCATAAAGGTGAGCGGGATGGGACTTGGCTCCTTTTTGAGGTGGTGCTGATCTGCTGGTTCTGATCAGCAGAAGTCGAGTGTGCAGGTAAGAGCTGGCAGGAGCAGAGAGGTGACCTCTCTGACTGGAGGCAGGTTGTTACCATAACTTTGCTGAAGGTACCTGGTTTGTGAGCCCCACCAGTGCTGGCCCAGGGCTGGTCCTGTGCTTGCTGGTGGAAATGGCCCTTCTGTCAGAGGATGCTGACCATGGATTAGGGGATTCCACTTGTGCTCAGAGTCACAGTCTCATCCCTACCAATAAACCTGGATCTCTTCTGTTATGACTCTTTTATCAAATTTGGCTGGCCCATCAGGAGCAGAGCCCAGCAAACTGGCCCAGTTTGCCTGCTGCTAGCACAGCTGCTCTGAAGCGTGACTGAAAGCTAATTCCATCTGAGTGCATTACTCCTCCCGGACTTTCCTGTCACCGAGCTCGCTTCCCAGAAAGGACAGATTCATTATCCCTGGGAACAGCTCAGCTTATTATAGGGCAAAGAATCACAAGCAGCTCTGGTACTGCTAAGAGAATATGTCATACTTGTGTCGATGTAGCAGCTTGGGCATGTTTGTGCTTACAAGGACTCACTTAATTCATCACATGCAAAATACCACTTCAGTGAGGATCTGTCTTACATTGCGTCAGTGCAGGTATAACCAAAACACTCCAACCTGAAGGCATGGTGGCATAGAGAGACTTTCTGTATATTGTGCCTGTGCAGTACAGTAACCTTGAGCTGGAATAAGCAAAACCAGTACATCAGCATGTAGAGTGGATGCTGTTACATTGAACGATTTAAGTAAAAATCCCAGCCCTCCAGGGTGAGCTCAGGGCTGCCTCCTGGACTGTTGTGCTCAGTGCCCTCTGATCACTGCTCCTCGGGATGAGTTGGATAGCTCTCAGGGGGCCATTTCTCCGCAGGTGGTGGCTGGTTTCTCCTTCGAAACCTTAGGAGTCAAAGCACCAGCTCGTCAGATTGGTCTTGCCCCCAGACTCCCAGAGAGGTCAGTAAGAATGGTGCACATGCAAGAAATACGAAGGCCTGGGCCCGGGCTGTGGCAAGGCTTGAGAGGGAAATATGCTGAGTCCAAAATGTTCTCTACCCTGTGTGGTTTCCTCTGCACAGAAACCACGATTTGGTACAAAGGAGCATTAGCTCTTTTAAATAATGACATAATAAGTAAAAAACTGGGATTTCATTTTAATAAGAGAATTAAAAAAAAAAAGAGAAAAATACGTGAATTGTGAAGAGACCGCGTAATCTAATTAGCAATCATATTTGCTTAAAAATAAAGAACTTGTGGCACGGTCTGCTGTAGGACATGCTAGCTGGACAGGAGCGGCAGCCGCGTGGAGCTGATCCTGCCTGCTGCCTGCCCCTCAGCAGGGTCAGATTTATTAAAATATCCCATCACTCTTAGAAGAAAAGTCCATGTTCTTTTTCCTGTCACCACGATTGTGACAGCAGTGAGACATGGCAGCTGAGAGTGTGGCCCCATGGGTATAAGACAGTTCCTGCCCTGGGGACGTTGCAGACTACATGTGCTGAGCCCCTTACCCAGAGCATTCAGGGTGCTGAGCACCTTGCAGCAAGCACTGAGTGTTAAATGATCTTTTCAAAGCACAGCTTGGAAGGGCAAGTTAGAGCTTGACAATGAGATGAAATGCTGTTATGCTTCTTTCCTTATCTCAGCCAAGCCATTGAGCATGTGGGTGCAGAGCCATGGCAAGGGTTAACTCTGATGGGAGACTGGGCAGGAGACCCTCCGGATACACTTATTTAATTTTCTATTTCAGTGTATGAGAAGAATTAGTTATAAAACTTTAAATGCTGACTATTAATTTTTTATATTGGGCATGTTAAGTGGTAAGGGGATGAGTCAGTTATGCAGCTCTGCGGCACGGTGGGACTGCAGACACAGGTATGAGAGCCCAACCAGCAGAGCAGGGCTGTGAGTGCTGGTTAGCATGGGACTGCCTGCCCAAACACCTGGGCTGGCTGTGCCCCCCCTGCACAGCTGCCCTGTACGCGTGCCGGTCTGCGGCACTGCGAGGATCCAGCCTTCACGGTGTGCTCCGCTTCCACCTGCAACTGCACCAGGCTTGGGGTACCAGAACAGCCAGCTCTGGGGCTGCTTTGCTGGTAAGATCCTCTCAGAGCTGTGATGTTCAGAGCCTTTGAATGTGGTTGGGCGTGATGACATGTATCAGGAACATGAGGGGTGAATGTTACTGTTTGCACAACTGTAGTGAATTTTTTTGCCTTATTAGGGATGTGACAAGAAAGCCATGGTTTGGGATATGCGGTCTGGTCAGTGCATCCAGTCATTTGAAACCCACGATTCAGATATCAACAGTGTCAGGTCAGTATGTTTCTGGGAGAGGGCACATTTGCGATGTTGAGCAATGTGCTGGTTCTATTTTTGAAGTCTGACCTCATGGGCCAGTTGGAGAGGGTCCAGAGGAGGGCCACAAAGATGATAAGAGGGCTTAAGCACCTTTCCTATGAGGACAGGCTGAAAGAGTTGGGGCTGTTCAGCCTGGAGAAGAGGAGGCTCCGGGGTGACCTTATAGCGGTCTTCCAGTACCTCAAGGGGGCCTACAAGAAAGATGGGGAGAGGCTGTTCAGGAGGGCCTGTTGTGATAGGACAAGGGGTAATGGTTTTAAAATAGAGGGAGGTAGATTCAGGTTGGATATTAGGAAAAAATTTTTTACCATGAGAGTTGTAGAACACTGGAACAGGTTGCCCAGAGAGGTGGTGGATGCTCCATCCCTGGAGACGTTCAAGGCCAGGTTGGACGAGGCCCTGAGCAACCTGATCTAGTTGGAGATATCCCTGTTCCTTGCAGGGGGGTTGGACTAGATGACCTTTGAAGGTCCCTTCCAGCCCTAACGATTCTGTGATTCTATGATCTCAGTGTAATGTGTTCTGGTCTGTTTTTTACTCATGCACAGATACTACCCAAGTGGAGATGCTTTTGCCTCTGGTTCAGACGATGCCACGGTATGTTAATTCAGCAACCTAATTTAGGGAAGTTCTGTTACTTCCCAAATTCTTTATTTTAGTCACTTTACTTTAGTCACTTTAGTATTCCCAAATACTTTAGTCACTTAAAGTTGCAGAAGTAATAATGCTAGAATATAATATGATATGTATTAACTACTATATATAATGCTATAGGGAAAAACTAGTAACACTTTGTAGGTCACCTCTGCAAACTTTTCTACATGAGGTACTGTCCAAATACTCATTTCAGATTCTCTGTGTTTTGAAGTTTCATGATCAAAATTAGTTGTCTTACTGGAAGAGATTTGGCTTCATATAGTTGTTGGTCACATCATCTGGAGGAACCAGATGAAATGCTGCAGCTTGTGTCAGAAGAAGCAGCGCAAGGGCATGAAGGCAGGCTGCATGTGAGTGCGCACATCTCAGCAAGCAGAGGGGCGGTGGGCTCAGCTGGACAGACCTGGTCAGACAGCCCCAGGGTGGCCTTGGCCACGTACACCTCCTCCCTGTCAGCCTGACTCACTGCCAACGCTCTTCACTGCCATGAGTCACCGCATCCAGGTCATCCTGGATGATACGATAGCTCTTATGGATGTTTCTTATCTATGAGCAAGCTGCTAGGAGGAGCACAGTACTATTGACAGGTAATTTTGGTCATTTTTGTATGCAAAATGCCACTTACCTCCTGGCACCATAGAGCCCCTGAGTGATGCAGATGGCTGGTGGCTCTCACTGCAGCTGGTGGGTCCTCATAGGGCACCAGGCTCTGCCTGTACCACAGCCTGCAGGAACTGAGCTGGCAGTAAGTGTAACTCGAGAGCTGACATTTGGGAGGCACATGGTACCTTGCTTCTCCTGTTTATTCAAAGAAAACACCGAGTTGCATGAGTGGGAAGACTCTTTCTAAAGTACTGTGCCCTCGGAGCGTGTTTTAAGTCTCCTCCAATACTAGCTAAACTCAATAGAAACATTCCCTTTGTCTTCACTGGGTGTAGAGACCTTCGAAGGCTCTTCTGGAGAGAGCATACACTGCTTTTAGGTCCTAAAAGCTGCTGTTACAAATTAATACCTCTAGCTCTGCAGAGAGTGCAGTGCCACTCCACACATTCGGATGTGGTACTGTGAGCACTTGAGATGCCGAGGGAGTGAGATGGAGAAATTGTCCATCATTAAATTCCAATGAGAGTGCTTTCTTTTTATGCCCAGTACCACAGGCCCTGGACTCCTGTGCTTATTAATTTATTTGATGGGATTTTTCTCTCTTAACTACTCCTGACACCCCTGATGTGAGCAGGAGAATGGGGAATTCCATCTTTGTACTTTTAACAGAGGTTTTGGTGGTTTCCATCTACTTCATTCTTTAAATTAAGAGGTTGGTGTTTTCAGCATTATGGCCTGATACACTGACTGATATCCTTGACCTGATTTATGTACTTAGGGATTTTGAGGAAGAGATAATCCTGACTGTCTGGAGGGAGACCATAAAAGTGTGCTCACATGGCAGTGCTGTCACCTGCGGTGACCCGACTCCCTATCAGGACTGTCTGATGGAATAATTGATCAGTGTGGAGCTCTGGGAGACCTGGACTTCACATACCTGGCAGCCTCACATCGCCCTGCGAATGAAACAGCCTCTTCTTTATGTGCAGGCTTGAACACCAGCCATTTTTCATTAGCAAAGTCTTAGCATTAGCAAACCCATCTGGCCAGTGGAAATTTACTGAGGAAGTTTTTCGGTTCAAACAGTTTCAAAAGTGCATTTTGATTTCAGGACTAACAGACTGCCTTTCTGAATGGCAACCAAATCTCGTCTATTTATACGTTATTTCCGTGTTAAGCCTAAATATGATGGCAAATCATAGAAAACAGGAGGTGCAGGTTGGAGAGGTGATTGGGGATTTTCTATGAGGAATGAAAAGCAAACATCTGTATAAAAATGTATTATTTCCCTTGAATTATTTCCACATAGGCTTTTTAGACAGAGAGGCCTCATGGTAGGGCAGGGACTGCTTGCTATCCTGTCGTACTCAGAGCAAGGACTAGCATCTAGGCTTCCCCACGCCAAGGGACTGTCTTGAGTACCATGCCATGTGGTCCATGTTCTCAAAGATGACTAGTGATTTAATCCTCTGTCTCCCAGACTGCTCTGGCTGTGGCTAAACTGCTCTCTTAGAGACTGGCTCTCCTCATGCACCCCTCAGCAGCAGGATGCTCTAATCCATAGGATGCCACAGTGGGGAAGCAAGAGAGTGGGGGGACTTTCAGTGGGTAGCCATGGTCCAAAGTCCACCACTCATCTCTTTATAGCAGGACAAGGAGGAGGCTAGAGAAGTGGTTTGGAAAAGCAAGTTCTTCACTCAGTTTATACAAAACAGCTTTGTGTTGCTTAGATCCCTGTTAGGCTCCAGAGGAGTCCCAGTTAACAGCAGATAGGAGAGCAAGAGGAAAGAAGCCAAGCAGCCACTTCCCGTGATGCCTGTTAGGCTGCAGTCCTTCCCACTCAGGTTTTTTCAATGAAACGTAGTAGCCGTTGACTCCAGCCTTTACTGAGTCATGTGTGTTGGTTTTGGTTTAATCCTAGTGTCGTTTATATGACCTTCGTGCAGACAGAGAAGTAGCAATTTATTCCAAAGAGAGCATCATTTTTGGAGCATCCAGTGTGGACTTTTCTCTCAGCGGTAAGATCTGAACTTTGGAGATTATTGTGGTGTTGGGATTTGGGGCGGACTGTAAAATTTTGTCAGTTTAATTTGAGAAAGCATTTTTTACTAAAAGTTGTTAAAAGTAATACTAAATACCAAAAGAAACATTAATACATGGCAGCCTTTTTTTGCCTCTGTAAAAATAGTTACTCTTTTAATAACCTAGCTGACTATTGCTTTGTTCTAGCAATGAAAAGTATTTTCCTGGCCTTACTGAAGTCAGGAAATATTTTGCCATTAACTACAGCTGGGCTAGAATTTCACAATAATGATTAAAAACATTTCAAAGGAAACACGAAATGTAACTAGACTATTAAGCGCACGTAACATAAATAATTTATAAAAGGATAATAAATGATTAATAGACAGTAAAAGCATGTTAGAGGAGCGTGAAGACAGAGACATTACCATTTTTCACTACAGATCTGGAGACATGAGCTCGAGTCTTCTCTCTCCTGCCTCAGCACAAACAGAGCTCCTATGGTCACCCTGCGTGAGGATGAGTGGGTGGCAAACTGCCCTCCGCCCAGGACAGAGGCAAATGTCTCTGTCATGGTCACAAGCACCACAGCTTGTCCCTATGGGGACAATGAATCACTTACCAAATTGCCTACTAATCATTCAACCGTTTGTATTCAACATCTTGCGTGAAGACTGAGCAAAATGTTATTACCCTGCATTAGCTGTTGAAGTGCTCTTCAGTCTGTCGTGATTTGGAGTCATCCCTCATCTCTAATCACTGAACAGATTCTGTATAATTTAACTCGATTTTAACTGTATTTTTAACTAGTAAATTTGAATTGGTTCAGCATTTAGTATGGATAGCTCAGCGGTGGAGCAGGGGAAGCAGTGGCCAGGGCTCGCTGTGTGCGGAGGGTGGCGCGGGAAAGCGAGGTTGTGGCTTGCTGGGGGATGGATGTCCTGCAGAGAGCCCTTGCTGCAGTCAAGACGTGTTACTTTCTTAAGACCTCACTTTGTAAAATCCCATTCTATTTGTAGGTCGCCTACTGTTTGCAGGCTATAATGATTACACCATAAATGTCTGGGATGTGCTGAAAGGGTCCCGTGTGTCCATTCTGTTTGGACACGAAAATCGTGTCAGCACCTTGCGAGTCTCTCCCGATGGGACGGCGTTCTGCTCGGGCTCCTGGGACCACACTCTCCGGGTAGGTGCTGGGAGCAGCTACTTTGGGTGCTTCTTCCTTTGATTGATTGTTCAAAAAAGGGGGTGAGGGGGAAGGGTTATTACAGGAAAATTGACTCTAGAGGGACTAAAGAGGAT
Organism: Tauraco erythrolophus; assembly: GCF_009769465.1. Classification (NCBI taxonomy): domain Eukaryota; kingdom Metazoa; phylum Chordata; class Aves; order Musophagiformes; family Musophagidae; genus Tauraco; species Tauraco erythrolophus. The sequence continues at coordinate 13,754,180 of NC_141478.1, read as the reverse complement.
ATAAACGCACAGTGTAAAACACGAACAGAAAATCCAAATTAAAAAAAATTCCCACAAAGCGCTAGCAGAACTGTTAAATTTTGAACTTAGGTGTTAAATAATATCATTGATACCCACTAATCTGTCTGCCTTGCCAAATTTTAATTAAACATTTGATAGAATAGTCAATGCTATAAACAATTGTTTAACTCTCTCTCTGCAGATCTGGGCTTAACCTGAGATCCTCTATGCAGAAGCAAATGAAGATTGAAACCCTGGACTACAAAAACTGCATAAAAAAGCCACCACTCAAAATCAAATATTCGCTACACTACAAAAGAGTGACATTGAACCCACAGATTAACACAACTAGGTAGAGAATGTAGTCTGCTTGAACACATAGCAAACATCAACTTGTAGTAAAATGAAATGTTTTTAATTCTGTTTTGAAACTATCTTCTTTTATTAGAACTAGTTTAGATAATTATAAAGGGACTTTTCTCTGAAGTCACCTATGTCATAGAATTGGGTATTTTAGTGCACATTATGTATTTATTTGCATGAATTGAGTTTCTTTTTAAAGTTAAAAAAGGGGCGGGGGGGAGAAGAAAAAAAGAAAAAAGATTCCTGATTTTATCAGGATGTAGCATAAGACTTTGGAAACATTCCATAGTAGCGCACTGAATTTTGGTGTTGAAAAATGGAAAGAAAAACAATTCTGATACTTTATGATGGCGTTATGGATGACTGAACCTTGGTAGTAAGTAGAGGAGCAAAGGACCTACTGTGAAGGTACTGGTTGTTGTCATAAAAATGTATTTTTTGTACAAAAAAGGAGTCCTTTCAATCCCTGCTTTTTCCTACTGTCTTTTTAGATAGAAGTAAGTATTTCATCTCTGTTATCTGAATATAAAGAATCTAAATATATACAAACTGATAAACTGCAAAGAGGAGGGATATAAACATGATTTACATAATCATGAGGTAATACTTAACCAGTAGTTTCTTAGAAATTTTTAATTGTATCACTTGGTGAGTGAATTTTCTTTTACTTAAAGGAATACTACATGCTAAGCAGTAAGGGATACTACATGCTAAGCACTAAGCAATGTTATACTGATGGTCAGATCTTTTCCAAGTCAGTCATAGTCATGCTATGATCAAGATTCTTATTTGCATTTTAAGCAGTTCATACCACTTTGGCAGGGCAATGTAGCTTAAATATATATTGAGACAGTATAAGCCCATTTATAGGTCCTTGTGCAATGTCAGAGCAGTGCAAGTTCATGCAAATGCAGGTCAAACCTTACAAGCCAAATCGTACAGTCCTTACTTTAACGGTAATCTCTCCCGGGCTTGGATGTGGTTTTGTCATAGCTGGACTTGAGAATGAACAACAGAGTTGTTGAAAACCTGCTGTGAGCCACAGTCCTGCCAGTGTTTGACACTGTGCTCTGCAGAGCACCTGAGCCCACCTGATCCAGGAGCCTGCTGGGTTTCGGGGAAGCAGCAGAGCTGGCCACATTGCTGCCAGCACCCAGCCCTCCGTGTGAGCACAGTAATGCAATACAAACTGGCAGGACTACCCCCATGTGGAGCTGATGCTGTAGCATGAAGATTTAATCAGATAAAGCTGAGATACAGTTAGTTATAGAACTGTTGGGAAATTATATCTGTATTTATACATTTAAAAGTATTGAGACTAGAGTGCATCACCTCTGCTCATGCTGAGTGCTGAGTCTAATGTGAGCAGAGGCAAATAGGGAGCAAAGTGCTGGAGCGATGCTGGGGGCTTGCGTGGTCTGGTCTTTGAAATGCAAGTGGTGAGATACATCTCTGAAAAGATCAAAGATATTATTTATATTTAAGTTGAAACAGGAGAAAAGCTCACTTGAGTGAGCTTGATCACTGGAGTTGGCTGTTCACCTAAGTGTGATGATAATATCCTTCTTCTATTTGAAAGTGGGATTTTTTTTACAATTCTATAAAAATTGTATTAGAAACACAGTCTCCTCATTCATGAAAACATTAGGTTCCATGAATCCATCACCAGTTAACCTAGGACACTAACATTTGTATCAGCCTTCAGTCCCTAATGAAATAGTAGAGCAGTTTTCACTTGGAAAAGTCAACTCTGATGCTTTGCAATATTTGTGGCAAACTATCCCGTTACAAACTGAATGCACTATGGAAATGTCATATAGAGCTCACTGTGCAATATTAAGTCAATACACTGTACACATTTGATCAAAGGATTAATATTAATGTTTAGGTAGTATTTATTGCTAAGATGTTTGTTTCAAACATACTACATTGTGTTGATACTTATGAATGGCCTAAATACAATAAATTGTATTTTACATATTGAGAACATGTATACAGTTGTTTTTCCCATCAGTTAGGTACTTGTAATGGTAGCTATTTTTTCTGGGTTTTTTTGGCATTTACTTTTGCATCATACAGTTTCTTAGATCATTTGTCCTGCAAAAATCTAGGGTGAAATCCAGATCTACCACAAAATCGCTTCTGGAATATCTTCTGGAAACACCCAAGGTGAGCCACTGCAACTGAGAGCGAGTAGTCCTTGAAAGTACCCGAAACTCCCTCTGAGCTCCTTCTGCAGTCAAGAGGCCAGAATTCAGGTTGTGTGTTCCTCATCGGAAGGATCACAGCTAACGTGATGCTTTCTTTCCAGATCTTCATCACCATACCCAGGAATACTCTGCATTTCCTAGTGCGTGTGTTTTGTGGGAGTGCAGGATTCTCCTCGCATGGCAGTGGGCTGCCAGTGAAAGCTAGGCACTGAGACGCTGTTGAGGGCTTGGGCTAACACTTTTTGGATAAACCATATTTGCAGATCACCTTGAGATGCACCAGTTCAGCGTTCTGCCTTGTCAGTAGAGGAGAGCCGTGCTGGGGTCAGCTGTCCTCTCCACTTTAGTGTAGGCTTTGTGGTCAGCATGAAGGTGGTTGGTGGAAGTGCTTGGTTTAGACACTGAAAAAAGCACCACTTTAATTTAGGCACATTGTTTAATTTCCTTTCCTGAGGGGCTGGGGAAAGTGCTGAGCTAGCTTGTTCTGAGCAACATCAGTGACCAAACCGTCACCAGTTCCAGTGAGAATGAGGCTGACCTTGCATCTTGCACTTCTGTTCTTGCAGGGAGAAATCCTGTGGCTCTTGCACTTCTGGGCCACTGCCTGTGGACTCCTAAGTCAGGCTGCACGGATTTGTAACCTGTGAAAATCACCGTTTTGTTCCTGAGGTAACGGTGAAAGCCATGAACTGGGATGGGCCTCAACTTCCCATCAGATAAATGAAGATAGAGGGACAGGGCACTCAAGTATCCATTATATTTCTTACTCGCTAAAGTTTGACCAGGGAGGCTTTGGAAAACCCAGTGTTTTGAGACCCCTCTTTTGGTCTGTAAAACTATTTGTTTCTTGGAAACGGCTCTGTTCCTTTCCAGAGGGAGTGGTTTTAACCTGCCTCTTGTCCTTTTCCTAACGTGTCCCAGCTTGACGAACAGCTGTGCAGCTTCGGGTGCTGCAGTGAAGCAGCAGTGTCGCATCCCGGAGACACAGCCCTGGCCCTACCTTCCTGACCCACTCCTCAGCTCAGGCCAGGAGGTGAAGGAAAAACGTCTCAACGGACTACACAAGCGTGCTGTAACCTGGTTAAACATATGGAGAGCAAGGGAGCTATAGCTAGGGCAAAGTCACTGTCAGACGGCCCCCTCTGTTAAACAAAAACGTTACATAAACAGGAAGGGTGGAAGAGGATATTGCTAGAGAAAGAGCAGCCTCTCCCTCTTGCTCTCCTGCCATGAGGAATGCAATAGGAAATTCCTGCTCCAGGATTAACAATCGTAAGGAAAACCCTAGTTAGAAAAGCATGTGTGTAAAGCACTGGTGAAAAGTAAAGATATCATTCCAGCTACTGCTCTAGCACATAAACACAGACTAGGTTTCCTGTTCAAAACAAAAGCCAAATATGGGGATGTGAAACTTAAGAGTTTGCCTTGGGAATGACTCAGGCCCATTCTTGATAGTCATCTGAGAAATCGCAATAGAATTGATTCCAACCATCTATTTTTAGATTTTCTAATGGCGACGTAAAATGGAAACAGAGAGCTGTAGCTCCAGGTAGGCGGAGTGAAACCGAGCAGTCCTGTGCTGGCACGTTGGGCACCTCAGGCCCGTTGTGTGACCCAGTCGCAGGCAGCTGTGGCAGCACCTCTCCCAGCGCCGGCGCTGTGGCAGCCGCGCTTTGCACCAGGCCACCGTCTGAACCTCCCCTGCAAGCAGGCGCTGAACAGAAAGTGTGAGTTGGGTGCACCTGTGCTGGGCCTGCCATAAATCTTGGGGTGGTTTTTATGGGAGTTTTGATGATTTATTAAGCGGTCAATGGTACTCACAGCTCGAAGGGCACAGCGGGGATGCAGGGGCAGTGTTTGGCAGAGATGTCTCCCTGGTGCTGTGCCCTCTGCAAATGCCACCGCTTGGCTGGTGTTTTCTCAGACATTTCACACCACCCATGGTGAAGGGCCCAGCCTTTGCACTGTGAAGGTCCTAATCCTAAATTCTGTCCGAACGGCCACATGTTTGGTAAATACAAAATGCACTCATCTATGGTTCTAGAAAACCTGAAGGATCTCCGATGCAAAGAATGCAGGCTCGGGCCGTTACTGTGGAAAAGAAACAACCGCATCACATGAAAAAAAGCATCTTACAGTCAGCATCCGGTAACTCCGCGTTTTGCTTGACTCCACGGGGAAGCCTGGGGCTTTGTGCCGGAGGCGCCTTGCCCAGGGATGCAGCCGGACCCTTCGGGAAGCGGCGATCGTGCGATGTGCCGGCCCCGGGTCCGCTTCCCCCCGCCCCGGGTTCGGCTTCGCCCCGCCCCGGAGGAGGGGAGCGGCTCCCCCGCGCCCCGGAGCGCGCTGGGCCGGGCCGGGCCGGGCCGGGCTGGGCGGAGGGGCCGCCCCGCCTCTTAGTCGGCGGCAGCTGCTGCTGCGGGGCCGCAGCCGCCGTCGGCCGCCGCCATGCCGGGCTCGCTGAAGGAGGAGACGGCGCTGCTGCTGGAGGACTACTTCCAGCACCGCGGCGGCGGCTCCGCGCTGCCCTGCAGCCCCACGGCGGCCGCGCTGCGGCGGGCGGCGGCCGAGCTGGAGCGGCAGGAGCGGCCCTTCTTCCGCTCCTGCGCGCCGCTGGCGCGGGCTGAGCCGCGGGAGGCGGCGGCGCTGCTGGAACGGGTGGCGGCGCAGCTGGAGGCCGAGGGCGGCCTCAACTGGGGCCGGCTGCTGGCGCTGGTGGTCTTCGCGGGCACGCTGGCGGCCGCACTGGTCCAGCGGGGCTGCGAGGACGGGCCGCGCTGCCTGGCCGCCGCGCTGGCCGCCTACCTGGCCGAGGAGCGGGGCGAGTGGCTGGAGGCGCACGGCGGATGGGTGAGTGGGGACGGGGCGGCGGGGGCGGCCCGGGCGCCGTGCAGACGCGCGTCCCCGGGGGGACCGAGGGCGGCGAGCCGGCAGTGCGGCCCGGCGGAGCGGCCTGGGGTGGGCGCCGGGAGGCCTGGCCCCTTCTCCCCGGTCGCCAGAGCAGGGCAGCCCCCCGGCGCCGTGCTGCAGCGTACCCCGGGGAGGCGGGTAGTGCCGGGGAACGTGCTGGCGGTGCGCACCGGCGGCGGGCGTGCGCGGCATCGGCGGGGAGGCGGCTGCGGGCTCTGGTTAATTCATAGCGGCGTGCAGCGGGTGCGCGCTGGGGTGTTTAAGGTGCCCGTAGGTGCCCTGTGCTGTGACTTAGGCCAGTCCTGTAAAGGTGCTGGCGGCTGCCGTGTCAAGCTGCAGCCTCCTAAAAATACAGGAACGATGGTGTTTGCTTGTGAGGGGCGGGTTTGCCCTCTCCTCAGGTCCGCAGTCTTTGGATTTTGGAGAGCAGGCTGACACAGGTCTTCTCCCAGTGTAAACACAAAACACCGACGTGCCTGGTGTTCGATACGCCTGTGTATGAAGCCACCGTCCGTTAGACCGGCTGCTCTGGTTCCTGCTTGTCCCGAAACTGGTCAGGTCGGGGCCACAGGACCGTGCGGGCAGTAGCGTTAATGTACGTTGCGATGTAAACCCTTCAGCTGCTCGAGATGTGCGTTGAAAGTACGGGCTTTTAAGGCATCCGTGCAGCTCTGCCTGTGTTGCTGAACAAAATGTCAGCCATCCCGCAGAACTGCACATTTCCTATTTTCAGTCCTAGGGGAATATTTGATGCCAGTACAAATAAGCACTAAAAATAGAAAGGCAGGGGGGGAAGCAGCCACTGGTTTCGTTGACTTTTCCAGAGACCAAAATGAACTTGGTTTTCCAGTGGTCACTGGTCCATCTGACTGCTCAGAACGGTGTGGTGCTTGGCTACAACGTACGCTGTCACTTGGCAAAATTGCATTGCCTGTTCGCACAAATTAAAGTGTAAAGAACAAAGTTCCGGAAGAAATTAAGAGTATAACTTGTTTACATAGACATCTGCGGAGCGGAGTTCAAACACGACCATCTGGAGTTGTGTTGCTGCCACTTCTGATTATCGCAAATAACGATCTGGGAGAGCAGCTGCCAGCTTTGCTCTGTCATAGGTCAGCTCTGAGCAGTGTCCACTTGGCCCTTCCAAGTGAGTGTGTAATCAGTCCCGCATCTGCATCCACCGACATGGGACCGGCTTCAGGCTCCTGTCTTTCAAGTGAAAATTTCCATATCCTGTGTTTCAAATGCTTTCCCAAACTTGAATGAGGGGGAACAATGCTGGCAGCTCCCATCAGAAACTCGCCTAAAAGGGCAAAAATAACATAGTGACATGCCAAGCATCTCGATGGGAAGTTTGCAATTGTCTGTTGAGCAAAGCATACAAACGCTTGTAGCTGTTGCTTTCGGTCACCTTGCGCTCGGACTCTCACAGAGCGTTTTTGCGTGCCCAAGGCAGCAGGCTTAGACTTTCGTGATTAAAATAGAGACTTCTGCAGCTGACAACGCTGTGCTGGGAGTGTGAACCAAACTGTGCTCAAAGACTTGTTAATTGTAAGCCAACCAACTCAATGTCCTTTCTCTTGCTTTTCCAGGATGGCTTCTGTCGCTTCTTCGGCAGCCACGGCTCCCAGGCAGCAGACCAGAGCAGTACCATAAGCAATGCAATCATGGCCGCGGCGGGGTTTGGAATAGCAGGATTAGCTTTTCTCTTGGTTGTGCGGTAGGCTGATGAACGGATCTTGCCATGGGAAAGTACTCTCAAAACTGACAATTTACCAGATTTCACTCTATTTTCTCTAGAACAGACCCTCTAAGAAGAAGTTTATATTTTTAAACTGGCTCGGGAAACTGTCTCACCAAATCCTTGGCTATAAACTGCTTCACTCGCTACCCGGTAACAGCACAAACAAATGTGTACTAAACCACCATTTGTGCATGTTCAAAACCTGTCGTCTCCAAATATCCTCTGGACTTTCTATTTGAAGGTGTAACCTAAACTTTAGCATGGTTCATGTACTGTAACTTCTGAGTGCTCGATGTAATGTTAGGAAAACGTTATGGTGGACTTGCTACTAAACCCTCTGTTTGAGAAGTCTCATTTACGTAGAGACAAGCCTTCAAACCCGCCTTCCATTAATACTGTAAAGTGGGGGAGCATTGACTGTGATTTAACGTGGTTTATGGCTTCAAATGCGATGCACAGCACTTGTTACCGAAAGGCAACTCGATGGTTGATTTAGAGCAATTATTGGCCACGATGTGAGAGGCATCAGGGCTTAATATAACATAAGGCTGATTTCATTACACTACAAGAAGATAAGTATTGATACAGTAATGGCTGCAGTACTGGTTCTTACTGAAAGGAAAGGAATTTAAATATTAAACCTTAATTGGTATATTGAAATCCAGTGGAGGCTGGAATTTCTCTGGATTTCCTTGACAAAACGAGAATTTCCATATATCTTAATATATTTTTGAAGTATTTATCACTGTATAATACTTGTAGCCATTACATCTTTATTTTTGTTTAAAACTTAATGCTGATTCTTGTCACTCTAGTGCGTATCAAGCGTTGTCTTGTTTGAGTAATATTTGACTCTATTTTCAACATGCTGTGTATTTCTTTCAATGGTTGTACAAATTGCCTTATGTTTCTGGTAGCTTTTAATAACGTTCCTGGGTTACTCATAGCGTGTACAATTTTACTATGGTGACTTCAAAGGTGAATAAATGTTAAGTATTTTTATTTTAAAAAAAATTAACTTCTGCTTATTTGATCGGATGGGTGATGGTACTCGGACGGTGTTTCGGTGGTTACCTGGGTGCCTTCAGGGTTTGTACCCACCTTCCTGGTGCCTTGGCCTGAGACGAGGAGCTGAGCAGCACCAGGGCAGCGTGATACCAGTCTTCGCGGCAGAGGAGTCCTGCAGTCAGAACTAGGGTAAGACAGCCTACGGGGAAAATCCAGTCCAAAAGGCCCATCTTCACCACTGTGACTGGAAATAACCCGGTGGTTTTGCAGGCCAAAACTTAGCAAATTTTACCAGCATAGCTGGGTGCAGACAGGCTCCTCAGAGAGCTGCTCCTGCTTGTAGAGAGTGACAGAGCTCTTGTTTCTTCTCTGCCGAGATGTGCCGCTGCCTCTCTTTCACACGTGCACGCTTTTTTTACTGAAACTGGAGTTTCTGGTACGAGTTACGGTAACGACTGAGCAATAGGTGATGGAGTTCAACCCTTTTCAGATTAGTAATACTGAGCAGTTGTAATTTTTGAGGGTGTTGGGCTTAACTCTTTTAAAAAGTGGTCTTGCTCTCCCATCTCCAAGTCAGATGTTTCTGTGGCACCAGTAGCTCCAATGCCTGTTAAAATGGTGCGTGTTCATCACTCAGCCTCTCTCCCTGGCTGCCCCTCAGCCCACCGCTCTGCCCTTCCAGAGGGCATATGCCCCTTTGTGGGAAGAGCACCAGCTGGGCAGCAGGCTTCCTCTTGGGAAAGATCAGCCTGGCAACCAGGTCGGCATCACTGGGGCCAGCAGTGGCCACCCTGCTTCTCCTTCTGCTGGCCACTAGGCCCCGGGGCAGGGGTGCAGCGGGGGCTGTGGCCCCATGCTGGACAGAGTGGCGTTGTGCCAACCCGCCACAGATGCAGGGAGAAGGACAAAAAGGGACATTCAGGGATGGTAAGTCCCATGGAGGCGGGAAGGAGCTGCTGGTCCTCCCCCTCGCATCGCCCGCCCTGAACAAACGTCTGCTTGTTCTCTGACTTCCAGTTCTCTAAACTCCAGCTTGGCTCCTCTCACCAAAAGGATTAAGAGCCCACGGTGTGGGATTGTCATGCTCAGTTCCTCTCTCAAGTTCCCACAGGGACGGCGCCTGCTGCTGTGGCAGCTGGATGCTGTCGGCTGTGTGCCTCTGGTCCTCCTGGGCAGCCAGGAGGCTGCGGTGCCTGAAGCTTTGGCTACAGTGGGAGTGAGCTGGCTGGTGCTGCGGAGTGAAGGTAGTTTGCAAAACGTGGGTTGCTGAGGGGGTTGTGTGCTGAAAAGCATGGTGAACGACAGGGCAAGAAATTCTCTCAACGAGGTCAAATGTTGCGTGGGAACGTCATGCTGCGGATCTCAATGTCTCCCCAATATCAAGCAGGACAAAGATAAAATACCAGTATCTTGATTTCCAGTGTAACCTGATCTGGCAGGCACCACAAAAGCAATAGCAGAGAGGATGTCATGCTGGTTTTTACAGAGTGCTCTGGAAAAGAGAAGAAAACAGTCTGGAAATGTCCTTGAATAAAGTCGCCATCATTCTTTGGCGTAGACCTGACCCTTCGCAAGCTGCAGCTTGAAGAGTGTCTGCCGCTCTTCTTTGGCCTGGGAGCAGCTGGGGATAGGTTTCCTAAGAGCTAGCAGAACCAGGGTAATTTGGGAAAGCTGCAAGGCTGAGTCAGGAGGCTGCAGCGCAGCTCAGCAGTGCCGCAGCAATGCTGCCCGTAGTATCCCAAACACCTGGAGCTGGGCTGCTCTAGTCTCTGCTGGCAGCCTGCACCCAAGGGTGCTCTGCTTGGCCACCCCGAGAGCAGTGGGCACAGCTGGGCCACCGGAGCCTGGCATGGGGGTGACCTGCTTGTCCTGGCTGGAGCCGTGTTCCCCCAGCCGCCCTCTGCTGCTGAGGGGACCATGGAGATGTGGAACTGAGGACCAGGGCTTAAATCACTGGAGCCCCATTGATTTCAGGGCTGTTTGGACTAACCTGCATTTTCATGACTCTTCTGATTTTTTTATTATTTTTTTTTCAGTTTCAGCCTGACCGTTTGTCTCAATGAAGTCGTGTGTTCTAATTGAAAACTGCTGCTCATCCTCTTTTCTGCCTCAGAAAAGGGAAGCAAGACTCCACTGTTCCTTACTTTAAATGCAGAAGGAGAGTAGGTGGTGTTTAAGCACAAGGCTGTGTCTAATCCTCATGACCCCTTTCAGATCTTCAGCGTCGGTGTGCTTCCCAGGCAGGTGGCGGATCTAATGATTAGCACGCCATAGTTGCTGTAGGTTCTGCTGGTGTGCCTGCGCTGGCAGGAGCCACCAGTTGTGAGGTGCTTCGAGGCACCCGAATGCTGGGCAGGGTCTTGTGTTTAAGGGAGAGGAAGGAAGTGATGAAGGTGCTGGCTGAGTGGTGTCCATCCATCGCCTGGCTTCTCCTGCCGGTTTCGAGTGCTTCCTGCTCCACTCCATACAGAGGCCTTTATGGATGCTGATGGCCAGGAAGGCGATGGTTCCCGTATATGGTGGTGTTCACAATGGTCTTGCTGGAGCCGTTAATGTTATCTGCTGGCGCTGCACCTGCTCCCTGTGCGGTTCCCTTCTGAAGGGGCATCCATTGTAACCATGGGTGAAGGTTGCAGTGCGGTTGCAGGAGCCCAGCTGCCTTCTCGTTAAAGGAATAAGTAACCTATTCATCGGCCTTCTTAAGAGCGTTGAACTAGCCGCTGGGTTTCTTTTTGACTTGGAAAATATGAGACCAAGCTGTTAGAGCTCGAAAAACGTGAGTTGCAGAATGGTGTTATATGGCAGTTTGTGAGCTGCCGTGCTGTGGTATGCAAAAAATCTGGTCTGGCGTGTCTCGCTGAAGGAATCGGTGCTGATGCTGCCTCCTTTTCTGCCCATGCGTGCTGTCATCATCAGGGGTGCAGCAAGGGTCTGACCTACAGGGTGGTACCCAAGCCCAGGCAGGATGAGAGAGCCCTCTTACAAATGACTTGCTAGTCAGGCAGCCAAAAAACCCCCCAGACAATCATTGGAAAGAAAAAAAGATCAAGTCTGTGGCGTTTATTCATATAATTTCATTTCTTGCGTTCATTCAGTTTGGATAATGAGAATAAACTTCTGGGTTTCACTTATGTTTCTCTGGCTGCTCTCTGTGCCAGGCTCGAGCTGGGTCGTCCTTGCGACGACAAGATGCGGTGTGAGGCGAGCAGGCACAGCTGGGCAACGGCTTGCTTTCAGGTTTAAAAAGAGCCAGTGTAATTCCTTCATAAACGCTGCTGTTATTAGGAGCACTTTAAAATGTTACTTTCAAACTTTTAACAATTATCCTGTGACAAACTGAAGTTCTTAAATGAGAGCAGAGTTAAAAATAAAAAAACTAAAATCCTGATTTACTTGAAGTCAAAAGTAGGAATTCTAAACATCAGCTCTGTGCTGAACTAACAAGATTGTTTAGTTGGATTTTTTCTCTGCCTGGGCTTGGTCTATTTGTTTTATTCAAATGAGACAAGGAAGAGAGGGCCTGGCTTCCCTTGTCAAATAGCTCTCCTTTCAAACAGGCCATTTGTTTCTGCCCAGCCCATGATAAGTTTCTAGCGCTACAGCCCGTAACTGATACTCGTAAATTGGCAGTCTCCTGGTTTCTGCATGTTCACCTGTTTTGTGTCAGTGCTGACGTGCGTTACATGTTTCTGTTAGTTAAGGATTAAACCTGTTCAAATGGCCGGTTTACTTCAGTTGGGGACCGCGCCGGCCAGCGGGGCAACTGAAATCCGTGATGCCCTGTAGTAAGAGATGCTGCAGGGCAGGGAATTAGAGAGCCCTGTCTGCAGAGAGCCACTGCAGAAAGTTTGTGCTCTCTGGATTTGATCCCTTTAATGATCCTGACCTGTGACAACAGTTCACTTCAGGGAGTTCCTGTGTTTGGCCCAACCTGCTCTTTCATTTGTTTCTGAACAGCTCAGCACATGGTGAGTAACAGCGTGAACCCCACACCCTGCTTATAGCTTTTGAGTACTGTCTCTTGGGGTTTTTTTGTAAATGTGGCTTGTACCCAGCAAGCTCTGTGGTGAACAGCAGCCTGGCTCAGTCTAACCGTAGGGAAGTTGTCCGTGCTGCATTGCATCCTGGGGAGGACCAGGCACGGCATCTGGAGCTCTGCTATGGGCAGCCCGCTCCGCACCCTGGCACCAAGACTGGGAGCTCTTGCTGGCGCTTTTCATTTGCAATGCGAAATAGTAAAGGTGCAACAGGGCTTGGCTTCATTAAAGCACTAGAGAGAAAGCCCTGTCTGTAGTGTGCTGAGCTCATGGGCTGGTTGGCGTCTTCCTCATAGCTATTAGTGTCTTTCGGAGAATCCCAGACTGTTGTAATTAATTTCTAAGTGTTAGTTGTGAAGCTTTATGATGAGCCCACTGGAAACGCCTAAAGTACAGGCAGAGCCCCGTGTTGCAGTGCGGAGTTAGCTCTCGTCTCTCCGGGAGCTGCCAGCAAAAGCTCTCCCAGCGCCCCACCTCCTGGCACACGGGCCGGACCCTCCCGCTCCTCCGGCTGGATGCGGCTGCTCCGTGCCCTTGCCAGCCTGGGGCTTTCCCGCCTCTCCCAGGGCAGAGGATGCACTCCCGGAGGTGCCGGCAGCCTGTCTGTGGGTCGTCCTGTCCCACGCGCGGCTGTACCCCGGGCAGCATGGCCATGCCACCTCCTGGGTGCCGAGCACGAGGCCGCGAAGGAGCGGCCGTATAGGTGCTGTACTGGTGGGTGGTGGTTAGATGACTGTCTAATGATCATAATGCGTGAGCAAGAACGAACTCCACCAGCTGGGTGTGAAACAGTCTTGTAAAACAGTAGTGACGAGGCCAGCAGCAGCCAAGAGCTGATGGTGCCCGACACGCAGGGCAGGTGCTTGTTTCATGATACCCAACATGTGCGTGGTGGGCACCTCCATACAGACAAGTGCTTTAAATGTTGAACTTCATTACATGGGGAGCCTGCACGTGATGTGGTTCCTTGAGCGTTTCGGACCCGACCTGGATGGTGGCATGTCCAGGCAGAATGTGGGATGTGATCCAGGCAGTGCCAGCTCTGCCAAGGAGGGCTGGATTCCTCCCTGGGCTGGATCCGGTCTCCTCATGTGGACCCATACGAGGTGGGCACCACTAGGTGGGAATGGTGTCCTCAGTAATGGGACTGTCACACAGCCACTGCCTCCTGCAGAGTCAGCCAGTCAGTGCACGGTTCCCATCCCAAAACTCCACAGAACCCCCTGAGCTTTCCGGCGTGTGAGAAGTCTGGAAAACCTCTGCAGGATTTGACTTTTTTTCTCTTTTTTTCTCTTTTCTAACTCTTATGTGCCCTGGAGAAGATGCACCCGCAGTAGCCATGCTGGCCGTCCCAGCGTGAGCACTGCTCCTGCGTGGGGCTGCTGCTCAGCCCGAGTCACTCACAGCCGTAGCACGGAAACAGCATCCTGAAACGCTCCTGCTGCCAGTCGGGTAGGCAACGCTGCCACAGCAGCATTACCCTTCCCTGGCCCAGAAAAAGAAAAAAAATTCTCATAAAATCTTGCAAAAAAGGGCACAAATCTAGCACAAAGCTAGCCTGAATCTTTAAAAAGAAAAAACCAAAAACCTAAAAAAAATCCTCTGAGGTCTTGTGTATTGTCCTTGGTGATGTTCAGAGCAAAACAACACCTGCTGCTCTGAAAACCTTCCAGTCTTTCTGGTCTCTTTTTCCAAGTGAAGATCCGCTCCATGGGAGGAAAAGGTTAAATGTGGGAGCGAGTAGGGCAAAAGATGATGTGAAACAGAAATCCCGGTGCTGTTTGTCCTGCCAGCTGCTCTACACTCGATCCAGGGCCGTGGGTGGTTTCCCATCGAGCTCCTGCTCCCCTCGCTGCTGCCGAGGGCTTTGAGCTCCCGGAGCTGGCACTGCAGAGCCGGGCGAGATCCACATCTCCTTTCTGCTGGAGGAGCTGCTCTTCGTCAGGGCGAAGCTGGGCCCTGTGGCCTGGCTGGTGGCTGTGCCGGAGCTGCTGCTGCAACCACCCCAGCAGCCACCCAGGAGAGCTCCGGGTCCCCTTTTCCCTGCCCCTTCCCCCAGCCCCGGGTCCCCCAGCCCGGCCATCCTGGGGCTGCACATCCCCCCGCACCCCGCGCCTCCTCCGCCCCTGCCCGCCCTCCCTGCTCCGCTTTCGCTTGGGAATGTGACCTTGCTCTCTAGATTATTTACAGACAAAATATTGCTGCAAGCCTGTGGAAGGATTTTCTGCTGGTTGTTTTTTTTTGTTTTTGTTTTTTTTTAAATGACTGGATTCCACAAAAAATGAATTGTTTCGAGGGGCGTGCAGGGCCCAGTGGGAGCAATTTGCTGTGCTTGGGAACAGGCCTGCCCGAAGCCGTCTGTCCTGGCCAGCACAGAGGGGCAAGAAACTCTCCATTGCCCCAGCTACACTTGCTGTCGAGGCGATCTGTCTGTGGTTATCTTAGGGAAACCCACCCGCTGCTCGGGGAAGGCTGCCAGGACGGGACACAGTGTTAACGGGGCTGCGGCACACACGTAACCGGGGCCTGGGCTCCGTGCTGAGGCATGGGCCGGTGCACAGTGCTGGTGCGGGGAGGAGCAGACGCGGGGTGACTTTCCCTGGCTCTCCCCTGCGCCCCTGGAGCTGGGGCTCTGCACTTCCCCTCACTCGGGACCTCCCGGGTCTCCTGCTGCGCTTGCGAGGCGGGCTGGGTGTGCTGGGGACCTCAGACAGCGCTGACACATCCGATCGGAAGTGGTGGTGGGCTGACTTCTCCTTTTGTGTTTTTACTGGCAGGACCCGCGGCTGTCCTTCTTCCTGCTGCTGGCAATTCTTCTGTCTCACTGAACTCCTGAAAGCCTCGTGGCGGTGGTTTCCCACTGCACGGAGACCATGCAGCTTTGGCCCTGCCCCGCTGCCGTACCCTTTGAGCAGCTGCTGGAGGCCGTGAAGCTGTTCGCAGCCCACAATGATTTGAGCCATTAGGTTTGAGCAGCATTGGCTATTTCGGATGGGGCTGGCGTGGGGTCCCTGGCCGGTGCTGGTTTCTTTACTGGGTGAGCATAAGCCTTCAGGCGCCTGCAGCCGAGTGGCTGTCCTGAACACGGCTATCTGCTCAGCTTTTGTTTAGGAGTAAGTACAGCAACTGCCACCAGAGCTAAACTGGATCACAGACAGAGACCTTTTTGCTGCAGGAAGGGTGCTTACACCAAAATACCTCGCTCTGGCTCAGTGTGCGCCTTGGCTTGGTCTCTCCCCAGACCGAGCCAGGGCTGCTGATGGGACATCTCTTGGTGAATGTGGCTGCAGGAGATGACCTCAAAGCAGGTGCCTGCAAAGCCGTTCCCTGCCTGCTGTGAGGTTAGTACCAGCACTTCGGAGTGACCCCAGCCTTCCCAGCTTGTGGTAGGGGACAGCCTCATCCAGGCCCTCACTGCAGCATCGGGTGCAGGATGCGCAGCAGGAGGATGCTGGGGAATGGCAGGTGTCTAGGGACCTTGATCGACCAGACTGGTTCAGCTGGTGCTGGTGGTTTGAAGGCCCATCTTGCAGCAGATTTGTCCAGCTGGTGGGAGCAGTGGGAACCGCTCTGGTCCGTGTGCTAGTTTGGATGCTACAGAGCACTCTGTGCTAGTCATAAACAATCAGATTGGTTATAAATAAGGGCAAAACTCAATGGATTTTGGTCAATGAAATTCCAAAGTTTCCCTCGAGAATCCATGGGATGGAGGCTGGGACAGGGAAGCCAAATGGAAAAAGGTTTTTTATTTTAGTGAAATCCTTGACTTGGCTGCAGCCAGCACATTCAGCGATGGGTCAGAAACGTGGCAGGTGAGAGACAAACCTCCCGCTGATGAAGTGCAGCAGCGGCAGGTAGAGCCGAAGGGCATGACGAGGCCGTGTCCGGAGGGGCTGCTCCTTATCGACGTGCCTGCTGACCTCTTTGCGAAAGCGGCCCCTCGCTACCTGTGCCTTTGGTTCCTGGGAATTTTTTGAGGCTCAGACCGTGCCCCGCTGGCACTGAAACAGGAGCAATGCTTGGGCAGAGGGGTGCAGCCAGAGCCACGGCATCGGTGAGACCATGCAGGAAACCCTCTGCGGTTCCTCCTCAGGTAAGCTGCCCAGGCTCTCTGAAAAGGAGAGTGGGCGTGCTTGGGGCTGCCAAATGTTCTCCCTCCCCAGGTCAGCAGGCAAATTTCTGCCCTGTTGTACAGCTGTCGGCAGCAGCAGTTACCAGATTTGATGCCGACCTGCAAACGAAGGGGCAGACTGCTGCTGGCTTGTGGGCGCCGGAGGACTGCGTGTGCCTCGCACGCTCCGACACACACTGAAAGTGCCGAGCACAGCCAGGACGTCCGGGTGGCAGGGGAAGGGTTTCTGTTGCCAGGGTTTGCATGGTGTTTGCTGGATGCTGAAGCATCCTTGGGAAGGCAGTAAGGGAAAGCAGGGCTGACTTCACTGCTGCAGTGCCCAGCTCCCGTCTTCCAGTTCCTCAGCTGGGGGTGGTGAAAACCCCGTCCCATTCTGCTAAACAGGCATCTTTTTACCGGTGGGATGTCCCAGTTCTTCTTTGCTTTCCATCTAGGGGAAGCTGAGGAGAGCAGCAGATCTCTGCTCACACTGCTGCTAAAAATGGGACCCAGCACACCTGACTCTGGATCCGCTCCATGTACACCTGTGTGCGTGTGTTGCTGCTCCTCACTAGTGGAGTCTCTGGCATGTTGCTTCCAGCCAAGCATTAGTGACAGGACTGGCTTGAAGGGCCAAGTGTGACCAGCCCCACGCCACACAGGGCTGCTGGTGAGCAGCTATCCATAGCTCAGAGCAGCAATGTCCCGGTTCCCGCGGGGTAAGCCTGGAGTTTTGACGGGTTCTCGTGCCCCCTTAGAATAGGGAATTGGGCATCCAGAGTGAAGCATCTTCTCCACCTGGGTGTCCCAAAGGGTTAACCACACCGGCAGCAGATGGATGTGTGGTGAGGAGATGGATTGCCTCCCATAAGGTACATAAAGTCTCACCCTCCTGCAGAAGCACAACACTTGTTCAATCAGGTAAATAACTGGTTTAAAATCCCCTCTCGAAGCAGCTGACCCTACATGTGTTTATCCAAGCGGCTGGAGTTGTGCCAGCCTCTCTGGTAAGTGACCTTTCCCGAATTTTTCTTTTCAAGTTGACATTTAAGAGGGAGGAAAAAAGTCACAGCAACAAACGGTGTTTTAACAGCGATAAAGCCGTACCTGTCAACAAAGCCAGGAAAGCTGCGCTGGAGCCCGTGCCGGCGGCTCTGCCATCTCCACCGGAGTCTGTATGGACGGCACTGGCTTGCGTTTCCCAACCTGCTCGGTTTTGCATTAAATGACATTTGGGGTGCCTGTGGGCCGCTCCTGCCGCCCGCGCTGGGCTGGGCTGGGCGCAGGAGCGCAGGGCTGGGCGCTAGGCTGGGCTGGGCGCAGGGTGGCTCCGCTGTGCCCGGAAAAGGCTCCCGGGTGCAATTAAGTCTGAGCCAGCTGCTGGCAGCTGGAGGCACTCACAGTATTAGTTCATTACTGCAATTCAAACAAGGAAGAGTCTTAAATCTTCTCTGAAAAGAATCTGGGTTTGGCAGGCCGTGGAGCACTTGGCTGATTTTTGAAAAGGCCTTGGACAATTTTGGTAAATGTTTTAACTGTGTGTTCGGAGGAAGTAAAATTTACCCGTAGTTTCCATGTTCCTTGGTTCTCGCAGCACCGCCGTGACTCGTGTCCCACTCCTGGCAGTCGTCTGGCAGGGAGGTGTTTCGGCACAGCAGCCCTCGTGCTGCACAGGAGGTTCATCTCTTCAGCCCAGATGCTCAGGACATGGGCTCCTCTTCCAGGCTGGGCAGTGCCGAGGCCATCACCGAAGGCTGCTCAGTGCTGAAGGGTCCTCCCAGCCCCACTCTGCCCACCCCAGGCCGATGCCATAGCTCTGGTGTGTTGGCTGCCACTGCTCTCCGGGGTGTCCCTGCCTTCTCACTCCCTGCTCCCCTGCTGTCCCCCAGCCATCTCTAGTGCTGCACATGGACATGGGGTGGCCATGCTCCTGTGCTGGGCTGTCACTGGAGTGATGCTCTGTGGCTGCTTGGGAGCGATGGCAGCTCTGGATCCTCACCCACTGAATCACCTCTAATCGGTCATGGCAAGAATGCCTCCTTCCACTCCCGCTTGGAGCAAGGCCGGCTGTCGGCTTGCTGCAGGGCCGGTACGTGAGCCCTGGAGCGGGACTGCCTGTATCCGGAGCCTGCCTTCCCCTGCGATAACGTCAGCGCTGGAGAGCAGGCGGCTATTTTGGTCCCAGGAATGCCAGCAGATGATTTCACTTTTGTTTCGTACCTGATAACCTTTCCCATCACAATGAGAGACGATGTCTGTGCTCCCCGTGCTTCCGTCTGCGAGGGGAAAGCCATTCAGGCGCCTCGACAGGAAAAAAGAAAAAAATGATTTAAAAATAGCTGCCCGATTGTCTGTGGAGCCTGGGCAAAGGAAGGGCAAAAGCCTCTCCGTGCCGTACCGTGCACTGTGCGCCGGGGTTGGCTGAGCCAGGGCACGAGAACGGCGGCCGTGGGAATATTTTCTGTGCTGGCTCTTCCCGTTGGCCTCGCAGGAACGGGAAGGGCCGGGAAAGACTTTCTCCTCCACACAGAGTCATCCCAACGCAGGGATCCGGGAGAATCCCAGCCGCCCCCCTTGTCCCCTTGCCCTGGGCACACACCATGGTGTTTTCTCCCATCTCTGCCCCTCCAGCCTTTCTCCAAGTCCTTTCCCTGCCAGGTTTCGCAGCTGAGAGCTGGGTCGGGAGCAAGGTGAGACAAACCCCCCCGGCCCCAGGCAAGGTAAGTCTGGTCAAACCCAACTGCTAAAGCTCAGCTCCAGTTTTTATTTCCCGTGGAGAAGGAGCTGGCTAAAGGACCTTGTGGGTTTTTTTTAAACTTTCAGCCCGCAACTTCCCACGAGCTGCTGACCCATCATGTGACGGGAGCCACGGCAGGGCCGCTGCACCCAGACACGGTATCGGTATCGCTGACTTTTCCAGCCGCGCCGGGGCAACAGGCAAACCCTGGTGCTCCGGTGGGGAAGAGCCTCCCAGCACCCACATCTGCCGGGACACAGGCAGCACCGAGGCACAAGCCCTCTGGGAACAGGCAAACCTCAATGGGCTTTAGGAAGGAAGGCAGCACCTTATTTACCACTGGACCACTTCCCCTACAGAGAGACGCTGCCCTGGGGTGATGTGACCCATCTCACCGATGCCCACCCTGCCCTTCAAAGTATGTTATGGGCCATTTTGTGAGCCGTTGGCCAGTGAGGTGGCTACCTGGGCTCCTGCTTAATGGGTCCCTTTGCTCAGTGGGAGGTTTTTGCTCAGTCCCTTGAGCACACGACTTACAGGGTGGCTCCAAACCTGCCCTTGCCCTTCCTGAGCTTGAGCCTGTTTACAAAACAGCTTTGCCTGTTTATCCTTACGTACACATTACGTTCAGAGTTGCTGAACAGGCAAAGCAGAAATGAAAGTCATCTGAGTTGTCTTTAATTAGAGTAAGATCCTGATGAATCATGAGGTTCTTTACCTCGAGGATGCACCAGGAATTGACTTTGGCAGCAGATGTCAAGGTGCAGCAGTCAGCAGAGCTCCCATGCTGCCTCCACATCTGCTGGAAGGACTTGTTTTTCCCTCCCGAGTCACATGCTAACTTGTGATCTGATCACGAGATACACAGGATAACCTTCCAGTATTTATTTTCTCATCTGGAATTTTAGAAGGCAGAGGAAAATAGTAAAAAGCAGTGTAAGGGGAAAAAAAAAGCCAGCCCCTTGACTCTTTGGGTTAGCATGGCTGTGGGTGCTGTACTCGCTGCCGGGGCAGGTCAGGAGACTAGCTCCAGTGGGACGAGCAGCATGTGTACCTGCTGCAGCCGCGATGGAGAGCGTTGGCGTGGGCAGAGCCATTGTTGCCAGCGCATTCAGCCGTGTGGGCATCCACCCTCCCCTGCAGCACCAGTGCACCCATGTGCAGGCAGAGGTGGGCAGGGGCTGCCTGTCCCGGGGCGACCTGCACTGCCATGGGGCACGGGGAGCTTGTCCTCCCGTGGGGCTGCCCAGAGCTGTCCCTGTGCTGTCCTTCAACACTAAACTTGCATGTTTGGTTATAAATATCAAAGTAACATTTTTTAATGACAATATCCCAATGTAATCAGCTGAGCAGGTGGAGTTATTTGACATTCACTCTAGTCCAAAGGTTTATAGTACGCCCAGCTGCAAGATTAAACCACAATCACCCTCGAGTAAAATCCCCCGTATAATCTTTGGGGGATTTTACTAGTGCAGCTTGGGTATGTTTACTGCTGTGAGATGATGCCTATCGAGCATCAAAAAACCCCAGAAACCCATCGTGGTGCTGACACAGGGGCCGTTGAGGAACAAGCGTTCAGGCTGCAGGAGGCTTTTGTTGTGAGGAGTCCCCGCTGCGGAGGGACGGAGGCAGAGCCGTCGGCAGGGTGGTTGACTTCCCAAGCCGGAGGGGTGTTCCATTGACTACCATATTTGAATGAGGAGGTTGGTGCCCACGGTCTGCATACCTGCAGCAAACCCACATGTACTGCGGGATAGCTCTGGGAATGAGATCAGCACCGTGTATGCATGTCTGTCCGTCTGTCCATCTGTTTGGTGCTAGGAGCAACTATGCAGAGCTGGGAAATGCAGTGGGCCATGGCTCTACTTTCCCAAATCCCACTGCCGTGGGATGTCCCTAGCCGCCCGCTGGGCACCCGCGCTCGGCCCAGCCGAGGCCAGGCATCCTCTGCTGCCGCATGCAGGATGACCAGCCTGGCATCATCTCCCAGCTGCTTGGAACTTCACCTCCAGCACTGCTGAGCAATTGTGCGCTGTGCCAGTGTCCTGCAGCGCCATGCTGTGCCACCGTGCACTGGTGGGTCCCTCAGGGTGTCCCTGCGTGTCCAGGATCAGGGTGGGGACCGGGAAGCATGGGAAGGCAAGGACTGGATTTGCAACTACAGCTCAGGGAGCAAGAGGAGCGGTTAACGCAGAAAGGTGCTTGTGGTTTCCTTTGAAACTAAAAGGCCCCATAATATTTCAGGAGTCTGACAGCATCACTGGGTGGCTGCGGAACGCTCCATCCCGGGGCTGCTGGGGCGTTCCAGGGGTCCACCGAGGCTGAGCCCCAGGTTGGGGTGTAACACTCAGCTGTAGGTGCCCTGGAACAAGTACCTGTGAGGAGGGATGAAGAGGGTGGGTGTTGTGCGGGGGGAGGCAGCCAGGCCAAACCCAGCTGTGAAAGGACCACCTGCCAGAGTGGCAAGCCCGGCTGCAGCCTGACCACAGCTATTCCGGTGCCGAGCGAGGGCCGAGCATGGAGGTGTTGCCAGTAAAAACGCGCACTGGTGTCAAGCAGGGAGGGAGGAGGCTAGGATGGAGGAGCGGCATGGCGAAAAGACACCCCAGCTACAGGGAAGGCATGAAGGGATGGGGTCTGCTGGGTGCCTGCCGTGTGGGGAACGGCGTTCTGGCTGCGGTCTTAGAAAGGTAGGCTTGGATGTTTCGGGGAGGATGGCTGAATGATGGGTTTACAGCCTGCCTCCAGCTCATGGGTGTTTGGCAGGAGTTTGGGTTCTCTGGACCTGGCTGACCTGTCTCTGTGCCCCAGGGACATCTCTGGGTGCTGCGGTTTCCCGGTTCGCCGACCCTTTGCCTGCCTCCTTAGCAAAATTAGAGCAGGCCTGACCCAGAAAGCTGGATGCAGAAGTGATCAATAATGATGGCAACTGGTCGGCAGCACTGCCTGGGGGCTCTCAGTGGTTTAGTCCCAAAATAACCAAATGGGTTCAGAAAAACTGTAGGCAGTATGGCTCTGGTGGCTGGGGCATTGGCTGGGGGGCTTCAGCCTGTGGTCCGAGGGCCACAGAGGGCAAGGCTGCTGGGAGATGGCTCAGTTTACTGTGCCCCATCCCTTGTGAATGACTTGGGTCCTTCTGGTCTCCCTCACCCGCGATGGTGGGTTTGCAGCAGGTTTTGCTGCTCGAGGAGTGCGTTCTGCAGCAGCAGCGTGCAGCAGGCTGGGACGGGGGAGGTGGTGGGGGCCGGTGCTGCGGGAGGGGGACGTGGTCCAGGCAGCTCTGGGTGTGATGGCTCTGTGTGTGAGTGCCTGCGGAAGGAGACGCTGCTGCTTATCCCTGAGCGCGGTGCAGATAATTGCTCCTGGGCAAGAAAGCAGTCCCTGTGTTTAAGGAAACAAACAAATCCTCAAGAACGTCCTTCTGGAGGAGGTTCTTTTGCATCCCTGGGGGACAACGAGGGCTTTGTAGCTGCCCAGGGCTCTCGGGAACCAAAACAGCCTCGGTATGAGCTCAGCGGCTGTAAATCAGCGGCTGCGCCGGGTGCCAGCGCTGGGTACGTTCAGTGCTGATTGCTTTGATCTGAAATGCTTTTATTTCGTACCCTCTACAGAGATAGACACAAGGTCAGACTAATGGCTGATACATGAAAAAAAACGTATGTGGCCTGTATTGATTTTGCAGTGATTAACGATTCGAAGGGAGGGCGGGTGATTCATGCCCACGAGCGGTGCCTGGAAATGAGCGATGCCGACCGAGGTGGCCTTTTAATGCCAGCATCTGTCCGGCTCCCCACTGCCCGGGGGCACCGGCGCCACTCTCACCCATGTCCTTGCACCAGGCAAACACACGTCTGTGCGCACTGAGCTCTTGCACCCACGTCAGAGTTGCGTTTGCCGTGCTCTCGCTGTCCCTTTTGGAAGGGGATCTAGAGTAACCGGAGCTAAACCCTTGCTGTGCTCTTGCTGGCAGATCTTGTGGAAGCTCTTCCGCTGCTGACCAGGTGGCCCCAGAGGAGAGATGTGTGGAGGGCCTGGCACAGCGCCTTGCCCCAGCTCACGTCGGGAGGCATCCCCTGGGTTCAGCCCTTTGGTTTCCAGCCTGTGACCTCCCAACGAGGGCACTTCAAAGCTGGTTGCTGCATTCAGCCTTGTAGGCGATGGTTTTTGATATGCTTTTCCACCTCCTTGAGCGTGTGGGGCTCCCCGGAGGCTGCCGAGCCGCGGCGGGGTGGGTGCTTTCCTCCTGCGGCCCTCCTGTCTCAGCCCACCCCGTGGACGGGAACCGCAACCTCCTTGTTCGCTTTGTGCCATAGATGCAGCTGGAAACTGCACGGGGAAGTCATCCTAATTTTGGAGGGGGAAATCAGATCTGGGTGGCGGTTATGCAACTTTCCAGTTTGGGGTTTGAGGAAACATGCCCCTCCCGGCTGCTTTAGCCGTGTGACCATGACTACAGCCGTGCCACCCGGGCTGCTCGTGCTGGGTGCACCACTGGACGCGGGCTGTCTCGCTGAGCTGCCCACAGACCTGCTGCATCTCTTCGGGCCTGAAGACTTGCCACAGTTGGGGTCCCGCTTGTCGCCAGCACTACTGCTTATTTTTTTTCCCTCTCGCAGTTGCTGATGTCTTTCCCTTGCTCACAGCAAAGACGTGTTCTCTCTCGGGTGGCGTCATTGAGGACGCGATGCTTTGCTGTCGGAGCAGGTGGTGGATTACGGTGGTCACTGTCCTGAGGCCGTGCGTCCATCACACCCCACCAGGGGTGAGTGCTGAGGCAGTGGCACAGGGGTAAACGTGGGCAGGAAGGGGTGTGAGGTGGGACCACTGGCACAGATGGGAGTTTCCTTTGGCTTTGTTCCATATGGATGGATTCGAGGGGAGGAATTTCAGAGTTGGTGGTGATACCCGTGTGTGTATCTGTGTGTGTGGTGGGGCGGGGGGGGCGGATGTTGGTGACCTCATCACCCAGCCTTGTGGCCAAGCCAGTCAACCAAGGACAACTGATGGTGGTGCCGTACTCCAGTTGCCGGGGGTGCCTGGGTTCCTCTTTGCGGGAAGTGAACGCAGGTGAAGGTCCCCAGGTGCAGGGTGAGTTCAGGTTGTGCGGATGCCAGCACGCACAAACCCGTTCAGCCAGAGGATGCAGGGGATGCACAGCCATCACAGCCCCGCCAGGGCTGCCTCCCAGCCCCTCCATAGCAGGAGCTGTAGAGATGCTTCAAACGTGCCAAGGAGATGAGGGAGCTGCAGATGGCTGTGAACTGAGTACACTGAACTAAGCCCGTGTCCTCATGCTCCCCCAGCCTGAGCTCCGCAACCCTCCCTGGCCCCCCCCGGGCTGGCGGCACCACCTGGGCGCAGCCGGGCAGACATACCCCTGTCCTGGGCAGCCCTCACGCTGCGGCAGAGGCAGTGGCACCCCTCGTGCCCTACGGGAGGGGCACAAGAAATGTTCCCAGTGTCAACCCGAGGTGAAAACGTCCACCTGCGAGTGGCTGTGGTGTGGTGCGCACGCTTTGCCCTTCGCTTTGCCCGCCCTTAGCAGATGCTGGCTCCGGGTGTAACTGGTAACAGCCCCAGGGTAACAGCCCCAGTGGGGTCTCCATCCCTGTTCAGGAGTGGCCAAGGGCTGTCAGCTCCCTCCAAGGGACACTTTGGGGACAGGAGACGTTGGCCCCAGTGCCCGCGGCATGGCAGGAGAGGGTGGGGACCATCCCATGGAGGCACATGCAGACACTGTGTGCTCCCAAAATAGCTCCCAGGCCAGGTTGGTTTTCCTGTTTACTCCCTAAGTGGAAAATAGGAAGACAGTAAAAAACCTCATCCCCGTGGCTATAAAAAGGCTTCGTTGTGTGGGCACAGGAATTTTACCTTCTTTCCCTTTTTCTCCCAGCCTGGCAGAGCCTTGGCGGCGCCAGGTGTGTGGCGTGGGCTCCAACAGCAGCAAGGCCAATGAAGAGGGATGCCAGGAATAGCAGCAACCGCAGGAGATGCTTCTGGGCCCAGTCACCGAGCTGCTAGTGAACAGCAAAACATGAGGGTCCTGGACCAGACACGCAGGGTTTGTGTCGGTTGTCTTGGGAACATGAAGCCCCCATGGAGTATGCCCAGCGCTGCCCCAGCGGGGCGCAGGGCAGCTGAGGGCCACTCACAGCTTCAAAGAGCAGGACAAAAGGTGAGGAAACCACATCGTCCCTATGGCGTTTCTTGGGCAGATTGCAACAAAAGGTCGACAAGGTGGGCTCGGCCAGCGGAGCGAGGGGTTGGAGCAGATAAGGTACTGCCATGCTGGAAAACTGACCAGCGTGTGTTTTGGGTTTACAGGATCAGACTGGGTTATGGGGATCCTAAACCCTGCAAGCCCAGAGGTGTTGCTAAACCTTTTTGACCTGAGATTGTTTGTTCAAAAAGATACTGAGAGATGAAATCTTTCTTCCCTTCGTAATCTTATCTGAAGCCTCCCAAGTGTCCTAGAGACTCCTCAGGAGATAACAACTGAGCACAATAGAAGTCCAAGAGCGTTTATTTCTGAGGCTTGAGACTGGGGAGTAGCACGGGTTTCTTGGTCACCCTTATTTGTCACAAAGAGAAGGAAAGGACACCCAGAGGTGCCAGTATCTTGCTCAGGGAGCGAGAGGGCTTTCTTGCCTCCTTGCTCCTCTGGGGAACTGAAGCTGTTTTGAGGAGGACAGTCTCAAAGTCGATTTAGCTGATAACTAGGAAAAATACTGCACAGGAGCAGTAGGCTGCAGCAGCCCATGTCTCAGGCATCCGGCTGCCTGGGCCAGCACGATCTGTCTGTCAGCACGATCTGTCTTTGGTGCATTTGTTGTGGATAGCCTTCAGGTGAGAGGCTTTCTCTTGGATACGGTGGTGTCGCAGGCACAAACACTGGTGATTTGGAGCAGATCTGGTGGGTTGTAGGTGGCTTTGTCCACGCTGTGTGTCTACCCTCCCAGCAGGAGAGAAGCTCCTGTGCTGCGAGCCCATTCCTCTTGCTGAAGGTCTCTGCTGGGGAGGGGTTGTGGACACCAGAACAGACGTGTCATCCAAGCAGCACTCACACTGGGCCCTGCTCAAGCATCTTTGCTCCTAATAGGATGAGCCTTGTTAGTTCCATGAGGGTCCATCATGCTCCGTCACAGGGCTGGTCCAACCACCATGTCCTGTCTCTGAGTCTAAGCTTTAGCTGTGATTTTTTATAGTTGTCCATAGCAAAACATTTACTGCATGTCCAGTGTGACCACCTCTGGAGCCAGGACCTGGATTCTGTGTTAATTATGGTTGTTTCATCCAGGTCATTGATTAAAATTATGAAATTTTGAAGAGGGAAGAAGAAAATTCTTCTCAGAGTGTCTACTTGATGCTGGTTCATGACTTTGAATTTGTTTTCAGACCTATGAATTGGCCATTTTTTGTCACAGTTATGTGCTACATTACGCTTTGCATTATTCTAGTTCTCAGTCAAAATGCAATACCGAGTAAGAGATGTACTGGCGAGTAAGAAGGTCTACCAGTGAATAAGCATCCTGTGTCAGCACCACAGCAAGTTACTGTGACCAGATCTGTTTTCTGTCAACTTTTCTCCATTACCAGAAATAAAACATTTAAGGGAGGGGAACTGAATTAATCAGCGTGTGCCTGGACTCTGGGTCATGGTGACCCGCCTTTGGCATTATCCTGTTTACTCTTTCAAAATTCTGGCATCTTACTTTTCTTTCAGATGAGTCTCTCAGTGGCTGGAGTGAGGGCAGGACCCACGGCCGCTCCCCGTGCCAGTGCGGATGTCCTCGGTTAGTCCAGATACAACGTGTATTTTAGGAACAAATGAAGCAGATGTGAAGGATACTCCAATGTCGGGTTCTTCTGAGCAAAACGAACTAATGGGACAAATGAGCAGTTCGCCACCCTACTGTAACGAGTTTGTTAATACAAACCAGCTCACAGGCAGTAAGGACACTCTGTCAAAGCAAATGGATTTTTTTCCACCCTTTTGCTCACCTGCTGCAAGCCCTTGGGCAGCCACTGGCGAGGCTGTTCCCCGGCGAGCGAGCGTGCCCTTGGCTTTTTCGTGCTCAGCCCCGTGCTGCCTGCGGGCTGCTCGTCCCGCTGGCCTGGCCGAGGGGTTTTACCTGCTGTGGAACCGGCCAGCGTGGCCGAAGCCTGGGCGCGGGCCCTGGAGGAAGTGGGCGGCAGGGTGTGCCCCGTGCCACAGGGGCGCGGGGACGGGCACGGCGGGGTTAAAGCCCTTCGCCCGGCTCTGCTGAAAACCCACGTTGCATGGTTCGTGTGCGCAGGCTGCTCCGGTTCGCCTGGGGTTTACCACACGCTCCCGTCGCGCTTGCGAAACGCTGCTATCGCAAATCGCAAAACCCAACCTCGTCCTCGCCTGGTGAGAGCGAAACCAGCACAGCTCTGCACGGCGCCTCCGGCGTCTCCGGTCTGCCGAGCGCTCCTGCGGGGCGCGGGGTGACTGCTCAGAGATGCTTCGCTTTGCTGCTTTGGAACTTATTTTTTTCGTTGCAGACTCCTTGGCCCGTGAAAGCTGTCGGTAACCACTGTGGCCAGCATACCGCTGCCTTGGCTACTGGCCGTGGCGCGGCTTTTTGCCGAGGGCTGACATATCCTTTCCATGTGCGAATGTGCTGCAGCACAGGTGAGGCTGTCAGGAGCCGGCGTGGGGCTGCTCCTGAGCAGGGGGACTGGCTGATGGCAAAGCCCATCTCGCCTCCCCACCCCTGCCCCGTGGGGCGAGCAGCACCCCTCGCGGGGTCACCCTGTCCCGCTGGAGCGAGACAAGCAGGGCACCCGCTATCTCCCCACTGCCCGTGCCTGTGTTTTAACCTTGATATCTCGTTCTGTCCCGATAGCTCCTGCTGTCCCAGCCCTTGTCACCGTGATGGGATGATGGTGGGGATGAATGCATGGGGCCGTCAGCGCTGCAGGCACGCAGGGCCACCGCTCCTGCCTTCCAACACCATGTCATATAGGGGGATCATATGGCGCGTCTTGCAACAATAATCAAGTGACTCGGAAAATCAGGACGTGAAAGTGCTTTGGCAACGCCAAAAGCAAGATGTAAGGAAAAAATTTTCCCCTCTCCTTTCTCCATGAAAGTTCAATCCTGTGCAGATGATGTGAAATTTTTTTGCAGTGCTAGAGGCTGGCTGTGGGACACAAGTACTTTACATCAGGTACAAGGATCTTCTGCTTCTAAAATAGATGAGCCACTTCAGAGGGGAGTCTTTAGGCCTTCCAGACAAGAGATAATGACAGAAACGTAATGTTGTTGGAGAATGGCTGTAGGAAATGCAATTGCTAATGGCCAGTCTTGATGTTCTGCTGCACTTTGTACTTAAAAGTATGTGTTTTATCATGATGGGTGAAGGGAAGCTGAACTTTAAAGGGCTCACCTTGCTGTAGCAGGAGGCCTGCGGGTGAACATCCAGCTTGACCCCAGCCCAGGTCATGGCGCTGGGCAGAGCATGGGGTGGTCCCACTCTCTCTCAAATTCTTAGTTTTGCACCTTTTACTTTTTGTTAGTGCAAAGATCTTCTTATCCACTTGCAAGGAGTTAATTTTCCGAAGGCCTGTAGTGCTTTGCCTGGGTGCCTTTGGCACTGGCCATGCAGGCATGATGGGCTGCCATTTGTGCTTTGTCCTGCAGGACGGAGCCCGCCTGGGTTCACGAACCCCAGCAGGAAGGTTTTGGGGTGCCTGGGGTGTCTGTACCTCTGGACTAGGCATGTGGATACACTCACGGCGCAGGGCAGGCACAACCAATGCTGCCCTGGCACAATTAGTGTTTCTAAGTGAACACTGGGCTAACCATCGACGCTCGTAGTTCCATCCTCACTTGCCACCGATGTCAGCTCACTGCTGGGCGACACCAGACGATAACTAACTGCAGGGTGCAGTTCGGTTGGCACCACACACCCAGCCAAGGCAGCAGCTGAGCCTCTGCGTTAGGAGGCTTTAAACACCACCGCTGCTGCTGGAGCAGCTGGGGGCATGGGTGCTAGCCGGGCCCCTTGGGATCGGGCTCCCTGGCTGTCCGGCTTCCTGCGGGACCGTCCCTCCTTCCCTAACTCCGTCCCCCTGCCTCCTTCCTGCCCCGGCCCCGTGGCAGGGTGCAGGGTGGGCAGGGGCTGGAGGAGCTGCAGGCAGCTCCCACGGCTGGCCTGGCCTGAGCGGACGGAATGCATAGCGCCAACTGTATCTAGAAACAATTTATATATACATGCACACAGAATTTGTATAGATACACACAGGTTTGTATGTATATATATACACACGCGCACAAAAACATGTGTATGAATGTATATATCCATACACACATAAAAATGTGTGTACATGTATATATTTTATATACATATACATCCACGTATACACATATATACACGTATACCCACATACATATGTGTATATGTATATAAATGATATACATATGCATGCATATACGCAGACGTGTGTGTAATATGTGCATACATATGATGTGCGTATGTATATGAGATATATAGTGCATATATGTGTTCGATTTACATGTGCATGTGCATAATTTTATATATGTGTAAAAACTGCAATTGTAATATTTCAGCCCCAGAGCCCGGGAAGGTCAGAGCAGGCTGCAGCCCCCTCTCTTCCCCTGCCCAGCCGCCCCGGTCCCGCCGCCGGTGGGCGTGTCCCGCCGCCGGGGGTGTGGCTGCCCGCCGTCCCCCGTCTCTACGGGCGCCGCTGGCACGCGGAGGCGCAGCGCCGCCTGGCGGCGGGAGGAGGCGCAGCCGCCGCGGCACGGCGCTTCCCGGCTCCGCGGGGACCTGCGGCTTCTCCCGCCCTCCGACGGCGGCGGGGCCGGGCTCTGCGGGGCACACGAGCGCCAGGGTGTGCACAGCCCGGCTGGGGGCGTGCCCTGCGTTTGGCCGTTTTGGGAGGAGACCCCGCACGAGCCCGGCCAAAGGGTTAGCGTTGCGTCGTGGCGGTAGGAGGCTTCGCACTGCAGAAAGGTCTGAGATGAACAGGAAGAAGATGCAGATCCTTGATACAACAACCTCTATTTATACAAGTGTTTTTCTCAACCTTAAAGATACTACCCTTCCTGTTTAGGTCGCTGCATGGTGAAATCTAGATTTGCCTGAGGCGGTAACAGGATGGGCACGATGCCAGGTCAAGTAGGGCTTTGAAAAGACTGGTACTTAAAAATCTTATGTGATTCAGCTTTAAAATATATAGTAGAGAAATGGAAGAAATACCTTCTTCTGGAGAAGAACAGAGTTTTCAAATTTATCTCTTTTAGAAACGAGTTTTCACACATACACATCTTGCATCCCATTAGAGTTGCGCTGCTTGTGTTGTCATACCAAAGACTGTCCTAAGAGCTTGTAAAATTGAAGTCATTTGGGAAATATTTGCTGTGCCTGAGAGGAGTGAATGTTGAAAAGAATCAGAGGTAAAGCAGGGGGATGTCCTGGCTTGGGCTCAGACCCGCACGCCGTGGGGGCAGCCCAGCAGCAGCCTGGTGCAGAGCTGCGTTAGACTGGAGCAGCGTGGTGGGGCGGCTGTGGGCACGGCCATGCAGCCTGCAGTGGGGATTGCGGAGCTTGCCTCCTCCCAGGCCTGAGTTTTGGGCTGACTGAGGCAGGGCACCCTCCACCTGTGTCCAAACGGCTCACAAGGGAATGGTTTAGTTGCTTTGGGGAGCAGCTGCAGGGTAATGAGAGCACTGCCTTGCAGAAAAACTGCAATAAATGATCGGGTTTTGATCTCACTTGAACTGAAACAAGCTAAAAAAAAACCCCAACCCACATAGCACAACCTAGCAGCCGTGGATTTATGCTTGCCGCTGATTTCACAGCACCATAGAAGTGTGGAAAAGCTGATTGAGCTTCTGTGTGTGCTGAAGCGCAGGGGCTGCCTTGGATGTGTGGGGCCACAGCATCGCCTCTCGTTAGCAAAATCCCTGCCAAATGCAAACCCCTCCCCGTCACTTCAGCCAACACTCCCCTCCTGAGAACCAGCTAATCTTTGTCTGCCTCGGCCTTTCCCAACACATCCTGGTTCACGAGTTCAGTGACTTCAAAGTTGCATCTGATCATTAACCCTGAAAGATCAGAGATTACTGAAGGAGTTTAAAACGGCGTGTTTGAGATGCTGAGGGCACAAAGTTCAGGCAGGCACAAATCTGCGCCCAAATCCCAAGACAATC
Source organism: Tauraco erythrolophus (assembly GCF_009769465.1). NCBI lineage: Eukaryota > Metazoa > Chordata > Aves > Musophagiformes > Musophagidae > Tauraco > Tauraco erythrolophus. Next base: position 13,722,858 of record NC_141478.1, on the reverse strand, counting down.
TTCTCAAAGTCCAAGAGGCAGATGCAGACCGAGCGTTTGGTTCAGCCATGTGATGCCTGAGCACCGTATCAGTTTGCGTCTTCATTTCTTTTTAAAGTTGCTTTCATGCAGCTGCTATTTTCAAAACCCTGAGTTTTGGGTGCTTCTGGCTGTGCGGTCTGTGGGGAGCGTGGCTGAGCTTACAGCTCCCGGGAATTCAGCTGGAGAGACAAGAGAGTTCAAGTAAAAGCCCTGCAGTCAGTTCTTCATTTATGCCAGAGACTTTGCTAGAAGGATACTCTTTCCTTGTGCATTTTCTGTCGTTTTATTCCTGATATGATACGTATAGAAGAAAGTGCTGTTGTGACCATGTTATACACAAAACCAACAGCAAAACAGAAGCTCTATCTATCATGGGTAGTTTTCTTTTCAATTTGTTGTTATTGCCATAAACTGGCTTTCAGTATTGGAACCACAGGGAAACTTAGGTTGGAAGATGCCTCCTGCGGCCAGCTGGTCCTTCTCTTGTCCAGCATGGGTCCAGCTCGATCAGGCTGCCCAGTGGCAGTGAGCCCCATGAGCCTGAGCAGCGTGAACCACGGCACTGCGGCAGCGATTTTGGAAGGATCTGAATGAGAGCTGAGTAGCAAAGACATTGGTATTCTCTTTGATGAGATTTAATCGTAATGCAACTCATTAGTCTTCAGGGTGGAAATCTTGAACCTGATGGTGCCAAAGGATTAATTTAAATCTAAATTCCTCAGGTATCACCTCAAAGAATGGGAGGTGAAGGTCACGTAGTGAAGGAGACCCATGAATACAGCCCAGTTTGTAATGTCAGCTCCTCCTGTGGGTAGAGGTCCAGCCCCAGATGCCCCCAGGGCAAAGCTGATAAAGGGCCGAACCCTTTGTGCCTTGCTGGTGCTGAGGAAGCTGCTGGAAGTCCAGGGTGCTGCTCCTGGAAGTCATTAAGGGGTCCAACCGTTCAGGAAAAACTACCCAAACAGCCAGAGTCAAGCACGAGCTGAGGTTGTTGCTGTTTCTGTTTATCAGCTGTTTTAAATCTCTGCTATACAGGAAACTCGGACCAGCGGGTAAGCCGGAGCCCTGCAGCATGGGTGCTCCATTGGGAGCTGATGGTAACGCAAGCTGAGCTAGTCAAGGGCAAGCAGTGCTGTCTGGAGAGCGAGAAACCATCTCACCTGAAAATCAGGACATGATCTGCATGCTTGCTCTGGAGCCAGGATGCCAGGACTGAGCCTGGCCAGCACCGGGACGGCAGCGGGCTGCCAGCCAGGCTGCCAAGCACGAGAGCGTGGTGGCCAGGCTCTCGCTGCACCGGATACAAAGCACGATTCGTCTTTTGTCTTTCAGCTCCTAAAATTGTCCCACATCGCCTGAGTGGGCTGGCATGTTTTCAGCACTGAAAACCAGGTGTTGCCAAACTCCCAGTGGTTGTTCTTGGTGCTCTATGCTGGTACTCTAACAGAAGTATGCACGTCACGCCTTGTGCACAAACAGGTAGGATTTACTCCCTTAACAAGGGTCAGCTCTGTTTTCGGCTGCCTTTCTCTCCGCAGAGATGTCTGTCTAGCTCAGAAATGTTGCCGTCAGCTTTCCATGAGCGTGAATTCGGTAACACCCTCCAAAGCAACACACGGTCCTCTCTCGGCCACTTGCTACCTGGCCTGCAGTAGCTGCTTGGTTTGTGTCTGCAAAAATACTCACCTGAATTTTTTTCTGCTGGTAAGACGACTTCTTTTTTCAATCTGCAGTTTTAGACATTAAAGCCAGAGTTTAGTCACCAGCTCTGTGCATCATAACCTGTCTGTGGGGGCAAATCTCTCCTGTGCCATTCAGAGTCCCCCTCGGACATGGGCTGGGAGGAGGGCAGGCAGCACAGCTCTGACGGCACTGGTGCACGCAGGGTAGGATGGCATCTTCCTGACTCCAGTGCAGCAAAGTTTTTGCCTTATCTTGCTTTCATGTGCACTTGATGCAGGCTGCTAACGGAAGCTCTCAAACCAGCCCCATAGCCACTGCTGCAAGCCACGCTCCTCCAGCACCCTGCCTTTCTGCAACGAATACACGGCAATTTTGGTAGCTCAGGGGTATGGAACAGAAAGCAAGCTGGGAAGGAGCACAGCATTAAAAATAAGCTAAGAGAGCACAGCAGGAAAAGTGTGCGAAGTAACCTGAGCTGTCACGGGGCAGCACTCACACCGTGGCCAAACCAAGGCTTCCAGCGAAGCCTCCAAGATGGCCAAAGAAGTGGTGCCAACCCACATGGACTGAGGCTTGCCAAGGGCTGCTGCCAGGAGCTGCTGCTTAAGTTGGCTTAAGTTTTAATGAGTGTGGCTCACAGTCTTATGTACGTCTTCATGCTGAGTGCCGCATCAGCCAGCTTCAAACCAGGAAAAATAAGCAAAATTCTTCTAGCAGATTTCTTCGCTTTTTTTTTTCTTCATACTTACTGGAAAAATAAAGTGGCACAATAACCATCTTCTCAGAAATGTAACAAAACAGTGTAAGAGGAAGGGGTGGGTTTTAGCTATAGCTTAGTTTTTGTGGGCCAATCACTGTAACCAAAAGGTTGTTTCCTTAAGGAATTGTAAGCACAAAATCCCAGTAGGGAAAGCGTTTGGTACATTTTTGCAAGCAGAATGGCTTCAGGCTGTCTTTTTACCTGATTTTAAAAGCCCCAGAGAAAAGCGAGAGCTACCTCTGTATACTGGGATACGGAACAGTGAGACTGTAAGGTGGGAAATACATGGTATGTCTTCGATTTGGCGGGGCAAATGTGGTGCTGTCACCCTGTGGGGCTCCACAGCACGTTGCCCAGGCACGGTGCTGAGAACTCAGCGGCTTCTGCCTATGGTCACATCAGCTGGGCACTTGGGAGGAAAGTGGCCTTAGTGCAGGTTTCTGCTGGATCGAGGTACAGGGAATCACCGTTGCAAGGGGCCGCCCTGGGCTCGGCGTCACTGCTGAACTCACTCCCAAATACCAAGCACTGGCAGTGCACGAGACTTGCAGGCTGCAGGTGCTCTGCCCAGGCTCAGCTTTACTTCATATGTTGAGTATATAATATATACCTACACGTATATAATGCATACACATTATATGTGTATATAATAGATGCACATGTAGGTGTGTATATACATATGTATGCATACAGATAGATACTATGTGTATATATGTGCATATAATATATGTGCAAACATATATGTATAGGTGCACATATACTTATATATGTGTAGGTATATATGTATATGCTACACATACATGTTTATATAGTACATGTATATATGTGTATGTACATATAATATAAAGTTATATATAATATAAAGTTAAATGATAATGCTATAGTATGCAATAAAACTTTTAGATATATATATATATATGCATACACATGTGTATATAATACAAAGTTATATTACATATAAGATAAGACAATATATAAGCATGTGACTTTATATATATGAAATATATTATATATGTATATATATTAAAAAAAAACCCAACCTTTTTTTTTTTGCTTCACATTCCCCAGCCCCATCCTGTTGCTGGCAGAGCCCTTGTTTTTGACAGCAGTACCAGCACCGGCGGTTAGACCAAGGGGCATCATTTCGTCCGCTTTGCTGCCATACGCAGGAGCCAGCGCTTTGCTGTAAGATGAGCAAACCGAGTTTTGCTCCTGACTTGCTTTTGGCATCTTATCGGGCATTTGGGGGGAGTGAAGGGGTCTCTGTGGCCCTGAGCGTACACAGGAGTGTGTGTTTCTCTCAGTACAACTCTGTTCTTCACTGCGATGGGATGTTTTCAGTACTAACAGAGCGGTGTTACAACGCGAAGGTGGTTCCAGCTGCGCGATGCGAGCCGTGCGTTACACTGCCCTGTCTTCTGGCTGTGAGGCAAACACTGATAAAGGATAAGTGAAATCTGAGCTTAAGCACATTGTGTTGAGGTTGTTTGACTGCAAAGGTCCGTGGACCCCTCTGGAAGCTGCAAAACACATCGTACCTCCTCCCTGGAGAGGAGAGGGCCGTGCCCTGGCAGCTGCCCTGCTCCAAAACCCTGCACCGGCATGGCTGCGTTGTCAGCACCCTGAGCAAAAGGGGGTCTCAGGACCTCGCTCTGCTATGCATTCTCACAGACACCTCCTGTTTAAGTTCCCAAAAGCCTTCCATGTACATGACTGCTATTAATTTAAATTTAAAAAGCTGCCGCACCCAGCCCCGTTGCACCTGAAGGCACACCTGAGGCTCGAGCACACCCTCTGTGGCTGCCAAGGTGGGCTCAGTGCGGGAGGTCTCAACACTCCGTGACCACTTGTAGGCTGTAGATCTACTTTTTTTCTTTTTTTTTTTTTTTTCTTTTTATCTGTGTATGACTTAAATAACTTTTGGAGTCAGAAGCACGTGTACTCCAGATGACTACTGATTTCCAAAAGGGATGCGACTGATGAATCACTGCAGGTCCAGCTCTGGATGATGCCCAAGTGCTGCTTCCCCCAGCGTTCACCACGCACCTGCCAGGAGTTACTGCCCCAGCAGGAGCAAAGGCAGCAGAGACAAGAGGAATGGTTCATTTCCTCCGTAATGCACCACAGAAACAAGCTTTATGAAAAATAGAGCACAGACCAAGATGGAAGGGCAACAGTCATTGTCGAAGGTCACACGTACCATTTCTCTCTGGCAAGTTTGCCGTCCGTGACTGACAAAGTGGGACGGATCAAGTGTCTTCCAACAGGCCGGGATTAAAAACGAAATCATGTTACTTGAGAACTGACAGTCCCACCAGCAATGACAGAGGCTGCTGACAGTTCTGGCTTCACAATGAAAAGCATCTTCCCCTGTTGTCAAAAGAGGCTTCTCCCGTACAGGAATAAATAAGACGTTATTTGAATGGAAATGTTAATGGCAAAGAGATATAAATCATATGGGTCTGTTGTAAAAATACACTGCAGCTGAAAAATGTGTTCTTGTTCTCACATCTATGAAAATATATATATGTATGTATAAACAATGCATATCTCTACATAACTCTCTCTATATATATATAATTCTACGCATGTGTTGTACACATGTCCAGTAGCTAAAAATACCCAGTAATGATTCCTTACCCTAAGAGCAAACGTTGGTGCAATGCACTGAAGGCTGTTGTGCAAGATTTGACTAAGTATCTTTCCCATCATAAAGGTCGTAACGTAGCAACCACTGTTTTCTGCTCACAAGACACTATTTTCAAGCTAATCATCGCTAGCCTTATTAGTGGCCACCGCCACGGCTCCTGGTGCACTGCTGACTGTGTGAGAAGCCCAGTGGCTTTGATCAACCACTGTCTTGAGGAAGCTGGCCATGGGGCACAGGCACTGCAAGCAGGGGCTCACTCTCCCTCCGATAGCATGCTCCGCCTCCGCCGTGGCAGAGTTGTTTAGCACAGGAGCCCGAGGTGCTCGGCCAGCCTCACCGTGATGCAAGCTGCGCCTGCCTGCAGGACCCGGCTTGTGGCCACGGCTTGGGAAGAGCCCGCAGCCCAAGGCCGTGCTGCAAACCCTAAATTGAGGGCAGTCAGCACGCTCCTTTACTATGGCATATGTCCTGTAAATATATAGACACACACACACATACATATGTACATCCCTTCATGCACATAGGGATGAAGGAGACCACCCAGTTTGAAGTTTGAACCCAAGGGACAGTATCTGCAGCCCCCAGCTGCTGAGCCTGGCTGACCACCACCACCATGAGAAACTGAGGTGTCCCCAGTGCCCTGGGGGCCGATACTGATGGGAACACCATAGGAGGCTCCTGCGGTTGCTGCTGTGAATGAGTCCCCAGGCAGAGGGAAGGAAGGGACTTCAACTTGAGAAGCACCGACCCCAGCACGTCTCTCCGGGCAGGCACCGTCCCTGGAGGGACAATGGCTGTGGACAGGACAGGGACTGGCTTGTGACTGCGGACTCCAGCGCGGTCCCGAGCCCATGCCCTGCCAGGCAGGCACCCGCACCGGGCACTGCTGGCGTTGCGCGTGCTCCTGCTGAGCTCGTAGCTGATGGAGCCGTCGGTTGCAAAGCCAATATGGGGTTATATAAAAGTAAAGTATTTATATAAGCCTATTTTATCTGCAAATCATTTATATTTAGAACACCTATTTCTACTGGAAATGCTAAAACCGTGTTACGTAAGAGCTTGTTTAAATCCTTGGCTTAGGGTTTGGGCTGGGGGGGTTGGTTAATGCATGGTGCATCCAGGCTGCGGTCTGTAATCACAGCCTCAACAGTCTGCCAAAAGCTGGTCTGGAAATCCGTTTGGCTTTCGCTCCGCGCTGCCCCGACAACAGCACAACGCTCCGCTGGCGGGAAATTTTCCTGTCCCTCGGTGCTGCCTTCAGGTTTGGAAATTTTCGTTTGCAACGCTGAAGATGTGCTGCCAACATAGCGGAGATGGCAGCTCAGCGCTGCCCGGCCAGCTTCCTACTGTCCAGGCTGGTACAGCGGGCAGGGACGCTGCTGACATCATCCGAGTGACAGCAGCAGCATTCTCAGAAATGAAAAAAAAAAGCATTAACTGGAACTGACTATTTAGCAATATAAAATGACTTACCTCTGCATTCATGCAACAATATTTTCTAATGAATTAATTATTCCCCAAGGCCTCCCCTGAGGGAAGGCAGAAAAGACAGTAAGAGTTAAAGCTGAAAATGACTTTTTCTCCTTACCTTAAGTCTTCTTGCAGGTGACTCAGACTCCAGCATCTTGGAGAAGCGCGGTTTGTCTCAACCCAGGCGATGCTTAACTGCTCCGTCTTCCACTGTCCCTGCTCTGAAGTGGAAAAGACAACACGCACGTTGCTCAGGGGAGCAGGAAAAAAGCTGTTAACACCCAACCCTGTTGCAAAGCCTTCTGAGACTTTCTTTCCTTCACCAGGAAGCAAAGGGGGCTTAAATTGTTTGAAAATGATCTCATTCTCAAATTTCTGTGAGCTCAGCTGTGTGGGTGAAGAGGCTGGGGAGGTGCACAGCAGCGGGTGGTAACAGGGTGCCCTGACCCGGAGGCAACGTGCCCTGCTGGCAAATTACTCAAGGACATGAGCAGTGAGGTCTCCAACTTGTTTTTACAGCAGTTTCCTGAGCGTTTTTAAGGAGAAGGTGGGGGAAGGACCAAGGTAGCCTGCCACTGACCTGCTGCCGCTCTGTCCTCACTGCCGGGGCGCAGGATGTCTGTGCTGGGGAGCTGCTGCTTTCCCAGCCCTGAGCTGCCTGAGCCTGACCTGCTGCTGGGCCACCATGGTCCCAGGGGACAGAGCCTGGTGCCAGGCGGCTGCCCTGCCTGCTCACCCTGCCTGCCTGCTGCCCTGCCCACGTCCCCACCGTTATGCATGACCACTCAAATAGCTTAAGCAAATTCGTCTCATACTTCACTTAACCCAGATGCTGTAAATTGGATTAAGTGATGCCTGAAGAGATTTCTAGAGCCAATATTTAAACTAACATGAGTTTGAACTGTTTTCTGGGCTCCCACAGGGGTAACCCCCACCTCCAGCGTGCAAGGGGCTTCCCAGCTGTGGCTCCATGGGTTTGAAGTCAGTTCTCCTGTGATACTGCCTGCAGATGCCAAAATTCATCTCAAAACCTGCAACAGTGAAGAAGCTCAGCTTAAAAAAATATATCTTTTAACTTCTGCTTAGACAAAATTGTACTGAAGCTGATTGCTAAAGGAGCTGGGCATCCCCTGCTCCAGGAGCTGCCTGAGCTCCCGGGCAGGCAGGCCCCTAAATCCAGCTAACTATTTCACTTTAGGCAGTCCATCACCTTCTAATATTTCTCACCTGTCACAGAAGTCAAGTGATGTAGTGAACATCTGTGATGTTCAGAGATGAGAGCAGCACTTTGACAGTTTCATCAACCTGGAAGGCAAAGCTGTCTCATTTTTGAACGTGGAAGAAGAGAAACGGAGGCTATAGGAAATACCAGTCACATGGGCATCCTAAGGACCCAAACCCAAGAGCGAAAGGCCCCAGTGATGGACGTGCAAGGGATCTGATGAGCCGGCTGAGCACCGTCAGCAGCCATCCCGGCTGCGGCAAAAAACCCTCCGAGGGTTCACAAACTGGCTACCGGTGATGGGTACCAGCTCCCTCATTTGCAGGGACCCGCTGCCCCTGCCGTAATCCACACCGGTAACTGCTGCTGTCAGCCCTGGAAGGAAAGGTCAGTTAGCAGGAGAAAAACAGTTGGGTTTTTATTTTGTCTTAGGCTGGAAGGAAGCCATGGATCGCAGCTCAGGGAGCAGACTGCCATCAGCTGAGAGAAATACAGGTCCCGAGTGACAGCTGAGCTGTGAAATAGAGCTTCGTTTCGCTGCTTGGCAGTGCCTCTTTATTTATCAGTTTAATAAATATGATGGCAGGCTGATGTGTTGCAGGGAATGGTTTTGATCTCCACCCGACGAAAAAGAGAGCAGGCAGGTGTTGAGAGAAGGTGAGTGAAGGCATTTGTGTACATAGCCATAATCCGTCATCTTTTGGGGGACACAAGATGCCAGCCTGCTGCCAGCAGAGCCGCGCTGCCGCTGCCGTGGGGCTTTGGGGTGCACCTACCAGCATGTGAGCAACAGGGTTTCCCCAAAGAGCCCCTGTGTGAGAGCCTCCCCGCTCCCGGCAGCCCTCCGCAGCCAGCCCGCCCTCCAGCCCGCCCTGTTCCAGCTTTCCACATCCTGTTTTCTCCGGGGTTATTTTAATCTCCCTGTTTCCCATCATATTTTTCCTCCTGCCCATGCCAATGCAGAGGGGACTGTAGCTCCTGGCAGGCGGGGCGGAAATCTCCTCCCTGGGCTGCGCCGCATTTTGGAGGATGAGCCAGACTCCCCCTGGTCGTGCCTGGCTCCTCTCTGCTGCCAGTGCTGGTACCTGCTGCTGGCCCCGAACCCCCACCACAGCCAACCGCCCACTTCACATTGAGTATTTTGAGTTCACTCAGCCACTAAATCACTCAGCAACTCTGTGCTTCCATATTTTGCTCCATGGTGGCTGAAGAACCAAAAATCTGTTTCACTGACATAATCGTGCTTTTAACAGGACAAGAGAAATGATGCAAGGTATTGATTAGCCATCCAAGAGCCACACAGATAGACAACTAAACTCTTTCATGTTCCTCCTAGCTAGTGGTGAATTTTTGGCAGCTGCAAATGGTGAGGCACTCGATGCCCACCCAGCTTGCCACCGCTCCACTTGGGCTTTCAGGATTTGCGTTACTCTTGGATCTCCTCTGCCCTGGATGATGAATCTCCTTGCCCTGTACAGGTCCCTACACCAGTCACAGGGAAGTTTTGTACCTTGTCTCCCTGGAAATCCATGCTGTGCCTTATGTGATGCAGTTAGCAAGGTCAATAGACATACAGCCGTAAGTGCCAGCAATACCCCAAGGACATTCCCGTCGGCTCTGCGCTTCAACAGCTGTATAGGCTGGCACCTTGCTGCTTCCCAGGGCTAGGTGTGATGTAAAATTGAGCGACTCAAAGAGTTGAGGGTCTCTCTGCATAAAGCAAGTAAAAAGAAAATAAAGATTCAAGTAAAACCAGGGAAATATCATGCGTAAGGGTCCAAAAACCAATTTAGTATGTAGAAAGTAACTTTAATTTTTCAGTATGTGTCAACATCACATTTGCTAAGAGACTCTGTAGCATTAGCAGAAAAAAACCTGAGGCAGACATAACGCAAAATAAACCCCAAACCCATCTGCTTTCTTAATCATAGGCTTTCAAAATGTCTCTGCTAGCTTTCCAGCTATTTCAAGAGCTATGCTGTTAAAACCTACATCCAAACAAACACAGAAGTCACAATAAATCTGTCAGTCAGCTATTCAGGTCTATGGCTTTAAACGATTAAAAATGATAAAATTCAAGACAGACATTAAACGGAAACGTTTCTCTACAGCCTTCTACCACTGAAGATGGAAGCTCTAATCCAGTCTGAACAGCAGCTCCAAGAACAAGAATGAGAAAACATCCTTTTATTGCCAGAATCCAGGTTTGGAGGACCCATAGCTGGAGCCTGACATAAACGGACAGCGTGTCTAAGGATCAACCATCTTGTAAAGCAAAACTCTACCCTGGCTACACTCGTGGTGTGGAGACACCTTTTTGGGAAGATGCTGTGGAGATGATGACACAGAGAAACGATTAGGTTTATACTTACCTTGCACCAGCCACAGTGGGATCAGTGTGGCAAAGTAGCTTCCACACTGGACAGCATGAGGGCCTTGGGGTATGGCTTGAGGAACATGGCAAAATTCGGGTATAAAGGAAAGCCTGTATTTTATTAGGCCTCACATCTCTTCTGAGAGTGGCCAGTAATCTTTAACCAAGCAGGCAGCTCACCTGCACACCTTGGGCTATACTCAGCCACGAACGATTACTAGAAGAATATAAGCCTAAACCAGAAGTTACAAGAAATTTGGAAAAATTAAAAGTGCGAGTGAAGACGTAAGAAATGTGGAACTATACCAAATTAGGACAAAAAGTATCAGCCTTCTACCAATTAGGAAACAAATGTTAAAACTGAAAAAAAAATCCAACAAACCATCAGCCACCAATTTAGCAATGACTCCCTATCCTAGGAACACCGATGGAGTGTTATTATCAGTAAGGGTAGATTAACCCAAGTCCCTCACTAATGCAGAAGTCCTTCCCCATGTCCTGTTCCGTATAGCTGTGCTCTTACTCAGCAGCCCTCCATCCCAGGGGACAGCAGGGGACCCCTGGTCCCGCGGCAGTGCAGGATGCACGAGCCGGAGCAGGAGCGCAGCCCCCTCGCCTGCAGTCCTGCGGGCAACGGCAGCCCAGCAGCTCTGTTTTATCAACAAGGGAACCGAAGCCAGGGAGGGTGAGCGGGTTGTGAAAGGCAATGGCACTGCTGGCTCTGGAGCTGGACAAGCCATAAGTTCCCTGTCTCACAGCCACCTGCAAAAAGGACACATTTGTATTTCGCACCACACATAACAACAGCCAGGCTGGGTGACATAAAGGTTAAAAGTAATTTTGGCTGCAGCAGACCGGCACATAGATTACGAGAGGAATTTTATTATCAGTGTTCACTATAGAAGGGCTGCTCTGCAGTCAGGATGCAACAGACAGATTCCAGAGAAAAGCCAACGACATTACGTGACTGCTGCCAGCTATCGACACAGCTATTTGCAGAGTGCGGCCGTACCCGGCTATCACCGTGTCCCCACGGGCTACCAGGGCAGAGCTGCCTCTGCCCATGGTCTGGTGCATGCAAATCACCTTATCAGCGATACTAATTCTCAGTCGAAAGAAGTCATTGAACTTTTCAACAGTCAATATTTTAAGGAGTTCTCAAATAGCACTCGGAGTAAGCAGATAACCATTTTAAATATAGAGACACGGGAATGGAACGCCGAGAGCACTGCGTGCCAGCAGTGATCTGGATTATTTACTTGTTACTAAATACCCCACAGCATTACTTCCCAGGTTGTTCAGCTCAAGCCTGACGCAAACGGTTGCAGAACAACAAACAAGAGTTTGAAGGATTTTGTAAGCCCTGAAATAATTCAAAGAATAAGGAACGAATTAGTTCAGGGCTGCTGTTGCTCAGGATTGCATCTTTGGAAGAAGGAGGATAGTTTACTGTTTAATTATGTGTAAAACCTCACTGAAGGTTTGACAGGCACTTCCAAATCTCAGCAACAGAAAAGCAACGTGAATATAAATAAAGGAAAGAAGACTTGTGAGAGCAGATTTAGTTCAAGGATGCTTTTCCCCTCTATCGATACCCAGAAATAATCTGCACCACAGCATGTCACTGAATTCCTCAGGACCCTAAGTACAATTCTCTGTTTTGCAGTATACACGCCTGTGGAGCAGGGGATGAAAGTCCACACATGGGAAATCTTGCTACCTCTGACTATCTCAGAGTTTAGAAGGGGACAGAAAAAATAGCAAAAATAACTCCAGAGCAACATTAGTTCCATATGGAAGAAAAGCTCTCCAGGAGGAAACCTCTCCTCCCGTAAAAAAAAAAAAAGCATTAAAAACCTGTTTGCAAACTCATGCTGCCAGGCAATAAGCCAGACCAAAGTGAGAACTTAGCAAGGCTTTAAACGCAAGTACCAGCCATGCTTCTAAGAGCTTCTGCAACCCAGAAAAAGCAATAGGTGACAGGAAAACAAAGTAAATTAAGGCATAGAGATTTGGCTGTAGGCAGCAGACTCCTTGCTGCAGATCCAGGCTATCCTGCAGCCTGGGGCCGAGAAGATGCAGCAGCAGATGCAGCAGCAGGGACTGCCCAGCTGCTCCGTTCCCAGCTGGTCTGCAGAGCCTGGTGCCGAGCCCACAGCCCCGGCAGAGCAGCTGTGCTCAAGGCAAAGACCAGCTGAGGCACACTGCTCCTGCTGTGATCACACCACCAACAGCAGCGTGAGCAGTGTCTTACATGATATACATAGCAACTCTTATTTAATTAAAATGAAATACAATTGTGAGAAAGTTAACTGACCATGACTGAGAACTCCTCATCAGAACAAACTGTCCAGCATTGCCAGTTTCCAATTATTAGATCTCATGTGATGGCAGTACATGTAGAATGCTCTGTTCTGGTCTGTTCGTAAGGGTAAACATCACCTCTTCTAGCTAAGGTTCTTGTTAGATACACTTAAAAATGCTGCCTTGTAACCAAAGCCCACGAAGAGAAGAAAAGGTATTTTTAAAAGATGGTTAGCATCCTCATTTCGTATTTGCTTTTTTGTTAAATAAGGGTGTTCCATTTTACTTGGCAAGCACCTTGGCAAGAAACAGTGGTCCCTTTATCTGGTTTATGATTTAAGCCTCTTCCTTAACTTGTTTTTAAAGACAATTCAGTTGCTAGGTCACAGTCAAAAGGCTACGCATGTAGCTGTCCTATTTTTTTTCCTGCAGGGAAGGGCATGGCTGATTAGTGTGGGACAGAGATCATCTTCCACCTGCTAGCAGCACCCCACGAAACCCTGCACTTTCTGCAGACTGCTCTCCCAATGCAGGACTTCTGCAGTTTGCCAAGGGAGAACCCAACACCACACTCAAGAGCGTCTTCTCTTTCTAGCAGTAGATTTCGTTTTGCATGGTCCTTACAATGCACTTTTACTTTCTTTGTCTTCACATAGGGAATTTTATGTACTAAGCCAGACTGCCCAGCTGTACCCTCCCATGATCGTGGATGGAGCCTGTTGGGAGAGCAGGGTTTTCACCAAAGCAGCCTGTACAGCATTGCTCCCCCAGCACAACTAGAAGTCAAAGACAGTGAAGCACTGCTTCGCTTGACTCTCCCTGTCCTTTCTGAGTGTAAAATGTTCCCTTTCTAACATCACAGGTTTCTCAAGTACTGTTGAGTTTCATTGGCGTTCTTAAAAACACAAAAAGATACTTCTTTTGCACAAGATGTGTTTTTAGCCAAATTTTGTTTCCAGTTTCTAAGCTCTTCCCACCCACTGCTTTCATCCCATCTCAAAAAAACCCTGCCACACCACTTCAAAACAGTCCCTTGCAGAGGAGAGGACCACCAGCCATTTCTTCCTCTCCACAGCCCCATACACACAAACTGATGCAGCTACATAAACATTCACATACCATGGCCAAGGACACACACTGTGTCCCATCTCTTCAGGTGACCATTTTCTGCCATGTCAAAGGGCAGCTCCTTGTTTTAGGCAAGTTACAGATGTGCTACCTGCCAGAGGAGCAGGGAAAGAGGGATGGAAAGATTTGGAGGAGTTAAGACATTGTCATGGAAAAAGTTGTAAAAGTTTGCCAAAAGATACAGCTTTAACATACGGCTAATTAACTCCCTCGGGAATGGTTCTGACAGGAGGAACTGCAAGAGAAATACATACTGATCTTAGGGCTTGCTGCAACAGAGACCCAAGCTGCACATCTTGAAACATCCCCCAGGAGTTACCTGGTCCTGCTCCTGAAGTCTCCTTGAGAAAGCGCTCCAGACAGGCTCTTGGCTGAGGGACCTGCATGATTACCTTCACTCCAGGCTGCCAGCAACACAAAGATGCTCACGGCAGCTTTTCCACTGTCCACAGCACTTTTTAACACTATCCTGTCTAAAAAGCTGATAAAGCAGTAACGCTCACTTATACTCTGGAAGTCAACTGTACTTTCAATAAAATGGCTAATGATGCTACTGTACACTTACGCTTCCACAGACATACCATTACCCAGGGTTTTATTCAATACAGGCTGTAGGCACTGGGACAGAAGTCTACTTCTGGAGTCTCCTTTCACTGCGCTGCATCCTCAGCAGCAGCACTTCTAGGGCAGACTGCAAGAATTTCTCGTGCTTCCCTGAGCACCGTGTTAGGGAGCACAGGCAAGCAGGCCTGCCTTCACAACCCAGCCACCTGCACGACAGCAGCAGCTCTTATCTGTCATTGTACAAAGCACCAAAAAACAACAGGGATTTTTGCTGGCCATGTTTTTATTTGTTTTTCGTTTTAAACAGGGGAGCCAATGATACATCCAGTATTTCAAAAGATCAGAAAGTAAAACAAATTTTCAGAAGACCGAGATGCTACATGCTATATTTAACCTAATTTTACTCATGCTTGCTTTTGAGGGGGGTTGGGAGTGGGACAGGAATCATTCAGTAAAAACATACAGTAAAAACAAAATGTCTCACCATATAGAACTTTAACCTACAGTAATGTTGTACCTTAATTATTTCCATGCACACAACTAACATTACAAAATTTTTTAAAAAATGAACACAATTAAGACTTCTAGGAGCATTGATAATAAAGCAATTCCTAATTTCTTTTGTAGAGATCAAGCACCTCCAATTACAAATTCCTATACACAGTGAGTGCTTTACTTGAAATGAAAACTAAAAAAATGAAAACAAAAAATGTATTGGATAGCCTCAGAATAAGCCGATGTTAATATATATCCAGCTATGTAGGCAATAAAACCATAGTGCTAAACAAAAACTTTTATCTGAAAAGTAACTCAAAAATTAAGTTGACTTTCTATAATTACAGAAATATACTTATTTGCTAAAATAAATAAAAGTGCTGCATATTAACACTTCACTATAAAGAATGCATACCAGAACATTTATAAATATTGAATGATTTTCAATAAGAATAGCTACTACAATAATGCTGGCTAAATAGAAGTGCATAATGAGAAGCACTATGGGTGGTTAATGTTTTGCCACATACTGCTGTTACCTTGAGGTAGATAACACATGCGTACCAAATTCTGCATTCATTTCAGTTGCTGCTGGTATCATGTGTCTAAGAAATGTGTACAGTATGAAAAAATCTAAAATATGCATGAATGAAAAATGTTTTGGGAAAAATAGATATTTTCATGCAATTATGTACAGTCTCACTGTGTAAATTTCAAGGCAAGGTTCTTTTTCTGCAAAACATGGACACTGTTTTACTGAGAGAATGTTTTTTTACTTTGTTTAGTGCATTTTTTGTTACCTCCTGCATTTTGCATTATTTTGCTCTATTCTTTTAATTTTGTGTGCAAACGACATGCCAGTTTAAAAACAAAACTAACTCATGTATAGAAAGCAATGCTGGATTGTAAAAACAATGGTAAACAGAAAACTAATGAAATCCATACCAAAATTACACTGTCTGATTCAAGTAAAAAAATTACTTACACTAGTAATAAAAAAAGACAAAACACATCTCATGAATATAAAAGAAATGTCTGCTGAGTGTTTTAATTCAGGTGTTTCAGAATGCTGCTGTACGTTTTGTGGGGAATCTGGGGAGATGATTTCATCGCAGAAGGCGTTAACGTGGCCTGTATCGATTTCAGTGGCGAACCAACAGGGCTGTGAAACTGAGGAATGCCTATAGCCTCGAGCTGCTTGTTGAAGAGGAGCTCTCCACTGTTACTGAGAAAGCTCTCTTCTCTTTCCTTCTCCCCAGGCTTCCCCTCTTCTACTGGCTCAGGTTCTAGCATTTCAGCATCTTCTTTCTTACTAAAAAATTTGTCCAAATAACTGGTGTAAGTATTTTCTTTTTCAACTTGTTCATCTTTCCTTACTTCGCAACAAAACTGGTCTATGAGGAAGCACTCCTCCCCACTGCTTACAAACTGACTGTCCCAAGAAGTTTGGTACAGAGCTTCTAACTGTGCCAAATTAGCCATTCCTTTCTCCTGCTTCTCTCTGCTTACCGACTTTGATATTAATCCTTTCAACTCTATTTGAGACACTGAGCTATTCAAGTCATTTAATTTATCAACATCAGTAGACTCGTGTTGTAAACTAAGCTGAATGGTTTCTGCTATAAATGAATCAAAGTCAAATCCTTGATTCTTCTCCCTTTCTTTTTCAACAAGTTGCTGTGATGCTTCCTCAAGCGCTATCTGAGCTTTCACCAACCCATTCTTTTCACATTTAGACTTGCCTTTCTTATCAGACTTTTCTTTGCTCTGTTCCTTCCAGTTTGAAAGATCTATAATAAGCTTGGGCTCATAGTAATGGTTAACTTCACTGTCTCGCCAAACTAAATTATCTAGGTATGAAGATGACCTCATTTTGTAATTACAAGTGTGACTACATTCCAGATCACAATACTTGTTTTCATGGTGATCTGAATACTGCCAGCAAGGCTCAGTAGAGAAGTGGGTGTCAAAGGCAGGATCCTCCAGATACTTTTCACGATCTCCATCCAAATATTTGCGAGGATCTACTTGCACTTCTTCCTCATCAGTAACATCAGAAAGAGCCCTTGGATCACGCTGAACTTCATCAGCTTCATAGTTATTATGAATAGGCCAGTCATGGTCTGAAAACTGACTTTCATGGTATCTGTAAAACAATTTCCTAAATGTTAGCAGCTAAAAACCAGTCTTCTACTCCCCAGACACAGACAGTTAAGTTTACAAATCCTCTTACAGAATAACAACAATTTAACACAGATAAAAGTTTTTCCTCAATCCAACTGGGTGCCTCTTCCAGGTTTTTTATTTAAACTGGCATAAAGCAATCCTCATACACACATCAAAGATTTAAGTCCAGAATTATGTACAATAGCTCAGTCCATTTACAAAACTCTCCCTTAAAGTGTCTTTAACTGACTTTAAACGACTACTGTAAACCTCTTTACTATTACATGCGCTAAGCATGGGACAAGACGATCATACTTGAACTCTCTTCATTTAAAGTTTAGTTTTTAGGGAAATATTTTTTGGGAAAAAAAAGTAATGAAGAGATTAACTTTAGACTCTAGAGTCCTGAGTGCATTACAGGAATACATAAGCACATCCAAGTCAGTCTAATGAATTATAAACCCAATGACACTCCACTGCCTATAAGGGAAAAGTTTATTCTCAGGTGAACTTAAGAGGAAACAAACAGAAAACAAAATGTTGCTTCATGGACATCACTACTTCAAGCACACAACCATTCAGTTATGTTACATGCTACAGTAAGTGATAAATTTACCTTTCCCAATTATAAATATGGCTGTGACTTTCATCCATCAGCAGAATATCATCAACTTCATCTTCAATGTGAAAAGGATGACTTGAAATAGGCTCATCCGTTGGAAAGGAATAAATGCTCATATAAGGATGGGACAAAGCTTCTTCCGCTGTCAATCGATCCATAGGACTAAATGTCAAAATTTGCTCCAGAAAGTCCAGTGCTGCAGAAAAAAAGTTATCGTTAAATAGGAGAAAAATGACATTTCAGACATCTACAATTTAAGATTAAGGTGCAGTGCTTTGCTCTAGAGGCATGCACCTCCTTAGAAGTAGCCACCTGTAAAGTATCGGCAACTGACAGTATACTGCCAAATACTCATTCTGTAGCCATAGGAAAGTTAGAAGAGTAGAGATCAAATCTAACATCAACAATAATTTAACTTAAAGCAGGAAAAAATACTAAGAGACACAATGCTTCAAGCTGAATCACTATCCACCAACAGCTACCAGGAAACATTGCTGTCAGTTTGGTGGGGGGACTTGCTTTTGAAAAGATCTGAAAGATATTGGTTTATATTGACTCCATTCCAATGTTGCCTTATATTTAGAAGGCAAATATCTCAAAACATAGCAATTCCAGAGCAAACAGGTCCAGCAGAGATTCACAATTCCACTCAAAGATGACCAAGTAGCTATCTTGTAAGTAGAACTTTTTTATTACAGCAGAAGACAACCCTCCTTCCGAGAACACACAGATTCTTCTAACTGAAACTTGCTTTTACTAATCACACACAGGAACTGAAAGATGTTCACTATTTTACGATTTTGAAATACAGAAGTATTTTTCTGAATTACTTACCTTCAGGACTGATGCCTGGTAGCAACTGAGTTAAAGGTTTGTGTGGCTCAGTCATATCATTTCTAATGTAAACTGGAATTACATTGAGAAGCTCCTGACGGTCCTCCTCATGTACAACAGGAATTGATTCTAGAATCAACTGCATCTGTTCAAGTTCATGCGCACCTAAGCACCAAGAGAAAATACAAGTTGTCATTTCAACTTCTGATCCCTGTATATGAAAGGCATGTCAAAATTTTGTGCTCCGAGCAGCTATTTTCAGTAGTCTATTATCTCCTACAGCAGAGGAAAGGCTCAGGTTCTAAATTTGAATAATAATAAATCTGAAGAGCTCTCAAAAATGTTGTAGCATATGAAGAATTACAGAGCTGCTACACACAGATAAAGCGACCTAACCTCAAGCTTTTGCAAGGATGTTTTCACCATTGAAGAGGTTCTCTACAGCAACACCCTCTCTTTTTTGTTATATACTATATTCTGCAATCCTCCCTTTTCAACTGATTCACCTAATTAATTCAATATTTGACCTCACTTTGAATTATGTGTCCCTTATTAATAAAAACAGGAGTGGTTTAACAAGAGATCTTACAGGCCATAACCATCTGTATTAATATTCTGCTCCAAAACCCTGTATTACTGTCAGGTGCAAGACAAAAATCACCTGTCAGTTAAGCAGTGTAATTTCTTTTTTCTAAAAAAGTACTGTATTATGATTGAAATTATAGTACACTTTTAGTACTATCTGAAGTTTCCCTGGGTAAGAACTATAAGGACCTATAGAGCAGGTCAATTTGGAATAATGAACAGCATCTATATTCAGTACCAGTATAGCTGCAGTACCCAGAAATACAGCTTGTTTTCCTCCATTTATTGTTCAGCTCCAAGAAGCGTGTAGCACCCTAGAGATCCAACCAGCAGATGAAACTATATAGGGTTATTTGCATGCCTGTGTTTTCCTCCTTCACCAAGCAGCTCTGGGCAATCATCTGCGATACTGATGCATGCGACATTCAATACAAAAATAAATGGGGCCAGAAAGAGATTACACCATCTCAAAATCTATACACTATCAGGTTCACTTCAGCAGTTTGCATGGCAGTCTGCACCGCACGTCCTACCACACACCTGCCAGATGACTTAAAGAAAAGCTGAGGCAAAGTCTCTACGGAAAATTTGACCAAGAATTACATTCTTCAAATGAATCAGTACCACCTCATGTTAACTTACTTGCTGGACTGAAAAAACTGTTTTGTCCTCCTACTGCAGACTACTACAAACTACTTAATATAATCTATCAGATGTTATACTGCCTGTAATTTACTGGAAAACAGATTCTACTGTATGATTATATTAATCCTAAAAATTAATCAGTTTGCTTTCCACTGTAAGTGAAATGAACATTTTAAAATATTCATTTAGAAGAAAGAATCATAGAAGTTGTTTGGAACAGCTATTGAATTCCTCTGCCTCAACTTCCCTTCCCTCCCTCATCCCAGGTACTCTGCAATTTTAATCTGTGTTCTTCCTTCCCATTCCCGTCAGCAGGATTCCTAAGGGATGGTTCAAAAGTACACAGGAAGTTGTAAATCAATCAAATCAAGCCCTACAAACAACTCTGCAAAAGAATTTTATTCAGTCTCAGGATAGGCTAATCGTCATATCTCCAACTGTTTTCCCTTTCCAAATGCATGACGTTAAGTCCACCCTTCTTTAGATCAGGAAACTATGGCAAAGGTAAATTTCAGAGAGACAGAGCCATATCTAAAAAATATTTTTCTAGGTATCTACACAATGCAATTAAGACACATAAACAATCCTACAAACTTGCGATTTTGGTTACTGAGACTGAGTTTAAAAAAAAGATTTCTCACTGCACAGCTATTAGACCAATAAAAACTTTTGACCACTACCAATGCCACTCAAAAAAAAAAAAAGCCAAAATGCTAGCAGTTGCAATCAATCTATGCTGAAATCTGCACTTTCTCCCACTATTTCACTACTTTCCAGTAGAAGTGCTTGATGCAATGGAAACCTAATAAATCTCTTAACAGTTGAGCATTTAATGCACTGGAGACATTACTCCAATAGTTAGTAACTCCAAGAGTTAGCAACTCGTTGCAAGTTAAGGAAAGCCTCTTCACATGTTAATTGCAACTTCTACAAAATAATGATTTCAAGGTGACAGTACTCCATCAACAGTACTTGATAGGAAAAAGGTCTCAATTTCTTTACCTTGACATACAAAGCTAAGCATTACTGCAGTATGCTTTTAGTCCACATGGATCTAAAGGAATGTGAACTCTGAAACGCAAGCTCAGCTCTTAGAGGTTTTATCTGTATACTCCAGTAATTCAGACCGATGAGAGCAAACCCGAGAGTGAGCCTGAATAAGACAGCTGCTGCTGAGGCCCCAGGGTGCACACAATATAAGCATTTCAGGGGTTTACTCTAGACTAGCTCATCTGCTCCCATGGACTGAATGCCTATCAGCAGGTGGAGCACACTGGGTGATCTACAGTGCAAATGAGTTTCATTTTATCTAAAAAGGCTCTAGTTTATGCACTGAGCTAGATCAGCAATGTGGTACAGGATGGCTATCAAGAGATACGCCTCAAAAATTTGCTCCTGATCCTAACGAAAGCACAAATGTAGATGCACCCAATGAGACCAGAGCATTGCTTCCTATCTTATCAGAGACATCTGGAGGTTACACATTTCCTTGGTATGCCGCACAATTTTAAATCTTAAAGAGTCCTCCCTATAGCACTGAAACAAAGATCAGGTAAAAATGGCCTGTAGATGATGAAAAAAAAATGGAATGGGCAAGAGAGGGCTATTCTTTCGCAACTGGAAATATAAAGAAGTGAGAATAATTAGGTTGACTACATTAAAAAAATCTTTATGAATATAATACTCAGGGCATTCATAATCCTCAAATACTCCCTGGATACATCAATTCACTAGAATACATGTATTTAGAACACTTCTTAGGCATCCAATAAATTTAGCTTAACCTAGTTACAGGCAGATTTATCATATAAGCACCAAATTAAATTGTGGTATTTATCTAAATACACACTGGTATGAAAAAAAAAATTAAAACATCTTCTGCTTTACAATACATCAATTTATAGTTTGCTTATACAATTTACAGTTTTATTTATATAAGTGCATAATAATATAGCACAACCTGATAGTCAATAGCTATTTATATGAGTCATGAGAATCAACCTTTATTTAGGAAGATAATTAAGTAGTACCAATCCTTTAGGAATATACACATACATTTTTATTCTACTCACCTGCAAAGAGGGTTTTCCCAGTCAGCATTTCAGCAAAGATGCAACCTGCAGCCCACATGTCAATGGCTTTAGTGTAGTTGTTAGGAGAAAGCAAAAGACGGGGCGATCTGTACCATTTAGTAACCAATCCTTCAGAAAGATGGCCCTAATGAAATTAATTTAAAAAAAAAGAAAAAAGCATACTTAGATTTTTAAGAGGTACCAGTTTTTTAAAATTACTTGTTTCTTATATTTTAATGCACTACTACAAGATTTTTGGTCTCAGGGTCCTACGGATAGTACCATGTGCCCTCTACTAAGCCTTTCTACTTTTTAAAATGGAACAGTAAAATCTTTATGAGTGAACAGCAACAATATAGAAGTATGACACTATTTATTAGTTAAATGAGGTACTGCAGCAAAACTTTCTTATTCCCAGATGCTGAATAAATGCGGAGATGATAATGAACTCTCTTGTGAAACATCATGTAAACCAGGAAGACAGTACCTCTACTTCAATCTGAAAAATTAGCCACACTTGCACACTATGAATGGACCAGTTATGAACTTATCTAAGGCTTCTATGGTTTACACCTCTAAATGTTGTGCTTAATCTCAGGTTCCACATTCACTGTTAGAAATCTGCTTTTCTGAACACATCTAGTGAAAAACAAGGTTGGATTTTATGCTTGGACAAAGCATGTCATCCTGAGATGTTTTACTCTATTTGCAAGCATTTCAGGTCTTCTGTATGATCCCTAACATTATATCCCACCTGCTAA
The DNA here is from genome assembly GCF_009769465.1 of Tauraco erythrolophus. NCBI lineage: Eukaryota > Metazoa > Chordata > Aves > Musophagiformes > Musophagidae > Tauraco > Tauraco erythrolophus. The sequence continues at coordinate 13,700,502 of NC_141478.1, read as the reverse complement.
TGAAGTCTTCCACAGACTATCTACCTCTGCTTAAAGGGAGAAAGGTGCTATTTTAAGAAGGCATAGTTGTCAGTGCATCACTTAAATGTTCCCACTCTTCACGTACCTTGTGGGAATAATGAGGATCCATGATTCGTGCAAGACCGAAGTCACCAATCTTCAGCACCAAGTCTTCAGTATTAATGAAAAGATTAGCTGGTTTGAGATCTCTATGCAGAACATTTGCAGAGTGAATATACTTGAGCCCACGTATGCAGCTGGTACATGAAAAGTCTGGCATGATCTTCCAGTAAGGGCCTTGCTCTAGCAGATTAGCCAGATCTGTCTCCATGTATTCCTGGACATGTAAACACAGTTCAATTCTGTAAGGGAGCCCACGTCATCTGTTAACTGGCTTCCACTAGGACCAAGAATTTCAAATACTTGACAATGTTATCGTGGTCAAGTCTTCTAATAATTTTGATCTCACGTAGAGCATGTTTAACACTCTGGGGATCTGTAAGGACAATTTTCTTGACAGCCACTCTTTGTCACAGTCATTATCGACAGCAGAAAAACTAAGCCATTTCCACCACAGCCCAGTGGTTTTAAGTCCATATACCGAGAGCCCAGATCAAAACCATGAATGTTCATGAGACTTTCAAATTTTTCTGCCATTTTAAAATTCTTTACGTTTCTTTTTTCTCAAACTACTATGCTTCTGTAAACACACGGAGACAATTCCACTGGTATCTGAAGGAAAGGTCTTACAGAAAGGGAGAAGAAACACTTGGCTTTGACTGCAAGATGGTTTCTTGACACTCTCATTTCATTATGAGCCAGCCAGGCCTGTTGTGTCCCTTGAATTTAGAGCCCGTAAGCTCTAGAACTCAAACCGAGCATAAGATAGAAAGATTGCAGCATTCATAGTTCAAGAAAGGTGCAGCATTTCTGCAGACATTAAAGAAAATACTCACAAGAACTCAAACGGAATGAAATGACATACTATGCACTCAGCTCTACTGTGCTAAACTGGTTAACATTTAACAAAATGTGAATAAATATGCACATAATAGGCTTCTTTAACATCCTCCTCCTCACAGTGCAGATACATTCAGTGTTGGACTGGTCCTGAGCAGCGTCATTCTATGGTGCTGGTAAGCACTATTTTTTTTTTTCCTTCTTCCTCTTTTTCTCTCCTTTGTTTACAGTCTAGTTAAACGGGAAACTGGCAGCTCTTGATTTACAAAAGATGCCTTCTGTTAATGATCAGGTGGCTCCAGCTCACCACAATCACAATCGAAGCTACCATCCATTTTACTCCGTGACAACCTGAAAAGGAGAGAAAAATACATCAGTATTCCAGCACATACAGAAGTCTTCCTCCTCCCCCAACTCCTTAAGTTGTCCTAAACATACAACTTATTTAGTGTCAGGTTGCAAAATAAGAAACCATTGCAAAAGTTAAAACTAACTAGAAATGACATACACTTTTCATACCTGTGGAGGAAAACTGACAATAATCACCAACCGCCATTTCTAAATGTATATTGTGAAAGTTTTAGATATAACCTATTGAGGCACACAATGAAAAATCCTACTGAACCTTAATAAAGAAGGGAACATCACAGAAAACTTGGTAATTCTCCAATACAGCTGTTAAGAGACAAGTCAGAAACAATAATATCCTGCACCTCAGTCACTAAATTTTGGAGTAATTCTTTCCACTAAACTTTTACTCAAAGACAAAAATCAGAGTTTTAACTATTTCACCATAAGAGATAACACAAAAAGGATAAGGTTTACACACTCCTGGTATTTATTGACTTTCCAGAATATTGTGTGCTGTGACAGCACACAACCAATGCCACTTAAAGCTTAAATCCTTGTGATTTTTGCATAAAGTCTACTAACATCTCAAATCATAATTTTGCCTCCACAGATTCATTGTTACAGGTATCACAGGGGTAATTCCTACATATTAGACAATTATTATTACTTTATCAATTACTTCTACACTTATCCAACCTAGATTACAGAGAAAAACTAACAGTGAGTAAGTTTTACACAGTGGCTGATATATTCTATAGCTGTTTCTCCTAAGTTATGGGCACTTTCAGACATATATTTTTTTTAATAGTCTAATGAATGCAACTACTATTTATAAAAACAAAAGCAGTAATTTTCTCAGTAAGTTTCCCTGTCTGCAGCAGCAGAATGTGGTCATAAAGACCACATGTTAAATTTTTGCAAAAATTCCTAATTTCTTGTAAAAGCTCGAAGATGCCACAAAGAGCCAAAGGTGTACCTTTCACAGTGTGGTAAGGTTTGGGCAATTCCATTACGAGTCACTTGTACGTTCTTCCCCAACAACTATAGGTCACATCAAACCACTAAATGTCTTCTCTTCGATCTTAGATTCGGCTCTTCACCCAGCTCTCTAAATAAATCTTAAGTTCTCCAAACTACCCCATCACTTCAGAATCAAACTGTATGAGTGTATCCCCTTAAAACTGTGATAGCACTTCAGTGGGACAACCAGGACCAAGCAAAACAAGTCTCTCCACTCCTAAGAAGGCAGCAAGCGCAGCTGACAAATTATTAACATATTCTAAATAATGGCCTCAATTCACTAAAGTAATCAGAATTGCAAGAAAAAAAAAAAAAGAGACACAATGGCAAACAGAAACAAGACTGTTTTAACACATTTAAATATTACCACTCCTTAGGCCCAAGCCTGACTGCCACCAAGACACACAGCCCCAGTGCCCTGGCTCGCTCCCTCCTGCCACACACCACCTGCCTCCAGGTATTTGTGCAGCCACGTGACAAACACTGGAAAGAAGAACGAAGCACATGCTATCCTCTGCTGGGGTTTTCTTTTTAAATAAAATCACCAAGTGTAGTATTTCTAAACCAAAGAACGTTGAGCTGCCCTCCACTGATGTGGTACAGTACCCTGCCAGAAGGGTGATCTTCAGAGCTTTCTCTACTCAGCACATACAGCTACTGCCTTGAGATTCCTTTCTTCGCACACTGTCAAGAGACCTAATTTTAGACAGTGTTTCACAAGGGTTATTATAACCTTAGTACAAACAGAATGAGGTAACACTGGTAATTTTCCCAAAAATATCTTGAATTTATATCAGTATTAAGACATCAGTATTAAGAACCCTTCTTGTAATAGCAATGAATTTACTTAAAGAACAAATATAAAATTTGTCCTATAATTAAATCAGGATAGCATCAGTGACTACCAACTCTATGTTCACAATTATAAAACTAGAAGTCTAGCCTCTTGATTTTTAACTTTAAAAAAAAAACAACTAAAAACATTTTCTCATTCACACGCACCACTTTCAGGCTCACTCATTCCGAGCTGCTGCCTGTAAAAAAGTTTACATCACCTCACATCATTTTCCCTTACTTCCTCAATCTCCCAAAAATTTTTAAGAAAATTCACTTTTGTAGCTTATACTAACACCTTAAATTTCATGTTAACTCGATGTCCAAGCCTCTGTCAAAATACCCTGCAGTAAGCTATGTTTTATATCCTTGAGACCCATTTGCATTCTTCCCCATAATTTGGCTTACTGTTTCACATGCTGATGTCTTCAAAAGGCAGCCATATCGAATCGGTTTGTGCCAGCTGGGTGACACATCTGAACCTCTCTTTTAGCTAGTTCACTAAACAGCACAGGAACAGGTCTGAAAAGATGCCCACCAGTAGCAAGGAGTAAGATGTGCTGAGCTCTTCACCGTAACTCAGATCTTACCCCTTTCTGCCACGTCCTAAATGAAGGCAGCAGCAGAACTACAACATGAAAGCAGTAATGACACTACTGCTGCACGCAGAAAGGGAGTTATAGCCCATTTGCTTACTGAAGTAGGAGCCCTAAAATTCTAATTCTGTATCTCTGAAATAATGCATTTTTTTGATCATCAGCTTATACTATATCCTTCCACTAGGTGACCACTAATTACAGCGTTTTCAGAAGGTACATAATGATTTTCAGAATCAAAGCAATTTAGCTAAGAAAACAAATGTTGACAACATAAGCAACCCATTGTAGCCTTCAATTTGACCTGAACTGCCTACAAACTTACTATGTAACTACAAGCAATGCCTTAATCTCAAAGCCCAAAAAGCAGGGCCAGCTATCATTCGAACAAGATCTAGTCCCAGCAGCTGACCAAGAGGCAGCTATTTACCAGACACAGTACTCAGGTGAGTACGGTGAGGACAATTAAGAGATTGTCCTAGCAAAAATGCCCCACTATTAAACAAATTAAATTAAGATTCAGTAATTGAGAGTGATGTTCCGTTTACTGCTGCTGAAAATCCTAATTTGGAAACATAACAGATGACAATGCTGTGGTCATGTGTCCTTGTCTAAACAAAAAAATACAGTTCTAAACTAACCCCCATGCATTAACTACACTTCTCTCTCTTCACATTAAAGATCTACTTCTTTCACTATGCCAGTTCATCTCTCACCCAGTGCAGCTCTTTGCTCATGTGCTACAGCCCCTTCACTGCCGTCACCCATGAGCTGGCCCCTCCACCGGGACTGCAGCCCCCAGAGCGTCACCCACGCCAGGGGCCAGGGAAGCAGCTGAACTAGTTTCTCCATCCACAAGTTAATAGCAAACAGGCATTTAAGACAATAGTCCTGAGGATCAGAAGCAGATAGGAGGGATGAAAATAAAAAGTTACCCCAAACTTTCTTTCACTCTGACTATGATAATACTTACTTAAAGGGTAATCACCTAGAAGAAATCAAGGCTTTTCTCAAGCCAAAATGAACTCAAAGTAACTCATTTTCTTCTTTGCATTTTAGAGTGATTTTTAACTTGGAAAATAGTGAGGTGTTCTTTTTAAAACACTAATACTTGAAGAGTGACACCAACACCTATTAGTTTATAAATTTTCAGTGAAAGTTGTAACTATCAGCCCAACCCTCTGTTGGACTACACACACTAAGTAAACAAAAACGACAAGTTCCTCTTCAGTTATGTGTAACATGCTCTAACCACTTACAACACACGACTGACTACAGCATAAAAGGGGGTGTTCATCACCCCAATTTGTATCGAACAGGCTATTCACACAGGCACTGCTGTTTTCATTTAGGCTGTCACCTTTCCAAGGCTACTGTTTTTTTTAAGCAGTATTTTTACTCCTTATTCCCACAAAGTTTAAAGAGGGAAACACAAAGATACTAGTTTCTTAAGTGGTTTACAACTATGCTTTTTAAAACAGAACAGTTCTCGGAAAGAGCACAGAAGTGACCCACAGAAGGGCTGTCGTCTTTGAAATTATTCCTAGTGCTGGCAGACATCACCACACATGACCAGCTCATGCATTATGCAAGCAGCCCCTTCAATTCGTGCTCAACTTCTGCACGTGGATTTATCTCAGTTTTCAGGAAACAGGATGTACACTGAAACACAGTCAAAGTATGAGACGTTTACTTTTCAGAAATACAAATAAGACGGAAAGATATCAGTAATTTGATTATGCACACCACACAATGACCAAATCATTACTCACAAGAGAAAGACCAAGAATGACTAATGACATATTATACAACCTGCTAAGTACTATCCCTTTGACTATAAAAATACGGGCCACAAGAATTTTTTTTAGATCAGCCACGTTTGCAGTCAGTAGGCAGTGAGTCATCGTCCAACTCGCGAAACTGCTGCTTTTCTAAAGCCTCCTACTTGCTCCCCACACTGTTAGGGAAACCTGTGCTGGCAGTCAGCAAATGGTACTATTAGTTTATAAATCTTCTGGAGTATCTGTAAAAGCACACTAAAATCCACCACTTCTTTGTGCATCATAAATAAAAATGTTTCTGTCCTCTCTTCGGATAATTCCATGAAAACTCAGCACTGAAGAAGCCCACCATCAGCTAACCAAAGCCTTCCACGCCTCGGCAGATCTGCTACCGTCTGCTGTTCCACTGAACAGTTAACTAGTCAAGAGTGAATTAAAGATACGATCGCACAAGCAAGGACCAAACCTGAGCGAAAGGTTGAAATGAACGTTCCCATTTTAGCTTACAGCACACATTTTCCGAACCCGATTATCAAACTAAAATCTACCTCTGTTTCAAGCCACCACTTTCTGGAATTTGTAACAGGCTTATAAACACATCATGCTATCACAACGTTATTTTTATATATACACACACACATTTATATGTATATAAAAAAGCTTGTTGCACAACGTTTGCAGTGGCCATATGACAACACTTCAATCACCGTTCCGTTTTCCACGACACAATTAACTTGGCCATTGTCAGGCTGATGCAAAATGGCACTGATTAGCCAGAGAAAGAAATACTCGTCATGCAGAAGCCAAGAGTGTGCATCCTGCCTGCCTAGCCGAGCGTACCTGTTCTTCCAAATCCTGAAACTCGAGTAGCCGCTCTTCGAGCTATTTTCATCGAGGGTTTCAAGCTACTCATCAAAAGTATTAAGTCGCTTTTTCCACGAAAGGCGCTCGAGGTTACCAGGGGAGCCTGCGGGCACCCCGGCTGCAGGAGCGAGCGGTACCTGTCCCCGCGCCTCCCAGCACAGCGGCTGGTGAGCGGCGCCGCATCCCCCGCCAGGAGCTGCCAGCGAGGCCCCGCCGGCACCGAATTCAGCAGCAAAACTTCCGCCGACTTCGGAGAGGCCAGGCTCCCCCCGCGCCGGCCGGGCCCGCCGGCAGCCGTCCCGGCAAAGGACATCCTTCCTCCGCCACCCTTCCGGGACAGCCAGCGTTCTTTCCCGCACACCCGCTCCAGACACCGGCGCCCGCTCCGGCAGACAGGACTCACCCTCGCCATGCCACCGGCCGCGGGATGGGGGGGTGGGGGGGGGGCCAGCCCGGCCCCCAGCCGCACCGCACCACGGCCAGCGGACCCGGCGCCGCCGCGGGGCCGCCGCAGCGCGGGATTAGCCTACCTTCAAACGCCCTTCAGGGCGCGGCCGCCGCCCCCAGCCCCGCTCCGGCGGGATATGCGGACCCCCCGGGCCCGGCAGGCGCCGCCTGGGCCGCGGCTGTCGGAGCGCCCCCGTTGCGGCGCCGCGCGGCCGCCCCCGCCTGCCCCGTCAGAGCCCGCTCGCCCCCTCGCGGCCCCGCGGCCGCCGCTGCCCCCGGGCCGCTGCCGCCGCAGTGCGGAGAGGCCGAGCCGGGCTCCGGCAGAGCGGGGCGGCGCGCAGCGGGCCGGGCCGGGGGGTCGCCGCCACCGTCCGGCGGGAGGGAACAAAGCGCCTTTGTGCTAACGAAGCCGGGCCCGCGCGTGCGGCGCCCCGAGACCCCCCCTCTTCCTGCCCCACCGCCTCGCCGGCTGCCGCCGCCGCACTCACGGGCCTTCCCAGGCTCATCGGGGGCTGCGCTGCTCACACGGCCCGGCCCTGCGGCCCCGCCACCGGCTCCTGCCGAGCGCCCGCCCGCCTCGCCGCAGTCGCCGCTGCCGCAGCCGCCGCCATGTAAGCCGGCGCGGAGGGCAGGGAGGAGCGGCGCCGACGGCGGCTCCGCCTCCGGGGGCGGGGCGCAGGGCCCGGGGCGGCCCCGCCGGGGCAGCGGCGGCGCGGGGCCCGGCGGCGCCCCAGTGGAGCGGCCGGTCCGCGAGGCCCGTCCGCAGTGCAGGGCCCTCCGGGCGGCGGGCCCGCGCCCTCCCGTTCGGAGGAGCCCTCGACTCGCTTCTCGCAGGGGGGTCGGCCTGGGGGGCTGCAGCGGGAGCTCTCCGCTGAACCCTCCCGCTGAGCGGTCGCCCCAGCCCAGCGTGTCCTCACGGGACACGGCGGCTCCCAGTATCCCGTCAGTCCAGGTAGCCAGAGGGGTTTAGCGGAGTCTCACAGTCTGGTCGAGCGAACACTCCAGTGCGGTGGGCCTGGTGGAGCTGCGTGCGGGGGCTACACGCCGCCACCGACGCTGGTGTGAACTGGAGGCCTAGGGACACCGGTAGTGGCCCTCCAGCGCTCGTCGGTGCTCGCAGCTTCGGTTAGGATTGCCGCTGCCTCCTGTCTGATCTCTGCTGCCCGACGGCTGCTCTAGTCACTGACCTCTGCTTTGGAAACCTGTGTTCCATCCCAGTCCGGCAGGCCCAGGGCTTGCTTCCTTCAGCGTTCCCCTGGGCTGCAGCAGAGCGCACCAAAGGAAATCCCACAGGCGGAGGAGGGAGCGGGGATGTGGGTTCTCTGCAGCCGGGGGATGTGGGGAGGAGAGCGGGGCTGCGGTTCCGTGTCCAGATTGTGGGCCCTGTGACAGTCAGGGGGAGGAAAGGGAGAGTGGGCCAAGGAGGCGCAGGATCAGTCGTCGCCGGGCAAGCGCTGCTCCTGCCGGTGTCGGCGTGGGGGCCTGAGCAGCGACAGGCGGGGAGTGGTGCTGTGGGCCAGTTCAACCATCCTGTCGCTGGAGGGGCCGTTTTGGCTCAGACGTTCTGCAGTCTTAGTGTCATGGGGGATCTGAATGTTCTTCCCCCAAGCATCTACAGACTACTTGCCATTGCTATCACCTCTGTAGCCACCAGAAAGGATTTCTCTTGTGCTATCGCATCTCCCTTAACAGACATAGGCAGAGATGGTAAGTCTACTTTTCCCTGAAAATCACAACTAATACAACAAAATAAAGCAAAATAATAAAAATGTTATTTTTTTTCCCTGTGAGACTTTTATACAGGAGCCGGTGGAGAGATAGAGGCATGAAAACACCAGGCCTGTAGGTATCATAAGAGTCTTACGCTTCCACTAACACAGTTTCTGTACAGATCTGAAGACAGGGTGCGGTTTCCCTAGGTCCCTCGTATGCCTACTCAGTGCAGGATGACTCAAAAGAAGATAAAACAATTAATACTCATTTTTACTGGTTAAACAGAGATTATCTGTAGTTAGTACTAGGACAGAAGTTACTCACATTGCTTAGAGCTCTGTGGCTTGCTCTGCTGCCATCTGGACAGAAGCATCCAATTGACCCTTGCACTTTCAAATCACATAACTTTATTTTTTTTTAATAAACAAGTCATACATCAACATTCAAGAAGCTCCCTACTTAGCTTCTTAAAGTTATTTAAATAACTGTTAAAACCCCTTCAATTATGAAGCCAAGCGTTAGCTGTTTTGATTTAGTCAGATGCATTACTGACTCTGACATTGCCCCTACTAGCAGGAGAGGTGACTTTGGCATTTGATAATACAGCACTGCACTGTACTAATAGCAAGCATACAGAAGTCAGTAACTAAACTGATATTTCGAGTTGCAGTATTTGCTAATTTACAGGCAGCTAACCATGTTGCCAACAATGGACAAAAGTCAGAAACAAAGCTGAAGTTCTTCAGCCCGCCCAGCAAAACAGAGTTAGAAGATTACAGCACTGGCTGCTCCAGAAGGCCTGTATTTAAATACACTCTAAAAAAAAAACTGCAGGAGTGCATATTTGGAAGAGGTGATGTTAGGACAGCAACCAGAGCCAAGCCACAGAGGAGTATTTACTTGCATTAGAGGAAGAGATTTGGGACTCAGAAAAAGGCAGGAGCAGCAGTGGTTGTATGTCTAAATCCAGAGCTATTTAGTTAATTAAAGAATCCTTCTACCCACATGAAGTATTTCATTATGAGAGACAAAAGAGCAAGCTGATCCTAGAGTACTGCAGTAAGAAAAAATTTATATTACAGACTTAGATCAGCACCTGGAGAGCCCATCATCGTACTGTGTCCATTGGGACTATTTGCCAATACCACATTGCCATTTCAGTCAGGTGGAGAAGTTGCACATCCACGGAGTTTGCTCTGCAGCAACCCAGACTGTTTGAAAAGTAGTTGAGCAGACACGGAGGAGGCTTGCAGTAAGTGGCAAGCTTCCTCGCCTGGGTAGCTCACGCTCACTCAGAAATCTCACATAGCCAAGATGTACCACCATTTTCCTGGGTTCCTAATTAATAAATAACAGCAACTTTTTTTTTCTTCTTTCATTTTTTTCCTCCAAATTCTTTTTTGCCATTCTGAGAGCATCAGTCTGTGGTAGGATCTAGTGAATGAGATGCTCCAATCTAGAGGGAAATGGTGCAACAAGTAAGAGCACGGTGCAGGAACGGCAGCCTCACTATTTGCAGAATTACGATGCATGTGACAGAGAGTTGATCCGAATTTAATTGTGCGTCACATGGCAATTTGTAGCTATCTAATCCAGCAAATTGTTTGTCTGTTCTCAGATTTTTAATATCCTATTGATTAGACTATAAATTACTGCGCCAAGTTGTTTCCCATCGCCCACAAGAATGCAATTACATGGCATGTAGGTGATATGCTATACGACACCAGCCCATTCTAAAACACTTGCAGATATTGACTGTCAGTAAAATGCAAAGTAGGAAAAGAACTGGACTTCGAGGGTCATAAAGCCCTGGAATTAAGTAATAATTAGAACCGAAGCAATGATTCATTTATTATATCCAAGTTCAAAAAGATCAAACAGTAAATTCCAGTGTAATATTTCAGTCCTGTGTGTGAATTGTTACTTGTGGCATAAAAAGGAATTAAGTATTTTTAAGTGTCCACACCCATTGTGATTGGCAAGGGAAGAAAGATTTTGAGACGGTTTGAAAGGATTGCCCGAGGTGACTTGGCAGCTCCAGGCTTTTGTCTCAGTTTCACTGCTTCGCTGGGCTTTTCTGCGGAAAATCTTTGTTCTCTGCCGTTTTGCAGCTCTCTAATGATTCCGGGTATTTTCAGAAGAGGCTGAACTTAAGTGTGTACCTCACATCAAGCAGCCTCCACCTCCAGTGAAAATCAGGGTATCTAAGATGATACCTGGTTCTTGGCCTGTCCTGCAGGATCAGTCTCCTGGGCAGCCGAATTCGCTAAGGCACTCGGGAAGACTGACAGCAGACAGTACCCGGGGCGCCCACACAACCGCTCCTGCTGCAGCTTCCCAGAGGAAGGGAAATGTATCCTAGGATACATATTTAAGGACTGTTCCTGCTTACCTAAGTTCTGCAGGGTGATCTGGGCCCTGAAGTATGATTTGGTTTTCCTGGCACAGCTCCCAAGAGTTTTAATATTGATTTGGTCTCCTTTAACTGCTGCCTTCTCCAATTAGCCTAGTGCTCTGCAGGTGTTAAGCAAAGCCTTTACAAATCACTTGCTCTCTCAGTTTACAGTTTCATGGTGCTGACGTTCAGCAAAAATAATCCAGATAAAACTGAAGTTTCACTGACAACACAACAGCTTCACTTCTTGGCACCTCCGTTTCCTGGAAAAGGTCAGACTACACCTTTCCGTACTGAACACAGAGGGTTTTCATTTGTTCTTTTTAACACAAACACATTTTCCTAACAAATCCTCTCTGGGTTTGCAGACTTTAAAGTTTTCCCAATAAATCTGAAAGTATACTTTATGTCAGCATTATTAGCAGGTAACCACACAGAAGCTGCCATGTTAAAATGTTTCACAAATTTTGCGTCAAATCCTTTTAAGTTATAGTCTAGTGGTAGCCAAAGCGGCCTGGGAACAGACAGCATGCTATCACCTCATTTGCACTTGTTTGGTGGACCTGATTTTGCTAGAGCAAGCTTTGTACTGTCTAAGTTCTGATCAGGAAAGAAGCTATGAGAATGTTAGGGGACTTGGAAGAAAGGAAAAAGGCAAACCCTAAGATCTTCATCCCTGTGTGAAACAACAGAAAGACTGGAAAAGAACAGACCATTAACAGAGACCAATTCAAACCAAAGGCAGCAAAGTACAAAGGGCAAATGAAGGTGGAAAAAGAAAGTCACAGAAAATATTCTACTTTGAGGTTACAAAGAAATGGGTTCTGTGACATACTTTGGAAATTCTGTGAATCTGCAGGAAAAAAAGTCATTAAACACTTAAAACAGGACAAGTCATTCTTCCCCCTTGGTTGATGATCAGCAATCTAGGACACTTCGGTACAGCTAGCTGCATGCGGGCTCCCCGCTTAATATCACACGTTTTTATGAAGTCAGGCAATTCCATCGCCTACTTTTTCTATATTTAACCAACACTTAGCACAGGGACAGAGCAGTTGCCTAAAGCAGGAGTTGGCAAAGCCATGGCGATATTGGGAGAAGAGGAAAGCTTAGAAAACTTGCCTGGTAGCTGGGTCATCACTGAAAATGTCAGCCCTCTGTGTGTGAAATTCACTTGTAGGGCTGGAGCTTTCCCAGATTTCTCAGCCTTTCAGTAATTCCTTGTTAGTTAACCTTGCATAGAGGTACCTATCAGTATTTCATGCACAGAATAGCAAACATAGAAAAATTTACCAAGGTAGGCAATTAAGGCAGTATGTGTTAGGTTTAATCACCTTTAAAGGATGACTAGTACCAGCATTTTCACACTCGGGTGCTCCAAGTGACCTGAGTTGCTTCTAACTTTGCAGCATAGGACACAGGAGGTGTTTTGGAGTCAGGCTGTAGACGAAGTCAGTGGATGAAACTACAGCTGAAAAACATTCTGCAGATAGAGGAACAGGGCTGTTGTGACAAGGCAAAGCATAAGGATGAAGTGGAAACAAGAAGCACCAAATGCTTTTTTTCCCAGTACTTCAGAGAGAGTACAAGAGAATTCTGTGTGCGACAGTTCTTCCCCGTTCAGACCTGCCTGAAGGCACCGCTCCCATCCCCACTCCAAAACCTGAAGTGAAGCAGTTAGGAGAACACTTCTGTCCGCTGAAGTGGCACCAGAGCAATTGTCTAAGGCATCTCTGTGCTAGTTACTGCATTGGCTACAGTGCCGCTAGAGTTGGAAAGCAGCACGTTACTGTACAGATATTATTTAAATATCTGTAATACCTTGAGTACTCCGATGTGGAGAGATGCCCTGGAAGCAGGGCGGGGTGCTCTCAGCAAGAAATGCCTTTGGTTTTGGATCCCTACTGGAAAATACGTCAGCTCTTGAGCAGAAGTTCTAAAGTCCTGATGATGGATTTATGTAGAACAATTATACGTTTTTGTAGGCTCTTGCATTTAATTGCAGAACTATACATATTGCTATGTAGAACTGTTCTAGTTCATACCTATAGAACCTTCCTATGTGCAGCATTTTCATTGCTATTGCGTTACAGAGACAAAGCCTCCACTGTGCAATTGTAAATACAGCTGGAGCTGCAGTGCTTGTCATTTACAGAGAAAAAAGAAATCGGACTCACATTTGCTAACATTTTCACCAACACCGGAATCCTCTTGAAATACATTTATGGGGCAAAGCTCAGTACAAATACATGGGCATCAGCTAATACGCTGCTTTAGCAGCCTGAGGCTACGCAACTTTTACATATCAAATAGTAACAAATGTTATCTACAAGCTTACAAGGGGATAAAGGAGGTGCAGTAAGTTCAGACATTTCAAACACTTTCAAATATTATTTTGCAATAAACTACATATGAATAGCATGGCCAGAAGCGGATCTTTGTCAGCCCTCAAGAAGGTGATCTGTTGCTGCCACGAGAAACTTGGAGGTTGGAAAAGAAATACTAATTGGTCATAGTGGAAGAGTCTCAGACCTCTACTGCTGCTTAGATTTGTACCCTGTAGAGGCCTTCATGAATGGGACATGGACCCCAATCCTGCTGAGTCCACCTGAGCACTGTGGTACTTCTAATGGTGGTTTGTGGAAACAGGATGAAACAAGCTGGATTGTGAGACACATTCAGAAATCGTGTCTTTGTGACTGCTCAGGCAAAGGCCATCCTCCACTCACTTTGCCCTGCACACAGAGGTCTCACCATGCCCAGAGCTCATGGATGCAGCTGTTTCACAAGCGAGCAGCATTTTGGATGGCTAAAGATAAAGAGGCAAGAAGCACGGTGCCAGCAGGGTCAAGGCAGGCCAGTGGGAAGCTGATGTGAGTGCTGCTGCTCAGGGTGCGTTTTGTCTGTGGCCAACGCGTTTTTTCAGGATTCCCAAAATAGCACTTAACATAAACAGCAGATTGACTGGGAAGCACGCTGCTTCGCTTAATGCCTCCTACTGTCCCTGCCAGACTCCTACCACTGTCAGTCTCCTGAAGCTAAAGGGATGGAAAACCTAAGAAATATCAAAAAGTAGAACCTTTTTATAGAACATTTACCATCAAATTATATGGCAAATACTCAGCATCGCAAAAGCTACCTTGAGTAATTTTTGTTACATCTTCAGACATCAAAACCCAAAGTTTTTATTTTCCAACAAATAAATTTTGGAACCACGTCCTCTCGCTTAACTCCCTGTAACTTTTTCTCAGCGCATGTTGCACCATCTATTTCTAAAGATTTCCACTACAAATATATGGGACTATTCAGTTCCCCATATTCCACAACTCCATTATATCTTCGCTTTCATTAAGATTTTCTAGGACATTTCAGGTTTTCTCAACAGTTTTGAGACACTTGCTGGGAGGGAATACATTTCCAAACTATTTGTTTTCTTATGAAAACCGAGTTTTGCCTATGTGCCAGAATCAGCAGACAATTTATAAATAGCTTTGGACAGATGACAGGAAATGATGCAAGATGTCAGGCCACTCCACAGAGGGCAACTGTCTGAAGTGCTCAGAAAGAGGGACTTGCACTGTTGACTACTACACAAGGAAAAAAAAATAATGCACAGAAGCATCATTTACTGCAGAGGGTATAAGGCTGATGAAACACAAGATCTCTATCTTGTAACAGCTCAAGCAAAAAGTCTATTTGCTTGCAACTACACTGCAATAAAAAACAGGAAAATTAAATTTTCCTTGAAGAGGAAAAACTGACCAGAATTGTCTAATTTGCTGCTTTGTGTTTTACTCTTGAGGAGGAGCTTTCCCCTCCTAACATGCTGTAAATGCCAACACATGCATTGTACGTTCTCCAGACTCCGGCTGGTGCCAAACACTGGGATCATCTTCTTACCCTGGCATTTCCCATCAGCTCCAGCAAAGGCTCTTCCATCACAAACTACTTAAATGGGCTCCAATAATAGCTGCTTAGAGATTAATCTGTATCTATTGATCTGATCCCAAGAACTATCTGTTCCTCTTTGCAATAGTAGTACAGAATGCAGAATCAACTCACTGTCTCGTTTTGTTTCTATCAGCTTCCATGAAGAAAAAAATCCAGTAATTTATCCCCAAATAAATGCTTGATTTGGAACAGGGGCAAACTCTCAGCTCTCAAGTCCGTGGCAAAACTCTCAACAGATTTAACCTCAACGCAGTGACGCCAGCCTTCTCCTCACTACCAAGTTGCTCCTCTTTCTAAGAGCAGCAAGCGCTTCTCAGCCCACGCCTCACCACGCTTTCACGCCGCTGAGGACTGAACAGCATGCTATACGTGGAAGACCACAAGTGTTAAAAATAGATAGTGCACCTTCCCAGAAGATGTGCTTTTCAAATCATTCTGTCCAGAGCGCAATGCATTTGAGTCTCCTACGTTCTCTTATTGCAGTTAAGCATTATGAGGGGCTGGAAGAGTTGGCCTTGAAGCAGCCACGGACCACTCTCCTTTCTGCACTGGGCACTGGAAGTGCAAGAGTGTGTGAGCGCATCACTCCTCTGCACCGGGGCAGCCCAGAACCACCCACAGCACCTTCTCTGCAGACCCAGCCTGGGGGAGCCTCGCCCGAGGCTTCTGCTGAGACTTCACTTTAACAGAGAATTGTGTCTTTGATCCCTCTCGCGACCATACCTCAGAGGCATCCTGCTTTCAGGAGAGGATGGTTTCTGCCCATCCTTTGGGAGCTATCTGTTCCCATGACAGTCAGAGCAGCCTAGAAGCGCTCCTACCTGTGAAAGGCGTAAATAATAGATGACACGTTTTTTGAGCTTTTATACTAAGTAACTGATTTTACCCATGATCTAAATTTCTGTAAGTCTGAAGAAGAACTTGACCTTTTTTTTCATTAAAGACATTAAATCTGACTGAATTTTTGTTATTTTGGAAACATAATATTTATTACCTCCATTAGAGGTGTGACAGTGCTGAAACTGGGCCATCCCAAACTTTCTCAGTTAAAGACTTTGCAAATAGAAATGGAATTCATTTGTCCGTGTATGCACTCCAAGGTGTAAAAGCAAATCCACTTGTTAGTGGGCAGTCCTCGTATAGGTAAACGATTCACTGTTTAACTGTATGGTTATGCCTAGAGATTCTTTCATGATCTGAATAGCAAGATTTACTTTGCAAGTGAGCTGGAATTAAGGAAGATTAAAGAGGTAGAGAAACCTTCTGCTTTTTGGTGCATCAGCATTCTCTTGTCTCTAGCATATCTCTAAACACTTTTCAGTTGCATTCGATCAAAAGCTGTTAAACCAAAACTTTAGAGGTATCACATACATCTAAAGCTATATTTTGTGACAGAGGAAAAAGTATTCCTGCCTCATTCTTTGTGTTTTATGAAACACTGGAGAACCATTTAAGCCTCAGTTAAAATAAAATCATTTGCTGATAAACCTATTTTAGTAAACAAAAAAGTTGCTAACCGTTATCTTAAATTTCTTCTTGTTGTTTAATCTGGACACTCCCAAAACAAAAGCAATCGAGATAATTCAAAGAAGAGGAGTTTCAACCTTTGGACCAAGTCTAATTACAGTACTTAGTTCTCATGATTGCTGCAATTCAACAGACTCCAACACGATCATCGTGTTCACGTGTGCTCTGTGACCTGCTCCAGCATTGCCTTGGATGACAGCAAGAGCTGCCACGCGCTTTCTGTCTGTAATCTGATGTCCCCAGTTACTCGCAGCACCACAAACCAGCTGAAAGACCTTATTCTGTTCCCTTGCATCCATTATCACAGAAGTTAGGTGCACAAATCCATTCACTTGTGTTAGGTAGTGGGAGACTATTTGTGAGAAGGTCAGGCTGCACAGCGGGAGATCTCACCTGGTCACCCAAAGCAACGAAGAATCAGGCTTCAGCCACCAGAAAACAGTGGGCAAAATCTTCCTGGTAGTCTGTGTCTTGAAATGGTGGCCCAGAGGGGGAAGACTGCAGCTCATAAACCTCTCGTCTTTTCCTCACTATTAACTTTCCAGGACAGCCAGCCTCTCTAGCTACAGGCTGTCTTGGAAAAGGTATATCCCAGAAATCAAGGAGGAACACAAGTCTCAGCCCTTGCTTTCAGAGTCGAACCATCCTGCCAGAACTGGACTAGGAGACTCATTACTGCTGCCCAAACCATCCTGCTCCAAGGGCAACTCCAGGGAGAACTTCGCACTCTGAAGCCTGTCTGTCAGAGACGCTGCACAAAGATTTCACAAGACAGCGCAATATTCATCAAAACCAAGCTGGTGGTTTTCCCTTCAACCCAGCAAAGGTTTCAAGATGTCAGCTGTTTATTTTTTCCTGACAGACTACCCAGGCTGGTATTTCCACAGCTGCATGGGCTATCGAAATGCTTCCCTAGTACAGAGTAAAGTGAGACTATTACGGTTTGTGATAATATTCCTGTTTAAATAATTAAGGCAATTCATTGGCTTGTAGTAAAAATGATTCAAGGACTACATGTGCGATTTGCGATCAAAGTACTACCCTGTGCCCCGTGTTTATCATCCTACGTCCAATATTTGTTAGTAAACAATACAAATGTAATCATTGCTCGGCGATGGTAAATCAGTGGCAAGGCTTCAACAGGCTCTTGTCAAGTAGGAAAACTTCAACCAAGAACCTGTACTAACTGCCGAAATCAAGTGAAACAGCAGGGTCGTAATGGAAACTTTTGAACCTTTTCACACAGAGGAACAAGAAAATTTATCTTCTTGATTGCTCTAATGTTTCAGATAGCAGGAGAACATGGGAATATGGGCCTTAATGTCAGCCAGTAAACGTCTCTGACCTTTGAAGGGAACTCCATGTGACATGACAATCACAGTAATCAGAACATGCTCTATCTGCTCTGATACGGCTTTACTGCATGAGCATATACTCCTTTTTCTCCTCACAAGTCCTCAGTGCTCTGTTTCGTTCATTGCACAGGACAGATAGTGCTCACCTGATTGCCAGTGATTTGATACTAAGAGAAAAATAAAATCACCGAACTGCCCTATGTCTTATTCATCACATATTGCCCCGGTCTGAGGACAGACCCACCAGGGTTTAAGGGCTCTGCAAATACGCATTAAGTTAATTTCTACAGTCTGTAAGAACGTCAGGATATTATTGTTTCCACTTTCTGAACTGAGTCACAAAGATCAAGGTCACAGTAGCCCTTAATAGCAGCTGCACAGTTTAAGATTGCTGGAACTGAATTTTGCAAGCGATTGGTACTTATTCCACTGTTCAATCTTACAACGCACTTTTCACCAAGCGCAGATCCCCAAAGCTGTGAACTCTCAGTTTCTGCAATTTATTCTAGGCTTTGTCCGGCCAGTTCTGATTTTCCCCAGCACCAGAAGCCCCCGAGTAGCTGTGTTTGCACGCCCTCCACACCAGCCTCTCTGCTCCCTCTCAGCTGCTCAACTAGTTTCTGCAAATCTCCTCCCATTTCTCAGTTTCTATTTTCTTTTCTCCTTTCCAATTCAAATCTCATTTTTACAAGCTTTTTCTCTCAACCTGCATCTTAAATTTCCTACCTATTCGGTCTGTGTTCCTTCTGCACGTGAGTCAGGTGGCTACCTCCACCTTCTTAACTGGAGCCATCAGGAGCCACTAAAAGCAGCACATGGGAGGAACAGCCCAGTGGTGTTCAATTAAGGTGCCCAAACCCAACACAGCCTGCAGCAGCTCATGGATGCAGTCACAGGAAAATTTCTGTTCAGAAGTTGACCGGGTTGGAGCACACCCAGGACCAGACAGCGTGGGAATATATCTGCTACCGCATCTATCCAGTCTGCAAAACCTGAGGTCTCCAGTTCGCAGACATTAAGAGATTTTCCACAAAGATAAAATGCATGTCTTTGATTCTGGATTTCAAGAGTGCTCTCCTCTTCTGGAACAGGCAAGAGCCTTTTGAAAACTTTTCTTTTGTTTGCCTGTTTTTAAGTAGGGCAAAACCAATGCTTCCTCTGCCCCATTTTTTTGTAAAATGACAAAATATTTGAGCTAAACGTTCTAGCAAAGTTCAGATTTGAAAATATACCTGGCACAAAAATGTTTCCATGCAGAGAATTAGCTGTCAGCGAAGTCATGGTCTGTCGAAACTGAGGCAAGCACTGAGACCAAGGCAACCCCAACACGAGAGCTTCCCAGCCTTGCCCGAGCCACCAAGGGGCTGCAAGTGCCACGTTCTGCTTTGCCATGCCACTGCTCCCCACACATACAGCCTCTCTCCATCACCACTCCTCTGCTGGGACAAAGGAACAGGCACATTCACACCTTCTCTTCCCCCAGCAGAAGGTATCCAGAAAGCTAACACGGGCTGTGTCACCTCTCCAGGCAGCCTTCTCCTGACACCCCTGGTGCTGGAAATCTGCTAGCTGTTGGGAAGGTGGTGGTAAAAGGGTCCTCCTACACACCAGTGCATTAGGGAGGTAAAAAAACGGACCAGAGAGTTTCGGAGAAAGATATGGCCCCATCAGTGTCCTCCCTGTGGGTCGGTGGGAAGTTGCTGGGGGAGCTGTCAGAACGTGGAGGGTCCTATTCAAGCTTCTCTTCCCCTTTGCAAAGGTATTTTGGGAAAAAGCTATCAGCAGTGGAAAGCAAGAGGATGTTCCTGTAAGAAAATATCTCACTCTCCAGGGCAAAGTTTCTTCCTATTATTTTGCTCTGACGAGCAGTCACGCAGACGCTCCTACCACCCAAACCCTGCTGCTTCCCTTGTGTCCTGGGGGCAGACCCCACGTCCCCTCGCTGCAGCTGCCGATAGTGGGGCAGTGGGGCTGTGGGGCAGCCAGGGCGGAGTGGGCAGGAAACCCAGGGTTACAGGGAGGAACTCCAGGAATTAGGGGAATGCAACAGTGAAGGAGGTGAGGAGACAAGTGTTTAAGCAATCTCCATCACCAGCTTCTCTGTCATCTTAGTTTTTGGCTGGTTGGAGGGACGGACAGAAACCACGCATGACTGTGTGCAGGGGATGAGGACAATAGCAACATCAGCCTGACTTTCTGATTGTTACAGAGACTGTAATTTCTTTTTATTTCCACTGTGTCCTCTGTGAAAAGCATTTCAAGACCTGCCCCACCCCCAGATCCTATTATGAAAAGCTGGATCTCACAAAGCTCTTTTCCAACATGTCAAATTCAGGTTTTGTAGCTCTCTGTGACAGTTTTATGAAGACAGCATTAACTCCTGACTGAATGTAAGCAACCAGGTCACTGAACACCAGGAGTGCATGACTCAGTGCCCTGATGCCTTGTCCCCAATATGAGAAGGACGCGGAGCTGCTGGAGAGGGTCCAGAGGAGGGCCACGAAAATGATCAGGAAGATGGAACACTTCTCCTATGAAGACAGACTGAGAGAGCTGAGGTCTTTCAGCCTGGAGGAGAGAAGGCTCTGGGGAGATCTTATTGCAGCCTTTAAGTACTTAAAGGGGGCCTATAAAAAAGATGGGGACAAACCTTTTAGCAGGGCCTGTTGTGGTAAGACAAGGGATAATAGCTTTAAACTAAAAAAGGGTACATTTAGACTATATATAAGGAAGAAATTTTTTACAATGAGGGTGGTAAAACACTGGAACAAGTTGCTCAGAGAGGTGGTAGATGCCCCATCCCTGGAAATATTCAAGGTCAGGTTGGATGGGGCTCTCAGCAACCTGATCTAGTTGAAGATGTTCCTGCTCACTGCAGGGAGGTTGGACTAGATGACCTTTAAAGGTCCCTTCCAACCCAAACTATTCTATGATTCTATGTTTTTCCATGTGCAGAGCTGAAGCTTTGAGGCTTCTCTCCCTCTGCAGAGCAAACAGAGCATTTACAGGAATAAAGCTGTGCTTATATAAGCTTCTGAGAATGCCAAGTTGAATGTCTGACAGAGGAAAAACTCCTGGTCAAAACCTATTTTTTGTCTTTTTGAGAGATCTAATCTATCTCTGTGCATTCCTGACCTTCAGAAAGTATTTTCATCTCACACGTTAAGTATAACAATCCTCTTAACAAGGGAACATTTTGTGAGAGCTTTAAATTGGGTTACGTAAATTATTTGTAGTTCTGACAGCAGGTTTCACTTCCGTCCACGAGGACAGTTGTTATGAGATTGCTACAAGGTTCACTTGCAATCACTGTAGATAATATCTGAAGGGATTGTTTGAAATGAGATTTTATCTTGGGGATATGATACAAGTTTATCAAGATAAAAAGGCTTTTTATAAAAGCAGCATCTTTGCCAAATAATTTGCAATACAGTAACTTGCACAAGAATTAGAAAATCCCTGATGTGAATGGTAAATTGAGAAAAAAATAAATTTCCAACTCCCATAAACTTTAGGAGGAACAGAACACAGAGGGGAACCCCCCCCCAACATATAGATATGTATATAGGTGGTACTGAGCACGTCTCAATTCATGAGTTTACTCTAGTTGGCTGCAGTGGGTATTGCAAACAGCCAGGATTGGGCTCTTTGTTGCCACTAACTACTTGTTCAGAAAAAAACAGAGTGGAAAAATTATTCAGAAAGTAACAGCATTACTTTTATCATTACACCACAGCAGTCCATGACTTGGGAACACATTTTGCCGTACTCTCTTTTCACTCTTCCTTGTCCCCAGCCCCGAACCAGGCGTGGGGTTAGACACTGATTTTGAATGGGAAGAGTTCTCAGGCAGTAGAAGCCTCCTGCCTCCCTTTGTCTCATCCTTAGTAAGGCTGATTGGGAAAAAAGTTTCTACTGATTTCTTCAGGAGTGGGAAAAGAAGGGCATTGTTTATAAATTGGCTTTTTTTCTTTTAGGTTTCCCATTATATTTTTGAGCTGCTTAAAAAAACCCAACAAAGCCATAAAACAATGTTTTATTCAAATGGAAAGCATTTTGTTTGAGTTTAAGAACACTGATTTACTAAAAGAAAAATTTAAAGTGAAAAATTTCAAATCAAAACACACACATTTCATTTAAAAAATCTTTGTTAGAGCATTTCAGGCTTTTTTCTCCCTAAGTGACAAGAGCAGCAAGTTAAAATTCAAGGAAATTTGGGAAAAGTTTCATCCAATGCTAAATGCAGTGAACCCAATTTCTACACACTCCTACTGGCATTGAGTTCTTCACAACAGTGGTCCAGAAACCAACAAACCCAGCCACCCCTTCTGCAGCATGAAAATACTCCAAGGAGCGACATTTTCAAGGAGTAAAAAACCTGTGGGTTTGTAAACCGCACACACACAAACACAAGAATCATGCAGAAGGCGCTCAGCAGAGGAGGACGTTTACCCACAAAACTTAACCTCTACTAACGTTTCTAAATCTGCCTGGGAATGCTTTACCTTGGTATTTCCAATCGTACTGAGCTAACTTGTGGTGTTTTCTCTTTCCTTCATACTCCCTCCCTTTCTTTCTTTGATGCCAGATCTTTATTTTCAGCAGTCTTTACAGAATTGTCTCATGATTTTAGTAGCAGTCTCTCTTATAATACTTTATCTACAGAGAATACAATGCACTAGTGCTTCTAGGTTCAATGTTAGATATTCCTCTGCATTATCTAGAGAGAAACTAGCTGACTAACGTATACAGATATTATTTATATAAAAGACAATATATGATCCTTTTGGTAGTTCTCAAAGAGAGGGAGATGTTTGTAAGTGTTAGTTAGAAAGATTGATCTTAATCCTTTATATCTTTTTCTCTCTAAACAAACAGATCTCATGGCAGAACACACACAGACATTTAACTTACCATTACTGAAGCTATCTTTTGACTTCCTCAGTATCATTAATATTAAAGCAGAAAAAAACAGAACAAACAATTATCCTAATGAAACCACACCAGAACTAACAAAGTGATTTTTAAAAAGTCATCCAGAAGAAGTAAGAAGGTCGACCAGAAAATGCAAGTCAGGAATAGCTGTGCTCCGACGAGGAGAGGAAGGTTATGTTGCTGTGATATGAGTAGAGCACAGCTGTTACTCTAGCAATAATTCATCATATTAATATTTAAATGAGGGGAGAAGGAGGGCACCAGATTGTGTGTGACTCAACAGTCCCTCCCAGTCCTTAAGCAGAAAAATAGGCCACCAATACAGAAAGAGCATTAGGAGCTATAGAGTGGGAAGGTTTGTTTTTGTTACCTCATGACTAAAAGTGGGCAAACTGGTCCCCAGAGTCTAGAAATTATCCTGGTTTTACTACTGAAAGTCAAATTCTGTTTCTACTCTCAGAAAAAATCACTACCTAATGAATAAATTGATCTGGCAACCAGTGCTCTAGGTCTGTACATGGTGTTTCTTGGATTTCAGTATATTTCCAGTAAGCTTCTATGCTTCCTGCAAAGAGCTGCCTGCAGGAACCTCACCTGGCAGTTCCTCACAGGGAACTGCTGAATTCCTGCTGCACTTCACCATTTGTCTACAGACACGTTGATAAAACCCATTTCTTTCATCATTACTTACCTCCAGGCTTGTTCCCTCATCTTGGCCCATCGGGTTCTCTGGCATGGGCAGGCTCAGGAGACCTGTGGCAGCTGAGGAAGAGGAGAAGTGGCTGCCCGCAGGAGGGGGTGTTGGGAGGAACAGAGCCTCAGCCCCAAGGAGCCTGGGGGAGCTTCAGGAGGTAGAGCAGCAACACCCAGCAACAGCAGGCTCAGCACAAGGTGGAGGGCTGGAGGAAAGAGCTGATGCAGGCATAACCCAGACAGATGTGGGTGGCATCCCTGGCAGGAGAGGCAGCCTGTCCACACTTGGTTGCATCCAGGGTTGCACAACTTTATCCAACAATTCAATATAAACACACCTCTCACATGCTAGTTTTTTTGGGAGTTGAGTTTTCTCTTTTTACTTCTGTACAACTCCTTCTTGTGTTACTATGACACACCTGGCTGAGCATTGCCTTCTTGGCTATATAACTCTGTAAAGGTAATAAGCAACCATTAACCAGAAATACAGACACAGACTCTAGAAATGGCTATGAGGCTAAATAACAAATAGTTTGTAACAGAACAAATCCACAGAGAAGCATTCAGCTAGGTGCTCAGCATGAAAATACAGGGTACACAAAGTACAACAGTTAAGAGATGCCAAACGTGCAATAGCATCAGTTCTAAGCACACCAAGGTAAATTCTTCATCAGAATTTTTCTATTTTTTTCCTATTCAGGTAGAGACATTTCCCCCTTCATTTATTTAGCCTAATCCTTCAAGATCAAGTTTGCAAACAGCCTGAGTTAATGTTGATATTATTTTTAGCTGACTGATACGGAGGTTTTATTTGCTGCATCCTGTACAACAGGATTTGTGTTATTAATACATTGCAGAAAACACCACTTCTCAGACCTCCATATCTATCCCAGTAGAGTGACCATTTAAAACTGGTCTTCATAGCTTGCCACAAAGATTTATGCATAAAGCGGAATCTGATCCGTGGGCACGTTGACAAAATGGGGAATACTGATCCAGACTGATCACAAGAGTAGATGATAGGGGCCTGCAGGAGGATGATCTCCTCTCTGTATTGGTAATTAAATTAACGCAGGAGAAATTGGGCTCCTTCTCCTTAGATTTTGGGAGTGCTGGAAGAACAGACCTGCCCTGCTGGCTGTAATCCCTGGCAGAGTCCTCCCTCCAGCTACACCACCCCTGCTGCCTCATGGGTTGGACAGATACAGGAGGCTGGAATTAGCCACTTACCCTGTTAGCACTCCCAGCTGGGATTCACATGTTCCCAAGCACACGGTGGGGTCAGAAACCACCCTCCGATTCCTTGAGCTTCTGTGTCAGCAGCCTCTAGTGACAGCCCCAACAAATATCATCTGATTACCATGAAATTGAAGACCGTTTGCACTCCCAAAGCTGCACCCTCAGTAGTATCTCAGCAATTGGAAGGCTCAGTCTTCAAGCAGCTTGGATGCTGAGTTGTGTCACTGGCCACAGGAGAGCTGAGCAAAAGCACTGAAAGAAGCAGAAGACTCCCTAAAGTAACAAACCTCTCTTTCTACATGAAGGGCTTGGGTCTGGTCCACTGGAATGCAAAATATTTGCTGCCCTCTGTAGTAGTAGTACCAAACATGATTTAAGATAAGTCAAACTTGCTCCCTTCCACTTCGCACCTCCTCCTCCTCCACACTATCTACACATACTATTTCAGAACCAAAATCCTCTTTGTGCAAGCAGTTGTCCAGGTTTCAAAGCATTCATGTACAATTCTTTAATCTGCAGAGCAGCCTCCAGTTTTCCCATTGATCTTCAGTATCCTAAACAGGTTAGCAAGCCAAGGAGGTCTCACTACTATTTCCTCCTTCCTTTTAGTCTGCATTTTAAAAAGTAGCTGCATGAAGCGTAGTAATACACATTAACAAGGAGAGAAGGCTAATGCATCATTTTAAATCAGAAGAAAAAGCGTGGACAAAGGTTAAAAAAGTCTCTGCAACCACTGAATTGTTAATTGAAGGCAAATGTGTGATAGAAGATAAACATTTTCAGATACAGATTGGGTCAGCTGACAGATATAATAGCTTCCATAAAATACCACATTGCAATGGCTTTTATGTTGTCTGTATAGGCAACTATCAATTTCCAGCTGGGCTTGTTGGCAACCAGATCAATGTACAAAGTTCGAGGAGGCCCAGAAGCCCAGGCTCAGATTTGCTCTTCTTCCAGTGACAGAAGTTACTAGTTTAATCCAAATCCATTGTCTTGATTCAGAAGAGGCTTCAGCTGCTGTTGACAAGTACCTTTGAGGTCAAAGCTTTCAGGCTTCATCCAACGTCTGCCCAGATTCCGTGCCATTCCAGCCTACACTCTTACATAAAAGGGAAAAAAGAAAGACAAATTCACCCACTTTTTTGTTGTTTCTAAAATACAGTGTGAACAAGGAAATCCTGCCCAAGGAGACTACCGCTGATTCCTTGAGTGCCCTTGGGTGCACTTTTGTGCTGAAATTCATCTCCTATGGATTTGAGGGTAGCCTCCGTTCACCTTGGAGAAGACATGTGCCAATTAGAGAAGGACTGAGTACAAAATTCAAAGACTGGCCAGTGAAAGTTAGCTCTGTTGGTTGGTCTCATTTCAAGAGAAGTGACCTAACTCAGGAGGTATTACACCATTCATCCATTCCTCTTATAACCAAGCATCAGGTCCCCACCACGGTCACAGAGCAACTCACGGAGACAGAGGTGTTCAGCGCAAGGCTGGCTGCTGCACTTGTGCTGGGAACAGAAGGGTCAGTGTGAAGAGCCACGCACCAAAAAAAACCCCAAACCCTCATCGCATGCAAATTTTAGTTTAATTAGCAGCGCTAGGGTTTAAAGGTACAAGCACCAGATGCAGACTGCTGACCCCAGCCCCTTGCATGGTCAAACACAGCCTGCACTCATGCCCAACATTTCCTCAACCAGATGGGCTCCAGAGCTTGGTCTTTCTAGATGAAACCAGGCAGTCATGCTCCCTGAAGGCCACACAAGCAAACTCACTCTCCCCCGGCTCTGCAAAGGCCACACGGTCCACTTGAGGAACTAACAAGTGCTCTCAGAAGTGCTGCGTCTAATTTAGATTTCGAGTAACAGCAGCAAGGCTTACATAGTTGTTTATCCGTCAAAAAAGAGGGGTAGGCTTTTTATAGTCTAAGCTTTCTGAAGTGATAAAGATCTATGAATCATCTAACATGCAGTTTATCTACAGACAAATAGGATTAAAAATAGAGCAGGTAGTTTCGTCTCCTTTTATTTTTATTTTTTTTAATTGGAATGGAAACAAAAAGAAACCTGGCAGATGAGGAAGAAGAAAGCTGCTGAGGATGCTGAGCATAAGGCTATGACTGAGGTCTGCAACGAGAGCTTCCTCAATTATTGTACCTCTCTGATGAGAGGCCAGATCTTAGGCACTTTCAAGCTGCCTTTTTTTGTATCAAGGATCTCAGTATTCAGCCTATTCACATTTTTCATTTCTCTGCCCTTGGTCCAGGAAATCGCAAGGCTTGGCATTTTACCACTGGAATAGATGCAAAGACTTCTGCCTTTTAAGTGGTTGGCTTTGCCTCAGAGTTTTTTAATCTCTCCTTTCCTACGTGTAACTGATTGATGGGAGCATGCATCCCTGGGTCAGTTTTCAACCCATGACCCAAATACCTCCTCTTGGAAGAAATCCCAACAGTTTCCCAAAGAATTTTCCTTGGGACAGTCTGGAAACCCTCCTTGTCAATGAATAATTTCTACCAAGTGAAACACTGACAGAGCTTCTCTGCTCAGCTAACCATACTGTGAAACATTAACCTCCTTCCCTGCCTCGTGGTAGCAGAGACTGTGTTTTGCTGCTTCTCGACCCATGAGTGACCTCACTGTGGACTCCAGTATTTTCATCACACCTCCCTGAGGGTCGGGATTGAGTTACATAGCATCTACATTTAAAGAAGCAGATGGGAAAAAGCAGTTTCCACTTCTTCCTTGTCTCCACTGGGCATTATATACAGTGAGAGGGGGTAGATAATGCCAGGACCACCTGTTCCTCATACAAGGATGCTCAGTTTCCCTGACACAGGAGCCTGGCAGCAGCACTACCTGATGTAAGGGGCTCTGCCTGCCCTCACCTAGGGGTCCTGATACTCAGAAGAGCTGTGCCTCCAAGGGCTGTGGAGGAAGAGGAGAAATATGCTGCCAAGGAGAGCGAAGGCAGGTGCCTGCTGCGAAACCAGATGGCTATGAGACTGCAGGGGCCACCCCCTGTGACCCAACACGTGTCCCTGACAGCTCCCTGGATACAGCCATGCCAGCAGTCAGTAGCACAGCTGGGCAGCACCAGCATGACCAGTAGCACCACTGTCACCAAGACTGAGTGACATGGATGGCACATACTTGAGTGCCATTACATGTTTGGTTGTGCCTGCAGTGAGACAGGGCACAAATTTGTACCCATTGCTGCTCGGCAGGAACTGTGACACTGGAGACACCAGGGCTGTTGTTCCACAGAGCTCCAGGACTTCATGATAAATTCCTGAGGGTTTCAAAGGGTGAGATGCTCTGGGAGACCCCTCCTTACTCCAACAGCCCCACAAGAGAGGGTTTGCCTGGAAGAAGGTCATGCATGATGCCAGAGCAGCATGTGGGCAGGAGCCATCTCCCCAGTATCCTAACTGACTCCTGTGCCTCTGGCTCTTCCCTATCCACTCCTTCCAACCTCACCCCTCCACTGAGTAGTTTCTCTACACCCACACTTCTCCACACCCACAATTCTCTCTCCTCCACCTGTCATAATATGCAGCCTGGCTGTGCTGACAAGCCCACGCCTCAGTACTCACTCTTGCTAGCGAGCCCAGAAAGGGAAGGGCGTTGTTCGGACCCCTACCTTGGGGTACAAACCGTGCAGAGCACCAGGTCTCCTGTCCTGCCTCGCCTCCAGAGGAGCTTTACGCCTGGTGGCATTGCCCTGCGCAGGTATCCATCTCAGGAGGGCTGTGTGGCTTTGCCAAGCCTGCGCCAGCATCCCAGAGCTGTTTTGTAATAAGAATGCTTCACTCGAGCAAGAGGAGTTGTTAAAAGAGACAAGTGTAGAAGAGTGTTTGTGGAAAGGGCTGGGTAAGGAAAAATAAGCCAGTGTAATGTTCTCATAAAGAGCACTGATCCAGAAAAAAAAGGGAAATATTTTTCTTTTCATTAAAACCCAAAGCAAACCCAACCCCACTTTTCCTTCAGCGCAAGCAGACGGTGCAGCCTCCTGCAGAAAGGCTGTCACAGCCCTGCGAGCTGGCCCAGACTTGACTGTGCTGCACTAGGAGAGAGAAAAAAGCCAAAACAAACTGACAAAACCCCACTCTTGCTCAAAAGTCAGCTTTCTGCCTGCAACCTGCGCACACGAGTCACAGCACAACCAGGACAGCCAAGGAGAGATTAGGTCAATTTATGGGAACAAGCTCATACAGCTGCGAGGCCACAGCTCCCTGGAGGGCCCCATGCTCTCAGCAGGGCTGGCTGAGCCTGGCATGGGCAGGTCCCTCTCTCCTCCCTGTCTTCAGGCTTCTCTTGGGAGCTTGTGCTCCCAGGGGCCCTGGGCAGCTCCCGAAGGACACAGGGAACAGAGTACATGCCATGTCTTGGCCAAGCTCTGCTGGGCACAAGGTAGCAAAGGGCCCTAAGCTGCCTCGTACTTCTGGACATGAGACTCAGGATTTGGGCTGTCCACTTGTATGCTCATTAAGAGGTGTCTGGTACCAATCTGCAAGACTCAGTAGAAGAAATCCAAAGGAAAAGCCACATGGCCCTCAGCTGTCTTGATGTCCTATCAGCACCTCTACGAGGCTGGTAACGCTGCAGATTTGGCTCCTGAGCCTCAGCACTGCCACCTGCATGGACTGCTCTGCCTGCTGGGTCCTGGCCACTCGGTGAGTCCTCAGCCTTTTGCTGGCTCAGCATGAAGTAGTTGTCAGCGGAGCCATCTATGGGATACTCTCTTGGCTGACATCTCCCTCCAGAGCTTGTGGCTGAACTCTCGTTATTTTGCCTTCAGCACCAGCAGCTCTCATACTTTCAACAGAGATGCTAAAGCAGGCTGAGATATTGCTTGAGAAACCTAGCTCTCTGCTCTACCTGCTTTACCTGCTCAGCCTCCCTTACAGCCCTCCCTTGACCCGGCTAAAGTCATTTCAGCAACTTGGACAGCAAAACATTTAACTTTAAGGTCACTGCTGGGAGGAAGCTGTAACAGGGCAGCATAGACATGACCATCCTTATACAGTACTACAAGTTCTCTGAAGACAAGTGGTTGCACATAGGAGATGGTGTTGGTGCCTGCTGTGCATGCCCAACCACGGGAGGTAAATTCATAAGGAGCAATTCAATTCACCCTGCTGCCTACTGACCTGGCCCAAGAGCTTTGGATATGTATATTCAGAGGCTAGAAGCATAACAGCTACAACAGGGACACCACCCCAAGCATGGATGTATTCCTGCCACATCCTCACTGTAGCATTTATAGTCTTGACCCTGTAAATGAGCAGTGCCTAATACCGGTGAAGGTAGCAAAACCTCTCTCAGGAGCTCAAACTCTAGAACAAAACAACTGTTACAGGGAGGGGGAACAGGGAGAGAGGAAAGGGAAAGAAGGAAGGAGAAAATTTCAACAGAGATAGTATTGTGTGTGGGGATCAGGCAGCTTAAAGTGCCGTAAAATCCCTTATACAAATGTTCTTGCAATAAAACGAAATAGCAGCTATTCTCAGGGAAATGGTAGCTACCCTCCGTGGTTATTGCAACAGCCTGAATTATGTGGTATTTTTTCCTTTTTGAACCAGATGCTATCACTAGTGGTATGTACCTGTATACTTATAGAATACTTTAGATCAGCATATCAAGTTCAAATGGAAGCTGTTTAATACGTTTATACACCCAGGCTGGATAGGGCTTTGTTCAATAACCATTTCTCATAGTGAGATAAGGGACAGAATGGAATGCAGCCATTAATTGTCAATCAAAGCACACATGGGTTTATTCATGACTCTCTTTACCCCTGGGAAAGGATAAACAGTTTAGATATTCTTCAATTAAATCTCTCCAAGACCACCTAGTCACAGATCTGCTTTCGATATCCTACTTATAAAACTTTTTGTCCTCATCTACTGAGTTCACTACAGGCAGTATTGGTGCAGCATTACACTTTTTTATTTAAATTCTTGCTTTTGCCAGAAGCTTAGTTCACATCTTGAGTCCTTCCCCACTTGCTCAGACAAAATCTCACTGATCACAAAGATCAATGGGGCTCATTTCCTCATTTTGTCCCATGGGACAAGAAACATACCTAATAACGCTCCAGGTTACATATGGCTCATATATACTGCCAGGGCCTTCCAGCACTGCCTGTTCCGGAGCAGATTTCCTGTATCCCAGACAGCTTCCCATTTAAAGAGGGACACACTTCCTTCCCATCGTGCAGGTGGGACTGTAAGTACCTGCAAGCCTGCCTCACTAAGCCCATGTCTTCTGAGCAGGTCACAAGGGCATATTGGAAGCAGCGGTAGCGTTTAAGCCACAAAACAACTATTCTTTCATCAGAGCAGCAGCAAAACCAGCACTGCCCAGATTCAAAGAGGAAACTCGGCCATAATAAGCTTAGATCAGAGTCCAGAGTAGGTGGAAACATGCCAGTTAATGACTTCCAGCTCCAGCATGGAGAGCATGCTGGAGGAGGACAAACGGAGCAGTGTCTGTCCTCAGCTTGAGAAGTCACAGAGCTCCTTTCTTCTAGATGCTCCATTTGTGTATCTGGAGGCGGGGTGGCTTTAAGGATGGATTCACACAATGACAATTAGAAACATGCCACGCATTTGGATCTAAAATCACACAGGGTTCCCTAACATTTTGTAGTATTAATAGCTGGCTCTTCATTTAACCCGTTACAGGACAGAGCTATTACATGAATTCAGACGTTGCACTGAGTACTCGGGTCCCTTCTTTCCTTACAAATTCCAGCCCAGGCACTTCCAAAAGATACTGAACTTGTCATAGAACAAAAAGCACATCCATAACCTCATCCTTCATAGGACACAGAGAAATCCTCCAGCATGCAGCCAAGGCATCCAACCAGGACTACAGGACAAGGGAAGGGAAAGAAAACTACATCTGTGACCTGTCAGTGGATTAGCAGTGCAATAAAGGTTGAGCTCAATGATACACAGCCTGCCCCAAACCTGGGCTTGATAGGATCCCAGATACCACCCACACAACAGGACCAGTAACTACCTGGGAACCAGCAACAGGCCCAGAGCCAAAGAGAAGCAGGTCAAGAGTTGACCTTAGAGAAGGTTCAACATTATATTCAACACACATGACCAAAAGAGCCAAAAAGTTTGCAGGACCATACAGATAAGCAGCAGGACAGCCGCAGGCCATGCTATCACTCCATATCATCATCCCCACTAAAGAGGGTTGACCTGTGTTTCTCAGGTGTCCTCCTTTTCTGTTCATGACTCCCACAGTCAGAGGGGAGTCTGGGACTGAAATTCCAGGTTCCCACCCTTTTTGCTGTTGAAGCACCCAGCCATGCAATTCCCCTGCTCTTCAGCTAGTCCTCAGATTTGAAACCGTCCGGGAAGATCACGTCCACTCTGTCCTGCCTCTCTCCTCCACCGCCCCTCCGGAGGCTGAGCAGTGGGTCCCATCACCCCCATCACCTCTCCTCCTGTGCAAGAGCTGACAGTCAATGTGTTACCAGGCAGCCAGGCAGCGTGTGCTGTGGGGTCTCACTGCCACGTGCAGCAGATGAGGTTGGGGTGCCCTCGCTGATGGAATGATTCAGGCAGATGCCAGCCAGAAGCCCCTCAGATAAAACCTCCTGGAGGTAAGGCTGAAGAGGGAGAAGAGTGACAAGCAGAAAGATGTGCGTTGCCTCTGCTCTTGCCGAGAGACAAAGTTACACTCCAGCACCCTGGGACCCGAAAAGAGGGTGTTCTGAGGCTGAACAAATCTGAAACTTAAACTTTCAGAAGTTTGCGTGAACGTTTCTGCCTGGTTCTTTTGCAGCATGTGGACCTCGCTTTGAGCGCAGGTTTCCACCCAAAACTCAAAGCAAAACTGCTGAAACCACAGGCTTTCACAGAATTGTCGCCCAAAATAACTACCTTAGCGCAGTTTTGCTCAAAATTCAAATCTCTCTTGTAGGCAGGGCACAGGGTTTCAGGCTGGTGAGGAAGGCAGCAGCTGGGGGCTCCAGTGGGGAGGACTAAGGCAGAGAGAGACCGAGCAAATCAGGAGCCCAGCCCTGCTTGTCTGAGCAGCAGACCATGCTTGGTGCAGCCCAGCAGCTCTGCATATCTACTGCTTGAACCATCAAACCTGTTCCTGAGCTGTCAGCATTTCTGAACGTAAATCCCTGTACGTGACGATGAGGTTCTTTGCCTTAATTACCTCGTCTGTTTGCTGCCCAGTGGGAATCAGGACCGTAAACCTTTCCAACACTTGCAGGGGTGCTTGATGAAGGTTCTGCTCACCAGCTTTGTGGCCACTCTGTGGGTTGAGCACCCCGTGGTCTGCCCTTGCTCCAGCCATGACCTTGTGCCTTCCCTCTCTGTTGTAATCCAAGCTGGGCGCCTACTTCACTTACTGTTTTTAGCAGCCTGTTCTCCTTATCTGTTATAAACTCAGCAATGCTAAAAACGTAGGGCACAATAGCACTTGGATGGGATGCCTAATGTCAGGAATACCTCCCCTGGCTCCCTGAGCAGGACTGTGGCTTGACAAACCTCGCTTGACAAACACCATTGCAAACCTTGGAGAACATGGGAACAGCTCTTCCCTCCTGTGTGCTGAATCTGCTGCTGTCATCCCCGGACAAAAGGCCATTCCGCGCCTTTCGGCTGCCGTTCAGAGCTGCCAGAACAGCCAGAAGCTGCTCTCTGCTTTTTTTTTTTTTCCCCCCTATAAACCACAGACAGAAGAAAACCACAGAGGGAAGAAAAGCCTTAAATCAGCATTAGAGATTTGGCTACTACACTTCAGTTCTCTCTTTTATTTTTTCACCAGGCAGATCTCTAGCAGAGATAAGCATATGCTTAAACAGTTTGCTGAAACAGAATCAAAAGAGCACTCAGATTCTCCACTCAAAAGTTGCTTTGATACTTCAGTTATGCTATTCACTTAAGCAGTACATGTAAGTGAAATATATCTTCTTTTCCCCATGGTTTTGATGCTGATGTTTCTGTAGGGAAGACTGTGTATCCTGTCTCTAACAGAATTCTTTTTTGTCAACAAGATTGACGCTGCTGGGTGGTACAAACAAGCGGTCACCTTGTCAGAAGTGACACTGATGGTTGATGGGCTTTGGTCCTCAGCAGCCAGGCTGCTAAAGGCAGTGTGGCAACTCCCTGCTATCCAAAATACTCTTAAATCTCCGGTCTGAAGACTCAGTCTAGACTAAAAAAACCCTTGACATAACAGCCCTGTCTCTAACACCAGATTTTCTCAATGCAGTAAAAATGACAAATAGTAAGGGTACTGGCAGATGCTGGCAGAGCATCCCCCAGTTCAGTAAGGAAAATAACCTAAACAGGAAAAAAGTCATGTTGATTTAATTATACACCTACAATAGGATTTTAATGATACAGAAATAGCATAAAAAAAAATCTTTTCTTTAACCAGCACTTCCTTATTATCGTAAGCTTCTAATGTAGGCCTGGCCTTAGGGACTTATGGGACAAATTTAAGCTGTAAGTCACTTTATGCTGGAAAAATCTGTAACCATTTTCCTTTGCAGACGCAGAAGTCAGTGCACCCTGCTACACAAAGCAGAATCACTTGCTTTGGGTTTTTTTAAAAGAGGCCACTGTTCATTTGATTTTAATTTTCCCCTGTACAATAGAGAACAACCCTGAAGAGTTTTGCAGATAGCTTTTCAAAATAAATATGCGAGGTCACGCTGTTATGGGGAGAGGGGAAAGAACAAGCTCTGCTTCTTGGAGGCAGGAAACAAGTGCCGGGGAGCAGGAAGCCCCGCAGCAAGGACAGCAGGTCCCCTAGAGCACCCAAGGCAGGTCCAGCTGCTCCCAGCCCCGCGCTCACTGAATCAGTGCAATGTTGTGTCCATCAGACCAACAGCCTCAAAGCCAGGCTTTGTGGTTCATTTCTGAAAAGCTTTTTATTAAGAAAAAAACCAAAACAAACCAAAACAAAGCAATGCTTACATTTGAACTTACCTACACATAGCTTTATATCTTAAAAATCATCACAGGGACGATAGTACTAAAGGATATGACCTCCTTAGCTTCACATATAGTTCAGTGGACTGTAATCCAACATTGTTGTTATATATCTATTTTTATATATGTATGAGCTGAAACCCTACATTAATTTCTATAGTTAATGACTGAGAGGTTAGCAAAAGCAAAAGCTGCAAAAGCAGCCTTTTGGAAAAGGAAAAGCCATTTGGAAAAATGCTCATCTGAGTTTCAACACTGATCAAATAGGAGGCTTGCAAAGCAGGCCTAGAGGAGTAATTAGAAGAGGTTGACCTCAGCATTAAAACATCCTTCCTTGCATTTTCTCCTTGAAAGGCAGATGATTGCATGCAATCAAGTTGGAACAATTAAAAAAAAATTAAAAAAAAATTACCATTCCAGCAGCTGAAAAGTACCACCCTGATCAGTTCCAACTCCCTGCAGCAGGTGACTGGAGGTGTCCTGCCAGGTTATGCACTGGGAACAGAACACAAACAACACCAGTTCACGTGTCTTTGCCGAGGGAGTCAACGCTCCCCTGTGACCAGAGCTGGTTCACCCATGATGCTCTGGCCATCCTTTCTGCCTGCCACACGGCCTCTTCTAGGGGGCCCTCAGAGCGTGAGATGTGGGACTTCCAAAATTAGATAGGGAGGGAACTGGCTCTGCTCTCCCTTTGGCTGTGCTCCGGCAGCAGTGAATTTGGCATCAGTGCCAAAGCAGCGATCAACACGCTGTGCTGCAAGGAGGTGGGATTTCGGGTTGCTGGACCAGCTAAAGAGGAATATCGTCATTCCCAGCTACAACAATGCAGCAGTTTGGGTCTGTTTCTGAGGAAAGCATCATCTTGCACAGGGTAGAGTGACAGCAGCCTGGGGGTGCTTGGTGGGAAGTGGAGGTGTCTTTCTCTTACATAGACTACCACAGCTGTATTAAAACCAGTGAGCACTTCAGTCCAGTTAAGTTGCCCCCAAAGTAAGCAGATATCATCCTGCCCTGCTCAAGTTTGTTTTGCTTCAGCCTCCTGCTTTTTTCCCTTGTTCTGACAAGGAAAGGCCAGGACAAAAAGAGGGAAAACATGTTTGCTGCTTTCTTTTGAACAACAGAGGATTCTGCAATACACTGATCTGAGAGGCAGCAAATACCAGGAAGAGCCAGAACGGCGTGAAACCCCTTTGGCCTGCTGAAGCTGTCAAGAACTTTACCATTGACCCTATTAGCGCTGTGTGGGTAAAGCCCAGAGACTGTTTATGCAATAGTGGGTATTTTATGTCTGAGCAAGAGGTTTAATTAACGTTGATCATGCCAGCCATAGCAAAGATACCATTTTTTTTTCTGTTTAATCAACTAAAAAACCCATCCTTTCCTAAACTGTTAAATTCTATCAGAATAAACATCCATTTGGAGTCTATACTTAGTTTTAGAAACGAGGGGAGGAAGCCGTTTCCCTTGACATTTCCTCTGTTTAACCTTAATACAACGTAATAAACAATTCAGTTATGCTGCCGTTGTTACTAAATCTAGCATGGAGATGCTGCTTTTCTAAGAGGGAAAAATTCAGGCATAAATTTTCAAGGCGTATCATCGCTCTGTAGCTTTGCTACGACAACACCGAGCCCTTTCCTAGACAGAAAGGCTAATGATTCCCCTCAGAGAATGGCACCGGTTTTGGCTTATTTCCACAGAAACAGAAATAGGAAAGTCGGTGGGAAGGCCAAGTGGGTAAGCAAGGCTCCACATTGCAAAAAGCTGAGTAATCTGGTGAGATGCCGAGTTGCTCCGGGTAGGGGCTGAGGGCACGCGG
Source organism: Tauraco erythrolophus (assembly GCF_009769465.1). Lineage (NCBI taxonomy): Eukaryota > Metazoa > Chordata > Aves > Musophagiformes > Musophagidae > Tauraco > Tauraco erythrolophus. The sequence goes on along the minus strand of NC_141478.1, from coordinate 13,664,043 downwards.
CGCTGGGCAGAGAGGCTTTAGCATCCTGCAGGAGCAAGCTGTTACTACTGAATTCCTCTCTTTTGCAATCTGTCAGGGAACAGCTGTGCCAAAGTGGAAAAAATCCCGGGAAGTTATTGAAACATTCTTACTATTAAAGACCTCATGTTTCCACTCCAAATGGATAAAACTCCCAGTGAGATTTCTGGTGTCTTTTAAGGTCAGCGTTTGTGGTGTTAAAAAACTTCAGGCATTCTGTGACGCTGTGCTCACAGAGTTCGGGAACATTTTTAAGAAAGACTAGAAAAAAATTGCAACTGGCTTGTGATTTACACCACTGCTTGCCCGTAAGCATGCGTAACACATTTACTGTCCTTTCTGTCACTTCTCAGTACTGACCTGACCTCTGTTTCCTTGTGTACTTCCCTTCTGACTTTGCCCCAGTTTCATCCAGTGACTAGGGCTGCTTTAAAACAATCTCCCATCGCCTGCATTTGAAATCCCTAATGAGAGGGACTACAGTGACTTGGTATGGGCCTGCACAGCACTCTGCTACCTTTGGCTGTAAGGATAAATATTCTGTTCCTGTAGATCAAACTGGCAATCCCAAAATGAAGGGTTTAAAGAGAGGCATCACAGCAACCACTGTCATCCTCCTTCATCTACACCAGTATCCCAACTGAGGTGGGGGGAAAGATTGCAGACAGCAGAATCAGCCGTACTGCCTCTCTCTGAACTGCGTTGCTCCATTTTTCCATAATCGCTAGTGTATAATATCCCTCTTGGGAAACAAACCCTTTTAGTAGCAGAACTGAGGATCACTTCAAACTGAGAGGGTTTTTTCCCCTTTTTCATCACTCTCGAAATGCACTCTGGATCGACAGATTTTAATATCTCTTTTTGGCGAGGAGAGATCAGACACTAAATGGCATTCCATGCAAGTGAGGACTCATTACTGTGAAGCTGTTGTTTCTTGCCCAGTCAGTTAATTGAAGCCTATAAAATTTCCATTGTTCAAACCTGGAATATCTCACAGGGTATGCCTGGAGAAGGCAAATTCCAAACCCTTATCTGCTGGACTGATACATGGGGTCCTAAACAAGCACAGGATGGAAAAGTGACCCAAGACTGTGCCATTTGAGCAGATTCTGTCCGGGGATCTCCAGTGGAGGTTTTAATCCCATCTGTAGAAGTAAAGACACTAAGAGGTGAAGTCACTTGCCCTCAGGCATGCAGCGATTTAGTTGCAGAGCTGGAAATAAAACTGAGGAATATGAACATGCTGGACCATGCTATAATGAGCAGATGCTATTGCTTCCAAGGTCTAATTAAAGAGCTGTCATTACACAAAAACCATTTGTAGTTTGCAGTGAAACTGATAAAACTCAATAGTCTGGAGTACTGGAGGGGAGGCGTATTTTTTTTTAAATCTCCCAAAGATTATTTTTATTTCTGTCCGCCTCAGCCTCTGTAGCTAGCTGATCCCAGCTATAAGGTCTCTCTCTGCTCTAACAAACCCAGGATCCTGCCAATCCAAATTAAGTAATGCTTAAAATATGTAGTCTACACTACAATTTCCTACCTGAGACTGTTTGTGTGAAAGAATCTGAACTGTAGCACTCTCATGAAACAGACAGAACAACCGGTGGGAAAAATAACAAGTCTGGGAGAAAACAGAAGCGGTTGATGTGCTGCAGCCATCATTAACACAGCTGGCAATGTTTAAATGCATGAAAATAGGTGGTAATCCAAATATAAATGAACCAATTTGATGTCTTGGGCATGCAAGTGCACACACAGACACACATGAATACACACATTTCTCTGCAAAGGGAGCTCCCGCTGCCAGCTAATACCATGCCTAGCACCACTCCAGCAGACGCTCCACGCTGAATCCAGCCCCAGCATTAAGGGTTTGATTACCTTAGCGCTGGAGCTGCTGCTGGATTTACTTCCCCAGCTCTGTACATGCCAGGCTGGGGCTCAGCACCGCTGCTCCTGCCTCTGCTGGGGGCTGCCTCGCAGGGACCACAGGCTGCCGGAGGCAGCAGGGGGGCCGGTGGCAGCACGGGGCTGGTGGCAGGGCCCTGCTGTGGCGGGGTGCCAGCACGTGGGCAGGCAGTGTGTTTGGGTGGGGGGAAGGTGTGCCCAGGATTGCTCAATGCCAATGCCTCCAGCTGAGTAAGGAGCAACAGAAACTGGCTCTCTAGAGTCCTGTCCAGCCCTGCTCCTTCAGACAGATAGCACAGGCCGTCGTGAAAGATGAAAGGACGGGGCAAGTGTACTTCTCCATGTTTCCCAAAAAATGAAATATCTCAAAGATTTTCATACGATCCAATGATTACTTGGATTTCTTACCTGGTGGGTGCCCATTGCTGTGAATACCAGGGGGTGCAATCACTGCTGGGAGCACAAAGAAGCTTTACTTGCAGCCAGATGAGTCTGGGTGAACTGCATCAAGCCACAAGTGACTGAGAGCTGGTGTGTCCCATAGCTTCCAGTATCAATTTTGCTAAGAAAAAAAAAAAAAGAGCTTGTTTTCAGGTCTTTTTCCCCTGTGTACTCTGGGATCCCAGGTGTTACCTTCCCGTCACCAAAGTCTGCCATGGATCCTGAGCACAGCGCTGGGCTCAGACCCAAACCACAACCCAAGGTGAGGACTGCTTTCTGCAAGGCTGCTTGCATGCTGTTGTTGTGGGCCCAGAGGAGAGCCCAAGGAGGCTGATCCTTTATTTCTGTCACTCCCACACGCTTCCCCCAAAGATTTTCCACTGGGCACAACCAGGCCCATCTTAACTTGCAACTGCTAAATCAATTCCCTTGGCAAAGCGGGATGCCAGCAACATCCATCCTCCTCACGTCCTCAGCCTGAAGGTGCGGGGCCATCAAGCTGTGCCGCTCCATGGGGTTGTGACAAGCCTGGAGCAGCTCCCAGGAGCAGCCCTCCCTGCCTGGCCAGGGAAGATCTCTGCCTGCCTGCCGGGAGCGGGAACGGAGCATGGTTTCTGTCCTGTGCAGGGAGGCTGGAGACAAGAGACCAGACCTTGCTGTTCCAGTTGCTGAACAGGCTGTACTGCAGAGGAGCTAGTGACCATTCTGCTTATAATTCACTCTTCCTTGCCTTCTGATTCATGGCCAATGTCTCACCTGCATCAGGAGCCCGCCACCGCCAGCCAGCACAGCACCGGGGCCAGTTCCCAGGTGGAGGCACGAAAAGCCCCAGGTTTTGCTGGCAGAGCTCCCGGGGATCTCTGCCCGGCCTCCGGCAGGAGCTGTGTTGGGATGAACGGACCTGGCCCTCGCAGCGCGGAGAGGAGAGCTGGCAACTCTCCTTCCACCTTTTCATACTGAGCCATCTCCACAGAGACATTGCCTATTTGCATGGTATAAAAATGAAAAACAGAAAACACGAACCAGTGGTGCCACATTCTGTGGCACTGGCAAACAGGGCCACCAAATTCTCCCTCTGCAGACGGCTGTCAGAAAACTTCTGAAGTTGCAGCCCAGAGCCCGGCAGCAGAGCAGCCGGGCTCTGTCCTCTGCCTCTATTTTTCCTTTGTTTAATCAGGTTTGACAAAGGCTGTGCCAGAAGCAGATTTTAACAGTGACTCAAGCACTCGTCAGCTCTACAGAGGTGCAGCACAGGTGTGTAGGCACGAGGGCAGTGTTCAGGTCAAAACCAGCAAGCCCCGCATCACTGCAAGCACGGTTACAGCTGAATTCCTTCTACCTCCACCTTACTTGGGATTTTGTTACAGGCACTTCTAGAGCACGAGAAAAGACATCTTAGAAGGATTTCTCCAAAAGCAAAAACTCATACAAGGCTAGAGGTTCAGCCAGTGATTCAGCAGAGCTCTACCAAGAGAGAAAGAGGAAATGCCTTGAAACAACACAACCAGAATTATCTGTCAGGTTCTCTGTGATCAAGGTGGTGTCCTAAGAACAAGGGGCCAGGCGCATCGAAGTCTCTAGGAGATAAAGAGGAGAAAAATAAATGACAACAACAACAAAAAAAATTCCCAGGTGCAGTTGAGGTCTTCGGCAAAAAATAGCAGATGAGATAAAGGCTTGTGTAATTGTGTTTCAGACAGCAAATCAGGGCAGGTTTCAGGAGCTGCAAAAGAAAAGCCAATTCTGAGGCACCGGGTCTTTGCCCTGTGGAGCAGCTGGCTCTGGTGACTTTGCTCTGTTCACAGAAGCCAGAGGCATCCAGTTGGTGGGTCAGAGTATTCTCTGGGAAGCAGCAAGGTACTTGCCACAGCACCTTGCAATGCACATGAGCACGTCATTACAAGCGACAGAGTTTAGAGTTATTTCTATTTTTATTCCCAGTTAGATCTAGCATAGTGACTATTCAATCTATATTCGTCAGAAATCATGTTTGAACTGCTAGTTCCAGGGTTTTTTCTTTTTCAAAATTGACCATAAACCTGTATACGGTGGGGTTGCAGCCGCTGGATTTCTCCTCAGCTCTGTTGTGGACCTCTCAGCTGTGTCACTGCCTGCTGCAGCCACGGGGAAGGTGGCACAACCCTTGTATTTCATTATACGCAAGAGCAGCACTCTACATGCATACCTGCAAACAAGGCAAGGCTGCCTGTGGGGAAGTTCATGCTTGGCAAAGAGAATTACAAATTCGATTCTAGCAGCACTAAACAAACTGTTTGCCTAATCAGATGAGGGCATCACACAAGTTACTAAAGAGTCCAAAAAGAGTTCCTGGCCTATACCCTAACCAGAATTCTTCAGGCTATGTTGCTGGGATGTGTTTCAATCCTGATGGGATGAAACCCAGGTACTGTATTCAGGCTGGCGAGCCACGTGCTGGACATGGGGTGGGACAGACAGACCCAGCCCTCCCGCTCCTGCCTTGCCAAGCACAGTTTGCTCCCGGCGGGGCAGGACTGCAGGACCTCTACCACCTTGCATGCCTTCTGCATGACCAAAAGCAGAACAACTACACAGTCTGCGCTCCAAAAAAAAGCCCTCAGAAAAGAAAGGACTTTTTCCTCTGCCCACTCAGAAATGAAGAGATCAAGTGAGAAATCCTGACTCAAGTGAAACAAGCAGGACTTTGCCACGGATTTCAACAGGCCCAGCTTTTCACCCCAAGAGTCTGCTCTGCTGTTGAGTAAGGAGATAAGCTGCCAGCAGCAACAGTCTGGCCTCGGAAATCTGGAGGGGTTTGTTGGCTGATTGCAGAAGCAGCAAATGCACAGCTCACCCACAGCGCAGATGTACCTTGCATGCCTCCCGCTTTCGGAAAAGCTGAGGGCTCTGTGTTGTTTGTTGTGCAATAAGAAGACACTAATAATCATGCCTGATGATGTTTAAGAATGAAGATAAAATTCTCTATTATCATGGATTATCAGTTTGTCAAAGAGGATGCTGGCAGACAGAAGCTTCACTGGAATGAGGTTTGCATTTCAATGAGCAATCTGCACGTAGGGCTTTCAGCTCCTCCGTGCATCCTGCATCATATCCAGACAGAAGATCTGTGCTGAAGCATCCTCCCAAGATGCCCTGCGGTGCTCCGAGAGGTTTGACTCCAGCCAGGTCACAGTCAGGGCTGTCAAGGTTAGAAATTATAGACAGCCTTAACTGTAGAAGATGCTGTGCTGCAGGGTGAGTAATCGGGTTTTTAGAATAGCACGCTGAAAATGACTGTATTTCCTGCTATTTACAAAATGCCACAAAAGTACAAACTGGATACACTGGCATGGTGCTTAAGCCTCAGCGCTCCCTCAGACCCGAGGTGCTCAGATCCCCTCACGAGAGAATGGTAGAAGGGACTCAACCCTTCAATGGTAGAAGGACTTCATGGGCTTTGCTGGGAGCTGGAGCAAACTCCAAGTGCCCAGGTAAAGACAAATGGAGCCAACGTGTAGGCAAGCAGTGTCTCACCTCATGGGCCTGCACTGAGACACACGCAGACAAACCTTGCTGCAGGCATGCTGCTAGTGGTCTACACCTGTGGTGATTAAAAGGGAACTCAAAGTGGCTGTTCTGTCCCTCCCAGCCTCCCCCCAGCACCATCCTTCTCCTATCACACTTCTCTGCCCTGCAGCCAGCCTACAAGGCAGGTAAAGCACCTTCCTCAGCTTGCAGGACAAGCCTAAGGAAAGGCTACTCTTTTAGCAGTAATTTCCTTGATGTTCATTAGTCTTGCATGATGCCTGGGAGCGGAATACTCTGAATTAGGTGCTTTTCAAGAAGTAGTAGTACTAGTATGAAACTTTGTAGAGATCTGAACTTAAAATGAATGCTCAGCATGAAAAATAGATAATCACCCCTTCACATTTTCAAGTCTGTTTCTGCAAGCACAGTAGCTAGAAACATCCATCCTTCCTCATCTCCCTTTAAAAAAATACTTAGGTTTCCCTGAAGTATCATGCATCAAGCAGCTCTCTCTTTGCCAAGCTACTGAGTATCTTGAGAGTCACGATGGTGTCTCAAGAGCTGATAAAGCTGCCTGTACATGTGCTCTGGGAGATGAAATGCAAGGCACATCTCTGCTTTGGACCTTATTTCTACCGTCCACAAGACTTGCACAAGAGACAATGTTGGCTGCATAAATTCTTATGGCTCCAAGGAGCTCAGTGCAGGAGCCTGCTGACAGCAAAATCAAATTCTTCTTGTATACAGCACCAACCCTCTGCCACACTTTAAAACAGACCTGAAAATGCCATCAGCCACACTGATACAGTCACAAGACAAAACACCGGCTGTTCTCCGTTTGCTCTCCAGGATGCAACAACCAGGCTTGTGTGACTGTACGTGCAGGGAGCATCTGCTGTGCATGCAGGGAGTGCCATCAGCTCGAGCACACACACACACACACGCTCCTCATGTGCTCACGTGCTCACCAGCTACAGCCTTACACCGTAAACACAAGCTGCTGCTCAAGTGCAATGCTTGGCTGAGCTCCCTTCCACCTCTACCGCACTCGAGTACTTCAGAAACAAGCAGATTGCTGGGATAAAAGCAACCAGCCATTATTTCTTCTGCTGCAGACCTGCTCCCACAGGGTTCATACCTGACATTTGCATAGTGCTCTTTCCCATAGGGCCCTCACGTGTGAGAAAGACATGCACGCAAGGAGGGAAGCATCGATATCCCCATTTCTCAGGTAAAGGAACTCGACACGTTGCACATACTTCGAAGATGGCAGCCCCTGTAGCAGAAAGGCACGAGTCCAGCCCCAGGCTCCTCCTGCCTGACACCAACCCTTCTCCCTGCAGATTTGACCCATTTCTTCTTGTGCGATCCTCCATGGACCTGGAGAGCAGGTCCTTTTGGATGGCCCTGACTTCACACTTGAAGTCTGTTCTCTCGCTCTTTAATTCTTTGTCATTTAGGCTGGATCACCCTTTTTTCGGTTGTTCCATACAGAATGTGGGGTGGGTACTTTTGCTGGAGCTTGCCACTATTTTTTTTGCTGCTTTTCTCTAGCATGATCCACCACTTTCTTGAACTACAGCGTGCAAAACCCAGACCTAGAATTTCAGCCACATGTCTGCTGAACATGGCCGAGGAAACCCTTGTCTGGATCTTTTTGGCTACACTGTGTTTATGTGAGCCAGTGTGACAGTCCCCTTGCCTAGTCCCCCACTATATAACGTGAACGTACAGTTTCACTGTGTCTGGTCAAGGCAAAGGCAGTTGGGATCTCAGGGAGGCAAGTGCATGGGGCCATCCCTGATTGTATCCCCATTTCTCTTTGTGTCCATTTCTACATGGCAGGGGAAGAGAAGGTTTGGAAAGCATTTCCCTTTAGAAGCCACTGTATCCTGAAGGCCCCCCGGCAAGCACAGCCTCAGCACAGTTGCCTGCACCAAAGGGCAGCAATGGCTGCAGCTGCAAACAATGTTTGGAGGCAGCAGAGCCTACGTGAGTTTGACAGACAAAGCCTTTGTCTGCCACCCTCTCGCTGTCTCTCTGCTCTCCACAAAAATGCACAGTTTGTGCTTTGCTGCCCAGGGCAGAGGAGATGCACTGCTGGCCAGGCTATATGCCTTCCCTCGCCCCCGCTGAGCCACCTCAGAGCAGAGGGTTGGGGTTTAACCTGCCCCTCTCCGCTTCCCCTCACTGCCCAAAGGCAGGGCTTGCCCTCCCCAGTTCACACCCACCATCAGCGCTGGTTTGACACCGCTGGTACACAGCCAGCCTTCACAGATGGCTGGGGAGCGGAGTTTTCAATACAAGAAACAGTTGAAACAACAAAAACCCTGCTGAGGCTGATTCAGCTCGTGAGCCTGCATCCCATTAAGCAAGTCATTTTTTCCAGATGTTTGGCACAGGAACTGCGTGGTTGGGTATGGCTTCCCGGGCAGCGGCTGGCCATGCTGAATAACCGTCACGTCTCCCAGCCAGGCTGCTGGCAGCCAACCTACTCCAGACTAGGCCAAAGTTGCTCCTTCTGCACTGGGAAACAAGTCCGTGTGAAAATGAGTCCTCGTGACAAGAACTTCCAGCCGATTTGGCAGTGGAGCCACACCAGCGACCCAGTGTGTTTCACCCACTAGCAGCCCTCTCAAGAGCACGCTGCTGCATTTTGAGAGTGCTTCTGGCCGAAGGAGACCTGCCCAATGCAAAGAGGAGGGAGTTTCTTAACATTCCAGAAAAAAATGGAGGTGGCTGTGATGGTTTGTGAGGTACCGGGGCAGCACAGCTCCCAAGGAGCTGAGAGGAGGCAGGCACCGGCTGCTGCGCTTGCACAGACCATTACAACCCAGAGCCAGGGTGGACAGATTAAAAACACCTTCCTCTCCTTTCCATCACGTCCCAGGCTTACTTGCACTGTGCAGCAGACAACTTCACATAAATTTTGTCTCTTTGAGACGTCCTAACTCAAGAGTACCACAAAGTTCTCAAAATCTAGTAAAACCTACAGCTGGTGGAACAGCTGTACAACTGTTTTTCTCCTTGATCACTGCTGGGTTTTTGCTATTCATGAAGCGAGGCAGTCTGCAGGCAGGATGTGGTTTGTGCCATTCTGTGTGTCATCCACAGAAGGTGCTAGACTGAAACAGTCATCAGCTGGGAGATTTCAAGCAGGACTAAAAAAAAAAAAAAAAAAAAAAAATTTTTAAGGTGGGTAGGTATCCCCAGGGACTCACAAAGATCCTATAGTAAATTAAGAATGAAATTCCCATCCAAAAGGACAGGTGATAGGAACTGGACGTAACTGCATCTTTAAGTGACTGACTCTTTGAAAACATGTCCTTTAGTCATTTAGCTCAAGCCACAGGTGCTTTTCATTTAGCTTGGGAGGGTCTAACTCAAGAAACAGCTTGTAATTACTACTGACATATATACTGCCCTCTGAAGTAAGACACACTGAATTGTGAGTTTTAGTAACGATAGGATAAATATTAACTGGCTAACCATTTTGCAATTGTTAAGCAAAGTCTAGAGATATGTGAGTTTGCTTAACAAAACAGTTCAGAGGAGTTTGCCGTAGCCCTGGGCATACTTTCAAGTAAAAGTCATAACTAGGTTGTGCTGGAAGAAGATGATACTGGAATTACAAAACTGTTGGAGGATTTGACCTCTGGAGCAGACTGATGAATGGTTTGGGATTGAAAACGAAGGCTCTTATCCGCTGTGCAAACACCTACTTGTTGGAAACATGAGGAGTCATGTAACTGATTACACCAAATCTGATGGAGATCCCAGAGCTGATCCAGAGACACAGACGTATGTAGGATCCTTTCTGTGCTCTGACACAGTGTCAAATGTTGACCACGAAGCTTTGGATGACCCTTGGATGTTTCACCAGCTACTAACCTTTAGAGAAGCCCAAAACATCCTGCTCACTTTCATGGGGCCCAGCCTCTAAGCCTAGATATTTCGGCTACTTTTTTTCTTTTTCATTTGACAGTTATCGGAAAAAGATATTTAACAGTATGAAGCAACAAGCACCCATGTAATGAATGTTACAGGCATTTCTGTACTGCTTACAGGCAGAGTTTCCCTGAAAGCATCATCAACAGGTGCTGCACTTGTGTACACACGTTCACTTGTCATTGTCTTCCCTGCAACTGTGCGGTGCTCATGCCATGGCAAAAATTGGCCTTACCCCCCCTTAAACTCTGTGTTCGGCTGCGTTTTGTTTTTGCCAGATTATAATGTTTTCAGTTTGGATGAATGAGTATCACATGACAGGACAGCATCTGATCTAGATAATCTGAAGCCAAAGCAGTGCTAATCTTGCACCGAATCCATGTCAACATGCTTACTCATGTCTCCTCGATTAGGGAATGCGGCACTTTCCCTTCAGCCTGAGGTTGGACCAAAAATACCAAAGAGACGCTGGTAGAAACTGTAATTATGAATGAAGACATCACGAAACCAGCCCTGCATAAACCCAAGATCATGCTCCAGCCTTGAGCTGGCTGCTGCATTAGAATTACTGAGTAAAACAAGTACGAAATTTATCAGCATCACTGGGAGATATTACCTTTGTTTCATACCTCTGCCACAAATCATTATAATGAAACTATAAAGTGTTACAGTAAAATAAAACTTGGCAAATCATACGCACCCAGGATTTTTTTACTTAAAGAAATTTAAAACTTGTTTTTACCAGTTTCCTGGTACAGGACAGGAGGTTTTTAGCCCTCGTTAAAATGCACATTTTCTTTAACTATGAACTACATAATATTTAAACACTGACATAAAAATTGAATCACCTCAAATATTTTTCTTCCTTTGGGCTAAGTATTTATTTTGGAGATGGTTCATCAGCTTTCTGGTAAACAGTATACTTCACAAAATGACCCGTTTCCTCCCCATGCGGCCAGACCATTTAAAGGAGATGTTCATGCGCTTCCTGTAAGTAATGCTTGTGGAAGAATTTTCTGCTGTGAAGGAGGTCGAGAGCCAGCAAACGGCCCTGGAGCCCTGTGCAAAACCTGCACGGCCAGGCAAGGCAGGGAAAGCCCACTTCGAAGCAGCTCCTGCCCAGCACCGGCCGGTTATGTTTTGGCTAATGGGAGGCAGTGGGAAAAGTGTAGGGAAAAGGTATTAAGAGAATCGCATTTTTTCCTAAAGCCCAAAGGCACCAGACTGTATAATTGCAGAGTATCTCCTATAGCAGCAGACTTTGAGACCTGAATCCCCAAAATACCCAGTGCCTGGTGCCCCGGGCTGCTAACGCCAGGCAGACTCTCGCTCCTGCTGCTCTCTCCTCCCAGCAGCCTCGCAAGTCCCGTTTACTCTGTGGGGCCATTTGCACCCATTAGTTTCTGCAGGGTTAGGTTCACAATAAAGAAACAAAAAATACTCAAATCCTTCCAGCTTTCAAGTGTTAGAACACTAATGAGTGAGGACTTCCAGCACAAGAGCAATGGCTGTGGCCTTAACAGCACTCTTTAAGAAGAAGAGAAACAGCATAGCGGGTCATGCTGGATCAGACCCACAGTCAATCCAGCCTGACCCTATTTGTGACACTGGCCAATACAGGACATTAAGGAAAGAGCAGGAGAAGAGGATGAAATCAAGAGGAATTCAGTGGCAGGTTTCATCATTCCTTTGGAGATGGGGAAGATCAGGACTGGATCACAGATGCAGGTGCACGATAGAAGAACGCTATCTGTGGAACTAGTCAAATCCTCCATTTCCACCTTGCTCTTTTTGTCACAGACAGCAAGACACCTGGAGCTCGTTTTCCTTGCCTCTTTGAGGCATAACTTGCCTCCAAGCAGCAGTGTGTTTGGGAGGTACCCAATCTACCAAGAGTGCACTTGTACAGATGGCAAAAGTGCAAAATGCCTGACATACCAAATGCATCAGATTTAATACCTATAGCCTGTCTCTGCCAGAAAGGTCCAAAGCAGCCAGAAAACTCTGAAACCCAGGTGAGCACTTGCACATTCTGGACATCCAGGAATTCCAACAAATGTGCGAAATGTCCAGCTTCCCCTCAGATAAAACTTGCAGGTGAAAGAAAGGACACATCTAGAGGGAAACCTTCTGCTTAGAGCAGGGGTGGAATCTTGTTAGACCTAACTGAAAACGACCAAGCAGACATTGAACAATATGACTTCATAGCTCTCTGCCCGTTTGTGGGAATGTTTTGACAAAACGAGAGAAATGAGCCAAGACTTCAAGCCAATCTGAGGAAGAGTGACAAGTGGGTGCTATTGTGAGAAAGCTTGGCAGCACTTTGAAATCCAACAGTACTCCTAAATTACAGATGGAATGGGACAATTACAGCTTTGTGCTTTCAACCAAGGGCACCACACCTTGTCTTAAGACTCTTCAGAATGCTTTCTTCTGTCCCCAAGAATGCTCTTTGTCTGCCATGGCAGATGATTTTCCTCCATGAGCTGATCTCATGCAAGCTGTAGCCTCACTAGGGGCTATGATGTGGTCAAACACAACAAAGAACAACCACAGCAACCTCTCATTGGGATCTTACTGGCATTTGGGAGAAGATCTCCATACCAGTTCAGCTAGTGGCTGATGGGGATGCTAAAAAGTAACACAGCTTCTAGAGTCACCAATGTGAGGAGGAGCTGGTAGGTACTTTTACAACATTTTGAGGAGATGAAGGCTGACTTTTAAAGTCAAACTCTTCTGAAGAAACATAATGTAAATAAAGATAAGCGGTCATATAACAAAAGACAAGAAAGCAGCAGTCTTAAAAGCTACTTGTATTCAGCTGTAGTCAGTGTTGAACATCAAAGCTCTTTTGCAGCTTTGTTGTCTCAAACCCAGAGAGGTAAGTAATGTGTTGTGCTATGGCTGTTTGTTCTTTAGGACAAATATGGGCTATTATATTTTCATTTAAAGATATAATCTTGAATGTTTATGAGGTGTTACTTACTTACATGGAGAAAGCATGCACAGTAAAGCAAGTCATACGTTACAAATAATAAATAAAGGAAATATAGCTGAAGTGTTAGCAAAAACTTGCATTGCTACCAGAAAAAGCACTTAAATCTTGAAGTCATTTCTGAGACTCTTAGAAGGATGCGTACAGACATATGCATCTGATCCTTCAGGAATCCTATTCTTGGACTGTTTAATTAGATTTGGCTCCCAATCCCCTCTTCACTGCCTTTTCCAAGTATAATTTTCTCTATGTAAAGTATCTTCTGGGTAGCACCTTTCCAGATTTCTTTAAAAATAAACTTCAAGTAACCATTCAAAGCCTCTGAAAGATGTATGCTTTTGGAGCTAATCCAACTTTTTTGATCATCACAGGAGCAGTTATAGTTAAAAGAAAATAAAACCAGAGCCTGTCAATGTCTGATTTAGGTAAGAATTAAGCAACTTCACGTTCACTGCACAGATGAGTTTTATCATTTATCACTTCTTTTATTTAGACCATCATTGCCTAGCTTATTCACTCATATTGCCTTCTGGAAGAAGACTGATCAGGAATATTTTTACAAAAATGCAGTGTTTACACAGGGCTTCTTGATATGGTCTTTGAACCCACAGAATCCAGCTGGATCTCTGCTGTCTGAGACATTTGCCATACGTAGTTTTAGAGACTTAACATCAATAAAAGTAACCTGCAGTTCTCAGCATCTCACATGGCCCTGGCTGAGTTGAAGGGCTCTGTCAGCTGGCATAGCTTCAAAGCACTGTTAGAACAACTTTATACCAAAACAAGCTAATTACCACAGTCTGCAGCCAAGATTGGCTCTCGTATATTATTATATTGTCAAGGAAAAAACTGTGGCATCCCTAACGAGCTGAAAAAATTCCCAAACTAATCACTGTTGTATATACCCAGTTACATAGCAGAACATTAGAACACTGGTATTTCAAAGCTCAAAAAAAAGTGAAAAAAAGAAAACCACTAAATATCTAACATTATGAAAATTCATTATAAGGGATCAAAAGCAGCTTTAAATTTGACTCCACTTCACTATCCTCCCCCATGGCCACCAAGCACGAGCAGCTCCTTCACTGCCAGCCCTTGTGCCAGACCTCACCCACCAACATTTTTATATGCCTGTCTTGAAATAGCCTCCTCTTGCATCAGATGCAAAAGCTGCACAGAAGTCACAGTCCTCCCTATTTTGGTCTACATGCCTCCGGAAGCAGCAGGAGCTGTAGAGCCTTGTCTGGCTGCAGCACTTGCCACATCTCTCGTCTTGCAGCCCCCTTACTTTCACCAGGTGAGGCTCATGAAGCACACTGCAAGAGACACATTTCCCAGAAATACGTCAGCTCCACAGAAGAGGTACTTACAAATATATCTCATGTATCACGCTTCCACATGAGGGAAGTGATAGGAAGTCATAGTTCAGATTATTTGTGAAAAATTATGAACTTCCAGATCAGAACTTTCTATTTGTCCTTGAACTTCAGCTCAGAACCGTGTCTCTCTCTCAATTACATTTCTATTTGTATTTCTTGTTAGTAACTGATGCATACTTACAGGCTGACTTCAGTCTTCAGTAAGAACAACAAGTTTATGCTTTTCACCAGAAAAAAAACCCCAAACATTCACAAAGGCTCAGTTTAGCCAGTCAATCAAGCAAGCAAGCTGTGAAGCATTTCAGTCATTTAATTTAAGCCTGCCTTGTACAGCTAGCCACGTCTTGAAGCCAAAGCCAATGTTGCTTCCACAGAGGATGGAAGTGCAAGACTAGAGGCACTCTGCGATCATTCTCTTTGATTCCCCCAGGCCACAGGACCTGCTTCACAGTTTCAGTTAGATGGTTCAAACTTACACGTGCATTTACCTCTAACACTTAAATGGTAACCAGGCTTTATGGCAGATGCCCCTGCTCTGAGGATGGGTAGAATCAGAAGGTCCAGGCTGGCTTGGTAAACTATCCTAAAGGCTCTTCATGGTGCCTTTACCTCTAAAACAACACAAAAATCACTGCAGCTTTCTCACTTGCTCTCCAAGTAAAAAGGGAAATGTCCGCTCCTGACATTTGGATAGTTTTACAATGGGCAAAGAGACCTTATGGTAGAAGTTCCACTCTCATGCTCACTTACCTTACATCAAAGAGCACTGGCGGCACACAGCTAATAGGATCGCTGGCCAAGGTCATAAGGCATTTTGTATTCTTTCCATGCAGAGATCAAGGGTCTCATGCTCTGCAACTCCCTTTGTCCCATGGCCAAGGCTTTGCTGAGGGAACATAATGCCAGCTATAGCTATCAAGTGTAGTATTTGCCCCAAGATAATTCCCTTTAGGGGAGTTATTCTATGCAGCACATGGGAACCAGCACTGGGGGAAGACAAAAATCTCTCCTATTTACGCTGACTTCAGCCTTGACTATCCACAATCAAGAATGAAACTTGACTTGGCAGTTTGGTTGATGACACACAGCTTTAGTCAAAGCACATCCTCTCTCTGCAGGGCTATTACAAAAAAAATCTCATACAAACAGGATTTTTAAAAAGTCACCACCATGTCTAACAGCAAACAAATCAGACAGGATTTGGATTTCCTGATCAGAGCACAGACATCTATCATTAGAAAATATCGATTTCTTCATCAGCTATTAGACCATCCAAGGTTTTTTATTTCAGTGGAGAGAAAAGACTCAGGATATTTTCAAGTCTCCCGGTGCATTTCTGTAAGGAGCAGGATGTCCTGCCTGCTTTGTATTTCTGTTTCTTTTTGTTTGCTTCAGGTTACACAGATGAGCATTGCCAGCAGATTATCTGCAATGCTGACTGAAGACCATCACTGTAGGGACGCTGAGAGAAAAAGGATCCTCTGCAGCTGTCAACAGCCATAACATAACCACTCTGGAGTTATTAAAACTTTCAGCATAAGCCGAGCGCAGCAGGAGCGCTGCTCGTTCTAACAGACCATGTCCACGGGTAATTACTCATAAAACATGTGGTAGCTCAAGCTGGGGACTGAAGACTCCACCATTTGTTTACTGTTGTTGAAAATCATCTTACCAATTCTCAAGTCTTCTCCATTTGAGCAGAGATAAACTTTACTACAAAGGACTTGTTCCTATGAACTTATTTATGCAACTGTCTTATTTTATGGTCATTAACTTTCATAAATGTAATACATACACAATTTTAACCTGTGGCATCCAGGCTCACAAATCCAATGAGATCCACTCATTGAGAGCAAAGAGGAAGTTTAAAACTTACATTAATAAGCAGATGATGAAGCAGCAGCACTCCAGGCCCCAACCATGCTATGTGGGAAGAAATATGGAAATCCCCCGTTCTTTTCTTTGGGCTGCCTCTAAATGTCTCTGTCTTCTTCTGTTCAGTAACCTTTCCATCCACGTTTACTCCCAAGTGAAATGAGGCAAGAGTGAAACTGGTAAAAATGTCATTTTTTCTTTTTTTAATTTATTGTCAGGTCACTCATCAAAGCTACAAAGTAACTCTGTGAAAATGTAATTTTACTTTAAAATGTAAAATCAGTGAGTGGACTTATTTACAAGGAACATGCAAAGTCCTGTTTCTCTGCATGCTAAAGGAACTCGGTAGCAGCCAAGTCCTTAGCATTGATTTTCTTCTTAAGACTTAACAATTAACCCCAGAGGTTCTCTCTCTTTCTTTGAAAAAGTTAATTCAAATCAAGGAATACTACAATTTTAAAGTGAAATAGCTATTTTGGATGAATCCTAGAGAGACTGCTGTTCTAGAGCAAAAACGCCTTTGGAATACATTAAGCTAATCTGCAATAAAATCCCACTCAACCTGGCACACGTTTATAAGACAAGTTAATCAGAAATAGTTTTAGTGGGACGGTCATTCCAGAATAACTCTTTCGACTCCTGTTACAGCTGCGATTACTTTCCCTCTCTTTTTTCTGCTGCTCTGTCTCCTTCAAGCATACACAATGCGTGTATAAACAGCATCCAACAAATCCTCTCCACCGACATGCCCTGATTTTCATGCGTGGTGTGTTAGGTGGGGGGACCAACTACTACTTCATAGAGGACTGTAACTGTTTCTGACAACCGTCTCAATGGGCAATGCCATCCAGCCCAGCGGGGTTTTTCTGGAGCCTCAGCAGTAGCAGTGTCCCAGCTTTAACAGAAGGAAACAGAGATATCAGAAACTCAATTTAGATAAAGTGACACAACAAATTGACGTCAAACAGGATTAGTACCTTTGTATCTTGGTTCCTCGGTAAATACTTTAAATCAACAAGTTACTTGCCTTAATTCCCGTCCCTCTGAATATACGAATTCATTTTTGCTTTCAAATCAACTTTCATGTGAGATACTGAAGCACTTGGGAATAATTCACAATGAAATTAATTTAACACGATGTGAATCCTGACTTGTAGCATATGTACCTACCAGAGTACAGAACGAGAACATGAATCTGCTACTATCTGAAAGCACCAGCAACACCAAACCCTGGCTCAGCACATCTTAATATCAGACACATCCAGCTGGGCAGACAGCACACAGTTGACTGAGAACTTCCATATAACCAGCCTTAGAAGAGTTGAGAGCTGAAGCCAATCACTCCCTACCCAAGTGGCAAAACATTATTCTGTGCATCCAAATTCATCCTTACTAGGAAGAACCTGGAACAATTTTCTTATGTAAGGAACTTCCGTTGTTGCTGTCATTTCACAGGAAACGGGGCAAATTTATTTCTGCTTTTAAAAACAAACAGGAAAAACCTCACCACCCCAGCCTAAAACCAAAGCAATATCAAAACAAAAAATTTGCTGTGAGTCACCTAAAGTGCACCAGGGAATTCCCAGAATTTCTTTGATTAGAGACTATAATCATGGATTTGCATACAGACGCGCAAAAGGCACTCGAGCTGGGAAGAAACACTCCCTCTTTCACTTGAACAAATACCAACTATTGATGCATGTCATATGAGCTGTGAGATGCAAATGGCTCTCAAAAGACTGTGGGCCCATCTGCAAGTTATTTACCCTGTGAAGGGAGTGACTTGCAGCAGCATTTGTTCTGCTGCTGGGAGAAGAACAACTCACAGTACAACCATGTAATAATCCTGTGTGATAATCCCTCAAACCAAAACCAAAAAAACCCACCAAACTAGGGCTTGCAATGAAAATGCTTTAATCTCACCTGTGCATGCCAGAGCAGGCTGGGATGCAGATGGGACACCGCTGAGTTACAACACGGTGCCATGGTGGGGTAACGCTTGCTCCTGGGAAAGGCTCCAGCTGCCTTCACATAGCAAATACATTGCCAGAGCCCAAGGAGAGTGCTGGACAGTGAGATATTAATTTACATCCTGATATGCTGCAGCCAAGCAAGTGACTAGGAGGGCAGTGAAAGCAACCAGAGGGAATAGTTGCTCAAGGATGACTTGGAGATGTTAAGACTTGAAAGTCCAGAGGGAGCCTCTCCACTGAGCAGCTGGCTGCGTGGGGAACCGGAGGAGAAACCGAGAAAGCCTGGGAGTTAACAAGTTACAGGAGTAAGGCAGAAAACTGAAACAAGCTGCCTACAACAGAACTTGGTCAGCCCAACTGCTTTTTCTCCCATGTTTCTAAGTCTACAGAAAGCTTACCCCATTGCACTGTGTTACTTGGTTATAAAGTGATTAATACAACATAGCTTGTCTGAAAGCAGGGAGGAAGACCAGTCTAGTCAATTCAAACAAGGCTCATGCAAGATCACATCACATCAGCATTTCTCTGTTCAGTGCTCTCTTCAAACACGGGAAAGTCTCATTGACTTTAACAGCCGCGTGCATTTATCTTGGCGGTAGCTGTATCAGGTTGCTACATGCCACAGGAGAGTGAGGTAGAAGGACACGTGATGCTTGGTGTCACATTGTACTGCAGTTCGAAGGAAGTCAGCTTCTGTACAGGAGAAAGCAATTAGCTGGGAACAATGGGTATGTCCCATTAGGGCAGTCTGGGGTGGGAGCACTGGGCTGGACCCAGTGTGGCTGGGAGGGCTGACTGAGCAAGTAAACGGTTGGCTAGCTGGAAACTGCCTTATTTTGTACTTTTACCTCTCACAATGTCTAAATAATATGTCTACTCATTTACGTTTTCTGCTTAAACACAGTTAAAATTAGACAAAAAGAATATTTGAAACAGCTACCAGAAGAAAATACAGTGAATGAATCAGAGTTGCTAGAGAATGTTCTCAGGCACCAATATTACTGGATGCAAAGGCAACTGCAAGAGCAGTAATCTCAAAATAGCCATATTTTACAGGACATGATGCTTTAGGGCTCACTTACACTGCTGACACGTCTCACTAAGGCACAGCTGCTGGGCTTACAGTAGAAATTTACCTGCAGCAACATAAGGTCTTACCATGGATTAAGTGTGTATGTATGTATTTATTTAGCCAATTCCCATAACCTGTGTTGAACGCCATGTTGTCCTGATGAACTGGAGTGCTGTCTTACCTGAACTAACCAGCACCGAGCCGCTGCAGGTATGGCTAACATGCTTAACTGCCAGACTGTACATCAGCTGACTTACTAGAATACTGGTCTTTTTATTTCTCTTGCCTGCTCAGACACGTTGGAAGTGACTTGCTGCATTTCATACTGCTTCAGATGGGGCTGTAACAGCAAAAGAAGGAACTTAGTAATACCTGGGATCAAAGACTACTCTGTAACCTCAGTGCAATGCTCCTGATTTGATGTATTACCGAAAAAGATCATTCACAACGGAGAAATCAGAGATTAAGCGATTTCCCTTTTCTTTCCATTTCTAAAGAGCTTCCTGTGACTTCATCCCACAATGACAGTCTGTACTTACTAACTGTCTCCTCAAAGTACGTCGTTATTTACAAGATGGATTCGGCATGACAGTGAGGGAGGCATCGCTAACCCTGTATTACAGAAAGGGAAACCAAAACAGGGAGTCATGAGGTCTCTTCCCCAAGGCCATCTGCTGAAACGAGTGACCATTCTCCCGGCAAGAGCAGAGCTCCAAGCACATGCTGAGTCCCAAAGACAATAAAGGACAAGATACGCTGCCAACCCTCCACGCAAACTGGATGGCTCCCTTAAAAAACGTTTTGCTAGAACACCACACATTATCCCTGAAGATGTCCGCACTGCAGATATTTGCAGCAGGTGTATGGAGGTGGGTGCCGGCGCCGGGCTCCTGAGCAGGCTCTGTCGCACCGAGCAGCACTTGCAGCACGAGGCTCACTTTGAAATGTGGATCAAATAGAAGCTGTGGTTGTTCCTGCAGCACTGAGCGGGAAACCTCACTCCAGAGTCCAGAAATGAGACGTTAAAGCACAAATTTCAAAACCTTTTGCCACAGGAGAGGCTTCCAATGTGTGGCCCTTCAAGCTGTGATATTATTAGGGGCCTGTGAAACACTTGTCAAGGAATAGTCCTTGTTAGAGAAGCTCACAAAGCAACATCTATAGGAAAACAGTTGCTGGAAGCTTTACAAGTTCAGCTGTACGCAGAAGTTATATGTGTAAACATATAAACAGTAGCTCCAAAACCAATTCATGTTGACTGGAGGAGGCTGGGCACCTCCAGCAGCAGATCTGAGGGAACCTCTGTAAAAGCAGATGGTTCTGCTATGAAGGCAGGAGCTGGAAGAAGGTGTTTGTCCATGAGCCATATCCAAGCCCCTCCCAGTCTATGCCAAGCAGAAGCACACCAGTTCTCCATAGATGAGTGTCCAGAGAGGACTGGTGTGGTATTGGTTTAGAGCCACTTCTTCAGCTACACTGGTGCAAAGCTGTTTGCAGGTCAAGCTTCAGAAAAAGTATTTCTAAAGCGCAATTTCACGTGAAGAGCCAGGAAATTGGGATTTACAGCACTGTGCTCCTCTCACTTGAAAGATGGTAATCCCAATCCCTGAAGCTCTGCTGCCTTATCAGGGCTGCCGTGGAACCCTCAGGGTACAGCCTGCAACTAACCCTTCACACCAGCTCCCCTAAGTGCATCCAGGGCTTTTTGAGCTCCTTTAGACCCCCATAACTTCTATTCCTAGCAGACACAGCCTTGACAGGAGCACAACTCGTCCCATTATCCATGAGGAGCAGACTGCCCAGCTCCTGATGGCTAGCTGTTCCTCATCATGGGGCTCATATTGCTTCAGAAAGGAGTTGATCTTCAACAGCAGTTCTCAGGGAGGATTGTCACCCCACAGCCAGTTTTATGAGGGTGGTTCTCCCATCCCTGGCCCAGAGGTCATGTCAGGAATGGAAAGGCACATATGTGGAACTGAACCCTGTTCACATCAGCTAAGGTTTGTACCATGAAAGTGCGCTCAGGCAGCGAAACATGATCAGCTTCAAGTGTCTGCATGACACTGTGCAGTCAGGAGCTGGCACAAGAGCATTGCTCCTGCCTGATGCTCGTCAGTGAGCCACCTCAGGCACACCACGGAGGGGTGAGGAGATCCCTGCAGGCGTGCTTTTCTGCCCCCGGGTGCTTCCATGGAGAAGTGAATTCATCCAAACTGTATCTGCAAAAGCTCCTCACCCAGGATGGGTTCTAATCTCAAACATCTGAATAACTAACTGTGTCAAACACTTACGTGTGAGACGATCAGCAACATAAGCACTTCTTTCCGATGTCAAGGTCATCTGAAGCCACAAAAGTTACGCCTGTTAGCTAGAAAGCCTGCTGGTCATGTTTCCATGGGAAAAAAAAAAAAAGCAGCAAGAATGAGGATGTATTCTGGGAAGGATTACTGAACTGGCAGAGATGAAAGTGTAATTTACACTAAAAATAATGGTAACACAGGAGATTCTTGGAGAGAGTCTCTCCAGTTATGCCAATGGGCACTGGAGAGGAATCAGAGAGACAGATTTCTACAAGAGTAAAGCATGCTGACTGCTGAACACTTTACATAAATTGATCCTATGGGCACAAACACAGCTACTAAATGCTAAATGTTTGCAAAAATGCAAGTTTGCAAGAGCAAAGAGCTCTCTAAGGCCCACAAGCTGACTACAACCTGTCCAAGACCTACTCTGTGCCGTGTCGCTGCTAGCACACTGGGTTCACAAGCTGGACCTGTGCTGGTGGTCTCAGCAGAGAGGCGACAGGCTAAGGACACCTGCGCCGTCTGATGAGCTTCAGGAGAACGTTTCCCCGCAGCATCTCCTTAAACACTGAGGTATTTACAGCTGCTACCCACATCCCTATGGGCTTCCCCTGAGGGTGGAAGGGCAAGGACAGGAACTTCAGTGAAAGCACAAGTGGGGCTTTCTGTCATTAGTAATACTCTTAGTCCAAAAGCAAGCATAACCTGGGCAGGAGTCTCCTCTCGGACCACTGGCTATCACCAGCAGCTGTTCTCTTTTCCAGCTCCCAATTCCTGGGCTGAATTCACACCCTTACTGGGTCATTTTTGTCCTTCACACAATGCAGCTCCGAGTCTGGTAGGTCCTCAGTCTAAGGGAGAAGGTCTTTCCTTTTGTCAGCCTCTGTACAACCCCTTCCAGGATTCAAATAGGCCAGTGCTTTTCCTAAGCTCTAAACAGAAACAAAAATGCAGACAAACTGCCATTTGACCAGTTATGCAAAACAAAACCTCCTTCAGCGAGGTATGACTTGTGGATTAAAGTTTTTTCCCTTGAGCTCAATGCAACCTAAAAATCTCTTCCGGTAGCTTATCACAATTTAGCTAACCCCAATCCTTAAAAGACTTCTCTATATCAGCACACCAAGGAAGGTCTTTGTCAGGGACTTTCCAGAAGCCCTCAGCAAACCTGCGCACACAGGGTACAGCGCAGGCTTTGGAATTTCACCAAACGTCTGAGATGCCAGAGTGAGAACTGGGGGGGTTGGATGTCAGAACAAGCCTAGGCATTATTTAACTTCAAAACCTTTTGCCAGTCATCTGGAAATTCATGATGTTGTTCCAGGAGCATGGAAAACAGGAGGCTTCAGTCGGAGCACACTGCTCCTTACATCCAGGCTTTACGTGGTGCTGGAGAGGTGGCAGCAGCTCCCTTGGGTAGAATGGAACTGGTCAGTGAAACAAAAATGACAGAAAACAACTCATAAAGCCCCTCCTGATTTCCAGCTGCTTCTTCACACACTATGCTGCTTTCACCCTCTGAGACATGCACGAACATGAGACTAAAACGTGTGCAGTCCAAGGGATTAATCAAAGGATGCCATGAATTTACTGGGAGAAAGAAGACTGCGTGTCTGCAGTAATGAAGGACGTCAAGAGATCACTCTTGAACACCATCACAAACTTCTTTGGTAATTTTTGTCTATTCATAATAGCTCTGTGTCATAGCCCTCTTAAAAACCAGAAAAGATTATTATGATGTAATCTTACCAGTTTCACGAATAAGACCACACTTATGAAAATAACTGAAAGTCTGGGCAGGCAGACAGAATATTTTCATTATATTCATCTAAAGAGCAAGATAAACTCCACCAGAAGGAAAGGCATTCACCTTAACTTATTTGCAATAGAGCTACATCTTGCTAAACAACCCCAAATTAGGGGCTGCCTGGAGCGCTAGCTCTATGAAAATATACCTCTGCCTCCTTGAAAAAGTGGAACATCACATACAAGTACTTACTAGCACACACAGAGTTAACTTCTGTGCACTGCCCTCTTAAACAGAACTGGTTCTGAGACATATTTGTTTAAACAAGTTAACAGAAATGTCAGAGGCCATTTCACCAACTGCACATGACGACAGCCTCCTTCCTCCTCTATCAGCAGAGAACAATTACCCACCGGGAGAAAAGGGCTTACTAATGTTGAGTCAGAGCAGGAAAATCTATCCAGAAAAATACATGCAAATGAAAGAAAGAAAAGACAGACTTCGCATTCTGTCTTCCCCCCCTCTTCCCTCAAATAACATGAGCTAAGCAGAGACTGCCTCTCCTACTCTGGCTCGAAGAGCCCCATGGAAGAATTCAGCATGTCGACAGCCTCATCTATTCCCACAACTCCCATGTGGGTATTGGTAGTGAATCGGATGTGTGGATAAATCGTAGCTAAGGTTAACGACTTCTGGTTATCTCAGGGCAGGAAAGTCTTTTCCATGAGTACCAGGAAACAGGATGTCCTTCCAAGGATGGGCTTGTGCATAAAGCACAAGAGCTCTTGGATCTACTCCAAGATGAGCAGCTCCGGACTATGACCACATGGACAAACCATGCTGGTGTTTCCCTCCAACCGCAAGCCTGACCACAGGGGACGTGGGAGGCTGCCTTCCTTCACCTTCGTAAAGGAGCCAGGGCCAGAGGGCTTGTTAAGTGTTGGGTGTGAAAAAGACCTGTAGAGAATTCAATTTTATTTGACTGTAAGAGCCATCTCTTTAATGTTTAACTGTAAATACTCACTAATAATCATGCACACACAAGAACTTACCAGCACCAAAGCCAACTGACAAGACCAACTGTGAAACACCAAGCTCTCTCCCACATGCACCCCTCCTTGCTGCCTCTCCTCTTTCCACACCAGAGATGACTTCTGCGAAACTTCCCTAACATCAGGAAGATCACTCCACGGGTTTTCCCTGCCTACAAGCAGCCGCCACGGCACTGGCAGAGCCACGCTGCACCGCACCCGGACCCCAGCCAGCGGCGCAGGGGCGAGAGCTCTCTCCTGTGCCCCTCGCGTAAGGGCTGGCCCAGCGGGCACCAGTGATGCTGCATACGAGGCGCTCTTTGAAGCTGAATTTAAGGTCAGTCCCAGTAAAGGATATGGCAGCCAGTCTAACCACAGCACCAACAAAGATGTTGATGCTTTTCTCTTGAGCGTGGATCAGGAGAACAAGTCACGCCCAAACCAGGCGCAAGTGATAGCTCTCCCTGGCCAAAGCCCTGCAGTCTTCCCTGCGGCCCCACGTGTGCCAGAGCCCCGGGCTGACAGCTGGGCACTAGTTTGGTACCAACAGAAACCATAATGGAAAACAGGGCCATGCCCTACTTTGCTTTGGAGTTGATTTCCACTTACGAGAAACATACTCAAATCACACTTGTGACCATGGCACATTGCAAGGCTTCAGTGCCAGTGCCTCTGCTTTGCCATCCTATCTCAGAGGGATGCATCTCTCCTGTTGGAGAGGCTCCGCAACACCTCTCCGTATTTCAAACAGACAAGTCATTCTGAAAACACCACCAGCCTCCTAACCCTTTCCAGTTTTTTAGAGCAAGACTTACTCAAAACAAACTAACAGAAGAAACACTACTTCTGAAATTTCTGATTACACATTTAACTTTTTATTTTCAGGAGAGGATAAAAACCAGGTGAGATGCAACGAGTTACTCTGGTATAGTTCCGTTTCATTTCTTTCAAAAGACTTAACCATAAATAACTGAATACTGCCACCTCTGCCAGGAACACCAGTCCTGCTCTGCCTTCCCCTCCCTCAAGCTAAGATGTCATGCACAGGTCAATCCTAAAGTCAGGAGACTTCAGCTGTTTCTCATTAAAGAAAGTGGAAGGTTCTACTAAGTCAGAAAAGCTACAGAATTCAATGGAAGTCACAGCCTCATTTTACAAACAGACCTGTTTACGTTGTGGTTTTGCTAGGTGTGCACCATAAAACATAGCCCTGATGTGCACAAACAGCCCCAGAGTAACAGCGTGCGAAGGTGGCACTGCCCAGTCCTCGATGGTTCGGCACTCCGGGCACAGCTGGGCCTCCCGGAACAGGGGTACTCACCTCCCTGCCTGGGTAACATGCAAGAAAGGCATCCATCCAACTCCTACGTTTCACTTACGAGTTCTTCCATTGTGCTAAAATTGGTCGTGCAATAAAACGTTACCTATCTCACCCACTTAATTCTCCCCCGAGGACACGCTCTGCTTTTAACATCCTCCCCCTGGTCTCACCTCCCTCCCTGGGCTGTTGTGCCGATTAATTAGTTAATGTTTGCAAGGTGCTTTGAAGATGAAGAGTGCTCAGTTCTCAGCATTAAGCGTGATTCTTATAAAAGTCCCGCAGGCTCTGGCAATGCGCTTCAGGCAGGCGAGTATTACATTGAAGTCACTTTATCCTTTCGCCTCAGAACTGCCCTCACCCGCAGCATGTTCCGGTTACCCAGGAACACATGGCGCGTCTTGTCTTACAGCTGAAGTATAAAACAACTTCTAGTCAATCCCGTGCTGCGTGGTGGAGCAGAAAGGCCAGCCGTCATTCATCTCACACAAAGCCACCACTGCCACAGACCAAACAGCAAACTCTGCCTCCTGCCAGAGCAAACGATTTCCATAATGTCCCTGAACGCGGTGATGGTTAGGTGAGGGGACCCCCTGTAGCAAACAACCAGGCTGCAGTGGGATTGTGGCAGATGATAAAGAGACCAAAAATAGGCAGGAGAAACAATTTATGGGACAATTCAAGAACAGAAAGTGCAGCAGCAGGAGCCAGAGTGAGGGGGAGCAGCCTGACTCAGGGCTCTGGCCGATGAGCTCCAGCAGAGCTGGCTGCAGCCCTGCAATGGTGCGTTGCCCTCCTTAGCCACCTCCCTGGTCCCTCCTGGAAAATGCCACTCCTGGATCTGCATCGTGGTCAGCTCAGGTCCCAGCTCAGCAGTCAACTGCCACTAAAGACAGGTTTGCACTAAGGTGTTGGACCAGGAACTGAAGTCCTGAAATATGGACACGTGTCCCCACCTGTCCTCAGAAGCTTGAGGGATGGCTCAAGGTGACACTGCAGCTGCAGCCGATGGCTCCTTCAGACAGAGTTGGAGCCCGTACTGAGATGCGGTGCCAAGCAGGAGGGCACACGTCCTGGATGTTCCCACTGCACACCAGGCTGATGGTATGAGGCCTGGGTGAGGATGAAGAATGCCAATAGCTCTCTGCCTTCCAGAGCCATGCCTTTGTATTTTTGATATATGAAATAGCAAAACACACAGTTTAGAATTTCCTCGGTAATCAGGAAAACCGAGTAAAACTTTTTTCTTTTCCCTGACAATGCAAGACTATTGCCTGTTAGCATTTTATGTAGTCATTACCTCTTTCCTACGTATTTTCGTTAATCTCATTCTCCTAAAAATATTACAGTTGCTATTCTTTATGTACAGCATATACTCCAGAAGGAAACAAGCTGCTAATCAAGCTAGTAAATAGGAACATCTATTACCCCATCTATACCAAAATGAACTAGGAAGCTTATTTTCAGCACTGTGATACTACCAAGATCCCCAAAGCACTGCGCTGCTCTGCCCCAGCTTGGGCTCCATCACTGCACAGAAGCAACTCCCACAGGAAGTCTCCTGCATCAGAGACAGGACAAGCAAGGGGAAATCTATTAACAAATGAATTCCTGCTATTACAAACCACTTCCACTGCAGCTACCAGAGCTTTTAAACATTTATGGCAGGATAAGCCATCTCCTTTCATACCCAAGAGTGCAAGTGAAGGCTTGATTTCCATGATTGCTGAGCTCTCACTGCAGCTCCCATTAGCTGGGGCAGAAGAGTGTTAGGCTCTTCAGGAACTTGACAGTTTGGTGTGTGGAGGGGGATAAGCACCCCTGCTCCCACTGAAGGCTCAAGATGCATCTAGTAAGTTTCCACCCCTGATGCGAGGGGCAAGTGCAAGTACATGCTCGGGGAAGCCTGTTACACCCTGTGTCCATGGGCTTTGAGCATGGGGCTGCCCTGAGCAGGGATGGGAATAGGCTGTGCCTGCCAAGACAGGTTGACTCCAGCTCTTGCCCTGGGACCTGCAGTTAAAGGCAGCCAGGAGTGGGGAGAGCATGCCAGGTCTGGGGTGCTTTGGGACATGTCTGATCACAGCCTTAGCCTGCACCGATCCAGAAGATGACTGGAGCAACAAGCTGGTGTGCTCATTAAGGGCTGGATCTCCTGAAGCTCTACAGTAGCAACAATTTCAGCCCTAAACTTAGTTGGCAAGGGGAAGATTTGATAGACATCTGCCCTCAGTTAGAAAGTGCTTTAGAGAGACAGCAGATTCTTCAAAGTAATTCTCCCACATCACCTACAGTTCCTCCTTTTTATCTAAATGTGGTATTAGCAACCCAGCCATCGATGCTCCCCAGGGATGTAATTATTCACAAGAAATCAGTTTGTTGCAGCCAGCAGACAGTGCTGGGTAAGGTCTTCTGAGATCAGACTCCAGGCTGCTTTATGACTAGACATTAGAAGGAAATCGCATGAAAATTAGTCTTCTTGTACATGATTAGATAAATGCAGTCGTCAAGCACAAAGCTGACAGCTCTTCAGTGAGGAAGGGGTAGCATTTTGGTTTTTTGTTGTTTGGTTGTTTCTTTTTGTTGTTGTTGTGTTTGGTTTTTTTTTCAAATGATATGAACTATTAAGTCAAAACCAAATCATGAAGCACTTATTCAATCTCTCATGTCTGCCAGACTCGTAGAGGCTTCTGTGGGAGGTCTGTTTGAACAGGCTATTTTCAGCTATCCACCTGGGGGAAAAAAAAAAAAAAAAAGAGAGAGAAATAAAGAGGATTTTGTTTCAGTATAATCTGGTCCCACCACGTGATGCTGACTGATCTGTGATAAAATTTACAGAGCTCAGCAGGTGTCTGGGGAGCGGCTGCAGCCACCCATTCAACACAACAATACACAACCACAAGAGAATGATTCAAAAAAGAGGTCAAAGGAAAAAGAGTGTAGGAGGTTAGGTGTGAAGATGGATGATGAAACTAGATAAAACTTGTGCCAGACATGATGTACAGTAGAGACATTAAATTCTCTTTCTGGGTGAGGGCAAGTCGATGAGTCCCTGTTACAGGGCACTCCTCCATCACTCTGACAATCATAGGCCTATGTGTATTCAGACATGCTGGGACAACTGGTTGAAGACCTCAGGAATCCCAGGCCAGAGCACAGCTCACAGCACACTTTGTCCACTTACTTCTTTCACATTGTTGCTACTACATCCAGCAAAGGAAAGAGATTTTATTCCTTCTCTTCCAGAATTCCTGTTGTCACAAAGAAACTGAAAATCAACAATGGAGCAATGACATAAATTCAAGCAGAACCAATTCTTTGCTGTTTATGTAGCCCAAACACCAATGACATGGGAGAAAGTTCCAACTTGCTGTTCATACTCAGAAGCCAAGGTCCCTGTAACCCAGACCTTTTGGCTGTCGGATGTTTCAGAACAACGTACTAAATATAGTCATGACCCTAAATGTACCCCGTGTACTGTCTGCGTAGAGTAAAACACTGTGCGTGCACCAGCTAGACAGATTTATTTCAGAATTGGTGGCATGTGGAGGATAAACAATAGATGCTTATCCAAAACTGCTACACTGCTAGAAAGGCTGCTGTACTGCAGAAACTTTAACTTCAGGGTTAACCAAAGAGAAATAGGAATTAAAGTGGCAAGGTTGCTAAGGTCTAACAAGTACAGACTGCATGACATTAAGGAGATAACATGGGCTCAAGCGAGCAGACAGGAAAGAGGATGGATAAAGAGTCCCTGCCTGTACACTGGCTTCTCCCTTGGAAAATGAAGCATGCATTGTTTCACACAACTCCCTCCTGACTCTTGGAGAGGGCTCCCCGACATGCCAGCAGAAAGGCCCATGTAGCCGTGGGCAGGAGGCACCCCCACCCTGTTCCCGACCCAGGGAGCCAGCCGCCCTTCCTCTGCGGGGGCATCGTCCAGCCAGATTAAAAACTAAACATTTCCCAGCAAGGCCTTCACATACCACAAACTTCTTAGTCAAAGGAGCAGCACATTAACCTCAAAATTCTTCCCACAGAAGGGATGGTGGGTTTCTGAAAGTCACATCCTTTTACTTTCTGCACAAGCTGTTTTTAATTCTTGCAAAGTCTACCCACTTTATTACTGAAATTGGAGCAGCCTTTTCCAGGGAAACATATACTCAGCAGCACACTGAGTTTTGCTCCTATGAAGGGAAAGAGCAAAACCAAATCAAACTCATTTACTACAGAAAGTTGCACTTTGTCTGTGTATAGATATTAAACAGTTCAAAAGATGTCTACGTAAACTGGTGTGGAAAACTGACAGTTGAAAAATAATATAATAATTTTATTGGTTTTGTCTGAATCAGTCTTCTGCACTGTTCTATTCTGTAATGTAAGGGAAAAAAAATCCAAAAAAAACACCACAAATGAACCGAAGAGCTGGTGGCCGAGGCTTCTCCACAGAAACCCGTAATAAAATGGTCTGACCAGCCTGACCAAACGCTGCAGTAGTTGCTGCCATGACTTGCACATACAAGGACTTCAAACCTGATTGCTACCGTGCTGATGAAGCGTTGCATAACTGAAGCCTCACAACCAAAGTATCCTTTGCAAAGGGATCGCTCTCTACTGGCTTTGCAGTTCCCTGTTCATTTTTTCACTGCGGCAGCTCCGGTCCCTAGAGAAGGGCCATGAACACCCCTGAGGTACTGACCCAGCTACACATGGCTGTATTTATAGCACTATCATTTCCCCTTTGGTGCATTTCGGAGCACAGAGAGAGCAATCAGACCCCTTGAGGACTGTATCCTAACATATCTACTATAAATATTTATCTGACTTAATTATAGCTTTACCTAGGTCTTTCAGGGACACGCAGTGGGCCTTAGCTTGGGAAACCAGCGAAGCAACACAACATGACCTTCTCATGTTCGAGCCAGTTTCCCCTTACTATTGCTGGGAGAGGTTACCCGTGCGTAACCGATCTGGTACGGCCTCCCGGCGTCACCGCTTTTCGCAGAACGAATGCCAGGACTCACAGTCCTTGGTGGATGCTGCGTTTATTGCTGAAGTTGATGATGGAGAAGGTAGCAGTTTAATCTTATTTTCATGCCACATAAGACCCTTTGCCACGACAAAGAAAAGCCCTTGGGACTGGCAGAGCCACCCTAACAGAAAGGCTGTGAGGGAAACCAGTGGCACCAGGGGACAACCACTGCTGCCACTACTGCCCTTGCTCCACACATGCTGCTGCCTCTGCAGAGGGAGACCTGGCACTGCAGGGCAGGACAAGACTGCATTGCAAAGGAGAAGTTCAACGACAGCTCCGAAACATTGACCTGAGGAAGCAAGGCATCAGCTCCCGCCCCGGGGAACCACCATGGCGCCCATCTAAGCTTACCAGCCCCGTTCACCACTGTCAAGGACAGATTGGTACCACAGCTGGCTTTTAGAGGGGTTTTCTCAACATGACCAACACAGTCGGTGCCACTGCCCTGAGAATGCTGAGGTAGTCCAGCATGGTCTCCTCAGCTATCAACAACAAATTGACCCTAACAATTAACTTGAATGCTTGCCACGCCACAGATATTTAAGCATCACTCCACTAGCAGGAGGAATGATCAAGGAGGATTGTGATAAACCATGAAAGTAAGCGACATCGAAACAGCCTCTGATCTGCATCCCTGGGCAGCGCTGCAGAACTGTAGCAAGGCTGGAGGGAAAAAACAAACAAAAACCATGAAGGAGCTGAATCACTCTGATTTGGCCATTACAGGCAATTCGTCTCAGCAGAAAATGTAAAATACATGAAGGAACTTTTGCCAATAATACAGTGCCTTGTCTCCAGCTCCCTGGTTTCAGGGTGGAGGTGTATTCCCCAGACACAGGCTGGCAAGGCCAGCAGCACTGCTGCTTCTCAGCGTCATCAGGGATGATCGATCACCAAGAAGATTAAAATCCTGCCTGGTTCTGCAACAAGGTGGAGTTCCCCTCCCCGGGCAGCAGGAGGACCTGACATCTCCTCCTCACTCACATCCCGCTGCCCCTTGGGCTGTCAGCGACACAACTTCTCACAGAGTTTCACTGAAGAATAGCTCTAGGTCTTGAAATTAATACTGTTAAAAGCAAGAAAGATAAAATCAGCTTTCTGCTTGCTTTAAATGCAGACCTGCTCAGTGTGGAGTCCCACACACAGTCACCACAGTGTGGTTTGCTCAGTTCCAGAAGCCGAGATTCCAGAGGCCAGAGCCACTCCAAGGGTGGAGTGGGGAACATTGCCACCAAAGTGCCCGCACCACGAAGCTACACCCATTCCAGCCCACTGCCAGAATAGGCCTGTCCTTCGCCCCACAGCTTCCCACCAAACCATTGCGATGGTGGCAGCAGTGCTGCTTTGCAGGTCCCCAGCTGAACCAGTCCCCCGTGAGCTCTCCCAAGCCAGGCAGGGAAGCAGAGCCTTCAGAGCACAGCGCATCCCAGACCTCGTCAAGGGAAGCCTCCTGGCCTCTCTTCTTCCACATGAAACAGGGGGCCATGGAAAAGAACAGCATTATTGAAGGTGATCCTGTGGATGGTGCTTCCAAAGCTCCGCACAACGACAGCATCACAGAGCACAGCCAGGATCATGGCTTCATGTTCTCTACTCCCCACAACCTTTCTTCATGGATCTAAGGGGACTCATATCTCCTTATTGACTGTTTCAAAATGGATGCAGGAGTGGATGTATCTAAAATACCGCAGAAACCAATGTTTCTACCAGTCACCAACAAGGAGGCATCTCAACTCCAAGGAAACAGTGCTGGGCTGGCGGAGCAGGGGTTAACCAGCTGCTTTGGCCACTCACCATCTCAAGAACTGCTGTGTTAGAATCCTACAAAGGCTGCTTGGAGAAGCTGTAGTGTGTGAGGGACGAGGTGGTGCACAACAGGCAAGGATGGGCATGAGGTCTGTGGAGAGCAGCTTGCCTTCCAGCTCCTGGCTTGTGAGGAAACCATATCTGAAATGCAAATTGACCATGTACAGGCAAGTTATCATCCTAGATAGATTTGCAGGCCTGATCTTCTTTCACTTCTGAAAGGGAAACCAGGATTTTAACCATAGATGTTCATGCAGCAAAAGCTCTGCCCAGCAGCCAGCTACTAGAGAAGGTATAAGCCAACTATTTCAAATGCAATTCAATAAAGATTTCTCTGGAAAAAATGTCTAAAGTCTTGGGGCCTCCCTGCCACTCCCAATGTACCAATCCCCATTACTGCCTACCTTTGCCAAGATCAACACCCAAGCCACCCACCAGCATCAGAAGCTGTTTTGATGTTGCATATCTCCAGCAAGCCAAGTCTAGCACTG
This sequence comes from Tauraco erythrolophus, assembly GCF_009769465.1. NCBI lineage: Eukaryota > Metazoa > Chordata > Aves > Musophagiformes > Musophagidae > Tauraco > Tauraco erythrolophus. Next base: position 13,631,193 of record NC_141478.1, on the reverse strand, counting down.
GGGAAGAGAAAAGGCTGCTCCCATGGGGAGACTGTGTCAAGTTGGGCAGGTCACAGGGACAATAGCAGGTGGAAGGTAACAAAAGATCTTTCTTAAGTGCAGTTTTACATAGTGCCCCCAGTATTCGATATATAATCCATTTATCAGTATCCTAGAAGGTTTATACTCATATAATTAACCTTATCATTCAGTGAATAACTTACCTGGCCGAGAAAACAAAAAAAGATCAAACCCCACAAGCCCTGACACAAGTATAAATGTGTCATATCAGACAGCAAACAAACTTTCTGTAGAAAAATGTGAAACGCACAATCTCTTCACCCAAACAAAAAGACCTGCCACACACCTTTGAACCTAAATTTCCTGATTTCTACAGCTGCCGTGGCAAAGGCCAAGAACAAATTACTGGAGCACATGAGAACTTAGTAAACTGGTTTGTTGCTGGCAGAGCTGTGTGCTACCCTACGCCGCAACACGGCCAGGCACCCACACCCCGAATGACCAGTGGACCCGCCGGCTACTGCTGGAGGTTACCCCCTGCACCCGGGGCTCCGCGAGCCCAGCTCCGGGCACCGCCAGCTGGGTCACCTGAAGTCACCACCCAGTGCATGTTCAACCATCTCTTCTACTGGCACAACTGTGGTGGTGTCCAACGGGTGGACAAAACTGAACAGTAACATCTTCAGCACGCACAGTTAGCAGCTCTCAGGGGCTCTCTATGGCTTTGATAACTGGAGGTCTCCAACTGGGAATTATTTTAAAAGGACTTCAGGCCTTCACCAGACCTTCCAGGCTCTCACCCCCGCACTGGTACTGCTTGTGAGGAGCATGGGAAACCTTTGTACCTGCACCAAATGTGGGTGAAGCAGACCAGCCCCCTCAGCACAGCAGCACACCAGCCTCCAGGTGGTCAAACACATTATGTGATAAGAAACAGCAACAGTCACTGAATAATTTATGTGATAAACTATTTCGGGAGCATTTGATCAGCTCTACTGGCTCACATTATTTTTGCTGAATCAACAGCCTCCATCTGAGCATATGCTCTAGCAAAAAAAAGCAGCACTGTGACAGGTTGGGAAAGACATTTACTAAATTAAATGCAAACCCCACTTGCTCTGCTAAGCCATAACGCGGTGCATACATGGAAATCTAAGCAGATAAACGCATACTCTTCCTGAAGTAGCTGTCTGAGCATACACAATCTGTCCCTTCAAGGTTTTTCCATTAATGAACCCAACGTGTAGAGCTATAAATCAAAATGAAAGAGAACAGAGCAGCCGGCAGAAGAGCAAGAGAAAGAAAATACATTGCAGACTGTTTTGGAAAAGGCTGTGATTAACTATTATCAGTTAAAAGCAGTTGTGGATAGAGCAATTCTGCACCTCGGCGGCCTCAACAGAGAGCTGGGGAAGTGGAAGGAGGTCGGAGAGAAAGGTGTTCAGCTGCTCTTGAAAACAAAAACAAACATGACAATATTTCTTTTTAAAGAGATTAAAACCATTGCTAAATACACACTTTGATTTGGAATTCACTGCAAGCAGAAAGAAGACAACAGTATTGACTTTGGTAGAGAAGTTAGAGGATCCAAAGCAGAGGAGAGGAACACAGCAGTGAGGCACAGAAAGCGTCCCAGCCAGAGCACAGTCTGCACAGCTGCCCCGGTACCGCCCTGCAGCCCCTCAAAGAGCTGGTGTGGCAAAATAAGCTTCCCATATCCAACACAGAAATGGAATTTACATGAGACATCCATCCACTTCTGAAAATAGTGCCTAGGATTTGCTGGGGGGGAAATTATCGAGTTTTTACTACCAACATCCCCCAAGGACATCCCTCACTTGTACAAAATCTGAAATCCTCCCTTGCTGCCACCTTTCTCCAAACAGCAGCTGTGAACCACTCTTCTTGTACACAGCTGGCAGATTTTCAGAAAAAGAAAGAAAAACTGCCATGAGGTGTTGCTATTGAACAGACCACAATTTGATCAGCACTGAGATTACGAGACTTCTTTTGCTGGTGGAAGAGCATGCGTGGTACGCAAGCCCCCATACTTGCGCCAGACTCCATGCAATCACACCTGCGGGATCACCTCGGTAGATCTGGCAGCAAAGAAATCACTGCTTAACTTGATTTCCCAAAGGTGCATGGCTTTGGACCAGGGAATCCCAGCATACGCTGGGATCTTCGGATCAAAATACAAATTCCCCTCTATTTTGTATTAATAATACACAAACTCCCAACTACCAGCTGCATGCAGAAGGCAATCTCATTCTCTACCCTTGATGATGCTGAGATGCCAGTGGGTTCACACGAACACCTCGGACCAGCAACTATTTTGGTGCAATGAATCAGTTCACCGGGCAGCGCGGAGCGTGCCAGCGTGCATGACGAGGCAGGAAAGCTGCCAGCTGCCCTTCAGCTGCCGGAGCGGTTCCTATCTGCACGCACACACTGGCACAACACCCACTCGCTATCTGGCAATGGCAGATTTCACACTGCTCGACACTGCTGTTAAACACAGGAACCATTTTGGAGCACAACAACAAAGTCACACATAACAGGTTTAACCAAAGCTGCGTATTTTCCTGCTATGGAAACAGGTCACAAGAACCAAAAAGCTGCCCAAAGACAAGAATCTCGTGTGCTGCTCTCTCCTAATCTGCCCTGTTCCCTTCTGAAGCCCTAAAACTGATGAATGGCGACATGGACTAGTTACTGCTGGCCCAAAGCAGCAATCTAAGCTTTTCACAAAGCTCTGCCAATGCATTATCAAGGGTCACAGCAAAGCACAAAAAGATTTCACCTGCCACCTCCAAATGACCTCATGTAACATGCAGCCTTGCCTCATCTTCACAGAACGAACACCCCACATACAGACCTTTCAGTTGTAAGGCCTTAAGATTTTTTTTTTTTTTTTTTTCCCCCAGAAGCAGGAATGATCCAGAAGTCGAAGCAAAGGGGAGCTGGCAAGGGCCTGGTGGTCCACAACTGAATGAGAGACACCACCACATTTAGGAAAAAAAAGCTCAAAAAGCAGCTACGAAAATTGCAGCTTGTCCTCGTCTACTAAGAGTAGAACATGCACTGACTTCGGATGTAGCAAAAGGTGAGCTGAGACTTGGAAAACCTTTGGAAAACTGGAGACAGCTAAGCAGTACGATCATCACTGGGAGTTTACAGGTTAAAATCTGTCAGGAAGGCTTACATCAAGTTTATCCTGCCTCAGAGCATGGAGATCCATGTCCAAACTTATTTTTCTATGAACCTAAGGCCACTGGTGTTTCCTGCTGAGCAACCCAAGAACCAAAGCCACTCAGTATTCTGTGCTGCAGGATTTTGGCTTTAGACATTTGCTACTCTGTAGCATCTCAGGAGACATTTTCCTGCTTCCAGCACATGGCACACGTGTTGATGCACAGTGTAGTCAAATTGGTGGGATGCAAAGGCATAGAATCCGTTCATGTGTATCGATGTGAAGCATCACATACTTTTCTTGTTGAATCCAAACAATTTTTCAGCCTAAATTGCATTGGTATGTGTTCTAAATGTTTTTTAATGCAAGTTTTCAGTTTATTTTACAGTATTCTTTTGTTAGCAGTTTTAAAATACATATATTTATATGGTTTAGAAAGAACCATCTGGAACCATGTCCTGAAAAAACACATCGTTCTGGCAGGTAACGTGTACTTCTGAGTAATTAGTGTGTGTTTAGAGAAAGACACGGCATGCTTGGTTTTTTTGTGAGCCCACACTTCATTAGTTACCACATTTTCCAAAGAGCGAGAAATAACGTTCAGCTGCAACAACCCCCTGCATACAAGGCCCAGGTACAATACAGGCTCCAAAGGGCTGTGGCTCGTGCCTTCGCTCCCCCGTCTCCGCACACCCATCCTTGCGTGGTCCTGCACGGCTCTGCCCCGGGGAGGTGGCTGCCCGTGGACAGGCAGGGTGCCTGCAAGCACTGCTGCTTCTCACAGCCGCAGCTGCTTCCCGCAAAAGCCTCTCTGCTAGATTAAACACCTGCCCCGAGTTCTGCCATTTCTCTGCTTCCAGATCAACTGATTTCTTTTTTCCATCTGTTCCATCTATTTCAGACTTCCTCTCATTTTAAAGCTTTTCAGGTTTTTAAAACACCTATACAACCTGATTTAAGAAACATCTAAAAGCCGGACCCCTTCAAGATCAAAGGCCTTCAAAAAGCCAATTTACCTAAAACCTTTAATAACTTTTGAAAGCTGTATAGTCTTTTTAGATTTTACAATCACAGTCTGCTGAAAAAAACACGTGTTTGCTCAGAGTTCAGCCCCGCAGCAGGCAGTGCATCTGTCTTTACTCCCAGTGATACCCAACTCAAATGTGACACCTTGTTTTCCAACTGTGTCAAAAAGTTTGAGCTTCCATTTCCAGCTCCCCGGCAATAGCAGTGATCTGCTAGCACATCTGGGATGATGTTGTATAACAACAAAAACCCGTTTGACCTAGGAAGATCTGAAAAGGTTTAATAAGATGTTGCAAAAGGAAGGCAAAAAGAAAGGGGATAAAGATGGGCTCAAAAGGAATCTATGAAACATGCCTCAGAATAATTTCTTCCCTTAAAAAAGCTTCCTTCCAGCTTACCTGGGAATTGTTCTTTCTATGCATCCAAGTGTATTTCAGATGCAAACTACTGTCACATCCAGTACCACGTACAAAACGATGAACTGTCCCAAGCATCCAGGTCAGCACTCTCAACCACCTCCAATTTGCAGCCTCAATTCTAAACAGTAGTTTTAGCTCTTCTGCATACCTGACGTAAGCCTATTGACAACTGGCCAGCTTTTCTTAGTTATGTGGTGTGGCTTCCTTGCAAACAAGTTCAGAGACAGAAATCAGATTTAAAAACACTGCTGTACCCAGCTATGTGACTTATGCAGAGGTGAAAGAATTTCTAATGAACATATTGCAATCACAATGCATTACAAATTTATATAATTCACCTGAGGTAAAGCCAGAACTGCCTTTAGCAAATGTCATTGTCACATGTATTAAGGACAATTAAAATGACTTGAAAAAGCTCAGATAATCCTGCCTCAAAAACTTTGCTGGCTAACTGAAGGGAAAGTTGTCCTAAAATTTAAAAATACGGGAACAGAAGTAGTAATTAAGGAAAACCACAGCCCCAAAGTCTACTCAGTAAAGTGCCAAATTACAGAGAGACTCAAGTGTTCAAACTGGCAGTGCAGCATTCACAAATTTTGTTTTCCCCAGTATCTAGTAATGTCTTGCTATGGAAGGACTAAATCTTAAGACAGACAACCACATACATGGTGCTGCCTGCTACATGCCAGCAGCTACTCCAGATTCAGTGTTTGAGAAAGTCTGAGAGCCAGAATAATCCGATTTAGTCCTGAGAGATCAAACGGGATTTGTAAAAGGGTAACATATCCACAGATTAGTGAAATGTTCTCATTTTGTGTGGTCACTTTGTAATCATGTTCAGAAAGCCTTTTCATCTGTAGATAAAGTTTTTGACCATGTCCAAAGACATTAGAATTACATGAGAAAGATACATTCATATATATGAATATATATGAGAAAACCTGGGATTGATATTAATAAAACACCAATTCCCCCTTATCTACTTCTCATACACATTTTGACTCACTTACTGATACAGGAAGGTTCTCCCACAGCTATAAGTACTATCAACAAAGGGAACACATCAACAGAGCACAGCATCTCTTTCCTAGCAAAGAAATGCCCATCGATATTCTCTAGTCATCAACTTTTCTAAACAAGGTTTTCTTCAGAAGAGAGAAAGTATTTAAAGATACTACCAAAATGCCAGTTGTTTAAGCAGACAAAGTCTATGCTGATATTATCTAGAATTAATTCATAGTCAATCTAAAATGATGTGCTAACGCAATTGTCTTACAACCCAGCACAGCTACATGCCTAACTGTACCTGCAATTACAGCAATTAACAGTTCTGAAGAGCTTCCCAGAGCTCATTGTTGACAAGGTCCGTAACAATAGCTTAAATATGAGACTTCCAAGTCTTTGCTCTTAATACTTTGTGCGCTGCCACTACTGTGAAAACAGCAGTATCGTTCAGTTCACACCAGAAAAGCCTCCACCCGAGGCAGCTGTCAATGAACTGCTTGAAGAAAACACAGTCCACTTAGATCACGGGAAAATACAGCTCAGTGGACTGAGCAGACTCTTTGCAGCATCAAACCACTGACATCACCTGATGGGCAGGAAGGGACCCCTCTGAAGGAGCTTTCTACTACACTGTTCCAAAAGCAGAAAACCAGCCACCTGCCAGTGGAGATACTGGGAAAGTATTATCTAAATGGTTACAGCAGACACAAACCTTAAAATCAACCAGACAAGCACCATAAATAACCTGAAGAGATGTGCAGATGTTACTTGTGATAAGAACAGGGGCAGTTAGAGCTGCAGAGAACTCTGGATCTCATTCAGCCAATACAGGACACCTCCTGCTATTCTTGAATGTTCATTCCTCTGCCCCGTCATTTTTCCATCCCATTGCAATTAAGTATATTTAAACTCACAGGGATATTTTAACACCCATCAAACATTTTTATTTACAAGCCAGCTGGCTGTCCAGATAACAATCAATATGTTCTCTACATATAGTCCACTATCCATAACAAAACATGACTGCAAGAGAAGAAAGTGCTCTTGAGTTTATCTGAAGATTTAATCACATATTGGAATACTTTCACTCAGTGGACAGCAGTGTCTTAAGAGTGCTGGACCTCTCTTTCCTAAACTGAAGGTTAAACAAGCTCACAGAAACCAACTGGGCACCAGAACTTGCTACCTGTTCCAATGCTGCATTCCTCGCTCTGGGCTCTGATGGATCCTATTCAAAACCTGCCCATATGGCAGCTGTATTGCCGCTTGCTGGCTCATCCTGTGAATTCTTGGAAAAGTTTCAGTACAGGCCTGAAATCAATACTGACAGTGACCAGGCACATCCTGTAACTGCACACTTCACTGTGTGCTGAAATGAAGACCAATTTGTCTTGCTAACATTCGAGAAGAGAACAGCTACTAACAAATTCCTGTTATTTTCCACTGAAGATGCTTGTCTTTTTCTTCCGAAGTGTTTTTTACTTGCACATCCTACTTAAGAAAACCTAATTTCTCAGGGAATCTGATCCCCCTCTTACCTGAAACAAACAAATCTTTTGTTCTTACAGCAATGCCTAGTCATACAGCGACAGGTCAAGGATGAGCTGGTGTTTTCACTGTACAACACATTTCTTGAATCTCCTACAAACCTACCACAAATACTCACGAGGGACTGTAACAGGCTTTATACATCCACATTAGATGAACAGACAAGATTTTTTCCTGAAGATAGCTTTCACATCTGAGACCGAGTGCCTACAGTTCACTGGGTTAAGGATCCTGTGTGTTTATTCTAGAAGCTGACCATTTTATCTCCACAGTACTTCGGCTTGGGTTGGCTATCCTTCACCGTAAGCCCAAACACTTCTGAAACTGTCAACCTCCTTAAAAACCACAGGCCTGTTAAGTCAACTTGCTGACTTGAAGGTTGTTCCCCTCTAAATTGATTTCTATTCATAGCTACATATAGACCACTGCAATGTGCATCTCGGGTACATTTACACATAGCTGGACTGTTACAAAACTTACACACTTTCCTGAAACTATAATTTGCAAGTTTAGCCTTCATCAGCTTAACTCTTTTTAAAATACAGGAGGTTGTTATGGGATTAAATGTCTTTACTGTAGGTAGTACAAGAGTTTTATCTATATCCTATGTCCTCTCACTAGGTTGATCTAAACGTAGTTAGTCCCGTAAGAACGTGTCCCACTCATTTTCAGAAGACTGATTTGGGCCAAAATTTGCAGTTCTATGAACCCATGAGCTTTTCACATTAGGCTAAGACTGTCTATATGTTCAATATAGCACTGGCATAAGTTCCAAGAAGAAAAGACAAACACCGTCTACATCTAAAGGCATCACAGAACTGTTGGGAAGAGTAACAAACATTTGCAGTCAGTAAGCCAACACTCCACTATTTTTGTCCTTGTTATTTAAGCCTCTTGTTTCATCATCAGACATGAAGCTGTAAATATCACCAATGCTTCTCAAAATGACAGTAGGTATTTTGCATTTTTTTTCCAAAGGAAGAATATTCTCATTTCCTTTCCTAATTACCAGAAAAACCTGTACTGAGAGAAACAATATATAAAATTCAATCTGACAGACAAATTACTGATCTGACATACACAGTGTAGCAAGGTGGGTATGAAAAAGGGGTAATAACTCAAGTTGTGTTAATGTTATATAAAATGAGGTATCTTCTAAGAAAAATGTGAAATATCTATCTTTACTTGAAGAAAAATATCTTCCAGAGTCTAAATTAAGTTTCCCTTAAATCAATGCAGATTAACTTGCTTGCAAGAAAGGAGAAACCCCCTATCAGGTATGAATTTGCCCAGGGTCAATTTTAAATTCCACAACTGTGATTTTGGCATTTGAGCTTTTTCCGGTTACTTTTGAGAGGGGAAAAAACAAGAAAAGAAAAAAAAAAAGAAACCAAACAACCCATGTTTTAGTCACAACACTTTGGCTTGACCCTTCCTTATCTTCTCTGGGATATACTCCTCCTTTCACAACTATCACATAGTCCAAGTAGCAGTTTATTTTAAGTTAAAAACTAAGACCAGGAGATAGCAAGCTCATGCAGTTTAAATACAGTTACCTTATTCTATAGCAGTAAACAAGTCTCAAAGCTGCAAGCAGTAAACATGATCAGAATCAACCTGCTGGACCAGCAGCTATAGTAGGATTCTAGAGCTCAAAATTACACTCCCCCCAACCACGCACATGAACACTAAATACAAGAGTATTAAACACCTAAACAGAAGGGCTGGTACTGCTGTTACCAAAGCCTTAATGTTTATTTCCTTTACATATTGCAAATGAGAGTGCTCCTTCAGTATCCATGTAAGTTTTCCAAAAATGGATTTATCATAACATCAATAATTCGTCTTAGTGTAAGAACCTGTCCTATACAGAATGTTTATCATATATCTTCACACTCAATGAAAAAAACCCTCAGAGCTAAGATTAGCACCTCACTTCCACGGTTATATTCTGAAGTGAGGTATCGTGCAAAGAACAGGAAAAGCATGAAACGATATAAAATGAGATATAATCTGACTCAGTCATAGGATATAAAAAAAAAGGAGATATGTTAGTTAATACTTCCACTGTTTTATAAGATTTTATTTAAGTTACAATAAATAAAGAATACAACATGGACATGATTCCATGACTAGCAATAACTACACGAATGCTACTGCTTCCCAGAAAATTTCAACATAACCCAGAGACATGAACTTACATTTGTTGGTACACTGGCTCTACTACCTCTCATTCCCTCAAGACTAAGCCTTAATGGAAAAAGAAAACAACAGACCAAATCAAAAGTCACTCTCTGAAGTTACGCTTCCACTTTAATAACTGATTTCATCCAAATATCAGACTAGTAAACTAAGATTCATAGGCTTTTAAAGCATGAAAATGCCCTTTAAAAATAACCACCAAAACCATCAAGAAACTAAGTCTTGTCAAAGAATCTTTATTTTCTTTAAATAAAAATGCTTGTGTCACAGAATCATTTCAGCATAGATTTACTTAATTTTATGTTATTTTCTCAACTACTTAGCTTATATAATTACTCAGAATGCCCAGGAGTTTTAAAGTAATTAAAGATACAAGCTGGTAATCAATACCAGTTTGCAGCTTTTCTGCAAGTCTTTCATGTCCAGACAAGTATTAAAAAAAACCCAGCTCAAGTCAAAGGGCATCACTAGGCAACAGTAGGTATTAGTCACATTGCTCTCCACGAAGTGCTTCCAAGTCAAGCCATAAGCAAGTTCCTGAGCATTAGAATAGCCTACCTAAGTTTCACAAGTGTAAGACACTACACCCCTTACAGCCAAAATTAAAAGAACATCTATCAGAAACGAATCATCTTCTCAACCATTCTCATGTAACAATCTCCACACATTCAACAACACCCAGAGCCTCATCAGCAGCCTAGTGCTGTTAAACAAAAGCACTCCACTAGAATGGGCTGACACCCAGGACCCCTGTGACTACTGGCTGAGAAATAAATACCCATGACTTCATAGGAAAGTCACCATCTCATGTTTAACACATTCCTCCGGCTGCAGCTTCGTATCAGAGCTGAGCTAAAACTTGCTGCCATATACAGGATCTGTCCTGCTCCACCCCTGCTTCCCCTCGCACCACCTCAAGGCACAGCTGACTTTTCAACGTGCCAGTTCAGACGGCTACACCAGTAGAAAACTCTTCTATTCATTTCTTTCTGTATGGTCAGGGTAAGTTTTCCAAAGAAAGCCAAGTCAATGTTTGCCTCCGCCAAAGAGATCACCCTTCCCTGATGTGCCCTAAGTCATGATCACACCAACTTTTTGGGCTGATGCTGACATGGCCAATAAGGCAGCTCTGCAGGCATGTCTGGCAGAAAACCCAAGAAACGCAGCAGAAAAATAAATTCCCTGACAGTTTAGCAAGTTGACTGACTGAACTGGGCTAGTTATCGCCAAACCTGCTGCTAGGAAGGGCTACAGACTGCATGAGCAGCTGCTCCTTTTAGTGGGCACTCCCCGACCCAGGAGGTGTGCTGCAACACGAAATCCATGCCGAGCTGCACGGCTGGGATGGCAAAAAACGGCTGGTGGAAAACACTACCAGGTACTAGAAAGAAAACTCCAGATCAACAACTGGAAACCAGGATACAGTTGAAGGATATACTTGAAACAACAAACTATATAGCTAAGAACAGCTTTCAGTGACTGTTTCAAGAGAATTTATCCTAAATCCTGTCACTACCCAGGAAATCTAGTACTCACACAGTTTAATATCAGCTCTTCAAAGACATTTTTCTTTGTTGGAAGTTGTTCACATCATGCCCTTTCTGGAAGAAGTATCCTGACCAGTCAGTACAAGAGTAAACACGGTTCAAATCCACATCCTCTTTTCTTTGGCTTAATATTTTTCATTTGGGTAAAAATGAAACAATTCCAAGTAATTCTCTCATACTTGGAGGCTGGGAAAAGGGATTGCAAAAACTGTCTGAGTTAAATAAAACTATACATTAGATTCGCAACTAAAAAAATACTGTGGATAAGGCTAAGTTCATTCAAGTGACTTTAATTACAAGATGACTGTTAAACCAATTTAAGCTGAGAAACCACTTTCTAAAATTCCACATTTAAATAAGACTTTAAAAGAGCAATTTACAAAAGATGACAGTGTAAAAAAAAAGCTACTACTTTTCATCTTTGTAATCCACAAAAAGCCTCATTTTTGGAAGCTAAAGTGGACGACTTAGTAAAGGCTTAGTCAGCATCAAACCTATGAAAGTCATTAAAACATTTTCACCCTTAGGAATGTAGTAAAAATAAAAATAGACAACGCTTTAATTAAACTGACATAAAAGCAAACACATCAGTGAAATGGTGGTGTGCTTCCATACGCCAAACTGGCTGTTGAAGTGGTATCTGGGAGGCTTTTACGAGAAAGTACAGCATGTTACATCCACGCAGAGTGAGCCCCTTTCTGAACAGCTGGCTTCTTCCTGAGAAGGTTACAGATGGAAAGTGGGTAACCTCATGTAAGGAACCAGTCGCCCAGCAGAGGTCTAAACTAAGAGGATTACAGGGTCAAAATTCCAGCAGATGGAGAAAGGTTTTATCTGCACATTAAAGAGGCACAGGAACTCTTAGATAACAATTTAATTATAGAAAAAAAGAACAGTTTCCCAGGCACTCAGACTTCAGAGCTGCAATTTTTCACTTTGTTTTCATACTTGCAAATGTCTACACTGCAGTCAGCTGCTCAGCAGAATACATTAACACACGCAGAGCTCCGTCCTGCTGCAGCTAGAAGGCTTCCCGTACCTTCCAGGTGGGAAGAAGAAACAGAGGTAGAGTATTTTGACAAACTACTAGCCTAATTAAAGATGACAAAAGCAAGATGTCCAGGTTGAAAGTTGTATCTCAAAGAACCAGGGAATGTCACGAGAGCAAAATGCTGACTATGAGGCACTGCACTCTTCTACTGTTTTATAAAAAAGCAGAATTTGGCTGGGCAGGAGGGAGATGGGTAACAGTCCCTCTTACATAACTACCAGCTACTTTATTTCATCTTACGTAACACAAATCCACATAATAAACTTTTCACAGAATCAGTCGATGGTTTTGTTTAAAGAAGCATTAAGCTATTTGTGTTTTCTTTCTGTTACCTTTTTCAAGCTGCATACAAACTCCATAGGACTGTGCCAGAAGTCAGTTAAAAAAGCAACACAGATACCACCTGAAAGCTCTCTCACCAACGAGAGGTACTACATACGGGATATTTCATCTTGGAAAGAAAGCGTGGAAAAGTTGAGGTATTTCTTCTTGCCTTCCCCCACTTTATAACTGGTATTGCATCATCAAATAAGGTGTTTAGAAATAGCGTAAAAGCAGCAATGATTCTGGCAAGAACATTCTCCTCTGGTGACTTCCCAGCTAAACAAATCTATTTATAAAACCAACCAGGAACAATAGGAAATAGCACCATAAGGATTATATGAGATTATGAGACACTATTATTAGGATATATTTTTGCACTGTGGTTCATTTCACCTTTTAAAGGAGACTTTCATCTCTGCTTGTAGAAATTTCTTATTTTGTTTAAATAAGTGTATTTACTCTGACATTTACATCACTAGCATATGCCAATTATTATTATTATTAACAATACTCAGGCAAGACGCAAATTTTCATTCTGGACTTCAATGCATGAAAAATAAGTGTCTTATGTGATCAGTTAATGACTCTAACTGCAGGAACGTCACAGTTTACTCAAACATGATAAGAAATATTTACAGTCATCAAAATATACTGGCATAGTAACATACTGTCCACAGTCAACCGGAAATAAGGAATATCTAGGAAAAAAACAGAATTGTACTGTACCACTCACATGTTCTTCCAACCCTTCCATACAAACAGTAAGATAAATAGCCACACTCTTGTCAGGCAAACTTATCGTTTAAGTATTCTATAAGGATAAGAATGGTTTCTCCTAATGAACTCAGTAAAAAAATCACTGATTAACTCACTTGGATAACCACTTACTACGATTCTCAAAACTGAAATGCTCTGCGTAAGATAAAAAAGGGTACTGTTGTAATCCCTGGTGCAACAGTTGCTACAATAAGAGAAACATCTTGAAAAGTAAAAGGAAGTCAAAAAATTTTATTCACACCAGAAACGCAGACTTCAATGGAATTTTTCTTTATCAAAATAACCCCATTATGGCTACTTACATCTTTGCTGTAAGAGAACTGTACAATATATATATATATATATATTTTTTAAAAAAAAAATAATCAACTGTTGTGCTTCCTTAATATTAATCGTCATCTTCTTCCTCTTCATCGCTGATCACGTATTTCTTATGCTTCTTACTTGCTTTGTCATCATCCTCTGCTTTTCTCTTTCCGGAAGGTTCACCTTCCTAAAGGCAAAAAAGGACAAAAATAAACCACCATACTTCAAGCTAAAATAAAAAAACTCAGAACAACAAAAAGACCTCAAAGTCTTTCTTGTAAAAAAAAGCAGAATTATTAGTTCTTGTTTTTTTCACTTTGTGCCACTGTGATGCAGGACTTAAGCTTATGCATCACTACTTTAAGTTCAGTCAACATTGCTACCAGTCTCACACCCCAACCTGAGAGGGTCCATAACACAGTTACAGCTCCATTTACCTCAATGGACATGCAACCTTATCTGCTTCAAACTGAACTATGACATGGAAGTACTTTATGTCATAATCTGGATTTATGGCATGTGCAATATCATTCTCAGCACGTCTTACGAGCACGGGCAATTCCTAGAACTTGGAGTGAATTTCTCAACATGCGGAAGCTTTCCCTTCAGGCAGCCTGTGTAGCTTTGCTAAGTTTCAGACTATTGACACCTGTACGCCCTAAGTTAGGGCTACTGAAGCAAAGAAGAAATTCAGTAAGTGGGCAGGCATTTTGTTTGTTTGTTCATGTAAAAAAACCCAACACTTAAACCACTCTATGACCTAAAGGAAAAAGACCAATGAGAAACCACTAGTACTGAGAATCAACACCACCATTTACAGCCCAAGAAATGTAATAGTTTAGGAGGCTTCAAAGAGCTGGTCCAAAGAACTCAAATCCTTGAGTTAATTACCAGTCTGCAAGCAATAACATAGTAACTTTTATAGGCTGGATGCTCCATTTTTAGCACCTAAATATAGAGTCAACAGGTTGATTTTTATTCCATACACATTTACACCAGTTTGGTTTAAATTATCATTCTAAATAATATTTTAAATCAGAAGTATATGAAAATGTTTAATAAAACTACAAATCACTAGCTGTTAATGCAAAACTCATCAATTTTGACATGAAGAATGAGTGGTAATTCAATTATTGTTTAAAAAGAAGAGTATCTTTAAAAATATCCTCAGGTCTAAGTGACCTCATCCCTTTTCCCTTTTGTTGGTTTTGGGTTTTTTTGGGGCTTGCTTGCTTTTTTTTTTTTTTTAAAGCAACACTTATTGCTTGGATTTTAAGAAGCAGTAAAGATTGAGTTTTAGAACTTTGATGGATTATTACAGTTTCAGAACTTTAATGACTAATTTTTTATTTGAAGCATTTTATTCTATACTAACATATTAAGTTAGTAGAGTGAGAATCTGAGTTAGGAAGGAATTTTAAGTATAGAAGACAGAAATTACTAGGGGTGGGAATCTCAATGATAGCTCCTTCCTCAGAACAAGCATTCTCTTGTAAGCTAGCTAGGCTGTTGTTAAATGATTCACCTTCCTGTTTAGCAGAATATCCTCATTAACTACAGTAACAGTAAAACTACTTGCCATGTGGTGATAAAGTGCAGCAATAATAGATTGACGTTTTCAGTAACGGTAACAAATTGTTATCAGGACAAAGATATGTGTTGTGTTGTTGACTGACAGCACATAAAAGCAAGCCTATGTACAAGGAAGTCAGTGTTTCACGTGTGTGGCTACATATTACAAATACCGTACTTCCTACATGGTGACGATGGAAGTAGCTATGCATCACTGGGCTTTTTTCGTAATGGTGTAGCACCCCTTCGTGGCCCTGATGGGAATATTACCTTTAAGTCATGTCATTTTAAAATGGAGGCAACTGTTCCTCAAGGAGCAGAGAAATGCTGTTGACTAGAACTTTTCTTCTGAGAGACCGGAATTGCAAAGTCCTGACATTGCTGTATCACCAACTAGCAGCTAGTAGCGTCTTATAAATACACAATTCAATTTCCACTAACACACTAACAGAGCTCACAGAATCACAGTTTTGTCTACATGCCTCACTGTGGCTGTCTCCCGGATTAGTCATGCTTTCTGAAATCTTAAATTTTTCTCAATGTATACTAAAAAGCCAGAATCTGTCTTTAAAAGAAAACCTAATTTTTACTTCTGCTTCATATTACAATGCCTATTGGTGCAAACACCCGGCTGACAGTGTAAGAGGAACACTGTCACAGCAGCAAGAATACACTTTTAGACTGCAACAAACATCCAACAGGCTGGGACATCAGACATGTCTCCCCACAAGTTTACAGGAATCACAGTATAGAAATGCAAATGAGAGCAAACTTGCTCCTTCAAAAATTAAGCTTTCTTCCATTACAGAGGTATGTGTCACACTGAAAACTATGCCCTATGTCGGTCATTTAAACACAACTTTGGAATTTCAGCAGCTGTGATTACAGCAGTCTGACACACATTCATTCACTGCAAGGACACACAGCAAGCTACGCTGCAAAATTACTCTTTTAAGAGCAAAAGGATCTTTTATTATGGAAGCATCTAAAATTCAAGAATAAGGTTCTAGTCACTTCAGCAACTATGATAGTAGTACACTAGATAAAATTGTAAGAAATCAACTAAAAGAAATCTAAGGCAATAGCTAAAATAATTTAAGCATTTTAAATATCTCTTAAAGGAAATAGTGATATAAAGCTTAAAAAAATATTCCATAAACTTACACTGACCTACTCAAACTTCCTTTTTTTAAACTTCTACATGATATTCTATACATAAGCTTTAAAATAAAATATAATTTACAGTAAAAGTGGACAGGAAGATTTATCAAACTAGCATGCCAGTGTAAAAACATCTCTCATGACCTACAAGATCGCTTCATAGGTTCTTATTGCTAAATTAGTCTGTATTTATTATTCTGCCACATAAGTGAAGGTGACTATCAGTAGAGCTCAAGTGTGTCCGAACTGTCATTCCTAAGCCACACTTGGCTTGAGAGGAATGCAAGCACGGCTGCAACTCGGGGCTGCACTATACTCATCAAAGGCAGGAGTACGGTAATACCGAACTGATGGTGTCTAAAAGAAAGCAAACTAATGGGCTACTAAAAGCAAGTAGGCCAAACACCTGACCCACCCCAATTCCCTCTTGAACAAGGCAGTGGGAAGCCAGGGAGCCAGTGTCAAGTGCCATTTGTCTTAAATTCCAAAATGCCCTCCTCTTTCAGCTCCCTAAGGTACATTGTAAGTGTCCTACGGCTCTTTGCCACAGAAGCGTTTTACAACGAGGAGCAAGGGTCAGGAAAATAGACTACACAGGTATAGCTGATACAAGACAGAGTCCATATATTTCCTGGTTTCACTTCTATCACTGGTAGAAAAAATACTTAAGTTTTAATCTCAGAAAAATGGTATCCATCAATTTTGAAAAGCGTTACACTGCAGTGCTGTGTCAGAAGTGACGTTACTTGAAATGAACTAAACCTCAAGATGTGATACACACAAAGACTCATTTGCTTACACCCAGCAGTGATACACCACGAACAAATAAAACACAATTTTAGAAGAGGAAACAGCACTGCTGCTGCAGCTAATAGTTAACTTGATCATGGCCTAATGCTTAGGATGATACGTGGGTGATGGATAATGTCTACTTAGCAACACACATTAACTCTTTTTAACTCAGTTTATCTGTTCTACTTAAAAAGAACAGAAAACTATGTGAAAATGTTTCTGCTATTTCCATAATAAACAGGAGACGACCATGCAGCTTAGGATATAACACTGCACTAGGATTCTGATATTAAGTCTTCTTACTCCTTGCATAATTTTGGTAAAGTCATTTTACATAACTCTGCATAAATCTTTCCATCTTCCAATCAGCAATAACAATAGTGACCTCCTCTGGGAATCACTCAGGTCTATGAACTAATGCAGTGTATAAGAAATTGGTGATTAATTACCATGGAAAGCATGCCGAGTCAAATTATACATTCATCACAGCTTACATGAAACTACAAAAATCTCAGCTTTAAAAACAAGATTTAGAGCAGGAAATGTTCCTGACTGAAAACGAGTAGCTTGAAGAACAAAATCCTTTTCTTACCTCATCACTAGTAAGTTTCTTTGCCTTGAGTAGTCTTTGTGTTTTATCTTCATCTGAGCCCTCATCACTGTCAGAAGAGTAGATTCTAGCACGTTCCTCTACAGAGAAAAATGAAAATACAAGAATTTACTTTTATCTGAAATCGGTGAGGAAGAGAGAATATTAAAAATAATTCTCTTACATTTAGTCCCACAAAACGATGGCAGAATTTAACACCAGAGCAAACAAAATAAATTTATACAAAGTGAATTCAAGTCTCCTCCTGTATCAAATGAACTGGCAAAACACAATCTTACCACTACTCTCCTGTGAAATTAACCCATCTGAATCACACAGGCCCTATGTACGTGCTGTTAAGGTTTATTATTACCTCTGATGCCACCTTTGTATCTGTTTTTGATAGCTGCTAGACTAATTGCATCATCTCCCTCATCCTCTTCATCGTAACGATCAGGTTCTAAATAATTTGCACTCAGACCACGCTGATGCTGCTTCTCCCGCATTCTTCGCTGCTGAGATTCTCTACGAATGGAAGCCCTTAATCTCTCCTCTTCTTTCTGTCCAAAGAAAGAAATAATATATAAAGATTGAAGAAAAAAAAGAAAAAAACAAAATCAAGAGCATCTTGTGTTCTAATGAAGCTTTTGAAATAATTTCACAGCAGTGTAAAGATTGCACATATTCTGATTTTTTTGTAATCTGTAAGGTTAAGCAAACTGCACTGATGGCTAACAACTCGTCTATGACTCCAAAATACGCTGTTTTTCACAAAGCCATAAAACGTTCACAAATGTTCAGCTATATTACAGTTGTGATTTTTTTTAGACTAAATCAGCAGATAAGAGAGCTCCATGCCACAATACCTTAATCATCTCTGTGCGCTGAGACTCTGGATCACGACCTGCCATTGGCAAAATACGAATTTTCTGAGTCTTTGAACATCTATCTGCTAGAGACAGAGTCATCTTCCTGTGTGTGGCACTGTCTGTAGAGTGTGGCCTGTTAAAAAAATTGCTGTGTGTTAAATACTTCTCAAAGGAATATAGTTATTTCTAAAGGACAACAGTAAGGCCAGCATACTTAAGATTTCAAAGATTCATATGCACGGAAGTAAAAGCATCATCCATTTATTTATTTATGTGCATTGTAACAGCTACTGGAGACATCAATTCCTCTCTCAGCAAACCATCTGCAGACTGTTACCAGCCTAAATAATCATCTTTACATTTCACATCCATGTCCCAAGACATAATAATCATCTTCACAGCAATTGTGCATCAGAAGAAAGGTTAATTTCAGGGAATATTTATATTGTTTCTCACTCAGACGAGGACTTGCACTTAAAAATGCAAATTAAAATATATATTAAAAAATACATGTAGCCTACATATTGCAGTGGCTGGCATATTAACGTTTCAAACTGGGACACCCAATTTAGGAAAAATCTTATCAAAACACTGACTTTGGAAAATAGCACATTCTTATTAAACAGTTAAGCTTTGAAGGTTTATGAACCAGTATCTCGAATTTCTATGTACTTGCTACAACACTTAAATGCAAAAGTAGCATCAACATTTGATATAGAATAGCATGTTTACCTGAAGGTTAACTTGGTCTTGAAAACAGCCTGTCCTTGTAGACCTGTCCCTTGTCTGATAAACAAATGGTTGTGGTCTCCCTGTAGCGGTGCCTTGTACACGTCAAAGACCTCATTGCCCAAGTGGAGAGACATGCTTAAAAGAGATTCATGTATCTGTTACTTGACTACAGTCTGGTTTTCGCCTCATTTATAAATGGAGAAAGCCTTCATGTTTCCTTTTTATATTTAGCCAAAAACTATATTTCAATTCAAACTAAGCAGAGCATAAAATTTTCAAAGCACTGCGACTACAATGATTTCTGCCATGCAGAACTGACATCAAAGTTTGTTGACCTTCCAATTTTGCATGCCATGGCACTTCACTGTAAGAACGGCTGTATTCCTTCAATAGCAAAAAGTCCAAACTAACCTTCCATCTGACCATTTGACTATCCGGGCGTTACTCTCTCTGATCTCATTCCCTTCCTCATCTCGTCGCATCCGCCATCGTATTGTGTTTTCTACCTGCAGGAAAAAAAAAAAACAAAACACTTTTTCTAACTCATAGTACGTAAAATAGAAATAGAAGTATTTCTAACTCACAGTAAGTAAATAAGTATATTTAGCTGTGTTAAAATACACTCGATATAGGTCAAGAATTACAGTTAGAAAGGCCAGACAATTTTCTGTATGATGCAAAGAAATGAAGGTGAAAGGTATCGCTTATAGGTGAAACGCAGCTGCCAAACTTTTTAAAAATTTATTACTAAAATGGATCAACTTTACTCAGTGCTGAACTGGTCTACACTTCCATAACCTGAACCATAACTCCAAACACTGTTCTGAAATACCTGAAATAGGCTTTGAAGAAACGTGGCTAGATGAGCATAAAAGAGCAAAGGAAAATTAACATTATACCTTGAGTTTTAACCTAGTTCTACCCTCTTCATCAAGCATCTCCTCATCTTCAAATTCATCTTCATAATACTGGGGATCAAAAGGTCTGCAATAAATTATATAATACAGTCTTTATTCTTTTAAAAATTAATTCTGATTATCCTAGAGTTCTGCAAAACAACAGGTGCTCAAAAGGTTTGAACGACACACTGCACACAACAGCAGGCACTGCAGCTGCGAGACAGCCATTTCTGCACTAATGTGATTTACTGCATTGATTCAACCCCACGGGAGGCCCACCCAGTATCTTCCCTACCATCAGTTACAGCCACTTTAACACTCAGACCCTTCAAATGGCTCTAGCTAAAGAAATCAAATCTGCCTCAGAAAATACTGTTTCCTTAGCACCAGGATTGATGAGGTCAGGGTTAAGTCTAGAACAAAATATATACAGTATTATACAGAGGAAAAAAAAAAAAAAGAAAAATTTTCATCTTATAAATGTGGTGAATTAAGGATTTTCTAAGAGCCCAATCTTAGTCATTTTTTTTAATTTGAATCTCAAAAACAACCAAAGGGAAAGAACGATGAGACTGTTTTTCCTCTCTTCCTTCAAAACCTGACGACTAGAGAGGGAATGAGTGGGGGAAGGCCATTCTCTAGCCTCCTTCCTAATAGTTTCTAGGCTGCTACATGGAACAGAAGTGATAAACAGACTCTACTACTCTATTTTCAGTCCTGTCTGACCCCCAAAATCCCCGGGACTTCACTCACTGATTACAGCCAGTAAACAGATTCTTAACAGTTCTCTCTTGAAACGGTCTATAGCAAGAAAGCCAAGAAGAATGATTTAACTAATATATAACAGAAACAATGCTACACTGCCAGCTAACAAGACACCTATTAAACAACACAATAAAGTTGCTTAACAAACACTCAAAGAGACAGATTTAACAGCAATTTGCTAGAAGTGCTGAAAGGCCAAACCTAACATCACAAACAACTCCAATAAATTATTTTGTTTATGCTTATGAATTCCAGAAAATTTCTTTAGTTTGGGTTAAGTAAATAGGAAAATGAGCAACCAGCCTCTTCATAGTTAAATAGTACATTTAGCACACAGAAATAAAAAAGGCTTATTCTAAAATTCAAAATTATGTTTTTATCACTCAAAAGTGCCTAAAGATCCTGTGCATTTGGCTTTCAGACCCAAGAGCCGAAACCTGCTTAAAATTCAATTGATAGCATATGCTTTCAATTAAATCATATTTTGGGGTTTTTTTTTAAAGACAAAAAGTTAATCAATCAAGCTGAAACTCAAGCTCATAAGAAAATTTCTCAGCACTTGATTAGATAACAGTAATAGATATTACTATTGACTGATGACAATCAAAAGCGTGCATCCTAATGTCAAACGTTTTAAATACGGCCAACGTATTTAATCATATTACTGAAACAAAAACAATATTGAGAAACACTAAAAAAACTCATCAATCACGTATTTAATGTGCAATTACCTGGGCTCCACACTAAGGAAGTTGGGCAGCTTCACAAAATACAAATCATTACCCAAGTCTGTGTTTACTTTTGGTATTTCGACCTCTATTCTAGTCTCTGGAATAGGTTCTTCTTCCTGCTGTTCTTGACTCAGTCCATTCTCATCCTAATTAAAAAAAAGGACAACAGGAGTGTAAGTGGAAAAAGTCCATCTGGCTACTGTTGCTCTAATAAGCACTTACATTTTGCTTGGAAAAAAAGTCATCCATATGCAGAGAGGATCAGGAAGCTTTCAGTAAAAGAACTTGCACAGTTCCAGTGAAAGCAATCCAGGTCAGCGTTTTCACATGCCACTTAACGTGATTCCAAATACCAGCGCAAACTCAAGAGGCCAAAGACAGAAAGGAAACAGCAAAGGAGCTGACATACAGTTTTCAGCCACAACTGGGGAGTAAACGGGGGACAACTCTTCCCAGATAAAAAAATATTTTTATGTATTATCATCAAGACCCAAAATGAAAATATTTGTCAAATAGTTGTACTGAGGTACCGAAGACAGCTACGACTTTGTATTTTACTTGACGACAATCAAAACTACTCAGTATATTTCTTTCCAGTACAAAAAGGGGAGCAGGGATGGGGTAAGGTAGATAAATGAATCCATCTGATATTGCTACGTATAAAACTTTAAGTAAGAGTTACAATAATTTTACCATAGCTAAAAGAATTATTAATGTCGTGAGTCTTTTTTTCACTAAACTATCATCAAACTCAATCAATGTTCCACATTTCAGAGTGGAATGGCATGCTAATTATTTCAAAAGTCAAGTCCACTCACAATGGGCTGTCCTGGAGTTGGTGGCTTGTCTTCTCCATCACTCCCTGAGGAAATGTCATCTGCACCTCCAAACAGATCCATGACATCTGCATGCTCTTGAGCAGAAAAATTACTATTTTAAAATACACATACATACACACACACACCCTTACATGCAAGCACACTCATAGAAAAAAGATTACCACATCCTTCACTTTTATTTCCACTTAAAATCACCTACAAACATTAAAAATTGCAAATGTTTATGAAGTACACATTATTCTCTTATCCTGAAAAAGTCTTCCTCTGTACTTTTAACCTGAAAATTCAAGGCATGTTTTCCTGCAAAGGCTTTATCGAACAAGAGAATCTAGTTGAAAAATGGCAACAGAAGAAACAAAGAGTGTAAAATCATCCTTCATTCAAGTAAACAACTTAAATATATGTAAATAGCAGCTTCATTATGCATTTTGGAGGTTTTACTTCTCAGAAGAATCAACACCTCTTTCTCAGCCACCTAAACATCACGAAAACCAGTAGGGGTTCTCTGGGCTGCTCTGATTAGAGGCACTGTTTCTTAACATCTTTCAGCAAAAACATGTGAAAAAAGATTCCCAAAAGAAAAGCTCTGTCCCTCATGGAGGAATCAGAAAAACTGACAGAGCTAACTAGAGACAACGAGCAGAAATACGCTGTACCTCCCCACACAGAATTCCTGCTGTGCTGTTTTGTTATTTCCATGGCACCGTATAGCAAGCGCTACCAATTTTGTCAAGTTCTGTAGCAGATGAATGACACGCTTAAGATGAGGATTAAGTGAACCAAAACCCCACAAAACAATGCCGCCATTCACCTTTCTGTCCTTCTGTATCACTGTCCACTTCCGAATCTGATGCAATGGGTTTCTTTCGCTTCATTCGCAGAACTTCATCTTCGCTATCACTGCCCCTTGCAGACTCTACTAAGGAGCACAATTATTCTCAGCAAATTAAAAATTTTGTACCACGTATTTTCAGTATCAGTAAGTTGATTGAGATGAAGAGGAATTTAAAAGTGCTGCATAAAAAAACATTACAAAGATGACTACAGTTGAAAGCTATGTGATTAATGCCTTTACACTGAAATCTGAATCTTTTCAGGCCAAGATAAATGAAACAATAAAGAGAGATCAAAGCAAATCGTTACCACCACATTCAGTCCTACCAGATTTACGCTCTTGGTCCTCCTCATCAGAGTGCTGGGCCCTTTCGTCGTCATCAGAGTTCTGCATCTTCTCCTCGTCAGAATGCTGGGCCCTTTCATCATCATCTGAGTTCTGCATCTTCTCCTCATCCGAGACCTGCGGCCTCTCCTCATCATCAGAGTTCTGCATTTTCTCCTCATCTGAGTTCTGGAGTCTCTCCTCATCATCGGACATCTGTGGCCTTTCATCTTCATCAGAGTTCTGCACCTTCTCCTCATCGTCGGAGTTCTGCTGTCTCTCCTCCTCATCAGAGTTCTGCTGTCTCTCCTCATCGTCTGACTGATCACTTTTGTCATCCTTGCCCCACTTCTCATCCTCTGAATGTGCTTTTTCAGACCCATCTCCCTCTGAGTGATGACTGCCTTCGTCTGACCCATGCCCATGATCATCCTCCTCATCGTCATGAGCGGCTTCTGAAATGCTGTGCTGGTCCATGTCTGACTGATCATTATCTTCATGCTCAGAATGTCCTGAAGCTTCAGAACGGTTGTAGGATCTTTCAGAGTGGTTGTCACTCCCTGTGTGATGGGATGCACCTTCATCCTCACTATCATCTCCAAACAACTCCTTATTACTAGGTTTTATTGCCTCCCTGTCATCGTCCTGGTCACTGTCACTTCCAGAAGCATTACTACCAGAGCCAGCATTTTCCTGATCGGAATCAGATTCAGACCCAGAATCGGAATCTGCAAAACAAACATCACCCTTTCAAGAGTTAAAATGTCCCTACACAGATGCACATAAGATGACAGGCATTGCTTTAAAAAAAAAAAAAATCTACACAAAAAAAAAAACCCACACCAAATAAACAAAGTCCAAACCCCAGAGAGAACTGATAAAGAACTGTATGAAAGAACTATAAGAGTTATCTAGAACAATAAAATAAAATGTCTATTAATAAAGGCACAGCCAATGAAAGACACAATGAAAAACGACGGGATGCCACATAAAGTTTCAAACCACAGGCTATTATCTAGGACTCTAAAGTTGTAGAAAGAATAAGCAACTACGTAAAAGTAAAGAAAATAAAATCTGAAACAGAGAGGTCTTAAAACAAGTAACAGATATGCACGGTTTATGAGATGCCACAAATCTCAGCCTGCCATCACGTCCTTAATGCACCTCAGCTGCCTCGTGTTCCCCGACACGTTGGTCACAACGGAGCCACTCGCGAACGCTGCGGCTGGGGAACGCCGCTTCGAGCAGGAAAATAAGGAACATCCGCCTTGAAAAATAACTTGGGGAAACTGAGACAAGCATTTAGAAAACAAGCCAACGACATAAACCGGGAGGTGCTCCATCGTTATCCTCTAGATGCCGACGACAGCCAGAACTCCCCCAGCGGGGGGCGGGCAGGGCTCGCCCCGCGCTCACCGCCTCAGACCCGCACGGCTCCCAGCAAGCGTGCGGCTGGGCGCCACCGAGCTCGCAACTACGCTTTGCTTTTGCTTCCCACCGCGACTTTTCCACGGACGCGGCGACGGAACACAGTCCCTACAGGCTGCTTGCTCACGGAGCGCCGGCTCTGACCGGCCGCTTCGTGTCAGAGCGCGTAACGGGGCGCGCAGGCACCGCGGCAGGGCCGGGCGCTCCGCACCGCGGAGGCGGCCGCAAGCGGCGCACGGCCGCGCGAACGCGCCGTTCTCGGCTTTCCCGCCAGAGAAGCCGGGGCGCAAAGCGGGCCCGGGGCACCGGGCAGCGCCGCCGGGAGCCGCGCGTTACCCCGGCCCGCGGGGCGGCACCGCCCGCCGCTCGCTCCATCCATCCATCCCCCGGGCCGCTCCCTCCCCGCGGCCGGCGCCGGGACGGCGGGGGAAGCACCGCGCCCGCGCACCTTTCTGCTCGGCCTCCGAGTCAGCGTCGCTGCCGAAGAGGTCCTCCATGTCGGCCATGGCGCGAGCACGGCCCCGCCGCCGCCGCCGCCGCGCAACGGCCGCGCGCTCGCTGCCACACCGCCGGCGCCGCGCAGTGACGCAACACGGCGCGCCGCACGGCCCCGCCGGAGAAGGAGCAGGAGGAAGCACCTCCTCTTAAAGGGGCCGCGCCCCGATGAACGTGTGCTCGCGACAGCCGGCCGGGCGGTGCCTGCGGCTGCCCGGAGGAACCGTGTGTTAACGCAGAGCGGCGCCGCACGAAAACAGCGAAGGGTTTGGTCGCAGCCGCGCGTGCGCGGCCTGCCCGCGCCCTGCGGCAGCCTGGAAGGGGCCGTCAGCTGCAAACGCCACGAACAGAGTCAGTGGGCACAGGCCAAGAGCAAAACAAAAAATAAGATTTACGGGTGTGCTCTCCCGCCAGCTGCCGAGCCACAAACAGTGTTACTCCACAGATACTCTCTCTTTAACTCCCTATTCCTGGCACTCGTGGAGTACAGGTCCCCCTGCTCTGCCACCATCGGGTTTAAATACAAGTTCTCCATCGGTTCCATGCGTATAAGCCACACCAGTATCAGACCTGGCTGCTGGTGCTTTGGCGTTGATGCTGAAGGGGTGATGAGCTCAACCCACCCGCGTTTCTGCAGGTGAGACACCACACACTCAACTGAGACCGGTAGAAGACTTACCCACCATGCCTGAGGAAAGGATTGTAATTTGTCTTCACCTCTACACCTTCCCACGGCCAAACGTGGCTGAAATAACGCTGCACAAAGCAGCCTGACATCCCACCCCATTTCTTCCATACGTGCTTGCGCGGATCGAACAGGCATGACAATATGCTGTCACTTTTTGTAGGGGCTCTTACACATACCCTTCTGCAGCAGTAGCCCTATACTTCCAGAAGTGACATTTGCTCATTCACTTTCCTACTGGAGTAGAAAAAGTAATAGCTTCACATAAGCACATGGGTCAACTTTTAAGTAAGTCAGTGTACTATTTAAAAAAAAAAACCAAACACAAACCAAACAAAACCCCAAAACCACAACAAGAATACAGTACTTTAATCATCCAAAACTTTTACTGGTTTACAATCTGACAGCATATAGTGCTGATATGCTAAAATACTCAATTCATGTTTCCTCAATGGAAATTTAAATTGAACACTTGCTTGTTTGTAGCTTACAAACAGTATTACTCAAGCTGTAGAGAGAATGAGGCTATTTTTTTAAAATACAATGATAAATAGATAATTGCTTTGGAATATAGGCTAGGTTTCCATGCTTAGCTTGGAATCAACATATGTGGTCATTTGACTTCTGCATTAAGCCTGACAATTAATCAAGAAGAAAAAGCATTATCTCTTTTGGAAAAAAGACCTTGTGTTTATGGTAGCTGGTTATCAAAGTAATACCACTTTTGCACTAAAAAATAACAAAGTCATACACAAGATCTCACTACACAGGGTAGCGTTACATCAGAGCGCTCACTTGGCTTGTTGAGACCATTTATGATGCCTGGTTACAGACTGAATTCCTTCATTTATTCCAAAAAGGAATAATTCCTACACATTGTAGGCACAAAAGTGATTGTAACTGTTCCATGCACCATGCCAAATGTCTGTCTTGCAACAATTTGGAGGGCCAAATCCTTCTAGCTGAAAAAACCCTAGTTTTCCATGCCCAGCCTGTCGGATACCTGTCCTGAAAGCGCCAACAAGCAGCCAAGCACTTAGATGCTGTCTACAGTTAAACCAATTATTAAGGTTGACTACTATTATCTGGGACAGGACACCTGAGAGTTGCAGCGTAAAAGCCCCTGCCTTTGACTGGAATATAAATCATTGAGCAGCTAAACTTGATTTAATAAAGTAAGGAAGGGATTTGGGCTATCATTTCCATAATCCAGCCCTTCCTTTTTCTCCTTCATCTCTAAGTAGGAGAAAACTGCCTAATCTTGTTAGATAATGATAAATTGAATCATCATAGAATCACAGAATGTGAACAGATTCCATGAACATGCAGCCCTTCAACAAATGAAGGAAGACATAACAGTCTGGTTTTTGACACAAAATGATTATGGTGCCTAGCAAATAAAAAGTAAAATACAGCTTTAGGCAACTCAGCACATGACATGCTTTGGCCATGTTTATAAAGCACTGTCTGTAAAAAAGACACTTAACTTGGGACTTTATGCATACTATATAAAACTTAAATTTAAAAATCTAAAAAGTTCTTGAAAATTTAGAAAAGCTAAAACCAAAAGAAGCCCTTTTTGTTACTAGTCAGATCAGTTCTAGTTGTTTCGAAGTTATAGTATGTATAGTCTTTGGTTTTAACAGAATTAATTCCAACTTGCTTTTCAGAGCACACATTTATTTGTAAATTATAATAAAAGGCCTTTTTTGAAATAGGAAAAAAAAAATGTTCTTCCACAAGTATAAACCAGTTATATACATCCTCGTTGAAGGCACTATAGTTTAAAATTCTCTGTACAGTTGCAGTAAAATTCAAAGTCACCTCCAGAATAAAGTCTGTCTTTAAAAATCCAAAACAAGATTTGCAGCAAATTACAACATGGGCACAGTGTCAGAGAGTTGCTCTGTTAAATTTTTATAGTATATACAATCTGATGCAAAAATCTCAGTCCAATATGTTTTCTATACATGAAATTCTCACGATATTATGATCCTTTGATGAAAACAGTTGTCAGTTGAATTCTCTGTTGCTATAAATATAGCCAAGCAGTCCTTTAGAACATTTTTGTGAGTTTATGATCTCATGACAACGTTGAGCAAACTAGTACAGTAGAGTCCAAAGAGACATAGATCAAAAAGCCTCTAGATTTTCATATTATTTCAAAGAAATCTACTGTGATTATGTACAGAAGTTGAAGTGATTCTTGTTGTCTTATTAGATATAGAACTTTAAGTACTTTAATAATTACTACGCCATACAGATTTGACACTGCATATTGGTTAATTTCTGCTTCTCTTCTGTAATGTTTCAACATGAATACACAAGTAGAACAGAAAAAAATCCTTTCTTACAAGTGTTAACTTCATTAAAAAATTATAGATTTATATGAAGTATTAAGACCTTAATGCAACAGCTTGAAAAAAAGGATTTTTTCCCATTTGCCAGCAACTTAGGACAGTGGTTTTACAGTTAAGGCTGCTTCTCCTGTACAGAATTATGCAGAATTTATCAAATGCATGTCCACTACTTCTAGAGAAATTGATACTTATGAATGTAGATAAGGATTTTTAAACAAAGAATATAAACTAAATAATTCTGATGAACAAATGAAGTCAGTCTAAAAACATATCCAGTTTAGATACAGAGTGAGATACAGTTATGGGACATTTTGAAAAAGACTTTAAAGATTTAGGTGTAATAGAAAAACTGTCATTTTGCAAGGCTTCCACTTTTTTATTAGTCCCTCATATCTCTTGGGAGAAGTCTTTAACCAATTCATTTTTGGTTTAAAGGGATGTCTTTAAACTTAATCACAGTATCAAGAATGAATCAAAACCAAAAAAAGAATTACAAATAAGATAGCTGTGAAAGATTTCTCTTCAGTGCATATGAACAAGGGTGAACAGCTTTACACAATAAGTCCAACTGCTGTGTGAAGAATCCCTTATCACTAATGAATTGTTTTCAAGAATATACACACCCCTCCATGTAAATAAGCACCCCTAGATTTTCTGACATTTCAGTTGGGTCATCATCTGCCCAATGACCTTGAATGTCCCATTCTTTGACTACAGACAATTATACCATTGATTGGCAATTACATTTTTAGTAGAAAGCACAGACGGAGTCTTGAAATACAAAAAAAGTTCTTAAAAAAATAATCAAAAACTATGGTACAGAGACTGGTGCAGTTACTGTGTGTCTCAATCTGAAAAACGTGATGCATACCAGCAGATTATTACTATAGCTTTGCTTTAAAAGGAATGGGGTTTCCAGTCTTTTCCCTTCTAACCCAGGTAAATGTAGTCCAAGATGGCCAAAGCCCACGGTGATGAGCATGCCTTGACGACCCTTGAAATCTCCACCCAGTTTGACAACAAGATGTACTAGTTGTCTCCTTCAACTCTCCTCTTGCGAACTGTAACAAAAGAGAAAAAAAAAGTTTTACTATTTTATCATTGTAACTATTTTTTGTATGTCTAGTACATCAAGCAGTTAAGGGAACCATACTAGTGGTTCCTTACTTTGCCGCATAAAGTTTCTCATAGTACAGGTTAAGGTCATTAACACAGCATTATCCATGATTTTAAGCTTATGCTTTAGCAGTTCTTATTGTGTTACTCATGAACAGCATCAAGCATTTGTGAATAAAATCACTGAAGCTTACATGCTGTTTAGACTTAAGAATATGCAAGATTGACTGAATGACTGGAGTTTTGCTCAATATTTGCAGTATTTTTAAATAGATATTTTCTTTTTCCCCTATCAAACTGTGTTTTCCTTTTCTATTCAGACACAACAAATGAGGCTAAAGGTCTTAGAGATTATATAGGGCATCTCCACTTTGTTTAAAAAAGTGGAGCAAGCACATGTATACAAGAAGATTCTGTTCTCAAATCGACTAATTGGAAGTTACGTAATTTTACAGATATTTGTGTACATAATTTGAGTTGATCTTCTATACCTTCAGATCAAAATAACAGAGGGAAAGCTGTTTTGTTTTCTCTCCCTCTTCCTGTCTCAAGAAACGTTTCAGAAACAGTCTAAAGAAATAATCAGAATAGATTCACACTAGAATTTTATTCTTTACAAAGCCAATGTATTGTTCACTTTGAGAGAAACCCATAGACTTATCTCCATCTGAATCCAAGTTGTTTTCATCAGTGACAGAAGTTATGCACACCTGCTTTCATCACATCACAAGAACAGACGGAAGAGTTTCCAACCTTAGACTTCTCCAATCATGCAGTAAAAGCAACATGTACACAGTTTCAGACAAAGAAAAGGGAAGTAGTACAACACAATGTAAATGAGGGAGAAAGATGATGTAGACTATTTTTTTAGAAGAAACATACAAAGACAGAAACGAGAGACTTTCAACATCTCAGTTTTCAGCGCTCAACACCCAACTGGGTGTTCAGAGTGACCTGTCTCTGTAGCTTCAGGGCTGGAGAGATGAAAAGGTATTTGCAGAAACTTTTACTCGCATACTCCAGACTAGGAAAGCAAAGAAAAAAAAGGCAAGATATCAATAGAAACACAGATTACCAACAGTCAAACACTAAAATGAGAACTAGTGAAAAGAAAAACCTTAAAAGAAAGTAGAGAGACACTTGAAGCATTATGACAAAAAAATAACTCATTTACAATCTATTCTGAGAAACAGTTATGCAGTGTCTGAGTGCCTTTCTTCTCTTTCTATGCTCTATTCTGTTACTCTTCCTCCGTCTCTTTCAGAGCTGTTCTCCTCCACTTTAAACTTTACTCAGAGGGGAAGCAGATCTTTAAACCAAATTCCAATTCCCTATGTCATTCTCTCTAATGTATTCCTGAACTACTACTAATAAACTGCCTGGCATGTTTTCACACTATGACATATGTAATCCTTACCACAAAGCATCTAAAGCCAAAAAAATGAATTAAATAGAGTTTTAAAACGTAGTTATATTTAAGTAGATGGACCGTATTATCTTTGTAATTGAGAGCTTCAAGTACTTGACATTATTATACAAATGATTTCTATTCACGTGCTATATTATTAGTCAATTTTCTGCTGGTTAGGATTCTAACAGATGAGCTCTAAAAAAACCTTACTAATAAGATGCAATAAGATTACTAAATAAAGAAGCCACTGCTACCAGCTACTTTTAAGAGACGCAGGAAAGATACCTGCGCATGAACACAACCGTAAGGGAAGAGATGTCCCAGTCCCAGCCTCTGCACATGACAGCACGTTCAGTTTCCTTACCCAAGCAATCCAAATGAGATCGGGTGCACTGGCACTGAAGAGGGCATCCTGCACTATTAATTCCAAGTACTGCTTTTAAATAAACAATGAAGCTTATCTGAATAAAACCGAACAATCAAAACTTTTATTTTCCCTCCCTTTGCCACAACTCGTGGAATTTGAATGTTCTTGTTCCAGACCATCCTAAAAAAATCCTCAACTCATACACCTGAACACCATGCAGCAAAATAAAAGGAGAACATCAAGCAGCAACAGAAGAGTAGGAGTAAAGCACAGAAGAAATCTGAAACTCATCTACTCATATTTTGCTATCTTTGTTATGTCGACAGAAAAGCAGAAGAACCAGACACCTTTAAAACCTGTGCCACACATACATTCAATTAATAGTCACTCTCTACTGACAGGTCTTACCTAAATCATTATTTTTTGTGATAGCTGCAGCTGCTCTGGCTCGAGGTCCTTGTTGTGTGAAATGGTATCCAAATTTGAGGATCTGAGTGTTTTCTTCAAGCATCTTGGCAATTTCTACTTCTGCAACTGTGCCCAGCTGCTGCCTCTGTTAAAATAAGAGGTACACAAAGACAACAGAGCTTGTGTGTATTCACTCTAAAAGAGATCAGAATACTTTCATCGTATTGCTCAGTAAACACTTTGTTTTGATTAATCTAAAAGGCAGAAGGTCATAAAATACGTTTGTGCACTTTAAAGCACAAGCAAGCACAGAAGTGACCAGGACTCAACTTCAACCGGATGCTTCTGAGAATCTTAAGGACAATTATTCATGAGGTTAAGGTATTTAAAAGTAAAATATTGTGGAAGTTTATGACAAGCTGCCTTCTAAAAATATTCAGTCAACTAGGATAAATTGATTTTAATTATGATATTACCACCATCTCATTTACCTGATTGTCAATTTTGATTTCTGTCAACGTTTCATTGTCTTTCAGTGCATCGACCAGCGCCAAAATTCCAACTCCAGTGATGAAGTTTGATTCTATGTTTAAACTTTTTAATTTTGTGTTTACTCTCAGCATATCTGCAAGAGCCTTTGAATGCAAGAAAGCATGATTAAACTTCTGAATTTTGCTACAGTACATCACAGGACACAGTGCTAACCATTTCCACTAACTAGTTCAATAGGAGCAACAAGTTCACCGACGCATGGTGCAACTTCGCAAGTTTTCACTTATTAATCGAGACTGAAGTGAGTCTTCAGCATTATCTACATTCCCTTTTTTCATAGTACTCAGTCAAGAAAAGGCCTGTTTTTCTCTTGTTACAAACTAAAAAGCTACACAGAATATAAATTGTCTGAAATTAGCATATTGGAGCCATTCCCTTTTGTAAGCCTTCGCGGCATGCAATGAGTAATGCAAGCTGCTAAGTAAAGGCCAAAGAAAGGGCGTTAGTCAACTGAAAGGAGAATTAGATGTGGTTAATTTGTAAACAGGAGATCTGACTTTCAAAATGCTTGTGTCCACACATTTGGTAGGAAGAGAAAAAATTAAAAGCTCTAAGCACGTAGCTAAAAGCACTTTTATGGAAATGGCACATACCTGATCTTATATCTGAGATAATAAGAAAACAAGAATAGGTAACAGCTGAGGTTTACTGTCATAAAAATCATAACCTTTAAATTTTTTTGTATCATGTCACAATGCAAAAAAACCCAACAAAACCACACTTGAGAAAACAAGCCTTTATAGATTTTTATTACAAATGTTTCAGTTCTACTGAAAAGGAACTTTTTAATTGACCCAAAACAAAACTTTCAAATGTTCGTTTGTCCATTTAATGGAGTCTTTCAAACTAGTTTTCCTTCTAATTCAAAATTAAAACAAATACGAAGGATTGTCCTGACAAAACAGTGCTGTTTTCTTATCTCTTTACTTGCAAATAAATAAGGTACGGCTTTTGATTCAACGTAGGAAAAACAGGACCAGATGATAAATACTTCCGTTTCGATTGTGTCAAACTAGATGCCTTGACTAATATTATGCTTTATATGCCAATGCTTTTAGCCAATCTTTGGTAGCAGGGAGATCAGAGAAACAGGTATTTCACAACTTGCAACTAAAAGTCCAGTTAGCTGAAAAAGATCATGAGCTTTTTCAGTCCTCAAATGTGATTCTTTTAAAGCTAATTCTGAATATACTATTGGCTGGTGGAATGAGCATTAGGAACTAAAAAATTAGGAAAGACAGAAAAACAGGAAGGAGGTTAGTAAAATGAAAAATCAGGGGAAAAGGATTGGAAAAAAGAATTCTCAATCATCTCATGCATCTGATGCATTGCTGTGTATTAGTCAACCTGTAATCATTTACCAACTTTGATACAACAATGCTTTGTTACAGAAAACGTTCTTTACAGTGTAATGAAATTTAATCATTTTCATGCCTAAATATTTAAACAGGATTCAATTCAGTCTCTTGCCATTGTCTTTCCATCCTAACTTCCCTTGCACCCCAGTTAAGCACGTTAGCGAGAATACTTACGACAGCAACAGGATCATTGCTTCGGGTGGCTGCAAGGCTAAAATTCTTCACATGTGTGTTGGTTTCTAAGGCTTTTGCAAATTCTTTCAGCGTTGGAATTGGTATGTTCTTGAATTAAAAATAGCATTTCACTCTCTAGAGATACACAAATTTATCCCCTCCGCCCCAACTTGTTCCATTATCTTTGCAGCAAAACGTACTATAATATTAACTATCACTGGTCTCCAGCAGTCTCACGCAAAGGTCTACATGTGTAGCAAGGCTATATGTGAGATTTAGAGTCACCAATTCTATAAAATCATGTCCTCTTAACTACATTGATGCCATTGCCACAAGAGAAGCCTTAAAAAAACCTCAAACATTTAGCTGACTTGGAACTATTACTGAGCAAAATTTACATGACCTGAACGTTCTGTTAACGATCAACATCAAATTAACCTCTCACAATACAAAAAGATATAGAGCTTTAGACTGGTGAAACCATTAGCATGTAATTCTGTGTTGTATTAAGAATAATTCCAGAATTTGCCAGTTTATAGTTCAATAATTTTTACTGTGTAGTAGTAACCAAGCTTAAAAGGAATAATTTTAGATAATTAATTAGGGTAGCAAATTTCTCAGTTTCTTATATCAGAAATTTTGTTCTGTTGCCTTTTTAGGCATTTAATTGGCTAGCATTTCTTTATGGTACAACATTCTTAAACCATGTATTTTATTTTCTTCCTTTAGCAAGGGCAACAAACAGCCTGAGTTGCTAGCAAGGCTGCAGCTAGCAGCCTGTCACTGCTGTCTGCGCTGCGAGTCAGGGCCACTATAGTTCTGTTCCCTTTCACACAAATATACAGAAGTTTCAGTCATGTTTAAAAACACAACTGTTACATTGCGAGCAGAAGCTGCCCTAATTGTCGACAGCTTTTTTGTACGAGAATCAGAAGGGTGTCAGGTACAAACATCATTTGTTTGCAATAGCAGCAACAGAGAGCACATTGCTTCATCAAGGACAAAGGATCCAAAGAAGTAAACTCCATGATGGTGAACTGCTGGAACTGTTGCCAACTTGGCAACAAAAGAAATCTGGGCTGGCAGTAAGAAAAATCTAAGACTTTTTAAATACACATTTGGCAAAAGAAACCAAGATGGCTTATTGGTTTAGCTCCAGGTTTCTGAGATTACACCCACTGCAACATTTAGCAGAAAGGCTGCTGTCCTTAAAATAAACCTATTATGCTCTCTTACAGAGTTTTGCAGCTTAAAGCGTCTTCTACTGAGTAAAAGCAGCATATTTACGGCAGACTTCAGGTAATCACCTTAATGTTATTTAGATTGACTTCAGCAAGACGAGAATCATTGTCTTTAATTCTTTGCAGGGTCTCCTCCACATTTGTGGGATTTGGTGGTTCATCGAAAACAGGCAACATTTTTTCACCTTTTACTATATCTGAAAAGTAAAATCAAACAGGTCACTTACATTTCCTGTGAATAAATGATACACATAGTAAATATTTAGTGTATTTAAAGATCATTTCGTGAGTCTTTACATCTCTCCCCCACGCAAAAAGCATACCATCCTCTTCTGACCATATTTTCATAAAGTTCAATTTTTTTTCCAAAGGTCCTCACAGCCTTTCTGCTTTTCTTGCACACCAGCTTTCTTCAGAAAAAAATTCAGCACATAGGAGCTGAATTACAAACACAAACATGAAACCTAAAAACCACCACACACAAATGCATCTTTATGCCTACTTTTATCCCCCAAAAGTGAATTAACTGCAGAATAAATTTTAGTGTAATATATTTTAATTCCACTCTTGCCAGAACTCAATTAGCAATGTTATAGACATGCGTATTTCCAACTCAGAACCAAATAGTTTCTAAGGAATGCTAGTGCAACAGAAAACAGTTAACGCTACAGTAACTGTGTGCAGTACGAAGAACTCATTTATCTAGCACTTGCATACACACTTACTTGAGAAGCTGTCTTTGTCAACCCCGTTACTGCTTCCTACTACATCGCAGAACTGATTATTTGTTATGAGGTTGGACATTCCCAGTATAGCTGTAAAAGGAAGAAAAAGCAAAAGAACAATTTTACTGTTCCTCATTCAGCTCAGAGGCAGAGTTCCTTTAAATAATAACAACTGATGTTTGTAAAACACCCAGTGTTCAGTACGATAAGGCATTCAATCTCTTAATAATTTAAAGAAAAGTAGAAAAAAAATAATTAAGACTCTTTAGTTGGCTTTCA
Source organism: Tauraco erythrolophus (assembly GCF_009769465.1). NCBI lineage: Eukaryota > Metazoa > Chordata > Aves > Musophagiformes > Musophagidae > Tauraco > Tauraco erythrolophus. The sequence continues at coordinate 13,595,088 of NC_141478.1, read as the reverse complement.
CATCTTGGAAAGGTTTGACCTCGCCGGGTTCAAGCATCAAAGTTAAAAGTGCAGTTCAGTCACAAAATTCTTGAGTGAAGCTTTAGTAATACAGGCACATAGCAACACATTCTTAATACACACGAAAAAGCAGGAGCATACACAACAAAAACCAGCCAGTCTGAGGAACAAACTTAAAAGTTTTGGGTTTGAAAATCAGATATCTTTTGCAGGCCAAAATAATCTACCTTCCTATAAACTATCACAAATCAACAAAGTTGATACACTACAAGCAAAATGGCATATAACATGATTTAATTCCTATCACAACAACAACTTCCTATAGTCACATTCCAGGTAACAAATACACATCTTTCTTTTCTAAATACGCACCAGCCCATTCAGACTTCAAAAAAACTAACCTGCGAGGTCACCTAATTCTGTGTCTGTGGCACTGGTCAAGGCTTCCTCCAGTTCTGGATCAAGACAGAATTTTTCTTCTGTGTAAGACTGTACAGGCTTTTGCTTGGGGATAAATATTTTTCCTGGAGTGAAGAAAACAAGAAGTCTGATGTTATTTTTTATTGTATAGCTACTTATCTTTAAACTTTTCTGTACTTAAAGAATACATATCACATTTAGTAAATCCTGAGAAGCGCACCAAGGACAACATAAAGGAATGAGGTTTCCTCTGTTTGTTCTTGAAAGTCAGAGATGAGGAAAGAGTATAAGCAGTAATATAGCATTATTTATTCCAAATTTTCAGGAGTCTGTATCATGACTCTAATCTTATTTGTTTCTCCTAAGGATTGGAAAGTAAAATATAACCCTCCATTATACATTTTAAACAGCTTTGAAGAAGTGTCTGTAAGGAAAATTTAGTATTGCTGGAGAACAATGACCAGTGTCCTCTCAAACGAGAGAGGGGCCTGGGCAGAACTATAATCTGTGTCAGAGAAACAGAATATCAGAATTGTATGAAATCACAGACCTGAGTATTCACTGCAATTTTACAGCCTACGTGATATTTCTGATTTCAGATGTTAACTCAATTTTGAAATAAAAAAGATGCCGGAGCTGCTTGAAGAGACCATGGTTTGTGAACAGCACAAAACAAGATTTCAGTTTTCTCTGCCAATTACACTGTTTTCTAAAATAATACCTAAAAAGGTCACAGAAGATTCAATGGGAAAAGGAGTAGCAGTAATATCACATTCTGCACCACCTTTTTAGTCTTTACAGACAGGTAACGGAGAAAGTTCTTTTAGGAGACATGCATTATAAACAGAGGTCTGTGTCGTTAGCAATTCCTGCATATGTCTTCAGTTGAAAAGTTAGGGTAAGAAATCAGAATATGAGAAAGCTATTCCAACAGTTATTCTGAATATAGTTCAGATTTGAATGATTTAGAAATGGCCTTTCAGAACAAAGAAGCCTACCACTGGGTAAGAACCCAGGAGAGTTAAGGGATGCTTAGGTTCAGGACAAATAAACGTGGTAACTAAAAGCTCTAGTACTGTATAAGAGAACAAAACCGGTGCATTCGATAGGAGTAATTCAAAACTAGAAAACTGTGAATCTAATCTTAACAGTTACTCAAAGCTTTTCAAGCTTTCCAAGTTGCCTGAGCTATCAGCAGACAGAGTGGTGGGAAAGGGGTTCCAACTTCCTTTAGTTATTTCCCAGGGTAGGAAGCAGTGTCGATAATCTTCCTATGAAGACACAGTGCTAATTCAGGAACCCACCCTCTTCCATATTCATAGCTAAAAAACATTTCTACACATGAATCATACTAACTTATCCCAGTTACACAATGACAACTCACCGGAATGCACCAGAATCGGAGCAGCTGAGCAGAAGCCAGAAGCCTAAGATTTTTTTCCTCGTACTGTAAATAAGTGTATCTTGTTACATGTTTGGACTAAGACTAAGTTTAGCATTTTTGAGTACCTCCTAGTGACAAGAAGCTTTACAGCGATGTTTCAGTTTTATTTCTGGGAAATTCTAGCAAAGTAGGATTTTGGTTTCGCCACTTGTGGGAAGCAATGCCTGAAGCCAGCTCCTGCATCCCAAACACAGGCAGAACAAAATCCATCCACCTTTTCTCTCTCGCCAAATTCCCGTGCTAGATTACGATAGTTTGTGGTTCATTTTCTTTTTAAAGGAACTTAATGCATTACCACTAGCACAGATTACCAAGAAGCGTATCAGGTTTTTCTCTGATGACACAGTCTGATGACCAAGATCTGTTGCTAGCAACACAGTATTTTTGTTCCAGGGTTGCTATCTCTTTGGAAAGCTGTATAAATGGTCATTAGCCATATTTAGAAGCAGAAAATTAATCTTCTTACATAACTGTACTGACTGCAAGCAGTAGCTGAAAGCAGCTGACATGCATTGCCACCCATACCTCAGGTCTGATGGACAGATAAACTAATAATAAAACTATTTGTCTGATGGACAAATAAACTATGGTTATTTGGGATTAAAAGAAAAACTTCATAAATTGAAGGCATAGGTAGTAAATGTTTAAGATTCTTTTGATATAATTGATACAGTACATTTCTACCCTCATTTTATTTTACCAGCATCACCTACTGGGGAGAGAATAATTTTCAACTTACATTGTAATTTTCAGAAGAGAGATGAGAATGTTTGACAAGGTTTTCATTAACCCATGAAACACTCTGAACAGCATATGCATGATTCAAAGCCTCTCATTAGCTATGTTTGTGTTGTTTTCTCTCAGTAATACAGACTAGTAAGTGAGGATTTCGGAGTACAAGGAAGGAGAAGAGAAGGAAAGTGCAATTTGGGCACCTGAGCCTTCATTCATGTCAGCCTATTTACAGCATCGGTGCAGCAGGCAGTGAGCAGGAGAAGAAAACTGATCTCAAAAGCAACTTTGTAAAAACGTATTTCAACCTAGATCAGCCTCCTGTCTGGTTCATCACACAGTACTAAGGGAAAAAAGAACTACTTCTCCTAATGTTAATTTTAGTAATTCTTAAATTCATAGGTTAGAAACTTCTGATTCTGAACATTTCTTTCTAAGAGTAAGACTAAGTTCATCCATACGTGCCTGACTCTCAAGATAACCTAAAGAGAAGTATATTCAGTTTTTATTAAAGCAAAAATGTTAAAAGCTGCTCCCCTCCAGAAATGTTCATTGCAGCCAACTCCAGTCATATGAACTGGGTCAGGAGCATTTTTTGTTATAAAACAGGTCACACCCTTGTGTATATAATCTCTCATTCACTGTCTTCATCTCATCCTAGCCCAGAGTTCAGAGTTTTCAATGCACATACACAAGCAGGTCCTTCCCCACTCCCTACTTCTAGTAACAAACTTACTTCAGAAAGGGTAAGACCTCTGTGTCCCTGGGGACAATGATGTAACTCAAGGCCTGCTGCCAAGATAGTTCGGCCATTCCCTTCCCCCTTACTAATGTAAGCTTTAAAACAGGAAAAAAAAAAGTACACATCTGTGCAGTCCATGAGATGAATAGCTTTCTCAACCCTCAAGTGGAACGTTTCCAAATAACAGAGATTTGATCATATGAAGGAACATGACATCCTCCTTTTCAGCCAACAAGGATACTGCAAAGATTAAGCAATACAACATGAAGAGGGAAATTTCAGAGACATTGACATAATTTCTGTATTAATTATATATTCAGGTCTTCTATGCCTTTAGCTAACATGTTAAATGAGGCACATGCTAGGATTAATTCACAGGCTTTCTTTGCCACAGAATGAACTTTCAGTTCCAAGTTCCTCACAATCGCATTGCTCAAAAGGCAGAAGCATTGGATGATGCCTGCTGAAGTGCCCCAGACATTCCATACACAGACCTACAGGATCTAAGGTGGGACTGAAAGTCTTGCAGAAGTCAGGTCTGTTCATGCACTGCATATTGCTGGTACTATTCTCACACTTCTCGCAGTCCTACCCCGATGCTAGCCGGCAGCAAGTGGCCATGACTTGCAGATCAGAAGAAAGTCTAAAATCCACTTTGGAGTACTCTGTTTGCAGAAACAGAATCAGGTGTCACCTGAGGACAACCGAATACAAGCTTGCCTCATCAATGACTTCATGAAGAAGAGCGAGCAACATCTGATATATTCCATACATCTTATGTTCCTTAAAGCTTCATCAGTTCAGAAGTTTATATAATCCACAATTCATCAATCACCAATTCTTACCATGTGACAGACTTGGGTTCACAAATTCACTTTAATACTAATTTTTAAAAATTCCACTTACAAGTGACTTTCTCAGTGTCTTACTGTAGAGACAGTACTGTTATTCGTTATCTGAGTACAGAGCACAGAGCAGTGAGTCAGAAAACTGTTTTACGTTAAGGCTAGAATATCACGTTATTTTGTTCCAGTGGTCTTGTATGGACAATGTCAATTCGACAAGTTGTTTCTCCAAAGCTCCTACAGGATATCAGCTTGATTTTATAACATGTAACACAATTCCTCTACAGACCAGTGATTGAAAGGGAAACAGCACACAGCATCCCAAATCCTGCTGCACCAGAAGCAAATGGTGATCTGCAGCAACAACTGAGCAGGACAGCACCAAAAGAGCTCTAGCCAGGTGACTACAGTTTCAGCCTAACAATATTTTCTGGGTGATAGAGCAGGGAAAAAAACCAACCAAAACCCACATTAAACCAGAAGTTACATGAATTGCAAATCTACACAGAACAAACATACCCCAGCAGGAATGCAGAGGAGAGTTGGAAGAGAAAGTCACGATTAGGAGACTGCAAAGGCTAGAAATGCAAAGCTTAGTTTACATAATATTTTGCTAATGCCTTGCACTATACAGCACAAAGAACATTACTGATGTTAGACACGTTTTTATCTCAGGGGCAATAATTATCCTCTTTTGCTGTTCCAAGAGAAGTGAGGAGCATTGGTCAGACTTAGATGTGTGGAACATACTCAAGGGCAACAGACTCCAGCGCGGAAGCCTTGCTTCACTGTTTCGATGAGAGATCCTTCTCTTCACCAATATGCCTTGTAAAATCCTTACGACATACTTACATACACAGATTGAGACAAAGCTGGTTTTGTTGAAATTATTACTACATTGCTGTCACGAATCTCTTGAACAATGGTTTACTGTATGGTTCAACACTTAATTGGAACAGAATGTGACTTTAAGTCATTAAATTGTGTTTAAAAACAAAGTATGTTTTCAAGGATGCTTTTAGAAACAGAATCAAGCATTGGAAGAATGCAATAATACACGATTTAGGGATTGTTAAGCTTCACATTTCTTTAGTGCTGTTCATCTCACTACACCAGGACACTTTACATGATTTCAGGTCTTCCACATTTTATAGCACACAGTTAAAAAAGGTTCCAAAGATTGGGCAAAATCCTGTCATCTATCAGTGAAGGAGATGCAACATTGCTTTAATAACATGTTACCCTAAAATGAGGTACTTAGGACAACTTGAACAGAGGATTTTCCTTTACACTGTAGCAGGGAAACAAGGTTACCAGAATTGGTATCAAGTCAGGACGTTTAAAATTACCCCAGGGTAGGCTTCTTTGATAAACTGCAGGTCAAATTGCAATGCAGGACATCAATTCTACTAAAACAGGAAAAGAGAAAGAGAAGGATAGACTTTCTCCTTCTTACTCCATGAAATGAATAATTAGACCAAGTTAGAGCAATGAGTCCAGCTTGACAAACAGAAATATTTTAGCAAAGCCTGACTCACAAAAATGGCACTAAGAAAATAGCTGCAGCTCCAATCCATCTCTCTCCCCACAAAACCTCTAGATCTGAAGGTTAGGATTGTCAGTTTTCTTCTGAATTAACAGAATAATCAAGCAAGATTTTCACCTGCCCTTATTCCATAATTTGTTAGCATTTCTCCATAATACCTTTATCTAGCCAAAGAGAAACATTATAAACCAGCTTAGTTGTTTGTTTTGGTTTGTTGGGTTTTTTTTAATAGTAAAGAAAAACATATTAGGATAAGAGCTCTCTCTAGATAAAAAACATCCTACACGAGTTTTAAGTTTTGCTCCACTCTCTTTCCAAGTTTTAGACCTAGATAAAAAACATGATTTCTTGATTTAAAAGAATAAGTTACATAGGTTTGCCATTTCATGTGCAAAACGGCCACAAACATGGCAGCAAGTCAAAGCTGAATCATAACATTTTCATGAGGGAAAAAGAAAAGGTTATCCCTCACCTACTACAAAATGAACTTAGCCTTCTTGCCTCCTCCCATTCATTTAATGGAGCATAAATTTCCATACTGAACATTTGTGTCAACATTTTTAGTTTTGAGCAAAGTAAGCTACATTTTGGTTTTCATATTATTTTCTCTTCTTCTATGGTACTAAAATAAATGGTAAAAAAATATTAAATAGGAACTTTTTTCTTTTAAGAGATACAGGAAATTTTACTAACTAAATTGGTATGACATATTGCAACATCCAGACAGACTGCTATTTAGTAATACTTCATTACAGAAAGGAAATGACATTTGACCTTTCTTAACCAAGATCTGCGTTACAGCTGGACCCTTCTGTTTTTCTACACGATTCTCACAGATTTTATCTACTCAAATAGTCTTCCCATGTGCACGTATACATAAGCTGACTTTAAAGAACCACCTATCTGAATGAAGCACTAGTACTGCTGCTATAGGTGCCTTTGAGTGCCTGCTACATTCAATACATTGCGTTATCCTTAACTCTGTTACTCCTACAGATTCAGTCAGCGAACTCCTGTTCTGTCAGCAAAGGAGTGTCACAGCTACATCTCTCCACGAAAGTGGTGTTAAACTACACAAATAAGGCAAAACACGGTGCATTAAGGAAGCAGTACATCATATACAGCACAGCACATTATAAAGTCAAGATCTCTCTATTGCTTCCAGGAAAAGAAAAAGAGAGACCAACATTGTCCAGTAACAGCTATCCGGTACAGGCAGAGAAAATGCAAACACCCCCAACAAAATTTTCACTGAATATACACCACAATCATAATCATATATACAAACTCAGTAGATGAATGAAGACTCGTCTGAAATAAGCAATGATTCCCACCAGAGAATTAAATTGAATTGAAAGGTTTCAAACCCTAAAGAAGAAAGGAGCCTGTTCGTCTTGGGTAGTTGGAATACAATTTATAAAACAAGTTACTGAGCTCTTACTGCAGCAGATCTGCCCTGCTGCTGGCGAATGTTCGGACAAGCTAGAATTCACAAGCAGTACTTAAACACTGTGGCGACAGCTAAAAGCTTTCTCCTATGCATTTGTGCCCAGCACAGGACTGGGAGCTTCTGTCCCTGCCAACAGTGCTTAGTAAGGCACAACAAATTTGAGAACACTTGTTTTGTAGGGAAAAAATTCTATTCTATTCTTACAATAATTAAGATGCATATTCTTTTTTGATTCTCTCCTGAAAAGGAAAATGCTTCCCATCAAGTCAACAAGATGACTAGATCAAAAAAAAAAAAAAAAAAAAGATATAAAATCCCAGGCTTTAATAATGTGTCCACTCATTGGGTCAACGTTTCCATGATTTTTAGACCACAAATCACTGCCAGATTTCAAAGCTTCTTGTGACCTTAACTATATAATTATTTAATAAAAACAATGCAATCTTATTAAACCTCCCAGTAAGGATACTAGAAAGACAACATGATTGCATACATCACTTGCCTGGCATTGTCAGCCTACAACATCTTTGAACATTACTGAATATCTACCACAACATCATTCTACTGCTATTTTTCAAACTCAACATAGTATTACCAATGTTACTGTCTGTACTCAGCACCACAGAGCACAAGCCACAGGCACAACGACAACACTTGTTATTATTGACATAAATCAGAGGTAGCTCTTACTTTGAGGATACCATCTCCATCAGAACTTTACAGTCTTTGATAAAATCTTTGAGTCTTATTTCCTTCCTGTGCTACAGGCAAACCACACACCAGCCCTACAAAATGTTTGAACAGGAAGCATCCTGCCTCTGCACAGTAGCATTAATTTGGAAACACCACAAGTTAAAAAGCATTAGAGCCGCCAGTGCTTCAATAAACTTTGGCTCACAGTAGTTCTGGCTAGTCCACTTCAGAGATTTCATAACCACCTACACCGGAAAGGGTGGTGTTACCTTTCTTTTCTCTTGTAAAAGGCACGTAGTCTTCCCTGTCTTTGTGCTCAAGAGCCTGCTTCTCCAAGTACGCAAGGAGCCGTTCCCTGTCGAAGGGACCCGAAGCCTTTTTAGCAGTCTGGTCTTTCTGTCGGAAGCCTGCAGGCAGAAGTGCATTCTGCAAAACAAAATGGAGCAAACAAGTACAGCTTAGAAAGTCTGACTGAACACCTGTTTAGTTTCATTTCCCTCTTCCTTCTCCCTGTCCTGTAGGTTCAAACATGATACACCATCCTTTTTTTAGGCAATCTTTGATCCCTTCCCAACTTCGTTTTTTGGGGGGCAGGAGAGCAAACAGGGTAATCTATTATTTAGATACCAAGAATATAATTAAAAATAGAGCACACTGCGCTCTCAATAGGACTGAGGCAATTCTTTAAGTATAATAGCTCCCAGCACTAGCCTTGCTAGCTATTTTGCATTTCTTTTCTAGAATTAACACTGTTTAAATGAGTAGCAGTAAATAAAACTCAGCTATTTACAGTTTAGACATTCAGCAAGAGACTGCTCCCTCCAACACTTACATCCAGGTGTTTCTAAGTCTTTAAGACAACTGTCTATACTATTGTCTGGCACTTAACAGAGTTTCTACTTTCGACCTGAATCAAGGTGGCGTCTTTTTTTTGCTACGGTCAGTATATTTCAGCTAAGGAAAAAAAAAAACAACAAACACCAAGCGAAAAAATGGAGGATGTTAGTATGGAAAGAACAGAATGTACAGGAATTTGGACTGTCATAAAAGACAACCAATCTCTTTGCCAGTTCTCCTCTGTTAAAATGTCTATAAAGCCAAAGCCAATTGGAATATCTGTTAATATCTTGCAGTGCAACAAAATAGGTGATCATAATATTCTTAAGTGATCCCTGAACATAAAGATTAAACTTAATCCTGGTACTACTAAAGCAAAAACAGAGAATCAGGAGGTGAAAACACAAGTCTCGACTCTGACATTAGCGTCAGTATCAGCAGAGGACATAACTCAGCTCTTTCTAACAAAAAGCTAAAATATTCCTTATTCAATATCCAATGCTGACATAATCATTCAGGAGCTGAGTAGTTATTTGTCTTCTCTTTGCAAAGTCAGCACGAGGACAGGAATGGGCTACCAGATACAGGACCAGGAATCTTTAGAAGAGGTAGAAGAAGCTACTCCAATGGTAGAAGTAACAAAATAAAAATCAATGCAAAAGGACTGTTTACCAGACAACATTGGAAACAGGAAAGTTAAACAGGCCTTTCTAAATAAACTTTCTTTTCAAGAACATGACTAAGAGCAGTTTTTATTTGTAAATAAATCCCAGAAAGCTCCTCCTGATAATCTTTTCTTCCGTTTTCCTCCACTGCAGTTGCATTTATGTTGCAAACAGGAAATAAACAGTTGAAACATTATATACACACATATATCTGTAAATAAGATCATTAGCAGACTAGGAAAAACCTCTGTCCAAAAGTATATCATTCAAGTAAAAAAAAAAAACTCTCAATTTATTTCAGACTAGTTTCTGAACAAATGAAAAAAATAAAACTTCTCTTGGTTAATACCTACCTCAGGGTCAAGATCATCCAAAACAGTCTCCAGTTGTTTCAGTTCTTCTTCAGAAAGTTTGCCAAGAATTTCATCCTCATCGAGATCTTTGTACTTGTCCAATTCCTTTCGAAATGGGAGTGTCATGACTTGGGCTGTAGCAATTTGCTCAAACACTTTAAAACTCAAGTCTTTTTCTTAATCAGATCTATTAAAAAAAGTTTTAAAAAGAAATAACTATAGTTAAGGTAAATATCCCAACTACAAAGCATCTTCAACCTCCAAAAACATCTCTGAAAGGAAAGCCTTTTCATCCAGTATTCATATCTATGTTCTTCTACAACAGACAAAGAGCGCTTGGAAGCTGTCTACACCTTGCTGCTTCACTGACAAGAATCCCATCCTGCCATGCCCTTTTCCATCAGTAACTAAGCAATATACATTTTCAGACGAATGCCAGTATCCAGTTTTCTCCATGAGAACTCCAAGGCCATAACTCCCACAGAGCAAGGCAGGCTGCAGGGCGAGAGGGAGGAGATACCAACTATACCTAGTATTTATGAGTCCAGCTTAACGCCATCAGTTTTTACAGATACTGCAGTCAAAAGAAGAGTTGAGATGCTTCACAGTTATTGTTGCTGCTGCTATTTTTCAAAGGCAGTAAAGGAGAACTTCACTACAAACAAGCTAATTGGTTATTACTGACTCATATGCCTGAGCAGTGCCTACAGAGGGAACAAAGGAAGTTTGCCTCCAAGTTAATTATAGCACTACCATTGAACTAACATTCGGTTCCATCCATACATTCAGGCTCATTAGCCTCCCTAACCCCTTTCTTGGCTCTACAGGAATACTGAACACGGATCAGACATACAGCAAACGTTATCCATTCTCCAGTAGCCCACATTCCACTTCAGATGCTCACACCACATATACTAACAGCACTACTTCAAACCTGCACTTACACTGTACTTCAAAACCAGATCAATTCAAAGTTATTGCCTCTTAAGCAGAAGGAAAAGAAGGGCCGTATATACATATTATACTATAGAATCCTCTTTACAGGATCTTTCTCCTCAGCTGTTTACATCAGGAAAGGTCTCCCCGGCTGTCACAGTTACATACAGTGATATTTTAATTCCTAGACACTGAACAGACAAAAGCACATAAAGGTTCATCCACACCACTCAGTCAAGTTTGCCTGTAAAGCAAATTTGCTTTTAACGATTGTCTTTGCAAGAAGGGTAAATCTGCAGTTCATACCAACATCTACACCTGGATGAGGAATATATTTACAGCTATTTTCAAGATGTTTGCTTTTAAAAAATATTACTGATATAACACTAGAGCTGACTTGTAAACCACAGCTTACATCAATAGGACAGAATTCCAAAGCTGAACTGCCACTTAGGTAAAGTTGTCTCAAATATAACAAAACCCAGGGGGAGGGAATTCTCAATTTTATGGTAAATTACATAAAAAGAACGGTGTCTGGCTTCCCCTGAACTAAAAACTATCATGTTGGAAGAGCTTGGACCTTTTGCAAGAGGCCACAGAGCTGAGACCATCTTATTTTAATGGCTGCAGAAAACACAGAGGGTAGCACACCTACATTTTTCAATGCCATGTTCCAAAAGTAACTAAAGGAGTGTCTCTATGGTCTCAGTGCCACCTCCTACAGTTTCCATAGTTTCGTGGTATTTGTTTCTCCAGGTGCATAACAGCTGCAGGACGATTAGCTGATAGCTGCAGCAGATGCCACACAATCTGCATGCAAACTTCCCATTCCTAGAGCCTTGATGTTTCGCCCTTCCTTACTAAGTCATTACACACTGTCACAAGAGAAAAACATTTCCTGCAGCTGATTACACAGCATTGTTTGTGACCAGGCTGCACTGTCTGAATCCTACCTCAACATGCTATTTACCACATTTCTGCATGTCCATTTGCATTCAAATATTAAAAGATGTAGTTTCAACGTGTAATTATAAAGAGCAGAATAGTTAGCATGCTACGGAAGAGTCTCTCTGACAGACTGCATAACCACACATTACATTCATGTAGGCTATATTTCCTCTCCATGAATCGCTGTGAAGTGCTGTCACCCAGAATTAATTACCTTTCATTTCCTGCATTAGTATGTTTTACATTGGAAAATTACTCATCCTTTATAATACATTAAATGTTCGGGTCATAGCCCTTATTGTCACTTGTTTCTGTAATATGATCAAAGTAGCCATTTCAAAACCTGAGCTATAGTGTTCATATGCACACACACAAAAGTGAAAAATAAAGCAGCAGAGAAAAAAAAACCACCAGTATTTCAATAACTGAGTCTTCAGCAAGAGGAAGAGAAATGTGGTCTGGCACATTTAAATTTAAAGAGTTTTGGACATATTTCCAAATATTCGTCAATCAAAAGTATTTTTTGAAATATGACAGCATACTCAACCTGAAACATCTTTAAAAAGTTATGATGGTAGCACTGCTTAGATGTCTGTAGTACACAGATTGCTTGGTAACAACTTTCAGAAACACTCCCTACAACAGAAATCACAGCATGTACGACATTCTTACATAACGTTCTAAAAATCAGGTTTCAAAACATGGTGTCAGGAATTCTCATTGCCTAAAAAGGGCATAAAGGTCAGCTGAAGCCCTAATCTAATCAAACAAGCCCCTTCACCTCCCACGAAACACATTTGGTACTCTATTTGCTTTCCATCACTCGCTGCAGCAGTGCAGCGCAGAGAAAGTTACATGCGTAACAAATTACAAGTTTTTAGAAGGAGCAGTTATTTAGGCTGTGAATATTTGTGGCACATCTTACTGCAAAACTGTAACCATCAATTTTGGCTTTGCAAATACTTTGCACTTTTTTGATGAGCAGAGCTGGTTTTCTTCTAAGTATCCTTCGCTTTACCATGAAAACATTACATATGTTAAAAGTCAAAAGGGCTACTATTCTTTTTTCAGACATAAATATAAGATAAAGTTCGTTCTTCACGCTAGCACTTTGTAGTCATATAAGAAGCACTTAGGGAAATGGAAACAAAGCCATCACTTCCAATCAAATTTCAATTATCTGTTTGTTAAGCAGAAGAGAAGTTGAAAAATCAGAAATGAAGATATTCTGCTGGACATCAAAGAGACAAAAATCTTGCCATGATTCCTTCACCTGAGAAATTAATGAATAACTACAGAAATGAGAAGATAGCAGTAACTTTACTTTGGGCCATTTTATAATTACCTGAATCATCCCCTGAAAGACCATCAAACAACTTCCATACATCTCTTATCTACAAGTTAAAATATTTTTGCTTTCTCTTCTCTGCAAGTGTCCTTTTAAAAAACAAAATATTCTAGAAGTAGCTAGCTTCCAATTTTCTTCCAAAAATTCACCCCCTCAGAAATTTCTATTATACTTAAGAACATAATTTATCGGAACCTTGAAAGGAGTAAGTCTTCAGAAATATCTTGCCCAGAGGAGACTACAGTCTTGTTAAAGTCCACTGTAAATGGTTCCTGTAACTCAGATTTTAAAATAGAAGTGACATCATGAAAAACAAACCAAGCCGGTTTTGGCCAGCACGTTCACAGAGTTCACTTTAATCTTATTTGTTCTTTCAGAGCCTCCTTCCACCCAGCCTCTGGGTGAACCCGACCCAGAGCAGGGGGGTCCGCAGGGCTGTCGGCATTCCTGCACCAGTCAGGGCCTCAGACCAGCCCAGCTGCGTGGAGAAGCCTAATCTGAGCGTTTCCCCAGGGAACTCCTACGATGGCAACAACTTTATTTTCCAGTGTGCGAGATTTTACAGAGCTGTTTATGAAGACTGTGCTGCACTTTAAAGAGCTATTTTTATTTACCAAATGTAGGACAAAAATGAGCAAATATAAACATTACCATAATCCCAGCAGGTACCCCTGGGATGTTTTTGTAATGCTTTACAGCAGCTCTGCTAAACAGCCCAATGCTGCTTTTCTGAGCAAGAAAGCTCTCAAGAGCCCACCTGAGCCTTCTGAATCTCCAGCCTGGGGAAGGGTACACGAACCAGGTTCTCCTGCCAGGGAACCAGCAGACATTCCCCAGCCCAAAGCTTCAACGGACCAGCAGGTGGCAGCTCCTCTTTGCCTACCCTTTTTGTCAGGGTAAGTTGTGTTTTCCAGGCAGTAAGGAATAGCTATTCTTGGCTATTTTCAAGCCTAAGGCTTCATTCTGTTCAAAGAAACAATTTACTTAGTTTTATAAATGACGAGTGAAGCTTCCTCAACTTCACATTTGTCCATACAGTGACCTGGGGAGCAGAGTGGGACAGACAGCTACTGCAGAGTAACTACACGGACCATGAAGAGAGTCTTCCATGATGATGGAAATCAGAAGACACCTATATTTCCAGTTCCTGCCTGCTCCTCTGTATCGGAGGGCACCTGGAACCAGACAAAGCCCACTTTGCTCTTTTATATGTCCTGTATATAACTACACACAAGTAGGACACCGCTACCTTGCAGGCAGGGTGCTTTGAGCGATGGCTAAGCTGCCAAGTTGGCATTGTCCCATAAAAACTTACTCCTGTGTGCCTGTTCCTGAAAACCAGTCACTCATGCTGCAGGGCTGTACGGACATACGCATCCAGCCCAGGCAATAGCAGAGGCGACAGAGCCAGGTTGCCAGCATTTGGCAAGCTGCACGGGGCACGGAAGTGCAACCTCGGCAGCACGGGAGACAGCATTTCAGCACACCCATCTCCATGACACTTCCTCCAAGTGTGCTCATCAAACTAGCTGCGGGGCAAGTGTTATGGTCCCAAACAAATACAAGACTGGGATAAGTTAAAAATCCCAGATACCGCAGGTACCTCCCGCCCTGAGAATTTCCTCTGGCAGAAATCACCACTCCAGCTGCCCATTTCCTCTCTCAACACACAAGGCAGCAGCGCTGCATCAGGAGCTGCTGACTGGCCAGGACAAGGGCTGTTTTGACACCATTTTTTTTTCAGACAATATCTGGATTTTCTTCAGCAGAGATGTACCGTGGATGGACACTGATACACAGTATCTCCTCCTGGAGGAACTGCCTGCCGATGTTTCAGTCAGAAAGAAACATCAGGTGGAAGCTATCTGAATGTTTATAGAAACATTCAGATATTTGTATCCATGGCAGAAAAGCGGTGTAACTTACAATCCTACAACCGGACAGCAGCAGAAACTCACTTCATCCACATTACATTACTCGGGGGAAACTTCTGAGTCCTAACCCATTTCAGGTTCTCCCCTAATCACAGGCTGTCTTTCAAGCTCTCTAGACCTAACACAGCAACAAAACACCAGTCTTGAGTATACATTCAATATATTATAGCATATTTAAAGCGTACAGCAACCTCGCTAGAACAGCACTTATTTTCAACAAAACTTGCGCCTACCTGGGACGAAGCCGGCAGGCAGCTTCCAGAGGCTTATACTGGGAGCTCATGTGCAAAATTCCCGGGAAACACCGAGCAGCGGGCGCGCAGACACGCGCGGCAGCCTCGCGGGCCTCGGCTGCTCCCCGCGCCCGCACGGCGCGCTCGGGGCCGGCTCCGCGCCGGGCTCAGCCCCGCCGGGCGCTCCCAGCCGCCGAGGCCTGGTGCCAGCGCGACGGAGCGCAAACGCTCCGCCAGCCGCGGCCGCACCGGAAAAGCGCTCTTCCGTGATTAAGCGTCGTTAACCTGCGCGCTTTGCGAGTTGCAGAAAACGTATACAGAAAGTTGAAAGAATTATGCTAACCAGATCTGCAGGCAAAGTTTTTAAAGCTACAGCTTTCGGATTTCACAGCAAGGCTGGGTGCTGGCTAAGCAGTCGACCGATACCGACTCCCTGAAGGCGCCTCGCAGACGCCCGCCCGGCCGCTCCCAGCCCCCGAGCCCGCACAGCCCCTCCGGGCGCCGGCGGGAGGAAACCGCCGCTGCTCCAGAGCCCCTTTCCCCCGTGCGAACGCGAAAACCCCGCCCTGCGCCCTTCGGCTCCGCGCTAGCCAAGCCCTGACCTTCCCGCTCCGGGAAACCAGCCGAGCTTTGGGGGGCCCCCCGGTGAGCCGCTGGGGTCCGGGGCGGGCGGGCGCCGACCCAGCCCCTTCTTCCTCCTCCCGCCGCCGCCACGGCCCCTCCCGCCGCGCTGTGGCAGCGGGCGGGGGGCTGCGCCCGCCACCGCCCACCCCCCGCACCCTCCTCGGCACCCCTGCGAGGAGTGCCCGGCAGCGGCCAGGCGCTGCGGCCGGAGAGCGGCCGCGACCGCTCCCCACTCACCCGGGCGGCAGCAACAACTCAGCTCCCTCCGCCGCCACCGGCAGAGCCAGAGCCAGAGCCGCACCCGCCCTCGCGCCTGCGCGCCGCCCCCGCGCACGACGGGAGCTGTAGTCCGGCCGCGGGCACCGCGCCGGGCACCGCGCCTGCGCCGGCGGGGCGGCGCGGGGGCTGCTGCCGCCGTCTCATGCTGCTGTCGGGCCCCGGGGAACGCGAACCCGAACGCGGGCCGCGGAGGGGGCGAAGCGTGTCGCCAAGTCCGCGCCCCTTCGCTTTCCTCCGGGCCCTGCTCTGCAGCGTGCCCGCCACGGGCGGCCTCCGCGGTGCGCTCCCGGCCTGGCGGTCCTGCCCCCGGCAGCCCCGAACGGCGTCTGGCCCCGGGAGAGCGGGCGTTCGCGCACATTAACCGGCCGCCTCTCGGGAGCCGCGGGGGGAGTTGGGGCGGGGAGGCGGGTGGGTCCCCGCGGGGGGCGGCTGGGTGCAGGAAAGGAGGGAGTTGCGCTGAGCTGCGTGTGTGCCAGCTGCCCCCAGATGTGTCTGCTGCCAGTGCGGTGCTGCTGAACCGGCGTGTCCCTGAAACTCCTGTGGGCTTTTGCAGCTCTCTGCGTCCTTGCAGGTCCCTCTGGTAGCGTCTCCGCTCTTTCCGCAGGCTCCTTGCCTTCACCTCTGCCTACGTTTTGTTTTATCTGTATTTAAAACATGCAGCTTCCTCCTCCCGGCTGTCGGGCAGGGCGCCGGGGAGATGAGTCGCTGGTGCTTAGGTTCAATGCCCCGTCCCTCCCTGACCCAACCAGAGGCACAATCACAGGGAAATGGTGGCTTCTCCTGCAAAGCTCTCGGCCAAGGGCGTCCTCCACGCTCCCTCCTGTTGGCACAAGGCAGGAGTCCAAACACCAACATACCCTATTCAGTGCTGGTGCGTGTGTAATTAGCATGAATCTTTGGATGCTTGAGCTACCAAATGTCATGCGCTAGTGAACACCGTGTGCTAGTAAGCATTAGTTATCTACTTTTTTTTTTTTTAAAAAAAAGCTTTATAATGTGGAAACAATCTGGACAAATTGTCTTGAAAACAGTAAAATATCTTGCCTGATGTAGACTGTGCTTTACCAAATTTCAGAGTACCTGAAAGCTGGAGCTGCTCAAAATAGCAGTCTTCAGAAGTTTGAGTTTTTTTACCATAGGTTTACTTTGTTCTTATCTTGATTTTGGGAACCCTTAGACTTTCCACACCTCAAAATAATACAAAAAAAACCCCAAATTAAAATTAAGGCAGTTGTCTGGCATGTGCCATTTAATTTAAATGGCTAAGTTTTGGCAACATAAAATAGTGGAAGTACAGTTTCACGCTAGAAACAGTTAAGTAACCTTCCTAGTAGACATTGCCATTCCCACTTTGAGGATAAGGCATTTGTAGCAGTAAAATAATGACCAGTAATCCTTAGTACAGCTATAGGAGTTTGAACCTCAAAGCATTTTCCAGATATCGAGGGCCCTACAATACCACTGTGATCTAGGGAAAAATTATTCCGAGGCTTACACAGTAGGTAATACTGAGACACTGATTTGTTCAGAGTCACTGGAAACTCTTGGCAGATTTGGGAAAAGAAATGAGGTGAAACGTTGGCCCCACTGGCATCAGTGTAAGTTCTGCTGTCGGCTTCAGTAGCGCCAAGATTTCACTTCTGTGAGCTATATAGAGTGTAAGGCAACATACATAATCCATCTTATGTAATATGGAGTTTATTTAAAATCTGTAAAATTCTAGTAACTTATGACTAATACATTAATTAAAGATATTTTGCAAAGTCCTGGCTGTGCTGAAGTCATTAGTGAGGCTCTCATTAACTCTAATAGAAGAAGAAATTCATCTGAGAAATTTATTAAAATCAAAATGGTGCAAACTTAAAATGGAGCAGTTCAATGTGTTGCGCTGAACCGTCTTAGAGTGCTTCGCTTCAAAGAAAGAAACTCCCAGTGCATGTGAAGGAGGAGGCTGGGAGCAGCCAGCGGGTGATGGAGCTGGGCTTTCGACCAGTGTGAGATTCTCACTTGTTCGGCGCTGGAGGCAAGAGACCCATAAAGCCCCCTGAGCCCTTCTGGCGCCGAGCCTGTGAGTGAATGAAGAGACACTTTTATAACCACAAGAGCACTTCTGCTAACCCTCAGCAATAGATTCATAATCCTTCAGTCATTAGAAGGCTGGCATTTTCCAAGCTGACAGACCAATGCATGTATCAGAGGGCAAACATAATGTTCTCAGAAGGATTAGTAGAGGGATTTGTTTTTCAAAGGCTGTGATATAATTTAGGACAGTCGTACATGGGTGAGGGAAGTGTTGCAAATACGAAACCTGAAAGGACACAGAAGACCTGGACAGCAGTGGAATTTCCACTAGTGCTGAAACGATGCACGTGCAAATCAAGAGTGGATACAGCACGAAGCATCCTCACTGCTGTTCACTGAGCTGAGCTGCGCATGGCAGGAAAAGAAAGTTCAAAGCCTCAAACCTAATCCTAAACTGATTAAATCACAATATATTTACTTTCTACAATACTGATGTGGTACAAGTGAAGAACATTGGTTCAATGTATATGTCCTGAGAAAGAAATATCTTCCTGGCTGGGGAATTCACACAGGATATAGACAGGAAGGATATTGTCAGTAAACTAGATGGTAATAAAAAGTGATACCTGGACCCTCTATCCTATATAATTTTTTTATGAGAGTGGCCAGACTCAGGTTGAAACAAATTGTGAGTAAGGAAATCATATTCCTTGCAGTGGCAGCAGAGAAGGACATGGTTCAGTCCTGGTTCTCTTGAGACACAACCCTAATACTTTGAGAGTTTTACGTCCTGACAGGAAGGGTTAAGACGGGCAGGTTCCGATGAGCAGGCTGGTTACACAGCCTTTGGTGGGAGGCCACAGGTGTAGCTACCTGTATGCGTTTTGGAATTTTTCCCTCTTCTTGCAGATGGCTGCCTTGCGGCCAGCCCATGGCCAGCCTGCCGAGGCATGTCTGGAGACAAGCTCAAGCACCGGCCGTCAGACTCGCAGCATCCTAAATGCTATCTGCAGGAGCCCACACGCTGTCTAACGTGCTCTCTGCCCAGCACCTGGGACCATGCTGCACGGGGTTTTGTTTCTCGAGTGCACCATTAAGACAGTTTAGACATACCCAAAATGATTCAATTTACTGTGCGCTGGCTGTATAAAAGAAATATGTGCTGACAAAAGTGTACCCTGTGCATCTTGCTCAGCTGCAGAGGGCCGTCGTCTGACCATGGGCCTCAGGCTCTTTAGGTAAAGAAGGAAATCCAACACTGAACAAGCTGTCCTGCAGGTCGAGGTGGAGCACAAAGTTCTTCACCATTAGCAGACCCTGTAAAGAGAGGAAGACAGTGTATTAGCTCCTGCTCCCTTCTAAGGAGCAAACTGCTTTAAATGGAAGAGTTTAAAAGAAGTGAAGAGCTGGTCAGCACCTCCAAAGCCTCCTCCTTCTGATATTAGCACAGACAGCACAGCTGGGGTGGGTGGAGGAGCAACTGTATGTCAGTGGATGGAGCAGAAGCCATGTTGCCTGTACTCAGGGGTGGCACCAGGGAAATGTGAGCCAACTCAAGGCACACTTTTGGACCCACTGCCTGGAGCAGAGCGGTGCTGCATAGCTCTGTAAGCAGGGTGTAGAGGATGGTGAGCTTACAGGGTCTGGTCCCAGGGTCAGCAGTGGTTGTCCTATGTCCTGCAGCAATTCCTTCCACCTCTCAGCTTTCTCAAGTCGCAAAGCATGAGACTCGTGTTCCCGTACGTGGTGGCATTGCCCACCGAAGGGACCCCAGACTTAAAATAACCAGCTACTCCGTGTCTCACTTTCCACACCTGCAAAATGGAAATGGTGATTCAATTTGAGATCTACTGCTGCAAATTAGTTGGTACGGATGAGGTGTACTATGTATTTAGTGTACTATGGATGCAGAAGGATTCATAGAAATCAAGTTTGAGTGAAATAGCCAATGACTTGAAGTTAGTGTAATGTAATGTATTACTGTATTCTGCCTTATAAAACAGTCAAAGAAAATGCTATTATCTGCCAAGCCAATGCAATTAAAAAACCCCAGCTTCAATATAGTTGCTGTTTGACCACTTCACATACTGCAGGCCAGTATTTTAAGGCCCGAGCCACCAGACTCTTATGAAGTGGGGCTGACTATCTACATTGGTTCTCTTTCAAAGACATTTCAGAAGTGTCACCACAAGTCAGTAATTTTACAAGTGAATGAGAGTCAAATTTCACCTCTACCCTGGGTCCGAGGTTTGCTGATCTGGCATTGAACCAAGGGTTTTTATACACAGGTCACTGAATTTGATCAACAGCTGGTCTTTAAGGGAAGAGATCAAAACATGCACAACACAGTAATCAAGACCAGATGTTTGTCTAAAAGACAAGCTCCAGCTCAAGCAGGAATTAATTAAGCAAAGTCTTACAAGCTGTGTTATAAGGAAAACAGATGAAAAGATCACAACAGCTCCTCTGCTTTTTTATTAAAAAATATAGCAAGCAATTTAAAACAACTGACCACATTTTGTCTACAAATAGTTCAGTGAAATAAAACTTGCTTTTGGGTGCCCCAGTTAACAATTTACTGGTGCAGCCCGCTGGCGGTAAGCTCAGTTTAGGCAGTGTTGGAAAAACGCCCAACCTTTACACTGCATTCACCAGGCAGCAGCTCCCAACCAAACTCTCACTGGTCAGAGGGAAGGCAGAGCCAGGGAGTACGTTGTTTCAGGATCCACAGGACCGCTGGTTCTTGAAGGTGCCTCCCAGAGTGGAGCAAAATTTTTTCTATAGTAGTTGTTCCCATATATGTTGTATCCCCAGGGTGTTGACTCTGCCATGGTGCTTTTTCAACAAGTCAAACACATAAATGCATAAAAAGTCTAGATAGGCAAAATGTTATGCAAAGATTCCTACCAGGGCAAAAGGGCTAGTTTGGAGCCTTACCCTGCGCTTTTAGATGTGCTGTCAGGATGCTGGGCTGTGAAGTCTCACACGTTGGAGTCGCCGTCAGTCCAGGTGGTCACAGCCGTTCGATGTCAATGTATTATAGCAAGTATAGCCCATAAATGGGATACAGCATATCCCATGCATGGGCTGTAGCTCAGATTTGTGAATTGTATTGAATACTTTTGTCTTTTAATTTTGCGGTTTGGGAAGAATGACAAATTATTTAGAACACACACTCTGTACACGAGACCGAAGTGTGACAAGGTTTACTTTGTATGCTGTGGGCTTAAGGAAAATGTTATTCCTATACATGTAAGTATACTGTTGTGTACATCTGCATTTAATATATTTACTGCTTATATTTTTGTCTGTATGTCTCATGAATACAGATGACCTGTATCTTTTCTTAGACAAAGACTGATCATGTTTCTAATTTTTCGATTGCAAATTCTATGCATGAGGTAAAAGGAAGAAAGAAACACGAAACCACAGCCAAAGAAGAGACGAACCTTAACTCCAGCCAAACTCTACATTCCTTGCAGAGGTCTTAGATTGTTACATTTCTAGCAGAAACTAATATGAAATGAATTTGTCAGCAGATACAAGGCAACTGCAAATGGAAAAGTCAGCATGGGAGGGGTTCTTCCCATTCATATCAACTGAGAAAGAGTTTCAACTTTACAAATATATTTTAAGGTGTGACAGGAAAATCTGAGTGAAAAACTTGAAGCAGTTTATCAAAAAACAAACAGCCCAAAGTAAACTTTCCCTCTGTTGATAGCGTACATTTCACTTTCCCAGTATTTGTGTAATTATGAGTAACTCGTTCAACCCCTGATCCTACAGACCAAGATTAAACCCCAGAAGAAGGTTTAATCCATATTAAGAATTAAAGCCATTTCTCTGGCTCATATCTGAATGAGCCCTGTTTGCAGTGAAGCTTCAACCCCATCACCAAACCAACAGATTCATCTTCATCTGAGCCACCAAGTTACAGCACTGCAGATTTTAAAGCAATTCCATTCAACTTCCTTGACGCTGCTGGTACTGAAAGAGCAGAACCACGGATGCAAACCCCGTTTTCCCTGAATGCTTCCAGGCAGAGAGAGAGAGGGCAAGACAGGGAAATAAATGGATCTGTTTCTTTTCTGTTTCTCTTGACCTGATAACATTTTGGATGTTTGGCAAAAGCTTTGTTAACTTAGGGCTGAATATCCCATTTCATAAAAAGTTTGAGGCAAGGAGGCTCCAAACAGATAATTGCAGCTTCAGAGCATCTTTGTGCACTCTGCGCGTTATTGTGGATACAGGTGTTTTCCTGAGCAGCAGTTGGCAAAATGCCCAAGGTAACCCTCCAGTCCCCGATATTAGTCTGAGTTTTCTGCTGTAAGTCTTGCTACAGTTGCTGGAGGTGTTTGGCAGGGTATGGAGTGAAGCCAAAGGCATTGTATTTCCTAGTCGTACTTTTTTTTTCCATAGGAAAATTCGTCTCTGGTGCAGCATCTGCTTCTTAACAAGGCAATGTCCTGTTTTCTTGCCAACACGTCGTGAAACTTCAAGACATTTTAATCATGGGAATAGCTTTTCTACTGCTAGTGACTCATCACTTAGTGCTCAGAACCAAGAGCCTCAGTTCAGCTAAAACACAGTACCCAGCGAAGACAATCTGATAAATAAAATTATGGACATATTTGATTACATGGGGTACATTCAAATCGCACTATATATTCTATACAATATGTTCTTCACCTGCAGCCATGGGGCAGAAAGGAATGGAAAGGGGTGAGGCAGGATAGGAGGGCCATGGGGTTGACCTGCCCAGGTGGAGCTGGGAGGAGTGGGATCCCAGAGAGGGATGCTGCTGGCGGAGCTGGTGCTGGTGCAGCCAATGGTGATTCTGCGGGGGTTAAGAGGGGCTGGCGGCGGCTGGCAGTGCTGGTGGTGCTGGTGCTGCCGCTGCCCGCGGACCCCGCGGCGGCTGCTGACGGCTGCCGGACTACGAGTCCCAGCGTGCCCGGCAGGGCCGGGGCCGCGGTGCGCAGCCGCTGCGCCGGGCACCCACCTGCCGCCGGCGGCGCCGGGCTCGGGGCGCGGAGGGGCGCGCAGGCGACGGGCAGCGCTGGGCTCGGGCGCGGAGGGGCGCGCAGGCGGCGAGGGCCGGCCCCACGGCGGGGTAAGGCGGCGGACAGGGGAAGGGGCCGGGATCGGGGCCGGGCGGAGCGCTGGGGCATCGCCCGCCCGATCCCGGGCGGGCGGCGGCTCCGCGGGGCTCCGCGCACTGCGGTGCGGAGGGATGCGGTGCGGAGGGATGCGGTGCGGGGCGCGGCGGGGAGGCGGCGGCGGCCGAGCATCCTCGGCGCGGAGCGCGGGGCGCCGGCTGGCTCCGACCCCACCCCGGCGGCCGGGCTGGAAAGCCGCTGGAAAGCCGCTGGAAACCGTCCTCGGCGTGTGGGAACCGGCGGGGCTCGCCCGGGCGGCCCCGAGACGTCCGCGGCTGCCGCGGTGTGCGGCGCGGAGCGCCGGCCCCCGGGCTGCCTTGTTCTGCTTTAGGAGCGCGTTTTACGAGGTGGTGCGTATGTATTTATTTCGATGTGCTCACATCCTTCATGTCAGGCGTTAAATGACAAAAAAATCGATGAAGCGATTTAATAAAATATGAAAAGAAGGTATTTTTGTAACTGACGGTGAGCTGTCTCTCCGTAGAGCTCTCGTGCCTTTTGTACGTCAGAACCAGCAGGAGTGATGGAGGGTGGTTACGCTCCGCTGCCATGGAGCAGGTCAGAATAAACGTACCAGTGACAGGTTCAGGAAGAGGATGCGGATTTAGTAACATTTAGTAACACGTCCAAGCTCTTGATGAGCAAAATGCGTCCTCAAAACCTGCACGTTGGCGTTAGATATCACACACGCTCTATTTTGTCGTCTTCTGATGACAAATTTATCAGGGTGGCACCCCGCTAATTATAGGGGTTTTGTTTTGATGGAAGCTTTGAGGATATTTCTTTTGCCAGAGTGAAGGTGCACAGCTGATCTGTGACAAACATGTAGAGAAATCTGAGAACTGTAACACCAAAACATAAATGAAAACTGGTTAGATTCCTGTGACCACCCTGAGCTTAGGAGTAACATAAAGTTATGAAAAAAACCTTTTTAACATCATTAATGATGAAACAAATTCAGGAATGTATCAATGTCAAAGATCAATTTAAAATTAATTGGAAGATGTGATAGTATTTTTATACCATGAATGATACACTATGTAGATCTATGCTTTTGACATTTAGTAGAGGAAGTTTTCAGTAAGTTATTGAGTTGCATATTTGTAGGAAATAGGTGCAGCCTTTCATTTTCTTATTATAAGAAAGCTTTTCTTCAACTGATTATTCTGAGAAATTGTCCTTGAACTTCCTCTGTTCTGCCCTCCGCTTCTGGAGATAGGAACATGTAATGGGAAAGAAACACCTGGGACCAACTGGCCTAATACTGCAGGCATTGCATCCTCTCACTCCCTGCAAGGGATACAATTATTAGAAAAATGAACTCAAACTCAGGGAGGTATGCAGGTGTCTCACCGAATTATCCTAGTGGTACTACGATCTTTTCTGTATTATTCTGCACCCGTTTGCTATCTAATAGACAGATAGATATCTTCGCTGTGGTGCTGTATGCTGTGCAGCTCTTAACTGGCTTCCACAATACACATATTTAAATTTTTATCACTGTATAAAGAATGAAGAAGGTTATGTGAGTTATTTTAGTGACTTTGCTAACCTAAATGCCATATGTATCTTTTCTCCCATTCATCTTGCTTGGTTGGATTTGTCTGAGCTTAGTCAGTGTGCTCTCTCATCTTGACAATCTAAATAATTTTGTTCAAAATGATGCGCTTTGCTCTCTCGTTGCATAATTTTTATTCCTTCCCCAAATTACTATTATTTTCAGTATTTTGCAACTTCTGCCAAGCAATGTTTATGTGTTTCTGCTGTTATTAATCTGCTCCAGGGTGTTTTTGTAGCATTCCTAAGTTATTGAATCTCGTAGTTTGACGTCTTCCTGTGATTGAGTATCCTTTTGACGGAGGTCCTGTGGTAGCTATGCAGGGTTTTGCAGTGAGAGGCGGCAGGTAGCATCCCGTAGCCACATGTATTTGCACCTGGTAGGTTAATACCAGGGTGAAGGCACACGTTCTCTTTACTGACCATAACGCACAATTGTAGCAGTGATGTCTGTTTAATAGTAGAGCTTGGTCATCATTATTTGGTGCCACAGAAATCTGTAAACTTTTTTTTTAAGTCCTTCTTTATCAGGATTATTTCAAGGAACAGCTGAGTCTGAAGGTCCAGCTGCTATTCTAAAATAGGGAAATCTGAGAAGAGCAGTGACAAAAAGGTAGCACACTGTTTGCTATCTGTTGGCAGCACAGGTGGAACAATGCTTGTGTTATTATTACCCAGTGTCTTTTTTTCCTATTGATGTTTCCATCATGTGAAAAACAAACACTAGTATTGTCTTTTCCGGGGCTGGTCTGATCTATTTTGTTGTAAAAATAAAAAATCTATTTCCAGGTGCAATTCCTTCTCTTATTTATTGTTTCAGCTATCAGGATATGCACATCATGGATGGTTTCTGGCTTTGGTTTACAGCTAAAATGCAAAAAACGTAGGTAGTTAATGATGTTTCTCTACTTCATAAGGAGAAAAAACAGCTTAGGAAAGATGCAAAAAGAGGGTTTTTAGAAGCTACCTAACAGTGATCATTATTAATGATTGTAGTTCTATAATCAGTAGTACGTGCTCTTAACCCAGCCTTTGGTTCTCTCTCTGCTGTGTTTTCGCTTGGCGAATATGGTTCATTTAAAAGATCCACTTAAATGAATGAGACTGTCCATGGAAGAAGGCACCCATAGCCAAAGGAAAAGCTGTCCAATGCTTGATACTTGGAAGATGATTCAATTCTTTGTTTTGCCACAGACTTTCCATTGGATCTCAAACAAGGCATTTCTTTCCTCTCACAGGACAGTGCAGTGGAGAGGCTCTCATGTGGCTGATGGTGTTTAAGGCACCACAACAGTTGGTTCCATGTAAACACGATCGATCAATGAGGATACCAGAACCCAGCCTTTGGCTTTCTGAGGATGCTTTTTACGAAGCCGCAGATAATTCATATCGCAAAGTATGCTTTGCTTTGCATTCACGGTAGATGTGCTGTTGACAATAACTACAGTTCTTTACGCAGCACACAATCTGGGAGACTGAACTGGATGAAGACACCATCTTGTAAACGTCACAGCTATTACTGTAACGTGCATGATATAGGAACTGATTCATCCATGTTCATCTGGGGACCACAGAGGCACGGGCTGCTGGGTCACAAGACTGGGAGCATGTATGCTCCGGGGTGGTGCTCACCAAGAGAGGTACAACCTCTTGTTCCAAGGTAAATCAGCATCTACCTATTGCAGGGTCAAACCTGCTGAGTCTGGTAGTTATCGAAAGAGGTTAAAATATCATTTGTGCCCCATAGAAAAGAGTAAGGCTGTGTTCTTTCAGTTGCTGTCAGATGGGCACTTATACTGTTACTTATAACACTGATCACCATTGTTACTGATAGTCATTCGTGATACTAAGTCTTATCCCAGGGACTGTGAGTCAACTCCTGCTTGTACAGCTCAGCAGCAGGGTGTTTCTGAAGCTTACACATGACAAATTGTGGGTGGAGCTGCCATTTCATAGTCCATTTTGTCTGTATAAAAATATTCTGCATGCCAGGATTTTCAGACTAGCACTTCACACTGCCTTCAATTTCAGACAATAACTATATTATGTTTTATTTTAGAAAAGCTAATTAACCTTGCGTGGATTTTTAAATAATCAGTCAAGTTCTAAAGGTGGAAGAAACCTACCTTCCAGTTCCACAAAGTTACCAGTTGCAATGAGCAGAAATAGAAGATGGTTGCTTCATTATTTTATAACTTAAACTTTAGCCCTCTAAAAGCAAGGTGGAGTCTCTCCCTGCAGGAGAGTCTTTTCCATTTCCTATATTTGATACATCACTGGAGTGTCGGAGAATCATGTGCAATCTCACTAATATCTGTAACATTTAGGTTTGTTTGCCATCCTCTTCCTGTAGGTAGGAATTGGGTGATTTAAAGGTTGCCTTTTTTTTTAGTAAGACTGGCTTAAGTCCTCATATAGTCATTGTATAATTAGTCATAATTTTTGTATGGAAACAATTCCGGTGGTTATGATCTAAAAATATGATGATACCCAGAAACAGGTTATAAATTCCTCAGGCATTGTAAAGAAAACTACTTCCTTCCCAGGACTTACATTAATGTTTTGAAAGGTTATGAATAATGCCACTAATGTTATTTTAGAAACAATCAGAAATTAGTTATATAATAACTTTATTCTGCATCAGTGGGAGAAGCATTAATATTCCATCTCTCTTTAATCACCAGTGAAAAACCTTTCATGTTATCTGAATCAAAAATAACCAAATATAAACGTCCTTTTCTGTCTTTTATACATAACAGTACATTCATGTGGATAATTTTGCAATGTACATGATGGTTATTTTCTTATAAAGGGCATGATTAAATTCCCATTAAAATGAATTGATGTCTCACATTTTATTTGCACAGGAGTTGTCAGTCCCTCAGCAAAGCAGCTAATTGTAATGCCAACTATGGAGTTGCATAAGCATTACCAAGGTCCAGAAAGGCTCATCCAATTATCAAGTGGAATTTCTGATCACTGAATGATTATCCTAAAAGTTCAGGCCTAGTCTAATATTAGGACGACATAATTGTTAATTGTTTTCCAGTCTCTTTATGGGACTAAACCAGTTGCTAGGAACAGATCATGAAACAACCCTACGTCAGCTCTGGGGAAAACCAGCATTTTAAATCCATAGTGATTTTTAGGGATTCTTTGCTGCAGTATGACAAAAGATGGCAAACTGGTCTGGAAATAGAAGAGGTTTGGCCGTGTCATTGCTCACCCAGAGCCAGCCATGAGCTTGGTGCCATGTGCAGCTCAGTGCTCCCCACCAGCCCCAGTGACACCCTCCCGATGGACCCAGTTCTACAAATCCTTAAACAGGTTATTCGCTTTGATCCACCAAGTGATCATGCTGTGTCCTGTATGGAAAGAGTTAGAAAAGGTGACTAAACCAGAGCAGTTCAGAGCTGTTTAAGTCACGAGTTCTTCAGAAGTTATTTTGGGGAAACAGACAGAAAAGTTGGGGGATTCTAAAAGACCAAATCTTTTTTACAGATCTCTTCCATTTTCTATCTGTGTGAGTTTCTTTCACGACTACTGTCGTTATCTGCATAAAGACCTATAGCTAATA
Organism: Tauraco erythrolophus; assembly: GCF_009769465.1. Classification (NCBI taxonomy): domain Eukaryota; kingdom Metazoa; phylum Chordata; class Aves; order Musophagiformes; family Musophagidae; genus Tauraco; species Tauraco erythrolophus. The sequence goes on along the minus strand of NC_141478.1, from coordinate 13,566,744 downwards.
CCATTTTCATCATGCACACAAAAAAATCAGTTTCATAACGCTTTGCTGTGTGTTCCTGTCATACTTCTGTGCTGTGCTGGCCCTCTAGCTTTTCTGAGATTTCTGAATGTCCTAGTTCAGAACCAGGAAGATTTTTTTTACCACAAAACATGATCTCTGAGTATTCATCTCTCATATGTTCATGGTTAGAAAGTACGTATCAGTCTTGCTCTTGACGTACAAAAATAAAAAAGGAACCGTATTTGTATGTCAAATAATGGCATATTTATCTTTTTTTTTTTTTTTTATAAGTTCAAGCTTTCAACAACTCAGCCTTATTTATCATCACAGTTCCTGGACCTCAGAGAGGTCCTGTGTCTGGCATTGGATTGAGTATATTGTTGGGAGCACTCTGTCACCTGGACCCTGTGGGACAATCACCCTCCTTCTACTGAGCATCTGCTTGTGTTGCACAAACACTGCTCTTAATCATAATGGCCTCAATCCTATTTATTTAGTCCAGTATCAATTTAACTTGGGATTTATTCTACCTGTTTCTTATTCATGTTTAACTACTTCAGACTGTTTAAAGAAAGGGAAGATTTTTTTCCACATTTACAGATCGGTTTCACAACTATTTTTCAAAACACAAATATCCACAAAACACTGTGGATATGGAGATAGTTGAAAATAGATCGTGAATCATTATTTCCTTTCTAAACGTTAGTTGCCATGATTTGGAAAAGTGAGAACAATTCCTAAAATCTGATTATAAAAAAGATCTTTTTTTTCTATAAAAATGCAAAGAGCTCTATTGGATTATTTCCCATTCAGCACCTCTCTTTGTACACATAAATGCACATTGCCATGCAACTTCATTCTTAGCTTGTACACGCTATCAAAAGCTAGAAATTCAAATCATCTGTATCACAGTATTCTCATCTCTACAGGACCTCAGAGACATTATGTTTTTCTAGGTGTATAGCCTGTGTTTTAGGCAGCATAAGTGACCTGATATGCCTTTGTAGCTGCTGGTCCATAGAAGGTCCTACAGTTCAGGTTGTTCCAACACTTCTCAAGGGATCCAAACCAGTGCAAGTAAGATCTCTCTGACATCTGACATTAATTCAGCAGAGGACTGATTCCATCATCTCAGAAAGAAATATCTGTATCAGTAATATAAAATTATGACAGTATTACGGTATCAGCAGAAGCTACTGCCTAGCTACTCTAGAAAATCCTTTCAGTAGTGTATAAGGATTATAACCAAAAAGTACTTACGGAACACAGCAAAGTATAGAGGAGTTAGAGCACAACAGGTGTTGACTACATAGAGCAATAGTGATTTTATGCAGGCTGACTAATGACGCCCTTTTTGTCTTTGAAAACGTGTTTTGAATCCTGATGTTGACAGGCATGGGTGAAAAAGCTGCCTCAAATGAAACAGAAATATGTATTTCTTTCTTTAGATGTAATCAAAGATAAAAATATAGCAATGGAGTCTTTGAACCTCACTGTGAAACATCTGTGCTCCACAAAGATTTGAAAGTAGCACATGGTTAGCGGAATTGCTACTTTTTGTAGTTCTGCACTGTCCTGAATCAGCGTAGATTTTGCCTGTTGGGGATCTAACCACATGCTTTGCTGTTTAACAATGGGCGTTTGAACCTGTGGTAAACTGCGATGCTCCATATTGAAACTAAATGGAAAAAACAAATGGGATTTGTGCTCCTCGGTTCCTTACTCTCCTTGTTCACTCTTCTCAGTAAGTTTGAAGGGAAACTCCATAGTCTTACCCATGGTCCCTTGTTCTTCTTCTTCCCTCAGTGTCCCTAATGCAGTGTGACATTCAACCGCGTATCGCCTCTGAAATTAGATTGAACATCTCCTGTCTGCTCTGTGACACCTGATTTGCTTTTGTATGCTCACAGTAACGGTAGCTAGGAGCTGTTGGTTAGTTGTGATTGCTTTTTTAATAGATTAAATTTGGAGTACGGGTGTTTCATACAGTAATCATAACAAAGGAAATCTAGTGGATATAGTGTGTAAAAAGTAAACAGCATGTGCACACTCAGAAAAGCCCAACCACAGTAAGAAGCAGCACAGACAGCATATGGTGCTGTTTACATACACAAAATTAACGGTATGAAATCCAATTAGGAAGGTGGAGATCGTAATCATCACATTAGACAGCAGAGTATGTAACACAAGACTTCAGCATTTCCTTCCCAGACTGAATGATGCTGAATTGTTAGATTTATCTCATTCCCTTGGTTTCCGATAACGTGGTTGTGGTGAAAGGTCAACAGAGAGCATAAAGGCGGGAGATGGGCGATAGGCATTTCAGCGGAGCTTTTACTGCCCTGTGAGGCAGGGTGCAAGCTCCAGAAAAGCTTTACTACTTACAGGGATTGTGGACAAAGAAATTCCCTAAGCAATGTCTTTTGCTTTTGTACAGTCACAGAAGAGTAGGATTCAGTTGTGAAAGGGAAAATATCAAGGGAATTTCTGTTGAAAATGTATGTGTGCAAGTAAAGCATGATTTCAAGCTCTTCCGTGCACCACTAATCTAACAAGGGCTACCAGTGCAGTGCTTCATGCCGTGAGAGAAGTTAGACTGGTAGACCTTTAGTATCTGGTTGTTTATATTTCTCTGTGGTTATCCTTGCTGCACATGATCAAATATCTTATCTTCCTCATAATTTAAAGGAAACAGTTACAATATTGAAAACTGTCATGTGTTGAAAAGCGGGTCCCAGCATGTCTTCCCTTTGTGGCTAAACACTTAAGTAATTCACAAAGAAATAAAAAACATCTGGTACTCACAAATCATACCCTGCAGTAATTACCCGTTAGCACCTGGATTCAACTTTGGGAACTTTTTCACAAAAGCCATTACATACTTGCTGCTGTCTGTAAAACAATTCTTGGCTGTGTTCGCTGATGGGAACGGTGCAACGCCACACAGCCAAGGGAGAGGTACTGGTACCAGGCATCCTGCACAACAGAAGTGCTGAACCTCAGCCAGGGACACTCTTATGTACTCTTACTAGTTACTTTTCCAAGCATATTTAATTAACCAAACCTTGGGATTACATTTCTGTCTTTTCCAGGGATGCGATTAAACTCTAATAAAATAACCATTTAAACTGTTAAATAGAGTTTTAAAAAGCTCTAATCCCCTGAAAGAAATTTTTCAGCTCAGTTAATGACTGCTAGCTGAAATGTTACGTGTTTAATGAGTTTATCCAAAGAAACTTAGAGAAGGCACCTGATGCCTTAGTACGGAAATGTTCTGCAGCTGAATTTGTTTTTACAGTTTAAACAAATATACTTACCACTTTTAAATAAAACGTTTTCATTATTTAACAAGTAGTTTTGGTAACAAATTGTATCAATTAATCTAGAAGAAGTGTTCTCTTTAAGCACCAAGTACACAAAAACATTAACTCTTTTGGACCTTTTTTTTTGCCAAATTATCTCTTGTACTCATCACATATGATGGAATTTTGATAATATAAGATTTTTTCAAAGCTGCTGTAAGTTTATGAAACATCAGATGCTGACTAAATTCCTAAAAGAAACCTGCAATTTAAAGAGCAATTGAATTCTACCCTGACATTTGGAATGGCTTGACAGAGATGTCATGATATGAAAACAGGGATAATAAATAGAGCAGTAACAAAGAAGAAAATGAGACTGTGTAGGGGAAATAATGCTTTTGATTGGAATAGGATGTTTAAGTGTTTCAAGTCAAGGCTTATCATGCCTTGTAGTATTCATAGAATTCTAGATTTTTCAAACTCATAATTCCACTCATTATTCTCTTCTCTTTCTATAGGTTGCGGCTTTCTAGTCTTTTTGATAAATAGAAAAATGAGATATGTTTTAGTATTTAGTATTTTAATAGTGAAACTCTTAAGTAAACGCAACATTTTCATTTGGATTTTGAATAAAAGAAAAATAAAGACCGAGCTTCCAGCTCATATGAAGAACAACAGAAGCCACATGGATTTTGTTGGTTTATGACAACTAAGGACCTGGCCAAAGGAAGTCAGAGTTCTGGTTGATAGATAAGCCAGATGTAAGTGCCAGTTGGCTGTTTTCCGTATCTGCCATAACTTTGAAATTTGTCAATGCAAAAACTCAGCTGTAAAACCGCACAGCTAGCTGTGTAATTCAGAGAGCTCTGGTGCTGGCACGGGAAAGCAGGCAGACCTGTAGCAAAATTAAAGTCCTCAGCTAATGCTGTTTCTGATTATGCATTAATTCTTTTTTGCTCCATCCATTTACAGGCAGATTCTGGCTCTAGAATTGGTTCTGGACAGGATAAAAAGAGCAAGTAAAGACAGAGGGTCTTTTGTCATATGACAAATTATATGACAATGACTATTGTAGCCATACAAATGACACTTTTGTTACTGATCATTTGGGATCATCTAACAAGGAACCACGTTCAAGTTTTAGAACTTAGAGAGTTTGTGAAATACTAAGTGCTTATTTTTTCATAACCATGTTTTGAACGCCTGCAGGTACCCCGTGCAGTAGACTAATTTACAGATGATCTTTTGAGCTATAAGTAGCATATGCCCACGGCAAGGATTGTTTTGATGCCAAGTGCTATCATTCGTAGCCAAACGTTTTGAAATAAGACTACCAACCAACATACTTTGAAGCTGCTTAGGTAACCAGAAGGTACCAAAAAGCCAGCCAAGATGATGTGGGTAAGCTTTCAGCCATCAGTAAAGCTGGAATAAGATAGAAAACCTCAAAGCATAACATTTTGTTTCTTGTTTGTCAGTGTTGAACTGTTTTCTGTGACTCTAGCACCTTCCCCTGCCATTAGCCAAAAGAACAAGCTGATACTCCTGTTTCTAAGCAAATTAAATATACCAGATTTATATCTATGGAAAAGGATAGGTTCCCAAGGTTTTTTCTTACCTATATCTCAAAGCTTCTCTTTGCTGCTGCACCATGAGGTTCCCAAGCGTACCATACTCCTCCTTGCTCTTCCTTGTCTACTGCTGCCCAGGCAGCCCCAGCGCTTCCCACAGCCCCTCTGCTGAGCCAGGACACCTCGCTGCTTTGTTTTCGTCAATAAAGTGTAGATATGACTCTCAGCATACGGGCTCTTTAGGACTATATCAGCTAAATGGAGATGCTCATAATGCTTTATTGTTAACAGTGAGTGAGCTGCAGGAAGCTCAGTACTCCTGGATGGTTGAGATCTTGAAGAGCAGCATCAGTCGAGCAGTGCAGCAGGAGCCATGTCTCTGCCCTTCCGAAAAGAGTTGGAGAAATATAAGAATATCAATGAAGACGAAATACTCAGCAAACTCTCAGAGGATGAACTGAAACAGCTAGAGCATGTTCTCGATGACCTTGATCCTGAGGTTAGTAACGGGGACCAGGGGGATCATAGTTCAAAAGCTGCCTATTATAAATGCCACATACTGTAGCATTTTATTTGCATTCTGCTACAGTAGAGGCAGTGTGCCCTAAAGGATAAGCAGCTCAGCTAGGGACATTTTGGTTTTATTCCTGCTGTGATGTACTTGCTTTTGTACAAGTGTGCCCTTTCTCTGTGCCTTGTCTATTTAGACATGAGCTTGTCTGCAATCTAAATCTTCGATCATGTTTGTACACTGCAGCATGATGAGAAGCTTTTTATGGCTGCTATTTCTGAGCACAGCAATAAACAAACATAACGTGTATTTGTGAAGATCAGATCTTTTGAACTTCTGAAATCTCTTGACTGTGTTATTCAGCACAGATATTTTTAGCTGAAGAGACTATATTTAGGCATGATGAAGAAAACTAAGATTCAGCTACATAACTGTCATTTTCTAGAGATCAAGGATAATTTGGATATTTGAAGACATTCTCACAAAGAAATTAAAGATCTCTGGCCTGGGAACCACTTGGTCCTACAATGACGAGGTTACAGTCACAGCGTGCTGGTTGGGAATTCTGACTGTACCTACCCAAAAGCTTCCAAACTGATGTAGGAGTTTGAAAACCAGCAAGTAAACTGGCAGATAAAATCTGTTCACTCTGGAGACAAAATAAATTTGAAAAAACACAATAAACTAAAACTTATAGTTTTATAGCACAAATTTATCTAGAAATTCAGAGTGGGCTTTACTGTTCTCTCCCTCCAGGCTGCCACTTCCCTCACTACTACCACTTCTACAGTGCATTTTCTGGTATTTTCAGGTACTTGACATCTCAATGGAGACACAGAAACATTTTAAAAAAAGAAAAAAAATACCATTTGTAGTCAGGCTACATATGTGCAGTAAATTTGTAGCACTCAGGGCACGTTTATGCGTGCACAGATAAAATATCCAGTGACTTGAGTTCATTGGATGTGCCCAGGATTCACTGGATATTTGTCATGGATCAGACTTACTGTGCATGTTCTGGCCAACGATGGAGTGTTTCTGCAGTGCTCTGGCGCATCTTCAACATGTTGGCTTTACTGCACATGCACTGCAAAGTCCATGTACTGTATTCTTTTCTGGGATTTCCTGGGCAGAGATGTGGGAGCCTCATGCATCTTCCTATATTATGGGATGCAGATGCAATCACGTGGTCACACAGCTACATGTTTAAAGTGGGGCTTCATCTGCTTGCTTCCTGCATACTCTAATAGCTGAAGTCCACCTAACTCACCAGTTACTTTCCGAGTGTGCCATTCATTTCTGAAGTCCAAGAGACATCTGCATTAGAATGAAAAGAACTTCTGAAAAATGAAGAGAGAAAAATGAGGGGAAAAAAGATTAAATGAAGAGAAGAAAACGTAGAGAAACCTTATCCTGGTTTATCTGGATTGCAGACTCTGTGGTTATAACGTGTAAAACAAAGGGCTCTGACCTTGCTCAGTTTTTTGGTGCTGTGATTGTAAAGGTGGTTAATAAAAATATTAAAAGGTGGTACAGATAAGACGGCTGGAAGATACACTGGTTTTAATGGTTACATTTACATAACGTGCGTTATTGCTGTCAACAAAGAGCATTATGTGAAGTGACATGAAAAGAATGGTTTCACTTAAAAAAGCATTGAAATGAAATTTGGAACGCTGTATGAAATTGTCTCATCTCCTTTACATGCCTCCCTCCCTTTCACAGAACGCCTTGCTTCCAGCGGGATTTCGGCAAAAGGACCAGACCACTAAAGCTGCCACAGGCCCTTTTGACAGAGAACGCCTGCTCTCCTACTTGGAGAAGCAAGCGCTCGAGCACAAAGACAGAGAAGACTTTGTACCGTTCACAGGGGAAAAAAAAGGTACCGTCCGTCTTTGTATTGCGTTGAGTAACGGACTGCCTGGGCACAGGCATCCACCGCCGCCTGGCCTTTTTGTGGGATACACTGGGATGAAAGAGGCGGAGGCTGTTACTGTGCAGGGTGAAGCTCAGGAGTCAGATCTAGAGCTCTCATAGCTGGAGATGAAGCGGTGGTTTTATCTGCTGCGTAGCGGTCTGCCTTGCTGCTCTGGAGTGATGACAGCAGGTTCCATCAGGCAGGTGGGTATGGGAACACACAAACGCCAGTGCAGAAAAGGGCTCAATCAGCAGCTCCCGCATCAGCAAACGCCTCTGCTTGCAGTCAAGGATGGACAGAGGTGGCCTCGCTAACCTCACTGGGACTGTTCCCACATTAAGCATTGGGCCCATGCAAGGGTACTGTAGTGGGGGAGGTGTTTAGGAGGAAATGTATAAATGCCTTTCTAAGTAAGTATTGCTTACAATTGCTGTAAGTAATAGCTTAGGGAATACACTTACAAAAAATAAGTATTTTTCCACTTGTTTACTAGCACATCTGGCAATGCTATTCATGCAGGCAGTTTCTCTGCTTCCTTTTGTCCTACAGCAGGAAAAAAAGGGAAAAACAGGAAAACCTAATTCTAATCATTCAAACATAGGTAGGATAACCTTAGGGCAGGAGCAGTCATATTTTTAAGCAATGTTCCTGTAGCACCATTACCTCCTTTTCCTCATTTATATACAGTGAATAAAATGCCTGCCTCAGGCCACCCCTTCATTCAAGAAGGAAGTTGTTATGTCTGCATCCATTTTTGACCATCTGATGAATTTGCCATTATTTCAATGGGACCAGCTTAAGGGAAAGCAGGTATTTCAAGAAAGTCAAATACAATGTTTTTTACTTTATGTATCATTATCAAAGATATAAAACGTTATTTGCAGGCCAAGAGTTCTTTCTGTCTTTGCATTGTGTTCTCATTCTTTGAAACAACGGGTTTAGACATGGGAGGCTGTTTTCAGCTTGATCTGATTGATGTGTTATTTTATCATGCAGCATATTCTTTAGCCTTTTTTTCTCCGCCATAACTCACACTTACTGCTATTCACAGAGTTGGTGCTGAGCCCACTGAAATGCAGTGACACTGCAGTGATCCTGCCGGTAGCAGGAGTGATCAAGCACAAACTGTACAGAAAAGACGACAGTTTCTTGTATTATGGATTTATTATCAATTGTTTCGCTTTTCCAGTCTCCTACACACTGCTGTGTTAGCAGTACAAGTTACTGCTTGCAGGTCTCTATGTATTTATACTAATGCCTTCAGTCAGGTCTCACCTTACTGATATTTACTGACTTAGGGCTAAGACTTTGTATTTTGCACTATAGTCATGCCCGAGATGTCCAAACGTGCCTGAAACATAAGCACACAAAAAACCAGCAGTGTCTGGAATTGCATATACCCATAGGACTGGTGCTTGATCCGTGCAAAACTAATCCCTCTATTGTCCCTGACAGTGTTATCGTACGCACTGGCTTGTTTATTCTATTTCAGTTTTCTTTTGATGAGGCTAAAGCAATATTATTCCTATGTTTGATTCCAAATGCCCTTAAAGTGCTCATTAGCGCTGCTTGTTAATTCCTGGTGTCTCTGGTGTGGAAACACCACTGCTTTACAAACACAGATAACCACACACATCACTTTCCCTCGGCGCAGAGTGAATTCAGCCATGCTAGCATTTAAAACTATTCTTACCTTGTTTTTTGATTCGCTGTGATCATTTACTTCAAAATTACAATTTTAAGAATTATCACAATTTCAAGGTTATGAAAGCATTTTAGACTAAGGGAATTATTCCCTTAATTCCTCCTGTTCCTTGTACAACACCAGTTCCCGACAAACTCTTCAGTATCGGTTTTAGCAGATTAAGTCAAATGAAAACAACTGCAGGTTCTGTGATTTCTGCAGTCATTTTACAATCATAATTTAAACACAAAGAATTCTGCTAAATTTTCCTTGATGTCAAAGGCCAAATACCATGAAAACATCCTTTTTTTCTTTGTTAATGTTACAAATAACTGAATTAATCTGAGATCTGTATACCTGATGAAGTCCAGTACCTTGACAATCAAGAACTGGATGAAAAGTACAGTGTCATTTTTGTGCTGCTTTAAGGGAACCGGCTTTGAGAAAGCATCTGTTTATTTAGAGCTTGAACCCATATTGGTACTTGTGTCTCTCTTCTGCCCTCAATTTGGCAGGAGGTGTCCTACAGAAAGATGACCAGACTTCAAGAACTGGGCTCCTCTGTCTCTTTTCCTTGTTCTTCTTTCCCCTTGGCTCTGTACTGCAAAGACTTCATGCAGAATCTGAGCCTTGTAAAACATATGATTGAGATCTCCGTCTACCAAATGTACTGAAATCTTCCTATAGATTGTATGATTATTCTGCTAATTGGGTGACTGATGAAACATGAGGAACGTCACGTAAAGGCCATGTGTGGCTGGCTCTGGATCTTAGAATCTGTGCTTGTAACTGCAGCATTACTTATTTTGACAAGCTTGATTGAAGAGACAATAACAGAATGACTGTATAAAATATTAATGACTTGATTTTCATTTATACTAAGATGTTTTCTGTGTGAGGAAATAAAGCAATCCTGCAAAGACGTTTTCAGAATATGATACTACATGCTAGATTTAAAGTCACTTTAATTAGAGAATAATTAGTATTCTTCCAAAGCTTAGTAATTAGTTCAGGATAGATAATTTACATTTCTAAAATGTGTCCTCAAAAGAAACTGAAGAAGAGTATCTCTTGAGGAAAAGCTTATTCTTCACCTTCTGCATGCTGATGGTTTCTAAGGTGTATTTACAGACTGGTAAATATTTATATGATTATATTATATAGATGCCTGTTAAATGATTTCTTTACATTATAGCACCACTATAATGCAGCCATATTGTAATTAGTCCTAAATTAATTTTACACTAATTCTACTAGTTGAAAATTAAGTTCTGGGGCAGCTCCAAAATGCATCCAGTTGTGTATAATTAGAAATGGGAGGTGCTGATGTCAATGTGCTGCTGGCACTGTTTACCACCTGAGAATATTTGTGTGTTGGTAGAGTTAGAATATATCAAATGTTGTTTGAGCTTTTGTCACTGTTTTGTACTTTGATATTTTTCTGCCACTGGAAAAGCATTTATTTTTTCAAATGTAGGAGGTGGGATGCTTCTTCCAAGTGATAAACATAGTAACTGGTACAAAAGTCACTTATCATGCAAAGCTAATGCTGACTTGAAAATTCAGTGATGAGCTGAAAAGAAGGTGGCATTTAAAACATCCTCCTTCCAGAATGGTCTGTGATACATCATTGCTGTTTATCTGGTGTCTCTGCCTCTCTTTTCTTGTGTTAGTGTTTTAATGGAGAGTTCTTGACCAAAAAGCAATACCAAACAGCTGCCGAAGGACAAAATTCAGTTGCCTAAGTTGGTCTCTATGTGCTGAACACAGCCATCAGGTTTTGATTGTGCTAGAGAACAAGCCAAAACAAATTCCAGAGCTGATGAAGATATTCCGAGTGGTTAAAACACAGGAAGTGTTAATATGAGCTCAAGGTGGGGGGCTGGTCAGGCAGGGAATTGCCTTGTTTTTTATTGTAATTGTGGTTTTGAGAGGTTGGAAATGTTTGGCAAAAACAATCAAACGTGTGGCATGCATTAGGGTTTTGGCCCTCTGCCATATTTCGGCTGTTAACGTACTACATTAATTGCTGTACAAAAAAAAAAGTTTTAAGCCTGTGTGGGATAGCTCTCAAATGTCAATGAAAACCCAAGTTTTGTGGTCAACCAGGGCCAGAACAGTCACCGCCTGACAGCCACACACCCGAACTGCCCACTGAGCGATTTTTTCAGGCCGCTTTACCCTACATCCTCCCTAACACAAGCCAGGGGCAGGTACCTCGTTTGAACATCCCATGGGTGTTGGCATGCAAACGATCTGGTGGCTTTCAGGAGCTGTTGAGCAACACAGCTGTTCATCAGCCAATCCCACCAACAGAGGGTTCCTTATTAACGAGCAATGGAAGTGTAGGGAGCTAAGGCTGATAATTGTAGCCATAGTGATTGGCAATTTGTAAGTGTTTATTTTATGTATTTTTGGATTAGTTCCTACTTAGGATAGACATTCTAGAAATCCTTACATAGAACCTATGAACCACAGAAGTTACTTAGGCTGACTCACTGCATTTAACACATTCAGCTGGAACAGCTGGTTATCACACTTAGGTCACTGTGGAGCCTTTTCTGTATAATTTTCAAGTTCATGAATGGTCCAGGAATACAAAGGAAAGGTGGAGAAAGTAAGGGGCAGTGCAGGCACAGAAGATTGCAGAGCAATGTCAATGCTGCATGTTTTCTCTTACTGCATGTGGTACATACATCTGATCTCAGTTAAGATCTGAGTACTACTGTAATACAAACATAAACTATTAACATTTCTGTTTCTGCTTTGCTGCAGTGGTTCTCTTAACTACATGATACTACTGAACCGTAATTGAAAAAAGTTCTCTTTTTGTGAAATATCATTAGATATGAAAATATGAAAAGTTGGCCATGCCATTTTCAGTTGCTATAGGGATTGCTGTTTCAACCCTTCGCCAGTATCCCTGTTTTCTGCAAGGTCTTCCGCTGCTTGCCAAACCATTCCATTTTGGATCCAATCCATTTCTCAAAGTCATGGAAAAACTCCAGTGGATTGGGCTATTATTATCTGTGGCTGGAAAGGGAACACGCTTGTATGTGATTAAATGCTAACATTTTTAGCCAATTGATAAAGGGAAAAGGAAGAAAATAAGGATGATTAAACGAGAGAACTTTTGGCCAAATCCCTGTTTTCAGTTGCTCTGGCACAGACCATCTATCTTGAATGTCGTGCTGTGCCAAGCAGAGTATCAATATGCAGCACTAGTAATAACGACAGTCATTTTCAGAAGGTCAAAGTATTAGAGTGGATGCTAATGGGTTCCAATTCCAGTTTCTCCAACCGACTATATAAAAACATTAGAGTTTAGTTCAGAGACACAATATCTTTCTCAGAATGACAAAGGCAGTCTTTTCACCCCCACCACTGAAATAGTTTAAATTTTTGCCACCGTCTTGTTCAAGGCTTCAGTTTATAACCGGTGTTTGTTTCTTAAAGCATTGAAAAGTGCTGCAGTTGCTGACAGTGACGCCTCTAGCCAGTGCCTTTCACTGCTTGCTTTTGTAAGACCCTGTTTTAGTTGCTTATGACTTTGCCAAACTCGCACAGTTCACACTGAAATTTCCCATGCTGAGAGTCTGCCTCGGCTGAATTTTTGGAAAGTGTCAGCAAAAAGGACTCAGCTGTTTCCAAGAACAAGATTAGGAGAAAACACATTGTTTTAGCCATCTAAAGTAAATTTTTCCAGCTGTTTTTTTTATGAGCTGCAGTGCCTCCATGCTTTGAAGAAGGGTCTTGAAACCTATGCCCTTTGCCATCCCCAGGGAAACACACTTGCATTTGGCGTCTTCAAAATATTGTACTTGTACATGCAGTTTGTTATAGTGTTCTCCAAATATTCCCCCTGCAGTGAGTATTAGCCATGTCCTCAGAGCTTCTGCCTGCATGAGCAGGCAGCCCGTGTGACAGCACGGCAGCACCTAGAGAGACCTGGCGTGGGCGGCTGGAGCGTGCGTGGGCTGCGCGGGGTGCTCTTTGAAATCGCTCATCTGAGAGGCCACTGTCACACCAGGACCAAGGGCAGGGAGACTCCCTGCTCTGACAGCACTCCCCTCGCTTTGGAAGGGCACTGAAAAGGAGGAAAAGAGTAAACAGCCAGCAGAGAGGCCGGTGCAAGAGAGGCAGAGGGATTGGTTTTTGAGGAGCTGTATGTTCGGCATGAAGGGCTAGATGTGGCAGCTCTGGGGAAGGGAGCTGTAGAAGAGAGCAGTGGTAAAGAGGAGAGGGCAGAGGGAAAGGAGGTGGTGGGAAGGGTCAGGGTTCAAAGAGGAGCAGGACCAGGACACACAGAAGACACGGGGGGCAATGAGGAGAGGAACAGAGGAGCAGGATATGCAGGATGAGAGAAAAGAGGCCAGAGAGGAACATAACCAGTGCAGCATCTAGCTTTGCCTAAGTTTCAAGGTTCTTGGATGTCCCTGAGAACCTGGAGCCCAGTGGCCCAGCTTGACTCACTCCCTCCTCTGCTGCCATTCCACATCAGAACTTTCTGCTGCTGTTAGTGAAGCAGATGAATCCAGAGGACTGCTGGAGGACTACAGAGATCCTAACTGTTGTGATAATCCATTTGAGGGTCTGATGAAATTCTGGGCTTCCTTCTGTTTTAAAGATATAGGTTGGCTTTTGTTTATTTTTATTTGAGAAGGTATACTTTTCAGAATTCTTTAAAGGGTATTGCTAAGGTGGTAGAACCACAGCACGCTGATCAAACTCAAAGATGCTGCCGCAATTTAACTTTGTTCTTTGTGTATATGCACAATAGATTTAGTAACTTTGGAAAGCTGAACTTTGCAATCTTCCTATTCCATGATCATAATTTTTAAGGCATAGAATATGCAGACACTAATCCAAGAGTAACAGTACAGTGGCAATTATGATACTGCATCGTAACCTACTCCTAGCTTTCAGTTTCACACTTACTTGAACTTGGCCTGTTTTCTTCATAATACAGATTTATTCCTAGCAAGAAGTAATTTAGCTCCATTTTCATAGAACTCCATAAAGAAGTCTAAGGAAGCTTCAAAAGAAAAGAACAGTGCAAAGTGGAAAAATTGAATCAGGTGCCTGTGATTTATGCAAAGCAGATTTCCAAGATTATTGAATTTCACTTCTAAGGTCAGTGTAGCATTCTGTAATTGAAAATAAACAGGCACTCACTGTAGTCAGTGATTCACTGAAAAGTAAGAGATAACAAAAGTGTAACCAGATATTTTCTTGAAAGTAAAATAATCTGAACTACAGTTTATGGGAAAATAAAGTATATTATGTTTTACAATCATGGCAGAAAATGTATTTGTATTATAAAAGTAAGTAACTATCCTTAATAAAATTTATGTTAAATAAAAAGACATTTTTACAGCTAGTATAAATGGGCTTATTTCCCATTGCTCTGTGCTTTGTTGAGTTTTGGTTTGTACAATTTTGGTTTGTACAAGGTGTGAATAAATTTGTACTACATAAAAATGGTGGCAATTGATATTTATTAACAAAAGTCTAACAACATAAGGAAGGCAGAGAGAACACATACCAGAAATTATGTTCCAAATGCAGTAAACTATAAATGAAGATGAAATCCTCAAAATGTTTTTAGATTGGACACACTAGTAAAATCCTACCGACTATACTATTCAGCTTACTTTTTTTTTTCCTCTTATATAACCATAAACAAACAAACTTGCTTCAGGAAAATACACTTGAAGTAGTTCTCTGCTCATTTAATGCATTTTCTAGATGTGTGCATGTAGTTGTGTAGTTAACTATTATTGTACAAGGAGATGGAGGTAGGATATGTCTCGGTTCCTTGCTTTACTTTGACTTTGCTTTAATGGGACATTTGCGTAATGCAGGAAATCAGAGCTTGCTGAAACCAAGTGGCAAAATTACATCTATGGTTTTATGACTGCACCCAGTGTATTTCTTTTTTTCATAGAATTCCTTTTATCTCAGTCTGCCTTTCTGTTTCTTTCTGTAGTCCTTTTTACTGAATCCTTCTCTCTTCTCTCTCTTTTTTTTTTTTTTCTCTGAGCCTCTTTTGAGTAAAACATGAACCATATCATATTTCAATTTGAATAGAAGTTTTGCAGTGTGTGAAAAGGAGTAGGTCTGCGGTTAGACTGAGCCAGGACAAATCTCTACTCACTGCACTCACAGTCAGAAAGTCCTCTGGGTTGGAATGAGCAGCCTCAGTCTTCATCCAGGTCACCCCAGGCACATATGCCAGTTTGACCGAAAGAAGGGGAGAAGTGCATTGATTTACACTTAAAATTTCATGTTGAAAAAATGCACTTTGGTTTCCAGGCATTTTGAGTTTCTATGCATGTTTAAAAATAAAATTATATTTTAGTGCTTATGTTTTTTTTACTGGAATGAATTTTGTTTTGCAGTTGAACACAAAAATATATTATTTTTGTACATAAATGTAGTTATCTTGGTGTTGTTAACACTGATGTAGCTCAAGTATGCTATGTATGAACATAACTTTATTCACTGTGTTTTTTCAGAAGGATAAGCTATTACTATTAAGACCTAGCACAGAACATTAGCATATTCTGGAGGCAAAGTGTAACACAGCCAACATTAATTATACTACATGAGATGTTGTAATAAAGTACCTTCTAAAATACAGCGTGAATCTAAAGAGCACCAAGAGCAGCAGGCTTTCTTCATAAATCTCATTTTAAGATAATAAAACATCACTAATCTTTCAAGGCTTCTTCCAAATAATACATTTTAAATTTAAGCTGGACCATTGAAACAAGCGAGCCACAATCCATATTTATTTTGTCAGTGAATTCCATAAGGGCACTGTATAATGAATTTACAATGTACAGATGTGGGACTAAGAAGGACCTCCTGAATATCTAAACTCTGTCCTTAAAATAATGAAGGAAAACTAGTTAGCAGCCATCTGTAAACACAGACACACAGTTTTGCTGCTGGTGAACAGGTAGTGAATTCCTAATAACGTGCTAAATGCATAAGCTCTTCTAACCTCTGCCTGCTATGCTACAGCATCTCTTCACAGTGGGATAATGCAAAAGAATGTTCTTATCTAGATAGCAGAAAAAAGAATATTTTTAAAACGCCACTGGACGCCAGTAAGGCCCACATATATTAAAGATATATATTACCATCTTGGACATGACCTTGCCCCCTTTAAATATTTCATATAACCAGTAATAGAATTTTTTTCTAAAACATTTGCCAAGAATGCTTTAAATGAAACTATCATCGGGACTCATATACACATTTAAAAAGCTTTGGGCTGCCATCCAAGAATTACATATGCCTGAAACAAATGCTTAAAAATTGTATTCCTGTATATGTGAACCACACAGAAAGAGTATGAGCCTGCACTGGTTTCCATTAGCCCTGGATTTCTTGCTACACAAGATGTTTGGCCTACCCACATCCCATGAACGTAGAGAAGGACTAACTTAATACATACTGTGTCTGGTTTGCACAAGACTTGAGGTCCTGTGTCCCCTTACAATATTAGATGTGGAAGCATAGACTTCCATTGGTACTTTTTAACAGTCTGGCCGGGGTTTGGGTGTGTGAGGAATCACTTCCTGTGAGATGTTTCATGTGAGCTATGGCTCTGGAGTATAGCTGTTAGGGGGTAGTATTATCCATCAGGATAAAGATAAGTAGAATTCCATCAAGATCTCAAACGACCTCCTGATTGCTTGAAACTCATGTGGAACCAACAGTGGCCTGAAAGGAAAATATTTTACAGGCAGTTCTCTTCACTATCGATTGTTTACTCGGATATTCTGATCAATTTTGGTCTTCTAGCTTCCAACATAGTAAGGAATTTTTTTCCTTATCTGTTATCCTTACCAGTCAAGCTGGCATCAAGTTAACTGTTGGTCAGCGGTGTCTGGGAGCTGCCATCTAACACTTCCGATTAGGTAGTAGTACAGAGAGAGTCTGAAATCTTAGCGCCTGTGCTGTCATGAAGACCAGAGAGCATGACTAATGTATCTTCACAGAGTATTTCTCACCCCAAATTTCCCCTTGACTTAATTTGATGTTGCTGGGATGACTGTCTCTGATTCATGTCACCCAGTGCATGGTGAAAGTGAAAATGATTCCTACCTTTGGCCCACAAAGGCTTTTCTTTTCTAGAAGCTTCTTCTTAAAACATTACTTACTTAATATATCGCATGAAAAATGAATCATAATATGATACTACTTTGTCTTTCTACATAACCTTCTGTCCAGCTTTGTACTTAGAAATTTAGCCTTAGTACAAATATCTCTAGGGTAAATAACTCGAATCCTGAGTCACTAAACTTTGCCAGATTGTCAGAATTTTCCATTACAATTTTTTTTGGAGCCTATTCAGTGACTTCAGACATGGAAGCTGACAGTATAGAAATTACTGTGGACAAACTTGTATGAAAAAGATAAATTAATTGGGTATCTCTACATGAAAATTATACTTTGGACCATAATGGGAAAAAATTAAGACACGGAAGGATGCCAGTATTGAAAAAACAGAGGTAAAGCATCTGTAATTCAACACCAAATATCAGAACTGCATTTATTAGTGGTAACATAATAACAGTTAAAATTAACTCTTTCAGAGATGTTTCAGAAAACCACAGGATATGTTTCAAGCATTACATTTAGAGTGTACAAACCTGTACAAATAAGACAATTTAAAGGTGACAGTGGGCCAAAGCCACTTGCATCCAAGGTCATCACAGCTTCATTACAATGGGATTAACTAAAGCCTGCTGAAGAAGTAGAGGTTAGGGACAAGGTGAGGGGAACCACTCCACAGTGGACAGTAGAACATGTCACTGCTCTGATAATTCTGTGAATTGCCACCATATGTTGCATGTGTATGTATCATCTAATGTATTACTGTCTGTAAAGGTTTGGTACCTGACCATATTGAGTGGGAGAAAAGCCCCTGTCGCTGCTGGTGACTGAAGTGCTGCTCCAACTCTAATTTCCAGTGCCTCACTCTAAGCATTTGCAGCTACATCATCACACTGCTGAGGTTAACTATATTAGCAAGCTAAAGGAGCAGTCGGACTTTTTGTGTCGTTTCTGCATTTATCCTACAGTTTTCTCATTTCAGCAGAAGGACTGATGGTCTCAGTCTTGGGAGAATATCACATGGGAACACACACCTGCTGATCCCAATGTAAGAGCAGTGTACAAGGAGACACAAATAGGTCAGGAGTCTTTCTTGGGGAACATCTGGTTCAGTTCAGACTTTTCAGGCCTGCACAGATGATCAGGAAAAGGCTGTTTATGTGAATGATCATCAGGAGACAGAGGATAAATACTGATGGAGAGGCTGGGAACAAAACTGAGGTACTGGAAGAGAATGGGTTTGCTGAGCTTTCAGGCTCTTGTATAGGATTTGGTAAACTGAAAAGTTCTTGCAGTAGAACCACTTCTAGTGCCTCATTTAAATATAAGGTTGAAATTTCTGCAAGTTGCTTGTGTAGACTTGAATCTGCCTATTTAAAGCTACAAGAACTTCAGAAAAATCCCATCTGTGACTGCTCCTGGCATTTTATTTTAGGAAATTTGCTTCCACATTAACAATCACCAACACAGAGCAGAAGTCTGCACCTTTTATTTTTAGACTCTTAAGATCCTGGTGTGAAGTATAGCATCAAGTAGGAAAGAGGAAAACATGCATTTGGTATATTTCCAAGCAGTTCCACTGTCACAGACCTATTTCCCCACTTCCAGGAGGCAAAGGATTGTTCCAATAAATCATTACTCACTCTGGCTTTTTTCTTCTCTTAGGAAAAATATTTATTCCTAAAGAAAAACCCATAGAAACCCATACAGAAGAGAAAGTGACCCTGGATCCAGAACTAGAAGAAGCCCTGGCCAGCGCTTCAGATACTGAGCTCTATGACCTTGCAGGTTAGATAATATATAGGTATGATCCCCCTATATGTCCAGTCCTTCTCTGCCTAGACCTGCCACCAGGAATGTCTCATGATCATCTCTCAAGTACCTGCTGTTTCACTATACAGACAGGTGGCCAGCTTGTGGGCCACACATTGCCCATGGGGACTGCAAGCATGACTCCATAGCTGCTGCATTTTAGACTTCTTTCATCTACTTATTGTTGATGTGGCAGGCAAGGGGAAAAGATGAACCAGATACCATGATTTGGGGAAGGGGAGGGTAGATGGTAGACTGCAGGCTGGGGTGTTTGCATTGTAGTGGAGACGACTGATCTTATTGCATTATAATGTAGCTGGCATTTTCATAGAACAAAGTTCCAAGTTTTGCTCAGCTCTGGTCAGTGTCCAGCCATTCGTGACAGAATTTGTAGGTGTTGAAGTCTAATGAAAACCAGTAAGTAGCACACCTACTGCTGGGAGTTCTGAAAATAGTCTGTAACAGCAACTAAAGAGTCATTTGCTTACAGAAGAAAAAGTACTTTCATAAGAAAAATCTGATGATAGAAGTAAAAATGTACATTAAGTTAATAACTTATTTCATGCATGATCCTACAGAATGAAGTCCAAGTAGGTAATTTATGAGAGAAGTATCAGCAAACACAGCACAATTTATTCTCTGACACTATGGAATTTCATTTGCACAAAAGATAACTTGGCAGCTTCTTTTACAGAGTTTCGGTTTCTTTTGTCATTTCTCTCATAATAGTTTATATCCTCACTATTTATTTTAAAGTCTTGGAATGTATTGTTTTTTCTTCTCAAGCACATTAGCATCCATGTGCTTCTATAAGAAGCCCCAGTGTGAGTGCCAATTTATTAAGCTAACCACACATACAGTCAGACTCTTCTCGGATATGCCAAACAATACAACAAGGAGCAGTAAGAGGTTCAGGTCATATATTGCAGGGGGAAATCATTAGGAGCGTTGCACTGAAACAAGTTACCCAAAGAGATTGTGGAATTTCCATCCCTGGATGTTTTCAGGATCGTGCTAGACAAAGCCATGGCTGACCTGGTTAATGTCGGCAACACTTCTGCTTGAGGGGAAGGCTGTACAAGATGACCTGCAGCAGTTCCTTCCAGCTGGCATTTCTGTGATACGCGTGCTACATTGATTCAGTTGTTCAAACACTTATATTAAAAGTGTCTCTATCTCCAGTATTTAGACCACCTAAAGACCCTCCGTACAAGCAAGCATAACTCAGAGTTAACATTTTGTAAAGGGGGTTTTGTTTGGGGAACTAAACTAGAATCTGTAGCAGATATTTTTCTGCAGTCTTTGTTCCTGCCACTAACATTGTATCCTGTTGCTGGTATTTACACACTGTAGCTGTTCTTGGAGTGCACAACATGGTCAACAACCCAAAATTTGATGAAGGAGGAGCCCGCAGTAAGGATGGAAAAGGAACCGTGAGAAGTAAGCAAGCAGATTTCTCTTTTGGGTTATACGTTATCTTTAAGGACTTGTACACCTGTAGTTTGGGTGTATTGGTCTAAATTAGTGTAATGTAGCTAGGCCTTACCTTGATTGAGCTAATTAATCCTGAGGGGTAGCTCTTTAAAGTAAATACAACCTTAAAATTCATTGTCTATGATGACAACAGTACTATGCAAATAAATCATTCCTAAGGAGCTTTGTTTTCCTGGAGAGCAATACCTGGCTCTGCAGAGGTGCTTGAAAGGATGTGAATATTTAAGAAGCCAAGACATACATATTTTCATTCCATTTCAGTTTAGACAGTGGACAGAAAACAGTGAGCTGTAGCTAAGAGGTGGCCACACCACAGCCCAGGCCATCTCACTCCGAGTACCTACATTTACAGAACTGAAGAACAACTTGTAACCATGGGGCTCAAACACAGCAGAATCCCTGGCAGAGTCTCATCTGTGGCCAGAGTCACATCAAGCCACGTTCACAGGGAGGCGGAGGCTACACGGATGCACTCCTGCCCCAGCTACGCTCTCTGATCCACTACTTCCACCTTAGTCCCGCGGCAGTGTGTTTAAGCATCATCTGTTATATGGTTCCTTAGGTACATGGGAAGCATAATCATTCAGGAAATCCCCAGCAGAAACAGCTGTAGTTACTAAAAACAAATCCAGAAATGTTTGCACTAAATAAACAGATTTTGGTGAATCGGGTCTTAGCTTAGCAATCGACAGGAGGCTGGACAGGGGGAGAAATGGGTATGTCTGAATTCCAAGTTTTTCTTGAGAGCTGCCAAGCCTCCCTCCAGAGCTCATCACCTCCAAGCTCTGAGATATCAAGTGGGCTAAACTTTGGTTTTTAAGACAAAGTTGTAGAATGCTCTTTTCTAGGGAAGCAGTACTCAACAAATGTTTTTTCTTGTAAAGCCGTAAGAACAGCAGCTATCTTTACCAAGGACTTTCATTTCCATACTTCTTTGCCAAAGGGGAGGTGGGAAAATAGACAGGACACCGCGTCACTTCATTTTTCTCAGGATTAAAACTGCTCTGCAAGCCTTTCCAGTGGGCCCTGTGCAAGCTGCCACCTATCTCCTAACAGGACACTGCATGCATTACTAATCCACATAGATTTCAGATTATTTTTGTTGTACCGAGTCAAAACATGAGCTATATGAGAGTCAGCTAAACTATGCTCCAATCACAGACTTAAGACCCAGAAAATCACCGTCACATTACTTTATTCTTTGGTCCAAAAGCAACACCTTTCCTTAGCTGTGTGAAATGCTTCAGTAAAAGCGGGAGACCTCTCAGAAGTTGCCCATCAATGTGGCAAAACAGCACTATTATTAAAAAAAAAAAAAGATAAAACTCCCAGGAAGCAGAAAGTGAAAAATACTGCTAACTCTAGACTGAGTATACTGTGATATCTAACCCGAGCACAGGGTGTAAGTCTCTCCCTAGCTCCCAGTTTGGCAGAGGGTTGCCACAAGCGCAAAAAATGCTTTGCTGTTTTTTGTTTACTTTCCATCATTGAATCCAAAATAGGGTGAATTCTCTGTATGCGTTTTCCAGTAGTTTTAGTTTTCCTACTCCCTAGGAAGGCTGGAGCATTATTCAGGCATATGTGAAGTCTCTCAGGGAATTACTACAGAAAAAGCTCAGGGTCAAAGGGAGCAGAGTGAAAAGCAGCTCAAGGTTTGTGTGTGACTTCATCTCTACTACGAGTTCTAAAAAATATTTTTCTTTTGGCCTACGAGATGGCATGAACTTTACCCATTGCACTGAACAGAAACACACAGTACATTGAGACTCGAGCACAAGTCTTCAAATAACTGTCTGCAACATAAAATAAGAGGGTTTAAACATACTTGTGGCCAGTAATGTATTCCTTTCCTGCCTCTGGTGGCTTGGGTGGTCAGAGGTTATAAATTAGTCTCCACAACTATTTGCATGGGAATTAGAAGTGCTAATTGTGTTCTAAGCTATGATTTTTATGTATCTCTGAATATTTATAGCTCATAGCTGGAAACATTAAAAACTGTATCTTTTCAGAGCATGAACACTCAAAGACTTTGTAAATCTTGGTTCTGGCAGACGGACTTGCTTTTCATGGTTTGATAGCTTTATTATTTAGAAAGTGCAGATGTTGCAATTTTACAAGAGCTAATTGAATTTATAGTAAGGCGGATAGCATCAGCCTGGGAAAGGAAACTGAGAAGCCTCCTGATCACGTTCCTCTATGTTAGCACAGTCTATACGTAGGTGCAGTGACATTTTCTCACCAATGTAATGGGCAAGTTCTGAGCACATCTTCCTTTACAGATGTTAGACAAAAAACAAAGCAGACCTTGCGGTATATTACATCCTATACAATAGTCTCTAAAGCTGCTTTGGCTCAAATTAATTGTACTGAGACTTCTGTACAGAAAGGAGGAACTTGCACTTGAGGATACAGTCCAGCCGCTGTGACCACAGCCTCCAGTGACATGCTCCTGGGTGCATGGAAGGTGCAAAGGGCATGGCAAGGATAACGGCTAATTCTCCTGTTTGAGTTTTGTGGTTCATATAAACCCTTTCTTAAATGCTACAGTACAAACCTAAACAGGAATCAAAAAGCCATACTGTTACTGATGATGCCCGTTCCTTGCATCAACATTTCATGAGATCTTGTATTGCAGATGTGGTGAAAGGTGAGAAGGTCAAGCCCATCTTTGAGGAGCCACCTAATCCGACCAACGTGGAAGCAAGTTTACAAAGGATAAAAGCAAATGATCCTAGTCTCATAGAAATTAATCTCAACAACATAAAGGTAGATGCTGTGGTTTCACTTACACTATCATAGAAGAGCTTATTTGAGTATTTCCAAAGCCTTTGCCTTTTATCTTCAAATTTTGTTTCTCTCTACTGTTCAGGAAAAGCGGGACACACAGGGGAGGGGTATGGAGGGAACTGTTGTAGAGGCTCCAAGCTTGTCAATGCCTGATACTGAATTAGATGCCAATTAAAAGCCCAAGAGGTGACTCCCTCTGGCTGCCTTTCTTTAGCAGATTGTAAAGCGAGATATCTCACAAGCACTACATAATCATCACTGGCCAAAGGCAATTAGCCCACACATGCAAATGGAGGAGCTGGCATGCGGAAACTGAACAACTGGCAGCAAAATAGGAAAGTAGCTCAGAGACCAGTCACGTGCTTGCGTTGGCCTGACCCAGTTAAATGCAGTACCAGCATCGTGTCCTAGCACAGGCCTCCGCAGGCCGCTGTAAGCAGAGGACACTTTGTGCATTTTGAGATACTCTTAAAAGCATCAAGGATGTTTGAATTGCATAGACTGTGACTATTGATCAATCAGCTTGAGAATAATTAAAATCAATGTCTAGCAATGTGACTGGCTTTCCTAATTACTGTTTTGTCTTCTTAATGTAGAATATTCCTATTCCAACACTGAAAGAATTTGCAAAAGCTTTGGAAAGCAACACGCATGTGAAGACATTCAGCCTTGCAGCTACTCGGAGCAACGACCCTGTAGCTATTGTAAGTTTAAACACTGCTTGAGAAAAAAAAAAAACAAACGCACAACAATTTTTAAGTAGGTCTATGTCTGCTTTAGGATACTCTCTTCGTTTTCCTTCACAGAATTTCCCTGTGATGATACAAAGTAAAAGTGCCATGTCTTCTGATCTGCCTCTGTGTTCTAAGCTTATTTGTGTTTTAATTCTTTGTAGGTACTAAACTGTGTTTTGCAGATTTCCTGTTATTCCCCAAAACTCTCAAGATGTTATCTCATATTCTCTCTTCTTGACCCTTCAGGCATTTGCAGATATGTTGAAAGTGAACAAAACACTGAAGAGCCTTAATGTAGAATCCAACTTCATCACTGGCACGGGTATTTTGGCACTGATAGATGCACTGAAAGAGAATGAATCCCTGACAGAGATTAAAATTGACAATCAGGTAAAGAGGGAGCATGGAGTGAGTCTACTTGTTTCCTTTCTATACAGATTCCCAGAGGGTTCTCCTAGAGGGCTCTGGCAAAGTCAAGGCTGCCTTTGTGGCTCAGTCATTCTGCAGCTCATGTCCCATGCCCATGCAACCAAACAGTGGAAAACTTCTAAATAAAACTGATCAAAGCCAAATATAAAGCCTAGAGCAAAATTTCTAGGGATGGAATTCTCTTTGTAATTTGCAGCTCAGTACTGAAATATAAGCACTTATTTATTTCTCATGTGAAAAAAAAAAAATTCTTTTCTTTTGGGGATGTTTCACCACACCACCAACAGAGGCAGCAGCTGGGGACAGCTGTAGAGATGGAGATTGCCAAGATGCTGGAGGAGAACTCCAAGATTCTCAAGTTTGGATACCAGTTCACAAAGCAAGGTCCAAGAACCAGGGTAGCAGCAGCTATCACTAAAAACAACGATCTGGGTAAGATGCTACTACATCTACTCATCATTTGTTTACGTGAGCCAAGCCCTGACCTTCCTAGACACACCTATTTGTCTGTACATAAGATTGAATTTTAACTCTACAACATTCAGTCTGCCATGTGAGGGGTGATGCATAGCTCCACGGACTCTAGAATAGACAACAGTTGTCTTCTTCCACTCCTGGGAAGGAGAGTTACTTCAGCCTTTTCCATGGAGCACCCTGGATTTCCAGCTGCCCTGTCAGCTGTTCTGGCCTGTAAGTAGAGAGCCAAACCCAGTCTGTTTGTTCAGTGAACACACAAGTGCTCACTTCTTTGCCCTGCCCATGACAGACCAAGCTGCCCAACCAAGGGTCCTGCCTGCATGAGTAAGTACAGACAAAGACAATAAATCTTTGCAAGTTTCACCTTAGTGTTTCATGCTCTGCCCTGCATGCTCAATACACAGAATATAGAGGAGGAGATGACTAGGCAGGCATAGTTTACAGTAAGAAGAAGAAAAAAAATTAACTATATGTTTTTAATCCATTCTACTTAAAAGTGAGGTGTCAACTCCTGATACCTTTGCTGGCTTCAGCTTGGGTTTGTCGCTGTGAGAATTAAAATAAAAGTTGAGCTAGAACTTATTTCTTTCACACATACTTTTTTTTTTTTAAGTTTTTATTTTTAGCAATACCTAAGCATTCCAGTGATATACTATTGGTCCTGAAACCATTAGTGTTCCAGAATGGTATTTGAAACATCACACTGACAAAAAAAAGAAAGACTTTCCCCCCCACACACTATTTAACCAGTTGCCTTTAGACATATATCCTGTACCTAATTTTCATTTTCCTGCTTTTACGTTGTATGGCTTTGTTCAAGATTTAGTAGGACAGAATATCTAACAGAAGTCAATAAAGCAAAATAAATGAAGCAACAAAACACTGAAAGTAGACACAAAAGTGACTGATGTTACACTGTAGGCTTTGGAATAATGCAGCCTGTTGGCCAAGAAAGCACTATGAAATAAACTTCCTGATAGTAAAGTAATGGGATGTTTGTACTAATATGTCGTTGTTATTGACTTTCTGTAGTGAAAAGCATTCATTCATCCAGTTTTACTGCTTTTGTTCTGTACATCAGCAGTTCAATATCAGAAACAGGACATGCCAGTTTGATGTAACACCAAATTTTGTCTCACATGAACAGGAGAACCTCACTAATCTTATCGGCCAAGTCAGACTCAATAAGTTTTTATTAGGGTATGGAGTAGCAAATGCTGCTCAACTAGATCTGCTCTACACCAGCTGTAATGTATCCTAAGTGCCATAAAAATTCACATGGCTACTTGTCAAAATAATCCTGCCCATGACAAAGCTCATGACTCTGCTTTGCTAAATGGCAACTTCAACCTACTTAGTTTCTAGTGAGAATCCAGAGTTTAACTTACTATCAGATGGCTGATACAATCAGAGCATGTAAAGTTTAAACGGATAATTTAAGGTCCAATACGATGTTTTCCTTGTTGCCAATACTCACTGATATCAGTACTTAAGAGTACTGCAAATTATTTTCTAAGAGGATGTGATTATTGCTTACCTATAGTATACACTTGTGCAATTAGAAAAGTTACTAATTTTTTAATGCCTAATGCTTCAGTAATCCAGAGTACTGCCATTCGGACTAGAGCAGACCAGTATCAGCTTAGCTGGGACACAGCGGCTTTTAAGAAAACAATAAAACTGTAACAAAAATCTAAATGGAGCCATTGGGAGGAAGCACTGGAAATGGTGATTTCTTCATCATCTAAGACCTTTAGCTCAGAATATGATTTTTATAGAAAATGTATTCATATGAACACTTAGCAAAATTCTATGGTCTGTAATATAGACAAGTGCGGTTTAGATGCAATTGTTTTGTTTAGAATTAAGACCTGTGAAGTACAGCATTTGTGGACATCATCCTACTGCATATTTCTTAGAAGCACCTTCCTTCCTATTCATTTAACTGGGAAGGGAGCGTGTCAGTGAGAAAAGTCCTTAGGCTCTTGGGAAAGCAATAATGACTGGTCTTCTCTTGTTTTATTGCTCTAGTTCGTAAAAAGCGGGTGGAAGGAGAGCGGCAGTAGCCACGCCACAGAGGATGCAAGGCAAGATTGGATGCCACCACCAATTGCAATCTCAGAGTGTTCTCTGGTCAGAATGGAAGGCACTGGAAAACTATTACAATGAGAGTCGCTCATTTCTGTTAATGTCTCCTTTTAACCTTGAAAACACAGCCTCTTAATTTTCAACTTTCACAGTTCATTTTTATGAGAAAGATTCATAGTTGGTTTGATTTTAATGAAAAAATGTTTTGCAGTATCTGAATATATCTGCCAATATGCAGAATCTTAACTGTGTTACTGAGCATAAGCATAACATATAGTGACTCTGACCCTTATTTTAAACACTTTTTGATATGTTAAAATATCATCTTATGGATAAGGGATTTCTCTGCTGAAAACAGAAATTTTAGGGCCAAGTTCTGCAATGCCTTATGTTTGTGAATAATCCTTCCTTATGTGTGTATAGTCCTGCGAACTGAATCCTGCAATGGGATGCTCCTAGGAGTAGAACTAGTAATGCCAGTACAAGTTTGCAGGGTCACACCCTTGAGCCTCTCTCCTGCAGTAGGATCGGGGCAGCTGGAACCACATTGGAACAGCACCCTTCTACTTTCCTAGGTCTCCACCCATCCAGGTCCAAGTGCAGGATCACACCTAGACGTATAAACATTATCAAAGCCTACTTGTTTACATAAGCTTAGGTTAAGTGGATCGTTTCTCAATGTTACACTGATACTTGTTATCCTTACTCCATGTTGTAAAGTAATATTAGTGCTGCCAATCCTGTAGACTTTGAATGTTTCGTTTTTTTTCCTACGCCAACAGGTTTTTATTTGCTACTAGAATGCACAGTTTACAGCTATTAATCTAAACAAGTATTTAAACAAGTATTCTGAGCAATATTTGTTTTGCTTTGAGCCATGTGTTTGACTTTTTTTAGTTCTGGTATTTATGTACATTTGTTAGTATTATAGAACTGTTCTCAGGACCTTTTAGATGAAGATTTTTAATTAAATAGTTAAACCAGGAGAGCAGCTGTGCTACCAGGAAAACACATTAAAAGGGTAGTTGTGACAGCTACATAACATACATTTAAAGGCTCCAGTTGAGGTTTGTCCCTGTGTCACAAGGCACTTAGATATTCATGTCGGTGCTTGGCTGAATAAGGACAGATTTAAGCATATGCACGAATGCTTTGCTAAATCAGGGCCTTAACTCAGATGCTGGACATGGTCTTAACCTAGTAGAAAACACTCGTGAAGCAGCAGCTGACCCCAATACTCAACAGCATCAAAGTTATTGTAAGAATTCAGTCTGATGTTTCATTTTGAGTATTTTACAATCTAAAACTATTCTCTACCACTGTTTTATGACTGCCAACAGTTGTCTCTGACTAACAGCCAGAGGCTCGTTTTGGTCACACGTACGCACGTCGTGAGAGCTAGGGGAGACTGGGGTTAGGGGTGTCGCACGTACCAGTGCTTTCTGAAGGCTGCAGAAGCACAGCTGGGGCGAGCGCTGCCGCCCAGGGACACCAGCCTCTCCTTGGAGAGCTCCCTCAGGACAGCGGAGCTGAAGCACCACGTCCTTTGCCCAGGTGACAGGACAACACCGGTGGTCACAGTCACCGCAGTGCACTCCTGACCCTGGGAGAGAGCTGTGAGCCACTGTGCAGCCGGGCATTCTGGGGATTAGAAAATGAGGAGCCCCTGGAGCAGTTGGTACATGTTTGACCTTCTTCCCTGAGCCATGTTTTCATGAGCAGAGCTGGAGCCCAAGCTCACAGGATGAACCCTCCCTCCATGCCTTTTATAATGGAAACGAGTAGGTCCAAGTCACACTCTTCCTGTTGGATACTGGTCTTCATACTGGGGTCCAAACTGAATAACGTACACTTAAATCCCACTTAAAATAGTTTGCTGAAGTGGTCTGCTGAGCTGGGATCTGAAGTGCAGTATCCACAGTTTACTTCCCTGGAGAGCTCCCAGTCTTTGCAATTTCTAACTCCCCTTCCTCAGAAAAGGCTGAAACCTTTGCTTTGCAAATAAAAACCATCACACAGAGGGGACTCTTGCTGAGGTTTTCCCTGGATCCATGCAGGATTTGCTGTGAAAAACTTTGATATTCCATTTTAAGAAAATTGATAAGTTCTGTAACACAGTCATAACTCTGCACAGGCTTGAAAAACGTGCGAATTACCAGGGGAATACTGGGCTTTGCAGCATCAAGTCTCATGGGTAGGAAGAATCCTCATCCCCAGAACCAAAAAGTTGTTTGCTGACAAACTTCTGTTACTAGAATCATACTGCCCCTATTTTCTTCTTTTCCTTTGAACCAAGCAAGGGAATCCCAACTATCAATTATTTAAATTTATTTTGAAGGGTTTTTTTTATTGGTTACTTTTTTTCTTTCAGAGTGGTACATATACATGTTTAAGGGAAACAAGTGCAATCCACTTCTAGTCTTAATTGCCATTTAAAGTGTTGGTATTTGCATGCAGCAGTTTTATGAGGATGGATTGTTCTGGCTGCTTCATGATGTCTGCAGTATGTCATCCTGTATAGCTTTGCTCAGAGCCACACAAGTGGTTATATAGTCAGGTGGCTCCATTCATATCAGCCATAGTTTGCATCATGGACCAAGGTACCTGGCTGGGGAAGGCCCTATGGCCTCTCCATCCTTTCCTCTGCCATGCTTTTTGCATAGGCATGTTTCCTCTGAAGGAAGAACTCCTCAGGCACTTGAGAGTATCATCTCAAACACCAGCTCCTCCATGCACTAGCAGATAGTGCCCGGCGCTGTGCATCCCATGGTAGGGACCATGGGACGTCTGGCTCCTTCCAGCACACGTGAAGATTGCTCCTAATTCCTGGCCATCTTCTCCAGGCAGCTGCTGCCAGCCCCTGCCAGGGGGCTTGGTGACCAGGGACATCCCTGTCTTGCCTCTTCTGTGTGCTCCACACAAGGGCTTGGTTGTCACCTTGCCTTGAGCATCACAAATCAAACACTGCAACAATATAAAGATCTGTCCAGTACAACAGCATATGATAGTGATAATTGAAGCCAGATTTTCATATTAATATAGGATTATTTAGCTGGTTAAAAATCACTGCAACTAACATGAAGGTGTTCAGGATGTGACTCGTTATTTTAAATTCTACTTTCAAGCAACATCTGACATACTCAATGCTGAATGGGGAACAGGGACAGAAGAGCCCTTTTTTTAAGCAAACATTCAGGAGTAACTATTTTTGCACATTGCTTCTCATGTTGACAGCTTCAGTTTGGTTTGTGTTTTTTATACAGTTTTTTCATGGAAAAGCTCAATTGTGCGTGTCCTAACATATATGTGAATTATAGCGTGCACTAAGGACCGTATGTGTACATGTATAACTCTAGATGATGTTATTTCTCGAACAAAAGTAATTGCATGTGCACAGTGTGGTGCATGTTACTCAAGAGGAAGGGAATTACCACGCTATGTAACAGCGACTTCCCAGCATTGTGGTTTTTCTAAATAAATCTTCACAAGGGATTTGGCTTTTGCAGTTTCTCATGGTTTTGTGCCTTGGATCGAGCCTCCCTTGATGCTCTGACATCAGATTAAGCAGCTTTCTCCACTGTGGCTCTTGCAGCTTTCACTTGTCTGGATTATCTGCCAGGTTTCACCTTCTCTTCCCCCCACATTATCTGTACTGGGCTGGAGCTTTGCAAATGATGGTTGGGTGCTCAGAACCAAGACTGGGAGCAGAGAAACCTGGATTGTCC
This sequence comes from Tauraco erythrolophus, assembly GCF_009769465.1. Lineage (NCBI taxonomy): Eukaryota > Metazoa > Chordata > Aves > Musophagiformes > Musophagidae > Tauraco > Tauraco erythrolophus. The sequence goes on along the minus strand of NC_141478.1, from coordinate 13,536,082 downwards.
TCTCAGGTTTAACAGACCTCCCAGATTTAAAGCAAGTTCATCATACCTGTCCATGCGTCGCCTCATACACTCTAACATCAACTTAATACTTTCCTGCCTCTCTACTCACTGAACGCTTGTGAAACTGAGCTTTTCAGAAGATGACACACCAAGAGATGCGATTTTCTTTATAGGAAATAAATGAAAAACTAAACCCTCCCATTTTCAAAATGCATCACTCAGATGCTTTGGATCAGATTTCTGTGATACATCTAGACATCTAAAGCTGCACACGAAAACCCATGGTATTTTCATGAGTGACTAGGTACCAGCTCTCACCAGCTGCAATGTCAGTTTAGATACATAAGTTCCTGTCCTTAGTCAGCTACATACTGTAAGAATTGGGCCTAGGTAACCAACCCCCTTTTGGGAACTTACATGCTTTTGAAAATTATGCCTCATGTCTGAAGATGATTGTATTACTAGCGTAGCATTCTTCTATTTTAATATATGCCATGGCTCTAAAAATAAGTACATAGTGAAAAGTGAAGATAACAGAAAAGCAGGACCCTTATTCTACAATGGTTATTATTTTCTTTAGCTCTGTTTTCAATTTTTACAGCTCTGAAATTATGTGACAAAGCAATAATAGATCTCAGCAGTCTACTGGGTTTTTTTTGGAAAAAAAGTGCAATTTGTGAAAAGCTGCTGCCATTTGAGCTGCAAAGACTAGATTTCATGTTTTCTTCATCATTAACTCAGGAAAGAGAGAGATTTCACTACTTTGTGAAATTTAGAATCCAATTATATTGCATGCAGTTTTATGGATAAAATCACTATTGTCTGATCAGGATCTTGCATCCAAAGCATAGCAGAAGCACTGTATCAAATTACCCCTCCTCAGCTAGCTTCTACGCAGGAAGCCTGCAAAATGAGCTTTTCATGAGCACAGAGACACTATTTCCTGCCCTCTCTTCTCTGCGCAGTGTCTCAGCAATTTTCCATATGGCGCCTCATTTGAATTTGACACCAAGAACATCACTGATTTCTTCCACAGTATAGACAGCTCTAAGCTTCAAAGGAATCAAGCGCCTTGTAGAATGCCTGAAGGCATAGACTGAGTTAATGAAATGGTTACACTGACCCTTAGAACCTATGCTGCACATTAAAACACCCTACAACATACACATAACTACACATGCATAAGGACAGTTAGAAAAGAAACCTTAGAACATCTCCCACAAACAACGTGCTCTCTGCAATCCCAGGGAAGTTTACCCACAGAGAAACAAAACACCTTCCCTATCCATTTAATGACCACCTTTTATGTCAATACTTAACTCTGAAATATAACAGTAGCTTCCATTTTTTTGGCATGCAAGAGAGGAAAAGTAGAAAGGGACACTTCAAGAAAATGAAGAAATCTCATAGTGAAAGAAGTGGTGCTGTGTCCCAGTATGTGGTTCTGCTGGGGTTTGCAGGGCCTAACATCAGAGGGAGTGCTCATGGGAACTATGCAGCAAAATTCCCAGATCTTCAGTCATAAGGGAATCGGAATACAGCTGCAGAGGCGCTCGTGAGGTCACACACTCCACTTCCTATCTCCAGTGTAGGGTTTTATTTCTACTTACTTCATAGCTTTTGCAAAAAGACTGGTTTGGTTCTGCATACCTTTCATTACAGAGGTTGTGTTAGAGTCCGTTGGGATTTTGACTATGAATGCAATATATGCCAAGGAACACAGATACTGTATGCCACCTCCTCACTCTGAACCTTTATTTTAGGAATTGGCTTCTTGTCTTGCTCTAGTTTCTTTTCAGAATGAAATTTTCATGTACAAACAGCTAAAAAAAATAACTCAGTTACAAAAAAAAGCATCTATACTATTCTTACAGTCTCCAAGCATGCATCTTCATGTCTTTTCTATTCCAATCTGGTTCACTCCGTTCTCAAGCCTAAGCAACAGCAGTGCAAACTGCAGGTGCTTCATTTTCTACAAGGAATGCCGTGTCAGTCTCCCCATGAGTGTCATATGGAGCGACAGCCTGCACTGCAGCAAGCTGCATTTACCACTGCCCATCCATCTCCTGCTGCTGCCATGCAGGAGGTCCCTTGCTTGTGTTCTTTTGATGCACCTATCCAAAAGCAAAATCTGAATGTCGACTGATACAGAGACTCCAGGGAGTTTTAATATAGCAAAGAGGTCAAGCTGACTGAAGTTTTCTGCCATATTGCAGTAGCTCTGACCTGTCTGTGTGTTTCTCTAGCCACAGTCAGGAGCTCTGCGCTCTGTGCCCAATGTCAAGCTGCTGCCAAACCTGTGAAGGCTGGCATCCAAACGCAGCTCCTGGAGAGCAAGCACTGACTGCTGGGGAGAGAAACCACAGGGAGAGCACTCTGCTGGGTGTGAGGATGTTGGACAGCAGCCACTGAACCACGCAGCTCTCAAACTTCTTGGCTATTTTAATAAAGGACAGCATTTTCACATTAAAACCAACAGCTACCAAGGAATCTCCATCATTCTAATTTGTTTCAGCTATAGCAAACGTTCATCTATGGCTGAATGGCGCAGAATGGTCAAAGGCATTTGAGGTTTCCTTTGAGGAAGAGGACAAGGGGAAAAACATCCAGCAGAATTGTGTTCAGCTGGTTCCCAGCCACAGCAAAGTGCTTTAAATATTCATGCTTTTCTTGTCCATTCCAGTAAAGCAGATGAGCACAAACAAAAGCAGCAGGAGGGGCCTCCCTTAATGAGGGTCTGTTTGTTTCTCATAGCCAGCTGCCTGACTTAATTATTGAGTCTGACATTAGGTAGCCTCCTTCAGTGAGCAAGGGAGGAGAAAACAAGGCTATCACATAAAGCAATTGCATGTATTGTTTCACTCGGGTCTTTTCTGATGATGACTGCATTGATAAAATATTGAACAGAATCTGGAAGCAACATTTCATACTTGCAAACTGTTTGTTCCCCAGCTGTCACTCAAGTGCAGGTCACCTAAAAGCTGCCTGGACTCTCAGTCAATGTTGGTGAACACTAGATATAGAGAACTCTCCCAAACTTGAGACTCTTGCATTAATTCTGTCACTTGTCTATGAAAAGGTTACATACTCATCTGTCTAAATCAAGCCTTAAGAGCTTTCAGCTCATGGTGGTGGAGGAAGAGGTCCCTGTGTACAAGTGTCTGGTGAATCAAGGTGTTGTGGCATTCTTGGTTAGTTTGTATCCCAGCAGTGTTGGCACAGTGCACACATTGGTGTTGGTCATCCACATTAACTGAGTTGCTTAGACATGAGATCTGTTTTTTTGGTCATTATAACAGTTCACTTAACTCTGCCTTCAGGAACAGAAAAAAGAGACATTGGCAGGAGCTGCCGGCAAGGCTTCCCTGCTGCCCCCTCGCAGCTGCCTGGCCCCATGAGGCAGCACAGTCATCTGATTCCGTTCCTGTGTTTTTTTCCTGAATGCTTTTAGGCTGCTTGGCACACGAAAAAGCATCACTAAATGTGTCAATCTCACTAGAAAATAAATATAGCCTCTCAAAATAATCTTAAATTTTGGTGTTTGGAACTGATTGCTCTGAGGCAGCTGATTAGAGCTCCAATTAAGCTCTCCCCACCTTTACACTCCAAATGTGCTGGCTGACCCAGGTTAACTGCTGTGACAGCTTCTGAAACACACACCAGGGAAGTTTATGGCATCTCTTCTGAGCCTGGACTAAGGTCAAGAGCACTTCTTACGAAGCTGGACCTGGTGACCTCACATTTAAGTTGCTCCCCTTACCATGCTTTTTTGCAGAGTACTGATCTCATATGCATTTGTGGAGAAAAGAGAACGCCTGACAGAAGGGAAATGGAAGTCTGATGGTCATAAGCAGCCAGAAGTGCTCAGCAGCTGTGACAAACTCCGCCAGCAGGGACATAAGCAGTTATGCCACCTGCCAAGAGCTGGGGTCCCTTCCAGCATTAGAGATTCACTGAGTTTGAAAGATCATTTCCATGATGGGAAAGACTGATGGTTTAAACAAAGATATGTGATGATATTTAAATAAAAATGCATTAAATTCCATTTTGTATATATTTTTCAATAAATGACACAGTTGTACTTAATATCTTCTAGCTATTTCTTATTCTGTCTTTGTACCAATAAGAAAATCCGATTAAAAATATTATTTCCCTTCACTCGTCTGAAGATTTCAGACTGACTCCATAATTAAATAAGCCAGAACAAGTTACTTGTAATATTTGTACAATGGAAAATACACTGTTTCCAAGAAGGGGCACGATCCTGCATGCCCTGAAATCAGCCAGGACTCAAACCTGCACACAGCCAGTGCTGAGAAGAGCAGCAATCCCCAGAGACACAAGCTGAAGTACTTGCTGGTCCTGTGAAGGACTTGCTGGGCTGTCTTGCTAGCTTGGAGTTGGAATGAATCACTGCAAGAATATCCCAGAGATCTGGGAGCTGAGGAGGAGACTTGCAAAAGGTTTTGCTTATCGTTCTTCCACCAATGCACGCAGCCATTGCGGCATCCAGCTATGCCACTCATGTCAGTGCCAGACAAGCTGTTGCAAAGGCCATGTGTGTACTTAAATCACCCTGGTGGAACAGGTCACAGCTTTGCCCATGAGTTACTGCCAACTCCTGCTGCTTTGAAACTGCTTGTTGCTTTACAATAATGATCACATTGGGTTTCATTTTTCCATAAGAGGGACTATGAGGGCCACCTAGTCTGGCCTCTTGTGTATCTGATATCCTTAAATCACATGCCAGTACCCAGCCTATAATGAGGCCAAATACTTGCATCATTTAGAATAAAAGAAAAAGTTGACACTAGAACTGTGTTCCAGAGAATAAGTGATGCAAGGGCAAAAAAGAACATGGTACAACACTTACAGATATTTCCACATGCTGCAAGTAAAATCCAACTGCTACAGAGGAAGTGAAAAAACGTTAAGGGCTCTGTCAGCTCAGCTGGGATGGAGGGATATCAGCTCAGAGCTGGTGATTAAGTTTACCTCTGGACACAGGAGCAGTTTGGCACACCAGATCTGCCAGAGATACTAAAAAAGCATTGGTATCAACCTTCTGGATCCTTTTCCAGATGTTCACATTGAGTTCAATCATTCACTTTGCTTGGATCTTAGCAAAGGAGATCTCAGCAGCCTAATTTACTTGAAAACGTTTAAACCAGTGCCAAGCTAATCACACCTCTGGATGACCCTTTCAATCTCCTCCCCTGAATAAAGCTGCTCTAAAAGAGAAATTTACCCCCAAAAGAACTCAGATATCACAAAGGGTACATGCAGTGAAACTCTCACTCCAGCTCTGAGGAATCTGGCACCGCACAACCAGGGTTTAACCTCATCACCATCCAAGTTTGCAAGCACCTTTTAACTGCTCTCACTCAGACCCTGCCCAGCACCTGCAGTGATCACCAGTGTGCTGACAGTGCCTAAGCAGACTGCATCTACCTGGTAGGAGTTCAGAATAAACACTGCTCTAGGCTGAGCTATATTTGGAAATCCTCTCTTATCTGCTGCACAGGACACGACCAGTATTCCTACGCTATGAAGAAAAGCCCAAGCAAGCAGTGAATTACTGCCCATCCTTGCCTGCTCACTGGCACAAAATAGGCTTTAGTTCGCTGGGTTTTAACTGGGAACGCACGTGTACTCTGTCGAAAACACCACTGTCACCCGCTATTAACTAACATCAACTTACCGAAGAGGCTAATGACGACATTACCACCAGCAAGTTTTACAAGCAGCAGGAATGAGAAAGCAAGCTCTGAAACAAGTGCTGGCATGTACTGGGGTGCCCTGCATCGTGCAGCTCCCCACTCTCCCGCTGTGGCTTTGGGTAGGTTCGTACTGGTCGCTGCTTTGCTGGGGACAGGGAGTACGGCAGGTTTGTCTCCAGTAACAAAGAAGTGGCAGGGTAACAAACAAGTACTTACGGCTAACTGAAGAGGGACTAGTTTTGGGGTGAATGCGTGGGCCTCACTGTAAATGCACTAAGACTTTTGCAAAGCGCAAATACAAAAAGCAAATAAATACTTTCGGGGTTGTGCATCTCTACACATTTGTCTAAACTGGGCATTAATGGCTACCTCAGGTTACTGATCCTAAATCATCCCCTCTAATGTCAACTTTACACTTAGAAAACAAGCCTGCTTTAGACAGAGTGGCTATCAATTGCACCCCCACCTCCTTTGACTGGTACAGGTGACATTTCAATTTTTGGACCATCTTCAAATCATTAATAAATCATAGCTTGCTGCATTTTGCCAAACAGTTTTGTTGCAAACATTTAAAAGTACTCAAACAGGGAGTACTGTACACATCCCTCACACTACAGAGAGGGAAACTGAGGCACATATACACTCAATACTTTCTTCCCCATTCACCCAACAAAGTTAAAGATAGAAATCCCCTTGATACTTCCTGTAGCAGCTCCTACAGAGCCTGATGCACTACCCTGTCAACGACGATTTATCGACTTGTCACGCACTTGTGTTCCAGCAGAGCTCACTGAGGCTGCAGCAACATCCCTCCTTGCCCTCTGATCTCTGCTGTGAGTCACTGAAGCCTTTGCTCACTGTCTGGGTAGGAGCAAGAGCAGCGTCACCCTCTCCACATACACGTGGCAGGCATCCCAGGGCAGCAGAGAGGAGCAGGAGGAGCGTGACTCAGGCTGGAGCATCCAGGGCCAGTGCTGCCATGACAACTGTGCTTTTGCCATTGCATTACTCAGACTAGGCAGCCTTTAATTAATGGCTTGATTCTCACTCCCTCCTTTCTCCCACAGTTGTAACACTGCACTTCCTAGGCAAGCCACTGAAAGACTTCAGACAGACAGCAAACAGTGGAGACTACAGCCAGTCCAAACAGTATATGGGAGAAAGCCCTGAGCTTCAAGGAGCACTGAAGAGCAGGGTTGGGTACAGCCACTGGTGTGATCAATACCTCAAGGAAAGGAAGTGCCAAGGTGATGGACATCAAGCGGATCTGCCTAGAGCCTACGTGCTCAAAGACCTGAGATTCATTGCCAGAACCCGTCAGCCTCTAACATTTAGAAAGTCCCTTCAACACCAGAGCAAGGAAGGAAAAGATGCTTGGAATCAGCAGCTCCCAAGCATGCCCTTGGTTGTGTTGCTGATCATGGGAGGAAGAGATCAAGGTTTGTCCACTCTCCTCCTTGTGGGAGGGCTGAGACCTACCACAAATAAGTTTATGACTTCTGGTAGATGGACAGTAGGCCACTAACCTTCAGGAATCCAAAGATCATAGGCTAGAAATCACTATGGCACAGAGCTCAAAACTGAAGACAGTTGGAAATACTTTTTTGTTGTTTCAGTATTGGGTGAAAGTCTATGCAAGCAGTCATTTAGGAAGAAAGATGCAAAATCAAAGACAACAAGAAAGGGCTAACCCTCTACATGTTTGTAATTTTTAACAATGACATTTCTGAAACACTTTATAACAAAGGAAATTCCAGTCACAACATGAACTATGGGAAGGCATGGATCCAGAGTGGATGTTAAAAGCCATTTTTTAATAAAAAACCACAACTTGGGACAAGGTATACAACACGTACTGTAAAGATTTGCTTTTAATGATGAGGAACTGAAATTCACAGCCTGGAGTAACAGACGAGCCTATGATTTTCTATAGACCACATAGCTAAGCATGCTAGGGAGACAAGAAAACATTCAGAAAAAAAACACAATTAAAACAAGCAGCAATTTGTTTGCCTTTTCAGATAAGCAAACCTGCATTCTCCTAGGTCTGATTTAAACAGTTTTAAACTCATGCCTAAATCATTGGATACCCGGAATAGCACATACCCATTGCAAGTATTTAGAACTGTTCGGCTATATCATGTTCTTCCAGTAGAGCTAAAGGGAGCAACAACACCATTCCCTGAGTACATGGCCTTCACACAACTATCATTACAGGTTTTCAGGATTAGCTCCTCAGTGATGACTATTTTCAACAGTGGGAAGATGATTCATCTGTTCTTAATCACAAGGTCGTTACATATATCACAACTATATGCATATGATCACTGATGCTCATCCCATCTTCAGATACATCACTAAAAGAAATCTCCAGTCATATCAGAGCCCAGATCTCCTCACTAACTCTTGGCACTTCTTTTTCAGGTGATACCTGCTGCTCTCAACTATTTTTATGCTGCTCGGGAAAGGGCTGTGGATCTACTAGCAGCAGTAAACGGCACTGCATTGAGAATCTTCGTTTTCTCTTTAACTAAAAGCACTCGAGTTGATCTCTGCTTCACACATATAAAATACATCTAAAAATCAATGGTACTGCTAATACATACCAGATATGCAATAGGAATCAGAAGAATGAAACCAGCATTGTCCCCCTCTGTAATCACCTGATACCCACACTAAGAATGCATCCCCCACACTGCAGATCCAACTGCAGCACTGTTGCTTTCAAGACTTTGCAATTTGACTTCGAAGTCTGAAATGCTTTTCCTTTAATGTTGATAGCACAAAAGACTTCTCTAAGTACAGACAAGCCTTTAGATAAAAGCTCTGGCTTGTGAAGAGCTCCCTATTTTAATTTTCAGCACTGAGTGATGTAAATCAGCATCTGGACTTTCCCCCTCTACCCTCCTCCTCAGATGCTGCTTACTGTCTCCCAGAAAACACTCGCCCAAGGTTCAGGACTCCTGCTGAACTGCCCTTGCTGAGGCCAAATGACTGAACTGCCTGAAGCAATTCCTGAGGATAGTCTAGATAGCTGAGGACTTCTTTTGGCTCAGGGAGGAGCAGGGACACATTCCTTCTCCAGAACATCACTTTCTCTTGAATGAGAGTTAGAGAGAAAAACCTGTCTGGGCACAGACAAAAAACATGACTAACAAACCGTTCTCTCCAATAAGAGGACATTTTCTTGTTCTGCATATCATACCTGAGACACAGTGGGGTTTGATGTTAATAAGGTGGAAGTAACCTATTTACAGGTATTGTCAGGATGACACAGGGAAGATGAAACCATCAGGAAATGCTGCTACTATGACAAGATCTGGGTTTATGAGAAGGACCAGGGAGCCCAAGAGAATACAGACAACGTGGAAGATCAACTTGGATGTACTAATGTAATAACTGATAGCTTGAAATGAAACTTTATGGACTGTCATTGAAGCTAAGGTATGTTTCGTGTGCAGAGGATATGTTGGCAATAGAGATGAGCAGAAATCATTGCAAGGAAGAACATCTGCTAAGAAAATTCCTGATTAGTGAATGTAGTTAGAAAAGTGACTGAATTACCAGTCTGGCATGAAGTTTTCCACTGCAGAGAAATGCGTGTTAGTGTAATCACTTTTGGAAAAATAAGTTCAATCCAGTCTAATCCTCATAGGTTCACCTTTGAAATGTCAGGTCTGAATACACATTATTCTTGATTTACTCATTTGCAGATTTAACATTCAACAATAGAAGCCTGCCTGTTTACAAAGCTGGTGAAGAAGAAACAGAACTAACAGGATGTTACAAGATGGACCTAGGGATATAGTCCAAGTGAGGATGAGTAATGGCACCTACTTCAGATGTGCGTCAAAACCAACCATCATTAAGACGTTTGGACTGTTAAGATTTGCAATGCTGCTAGATTTTAAGTTATTCAAGGACAGAAAGAGTTATGATTCATGAAGAGGCTTTTAAGAAGATGAGTCTAAGCCCTGTGCTGGAACAGCTCAAGTAGTGCTCTCACTATAGCTAAGATAATCACTCAGGTCCATTAAAAGCTACAAAACGAGCTCTAAAGATTGCATGTGCATTTGTAACAGCTATTTGTATTTTAAAGAGCCTACTAGCAGCCTCAGCTGAGTAGGAAGCCCCAGCGTGCCACGCAGAGCCCAAATTTCTAGCAAAAGCATAGTTACCATCGCAAAGAGGTTAGAAACTAAACCAGCAGTTTTATTACTTCTAATGCATAGAAGCCCAGCTGCGTTTACCTTCATGTATTCTGCTCTCTCCGGTGACTCCAAGCCCAGGTACCTCTTAAAACATCTGCAGTTAGACAGGACCAGCCCAGGCTCAACTGACTGCCCAGGGACCTCACTCAGCCTCCCAACAGAGCAACAACTCACCTCTAGGTCCTCACCCACTGCTCTCCACAGAAACCCTTCTTTGTTTGCAGGTGCTTTCCCCGCAGAAGCTCCATACAAGCCACCAGTACCATCACAGCCGCTGCACTAAAACTCATAAGCAGCTCCAGTCCTTCTGGGGTGTAAGATGTGCCTGAAAGAACTTGGGTTTCTAGTTTCCCCTTTCAGATTTCATGTAAGTATCAAACCAAGTCCTTTTAATCAAGAAAAAAGGAAAAGTTTACAAGTTTATATATATAATCTGAAAACTACTGTTTTTTTCAGGACACTGAGACACTGGAGATCATCATGTGTATTCATGCTGTGAATTATACAAAGAACTCAAAAAAATCATTAACTGGAAAGTAGAATTTCTTTAATTTGATAGTTATTTTTTGGGCAGAAACATTTCAACTATTTCCAAGAGGTCCGCTACCAAAAGTCCTTTCCGACTCCTGCTTTGAAGCAAATCTAATAGTTGCAAACATCACGGAATTAAAAGGTCACTGCATAATCCAGTGATTAACATTTTCCTTTGTAGTTATGACTATACTAAAATAATGATCCCAATTCACAGGACGATTAAACATGTCTATTAATTTTACTTCAGTAAAACAGGCTGAAGAGTCTTTGTATAACCAAGCTAGCTGAAATGCAGTTCACAATACCTTTTCCCTCCAGGAAGTTAATTTCATTAGTTCAAACAAAAACCCCACTTCTTGTTTAAACCCAGCTTTTACCTATTCAAAGCTGTGAAATAAGATTCCAATTTTAGCATCTAATTCAGAGCCAGCACCTCAGAACTATTGCTGAACATTATCCTTCTGCCAGCTAATTTTAAGGCACTCATTATCACCCTAGGAGGCATAGAATTGTTTACTATAAGAGTTTCCATGCTGTTTGAGCCATTTGTACAAGTATTCACTGAGATGAGTAAGTGTCCTTGATAGGAGGCGAAAAACTCTGCAACTTCACACAAATTATGTCCTCAGAGCCACTTGACATTCACAGTCATATCCTTCTGTGAGAAAGAGGATTTTAGCAGACTTCTCTTGATTTTTCTTAGATTTCATGTATTTCTCAGCACTAACTTGGACTGATTACAAGAACAGACCTCTCCCTCAACCAGAAGAGCAATTAATATGTAATGTTCTACTTTCAAAGAGTTCTTTGTCTTGCATATTTTGTACTCGAGCTATATTTCATACTAATCAGTAATATGAGTGAGCAGAAATATACTGATAGTATGAAATGCTACTTTTAACGAAGGAAAAATCAACCTCTCACTCCAACAGACAATTAAAACTAATTAATGAAAGAAGACGGCAACTAGGTCATAACACTTAAGAGGTTAATGTATTCAGTACTCCTTGTTTCTCAATTCATGCATTAAATACCGGCTATCAGCTTGCCAAGTTTAATCTATATGACTAAATACATGGAAGCACAGTGAGGAGAAAAAAAATCTAGCTGACTGTGCAGAAATCATCTCACATTATGCTGCAGAAGAGGACAGAGGCAACAAAAAGGGCTCTGAATACCCATCCCACAATGCCATCCTAATCCCTCAGGATCCATGCAAGACAAGGACCAAATCATGAAAATAATTTTTTTGGTTTTTTTCCTTACACAAAATCATTGGAGAGGCAGATACAGCTTTACAGAGACTCTGGCTCCAGAGGACTGCACTGACCCTACTCCTGACATGTGCATGAAGCCTTTGAGCTCCATGTTTTGTACATACAAGGTCAAGATGCAGCTCCTGACTCTTATGTTCTACTGATGGATTCCTTCACCCCTTGCTTTGTCTCCTTCACCTTCTTTTTCCTTTATGTGACATGCTCTTCTAGAAACAAGATATTGAGCAATACATAGTAAACAAAGGCATCACTTAGTGGTACCACGTTAGTGATCAAACTGCATTTTTTGATGGAGAAATGCATCCTGGCAGCCATAACCAGTGTACCAAACAGGTATGCCTCAATGGTTTTACAAAATTTTACAAGTCAGTCAACTTTGATACTAAACACTAATTAATTCCATGATTACTTCCTAATGAAACAAACCTGCCAAGGATGCTCACCAGGAAGCAGAAGACTAATTATGAGAAACTGAAGATACCTTTTCAGGCCCTTCACATGGCACAGAGTTAGGAAATGATTCGGAGCAGCAGGAAAGAATTGCTTAACAGGAAAAGAGGCAAGGCAAGTTTTAGTAAATTTGTATGACTAAGAGCAGAACAGGCATTTGAATAAAATGTTTGGGGTTTTTGGTAATTCCTCCCACTGGCTCACTTGCCATCTTGAAAACATTTGTTCAGCTACTGCTAATGACAGGACATTCACAGAATGAGGTAGGTCTCACACTGCTCTGTTCAGGTGAATTAGCTGATGGCAGCAGTTTGTTCTACAATTCTTTCACTCCATCAGGCTGGATGGCCAGCAGTGGAGTTCATCTCAGGAAAATGAAAAGCCCTGATGCCCCAGAGTGAAGTGACAGATTGGAACGGTCTATTTTAGAAAAGATCTGCCACATCTAGTTAGTATCATACACAGATTCACTGCACAGTAACAAATGGATGCTGGACTGAGCCTGGAAACTAAAGCCAAAATTATATTGAGGATTTCAGCCAGGAACGAGAACTGCATTGAATTGCAGGGAGCAAACATTATTTTACTAATGTTCTCCGTTTTGCTCCCTTCATTTCCTTTCAAGTTATCTTTTGAAGGACACAAGACACTAGCAGAGATGATGCTATGCATGATCAAATTTGAAATTCAAGGGAAGCAAGGATTATTTGATGTAAGCAGCAAGCAAATCAATGGGTCCATATTCCAATTCAGGTTTCACCATCTCACATAATCTTTTTCCAACATAGAGCATCTAAACTCTGTAGAAAAGAATAATCACTGTATAAAGTTTTCATACAAAAATCCTCAATTCACAACACCTACCAAGCAAAGCATTTTATTTTCTTTGATCTCATTTCTTTTACAGAAGAGCCAGGTGATTTAAATATGAATCCTAACAATTAAACTAATAATCATATCTTTCTTTCTAACTGATCATATTAATTTATTGTTCCTATTTATTACTCTATACCACTGTTGATTTTTCTGCTTATGTTTGTACCCATTGTTTCAGTGTAAAAAAACCAATTTGATATACTCATGGCTGTTTGGCCATGAATCCAGCATTGTTATATTGTAAGGTTATCAGGGAGTTATTTAGATCACCTGCCTACCAAAACACATTTGTGAGCAGATATAACTGAAAGCTGTAGGGTGATAGTATGCTATTACAGCTTCTAATAGAAACAAGCAGGGATTGTTTTCATTTTCACATAGTGACAGTAAATCATTTCATTTAAGTTTTATTGGCTTTCCATTTTGATACATTTAATTCATTCACATTTATTGCAAATTCTTAATGTATCAAAGGTAAATGCATCAAATTAAAGTAATGGATTAAACATATCAAAATATATTAATATTATAAATGTGAAATCTAATGTAGTTAGTACAGTCTAGCTAAAAGAGAATCTGCCTCGTCTCCTTGCAGCTCTGGTCAGCTAAATAACTTTCAGTTGCAAGTCTATTGAAAATTAACCACTTCCAGGAACAACCATTCTCCAAACCTCCACATACATACAGCCTAGTCATTGACATTCAGCATCTGACCTATCACTGGTTTAATATTAGATATAACCACTGCTTCAAGTGCTCCAATGTATTAATTTCCATTCTAGAATTAGCTGTCCATGACATCTGCTTGCAAGTCTGGCATTAACATCTACAAATTCAGAGCATAAACTAGCGTGCGCCTGGTTTACTACTGTAATATTCTGGGCATCTCCTTTGTATATTCTTGTCTGTGGTAATAATGCCTCAGACAGTCCTCCCATACTTTACCCTGTTTTGATGGGACTTCATACAGTGCTGGGTAAGAGCAGGTGAAGTGCCAACACAATCATTTGAAATAAAAAAAATCCACCACATTTTATGGCCAGTACCAGAGTCTTAATTAAAAGAGCTCTCAGCAACTAGACATAGATGTAAATAATTTCTGAAAGTGGTCTTCAGTACAGGCAGTCTTCTGCTGAGCCAAGTCATCAAGGAGATTATTTTACTGGCAATATTTGACATAGATATTTCACACAGAGGCTCTCAGAGACCTTCATGTACTCATACATGCCATATATTCATACACACATAGGCACAACTACTGCAAATACTAATCACCCAAAGGAAAATGAGCAAGAATTACCTGGTCATTGCAGCAAGTACTTTATGGGATGAAGGCTGAGTAGTGAGGGGAGGAAACAAAAACAAACCACAAAACTAACACCCAAACAGCACCTAAAGTGATTCTGAAGGAACAAGGAAGTAGGGCAGACTCAGGCACTTAAAGAACCAGTCCTGAAAGACTCCCTAGAAGGGACTCTGCAGCTGAAGCTCTTTGAGGAGGAAGAAGCTATTCTAATTATAATGACCTTATATGCTCACTTATATCTGACTCCCTAAACCACACTGATACCTGAACAAACAAGGCTATCCCTAATTAGAAGTGCTAACGCAGAAAGAAAGTATGGTACCTGCACATTGTGCAGGATGATAGAAGTTTACAGTCCATAAGAAAAGCACTATCCTCTGTTTTTAGGAAAAGACGAAAGCATGAGAATATTGCCAGTGGGACACACTTGGTACCTGCCAGAAGAGCTAATAGCAAATAGGTAGGATTATGTATCCCTTTGGACAATTGGTCTGCCATGAAGCTTGGAAACATGGAGTATTCTTCAAATACCCTGGGAATGCTAAAACCAAAGTCCTCCCAAAAGACATAGCTCCTTTCACCTAAAAACCCTTCCTCATTTTTTGTTTTTGCTTTTTAGCTTGCAGGTAAAAAGTAACATACTGACACACTTCTCAGTGGCCCAGAAAAACAAGCATCTCTGAGTTCAACCAGTACACTAAGCAACAACTGACTGACTGAGGAGCCAGCATCCTTGTGCTTCTGGCAACACTGCTGCAAAGACTGTAATCTCTTGCAGAGAAGCACAGCATAAAACTGAAAGTAGTAATGCCTCAAGCTGCTTTCCCACAAGCCTCCTTTACCCCGTTATTAACTCTTCATCTTGTACTCTGACTGTCAGGGTGCTCTGGAGCTTGTTCTCTGGCTACCTTCATACAGGACCTTTACTACATGACATTTCTTCTGTAAGTGTCAAATTGTCAGAGACTAGCTTGAGCCTGCTCAGAGTTTAGCAGAAAGGAAGTTACAAAATACTGTGAGCAGACTCAGAAAGCACAGTGAAAATACTTAGACAAGCTCAGAGATCTTTACTCTATCACAGAAAAACACTCTCCTACAAAGTTACATTTTCTACATTAAAACCATTAACTATAATGCAGAAACAGCACAGCAGATCGAGTTATCAGAGGAAGAGTTAAAAAAAGTTTAGATTGCTTGTGGTCGGAGTAGCATCTCAAATCATTAAATTTCCTTCAGAATTACACTTCTCCATTTTTTTTGTAAAAGCTGAGGATTGTTGCTGCCAGAGAATTCAAGCTGCTCTGCTGGAACATCACTTGGAAACTTTGGATCAGTAACTGCACAGAGCAGGCTGACCAGCCAGCTTCAGCTGAACACCGACTCCAGAGCCTTGCTCTGCTCGGGGGCCACCTGGGCACCGGGAACACTCACCCCTCTAAGGGGCACACAGGGCACTGGCCAGGCAGGAGTAACAGCTTGGAGATCTCCAGCTAGGATCGATCAGCTGGTCACCACTCGAGGGCAGCATTTCAGTTAAAAAAAAAAAAGGGGAACAAAAATGAAGGACACCAAACTGCCAGACTGTTGTAGCTCACCATGAACGTTGCAGGTTGATCTCAAAGCTTTCTGGATCTATATAAAGAGGGTGACAATATAAGCAGAGTACTGAAGTGTAAGCAGTGAAGGAACAAGTGTCCAACACCAGATGAATAAGAACTGAGTCTATATGGCCACTTTAGTTTGCATATGGCTTAGGTACCAGAAGGAAAGGCAGGTGCACCCACACCCTAGTCTCCCACCCTCCTCTCCAGTGGAAACAATTTACCTGAGCAGGCAGAAAAAGTTAGTTTTCACTCAGATCAGCCAACCTGCCTTCTACCCAATCACAGAAAGTTGTACAATTGTGACTCTAAAGCTCAGGAACAGCACCCAGAAACCATCAGGATACAAAACGACTCACTTGGTTCATCATCACCTCCCCACGTTCAGTAACACAATTATAATACTTCTAAGGCCAACTCCTCAGTGCCCAAACTGAGAAGCATGTAATAAAAAGCATGAATGCTGCTGGTTTAGTGCCCTGTTTACGCCAGTTAAAAATAATCACAGGCCAAAAACATGCTCCAGTTTTGGACACTGGATGACAACATAAGCTACAAGGCCAATTAGACCAAATTAAAATATTCCCACAGGAAGAAAATATACACTAGTAAACATCCTGGAACACGGAGAGCTCTTGGAAAAGAAACTTACTACACAGCTTCAAAGACGCCCTTATCACTGTTCTGTCTTCTGGTTCAAAGAGTAGCTTTCCTCCTCACCAGCGACAGGCTGCTCTCAGAGGAGCATCACAAGGGCCACCTTCAGGCCTGGGAAGCTGCAATCTGAGGCATCCTCTGCACTCAAAGACAGGTGATTTCAGAAGTGACTCAGTGAAAACCTAATTTGAGTTGCTCTTTCCAAGGCAAGAGTTAAACTTTGTTTTTCTTTGAAGGAAAATTTTCACAAAGAGAGCCCTCCCCTTTATATTTTTTTTCAACTGCCCCTCTTTCTAAGCTCTTTTTCCTTGGGACACATGGATACCCTGCAAGCATACCTCACAAGAGCAACCATCTGTATGCTTCTCCTACCTCTTCCTTCAGGGGGGCAGGGGACTTTTGGGATATCTACAGGCAGCTGAAGATTTACAGCTTGAATTTCAAAGTTACACTCTTAATCACCTAACTGACCCCACAGATTGAAGCAAACCAGAGTCTAGAGGACAGACCAAGCCCACTAGCAGTGCAAATTCTGTCTTAGACTACTTCAACTCCATAGCTGAAGCCAGATCCAACCTGAAGCAGAAACAGCAACAAAAAGACGGACACGTAGGATGAAGATGGACAGTTAAGAGAAAGAGGGTCAATGAGCAGGCATAAGGAAGAGTAAGAGTAGCACACAGGGATGAAAAGCTTGATGTTCTGATCTGGATTTTTGCATGTCTGCTGACTTCACTGATGTTGTTGGGGAATTTCTGGACATTTACTTTGGATTCCCTGATGAAGCTCTTTGAGGTACACTTTGATAAAGGACAGATCTCTTTGAAGTCTGTTGATTGCTATTGTACGGAACCCTAAGATTGAGGGAAGGGTTAAAAGGGCTGTTTAATCATTTTTTTTCAAGTCTTCCTGAGCTAAAACAACTCTAAAAGCATGTGTAAAATAAACAAGTTATTCTTGATCTGTTAAAACAGGTTATACAAAACTGTTGTTAAAAATAACAACAATTTCCTTAAGAAAGGAATTGTAATAACATAAGTAAAGCATTTTTTTTCCTCTGTGGTTTTTCAGAAAGTTCCCTTTGGCTCTAGACAGAGCTGTGACTGGAACTACTCTGGCAGAGCGAGGTGCCTAATGACACTTGAAAGAAAAAACACCCACTGACGAATATTGAGGTGTGAGGTTTTTTAATATCTGTATGAATAAACCATTTCTAGTGGTGAATCACCTGTTTACAGATTTGCCAATAAAACATTCTCCAACTAGAAATGTTGAGAGTGAAAAAGCCACTCACAAAGAAGTAAGGAGGTGAAGACAAGACACTTCCTTATTACCATGCCCCTGGCTATTTTGCGGAGTTCTCCACGACAGCCGTGTGTCTTATGCTCCTTGCTGGGTTTACACAGCAGTGGAGGTGCCATTAAGTATCTCATTACATCCAGATTTACCTTATTCATTGCTTTTTTTCAATCAAGAGAGGCTAGAGCAGGGGTTAATTGCTCTGAATTTGAATTCAGCAGGGAAAGGAAGACATTATTGTTAACTCGGCAGCAGAAGGCTCAGCAGGATGGCAGAGTGGGATAATGGTGAGGGTCCTGCAATATAGGGGCCTTAGCTGGGTGCAGGTGCATGCGAACAGAGGAAGTTCATGGGGAGCAGCAGTTAGCATGGACCGGTGAGACAGCGTGAACAGAAACAAAAGCTAACTTACAAACATGTTTAAACTCAGAAGTATTCTGCAATGACCAATATTCCAATGCAATACACAAGAACTGATTTTGACATTAATTTGACTCTGGAAATTGATTTCAAATATGGTGTCATGAGGTCAAATGACAAACAGCTGTCCAGGAATCACTCAAAGTTACCTGTTCTTCAAACATTTCTACCTCCATGTTTTCAACACTACTTTGGCATCCCTCTTTGCACTCCTCCCCTTCCAAAACAAGCATGAATGAGCATGACATAATGCCATTGTCTCGCTGCAGGGTTTACATGGACAGCAACAGCCAAGCAACACAAGACATCGCCACCTGCAAATCTATAAGCCATCCTGGGAGGTAAAAGGTACATTGCCACTATCTCCTGTCACTAATACACTGACTAAATAGTGTGAAAGGGATCATGCTATTGACGCATTACGTTAGTCAACACGTATCCATCTGCTACGCAGAATTTGACATTGCATACATCATCAGCAAGACATGAATTTAAGGAAGGCTAAAGCCTGACATTTTAGTTGTAAACTGAATACATTTAACCCCGAAGTCACTGAAGGACAGCAGATACTGTCCCAGGCCACCTTCCAAACAATTGCTTCTTAGTGTAGAACAGCACTTTATGTAGTTTATGATGTTAATGGATATATATGCTGCTGCTCCAAGTGTTTCCTCCTTCTGTACTGTTGACTTCACTGCCTGATAACTTGTCAACCAGAGCTGTAAACAGTTTGATTTCAAGGATTTTATGACTTAAAGGAAAAGCTAACAAACAATAAAAAGGCTAAAAAGGCCTGAGGAAAAAGAGAGCCTGAAGGCCAGAGGATTCCCTTGAAGAGCCACTGGACAGCTTGTCCCACATTCCTTCAAAGCAGTGTCAGCAGCAACTCCCTGCCTGCCAAGTCCCCAGCACTGTGCTGGGTCCTGCCTGCTGGGCACATGGTCCAAGGTCTAGTACAGCCATGGATGGTCGCCTCTCAGATGCAGACGTGCAAAACATGGTGATTCCATCTTGCATGTCCAGTCCACCTCTTTTCAGTGGAAACAACTATGAATTGCCCAAGAACTGCCTGTTCTTTCAGCATGCTTAGGCAAAACACAAACATCAGTCAAAAGATGCAGTCAGGAAGAGGAGGCAGCCTGGCATCATCATTCTCCAGCAGCTCACACCAAAAGTCACATAGTTGGAGGAAACAGAACACTCTGTGATAGCACAAGCCAGCCCTTGCCATGGGACACAAACCGCTAGTATCCTTTCTTGTGCACAATCACTCCTATCAGCATGGGACCTGCAACACTCACATTACTAAGTAGTAGGTGATGTATAAGTAAAGCTAGAGGCAACAAAGAACGGATAATCATATACTAGAATGCAGCTTACAAAGATATTCAGCCTCTATGGTAGGGAAGAGGAATAGAGCTTCACTGGCACTTAATACAAAACCAAAAAAGCTCTGAGAATACAGACCCACAGCACATGATATTGCAACACTCTCTTGCAACCTTATTACAGAAACCCATAGTAACCCCTGCTAAGAGCATTAAATATTAATAATGGCTCACAGCTGCTACTGCTACATAATGGGCTTATTTTGATGAGGAATATGTGCACAGCTTAAGTAACGTGCACGAATTCAGACAAAACCTACCTTCCTTTTGAAATTCATGCAGGACCCTCTCTCCTTGCTGCAATTAATTGCAGTACCCAGGGCTGTTTTTCTTAAAAGGCAGGATTTGTCTCTGATCTTTGTCCTAAATTACATCTTTTCTTTTAATCAGACATTGCAACATGAGCAGAGGCGGACGCCATAGCTTGATACACCACTCATTACCAGGGGGCAGCCTTGGTTTTGGCTATTCGGTCCTAATTACTGTGAATCTGCCCACACATATGGCCCACAAGGGCAGGTTTTTTATTGTTCCTGAAATTAAAACATCTCTGTCCTACATCAGTACAACTATTACAAATAGAAATGTTCCTGGCTTGCATCATAAACATCAAAGTTAGGAAACGCTCACTGTTTTGTTTAACCCTTTACTAAGCACATTTGGGTTTCTTTACTGACAAAGTAGGTGATGAATATCTGATCATGAACAGAATAATTACCTAGCTAGTAAGCATTCTCTTCTCTACTTACCTTGCCATTAAATCATATGGGCCACCTTAACTAGACGCAGTTGATACTGATCTCTGCTTTAGAAGATTGCTGACTTTATTTTATATATTGTGTAAGTCAACTGACTAAATGTAACTAAATCACTGTGCACTTTGATCTATGCATGAGTTTCAATGATAAAGTGGTAGCTAAGCGTCCCATACTAACTGAAAGTCAATGGACTGCACAGACTTAAATACTGTGGGTTATTAAGAAAATTCATCATGAAACTCTACTGAAAAGAAAACTCTTATCCTCAGAACTAATTCAGAAAGACAGAAGATGCAGTGAGTTCCTAAACTGAATGATTCATTAGAATTACCTTTAACTACTGCTTCACGAGAAAATATAGTAATCTTAGCTCCCATATATTTTCTGTCCTTACCCAATTCTTGTACGAGGTTTTTATAAAAGAATGCAAAGCTAGTATTATCTAGGTCTGAACATGTCCATGAGAAAAAAAATACAGAAAGGGGTTTCTCCTTCTTCAGACTCACCTCTAAGGTACCCTTAGGTCAGGCTTGGGTAGTTAGACAATGGTTAGTTGAGGTCTCTGAAATCAAAGCTTTCATTTTAAAAAGTATGTTTCTAGCTGCTATAGTTGCACCAATAACCTCCTAAAAGTGAAATGAGTAATAGATGTAACGCAGCCTGCAGCCAGCCTTGGAACAATGATTCAGAGGAGTGAACCCCTCTGTCCCATGTAAGTCTGATGACAGTGTCAAGTCTAATCCCCAGTTACATGACTTCAATGATAGCATTACCTAAAGAATTACTGGGTTTAATGCAAGAAACAGCTTTGGACAAGTACAGATCCTTGGAACTGGAAGCTACTGTGGGGAAAGAAATCACAGAAGCAGTAACAGGGGAAAAAAAAGGACAGAAGAGAACAAGGAGGAAGGAACTGGAGTCAGCAGTGCCAAGAGACTCCTTTGCTGAACAGACAATGTCATGATCAGGCAGTAAACCAATAAATTAAAACTAATTGCTATTTAGCCCCTGCCCATCAGGAAATAGCCACATATGTCAATAAGCTGCCGGTTCAGAGATCAGGAAGGAGAATATTGCTACGGGGAAGCAAGAATCCCAAAGCTATAGCAGGGACTCTAATGGGGCAAGCTGACATCCCTACATTGATCGTTTGCACCTTTAGGGGTGTGTAACCAACGCAAACAGTTCCTTCCTGCAGCCTGCCAGAGGAGCTTGTCAGCTTGTCTGGAGTCAGACACAGGGCAACCCAACAAGCAGGCACAATGCTGATTTGCACTAGTGCTGACTCAAGCCCTGTTAGTACGACATTGTGAAGTAAGTGAGCTCCAATTTCCACCAAGGTCAGACAGTGGTCTGACAACTAACAACCTCTCAAAGCCTCTCATCTTAAACAGAGAAACTCTAGGCAAACTAGTATTTCCCTTAACTTTCACAAGATCATAGACCACTCCACGAAGGTATTCAGTAGCACAGACACTATATTCTCACTGCTAATACAGTTTTCTTCCTTAAAAATGAAGTTTCATTAGCAAGATACTTCTAGTTTCTTCTGTAACTCATTTTGACACATTAAAAATACAGGTAAAAAACGGGTTACCTAATTAAAGCTCTTGCTCAAATTTTTAGCTCAATTTTTGGTTTAGAGGGTATTCACTTTAAAGTAGAGAAAAGGCAGACAGCTAATCAGATCAAGCATCTTGGCAACATCCCAGAATACAAACATTCCTCTGGCTATAATACGGGTTTTAGGGTAAGAAACAAACATCTCCACAAATTGCTGATGCAAAGAAAAACGATCCAGCAACTCTAGAAGAAAAAATCTCACACATATCCTTGAAAAGGTTTATTACTAAAATAAAGCTTTCAACATTAAAGTATCTGTGATATCTTTATACTAATGCAAGGGATGCTGCTGCTGTTCTCCGAGTTGTGACAGCTGATTTAAAGTGTATTGCACACACTTTGCATATAAATAGACTTTAAGATAACATTAAATGGAGCAATATTGTCTGATATTAGCGCACTTGTCAAACACATTTTCAAGCTGATAGTGCATATTCAGCTCATTGTATCAGTAATGTTAAACAACATTTCCATGTTACTGAACTGCAGCTCCCCTTTACTAAAAGCCACTTTAGTTGAAGTAACTGTCCTGAGTAATTCCAGCTCTAGGCAGCCATCCAGATGCTTGTAATTTCCATTGATGAGCCTTAAGAGGCTGAAGCTGAGCCATGACTTCACACTGCACACACAGTAGACATTTTTAATAAACAGTGACACGTGGTTCAGCTCTTTTGCTAGGTGAGTCACAGCTGAATTGCTGATGCAGCTCAGGATCAAGTTGTTTCACAAGGAACTGAAAGCACAGAGATGTCAGTTTGGTGCTCTGTCTATAACCTCAATTGGACATCCCCAGAGGAGCTTCCAACTTCCCAAATACATTGTAGACTGCAGAAAAATTGAAGTAAACGCTTTCTTGCCATCAGTTTAAATAATCTCTTGGATGGCCCCGATCAGCATAGTGAAAATGCTGACATTGCCTACAGTTCCTCTGTTCAGACACTGCAGGATTGTCATATCGGCTTCTCTCATGTGATGGTGGGGTGCTGATGTGTCATTCCTTGCAGGGCAGTTTTTTTATTTTCCTGACTTATGCCTGGAAACTTATAGTCAGATTAGCAGCATTTTTCAGATCTGCCTTGATTTTTGTACTGTATTCCTTAGAGATGCTCCACGATCCACACACTGAACATAATTAATCTAAAAAACAGAACTAGATATTATGTCAGTTGAGGCATTTTATTTTTCCAAGTAATTTTGTGAATATACGCTAGGGTTATCACGTGCATGTCTTTTTTACTTGAGTTTAAGCCAGAGGTCTATCTTTCTAGGACTTCCCAGAAAAAAAAATTACCTCACTAGGTGTTTGTTAACATACACCACTTCCCAGAATCCCAGCGTGTTGAGGTTGAAAGTGACTTCTGGGGGGCATTTTGTCCAATTCCCGCACTCAAGCACAGTCACCTAGAGCAGGCTGCCCTGGATGCTTCTTTGCATTTTGGTACATACCACGCCTGTACAGTACGCACCATTTATATGTACCGCACAGTTTTTGTTAGAAAGCCCCAGTTCAGTACAGCTTTCAAAGAAAGCCCACACACAGCAGGCTTACACTCAGCAAGAAGTACTCACTTTAAAGCACTTACTGCACTCATTTTAAAATAACACGGGTATTCTGAGACGTAAGTTATTAGTTAGGATTTTTTTTTTCCTTAAATGAGTTTTCTCATTTCTTACTATTCTGATAAATCCAGTATAATTACTCCACTTCTATTTGTGCGCTTATGCCCAACGTCATTCCTTGTCAGTCAGACTAACGTGTCCTTGTGCTGGGTCCCCAGTATGCATCACGCCAGTAAGAGGTGATTTTTCAGGGGTTAGGAAGGAGCAAGCAGAGGGTATTGGTGGCTGTTGAGACCTCAGCCAGTTTGGGCACTACCGATGCTGACAAAGACATGTCTCTCTCTTTCTTGACGAGCGACTAATAAATCCCGGCGGACAGACGACACTGCCGCGTTTACTGTCCCCGCCCCGCGCTCCCGACCCTGCACATGACCGAGCGGGAAGGGGTTTCTGCGGAAGCGCAGGGAAAAGGCTCACAGCTTCGCTTGGTAACTCTTTTTCTAGGAAAACGCCAATTCTTTGCCAGCTCGGCTAGCAGCCACACGGGCCCACGGCCGGCCGCCCCCGGGCCGCGCGCAGCAGCCCCGGCGCACGCGCGCCGTTCAGTGGGCACGCGCGCTGCTCCCCGCGCGTGCGCCTTCTCCCGCTGCCGGCGGCGGCGCACGCGCGGCGGGCCTGCCGCGAGACCGGCCGGAGCCTCCGCCGCTGCCGCCGGCGCGCGGGCGGTGCCGGGGGGGCGGGGGCGGCGGGCCATGCCCGGGGGGGAGGGGGCGGCTGCGGAGCCGGCCCGGAGCCGCGGTCGCTGAAGAGCGGCGGGAGCATGGCCGAGTCGCTGCGGGAGGAGCCGCCGGGCGGGCCGGAGTCGGAGGCCGAGCTGTCGCAGCGGCTGGCCCACACCAAGGCCCGCTCGTACGGCAGCACAGCGAGCGTGGCGGCGCCGCTGGCCGAGCGCTACGTGGAGCACCGGCTCAGCGCCGGGGACACGCTGCAGGGCATCGCCCTCAAGTACGGCGTCACGGTAAGGCGAGCGCCGCCGGGGCGGCCTGCCGGCCCGGGGAGTCAGACGGGTGGCGGGGCGAGCCGGGGAGGGTCTCAGCCCCGGGGGCTGCGGGGCCGATAGCGGCGGCTGGCTCCCGTAACGGCGGCGCGCAGTTGTTAGGCCCTGAAAGTAACGGAGCGAGAAGAGGAAGCAGCACTGGAAGTGAAAAACAGCCGAGAAATTACAGAATGACGCTGTCCCATAGAGCGTTTCTTACCCACACCGGGCAGAAGGTTCGGTTCTTACCGTGGGTACAGTGCTAGTTTTAGTTTCACTAGTGAAAATGCTGACATCTGAATCCCGTGACCTGCTTGGAGGGGTCAGCACCCACTTCTCACGGTAAGTGGCCGAAGCTCACACTGCCCGAGGTAAGGCACACAGCCTTCTCCAGCACAGGCTGGAAACTGGCAAGTGAACTGGCAAGTGCTGGGTTCACAGGACTGGCTGGTGGCCTCCAAGAAGGGAGATGTACTTGCTCCCACCAAGTAAACCCGTGCTCACGTGACAGTTCACCACTACACTCACTTCAGATTAGAAAAACCAACGTAATTAAACTTATGTTGAAAAGAATCATGATTTTGAGGTTGACACATAGGCTGTGACAAGAAGAGCGAGCTTCTTCGAGTAGCTTCAGGGCTAAAAATTCTCCCATTGTCATCTGTCCACCAGCCTAGAGGTCATTTACAACTGACTTGAAAGTGTTGCTACTTTTCTGCTCTCTTCTTATAGTGAAAAAAGTTTCTGTGGAAAATGTTGAAAGGCTTATGCCAGCCTAAGACATGCAGAATCCAACAGTGTCTACCAGCAGGCCCTGACACCCTACCATTCTCCACAGAGCAGAACTCACCTATCCTGCCTTCATTCCAGCTTATTTCAGGCCCAGTGAGCTGCCAACTGACATGCCTATATGCAGCTTCAGTAGCCCCAGCATGGAAAATTGCTTGGGCCAACCACCTGGTGAGCATAGCTAACAGCATGGCACTAGTAGACAATGTCACTTTCACATTAGCCACAAAAAGCACCTTCCAGTTGGGCTTTTTCCAGAGAAGGTACAGTGCAGTTCCAAATGGATAGGTGCTGCCTAAAATGAGTTTCCTTTTGTTGTCTGGTTCTGAAAAATCTAAAGCCTTCCAGCAACTTCCAAGAGCATTCAGCCTTTGTTGTGAAAAGGGCTAAAAGTCTATTTCTCTTCCCTTAAGAAGGATTAAGTCACTTTTGACCAAATCTTGTTGGCAACAGGATTAGTGGCATTTTTGATTTACATTGGTCCACATTAAAACAAAGTTTTGCTTACTATGGAGGCAAAGCAAAGTGATCTGATCATTGGATTTGTTTAAATTTTTATTTTTGACATCACTTTCCATAGTGGATAAAAATTCTCTGGCGTACATGATTTAGCTATGTTGTTTTTCATTCAGAAGTGTATATGCTTACTGCAGTAAGTTAAAAATGTACGAAGATTACAAAAATAGTAGTTTTCTAGAAAAAGGCATTTCTAAACACTTTACAAATCCCTTTCACCTAAAGTGAAGTTGTGGATCAAGCCTGTACAGTCTGGAAAAATAGGTTTAATTTATGAGCCATAAACTTTGTTCATAGTATGAGTTTAATAAGCTTTTGCTTGGCAAATGATGCTTTTAAAGTATAACTACTGAAGTTTTTTTTAAACATCTCATTTGTTATTTGATTTAGTGTTGCTAGTATTCTGCTTAAGAAACTGGAGCTGCATCATTACAGGCTTCAATTGAGAAAGGTTAAACTGACATGCAGTGTCCTTAAGAGCAGTGCCAAGGTGGCTGAAATCAGCCATTGTGTTTCTGCTGTAATGGGTTTCAGCCGAGGGCAGGGACATATGCAAACATGTTTGCTTTTGGCAAAAGGAAGAGTCTTACATGTTCACACAATGACAGGGACTGACTCCCTCTGAAGAGTCATTACATTTGCTTCCTGCATCCTAGATACTTTGCTAGAAGAGAGAGTTGCTCTAATGGGAACATTAGAATTATCTTTGCCTGCCACTGCCTCCAGTATTACTGTTTTTAGAAGTTTCCCTCTGTGGTTTTCCTCACTGGGAGTTACTTTGCAGCAAGAAGCTTGTTGTCCAGTCCCTTCCTTGGCATGACCCAGCATAGGCAGTTAAAGATGGATGAAAATACCATGTTGGGCAAGAGAGATCAGTGTGCTTTGTTTGGCCTCATCCTCTGCCCTTCAGTCCTCTGCCCCAGGTAGTGTATATTAATCCTGTGTGGCTCATGTTCATTAGATCTTCCTTGGAACACTGTTGGGTAAATTACTCTGGGAGCTTATGTTTAGTATCATACTTCTGGTTCAGTTGGAGTGCTGTTTTCCATCACAAGAGGTATCTCATTTGATGAGAGAAGGAAGAGGACTATTTGTTTCATTGTCAGTAGAAGCAGTTTTGCTGGATTAGTTCAGCACCAGTTTATGCATTAGTGCAGCTTCAGTTAAGCATTAAGAGCAAAGGCTGTAGCACCTGCTTTCACTGTTATAGGTCTGTAGCTAACAAATTAGTTCAGTTTTCCTAGCGCTAAGAAAACTAGTGTTAAATCCTGCTCTCCATGAAGGTGTGAGTCATATTGAGTTGTAGAAGGAGCAGTGTATTACACACAAAGTAACCTGCTCAAGGCTGTGAGGGATATTCTTTTTAGAACCAAGTATTTCCCATTTCATTGTTACTCAGTGCAGAGGTTCAGAGTCTTCCAAATGCCACAAAATAGTATTTAAAAGGTATTTTAGGAAGAAACAACCAATGGTAAAGTTACAGTGAAGTAGGCTGGAGAATAGCAGTACAGTGCATTATTTATCAGTTACTGAAGCATCACCTTTCAACTCCTCTGTAGCAGAGATCTCAGTTTTCAGCGTTTGTATTGTATTTTTAGAGAAAAGCTCCAGCTAGCATTTTAAACATTTTGATACTCAAAACAAATGACTTTTAGAGATTTTGACAATTAACATTTAGACTAGCATCTGATGGCCATTGTACATCTCATTACTAAGTCAGGCAAAGCTTCCTTTATGCCTTTCAGATGGTGCTCAGCACGGGAGAGAACTTACCCTCTATACTGTGTAAGGCTAACTGAAAGTCATTTCCAAGCTTCAGGAACTGGAAGAGTAATCAGCTTCTCTTACTTGTAGTAACTTACTATCTGACACCATGTTAGTTATGTAGCTTTTGAAAGGAATTAAATCTAATCATTTCATCATCTTAGCCATCTGCAGCAACAGGTTGGGCTTGTCTTTAAGTAGAAAATACCATTTTGTCTATTTAATGTAGAAATAGGTTACTGCTGAGCTTTACTGTACTGTTTTCACCACTTCCCCATACACCTAGCCTTTCTAGAGGGAATGTTCTCTATTTTTAGGGAGTAAGATATCATCAGGCTTCCAGGACCCAAGCAAATGCATCCATACAGGACACCAGATCTATAATGGCACTGCAGCAGGTACTCTTACCACGCAGTACGGGTCTACATTGCATGCAGGAGCTTATTCCAGTGCTACAAGTGGCTGCACAGTCTCGCATCTGCACAGCTAAGACAGACTGACATTTCCACCACTACCTCTTTGTTTTAGGCAGCTTCCCCTGCTAGTATGTTCACTGTAGGAAATGCCTAAGCATGTTAACCCAGTTCTCTCTTAATGATGGTCTTTTCTTTTGCAATTGGGAAGGACTCCAAGTAGTGGCAGAACAAAGTTTAAAAGAGTTTTAAGACTGACAAGGATAAGGTGGTAGAGCAGCTTTTTCATCATCTGGGAACTGAACTCAAGATACTTCAGACTTTGAAGCAGGGAGTCGCTAGTGCTTAGAGTGCTCATCTTTTCCTGGACAGTTATACTAGCAGTAAGACTGCTATTATTACAAGACTTAGTTTTTATTCTTACTCAGTTTAGCTCCATTTAGTGTAATGAAAATGAAAAACACTTCTAATGCAGGCAAGAGGTATTTTCAGTTCCCTTTATACGCTTTTTCAAGCGGGTTTTACTTAGAATGCATTTATCATTGCCATACTGCAGTGATTAGAAATTTCTGCTTATTGCAGTCACCAAAATGGTCATTTTTCTAGTACTTCATAGTACTTTTCCTAATGAAATCAGAAGTTCAGGTTATAACAAAAGCTTAAAGTCACATAATCATGGATACTGATTTCTGTGCTTTTTTTAAAGCTTGCAATTGAGAAATAGGAAGCTGGTTTAGCTGCTGTTGACTCGGAAGGGAAATTTTGATGTGTAAGAACTTAGTTTAACATTCTTAGTAGGGAGATAGTATAAACATTTACTGGGAGCTTTTTTGTTCACCTGTAAAGCAACCTGAGAAGCTGTTAGAAATTCCATTAAGTATAGAACAAGTGGGATGTTGTACATTAGTACTCTAAGAAAGATGAGGTCTTCTTGCTTCTGTCATGAAATCATCTGTACTGATGAGTAGGTTGTAAGACCAACTTTGGTAAGAGTTACATAAAAAGTGTTTAACAGTTATATAGTAGGTGTTACCATGCATTATTTCATGCATAAAGTTGCTGCTGATCATGCTGTAGATTGTTTACTGGACAAATGCAGCCACTAGCCTATGCAGCTGCATTAAAAAGTGTTTAAGAGTCCCCCATTCTTTTCACTGCCTGGCTTCTCACTGAAAATTAGGACTTCATCTGAAGTATGAATCTGTTACCTGAATTTGTTTGGAATCTGTTATCTGAATTTGTTACATCAGCTAGGGGGGAAATGCAATGGATGAGGCATGTAAAACTCTTCCAAGACTTGTGACACTCACTGTTCATAACTAGCATGTCCTAGAATGCTCAGGGTAGCTTATCACCCCTTGTTTGTATTATGCATGCTTTTTAGCAGAGTAGTTCACCTACAGCAGCTGCTAGCACTTCTAAGCCTTACTCTATTGCAGAAGTGCTGCCAATTTGGATTTATATTAGAATTTTTTTTTCTTTGGCAAGTTGTTCAAGTGAGCCTGCATAGAGATTGGAAGACTGTTCAAGAAAAGCTTCTTTAGGTAGTGCAAGAATTTAGAAAGACCTATATTTTTGGAGTCAAGTCTACATAAAAGGAAGAAGCTAGGGTGTTGAGTTAATAAGGCTAAGACAGAACGTACACTCCAGAATCATTTTGAATGCAGAAAAATCCTTTCCTGAAGTCATTGCTGTGGTAAAGACAATATAGATTTATTGTAACTAAAGGCTACTGTACTACTTGAGAAAGTTAGTATTTTATACTTTGCCAAAACATAACTTAACTTTTTCCTATCTTTTTCAGATGGAACAAATAAAGAGGGCAAATAAACTCTTCACTAATGACTGTATATTTCTGAGGAAAACCCTGAATATTCCCGTTATATCAGAGAAACCGTTACTGTTCAATGGACTTAATTCACTGGAGTCTCCTGAGAATGAAACTGTTGACAGCTCCCCTTCTTGTGAGGAAGGACTAGTGACAGTTCAGGAAGAAAGTAGCTCTTCTCCCAGTCCTCAAGAGCCTGACAATCAGCCCACTGCACCAGAAGAACTATCTGCCAAAGACTTCCTACAGAGGTTGGACTTGCAGATTAAGTTATCCAAACAAGCAGCCAGAAAACTAAAAGATGATAGTGTCAGGTAAATGCTGGTTTTAGTATTTAGCATCTTAATTGCATCCTAAAGGCTTTTTAGTCTAAGCTGAACCCTCTTTGTGTGGTATCTCAGGCACCACGTGTAGTTTTAATTAGTCAACAGCAAGTCTATGCAATTATCATGAACCAGATACCTTTAGCAGATGTCTTGATATGGCAGTTATAAAGGCTGCCTCACAATACATTGTTTATACAATAGCAATAATATTCCATGAAAGCCAGAACACCAGTATTCTCCAAGATGTCTTGCTGTGTAAGTGGGCAACTATTTAGGCAAACCCATAGTTTCCAGTAGAGTACTAAGCCAAGGCCCATAGGGAAGCTGACTGCATACAGCAAGGCATGGTTACAGCAAGGCATGATTGCCTTTTTCTTCTGACCCAGATTGCCTCATAACTGTGTAAATATTCTCCATGTTGCAGTTTCAGTTAAGCTATCCTGTCTCCTTCCCCTACACAGTCTCTCACTTTGTAGATCCACCTAGGTAGACTTCTGTCTTCTCTTCAGTATTTCTTCTACAGCCAGAAGCTCACACACACTTTACTCAGAGAAAAGCAACACCTTTTGACCTCTCTGCCACAGTGGTTATCCCCTCACATATGTAGGCATCCCATGGAGAGTACAGAAAGACTTGGAGCAAGAATGTACTTCAGTAGTGTTTATTTTCCCATGTCCTTCAGACAGGCTTCCTCAGCTTGTTCACAAGCAGTCTCTTGGGCTGGTTGTCTGGCCTGTTTATTCTCTGCAGAAATTGCCTTTGCAGGTGATGCTGAGGTGGCATTTTGAATGACAATAAAATGTATGGCCAAAGGGGACTGGTATCACTTCTCTTTCCACAGAGAGCTGGAGAGAGGTTATGCCTGCAGATATGTACTTTGCTTTTGTAAATTTGTTTAATGTAAAGCTTCCTCCATCATCCTGGTTCACTTCACATACTCTAATTTTAACTGCAAGCAACACATTTTTCATGTTAAGAAAGTGGCCTTTTAGGACCAAATATATTGAGCAGAGTCCTGTCATTTCTTAAGGGATTATTTCAACCACTTAAACTTAGTTCAATAGACAAAAATTTGAAGGGGAGCACCAAAAGAAATGCAAAAGTATCAGTATAGTTGTTTTTAGCATGTCGTGAACTCACATATTTGCACATTAGGGAAGAATACCCCTTATTAGTTTTATCCACATATGGAAGAAAAGCAACTTGTAATAGTTTGAGAAAATATGGTAGCACTTCATCTTGCCCGAAATGCTGTTATGCATGTTTCAGGATGCCGAACTGAAGTTTAGTGATGCTTTTTATATGAGAGAGTTGAACAGAGGTCTAATGCAAGGTCTTTACAGAGTCCACTTATTTGAGAGTGGTGCTGTGGTAGGCTAGAACACTAGTGCCATGTAGTGTGCTTCTGGGACAGGTCACATCTTTCTGCATTTGCATTTCAGTGACTGCTGGTGTGCAGTACTGGAACAGAATAATATATTGTCATCTGCTCAGTTGCCTTGACCTAAACTTAGAGGGTGTTGAAGCATTTGAAACTGATGACTAATTGAGTTGATTTGCCCAATGAATGTTCATCATCATTGGCTATCAGCTAAGAAAACAGATACCTCAATAAAGGAGACTGCCTGTGGAGAATCCTATTTTCAGACTTCCAAAAGCTATTAACTCATGAACCCAGGTTGGTGCCTTGTTTAATTATGGATTCTAGAAGCATCCAAGCATTGGATTCAAGTTTACTTGTTCAGTCAGGTGCGCTTGGTCTTAGAGTGGTTATTAGCATTTTTTATTGTGGCCTACTGCAAGCTGCTGTATGCATCAGATGTCTTTCAGCTCCCGTAACCTGCTGGGTAAAGTGACAACAGCAGACAGGAAGAGACAGCACTGTGGAGCATTGTAATGCTGTGCTGTTTTTTAATTTGCCTGAAGGAGAACATTGCAGTGACTTACCACTTTGCTATTTTAAGCATCTTAAAAGTGAAGAAAATGATTTGGTCATTAAACAGACACACTGCCATGTTGTTGCTTGAGGGCCATAGGCCAGAGCTACTACTGTGTAATTTTATTTCATATAAAGTTTGGCTTGTTTTTAAGCCATCAAAACAGACTTGTACTTGCTGTGTACAGTTCTAAAGATTTACATTAGTAATATTTCCTGGCCATTACCTTGGTTTGGAGTAACATGTTGTAGACCTTATCGCATAGCCTAGTACTGCAGCCTGGGACAGAAGGTTAGAAGCTGGTCTTGCCAGCCCTTACTGGCAACTACAGCATGCCTGAGCCATAGCTACTGCCTGGTTCTTACGTCCCTGCCACCTAGAGGAACCCCTCAAAGCTGGCTGTGACCCACGTGCCAGTCTTCTGCCCTCTACTGACAATTGCCAAGCAGAAGCCCATAGTCCAAGTGCCTGTTTCACAAGGGAAGCAAACAGCTTAGACTAGCTGGTTTGCTACTTCAGTGTCCGAAGACCTGCTAGTATAACATCACTATTTTAACTCTTCAGTTCCACATCTTCATCCCTGCAATCCACCATAGTCAACTGCAACTAATTTCAGTCCAGTGTTCAGCTGTTACAATGTCATGATGGATGTTATTCCGATATTGAGACTTTCAAGCAAAGGCCTATTCTGGCAGCCTTTGATGAGAAAGAAGGTCTTTCTACTCTAACTCTGCCACATTTTATTCTCCTAAAAAGGAACCATACCAAAACTAAGTAGTACAAAGTAATTTTTGGTGTACAGCACAGAAAGGAAGCTTCTCCTCTACTGGACAGTCTAAGCTCTGAAAATATAGAAGTTTTCTGTCCTCACAAACCAGCAAGAGATTGCTGTTTGCGCCTATGTTCTGGGCATATGTGCCTACAAACCCATTGCCCCAGAAGGGCATATGTCAGAGCTTCAGAATATATGTATTTAAAAATATTTAGCTTCAGCCAAGTAGTTAATGGTTGAATTTTACAGTCCTGTAGTCCAATTTCACAAGCTTGGCAGGTTTCAATTCTGAAAGTTTTAAAATGTATTGTCTTGAGACAATTTATAATTCCAAAGTGCTTTAGTGCTTATTCAACTAAACAGTAATTGTTTGCTTCTACTGTCATGTCAGGTATTATGAACAGCATCTGCAAGTTGCAGTATTCCATGGCAATTTTGCAATGCAGAATTGATTATATAAAGGAGGATACTACTTAAATATACACAGATCATCTGGCTCTCAAGAATCATGCTTGGTACTGGGTCTGTAGCATCACTAATGTAAATAGATGTAGCATTTGTAAGAAAGGCTAAAATCTGTTTTCATTACTACCGTAACCACACATCCCTGCAATAACTACCTGTTTTGTCCAACACCTTTTTTGAGGTTCCATTTTTTGACAAGATTGTTTCAAGGCAAAAGTAGTATCACGTCTTTGGCTTAAGAAGATAATTTCACTGGAGAACCCAAGAACAGGGAATGGCTGGGAAAATGAGTGCAAGTTACTCAAGCTGCTTGGTTAGTTTGCAGGGTTCTTTCCTCTGATTCTATTCTGGGGGGTTGCAGTATATGAAATGTAAATTGTAGATAAATAATTATGTTTAGAAGTTAGTAGGGAAAGTCTGCATTATCAGGGTTTGGAATACTATTGAAATGTGTCATTTTTACCTTATACCATTATTAGACAATTTGAATTAAGTGTACCTTTGGAGGCACATACAGTGCTAAAAGTAAATGGAAACTCATTGAAGCTCACAGTGTAGCAGCTGTTAAGTCTTCCCTTTCTCACCAAAACACTGAAATTGGCAACAGCTTTACAACTATGCTCTCAGGAACATAACTTTGAAGCTACAGTAGTAGAAAACAATGATCTTTGGAGAACTTAGCATGCTTGAATTAGTACTGGATGCTGCACTGGAATAGGTTTATGTAACCACTTTTTTTAAAGGCAATATTGTCAAGTAAACAGTAGGCAGACTAATTTTCCTGAGGATTTTTTTTTAATAGCAACACTTCTTTGGTTCATCAAGTCATTGCATTAACAATAGCACTTGTGGGCAAATCTTTTCACCTGAGAAAAATCCAAGTGATCACTCTCAATATTAATTGATGCATAGGAAATATACATCAAGGAGTCCACTCAAGGAATATCCTTGCAGCATCAAGACAGATGCAGCTACAACTATGATGGACTGCTCCTGTTCTTGCCTCATTTGGTCCATCTGCATACCCTGCCATTCAAAAGGCTGAAACAAACCTACAATTAAGCTTGCTCTTTTTTAAAAAAAAATTGAAGGCAACAGTACTGGAGCTCCAGCATGCCCTCCACTTGTTAGTCCTTTACAATATTTCTTACTGGTTTGGTACAGTATTGTCAAGAATAGTTGATTAAACTCTAAATACATTCTGATGTTGTTGAACTTACACAGCTTTACTTGTTTTCAGCATTCTGTTCTTGAAACAACATAATGAGAACTCCAGAGACACATGGTGAACAGTAGTATACTGCACATAACATTCCTGTTAGGCAATGCCAGTCCTATCTAGTTTGATGCATTAGGAAAACTGGTTATCTGCATGTGTATTACAGTTTTGCTGTTGAGACGTGGTATGTTCCTGATGTGATGATTATGATCATTTTCTTTTTAGAGAGGAGGAGAATGAGGAAGGTCCCTATGCAACTTCTTCGTATCATCAGTAGAAGACAGATGTGATGGCCTGAAAACTTCCCTTGAAATCAGTTCTTAAAGAACTAAACAGTCAATAATTCAAAACCCAAGTCTTTTGGACTCATCATCTTGATGTACTTAAAACAAGTCATGAATGGGTAATTGCACTGAAATTATGACCTCTTCTGCCTTCCATAGGTTAATGTCCCTGTGCTATATCAACAATCAACAAAGGGTTTAAGCCTTCCAAGACTAGCAATGGCCTTTATACCCCTTTCTGTGCAAACTGTAGCATGGTAGCAACAATGTATCCTTGAGGTCACCTTTATGCAGGATGTCGATCTTTAGTAAAGACTTTGTAAATACTTGTTCAAGTGAAATTTGTTTTAAGTATTTAAAAATATTAAACGAGTTTGCTTGTAAATTACAAACTATGAACATAATAGAAATTTACTTATTTGCAAACACAGGCAAGTTTGCTGTGGAAGTTTTGTCTACGTCAGGGCTGCAGAACTTGCCTCTGAAGTATGTCTGTGTGTGTGTCTGTGTGTGGTTATGGTGTATTCCTGGAAAGGGGAATTCAACTTGGTTTGATTAGTTAAAGCCTTTATGGTTAAACAACTATTTGTAAATTGGATTTTTGCTAATAGAAGGAAAGAGTTACAGCAGGAGATTTTTCTTTGTGAGATGTGACATTGGAATGTCAGATGTGTGTTCTTGTGTGCAGTTATATTTTGTGTGGTTTTAAATTAATAAATACAAAAATACCCATGTGTCTGCTTGTAATGAAGTCGGCTTGATTCTAGTCCAATTTTGATGAAGAAAGGTTTGTCTAGTTAATGAGCTATTAGATGCTAGTTTCAAGGCAAATAACCTCCTTTACCATTTAGCTCACCCTCCTAAATGAGACCTCAAAGAACTATTTGAACTAGTTGTGCAGTCAAGAAGACTATTAAGATTAATCAGAACAGTGAAGGCTTACCAGTGTGGCTCTTAACAGAGGTATCAATATTCCAGCAGAATGCAAGGAGACCCCACCTGACGCTCAGGAAGGCAGAGTGCAGACTGAATTTGCTCTTTACCCTGAAGTTCATGTATGAGCAACTTCTTGCTAAGCATCCTGCAGTTTTCCCTCAAGTATGCAATAAGCTTTACAAAACTCTCATCAGTAAAGAATTGCTGGATCTCTGCTGTGACAGATGCTCTTTCCTATTTATCAGCTCATTTGTATAGTTTATTGCTTCCTCAAAGCAAAAGCCTTCTGCAATATGGTAAGATGGAGGCAATATCGAAAGTTACATTAATTTACTAAAACAAAAAGTAAGAATTCAAAGCGGGACAGAAATTTCTATTTCCCTGGAGCTTGCCAGAAATCAGAGCCAGCAGGCTCATTCAAATTGTCTCTAGCTCTGGTCCTAAAGAGGAGGTCTGCAGTGGCACACAAATTAACAAGAACAGGGAAAGCTTAGAGGGAATAAAAGGAAGCATTGATTTTTTCCTGAAGATACTAATGAATTAGTTTTAAGTCATGTATCTTTCTTAAATTGGTAATTGTATCTATTCCTTACAGGACAGTAGTTTCTACTGTTGTCAGTTAATTTCAGTAGGACATTGCCAGAGCCAGAATAAACTACTTTTCCAAAGGCAACCCTAGCTTCAAGCCCAGTTACATTTTATAAACCTACAGGAAAATTTAATCCTTTTCTGCCCGAGACCCGCTGTTGCAATACCCTCGCGTACCCAGCACACGCAGGCCGGGGCGCTTTGCTGAGCAGCTCAGCTCTCCTGGCACACAAGCACATCTCCCACCAGAGCCATGGTTTGCTCCATCCTTCCTGAGTGCTGCTGTGCCCGGGGGCTGGAGGAGCTCCAGGGCAAACAACAGAAGATCAGT
The DNA here is from genome assembly GCF_009769465.1 of Tauraco erythrolophus. Lineage (NCBI taxonomy): Eukaryota > Metazoa > Chordata > Aves > Musophagiformes > Musophagidae > Tauraco > Tauraco erythrolophus. The sequence continues at coordinate 13,499,198 of NC_141478.1, read as the reverse complement.
CACAGGGTTTACAGCTACTTTTGCTGACTGAGAAAGCCATGCAGAAGCACAAGGGAAGAAGCAGCTGTGCCAGCCTGAACAGACCAGCCACAGCCAGGCAGACACCAGCAGCCACGCGTCCTTCTCTCAGGGGGTGGCAGCCACACCAGCAGCTCACAGCCCAGTCCCACAGCCCTCCCATCAACCCACGGCACCTCTCCTCACTGCGAACCCCACCACACCAGCACTCAACATGCCACCCATTGCAAAACCATGATGCAAAACCATGTCTCTCCGCAGACACCTGACCCATCCATTCCACACAACCACCTTCCCGCAGGGAGGGTCTCAGCACCGCCAGCTGCCCTACCTTGCCCGCCACAGCCCCACAGCAGCCGCCGCTCCTCACCTGCAACACCAGTGCTCTCCGCAGTGCCCCAAGGGCTCAGCGCCAGGCCAGACAGGACCTCAGCTTTTCCTTCCATTCCTTTTTCTTCAGCTCTTCCAGTCCCATTCACTAAAACCTGCAGCAGCCACCTTACCCTGAGCGGGGGCTGCTCTTTATGGCCGCAGGGCCTCCCAGCGGGCTGTGGGGCTGATGAGCCCCGGGCACAGCTGGGGCTGATGAGCCCCGGGACCAGCTGGGTCTCCCCAGTGGGGCAGCAGCTGCCCACAGCCTGGCTTTTGCCTGGGCACTGACTAAACCTGATTGTCCCAGCAGCCTATTGCAATGTGGGCAAAAAGTGGGATTTTATTGTGTTTAATTATTGCCCGTTCCTGGTTTTCAGGTACATGTGGTGTTCCATAATCCTTAGGGCAAATACAGGGGCCGAACGCCTTTTTATGTAAGGGTAAAATACCTTTAGACATTGCTTTACTACACCTCTGCAAGTTTCTCACGCCCCTTCGCTGGCGCGAGGTCCGGCAGCCCCACGGCACTGCTGTGCCGCTGGGCTGGGGCTGGGCTGGTCACCCCTGTACCCCGGGTCTGCTCAGCCCCGGGGAAAACCGAGCAGATGAGAGAAAACGGTGTCTGGAAATAGCGTATCTGTAATGTATTCAGAGTAATTCGAGATGGAGCTTTCCTACTCTGTAAGAAGGGGGTTCTTAAGACTCTGAAATAACTAATGTTTTAATATCTTGATTCACATTGTCATATTATTACTCAATAAAATGACAGTTTTTCCTGTATATTTTACATAGTTTTTATATGTTATCCTGTATATTTTGCTTCTCACTCTGCCTTTATTCTTCATATGCTTGTAACTTCATTCTTTGTTTATATATTTCTACCAGTCCTACAAAGTTTAGTTTAGGGCTGGAATGGGGCAATTTCAGGCAGAAGTGAAGCACATAGTGCAGATAAAATTTTATGTTTTGCAGCTACCCTGTTGTGGGAAACCTGCACTTCTGTAGTTTTGTTTTTACATATTTCTGCTTGAAAAGTCAAAAAACCTGGGCAGGCTTGGACTAGGAACTTTTTAAATGAAATGCTGGACACATCCGATAAGAATTTTTTATTTGGGATTCCTTTGCAATGTGTCTGGAGTTTACTTGACCCCTGTACCTCCCTCTAACGCAGCTGTCAGGTGCTGTAGTTGCATCTGACATTCTCGGAGGAGCATCGCCCTTCCTGCAGACATGGGCTCTGAGCTCCTATGGCTCTGTGGTGCAGGATGTCCTCAAAAAGCTGGGCAGGGGATAGAAAAGATGCATTCTTTTTAACACACAAAAGCAGCCTTGTACTACTGTAGCTTGTAGTAAAGTGTTTAATAAAGTACAGTATCAGAAACAATAGTCTAATAGAAAAGCTCAAAAGGTGAATACCATATATATTCTACTTGTTACATTTTCAGTGATGATTTAGGGAGTGAAGGATTTCTGAAGGAGCCAGCAGAGATACAAACAACATAGAAGCTGATTTTTGTCAAGTTAGAACCAGAGGTGTGCGGCTGTTGCAAATACCTTTCTCACCAGGAAAAAGGAAAGCACTGACAGAACGTGATTTACTAATTACGTACTAAACACACTTAGCAGCAGATGTGCAGTGCTGATGTGCTCCAAGTGTTCCCCTCCAAACAAAGACTGATCTGTAGTGCAGGTTGCAACTCGCGTCACTCGGTTTGATTTTACTTAGCGTAAGCCATGGCCTTTTCGAAATGCAGGGTGATTCATCAGGCTGGCTGTGTTCTTACTGTCTGGTTCTGAAAGGCGTGATTTACTGATGTTCATTTGATGTACCAGCAACGAAACCAGCATTTGAAGCATTGAAATAACAAGTTTAATGGGCTTGGGTAGGATGGAAATCTGAATGAATCTAGTTTGAAGAACGTAGCTGAGATTGCTCATATGTCTGTCAGAGGGCTTGCTCTGTTCTCAGCTAATCATCAGGTTGGTCTAATTGGTCCTCATATGTACCTCAAGTGACGCACAGCAGCAGGGTAAGCACAGAACAGGTCCAAGAATGTGCTTTCTCTGAACTAGAATCAGGTCATACCCATTGTTCGGATGTTTTTTTCCTAAATGATGTCGTTTGTACTTTGCTGAAGTTATAAAATTTGCAAAACTGAGAGGTTAAAAAATACTGTACTAGCTTTTTCGTGGACACAAATGGTTCATAATCACAGGTCACTAGCTGATGACATCTTTCCATTAGTACAAGACTCCTGCATAGACTCCTGAGAGGCTAAAGTAAGAACCTAACTTCCAATGAAAATTACGTATGTTATTATACTACTCATTATATTGACAGGAGAAGGAAATTTGCCTCTTTTTTTTTTTTTTTTTTTTTTTTTTAAGTAGCCATTGGAGAAGGAAACTTTGTCCTTTTTGATTTTTAAGTATAGATCCTAGATCGCTACCACTTCCCCAACCGTACAGGTCTATGGTTAGTTATCTTTCTCCTGATTTCTTTCATGAATCCAAAAGTCCACTTTTGAAGTGTGATAGTCACATAAGAAAGTAAGTCAAAAGCTGTTGCAGAAAGCCATGGAGATCTATAGGGACAAGAAGAAATTCTCTTCTTTGGGAACATTAGCAAATAATAATAATAAAAAAGATCAGAGGATTTAGATGAGAAAAAATACACTGGTTCGAAATAACAGGAATTCTTTTTTCCTAAGTATTTTCTGCAGTGTTTCTAAGGAACTATTTTTTGAACAAGAAGGTTACATTGACTACGTTTCTGGATACGGTTTTTGTGCTAAAATAAATACCACCATTAGTTACTGATACTGCAATTCAATGATCCCTATCAGCATGCGTACGAGCAGGCAGTGATGTACTTTCTGTAGGCTAGAAAGCTTGCACCGGCTTAGGTATCACCAGTTTTCAGAGACGCGCTGTTACACCTCATCGCTATCGCATTCATTTAATGTTGTTCCCAATAAGGTTCTGTTGATAACGTTCAGTTGACAATTTATGCAGGGATTCCAAAGTTTACTTCAGTCGGGTCAAATCTCCTCCTCCTCCTCCTTAATCGCCAACTGTGCTGAGAAAATAAGGAAGGAAACCAACTGCCCATTTAACATTTACAGAACTTTGTGCTGTGCAGGCAGTGCTGTAAGTCAGTGTCTCCCTTCACTGGCAAGCAGATACCCACCTCTGCATCATCTAACAATTTTTGATTCTATCAATCTGAGAAGTATCATGAGTTTTCTAAAAAAATCAGAGCAGGGATAACCTCAATTATCAATGAAAAACCTGTAAGTAAAGAGGACAGGGCTCTCCTGGAATTCGTTCAGACAAATGACTGCTGCAGGGGATAAGTCTCAGGAATTACATATTCTGGAACTCAGTTTAAAATGTACTTTTCTAAAAAATTTACTTTTATTAGAACTTCTTAATCTTTGATCTTGCTTTATGAATTCTTCATACATAAAATTATCCATTCACTTAAATAGAAAAGATCTCATAAGCCACTCTTCAAAAACTCTGTAAGTTGAGAGAGAAGAATGAGGGCAAAAATTTTGTTTTCTTTCTTCATTCTTTAGCAGGCATCAAATTCTTGGCTAATGATAGCATATATATGCCTGAAAAATAGTTTTCCAAAATAATACCACTCAGCACAGATCAGAAGTCAGTAAACACACCACAGCCTTGATATTCAGAGATGCTGAGATATGATAGGGTCTTTAAGTTAAGTCTTTCTGAAAAGCAGGGCCCATGTTCCTAAAAACATCTCTAGTTGCAAACTCCCCTTCCCATGCAAAATAACTTGAACTGCATTCTTTTTATTTTCTTTAAAGAATGTAATGGCTATTTACACTTGTTATCAGGCTACTCACATCAGGAATCCAACTAATTATGCATGCACAGTCATCAAATGGTGCACCAAAGAGAATGGTTATACATGCTGAATGAAGCAACAAGGGGGAGAATACGGCTCTGTAATATGAAAGGCAGTTGTAGTGTCAACGATGTATCAATTAGCTCAGGACACTATAGTCCAAGTTCTAGGATACGACATAAATAAAAAAGGGTCAAGAAAAAAAAAAGGTATTGGGATTTAAAAACAAGATTTCTGGATATAAAATCATATGAAGATTAATGAAAACTTTAATAGGTTAATTATTTTCAAATATTTTATTTAGAGAACTATGAACTATTTTCTAATAATGCCCTTTACATAGTTGCATCTATAGAAAGCTAGTGGAGAGCAAAAAGATGTAGCATGAAAATAACTTTCCGTCAGAAATGATTTGTTTATCTACAAAAGTAAACCAAATACAAATAATAAATCTAAGAGAACATCAGATAAATATTTACTCCATCAAATAGAGATTCAGTGTCAGAATTTGGCGTTTAGGGTTGCTTAGCGAGTGTAGGAAAATACAGTATGCAGTCAGTGTGTGGAGCGCTACAGCTCTTCATTTCTGTCTAGAAAGTTGTCGGTAAAATGTAAACAGAGCATTTCTGATGATACCCTCAAAATAACAGATCATAAGTCAGTGAGCCGGGAGCGGGGGGAGCTATACTAGTTTTCTACATGTTCGGCAGCCACTGGCTTTTTACAGGCTGCCATATATGCGTTTAATTACATCAGCCTCTTCCTTGTCCAGGATGCCCTTGTCCACATAAGCATCAGCTTGCTGATCAATGAAATCTCTCAGCTTTGAAAGATCATAGTCTGAAAAATAAGAATTCATTTGCACAGTGAGTCATTGCCATTATACTGCTTCACCTAAGAAACAATGCCATTGTAAAGTTTATGCAGCAAATGCACTTTATCCAACATGAAGGGAATTCACTACGAGTGCAACCTGCGAAAACAATTTAAAAAATAAAACACCTGCACAAAGTTTTTTTATATGTCACGGTCATAGTGTTTTTACTATTCAAGAGGAATAATCATCTCTTGCTCTTGATTGCTTGCTGGCAAATGCTAAAGTAAGAATATTTTCTGGTCCAGAGATTTGATGTTCTAGTCTGCATACAAAAGCTGTTGTTAAAACACTATTCTTTTCACAACTGTCACAGATTCAAAATAAAGTATTAAATCGACTGTTTCCTATTGAAATCCCAGTAAAACTCCCACTTACTACAAACACCTGTAGTGAAAAATCAAGAAAGCAACTTACTGAAAATAAATAAAAATAATAAATTATTTACCTTGATACAGAGTATAGTATCCTGACATGAAAAACACCGCAGTAAGTAGTTTTTATGTCAGTGTTAGTGTCAAAGCAGCCTTTGACAATCTTTGTATGTCAATCTGCAATACAGTGCTGAAAGACCCTTTCTCTTTTTCCGATAGATGGTTGCATCTATGCAGTGTGATTCACACCATATACATTAAATAGACTTTTCCTATGCTGGAAGACATCATTATTTTCCATGAAAAGAATTCTACTTTCAAATAACATAAAAAGATAACCTATTGTGCAGTCGTAGCTCCGGCAATAGATCCAGTATATTCACACATAAACACAATACAAGTTTTAGTTACGTAATTTACTGCTTAAAATGTAAAGCTACATTTGTCAGAATCACGAGTTAGTAGTTTGGAAAACACTGATGTGCTAAGGGTTCATACTAAGCTAAATGAATAAATATCTTTCACAAAAACAGATATATCCTGAACTTTTCAGTATGTAACTTATTCCACAGACAGAACCTTCAGGACATATTAATACTGATTTTGTAATGTACTCCAAAATACATCACCATATAGCAATAAGTGGCAGGACCTTCTTTCAAACCGTATGTTCTTAACAAAACAGACAATAATGACTTTCTGTCTTTTTATGGTTGAGTGACCAAAATCAGATAGAAATAGAAAGACATTAAGAAGCAAATAAATGCTTGCGATCCTTTTGGTAACAGTATAAGGCAATTTCAAGTGACTAATACAGAAAATTGAAATTCAAAACTCCCCACTACTGCAGAGGTGTCATCTCCATATCTGAGTTAATATGAATTTTTCTATTTGCTGAACTGAGGCCAGGATTTCATGTCTAGTCTGTTATCAGCATTTCTTAAGAGAATGTAACCTGTTTGTCTCTCCATCCTGTCTGAGTAATAGGGACAAATAGTACCTAGCAATTTAATAATAAGCTTGTGAGATTTCATTCATGTTGACAGAATGAGAGTCTCCAGTGAAAGATACCATGGAACGGAAATGAATGGAACAGCAAATACTAAATTAATATTATTTTCATATTATTCACATTAAAATTTCTGAACTTATCTTTCTTCTAGAATAGTATTTACAACTCTAAAATCGTTATGTGAAGATGTGAAGGTGTAATTACTAAACATTATGTATGAGATTACAGCCACTAAGATACTATCCAATTCTGGCTAATTTGTATATCTCCTGGCAATTTAATTTGATTCATTTCTAGAAATTGATAAGTTAATTTCTAATACTTATTTGCAACCTATTAATTTGGGCAAGTAATTAGAAAAAATCAGCTTTGGTTTATATTCACCACAACAGCTGCAGCATTACATTGAGGTGTGGAACTGCTACAGTAAATGAAGTGAAGTCTTACATGCATATTCAAATCAAGCCATTTGCAATTAATTACAGAATTTACTTTCATTCCTAAATGGCTACTGTTGGTGTTGTGAAACTATAAACTACCTCAGTGTTTTGTGAAAAATACGAACATGCTATTTGCATGTATGAGGTAAATGACTCAGAGTTACGTTCTCTGGCGACACAATAGAATACCCAGCAGCCAACATCTAGCGGTGGTAATTTACACAGGAGAGGAGCTGGTTTTAAAGAGCATTGGTTTCAAAGATCAAGCCAGGTCTGGGCAATACTAAGGACAGGCCCACAGAGCCTACAGATTGTATATATGCAAAACAAACTTCGGACACAAAAGCCAATCAGGCTAAAGCCTAGGCTTTTGACACGCTTTTCTTTAAATCATCCAGACTACTCAGGTTTACTTGCCTCCTTAATAGGCATTCAGTATTTTTAAACCAGGAAAATGCAAATTAACATTTCCAGGGTCATTAGTCATTGAATGAACAATAATTTCTACTGATATTCATACAAAGTTACAGATCTACAAACATTTGCCTGAAGAAAACCTAAAGCTCTTCAAGTATATTCAGTGAGTAAAACAGTGCCTGACTAGGGGTGGAAAAGACTGGCCATTTTAATACACAAATTACTTTGTGAATCACTTTTCCACTAGCTCCCAGGTGCTAGGTGGAAGTGGAGAAATGATTGATGAGCACATCAATACCACCTAATCTTGTACTAAAGAAACAGCGCAATGCCTTCACAGTTAGATAAGCTTACCCTGGCTGCACTGCCTTTAACATCCCAGGAGAACTGAATTAGCATTTTACAAAAATAAAAAGTATGGAAAGGCGCAGTAAAGATAATGTATCAGAAGAGTAAGAACATTATTCGAATTTTGTCATAACTTACACTCACTTTAAGGCCCGTTTCCATTGCTAGAGGACAAGAAAGGTATTTTAGCATAAACAAAAATCCGCCTGTGCAGAAAGCGTATATCTTAATGCATTCACAGGCAGATAAAATGCTATTGATCTGCAGTCACAGCCATTTTCAGGCTGCAGCAGTGCAGAGAAAAGGTTACTGCGCAGAGGAGTGAGGGGCTGCTCAGTCGGTATGTGTGACACAGAGAAATAATCACACGTGACTGAGATCTAATTACTATAATGAGTACATTGATGAAAAGAAACATTTATTAGAATTGGCAGGAAAACTCTTGAACAAGTATGTATGCCTGCTGCTAATTGCCATCGCTGCCATTGTGTGGAAACGACTTGAGAGATGGAAAAAATTTTTTAAAAGTCCTTCCTATTATGGAGTTTCTGCGTAGGAAAATTAATGTGTTGGGCTGTAGGCATGTCCTCATCTCTGAAATGTAATTCATACATGCTTCAACTCACAGAGAGAGCAGCAAGATTACCCAGGGCTAATCTGATCTCAGATTCCACTCTGCTTGGCTGGTGCAAGAAGGACCCTTCTCACCAGGCGCCAGTCATAGCCCAAGGATGGATCCCTTGGCTAGGAACTGTCACTTACAGAGCGGGTGATGGCAGAAGACCCAGCAATGGCAGAGAGGAAGGATAAGAGGCTGGTTTTATGTAATATCTTGAGGGCAAAAGTGATATGGATAAATAAAGATCTGTGAAAAATAAGCTAGAAATCCTGCTGCTGTCGGCTCCCTCCCTCTGGCTCTCATACAGCCCTGCCTCCAAGGAAGAGTCAAATGGTGGGGCAGCTGGGGAGCGTACCCTATGCAGCTACTTCAGCAACTGCTCTCCTACACAGCTTTGCGTGTGAGAGCTACAAGTCATTAGAGTTGATTTGGGCTGTAATCCAATATATCACAGTGCTAGTGACATAAGTTTGTATCTTAACTATTTATGGTTATGAAACAAAACTCATTGCTGTTTGTTCTGGCATGCATAGTGCTAGCCAGATGCACGGAGCTTTTCTAGACACATCCAGACATTTAAAATTCATTTACCTCATGTACAAAATCATAATCAAAAGATACATTGAACTAAGAAATGACGCACTAGACAAAACCGACATACTGTTAGCTGGTGACAGGCAGACCACCACGACCATCTGGACAGCGCATGACTAACTTCTAGCTGGTTAGTCATTGTGTGTTCTGTGTCCAATGGCTGTTTGAGCCAGTGTACATGAATTTGCTTTAGTTTACTATTTTCATTCATTGATTTAACATTTGCGTAGCCTGTATTGTTTAACACCACTAATTACTCTAGACAAGCATCGTTTCACATTACTGTTATTTAACTTATAACAATGCTTGGTTACTCAGCACAATTTAAATTACATGCTTTGTAATGTATATGGTGCCCACCCCAATGTCATGGCTTTTCACTTCATACCTTCTTTGTTACCTTGTTTGTTGTGTTTTTTTAGCCATTCTATGTTCTTCCTGATTGCTTCCAAATACGCCTCAGCTTTCCCTAGAGGAAAGGATGAGAGAGAAATCAGGCACTTACATCAGTGTTTAACTGGGTGAAGTTGGTCACGGCGAAGGCAGATTAAAACTATTCTTAGTTTCTATTTAACAGCTGAGTCCTGTCAACCTTAGTCAGGCAAAATTCCCACAGATGGCTTGCAGGTTTTGTCTGTGCAAGATTAGTCATCCATAAACTTAGGATCATGTTTTTTTTGATATATATATGTAACTTTCGGTGGTATCCACAGATACTGAATATGTGGATTAAAGGCAACCTGTAGCTTTTTGATCATAATAATTGTTCCGCAAAGATGAGGCTGTTAAGACATCAAGGAATAATTTAAGACTGAGAGCTTAAAGGAGTATCTGCTCATATACAAAGTGGCAGAAAACTCCTCCATCCAGCAGTACTAAGAGTATACAGCAATCTAAGATTGTGGTATTTTTGAAAGACAAGTTGAAATACAGCTACTTACATTTACTGAGAAAAAGCATGTATTAAAATTACCATGATAACTTCTTGTTATAGCTGAAATTTTAAAGTGATGGCTATTTTTGGACCAGAAAGCACACAGGACAGAATTAGTTCAAGGATTACCTAATAAGGTCCCTAAGGAAATATTCCAGCTAATGGATTTTGAATTCTTAACTTGGCTGGGGCTTTATTGATGTAATGTTCTTACATTTGTCAGGAAAAAAAAACCCTACTGTGATTAGCATGTAGAAGGCTACTAGTGCCAACTATGCATGTCTGGTTCCATTAGTAAGTGGATACAGTATTAGATATAACGTAATTTTTGAGCTGGGAGTGCGGAGTTAGCTTTATAGCAAGTTACTCTGTGAAAGACCAAAGGGCATTGCATGATGAGACATATAAAATACTGATCCAACTTGAATTTCTAAAAAGCTATTGCGCTGAATATTTTTCTGAAGGTAAAGGAAAATAACCTGAACCAAACTGAACAGACAGATCTTCAACACACAAGCAATATATGTTACTTATCACTTCCCATGGGTATTGAGGCAATTCTTCTTTACTGTGAAATCAGACAGCCATCTTGAGCTATTTTCCTCTTCTAAGCTTAAATAACCACTGCTGGAAAAAATGCCACCTTCTATCTGTGAGTATCTAGTAGTTTATCTGTCTGCACTGCCCACAGGACTGAACCAAGTCACCAATGAACTACAATCTACTGTAGACTTGATTACTGCAGTTCATTACTGAGCATGTTGCAGTGAAAACGCATGCATCCAAAAAAGTTCGAGGATAAAACAGCATCAGTGCAAAACAGCAATTTTTTTAACCAGCTGACTACAAAACATAGACACTTATGCTGCAGCCTTAGCAATAAGAACCCACCGAAAGGTTTCTGCACCAACAAACATCCTCTTTTTCAAAAGTTCAGCTCTCTGAAGGAGTGAAGGCCTCTGAAGGAGGCACCCTGTCCTCTGCAGATTTGTTTTCAGATACAGCAGCTGATTTCCACCCCATAGACAGAGCGACTTCAGCTATTATGGTCTAATGCATGTGTCATGCTGAGGCAACCAGGATAAGCTACTTCTGCTTATTGAGACCCTAATTTACTATAACAGGTTTTCAAAGCTGTGTAAAACAGGTTAATTGCTGATGACTCTTAACTTCTGGTAGTGAGTAAGGCAAATTGTTTCACTTTGCAGAACTTTTCAGTACCTTTCAGTACCAGCTTGTTCTAACACAAACTACAGAAATCCATGGGCTCACTCAGAATATTGAATATCCTGATGATCTCACTGAAAAGTCACAGACACAAAGAAGCAAAATTTCTCTGCACTTCATATTGCTCTCAAAAGGGGCTATGGATTCTGTGAAAGATTGTGGCCTTAAGCAGCAAGGGGTACAGTTTCATATATTTAAAAGTAAGCAAATAAGTACACTTCCAAGTCAAGCCGTTGTGTGCTGACTCCCAGTAACTATAAACTGAAGATATTTATGCTAACACAATGGAAAAACAACACTAAAGATAGGAAAAGATTCCAATCACTTGGACCATAGGAAAAGCAGCGGCTGTTTTGTACCTCTAGGCTCTTCACTGTTTCCTGCTGCATTTTGTTCTTCATTTTTTGTAGAATCCTTTGAAATTTCATATTCCTTTTCCATTTTAGCTGCTTCTTCCTTCGTACTGTCTGCTTCTTCACTACTCTTGTCTAAAGAAATAAAAACAAGAGCAATATTGTATCAAATGTACCAAAAGCACTTCTAAATCACATCAATATGATCTTTAGGAAGTAAACCATTTTGACTGCTAATTGAGGAAGAACCTCATTGGCGTCTGGCTCAAAGTGGTTTCTAAAAGTCATCTTTACCCCAGACCTTTGGAAACAGGAATGCCTCTTTTTGCTCTTACAAATAGTAGCTGAATACAGGTGACTAAAATGCCATAATATGTATTCCATAAAGGCACGTTCTTTTGTGAAGAGAAAAATGATAGGAAATTTGTGTTCACTAGATCCAAAGTTGACAAATAATTATTTTTTATTATTTAAGCCTTAAAAAGCATTGATATAGCTTGCTTTAGTATATGTATAAAGTCTGGACTCCACTGAAGAAAAAGACAGAGACTATACTTCTCAAAGACTGGACAATTAAGTAAAAATTCTTCTCTTGTTGTGTGTTTAGATATCCAAGCTGTGGCTACAGGTCCTTGAGAGACTGCATCTTTAACTAGCAGTCTGGCTTCTCAAGCAATCAGCATGCTTTTAACTGAATATGTTAAAAAATGTGTTATTCCAGGAGAGAAAATGGTAGAATAAGTACCTGCTGGTAGCTTTTTTCTGGTTTTAGTGGAAGGGTTCTCAAGCTTCTTCTTTGTCTGCTCAGCTATCATTGTATCTAAGTTTTCTAGAAATCAAGGCAAAACAAAACCAAACCCCAGTTATTCTTCAACAAATATGATGCAGAATCTATACTACATTCTCCACAACACCAGTTTGAATGGTAAGCAGAAATCTAAAAGAAAAAAATCTTCATCCTTGTCTCTGAAGAATTAATGCAGAGCCAAGACTAAAAGAATAAACAAGTATCTATATAGAACTTTGATCAATCTTATTAAAAAAAATGAACAACTAAATCATGATAATAGTTGTACCAAATAGAGCTAATATTCATAAAGACACTAAACATGTGCATATATATTCTAATTATTTAAGTCACATAAGTCACAAAATAAAGATAACAGTATCTGCAGCAATTTATTCTGATGAAAGCAACGAACGGGTTTGCTTAACTTCACAAAGTATACAAGACTTTTTGTTATACAAAACAAAAACATGTTTCATCCTGGTGGGAAAATACTATCCCAAATTGCTTATCTGTCTGGATTTTACATCGTTTCATTAGAAAAGAAGTCTAATAAATGGTTTTGAATTATATTTAGATGAAACAAATATGTAAATTGAAATGATAAAACCAAATATTTTTTAAAGTTGCTGAAGTCAAGCATTTACCTGAAAACCCAGTAGATGGCCGTGGCCATGTATACAGCTCTAGGAGTCTAGAAAATGGTTTTCTACACAAACTTCAGGGCTAATCTAATTTGAAAGTCAAAGCACCTTTTCATCAAGAGGGATATTTCAGATACAAATATTGTATGCTTATTTGGGAAAAAAAAATGTCCTTTTGATACAACACTTAATAGATACTCACAAATACAGATCATCATAACATCTGCCATTTTTCACAGTCATATTATGGACATGGTTTCTTTCCCTTTATCAGCTTTTTTTAATGGTTCAGTTAAACACGGATCCAAAATTTGACAGATGTCAACTAGTTGGTGAGGTATTTTTGAGAGACTTGGTTTTGAATTGTCAATATTCCCTTCATACAAACAGCTAAAATATTCAGTATGAGATGTGGTAACTGTGGCAGAACAGATACTATAGGCCTAGTAAATATTTTAGGTCATATCTTCTGTGTAAGGTCAACATTTTATCCATCAACCAGGAGCATCTTTTTCTATCAGAAAGACATTCAGCACTGAAACCTAAAGATTAGTTTTTTAGCAAGCACATTTCTCTTCACGGCAGATCACCATAAGCGATTCTGATGAGAAAACACATAATCCTGTCTGCCTGAGTCCTCTATATTTTATTTCGTAAAATGAAAACGTAAGCAGTTTTTGTGGGCACCCTGCCTGATTGCACTCTCTCGATTCTACATCACATTAGGGTTTTTTTGGTGAAAACTATTTTCATTTGGTACATATCTTTTTAATGTGATTTCTGACCTTGCCATGTGCCCTAAACTAAACAGGTCTGGGCTGGGTTACAAGCTGGATCAGACATACTGATAAAGAGAAAAAAACAGCCAGAATTATAGTGGTGGTATTGATGCCTCACTAATCACTTGATCCAAAGCTTATTGAAAAGACCTTAAACATTCCTTTCAGCTGAGCTTAAGATACTATTTTTTATCCTGAATCAGTACCATACTAGTATTCCGGCAGGAATAGAAGGATTTTTCCACTGCAAGAGGCACAGTTTTTAGGCTAAGATTATACAGCTAAGAACTTTGTGCTTCCTTAAAGACATCTTAATGAAAATAGAGTATTAAGCTGGTGTTCACCATGTAAACACATTCACTCAAAAACCCTTTGTAAATTCTAGTGAATCGATTATTCTTCACTAATTCATGCAAATGCAAAAACGTTGCTGATTTTAGGCCTTGATCCAGCAAAATCTATCACATTAGCCTTAAAGTTTAAAATGTTTAAAATGCCACACACATGTAAGTGCATCAATTCATAAGTGCCTTTCATGTCCTGTCTTAAAAGTGTCTGCGTTTAGGCACCGCTGCAGTAAGCTCGTACTAGCAGAAAACTAAAAGCCTCCACCATGAGACAGATTTATAACCCACTTAGACATCTTTAGATTTAAATGTTTGCACACTGATAATATTTCCAGATATTTTTGTTATGTTGATAGACTGTAGTGTTTAAAAGTTGCACACATGCCCACATCCAGCATGTGCTACTGAAGGCAACAGGATTTATATTCCTCCATTATGCAGTTAGTTCTACAAATCCCATCAGGAATTCTACAGTTTCTCTAAGTCTTTCAATTTGGCTAACAATTTAATTTGCGTTCAATATACGAGTAATAAACAATATTTATTACTCCTTTGTCAAGTACAATAACATGATAATATGCAGTTTTCCAGCCATATGCATTGAACAACTACATCTGTATATGAAGCATAATACGGCAATGTTGACCACGAAAGCAAGACTGAGTTTGGCAACAACTATATTCCACTTTCAACGCTTTATTTCATCAGCAAAGATAGAGACAAGTTTACACGACAAGCCTTTTAATAAGGATGACATTTTACAGGAGAAATATTGAAGCTATTTTGCCATTCCATGCTAGGAATGGCACATCAACACGGATCTCAAGATTTCATAAGTAGCTGTATTTTCTGCATGACAGAGAGGAGTTAACTTTGCAAAACTGTTCATGTTTATGGGGATCATCTGGTGTACCTACAGAGATATCATAGAGAGAATGTTACCAGAGAATCCCAATTCTTCTCAAACAGGATTTATTGCCCTTTTTTCCCCTTCAGAATTAATGTCTTTAACAGCTGGTATTGTTTCAAAACATGTTTGTACTTGTCATATGCGGCTAGGCCAGGGCTGAACAATGTTTGCTCTGAGTTACACTGATGGAGTGAGTCATTTTCTCAACCGAGATGTGCCTGGCCAGCAGCTAAGCAACCACATGTCGTATCTGGAGGTCTAACAAGAATTGATTACTTTTCCGGTGTCGTTTCCCTAGCGACGTAATTTTTATAGAGGAAGAGTTCAGAAAGGTACTGACCTTTCCACAGAGCCGGCCACTTATTTGAAATGGCACTAATTAAAACAACAGAACAATAACTACTGAGCTAATGGAAGTGACCTACGCTGGTAAAATAGGTCACTCCTCTGGTGGTTGGCTTTCCATGGAGCGGTATAATCTCATCACTCAACCAGACACCAGGAGTCAGTTGATCCGGTTTCTGCCTTGCCCACTTTCTAATCCGCTCTTTGAGCTGGAATGACTCACTGAAGCATTCATGCTGCAGAAGGACACCTGTGTTGAGCAGACATTCTGAGACCTCCTAGGCCCAGTTTCTACAGGCATTACACCCTGGCAGATCCTATTAATTGCATCTGAAAACACCAATTCCCAACACCTTTGAAACTCTGAAGTCCTTTGAGTTGGGCATTCAAAAATCTGAATCACATAAAAACAGAATGCTCATCTTTACTCTGGGAGAATGGACTGCGGTAACACCTTTTAAATCCATGGGAAAAGACACTATGTGAAAAAATATTGCAGATTATATTGCTTTGTTCTTATTAAAGAGCCAGAAACAAAAGTATCCATCTGAATATTTAACCAAATGGGTAACAGAAGCCTGAAACAGACCCTTCTTTACAGATAGACAGATTCATGGTGTTTTCCATACTCTTGCAAATTTTCCTGCAAAGGGTTTTTTCATCTGCATAATTGTCTTGCACCCGGGAGGCAGTTTCACATTCTATCCTCATCAAATTGACTGAAGCTGAGATTTCATGTCATTAAAGTTCCACAGGAAAACCTGCTTTGCTGTTCTGTTTTCACACAGCATAGAAAGGCTGCGTTTGTTACAGGAGAAAAAAGGATGATCATGGTACCCGAAATCAATCTTAACGATAGCTAAAAAATGAGTTTACTTAATGAGTTCTTACACTACAGCAGCTTCAGCCGGAAAGCTTTGTGCTGCTGACTGCTGGTACGAGATGCACATATTTCAGGCATTAAAAAAGCATCGTTCTGCCAGGGCTCTTCTGTCTCCTGCATCAGATGATCCTTAAGAGCTTGTAAGACCTTCCATCTGTGACAAAACTCAGGACGTTTTAGCATTTGCTTGTGACTATTCTGTGGGGAAGAGCGTATCTGATAAATTCTTTGGCCAAATCCTCCTTTTAGCTTACATGAGTGCAGGTCCAAGAACTGTCAATATCCACTGCGTTTTCACCAATGTAGCCAAAAGAGGAGTTTGACCTTTAGTCAGCTCATATATGTATCATCCATATGTCATATAAACTGCTTAAACTGTGAAGAACAAGAGAAATACCTCTATTGTGGAATTACAGATGGGTCTCAGCCTTGCAAATCTCCTGTTCCTTCCAATTCTCTGTCACATGTCAAGATGTGGCATTCTCTTTTTGAAACTTCCTGTTTGACTGATTTGTCATGATGGTGTGTCTGAAGCCTAACGCTGCCATGAGGAATGACACGTCAGACGACAAACTGCAGGTAGTGGCATCACACGTAAACGGATTACAGGCAAGATGGTCAGTGATTTGAAATAAAAAAGCAGCAGTATCGCTTGGCAATCAGATTAAAAGAACTCAAAAGGCAAACCACAATAAAACAGATGTGCTTTGAGGTGAACAAAGTCTCCTTTATTGTCCTTATTAAAAACCCTACCTCATGGACTATTTCTCAGATTTATCCTTTCAATATTCTACAGGCATTTCCTTTGCATTACTCCAGGTCTCCTAGAGCTGTGCGGTGCAGTCTTTTCCTAATCTTTTCCCATCCCAAGGCTGTTACATGGCCTGTGCACACACTTGAAGTATTTCGATAGCATGCACTTTATAAGCACAACGGTTTGGGACTGAAGCAGCACACAGCCGCCTCTACTGCAGGAGTGGGATGGAGCTTAGTTTTGAAAGTTCAGTGACACCCTCTTTACCCTGCACCCACATCATCATCTCAAATCATAACTTACAGTCTCAGTGCTCAGCTGTCAAGAGAGATGCTGAATTCAGAAACTAAGGGGTTTTTATGCAGCTATTAAATATAGTCAGAAAAAATAAAAGCATTGCCCTCCTTCCTTTAGAAAAACAAACCATTTGGTAGGCTGCAAAACCTAGATTTTCAGAAACTAAGCAATATACTTGTCAAAAGAGACACTATGAGGAGATGGAGATTTCTTACAAAATATCCAGTTGGGAAAGTATAGAGGCGGCAGTGAAGGGAAATGGAAGAAGAGGCAACATATTTGCAAGAAGTATCTGCAAATTTAAATGGCAGATAGCGATAAACAAAGGAATGAACTGTAATATGTTCGTTTTGGTTCTCGTACACACGATTCGGTAGTCATGTAATGTGGTGGGAAAAAGAATTAGTAATACTAGAACTACTGGATCTCTCCCAAAAAGATATCTGAGAAAATTTAGATCCTATGGATACTGGAAATACTACACTCCCACATATATTGTCACCCGGAGGTAATGCCCATTTTACTGTAGTGTGTAGTGATCCCGTTTTTTAAGAACTGTGAGGTTAGCTGTCATAGACTTTTCACACCATAGCTATCCGTTTTCTTTTCTATGCAGAGAGAGTCCGAATGGGGGAAAACAGGAGACATGATCTAAGAAGTGGGGGCAAAAAAACGTTCATGTGTTTGTGCAAACGCAGAATTAGCATGGGCCAGGCATGGATGAGGCATGGGCTGAGGGTGCAGAAAGAAAAGCTATGAAGTTGCAGTGGGGTCTGTCATGAACATAGTTCCTAGATGCCAGTCTTGTCTGGGACCTTGGCACACTGTCTGTCCCCACATCCTTTTATCTCACCTCCATGAAAATTCATCTTGGGTTTAACTATTCGTATATACTTTACATCATCATTGCTGCTTCTCAGTGTTCAGCCCACTGCCTCCATCTGAGGTGCCCCTGATTTCTACTTTTCAGATATGTGAGAGTCCTTGATCTTCCTAAAAACAGTACAGTATACTGGCATCTGTGACACTTTAGTTCATCAGATACAAAATAAATAGCAAAGAAAAGAAAGCTGCCTGAAATTAAATAACTCCCACTGACAGCTGTATGCATCAGTCATATGATAAAGTAATACTGAGCAAGTAAAATCACCAAAGGGAAATTCAGATAGGGAAAATCTATTAAAGGTTTTAATGCTTATGAAGAAAACCTACAGTAGCAACAAAGAGCCCTCTGAAAAAAAAAATGCACATTAAAAAAGAAAAAGAAGGTATTTTACATGAACAGTTCCATGAATGAAACACTGTCAGTGCCTTTCATCTCCCACGTCAAAACAAAGGAGAACAAAAGATCCACATGACACTGTCCATATATCACTGGCAGCCTCTGGCACTGCTTTAGCCACACCTTCCCTCACTCCTCTGAAATCACGCAGTCTGCATCAGGGAGCATCTGCTTCTGGAGACAGTGAGTAGGGGAAAGATGATGCCAGTCTGTGCTGTGATCTGCTCTTTGCCTCACACTCTTGGCTCTGTGCCTGTTCTTGCCCAACTAAACCAACATCAGGATCAGACCTTTGGCCTGCAGCATCTGTGCTGATGAGAACTTCAGGGATCAGTCACAGTATTCAAACAAGTCCTCCTCTCCCAAGAAAAGGCCAGATTATGTCTACTATACACTGGCCTATGCTGGGGAAATTGCAGACCTCTGCCTTCATCAGAAGTGGAGCTGTTGAAGGTACCAAGCATGAATGCGAGAGGCATTCCAAGGGCTATTCCATATTCCTTAGCATGGAGAGGCAGGGGCATGTTAAAAATCAACATAGGGGACTTTCTGCCTCTCCTGTTTCCCCTGGATTTTTTTAATGCAGCCTCAGTCTGGCTAAAAGAGAATATTATATTAAAACAATACCTCAACAGTAACTTTAGAAAAGGATCAAACCGTTGGGCGTATGTATACCTCAGCAATAGGTCACCAATGAACCAGCCATCTCCTATTGCTAGTGTGTCTTGCACTTTGGTTTGCTTCCCAATTGTCCATGGAGAACAAATGATGAGGGGGTAGAAGAGGTAAACAGAGACATCTGCTCATGCCCATTTCTAACCAACACAATCTCCTACTCAGTCACGGGGGAGAGTGTGGATTCTGACAGTGAGTCAGAGCCAAAGGGAGGCGGTGTGAGAGGTGGCTTCGGTTTGGTCTATGGAAGGAGGCAGCTGTGACTCAAACACTGCATACTGATGAGCTGGAGCAATTTCTCTATTTTCCCTCCTAATTAAAGGGGGGGTTGCTCTCCAACGAGTCCGCTGTGGGTTGTATGTTGTATACTGTGGCTCCAGCAAGCTAAATGCTCTACTACAAGAAGGCGAAAAGTGGGATTCCCCTCAGAAAGAGCAAAGCTACAGAGTGTTTAAACTTAACTTTCTTCCCAGTCCTTGCCCTCTTTCTGTTCTCCAGTGTTGTTCAGTTCTGGAAGATACAGAAGCCCTGATTTAGAAACTGAAAACCAAATGACCAACCTCAATGATAAGATGCGATAAAATACACATTATATGCAGTATCAAGGTGAAGCTTCTATATACCTGTGAGGTAGAGAAGTATTGATGGCGAAAGTTTATGCTACATATACTAGTCAATAAATGGGAGCTCCACACAAGAATACAATGTGCACATAACTCATTTATATTTCTAGGGTAATCGTTCATTGGACAATACAACTTTCATTTGGTTGGGTAGCAATGGGTAAATCTACACTCGCAAGCAGTGTACAGCGGGAGAATATAATCAATGCACTGTGTAAAAAGAACTCATACATATGCACTGGTGCCTCTTAAGAATTTGTCTGTCATCTCTGAAAGCTCTAATTTTGTTATGGTCCACTAGGCTCTAATTACAAATATTTCCTAGAATGGTTCTAAAAATCACTCATTATTTTGGTCTTACTAGTGGGAGATGATTTACAAACGTATCTGAATAAACTTGCAGAAACCATTTGTTCCTGCTTCTATGCTGACAACAATATTATTAAAATAAATTTATTACAAAACTATAGTTTAATTTACATAATTACTATAAATATAGCTTTTATGAGGGTGGTAGTGGACTGATATGCTTTCATTTTAAAATTAGCTAGATAGCCTGGCATATGCAGGAAAAGTCACTCCACACACAAAAAAATCCTCTCTTCGTGTGGTGTAGATGAAGCTTTTCCTTAATATTCATCTGGTCTGTGATAGATGGCTCTGACAGAAAAACTATCGGAGTGAATCTCCACCATGACGCTACTCGACAGACAGAAGGAAAATGAAGGAAAGTATGATATTATTCGCAAATTAATATACAAACAGTACAAGTATCTATGCAATGCATTCCTTATTCTGCTCTCCTGAAATCAAAGTGAGTTTTGCTGTTGGCTCAAACAGCACCTTTCTCCTTGAAGCACTCAGCACCATGAAGGATATAGTCCTTTCAGTTCTGCATGGAAAATTCAGTATCAGCTATTTATGCAACAGAAACAGTATGACTGCCATGAATAATGAAACATTTTATGCTGAATCAGTCACAACTTCTCTGAAAGCTTCTTGCTGCTTTCTGCTGGTCATTATGTGGAGAGGTTCCAACTCCTTCATTCCACTCTGTCACTGCATCCTTGCAAACAGCCAGCACTGTTTCAGCAACTGTCCTAAGTCCCTCCCAGTACTCAATCCATTCAGTGGTGACAGCCTGTGCCCCTAGCAGGTTGGGGCAAGCAAGGAGGGTTCACCTGTTTGGGCAGCATTTGCTGGATGCTGACAACCAACCCATAGGTGGATAAGTGGGTACCACAGTTGGATCTAATTCACAAGTTGCCTGTTTAACTGTGCTCCTCTGTCATATGATTGATTACCTTATGCTTTCTGTACCAACAACGTTTGTCCATTCTTTTAATTGCAAAAATTATTTTAAAGCAGCTTTCAATCTTCAGAGGGCAGATAGGCTTTCTAGAAAGACGTGAAAGCCTTTGAACAGGCCAGAAACATACCATGAGGCTTTCGCTCCACAGAAGAATTTGCTCCCAGTACATCAAAATACAGCATTCATAGCTAAGAAAGAGTGATGGAAGATAGTGGTATTTTGTCCCTAGAAGGGCAATTATGAAATATGATGCATTTCAGCTGAACACACATTTTATATCAGTTTCCTACAGCCTGTCTTCAATGCTTCCAGAGCTATACTTTCTGAAAAGAGTAAAGAGTATATACTCTTTACTACTGTAAAGAGTAGGCAGTACTTTTTCTCCTCTTTCATATATATGAATACCTTGGTTTTGGCTTCCTGGATTCTGGGTTAGAGATCATATTTAGCATATGGAAAGCTTTTAAATATGGATTGCATAATACTGAATACGTGTATTAAAGCATGAACTTCCTCTTCCTTGCATTTGTATGTGTGTGCATGAGTGATTTTCTTGCACCACACTGCAGCTAGATCCTTTGTAACTTAAAGCTAAACCTAGTAACATCATTCACTGCAGCAGCAAGATACTTTCCCCTAGAGTAGGAGACAATGATGATGACATAATGCTGTGGTTTCCAAATCCCAAACCAGCTGTTACCGGTATATGCATTCAAATTCACTGTCTCTGTGTCTATGTAAGAGGCACAAAAGCTTGTGACTCGATTCAGTAAATGATTTATTATTTCAAATGTATAATTCAGGGACATAGCTTACGCATGGCTTCAGCCACAGAGTGGGGAAAAGTAATTTAGGCAGTTTCCGACTGTAATAAAACAGAGAAAGGACATAATCCATCTCCACAGACCCGACAGGTATTTTCCACCAACTAGCATGGGATCTGCTCACTGATTTTAGTCTGGGGGAACAACTAAAAGCTGCCAGTTTTTTTAATTGTTTCTTCTCTCTGACAGACATTCATACTAATTCCTTTACCTGCTATAAACAAACACAGCTGGGCATCAATCCCCTAACCCAAACTGCACCATGAAACACAGTACCTATTCAAGTATTACCTATTCAAGTAAAACTGCTGCCATGCCTATGGATACCACAGGAAGCTAAGATTCTCCTGTGCTGGCTGTGCATAACATTCAAGAATATTAGCTCAATAAGTGAAGGTCAGCTTTAAAGTCATTTCTCAACAGTCTAAAAAAAAGAATACCACAGAAGCAACTTGAGACCTATGAGAAAGCTTTTTCCACTATAGTAAGTTGCTTTGATGGAGTGCAAAATCCATCTCTGCATAAATCACTCATCTGCAAGGCAAAGTCGGGATACATCAATTGATAGTCTTACTTTAAATCCAGACTAAATCAGACCTCTGAAACTCTTAACCTAATCCCTGCCCTCTGTACTATGTCATCGTGGCAATTTGTTGCCAGGGTTACAGTATTTATTTACTCAAAGTAAAGCCAATGTGAACAACTGCCCTGAATTTTATCAGGAAAAATGCATCCCTAGTGTAATTCCATTATCTGAGTGGTCTTGCGTCAGGGACGAACTTAGCTTATTAAGTTTTGGCACAACACTATCAGTGAGGACAATATCTGCTCAAGCTATATTATCTTCATTTGTAGAATGACACTGAAACCACTGTGCTTGTAATCAACCATTTCTTTATGTGCATCTTTTTTTAAATGTACAGGCAGCCAGAGAAATAAAGAGCTAAACTGTAGCATAAGTTGTCCAAATATTCCAAAATTCAAGGACTTCTCATAGAAAATAAAGGGAAAATCTTGGTCAGAGATTTAACGAGTTCTTCAGAGAGGAGATGCAATCATGCACTGAATGTGAATCATGATCCACGAGATTTTTTGTAGCCAAGTAATTGATAATCAATCCGTACAGTTACAGTTGCATCAATCAATCATGTATCTGCAACGGCCCATAACAAACAAGACAGCAGAAGTCACAAAAGATCATTGCCAGTCCTATCTCCATGACAGACTGATTTATTAAGCTGAGAAATTGCCCTGATGTAAACAAAAACTTTTCAGGGTAATCTAGACCAGGAACACTTCAGAAAAATGAAAGGGCTGTGCAGAGCTTATACAGATAAGCCCTTCTGTTGCTCTGCTCGTTTAACTAGAAAGGCTATCAACAGTTACTGTAAGAGAGCTTGAAAAAGCCGGGAGAGGTGTGTGAAAAAACAGAACAAAAAAAACAAACCCAGGCTGATCCAAAATCCCTCTTCAGGAAATTACAACAATTTTACAAAATCTGCACAGCCACAGACTCTAAAATGGATCCAGGAAAGAGTGCTTCAAAAACTAGTCCTGTGCCAAGATGGAACACTTTCCATAGACGGAAGGAGTTTCACTCGATAGAAGACCATAGCATTGGGTCCCGTCTACTCTAGCGACTTACAGATGACAGATTAAAGGTGCTGAAGTACTGGATTCTTTTTGGAAAACACAGGTACCTGATCCACCTCAATATAACTGAGCGAAACACTAATCTTTCCCTGACATAATGCCACCAAAATCAAGTGCACTTCACAGGTGTGATAATGGAATAATTCTCTAAATATGTATCTGACAAATAACCTTTTCTTCATTAGCTGAAAACATTAAAGCAGTATGGAATTCAACATTGCTATAATAATGAATGATCAATCATTTAGAAGAACAGCTTTAGCACTTTGAACGAACAAGTCTGAAATAGGACTCATAAAAGCAAGGAAGATGACAATATAATTATCACTGTTGTAGAGTAAGAACATAACATTAATAATACTGTTGCATAAAGTGTGTACTCTCACCCAGATAGGAAACTCCTTCTTCTGGTGTGATTGTTCCATATTTAACCATCATCTTCACAAAATCAATCAGGGTTTTCATTATAGTTATCAAGGTCTCTTTCTCTTTTGCCTCTGCCTCTGTGTGAGGGGATAAAGCAAAACTAGTCAAAGACTTCAGGCAACTCAGAAAAGCTCAGTTCTGCAAACTCTGCACAAACTTCATGAATAAAAAATGACCTAGTCACTAAAAAGAAAATGCTGTGCTGAATTAGCAAAGAGAACTCCTAGACATGTTTCCCTTTAAACTGCTCCTGTAAAGTACACCTGAATATACTTTAAAACTTAAGGGTTTGATTCTTCTTTATAGCTTTTTTTCTTGAAGGTCTATATTATGGAAGGCAAATGGCATTAATTCCATTTTACAGATAAGAACACTGAACACGCTGAGATGAAGGGACTTGACAGACTTCAAATTGCTGGTCAGAGGGCAGATACAGGCAGAGTTTCCTACAGTCTCTGTCTTTTTCTTTTATTTGTCTGTGAACTATTTAGGCTACCAGTCTGGCTCTGCACAAGGACGAGAGCTCAGAGATCCTTTCTCCTACAACATCCATGGGTTCAATGACAAAAATATAAAGTATCTCAAATGAGATTGTTACCGTGCACAAGACCATGACTCAGGTACTGGGAAAACATAATATTACATGGTTGGGAGGATCATGACTTCACAATAAGACATGAAAAATGATTTTTCATTATAAAAATCCATCTTTCTTGCTTATATGTATCTTCATCTTCACAATCATTGCTTCTTAGCTTTCTTTTTCCACTGTGTTCATCTGCTGAACAATATTACTGCTATTTCTGCATTAGCAGCATGAAACTCTCCCACCACACAGTTACACAAGCAATTCCTGCACCCCAGGTTGTCACTGAAGCACCCAACAGAGCCAGGGGCACTGTCAGACAGGGACAGTCAGACAATCCCAGCCTGGCAGAGGGCCAGCCCCTCTGGAGAGCTGCTGAACAGGTTTTTTATTGCTGCCTGCAATTTAATAGACATCTGTAGGATGCAACTGAATCCCCTTTCCTCCAGCTTGATAAGAGCTGGCAGGTGAACAGCATAAAGCAGGAGACAAGGCAGAGATGTGCAGCCAGTGGGACCTGATTCTACTTGCTTGATAACCTGTTAAACCCAACATGCCTTTCTGCTTTGTGAGTAGAAAAAGGAGAACTAGAATGCAAAACTACCACAGGAAAATGAAAAAAAGAGGAAGAAGAATATGAGGTTTGTAGATTGAACTGGAGCAAAATGTGCTCTTGTGGCCCAGAAGGCCAACCGCGTCCTGGGCTGCATCAAGAGGAGCGTGGCCAGCAGGTCGAGGGAGGTGATTCTCCCCCTCTACTCTGCCCTCGTGAGACCTCACTTGGAGTATTGCGTCCAGTTCTGGAGTCCCCAACATAAGAAGGACATGGACCAGTTGGAGAGGGTCCAGAGGAGGGCCACGAAGATGATAAGAGGGCTGAAGCACCTTTCCTATGAGGACAGGCTGAAAGAGTTGGGGCTGTTCAGCCTGGAGAAGAGGAGGCTCCGGGGTGACCTTATAGCGGTCTTCCAGTACCTCAAGGGGGCCTACAAGAAAGATGGGGAGAGGCTGTTCAGGAGGGCCTGTTGTGATAGGACAAGGGGTAATGGTTTTAAAATAGAGGGAGGTAGATTCAGGTTGGATATTAGGAAAAAATTTTTTACCATGAGAGTTGTAGAACACTGGAACAGGTTGCCCAGAGAGGTGGTGGATGCTCCATCCCTGGAGATGTTCAAGGCCAGGTTGGATGAGGCCCTGAGCAACCTGATCTAGTTGGAGATATCCCTGTTCCTTGCAGGGGGGTTGGACTAGATGACCTTTGAAGGTCCCTTCCAGCCCTAACCATTCTATGATTCTATGATTCTATGAAAACACATCCAGAGGTTTTTCATTCTAGCTCTCCACTCAGGTGTTTACGGGGACAGTTTGAAGCAAGATTATGGCTCCGGCAGGACAAGGAATCTACGGAATAAATTGTTGCTGACTGTGCTGGAGAGAGGAGAAGATATGCTGGCTGCAGAGAGTGAGAGTGGGTGTGTGGTAGAGTGTGCTGACAAAGGGGCTGTGGCGGGGTGCCACAATCTTGCCTGCAATAACTGGAAGGCAATGACGTCTCGCACCGGAATAGGAAGAGACGTGCAAAGCTTTCATTGCCATAAACAGCAAACCTGTGGTTTGTGAAAAGGCTGGGAGGCTCAGACTCATTTACTGGTACCGTCACTGTGAGGATTCTAGTGTGGCTTACTCGTATCTCTGTTGGCTTAGAAGACAAGGACATTACTGGAAATATCTCTGGAGAAAACAATTTGCCAGTTTTTCATTATGTCCTTACAGGAATTAAAAGAATTCAGGACTTCTGAATCATACAGCACAAGATGGGAAGGGCTACCTAGGTCAAACAGATTGCAGTTCTGAATGCTGTTCCTCCCAATGTTTTGCCATACTCACTAATCAAATTAGTTTCTGCTATGCATCTTAGAGAACATTTTAAAAGCACATGGTCTCTTGCAACTAGGGAAGCTGTGGGGAAGGGAAGGAAAATGAGTAAAAGGAAACAGAGAATCTTAATTTTCTATTTTTTTTTCTAAATGTTCCTGTAAACACATGACAAGCTTACCTGAGTTAAGACCTTTTAATAGTGCGTAAAAGTTTGGAAAATATTGGAGGTCTTCGAAATTATCTTCAGAAGGCAGCTCATTTCTTCTTTCCAAGATATTAGATGATGACCATGTGTTATCCAGTGTATCGTCAATCTCCCCATTAATGAAACTATCCTTATCAGCTTTGCTTGGTGTCTCCACAAAAGACAAAAAGAAAATAATCTATAAGCACATCGCTTCTGGTTATGGAGTTAATTGAGCAATAAATAGCATTATAAACTTACGCCAGCATTTTCTTAACTACGAGGTGAAGACTATACTATTTTTTCAAAGTTATTTCAGTTTGGGATCTGGTTTAAACCTCCAAGTAACTCATGGATTTGTTTTTCTATGTGATGGAATTTCTCTAAGAACATCTTTGGTTTCCAGATTGAATTAATTATTCCCAGTGTATTGGTCTACTCATATCGTTTGGCAAGTGAGTCAAAATGATTAGCTAGGAAATTACCATTCGGTCCTGTTGCTTTTCTTTCGTATCACTGTCTGCTCTGCTTGGAGGGTAATCAAAATCTTCAGACTCCTTCTCACGATCCTTTGCTTCATTTGCAATTAGCTGTTGTAAAACCTCTGCCACTTCATCTTCCAGGGTATAGGCCTGACTCTCTGTGATCTGTTAAAATATTTGTGCAGAGTACTTATAGAATGTTGTCTTTTTCCTAAATTAAACGTTAATACGAAATCTGAGCTTTATAAATAGGTTGCTTCAAATGTATTTGCCTCAAAGCTGAGCACAGCCAAATTAGGTGCAATACCTTTACTGACGTCTGTGTGTGTGCGTACGCACGTATACATATAGACATATATACATATCTATATTTATATAAATGCATATATAAACACATAAAACCACACATCAAATATGCGTGCATACATAAAACACACCCAGCCGCACATACAGCCTCCAAGAGGAAGACAAACCCATATGGGGCTTAACACAATGGAGTCCAGCTTGAAAGATGGAGCTGCAAGTGTGGTATACTTTTAAGCATATATATGTATGTTCTGCAACATGCCTATGTGCGGTTGAATACTACAACAGAACACAATAATACAGAAAGGGAAAAGGCAAATAGCTTTCTATGGCATCATCAAAATGTTTTCTCTTTGCCTCGTAGCAGCTGTCACTTGAATGAGAACTCTACCATGCAGCTTTCCCACAGCTCCCTTTGTCATCAGTGGGATTCAGCACGTAATGGCTAACTGCTAAATCTAGTGCAGAAAAGATAAGGTTAGTATTTTAACATCCCATATTGCAACGGCTAAAACCATTGAAACATCCAGAGGTCAGAGACAAACTCAGCCTTGCTAAAAATCAGTACCAATTTAATGTATCCTCAGCTAACTAGCATCATTGTATGTCTGCTGATGACAGTAATTAGTAGGTGCGTAGGACCTTTCCCCATAAACATCCAAAAGAAACTGATAATACAAAAGAACTCAATGAGAATCAGAAGAGAAATAAAAGGGAAAAGGAGGGCAGACATGGGAGGAGTATAATTAGTGAATGTTTTCTCAGCACCAGAAACGTTGTGCAGTTTGGCCTATTTTGTTGCAAAGCCATCACAGGAACAGAATGTTGCTGCAGAACTAAACCAGGGTGCCCAAACGAGTCAAGAAGCTTGCCTGGAGCCTGAATCTGACTCATTTTCACTCAAGTCAGCGTTATTAGCTGGACACAGTGTTAATCCAAATTGATTTTGAAGAGTATTAAACCAACCCACAAAACAGCTAAATGAAGTATTAACAAGATACTTACTAGCCCCAGATTTAGAAGTTTTGAAACGATCTTGTCAAACACTCCTCTGTCATTTTCCTCATAAATTCTCGCAGCAATCTTTTGAACAATGTCTTCAGCAGTCAAAGGAGTGCCATCTAATTGATGGAGGCCATCTGGATCATCTGGAAGGATTATAGTTTAACTATGTGCTGATTGTCCTAACTCATTTGGATTAGACATCTTGTAAAAAAATATCTGCCCACAGCTTTTTCTCTTTAGAACAAGGCTGCACTTTTTAAACACATTAGGAATATACTTTGACACACACTTTGGAATCCATTACATAAGTTCCAATGAAAAGTACTTTGTGTCCATTTTCCACATCTGCAAACGTCTTTGGCTCTTTCGAAGGAGCAGAGATGAATGTCAGGAGCATACTCTCCTGTTCATAGAAAAAACTGTAAGACTTAAAGAGTAGGCTGCTTACGTATCTGCTTACATGCATCTTCTTGGTATCTACTTTAATTATATGGCCACTTACATCAAAACAGATCATGACAAACAGCATACTATCTTCTTGTTTGGATTTCAGCAAATGAAGTTTTAATTATGTAATCATTACTTATGGCAAATAATATCATCATGACCAAAGGGAAAGTGAATGTGATGAGTAGCTTTGGTCTGTGATCAGCATATTTTAATATAATTAAAAATATCCTGAGCTAAATGCTGCTCACAACTCTGAGAGGACTCACTTAAACTACAAGTCAATTAACCACTCCTGTAGTAAAGGCAAGTATTCCTTGGCCTTCGGTAACTTCTTTTAGCTCAGTAATATGGAGAATTACCTAACATGGCACATAATATTTCGAACAAATATATGTGATTTAGCTCTATACAAAAGTGCTTCTTCCTTTCAAACCAGAATAAATATATTGAATTTTGGATTTTCCCCCATGGAAGAGGACTGTAAAAATCAACAGCAATTCTTTTGTATTGTGTTTCAAAACCTAATTGTAATATGACAGTCTCCCACAACTCGAAATAATTGAAATTGCACTCCAGTAACAGAGATCATGTTTAGTGGTGAGTACAACATTCATAACTGCAATCAGTTTGCAAGAGAAGTCTAACCTAAAAGTCACTGAAAGGTGATTATAGAATACCTTGGAATTTATAATCCAGCCCACTTTTCGTGGAGTCATAGTCATCCACAAGCCTGCGGTTCTTGGTGGAGTCTGCATCATCAATGGCCAGTTGCTGTTCATACAAAGAGCTTCTAATTGACTCCCTCTCCTTTTCATTCCTCTCTCTTTCTGCTACTGATTTTAGCAGGTTCAGGTCATCAACAAAGGAGTAATTCCTGAACTCTGGCTTATTTTCTGGAAAATATATCAATGCACACACGACATAAAATCTTATACCTCTTTGAAAACCATTATAAATATTGCTATATAACCAGGAAAAATGTTTTACCTGTGGGAGCTATTTTCCTATTCTTGTCTGCCTCAGCTTCAGCAATCTGATACACAAAAATAAAATAAATAAACAAACCAATCAACAGGCAGAAGGGATAAATACACTAAAATGTGCGATCTCTTAATTTATGAATATCAGCAGAAGCCTTAATGCCTGATCTTCACTCTCAGTGAGAAGTCTGCCTTAATAAGTAGAACATGATTAAGTGCTTGGCACTTTTTGTCAGCACCACCGCATCCTCTGATCAGAACCGGACATTACAAGAAGCTGCAACAGACTTGTCATTTTAAGATAAATGCCAATTACACTTTCCTTCTTCAATCCAAGCTCCCACTATATTCCCGCAGGATGTCAACACAAAGGGGTGGCACACCTATGAGCTGCTGGAGCTAACAACCTGCCTTTGGAATGCTGGACAGTAAAACTCTCTACGCCGGTTCTTAAAAATGATTGAAACTCTATACCCAACCTCATCAGTATTTACTGACAAATCTATTTTTAACTCATTTGTTAAGCCATTAGGATTTTCATGGATCAAGTACCTGAAGGCTCAAATTATTATGGGAATATTAAAACCAAAAAACATTGTAAATATTTTTTACTCCACTTACCTGTTCCTCCAAAGGTCTTTCTACACTTAACTGTCTGTTGTGTATAGCTTTATCTAGAATAAACAAGCACACACATATACACTCCATTATACGATGCATGCAACTACAAAGAGCGCATATTTCTTAATTTATAGTTTAAAACATGGTGTCTTAAATATGACACCAACTGCTAGTTCTCGTAAAAAAATTCAGAGTTCCTAGAAGAATGAGAATACAGTTAAAAAGTCAAACATTTAAACAAAGCATGATTGTTTTGGGGCAGAAGGAGAGGTTCTGCAAAAGATGCAATAGGAATACAGATACAGACTCAGTAACCCCTTTCTGATGAGAAAACTCGTGAACAAATTGGGGAAAAAATGCTTGTAAGAGATTGACTAAAATAGCAATAATCGGATTGGCACAACCAAGAGATTAAAAATCTCTTACATCCAGAATACCAGGGGAGCCAGGGAGTGGGGGAGAGAGAAAGACTTGTGCAGAAACTGCTGCAGAATGGATGAAAGCATTGCTTGGAGAAGACTGAAAGAATTTAGAGCTTTTCCCTCTACCAGCACCTATCTCTTCACTTTAACATTAAATTGCAACTTCAGTGATCCACCGTCTTGCACCAGGAACATTGCTTTTTCAGAATCTAAATGCTTTTAGCCAAGCGGAAGGAAACTTTTTACTTTCCTCTCTCTGTATCCTGCAAAACTTTCCCCATCTCGCCGAAAACGGAGAAAACGCGTTAACGAAGGCGCTCACCTTTGCCCGCGGGCTTCGGGAAGCCATGCGCCCGGCTCGCCAGCAGCGACAGCACCTGCACCGCGACCGCCAGCCGGAGCAGCATCCTGCCGCCGCCCAGCCGCCGCGGCGGGCGCGCCCGGCTCCGGACGGGGCCGCCGCCCGCGGGGTTCCCGCCGCGCCGCGCGGGCGCTCAGCGCCGCGGGGCCGCCGCCCGGCGGGCGCTGTCCGGCGCCGCGGTGCTGAAGGCGCAGAGCAGAACCGGCCGCGGCGCTCGGGAAAGCGGCTGCCGCGCGGGCTCGGCCGCTCGTCCCCGCGCCCGCGGAAATGGTCGAGCCCGGCCCCGCCGCCGGCCCCGGGCAGGGGGAGGGGACGGGGGAGGGCCGCGGCCGGCCGAGCATGCGCGGCCCCGGCAGCCGCAGCCCCTGCCCTCCCGCTCCCGCTCCCGGGGGAAAAAAGGGGCCGCTGCCTCCGCCGCGTCTTGGAGCGAGCGGCCCAGAGGGGCTTCTGGCAGCCGCCGGGGAGGCGGGAGAGACGGTCGGCGTGGGGCGGCCTTCCCGCCTCGCCCGGGGGGCACACCGCAGCGCGACTGCAAGGCAGGCTCTGGGGAGCTGGCTACGCGAAAATCCAGCACATCCAGGGGAAAGCTGTGGTTTGAAGTGCGCTCGGAGAGGCCGGGCTGCACACGCTTTTTGAGCTGTAAAAGCGGAATTCGGCCCTGCGGAGGAGGCCCGCGAATCCTTTCCATCTCGTTAAGCCCCTTCCTTGGGGCCGAATTACACAGTAGCGGCACAGCCAGCAACGAGTCTTCCTACTACAAAGAGACGACATCAAAAGTTTAATTGTAGCACATCTTGCTCTTCAAAATTTAGAATTAAAAAAAGCAGTAGCACAAAGGACAATAAGCATGTCAGCTAATTCTGCACATTTTCATAAATTAAAATTTAGCCCTTGCAGACACAGAACAAGCAACGAATCCCTAGGGATCCGGGGAAGACATTTTCAGTTTCCTGGCAGAACAAAGGATCGCAGCGGTAGCTCTTTTTCAGAACTATACGATCTGCTTCCAAAACGGGAGATAAATCACAGCGGTTTTCCTTCAAAAAAGACCTCATCACTTTGTAGTCAGAAATGCATACATGCAGGGGTCAGCTGAAAACCTTTAACATTAGGATCCTCAATACTTGTTAATTGCTAAAAAAAAAAAAAAAGGCTGAAAACTCTATTTGAAGAGATGAAGAGGATCAGTGCTTTTACAGCCCAAAACCAGGAACACAGTGGAACAGTTCAATCTCTTATCAGTGTATAATGTTATTATAGTATAAACTGGGAAGAACATAAAAAAAGTAGAATGATAATTAATTGGACCACAAGCACTAAAAAATTTGCCATTTCTTTTTTTTCCCCTGCTAGCAACCACTGTATTATATATACATATAATTTAGATGAAAATTAGATAAAATCTGACGCTCTAGTTTACATCAGACTCACTTCTATAAATTAATCTGCCTATGATCCACAGATCCAGAGCAATGAAAATAACTTTCAGAAGTACATTGATAACCTCAGAATCCTTCCCTATAGTCAGGCTCCTATTCTTAGAGCTGTACCAGAGTTAGGAATTATAGGATATTTTGGATAAAAACCTTTTGAGCATAGTTGCATGTACGAACAAAATAGCCTTATTTACACATTGCCCAGTAACCGACAAGGAAAAATATTGTACTAAACAGAACAGGACCCTCCCTCACTTTAGAAGCACAGAAGACAAGCAGCTTCCACAAGGAAGT
Organism: Tauraco erythrolophus; assembly: GCF_009769465.1. Lineage (NCBI taxonomy): Eukaryota > Metazoa > Chordata > Aves > Musophagiformes > Musophagidae > Tauraco > Tauraco erythrolophus. The sequence continues at coordinate 13,466,193 of NC_141478.1, read as the reverse complement.
GTAAAGTGACCTGCCATCTTTAGCATATATATATATATACACCCCCCAACAGGAATCTCAAAACTACCTAATATTACTGATCTAGAAAAAGATCAATTCTTACTTCAATGTAGCTTGATATTCTATCCCAGTTTTGTATTAATTCCATGCTTCATTGCCTATCTAAAGTTCTCAGTGTTCAAAAAATGTGTACTTTCTCTCCATTTACCCTTTCTGATACTTACTTCTATACCACTTGAACATTTCCTGTAATGTGTTGTAAACATGCAGCCATTTACAGGACACATTTAGTCATTTAGACAAAAGTCACCATACAATACAAAAGCAGCAGAAGTATTTTAAACATGCTGGAATGAAGGGAGCTGTAAAGCAGTGAGACCAGAAAAGGAGCTCGAACTGGTGATGATAATGCAAAGAAGTTGCTCATTAAAAATACACCTATTTATGTGGTATGCCTAGATACAGCTTTTATGTATAATAATATGTCTAATTGTGTTTAAATGTGTTTATTTTACACAATATGCTTCTGTTTATGTGATGTTTCTATTGATGTGAAATATTTTCTTTACTATTTCCCAATTCCATACGGTTTGTTATTTCCCCAGTGCTAAATCGACTCCTGCTTTGCCAGGCTTCTCTAACAAGAAACGATGCAGAAGGACTCTGTAGGGGCTGGGCCTGATGGTGGGAAGCGAAAAGAACTCAAAACCTGCCGTCACCAAAAGAGAGTATGACTGCAGGAGCCACACTACTTCTTCAAACTGCAAGCGACAAAACCCGTGCCTAAAACTTCAGACACAAATCACTTCCCCATTCATAAAGGCTTCACACAGAGGCAACGTGCTCCCAGACACTTGCTGGAACTGGCAAGCACAGAGCACACCTGCAATGCCAGGCTCTGGTTCTACACATTTGGCCTAGTACTCTCTGCTAGTGCACTGGTAAGCTTGCATGACACGTGACAGATAACACATAATCTCTGCTAATTATGACAAAATATGTTTAATCACGGTAGGAAAATGACTGGGTAAAAGTGTTGCCCATGTTTCTCACTACATCTCTGTTTTCATTTGGCACCATTTACATCATCTACTACTACACACTCCGCTTCCCAGCGCAGAGACAATACGGTGAAGAACGTAAGCTTTTCTATTTTGGATTCTGTTTTGGCTCATCCACAATCAACCCATTTTCTATTCTAGAACTATTTCTTTCCAGTGATGGTTTGTGAGCCAGAAAGAATACCGCTTGCCTGTCAGATGCCAAGGAGAACTTACAGGAATGCCAATTAGAATGTTTTTATATTGTGGTGAGTGCAGTTGTTATGGAGCCTAGAGAAATAACTGAAATGCAGCCTTTCAGTGCTATTTTTATACTTGTTTTATAACCACACTTCGACGTTTCTCATCTAGCTGATGAAAACAGAAGGCAGATGAAAGCAGAAAAAAACCCCAAACAACCCAACAACCCACCTTGCCAAGTTTATACCTAGAAGGTAGACATTCCATACTTCTCTGGATTTGCTTTTTGTGCTTTACCTCATACTATGATAAATGATATACTACATATTCTAGTGCTTAAGAGGAAAAAGAATGTTGGAAGAGTTATTGGTGATCTTTATGCAAGGCATTAGATATATCTATAATCACCTGACAGTAAGTTATGCATTTTGCACGTGTGCACTATGAATAGTCCTCTCGATTTCAATGCAATCATCAACAGTACAAGAAATTAATCACGCACAAGCCTGAGGGTTTGTACTCTAGAAGTCACTTTACATACAGCGTTTATTCGTACGCCACCTAAGGCAAAAAGAAGGACTTACGACTAGAATGGATAAAAATGGAAGAAAAAAGTCAAAGCTATTAAGATTGGAACATTTATTCAAGTTCCATCAGCTTTATCATCAGCTTTTCCTTTGCTTATTGAACTTACATTTTTGGTCCGTGAAGCTTACAAGCTTTTCTAGCTTCTACAACATAATATGATGTCTTTACATGAGCAATTCTTAACTGAGGTATTCTTAACCAATCAATATTGTAAAATGGATTTTAAAAAATACCAGTCGAAATCTTTCAACTTAGCTTCAAGGAAACCACAGAATCACAGAATGTTAGGGATTGGAAGGGACCTCAAAGGATCATCTAGTCCAATCCCCCTGCCAGAGCAGGACCACCTAGATCACTTGCACAAGAACGCGTCCAGGCGGGTTTTGAACATCTCGAGAGAAGGAGACTTCACAACCTCTCTGGGTAGTCTGTTCCAGTGTTCTGTTACCCTTACTGGGAAGAAGTTCTTCCTCATGTTTAAGCAGAACCTCCTATGTTCCAGCTTATATCCATTTCCCCTTGTCCTATCATTGGAGGCCACTGAGAAGAGCCTGGCTCCATCCTCATGACAGTCATTCTTCACATATTTATAAACATGAAATGCCTACTTTTAATACTTTTAAATCTACTGACCTCAGTTTGTTCATATTTGTCTTTTTCCTCCGATAATAAATCAATTTATAGCTTAAAACTTCAGCATGACTTTATGACCAGACATATGTTGGAGATGGAGGGATACTTCTTCCTTGGAAACACATAGCTCAGAATAGATTACTTTAGTTACTTCCCCACCCTTTCTGGAAAAAAAACAAACACCTTTGAACTGAAATACAAACCAGAAAATGTCAAGTAATTTTGTTTCAGAAAAATATGTGTAACCAAAAAAGGCATACGTGGGCTTCTAAAATGGAATTAAGCACCCAAAACTACACAGATACAGTGTTATTTGTCTGCTCTCTTTTAAGACTATTGACTCACATGTTTTTATATAAGTGGCACTATGCTTTTTCCTTGTTCCCAGGAAAAACAGTGAGAGAAAACCAATTTTGTTAAAAAATACAGTAAAGACTGCCAGAATATATCCTGTTAAAACTGGCTGAAGATTTCATTGCACAAATTTGGAAAGGCATGTCCTAACAGATCAGGTAAATATGACTGCACTTTTCCCTTGTAGTATGAAACATATATGGAAGTTATCTGGCGCCCTTCTTTCATGTGTTCATTTCATTGCTTTGCCAGTAAATGCCCAGTTCCATCCCAGCCACACAGTCCTGCGGCAGCCCCGTACGGACCAAAAGGCATGTCACGGTGTTTCACAGTGGAGCTGGGATATGGCCTGTGTCTGACAAACAAAGGAGGAGCTTTTCCTGTTAATCGAAGTCACTTCTCTGGGTACCAAATGACCAAAAGTAACACAGCTTCTTTTCGTTTAACATCTGCAACTACGCAGCAATGGTGATAGAAAACGAACCTTTATTTGAAAGGCACAGTACTACAAAATGGCAAAAATGGTATGTATATAGAGTCAGAAAAAACTGTAATCTTTAACACTATAATGTTACACGCCTTACTTTCACATCCTTTGTTTCACTTGCAAGAGCACTGAATGCAGAAGTGGTTCCCAAGAGCTACGTGGTGAAAATCTTCCCAAGAAGCCAAACCCCTGCTGCCAGGGGAGCGGGAATGACCTCGGCAACAGCTTCTGTGGGAGCCTCTCGGCCACGACCAATCTCTAGATGTTCCCGCCCGCACTTTAAGAACAGCATTTCTCTAAGCACCTACAAATGATCCCACTGCTCTCTTTCGACACCGACCTCTGAACGTCTTTGCTTTGCGACACTGATAACGACAGGCTCCCGCGGGTGGGAGGGCGGTTAGGCCGCTCCTGCGCCCGCACCCCTCGCCCGGGCAGCGCTCCCTCAGGGGGGCACCTGCACCGCCTCGACGCGCTCTGTGACCGCCGGGCCACGCTCCGCAGCCCCCGCAGGCCGGGCAGGGGCTGCCGCCAGCCCCCGTCGGGCTGACGCGCTCCGCACCCCGTGAGGCGCTAGCTCAGCCGCGGCAGGGCCCGCTGCCCGGTCCGGGAGCAGCGCAGCGGCGGGCAGCCAGGGGCGGACACTGAGGGAGCGCCCCCCGTACGGCCTCCGCCGCCGCCGGGCCCTCCCTCAGCGCTCGGCCGCAGCGCCGCGCGCCCGCCCCGCCCCGCCCCAGCGCGCGGTGCAGCGCCCCCTGCCGCCGGGCGGGCGCGCGGCGGAGCGGGGGCGGTGCCGGAAGTGCGCGGCCCGCGCGCCGGCCGGGCCCTTCCCTTCCCTTCCGGGCGGCGGAGGAGAGCGGGCGGTGGTGGTGGTGGCGGCGGCGGCGGCGGCGGGAGCCGCCATGAGCGACGTGGTGGAGCGGACGCTGAGCGCGCTGCCCGCGCTGCTGGGGCAGCACGACGCGGGCGCCGGGCAGGGCGGCGCCGGCGGCCCGGGCAGGGTTTCGGCCACCTCTCGGCTCGGGAGCCTCATCCGGAGCATCACGGCGCTCACCTCCAAGCATGTACGGGCTGTGCCCCGGGGCGGGCCGGGCGTCCTGCTCCTCCCGCCGCGTCGCAGCGGGCGGGGGCCGGGTCTTGTCCTCTTCCTCCGGCCCCCCGGGGGTGCCGCGGGCGCGGCGGGCTGCTGAGGCGCGGCGCGGGGCCGTGTCGTGCTGAGCTCCGGTACCTGGCGAGAAACCTGCCCGCAGTGCGTGTTCGCGCCGTGCCGCGTTGTGCCGTTCCCCGGGGGGCACGGGACGGGAAAGCGCGGCCGCGAAGCGTTGCCTCCAGTGCTTGAAACAAGCAGGTGTATGCTGGTTTTGGGAAGACAGTGGAATACTGTTAAATTAACGTGTCGCCTTTCACTTTTTTAAATGTTTTGCCTCCAGAATTTATGCGAGGTTAAAATAAGTTTAATCTTTTCTAGGAAGAAGAAAAATTAATCCAGCAGGAGCTAACCAGTCTGAAAGCAACAGTTTCTGCCCCCACCACGACCCTTGTGAGTTCTGTTAGTGGTTACAGGCTGTGGGAATAGCAGACCAAAGGTGAAGAAAAACACTGTTCTCACTTGTTTTACCAGGTGGTGTGCACAGGTTATTATACATATTTAATCACCAGCATCAAAAGGTACCACTGTCTGTGGTTTTGCACCGTGGTTAAAATGGGGAGGACACTGTGATTCTGTTTGATGTGAATAAAGTGTAGCAATACAGCACTCAGAGTCTGTCATTCTGTAGCTTCTGAAGTAATGCAGACAAAAAAGCTACATGATGAGCTGCTTCCATCAAATACCATTCTTTGCAGGCTGACGTTGTTCTTACAGTTAATTTGTGCTATGTCAGAAGCAGTGCTGTGTGTGCCCTGCTGCTCATGTCTGAGTTGCAGGAGTATATATATTCTGGTTTGAGCTAGTTAATGCATATCTCAGGCCCCAGCGTGAGAATTTTTGAAGGGAGAAGTTTTACCTCACACATAGTGAAAACCCATCCTAGGTCAGTGTAGTGATTGGTAAAAAATAATTTGCATGAGCAGTGTGATCATCTTACGTTTCAGATAATTCCTATTTTTTTATGTTATAATTAGTGTTATTAGTGTTTTTAATCACATGCTAATCAAAATACGATAATACCTTTTAAGGGTAATATATGGACTTGGTGATCTTAAAGGTCTTTTTCAACCTAGGTAATTCTATGATTCTATGATATGGTAAGTTCTGCTCTTGCGGTCAAAAATTAATGTTGATTGGCAGAAGAGGTTCATAGCAAAGGAAAAATTGCGAGTACCCTGATTTTAGAAAACTGATGCAAATGCATGTATGTTTCTATCAGATAAAATCCTCTACTTTATTAGAGCAGTGAAGAAGAGCATAAAACATGACTGACTTAAAATTCTCAGTAACTTATTTGTGATATTTCAGAGGCTGATGAAAGAATGTATGGTGAGACTCATCTATTGTGAAATGCTGGGGTACGAGTCTTCCTTTGGATATATCCATGCAATCAAGCTTGCACAGCAAGGAAATCTTTTGGAGAAAAGAGTTGGTATGTGAATGGACTGTAGCCTTAATAATATTTTCAAACTGTGTTTTTAAATTTTCTTAGGATTTATAATTCATCTAAAAATACAACTTAAAACATTCTTGTGCTTGTTTCATAGTCTTCCACTCCTCTTTGGAAGTAACTAAATCCCTAGTTTGTGAACTGCTCCCTATCTGCTTATAGAACAGAAAGCAGGGGAGATTATTTTTGGTTTTAAATCATGAGTTGTTCTTTCATTGTTTTGAATTGTGACACCAATAAACAAGTAATTTACGAGAAACTTTGTTTAAAAAACATCAAGCTGGGAATGAGCTTCTGACAGAGTTTGGTTTCTTGTTCATGTACTGTGGTACAAGAGTAGACAAAGATGTTAATGTCAGACAATTTCCACAAGCATAGTATTGGTTTCTCAGTATTTTACGTACAGATAGTTGTTTAGAATTTTTATAAAGGGCTTATTGCTGTTAGCAAAGTGGCCCTAAAATATTTTCTGTTTTGGTACTTTTAGGATTTTTTAAGTTTAGAAACAGTTGTAGGAAATGAGGCAAATAGGAAGGTCCTTATAGCATAAATGCAGAAATTTCTGAGGAAACCTGGAAGGTTCATTCAGACTTTTTGAAATTTCGTGCCGTTGTGATTTCCTTGCCTGCCAGTTTGGCTATTAATGTGTTTCCAGTAGACTTAGTTTGAAGTAGCTGTCAGCCTGTCTCATCTGGAGAATGTCCTTGCAGTTGCTGATTCAACTGCCTAGTGAAGACATTTCTTCTTGTTTGCAGAGAATATGGTTTAACTTCAAGCAATACTATGTCTGCATACACAGAAGGAAGGCAATGTCTTGTGGGATATGCTTGTTTGATATCCTGTGTTTGAATTTCATCTGGATCATCCACTCAAGTATTGGAGTTTCTGAGAGAATGTGTTACAAGTGGTGATTTAAAGTTGCTTTATCCCTGAGTAATGAAAGCCAGTGCACAGATGCTCTGGTAGGGACTGAGAAATTCTATCTTCACCAAACCTGGGAGGGCAGGTGGTAACCTGTTTTGAAGAAAACTCTGTGACCTCTGTAAGTGTCAAGAACCACTGTGTCTTTCTATTAACTGGTTTGAGACCTTTCCACACTAGGGCTTTTTTTGAGAAGGCTTTGGTGGAGCAGCATTATTTTCTTAAAATGTAGGTGGCCTAAAGTTTTCTGGACATGAAGTGCCCTTAAGCTTTGATCTGGTAAAACGATGTTACCAAGAGCATGTATGTGTGTTGTTTTTTTCTGCTGTTCTGCAGTTATATGATATATGAGGACAACCTTGTCTGTTCTTGGTGCAGTATACCAAAGTCTGTATTAAGGAAGCGTTGTCAGTTGATCCAGTCAAGATGGGTCACTCTTACCCAGCGTGACCCTTGATGAATGCCCGTGACTACACTTCTGCAGGTGTGCTAAGGTGATCAGGTCCATAGTTTCACAAACAGATAGATCAGTCTGATAGCCCAGACAATAGCAAGTTACTTCTTACAGTTATAAGTTGCTCGTTTCGATCCCTTGGCCCTAAATGAACCAAGGCCTTTTTCAAAATCCATCTCTGTAATACAGATGATGTCATGAGTTGTGGCACAGCCTCCCCACCCCCTGCTTTAAGGCCCTTATTTTAAACGGAAGAGGTCTTGAAGAAAAAGTTTTCTGGAAGGCTTCTTTTCTGGGGTTCTGGAATTGCTTCCTCCTTGTTAAGAAGTAACAAGGGAGTTTTTGGCGTAGGATGGTGAATTCACTTCTGTATTCCAAGTTGAATATAAAATTTATTTGAAATGGAACTTTATTTTTTGAAAAAAGAGAAAGAAACGTAAGGAAGTGCGTTTGTTACATTGTCGAGAAGGAATATACTTTTGTCCATGCAGAGAAGATACGCGTTTTCCAGGAAGTGATTTCTCAAGGTGTTTTTGGCTGCTTTTTAGCTAGGACAGTATTGTGATGTCTCTTATTTCTGACAGATTATGAATTCTTAGCTGTTCTTTGTTGGGCTTTACTGCAACATAAATATAACTGGTTTGCCTGGAAAGGAAAAAAAAGGGGTTTTTTTGAATTGTTTGCATTAGCTCATGTTGTATTACAGACAGTCTTAAGTTTTCTATCTTGAAGTTAGTTACTGCTTGAAAGTAGTAATGGTGGCTGCTTTCTTTTGTAGGTTACTTGGCAGTTTCTTTATTTCTCCATGAAAATCATGAACTGCTACTTCTACTTGTGAACACCGTTGTGAAGGTACAGTGTTTTTGGAGGTCTTGAGGTAAACTAAACTTGGACCAATTCTTCCCGTTCTGTGTCACGCAACATCTAAGCTATGTACTCGTTAGTTCTATCTTGCTCTCTTAAAGTTGCTGTTTCTTTGGTTAGCAATGAAAATTTGAAATGGCTTTCCCTGGCTTTTTAATTTAATCTTGACATTCCTGCTGTTGAAACTATAATTTAAAATATTTTCCATAAAATTTCCTTTATAAAATGTACCGGTTAGTTCTACATATTCTCAACTCCAGGAGGAGCCATGCATGCGTGTTTCAGTGTAAACTTTTGCTTTTAGCTGACAGCAAGTATCTGTTGACTTCTTTGAGTTCTTTAGAGACTTTTTGATAGAAAATGGAAATACGCTTTGGAATGACACTGAGAATCTATTGCCTAGGAATATTTTTGTAGGTGTCATCTTCTGTATTACTGCCTCTTACATGGAGCAGTTGTGACTTAACAGCAACTTTCTACGTAATGATTACTTTTATATTACAGTAGGCTGAAGCTACGTAAATTATAGACTGAAAGTGATGCTCATTTTGCTGTTGGGATTGAAAACTTGTTATAATCTTTAAAAATCTGACTTGAAGCTAGTAAGGATATAGAAAGAAGCGAAAAAAAATGAGAGTCCACAAAGAACTAAACCAAAGTAAGCACTAAAATCTTATCTGGGACAGATGGCCAGAGCAAATAATGATGTGAGCTGGAAATCTTTTATGTTTCATTTGTTTTGAAAAATAATTCTAGTCTTGTATTTGATGAATTCATGCATGCTTTTTTGTTTTAAGGTTACAGTGAGCTATATCTACCATTTGTAATTGTATTTGGGACAGATTGTGAACTTTTATTCTTTCTTTTGTAGAATGTTACGTGTAATTTGCATTCTCTGCTTAGGGAGTAGGTAATCTTTTAGTTTAGTGTACAAATATGTAACTGGCAGTATTATTGAGCTTGTTCTTTTTTCTTTTTTTTTTTTTTTTTTTTTAATTCTTTGGGCTAGATCAAAGGCACTAGAGAGAATACTGTTAAATTCTGTGAGAAGTGACTCATCCCACTGATCCAACTGGGGACTCAGCATAGTTTTGCAATCATCAAACTATTTCAGTAAAGAAACATTGACTGCAGGTTTATGTGTTAATCCTGAATATGTTTAAAATATGAATGTAGTTCTGTAACAGAAATGTGAGGGGCTTGCCCTGTATAAGGGAAGAAAAGAACTTGATCAGCTCAGTGGCATCTGACACTTCTCAAACACAAGCAGACAACAGAATGGCTGGCAGCAGGATGCTTGCTGTAGATGGGCTAGATCCAGCCTGCTTGTGAAGGATTTGGGCTATGTCTGTGCAGAATTGAAAATTCTAGATGAAAGATGACTGTCTTATTTCAATGATTGTAACAGGACTTACAGAGCACTAATCTAGTAGAGATATGTATGGCGTTAACCATTGTCAGCCAGATCTTTCCACGGGAGATGATTCCAGCTGTTCTTCCCCTGATAGAAGACAAACTCCAGCATTCTAAGTACGTATTTGTTTACAAATTTCAAGTGGCCTTGTATGGTTGGATGGCCTGATTTTGTAGGTAGTTTTAATAAACTGGTGTTTTTTCTCTGGGTTGGTCCTTCTAATCATTACCTTTGGAAATTGTTCCTCTCCTAGTTTTTCTCTTGGATTCTTGAGTCATTTGCAGTCTTGACTGAGTATTGGATAGTTACTAATTTTTTTCATAACCAGTTTTGACAGGTAAATGTAATTGAATTTATCTGCTGGAGTCCTTTTAACAAATATTTCGATGAAGAAGTGTTTGTAGAGTAAGTGGAGAAACAGATGGGGATCCTTTTAGTACTTAACTGATTTTTTTTTTTTTTTAAATAAAGTTCTTTATAGAAACTTTGGTAAAAGTGTATCTGCAGATACAATACCCTTGGATTGTTCGATTTGTGATTTATAACAACCCATACATAGAGGATAACATTATAAGAGTTGTGTTGTTTAGAAAAGGAACCGCGGAATGAACTGACTCAGGAACTTTGATAGATACTTTTTGGAGCTGCACATGTGACCACAGCAGACTAGCGGTGGCCAATTTCATTGTTTTATTTGGTGGCTGTTCTTTTGAATTGTCAATCTGACATCAAGCCCTGCTATGCTTTTAAGATTGCTTTGACACTTCCTCACTTAAATGGTATATATTTGCGAAGTCCTTTGTTATCAAATGTATAAAACGTGGGTTCTCATCTCTCTCCAAATTGTGATGCTCTGATAACTGGCCTCATAATTTTACATTGCTGTAGAAATAACAAGTGCAAGTTGTTTTGTTAAGTACTTGAAATACACAAGCAGCTTCGTTTTATTTTTTGTAAATCTCGTTTGTCTCCAGGGAAATTATCCGAAGAAAAGCTGTTCAAGCTTTATATAAATTCTATCTCATTGCTCCTAACCAAGTTCAGCATATTCATGATAAGTTCCGGAAAGCCTTATGTGACAGAGATGCTGGAGTCATGGCTGCTTCTTTGCATATTTATCTTCAAATGATTAAGGTAGGCAAAGAATGAAAAGTGCAGCTGAACTTAGGAGCTATTTTTATAAATGTATGTATTTTAATTTTAAATACGCTGTACTTTACAGGAGTTTTGCAGGAAAAGCTTACTTGTAACCGTTAGAAAAGTTGGTTTATGTGATCATGGGTATCTGCTGTGTTTGTTTGTGCTAGCTCTCCGTTTAGCTTGTCGGATCGACTTGCATGATCCAAATGTTCAGCATCGTTGGCATCCTTAGCTAGAGGATTTAATTTCTACAGTGTGTTAAAGGGTTTGCTGAAGTTCGCTTGTAAATTATTATCTTTTTTACTGTTGCCTTCAAGTTACATTCATTCTCTTTGCAAATTTGTAAGAAAATAGCATAGGTTTAAAGTGAAGAGCTTACAAGTGTTGGGGGAGGAGAGTAGAAGTTGAATTTAAAGAAATTAAACCGTCAGTGTAGGTGTTTGATTCTTACTCGATTTATGGATTATTTTTACATTTGAGGTGCTATATCAAGGTATTTGAATTGTATTTCTTTTTCATTATGTAGGAAAACTCATCTGGGTACAAGGACTTGACTGGGAGCTTTGTAACCATCCTAAAGCAGGTAGTGGGAGGAAAGCTCCCTATTGACTTCAACTATCACAGCGTGCCAGCACCATGGTTACAAATTCAGCTTTTAAGAATATTGGGGCTGTTAGGAAAAGATGATCCAAGGTAACTGGAACTTTCTCTGTAATTAATATTTTGAAGGTACAAAGAATACAGTCATGACCTGTACCTCACAGACAGCTTTCTGTTTGGTGGTGGGTTTTTTGGGTTTTTTTTGTGTGTGGTTTTTTTTTTTATATAAGATGATTTCAGTATTGATCTTATACATTTGCTATTAATGAATACAGTGAGCAGATACTTTTTAAACTGCAAAATTAGTTTCTTAGTTTGGCTAAACAATTGATTATTGTGGAATATACTTGAAATAGATTTTTGCTGGGACTTCTGTTACTATTTTACCAAACAACTGTGCGAAAATCCAGAGTAAAGATGCCTTAAAGGGTGGTGTCGTTTCCTGAGGACCTAGTTGTCTGCGATCCTTTTGCTGTTTGTTGTATTTTTTATACAAGCAGTGAGGGAAATGGTTTTTTTTCTTGTGATACAGTAAATGTTTCTTTTGAAAGCTGCAAACATCTTGTTAGATACTGTTTAGAAACATGTTGTAGAGCTCTTCCATGTTAAAGTGAACCTGTGGATATGAATGATTCACGTTAAAGATTTCAATTCTAGTGTTTCAGCTGTATGGCAAAATAAGACTACATGCTTGTTAGCACTGCAAATAATTTTCAATTATTTTTTTGTGTTGAACAGGACAAGCGAATTGATGTATGATGTTCTAGATGAATCTTTAAGAAGAGCAGAAATAAATCACAATATTACATACGGTGGGTGATGTTATTTTTTGTTATTATCAGTATTTGGAAAATCGAAAATGTGAGTAGTTGATCATGCTAAAATACATGTGCAGTACTCTTGAAAAATCTAATTATAGTCTTAATACACAACGATATTCTGAAGTGTCCAACTAGTAACTTGTAAAACAAGTGATACATTACCGTACAGGGTGGGTTTTTATCATTGAAGTAAAACATTTTTTATTTACTGGGAATTCATCTTGACTGAAAAGCCTCTATCATATGTTTGCATTGTTTTTGGCCTTAAGTGCAGAAAGTCATCTTCTTCATGAAAGCTCTTATTGAACATTGCTTCAGCTGAAATAAATGATAAAAGAAAAATCCTAGTGATACAGTCCTGTTTATTAGAAATGCTTAGATCTTCTTTTTTACTGTCCTGAGAAAGGCAGTAAAAAGTGTGCAAGAGTGACAGCATCAATTCCTTACAGCTGTGTAGGGCTTTTTCTCTAACTAGCCACAGTTAATAAAAATTACACCTTGAGAGTTCAGTGATAGTGGTGCCTGTGAAAAGATATTTTGGACACACATCTCAATTTAAAATTTCTAGAACATGGTAGAAGACTGTTAATTTAATTATCTTCTCAGCAGAGAAAGCTGTATTTGTTGCTAGAACAAAGCAAAATGAATAATTGAACTGTTAAATTGCTCAGCTTTTTTATTAGGAAAAACTTATTTGGATTTTTCTTTGCCTTCTCCTCCCCAGGTCTTAATGTCTCCCCAAACACCCAGACCTGATGTTCTAGAACCCTACATTAAAAGCTGTTTCACTATTAAAAAAAAAAAAAACCAAACCTGCCATTATTTTATTGTTAAAGCTGCGTAGATGTCACCAAAGTACCTGTGCTAATGGAATGGAGAGAAAATTGAGGCTTTTAAAACATCACTGAGGCGGGGGGGGGAACCATTGCCCACAGCTCTAGATGTCTGTTGCTTACTTGATATATATTTTGTAAAGCATTGCGTAAGCTTCACTTCCACTGAAAAGGGAAGTAGTCTCTTTTAGTAGATAATACATGAGGAAGCATCTGTCAGACGTTTAGTGTATTCAGTTTATTGCTTCTATTCTTTTAGGCAAGACCATACAAGACATGGGGAGGTGTGTTACCTTTAATACAGTCCTCAATTTGGACTTGCAGTTGCTAAGAGTTAAACAGTAAATTTGTTTTATACACTTAAGGGGCCAAAGTGGGCAGTTTGTTATGATTTATGCAAGGACATGGCGTTTAGGTATGTAGTTTTTGTTCAGGTATGATAAGCTTTTTATAAAACTTTAGTTGATGATCCAAGACAAAAGAAAAATGTAATTGAGTGATTACTCTTTCTTACACAAAGTCCTTAGTTATTGCACGTTTCTTGCTTCTTGTAGGCAATTGAGTTGTTAATATGCTAGTCTTTTTTCAGATTTAGTTTTGTAATGCTTAAGAAAAGTAGGTGGTTGTCTATTGGACAGTTCAGTTAGAGACTGAATTACATTACAACAACTAAAAATTACATCATGATTTTAAATGCCACTTAACTTGGAGAGAGTAACTTGGTCTGAATCTTTGCCCAAAGTGCTGCCACAAAGGATTAATTACGGGTTTTTTTGTGTTGTTTCATTTACTTCTACCTTTTTCTCAAACTATGTAATTTTTTTTTTTAATTTTATTTTTTTTAATAAGAGTGTTCTGGGGATGATTTTCACTGTCAGTAGTAGCTAGGAAATCATTTGAATTATTGAAAAATACTTTGTCTCACATCCTTCATAGTTGTCCATTGGCTTTCTAAAGACCATCCCAGTCCAGTCCCTTGAGCAACTGTAGGAGACTTGAAGGTTGGAAGAACTTTAAGGACAGAAAGTTGTATGCACAATGGCAAAGGCTAATAAAAAAACATGTATATACTAAGGGAGATGGTCTTTCATCTTGTTTTTACTTATGTCAGTAGATATTCCACAGTTAGATTCAGTGGGGGTGGGACAACACCGCAATTCCTGGATACAGTCAATGAACTTGTTTGCTTGATGAAAATTTTTTCCCTATAGAAGTATTTAATACCCATTAATTATGTGTCCTTTTCCACCCACCTCCACAGCCATCTTGTTTGAATGTGTCCAGACAATTTATACAATTCATCCCAAATCTGAACTACTTGAAAAGGCTGCCAAGTGCATTGGAAAATTTGTTTTGTCACCCAAAATTAATTTGAAATACTTAGGTAAGGATATCTGATTTCATTAAGATCTTTTTAATTTGATCATAGCAGTATACATTCTCTTGTATCAATTCCAATTGCCTGTGTTCTAGGTTTAAAGGCTCTGACCTATGTTGTCCAGCAAGATCCTAATCTGGCACTACAGCACCAGATGACAATAATTGAATGTCTGGACCATCCAGATCCCATTATTAAAAGGGAGGTCAGTGAATTTTTAAACATCAAAAATTAAGTTAATTTTTAAGATGAGTGATAGGTTTTCTAAAATGAATAGTGCGAAAGGCATGGTATGTCTCAGTTGTTGTGAGAGAGCAGTTAGGAACAGTATCAATGTGACAAGCTGGGTAGATAAGCAGTGTATTTCACTTAAGATTTGCCAAATAAAGACAGTTGCTCAATTTGACATCACAGTAAAGTGTTTCTGTTTGCCTGTTTCCCTTTTTGAGTCATCAGAGCCAATCAATATATTTTTTGCTTTCTCTTTCAGACTTTAGAGCTTCTCTATAGAATTACAAATGGACAAAATGTAGTTGTCATAGTTCAGAAGATGCTTGACTACTTAAAAGAAAGCAAGGAAGAATATACTATCATCAACTTAGTTGGCAAAATAGCAGAGCTAGCTGAGAAATATCCTTTTATTTTTCTGAAGATTTGGAGTCAAAGCTGAGGCAAATGTAGCATTTGTATCTTTCAGAGCATCTCTCATGTTCTTTTGAAGTGGGAAGTGTTACAGCTGTGCATTCCACTCTTTCAAATGCCAAAAAAAAAAAAAAGCAAAAGAAAACGCATACAAAAATGACCACAGTGTTTCTTGTATTTCACTGAGAGAAGGTAATGGCACTCAAAATACCTTATTTTGGCTTTGGAGTTTAGCATTTAAACCTTGTATTTTTAAATTAAAACTTTGAAGTCTTATACCACTGCATGGAGAGAGATGCCTCTGTTCTACCTTGAGTGCTGTTCTGTAATTGCGGGAATGGTCTTCCTCTTGGAGAGCTCTTCACTGGTGTGTGGATTTCAGTAACAACACATTTTCAGAGAAATAAAATATTACTATGCCAAAAAGATGAAAGTGGTGATTAGGTGTTTGGCATATGGTGGACATTGCTGTTAGGCTTGCCATTGCCTGATTTTTCTGTATGTATTCTTGTCAGTTAATTTGAGTTGTAAGCTCTTCTAAGAGAGCTCCCTTACCATCCTGTTTGCACACTGCTTGACACAGAGTAGCATCCAAAAAAAGCTGTGTTGTCATGCAGTACGCAAAAATAAGACAATAATAGTAATGTTTCTGTACTGTTGAAAATTTCCATTCAGTAATTTGAGGGATTTATTTGAGGGAAGGCAGAAGCTAGCTTCCAAAGTTAGCAAAGGCTGCTCAAATTTTAAATATATAAAAAAAGCAATGTTGCTTTCAGCTGAGTACTTCAAAACGTTTATTAAGTTTTTTCACTAAATCAACACCGAAACAGCTAGTCTATCATTGATCAAGTGATACTGGGTAAACAAACTCAAAAGATTGTGCTGGAAAGCTAGCACAGAACAAGTGTGAAATGAAAATACAGTAGGACAGGTTTCCACAGCTAAATCCTTGTGTGAAGTCTGCTTAAACTTAACATTTATTCATGCACCAGTTAAGATGCACTGATTGGCAAGCCAGCAAACTGCACGTAATGGGTAGCTGTTAAGTTAATGCGCAGGCTTCTTCGACAGGGCAGGAATTTAAAACTTCTCTACCTGACCACCAGTTTTCCTGAAGTTTACAGGAAACGCTTTATAAAAGATACAGGAATGTTTCCTCTTCGGTGAGATTGAGCTGATGCTTGACCATCAGGCCCACAACTTACTGGAGAGAGCAAAATGGGTAGTTTATTTGTGGAAAACTTGTTTTCCTTAGGGAGTGCACTAAAAAAGAAAGAAAAAGTTACACCTTAGCACTTCATTCCTTAACATCTGGACACGTATGCCCCTGGCAACGAGTGGTTCATCCAAACAATGAATGCCGTGTTTTCAGTTGGAGGTGACGCTGTGCATCCTGATATCCCAAACAACTTTCTGAGGCTGTTGGCTGAAGGTGAGTAGCTCCCTAAATGGTCTGAAGAATTAGATGGGATTCCTTAATCATGTGGTTATTTTTTCTTAAAATGCACTTTGAAATATTTGATGGGAGGTGTTATTTGCGTTTCAGGCAAAATATATATTGTTTTCTATCTAGGATTTGATGATGAAAAAGATGATGATCAGCTACGGATGTATGCAGTACGGTCTTATTTAGCATTACTGGAAGAGGAAGATGCATTGTATCCACAGAAATTCCTTCAAGTTATGAGTTGGGTAAGGTAGACACATGGACAAAATTGAATACACAGATCTGAGGAAACTGTCAAAAAGTGGTGATGTTTTTAATAAATATTTTTAACTGATTTATTTTTAGTCATGAATATGCTGTTTTTACTTGAAGTCAAAATATTATGCTAAGTCTATTTTTAGTGACCTCTTGGTGCCTGATGACTACTTAGCTTGTCATAGTTTGTGGAAAAGCTGACTTCCTCCCTTTAAGGTAGGTGACTATTGGAATGGCTTAGCAGCCACATGAATCTGATTGCATGCTGAGAGCCTTTCTGTCTTCATCAGGATTAGGCCAGATGTGGTTGTGAAATGCAGTTTTAGCCTTGCAGGTGACTGGCCAAGCGCTATGCTAGTATTGTTCGGCACCTGGGTAAGCCAGCTTCCAAGTAAGCTTCCTCCAAGGAAGAGGCTGCAGTATGAGCAAATCATGTTTTGTAAGGGCTTAATTGCTACGTTTAACTTTCTTTTCAAGACAGCTTTTTGATTTTTAGGAAGCTAAAAGTTGGAGTCTGCTGAGGTAAACACAAAGATCCTTTCAAGCCTTTTGCATTTAAAGCACAAAACGGTCAAGAAATAATTCAGAATATGTTTAAATAATAGTTTCTTGAATATGAGGTGGATTTTATTGTGTCGTTAGTACTACGTTCTAATTTCAAACCTGAAAGCACTGTTCTGTATGCCTAAATGCATATTTTGTCTGTTCTTTGTGAATAGGTGTTGGGGGAATATTCCAGCCTTATTGCAGATGTTGATCCAGAAGTTATTCTGACAAAGCTACACAGCCTGCTGAAGAAGAATTTTGTTACTTCTGAAACTAAAGTGTGGATAATGGCTGCAGTCACCAAGATAGCATCACATACCTCCTGTTCGAAGACGGTTGAGAGACTGATCCAAGAATTCAGCAGCTCTCTAGATACCTGCATGAGACAATATGCCTTTGAATTGAAGCACCTGTATGAAGACAAAGCACTGATGAGAAACTTACTTCCATTTGATGCTAGTTGCAGTGACATGGTGGTAAGACAGCTGCAACGTGTGTTCTTCATGAACCTCTTTGTAGTTCAGGAGGTTGAATATTTTGGTTAAAAGTGTTTTCAAAATGAATGATATTTGACAGTGTTGACAGGTGCCAGTCTTTAGTCTGCTCACAGTGAGTTTTCAGAAGCATACTTTTACAGGCATATGTGATGAATCGTAATGTTCTATACCAAAAGATAACCATAGTGTTTATATAGTAAGCTGGAGTAGCTTTTAACAAAATTATGATTTCATACACTGATTTATTTTTCATTGTCTTTTTTTTAAAGACAAGTTAGGCCTGCTTTAGTGATATGGTACTGCTGCTTAAGTCAAAGGGTTTGCCGCCTATTTAGAAACTACTGATCTTGACACTGAAATCCCCATGATAAATGATTGAAAATTATATTGATGTTGCTGAGGCTTTTTGGGGGAGGCTTTTTGAATACAGTAGTTTCATGTAATGATAGGATCAACTATTTTAGGAAACTCCACTCTGCTTTTTTTTTTTTCTTCTTTTTTTCTTGTTTAGACAAAAAATCAATAGCGGAGGAGTTAAATTACAAATCTCTAGCTCAAAGTCTGTTTCAACATACTTGCTTTGAACAGTTTTTGTTAATACAGCAACTTCACTGGTAGATATGGGAGTTGTGAGACACAAGATCCTGATTTGCTGATAAGACAATATTCTTCTGATAACAGGCTCATGTATAGAAAAAACTTTCATTGCTTTCTCATTTTTCTTAATTCTGTGTAGGTAGATGCTTCCTTATCTTTTCTGGATGGGTTTGTGGCTGAGGGACTTGCTTGTGGTGCAGCACCGTATAAGCCTCATCACCAGAGACAAGAGGAGAAACTTTCTCAGGAAAAAGGTGACTGTTAGTTTACTCCATTTATTAAATAGCTGATAAATTACCTGATAGGTATTAACAAACAATCTAAGTGTACAGTTAATATTATTTCTTAAAGTAATGTTACCTTAATATATCTCTTGTCTGTAGACTTAACCTGAGTTCAACTTAGATTTCAGTTCTGTGTCTGTCTAGCTGGTATATGTAACTATTCATTTATCGCAGGTTACTGTTCTGC
Organism: Tauraco erythrolophus; assembly: GCF_009769465.1. NCBI lineage: Eukaryota > Metazoa > Chordata > Aves > Musophagiformes > Musophagidae > Tauraco > Tauraco erythrolophus. The sequence goes on along the minus strand of NC_141478.1, from coordinate 13,447,410 downwards.
AGATGAGCACGTTTCTTTGCTGGTCAATGGGGTTTGAAAGTTATGGGAATTATTAAAGTGGAAGCAAAGGATTCCTAACTTTATTATACTGAGCACTTAGTCTTGACTGTGAAATTGTAATTTGAAATAATAACCATTGTGGATTTATTTTATGACACAAATCTTAACCTGTACCTATAGTAGGTAAGAAATGTGCTTTTATTTATTTAAAAATACCTGAAGTCGCAAGTACTGGTTAGCATCTTCCACTGGTTCATAGATATTCCAGGAGGAGATATAGGTGAGGTAGAATATTCAGAAATATTCTAGAAGGGGGTCCACGGAGTTTATTGAAATTCTTTGTTTATAGATAACTAAATGCATGGGTTGATAGTTTGAATATTTTTATGTGGATGTTGTTTATCACAAAGCCCCTTGCATCTCTGTTCCCTCTTTATGAGACAGGATGTTTTTTTAGCACTGACCCCTCTTTTATCAGGAGAATTCTCTCATTCCAGTTGTCCAGCAGCTTTGCCCTGCTGTGTCACTTTGCTGGGAAGAAGAAAGTATAAGGCTGGCGTGGAGATGAGGGAAAGGGACTGTACCTCTTGATAGTTCCAGGGCTGCAACAGAGAGTCTGTGCTCTGCTTAGTACACAACATTGACTGTTTATGTTACAGTCCAAAACAATTTTTAGAAGCTATTCAAACTGCATTTTGGTTTGTAAAGCATAGCTAAGGTGGCTGGTTCTGAGCCCTGATTTGCCAGTCTTAATGAAAATGGCTTAATCACCCAAGGTGTCAAGTGTGTTTGCAAAGCAGAGCGTGATATATGGACATAGTGCTGTAGACTCAAATGTTATTTAGGTTCATGAACAAATGGAAAACCTCACTTATTTAGATCCAATGCAGTACTTCTGTCTACAAATACCAAGCATCTGCAGATGTTTTAGTGATACACTGGAAAGTCACTATTTCTGTTTAATTTCAGTGTATAAAACCAAATACCAAGTGAATATCTCTTTTATATAAATCTTGTGTGTATCTAAAAAACTTCCATGAGAACAGAAACATCCATTTTTAATGAGGATAGGATCCTGAATGAGAAGTTTGAGAAGTGCAGCAGTACAGCATACCTATTTTCAGAAAATAGATTTATTTCTTGCCTTTTTATGCCTCATTGTAATTTTAAGATTCTGTCTGTCTTGCAGCTCTGAATTTTGAACCTTATGGATTGTCATTTGCTTCAAGCGTGTCCTTATCTGGCGTCACCGGCAGACAGTCCCCCACTGGTTTATCTTTTGGTTCTGATACATCTGGTAATAGTGCTGAGACAGGGCATAAAGAGTGAGTTAATTTGTGTTTGAAACGAAGCACATTTAAGCTTCTATTCTTGTCAATATCATGTGTCTTTGCTACTTCATTGTGTGAAAGTAAAAGGATACAGTTGAACTTGAAAACCTCAGTCATGTAAGAAGAAATTCAGATAGCATCTTCTTGGAAATAACTAGAAAAAAAGCTAATGTAGTTAGACTGTTTTTCCGCTTTCTTCACAAAGTACAAATTAAGTGACAGTTAACGCAGTAAAACTGGGACGGGATTACATGATGATTACATGATTAAGTATTTTTTTCTGGCTGCTTTTTCTTACAGGCTGCACTTACTTTCTATGGGCTTACAATAGTGTGCCTTTTAAGGAAACTTTTTTCGTAAAAGTGACGGTAAAGATGGTGTAAGATAATCCTTAAGTTTTAGAACACTGCAAATAAATTCTGTATCCATAGTTTCATACAAATTAATAACTCCATTTATACTCTCGTAAATTGGTATGCAGGAAATCTTGGAAGCTTTTTCAGATTCTTTTACCAGTTTTCATAAGAAAACTTGAGTGAAGCTTTTGGTTGTAGGACTTCACAGCATTTATCCTGTGTCTGTTGAATTAACTACTGCTAGAGTTCAGGGTGTCTGAGAACATGAGCACTTTTCATAAGAGATAAAAATACTTTCTAAGCATCTTCTAATTTCAGTCTCTTACATTAACTTAGATTAATTTTTTTTAAGGAATCAGCAGTAGAAGTATTTAAATATATTTAGAGATTCCCAGAATCTTTCTCCTGGGGAGAAAGATAGATACCATGTTGCTTCTATTCACGTTTAAAAAATTATTGAAATACATTATAAGTGTCATATGGAACTCTAGATGGAGTTGGCAAACACGCTGTGCTACTAACTGCAGGTGTCTAGAGCTGACTTAGCATAGGTCTATACTTAGGACTACATAGCCTAGTCCAAGTGTGCATTTGCGGAGTGTTTTAAAAGTAATGAATGACATTACTAACATAGAACTTCATGCAGATGCAAAAGTGTTCGTTTGTATTCTGCTACTCACTGTGTGTATCGAAGCACCGAACTTCTGGATGTTGTTCAGAGTGGAGTGTTGGCAGTTCTTATGAACGTGGTGTTTGTATGGTTGATCCTGCTTTGTTTTGTTTGCCTTTTTAGGCCCAATACTCTGAAGCTTGAGGGAGTACGCAAGCTGTGGGGAAAAGAAGGCTATCTTCCAAAGAAAGAAAACAAAGCTGGGAATGAAAATGAGCCACAGACTGTTTCTTGTGGCAGCTTATTAGCAGGACAGATGGGTGATCCTCCTGCATCACGGTCTGATCAAGTTGCCAGCCTCTCTGAGGAAGACAGAGAGAAGCAGCAGTTAGCATCAACTTTGTTTGTTGGGCTAGGATCAAGTGCTGGTGTCAGTCTGGTAAGCGGTTCTTTTGAGACTTACCAGTTTAAAGTTTATGTATTCCCTTATTTACAGTTACAGATATTTATATGCAAATGGAGATCAAATTAGTGTTGTGGTAAAATGAGGCAAAAAAACTCCAAGTCATTGAAAACCTATTGAAAATTACTTTTGTAATGTGATAATTTGTAAAGAACCTGAAAAGAATTGGGTATTACTTGACGATGAAGCGACCTCTGGAGCAGATGTGATTCAGTAGCTAGAACTTCCCTCTCTTTACATGTTGCGCTTCCAGTTTTAATCTCGTTTCCCTAACAGCTATTCCGTGACCCAGCTTTGCGGAGCTGTTGGCATTCATTTGGCAGTAAGGCTAGAGTTCGATGCCCTATGTCAAGACCATTTTTTATTTATGCATGGTAATAAGTGGAACACTAAAGAATTCACCATTAGGTAATCTTTTTAAGACTGATATCATCATATTAGCCAGCTCAAATCTTGGCATTTATCACTGATTTAACTGGAAAATGTTTACCTGTGCTTGCTTTTTAATAGGAGCCTTTAGTTTATGTTTTAGAGAACCTAGAGTCATTCTTGCAATATAGGCTAATCCAATACCCTGTAAGAAATAACAACAAAAGCCTGTTACTGGATCCATTAAAATGTTTGGAATCTATTTGTATTTGTCATCTGAACTGATTCCTTGGTCATTATTTGTCCTTGCTCACTTGGTTTCATGCTGTTAACAGTAACACAGCTGGTTGCTAGAAACTTCTCCACCCATTATTACTTTTTTTTTTCCTTTTTCCTTTTCAGATGGGGAAAGCAGACACAGCTGCTCAGAAGTTCAAAAGAAAATCAAAGATAAACGAAACTCAAAATAGTGAAGGGGCGTCAGACTTCCAAAATATTGCTGCTTCAGATTTTGGTCCCTTACTTGATACAACACCTGTTAACATGGAAGACTGTGAGGGAAGTATACATGCAAGATTAAGGAAAGCCTCCCTGTGTTCTTCAGATATTGTAGAAGATAATTTAGGATTTGAAACACCTCAGTCCCTAAAAACATCTGTGCTGGATGACAGACTTTCAGATAGTAGGTTGTCAGAGTCGTCTTTGTTTACTGATACTAATATTGAAATTTTCCAGCCTTCTCCAAGTGCTCAGTCTGAAAGTGCCAGTAAAACACTGTTGGTCCCTTCCTTACCAGAAGAGCTAGAAGAGCTCACTCACTCTGAAGTAGTGGAACTTTGTCAGAGTGATGCCTTAGCTCTGTATTTCTGTAAGGTGTGGACAGATGACTCTTTGTTGCTCACTGTTTTTGTTTCAAATAAAACCACTTCTGCACTTTATGCTGTGAACTTAGTGTTTGAAGAAGCAGAACATTTTCAGGTAAGAAACTTTGTTTCCATTATGTTTCAAATTCACTTGGAACTTGCTTTTTGCTTAGATTTAAGTGTGCAGTTTGGTTTAACGTAATAGCCTTGCCTTTTTCCCAAAGCATTTCCTTAAAACCTGTGATATGTCTATAGCACACATCCTAAAGGGTAATGAAAGAAATCTGAATACTAAACTTTGTGTCATTTGGTATAAGTTAGCATCTCACTTTTTAAATTCACCTTAATTTTGTTTCCTACTGCTTGTCTTCATATAACAAGTACATATAATTTTTCACTTCTGAATTCAGCTTCTTCCTGGTGTTTATGACTGACTGCAAACCTAACCAGTCATACTCACAATGGTACCACTTGAGCTGCCAGAGAAATCACTGTGTGACTCTTTTTGTCTGGGTGTGACTATTGGCTTTGTGCATTCCTTTGTGTTTACTTGATAGGCAGGCATGCAGTTTCTTCCTTCACATGAAATTTGTCTAAGGTTACTTCAGGTTTTGGTTGTGTTTTTTTTTTTTTTTTAAAGACATTGGTCATTCTTGTTCTCATGCATTCAATTGATGTTGCGAAGGAGTCAGTCACTTTATTTTTTGACATCAGCTACACCTAGGATTTAACTATGGTAAAAGCATGTGATGGTCTTACTGAAACTTCACTTAAAGAATTGGAAAGCTATTTAGGAATTGCCTGTTAGCATGACTGTCCACAGGTTTTGCTGAAAAAACCACAGAATTATGAAACCTTGGAGACACTCAGCAAGTGATAACTGGATAAAGAGAATTAAGCACAATGTTTCTTTTAGAATGAACTTAATCAAGGAACTGCTAATTGGTTATGAAATCTCCATCTTTCCTATTTCTGGCTTGAATCAAACTTGTCATAACATTATTAGAAAGTGGGCATCTCATGGCTACTTTTGTCTTGTAATTCACTTAAGTTTCCACACAGACTGGTACCACAGATAGAATCTAGCTTGTTTGGAGAGGCCAGGGACTGCTGAGTAATCTTGAAATTATCCTTGTGATTAGGGATGATTTCTCAACTTCTTGCTTTTAGTATACAGCTTGGGGTATGTTACAGTGTTGTTTGCTCTTGTGTATTAGTTTATTTTGGGACTGAACTACAGAATTTAGCTTGGTCTCTCTGAGCAGTAATTAGAGGAAGGGGGGGAAACCAACAGGCAGAAAGAGATCAATTTCTCCAGTGTTTTAATTCTGATAGAACTTTTGTAGATATTAACGATTGCTTTATCCTCGATGAGAGCTGAGAAACGATAGCTCTGATCTCTGCCAAATAGTCCAAGAAAAATCAAATAGAAGTAAAAGGCACTTAAACAATTATATAGCTGTATCTTAACCACTTACACAACTTGACAGCAAGACTTATACTCTCTATTCCTTTTAAAAAATTACATAGATTTTGGAGAGTCCCACCTACCAGTTTCCTGTAATTGAAGCTCAAAGTGTGGAACGTTGTCAGAAATGTGTGTGGATGGACAAAATCTGTACACAGGGAATTTTTTCTGGCTCTGTTAATTACCAAGCAGAGATGGAAACTCGCCTTGAATTTTCAATAACTTTATCATTGTTGGACTTCATCAGGTAAATAAAATAAGCTGCAGTTTTAAAAAATGTGTGTACTCAAATAAGTATTAGACAAGGGCAAGATGATTTGGGTATTGATTATGAAAATATAAGGTTTCATCTTGAGCAGCTAATTTTAATCATAGAATCATGTAGGTTGGAAGAGACTTTGAAGATTGAGTCCAACCCTTAACCTGACACTGCCAAGTCCACCCCCAGACCATGTCCCTAAGTACCACATCTGCACCCCTCTTAAATACCTCCAGGGGTGGTGACTCAGCCACTTCCCTAGGCAGCCTGTTCCAATGCTGAACAACCCTTTCAGTGAAGAATTTTTTCTTAATATCTAATCTAAACCTCCCCTGGTGCAACTTGAGGCCATTTTCTCTTGTCCTGTTTCTTGTTACTTGAGAGAGGAGACCCACACCCACCTCGCTACAACCTCCTTTCAGGAGACGGCTGTTAAAGATAGTAAATGGTTATTAATAGACTTTCAAAATAGTTCCAGAAGAAGTACAAATCCAGTGAGAACTGAGTGAGCAGAAGGGCATGTTGTTTTAAAACATGCTTTAATATAAACACGTCAAACTGAAATAAGTGATTTGTGTAGAGAGACCTACACATTATATGAAAAGGCTGACAGCTTTTGCAGGGGAAGAAGAAAACTCATTTTACTCATTTTTGAACACTGCATTTATTTTAGGGTAGAAAAAGCAAGTGTTCTTTTTCCAGTAGACTTTTCTGGTTTATAGTGAAATCCACCTTGTTTTCAATAATAGAGTCTACTACTCATTGAACTTGTTTCGTCTCTTTCACTTTGGTCTTCCATTTACACAGAATAATGTTTGTTGTTTATTTTTTTTAAATTTAGAAGACTAAAGCAATTAATAGAAACTTTTTTGATGCTTAAGCTGGGAAGAGGAGAGGTTTATTTAAACTAATCCATATTTACTTATTGCTTGCTGTATTGTCCAGTTTCTTCCAGATATGATTTTTTGGGAGACTACATATATTCTGAATAATGTATCTTATTTTGCTAAGATATGTGGTGAACTTATTTTTAGGCCAATGGAAATGACTACAGAAGACTTTGGGAAGCTCTGGCTGTCCCTTTCCAATGATGTGAAACAGAATATAAAAACGTCATCATCTCAAGATTCCCTTCAGCACATCTGAATACACTGCAACAGAAGCTGAAACTCCATATAGTTGATGTTATAGGTGAGTGAAAGTATACTGTAAAGTTGCTTACAACTCAATTTCTCCCAGGAAAAGAAGTGTTTGGAAGCAGGTATCTTACAGTTAAGGCTGGGAACCTTTAGGAGCATAGTAAGGATGGGAGCATTGTTCTGTGGACTTTGTTTGCCTTACGTAGGGGGTCTGTGAAGATTGATGTAAATGTATAACTGTACAGCAAACAGTAAATTATACAAGGGAGCAGACTTGCACTGTGAAGAGTTTTGGACAGGACAAAAAAATGGGAATGAAGCTATATGACAAATACAAAGCTGGGATTACACGCAGGAGGCATGATTCTTGGTGACATGTTAGAGGAGTAGGGGTAAGAAGAGAAAAGAACAGCAGAAATGGAATTTGAGAGAAAGATACTTTTTTTGTTGAACTATACTGTAGATACTGTTACAAGTTAATTGTTACTTCATTTTTTTCTGTGGCTTCTGTTGTTTTAAGGTAATGAGGGAATACTGGCATGCCAGCTACTTCCATCGGTGCCCTGCCTGCTCCACTGTCGCACTCACTCGGGGATGCTGGCTTTGTGGTTCAGATCGCCTTGTTCTGCACTTCCGGATGGTTTGCTTTATCAGTGTCAAAAGGTGATGGAGAAATCCTAATAACAACAGTGCCTGCCTTAATCTGTTTGGTGCGTGGAAAAACAAATCAAAGATTTATACAGTTGCACAGGTATTACCAAAGCTAAATTAAGATAACTGCTTCTCAGAAGTATTACAAGTTTTCTGTCAGCTGGCATGTGTCATGTGGACTTGGAAGAATGATGACCTAAATTATGCCTGCAAAAACATGCTCAGGACTGTACAGTGACTAACAAGTAATCCATTAAAGTATTGTTACCTGTTTAAGTGAAATGTATATTTCTTAATTTGTTGTAAATGACTGAAAGTATTTATTTTTATTATGCAGCTTTTATAGATGCCAACAATTATTCCTCATAGCAAATACTTAAGTATGATTTTAAAGAAAACATGTCTCCATCATGAGGTCAGACCTGATCAGTTATCAGGATCACCTAATTTTGTTTGATATTTTTTCTAAAGCTATTTTTAAACTCTGCTGGCAACAAGACCTGTATTGGTGGCTGTATGAAGTACTTTATGTAGCAACAAACACATGTTTTGAAAATATTGAAAAGATTTTGGTGAGCAGCGCACTTCCCATGTTCTTTGATATTTGCCATTTAAGTGGTAACATCTAAATAGATTTTTGATAGGAGGCGAGCATGTGAAACTGTATGGAAGCACCTCATGGGGGATGATCTAAGGCCCTTCAGGTTAGTTTCTGCCTGCAGTTCTTCCTGCCCCATGTTTTGGTCGCGTTCCCTTTCCCTAGGGGCCTGTGACAGTCATGGAATATTCGTGCGTGTCTAAAGATAAGTTTTGTGAGGATCAAGTGTGAGATGACTGAGCTGGGGGTAGCTGGCTGTGAACATGTTCATTGCTCCCCAGTCAATCCTATAAATTTAATCGGGTCAATATCCCTGTTCATGAAAATTCACCTGAAGGAAATTTTCATTTATTCTTACTTCTAACTGTTTATAGCCCCAGTATGACTCTTCAGACTTCTGACTTGCACAGATGTGGCTGTATTGTGTGCGCATGGCTAGGAACTGCACTAAGGCGTAAGAGATCTAAATTGGACCAGCGTAAATGATAAATGTGTCTGTCTAGATGTCTCCTTTTCTTCCTGAAATAGCCTCAGTCTTTAAAATCCAGCAATCTTAAAAAATTATTTATTAACTCATCATGCTAAATGAAAACTTTAATACTGTTTAATGTTATATAACCAGTCATATTTTTTATTTAAAAACATCAAAAGATTGTACACATGGTTCAGACGTGGTGTAACTGGATTCTACAGCGGAATTCTTTCCTTTGTGTGTTTAATATTAACAAGGAAAATGTTTGTTATATTTCAGTGTTACTGATTCTCACCTGATAAGCACTGGTTGTAAAGGAAAATAAAGTATTCTGTTACTTTGCTAAAGTTTTGGTAAACATTCATGAATCATGGTAAGAATGTTTATGTGCTGAAAGTTTCTTTGTTCTTTTTTTTCGTTCTTTTTTTTTTTTAAGTCAAGCCACTTGTGTTATCACAAGTATAATCATGTAAGCAAAGCTCCTTTTTTATTGCTGTTTCAGTACCCTCTTACTGAGGAATTTAAAGTGCACTGATCCTGTAAGTATACTGACCTTTCTGAACCAGCAGGTTAACAGTGTTTTGGAACGAACCCCTAGGTACCAGGAGACGCCACTGTTATGTTGCTCTGTGCCATGAGCAACTTGGGAGTCCTGAATATTTTGGAGTGAATGGACAAAGTGATTGTACCGGATGCATATTTCAACTGTTTTGTCAGGTTCTCCCCCAATACCCCAAGTATTTTCAGATATTTTTAATAAAACAAATACTTTGGTAGGAAAATTTGTCGAAGTGCAATATGGCAGCATGATGCAGTATGCTTTCCTAAACGTAGATCATATCTCCCTTGTCTTACATTACTTTCTGCTAGGTATTCCCAACCCCTTCTCATCCGGACCCGAGAGAATATATGTGTGTAATGGATGGCACTATCTTGCGGTTTTCCTGTACTTGCAAGTAGCTCATAAATGACATTGCCTGATGGTTTCTAAATACTGCAAAGGCAGTTACTCCTATAGAGTCCTACAAGCAGTTTTTCAGCATAAAATCTGAGTTACCTCTTCTTTTCTGGCACCAAGGTATGTGAAAATGGAAGTAGGCTTGCTTAAGTCGTCCAGTTAAGACTTGCTTTTGTGATTCTGTTGCTGTGGTAAGAGGTTTGTACTTTACCTCTTGGTTCTCTTCAGGGTCAACTATTTATATGCCTTTCTCTGAGAATGTTTCTCTTGACACAAATAAGATTACATGTTCAGTGTGGTGTACTGTTCTGTGGTACATGTACAATTCCATTAGGATGCCAGGAGTGGTCACTCCCTTGAGAGTTTCTTGAACGTTAACATTTTTCTCTTTAACTTTATGTAATAAAGTTGGCAGTGATGAAGCAAAGAATATTGTGTCCTGCCATGATATGATTCATAAAATTAACCTGACGGCAATAATTTATCAGTGGTGTGGCTCAACACCACTTATGAAGATTGCTTTAAACTTTTATTTTAAGGTAGTTGGCAGTTTTCTCTGTGCCAATCTTTAATTGCTTCCAGTATAATTACCATGTGAGTTGTTTGCAAATCTTTCTGAGCTGTTTCAGCCAAAACAGCGTGCCTTTTCTGGGAATAAGGATAGGAGGATATATGCTTGCTGCTGTTAAAACATTCTGGTAGGTTGTAGCATCTCCATGTTTAGAGCAGGGATTTGAAATCTGTCAGGGATGTGTCTTCTGTCTAACTTAACTCACATTTAGATAAACTGAGCTAAACACATCATGGAAAACTTGCAAGAAGATGCTCAGTAGAGAGCTAGATCTTGGCATGTTACATCTGCTCCGGCCTCGACACAGGCTGCCTGTTAGTCTTCCAGGCACTGCTCCAGCTGTGCCTGGGGAGAGGCTGGTACCTTGAAGGCAGAAAGCTTGTGCTTTTTCTTCCACGTGGCTTGTGAAGGAGTTTCTGAGCCTTCTGACTTAACCACGCTACTAAACACACTGAGCCAGCATCATTTGTTAGCTCAAGTGCTTGAGAACTTTGTGGAAAACCAGAAATTTCCTCTACTGCTGACACGTTTGTGTTGCCTGTGTGTGATGCAACAGAAAAGTGGATTTCCAGTTTTCTTTAAACCCTTAAATTGTCCATCGACCTCCCTCCTACGTTCACAAAATCTGGTTGTCAAACAGCATTAATGTTGCAAAAGTTGAAGGTGATAGATTACACAAATTCCCTTCTCTTATTGCTTACTTTCAGTTTACATGGCATGGTAGAATAAATAAATAAAAAGGAGTCAAAAAGGGCAGTAACCACACATTTTTAATCCACGAATATGATAATACATCATATACTTAAGGTGATTTGAACATTGCTCATATTTTAGCAATGTTATTACATACCAAGCTACAAGTACAAAAGTAAACAATGAATATACAGGATATGCAAGTATGAGAAATACTTGAAAACATTCTCTTTCCTTAAGGCTACTCAGATTTATAAATAAACAACAGATGTTCAACTGGTTTGTCTAAAATACCAGAATCTGAATATTGATACTTGCAACACGCAAAAAGAAAGTCACAGATACAGGATATCCCTTTCCTTTGGACATCTTGAATGCTGAATAATCATTTTCTCTGGCTCTAAAAAAACAAATGGTTGCCACAAGTGAAACAAACACACAAAATCTGACGTGTGCACTGGGACAGGAGTGTTGAATACAATAAATACTGTTCAAAAGCATCAATGGACAAGTACGTGCTTGGAAAAAATGCAGCTAATGGTTCATGTAAATATGGCTCTGCAAATGGCTGAACTCGCGACCCCAAATGTTGGTGTTTCGTTACTGTGCTGTGTTGCAAAGGAATTGTCACCTTCATTGCTACTAAATATACTTTTTATGGTTAAAGGAAATACAGGAGGAAAATTACATTGTTACAGACTGCTCTGGTAATGTCTTGTGCTGCCATTTTTACTGTGCTCCAAAATGAGTTTTTCTGGGAACAGATAAAAATCCATCCAGCACAACCCTAGTGAATATGCGATCTGGGTATGTGTATTCTCAGCTGTATAAAGGCGTGATAGTCAAAATTGTTGTTGCAAGAGATACAATATAGTTATTCTGGGTTGAGGAAAGACAGAAAAATAACAAAATTTTGAACCGTTTTCTCCACCATCACAGTATTTAAGAGTTTAAATGAGAAACATAAATTTTTCTTACCCTAAAGTAATGGCTGATCAACGCTGGAAGTTTTCCTTAGAGAGGAATGGCTTTATATTTTCTTCTCTTTGTCAACTTTCAAGTACATGCATCTCTGTGTTATAATATATGTGATATGGAAGGTGTTACCTCCAGGCAATGGGATTGTCTGCTATCTGCGTCAGCTAGGAGGAGATGGTACATGATACTGAAGTGTCAGTAGATAGAGGTGAGTCTGGAGGATAAGATGTAGAGGGCAAGTTGAGGAGAGTTTTCTGAACATACTTCCTTGGCTTAGGATCAGCCAGCACCTGCCCAGCTGCAAGATTCTGCAAGTGGCAAGCTGGTGTATCTACTCTGCTCTGGTTCTCCCTCAATCCTAACAGAACTGTACAGAAACCAGTATTTCTTGGCAACATGTTTTCAGTTTGAAGACATCAGTATATTTTGTTTAAAAAAGAAAAGTCGCTGAAAACGTTCTGAACAAATAAGTCAGTCATGAAGCTCACTAGAGTCACTAAGACTGTCCTCTTAAGACTGCTGTGGGAATGCTACATTTAGATGGCACCACAAGCACAGCGAATGGAGTCCCTTGTTTATCACACCTCTGTTTTACTGTAGGCACAAATTAACATCAAGGACATGTTAAACCGAGAGTTTTATCTAGGCTGAATATTTCAAGGATAGGGGATGTAGATGTCGTTTTGTCGCTCTGTTGGTGTCTTAGTCATGCTCCTCTTCACAAGTGCAATTTCAAAATCTTCACAAAGAACATTCTGTTGCAGCAGGCAAAACAGTAAGAGCGGAAAGAGCAGCACAACCTTCAGCCTAAACTCATCTGATGTTACTGAATACGCAAACCCTGACAGTGGGCAAACCGATGTACTACTTGATCTAATTTTCTGGTTACCTTTGAGCTTGAACCACTGAGCTGCTTTTCAAAATTAAAATGACACCTTCTCTCTGTTATGAGCAGGTATGAGACAAAACTCTCTAATGAAAACATTGCTGCATAGAGCAGTTCTTTAAATTTTCTCCCACTTCTACTCAGTTTGCATTATTTGTTGTTCCCCTATTAGACTTGAATACCATGTAAAATCAGAGATGCCTTCTCATATATTGGTTCCTGATCCTTTTGAAAGGAGTGAGCTTAATCCATCACAGCCCTACTTTCTGTCTAAGCTTTTTCAGTTAGTGTGGAAATAAAAAAAAACACACGCACCCAGGGCCTGGGGGTAAATTCCATGCGTTGCTCTTTTACCTTCACCTGTCTATTTTTATGTAGCCGTGTATTTGAGTTTACTTTCTTTTTACACGTTCAGCCTTGAACACAAAGCTAGTAAGATCATGGTGTATAGCCATCTGTTTCTGAACAATATATATCGGCAGCCTCGTTCACTCGGCTCCTTGGAAAAGACTGAATTATCTGAACAAAACATTAAAATTGATAGCTTTCTGATTTAAGTTTTCCACTTCATCATGAGCCTGGTGAGCACTTTCTGATCTCTGCTGGAGACTGTAGTAAGAGACCGTGAGGAAGGAAGCTCGCTTGCTCACCATGGCTCATGAAGGGTGACCAGTTCTAGGGAGAAGTTTTTGGTTGGTTTCTTGGTTTTGAGCGTAGTTTCAAAGGACCTTCTCATCAAGTAGTTTGTTGATGCCATCGCAGATCTTTTTGAGGTATGGCCGACAATCCCCATCAAGACTGTAGAGGGCAGTTAGAAATTCCACATCTGCAAAGTGATTGAAGACGTGATTGATGCGCCCGTGGGATCTCGGTGTCAGGTGTCGATCTACTAGTTCATGCACAAGGTCCTTACATTCATTCAGAAGTTCTGCAAGAACGTTTCTATCAAAAGTGTACTCTACCTCGTAGAAACTGACAATTGTCATGGCAGTTTGGTTCAGCTTCTTCCTGAACTTGTCTACGATTTCCAGCTCCTCTTGGTTGAACTGATTATTTCGATAGAGGATCCCAATTTTTATTGCCACTTTAATTAGGTCTTTCATAATTTTATGGGCTTCCTTTTTGTTTCTGGTGTGTTCTTTTGTTACTTTGTACAGCTCATCGAAGATTTCACTGCTTGTGTCATCGATTAGCATGTTAGCCATGGTTTTGGTTGCCATTTTACTCAGGATCTTTTTTTGGGCTTGCAGTGCGAGATTCTTGGAACTGAAACAATCGGGACCTGTTTCAGGATAACAGAGAAGAGGGAAAATGTTAATTTTATTTGATGAATGATTTTCACAATCTGGTAAGAAAAGTAGCACCTGTGCTTAACTGCAATGTTATGTATGTCACTACTGATCATTACGTATTGTCATGGTTGCAGTAACGGGAACATTTCCAACACTATTTCCAGATGTCCTTGGCGTCTCAGACATCCGTGTTCAGGTCTTGCTCTCACTGAGGTTTTCTGCTTACAAATTAAGTACAGAATATTCTGGCAGGGGATATCTATGCTGGTTCTTTGCTAGTCTTTTAATTTTGAAGTTCAATATTAAAGCTTTCTTGGCAGAGAGATCCGTTGAGGTGTTGTGATCGAAATAATACATAAGCTATCAGAGATGAGCGAAATGAGATACTGACAAATAAATACACGAACCTGAAGGAATTATACTTTTGGTCAGTGGGAGGCACTGTGGTTCCACCGTTAGACTGAGCAGCAGCTGAGAGACTAAGGCTGATAAAGCAGATTCAGAAACGTGGATGTATTTTGCTTTAATCTCTAGTAATGAAGCCTTTACCATTTGTTATCAATTTGAAAAATTATAGAATGTGATTTTTTGTAAAACATGGGTGCTTCAGTGCATACAGTTCCTGCCAGATGAAAATACATCAGCTATTTGCTCTACATTTATCAAATTGCTTGGATTTTTTTTTATCTTTTACCTATCCGTGCAAGTTTCACTCAGCACCTGAGCATGTGGCTACTCCTGCTGGACTTTACCCAATGAGCTTCTGTAATTATCGGTACAGATAAATTTGACCTTCCTCTGTTTTTCATGTTAATGTTGGTATTTAACTGACCCTGTGTGGAAAAAGTACAGGAAACAGAAAGACTTCATATGAAATAATCATCCAGTTTAATACTAGGGTAGTGAATTCTCTGTTGGATCAAAGGACATTTGATCATTGTAGCCAAAGGGTGATGAGCGCGTGTATACTCGGGCTTACGGCCGGTGAGTGCCAAGTGCTGGCAGAGCAGCCTCTTTGGTACAAGGCACCTTCCTGGCCATGCCCTCGCACCTCCTCGGTGTTTGCTCACGCCCTGGAGATGCCCATCTTTCCCTGCCAGCTGGAGACCTCGCTCTGCTCGCTGGGAGACCAGAGCTGTGGCTGGTGCAAGGGGGATGGAGGTAACTGTGTCCTTCACCAGCTGCGGGGGCATCAAACCACTAAGCGATTAAAAATGAAAATAAAAATCAAAGCCTCCAATGCTGATTTGATTTGGGAGCCCGAGCGGGTCTTAGGCTGGTTGGGTGAGCTCCAGAGGCTCTTTCCAGCCTTCAGCACATGGATGCTGTCACCCCGCTGTGCAGCCGTCATCTGTTGCTCTTTGTGGTGGAGGCTGATCCGTGGCCTCACTCATGCTGCTGTGGGTTCGCCGCAGCCTCTCCTTCCTCCCTGTGCTCCCTGCATTCTCCCGTGAGGCAAAATGGGTGCTGGGTGCCAGCACTCACTTCGAGTAAATAACACTCTGAATTTAAACAGTCTACTGTTTAAATCCTATTTTTCAAGTTAGCTGGAATATTAAAGTTGTCATCTTTCTTTGTGTGCTACAGCTGTACTACTGAGCAATATGAAAGAGTAAAATTTAATTTCAACTGAATCACCACCTGGAAAAAATTTCATGTGCTTAAAAGAATTGCCTGTCATTTGGAGATAAAATTGTGGGGCTGAGCTGCTGACTGGGGGAAATAGAAAAACGGTGATTTAATCTAGAAATGATAAAACCAGGATGAAAGCATTCTTTCACTTAGCAGAACACGGGTATATAATAGTATCTGTGCTGAATAATTATGTGCATTTGACACAGTAAAATGAAGATTAATATTAGTGTCTGTTTTTGTAGTAACTATTTGCTATTAATCAAGTGGACACAGTTGTTCAGTATCTCTTTTGATTAAAACCTGAAAATAATTGCAGTAGATTTTCAGAATATTAGTTTTATTAACATTTATGGCACTTCAGCCTCCGTGTCATTTTCACCAGGTGAGAGCCCAGTTGGCTCCCACTGTGCTCAGCGCATCGCTGCAGGGAGAGCTTTGCAGAGCCATTGCAATTCTGTGGCTTGAAGCAAAGCCTGCAGTCGTGGCGTGCAGAAAGAGGTGGCTACCAAAGCACCACGTCCCTCATCGCACGCTCCACGCCCTTGTTACGCCGGTGCATCTGTGGGAGAGCCAGGACCAGCACGACCACCAGCACGTTCTCAAATACACAGGCATGCAGCTGCCCTCCCATCCATGTGATTTCTGAGACAAAATTCTATGCTCAATTAGCATATAAAAGCTTCTAATAAACTTCTCAGAAGTGAGGTTTGTCTGGCACAAAAAAAGTGGTTCTGAGGTATGTTCCTCAAAGTCCTGGCTGTCATCCCAAAACTGAACAGACTGTGATCTCCAAAGATGGGTTTCTTCCCCCGTGACACCCCTGAGTTTGGGTACCTCAAATGATGACAACACAGTTCCCAACAAAAGGTGCAAGCTCTGAAATGGGCAGTGCAGCCAGAGAGCATCAGGCTGCGTTGAACTGAGTGTTAAGGCTGGAGCGTTTTGCCGTAGCAAGTCCCAAGTGCGGGATCTGCTATTTAACAGCATCCGAGTAAGCTCCTTCTCTTCTTTCTAAAAATAAAATAAATCTGTTATTACGTTGGAGCTGCTAAACTTTTCTCTAGAAGCTGTATTCCCCTTTCCTCTATGATTTCCTTTACCAGGCCCTAATGCTAAATCCTCTCCTCTTGCATCTTGCTCTGCTTCAACCAGGACCCCAGTTTCATGCCTCCTGTATTGCTGCGGCCCCCTCCACCACTCGTGCTCCTGTCTCTCCAGCCTGTCTCACTGTGGCATCTCTAGCACCTAAACCGTACCAGCCACGAGTGCTCCGAGCCCTCAGAAACCAGGCATATCCAGATACTTTGTGCACACTCCTTTCTCCCGCCTCCTTCCGTGATTTGTGCTGCTCTGGGTATTACAAAATCCGTAATAGCTGGTAATTAGTTTCACCATTGTGACTGCTGTGTGCTCTCTCCCAGTGAACTGTACCATGCAGACAAGGTCCCAGTGGGGAAGGGCAGCACTCGGTTGGGACACAGGACAACCTTGTGCATCTGTAGCCTACTGTGGTGCTCCATGTTAAACAAGCGAGCTGCAGCCTCCTGCCACGGTCCCTGCACCACGCCAGGCCACTGCTGAGAAGCTCAGGGAGGAGGACAACTGGAGCATCCCGGCTGCACTAGCAAGGTGCCAACCTGGCCACGGGGATAGGTGCTCTGCACAGCCTCAGCTCCTGGTCTCCACCTGCCCAAGCGCTTGCTGGTGGGGTCAGACAATGTCCGCGCCACGAGGAGAAGGCAGGCAACGGTCATCAGCCCATTAGCGCAGCCCAGACAGCGGCGTGGGGGCTGTTTGCCAAGGGCTGTACGCAGCTTTGCTTCAATTCAGGGCGCGCACGGTTTGACAGCCGTGTGTCCTGGAAGGTGTGCGAGCAACTGGACTGATGGTTTGGATTCCTGCCTCCAAAATCACATAGTGCTCCGAGTCCAAGGTGACGCCTTGCCTTTCAAAGATCACAAGTGGTGAGCCGCGTGATGCAGTTCAGGCTTTCATGGGGACCGTAGGTTTATCGCGGCAGTCTTCTCTTACCGCAGCACACTGCTCGTTACACAAAATGCATCATCTTTGCCTCCTACGTACAGCAATTCTATTTTGCGCTTTCATACAGCAAAACAAATCAGCAACAACTTTATAGATGCTATTAGCTTTCAGGAACATTACACCAAAGCTAAGAAAGAAAATCCAATCTTTGAGCATACTGCTTTGCTGGGTGACTATCAGCTTCCATAACAGAAAGTCTGACATCTTAGTTTTTACCAAAGTAAGGACCAGTTCTGCCTTCAGATTTGCTTTATCCCTCTCTAGAGAGCAGCGCATGATAAAAGCTATTAAAAAAACCCCATGTGGTGGGACTGATCCTGTAGCAGCCTTCCATCCTTCCAAAAGTGCAGCTCTTCAGACCTGTATTTCCACAGCTGTGACGCCCAGCGTGTGCCTGGCTGCAGGCGGGAAGGGGGACAGGGGAGAGAGTCCCTGCGCCCGGGGGGTCCCACCGTCACGCTGCCTCCCTGCTCCCCGCTAGCACTGGCCCAGCTTCTGGCACACAGTGCTGAACACGGCAAAGATGCCTCACATCCACTAAACGTAATAACAGGATTGCTTAATAACAGAGTTGCTTAATAACAGAAGTGTGGAAAAAGTCTGGCAACTCTAGAGAGTGGATGTCAGAGTTTTATATTTTAAAGAGTTTTTGAGACTAAAATGCGAGAGCATCTGTAATATTCTTGAAATATTTGGATTCCAGATGGCTGTACCAAGTACAAAATGATTAGAACTAAATGCTCAGCAATACTATTTTCATGTAAATATCCATTCAGTCGCTCTGCACAAAACACACGGCAGAACCAGTGAACCAGAACACGCTCCGCTATGCCCAGGAGCGAGCACAGCCGACGGCTTCTGAAAGCAATTACACAGGCATGGAAACAGCTCCCCCTGAGCACACGATCCATTTCCCTCCCAGTTAGCCACTTCTTAGTCAAAGCCTTAATGAAGTCTTGCAGCCAGGCTCTTCTCTCCCCTGGCAAACGGCAGAAGGACATGTGGAGGTGAGCTCTGGGGGAGCACTGCTTCGCAGGTGAAAGGGAGAGAGCTGGAGTTCATCCACGGAGTTTCTGCGGAGTTTGCCCAGTGCATTTTTAATGGTATTGACAGGGTCGCTTGGAGAGAGAGGATACAGAGCAATTTCTTTGGCTTTGTTGCACCTGCGGAGTTACGGCTGCCCGGCAGCTGGTACTGCAGCACCAGCTGCAGCTTGTACCAGTTAATCGATTGCCTCAGCCATGGCCTTCACCTGGTCTCAAGTGAATCACACTGAGGGCGGTGTTGCCTACTGCCCTGGTGCTGGGAGTGTGATCCCAACTCCCGGCAGTGGGCTGTGCTTTCCAGCCCCTGCCAAGCAGTGTGTGTGCGTGGGGGGCACTGAGCTGGCCTGAGAGCATCCTGGAGAGGTGAGTTTGAGCTGTTCTAAGCTAAAAGACTGAGCTAAAAACATGAAGAACTGCACGACTGCAGTGGGCTCCTGCAGCCTGGCAGGAACCGGAGGTGATGGGAGTCAGAAAAGGTCCCTGCATCTGCACTCCAGCTGTGCTGTAAGTGAGCAGAGGGCTGAATCTTAACTGAACAAGAGGGAAGGATGTAGGAAAGTAAAGATGATGAAGAGGCTGAAATATTTTTAATACTCCTGAATCCTCAATTTTCAAATGCAGGGCAGCCTCTGCAGCAAAAGACAGGCTTTAAGGAGTCAGCAATGCTGCTGGAAACATGGGCATCCCTCCAGCTGCTAGGAGTAGCTCGGTCTTGTGGGAGATGGGCTAAGCCAAGGGACAGGCACGCTCTCAGAGTTTGCTACAGTAGAAGATAGCTGGGTTGTGAAAACTGCTGTAGGAATGGGCTGTTTTAATGATTTGTGTGACCCAGTTTGAATGCATCTGTGTATTTTAACCCGAGCCTGGAGAGTCTGGGAATGCCAATGGGAAGGAATGAGGCAGCTGTATCATAAAGCTCTAGCAGAGAGTTAAATGAGCAGTGAGTATCAGAACGGTTAATCCAGTGTTCCTGCTCATGTTGATAATTTACTGGGCTGGCAGCTTGTTTCTTTATAACACGTGGTTACCTGCAAAGTCTTTTTTTCTTGACATAAATAGTTAAGAAAGCATATTAACCTCTGAGGAAAATAAGAGCAGAGAGTTTTATTATGCTGTTCTGGAAAGCTACAAGGATGAGAAAAAGCTAGAGCAGATTTGGAATGGAGAATGTAGAAAAACAAACAACAAAAAAATGCAGTTGCTTAATTTGCAGCATTCAGGCAAAACATTTAGAGGTAATGAGCTGCAAACTTGTGTGTTTTACTTATCCTTTAAGTATCACTTACATGCTGTAAGATTGATTAGAAAAGTGAACTGCAGAACTCAAGATTTCAAAATAGCTCTAAAAGCAGACAGGCAAAAAAGTGCACTAAAAGCACTTCTCCTGTAGAAGTTTAGTACTGAGCAGCCAAGGAGCTGGCTGTAAGCGCATGTATTACTCTTGGACAGCTACAGGATCACTGCAGAAGAAACATTCAGTGTTTCCAGTAACTTTAAGCCAAGAAATCCAATAGACCAGATGGAATATATCGGCTTTCGGGGAGGGCCAGTTTAAACATGTGTAAGCACCAGGGGCCCAGCGCTCAAACTTTTAACACTTCTAAATTGTTACTATGAACATAAAATAATTGCTCACTTCTGTAGTGGAACAGGAGATTACAGATTGTTAATTATATGATCCTGGGAGAATGTACCGGTATCCAAACGTCTGAAGGGAGAACTTGGACGGGCTGGGAATGGCAGCAACAGCCCTGTAGAGAGGGAATATGACTGAATGGAAAAAAGAAAAAGGCAATTTTTCCTTCCAGTGCTTTATACGAGCTGCAATCATGCTGCAAAAAAGCACTGTCTGGGAATCTAGCGACTGGAATTTCCTAATGATGGTCTTATTTCAGCAGCTGGCTTGCACTTGGCATTTACTTTACTACTAATATATTGTTGCTACCTGCTGGAATGTGCCTTTCAGTACCTGGCGGAGGTGGTGGTGGGCTGGGGAGCTCTGTCTGTACGGAGAAGTGGAGCAATGCAGAACCAGTGGTTAAAATGTTCTCCTCGTCTCGGTGAGGCCTCCAGAGACCATATCCAGGGGGAGAGGAGCTCAGCTGCGGTTTCCATCGGCTCTGCCGACGCTGCCAAGGAAGAGGCTGGCTAAGCTTTTCTCCTGCTACCCCCAGCAGCTGGCTGGGAATGGAACTACCCTGCTGTATTCTCCTGTGTCTAAAAGCAGGAGCTGGCAAGCGGTGTCTGGGTAACAGCACTGTCCCGTGGCCGAAGCCGGCCCATGGTATGGAAACCTTCACAAGAGCTCCCTCGATCACCTGGCAGAGCTGACACGCTGCTGGGATTTTGTACAGCTGCTATTTGATGTTACAAATGAGACATTATACTCACTCATATCCTGGAAACTTGCATCCAGCTTGTGAGAGAGGAAACCCTGCCCTGATGAAAAGGCCCAATGAGGATCATCTCTGTGCACGCTGTCCCTGAGCCACAACCCAAATGGAGGCACCCACCAGGCAGCAGCTGCTTTGCTCGTCACCCAGCCCTCGGGTCCCGCCTGCGAGCAGCCAAGTCACCTCTCTGGAAGTGGCTACCAACACTCTTAATTTTTTTAATTTGGCAACATACACCAGAACCGAAACCTAAACCAGGCTGAAGCCTAGGGAATGGTATCTTCGAAGGGTGACTTTCAAGTGCTCCATTTCAGTGCTGCACCTCCCACTTTGTAGCAGGCAGGGGAGCTCTGCCAAGGCAGCAAACTCATCTGCTTAACTTCTGGCAGTGGGTGGCAAGCGTAAACTACACAGGACTCGCTCACGCAGCACCCCACGGCACACACACACAGAGCGAACGAGGCTTTGCTCTTATCTGGAAGTGCTCAGATGTTTCAGAAACAAGCAGGTCTGTCTGCCAGGAGCGATAGTAAAATACTGTCGTGTTTGGGCTTTTTAAGCTTCGCTGTACAACTAAAAAGAGGTTTTGATAAACTGACCACTGTATTTTCT
Organism: Tauraco erythrolophus; assembly: GCF_009769465.1. NCBI lineage: Eukaryota > Metazoa > Chordata > Aves > Musophagiformes > Musophagidae > Tauraco > Tauraco erythrolophus. The sequence continues at coordinate 13,425,724 of NC_141478.1, read as the reverse complement.
AAACAGGCTTAAAGTCTTTCAGTGTCAGCTCGTTATGTTGACAGCAAGTGCAAAATACATTGAAAAGACTGAACATCCCTACCGTAGAAATCTGGCTGGTGCTGCAAGACAAAACACTTGCACACTGGCAGCAAAGATTTGACAAGGGAGATTTGCCATAAATCGAGTCATAATAGAACAAGGTATCACCTGGCCTGATCTTTAGGGAATGAGACTGCAGGAGGATTGGTTACTACCTGTTGCAATGACCTATTGATTCTGTTTCTGTTTTTTGAGACAGATGTTGTGATTATATCAGTGTGTTTATTTGTTTGTTTTTTCTTTAAATGCTAGCTTCGGTCAAAAAAGGTCTTTTAGAGTGGAGAAGCATGCTGGCATATCCAAAACACTAGAGCAGGATTGTAGGTAAGCAGGAATAGCTCACAAAACCCAGCAGATAGCGCTTTGGTGGCAATAGGGGACATCTCGAATTGGTTAGGATTTATTGGCCTTCAGACTGTCAGTTTTGCCCCTACCAGTATATGCTATATAGCAAATCCTGGGCATTAAATGTTGAAGAGTTTAACTGCAGTCTCTGAAACATTCTGTGTTTAATCTCCTTTGTCTTCTCCACATCTACCACGTCTTACACTTTCCTTTCAAAGACGCTGCATTTAGAAATGAGGTATCATGGTGACTGTGTAGCAAAAATGTCTAATTAGATGAAAAATTATTATCTCATAGGAAAACTATACTTGCTTTAATGTCTGACCATGTAATTTTTCACAACAGGACAGTAACGAGTTCCTTGATATGTGCTAAGGAACTGTTTATTGCTTAGATGGGACAGAGTCTCTGGGAAAGCATCCAGCATACAATGACTGATAAACCAATTATCTTGTTGAGGAAAAAAGCCTCACAGGCTTCTTTAGAAGGACTCAACCATCACATTCTTCCACACAAAAGTAACAATTATCTAGAAAAGAAAGGATTTCCTTGCCAAAGTATTATTTGCCACTGGGACTCTTAAAAGCCGTGAAAAACCTTTCAAGGCCTTGCAGCTATCTTGTTTTTATCCAGATGCAATTATTGTAGCAACTTCTGTTTGTACATGATCTGTAGCACTCGCTTGTAGAACTACTTTACGATCAGTTTCCAGACTGGTAGATACTGGTTTGAGGAAAAACTTGAAGAGAAAAAAAAAATTGCAAACACTGAATAATGGAGAATCCAGCCTGTGTTATCTAAGTATGAGGGATACAGCTAAGCATCCTGGAAGCCAGCAGCAGGAATAGCCTCACTTACAGCTGCTGAGGCTTTCTGTTTTCAGTACATACAAACTCTTTTGCTCCAGGAATGCAGTGACAACTTAGTCTCTCCCCTTGCCTCTTTAAAACAAACAAAAATCTCCCAAAGCACACAGAGAGAAAACAGAGCCAGGACAGACTGTGCACAACTACACAGCAGGTGCTTTCCACATGTTACATCTGTGCTTCAGTATCTACTTGCAGTGGCCCAGAAGCAAATCTCCTGATTCAACCTCTGGCCATGTTTTCCTGGTATAGACAGAGTATTTGGTGCCTGGGAGCAGCTATGCCCTTCTTCTGATGTTTGAATGTCTGAACGCTGTGACGCTTGTGACAGATCCTGGGGGAGTCGAATGTGATTTCATGAAGGACTGGGATTCTTCACCAGGATGCAGGAACTCTTCTGTGTATTCTTTCACACACTCTCTCTGGGAGGGTGAGGGAAAGAGAAGGGCTATGGAGGTATCTGTGCTTTTTCTGGGCTTGGTAATTACCAGTCATCGCTCCTGGTTAACAGGAGGTGCACGTTTCCCTATGCTTCTGTAGCTCAAATGCTTACTATTCCTTCCGCAGCAGGGTCTCTTTAGCATACAGGAGCCAATTGTTCCCAGTAGGAACATCATCATATGCTGTTAGTAAAGCAAGGCCTGGCAATATCAGCCTAAATATTAAACAAGGTCTCAGTGCAACATGTGTGCTTTAAACAGATGAAGTGCAGCTAAGACTGAGGCTATTGGGTACCAATTCATTCTTCTTCCCTCCACCCCCCTTATTTCTCATCCTCTCAGGAAGAAAATTATGAGGGTTTATTTTTGTGCCTTGAAGTTGCTTGTTGTTGCAGTACACTGCTCTTTCTCCAGAGATATAATGTCCTTGCTTTTTACATAGAGTAATTCTATTTTTGACTCTAATATGCTAAGAATGGCATGAAAAATAACCACGTCTATGCTCTAGGGATGTACAAAATTCCATGAGAAAGCAAGCAAGTGGGACCCCAAGGACAGCTGGTCCAAAGATGCTGTGAAACTCCAAGATGGTATTTCTCTGTAGCTTAATATGAGGCTGAAAGGAAATGGGAGAAAAAAGTATTTCTGCAAAACCAGGTCAAGGTGAATAAACTTTTAAAAAACACGCAATAAGCTGCAACTGCAGAAGGTGTCAAGCTGCAGCTGACCTGGAGGTCCCCAGCTGTGCTGGGCTGAGCTCTGCCACATCCACAGGGAGAAGATGGGACTTGGCAGCTCCGGCACCGCATCCCTGCAGAACTGCACCAGCATCTCTGCAGAGCATATGATTCGTTTCACCGTCCTCCAGCATGCTGCTCAGATACATCAAAATAGCCCACCTTGTCCCACGGAGGGGGAGTGATTGGAAGCAAAATTGGAATTCTCTCTTGTGTGTGGGGTGGTGTGGTTTTTTTTTTTTTAAACAAAACAACCACTGTCAATACTACTTAGCTTTCTTTGCTTGAAATGCTTTGAGGACACCGACACAGTGCGAGTGCTGGGGTAGGGGTAACCGAACAGTGTGCGTGTAAATGAGAAGAGGCCAAGGGAAGTGGAGGGGGAAGACAGGCTGTTTAAGCTTGGAATTGATTTAAGTTAATGGCATCTGCGTATCTGGCAAACGATGGAGATGTTTTGGGTTTTTTTTTGTTTGTTTGTTTGTTTTGTTTTGTGGGTTTTTTTTATGAACACCACGTGCTATTGTTTTACTGCCTTGGTATTTGCTTGCTTGACCACTAAGTTTTGAATTAAGGAGGTGATGGATAGGAGGGAAATAAAAATGGCAGAGATCAGGTACATCTGGAAAAATGTACTGTGGGTCCCTAAATAAAACACCAGAGGAGCTCTTAATCTTCCCAATTAACTCCAGCCATGGTTCCAAACTCTGTTTAAACTAGAGAAGAAAGTCAAATGAGGGGAAGATAGAGGGGACAATAGTGGCAGGAAGTGTCTGATAGCAGTTAATTCTCCCAAGTCAGGAGCAGGCACTCTAGAATGATCACAAAATATTTAAAACTATTAAGAAAAGAAAGTTTAATTACCCTTATGCATAATCTATTTATTGTCTCATTTTTATTGTTTGCTTGTTATGTTCTTTGGGGAGTCAATTAATTAAAAGAAAAAATATTTCGAAGATGCTGGTTAGCACTTATTATTCAGCTACTAGTCACAGGAGTGTGGAAGATGAGGGCTTACAGGTTATAACACGTTTGGACCTGCTGTTTGGCAGCCAACGAATAGGGACAGCCATGGCCATAATACAGCTGGAAGAGCAGGACTGTGATGTGACTATCACTAAAGAAAACAAAGGATGCCAAACCTGCTGCAGCATGAGGGCCTGACAGGGGCATCAGGGAGATTAAGTGTGACTTATTCTGTGACTGATGGATGTTATTAAACAAACAAACAAACAACCTGCCCAAATAACAAAACAAAGACCAACCAAACCAAACTAAAACTCTTGATAGAAAAGACTCTGCAGGTGTGAAAGTCAATTGCTAAAGAAGTATTCTTCTGAACCCTCACCTTGAGTCAAGCCTAGTTATAATATTTTGTATGTCACAGCACCGTTACTTACAAGGTATGTGGGTGCTACCTGTGTCTGGGTATTTATGACAGTTTTAATTTCTTACATGAATGTGAAGACCTAGATATTTAAAGGCATCTAATGTATCACTAAGTGCAGTCCAAAGTTTTAATTCCTAGTCTGAGAATATTCAAGAGGGAGGGAAAAAGGACTACAATCAATCTGGAGGACATACTGCAACTTGAGTCTTTTGAGGTAAAGAAAGTGCTCCCAATTAATTCACCACTCGCCATACCAGTGACCCGCCTCCTGGCTGCGGAGCATCCCTTGCTCTCTGTGCCCGATGTCCTTCTGCCCCTGCACACGGAGCCATGCACCGTGTCCTGCTCTGTGCCCCGCGGCAGGCTGGAGAGAGTTTCAGCTTTTCTGACCCTCGTTTTCAACTATTACACTTTGCTTTCCGTAACAGGTTGCAGGACAGGCCCAGGCTCTGCCCGCACAATGCCGGCGGTGAGGAGGTCATTGCTGTTTGAAGCAGACAGTTTTGCTTCACCCAGCTCCAAATAGCTGATACTTTGTGCTGCAGCTTTACAGCTCCAGCATGATACCAGATGGGAATGTTGCTTGTGCAAGTCCATAAAAGACCTGAGGGCATCCTCCCCTTCTGAGTAAAAGCTGCTGATAATATCAGTGTCTGGATGGTGCCTGCTTTGGTTTCTTTTAACTCATTTGAAGTAATTTTTTTCCATCCACTAAAAGTTTAAAGTTTCTTTAGACACTTCTAACAGGCAATCCAACTATGGCCTTGCTGAAACAAAACCTGTTTGCTGTTTGATAATAACCATCAGAATTGATGTTGTAGAATCCATCTTCAAGAAGTTAGTTCAATGGCATAGTTATAAATGAACCACTGGTGTTACAAGTTTAAAAAAAATAATTTTTTTTTTTGTAAATGTTATCTGCTTATCCTGGCTGACAAGCAAATGAGTAAATTCCTTTTCCTTGTAGTTTAGGGTTTTTTTTCCCTTCTTCAGGGGAAGAGATCGGATTAAGCATGTGCTATACTGAAATAGCTGCCCACGCACAAACACTGGCACTTTGCATAGCTTTACAAGAAAAATCTAAACAACGTGTCAATACTGTTGATCCAGGGTGAAATGAATGTCTTGTTTTCAGTCTGAAAATGCTAGAAAAGTATTTCTTAACAACAGCAAAGCTGAAACTGAAAAGGCAAAAGACACAAATACTTAAAAAGAGAGTCTGCTTATGCCTGTTTGCTGTTGTTCCCAAAAGAGGACAACAAAACTAGAAGAGTCTCCATTTACTTATTGTTTTAAACAATGCTCTACTGTTTGTCTGATTATTATTATTTTTTTTTAAAGATTTTTACAGTTGCAGAATATTAGGCTGTGTGGAAACCTTGTCTTTATTTTAGGGAAGTTTTTTGGTGTTTTTTTCTTCCCTCCTCCCTCTAGAGAAAGATTAGCTGCTGGGGTGATGGCCAACCTAGATTTTAAGTGGAAAACTCCTGACCAAAGGGAAAATTAATGCTGGTCAATGCAGCTGGGATTCATCAAGCTCTCCATCTCTTTTTGTGCATCTGATTAGGGATTTATTGGTAGGAAGAAAGCACATGTTGCCTCATGCCTCAGACGTGATCTATAACCCTGTTTTCCTTTAAGATGAAGCCTGATTTGGACTTCAATATATCCTCTGTGTGATCTGCTCTGCACTGCTCATCTGCAGTTTCAGGTCAAGCATCTGATCAAGATGCACAAAACACTAAGAATGGAGTATGTGATGACTTCCATCCCTATGAAAAAAGACACAGACTCATGAATTAGACCACCTGCTGTATCCTCCATAGTTGTTCTCTGAAATACTGTCATACAGACTGACCAGTTTTTATCCAGCGTTTTCTTTAATAGAAAGGAATAATTTTTAAACCATGAAAAACTCAGTATAGCCTAATGAAAATATAAGCTGAATGTTAGAGTAAGAGCAGAAGATTATGTCCTGTGGAAGGCTACAAAACTCAGTAAGGTGGATTTGCAGGTCAATTCTGTTCCGCCTTGGCTCAAGCTTTGCATGAATAATATCTGCCAAAAGTCACAGTCTCTTGCTGATCTACACTAACAAAAGAAAAAATCCTGAGGTTATACTGGAAAAAAGGGAGGAGGAACTAGACTACAAATGATGGTTTCCTTGTTACGGGTTTAAACTGAAGTGCTAAGCATGGCATCAATATTTTCACAGCTATCTAACTGATCCGAGCAGCATAAATAATATCTTACAGTCAAAACTCCTGTAGAGGGTAAATGCTAATGAAGATGATCTGGTTTTGCACTCTTGTTCATTGTGTGTATGCATACTGCAAAACATATCATAACAGAAGGAGTATCCTGATAACAGGAATGCCTTCTCTGTCATCACGGAGTCTGTAATAACAGTTTATCAGCAGTAGCCGTAACCACTCATGGTGCAGAAGTTTAAGCGCAACTCTTTATTTCAGAAAAGCAGAAATGGAAAAGTACTGAAATGGTCAAGATGGTTCTTAGGAGGCCTGTTGCATTGTTCTGAGGCATGTGAGTACCAGCAATGTGTTGTGGTTTTATATATACATAAGTATCCTCACTCTATGATATTTCAGGTATATGGAGTTGTGGGAACTACGGCTGGTCCGCGGATCCCAGGACAGAAGATGAAGAAACTGGCCTTGGAGAAATTGCTGTGTACTCCTGCAGACCTGAAAATTCCCTGAACAGAAGTGCAAAACAACTTGCAGGTGCTTGGGAGAGCCAGGGAGCCGTAAGATAAAGAGGAACTGTATGATAAGAGACTGGACTGTGGTTTTGCACTAATTGTGTGATGTAATGAATTTGGCTTAAGTTATGTAGAGCATGTGATCACCAATCATGTATTAGGCTAAGGCGCGTGAACAGCTGTAGTTAACCAACCGCCTAATTGCTTATGTCGCGTGCACTGTTAGAATTAGTATAAAGGCGTGCTGGAACTTGCAAGGATTAGATTAATTAATTATATAATAAATCAATACTGCTTGAACCTGTGTATGTCGTGTCCGTCTCAACAGCGACATACAGCAACATCTGGTGACCCTGACGTGATTCACCAGGACATGAACTTTTGGACCACAGGGCGAAGTGCGGTGGAGACGGAGCCCAGCGTAGCCTGAGAGCGGCGGGGAAGCTGCGAATTGATCCGGATCGACTTAGACTTTGACACCTGGGACAGGTGAGCCGCTGGGAACGGGATAATGGGAAATAGCCTCACAAAGGAGGAGGAAGCCGTCCATTCTTTGTGGATGTTAATATTGAAAAGAAAAGGACTGAAAGTATCTAATAATAACCTCCAAAAAATGTTATTGTGGGCGCAGCGACAAGGGCTTGAAGCAAACTCTGCCACAGCATTCAGTGTGTCTGTTTGGCAAGCCCTGGGGAAGAAACTATTTGATGCTGCTACCAGTGGGGAAAAAGAAGCTGTGGACTTATTGACAACGTGGCGATCATTTTTAGAGGCCTTGAAAGACTTAAAGTCTGAGCACGATAAAGCAGAGGATAAGACGGACTCTGTTCCGATAACCTCTTCTGCAGCAAGTGAGGTTGTGGGAGAGACTTCTAAAGTGAATGACAGCTCAGCTGGGAGGTTACCGCCTGTGCCTAAGCCGAGAAAAAGGTTGCTGAAATCCGCTCGTTTAGTGGAGCCGGACTCCCTGGGAGCGTACGTATCCCCCGCAGAACAGCTAAAGGCGGCGGAAAAATCTTCAGGAACGTATGTGTCCCCTGCAGCACAGCTAAAAGCGGCAGAAAAATTTACTCCCTACAAGTTGCCTTGGCAGCAGCTGCAAGAGGCAAAAGAAAAATATGCAGCTTCTAAGGTTGAAACATGCTCTCTCCCTTCTCCATTGAATTCCTCTGATATTGAGGAGACAGAGGACAAACAAATACAGGATCAGTTATATCCCCCTTTACTGGAGAGTGACGGAGAGGATGATCCTAAGAGAGATTTTGCTGAGATGCCCACTATTTCTGCAAAGCAGGTGGGAAAACAGGGGGATCTACCGTGTCGGCCTCCCTTACCCCGGTCATGGGAGTTGCCATCTGCTACAGTGATGGTTCAGCCACATAATGCAGTACGTTTTTGGGATGCGGTTAGGAAAAAAGCAGTGGAGGCTGGAGACTGGGACTTGACTGAAGCACTGGGGGCACCGGTCAATAAGGATCTGCCTGTGATGGAAATAAAGGGAGGACCTAGTACATGCCCTGTGGAGTTAGCCCTCCCAGGTTCTAATCAGCCCAATCAACATGTGGGGTGGTCATGGAAAGTTATACAGGATATGCAGAAGGCGGTAGCTCAGTATGGACCGAATTCCCCAGCAGTGACACAATTGTTGCGATTATTGAGTTTAGAGGTATTGGTGCCATACGATTTTCAACGTTTGGCTCAAATTATGTTTCAGCCAGTACAGCGCTCGGTTTTTATGAATGTTTGGAGACAACAGGCCGATCATCAAGCATTGCAAAATATGCAGTTGCCCCAAGGTGACCCTTGTCACGGTGTAGGTGCAGATGTGTTGATGGGAATGGGTCAAGTGTTTAGTAATCCGGCAGCTCAAGCACAGTGGCATCCCCAAATTCTTGTGCAAATTAAGCAAATAGGGATGCAAGCTTTGATGCGCACGGCAGAAATGGCAGAGCCTAAGGCAAGATATTCAACAATTAAACAAGGGGTCAGGGAACCTTTCTTACAATTTGTGGAAAAATTGCAAGGGGCTATAGAAAAACAAGTATTTGACAACAGTTTGCGAGCCCTGTTAACAAAGCAGTTGGCGAGAGATAACGCCAACCCTGACTGTCAGAGAGTTATTGAGACATTGCCGGGGGACCCCTCCTTAGAGGAAATGGTTATTGCGTGTGCTAAAGTCGGGTCTGTAGAGCATAAAATGACTGCACTGGCCACCGCCCTAGCTGCCTTGCGTGTTCAGGAGCAGAAGTGTTATAGATGTGGAAACCTGGGACATATAATATCAGAGTGCCCAGGACTGAAAGGCCAAAGGCTGACAATAAATGCCGGAAAAGTTAATGGCTCAGTGCCAGTTACTTGCCATAAATGTGGAAAAATAGGTCATTTTGCTAAACAATGTCGATCAAAGTTTTATGCTACCGGTCAGCCAATTCCGGGAAACGGCAAAAAGAGCGCGAGGGGGCGCGCGCAGACACAAATGCCCTACAGTCCTGGCAACCCTTTTGCGGGAGCAATGCAGCATCCACAAACCAATCCACAAACTTATGCGACAAACTATCAGGAAAGACAGTCGGAGCTGCCGGGATGGATGTATCCATCGCCGACACAGTAACAATAAATAATTGTCAAATTCACAAAGTGCCTTTGGATGCATGGGGACCAATCGGTAAAGGACTTAGTGCTTTGTTAATAGGACGATCAAGTGGCACCTTGCAAGGGTTGATAGTGCATGTAGGACTGGTTGATGCTGATTATACAGGACAGATCTGTGCTATGGTATCTACTGCGACACCACCAGTAACTATTGTTAAAGGGACTCGAATTGCTCAACTTGTGCCCTTTGTGAGTTGTGTTCCTAAAACAGAGCAAACTGTTCGGGGCAACAACGGATTTGGATCTACGGGGAAACCATCTGGTTTTTGGTCCCAGACTGTCACCGACAAGAGACCACAAATGACGTGCACACTTACAATGGATCATGCAACCCCATCGCAGACAAAACTAATGGGTTTGTCGGACACAGGAGCTGATGTTACTATCATTGCACAGCGTGACTGGCCTTCCACCTGGCCTCTAGTGTCAAATAGTGCGGGAGTAATGGGTCTTGGGGGGGTTGCTAACAGTTTTATGGCCGCCAAGCCTGTCCTTATTAGTAACCCTGAGGGACAGAAGGCCACTATTAGACCATATGTGACCACAGCACCCTTAAATTTGTGGGGGAGGGACTGCCTTGGACAATGGGGCATAAGAATTACAACGGATTTTTAGCAGGGGTCACTGTGCTGCAGGGCGTGACACAGCCCACACTGGCATTAACATGGTTAACAGAAAAGCCTGTTTGGGTGGACCAGTGGCCCCTCAATCAAGAAAAACTCACAGCCCTGCACCTTCTGGTTAAAGAGCAATTGGTAGCAGGACATATAGAAGCCTCTCACAGCCCCTGGAACACACCTGTGTTTGTGATAAAAAAAGAAATCAGGAAAATGGCGTTTATTGCATGATTTAAGAAAAATCAATGAGGTGATGGCAACAATGGGGGCCTTGCAACCAGGGTTGCCCTCACCAACTATGATTCCAATGCAATGGGAAATTGTAATATTGGATTGAAAGGATTGCTTTTTTACTATTCCTCTTGCTAACCAGGACATGGAGAAATTTGCATTCACAGTGCCTTCAGTGAATAACGGTGAACCAGCCAAAAGGTATCATTGGAAAGTTTTACCACAAGGTATGAAAAATTCACCCACTATTTGTCAGTGGTTCGTGGCAAAAGCCTTAAGCCCTATTCGAGCTGCATTTCCATCAGGGTATTGTTATCATTATATGGATGACATCTCACTAGCTGCACCTTCGCAGGTAATGCTGGCTGAAATGGAGGCTGAAGCACGAAAGTCATTACAATACCATGGATTGGTGATTGCCCCAGAAAAAGTGCAACGCCAGCAGCCATGGTTGTACCTGGGTATCAAGGTGTTAGATCAGACGGTAATGCCACAACCAATTCAGTTGCAAATAAAGGTAAAAACCCTGAATGATGTACAAAAACTAGCAGGGATGATTAATTGGGTCCGACCTTATTTGGGCTTGACGCCTTCCAAATTACAACCGCTCTTGGAGTTGTTAAAAGGGGACTCGGACCTTTCTGCACCACGAGTTCTAACTCCAGAAGCAAAACAGGTGATTGAAGAGGTAGAACAGGCAATCATGCAGAAACATGTATGGAGGATCGATCTAACTGTATCAGTGCAAGTGTTTGTTTTGATAGATGATCTGATACCTTTTGCAATGCTTGCACAGTGGAATTCTGATTGGCAAGATCCTTTGCATGTTTTGGAATGGGCTTTTTTGCCTTTTAAAACTAAAAAAACTGCTCCCGGACTTTTTGAACTTTTAGCTCAAATTATTATGAAAACTAGAGCTCGCTGTGTAGAATTGTTGGCAAGAGATCCTGAGAACATTGTGATACCAGTAAAAAGCGAATATTTTGAATGGTGCCTTGCCAACAGTTCAGCACTTCAAGCAGCAATGACAAATTATACAGGTCAAATTAGTTATCACCTGCCCTCACATCCATTAATAAAAATGGGTGGCCAGATTCGATTTGCACAAAAACAATTAAGTTAATCTGACCCTGTGCCTGGTCCCACGGTGTTCACTGACGGTTCAGGAAAAACAGGGAAGGCTGCTATTGCCTGGTATGATGGACATCAATGGCAGAACAGAGTGGAACACCAGGAAGGCTCTCCTCAGATTGTTGAATTGAGGGCCATGACTATGGTATTTCAGCAATTTTCTTGTCCTGTTAATGTTGTTACTGATTCGGCCTATGTGGCTGGGTTAGTGCAACGGTTAGACAAGGCTGTCCTTAGCCGTGTTACTCAAGAAAAACTTTTTGGAATTTTAAAACTATTATGGACTGAAATTCAAAAGTGACATTCTCCTTACTATGTATTACATATAAAGAGTCATACGAACCTCCCTGGTTTTTTGGTGGAAGGAAATGCAAGAGCAGATGCACTAGTATCAGGCGTAGCAATGGGACCTTCTCCAAACATTAAACAACAAGCTATTGTTTCTCATCAATTTTTTCATCAGGGTTATTGAGCCCTGAGACGACAATTTCGCTTGTCCAATGCTGAGGCTCGTGCTATTGTTGCTGCATGCCCTGACTGTCAAGGCCAACATGTCCCTCACTACTATGGGGCCAACCCTAGAGGGTCATGGGCCCTCCAGATCTGGCAAACAGATGTTACTCATATTGTTGAATTTGGCAGATTAAAATTTGTCCATGTATCTATTGACACGTTTTCTTCGGTCATCATTGCTACTGCTCACGCGGGAGAAACTGCCAAAGATGCCATTTGCCATTGGCAACGGGCTTTTTCTATTGCTGGAGTCCCGCATCAGATAAAAATGGATAATGGTCCAGCTTATGTATCTCAAAAGGTTAATTCATTTTTACAGCTGTGGGGTGTGATTCATGTTACTGGTATCCCTCATTCTCCCACTGGACAAGGTATTGTTGAACGTGCTCATGGCACATTAAAATGGCTTCTGCAAAAACAAGAAGGGGGAATGGCAGGGGATCCTCCAGAGGCTCGACTGAACAAAGCTATGTATGTCCTGAATTTTTTTACAGGTCTCTGATGATTCTCAGGAACCCCCGATAATACGTCACTTTGGCTCACTAACCACCACCTGTGGGATGTCCCCAGGAGCCAAAGTTAGGGTTCGGGATCTACAGACAGGTCAGTGGTCTGATCCCTGTGATCCGATAACCTGGGGTCGAGGGTATGCTTGTGTCTCGACAGATGGTGGTCCCCGGTGGGTTCCTGCTTGTTGTGTCCGGCCTGTGGTGGAAAGCTTATCTCGTTGAAGCATGGACATTGGCTGAGTAAGCAAGCCAATGTTACGTCAATAGTATTGAGTGATTTATTAACTGATGCTGATAGTGTTAGGCATGCTACACTGCAAAATAGAGCTGCAATTGTTTGTCTTTTATTGTTAGTGCAAGGAGATAGATGTGAAGATTTTGAGGGAATGTGGTTTTGTATGGGACTGGCTGAATAAATTGCTCAGAGGATGGGATTGCCCAGCTGGTTGTTATCATTGCTAAAAACAAGGTTGCTGATTCTGATCATTGTTGTACTTGTGTTATTAATATTGCCCTGTCTGGACAGTTTGCTGCAAAGGGCCCTGCAGCAAGCTGTCAGAGCAATTTCTTTTAGCACAAATACAAAAAGGGGGAATTGTGGGAACTACGGCTGGTCTGTGGATCCCAGGACAGAAGATGAAGAAACTGGCCTTGGAGAAATTGCTGTGTACCCCTGCAGATCTGAAAACTCCCTGAACAGAAGAAGTGGAAAACAACTTGCAGGTGCTGGGAGAGCCAGGGAACCGTAAGATAAGGAGGAACTGTATGATAAGAGACTGGACTGTGTTTTTGCACTAATTGTGTGATGTAATGAATTTGGCTTAAGTTATGTAGAGCATGTGATCACCAATCATGTATTAGACTAAGGCGCGTGAACAGCTGTAGTTAACCAACCGCCTAATTGCTTATGTCGCGTGCACTGTTAGAATTAGTATAAAGGCGTGCTGGAACTTGCAAGGATTAGATTAATTAATTATATAATAAATCAATACTGCTTGAACCTGTGTATGTCGTGTCCGTCTCAACAGCGACATACAGCAACATGGAGTCAGGATTAAATTTGCAGAGGAAAAATCAAAAAATCACTGCCTTTGTTACCTAAAGAAAACCCTGAAAGGATAAGCCTTAATGATAAGCATAGACAAGCCGACTGTGGCATCCCTCATGAGGTTTCAATTCTGTGAAATCTCCAAGTACATATGTACTGAGTTTATTTGTGCTGATACCCACACATGTACTGAAAGCATCCAGCTGAACATGCAGGATAGTGCAGAAAAGTTACCTCAGAACACAGCAGCCACAACAGCCTCCAGGGAAAGACTTCACATGAACTGAATCAGGCCCAGCCTGGTATTTCAAGAAAGAATGCAGCACAACCCGCATGCTGTTACCATCTCCCTGTTTCAGATGCCAGCAAAACTGCTGCCTTGATATCTGGTTAATGGTAATGGAATAACAGGCAGTCCACAGCTCTGCTGGAAAATAAAGACTGTGCCTAGGAATAAAAATTCATTCTATCAAAGCAACTGCTACTTCTGAAGGTAATTTAGTCAATTTTGCCATTTCTAAATCTCGAGCATGAATTTTTAGTGTCTGTGGTACATGCTGAAGAAACAGAGCCGCCAGCATGCTACTTTTCCTTCCAGAGCCGTTCCATGCATAGGCAGCTTCTCCATGCTGATCAAGAAAGTTTCCAAAGGTGAGTTTAGATCCATCTGATCTCTCCTGGATTTGACATGGTATTCAGAGAGTGAACAGCCTGTGAAGCTTCCTCAGACAGTCTAGCAGTCACCTGAGGGGAAATAATGCTTAGTTTCCCCTTACCGCTTTTTGAGACTTGGTAAGTCCTTTCCTAGAGACTTAATCTGGCATTTCTTAGTCCTGCTCTGAGGCTCTGCTGGGTTCAGTGCTCTGTGTGCCTGAAGAAGTGTGATAAAACAGACTTCTTGCTCAGCTCTCATCAGTCCCATAGGAACAAACTAGATTCTGCCCAATCTCATCTTTCCCATTCAACTCTTTTTACAATGAAGAAAAATGTTAATTCCTTTCTTGCAGAGGGACTTGAACAGTTCTGGTCTGTATTGCTGTGTACGGGCAACCCACCAGAGAGGATCTGGTCAGCTAAGAATGGGACAGACCACTTGGACCCCAATTCTGATAACTGATCTGATTCCCTTTAGCAGGAGGGTCTAACAATCCCTATCATATGCTTGTCTAGAGATGTAAAACTATTACGCTCATGTATTTTGTAGGGTTCAACTTTTCCTGAGACAACATCTGTGATCTATCTGTAGTTCCTGCTCTGTGCTCCTGTGGTTGCTGTAGCATAACCCAGGGACGTTTGCATCTAATTATATAAACAATGAGCTGAAAGCAATCACTGCTGCAGAGAGCCTTCAATCAAATGATATATTTGTATGCTTTTAAATGGAGACTGGAGCCTTAAAAAGGAATGACTGTATACCTATCATTCATTACTATTATTTCATATTTCATATACCAAAATAATCTCAAGAGTTTCCTACGGGTTTGCACCACAAAGCCTAGAAACAGTAACACAATGTTTGTGCTCTGAATATAGGTATTGCTGTATTGCTCACAGGGAATAAACTGTTAGCAGGAGCATTTAAATAAACTCATCCAGTTGAATGATACTCTAAAATAAATCATAGAATCATAGAATGGTTAGGGTTGGAAGGGACCTCAAAGATCATGTAGTTACAACCTCCCCGCCATGGGCAGGGAAATCCTCCACTACGCCAGGCTGCTCAAAGCCTCATCCAACCTGGCCTTGAACACCTCCAGGGATGGGGCATCCACAACTTCTCTGGGCAACCTGTTCCAGTACCTCACCAACCTCAATGTAAAGAATTTTTTTCTCATATCTAACCTAAATCTGCCCTCTTTCAGTTTAAATCCATTGCCCCTTGTCCTAAACCATTTAACTTTTATTAACAGGCATTATTAATGTCATGAAACTTCCCAGGATGATTCAACCCAGAAGAGAGAAAGTTTGCAGTCCTCCCTGTAGAGATATTACATATTCAACACGAAAGGTCTGAAACAGAACCCCCTTTTGTTTATTCTTATTTCATTTTAATTAATGCTAATTTGAGCTGCTCGCGTTATGCTATTAAACCCTACACTACAATATATTTGAAGCTTCCTTTGGCAAATAACTCAGCAGAAATTTCACTTGGCTGACCCAACCTTAATGGAGCCATTTTTGCTGCCAAACTCAAGAGCTGGCACGCTTTTTTTTTTTCTCTTTTTTTTTTCTGCCCACCCCCCAAGTCTATTCAAATAGTTTGTTTTGCAGCAATCTGTTCTCTTCCTCTGGGCCTGCTGGTGTTGCTGAGGAGCCCTTGGCCTCACGCAATCTGCTCTGCCTTGCCTTTTGCCTGGAACTCGCCCACCCGTGTTTCTTCCCGTTCCGGCTGCACTGGGCCCTCCCCAGCTACAGGGCTCCCCAGATTTGTTGTAGGAGCCACTGCTGCCAGCATCTCCCCATCAGTCAGCTGTCTGTCTGTTCTTTCTTCAAGCCTAAAGCCTGAAGATGATTTACCGCTTGCTGCTTTTCAATGTTCTCTCCCCAAATATTAATTACTCTCATGCTTACAGAGGAAACACATGCAGCAGTTTCCACGCTGCTTTACCCTTCCAGCATGCTTAACCATCCCCCCAATGCAAAATACGCTCATCACAGATTGCATTTTCTTCCAGCAAACGGGCACCCCAGCGAGCTTCTCAGACAAGCTTCCCACTATGTGAACTCTCGTCGAGTGAACCCCAGTGGTGCTCGCGTCATGTTGTTATTTGACTTTAATATACACAGAAATTGCTTGTGGAAAGCTTTTATCAAAGAAATAAAACTCCAAATACCAGAACCCTGTTTTTTATAGAGCGCGAGACTATACAAAAGACAGAAATCCAAGCAGTGCGTTATGGCTTGCAGGATTTCTGACAAATGGATGCAGTGGGTTAAAAAAGAAAAAAAAAAAAAAAAGTTGTCAGCTGTCATTGCCTACATTTTGGTCCTGTGTTCATGCTCAGAGTTGGTTTATGCTTTTTCTTTCTGGAACTCACAAAGGAGATACATCCTAAGACAGGAACTGAAGAGAGATTTGTATCCAGTTGACTTTTGGTTAACTGAGAATATTCCAATGCTATGAACACAAGTCTGTAAATGTGATGACATGCCACAAGAACTTATTCAGGGAAATGCTGCTTTTCTTATTATATATATATTTGTAATAATTATATTGCTTTATACACTGGTCAAATAGAAGCTGATAAATCTCATTAACATTTCATAGGTATGGTCTGTAAAAGTCCAGAGATGCTTGACAATTCTACAGCTATTTGCTTTATTCCAGAATAATAATCAGAGCAACACCCTAAAAGCAATGTGGCACATTCAATATTTAAAAAACATACACCTAAATGTCTGAATTTGGATATGCCTGTAATGGCTTCTAGTGTCATTTAATTACTTAATTATTCTACATTTACATATAAGAGATCTTTATTTTTAAAAAGCAAATATTATGTAATACCTATTTATTGACAGAAGAACCAATGAAACAATATGCATTTGGAGGCAGCTCCCTCCTTTGTTTTCTTTCTAAAGAGAGCTTTACAAAAATTGAAATAAATGGTCAAGATGATGTGGCAAGGAAAGTTAGATATCTTCTCAGATAAACCACAGAAAACAAAATGTTCAAAGAAAATATTTACTTTTATTTTCTTTACAAAGGTAAAAGAAAATGCTGCCTTGTGGAGGAGTGTTTGCTGTATGCTGCCTCTGAAATACCTGTAGATCCTAAGGTTGCATATGAACAAAGAGATTTAGACCAGGATTCTCCCTCCTTTTGCATAGATCTGAGTACTTTTGCTATATTCAGTGTTTCATTAAAAAAGTGTTTACTTATATTGGTGATAATGGCCTAAACTGGCCATGTAAAATTATGACGTATATGCTGATAGGAAGATTATTTTTCCAAAGATGCTTCCCTACTTTCCATGATGTACTCAGGTTTGTTTCCAATCATGTCTCATCCAAGACTGATTTAATATTCAGCAGATGCTCTTCCCTAATTCTTTTAGAAGGAAGTTGCTATTTAAAGGGGATGTATTCCAATCAACTGGGTTTTTTTTGAGATTCCCTGCACCATGTTTCTCAGACTATATTGTCTCTGTACAGGTTATCTGGTGTTATCGTTCTAATTTTCCGCAGCTTCCAGAGGATGACTATGCATCGCACAATGGCTATTGCCTGAATCACTGTCCCAAATAATACAAAAAGTATGTCTTTGTCATATTCAGGCTCTCATCCTCCAGACTGGGGACTGGATCAGTAAATGCAGAGGACTATTTTCTGATTTCTTTTATTTATGTTTATTTTTCACTATGACAACTTCTCAAGCAGAGAACAAGCTGAAATTTTGTCATGTCTGTTCTTGACTCATTCTTCCTTCTTTTATTTTCATGAAATAATTATGCAATTCATCTGGAATATGGGAATGTAAATTACTCATGTCAATGGCTAGAAAAAGAGTGACCTTTAATGGCATTGTCTCTGCTTAAGCTTCAGAAGTGAAGAGACAAAAGGTACAGGTCACCAAAGCAGTACATGAAAAAAACATCTTCAGAAATACAAACGGAGAAATGTGTGCAGTGGATGATTAAAAGACTCTGAAGTTTCTGACATTATTGGTTAATTCTCCCTAGCTCCCATGATTTATAAGATCTCTGGAACTCTTAGTTCTATGTTATTTCTTGGCTGTCATTCTTATCACGTATGCTAAATAATGTGTTTTGGTTAAATATGGGCAACTGTAATCACACTCTGTTCTTCAAGTCCTACTTCTGTAATCTTTTCCTCTTTGTTATGCAAGAAAAAATGGACTTTCCTCTTAAAATAAGAATCTGTGCCAAAACCAGTTTAGACCTCTGACAATGTCTGCCATGGTCCAAATGACAAGGGGTATTTCTATGAAATTTAGTGTTCTGCTGAGAGTGAAATTCATTTGCTCTCTCGATTGGTTGCAGGACTAGCCAGTTATCCATTTCACCTGGAAAATCTACAACACATCTCTACTTGGGTGAGGAAAGATTAGACAAAAAGCGTTGACCAACACATAGTGCGTTACCTTCCTCTCTTTGTTGTTTAATAGACATTTTGTACTGTATTAACAGCAGCATCTCCTGTTTTGTTCATCCCCTTTGCAAAACGTACCTGGTTTATTTCTTTAGTGGCAAAGGTGCAAGCTAAATGGACTCTTCCTTCCTTCTCAAAGCAGTCTACAAAACCGACTTTTTTTCAGATATCTTGTTTTATAGTAATTACTGAGCAGACACATCAAGAGTCCCCTGCTTTCCTCCCTGCTTCAGAACAGGTTTATGTGTGTGCTGCTCAGCAAGCTAGCAGCAGTGATGCAGAGGTGGAAACTGTTCATCAAACACAGGACTATGATTACGACACTGCGGCTTCGACTCTTCTAGCCATGGCAGTGAGCTGTGCTATCGCTCTAGGGACCATGGAGAATTCATGTGGCCAGGAACTGCTTGGGGTAATACTTGCTTAGCAGGTAAGTAGAGGGCAGTAAGAGGTTCCTCAATAAGGTATCTTTCATAAGAACCTCTTCATGTCTTTAAGCACTGCTTTCTTGGCTTCCTCAGGTTAAGATACACTGCCTGCACAAAATCCAGCAAATGGGGCATTCTCTGCACTTTTGTACCTCGGGAGCACTGACACAGCAAAGGAGCCATTTGCTTCCCTGGTAAGTAATCCGTACAGAAATGCCAGCATGGGAAACGCTCAAAGATGCTACCCTTGGGATAACATGGAAGTAAAGCACTGAATTCAGAAGGGCCATCACTTCCCTTTCACAACTATGTTTTTCTTTCTCATGCAATATAGAGAGTGTGGTGTTTTCCAGGAAAAGTGTTTTGCCATTATAGTAATTCTCCAAGTGTCAGTTCTAATTGCTGCCTTTTGTGGTATTTTTGGACTTGCAGCTTAAGATGGCCACTGTTGGCTTAATGTTTCAGAATTAATATTTACGTGGGGAGGGGAAAATGCTTAGCTAAATGTAATGGCAACAGACATGTTTACGTGGAGCCTTTAAAAGGTTTCTTTTGATTCCTTGCAGAATTTGCAACATTACATTGCAGCACAGTTAATGAATGAGTTGCACAGAGTAGAGCCGTCTGGTTTGCTTTCCCTAATTGAGATGTACAGAAATGAATGGAATGACCTAAGTGCTAAGTGGAGCAAAGTAACGCTTTTGAAGTCCTAACTAAATGGCAAGAGGTTAGTTACACCAGCAAAGCCACCTCTGTGCAAAAATATAAAATCCTCCTCCTTTGAACAGGTACAATAATAAGCCTATTCCACTCGGTTAGTCCTGACTAACCCACTGAAGTGGGAAGAAAATGAATGAAAAGCCGTTTCTTTCTCCATTGCCAGAGAACAGCTCTCAAAACAGCGCTTTTCAGCGGTACCCTGATTAGAATGGCTGGCGGCTCGGGGGACTCCCAGTTGCCAGCCTTGGCACCTCACTGATTTTCAGCACCATTTGTTACTTTTTTTAAACCTAAAGCAAGTTGAAACTCATCAAAATATGCTTCTTTAACAGCCAGGGATTTCACAGCCAAGCCTTGCTTAAACTTATTCATGTGAATAGCTTTATCATTTTATAGGATATGTTCTGAGTAAAATGAGCAGACCTTAGTGTGAAATTGAATTAAAAATATATTGATTTCTTTTTCCTTCCCCTCTCCTATCTTTCCAAATGTGTCCTAAATTTTTGCCTGCACTAAGGTAACCTTCATGCAATTTAAAGTTTAATAGCCGTATTGAATAATATCCCAAAGATGAGTCAGAGTGTTACTGAAATTTGCACTGAAGTCATAGAAAAACATAACCCCCGAATCAAGAGGAATTTATGGTCTTTCCTATCTCTCCTGTCCCAAGGTGCAGATCCAGCCTCTGAAACTATTTGCTCTGCTTTAAAATAAGAAGCTAAATCCTCTGGTGTACCCTGGCATAGTTACACCTGCACTGATAAACTGGTACAGTTCTGTATACCAAGGGAGGGAGTCCTCCCCTCATCAGATTTATTTTTAACAGCTTGACTGAAGAACAATAATGACTGTGGACCTAAAGAGACTAAAGGCTGGACAAATATTATGGCTGTATCTACTTATACAATTGAACACAGGGAAATTAATGAATTATGGGCTATCTCTAGCACTAATATAAGCTGGAAATGTTCTTATTAAGCTATTTTGATGGAAATCATTGATGGGTTGAAATATTGTTGGAAATGCATGTATTTTTGATAAAATTCCATATGATTTCCTGTCAATCTCCCAGCTTGTCAGACAGTCCTTTCTTCCTGCGTCTGCCATTTGCATCAGCTTTGCTGCATAGAGTTTGGCTGAACAAGTGAGTTGTTCCTGTTGTGCCATAGGGAACCCAGCTCTCTGCTCCTCTTCCAACTAACAGAGCTGTTATTGACCTTGGTCTTGTAGACTCAGTGTCCTTTTGGAAAAAAACTCCAAACAAAACAGAACCAAACCCATCAAAAAACTGTGTGTGTGTAAATATCTATATGCATAAATATGTATATACACACATACACTTTTAAATTTTCTCAGGAAATTTTTCATTCTTAATGACAACACAGCACCGTAGATTTTACTAGTCTTTCAGCCATGTAAAGACTGCCTTTTAATCAGGTCTAATCTTGCATACGCTTATGCAGATTTCCCTAATGATATTGTAATTTCATCTCTGCGACACCACAGGACTGACAGTAATAATTGTTTCAGCATTTGTTCTTACCCGCTGTCCAAAGCCTTTGTCATTTCACAGGATACCAAATGCATTTATTGGGATACTCTACTTCTAAAATATCCAACAGAAAAATTATTATTGTCATAAAATGTTCTAAATGTATGGAGCACGACGGGAACAGTCCTATTTCTCACAAACTCTGCAGGATTAAATCATGTACTTCGGGAGAACTGTTGCTTATTAAGAAATTATTTATGAGTTGAATTATATCACTTCTAAATATATAAAGAGTTGGGATGGCTTCCAACAATTGCTAAAGAACCCAGCCAAGTGATGCTTTCCAATTAAATCAGGCTGACTTTTTTTTTTTTAACTTCTCAGTGTCCTGTGTTCTTTCTTCTGTTTTTCCACGATTCAAGTAGATAATGTATTAACCTTGTACAACTGAAGTCTCTCACATCTCCTCTTTGGTATCCTTTCATGTGGTGGTGATCAGTAGGAATCTCTCTGTAGGTACTCACTACATGAAAGGTTTCTTTCTTGTCTGTATGACTGCTGCTGGTGATGCTTAAGTTCTTGCTTTTACTTAGGACCAGTTGTTATACAGAGCTTCAAAGCTTATAACTTCTGATGGCTCATTGGTATTTGTATTGTTCGTTCTTTGATAATGACCGTGTTAAAAAACCTGCAGAAAACTGCAGACCAGAAAACATCAACTTCCATGGTAGCACCTACGCTGTTCAAGTTATGCAAGGAGATAGATACAACTATTATTAACTAATTTATTAGCAGGGGAATAAAGACAGATTGATTTTAAAAAAAATGCTGAACAAGAAATTCCACTAAACCATAAAGCATGCCCTTTCCCACTAGTGTTGGATGAAACACAATCACGGTGAGGCACTGGAATAGGTTGCGCAGAGAAGTTGTGGCTGCCCCATTCCTGGAAATGTTCAAGGTCAGGTTAGATGAGGCTTTGAGCAACCTGGTCTTGTGGAAGATATCCCTGCAATGGTGGGGAGTTGGAACTAGGTGATCCTTAAGGACCCTTCCAACCCAAACCATTCTGTGATTCTATGAAACTCAGATGTTTACAGAGAGGTTATGCACCACCGCTTATGTGCTATGTAGCACTTGTACCAGCTCTATAAAATTTCACAACTCTCCACAGAGGTTTGAGTTTATTTCCTAGGTAAAGCATATAAAAAGTACAGTCTAGCACCTAGCCTAGATAAGTAAGATCTGGGTGGTCGTACTCAGACTAGAGCAGCCCATGAACTTTTTCCAAGATGTGAGTGATAAAGCAACTAAGAAAATCCAGTCAATTATCTACAAGCTTAAATTTACTATGTAAGCATGCTCAACTGAAGAAAAGTTAAGTAACCTGCAAAATGAAACAAAAACATTGAAAAATCACTGCAGTAAACTATTGGATGAGAGTTTATTCCTTGGCAGATCAGCCTTCCTATAGCTGGCTATAGTTCGCATTGCTGCAGAGTTCACTTTGTTCTATGCTAAAGGAGTATGTCTGCTCCAGAGTACATAGGGCCTGCCTTTATTGCTGGTGTTGGAAGTTTGCCACTCAAAGAACAAATCAGAATTATTTATTTTTTCCAGAACTTTGGAGTAGACAGCAACCTCGTTTGGGTATCTGCTGTATTTATTTAGCTCTGTTATCAGTTCATCTAGTTACCGATGATTGTTTGCAAGATTTAAATAAAGGTTTCTCCTCCATTAGTACTGGAAAATGAAACCAGATTGTGTTACTTGGAAAAATTATTTAAAAAGATGGAAATTATTCTTGTACAAGAAGGACAGAAATAGCCCAACACAAGTGTATTCCACAGTTGCCAGTTGAAACAGCAGCCTATTTTGTGCTACGCCTTTCACTGATTCATTTCTAGGGTTGTTCTCTAAAAACAATCTACAGTTAGTGGGTCTGAACTGCTGCTTTCTGTCAAGTGGAAACTGAGTGTCTATTGCACAGCCTTTTTCCAAAAGCTCCTTTTGAAAGCTGAAACACTGGAGCACAGAGATCTGCCAGAGAACGCCACTGGGAATGCAGGAATGCGGTCCTTGCCTCGTGCCCGTACGTCCTGCCAGCTCCTCTCTTTCTGCTGCGACAATTCCTACGCTGTAACAGCGGCTATCGCGGCCCATGCCGTACGTAGGAGTTTTAGCCAGAGGATTCATGAAGGCAAATCCATTTGTCACGCATCCGCATCTCCACCAGCCTGTACGAGAACTTCCCTGAAGCAACGTCCAACAGTACTCGCGCTTGGAGGCAGAGCGCAGCTTGACACAAACCGCTTTCCTTCCTGCGGAGCGGAATTACCCTGTCATGCTGCCCCATGTGACCATATATTAAGGGGCTGGCAGTTACAGAACTATCTGCTGTTTTCAATAAAGGCTTCTTTAGGTTGGTTTCAGGACCTCAAGTTTTCTGGGCACAGAACTATCTAAATTGATGCTTTTAGGACGTTGCAACCATCTCTGCATGAGAGATGATACATTCGTAGTTCTTGCTGAGACTGACAGAACTAAGGTAGTGAATGATGTACCTTGGGTAGGGGGACGACAGTGTGCAGAAGACCTCTGCTTTTCCTTTACATTGTATATGGGCAGCCAGAACTCTGGCTACTCCTGGTGAAGGCAGCTCTTACTCTGAAAGTCCTTGGGAGCACGCCAGAAGAGAGGTAGTCTGTGAGGCATTAGCCAAAGAGCGCTCACAAGACACTGGAGGAGGCTGGGATTATTATAGTCGAGCTACTCTAACTCAGGATTAGTTTTATTCACAGATTAATCTCATAAAAGATAATTTAAAGCTGCTGTGCTAGGCTCAGGTAGGGCTGTCAGTCCCTCGGGTAACATTCTTTGCACTCAAACGATGCATTAGATTTGGGAATCAGCAACAAAACTCGCCATCTCATTGAATTATACCACACCTCACTACGTTTTCACAATGACGTTCAAAGGGCAACGGCACACTAAAATACATATTTATGTACTTTAAACATACGTCCTTGAACAGATTTTTGTGTAACATCCACTGTGCTTTTTAAAACTTCATTCTCACAAGCCAGCAAGCTTCTGCAGAACTCTTTACCAACCACGATCAACCACGGATAATCTTTTATGGCTAGAATTGAAGATTTTACTTAATACTATATTATCTGGGGGTAATGGAACATATAAAGAATCTCTGTGAAACTCTTCAAACTGCTGAAGGCCAATGTAAGCCCTTAGCAGTATATGGGCCTTAGGTCCTCAGTGAAGTGTATCTTATGGAGATCTTTTTTACCCATATGAATTTCACAGTCAGAACTGGGATGGACAGAGGAAGGAGTAGAAAGGAAAGCCTTATCCCTCTTTCACCCCCATTTCTGCTCAATTCATTCATGTGGCTGCACAACGTATCTTCCTCTCCTAGGTCAGGGCTGCATCCATCCCTTTACCTTCTTCTGCCCCTTATTCTTTAACCTTCTTCTGCCCCTTCTTCTTTAACCTTTTTCTGCCCCTTTGACAACAGATTAGCTGTTCAGCTCACTTCCAAAACATCACTTAGTTGCTCCAAAAATTATCATAGCTTCTCTTTTGGGTCACAGCCATCGTGGCCTCTGTCAAACTGTTTATTTACAATACATCTTAAAAGACCTCTGACATCCCAATCAGTAGTAAAATGAAATAATCATCGATTTCCTACAAGATGTATCAATCTTTATACCATTATGGAGAGGAAGGAGAAGACTGGCTTGAGAAATAATCACAGTAATAACTTTTGAATCTCAGTATGGAAATAGTAACACACACAAAAATATACACATATATTTAACAAATAAGGATTTTAGACATACTTTCTACATTTTTATAATTTGAAAGGTCTCAAAGCATACTGAACACAAATATCCTTCAGTTTTTCATTGCAGAGTGTATCCTGCTTAATAAACCATCACCAGATACACGTTGGCTATGTGAGAACTGAGAAGTCCATTGCATTCTGTTAGAAAGGTCATTCTGTAACGTCCCTATTTGAAAAAGACAAAGAAAAAAGAAAAAGAAAAAGAAAGAAAAAAGAAAAAGAAAAAGAAAAAGAAAAAGAAAAAGAAAAAGAAAAAGAAAAAGAAAAAAGAAAAGAAAAAGGAAAAGGAAAAGGAAAAGGAAAAGGAAAAGGAAAAGGAAAAGGAAAAGGAAAAGGAAAAGGAAAAGAAAAAGGAAAAGAAAAAGGAAAAGACACTGAAGCAAATTTTTCTTCTCCTCTCCAAGCAGAAGTTATGAAAATCCTCTCCATAAAAAGTTATACAGAGCAAAAACCAAAAAAGGCTTTCCCAGCAATCACTTTCTGAGGTATTTAGAATTCTCTTTCTCAACTCTGCTAAAAAGTAGTATTACTGCTACCACAAATTTGCTAGAAAGATAATGACAGATCTGCCCTGAGCTTCAAATAGCAGGCACTTGTTCATTGTTCTTTCATAACCAAATACCAAATTTTCACTCATGTTTGGAAATGAAATGACAAAATCCCTTGTCTGCAGCTATGTACAACAAAGGCACTAATTAGAAAATTCCCTGGCAAATGACAAAGCCAAGACTCATTTCTGTTCAAGATCACGATGTTTAAACATATTCAGGTAGATAAGAAATGCAGAAGACAAGGATAATCAGGTATATTTTCTACCATATTTTTTCTTTATTTCAATATGAAAAGTACACCTTTGAATTTTCTAAAAAAACCTGAACCAGCAGCATCTTTTACTTCTCACCTAAGCTGTAAACCTTTTTCTGGTGTATATGCTATCCATGTCAGAGAACAATTTTTTTTTTTTTAATTTATCCAATCACATCATCTTTGTCTTTGTACTCATCAGATTTCACACTCAAGCTGAGAATTTTCATTAAGGTTTGCAAAAGGACAGATTTTGGGACACAGCTAATCATGATTCCTTTATTCTACTCAAGTATTTTAAAACATTCTGGGAAATGTAAACTTTCCAAAGCTTTTTGCCATTTGGGCATTTTGATTTAGAACGGATCCTCAGTTCTTCAGTCGTATTGGTTTGTGCATTTAAATATAAACTTTATCTCTTTCTTCTCGTGCTAGGAATCCCACTTCGCACATTGGCTAATTAACTACAATTTAGAGTGGAGTAGGAATGATTATTCTGCAGTAATGCTGCTGTTTCTTAGCAACTGTGAAAGATACGGTGAAGGATGTGAAAGAGGAACCCAAATAACATCATTTCCAGATTGAGAACTTCCACCTAGACTAACCTGCTGGTGGGATAGTAAATTCTAAACTTCCATTTGCCTACTTCAGTGCTACGTCCCTTGCAGGCTCTAACAGTGTGATTTGCAGAGTCCCAGATGGCATTTAAGCATTTAATTTCCACAGAGCTGATAATACCTGCTAGCTACTTCAAAAAACTTGTAAAATTTCATTAGAAAAATATTTTTCTGCTTCCTTCCCACATAATGACATATGTCTAGCACTAACTCCTCACTTGATGAGAGTTTTACCAAAGTAAAACTGCAAGGTTAGGGCTTGCTTCAGTGTTAAACAATAAACAGAATTTATTTTATTAACAGCAAAATTGGTAATTATGTTTTTCTCCATAATGCTACAAAAGTATTTTGAGCGTTTAAATTGTTTTACTGTACTCTGAAGATACTTATTTCATATATTAACCAATTTTACACTGCAAGACAAACAATGCTCTCGCTGATTTTCAAAAATATTAATAGAATTTAAAAACCAGTCTGACAGCTGGAAGTCCAATTAAAAAATCAAATTCTTTTAATACTTGCAGAATCTTTTTATGCCTTGCTATGTAGTCCTACTCTGCAATTGCTACTTTCATATGACATTGTCAATACTGCAGATTTAATTTTTACTCTGGAAAAGAAGGAAGATTGGTCTCTGTGATCCTATTTATATTCTGCTTTTTGAGTATGGGAATGTCTGAAATGGAAAACCACACAGCAGACTTTGAAGTACCAAAGTGAGGATAAAAATGAAGTAATGGCTCAAAAATAACATGAACCATGTAGTCAGATTTTGATCTATGCATCTGTGACATACAGAACGTGCTCATGGGAGATATGTGTGGTAACACTGCTTATGCTCACAGCCTCTGGAGAGCTGGAAGGATGGAGGTCTGTGTAAGTATTGATAGCCTCATGGCTAACCAGTGGGTCACAACCCCTGCCAGGATGCAAAAGTCCCACGTCTTCATCTCCAGCGTGTAAGACCATGCTGCAGCCTGTCATGAGGAACACATCTGGCACAGAAGGAGGAAAGAACAGTGGTGCCAGGATGCAATGTGGTTATCTGCCAGCCTTTCTGCAGCCCGACCTTCCAAGGGAGACCCCAGGCCAAAGTGCCTTGCTGCTGTCTCACCGTAGCACAAGGTGCTCCTCATCAGCACATCAAGGGCTTCAGTGACCAGCTGTGCCTGGTGCTTGAAATGGAAGAGGGGTGGGAGGAGAGTGTGTTACCTGCTGCAGGGGAGCGAGGAGGAGGTGGTTGTGGGAGGCTGAAACACAGGGTGCACAACTTGCAAGGTGGGTGTGCGGCTCCTTGGTACTGCTGGTGTGTCTGCTTGCTTGGGGGTTCTTGGGGCTGTTACTGGTTGGAGGCTGTGAGAGGTTTTTGTGTTGGTGTTATACTGTACTTTGTTCTTCTTGCTTGGGTATTTGTTGCTGTGAGAGACTGGAAGAAGCCTTGGTCTAACTTAAAGACCGCTCAGGGCAGCCTACGATAGTGTGCTGAGGCTTGCATGGAGAACCCCTGCAAAAGACAGGGGCTTTTTCACAGTGCTACAGAGCATGTACAGGGTTTTTGTGATCCTTTTGGGATGCTCTGGCAGGTACAGGGGGAACCAGGGTTTCTCTGGTGGTCACCATAGTTTTGTTTCATTATCTCATGGAATGGAGGATGGATCCTACTGACTGTTGAAGTTGTTGGCTTTTTTTTCTTGAAAGAAGCTAATCAAAACATATAAAAATCTGAAGCTGTAATTCTTTAGCCACATGTTTATAGTGGTGCCTGGCCAGGCATTCTGCAAGTCCTGTGTGAGCTGAGGAGTCACGTCTGCAGGCACTGTGTGGTAGCACATCTACCAGTCTGTCTGATGGGGTGTTTAAAGGACTATTGTGTATTCTCTGACCTTAATATTAAGATTAGTTTGTCAGTGCTTGACTTGTTACTTGTTTAGATTGTGTGGTTTTTAGAGATTTTTTTGATTGTGTTTTTTTTTTTTAAAGTGGAGATATTCTTTAGCGATTTGAAAGAAAGATGGGAAACTGCTGGATTAACCAGTGTAAGCAAAGTATATGCTTCATGCTCAGATGGTGTTCACAGAAAAAGCATTTTCTTGCAGTGTAAGCTCCAATGGTCCCTGGGAATACCATTTTACTATATTTTAACTGCTTTTTGTTGAGGTATCTTATTTTCCTCTACCTTGTAGATGAGTGTTTAACTCTATTAATATTCAAATGAGTATCATCAAGGCTTGATTAGTTTATTTCTGGCAGCAGAATAGCTGAACGTTATGCCAACTGCTTTCTGTAGTTTTTGTCTCCATGTATCGTATTTCAATAATTTTGCTTTGATGTTCTTTCCTTGCATAGCCCAGAGTGACTTTGTAACATGCTCTTTGAGAGGAAAAAGGACTTTTCCCTTGTCTTCCTCTATACAATAAAACAAGAGAACCTTTGTGTTCCCAAGTTGCGAGTGTGCCACTCCTAAGGGCTGGCTTGCAGGTAAATGGAAGGCAAGACCATACTTGGTTTGGAGTCCTACCTCCGTAAGGCAGCCCACATCTTTCTCCTTCTGCAGTCTGGAGCTGAAGAGAGTCTGTTTTCTTAGTCTTGCTGTATTTTGTACTCATAAAAGCCGAATGAAAGATTTGGTGTTCCTGGCTAACAGACTCAGCAGAGCAACTGGAGACCTAGTCCTCCTAGTAGTCAGTTGAGTGGCCACTTGGAAGGCATCTCACTTTCCTCACTTCGCATGGAAACCAAAGTCTGTGGCAGAGAGGCTGAAAACGTCTTAAGTCTTTCACCTATGGGTCAGGGTGAGCCTGGAATTTGCAACAGGACTCTAAATACTCTATCTGTTAAGATGTAACCTAAAAACTGCCAAACTTTTGGGTTTTCTTCACCTGTTATTGTAAGTGAAAAAGTCTTCCTTGCTTCCCCCCTGCTGCCTCAGCCACCCTTCAGTCGGCTTAGATTTTTTCAGGAGAAAGTTACAGCACTATGAAGAAAAGAGTAAGGCTAACTGTAATTCATAGCTTCTAAAGTTCCTTTTCTTTTTTTTTCCTGGTTAAAAATCAGATTCCTAAGATAGATGTTCTGTTTAGTCTATCTTGGGTCACTTCAGGAACAGGTCTACTTTTGTAAGACTTTTTTTTTTTCTTTCCTGTTATATATGGCTTTGTTATAACAAGATTAAAATAAAACCCCCAGATGTTCAATGTATGAAATTACACTGTCAGGTTTGCCAGAAAGTGTGTCTGCTCCTCGGCAACTGCGCTTGGTATTAATTTTCCTCCTGGCCTCGCTGCACTGTTAAGCTGTCAAATAATGTGTTGTCAGCCTGCAGGCTGGGAGTAGATGGTGTACTTTTAATTGAGCAGAAATCCACCTTCCTTTTTTCCAGGTGTAATTTATGCCTACAATGTGCTTGTAGTGGGCATCAGGCAAGCTGCATCTACAGCTGTCTATAGGAGACAGTTATATGTTAAGGGGGAAAGTTTGCCAGTAGGTGTCAATGGCTAGCAGCTATATGATATGTAAATACAAGATATTATTGACAAACCTCCAGGTACAGTTTGCTGATGACTTAGACTGGCTTTTTTTCTGCTTTCAAAGCCAGCTGGCACAGAAGGCGGCTGCACCTGGCTTCTGGAGGAACATGTAGCAATTCAGGATCAGTAACACCTGAGGTGGTGCTGGAAGGGATTAATCTGAATTGAATCTAGGGAGACGAGAATGGATTGTGCGTATGATCTGACAACACAAGATACGCACACGTGGTGCACTCATGGTTTAACCCAATCTATGGTTTTTCAGCTTGCTGCAGAGAAGGAGGGATGAGAATAATCAAGTGGTTTTCTTTAATTTTTTTCAGCTGTGTCTTTATGAGCCTCTGCAACTGAGCTGTCTACATTTACATTTTGAAAATCAATGTCTGTGTTGAATCACCTGCAACTTGATGATTAGGTAACTGATCAATGATCAAGGCTTAGCAGCTCTAAAGTTGCAGCCAGTGAGGGTTGTTTGGCTAATGCTAGGATCAGTGGGCTATCCATGCAATCCACAGAGATATGACACTCTCCAGAAAGGCTGGAGCTTGTATCTAAAAGACTATCAATGTTGTAAATGAGATGGGGTTAAAGACAGATTTTAGTTTTTTGGTAAAGGTTATTCTGTCTGCTTACATGGAAAACAAAGTCAGGATACCAATTTGTTTTGCTGTAGAAAATAGTTTACATCACTGAACTAACCTTTGAATTGCTGTGTATTGTTTCAGTATCATAGGAACATGAGGTTCAACGAACAAACTTTTTATCAATCATCTAACCCATTCCTTTCTCTGAGATAAGAGTAGCAGGCTAGAAGAGATACCTGTTTAATCCATTCCTAAAGACCAACTCTTACAGTCAGAAAGATTTTCCTAATGTCAGACTAAATCTCTTGGGCTGCAAATACGCTGAGTGCTTCTTGCTCTGCCTCCAGCAGACATCAATCCCTGTGTGCATTAACTAACTTTAGCAAACTTCCAGTGTGTGTGTGTAAAACGTTGTCTTGTAGTGATTTAATTTCTAGATTAAATAAACTGATCTTGAGAAGTGGGAGAAGGAAAATAACACTATCCACTACAGCTGTTTACCAGTGAGTTGTCAACCTGTGTTTCTACAGGCAAGGTTACCATCAGAGCTCATTAATGAAAGGCTATGCCTCAGGTGGATCTGATTTTGGAGTTTGTTATGTTTCAGGCCAGGTTTTCACATGGCTTTCTAGAGTTAGAGGTTTAGTGCCAGGCTACCAGATCTTGTCATTTTAGAACAGGATATATTATTCCTTGTACTAAGGCACAGCCTAAGAGGAAGCGACAGAGGGCAGATGGTTTTAAAGCACAAATTCACACCCTAGAAAGCCAGCTTCCTGCAGAAAAATCTTGACAGAATCAGAAAATGTCTGTGTTCCTTGGCCTGCACACAAGTGAGCTTGGCAGCAAGCAAGCTCTTGAAGATTATGGTGTAGGTGGGTTATATATGTAAAGTCCACACAAACTGTTTTAGGTGGAAGAACTGAAATTCAGGTTATGAAGAAAACAGAGTGACTCTATGTGCCGTGGGAATACTTTTCAGTCTATGACTTACAGTAGGTTTCTTGGGGAGACTGTGGTCTTAGACCGTGGTGTGTGTATCACAGTCGTGTAAGCAAGCCTGTGTCCTGTCACTTGATCAAGATCTCTTTTTGTGCTTGACCCCACCCTGTATTTTGAAGGACTTGTATTGGAAAATATGCCAGCAGTCACGAGCACATTAATTCTGCCAAACTTCTTTTTTTCTGGCAAATTCTCTTTGAGTGAAAAGCTTTCCTCGTTTCAGTAAGAGGCTCACGTATTAAAGAAAAAAGCAAAACAAAGCAACACCTAATAGTTTCAAATTGTGGGTTCTAATTTTATCCCAAACATGCTTTCACTGCCAGAGAGCTGGACAGTTTGAATCAGAAGCAAATGGAAAGATGGGGGTAGGAAAACATGAGTGTGTTCTCTTTAGCTGAATTGCTAAAAAATATGAAATTTCTACTTCTGTTTGTAACATTCCTTTATTGCTTTATCATATGCAATAGCACTGCTTATTGAAAAACTGAAATAAATTGCACTCATCTGTTTAATATGACAAAGTCAAGTGTGGTTAAGATAAATTAGTTCTCACACTGCAGCCTTTTATGAAAGACTTAGCAGAGATACATATGCATTCAATATGGTCTTTCAGATTTAAGATGATGTGTTAACTGCAGAGGTGCAGCTTCTTTCTTGAGGATGGAAGTTCTCTCAGAATATACCTAAAAAAGTACCTGCAGTGACCGTGCACTACATAGCTACTAGTATTTATTAGCCTTAATGAAAACATTTTCGGGTTCCTACTGCACAAACTCATAATGAAAGGCACTCCTGACCTAAAAATAGTAAAGGTTAACAGACAAAGCAGACCAAGAACAGGAGGAGAACTAAACACAACCGCAATACTTGCTTAAGGCTGTGATTAAGACCCTGCTGTCAGTCCAGTACTTCATCCATCAGATTTTGAAAGGATATCATATGGGAGGTTGCACAAAGAAGTTATCTTTACAAAGTCCTTAAATTTCAAATGCTATTTGCTTTGAAATTCAGGAAAGTATTACTTAACAAAAAATCTAAAGTGCCAAAGTTTGCTTTAAAAGGTATTTGTCATTTGTGTATCTTTTACAATGTATTAAACTGGAAGACAAAGCATTACTACGGGAGTCTAGGCTTAATATGAATACAGTATTACTAGTACACACACCTACTGGGATGTTACATGAAGAAAGGAATCCTGCCACTGTTTTGTTTGGGGTTTTTTTTAATGCCACTGTTTTGTTTGGGGTTTTTTTTAATGCCACTGTTTTGTTTGGGGTTTTTTTTAATGCCACTGTTTTGTTTGGGGTTTTTTTTAATGCCACTGTTTTGTTTGGGGTTTTTTTTAATGCCACTGTTTTGTTTGGGGTTTTTTTTAATGCCACTGTTTTGTTTGGGGTTTTTTTTAATGCCACTGTTTTGTTTGGGGTTTTTTTTAATGCCACTGTTTTGTTTGGGGTTTTTTAATGAAAGGAAAAACTGAAAAGAGAAAGGTTTTTCAGGTTTTGTTGTCTTACTCAGATATTTTTATTTCCATCTTGTTCCAAATGCACATGTGGAAACATGGTGAAGCTTCTTAAATACTGTCATTTTTTGTTAACGCTGCATGTGTTTATCCCTGCGTACTTTGTTAGAACTGCTCTGAATTAAATAAACCCCAAACCAGCATTTCATCTGTTGAAATCTGACATACCTGGGCATATCCTAGGAGTATCCTCCCTATAACTATAGCCATTGAATGTTTCCTCTGTGATGTCTGCGCCATCCAAGTAACTGCTATTGCAGAACTGGTCACTCTGCTTTCACTGGCTCAAGTAATACTGTCCTGAGATTAATTTTTATTTGCTATTTCACTGTAAATTGCTTGTTCTAAGCAAGCTAGCCTCTGTTTCCCCTTTATCATCATGAAAGCGTTATGTGTGTGTGTATATAAGCGCAAGTGGAAGTAACTTTAAATACCAATTTTGTTTGTCTGAGTATTTAAACATGGGGGGGTTTGTGTTTGTGTTTTTTTTTTGAATCTGCTAAAAACAAAACAGGAAACCCCTGACAAGAGAACCTACTCCAAATCCTGGCAGAATCTAGGTGTGCTACCCTCAAGGCCTGAGAAAGACCTGCAAAAGGTCAAGATACAGGTTTTTTCCAGTGTAGCAGCAGCAGCATTGTGTGCAGCTGTCCCAGGGAGGCAGCTTCCCAGCCATGCGGCTCCCCAAGAACAACTATGGAGAGGCAGAGATTGATCTATCCCCAATAACAGTCTGCAATTTTGATGGCACTAAAATGCCGAGTAACATTATTTTCTTCCCCAGAGCTGTTATTCCACGTTGTACCTCTAAAGAGTTGCAGAGCCTACACCTTCTATGATTTATTCAGGTCTTGACATTTGTTAAAAATATTTAAAACTTCGCTTTAAAGTTTTACCTACTGATGAGTGTGCACCTCCCATTCATGGTAATGGCATGATTGTTACTAGAGTGAAAAACGTGAACAGGATAATGACTTCCATTTTGCAGAACACTTTTTACTTACTAAGCTGTTTCTGATGTTCTGTGTATTTTTATAAAGGAAACCGCTTTTATATTGTTGTATTTCTGCCTCTCCAGGGATGATGTCAAAAAACCTACTGAAGCCTATGACTTGAAAGTGTTTAGCTTTTCATCTATATATAGCATTTCCTTACTTAAGGGAAATTACTTTCATCCACTTTATATATGTACAAAAAAGCTTAAGTTATATTCAATCATATGCTGTTTGTATAAAAAGTTTTCAGCCCCAAAAAAGTTAGACCAAGGCAAGCTTCAAACCAAATGAATTCAAGTAGATAGTTGTAAAACTTCCAGCAACAAAATTGCTGTGACTTCTATAAGCTTTATGATGTCATGTATATTTTTATCACTTTATCATGGTAAAGAAGCCACATGGCTTTAAAAGCAAGCTAAGTACTTTTTTTTAAAGATTTGTTTTCAATATCTTTAATAACACATGATCTGTAGGGCAGACAGAATTTGTATTTTAGCCATTGATGAAGTGACTAAGCACAGGCATAAACTGTCCCTGAATTATAATCCCTGTTATGAAGAACTACTGCTTTAATGTCTGTAAAAACGAGGAAAGAAACAAAGTATTCCAGAGCTAGCTGCTTAACATGATGGCACATTAAACAATTTCCATCAAATGTGGCTACGAGAAAAAAGGAACTCTACAAATATAGAAAAGCAGTTTCAGTAACAAGTATATAATCAACAAAAGTCTCTCAGTCTGCGGTTGCCTGCATTGGTTATTTGGTACGTCTAGTCATACTTTATTCCCATGCGCAGCCAGAGGTATTTCACGTGCACCTTTCTACCTCCTTGTCATTGACTGCAGTTACTTCAAGGAAATTGAATTCTGTTCTATGAAAATACGGAAAACATTGAATAATGCTTCCCCCCACCATCACTTTAAATTCTCTTCCTACACATCACTTGTCTCTGTCTTAATACTGCTCAGCTGTTGCTGAGGCAGTATTTTCCTGGAGAAGCTCTAGAGGGTAAATACACAGAGCTCGAAGCAGCAGAAGAGCAACTGTACCTCATCTTGTACCTGGTGGGCAAGTGCAGACGCAGCTCTTGGGAAGGTGAAAGCTGCAGAGACATCATGGCTGCAAAGTCCTGTAACGCGAGCATGTGGCTCCTGCTGTGCTACTCCATGCAAAGAGGAGAGGGCTGCCCCCAGGAAGAGCTGTGCTCGCCCTGTCAGTCTCCCCATCTGCCGGGCAGGACCATCTCCCCTCTTGTATTCCAGCAGATTACCCAGAGATGCTGTGGTGGAAAATGGGGACCCTGTTTCTAGCCACACTGGTGACAGAATATGAAACCCGGGTGTCCGGGTGGCTGCTGGCCCTGCAAAGGGCAGACTCAGCTCTGATCCGCATTCGATTCAGCTCAGCCAGGTCAGCAGTGGGGTGCAGAGGTAGATGCAGGCGCTGTGTTGGTGAACCTGCGCCACCTTGGCAATTCCCCTGCTCCAAGTTCTTTCCCTAAAGCCTCCCTTGGCGTATTTCTGTGCTCTCATCCTTGTCTCATTGCGGAATAACATTGAAAGAGGCATTCTTGTCCTAAGTGAAGAAGAGCTTAGTTTCTAGAAACATCTCTCGCCTTCACTGCCTCTTCACATGGCTGTTTAAAGCTTCTGCTTTCTTTCTAGAGGCAACTCCGTAAATCCTCTTACAATATCTTTTCATTAAAAATTATTAGAACTTTTAAGAAAACATACTGGGAAACTTGAGTAGGAGGAGATCTGGATGCCGTGGTTCATCACAATACTCTGCAAAAGGTCTAGGCTCTATTTTCCTTTTATTCCTCGTAATTAAGCTATGTCACTAGAAAGCATTGTCTTCCTCTGACCTTGTTTGATCAGTGACAGTCATGGACTGCTGTGTCTGGAGGGAAATGCAATTTTCCCCTGGGCCTGCTATTCAAGCTCAATGATTTGATCTTACAGGGGTGAGGATATACTGTTTCTTCAAGTAGGTGTTTGTTCAGGAGTGCACTTAGGAAACAACAGGGAGGCTCTTGTTATCTGGAGATGCTATTGTGTTCTCACTTTCTGGCAAATATTACATCTACCTGTTTCAGTATTTCAAAATCAAATTAACTTTCTTGTTCTTGACATGCTTTACTAATCAAGATGACACCGATCTCATTTGCAGGCCCACTGTCTGTTTTGTTTGTTTGCCAAAGGAGGCAGGTTAGTTCCTCTGGCAAGGCAAATCTGTTTCTAATACCTCTAATTACCAAGACAACGCAATATCTGACTCCCATCAGTTTTCCCTTTCATGAAACAAAACTTGCCAGCATTTACTCCCTTTCATAGTGGCAGAAATCATAAACCCAAGAATATTTGAGAAGAAATGAGTTAAGGAAGAAGAATCAAATCAATACTGGAAGAATTGAGGCTTGCAAAAAATAGTATATTGGCAGAGGCACAGAGGAAATGAGATCAGTTACATGTTAGAAAGATGCGGATATCTGGAGGAGGAACACAAATGAACTATTAGTGTAAAAGGTGAGGATGGGTGGAAAGAGGAAAAAAAGGAAAAGATTCTAGAGGTTAGAAGATGGAGGAAACAGCTGAAGTCTTGGAATCTGCGTTCTTGCAAGGGACTCGGGAGCACGTGGCAGTCAAAGAGAGGATGCAAGGGGGCTTTTGACTTTCCTTGCCTTCTGCATGCCACACTATGCTCCATGTGCCAGGCCTTTTTTCAAAGTATGAGGCATTTCTGCATGTCCTCCCGAAGTGCAGTTCTGCTTGCTCTTCCTGATGTAGCCAAACCATCCATTTTTGCTGGCACAAGCTGTTGCATGTAGCAACATAACACTGAAAGTGGCTGGGTTTTGGCTCTTTGTAACTATGCTTTTAAACACCTAGCCCTGAGTAGAATCAGCACAAGTCTCTCAAACTTCTTGAAGTGAATGATACCAACTAGTTAAAAAGAACCCTAGTTCACAGTTGGGAAATCAGGTATCTGGTTTCCTAAAGGAGGAAAACTAAAGGGAGGTATCGTGGTCTGGAGGATAAACAGAGACCAGCTGATTAACAACTAGGTATTGGGATTGCTCTAAGCCCTCAGGCATCTGATTTAAGCCAAATTTTAGAATTAAATCATGGAATTATGGAGAACGCTGTTATTCATCTGTCCTTAAGATGATTTGTTCTTGGCTTTCCATCAATTCTTTATGATTTCTGTAAGGGGAAGTGCTTTGTGGAGAAATGCCAGTGGTGACTGTTTTAGATGAACATACCAGTCTGCAGTTTTTTGGTTTGGGTTTTTTTTGTTGGTGGTGGTTTTGTTCTTTGGTGGGGGAGGGAGGTGTAGACAAGAGTGAAATCTCAGCTGTATCTGCCCCAAGGATACAAAGTGTTATGTCATTCCTTATTATGCAGGATGATATCTGATAACCTTTAAGAACTGATCTGGAAATAGACTCTTAAAAACAAATACAGGTAAGAGAAAAGACAGAGACACCTCATTATCTGAGGTCAGGCTAGATTTATATGATAGAAGCTAGTTTCTGACAGAGATGAGGTTTAATCACTGAACAAAAACTTCCTTTTTGAGTTATACAGAGCCAGGTACATTTAAAGGGCACCAGTTAATCCAAGTTGGTAAGAATGCGGCAGGCTTGGCACTCTGCAAAGTTTTGGAAGTGGTCTTTACATATACTTAAGCTTGAACTTTTTATCCCATTCCTAAATCTGTAATCTAAGTCAACACTTTTCCTCCCTGATTCTTTATATTTTTCTAAGAGATCCAGTAGCTGTGTATCATAACCACTGTATACTGATTATCTTTGCATCTACTACTAAACATTTCTCCTCACAGTGGAGATCATTAATGAAATAATGTATTAAAATAGTGAGGCACCAACTATAACTTGCTTTGAAGTGGACATGAAGGTTGCCCTTGATACGTTAACCTGCTTCTCTTCGACTTCTGTGAGTGAAGGGAAAACAACGAATGAATACACAAAGTTAAAATTAAATGCAAGTAAATAAAAACCACAGATGTTCACCTGGCATAACATTATATAACAGAGAGGTTTTGTTGGAAAAATCATCTGAAAGATGGTTATCTTACTTTAAAAAAACCTCAAAGCTCACTCTGAAAAGTCCAAGAAACTTTTATTTGTTTGATCTGCATCTGTCAGTGATTTGACCCTGTAAACTATGTGCTCTAAAAGTAAACGGAAAACTATTTGGAAAGGAAACAGTAACACAATGATAGTGTTAACACATTTCTTGAAAGAGAAAACTTAGATTTTCCTGTAACACAAGCTGCTTGGATAAGCAAAGCTAATGCCACAAATGAGATGCTGCATTGGTAGTGAGGTATTTTGCTAATTTTTACTACTTGTGTTTCAGAAGACTACCTTTCACATTAACCTAGCACCAGTAAGAAAACCAAAGGGAATGTCTTCATGGTGAAGTGTTTGTTTCATTTCATAGAAGGAAATCATCTTCCTGCCGTATTGTCTGTTGTTACATTGACAGATGTTAGCCAAAACCTATATCTGTACAGAAAGACCTCTGTTCCTCTGTAGAAACGCTAGACAGAACCACCTGATAACACTTGACTTAAAACAGAATCTCTACCAAAGAGGGATCAGAGACCACTGGAAAGGACAGCAAAGTGACTCTTGCTCTTTCTCAGCCTTTTTCATTATTGATGGCTGCTTTAGAGCAGAAAAATCACTGGCTATCAGCCAGTGTCTGAGTTCAGCTTGGCTTCTCAATAAGTTTGAGTCCTAGGTATAAAGTCTTAATGATTGCAACAAGTTAGTCTCAGCTTCCTGTGAGTATCCTCCAGCTGGACTTGTCATCCTATAAAACACCCTCCTGTAATCTAACTGGCAGAGAGACTTCTGCAGACAAACAAACAGCAAATAATACACTTTTAGTTGGAAAAGGCTCCAAACCCGGATCTTGACCTACAGCAGCTGCCCTGGGAGATGTTCACAAGCAGTCCAACAGCCTGAACAGCTGCGAGCGGTGCACCAGGAGTCACAGTAATAGTGAAGAATGTCTGCACCCTGCTCTGATCACAGGGTCTACGTCTGTAAATAAACTGGGACAGAAACTGTTGTACGTGCATCGTACTGCCATCTGGATGCAAGCTGAATTCTTTCCCGCACTCCAAATGTTGTTTAATTCATTCTGGCTACTGTTATCCTCTGTCTCATGCCAGGACACTTTGTGGGAGGCTATCTGGCATGGGCTGAAACAGTGCCAGGAAGTATATTAATAGATAAACAGTTTAGAGGATTGTGTACCACTGCTTGGGCCCACAGCCAGGTCCTGCTTAGTTTTCTAGAAAAGACAGTGAGCGCTCTTAGAAAGTTACAGGGTTCTCCTCCTTTCCTGGGAGGGCCTGTCACCCCAAGGCTGATGCTGTGGATAAAACGCAAATACACAAGACTTCTCAGGCTGGCCAGGTCTTCCAGAACTCTCGTTTATCTCACCTACTGTTTTCCTTTTTACCTGAGGTTTATAGCTTTGTTCTGCCATTACCAACAAAATCTGATGACGTACTATTCCTACCATGACTTTTGAGTCTTTAGTGTAGATGAGAAGAGGGGATAAAAATTTTATTTCTTCAAACAGGAGGTCTGAGGTTTTTGAGGAGATGTGCTCATTGCCTTGTACAGGTCATTCACTACTGCCAAAATATCACATCAAATGGAACCTGCTCTCATCCCTGGCCTTTGTCAAGGCAGACAGGAATGGCTGACTGCTAGCAGCACCATAATTTCGGCTGGGAACAGCTCGGTTTGGGGCTCTGGAGAGTCCCTTAGAAACATCATTCATATAAGTGTAAAATTAACTTCCCTGCCTGAGAAACAGGCTGTCTCTGACCTGGCAAAGTTGTGGCTGGCTTCTGCCTGCTATTTGTGTGTCTGGCTGGCACTAGCACGCCCTGTCCTTAAAGTGGGTAGTTCTGATGAAGAACATCAAATATTTTATACACTATATAAATACTTAACACATATTTTGTGTGCCTGCTGTCCCTACCCGGGAGTCAGGTTCTGCTTCACCCATGATGACAAATTCTTCTGAGGCCATATGTTTTCATATGCCATCCTCAAAAGTAGGAAGAAGCTATCAAAGCTACTGAAAAGAGTTGTTACCTCATACACTATCAGCTATTGCTGCTTAGCAGTCTCATCCACAGATGAGCTGCTATTGCACAAGCAGGTGAGCCTGGGCTTCAGTTCCGTGCTTCATGAAGTTCATATTTCCACTTGATTTTAAAAACCAGAAGCCTGAACAAGATGACATCTTCAACTAAACTGTCTACTCTGCTTGTCCAATTTGTCTAGTAATCCCACTTCTGTCAAGTTGACTTAGTCCTTACTATTATGACAGCATGACTAGATTTCTTGCCTTTCAAAGTTTTTATTTTTTTTATTCCCCTCCTCAAGTTGGACAATGCTCCCAATCTGACAGTCACTGTGTTAGAGGGGTCTGTATGTAAATTAGAAGCCCAGGTGTTTCCTGGAGGGAACAGCAGAGATCAAAAAAATCACCCAACCAGACTCTTGGCTCATGTGCCTGCCCAAGCTGCTGCTCTTACAGGCAGTTGCTGCCTGCTCATCCTGAAGTCTCTTCCTCACTCTGTCTTGGCAGGGAAACTTGGACACATGCTTGCTTCAGCTTGCAGTGTGATCCAAAAATCCCTGTTACAGAGTTTGGAGCATGAGTTCCCATGACATGCTAGTTGGTATCTGTCATCTGTCCATCTTTTCAACTAGCTTTGTTTTCCCTTTGTTTTCCAGCAGAAGGGAAGGGAGAGCCCCTTTATGAGACAGATGCTAGAAAGCGCTTCACTTATAGAAGCATCCAGGAGAGTCTGCACCTTCCACTCAAAATAGTCTGGTGTGTGTTTTTTTTTTTTCCTAGCTTCTATACTTACAACTTGCTGTTATCTACTACTTCTGCTGGCTTGTCTGAAGTCCAGTAAACATTATTCCATAATCTGATTTGGACCTTTTCATGTAGAATCAAAACAAGGCTTTGTTAAATCAAAACCTGCTTTGTTCAAACACATCAGTATTTTCTGGGGCCAAGCATACCTTTTGTTGTGATAAACATTGGTCAAATGACCAGCGTGATGTTGCAAAAAGAGTTATAATGCCTACTTGCACTTTAAATCACACAAGTGTCACTGATGCCTCAAATAATTAAGTGCTAAGAATCTTACATTACACTTTCTAATTTTGTATTTACAAGAATATATTAGCTCCTGAATGGTATTTAACTCTGTAAAACTGTGATTAAAATATGTAACAGGCTTAAAAGATTAATATCACAAAAGTACAGGCAGTTCACATAGCATGATAAATAATTTGCAGAAAAAAATTATTTGCTAAGCATTGCAAATCAAGTAATATTACAGCACCAAAAAAATTATTCACATCTGTCAGGGCTGTTTTACAACAGTAAATGTTTAAACCTGTTGTTGTTTTTAGTAAGTATATATTTATTGTCCAGAGTAGAGTTCAGATAATTTATCAATTAATTTTAAATGCATTACTATTTCTATGCAAGGAGTTGCAGGGTAAGATCTTGGCTCTATTGAAGACAGTGAGACTCTCACTGTCCTTATGGATGCAAGCCTGGTGATAAGGTTGTCTTCATTTTGCTCTCCCTGGCATCATACAAAGTCATAGGTTCCACAGTGTTAATGTTTTAAAAAAAAAAAAAATCCTCTCACCAGTTTGGAGCTCTACTTGGCGTGCAAGCTGCTCTCTTTCCT
Organism: Tauraco erythrolophus; assembly: GCF_009769465.1. Taxonomy (NCBI): domain Eukaryota; kingdom Metazoa; phylum Chordata; class Aves; order Musophagiformes; family Musophagidae; genus Tauraco; species Tauraco erythrolophus. The sequence continues at coordinate 13,384,003 of NC_141478.1, read as the reverse complement.
AGGCCAAATGTATTTTGACTTCAGTGGGAGGAAAGCCAGAGAAGGAACCAGCAACAGTTTACTCTCCAGGATACGTTAAACTTCATAAAAATAATCTTTATTTTTTCAAAGAATATACAGGCAATTTAGCCTTTAGTTATCCTATGTTAATAGTGTAACATAATAGTTCCATTAAAATAAATATGGAAATCTGTGTTCTCACTTAGTAGCTTGTAGAAAGGCTTAAATCAATTTCACATAAAAGCTATATGGCCAAATTCGTGCCTGTTTCAGCTGAGGAACCTAAGACAAGTCACACCAAATGACAGTCTACTGCCTTCTTTTTCTCACATGCAGAATCTCCAAATCCACTGCAAAATCACTGCTGTTGGAGATGTCCTGGATTTTTGTGAGATCTTACTCTGAAAGACGGCACATAGGATCATACTTTCCTGTGGTAGGCTTCCTATGAAAGAGCTGGGAAAAAGTAGCCTATTGCTTTACTGAAGAATTTTTTCAAAAAAATCCTCTCAATAGGTGGATGCTAAAAAAAAAAATGAGAACGATATTCTATTTTAAGATTACCTGTTCAGTTCTCAAAAGCTTGTCTATAGGACAAGAAATATGACCAGTTGCAGGTACATTAAAACTCAAGAAATTCACTGAGGGTAGCACTAGCAAGCACGTAACTTTGCTTTTGCATTACAATATATAAGGTTTTCAGAATCGTGAAGAGTTCTTTAATGCTTTTGGTACGGGTCTATCTCAGGAGTAACTTAAAAAAAAAAACCACAACAACTTTTTGACTATATAGTCAACTCGGATATGAAGCAGTAATGGATGTGTGAGGAGACTGGTGGAAGCCAAGGCTGCAGAGCTGGATGTTCTTGTGTGCAGAGGTGTGGTGCTTTTTCTTGTTTGTGATTTTTTTTTTTTTTAAAGTATGGCTAAGATCTTACACTACTTACATATAAGGAGCTCTTTGTTTGCACCAAAGAAATATGAAGATGCTACTGTGACAACATGTTCAGAATAAATACAGAAAAAATACTTCTGCCTCCTTGGAGACTCAGCTTTAAGTGGGCTATTAAAGGAAATGAGGCTGCTGGGATCTCAGAGTAAGACTCCAGCTGGCTCTTGGAAGCCAAGCACGTGCAGCAGATGGTGGGGGCGTACAAGGCAGCCTCCTGCCCTGCACGCACCCATGTGAGTCCCGGGAATGGCAGGGGTGCTGTCCTACCAGGACACAGCAAAAGGCTGGATGAGTATTGCAGGGGCAGTACAAACCCTTAGATGGTACATGTTTTTAAACACCCATATTGCATTAGCATCATGGAGCCCTAGTGATAAAGTAAACTGTATCAAGCTGGGCTTGGGCAGTCAGACAACCCAAGAAGTGGGCAATGGTTACAAGGAGTTTTAACTGCGTGAGCAGAAGTCATTGCTTTACAAACTTGGAAATGCAGAGCCTGGTGATGAAGAGTGCAAGCTAAACATTCAAGTTGGTGTCACTTTCAATACAAAATCCTAGTTGTTCTAATGCCAATGGCCAAAATCGGACTGTTACTAGGAATTTATTCCAAACACTTCTCTGAGGCTCTCTGCTTGCCCTACAAACTGCAGGCAGAATGCCCCTGGTCACTGGGATCTGGGGGCTGTGGCACCTTCCTGAAGGTGGTGACTGAATCCCACACTGTAACCCCTCAGCTTCTGTGCCTGTGATGGTGACTGACAGCATGACTGCTGCACACCCACACACAGAGACACTGCACTGTGCATATGGCAGAGCATGGGGAAAGACCAAATGAAATCTAGCAAAAATGTATTTTTCAGAAGAGGATGGGGGATACAAACAGCAAGTAATTCTTTAGTGAAGAAACGATGATTGCAGCTGGTTAAGACAAAACCACTGAGTTTTCACTCTATTCCAGTTTTATTCTACTGCATAGGCATCTGCCATGTATGGTCAAAACACCAGATTTTTCTTCTCTCGGATAGTACAAAGAAGGAATAGAAAAGAGGAGAGGAGAATGATGAGCATCAACTCTTGGCAGCTAGCAAGTGGTGACATAAAAAGCACTTATGACAATCGCTAAGCATAGTTATTTTTAATTTATTTAAAAGAAAATCCTATTCAGAACAGGAGTAAGTTGTTGGCAGGAGCTATATTACATTAATTTGTCTATAAATGTAATGTTTGTAACTTGCACTGCATGCACTGATTTGAATATTTCGATGAAAAAGTTGAGCTGTTGGTGGTCTTTGTTAGTAAGTTCAACCTAATAGAACTTCATGAATATAAGGAGTTGTATGACCTGTTGCTAGTCTTATTTCATTCTCTAGATCTCAAGTAAGAAAACACATAGCAAGATATAAAGAGTAAATACCCCTAATATTTAAAACTGAACTGGATTTAAGACTATGCTATAAAATCCTGTTCTGCTGGGAGACTAGACAAGGTAATATTTATCTTACGACCTCCTACCACTGTTCATTACTGCTGTATTAATAGGACAGTTGAAATATTTCAAAAAATATTTGGCATTTTTTCCTGTTGTAGTTAAAATATTGTTTGGTGTTGAAACCTTTCTTTTGGGGAGGAGGGAGGTGTCATCTGGGATAAAGGATGTGTCTGAACTGGACAGATCAAGGTGAAAAGATTTTTCTCAAAGAAGGTTTCATAACATAACACAGGAACTTTCTACTTGGGTTAATTATGATCACTAGGATGATTTCAGATGTCATTCCAATTGCCCTTGCTCGTGTCTGAGGCCAGCTAAATGGCTTCAGAGAAGGTGGCTGTGACTTCCACCACGGGAAGCTGGAGGTCAAACAGGTCTCTTCCGCACCAAGTGTCAGTTATTGCCTGGCATCTGTGGTGTGCCAGCTGTGTGTGTGATACCACCACAGCCTGCTCTGCCGATGGCAGGGAAATGCCACCGCTGCCTGAGGGAGTCAGAAACCCAGAGATATGCCTGGGCAAGGGGGTGGCTTTGAGCTGACAGCAGTTCTCCACAGACCAGCACTGGTACATGTGCTGTGCTGGTGGGCAAACCTACCTCTGCATGTGCTGGATTTCCTCTACATATGCCAGATTTCAGCCAAGTTTATTGTCCCCATTTGCTGTTTGTGCAGGACAGCCTTTGGTTGTGGCACATCAGCCACGGTTTGTTTCGTGTAGGACGCAGGAATGCGGAGATTTGGAAATGGCAGGAGATGATTTTTGGCTGGTGGTGGGTTTTTTCTGTTTTATTTTTTCCCCTTTCCGTCTCATCTAAGAACTATGCGGGCTGCAGCAGTCAGACAGCAGCGGGTTTTGGTTTTTTTCGGTGACAAGTCAGGACCTGAAAACAATAGCCTCGTGCCCCGAGGGCCCCGCACGCGGCCTCCGAGGGGGGCCTCCTGACCGCTGCGGTCCCGGGCTGACAGCAAAATAACCCGAACCAACCCCAAAAAACTTTGCAGCCTCTGGGTGTGAAGCACAATGCATCAGCCGCACGCCAGCGCTGCCCATGGAACGGGCTGTCACGTCGCGCTGGAACGCAACTCTCCAGGGCAGCGCTCGCCCCTGCTCCGGGCAGCCGGCTGGCGGGGCACGGCGCCGGGCACCCCTCCTGCCGCCGCGGGGCGTCTCTGCCCGAGCACCGGGTACCGCTCGCATCGCCTGCGGGGCGGACGGGCAGCGGGCGGCTTCTCGCCTTGGCCAGTGCCTGCCGGCCGGCGGGGCTGGCGCGGGGCTCTGGCATCGCCCCTCAGCGCCGAGCCTCGCGCGCCGGCCCTGCCGCTGCCTCAGAGGCGGCGGAGGGGGCACACCCCGTCCTGCTCGCAGTCGCTCGCGGGGCCGGGCGGCACCGGTCCGTCGGGCAGCAGCCCTCCTTACCTGCGGGTGAGACCAGCTCGCCTTCGCTGAGCTCCCCGGAGTCCGAGTCCATGCTGCAGGTACCGGTGGCAGAGAGGAACCGAGGGGCAGCTGGGGCCGGGCGGCGAGCGGCTGGCCGCCGCTGGCAGGAGGAGTGCCCGCAGCCGGGGAGCCGGAGCCGGGAGCGAGTGGCGAGCAGCGCCTGCTGCCTCCTCCTCTGCTCCCAGCCCGGGCGCTGGGTCCGCGCCACCACATGCAGCCACCTCGCTTAGTGCCATTGGCTGCGAAGGAGGCGCGGAGACGGGCGGGCTCCGGCGAGGGGAGGAGGGAGCGGGGGCGCGGCGGAGGAACGGCTTCTTCCCCGAGCCTGTTACACAAGTTCGTCTCGCAGCCGGCTGCGTCTCCGCGGTTTGGCCGGGACCTCCGGCTGGCAGCCGCTGCGGGGAAACGGGCCGGCGGGGCTGCCCGGCGGCGGCCGGGGCGGGAGCCGGGCCCCGCGGCCGCGCAGCTGGGGCCTCCCCGCTCCGCCGGGGGCTCGAGGCCGCTCCTGGGGCAGAACTTGGGAGCACAAAAAGGACCGAAGTGACGGCCCTTTGCACGGGCTGATACTGCGTCTCCCGTTTACTCGGTCTCGTCCTTCTTCTCTCATGGGCATCTCCCCTGACCTTCAGTTATGGCTCTGTCTCTGTTCACCGGCTCCGTCTCCTTGGTGATCAATTTCCTCAAAAATTAGTCATTAGAACAGTGGAGGCTGACAGGGAAGTGTCAGTTCTTGTTGGACATTAGTGCCCAGAACAACATTGAAGGAGTGAATTTTACTGCTGCCTGTTTGCACGTTATTTGTGGGCTCAGGGGGCAGTGCGATATTTGGTAAATTAAGACCATGTTAGAAGGTTGTTTTAAACTCTTGAGTCTGAAGACTTTATAGCTTGAACTCTGCAGACTTTGCCTGTGTCCTACAGGCTACTGCAGTCCTGAGCCATCCCTTAATTCAGATGGTTGAGGCTACTTGTTCAGTTCTGAGGTTAGGTAGACCTTTCTTGCCCTTTGCTTTTATTCCTTTCTACTTGCTTGCTGTTACAGGCCAAAGATCACTTTAATTGTAGCATAAAAATCCCAGGAAAGTAGTAGCAAAAATACTTTTCTGTTCAGGAAGCAAATGTTATTGTAAAACAGACCTCATAGATCTATCTGATCCATAGATACGTCACATCCTAAAAGCTGGCTAGCCTCAAAGGTTTACCTGCAGATTACTGCAATCTCCTGCTAGATGTTTATGCCTATAGCTGTGGACCACAGATACCTCTTACCTCTTTCTTCACTCTGTAACTCTCTCCCCTGAAGCTGTGCAGATCTTCACTTTGCTGGAGAAAACAGTGCCTGGACACTGCTTTGAAGCTGCCTGTATGAAGTTATTTATTGTCATCAGACAATGCAAAACATTCCTGACGAATGTGAAGACTTTCGCTGTTAGTGTATACCGTGACATTTAAAAAATATATACATATAAAAAGAGGATTCTTTCTAAACTCAAAGGGCCCTGTGAAATTCTTTCCAGTGATGGCTTGTTCTAAGCAATGCTAACTGTAAGAACAACAATAGTAAAAATAAGCTGGGGTTTGCCTTATGTTCTAGGGTGAATCCTAGCATGCTCCCTTGGCCTTCAAATCAGGTTGAGCCTGAAGACAGAGAAGTCCTCAAGCTTTCTGGCCCTGGGAATACGCACATTGCTATGTTGAATTTGGACACAAAATTCTTCTAACTCTGGAGTGACAAGTTAGGTATTAAGTAATTTGGCATTGCTGTCATACTCTGGGTCTATAGTGTTAAGACACTTCTGGTTTTTATTCCATGAAAGCAAATCCTGACTTTTGTTTGTAATTGCTTTCATTAAATTTAAAATGATATTCCAAATACTGCTGATTATAACCCCATAAATTAGTATCATAGAAGGAAAACCATCTAAATTGAAGTGATTCTGTGATTCTATGATGAGGAGCCAATGCAAAATCTGAATGCAGATAACAGAGTGGGGAATCTACAAGCATGATATAAAAAAAATGTAGCAACAGAAAAATGCCAAGGTAAAGTTATGAAAGATAATCCCAGATGCCGCACCAAGAACAGAATCTGAGAGTTGGAAAGTTTAATCTCTTTCTGTCTCTTTTTTCTTTCTCCCCGTTTGCCTTTTACAGCACAAATACAACCTAAAAAACCTCCCCAATAAGAGTATAGCAGTTCAATAGGAAGAGAATTTGAGTGCAGTTAATTAATTTTTTTTTACTGTCTTTAATTGCTTGAAACTCTGATGGTAATTTCTAACCTGGACAGATTCTGACTTTATAATGATGATTGGGGTAATTAGGTAAGCAAAAAAAAAACCCCCAAAACACCCAAGTATTTTTTTGCAGGGGGGTGTGTACACTGGAACCCTTCCGGCTCCCGCAGTGGCAAAGGGGGCTGCCTGGTACTGTCTGTTCTGGGTCATGTAGTAAGCTGATACAATGCAGCTGTGAATGCGCTTCCGAGGTATTCTAGGCGCTGGCCTTACCCTATTTTCTGTGTGGGCTTTTTTCTCCTGCGTCCACAATTTATACTATAATTGCAATTAAATGTTAAAATCTGAATAGTGACACTTCTCTGCCACTGATCATAGTTCAGTCGATAGAAGGACAGATTATTTTTCATGATCTTCTGAAAGACAAAAATCTTGGCATGGAATAGTTAAAATGAAAACTGAATCCCACTTATTTTAATTCTTGTCAGGTTGGGGTTTTTTTATCCTTCTATAACCACAATAACAAATGTTATGATGGAAATGATGTAACTTAATCAATATTGTATTGCATCAGGCTTGTGATATATACATTGGGCATTCTCATTACTATGCTGTAATTACTTTCTATTCCACAGTAAATGCTATTTCAAGATTACTTTCCCTCTTTATTACTTCTGACTATAAAGCAGTTCTTGAAGTTTTCATCAGTAACAGAATGAGCATATTGTTTCATTTCAAAACATATGGTTGGAATTCAGCTTTTTCCTTCTCCATGTTCTCTGCCCAGCAGAGTCCAGCACTTGATTTAACATGTGACCTGGAAAATTCCATATGCTTAGAGCTTGAACTTCATAGTTTCCGCTCATTACAATCCTGGTGCAGAGAAAAGCTCAAAAGGATAATTAACAGCAATATATGTACTAACTAGATACATATTAAATGAAACTCTACGTAGAGGAAGTTGACATTTCATGACCTAGTTACTTTTTGCATTTAGTACAAATAGTGCAATTACATATTCATTGTTACAAGCCACAGCTCTGTGACTGTAGCTCTGTGGCGGTTTCCTTTATTACCAGGGTAGACCTAAATGTTGTTGGGATACTTAGAAACTGGAAGGCTTTTTTCTCTAGATTCAGTTAATACATTTGCCCTCAAATCTCTACAAACACTACTTACGAGGAGAGCTGCTAACACAGCCGACTGGAGCTGCCCCGTGCGTTGCGTGTATTCCCAGTGACATGATGCTGCATGTAACGGCTGCATCGCTGTATGGCTCCTCCATTCACATTTCGGATGCATCTGGTCTTGATCTTCATTCCATATGGAACTTATCTGAAATCCTCCTCTGCCTACTCATTGTATGAGTGTGCTGGAGATGTGCCTGTGAGAGTTTTTAGGAGTCATGCTTTTTCACTGTTCTATCTGCGAATCACACTTGCATGTTCATGCAAATACAGTTGTGTCATATTCTAAGTACTTAAGTAGCCCAGCTGCCATAGCATCAATGTCTAATATGTTTATCCTTACAGGACTATTGTGAAATAAAAATAATAGTATTTCTCTATTTCAGAGAGAGGGAAATGAGGTACTGAGAAGCTGCGATTTAAAGCCAACTGTGACGCACAAGCTTTCACCTGTATCTCTTGAGCTGTACCTGAGCTGTTAGGTTATCCATTTCTGCTAAATAAAAGATTGGCAAGCTGCCTCTGTTTTGCTACTCAAGCTTTCTTCCTTCAAATTGAGCCTTAAAGCCTATCTCAGGAAGCATTTTCTCTTCTTTCCGTTAGTAAATCTAACAGAACCCCCTCTGCACTACCATCTTTGTGTCTGGCTTGTCTGGCTAAGACTGTAAAGACACATGGGCAGGATTACATCTTTTTGGTTCTAAATGTAAAAGTGTAAGATTATATTTTTTTTCTTGCAAATAATTTTTTAACCTCATTTAAATAAGGTCTACCCTGGGATGTACTGTTTCTAATATTGTTGTCAAATATTTTGCTTCGTAATTTATGATATATCTTTCATGTCCAAGTGCCATTGTTACTGAAGGTAGAGAAGCATCTCCCATAGGCTGATATACTCATGAAATGAACTGTAGCAGATTTAAATTTTTTTTCCAATTTCTTTGTGGTGTCAGTTTTCTTCATGAAATATATATAAATACATTGTCTGCACCGTTATTGGCAAAGCATGAATAACCAGTATCAAGGATCAGTAGATTTCTCTGTCAACAACTTTGTCATGCCAAGAACTTAGATTCTTACTGATGTCTGGAAGCTGGTCAGCATCATACACATATATAGGTTTTGCATACATTTTTAATAAATTTTAGTTGCAATAATGCATCTATTGGTAGTCTGCAAACAATCTTCATGTTTGATTTAGAATTTAAATAATGAACAAGATTGCTGCATTATTTTAATTCTTACTCATGTGCCAGTAGATATTTAAAGATCTAGATTTTTGTAACATCTGATTTAAGCAGTCCATGTACCCCTTATCTTGGGAGAATAAACGTGGAAGGGTGCAGTGTTTTCTGCCCCCTCCCTTTTTTTTTTTAGTTTAAGTTACTATTAGGAGATGTAGGGCATCGATTCTGAATGCCTACCATAGTATAGACATATTTTTAGCCTTTGAGCTTGCTGAATTGTGTTCTGTCTTTGTCTGGTCTTGACTCTTCTTGAAGAAGAGCTGAGGAAGCAGTTACAGACTGAGACTGAAGCCTGGTATTGGTGCTAACCTATGCTGTGATGTTTTTGGAAAATCAGATTTAAAGTTGGGACTGAGATTTAGCTTCAGTCACCTTGAAGAGCCTTGTAAGGTGCTCTTCTAAGATTTTAATTCCAAATGAAATAAAATAGAAGAGAAATATTGTACTCATGTGCAAGTTACATCATGCTGAACTGCATTACTCTTGATAGGTTATCAGAAAGGATAATTTTGTCAAAAATTGATATTTCCCCTGCTTAAAAAGGCTGAGACTGTGGATTGACTAGCATAGAAAAAGTTAAACAACAGTAATTGATCTGATCCAAATTCTGACTACTCATACTAAGAAAGGAAGAAGGAAGAATAAATATCTCTTCCTTTGAGCTGATGCAACACTGAAAAAGGGTGGTAACTTTTAAAGAAGGAACAGTTAAATTGGGAGGCAAGCATTTTGCTTATCGATAATAAGGTTTTCCATATTAAACTGTAATTTGAATTCTCTGGGCATTTCATAGTTTTGTACTACTTTAGTTGTTTTTATTTTTTTTAAAGATACTTTACCATTCTTTTTTGAGATGATGAGTAGAAGGATGCCTCTCTTGCAAATTATGTATGCAGTTTGCTGGAGAATGGCAAACTCTTGCATTCATAAACTTGCATTCTAAGCAATTAAAGCTGCCTTCCCAAAGTGAAAGTGCACCTGTTAATTCTGTTGTTGGAAAATTTCTTTTGTGGAAATGTTATTGGTTAGGCCATGACCCTCACTTGTTTTTATGAGCAGGGAGTTAGGTGTTATTATTTTAAAGCCCTAATAAATCACATACTTATTTTACTTGCAATTTTAAATTTCATTATAGATGGGGTACCAATAATATTAAAGGATAAGACTGATTAGCCAAAACATGAACTTTATTTCTGCTTTCTCTGTTCTGGGGTTGGGAAATAGACTTTAAAGAGTTTGTCTTGAAGGAATCACTGTAAAATACAGGATAAAGCAGGGAGTTGTCTTTTGCTTTGTCCTCATTCTGATGCTGTCTAGAGAAAACCAGGGGACAGCTGCCAGTAAGAACCATTTTCCTGTCTGCCACTGCCTTGGGGAATTTATTTTTAATTCTCATGGTGGTCACTGAAATTATTTTAAAATATATCGCACTCCTTACTTTCCATGTGTTGTTGAGTTACACCCTTCATTATGAAGGTTGATTATCTGATGGTTACGCTTAAGCCTTTGACCATGTCTAAGGTGCAAGTAAAATACCTTTAAACCAACGGCAGATGCTGCTTGTTACTGAGCTGTGTTTCAGCAAGCTTTGAAACAGTCTTCTGCTTCTAGTCTGGAAGATGGGTCATCCTTGTTTTCATCCCTGATTTCAAATTGTGTAGGAGGAGGATTCCACAACTTCATGATACTCTGAGAAAGCAGAGAAAATTTTGTTGCTAGGAGACTATGGAAGACCTACACTGTACTATATCTTTCCAGAATGTTTTATAGTTAGCATTAGTTATTTTGTTAAATTTTCTAATCCTGTTCTTTACGCAAACATCCATGTTTTTTCCTATGGTCATGATGCTTGTTCCACACTTATGTATACTAGTAAATACGTTCTTTCTGTGGTTATTTCTGTATTACTTTCTTCCTTTCTTCTATTCTTCAACACACAAAAACCAGCCCACCAAACATTTCAGATTAAGTTGTGTTTTGAAGGCTGATATTTATTCACATGACGATGTTGCCTAGACATCCTAAATTATTATCATATGGTAGATTGTGCTTTCCCACAAAAGACAAATGCTGAGATCCAGAGTTGCACATCTTACGTGGAAACTTAGTAACATTTTGCAAATTGGATATTGTGAGGAAAAGTCTTAAAGCATACAGTGTTTTGCAGCTGAACAGGTCTGGTTACTCCTTTATGCTGGATGCTGTGACTCCTGTTTTACAGCTATAAGATGTATCTGCACATTGGAAAGGTGATTGAATCAGTGCTGTGGATTTCAGTCCAGGAGTGACGTATCTGTGACTGAAATAGTGATGCAACAGCTGAGATCAGTCTTGGTATAGAGTTTCTGCTAGAAAGCGTAGCACCCTTTGGACTAAAGGGAATCATTATCTCTGAGAGGCAAGCATAGAGACAGAAAACATTTTTTTTTTTTTTGTGGAGCAATTCACTAACATCCACAGGCTTTGCTCAAATGGCAGAATGTTAATGTACTCATTTGTGGTTCCTGTAGAGCTTGATGTGATTTTTAGAACAGTATGGAAACATCATCTTCATCTGACAGTGCGTGGGCATTACTTCATGACCATTTTTAAGAGCATGGCAAAAGGCACTCTGCTACCCACCTATCTATAAATAACTAAATATCATCAACTCAGACATAAAATTGCATTTTATGGGTAGTCTTAGGAACAAGGCAATTAGATTATATGTAGTCCTACAACAGTACCAGTAAAGAGAATGAAATTACTTAGAAACTTGCTGTCCAGACCACTTTCAGGTGGATTATTTCTCTTGCACATACTGAAGGACTCAGAGTACCCATAAATACAATATATGAATTACTTGAATTCAACTTGAACAATAAAAATTTGTCTGTAGATAGGAAGATCTGGAGCCTTTACTGTTGTATGACTGAATTTTTGGATTGTAGTTCTCGGGTTCTCTTTGCAGCTAAGGTAGCTGGAAGGGGTAGAGAATGTCTGCTAAGACACTTTGAAATACTGGAATTTTTAAGGAAAGAGGAAATGTAAAGGGGACAACTTGTCATTGTCCTTCAGTGAGCTCTGCAGACTACTTGCTGTTGACAATCACTAAGGGAAACTGATCTCAGTACAAGATGTGGCCTACAAGCCAGGATTTTTTGAAGTAGAGACCCTCCTGCAATCTTTCATGGCTGTGTCTTTAGGCAGAATCCTTTGTTCAGCTGGAAACTCCTATTTTTTTTTTTCTCCTGAAAAGAAGAATTTGTCCAAAAACTTGGGTAAGAATCGTACTAGTTCCATCTTCCCTCCTCCACCTCCCTCACCTCTTCTTCAGGGAAATACACTTTAGATAAACAATCATTTCAGTGGGCATTAGAATTGGTGCAATCATTATCAATGTTCTGCAGGAGCAGGGAAGGAAGATACTATCTGGTTGAGAGAGATTTTTAAGGTTTGGGGCTGGGGAAAAAGAGAACACAAGCAAGGCGCAGTCGTAAACAACTCTTTAGTACTTTCCTATTGGATCTAGAGAAACGCAGGTTCACAGTCCTCGTTTGCCTGATTGAAAATAAAGACTTGAGCCTATGTATCTTACATAATATCAAGTGTCTGTGAGATGTTCTGATTCATTGCATGTATATATAGTTATTCAGAGCAAATAGTTCTAGCAAGAGTTGTTCAAGCTGCGCTACAGATATAAATCAGTTGTTCTCTTGATAAATAGTACCGAGACTGTCCTCCTTCAACATTGCTGAGATCAGCACTGTGGGATGTGTCTTGCTAATGATGTCTACTCAATGATTTTTATATAAATTCTATCTATTTCCAGCATATACAAGGGAAAAGTAATGTTGAGAAGTGAAAAAAAAAAAATGTAGCAGGTAAAGCTTACCAAAGGGCTAAGAAGGAAAACCACATATCAACACATCTGGTATTGTAAGATTTAGAATGAAAACACTTGGGTGCAATGATTTGTGTGAAAAGTGCTTAATGCCTTAGTGCTGATATGCTGATATAGACATACCTGTGGCTGGCAAGTCAGAGAACAGATGTGCTTCTGTCCTTGAAGGTACAGATTTCAGAATTATGAGGAAAAATGTTTAAAGGTAGGACTATTGCGTTAATGTGTCTTTGTTTTTTAGCTTTGTTGAGAAAACAGGCTCAGATTGTCTCTCTCTGTCTTTGCCTGAATAACTTTTAATGCAACTAGCTAGTTTCAAAAAGTCAGAAGAGGAAAGCATGCCTCAAAAATGGTTCGGTTTCTACAAACTGGAAATTGGGTCTTCCCCCTTCACTCTGCAACCAAACTGATGTCCCTGCTAAAAGAAAAGCAGGGAAAACTTATCTGTTTGTTTGGCATCAACCAGCTGGAGAGTTGTTATGCATTAACTCAGATTTAGCTAGTGTATCGTATGGTGTTGCTGTGTTGGTAGGTCTTTTGGAAGGTAAACCATGACTTACTGTGGTGTAGGGAAGAAAATAGGAGTGACTAAAGTACTGAAGGATCCACATCTACAGGAAACAAGGTATGTTAATTTCTGTGCATGTGGAACAGAATATCTGAAAGTGAATTTACAGTTGTACTAGTGCAGAAAATTACTGTTGTGGCTCTCTATGACCCATCCAGTTTTTATTCTGACCTGGAGACAATTGCTTGGAAAAACAACAACCACCACCACCCCCCCAAAACACCAGAAAAAAAAATCTATAATGATGAAATTGTAATGAGATAAAATACTGCTTCAATCATTAAACTGGAGTGTCAAGCAGATCAAAAGAGTACAAAATGCAAATAATCTAAAAATTATGGTGAGTGTGACTTAAGTAAAATGTCTGATCTTTGAGATTATTTTTTTTTTTGTTGGTTTATATTAGAAAGTAAAGTTGCAAAATGGTACAAGACATCTGGGGCTCCTCAGCTCTTTAGAAGGGCCCGTTGTCAGCTGATATATGAAATTAATGATGTGAGGCTCAGGAGAAAGGAGGATGGCAAGATTTTTTTTCAAGGCAATATAGTACTAATTCAGCTGGAGCTTGAACTAGTGTGGGTATAGAGGATGAAAATATTACATTAATAAGCATATTCTGTGGCATATTTACCTAATGGCAATTGATGGTATACTTTCAAGCCTTGCTGTGTAAGATTTAAAAAGCCATGTAGAAAATAGTTCGGATTTTTTGAGGATTTTTTTTTTGTAAAAAAAAAAAAAAAAGTGTTCATAAACTGCAGTGAGAAATGATTACAAGGTTATTTATTAAAGAAAGGTGAATTCTGTAAGTGTAGAAGACGTTGAAAGACATGTAAAATCTGTAATGTGGATTGAATGTGAAGAAAACTACATTTTTATCAAACTGTAAAGCAAACCTTTAGAGCCTTTCAGCATACAGTGAATCATTTTCCATGTGAAATCCTGGTACCTAAAGTCAATGGAAACTTTTAGACTTCAGTAAGGCCTCCATTTCACTTCAGAGATGTAAAATTGACACAAAGATGACTTCATGTTGTCCAGGTAGGACAGCTGAAGTCCTCTTCCTCACACTTCATGCTTTATTCTGTGGCAGCACTGAGAGAGATGATCTGATCGGCTGAGATAAGAAGAAACGGTCTGCTGGGTCACATTGTTGTATCAACATCTGGGTCAGTGGTGGTGAAGTGATAGGGAAGGTCTCAAAACAAGACTTGCTGGGAATTTTCTTGATATCAAAGCTCCAAGTATAGAACTTGATTGTGAAGCTCTCAGTCTGGGGGAAACTGCTCTCTTGCATTGGCCCCTTCTTTGCAGTTACCAGCTGCATCTGGCTTACGAATACTAAAGGAGCAGGCAGATTAAGTTGCCTGCATGTGGAATGTACTGGACTACACTCCTAGAGCATTTTGCACAATGGTGTAGCTGGGAGGGCAGGACTCTGAGTCAATCTCAACTCATCTACACGTGTCCATGGGAGAGCACACCCTATGGAGTGATACTTGGTTAAAACTCGAATTCTCACAGCTTCAGCAGGTGAGACTGCTCTTGGGAGGTAGGTGTTAGACTAGGACAAATATTGTAAGACTAGTATTGTCTTACAAAGGTTTGTCTTTGTTAAAGACAGAGTATAACATTTGTCAGTGAAACACGTTCTCTCTTGGTTTGTTATGCACTGGTAAAGTAAATAAATAATAATTAAAAAATTAGGCTGAAAGTTGTAGGCAGGGGAGACTCACATCCGTTATCTGCAAGGCAATTCAGAGTCAAAGATGACAACCCAGCCATAACTATAACAACTGTTTCTACTAAGTATCTTATCAGATTAAAATTTACAATGTCTAGCAGATTTGAGAAGAATGCCAAGTAAAGATCCACTCACAGGAGGAGCATTTCCTATTTTCAGGCAAACAGGTAGACATGGAGTCTCAGCATCTCACGGGAAGTACTGAGCACCACAAAGGGATTGGACTCTGACAGGGGAACTGAGTACTGACATGAAGAATGGTGGTGTGGGATGATTTGATCAGCAGCATGTGGAGAAAAGCCTGAAGAGGAGACAGCACTATGTGTTTCAGAATGTGAGAATGCAACCCCTCTTTCTCTGTGCATGGCTAAGAAGCCCAGTTCGTTACTGAGAACAAAAGTAAACCAATGGATTTCGGATACTATCCATGGGTTGGTTATATAACAACACTTTCAGCTCTGTATCAACAGTTACAATGAGTAGCAAGCTGAGTCACTGCAGATGTTTATCATGGATATCACAAGCCCAAGGGCAGATCCAACTGCTGCAGCAGGTGTTATAGTGAAAGAATGTGAAGAATGATAGAAAGCCATCACGAAGTCTACAAACTGAAATGCCGCAGGAGAACATCAGGGTACTAAAGCAAGCATGCTATTTCATTAGATAAATAAATGTTAAGGTTCCCACCATTTTGAAGGATAATAAACTGTGACTGTACCCTATAATTAACAAGAAAATCATGCCCAACAAACACCAATCCAATTGAGATCACATGTCCCTAACCAGAGTGTTCAGAGCTTTGTTAAAGTCAACCAGGTACTGTGAAGTTCTAACAGCGTGCTGAGAATTTCAAGAGAAGGATCTAAAGTAGTAGCTCATGTCATTCTAGAGATAAAAATATCTTATCTGGAGTAAAACTGGAAACTGGGCCTGGCTACTCTTTTTTTTTTTTTTTTTTTACTGAAGAACAATATTCTTTGTTCTAATGAGTTCTGGGATTTTAAGAGTTCCAATGACTAGTGTTTAACACTGAAGGAGGCACGGAACCTGTGATGTTGCTGTCACCTTCTCACAGCATCATACAGTAGGAATGAGAACTGATTGAAACATTCACAGTTGAGGCAGCATTGCAATGAAATTTTGATGTGTACTACTGGAACTGTTAGGAGAGGTGATCGTTAGTTAACTGATTATGTAACTTTTTAAAAATTTTCCAAGTATAGATTTAAGAGGTAGCAATGAAAATAAATAAGTAGTACAACGATATATACAGTTTGCTCTCCAGAGCATACAGTATCACACTGAACACTAACCAAAGCTACTTTGAGGTAACAGATTCAGTTTCAGAAATAGACTATTGTTTAAAGTGAGATGCTCTTGATATTGAAAAATACTATGTGAAAAAGCAACCTTACAAAGCATTGGACAGAGCATATGTGGGTTGGATTTAAGCAGTCCATTTGTTGTATTGCTCTCACATGCCATGGTAAAATGAATCCTGAAATACTTTGTGTAATGACTCATCTGATATTAAGATGTGTCAGTGTTCATAAACAATGCTGTTCATCTTCTGTGTGTTATGTGCATGTGTAAGAGGTGTAGGTGGAAGCTGAAGTTTTAGTTGTGATGACTCAGCCTTTATTCACTGTTTCTCTTATTTCTGATTTATGAAGAAATTCTCTTCTTTACTGTGTACTTAGGTGAAATTCCAGTGTTCAGTGAGGAATGTAATATGGTTGTTTCCTGGAACAATCCTGAGATTTTTGTGTCAGATATTTGACTGCTAAAAAATCAACCTCCTGTCACAGGCAGTAATCTGGGGTTTTCTTTGGCCCTCATTTCTTCATTCTCATTCTTGGCAATCTGCTTAATGGGGATGTTTTACCTACCCTCTTCTCTGTCAGATTTTACATGCAATTATTAAAGTGCTTTTGTAGGTAAAGGTTATTAAGAGAAATATGCCTTTTATGAATTTCGTATTATTTCATACACTCAAAGTATTCTCGTTTTGTTATCTTGCCAGACTATTTGATAAGCTAGTGACCAACTAGGACACAATGCAGAATGATTATGCAAAAATTACGGGGAAAAGAACAAGTAGTTTTGACAGTGATTTAGGTCTTGATTGGTACATAGTGAAATAGTCTATTCGACTTTCCAGCACGTTTTTTTCTTATTAAGATTTGTCTCATTATAAATTTTAGATTCTGTAATTTGTGTAATCTATTAGATGATAAAATCTCCTTGAATAAAGAATGAAAAAGGTGACCTGTCTTCTAATAGAACTAAATTCAGACTGAGAGTTCGAACTCAAAATTTGTATTGACTTGCAAGCTGCATACACTAAGTGTAGCCAGCAGATGGAGGGCTGTTACCAGCTGCTTAAAATTGTAGTTGTCTGGCTATCCATGGGAGGCACACTGCAAACTGTCTGAAAGCTGTCTAGTCTTGATGCTTCATGTTTCTCACAAAGTAAGAACCTGTGCTTTAAAAGATAGACCCTATTACAATTATTTGAACTATATTTTATTTACAATGATGTGTAGCTCCATTTGTGACTTTTAAAGCTTTGTGGATGGTGAAGGCACTTAGAAACCAGGTGATTATTGCAAAGCCAGGACATACACACATATATATAAATATAAATAAATATATATATGTGGGAGTGGAGGGAGGTTGGCTGCATTCCTTTTAACATCATGAAAACTCAAAGATCTATAATAGAAATGTACCTGAAAGTCTTGATACACTGCAAGGTACGTGAGCTTTTCTGTTTCCTTTTTTTTTGATAAATGTTGACGAAAATAATTCACCACACTAAATGAGATTTCCTTATACAGCATGTCAGGACATGACTTGGTAACAGAGCTAAACTGACCTCATGTCACTTGAAAAGGGCAGGCCTGCTTCCCTGCTCCCACTCTCGCTCTACTTTTGTCATTGTTATTGTCACAACTTAGCTGCCATCGCCTCCCAAGAGACAGTATAGACAGTTAAACTGGCAGAAAAATAGCTTGCTAAAATAAAAGCAAAAAGGTTTCTACTGATTTAGTTCCTTGAAAAATTTAACATGAAATCACACAAGGGTCTGTGAGAAAGGGGCAGGCATTTGTGATTAGGGTAAGAAAAAGGAAAGCAGGACCCCTGTTTCATTTTTCTGTGTGTATAAAAGGTGCTATCAGTATAGCTCAGAATGAACGATAGTTTATGAGGTTGCAGGGTCAGTGTAAGTACATAAATATACACTGATGGTTGCAGTTCTCCTATAGTGAAGGGTAACTTTGGACTGCAGGCGTTTTTCTGGAACTTCTCAAGAACGTTGTTACTCCTGGTCGAATGGATGCAATACTGGTTGATATATGGTAACCCCTTCTTTTAAGGCATGCTCAATCTGGGACTTTCTCTTGCATCTTTAGTTACCTGCTTACTCCTTGAATGGCTGCAGCAACTTCAGTACAAGAACCTCATGGAAGCTGTGGCAACCTAAGCAGTAACAATAGAAGAAAAGAAAGAGGGTGGTTGAGCCAATTTTTGTTGGTATGCGAGTTGACCAAGGCTGCAATTTTCTTTGCCAATTTCTACTTTGTTCTGACCCCTTGCACTTCAGGGAATAGGGGCAGCAGCAACAGAAGCAAGCTGTGTGTGATCCTTGCCAAGTTTTCCCCTTTTCTCCTCCACAATGGGTCTTCTGGACCATCTCCCTTTGTTTCTTTTTAGCTGGTCAGCCAGCCCAGCATGACTTTTCCCTGGCTGCCTACCATCTGCCTGTAGACTCTCTTCTCCTTTTGTTCCTCTTTAAAAGCTCACTCCTGTGAGGCATTGGGAGTCTGCAGTGAAATGCTAAACGTGCACGTTTCCTACTGATGTTTAGCACCAATGGCTGCTCAGAATCAGTTAGGAGAGTTAGCATATAGAGACCAAGTATCATGGCTTGTTAAAAGGACACACCAGCAATGGAAGCCGAGTTTGAGCCATGTTTTTTATAGCCTTGTGATGATGTCCTAATGAATATTTATCATTATTTGTGAGACCCTATTTTCAGTACTCGTGTATTATAGTAACAGCTGACAAAATGTTCATTTTGGTTTGTAATGAAACTGTCTCTGTTTTAGCTGTTTATTATGATGGCCATGTCACTCCCATGCCATTGTCTGCCATAGTAACACAGCTGGATTATTGGCAGGCTAGTAAGTTTAAAGGCATATCTGATTAGTTTGTTTCTTGTCCAGATGAGGGTCTGTGAGTGGAAATGTTAACTCTTTGCACTGTGTGTTTATCTTGTAGCAGAGGTGAACAATGTCCAGTCAGGTTTGGCAGGTGTCTTTAGCATAGGAGAACTCTTCCAGAACTTTCCAAGCTTTTGCTTTTAGTGGCAGACACTAAAATAAAACTCCTTCAGTAAGAAGCAATACAAAAGAGCGTTCACTGATAAAGTAAAGTAAATTCAATTGAATTAGACTTTTGTCAAGTTTAAATCAGTTGGAATAGACTATAATACAAATATTGCAGTAAGGAATGCTTGTTAGGAATGTGCCACAAGAAAGCTGTGTATGCTGTTTGGCAAAGTGTAATTAAGTAGTGCTTTATTTTGAACAATAACCAAGCCCTTGGCTCATGTGTCAGACTCTGTACTTCATCTTTCCTATATCCTTGCTATACTGGACTGACCAACGCAGAGATGTTTGATGGAGAGGATTAGCACTCATTCTGTACACACATGGTCAGAAGTTGTCAGTTGTCTCGAGAACTTCCTTCAGCCCCAACCAGTGTATTAATTCAGTGACCTTATAGGGCCTGGAATACATTCCCCAGTTTTATACTTGTTAAAAAATGTATTTGAATCAAAAGCTTTAAACTTCTTTTGCTCCTGACATTTTAAAATAACTTTCTATGTTTTCTTTTAATCATATCAGACTTAAAAAAAAAACAAACAAAAACCCACAAACAAACAAAACCAAACAAAACCCAAGAAAATTAAACTAATTTTGAGTAAATCTAACATCACAATAACTGTCCACAAAGAGTGCTCATTAGTAATAGATATTATACTTTAAAGCCATGCCCACTGGCTTTGCTGCCACATTTTTACAATACCTGACATAATAGTGTAAAAGTATGTTTTTATCATTTGGGGAACTGCTGATACTGGCTTTACAACATATAAAGCAAGGCTTGACTCCTCTGCCAAAAAGCTGGCAATCTAATTCAGTGGAACATTGGCCAATTCTGCACTCAGTTTTCTCAAGAAAAAAAAAAATACAACCCCAAACTTTTACATGCAGTGATGTCTTTTCTTCTACAGTTATTCATTCTCTTGGCTTGAATATAAGACAAGGCTTTATCAGAAAGTAAAATCTGAAATAATATTGCATGCCTTATTTCTCAGAGTAATGCTTGGAGATGGCAAATGTTTTGTTGCCTGGTACTGAGTTTGTTTTAAAAAGCACCTCTGCTTGTTTTTGATGCCAGCTCAAAGTTCTGTTGGTGCCTAAGCTTGAATGAGTGGCAACAGTTTGGCACAACTGCTTGAAGCACTTATCAAGTTTCCTTTAAAAACCACAGTGGGTGTTCTGGTAAGGACAGCAGGGGGAGCTTCTGGTGGAGCTGTTTCTAGAATTCAGGACTAGTTTGACACATTGGTCTCGCAGAAAGGTGTGAAGCTTGTGACCTGCTGTAGGTCCAACAAGCAGTTAAGAGCTTTCTAGCCCTCTCACTAACCACTGTTGAAGTTCAGAGACAAAGAAGAACTTGTAAACAGCAGTGGCATACTGTGGGAGAAGTAAGCTGTAGGGCAGCAGTGGAGGTGAGAAGTGAGTGGGGTGGTTGGGCAAGTTTAACTGGAGCCTTAAGAATCGCTCCTGTCAGGAGACCTGATGAAGGGTGACCCTCTGATGTAGCAGGTCACTTGACTCTGGCATCATGTGTACATGTAGCACTGTGCTCTGTCTGCTCCTCTGCAAGGATCCCAATCATTCAGCAGATGACAAAAATAGGGTAACCAGCCAAATCTGGCACTAGAGATTGGGGCACTCTAGCAGTGGTATATGAGGAGCATCCACGGGATTGAGCTGTAGCATGAGCAACCAGGGAAGTTAACACAGCATGAAAGAGTCATTAAGGATGATTGTGGGAACGCGCATGGTGATGTAGTGGGGAGAAAGAGATCAAGTTTGGAGCTAGAAAGAGGCTGATGGAAGCAGGCTGGAGAGCAGGTTCCCTAGCACATAGGACAGCATGGCACATTCAATGGTTTTAATGTGTAGCTTGTTAATTTGTTTCAGTTCTAAAACATGAGATCACATTCGTATTCGTGACCTGCTTATTATTAGGCCAACACAGTAATCCAGAGCCTGATTCCTGTAACATGGACAGTGCAGGCTTATGTATGTTTCTGCATGTACGTTTTTTCTTCACTGCATAAGAAAGTTGACACAGAAGATACATATCTAAGGAATCAAAAAAAAAAAAAAATGTTTTGGAAGCTAGGATCTTTATTTTCTTTCCTGCCCAAGTCCATTGACCTGGTGGCGTTAGTGATGCATTGGTAATAAATCCTGAACCTATTTAATCTGGCTCACAGCCTAGGGCTTTGGCTACCAATGCAATTCTAGATCTCGTCAGTGAAAGATATTTGCAATCTTACACTGACATTTAGGAATCTGGTCAAAATATTTTGTCATTGTTTCCCTGACTTAAATTTTAGCACAATCCATGTTAGTCTGGAAACCTTTTTACACTGTCATTTTTTTTAAACTATGAACCAAAAGAGCATGGAAATGCTCCTTAGAGATGAGACTTCAATCTATGTTTCTGCCGAGAGAGAAAACAGCTTTAAATAAACCAGTCTTACTTTTGGGATTACTTTCTCCCTTTTCTCAAATAATGCTGCTGTTCTGAGGATGCTTAGTTTAGGCAAATGATATTTTCAGATAAGAAGATACTTTATCAGAAGTTGACAAAACCAGCTCTAACTTAATGCTGTATGATGGATTGAACCATAAGGTTGTCTTTGCAGTGTTAGTTTTGAAGCTTCAGACAAAAGCTGGTTTGGGTTCAGCCTCAATTATATCAACTGAAATTCCTTGACATTTGAGTGGAAAAGGAATCTGGATGATTGATTCCACCTTTGGCCAATCTCCTTTTCACTAAAAGTTGAGAACAAGTGAGCCTGATTTTGCTGTAGAAAAGCATACTGTAGTTGGGTTTTGGCTCTTAAAAAAGAACCTGGAATGATTTGGAGCTGGATCCCATTTGTTGTTCACAAATTCCAAGGACTTGTCAGGGAGAAAGTATCTCTTATTTGTTCTGTATAACACAGACCATTAAGTACTGAAGTTTGTCACTGCAGTGCATATTGCACTGCATCTGGTTTCTTCTTACATCCCCAAATTAGAAACAGAAATTCAGCTGTTACCATAATGAAAGGAGAGGACTATGCTGGCATTTCAGTTTTTAAAAAGCACATTCTAGAAAACTTAAGTTAAAGCAGGAACATTCTTTCAAAATGATTGTCTGTGTTCCTGTAAGAGAATGCAAAAAGTGTTAATAATATAACACACCACACAAGAACAGATGTCTCATGGCAAAGTTTAAATAAAATTGGAAGAAATTAACACCCGGTTTGCTAATGTGCAGCAGTGGAAACTTTGGTCTACATAAGGGGGGCTCAAGCTTGGACGCCTCCATCCCCTCCCCTTCATTATTGAACAAAGAGGGAAATAGGAACACAACAAAAATAGAAACTGTTAAAAAAAAAAAGCTCAGTCAATGTGTTCGTTTTTATCCTGTAGCAGAGTTTCATTTGCTGATCCATTTTCTTTGCATAATTGCTGATGAATGGAGCTCACCTTTAATCTCTGAAGCACAAGTCTTAATTGCATAAATGCAATATATAAAGGCACACAATGTAATCCCAGTTCCAGAAGACTGCTACTTTTGATTTTTCCCTGAGACATTATCTCATTAAATTTGTATCTCTGTGAAATTGTTTGAACTCAGCAAAACTTGGAAAATTAGGAAGTTTAAATAACTGATTTCAGAGTTGGCCTGTCCTGTTTCAAGTAGAGATGAGGAAAAAAATCAGTGTCAGATGGAACAAAGTCCACTGTATCCAGTTCCTGAAAAATTGTGAGTAGTTTTACACAGTAGCTTTGTAAATTTACAGGTTTTTGCCTTCCTCACAGTTCATAAATAAATTTATATACATATTTAGAATCATAGAATGGGTAGGATTGGAAGGGACCTCAAAGATCACCTAGTTCCAAGCCCCCTGTCATGGGCAGGGACACCCTCCACCAGGTTGCTCAAAGCCTCATATCTTTATCCAAATATCTTCTTTATTTGATGCTGAACTCTCAGGTCAGCAATATCACAGCACAGTGCTTAAAAGGCTGGTTTTTTAGGTGTAGAACTTTGCCAATATGTTGGGGGTTTTTACATTTACACTGTGTGTTATTCTGAAGAGACAATGAGCCAATGACCACTCACAGGTGATGGCTGTCTTTGAAATGGAGGAAAACTCTCGCACGCAAATGTTATTCTTTCATGTGCATGAACCAAATATGTACTGCTAAATTATTCCCAGCTGAGCAATTATTTTGCTGCTCAATAAGGACTGACGGTTGAATTATTATTTTTGGCTTCTTTATCAAAGTGATTGTTGAATATCAGTCCTTTTTAGGACTTGCAGAGTCAAGGAAGTGTAACTTTGCTCATCAGAATAAACATATTTACCTTGTAACAGTCCAGGATATTGGAATTTTCCAGCTGGATCAATGATTTATGGATTATCTAACTACATGTTAGTAGAAATTCTGTTAGCTTCTCAGACTATGTTTGGTAGGTGGGAAAATGCTGTGATAACTGTGTTGTGATGACTGACCAGCAAAGAAATTCTTTATTAAGTAGATTATTCAGAATGCAATTTAAAGCTTTTTTTCTTTTTTTTAATTGATTTTGGAAAGATTTTGTTCTTTTAACAAGGGTTATTGGAGTCTTACCCTTCAGTCTCTCAAAAATTATGATTCCTTTTGTGAGTGCCAAGCATTAGCTATTGTTCTTTCTCATCCAGAAAACAATAGCTCAATTTAATCCTAAACCTCTGCTGCTCTATTTCTAATAAAACTTAATTATCAAAAGATGCAATACTCCTTTTATAGCAGCTGCATTAATTAGACTTTCTCCTGGATATAATCATTCTGAGCACTTCAGAGCTTTCAGTTTGATAATTCATTACATTCAAGCAGAGATTGTGGAGCTATGTTAGCATCATTATGTGTATTTTACCTTGTTGCAAAGAAGTTCCAAATTTTACCCTTTCAGCACTTTAGAACATCTGACTGGAAAAAAAAAAAAAAAAGAATTTTTAGGAAGTTTGATGTGTTGAGTTTTTGGATTATCTGGTCTTCATTTGTCCAGAGACTATCTGAAAATTTCTGTTTGTGTGTTGGGTGGTAAGAAAAAGATTCAAGTCCTTCCTTTCATTATGTTGGAGTGTAGGGGAAGACCTGTTGAGTGGGGTAGGGAAAGGACATGTTCAGGCTACCTAAAAAGTATTGCACCACTGACCTCTGTATCTTTCTATCCTCATGTGATTTACACCTTGAGTCTTTTGAGGACAGCAGTACTTTTGGCCATCAGGAAGTAATATCTGTGATATCACTATCTTCTGTAACTTCTACCATACGTCCAAAATACTCCTCAAACTACTGAGTCCCGCTGAGGCGGCGATGGAGCTGCTGAAATGGCTTTATTTCCTCCTGGTTCAGAACTGTGGACAAAGCATGCTCACACTGCCTTCCCCATACCTCGGGGATATTAACGTAAAGAATAGCTCTTCAGTTTTAAAGGTTTTCACCCAGTAATTTAGTGAAGGGAACCCCATGTCTAGAACAGCCCTCTACTGTTTAATTTATACTAATGCTTTAAGTTCATTATTATTCTGTGCTGATTTTATAGATTAATTTATGAGAAGAGTGTTTGAATGGGAATGTGATTTGGTCAAGGACCTGGACAAGGAGAATATTCCTCTCTTTATTTCTGGAAGAACTACTGAGATATTAGTCTGCTCCGTGTATCATATGCAAATGTCATTTGGACTGAATACAGCTGCAATATTTTGCCATTTATGGAGAGCCTTGGAAATACAGCAGGTAACTAAGTGTGTGTTGATCCGCTGTCTAACCATTAGAGACGATCTTAATATAAGCATAACATAGCTTAAAGCATAATATATTTTTAGCTTGTTTTTCTGGAGGAAAAAAAAGTGCTGAGGCCTTATGGAATAGTATATAGGAAGAATTGAGATGTAGTTAGTACAACGTTTAAACTGTGGTAGTATGTACACTTGGTATTGTTCTGTAGGGGAAGGATAGAAAAAAAAAGATAAAACATCTCATAAGCCTTCACAGCTACGAGAGTTCTGGATGCTTACAGTGTCCTGTTTTCCTAGAATGTGCTTAAAAAATAAAAATCTTCCCTATCATTTAGTAATATAGTATAGCAGTTTGAAAGAAATGTTAAAAACAAAGGCATCAAGCTCTCAGTAAAAATTCAATATCATTTCAATGAGCCTTTGATTTCAATGAAACTGCACTGGACTAATGATTTAATTCCTCATGATCAGTAAAACTTGATGAATTTACTACAGTATGTTTTAGTGTTTAGTGTGTAGTATTTGATGACAGAAGGTTTATATTCTCCATTATGGAAACTCTCTTTGACTTTTGGGCAAAATACTTGTATATTATGACAGACACTGACACAGGTGGCAAAGAGAGAGAGAAGCTATTGATGCCTATATACTTGTTTCAACAAGATTTTCTGTAGTCTAATCAATCAGTTTAATGTATTTTACTGGTCTTGTCTATTAGATTGTATAGAATTTTACAGCTAGTTTGAGTGAACCACACCTGAGAATTATGTGACATATCATTTATTACTGTCTGCTGTGATGGGCCAAGTGCCTGAGGTTTGGTGTGAAACAAAAGATTTTTGAACCATTGAACTCTGTAGCCTTGATGAAAAGCAAGGAGGAGTAGAGTCTGAAAAATAGTGTCTTATGGAGACAGACTAGGGCCAGACAGTCAGGAGAGAAAGGATTTTCTTATTTCTGTGCTTCATTCCCCCCCCCTCCCTGGCATATTGTTCCAATAGGATTCATAAGGGATGTCTTTAATAATTTTGATAAAAGAACTTTTCACAACTTGCTGTGGTGATATAACAGCTCTGAATGCTATCTGACTTTGAGAACTGTGCAATATGTCCTATGTAATATCTAGTTTTAAGAACTACAGTGTCTGGAATGTCTAAGTAGCAAAAGGGGGAACTTTAAGAGGGGAAAGAGAACACTCTGTAAGATTTCCTGGTACTGTTGAAATCCCAGCCATTGTCTGCTGGCTGCTAGCTGACTTGAACAAAGCAAAATAATACATTTTGTCCCAATTACAGACTTTTAAGTTTCTGTGTGTCAATGGTATGTGTTAAATAGGAAAAGGTACTGATTTCTGAGACAATAGGTAGGGAAGACAAAGGTGTGCATACTTTTGTGAAGGCAGGCAAGAACATCCTTATAAGACTTTTTGATAGCAAAAATGTAAGTTATTACCAATTGATTCTTCAGCTGTCCGCTATGATGGAACCAATCTCATTTGATTAAGATAGTATTTCTGTTCTGTTTTTTATCGTTGACAAGCATAGTAAAGCTGTTAAAATTTAGAATAAACCTGTACAATTTCCAAAGCTTATTATTAAAGCTTTATTGATTTGACATTGAGATGACTTGTGAGGAGAGTATGCATGTCCTACTTATCCAGAGAGCAATGCCTGACCATGTTATATCTCTTAGTAAGGGCTACCTTAGACAACTCAACAATTGGGAGTTTAAAATTAGATTGCTGGTTGTCAAAACTAACAGCTGAGCGACAGGAGAGCAACCCATTCCTGGAACGAACTACACTATGACGTCTGCTCCTCCAAGCAACATGGTAGTCATAGTGGAACCTTGTGCAGACTTTTTGAACAGCATTTGGCAGTGCAGGCAATGTCTGCAATCTGATATGATGTTTTTCTATTGTTCCTTCACCCTATCACTCATCAGTCATTTTACTTTTATAAAACATAGAGATCTTGAGCTAAAGGGCGCAAAAGGAAAAGCTTCTTGTGCCTCAGTAGGCTTCATGCAACCCCTGTTGTGCACAGTATTTGATTATTAAGAATAAGGATCATTAGAGATAGAATTTATGATCTTTTTTTTCCTCTAAAAGATATTTTCTAGTAAGCTTTTGCTTTTATTCAGTGATGTGTTTCACACAGCTTTTTTCTGTTTTCATCTAAAGAGGGTAACTAGTGCTCCTGTCTCTTTGCTGTGAACGTATTGTGCTTGCGTAGGTGTGGAGGTGAAACATTAATTTGTGTAAGAATTGTATCCAGTAGTTGCTTTTTCTGTGAAAATGTCTTCCATTTTGTTTTTGTAAAATATAAGAGCTTTTTTTTTTCCTCAATGGCAAACTTTTTGGAAAGCAGGAACATGACATAGTGCTCTACTACTGAATGATTTTCAGTTATCGTGCTTGGTGTGTTCTGTGCATCATAACAGTGAAAGACAAGAAAACATTTATATCTGCTGATGTTACTGCACCTGATCTCTAGTTTGGAAAGTTTCTCAAACTTTAATGGCTTTAGAATCACCTGTGAATTTCTGCTAGACCATAGTAGTACAACGATCTATGTAAGTCTGGGTTCTATGAAGATGAGGATAAGAGTATCCTTTTCTAATCTTGTTTTGAAGCAACTGTTGCTACTGATCAGCCTGAAATCAGGACGCGGGGTGGGTGAAAAACAGTAATTAAAAAATGTCATTCCGAATATTAGCCAAAAAAAGTTAAACGTATTTATCTTGTAATGACATTACTAGGCTGACCAGATAAAGTAAAATAAAGAAAATATGTCATGTACTTCACAGTACAACACATTAATGCTGGGGAGAAACGTGCTCTGGTGCAGAAAATCTTGCTGTAGTATATTGTCACTTCCCTCTTCCACAAAAAAAAAGAATAATTCAGAACCATATGGGAGTCTAATAAAACTGAGTGTCAACAATCCTCTCACATCCATTCCAGATGGTTTAGACTTTCCTTGGAACTGAATGTCTCATATAAATTTAGCTCCCTGTTTATTCTCAGTTAATAACAGTTGCAAAGGTGAAGAGAGATTAATGTAGCAGAAAAGACATGAGAACGGCAAGATGCCTTTCTTGCAAAATAATTTAATATTGAAAGATACAATTCCAGTGTATGAGCAGAAGGATATGACTGCAAACAAGCAGTTTGATTTACTACATATATTCAAACATATTATGGCATGCAAAGAAAAGGAATATTTCCTAATAAGGAAAAGCTTGGTTTCCTTTCAAAAGGAGGGCGGCAGAGGGGAACTGTATTCCTGAATAAAAGGAAAAATTGACTGGCTTTGGGAACTTTGTGCGATTTCCCATATTTTTCCAGTTCTTGATCTCAAATAAATCTGTCTTTCCCTCTGAGACCTTTATGAGCAGAGTTTGATAATCAGGCGGATTTGTTTGTCATAACTGCTAATAACTGAGACTTAGGATGAAATCATTCAGCTTAATTTAGCAGGTAATACGAAACATTATGTACCAATAAACTGTGTGGATTTGGTGTTGAGGAACCTGGTTTAGGGACCCTGACAATGCAGGGTCAATGGTTGGGCTCGATGATCTTGAGGGTCTTTTCCAACCAAATGAATCTATGACTCTAATAAAGAAATGCAGATTCATCTAACATTCCATCCCTACAGGCTAAAAAGGGATCCTACATGTGCTTTTCTGTGCACCGTGCCTGTGGTAAATATTGTGGTCTAATGTTACTTTTTTTTTTTCTTTTAAAATGAGCATGTCTTTTGTCTTCAAAATCCATCTTGACACACGATTCAAAGTATGTTCTACTGGTGGTTACATCTATGGGTTTGAGTTTGCATAACTACTTTTACAACAATAAATCTTGCCTTGTCCATAGGCTAGATGACCTTTTTGCTGCACAGATTATTAGAAAAAGAGCAAACCAATAAAAAAAACCCCAAACAAACAAAAAACAAAACAGCAAAAGTTTAGTTTCACACCACCGTTCTTTAGTTAGAGATTTTCTTTCCTCTGACAAAACAGGAACTGGAACTGATTGAGGTACAATATTACTGCAATTAATGCAATATTACTGCATTGGAGCGATGTCTTGCTCTGTGTTTTCTCTCTCTTGCCCCTCACAAATACTAGGCATCAAAACAGTCAAAAACTTATATGAAAAATTGTTGCATGTTTTGAGTTCTCTGTATTCATCTGGCTTGTACTTCAATTACGTTTTTAAGGAAGAGTAAAAACCCATCTTTTTGAGTGGTTTTTTTTGTGTCTTTATGTATTTATTTAAACACTGCTAGCAACCTTGCTTACTTGCCTTGCTTACTAGATACCAAGTGAAAATTCCAAAGTTTGAAAGCTGATGATGAATGAAAGACGTGATCAGTTATGGCTAAATTTTGGAATTAAGGATAGATTTGATTTTTGCATGAGTAAATAAGGCCTCCTGTGGTTCAGGTACAATCATGGTTTCTCCAGTATCATCTTCAAAAGGCTTAACACTGCAGAACTGGAGGAAATAAGTGGAGAGCTGCGTTCTGCTTCGATTCTGTCTATGAAAACATCAAACAGGCACTTTGCTGGTGTGAAGGAGAGGTCCGTAGGAAGATGTATGTCCATAATATCATGGATATTGTGAGAAAATACTGCCACAGAGTTGAGTGAGAACTTTCTGTTGCAAACACATCATATTCTTAATAAAGGTACTGGCAAACCTCTTTTGGTTAAAATGGGAGCAGGATAAAGCCTGGTTAGGCTTTTGTATTGCTTTTTACTTGCTTTAAATTAAATACAGCCAAGATGTCTTAGATAATCTGGTTTGATTTCCTGGTGTAAGACAAAAATCTTACTGTGTCTTTAAAAAAAATTTTTGAGACCTTGTGTGTTTTTTTTTTTTAATCAGTGCTTGTGTGCAAAATTGAGCCACAAAGTTTTGTTTTCCAAAGAGTATTTTTTTATTGTGAGTGTCGTGTCCAAGCATCCAGTGAAGTGTGATGGGATTTTGCCATTGACTGTAATGGGTAAATAAAAAATGCACAACCTTCTTACATACATACACACAATATAATCACCACCCCATAATAATCAGTCCTTTGATATTTAATAAATTAACAGTATAGTTGTCATGGGCAATTGTTGTTTATCAGCTGTATATCTTGTGCACAAGCATTATTCTACACAAAAATAATTATTTTTGTGAGTCATTGCCCACTTGGCAAAAACATATTAATATATGAAACCTACTCTGAAAAATAATTTAAGCCAGTTTGCAATGATTCCTTTGTTCTTCTTGTTTGTCTTTAGAAGGTATTTAATTCTGAAGAGATATTGAAGGCTAGGGATTTAAATTCTGAGAGAACTTGATCCCTAATTAATTTTAAAAGGCCTCGGTGTAGCTTCTTTTGCACGGTTAATTTTGAATGCACAATTGACCCTACTTCACAGTCTAGTAGTATTATCTAATATTTTTGCTACTGAGGGATTATTAAACTGAAGATTGCTTGGGAAGTGTAATGTCTAAGTATAGCTTTTGGTGGCTATATTTCATCCATGTGGTACTCTGTCGTCTTTTAGGGGATAACAGATGGGTTCAAGTGTCCATGCAGTTTGTTCTCAAGAGAAGCAATTCCTTTTATTTCAGAAGTTCAGTGGTTTAGATCTAGCTATTCATTTTAGTCTTTGCTGCTGCGTGAGGTTTACAAAGGCAGGTTCTCTCCCTAGTACGTGACTCCCTAAGAGTTGGAAGGATGACACAAAAGTTCTATTTGGTGAAACCAAATAGTTCTGTGGCACCAGGACTAGGAAAGCCTGATTTATTTCTCAAGTTTTTTCTTGTTTAATGAACTGTGAGAACTAAAGGTGGATCTATCTAAGAAGGCTCCATCACATGTCCATTAGACATGTTCTAATGTCTAATAAATTGAGTGGTAGTTTGTTGGTTTTAATTTTTTTTCAGTCATAACTTCTCTTTTTTCTATCTTCCTGCATGTTTCAGAAAACTTGGAGCATTGAAAATATTTGTAAAATTTTCTACCTTTCCTCTTCTAATTTTTTTAGTGCAAAAGTTTTTAGGGGGAGAGCATGCAAATAGAAAGAATGCATGACTGTGTAATTCTTATTTCTGGAGTAAACGGAATTAGCAATGTGTGTGTCATTCTTTGATTTCTACACTTGTCTATGTGTATAGGAGGTGGAAAAAAAAATCCATGTTTCGCCATTTCAGTATCCTACTAGGTTACATACAAAAGATGTGATGCATCAAATTTCCTTTAATAACCTAGCAGAATCATCATCAGTAAGGCGAAGACAATTAATTCTCTTCATTAAACTTCTAAGTGGTTATTTTAAAGTAACTAGGAGACCATATGCTTTATAGTTTTGCATAGCTAATGCATATCCATTGCAGTGTTTTCTGTAACACTAAAGCTCACAATTATACTGAAGAGTTAGAAGATATCTGTGTTCATGTGGTGATTTCAGAAATGGCTGTAAAGAGGTGTTAATTAAATGCTTAGCTTTTCTAGTTACACGTTTTAAATTTTAAACAGAGATTAATATAGATGTCTGGCTACTACACGAACCTGTAAAACGTGTGGCTGAACCTGAAGTGAAATCTCTGACAGTTGAACAGGTTTAAATGTTCTTTTTTGTTTGTTTTTATCCACTGGCAATGGATTTGAAGCCATATCAGATATGAGTGCCTTTTTCTCAAAGGCAGTTTGGAATCTGAACCTATTTTACATGCTAGTCTTAAATCTACTTTCATCCAAAACTAGAAAAAAATAACCCCAAGCCTTTCTATATTTAAGCCTAGTTTATTGGGTTTTATTTCTTCTCTCAACAGGCCATTTAAATGTAATTCAGTGGGGTGGTGGTGGGTAAGCTTGGTAAACTATCATGAATTCCATTGGAAATGGACTTCATTACTAAGAGCAACAAAACACCCTTTAAAACATTCAAAAGATGTATTTTTCTTATCATTTGTTCTTCCCAATGAATTCTATGGTTTCCTTCATTCACAATGCATGATAATGATTCTGAATGTTTGGTGATGTTTACTTAGCATCAGTAACTTCCTGATTTTCAGGTTTTTCTGCTACTAAATGAGGGCTAAGAAATGAACTTGAGCACTGGACTTCTTGTTTGCCTGTGCTGTTGTCATGGTTTGATGTGGAGGGGGGGTGGTTCTGGTGGCAGGAGAGGGGTTTTGGTCCATGTGACCTCCCCGGTTTTGGAACCGGGTTAGGCTTAGTTCTGGCCACCAGATCAGACTGCCATCCCCCTCGGGATTGAGCCAATAGGGCGCCTCTGTGAATTGCCCTATTTAAGTCAGGACAAAGGAACCGGAAAAGGTGCTTCGCCCAGGATCGAGCAGAGAAGGGAGGAGGGCACTGCCCCCGCTCCCTGGCTCCCGGCCGGGCAGCTGCCTGCGTCGGGCCGGCGCCGCCCATGGAGGATGGCGGCGGCGGAGCCAGCTGGGGAACTCGGGGGTACCCCACTCCCGGGGTGCCCACTGGGCTGAGTTCACCTGGAGAGGACTCAGACCTGAGAGAAACAGCCGCATCGACAGCAGGTCAGTGAGGATGGAGCGGGAGGAGGTGTGCCGGAGCCGAGTTTCCCCTGCGGCTGATGGTGAGATAGCAGGCGGCCCCCCTGCAACCAGGACGGCCTCGGTGGAGCAGAGACCCACTCGCGGCCCGTGGGGAGAAGATGCCTGAGTCTGAGGATGGTCGTGTTGGGGTGCACGACATGGCAGAGAGGCATCTGGAGTCTGCGTGACGACCCACGCTGGAGCGAGTGGCTACAGCTCCCTAAGTACCCGAGACTGTGGTATAGCCCACACCGGAGCAATCTGTGGGGAAGGATTGTTTCCAGTGGGCTGGACTCACGCTGGAGAAGTTTGTGGATTTTTCCTCGTGGGTAGGGGATCCATTGGAGCAGGGGAAAAGGGTGTAAGGACTCCTTCTCCTTTAAGAAAGAAGCAGCAGTAACAGCACGGAATGAACTGACCTGCACTCCCCCAGTCCCTGCCCCCTGTGCTGCTGGGGGGAGGAGGTAGAGCCGGGAGGAAAAGGAAAGAGGGGGGAAGGTGTCGGTTTTAAGATCTGGTTTTGTTTCTTTCTGTCCTCCCGAGTAATCATTTTTTTGTTTCCCTTTGTCCTTCTAAGTAATCATTAATAAACTCTTTTGCTTTGAGAAAGCCCTGTCTGTTTTGCCCGGGACCATGGTTGGTGGGTGCTCCCTCTGTTCTTGTCTCAACCCTCAGTCCCTTTGGTTTTTTTTTTCTCCTCTCTACTTTATTGGAAAAGGAGAGACTGTGTGAGTTTTAGTTGCTGGATCAGCCTAAAACCACGACAGCTGTAATGTTAGTCTGTTCCTCGGCTGTATTTTGGAGAGATTCAACTAGCTCTCTTCAGGACAGAGGGATAATGGATAAATATATCTCCTCCAGAATCCGAGTATTGTTTTCTCCATAATGCCAAAAGGCTTTACATCTTTCACATGCCCTCATATTTATCTCAAAGCATGCATTAAAATCTTTAGTTTTGTGTAGTTTTATGTATAAAACTGCACTGCTTTGCAAGGCTCCAATACAACAGTGATGTTATTTCAGGCATTATTAAGTGGAAAAAAGAGATCAAGGACTAAATACCATGTGGTATGTGACCTAAGTCTCTGCTCTGGAAAGTTTCTCCCCTGATAAATTAGTTAAGCTGTTGTAGCTGTATTTTGTTGTGTTGCTGCAAAATGGATGGATAAGTAAATGAAAGGGCTCAGAATGGTAAAGAAAAATAATTTATTAGTGTAGTGAAATAATACAATGAAACTGCAGATAGGAAGTAGTTATAAAATAGTAAAATATGTATCGCAAAAAAAATCACAAAAAAAAGCCCCACCAGAAAATGTTTGGACTTGGTGCACAAAACCAGATTGTGGCACAAAGTACAGCCTTAATATTTCAGAATTAAAATACTATGAAAAGGAATAATGGCAATGCTTCATAGATGAGGTAAAGCATAAAATCTCATATGACAGGCTGAAGAAAGACTGTTAACTCTAGGATTTATGTTGTACATAGGTACTACTGTTTATTGCTAATCAGAGGAATATGATCTCTTTGCTATTAATTTTAAAATATATTTAGAAGTAATTTTTCCTTGCTCTCAGGAGCAATCGTAACTCTTAAACTTTAAATCCCACTGACTTTACATGACATTTCATTAGACCTGCTCAGAAAACTGAAATGAACCCCTATAAACCACACATCGTAAGTTCTAAAAAGGCTTGGTGAATAAATGTCACATTTCAGTTTATTTTTTAACTTTTCAAACTGTGGACTAATATATAAATAGTCATTGGACTCACAAAAGCTCCACTGCAGTAATATTCATTAAAGATTTTTACTCTTATCCAAGTCCAGTCTGTGGTATTTTGTTTGAAAGCCTGTGGTGTCACAGAAACACCGTGCTAATTAATCAGCTTCTTCAGAAGCCAAATACTGAAGCAGCATTTTGGATTGCTTTAATCTCGTATTGCTCTATTCATGCTCTTTCCTTGTGCTCTGTTCTACAGAGCACTCCTTGAATTCTCAGAGGAGAATTGGCAATTTAATTGTTTAATTAAAAAAAGAAAAGTGGAAACAGATTCACATTAGCAGACTTAAACCAGAAAATTCAATAAATTGTTTGAAATTTAAGTAAGTCCGTTATTAAGCTTTAAGCTGTTCATGAATTCATGATCTGTAGCTTGACAACTTTAAAGAACATGGCAAACTTGGGTTTTCAATAGTTCATAATGTTTGGACACTATTCCTGCTCATCAGTACTGCATACTGCATCATTGCTCTGTCTTTCAAAAAATAAGGTGGGTTGTGGGTCGATATGTTTGTTCATCTTATTTTTTTTACAATTGCCTGAACTCGAATTCTGTTGTTAGTGGTAGTAGCTAAATTGCAGAGCCTTGGCCACCTTTAACTCAAGCTCTTCCACAGGGCTTTTGAGGATGAGCACAGTTTCCGAAGAGCAAAGAGAGCACTTAAGAGAGAACACTCACTAGTGAGTATGTCGTCTTTCTGTAGTCTGCATAAACTTCCTTGTCCTGTGAATCATAAGCCTCACTATCTCTTGCCAAGGTTTTATACCAGCATGCTGTATGAAAAGCTTTTAACCCTCTAAGATGTAGTTCTCCAAAACAATTTATCTGTGATACAGTTCCCGTGGTACTTTTCAGAAATGATTGATGAGAAATGACTCAAATTTAAGAGAATTTCATCAGGCTTTTGTATTTGCTAGGTGACGTTTTCCTATTATGGCAAAGAACTCTAATCGTAGCTGGAACTGAAAATGGGGAGTCGTTGTTCTTTGATATAATTTTAAGTAGCTATTAAAGAACCAACCAACCAAACCTTGAGGTTCTTGCATTTGTTATTTTAGGCAGGATACTTGCCAGCAATGAAGGAAAACGCATGGTATAGTGTCAATAATTTACTAGTAACCTAGTTAATAACAATAAGCAAGCAATAGTAAACCACAGCTGGTATGTTTTAGCAAGCTGTATATATCACTCTTGAAGTGTTCTCCTTGCATCTTGGTTATGCATGGAGTCCCAAGGTTGATGGCTATTCTTTCCTGTGTGCAGTGGCACAAGATATTAGTGTCCCCAATTTTGGCAAGGAGGTGTTATTCCTTATGGTGCTGTTATCTTCATCACCTGTAGGTTCCTTGGATCCGCATGAACACGTTTGCAGTAACAGTTGGCTTACCTTCTCATTTTTCCTTGATCTGCCGCTTTCTGCTATCCTTGACTTTTACTGTACATTCTAACCAAAGTATTGTTACTTATGTTTCCTGCTCTACTAAACTTTGGTTAAATTGTTAGGTCATATGATTTACATAGTGTTAGAGAAATATTTACTAATAAATACATAATCTTATTTACTGATACCATGCATATGTTCTCATGGATGCAGACTCTGGCTATATATTCTGGCATCTAAGCAAGGGCTTTTTACCTGGATTATGGTTCCAATGTCTTGGGGTTTTGACTGAAGATTGCCATGTGAGTGAAGGCACCCTCAGGCAATTAGTTCCTGAGCTACACTGTAAATTGTTTTTTAATGTAACCTTTCTCTGAGGCATGGGTTTAGCAAGTCAGCTCTGTTTTGAAGACTCAATTGGTACTCATAACATGCTTTGAGATCCTTAGGTGAGGTAATAAAACGAATTGATAACACTTCTGTAGTAAGAATTTCCCTTTGCATTATTCTTCATGTAAGAATGGAGATGAGACCAATGAATATAGTTTCATTTGTATTTATACATTTGAGCTGGCGAAATTTCATTTGAAAACATTTCACTTCCCATCAGACAGAAATCCTTTTGCAGCTGCTTTAGTATTCATTCAGTAGCTGAATCTAATCCTTTTGCAAAATTTAATTATGTGCTTTCTGAAATGGAAGTAAGTGGCAATTTTCTTAATGGAGTTAGCACCATACTTAATATTATAATAATACTGATTTATACTCATCTCATGTCTCGCTTGAACTATTGTTTAACACTGAAAAATATCTTCTAACATTTTCTGGAATGAAAAAAGGTGAAAATAAACAACAAATATGCGTATAGGTATTAGAAGGTGCAGTTTCTGAATATAGTTATTTTGCTCCATAATTACTTAGCAAGAATCTTTCAATAGCTGCTAAATGGAGAATGAAATTCCACTCCATCTACATATCATTATAAGGTAAGGATAAGTTTATAAAGCATTTTGAGTGAGATGCTAATCAGCTCTTCTAAAACTAAAGAGGAATTAAATGATTGAAATCCGATGGGAGGTATTTTCAGCTCTAATCAGGCAGTTTAATGGAGTTGTGCACATTGTGCCAAATATATCCATTTTTGCAACAGAGTTGACTGGTCTTGATTTTGACCAGCAATTATTTAAAGAATAAAGAGTTATCATGAAGACCTGCTCAATTCTTGAATTGATAAGTTTGTAACTATAGAAGTGTGATGAGGCTGCATCAAGTATTCGAGCCTGCATTACTCACTGAATGATCAATCCACAAAAATCAACTTTCCTTCAAAGACTCTAATATTTCATTAGAGATTACTGTTCTAGACAAACAGGACTGTGGAAGAATGCCATAGAGGCACTAAATTAAATTAACCAAGCAAGAGGGTAAAATATAATCTAAAAATATCATGTAAAGAGAAAGTGAGTTAGTATCAATACATCAAATTAAGTTAAGCTGAATTATACTGAAAATACCAGCAGATACACCAGCAATTTCTCAGAAATAATTTTAAAACTTACTAAGCAAGGTTCTATCAGTCTTGATGCCAAATGATACATGCAGATTCCACTCAAGTAGACTGGGAGAACACTTTTAGTACAAGGTGATATTTGAAAATAATGTTCTAATGCCAGTACTAATTGGAATAATGCCAATAAATTCTTTCCACACTGGTGGCTGTTTTTCT
The DNA here is from genome assembly GCF_009769465.1 of Tauraco erythrolophus. Taxonomy (NCBI): domain Eukaryota; kingdom Metazoa; phylum Chordata; class Aves; order Musophagiformes; family Musophagidae; genus Tauraco; species Tauraco erythrolophus. Next base: position 13,346,629 of record NC_141478.1, on the reverse strand, counting down.
CTCACCTCTACGCTTTCAATGACTCTAGAATGACTCTGCCTCTTCCTTAAAGCGGTGTTTAATAACTAAGACCATAGGAGTCTATTGGCTTTTAGCTTTTGTGTATCAACAGGGACTTTGATAACACACAAACTTTTCTTGTTGCATGAATATATTTTCTGTGTGTGCCATCTGCTGGACCCTGCTTGGAGTGCAATGTTAACTCATAGATCTTTTCAATTCTATTTGTACCTAAGTAAAGTTATCTGCAAGTAAAGAGATGATAGCAAAAATACAAATAGCATAAAATTCTCTCACTTTAGGAAAGCAGCAGATTTTTTTGAGTGACTGTAGTTCACAATATATAAGTCTAAAGACAATTCTGGATCATTATTTTTAATGCATTGATGCATTTGAGTTGAATTATTGCTACTGTAGTGTAGATCTATGGAATCGAGTCCTTGTCTATATTGTAAAATTAAAGGTCTGTGTTTGAAAACATTGGACTTATAACAGTGTGCAAACCCAGAACTTTTATAAACAGATATCATAAACTTTAAGGCTTACAATAATAGTAGATAGATAATGTTTTGGGTCCTAACAATCTTAACCTCTCAAGTCCCCTGTAACTGTCACTTTAAGATGAGTATGTCAGCAGCAAATTCTGATCTTAGATTAGAGAAGAATTTATTTCACCATAGATCAGAGCAGATTTCGTCCAACATATTAACTGTTTTCCTCTATCCAACAGTAATATGTTCTTTTCTGCTGTAAACTTTCAACTGGGATTTTCTTTTAAAGTTAAGAATTGAATTTGACGGGATACTAACCGAAGTTATAACACTGGATTGTATTGGAGAATGCAGAAAGTGCACTATTTTTTATTAATGTTTATGAATTACTAATAGAACTTGTAAAATTCTAGGATAAATTTTTTTCACTAGCAGTGTCTTGTGATCAGGTTTCTATCTGAAAAAAATCTATCCATTTGCAGCTGTGTTGAAGAGGTTTTGTGATTTTTTTTTTTGTGTGTGTGCCTTTTACTACCTTCCAGTTTTCTGTCACTTAGCCAAATACAAGAATTACCACTCTGAAAGCTTTCATTTGAAAGTGAAATTAATTATACAGATATAAACTGAATTTGTCATGCCATCGTGATAGGAGTAGAAAAAGAGATGACATTTACTTTGAACTATGTAGTCAGTTTATTTCTTTGCTTTGTTTCATTTTTTAATTACTTTAGATACTTTTCTCCCAGATAGCTGAGCCCTTTGTATCCTCAAGCCAAGCTTTTTTGTTATATCCACAAATCCCTATTACCTTATGAATCACCTAAAACTACCTCTTCTCCTTTATTTTAAAGCTTCAATAAAGTGCGTTCCTAGGCCAGCAGTGTTGTATGAATTTGAATTTCTTAATCTATTTATGCTTTCTTACTGTTATTAAAAATGTCTTTGCAATACTATATTCTCCAAAATCAGTAGTAAATTTGAGTTTAGAATGTCTCAACTCTCTTCCTTATATCTAGTACTTTAAAAATCAGTTCATGTGTACATACACACTCATACATTTAAATACTTTTTTGTGGTTCTTAGATTGGGAAAACATGATAAAACATGATTTAAAACTTGTTTTTGTGCATACAACTTTTATTTGATGATTATTTTATTTTGTAACAACATCCACATTTGTGCTATCAGCAGCCCATAATCACAGTGATGTATAAAACATAGTCTTCAAGTTTGGTCCGTGTTTTGATGTATTGAATATTAATAGAACAGTCGCTCAATGATAGTAGACTTGATGTGGTTTTAAAAGTCACTTAAATTTTTACAGTACCTGGTAATAAAACACCATTTAAAATCAGAGCTCGGTTTTGTACAATGGCATATGTACATTGAAAAGATTTAAACTGTTCATAGCCACATGGCAAGCTTTGAAACACTGCTTCACCAACTACAGTTCTCAAACATATGTATTACGAGGAGGGGAGATGGACCTCATCATGCAAACAGTCATGCAAATAGACCACTGCGTAACAGCGTAATAAATATACGGAGAACAAGGCTCAGATTAGCTAATATCTTAGATTAACTAACAGTTCAGATTAATTAATAGCTCTATTGTCCAAATGTGGACAAAACTAAGTACTGTAGAAATTTGAAGGACCAGAAACACTATGTGCAATCGTATCAGAACAAATATACTTCAAATACAATGGGAAAAAATTCTGCAGGTTTGCTTACAAAAAGTAAAAAATGAAACTGCTTTCTTTCTTCCATAGAATAGTTATGGTAATCGTGTTTCTGAAATTGCAGCCTACAAATTCAACAATATATAATACATTAAAGAAATCAGAGCAGCATGCATTTTCCATATATCTACATGATTTCATATAATTGTTTCAAAACTTGAATGCTAAAATTAATTTACTAATTCTAACCTAGTGAAAAAAATTTACTCAGAGACCTATAATTGAGATGGAAAATCAGAGAGAAAATTATCACTATAAAAATATTTTTGTATGTGAAATAAGCAAAGATGCATACTGTGTATAAAATAGTAGCTATTCTCAAGAAAAAAAGACTCTTCAGTAGATTTCTTTTTAAAGTTCTCATACAAATGAAAAATTCATGTCCACTGAAGCACTTTTTTTTGGTGTTTTAAGATACAGAATGTTTAAGAATGGGATTTAATCAATTTTTTAGGATGGCTTTATTTTTTTTCTTCTCCCAGCAGCTCAAACAATTTCCTAGTTTAAAGGTTACAGATAATGTAGAAATAGAGGTTACATTAGATATTCCAAAAGTTCATACCACTATGTCACTTCATGACTTAAAAAATAGGAGTCCTAGAATCATAGAAAAAAATAGGTTGGAAAAGACTTTAAATATCTTTAAGTCTAACTGTTAAATCCTATTTCTATATGTCTTCAAATGCCCAATTTTGTCTGTATTTACAGGTGGTATGGGATTGCATTTCACTAGTCATTTTTGGGTACCATGCAAATGCTATGGAGAAAGCTTTGAAAGTAACTGAGCTACAATAAATTATTCTACTTTCAAGTTTGGTGGGTTTGATGATTGTTGGTTTTTTGTGTGGGGTTTTTTTGTTTGTTTTTAAAATTAATTTAGAAAATTTACATGCTGTTCTGAGACATGACCTAAAAGTGCAGCTACTCTTCTTTGTCACCAAACTCAGCCTGACCTAATTAATTACCTTTGGCTGGAACACATTCATTTGTTGGTTTTATGTGATTTTTTTGTATGCTACTGGATAGATCTGCCTCTGCTGGACCTGCACCTGAACACAGTGGTCTGAGTTGAACAGATTAATTAATCTAATTAATTTTAATTAGATTTTCTAGGTAAGGACATAAACAATTTATCTTTTTTCTTTTTATACTCTAAGTAACTTGAAAGGAGAAGGTTAATATAAAGCATATTGTACCTTGGTTGTGTGCCTTTATTGAGGCACTTTAGCTGGAAAACTCCGTTCTTTGGGTTACACTGCATGAAAACTCAAGCTTACTGAAAATGGAAAGTCTCTGTTGAGGAATGTTGTCCTTAAGCCAGGAAGGTCTTTTTCTTCTTGACCAAACTAACAACTCATCATTAGGCTAGTAGAGATATCAATGAATTTCAGAATTCTACAGATTTCAAGATAGGTCCCTTTTCAACAAGAAATGTTGGATAGTTATGTAGCTTTCTAGTTAAGGACTAAGTATAAAACTAAGCCTAATTTATAATTAAAATTTAAGTCTGTGTATGCAAAAAGTCTTTTAAAAATATTTTCTAGAAATCTGTTTGTTACTTCAGAAGTTTTCTCCTTTGCCCCTCCAAAACTCATTTACCTGATGAAACTTGCATCTTACCTTAAGTAGATAAGTGAAACCCATTTTACTTTTTTTTTTCTTTTTTTAAAAAAAGGTCTACATCTTGAGCCAGTGTTTCTTTTCTTTTCTTATGCTACTAATTCTCTTTAAATCAGTGGGTGTGAAGCAAGATGCTTGAGAGCAGAGTACAGCACAGTGCTCTTTTGGGAGAAGCAATAAGAGCTAAATGGATAGTTAGAGAGGAACTTTCTCCCCTGCTGTAGAGTGGGGATGTGGGCAACAGCTCCAAGTCTTCCTCTCTGAAGTAGAATTGAGCAGTTAAAATCAGATTGAAACAGGATTTGATACTGCTTAGGCAGCTTAGAGAGAACTTGAACCTCTTCACCAAGCTGAGGTGGGAAATTTCTACAGTTAACTAGATGAGGCAGACCTGAGTGTTTCACTCCCCCCTCCTGTTTAATAGTAACCGTAACGCTTTGTATTCAGTACCTTATTCTCAGCTAGTCTTTACGAAGATGTTTACAGATACTCTGTATATACTCTGTAGCAGGACGCTGGGTTTTAAAAACATAGAATAGTTATCTAAACTCTGAAAAATTACTTCCATCCGTAAAACCTAGCTGACACTGTAAGTCTTTGGTATGTTTAGCATAACATATATGTTTAGCATGACAGCAAAAAATGATAAGGAAAAATGTTTGAATAACTTCTTGTACAAACTTTTTTTATAACTCATGTCCTAAATATTTTAAATTGTTTCATAGTTTTAAAATCAACAATATTATTCATTCACGTGTTTTCAAAGTCAGATAATGAAAGCTTTTGCAGTAGTCAAATATTGCTAGGCCTAACTTTGGGGAGGAGAGAGCAAGGAGAACACATGTAGTCCTGTCAGTAAACATGTCAAGCGTGCTCTTTTGTTGACCCTCAAACTTCTGAACTTGCACTGTTTGAAAAGCAAGACATAACTTTGATGGTTTTAAAAGAGAGCCGGGAATCCTGCATATAGTGTGGAATCACATAGCAACAGGACTATTTTGTAGTTTTAGTCTTACTTTATCACATTGAAGTTGTGGCCAGAACTTGGTTCTGCTGTGCATGCAGAACAAGTTGTCATCTGAAGTTGTAGTAGTCAGTTAGGGGCAACAAAATGTTTTAATTTATATCTTTAACTAGGAACGACGAATATTTCTTAGTGCCTGTGACTGAGAAAGCTCTGTAACTTTGATGCTGATGGGGGGTCCGTTTTAGTCACCCTGATTATTGTTTGAGTTTCTTCTTGGTGTGAAAACCATCTCCAGCAGAGGCTGCCTTTCTATGGGGTGCATGGATAAGTCGTTGTTTTTCTGGATGTTGTTAAGGCCTCTTCCTTTCATTGTCTGTACTCGGCACCGTCTCAGAAGAGTCACCAGAATCGCTTTCATCATTACCATGGCAATAAACTTTCCTACACAGCCTCGAGGGCCGAATCCAAATGGTTGGAAGTAGCGTGAAGGAACCTGCACAGAGTAACATGAGGAATAAACTTTAAGACAAATTTTTCTTCATAATAGTAGTCGAAATTATAATGGAAATTGGTAGAAAGTATATTCTGAAAAACTTGTGGAAAGAATCTCTTAGGAGCAGTTATTTCTTTCCTTTACACTGAACAGCCCTCCCACCCAAGTCAGGCCGAAATACAGACATGTACAGAAAGCATGCCAGTTTAAATGCCAAGATAGCAGGGAATGTCAAGTTAAGCAGTTGAATTCTGTCCATGTATTTCAGTCTCTTCATCCTGTGAACTACAGGAATTTTACCACAAGCTGTGAAATGGAGTGAAGACTTTGCTCTTCAGTATGTGTTAAGGTTGATGAAAAACTTTTTCAGAAAATGTTAATCACAAAGCTCATAAATGTCTGAGATATAGGCTGATGCCTTGTCTAAAGATAGTCAATAAAGCCATACACCTACTACAATTGTCATTAAAAAGCTAGCGTTCCTGAGAATAGTCATAGAATGTAATGTTAAAAATTTAATTTGATATTAGTAGACAGAGAACACTTGCAAACTGATTGCCTCCTGTCCTATCAACTAAAATGTGAAATTCAGGATTCCCAGAGCTGTTGAAGAATGCACAGCAAGTTTTTCCTACTTTTATTGAAATTGAATAGATCAGTTATCCAAAACAGTCCCAACAGCATGAATAGCACTGCTAATGAGGTCCAAAGGTACTTGTATTAGGTAAGAAAAAGCAAATCTAGCTATAAATAAATTGCTTTTCTTAATCTGTGTAGCTTTTTTAAAAAAAGATGTTAGCTGTGTTTTGACTTCCTATTTAACCCAAGAGTAGAGTAGAAAAGGTTGCTTTATATTGAATTATCTAGAAAAATGTCCTTTTTTCTAATTTTCAAACTGAGAAAAATGTTTTGTTTAATTTTTTTCAAATAAACTGAGCTATACTTTTTGAAAAATGATAGATAAATACAAGTATTTACGTAATACAGAGCAAGTACAGCAGCTGGCAGTATGGCACAATTGTAAGTGCACAGCCTGGGAAAATGGAAAAATGTTTAGATTCTAACAATGCTATTTTATAAATAATGGTGTGGATTGCTATTCACTTAGAGAACTGTGTGAAAATTGTGGCTTCTAGAATAATTATATGGCAAACAGAATGCATCAAGTCAGATAGAAAATGTGTGGTTAAATATTTGGTCAAGGGGAAATATTTTTAGTAACAAAGTGTACTTATGAAATAAGCAAGAAATCTGTTTGATAGAAATACTTAGAATGAAAATAATGGATGGCAAAATGTAAACTTCACAGTGAATAGTTATTTCAATAAGCTTAATCCCTTACTCTTGAATTTTCTACAATGATTTTTTTCTTGATCTGTTGTTTTTAACACTGCGAGTAGAGTTTGCTATGGGTACTCAATCAGCAGTTTAGAAACGTTAACCAGGTTGTTTAGTGTTCGTTTGTGTGTGGCATACATGGTAGTCCTAGATTTATGATAGGAAAAATGTGAAACTTAGAGGTGTGTTTCTGGCTTGAATATTCATATCTTTTGTTTCTTTATTTTCTTAATTATTTTTTTGGGTGTTTTTACTAGCGAGCCCATTTTTGGTGTATCAAGGTGGGTCATCTATTTATTTCTTTAAAACTGAAATTACTGCCAGTGGATGCTTGTGTGCAGCAGCAGCTAACATCTCAAAAGAAAAAAAATTTTGCCAGGTAATAAAATTATTTCCAAACACTTTTAGTCAGACAAAATGAGAACTATGATAGCTGTAGAAAACATTAACCCTTTAGCTTTGACCCCATTCTACCTTAATGTTTGAAAAGCCAGTAGAAAATGTAAGACAAAGCTCGCATACCATGAAATGTGTGCACCTATGACAGTAGGGCTAATGTTCTGCAGTTGAAATGCCCTTCATAGAATTAAGTTGATCATGCCCTCTGCTCTCACATGGCTATTTATTCCAGAGATCTTTCCAATTCCCTCACAGGAGTGCTAACCAAAACTTAGTATTTCACATTTTGTGCTCTCTGTCACATTGGGTAGCAGCATCTTCTGCTTCCATCTGCACTTTTTAACAGTCAAAAACAAGGAGTCAAATGTGCTGTACAATCAGTCTATTTTCTTTCAATAGTTTTAACCTCTCTAGATGATTATTGCTGAACAAATACAATTTTGCAAAATAATTTGCTTTATCAGTAATCAGACAAGCAGAGGTCTAAATGAAAGTACTCTGAAGGATGATTTACGGTAGGGGACTACAAGGAGGAAAGAAGTTCACATTTTGCTTTTGATACAGGACTCAGTAATGTAGACTAAAACAGTTTTTTTGGGAGTTAGAATATGACTTAAATTGAAATGTTCTGAACTGAGACTGAATTACTCAACATCTGCGGTATTGAGTTGGTTAATACTTAAGATTTTCATTTTGGTCTGTAAAATGTTTATTTAGGATTTAAAAAAAAAAAGTAAAATGATTGCTAGATTCTTAGTCTCTCATGAGTTTCTGTACTGCTTCACCTCTCCAGAGAATCCTCATGTGGCCTCGTCTCTGTGTTGTACTGCTTGCATGGCTCTAGCTCCCTTGAAGCCTCTATTTTATCCAGTGTCAGGAAATGTAATGGGAACTAGACAAACTTAATCAGAAATTTTTAATCAAAATTAAGATGTCTGGGAAAACTTTTTTTAATATCATAATTATTTTTTAATTAAAAGACACTTTGATAGGAAAATTCCTGCACAGCTTTAATAATAATAATAGTAGTAAGCAGGATGTATAGCTAACTAGGAACTTAGACAAAGGGAAAACAGTCTTACAGGCACAGAGCTCTTGATCAAAATAAGAGGAAGAGACATTTTCAATAAATAATATCCAATTTCCTGTAAGAAATAAGATAGAAAACTTACATTTTTCTCAAAGTTTTCAAGAGAGAACTCATTCGGCTTTGGGAAGAATTCGAGCTTATGCATACGTCCGATATTGAGAATAATATTTGTCCCCTTTTTCACAGGATAGCCATCAATTACATCATCTTGTAAAGCTTTTCGCATGATCAAGTCCACAACTGGCTGGTATCTCATGCTCTCATAAATAAAATTCTCCACAATTTTTAAGTTTGGCATATCATCACTCTGTATGTCTCTGTCACCTTGAGGAATAAAACAGCTGGTAAAGAAGTTGGTTATGAATTTAATAGCTTCATCATACAAATACTACAGTATTTTTGGAAGATTCTCAGTTCCTGCAATGGTAGGAAGGATCCAACAGCTTCTAAGGAGTTTTATGTAGCCTTACATATTTGGGAAATCTGGTATATTGTTTAACAGGATAAACCCTAGTTTATTAATTTATGATCTTCTCACCTTCTTTTTAATATATTTATCAGTCTTTGTTCTGCTTTCTCATCAGTGACAAAACTTTGGAAGTCCTTCCTTGACTTTCGTGTGTCTGAGAACAAGACACAACAAAAAAAAAAATCTTTTGAGAGCTGACAGCAAACAGAATCTGGGAACAGTCTGCAGATGGGAGAACTTTGTAAGGACCTTAAGTTTTTGCTATGTGATTGGATTCGGCTGGATGTACAGCTAGGTCCTACTGTGGCCTGACTATTTCAGTCACTGAGTGACTTCCTCCCAGCTTGATTCCATCAGCAGCAGTATCAGTGCCATGATGTACTGCCAGTGGGAACCTTTAACTTTCAAGCCACAAGCAGTTTCAGAACTACAAGCTGACCACTGCAGAGGCAGGTTCTCCAGATGAGATACATGAGATGTGTTGCTACAGCAGTTGGTCATATGCATAAGGAAAAGGCAACAAAGTTCTACTGCCGTAGAAATCAAGGCTATCAGAAAGAAATAGGGAAGATGAATAAGTAAGTAATCAACTCTAAAATAAAGTTTATTAAAAACATCTTAGAAAAAGAGTAAAGGATTGTTATATGCTTCCAGTGTTTAACAGACCAGAAGCATATCTCAAATAAGAGTGGATTAAATTAGTTTCTGTATTAGTTCAGTGTCAGGTTTTGAATGAATCCTAGAGATAGGGAAGAAGACTAATTTGGAATATCTTGATTGTGTTTTGAATAGTTAGTAATTGGTACTTAAAGAGGAAATCAGTTTGATATCAAAATGGATGACAGCAGAATATGATTTTAATTTTCTCTAATGTTTCCTTTTCTGTGAAACTTAGACAGGTTCTGTATATGCACAGAGAAACATTGGTGATTAGAAGTATTTGAAACGAGTGTTCCCTTTTGCTATTTTGAGGTAAATGGAAAATAATTTCAGTGGAACTTACGAGGTGAGTGCTGATTTGCACTGCTGTTGCTGAGAAGGGAATATAGAGGCTTCTTTCTAATACATTGTAAATTCAGATGATTCCTTTTAGAATTTATCCTACAAATTGCTCATCCTCTTTCATTTAAGCTTGAATAGAATCTTTTATATATAATAGTAGTTCATATATCTTAAAGCAAATGCTTCTATTAGAAGAAAACACTTAAAATGTTAAGCCTTTGAATAATCATAATTCAATCACTGCTGAAGCAAAATTATATACCCGCATCACTGACTTTGCAGCTCCTGCTTACCCATAACAGTTTCAATTTCTCTCATCATCTCCTCTTCCACTGTGGGGTGCTCTGCAATCAGTATTAGCATAAAGAAGAGAGTCACAGACAGTGTATCAGGAGCAGCAATCATCATCTCCAGCACACACTGGTTCACATTCTCGGCAGTCAGATCCCCTCTGTTCTGAAATACATTGGAAGTTTTGGGGAAAATGTTGATTGCTGACCTCTGATGCTAACAAAGGTCCTATAGCAGTGGAATGGGAAAAACCTAGAATATCTGCTTTAAACAAAAGTAAAGATCTTGATAGAAATACTCTCATATGCTAAATAGCATTTATTTTTTGTCTTTCAAAGAAAAAGAGCCAACTTGTGTTTTGATGGATATATATTTACAGAAAAGCAAGAGTTTGTTCTTAGCTCAGATTCTTACTGATTTATTGCATTCCCTCAGAGTTTGTGAGCTGTCAGAAATCATAAAAGATAAGATTTATGTAGCATTTGAAGCATTTGCAAACAAAAGGCAATACATCGAGATAAAGTACAGGGGTTAGGGAAAGACTGGAGGACATTCAGGGGTAGATGCAAGAATTTCAAGGATGTTGTTTAAGCCATGAAAAAAATTAAACAAGCACCAGTTCCCAAAAATGCAACTATTCAATGTCTGAATCACTGTTAGGGACTCTACAGAACCAACTAATTTGTATCCCTTTATGATGACACGACTTTCAGATAAACAGATGAAGTTAAAGTAGCAAAGCCTGTGGTGTTAGCGATAGATAGGAGAATGTCAGAAAGATCCAAGTTAGCTGTATTTTGAGTACATTGCCAATACCTGTGCAAAAATCAACTGGGATGCAAAATCCATGTGTTCGTCCAACTTTTCAACAGTGGAAAGTTTTTGTCGTTTCTGTTCTATTAAGATTTCCATTGCCCCTTTTAGATCCTTGCTGAAAACAGAGGAAATCCAACGTATTGATAAATATCTCAAAACTTTTAGTATATACTAGGATATGATTAGAAACATAGAGATTATACCAATAAAAACATCTAAGAATGACAGAAATTAAGTACTCATAAAGGTGGTTGTATGGTTCTCTGAAAAAGCAGTAATACTAAGGGAAGGTGTATTTTCTTATTATTTTTTATTAAATAACTGCTTGTTTGGACCAAAATATTTTTCTCTTTTTATAGGCTTATTCTCTTATTTATTATCTTACTCTCTTTATATAGACTGCAAAGGATGAAAATATGTCTGTATATCTTAATGAATAGAGTTTTTAAAGATTTATTAATATTTCCAAAGAATTAATTTATTTCCTTCTGTTTTATACTGTATTTTATCAGTGAATAAAATTAACTTGGAAAACGTGAGGGATAAGTGTTAGAAAAATGTAGATAAAGGTTAGAAAAATTGTACTATCTTGAAGGTAGAGTTGATCTAAATTTTTCATGTTTAAATAGTCAGTAATACTGTGTCAACAGTTTGTATTTCAGTGGTTGAAAAAAGCAATGTCTCATAGTTTTTTATAATTTTATTTAGGATTTTCAATTAGCTATAAGTTTGAAGACAATTCTTCCTAAAAAGTACTTTGAGAAGTTTTTGAATGAAATCCTCAGGCTTCCCTCTTGTGTTTGCTATTGTTGGGATAGAAAATTTGACTGAGGTATTTAAGGGTAAATGCATTTAAAACTTCAAACCTGGTGAAGCTCTCATTATTTATAACATCTTTTATGTATTAGAAATAGCAACTGGTCCATTTTATCAACTTTTTTTAGAAGAATATCAGAAGTCGTCATATCCTGTGGTGGTTCTTTGTGTTGCTTTAAGTCCAGCAATTTTTATCATTTTTTTTCAGTAGAAATTTATGAATAAGTCCAGATTGCTTTTGAAACATGAATATTTGCCTGCAGGGGCTTTCTAGTAATAACTGGGCCACCACAGTTAGCTATTATTAGAATCATGGGATAAAACACTAATCAGTGCCATAACAAAACTGGCAAGCAAATGTTAGAGATCACAAATCTTGTCTCATTCATAAGAGTTGTCAATTACTTCAGATGAAACTTCATCTTTCCCTTAAAGCCTTTTTGTTATATAGTACTATCTAAACAATTTATTGCTCATACTTCATCAGTAGAAGTTTCACTAGATGGAATCTGAATCCAAAATGAACAAACTGATTGCCAGTTCTTTTTATAGCCAGTTCTCTTTTGACAGAAGACAGCAAATGAGATCATAAAAATAGAAGAAGCATTTTGTATTTTTGCAAAGAGGAAGATGGCAAAATGTTTGTTCCTTATTTAGGAAATGGATTATCATGCTGAGCTCCAAGTTTAAACTCAAAAATGAGTTGTTGACTCAAAAATGCACGTTGATGGAACCAATATATAGAATTATGCTCGGGGTTAACTCTTTTGGGACAGCGTCATGAGTGTAGGTGGATTCTCTTGTTTTGATGAACTGTAGCCTGCTATTTGACTGTTCTTGATGAGATAACAAATGTAATTTCAGCCGTATGATGGCTTTTCCTTGTCTGTTTGAACCGAACCAGTGATTTCAATTTAGTTTCACATTTCAACAGGCATTAACTAATTTTTTGGTAAGTAAACTAGGATCGAATAGACAAGGACTTTAAATTGTCTCCTGAGATCAGCCACTTGTAGCATTAGTGGCAAATCTTGTTCTGTTTCTATATTGAGTATGCAGATAGTAGACTTCAGCCAGCCACCTTTGCAAGTTTCGCAATTTGTCTTCTAAAAGGCAGAGGAAAACATCAAGGAAGATCTCCTTCACAGAAAGAAAGAATCTTATGCAAATAGTTTGTAAAACTGTTAATACTTACACTGCCTCTTCATATTTCTTGCACAGCCAAGAAATCTTAAAAAAGATGTCAGGCTTTAATAAAAGTGCTTGCCAAGCATCAAAGTAGTTTTGAATCTTAACTACAATAGCACGTTCTGAAAATAAATGTTAACAAAAAGCTGTATAAAATATAAGCATCAATAGTCAAATAACACAAATGCATCAGAAAAAATTATAATAAAGCCCTGTTCCCTACTCCAAATAAGTTCATGGAAACTTGATAAACAATTGGTTTTAATGATGGTAGGTTGCATTAGGAAATGTTTTTAGCACACTGTAGAAAAATTGTAGATCTTGGTAAAAACTCTTGGTAGCTAGCTAAAAGGAGATAGTGGTGTGTCAATCGGAGTCAAATAGCCTCCCATAGGAGAGCAGAAGCAGAACTCTTGCAGCATATTGAAATGGGGTAATTTAGACATCACAATAATGTTATTTCTGTCATGTTTTTGAGGATGAAGAAATCATGGAGGACATAACTTGTCAGGTGAACTTTCAAGGCAATCATTTAGTTTGGTGGAAAGATTTCTGATTCTTACAGGCATATAATATTGGGATTGTACCAACTCAGTGCATAAAAATCTCTTTAAATGGTACCATTTGTTTAGATGAGCATGACAAGCTAATGCATATTAGAAAATTATTTTACAACTAAAATAACTCAAATCAATTTCAATTAATTATATGGTGATATGAGAGTATTCTTGCTCTGTTTTCTGAAACAAAACTGCTGAGCGATGTCAATGAGTTTTGCTTGGACATGCACTTTAGATCCATCATAAGGTATAAAAATAAAGCCACATAAATATATTTATAACCATATAAAAATGGTTAGTACCATCCAAAGGGATCCCAAGAAAAAGCTTGTTAGATGTGTCAAGCATGATCCGTCTCATAAGATTCAACGCATTGATGTTTCCTACTTCAGTGGTTACTTCCTCTAGTTTGTCCAAGTGATCAATTGTTGATTCAACACAAATTGCTATCATACGCACAAGACCAGGACCAGAGAGAGCTGAAATATGTGCAAAATAATCAAAAGATTGGTTAACTTTCATACCTTATTTATAACTTATCAATTTGCAATAATGGTTCAATAAAATGTAAAACTTTACCATCTGAGTGATTGGTATAAAATCAATCTGAAACTTATTGGTTTATAATCTTTTGAAAGAAAATGTGAGCCTTTTGAGTTAAAATGGCAGTGATCTCAAAGCCCAAACTTTCCTTGCATCCAGCCACTTTGTATCTCAGACACACGTTTTATGCTAGGTTCGTATCATGTTAAAGAAAGATATTTGGCATCGTTTGTCCTATCTTTCTGTGTGGGAGGGTATCCATGTCCTCATCAGCATTACAGGCCCTGTGGATGTCCTGTCTCATTTGCTTGCAGTGATACTGAGCAGGGAAGATAGCTTGGAGGTTCATGGGGAGGATGATAAGAATTTGTGAAAACATAACTCCTGGGCGTTCTTAAACAGTATGGTAGCCGTGCAGTAAGCTACTGGCAACCTGTAATGTCTCTGAACATACTGAAGCCTAGCCTGGCAGTAGTCTGTCTACCTATGAACAGTGAAGAGAGCATAATGATGGATTTATTGCATTTTAAGAATTCAAAAGCGCAGTGGTCAGTTCTATTGCTATGTAATTCAGTGGGATTTTCATAGGCTCCAGATGGAATGGATTCAGGTAGTTTTTGAATGACTTGGGAAATCTCGTCTTAAGTACTTTATCTAAATTATTTTTCCATACAAGAATCACTGAGGGATTGTATGTTTGTAATTGAGAAGAGAGGAGGTCTGTTTTGTGAATAGAGAGAACTGGTGGTACTTCTAGGAATAAGTAGAAAATGAAAAAAAATTTTCCTGCCATCTTTAACCAGTACAAAGTTGCTGATATTTTTCAGTAGGAAAGGCATAACTGTCACATAAAGAGCACAGATGTATCAACAAAATAATATAGAAAATATAAACCAACGTATAATTAATTTTTTTTTAGATGCTGCTTTACTTTCATTTTCAGGTTCTGAAATCACTATCATAAACTACTGCAGTCTCAGCTGGTGAGAATCTTTTATGAACTGTGGAGCTTGCAGAACAAGTGTGGCAGTTTGGTTAGGAAGGCTGTAAGATCATTGGCAGTAGCTAATTCTAACGATAGGCAAATACTGAAAATTTTCAGTTTGTGGAAAGAAGGTGAATCAAAAAATATCAGATTCATAAATAGTAACAGTGGAATTTATTTATGAAATTTCCTATTTGATGTCGATGTAGTGATATTAATTACTTCAATCTTTTCCTCTGTTACTACATTGATTCCTAGTATATAAAAGGGATTAATAAATAGATCGCTTGTGCAGATATAAATTAATTTTGAAACTAAATCTCTTCCCCACCTCCCCGCATTAGAACAAAGCAGAAAAGTGTCTGAACTCAGCGGAGGCTGTGAAAGGAACAGCCAACTGCATTTGTGGAAGTGCCAGTTGAGCTAATGTGAATGTCAGACTTGAAATGTAAAAGCATTTAAAAACAAGGCTTGTGGGCATCATTTAGTTTGGTTTTAATTGGATGAGACTAAGAATCTGCAAAACTACTTCAGGACCATTTCAAATAGCATACCAAGCAGAATAAGTGTGAAAGAATGTGTGCAATAAAACAATTCTATGGGATGTGTAGAGAACTGATTTCTGTAGTTTAAGTGTGCAAAGGACAAATAGCATTTCAGAAAAGATAGACTACGTGCTACAGTGAATTAGTGCACACTGATTTACCTTTGGTGAAAAAGGGTCGGATTTCTTTCCAGTGTGCTGGGTTATTATTAAATATGATCCCATTTTCATACATGCCAATGCACTGTAATCCAAGCTTGCTCCCAAATCGAGAAACATAATGCCAGTGTTTCATTACGTGGGACACGCTTGAGGATCTGGGAAAAACAGGGGGAAAAAGGCACAAAACAAAAATATTGTTTCATAGATTGTACACAGAATTTTTATTCTGACGTTTTATAGTTGCTCTGAAGTGCCGACTGCGTTCTCAATTTAGCAGGAAGTACAATGCTTCACATTAAATATTGTTCATTTTGCATAATTAAAAACCTTGATGATAAATGCCTTCAGAATGTATATTACAGCAATGATGTATTCTGTTCAGATTTAAAACTGTTTTTCAGTTAAAACGCAAATGGTTACCAAAAGATTTTAATCTGACTAGTGTGGATGCATAGAAACATGTAGATACATGATACACTTGGGCAATGACCAATGTCAGATATTGTGGAAGATGACATATGAAATATTTGACAGTTGGTAATTTCATCAAGACATGTTTTAAATTATAGCTATGCTTTTGTACCTATTTAGTCATTCCCCCCAGATGCATATAGAAAACTTAAATATACATGCATCATTTAAATATTCAACATCATAATATGATGACATGTGTGGGATAAATATTCTTAAATAGATATGTTAAGAAAATGCATGATATGTATAATTCTTTTTACAGTTGACTAGGTTTATTTACATGTGCTGGCAAACAGGTTGTGACCAGCTCTATTGCTTTAAGGTACAATTTCCTTTAGAGGGAGCTAGCATTTTAGAAATTTTAATGTGATGAAAAACTGATCAGATGAAATTGAACAAAAATAAAGAAAATCAGAACAGAGATTGAAATGAAACAACACACTAATTTCTTTACCATGTGGCATAGTCAAATACCAGACTACTTATGTGGGTTTACTTTATTTTTTTCAGTCAGGCAAAGTAACTGGGACTCTTCCTATTGACTTCAGCAGTGCTGGATTTTCACCATAGTTTTACATGACCAGAGGTAAAGTGAACAGTGAGATTGCCATATGGTACAAATAGGCGAATATGGATTAAGGATTGGAGTGAAAACAGAGGAAGACTGTGTCTGCAAGTCCAGCCTTCCAATGAACTCAGCGTATTTTCTTTCCTACACTTCCCTATATCTGCTCTCTTTTCTAATTTCCTTAAAGGTTTTTTGCACATCAAGGAGCATCATCTGTATTTTCATGAACATGAAAAGATGGTGCTGAATTATGACAGCTGTCCCCAGGAATGGAAGGGGGCAGCAGGCTCGTTTTTCTTCCTTCCATTCCACACATCTAGACACAGGAGACTCTTTTAAGGACAAATTCTGACATATGACCTTGTAGAAGCAGATTTTCCTTATGAAACTATTTTAATGAAGTTCTCCAAAAGACAACATCTATTTTAACCAAGATTGCAAGTCCTTCTCTCTGTGCATTAGTGTCTCAGTATGATTAGATGGTAAAAATTCAGATGACATTGGTGGAAATAGTGTACTTTTACAGAATTCAGGTTATGTTTAGTTTTGCAGATAATTTGTGATTCCCTGAAAACTTTATTCTAGGTTGTTTTTATAAAAGTTAAATACTGGTTCTCTGTGTATAGTCAATACTTTTAAGCCAAAAATGTCTGAAGAAAAGTAACATATTGACTGTGAAGTCTGATGCAGCTGTGGCATTGCTTACCGGCACTCCTGATTTGTTTCTGATGAATTGGTAGTACAGGAAGTGGAAGAAAACAATAAGAGTTCATAGCATGTTACATCATCAAAACATTGTAGTGCATTAGCTGATGCTTACAACACCTATGTAGGATAGGAATGTAAATAGTTTTCCTATCATAATTACCTCTTTTTACAGAGGTAAAAACAGACAGATGAAGCTGACTTGTTTTGTGTGGCAAACTCTGTGATAGTTCTCTCTACTATATTGTCTTTCAAAAGCTTTTACATAATGGAAGCTGACAACAGATTGATTGATATTAGTAATAAAAAGGTCATGATTGTTTATCAATTACACACGGTAAATATTTTGCTACTTTTTTTCATGGCATAACTCATAAGCTTCCAGAAGATCCAATATAAGAAGAAAGACATCCACTGGAGGATAATAAATAAATAAAACGACAGACTGCAGTTTAGCATTATGTTTAATACTGTGTATAATCGAAGCCTGAGTAATCCCACTAATTGGAGTGGAATTACTCATAATCCTGTAATGCTGCATTTGCTTAATTAACTTGCTGAATTGCAGCCATAATCTTCAAGCATTTTTAAGCAGAAATTAAAGAACGTAGGAAACTAAAATTTGGCTTAATCCTGCATTGCAGTCAGTCTAGGTTCCTGTTTAGTATATAATCCTAATATTAAATGGAATAGAAAAAAAGAGATGGTAAACATTTAGGATTGAGCTACAGTGTTTAATCTTCCTTTCCACAAAGAAAATGAGAGAATTCACATAGAATTCAATAGCAACAAAAGATTAGAAAAATATGTGTAAACAGCAGGAAGTAAAAGGTTTGTGTTAGCATAATTTTTGAAAATCACTTTGATTCTACTTTAGGAAAAAAGTAGCAGTTTGTTAATATGAAAAATTTCTTATTTATGTTATTAAGGATAGAAAATAAGGATTTACTTGCTAATTATAAATGTTTCTTCACCGCTGATCCAAACTCTCACAAATTCTCCGTAGGTCTTATTGTAGTAATTGCAGGCATTACCTACTCCCATCCAGAGAAATCTCGCATGTGAAATGAGGGGACCGATTCCCATACAGTATCCTGGCCCTAAGAAATAGGGTAAGAAAAGTTTGGTCTCAGCAGTGCTCACTGACAAGGATATACCGCTGAGCATCACCCTTCCGAAAGGAGCTAAAACATGACAGTCAAGGTCTGTATAGGGCAGTTCACATATACAATCCTGTTCTGAAGTTCTGTCATAGAGAAACTTGCATCTATGTTGGTGAAGACTCACTTAGTATCTCTGGAAGCTTATAGTCCTTTCAATGTACATATAACTAATGACATACATTACTTGTCTGTACAGCTTCAAACTGCTGCTTTGAGATTGGTTATGTCTGGAGGGCCAATGGCCAGATATTAGAAAGAAGAAATTATCTAGGAAAAAACGCATATGGTTTATTTGTGATTTTTAATAAATCCTTCGAGTGATCTTGGCTGAATTCGTGTTCAAGTGTCAGTAACACTTACAAAAGTCAATGTCCTTTTGATGTAATTAATTGCATTAATTCAAATTATCAGTAAATTCCATTTACTGATAGGAATTGCAAGACCCCAGCTTATTTAAATACCTGTAAACGTAAAGCATATTAATTTAGTTCTGTCTTCTTGATGATCCAATCAAGCATTCAAATAGAATGCATAACCTTCTGTGGATACTTTCGCCTGTTCTCTAACTTTCAAAGAATTTTAGCATATTGAAGAATGTTTGGCAAGGATCTTGTCCCAGAATTTCATTCTGGTGCCTCTGCATTGGTTTAAGGTTATTCCTGTCAAACACCTTTGTGAGATGTGTACACTGCTCTCATTCATGCAGAAGGTCATTGTTTCCCCTAATGAAAAATAGGCTGAATCAGTAATGTCTGCCACAAGCCCCCAAAACATTACAGAAGGGGCTTCCCTGAAAGGGAAACCATTTGATGTTGTTCTGTTCTGAAAGGGGTCTCCAGTGCCAAACATGGAAAGCAAAATTAATAGTTACTAAAATCTGAATAATTTTTCTAGATAATTGTTTGTTTCTAGTAAAGATAATTTAGAAAGCTTTAAATATAAAATAAGTAAAAAATAGTTTATAATGCACATGAAAATACGAACATCTGGAGTCTATAAAAGGGTATTATATCTTTCTAGCATATACATAATAAAGCAGAAATCTAAATGCCATTATATATCCAAGCCAGGTTTATTATGGAAGTTCTGAGATTAGAGCAAGCCTGATTTCTTTTACCACTTATTTAAACTGATTCTTAGTAAATTTTGTTGGCATACAATCATTACTCAGCATTACTCTCTCACTTAAATTTGAGAAATGGAAAAAAAAGAACCCACCACCTCTGACAGCTTTAAATGATACTATAGCTGAAGTTAATTTACCTGGTATTGACGAAGTTTCTTCGTGATTCCATATTAGAAACATAAAGCACATGAGAATGAGTATGGGCACTGTGGCCACTGGCATCATATCTGGTACTAGGCTGGTGATGTTGTAGTGCATTGGATTCAGAGTTTCCAGTACCATCTTTTCCAAGAGATTCTACTTTGCTTTAGAGAGAGAGAAAAGGGAAAGAGGCAGAGTTTTTCAAAGATATATTCAGCTTAGTCAATGCCTCTGAACCCTTTTGTAGTTCTTGTAAATGAGCAAATTAGCCCTTGAGGTAGCTTTATTTTATGAGAGTGACTGCCTGAACTGCTTGCCAGGACAAGCTACATCACAAGTCAAAACAGACATGCAGCAGACACTGTTTTTGCTTGGAAATAACAAAGCTTTTCTGACCTTGATGTTGAAGCATAGTTTTGGATACTTTGGCTGACAGACCTCTTATCTCTGATATTGGCTTGGCTGGCCAATACTGAGGTTTACTCCTTGAAAATTTCTAACCAAAACACAACAAATTAAACTTTCAGCACATGTGGAAGCATTGAATGAGTTTACTTGCAAGCATTTATCTCTGTTACTTAGCCTTTTTCCTTCCTGCATGCCTGTATGGCCAGAGTCCTTGAATTTCCAGAATAACTGGCATAGTTTTTCATGATGCAGAGAGCATATCCCAGGTTTTTGTTTGAAATAGTGTATTATGGTCGTACTTTTTATTGTCAACCTTTTAGTGTAGTATAATGTGTTACATTTCTTTATGATTCTTCTGTTAAATGCTTTGAAAATATAGTATGTACCATAACAAACAAGATCTTGGATTGTCTGGTGCCATGTTTATCCTCGGGCAGTAACCAGCACTTGACATAGGAAAGAAAAACCAAGCAAATGGACAAGTCTGTTAAGCATAGAGGGATAAGAAGGATTCCTTTGAAGTTGTTTTGCATGATTTTGATTTAAATCATAAAATATGAGAGGTGATTGTATCTTAGAAGGAAGATGTTATTCTATGAATGAGAACTCACATAACCACAGAAAGATAGTGCTTGCATTTTTTCAGCAATTTATTAATAAAACACCTTAATTCTACTGTGACAATAATTAAGAATAGATTTGCTTTGTTCCTTCCTGCGACAATATTTCAAAATTGGAAAATGTATTTACTTAGCAGGAAGCTTTTTGTTTCAGTTTACTTTCAGCAAGTCCTTTCTTGTTTATCTTGTGCTTTGGTCTCACGTTGCAGAAGAAAGTACAGCTTACTTTGTAGTAACGGTCAGTCTATAATTGTATTAAACTAAGCCAAGAAAACGTGGTAGATGCTTTCTAGATAGTAAGAAGATTGATATTATAGTTGAAGTAGAAGATGTATGGAGTACGGGTGAAACTCTGGAGAAGGGAGCAAGCAGTGGCTCAAAACCTTGCAGGTGCATGCAATGCTCCAGTATTTTGGATGATTGCTATGCAAGGCTTCTGGTAGTATTGTGATCCAAAATGGCTGTGAGACAATATGCCAGGTGACCTTTAGAAACATGCATGCTATGCCCATAGCTGGCAGTACACCTCTTCTGAGAGTGTCCATGTACATATCACATCTGTACGCGTTCAGCTGTTGTACTGTCTTGCATGTTGTGAAAAATGGTTTTGTAATCACAAACATTTTTTACCATGTAATGGTGTTTATTAGTTTCACTAACAGACTGCTGCACACTGATGTTTGTTCAGTACAAGTAAAAATGCTGGCTTTAAATTTCCTTGAGTACTATTCGTTGCCACAAAAAAGCATGCCTGCATGCATATGTAAATACTTTTATTAGTTTCAGTCCCTTTCACTATATGAGCTTACAGCATTATAGAAGGAAATAGCTACACTTAAGATATATGTTTCTCTTTTTTTGTTGCTTTCTCTCTGGTTCTGGGTAAACTTTGTCTTTATACTCCAATGCCACAGATAGCCTCTGATGTTTGTTGTTTTTTTTTTAATATCTCCAAGACATTCTGGTGTGTCTGTACAGTAGTTTCTCTGCCTCATATTCCCTATGAAGAGAAGTATGTAGGTGGTTATACATTTGAGTGGTAGGAAATAAACACACCTGTATGTACAAACGTGTATCTATGAATATTCTATCTGTACGTCGAGCCCTGCTAGAGTTCAAGGTGCTGATATGTTTGCACGGTGTACTTCGCAAGCATGAGTCTCCCCCTTTTACTTTCTAAAAATCGACCTTGAGTTTTGAACTTGCTCAGTTCTTAGTTATTCACAGCTAAAGCTTATCTTTGTTTTGACAGAGAAATGGAGGCAGGTTTCTATATTTGCAAAATATATAGATTGTAATGGTTTGGGTTTTAGGTTCTAGACTACTTCAACTTAATAATTTTATAATTTTCTAGTAAAAGAATAAAATCTCTTTTGCTATGGTGCGATATCCAATACATCAGTGTGCACCTTGCTGTTAGATTTAGAATTTTTATATCCTGGATCATGCTCTCATATAGCTAAAAGATATTAAAGGCACTGTATTAAAATTGAATTCTTTTTATACTCTTGAACTGATCTGAAGTAGTCTTATTTTTAGTCAGTGGCTTAAGCTCTTAAACAGTTGACTTTTCATGTATTGAGAAGTTCTTTGCCTCGTTTCAATGAGTATGATCCAAGCAGACTTTCAGGGTTTGCATTTCTAATGCTGTTTTGATTGCAAAAGCCAACTGGACCATGAAAAAAATCACCTTAAAAATAATTCAACTGAACTGCTCTTCCTGCTTGTACCCATTGTATTTTTTTTTTTTTTTAAGAATTATCCATGAGGAAAATTGCTTCTAATAAAAAGTCAGCCAGGTAAATTTTGATAGTCACTGAAATAGACTGAAGAATTTTACTAATGGAATAAAAAAAAAACGCTAGAGTGCCCACTGTGCGTGAAAGAAGCTTTCACTATTGTTGCTCATTTCGTCTTGAAATCTTCTATAGGTAATTTTCCTTTCCTTGCAACTGGTTGAGGTATGTGTCTTATTAGAGGGATTTATTGGTTTTGATTGTTACTTTTATGGTAGAGGGGAAGGGGATGGGGTAAAAAAATCAATTAGTGGGAGGAAAGAGACTTATACTAAGGAAGTGCTTTTGTGACAAAACAGGTGGATGTGCCCAGGCTGCCTGACCTGACAATAACTGGATCTTAACAGCTGGGAAAGCATCTGCCAGCAGAGGGCCCTTTAGATTACTGAGATTTAAAGATTACTGAGATTACTTTAGATTTACAGTTTGAC
This sequence comes from Tauraco erythrolophus, assembly GCF_009769465.1. Taxonomy (NCBI): domain Eukaryota; kingdom Metazoa; phylum Chordata; class Aves; order Musophagiformes; family Musophagidae; genus Tauraco; species Tauraco erythrolophus. Next base: position 13,323,681 of record NC_141478.1, on the reverse strand, counting down.
GTTAAAGCACTGTGAGAAAATTCTAGGTTCTGTTAAATGCTTTTTTGCAAAAGGTGATATGCTGAATGATGACAAGGTCCACAGTAAAGACAAAAGTCTATATATCTAAAGGACAGCTGTGTTCACCACTTTTATTCCAGTTAGAGCTTTGTACTTAATGACTACGTCAGAGTAAGAGCAAATTATGCATCATGTTATAGAATTGGAGCTGAAAATTTCTGATAATTTTGAGAAGAAGCTCATAAAACTCCCTGAGAACTCTTGAATAACCATTCTTGAGTACTGGAATTCTTTTCTCTGTAGTGGCTCATCTGTCAGGACAGGCATGGTGGGGGGAGATCTACTTTTTTTTGACAGACTGATTTCAGGCAAAAGTAAATCAATTGGCTTATATAAGACCAGTAAGTCTTTATTTTTCCAGATAAATTGTTGTAGCTTTCCTCTCTTTCTAGAAGCTGATGCTACATATTACCTGTTTCCACTTGGTTAAGATTGACTGTTTCATGCAGACTGTAAATGTTCAGCCTTCTGCATAGACGTGTGTAGATAACTTTTATTGTGCATTTCACAACTAGAAGGCTCATGTCTAGCTAGCTAAGTAGTGTTTTTCTTGTCTTTCTTCTGTGGATGCTGCCTGAATGTGCAGTAGTCCAGGAGGACAGCGGCTCATGGTGTCTGCACTGGTGTTTTAGTTTGTACTAGGGGTATGCTTTGATAGCAAACCTTCAGATATTCCCATTCCCATGGTTCAGTACGTATCACAGAGCAATCTCAGAGTGTGCAAACAGGCGTCTTTTTGTATGAAATACAGGTAGTGTATTCCAAAGCTGTCTCATACACACTACCTTTTAATGGGAGTTCAAATGACAAAACCAGTTTAGATCTACATTGAAGTGAACTCCCGCGAAAGGTGTATGGTGTAGGGAGTGGATCACCACCAACTATTTTGTTTTACAGATCTGCTCCTGTTGTACCACAGTGTTTCCCAATGTTGATACAGCCTGAAAGGAATACAGTACCTTTTGACAAATAAAATAGATGTTTTTAAGTAGTTTTAAGTATGTAACTATCTTGCTGTATTGGGATTATAGCACTTAACATAGGATGAGAACTGTCTCTGACCCTTAACTGCATGTCAGATGTCTCTAATAGAGCTTGTGCCCAAGGAGTTCCATACCACTATTTTAACATTGCCTTCAAATTGTGGATTTTATTGCGAAGTCAGAAATTCTTTTCCCAGCTGTTGAATAAGAAGTCATAGGTAGAACTACTGTAAGATTAGTTGCATTTGTGTGGAACCTATTGTAAGAACCATTAAAAAGAATTTACTTTTTTATTACATGGTTACATTCCTTTCAAAGAATTGATTAATTTGAAGTGGATAATTATCACCAGGTGTACACCATATGTCACATAAGCCTTGATACAGGGATGATGTTCCCTTGAAAGTTTGTGGGTTTAAAGTTGAGAACACATCCAAAGACTTTTTTAAACTTGAGAGTGCTTATCTTTTCTTGTAAACTGAGATGTACAATTACTCTCAAAGTATCAGACTGCATGTTTTTTTAGTGTCACTCTGGAAATTGCTCCCTGATATTCTGTGATCTCTTCTACTAATGCTGTAATTCTCTCAGGATGCAGTGGGGATGTCACTGAGGGATTTCCATCACAATTTATTTGTCATCTGATATTGTGTTACTTTTGTTGACAGTCTTTGTCTTTGATTATAACATTTTTTCTTATTCGTTTTTCACTTGCTCTGAATCCATGCTTTAGTGATCTGATCCTTTGCTCCAGATGTCATCTGTCTTATTATAAGATGGTTTCCTTTGCAATTACAATGCGCAGAGCCGTTTTTTTAAAGTTAGGTGCTTGTGTTACTCTGCTTTTGAAAGCACTCTGGCTTGTTTAGGTCTGTTTCCTACTTTTAATTCAATCCTCTGCAACTTGAAAGAAAGATGATTATGGTAAAATGCAAACTGTTCAGGAATGAATACACTGCATATAGTTACCTTTTTCAGCCATTTCTAGAGGTCGAGTCAGTGGGTTAGAATTTGTGTAGTCATAGGTCTATCACATCTAATTACTATGGAAACGTATTCTAGAGATGTTGAGTTACTATTATACCACTAGCTTACTATGAAATCTAATCTAAATGGCACTTGTAAATTTATCTGTTGTTTAGGTTAGAGGAGGAGGAGGAAGAGGGAAGGAAGAGGTGGCAGCTTTCAGAGGTGGTGGAAATTTGGAAGTGAGAATTTAATAATGATCCTCTTGGCAATACAAAGGGGCTTTTGACAAGTAAAGGAGGAGGTGGGAGTCTAAAGTTGTGTCAGAGGGCAAGCGAGACAGAAATGCAGAACATATCCGTGATTTTGTGACCTTGAAAGAATATATACTGGGAGATAAGAAAGACTGTTATGTTTGATGCCTCTGCTAATATTTAGAAATGTGGTTTTCTTAATTTTAGTAAGCCTTCTTATTGCAGTGTTACCTTGTTTAACAGCTGAATACAATCTATCCCCAGAGCATGTTTCTCTGAGATGTAAATTCTGTCAGCTGCCTTCAATATAATTTCGAAAATGCTACTGCATATTTGTTATATGGTAGTGGTGGCCACCAGAGGCTCATAAGCCGAGTATTGTTTACAGTTGCTTTTCTTATCTGCCTCAGTGACCACAGAACATGATTTCTTGTCATCTCACCTACTCAAAGTGTGCTGTAAGTTTGCAAGGTGCAGATAAGGTTGGAGTTGTAGTACTCTTGTAACCACTGACATTCCTGTTGTTTGGAGTTTGTTTGGTCAATTAGTTTTCTCAGCACTAGCTAGTACTAGCATGTGACTGGGACTTAACTGGTCAATGCAAATTGAACCCATTTGCAGGGAAACAAATATGTTAACAATATCTTCTATGAATGTAGGACTCTATTTGAATATTACTGTTTGGATAACTATAGTAAAGACAACGCCTCTTTTCTGTGCCTTTACATGGTGGTTGCAACTTTTATTTTCTGAACTTACCATCTTTGTGCCTGTAACTCCAGGTCATCTACTGAGATATCTTTTGGGTTCAAGCAGAAGTTGTCACATACTGAACAGGGAGTTATTTACACACGCGTTTGAGTATCATGGAGGAGCCATTTGAAGCCCCTGTAATGAGCTTGGAGCTTTAATTCCTGCAAGGTGGTAGTCCAGCAGCTATCCTACAGGCTGCTGTTCTCCTTGTGATTTATGTAAATTACTTTTTCTGGTACAATGGAGCTGTAAATCCTGCCTTTAAACATTTCAAAGAAGTTACTGGATCCTTTTAGTGATCCTTAATGCCAAAGATCTGATGTTGCTGACATATAACCAAGTACTGACCAAGGTGACAAATTATTGCTGAACTGACTAAATGAGCTTTTTATGTTGCTATTGATCATGGAGTTTAGTGAGCTTCCAAAAAATAAAAGTATTTATAATATACTATCAGATTGGCTTGGATGTTGTGTTTGAGACTAGTCAGCAAAAGTTCTGATATTCTGAAAGTCCTGATTCAAATGTATCCTTCTAGAGATTGCTAGTTACTTTAGATATCTAAATTGATCTTCAGAGGACGAATATTCACATTGTGAAAAATCACTTTCCACTGGAGCGTTAACCCTTCAAAATAACTTGCCAGTCATAAAACTGTAGTTGCCTATAGTGAGCAAGACTTGGAGTGATAACCTGCTCTGTGTAACTAAAAATTTCGTGGTCATTTATCTTCTTTCTGGCCAGTGTCCATACTATTTTCTTGTAGCTATTTATACAACATAGATGTGTGAGGCGAGGTACGCTATGTGCTTCCAAAATGACTGTACAATAAGGGTTTCTGCTTTCTGAACAATCTGTAATTATATGATGATTTTTCTTTCAGAAGAATAATGATCCGAAATTAGAATTTGGACTGTGTCCTCTTCTAAGGTTTTAATTGCAATCTGATGTATGATTTGGAAAAATAACTTGCCAGTTTTAGTACCTTTCACAAAAGGTCTCATTGTTGCTTAGGAACCAATATAATGTCCATGAAAAGTACTATCCAGATTAGATGGTAAAAGAGTTTCATCTGAAACATACATCTCCTCAAGCGGAATAGGTAGGTCAGTACCTGTAAGCCATAAAAAGAGCTATGGAGATAATGCAAACTTCTGCAGTATTGATAAGAATGTATTTTGCTGCCTGTCTACCTCTAAGTGTCCTTAAAACACCATGAGCTCTAATTAACTCAAAACCACCCAGAAAATGAGGTGTAGATAGACAACTGAAATTTCTAACACATTTTTTATTGGACTTCCTTGTTATGACTATAGCAAAGCAGACCTATATGAGGAGGGGTTTCTGTATGTAGCAGCTATTGGTTTGCTATTACTGCTGGATGGGTGGTTTTGTTTCTCATTTGGCAGATAGAAGGCAGTGCTGTCTGCCATAATTATGCCTCTGCTGTAGCACTTTTATTGCTAGCAAAAACTTTGACCAACTTAAGAAAAAGCTAGATGACAGAGAAAGAAATTACATTTCTTACTGTAAGAAATGTAAATTAATTTTTTACTTTTTTTTCCTGGCTATAAATACCAAGTGTTCTATCAAATCACTTTTCCACAGCAAGCACGATATAAGAGATCAAGTTATGACAGAATAAACAAATTCTCTGGATCAGTTCCAGTCTTGTTCTACCTGATGACCTTTTTTTAACCTCACTCATAATCCATTTTTTCCCTGCTGTGAGAATAGTGCTTGGAAATGTTGGCTTGTCGAAATTCACTCACTTTCAACTAATTCTTCATTGCTATGCATCATCAACAGTCGGCATTGTCCGTTCCATGCTACATATTCTACCTTAACTTTGTCATGGTACACGTCTTTGCATGAAATGTAGTGAATGGAACAAAATCATCTTTAGAGTAGACAGATTGAAATCAGAGACCACAGAAACACTGAACAGGTTCGTTTTTTTACTCAATGGAGCCTGTATCTATAAAACCTAAAAAGTTTTAATATTTCTTGATGTAACAAATAGTTTGAAAGATTGAATGAAGTGAACACTTTCTAAGGATGAGTATTCTGCAAGAACATTGAGCATTTTTTTAAAAAAGAAACTTTGTAGAATACTTATAAAATAAATAAAATGTTATTTTTATTTTAATATCAATAATTTGGTTTAAGACCTGCAGATTTTCTACTGAAAAAAGATCTCTACTTAGATAGTGACAGCATACAATTTACACAAAGTTAATTACAGTAACTCGGATCAAAACAGCTCCAGAAGGCATAATTCCCACTCAAAAACAAAATAAAAAACATTTCTGTAATGTCCTACTCACACTGTTTGAAGAAAAATGCTAGAATATGAATTAAAAATTTACCTGTGTCCTCTTGTTACTTCTTGATTTTTACCAGTGAAGAGTGCTATCTTTCTTACTGATGTTCTCCTTTTAAAGATCTGAATAGGTTTTCTGGTGATCACTCTCTGTGGCATCTTTTATGCAGGTGCTTCTTGTTGCTAAGAGATCAGTTGCTTAGAGATGGAAGTTTGTTTTTTGTAATAGATCAGGGGCCATTGCTATTGAAAAGAAAATTTTGTAATTTTACCTCTACAGCTCAATGTATCTGCTGCAAAATAGACAGTGATAGAGATGCACATGCCTAATGCTGATTAGAATTGTAACTGGAGAGTAAAACATAAAGTAAACAAAGCTTATAATTATGTTTGGCTCTGAATATCAAGGAAAGAGATTTGCCATTTAACTGGTGGCGCAACTAGCAGAAATTGTATTAGTTCTTTGCCTAGCATGTCTAACTGTATTTTTTAATTTCCAACAAAAAAGAAGAAATGTCTAAGTTTTATGCTAGAATTAGGATGCACAAAGTTGTCAATAATCTTTTGTAAGATATACAGTCCTGCACTGACATTGGAAAGGTCTTACTGACTATCCTATATATTTTTGTATATGCTGATTCCTTGATACTCTCAGTTGGTTTGATAACTCTTCAGAATTACTATAAAAACTGAAGGCTGGTTTCTCTGCTTTGTGATGCTTCTCTTTTTTGCTGTAGCCTTGGGCAACTTGAACAAAGTTAACTTAAGAAAATCCAGATGTTTTCAAGAACTGCATTAAGCAATACAGGAAGCATTAAAATAATGACCAAAGATCTATAGGAAAAGGTGATGATGTTATTAAAAGATGAGACTAACACAGAAGTACAAATAAGGTACTTGTGGCTGTTACTTACTGTTTTGAAACACCGAGAGAAGTCTGAATTTTCGCCATTTCTGCTATGGGAAATCCTTAGCTGACTCAGCTACTCTTCTATAAATTTACCTCTGTAAGTCCAGATAGGTTGGTTTGTGAAATAGGTCAAAATCATCATTTTTTGCTTAGTGCTCTCAAGTTCAGAAAATCTGGTCACTCAAGTCTGTTTTCAGCCAGACCGTGTTACATCCTCTGGCAGTAAGACACTATGCATCCTTGTTTTTCACTGTCAGGCCACAAGTGTAAGATTCCCGTAAAATGTTTTCATTCTTCTTTTTCTGAATTCACTCAAGGCTTTAGCATTAGCATTTAAAAGAAATAAATAAAACAAATTACAGCGCTTTTAATAAGAAAACTCATCTAATGGGTAAAAGGGCCTTATATCTAAAGGACTATGATCTCACTTGGAACAAAAGATACTTAAGAGTTACGTACAATAGTTCCAGTGATGGAATATTTTTAACTAGGGGAAGGATGGAAGAGGCCTAGAATTTTTTTGAATACGATTTCTCTTTTGAGAAGCTTTTCTTAAAGTAAGTGAGTAAATAAATAATGCAGAAATTTTGGGGAGAATAAGGACTGAATTCATGCAGAAACGTTTCCGGTATTACTGCAACCTCATTGAAGACACACAGCTTACACAACCGGAGGCCAACCTAATTTCAATCTGAGAACTGAACTTTTGTGTTTTTTTTTTTTTTCCCATGTGCACACACTCTTTCACATCTATTTATTATGCGGAGACTTGTTTACAGTACAAGCAGAAAGGGGCAGAACTTTAGTGAATAATTCTATTGTGTCCTATATTTACAGCTGGTCACGATAACGGTTAAAACGTGTGGTGTAGTATCTGATGTTCTGAAAATGTTAAAATTACTTTATTTTATTTCAGAAAGAGATGATAGCTGTTTTTAATTTTTTAGCCTACCTAAAAATTTTGAGGGAATTCATGCAGTAATATTTTTTGGTTTAATAAGCTAGCTGTGTGGTTTTTACTGCTTGTAGCCTAGGAATATTTAAATTCTGGAGGAGCGAGATTTTGAGCTGGTTCTGGTTTTGGTCTGTTTCATGGTATGTTTCTTACAGATTGTTAATGTGGTCAGATCTGAAGTAGATGGACAATTGTTCCATGGATACCAAATTAAGAAGCTTTATGTAGCAGTATAAGAAAGTTAACAGAGAAAGTTTCCAGCTCTTTTCCATGATTCAATACTGGGTTACTGCATTTAGTGTTGCTTTGGTTTTAGCTGCTGAGAAGAGTAACAGCTTCTGTTGAGCTTTGCTTGCTAATTTTCTCGTGTTTTTCTTCAAGTTCTCTGCATGTTTTTATCAAAAGTCAAACTCAGTATTTGTTGCCACTGATATATGATTGCTTTTGTGTGCTGCCTAGGATATAAAGGGAAATTATACTTCAAACGCTGGTGTGGTTGCAGCTGTCACTCACTGGCTTCAGAGATGGTATATTGTTTTACAGGTGCTGGGTCAGGCTGTAGTATTAGAGAGTAGCACGGCTACTGGGAAACAAGCTCTGGGAGGCATTACTTTCATTATTGCTGAATTGCAATTAAAACAAGTATTAGCTTAATTTGGAAGCACCTATATCCTTAGATATTCTTTATTATACATGCAAATGGTAAGAATAAACTGCTTAACTACTCAAAAGCCTCAGAATGAGGTGTTTGGGAAAATGAGAAGTTCATAAAAGGAAGGAGAAACCAATACAATGTTTTTTATCTGTCAACATCTGTGTTTCTTGAGGTTTAGAGGAGTCCAAGAAGGTTCTGACCAGTTTCCCACACAATCACATTTTTATTCCTTGCTCCATGATCATTTATTTAATCAAAAGTACTGATTTCTAAAAATAAAAACAATCTGGTAAAATTTTTGTTGGGCTTCTCTTCTCTTGGTGCTATGTATCTACTTACTGTTATAAAGAATTTGCGCATGAATCATAATTCAGGGGCAAGAAGCCAGTAGAGTTGGTCATGAAGTCACAAAAGGGGTTAAATAATGTGAAAATAGTTGTTTATAGTTAAACTAGGTTTTGTCAAGACTAACTTCTGTGGGATATGCCTTTAAATAAAATAGTATTTCCATATACCAGAGAAAATGTATTTAAGTTCTTTGATGCCAAAGAATTCCTGGAACTTTGTATAATGCAACCAGAATGATTGGACTTATTGTTCACTACAAAGATCTATGGTTGAATAGTACAAATTCTTCAGAGCCTGAGTAGGCATTCACTGAATTAACAAAGTTCTTTTTTATACCATTAAAAATAAGGCATTTTTTTTCCCCATTAAATATTTCACAATAGCCTTTTGAGGAAAAAGGATGCAAAATGCTCTTCATAGTTGAAAAGAAGGGTACGCAACCCTGCAAGGGATCCTGTGGCTCAAATGATAAAATTTATTAGAGTTATGTTTTAATAATGAGCTTGAATCTGATCTAGTAACTATGTAGAAAGAAAATAAATCAGTGGATATGAAATCATTATTATAAGAATCAGTATTGTGAAACTAGTAGGATGGAATCAGACTCAGATCTTAATTCTTTTTATGCCCTGATAATTTCACTGCAGTCATTAGGGTCTGAGATAAATGTTTGCCTTATCCCAAGAATGGATAGCTACTGGTAAATCTGTTCTTAATATACTCCATGTTGTTTTAGCATAAAAGGATACAAAGACATCTGTATGACTGCAAACTGTCAGCACAAGGTCATGCTAAAGATCCATCTAGCTCTGTGTCATATCTCGGATATTGGCCAAAAACAGATGCCAAGTGGAGAGTATAAGCATTGGACAAATATATATACTTTCCTCTCCCAACCTTCCCTCCACTATTTGAGGATAAAGAAATTTAAAGTGACAATCTTGGGCATCCCTATGTGTGCAGTAAGGACTACCTGTCTTTTCTAGGAACTTCCAAGAAAGACATTGTGGTAATTTAACTAGGCGTTTTACTCCTGCCTTTTCTCTTAATTTTCCATATGTACTATTTTCCTGTTATTCTAAACAAGTCTGTTCTCAAGTACTACGAGAGCTGAGACTACTGCAAATATTTGTATTCAAATACTTTCTGTGCTGCTTTATAATTTAGAAGTGTGTATCAGCCATGGGAATAGCTAATGTTAAAACTCTCAGGTTCTCTCACTGGTGAGGGAAACTTTTCAACAAAGCATACACTGGATACATCAAAGCTTATTATTCCCTTAAAATTGTATTGGATGAAGTGCTTGCAATTTTTGTTTGTTTTGATTCTGTTTCAGTCCACTGTTAACGTAGTAATAGTAAGGTACAAAGTACAGCAGAATATTTGTAGACAATCTGCCTTTAGCTTTTGTCTTACATTTCCAGTCAAGACTTGCAGCCCTGCCTTGATAGGTGCCCGAGCGCTGCTTCTAACCAGTTCCTTTATTTGCCAACAAATAAACCTGAAACCTGCACTCTGGAACCTGTTTGTATCTCTTCTATCGGTGTTTCTGTGAGTTGCTCTTTTGTCCTTTTATGATAACATATCTATTCATGGTCGTAAATTCACCGTTTCAAAAAACAGTGTGTACATATGTAGGTGTACTTTGAGGGAGTTAGTAGCAAACAATAGTGGAAATCACTCATTTCACATTTTATGCATGAATTTTTCTTACGCAGTGTCTTGGAATGAGATGGCCTATTTGAATGTTCAAACATTATACTTGGTGCAGAGATGATCTCCTTTTTACTTATCCTTCATGCTAATTCATGTTTATCTAGAAAACAATTTCTCTTATCTGTTATGTTTTACAAATATATCTAATAAGGTGGTTATTCTTTTTTAATGATCAAAGAGGTCCTAGGGCTGAATGGATGTATTGAGCTTTGAGATCCTTGAAGGAAAAATAAAGAAGGGGGGTGGGGGGAGAGAGAAAAAAAAAAAGGAGTTATTAGAGGATTACATTGCTATTGCCTTTTAAAGTACACATTAGATAGCTATTACCAGCATTGTTCTTGCTTATTACGAGGATTTAAACCTTGTAATAAAATTGAGCTGTATTTTCTTGGTTACTCCCCCAAAAATCATTCTTCTGATTCTGTCCAAATCAGGTTGGTAGAACAGCATTAAAAAACCCTAATGAAAGCCAAAATGGAAAGAGTTAACAATATGGATATTTTTCTTCTATTAGTCTGCCTGCATAAGTTCAAATCTTCAGACTATGGTAGACCACACTTGTTAATTCAAGAAGTACTACTTATTTTGAAGATGGGGACAGTGTGTTCTTGTTACAGGGAGAAGCAGCTGTAACCAAGTATTACAGGAACAGGTCATGGATGTGCTGTCTAAAACTAACTCTGTATTAAGTATCTGAGCATCTGCAGTTTCAGCTTGTTAGCTGTTCAACTTGTTTACAACTTTTCTCTTCTCCTGAATTGTTACTGCAGCTGGTGAGAAAAAGAGGTGTGTGAAGGCTTCTTTGTCCTTGATGTGCGGGAACTAGTGAAGACTATCTCAGATTTTTTGTCCTTGTCCATAGATACAAGACTAATTTGACAGCAGCTCTTTGGGGTGTGAGGAAAGATGCTTTGAGAGACAATCTTGCCCTTGTCATGGAAAAATGTGCAGGCTATTCAGAGTAGTTTAGGATGAGTCTTCAGATTGCTACAGACTGCTTTGACAGCTAAATTCCCTTTTTTTTTTTGAGTAAGCTCTGTTGCCACAGTTGAGTGACTATCTCTACAAGTCTTGTGCAGCGTTCTCTTATGTGATGACCGCAATAAAAGTGATAGAGAACTTGATCTGGAAAGTGCAGCCACAGAGGCATACTACATTTTATTGAACTTTTAAACCACTTCCCCTATTTTTTTCCATTTTAATTTCTTTGCAGTAATATGCATGCTGTATAAGTATTTCTTATTATTATTTATAAGAACCTAATTTACTTGGGATTTTATCACACTGATTCAATTTAATACTATCTACTTCACATTTTAACTGCTTCAATGCCTGAGCTGTTCATGCCAGTAAATTCATTTCCTCTTTTGCACAGCTTGAGGTTTAAAATAATTCTTCATCAGAGACTTGGAAAACTGTAAGAATTGAAAAATCTTTTATTTCTTGTAGTTGACTTTTTCACTTATAAAATGGTAGGCATATGAATGAGAACATATATGATTAAAAGCTCATCTGTGTTACATCAATATAACTAAAGCATGTATATGTGGGCCCACTGTAATGGTTGCAGGCTCCTTTTCTGTAATATGTAATTTTAGTGTGTTTTTCTCTACCTATTGGCAGGATTCAGGTGGTTCTGTCTGTCTTTGAGGGGAAGTTCCCAAAGAGGTAATACACAGTGCTGCTAGGTATCTGTTTCTTCCATTGGTAAGATTTTTACCTTACTTCTGGAGGTTGTCTGTTGCCGCTTGCCTCTTTCAAAGTTTAAATTGCTAAGCTCTGTTTTTGTTTCTCTAACTATTCCTACTTGATGAACTTGTGAACAAAGCTCTTCCTTTCCTAAACTGCTATCAGTTTATTCTGTAGAGAACTAGGGAAGTTTGGGATTATCTGCCTCTGAGCTTTCTTTGCATTGCAATACCAGTTTCTTGGCCTGTTTTTAAAGGGGAAAGTTAGGATTGCAGTCTTGAAGCAATACTGATGTGTAGTTTGGCCAAATAATCATTGTGTGTTGGCCAGGTGCTAGGACTACCCTTGTACTCCTTGGGTTCATTCCAGGTATGGTAGGAGGCAATGGGTCCAGTAAGGCTGCTGGACTTTCATGTTCTTCTTGTGGGGATGACTTCAGCAGCTTGACTACACTTGCTGTCTATTGGTGTCACTTTTAGAAAAATGCTCCAGTATCCACATAATTTTCCCAAGCAAATTTCTGTTGTTTGGCCATTATAATGAGAACAGGAGTCTGCTGTACTTTTGTTATATCACAGAGAATTCTTTCTAATGATAACTTGGATGTATTGTGGGATGTTTCAGGCATTTTTTTTAACAAAATAGGGATATTTTCCACCAAAAGTTCAAAACAAAAACGTTAAACTTTTTCTAAAAGGAAAGTATAGCCAAACTTCTAGTGTATATAATCCCAACCAGTGAAAGCAGTCATTATAAGAGTGCTTAGAGAACAGAACATTTTCAATGCTGAAGGTGCTACAGGCATTTCCTCAGTAGAATTAAAATACTCAATCCAATACTCAAGTTTAGCTTGGAAAGAAGGTACGCAACAGTCAAATGAAAAAGTTACTAACCACTTCTAGTTGTTCTGAATCCTCTACACTGCTTCTTCAAGTGCTGTTGTTTATTTTGCTAATAGTACTGATTTCTCTGTCAAGACAGCCTTGACTGCACAAGTTCTGAAGTGGACAGGGTTCAGAGAAGCCTTTCTGCATCAGCTTTCTAACCATTGTACTGCTTGAAGGTGTAGCAGGTTTACAAAAGCATTTTCTGTGCACTGGACTTATTTCTCATTTTTAAGAAAGTTTGGTTTTTTACTGTTATATAAATTTGCCTGTACATCAGTCCAAGTTAAGGAGTATTTTGTGACTGATCAGTTTCTCATAAAATGCTGGATTTTTTCCATTTGTGCTGTTTTCACAAATACAAGAGACAGATGTTTTGAAGTGGTCTATGGAGAAAAAAATACCATAAACACTAATGAAGCCCACTTAAAGTTGTGTAAAATTTCAGGTTGAAAGTGTTCCTTTAAATAATTGCCTCTGTGTTGAAATATATTTTTCTAAGCTTCTGTATTAGCTTCACCTTTTAAAGGGTGATAGTTTTGTACAAATGCACATGTATGTTGAGGCCCTCTCATGTAAGTGCTTGATGTGGAGCATTACAACTTAGAGTCATAGAATGGTTTGGGTTGGAAGGGACCTTAAAGATCATCTAGTTCCAACCTGTCTGCCATGGGCAGGGACACCTTCCACTAGACCAGGTTGCTCAAAGCTTCATTCAACCTGGCCTGAAACACATCAGCGATGGGACAGCCACAACTTCTCTGGGCGACCTCTTCTGGGTATCACTGCCCTGAGAGTGAAGAATTTCTTCATTATGTCTAGTCTAAATCTACTCTCTTAGCATGGCCAGCAGGTCAAGGGAGGTGATTCTGCTCTCGTGAGACCCCACCTGCAGTACTGCATTTAGCTCTGTGGCCCCCCACATAAGAAAGACATGGAGCTGTTGGAGAGGATCCAGAGGAGGGCCACAAAGATGATCCAAGGGCTGGAGCACCTCTCCTATGAAGACAGACTGAGAGAGTTGGGGCTGTTCAGCCCAGAGGAGAGAAGGCTCTGGGGGAGACCTTACAGCAGCATTCCAAAACCTTAAAGGGGGCCTACAGGAAAGCTGGAGAGGGACTTTTTGCAAGGACATGTAGTGATAAGACAAGGGGCAATGGCTTTAAACTGAAAGAGGGAGATTTAGATTAGATATAAGGAAGAAATTCTTCACTCTTGAGGATGGTGAGGCACTGGAACAGGTTGCCCAGAGAAGTTGTGGCTGCCTCATCCCTGGAAGTGTTCAAGGTCAGGTTGGATGAGGCTTTGAGCAACCTGGTGTAGTGGAGGGTGTCCCTGCCCATGGCAGGGGGGTTGGAACTAGATGATCTTTGAGGTCCCTTCCAACCCTAACCATTCTATGATTCTATGTTTATCAGCTAGTGCTACAATGAAATATTAACTTCTCCATTACAAAATTGCTCACAATTACTAGTGTGTGTACACAAGTAAAACACAATGTGTTTTGTAAAAACCTAGTTATAACAAGCTAAACTCAAATTGAAGAATCAGTATTGAAATTTATTTCCCCGAAGAGACATCTTTGCTGAAGTTTGTCTAAGAGAGCAGCATAATGGAAATAGTGCAAAATCCTTTCTGCAGACTCAGTGTTTGTTGGAATCCAGTCAATTCTAGTACCTGAAACACTCAGGATTATTAGCAGTTCTAAATGAAGCTTTTGTGAGTAGTCTCACATCACAGCACAGTGTAGTACTCCACAGTAATACTTAAGCTAACTCCAAAGGAAATACCTTGGTGGCTGCGAGCAGAATGACCGTGTTAGCTTGGTGCCCTGTCTGTGATGATTCCCTCTGCTGCTTACTAAGTGTTCTCAGATGGAAGTTTCTCTGCTGCAATTGGTGACTGAAACTACAGGCTTTGTTCAAGATGAAATGGCTGGTATATGTAATCAAGAGGAAATCTCCTGGTCCGTGTTTCTCTTAATTATTTAAATTATATTTTTAGGCTCAGGAAATGCCAGGTCCAGTAGATCTTACGTAAAAATTAAGTAAAAAATTGATCAAAGGCTTGAGTGATAAGCAGTAAAAACCAGGTTAGTGTTCTAGATGATGAATGCTCTTTTTAATGAATAACCAAACCAGTCAGTGTGCCTTTGCTTTATATAAAAATGGATATGTTCAGTAATCCTCATCACTGCTTGCCAACAGACTCCCTACATACCTCTAATAGATGCTGATCTAATTCTATAAGACATAAATGATAATCACTTATACATAAGAGCAATAATTTTAAAATTAGTATCTAAATAGACAGACCAGGCAGCTTTTCATAGTCAGTTAGCTATGCAAAAACACTTATCAGCCTCCAAATTGTATCAAAAACAGAGTATTAAAAAAGTTAAATAATACCAGCATTAGACCACAATCAGGCTGCATCTGATCTCTGCTGCAAGAGTAATATATTGTGGTGAATCAGTCTAGAATTGTCTCTTTTTATTATTTTTTTGGGTTTTTAAGTAGCTAATTTGACTGGGGAGATGCTATGGTTCTTCCTCACTGCTAAACTTCCTTCATCTAGTAATTCAAGTACTGATATACAACTTTCTCATGTGAAGGAACTGTATAATCATATTTAAGTGCATTGATATTAAAACTACCTGAACATTAGTTGTAAAATCCATATCTACATACAGATAAGAAATATACTAAATACATTAAATTTTGTGCTCGTTTCTGTTTTGGAGGAGAGGCTAAATTTTATTACGGAAATGCAGTGATTTTCTTCTGTTTTTCTACTTTAATCTGTGTGTTTAAGAAGTAACAAGTAGGACATAATCCAAAACTGAGTGAAAAATAAAAACAGAAAACATGAACAGCTCTATTACATGCAAATATAAATGAGTATCCGGTATAAGTTAAACTCACATTTTACTTTTTTTGTCATATTTATTCATACGCGTATAAAGAGACAGGAAGCTTTTTTGCCCTATAAACAGCTGAGTCTATTCTGAACGGAGATAATGGTCTGTCCATTGATATAATTTGGAGTTGAATCATAACTGAGAGTGCAAATGAATGACTGCACAATCCATTAAGCAAAAACTCGTCATTCTCCCTGGTTATAGATACTGGTCTGGTTTTCTAACAGTCCTTTTCATTGTCCCAGATGAACTCTTAAACTCTTCTTTTACTATAGCCAACAAATAACCGCAGGTTCTGAAAAGAAACCTTCTGTCTGAACAGGCAATCCAGGTTGCTTTCTTTGTAAAGTGCAGGACACAAATACGAGGCCCTGAGCTGGTGTCACTACTGTTTTCTTGTATTCTTGGTAATGCTGCTTTGATAAGACAGAAAGTCAGTGTCGCATCTCGTAGACATATTTTATTTGAACAAACAAGACAAAAAAAAGCGGAGGGCAGCATGCTCCTACTGAAGAAGGTACGTGTATAAACTAGTTTATGCAGGAGCAATGCAAAGTTTTCAAAGTGGCAGTGCAAACACAACCTCTCAATTACAAAACTAGGGGAACAGATAGAAGGGACTGATGGCCCCAGCACTTCTTGTTTGTGATGCAATTTCTTTTTTCAAAAAAAAAGTAATCAGTAAAAAGAAGCTTGGGAAATGAAGAAGTGTGTTTCTGAGAGAAAAATATTTTTTCTTTGTGTCTATTTGTCAGTGTTGACACAAAGACCTGAAGTAAGAACAAAAATGGAAAGAGTATGCGATGGTATACCATAGTGACAAAAACTGTCAAAGAAGAAAAGGCAAGTTAACAATATGTTTCTGAGAATGATAAACTTTCTTTGCGGTGATCGCCGCTAAAATATTACCTGAATGACCTATTAATTGGCTGTTACATTAGAAAATATAATGGTCGTACGTAGGTAGAAATCAACATAAATTGTGGTGCTGTGCCAGTTGCCTTTATCCTGTAATTAAATCCTTAGTTTATATTTTTGTGTGTGTGTTAAACTTTAAATACATCCATCTTGCATCTTGATTGTTGAGATGCAGAACTAAGACTGGCGACTATACTTAGTGCCCTGGTTCCTGTTTTATGGAAATAGCATGGTATAGGTTACCTAGCAAAAGATGTTAGCTTAAGGCTAAAAGACCATATAGTTAATAAGGTTGTGTAGCAGTGAGGTTTGAGGTTGGCTGCCCAAATTTCTGTTGCTCTTATCTGTAATATAAAATGTACCTGCCAATAGAACCTCTTACCGTTATCAAGAATATTGTTAATCTGATTTTTACTCCCAACCTCTGCACCTGGAGAAGGTGTAGATGCTCGGCACCTTTGAGACCACAGCCTTATAGCATCCAGGCTGTCATGCATATTCAAAAGTGTAATAAAATGACTCTTAAAAGTCTTTCTGACTTGATCTACTTGTTTAGAAAATTACTATTTTTTGAAGTCAGGATTTATGGCACTACTTATACTGTTGTGGTATCTTCAGATCTTTTAATGTGGAGACAAGGAACATTAATTCAGACAGTGCAATCTGGGGGGGTGTTTCTCAGACATGGAATGTGCCAAATTGCTTGCTTGTTGGCGTGGGCTGTAGCTACAATGCCTGTAAAGGAACTAAGTATTCTGCCAGAGCGCCCCCTCCATCCTGTATTCCCAGAACAATTTGAATGTTGTGTCATAGCCATGTGCCATTTTGAGATCTGCACAGACTCGCACATTTTTCTATTCTGCAAATTAAGATACACACCGCTCTGAAACAAGAAGAGGAGGGAATGTGCCTCTTCTTCCCCCTGGAAAAATCTCAGTGTGTTCCACTCTTTTTCTTTAAATAAGGCAAAATATTCAAAATGCAGTTTTATGTGTGTACATTCTACTATTGAGTTATATGATCAGCTTTCCTGAAAATTTTCCATCTAGATAATTTATATAAAAAAGCACTACTTTAAGTCTAATCTAACAATAAAAATCTAATATATAAGAACTCCATCTCTTGCTTCTTTGCTTGTTTCCCATTCCTGTTGTATGATGACCTAAGATTACAAAGTCTTTGAAATAGAGACAACCTTTTAGGAAATGTGTTTGAATAAAGTCTATTTTAGTATCCCACTTTCTCTGAGTGGTAATATTGTTATGGATATGATTCATTTTCCTTAACTTCAGACATGTATGTTTAAACCTGTCCTCTGGACTGACTTTGTTAGTAGTAGAGGAAAAACAATCATTTCTAGGATGTGATCCATCATGTTCTCGGGTAGAAGTCTGTGTGGTCGCTTAATTTCCATGCCTGTCTGTAAGAGGCACTGAGGTGTCATGGATAAGTTTGTTTAAGGTTCCTCTTTAGTTAATACAGTGTTTCTTATCCTGATTATGGGAAAATAGATAATTGGTAATTATTTGGTTACTGATGGAAACTATAACTCTTCTGACTGAAGAAGATGCAATTCTAGACTATTAGTAGACTTTAAAGATGAAAACGACAGATTAATTTAAGTTGCTTTAATATAGTTGGTTTTATACTGTTCTAATGCATGATTTTGCTGCTATCTTTATTACAGTCTTTCAGTTATCCCTCTGTCCTTAAAATTACAATGTGTTTTACTACCAGGATCTCAAAGAATATGTTCTGTGGGTTTGACTTGAGTTGATATATAGTGCCTATAATAATCTACCTAATATGGCTAGCAGTTCTTTTTGTTGTGAATGTTCTGAGATCGCATTGCCATTTTCTCAATATATAAATTATTCCAGTGAGGTTGGTGTGTTTCTTTTGCAGCCTCTGTGGCTGATGTTGTGTTCAATTTTCTGTAAGTCATAGATACCTGTAGTAAATTCATTATTTGCAATTCCTTCTGCGTGATTTATTAAACAGATTATGCATTGCTATTTCTTTCTTTTGGCTTTATGAAGTCTTATGATGCATATTTATGGTGTGTATATGATATATCAAATGAATATTTTAAAAGTGCTCAAACAGGCAAAAATAGTTTTAATTCCTTGTGAATCACAATGGTAAATAAAATGAATGACAAAGTCGAGGAGAAACAAGCTGAAAAACTATTTGTATTCAATACTTTCTGATTGAAAATTACCAGATACAGATAGCTCTAATCAGCTCTTTGTTAGTGTGCACTGTGAGCAACACCAGCTGTAAGACAGATGGATGCAATGTACACCTGATATAATGTGGAGAGAAGAAGTAGAGAGGCAACCTTAATGCTGCTATATTTTATATCCAACTATTTTTCTTCTTCCAGTCGGTTATCTCTGGCCACAGAGACATCCACGCGTTCTCTTTGGACAGATTCCTGGAAAGTGGATGTTGTATGAGAGTTCCTATAGTGTACAAACTCTGAATACCTTTACCAAAAAAATGTTCTTCATTGCTTTGTGTGCTGCGCTCAATATAGAGACAATTCAGGTTTGATATTCTGTTTGATAATAAATATTCAGTATTTAATTCCTGGCTGGGTGTTAGGAGTGGTTGAAGAGTGTCATCTTCTTCCTTTGATTCCTTCCTGAACTGCGGGATCCTTCACAAAAAGCAAGGACTGTTTTTCAAGGGTAGCTATCTGTGGTTTTCTTCAGTTCTTTTCACTGTTTTCAGATTCCAATAGTGCTACAAAGATGTGATAGATTTGTTAAGCAGCTTATCATTTGTCATGTGTTTTGCTTTTATTCCCAGTTTAAATTATGAATGGGTGGTTGTAGCCATGGTGTTTGAGTTGTTCTGTTTGACTTTGCTCCTTGAGTCATCTTTCCCTGTGATTCAGCTTTGATTTTTCTAACACACACGTTGGAGGAATTCTGAGCAGTTTTCTGGGAAAACAGTTGTTAGCTGCCAGTGCCCTAATGATGCATCTCCAAGGCATCTTCCTCCAAGATTATTGAATGTTCATTCAAAGACAATGAAACGTTCTGCTGATGCCATTGAACAGTACTCTCTGTGCTGGGCTACTTGCAGATATTTATGGGGTTTATTTTGAATTTTAAACACCAGCTTGGCTTACCTACTAAGAAATGGTTTTTCTGTGGTTCTTAATTTATGATTTATCAGTAAGACTGGATATTCCAAAATAACAGCTGGTGCATCCTTTGCTCTGCATAAATTTTTTCATTCTTGGAACTCTATATTAAGTAGGAATTTCCTAAAATCAGAGGTGGTACTTAAGGTATATATTGCTGATTCCTTAAGGAGCTTTATATACTTGTGCCACTGAAATACACAATGGAAGCTTAAAGGGGTTGGAGTATAGCTCCAGCTTTTCCAGATAGTAATTTCTTAAGCATTATATAGCAATTCCAATTCTTTCCATGCAGAATTTTTATTTGTCTGTAAAAATATTGCTTGAAAGGATGTTACCTTATCTAATTAAATATCTCTATCATTAATTTCACTTATTCTAGTACTGTTTAATCTGTAACTTTTTTTTTAATTGGCTGGTGTCTTGGTAATAATATACGTTTGTTTAGGACCCATCCATTTGCTGGAACTGAATCAGTGATTAAGTCTTCCTGCCAAAGCATAGCAATGTAAAATGAATTCCACATACATTTCTTTCTTCCTATTAATACCTTTTTCTATAGCAACATCCAAGGCTTTTTCCATGAAAAACCCCCCACCTCCTCTGATATAAAATAATCAGAATTATACTATTTTCTTTATATTTTAGTTTGCTCTGATTCTTAAAAATAGTTGGGTTTTGGTGGGGTTTTTTGTGTCTGTTTGTGGTTGTTTTTGTGGTTTTTTTTCCTTGAAAAGCAAGCCTGTGTATCCAATATGCTATACTCTGTGTGGAATGTATGTGCAGAAATGGAGTGGGTTGCATTTTGGTGTCTGTCACTGATACAAGCCTGAAGTGATTCTGTGTGTGAGATTTATCATGGAGCTTAATGTAGTCTGAATCACTGTAAGTCTGCTGTTGTAGCTGACCTACAGTTATTGCAGAGGCATTTCAAACCTACGTATGCCATTTTTTCCAAACATGAATAGACTAGGACCTAATATGAATTTCAAACTCAAGCCTTTCTTTTTGCATGTGGTCACAAGCCTTTTAACATTTTAAAGCTAAGCCTTTGCTGTAGAAAGAATGCTGGTTTCAGTGCCAATATGGAACTGCAACTGTGATTTGGATGGAGAAACTGCAGCTGCTCGGTTGCTAGTGTGTGTCACATAGTTTGAGCAGGGATAATAGAAATGGAGAATGGGCATGTATAGCTCCCACTGGCTCACCTTCCTATGTCCATGCTGAACATATACTTTCAACAGTTACCAGTATCGGCTGTTGCAAAGGAAAGCTCAAGAAACTTGCTGAAAAGCATTTGACTGTGCATCAGTTTGCGAGTCCAAAGAATGACCTTCCCTGTCTACTTTGTAGGTTTGGAGAGGAGAATAGATTTGGAATCCTAAATCAAATATATTAAACATCTATCGTATTTCCAGAGAAGGGGATTCAATAAAATGTCAGTTATCATGGAAGGTTATGATAGCTTTATAAGACCTTTTTTCACTTTAACTAGTTCAGGAAAAGGGATTACCTGCTTGCTAATAGCATTCATATAGATTATAAACCTAAAGAGATTAGATTTCAGTAATAATAATTTTTGCAAAGTAAAACATCAGTGGGAGCACTAGTTAAGTGTGACACCATTTGAATTCAATCTCAGAATAATCAAGTGATGTTCTTTATTATACACAGTGTGTAATTTGGATACAAAAGTACCTCTTGTGGTAAAGCTGTGCTTTATCTCCTAACAATTTATTTCAACTACACAACTAAGCTGGAAGTGTGAAAAGCATGAACATGATGTTGTATCTGCAGTTTGCATATTTATATTGATAGTTTCTTTCTAGTTCCCATATAACCTGGGCAGATTTACATTATTTTTGTATGTCATGCATGTCAGTTACAATGTGTGTTTGTGTTAAGATGTGCTTTAGAGAAACGAATTCTGAAATGTCAGGAAATAATTGAAGTGCTGCTTGTTGGCATTCTGCCTACCTGAAAAAAACGACTCATGGATATATGGGATAACAGTTTTCTCACATTGGTTTAGATTGCTACTGACCATATTTTTTCAGTCCTTTTGGTAAGGAAATAAGAGTAAGGTTTCCAGAATGTATCAGCAGCATTTCCAAGCCTCCGTTCTGCTTTGCTGACCACCAGTCTACCATTGGGACCTTTGATTTTTGTCATGGAGAAGGAACAGAGCCATCGAGCATGAAGCTGCATTGCAGTTGATAAATGTGGTATGGATGGACCGAAATTTCAGGTGTGTTATATAGGCACGAGAGATTGGGAAGGAGACATAGAGTTATAGAGGGGTAGTGAAGGATGAGAGGATGTAGAGACATTTGGATGAAGTGCTGGTCATAGGGTACAGGGAGAGACTCAGTAGAAAGCTGAGAAAGCCATATCCACAGCCCAGTAAGGCAGCTACTTCTGCCAGGCAGCTACTTCTGCCACTGGAGTAGCTAACAGGACTTTCTAAGCAGTCTAAGCTTGGAAACCCCTTTGCCACAGAACTGTGCTGTCAACTGATTCCTAGTTTTCAAAAATAGGGCAATTTCTTGACAGAGAAATTTGTGTCCTAGCAAACTAAGCACAGTACTGCACAGAGTGCCACAGAATCTATGGGATAGGTAGCAGCTTTGGAGCAATTAATAGTCTGGGGAAGAATCCTACAACTCTGCCATCTAAGCAGGTTCTGTACCACAGCCTTGGATAGGATGTTCACAGTGATCCAACGGCCCGTTTTTTTAAATGAAAAATATTTGATTTCTTTTTGATTGCAATGCAGAGAAAATCTTGCAAGATTAGACAGATGGGGAATCAAGTATGCTGTATTGCTTCTGTTATTCTCCAAATGGTAGCCCATGAGTATTATACTCTTTGTACTGAATCATTATGCTCTGAAATGGACAATAAAGATGAAGAACTGCTGTTTGTCATGCTATGTTGTCTCTGGAGTGCAGTTCTATTTATATACTCCAAAGAAAGCCTTACTTTGCTGTTATGATAGATACTTACTAGTTTTATTATATATATGAAATGATAAACTAAGCTTGTTTAAGATATAATGTCTTCTGGGAATTTCTACATAAGGCCATTTTTCTTTCCCTCCCCTTCACAAGATTAATACTATAAGCAAAACTCAAATATACGCTTCTATGATAAGCTAGAATATCAACTCCAGAGTAAACAATTATTCTTGTAATCTTCACTGGCATCAGGAAAACTCTTCACATATAAGTAGAACTTCATGATAGCTTCAGAATAGTCTGCCAAGGCCTCAGAAGTGATTTTTTGGGAGGCTTTTACATAGTTGTTTTTGTTGTTCCTTAGAATGTCAATATTTTACCGGTGGAACACTTTGTAGGACTGTTCATCCTGCAAAAAGATATGCACACCTGTGTGATGCTAGTAGCCTTACATAAAATAAATTATTTGCAACAACATGGTAAAGAGCTCAAGCAGTAATTTAAAGTTCATTGAAATTCTTTTTTAAGTGAACATTTCACTGAAGGCCAGTAGTGGGAATATAAATAGAATCAGATAATGAAGTTGCAGTTCTGCCACTTTTTTTGATAGTTAAAATAAATTTTAATTAGCATGCTGGTTTCTGAAAATACCAGTTGAGTCATTAGATTCCTGATTTTGTTCTGTAAAATACAGAAAGTTGAAAAACTTATTGTGATATGGCAGAAGTTGAGCAAACAGATCTGAGATAGTGTAAGTGGTTAATAGACCATAAGGTAGGAAGTATTTGCACAATTCAGTGAATTTTTTTGTTTGTTTTGTATATATTTGCAATATGATAAGCTACCAAAGAGATCCCCATGATCTTCTATCACAGCACACACACAAGCACAGATTTTTTAAGCTTGTGCAGTGATGGTCCAGGACACCTGTTCAGAATTTTGAGAGATTAGCATTGTTGGAGAGGATCCAGAGGAGGGCCACAAAAACGATCAGAGAGAGAGTTGGGGTTCTTCACCCTGGAGAAGAGAAGGCTCCAGGGAGACCTTATTGAGGTCTTCTGGTACTTAAAGGTGTAAGAAATATGGAGACAGACTAGTAAGGCCTGTTGTAATAGGACAAGGGGTAATGTTTCTAAACTAAAAGAAGGTGGGTTCAGACTAAATATAAGGAAGAAAGTCTTTTACAATGAGGGTGGTGAAACACTGGAACAGCAGGTTGCCTGGAGAGGTGGCAGATGCCACATCTCTGCAAACATTCAAGGTCAGGTTGGATGGGGCTCTGAGCAACCTGATCTAGTTGAAGATGTTCCTGCTCACTGCAGGGGATTGGACTAAAAGACCTTTAAAGGCCCCTTCCAACCCATTCTATGATTCTATGCTGGTAAGCCTTACACCTTTGGATGTATGATGATATTCTTCTGTTTCGTCAGTCAATACAGGATAAGATGGGACAACATTTGTCCCCTCTACTTTTCACTCTGCTCCACCTAAATCCATCATGATATTTTCAGAAGGAAAGAGACTCCAATCCAATGCCTGAGGACACCAATGCTTTTTGCAGTAATTTTTTTTTTTCAGAGAGATGACAACTTTAATATGATGGAGTTGTTTTCCTGTCTTGGCTTCTCTGCTGTGTTTGACTGCAACAGAACTGCATGAATTAAATTCAAACTTGATTTGACCTAATAGTTCACCCCTCAGTGCACCGTGGGATTAGCATGAATTGCAGGTCAATGGCACAGTTAAAATGGAGACAAAATGTTGTATCTGATCCGTTGCAGAGACGCGCAGAAACTGTTACTTTGGCAAAGTTAGGATCAAGAACCCTGTCTTGTAGGAAACTTAGCGTTCAAAAACTGTGGATTTCTTGAGATTGATTTAAAGTAGTAACAATGTAAAAAAACACAATTGCTTTGTCTTTGAAATGAAAAAAGTCAGCTTTTCAAATAACTTTTCTAAAAATGTTTAACTTTCATATTCTTCATGAAGGAGTGTTCATATTTGGATAAATTCTGCTGTTCTTTACAACAGTGAAATTCTGGATGATTCATTTTCTTTCTTATCTTTACTATGAATTATTTGGGAGCAAAATTTGTTGTATTAAAGATATCCCATGTCACAGAAGGGTTGGCAGGCATAATTTGAGGAGAAGCCTGTGCTTGAACACCTAAAGCAACAGGTAAAGTGAGTGACATATGATGTTCTTAAAGTAGCCAAGTACTTCCATGAGCTGCAGAATGACAGTATATGTATAGAGGAGGGATTTTTACTTTGCAGTATGGTTTACTGCTTGCATCACAGCGTTGGGGAATGAAGTTAAGGAGAATCTTGATACTTGGAAGATGTCATGTGCGATTTGAGTTGTTTAAAAGTATGCCGTGACTACAGGCAGAGGCAGATGAAGGCTGTCCTGGGCACTCCCCGCTGGAAGGGACTTCCTCTCCCTGCCCGGCTTTGCTGGGAGGGGGCGACGTATCCCCGAGGTGCCAAGAGCAGGTGGTGGCGAGGGGAGGAGGCTGCCGGGCTGCCCGGGCCGCGGTCCCCGTGCTCGCCGGCGCTCCCTCCCCTCGCCCCCAGCCTCTGCCTCCGCACTTCCCCCGCCCCGCTCCGCACCCCGTCCCCGCGCTCCGGCGGCTCCCGGCCCGCCGCCACTCCCGTCCGCCCGGCCGGCGTCCCACGGCGCCGAGGGGGCATAAATCCCTCCCCGCCGTCCGCAGGGCACCCGCGGCGATGGAGGCGGCGGGCGGCCGGGCGCTGCGGTGCTCGCTGGCCGCCGTGGGGCTGCTCTCGGCGCTCAGCGCCGCCGGGACGCTCTTCCTGCTGGCGCAGTGGCGGGAGCTGGGCGCGGCAATGCGGGAGCTGGAGGCGGCGCGGCCCGCCGCGGCCGAGGGCTCCCTGCGGGCCCTGCTGCCCGCCGCCGGCCCCGGCCAGCCGCCCCCCGCCGCCGCCCGCAGCAAGCGGAGCCGCCGCGGGGAGCGCGCCCGCGGCCACGTGCGCGCCGAGAACGACGAGATGCTCATGATGCTGACCTACTCCATGGTGCCGGTAGGGCGGAGGCGCCCGTCCCGGCGGGGCTGGGGGGCGGGCACCGGCCCGCGGCTGCCCTCCGCGGGGCTCTGCCCACCGAAGGCGCCCGCTGGGGCGAGGGCAGCTGTGGCGGTTCCGCGGCGGCTGGCGCAGAGCGGGAGCCAAGGTGGGAGGGTGGGGACGAGGCAACGTTGGCCCTCGGTACGTGCCTGGGGGCCGCGGGGAGAGTTGAGCTGGAGCTTGTCCCGGCTTCTGCCTGGAGAGTCCCCGAACCGTGCGATGCTGGCGGTTTCGTTTGCATCGCCGGGTCTGGCCCGCTCTTGGTTTATGTCGTGGGAAGGGACCTGCTTGCTGCTTTGAGGAGTACAGTGCGTGAGAAACAGGAGTGGCGACTGTCATCCGTAAATGCTGAGGTCTTAAGAGCTGATGGGCCATACAGCTTACAGGTTATGCTTAAACTTTTAAACGATAGTTTTGCAGACAAATGGAGTGAAGTTGTTTGTTAGTAGCATGGATTTCATGGAAATGTCAAAAACTTAGTTGCAGTAAAAAGTCAGCCTTCTGGTTTCCTAGGTTTCAGGCTTTTAAATCTCTGCACCACTAATAGAACACCACATGCCTGTTCTGCTGTCCAGCATCTCAACATGAGGTACCAGATAGCACATTACCATCACTTTTCTTTGAAATCGATCGTGCCCTTTCAGTAGGTTTTAAATTTAAGGTAGTATTTGATGGGTCAGAAGAAGAGAGCTGTATGTCCTTTCTCTGACAAAACTGCGTAGCTTTTTGTACTTCAGTGAAAAGATTGCCCTTGCTCGTTAGGAACTAGGTCATCTAGTTGAAAAATTATGAATAGATTGAAAAACTTTTAAGTCCTGAGTCACAAGAAATGCCATAAAAATATTATTATTGAGGGAAGCTTAGTGGAAATTCTGTCCCAGTAAGGATTGCAGGCCTAGGCCCACAAAAAAAGCAGAAAAAGCTAACTCAAGCTTTTACTGAAGTAACTAATATTACTGGTTTAAAAAATTACTTACAGAAACTACCTTTTCAGTAATGTTCCACTGGCATTTTTATTAATAAACCATTGCAGTGATGATTTTACAGTGAGAACATCTCCATTAATATTAAAGCTAGTGAGACTGGGGAGCATAGGTGTTTGTAGCGTAGAGTTTTGATAGCAATTGTTTGGGGGTTTAGAATAAATAATTTGTTTTTTTCAGCTGAAGATATCTAAGTCTTGTGCTTTGAATTTAGAATTTGCAATACAAGACTTCTCCAATTCAAAGAATGTCTTTTTTTTTTTTGAAACGCAAAACTGAAAGTTATTGGATATTCTGCTCTAGTTTCTAATTCCACTTATCAAAGTAGCAACGTTTTTTACTGGACCCTGTGCATCTTATAGGAGTGTTTAATTTCCTGAAGTCTTAAAATCACATGGTTTTGTACTCAAAATGATCTTAAAAAATAACATGAGTAATGTATGTTTCAATTCTTTGGTAATTCAGAAGAAGAATTAATATTTTAGGTCAAAGTGGAATGTAAATGAGAATTATGGTTCAAAGAATAATTAAGTTACTGTTACTGAGCAGGGTTATTTCAAATTTGGAAACTTAAATGATTTTCTAGAAACATATACCAAAAAAATTTGGAAAAAAACCAGTATGTTCTCTTTAATGTTATCTGATAAAAAAAATCTAAAAAATTTGCAGCCCCAGTGAAATATTTGTGTATGGTGTATTCAAGCTTTTCATCAAAACATTTAGTCAGAACTTTTCCCTGTTTCTTTAAGAAATTGTCTTTGTGTTTGGCAGCTACAGCTGATGTTGTTCCATCTGATATGAATCGCTGCTTTGAGTCTAAGGGATCTGCAGATAAAATTATCAGAGAAAAGATTCAGATCCTGACACGGATTGAATGCTGTTGATGCTGCTTGCTGTTCGATGCTCAGACTTTAATAGATAGTGGTGGTTGGATGTCTAGGTAATTTTGCCAGTGGCAGTTAAATATGCTACTCTACTGTCATTAAGTGGCACACATGGATTAAACGAATTTTATTGCCGTCTCCAAATAGCACCGAGGGACATGGTGTATATTTTAGCAGCCTGTGCAAGACTGTTTGCTTGTGCAGCTCTGCCGTGTAAATCACCACTGTGACTGCTGCTGTGTGCGATGTGCTTCATTAAAGTGTCCGTATCCTGCAGGGAGTCGCTTGAGGGGTTTTTGTGCCTTTTTGTTCTTACAAAATTTCCATCAAATATTTTTCATTCTGGTGGCTGTGTAACTGTGTGCAGACTCACTTCCTCAAGGGGAAAAAAACTCCTTAGAAAAATTTTCAAACACCCGTTTCTCACTCCTTAATTTTTGTATTTTGTATCTAACTCACACTAATGTAAAATGAAGACTTGAATACTTTTGTAGTGTGAGACAAAGTTCCTTACGGTTAGTGAGATGATCCCCACTACACTGGTGGGCCTTAGAACGATGTTCCAGCCTCTATTGAACATGGGCCCTGAATGAATGTTTTGCCAAAGCAGGATCTCTCTTGTAGTGGAGGCACAGATTTCTGCAGATTGGTACTACAGCTATCAATATCCTGCTGCTCTACATAGGTGCTGATCTGTTGTGGGCACTGTTCAGAATCTTTGAAATAACTTTAGGCATAAAAAAAATCATAGTTTAGCTTTAATATGAGTATGGTTTTGGTTCTGTGCCTTTTGTTTCTTTATTTATAAATATATAGATTTATTTTGTAAAAGAACAAAAAGTAGGAAATTAGCAAATCTGCTGCTGTAGAAAGGCTGATGAGAGTAACAGTTCGATAAGTTCGTGAGCAGTAAGTTTGAAAGAGATGTAAAACAGTGCAAGAGGTGATTTATAGGTATCTCTCTATCTGAGTAGTTGCTTCATAGTTTAGATTGTCTTTTTTTTTCCCCCACCCTTTCTTCCTGGGAAAACTGAGCTTTTGGCATTTAAATAAAATACTTCTATTGTAGCTTTTCTTCATGGCAAAGGTGATGCTGGCTGATTGGTGACTGGTGTACTCGTCTTTATAGTTAAGCTGAAGGTTCTGTTGCAGGCTATTTGCTGTAACACACTTACTTCTGGAGTGCCCTATTTCTTAATTGTCACCTGAATCGTACTGATTGGTAAAAATAACGCTGCTGAGATAATTGGAGGGCCCCAAAGCAAGTTGTAATCACTTCAGCAATCTCAACAAAACCATTTAGATTAAAATGCAGTTTGAATTAGAGCACACGTGGACAATGTGTATTTTACAAATTACAGGGTAGAAGCCAAGTGTTTTCAAGGGGAAGGAGAACAGGCAAATTCTGATACTCAAAACCAGTTAGCTCTTCTCAGCCAATTTGAATCTAAAACTTCTAAATATAAGAGCTGTTTTAGTAGTCTGAAATCCAGTAAATTCTCAGTATGTATTGTGACAGAATTGAAATCCATAGTCAAATATAGTTTGATTTTTGCAGAAAAAGAATACTTGCCATCAAAATAATTGTCGTTTATTTGAGTCTGTTAGATTTGTCACTTGAAGCTAACAGTGCGTTAATTTTAAAAATAAAAATTGACAGTGGCAAATATCCTTGCAAAGATTAAACATCAGTTTGCCTTTCAGATTGACTTGCACTTGTTTGTCTTTTGAGATTAGTACATTCCATTATTTGCAAATAGAGTAATTGTAGAAAGACGAATAAATGTGCAGCTCTGGGTAAATATGTTAATAAATTATTGTATATTGTACAGCCTTGAAATAATAATATTTTTCTTTTCTGACTATAAACATTAGACTTTCCCATTAAGCGTTGAGGCACTTCCAGTGCTCATGTTCATAATATTCTCATTTCTGCTGGATGTTTTGATGAGCTGCAAAATGTTTTAGAGTGTTCACTCTCAGCATGTAGGGTATGTAACGTGAATGTTTGCCCAGCTGCAAGCCATGTATTTTGTAAAGATGACTTTTTATTTGATACGTTTTAGTCTACTCTAAAATAAAGGCATCTGTATGAATGTCTCTTCCAGCTTGGCATTTGTAAAGTCTGTCATTGTTGGGATGAAGTATTTTGAATGGACAAAGGTCCATTCCAAATTTGCAGATCTTGGTTATTCCAAGAAGGAAATTGCTTGCTTGGAACATAGGTCATCTTTTTCACTGGACATGCTACATTGGAAAAGTATCCATCATTTGATACGGATATATAATAAAATTGAATGTATTTTTATTGGCTGCTGTTGGCTTTTAATACCTTCCACTAGTCGAGTCAATACATGGCCAGCCACACATGTTTTACAGTAATGTGTGAACTTTAATGCCTCGATGACTTATGGAGTCGTCTGCCCAATGCCTTCTTCATGTTTTCAGTAAGGTTTAAAATGAGGTGTATTGAACACGTTCCTGGGAGAGAATCACTGCCTGAAGAGTTGAATGGTGTCGCAATGTTAAGGTAGTTCTAAATTGTTTATTCGTGTAAGCACAGCATGGACAGTTGTATGTTGAATTATTTCTGTAGGCAAAGTAAACTACTTTTCGGGCATATGTTATTTTCAACTTTACTTTCTTTGCAATATTAGGTCCGAGTGATGATGGATTTATGTAACAGCACAAAAGGGATATGCTTAACAGGTATGTTTATTGCCTTAAGCATAACATCTTCGGAAACAG
Organism: Tauraco erythrolophus; assembly: GCF_009769465.1. Lineage (NCBI taxonomy): Eukaryota > Metazoa > Chordata > Aves > Musophagiformes > Musophagidae > Tauraco > Tauraco erythrolophus. The sequence goes on along the minus strand of NC_141478.1, from coordinate 13,293,534 downwards.
TGTTTTCAAAGAACTTGAGGTCAATGACTATGTCAAAGAGCTAGGTTATTTATCAGAATTTACATATCAATTGTCTTATTTGTTTTAAAAAATAGGTGATACTTTGCGACTTATCTTATACCTACTTACTATAAATGCTGGAATTTAAGGACCTCAGTTGATGTTACTTAGAGCTATTTCTTTCTCATGTAATTTCCGTAAGCAAATCTTATAGACTTGGGTGTTTCAAATACTGTTTGAGGTTTAGTCTTGGTATTTTTGAGTGTGTCCCTACACTTCAAGGCTAACATGAGATGAACGCAGAGCGTGTAGAAGCTTGCTTCCATTGTTGTAACTGCTGTGGAGTAGTGGGACTTAGAAAAGCAACGTTTGCCTCTCCTGCCTTGGACCACACTAACAGGACACTGGGTTTCACACGTCAGTGGTGAGGAGTCACAATGGCTGATGGCTGAGACAAGAAAAGATGTGAGAAGTTTCTGTGTGATTTGGTGAAGAGAATGTCAGGTAGTAGCTGATTTAAAGGCTATGGTCCAGCTTTGAAGTCTATAACAGACTGAGTCGTGTTCTTTTTGGAAATGAGTGGATTAGAAATAAGCCACTTTTTATGAGTTGAAGGGAACACTTCACTTGCTGTGTGGTTTGTATTTTCAAATGATTATAAGGTCCATTTGGCTCAACTGATTTAAAAATAAGTGAGAATTACCATAGTAGACACAGATGTTAAATACTACTTCTGAAATTGCAGATCAGTTCTGATTGCAACTGAGGCTGAAGCACAAATAACTTAAGAGTTGTTTTTTTTGGGCTCCAGACTTCTGAATTCATGCTACTTGGTGCCTTCTGCACCTTTTTGCTCTCTTGACACTAATACTTGTCTCTAATACTGGCTTTTTCTGCTATAGGCCTCTGTGACATTTGCTACTCTTCAAGCACTTTTTTTCACTTATCTTATGCATGTGCAAGGATAAGCAAGATCCTCAATTTTTGAGTTGAGGAAGTGAATGAACACGCTAATGGACATAACATTGTAGTGTGGGAAAAAAAGGACATTTACTGGAAACTTGGCAGAAAGATGTTAACTGATGTAACTGTACTGATGAAAAGGGATAATTGCTGTAATAGCATTATAAAATGGTTTTCACTTCACTCATAATGACTCTCAATGCTTTCTAATTAATGCTGAAAACCATCATCTTTAGGGAAATCTACTAATTACTGTTTTTTTTTCAGTTGTAGAGAGTTTTGCTGAAACAGGACGGTGCTTTGTTGGCTGGTTAAAAATATTCACATGACTAATTTGGTTCTACTACCACGTTTCTTTATATTCTCCTTCTTTTCCCGTGTGTGTGTTATTTATTTTTTTAAATTTTTTTAATGTGTATTGAGGATCACTCTAAGATAAATCTTGTTACAGAAACATTTTCTGGTTTTCTCTTGCTTTCCTCTTGCCTGCTATGCTTTATTCTCATTAAGGCCCCATACTTGAACTATCAGAGAGAGTGAGACAAATTTTACTGTTTTACATGTTGCTGAGTAACTTAAGTCCAGTTTCTAATACACCAGCCAGTTCTGTGGGGACCTTGACTGAGTCTGGAGAACAAAGTCTGATTGTGATTTAGATGTAGTTAATAGGAATGACAAGGCGCTTTTTTTTTTTCCTTTTCTATTTAAATACTCTGAATCTTGAACTGCAATGAAATATCTATAAAACACAGAGAAGTGTAGCAGGTATTTTTAATGTGTATTTTCAACAGGATTTTAATTGTGACATTTATCAGTATTGTAAAGCTATTCCTGTTTTACTGTGACAAGATCTTGGAGAACACTTATATAAAGAAAATGTAATGATTGTTAGATGCCTTTCATCTATGACATTGTAAAGGCACCTACGCCTGAGAGTAAGATTTCATCGTAAAGGTGGCCGTCAAACCTTTATCAGTTGAAATTTGCAAAAGGCAAAATGTCTGTGTATATGTAATTGCTTTTAAGAATGCTTTTTCAGTAAGTCTGAGTTTATGCTAATGCTCAAATAGTTATATATAAAGCAGTTAAATTCATAGATGTTCATTTTGAAATTTGAGGGGCTTTCCCTCCCTTTCTGTTCTGGTCTAATGTTCATCGCTTCAATTTGAAGTTGCTTTTTGTTTTCTTGCTGGGTTAAACTCACCATTTCTTTTCTTGTGTTCTTTTGCTTGTTCTTGTTGTAGGCCCCCCAGGTCCCCCAGGTAAGATACTTTGAGAATTGCACTTACATTTTGGGGCCATTGAAACAGTTGCTGGTATAAAATGTTGAAATATAGAAATGTATTTTTTATAGAATAGTCTTCCTTTGCTAATTAGAATGAGGGAGGACTGAATGACTGCCTGCCTTTGTTTTTTGTATGTAAGTCGACTTGTGCTCCTTCTTAGAGGGGGGAGGATTTAGGCATTGTATTTTTCTAGTGAAGGGAATAGAATAGTTTCATATTTACTAAAACACATTTGATCAAAACCAGATGGACTTTTAAGAGTGTTTAAGTAGCATTGAGCTGAAGAGATGAGTGTGTGTGTATATATTTTCTTTTTTAAAAAAAGCGAAAACTGATATTATAATGTAACACTAAAAGCATCTCTTTAAAACATGTCAGTTACTGATTCTACCCTCCCACCTCCCTCGTAACTTTTCCTCTTTTCCTATTTAATTCTTTGCTTCTGCTCTCACTCATGTTGTTGCTGGGCTGTATGAATGGTTACTTGCTTTCTTTCCATGCTTCTTCAGCTGTGGGACTGCTTAGAATAGTTCTATCAGAAAAGTATCAGGTACTTCTTGTTTGTGGGGGTTCAAATAATGACAAAGAGAGAGTGATGTCTTCTGCATCAACCAGTCATGGTTTGGTACCATGGCATTCTGAACGAGTATGTAACTGCTTGTCTTGTGTTAGATTATTCTGACCAATATCATCAGCAACGTTAAAGCTTGTGGGCCTTGTGGAAGATGTTATAGTTGCTGCCAAATTCAGAAATAGGAGGGGTTCCGCTGTGTTTATCCTTGAAGTGGAATCCAAAAGGCTGATTTGTACTGGCCTTAATGCAAAATGTGTGCAGTATACATTTCAGTCATTTTTCTTGTGCTAAGGCCAGGGCAAACAAGCACCTTACCTTTAAATTTGGTTTCGTAGTTTTTTCTTTGTGGTTGAGTGTTTTTTGTTTGTATTATTTGGTTTGGTTTGTTGGTGGGGGGGTGGTGGTGTGTTGTGTGGTGTTTTTTTTTTTAAGGAGATTACTTTATTAGCATGGAGAACATAATGGCCAATTGGAGGATTTTTTTTATGTCTGAGGAATATGTATAAAAACATACCATGTGTAAATACAGTAGATTTCAGGATAAATTGCATTTAACAGTGAAAATTCATTTGTGCTCTTTTGTTTGTTCAGGGCCTCCTGGACTTGACGGACTGCCTGGCTACAATGGATCAGATGGAGTCCCAGGTATACCAGGACAAAAGGGAGAACCAGGAATAAATGGAAAAAGAGGAAAAATAGGTATCTTTTTTTTTTGGTGGTTGTTTAAAAAATAAATCCTGTCTTATTGTTATATTCAGATGTAGTCACTTTTAGACCTTTGTGTGGGGAGAAAAGTTTCAATGTTTGCTAAGAAGTTACATGTAATAGAATTCTGTAGCATTCATTGTCTTACATTAAGCTGTGGTAGATCACTTCAGACTTATTCCACAGTGAGGAAGATGGTATAAATACACTATAGAATATTGCATGTTAAAGCTATTGAATGTGCTTAATTTCATCTCAGTATTCTAAACTTACTAGTAAATACTGTTATTGTAAGTGTTTTCATTCCCTCAGCCTGCCAACATAATGGCCCGTTGACTTCAGATGTCTTAAAAAGAGAAAGCCAGAGTTAAGGGATGGGAGATTTTATATGCTACCACAGTTTCGGTTCCAGATGCATAAGGACTATGGCAGGAGCAGTATATTTCCATATTTTTTGTGTTTTCTTTACTGTCCATTTAGGCTGGAAGCTCTTGGAGCATTTTTGTAATCTCAGATAAACTTTGTAATGCAGTAGGGTCTCTAGGTGCTATTTTAATGTAGCTGACGTAGATAGTGCAGCTCTGCTAAGTAGCCCATAGGCTGTGTGTAACCCACAAGCAATTTTCCATGCTGATCAAGGAAACTGTTTGGCTTAACTGACTTGATTTCACAGTGACACATGTCTGCTAAGAGCAGACAGAACCAGCAGCAGAAGTGCTGTCATCTCGTAGCTGTCCTGCTCATCAGCACACGAGGAAATGGGACAGGGAAAAAGTTGAATACAGAGCAGCAGGATGTACCTGGCATGGTAGATTGAATAGATCACTGTGCAGCAGCTGAAATGGCAGGTAGGCAGTTAGTGTGCTCAGAGCCTGTAAACTACTGTGAAGTTGTAAAGCAGTAGCTGGTTTATCTACTGACTTAGATGCACGACAGCTATGTGCGAGTACTGATGGATCATTGGTGCCTTCAAGGCAGGGTGAGAAAGCAGCTGGTAGTGCACAGCAGGAGGGTGAGGAGACAAGAGGGCATCAGAATGGTGGAATTGAGATGGGGTAGAGAAGAGGAAGGGTGTGTTGATGAGTAGACAGGCTGTTAGGTTGGTATTTATAGCAGCCCACCTATTTTTCTGGCTTTTGGACCTAGCTGTGTGAGCTTGCTGGCAGGTACAAGTGGAACAATTGTCTACTATATCTAGAGACGTTACACAGTCTGTCACTTTAATATCCTCAACAAATATTAAGTTGGAAACAAGAGTGAGAACCAGTCTTCAGAGAGTCAGGTGGCAGTTGTGCCAAAGACACGTTTCCAATTTCACCCCAAAACTATAATTGTTGTCCAAAACTATAATTGTTCTCCCCAAAACACCACCATTGTTTTCCTTATTGCAAAACTAAATCGCACAGGGCAAAGGAGTATCTTTTTGAATATGTTACTTACTACGTGATCAAGTGCAAAAAGCACGTGGACTGATCATGCTTCTAACAAGTGTAGAGGGAGGGTTATAGTAGCCACCTGAAAATGTTACTAACTGTATCCATGCCTTGTTGGGACAGTGGAAAATGATAGAAGTACAATGTATGTTGTAGTGTTAGTGTGTAATTAAAAGGTCTAGAGGAACCATGAAAATGCCCTTCTTTAATGCCTTACAATCTGAAATAAGTACATTACTTCACATCCTTCTTTATATTCCCACTTACCCAGAAATTCTCCAGGCAGTGTTAACAGGGCCCAGGTCTGTGTATTTCGCATTTGAAACCCAGATATCACTAGGTAAAGAATGTATTATTTGCACCAAAGGGATCGTACACCATTTCCCTTCATATTAGGTCACACCATTGTTTTGAAATCAGAACAAATTATAGCTACCCAGTTAAATACAGGTGAAAAAAAAAAACTAGAGTGAACACGTTCTGTATTAAAAATATTAAAAAAAAAGTATTGATTGATGCTTAATACTAGAAAAGTGTTCTTCATACTGAAATGCTTTTTATTTCCAGGTGTGCCAGGACCAAAAGGTGATCAAGGACCGAAAGGAGAACCTGGTGAAATGGGTTTACCTGGCAAGGATGGTATGCCAGGAGGAAAAGGACCAAGAGGAGCAAAGGGTGAAAAGGGGGATGCAAACAATGATGTGATATTAGAAGGTAGGAAGAAGTGCTCTTAGCTCTTTTGCAACAGTGTGCTTGACAGAAAAACATACACTCTGATTCTGAAGCATGAATGTGATCTGCAGCAGTAGGACCAACCACTGTAACTGTGTTATCCACAGTAGAGTTTGAGTATTGTTACAGTTCAGATATTAGTGTCCTTCAGTGATAGTTTTAAGGGTGTGTCTAGCTCCAAAAATTAAAAGCTCTGCCCAGGAGATTATGTTCTTTTTTTAATGCGAGTCTTTACAGAGACTTTCTGCTTGGGCTTTGGGCCGAGGTGTACGTGAATTCTACCCTTTCCAGTACACATTTTGCACGCTTGACGTCCTGCTCTTTCTTGCAGTGTAGTTTTAATTTCCTATTAGAAAATGAGGGGCAGATTTCCACTCAAGAATACATGAAGCAGCCACAAATATAAGCTGAGTAAAATTACAGCACTGTAGCCTCTGAAGCGGAGGTCTTGGAATACGGTAAGTTGAAGGCAACGGTGCGTTACAACTCACTAATGTGCTTGTAATCCAGACAGATAAATTGTGTTGATGTCCTACAACGTTTGAAGGTTCTGTATGGTTCACCTTCTAACAAACAGCTTCCCAGTGAGGTTATTGCACTGTATTTCTGTACACAGAAATCCCTTAAGAGAGATACTGTTTTAGAGATCTCTCAAAGTCCATCATGTGGACACGTGCAGTTCTCTGCAGGTTGCCTGTTGCCTACAGGGCTTGTGACGTACTCTGTTTTGTACACAGGTGCAAAAGGTGAACCTGGACTGCCAGGGCCCCCTGGACCACCTGGACCCCCAGGGCCTCCAGGAAAACGTAAAGGTAAAAGTAAAGCACAGCTTCAGGAGAACATACACAGCAGCAAATGCACAGGTTAGTTCTTCCCAGTGTTCTTTTTAGCATTATGGGCAGGTTCAAGTTTAACCCCATGGCTCCGAGTCTCACAAAACAGTAAGCATGTGTTTAATTTTGCTGGCATCAGTAAAACTGCACAAACTTCAAGCTGAGCCTGTGTTTAGGTGCTTTGCTGAAATAGCTTGCTGCCTTATCCAGATTATATCTCTTGCATAATATTAGTCTTTTAATTGTGCTATGGTAACGCTCAAGCAAAATATTTACACATGATGTTTCCTGTTAGATAGGGTACACTTAGAAAGTAAGAGAAATGCAGTTGAAATTTTCAGCTTTTAAATGCTGAATTTTGTTTTTACATGTAAATATAACACCTGTTAACTAGCTTATATTTCACTGTATTCTGCAAAATGAAATCGCCTCATCATTGGCAGAACTGAAGCAAGCTTGAACTAGCTAAGACTTTTAAAAGCTCCACCAATACAAAAGGATTCTCTGAGACTTGGTATCCATTTGAATATGTAAGTTTTGGAGCAGGATGATCTTGAGTTCTTTTCCATTGTTGCTATTTATCATTATTGTATCCTGAATGACAGGTGGATCATGAGTTCTTTTTATTTCCTTTACTGTAGCTGTGTTGGTGAGGTTTATGACTAATTCTAATATTCTGAAAGGAAAAATTAAAGGCAGAGTAGATTCTTTTCAAACTGTGGCTGCAAATTGTACAGCAGATAGATTTTGTTAGAACCAAAATGAGTATCGAGACTCCCAGGTCGTAGACTGTATGCTGAAGTGTAGCAGCTGCTACACAATTTTTTCTTTGTGTCACTGATTAGAGTGCTGACATAATTAAGAGTTTGCCATGAGATCTCTGGTATGATTTTCAGGTGTGCTTGATGCCAGTAAATCCTCATGGATTGGACTTGATATTGTGGGTTGTTGAAAAATCATGTCAGTGTTTCCTGTCCCAACTTCTATCCTTTTTTTAGAAGATGTTTTTCTCAAATAGATTAAAATTGTGCTCCAGATAAAATCCATGTGTGTGTGTCCACATGCCTCTGTGTTTTTTTTAGTGAGTGAAGTGCTGCCTCTGCTGTGTGGAGAGCATATAGAGAAAGTTAGTTCATGTGTATCTCCTCCTCCAGCAGGTGACTGGTTGGAATTACAGTGCTGTATTGAACAGTGTATTTTGTAAGTACATTGACAGATGTAGTGTACTGAGCATGTTTTTCCATGCCTGAAGTTTATATGGATTTAAAATATATGAATAATAGCTAAATATTTTGTGGAAGAAAGTGTTGGTGTCAACGTAGTATCAAAGACTATATTAATATTCTAAAACCCTTCTGTACTTTTCTTACTATATTTTTAGAGATCATAGAAAAATTTCATTTTAAACTGTTGGGTTTTGGTTTTGTGTGTTTTTTTTTTTTTTTTTTCCGGTAGACTTTAATTTCTTTTTTTGCATGTTTGTTTGGGAATAGCTTCAAAGAGGTTAACAGGGACATTGAGACTCTGAAAATATTTGCAACTTTTGTAGTCAACTAGATTTTCAACAACATTGAAAAGCAAGTGTAATCTCTGTGATCTTTGGTCTCCTGTAATGCTCTAAACAACTCTGTTTTGAATTAGAAGTACTAAATGAGAGTTTGATTCTTCTAATGCTTTTCAGTGCCAGTTCAGCCACGTAGGGGCATGGGTAGTGGGTGCAGTTGGGAAGGCTGGTGCTTGGAAATTGAGGATGCTCTTACTCATTTTGTTGTGAAAATCAGCAGCCATGTTTTAAAAGTATTTCACAATGGATGTCTGAAGTTGCTTGACTTTTGAAAATTTTGGCCAAAAACATTATCATACATTGCTGAAAACTCTCTCTCAAAACAAATCTGGTTTTGAGACTTTTATTTCAAATTATTTCTATGTACTTGAAGAGGAGAGCCTTTTTTTTTTGGCCAGTAGAAGCAGTAGAAGATGAGAGGAGCTGGTGGTTTGGATGCTCAGGAACATGTGTTCTACAAACATCGTGTTATTGTAATAACTGGAAAATTTTGTTTCAAGGTATTAGCTGATTATGGAAAGCAAAGAGGAGGTGATGCAAGAACAGCATTGTACTTCTAGCTTACTCCAGTTTGAGAAACTTATGATTTGGATCTGCCTGTCCTTGTCGTTTACCCCTGGATGGTATTGTATTTGAGATGCCCGCTGCTTTCAGTGACTGTTGCTACCCTTACAGTTCTGGGATGAATTTTCCTCCCAGCTGAGATGCCTGTTCTCAGGCAGGTCGGAGTGATTCTATAAGAGAATAGTGAAGGATGTGTCAGTTACTCATCTTTAACGTTTCTGGAAAAGGAGAGTTATCTTTGGCCGTGTTTGATAAAGTGAGGTTTCTTTTGTAATCAGGAACGTAGTTTCTTGATAGACATACCAAAGGACAATAGCACAAGAACTTTGTGCAGTTATTAAGTGTGAAACATCAGAGCAATTTGTATGTCTCACCATTAATAGGGTGATATGTTTTTATGTCACCATCGTTTGCCACAGTTTGCTGAGATGAAAAATCTTCTTTTATTATTATTGTGAGTGCTATTAACCAGTGAATATTTAATACAAAGTGGAACTTATATCCATTATTTCTGTCTCTTATTTTTAATATAGTGTGTAATTGTAATTGTAGTAGCATGTAAGAACTTCAATCAGGAGATTCTGGGTATTGAAGTGTCAGAACAGAGCACAAAGAGCCTCTTCACAGTGGAAAGTAGATAGCTGGAGCTGAAGTCTCATTATCTTTGAAATTCCAAAATGCATGAACTGCTGTACAAGATATAATTGGACCATTTACTCAGGTAGCCTTTTTTCAAGTGTTGAAATAGACTGAAGTGCTTCGGAGGATAAGCTATCTGATGGATTTCTGATGGATTTTAACTCCCAATGTGCAAATGGGAGTTATACTCGAATAACTCTGCAAAGAAGAGACCTTCCTCAATGAGCATTTGTATTTTATGAGTCAGTAGGCTGTGAAATCTTATTACCAAAATTCGAATAATAAACCAGCTTTTTTTTGTAATTAAGTATTCATATCCCTTTGAAGGAAAGAGAATACACATGCTGATTTACAACTGTAATTAACTTATTACATCAGAATACAAGAATGGTTTCTTTAAATTAAATTTTTAATCTCATAAAACTTTATTTCTTTAAGGGAAGAGAATAAATGGTTTGAAGCTCAGATGTATTTTTTCTCAATGGTACTGTTAGTTAATTCTAAAAGAAACAAAACATCCCTGCTCCACTCCCTCGCTCTATCCTTCTCACCCTCCCCAGACAGACCAAATCAATAGTTTTGACGTCTTGTAAACTCCATTAACTCTCAGCCAGAATATTTTCTGATAGGAATCAGTAGGATGTTTGTCTTTGTTTTGATGGAAAGAAAGCAGTGAAAATTTCACATGAGAGTCCCTGATTGAAAACTGTCTTTTTAATCTTAGTTGCTTTCTGTTTCATGCTGCTGAAAGCCTTCAGAGAGCATTGCAGATATACTCAAATGCAAATAGTGGCCTCAGCTTCGCCACAAACACTGACCTGGTCCTTGACTGTTCCACAGTCTTAGAGAAACTACTGTATAGGTAACTCCGCATTCTCTACCGATTAGACTCAACCCAAGAAAATTAACTTGTATATTGCAACTTAGTTTCCACCGAGTGGGTTCCTTTTTTGAGATCAGAAGCTGGAAAGAGATCTAGAGGGATTGCTAGATTCTAGCTATAGGCATTCATCTTTCCATGGTTGGATTGAGTGTTCGTGCCCCGTTTTATGGAGATACGCTGTGATCGATAACAAACTTTCAATGTCATATCACCAAATGCCCGAGATAAACAGGTGGGAAAAGTATGTGGTGTTCTTGCTCTATCTTGGAGTTGTTTCTTCCACGTGAACAGAGAGAGGATATGACCTGAAGGAGAAAACAGCAGTGCAGTATAATCTGTCCTTTCTTTCCTGAATGTCACACTACCCTTTCAGCATTTTTATAGTTATTTCATTTTTTTACTTTCTCATTTAAACTTCATCACAGCCCTGTAAATCCCAGAAACATATTGGAAGGTGGCAACAAAAATGCATGTCCAAAAGAATTTGCAGCCTGCATGTCAAGCAGTGTGAAATGTGTAAGAAGGCAGTTAAGAATGGAATTAGAGAACAAGGCTACAATGAAATCAGGAAAATCTTTAGCAAGAAGCCGAGAACTGTTTTCTCTCTGGTTATTCATTCTAAGCAAACTGAAGTGTGTTGCATTGTTTTAAAGGCAGAAGAGGTATCTGGGCTTATAGGAAACGGTCCATAAATAATTTCATTCAGGCATTGTTTTAGCAGTAAATGCTAAGAAAAAACCCAACCAGTTACTCTTTAAATAGTTGAGGGGTGGGGAAAAATGTTTTCAGCAGTTTGTTTCTAGTTTGAACCATTTCTATGTGTGTAAGGAATATAGTGTATAATTTCTCTTAGTCTTTCGTATTGCTGCTTTAATGGCCTGGATGACTGACCTGCATTTTCATGCATTATGCACTCAGTGTACGTGTTAGCACTTTATTACTGTCTCAGGCATTAACAGCACAAGCAAAACTTCCCGTGTTGCCTACAAAATATGCCCTCTCTGCTGGTGTATGTGGATTTGGGCATGAAACTTTTGAGTTTAACCATCACTGATTCCCAAGAAAGCATTTTTAGTATTACTGCTATATCAGGCAGCTGTCAGCTGTCTTAGTTGTCTAAAGTTATCTAATGAAAGAGGCAACCCTATCTTTCTAAGCAGCTGCTCAGAAATTCAAAGCTAAAGAATTAAATCTGTTGAGCAAAATTAGTTACTTGTCAAAGTAACTAATGATGAAACAAAATCCCAGTTGTCATTCCTTTATTTTAGTGGAATCACTGATGTGCACATCTATCATGTGAAATATGGAGAAATGATGTTTCACTCTTTCTCTCTCAACTCTAGGTGAGACATACGCTGTACCAAATGACGATACCCTGGCTGGAAAATCTGAGGACAAAACCCCTGGTCCTTCAAAAAAAGCTGGTAACCGGCTACAGAGCGTGACTAACTGCTACTCAACTGTTTTAATGTCACAGATAATGGACACGTGCTTTTTCTCTACTAGAATGTGTTATAACATCCGTAGGAAGTCCTGTTCACTTTGTCAGTGTGCCACAGACGTTTGGAACTTGGATGCGGGAACCTGCAAATATAAGTGATGAAAGGATTTGGCTTACCATGCATTTTTCAGGTACACTAGTAGTCACTGACTGAAAACTAGCTGTTATACTAACATTGCTGTCTTAATTCTTTCAACCTAAACTAGTATTTCTAATCAAGTATGGGGGCTTTTTTACCCACATCTTTTCAGAAGATTTTCCATATTACCTGTAAACACTTGACTATACATATGGTTATAGACATTTGTAGTATCTTTAGACATTTTCAGAGTCAACATCGGATTTTGAAAATAGTTTGAGGATTTTAGTTTTTTTATCCAATCCAAGTTTAAATGCCTGTTTTTCCTGACTTTTTATTCTTTGCTTTCAACAGTTTCCTATGGCTTTACTTCCATAAATTTTAGCTAGTTTTGCCTTTTCATTTAGCTGGGCATGAAAATGAATTAGATGCTGCATGAGCTGCATTTAGTGCAGGAAAATTTCCAGGACCTAAGTGCAAAAAGGAAATGTTTTCTGTATATTTACCAACTGTGTTCAGAATTAGGGCCCATCAGGTCAGTGGGAAGCAGGCCCTTGAACACCTCGGGGTTGTTTTTTTTTTGGTGTTTATCTCTGGATTATTTTACCATGTTCCAGCCAGTTGAATCACTATCAAAACCACAAATACAAATTGTTGTCTGTCAGACATTTGGTTGAGATTGACTTTCAGTAGAGATCGAATTTTAAGGTAGAGATTTCAAAATTAGGTGAACCAAATGATAGTCCTTTCTTTCATGTTTTCCCCTTCGTTTAGGAAACTTTATAAAAGAATATGAGAATTCCAATGCCTTGTTGAATGACAGCTACAGGATCATTAACATCACAGGATTCTTTTATGGATGTGGTCATGCAGTACAAAACAATCATCTGTACTATCAAAAGGGAGGAACCAATGTCATTCTGAAGTAAGTCAAACATAGTTGACTTAAAGGAAGTGATGTTGTGGAAGGAGGAGCAGTGGGTTAAGAGTGGCAGAGGTTCACCTCTGTCAAAGCAGACTGCTTTCCTTGTACGGTTTTATGTTTCTTTTTGGTCCTATCTAGACTAGGAATAATGGAGGAATGGTTCATAGTTCTTTCCAGAACAGAACAACTCATTCTTTCCCATCTACAACTGGAATGTGGGCCACTGGCCTTCCATCTGTGTGTGCAGATGCTGTGGGAGGAGAGGAACTGGGAAGGCAGTCTGGGTCCGTTGCTCTGCTGTGACAGTCAGGTCTTTAAGCATCGTTCAGCTCTGTGTCTAAGTAGTTAACTTGAGTAGTTACTATTTGGTAGGACTAACAGATACCATGTGCAGAGGTGATGACAGATTTTTCTTTCGGCTGTCCTGGGATCCATCAGGTTTCTGTTATACATTACATAGCTGTGGGTGTCCTTGCATTTGGATTCTGTGCTGTGTTCATAATTGCAAGAAGGAATTGGGAACCGACTAAGGAATTTGAGTGTCAGAAAAAGGTATTTGATTTAAAAAAATTAGCCATGCATCTACCTGCATCAGAGTAAGAATTAGTTCAGCTGCAGTTTGGGGGACGCAGATGAGTGGTTATAGGATTGCAGCCCACTTGTGGAACTTGACTTTCCAGAGCTTCTTGCTGGGTTGATGCACATGCTTTGCTCTCGGCTAGCATGGTTCTTCGCTGGTGGGGGTTGAGCTAGTGCTGCTCCTGCAGAGGAATGCACGACGGCAGCAGCTGAGGACATGGCGACCTGGTGAATTGCACATTCCATTGTGGAGGAGTGGCTCGTTTCCTTGTAATAAGAAGTTCCTACAGCTCTCCCAATGTATCTCCCTGAATTGGAACTGGGATTTACATCTCCCTTCACTTTCCACTGAGGACAGAGACAGACATTACAAATCAAAACAAAATCGCATCTTGTGGGAAGAGCCAAAGACAGATAGTCCAAGGGCAAGTGAAAGATTGCATCTGCTTTCAAGTTCTCTTACATGACTCTGATGTTTGAGCCAAGAACATTACTATACTTTGATGTCTATTCCCAAGCAGGTGTGAGTGCTGCCTTCCTATGTTCATTTGGATGCCAAGGAATGTGAGCAAGCTGCTTGGATTCTATAATATTTATTCTGCCAAAGACAAGCCCACTTTTTGGCAACCTCCTTTAAATATCTTTGGGGCTTTTTGTTTCATACATCTGTAAAAGACCATCTCTCTCAAAGCAATACACATCGATAGGACAGAGGTTCCTCACCTGGGAACCGTTAAATGGGAAATGGGTACTGTTAAATGGGAAATGCCTTCATGTACAGATGAACACAAGCTATTTGTGGAATTTTTAAAACTTCTCTAAGTAAAGTTGCTGAGAGTTGGCCTTTCTGTTCAGTTATTCACTCTAAGATTATTTACCTTCAATTGAGACGGGGTGAGGCACTATAAACTCTGTGACAGTGAAGTCCTTGATTTTGGGCTGCAGAAAAGCTTCTGGGAGTTTTTGGATTGATTTAATGGAAAGAACAGGTGAAGACCTGGTTGGTTCATTTTGCAAATCTTGGAAAAAAATATTTAAAAAGAATTTCCTGTCATATTTAAAAACTTGTAAAACTAGGTTTGACTTTTAGCAGGTTTTCTTATGATGGTCAGATCCCTGACATGATTGCTTCATCCTTTCTTCCTTTGTTTTGTAACATGTTTTCCCATCTCTGTTCTTGTTGGTTGACTTTGTTCATCTTAGCAATCAGAGAAGTGTTTGTAGCTTGAGTTCCCTGCGGTTGATGAAAATATTACATTATATCCTGTCATTTACCCCAAGGTGCCAGAAGATTAAGGCATTTCTGAACCATTTGGAGTTCTAGGCTCGACTGTCCTTGACTGGGGGAGTTGGAAGAGAACCTCAGGAATGAAACCTCACTTTTCTGCTCCCTTCAGGATTTTCCACGTAAAAGAGGAAAAGACAGGGTGTTCTGTGTTGCAGATCTTGCACATTTCTCATTAATCTTGAGATGTTTTTATCTTATTGGCTCCTTATAGAAAATCTGCATTTCTATGTGATTATTCCTGCTAAGGGCTGTCCTTCTTGCCTTTCCATGAGGTTATTTACAAACATGAAGCAACTAACAGGATTAACTGAGTTGACACACGTTTCTGAGAAATCTTCTCCAGCCTTGAAACCTTTTTTTATTGCACATACATGCTGCTGGAAAATGAAGTTGCTACAGACACGAGTTTTACAAAAGCTGAGGGGAATCATCTAGTTAGTCATTCTTGACTTTTCTTAGATTTTTCTGGTATATGCTATCCACACTCTTCCACAGAAAAATTATTCTTCCAGTAGTTTTTCTTCTATTGTAAGATCCTGGCTCTGAAATGTTCCTGTCATTAAGCCTGTCTTTTCTGAAAACTTTTGTAAGTATAGCAGAATTGTGTAGTGAGTAATGTTTTTCCTCCATTAGAGGAACAGAGCTTTACAGTTAGATAGAAGTCAGACAATGAAATGTGCTTCATTACAGAAGACACTACTTAAAAGCATGAAGCATACTCTCTCTGCCTTTGCTAAAGCACTGTGTTATTCAGTGATTAAATGCTAACTGCAAATGTGCCTTGATAGTAGCTGATTACCCTCTTGAACTAGTAGAGGAACTCAATTTAGCTGTTCAATGCTGCCGTCCTCAGATTATCATCCTATGAAGGAATTTCAAGGAATAAAAACAATTTTATACATCAGAGATGAGACATTAAGGCTGTCCTGTTGGAGGCCAGCGTGAGGTCAGAATTTTGGCTCTGCAAAAGTAGAATTTTTATTCCTTTGATGTTTACTTGAGCAAATCACTGCATTATCTGAACTGTTTTCAAAAGAGGGACTCTAAGACTAGGTGAACCTGCCCAGAATTCAAGCTGGTTTGGTCAATCACGTTTTCTCCCTTTAGTTCCGAACTAGTAGGAAGCAAACTTCTGTAGTTTTCATTTCACACATCTGGACCCTCACCTGGTATCTAATTCTTTTTCATTCTTTTACTTGCTTCTTTCATCCTAGTGATAATAAAGCTCATAGACTAAATAAAGTGAAACCTACCAAAGCAAGTTCATGCTCTTGTGCATCTTTAGATTGGTTATTACTTTGGAATTTTCTCCTAGTGTTTTGGAAGGTGCCGTGAGTGGGGTACTCAATCTCAAAAGACATCAGAATGGTTCTTGAACTCAAGTATTTTCAACAATGCTTCTATCAGTAACAATGCACTCTGAATTGCTTCAGCCAACCCGTGTGCATAAAGATGAATTTTTAACACAACATACTGAATACTTCCTTTATCTCATTGCAGACTTGGGCTTGATAAAGCGTCGTTGGGCACACTGCTAATTGAAAATGCCTTATATCATGGTCGTAACTACCTCTTTTCTAACTCGAAGACGTATTTCAACGTAGCAGTGGATGAGAAGGGTCTTTGGATTATATATGCCTCAAGCACTGACGAAAATATAATAGTAGCACATATTGATGAAGAAACGTTTTTGGTCATTCGGCACATCAATACCACGTATCCTAAGTCCAAGGCTGGTAACGCGTTCATAGCCTGTGGCGTTATGTATGTTACTGATACTAAGGATATGACAGTAAGTTTTGCTTTTGATTTATTGAAAGAGCAGCAGATCGATGCAAGGTTTGAGTTACGGTCTTCACAGTCTGTTCTTGCTATGCTTTCATACAGTCTAAGAGATAAGAATTTGTATACGTGGGAGAATGGGAGCTTAATGGTATACCCTGTACATTTTGGCAGATGAACATGTTTTAATATGTCTCATATGGGAGCCATGTTTGGCTAAATAGATTATTTAAAGCTGTGTGATACACTCATGGGGGTCTCTTCACTTGGTATCATTTTCTGTTTGCTGAAGGTGGTTTGTGAGTGCATAAAAAGGAGATCAGGTGCCTTTGTATAAACACGTCAGTTATATACGCTGTTCTTGTCTTTTTTAAAAAGAATGGCTGTTCAGCGTTGCAGCTGGCACGCAGCACAGATTTGCTTTTGTCTTTCCCCTGTTATTCAGCCAATAATTACATCTAATGTACATTGATTATTCCATGGTCATGTGCTCAGCAGAGACTATTTATAACTTCCAGTTGCAATCATCTTATCTGCAATCATTTTCTAGACAGTGATTATGGTTTAGTATAATATAATAATGAACGTTTTGTGTACAAATACCTTTGTCATTTTCACTTAATACTTTCCACTGATTCTCTCTGAACATATTTTGTTTTTTTTGGACAAAGATATACAGCTGTTAAAAATAATGGGGGTGGAAAATAGTTGTTTAAATAGAAAAAACAGCAGAAAGCTTCGAATTTGACAACTCCAGTGAACTGTTACTTAATCATAAGCAGAATCCAGCCCAAGTACGAGGAAAATGGGAATAATGGCATTACTAAATATTGAATATACATGAATTTGTGTTTGGTAAATGGAGTGTGGGAAGAAAAGTAATGAGGTATAAAATTGAAGAGAAGGTGTAAAATTTGTGATTAAAATTGCCTTTTTAACAGTGTTTGAGTTGCTTGTGTTGCTGCAGACTTCCTTGCCCCCTCACTGCCATCTGAACTATACCAGTATAACTTGCTTATAACTATACTTAATTATAGTAAGTCATAGTTCTAAAAAAATTTTCCTCACATTCGTCCATACAAATGAAATAATGAAATGAAGGGTATACTTTTTTTGCTGCCGTTCTTAGAAAAATAAAATATCTGGAGCAGGAATGCATGTATTCATCATAGTGCTTAGTGACTTAATCTGTTGTTAATCTTCATTCAGAGATTGCCCACTCACATTCAGATTTTTGAGAGACAGAAGTGAGAAATAATAGGAACTTTTTGATTTTAATGTTGTTCTGGTATTTCAGATTTCTAAATTTAACACTGAAACATAAATCCCTACTGTTGCTTTGTGTATCTATATTCAAAATCATGCTCTCGGAAAACCCCTACCTGAATTTCTAAGCTGCCTGTGTATCTTGGTAAAGTTCATGGAGCTCATCCAAATATTTAGACACAAAGTAACACTTAAACCACTCAGTGCAGTTGAAGCTTTAATGCCTATGCAATATCCAGGCAGTATTAAAGGGATTCATGAATCTGGGAACATCTATGCCTGCAGAGCCCTGTCTGGCAAACGTGCTGGAAAAATACCTCTGCTGTAGCTAAACTTCAGTGTGTGGTACCGGGGTGGCTGGGCCAGGGCTGCAGCCTCTGTTCTCAGCATACCTGCTGGTTTCTCCAAGGCCAGGATTCAGGCCAGGCATGCGGCGGAGTGAGATGCAGAGGGAAACAAAAAAGCATAATTAATACTTTGAACTAGTGTATACAGTGAAATGCATATACCAAGAATTCTATCGCTAACTATAAAGAGTGCAACACATCACAGTCCAGAGCTACAGTTTTGAGTATGTGGGCTTCTTTTGACTTTTGTGGGGTGAGGGGTTTCTTGGCTGGTAGGTTTTTTAGTTTGCTCTGTTTTTGTTTGGTGTGTAGTGTGTTTTTTCTTTTTTTCTTTTAGTTTCTGTTGTTGTGGTGGTGTTTTTTAAAAAATTGAATTATGGTACTAATCAAGTAGTCTTTTTGACTAAAAAAATAAAAACCTCAGCACTATACTTGGGCAAATACAGTTCAAGCCAGATGTGACAGTTTCTAGATAATGTTCCTATCTTAAATCATGTTAGATTTCTGAATGTCGTCGTTGAACCTGTCACATCAACCTCTTGGAGAAAGGAGGGCCAGCAAATTCTGCCTCTTTTCTCAGTGACGGTACCGGGCTGCGTTTCTTGCAGCTCCCTTTGTTGGAGATGAACAATTAAATTCTGTTAACTTTATGCTTTTCTAGGACAGCTGAACTTAAAATGCAAACAGCTAATGTTTTTCATCTCAGTACAGTCTGAGGTCAAGTTAAAGCTAGCTCAGGCAGTAACCAGCCAATCTACTGGAGCTTTAGTTAAATCTATTCAAATATAAAGAAGAGTTCTGGAATGGACTGTTCCATGAAATAAAAGTAATTTATTTAACTTACAAAGGAAAAACTAAACAATGACATTTACTCTTCTTTCTTTTTATATTTCCCATACTTCACAGCCTGCACTTTAAAATCACCTTTGGAGAAAGGTACTTTTTATTCTAGTATATTTTACAATACAGCACAGACATCAAAATTTTCATTGGAGGAATAAGACAGTTTGTTAACATTTAAATACGCAGACATCTGTTCCAGTCTCTTAAGAACATGTTTTTTGTTTACAACAGAAAAATACATCTGACAACAGTAGCTAGTTATATTACAAGCAAACAATATTGAACTCTGCATAGTTTATACAATATACTCTGGTAATAATTTAATTACCAGGTTTATCCACTATTTACTATCTGGCCACATAAAGCCTGACATTCATCTGAAATGTGGCGTTATACGTTCCATTGGTATCCTCTTAACAGCTTCATTTAGTGAAGTATTTTCTGGACAAATGAATTTCAAAACTAAAAGCTGACTAGAATCATGGATGTCTTCACCACAACCATTTAGTGCTTACAATACATTCCTAAAGTAAAGGCAGGTGTCCAATAGAAAACATAGCTGTCAGAAAGAAAGGAAAACAGTGTGCAAATTAAAAAACATTGCATTTAAAAACGTGTTGATGTGCAAGTTACAGTATCAACTGTGTATTAATACTAACTGGGGAAAAAATCTCAGAAAAAAAATACGTCTCACAGTATGTTCTCGATTGCACGTGTTCCATGGCGTTTGTATCCATTACACTTTCTTGTGAAAATCAAATACACTAAGTAACTTTAATTAAAACTAAACTATTTTACAATGAGAAGTTGTACACATGCTTCAATTAGTGGGAAAAATTGGAATAAAAATAATCAGAATCACATCAGAAATGCTTACTGACTTGTAGAGCCACGGTGCTTGTTAAGTGACTGACAGCTGTCAGAATCTTTGCAATACGCTTACTAAATGCAGCTTGTGGGTTACTGAGCAATAACCCCACCTATGACTGTGACTATACTGGGTTTAATTCTTTGCTTTTACAATACAGTACATGCATTTCCACCCCAGTGATCCTTTATGGGCATACTCAAAATATACCTGTGGTAGAAGTCTTTTTTTTTTTTTTTTTTAAATCTTTTCCCCCTAATACTTAGTGCTGCAGTAACTGCTTTGAAAGGAAACAGAATGTTTCCTTTCCACAGTGCGTATCACTGTGATTTTAGCTACTTAAAGGGACATGATATAAAACCAGGATTAGCTCACATAACGCTACAGAATGTCAAAAATGCCTGAAGGTACATTGAAAGCATTGGGAAGAACCCTCATTTTCAGCGTGCCGTCTGCTCCACAGGAGAAGATACGATTGCCTTGCACAGTTTCAATCTGGGTGACGCCAGCACCAATATTTCTGAAAATGGACTGCTTAGCATGTTCATTTTTAAATGAATGAATTAAGTTATAGCCAGTCAGTCTCCACACCTGTATGAAAAGAATGACAAATGGCGATTAAAACTCGGGTTTGTATTTTTTCCCTAATGTTTCAGATTCCTGGCTGTTCTAAACCCTATTCAGCAAAGATAAAAGGTATTTTTCTGTTGTCTGTTAGCAACAATTACAAGTCTGAGAGTCTTGAGAGGTTCCTGATGAAGCACAAGGCAAGATGGTGTAAGGCTACCTCGACGTGGACCAACTGGTTACTCGGCAGGCTGAAGCTGCCTTGTGTTACCTGGTCAGTAGTGCCCCTCCCAGCTTCCCCCCCATGCAAGCTGCAGAAATGGACAGGTTGCATTTATCCAGGATCACTATTGTCAGCTTTCCAGCAGCCGGAAATGCTTTTCTGCTAAGGAATGCTGCAGAGTAAGCTGCATAATGAGTAAGGAGGCAGAGTGGTAGCGCAGCTGTCGGAGCTGTCTGTTGTGTCCTAAGCTGCAGGAGCCCTCATCAAGACAGGGCCACGAACTGTACAAAGGCACAGAAAGCACCTTTTAAGCAGTATGCAGTCCAGCTAAAAGGAAGGAAATTGTATTCTCCTTCTCTTCACCAGTTCTTGTATTTCCTTCTTTCGCATTCGGGAAATACACCCTTTAAAACAGGGACTGTATTTCTGGGTTTTTTTTGTTGTTTGTTTCTTACTACTATGACATCTCAGTAGCTGTCTGGGGCTACAGCATCAACAGAAAACACAGAACTTGGTGTGACAGAAACTTTACACAACATGGAAGTTACTGAGCGCCCCTGTATTAAAAAGACATCCCAAGGCAAAATCAGAACACTTTTAAGACAGAAAAATAAAACTAAGATTTCAGAATCACACATTTTGCTTTATCCATGTAAAAGTCGGTCACACAACTTTAAAAAGACTGTTTCATCTTTAGCAGAGAACAAAACCTACTTGCTGTAGAAGGATATTGGTATATTTATGTTTACACTGTAAAGGTAAGCCAAACATTCTATATATCAAATGTAGGTTTGGGTTTGGTTTGGTTTTGTTTCCACGCTCATCACGTATGTCAGTGCACTACTTCAGAGAAAAACACTGTCCTGTACAACTCGGCTCCTCCTGTTCCTTACCTTCATGTTACCTTCTGCTGAGCCTGTCACAAAATAGTCCTCGGAAGGATCCAGTGCAAGGGCCTTGACAGCTGATTCATGTGCTTGGAAGGTGTAAAGGATTTGCCTCTGTCTGATGTCAAAAATGCAGATGTATCCCTTCCTACCTCCAGAAATTAGCAGCTGATGTTTAGGTGCGTACTGAAGTACTGTGGCACCGTGGTCATGACAAGTGAAGGCTGAAGAAGGAGGATGTCAGAATTTAATACATTTGAGACTGTAAGTAGCTTTCAATCTTAAAATTGCATTTCTTCTATAAAGTGTTATCTGAGTATTTTCTAACTTCACAGATGCATTCCTTCATAT
The DNA here is from genome assembly GCF_009769465.1 of Tauraco erythrolophus. Taxonomy (NCBI): domain Eukaryota; kingdom Metazoa; phylum Chordata; class Aves; order Musophagiformes; family Musophagidae; genus Tauraco; species Tauraco erythrolophus. Next base: position 13,271,852 of record NC_141478.1, on the reverse strand, counting down.
GGCTAAGGTCTTATCAGCTGACAGCTTTTTGCTCTTTTAAGAGCTATATAGACCTAATGCACAAGAAAGCATGATATGCAGTCTAATTTATTTTGGAATACCGACATGTACCTGAATTTTAAAAACTGAGAAAATACAAAATTCACCATATTAAGTCCACTTAAATTCCTGAGTTAAAAAAATAGTATAGCTGAACTAAAAAATTAAATATTAATTACTTTATTATAGTAATTACTACTATATATATTATAGTAAATATTATTACTTTACTATTACATTCTAATTTCCTAACCTATTATTCATAGGAGCCCTGACTCTGTTTCTTTAAAATGAGGCTGAATTTCTGTGCAATCTGCTAGTTTTAAAATACGAATCTCAGAATGCACCTATTGTTTATTCAAGTACTGCACTTGTTTGCAGATGTTTATGATAGTTGAATTTGCTCTTTTAAAACCCCCAGGATATTATATTTGGATTTGTATGTATTTTTCTTTCAAAGTGCAACATGATAGAATTTTGCTTTAGTTCGTTACGTAAAGATGAAATTATTGAACTTGGTCAAATAGACACAAACATCTTTTTAAGAATCCAGTCCAAGTGCTCAAAGACAAGTACTCGAGACAGAAGGAGTTGCTTCTACTGTTACCCACAAATGTGCTTCAACAGAGTACTGGGTATATTAATGAAGTGCCAGTTTAAGTGAAAGCCTGCATACATGAAAGAGTTCAATAATGCAGCCTTAATTAGTTGGCTGTTAACCTTTTTTTTTAGGACTATATTCAAGTATTTCAGACTTTTAGTGCTGTCACAAAACCAGCTTTATGTATGACCTTCTTTCTTCATGCTTTTCTATATAGAGCAGATTAATGTCATGCTAAATGCTATATAGTACCAGTCCTGGTAAATACATTAACTTGCAACACATATTTAGACCAGTTCCCAGTGCAAATTTTGCCCCAAATGCATACACGGTGCTGCATTTCCTTAGTCAATAAGAAGCAGAGGTTTAATTTTCACCGTAGTACTTACCATGTATAAGATTGTTACCAGATGAAACCAAAGTGTCCCAGAGGCACACATTTCTGAGGGGGGGGAAAAAAAATCATTATGGCCTGCTGCTAAGTGATTCATGGGGTGACGTGACTCTCAGTGTTCACGTTTTATGTCAAAGCCTAGAAGGCAGAACTGGCCAAGGAGCCCTTGGCTGTTTGCAGTCATTGGAGAGCATATGTAAAGAGTTAAGAGCTTTAATTCTTTCTATGCTCTTTTATGTTTCTTAGTGGAACTATATCTTCTACTGTTGAGATGTGTACTAATCCTAGGTTGTACCAAGAAATTATAGAGGGTGTTCTTTTCAGAGAAAAAGAATTATCTTGCCTTTGCTGAACATATTTCTCCCCCCAGCCAACAACATTACATCAAGCTAGTTGCGTTTGGAATACATCTTGAAAAAAACGGTTAACTATTGACTGCTCCTCACAAAAACTAAATTTGGGAAACAAACGACTGAAGGAGTGATGTTCAAAGAAATCATCTGGCAAGTTCAAGCTGTAACCAAGCTTAGAACACCGAGCCTTAAAACGTCAGCCACGCGTTAATGCATAAGAGCAAGCAAGTTAATGGAGATGAATAGGTGGCTTTGGTGAAATTCCTCATTGTTTCTTTAAACACACCTGTTATCATTGGATTGTCCCGATGTAGCAACTAGACTTGAAGAGGTTATAAATGCAAAGTCACTTGTGGTTTTACTGTGGCACTGCCAACTCTATTAAAAACAAAACAAACAGAAAAGATGCAATCTTACCAGTTGCAGTCTGCATCAAAAGTTACTATCAGTTTGATGTCACTGATGACATAACACAAGCAGTCTTTTAAACAAAGTTTAAAAACTGATGGGCAATGCAGTTTGAAACCTCAGAGAATGTAGCAAAAATCCAGTATAGAATAAAAAGATACTAAAATAAGTGAATTATAACAAATCCACAATGTAGTGAATCACAATAGGCTGAATTTCAAATTAAGCATGGTCTCCATGTACTGTTAAGAAACAGTGAAAAGAACTGAAAAGTGTATTTTTACTAAGTCTTGGAGTTGTAAAGTCATTACTGTCAGCCCTGATTTTTTAATGTAATCAAGGGTAATGCTGAAGTAGTATTTGTAATTACATTGCAGCTTACGGTTATTGTACAGTTAGCTTTCCAGAGATGCTTCATTGACACTCTACAGTTGTTTTGATAAAGTATGTTAATTAAAAAGCAGCAAAATCGAAAATGTCTCAGTGAAACTCTTATGCTCTTGGCCTCTCTGAAGTCTCAAAGACTTAATTTTCCTCTATGAACGAAAAACAAGACCAACTAAAAATTTCCTTTACTTACCAGATAGGGCTTAGGATTTGAGGTGGTTTGGTTTACTTGCCAAATACTTAGAAATCCTTCACCATCAGCAACGCCACACTGCAGGGAAAAAACTGTATTTGTTAGCATAATATACTGGTTACTGGATGCTTACTTCATAACAATATCATCATAGAATACCATGTTGGAAGGGACCTCAAGGATCATCTGGTCCAACCTTTCTTGGCAAAAGCACAGTCTAGACAAGAGGGCCCAGCAGCGTCCAGCTGAATCTTAGAAGTGTCCAATGTCAGGGAATCCACCACTTCCCTGGCGAGATTATTCCAATGGCTGATTGTTGTCAGTGTGAAAAATTTTCCCCGTGTCCAGTTGGAATCTCGCTATCCCTCATCTTTTCCATTAAACAAGCTGTTTCCAGTAAACAGCTGACTTTAGGAAAAAACCCAACTAAACCAATGCCTGCACATTAAGTATCAAAAACAATGATTGTCAGGTACGAAAAAGCAGATGAGAAGCCAAGCGAGTTCAGTGCTGACTGTTTAGTGATTATTTAATGACTGATGCTCTCCTACATATCTAACTTTTCTCTGGAAACGGAGGCTTTTTAAGTGTGGAAACTTGTTTTTCAAATCCTAATTTTAAATGCTAAAGCTTACAGAGGCATCGTTACTCCATGACTCTACTTGCAAATGCTTAGTAAAGTAAGATGCATGACAGCACGCCATCAAAGCACGGTAAGAACGATTACAGAAGGACTGTACTAAATCATGAATAGTAAAATGACTGAGTTGTATTTGTTGACAGTGTTGCATATTCTATACCTATAAACATTTTACAAAAGGTTTTTAGAATTATGTTTTCTCCTCTCAGTCAGGTTTCATGAGTCTTGCCTGAGTGACCTCCATGTGAAGCAGTGGGGACAACTAGTACATCCTAATTTCTGGCTTAAAATTGACTACCATGTGATGTGAAGATTGCAATATCTCAAAACATAATCAAAACACATTTAAAAAAAAAAAAGTTTAAATGAGATTTTATGCTACCTGAAAATAGGCATGCTGTGAGATACTTTATATTTCCAGCTATTTCTAAATGTCGAGCTTTTGCTGGTTTATATTTTCCTATCTTACAGTCATGCCCAAACTCCTTTAATTCATTTTTTATGGCTTTCAACTATAATGGAGTTAAATAGTTTGTCAGTAACAGAATGGGCAACATGAAAACTGAAGAGGTGGGTATTCCTCCCAATTTTTTTCTTTATCCATTGTTTTCTGCATCTCGTATACCGCACAGAGTAATTTCTGGCCAAAGTGCATGGCTCTTTTGTACTCTTTCTGCTCTCCACTGTCTGGAGTATATTTACATTCTTCAACTAATAGGTTGTATTACATATATCTTCTAGGCAATGCATTCTGTCAAAACTTTGTCTTGGCCAGAATGCAAAGTGTGAAGCAGTTCTTGAAGACCTGTGCCTAGACTGATAAAAGTTTGCTTCTACAAAATCAATAAGCTCAATTTTTTTTATATGTTTTATTTAAAAAGGTCACTGCATGGGAACACAGATTTCAGAAGAGGGAGAACAAAGTCTGAAGTCTGAAATGGGATATAGGGATAGCAGTGTGAAGCTGAGAGAAGAGAAAGGAGAATAAGGGTTACAAAGCTTCCATATGCAGCCAAACAAATGATATGATACTGCTTATGACCTCATTCTAGGACATCTTAACAATTTTGTGTGTCAACAGTTAAAACTGTTTCAGAGGTCATAGCACAACCAAATGTTTCCTTATTCATAAAAAAAATGTTGTACTTACCTTATTGCCCTGGGAATTGAAATACATCCTTGTAACCCTGGCGTTTCCAGCCTGCTGGAAGCATACCAATTGCTGTGGCCTTGACCACTCAAACATTCGAACGCTACCGTCTTGTGCTCCTGTAAGATCTAAGATTAAAAGATAGATGTTCATTAATACTACAGGATTTTATAGAAAATTATCTACTCCATACTAGTAAGTGTGATTCACTTACAATACTGATGGACTGGATGTGAAGCCATTCTCTTGACGTTATTCAGATTTCTCTTAATAAGCTTCATATAAAAAAAAGAAAAATGAAAATAATTTTGAAAAAAAGACACAAACACACTCTTCAGATTTGCTTATCCTACTACACGGTGAGTGTCCCCCAGTTAAAAAAACGCCTGTTAGCTTCTAACAGTGTTTGCATCTAATTATGTTTAGTTGCAGTATAGTAATTAAAGCCTGTTTAAGACAGCTTTTTTAGACATGAAAGTTTAAACAGTATTACTATTATCTTCTATTATACAAAGAACTAAGCACATGCTGGTGTGTATGCTTTTGATATTAGTCCCAATGCAATAATTGAAAGTTTGGGATTGTTCTGGTTGGCTTGCTTTGTTTGTTTGCTTGTTTTGTTTTGTCCCCAGAAACTCCAGGTTCTATCTCATTGTCCCATTATTTTCTGTGTCACAATAATTCTATGCCACAATATACAAGACAGTGCTTAGTTTGGCCTTCTTTTGGCCAGATCATGGTCATTGTAGGCTTTTTATGTCAACACTGAATTAACAGTATGACGACTGATGCAAAGTAGGTCTCTCTACTAAATAATACACTAAAAAAAAGTAAGAGTCTCCTGAGCTGCACACAACAAAAGTACTTACCACACCAGCTCCGGTGCTAGTCTGACCACTGCCTAACCAGGGCATAGATGAAGACGGTTGTATCTGATTCACTCCAAAAGATGGTGCGGTTGACTGAGTGAGTGTGGTGGTAGAACCACGAAAGTCAATATCATCAGAACTGTAAAAGAACAGCAGTGTTCTGCTTTAAACAAATGTTTCTCTGCTACTAATGCTGTTTGCTTATCTCGTTGTCAAGAGCCTAATGGCAGTGGGTAGAGGAAGTGATTATAATAAGACTATAAATTGGTTAATTCTTGCACTTATATTGCACAAATGCTCTCCATGTGCTCCAAAGCTATTTGTGTTTAATCTCAACAGATGATCCTAACTGTGGTAAACAGATCTTGAGAATATAAGCTCTCTGGAGAAGAATACTGTTGGAATATTCCGGAGCGGCGTGTCTATATGTGTATCTATTCTGTGCAATGGAGTGTGGTACAGATGAGTGCTTGCTGCAGCTATTCACAGTTCTCAGCACAGTAATGGAGGAGACAGCAATTCAGGCTGTTGCATCAGCTACCACAACTGGCCTCAGCACTGCCATGATGCAACTGCAGTGTTTCTAAGGTAGAACTTTCTTTGCTCATGCACCATGGGATTTTCCTTCTCTGTGCAGTGCAGACGTACCCAGAATACTCAAGGCCCTCAAAACCTTAGTTTCTCCAGACAGTAATATTCTTTTGCCTTTCCTCGCTCCTTTGTAAAGCAATCTGAAACCTACTGAAGAAGAGGAATTAACCTTTTTTGTATGATTCACTTGTGCTTATGTATCGTATATGTAGCCTCACAGCAAACCAATACTCTTAATATAACCACAAAGAAACAATCTTACCTTTTAGACTCTCTGTCATACTCTTCCCCAATCCATATAAATGACTGAGCAGCCAGTAGAGCGGAAATATCAAGCTCTTGAACGTCATGTGTAGATGCCAAAACAATTTCGTTGCTGTTTGCCTATGCAGCACAAATAGAAAATTTATACTAACTGTAAGATCTTTTTATTGCACTTATTATAGTATTTGAGGCTTACCTTATTAACTGCAAATGCCATTATCATATCTGATTCTTTGTGAATGATTTTTGCTTTTCCTCCGGGGTAGCCAAGATCCGCTTCAACCTACAAAACATTTATAAGAAATTTCGATTAGCATGAGAATCCATTTTGTAGTGGTACATTCAGACTGCAAAAATCTGTACAAAATTCATGCAAGAAAAGTTCAGTGGCCTCAGCATTGTTTAGGAAGCTAAAGTTTAGCCTTCTCATACTCTTTGGTGTTCTAGAAGCCAAAAGTTATATTGGAATGTAAGAAACACAAAGTTGTGTGTGCAACACTATTTACAAGGTGTTCACTCATCCCAATTATCAGGACATCCAAAGTTAATTCACTGATTAAAAGCCTGCCACACAGACTACACAGAACATACAGCTTCTGTTAGTCACATTAGAGAAAGAAAAGCCAGTTCCACAGAACTTTTAAGAATGTGCTAGAGGTTTGGGAGAAGGGATACTACCTTGGTTTTGTGATCTTCTGCTACGCAGTTTTGTTTGACCTGCTCCACACGATCTTCTACAGACTACATAACATCACACAGTCACAAACACAAAACACATGCACAAACAAATATAAAAAAAGAATGAAACATTCCAAACTAGATTTTAAAGGCCACTCTGTCAGTAAATGATGACAAATGTATCTTCAACTTTTTATAAAAGGCACAGAAACTAAGACAGGAATCTAAACAAACTCACTTAAAATGTAATGCCTCCTAGATGAACACAAAATGTATGATATAGTAAATAAATGGAGGAGTAATACACACATAAACTCCATACTTACAGGAATTCTTAAAGATACTGAATAGTATACTTATTTCCCATGGTACTTGTGTTGGTTTAAATTTTCAGTTACAACTCATTACAGTTGTAACTGGTACAATTCTTAAAGCCCCATATTATATATTACTATATAATATTACTTTTATATGTATATATTACTCATGCATATATACATATACACAAAGTAATAGCTCATTTAAATTTCTTTTTCAATGACACACAAAAAATATTATATGAATAGTCAAATTTATTTGCTTATTACCTTTACGGCAAATGTTCTGTTTCTTTATTAGGACAGTATTCAAATACATAAAGGTAAGGTGAGATATGTCTTGTCTAAAAATACTTGGTTCAGTTGATATTTCAATAAACAACATGGCAGTCATGTTGATTTAAAAAAAAAAAAATCCAAACACAGTTAAATCGAAGAAAGAAAATAGAAAAGCCAACAAAAAAAAAAAAAGGAAAGAAAAACTAAAATACTGAAGAGACTGAGGAACAGTTAAAATTGAGCTTTCTTTTAGAAAACAATCACGTCCTTTGTTTACCTCACTTTGCTTTCTTTTCTTTGTGAATATATATCTTATGAAAGTCTCCTGAAGAAGTTCCTGCTTCACAAGAAAATGCCACAGCCTTTTTGCTGGAAGAGCTGAATAATCCTTTGATCTGGATAACACAAGGTGAGGGGTGGAAAAAAAGAGGAAAAAACTTCAATGTAATTAAAGGTGGACAAAAAAAATAAGATGACTCTGCATGACTTTAGATGAAATTCCAATTTGAAGAAAAAAAAAACCATCCAAAGTTTAAGCTCTAATTTTTTCAAGGCAAATATCAAAAGGTACTTTTTTTTTTACATTTTTTTTAAATCTATTTTAGTAATATAACTTCCAAGTACTACAGTTTAATCTGCTGACTTGCATTTATATCTGTATTTGCACTCTACTAAAACTGCTTTTATGTTGGAATTATGCTGACCCTACAGAATTTCCTTACATATTTCTTTCATTATTCAAAAGAATTCTCAAATATTTAGCTCCTATGAGTCAAAATTCACTGCCTCAGATTTGAGGTTCACTATCTGCATTTAAAGACACCTGCAGGAACGCCATTGGCCTAAACACAGAAGGACTGGCTTTACAAGGACCTTACTACAACTTTCTCTCCTCTTGACAACTGCACGTACTGTATAATTTTTTTCTTTTATTGCTGAGGTAGGGTAGGAGACAGCTGCTACTGGAGGAACAGTAAAAGAGGTTGAATAGGGTCTTCCCAGCAGCAGCCATTGCCCTTGATTTGTAGTCCTCCAAGCTCTGCTCTTTCCTTCTTATTTTCCTTTCTCACTGCAGTTGTGAAAGGCACGGCATAGTAAGTAAAGGCTGCTGCAGGAGACAGCTGCATAAGAAGGAAGAAAGGGATGTGGGAAAGTGGATTCTGTAAAGCATTGGCTAGAACTCGGACCTAGCCAACCTCCATTTGGCTGTTTAACTTTAGGTGGAAATAATCTTTAGTATTTCTATGATCAAGGAAGGCGTTTTTGCTAGGAAAAAAATACTTACTTGAATGGTGTGTTTTCAGGTTCAATCATTGCTTTATTGCGGAGAATAGCTGGTCCTGCACCTACGCCAAGGTCACTAGGATAAGTATTGATGTAGTTTGGTGGTGGGCCTTCAAACTGGTCCATTCTATCTTGAAGGATCTGTTCCCAGTGTTCCAAATTTTTTATTACAGCAATGCCCAATGGTGATGTCACAGGCAGATCTAAACAGAAATATTAATAGAGAAAGGCTTAGAGAAAAAAATCATTTAAGTTTACAGTGTGTATAAAAACCCAGAATAATACAACCATCCAAAAAAAAAAAAATCTTGAAAAGAAATTTACGGCCTATAAATACTTGAGAAAAGATGGTGGGGAGGTGGGGGAAGGACTCTTTACATTAGTGATGGGTGATAGAACAAGAGGAAATGGGCATAAGCTTAGTCAGGGGAGATTCAGGTTGGATGTTAGGAAGTATTTCTTCTCTGAAAGGGTTGTCAGCCACTGGAATAGGCTGCCCAGGGAGGTGGTTGAGTCCCCATCCCTGGATGTGTTTAAGAATAGGGTGGATGATCTACTTGAGGATATGGTTTAATGGGGATTAGGGATGGTTGGACTCGATGATCTCTAAGGTCTTTTCCAACCTAGAAATCTATGAATCTATGAAATGTACTTGTTGGCAATTGTAAAAAATAATGCATTAAATTATTTAAATTAAAAAATGAAAACTAAAAAGCACAGAAAACTAAAAAGTGACAGAAAGCCACTTATACAGAAGACTAAAATGTAAAGCAGAATTTAACATACCAGTGAATTCCAGACCAGCAATGGGAAAGAAGTTCTTAACGTTGTGCAGAACTAATTTTACCATTGTCAGATGCAGAAGAGCCCAGCTGTATCGAAAGAATAGATGTAGTTGTGTTAAAACAACATTAACAGAATTATCTGCAAATGTTTTTCTCCTTCTACCAAGTACACAGATCCCGGATTATTGTACTCTTCCCCCAAATTAAAGCACGTGCACGTGTAAACCTCTTCAGACTGGGGGTTAAGTACAAGCCCCCTGAAACGCCTCCTGAAATTCTCCATGAAATAACAATGAATACAGACAGGAGATTACTTGAGTGGCGTTCACAGCAGCAGCTTTCACACTGAAAGAGTCTCACAGATACTAAAGGTACAGATCCTGTACAGTATAACTGTAAGGACTAACGAGAGACTTGAAGAACACATAAAAGAGCCATAATTTTTCTCTATTATTATAACGCTGAAGTCATCCACTTAATTTCATTTTTATCTTGCAACACTTTCTCTTTTAAGCGTTCTATTTAATCTGTCCCTTATTCGAAAACTAAAGGTCATGCTTGAATCAGTAACATCATTCTAGAGCTGGCATTGTGGGACCTTGTGTTCTTTCTGTCTTAAAAGCGAAGATAGGGGTTTTTAATTTGGATTTTCCTCTCCCCAACACAAAACACACAGCTAATCCCCTTTTTTAGGCAAGTAAATGGGGAACTGTTACTGTGATGAGAATTTATGACTTCTGTAATCCCAGTGCCACAGATAAGTCTATCCACAATACTAAAATTATTTGACTTGAACAGGAGGGTGCAGAGGACCTGTGTTTTCTTTAATTTGGAAGAAAAAGTTAAGCACATGACATAATTCTTCTAAAATAACAGCAAATTCTGCTAACCTGTAAGAATTCGCATCTTTGTGTTCCTGAATCTGTACATCAGAGAGGAAAGCATCATCGTCTTCCTCATCACTGTGGATGCTTTCATCAGAATCATATATAACACCGCTGTCTGATAAAGGAAGAAATGGCTGCAATGCAAAATAGAAGTCTGCTATAAAAGCAATTTTCTGATCTCTTAATGTTCAATTCTTCTTTAGTTATCACTGTCATAGAGTTTATATGACAACAACTTAACCTATAAATAAGTTTCCCTAGAACATAAACAAGTAACAAGGGGAAGTGTTAATCTCTGTTATTGGCAAGAGATGTGTTTTGAAGGTTAAGTGATAGACTCGTAGGCTCTTCATCTTTTATTACAAGGATAACGTTCTGCAGCTTACTACAAAGAGCACTCAAAATTTTCACATTATTTTTGTCCTTTAAAACTTTAACAGAGAAGAAATATGCTTTTATGAACTCTAACTTATATTTTCCATTTTAAATTACCTTTGCCATAAAATAGTCCCACATGCTGAGTTCTGGAGGAATAAACTTTTCTTTGTAAGAGGGCCGTTCTGCAGGTACTGGTGGTGGTACAGTGCTGTCTTTTACTGGTCTTCCTGGCACCAGCATTCTCATATTAAACCGACGACGATGTTTATCCATTTCTTCTGATGGAAGAGGTGGTGCTAAATTCAGGTAATTTGAAAAGCTGATATGAGTATTGCATCTTTAGAAATGGCTGTATTTTACAATTGAAGCAACTAAAACCATTGTTATTGGTCTAATGTCTACTGATTCAGAAATCAAAGGCAGTCTAAATAAAGTAAGTGTAATCATACGAAGAATTCACTTATGTTACATTCAGTAACTGTGACATACATTAGTTGTATCATGAGAAATACATTTTATTATCTGGATTGTTCTCAGGATCTTTTTTACTTTTAAGTAAAAAGCTTTTAGCTGAAAAATTTCTCAAGAAAGCAATTAAAAAAGATATTAAGAAATTTTGAGGAGAAATAAAAGTAATATATAAAATTTCACTAAACTGTAAACTTCATAAGTAGTCATAGTTATTCAAAATATAAGCCAAGGAACTCTTAAGATAGCGAAGAAAATTGAATAGACAGGCTTTTTGACAACTCAAGTCTATTTTAAAGTGTTATGATTCAAAATGTCTTAATAGTTATCAAATACTAATGTGAGATTTGTTTTTCAAAGTGTTATCGGCCAGGCAACACTGAAGATCACACTTACTTTATAAGAAAGGAGCTAGATATTTAAAAACTAACATTCATCTACACTGCAAGCTTTTACAAACCTTCATTACCATCCTCTGAAACATCAGAAGCTGTAGCAGCTTGTAGGTTAAAGGAAAGCAGAATACATCTCAAAGACATGTCTTTATACAAGTTATTCATGTTAACTTCTTATGAAAACAAGCGCCCTAAATGAGTTTAAGTTATTCCATGAATGACGAAGATCTGTTGTGCATGCTTAGAATTGCCTTGTAACTGTTTTGTTTTATATTTGAGATATGAAACACCTAATTTTTGCACACGTTTCAAGCCTATTGTTGTTTTGAAGGTCTGTGTGATTTTCAGTATTGTTGCAGCGTGAAGTCTATGACAAATGGTTGTATCTGCCTGTCTCCAGAGCCTGAATTCCATCTCCACTTTTGCCTTTCTTCATGCAGTATACTAAGACATGCTCATCTGTCTTTGCAAAATTCCTGCTTTTAGTTCGAGCTTACATATTACATGAACTATTTTTTCTGAGATGAAGTTGATATTTCTTCTCTGTAGTCTTGTGCAAGGTGAAATCCTACCTTGCAATAGACATTGGTTTCAGAAATACTATTTCCAAGTTACTACAGTCATTAAGCAATAACAGTCATCTCTCGTGTACAGAAAACCATAGGTATTAACACTGATTCATACCATCTTTTTTTTTCACTGAAAAATAATGACTGAAAGTCCTGAAAAGTATTCTAAGCAAGCATCTAATAGTAATAATAGCAATATAGTAACGGTACAGTTTTTATGGCAAATTCAAAATGTGCTGGGTGCCGTTACAAAGGACAACTACAAGACTAATGTTTTTTCTGCTTTTTAAGTAATGTAACAGTTTTCTGAGCAGTAGATAGTTGAATTGTGCTCGCTTGGCCTTTCTCTTTAAAAGGAAGGAAATCTCTCCTACTAGGTTACTAAAAGGTACAAAATGCAAATCATTACTATGACCTTTAAAGTACCTGGAATGTTTTCTGATTGCCTTCGAGGTTTTACAAGAAGTTTCACTCCTCCACCAAAAACAGCAGCCCACATTCGACTGTTCAAAGGATGGGCTGCTAGTCGAAATAATTCATTACATGAATTGGTTGCAAGGGCATGTATAAGGAGACTCAGGTAAACAGCTACAACAGCTTCACAAAGTAGGATGTTTAACTTTGGTTGATCTTCATCCTGAGATGAACTTAAGAGATTTATAAGTGAACTCACACCTGCAAAGAGAAAAGAGGTAAAGTTCTTTGTTAAATGAGTAGGAGTACAAATGGAAAAAAAGGAAATGTTTCACCTCTACATTTTATGTTAAACATATACTAATAGCCACATGATACTGTTATTTAGATGAAGCATACTACTAATATTTTTCTTAAAAAGATCAAAATTTTAAAACGCCTTCTTTGGTCTGGGACTCTTGCATTGTACCTCTTTGTAAACACCATGGACAGTTGAGCTCGCCTATGAAATTCCTGCCCTGTTTCCACAGTTGACCTCAAAATACAACATTTATGCTCCCACATCAGGAGTAGTTGTTTTGATACCAACACCAAGTAAAGCACAGATATGAGACTGTACTTTAGAAACAGCTAACAGAAATAGCTTTGCCTAGAGGATGGGGCAGACTGGAAGAAAACATTTTAGGATGACAAATTATCAGCTTATTGAGTTTATACTAAAGATAATGGTCTCTTCTTCAAGCAAGATGTTTGCCATATAGAAAGTTTATTCTTATTTAATTTCATACATGAAAAAGTTAAAGGCTGTTATTAATTTGATAACTAAATCAGAAACACTTATCTGTCACTGATCATTCATCGTTTCATCTGTTGTTATTACAGGACAGTGAGATAATTTTGAAATGTGGAGCTGGTCCAGTGGTGCTAAAAGTAACCTTATTTTTGTCTTACCAGGCCACTGAGCAGGAGATGAGTTTGGAGTTGCATGCTCTTCAATACTCTCTGTCCTCAGTCTGCGTCGATCACTCAAAAGCAGTCCTTGATAAACCATCCCTGTAAACTGATTTGCTTCTGTTTGACTGCTAAATACAAATTAATTTTTTTCTGATGAGAAAGGATTTTATAATATTTTTGTAATGAAGTATAGTGTATATGCATGCTTCTCATTTTAATCAGAAAATGCAACATTTAAAATTCTATAGGACTAAGTCAAGAATTTTATAATTTAATGATATAAAAAATAAAAAGTTTATTAAAACTTGAAATGTTTCTATGTGACATTATCAATTTTAATATGTTATGTGCATAGCTCCTGATATGAAAAAGGCTTTTTCAAAAATTTAAAAATATATTTGTTCTGAAGAATATTTGTTAATGTTTTTACAGCATTCTCTTCCAGTTCCAGTTTGAAATATAAACTGCCTGAAACCTGACTTCAGTTCGGCTCAGATGTTTCCCCTGCACCCCCATTCAGGTGAGAGTGACACCACATTTTTCCTGTTATTTACTGAAAAATCTGAAAGATTAGTAGATTGGTGTTACTTTATCTGTGTAAACTGGCATATCAAAGCCAGCAACGTGTAAACTGTATAAGTATCTATATCCACACACAGATATTTAATCCCATTTTTAGACACATGCATGAAGAATTTCCATTTTGGATACACAATGTATATTCCAAATGTAGGACTGTAAGAAAACTTCCATTTTTACCTGTAGCTGTGGCTGTCACATAGTGCTTGATAAATGGATGCAGAAAGTGAAGCTGCTAAAGAATGAAGTGTGTGCACCTAAAATAAAAACAGCCGATAAGCTATACGTAAGTTTTATATCAAAGGTGAGTAAACTACAATTCTTTCTAAATAGCATTGGAGATGTGTTATGCAGGAATGTCCTAGTTTTAAATCAAGTGCAGGAAATAGTATCTGAGCGTTAAAGCTTACAATGCAGTACTTTGAAAATGACAACTGCTTGTTCAAGATCATTTGATTGCAGTCAAAACCTTCTAATATTAATATCAAGATAATTAACTTTATTCTAATACAGAACTGCCACAATGAATGAGTATACTGAAGGAGTGACTAAGTATATCCTGTTATGATAATGAATTTGATAGAATGGTTCCTGGAAGCCTTATTATATACCATCACAGTTCAATGTAGTAGTAGTTGCTCAATACGCATAAAATATAAAAGTTTTTGTAATAATTGTATGATGTTTTATCTATAATCTCTTTTTTTACCTCAGCTATGTGCTTATAAATTTCCAGAAGTCTCCAGGAGTAACAAGAATAATACTCCCTTATTGCCTCACAATGCAACAGAAACACTCCAGTTCTTAAACAGAAGAAATGCACGGATTTCTTGGAAACTCCGAGGAAATCCACAATGTGAAGAAAAAGGTACTGTTAAACATGTAAACTTTTAAAATGCATCCTGTGTTCAGTTCCATCTTTTCCTACTATCTTTCCATTAATCAAATACTAGACCTTAGATTAAAGCTATGAATTATCTAGGCAGTTGCTTTGCAGTTAGGAAGAGTCAGCTCTTTTTTCTGAATTCTCTTTGAAAAGAAAATGCATGTGAAGTATGAGTTTTTAGAGTAAGAAAGATTCTGCTGTAGCATAATGCAGGATGGCAAAGGAGTCAACTGATATAAGAAAGAAAATGAGATGTAAATGAGCTTGGGTTACAGTTTTAGAAACTTAACTGCCTTGCAGTGGGACAACCCATTTAGTTTCCTGATTTTTCCCTACTTTCATTTAGCCAATAGAAATTGAAATTAATGTAATTAATATGAATATTGATCTAAATGTACAAAGTCATGATTTAGCTTCTTACTAATTAACTTTGTCATAGTCTCAGGCTCTTGGCTTTTTACCCCTCTATTTACTGAATATGAACAGAATTTATTCACCTCAGAGTATAGTGTCAAAGTAATTCCTTAAAAACCAGGTCACTTGAGGAAATTCACGGTAGAGTAAGGTTTATAATATCTATATTAATAGAAGGTTAGAACATAACTTACAGTCTCCCATCTCTGCTTTCATTAATCTCCCTACAGGATTTGACCAGAATGATAATAATTAGTTAACTTACACGACCATGTTGTTTTAAGAGCCAAGCTTTCAGTGTTTTAGTGAACATTCACATTTGGAATAGTTTCCTGAGTATGACCAGAATTTGGATGAAAGGGAACTAATCAGATTCAAAAAAATGTCAGAAAGCAAGTGGTTAATTAGCATTTTAATTTCACCAGACTTAAGGGAGGAGGTCAGTATTGTGAAAGGGTAAGCATTGAAAAGTTAACTCAAACACCACATTTTGTTTTTGCGTGCTTACTCCCCATTTTAGCATTTCCTAAAAGCTTTTCATTACCTTGACATCTTCAATATTAGGATGTGGTGGTGATTTCATCTGCACAATAGTGTAAAGAATATCATGGATGTGGTTGTTTAAATACAGCACAGGATTAGCTATCACAGTTTTTGTGGATGCTACGCTTGCAGAAAGCAACGGCAGTGTTGTGGGTAATGGAAGTGGAGACTGAAGTTGTTTTACAGTAGTTTCCTGTTTTAAAAGAAAAGATTATATTTAAAATTATTGCTTGAGTTAAGGCAAAAAAGTTAAGACAAAAAAAGATAATTTTACATCTTATATGTTTTTCCAGGGTTATTTATCTTTTTCCACTACTGTCTAATCACAGAGTCATAGAATGGTTAGGGTTGGAAGGGACCTCAAAGATCATCAAGTTCCAACCTCCCTGCCATGGGCAGGGACACCTTCCACTACACCAGGTTGCTCAAAGCCTCAAATAATCAGTACAGACAAGATTTTACTGTGACTGATGTCAAAAGTAAATTCTTATTGACTATAATACCATGGATAAGACCTGATAGCCAAGTTTGCTGGAACCTTTTTTGTTTAGTGTGGTAAGGCTATTTTTATATAGCTCATTAGGAAGTGTTTGGATTGTCTATTAAGAAACACTAAGAATGCACTTGCACTAGTATGAGCTGACAATAATACTCCCTGGTCTGAGTTTAATAACAAAAGTTAAATTTGCACTAATCTGAGTTTCTCAAGTGGAAACAAACATAATTCTTTTGTTTATTCCCCTTAGACTTGCAGAACATAAGCAGCATCTATCTAGGCACAAACTTAAGCATTTGACAAAACTGACAGTCCAGCACAGTTCACACTTGTGAACAGAAATTAGCTGGATTTGTTTTACCTGCTGTGACTCTTGCAGCAAGAACTTCAGCTCCATTCTTACAGATGCTAAACCACCGCCTTGTGCCCCATGAAGACTACAATAACTTAGAAAAACTCTCAGAAGAGCTTGGTTCTTCTGCAGCCACCACTTTCGTCTTTCAGCATGTTCTCGTTTTGCTTGTAACCGACGCCTTTCTATCTGGTGCCGTTCGTACGAACCAATGTCTGGCTTATCCATGATATCATCATGATCAAGTAGATCCCCGTTTACTTTGGTGTATGTTTTACAATAGTCTTTGCCCCCTGTGTCATGGTTGCATATTTCATGCATAGCAGCAATCTCTTTTTCAAGCCAGTTGTACAGCTGAAATCTGAGCTTTCCTCCATCTACTTCATAACCTGTAGCCAAAGTCCTCAGTTCAGTCATAAGGATCTTCAAACAGGCTCTGAACTTCAGTTGTTCAGCAATAACATCAACTTCAGTGTCTTCTGGATCAGAAACCTCCACCTGTGGTGTCTGTGGGATGTTGATGTCTGAGGTTCTCTCATCATCTTCTTTGTTCTTAGAATCAGATTTTGAGTTTTTCATCATTATACCAACATCCTTGTCCTCTTCATCTGACCCATTTTTGTCTTCACCCCAATCAAGAGTAAGGGGTTCATCATCAAATTTTACTGCTGGTTGACTCCAGTCAAATTGTGCTGAAGATTCGACCGTGTTCTCCAAAGCAAAGGAAGTTGAAAATGGCTTTGACCAGTCTATATCACCACTTCCAGCACCATCCGTTAGGGCTTTGGAATCTGAAACACCAGCCTGTATTGGAGGACTAGATGAACTTTTCTCTGCAGCTATAGTAGGCTTTTTTCCTACTTTTGGAATTTTGGAAAGGACTTCAAGAGCTAGTACAGGGCAGCCCACTTTAAAATGAGCGTTTGCAGTAGTGAAGAATAATTTTCTTTCTATAAGATTAATTTTATCAACAAAGCTTTTCTCAGTTTTTAGACCTAAGGTGGCCAAAGTCCCTTCTGGTGAGCTGAAGTATCTTCGGATGAGCAAAGGGTGAGTCCGAAGATAATTGTAAAAACTGAACACCACAGGATTGCATGACTTGACAATAACTAAGGAATTAAACAGACATAACATTTATTGAAAACGGCTTTAAAATGGTATTATTCTGCTTTGTGTTATTTCCTACGTTTTGTTTTAACACAGAGATTTGTGCAAACACAAAACCACGGTTTTGGGTCTAGTTGACAAAGCAAAATGAAAGAATTGCTTATTCCCCACAAAAAGATTAAAGGTATGAGCTGGATGAGTAGAAAGATACTAAATTCTCTCATTTGCCTCACTGTTACATTCCACTCAGCTAAGCCTAAAAAAAGTTGAGATGATCAGCCAGGTAGAGATTTCCCCAAGGGAAGGAATATGCCCCAGAAATCTACGTAGCCACTTAATCTCAGAAGAGACAGGATAGGAAATCCTGCTAGAACATTGCTAATTCCTAGAAGCAAGAACTAGAATTTAAGTCCAGTAGAATAAAGACTAGCCAGTATTCAGTAGCAGAGAGGTATTGTAGGGAAGTACCAAACAAAGGAGGCCCTCCTGAGCTTATCTGACAGCAGAACTAAATTCAATACTGGGGGATTGGAGACAAGTCCTTGGAGGAAATTGGAAAAAGATATTTTTCTTTTTAAGAAGAAGAAATTGAACGAGCCAGCACATTAGCCAATTAATAATTTCAGCATAGTAGCATCTCAGGAGAAGGGACGGCGTACATACACAGAAAGCATTTCTCCTTCTCTACTTTGTCTTAATAAGTCGGTCCCATCAGACTAATGTTTCTCCCTTACCTGGGTTTTCATCGTCATCTTTAGGCGTTTGTTCCAATAACGTGTCCAGTGCTCTAGTGTAATCTTTCATTATCCAGTATGCAATGCTTCTCAGAAATGGATCAGAATGCAGTCTAGTACAGCTGAACCCAGCTCCATCCTTATGGCAACCCAAAATCTTTTCGTAAAGAATGGAGGTGTATGTGACAGAGGTTTCAAACTCTGATTCATATAAACGAGCAATAACCATAGCTAACTGGATGTCTTCCATTTTCTCAAGGCAAACCTATGATGAGAAGTGGGGAAGAGGTTGCTTTATGAGGGAAAGGTAGTTCTTTAAAATAACAATGAAGTGAATAGCAACAGAAGTTTACAGAACAGGTAATTTTTTTTCTCATCATATCTGTTCTTTAAAGTATATATTAATCTTTGGGTCAAAATGTGATAAGTAGTATATACCTAAGTAACATATTTTCTTCCGTGTTTGGAAAGAGGGGTGCTTTCTTCTATTTCAGGAATTATGATATGCACAGCAGTACATCAACATGTCAAAAATTAATATGGCAGAAGATAAAGATGTTTATTTTTATTCTACCTAGTAAAATGGTAAAATATTGTTCACACAGCCTCAGCTGCAGAATTACATCTCTAAGGAAAAAAATCTTTCATGTTTTCAGGTAAGGACAAACATACTGCATATAAATAGGCAGGATAACTAAAGGTTCTCTAATTCTCATTCTCTCCTGAGAGGTACTGCATAGGTTATGATCCTGCTTACAGCTCTCACCTCCTTTGTGGCAGGCAATATCACAGCTCCACTAAAAAAGGCAGGGCTGCTTCAGAAGAGAACTCTGACTTCTTTGTTTACTTAACATTGTAGTAATAGGTCATACAGAATAGCTGGAGGCTAAACCGAGTGCTACAACTTCACTGTGCTGATCAAACAGGAAGTTTTGCCAGAAGGGTCATGCATGGTATTCCCAAGAGTGCTTCCACTGAGGACTGATGTATCTGAACAATTATTCTAGCCTTTAGATCAGCTTCCAAGCTGCTTTTACAGTAGTGTCAAGGTAAATGGTATGTCTGCAGGGCACGAGGGGTTTATGTGTAGACATACCATATAATTTATGCGGCCACAATTTGTGGAAAGACCAGCAGCGAACAGTTTGTAAGGATACAGTTACATAGTTCAAATTAGAAACTGAAACTTAATTTCTCAAAAGTGGATACCTCTATAGCATCTTTCAGTGAACCTGCTAGCAAGAAAAACGCAGCCGATTGTTCAAAGCGTTGTTTTCCCAACAAAGCAAAAGCGTTTTTTAAAGCAGCTTTGCGCCATCTATCTTCACTGAAGTTGTGGCTGAAAAAGGCAGTCATCTTTTCATCATGCTGGGACCTGCATAAAGAAATGCAATGTATACAACTACTTATTACATAACCTTAGCATAGAATCACTTGAACATCACTGTGAATTAAACTCTAATCTTGAATAAGTTCTGCTTTGCGTTCCTGGTTCAATTGAGATTTAATCAAACTTACAGTCAGCAGAGCTCACCTAAACAGGCCCCACACCACTGCCTTTTTCTTCATAGCAAGGTAAAAAAGTGCAGCATCTAAGGCATCATTGTTCCTCTGGAACGCAGCTTTTGCAACCTGTAGTAAACAAAACCTATTCTTACTGAAAACATAAAGGCTGCTTTTAGCTAAATAACATATGCTCTCTGTCAGGGAGGATGGTCTAGGTGACTGTATTATTGCTACAAAGCAACAGTAATTTCTGTCAGAATATTTTGTTCATCATACTGTAAATGTTCTTAAGAGTCAGAGAAACAGGCCTGCTGCAGATACTAACCCCTCTCAACCACAGCGGGACATGACAAATGTGTAAATAAAAACCTTTTCTTTAAAAGTGTTACAGTAACTAATACTATCAGGTGAAATCCCTCTTGCAATCCATTATTTACCTATACTTAAGCTAATAAAAGTATGTCTTTAATGAACAGTTTGGTTTTTGTATAGGACTCAGATGTAATTACATTTGATTTGGCATACTAGGATAATTAAGTTTTACTCCTGGATTCTCTGAGTATCCTGTAACTTAAAAAAAAAAATATTTTTACAACAGATGACTTGGAAATTTAGTGAACTAGTAAGTACTTCTGTTGCATGGACACTTCCGAGATTGTGTTATTTGTTATAATTCAAAGTAAAAGCTAGTGATTATTCAAATCTGTCACACTTCAAGTTATACTGAAGCTGAAATTGTTTCTAAAGTAAGGATTTAAATTGCACTGGTACCTATGGGAAACAGTTTTAAATATTATCTCAAATATATGACTTTTTATCCTTATAGACCTCCCGTAAGAAAACCCTGCATGCAAATGAGACTGTGTTATTTTGGTTTTACATAACATAGGTGCATATGGCTATAAACCAGTAATTTTGCGACTCTTCAGATGGGAAAAACCTGCATTTATTTGCATTTCAGATCTTTCATGTTCTATAGTACTCCATTATAAAAAATGCAAAATTTGCAAAAAGACCCTTCGACTAGTTTTTGTTTACTAATATTTTTAGACATATTTATTTCTTAAATAAATCCCACTACTGAACTCAATAATTCTCTGTTTAATCTATAGGTACATACTGTCTCATATATCTGAAAACAAGATTCTTCTTAGAGTAGGCTACTTAATATGATCTTTTAACATATTGTAAAATATATCAGAGGGAGAAAAGAGGTGCTTCAGAAAGGGCTTTTCCCTAGATCAGTTGTCTTGTACCTTACTATTGAATAACGAAATTTGTAAGCCAGGACTGCCAACATCGGCTGGCATAGAAGAACACTAGTTACCATCTCCTGGCTGGGCTGGAGCACAAAGGAATCTGCTGTTCACAAGTCACCGTGCGTATCTGTTAAGGCATACCTAACAGCATGTAACTATAATTTGCAAGCAATAAAAAGTACCTTCTCAATGCATCTTCTGAGTGTGTTGATATTCCTGACCCACCAACCAATACCCATAGCTCTTAATTCAGACCACTGTGGGTCTCCCTTCTGGATAGCAGGAATCATATTGATCAACTCCTCCTCAGCCTCAGAATGGAAAGCCCATGCAAAATGGCAAGTAGATAGGCCTGAACAATAACATAATAAAGTTCAGAAGATTAAGACTTGTTAATAAGCAAATGGAACATGTCAGAGATGGAAAGTGGCATCTCCAGCCCAAGAGTTAGGTAGATCTGAGAGAGACTGTTTCCCTCAACTGGAAGCAGAACTGCTAAAGGAACAGCTGAAATATCTTTTTGCTCGCTAGGGATATCCTCTCCTAAGTGCTTCTTCCATTCTTTCCCAGCACCCCATTCATATATGTACTAGAGTTATATGGTGAAAGATTGAAGGAAAAATATTGTTATCTCAGAGGCAGACCCATTCTGGGCCAGAAACCTTTCTGTCTGCTGTTTAGGTGTTAACTGCTTTTCCTTCCTGTATTTCACAACAGTGTTTACCCAGATCAAGCAAGTGGAAAAACCTGCTCTGATGAAAATAATAAAATAATCTTTAAAGTAAGATAAAGACATGCTTATGTTAAATGGTATCTTAATTCCTCCAGCAGAAACAATGAAATACATATACAATCTGTATGTTTTCTGGTTGGGGAACTTACTCATGCCTCAAACTGAATGGGGCAGAATCTTTCTTCTGTTCTAGAGCTATTCTTTTTTGCTATTCACAGTGCATGTAGGGAAGCATATACTAAGTCTTTGCAAGATAAGGGCCTTAATGGAGTAGAGATAATCTAAAATGAATATGCAGACAATAGAAACATCATAATATTTTACATCAAACATAAACACATCCTGTCAGCTCAGGACGATCAAATGAAAGCAATACTTTGCTATAAGAATTACCTTGATGAAGCAGCTGAACTCGATACAGAGGCGGGAGTGATGTCAGAAGGCAGGTGTGCAAGCGCATAGCCAACAAGTATCGTAAGCCACATTCATCTAAGGTATCTCTTCCTGTGAAATACAAGATACTGACTTTTGAACATGCAGGTGACTACAAGAAGCATATATACAAATATATGCAGCGCGTGAAGAATGTATGTTTCTAAACTTGCGGAGGACCGGAACTACAAGTTATTTATTAGGTATGAAATATAAGCAGAGATTTACATTTAAGTGTTTTTCTCTGTTACTGTACCTAATTGGAATAATGGATGCTAGCTTTCAGCTTTGTTATCCCAAAACACCCAAGGACTAAGTTTACCTTTGCTGAGAAGAACAAGAATGTTAATTCAATAATATGTCAGGTACTAACCTGAGTAATTCTTATCTCTGTTCTCATCCAGTTCAGTGCTTGTCGTGGCGACAGTGTCTGCCAAAGCTACAAGGAACATCTGCTCCAGTCGAGTGAGGCCTGGCAGACTTGAGTGCATCAGATGGCTTGAAAGGACACTAGCATGTTCTCGGCCAAAGTGAGTTGGACCATACTGTGACAGATTAATAACTTTAGATTTACTCTCCCTCTTTTCAGGCTCAAAATCAATAAAGTCATCAGTTGTAACAGGCTGAATCTGGAATAGATCTGAGTACTGATCCTCCGTTTTTCTCTTAGCATGATCTTCAGAACCCTGAGGTATTTTAGAAGTTTCTTCAGAAACGTAAGTGGCATCTTGATCCGCAGCGAGCAGCGCATACAGTGGCAGTGGGGGAATTGAGTCTATCTCTGTGTAGTCTCGAGTACCATCTTTTCCAGCTGTGATGGTATCCTTTGCAGTACTACCACTTACACTAATGGTGCGAGAAAGATGGCGTTTAGGACCAGTTCCTTCTCCAGCTTCTGTGTCTTTAACTATTGCAACTTCCCCTGCAATACATTTAACTAAATGCGACAGAATGGCTTTGGCTCGGCGAACTTTACCCAGATCCATAAGTTCTAATAACTGTGTTGGATGATACTGAGGGAGAGTAGGTGAAAGAACATGAGCAGCTTCAAAAAGGCCACCATCCTGAATTACAGTTGGAGTGCCAAAAACATCATCCACAATACCTGCCCCATCAATTACACTGGTCTTCTTTGCTATCAAGCTTGTTTTAAGTGGATCTTGTGTTGCTGAGTCTTCAGTAGTAAAAACATCGCTTTCTCCATCACCAAACTTGACAGCGTGTTTCCACTGGGCATAAACATGCATTTCACAGTCCATTCCCACTACCAGTATACCATCTCTCACCCAGGACAGAGAAACAGGCAGTGAAGGAGTGCCATCTACAGATGATACCAAATCAATTGATCTAAGCAACACCCACTTTGACTTTATACCTTGTTTTATGCTCCCACCTAGTGGTAAAGTAATGACAGCTACTCCCTCTTTGCTGCTAATTTGATCTGTTACGATTCCTGAAAGTCTTCCGTACATGAAGATGTTGGCACCAACTCCAACTGTCAATATATGTGAACCATCTTCTTTTGATACCCAGTCCAAATGTACCAAATGCTTGATACTGGGCACTAGGCATCTGTCTTTATTCAAAAAAGCATCTGATTTACTGTAAACAAATAAATTACTATCTACACTGACCCTTGAATTAAGTACGTTTCCAACCTTAACTAAGTCATCCAGATGAATAGTCTGTTCCAAAACCCATTCTGATCCTCCTGTGGACTCACATTCAAGAATACAAACATGCATGGAAAATTCTTTGGAAACAAAACCATTATGCTGCATGGGTTGTTTGTATGCTACTGCAAGACGTCCTGTGTAAGAACAGCTGACAGCAACTGGCCTTCCTACTATGCTCACTGTACTGCTGTTGTCTTCTCCTTCATCATTCATTAAAGGCCATTTTCTCCAGTGATAGGTTTCCCTTTCTTCATTTTTGCTGTTTAGGTCTGTCTCTACGGTACATCTCCAGAACCGCACTCTGTTGTCTGAACATGATGTTACTATCAAGTAAGGTGCAAGGCAGACGGGGTATATTGATGAAGAACTCAGGTGACCTGAAGTTAGAACAAACATATTTACTTTTAGTAATATAAAGTAGAATGCCTATATTAATAAGGCAGACACAACACTGTTTTACTACTGATAAAGAACTTCACAACCTGGAATTATTTTTTTAAGTTGGAGTTGGGTAAGGCCAAATGTATTGAGACTGGTAACACCTTGAACATTACTAATCATCTAGAGTTCTGGTCACTATTCAAACAAGGTAAGCTGGAACTGAACTAATTCCGAGAATGGTTCTTAGAATGGTGAGAGGAATACAAAGCCTTAATCAGATGAGATAAAGAAATTAAGGTTAGGTTCATGTAGCCTACCAAAATGAAACCTAAGAGGGATGGGGGAGAAAAAAAAAAAAAAAAGACAGTAAAGACACAGACAGAAGAAGGGTAAGTGCATCAGGTAAGAACACCACTACATACCAAACACATTAATGTGCTGGCAGATGAACAAGTGGAAAGTGGGTATAAATTGTTCATTAATAAATTAAGACTAGAAGTTAATTTTCCAACTATTATTCCTAAGTGTCAAGAACAGCATTCCTGTGGGGACTTCATATGTTTATGAAAGGGTAAAATGACATAGATACAATGACTTGAGAGAGCCTCTTTAGTCCTGTGTTCCCTGTATCAGTAAATCAGAATTTGATAGGCTGAGGAGATCTATGTATCTATCTGAGGATATCTATCTACAACCCTATAAACCAGTGGACCAACTGGACAGAAAAAAATGTTAAATTCACCTGCTGAAGGAGTTGCTCTTATTACTTCCACACCAACAGGAAGGTCCAGAGGCTGGCTATACACAAGTCTGGAGCTCAGAATGAGTTTACTAGCAGTCTGAAGATTAGCAATTGATGAAGACCGTGGAATGGGACTGATGCCAGGTGATATATCTGGAGAAAAATCCACAGTCTTTTGCTCAGGTACACTAAGCTTATTCTCTGATGAAGTAGCTTCAGTTGGTTTTGCTGTATAAAAAAAGAAAAATTGCCAAAGGTGTTAAAAATTGTTTATAATTAAGGACAAGGCATGAATATCCTATAATCAGATTTATTTTCTTAGCAGTGCTTAAGTTATGCAGAAAATAATTAAATGATGTGTGTAGGCTACCTTAGTTTTGTTGCATGCTATGACTATTTGTTTTAAGATACCCATAACATTCTGAAATACTGATAGTTTAAAATAAAGAATTCAGTGCTTAAGTACATTACTTACCCTATCAACAAATTTTTATATTGCTATTGGTATAGAATGCAACCAATGTTTGTAAGGAATCTTACTGCTTTTATTGCACTGATACATTGTTCCAAAGATTCCTGACTTTGAGGCTTCTGCTTGACAAAAGTGACACAATTTGTTTTAAAATAGACCACCAAGTTTTAAATTTTCTTTCATGTTATTTAAAATAATTGTCTCTCTCTAAGAAAATTGCAGCCACTCACTCACCTAAACAGGCTTGCACAGATTTGAGATGAAGATGCCACATCTGAAGAACAGAGCAGCCATTACTATCTTTTTCAATTACTACTAGATAGAACTTTTCTGAGAAAGGTGGTGGACGATAACCTGTAATTTAAACATAAGTATCATGAAGTTTACCTTCAACATAAATAATTTTCAGTAACAAGACTCTCTAAAAATTACCGATACCAAAAACCCCTCTTTTCCTCTTTGAAAAAAATTGCCTGATTATAAAACAAAATATTCGAACAGTAACATTAATAATGCAGACTCACAGAATATCTCAAGTTGGAAGGGACTCATAAGGATCATCAAGTCCAACTCCCTGCTCCTTGCAGGACCAGCTAAACCCAAACCATATGACTAAGAGTCGTCCAGATGGTCCTTGAACTCTGACAGGCTTGGTGCTGCGACTGCTTCCCTGGGGAGCCTGTTTCAGTGACTGACCACCCTCTCAGTGAAGAACCTTTTCCTAATGTCCAAGGTGCCCTGACACAGCTTTATTCCATTCCCTTGTGTTCTATTGCTGGTCAACAGAAAAAGATCAGCACCTCCTCCTCTGCTGCCCCTCCTGAGGAAGCTGTAGACTGCAATGAGGTCACCCCTCAGCCTTCTCTTCTCCAAGCTGAACAAACCAAGTGATCTCAGCCACTTCTGGTAAGCCTTGCCCTCAAGGCCTTTCACCACCTTGGCTGCCCTCCTCTGGACACAGTCTAATAGTCTGATGTCCTTCTTACACTGAGGTGCCCAAAACTGCACAGAATGTTCAAGGTAGGGCCACACCAGTGCAGTGTAGAGCAGGACAATCAACTCCCTTGATGAACTAGCTACACTATGCTTGATACACCCCAAGACATGGTTGGCCCTTTTGGCTGTCAGGGCACACTAGCACACATATTCAACTTGCCATCAACCCAAAACCCCAGATCTCTTTCTGCTGGGCTGCTCTCCAGCCTCTTATCCCCAATTTGTACGTATATCCAGGATTACCCTGTCCCAGGAGGAGAATTTAGAACTTGCTCTTGATAAATTTCATTTTCTAATTCATGTTTTGTTTGCTCATGGCTACAGAAGAATTAAGAAAATAAAGAGATAGACTAACTTACAACCTGAGTATTAGTAGCAAATCTAATTAGATGTATTTGCCTTCTCAGACAGTTTGAACTGTTTTGCTAGATTGTAAAGACTCTTTTCCACCTACGTGGTTTCTTCCTTTTTCTTTTAAAGTTTGTCTACTACCAAGTTCCCCAATTACTTTCTATTGTATTAACTTGCAAGTCAGATATATTCACTTTATCACCTGGAACTACACATTGATGCAGAAAATACACTTCTATTCTATTTTGCACACATTTTTAGATATACAGCATTTTGAAAAATGGACTTTGTCACGTAAGCTAAAATGTTTCACTCTAAGCAAATAAGAATGCTTTAGTTTAATGTTACCACGTGAACAACAATTCATATGAGCAATGTGAAATAGGCATTTTACTGAATTCTACAGATTCTCATTAAAAAGGAAATTAGCATATGCCAGCTAGATTTCAGTATTCTTTAAGAATATTTTGGTACCTATTTAATTTATATTAGTTATTTTAATGCTATACCTTGTGATGGTTGGAAAAATATCTCAGTTTCCTTCCCTTCCACATCTTCCTTATGTGATTTGTATCCCAAAATGAAGTCTTCTTGAAAGACATGAAGCAATTGTGTGTTTGAACCACACTGAAATATTAAGCAATAGTTATGCTTCCAGAAGAGTATAGCAACATTTTGTACTAATGCAATTATTTCTGTTGTGCAATCTAGCTACTGATGAGGACCACTTTCTTTTAGAATGTTGAAAAGTATTTTAATGCATCAGAAAAACTATAAACATTTTCCTCTTATATTGAGAACAGCATATTATAGAACTTACTGTTTGTTCATTCAAATATTTCACTGAGTTCTACCATGCTAGACAAATTCTTTAATAACATTTTCGCCACAGTTGTTGACAGATGAATTAGTATTTGATTGGGTTTTATTTCTTTAGGTGTTGAATAAATGACAGTGGCAAAAACTTTTAGACTTTTATCCCTCTTCAGTGGGAAGACATGTCTGCAGTGATTTGCTTGGGAAATGTGAAAAAGGGAATGAATTGCAGATTTTCCTTCTCTCTGGTATCTCAACAGCAATCCTTCCTGAAAGCAACAGATTTCTTTGCAGTACCTCCACCTCTCTACAAAGGAGGCTGCTGGCAGTGAAATCCCTTCCTGCAGGCAAGGAAAATATGTCCCCCATAGACATTGATGGCAAAGTTTTCATGTTGCAAAATACCCTCTTTTTTCCAGAGAAACATGGAAAGAGAGTATTCCCTGTACTCATCTGTAAAAATTTTAGAAAAATATTTTGTGAATCTGAACTTAAATTGAAGATTCTATGTGATTAACACTTAAGACATGGAAATTTATTGACAAATAGATAAATACTTCTTTATATATGCCAAAACCATCCAGATGCCTAATTAAGAAATGGTAAAACACAATGTTTTCACAGGCTGCTTCCTAACAGAAGACAGTGCTGGAATATGTACAATCGAATAACTGTAAGAACAAAGTGTAATAATACTACTTCTTCATTGTTTGAAATGTATAGCTGTATTAGTTAACAGATAAAAATTTGTCTTACAAGACAGACGAAAAATTGAAGTCATACATGGCTATGATTCCTACATTTTGGAATAGTTAGGTCTGGTTTTTAGGTCTGCATTTTTTTACTGTTGTTCATCTTTTTTGTTTGTTTGTGTTTGGGCAGAATGTTATTTTTTTTCTTTAAATTATGATGGTTTGTAAACTAGTCTTTATTTTGTTTTGATCAATATTTATGCTTAGAAAACATTGTTACAGTCTAACAACAGGCTTTGAGCTCCTAGCAGCTAAAAGAAAGTTGTCTGACTAAAACAGGTATCTCAACAGTCACAAAAATTCAAGGCAGTCATTATCACCATAGAAAAATGTCATCTTATCTACCTCTTTGGAACAGATTAGGTTAATTAACTGACAAAGCTATTAAAAAACTTTATGTGATACTGTTAAAGAGTTAACCATTTATTTACTTTGTTAGTTATTGCATCAAGTTCAATAATGCATCCTGGTCGAGCAGTAGATTGTTGGCTCACAATATTAAACACTTCTCCAATAAGTTTCTGAAAAGGAGCAAAATGAGAAGAGTTAGTATATTTTTCCTTCAGACAGTAGGAAATTGCAGTCATTTACAATAAACTGGTACTTTAATTTTCCTTGTTGGCATAAATGGTAACAGATTGCTTCCTGTTGTCATTTTGGCATTTACGAATAATGCGTTTATCAAGACATTTGCACTGTTGTGAGTCAGCAGCTATTCATGGGGATAGCACACCAGCTTTTATGGAAACTGTTGTTTATTTAAAGATTTATCCTTTCATAACATAAGTTAGTATCTGTGCCATGAGAAACTCAAATATACTGCTTCATTTTTGTTTAAAGCTTCAGGTTGTGTCACAACACGTAAAAAAAAAAATCAGTACAGCTTACATATGAACTGAATGCTCTGTTGATTTTTGCTAGAATGTTCACAATCATTGCTCCTAGAACAGATTTCTTAGACTGATCTGAATACTGACAGGCTCTATTTTGCAGGATAGTTTATAAAATAACAGAAGAATGGAAAAAAAAAAAGCAAAGATGTGCTTCTTTATACAATAACAGTGCAAGGTCAGAGTTTACTTTGCTTAAAGTCACAGAAATGAAAGATAAAAAAGGAATAAAAAATTGCTTATTACAGGAAAAAAAAAGAAGCTAATATCACCCTCAGGTATAATTTGCCTTGATTCCCTCAACTACCTCACCATCTCTGCCATTCCTCACATATAGATGTAACTTTGGTGGATATACCTAAGTCTTGCTCTTCTGTCTTCACTTCCTACTTGCTCTTGACTCCTCTCTTTTGAGAAGACAAAGAAATAAATCCTATTGTTCCTTTCTCTACCTGCTACAGGTTGGGGAAATTTTCTTTTAGTCCAGCCACTTTTAGAAGTAATAGCAGCATTTCTGTCTGTTAATGCTTACAGACAGCTGCAAAACGTGATTACGCAAGGTGTAATGCATAAGATCCTATACATAGAATGGCACAAAACTTATACAGAACTAAGTGAAGACAAACCACTGGAGGGGAGGGAAAAAAAAGTTACCTTAGTTCCTTAGTTTTATTTTAATACTTTCAAGCCATTGCTACATAAAACTTACAGATGATTCAGGGTCAGATAATTCATCTAGAAGTTTGCGTGCATCTACAACGGCTTGATAGAGTCTCAGGTTTTTGCCATCAGATGCAACAAAGCAAGCACTAGCAGAGTTGCAGTATGTACCTAACAGAAAACACAAAAATTTCATAGTTGAAGAAAAAAATGGCATTCAAATGGCATCAGGTAGTCTATTACAATTCACTTCACAATATCTGAATATGTTTCTAACATAATTTTCATAAAGTCCTGAAGCAAAAAACCTAAGCAATGTGTTTTAATGTGTGCATTAAAATGCCATTATCTGAACTTGAAAATAACTCCTTCTCTGCCCATTTATGTAACTAAAACTCCTTATAAAAGTTGTCAGACTAAGCAGAATTCATATATATTTACATACACTGTTCACACATGCAAAACCCAGTATGTAGTACACCTAAGGGAACACTGCCATTCCTTAAAATTATCTTCTCTTCGCTGTCACCTCTAAGGACACGCTCAGAAGGGCTAACAGTAGCTTCCCCATGTTCTCAGAGACAATTTAGAGTAGCAGTCTGAAGTAAACTGTTCAGAAAAGCTGTATTAGCTATTGCTTTTTTCCTTAATTTCTGTCTCTAGGCTCTTGGATAAAATTAACCTCTATGAATATTCCCTTCTACCCTCCAGTTAAAAGTGCAGATAGAAAAGTGGAGGGAGAAATATATCTGTAGTAGTGAATAATATATGAAAAACTGTAACAGAGTATCTTGTTTGCTTCTCTACAGTATATAGAACAGGCTTCACACAAGGTTTTCTGTTCTGATGTATGTTTTCCTCTTATATTATAAAAGGGAAGCAGCTAGTTATTTGTGTTTAGAAGACTTTGTGGGATTCAGACAGCACAGAACGTTACTACGTGAGCAGAGAAAATGGATTTATTTTAAATCAAAGATATGTTATGCATTTATTAAGCAAATTTAGGATTTTTGAGGTTGTACAACAACTTCGACACCCATTTAATCATTGCAAAGGTCAGACTGGCCTTAGCATAATAAAATAATAATATAAAATGTCATGTTATATCCACAGCACAAATGCCATTTTTAGTATTGTATACAAAGATGACAACTACTACAACAGCATCTTTATGATAATTCAAAAATAAGTAACTGAGTGGCTGAATAGAGTAACATTTGTAGAGACAATTTCTAACTGTAATAGAAAGCCCTAAAATAATGTACAAAAACTGAAGAATTGTCTTAAGGCTGTTCTGCCTGACCTCTGAAAAAGTTTTCTTTGCACTTCTGTAAAGTTAATGTCTATTTCTTTAAAAATATTCTATGTTCTAACTGGCCTTCTGTAAACCACTAATGGCCAGAAGAATTTCGGTATTGTTTCAGGATCTTCTAAGCAGAGTTCTTAGCCAGCGTGTTAAAACAGTTTGATACTTTGAATTTTGGCTAAAAATCTTTCCCAAAATTCAGATGTTCAAGTGGTGAAAATACTAGTTCTGTTCAGCCCACTCCCTCCTGCAAGTGTATATGGCCAACAACCCAGATGCCCAAGGCATCAGAACACCTGCATTATTAATACCAGGTCAATGCAGAGAACATTCAGTGAAGCTGCCTAAAACACTGAGGAAAGGGATCACCTTGTTCTTTGAGAGAGTGATGATTTGCTTGCTCACACGGAGAAGTTCACTGAACATCAGCTGATCCACAGTAACTACAGATACATTCAGACCAGATGAAATGTTTTGAAGTAGCTTAGCCTCAAATCAAAATGCTTAATTTACATAAGACAAGGATATTGCTAAAAAGTTAATATAAATATACTCCAAATACAATAGTAATTTATTTTAGCAAATTAATTCTGTGACTCACAGTGTAAACTCTATCTGGAAACATGCTAAGTGTACTCACCAAGGCAATAGCTGGGAATAAGTGTTGGAAGCCAGGCTACATTAGAAAAAGCGGAGGTATGAAGAGAGTTAATTCGAGCCAACTCAGATACTCCTCCAGTGTATGACAAAGGTCCTATAGGGTCTACCCGCCACAGGATCAGCTCACTATAGATTGCATTCGGGTCATGGAATGTACGGGTTGCTGCATTTTTAAGTTGCTGCCTAGAAGAACCTTTCACATGTTTAACAGGATCCATTATTCTGTTTATCCTGTCAGAGTCCCAGGAACTGTCTGACTCAGGAGTTAATAAAGCATTATGATGAGAAGACGTTAGCAGTAATGGTAAAACAGAATGGCAAGCTAGATCATTGAGATGAAAACGGTGACCACAGTACCTAAATTTATGTGATACAGTTAGCACAGTCGTGAAAGCTGATTTATCAGCAAAAGTAACTGCCCACTGGTTTAGAGAGCCATCTATGTGTTTGGAAATCATCATTACTATGGGAGAAATTGTATTCACATTTGCACTGTCTTGGGGAAAGCTTGGTCCTTTATTTGCTAGAGTCTCATCTGAAAAGTCCATTGTCTTCTGATGTACATCATTACTGTTATCTTTTACAAAGACAGGGCAAGCATACATCATAATATTTTTGCTAAGGGAACTAGCATCTCCTGATGGAAATGCAACGGGAATCCTAGAAGAAAATGACACCTAAAAAAAAAACAACAAAAAAGAAAAAAATTAGAAGGTAACAACCCAACTTAAGTCTGAACAAATGTTAGCTGTTTCACAGCAAGACAGCAAGTACTTAAAATTAAATTCATGCTGATGTTCAGACATAAAAAAAAGGACACAATGATTGTTGATTAAGAACATAAATAATAAAATAATTTCATATATACAATACCTGAACTTGTCGAAAGATGCCTGGAGTGTATTCATCTAAATATTTCACATGCCACACCAAAAAGGTACCATCAATAGGATGGATAGTAAAAAGCATATCTGGATTTCTGTTCCATTCAGTTAGGAGCAACTCAATTTTCCTATCTAACAAAACTGTTGGAAGAGGCATGCGTGGGCCTGCTAGTACAGATGTTTTGGGGCTCCCTTCTCTTTCTCCATCCTCATGTTCCGAAGAGCCTGTACCAGTCCCTGTCTCTGATTCTCTGTCTATAGACAAGTCTGCAACAGAAGAGAAATGTGCCATTTTATCCATTGCAAAGATTTCCCTACCAGTTTCTACTCAAAATAACACAGTATTTTTTAATTTGCTAATAGTACTAACTGATAAGAACATTCATGCAAATTGAGGGTATAAACATCTGTCTTTGGTCTGTCTGTACAATAATATGAGGCTCTGGCCTTTGACTATTGCTCCTAACTATGCAATACAAGTAATAGT
The DNA here is from genome assembly GCF_009769465.1 of Tauraco erythrolophus. NCBI lineage: Eukaryota > Metazoa > Chordata > Aves > Musophagiformes > Musophagidae > Tauraco > Tauraco erythrolophus. The sequence continues at coordinate 13,238,441 of NC_141478.1, read as the reverse complement.
AAATATAACTGTAACAATCCAGCTATTTAGAGCAATGCCCTGCCCAATATTATTCTGGTCAACTATATAAACCCACACATTTTATGGTTCCAAATTGATGTGGGTTTTCTTTGTATTTAGAAGGTAATAATGAAATATATGGTATGTGATCATTGATGAAGCAGTATGCATTGCATGTTCAGTAAGAATTACCACACACGTAGCTACTGCATTCGTAACCTAGATTTTAAGAACACAGGCATTAAAAATGACACCATGTATCATCAGTTTACTGTCACTAATTGGTCTCACTGGTTTCTGTAGAAAGAATTTTATTTTTACACGTTCTCACTGGCTGAGTGACGCTTCCAAAGCAATGTAAAGTATTTCTGGTAGGATACGTTTTCCATCATTAATTTCAAAATATGTCTCTCTGTTCGTTTGTGAACAACTACAGTTGGCATCATCAGGTGATCTAAGGTTTAAGATGTAAATCTTACCAGTCCAGGAAACAGTGCAGTTGCATTAAAGTGGACCTATGTCCAGCCCTTCTTAAAGCTTGCCATAATTGGTATGTCATTATTGACAATCAGATTATAAGATAAATAGAGAGCAGATCTTAGTCATAATTTAGTAGCTCAGTGGAATATATCCAAAATGGAAGTGAAAGTCAAAACCTATCCTTCTTTTTCAATGTGTATATTACTATTGCATTCCAACAGAGAGTATATAATTGAATTTTTCATGCTTACAATTACAGCAGCCAAAATCTCAGCTGTAAATGTCTATTTTACATCAGTAATAAAATGTTAGCGCTTGTAATTCTTGTGCTAGATAATTGCATTATTTATTGCAACAGGACATGTTTCAAAATAATTGTGCTGCATATCTCAATATTACTAACCGTGATCTAATTTCATATGTAAACCTCTCTCTTTTTCTTCCATTTCTTCTTCCTCTCCAACCTCAACATCAAAATCTTGTTCTAGTTGCTGTTCAGAAATTTTTCTTAGATGCTGCATAAATACTTCAATAGAAGATGTAAAATTAAATTCCTTATTATTCAACCAGTGAACAACGAAGCCTCCGTTTCCTTCATCTATATTAAAAGCTGTTCCAGCCAAGACTGAGGGAATATCTGTGGACAATTTTAAACAAATAAAAGAGCTATATATTAAACTGCCCATCTTTTTTTTGTATATATATACACACACACAGGTATCCACAGATCTCTTAATTAAGACATTTAACTTATTTTATAGAACATAATTTGCGCCTGTAAGATTAGAAAAGTAAGATGCAGATCAAATTTCTACATACAATTTTAATAAAAAAAGTAAAAATATTTTTACATCAATAAATTTATATGAAAATTGATTCTTATGTGAATAGTACACGATACTGAACAGTTCTAACTGCTCAGTTTCGTACGCTGCCATGTTGTCATATCATGTACAGATTTTAGGTAAGGCACATGATTGCTCCTTCATCTTTTTCTTGTTTAAAATCTTCTGAATTATTCTATAAAAAGTAGCTGGTTTCCTGCCAAAACAACTGGTACAGCTTTTTTTCATTCACTATATATTCTGTAGGATGCAAATACTCTATTCATCATACACCGTTGGCTCCCAAAACCCAACAATCAAATGCTAACCAGTCTTGAAATTTAGATTTCTTTTGCTTTCTGATGTGCAAAGATGAATTTAATTGGCTTTTAAAAATGCTGAAGGTATTCAGAATAAATTCAGCCTCGTTTGTTGTACAAAACTCTATTCCAAGTAACAGACTTGTGAAATAAGTCTTCCTACAAATTTCCTGTCTTCAATTAGGCAAAGAACATGCATCTTGGCCCCTTTTATTTATTTTTTTCATTTTGTGCAAATATATTATTACAGTTTAATAAATGGTTATATTTCACCTGTATTAGGGTTGATGCTTGCTGCTATATGGAAGTGACCAAGTGCATTTGCGTGATGTGAAATGTGACGCTGAACTTCATGAGTACCCTGTTGATCTGGCAATACATCTGTGTGGGTAACAAGAACTGAAGATCTCCTTTGTCCTTTTCTCATATTTTTCAGATGGTGAATTGTCTGGTATAGTTATAAAAAATAAATTAAGAAATACTAAAAAACTATAAGGTAAAAATTCATACTTATATAAAGCCTAAAGCTTTTTAATTTCCTTCTGCCTAAGAAGTGAAGACTAACTTAAAAAGGATTATTTTAAATAGATTTCAACAGAGATTAGTAACACTTATGTACATTAGTTCTGGCCAAAGGCAAAACTCTTCTAACAGTTTTCTGAAAGTTCTTTTTAATATCTGCTCCAATAACGACAGAAAAATACACACTATTTTGTGTAACATTCATAAACAAGATTACAACAATCTAAAAGCAGTAACCTTTGCAGTAGTATTTTATAATTAATTATTTTTGTGTAACTGAAAATTGCTGTGAGCATGCGGAGAGCACAACTGATTCAACAGGCCAAAGCATACTTGGTTCCACTCTCCCTATTTGTGATGGTCATGATATGTAAGAAATAAAAAATTGGTCTGATTGTCGTAGTCTACAAATGAGTGGTGAGGTGGTTGGCTGTTTTTCTTGTTTTTATATTGATAGGTTTTCTCTTACTGTAAACTTAATAGTCTTGATATGACTGCCACTGAGATTCAGAGCCCTACAATACCACCTTTTGGAAACGCAATTATCAAATTGGATAACTAAAAATTAAAAGAGTTTATTTACGCTTCCACTGGTTTTTATGATTACAGACTTTCAGACCCAATCAGAATGAAATCATCACTTATGACTCCATGTTAAACCTTGTCACTTCCCAACACTATTAGTTAGCTATAGAAAAAGCAGACTGAGTTTTAAGAACATGGAACTTGGGTGCAGAGATGCAAAGTCTGATTTCTGCAGTGATTAGTAAAACTTCAAAAACTGATATGAAATAATTTATTCTATTATGTTATGCTTATAAGAACTAGATAACACACATTCTCAGTTCTAAATCCTTTAAATATTTAAGTTTCAAGAATCTTGAGATACAAAATTTAAGAAAATAAGTATTTACTTGTACCTCTAGCGCATGCTGTATTTTGTCCTTTTGTTTTCCAGACTGAGAGACGGTGCTGCTAATGCTGGAAGTGCTGGTTTCACAGATCTGCTCACCGAGAAGAGTGTCTTCTGGTAACAATGTCTCTGCCCACAGCCGACAGATGCCATCAAGACATGATGTGAGCAACACATTGCAGACCAAACCCCTAACGACAGACATATCAAGGTTATTACCCAATGTAATTAAATTAGCTATATGGACGCAGCAGGAATTAGGGGAGTATACAAGTATTTAATAGTTATTGTTTCATCCAATTTCTGCCTCTCCCCTAACTAAAGGTTTCATATCAGTAGTGGTTTTTGGCATGCTGATAAACCCATGGATTATTGGCAAAAGTGCACGTGAACATGGAATAGTTATTATTCGATAAATATAACAGTTATTATAAAACTGCAGTTATGAAACTGCAGTTATCTGACTTGCATATCTTTTTAAAAGATAACTAACTTAAAAAGTTATCTGACTTGCTGGATGAAGGATGCCTAAATTTTACTAAATAATAAAAAGTGCAATTTAATGATTAATTAAACACTAGTATATACAACAAGGCTCAGAAAATAGCTTACTAAATGCTAATCATTTAAACAAATACTTTATTTCCAATGTCACACCACCATTTGGTGAAGACAAAGCCTTACATCCATGCTTCCTGGCATAACTTGAGAAGGCACAGAAGTTTAGACCGCATTTTAGAATAAATCTTGCCTGTTAACATGACTGTCACTGTTGTGCTAGGTAATCCAGAAGCTTATGGGAAGATGTTCGTATGTTCTATTTCTTGAAAGTAAAAGCAGAGAAATCTGATCATGTTCTCGATGGCCAAAGTTTAAACAGAGTGTTAAAAAACACTTGGTCAAAGGCTTGCTTGCTTTTTTAAATAAGAAAACTTTCGAACCTGGGCATGTACTTGCTAATGTTACGCCATGAAAATCCTGTCACTGCTCGAGGATGTGCCAAATAAACAAATGAGAAGTGGACAACCCCTGAGCATTTTTTCTTTTCTTCGTTCTCTTGGGGCAGAAGAGATGACTTCCAACCAGTCATAGGATACCAAACCTTTAGGAGGCAGTCATCCTAGGTTAAGCAATAAAAAAAAACATGGGGTTAGCTATCTATAATTAAAAATGTCACAAAAAGAAAATCCCAAACAAAGGAAACTGCTGTTCTGGCATCTTTCATGAAAACTTGATCTGTGGCCCAGAACTATTTGCAGTTTTTTTCAGACAATCGATTTCTGAGACCACCTATTTTATTGATGGTCATCCTGAAATAAGTTACAGGACCAAAGAAATACTCTGGTGGCAACACTTCACTCCTGTAAGGAATTTTTCTTCCAGTCCAACTGCCCCCCCTACTTTGCTCTTGGCTCTCTACGCATTTTCTGCACAGCACATATGCATGCTGAAATCCCATGTCCATTTTCCCTGCAAAGACAGAAGCCAGAAATAGGCTGCCACCCACAGTACAATATTAAGCTCCTTAACAGTCGCTTTCTCCACTGAGACAATTTGAGCTGTAAGTCCCTGTTGGTTCCTATGCACAGGAAGCCCGACTTTCATGGAAAGCACTGTACCTAAATGTAGCACATGGAAGAGGAGCAGATGCATATTGCAAATTTCTCCTCCACCAGCACAACCTATGGTACCTTTCTGGTTTGAACAGTTGGGTGCCACTGATGTAATTAATGTGAAACAAAACTGAAACACTGACACAGCAATACTACAAATGCTGATAAGTGAGAATGGAGCATGGCTATACTGAGGTGAGCTAAGGACAACATGACTAGTCATACTAGTATGATGACAGTACACTGTACACATCTGAATGCCACATCCCTGGATTTCAGGGCTTTCTGCTGGAGTGGAGATACAGAATAAAGTAAATAAATGACAAACCTCAGAGTGTAGATAAAAGACAGTATTTCCTGACAAGCATCAAAAAGTATAATACCTGACCACAGATTCTGCAGGAAGGAAGTCTGACAGCCCCCTGTTAAGAATTATGATCAAAGCTGTGTATTTCACTAAGCTGTCCTACAGATAGAAAACTACTTTTGGAGCCATCTACCTCACCTCCTTAGTCAAATTCTTAGCTATATAAAAGTATATTCATGGGAAATAGAAACATGGAATGAAGCAAGTATTTTGATAATTTTCTAACCACAATGATTCGAAATGTAATATTTATTAAGGTGTTGCAGATACATTTTGTCATAAAACAATGCAGCTCATTGCTGCATCATTTCGTTGTCCTCTTTAGTAAGTGTAAGAAAACGAAGATACCTAAAATTCATCTCATTTTTCAACCAACCATAAGTGCACGCTTACCTATCCAGACTTGAAAACCAAAGGGAATGACTCAAAAGAGAGGGTGACATTAAAGAGAATTATTAATTGAAAACTTAGCTTGAATAGCAGTTTGACAAAAAATACGCCAACCTGAAATGGAAGTTAAGAACTGATAACTGAACCCAGAATTCACTAAACAGACAATGTCCCAATTTCTTGTTGCTGAACTTCATGGAATTACAAGAAAATGCAGCATTACACATGAGATTATAATTTAAGTTAGTTCAGAATACAATAAAGTGTATGGTCCAGGACTATTCTATATTACGTACTCACTTTTGTCAAGCAAATGCAAAATATTGCACACACTTATTTAATTATTCTCTTTTTGTCCTTACCTTCCCAGCTGTTGCAAAGTATTCACCATCAGGAGACCATGCCATCAAATGTACTGATACTGCAGTCCTAAAGAACATGTGAGTAAATTTTTAAGTTGTAAGTGAAGTCTATTTATTCTATAGTATTATTTGATATGTATTCAGTTGATTAAGTACTACTGTTCATTATTTAAATGAAATATACTAGTATTTTATAGTTGTTGTTTTAAGCATAGCTTTAGAAAAAGCAGTAGCATAAAAAGTATTTGCTACAATAAAACAAAATATTTAGTATTTTCACAGTTTTACAGAAAAACAGTCTGTAAAATAATTTTAAGTATTGCAAGCCTAGGCTAGATCCGATGAAATCACAGAAATGGTTTGTCCCACCTGCTCCTCTACTCCCACTGAAGCCAAGGCAAATAGTAGGAAAATAGAAAAGTGAAGATCTTTAAAATTATTTGTGATACCATTTGTCCATGACTACATCTTATGAGTCAGCTGTCTGAAAAAGGAAAGCAGCCTATACAGTGCTTTGTGGGCACGAAAGCTAAAATGGCTTCAAAAAAGCCAAGAGAAAGCAGGTTCATAGGCAGCTGCCTCCCAAGTCTGCATATGTACAGAAATGGCTCATCATGAAGCACTTTCGTAACATCAATCTCAAATAGAACTCAGGTAGAAGGAGTTTCAGGGCCCTCTTCCTAAGATTCAGGAAGTATCTCTCATCTGTATCAGTGTAGCATATCTGCCTGCTACTGCTCCTCTGTAGTCTCATCCAATATTTCAGCACTACTTTCAAAGATGAGAAAACGGTGACAATTTGGATACATTGCCAGTGCTACAGTTTGAGTAAGCCTCTGAGTAGGTTATCTGGTGATAGGTCACCTGAAAAAGCAAGGAATTTTTAGTTGGAGTAACTTATGTTGTTTGAATTTTATGGTACGTTAAGCTGATTTAAAAGCACATTTTAAAATACGGGTTTGGAGAAAAGATAGGATTGATATAGGAGATGGCATTGCAATCTGTCTTAAAACGAAAATTATCCCACTCACTTGCACTGCCAGACACATTTCCAGTCACTTAGAACTGGGAGAACTTTATCATCTTTGATCTGATTGTCAGGATCATCATCTTCATCTTCTTCTAGAACATCACTAGATGGAGGGGCCCACAGTTGCAAAAAGTCAGTTGCTGTCAGCAGCCTGTTACCTGAAAGTGAGAAATATCAAAGCTGTGAAACCAAGATGATGCATGTACATTGAAAGATTAAGCCTGTCATTGTATTTTGTTGAGAGTTATTCAAAACAGGTTGAAAATTCAACTTTATAAAGTCCATTTTAAATATGATAGGGCATTCAATCATATTATACAGCTGTTTTTATCAAAACATTTTGAATTTATAATACCTTTTAAGAAAGAACATCAAGGGTTTTTTTGTGACTTCAAATGATAAATCATATTTAATACTGAACATTGCAGATGCTAAATAGCCATTCACATCTCAAATAAATACACATTGTTAGACATTTTAGAGATATCTGTGTTCAGGTACATTGCTGAATTTAATTGTGATAAAATTCTATTTAAATGATTATTAGTGGTAACTTAAGTCAGTTAGCAACTTAACACTGTGATTCTCAAACTAAGATCTTGCATAAAAGACCCGAACAGTATCTTCATAAATGCTAACTGTAGCCTCACATTTTATGCAACGCTGCCCAAGAACAAATAATCTAAAATTTCCATATTCATGCTCTCATTTTACTACAATAAAAATAATTTGTGTTAAAGTTCTAACTACAAGCGTTGAACAAATACTTCACAAACTTTACATTACCTTGAGGATCCCATGCCAGGTTGTAAGTCATAGAACTGAGAAAGAATTGCCCAGTTTTAAGCCACTGACACTTTAGTTGCTGTAATTTAAAAAACAGTAAAGGATCAATTCTCACATCAACAACAAAATACAAGGTACTGGTATTTCCTTCTTTCTCTATGAAATTGCTATTAAGCTTGTTGCAAAAACATTCAAGACCTAGTGGTGGCTTGCTGAATCTAGTTTTAATAATTTCATTAAATACATCACAGAGTGCCTTGCAAACCAGATCTGGACCTGTCACACATACAAATATATCTGTAGATTACATTAAACTAGTTAGGTGATACATTTTTAACAACATAAGGGATGGCAGTATAGATGCAACAAAGATGGTGAAACCTGCTTGAGAACATAGGTAATACTTGAGTACTCAGCCATGGCTGTGCTGTTAAAACAAGCCTGGGTACGTGGACACAAGTCTAAGTCGTATTTCTGTACCACAGATCTGACAACCTCTTCAAGTTAAAGATACATCACCTTGTCCCCGTGTCATTCTAGTACGAGATTCAAGAACAAGATGTTGTGAACTCAGGAGGAGTGCAGGCCCCAGTTTGATTCATGCAGTGGAAGTCTCTACCCATACAATTTTATTAGGGATGGTGGAAAGCGTTTATCCATTAGTCCTTTGTGTACCAATGTAATATAATAATAATAACTGGCAGACAGACTTTTTGCCTCTTCTAACAACCTAAACTGAATTACAATAATGAAATACATACTTACACAATTTCTTTTATGAGAATTTATGCCAAGTGGTTCAAAAATGCAAACAGCATTTCCATATGATGCTGCAATCTGGAAAAAAATAGTTGAAGATTCAAAATGTAAGGTTAGGAGCTAAGTGTAATCGCTCCTTAGTATTCCAAAATAGCTAAAGAATTTCCAGTATCTCTTCTATGTGCCATTGTTCAAGAAAAGTGAAATTAATACAAATGTCATTAATTGTGTTATATGTGTATTTTCCTAAGGAAGTTGAGAAATTCATACTTCTGAACAAGCCCATCTTTAAGATTTTTATCTCTAAGCAGGGAAGGCATTTTGTTCAGTGGGATAAACATTGTCAATCAGATCTGATACGTTCTTCCAGGTTACTACCGTTAATGCATAAGGGAAAGCTGATGCCTTCACTACTTCTGCTCAAGTTCTGTCTACTTCACAGCTAACTAATAAATTAATTATTAGTGCCTGGGACTCACTGTGTTCCCAGATTCCACTTTGTACCACTACATAGTAATTATGAGAAACAGGAGGAAATGTAATTCTACTTGGAACAGTTAAATACATTTTGAGGGGAGACAAATGGTAAAACTGGCACTTATACCACTGAACCCCTAAATTTCTTTCACTCACTTATTTCACAGAAACTTCCATATACAAAATAGTCTTTATTATGAATTTATCTAGTCATGTTCCTAATATTTATAGGCTTACGAGTAATTTTGACTATCTTTAAAATTCCTTTTTCTTCCTTAAAAGACTTTTAAAAGAAAAACTGTGTAAGTTCTTCCCATTCAGGATCTGGTTTCCTCAATACAGAAATGATGTAAAAGTTTCACGACATTTATTACAAAATCTTATTTCCTCTTAGAGGGGAGGGGAGCAGGGGGGAAGGTTGCAACAACACAGTCCCAAAGAAAAAAAGAGACCATGAGTTGAAAGTCCTCAATGCAGGACCACGCACGGGTTCATGGTGATCTTGCAGGGGCCACCCGTGCAGCTGGAATCTCTCTTCCAGCCCTGCTGGGACTGCACTGCTGCAGCGCAGGGGCCTTGCCAGCTAAACCTGCCCGAATCCGAGCAAGGGCTTTCTCAATAGTGCCACCAGTTTTTAGCTGGCGAGTATGAGTAGGCAGTGACCAAGGACAGAAGTTGCTCAGTGCGCTGCCATCACTCAGAGAAAGCGGTTTGTTTTTTTTTTTTCTCAGCAATCTAAACTGTCTCTTTAGTGTTGTTTAGGGATTAAAAATAAAACCACATAGCCACTCAAGGGGCTGTGCAGCTATGACAGCTCATACTGTAGCACTTCTAAACACAATGCTTAAGCTTTTTTGGAAAATAAAGTGTTTCTAATTTAATACTTTGCAGGACAAACACACACACGCACGCCCATACGTGTGTGTATATATATGTACACATGAACGATTCATCCATGTCATCTTTAGCTGGATGAAAGTACACAACAATGGAGACAATAATAATTTTAGTACCATTACAGTTCTGATACTGTACTCTAACTAATATATATCTCCACATTTTGTGAGACCTGTTATTGCAGGTCCTGCAAAGGAATAAAAACCATTGTTACAAGATGTCTCCTGCTTCCCCTTCCCACTTTAAAAACCATGAGATGTTACTCAGAAAGTTATAGATCAGTGAAAACTGATCTTTGTCATGAAATTAACTCATTAATAACATTAATGTATTATGTTGACGTTTAATTATTTCGAGTCAATATTTTTTTTTTTTAAATTCTATAAAAATTTGTTAAAATCCTTACCCTGCCTTGCTGTTGGGAGCACTCCACACAACTGACCTGGATGTTTCCATGTTTAGCACCGGGAATAATTTGCACACATTCAAAGTCATTTGCCAGAATAACAATGTCACAACCAGAGCCATATGCCTGAAATATTTTTTTAAGAGAAATACAATTAAAAATGTATTTAAAAACACAACTGAATATTAGACAACTTACGTTTTTCAGCTACCTGTGATAAGCGCTATTGAAACAAGATGTTACTATGTAGCGGGTTTATTCCTCACCAATTCAGCAGCACCAGCAGAACAAGAAACGAGTAAAAACAAAGTAGCAAGACAGACCTTTAATCTACCAGGGTTTAAATCTCTGCAAACAGAAACAGTAAAAAAACCAAAACAACAAACAAGCAAACAACCCCAAAGCAAACCCTAAACTTGTTCCAGAACCTGAGCTCTGTGTGTACTTTAACTTTTGTTTGGTTTGTGGAGATTTTTTTAGGTTTCAGTTGGATTTTTTTCTCCCCTCCAATTCTTGTTGCCTCTTAGAGCAAGGCAGCCAAGACTCCAGATGATCTGTTCCACTGAACTCCCACATTCAGTCACAGAAATCCCTCCTTAGCATCAATCTACCAATAAACCTTTTAAAAGTAAACAGTTATAGCTAGAAGTTTCTTTTGTTAAAGTAAGTTTTCCACTGATTCCAATACAGTAGGCAGAAATTTTACAACAGCTGAATTAAGCAGAGTGTGCAAGTCCTCAACCATCAATTTCAGATGGTACAAAATTACTTTGTCATTTTAACTTGTCCCCTGCTTCTTTCACACAGTAATTTCCAAATTTCTGAGTCCTACCCCTCTCCTTTGAGGCCAATCAGTTTCACTGGAACTAGAACAGACAATTTAGGGCTCAGAACCTTCTGTCCTACTACCAGGATATCTATCTACTTCTGATCCTCCTAGGAAGGAGCAACAAGTGCGAAAGTCTGAGGAAAAAGCCTTAATTTAGTGAAACTACATGAAAGTACAGTCACTGCTAAGAAGAAGAAAGGAACAGCAACACATGCAGCAAAACAGAAACTCAGGCCTCAGAAATCAGCACCCCAATCAAATGCACACACAAAACTGAAACATAGATTGCCTAAAATATTTCCTAGGTCATCTCACAAAAATAAGGTGATGCAATGTTGTCTGAGTCTCAAGCCCACAACCATTGTTCTGGGAAGCCCTGAGGAACTGATACTGGACTTAATCACAATGCAAGCAGGAGAGAGGAAAAAAACCCAACGGCTGAAAGATTGTTAGAGGGAGATCATGTATATAACAGAATATCCTAATTCCTTGATCACTAGGCTATGCAATTATTAGATCCAGTCTGGAAGGGAATAAATTATTATTAAAATGGAATAGGATTATTTCCAGAAAGTAAGAGAAAGAAAGATGAGATTCTGAGATAAGTTTTGTCATTGAAAAGAAAATATTTTAATTCTGCTGTTTTCCTATTTTTCCTATGGGAATTTGTTGCAAAACAAACTCCAGCACTAGCATGGAATGCTGGACAGGCCAGCAAATATTCACAAGTAGGATGGAAGAAGACAGAGACCAGGACGCGACTGCCCATAAGCAGACAGGAAAATAAAAGCAGGTCCTCTTGTTCCAATAATTTATTCTGAATTCTAATGTTCACAAGCAATTGATTCTCCTACTATTTACTTCAAAGGGTGAGCAATTAAAAAAGGAAAGAATTGAAAGACTCACCTTCTTTTCAACAGTCTGCTTCATAACTACTAATACAAACCTACTATAAGACATGATTTAAATCGTTATCTAATACAGAAAAAAAAGATACTGATCCACTTCATACAAGGACTTAAACCCTTCAGATATCCTATTTTTTCACTGTCAGTATTGATAACTTGACTTGCAGATTTCAAACTAAATTAAGCGTAATTTATCACTAGTTGCAATCCTGTGAGCAGGAGATACAGACGTGGGCCTCAGAAATGATACTGAGAAAGAAAAAGACTTCTCAACTTTAATTTCCTTATGCTTACCGTTCTTGAACATGCACATTTGTGCAAGTGGGTCCAGTTGATAATGCATGAAAGAGACTATTTTATATTTGGGTGCGTCTGTTGACTCTGTGAAGTAGATGAATTTAGTGTCTCCTTTTTAAATTATTTAGTTTTTCTTCTCTCCTGTCCCCTATCCGCACTTCTTATAGCAACAAAGGAGTATTTCTCTGGCTAATTATACTATTAAGCATATTTTTACAAAGTTAAGTAAAAAGGTGGTTGTGAATTAAAAGAGTGATTTACAGTGGATTTTTTTTTTCTTAAAGAATCATCAAGATGTAGAGATCTCTTTCTTAAGTGAATCTTATTACTGTCACTCGTATCCTTCCTACTCTTTGCCTGTGTTTGGCACGGCGCCAACAAGTGACTCAGCGCACCTAAGTGTCCTATGCCAACAGAGAGGATTTATTCCCTTAGAGACCTTGGTCGGAACACATTCCCAACAGCAGGGTATCAGCCTTAAGCTCTAGGTTCTTCGAGCAAGTGCTGTCTCTTGGTTCTGGGACCTTTTTCTCAGTGTAGATATTTATTTTGAGAATGTGTTTCATTTCTTGAAAGTATATTAAAGTATATTTACCTTAAATCTTAAATTTACTTTACAAAGTGCATTTATTATAACCTCACCTTTGAGAAAAGGTGTCCCCTCATTTTAAAATAAGTGTTCACTTTTTCACATTTATAGTCTCCAAATTTCTCAAAACAGAAAAGGTCAGTATACTTTTCTGTACTGAAAGATATTTCCACATTTCACGTTATAAGTCTAAATACAAGTTTTCCATTTGATTACTTTTATGAGGCTTTTCTAATATACTTAATATGTCAGCATGTTTATACTTGAACAGAACACGTTTGTATTAAATTCCTTTTTCATCTTGGCCTTTCACTCCTTAAGCTGGTAATGAAGTAGAAGCACCCTATTTTGGCAAAGAACAGGGAAGTGTCATAACGTGTGTCATCAGTAGTTCCTTCTTAAGGATTCAGCTGAAACATCTTCAGGGAGATCATTCATGCCACCACAGGTCTCTCCAGCCAAAATAACAGTGGCCACAGTATTTGTGGCAACAGACTAACCATCTGCATAGCCTGATAAAAGGAACGGAAAATTGGTAAGCCATACAAAAAGGAAAGATGGAAACATAAGATGCTGAGATACTGTAATGGATGAGAGCAGCACAGAGGTCTTAGATAAACAGAAGTATAAGCAGTCACTGTGTGAAGCAAGTGCAGTAAAAACCACCCACATGGACTATCTGCCAACCTCCATTTCTAATGTCACTGATAACTGCAAAGAGAAAATTAAATGGAGTTGCAAAACCGCCAGAATGCAAGGATGACTTGCAGGATCCACAAGCAACTAATAAGCTGCAGTTTGCCAATATCTGCTCTAACTTTCAAGATCTGGGACCACCGAAACAAACGATGTCAAAGGTCTAATTGACTGCAGGAGCACCAGACAGATGTAGGACGTTCCGTCATAGCGTAAGAGTTTACGCCATATCCTCAGTTTTCAGATAATACGAAGGCAGCATGTGCATCTCTCTTTTTCAGCTGCCCAGGTTTTCCTGTTTGGTTCTCTCATTTTAATGTTGAACTACCAGACAGGGAAACAATATTCCTTCACAATCTTTTCTTTTTTCTCTGTATAAAAAATGATGCTTCTCTTTTTACAACCTGCAACTCTTTACAAATTTGGCATAGGCGAAACAGACCAGAAGTTCTCACGCTCTAGTGTTATTATTAGGGGTACAGAGGCATTTCAAGATGGTAAACAATACAAAAGAAACAGAATCAGCCTGTGGTGATATTAAAAAAAAAAAGTTCATAAACATCTAAAATTACATAAATTAATTAACATCTGTATTAAAATCTGAATTAAAGCTTGTATTGGCCTTATGGTACTCCTCCAGTATAACGACACTTATCCTTAAGTTTTTGGCTATGGATAGTATACATACAAGATGCAGAAATTTCTCCCCCTTCCTATTAGTGATGAAGACACCTGAATTCGGAAACATTTCCAAACTTTCAGCAATGGACACGTTTACATTTTCCCCCTCCCCCAGCTAAGTATCAGCAGAATTACATACACTTCAAACTAGCAAAATAACTGAAAAAATCCTCAACCTACTACTAGCCTGTGGCTCGTGGAACAGGCTTTCCTAAATTGATATTTAGGAAGATTAATTCATTACTAAATAATTTACAATATGCTTACATGTAGTGCTTCAGAGGAAGAAGAAGAATGTAGTAAGGATTCAGATGCTAAGCATCGTAATGCAGTTCACATAAATGTGACACAGTGGAGAATATATAGATATATGCAAGTAGTAACAAATAACTGACAGGGATTTGCAAATAAGGGTTTTGGGAAGTAATTTTTAAAGAAGGATGAGGTAGAGGAGAACTCTACACAGCAGAAAAACATATTCTGAGTTGGCTGTATCTTGTGGACATAATGGTGTGGGTGAAGATTTCGCTGTTTTCAGTGAGGTAAAAAAGTTTATATGGGTGCGGGAGACCTTCATCTGCAACAGCTTCTGAAATTCGCTCCACACAGTTCCAGGCCAAGTGTCAGTACTGGCAGGGAAGATGCCAAGCAGCCTGTCCTTTTCAAAAATTACAAATAATATTTTCTTTTTTTCCACTTCTATCAGAAAAGTTATGTACAGATACCCCAAAAATCTGGTATTCTGATTTTCTCATTAATAATGTTTAGAGTTCCATATTTTGTGCATTCAGTAATAACTCTTACAAGAAGTAAATATTCATTATCTTCTGTTTGTGAGACACTAGCTAGAGCTTGGAATTTTTGTACTTAGAATCTAGCCTTTAGGTAATTGACATACCTATGGATTTTTATTTTTTTTAAAACAGACTGACCTTAGAAACAGCTACATTCTGTTCAGAGTTTCAGGGGGAAAAAAACAACCTTGAGCTTGGACAATGGGCAGAAGTCACATAAACAGAATCAGAACAGTTCGTTGTCTTTATTTGAAACCACCTTACTCCACGTCATGGAAAGTCAGGTTGGAAACATACATCCCACTCTCAGTTAGGGTCAGTGACTCAAATGGCTGAATGTAAAACGGTTGCTTAACAACAAAAGCTAAGTGAAATCAACACTGAAAAATGCAGTTTATTACATTTAAAGACTTTTTAGCTGCCAGTTAGCGGCCGTGAGGTTCAAATGACATACCCTTCTTCTCTCTAGGCAGGGTGTGTGCTGTAAGGCCCTGCTGTTTAAGGCTCAACTCTGACCTTCTGTAAACTCATTTGTGAAACATGGTTAACAATATTTGCTGAAATGAGAACATGAAGCAACAGCAAGTTGAATAGTGCACAGAATTATTACCAGAAATGACAAACCCAGAACTTCTGTCATTTAGTACTTAAACCTTCTGCTTATGCAGTGTCTTGTCTGGAGCTCAAACAAAGGGAGGCTGGAGAGACTGCCTGGTAGAAAACAGCATTATGAAGCTATTTTGTTTCTAATCACCCTTCAAACAGTATTTCCTGTGTATTACCCACTCTACTAGACTGGGCACAATACAGCTGCAACATTCACAAGCCAGTTTGTTAACCAAACATCTCTGTGTTTCATCCCTTATTTTGGGAAACGCTAGATATGTGTCAGGATTGCTGCAGGCAGATGTGGGAGTATAAGGAGGAAAGAACACTACGTGCATTTCAGATAAAGGATGCACAAAACCTTTGTCGCCAGCCTACAGCAACTGCCTGATCCTAGCTCTGTTTCTTTGCATTTGTTTTGCTTTATGGAGTTGCTAATACTTGTGTTTTAGCAGTATTTAGTTGCTAATACTTGTGATTTAGCAAAAATCAATGGCAAAACTATTTATTTTCCCTTTCTTATTCTCAGAATATCTAGATGACTTTCACCAAAGCTTTAAGAAAGTACAGCTGAGGCAGAACATGTTATCATCTTAGCTTTAGCTGCACTGACTTGGAAATTAAAAGCCTACCTTTATCCCCAGCAAGGAGTCATGTAAACAAGCCAAGAGCAAAGCATAGAGGAGCGGAAGGATGAAGAAGAACCTGAGAATTGCAATGTCCCTAATCAGGTCAGAAGAAAACATGTTCCTTCTCTCAGAACCCTAAGACTGCTAGAGTTAGGCATCTAAAGCAAGTTCATCTTACAAGGACATTTCTCCTCCTCCTCCTTCAATAAAAGGGAAATAGCTTCAAAATGATTGACTAGCGAATACATATATAAACATCACCAAGCCGTTATTCTACAGTTAAGTGGAGTAACTTTTAACATAAATGACTCATTTCTGCACTCAAAAAAAAGCCATATTTTCAAGTCCCTATGATGAATCAGTTGTAGCAATTTTGAACTAGTTCTCACACATTTTAAACAAATGCCCTAACATCAACCAAAACATAAGCAACCACAAGCGCACACAAACATCGGCTCCCCTGCCCCAGCCTAACTTCATATGGACTCATATAGCACAGCACATTCTGTGCAGATCTCCCTTAACCTCTTGCCTTTTACTGCTCTGCTTCTGCTGTGTTCTAGAGGCTGACAGGTGTCAGGTCTTAAAAGCATGTCTATAGAGCCAGGCTCTGTCACCAATGCAGGTGATCTCTTGCCTAAACTGCAAATCCTGCTTCAAGATCTGAGTTACGACTCCAAATAGCTTAATGGTTTGGGGGAACAGACCTATGTCAATAGTGTTACTGATCTTCACCAACAGAATTTAAGGTTAGGTACAATCAAAAGTGACACCTGCAGTGGATGGTAGACTATGATGCTATCCGGAGTCACACAGGTGACTAATTTCCTGAGAATCTGGAGACATAAGACCCCAAACTGTTTGCAGATGTTTTTAACTCTACAGTTTACTCTAGGATCAGGGTCTAGAACGACAGGAAATAATACTATGAACATAGAGAAAAGAAAAAAAGGGAAGAAGAAAGTTACAGCTATGGAAGTTCAGAAGATACCTTTATTAAAACATACTTATCCCTTTAGTTCCTTCTTTATTGTAGAAAGTTGGATGCAGCACCCAAAGAAGACAGTGAGATCTGTTATATGCAGATCCATAGTTAACATGCTACCAAAGAATTCTGTATTTTTTTGTAAAACATTACTTTTGTCCTTGGAAATTTTTTGAATAAACCATAATATATATAATCATTATTAATTTTTATCAAAACTGCTATGAGAATTAGCATAAAGTTGTCTTTTATAATACCAGTTGATAGACTTTTCAAATTGTCACAGTAAAAAGAAACATTAGAATATGAGTAAACAATTTCTTATATAAATATCAAAAGTAACAGAGGTCTCTTTAATAGCAGTATGGCTGCACAGCAGCAGAACAAGGAAAATAAAGACAGACATGGCACCTTTTATGTCTTAAGACTATCAAGCATTCATTACATAAATTAGACAGTGATAATCTAAAGTAAGCTTTAAATGTTTGACAAGTCTGCTGACAGTTATCTTAGACTAAAAATGATGCTCTGTTTCATTTAGCTTGGAATTGGTCTGTGCCTGGTATGTAATCCTGTAAATGTTAATATAAAATCTAATGAGACAATTTATTCTCAAATAATAACATACTGCTTAGATGCTGGTATGCAAAACGCTGCAGAAGCTGATCACTCATTAGAATCAAAGCAACATATCCTAAGCTAAAGAAGTGGAAATTGACATTGGAATTGGCAAAAACAGCATGTGGATGATAAACAGATTTTATTGTATAAACTACTAGACTCTTGAAATTTACTAAGCCTGTCTCTTTCCATTTCATTTTCTCCTCTAGTTCAAGAGGTGCGTTTGACAAATTTAGTTTTTCAGCCACAGTAATTGAAGCCAAACGCTCATCAATAATGGATCGGCTTCTTGAGAAGCCCAGTGCAACGGACCATTTCCTCTTTGCAGGCCTACCAGACACACACACACACACATACAGCACCCAGCACGATCTGGGGACGCACGATTTGGGGGTTTCCCTGGCTCCCTACTCGAATTCCGAGGATCCACCGAGCACTCGCTAGAGGCGACGGGCGCGCCCGCGGGTCCCGGCCCCCACCTGCAGCTGCGCCCCGGGCAGGGCAGCAGCGAGACCCCCGGCGGGCGGAGTCCCGCCGGTCTCCGGCCGACCCATGCGGCCCGGGAGCGCCCCGCAGCACCCATAAATATCCTGGCTCTCACCCACTCGCCTTCACCGCCCCCGCTCGTAATCCCCGCCTTAACTGCCCCGGTATCCCAGACCCCGGTACAAGGGCCCGCAAAACGCCGCGTCCGCCCCGTCCCGGCAGGTTAATCCCCTCCAGTCCCTCCCACCGCCCTCCTCGGGCCTACAAACCACCCTTCCCTTCCCCCACCGCCGCCCGCCGCGGCCCGGGCGCCCCCGCTTCCCCGCTCGCATCGCCACCATTACCGTGAAGGGGATGTCCTCAACGCTGCCCACCGAGTAGCAGTTGTCCCCGGGGTTGACGGCGCCGGTGAGCACCTGGTGGAGATGCATCGCGGCTCACCCGTCCCCCCCCTCCCGCTCTCCTGGGGACGGCAGCGCCGCGGCCGCCGCCTCCGCCGGCCACGAGCGGACGGAACCCGGATGGCGCCGCGCTCCCGCCCGCCTGGCGGCCCGAGGCCGCGCTCGCCACCGCCGCGGGCGCGCGCCAGGGAGGGAGGGAGCGAGGAGGCGGCGCACGCGCTGGGCAGCGCCTGCATCAGGTGAGGCGCCGCCTCTGCGCGAGCCGCGGCCGTTGTGCGCGCGCCCGCGAGGCAATTAAGGGGGGCGCGTGCGGGGGGGCTCGAGCCGGCAGCGCCCCGCGCCGGGCAGCGCGAGGCGGGCGGTGTAGCGCGGGAAGAGGTTTAAAAGCGGACGGGGAGGGCGGGCTGAGGAGCCGGGGGATGCGGCGCGCTCGGCTGGCGCCTCGAGGTGAGACGGCGGCGGGGCGCTGAGCGGGAGGGAGGAGTTGGGGGGGGTTTATCCGCTGTTGCAGCGTTCCGGCCGTGAGGCGGGCTGGGGAGGCGTGTCCCCCACATGGGGAGCGAAGGAGGGAAGTTTCTGCCGTCGGAGGCGAGGCCGGGCAGCGCTCCGCTGGCTGGCGGCCCGCAGCTGCGCCGCGGGCTGTGAGGCGGCGCCCGCAGCCGGGCAGGTGCGCTGCGCGCCGCAGGTGCGGGCAGCGTGCTCCGCGCTCCGGCCTTTCAGCAGTTCCATGCAGTGCTTTGGAGGGTGGGCTGGTCCTTTCCCCGTTAAGGATCCTCACGCTTGGTCACGTCTCCAAGAGTTTTTGAAGCTCTCGGAAATCGGGAGCACGGAGCCTGCCGGGCGCTGCTGACGAGCGCGCTCGCTGCGCAGCGCGTTTGGCCCCTGAGGGGTTAAACTGGGTTATTGAGTCGAGAATGGGGCGACCTCGCAAGTCGGAACTGCTGTACGTCGATGAGAAAGAGACGATGCTTTGAGGTGATTGTAAGCACCCGTTTACAGGAGGTTGGTGAGACAATTACCGGTACTTGGCTCTAGAAGAACGATTAGCGGAGGTGGAGGGCCGCCTCGACTCGTTAAGGTGTTTGGTTGTTTTTCATGCCCATGGTGTGATCTCGCCGAAAACGTGGTGAGGCTTTTGCTGCTTTATTTGTAACAACTGCCAAACACTGTTGAAAACAAAAGCCTTTAAAAGTGCCTATCCGTTTCTGTCTCGAACTTGTGAAGAAAGCTGAATCCTGATTGGAAGGGATTCTAAACTCTAAAGGGGAAAAAAAAATTACTCTGTGTGCAGGGTGTCATGATATAAGGAAAATTCTCCATTTTCTTCTACTAGGTCAATATGGTACTCTTGTAGTTGTACTACTGGTGATAATGGTTGAAGCAATCAAAGTTTATGGCAGTTTTGCATGAGTCAGGACTGCAAGATTCATCTTGCCTTATAGAATCACAGAATGGGTTGGGTTGGAAGGGACCTTAAAAAGGGACCTTAAAGACCATTTAGTTCCAACCCCCCTGCCATGGTCAGGGACACCCTCCACTACACCAGGTTGCTCAAAGCCTCCTCCAGCCTGGCCTTGAACGCTTCCAGGAACGGGTCATCCACAACTTCTCTGGGCAACCTGTTCCAGTGCTTCACCACTCTCATGGTGAAGAAAATGCTTCTTGGAAGTTTACATCTCTTACTG
This sequence comes from Tauraco erythrolophus, assembly GCF_009769465.1. Taxonomy (NCBI): domain Eukaryota; kingdom Metazoa; phylum Chordata; class Aves; order Musophagiformes; family Musophagidae; genus Tauraco; species Tauraco erythrolophus. The sequence continues at coordinate 13,218,088 of NC_141478.1, read as the reverse complement.
AGTAAATGAGTTTAGTCGGAATGTAGAGGTAAATGAAGACATAATCAAGTTACCTTTGAATGGAAGAAACATTGTCATCATAACACTTAAGACTTTTATCTACTCCCATGCTCATTAAAGGCAATCTTTTTTTTTAAAGGGAACAGTATCTCTAATTGGGGGGAAAAGTAAACAACATTTTGATATTCCGTTGACCTGATTACATATGAAACCACTATGTAATGTTCATATGGTTCCACTGATACTTACTATTCCATAACTTGTCTGATTTAAGGCTTTTCCACATAAAATATATGCTAACTTACAACCGATTTTTATTTTGGATAAGTTTGTTTTTTTTTAATGCTTGTAACAAGACTTAGAAGCAAAAGCAGTGTGGTGTTTTTTGGATATTTTTGGTGTTTTTTTGGGGAGGGAAGTGGGAGGACTAATGTCTGAAAAGACAGCTGGCTTTTGAATTGACACAGGCAGTCATAATATTAAGTAGGATGATAGACTAGTAGTATGATCTAAAGGAAAGCACTTCACTTTACTACAACCAAGAAAGAAATCTGGTTTTGATGGCAAAAAGTCTTAAATGAAAGCAGAGTACCTGCAGGATCAGTTCAATTTTCCTAGGTAACAGACATAATGGAAGAAAGTTCTAGTTTTCAGCCCAGTCTCCTGTTACCCAACTAGAGTAAGACTGCTGGTAACTCATGGGCATGCCAACTATGAGAGAGACTTCCACCTTTTGATTGGGTCGGTAAGAAACTTTTCACAGTGTTTGATTGTGTGCTATTCTAATTCCACTGAGACTTTTCTGTGGGACAGACAACGCGCGTTATCGTGAAACAGGCGAAGTTCCTCTTTAAAGTAAAGATAGTGCCAAATTAGGGGTTTAATAGTGAAATACTCTATTTGTGGCTGTGGAAACCTGTAGACATGGTCAGCTCTGTGCATAAGGTTTGAGCAAGAATTATTCTGCAAGTAGGTGCAGATAAGAGCTTCTCGTTCTTCCTGAAAACAAGCATTTTCACCTGAGTCTTGCTGACAGGTTGTTTTATTTGCCTGAATTGATTCTTCCTTATTAGTGATTTTAAATACCTCACATTAATTTTCAGTGCATGTAACAGTGATTTTGTGCCCAAGAGCATGAAGCAATCTCTCTCATATATATATAATAATAAAAAAATAAAATACCAATACAAAAATCTAAGGGGCTTTAATTCTCTTCATTTTTCCTTTCATACCTGACTATGTTCTTGCTTTGTTCAATTACTTTCATTTTAACCCTAAAGAAAAGTACCTGCAGTACCTCTGCTGAAGTCTGTTTGCCCAGGGATTCCCTGCTTTGGCTTGAATTCAATTGGACTTGTGGGAGACAAAGGTTTATTACCTCTAGAGAGTGGCTGAGGAGAACCAAAAGGTCTATTTAATTTATGCTAACAAGCTGCAGTTGGAGCTGCCTTAGGTGGAGTTTTAGGAATGTGTTAGGAATGCTGAGGGTAATTTCCTTTTGGCTCAATCTAGCAGGATGGATTAGATGACCCCTCAAGACCTTGTCTGCATCATGAATGAGGATGACTATACTGGTTTGCCTTCTGCTTCTCCAACTACAGGAGAAGTAAGTAACAAATCTGTAGGTATTCAAAGGTTGAGACTTTCATCTTTTTTGCTGCTTGTGAAAAGAGAGGAATGCAAAGGAAAGATGTCCAAATTTAGAAAACAGACACGGGACTAGCCAGATGCTATAGAGAAATAACTTGGTTCCATTTGCTATAGGAAGTACTTTTCACTTGGCAAAAGAAGGTGGTATTATACAAAATAATCAGAAGGAAATACCATGTTTTGATATAGAAACCATGATTATATATTAAAAAAATCCAACTGTTTTTTCCAGTTTTGTGTAGTGGTAAAAGACAGGAGAAATTCTTTCTTTTTGGCAAAAGGGGGAATGTTTTATGGGAAGTAAGAAAACTTAAAAGACTACCATGAAATTTGCATAGGGAAGAAATCAAGACATGCAAAAGAAACGTGCTGCACACAGTCTAAGGAAAGAAAGCAAGACTCTTGGAGGCATCATGCAAGATAAATAACTATGCTGGACTGTCTTTTCAAAGGTGGAATACTGCACTCCAGCATTGATATCTTGAAACCTGAAGAACACACGCTTCTGATCACAATGCTTTTATGATTCTGTGAATATTTTCTTCAGGATTCATGAAGATTGTCTCAAATCTTCACTGCATTCTAGAAGAAATTGTATTTTTCCTCAAAGAAAAGCTGCTTGCCTGTTTTTTCTCTAGAACTCAAATTCAGCTGTTAACTTAGCTTGGAGAAAATTATGTACTTCAATCCATAAGGAGCAACACCTGTTCTCTGCTACTAATTTCTGAACTGTGATGTACTTTTTTTTGGCTCTGCTTTTGTTAATACTGATAGAACAAGATTGCCCCATAATGATCTTAATTTGTAAACTGTGGTTCATTGGGTATTTCTACAGAAGACCTTAAAGACATTCACCTGTGAAGGATGAGCACTTCAAAAGACCTTGCTACAGAGCAATTTTTTCTGAGATACTTTAAAAAGATCATGTTCATGGAAACTGACAGTCTTGCTTCCCCATGGGTATCTAAATGCTGAACACTTGGCAGTGCATAAGGTGTCTGAACATTTTCCCTTCTCTGGACCCTTACTTTGTTGTAATCGCCCACACTTTCAATTTTAAAGAGTAAAAAAAAAAATCCAATTAACAGGTGGTGTAGGGAAAAGGACAGATAGTTTAAACAGCACAGAGGAGTTGAGCCACTTACTTGAAGGTGCTGGCTTTTTCCATGGCTAAGGAGAAGGCTTTGTCTAGGAGTGCTGTCTCATAGTTCTATTCTGAAGCTTCAAGGCTTTTGTTTTCTTGCCAGTCTGTCTAACCATAATGGTAGTTTCAGATTGGTAGAGGGTTTTTGAGGAGTGGGATAAGATTTTTCTAAGAAATGATTGAGTTGTTTGGTGATTGTTCAGTTGTAACTACTTAGATGCTAAGAAAGCAGAGACATAATAAATGTAAATTACTCCTAGTAGTGAATGTGGCATGGCATTGGGCTTTAATGACATAAGATTAAGAAGTTCTGTTGGCTGAATTTATTCTCTGTGCTCTCTGCTAGATGCTTATGATTTACAGAAATGTAGTGAAAATTTTAATGAATAAATGTGTTGAGAATAATTTTCTGAGTGCCTGGATCCTAATGTATGGTAGGAGGCACTGTTGTTTTAATATAAATATTTTTATTCTATTGGAAGAGTTAGTACTTTGTACTCTTGCAGTTCTGATCATCTGTGCATCTCGCCTTTCTATATGTCTTTCAAGCATCTGAAAAATAGAATCCTTCTAGTGAAGTTACAAGTGATACATGCAATTAATTCGAAGTACGTGTTCTTTAACTTCCTCTCCAAATGATTTTATTGTCAATTGCACACAAATAACTTTCCTGTCATACGAACAAGCGTTCTGTATCAGACCGAGTGTTCTGATGGCACTAGGCGTATATGAAAGGTGTTCTGGGAACTTTCCCTGTTCATCTTTTGTTGAAGAAAAAAACCCCAAACCAAACCTCAAATGTATACTGGGTCATGTAGTGCTGCAGCAAAGATTTCAGTTCTGCATCTCTCAAAGGCGGACATTTCTGTCCTTAAGGAGGTAAGGAAAGGTGTCGCATGGGGTTATTTATAGCACAGGCTCATATCCAAGAACTAAGGACACCAAGAGAAAATTCCTATTATGAACTTCTGATGATAGTGTTTTCACTCGTAGACTGGATCTTGAACACCAATCATTTTATAAGCACCATAGGAACAATTCTTCAGGGAAGGCTGAGGAAGGCTTGAAGCTTGTCATTAGGTTTGTGTTGCTTTCTTAGTAGCTCTGGTGTTTTGTATTTCTTCAACTTCAAGGTACCTTGTCACTAATACATCCTAACTTTATCGGAAAGCTGCTATTCTTCTAATAAGAAAAAGAATCTGTAAGGGAATCGTTTTCTCTTGGTACCCTTCTTGAAGTTTACTGGCACTTTTGTAGACCGTTTTTAAAACAACCTGTGCAACTGCTTGTTACGTGCTGTGTTATTTTGCCTAACTTACCTTCTACAGGTACCGGAATGTGTCCTAAACCAACATATTCTTAAGACTCTCTGGCTTTTGAAAGACCTTAACTACCTTAAGCCTATTGTAATATTATCTGTGCTTCAAAAGATTGTAGTATGGGTTTTTAAGTTGTAAATAAGAACAACTGAGCTCTTAACACTATAGCTGTCACTTTTGCTTAGTTTGAACTGCAGATCAAATAAAGTATACAATCATTTACGGATTTAGCGGTTGAAAGTCACTATGAACCTCTTATTTTCTTCTGTTTGCAATATTAAAAACCAATGAACACTATCTTTCAATTAAAAGGTATTTTTGCATTGAGTGAGGAAGAGAAGTGGAAACAATATCCACACTCTTTAATTTTTGTTCTTTATCTGCTTAGCAGAGCCTCTGAAGAGCATATGTGAGCAGTAACTCATGTAGAATGCCTAGCTGGGTCTTTCAAACTGCTCACTGGAACATCTTCCTAGTTTCTTGACTATACAGGGAATACGTTATGAAAAGAGGTGTGCAAAATGTGACTGTGAATTTTCCCCTTGTGCAACATGTCATAGCTCAGTGTAACTGATGTACCCTGTGCCAATGGCTGGAGTTTAATTTGCTTTGCTAATTTTTTGAGAATCTAATCATCTTAAGTATTATGTCTGTAGCATAAACTTCATGACCTTGTTGACACCTGACCTGAACCATTGCTAATTAACCTGGTGTTGTTGTTTTGTGTTGAGAACATGGGTGCAATGTATCTATACGGGCTGTGACTTAGGCAGTGTGAATGTGTTTACTGTGGGTAATTTTGGGACCACAAGTATTTGATTTGCTTTATGCATTTCCAGTGAGCCTGTCAAGGCAGATATGAATCATTTTAAGGGAAGTGAAAACCATCAATATTCCTTCTTACTGACATAACTCTGGGGCATCTCTCATCAACTCTGCTTAGTGATGAAATTTATTTTTAAAACTTGAGGGAGGTTCTATGTCTAATTGACTTCTAAAAAGCTGGGGATATGGAACAGAGCACATATTTAGTAATAGCTGGAACTGTATGAGAGTCTGATATTCTTCCCCCCCATGTCAATCGGAGTAAAAAGTTGAAAGTACAAAATCTCCTGTGAAATTAAAGATTTAAAAAAAAAAATTTTTTTTTTTTCCCAAATGCCTCCACTTTGGCTGCCTTGCAGCCCTAAGAAGCAAAGAACTGACATGCCTCTCCAGCTGAAAACTAAATTCAGTGGAATTAGTTCACTGAATACTATTCAGCTTTTTTTAATCCATTCTAAAGTAATCTTAGTGAAGTAAACTTTAGGAGGTAGTAAGGAACAGTAACACTAATGAGCATTCTTTCATGAGTTACTGGCGTCTTCTTAATGCAAGAAATGTCAAATTATAATTTTCAGTATTTTTTTTAGATGCAGAAAACATTTTAGAGGCATAGAGTCCTGTATTCAGTGTCAGTTGTGAATTGTCTGATTAGGAAAGGGATTGACATACTTGCTTGATGTTTGACTTGATGACTTCTGATGAATGAGACTTCTAGATGTTACTTCTGTATAAGTGCTACTAGATGAAGTGGCAAGTGGGCAGTTTACTTGGAGCACTTAGAGCATTACTCAGAAAAATAGACTGAGATTTTAGTTTTCTTTGCTCTTTTGACAGTGAATGTGTAAGATCTTTAATATATGCCCTGGGGAGCTTGTAAGTGAAGTTGATATCTTGATTTATATTGTTTCTGTAGTTTTTTTTTTTCAAAGTACTAAAAAGCCCTGCAACTGAGACTTCCAGATACCCTTTCCCATGAGTTCATTTAGTCATAGGTTATTTTACCTAGACCTGTTACGATCCTAATTTCTTTTTCAGGAAGGCAGAAGTTTGTCATCTTTGCTTGAGGGAGTTAACAAGCCATAACTGCCATGGAGTTCACTGAACTTCAGCAGAGATTTCTTGTTTTAACACCTGCTCATAATTTGTGTCCACAGAAGAGCCTTTGAAAATTTCTTGCAGTACTATATAAAGAGCATTAGTGTTTAAGATATATGCACTATATATTTTTAAATTACATTTTGAAAGTAGCATCTGAATAGCATATCTCAAGAACAAAAATCTGTCTATGTATTCAGTTGTTAAAATAAACCATGCATTGGGGAAGGTTTCTCAGAGGTAGTGGTGGGTTTAGGGGTGACGCATGCCCTACAAAGCTCTATGGATTTCATAGTTTGGAACTGGTGACTGACTGACTTTGTGGGATTTGTGTTACTCATAATAAAAAGCAAGTTACTGTTGACAATAAACTAAGTATATTTTGCAGAAGATTATGTATGAAACAACTCACTTATTTGTACTTTTTCTCCAAAGAAAGCAAGAGGTCTGTACAGGTTTCTAACTGTAGAGATTCTCAATGCAGAGACAGTAAAGGATTGTTGCTTCCTTTGTCAACAAGTTGGTAAGGAACACGTGGATTTTACTCTAATCTTCAGACTGATCTGCAGAGCGCTGCAGCACGTTACAGTGAAATGGGCTTGGCTCTCGCTCTACAGCACTGAGAATCTCTAGGGTTATTGCGAACTCTGCGTGCCGACCTTGCGGACAATACATCTCTGTTACAATCTCAGAACGCTTAAGAGAAACATCCTGTTGGTTCCTACAGCTGCAAACAGGATATGAGAAGCGAACTGAATGCTGGCCATGTTTGATTACGCTATGCAGCAAACTAACTGAAAGTGTGCTCTGGCCATCCAGTCGTATACCTGGCATTAAGATAAAAGGTGAAATTTGGGCCTCAATAAACGAATAGTTTCTGCCAGTGACTTGGTTAGTGGGAAGAGTATTTCAAGTTTTCTTTAATTTGTTTATATTTCTTTAGGATTTTGTTGTGCTTTCTTAGCTCATGCCCCTCCACCCCCCACCCCCTCCTGCTCCAGTTTCTCCTTTCCTGTCATTTTCTCCCCCTCCATCTTCTCAAACTCTTGAATGCCCTAACTCAGTTTAATCAGATGCTGTACATAATATGTACAAGGAATATTCTTCCTTGTACGTATTATGGAAATTCTTGACTGGATAGAAGAGAGGCTTTAATTAGGCCCCCACTGATGGAAAAGCTGCAATGAGAGGCCAACAGTTCTGTCTTGTCTGGCACAGGAGGAAAATGGATGTAGGTACGTTTTAATAGAGGAAGCAAATGATGGTGTTCAAGAGAAGGCTGATGTCCCAAGGGACATGGCAGGACCGTGAAAAGGGGTCCTCTAATGTTACCAGCCAAATGCGTCTGGCAGCTGGTTTGACCTGTCTCAGCTTCACTTTCTTTTGGCTAAATTAGAACGAGTGAATTGGGTTTATCTACTTTTTCCTGAGAAACGGACAGAAATGTTAATTCTATAGCCGTTGAAGGAGCGATGAAAAAAAACTAGCTGCTCCTTGTGTATGCTGTGGGGAGAAGGTAGCATTGAGCATGCCTTGCCATTGAGAGCTGTGTGCCGAACAGCTCCGACAGGTCAGCAAGGAATGCCTCGTGTGTTCTGAGGGTGTGCACAGGAGTAAATGAGTTAAATGGTGGTGACATTTGCCAGCAGCGTGATATGGAGATGCTGCCCACTGCATCACACAAATCTGCTACCATCTGTTCACAAAGGTTTGCTGCTTTGAGAGGAAAAATTGCATAATTTTCCTTATGTTAAAGCTTGTGGAAAAATACGCTTTCATTTTTTCTCCTGATATTTATTTTCTTTGATTTCAGGTCAATATTATTTTGAAATTTCCATGGATGTTATAAATTTAAGTAAAGGAGTCTTAGTTATGTAAATATTTTCTCCTGTATCTGATCAACATTGATTTTTTTTTTTGGCTTTGTTATTCCAGAAAATATGTAAACTCAGTAATTAAGGTAGCAGGACAAGCAGTCCGCTATGTGAATCATATAGTATTTTTATATCTTATTAATCATGTACCCAAAAGGGATCATTTCACAATTACTTTGTAGTTGTAGTTATCAGGCAGTCTGTATTTTGAGTTTTGGAGTTACGCAGATCAAACAGAATAATCACAATTGCTGCCACATTTGTTACTGATGGGTGTATGCCATTATTCTTGGCCAAATAACCTATTTAAAACAGTTTTAGTTTTAGTACTGACTGTGCAGCCCAACCAAGGTGGTCTGTTTGTGTAAGGTCTCAGACTACCACCCTTTAGTATCAGATACTACCTTGTAAAGGTGAGGCCAGCTGGTCTTAAATACCAGCTATTATTAAGAGGGCCAGGTGTGTAACAGCAAGTATGAGTATGACCATTCAGCATCTTTGACTATTTTCCCATCTGCAAATAGCTGTTTGGACACCAGCTGTGCTGTATTACTGAACCGTACTAAAAGGTTTGATGTACAGCATACAGGATCTGTGAGCAGTGCATTCTGGTGTTCAAATGGTCTCCAGTTTTCTCTATCCCCAAAACTCTGTTCCTCATTAACCTGTTCTGAGGTCATCAGCTTTCACTTAGCTAAAGAATCTGTCAGTGTTTTGCTGGTGATGAGAACAGTAGTTACTACCTCTTACTTTCTGCCTCTCCTTTCTGGAGATCCCTGGGGTGGGAGACATGGAGGTGGACCTTCTGTGTTTTCCAACTGTTTTTTATCAGTAGCACCACAGTACACTTCAGCTGTTGCTGTGAGTAGTTGGTTGTCAGCTTTGAATTTGGCCTTCTTTGTATCAAACAGCCCAAGGAACTCTGTCAGGCTCAAGAGCAGCCAAGTGTTTTCCTTTGGTTCTTCAACTGTGCCAGAACAAAGATTAATTATTCCCATTATGTCTTGGTCCTAAATAAATAAATAAAACATTGAAAGGGAGAGATGCCTAGGAGAGACAGTTCAGCATTGCAAATGATTGGAGCATTTGGTCCTGCAGTGACCAAGAAATGCAGTAGATATAAATCAACTACTTTGCGATCTAGTTATATAGGCATTTATTAAGGTTTATACAACTTAATTTGATGCTTGGGTGCTTAGACCTCTAGTGCCAGTATAAATTCTCCATCTGTGCAGTTGTACTAATGAAGTAAAGAACCTGGATTGATTTAGAGCTGGCTGTTGACCGGAATCTCTCTTCTGAAGAAAACTATGAAACACTTTATTGAAAAAAAATATAAACCAGAAGAACTATGAAGCAGGAATTCAAAAAGTCAAAGAAATGTTGAAGTAATAATTCTTTTAAACATTTGAGATTATCAGACACTGAGCTGTCTAAAGTGCAATTTCCCCACCACCACCTAAGGTGGGTAACTTGGGAAACCTGGAGCTGATGCTGCAAAAGCACCAGAATCCTTTCCAGTTCCAGCTGCAGAGACTGAAAGTGACTGATAATTTTTTTTTTAACAGGGAGAAGAGAGGAGAGTGGTTTCTGTATTTTGCTCTATAGAACCCAAGGGAATTATCCTGTTACCTTCACTTTTGTTCAGTCATTTTACAGTCGTGTTGACCTGGCTATACAATTTGTATTTTTGATGGTAAATGACATATATGCAATATATATAAATTGCCAATGCATTTCAAAAAACATGTCTACATTATGGGTCCATTTCTAAATTTTGATCTCTTGACTGCTCCAACTTCTGTGGAACAACGTGGTTGAATGTTGCTGGCTTTTTTTCTTGTTTCCAGCTGAGAAAAACTGAACATATGGGAGTGGGAGGGGGAAAAAAAAAAGACAAGCCAGCACAGACAGTGTGATTAATTTGTTGGGTTTGTTTTTTTTTTGTTGTTTTGTTTTTAATTTGGGAGGATGGTGCGCTTACTGCAGAAAAGGCAGCAAAAATGAACAAGTATGTTTTGAGCATTTTGTCCATGCTTCAAACATTTATTCAGTTGCTACCTGGATGTAGTGGGAAGGGAAATAGTCTGTGCTACTGTATTTAGGAAGGGTTGCATCCATAAGGTACTGCAACCACCAGCATTTCATTACTCTGCCAGATGGCATTAGCTGTGAGAAAGTTCTGTGATTCATTTGGTAAAATATTTGTCATGGCAACTGAGGAGCTTCAGACTCGTTGGTCCAGTCAATGGTAGAAGCCACCATTGGTCTCACCGGATGTGATGTTTGTCATAAAGGAAACTTCTCATGATGTTACTTTTCAGCCTGGTTACTTTACCTAATGAGATGCAATTGTAAGTTGTTTTTGCTTGTAGTTCCATCTCAGGGTTCAGCAGACCTTAAATTTGCTATTTCAAAAATCTGAAATATCTACTCAAAAATATCAAAATTATTCACTAAGTTTTCCTTTACCTTGTGTTTACAGTAACTGATCAAAGGAGAATGAACGAGTTTTCACTTTGATTAAATTCTCCCCTGCCCATTTTGGAACAAGTAGCAGGAAAATTAGCCCAGGAATGGGATATCAAATAGAATGGGTGAGGAAAGGCTGGAACAATGCTTGATGCTCGTTTCCTCAAATTTTGAGGACTAGATCTGCAAGGTGATATTCTGATGATCTCTGCTGACCAAAACCTCCAATCCATTGTATAACTTTGTTCTCAGCTATGCTGTTCTCAAACATCTACAGTTCAGTTTCTAGTTTAGTGTCTCAAATTCCAAATCTGTCCCTCCTTGCTAGTAATTAGTAAGTAGCAATACTGCAAATTTCCCAAGGAATACTCTGGTAGCTGCCTTGGAAAAATGACTAAGCATCCTCAGAGGCAACATCAGATAACATGTTATGTTCCAGAAAGGACATATACTGACAGAATGGATGTCTAGAGACACAACAGAAGCCTTTCAGACTTTATATAAGCTTTTATAAGTTAAAGAAAATATCTCTAGGGACATAGATGGTTGCAAACCAACTCCCCTCTCACCCATAAAACTGAAAGAGTGAGAAAACCATGGAATATCCAAGGCTATTACAACTGACATAATCAGAATCACTTATTTAAGAATACACCTTCCTATGTCAAGAAGTGATTATGGAAGAATTCTGCCTTCCTCAGTCTTGAGAGAGACACAAGATCTTCAGCTTTCCCTATTAGTGCAAGTCAGGCTTTTAGTGGTTTTTTTTTTTCTATGGAGAAAAATTGCAAGATAATTTTGCTAGCTTGTCTGTGCTTTATTTTGACCAGACGGCTTCTGTTCATATCTTGTTTTTTGGAGTGAGGGATACACGCTGAATGTTACACAGCATCAGGGAAAGGGAAGCAATAACATACATCTATTGTGTATATATACATTACATATGTGTTGTCTACATATGACCTTATAGAGTTGCATGTTAGATACTGGATGTTAAAATTAAATCACAGAATAGTAGAGGAAAGGGAAACAAACATTCTATCTTCTGTAAGCCAGCATACGGTTTTCACAGAGAAGCCTTTATTAAGCTTGATGAGTTTGGCGTGATGTATGAAAGAAATGGAACCACTGGTGATGGTATAAACATTATACTGAGGTGTGCTGTTTAAATTAGTGTAATGTTTTTGTATTCCTTACATCTAAAGTATTCTAGCAAAATTGTGAAAAAGAAGTAGAAAATTTATTCATTTTGAATAATAATCAATTTTCAAGAAATCAGGAGAATGAGTAATACTCTACTTTTTCTCTTTGTTTTAGTTGGTAAAAAAAAATAGAATTACTAATGAGAAAAAGTGCTTAAACTGCAAGGATAAACTTGATCTCGGTAGCTTTAGATTTAAAGTGATGTTTTCACACCTGATCTTTTCAATATAAAATAAAAAGAACTATTTAGGTATTGCACTTAGAAAACTGACTAGTGAATATTGTTCTACTCTGGCAGAGATGATATCTTATTTTATAATGAAAACACTTTAAAATGGTTGATTTTTGTCCTGAATGATTTATTGTTTGTGCATCTTTCCTTAAGTGATTAGAAGGCCAACAACCTGACATTTGACAAACCCCTTCCCTAAACCTGATGAAAGAAAATCCTTTAAATTCAATTTCTTTATTTGGGCTAAAATAGAGCACTGGTTGTGGAAAGTTAATTTACTGGCAGCAAAAAAAGAACTAGTTTATAGAATCTCACCTCTAAACCTTGCTTACAGATCAACGCACAGACATACAAAGCACGCTGGAAAGTTCTTGTCAGTGCTGGATTTTAGTATCAATTGATTAAAAAATGGTAACAAAGGATCTGTAGATTTTTACCGTAGGAGCACATTGGCTTTTTTGTTCTATTTGACACCAACTAATTAGGCTGGTCTGTTCTCCGAATGACTGCATAGAAACAGTTGCTTTCATGTATTGTTATTCTGTGGCAGGATTTTGTTGCTTGCTAAATTGAATCCTATTCAGTTGGAGCTGAGGCACAGATAGTATTGATTCTTAGGAAAACGCACAGAGCTCCTGAGATTCTGTACTCCCATTTATTCATCTGTTTCAATGTAATGCTGGTCCTAAATATGTGGGTATTTTATGAAGACTTGGGAATTACCAAAGCATGCTGAAATATTTCCACCGGAAAATACATGTGAAATGCAATAACTTGCTGCCTGTTTTTATAGAACATTAGTGACATCCAGTGGTTATATTTGGATATGGACTACTATACATTATAAAATTTATTCTAAGCCTTTTTCCTCATAAAAACTGGAGCTCAGAACTCGTCGAAAAAATGTTTGAGGTCCATGTGCCTTTGTCAAGTATATATTTTGCCTGTACTTTAGGCTTACAGATTTAAATAAGCTTAGGTAAAGGGAATTAAGAAGAAAAAGCCATTTGAAATGGTTGTCACTTTATCACAGACATAATGACAAGGGAGAAAGTGTTCTTGTGCTGTAAGGAACGTGCTACTTTGCCTTCTTTTTTTTCTCTTCCCTACCTCCCCTCTTTATTTTACATTTAAAAACAGTATTAGCATATGATTTATTCTTCTCTTCTGCTATGACTTAGGTGACTCCTTACAGAAAGGTGGGTTTACTATTTTACTCTACTGTCATTCCCCTTTTGTACCTTGCTTGTTTTGCTAGGACTCGATTTGTTGTTTTTCAAATATATTTAATAATTAATTAATGTTTGCAAGGTGTTTTGAAATTATGGGTCATAAACTATTTGTCTTTTTACTATGTCAGCTGTTGCCTTATTCACAAGCAAAACCTGCTGCTGAAGATGGTGAAGAGTTTTGTCCTGCTAAGTTCCTTAGGATTTTTTTTTTGATTCAATCTGTATCAAGAGTTCTGAGCATTTATCTAAACTCAGACTTTAGAAATAAATCTAAACATGAATGGTCCCAAGGGTAGTGATTCCAGCAGAGGATATAAAAGGGCCAGACAGCAAGATTTCATACCCCAGTGACACCAAGGTGATATGCTCTTACTAGTGCCCTTCTGGGCTCCAGAAAGTTGGATGAAGAAAGGAAAAGATGAGTTGAGGCGGAGGTTGCGAGGGGAAGGTGATCTAATACGTATAGAAACTTTGCTTGTGAGCACATCTCTGTGCAGCTAGGGGATGGTGTAAACTTTAAGCTTAATGAGGAAGATTTGCGTTCAATTCCTTACTTGCACATGTACTTTGGCAAGTCATATAGTTCTAAATATGTCTTGTCTTCAACTGTAAAATGGTCATATCAGTGTTTCCATGTTTTTGAGAATAAATATACTAAAGTCTAGTGACAGGATTCTTTATAGGAGCCAGGCCAGTGTAGTATGCCGGTGCTTGATTCCATAGATCTAAACTGTGCCTTACTGCAGGCAAATGAATCTTTCACTGATAGGAAGGAAAAAAAGGCTTTGTGGAAGAGAAAGCCTATTGGCATTGATTTTAATCAGGATAAAATCCTACTACTGTTAGGGAAAACTATAACACTTCAAAATGTCCTTCAAAGGTAGGCATTGTTTACAAAGTATAGTAAACCCAGTAGTTTTTTATCTCCGTTTTTAGAAAGAAAGCCTAGCTAGGGTGACTTATGACCTTATTTCAGTGTCATTGACTTTGAATGAATTTATTAAAAACTTTTATTACATTTTTTTCTTAAAATGAAACCTCTATATGTTTCTTGCCTGGCAGTGTGTTAGTCCCTTTTCAGAAGATGCTAAGGGTAATCTGAGTGAGCATGGCTGCACTCTTTCAGCATCTATTTCACAAGAGATACTGTTGTTGAAGAGGCTGATTTTGAGTCTTGGAATGAGTAGCAAAATGAACTGACCATAAACCTGAAAATAGTCACTTAGCCCTCAAAGTTTGTCTCTAGAGCACATAGTCTCTATAGTCCTTATTGTCCGTTACTTTGTAATATTGATCAATTTAAACCAGGTAATATTTCCATTCAGATTGGCTAGTACTCTGCTTTATGATTGCAGCAGGGAATCATGAAATCAAAATGAGACTAGTGTGGGATTGATTTGCTTATACCTGCCTGACTTTATCAAGACTTGAGCTGAAATATTCAAATATTATGGCTTTTTTCAGATGCATGCCTTTAACTACAGAATATATTTATCCTATCTCCTAGAGAAATGAATAATACCATGAGGAGCTATTTAATCATGAGCATGGAGATTGCTCTGCAGATTGCTGTGCTCTGACAGTGCCAGTCAAGATGGAATAAGAAAAATAATGCTGGGAAACAAGGTGTCAGATGCATAGTTACTTACAAAGCAGTAAACATAGCCTGTACTTTCTAAACAACACAAAGAGAAATATGTACAGAGGGAAGCAACAACATCTGTTCTTATTAACTAAAATTAGCAATACAAAATTAAAATTATAGTTCTTTGTGATGTCTGATATGTCTCATCATGTCATCAGTATTGGGAGGCAGCCTTGTTGAAGAGTCTGGAATTAAGAATTTTCTGAAGGAGACGGAGTTATTTAACCCTGTTTTACATTTCAAATACTGAGCAGATATTGTTAGACTATGAAGCTTGATAGGCAGTCACAGACAGTCTGCTCCAAACCTCTGAAAACTCATTATCTTAAGCCTAATCTGTGTTTTAGCTGTTCTTCCTGGTACAGTTGCACAATGTGTTTTGTTTTGCTGCCAGATAAAGTCAAGCTGGTGTCAGCTGAACTTGTGAAGGTGTATGGTCTACGTGTGTTCCAGTGTGACAAGGTTCACATAGTTGTGATGAGGCATATTTCTTTCACAAAGACATAGCCTTAGGCTGTTAGCCTTTAGCTCATAAATGGGAGGACTCCTATGCACAACAGGAATTTTAGTGGAAGAGATGGTGCTGTGTGGGAGCCTGCTGAAAGACAAGAGATAAGTGAATGGAAGAAGATCAAGTGAGAGATCAAGCGTGACAATATGCCTGCACACCCCAGCAAGATGAAGCAGTGATGCTTTGCAGTGACAGCTAGAGGACTCTTGTTGCTCAGTGTGACGTTTCTCAGTGTTACAAAGACAGTCCATGTTCTGGCTGTCTACAAATCCCATCTGCTTTAGTGACAGGTCTTTCAAGGAAAGACTTTCTAAAGGAAATATCTGCCTGCTGTTTTTCTTTTGACATCACCAGAAGAGTGTTTGGATATGTGGAGGCCCACCAGTTTTCTGGGCTTAAATGTTTTTGCCTTATCCAGTGGTTGAGGACAGGTTTGTACCAAGAAAGCACAGATATAAGGCAGAGTTTGGACTGTAGTGCAACTATCAGCTCAGGTAGCGTAGAGTTATCACCATTAATGAAATTACATAATTTACTCTGATTGTGTGTGCACTTTGTAAATTTAAAACAGATTTTAATCTCTCTATATAAGAGCCTTTCTCTTATCAAATCATGACCGATAAGAAAAATCTTAATAAGCTGACAAGGGAATTTCTTCTGCTTTTGCATGAAAAACCTACAGCTGTGGAGATGTATTTAAAATTCTTGGCTGGGTTCAGCTATTTGGAAGAATGGAATGTGGATAAGAGAGACTTTAGGAGGCTGAATCTGCGCCCATTGAAGCCAATGGTAAGAAATACAAGAACATGGACGTGAAGAGGAACAACTGCTAGGAGGAGTAGGCATCTTTGCCTACAGCAAAAGCTCTTGCAAAAGCAAAGGCAGACAGCGCCTCTGCAGCAGCCGTTTTCTTTTTAAAATAGAAACACATCTGTGTGGCATGGTCTAAATACCTTCTTGTAAAGAGATCATGGGTTATTTTAAAGAATTTGTTAGACTCCACCAAAAGTTTGTCTTAACTAGTTAAGAGTCAGAACATATTTTTTTAAGTCTTGTTATTTTTTTTGGTGTACAAATCAGACATAGGCATCAGCCAGCAGAGATGATGAAGCTGGTACCAAGGATCCAGTTTTCAAGCAGTTGTATCTTTCTGTAGAGAAGTGTTTACAGTTTCTTGTCACTAGCAGGCAGATGAGGGAAAAGGCTGAGGCAGTATGGTGATTTTTTTTTTTCTAACTGTTCATTTTTGGCTGAGGCAGTGTGGTGTGGTGTTTGTTTTTTTTTTTTTTTCCCAAACAGTTTGGTTTTGGATAGAGAAAATGTCTGAAAAAATTCAATCACAGGGTATGTGTTTCAAAATATTATGCGGATGAGAAATGTAGTGTGTAAATAGGGATGGGTGGAGTTGCTCTGCTGGGTTGGAGCCAATACAACACAGTCTTTTCAAGTTCATTTGAATTCTAAACAGCTGTTTGGTTTTGTCATGAATAGGACATTTACATTTGTTATTCCTACCTTTGGACACTTGAGATTCCAGTCCTTATTGTAAGAAGAAGAAACACGTATGTGGATTGGTTACCTTTTGTTTGAAACTATTTTTCTTATTATCCTTCCGAATTCAGAAGAATGAATCATACTATCAAGGGGCAAGTTAGGTAACAATTACACCACGGTAAAAGAGGAAGAATGAAAAGTGCACGATTCTTGATCAACCTGTTTGCTCACATGTATTCATGCAAATATACATTTGTTATTCACAGGTCGTAGTGGCTCAAATTAATAATATTCAACATGAACAATTCAAGAAAAGAAGAGTGGGCTAGATTAAGCCAAGTATTTATTTATCATAAACAATAATAACTCTAGTTTTTGATGAATAGAATCATAGAATGGTTGGGGTTGGAAGGGACCTTAAAGATCATCTAGTTCCAACGCCCCTGCCATGGGCAGAGAAATCCTCCACTACACCAGGTTGCCCAAAGCCTCATCCAACCTGGCCTTGAACACTTCCAGGGATGGGGCATCCACAACTTCTCTGGGCAACCTGTTCCAGTGCCTCACCACCCTCAATGTAAAAAACTTCTTCCTTATATCTAATCTAAATCTGCCCTCTTTCAGTTCAAATCCATTGCCCCTTGTCCTATCACTACACGCCCTTGTAAAAAGTCCCTCTCCAGCTTTCCTGTAGGCCTCCTTTAGGTACTGGAAAGCTGCTATAAGATCACCCCGGAGCCTCCTCTTCTCCAGGCTGAACAGCCCCAACTCTCTCAGCCTGTCTTCATAGGAGAAACCTTTTCTAAACATAACGGTCACTTCCCAAGACTGCTGAAATATTGCTTTACATTTAATATATATTTCTGAAAATGAGTCAGCATGGTAAGTTGCAAAATTACAGGTTTACGTATTTTTAAAAGAAATATTAGCATTTACAAAATACAGCAGTAAATTCAAACTAAATATACCTGTGGTAAAACTAAAAATAAAAGTCAACCTCAAGATTTAGAGGCAAAGTGGTTCTTAAAAACCAAACCAAAATAAAAAATTCCAAAACTGTTCATGCATACACCATCTCCTACTGAAGCTAATAATTATGGGATAAGTCCTGTTGCTGGTTCTGAGTTTCTTCTGTGCATGATATGAAAAAAAGACAAACCTGAGATTGACAGGTAGATAGTCAGAGGTTTACCCAGCATGGGAGTAGGAGCTGAGTGCACTGGTACTTTTATGGAGAGAAGTATTTCCAGATTTGTAGCATAGGAAGCAAAATGATGGCACTCGCAATTAAGGTAACATTTATAAATATTCTGCTGTTGAATGATATAATTCAGCAAATAATTTGTCTTATTTGTAATGTATTTTAAAATATTTACTAAAGCTTTTGAAAAGCACTTATCAATAGGACAAAATCCATTAACGTGACATATTTTATTACACATTCTAACACATTTTACAGTGGTATTAGGAAAAAAATGCTCAGTAACTTTTTTATGTTCAAGCTTGATCCAAAGCCTATTTAAATAAAAAAGATTGATTAGTAATCTGATAGGATTTTGTTTTTTATACTTTAATTTCTGGCATAACCACAGAAATTATTAAAATATCTAAAAATATTGTTTTATGAAAGCTGTAACTGAAATGCGGTGTTTGAATTGGGTTTTACTTATTCGAATGGAAGGGCTGCCACTATAACATTCCCTTGAAAAGAATCATACATGTGATAAATAAGGTGCCTATATGGGTTTGCTCAATGGATTAAACTGCTAATAACTGATAGCTATTTTATGTTCTCTAAAAAACAACCTGTGGAAAAAAAGAGTCCAAGTCAAAGGAGACAATCTGTTTTTATTTGGTGGTGTCTTGGCCTTGCTTTAAAGTAAAACCCTTTATGAAGGGTCATCTGCAGACAAAAATCAGATTACTTGAGAATAGATCTGTGCTATTTATGCAATCTGAAAAAGATTAGTTTGAAGGAAAAGAGATAGAAACTGGTTTATTTTTTTTAATGATAAAACTTTGGAGCAATATATGGGAACAAGTTATTTGAAAAAGAAAATCTGAAGTAAGGAAGCATTGACTTGATTTTTATTTTGTCTTTTTTTTTTTTTAAAGTGCTGTACATCATTGGTGGGCTCAGTAGACATCCCATGAAGAAAAAGTCAGTGAAAGTTTTACTGTGTTCAGTTCTTGCTGTAGTAAGACAGCACAGCAACAAAAAGTATCTTAATGTTTTTGACAATCTCAAGAGAGGCTTGAGACGTAGGGTAGGACAAATACGGAAGCTGCCGGATTGTTACTTCCAATCTGGCATAACCCACATGATGCAGAATCCATCATTCTTGATGCTCGTTTTCCATTCCCCTCCTCACTAATGCTTACATTCTGTCTTCACACATCTAGGTGATCGTTTCCTTGCTGAGGAATGACAATCATCAGTGCTGTTCAGTTGAAGAGGTTGCCTTTTTTGTGAAAATTGCTAGGTCAGTGTAGCTGACTGACATAGTCAGCTTAGGGACTTACTGGGAAATGTAGGCGATGATTAGACCAGTGGTGTTTCCCAGGTCCTGTTGAATGTACCCTTTTTGTTCTTGGGTATATTTGCATTTTGGTCAAGAATGTATGGCAGTTTAATGCATGCTGCCAAAGCACTTAAAATGTTTCATGAGTTTTGATTCCCAGTCCAGGACCTTACTTGAACAAAACTGTAGTGATTTAATTCGAAGAAGGAGGCTGCCCTGAAGAGCAGTTATAGCAACATATTTAGTGATCACATTGTAAAGTGGCAGAAAATACGGGATTCTCTTATATTATTTAAATCAAAACTGCAAAATTCTAACCCCCGAAGTGCTGCAGAGAAATCAGCCAGCTGGGATTGGCTCTGAAACAGCTCTGCAGAAGTATCCCCTACTCAGAGATTTTTGTTTTTATCATTGATTGTGCAGCTGTGTGTGAAACTTGCAGAGTAATTTGTTTGCTGTTCCTCTCTGGTTTGGTTTCCTTTGCGTATTTCTCTTGATGTTACCTCAATTTTCAGATCTTCTGCCTATTTTTTTTATGTTCCTTACCTATTTCTTCTGAGTTGAATGAGTCTGCAAATGCCTTTTCATTTGTTGGTTTTTGTTTTCAGTCACTCGTGCAAAATTCATCAGTTTGAAACTCATTCTTAAGAGCCCTTGCCTGGATTAAAAAAGTAATAATTGCAAAGATGCTAACATTCTTCCATGTTCACAGACTTCTTATGGCATTGCCTGCATGTTCTGGGTGGAGCTTGTCAGAAGGCAGTCTTCAGCACTGCTTGCCATGCGTGCCTTGTGTGGGTCAGCTACTTGCAAGGGACAGCTAGTGATTCAGACAGGTTGTAAAATGTAATTTTGTAGTGTTTAATGGCTATTGCTAGACTACAAGCTTTTTCCTTCTAAGGCTTCTGGTGCAGAGATGAGGTATTTGAGCTGGTTTCAGTTGAACAAGAGTGCTCTGCTAAATACTAGTTGGTATTCATCTGAAGGGTCATGTTAGTCTGTAATAGAAAACTCAATGTGTTAGCATGGGCTGACACGTTGACATGAGATAGTCCATCCTGTTTAGCTGTTAGCATGCTTGCTGCTATGGTTTGTACCAGCTGGCACTCACCCTGTGTTCATGGCGATAGGACAGGTAAGTGCTGTTCCCAGTAGGCAGCACTGATAAAGGTTGGCAGTAAGAACACAGGCTGTGCCATGCTGAAGAGTACAAGCCTTTTGATATGCTGGAATCTTATAGACTGGGTAATGGTTGGGGGACACAAAAACATACGGGCTCCCAAAGTATGACAGTTTTGTTGGTCTTACAAATACTTGCATTACAATAATATTGCCCATAGATGAAACCTTATCCTAAATGGACAACTGTGACAAATCATTTTGCATTCTAATTCTGGTAATGGATGAGCTGGTTTTGATGTCAACAGACATAGGACAATTTTGCATCTGACTATTCGAAGTTTTTCAGACTTATCCCCAGTCCAGAGACTTAGGGTTGTCACAACAGTTACGTTGATTCAGCTTAAATTTGTGTCCATTTTTTTTTTGTGCAAAGTAGACAATATTGAGACTAGAGAAAGATGAAAATTTTTGCATCATACTTGAAGTGTTTGTCTCAAGTCCATAGGAACAAGAGAGTTGTAGCAAGGTCCTTCTGCCCTTTTAACCTCCCAGTAACAAACCTGATAGTGCCCTTTATCTCAGCTGGCTGCATACCAGCTACACATGGGTGCAAACCAAAGAATTTAAAGTACTGTAGAGCTGGAAGAATAATATGTATTTTTTTTTTCACAAGTAGAGACACAACACAGGAGGGAGTCTGAGTCAGGTCTTGCTGACTGAAAGCAATTCTCAGGATTTCATGGGGTACTACTTTTCCATTTAATAAGATCTTTTCTTTTGACTTGCAAGTAGGCTAGTGTTTTGCAAAACTCATTACAGTTTGTTCTTTTCAGAAAATGGGTTCAATCATGATGCAATTTAGATAACTAAGTTGAAGACTGTCATCCTAAAGTGTGTGATGTAGCTATTAAACAAAATAAATGCCACATTTAAGAAATTGCTTTTTTGATGTGTTTGTTCCTTTTCTGATTGTTCTTCTGATGACTTGAGTGGAATTTCAGTAATTGGTTCTTGGAAACATTGGAGTGGTTTGAATCTGGATAGGTATCCAGCCGCAATTCTTCACTGTCTGTCAGTTGGCAGCAGATACTTGCAGCACCATGGACATGTCTCAAATTAATGTCCGCATGTGTATCTCTTCTGTATAGAGCTTTGCTCACACACGCTTACCCCAGAACCTCCGTAGTCCAGTATGTTAGGGAAACATCTTTGCAATGTTAAACAGTGGTGTGAGTTATTCTGGTTGTGAAATATTTCTCCAGAGCAACTAATTCCACCAGTTCTTCATTGTAGTGGACAGTTTTCTCCAAATTAGCTTGGTTACTTGCTACACTGTTACTGAGTCCAATCATCATTTTGCGCCTAAGCATTAATTTCAGCATCTCTAGGAGCTAAAATTAGGAGTTTCTTGTGTATATCTCTGTGTGGAAGTTCTTATAAAGTAATTGCATACTGACTCATTTTTTTATCCGTGCTGAGAAACAATGGGCTTCTAGAAGTTTGTTCAAATATAGCATTCCTTCCCTCCTTTCTGAAAAAAGTGCCTGGAAGGAGATGATGTGTGTGTTAATTGTGAAAATTGAAGTATGATAACTTTTAAAGTTGTCATCAACTAAGAGTTTAATTAGTGACTGTTATAATCCCTTGACTTCAGATTGCAAGTCGCTCACAAAAATGAAGCCCTTACCCATAGTGAAATTTAATAAATTACTGAAAAACTGCAGCATTCATTATAAAAGCACTGAGTTGTGTTTAGCTTAAAGTCTTGACCTCTCCCAGCAGGAGGAGTCAGAGGAGTATGTTATGATAATACTTCATCTTTATGCATTTTTGGATTGTGTAGTAGGATGGGTTTTCCAGCAGAGGGAGAAGTATACTGAATTATTGGGAACTGAGCTATAATTTTGCAACCCCTATGCAAAGCTGAAAATTCCTGTTACTTTGCTTAGAAGACATGATCTGATTGATGTTCTTTTGAAATGTCAGTATATTGTTCTGCCAAATTTGTTACCAGTAATTTTTATATAATCACAGAATCATAGATTGGTTTGGGTTGGAAGGGACCTTAAAGATCACCTAGTTCCAACCCCCTAGCCATAATCATTGTTTTGGTATTTTTTAAACATAATCAAATAGCTAAGTGTTTGTTTTATAGGGGTTTTCTTCCACATCTATAATAGTCTGGTCTAATGTGTTGCACTTTTCACTGATGGCAATGATAGCTGTTCCTTTATTCTTAATTAAACTATGTTAAAATATGCTTTCAGGGACATATGTGTGATAACATTGCTTGTCTAGTCATTATCAGAGTAATCTATGGATAACAGCTGTAGAGAGAGAGAAAAAAACAGAGTACTCTCTGTTAGAACAGTGTGTTATTTGAAGAGAAATGTGAATGAAGAGTACAGCATGCTCTGGATAAAGAGCAAATCCCTGATGTGCCCAGTTTGGTATATATTCCTTTACTGGCCTCAAATCTGTTCTCTTCCTTGCCCCTTGCTCAGTGAAGCACTTGAGCCATGTGCCGAGTGCTGCTGATGGTTAGTGAGTTGTTTGCAGTGTATGGTTTGATGTATGTATTTTAGTCTGTGGAGCTACTGTACCGAGTCTTTTAAGTGCTATTTTATGAAAAAGAGTAGTGTCATCCCCAAAGACTTTAGAGCAATAGAACGTTTTGTTGCAGAACATGATAAATTTTGATCACCGCTGTCTCAGCAGTTTCAGCTTTGATTTAAGAGACTGAGAGAGAGAGGGTGGTGGGGGTTGGTTAAGCCTTACTGAGGCCACTTTTACTCTCTGTAACAAAATTAACCAATATGGAAATAATTATTCTGCAATAACTAAATCCTCTGTCCTTCTTTTGAAAGTGGCCATGTTCATCAGTGAAACTAACGGCACTGGGAATATTATTGGATAACTTGTCCTCAGAGACCGATTCATGTAACGCTGTCAAATTACACAATGTCAGTGCAAGGTATTGAAGAACACATTACAATGACAAATTAGAAGTGCAAAGTCCTTTGAATAATGTAGCTCCTGTGAAGGTGGAAACTCATTTCAAGGTAGCTCTTGGGACTTCACAGGCTATCTGGGATTTATGAAAATGGCAGGTATTTTGCTTTTAGGGTCTGTGGGAGAGGGTACTGTAGCTCTACAGTAAGGCTCTTGTTTACATGAGGTGAACTTGCTTGTTCATATGAGATGGCACTATATCCTGCTGCCTCCCTTCTACAGAGAATTTGCATAAAACAATTGTTTAGGTAATTCTTTAACTCACAGAGCAAGAATTGAGAATTTAATTTATTGCAATAAGGAATTACTGCAGCTCTGTTAGTAGAATCAATGATGTATAGAAAAGGACAGTTATAATTCTAAGCCTTTGCAGGGATATAGCCTGCTTTAGCTGACACTGAGAATAGTAGCACTGAGCAGGTATTGAATTTCTGTGTAAGGATACTGAAAACTTTCATAATCCAATGGTATTGGGGACTGGGACTGAGCAAAATAAGATAAAAAGTTGGATACATAAAAGCATTTAGGAGCCCAGTCCAAAATAGCAGTCTTTAACTCATTTGCTTCCCAAGCTTGCAACAGCCTGCCAGAAGTCCAGAGGAATTCAATTTTTCTCAGTGATGTTTCTTAGGCACCCTTGGTTGTGTTTTTGGTACAGTGTTCTTGATAAAGCAAAGCAGTCTGGTGCCTAACTTCTGAGCCGAGTGGCATTCCATCATTTGGGCCTTTTGAGGCTTATCTGAAGATATATTCTCAGAAATATACCTAGCAGGTCATGCTTCTCAGTCTCAGAAATATTTTCCTGGATAATAGTTTCCCTAGTGGGTTGGCATTCACTACAGACAAAACAAACTAGGAAGAAACTCTAGTGTGAGACTTCAACAATAATCCTGATTTTCGGCAGGAGGAAGTTTAGGCTGTTAGTATGTGCAATATGATGAAGCTTTGGACAGTACAAAGACTGAAATGTGTATGCTTAGGTAGCTTTTTAATTTGGGGAATTACTCCATGTTCCTTTCTCAAAGAAGAAGATGTGTCATTGAATATTGTGAAACTGAGTCTTTATTAGCAAGTTTCAAGAGTTTTTCTGAAATGTTTGAGCAGTGTTTATGAATGGTTTTTTCTTTAGAAGTCTGGTGCAGTTTGGGATGGAGTGTCCTTCAGAGCTAGATGTGTGTAAAGTGATGTGCTTTCTTTCTGGAGGCTAAGCATTATTTGGTGGGTTTTGTTTTGTTTCTTTTTCCTTTTAAAGCCTGGATTCCACAGTAATGAGCACAGATTTGCTTTAGCAATATTTAGTTTAATTGATTTTGCTTGCTCACACATTTACCTCTGTCATCAGAACTGAGTAAAACTTGGAACTTCACGTCTTCACCTGTGTTCCACTGAAATAGTGTGAAATGACCTCTTGCTTGTCATGGTGCTATAAAGCTGTAATTCTGTTGTGGTTCATTTCACAACAAACCTGGAGCATCAGAAGATTTAGCCTACCATGACCTGAGTTCTAAGCTTATTGCAAAACCTAAAAATGGGCCAACTTGCATGATTTCTTGCTTTACTATGAATATTTCATGATCAGCTGGTTTGGTTCAGTGGTTAGCAAATGAGTTGACAAACAGTCAATGTGTTTTTATATTGAGTTCCTCACTGTGACATCTGCAGTGGTATTTGAAAATGTAAGATTAATTGCTGAAAGCTGTCTGTGAATTTTTTAAATGCTTGTGTTTTACCAGTCTAAGGATATTGAAGTAAAGTGTTCCTCCACTTTCATTTCTTGGTAGTCTTATGAGCAAAAATGGAAGAGCATCTACTAGCCAAATATTTCTGCCAAATTCTGTAGTTCAGAGTGTTCTTAACTCGGCGGCAATGAGGTTGGCAGCTTTCTCCTTTGGAGAGCTGTCAGCAATGCCTATGAGACAGCAGCAGGATGCTTTTGCTAAACCATGTATCTCAGCGTGGAGAGTCCTTTGACTGTTCTCCTTTCCCCATGGGAAAAATGACACTGTTAAGCTCTGTTTAGTAAATGGACCAAGTGAGGGGTAGACTGTGTCAGAGAAACTTTAATTGTAAACACAGTTGGCTGAGACCTGCCCCAATTATCACTCCAGCAAGTAGGTGCAGTCAAGCCTGGGGAACTGGACACCTACTCTGACTCATCTCAGTGTAAGGTTGTGATGACAGCTCAATGCCAATCTATAACCGTTTAACCTTGCACACTCTGCTTCTGCGTGTGACAGATGTATGCATCCCAGTTCTGTACCCTTCCTCCTGCTTTTTTTTTAATGTTCACGTGTTGATACAGGCCACTGATCAAATTAGTCCATGCTAGTATCAATGGCACAACATTCCGTCAATTTCAGGTATTCTCCTGTCACTTGTTAACCCAGAAATCCTACCAAGGCTCATTATGCTTAGTTTTAGCTTGTGTTGTCCTGTTGGCCATGGCTTGTTAAGCTCAAGTTGTCTTTGTGTTGTCCTGTCATCCATGGTTCACGCAGTAACTCAGGTCTTCCTGCAGGCATAGCTGCTGTGGCACCCTGTGTCGAACAGAAGCAATGTTAAGCCTATGTGTAGGTATAAGTAGAGGCATGTAGTTGTTTGGACTGTATTTATTTTCACTGGAAGTAGTTAGATACAGCTTGTAGATTCTGTTGACCAGACCCGGATCTTCAATCATTGAAGTAATATGTCTATATAGACATTACTGAGGTAATTGTAGGAAATATTGGTTATTAGTCTCAATGATAGAAACTATATTTAGGTAGAAATTATATGTCGATAAAACTTGTGATAATATGAGGAAAAGATGGGAAAACATAAGAATTTTTTTTAGTGTAGCACCAGACCAGCAACATCTAAAGGTCAACTGGAAGATGTGTACAATAGCAAAATCCCTTTCTCCTTAAATTCTTGGTAATATTTACCAACTTATTTCGGAAAGAGCTCTATTATTTTATGGAGTGAACCAGCCGACTGAATTCTAATAACAATTTAATCTTCGATGTGTGGGCAGTTCATATTATCAATAAAAATTTTATATGGCTTTTTGGGTTCTGTGTTCTGTGCTGCAACATTGGTTTGCAATTCTTACTTGTGAAAAGTGGAGTTTTTGTTAGTGGACAAGTATAAAAATGAAAGATACAAAATTTAGTCAACAGCAATGCTTTGTTTCATTTAATTGACCTTTGGAACTCTGGTTAAAATTCTAGATCAATTTAAATATTCGACATAGTATTTTCATTCTTAGGCCACGCAGAATTTTCTTTTCCTCCTTTGGCCAAAAATATTTGCTCCATTTGTGAATAGTTTTGGTTGACTTGAAATTGGGTTTACCAGTGGCTCTCCCCCTTTGTGCAGTGAGGTTTTTTTTTTTGGATTTCACTCAGGTTGCGCAGCAAGAGGATAAACTCATGCACAGTCAAGCTTGACCTAAATGCATCTTTGGCAAGTTCCCTTTAGGACCAGTCTGCACTACTGTAAATTGAAAGGGAAAGTGAAACAAAAGGAGAAAAGAGTGAAATACAATCATTCTAGGAAAAAAAAAGGAGGAAAGGAAGCAAGTAAAGGGGAGATGCTATGTGCATTCAACACTTTTTAGCATGTGTAGTGCTGCCTTAAATATTTGGTAGGCATTGCCAAGAAGTGGAAGTGGCCTGAATGCCTTAGTAATACTCAAAGAATATGGATAGGCCTGTCTCTCTGAACTTCTTCTCTTTTCTTCCCTGACCTCTAAGCTTTTATTTAAGCTCAGTTACTCCTGCCAGAGCTTGCTGAGCTCGTAATTTGGTCTCAAGTTCTCTCTCCCTCTTTTCTATTACAGCACAGCTTCCCTGAACCTAGAATAAAATCCCGATTCACCTGACTGTACTGAATATGATGGCATGCTTGACAGGAACTGGTTGTGTGTAAAGGTGTGATTGCATTGTAATTTTCTTACCCTAGTGTGCTATGAGAGTGAAAAATACTGAGGTCATAGTAAGGTTTTGATATTCTTTGTCAGACATTACCTAGTTTCCTCTGAATTTCCAGTCCTCCATTATCATAACTCCTGTTATTACAGTTATTATCACTGAGTTAATTTCTTTACTGTTACTAATAAATTACTGTATCCAGATTTACAGTTGTGGCTGGGAATATTGCTGTGCTTTCATTTTTTATATGTATGGTTTTGCTGATTTTATTTCTTGCGCAATATAGTACAATTTGCAGGTATTTCTGCCTAGAGTCATACTGACTTGACCAATTAAACTCTGACAGTTTTATTATAGTTAGCATCTACATGTGATCTCATATTTCATGTACTTCATCTGTACATCTAAATCTGTGTTGTAGTTTGACCTAGAATATTCTTAGGCTATTTGGCTGTTTAATGCATGGAGAGATACACTCTCTACCTTAATCTGCTGTGAGTTATAGTACCTGGCATTTGTATTTCGAAGTTTTGGCTAAAATGGTGTAATGAACACTTAACCAAATGTCCACCAGTCACATCAGATACTTCTCCAGAGAGGTTACATTTAGCCCTTGCTTCCTCTCTTGTCAGGAGACACAAAGATCTCTGACATTGCCAGACTGTCTGAGTGCCAGTTGGCAGTGCCATCCTATCACCTCGATTGAAGTGAACTCCAATGTGCTTTATTAGTGCTTGTGACTTCCCTGCTGTTTGAGTGACTTATCTAACTGATGTCACATACCGCGGCAATGACACGCACCCACAGGCACCTCCTTTAAAAATGCACGTTAATAGTAATTCTGTAAATAGTCTCAGCAACGGTTTTCGCCTCTCCTAATGTCTCATCTCTGTTCTCCCAATGCGAAAGTGAAGGGGAGGGCTGCAAATAGGGAAATGTGAATAGTTCCTGTGGCCAATGGGCCTGGATAGAAGGGGCTGCCACACCAGCACCCCAGGCTGGCAGTTGGGCATAAGAGAAGGCATTTTGTGGAAAGTCCTTGGCTGGAACAGGCACTTCCCTGCTCCCGCTGGGAAAGGCCGTGGCCTGGATGAAAGCAGTAAGGTCATGCTGGGCTAGAGGACCTCCTGAAGTCCATGTTATTTTATTCAGACCCCATTCTCTCCTCTTGCGTGTGAAGTGATTCTAGGCAGGACTCATATGGGCTGGGAAGCGCCTATGCCATGTGCTAACCTGGATCCATAATAAGCACCTTTGGGTCTGATTTTATGCATTTGTGAGTACTTGGAATCAAAATAATCCATTTTGGTATACATATAGCTGTGATGACTGCAACTTGTATTAATTTATCTGAATTGTCTTGGATTGCAGCAGTGGCAGCACAGAGCTCAAGGCAGGCTACAGGCTATTTAGCCAGTTTGTTAGTCCATTTTCTTGCGCCGATTCTACACTTACACTCAGGCACTTGGCTGTTGCAGAAACTGAGCTCTAGGTATGTACCAAGTTACTGTATGTGCTGGCTGTAGAATTAGCTCTATGGCAGCCAGGGATTTCCTCTGTGCTACAGCAGTGCTCAGGAATGAGAGGGTTGAGCATATTTCTAGCTGCTTTTTGCCATCTTGTGTGAGGGTAAAACCCTTGGATCCAAATTGAGTCTTGTGCTCATGGGCTTTTGTTGCTACTGTGAGCAGAGCAACTTTTCTTAGCTTAAATTCAAACTAGACAAAGATTTCACAGTAAGGGAAAGGTAATTTTTTCAATAGAATTGCTTAGTCAAAATTTTAATGGGATATTTCACTGTCGTATACAGCTGAATAAAAGCTAGGAGGTATTAAAGTCTGAACGAAGTAATTTTGTCTGTAAGAACTATGTTAGGGACAGGCTATCAAGCTGTATTCCTCAAGAAAACAATTAAGTTAATGAATACAAAAACTAGGCATGATCTCAGTAATAAAAATGCATTTACTGGTGCAAAACTTTCTGTATCAGGTATTCTTGCACATTTTGTCATCTTGTGTGTGGTGGATTACCTCTGCACATATTTCTAAGGCTTCTTCATACTAGGCTCAAAAGCTGAGAGTATATTGTATGTGGGATAGGACAAAGGAGACTTCAGATAAATTCAACCTGAGAGGCACTCTTTTTTTTTGTGTGTTTCCATCACTGGCCTAACACTTTTGGTTAGTGAGCACATTAGGTCTAATCAGTTGTCTAATGCTCTGATTACCATGTGAAATTGTCCACACCTTGCACGTGACAAGATAAAGATAGGCTAATCTGATGTGCTTTTGAAGTAGCTAGCTATTGTGATTTAGGTAGAATTGTCTCTGGAGTAAAAACTTACTTCCTGGTACTTATTGCAAAATGAACTTCTGTAGTTTCCTATTTTTGAGGGTACCTGCACCTTGTTCAGCTGAAGGGGGAATATCTCTGAATTGAATTGATCTTTCTCATGTTCTTCAGCGCTTAAAGAATAGAGGAGAAAGAAGTGATAAGTGGAGGGAAAAGTGTGTGAGAGAGATGAAGACAAAAAACGAGGAGTTTGCTCATGACAAATGCATGGACTAGTTATGTCAGTGCTTCAGATCATTTCTCACTGGCATGGCAGAAAGAACAGGTCTCCTGTGGCCTTGATTTTTCTCTTGTGCTTATGTAGAGTTCATAGGCTGGATGCCTAACTAGTGTAAATCGGTATAGTGCTGCTGAAGACGAGAGATGTGGCTGGGGAACTGCTCCAGGAGGAATTATTCTGGTGCAAACATGGCGTAAGCAAGATGAAAATGATAATGTGTGGCTTTATTTAGCTCAGGTCCTTGAGCAAAGGGATGGCCAACAGATGAATAACGTTGTTAATAGTCCCTTTATCACTCCTTGGCCTGAAGAACAATCAAAGGGATCAAAAAAGTGGAAATGTGGAAGTAAGAAGCAGGCAATGAATGGGACAGAATCACTAAGCAAGAAACACTTTGGCGAAGGCAAACAATACCTTAAGGTAAATTACAGTTAATATAAAGGAGCTGGACCTTGGGAAAGTGGGAAATACCTGGCAGGTTACTGTGTTCTTAGTCTGGTGGTATTGTCTCTCTGAAGCAGCTGGTCTTCTGCTTACGTCAGAGTTTGTAACATGACCTGCTACTATTGGAAAACGTTCCCTGTACAATTATGTACCACAAACCAAATTTCATGTAACAAGATCTACATTTCAAATGCGTCTGAAGGGCCAACTGTGCTGTTTGAATGTATTTAAATGATCCTTCATCTATAATTTATGTACATCACTTTTCTCAGGTATGTATTGATTACCATTCCATTGGACATCAGCTCACTCTCTCCAGAGATGCGTGGAGCAAAGCAGAGAGCTGGTTCTTCTGTTAGAGCTCTATTAAGCTGTAATGATTTGCAGCCTTGCATACCACAGAAGCTGTGTAAGGTCATGGATCTTGGGACTAGAGCGAGCTGACCTACGCAGCACAGAGTCTGGCCTCTCTGTGGAAACACTTTGCCGTTTCTTTTCATGTGTCATAGCCACACAGATCTGTAGGGGAATACTGCTCTGGAAACTCAGTTGTGATACATACCTGTGTTACTGGAAGACTTTAAATGTGGGATGCTACTCTTTGGAGTTATCAGATTGCAGTATATCCCCATATCTGCTTAGGCAGGTTTGTGACCTGGATCAGATCTATGACACTGTTTTTCTTGAAGAATCATAGCATACACATCCTTTTCACTCCTCTTCCCTTGTTAGTCACAAAACGTGAGATCAACAGTCTTGGGTTGCTTTTTTATTATTTTTTTTTTTCATGAAAGGCAGGAAAAGTTAATGCCATCCTCAATACAGCATTTGTTTAAAAACTTTTTTTAAAGCTGATGTGGTTTTAACTGTTGTTACTAGTCCTTATTACAGTAACACTGCAAGGCTTATATGAGTATCAGGGATCCAATGTGTGAAACTTTGTATAAACACAACGCAAAACTAAAGCTAATCAGCTGACAGAGTTTACTATCCAGTTAAGAGGTTGACATTGTAGGTGCTCTTCCCCTAAACGACATATACACAGCTGGCACCAGACTGGTTTAATCAATGTGCCCACTATATAGCTATGGCAGGCTACTGCAGTTACGGTTTTCTCTGCACTGTTCTGAGGATGCATCTAAGGAACCGAGCTAAGCCCTGCGTGGCCAGGTGTGCCTAAAAGTGGAAGGAGGTTCTGAGCTTGCAGAGCTCAGCAGGACCTGTTACCTTGACTGCACAACTGCACTAACGTTCTCTTGCAGAGTGATACTGCGCTGTGCTACGTAGAAACACTGCTTGGACCAGCTCAAGGCTGGCTGTCCATCCCATACAATTGTTATCCTTAGCTTCCCGTTCCTTGCTGCTCCAAGTCCATTAAGGAATTTGTCAGACTCAGCTGGGCAAGTAAGAAAAGCAGGCCTCGTCAGACGTTGTGAGCACTTTGTGCCACAGCTGAATTTTTAGTATCTGTACTGCTGAGTCACACAACTTTGTAGCTCAGTACAATCAGAGTTTATTTTGTTTTGCCTCCAGTCTTGACTGCCATCCTGAAAAGAAAGGTTGGGTTAAAAGAATTTTTCAAAACCATATCCAGAGGGAACAAATACCACTAATTAACTTAATAGGTGAATGAGCATCATTGCACTGCAGAAATATACCTCTAAATTGGATTCTCTGTGCAAGGAATCCAAGGGAAGGCACTTAACAATGACAGATGTTTCTGTGTGTTGTTTATTTGTAGACAATGAAATAGTTGGTTGTGGGTTTTTGGGATTGTTTTTTTTGTTAGGTTTGTTGTTGTCTCTTAAATACCTAAGGAAACCCTGGCTATTTTATTCATTTTTATTAGCTTATTTATGCTTTAGATATTTGAAGTCAGGACGACTGTTATTTAAAATGGAACAGAATCAGTGTAAGGAGCTGGGTATGCCCAGCCATATCAGCCAGGAAAAAATGCCTGTTTTCCTTTGGTGCTGTTTTTGATGTTTGAGACCCACATCATGCCCTGCAGCATGCTGGCTAGGACTGATTTTGTGTTAAAAGTTGCTGATCCTCTTCTGTCTCTTGGCTCTCTCTTTTACATCAGGCAGCAGAACTCATGATCTGGCTGTCTTGGGTCTGTTTGAGAACCCACCCAAGAATGTAACATGTAACTTTGCAAGGATTAGCCTGTGCTATATGTACAGCTAGGTGACATGTACACTCAGATCATGCTTCTGTCAAAAAACGTCATGAAACCTTTACAGAAACAGAGCCCTAACTTCTTAAATTTATAGAATCATAGAATCATAGAATGGTTAGGGCTGGAAGGGACCTTCAAAGGTCATCTAGTCCAACCCCTCTGCAAGGAACAGGGATATCTCCAACTAGATCAGGTTGCTCAGGGCCTCGTCCAACCTGGCCTTGAATGTCTCCAGGGATGGAGCATCCACCACCTCTCTGGGCAACCTGTTCCAGTGTTCTACAACTCTCATGGTAAAAAATTTTTTCCTAATATCCAATCTGAATCTACCTCCCTCTATTTTAAAACCATTACCCCTTGTCCTATCACAACAGGCCCTCCTGAACAGCCTCTCCCCATCTTTCTTGTAGGCCCCCTTGAGGTACTGGAAGACCGCTATAAGGTCACCCCGGAGCCTCCTCTTCTCCAGGCTGAACAGCCCCAACTCTTTCAGCCTGTCCTCATAGGAAAGGTGTTCCAGCCCTCTTATCTTCGTGGCCCTCCTCTGGACCCTCTCCAACTGGTCCATGTCCTTCCTATGTTGGGGACTCCAGAACTGGACGCAGTACTCCAAGCGAGGTTCAAATTTACTCATTTGCTGGCTTCCCAAGACAAAGAGTTGCTTTATTTCTGTGTTTTGGAAGGATTCTAGGCAGCAGGCAAGCATCTGGGTGTCTCATGTGTCCTGACATGGGTGTAGAGGACATTAAGTAAAACAGGAAGGCTGTTAGGCTATCACAGGGTTATGTACCAAGTCAAAATCTGGCTTCTGAGCTTATGTACTTTACTGTATCTAATCCTTCATCTCCTATAAGCAGTAAATTGTATAGACTGGGACATGTTATAATTTCTAAATTTTCACTACCTGTTACCTTACCTACTAAATGATTTCAGACAGGTCTTCTTTACATAAAATATCATTTTTTTTTTTCCCAGATATGAATGTAAATATCTGTATAAGCTGATCAATGACAGAAATTTCTGTTTTTGGTATACTATACTGAAGTATCAGTGCTTGTTACTGAGATCAACAAAACCTTTATTTCATGCCTGAACAATGACTGGGACAACTCACATGAGAAATGCTGACACAGTTCTTATTTGTTCAAGTTTTGCCCTTGACTTTTTGTTGTACATCGACAGGCAGTTTTCTCTGCTTCGGAGAGCTCAGGCAAGTAGCTTACAGAAATCAAAGTCTGTATTTTTTCTTTCACACTAAGCTTTTGGTATAATATACCTTGTACTTGTGGAAATCCAGTGAAGAATTTCCCCATTTGACATAAAAGTTTTATCTGCAGTCTACCTGAGCAAAGATGTATGTTGATAATTTCTGGTATTTCTGCACCAGTAAACACTCTAGTTAATGTTGCAAACAGGTTTTCATTATAGCCCTCTTTATCCCCACCAAGTACGTTTTTGAAAAATTCTGCTGTCGCAAAACTGCCATCATTAGTCTCAGCTCAAAAGTTTTCAGGAAGGTTTCAATTAAATGCAGTCAGTTATGCAAGCGGGAGGAGAATACAAATTTTCCGTTACTTTTGTTTTGCACATAATAGCTTGAAAATAGTTACATATGTTCTTAAACTGTGGTGAAACATGATTTGCACATGAAGAGCTGTTCATCCTTTCACAGCTTAGAGTTGGGTTTTCTTTATTCCTAGCATAATAATTAAAAACTAAACTAACCTAAAATCCTATCAACTTGTTTTTCCCACATTTTAGAGGCATTGTTATAGAATGGCAGATGGTTTGTTCTTTCTATTGTACAGGTGGATTAAAGGCATTCAGCTGTTTATCCAATACACTGGATCTGTTTGTGATTTTTAGCTCTTGAGGATACTGTATCAGTGGACACAAAACAAGCACTTATGTTTGAATTTCAACTGAAGCAGTATTCCATTGCTGATTAAATGTATTTTTTTGTCATGAAATTGTATCAGTTTCAAACATCTCTTAACTCCCTCTCTTCAATACTTGCATTTAAAAATTAAATTTTGTTCACATTTTTTTAAAAATATTTGTCACTATTTTTTTTTTGTGATATCTGATTAAGTCAGTAGTATTGGGGCAGGAGATCATATACCTTATTATGTCTTCCATGATTTCCTAACACTTCAGTAGTATTGGCAAAGGACAAGATATACCTTATTATACTGTACTGGGTTATACTGTGTTCTGTTACTGACACTTTCTGACAGACAAACAGACAAGCTGGTGTATTCCTTAATTTTATTTTTTAAAAAAATTCTTATTGATAGCCAAAGTTAACACTCACTGAAACATCCTGTAATTAAAATCAAGATTTCACATTTGTATTTGTAATGACAAAATCTGGTATTTTGACACTTGTTGGAAAAATAGAAACTGAGCACTTCATGAATTAGAGGCAAAGCTGTCTTCAAAATCTTTGTGTTAGATCATAATATTCTAAAATTTTGAGATAACTATTTTTCAGAAAAAACTGTTTCATATTAAACTTTGAGTTTATTTCTAAAGTGGTATTTATTTTCCAGATTTATGCTAATTTGGGAAATTTTTCAGTTCTAGCTTTTTTGGTGGGGAAACAAAAATGGTAAGTTTTAATCAACTCCTTGTAGCACTAATATGGAGAAAATAAGTATTCTGTAGTTTGGAGTTATTTTACCCATAAAATAGCTACAGAATTCATAATCCTTGCTTTGCAAAGGTCACACTAGTATTAAGCTTTTTCAGTGGTACATTGGGAAGAATACAGGTGAAGTGCTGATTAACTTTGATTTTTAACATACTCTCTTCATTTTTAATATCAGATCAGTGTTGATGATAGTGGAGTATTCCACTTACCTGCTTTAAAATTAATGCTATTTAAATTATTATAGATGTTTTTTCAGAAAGTGAGTTTGCAGTAAATATTGAAACCTTTCATTCATCTTGAACAGTTTTTGATGTCTTTACTATATAATGTACGCCTATATAAAATTTTTAAATTAGTTAAATTTGTTTTTAAATTTGGCAATGTTTTCCATAATGCCCAAAACCTCTGCTGCAAGAACAGCATGGGAGTCGTGCGGGAAGGAACCTGTGTGAATCTCTGCCGTGTATGACACACACCTTGTTCAGTACAGCAGTAAGCTGAGAGCGTTTTCTTCAGGCACTGGATGCTAAACCTGTTTGCAGAGCAGATCTTTTCCTGTTCCAGCACCTGTCTGCCTCTTTCTCTGCTTTATGTCATGGTCAGGTCCAATATTCTGTGATGGCAAAATTTTTTACTAATCTGACCATG
The DNA here is from genome assembly GCF_009769465.1 of Tauraco erythrolophus. NCBI lineage: Eukaryota > Metazoa > Chordata > Aves > Musophagiformes > Musophagidae > Tauraco > Tauraco erythrolophus. The sequence goes on along the minus strand of NC_141478.1, from coordinate 13,182,326 downwards.
GTTTTATGTTCAATTTTCAGTGCCCTAGACTCAGTATCAAAACTCTTTTAATCAGTGTCCGTCCTTGGACTGTTAAATTATGGCAAATATTACCTATCTGTCCTTTAATCAGTGTCAACATTGCTTTTCCCCAAGACTTGCAAGAATTCTGCCAAGTGGCAAAAGCCGTTGGTGTTAACCACGTGTAAATTCATGGCTGAGAGTCGTGAGGTCACAGGATTTTACCCCCCTCAGTGCTGCTGCAGCCCTGAGTGGGCTAACGGCCACTGGGCTGTTGACTGGCAAGGCAAACTTTCTCAGTGTGTCCATCAACCTGTCAAATGTTTCTCTGCCTGTTACAGACAAACAGCCATGTCCAGGAAACAAATGCATAGATTTGGCCTCCTTTTTGTTTGAAAGAGCTAATGCCTTCTCCCTGCTAGGCTTTGAGCTTCAGCTCGTACAAATAATAATTACTTCTGCTGGCTCAGAGCATTTGCATGTGTTTCTTCTTTTGCTTTAGGGCTATGAGAGGCAATGCTGTTGGTAGTTTCATGTGTAACTTCTGCTCTATACAACTTTTAGACTTTCCTAATGAAATTTGACTCAGAGGAAAAAAAAAAACAACACAACTTCATTAACATTTAAAAATATGCCTTAATGATCTATGACCTTCAAAGGAGTCTGCACTTCAAGTAGAGCTAAATGGAGTGTTTTCCAGAAGCAGGATATTTCTGTAGATCAGGCAATCCATAGCTTCACTGCTGAAATAGCTCCCACGTGCTGGGGCTGGAGCAGGTGTTTCTCTCTTCACTCAAAGCCACTCAGTTGACATCTGATTTCCAGATGCTCTAAAATACTACTTTATAACAGTCTATTTGGTGCACTCCTGCTTGTGCTCTTATCTTTTATTAGCTGTTTCCAGGACATAAATTATTTTCCTCTGACAAAAAAAAAGTGATGGATTTGAAATGAGCTCGTTACACCTTTGTGAAGTTATAGAATATGTATGATCAAGTTTATACCAGGCTGCAACTTTGAAAACATGTTTCTGTGGCTATAAATGATGATACTCATGGGGTGAACATCTCAGCAGTGCTTATCTAGAAGCTTTTAATTTAAGCTGTGTGAATAGTACTGTTTTATTTTTCTTGTGACGTCTTGTTACTTTTCTAGCTTTCACCTGTGTTTGTCCTCTCCCATGCCCCTAATTTCTTTCAATATTACTGACATCTACAGCAGGTGTCTTTGGCCTGAATGCTCCTCAACACCTGCTGCCTTCTTTCAGATTGCCTTTTAATAAGTATCTCAAATGCTACATATTGCAGGGGAGAAAGGTAATTGTTTACATATTATGTGAAAAGTTGTTGTGATTTTTTTATTTTTTTTCAGACGAGCTTTTTTCCAGTGGAAAAAAGAATAGATTCAATTTTTTCCCTCATTTTCATTGTGTTTTTTTTCTCCCCTATGTGTATGTGGAAAAACGCAATACTTTCAATTTTTATTTTACTAAATAAATGGGCAATGACCAATAAGAAATGAGATAAGATGCAGAGAAAGACTTTCTTCTGCAGGAATGAAACGCCAGTATTACTTTGTGTTGCCTTTTCTTGTTTAAGAGAAAAGATGTAAAACGTACAGGTTTTTGAAATATCTTTTCTCTTATGTTGCAGTAGGTGAAGAAGCAAATACCTGAGAAATTGGTATTCTTCCATGCTTCACCAAAAATAAACATTACAATTGTGTAACATTGGGAGGGCTATACTACCCTGAGATGCTGAATATATAGTTGTTTCTCTGTGAAACTAGAAGACATGAAAAGAAAGTTACTGCAGATTCTAGACATGGTAGTAATGTTGTTGTGTCAGTGATGGCCTAGGATTTAAGAAATGTGCTGTTCATAGGGACAGATAAAGTCTTTTATGAGACCAGCTAGAATATTTTCCTTTTGTGTCTGTTTCTCCTAACTGATCTAATAAAAGATAGCTTGTTATTACAAAGCTCATGTCTCTGGACTTAGGCCTTTGTCCTTTTATATTTTTTTCCCTACCACCCTCCTTTATCACTGAATTCAACATGTGTCATGAACCCTTTCACTACAGCAGTGTCTTTCAGAGAAAGAGCAATGATGACTGCCATTGATTCCAGCGGCAGCTGTGTATGTCCATTGCCTCTAAAAAGCAGTTCTGTCCCAGGCTGATCGCTTGGGAATCCAGATCTGATTCTCCTCCGTTTGAGAATTGTGACATTCCTCTCTATTGGAAAGTTTCCATCTTAGAGAAATTCAGCCATTTCCCTTCATGTGGTGCCCTCAAGCTATGAATGTGGCTTTCCCAAACAGAGAATGGGAACAGTCAATTCCAAGGTAGACTTGATCTGTATAAATCTATCATTACAATTAATTTCAAATAATTGCATCTCTCTTCTTTCAGTTTAGGAGTTCTGGCTTCTGGGTCCTTGGGCTTTGAGGGCCATATGCTTTTTGAAGCTGGGGTATATACAAATAACTGAGAGCACAAAAAATATTTGTTTTTTACTTTAAAATCATTGGTTTTGTGTTCTAGTCACTTTTTTGTTGTTTACTGAAATCTGCAAAAGCACTTTGAATAGTAAATCTGTAATCTGGGCCCAATCCCTTTTCTTTCAAAGTTAGCAGACATATGAGATATTAAGTAGTTCAGTCAGTGATAAGGGAGAAGATTTAAAGGCCTGTTCCTAAGGGATCATTTTATGGTGCATAGACTTATATGCAATAGTTTTAGAAAAAGCCAACCTCTCTTTCCCAAACCAAGGCACAAGTTTCAGCATGCAAGTTGGCAAGGTGGAGATGGGCACCTTTTATTTTTATCTGACTCAGGCAGCTCTGTGGAAACCTTGTTACAGAGTTTTTGGAGTCCCTTATTTTCTCACAGGGAATATTTCCATTCCCAACAATTTGACTTGCATCAGGACTGGTATATGTATCTTTTCATATGTTCGCTTTTATCTGTTAATAAACCAAGTTCCTGTTTGCCCTGGGAGAAAGTAAGTTTATGAAATTCACACATTCACTGAAAAAGGTCAGTGTAATATTTCAGGTAGAGAAGTGCAGGAGTACAGTTGTAGAGAGAGAAGGAATGGGAAAAGTATGGGAAATACCTGCTTCATAATAATGCTGTGGTTTGAGCAACAAGTCTGACTGGTATCCATGTGCTAAATCAACAATTGGTCTCTTCAGAATGTCTGCGAAGAAGTAACACGGCTGATTTATTTTGTGAAGCCACTATGGTTGCTCTACCTCGTCATCAGAATCCACATGGCCATGTAATACTAGGTCATGAATGAGGAGTGTTTTCTGATGGGCCTTGGAGGAAAACAAAACAGACAAAAAAAATCCAACAGTGTTTGATCTGCACCCTTGGAAGGTCTAAGCTCTGTGAGATGTCATTTTAAAACATTTCCGATGTTTTCTTTTACTTAGTCTTGATATGTCAGGCTCAGCTAAACGAAGAACTAAATTAAAACTGTCATTTTAGCTCATAAATAACAGATGTCTCACCCATTTAATTATTTATAGTCTTGAATCTTTCAAAAATGAAAATGGCTATACACATTTTTAATGTAGTTCTTGGTAATTTGCTGCATGAATGATAAGATTCCAGATAATCCCAGCACACAAACATGAAAAACAAAACTTTGACTGACTCGCTTATCTTATGTGACTGCTTCTTCGATCCCCTGTGACTTTTTTTAAATTAAAATTTAAGTGAAATCTAATCACAACAAAATGATGTTCATACACTTGCATTAATAATTTATCTGCTAGAGATCACAGTGCAGGTAGTACGGACATTAGAGATTCCTTTGCTGCCTGAAAATCAATGCTTTCTCTTTTTGGTAAGATTCATCTTTTCATCTGTGTGAACTGTGTTTGGATGGATCACAAGTCTGAAATATTAATGTTGAAAGAAATTGAGCCTGTGCCAACATTAAAAACCCAACACCTCCTACCACCACATACCCTCCCTCCCCGCAACCCACCAAAACCCACTCTCCCGTATTTCTTAGCTAATGATAAAATTATGTCACTTGGCTTAATGACTTATTCTCTTTTTATGAACATAGCTAATCTAGTGAAAGATGTACTTGCTGAGTTAACTAACAAAGATTCCCTGGCACAGCACACAAACCAAACATGCAGTACCTGAGCTGAAAGAAGAAACCATGTGAGTGTGAACCCTACAATTTATTTTGGAGAAAAGCAATCCCCCCAAGAAAACACACCTATTCCTCTTGCCTCCTCAGCACGATTTAAGTTCCTTTAGGAGGAAATAAAAGGGAATCACTGACAGTCCTCACATAAGGAAAAAGTGTTTGGCTTGTCTGGAATTTTTGCTATGTGGCCCAAGAATATTTTATTTTAGAGCTGAAGAGGTCAAGTATCATTCCTTGGGTGGAAGAAGGGCTCTTTAGAGGGTGGGTAAACTGAGGGAGGCAAAAACTCCAAAATACGATTATGAAGGAATTATATGATCAACAGAACTGTTGCGGCCTGGAAGAGAACTGGGTAAGAACTTTTTCTGGCATGTTCAGTAAGGACTTGGGCATATAGGATAGCCAAACTGTGGCCTCCTTGAGCATCAGAGGCTGCTAGCTACGTGACAGGGAAGGAGAGTGAAAGCAGCAGGCTGTTGAGTGACTACAAAAAATACAAGGAGGATTGCCAAGGACAGGAGAAGGCAGTCAAGTCAAGGAGCTGAGGAGAGCTGCTGGGCCTGACTTTTTGATGTAAAAGGCAGCTTATATTTTGAATATGAGTGACTGGAATATCCACATGAACTGATTAAGACTTCCTTGGTGCTTAATAAGCTGAACCAATGTTGGTGAATGAGTGTATAAAAGCACTTTTATACTTGCCAGGTGACAGAGCCAGAAAAATCAGTCTTTTGCAAACACCACCCATCCAAACTTGGCTTCCAGCTCCGTGTGTTTTGTAAATATTATGTCAACATGATACTGCATAACAAAGGAAAAAAATGTACTGGCATCCATTTTCTCAGCTGCAGGGAAATCTCACTGGCCATTGTAACTGGAGAATGATAAATGAGGATTGCAAACAGATTTCTGTGCTGAGTTTACACTGTGTAAGGAATGACAAAGGTAAGTAAAATAATGATTTTAAAAATCTGATTTAAGCTGTGGCAGTGTCCCTTTAATGATGTTTTGCACCAGTGCAGAATTACATATTGCACCTTTTTACTCGATGCTGCCCTTTGCAAACTTTCTGCAAAATATTTTCCATCATTTTGACGTTTCATTTAAAATGAAATATAGAAGATATTAGAAATTCATGTTCATGACAGGTATTATTTGTTTGACTTTGAAATATACAGAGAGCACACATTAATGCACAGTGACTGAAGTGTTACAGGGGTGTGCGTCTGCATATTCATGGGACACTTCTTTACTCCACACGAAAGCGTTGCAGAATCAGAAGAGGAGTGACCTTTCATGGTACTAAAAATCTGTGTGTGCAACGATGAATAATTTAAAAAGGGGCGAGCTGAAATGACCTTCTTCCCAATATATGCACACGTGTGTGTGTATAACCCAGAAAGATAGTATGTTGTTTTTCATTGCAAAGGTGCACAATTCCACAATATTTTCAAAGTTGATTGTGTTTACACATTCAACATAGAAATTCTTATTCAAACTGTTATATTCATATAGGCATATCTATATTCTATCTATAAGCCCAGGATACATATTTAGGGACTTGTACAAACGTGCTTGCTGTGAATGCTTCTCCAAACAGAGAGAGCCAGGACCAGAACACTGTCACTGTATTTGATCTGCAAATCAACTGAAGACATGTCTCCCTTCCAGCCATCTTTTTGGGGTTCCATTTGGGCAATATGAAGGTGTTATGTCTCAGGACTGGAAAAGGGGTTACTGTAAGTTTATACTGAAGTGTAAACAGAAGTAATAAGGTGGAAGTTCCTGTTGAATTTTATACTCTCTTTTTTAAAAAAAAAAAATTATTTGAGAAAGTTTATTTGTTTAGGAGTCCTATTAACATGAGGCACGTTATATTTCTTTTGTACTATAGAGGAAACAGGGACACCAAATGGGGTTTTTATTAAAATGTGTATATGCACATGTATGATCAGAGCAGTGAATAAATTGTACAGTGGTTGGAGCTGTTATGAGCGCAGCAGAACATTCATTGACAACTCCTGTTTGTAGACCAGATAAAGATAAAATCCATCCGAATTTGAATTGGCAGTTGTCTTCCTTTATGGCTTAAATGCTGTGTAAAGAACTATTCTGTTTTTTTGATGACTCGATTAAATGTTTTACAAACCTAACAGACATTGCAGGTGTAGTGAGGAAGGCATTTTAATATTTCCCTTTTTTTCATATCAAACATTTCCTAAAGAATGTTATTTTGATTTATACAACTTCTTCTGAGGTGGGGTGTGTCAATAATTTGTATTGAACCTTGGACTCAGCTAACTTCTATATTTAATGCAGTCACAAACTTTAGTATATAATTATAAAGCTTTCATATTTCTGATCCTGAGCTTGCACATGTTGAGCGTTGAAGTGTGTGGCATAGCATCTGTAGTCCTCATAAAACTGAGAGCTACTAAGTTTGAAGTTTGTTTATAGAGCTGGAAAAACCATAAACTTGCTTCCCCTGCTGAGGTGTTATTACCTTTCCTTCCAGAAAGCACTGAAACTCTGACCTATTGAAGGGGAAATTCTAATTGTAACTGATCAGTGCTAAAAAAACTCCTTTTAATTCTGTTCCTTTTCAATTGTCAACTCTGGAACTTTGTTAATTCCCAGAAAAGGTATGTAGTGGGAATTGACTCAACCTGGTGGCACTTCTCAGTTTTTTTTGGTCCTAAAACTTCTATTTAATTGTAGCGATTGACATATTTTTAGTGAGGTCTAGGTTTCATTCTACTTTGTGTACTTGTTTTTGCCTGTACAGTCATTGCAGGTGCACATGAATAGTAGAGAATTACATGCTCTAAGTCAATTATTAACTGTTTATGTGCAATCACTGAATTTACATGTGTAACTGTACAGTTAGGCAATACCCAAGTTTTGATAATGGAGGTAACTTTTGTTGGTGATGTGCATCATGGCAAAGAGTATATACACCTAATGCAGAATAGCTGATTATATCCTTACAAGGATGTAAAATCCTTCTCTAACAGGATTAGTAAATAGGTATCTTTTTAGTTGCGATATACTTATTTTTAAATGGCTGGTGTAGAAGGAACTGTACTGGTCTGCTTTTCAGCTTGACTTCTACCACCTGGAACTGATGTCTGTCTTTAGCTCTGACATCGTATTTGTAGGGTCCCCAATAACTGCTGAATAAATCAGAGAGTCAGTAGGGAAGAGACAACCTTGTATATATGCATCTGCCTGAGATGTTGGTAGAAGTCAAAGATAAAAAAAACCTCTAATCAGAGAATTTGCAACTAGCATCCGTAGACAAAACCAGCTGATTAAGTCAACAATCCCTTCTCAGTCTGAAGCATGTAAAACTTGTGTGATTATATTATTTTGTTCAAATTCAAATAAAATAATTTTCCAACTTCCTTTTGATATTTTTCCCCATAACTTTAGTTTCCAGTTACAATTGTTACAGACTTTATGCTTTTGAATACCAATGCTGGATCGTTTTCTCATGCAAAGTGGTCTCTGATCAAGAGCAACTGATTATGTACTCTCCCCACATGCATCAGCATGTTGATTATGTGAAATCTCATGAAGAATTACAGGCAATGCCAATCACTGTTTAGCTGAAGGTCAAATTTTACATTCCTCTACTGATGTCATTGTTTTTTTTTCTATTCTAATCTATAAACCGTGTAAGGAATCCTTAGATACGTGTTCTTAACAAACTATATTTATGCCTTGAACTAGTGTTTTAGCATGCAAAACCAGAACTCTGTTCTTGTTCAGCATGCTATTTCTATAATGTTTATTGATACTGCAGAAAGGAAACACTAAGAGCCCCAGGGTAAGGAGTGTTTAAAGCTGAAGAGTGTTACTTAGCTATTATGCCTCTTTTGTGCAAGGTCTGCACGTGGGTACTATGGAGGGGTGTATCTATGCTCAGTACAATTCCTATATTATTACTCATGTTCATTGTTGAGTCTACTTCTGTTATTTCAGCATCTGGATGTAGTCAGCACTGCAGGTGATGCTTTGGGGGTCGGTGTCATGCTTGTGCTCTAAAAGTCCTAGGAGCAGAGACCACTAGCTCAAAATAAATTACTTAAGAAAAATATTTGGTTCAAATGTCCTTAATCAGTGCTGTTCTTTTCTGATTTACTTCATTTACATTGAACATATCTAATTAATTGCTACCTAGTGATTGGGCTCCCATATGAGGCAGTCATGTTTGGCAGATCCAGACAATCAACAAACACTTTAATAAGCTTGATCAATGGAAGTGTATCTTTGGGATCAGACACCAGCTATGGAAATAGCTATGCAGCGTAGTAAGCCAGTGTTGACTCATGAAATGTTTACCCGGTTAAGCTCGTAGTAAATTTAAATTAGCAAGTAAAAAAAAATGCAGCATAAACCCCCCAAAATGGAAAGACATAAACAGTATTCATTGCATGTCGGTTCCCTGCGTTTGAAGTGTCGAGGCTGGAGATTTTGAGAAGGCAGTTAAACCGTACTGTTTGTGTGATGTCTACATGCTATTTGCAGACAGCTTATCCTCCATTAATACTGTTTAAACATGGGGACCAGGGTTATATATGAAGGATTCAAAGATTCCTCTCTTATACTGTATTTCTGCTTATTTGAAATAAAATGCTACTCCACCCCCCAGCCTCATTCCTAGTTATCACCTGTGTAATAGAAATAATAGTAAGTCATCGGGATTAAGAACTAAACTTTCATTTCCAGATTATACCAGTTTTCAGAATGCAAAATAAGTAGGAAATTAATTTTGCATGTTTTTCATAATGATGTACTAACTCCGCAGTGTCTACATGGTAGAAGTGCATTATTTTCCCTGGCAAAATAGATGTATTTCTATTTTGCTTTCGGTCCTCGAGTACAGCTGTGTACAACAGGATGATCACCTAAAGGACTAGCTGAAACCTTTTTCCCGAAAAGATTACATAAGGCTAAAACATTTATACTCTAAATCATATCTTTCAATATATAAGAACATTCACATTGAAAGAATTGGATGCAAAAGGTAACAATCAATTTTTTCAGTGGAGTATGATGAATTCAGCAGCTCAGAAAGTAGAGGTGAATAAAGATTGTTAAACATGGTACTGCCGTGGTAGCCACACGTCAGTCAGAAATGGAATTTTATTTCAGCCTTTGCCTTCCCTTAGATGAGGTACATATGAAAGAGATTGGAATGACTTGACTAGTATTTCACTAGCAGATCATTGCCATATGTTCTTGTGTTACATGCTTTAATGTTGCTAATAAAGAAGAAGTTTAAAGCATTTGAAAGATTTCCTTTCAAATTGCTCTTGATAGAAGAATGGGGTTTTCTTATTTTGAAATTTTAGAATCATAGAATGGTTTGGGTTGGAAGGGACATCAAAGATCATCTAGTTCCAACACCCTGCCATGGGCAGAGATACCTTCCACTAGACCAGGTTGCCCAAAGTCCCATCCAACATTGCCTGGAACACTTCGAGGGATGGGGCATCCACAGCATCTCTGGGCAACCTGTTCCAGTGCCTCACCACCCTCAGAGTGAAGAATTTCTTCCTTCTGTCTAATCTAAATCTGCCCTCTTTCAGATTAAAGCTGTTACCCCTTGTCCTATCAGTACATACGCTCCTTTTTTCCATGTGCCTAAACATCTGCTCCATGGTCTTACTGGGCACAGAGGTGAGGCTGACTGGCTTGTAGTTACCTGAGTCTTCCTTTTTTCCTTTTTGAAAATGTGGTTTATGTTTCCCCTTTCCAGTCAGTGGGAACTTCACTGAACTGCCAAGACTTCTCAAATATCATGGATAGCGGCTTCGCAACTTCATCCACCAGTTCTCTCAGGGCCCATGGTTGCATCTTTTCATGTCCCGTGGACTTGTGCACCTTCAGGTTCCTTAGATGATCTTGAACCTGATCTTCTCCTACAGTGGGTGGTTCTTCATTCTCCCGTTTCCTGCCTTTGCCTTCCGTGACTTAGGCAGTACAGCTGGAGCACTTGCCATTGAAGACTGAGGAAAAGAAGTCATTGAGTACTCAGCCTTCTCCATATCCTGGGTAACCAGGTCTCCCATTTCCTTCCAGAGAGGGCTCATATTTTCTGCAGTCCTCCTTTTGTCACCAACAAGGATAATTTTAGGTAATTTTCACTCTGCTGGAAGTAAACTTTCAAAAAAAAAAAAAAAGAAAAGTATAGAGGCTTTTAAAATTTTACTTATAATGAAATCTAAAATCCATTTGAATTCTGACTGCTGCTGTAGTTATTGAAACTGTAACTTGGATTTTTTTTTTTTTTTTCCATCCATGGTGGACTTTATTTCTGAGGATTCAGTATGATGAGAGACTCAGTCATTGATTCCTCTTATTAGAAGAGAAAGTGGTGTGTTGTGAGAGGTCGAATCTATCTGGAGTTACCCATTCACAGTTGGTTTCACCTGCTCACAGTACTTGTAATGCACTGGTGGTGATGCTCTAATAAATTTTTTTCCAATGTTTAATAGTGGAGATGAAAAGATATTTTGCTGAAAAGTCAAACTGTCATAAGGAAGGAACGTTTCCTTACAAATTCTAGATATGCCAGGTCCTGTAGTGTTACTTAAAAGAGGACATGGTGAGAGAAATAGTTATGCTTTTTTTATTGAACCAAAGTCTCCAGAAATACAGGCTCTGTTCTGCTTTGGCAACCTTGGCCAGATTAGTCTCAGAACTGTTTGCCTTAATTTTTGTGGGTAAACTAGGATTTTGCCAGTGGAAAACATTTATACGTTTGTAGAGGTTTTTCCTGATGTAATATACGCTGGTGCGAGTCTCAACATTGAACTGGTTTTCAGTGAAGAATCTCTTTTCTTGTTAATATTCAATGCTGGTATGAAAGGAAGGCAGAAAAGGTATTTCTCATTTGTATAGTCAAAGCTTGTATAGTCAAATCGATGTCATTCTAAGAAAGATGGCATTTCTCATTTAATTTTTTGATTTGCATAGTTTAGATGTTAACAGGTCAATGTGCTAAAGAGTGTGGTACCCTCGTGTGGTCTCTTTTGGGACTGCTCTGTCCAGTATCAGTAGGACAACAGCTATGTCTGTTCAATCCAGGACTGGGAATTCAGGGTTTCACATTGCCCTTCCCAGGATTACACTGCACCTACTCCCAGTGTTACAACTTCATGGTTTGAAAAATTACATTTAAATTCTTAATCTTTGTATGGAGCCAGTACTTTTGAAATAATTTTCTTAACTTGGAGAAATATCTAAAGTCATAGCTGCAGGAACTCATGTCTTTCACCAAAACATAAAGAAGAAGAAAAACCTGAAGGCACAAAGCTGGGGGGAGGAAAAAAAAAGCATAAAGAAAAGAAAAAAGCTTTACCAAGATCTATGGAGATGTTAATGATATATTTCCATTTTAACTTGAATTGCACACTGATTATGTGTTGTATTATATTCACATTCACTACAAAATCTAGTGCTCTACCTTGGCCGGAACATACAAATATATTTTTCTAAATGACATTTCGCTAGCTGTACAGTGTTTTTCATTTTTAAATGCATGTAATAACGTGTTCGAGAAAGTCACATGCCTTCTTACTAGTTTCTTTGAGTTGAGAATATTCCTTAAATTTTGTAAGTGAGCCAGCCTAGCTAATGATACTTCTGCATCCAGGTCTGTGAAAAGTCCTTAGCAAGAACCTGCAGTCTTGCCCTGAATTAACCTTTTCTGAGTCCCTGCCCAAAGAAAATGTTCAAATTTTTAAGCAGCTCCACATTATCCACTTAGATCCATTTCTAGCAACTTCAGTGTGTAGGACAGCATTCTCTTTTGTGTCCTCATACAGTTGGTTTTGTTATTGAGCAATAACATGTGCAAACATGTTGCAGAACAATGTGCCAGACTTTGTCTATAGTTAATTTCTGAATGTCATTCAACAACGTTTTTTATGTCTAGACATATTTGGGAGCAGATTAACTCTTCTCCTGTCCAATTTGATAATGTAAGTTTGCTTTGGACCCCTATGATGTTTGTTTATAGTTTTCTACAGGATTAAGCAAGTCACAATAAAAATATAATTTGACTGTTAGGAAAAAGAAAATCAAAATATAGGAGTAGGAACAATCTGTGCATAGTATGCCTGTAAGCAGTTCAGTAAAACACTAAACACTATCTTGTGACTTCATAAGTGTGTTTATAAGTTACACTTAAAAGTAAGTGAGTGCTTATGGCAGATAACTCCCAGTGACATGCTAGTATCCCTCACAGAAGATGGATAAGATGAGAAAACCTTCACTAGGGCAGACCAAAGATCTGCTGGACTAGACAGTCCAGCAGGAGATTTTTACAGGAAAAAGTATAGAAAGCCTGTTTTGAGGAAAGGGTCATTGTATATTCTTGCAACTTGTGCCAATCAATAGTTTAAGAAGTTCTAAGTCAAGTTATATCCTAACCGTTGTATCAGATATCCAGTGATGGAGCTATCCTTCAGGAATTTGTCTAAACCTTTTTGAAGACGTTTGTTTACAGTTTAACCTTTGCAGCACCTGTGGCACAGATGCAGTTTTTCGCAGTGCAATTGTGTGTTGTGTGAAGAAATATTTCTCTTGGTATGTTCTATGCTTGTTACCTGATAATAGAGCTACACAGTCCTGTTTGTGCTGTCTGGGCTCATTTCCTTGCACCACTTCACCAGCCTGCCACTGGAGAGGGGAATACATGTGGCTTTAGCTGCTGAACCAGCAGTGGCCGCCATTTAAGCTCAACTTTCAGCGTGGGAGAAGTCTCACTGAGCAGCACTTCCCATTCTTAGTAGATACACCTGCTGCTGGATTGTGACATTAGTCTTCATCATGACTAGTAAGGATGAAGGTCTGAAAATTCAGAGAGATTGTGAAAACAATGTCTGTGATTTGCGTACTGATCATGATGCATAACTAATACTGCATTAAAATCACGAAGCTGTGTATTTTCACAGTAAATGTTCTGTGATGATTTTCCCCTGGGTCACTTGATCCCATAGCCTGTCAAATCATTTTGACTGGACCAGTGTTCCTCTTAAGCATTTTTTCTTGTAGATATGTGCCTTCTGCCTCCTGAGGCATTATTTTCCTTGCGGTTGCTTTCCCTTGCAGAGGATCTAACTTATCATTACGATAGTTTTGATGAGTGTTAATAGTATATTCTGGTTTTATATGATGCTTTTTTTTTATCCACAAAACATTTCAGGATAAATTGCCCATGTCTCCAAAGATCCCTACCTTTCTCCCTGTGCGAGGAAGACTAGGTGATGAATTGGTATTTCTCAATCACAGCTTTATGTGAAGCTGAGAATGGAAGAGAGAGAGGATAATGTGTCTGATTCTAGTTCAGCTGTTCTAGGCCACTGTACAAATTTAAGCAGCTGCACAAAATCCCAACTCAAGCCACGTCAGGTTTGACTCAAATCCTTCTAGAGAATGAGTTCACAATTTGGATGATATTTAAAGTCATCTTTGCTCTTCCTTAGTCTAACCTCCACCTATTCCATGATGTGATGTTCGGTTTGGCCAGTGCCTCTGCCTCCAGTCAGTCAGGCTGATTCCAGGAAAATGCTATTTTACAACAGAAAGCACTCAGTGTGTGCAGAGAATGTTGACCTTAAGAGGAGTTGCTATCTCAGTATTTAGCAAGAGGAGGATAATCCATTGAAAGAGAGGTGTAGATTGTTTTTTATACGATCATTGCTGGCTTTAGCATGAATGCTGCTTCTGTACTTTTCAGAGAGAAGACCTCTGAGGATTCTCATTCCATTCTGCAGCATTAAAAGTGATCTGTAAGTGGGGGTCTATCAAAATAATGCCATACCAGGAATATGTAGAAAATACCCTAGTTGACAAAACAGTGTTCACTGTAATAATTTTATAATAATATGTTTTTTCCTATTTTTGTGTCATATGATACGTCCCCACTTCTAATTAAAAACTATTTCATTTTCTTGCATTGTGTGGATAATATCTGATCAGAGATATATACAGCCTCAGACTTTTGGTACATATTGTTTAAAATTTCAGTTTCAATTTCATGAAATTTATCTGTGTGCACCACTGTTTGTTTTTTTGTCTCTTTTTTTTTTTTCATTCCATAAATTACTTTATAATGCAGGCAATTTGAGAGATAGTTGAAATAACATAGATTTTACATTTTGGAAAATTAGCAGATAGGAACTGTATAGTACTATTGTGGCAGCATGGAACAAGGAGTGAATTTAAAAAGTCTGAATATAAAATAAGTTAATCACTCAGTAACTATACTTTGCTAGTGGATCATTTGAAACATTACTTATTTATTGCCATAACAGTTCATTAATAAAAATATTATTTATTTATGATGTATCCATGCATGTGCTATGCAACTCATAAAGTAAGGCTGATATTTACCAAGAAGAGCTTACATGCTTAGATGGGTGAGAAATAGCAATATATCACCTGTAAGTCCAGTATTTTGATGACAGAAAACTGTTGGAAAATGTGTGGAAAAAAAAAAAAGGTTTTTTTTTTCCCTAAACAACATAATGGAATTCTATTAATTTACTTTTGGATGTCTGCTTCATCACTCTCTTTTTGCTTCTTATTCGATCTCTTCTGACATTTCTCTTAATATAATGCTTGACTGTTGTATTTACAATATACGTTTTGAGGGGCATATGAATGAAGAGCAGTCATTTTTGTATTTGAAGCAAGAAATGCCTTAAAAAATTGCTACATGTTTTGATGAAAAACAAGTTCAAATGATACATCCAATACTTTAAAATCTTATAACTTCGGGCAAAAATTTAAGAGCTAATGTATTGATATTCCTTTCTGTTCAAAACAAAGAAGTTTAATCCCTGTCAGTTTTTTTCTTTTTTTAGTGTGTGCTATTGTCTATTTTGGGCAGAGGACTGGAAAAGTGGAAGTAAATGCATATGATGATTGTTTTGTATTTCAGTAAATACAGCTTGCTTTCTGTTTTGAGCCAGCTTTGGTTCAGTGAAACGAATGCTGTGAGAATACACCTGAACTTTACATATCTGTTGTTTTCAACTGATAAGAACACTGGGTCTGCTAAAATCAGACTTCACTTCCTCTGCCTCAAGAAATATCCTGAGACAACAGATCTCTACCTTGATCTTTAGATGATTAATTCTTTATGTTTCAAAAATCCCATTAGGAAATGCTGTTTATTTCCATCTAAGGTTCTTAGTAAGAATGTAAGGGTTTTTTTTAGAAGGGTTTCTTCAATCCACAGTGCAGCTTTTGGTGAAAAGCAGAGGGAAATGGTAGACCACAGGACAGACTAGCCAGTAGCTTTCAGTTTGGGATACTAATATAAAGGCTCTGGGATCAAACTATATTATTTCCATCTTGTTTAAAAATCTTTAACCCAGGTCTGTTGCATTTACCATATTCCAGGTAAATCCAACAACTCTGGGGCTAAGAGGTCTGTTTCTGTGTTTAAAGATGCACTGGAGGAACGATTCATTTGATCTATTCTAAATGTTGACTTTAAAATGAAATGAATTACTGGACTCTATTGACTTTTAACTAGATTTCTATTGATTATGAAGGGACTCTAGAGTGAATAAGTCAATAGCCTGTAACAGAATATTAAAGATATTCATAGGTAGCTTTAATGTGTGACCTGTAAGTCACAAACTGTGAGTTTTATTGTGTAAGAAATATGATGTATTTTAAAACATATAAATCTTCCATTTCCTTCAGGTAGAAAACCATGGAAGTATCCAGGGATGTATAGTATATATTGAAACATTTTTAATTCAAAAGTGACCACCTGATGACATGTTCACTGGCTCACACCTTACTGTTTCATCCATTCCTTGACCTTCTTCCCAGTATCCTCCAGTCCTGCAATCCCCTTCCATAAGGTAACTGAAATCAAGGTTTTCATGGCATGGACACGCCTTTACGTTGGTAATGTAACTGGAAAGCCTGTGTACCTTGAGCTATGGAGTGACGTAGTGCTTGCTCATATTCTGATGATGTGAGCTACCACATTTTGTCACGTAATAGCATGATCAATTGATGCGGCACTTTGACTTTATTCAGGACAGTTTATAGGAGACTTTTTGACTCGGCCTGGTAGGGAGGCAATAGACATTACTTTGATTTCGGAAGAGACTGGAGGATGGAGGTTACTGAATCAGCATCAAACTGTTCTTCAGTAGATAGGCATTCATGATACTGAAATTGTTTACCTTGGTTTTCCTCTGTCATTATGGACAATAGTTTTTATTTTATTCAAATTAAATGATAAACCAAATTTAAGTCAGCAGAATCTGCCCTTGCTTTCCTTTTTTCTTAAAGTTACATTAATCAAGAACCAGAATGATACACAGTTAAATGCAATCTTATTCTAAATGCTTTTGCAAATAGGTGTTTGTTTCCATGACCAAAGTGGTTGCCTGAAGCCCAAGCTAATCATAATCTGAAATGAAAGAGAAGTTAGTTTCTTTCTCGCTGAGATGGGAATTCATTAACACTATTAATAGATTTTGCTGCCTACTAACATTACTCTAAAATTATAAACTCTTTTAAATGCATTCCTTAAGCCATGAATGCATGACACAATCTGACTTTAAAGGCATTCTAGTGAAACAAAATTCTTCTTCACTAGATTATATCTTGTGAACAAGTGACTATAATAAATTGATGTATTGTATAACTTTAAACATTTGTTATTATGAAATAAATTAGAACCCAAATGAAGAAAACAGTGTCAAGGGATAGAAAAAGAATAGAATCACCAATGTCAGAGAAAGAAGGAATATGCGTCCTGTGTAGCTTTCTTAATATTTGACATAGATTTTGATTGTTTTCTGACACTTATGCAGCTTCTAGCCTCCTCATGTTATTTATAATGTAACACTTGATAGAGAATTTATGTAATAAATGCAATTCATTTAATCATTGACTATGCTTAACCAAAACAAATCCACCTTACAACTCTGAATCACAAACCCGCTGGGATGTATCAATCTATCTCTGCCACAAATGCTCACAGAAAAGATGACCTTTGCAAAGTGCCTTGAATATTAATGAATCAAACCCTGAATTTTACAAAGTTAGAGCAATTGGAAATGAACATCATCCTTGATGGACATAAATCTGTTCAGCCTTAGAAGTCCATTCTCACTAAATGAGAATTTGGCTCCCTGGATATGGTTTGTGACCTAACATCTCTGCTGCATAAAACAGACTGTCTTGCTCTCTTGATGCCAGGACCTGCCTGTGTATATTTTTCTGATATAATTCCAGTCTTCAAATATTTATAGGTAAACCCAAGTCACCTTATTTGGTCTAAAGACATTGTGAAATCCTTCACTGGCAATTGCCCAAACCAGTGCTTGTTCTGGTCTTAAATAACACTGGAGAAGTTAAGTAGGAACAATGGGGTTCACTGGTCTGGTGTGCTGCTGCAGTGTACTTCAGGGGAGAGTGTGCCATAGAAGGAAAAGAGAAAAAACTGCAGCTGCATTGGTCTTTTAAGGTACCAAAGAACAGGAAATGGAAAAGTCGGTAAGAACCTTCTAACCCATCGTCATAAGATGTGAAAATCATGGAGTGGCAGCATGATTCAGAATTCGACGTTATCAAAGCATTCTTCACTTTCACGTTGTTTCTGCAAACGGAAGTGTTCGTTACTGCCAAAGTGACGATGGTGCTTTAGGCATAGCAGGGCTACGTGACGAGCTTGACCCAAGTATGCACAGAGTGAGGGAAACTGCATCCCTCATTGCACACGGAATTTCACGTTGCAGAGTTGTTTCCTGATGGTTTCCATCTTCCTTCTTACAATCAGCATAGGGTCATAAGGTTGTTTTTAAAGGTGGTAGTTTGTGAGTGGGTTTCATCCTAGTTTTAGAAGAATTTATCTGTATTTAAAAAAAGCTGTCTTAATAATAGTATATAGTTTATTGGTGGTGTTCTCACAGCCGTTCTTTTTTGGTTGTTCATTTTTACGTTAGAATGACAGCCCTGTCTGAGATGTAAATTAGATGCAAAGGAAGTAGAGCATAATTTCCGAATTCCTGACTGGCAAGAAGAGTGATAATGCAGTAGGCAAAGAAGTTTTGAGGGCCATGACATTGAGTGTCTTCTGGGGCCTCTGTCAGTACTTCAGTGTTAGCTGACAAGAATGCAAATCTGATTGTCTTAGCTTTTGGTCCTGAATCTGGACCCAGCTGGGTGGTACAGGAGAATGAAAAGAGCCAGCTTCTCTGTGGTTGAGTCATGATAAGATTAAATAATCTTTCATGCTCCTGCTCTTTCTATGGTTTTATAGTGCATTCATCCTTGTTCAGTCTGAGTACGTAGAGGACATGTACTCATGTAGAACATAGACTCCGATCATGGACGACAAAAGTGTCTGATGAGAATGTGTACTACTAAAATGCAAGATGTAATTAAAACAAATCTGCCCTCACTGAAGTCATACAAGTGCAAAGTATAAGACGCTGATGTAAACATCTGCTTTTTTACGTCATTCATTCATGACCACAGGTTCACTGTAGCAGAGCCAGGGATAAGGGCCATGACACAAGATGAGATGTCAACAAAGACGTTGCAAAAGCCTCCCCCTGCCCTCCCGCTTCATCTTTGCACAGTGAGGCTACAAGGCTGCTGGGCTTTTTATTGCTTTTAAGCAGGTAAGAAGATATTTTGTCAGTGGAGCATAGAAGTGTTTGGTTTCTCAGTTATCATAAAACTGCCAAGTTGTTCTTTCTGGAAAGTCTCTCTTGTTTTTATCTGCAAGATGTCTTTTGAACGTTTCTGTCAGTGGTCACAAAATCCTGTGTAGCACACTATGGTAACAAGATCCTTCTGCCTCAAGGCACTCGGAGTTCACAGTAACAAATACCAGCATAACTCCTCTGAAGATACTTTAGAGCTTCCTCCTTTTTAGGCCCTCTACAAAGACAGAAAGGCGAACTAAGAAAGCACTGCTTATCTTTCCTTTCTCACATGAATGAATGACATCTCTCATGTGAGCAGCAAAGGCAATGCTAAATTATTACAATTAATCAGTCATTCAAACAGTGCTGAAGGAGAGAAGGTAAGTGAGAGGAAAAGGGAGAAAACAGAATGTGAGGATGCCTAGAACAAGGACGCAGGTTCATTGAATGATCCTATCTAAGAATCATACAGGTAGTGGAAATGCACTCCACTACATGGGAGAGAGTATCTGAAATTTTCCTAATCAGCAGTTCACCACATAAGGAAGCTGCAGCCTTTACTGATTTTTGTGTCACCCCTTCAGCTTTCCTGCTTTGTTGTTTATCATTAATCTTTTATATTATTACAAAGTGAGTTGGTCAACAAATAAGACCTACGACAGGCTTCTATTTTTTTTTTTTCTGTGATGTGCTTTTCCCTGACTAATCTGATATTGCTGTTAGATTCACTCCACTACTGTTACAGGGCAGCTTGGAATCCACAAGTAAAAATCTATTGTGGAAATCAAAAGTTACAGTTCCAGAGCGCTATCACTTCTCGTTTTGAGCTCAGTGGATGTTTTTGTGGTGGTTTGTTGTTATTGTTTTGTTTGAATTTAAAAATAATTGATTTGATTTAAAGTATTTTTTGTTTGTATCACTTTGGTGCTTTCAGTTTGTGTAATTCTCTTTGATCTGACTGTGCAGTTTTCTAGACAATTACTGTTTTTATTTGAATTCCTTTGTACTTGGCATATACTACTCTCTGTAGGAAAGCAGCACCCTATAGCATCACAAATGAGATTGCCATTTGCCCCCAATTCTTGGATGACTTCCAGTATTACTCACTTATCTGAACAGAATTATTCTAGGCTCTGAATCCCAAAATTTAAGTGCCCAGGTAACACTTTCTTTCAGGATACTGAAATAATAGCTCGTTTAGGAATTTAAAATCTGAATCAAGCAGTAATAGTGTACATGTAGATAAATGTCACTTGCGTGTACTTTTTTCAGCAGGAGGCTAAATTCTGCCGAGGTCATTAGTCATAGTGGCAGTTTCCCTTACTACAGCTACACAGCCTGTTAATAGGCCTACCCATGTAATTTCTTTCACATCTGAAGTTTTGTCCACTTTTAACTCTTAAGCACATTGTGTAGAAAAGTCTCCTTTTAAAAGAAGGGGGTGGCAGTGGGGGGGTGCTATTGCATGAGGTGACAGGGTTTTTGAAAACGCAGAGAATTTTGCCTCCGTCTAACTGTCTCATGATGGAATTGCTTGGTCGAGCTCGAAGGGTCACTGAAGTCTGTGGACTGGATGATCAACATCAGCTGCAGATGTGGCTGAATGGAATATTTCACAATGCTCTCCTCTCCTGTGAAAATAAGAATGCAGCACATGGGTGTAGCGGAGCAGAGATCCTCTCTTCCTTTCTGCATTGACTCTGTTTTGACCATTTGGCTTCCTGAGCTAACTTGTCCACTGCCGTTGTAACCTAAGTTCTCTCTGCTTTTAAGCCAGATAGCACGTGCTGGTGGTATTCCCCTTGCACCTCTGTAACAAGTCAGAGTGCTAAGTAGGGAGATCATCTTTTTATGCTCCTACTCCCTCTCCTCTCCATCCCTTTTTCCACTTTTATGGGAGTGGACAAAATATTCAGAAATATTCCAACACATGGCTAAGGACAAAAAAGTTAGAAGCTGGATGTGTCTAGACAGTCCTCCAATTTATGAAGCTAGTTCCTGCTTTCCACATTCTTGATTTCTTCCCTCAGCTGCTTAGAGGTTGGATGTCTTGGGTCATGAACTGTATTACGCACTGGTGGTCTTATTGGTAAGCATTAACCATCGTCTTTTCTGGTAGTAAGACATCTTTTATGCTGTATACTTCGTAACATGAAGTCAGCTCAGAGCTGTTCTGCAGAGACCACTCTATTAATTTATCTTTGTTTCACAAATGATGTTTTTATAAACACAATTTAGAGCAAGCTTTTGTTGCTGTATATTTTGGAGCATAGGTCTCTGGCCATGTGAGAGGGTTTTCAGGGTAATTCTCTCTGTAATTGGGAGTTAGGAATGCCCTGCAAAAACCTGTGTCAACATATACAAAGGAAGAATGTTATCTTATTTAAATTTCACCAGAATCCTGATAGTAGCTATAGGCAGAAGAGTCTTAGATATAATCTGTAATTGCTTACGACCTTGTTGGAGGGAAGACGGAAAGACAACGGAAAATGATTGGTTTTATTAGTTTACCAAGAACAGCCTGATGTCTACCAAATTAACATGTAATTTCCAAACATCCATAAAAATAATTAAATTGAACAATGAGACCTCTGATTTTTCTAGATTTTTTCCAGTGTGCCAGTGTCACCTTCAGATACTGATTGCAGGAAAAATGCCAGATGCCCAGCAAGTAAATAATGTAGCTCAGGGTGTGATTGTTAATTACAATCAGTACTAAAGAATTTGGTGGAGATGATGATCTCTTCAACCTGTGAGGAGAAAAAAATAAATCAAAAGGATTAGACAAATAATATTCAGAGAAGGAGAATAAAAGAAAAATCAAAAAACTTTCATCTATGAAAAATCATTGCAATGAACTTTTTATTATAAAGCACTGGGGGACTAGCATTAAGGGGCAATTTCCTGAAGGACTGCTCCTGAACTCGAAATTTTTTATGCAGAAGATGTGCTAAAAGGAAATAATTAATAATTTCTGTTTAAATCTTCCAGGCATTGTATGGACAAGATTTAGCTGCGTAACTCGTGTGGCTAAATCCCATGCAATGTTGAAAATGTAGATGATAATATCTCCATCAAAAAACTCAATGCCATGGCAGAAATATTGGAATCAGTCCCTGTGGGAAAATGGTAGTGATCTAATGACTGTCAGCTGCTATGAGATGTCACTCTCATTTTTGTGTCTTTGCGTTACACTCAGGTTTTGGCTACTGCGCAATGCAGTTCATGCTTTGTTTACTGAGTGACATTTGATCACATAGGAAAAGGAAAGTACACTAGCAAAGATATGATGGACTTTTACTTCAGCAAACCCTTAATTATAGGGTAGAGTAATCACATTAAGAATGATTGTTTCATCATGTGACTACCCGAAAAATTGATGTCATGGGACTTCAGAAATGCCTACCATTCCATAATACGAAACTAGAGACTTTGCTATTCTGAACTGTATTTGTTCCTTTTAAAGTGGTTGTTTTGGTTTCTTTTTTTTATATTCTAAGACAAACATGCAATTCAATAATGCCATTAAAATCACTATAAATAATGTTCTGATGTTACTGGCTGTCACCTGTACAACTACTGTAGTAGAATAATGTAATGCTGCTTTTGTGTGTCAAAATGTCTTATTTTATTACCAAAAGATAAACCTATGCTTTCTTGTTGCTATCTCCGTGTAAACATGAAGAAGGTGGTAGTGTCTCCAGACAGAAAACCTAGAGATATGGACTTGTGCTCACAGAAATGTCTTTGGATATTTTACCTTGTTGTTTGAATTAATGTGGAGGAAGAGGAATTGCAACTTTCTACTATTCATGCAGACACTTTTCCTGACATGAACGCATACCTGGCTAGCACCATCAAGACAGTACCTAATCTGGTTTTATTAGGAAGCATAATTTGAAAAGCGTGTGCTTTTTATAAGGGTTTATGGTGGATAAGCTGAACATGGTTGGTAAGCAGTCTAAGAGCTGCTGAGCTTCAACATGATATGAACACGTTTCAGAAGTAACTAAGGCAAAACAGATTAGAGCAGAGGTGCAGGTCTAGAACAGCCTAGAAACTTTCTATTCTCTGGTGGAGATCTGTCATGAAATGAAGATTAAAATGAGAGTGTCACTCCCAAGAAGAGATGGTGTTTTAAACTTCTTTAATATGTACCTATTAGACTTAGTAAAAACTGAATATTTGTGAGAATGATGGCTGCTTTTTCTGAACATATCACCCAGCTTTAGTACCACAGGTTATAAGGAGTAAAGGGGAATTGCACTTGCCAACAACTGGTCATTCTTTTACAAGCAGAACTCCCATCTCTATAGTCTCTAGAGCTAAGCTACAGACCTAGGTAGCACTTTGTACAAAGATCAGAAAGCTGGAAGAGGTAATATTTGAATTTGGGGCTGCTGTTTCCTTTACAGGTACAAAACTACAGGGTTTTTTTAACTTAATGAATTCAGATGTCCATCCCTGCAACAGTTATAGTAAATCTGAGATGCGGAGCTCCTGTGCCCTGTCATGAGATGGGGACAGTCCTCTCCAAATAATACATTTAGTCTTCTGAAGTTGTAGTATTACATCACTGAATTAGGTGGAGAATATTGTGCTACTTAAAAAATAGTGCACACAGCTGATGGATGTATAGGCCAAACTTTGGGTCCAGAGGATCTTAAAATCCCTATGAAATGTCAGATTAATATTAGTGTCTGGCTGCTAATTTTTTAATTAGTATTGAGGTTTAAACTTGCTTATAGATTTCTATATTTAAAATTACATAAATGCAAGAGAAATAATAATGGAGCTAGTAATGGTGAATAGACCTGATAACTCACCAAGTGTAAACACCTTATCTTGGTGTAGCAGTTAAAATGAGAACAAATTTCCTCACCACACCTCCCAAACCTTCTTTCCTCTTTAAAACAATCATTAGCTTTGATTCCAGTTGTCATTACATTTCTACATGTGTATTGCCCTGTCTTTTATTTGACATAATATAACACATTTTTATGAAGGAAATACATAATAAAGGTTATTTTTGCATGGTCTTCAAGTATGCTAATCTGTTTGATCTCAGTGTGTTCTTCTGCCCAGGTACTCATTTCATTTGTAGTATGTTTGAGCTTGGAGTGACAGAGGGGCCTAGTTTGAGCTAAATTGAATTGTAGTGCCCTTCAATGACCTGATTCTATGGTTTGCTGTCCTTGGCATGTGTGGACAAGTGAGAGAGAACATACTAAGAAATTACTGCAAATGTAGAGTTTGCATGGTTCCTTAGCTGCCTTCAACCAAGCTTCTCATCCCGTGAAGACTAACTGGCTTCATAGCTGTGTGTCCTTTCCTGCTTGGGACACCCATAACGGTATTTTTCACTTTGCTACTTAAGGGCTGGTGGACAGCCAGAATAGGTCTATTTGCCATCGTGTGCTCTTAGAGTTGGCAAACAGCTGACACTGCTTCATAAATTGCACTTTGTGTTTAAACAGCCACCCAGAGGTCTGCTGAGATTCTGGAAGGCTTTGAAAGGAAAGATTGAAGGGAAGCTGTTCTAGACGCTGTTACAAAAGTGATGAACGAGTAGGGCACGGTGCTAGTGGGACTGAGATCCTTGTACAAGAAAGCAAAGCTGGCTCTCTAGCAGTCAAAGCACTGAGGTAATTGGTGACACTCCATCCTATCCCTCATTTGCTTCTGCCAGAGTGCAGCTGCATGCTGCCCTTTGCACAAAGCAGATTGCAGGGTACCAGAAGTTGGACCAAGCTTCAAAGCTTTGACTATCACAGTGGAAAGCATTGCCCTGAGCAGACATCCATTTGCTTCTTAAGTGGAATATGCAGTCTGCAAAGTTGCATTTGTTCGTGTTTTTTTTACAGAGTTCTGGTCTGCAGACATGTTCTCTAAAGAAGTGCCATGCAGTAGGATGATAGCTGCTGGCACAGCAAGAGAAGAGAGAGTTCAGATTGAAGTCATTAAGTAAAAGAAAACAATTTAGTAGAAAATCTTTAATGGTGCTTTTTAATTCATTAGAAGGAAAACACTGTCAGCACTTTTTAAACTGTATTTTTGAAAGGATGGCAAGAAACAGTTTAGTATTATTTCTGCAGGTTCTTTCAGAGTAGATTGTGGACTTGTTGAAGCAGATTATTTTAAGCAAATAAATATGTCTTCGTTGTCTAGATGTTGTAAAAATATGGGGTTTAAATTTTGCAATCAAATTTTCATGCAGTTCTTTGAGTGGATAAGAAAGCATGCTAAAGTAAAAGTAGCGTGATTGGTTATGACATCAAACCTTGAGGACCTAGAGACTGACTAAAATACCCCTCATGGAGTTTTGTACTAAGATATCGTCTGTCCTTTTCATACCTCCTTCTGTCTTCGTTTAGGCTCTTGAGGGACATCCACCGAATCTAAGATATCCTGTATTTATAAATTATTTAAAAATACATAATTACATATGCAATGAAAATAATTCAGTCTGAACGTTCATCTCAAGACAGTTCTGTCACGTCTTCTGTTTGACACTTTTTTATACTTGGTTTCAGAGAATATGTATGGGAAGGGATCCAGCTAAACTTCTGCTCTGGTGAGATGCTGCTCCAGAAAGAAGAATCTTGGTTTTAGAGACCTTATGACTTTACAAGCTCTGTAGGGTTCAGCTTCCGTTGCTATATTTGAGGACTGGGTTGTATTTGAAGCCAAGAAAATGCTGTAGAGCTGTGAGGATCACTGTTCAGTCCTGGTCCTGGCACAACTGAAAGCCAGAAGTTATTGCTTGCATCAGCTGTACCATATCTGCCTCTTCTTGCCACCTTCACCAGCTCTATCAGCCTAATAAAATTAGAAAAATCTCACCCTATTGCTCAACGATAGCAAGTTGAGAGTTTCTGAAAATTCAGAGGTCCTGGTTTTCCATTGATAGATGGGTGGCTAGTTCTCGTTTATGCCTCTGAAAATCTCCTAAAAAGACCTTAGAGCTTTTTTAGTTACACTGTTCTAATATGTTACTTCTGTTTAAAGCAGAGTATTCAGGTAATGAGGGCTGTAAACCTGTGCAGAGATGCATGATGGTAGCTTCAACATACCTACTGGTGGTTTGAGATTGCTTCTATCTTTACCTGTGTGCTAAGCCTTGTTTCTTTAAAAAAAAAAACCAGACCTGCAGTTCCCAATCTGTAGTAACAAAAATAACCAGTTTATGTAAAGTAAAATAACAAACAAGAATTTAATTGGTAATTATTCGGCTAAAGATTATTAATTGTCAATTGTTTTGGAGCAAAGTTTGTCAGTGCCTAAAGGACTAATGAAATATAAGTTAGACTTTTGAATCGCAGGTTCTTTTGAAGAGTTGAACTGAAAATCAGAGTATGGATTTGCAAACAAAACCACCCTTCAGTTATCCAGGAGATCCTGGCATTGTTAACATAAGTATGCAAAAGTACTCAGGACCTTATTGATTAAAAGCTCATACCCAATAGAATGGTACCTGTGGCTGTGATCTGTATTATAGGGTTTTTTTAAGCATATCTCTTCTGTAGACAAGTACCCCAATAAAATGGATCGTATCAGTATGGCAAACACTTGAAAGCTTCTGTACTTGCAGAGCAGTGATTTCTGCTCTAAATGGCTAAGACTGTTTCCATTGTGTTCAGTGTTCATTGTCCTACGTCAAGAATGCCTGAAATTGCTGAGATAAAGGCACTGAAATAAATGTTATTAAAGCACTTTCTGAGCTTCTGGTAAACTGATTTACATGCAGCAACTGTGGGGTAAACTGAAACAGTAATTGACTCCATTGCCCTCTTCTGGTTATTCAAGGTGGAGTAATCTCAGGGGGACCTGTTCATCTCTGTACCATAATGCTAGATGACTGCAGAGTAATTGCAAGGAATTCAGGTTTAGACTTACAAAGATTTATCACTAGCCAGCGGATATCATTTGGCTCAATAAAATCAACAAGCTTATAATTAGTCTGAACTATCTAACAGTAACCCAATTTAAAAATGCAAATAATAAAAACATCTACCATAACATTAAAAAAGTCTTAAAACATTACAGATTCCAGTCACAGAAGCGAGTGCTGATCTTGAAAAGCTTGATGCCAATTATGTGCTTCACTGAATTAAAATGAACTCATGTTATTAATAAAGACTCAAATGATCTAGTCTGCTAGTCCAACCTTTCACCACCTCACACTTTCGCTAGAAATGAACTTTTCAATTAAGAACTGTCTTCCAAAACTTAGTACTGAGTTCCAAAATTAAGTTTTCCAGACTGTGATTCAGTCACATCAACTTAAGTAATATAGAACAATCTTGCAAAATTTGACACTGTGACATGTCATTCTCTCGTGCTGCTTCATGGGTCCTTTCACGTTAAGTGATCATCTTGTTCAGGCCATTGACAGTGAAAACTAGATCCAGCTGAGCGGTGAATTTTGGAAGAATAAGGCTCAGAAATAAGCCAGATGTATACAAAGCATAACACCTATCAAAGGCAATATCGAAATCTGAGAGTTGAAATGCAGCTGTCAGGGCTCTTCTGATGAGTGCCAGAAGTAATGGATTGAATGAAAAATATTAAAGAGAGCTTTGTGCTAATTTTCTTTTTATAGTTCAAAGAATATTTTCTCATTGGAACCCTTTATTCTAATAATCCTTAAGGAAATCCTGTTGATTAACTTGTGAACATTTGACATGTGAGATTTTTTTTTGGACTTAGAATGATGCTTGTGATTATCAAGGCTGGGAATCAGGAGATGAGGGTTCTGAGGCTAGTTTTGTACTGGAATTTTTGTTCAATGTTGAACAAAATCTCTGGGGATTTATATAGTAGTTCAGGCTACGTTACACTCTTCATTACTTTTAATGTCTATTTTTTATCAGAGTCCTTTGATATTACATACCCAAGTTGTTGGAATTTGGCTTAAATGGGTTGGTTACTATTGGTCAGGGAGTTTCAGTTGTAACCAATCATAGAAAGAATAAAAATTTGAAAAGGTGGTTGACTAGTTATCACTTACAGTTATACCTATATCTGCTATGATGCTTAAGTAATTGTAAAAATAGGATGTACATGCCGTGGGCTTTTGAAAAGAACTTCTCTGTGTAGAATAGCTCTGCAAAAGCAGTTGCATTTGTTCTCCTAGAGTCTTAATATTTGGGCTATGTAGATTTACTGCGAAAAGAATGGTGAACTGTGAAAAAGAAAACCAAAAAGGTTAATTTGGTGTGTTCCTGGAAGTGCCTTTTAGTCTGTTCCCCTGAAGGATTGGTCCCATCCCTTTATATTTGAGTTTGAGAGCTGTCCCTTCTGGATTGCTTGGATTTAGTAAAGAGAGTACTGAAACAACAGCAAAGACCTCAGGCCTTAGTTCAGATTGTTAGACTCAGATTTGGCATTAAGCTGCAATTGCAGAGAAAGACCTTTCCAGGCCCCTGGAGCATATCCAGTACAGACAGGAACATTGGGAAGTTCAGCAGCTGAAGTCCACGAAGCACTGGCTGAGCACAAACCATAAGGCTTGCAAGTTGGATGTTTTTGAGCGGCTTTTCATTGGGAGTGCAAAAGGCACAAGATCTCTGCCAATTTGAAGTCCTTATTCTAAAGCATGGGATTTCTTAAAGAAAGCTCTTCAGAATCTTTTAGCCTTCTAAAAGAACGCTATTTCCGCTAGCCTTTTTCTCAGGAGCGGCTGCAGTGTTTTGACGAATTTTCCAGAACATTCAGGCCAAGGCAGACATATGACTCAGATGATCAGAGCTTTTTCGCTAGTGTAAGGGATTGAAAACAGAATCTTTAGTATTGACACTACTTCAACCTTAACTGAAAAATATTCTGTTAAGGAAGGGGTTTTTTTTTGTCTTTCTCTGCAGATGTATATTTCCTTATTCTTCTAATTTTAATATTTGTTCCTTAAAGGTTATTATTCTATTCATCTTCATCATTATTGTTTTAGTACTTCAGTAAGCAAGCAGTGACATGAGAACACTTGACATTTGCAGTGAAGTCTGACCATAGATACACACTGCCCTGTGTGTAACTTGTGTACTTGCTAATGTTTCATACTATTCTTATGTAAATGAACTAAAAATCTGAGTATGAGTGAATGTCTTTTGAGTAAATGTAATACATGAGAATAATAACATTTTAATTTCTTTGCATTAGAAGTGGATTGAACAAAGGTGTAAATATCTTCATCTTTCCTAGTGTCAGATAAGGGAAGTGAGAAAGAAGGTGTACTGAACCTCTTTTTTTTCCCCTCTTGATTTTTCACAGATGTCTTACTTCTAAGTTGCAATTGTCAAAATCATGTCCTCCGAAGACATTAAATCAACCTCAGACCGTTTGCAAGAACAACATGACTGTAAACACCAGATCAGAGACTCCTAAACAGAACTGGTTAGGGTTTAAGGATTTAGGAATTACATTCAAAGGTGGTTTTGATTTGATTCATACTCCTCATTGTGTCACAAATTTAATTATTATATTCCTCTCACGGTTCCATTTGAAACCCAGCAGAGGAAACTTAGTTACCAGAGTCCTTTTCAGTAAAAATTATTTGATTCTTAGATTGCCAAACTTTATAGAAAAATTGTTCATATTTGCAAAAGAGCAAAATTGATGTCAAACTTTGTGATATTTAATCAAGAACTGCCTTTTCCCCAGTCTCTTTCAACACAGAATTTTCCTGTTGTCTATTTTTTATTAAAAGCTGAATGCCAATATTTTTCAGTTATTTCAGACAACATAAAAGTTTATATTGGAGAAGATTTTTTTTGATCTGAATTTCTGAATTTTAGTTTTTCTTACAGAACCTTGCTTCAGAATTGCCCTTTTCATGCTTAGCAAGCTAGTTTTCCTAAAACTGCGTTAGAAATATTTCTAATGTAATTTTATCCACTAAATATACAGGAAGCCATGAATTCTTATTATGCATGGAATTTTTTAGAGAGGTCCTAGGTACCTGTTATCTTAGATATCTGTGAACACACTATGAAATATTGTCCATTGTTTCTGAAATGTTGAGAACACTTGAAATCACTCCTAGATACAGTTGCAATAAAAATATATATATATACATGTACTAGTATACATTAATATATCTTGCTTATATGAATGGATTGCTGTGTTTTAAACCCAGTTTATCCAGCGAAGTATTTACCTTAGACGTTCTATAGGCTGGCCTGTGCTCTGCTGAGATCACCTTACCAGGGATAATAAAGTTCAAGGCAAGTGACTTGCATTTTCTGGCAAGTCATTGAACTGTAGAGAATGTCTGGATTCTGTAATAGTTCGGTGTTCTTGTAGCAATAAAGAAGTTGTTAGAACACAGGCGTGACTATTATAAGCCATTAAGTATTTAATCTACAACTGAAAAGGAAGCATTGTCTATCATAACTTTTTCCAGCATTATAGTCTGGCTTTGTAAATGGCTGAAGACATTTGGTGATATTTACTACACGTGGAAGAAGTTCGAACTGGGGAAGGATGTTAAGAGAGGATGGGGAGAATGTATGCACTGTAAACTGTAATTTAATGTTTTTCATTTAGGGGAGTCCATCATATAACTTAATGTTATGCGGACTGCCACAGTGAAAATGCTGCAGTTTTCTTTGTTAAAGTGTTTGAGCTTTAATAACAAGTGACTGTTGACAAGTTCTAGATCTCCTAGGAAACTATGGTACGATTCAGTAAAGTCTGTCACTCAGTGCAGTCTTGCTCATGGTCTGTTTGTTTTCTGTAGGAAAAAACACTTGTCTGGGGATGGCTATGTGAATAAACCCCTTAAGAAGGGACATAGAATGTATTCTATCATTTGTTTGCAGTTACTTGTAATAAAATAATTTATTGCAGCATTTACTGTATCGAAGGTACTAAATGGAATTAGCTGGGGAAAAGTTCATTATTCCCCAAAAGTATTTCTGGAGAACTTTATGGTCAACCACTCCTTTCTTCCTATACCATTTACATTAGAAATGAAGTTTGGATGTAAAAATTGTAGGACTGTCTGTTTTTTCTGTCTATGACCTCTGATGACTGTTTAATCTTAAAATGACATATTCATTTCTGCTTCTCAGTACATGTCTGAAAGAGACAATGTCATGTAAATTGATGACTTCCCATAGCTGGCAGTGTAAAAAGGAGCATGTAAAGTTTGTAGCATCCCCCCTGTCTCCATAGGGAACTGCTTCTGCATACTCAGTTTTTCATTCTTGACTCATAACTCTGAACTGCCAGACTGATTATTTAAATTGTAACTGCCAGTTGATGGGCAGAAGGAAGTAAGTTTATATGTCCATATGAATTATTAAATAGCATACAAAGATGTCACCTCAAAACATTTTGTTAAAATGCCATGATAGTCTAAACAGTTGCCTGAAAAACATGTTGAAAATGGATCCATTTGCAAATTTTCAGACATCTATTAATGGTTATTGCTGATAAATTACAATGAATAATTTACTTGATGAATTGGAACTTCTTAGTGAAATGTCTTCTAAGACCTGTAACTTTCTCAGATGAAGGTGGTTTTTTTTTATTATTCATTTATTTGAGGTGTTTGTGTGATTTCAGCTGAGTACAGGCAGTCCCTTACTGCTGTTTCTGTTCTGAGATTGAATATTTATGAGAAGTGTACGTATTGCCACATGAGTTTGAAGCGCTGTTTTGTGCAGGATGGGAAGGCGTATGAGCACGTAGGCAAGTCACTCTGAGATAATTTTCAGGAGGTTTGCTATATGGCAAACACCCTTATACCCTGATATACCCAACAGAAAATACAAAATAGATGGCATTTTTTCACTGAAGGATAGGAAACCTCACCCTTTTATGAGCTAAACCCATGCACAGTTACCATGGAATGACTGATGAAACCTAGCTTTCTCTGCAGTGAAGTGTCTATGTGTGTATTTTCTCTCTGATAAACTTACTTCAGAATATAGTACCATCAAGCAATCATGGAACAAATATGGGAAGGAAAAGTTTCTCCTTAATCTCTATCAGATGTTATTTATAGAGCTAAGGCATATCGGTTCTGGAGTTATTGTTGTAATGCATTGAAGCATGAGGTTGCATGCTTTTTATTCTGTTCTCACTAATAAACTTGTATTTCTCCTCATTAGCTCTAGGTGTCTAACCTGTCTAGTTTCTGGTATGAATGCTTGAAAAAAGCAAATTAAAAATTCACTTTCAGTGTTCATTTGTGCTGATGAAACTCAATTAAATGAATATTCATGTAAAGCAAATACAAGAAAGAAGTAAATGTAGTTGAGACAAATGTATTTAAAATATCTTTTTTTTTTTCTTTTTCCTTTTACAGTGTTCACTGTCTCTCTTAGAAATACCAAGAGAATATACGAGTTATCAGAAAACGGATGAGTGAGTACCCTCTAGAGGCACAGTTCAGTTGGGGAAAATTCCAAGATATGGAGAACAGGTATCAGTGAACATAAACAACACTGCTGTGCAGAGAAGAGAGTTGGGATTACTCAAGGCTCACATAAATACATACAGTAAGTACAGTTTGAAAGGTAGAAGGACTCCTTTGGGCAGAAGATCTTTGAATACTGTAGCTTTAAAAACAGTAATTTTCGTAAGTATTGAATTTGAATCTCAAAGCCAACTTGATCCGCATAAAATTCAGCCAGAGGGTCTCCTAGTAAGTTCAAAGTAAGGCTTAATGGAATTGTACCTTGATGCAGAAAATTTTGGCATTTTTGTGGCTAACAGTATTTTAAGGAGCTATAGGGAAATTAAATAAAATGATTGTGAAGGAATTGAGCAATGTGAATGGTGGAATTCATTATTATTTGGCAACACTGAAAAGCAGGTGTGAAAAACATGGCTGGGTTAAGCTAAGACAGGTGTTACCAGTGTCTTGAGTTATTATTTTTTTTTATTTAAATAAAAAGAAGTTAATCTTTCTTTGGAGGACCAACTGAAAATCAACTCGGGTCAGTTCTGTAAAGGAATACAAATATGAGATGTTTTGCTGGAAGAATTAATACATTTTAAACCAAAAGATTCTATTCAGAAAGGTTAGAAATAAGTGTTCAGCATTGTTTTAAAAGCTCCCTTTTTAACTTTTTGGGTTGACACACACATTTTCAGTCAATTCACTGTCCAGTGAGTGGTTTTCTTCCAAATTAAAGTCTGAACCAGGCTGTACTTTACAGCTAATCCCATTAATCTTTATGATATCGGCTCAACTTTCTGTAGCTGAAGACATTTGTGGTTTTTCTTGACTGGCATACGATGGGGCAGGTATATTGCTAATAAAAGTTGTACAAAAACTTTACTACTTTCCTATAGTTTTACTACTTTACTACTTTTCATGCACAACAGTACAGATCTACACCTTTCGGTTTGAAAAGCAGTGGCCTGTAATCTTGTACTCAGTCAATGATCTAAAACAGCTTTGTGGTCTATGGTCTTTAAAACTTTCATTTACTTTAAAACTCCAGTAGGACAAAACATCTGTTTCCAGCCTCTTGAACACAGTGAACTCAGTTTCTGTTGTCTTTAACTGTATTTTGTCAAAGGTGTTGTGATATCAAACCAGTGAGAGCTCAATGAGATGTGTTAATATACTGATGATCAAGTTGCTGAGAGTAGAAAGTGCCAGATTATTTGATTTCCAGCAGTATTTTGTATCAAAATTGTCATTTGGAAGTCTAAGGGAATATTTGTTTTCTTTTAGATGTTCGTGTTCTATTTGTTTCCTATGGGATACCTGTTTGTTTTTTATAATCTATTTGCATCTGTTATAAAGTGATTATGTATTTAGGGCCTGATTCATGCCTGAATAAATCCGTAATTATTCTAAAGGTGTCATTGACGCTCTGCCAGTGTTAAACTGGCATGTGGAAAGAGTACCAAAACCCGTGTTCTGATAGGTGCAGAAGATGATCTGCTGCTTTTTGTTACTGAAGAGTCTCGGGCTTCTGTATTGGCTTTGTAACAGTTGTGTATGTTTGGAAAACCTTTTTTTTGCCTCATGGTTAGCTATTATAATTAAAAGATAGAGAGCAATGCAGGCTATATCTCCTGTGTATGTTCTCTTATGCAACTACAGCACTTTTACTGGTTTAGATCCCTCTAGCGTACAAACACAGGGAGATGCTCTTTTAAGGCAGTTTTACCTTAGGATGTCCATTAGCGTTTCCCAAAGCATTTTGTGTCCTTTCTTGTGTGATAGGAGAGATATTGATCAACTGCCTAGTAAGTTAAACGGTCACAGCTTAGTCATGTAAACTTATGCTTTCCCTGGGGATTGTGGGTTCTACTGCTGGGATTCAATACTGTAATATTTCTCTACTGTTGATAGTGAAATCAGCATCCTGATTTCTGCCAGTCTTCCAGGTGATTTTTCTAAGCTCTGTACTATAGAGCAGTACCCAGTTATGGAATTCTTAAGAGATTTTGTTGCTATATTTTCTCTGGCTGCTGTAACTTCTGTATCCTATACAAGCTTGCTCTTCACCTATTCTATGTTGGCTGTTCTGGGAAGGGCGCGAACATTCCTACTGCTAAATGTGTTATCTGCACAGATGATCTGTCTGTAGATTTCTGAGGAAAAGTCAAATGACAACGTGTCATTTTCTCAGTTCCAGAGAAATTATCCCACATTACCTTGGCAGTGCTAATAGTTTACAACGTTCATGGTCTGTAATGGGCTGTTTGCTTTAAAGGGCCTTGACAGTTTTGCTGAACTTAACAGGTACTCAGCTAAGAGATGATCTTTCTTCACTACATCACTTGCCATTTGAATAGGTCACATTTTGATGAGATGTGTTTGATTTGCTCAGTGTGAAACTGCTGTATAAGTCTTCCTTTATGCTTATGCATTTCTCAAAAGATCCACTATATTATTCTGAGAGCAAATACCTAATTATTTGCTGCTGAAATCCATGTAAGAACACCTCTCTATTTCTGAAATCCTTTGACATCTGCCACAGTAAGTTTGCATCCAAAATGAATAATGCCATGGGAAGTAATTTCATTCCATGGTCTTGTTGAACTGGAGTCTGGCTTTGTGGTAAGACAAAAGAGTGCCTGGCTGGGCCAGGTCTTCAGCGGCTCATATAAGGTTATGCTATCATGGCTGAGGAACTGAAGATCTAGTTGACCCATTGGCTTGTTTCACTGCTTTATATCCAGGTCTGGAGCTGAGCACTTGATGTTGTTGATACCAGGTCAAATTGTACAGGTACGTCTACACTCCTCAAACACAGACTCCTGAGAGACTGCCTCTGAAACTGATTCTTCTTGCAATGTTTTGTTTTCCAATTACATATTGGAGGAAATAATATTTAGAAGAAAAAACACTGCTGGTGTGATGGATGGAGCTTGCTTTTGCTCTGCTGACAAGTGTCATTATGATAGTATTTGTAGGGCTGAAAGGAAGAAATGTTCTTGGTAAGTCTTGCACTGCAGAATGATCTGGGATTTTCTGCAGGATTTGGATGTCTCTTACAGCACTCTTCAGATAGTGAGTGTTGGTTATGACAGTGCAGGCCAGCACAATTAGGTGATGAATCATCAGCATCATAATGGCTGTTATTTTAACACCTGTGCACCTGTACTAGGATCCCTGTCTAGAGTTCAAGGCCTCTAAAAGTTTGTGCAAAGATAAAAAAGCAACATGAAGAAAATATGTTTAAGAAAACTGCTGTCAAGTAAAATTTCTCTGTTGGTGGATATAAGGTTAATATGAGGCTGGATCTTCACACACTGAAGCATTTGAAGCCTCCCCTGGAGCTGCAGCAAAGTTGTCTGAAGCTGTCGTGACAACATTAAGCTCTAGAATGGTTCACTTTCTGTTTGCCATTTTGAAGATTATCTTAACTGAATGCCACCATACTGGGAACGTGTCTGATCAAAAATAATGCAGCATGAACATACTGCACAAGAAAAGGTAATGAATATTTTAATACTCAAAGGTTAGTGAACAAAGTAATGAAAAAGTTCTACAACAGAGAGGAAACTGTTTCCCTGAGTTGGTACCTGAATTCCATACAGAGCTCTTCGGCTGTGTCTTCAGCTATCCTCCAACTGGCAAAACTATTTGTGAATCATAGTTCTTTGTTTTTGAAATGCATATAAAGTCCATATCTAATCTATTGTATATGCAAGCAGAGCAGCCAAGCATATCGCCCCATTGTCTGAGCATCTGACAATGCCCATAAAGTGTCTTATGAATATGATACTAATTCTATTCCACCTCTTGTTTGGATCTATGAAGGGAAATTTTCTTAAATTGGGCCTTCAGCCATCAGTGCTCATGTTTGAAAAACGGTAACAGACGTTCTGTTTATCACTTGTAATACTTGCCCATATGCCATGTGTTAGTCGTCAGGTGGAAGCATCCTTACTTCTCTGTGTCATAGGAAGAAATACTGTGAATTTCAACCTGGCTATATTCAGAACCCACTGAGTACATTCATATGGCCAGAGGGCATCCCATTAAGCGGCATAAGGAAAGTCTCTTGCAATCGCTAAAGACTTTTCTTGCTGTAATCCCTGCTGATCCTGGGAATCTGAAGCAAGAACTGAAACTGGATCTTTTTTCTGGCTTTGCATGGTTCTGTGACAATGCCTTCAGGGCTGCTAATATATTAGGGAAAAGTTCTGCCAAGCTTTTCACAAAGCAACGTTTTCTTTCATAAATATACCAGCATTTTTAATGTTAATTGTGAGATACTGTTGCAGAAAGTCAAGGTGACAGAATCGTACTTCATTTCGTGAGTGGCAGATGAATAGCTTTAATTCCAGCTGCTTAGAAAGGAACCAGAAACATCTAAAGCTAGAAAAGAATCAGAAAATTTTTCCAGATAAATAAAGCACCTGACCTTCCCTTCCACTTTCTTCCATGACACCTCTAATGATCTGATATTTGCTATACCAGGCAGATCATCCCTGCGAGCTGATGGGTGAATTATTTGTCCATATGTCCATTCACAGTTCTGCATCTGTGTCAGCTTTGGTACATACCTAGTCTCGATCGTGTCAGGTTATATGCTCCCTCTCGTTGGAACGTTATATTCCGTATCAGTCTAGCACATCTGTAGTCATCAGGAGTATCTGTAACCTTCGTGAGAGGCCATTTAGCTATTTCTTGATAAGTAATTAACAAATATTACATCAAGTGCGGTTATCTTTCTTCAACCTGTTGAATTATATAGGGAAGAGTTTAAATGTAGCAAGCATTAATTCATGGATAACTCTAGATTTATTATCCTTTTCAGTTTCCACAGCTGTGCTGCATCTGAGTGAATGGAATATTTCCATTCTGAAAATAACTAGTGACATTCATGTGTGTGTTTTCATTTCTTCTGTGTTTCTGCCGCTGCTCACCTTTCTTTCGTAAACAGAACTGTCCTGCAGCTTGCTTTTTCGTGTTTCAGATCACATAAAGGTGGCGATATTCAACAGAGAGATAATACATTTGTTTATTTTTCAGTTTACTGAATGCATCTACCAACATCTCAAGGTGCATAAATTTCAGTAAGTGAAAAGCTAACAGAGAATCTTGTGCATATCAGGAAGAGTGTTACAACAACAGAGATCACAAAATCACTTGTACCGTAGCTAATGGGATGCCCTTGCAAATATGCTGACAAAAGGGCTATTTTAAGTTCTGCACCAGTTGCGCTACCCCAAGCCGTGCTGACTGTGGGGTGACGGCCTCCGTAAACCCTACAGGCAAAGGCTCAAAGTGCGAGGGCAAGCTTTAGTTACCTACTGCAGTGACTTGCAGCTGCAGCCATTGATTTTCTAGTGCACAAATGAGAGATGACATCAGATGAGCTTTGTGCTAGAGACCTGATTAAATTGGAT
The DNA here is from genome assembly GCF_009769465.1 of Tauraco erythrolophus. NCBI lineage: Eukaryota > Metazoa > Chordata > Aves > Musophagiformes > Musophagidae > Tauraco > Tauraco erythrolophus. The sequence continues at coordinate 13,144,623 of NC_141478.1, read as the reverse complement.
GCTGCACCAGACAGAAGGGATTACGATGATGTTAGAGGTTCTAAGAAAACGTGTATCACAAAAGACTACGCTGTACCTCTGTCAGCTGAACCTGACAGCATTGCTCTGTGAGGAAAAACCTGTCAAGCTGAAGACTCTAGTCTGATGTACTTTGTTTACATCGAGCTTACAGTTGTTTAAAATCTGGTTTGGTGCTGCATATGTTTGGGTAGAGCAATATGACCGACTTCTAATATTTCAGATCTTACGCTGATTTTACATCTTATTACATATGCACAATACACCAAGTGCACATTCCTTTCTATATTCTGTAAATTAGCTACAGTATATGAATCTCAGCGTGTAATATGATAGCATTTTATTCTTGTTGGAAGTAATGATTGTATTATGTATTTTGTGCCCAAAGAGAAATAGCATGACTTCAGGCAACAGAAATTAACAGTATGAAACATTATTGTTTGTGATGTTGTTGATGTTTTAATTGCTGATCATTAATCTGTGTTCTTCAGCTCCAGTGCTGGTGGAATTATAATTAGTCCAGTGTGTTTTGCTGAAATGTAGAAAACAATCAGTCTGCCACTAATGATAGGGCATGTGGGACTCCAAAACTGAGTATCAAGTCAGTACTTCTGTTCCACAGTGCATATTTTTTTAATATTGATATTTCTGGAGAAAATTGTACTTATCAGGAGAATAACTTAAACTAAAAAAACTTGTAGAACTTGAAAAGAATTTTCAAAGAAAACCTTGCATGTTTTATTTATTTCCATTTAAATACTAATTATGTAATGAGGTAATTACTGTATCATGCTAGAGTGGAAGAAAACTTTGGACATATACGTTTCTAGAAATGTGAATAATGTCATTATACTTGATTCTAACTATGACCTTCGCTCTCTTGTACATGTCTTTGCCTCATCAATTAGAAGTACGTATACTCCATGTATTGTGTTACTTTTTTATTCAGGCGAAGATCAGTTTCATCATAAATTGTCATTCATATGATGTTTGTGCACTGGCTCTGCTCTTGGACCAAGCTCACTTTAAGTTTAAGAATAATTTCTGTTCCTTTTTCAGCCTTTTATCTCAGAAAAAAGATGACTGATAATGCCAGATTAAAAAAAACCCAAACACCACCATATCACATTCTCTTACATCAATGCAAAAGGAGGTGAAGAATTGCAATTAGTTGTATGTTTGTACAACTTGTTCAATATGGCAGATGTTCACTAGAGTAAATATCTAAGTGTTATGAAGCAGCTTTTACAACTTTGCATTGCCTGCCGTGGCAGGGCTTTGCCTGTGTGGGAAAGATGCTCCAGCAAACCAAGATATGACAGTAGACTTCCAAAATTGAGTTGATGTAAATCCAAGTATGAGAGATCCTTATTTCATTTTCTCTCAGTTTAGTTGAAATCAACTGGAAACAAATTTTAGTTAAACAAAAAGAAAAGCCCTTCAGAAGTGACCAATGAGTGTCCCACCAAGAGTTTTGGGCACTATAACTTCATTGGCTTCGAATGCATTTAGGTCACACTGATACTTTCCACTTTCAAAGCATCTATAATCTGATCTGGTTCTAGATGAAGTCTGTGGGATAATGCCACTCACTACAAGAGAGAGGATTGAATCATTGTTTTAATGAGGCAGGGGGCAGTTTTCATTTGGCGAGAATCAGTATTTAAATAATTTGTCCTGGCTGAAAATCCATCCCCTTCTATTTAACGAATAAACCTATTTCCTAGTTAGCACTGATTCTGTAAAATTCCGTTAACCTACTTTCTGTACTAATAAAAAAAAAAAAAAGATAAATTTGTATTCAGGTTTAGCACAGAAGCGAAGAAGTGTTTATTCAGAAATTATTTGGTATAATTCTAAAACCAGATGTGGTTTCCACACTAATCTCTATAATCAATGATGACATTCCTATTTCTAGCAGACAGCTGAATGTCAAGCTCTTAATGACTGAATTTTCAACAAAGCTCCATTGCAGCTCAGTCTCAAATGCAGTGGTACAGCAAAATTATGAAAGTCTCATGACTGAATGAAGTACATATCTCTTTGTAGCTGTAACGGTGGACAAAATTTTACACTGAATGTCACTTCACTTTGACCACCAGTCTAACTGTGCTAGCACTGATGTACGCTGAATTACCTGCCTGCGTATCCTAGATGGTTTAAATTCTGGAAGCTACTTTAGTTACATAGTTTAACCTGACAAACTTTAAAGTGTGTTAGTGTATGATTAGCACCTGATTCTACATTGGTTTATAGTAACATATTCTAAATGGGGGCATCTGCCTGGCTAGTAGAATATACCCAACTTTTACACCTGAACTAAAATAAAGACAAGTTTATACATCTATCCACAAAGAGAAATAATAATTAATTAAATAAATAATAATAATAACAATAATAATATATCAGTGATTTAAAACACTCCCAGAATATGGTGAATTTTAGAAATAACACTTAGCTTGGCTTTTTTCGGTTGCCAAGCAATGAAAGGTTTGTAGCTGAAGTAAGATGTAATGAATGAATCCAGTGAATTCTTCACTACTCCTTCAAAAGAAAATAGGAGAATTCTTTCCTCTTCAGAACCAGCTGTGTGATGAATTTGTGTAATATTGACAACCCAGAGAATCTCCCAGAAGGGATTTTCTGACAGACAAAGAATTTTAAGTGAGAATTTGTTCAGACAAATTCAGATACATTTTGGGTTGAAGCATCAAGAGTGGGGAATAAATAGCATTGGCTACTATTTGAGATAGGAGCTGTTAAAAGTTGCCCACTGTTCGTGTTAATCCTTCCCAACTGCAAAACACATTGAGACTCGGTAGCTCTTAAAATGAAAATTGATGTTGGAACAAATCTTGACAACTGTATGACTTTTGCTGGTATTGTTAAGACAACACTCATTTCATTGATTCATTGAGTACTATCATGCTGATTACAGGTCCTGCAGGATATCTACACAACCTCATCAGTCTTTCCTTCGTTGTCGAGTACATTTGTTGTGTTTGTGTGACATTACCCAGCTCCCTGAGCTCTGAACAGTGGCATTGCTTGGCAGAGCGTGCCATTGCTTTTAACAAGATAAACTTCAAAGCATTGTGCCACACTGCACCAGCCTGCACTCCAAACCAGTTTAAATCGTTTCACTTTCATTTCTTTACTTTTCATTCTTTACACCTTGTCTTGGAAGCACTAAAGGCAACCAGCTTTTTGGCTTTCATGCCTGCCTGAAGGTGTAAGTACAACAATGCTGGCGCCAAAATGACTAAAGAATCAGAATGAGAAACTCCCTGAATGGAGAAAAGGTGGGAGGGAAGCAGGAAAATGAGCAAAGAAGAAGATGAAAGAAGAGCACTGAGGAGAAAAACTATTTCGTAATTACACTATGAACTTTCTGTTGCAAGTCTTGGATCTCACCCTAATTAAAGTAATTGGCATGTAGCAGTGTGATACAGATGGAATTGAGACACATTCTGTACTGGGCAAAGAGGGTTTAAATTTGCATTTGCTAGCTAGCTTGAAAAAGAGGTATTTGTTGCCTGAACAATTATGCTTACCTTGTATTCAAAAGGAGTTTGAGCTCCTGCAGAAATGTCTCTGATAAATCCTCAGAATATCTTAGAGACTAGTGAGTTGTCTAGGGGAGATTTTGTCCAGTCTGGAAGCAGATAGGAGCTACAGCCATCAGGGACTAATCTAAATAATTTTAAAATTACTTGAGTGATACTGGATGAAAATCTAGCCTCTTTTTCTACTCTGCCTGTTTCTACTCAATGAATTCTCATCACCTTTGAGATTTAAAAGGTGAAAACATGGAAAAGGATAATGGGTTTGCAAGAGAAAATTTAGCTTCCATTGGCAGAGAAAAAGGAACTTTTGCTAATCAAATGGATCATGAAGGCAAAGTACTTGCTTACTGCTTCCCTACAGATCACAGCTCCCTAAGTCTGATGATCTGGGTCTGGAGACTCTTGACACATTCCTTGATCTTTGAGAAAACCTAAGATTAGTTCAGTTCAGTTAAAAACAGGATTGGTGCAAGATACTGCCAGTGGCATTGGAGAAGCCATAAAAACCTGAATAGTTTGACTGAGGTTGATCCTGCTCCTACGCAGAACAGCTTTAGCTGCCTGGAAATATCTGGAGAATGGGCAGTAAAATGAAATCACAACTAGTAGGACACCCATTCTCACTGTGGTCTTTGAGACAAAATTTCAAGTTTTCCAATGCAAGTTCCAGCTCAAGAAGTAAAAAGCTTACACAAATGTCACTGATGTCAAAATAGACTGTGGGTTCTCAGCACAGCTGTGCATCAGAACATGCCTGTATGGATGGGTTTGAAAGAAAGGAGATTAGCTGCCTTTGTCTTCTGTTTCCATATCTGTAAATCTAGATTGGTACTAGATCTTGTCTTTCTGTGAGAAAAAATACTGACTTCCAAGAGCCAGGGGAATGTATTACTTCTCAAGAAAACAAGTCTGTCTTCACAATAGAGAAAAGACTTAGGAATTATAAACATAAATAGAATTCTTATTCAGAATGTGCTCTCTCTCAGGGCTTTGTTCCTTAATTCTCTCATTGACAGTCTGAGAACATACTGAGCCATCCACCTGGTGACCGTTAGGAAGGATGGAAAACCTTGACTTAGCTCCCTCAAAAAAATTCACATATCCTGACTGCCTCAGGTGTCAGTATGTTCTGATCATATGTAAATAACATTCACCCAGTGGTATGTGGGTGCTGGAATATACAAAGATTACTCTGCAGTATTAGCTTTTTTGTCTTTCTGGTATTCATATGGATGTTATTGAAATGCCACTGATTAAGAGGCTGCCGTGGCTTTGAGCCTAAGTTTTCTAACATGGTCTTGAATCTTAAGGTTTGAATTGTCTGTGCGTACCAACGGAAGAGTTCAGAGCCTCAGAGGGCAGCTGGTGTATATCTTGATCAATGTTGTTCAGGGGTATCTGTGTTCTAGAAACAAGTGCCTGTCTTTTGCATATCAGTATGTCTGTCTGTTCTTCCCTGGTACTTCAGTCCCATAAGGTTTGTCTCTGTGATTGCTGCAGTCTGCCTAAGTAGGTCAAAGGAGGACATCATGCTGTTAATTCATGAAAAAGGTGTTTGAAGGACTCCCTCTGCCCTCAGTTTGGGTTTTTTTTTGATTTATCTTTGGTTCCTATGAAGAGATTAATATTCCAGGGGCAAATATTTACTTAGGTCATTTCTGCTCATGGGTTAAACACAGAAATTGTGATCAGAATCACTGGAGAGTTTCCTGGTAAAAGAAGATCATTCTCATAGGCTACAGTATCCCTTTTCTTCACCTTTCTTAGAGTTAACAACAGTTGGAACGCCACAGTGAATCCTTTGAGATGATTAGAGTTGTAAATATGGGTATGCTACTCATCTTGTCACCTGAGCAGGAGGTGGAATGTTAGGAAGTGCACCATTGTCTCCTCTTGTCAGTTCTTCTGTCTCTGTAAGCAAAGAAAACCTTAGCTGCTGCTTCTTCCATAGAGTCAGTATCAGTCTTTCTTTCTCTGAACCTGTTGTGGGACCAAAGGCAGAGGTCATTGGATGGGAGAGCGGCTACAGTGCAAGCTCAGCGATGGAGAAAAAGCACAGTAGCATGGCTTCCCTCTGCTCAGTGACCCATCTGCCAGAGGTGAGATCAATGAAACTTGACACATCTGTAGCATACAAAGCCAAAAGTAGAGCTTGCTTTTGGAGTGCCTGAAAGGAGGCTCAGCTCTCACCCCTTCTCATTGGGAGCGGCAGCTCCGCTGGAACCTGGTGCAGCTAACCAGATGCTTTAATTAAAACTATGCTAATTTAACAAGCTACAAACTCTGATTAAGAGGCAGAAAACTATATGTAAATCATTATAAAGCTCATTTTCTCAGACACTATTCCTTATTAAATGTTTTCTAGATGTTTGTGGTGGAACAGAACCAATGGTGATTAATGGTGGCGGTCATACATGCTCTGCATAAATTTAGCATATTTCATAGGTCTAACTATTTATTAGAACTGCAGATAGGCTTAAACTTAAATTAAGTCAGTGAGAGACAGACTCAGGTGTACTTTAAAATGTTTTTCTGGGGTGGAGCTGTATGTCCAATGAGGTTTTTCTTCTGGTCATGCTGCACAAATTTTTCTAATTGCCATAAAGACGTCCTGGGGTGGCACTGAAAATAGTTTTATTTTAAAAAGCTTGACCTGAGCTGAATAGTTGTCACTAGAATGCTCCTTGAGACTTAAAGGAGGTAGTTACTGACTCATTCATGATATGTTATTGCTGTATGTCTTTGCTTGTGCAACTGCAGGTTTAAGCAACGCCATGTTATTTCAAAGACACCATCTCTTCTTATCTGCAAAGTGAGTGTATAACATTTTGTAGAGTGGGTTTGTTAGGTTTTGGGGTTTTTTTTTTGTTCTGTTTTGTTGTTTTTAAATATACTGTGTTTATGGCACTGAGAGTTCTGAATGTAAGCAGGAAGCTGTGAGATGAATAGATGGTGCTCTCTGTGCTTAGAGCTGCATTTCCTATCATCCTTTTGTGTGTCTGACAGATCTGGTATTTTATGGAGGAAAAAGTTATAATTTTTTTTAAGTTAGGAAAATAAGTCCAATGAATCCTGCTAAAAGGCGGTCTCATGCTGTTGTCATTAATGGCTTCCCCTGAGAAACTGGCAAATTGATAAATTAAGCTTTCCCTCTGTGACAGCCTTTCATGCACTCAAGATGTAGTCCTGCTTTAGTCTTCAGCAGCATTAAATCAATCTACTATAGAAATACTTTGCCTTGCTAGCTGGGTACAGAATAGATCTAGAGACTTGCTGCATCGGTTCACTATGTTTAGCTCCAAGTCAATCTTTTGCCAATCACAAGAGGCTTAAATTTTGTATTTATGTTGAAATGCATCCCTAATTGAGATGTCTATGCTGCTTCAAGCCTCTCTTCTTGAAAACCAATTAATACATATCACACTTGAACACAGTCTTTTTATTAAGACTCAATTAAGGAAGATATAATGAGGCCAAACTAGGTGAAGCTTTTAGTGTGTATTATACACAGTAGATCTTGAAAGATAGATGCAAAGTCAAATCTTGCTTTGAAACTGCTTTCATCTAGTAGTAGTAATAAAAAATCCTATATGGTTTCTGTACTAACAAGAAGCTCATAAATAAAAAACCTAAGCAAACTAAAATACCCTTCCATAAGTAAGAGATGGATTTTCGTTTTGTCCCCTGTGAACATGGGAAACTGATATTTTTGTTTCAAACTTTATTATAAAAGAAAGACCTGATACTGTTTATTACTGTGTCTTGTGATACCTACAGAACTGAGATGCTAACAGGAAATCTCTGTTGTGTGAGGATAGCAGTAACAGCTGGTACTGACTGGTCTTAGTCTGTTGGCCAGACTGATAGAAAACGGTAAAATTGCCTAAGTGTTTGTCAAAAATCTGAACGTAGGCTGCAGTATTTAAGAGAGTTGAAAGCAGTGTAGTTGATTCTGATGTTATTAATGTTTTTAGGCAGAATGTGGCTGAATTAAACACAGGTTATATGTTATAATCTGGTTTACAGTATATGTATTATCATTGCAGGCTATAATTAAGTAGAATAGGAAAGATGATTAAAAACTTAAAAAAAGAAGATAGGGTGGAAGGAAAATTGCATAGGTCATCCTTACTAAAAAGAATCTTAAATTATGTAATTGTTGCGGTCTTAATGAATCTCACAGCATCTTTCTTGTTAAATGCAGGGCTCAATTGTTCAGCTCTTTGACTTCTCTTGTTCTGTCATGTTTATAAAGGAAACTAACTTTTTTTGTGTCACTTTTAAGAAGATAAATACAATCCTTCTTAGGAATTGAGTGAGATGACTTTTTGTTCCCCATTACTGTTGCTAAATACTGTTATTCTCAAAACACAAAATCTAAAGCAATAGATTAATTTTAATAATATTAATTAATAGAATGCCTTAATCTTTATTGATAAATACAATGCATAAAAACAGTAACTCGTAACCAGAATAATACTGTTTGTGACAAGTGGTAATACCAGGGAAATTTGAGTATTGAGATGAATCTTTATTTGGCTGTGTATGTGACTCTCAGATTCTGTCTTGGCACAAGTTTGATCAGTCTGTCCCTCTTTGGTAATACAGCATGTCAATTTAGTCATATATTGAAATATTTGCAGCATCCAAATGTCAACAGGAAAGCATAAGAAACCAAAGTCACATTCTAGCCCCTCAGTCATCATAGATTAATTACTGGCTTGTTTCAATAGGGAAAGCATTTAAGTAACAAGTGACAGATCTCCCTTCACCTCCGTCTTTGCCATTATTCATTGCTTTTTCTAGCAAGTTCATTAACTTCTTCCTTTAGTTTATCATCTTCTTCCTTTCCTATGGATCCTTTAGCATTTTAGAAGCCAGTAACATGCAAAGGATTGCTCTTCTATGTTGGTACCATGAGCTCTGTGCCAATCACAGGTGGCAATATTTGGCCATTAGTTTTCTTTGTTTTGTAACCAAATTTCACATCACGTCCTGATTCTGGTACACATCCATCTTTTGGGGCTTTGTACTCCTGGCTCACTTCATTAGGTTTTCTGTCTCTTTCTGTGCATCTAGCCATGCTTAGAGGACATACGTATTCTATCGTATTTTCAGGTTCTCAAAGTGTTAATTGTACTTTATATTCAAGTCACTGTTCAATTTCTGAGGTACAGAACTTGACTTTTATTTTAGGAAGTGAAACCCCTAGATTTCATCTGCAGTGTAATAAAGTACTCAGGAAAATCCCATTAATAATTCAATGTCTTACAAGCTGGCAAAGACTGAGTAAATTCCAAGAGAGCGAAGGAAGGAGTTATGTTAGTGCGCTGCTGAGATACCAGAATGTCCCGGTTTCAGCTGGGACAGAGTTACTTCTTTTTAGCAGCTAGAACTCCTCTGTGTTTTGGTTTTAGTCTGGGACTCCTTATGAGAAGAATGTTGATAGCGCACAGAAGGAGCCTTTTCCGCAAAGAAATGGGCAGGGAGGTAAATACTTAAGGGGAAAAGGATCAAGGTTGATGACTCTCTTCTCTCTTCAGTTTTACAAATGAATAAGTTTAATTTTGTGCTGAATGTTGCATTCAAAACTGCCTTCCATGAGAGGGGTAGCTCATATCATGAATCAGTTTAAAAGTCCAGTGGTTGATTGTTTTAGCATCAACTGAACTTTTAGGTCAGTATATGAACATACAGGAAAAAAAAAAGTCATTCCCTAAAAATGTGCGTGGCTGAAAAGAAAGAGGAAATCAGGATTTTGGTGTTTATAATTAAATAAACTTTCAGTTCTCAAGTATAACTCCATTTATTTATTGGATTTAACTAGACTGTAGTCCAAAAAAGAGGTCATTGTGCCTTCATCCAGCAAGGCACTTAAAGACATTCGTAACTTTAAATACATGAAAGACTGGATTCAAATAGTGGCCTTAAGTGTTTTGTTTGACTAGGAATCCATTGATTGGTTTTTGGCACCAATCTCATTCTTTCTTTAAAAGAAGTTAGTCAAGAAATTAGAAGCCTTAGTTCACTTCCTTGTTCAGAGAACAATACCACATATAGGGCTCTGCTGATGGAGCTTTGGAAGGCTGAGCAAGACCTTTTTTATATTGAAGAATAAAGTATTGTACATCACTTCTGTTAATTAGTGCTTGGTCTGAAGATCTTTATGGTTCTCTCAGCTTGGCCTGGCCCCAAACATCATCCCATCAAGAAGAATATAGTAATTTAAGGTTCTTATTTTCAAATTCAGTACAGCAGTTACTCCTTATCCTTTGAGACTTCCTGTAGATTGTGCATGGCAATCAGTTCTTGTAAGTGTTTCTGGCTGCAGGTGTCAATAGTTTGTTCGATAACTGGGGCCTGGAAGTCATTTTTAGGCAGTGAGTGGCTCTTTACAGTTGTAAAAACACTAGCAAAAATGGGCTGTTTTGTACAAGAGTGCGCCATCCTGCCTCAGCCATGTTCCAGATTGTTTAGGGAGGCTGTGGTGGTGAGTTGCCTCAGCTCATATACAGTAGAACTTCACGGAGATAAGGAGCTACCTCCTATGTTACAGAAAAGGTCATATAGCATTCCCTTTGTTCTTGAGCTCACCATAATGTTGAAATAGATGCTTTCTTTCAGCCCCTGAGCTCCACCCAGCTTCTACCCTGATCATCATTCCCATAATGTCTCCTTTGGTGATTGTAGGAGGCATGAAGTAGCTGCTATATTTGTGAAGATCTGCTTGGCTTCTTTTTCTAATATTCCCTCTTTACCTTCCTTTAAACAGCTTTAGTTAATTACCTAAATAGCCCATGTGAATCAGATTAGAGAATTTGAGAATCTTTCCATATGGCAGAATGTCTGCCTTTGTTTTCCAGTAAGATTAGACAGCTTTTCTCTGAATTCTTAGTTTTCTGCAAAAAACATATTTGAAATAAATCCTGGCCCACCGCAGAAGTCTTATTTGCAAGAATCCAACTGAATACAGGAAATCAATCTGAGTTTACATTATTGTTTTTCTTCCTTTTTTTTTCCTTTGAGTGTTAGGATTCCCCAGCTGCTGTGAGTATCTACCGTTTTGTGTCCCTTTGCTGCCCAGCATTGCCTTCTGCACAGGTACATAGGTGGGAGCTATTGATAGTGATGATTACACCACACACTGAACAGGTTGCAAGACCCTTGTTATAGACATTTTTCCTTGCAGTATACATTGCTGAAGAAGAAAGAAAAGTTTTTTAGATATCTTTCTATTTTGGAATAGATAAAGAAAAAACAATACAGGATAAGTAAAGAACATTTTGCTGCATTGTCAGGACATTAGAATGCTTTGTGTATGATTGAATCTTTCTTTACTAGTTTTAACATTTCTGGTTCTGAAGCTGAAAATCAAAAAAAGTAGTGTCCTCAAGTTTCACTACAAGAAACTAATTTAATAACTGTATTTATTTCCTGTGATTATTCCTGTTTTTCTGCCGGAAATGTACCTCTTGACAGAAGCTATTCACAGTTGTCTCAAGGATGAGCAGGAAATGGAGTGAAATCACAGTGTTTGTTCTCAGACACCAGGATATCAATTAAAAGGCAGGAACCCTCATGGGAAATATATCCCAGAGGAAACTTGGAAATTCTGTAATAGCCAATCCTGTAGCTGATTTCCTGATGAGAGTATTTTCTGTATAAGTAGGAAAGATGGTTTCATTAGATTGGAAACTTTCTTTGCAATCATTCTTCAGCAATGAGAAGGTCACATTTACCTCTTTAAAATTAAACACGTCATTAAAAGGTCTTGGCTGAATAAAGGCTAAGGGAACCCAGATCAGTGACTCCACTTTCACACCTGAATACTTATGAAGCAAAATGTGTGAGGCTTCTGAAGCTTTATTCCTAATTTCTCCATTCAGTGGACTGGTTTGCAGATTCCTATATTCTCTTCTCTATAAAGATTTTTTTTTGTTTGTTTAAATGTGGTAGCATCCTAACTGGAAAAAAACACCATAATGCATTTGGTTTTGTGTTTCAATTTTTTTTTTTATAGATCCAGAAGTGTTTGCAAAAGGTGTATTCTTAGACAAATGGGAGGATACAGGACCTAAAGAAGCTGTGCTCACTGAACGTATTTGACAAAAGGGGCAAAATAGCATATTTGAAACACAAGATGGAGAGAGATCAGTGCATTATTAGCCTGACTGGGGACTTCTGCAGACAATAATTTAAAACTATAAAGTATGGGAGGTAGAGAGCATTAGAACTTTATAAAAAGTTTGATAAGTTGTGTAAAGACATAGCTATAACCCTCTGTATTTTGATCAGCAGCTCAGTCATGCTGGACTATCTGGATACTTACCTGCTTCATCAGGCTGTTTTCAGATGGGTTGTACACATCTGCCTAAGCTGAAAGCTGAAATAGTTTGATTTTGACTGCATGCAAGGAAAAACCTTTTGACTTTGAGGACAGTCAAGCATTGGAACAGGTTGCCTGGAAGATTGTATAGCCCAGATTGTGTGGCTTCCTGTTTTTTTTTTTTTTTTTCAAAACCTAACAGAAAAAGGGCTGAACAACCTCGTCTGAGGTCATAGTTAACCCTGCGTTCAGCAGGTGATTGGATTACGTCCCTTCCTATGAGGTCCTTTCCAGCCTCAATAAACCTGACATCCTTGTGCTTTGCCTATGCGCATGGTGAAGGAGATTCTTGGCCATGGGTACTTTACATAAAAAAAGTTAAGGTCAAAGAAAGAACTCTAAAATCTTGACAAGTAAAACAATATAATCTGACTCTGTATGTAGAGAGCTTAACAAGTGATTTTTCTTGAAATGTTGTGTTCTGCAATGCTGTTGGATCTGTTGAAATGTAGCCTATAAAATAATTGCTGAAACTACCTCAGCACTGTCAGAGGATTCAAGTTAGGTTCTGGTCCTTACTCAGAGGTGGGAAATGTTGAAACTGAAGAGATTAGTAGAGCTAAGATAATTACCTTTGGATAGTGAGATCTTCAGATACTCACAGAGGACTCCACTAGGTGAGCTAAATTTCCCTGCAACTGCTTACTTCCATTTGAACGTAGCTAGAATCCCTGCTCTGTGTGGGAAACTGGCTTGAGGGCAAAGAAAAAGATACAAAAAAGAAAAAAAAAGGTCTAAAAAAGCATCTTTGGGTAAGTTTGATATTTATGAAAAAATTACTTTATTTATTTTTTGATTGGTTGTGGGGGTGGATGTAATTGCAGACATTTCAGCAATAAGATGCTGCTTAAATGCTGGAGACTAGACCAGCTGTTCAGTCCCACTTCTGCACATCAAATTGGGTGTTAGAAGGGGGCAGTCAATGTCGTAATCCACTCTGGGCTCTTATGTAGAAGAAATGACAATGGAAAATATTTTTCCTTTTACCTCCTACTTCTCTTCCCTTCATGCTGACTGCTGAGAGGTTTTTAAAAGCCTGTCGTCATCATGAGCACATGGTTGGGTTTTATCCTTTATCAGGCACAGAGGAGGCAGGCCAGCCTTTTGAAATTTCTCAGCAGTCAGCAAGAATAAAGTGGGCATCCTAGTGGTAGGAGTAATTTTCAGCTTCCTGACAACAATTGGCAGAATGCTGGGAAAAGCTATTAAAAATGAGGTTCGATCACCAAAGTCTATTTTGGCCTATATTTAATGAGATGTGTCAGCTAGAATTTACAATAAGTGGCTAATTGTTAATAATAGGCCTGTCTAAGACACTCTGTGACTTCAGCAGACCTGCACAATACAACCCCATGTGCTTGCTAGGTTTTTCTTTATTATGTATCACAGGTCAACTTATTACTGTAGTGAAGGAACAGGATGTGACAGCAACAAAGACATTGTTAACTTTACAAAAGTTCATTTATTATGTATAGTTGAACATATGATATGGCTAAATTACAACAAATAAGTTAAAAATTAAAAATGAAGATGTGACCTCAATATAGTAGTGGCATTTCTTCTCCCTTCCTAATTGTGCTCAGGAGCAAAGCAACAGGTCTGTGGAGAAGGATGTTTGTGTTTAAGGCACTGTGCAGCTTGCTTGCAAAGGCTTTCCATTGCTCTGGGCAAGTTACTACATCTCTTGTGCTTCAGTTTTATATCTGTAGAAGGGAATGACACTTCTTTCTCTGGCGAAAGCGGAGGGTATATGCACACTGAAGTGACTGACAGGTAGTCATAAGATCCTATAAAAAGGATTTATGACATAATGATTTAACATGAACAAACATAAACCTCACTTTCTTAATCTTTTGAATTCTAAGATTTCGAAGTCAGCTATGTCTATTAAATTAAACTGTGCTCAAACTCCAGGAAAAAGCATTTAAGAACGTTTTGTGCCAAGATGTTTGTAGCTTGCTTGAAACTTTAGTTTCCAAGTATGACTCTGGCCCTCTGGGTGCATTAGGCCAGCGCTCAGTGCTCAGGCATCCCACTGTAATGGATGAGCGCAGAGCACTAAGGCTGTGCTGACTGTGCTGTGTTCTCAGAGAAGCTGCTGCCTGAGATATTTCATGCTTCAAATTTGCCTTCAGAAGGTACCCAGAGTTTGGCTTTACTTTCCTTCTGCCCTTATCTAGTTCAGTAAAGTTTTCAGGGAGGCGTGGTACCTTTCATTAAACTAACTGATGAAGTTGAAGAAAGCAGAAAAACTTTAAAACATAAAAAACATTTTTTTGGATTTGAAACAAACCATGCCTTGCTTAAATCCCTTCACCAGCATATAGCAAATGCCTGTTGTTTGTGGCTTCGCTTCTTGACAATCATTTTCCTCTCATGAAAAAAGAAACTACATATAAAGCTTACCTACTTCCCAATTTTCTTTATCAGACTTTTGCAGTTTCTGATAATGAACAAAATCTGGGAAACTGCTTTCCTCATATGTTTCTAAAATTCATTCTGAGGGTCCAGTGTAGTTTCTATAATCCCATACATTGTAAGGAATCTTAGAAAATACAGTATAAATGATCAAACACAAGTAACAAGAATTGACAAGAATGATGCCCTGTATTTCTCAACTTTAAAAAAAAACAACCACCCAGAACTGTTTGTTGAAATGTTTGGAAAACTGATAGAAACCATAGACACTTTTTTAATGGTATCTGGTGGAAACAAGGTTGCTGGTAGGCATGAGCCTAGCACTGGGTATGTTGGACAGGCACTCAGACATTACTGATGGTAGAAAATCACCAGTTGTGTGAACGGGCCTATGGTGGGTGTGAACGCTAAATTGCTTGAATTGGAAAGTGAGCTTGAGAGGTAGATGGCACATCCTTATGAAGAGCTGCACATTGGAATGGATCTTGTTAGCCGAGCAGGAGGTCCAATATTTCAGTTGTTTTGTTTGTATAGAAGTGATTTTTCTTGATAGATTGAGTAATTTCTGAGCAATAAGATTTTTCCCTTCTTTCCACCTTCTCCAGCTACTAGTTTCCTCTAAAAGATGAAGAGTTTATAAACTTGCTAAATGCAGAAGAAAGTTAAAAAATAAGACTTAGAAATTGAAACTGAAGAGAAGGTGTCCAGCCTTGAAGCCAGTTTCCCTGAGTTTCACTTGACAGCCACTTTCACTGGGTCTAAATAATATCTCGCTTTCTGTTGATTTCCCAGAGCACAATGAATCAGGGCACAGAAGCCTTATTGTGATCTGCAGAATAAGGTAAAAGATTTAGTAGCAGTGCTTCCTCTGTATCTGTTACTCTCCTTGCATGGGTTACATTTTGAGGACTTTTTAATACTTTATTTACTTCCTTAATTTTAATTCTTTATTTTCTTATCACAGACACCACTTTTTTTCCCTCTTTTCCCCTCTTTTTCTGTAAGGAAACAAAAATGGAAGATTTTGAAAACATCTGAGTGAAATAATCAACCAGCCTCCAGGGTTACAATGACAAAATTAAATTTGGGTTTTTTGGACTATAATCTTGGGCTTGTGTATTGAACATTTTATTTCTTATTGTAGAAACAAATGTTTAGTTATTTATTCATGCACCACCTGTCTTTACAAAGTGTTTTGCTAGTTTATTAGTGTCATTAGAGGAAATATCCAGGAATACCTTACCATCTTTCTGAATGCATCATTCTTAGCTCACAATATATTTTTGTAAAGCAGTCTAAAGCTCATCCAAGATCACCTTACTTCATTTCCTATGGCATATTATATATAATTTGTTGTTGGTTATCATGCTGTGTTCCTTCAAGAAATGTCTGGGCCTTCTGAAAGGTGGGAAGATATTTTCCCTTTTTTGGGAGAACAGGTTTGAGAGATGTCAGTTTTTGACGGGTAAAGGAGTCACACCAGGGAAACTCTAAGCCTGCAACTAAAGTAGAGAGGCGGCAGTGAGGAGCCAGTGATTCCAGAGGAGACTGAGAGAACCTCCTGTGAATAGGAAGGGACTGGACAGAGTTTTATGCAGCATAATCACTGAGTTGACTGCAACCATGCCTAGAGGAAAGAATCCAACGGGAAAGAATGTTTTATACTACCTTCTTTAGTTGCTTTGATATTTTGCTATTTAAAATATTTTATCGAGTAAGTTGTTCACTTTCTAAACTCTTTTTTTTTTTTTTTAAGGTTTAAAAGTGTAGGATTATTTGTATGCTTGCTGTGTGAAAAGTCTGTATCTACATGAAGACTCTGGCTTCTCATCATAAATATCTGCTTGAGAATCTAATGAACCTCTTAACTCCTAGAGTAGCCAAATGAAACAATTCTAGCAAAGATAATGGTAGTCCTAAAGAGTTATGTTTTTGTAACCTATCAACTTTTAATGCAGATAGTGCAGGTAGGCTAATGTTCCACGGGGATCTCAGTACTTTTAGACCCTAATAACGAGATTTATTTTTCAGAAGATCTTTTTTTTTTGTAATAGACTAGATTATTCACAGGTTTAGCCTTAGTACAGCATCGCATCACATGGTGGTGAATTAAGCTAACACATTCAAAATTTGTTTAAATGGTGTTGCCAGAACAAAGGTTATATTGTCAATATTTTGGTAAATTGTAATTTCCGTGATGAATTTTTTTTAAATTTGTTTCCTGGCAACTAGTGTTGTGGCATGCCCTTGCATTGATGACTAATCTCAGAATGTTTTTCAACTAATTGGAAAAATATACTAATGCGTATGGAGGACATATTCATGGTGTCATTACAGCTTAGGGATGAGTCATGAATGATTAATAGGAGGTGATGATAGTCTTTTGAGTTGTCCTTGTCAATTTTTATCTTGAAGGAGGCAATAACATATACTATTCACCTAGAAAAATTATTAAATAGAGAGGTTTAGAGGAGCTTTCTTTGTAAGTAGGACCATTTTATTGTGCAGGATAATGTAAACGTCATCTACTTAAAGGGAAAGATAATGATTCTCCTTAATAGTGATTTGAAAATGTGTAATCCTTGTATTGCTACCCAGTCATGTGAAATTGGGGCACACTTTTATTTTAAACTGCTGTGAAGCTGTGGAGGGTATCTGGTTAATTTCCAAGTCAAGCATGATTACAATGCTGTGCCTTCAACAAATTTCACACAACTAATTTAGCATTCAAAGGCATGAGAGGTTAAAGTTAGGTCAACTGACATCCTTCTTGCGCAACAGCATGTCTTCAGTTAATTATGTTGTATCTAAATGTGTGTTCTGTGTTGTCATATTGACTAAACTAAGCCTAAAAACACTATTAAAAAAAGTAATAGATGAAGATGAATGCACAGACTGCCAACATGGCTTATTTAATAGCTTCTTCAAATGTATTAGTGAGGAGTTTCAGCTCAGAGCCCAC
The DNA here is from genome assembly GCF_009769465.1 of Tauraco erythrolophus. Classification (NCBI taxonomy): domain Eukaryota; kingdom Metazoa; phylum Chordata; class Aves; order Musophagiformes; family Musophagidae; genus Tauraco; species Tauraco erythrolophus. Next base: position 13,127,273 of record NC_141478.1, on the reverse strand, counting down.
TGTCCAATTCTGCGGTAGATCTGTCCTACAAGCAAAATCTTGCCAAGTGTTAATAAAGATAATGTTTTTCAGGCTAAGCTCTATTGACACGTGGATGAAACCATTAGAATGTATCACTTCAGCTTGAGTTAGACTTCTAACAATAAGAAATATCTGCAGAATTACATATTCATTATTTTACCACATCAAATAGATTATAGTGGGAATCATAGAGGTTTTTCTTGGTAATTAATCCAGCACATAGACAGTTCCAAACTGTAACAATGCCACATCATTTAAGTGACACTGTTGAGCCCTGTAGAAGTAGAAGGTAATGTAATAAATTACATCTAAGTGGTATAAGGAAGGATGTAGGGAATTAATGATATAGATAATACCATACAGATGTAAACATAGTGTGTATAAAAACTTGTACTCTAGACAAATCTTGTGACACTATTGGTTTCTTCTTTGTAGGAATCCTGTCCACGCTCATACTAGTCTGAAGGTACATAAACACAGCAGTATCTGCTCAAGAGCATCAGATGAACTGATCTCTCTATTCCTGTTTGTTCTTTAGGAAATATGCTTATAGTAATCATTAAGTGCTTGTTCAGGTTCGTACATGATATCTTTACATACCAATAAACTCAGCATGGGCCTGTAAGCCCTGTACAATTTCTGGTTATATAATTGTGTCACTTATCATCTGCTTTTTTACCTGATCAATTTGCAACCTCATTGAGCATAGCTGCACATTGTGGGACATGACTCCAGAACTCCTGCACAGCTAATCCTATAATTCCACCTTTCTATGTTTGCCATCCTACCTGTAGCTGTATCCTACCTACTTCATTGCCACCACTGGTCCTGCTAAGGATTGTTATCTATCTTTGCTTTTCAGTTCTGCAGTATCATCCCAATGTCAGCCAGACGAGCACAGCTGTATCCTGGAGAAGAACCTGGAGCAAGTACTGCAAGGCATATAAATCAGCAACTGCAGTTTTCTTACCTGCAGACACACTGGACTATGTTGCATTGATAAGACAAGATGAATATGAACGAGAGGTCTGGGAATTTTCTAGCTACGTTTTGCTGCTCTAAAGAGCTAGACGTTTCTTGTCAGGGCTTCAGATGCTCCTGATCAGAGCCCTGAACACAGAGCTGCCTGTCTGCCACAACCTTGTTTACAAAAAAGGTGAATTTTTAGATACAAGAAAATGGAAAAAAAATACCAAAGGTGAGAAGTCCTAGAATACGACTGTGGTGATGACCCTTGCAAAAACTGGAGTCTCAGACAACTCTGCATAGGATGCTGTTCCTCTGGGTACTCTGGGAATGAAATTCGGAAGACCTGGTAGCAATGGGTCCTCATAACAGAAGACTTCGAGTAGCTGGAACATCAGTTCAGTAAGTATTGCTTAATATTTCTATTGATTTGTGGGACATTTCTGTGTTAAGATCTCTTCCAGTGAATGACTAATTCAAGGAGAAATTCTGGATTCTCAGGAAAAAATTAGCTCTGATTTAGAGCAGAAGCCATGTGAGTGGTTTGCTCAGAGACTTCTTCCTAGCTATGTCCCTGCCATGTGCTTACCAAGATGGCTACGAGCTGTGGGGACCTAGGGCAAAGAGCAGTGTGTTTGGAAGTACTGTATTTGTATTTCTGATTGTATTGCATGGCCAGGTGTCCTTCAGTGGCTGATGCCTTCTGAAAGTGTGTGTCTTATCTACTTATAGCATCTATGGATCAAAGTAGACGATTCTGAAAAAAAATGCTAATTAAGCTAATTCTAACAAATTATTATTAATGACTATCAATTAACCTAATGTTATTTGGAACCTTTAGCTGAATAAAACCTATCAACATGCAGAGTTACTAGGTCTTTGCTAGTGTGATTCAGTGGAAGCTGTTCTAAGTGCATGGGGACTGTTCTTGCTGGTGTTCTTGATGAAAAACACATTCATGGACTCCTGGAATATGTATATTCTTGGTGGATCAATCGCTGTCAAAAAACACCAAGTGCTCTTGAAGAACCTTATCTTACTAAAATGTTTTTCTTCTTCTGCTTCCCACACCTCTATGGGAAGTTATCTAGGACAACAGAAGGCTAATTGATGATTTTTGCAAGTAAAAGACCTTTAAAGAAAATCCAGGAAGAAAATTAAACCCCCAAATCCACATGAATTCAGATACTAATGCCACAATAAATATTCTCTTGCTCTCTGTGGCCTAGTGATTGTGGAAAGGAACAAGGATGGTATACTTGAGTGGCAGAAATGAGAACTAGTGGCCTTGTAACACAGGAAGTGGCTGTGGAGGGAAACGAGTTCTAACACTTTAAAAATAGGAGATGAGGAAAGCTAAAGGTAAGTATAAACATAATAATAAAAGTAAATCTACTTAAAAAAAAAGCCACTCAAACTTCATAATTTGTTTTTCAAACTTTGAGAAACATCTTTTGTGTGTGTGAAAGCTTTCTATGCCTAATTTTAATGCTCAAGAGCAAATTAATGTGCAAATATTTCAAGGTAAATTAATGTCAGGCTGTAGTCTCCAAAACATCAATGTGAGTGCATGTTATTGAATATAGATGCAGCCACTGCAAATGAGGGGGACTTTTTGTTGCCTCCTCTGTGCCCCATTTTGCTGTCTTTTGTCATATTATCCAATGAGACAATTATGACATCGTGACAGAAACAAATGTCAGTTTTAGCAAGTGCCTAATCTGTAAATAACAGCTTTTGCAAGTTATTCCCAGAGAATTTGAAAAACTGAGCAGTTTCCTAGCTGCATAACTGCAATAGGAGGAATTCTGGAATTAGTTTCATACTAAAACGCTTCACTGTGATAGATGTGGGTTTTTTTAATGATTATTGGCAATAAGTGGCTTTATCTTAGTGATGCAAAATAAGTGCCCTTTTATTCTTTCAGATTTGAGGATTTGTCTGATTTAAAGTGTGCCTTAATACTTGACTTCTATTTCGTATCATTTGTTTTATACTTTACTAACTTCTACTTCCAAAATTACTGTGCGTCTTTTCCCTTTATTTTCATATAAGTGTGAAAATACTTATAGATTCATATGAAAATATTTATGAAAAGTCATGCACATTAAAAGAAACAATGTGTATAATTAATAACAAATTTGGAGCAGTGTTTTTAAATCCTGAGGTATTTAGTTTAAGAATTCTGTGGAGTAGATAGGTTTGAAATAGGGGCTGTTCTCTTAATAATTGTTCTGAGTGAGTGAAATTGCCATTTGCGCAGAAGGAGATCATGAGATTGCTTGTGTACTACTAAATTCCTTGCACCCTAAGTATCACATGCAGAAACTGGTCCTTTGCCAAGAGCGGATATCCCACATGTCATGTTTTTGAGCTGAAGTTACTCTCAGGCACATCTACTTCTTAGGAGTCAACCTTTTTGTTTTTTTCCCTTACGCCTGCAATTTACACTATTTTTATTTGTCTGCGTGGTCCTGCCTACGACCATAGACTAGTTCAGTTCCTGGTGGAGGCTTACCTCCATAAGCAAAATAATGCAACCAGAAATAAACTGGAGCTATGGAATCAGTGTATTAGAAACAAACCAGTAAGTGAAGTATAGAACTGAGGCCTTAGACCAAAACAGCTGGGCCATGCTTAAGGCAGAGTTTGTTTTAATTTTGATGAGAAAAATTAGCTGTAGATCACTGGAATTTGTCTCTCTGTGTGTTTGTCCACTTGCTTCTGTAACGAAACAGCTGCTTCTCAGCTGGATTCTTGGCCACCTGTTTTTAAGGGCAATCCTTGGGGCTTCTATTGTCTTGCTAGAGAAAAAATAGGTGACTAAATCCATTTGGTTTTTGATGGGGCATTTCCTATGAAGCCTGATATTTACGTGCAATCACTCACTTTTTCTGATTCAGCACAGAAATCAAACAGTTCAAAACTGAGTAGAATAATATAGAAAGAGACGGGGAAACAGAAAGGTTTGTAGTTATAAACATTCCCAGCAGGAGCACATTCCTATCTTTCTTCTCTTCAGAGTGTTCTGGAGTTTAGCATAAAAAAGAGCAACCAAATCAGACCTGTATGGAGTTTTTGTGCATATGCCATGTTAGTAAATAGGGAAGGAAATGAGGAACAGGAGATGCTGTTGAACTGAAGCAGGTTCTGAGATACTGGCTTAGAGTTTCCACACAGGTCGGTTGCTGCTGACTTGTTCTGGGATAAGGATATTTGCAGAGTATTGAAATGTATCGAAAGTGCACGTTGAGAGGTATCTGTGATTTAACTGCCGTAAGTAAACTTGTTGAAATGTGATGCATTTTCTAAAGTGCACCTATTTCATGTCACACTATACTATTCGTTTATTATTGTATCAGACTTCTTGTGATATCCTTTTTAAATCCGCCTCCCCTAACTCTGTGCTGCCCAAGACATGCCTGTTCTGTCAGTCATAAGGCTGAAGTCAATGTTTCTTACATTTCATATATATGTCACTTCACCCTTCTTCTACTGGTGATCTTTATCTCATACTTAAATATCTTACTGGTCTTTCTGCAGGAAACTAGCTTTGCCTTTGGTAGGATTTTTGTTACTGAAATATTTTTTGTTTGCCCAACTGGAGCTGTCAGCTTTACGCAAAGTTCTGAGTAAGGGGCTGCACAGAGATGTCAACAGCACTTCCTGACCCTTGTGGGGCTTTCTGGTTGACAGAGACTATGAGACAGACTGTGATGAGAACATCATCAGGCCTCGTGTTGGGCTCTTCTCTGTTTTATTTTTTGAGATATCTCCAAGGGCACTATCTGGAAATGGTCAATGTGCAGGATGGAAAAAAAAAATGGGCAAAGAAAATGTACAATTTCCTGGGAAGATGTTCAGATACGCTGCACTGCTTCCACCATATGGCATCCATATGAATAGCTGAGGTACTATCCAACTAGTTTTAACACAGTATTTGGCCTTCCAAACTGAATAAACAATTCTGTGGTAGATATCCCAAAATACATAGCTGAGATGGCCTGAGTGATAAATAACCATAGGGGAAATAAAAACAAATAATGTTTTTGGGAAGGCCATACAGACTATATAAGTGTTTCAGAGATAACTATGTATATATTAAAATATGTTTTAAATTCACTTGACTCCTTTCTCCTTATAAAGACTTACAAGTAGTCAATTTAATTAATATTGCTTGGTCTCATAGATTTCGCTATCAGCAAGTCCTATTCATTTAAAGGATTGAGTAGGGTCTCAATATATTAGCTGTCATTTTCTTAAGCATAATTTAATTATTTACATGTAAGTAGATGTTTGAAATTCCATAGATATAATTCATTACCAGCCACAAACTGATTACCATTGTGCATTAGCACATATTGAGCTATTTATTTTATGATTTTACACTTTTGTTAAATAATAACCTATGAGCAAATAGTATACAGAATGCCAGTGCCTCTGTTGACCTTTGCTTCTCCCCAGAAATGTAGCCTGTGTTTGAATTTTTTTTTTGAGATTCCATCAACAGTAAGAAGTGCAGGTAGAAAGCAAGTTAATGCACAACATAATTAATTCAATATCATAGAAGATGTGTGAAGTCATTCAGTCTGTTCTGCTGTTATAAGATACCTGCTATGTGTCATATAAATGACCACAATGTATTTGTGGCTGATCTTTTTACTAAAAATTCAGATTAAATTGTTTGGTGCTTCAGTCCAAAAATAATCCTGTAAAAAGGTTCTGATAACATAACTTTTTTGACACTTTTAAAACAAAGCTCTGATTTTGTTCATTAGTTGTTTTGATCAAATTGTATTTTAACATTCATCACAGTTTTAATCTTAATATTTAAATTTATTAAAATAACTTATAAATATTTATAGTTTGGAGTGAAATTAAATAGGCATTTTAAAAAGAGGTTTGTGTAACAGCTTGGTTCTCTGGAAAACATCTGCTGGATGAACACACACTTTTTTATAAAAAAAAAAAACCACACCATGCCCTCAAATTTTAGAAGTCGTAAACAGTAAAACAAGAGTAGATCATTGTACAAATATGGTTTTTCACTTTCAAGACATTCCTGAAATGTTGTAGATCAACTGCTTTAGTTAGTGAAGCCATGTAATTTTGTATGTCTGCTGATACTATCTTCTACCTGAAACATTGTCTTGAGCCAATGATTGAATGAGTGAGAAAGTTAAAATCTTGGATAGTTCAGAACAAGAACCTGCTTTGCCATTGTAGCAGGCGTCCTGTTAACAAGCCACAGATGCTGAGCTAATGAGTGTGCTTAATAAGCACAGGGGTGGTGTAGAGGAAGCAAAGCCAGGCCTCAGAAAGGCAGAGAGCAACAGGGTTCTGCCTGACTACATCACTGGTGTGTGGTACTAGAGATGGAGCAATTTACCAGCATGTAAGCTTTTTTGGAATGTTTTATTAAAATCTTACCCTTGTTTAGTTTTCATGTTGTAATGAGCGTAGTTTGGGGATGTATTTAGAAAAACTATGATAGAATAATTTGAAAACTCTAAAATGGTCCTCAGTGAAAAGACTAAGCACTTAATTGAGCCTATAGACTGAAAGAGCCTTAAAATTGAAACGATGTATCTAATCTTAATTGTACCCTGTCATCCAGGGAGCTCTGGTAGAAGAGATTCTAGGAGGAAATCTTACCGAAGAGAGTAAGGATGGTGAATTCTTATTTGCTACCGAAAGAGAAGATGTTGAAAAAGTTCTAGGTGTTGTACCTTGTAAAAGCTCTCCTGTTAATCTCCAGAAGGTCTTCAGCCAGATGATGCATCTGAAGATGTGACTGCTGCCTGAAACCAAAATGCAGGACTTGGGACCTGTAAGAAAGCATCTCTCTTCCTGTGATTGATTGATAGCCTCTACCATTAATTGGTGTGTGTGACCGTTTCAGGTATCTGCCCATATCATTAAGAAATGAGTGTGATTTTGAAGTCTGAGTAGTATTTCTGTTTCATGTTGGACAGTAAAAGTTTTTTATTTTTCTGTCTCAGTATCAGAACTAAGAAATGTGATAACACAAATCTAAAAAGTCATTTAATGGATACGGTCTCTCGTACAAATACAAACGTCTATCACTATAAACTGTTTTTCCTTGGTAGGCTTGATAATTTTTGTTCCCCAAGGGGAAAAAAGTTCACTGTGGCAGTTAGTGCACTTGGTAAGGGTCTGTAATAGTTTGTAGAAGCTGTTAAGAGGATTGCCTGAAAAAAATGGCAGAAGAATTATTAAAAGGTACTTACTGAAATGTTACCCTTCTAGAGGCACTGCAAGCAGCTTAATCCAGGATCTTGATGAAGTGGTAGGAAACTTGTTATCTCTAACTCATGGACATTTGAAAGTGAGTTTGTGCCTCAAGGAAAGTACATATAGAAAAGTTTCTGGTTTTTATCTTGTTATATTTTGTTACATAAAAGTTTTTTGGGGAGTTAGGGTTCGGGGTTTTTTTTGTTTGTTGTTTTGTTTTGGTTTTTTATTTTTTATTGAGAGGAAAGAAGGAACAATGCAGAGGCATAATAAATGGTAGAAGGAAGACACAACCAAGTCTTTCAGTAGCAGCATCGCTTTATGGTTAGGAGAAAATGCAAAATCTATAATCATGGTAATTCTTTAAACTGAGAAGGAAGAAATTAATTTTGCCTTAAGAGACAGGGAATTTCTACCAAAGCTTTCATATTTTGCAAGCTCTTTGGATTGATGCCGCTTTGTAATTTATTCGGCTACTACAAATGATGAGTGAAGCATAAAATATTTAGTCTGTATTTCCTGATAAAAGTCTTTCCAGCCAGGGAAAGGGCTTTCATTTGTCCAAAGAAGGGATGTGATTTTAAAACAAACAAACAAATTAACTATCAGAACTTAGAAAGTGTTTGCTTTGATTTGTACATTGTAGTTCCAAATAAAAGACAAAGAAGGCTTTCTTTTTAATATTGCTGCCTTGTCTCTTTATAGAACAAAAGGATTTGTGGAAGAACAATATCTGTGTCAATAGCATGTGTTAAATAACCTTAGAACAGTACTGTATTTCATGCTTTGAATAAGGAAATACAGGTTGGATTCTTTGACTCTGTTTTTAACTCCATTATAGATGTGACTAAATGCGCAGTTAGTCACCTCTTTGCTAATTTCTTCTTAATTCATAATTGGTCAATACTATTTTTAAATTTATAGTGTTGCAAGGCATCAAATATTTTTGTATGGTACTTACTAGTTTAATGAGATTTACCTGACTAAATCAAAGATGGTAGAACAGTATATGGCTCTGACAGACTGAAACTGGTTGGGACTCCCATAGAGAGTAATCTACCATAAGAACATGTCTTGTAAACAGAAAATTATTTTTGATTAAATCAAGACTATAGGACAGCTTCTCTCAGATTATATAAAACCAGTACTGCAAAATTAATTTTCTGCTGTGGAGGGAGAATTCATACGAATGGATGCTTAGAAAGAAGCACAGAGTTTAAAAGATTCAGGATACCATGTCTGTAAACTATAATTTAGAGAGCTGCAAGCTGTGTTCTGTAATCAGTGAAATTATAGGCCCACAATTACTGTTTCCTTCATTGAAATGTAATCTTTAATATGCTGTTGCAAGTCCATTTTGTTCTCCAAATAACATCAACAACTCATCCATCCCCATCAGTACTCATCTGGATGTATTCAAATTCGGTACTGTCAAGGTCCTACGGGAGGTTTGTCTGGAAAGACATGAGGACAGGACCCTTGCAGCATAAGGGTGTATGCTGTAAGGGAGCAGAGAGGGAGCTTCTAGCATGGCAGGTGTATGGGATCAGCTGACAAGCCACAGAAAAAGTGGGATAGTGCAGAACTCATATTACAATGTCCTGTGCTTATAAATCCAAACTGTCATGGCAGGATGTGCAGATACAATTATTCTTCACTTAGGCTGTAGGCATACAGCTTTGTCCAGGTCTACCTGAAGTGGTTGAATATATTTGTTTTCATGGCACAGGTGGGGAAAGTGCCTTAATCTGCTGTAATCAGTGCCAGCTTTGTTAGCTCAAACCATCATCAGTGGTGCAATCAAAGAACTATGGGGAGAAAAAGAAAACAGTTATTGCACCTGGCTGCTCATAGCAACCCTCTGCTGCCTCTCCGAAATTGTCTGCAAATCCATCATGTGTTTCCACCAAAGTAAACTTAGCAGGCACAGGGACTTTAACCTGTTTGATAAACTGGCAGACCTAACCTGGAGTAAATTAGAAAGTTGTTCTGCTTCAAACTGGAAACAAGTTTATTTACTCCAGATACACCTGAAAGAGCAGTTCTGTTTACAACCAGAGGAATTGTATTCCTAAGAAAACTTCTTGGAGGACAAAATGTATGTAGATTGAGCCTTAATATCCAGCACAAAGTCCCCCTCAGGCTTCTCACAGAAGAATGACTCTCTGAGTGACACTGAATTGTAGACTACCGTTGACGGAACTTAGCAGGATCAGAGAGGTTTTGTAATCACTGTCACAGGCAATCCTTTACTATTGGTCAAGAGGTAAGGTCTGAGACACTTCAGAAAATTAGCTACAAGAAGTCCCGAGTTGAGCAACCAATAAACTAGTCACTTAAGGTTAGTGAATGCTTCTAAATCCTTGGAGGGTTGTATCCTCTGGAAAGACTGCAAGGCCTGCCAGAGACTGAGGCTGCCCCAGGATGCCTGGCACAAACAGCACATGTAGTATTTCATAAGAACGATGCACACCAGCAGCTTGGACTAATGTTGCTTTTACCAAACGCCTGTGCAGTTGGATTTTGTTAGCTGCAGTCTTTTAAAAATGCTTTTCAAATCCTGATCTACAGGAGTCAGTTAGTGCTTTCAATTTCTTCTGCATATGTTAGTCACTAGGCTGTTACTCTACATTTCCAAACTAGCAACTTGCATTCATATGCAAACTAAATTAGGGATTGAGGCATGAGAACATACCACTACTTTTAGGTTGAACTTTCAGGCCTGAGAAATCCTAATGTGCACAAGTGTATCTTGGAAGTGCTCGGAACCACACCCGCTGGGAGAATGGTCAATCGGAGAGTCAATCGGCAGTAAGTTCTTCTGCCATCGCCCTTTGCTTTAGAAGACTTATTTTGACAGGATAGTGGCAGAGTTCCAAGTGTACTTAAAATCTAAGATAAAGCCATATAGGTATGTATAAAAACTATGCTATAAGTTTAAGGAATCCTAGAAAAGATCCCAATAAGTTTACCAATTTTATTGTCATTCTGCCCTCCAAATAACTATTTTCTCTTTAGAAAAATGTGCTTCTGTTATGATGCAAATGAATGTAGATGTTTGCAGTGTTAGATAGTGTTTATCAGTTGGTGTACAGTGGGCAGCTTCTAGCTTTTGAACGGCAGCAGAAACAATACTTGGTGTTGCATCGAACTGCTCACTGAAGCAGTGTTAAGGTGCAAGCACAGAGTTTGAAATAAAGGGAAGAAGGAAATACAGATGTGAGTTTAAAAAAATGGATGGATTTGCCCCCTGTCAAGTTGTGCATTGCTGAGTAGGAATGGCTTGGTTTTGCATAATATTAACTTGGAAATTATGCATTTAGGCAAGTTTTGAAATTTTTGATGTATCGATCAAGTGCTGGGATCTGTTAACTTGTTTGTGGTTTTGTAAGGATATGTTTATTTCTTTGGAAAGTATGTTTATGTTTATAGATGTTATATTGTCATGTTCCAGCTAACACTTATCTGTTACTCTTAATTGTACTAAAGCCAATTTTACTTGCAGTTTACAGGGTGGTGGTGCTTCTAAATAGGCTGGAGGATGATCTAAATGAGGATTCCAGAAACAATTAATTCAGACTGTTTACTTTAGCTGTGGTGACAGCCTAATCCAACTGTCCTGTATCCTAGAATTTAGGTCTGTTTCTCTAGAATGCCACGTGGCTTTTTAAGGCTTTCTAAGCTCAGCCTATGTGTATGAAACCTATCTGATATTTCATTTTGTAACAATTCATTTCTCAAGTTCTGATTTTTTCCTTTGAAAATAGTTTCCATTGTTTCTCATCTCCTTTCACGAAAATTTTCAGATGATAATATTTATAAAAGTACAATCTGGACCTGTTAAATTACATTTTTGATTGGTGTCAGAGATTAGTATGTCACTCATGGTAGTTGCTTTGTGGTCAAGGCAAACATCTGTGCTTTGATTGTGTGACTGCAGAATCTTATTTGTTTGATCTTGAGGACGTTCCCAAGAGCAAGCAAAAGTGTTGAATGCTAATGAGATTGTGGCCTTAATTTAATGTCCTTCTCAAACTCTGTCCTTAAAAATGGTTCTCGGGCTTTTTTACTTTGTTCCTTGGTTCCTCTGGGTTTTTCCTTAGCTGTAGCTTATTTTATATTTTTCTTGTTCCTAATCAAGTACCACCTATCTTATTTGACTTTATGAACCTGATTTCAGGTAGCCTCTAGCATCTGAGGAACACTTACATTCCTAGAATCATAGAATCATAGAATGGTTAGGGCTGGAAGGGACCTTCAAAGGTCATCTAGTCCAACCCCCCTGCAAGGAACAGGGATATCTCCAACTAGATCAGGTTGCTCAGGGCCTTGTCCAACCTGGCCTTGAACGTCTCCAGGGATGGAGCATCCACCACCTCTCTGGGCAACCTGTTCCAGTGTTCTACCACTCTCATGGTAAAAAATTTTTTCCTAATATCCAACCTGAACCTACCTCCCTCTATTTTAAAACCGTTACCCCTTGTCCTATCATAACTGGCCCTCCTGAACAGCCTCTCCCCATCTTTCCTGTAGGCCCCCTTGAGGTACTGGAAGACCGCTATAAGGTCACCCCGGAGCCTCCTCTTCTCCAGGCTGAACAGCCCCAACTCTTTCAGCCTGTCCTCATAGGAAAGGTGCTCCAGCCCTCTTATCATCTTCGTGGCCCTCCTCTGGAGGGTCACTTTGTGTAAAATTATGTGCACAGGTTGACGTAATAAAATCTTTGAATAACTGAATCTCTCGCGTAGCACATACGTAACAATTCAGAAGCATATGTATATAGTATGATCTTCGGCTGCCTGCTTTGTTCAGAATGGAGATAATTCAAGCTTGTTCCATTGTGACTGCTTTTAGGTAAAGAGGCAAACAGAATGACTTTTTCTCCAAACAGCATTAGCAAGTGTGCTCAGTTCTGGTGGTAGTCAAAGTTATTGTAATGTATCTTTTTCTCTTTTGTTACAACAATTAGAGGAGTGGAGAAAATGCTATACCTTTAGAGATTTAATCTTGAGATACCTTAGTTACACTATATGATTTCTCCAGTGTGTTTTAATCCAGCAGAAAATGGTGAAACAATGATTTTGAGCTGAAACTAGACAAATTCAGGTTGGATGCTAAATATAAACTATATAAGGGGCCAGGGGGCTATTAACCATTAGAACAGACAGTTGAAGCTCTAGGGTGTGGTGGATTCTCCACTGACATTTGCAAAGCAAGACTGAAAATCTTGCTTTAATCACATACAAGTTATTTGGCTCACTGCAGGAATAACTGGGTGAGCTTTAATGGTCTGTGATATACATGAGGTCAGCCTGTACGACCTAATGGTTTATTCTGGCTTTAAATTCTGTGAATGAGAGTTGTAAAAATGTATTGCTTCAAGTTCCTATATGTCAAAATAAGGTAATTTATGTGTTTGGTTCAAATTCAAACAAATTTTTTTTGTGTGTGTCCCTCCCTACAGGGGCAGTACTACTCTCAGATTCAGATGTCTGTAAGATGTTTTAAACACAGAAGCAGCCCAAGATCAGTAGCTTTTGACGTTTCTTTTGGGCCCTGGTGGTCCATACAGGAGGCATCTGAGACCTTAATAGACATAACAGGCTTGACCCAAGCATGAAATGTAACTTCTGGCACCAAAGACTTTTTTTAGCCAGTGGATGATATAGTTATAAATCTTTTGGTTCACTGTTTATTAACCCATCTATGGGATAAGAAGAGTTTGTTTTTTCTTTTTACCCCCAATGCAGTCCCTGTTTTATCCGAAGGCCTGAAATTAGTAAGTATATTTACAAATACAGAAGAAGACTTGGTAAATTAAATTAAAATTACGCAGCTTGTAAGAGTGGCTGATCCTTCTTCGTTCTTTGCATCTAAGAAGCAGTTGAGAAAGTTGAAATGGAAGTGTACCCCTTCTTGCCAAACAAAGCGTGGTGTTTGTCACTGAAAGGAAAAACAGTGTGACTCAAAATGTATTATCACTTGGGTTAAAACTGTTGTGAATGGTTTTTAAGTTTCTCCTCTTGTGTTAGCCTATTTTGAGGGAAGAAAAGGCACAGTATGAAATAACACTTGAATTTCTACATTTTAATAGTACTTTCTCAGCCATTAGCACAGCCTACTTGTTAGCTAACTAGATAAGGAAACATTGGCATTACTCTATTATTATGACTGTATTACTATACTTATGGTAATATAGCTCATGTGAACACACACTTCTGAATTATGAAGATGAATTCCAAACCCTTCCCAAAGGGGAACTTTGTCAGTATTAGTGATTTGGCATGTACGATTATGCCCATTTCATTATGAAAGAAAGTTTTGCTCTGTGGTAAGTTTACTGTATCTTTAGTTTTGCTGTACATCCTCATTGTTTCTGCATAGTTATTTTGTCCAAGCAAAACATGAAGAACTATTCAAATTTGTCTAGGGTTTCCAGGAATTTATTCAGAGTCTGATGTACCCTGATTTGTTGGAGCTAGTGCAAGGAGGCAGGACAGCACCAGTGCAATAGTCTAATGCATCCTAGGTAGTTTAATTTTGATGCGCGTATGCTACATCATTAAATATTAGAATCGGATGTCCCAGCCTGGGAAATCCTGTAGGAAGCTGAAGTGTGAGATTAATTCTTCTGCAGAATGTAGATAGGGGGTTATTGTATATCTGTACTGGGCACAGGAGGGAGATATTAGGAGGTTAATGATGCTCTAAAGATGCTTCATTCTGCAGAGTAGCTTTGGTTTTCTGCACTGCTTTGTTCTGAGGATCTTGGACTAAAATGTGAGTTCTGCATGCAGATGTAAACTGAGTTAGGGTTACATGCAAGTGAATGCATATTGTGAAGGCATATTGTAAATCTCTTTGTATGACTTCTAATTAAAAAGAGAAAACTAATTACATATACAGTCTGATTGGGGAATGAGCTTCTACCTTATCCCCCTGCACAGTGTCCCAAAGGGTTACTTTTTGGCTTGGGAAGTAGAGAGTATAATCTGCTGACAAGTAACAATTATAATGATGTTTTTTTTGATAGAGATATTTGACCACTAGAGAATCTGGCCTATGACTAATCTCATACAAGCTACCATAAAATACCTGCTGGTATTTATTTCTGTGATGAGTATCAGGTATATGTTTGAACTAGTAATCTGGAGAGAAAATTCGTCCTAAATCCTTACCAAATTCTTGAGCAATCAAGTGATCCCTAGTAAAATGGTCTTAGATATTCTTAGGTTTTAGGTATGTGTTTTGCTACCAACTTTCTCACTTCAAATGGAATAGACACTCTGACAAAATAATTGGTAGTAATTGTTGTACCAGTGTCAGTTTTAATAAACCACTCAAGTAGAAAATATTTTACAGATCCAGCCATTTCCTGTGTGTCACCAGATAAAACTTTCACATCCTTCAGCACCTGGATCTTAAAGCTAGTACTTCTGTTTTTCTTTCATGCTATATTTTTTTCTTGTTAATAATAGAGCTGTCATTTCTAATAAAGTATGAAACAACCATCCAGGGAAATAACACCGGTGATAGATAGAGCAGGCTGAAACACTAGATTGAGTGAACACAAATGCTCAATAGCTTGGAATATAATTCTGTCGTTAAATTGAACCTGTAGATGCACTGGGACTGAATGCGCTGGGGTGAAAATGCTTTGTGCGTAGGAGACTGATTCAGCTTCTTTTGGGACTGTTCAGGTCACTGAAGTCAGATCAAGCTTCTGAGATTTGAGAGAGGTCATACTGATAAGGAAGAAACGCTGTCAAAAATCAGGCAGAGTTAGGCTGAATAAAGGGAGAGCCCATAGAAACACGCACCAAAGATGGAGTTCTTTTGTCAGCCTCTCTTCCAAAAGATTCTCTCTACTTGTCACCCACCTTATTAAAGAAAAGCCTGTAAAGTCTAAGCAGAAGATTTGCACACAAAAGGATCACAGGGAGCTCTATAGATCTTATTTTTTTCTTTGATCTTAGTACCTAGGATCCGAGGCAGAAGGAACAGTGCAGTAGAGAGACCTCCATCTCCCTGTTCTGCTTGAGATAGATGTGACTGATGTAGAAAAGATTTCTTTTGTGTGTGGATCTGGGGAGTGTGTTTTCTCTCTTTCAGCTCTCCTTAGTAAGATTTGTCAAGTAACAGAAGATATACACTGTCAGACACCTGGCAAATTGTTTCTCCTCTCTGTTTGTTTCCTCCTTCCCCAAAATGGAAATGAATATATTTCTTTTCTATCTTTACAAAACACTGTGACAGTTCTGGATGGACGGTGCATTAAGAGACTTCAGTATCACTGTTATTGTAAACAATGTTGGGTTTTTTGTCCTCAAATATTGAAGACAAGTATTTTGGGGGGGGGGGATTCCACGTATATAAGAAAAGTAAAACTGCCTATTTAAATGATAATTATGCTCTTCTCATCCTCCAAATAACAGCTAAAACGTCTGTGTTTTTCTCATTGAGCAGTCTGGTTGGCTAATGGACGATGTCTATTTGCAGTTAAAGCTATTGCAATGCTGACAATTAAGCATATATGTGGAACAGGGTAATCAGTATGAATGCAGTTTTATCACCAATGTTAATTATCCAATATTTTCCAGCTTACAATAATGTGAAAATTCCTTAGGCATAAATGAAAATGAAGCCATCAATTACAATTTTTCTCAAGATAATGGCTGACAGAACATTTGCCGCCCCACAAAAAAATGGAAGCAAGAGAAAAATTAACAAAATTAACAACTTAGTTGTTCAGGCTCCATAGTATATAAATGTAGTCATATATTACATGATGCACATTCCCATTTACTCATGGGGGGAAATTTCCAAGTTGATATAAGAATTACACGTACAAATCTTTCTTTTCAAGAGGTTTTTATGTGCAGCCACTTCTAAAATTTCTAAAGAAAACACTTTTAAAAGCAGAACAAACCTTGATTTTAAATGTAGGTTGTGAATAAGAGCAGAATTGGTGTAAAAGCTATTGTTTACTATAGTAATTCTCAGAGGTTCACTACATCAGTGCCTAGGACAGTCTGTGCTGCTTTATGTAGAAACAAGGCAAATGTCTGGCATGTCTCCTTTATATTCCTGAACAACTTGCCCTTTTCATTTTATTTCTAGTCAGCTGAGGACTAATCTCAGTTACAATCATTCCAATCAGACATTCTCAAATGACCTTTAAATGCTGAAAAGAGCTGCTAAAGATTAGTTAACCTCCATCCTCCAAACCTGAATAATCGTCCTAAGTTAGCGGAGTGAGAAGAAACATGTGTAAGCAATAATTTTAAGGTAAACTAATCTTGACAATCTTACAAGCCCTGTGATCGATTTTCATTTTGAAGTTTTTCTTCAAATGAAAACTGGAAGACACTAAATTATTCTATTTAAAAAAAAAAAAATAAAGTTGGGAGTAGCAATGACTTTCAAAAAATCATTCCAGAAACTGGAGGACACATAGTTATGGGCTTGCTGAGCTCCAAAAGGAAGTATAGGACCATATACACTATGCTGCATAGTTGGAGAGGGACTTTTTACAAGGGCACGTAGTGACAGGACAAGGGGCAATGGCTTTAAACTAAAAGAGGGGAGATTTAGATTGATCTAAGGAAGAAATTCTTCGCTCTGAGGGTGGTGAGGCACCGGAACAGGTTGCCCAGAGACGTTGTGGATGCCCCATCCCTGGAAGTATTCCAGGCATTGTTGGATGGGGCTTTGAGCAACCTGGTCTAGTGGAAGGTATCTCTGCCCATGGCAGGGTGTTGGAACTAGATGATCTTTGATGTCCCTTCCAACCCTAACCATTCTATGATATAAATGTTTAGATTTTCATTTTCTGTTCATAACTAATCTTCCTTAAGTATTTAAGTTTCTTGTGCAAACTGCAGGAAATGAGCTTGCTCTCAACAAAAGCCTCATGGAGTGAGCTCTTTCTGCTCTTGAAACTGATTTTAGGTACCTGACCACAGGCATAGGTCTTGCATTCACTGTGGGATGCAAGTTGAAATATCTTAAATATCTGAAATGTGTTCAGTAACGTCAAAGATTTCACAAAGCTTGTGGTCGAAGAAAAGTAAGTCTGCTTTATCTGTCTTCTGTGTCAATCCACATGTCAGGCTTAGCTCCATTAATGACTGATGCAGAAATTCAAGGACTCTTCTCTGTATTTATAAAACAAAAAAATAGTCATTAAATTTGATACCTGTAACAAAACAAGTTAAAGCCACTACCAGCAATGCCAACTGTTGATATAAGTCATCATACCACTCTTCCATGTGACCGAACTAAAGAATTATACTTGCTGTGTTAATTTTGAGGCACTTGATTCTGAATATAATCTTGGCTTGCAGAGGAGGCTGAACATAGTGTTTCTCCAGTAGGTATCATGCGAGTAAACTCTGCAACAAGAGTATGTACAGAGAGAAGCAACAGCAATTATGTATTAATCGATGGCCTCATTTGCCTTTCCAGCTCATGAAACTTGCTGGACTGTACTCTCTATCTTTGTAACTTTAGGGATTCAAGTTTATGAAAATGTTTTTTTTATATTGACCTTGTAGTGTTTAAAATAATACCAGTTTCTAATTTTTCTGCGCAACATCAAGAGATTTTACCTGTGCCCTATTTTTCTCCAACTGATTTTGGTCTAATACAGTCTGTACTGAACTTAAAGAAATGTAACTCTTTCTCCTCTGAGCAAGCATTAATTAACTAATCAAGTCCTTGTGATTTTTTGTTTCCATAAGTGGAAGCCCATTTAAGCTTTATAGGGTCAGGATTTCAAAGCAGTCAATGTGAGTTCAGTTAGTAAGGGCAGTAACTTCTTGCCCAGTTGCCAGAGTAGTAACATGGTAGAGATCTGTACAGTTTCAGCATAGCAGCAAAATAAAAATGGAGGTGGACTTGAAGGAATTATGCTCTAATTAATTATTACATTCATGTCTGTAGGTTGTGGAAGGTGAGCCCCTGCAAAGTAGGAGGAGGGCAGGGGCTTTATGCATCCTGCTGCCAATCCTGGTCTCTGGAAGATAAGGTATTATCCTCACTAGAGGACTACCAGCATGTGCTAAAGCTCATCAAGGAAATCTCATTTCCTTGCCACGGCAATGGACACTGCTGCTTAATGCAATTTGAAGATCCTAATTTTAATGCTGATACTGTCAGTGTGTTATAGAATTTCATGGCTTGGCAAAGCTTTGGTGCTAAGTGTTGCCTGATACATGGAAATGGAGATCTGATGAAGGCATTCCTTGCAGTGTCTCTTACCATAAAGCTTGATTGCTTTAATTCCTTTAATCAAAGTTTTAATCAACTTATCATGTGGCCACACTGTGACTGTAACTGCATATATGGATTTATGTGCAACATATTAAAAATCTTGCAACAAAACCAATTTTAAATCTTTCTTTTCACAGAGGAATAGTCTTCTAGCTTTTTGCTATTACACAATTGCATGTAATTGCTTGTCAATAGGTAACTACCTAGGAAACGTTGCTTCGTTATTTTAGGGAAGGAAAGAGGAAAAAAAATTACAGCTTGCACTGAGCACAGAAAACCAGCAAGTTAAGCAGAACTCTTACTTAAAAATGTTACAAACTTCCAAGTGAATATGCTGGTTGCTTACATGGAGTATGTTGAAGCTTTAATTACATTGTGTGATAAAAGAACAGTATATTGTGTTTACATATTGTTTATCCTAATAATAAACAGGAATTCTTCCTCATAAGGTCTAGATCTTAATAGGCAGGCATTTCTGTAACATAGCATCATTATACTTGCATGCTTCACTAATTGTGTTCTATTTTTCTCACATTGAATACAGTTGTACTTACATAAACATACATGTATGTGATAATTAGGTCTGCTAGACACTTTTAAGTATCTGCCAAAACTACACATTACCTTCCAAGAGTGAGATGTTTTGGCCTATAATATTGTTCCTTTCCCTTACCTCATTCCATATTATATAAAAGAAATTCAGTATAGTTTTCCTAATATTTATTCCATTTTCTGTTTAAAAAAAAAAAACCACACAAAAAACCACAACAACAAAACTCCCAGACTAATTTCTGCTGTAAAACAATATTAACAGCTCAAAAGAAACAGAAAACAGTCTAAGATTGAGTAAACTTCTCATTTTTAACGTTCATGTAAACTGGCTCATCTACTGGACATGAAACAGCCTTAATAGCTAATCTAGTTGATGTTCCTGTAAATATAGACTTATCACCCACAGAACATTTTCTACCTTTAAATATCTCAAATACCACAGAACATTCTACCTTTAAATATCTCAAACAGTGTACCACACTTTCCTCAGAGACTAGTTTCAGCTTCAAATATTAGTAAACAAGTCAATTGTGGTTATTATTTATTTTTAGTGTTGTTTGCACTTCGATGGGCAATAGGGCTTGTTGTGCTAGTAAACGTGGAAAAAAAATATAACAAAGAGGTAGTTTGTTTCCTTGAGACAAGTGTCCTCTGCAAATCATCAGATTTTTTTCAATGGTGTGATTGATGCTCAAACCCGAAAGTGTGACACTGGAAAGACTATAGCAGACTCAGTGTAGACCTGTCTTGCTATTGTGAGTGAAGCAGCTCTGGCTTCTCTGCTTTATCAGGTGCTGTCTGTAGGTATTGCTCCAGTTTGCCACATCATTTTTGCATACAGTAAGGTTATGGTTGGGTAGCTCTGTGCAACAGTATGCAAGCCTTTCAGGCTTCTGCCACTCTTTTGAATTGTTTTCTCCCCAATATATTGAATTATTTCTTTCCAGCCTCTCTCATTTCCTTTCTGAAATATTGTTAGGTAACATGCCCGTGGCTACTAAGTCAAAAACCTTCAAACTTTTAAATAAGTCAGAGAAATATTCCTGTTAATATCTTGCCTCTGTTGTTTTGGACTCTACATGACTAATATCACAGGTATTAGTGATCAAAAGGATTATTTGAATCTATTAAAAAAAAACACAAAGCCACAAAAACTGTAACTGTCTCTAAGTTTGAGCAGTTCCAGGTACATTATAGCACCGTTTCTGGTTGTGGTCTCTAGGCAATGATATAATATAAATTTACTTTGCTTAGTATTAAACAGAATTATTAAGCTTGGAGAGGTTCTGATTTCCATCAAACAGTGTCACTTGGTTAATTATAGGACATGATAGCCAAATGAAGGTAAATAAATATGATTTGTATTGATAAGTTACTATGATTTTATGAAGAGAAATAATAAATTAGTGATATAAAATAAGTTGCAGTTTTTATCAGCAACCACGAAGTTCAAAGGAGTTTAATCCATGTATACTTGTTTGTAGGCAGATTGATGTTTCTTCTATACAGAGATCTGTCCCTTAAAGGGCAGAATTTTTCATTACATCAGGGTAAAAAAGCACTGAACAAAAGTAGTTTGGACTGTATTCTTTGAAAAACAGTTCCTTGATCCCTTTTTGAGTTTTCAGCTCATGTTGTAGTCAGCAAAACAAATACACTGCTCAATGTTGTAGGCAACGATAACACCATGGTAAACACAGGAAATGCTTTTATTAATATGATCTAAGCATTTAATTGCCTTCCTTGTAGTTTAATCTTATCTTTACACATTGAAGCAGTGCATATTGTACATTTCTGATCCTCAAAGGACAGCTTTTCATGTGGCGTTGTAGAATAAGACATTATCACCAGAAACCTGACAGGCCTGTAATGTTGCTTGTCAGCCGAGGGGCTAGAAAGTTTGTTATAATTATGAAGGAGATGTACAAAAGATCATGGTTTGCAAAAGGCAATGCTGAATACTATTTTATAATTAAAGAGAAGGGGTAAAGTCAAGATGTGCCATGAGTGCTGGGTTCCTGTGAGAAATGAAGTGTCAGAATTCAGTAAGCTCAAAGCAGAGAGTTCAGTCTCCAGATGATGCATTTACAATCAGGTTGAAATTAAAGAAATGAAGCCTTAAATTCTGAGTTATAAAAGGACTATAATTAAGAAGGTTAATCCCACGTTTTAGGAGCCATGTTTATGATAATCACAGTTCTCGTGTTGTTCTTTAAACCTACTTTTTCGGATTACAACCACCCCTCTCTCTGTACTTCTATATGTAAAGAAACATAAACTGAGCTAAGAAGGGAAGTTTGGTTTTTTACCAGCTATTTTAGTTTCCTCTCTTAAGGCAGGTGATATAACACCTGGAGCCCTGTCTCTGTTTCAGTTCTAGGTTAGGTTTTCCTTCCTTAAATGCGAGCAGTTAGGATTGCAGGCACTCTAGTGTTTCAGATCTAGTTTCACCCATGCTTATATGTTAATCCCAATCTTTTTCTATCTGTATTGGGAATATATCTTCTAATATATTTTAGAACTATGTTTGCTTTTTTTTTTTTGTGGTAGCACCATATTAATGGCCGAATTTCAAATGTCCTTGTGAAAGCCTGGAGTGAGTGTCTCCCATAATTACAGAATCCATTCCCTTAACACACATCTGTTGGGATTTCCTGTCACCCATATGATCTTTTTCCATAAATATGGACAGCATTTTATCCTATTTTTCCTTTATTTATTTTCACTATTTCTATTCTTTTTTTTTCTATTCTTCTTTTAAAATGTGCTACAAAGCACTGTGTGCTGTAAAGAATCCAGAAAAGACGACATGAAAATATGAACAGGCATAAATTATTACTCTGCCATTGGGCTGTACAGCTTGCTGTGGGATGTGCCGCTGTTTAGGCTGCTAAAGCCAAGAGCCAGGCCTGCATTGTTCACTTCTCTATAAACTCTCTCACAAAAGTTCTGTTTCAATCTGCCTGGCAAACGGTGATACAGTAACATGAATACAGCTTCGTGCGCTAAGTCTGGAATTAACACGCCATTATGCAGAAAAGTAGTGAAACAACTAAATAAAATTTCTCTCTCTCCTTCAAACTTTGATGAAATAAAACGTAAGTATGCATTTCAAATATCGTGAGCATGTTTCTTGCAAAACACAATGCTTTTCCCAATTGTCTAAGCAACATTTTGCAGTCTGTCTTGCAAATACTGTATTAGGCAGCTAAAATAAAAAAAATAAATCTTTCCATAGAATGTGAATTATGTATGTCCTGGCCTCTTCATCCATAATTTTCTTGTGAAGGTAGAATTGTATAGCATGTTTGTTTTAACTAAAATCTGCTACGGGCCAATATCCTAAATTTAGACCACTGACATAGTATATTTTGACAGTGTGGAACTAATTCATTTGACGTAGCAATAAACTTAAATTGTTTCAGTACAGGAGCATGTCAGAGAAATTTTTGCAAAGCTTCTGATGTGTGACACTAAATTACAGAGGAAATCTTGGTTTGTCCTTTACTTATTTTTAATTAATAGTTGAGAGTTGGCATCTCCTTTTCCTTCTTGATTTTTCCAAGGATTATATGATTTAAAAGTAAATATAATGAAGTGCACAGATATCCTTTAAATATTACTGTTTTCTTGTAGGTGTTGAAACTGGCAATGAGTTTTCTCATGTCATTTATAAGACCAAAAATTTATTAGTGTATTTTGGACTATTGTCTAAATTATGTTCGACATTAATTTTTGCCAACAGATCTGCAACTGGACTCTCATTAACTTTTGTAAAAGCAAACTATATGAAAGAAAGTAATTTTATGCATTTTCAACTTTCTCAAGGCTAGAAGCCCTATTTCTCCTTTCTCAGTTTCACATGGGCATGGCAGTGTTGCTTTTAGTGGAATCACTTCTGATTTACAGTGATTGAAGCCAGGCTTTAGGGTAAAATAATTGACTTGGTAACAATGTAAAACAATAAGCATCTGCTCTGGTTCCTTCTGTGTAGATTTATATATGATAAGGGTGAGCGCTTGGGAAAGGTGAAGACAGTATTAATATTATTGTGTGTGTTTTTCTATATGCCTTCTGCTTGGTTTTTGAACTTGAGGGGTCTATTGGGAAATTTAAGAACTCTTATCAATTACTCTAATAATAAATTCATCAAGACACAGCTCTTGTAATACTTTGTTCTTGGTTTTGATTCAATTATTTTGACGTTACTGAAATGAACCTAGAAATGTCTCACCACTGGGGAATACAAAGGGAAAAAGAACAACGTAATAAAGAAGTCATGGAGAAAGCTTTGTGAAGAGCCAAGTGATTCAAGAAACAGTCAGATGGAATGTTTCTCATTTCCGGCTGTCCCATCTCAATATAATTCAACAAGTGAACCGTGTTTTACCATCAGTGTCTTCGATACAACTACAGCAGTTTTGCTCTGATAGTGATCCTTTGTCTTTTACTGAGCTGGCCATAAAGGATTTTGAAAAGGGGGTAGGGGAAAGAAAAGCTAAGGATTTCTTCAGGGACAAATAATCTTTAAAAAACCCTGTAACTTAGAGGATTACTGGAAAGGTCTGTCTGCTTTTATCTGCTTTTCATGCCATTTGGAATGTAAAGACATTATACTGAAATAAAATAGGGATTACAAAAATCTTAAAAAGATGTAAATGGTCACTTCTGAATGTAAAAGGTTACAAAGCTTCAGACCCACATTATTAATAAAATTAAATTGTATTAATACAATTGTTGTTAAGTATCAGTTCCTTGTATTCTGTCTTCTACTCTACATTACAGCCTTAGTTCAAATCCTGAATATCTTAATAGACAGATGACACTTACATAGGAATTAGTCTGGATAACAAAATGATTATCTGTACTTGCTCTATCTCAGTGGAGAACTCTTAAGCTTTTGCTGGTGATCTGAATGACTCTGTGGATGTTTAGATCACATTGTAATTTTGTTGTGCATGGTCCATTACAACTTGGCCTCTCGGAAGAAGGAAAGTCTCTGCTCTAGCTCCTCTGCATTTCCCATCTTTAGATTGTTGCATGGTAACAGGGTGTGATGGCACTCTTATGATATGATGGTACTGGAACTGTGTCGTGGGCTTTTATTACGTTAGTGGCAGAATTGCATGCAGTCGTTTCATTTTGGATTATTTGTTCTATGTTTTCCATTGTCTTATGTTGACTTTATTAGTTCTGACTAATAGGCCTGGACTGCTTTGGGCAAGGCTACTGTATTTCTGGCTTTCCTGGACATGTCTTCTTGCTTGACCTGAGAAATTCTGCTGGGATTTTCAGTTTGACAGTATTTGGCAGGGATTTCTGAGAATCTTGCAGCATGGGCCATGCAGTTTATCTGTGGCTGTAGGTTAGGGGAAGTCTGGAAATCTTGGAGTTGTCTGGTTTCTGCTCGAATGCCTTCTGTTGTTCATGGACAGCAGCTTGTCTGCTCTGAGCACACCCTACAGGCCTGCCACCCGCTTTGGTGTAAGCATGCACAGGAAAGCTGGTACTGCTGTGGCGAGGTGAGCTAACCCTGTGGTTTACCTGTGCTGCATCTGCATGGTAGCTCTATTGTGTCCTAGATTCACAGGTTTCACTGAACCTATACTGAATAGTAGATGAGCATGAATTTGTGAGTAGGGCATCTTGAGTTATTTTATAAACAATAATTTTAGGTTCTAATGTGCTTGGAAGTGTGCAGTCTCGTGTATTATGTAAAGATAGTGACTCACCGGGTCTTCTAAAGTCTTAATCTGTGTGGGAGAAAAGACAACTCTTCTCAGGTTTGCTATTGTACTTATATTAGGACATCTGATATTTTATGCCTGCCGATAAATGATTATCAGCATACTTTCAATTTTAGTTTTTCAAATTAAATAAGAATGCATTGATAAAAACTTCAGATTTCCCACTAGCCTGATTGTAGCTCTACAGGTAAGTCAGCCAGGGAAGAAATATGTTTGAAAATACAAACACCTTAATTGAAAAGACGATACTATCAGGAGTCTCTAGCGTAGTGAAAATCAAAAAAATTAAAGAAAAATCTGTGTCCCTGGTGAAAAATGCTTCCAATCACAAACCTATTATGTATAGCTCAGTCTAGTTTGGCACTGCTGTCAGGCTGTTTTGTGTTGATTGTTTGCTGGTGGTTTTTTTTTTTATTATTATTATTTATTTTTTAAGAGTTCAAGCACTGAGCTCCAAGAGATAAAATCCTTTCTCTTTTCTACATGTGTCATCTCTGTATCAGGTTAAGGTCACTCCAAAGACAGCCCAGGGGACTTTGCATTGTGGCTCTGTGTACACAGAGCTGACCTAGTGATAAACAGGAGAGTTTGGCGCTTAGATGCATCAGTCTGTGGTGGTACAAATATTTGCTCAGAAGTGGAAATCAAAACAATACGTGAAAACTGAGCTTTAATTTCTTTTGGGACTTGCTTCTTGTCTTCTTTTGGAAAACTCCATTAAAAGCTTTTCTTCCATGGAGTATACTGATGCAGTGGATAAGTCAGATCTGAGTCTGCACCTAACAACTGGAAAAAAATTATTCTTGCTGACAGCTGAGAATAGTTACAGTGATAGTGAGATATGGTTAGTGTCATAAAAAAACCTACATATCATCTGCAGGAAATGTAAATAAATACACTTAGGGAGCCGTTATTTCCTCACATACCCATTGTGAGAGCTGAACTTTGCTGTTCACCAGTATGTAGCATATGATGGTGACAGAAATCACTGCCAATGCGTACGAGTGATCTGCTTTTCAGATGGGCAGAGACCTTCGCGTTTCCTACTCAACATAAAGAGTTGGTACACAATGGCCCTGTAGTTGAGACCATTAATACTTCATTCTAGTCATGTTCTACAGTATTACATCCATGACTTTAAGTGGGTGAATGTAATTAAGTATTTTAGGTTTGGCCAATTTCTGGCAAAGTAGCTTAATTCCATGTATTTTTCTATTTGTTACTATCACTAATTTAATAATGGGTTTTATTGTTTTTCAAATTAAATACAAATAAAGATTTTAGCATATTGAAGCTGTTGAACATTTTTAAAATCCCTTGAGCCTTATACTTTCCCCAGACCAAGTCCTGAGACAGTTTGCTATTAGACGCTAATGATTCTAGATGTATCCATGCAATTCTTCATTATTTTCCTCAAGATAAGTAGAGCTTCTTTGTTCAAGTAGGACAGACTGGAAATAAATGTCATGTCTCTGTTGTGCCTTGTGTGACATCTATTAAGCTGGTTCTATTGGATCAGTCTAATTTCATAGATAATGTCTGACCCACAGATGTGTAAGATCTATATAGCAAAATTGGAGACTTTTTTTCCATATCCCTCTGATTTGCACTCTCAATGGCTTTCTTCCTTCCAGTTATACTTTAAAAATTAAGATGTTGTAGAATCAGAAAGATAAAGTCAATTCTCTGACAGATGCATAATTATTTTATGCAGGGTAGTTGTGTGTGCATGTGGTGTAACTTTTTTCTCACTGTCTTGCTTCTCACAATGAGTTTGACAGGGAAAGTAATTGCAGAGAACACTAAAGAGTCTATAAATCGTTTCAAAGCCAAATCTTGTTGTAAACGAGCTCGTAAGAAGTCAGGAGCTTTGTAGATTATTTCTGTCCTTAGATGTTTGGCTTAATGACTTGTTTCCAATGAACCATTACTTGTGCCTCTGGAGTTCCCATAGAGGAAATTAAGCATTAAATTTTAAGTGCTAATTTTTTTTTTCCATTTTCCACCTGTAATCCTAATTGCAATTTTCCAAGTTTGCTTCCAGTGAAAATAGAAACATAAGTTAAAATAGAAGTAGTTAAAATTAATACAACTAAGGATCATAACTCAGCCTTAAGGATTGATTTGAACTGAAGCAGAGAGTTATATTTGGAGTGAATCCTGCTGCCTTTAAAAAAAAAAAATGTATTAAAAATAATGATCTTTGAGAAGGATTTAAAACTCCTTCAGTTCAACCGAGAGACTACTTTGCAGCACAGTAATCTAAGGACAAATCCTAAAATTAATCAATGAGGAGGAATTGATACTGTCAGACTGGAAATCAGGTGCTTTGCTGTGCTCCGCTGCGTATCTTTGACTCGGACCTCGGTGTTTGCTTTGTGTCTGCTCTCAGGTTACCTCAGGAAGCAGAGGGCAGCAGAGCTGTGCTGCACAGGTTGATGGAGGAGCAGCAGATTCTCTGGACTGTTTTGTTCCTGGGACGGGACAGGAACTTGCTCTTGTGTTGTATCTTGAATGTACCAAACCAGTGGGGTTCTAGAAGCATTAAATCTGCTTCCTGTGTGTGGGATTGCTTCAGTGGGAGAAATGGCAGGAGCAGGTCTAACAGAGTGGCACAGCAGGGCTATAGTTTATGACTGAGCCTGCTACTTGGATGTGCATTATGCTTTCATTGGTGTATGAGTAGATTTATCAGAGTAATAATTTTAGAATCTGGTTTATTATCTTTCTCACCTGAGATTTCTTCCATTGTTATCACTCAACCAGTTATTCTTGCAGTAACATAGTTCTGTATAATTATTCTAGGGGTTTTTGTTTCATATAAAGCTTTTGAACCTTAGCAGCTGTATCAATAAGATATTTTACTGACACGGTACCAAAAAAGTTGGGGCTTATTAATCTTCTTGAAGACCTGTGTACTATTTCAGATCTGTAATGGCTGAGTTTGTTAGTTCTCATGATCTGTTACAAAGACAATCCTTGTTTCTTTGTTCCTTGAAACGAAGATAAACCAGTTCTTGCTTCACAGTGCTGTGATGTCATGATGAAATGATATGCTGGATGTTTTAAGCAAGACATTGAGATTTGTTACGTTACTTTGTTTTGTTTGGGTCTAGAGAATGGGCAAGATGAAGCAGAGAGAAGCAGTTCTAAGTTCTACTGCCTGCTGTTAGATTCTGTCTTGCAAGATGAATTTTGGTAGCAAGCACAACTTAATCTGTCATTCCACATGCACTGAACAGAAGACTGGTAATTTTCCTATGTATCTCACTTCAGGTTCACAGAGGGCTTTGCAGATGATGTGTGATCCTCATAGTAGCTCTGTGAAACAGGAAAACAAAGGTACCATTAGTTACATGTCAGGTGGGGAAGTAGAGCCCTGGGGCAACTGATGTTGCAACTGTGAGTTCCATCTAAAGCAGCTTGGCTGAGGTTGTACTTGTTGAGTTTTGCTTTACAGAAAGTTCGGTGTTTCCTTTTCTCTTCAAGCAAGTAGCGGTTTTACATTAATTTTGGTTTCTTTCTTGACAGTTGGAGGCATTGGAAGAAAAACAAAAATTAAAAGCTGATTAAATAAAAGAAAACAAATCATCCAAGTTTTCTTCTGTGACTCTTCTGAGGATGAAATATGCTTATGGTGGCTCAGAGGTGTAGGGAGAAGAAGGGTCCTGTAAAATCCAGTTTCAAAGTAATTGCTGCTTTTTTTTCCCCTCTTTTTCAATAAATCAGCATTATTCCAGCAATCTCTGTGCTCCAAGAAGTACGATGCAATCTGCCCTTCCAGAAGCAGTTCCTGTCCAAGCCTGCACTGGTGGGGCTGCAAGCCCAAGCATTGAGTGTTACTGAAGACTAGGCTAAGTGGTTCTGTAAATAGAGATTGCTCAAGTGGAAGGAAAGGAGATTCACCCTGTGTGCCCAGTACACTGTGAGCCCACTAGAGACCCTGATATATCTTAATACTGGCCTGGGGGTCTCTTCTGAGTCTGTCTTTGTTTCTTCCTCTGTTAGGTACTGGAGAGGTAATTGAACAAGAGCAAATCTCTCTGAATGTGCTATGGAACTAGATGACCTGTTTATTAAAAGATTTTGCCTGTGCTCCTTCTTGTTCCCCAAATTTCTGAGGGATTTGGGGAATCTGCAGTTAAAGTGAACTATGCTTGCACTTTAGTTAGTTTTAATATGCATGTCATGTTTGAAAATGTCAGCAGAAAAGACCGAATAATACTTGTTGCGTATAAATCTGAAGTACATAATTGCTCCAGCTGACATGTATGAATGCACTTTCATTATCGTGTCAAGAGGACACTTTGTGCTTGCAAATGAACAATGTTTGGGGCTGGCAATAAAATGGGAAGCACTTGCTTAAATAAAGTTTATTACAGCTTTTTAGAAAAATGTAATTATGAAGTGCTCATACTGAATGAGAACACTGTTTTTGAAGTGTTAACTTTAATATGAAAATGGAGTTATGGTTTAAAGGGGAAGGCTGCATGTTGTTCAGGGTTTACTAAAATGAGCACAACACAAATGTGAAATAATGCTATTTGATTCGCATGCCCACACCATATTCAGTGTGTATATGAGCTGGTTCTACAAACCAGCCAAGGATTGGAACCTCCTACCCTTTTTTTTTTAAATCAATCCACTTAATTTAGTGTGTATGTGTAGAGATCCAATCTGAGAAACCAAGGTAAAGTGTCTAACAGTGCAGTTAAATCTAACCAGTAATATTAACCTTTACCTGCAGAAAAGATTCTCTGTTTAAAAAGTTTTAAAAACAAAAAAAAACAACCAAAGAACAAACAAACAAACCTAAACCTCCAAAAAAAGTTTGTTGAATAATGATGAAATGCAATTGTGCTAAAAGTTTCGTTCAGTATCCATACACTACCTCATTTTGTAGACAAGGAAACTGAGGAAGGGATAGTAAGACAAGGACTGTTACACTGGGATGTTAATTAAAAGTTGTTTGGAAGCCTCTATTATTCACTGGTGCTAATGAACCTCTGGCCTGTTGCGTGGCTCTCTGTGGCTCTCACATTACAGAGAACTAAATAGGGATTTATATGTCTAACACAATCCAACAAATAAAATTATTTGAGTTCTAAACTTAGCTTTCTAACTTGCATGAGGCAAAAGCATCCAAAACTTCTGTAAATTCCAAGGCACCAGAGGTGATACTCAAATTTATGAGCTGCTGGCTACCAGCCTTGTGCTTGGTCTATTTATTATACAGAACACATGAGTTAAGCTATGATTCTGACTCTTGTGTTGCTCTTGGTTTAAATCAAGGACTGTTGAATTATGGGTTGCAATCTCTGGAGAAGCACCAGATGAGTCTCCTGTGTAATCTGTTAATGTCACCTCTGCTGTAGAGTTAGGCAGCGTAGGGAAATGTAGAATATGAGGCACCAGCTGGACGAAGCAAGTAGGAGAGGTGCCGGAGGGTGTAGTCTCAGCTGGTGGTGGACATAGCAGTCAGCAGCAACTGTCAGGACCTAGAAATACACCCGTCTAGGGGCTGGAGATGGAGCTTAGCCTGGGAAGCTGGAAAATGTATTGATTCATCACCTCCACAAGACACCCTCTGCCAGCAAGACTGCAGTGGAGCCTCTGGCATCAACTGAAAGCTGAAGCCCTGAGGGAGCGCAGATGGCAGTATTATTTTTCCCTGTGATGAATTCCCTTTTGTAGGTACTTTTTGCATACCTTCATGCTAGCAAGAGGGAATCTGATACACACTGTGTTCAGGAGTGAACAGGAACTTATTTAACTCGTATGTCTGTTGCAATTATTCAATATTTCTATTGCTATGTAAAGATAAGCTACAACTCTTAAAAGAATGCTCTCCAAATAAGAGTTTCCCAATTCTATGTTTTCTTTAAGAGATTTTTGAGAAACTCCAGCCATGCTACTGTATTTAAAAGAATAGTGACTGTCCCAGAAGTGAGGGAGATTTTACACAGAAGAAGCAATAATTCAAATCATATGAAAGCTTCACTGTCCATTTACAGAGAGAATTTAAATATATTTCCTTGCAGCTCCTGTATTTTTGTTTGCGTTTAAAAAATAGTGTAACTTTTAATGTATCTCCTGCTTGTCTACAGACTCATTTCAGCTGTTCTTTTTTTTTTTTTTTTTGTCTTTAGGAAATAAGAAAAATAAAATAAAGCCAGTATAAAAGTATTTCCTCCTCTTTTGGACAGGAACTTCTCAATGAAGTCTTGTCTGCTCTGCAACTTCCTTGTAATGTGCTTTCTCTGGTTTTGATAACCTCTTGGAGGTTTAGAAATGTTTATATAAGTCTTTTCCAGCAATCCTCGTACCTGCAAAGTGGTACTTGTAGTACGAGTGCTGCCATTCACTGAAAATTCTCATAAGATTTCTTGTGATGTCAATAGACTTGCATATCTTCCAGTAGCCTCAAACGCATAGGGTATTGAAGAGTTCTAGAAAGGTGAGACACTGTGTCCAGCTGTATGGGATCACTCTCCCATTTTCAAGCTCTCAAACTAAGAATGAAGATTTCGGGTTCCTATCTGCATTTTTTTGTGTCTGCTGTTACTTTCTGGCATGCCAAAATGTCACACTCTAGTGAAAGCTGATGGTAGTAGCAAATTAGGAAAATTTGTTTAAAATAACATAAAATAATGATACTTTTTTTTTCTTTCATACTTAATTACCTGTGCAACTAAAGAGAGGCAATTCTCTCATAGAGTTAATTTTGTTTCCCTTGCTGAATCAAGCAGTAGATGCAGAGATAGAAAATACAATAATCCTCTTAATGAAAGTTGGGGTTTATTACTAAACATGTAATCTTTCCCAAGATTGTGTATTAAGTATCCAAATTAAACTGGCTGGAGCAAAGCTATGTAGCACTGGAGCTCGCTCTCCATCCTTAACTTGCATTGTATACATTCAGTACATCGTCCCTGAGATCTCAGATAGGATTTGTACTATGGGTTTTAAAGGTAGTAATGAGAAGTAAAGATAGATCCATGCTTAGCTCTCAGTATTGTTGGTATTTTTGGATTAGATAACACTTCTGTAAACTGTTTTGTGTGCATTGCCAATTATTGCGTGTTAGTTTGAATCAAAATAAAAGAGACAGTAGGATGGGCCTCTATTGATGTAGCAATACCAGGTGTGCTATTGTAAGGCCAAGGAACAGGTGAAAAAAATTCTACTGGCCTCATAATGTTCTTAGAGTCTGAAAGGAAGGCTACCCACCACCTCCAAAGTCTGGTTTTAAACTGCAGGACCACTTCTGTTGTCGTTTTTTGATTTTTTTTTTTTTCTCTAATGGATGCTATGGATAAACCTTTAGAAATAAAAGAAGATCTTTCATGTGCCTACAGACATACCTTTACGTACTAACGACTGACTGGGATTTGCTATGATGTTAGTGTGAATGCTAAAGGAGGCACTTTCATCTCACAAAAAAAAAGGAAAATTCTGCTGGCTTTACCTAGTGGCTCAGTGGATGTGGTCTTTCTGCTCATGATATAATGTCGTTGGAGGTCAAATTCTTCCAATGAAACAGGCACCAACATAATGCAAACTAATCATTACTGTTCCAAGTAAATGAGAGTGGATGTGTGTTAGCAGTCTGATGCTAAAGAGTGCTTGTATCTGCTTTTAAAATCAGATGACGGACAGCTGAGTTTTATTTTTAATTTAAATGAGAAGGAGATGGTTTGCTTAGCATGGACCGAATATGCCCTGCATTATATTTTTAAAGTTTTGGTTTGTTTTGTTTTTTCTTGTCAGGAGCAGGTCAAACATATTCATGGATCTAATGAGATGAGTAGTAATAATTGTATTGATTTCACTGAATTACAGATTTATTCATCATGTGTGGAGAATTCCTGCAGTGGCAGAGAGGATAATGGTTTTTTTTCAATAGCTATAGAATGCCTTAATGTTAGTACATTTTTGGACACACCACAGCACTGGAAAGAATGGGATGCATCATTTATACATGTGAGCTGGTTATGTTGAAACATACTGTTAGGTTTCTTACCATAAAATAGCAGTGTAGATTCAGAGATGAGAAGTTCAGGTTCTTTTTACAGAGAAGGGGCATCTTGAACCAAATACCACTATATGTTGTGATTTTTATCTGCAACAATAACAGGAATCCCAAACATTTAAGACCACAAGGGACTTTTACATCCAGGAAAACATTCTCCACAGCACTACAGATAGACTTTACTGATTGGTACTTTTGGCTAGCTCAATGATTTGACTAAAGCATACCTATTAGACAGAGATAAGTTATCTTGAAGTAAAGGCTCTAAATGATAAAGAACTCATTCTTGGATGAATCTTCCTGTGAAAATTTTGCTTATTTTTTTTTTTTTTAGCTTTGCTGACTCCATTTTTCCGGCATACGGTTTTATTATGCTGTTGCCTGTATCTTTAGAAAGTATTACTGCAGACCCAAGAATTACATATTACATATTACTTTTCTATAGTTCTCACTTTTTCAGATTGTGACAGCAAATTACAGAATAGCTTTAGCACCGGACAAATGGAAGGCTCAGTGGTAAGCATCTGGACTTAAGTCTTCATAGAAAACCCACGGTACCTTTAGATGGTGCATTCTTTGTTTCTTAAGAGTTCGAGGAAAGAGAAAACCAACAACCAAAACCAAATCTATTTCTTTAAAAACATTATTACACCATGTATGTTTGTACCAAAAGGCATGAAAGAACATGAACACATAGCCTCACACAAGATATTGCCCTGCTGTTTACAGGAAAGATTCAAGACTCCTCTACTGGAAATATAATAGTCATAAAGAACAGCTGCAACACTAGGTATTAGCTTAATGATTGTTTGTGTGTTTAATTATTTCATTATTAGCCCCTACTGTGCACTCTACATTGTGAGAAGAGTGAGAGATTCATGGGATCTTTCACTTCCCACTGATGAAGAAAGATTACACTTCTTCAAAATTTAGTTTTCTTCATATGGAAAATGGAAAGTATCGCATACGGTTGTCCATTGACAGAAAAGGGAATGACTGTTTTGCTTTGAGACAGAAGAAACTGGAAGCACACAATCTCTGTAGACATGTAAATAATCCATTTATTTCACCTGTAAGAACACATTAGAAAACATAACCAAATTATAGCTGGTATGCTGTGAGGATTTAATTACAGATTGATTAAGGGTTTGCAAAAAATTTGTTCAATTCTTTATTCTTTCAAAGAATTACTTTAAATTGTTTTAATAAGTTCTGTCATGACAAAAGTAGATATGAAAATGTTAGTCATATCTCAACTTTTTGAAAAGTCAAATGGGTTTTGAGGTGTTTTAAAGGTGATTTCAACACGTTCCTATGGTTAATCTCACTATTGGGTAATGTTTTAGATAAGCCAAAGGAAACTATGATTAAAAAACGGTCAGAATTAAAGTAGAACAAGTCATGTCCAAACAAGACTGTCTTGAGAAGGGAGTCAGGTAATTGTGATAGCTTCTTAGTTCTGTCTTGCATCCAAATGCCAGGGAGAACAAGAATGAGACCACCGTCATTTCGTAGTTGTAGCATTAACCCTGGTCATTTGATCTTTGAGTTGCTGTGTCCAGTACCAATGCGGAGTCTGTGTGAAACGGGATACCTTACTTTCTAATATGGATTGAAGATGTGGAATAAATATTTCCTGTGGTTTTTGTTTGGTTTTGTTTGTTTGTTTTTTGGGGTGTGTATTTGTTTGATTTTCTTTTTTTTTGTTGTTGTTTTGTTTTTGTTTGTTTGTTTTTTAATTCAGGAGTTTTTAATTAGTTTTTATTTGGCTGAAAATTGAATAAATGGAGCTGACCAAGCAAACTGAAGAAATACTTTAATTCCACATATCAGTTCTAATGTTCTTCTGGTCAGATGCTTCATAGTTCATCTGTAGCCCCAGTTAACCTTGAATGTCGATTCTTATATTGCCCCACTGGAAGATGTCAGCAAGCATGAAATATGATGATAATGGTAAAGTGAAAATTGACCTATGGAATTTGGGAAGAATGGAGGAACAATGTGAGATCCACAGTGGTTATTGAGATGATCAGAGGTAAAGAAGTTAGGTATGAGGTGTGCTTCCATAACTGAACCATAAAAAGAGAGCAGAGAAATGTTTCCAGGTTTCAGCACTGCGGGAAGAGGAAAGCTGGGAGGAAGCAGGTCTGCAGGACTGGGAGGATGGAAATAAAGAGGGAGTTTTGAGTGTCGGGTTCGGGATGTATAAGAAGGTTGCCAACCACTAGACTGATGTGGTAGGCAGGTAATGTTTGAGGCGTACAAGACTGAATAGAAGAGGACTGGTGAAATGTAGAAATATATATTATTAATGTAGAACACTCGCTGTACTTTAAAATAACTCCCTGTGACTACTGTGCAGATTGCCTTTGTTCTGGGCTACGTCTCTAAAGCTGATGTATCTGGTTTTGAACGTATGCTTACCTCATTTGACTGTTATCATCAAACTGGCGTAGTGTATGTCATAACGTGACATCAGTGACAGTACTGCCAAATTAGAAGCAATCTGCTTTTCCTATGCCTTAAAGCATCATCTGCCTAGAGGTTTGTATGGTGAAGTCATGACTCTCTGTAGATTGTTTTCTGGCTCCCTGACCATAATTATCAGTGGCAATAATTATCGGTGACAATACCATAACTCTTGATGCTAAATATTTTACACAGTAAATTAATAACATTATACGCTGGAATTTCGAAGTCAAAGGAAATAAACACTTTTAAAATATTTTTTTCCCCGTTATGTTACCAGTTTCTGTCACTATGTGTGATACTTGCTAGAGAAGCCACCTGGCACACTGAGAAGAATGTAAAGGAACTTAGGACATGTCTAAAAGTGTGTCCTCTATTCATGAAGATGATTATGATGTCTAGTGCAATTTATTCCCACCATGCCTTAGCATTTGGAAGATACGTTGACAGCACAAGTCTGTGTTGAGGATTTTGAATTAGTTATAGAGTATTTTTGGGTACTGACTGATAGCAAGCAGAAGTTGCTTTTCTGGTAAACTAATTAAGAGAAACATCAGAGGGCTAGGAAGACAAGAGAGAAAACATAAGGAGAAAACCGAGAGGTGAATCTGAATGCTCCTTTGTGAGCACTAGCGTTTTGTTATGTTAAGTTTTATGGAAAATCGTATATCGTCAAAGTGGAACGTTAGATTCTATGGTAATCACAGACAAATTTTGAAGACTTTATTGTAAGGCACTTTTCTGTTATAAAACATGCACCATTATATGTATAAAGGGAGTATGGCAAATGCTCAGTCCCTTTCTGATTTGGAATTTTGGACAAAATATGATTTTATTAACAAACACCAATTGATCAAAGTGAAACAATTTTTTGAAACAATTTTGTGAAAATGTATTAGAGGTGTTGAAATTCTGTCTCAATGTAGATGTCTTTCTGTCAGAAATCTGCATGGTTATCTTGAGGCTTTCTGTAGGGCCAAATATTCCAGGAATGTTCTTTGCCGATGGGAAGGAAACCATTAGCAGAAGGAAAATAAAAATTCAAATAACTCCAGTCTTTCTGAAATGAAAAGAATTACAGTTTATGAAAAATGTCAGAAAAGTCCATTTCATATTCAACTTGCGTAAGATCAAATTCCAAGTGTTGAATAATGTTGTGAATCTGAAAATCAAATAAATCAGGCTTTTGATCTTTTGTTTGTTTATATATAGAAAAGATACCCTCTGAGTTCTAAACTCCTTATTGTTTTCCTAACGTTGTTTTATGTGATACTTTCTGTGGCGTTTGGGCTGGTCACCTGTTCGCTGCTGACCTAGTTAGAACAATGATTTAAATTTGGTACATAGTGTTTGGAGCTGGAATGTAATCACTCCTTGAACAAACCTCATCAAGTGACTCAAGACTGAATTGCATTTAGCTTGAACAGAGAATAAATCTCTGTCTCTGATTTCATTCATTCGTTTTGATCATACTGTTCACCTGAATTCAGTACTAGTTTGCCATATTGAAGTATTGTTTCATTTTTGAGTCAAAGGCTGCTCAGATCATACGTGATAGAATAAAAATACCAAAGTCTGAAGTAGACATGGGTAGGAGTTCTATACTTGTTCACCCCTGAAGTCCCTGAGGTTAGAAAAACACTTAAACTTAGTTGAAGTCATTTTTTTTCCCCCTATATGTGTAGAGATCCAAAACCGTCAGTCTCTCCTCAAATTAACACTAGGAATGAGGCCTCTGACACTTTATATGTGATTCAGCCTGATGCTTCGCAGTGCATAGGGAATCGTCAATTTTATTCAATCCTGTTAAAGAAAAGACTTTCTAGTGTTCTGTGCCCAGTCAACAATGTTACTTTGTTGTGTAGTCACAGCCAAGCACTTTTTAGTGCTAATACTGGTGAATATAACTAAGCACAAAAACCAACTGAACAACGCCAGGTAAATTTGGCGTACTGAGTGCTTTATATTAATGGTAGTACACAATGGCACAAACCTGTCAAGGTTTGACTCGCATTTTTAGCTCTTTTCAGCACTGTCCCATATTGCATGCGTTTGTTTTAAAGGCATTTGGAAGTTCTAACTGTACAATGATGTGTATTTGTACTAAGGCTTTTGTGTGTGAGACTGATCTGTTCTCACTGAATGAAAGAACAATTATGTTCTCAAAAGAGGATTTAGAGAGATACAGAACTAGACAAGATTGGAAATAACACATTGGTAGTGAAGGATGTTGAATTACACAAGTTGACTCCCAGAGTGTATTCCTGTGCAATTATTTTGGCCATTAAAATGAAATTGTGTATTAAGGGAATAAAAGATTGTCAATAAGGTATTTAAGCCTCCACTGCTGAACCTAGAATACTTTTTTACCTTTTAATAGCGAATAAGATACTTCACCTTATCAAACTGCAATAGGTTAGGAGAAAAACTCTGTTCCTTTAGTGTTGTATATCAGCCTTAGGGTGAAGATGGGGTTAAATTCCTCTGCCTAATGCACATTTGTTCTCATCATAAAGATAATCTTGTAATTTCTCACAAGACTGGCAATCTTGGGAGAAATGAGCTAGTACAGAGGTTAAATTACCTCTCACCCTAAAGGAGGCAAGGAGTATTCTTGGATGAATGGCTCAGCATGATACACATTATAGATAACGAAAGTGTTGCATAATACAGGTCTTGGCTTTTAGCTATGGAAAGAGCTTTAATCCTGCTTCTCATAGCATAACTGTCTGGAAAATAATTCAAGACTTTTTGGAATAATTCAGTTTCACTGGAAGTCTTTAAAATCAGACTGTCCCATTTTATATTGTCTATTGACTATTGATCTCAGAATTTTCAGTAATTGCTGGAGCCATTAGTGCAGTGACTTCCTAGCTGAAGAATGTAAAGTGTTGACTTTTTTGGTGAAATGTGCAGTATTCTGGAATTCAAGTACTGGTTTTTGATTTATACACAATAAGTGATAAAATCCCTTTTTTAACAATCAATCTAAAATTTTTTCAGCTCTCATATGGAGGCTTATAGATGTAAAGACAAGAAACTGTGTAATGCTTTCAGTGATTACTTAAAATTAAATTACTGAAATGAATGAATCCAAGAAAAGATAGGTAAAACCCACAAATTTATTTAAATCAGATATTGCAGTCTGTTTCTTGATTATCATTTCTTGAAAGCATCGATTTTCTTTTCTGAAACAGACTAAATTTTAATGAAGTATAAAGCAATAGAAGGCATTGAATAATAATCCTTGAATGACTTATTTAATGACTATTACACAATTACTGTTGTCTCATAGTAGATTATTTTTCATTATTTTCACCCGGTCCATGCGAGAATAACAAGAAATTGCTAGCTTAGCAAAATGTAGGATTATTAAAATATGAGTGGTTTTTAAAAGCCTTAAGAAAGGGAAGTATTTCAAGGAAAAGTCTGGATTGAAAGAAATTAGAGTGCCTATTAAAATAACACAATTGTGGCTCATGGTTCAAAAACTTGAGTGCTTCTAGAGAGTGTAATATTCCTTCATTTGCCAGTAGTGCAGAATTAAGGGCAGAGATCCACTTTACTCAGTGCTCTTTGATGTATCTGTGGAAAAATTGGATGAAGTCATCAAGTATTTTGGACATGATTTGGTTGGAGATGGAAGGTGTGCTCACAATGGCAGAGAATTTCATAGAAAGACAAGATGAATGGGATACTTAACCGGTGAAATTATAACTTTATAAAATGAGCTGTAGGCTGGTAAGAAGATCTTGTTGTCAATCACAGATATCAACAACTTTTCTAAAAATGTACAGAAACATTGGTTAAAAACAATGGTTTGAAGGATCAGGTAAATTAAGGAGCTGGAATATATTGATGCTGATATTAATCTCCTCTTTAGTACTGAATCACTTTTGGAATGTGATTCAGAACTGCAGATATATATTTAAGTTGACAGTATGATCTACAGTTTTATGTTGATGTGAGACTTTTATACTTATTAAGAAGTTGTTGAAAAAGCAAATCCATTGTAGAATGTAGTATTGAGATTAATTTTGAGGCCAGTAAGGGTTCATGTAAAAATAAGAGTAATAAGGAACTGAATTTCAGTTAAGACCAAATAATAATCATTGTACTGAAATGACAGAAAATTCAGTGAACAAGATAAATAGAAGACACTTATTAGTGAGAGTGAGCCTTACAGTTTCCCAGAAAAAAAGACAGAATAACTTGTTTTAGACAAGAGAAGATCTCTCTATAAGAATTTTCAACAGAGAAATGACCATTCAGTGTATGAGGAAAGAATGTAGTAGTCAAGAGACAAACAGAGAGGAAGGGCGGGAAGCAGAATGCTTTTCTGTCCTCTATCCCTTGGTGATCCCCCATTCCCACTGAGAAGTGGAAAAAAGAAAGAGTGGGGTGTGGGAGGGAAGCCAGGGATGTTAAAGATCAACAAATGTGTGATTTCTTTCTTTTTATGTATTGTATGACTATGACAGACTTTTTTCCTTGATTTATTTTATAAGAATTTGCTTCATAATAGTAAATACTTCAATAGTAGATGTTAGAGTAAGTTCCAGTGCAAGTTAAAAAATATCATTTACATGTCTGAAACAGCATCAGAAGCACTTAATTTTCCAATAGTATTCTGAGACTGAGGTGGGCTGAGCTTTGGGCTTCCAGTCCTTTTTGGTTATTTATATATTTTCTAATATTTTATTTTAGTCAGTGCTCTTTCTTCCTGTATATGGAAAAGTTGGCTTCTGTGATATCTGTTATAGGAGTGAAACTATGAATTTCATCTATTACTTCCGACATCTGGGCTTTGTGTAGATGGGTGAGTAGACATCTGAGTTAAAGAATGCTTTTAACTGAGTTTCTTCTATTATCTGATTGATCAGAGCTATTAATAGAAATGTCTGAAGGACAAATTTTTGATAGTATTTGGTCAAAGATAAACAGTCATAGTAGGAAAGTCTTATAATAATAGCAATGGTTGTAAATCTGAGAAGGTCAAGAAATTACCATCAACAAGAACAGGTTTTATGGAGTTGTTGGCATCATCGTTCTTGTTCTGACTGTTGTTTGTATCATTATGTACTGTTAATATAAAGAAGTAAAAGCTCCTTCAGTAGAGTATCTTCTGTGTCTGTTACCTACAGAAGTAGGTAATGTGGATAAGCTATCCAAGTTCTATGTTATCAAACTAATAATCAATTTCATACTACTCAATAAGGATCTTTGCATACAGTTTTCTGGCCTCATCATGGCATCCAGACACTGTCTTTCTCCTCCAGTTTTTGATAATTTAGTGATGTTTCTGATTTCTGCTATCTGCAGAGCAACGCTAGCACAGGGAAATGCCAGGGAACTCTCATCACAATGTTAATGTCTTCAGACACAAGAAAGGCCGATAAAGTTAAACCTCTTCCATACCTGCTTTAGATCCATCACCCCTCGAACTGCCGGGTATGCTGACTGTGTGGGCAATCCGAACAGCTGCCTTACCCTGCAAGAGCCAGCAACCCTCTTCAGAGGAGCCAGGTTTTCAGAAATGCTTCACTTTGTGCAAATCTCTCTCTTGCTCTCTCCGATTTTAAAAGGGATTCTTTGTGTCTGTCACCTCCCTGCTACATGTAGATTGCGTGTCAGGTGCTGACACACAAAAGGCCTCAATTTCTTAAGAAGCTGCCACCAGAACACCTAATAGACTGTCAGTTTGAACGTTTAAATGAGACAGAGCACGGGAGGGAATAATGCTTTTAACAAAAGGGGGGTGGTGTGTGTGCGCGGGGGGTGTAGACAAGAAGAAAACTCAGCTCCACTGACAAGGTAACTGGAAATGTAGCGCTTGCAGCAGAAGGGAGATATTGATGAAGGCATCAGAAGCAGGTGAAAAATGATGCTCAGATTGGGGCTACTAACAGGAATTAGAGAAAGCATTTATGACTGTAGAGAAAAACAGGTGAGGAATCAGGTTAGGATTAGAGTTACATTAAGCAGATTGTCTGCTTTGTAGGATGCAGTGTAGTCTTGTCTCGTGATGATGTTCCAGTGGTATTTTAAGCTACATCTGTGTATGTAGTACAGAACTGTGCGTGACTGAGCCCTGCAAATTAGTGTTTGTAAGTCTTGCAGATGTTTTGTACCACTACAGGTAGATGCATCTTCGAAACTGTACATGGCATTACTTGTGTCAGGGATTCAGAACTTAATTCCGCTATGTCAGCATCATCTCGGATTGCCTTGCTCACTAACGAAATGAGGAAGGTTAGAAATTGCAGGAAAAGTTTTGTTCCACTTTATGCAAGTGATCTATTTGAATATTGCCACTGTGAAAGCACATTTACTTTGGTACTTCTTTTTGGTGTTTCTTTTTCAGTAAGGCCTGTTTCTTTAAAGCTGTGGAATCATAATTAGATCCTCATTTTTCACTTGCCACATGTGCCAGTTCTTCCTGCCCAGAAATTATAAGCAAATACACTTTAGTTTTAGGTGTTGTTTTTTTTAATGACTGTAACCATACTTAATGAGCTCATACTCTGTGCAAATATAGCTTCACAAAGTGGTGGATTTCTCTTGGACTCTGTTTGACTGTTGCTCGCTAGTACTAGGAGATCGGTTACATAAATTCCATGTTATCGTTTCAGTTCTGCTGACCGACAGACAGCAGTCAACAGTTATAAGCAGTGAAAAAACATTTCTACCATGAGTAGTAAAGCACTGTTTAACAACAAATGAAAAACTAGTGGGAGGAAAAGTTATCCTCCATGAACTATGAGTACAAACTTTTGTTCATATGTTCATAGAAAAGTGTGTGAAAAAGAGCATGTACAGGTCAGAACTACTTGATTCTGTCGTGATGTTGAGAATATGCCGGAATTAAAACATATGTTGCTTCCTCTTCATGTTTATTTTACCGGTCTGAGGTGGCATTAACATTGGGAACATATTCAAGTGCAATCTCTCCCATGTGATCTCTGCATCTCCTCGTGTCATAATTTGGTATCCAGTTCATTCATAGTGTGGGGCAGTTAAAAAAACATTTCCAAATTTCATTTTACAAGGATGAGTGCTCTACAGATAATTGTATAGAAAATGCAATATTTAATCTGGGGGGGGAAGAAAGTTAATATAGAAAGTTTTTAGAGGGTGGCAGTTAAAGAGTCGCAGCCTTATGACAGTCTTCTGGTATTTGTGGCATATTTCAAAGCCTGGTGGTTTTGAAAAATCTGTGTGGACTCCCTTTTTAAAAACTGCTTTGTGTAGTATTACTGAAAACTTATCTGAAGATTATTTCCTTTCTTTGCAGTTTTTTTCATGTGCATTTGTGAAGGGGAGAAAACTCTAAAATAATTGGTTCTTTAGTCAGAGTAAGGACTGGTGAACAGTTCATATCCTGAGAATTCAATTCGATGGTACCCAGTAGTTCCTGGACACTTGTGTGAATTAGCTTTATATTATTTTAATGATTTTTTTTTGTGTGAGATTTCTGTTATTTCTTTAGTTTACGCTATGAATATAGCAATGAGTGCATCTTTACTTTTAAAAAATACATGTATGCACTTAATATTGTGATCCAAGATGTTTTATAGTATGTATGAAATAGGGAAATATTAGTTCTTTAGGTTTCAATGAGAAAGGGCATTTAAAACAAACATTAGTGTTACTGTTATGTAGCATGATTTTTATTTTTTTATTATTATTTATTTCTGTGTCTTATTTCTGTCTCATTATTGGGAAGTCTTTAAGATAACAGGAATTTCAATGCACTAAAAAATCCTGTAGGATAACAACTGAAACTTATTTCTACGCATACACTACCTCATTACAACAGCTTTTTCTGATTCTGTCTTGAACCTATTCACTCATGGATAGTACTACTACCTTTAACTCAGTTTAAGTGTGCTAGGTACTGTCACAGTTACTATGATGGGCAGTGATCCTGGAAGCAGAATATATATATGAATCTCATACATAATGCAGTATTAAAGAAGCATGGCAGCCATCAGTAGGAATTAATGTTAATATGCAAATGTAAGATGACCTATGGAAAGGAGAAGAGCCTCCAGCATTTTTGTCTACTCAGAACTTTTAAACGTTTTCTAGTATGATGTTACTGACGTTACCAAACTGATTATTTATTTTTTTCAACTATCTCCCATTCTGTATTCAGAACAAGAAGTCCAATAAACGCCAGCATTTAAGTTTCAGTGTACTAGAGGGAAAATAATGTGTAAGTAAAATATATATCTTATATTTTTATTTACAACTCTACCAGGAAA
Organism: Tauraco erythrolophus; assembly: GCF_009769465.1. Taxonomy (NCBI): domain Eukaryota; kingdom Metazoa; phylum Chordata; class Aves; order Musophagiformes; family Musophagidae; genus Tauraco; species Tauraco erythrolophus. Next base: position 13,083,690 of record NC_141478.1, on the reverse strand, counting down.
ATATAAGTCATCTTTTGTACCCGTGATGCTTCCATAATGCCAAACATCAGTGATGACCAAGCTGACTTTGCAGTATCCCATTATGCCATCATCTGACTGAAGACAGGAGCTAGATGCTGTGGTAGTAAAATAACTGCACTTTGTCTATTCTTGCACTAAGGGTTACCAGCACCAGAGGAGCCTGCTTTGGCTCTAGAGAAAGTTTTAGACTTGAAGAGTAGGTGTATTTCCTCAGCTAGAGTAGTCCAGTGCAGCTACAGGACTGTAGGAAAGGTGCTGTTATTGTATTAAGGGTTGTTGTTGGGAGACAAGACAGACAAGTCTGGATACAATAATGTTGCTCTGTTTACTGCTGTCTGCTGTTTATACGTTTTGTTTTTCGAGCTTAAAGACTGATGTGGCACAATGGGAACGCAGACAGAAGCTGTTGATGTGTTCTCTAAGGACTTAAACCCTACTTACAAATGTAACCTAAAATCCTGCCAGGGTTTCTTTCCTCTAACTTGGTTGAAGACAGAATTTCTGTACAGATGCAATATATGTTTGATCCTAAATATGTATTTATGAAATAGAAAATCCATCTTATGCTCTGTTCTGTGCCATATCCCTTTTCCTGGCCATCTAGTTCTGTAAAAAGATTCCTGTGCTTGCAACACTGGACTGAACACAAGAATGTGAATCAAGAACTTGAAAGGACAGTTTTCAGAGGGGTTTGCTACAAGATGACCATTTCAGAAAATGTTTGGTCTCAGGGGAAAAATTTCTAGGAAGTTAATTAGCATTCACGTGCCATCTAATGGAGTTGCTCTAAATTTTGAAGCTTGTTTGAGTGTCTCTTTATACTGCTATAGATTAATGTGTGCTGGAGAGGAAAAGCCACCCATGTTCTCAATAAATGGCATCACTGGTAGTTCTGCAGAGCTTGCAGCAAGTCCAAGCTTTAGGCTTTTGTCATGCATTCATTTTGGAAACTCTTCTGCTTCCTTCAAGACAGATGAAAAGAAGCAGTCTATTTCTCACTGAGACAATAAAATACCTTTCCAGTGCTTGGATTTATTCCATGATGATTTTCCATAGAAGTTGGGCTGTTTTTAAAAAAATGAGTGGCCCAAAAAAGAAGCCATTGTAAGTCACTGTTTGTTTCTTCCTCCATAGCCCTCAATGCTGGGTCCACTCATACCTGTTTTGCTGATAACTCGCTCATTAACAGGTAGCAAGTCCCATGTTGCGGGATGTTATTAAATAAACCATTTTCCAGGTGGCTATAATATTACATCTTTAAATAAAAGTACACAAGCTTAGTGTCAGCATCTTATTTATGGAATGCTTTTGGCTCCTGAACTGCTTGTTGAAATTGTTGTAAGCCATTTGGTCACTGAGAAGTAATTGTATATTACTGTAGGCAACAAGCTGTTTGCATTAATTAGCAATCAAAGTGTATTGCCAAATGGGGAATAACATGTCTTTGACATCTCTGCAGATCCTGGTAACTGAGGCAGTGTGAAGCCATGGATTCTCCTTTGCTGCATGTTTATAGTATGAACATCCAGTCCATCTGCCCATATAGCCATCTGCAAAATCACCAGGGCAACAGCTGGTAGAAATAAAATCTAAGGCCGGAGAAACAGCATATGAAGGTGCAAGAGAGTTTGTAAAAAGACATTGTCTTTTGCAGTAGAAGTAGCTTTTGTAAACATTTCATGCGGTTTCCAAAAAGAGGATTGAATGTTGTCTTGCTCGAAAGCGTGGTCTTTTCATCAGTTAAGGAAGATGTACTAGGTGTGATCGTAAGTAACTTAAAGCAGCTTTAAGGAAACACAATAAAGCATGATACAACGGCAAACCTTTGGAAGATAGCACAGTAAGCTACCTTAGATGAGGCAAGGTACAGATAATGGATGGTACTGATCATATGGAATTAACCTCAGAAAGGATTAAAATGTTGCCATTCTCTGTCTCTCCCACTGTATTTTTGAATGTGTTGGAGTTCAATTTGTTTGTCTCTGGACCGCAATGCCTCCTCAGAAGCAAGTTTGGGTGCAGAAGATGCCCTTAGCTTGATCAGTTAGACATGATATCTTTTCTTTTTTTTTTTTTTTTGTTAAAAACAGTTGAAAGAGCATTAGAAGACTGGGAAAAACTTTGCAGGAGATCATGAACTTTGTTCCAGGTAGACAAAGGAGTGTGAAGATTAAAAAAAAAATCATCTAGAATTGACACTACAAATAGTGCTATGGAGTTTTCCTCTTTAGCCAGTTAACCTTCCCCTTCTCTTGTAAAATATGAATATTGTATTATATCAAGGGCGTTCTTAATAGTGATTGTGTATGATATGCACTCAGAAAACCCTGAGATTCTTAGTATTTCTTGTGTAGAGCTGTTTTTTTTTTCCCTCATCAAAGCTTTTTGAAAATATTCTTATTAGGAATATTTCACGTGGAAGATTAGGACTAAAGTACTTGGAGTAGTCTGGATTTAGTGGCAAAAGTGTTCCTACAGAGGATGGGAGCTGAGTTTAAAAGTTTAGAACTCTGGAGCCTCACATGCCTCCTTGCTTGGTAGTGTCAGCTGCAAGTTTTGGTCACGTGTTCCTGTTTGCCTTTTTTTGTCTGACAACCAGAGTAATCTTTGACAAAGTTTGTCAGGATTTGTATGTTTCTAGGGAAAATTAAATATTAACTACATACTACATCCATTTGTCTTGTAAAATCAAATTAATCATACAAGCTTAAGGTGGCTTTAAGAATTATCTTCCTGGACCTATGCAAAATAACTGCATGTGTCACTGAGAATTGTTGTGCTGCTGTGGTGGATTGGAATAATCTTCTGTATTTGTTTTGCAATGCAAGGGATAAGACCAGTTCTCACTCCAGTGCTTTGAAATATTGTGGCATTTAAAATTATGGAATGAATGGGAATTGAGTGCTAAACCAGTTTGAGGGCCTTTTAAATAGTTTGGGAGCTGAGTTTTGTTGCACTAGCTACCAAAATCCAGCCAGAACAGCAGTACACATGAACCTAGGCATGCATATTTGTACCTAGCTAGTAAACATGGTTATCTGAAATCCAGCTGTGCCTGTGTGGCTTCCTCCTAGTCTTTTGTGCTGTGTAGAGAGCAAAGACACAATGGGAGAGAAGAAAAAATACATTCAAGTGCAGATCAATGCTCTGCATTTTGACTTTTTTTGAAGGAATGCACGTATTAGGAAGTGCATGTATTCATTTATGCTATGCTTAAGAATTAAAAATATTTGCAACTAAAATTGCCAGGTTCTATGAGTTATTAAGCACAGCATAATGAACCCTTTGCAGAAAATAACTAGAATGTGATCTATGTCTGCAGAGGAAGCAGAGGAGCAAAACACATTATTTTTTTAATGTAATGCAAAATAACCTTAGTTCCACTGTGCAGAAATTCATAATTGCACTGATCTTGTTAAGCTGCACTTCCAGAAGATGCTGCACGTTCTATGCAGAAGTACAGTATGATGATGAGTGTCATTCAAAGCAGGGATCTTTCATAATTAGGGTGTTTTCCACATGCATTTAGTGTGTGCAGGTAGGGACATTTCAGTGAAGGAAAGTATGTTCTAGACGAGAACTCTTAAGAAACAACTCCCACCGGGATTTTGGGGGTGTGCTTATGTAGTGGTTTTGAGTTTTGGCTTTTTTTTTCTTTTTTTTTCCCCTTTCCCTAGTATGTGTTGCTTTTTTGTTTACTTTCAAAGGGCAGTGATCTGGCATAATCTTTTAGGATCTCATTCATGCCTCCAGGGTTACATTGGAGGCCAGGGCTGCATTCTTGGCTCTTAGTTGCTTGCAAGGGAGGGATATGACTGAACTGATTTTGGAATAACTGGACAAATTTTCTGTGATAGGATAAGCAAAGCTAAAGCATCTTCACCAAAAGGTGCAAATTCAGCATAACTGGCCAATAAATAAATAAATAACAAAAATTCTCTCTTGCTCTGCTATCTTTCCGGATAGTATCTCTTCTAGAATGTTTTTAACAACTTCAGAGAATTCATAGGCCTTAGCTGCATGTGACTTTAGTTACAGATTTGAGACTTGTTACTCTTTCTGAGCTTCTAGGGGAAACTGGTGTCCTGTCTGCTCCCTAGGGAAAATGCATCTGTAAGCAGAGGAAGAGTGTATGATGATGGACATTTAATACAGGATCATTTCCAAGGGCATTTTCTGCCAATAATACATCTGAAGGAAGATCATGGATTCAGGCAGCTTTCTTGCCTGCTCAGGGAGATGTACAAAGCTGTGTGTACACCTGGGAAGTTTGACTGGAAGACGAGTATGTGCATGAGAGGTAACGAAGTAGCTCATCACCACAGTGGCTGCAAAATGATAGTGGAAGCTGGCGAAAGTGGAAAGCACAAAGAGAGGAGACTAGAGTGGGGAGGGGTGGGCAACTTGGATCTCAGCACTGGCTGGGGCCGTTGTGTTTGGCGGAGCTGGCGTGTTGGTAGGCTGTCCTTGGATGTGAAGCAGCACCAAGACATTGGTTTACATGCATGGGTAGTCTAATCAAGCTAGCAGTCCTACCGTGATACCACAGACATCTGTTCATAACGACAGGCTGTATTAAGAATGCCATGGTGCCTGGAAAAGAGTACCTCACTCTAGGACTTGTAAGAAGAAGGGTTTGGGGACTTTTTTTGTTGTTGTTATGGAAAAAATTTTTGCCTTTTGTTATTTTGGAAAACACATTGGGTGTTTTCAGAATAAATTAATTTACTCTATGTTTTCTGTTTTTTTTTTTTTTATCTGAATGATGACTGAAATTAAAAGAAAAAAAAAGGAAAAAAAATAGTTCAAATAAATGGATGTAAAAATGCTCCTAGTGTAAGCAAACTAAACTTTTCGTTTTGTTCAAAGCAAAAGTTGTAGGCTTTGTTTCACTAATTTTATGACTGTACTCTTTTTTTCTAAAGGCATATTTACTTTCATGAAGGCTGAGTTGTAAAGGAGGAAGATATGCCTAAGAGTGAAGTTGAGCAAGATGCTTTCAGCTTGCCTGGCTTTCATTACTTGTCAGGAGCAAGTGTTGCTCAGTTACTGAACCTGTTTATTTCATTGTTAGGTAGTTCTTTTCCTCAAAAAACTCAGTCAGATATACTTAGATGTCCTCTTGGATGAAAAGCCCCAACTAGACAAGAGTGCTCCTGCTAACTCTCGTGCTGTTCAGTGGGTGCAGTTTTGCTTTTGGACCTGGTATAATATTTTAATCTTGTATCAGTGTAGCGTTTTGATCTTATAGTAATTTTCTTGTCATTGTTCCTCAGAAGTAAAGATTTTAGCCTTAAACAATTCATTCAATGGTTGAAATATTTCATAAAACCAATACCTGCTTACTTTTGTTTCCCTTTAGTTTTTCTTCTTGTCACACTTCATTGCGATGAAAACAATTTATTTGCTGCTCTTGCTAGGATACGTTGTTCTGGCAGTGAAAATAAGATGTCATTTTCCAGTGTCTCATTTGATCATCAGCATAGACAGCCATCAACAAAATATTTACATTTTTCAGTGATTATTATGGATGAGGATGCATAAATCAAGGGTGCTTTACATTTTATAAGATAATTGACAAAGAGGAGTTGAATATGAAGTTTTGTTAGGACTAGAAAGTGCCATAATGACTGTGATCTCTACGCATGGCAATAAACACTTGTTTTTGCTACGTTTCAGTTAATTCTTGCTAGTACCTCCCATTGATGTTAGGTGTAGAAGAAGGTAAAGTGTACCAGTTACCTCTATAGCTAGACCAACAAAAATTCTCCACACTCCAGTAATTTTCCGAAAATTGTTAAAATCAGTTATTAAAATAGTGATGATCTGCGCCACTTGAGCTCTGAAATGTGTTTGGGCTTGGTTTTAACTTTATTTTTTCTTATAATCTAAATTTCTGGATTGACCATCTTACCAAAGACTTGCTGATGGCAAAGTTAAATCTACTTTTAGTTTTGCTACATTGTTAAAAAAGCAGTTTAGCCAATTTATATATTAGCTGCAGTTTGGCATATCTCTGTAATTTCCAGTAAGTTAGGTCATGTTCTCCATTCCATGTGAGGTCTCTTTCCCTCCTACCTGCTTTGAAAACATTTATTTAAGACCAAATATCTGTTTAGATATATGCTGTACCAGATACTGAGTTACTGGACACTTGCGAGCACTTTGGTGATTGCAATGGTAGCTACTGCCAGAAAACTCTTATACATGCTTTTCTAATTATTTTGTGTGTTCTTACAGGTGTTCTGATGGCCTCCTTAAAACCTTGGTCTCCTTTTTTAATGAGCTATAAAGACGTAATTGTAGAGTGGTCAAAAAGTACATAACAAAAGCTGAAATACTATATATATTAGTCTAAAAACTTTTCTCAGGATTATTCAGCCACTGTCTCCCTGTATGCATAGAAACAAACCAGCTGCCTCTCATAAGCCAGCTTGGTTTTTCATTTTGGTGATGGAAGTGCTTTGCTAAGCAAAGTTTTCAAGCAAAGATGTTTGTGTAATTGTGATACAGTATAGTAAACAGAGAAAGTATGGAGTGGCCATCCATCGTTTGTCACATTAATCTCTTGATTTTGTGAGAGTTACAGAGAAAAAAAAAACAAACTACAAAAAGTAACTAATTCATTTTACATCTTAGAAATGCAAGTTTTTAAAAAAATTTACTTGTGGGGTTTTTTTTAACCTATATTTTTATGCTTCAGTTAACAGTGTTGTGCAAAGAGATGGCTAAAACTTCACAGGAGCTACTTGATTTTTCTGATGACGAAGTCCAATTAATGTGATTACACTAGTGTTGAATCTGTAAGCAATACATGATGCTGATGCAAGATAGGTCTTACTCCAGCATGAATTACTCTAGTAATTCTACTCAAACACTCTGTCAACTTTACTTTATACACTTGTACAGTGGGCTGAGACTTATATGGCTCTGGAACAGCTTCATGGATGCAGATGTCCTTCTGCAGAAATGGATCCCAGCTCTATTTCCTTAAATTGTTTTAGTATTTCTCAGGAAAGAATACAGGCTGTATGCTCCCAGATGCTCTAAAAGTTATGCTTTAAGTCAATATTGTTTTAACACCTCTTCTGAACAGAGAACCTTTCCTAAACCAGAAACTTAAAAAGCAAGTACATGGGATCTGAATCTGGAATTTCCTTTATCTAACTAAATGGTAACACAGAGTTAGCAGAATACTGCCAGTTTGAGGGTGACAGGCTTGTATACTACATGAGATGAAGTATTGAACTTTTTTCAGGCTGGTGACCTTTTTCATTGGCAGCGGAGAGTGTAAAACCTGACACTTTTTCTCTGATCACCTTTCACAAGAATAAAAAAAACCCTTTAATCTGGTAAGGAGAAATGTTCTTTTTTGCTTTTGAAATGTTCTACATTTGATTGCACACACAAACCTAGAAAAACTTCAACAGAGCCAGAAGGCCAGAATTTATCTGAAATTATGTAGAATTGGTTTCAATATGTTTTTAAAAATATGTGATTATATAAAGATTTCACTGTCTTTAAGTAAGAGCGAGTTAATTTTCACTGCTGGTAATTATTGTCAGGGAAATAAAAAATGCCTCCTGTGTTTTTGGTCACAGCTATGTCTTCCAGTATGGCCCCTTAATGTTTCCTTTCTTTCAGTCAGAGCTGTGTTTAGCACAGAAACTCTATGTGCAGTATCAGCATGCCCAACACGCATCGGTTTTATAAAGTATATTGTTCATGAGCTACACTGAAACCCAAATTGTTGAAGGGTATAAACACAGTGAGTGCTAATATTCTTTAAGCAAAAATAAAATTATTTTGATATAAGACAGCTTCTGTCAGGCTACCTTCTGTCCTTCCTGCAGTAAAATAACGGCTTTTGTCACTGGTTTTTAATTTCAAACTGGCATGCTAGAAGTATCTATTTCAAAGATGAAGGAAAAGTAAGACAAAAAGAGATTGTTACTTTCCCCAAATCATTTTGATTTCTGTCATTACAAAACAATACCTTAACAGAAGATGTCTTTCAAAACCAGCCAGCGCTATGACAGATAAGTTATAGCTGGTCTGATTATTCATGCAGATATCAGCAGGTTATTCCAAGAGGGCTTTATTTCATGTTCTTAAAGCTATTCTCTAAAAGAAACAGTAATCTTTTTGATGAGCATGGGGAACAATTTCTTCAATACCAATCCAATTTATTTGGACCTTCTGATTGGTGCTTTCAGCTAGATCTCTAAGCACAATATTAATTATTCATTAAGGTACTTGAAAGGAGAATATTTGCATAGCCATACTGTCAAAATTGATGAGGCTTTGCGTATGCACCATAGGAATAGCTTTCAACCTAGTGCTAAAACTAGAGATGGTACTAATAAAATTTTTTAAGAAATTATCTCAAAAGCCAACAATAATTTGAACTTTCTCATAACCATAGCACATTTATTTTTATAGCACCCACATGTCCTATTGAGAGATCGTGAAAATATTCTTCCTACAACTGGTCATGTGGGTATAGAATAATAAAAAAAAAAACCTCAAGAACATTTATATAATAAAAGGTCATAATGGGGATAATAGATAGTAAAAAGAAAGAAAAAAAAATTGTGTGAGTGGGAGGAAAGTGTAAGCCTGGCATTTAGTATGCTTATATCCACGTAGAAACACACAGAGGGGTTTTATGAGAGTTTTAGTGTTCTGTCAAATATACTCATAGGTGGGCAGAGGATCATCTGGCTACCAAAAGACTGGGATACTTCTCTTGTGTGTGCATGGTAAGGTGCGGTTACTTCTAAAAAGGTAAATTTAAAAAAAAAATAATAATAAAATCAGAACATTTTAAGAAATGGTAAAAAGATCTAAAAAGGTCTTGGTGATCAGGACAGCTGCCAAGTGGCTATGCTATGGCTTGACTGCAGTTCCCACAGCTCTTTTCAGATGCAGGAACCAGGCTGGAACATGCTCGAGCTTTTCATCTTATCTTATTCCTTTCTTGCAGCCTTGAGCTGTGCAGGGAGAAGCTCTTACTTCACACAGAAACAGAAGGGAGTTACTTCAGGAGCTGTTGCCTGAGTCTCAAAGAATTTTCTTTCACTTTCTCAGTATGCAGCCACAGTAGCGACGCTCGCTTACTCTGTGTGAAACACTGACTGGTTCATACTTTCTAATATGGCATCCTTGCTTGCAGAGAAGGAAAGAATGTTCCAAGTTCTTGAGCTTAGGGAAACACTGTCATAAATTTTGGTAAACATTGAACTAGAATTAGTTGGTTTGCCAGAGAGCAGGCTTAGCAGCCCCTGAAATAGATAGCCTCAACTGTGATGGGAGAGGTGAATTTTTACTCACAAGAATGTAATGATGTTTGTAGCATCATCCCTCAGAAGCTGCAGAGGGACGTACAGGAAAAGACTGATCCCTTGCTAACTACTACTCAAGTTATTCCTTTTGCTAAAGCAATGTGAGATTTTAATTTTCTTGCTGAAGTTCTACCTTTGCAGTTACTTTAAGGGAGCTGTACTGCATGTACCTTCCTGGGATCCAGTGGCAAATAGCGTTCTGATTTGTGATCTCAGAAATATCCTGGAGTCAAAGGGAGCATCATAATGGAGATGTCCCTTACGTGTCCGACTTCTGCATAAAGCTTTATCTTTCAGAGAACCTCTTTCCATATTGACGTGAACAGAAGTGGAAGCGATGCATGCATGCACATCTCAGCCTCAAAGATTATGTAAGTTTCCTTGTTCAGAATTAAAACACTAGACTCTTTGTGATTTATTACATATCAACAGCAACTGATATCTGCAGTTTTATTGAGAGTCTCAAGATGTTGTGCTTTTATTTTCAACTAAAGGTCTGAACTATAGTCACATGAATACCTGACTTTCTTGCTTATTTTTAAACAAGCTGAACTTCAGGCCTTCATGATGAACTTCAGCTCCAATTATTAAAAGCAGAAGTCAGATTGTTTTAAAGCTTATGATTTTTAAGCCAATGCAGATAGATGCAGATGGCTGTATTGCATTGCATTCTTTGAAAAACATTCTTTTACCTGCTTCTGTATGAATTTGTATGAACCTCTATGAAGTGTAAACATTTTTTACTGAAAACACAAAATCATACTACTACTCTTTTACTAAATATAAAGGATTAAAAGTATGGAAATATTTGCACAGTAACCTCAGTGTTTATGCAGTACAGATTTATTTTTCATTCTATGTTTAATCTTACTTCAACACCTTTTGAAAAAATAGTGAATTTGCAATATTAAAACCATTTGAAAACTAGAATGTAATACCACAACGATCTCAGGTCAGTTTTAGCAAAATCCTGTTGAATCTTAAAATGTATCATTACATCAGAAAACCAATTTTAGTGCAGATACATGGAGAAAACATTACTGTATAGTCTGAAATGTTGCCAAATCAGTTTTGCTTTCATTATAAAAATGAGCTAAATTAAACAGAAAATAATATGCTTAGGCAATGTTGTAGTTCAGAAGCAAACCCAGAAATTAAAATAATTCCTAGTTGAGTGTCACAGGGGTTTTTAAACTCAGCTTTGTCATGTCTCAGGAATTGCAAGGCAAATATATTTGATGATGCACTGGTGATGTAAAGTTTGGAAATTTCTTAATGTGCCACGATACAAAAGATCAGAGGCCAGATACTGCAGCAGGTCAACTTTTATTTCAACTATTCTTGCTTTTGTACATTAGTCTAAAGTTTTCAGTCAGATGGAAGGAATTTGGGTGTTTGATTTGCATTGTAACTAAGGGTAATCCAGCATCTCAATCCCTTGAGAGTCTTTGAAAATATGATAATCTTGTCTTAAATCTCATTTACTTTGTTTTTACCTGTAACAGTTCAATACACAACCTGAGTATTACTAAAATGCCCTTTAAAGTGAGCCTGACGATATCAGGATTCCATTTTGAAACAAGGGGTGAACAGAATTGAAGACATTAGGAGAGAGAGAAACTGACTGTAATGAATGTTAGAAAAGGGATATATACAAATTCTGTGCTAGAAGTGTAAGGCACCTAACAATGGAATTGGAAAAATGTGATGCCACATTATAAGAGAATATGAATTTCATCAGTATTCATAACATATGCTGATGTTCTATCAGTGAAACGCTGCTGTTAGCATCAGCCCATTTGCATGCAGAGCAATGCTCTCTTAAATAGAAAAATAAATGAGGAGTTAGTCCTGATATGGGAAATGTTTCACACTATTTCCTTACATTCAAAATTCGACAGCCTTAGTATGATTGCTGATTTCCAAATTTTTAAAGAAATAACATGAGATGAAGTAACTACAAATGAAACCAAAATAAATAAATCAAAATAAATATTTCAAGGAAGCTTTGATAATGGTTTGGGATTTCATCTGAATGCAATGTTAGACCCCAAAGTTGTTACACTGCATGTCCCCTCCTTTTCCCCCTCTTGCTTTTCCCCTTTCCTTTCTCTCAACATAAAGTCTTTAGTAAACATGCCCTGCAAGATCTTGTAATCAACTCAAAATATCCAAAAGATCTAGGATTGCCTCTGCTAGGGTTGGACAATGTAAGCTAAATTTACCTCTCTGATCCACATTGATTAAAACATACAAACCTGCTGTATTTCTGTTGTTTGTACAGATCCTACTGGCTACGCATCTATGCTGCTCTGGAAAGAAACAGTTTTCTTAAACGTTTCTCTCTTGTGGCTAAAATTTACAGATATTTTGGACTGTACGCAGACATACTAGGGTAGAGTCATCTTTAGCTGTTATTCAGTCAATGCTTTTAAGATTAACTATCTATAGTTCAAGGCTGTGCGATTAGGCTATGGTTGCTAACACCTTCTAATAGTGTGCTTCAAAATTGAAGCTGATCTGAGACTGCATGGTTGGTTTCACCTGTTGAAAAAGCTACAATTGAAATTGAAGTTGACATCAAAAGTCCTTCAGATGCCCATTAGGTAATAGAAAATTGTGAACCAAATTTACCAGTGAGTGAAAGGCATATGCTTACAGAGAGGCACTACAGACCCATGCTTTAGCTTTAATGAAATGGTGTCTTAGGACAAAATCATAGAATGGTTTGGGTTGGAAGGGACTTTAAACATCATCTAGTGCCAACTCCTGTGCCATGGGCAGGGACACCTTCCACTAGATCAGGTTGCTCAAAGCCTCATCCAACCTGGCCTTGAACACTTACAGGGATGGGGCATCCACAACTTCTCTGGGCAACCTGTTCCAGTGCCTCACTGCCCTGAGGGTGAAGAATTTCTTCCTTATATCTAATGTAAATCTACCTTCTTTAAGTTTAAATCCATTGCCCCTTGTCCTATCACTACACATCTTTACAAAAAGTGCCTCTCCAGCTTTCTTGTAGGTCTCCTCTAGGTACTGGAAGGCTGCTGGAAGGTCTCCCCCGAGCCTTCTCTTTTCCAGAGTGAACAACCTCAACTCTCTCAGCCTGTATTCAGAGGAGAGATACCCAACACAAGTATCTAAAGACGTGTCTGTAATAGTAATGAGCTGCAATTTCAATGTTCCCTTTTGAGTGTGATAGAAACATTTATAAAACTGGTGTAATTTAACAGAGAAAAGCAGTCAGTACACTTTTGTGTATTGTTTGTTCCACTTACTTGACCGCACCTAAAGGGTAGTAGATGAGCTGAAGACATGAATATTATCCTTGAGCAAGATATTTTGTTGGAAATAATTTAGATTCTGTTGAGATTGTGTCTATTTGCTTTCGTATGCTTCTTTTTTTGTTTTAACTGATGAAGTTAATCATTGTGTATATGGAATTAAAGAGTTTAAAAATCTGTTATCAGTCTAGGAAAAATGAGTGTGATTTGACATGAGATCATTTGGCTATTTCTGTACAATTCTATACTGTATCTCCAAAGACTACACTCAAAACTGTAACCTCAGAAGTGGAAATCTCCATGTTTGTAGCAATAACGTGAATGTCGGAACTCCCCCGTATTTTGTAGTTGCGATTTGGTGACATGTCAGTATCCAGAAAGGTAAACATTCTGGATGAAGAGCTTGGTCAGGATATTACTACTACCTTAATTTGTAATTAATTTTACTGCTCCCAAATGTCAATATGAACGCCAGCCCCAGCTATGCTTCAAATCTAAATTCTCATTTACATCTATCTTTCTCAGGATCTTTACTGCCTTCCTGACTAATCTGGCACAACTGCCAAGTGTGCCTCAAATGCCTTTGATTTGAGAGAAAAACATATGAAACTTTAAGAGGAAATACCTGCACTGAGTAGATTTCCTCTTTAAAACAATAAGATTTTCATTTAAATAAACCTGGGAGAAAATATGTCTGGGCAGCCTGTGCTTTGCAATTTCCACTAAGGATATAGTGGTCATTATAATTAATAAATATTTAGTTAACCAAAGATAGAGGACTTAACCTCTGCAAATAGCATGGCATATTTTCAGATAAGTGCCTGGGATTTACTGGAAAAAAATGAAAGGTTAAAATAGTCTAGTCTGCAGCTAGGATAGTCAGTGTTTCCTTACAGATGACCTACACTTTCAGAACTACCCTATTTTCTTTCTCTTGGCAGAAGCTGAAAGAAATCACCCATTACTTAACTGAATGTTTGAGAAAGCTTGTTTGTGGTCTTTTAAACCAGTTTCTTCATCAGAAGAATCTGAGTTACATACTGAAGCACGTTCCCCTAATAACTTTGCATAATGGTGCTGTTTTGATGGTCTTTGCTGCTGCCTGAATCTATCCTGGTGTTGTTTCCAAAGCCAGTGCTGCTTTGGAACTTTCAGATAACATTTTCGTGGCCAATTGACTTTATGCCATGATATAGTATCAAATTAAATAGGTTAATTATTTTCCGCCATTATTGTTATTGTTTTACAACAAGTACTTATCGGTATTTGAGCAGAAGGAACTTTAAAGACAGAAGTGCAGCTGGAGTCAAAATACAAGTGGGAAGGAGATGATCTTCAGGAAGGGCTCTCTTGTTTGCAGTACTGACTAGAACTCCCAAATAGAATATATCTAAAAGTTACCTCTTAATTAGTGCTCCAGGCTTGAAGACGGTCTATTCAGTTTGGTAGACATGCAGCATGATGGTGTTTCAAGGGACTGTTTTAGTGGTTCTCTGCAATGGTTAAGACAGCATCAGTGCTTCTATCATATATTCTGCTCTCCATGCTCCCTTTACAAGTGTGCTACTAGGTAATGTTGCAGCCTTTATCTATCAGGGTCATTGTAACCTCCACAAGATTAGGGCTGTGTACTTCCCTAGGTTACAGAACTCTCAGGCACTCAGATCTCTCAAGGCACTAATGCTGACATAGGTTAATTTTTTAGCTGTCATGGGAGATTATTTCCTATTCCTTAAATCCATTTTATTCAAGTAAAATGGCCATGATTTTGAGCTTACTGAGCTGCTGTAAATTTGAAGGTATTATGGAGAAACAGATGAGAATTAGGAACAGTTTTATGAGTTCAACAATATCAGTTTACTGTTAAAATAGTAAAACCCAAATGAGAATCATGTGTGCTGTGCGTTTTGCAATACATATATATTCTCTCTTAACATTATATGGGAGTTGAAAGCAATGAATAATTAGAAAGAGATATTTTTTAATATATGCAAGTAGCTCATTGGCATTCAGTTTATCGTCATTTATCATTAAAAGATTCCCCATGAAATATTTTGAGGTTTATCTCTTCCTTCCATTGAAGCTGTTTCTTCTATGAATATTAACCTCTGCAATCAGGTCTCCACTCACCTGCAGCACATTTGCACTCTCTAGAAGTCTGCACTTCTCTCTGTGGTCCAATAGATACCTCACTAACCTCATCCTCTGAGAGATGGCAGATCTGGGTTTGGTTTCTGACTCCAGCGTCAAAAGAAAGGAACCTTTATGCTGCGGGTTTTGGAAGTATGGCAAATACAGACAGTGGGTCACAAACAGCCTGCCTGCCTCATGGATTTGGCCCTACAGGGAAGGTGGGTGGTGGACAACCTAACCTATGGATACTGTTCTCATCCTTGGCATGGGAGAAACAATACATGGCTTAGTATTGAGCAGCCTCGGGTGCTCTGTGCTTGTTCAGTGACTGAAATTTAAAGGACTTTATTGGCAAAAACTAAAGCGAGGTAAGTGTGTCTCCAGGGTGAAATAAGGGTGTCAAGGGACTAAGTTCTGCTTTTGCACCTAAGCACTATAGGTGATGGCACAGAACGTCTCTCCTGTGATGTAATATGATTAACTAGTAGTGGAAAATTTTTCTAGGTTTATAGCACTTTGTCAGGATTTGGTGGGCATGATATTTTCTGGTTTTTGTTGTTTTTTTTTTTTTTTCCTGCAACTTGTTCTAATGGTTCGCATCTGAGTGCGGTATCTAAAAATGCTGTTGTGGTGCCAGGAGACATTTTATTTCCAGATTTTGTGTTAACATTTCTGGAAATATATTCTGCCAAAGGCAGTAATTAACATACTCAGGCAATCTACTGCACGCATCAGCGAGCTGAAATAGTTTGCTGTATTCATTTCCCTGATTTAATGGGTCTGCCCAAAACCCCTGGAGGATGGTTAAAATAGCTGCCTTTTGATTCTGGCTCTCTGACTGACTTTGTGTATCAGTACTGCCTCCTCCTGGGTGAATTTAATCTGAGGTAGAGGAAAAAGGAACATAAATGAGCAAGTAACCTTGGGAGAAGCCAAGGTGTGACTGTGTGTGATCATCAGCTGGGTTGCAATGAGTTACCTTCTCAATTTCCAGACATGAAGAAGCTGTGTGAAGAGTAAGCCCACTCTCTGGTTTTGTAGTGTGAGAGCCTGTTCACAGGTGCCAAGTAGTAGATGTGCTTTACATCCCTTCTTAGCTTAATTTGCAGTTCCTTGTTCATATGTCCACACCAACAAGTGCATATTGATTACTGCTGGTCTAAAAATTACCCAGACAAAAGAATTCATATTGTATTTATAAATACAATAATTTATAGAAAGCGTTCTCTCTCCTCATGCAGAATACATCCTATGTTGGGAGTTCTGAGAAAAGTATAAGGAAAACTGTGTAATAAATTCTCACAACAAATGAAAAATGAAATTTTATTCTCTATTTTTTACTAAAACAGGTGTGTTTGAAGGATTATCTGGGTAATTAACTAACAGTGTGTGATGCCAGGAGTAACACAAATTAAATTGCTTGCATCACTTTTATTTCTGCACAGAAGGAAGCCCTGATACAGAAGTACAGGAATGTTAACAAAGTTTGGAGAAACAGTTCTTTTGCTGTTAAATTATGAGTTTTCATAAATGTATTCTTTCAAAATAAATGCAAAATTAAAAATTGAAAGCAGGAGGAACTTTCTGACTAAAAAGATAATCTTGTGGATGGGTTGATCAAACAATCTCTGACAAGACACTGCAATGTGATAAGAGTCAGGGACTAACTATATGAAAGAAGCCAGAATTACCTTTTGCTAGAGAAATTAAATTACAGCGGGGAAAGACAGACTTCTGTGTGGAGAGCACTGACCAAGAGAATCTATAATACTAGAGAAGAGAGTGGGATAGGCAGAGTGCATGTTCAAACCGTCCTAACTTTTTGCTCCTCAGGAAAAAAAACCCTCAAAATATCTCAATTGATGGTGCTGTTCATACGCTGGAAACAACCTATAAGGAGGCAATGTTTGGCAATGAGAAGTTTGAAGAGCTACAATAGATCACATTACTTTGCAGAAGCATGCAAATGTTGGTAGAGTGTGCAGTTAGTTAAAGGGCTTAATGATGACGACTTTAGCTCAGAGGAATTCCTTCATTAAGTCAATATGGACACCATTGTAGCAGGTGATGAACAGACTACTAGTCTGAACATAAATGGAACAGTTTTTATCTTTAGATTGTATGTAAGTGCTGAAGTCAAATGTTGTGCCAGAAATTGTTATTGCAATTCTAAAGAAAAAAATACATTAGACGTTGAATGAATAAAACCTAAGATTGGGGCCTTGACTACTAAGACTGTAATGAAAGAACTATATGAGGAGATATTAAAAAATAGGAAAAAAATATTATAATAGCATCCTATTGACTAAAAATATATATGGAAACCCTCAGTATGATAATAATGGCATGTTCTTTGGAATAAAAAGAGACAAGACAATTCAGAGAGAGTTTGAGGATGCTTTCAAGCTTCCACAGGAATATAGGAGTGATCTAAATGAACCCATTCCACACATCATTCATTTAGCAAGGGTAAAAAGATCTTGAAGAGCTCACAGACTGAGAATTGAAGGAGGAATAAAAGAAAAGGCTAACTTCCTGGCAAGACCATTGTGGAAAGTATACCCCATCAATTATCTGAGTGCTGATTAATTAATGAACAAAACAGTTGTCACTTTTGCCTCTGACCTGTGTTCTCTTGGATAAATGAAAGAGTAAAAGACAACCTTCAACGCTTTAAGCTAAGATGTTGTAGGCTTTTTGAGCAGAAAAATTTGATATATGCCTCTGCATCCAGTCTTTTTGGAAACCAATCATGAGTACTGTAAAATCCTTATTATCAGCAAAGCAATGGACAAAGTCTTCTTAATTACTTCCATCTCCACAAGATACTACCATGATACTAGTTCCTTTTCAGCTGAGCTGCAGGACAGAAGAGATGTATGGAAGATGAAGTATTTGTATCTAAATGTTCTTAGAAATAGACAAGCTAGCTATAGATCTTTTGCTACCTCACTCTGCAGCGTTTAGTACAGACAGCCATGGATTCCTGCTATCCTGTCTCAGATGTGTGGCAAGAAAATAAGTCTTTGTAATAGACACATTCATTGCCAGGATATCTTAATGCTTAGTCTTTGATTATTTTTTTTTTTTCCTAACCAAGAGGGTTCTATTCTTGCTTGGCTACAGCTAAAAGATTAAACACTGTTTATGAAGTTTAATCTTCCTCCGTAGGATGTTCTGACTTCCAGAATAATACATTCTTCCAGTGTGTGCTTCAGATCAAGCAATGGATGCAAATAGAAGGAGTTAAGAGAACATGGAGAAGTATCCCTTCGTCCTGCAGCTGGAACCTGTGGCTTTTCATTACCATGGAAGTCTCTCTATGGTAGGAAAAAATGGTATTACTGATAGACTGCTAATGTCTTTGTCCACATGGATGTGGGCAACATACAAACATAAACATTTTCTTAACAACGTCATCATAACTTAGAAGAATGCTTTTTGCTGTTAAGATATACAATCCTAATGTTTCCCTAGAAATAAGTAAAGAAACAATTTTATATATATTTCTGTACAATCTTTTTTGGCGATCTTTGCGTACAGAAAATGTTTAATGATTTACATGTAGTTAGGAGATATGGTATCTGCATGAAATCTATATTTACGATAAATTTAAGAAGTGTATCTCTGAACATTTCTTTCTGTGCATCAGTTGGTGTATTTTCTTCATTTATCTTAGGGAGGTATTTCAGTTGAGTGATCAAAATTTACTGAACTGTGGTTTATAGCAGACAATTAACAGCTGTTAAATAGGATTATTGCAGGCTGTTATCTTCACATAGCATCAATTCAAATGGTAATTTCACTCAATTTACTGCTCATAAGGCCACCCTACTGCCAGGTACACTGTACTCGAATGACAAAATATACCTGAAAAGAATATAACCTATTTAAAATACGTATCAGCACATTTTATGGCCCAGTTTCCAGCTCCTTGACACGGGTCAGAATTCAGGAATGGAGTGTTATGCATATGAGGAAGGCCTAGACCAACAGAATTGTGACAAACAACGTTTCTTTGGCTATGAGTATAAATACAATTTTGGTTATTGAAACAAATCCTGCTTTTCACCTTTTGATTGTTTCATCTCTTGAAGAATGTTGTTCATGCTGGGAGATATGGTAGAATAAGAGTGATCTTTGAGTGATGTGCTGTGTCTAAATGATGCACATCTGAAAAACTGCGGTTTAAAATTTAAAGTACGACTTTTTCATGCAAAGTTAGCTATCATTTCCTTCTCTCTATCAACGTTTTCCTCCTCTCATATTTTAGATATGACTAATAGTAGATGCTTCACTCTTTCCAGGGTAAATTCAGGATGCAATCATTTTCTGAGCTTTGCTGTTGGAATGATGTTGTCATGGGAAGGCAATATTCCCCTTCCTGCCCTTTGTCATATATTTCCACTGCCAGCCTTCAGCCTTCAGCTGGCAGTAGCACTCATACATATTGATCCAATTTGACAGGAAAATAATGCATTTCTGGTGAAGTAAGTCCCTGCCTTAGGTCTCTATGCAGCCACAAGGCAGTCAACAAGAACGTACAGTGGCTGGACACTGGGATTACTGTTTTGGAATTGTACAGGCTTAGACTGGCCTCTCAGAACCAGCTGGAAAGCTATACCCTTAAGCTGTGATTTCTCATTAATTTTTGTTTCATCTTTACAGACAGTATATGTGGTCCCTTGATACCCACTCTAAGATCTTGGCAATTTTTCTTTGAATGCTTCTACACAAAGGAGTACGGAGCATTTTAAAGGAGAGTTTGCTAAGCTTATGCAGAAATATTATATATAAACAATTCTTCTTATTCTTACCTCTAATGCTTATGAAGGCAGCAAGATACCTTAAAAAGGTATTTCTCTTAGGTTCGACTTCTGTGCTGTTGTCCCTGTAGTTTGGTCGATTTCTACATTTACAGGTTGGTGAATACTGTCAAGTGTTGCATGAGGAGAATTTTAACTACTCTCTGATTAGAAATGAAAGAAAGAAAGAAAAAAGATTGCTTGGCGCTTTCAATGTTACTGTTGTCTCACAATGTCAATGGGGAAAATTATCTTTCATATTTAAACAAACAAATATGATAAATAAGCTTACTGCTACTGCAGTGAAAGGCCACATAATAAAATAGGTTATATTATATGTTCTATTCAGTTGATTTCTCCTTCCAATTAGCAAGTCGTAAAGTATGTATTAGATATTCTATAGGTAAAGTTGATACTTGTCTTTCGAACTCAATCCTTGACAATAGTTATAGTAAGTGAAAATATTAAACCTAATTTTATTTTCAATAGCCTTGTATAGCCCAGAGACCCACAAAACTACAGTAATGTTCTTTCCTGTAATGCTTCTCAGATTCTTCCTAAGTTTCATTTAAGTGGGTCACAACAGGGGAAATTAAAAGCTTATCTTGATGCATAAAATAGTAATAAAAATTGAATGAAGTATCGCTGGAAAGCGTCAGACATCTCCAGTTTAAATAAATGTAATCAATCACGTCAGCATGACATTTTCTTCACCACATAGGCAGCAATGCGTTATTCTTAATTACATCCAGATTTGTAACATAGGAAAATTAATGATGAAGGGATTAGATTTGCTATTTAATGCTCAGAAAGTCTTATTAGGATAAAGAGGTGAAGATCTCCTTGTTTTCATATGGCTTGAGATTTATTGTGGTCTTGTGCCAGTGTGTCTTATACTTGCATTACAAACAGCGTTCATCCATTTTCAGTACAATGGTAAAGTAAAACATATATTGTTTTGTGGGCTTTCAACAGTTAAGAACTGAAACATGACAAGGGATGATAAATGTATGGCTGTTCAATTATAACTTCTATAAAAGGAATATAGTCAATGTACAATTTTGCAGAAATAAATTTTATTTCTCATTTGCTCTATAGAGTAACAGACAGATTAAATAAAAATTATTTTTAAGCAGTCTGTGGTTTAGAGGACATAAATAATCTTATGTTTTAGGATCATGCCACTTGTTACGGACAAGAGTTGGTAAATTGTTATTAAACCAACAATTTTCTGATACTTTAAGCCTGTTTTCTATTCATGAAATAGCCAAAAGCAGACTTTGATTTGTATTGTTTGTAATCATTTGAAAAACACTTTCTTCCCTCTGTGGATTGATTAAGTCTTTCCTTTATTTAGAAGCTACTTTTTACTTACAACAAGTGACTAGTTATGGTAAGGCTCACTGGTTTTCCTCTGCTTGTGGAAGACAAAGTTTTTACACTGAAGAGGAGCAAAATTTTTACTAATGACAGATAACCGTATTCCTCTTTAAGTCCCCCTTCTGTGTCTGAAATGTGAAGAACGGCTACTCCTCAATATGTTTTGAACAAAACCTCTCTCACATCTGCACTCCCAACAAAACAAACAAATCAAAGTTCAGGTACAACTGAATAAAAACACATTTGGGAACTGACCAGACTTGCAAATAATTATTCCTATATTTATCTCAGTCTTGCTATTAACTCTACAGGGCTTGTTAATGTTCCCATTTAAGTTATCTGAACTTTCATTTAAGAGAAATCCTTGACAACAGAGCCTCCAAGGGACTGGCTCATAGCTTGATCAAGTGTCTCTTGGAGATGAGTAAAGTCCTGCAGAGACCTTTGGCAAAGTTGTGTATAGAGGAGTAGTATGTGGCACTAAACCCATCTTGACACAGGCAAAAATAGCCGTTTTGGAATACAGTTTATATTTTTGTGCCTTTTTGAGTGAAATCTTGCCTGCAATTTTGTTTGGAGCTCAGTGCAAAATTACAATGATAATTTTGAGGGCCTAGAGCCTGCCTTCAGATATCTGTGCATGAGTTTCATTGACTTAGTAGTCTTTGAAATTCCAGCCTTTCTTAACATGCAAGTTCAGACTTTATTACTGGGATAGGCAGATAAGCTCTGGCAGTGAAGACTTGTAGAGAAAATACTCTATGCTTTAGTACTTTGAAAAGCTGTAAAACCTTTTTGAACCAATGAAGAAAGTTATAAATACAGCTCCACAAAACTTTAGCTGCCTCTTCAATCTGCAAGCAAAGACGTCTTTCACTCAAACGAGTAACACAGATACAGTGCAAATAAGCTTCTACTCAGTACTGGGTTCCATGATGGCTAAGAGCTATGCTGTGGACAAAACAGGTGGGGTGTGAGGAAGGCAGGTTTTGATCTTAGTGTCAGAACTGCAGCAATATGATTGTCAGCACTAACTATAAGCGTAATTAGAAACGTTACATTGCACGTGTTTGCATTAGGTGCTGTGTAGCACAGTACCTTGTGAAAATAATGACTGAAAGTACTAGGAGAGTATAGAGGCAGAGTGGAGGAACAATGCTGGCAGTTGAGGCCATGAGGCAAAGCCATTAGAAGTCTGAATTTGTGTTTATTCTCTGGCCCATGTAATTTAAAAGAAAAAACACACAAACAACCTAATTTTTAAAAATATGTAACTAATGGGAATGATTAGTGTTTTTCCTTTACTTGGAAACATCTATTTGAAACTTGTCAGAACAGTGGTTATCTCCGTTACGTGTTTGTACAGATCTGAAAAAAGACAGCTTCATGCTATTCTAATTTCAAAATTGAAAATAGTTTTTTGTTGGAGACACTAAACAGAATCGTGGAAAGAATGCATATTGTATGTTACAGTGATAGCTGGCAGAGTAAAGATTAAGGATGAAATTCCAAGTCAGTTGACTAAATTGTCAAAACTCCCGAAAATTTCAAGGTAGTCAAGACTTCAGTCTGCGTATTTCAGAAGTGTCCTGAAAGAACACCTCAGGCTGTTTTCACAAAGCTAATAGTGGTGTTCATATGTGCTATTGATGAAGGCGGGCAAGAGGCACCATCGCTTTTATTTGTATTTATGTGATAAAAGTACATATTGTATAGAAGAGTAATCACTATGATTAATCAATTTATCTTTGTTTTTTATACAAATGGTTCTTTTTCTGTGCATGGGAGGATACGCAGAATTCAAAATAGAAGTGAAATTCAATAAAAATGGACGTAGTATGACTGCAATCATAGAAAAAGCACACTGTAATTTATGATCAAATCATCTCTGTGCCAAGTTCTGAGCCATTTGTATTTATATTCATGAACACAGTAGAATTAATATGGTAGTATAACAATCATTTAATATACACGTTCAGGCTCATGCTTGTTTTAGAAACAGCCAATAAAAATAAAAAAGTAAAAAAGTATTTTTTCTTCATTAAAGAATTTTAGAATAAAAATATTTCTAAGTGGCTTTGTCTGGTTTTACAGTATCTAGGGATGTTATATAAGGTAGAGAGATTTTTGTTTAGGAAGAGTTTCCTCTTTACCAGAAATTATTCTAAGGACCAAACAACAGGCCTCTGCCACCAACAAGTCCAGAAACTCTTATCAGTATTCTTTGTTTGTTGTTTCTATGGCTCTCGTTACACCACGCACTGTTACGTAGGCAGAAGTCTGTGTTCATGTTTGATAACCACACATTGCATACCCAGACTGTGGCTCTAGTTGTGTTTACATCAGCATACAGTAAAAAATGCATTGTTCATTCCCAGTGCTTTAGCCATTGTGTTCAGGATTGTTGCATGCTGAAACCATGTAGTGTCTGCTGGTAGTGCAATCACTTCAGATTTTGCTTCTAAACAGAGGAAGATATAACCATAGAACATGAAGCTCCATGCTGCCTTTTCCCCAGTTGTTTTCCAGAACTACTTTATGTAAAGCAATGAGACTTAAATCTCTATATTTTCAAAAAATTGCTCACAGAGATGCCTGAATGACCTCTGACAAACCCTTTAACTGGTTTTTGAAAGATTAAGCAGAAACCAGGTTTGAATTTGAACTGCTAGCTATCATCTCATCAGCATTTAGTATCACTATGATAGTACAGAGAAAGAGGAATAATAGAAAACCAAGAATTGAAAATAAAAAGAATGCACTGAAACAAGGGAAACATATAATTTGTCTGTAGCATTGCGGATTTTTCTTTCTTCTGTCTGGATCCAGTCACCCTTAATAAAGCAAATGGCATATGAAAGGACCAGCAGTGATTCATACAGCATTGTATGTAGCTGGTTTCAGAGTGCCAGATGATGTTTTTGCTATTTATGTAGTCACAGACGGTTCTAGGAAGCTTCTAAAGTGGTTAAAAAGACAAAGAATGATTTGCCTTTTTACTGATGGCAATCAGTGTCTTATGTGGCAGCTTCAGAGCTCAGGAAAATGGACTAATCTCATTCGTTCCTTTCAGAGACTTAATATTAGATTGTTTACCGGAAAGTATAAATTATTCTTAAGCAGTAAGACCCTGCAAAAAATAAACTGAAATCAGTATTCAAATAACTTTGTTAATGTTAGAAATAGGCAAAAAATGAAGGTCTGGAGAGACTGGCAGTTCAGATGTCAGCATCAAAGGACTGAACAAAAATCCCACCTCCAAATTCTTTGAAACTTTACAAAAATCTGGATCCAAATATGATTTGAACTAATCTTCAGCCAGCTGCATAATTGCTCAAATAACCAAGACCAGTCTAGAAATGAATGTCTGTTAAAAACAAAAACAAACTTACAAAAAAACAAACCAAACAAATCCAAAACACTTATTTATTTTATGCTTCGGTTAAGTAGAAGTATCTGGTTATGATGTCTGCAAATTTTTAAAATGTGAATTTTCATTGGTTTTATATGAATTTTAAATTTGTTGGTTTTCAGAGTACCAAATGATACTACAGGTGGTAATTTTTTCCTATTTCGTCTAGTTTGTAACACCTGAAAGCTAATTCACTGCTCTTGGAGTAAGAGTGACAGGCAGACAAATGGTAGACTTATTTTTCAAAGATAAAGAATTTTTTTAAAACTTCACAGTAAGGAAAAAGGAGGAAAAAAAAAGGTAATTTTTAATTTTTGGTATGTTCAATGAAACCTTTTGGTCAGATCTAGTCAGATAATTAATCTTTGTTCATTGTCGCTTTTACGCACTACTAATAAAAAAGCTTGTTCTTGTGTCTTGGGAGAAAAATAACCCTCAAATTTTTTTTTTTTTTTTAAAATGTATGTCACTCTTGTTCTGGTAGGTGAAATAGCTTCTTTTTGTGCTTTCACATGCTTACATTTCAGTCTTTTCAGAGGCTGTTTATGAGATGCGGAATGTGTGATAGGTAGTTGACTGGTAAAAATAAGAAAGGCAAGCCCTAAACCTTACTTTAAATCTTGAAACCTTAGAATCTTGAAATCTTGAAACCTTCATTTTTAAATCTTGAAACCTTAATTTCTCTCTCCCAAAATAGTCCATGCCAAAGCATCAATACTTCACTTTGCAAGCAATACTGTGCTGCAGACCTCTTCCAAAATTAAAAAGTTATCAGAGGAAGATCAGTGTACTTATTGGAAAAAAAAAATAATTTAGCAACTGAAGCCTCAAAATTGGTTAAGATTCAGGCTCAAATAAATAGATTTAGTAAACAATGGAATGGCCTCTTATCTAAACGAGATATTTTATTTTGGAAAAACTGAAAATTTTTGTGAAAGACTTTACAAATCTTTTTGTAGTAGATTTTCCCCAAAAGTGACAATTATGGTAGAGGAAAAAAGGGAACAGGAACTTTAATTATCTTAAAACTCATCAGAAGTTCTTCTCAAGAATAAAAAACCACAACAGTCTAATCAACCTGAAATTCGTTTTTCTTCTAAAAGTCTTCAAATTTCTTTCCTATTTCAGGGTGACCTGATTTTTCTATTTGTATATGTGAAAGACAGGAGTTCACCCTTGAAACTGAAAACTCATAATTGTGAAGTTCTCACCTTTGTGTGCCCTAGCCCTTCATTAGGCCTCTTGTTTGTCTTTCTGTGGGTCACAGGTGAGCTCCTCGAGAGCATGTGAAATCTTTCAGTGATATTTTTTCCTTTGAGAAATTAATTATCCTCAAAGCTTCTTGGGATGTTGCCCTGTTCTGCCCAACTGGGAAAACACAGAACATAATCTGACAACTAATTTCCACAGCAAATTATGTGTCTGCTGATCTGCATTACATATTGGAAGGAGACTGCATGAGATTCTGCCCTTTAAGTGGATTGAACTTGTCTTTAATTTGTTGGTGGTTTTTTTCTTTTGCTGCAGTGTAATGATAGACTCTGACTAAAATGATGAAATTCTGGTTCCTGGCCAAAAATTTGAAGTGACATATGTGTATTTTCCACTAGGAAAGTTGATATTAGCTCATTAGCATCTTTCACAGCTGAAATAACACAGTGAGCCAAAGTGGATCAAATGTTCCCAGGGGGCTAATTTCCTCCCACTGATTGGAGAGTGATGAAAACAAAGAATAAGAGGTCAGCCTGCATCTAATTTCAAAAAGTACCCTATTGATGGGGAAAACGTGAGATAAAAAGACCATCATCCAAGTGTAATCCATACTGACCTGGTTTTGTGATAAACAGTGAAATCAACCATTATAATAATATTACCATTCATTATTATAATACATCTGATAATTTTCCCATATGGCCTTTTTTTGCACTCTATACAAAATCCATATTTGTATTGTTACACTGCTAATGATAATAGGGTGGATGAACATCCTACTTGGCAGTTGCTTTGCAGCTTAACTGACAATATCCACTGTCACCAGAGTCACAACTGTTGGGTTACCTGGCTGACAAATACAGAGAGTGTCTTCACATTTCAGATTCCTGAATAGATTTCTTACTTCTAAAGCCCAGACCCTCTCTACCATACTGCATTTTTGGTACAGTTCCTCAGCAGCTCAAATACCTCTGATATCACACAAAAAACCCCAACAAACAAAACAAACAAAAAAACAAAACCACAAACAAAAAATGAAATTAAAAACTAAAATTCAGCACAACAGATGCAGAAATGAATGTCGAGACGAATATAGCGTGGGCTGAGAAGTTAACTGTCATCACTCCCCATTGCATTTTTGTCTGTTCCATGTGCTGTGCACCTGTGGCTCGCAGACAATGGACTTGATTGCACTATAGAAAACTGGCAGTCAAGTTAAAGCTGCTGCTGCCTGTTGTTGTGTCTTTGTTCTCTCCTGTGAGCTCTTTGCACACTTTTCTCATTTTTTTAATTTTATTTTTACATTACGTCTGTGTAGTCTTTAATTATTATATTAGTACCCTTTACTGCTGTTTTTTGAGATACTATAAATATAGTGAAGAAAAAAATGTGGTTAAATGAAGGCACTGTGGATTGTAGACAAAAGAAAATAGATATTCAGCAATCTTTGAAGTACACAGAAATAAGACCAGCATTGTCGTGACTTGGACCACCAGGCAGTAGAAATGAATTAACAGCAGACTGTCCCCTCCTCCCAGATCCTATCATCAAAATTAAGTGAACACCTGCACTGAGCTTGATTTACTGCTACACCACTCCAGTTTTATGCTGGCATAAATTCTCTTTAAAGCAATAGAGTTACACGGTTATGAATTGGGAGTAATGTGGTTGTGAATCAAGTTGTTCAGGTTGTTTCCTCTGATGTCAGGTCTTGTTTCGCTTTGGACTATCAATACAGGTGCCACTTTACTGCCTTTCTGATAGAACATAGTGCTAGAGACGCACCAAGGACTATGATTTGTGAAAAATACAGGTTTTGTGAAATTTTTTATTGCTTTGTTTCACAAGATTTCACAATGCTTTGTTTCACAAAACTTTTCAGTTTTGTAGTGGCTTGTCAGGTCTAGGAGAAGTAGAATTTCTCTAATAGCTTATTATCAATGGGTTTGCTGAATCCACTTGTATCAGAAAACACCATATTTGTGATATTTCCCATGGAAGGGCTGGCTTGGTCCTTGTTGGACACTGTGTCCTTATGCAACTGTTTGTGTACAGTTCTTTGGTGGAACATGCTACAGGATTGCAAAGGAAATTGCATAGAATTCAGTACGAAATTAAAACCGTAGAGCATGGAGAGTATATGGAGAACTATACCTGTAGCGCTCCTGTTTGTATTAGATTGTCTTCACAGATCCACCTGGTGCAGGTGTGCTCAGTGTCAAGTCCATGTGCAGAATGGACAAGCATGGTCAGTGCTAAATGTTGACCAGTGGAAGCACTGAAGTGTAAATAGGTAGTTATACTTTGTACGACCAGAGGAAAAGAACTTCCTTTTGCTTGGCAAAGGCTCTTATCAGCTTGACTAGGCTTGGTGTGCCTGAGACCCTAGGATGCTCAGTGGGAGAGAAAAGCCCATCTTGGACTCATCTGGTTTGAGTTTCTAGAGGAAGTTTGGGCTAAATGTTTTGTAAGAACTTTTTTTTCCATCCTAATGATGAATTGTGTAATTTTCCAAGTTGTCATATTCAGCCTAGCCACTTGATCTGTGGTACCCATCCTATTTTCCTATATTTTTCTCTATGATAAAGCTAGGTGTTTTTAAGGAGACAGGTGGCAAAAAAACAGGGCTGTGTAAAAGATGCAAGCAGATATAGAAAAAGACATGAAGCTGCAAGTAAAAATGCTACAAGATAAATAACATGAGACCCTAATCTCAGTTCTCTGTCTCTTAGGGCTCAATTGAAGACCTTTTAAATACTTCCATGGACTTTAGTAGGCATTGGATTAAACCCTTAATTCTTTGTTTTAAACTCGGGTTGACCCAGATGGTGGTTTAGTTTTTCAGGAAATTCATGTGGATAGAGTTTTGGTGTTTTTTTTTTTCTTTCCAGGTGCTGTGTAAATAATTTGTTCTTTTCAGGACTATCAAGACTACCTTATCTTCTTGTTGAGCCATACACTGGTGGTTTTTCTGTTTAATGTAAGTTCCTTGCTATCCTGGGTAATTTATAACAAGGTAATACTGTCTTAGTTCTGGGAAAGTATTTGCAATACATGGTCAAGCTGAAAGAAAACCTCATTTCCTTTTTATAGTTTACTTTTCTGCTACAGTTTGCATTTCAAATCTATTTTTTTCTGGAAAATTTTCATATATAATAATACTTTCTAGATAATAGAACTAACTGCTCTATTATTAATTCAAAAGTTCTCCAATGAATTCTTGCTGTATTAGTCTAGGGAAAAATTTACTAAATCATCCTGTCAGTAGCACTGAGCGCTTTCTATTGATATTTCAGGTGATAGCCAACAGAATGGTGCAATAATCAGTCTGCCATGTCTCAGTAATCTTCTATTCAGTATTCCTTTTTTTCACACATACTACTGACTCTGTGCTAAGGTCTTCTGTCAGTGCCTATTGTTGAATGAGACACCATAAATCTGTAGGGTAAAAGATACCTTTCCCACAGATGTTATCCTTGTCCCTACATACCCAAATGTGTGTCCCTTGTTTCAAAGGCCTGGGAGTTCTTAGTAAGACAGTGTCTTACTAGACAGTGTCTTAGTAAGATTTAGGAATAACGGATTGCAGTTTTGAATGTGGAAAATGCAGTGTGAGATTGGCAAAAGTAAACTGAAAATTCAAACTGAAAGTGGAAATAGCATCAGCTGTATAGAAAGTGTCAGAAAGTAAAAAAATTTTGATTTGATGACATTTTGTTTTGAATATTTTGAAACAAATTAAGATTTTGATTGTAACAGATTTTCTTTCAAAATCAGGCTTCAAAAAATATCTAGGGGAGTGAAAATAAAATATTACTTTTATATTTATTTTATTTCAGTGTGCACACACATATATAAATTTAAGGTATTCCAAAACTTTTAACCATTCTTCAGACTGGCTCTTGAGCTTTTCAGATGCGTTCTCTAAGAGGAACATTCAGTACATGGCCCAGGTAGATCACTCTTAGCTATTCCTGCTATTGCTGATTTATATATATGTACATATTATGTATGAAAAGGGATTGAGGAGTACAAGTATTGCATCCAGATTTGTGCAAAGCAGTAAGCAGAAGTGTGTCAGTAACTGGCCATGTTGTTTAAGACAGAAAATTGTTTATTTTCTAAATACTAACATGTTATGAAAGTGATAAGTGTGAGCAGCAAACAATATGAAGACAATCTGTCCAGTAATGAACTAGTTTAATGGGGTACACAAACAATGGAAAAAAAAAAAAAATCTAAGCAGTGATATGTAGGTCCTGTCCACAAGCTCTTACTAGTCAACTAGCCAGATTAACTTGGGAGCTGTAGAGACTGCACGCTTTCAAAGAGAGCTTTTTGCTCTGGGTGTGTATCAGTTCTTTGTTCTGGTTGCTTTCTGTATTTTTCCTTTGTTTGAGGCTCGTAGCTCTTCCCTTTACTTCAGCACTTGCTTGTCATCCTCCAGCTGTTACAGTCCTTGCTTCAGTCTTTTTGAGAAGTCTTAAGTTAGGTAGTGGCAGCTGCTCAGCTTATTGTTGGGATTGTTTTGGGATCAGTGATAGATTCCTTATAGTCACTGTTGTCTACGCAGCTATGGGTTTCTTGTCAGGCAGTCAGGCCTCCATCTTCCAGTCTCTTTGACTGTTATGGCTATGCTAGGGAGAAGCAAAGGGAAGAGGATCTCCATATCCAAGCTGGGAACGGTAGCTGGAGAGTGTGTGCATAATCATTTACTAAATTTCCACATTCATGCCAGTATAGCATGGTTCTGAGTTTGTGTCCAGATAGTTTATTTTTCTGTGAGATGGGGTTTTGTAAGTAGTACTGATTTGTATGGGTTTATAATTTTAATAGCCAAACAAAGGATATGGAGTATAACACTCACATAATCAAACTTCTGTTCTTGCCAAAATCAGTGTTTTGAGTGTGGAATAGTAGGAAATGGTTATAGAGTTCCTTTTATGCATTAACAGAAATATAATTGGGGTCATCTGCGTATCAGCAGTATTCTTTCATCTCGTGAATAATTATCTAA
The DNA here is from genome assembly GCF_009769465.1 of Tauraco erythrolophus. Taxonomy (NCBI): domain Eukaryota; kingdom Metazoa; phylum Chordata; class Aves; order Musophagiformes; family Musophagidae; genus Tauraco; species Tauraco erythrolophus. Next base: position 13,053,082 of record NC_141478.1, on the reverse strand, counting down.
AAGTGAATTTGAAATGACCTAATTCTTTAACAAATACTTACTTTTCACATAGGCAGTTCTGTGCACTGGTCTGCAGTGGAAGTTTAGTCTGGTTCTGGAACTCATCAGCTAGCACCTGATAGGGACTGCAGCAACCTGCCACAAAGATGAGCATTTGTGCTTGAAATGTTACACCAAATCAAGGCATGATCAGGCTTAAAGCAGAGGTGGAAAGGTGCCAACAGGTGGAATTTTAATTGAGAAATTGTAGTGGAGCAGCTTTTGTCGCTACTTTTCATGGGCCATCTCTCTTGTCTGTTAATAAAGGGCCTTACTCCTTGGAGCTGCTAATCCTCAACGTTTTCTAAGCACCAGTTTACCCATAAACATTTTTTTTCTCCTAAAGAAAGAGAAGTAGTGAACGTAATGAGAATGTCATCGTTGTATAGCAAGTATTTAGCATTTTAATTTAAACAATACTGATTTAATGAAAATTAGCTCATGCTGCTGGGAACTTTTTAAGAGTCCCTCCTTCTTGACTGCAGATGAGTTTCAACTTGCTAGTCTCAAAGCAGACACTAATACAGACTGTCAATTTCTAGTTAAAAGGAAATTGTTATCAGCCCCCTTGATATTTGCTGCCTGACAATTAAACTTCTTCCTCAAAGAGGTTAGCTATACATAACTAAGCAGTAAATACCCCAATGACACATCACAGTGGTTTACAAAAAATAGTAAAAAGAGGAAAAGGTGTAGCCTACAATACATCAAAAATTATTTCTATTAATTTAGATATTATGAATTTCAATCAATTTTCTGAAGCTTAAATTCAGTTTATTAAAGTGAGATTAAAAATGCTCCAACCTGCCACTGCCAGAATGGCAGCTCTCCCTCACTTCCATTTTAGGAGTACTGGGTTGTAGTTTAGTGTCAGTGCACTCTACAGGTGATTTTTGGCTTGGAGAGCAGTGCAGGGCTCCCTTACGCCATTCAATTTCACCAGATGTTCTATGCCAGGCATTAGAGGCTGAGCAGATGAGCTGGGATACTCTTTGCCTGCTGGCTGCTGCACATCAGACATACAAGACATCTCTCTCTTGGGCTGGCGATGCCGGCTGCGTGGGAGCAGACCAACCAGTGGAGGAATAGCTGATGGTGCACCTGGTGTGGTGCTGACCCAGCAATCATTAAGAACAGTTGGGGAGAGCTGCAGGCAGAGTGCTAGCAGGGAAACTCTTACTTCTTGGTACTCTCATATTGTCCAGCTGTCTTGGACGAATTTGTGTTTCTCTTAGGTCAAATTTAAGAATCTCAGCTTCTCAAGCTATAGGTGGGTAAAACAGACTTCAACTTACTGGAGGGTGTACTGGAGGTGAATTACTTCTTTGTGGCTTCTTTTTCAAAACTAAAGATGAGAGGGTAAATTGACTTGCAGTCTAACCTTGGTGACAGCGTACTGCAGTTGAACTTGGTTGTGTAGCTTACAGTTGTGTCTCAGAAGTACGCACTGTAAGACATGGTCACTGTGAAACAGATATGTGCATATGGACAAAACTTACACATGGACTTGCATGAGCAAATTAGTTATAGGTTTTACATGTTTTTTAAAAAGCCAGTGGCAAGGATATTTAAGGTATATATACATGTGAGACTTTCCTATGGTTTATATCAAATACCAAAACTCAAGTCTTCATGAATCATCTGCACCTACTCTAGAAAGAGACATATCACTTCTGATAATAAGACAGTGTTTTTCAAGTAGTGTTTATATATTCTATGTTTATTTAAATAGACTAACATCTTCCAGAAAGACATAGCAATTTGGAGGCAACGGCAAAGATTTCTGGATCTGTAGTAGGTTCTGTAGTTCAGCCATGGCGGTGGAAGCTTACAGCTGTGATTATCCTCTGCTCAAAGAATGAATAGCTTGTTCATGAACATCATAAACATAGAATCATAGAATCATAGAATCGTTAGGGCTGGAAGGGACCTTCAAAGGTCATCTAGTCCAACCCCCCTGCAAGGAACAGGGATATCTCCAACTAGATCAGGTTGCTCAGGGCCTCATCCAACCTGGCCTTGAACGTCTCCAGGGATGGAGCATCCACCACCTCTCTGGGCAACCTGTTCCAGTGTTCTACAACTCTCATGGTAAAAAATTTTTTCCTAATATCCAACCTGAATCTACCTCCCTCTATTTTAAAACCATTACCCCTTGTCCTATCACAACAGGCCCTCCTGAACAGCCTCTCCCCATCTTTCTTGTAGGCCCCCTTGAGGTACTGGAAGACCGCTATAAGGTCACCCCGGAGCCTCCTCTTCTCCAGGCTGAACAGCCCCAACTCTTTCAGCCTGTCCTCATAGGAAAGGTGCTCCAGCCCTCTTATCATCTTCGTGGCCCTCCTCTGGACCCTCTCCAACTGGTCCATGTTCTTCTTATGTTGGGGACTCCAGAACTGGACGCAATACTCCAAGTGAGGTCTCACGAGGGCAGAGTAGAGGGGGAGAATCACCTCCCTCGACCTGCTAGCCATGCTCCTCTTGATGCAGCCCAGGACGCGGTTGGCCTTCTGGGCTGCAAGAGCACATTGCCGGCTCATGTTGAGCTTCTCGTCCACCAGTACTCCCAAGTCCTTCATGATTTGACCTTAAGCCATTCCCTATCCCTTTCCTATTGCTGTAGCTGATTAGAAAAAATAGGAAAGCCCCATTGCTATAGTGTTTCCACCAAAGCACTGGAAAGGTTGAAATTTGTCCCCAAAAGGCAGAGACAGATGCTTTTACTAAAACAAATAGCGGTTTCATTAAGTCTCATCCATTCAGCTCAAAACTGACCAAATACCAGAATACTTCTGACAGGGGAAAGGGGAAAAAATCCAGAGGGAACATGTCTGTTAAATGTATTGTTCAGCGAGAATACTGCATATTTTTGATACATTATTTAAATGTCGCCTTAACAATGAAAGAAAGTAAAAGTTAGAAAGCAGTGATTTCTTCACACTTGAAGGGCTTTAAAAGATATGTTAACAGTAGCTGATCAATGACATGCAACTGTAAGAAAGTATGTTGTAAGACACTAAAGGGACTGTTTAGTCCAAACAGAAACATTGGGTTGTTTGTAAAATCTGTAACATGAACTTGCACTTTTATGGATAAAATGTTTTCAAATAGCTGAAGTCTGGAACAAGTATTTCCTCTAAATTGTCAGATTACAATCTTCTAGTGATGCAGAGCTGTTAGTAGTGTATGGGAGCACTATGTGTTCCAGAGAGTGATTTCACTTATATCATTAAGCATTTGGTGTAATTGGAATAGAACATAGACACAGGCTAAATGTCTTCTGCTCTGAAAATAAGTCTTAGCTTCTCATTAGTATTTATTGAAACTGATACTTCTAATGACACAATGACCAAATAGATATTAAAAAAAACTTTTAAAATGTTTTTTCCATAGATGAGGAAACAAAACTTTTCCATGAAGGCAGGATCTACTGTGCCAAAGTCAGTTTGGGTATTAATATTATTCAGCCTTTGAATAAATGGGTGCATGATGGAAACATCTGTTTGGCTGTAACTAGTTACAGCGGTACAGTTGGGTGCTTGGCATTTTAATCCCAAAAGCCCTCGCAGAAGTAGAATCATGAACAGTAGGGAGTTTGCAGAAGTCAGCAAAGGAGCAGTGTTCAGTTAAAGAATTTAGGAATGCAATGATTCACTGACAGTTGATGGCTATCTTTGGTAAAAAAGCCACAGAAATAATTCTGAAGCCTTAACCATGCTAATATGAAAACAGAAATAATTATCCCTGATAGACTGTCTGCCATACTCACTAGGCAACTGTGCAAGGAATCTGGGCTGAGTTCTTCATACACCAAACAAAGGACAAAACTCTTGTGATATTTTTGAGCAAATTCTCCTTCCATTTTCCATTCATTCTATGTCTGAGGAGTCTTTGATGTCAACGTGAATTGCTGAGAAGAATGAAAACACACAGGAAATATCATCTCATAGGGTAATTCTCTTAGTGAAGTTGAGGTAAAGTCTCAAACCCTGAAAATCCCACAGACAAAGCAGCAAACCAATCGAGGACTCCATTTAGTCCTTTTAGTCTAGTTTGTTCTTTGCCAGCAGGAAACTGTCCACTTTGAGAAATACACAGCCTCATTGAGATGGTGTATGCAAGGAATGTTTCAGTTCTGTTCTGTCCCAGGCAGTCCAAAGTATTTTATTTACACGGAATGCAGTAGCGTGCTATTTTGCTATCCCTTAACATTTTAAAATTGAATGTTGCTTTGTAGAGAAAAAAAAAAACAAAAAACCAACAACAAATCCCAAAAGCTTTTTAGATATTTCAAATCTAGTGTTTTGACATCTTCTGAAACTGTTTCAACTTCATTGCTGAAAAATTGATAGAATGGATTTGAGATCATCATAATCAAACTAGTTAGGACTAGAGATGTAGCTAAATGCAGGCATGTGTGCTGCATGGGGTAAAACCAAAGTATACACCTCCTGCTTCCCTGAGTTGTCTATTCCTGTTCCAGGCAGAACATCCACTGAAGTGAACAAAAGAAATATCACAGAAGTTAAGGGAGTAGGTTTCAATCTGCAGAAGGCAGTGTCTTGGTTTGACATAGATGGAAATTATGTTGCTCTCAGCCTTTCTTTACTGCTTGCTTTATTTTTATTAAAAAAATGTAAACGTGTGTATGGGAACAGTATGAGACTATTGGAAGGTAAGTTAAACAGGGAGAGGAAGTTAGGTTCATTTATAGAGAGCTCCAGGTTAATTTCCTACCACTTTGAAAATCTAAGTGGGTGACTTGAGGCAGTTTGCTAATCCAGTCACAGTGGAGATGAAAGAGATATCCTGTGTTGCTTTAGAACTCTGTTATCTAATTCAGACTCCCTGTATAGTCAGTGGGAAGAGAGAGGCTTCTGACATAATTTTGTTACTAGAATAGTATTGATAGAGGTTTTTTTCTCCCATCCTTTGCTAATTATAATGGTAAGCTTTATATGATATAATATATATAATATAATATATAATAAGCTTATAATGGATAAATTATAATGGTAAGATTTATGATAAATGTTGCTTCTAATATTACTGGAAAAAGGGATATTAGGAGGTTATATGTTCATATCACAGGCAGAAATATCTTTAAAACATCCTCACAGACTCTTGCTTGGCATTCTCATAAAAACTTCTGCTTTCGGACGTTCTGTGGACTCCATAGACAGAGGTCTGCACTTCCTTGTTATTCAGCTTTAGAAAGTTTTCTAAAGTCTAAAGATGACATGCAACATAAATTGAGTACTCTTTGGCCTAGTCCCCGTGGACATGGAAACAGTATTAGCTTCGTGCATGTAATGGGCTCTAATTATATTTGAAGATTACTATCACCTCTTGCATTAATCTTCTCTTGGACAAAGTTATACTGTTCTTTCAGTCTTTCTCTGTAACTCATTTTCTAGATCTCTGGTCATCTTTTTTAAATTTTTTTTTTTGTTCCATGTTTTCCTGCAGAAATATGGCAAAACCAACTAGAATATTTACCAATGAGATCTTAAAAGAAATCTTGCCATTGCTACCTATCGGCATGATCAGTAGTATTGTGCAAAAGATCAGCAAGATTTTAAAGTATATAACTAGGACTTTCTAGCAATTCATTCTTAACATTCATGAGACAGATTTGATAGGATGAATCATGCACATGATAGTAAGGATTTGTTTAAGAATTTGTACTAGTGTAAAATACTTTATCTGCTCTGTAATATGAAGTACCCTCTGAAAATGCACTTCGTGCTCCAAAGAAATTATTTTCACTGAAAAAGTAGCCCATTTTTAAGCACAAGGCTCTTTTCTGAGGTTTTTTTTTTTTGTATTGAATGCAAAGTATTTAGCTTTTCCATCGATTTCAAATGTGAAAGTAGTGTTGTATTCATATTTCAACTGAGATACAATCTGATATAACTCTGTCGCAGTCAAAACCAGGACAAGGTGCAAAGTTTCATGAGACCAAACATGTAAAACTGTTTCTGAGACATTCTGTGATCTGTGCATTGCAAATTTTACATTACTTGGTTGCTGTCACTCAGGATTTTTGCCCTATGGAAAATAAGCTTGTAGTCTCAATTCAATTCCCAGTAGACAGGTCTGTATTTCTGAAGCTATTACTCTGGTTGCTGAGACCTCTGTGAGTAGATGGGCCATGCAAACTGAACTAGTCTGTGGCTCTGAGGAGCAGTAATTCCTAGTAAGCATAGATATGGATCATCAGGGGATAGGATAAAAAAGTAAAGGTTCTTTGGATAAACACAGTCTGTCTTTACCAGGACCTGTAGTTTGGGAGTGTTCAAGCACAGTAGATTGACACCGGTACAGCAACACCCTCAGAGTCATATGAAGACTTGAGTGTTAGAGAAGTGCTTAAGTACTTCGGGAGGTTGAATTTGTGCTGGTAGAAGCAATATCTATATGTTTGTGAAGACTGCTTTTCAGAAACGATTGTGTGAACCTCTCTAAACAGGGACTTGTATGCTTTTTTGCATGCAACCCTAACCTCAAGTAAGGAGTTGTAGTAGGACTCATACATGCAAGAAGAGACTGAACCCAAAGCTTTAGGGAATGTTAAAAGAGGAGCAGTGCTGTGCTGCTTGACAATAGAACAAAGCTTGGCTCCGAGCAAGGCAGAATTATTTGTCTCTTCCTAGGTCTCAGACATGATGTTTTTCTCGAGTTAGATGGATAAAGTCAGCTCTGTCTCATTAAAAAAAAAAAAAAAAAACAAAAAACAAACAAACATGAACACATACCAAGAAGGAAATTTGTTTCTCAATTTTAGAAAACTGTCCATTGGTATGACTATTCACCTGGAAAGGAATATTAGACCAGAAACTTGAATTCCAGTCTCCTCCAGAATGATGGAGTGCTATAGTTGTGGAGTGTTTTGGGGTGATGTCCTTCAGTATCTTCCTTTGAAATCAAGACTGTGTTATTAATTCAATATTGTCTGGTTTGGAGGGGGAGAGAAATGGGAAGAGAGAGAGGCTGAATCTATTAATTAGAACTGTCAGCTGAAGGGCTGGAAAGTCGTCATATTTATGATCCTACTCCTATTTCTGTATATATATAATGTATTATACATTTATAACATATGAAATTATGTAAATGAATATATAATTAATGTATAGACACAGCAACATGAGATTCAAAGAAACCCATGCAGAAGCTAATTGCCTAGTGGTTTTACCATTTTTATTAGCCCACCAAAAAATAGACATGTTGCAGTGGCCTGCTATTCTCTTGGGGCTGTAGTCTCTGTGGTCTGGAAAAGTCAAACTGCATGGTATCAGTTGGAAAACAGCTGATTAATCACAGTGTGACCAGACTCATCTATGTCAGCTGACTTTTTAAATCTGTTTGGCTACAGAAGATATTCTAGGGTACAATGGCTTGACCATGTCCTGCATTGCAAGGTGGACACTGCTCAGGCAGCGCTTGGCCTGCTGGCAGGTATGTAGCCAGTTGGGCAACAGTCCTAAGGCCATCTGAAATGGTCGATATCAGATTGTGTTATTAGGAGGTGAGTAGATGGGCCATGCAAACTGAACTAGTTTCTAAATGAGTTGTCTAATGAGGTCTTGGGCACTTCAGATGTAGCCATTGAAAACTCTGGAAGGTGAGCTCACTGTTTAGTGAATACGACACTGCTGCTGGGAGAGGGGGTATATTTTTGGATAGGTATGAAATTGTTCACCTCCTAAGAAGTTTTAGTAAGATATGTGGGCTATTTTTAACAGGCAATCCAACAGGTTTCGTGTTCCCAATAACTGAAAGGAGACATTGATGCCTCTACACTAAATCACTTCTGAGCCCATGACAGTAATTTTCTAGTTTTGAAACAATACAGCTAGGAACTGGCCGTTGCTCATGTACCATCTAATCTTTTCCCATTTGGCAAGGAGCAGAACCATTCTTTATTCCTTTTGAACCTTTTCTAATTCTGCAGGCTTTCACTTAATTTCAAAATATGCAGATGGCTTTAAAATATTGCAAACTCATGTTCATCTAATTCCAGGACAAACAAGTTTGAAAAATTTATCTGCCTGCACTAATAGGATATAATCCCACGAATATAAATGTTGCTCTGCTTAGAAATAGAATGGGCATGTAACATCTCTAAACTAGGTTAGCTATTCAGTAAAAAACAACCTGTGCAATCTTGTAAGCTGTATGAAAATGAGAAATGCTGAACCAAGAAGCAATCTGTATTCGCACATCATGTTTTTCTTAATCACATTAGTCTCAAATACGCATTGATGATTTTTGTACTTAAAGCTGCTGCTGCTGTTTATTTTTCAATTTCTTCATTAATGCCAGATTCATATGCTATCAGGCGATAGTTTGCTGAGATACTGGCATATATTTTATTGCAAAAATGTAATCATGCTTGTCAATTATAAAACTGATTGCATTATATGTCCAAGTTACTTTCGCTTCATATCATTTAAAAGAAAAAGAGGATCTTTAAATCTTCCTGCAGCAGAATAGCTTAAAATGTTTAAATTATTCATTAGTCACACTAACATTAATAGCATCCAATGATTGACAAAACTATGTCCTGTAACAATGTGCAATTGTTCGTTACAAAACAAGATGCAATTTTGAGACATGTCATTTGATGAAAACAGCCTCTTTTTTTGTGTGTCCTTAATCCACATTTGCAAGTTTCTGCTCTGTTCGTTGAAACTCTTGCAAGAGTTCCTTGTTCTTGTGCCTTATGAGTCTTAACTGTGCAAGACTCACAAAGAGGTGAACATTGAAACTCTGAGCTTTGTAATGTGAATTCTCAGGAGCAACATGAGCATAGGCAGTAGAAAACTGACAATCCTTACTTTGTGAGCCTGAACCTCCTGGAAGGCGCTTTCAAGGTTACCTACAAGGTATCAGGGTTCTGAGTTTAGGTTTGAATATTGCTTGTAGCAGGCCTCAGACTGTAGCCTTTTTGGTTAGGTAGTGAGTGGGAATGAGGCCAGGGGCAGGCACAGCTAATGGGGGCAGTAGAATTGGAAGGGGAGAATGAAGTACTGCTGGGGGAGGCCAGCGGTAAAAATAGTCCCTATTTCAATTTGCCGTCCTTACGCAGCAGATTAGTGGGTAAAGTGTGAGAGCCTTATACAGCTCTAAATAGTCCTGTAAATTATTGCAGTTTAATTTACAAGAAAAACCCTTTGTTATGAGAGGTCTTGGTCCATGCTGATATGTTACAGGCCTAAAAAAGCAGCTAGAAGTGAAGCATGTGTCTCCTTTCTAGGGTATAGCTATAGGTAACTTAGAACTTACAGGCTGTATTTTCAATTGCAATTCTATCTCTCAGAAGACAAGGAGAGAAGAATGGAGGAATAACTTAAACTTTCTTGTTGACTTGCTGAAGAGAATAGAGTATTTGAAGAAATTGATATGTTTGAATTTGAATATGTTGATTTCAAAACCTGGGTCATTAATTCCTCTGTAGTGCTTAATGTTATATGGTGCTATAAAAACTGAAAATTCAGGCACTGGTAGGGATTTTGAACTGGACCCGGGATAGATCCTACTGCTTTGAGAAAGCGTCAATGTTTATGACTGTGGTTTTGTATTGTAACAAGATGTTCCTTCCCAACATCACATGAGTTTTCTTAGAAATGATGGGCTATGTGTCTTCCAGCGGGAAAACACCTGAAATGGCTGATACTGAGTATGTTCCTTTTCTCAGGAGATCAATCCACAAGGTGAAGAATAAAAAGGAAATTAAAAATTTTGCAGCTGTACATTTCTTGATGTGAAAGTTTTGCCGAGAAACATCTGGAGAGAACTTTTGCTCTGAGACTCGGGTCAGCTGCAAACAAGTGGTTTGGCTCCCTCTTTCTGGAGGCCGAAAAAGGAAGAGACAGTTATAAGTGAGTGGTTATTATACACATGTTTACATAGAGCGTGGAAATTATATGCTACTTGCAGTCTCATCTTTCCTACTGATAGCTTGCTGCTGGCAAAGCAGATGTTTCTCACAGGGTATTTCCTGGCTGTTGGTAAACAGCTTCTTTCAGAGACATTCCCAAGAGCGTGTACTTTCCTTGTGCACTGGTGTCTTTCTCCAGCAGTCCTTGTCACCTTTTGTGACCTTAACTGTTGCAAGCCTTATTTGAAAGTTTCATTTCTTCTGAAGGCCTGTCTGGTTTAATTATTATAATTAGCTCTGCAGCATGAGTTTCTGTATTTAAAACTATTTTAAATTATTTCTTGACATATCTATAATAGTAATGTTTAGTAGCTGGCAGTGTCAGTTTCACTATGACACCAACAGGAAATGTTTCCTCTGGAAAAATATTCAGTATATATTAGGAGGTAGCCGCTTTTGTGGACAAAAAGGGCATGTCATATCACTATACCAAGACAGTAGTATTAAAAGTGGGAAACTTAAAATACAATTTCATGAAAATAAAATCCTTAGGCGTTTGAGAAGTAGAATAGGACAGGATTTCTTATTATTATTTAAATGAATAAAAAATGGAAGTTTCTCTTTGCAGTGAGAATTCTAGATTTTGGCTAGCTTTAACAAGAATATTTGCATTCTCTTTCAGTTTCACCACTTTTACAACATCCTGTTTAATTTTCCGCTTTCCCTCTGTCTAAGATCAGGATAATATCTCACTATCTTACTAGCACAGTGAGACATTTACTAGGACAGTGAGCAATTATTTAAGCATGACAAATTAAGCTCTGTGAGTACTTTGAACTTCTCATGTGGAAGCTTCTGTTGAAATATGGACATTATTTTTCTGAGCAGGTGGGACAGTAGAAGACTGGTTGAATTTTGAAGCTCTTTAGCAAGGAAAACCAATTCTTAACAACACCTTTACTATCAGCTACTAGTTATAAAACTTGAAACAATAGCCATAGTATGGATTTGCTGTAGGACCCTTGACTTTAAGGGTGTATCAAGCGATTCCAGCCTTCTGTTCTTGCTGTGTTTATAGTCTCAGAAATAATGGCCTCTATTGTTTCCCTAAAGTCTATATTAGAACAAAGTGTAATAACATTGGTGCTCAATTCAGAAGGTGGTAAGGCATCAGTGCCTGCAGCATTATTCACAGTATGAACACTCTATCTAGTGCTGACTAGATGCTACTATATCACAAAGTGACAGCAAACTTGCTTGACTACAGTTGGTCTAAAACAGCTCTCTGAGCAGAGTGCTACAGGAAAGCACAGAAAATTTTGGTTTGTGATTAACATTAATCCAGTTTTGGTTAATGATGATCTATATAACTAGATGCTCTATCAGTTGCTGTTAGGAGATCAAATACTTGTTGTTAAATAATCTCACCTTTATATAGCTTCAACTGTTTTGAAGAAGTATCAGAAGATGCAGTTACAGAATCTTTTCAAGACATCTTAGCTCCCAAAATAGCTCATGGGGAACAGTCATTTTACCACCTGCTCTTTTTGCATAGATTAACTGGCATAACGCAAAGGAGAGACATGCGATCAAGGATGCATAAGCTACTTAGCCAAATATGAAGACTGAGGCCTACTACAGTTAATATAAACACTGTTTTAGGATAAGCTGATTCTTATCTTTCACAGTTTATCCTTCTGAAGTATCATATGGCTTCCCCAATTTGCTCCCAATGAAATCGGTAGGAGTCTGCCCTTGGTTTGCATGGGATCAGAGAAGGCACACATCGTAATGACTGTTTCATTCTGCTTCTGAAAGTAGTTCTTCTAAAGCAAAGAGAATATTTGTCTTCCCTATGTGTATGTCGCTGCAGCCTCAAAGCCTCAACAACTGTTAGATTTGTGTGTGGAGGAGGAATTGGAGAGGGAGTTAAGCAGAACTACCTCAGGAAAGTTACTGGTAACTATTGTAAGTTTTCAGCTTTTTTCAGGATAATTCTTTCTCACCATTACTGTGAGAACTGTCTGTCCCTTTAGAGTAACACAGTCTGCTTAAAATTGTGTGTGATTTCTTCACATCATTCCAGTATCCATCAAAACTCTTTTGAATCTATATATTTACTTCCCCACCCCTCACCCCCGAACAAGGCTGTACTATTTTCTAAAACATATTTTAGGGCTTAGTTTCCAGGGTGGCAAAAAAGACACTTGCTCCTGATTCCTAGTTTAGTTCCTCACTCGAAGGGTGCCTTCAGATGAGCTGGTAAGAATCAAGTATCAAACCATGTAGAACCCAAACCCTTTCAGCCTTGTTTGCTCTTTGGGGATAAGGCAGAATCAAATTTAAATGATACAGACCAAACAAATTCGTGATTGAAGTCCATGAAAATGAATTGAAACCTTGGACCCACAGGACAAGACGTGATACACTTTGGCATGACTGGGAATGAGGAAGCCGTTAAGGAGAATTACAAGAAACTGTTGGAGCTATAGGAATGTTTTCTTTATTACATAAGTTAATTGAATGAGGTTGTAAAAACCTTTTTCTTCTGTAGAAAAAACAAATACTCTAAAAAATGACATTTCTAATTTTCTTCAGTAAGAAGCAATTGCTTCTGTGTGTGTGTCCCAGTAGTCCCAAAGTCTCTAAAGACAGCCAGAAGATTTATATTTGAGTGTAAGCCACGGCATCACACATAGGAGCTTGCGAAAGTACAGTAAACATCCCTCAAAGAAATTCTCGTGTGCCCTGACTACAAAGTAAATGAAAAGCAATACACAGGGTTGGAAAGAAACCACATTTCTAGGTTGGTTTCAATAGACTCTTAGTTTTCCCAGTGTATTAGTACTCACTCCGAGTCTGCTGCATCCTGCTTTCTCCCCCACAACACAGCTGAACTGCACTTTGTCTACCACTGTGACATTTTATGGAAAACCAACATATCAAGAAGGTTTATCTTTAAAACAGTAAAAATAATAACTCTTGGTACTTGTGTGGCGTCTGGTTAATTTAATCTCTTAAAATGTAGTCAATAGAGACATAAAAATAACAGTTTTCTCCCCATGCTAAAGAAGCAGGAAAGAAAGTAGATTAAAGCCGAGTCCAGGGTTAGTTTAAATACCCCGAGCCATACTGTGCCATTGATTTTTGAACAGAAACCCCCATTGAGCTCAGTGGGAATTTCTGCTTAAAAATCAATGGTGCAAAAATGACACCCTCAAATTAAGATACAAAGATGGAGGATGAGGCTTAATTGGTGCATTCTTGTTGGGATAGGTTCCCCCTATAAAGGGAGGTGCTGCTCTTTCCATCAAACAGAAATGGTAAAACCTGGAGGGATTTTCATGCAAGAGGACTGTTATTCTAACGTTATTCATATTGCAAATCTTTCCATATATTAGATTTTACTAGTTTCAGTAAAACAAACACAGAGACATTAAATATTCATATTTTTTTAAGATTTAGTTAATGTGAAGAATCTCTGTTAGGAACTAGAGTGAACTGCTCAGGCAGAGGGAGGAATAAGCATGTAGTACATGCTGTAGTACTCTACACACCTAATAGTCTGAGAAACAAATTAACTTTTTTCTGTGGTGTTTTCTGCAACATGAATCCTCTCAGATTCTGTTAGAATAAGCAATTATTTGGCCTCACTTAACAGATGGAGAAATAAAGCACAGCATTACTGCATGACTTGCCTGTGTTTTTTCAGGAAGGGGAATGGTAGTGGTGGTGGCCGAAAGCCATGTCCACTCCTCCAAGTGGCAGAGTAACAAAATCTGCTGTCTTCTCTTTGGAGGTGTGCATGGCTGTTTATTAAGAACGGCCTTATTCATGTAAGGAATAGAGATTGCCACAGAAAGCATTTCAGGAAAATTTAATCACAGCTATTATTGTTAAAAAGTTAATTAGATTATGAAAGACCTATCTGGAAATTATACAATCAAAGAGGGAAAAAGAGGACATGTTTGAAGAAAAAAGTTCCTGCAAATGGTTGTCAAGCAATGAGATAAAAGCCAACAGTAGAATTCCAGATAGAATTCTTATGACTTTTGCCTATTCTTATCTGATTGTGATTAAGGTAGCGAGAGGCAATAGTGCTTTGAATTATTGCTGTAATTCATCTTATTGGTCCATAGGGCAAACAATAAGTTTGGTGACTTTTATTGCTATTACAAAAAGCAATTCTGGGCGTTACTCAGAAATCTATTGTGATATTGTAAAGAAAAAAATCTTACTGAGGCAGATTTGGACTTGAGGCTTGTCCTGCTGAAACAGACAGTGTAATCTAAATAGTCTTGACTTAAAAAAAACCCCAAAAACAAGAAAAACCCCCACACATTATTTTCCTGAAAAGAAATTATGACAAATTTGATGGGAATCATGGAGTTGTTATAATCTAGTGATAGATGCTTTGAGACATAACTTTATTTAAAACAGAACAAAAAAGTAGGTACAGGCAAAATTAAGTTTTTTTTTTTCTTTTAGTCTTATCTAATGCTTCAAAGCATCTGTAGGATGTATATGTTGTTTAATTTATTAACCCTAATAAATACATGTCCAAGATACTTTTTTGCTCTGAGGGCATATTGGTGTTTCAAATTAGTAGTTTTGTCTGAGGTATGACTACTGCAGGGAGAAGTTTTTCTAATCTTTGATTGTATGGTTTTGTTCATACTCTGTCCTATGTTTTGTATAAGTTGTTTTTAGGTGGTGATTGAAGAGGAACTCTTTCAATGGGAAAAAATAGCTTCTTAACTCTGCTTTTGATATTGGCTCTGATGCATTGCAGTTCAGCCTAAGTGAGGTGGCTATTATTTGGCAGGTCTGTAAATAGCTCAGCAGTGGCTGGTGCAGCTGTGCCTGTTTGGCACACAGTTTTTTTTAATTTTGTAATTGGTAGCTGGCCAATAACAACCAGTTCTGTATATTTTCTTGAAAATGGGTGGGGAAAGAGTGACGACCATTGTTGCTGTACATGCAAAGAACAAGCAATGATACTAGGGCTGTAGTCATATTCATCCCACTGATGGCCTTCAGTGTTATAGTGGGGGAGAAGATATGTAGCTGGGAATAGGAACGTGTAAGGGTTGGACTATATGCATGATTTCTTTTAATTCCTTATGTAAAGGGTTAAAGTGTTTCTTAGGCTTTTAGTAGCTGACTGAAGAAACTGCAGGATATGATAGTGTGTATGTGGGTTTTTTTAAGCGTCACAGATTTTTCTAAGGTCCTTTGAAAACCCAATTGTTTTCCAGAGTTTCCTTATGAAATTGCACAAAATTTCAAGAACAGAGGACTTGTGTGCTTTAGGAAGTACAGGAGAAGAACTTGAAGATTGCCAAGGCTATGTCATGATATCATCTAAACAATACATTCTAGATCTGGTGTTTAGGACTATGTAAGTCTGTGCTGTAGGCTGCTTTAAAGTGTTGGGCACTGATTAACTTTTTATTGTTGTTTATTGCTGTCCTCAAGCATGGATCAATGTTTGAAGGTGTGTCATCTTTTCTAAACCTTTGTTTTATTGGAAAGAAAAGTTCCTCTAGTGACTTCACTCTGTTCATGTTCCTTTTCTTAGCCTTGCTGCTGCTCATAAAAAGACCTGAAGCTGTGAAAATGCTCTTTTTAAAGTTAATTCCATTCTGAGCCCTCATGTCTTTTCAAGCTCCTTGGCACTTGAGCCCCAGGTCATAGTGCAGAGATAAAAAATATGTATGTTCATAATTAGCTTATAAATAATGCAGTGTTCTCATTCAGACTTCATCCTTTCAACATGCCCATGGATTATTGTTCTCTGTGCAGTTTAAATTTCTGAGTGCTCAGTGCCCCAATTTTTCTACAATTTGGTAGGTTAACTGTCTATTATGATACACTTAAAGCCCAAGGAATGCAGTGGTGGGGAGTCTGGGTAAGCATTACGTTTGGTTTTCATTTGTTTTTCTGTCAAGAATGTAACAGCTAAAAGACACAGTGCTGTCTTCAGGTACGAGTTTGTATAGCTGGAGTCTGAACCGTTCGTGCAGTTAGACTCATGCTTCACGCCTCTCTAATCTCAAAGGTTTTACACTATAGATAGAACTAGATTGAGTTTGTTTGAGGCTGAGATCCACTAATAGGTAGTTTAGTAGAATAAAGACCATGAAAGGGGTACAGAGTTCACATGAAATATTTGGACATAAAAATGAAAGCACCCTTCTTCCCTGCAGTTTCTTGGTAAACAACCTCCAGTGCCTCTTAAAAAACCTGAAAGGTTAGCCCATTTGAGGGGAAAAGAAAAAAAAAAACAACCACCAACATTAATTAAAGAGATACCTTTTCTTCGACAGATGTTTGCTACTCAGACTTTAAAAGCTAGAATATCTTTAATGGCTACTGGCAGTTTGCACAGAGAAAGAGAGGGTACATGAAAAAAATTTGCCCTAATTATCAGTCTGCTTATATTTTTGTTGAATAGGTGCTGCTATCGCTCACTGAACATGCATCGTGCTGTCATTTTCAATGGGAATTTCTGTGGCAAAAGGGCAGAGGGTCAGAAAAACTGCTTGATGAAACACCTAGAGTTTTTTATTATGCATCCTCCCAAAGGCAAAGTGATTAGAGATAGGGAGGAAAAAAGAAGAAATGTCCTATCAAAAGCAGGAACTGGTAATTTCTCCCTTTGCCTCCACTCCTTAACACCTCTCACATCACTCTGCAGTGGCCTGTTCCCCCTGGAACTCAGTATCATGCATACCCAGAAGCCATTCTATAAATAGAGAAGCCTTCCTCATGCTCTAGTGTATTTACAGAACAGACAACTACCACTGATAGGAGACTGAAAACTAGCAACATTTAAATGCCTTTTCTTTTCCTTTTGCATAGATGGAATGATGTGAGATCTAGTCTAGAATAGGAATATGTGGTCTGCAGCCTCAGACCATTACTTAACTTTGAGGAGTTAAAGAGATTGAGTGCAGTACTAGTACTGGAAAAGAAGAAATGTAAAACCTCTCATTAAAATGAAAGGCGGGAACAGGGAAAGGAGCCCATGAGCAATTTCCTAGTCCTGTTTTAAAAGTATCTGAAATAGTACAAATGGTGAAAAGTTGTTTGGGTAAAATAACTATAGAATAGTTACTAAAGAATAGATCATGGTTAAAATTAAGGAAATATTGGTTGAAATACAGTCTCACACTGCCTTGATTTAGTTTTACTGAGCAAAACGTAATGAATAGTGAAGTAGTGAAAGACCTGAGTGATGGAACAGGAAGTAAGTTTATGAGATTTTCTGAAGGAAGGAACAGTGTGGAAGAAATAGATGACATTTTGCAAAACAAAATTAAAATTCAAAATTATCTTCTTCAGTTGGAGAATGAATAGTCTGAAAAGATAGGATGAAATTCAACAGGGACAAATGGTTCTGTGTTACCCCGTTTACACAGAAGTAATCAGTAACGCAAACATAAGAGGAGCCACTGATTTAGGAGGATTTGCCTCTCCCCCTGAAAAAAGCAATGGGACTATGACAGCTCATAAACTGCTTAAGAATCAGAGGTCTTGTACTGTTGCAAAAAGATCAAACCACGCGTTTTACTAGCCTTAAACGAAGAGACTACAGCTGTGCTATACATCTTATAAACCACCTACTATCCTTCAGTTTGAGGACAAGAAATTTCAAGATAGATTTGAAACATCATTTATAGAAGGCTAAAGAGAAGCAAGACTTGTCTAAAAACATGAAATGTGAAGAAAGATTTAAAATTTCAGAATTTTTAGGTTGAAGAGGAGTCTGAGGGGGGCATAATTATAATTACATACATTAAAATTATTGCAAAATGAAAAAGTTTATGTATGAGTGTGGTGACTACAATAAGTAATAGACTTAAATCATAGCAAGAAAGATTATTTAGGGAATGCTTTCTAAAGCAAAGATAATGTACTGTTTAGGGAGTTTTGGAGTTTCAGTTGTTGGAGTTCTCCAAGAATAGGATGGGAAAGTGTTTTAGGAATGATAGAAGTATAACTGATCCTGTCTTGGGCAGTGCAGCGATCAGTGCTGTGCAGTGACTTCTCAAAGCTCTTCAAAGCTCCGTGTTTTTATGCAGCAGTATCATGGAAAGAAGTGTTTTAACCAGAGCAGCTCACCCATTTCTAAAAGACAATCTGCATTGTTCAGAAAGCATGTAAGTGTCCTATATTCCCACTATCAGAATTACTAGCGAATGGTTCATTGCACTGTTCAGCATTATCATCATTGTTTCTCATAAAACATTTCATCTCAGAGTTCCTTTGAATTTATTATGATATGATGAAAGACTAGTTTGTGGCATAATTCCCAGATTAGACAGTACTCAGTAATGGAATTCTTTGAACGTGTGAGTGACACTAACGTATTTGCTGTGTTGGTGTAAATATTCATAGGGAGATTTTTTTGCATTATCTAGTCTGTACACAGAGTACATTGTGGTTTTGCAGAGATTTCATAGGGATAAACAAAGACTAAATGCTCATGCAGTAGTGAGCAATCGTGAATAAGAAACGGCAACCTTCCATGTTCTTTCATTTAATAGAAAATACTTTTAAAAAAAGTTCTCCATTGTTTTAGATCATTTGAGGGCCTTAGTTAAAGTTTATTTCATCTTTTGATTAAGTGACCAGCTGTAAACATAAGACAAAAGATTTCTGTTGTTTCATAGGGAGAATTCATTCATTAATAAAATTAACAAAATAGATTAAAGTAAATGCAAATACTAAGTTGTTCAGTTGTACAAGGAGACATTCAAAGCAGAGTGAAATTTAAGTGAAACTATAGTTGAGGTACAGCCATTATATACTATCTGAAACTGGTTTAGATTGCATTGTGGACAGAATCTACACCTGTCAGTCATTTGCTGTTTCTGACCAGGAGTTCATTGTGCTTGTATTTGAATTGAGGTTAAGGTTGTACGTGTAATCCCATGAAGTCCAGATTTTGACTTGAAATATCTTAAGCAGTGAAAATCAAAACTTTCCATCTCAGTGATTTAAACCTCTCATCTTTAAATAAATCAGCTAATCAGGGAGTTTTTGGTGGCACAATGTAGTTAGGTTTCTTCCCCCCTACCGCCCCCGTTGCTAACTATGTGATGTGTCTTGCCGCTTATATGGGAAAGAATACCATTGGTAGACTTGTAGCCTGTTTCACATCAGCATGGAGATGGCAATGTGCTCCATAGACCAAAGGTCAAATGTTGAACTCCCTCTGGCTGCCTGACTACTTCTCCTGGCTGAGATGCAGTGATCGTTTCACAGGATGCTTAGTTTAGGTCAAGAACAGTGATATTGGGGAAAAAAAACAGTAACAAAGCAATACTGGTTAGCCTTTGTGAACAGCAAATGTGGAATAACGTTCTGTTTCTCTAAGATGATATTTTGCTGTTGAGTTCTTTGATCTGCCTTGTTTTCTTAATTGTGCTTTTATATTTCTGAAAGGGCTTTCACAGACAGAAACCTCCATAGGAAGTTTATTTTCTTTGGCTATCCTCGAAGGCTCTTTTGTCAATTTATTATCACAATAGCAAGATATGCGCATACAGTAAATCAATGTAGGTTAACTTTTTAATAGGAAAGGCATTCTACGTTTCTGGCATAAGTCTGTATCTTCTTTCAATTATAATGTCTCTCACTGGGCTAAGCATTTGTCTGGTAGGTGTTCATATTGGCGACAACTTAATATTCAAAGGTCAAGCTGCAAAGATCTGGCCAGTGTGACGGCATCTTTGCTCTTTGATAATCAGATGGGTTGTCTGTGATGTCTTGAAGTGCTCCTTCTAGGTGGCAGTGTACCACTGCAGTAGTTAATTGCCTGTTAGCTTCTTGGATCAATGTAAAATAGAGATGTGAAGATTTTTCCAAAGTCTGTTTTCTTTTTCCTTCCCAACACAGCTCCATTTGAGCACTTTCCTCTGATTAATCCAAGAATAACCTGAGTATGTGAGAGGAAACTTCAATACTCAATTTAGGTATCTGCCTAGGAGTTTTTCCCTAGAGGTGAGTGGTGGAAAGGGGGAAATTTTGCCTTCTCTTCACCAGAGGTTGATGGTTGTTCACTACATGGGGTCACTGAGAACAGGTTCTGTATTTTGTCAGCTGCCCTGGATCTGTGCCTCCAGTGGGGTCAGTGATTCTATAGAATTCTTAAGCTTTCTCCTGTAGGCACCTGAATTAGTTACTGATGTATTCTGCAAATGTTTGGGAGCTAATAGAACCTATATAGGCCTGCTTGCCTACCCACTCATTGCTGTTTTTTTTTTTCTTGATTCCCGTCTCCGTTCCCTCAGATATCAAATGGTTCCATGTGTAGCTACTTAGTCTCCATTTCTTTGCAGTTGAGATGAGCATGCTTGATTGCTGGACTTTTAGGACAGGATTCACTAAACCACCCCTGCATTAAGGAGGTTAAATTTTAATACTCAGCCACACGCTATAGGAATAAATTGTACGGATGCAAGTTTCTGCCACTGTGGGTATAGCATGCAGCTCTGCGTGTTGCGTATAGTCTATGTCCACTGCTTGTATCTGGGGATATGAATGCTCCCATTTTAGGTAGGTATTCTGTAAAATGATGTCAGATATCTGGACTAGTGTATATAGGCTGTGAAGCTGGCTTGTTTTCTAATGTGTCTCCCTGAGAATCTAAGAACTTTAGAATCCCAGTGCTGTAAGAATTCTCATCTCTTTAAGTTCTTTTCTTCTTGATGTGAATTTGAATCTTAAGAAAAAAAAAAAGGCAGTAAAACAAGTATCCTCACCTTCATCTCTTTAAAGATTTTCTTCTGTCACAGTCACAGTTCCCAGAAGGCTGAGAACAACACTACTTCTCACACCAACTTTCACCCTGGTGTGTTTTTTGGCCACAGTTATGTCATAAAAAACAGTGTAAATGTTAACATTGGTGTTGGAGAGTCCCAGTAGCTCACAGCTGTTCTACTTCCCTGCAGAATCAAGGAGCTCTGAAGCACAAGAAAAGCAGCACTGTGTTGTGCTAATCTGGAGATTTATTTCACCACTTCAACATTATGGGGAAAAAGGTAATCATTGCCTCACAACACATTTTTTCTTTTTCCCCTTTTCCCTAACTGTCAGGATGCTATGACATACCAGACTACCGATCAATATTGTAATAACAGTTCTTACCAGGATGCCTTTGAATGCCTTTCCATTCTAAATGACTGTATCTTTCGCAATACCTGTGACTCAGGGGAGAAGGAAGAATTTAAAGTGAAGTGTGTTTACAAGGATGTGCTATACTTATAAAAATAAAGTAACTTTTGGTTATCTTATCACTATGAAACTGATCAAGTACTTTCAGCAAAAGACTCCAGACACATCAGTTGTACCCATGTGAAAGCTTTTGAAAAATTAAGGCTGATGCGTTGACAGCTGTAATACCACTAGCTTTTACTCCTTAGTTTCTTTTTTTCATTATTAGGGATTCCAGGACATGGGTAGCAGAAGATTAGGTTTATCCACTAACAATATAAAAATCTTGTAATCCCTTGAAAGTTTAAAATCTTCCTTGGGCTGGAGAAGGAAACACTTTATCAATATGTACAGCTAGTGGCCTCTTTAAAGGAGAAAAAGCAGATCTAGCTTGGGGGAAAAAGAGTCATGTTATATTGGCCTAAGGAATTTCAGTTTTGAACCAGTGCCTTTATTCATGGAAAAGGCTTGGTTGAAGCTCCTAGTTTTTGTTCATTTTTTCTCTCCATTAGGTATTATCTCAACTCAAGGA
Organism: Tauraco erythrolophus; assembly: GCF_009769465.1. NCBI lineage: Eukaryota > Metazoa > Chordata > Aves > Musophagiformes > Musophagidae > Tauraco > Tauraco erythrolophus. Next base: position 13,031,405 of record NC_141478.1, on the reverse strand, counting down.
AATACATGGGTTTTTCCCTCATATATTGCTTCCCCACCCATAGCTTGCTAAGAGCTTTACAAGGGTCAATTAATACCGTGCAAGCCTTCTGATGGGCATTGACTGGGTGCAATGGGAGCCTCTAGAGGTCCTTACGAAATAACAACCCTCAAACATATAAGCACTGTCCAGAAACCTGGGCAATTAAATTGAATTGTCTCAGTGTTGTCTAAGTGATACTTTCTCACTCACAAGTGATGAGTTAATCAAATGAGCTTAAGCAAAAGGAACTTCTTTTGGTGTGCTGGAAACATAAGAACTTGTCATGAAGAGCTGCCACACAACAAACACCCCACTCCCAACAGCTAGTAAGCTAGTAGTCTCTCCTCTCCAGTTGCAGCACACTCACTTATCTCTGAGAGGGTTGTGGAGTTTCTGTGACCTTTAAAAGGCTGGTGAGGGAGCTGGCACCAGACCCTGAATCAGCTATGGCATAGAAGTAGAGCTAACCTGCATTGCCTCTTAAAGTGGAGCTCAAACCAGCAGGGCTGGTGGGTCTCTACAATGGTGTTTCATGAGATATATGCGTTAATGGGGTAAAAGAACCTCAGATTGGCTCAGCAAGATGAAAATAAAAGCTTCTTAAACAGCTTTCCTCCTACCTTCTCTCAGTGACAGTCCTGTCCTCTGACATTTTGGGGTGATGTCCCACTTTCTGTCCTAAGCTGGAAACCTTTTAATGTCTGCCTGTGCTGCAACAAACTCTCCAAGGACACCTGTGGGTCACGAGGGAAAGTATCTTTCTTTCAATCCCCTCAATTTTGGTCATGTCTGCTCTTTAAGGTACATTCTTAACATAGCCTTATTTCTGTATTCCCCCTCTTCTCCACCTGACCTGCTCTGTGCTCTGGAAGATCTCACAGCAGCCCAACATGCTGAATTTCTCTCTGGGAAGACATGCTACATCCTTCCTTTCCCTCTCCTTTCCTGAGGGACAGCAGACAGTTGAAGGTGACCAAACAGCCTTCCTCTCAGTGACCAGCCAAACCTGTTTTTCATAGAGCACGCAATATTGATACACTAAGTGGCAAATACCAATAAAAGCCATAGCACACGTCGCAGGAGGCCTCTCCAGACTTTTTCTAATCCTGATATTTCTCATTAGCCACTGTCGATTGTTGTCTCTCATCAGCTTTCCCATTGGTCCTCACCGGTTGAGTTTGTTGTTAACGGCTCCCATTCCTGCTGCCTGTGCACCCTCGGCTGCTCCCACTGACCGCACTCTTTGCCGGGGTCCCCTCCTGCTGTTCCTCTGTGAGCTCCTTCCAATCATGCTCTCTGCATGGCTCTGTCCATCGCTGGGAGGGCAGCGAGCCTGCTTTCCCACAGCGCTCATTTGCTGATCCACAACGTGGGTAGCCCCTGAAGGTAGCTCAATTCTTGTAGAAAGGTGCAGTGTTTGGCAGGAAATGTACAGATTTCTTGTCACAAAGCAGAGGTTTTCTGGATGGAGTCTTTCTGATAAATGCTGGGATCTTTGCCACAGTTTATTTGTCACGAATTTGCAAGTTGCAGTATTAAATCTAACTGACTCCTTCCCCTGAAGCACATCTGGCACCACTGAGCTTTTCTGCTTTGCACAATGTGATTACAAATTAAATCATTCCTTCAAATTCACAGCTTAGATGTTTCTAACACAAATGTCTCCAAAATATGCTATATAAATAGATAAGGAGAATGCTGCTGTTAGTACTGTTCTCTTTTGTTTGTGCCAAAGGCCTCAAAATTTGTCCTATCCACATCCTCCATGCTTTGGACTTGCTTTTCCTGCTAACATCTTTATCCTCCTTTAAGAGCGACAGAAGTATTTTACAACTTTTAAGCATATATTCTTAGCTGAAATACTTGGAGGCAGATCTCAGAAGCATTCATCAGTTTAATCCATATAGCAGAGAAATGTAACTAGCAACCAGTGCTGCTGGGACCCAACAGCCACACTGCACAAAACAAGAAGAGTCAGCCATCCATTGTTCGAGAGCAAAAGACATCCCTTTCTGCAGTACAGCACAGCACCATACCCGTGTGCTCAAAGGTGACAGCCTGCTTGTAAGCCTGCTGCTATTGAAAGGACCTTTATTCATTACAGAAACCTGTTAGTCAGATGGATGTAGTGAAAATGCTCTAATGTCCTAATTTAGATACATTTTGCTATCTGTTTGCGTTATCAAAGTTCTCCCATATGCTGACTCTATTCATGTAAATGCAGAACGTGAGTTGAATTAACTGAAGACTATTGGGGAATCCATTTTTAGTGTGTTTTTCCAGTAAGTAAGAAAACGTATATAAAGCTTGATTAGTGAAAAGCTAGACTTAATAATTATTTTCTTTCTAAAATGTGGTTTCTTTTTTAAAGTATAACTTCATGTAACGTTTTCTGAGATGGGTTTCCATGTTGAAATTATCAAGCCTCCAAAACAGCTGTACGATTTCTTTGCTTTGCCAATTACTAAGACAGCTGCTGGGGTCAGGTGAGCCAAGGATGTGTAATTCCCTCCACAGAACAATTCCCCTCTTGATTTCTTATAAAGTTTAGACTGAGATTTTTCAGGAAAAAAGGCAATCTTAATGCCTTACTATTACAAACAGAGCTTCTAGAATAGAAGGATTAAAGTATTTACTTCAAACCTAGACTCACAGCAGCAGTAAATTTATGCGCACATCAAAACTCAGTTCTTCTTATTCTTGTGGATAAGCACATGGTTACTTTGCTAAAACAATGCCTCAGGCCCTGAACTGTCTACGGCATTGTGTGGGTTCAAAAGTTTTTCACTGTAACTTTCTGATGAACTAGGGCTTTGGAAAGAAAAAACCTGAAAAATCCCCTATAACTGGACTCCTACAAATATAGGTGACATGTATATGCTTTTCTACCTAAGGAGATTATAAAAGCCTTATAGATTCAGATGTATTTTTTTTTTGTTTATGTTTATCATTAAAGGAATAGTAGTTACAGACTGAGAAGTCAGAGAAAATTCAATGTCAGCTTATAAAGAAGTGATAAAATTCGCTTCTGGAATCTGGAAGTTTTAATTTGCATCAGTATTCATTATATGCCTGCGTATGTGTGTGTATGGATACGTTTATATGTTTTGATTTTATGTTAGTCAGAGAAAACAATTCTTTTACTGAATTATAACTTAAATGGAAAAGGTTGCTGGTGTCCAAACACAAATTGCTGAATCTGTCCTTAGAAGTTGGCAATTTTTTTTTTTCAAGCTTGAGTAATTTTTTGAGACACTTGGAAATGCAAGACAGATTAATACCTATTGGAGTCAATGGGAGTCTTTCCAATAACTGCAGTGAGCACTGAAACAATTTCATTTCAATCTCTCTACTTTTCAGCCCATTACTTCTTTTTTTCAATTTAGTGGTATAATCTTTCTCAGTTTAGAAAGTGTTACAGTAATAATAAGCCAAGCCTGCAAATGTATGTAAATAACTGTTCAGATATGCAAACAGTTCTGCTGAATTTTGCAGGTTATATGTATGCATTAACATCAGTACATGCACTTTTATTTTTGAGGGATTGGGACCCTAAATACATAAGTGAATCAGGATAAATTTATTTAGCAACTCTATTGCTTAGTTTTCTTCTCTGAGATATGGTCCTAATGGCCAATTCAGAAGAAAATTTCTCAGATAATAGCTAGGAAGAAAGGGAAACCGTACTGCACGTCTAAATAAAGTTGCCCAGAAGAACCCTTCCAAGAATCCTCTTAATGTATTTGGAGCTAAAGTGAAATTTCAGTATGAACCTCCTGAATTTTTTCCCCTGTAAGGCTCTGCCACTTGTGCTTTTCAAGCCTTTTAATTTTTTTGTGGTTCTACTTTATGTGTTTGAAAAGAATAAACCACTAGCTACAGTCCGTAATTGTCTCAAAATAACATTTGGTGATTTAAAAAATAGAAGAATATCTATAGGTATCACTTCAGGTTTTCTGAATCTTTAAAATTTAGGAGTCATGGTGAGACTACAACGTATACTTGGTCTTTATTTTTCTGGGTATGGATACAATACAATTTATTTTTATATACTGCAATTCACAGAGAAAGTCATCACCAGAAGAATGGCTTGAGGCTTAGCAGGACTGTGCTACTCAAGATATGTCCAAATATATTGTCCTCTCAAAATCAATCTTTTCTTGAGTTCTGCCTCTGCCAGTCTGGAAATCATTGGTTTGTGCCACTGATTCTTGCCCTAGAATAAAAACCTTAATAAAAGATGTTGACATTTCTATGGAGTAATGATGTCTTTCTCCATCTTTGTCATTGTAAGTGATACTATAAACTGTACTGCCAAAAATGTTATGCCTTGTGCACTGCTTAAAGTTCTGGCAAACTGGTGTTTCCTTGTTTTCAGCTGCAGAGGAAACTCTTCCTTGCTTCCATTTCTTAATTTCTTGTTTCTCAAATTGGCATGGATGATAGTATTTTTATATAGATAGTATGTGATGTATGTATCTGTATATACACACACACAATGCTTACATGCATCCTTATATATCAAATTTTCTCTGAAAGCCTAATTTTTCCACTCAAATTTCCTGTAGTTTAAAACTCACTTATTTTTCCTGCACCTCTTTTGGGCAGGGAAAAACTTTTGTTATTTGCACACTGGTATACTGATGTGCTGGGTGGGTACTAACAACAGCAATCCCTTAGATCTGTAGTGCCAAGACTTCTATGCCAACTTCTAACTTCACCATGTTCAGAAGTCATGAGTCAAGTCCCAGGAAAATACTAGAATGGTTTTAAATATGATGACACTTCAGAAAAATCATGCATTTGTGGATCTCTTGCATTGCCTCTGCTTCTTGTGCTATTCAGTGTCATGTTTTTGTGGCTTCTTCTTGCAACCAAGAGACTTAGCAACATTGTTCCTTCAGTCATTATTAATGATGGTTGAGGTTATGTTATACTGATTCCCAGTGGTGGAATTATGATGCAAGCATTGCCTACTTTGAACTGAAAATATTGCATGCCTTTCCCTCCTGGGGCCTGCCTTGTAATGGCCTGTAATTGCGAGCTCCTGTCTGGCCAAGCACACAAGCACATGCTGAAGTGTTCTCTCATTCAAGCAATTACTGCTGCCATTTAAAGACTTGACTGTGTCTTGGTAGCATACGTGTTTTCAAGGCATTTTCCACATATAGGTGAAGAGGATATATATGGCCTTCTATCATTTAAGTTATAAGGCCAAGATTCACAGTTTTCATGTCATGAAATATTCTTGTCTTAGCTCAATACAAAAAAGGCAGAGATATTTTTTAATTATCTTGCCTTTTTGTAGTTTATCCTAAGCAAATGTTTGAGCATCTGAGACATTTCTATTTTTGGTGAGTAATAGTGTCAGTCTTTTTTGCTTCATTTGCTTTTCATGTGAGATCCTTGCCAGGCAAGAGCAAAATATTCAGGTCTCATTTACATTGAAAATTACTCTCTCATGGTTTAGGGGAAAAGATAGAGTTGTTTTTTTCTGACAGGTGTTCTTTTGTTGATGATAGCACATGCAGCTATGAAGTGATATTCTATAAGGTTTTAATGCTTTCTATAAGTGCATAGCTAGTCTTTAAAGTCTGTAAATGTAAAATACCTCTTCTCCAGGAGAAAAAAAAAAAAAAAAGTTGTCTTTGGGGAAGAAAATGACCTGTGATATCAAAGTACTTTGAATGTGTAAGTTCAAATCCTTGACAGATTCAATCATATGCGAAATGTAAGAAGCAGCTGTAGGTGAATTTTGTAATTTTTCAGGCTGACCACCTAAAAATTCAGATTATTATCTGCCACTTCTTGACCTCTAAGTCTCATAAGGGAAAACTTCAACTGGTTTCACCTCAGCTAGTAAGGCAAGAGAATGTAGTTTTTGAAGAGATTTGAATGACTGACTTGGGCCAAAATAATTGCATGTTTTCTAATAGTATTTTATATCTTGAGCTTTTTGAGATCTAGAGTGATGTTTGGTTTGACAGGCTTAAATTTTGAGTTTGGACATTTATCTGTTCTTTCAGAATGACAGATGTTTACATCATTTTTCTTAAAACACCATCCTGCCACTGTACAAGTTTTTTCTTCAACAGGATTTCCAAAACTGAAAACTCTACAGAACAAACAAATGAAAATTTCCAGTGATATGAATGCATTCAAGTATCTTTTAGTTGATTTTCCAGACAATCATTACAGCATGCTTGGCAGCTTTTGGAGTCCTTGAGGGTGTAGTTTCCTGGTTGTCAGACCTAGATACCAAGAACCAGACAGTGAGAGAGAAGTGATAAGAGAAGCTGAAGAATCCCAGTGCACAAAGTTCTTCAGGAAGTTCAGAAGCTCTGGAGAACATTGATCCGCATGTGGATTGATTTTATGAGTGGGGAAAGTTTGATACTGAGTAACAGAGAAAACGTCAGGGAGGTCTTTGCCAAATGCAAATTCTTTGGGACTGGGAAAACAGGAGAGGAGATAGATCACGAAGCACTATCTTTATTTGTACTTTAAAACTGTGAACTTTTGTCACTACCTATTAATTGTTGTGCTTTAAGTTCCCCTGTTGTGCTGCCATCAGCTGCTCACATCTTCCTGTATTATCCTGCTTGTCACATAAATTGTTTGATCTCTTCTTGTACTTTTGTGGTAAAGTGGACTGGACTGGAACTGGACTGAACATGTGCAGAGATCTTGCCAAGCTGTGTGCAGATGACAAGGCCAGCTAATGACAAGCTCACTTGATTTGGTCCCTGTGCAACACTACAGAAGATATGTTTGGATAAATTTATTGGATCTTAAAATGCTTGAACAGAGGTGATAAGCAGACAGTTTCATCTGGATCCATAAGATGTAAACAAACAAGTGTTATTGGGTTCCTAAAACTATCATCTTTATGTCAGTTGAAGAAGTGAAGCTGATATGTATTGCTGAAATTACGAATGGCTAATGATGATGATGAAAAAATTACAGACTCACCCAATGTCTAAGGCTTTGTTATGATGTGAACTGTTTTTTCTTAGCGCATGAAGAAAAACCTTATACCCTAAACTAGAACCTTTTTAATGACTTTATCTACATCATATTGTTTTTGAAAGAGAAATGATGTTGAAATGGGTCTTATCAGCTACCAGCAGCCTCTACCAACTTCCTTCATCTGTGTTTAAAACAAAACAAAAGAGCAAAAACTGAATTAACTCAGAAGCAAAGGGAACTTCTCTCCTGTAAATCTACAAAAGGGTAGGACAAGGTGTGCTTCCAGTAACACTTGTAACACTGCTCTGTATTTCAACCATAAACATCATGTTATGATAAAGACCCTTTAGATAAAACCCTAAAATGAACACTGATAGCTAACATGTGGTGATACTAAGGCAATAAAAAGGACCTAGGTGAATCTCACTGTTGGTTTCCAGTATTTTTATAACAGACCACAAATTGAAGATCATCTGTGAGAGGATTTCACCTGTGGTAAATGCCTTTTTCCACAATTCGTTCCCATTTTAGTGTCCTGTTTAGAAGGATAAAGTGACAACTTTCAAGGGTCCGATTTCAGTATGGACCAGGCTAGGACACTGATGCTTACTCTTGTGTCTTCCTGTCTTTACCTGACTGGTATTCTGAGACCTAACTCTTGGCCCTTGAGACGTTGATGTATTTAATTGGATTGTGAGGCATGACAGAGTTCATTTTTCAGGCTTTAATCTTGGGAAGTTTCCAATGTGTATGCAGACAGAGTTGTAATTCTCAGTTGTTCCAGAGGCCTAACAGATTCTAAGATCATTAACATTTTGTTCTTTACAGCACAGGGTTTGGCCATAAATTATGTTGGTGTGAGCCTGAGTAGAACTTTATGAGCTGAATTCTGCTGAGGCCCTCAAACCTTGTGTTGCTACAGTTGTAAGCAAGGATGCAGGAACTAATTAAGGGGAGAAATTCCAACACCAGTGCAATTTTTCAATAGCATCTGGTAGTTCAGTGCAATTAAAGCTCCTTCAAATTACTTTTCACTCCATTCTGTTCTAAGGCATTTTAATATTTTTATATGTAATATAATTTTATTTCTACTTAATTTTGTTTTGTTTGTGAAATGCTTTAAAGTCACATGGCTTTCTGGTGATAGTATGCTTTCGAAAAATTTGAGGTCCTAGTTGCTCTTTCAAAAATAGGTTATTCCTAGCCCTGTTATTATTTTTTCTCTTCTAAGGATGGACTCTGATTTCAAATTGTTTTTCATAGAGGGTAACAATTAGTGCCTCTTTATCAGTGCTCCCCATATCATAGAATGATAGAATGATTCAGGTTGAAAGGAACCTTAAAGTTCATCCATCCTTGCTCTGTATACTTTATAAATGCTAGAAGGTGCTTCTCAAAGACTGAGTTCTAGATCTGTACTATCAAGTTTCCAAAAGCTGAGGAAAATTGAAATGTCACTCTCTGCACGGAGTTTTAGGAGTTAGACTAAGCATTTGCTTCAACACAGACCATCGATTCTGATGCCTGGCTTAGAAACTTTTGAAATCAATTTAAAATCTTTTCTTTATACATTTCATATCCTTTCAATCTTGTATTTTTTTTATTATTATTACTGAATTGCCATGGCCAGAGGAACATTTGTGAAAGACATTGATTTGTTAGCTGCAGTGACTACTATTCTTCCCTCCTCTGCAGTACCAGGCGCCAAAGGGATGCAGAACTTCACATTTTGCCAGATGCATTAAGCTGTTGTGCTGTTTGTCAGACAATTCCTCATATCCATAGAACTAGCAGCACTCTTCAAGGCCAAATTAGATTTATGTGGAATGGTAGCTGAGCTAGCAGCACTATATACCTCTAAGTGGCTATGTTAATTAGCAACCAAAACATAAACAGCAGCATCTCTGCAAGGAGAATACTGGCATGCTAACTACATCTGTGGCAAATCAAATTAAGAAAAATCCCATTATCTTGCTTGGGATTCTGCTTTCTACTGACCACATGTTTCAATATGACTGCAGGCCAGTTACTGCAGAGATATTTCATTACTCTAACATGTTCTTTCAGAACAAAGCATAGAGCCATAAAAACTAAAACCAACCCCTAAGGAAGCTACTAAGATCATTATTTACAGTTGAGCTAAATAAATGGATTGCCCTTTTTCCTCTCTGTATTGCTCAGGTGAGATGACAGAGTCACCAAAGCACATGGTACGTTATTAATTTTAATGCTGTATCTAAATACTTGTGGTTACATACTGTTATCATGATAATACCAGTGAGCTCTTTCAAAGACAAATATTTTCCGTAGTATTTATAACTTTGCCTTGCTCTGGGGCTTGTTTTTAGCAGTTTATGAACATTCTCACGGGTCCTAAGTATATTCAGTCATCTATGCATCTTTATAATATTATCAATTTTATCTTTATAATCTGGCATGATATATTCTGCAAAGAATATAGAAACTGTTTAATTTTCAGATCCATAAGTGAGTTAAAATCCCAAGAGGAAAGGACATACGCACAAATAGAAGCACATGTACAAATTTCTTCCGTACAATAATCCTGGATTTAGGGAAAATAAAAGCAAACAGAAACACATATTTATCCCTTTGCACCTTTGCTAAACTAGAATCATCATATTCAGTTTGATGGGCAAGTTCTGATGATTAAGTTGTATCTTTAGCTAGACTTTGGCCTTGACATTTTCCAACAAGGAATAAGGAAATTATTAGTTTTTCAGTATGTAGTATTGCTATTTTAAACATTAAAGATAATGTTTTGGGTTTTTCTTAACATTCTAAATGCATTAGAAGTGAAATATCCTCAGAGGGACATAAGCTCAGAGATGAAGTACTTTACCTCTGAAAATACAACCTGCTGCTTTTTGCAGCCCCTTTCCCCTTTTTGTTAAAGCTTTATCAGTGAAAACAAGACTGATATTTTTATGTAAAACAGCAAGTGGTATAATTAAGGACTCTAGGAAACCAGCTGTATTATTTCAAATATTCTAAGTTTGCAAACTGCTGGAGATACCCTCTTCCACAGAACTTCAATTGAGTTAATGACATATACTTTAGCAATTCCTCTCTGTTCTGATCTAGTTTTAAACTATATTCACATGTGTTATGCTGGCTTTTTACTTCTTTCACTTTGAATTTGAAGGAGAAAAATGATAATTGTTTTAGAAGAGGAATATATTTATATGTGAGAGAACAGACACTTTCCACCTTCCTGGTATGGGCTGTGTACCAGTGTACTAGGTGCTGTGTTTTGATTCTGTCACTTCAACCCCAGTGTGGAGTCAAAGAGCAATGTTAAAATTATCTGTCATCATTTTTCTCCTGCCATCATGAGCGTTATTATATTGACTTAACTTTACTTAAAGGGAATACTTCATTTTCAGAAAAATACCAGATTGAGAGCACTAAAACCCAAAATACCTAAACAAAATTCCCAGACTTTTGGTGCCAGCTTTAAGTCTGGTTCTGAGGGATAATCTATTAAGAACAGGAAGGTATAATAGCCAGGAGTGTTTGCCAGCTGCTGCTATACCGCAATTTCTTAGATACTCTTCTCTGCTATGCTGAGTACTGCACAGTGCGTGCCATTCAGTAGTGTGGTACGTGACACCATTCCAAAGGAGCACTCTTCTTATATGGGCTGGTTTGGTTTTTTTTTTTTCAGTTCCCGTGTCCACTTGGTATTTGCGTTTTGCTTAGACTGCTGATGATAAATAGAAATTACTGTTACCAACTGTACTGACTATAGCAATTTACCATCGCCATTCTAAAATAAAAAAGCGATCAATACATGCTGCACCTCTCCAACAACAGCTTTTGTCAGTGCAGCAGAATAAGAGTGTTCTGCCCCACTGCATTGGTTCCGAAGTGGTGTCTGAAAGTCCCACCCTCAGGGCAGTTGTGCCTTACAGCCAAGGGGCTACTTTGATAAGAAGTATCCAAGCAATGTGCTTTTGTGTCACAGAATTTGGAACCCTTCCTTTGCAGGAACAGCAAGCCAGGTTTTGGTTGTGGGCAGTAACCATATACTATAGACAGTAGTTCTCTTAGTTATTTTGCAGCTTTTGAGTGAATATCCTATGGTTCTGAAAATTTATTACCATTCAGGTTTGTTGTTTTGTTGTTATTTTTTTCTCTTTAAACCTTTCGTATTGAAACATTCTCTCAGACTCACATCATACTGATGTGGGAATATTCAGATGATGTCTTCAATGAATGCAGGTGCAAAAAGCAGATTTTCTTTGGGAATGGCAGAATGGCAGGATGCCCTTTTTCTGCTTGATTATCTGTTGATCACAGAAATTCTCTGGCAGAATTCCTCCTTCAGTTGTGTTTAGAAAAGCTTTTATTACTAGCTTTTGTGCCTGCAATAAGTTATTCCCTGAAATATCTCACCTACTTTAACAATTTTACATTTAACTTGCCAGAATTTAGGCTTTTTTCCTTTCTTGCCTTTATGTATGATTTTTACTTTTTTGATGAATGTTCTTTTACTGCTGATAATTCCCCTTACTCAGCTATTAAAATCTGCTAGCTTAATTTGGTAGTCCTTTCTGTCTTTAACACCTGATGTACATTTACTCTGAGACTCTAATATGATATCTTTAAACAACGTCTGTGCTCTTTACAAGAATTTTACTTTCAGATGTTCTCATTAAGGAGCCTTCTCTCTATTATATAAGTTTTAAAAGACTGAAGTGTCACTGATATGGATTTTTTTTTCTTGTTCCTTTTTTGCTTTTTCATCTGCAAAGATGCTGAATATGACGGCATTTAGTTGTCATTACAGAGCTAATTTCCAAAGCTAGCTTATGAACCATGGCTTAACCTCGTCATGGCTAAATCAAAAGCTATTTCTCCAAGACTTACCCCTACTGAATCAGATTCTTCCTGTCACCAGTACCCCAGGCCCTCTAGACAGATGATGTCTTCTCTGAACGTTGTTTGCTCTTTATGGAATATTTGAAAAAATTGGCAAAATCCATGCCTATCCTTTCAAATGTTTGAAGGGGGTGTTTCAAGAGAACATTCTCAATCTGTTCATGCTGAAGGTCGACCGAGAGCTGTCCTTAACTCAAAAGCCCTGTTAAAGATACATCTAAGCACAACACACGTGTACCAGTTGATTAACTGCTATTAAGGTCTCAACTAATCTTTGACACTAACAAAGATGCAAGCAACCAGCACCCTTCCCACCACGTAGCCACTGCTAGGCCTGAATCACTCACGTTTGCAGCAGGATGCTGTGAGCTGCACTGAAGCTGGGAAGCACATCTCCTTGCAGAGCTCCATGCCCATAGACAACCCTTGCAGAGGGTATAGTCTGCTTTCGTGTAGTCAGGGTTCTACCTTTGCCATGAGTTCTTGCTGCATGAAGGTTCATTGACCATGCACTCTCCTGGACTGGAGCAGAGATGTCCTCCTCAGAGTACCAAGGGACTAAGGAGAAGGGAATCAGCAAAAAGAATACATTTAAAACGGTTCTGTAATGCTTGCTTACATCAGATGATGTGCAGAGTTATGAAACATCGCTGTAAGTACTAAAAATTAAATTCATCATGACGTATGTGTATATATGCAGATTCAGAATAATCAGCCAGGTATCTGCAGGAAACCCAATTTCCCAAGACCAGCCATGAGTACTCTGTAAGTGGCAGGTGTCATAACCTTTGCACGTCTGAACTATGTGAAAGTTAATTATATTCCACTCTACTGCAACTATGGTTACATTCATGGGACTTTGTGCTTAATGCTGCTCTTTAACTAGTGTGTCACTGTAGAGATGAATCATACAAATGCAGAACTGAGATTATTCATGTCAATTACAGTAAGTTGTTATACTTAAAAAGTAGAGATAGGAAAGATATTTATTATAAATGATTATGAACATAGTACTTTTTGTTTTGCAAATTTTTCAGTAAATTGTCTTTATTTTCTGAAAGTGCATTTGTTATTTTTAAATATTTTCTTGCTTGTCTTGCCAGATAGTTTCCAGCCTATGGGTTGTGATCAGCAAACTGTGACTATTTCTTATTTGCTATTTGTCTTTTGTAATGTTATTTTTATAGAGCAGTTAGAAGAGTAGAGCTTTCCTACTATTATTGAGTGAAATGTTTTTAACAAGAATTTTTATGGGTGTGGGATAATTATTATGTGTATCCAGAGTTACTTAAGTGTTGTTTAGTATCAGCGTTATCCAACCGATTGGACCGAAATCAATGCCTTTAAAATTAACTTTCAAACAGGTTTGGTGTTTGTTTGTTTTTTTTTTTTTTTGCTACACTCTGTAGAAGTTTTTACTGTATATCTTTAGGCTGACTCAGTCTAAAGGAAATGGTAGACCGGATAATCTGATTTCTTAAAATCTTAAACATTTCTTGCTGGTTTTCTGTATTTAATATGAGACCTTGTTTCAAAAAGGAAGTTGGATGTGCTTTTACAGATCTGGATTTTATCAATTTAAAGATGTGCATTATCACCTCTATGTTGAGCTGACAACATTGTGCAGAACTCCCTGTGAATTTCTGTGTTAAAATCCTGTATTAAGGTGCTGATGTTTCCCACTGCCCTTGGAGAGTAGATAGATGTGATCACAAAATGAAGGAAAGGTAGGGAAAAATAAGTTCTCCCTTTAAAAGTGCTCTGGCTTGGCAGAATTAAGAAGAGTAGGCTCTTTGTAAACAAGTGCCGCTCTTCGGTGCTAAAACTTTGACAGAGACTTGCCAAGTTAGAAGCTGCTACTTTTACATGATCACACTCAGAAACAATCTTACTATTTCCTGCCTAAATTTATTGTGGTTGATTTATTCCTATTTCTTCTTGTGCTGATCTTGCCTGTACTTGAAAGTGTCCTTTTCCTTCCCAGTGTCCAGCCTGTTTTGTCATTTCTAATAAAACTTGTTCTCCACTGCTCGGGTCACCCTAGAAGCACTTCCCTGCGTGCAGTCCAGTTTATCTTCCTACTTTAAGAGTGCTCACAATTGTATACATTGGTTTTAGCTCAGATCTTAGTGATGTCATTAACATTAGCGTGAGTGATTCCCCATCTTTACTTGAAATTCTTCTGTTCGTACATCTGGGATTATAGTTGCCTTTCCCATAGCCAAGTCAGAATGTAGATAATGCTTTACTTCATTTTTCTATTCTTGTGTCTGCTGTCATCAGCTTCAAAGGGTGGAGGACATAGTTTGTCGATTGCTTTGAGATCTTCAGATAAAAGGAAAATGTGAGGAGAGTTTGTATTACAGCAGGACTTAAGGGCGAAGCACTGATGTTGCTAGAATCTTTTTTCCAAACAATGCAAATCACTTTTCATCTTACTTTCTTCTATTGTAGCAACTGTCTTAAAAAACAAAAACCTACCTGTTTGAGAGTGTATTTCAGTGGCACAATATGGAAAATCAGGAAGGCAAAAGAGCAGCTACCTGTGGAGATAATAACCATGATCAAAAGAAACTGTACTTGTAGCTAAGGCAGGTGCTATTATTAAGTGTATCTGTGGCTCTCCTTTCCAGAATCTCTGTATGTGTTTTTCCTTTAGGAACGGTTCTCTTTTGGTCTTAGCCACTTCATTGATAATTACCAGACATTCTGTTATATGATGTGAAATATCAGAGCTCACTCCTGTGATCATGCTGCTACAGCATGTTCACTTGGACACTTAAATTACCACAGACTGGGTCATGACTACTGTAAGTTTTTCTATATTAGGGAGAGATATATACACAGGCATTGAACAAGCAGCATTGGATAGTAGAGATGCAGGGCCTTTGAGCATCTTTACAGGGAGCAGCTAGTTCATGACTCTGTCCATTTACAATAAAGTCTTCTGCCAAAATTCCTCTTTTTGGTTCTATAGCTGATTTGAAAGAATTATTGTTGGTAAGATCCTTAAGGGTGCACTGTGAATGAGAACGGGGGACAGGTCCAAGCCATCTAATTGTGTGTTAGTGCTAAAGAGATTAGCCCTCAGGCATGGTGAATCTGTACCTAGTTATCAAACAGCTGCTGGTATTCCAAGTAGCTTGATATCAAACCCTGTACTGGTGCTTAGGAGGGCAGCTCAGGAACACCCTGGTAATTCTGTTGCAGTATTTCTATTACTGCCACTGCTGTAGGATCTAAACCAGAACCAGAACCAAAACCAAACAAGAAAACTCTAATTGGAAGAGGCTGTAGTTGCTTTCAGGGTACAAGATTTAGGCTACACTGGGGAACTGGTAAGGTATAATAATGCTGGTGAACCCTTGACCACACTGCAGCAGTGAAAATAGTGCTATTTATTTTTTGTGCTGCTTTATGATGCAGTTGTTCATTAGTAAGTTTAAAGACCTACTGTTTTCCCTGGGAACGTAGAGCATGCTAAGGAGCAGTGAGTGTTTTTTGATCTTTAAGCGTCATCAACAAAACGTAATAGCAGGAGTTACTTCAGGTGGAGCCTCAAAAGCTTATTTTTCTGGACATGAAGTGTGCCTCATCCAGCAATTTCTGTGTATGTGACTTTGGATGCTTCTGATTCACAGAACCTTGTGAGTGCCACAGTTAAGAGATATTTCATTATTATGCACACTAGTAGTAGTATGCTGTGGTTTAGATAGGGATATTCCTATATTGTTTTAGTTTAAAGCATCTGTGGTTTTTTTCTATGAACACTGGTGTTTGCTAATACAAGAGAAATACTTCTTCCCAATTTTTCCATAGTAGGTATTTTTCCCATTTGGATGTATACAGCTGCTAAAAATTCAACCAGTGTAACTGCTAGAAATAATCCTTTCCCAAATGTTAGATGAACCTGTTTCTTCTTTGATAAGAAGGTGGTTTTTGCATGCCTACACCTTTAAGATCGTTAGGAAGTGGCTGCAGTAAATCAGATTCATTCGTACGGAAGCATGGACATTTTGTGTAGTAACTTTTATGGACCAACTTATTCAGGACTTTCCCTGATTCTGTTTTGTTACATTTCTTGCAGGATGGTGGTGACTCTTGCACTGCATGTCGTACCTCCAAACTTTATTGACTTTGCCCCTCAAATTACTTCATAGACTAGTGCACTCCTCATAAACAAAGAATTGGTTAGAACGAGCAATGGTTCTCTGTCAGAAAGCTACAGTGTCAAACAATATCAAACCTTAACCTTTCAAATATTGCTTTGCAAAGACGCACCAGAGAATGAGGAGCATGTAACAAAACTGAACAAGTTGTCAAACTGATATGAATCTTAAGAACTAAAGTTCTTTCCTTAAAATGGTACATAAAATCTGCAAGACATACTTTGCCCTGGTTTTGATTGTTACCTACACAGTCTGATTAAGAAGGAACCCGATTTCAGTGACAACAACACAGCATGAGAAGAATCAGAATCATCATTCATCCTATTACACGGGGATAACAACTTTGACTTCAGCTTGGTTAGTCCTGCCTCCTGTGGTCCAGGAAACTGTTTTTGCAGGATACCTTACAGCAGTAGAGTTTGGAGTTTCTTCCTGCCATTGTGCTAGAAACATGGATTCCTGGTGATCTTTCTGAATGATTGTAATCCTCGCAGTCACTATAATGCGGTATCACCATCTGAAATTTCCTGTACGAGATGCGAGTTGGATGCTATGAAACATTGCAGGTCTTTGAATGGAGTAAGCATACGTACAACCATAACATATTTAATTAAGTGATCTAAATCCCCAATTTTCCTAAGTTTTCATAACTGAATCCAGACCTTTTCTGTAGTAGATCAAAATCATTCACTTTGTTTTGATTACACACCTCTTAGGTTAGGAATAATGAAACAGATTTTTGCAAAGATCAGAAAAGGTTGAATACAGTGTGTTTCTTCTGATTTCACAACAATATTAAAATGACATGTCCCCAAAGGACCAAATTCTAATCTTAGCTGTTGTGGATTTCAACTAATACACCCCCATCAGTTCGCCTGGATTTACTCCTATCTTCCACTGGTGTGCAGGAGAACAGCTAGACCCTTTCTGTATTAGATGTCACTCTGCCACGGTTGTTTGTGCAATTTGAAATGGCTGAATGGCTGATGGCTCACCATTCGTTTTCTGTATCAGGCAATCCAGGATTCTGTGGCATTCTAGTCACGACATGTAACAGAACCCCAAAGACAGATTATGCAGTCACAACGATGAAAATTGATTACTAAGCACTCAATGAGTCATCTGCCTCAGGAAGTAACTACTTCAATCTATTATTGTCGATGTCCTGATGGGTCAACCAGGACGTGAAAAGGAATTTGCATTAAATTGATTTGAGTGTTTTTTCTAGAAATAACATCACTCAATCAAAGGAAACATTCAGACAGAGCTTGGGAGAACTGACTGAATTTGATTTGGGAAGACAGAGCAGCAAGGGATGAGCAGGCTGATTCAGATAAAAATATACATGGGATTTAGACCACCATAAATCTCACATTACAGAATGAAGAGTTGGAACAATTCTTAATAATTTCTGAAATGCAGATTGGGCTGCGTGTTTTGGAGATCCTTTATTTACTTATTGATCTGTGTGTGCACATATCTATATACACACATCACTCAGTTATGTGAATAGCATGTTTATGCAAATCGTGTGCTTACACATGCACTCACCATAACAAGTTGCCATCAAGTAACATAACAGCATGGCCAGTTTCACGTTATCTTTGATGATTTTGCTGTATTGAGCTCATATGAAAACTGGAGAGTGGAATGTTTCTCTTCAATTTTTTTTTTTTTCTTAGAGCTGAAGACTTTCAGAATGAGCAGCCCACCTCTCAATAAAATTCAATAAGCGATGAATCATACTGAAATGTCACTTCCTTCTCATCAGTCTTAGTCTTAAAGCAATTCATCCTCTCTCTCATACTTATAGTATGGTGTGGGTGTGCTGGCATCTTAAGTCGTAGTGAGTTTCTGCTATCGTGTTATTCCAAATAGCTTTGTATCTTTTTTAAAGATCATTACTTACATCATTTAAGAGTCTAATTAAAATCACATACTTTAAAGGACTTGCTCCTTACCGTATACATGGTTTGTGAATTGTTGTCTTATTGATTTTTATACGGTCAGGCTTTATGTCCATTCCAATAAGTTTTACCTGAGTAATGATTTTGTGATTTGGCCTAAGAAATTACAGCAAGACCTTTAAAAAAATTACTAGTGACTTGATTTGTTTCAATTTTTGGCTTTCTACCATGAGGCATATATAAAGCTGTGATAGCTGAGCGTGGATATTATTATAACTGTTTCAGAGAGTCAGGCCTTTTGGAAACATCTTAAGCTGGAACCCCCAAAATTGTGACATTCACATTCGTTGTCACAGTTGAAACACACTGGCTTTAACGAGGGAGGCTTAACTCTGAAGCAATGCAAGGGGCAAAAGGACAAGAAAAATGATTCGAAAGGCATATGCTCGGGTTGGATGAGCTGTTTCACTCTACAGAAGTACTTCTGCTGGCTGCAGTACCTGCTAATTTAGATATATCATGAGGTTGCACAGAAACTTATGTCCCAGTTCAGCAAAACAATCAAGCACATATGTAATGTTAACATTTTTAATGTACAGTAGTTGCTGTTCAGGTTCCTGGCAAGAATTAGAGTGTATAGCAGCCAAAATGAAAAATGCGTAAATTTTAACACAGAATGACAAGGAGTCAAGGCAGACAGTAATCTAAAGGCTGAGCACAAGCTCCAAGATGGAACATAGGCATCGATCAGTTCCTATAAATAACATGGATAAGAGGCCTCAAGTACCTTGAACATAATAATAAGTAAAACTTTTAAATTCTATCTTTGCTTCTCTACTTGCCAAAAAAGTAAAAGTCAAAAAAAAAAAAAAAAAAGGAGGTCGATGAAGCTTCTTAATCCAAGAGGTAACATGATCAAAATGAATTTCAGGACAGCTAAGTCAGGGCATGACATTACAAGTAGCTTGAGTCTGACAGACTGAAATGAAAGTAGGTCAAGCAGGAGGGCTGTGATACCGGGAAGGGAGAGTCCACACAGAGGTTTGGACCTGGAATTTTGATTTTCCCACAAGTATTCTCTGAGTTTAAAAATGCTGTTAATCAAGCTTTAGTTTGGTTTCTGGGAGAATTTACAGGTACTCATATACCCTTGCTAAAGCATTGTTTGCTGCCTTTACCCGAGAGTTCTAACAGGCAGCAGAATCCTGTAAGAACGACGTGCGAGAGTAAGGGCACAGTGAAGGGCAGGCAGGCTCTGATACCCTCCTCAGCTACAGCGATGGGAAACGAGATAACTTCTCAAAGTCAAAGAGGTGCACCTCTACCAGTGCAGTCTATGTGAGAAGCAATTCCAAACTGCCTGATAGTCTCAAGTGCGTGCTGTAAAGATCAGTTACCATCTGAAACTGCAGTCTGCTCTTGAGTAAGGCCAAAGTCCTGGAACAAGACAAATGCAGTTAATAGCCTGTCTTTCCCCAGAACAACTGTACTGCACATACAGATGTCGCAGAATAGAACCTGCAGTCTTTTGATTTAAATCAGTCTTGTAACTCGTTTACTCTGGAACTCCTTTAAAATTCTGTCCAGCCTGTACTTGTGGAAGCATAACTTAAATCATGGACCCTTGGCTGCACACTGTTACCATGTCCGACATGCCAGTTAATGCGATAAACTTTCTTAATGAAGAGAGCGTGAAATTTTCAGACTAACAAATCTATCATGCAAGAATTGGTACTCCAAAGTTATGCTCACTTGTATTTACAAGAATAGAGTTGCCCAGGTATAAGTGAAGACTGCTAGCTGAAAATTGGCCTGATAAATAGTAAGAATTAATATTTTTATTACCATTATTTTTAAAATAAGTAGTTGGTTGGGGTAGCGGCTGCCTTCAAAGAAGGCAATTCTTCATTTTCAGCAAAAATGGGCACTAAGAGTTTTTATATCATATTCTTCGTGGAAAATATTCTTTCCCAGTTATCTAGACTGAGTCACAGCTGAAACAATCCAGAAGAGTCTCATGCAGCATCTCTGCAGTGATCCTGCCCCGTTGAAGAGTCACAATTCTATTAGCAGATCTATTAGCATTAGACTTAAAGAAATTGAAAAAAAGAGAAAATTTGTCACTACCAAAATTGTTAGCACTGAATGTCTACAAATTGTGGCACTCAATATTGATATGAAAAGCTTGGTAAAGTTTGAACACTAAATTATTCAAAACAAATTAATTTATTTTTCCCTGACATAAGCAATGTAATTAGAAGAGCATAACCGTAACTTTGTAATGGCTAGAGTATGAGCTGGGATAGGAACACTGATGAATTTTAAATTATGTCATTTGAAGCCAGCAAGCAGGAGTATTACTTCAAATTATTTCTAAAATAAAACATGATTTACATTCTGTCATTAAGTGTGCACAGGTGCTGTCCAGTCAAGTTAATATACCCATCAGCTACTTGATGCCAAGAAGTGCATTGCATTTGTAAGCAGAAAAAAAAATGAGCTAGAGATATTAATTAGGATGAGACGAACTATCCTAAATTTGCTTGTCCTCTTGATTATATAAGTATGACCAACCTTTGTGTAGCTCCGTATACTGTCTCTGATTTACTAGTAGCAGATGCCCAGTAAGGACAGGACAAGCATACACTGATGCTTTCCCAGAATATTCTCTTTGTCTCCAACGACTTGTGTCTCTGCATCTTTCTGAATGAGAAATGTGTCTTTGATGGGCAAGTCTGATAATCTGAGTTACCTACAATGAGACTACAATGGGTTATACTTGAAAAACAGAAATGGTCCCATAGTTGTCACATAATATAAAGGAGGATGAAGATAGTCATCTAGAAAGAAGGCAATCGAGTCAGAATATTTTTTGGCAATTTTAGCTACAATCTCATTGTCTCTTTCAGAAAATCCCATAAGCAACTCTGAAAAAGTAAGAGTGGAACGACTAATAAACAGTCATGTCATAACATCTCTTAAGTTAAGCAGCAGCTTTAGGATTCTTGATTTCCAGATTGCCACTTCCGTAAGCAAAACCTAGCGGAAGATGAAACAGATCTCAATCTGTGCCCACTCCAGAATTGGCTGGAACAAGGAATTGGGGTGAGGTTTGCATGGCTGTAGAAAACAAAACAAAACAATACAAACAAAACAATATAAACTTAAGTAACTGAAACAATGAAACTCAGTTTTCTGTATTTAGTCTATAGAGACCACTGTTAAGAGAAATAAATCTTCCCATAAGGAGAGGAATGCTAAATGAGACTGACCATATTTGAAAAGCTGAATAAAAGAGATTTACTTGAGACACTGCGAGACAAAAATCAATGATGATAGAGAGGGCACTGTAAGAAAGCCATATCAGTTATTCTGTGGCTGTTCACTGCCATCCAAAATGCACACGTTGTGCTAAACAGTAGCTAAATAAAACTTCTTGGTACCTGTATAAGCATCAGTACCACTGACTCATCAGTCATCTGGGAGCATTGTACCAGGACCCGCAGTACAATAGAGAGGTCCATAGAGTAAAAATACAGGATTGAACTAATATTTTTTAGTTTTCCTGTTAAAAAAAGCTCAGGAAACCATATTTAATGTACATTTACAGCCAGCCTGAAATGCAAATGCTTAAAGTCAGCTTAAAGAGAAAGTCAAATTTCTTTTGCTTTTCAGTTTATGCTCTCTAATTGGCAAGATTTCTATCCTCATAGACAAATGTAAATCAATTTCCTTTTACCAGATTGTATCTCATCTTGTAGCATCTAGATTTCCCAAAGGCAAGCAGCAGCTTCCCATAGAGAAAAGATAGTTCGAGTGGTACTATTTCAGCATTTCCCAATGAAGCAAAGCTGTCCATTTTTTTTTGAACCACCACAAGCAGAAAAAGACCATGTTATTTCTGTGTACTTTTTTGTGTTGTCTGACTTGCTTTGAGAGTGTCTCTGATGGGTTCTCCACAATTAGCCAAGATTCTTTTTTTACTGATTCTCTTAGATTATTATTTTAATGGATTTTAAAAATAGTTTTCGTTTGGAAGGAGTCTTTTAAGTATTAATCAACATAAATTCATCAAATGTAATGCAACTATATTTATTTACAGTGGTAAAGGGCTTGTCCCACTGTACCTCTGGCAAAGAGTTTGTCTTTCTGGACCTTAATGAGTGAAGTATCAGTGACAGTTACAGAAATAACAGCTTTTAAGTGGTTTACTGTTTTACATTGCTTTTTCTATCAAAGGAAAGAAAGGTGTCTGGAAAGAATTCAGGTCCAAAACCATTAGATAAAATATGGAAAGAACAACTGGATAACAGAAGACCTGAGAGAACAAAGCTAATACCCCAACTGCTAATAATGGTTTGTCAGTGCAACTTGAAACTGGTTTCAGAAAGGATGAATATTGATGGAGAGACATGATAGGCAATGAAACATACTGTCCAGATGATTTTGACCTCAAAACTCCCAATGTCTTTCAACTGTACAGGCTAAACATTACTGAGAAGCCTTTGACCGTATGTGTTACACTCTTCAGGATAGTGTTGCCTATTAAAGTAGGTTAGAAAGTCTGAAAATGAGCTGTAACAAGTCTAAATTTTCATTCCTTTACTGACAACAAATAAAGTTTCCCTTGCATAGCTTGCATGTAAATCTGGTGTTTGTAGGAGTTGCTGTGGACATTGCTGCACTAAATTTGGATGTAAAGTAAACAAATATGAATGTCTTGCCGTACCCTTTATTAAGAAATCAGTGAGAATGTTACACATGTTTCAGCTTGGTGTTCAGGTGCAACGAGTGAACCCAGTGTGTACAGCTGACACAAGAACTGACATGAATTGAAAACCTGACATCTGCAGGAACCTGCTTTTTCTTGGCAGGAACCTTAGGAGCCTAAGAACACAACTGATGCCTCGGACCAAATGCTTATTTATATTGATCTTTCATTAGGCCACTATCAGCTCAAAAAACTGAGGCAAATTTTTATGAACTAGTTTACTCTTTACCCCAGTCCCGAATAGCTAAAGTTTTCCTTATCAGTTACTATAAGGCTCTTCTACAGACATATCAAAGTTGTCTGGGTTTTTCGGTATTATGTACCAAGTTACTCTCATATTGTGGTGGTTTTTTTTGTGTTGTTTTTTTTTTTTTTTTTTTCTCCCTACCTTAATGCTAAATTACCTAGTTCAATGTTATCTTTTGTGTTGCAGAGGCTAAACATACATTGTATCAAGTACTTTATTTTATCCTTTTTATAGATACTGCCTTTCAATTTTCTGTTTCAGTAGCTCACAGTTTTGTAAATTTTCCTGTTCTCTTTCTCCAAGAGGAGGAAGTCTGAAGTTCTAGGCAAGCTGTTTTTGAAACTATGTTCCCTAAAGTACAGGGAGGATTATCTAAAACCTGATCATTACCTTACAAAATTGTATTTTTTTTAATGACTGACCTGTAGCTGAAAATAGGTTACAATTGCCACGCTGCGCATGAGGAGGCAGTTTAATCTATTGGGGACGCCATTCCAAATTCAAGAGGTCACAGTAATTTGCTATTTATTGTTTCACAGAAAAACTATGAAAAACTTCTTGGAACTACAGAATAGATCTTCAAGGTCACTTCATACTTGAGCAAGAAAGATAAAAAATGTTAGATAAATTATATGTCTTAAAAGAGGTAATACAGTAGTGCTTGGTACTGGCTTGATTTTAACAGATATTTTTCCTATTAAAAGGTGGGATATCTGGCTCCAGTAAACATATGGAAGTATTTAATTTGCTCTTTTCGTACAGAATGAAGTCTGTGCATAGGTCTCTAATGCATGAATTGTATTGTTTTAGAACAATCCAGCAACTTTTGGGGAATATAGATATTCTAGTAAATAAAGAGATAACACAAAAGTAGTAGTATTAATAGTGCCATGATAATAATGGAAGAAAAGGGAATATTCATTTGACCTTTCAGAAGAATTTGCTTATATTGTATTCAAACCTTTCTTGCATTAAATTTTCCTGAACAACTGAGTCATTTTTGCTTTAAGCGTCTGCAGAAATGTCTTCATTTCCCGGGTCCCTTCGACAATGTTCTCTTCTGACAACCATATCTTGAAAATAATGCTTTGCTAACATGGTTACTGAGTCAGGAAACAGAGAGTATACCAAAGGGCTTGGCCAAGCAAAACTGTCCAGGTGGTAAATACACTCAATCATTTTTTTAAGTAAAAGATTACAATCTTCCATTGATATTCTATAAAAAGAAGAAGAGACAAAGTTTCTTGAATGATACATTACTATGAAATGTTCCGTCCACTTCAATCATAAATAGATTTAACCTGTGACTTTCAGGGCATACGGAGGTCATTGTATACATAGAAGAGAGTTGTAAGAGATCTGTAACATAAAAAGAAAGGAGGTGTTAATATCACTGTTGAGACTTGTGGATTCACAAAAGAAGATGTTCCTAGTGGAAAAAAATGCCAAATAAAACAACAGAGAATAAAACATAAATATTTTTTAGCCATATAGGCATCTGCTTGAAAACTACCCTAAAATTGCCTTAAGTGAAATGATTGACGTTTTTCGTGGTCTTACAATTTAAGGCTTTCTTCCACTTGCCTGTCTGCCTTACAATTTCTCCATGAGCAAGGTTCAAAGGAGACAAGATTGGTTAAGCAAAATACAATATTGCCAAGGGAAGGGCCAGTGTAGTGTAGCTAAACTTAAGGAATGTTGATATTCAGTCAACACCCTCAGAATATTGAGGGAGGTGAAAGGGGGACTTACGTTATTGTCCTGTGCTGCTTATCTGAACCACATCAGTAAAAATGGTTTATCTGCTACCTGTGAGCTTGCAGGGCTACTTCTTGCAATGATTAATGGTGAGCAGCTGATTCTTTTTCCCTTCCAATGACTCGTTAAGCACCTGAGGCAGATGAGAGCAAGTTTCTGCAAAGGCATGGCTCAGTAAATAACCTCACAACTTCTAGCCCTTCAGGCTTGGAAATATTGTCTGCAAGATTTTGAGGTAATCTTAAAAATTAAATACTGATATTTAAGAGTGTTTATTTTTACGAGGCCTATGGCTGTACAGCCAGCCTACTTTCTCTGATGTTGCAGGTTCAGAATTTTCAAGATTGTATTCTGGCTGTATGGTGTTACTTGTGTTTTACTTTTGAACAGGAGTGCTTGTAGCATTCTCTAGATGCTTAATGAAAAGTAATTATTACATACGAACATCAAGAGTTCAAAAGCTTGCTGTCAATGTCTGTACGGGGTTTAACTGATATTGAGAAAATAATACAGATATTATTTTCTCCTGTAATGTTGCTTTTAACATTAATTATTTGGGTATGTTTAATGCACAGGTTTGGTTTTGCATAAATTTTGAAGGGATTGTTTTGTGCTGGCAAAATGTCAGAGCAAAGTTAGTCTGGATGTGTGAAATAAATGAAAATCCTTATGGCTGTACTTCTGCCTAATGATCTTGGTATTAATAGAGTGCTATAGCAAGTAATGCAGCTTAAGTAATTAAGTTAGAAAGCAAACTGGTCTTTCCTGGCTGATTTCTTAAATATGCTTTCAACTCCTAGTTGCTTCAATTCAGGTAATTTATATCTGTATAGAACTTGCAGGGATGCTTTCCATTTTGGTGAGAAGAGTGCTTTGTTGCAATCAGAAGAGGCAGTGGGAAATGGAAATGTACCAATGTAGCTAATCCGTCTCTTAGCAGACGTCTTCATGTAACATATGAGGTTGTCAAATCTCCTGTCATCCTTTGGGCTAAAGCTTTTAATAGTCGAGTCTAGACCTATTAAGGTGATGGGGGGTACACTGGATGTCACAGTGCAGTGGTATGAATCCTGAGGGAAGGGCTGATATTTCCAGAGATGCCCAGAGGATATGTGAAACAAAGAAGATGAATAAAGATATCAATATCTTGTTGTCAAGTCAAAGCCCCTTAGCTTTTGTGTTCATTGAAACTTCACAGAAAAATCTCTTTCTGAAGAAGTTCATGTTAACATTGTCTAACTTGATAAAGGCAGAGCATCTCCATAATCTGCAGGCCACTAAGTCTATGATAAATAAGTACAGTACCAATGCTTCACTTCCCTCTTTTTGGTTGCTGTATAATCAATAGGTATTTATGCAGGTTTGTGAGAATGCATTGATCACTTCTAGTAACAAGGTAATTTTGCTAAAGCAAAATTCTGAAAACACTGTAAGTCAGTTGGCTTTACTATTCACGGTATGGCTCTGATGAAACAAAAATAATTTAAGCTTCATCTGCACCCTTACAGCATTTTATTGTAGATGTTATTGACTGAGTTTCCATTAGCCAGTTAAAAATGAGAGAAAATATTTTTAGCTCCAGCATGAGTCAAAGCAGGGAAAAAAATAGACAAGTGCAAAAACTTGCAAGTGCGTGAGCTATCAGATGTTCCTGAGGTTTTCTCTTCTCTGTCAGCAGTAACAAATATTTTATCAAGCATTGTAATACCTCTTTAGCAAGTCCTGGCAAAAAATTCTCACTTTAATTTCTTTGTTGGAATAAAGGCAGACTCAAGATTATATGCAGTGGCAATATTAATATTGTTTGTATGCCACAGATGAAAATAGACTCCATTTTTATGCATAGAGTGGATTGAGGAAATAGTTTCATGTCTTCTCCAATTATTTATTGATTATTTATTGTAACTACAGAAAAGATACATACTTTGATTGAAAATCAATGACTAAATTGCTGAATGTTGTTGACAAACCTTTAAAAATATCTATGGCTCCAAGGTTGTTGTCTCAATACTTTAAAAGAAACTTTTTTTTAATAGAAGAGAAATTCTCTGATTAAGGTTTTGATGTCTAGCAGGGCTCTGAACCTCATTTCAAAATGATTACTGTGTGATTAAAGCCCTCTGCTGTGTTATTCCTGCCGCAAGAAAAGATTGGGATATACAAATGAAATGTTGGAAAAGCATTGTTGAAAGAGAGATGCTGGAACTGTCTCTGTTATCCAGAATTCAGAGAATGTGACGTATTTCTCCTGAATTATTAGAAAATCTTCCTTCACTGTGAGAGAGGGTAATGGCATCTTTCAGATCTCTCTATGTTTTTGTCTTTGCTTTTAATATAGCTTTGTTCTTCCAGAGCCTTTTAATGTCCTTATTTTCTCATAGGTAATGAGATAACCCTGCACTAGAGTGATATCTAGGGTGGGATTCATCTGGCTAAAAGTAGCTGTCCAAAATGAACTAGTTGTCTAGATTCCCTTTACAGTCAATAGGTGATTAAGGGCATCGTTTACCTCATTTGGAAGTGGACATATAAAATAGATCAGATGAATTGGTCCTTTAAAGTGTGCAGATATTTCCAAGTTGAGCTGTAAGGAGATCCTGGTCTGATTAGCTTAACTGGAGATGCCTGCATAGGAGATGTCTAATGGTGAGTGAATCCTGCTGGCAAGTGATAACTGTCATCTTTCTCTATGAAACTCTCTTAAGATGAAATTCAGCCCAATGTGGATGGTCAGAAGAAGCTTTCTAGGGTGTATTGAAGCGAAGGGGTTTATTTCTGGCCTTTTGCTAGAATACAAATCACTCCCTCTATCTTTTGGCTGGTGATTGCTACACCTGGAGAAGGTTAATCCATATAGCTTAAGGCTATGTTACCTTCAAGGGCTTATTTTTAAACTTTGCAAAGAAGTGAGAAATATGGTGCTATATTTATTTAGCAATGCGTTCTTATTATCCAAAAAGGATGAGATACTCTCTGATTTCATTTTGTATTCTGTCCTGTGCAGATCCACAATTTTATTCTTCTCCACAAAAAATCAGATCTCTTATGAAGAAAGTGATTATTTAATTTGTGCTTTTCCTTCATTGTGCTGCCATCCCCTTTAAAATGCTAAAGATTTTTAATGGCATAAATTATTTGATGTGTATTGTATAAGAAGAATAGTAAAAATACCAAGTTGCAGTGGGATTTGGAGTTTTTCAAGAACCGATTATATACAAAAGCATGGTTGAACAGCTGTCATTAGAGTTGCTCAGCAGTCTGAACTTAGGCAACAGACTGTGATTCTTAAATCTTTTTCATCAGTTTAGGACTGTTAGTTGTTTTTAGCTCTTCTCTTTTGGCATCCATCTGTCAGTAACATTGTCTTTCTGGCTAACCACAGCAAAATATCATTATCATTTCATTATATGCTAGGACAGAGGGGAAAATCGAGTCTTTAGTACTTATTTTTAAGGTATCCTTCAAATCCTTGGTGTTTCTGATAGCCCTTATATCCAATGACAAGGGCATGTGTCGAGTACTATAATGCAAGGATTATGGAAGTAAAGGTAAGAAAATTGTAGTTTTTATATATCTCATAACAATAATATAGATAGACATGAATTGTTCAGAGGAAAGATAAAGGAAGTTTTGAGTTTTGCCTTGTATATCAAAAAGGAGTTATTAAAAAAAAAAGAAATTGAGGAAAGGAAATTAAGCTATTGGAGAGAAACGGATATGATGATTAATTATATAAGGATATTTAATGCACACTGCTCTGACGAGCAGAATGTAGCAAGAGATAGATCCAGAGATTTCCACCAGGTCTCTTAGTAGCTTATATTTCTAATGATCAGAAGAATACTAAGCCAATGATGCTGACAGTGCTGTTGTGCAGTAATGCGGGTCACGAGCTACCCACCTATCTGCTGGAAAGGAATCCAGGTGGCCTGATATCTGCTTAAAATGTTTTGCAGACAGTTTTAAGGTTTTCAGGAGTGAAGAAAGAGTTAAAGGGAGGCTCATAGATTACGTTGTGAAGATTAAAGGTGAACAGGTGAAAATGCAAAAGTGAAACGTGGGCTATGCGATACAGTTTATGAAATATTGATGTTTCTGATACAGAAAAAGACAGAGAGATAAGAACAAATTAAAAATACTGCACTTAAAGAAAGGATGCTTAATATCCTTAGGTTACTGATGTGGATACTGTGTCAGAGTAAGAGAAAAGACATTCAAGAAAATTGGCAGTTCCTGAGAGACTTTCTAGTAAGGTCGCAGACACTAGCCATCCTTATGTGAAGGTCAGCTAAATCATGAACTCTTCAAGGACTTAAACCTCATGGAGGAATTGCACAGAAAGTGGAAAGTAGGTCAAATTGCTAGGAACGACTGTTAAAGAGTAGTAAAAGTATCTAAAGAAAATATGAGAGAGACTAAGAAGAACCAATCAACCAAGAGCATAAAATATCAGAAGAAAACTCCACTTGCCAATAATGGAGGAATCAGTTATTTCACTGCTTAATAGGGAAGGAGAGACAGTAGCAGATGCTGCCCAGAGGGCTGAAATCTACTTTTTGCCTTGGTTTTCACCAAATGTGTTTTAATCATGTGATCATAACTAGTATGAAAGAACTAATGATGGATCCTGACCTGATCTGTAGGCCTTCTATCTAGTGAATGTTTTCAGAATATTCAGGCCCACAGACGTTTTCTCTAGGGCACTTAAAGCACCAGTTAGAAAATCTTGGAGCCATTTGTAATTGTGTATGGGAGCTTAGAGAGGGTGAAAGACCTTCCAGAAGCCACATGTAGAGCTCTAGAGCAACTGCAACTGAAGACTAGTTATGAATGGCTTTGTTGAATAGGAATCAGCAGGCCTTCCAGGCAGTCTGCATGGGATTTGGGGCTGCTAGGACATTTATTAAGTTTGCAGATGATATCAGCTGAGGATGAGCTTCACATTTTTCACAGGAGTGATTGGCTTTTACAATGATGTTAACAAGCTATAGAAACACTTAAAAAACAACAACAAAAAAAGAAAAGATATAATTAAATACAGTAAAGTGAAAAGTTCTTCTCTGGTAGGAATACTATTTAGGTGCAAGAATGATAGACTGTAGAAGATCAGGCCTATACTGACTGAACACAAGTCAACAGTGTCATACGGTTGTGATAAATGTAAAGTTCATACTGGGATGCATGAAATGGCACTTGTATAAAAAGCAGATGAAGGATCTCTCTAACATTATTGATGATGATCTGCTTGTCTGCAGATATGGATGTTTATTCAACCTGCAGAAATTAGTCGTTTCTTTTCCCTCTTCCCTGTCTTTTCTGTGCAGGACAAGATGATACATAGGAATGGTCTTTGGAGAAGCTTTTTGCAGTACTCCCTGTCTTTAAAGACTGTGTAATTACAGATTAGCATCAGTCAGAAAGGAGCGTGTTTAGAGTGCTTTTGGGATGCCCGGTGTTGGTAACTTAATGTCTCAAAGTTGTGTTCCTGTCAGCTCTTGATACAGCCTTTTCATTAGTAACAAAAATAATATTATTTCTAGATTGAATTGTGCTTTTGAGGAGAGAATGTGGAGGCAAGGAGAATAAACTTAACTTGCAGGGGAAATTGGGAATTTTATCCTAACCTTGAAAATGGAGAGCTCTGGGGCTCTTTAGATCTTTCAGTGTCTTGGGACTCACTCGCCTGTCTCTGGCAGCATTCACCTGCTAAAAACCTCCTTGTAACAAATTCAGCCAACAGCAGCCAGAGATCGGCGATTTGTTTCTGTCAGTATGGGAGTTGCTGTGTAAAAGCTTCTATTCCTTTCAAAATCAAAACCCAGACTCAGCCCCAAACCTGTCATGTTTCATGTTTGTTTGGTTTTTTAGAATATTTTCATTACAAAATTCCCCCAAAGATATTCTGTTATCAAAATTAAATTCCATTTGATTGTCAACAGGTTAAATCCTGAGGGAGAAACACCAATTGAAAAGAATCTTGTTAAAACACTGTAATGGCTCTATACTGTATTTTCTGCTGATTTTGCCTACAATAAACCAAATGACTTCTTTTATTGTTGTATCTAACAAATATTTTATGCAAAAAGTGCTGCCTTTATATTGCTTTTTTAATTTAGTTTGTTATTATCTCTTAACCCTTTAGAGATCTTGCCCCAGGAAGCATATCTCACTCACAATTATTTGACTGGCAGAGTGGTAAATGTAAGTGCTTTTCCATTGGAGCAAGACCAAATTACACTTGTATATATTTATTGTCTGTCCTTTTTTTTTTTTTCAGTGGCATAGCTGAAATACAGACAAATAGTGAATAAAAGATGTTTTCTGTAAGAATGCTAATGAAGACTTCAGAATTAAAATAGCATTCTTGGCAACTGTCTTTTCCAGAAAACTATTTTGAGAATGAGTTCCCAAGTGATAATTAGATATTGAAATGCACCCAGTTTCACATTTCAGTGCTCCTTTCCAATTAGAATGGCATTAGAGTGAAAGTGTAGCTATATAATTGTATGAAGAATAGATCCAATTTTCTCAATGTCACTGCAATATCACCTTTCAGTGGTAACGACACTGAATGATTACGCATATCATTTAGTAATAGTATTTTAGCCATTTCACAGAGAGAAGGTTTTTTTTTTTAATTTTTTTAAGTGGACATGTGATCAGATTGTAAATGAGCATATAGAGCGGAGGCCGTGCTACATACAAATATGTCAGTGTTAATGTTACTGCATCCTGAACTGCTAGGAGCAACACGAAACCGTGTTTGTTAGCATGCAGCATTTGCAGGCAGGGCACATCTTAACTGGCTTTTAATAGTCAAAAAAGCAATTGCAAAAACCTCTTAACCCACAAGTTAAAGAAAAGATCTTTACAATTTCTTTTTGGTCTACTACTGTGTGTAACTACAAAATGAACTCTGATACAGGTTTAGGATTAAATACTCTTGTTAGCCTTGCTGGTTAGCAGGCATTTTGTATGGATCCTTCCTTCTTGGTCTCTGTCATTCCATCTTGCTGCAGCGCAAAGCAGGCTGCGAAATGGATAATCCCTGTGAGAAGGTAGTGCTATAGAACTCAAATCAATCATGACAAACGCTACAAGAAATATTTTTTATAGGTCATGATTGGAAATTTATCCAGAAATTTGCATTTAAATAACAGCTGCTAGAATTAGAATGTATAGAAATAAGTATATCATGTTTAGGCTTTAAGGTACTTCCCTTAGGACTCTGGGAAAACATGAGGCTCTTTAGCACCATAAATATTAGTGCAGCAGTGCCTTGCACAGTTGGAACTACATTATTGGATTAATTGGAGGCATCTGAGTGAGTTAAATTTGATACAGTATGTTTGTTTGAGGGTATTTCCAAGATTTGGACAGCCAGGGATCTTTTGCTTTAACAACTGATTCAAAAGCATGTTGAGATCTAACTTTGTGCCTAAGCTTTTAGGTAAGTTTTTTTCACATTTCCGTGACATTTATTTCTCTCTCTGATCTCATCTACTTTCCATGCCTTCCTTTTAAATGCATAGATTTACTTGAGGCAAAACAGTCTCTAATTACATGTGTGGTAGTCCCTGGAATTGCCATGTCCCATCTGACTATGTTCTGTCTTGATGTTAATTCTTGTTCTTATATTGTGTCTCAAATGCCACTAAAATAAGTCAGTTGTGAAGGTTACTTTGGCAGTACCCCAAATTTCTAAAATAATACTTTGGCTAGTCCTGCTTATGCTTTATTCATTTAAAACTTCCCTCAAGTCATATCCTGTGTTATCAGTGTAAAACAAGTGAAACATTTCTGTTGGTATTTTGATATCCTAACCAAAATTTTAAATAAAAAAAAAAAGAAAAAAGGCCATCTCACAGTTTTAAGCAAGAACTTCAAAAAGCAGCTATTGCACGTGTCTAGTAGATTGTTTTGAAAGGCCTAAACATGCCTAATGGATCTTCTGTTGGTTCTCTTCTGAAGAATAAAATATGCCTGTGAATGATATCACGTTATTTACTGTAATTATGAATGCAAGAAACTAAGAGGATTCTGAAGGATGTTTTCTGAAAGTAATAGTCCTTACTTTTTGAGAAGCTGAAACAATTGAAAGAAGATAACTCTTAGCTTTAGGGTGTAATAATACATCACAAACAACAAAGTCAGGGTCAAAAAAGAAGAACACTAAATAGACGTTTATAGAATACATTTTAAAAATCCAGGGAATTAAGCTAAAAATTGACATTCCATTTTAACATCAGTTGCTGTTGGTTCTTCACACAAAAGCAAGTTGAGAGCAAAAGATATGTCTAACGTTCATGAATTTTTCACCTTTTCTATTGTTGACAAGTGATTTGCCTTTTCTGTCTATCTGTTTCTGTGTTGCTTTTTTTTAATTGTGATCATTACAAAGAAAAATGTAATATAAGCAATTGGAAATAGCAGCAGGGTTCTGACATCATTAATGTTTTGTTTACTTATCATATTGAGAAATAAAATATTTTCAAAGCACAGTGTGCTCAAAGACTGCTATAAATCACAGAAGAAAATATTTTGATGCGTGGAAATCTTCCACCTTGGTGTCAGACAGAAACCTGGCATATGATTGTGCCAAACTCATTTTAAATACCACAAAGTTACATACTTCAATTTTTATTCTTGTAGTCACTGAAAAATCCTGATAGGGCCCTTTTAGAGATTCCTCTCTTTTTGTGGAAAGAAATTTGCAGTTTGTTCCAATCAGGGCAAGCCTGGTGCTTCCAGCAGAATTTGGCTCTTTGGAAATGCTGTGTCAGAAGCAAGGACTTCAAAGTGTGTCATTGTATCGCCGCCAGGAGTAATTCTTGTACTTACCATTCTAGACATCCTGAACTTCGCGACAAAAAGGACAGATGGCCAGTGGAGGGGACTGACTGGCTTGAACAAATTGAAACCTCTTGAGACTATCTGTGTTGATTTGGTTTTTATGTTTATGGTCATATTTTTTGTCATTTGTGATGGAAATCAGGAATGCAAACCAACTGGAATATACTGATGTATCACAGGCCACCAGAGTAATGGGGTTTATAGTACATAAATTGTCTTTCATGTGACAAGGGATTTTCCCAGATAAAACATAGGTGTGGGTGTGTTATCGTGCTTCGCATGCTGCTTTTGTTGTTTGCCAGAGTTAATATGGGCTTGAAAATTCTATTCATCAGTATTTCCCCCCAGTGGAGCCTGTCCAATGTGCTTTACCTTAATGTATTCTAAACATCTGCATTCAAATAATTTATTCATAGGCTGAAATCTCTAATCCCAGTTTGAGGTGCAGAAATGTTTACTTGGTCACTTACACTCGGTTAATCTGGGACAGTGACAGGCAGGTCACACAACGTTGTCCTTTTTCACACAACTTTTTGAACAATGGATTGATAGTCATTTTATCAAGGAGCTAGAGGTAGCAGTCTGTGTAGACGTATTGAGAATCAGCTAATGGACAGAAAGTACCTGCTCCGACACATTAATTCCCTTCCCTGTCAGCCTGCATCATTGTAGAGTGTGCATGATGGGAAGCAAGGTCCCATCGCACTATGGCACCTGCTGCTTTTCCATCTGCCGAGCGCAATAGCTTCTTTGATTGCCCATTTTTCAGCCTAATGACTTTATTCCTTTTTTCTTTGTAAAGTTTTTACATTTTTTATTGTTATTTCAATAGTCATAGTTTGTAGGGGTTTTTAAATTTCCTCCTCTCCAGTGGGCACTTAGAGTGCTGATAAAAGAATAACTAACAAAATACTATTCCAAACCTGTGCCCAAATTCTGCGTGCCCTAAGTGTTGTGTTTCATAATTTATTCTGATAAAGTTGTCATGGTGATAATGTCTCTTGAGAATAAAAGTGCCATGTGCCTGGCTGATTACAGGAAACAGCTCAGATGGTACATAAACTGGTAAATATTGAACCCATGGGCAATAACGTTAGCTGTATTTTGTCCATTTATTTATTTATTTAACGTAGCTCTGGTCAGCTTGATTATGGAAAGAATGTGACAATTCATATTTTACTTTCTTTATGCTTAGATTTATGAGGATGGGAGACAGGCTTTGTTGTGTGTTTTTTTTCGTTTTTGTTTTTTTTTTTAATCCAGTGAAATAAACGTTGGCAGAGTTCCCTGAAATAGCCTTTGAATTCTGTGTAAAGCTGTTGATTTGGCTGGATTAGTCAAAGCAGCAGATCATTATTACATATCGAACATCTGTCAAAAATAGAACTTGCAATTAACAGATGAATCATCTGTAAGTTGCGGCTTCAGATTTTGTGTGGGAGAAGCACCTTTAGGATTCCTGATAAATGCTGATTTTGTTTATTTCAAAGTGGAGATAAAAGCTACGATTTTAAATATAATTCTCTTCCATCAAGGAGGAAACGGAATAATGTGTTTTTCATTCCAAACACTGATCATGTGAAAATCAGAGCATACTAATGTACTCCTTGGAGTTCCTCTAGAAAAAAATCTTTTGGCGGTGAAGTTCAAAGTTTCAAACTCCAACAGGGAAATTTTACATTCTGATATGCTTTTTTTTTTGTGCATTTATTGTGTAGTGTAGTCTTGTCTTTAGTCTGTATTTATGAAATGCCAGGTAATAGCATGCAATTTTTATACAAGTAAGTGCTATTAGTTACTAGCAATATTTCAGTTCTTCCTGTATGTCTTTTTGCATAATGCTTTATTTCTGTTAAGAGACTTAGAAAGGCATCAACTAGATTTAAGTTTATTGAGTTTGGGGGTGGAGGTCTTCTGCACCTGACTTCCACTGGAGCTTTTAAAAATATTTCTCACTTCTTACTCTGTGTATAGAATTTTTCAAATAGTCCCGAAGAACTTAGTGAATGAGCTTTCTGTAGGGCCCTTTAAACGCCTTGGGAAAAACCTCTTACACATAGAAATTTAAGACCTGGCACATATATTTCAATGATGGATGTAAATGTACTGATCAGCACAGTTTTGAACAAGATCCATAACTTATCCAGACCAAGATCAGATGATACAGGGACATGGAACTGTTTGGAGATTTCCCCTGAGCAGATGGGAAGCGGTATTAGTGTAGCGTTTTAACCAGCGTAGCGTGCATGAGCCGAGAAGAGAACCGCGGCCAAATCCATAGGACCTGGTGGACTTGCAGGTGGTGAGCAGCAGCTTCTGAGGAGGCTTTTCGATTGTGATACCCCGTTTGTGTTGGCAGAAACATACGGTCGCTAGTTGTGCAGTGAAGATGGGTCACTCAAGGACACATCTGATGCTAGACTTAGACCCAGGCCTACGTCTGCCCTTTGTATGTCTTGAACAAAACAGAGCAGAACAACAATTTTTCCAGGTAAGTCCTGTCTAGCGGGGCAGCAGCAGGGATGCCAAAGACATGGCACTGAAGTCTTTCAAAGTCCTGTTGATATGAGAACAGACTGCAGCATCGTGTGATGGACACCTGTGAGAGGCAGCAGCTCCCAGCTTATAGTACCTACTGAATTCCTAGAAAGGGTCCAGATCTTTCTGCAACTTCTTTTAATAAGGACCCCTCTCCTCATAAGCAATGAATTATTTATTAATGGAAGATTGGTATGAGGCCCTGACCCAGTCAGGAGCATTTTTAGCATGGCCTCTCGCACAAGGTGCGTGCTGATGAAAGAGAAAGGTCTGGAATGCACGAAGCCAGCTGATCATCATATTGTTTGGGGGCCTGTGCATCTCTGTGCACAGTTTTGGTTATATAGGCTGAATGTCCTGGGTTCCATCCACCTGCCATGCTGCTTCTTTGTGGCTGAGTGATTAAGATGTCACAGCAACCATGGTACTGAGGTGCCCAGAAGCGCCTGAGGGATCGCAAAGCTGATGTAGAGCAGGACGTGTCTACCCTTGAACTGAAACCCCCCTACTGTGCGCAGGGCTTGGAGCAACACAGAGCTTTAGGAGATTTGTTTGCTTCCACACGCCAGGTGGTATCAAGCGTCATTCAGCGTGTATCCTCGTGTGCTCCTTCGCTCAGCTGTCGTGTGCTTGGCTGTAAACCCAGAGCCAAGCAGTTCCTTACTACTGTTATCACGAGCAATTCTGGAACCCTGTTCTGGGGATGGCTCTTGTTATACAGCACAGATGTATCGCACAAGGAGCAGAGAGTGCCTTATGTATGACTGTTTAGTTTAATTGCAAATTCTTTGGAACACTGTGACAGGATTATATTGCAGAATTATGTGGGAAGATGATGCAGAGAGGAGGAGCAAGGAACTGAACTTGGGAAGTGGAAGGCTTCTATAATAAATGTAAGAAGTGAATTCATAAAAGGAATATGAGTGTTGACTTTAAAAACTTTAAAGAATTACTTTTATTCCCTCTACTACCTATCTTTTCATTTGTTTTGAACAAGAGTCCGAATAGGTTCACGTGTTGACCACTGGCTCTCGCACTGGAATACATACTTGGATCAGGCAATTCTTATCCACCCTTCACTGTGCAGAGCAGGATTTTGTACACCTCTCGTATCCTTCAGTGTTGTCCCTGTCCCGTGCTGAAGGGGCACAGCTTGCTTTCAGTCATTCCTTGCTGATTCAGGAGACACATCTGACTGTATGTTTCAATTGCAAATTTGTAATCCCTAACTTGAAGAAGAGAAATGCAGTTTGACACATCCTCATGGAACGACCTGGGTGGTGGTGTTGCAAGCTAGATCTCTGCCATGGAATGCAGAGCTTCCCAGCTGCACTGCAGGGACCCTGAAGGGCTGACACTCAGGCCTCTTGGCATTCCCCAGACTTCCCACTGCAGGCATGGGAGGCCAGGTGGCTCAGCTTGCAAGTCTCTCAATTCTTCTTGCTAAAAATCACCATCATTCTGCCAGGGCTAAAGGTGAAAGACATACAGCTGTTTAGGGTCCTGGTTTAGAACTTTGTTTATGTTTTGTTTATATGAATAGCTTTCCCTTTTTTTTTTTTTAACCAAAATATTGCCTTCTGATGGATATTTCACTTCTCCTTCTATGACAGAACTATTAAATTCTCCCCAGAAATTTGGAATTTTTAACTTGAACATTATCCACTTTCCCAACATTGGTCCAGTCAGTAATCCTTCCATGGCCTGTAAAGTTTTTCACACATTTGGAATTCAACCAGATCCCCTCATCTTTTAACATTCAAGGAAATTCATAGCTTCTGCTCTCCCAGGATGTCAGTCACAAACTCCCATTGGACTAGGATTTTTCAGCAGGGCCAGGATTTCACCTATATCTGTGCAAGAATAAATTGATTCGCAACTGTGAGCTACTGCACCAGAGGGGAAAATTAACTGCTTCTGCAAACCATCACATTGTTATTAAAAAAAAAAAAAAAGGAAACTTATTATACAGTCAGTGTAAAAGTATTCAGTCCCTGACACTTCTCTGTTTCTTGTGAGAACTTGCAGTATATTTAGCTCTTTGACAAGGTTATACATTACACCTAAAAAGAAAGGGGAAGGAAACACTCCACAGTGCAGACAAAGTGTAGAATTATCTTTAATAGGTGAAAGACAGCTGTGACCCCAGCTCAGTGCTGTGATGGAGAGCTGCCTGTGTGACAGGTCCTTTCTGCACTCTCAGATACAATGAGACAAATGGAAGCAGAGTGGCATTCTCCTACTTCCCATTCTGCAGGAATCAGAGAGTCAAACTTGGTAAAAGCAGAATGAGGCACTTTCAAGGTACTTTCAAGTAACTTGAAGTATTGAAAGACTTGAGTTTCTATGTTATCTGAACACCATTGACAAGAAAAAGGGGAAAAGCCGCTACATTTCTTCCTACAAATGATACAAACTGCTGGAGTTCACTTTTTTTTTTTTTTTTTTTTTTTTGTGCTCAGCTGAAAGTTTGAGAATAGCTTTGTACACTTTTGTTCCAGGGAGAAATAGGGTGGGGGTAAGTCACTGAAGATTCAGAAGCTAAATGCAGTAAAAATAGATCAAACCCATCCTCTTTCACTCTTTCGGCCCTTAATTTAGTGGCCCCCACATGAGACCCCTTCCCAGCTCTCCCAGCCTTTAAATGCATTCTGTGAAAAGTCCTAACCAATAACTGCCATCAGTAAAACTGAGCTGCCACACAAGCTAGTCAAGCACGCAGCCCACCTCCCAGAACAAACCATTTCAGTTTTTAAAGACCTTTGGCAATGTTAACATTTATGAGAGTTCAGGTAACGTACTAATTAGAAAGCCATGAAATCATTTTAGAACAGTTTATTATTTAAGGATGTTAAATGCAGTGGAGAGAAAGTTTTGGAGGGGTAAAATTATTTTTAAGGAAAAATTAAACAGCCCTGAACTTATATAGAACTGTGAATCAATCTGACGTGTACGTTGTAATATACACACAAGACATAGTTGGAGTGCACCTCTCCTGGGGGCTGGTTTATGAGCTGAGGTTCTAGCCCTCTGTTGTTGAAAACCTTTGGTCTTGAAGCTCTTGTTTGGTATTTGAATCAATTCGGTTGCTGTTGCAGACTTGCACACATTGTTTCTAGCAGGTTTTGATCCCCAGAGCAGATGTCCCTTTCTTCTAATAGGACATTTTGATTTTCAGTGGTCATAGCAACAAAATGCCCTCCTTGGCCTTCTTGAAGAAAACCTCGATAGGAAAAGCATTTTAATTAAGAAAATATACTAATTAGCTACCACCTGAAGTGACGATAAGAGTTTCACTTCATTAGCAAGGCTGGGTGTGTTTGGAGAAGCTCACCTGGCAACAAGAGGACTCATTTTTCAGTCTATTTTCAATATTTCTCTTCCTGCAGGGAGAAAGCAATCTTAATTAAAACCTGTGAAAAGCAGGGCATTTTTAGCTGGTAATTTACAGAAGTTTGAATAAGTCAAAAGAGGAAAAGACACCTTTTGGCAAATAGTGCATATAGATGTCTGCCAGCAAGCCTGCACTTAGCAACAGGAGCTTTTTATAAACCTGAGAGAGGCTGCTGTACTGCTGGAACTGCAGGGTTCTTCTGAGATGAAGGCTGGGGTCAGTGGTGTTCATGAGCGTGTGTCCTCTGACCCAGATGGGGCCTTTAAACCCTTCCATCCCATACAATTTATAGTACACACTGTTTGTGTGCCTGTCAGGAATAATCTGTGCTCCAACAAACAGAATTTCATGGTCCCATATGCAGTCCATGCACCCATCTCAGGGTTATTCTGCCTGATTCCAATATCTTTCTGCCTTTGCCCACAGCTTTTTTTTTTCCCAGCCGTTTTCAGAGATTCTTGAAAGATGGAGGAAAAAAGAAGAGTGTGTTTTCAGTATTTAATGCTTGATTCGTGGCCTTTGCTCTTCCAGTCTCTTGCACTGACACATAC
Organism: Tauraco erythrolophus; assembly: GCF_009769465.1. Classification (NCBI taxonomy): domain Eukaryota; kingdom Metazoa; phylum Chordata; class Aves; order Musophagiformes; family Musophagidae; genus Tauraco; species Tauraco erythrolophus. The sequence continues at coordinate 12,991,325 of NC_141478.1, read as the reverse complement.
AAGCCCAGCCTCAGGCGTAGCTCCAACACGCGCTATTCAACCATCACGCCTACAATGAGATCGCGCCGCAGCGTGATCTCATTCTGGGCGATTCTTTCATGTCAATAGCTCTATTTGGTGCTTGCCCCTGGATCAGTTCGAATTTTTTCACTTGTGTGGGTTTCAATGATTTCTGTTTGTGGGATTTCTCTTCCTCCCCCTTTTTGTCAAATCGAAAGACTCGGTCGTCCTTCCCAGCCAAATGAGCCCATTCAGGTGCATGATGGGGGACTTATACTCTGAACTTACCATGTTTTGACAAGCCTAACTGTTGGATTAGAAGGACTGGCAGCCCTTTCAGGAGGCTTGTTAAGAAGCCTGATTGAAAATTCATGCTATAATGTTAATGCTGGATTATGGGAGGGTCTTTAAATACTGACTTCCTTTTACACATAATGAGGGAGGTACAGGAAAGTGCTGCTGGTCAGGTAGATGCTAAAGATGGGCATTTAATAGAAGACTTCTGAACTGACAAGACTGAAGCTTTCCGGAGGGCTCAGGAGTGGCCAAGTCAGGTGGTTTTTATTTGAATTTATTGAAGGTTTGGTGAGCCTCAAGGTTTGACTACAGAATTCCCCTGTGTCCTACCCTACTTAAACCACCTGTAAATCCTCTGATTTAATTGTTTTCTTGTAGGATGTAGTGATGATGTTGTTGATAGTCATCCAGCATAACCCCTTTCTTTTCCTCTTTTCATCAGTATTACTTTAAAATGAATTAAAGAAGAACTGGCAGCAGTTTAGATTTCTGGAAAAAATATAAATAGGAACATCATTATTATGTGAGTGACAACTGAGTCAAGTTATTTTGACAATGCTATTTATAGTAAATCTCTTCTTAAAATTGTTTAATTAATTCAAACGCTACAAACTGCTGGCCTGATATATTCACTCTGTTTAAAGAAGGGAAAATGGGATTTAACTTTTTTTAAAAAACATCAATGCAATGAAGCCAGATGCACAGACACCAAAGGAAAAGTAGTGCTGACATTTCTATACGCATTCTGGACACAAGCGGTGTGGCATTTTGGCTGCTAGCCAGCCAACTCTCAATACTTTAAAATCAAGCCATGTATATGTTGTCTGACAGTAGTAGCATACTGTCAGACATACACCAAGCCATAAACTTTCCTACTTTGTGGTCTGTCCCTATTGAGGGCACTTACATGATATTTATTGTAAATGCAAAATCTGATCAGGTTGTAGAGTTCTTGTTGATGCCTAAACTTCACCGCTGATCTGTACCTGAAGATGATTAAAAAATATTATGCTCTATGTTCATCTCCATTGTAGCACAGAAATTGTAAAAAGTACTCTGAAGGATCCAATATTTAATATTATTAGCACCCAAGTTAATGTCTTTATTTCTCTTCCTCTTTAAGGCCTCTCAAATAGACAGTAAGCAAGTAGGCTTTTTCCGTTCTCTGTTTTTCAGAGAGATGATTCCACACTCGTGCACTGAGCCTTGTCCAGAGAAGCAGGGCTACCTGCTGCAGCCTCTCTCCCTCTCAACTGAGCACCAGGTCTGTAGTTTAGTTGTGAGCCTAGAGCCTTGATTGTTTCCTGGTATGATGTGTCAAACATCATAGCAATGGAAGTGCAGACATTTTGCAGAATGCATAGTTGCAAGGCAGCCAGGCCTGTTAATTGTCCAGTCTTATTCTAAGATACTCCATCAGCGCAAGCACTTTAGATGTCCTTGCAAGGTCAGGATAATATTCACTATGATACCCTGGGAACATAACTTACCAAAACATTCACAATAACTAAAGTACCTTGAAATTATACGTATCTTTGATTCTTGGAAGAGCAGAGTCTGTACTTGGCTAGGTAGGCAAGTACTGTACTGCTTTCCTTCCTTCGAAGGAAGCTGTTATATACATCCCCATCACTTAACAGGAACAAATAATAATTTTGCATCATTGCCTAACTATTATTGACAGGACTGGTTAGATGATACACTATGCCCTTAAATCAGCTGTTTTCTTTTAATGAGTAATTGAAATCTTTTACAAGCATAAAATACAAAGCCAGCTTAAAAAAAAGCAAGTCACTGAATTTGCTTAGTCTCCGCATGAGTAAATTTATTTCACTGAAAATAATACAGCTTTGCTGGAAGCTCATGTTGGAAGTTAGGAGGATATTAGCATAAATGGTTTAAAAAAATCTCCCTGCTTTTAACCTTATTTCTTCTCTCTGTTCTCATCATTTCCATATCTAAGCATAAACCCATGTGAGCAATTTTTCACTATTTTAAGTGAAGCAAGGTTTATGAAGAAGGTTAATATCTTTTATTTGCCTGACTAAAACAGTTAGGGGAAAAACAGACAGACTTTTTGGCATGCAATTCCTCAGATCATTGGAGATGGTCTTGGGTTCCTGAAATCTTGTCTGTTTGCTTATAAATATGTCAGTCTAATAAAAAGATATTAAACTTCTCTACATACCTCCTTCTTTGTTTAGATCCTTAGACCATAAAAACATTGTTATTTAAATACATTATAATTGTATATGAATAACACATTCTAGACAAGTTATCCTCAGTTTTCTTGTAGAACATATTGTCTGGAAGACAATATAATGGACTGCGATGTAATGGACTTCTGGCACCAAGTATTTTTGCCACATGAGCTAGTGAAGTGCTTTGAGACATATTTGGGTTTGGGTTTCTTTTTACATCTAGGGGGTTTGGGTAGATCCAGTTTAAAGCTGGAAAATATTGACATTATATGGGCTGATGTTCAATCCCTTTTGCATTCAGCAGAATATGCTGGTTAGATATTAGTTTTGTTTAGTTTGGTTTTGATTTTAACTCAGTCTGGTTTTAGATTAAATCTCTGTATTTAAGATGTCTGCTGCACGCTCAGTGGTTAGGATGCCTGTGAGCTTCCAGGAACATTACACTCCAATCCAGCAAAATGTGTAAGGATTTTTATAATTTTAAGTATATGAGGAGTTCAGTTAAATTCTAAGTATTCTTCATACGATCCAAGACATGAGGGCATTTAGAATTAAAACCAAGACCTTTAAGGAATACAGAAAATGCACTGATAATATCGGACTTTGAAACAAGGCAGATGGTTTTACCTATTTTAGTCTACAATTTTCCCTTCTTGCAGAAGATTTGATAAGATTTGCTGAAAGTTTCTACTACAGACTGTTAGTTTTATCATCTGTGTTGTTCGTATAAGAGCAATGATTTGTATCCTGATGTCACCACGCTGACCTTTGCTCTTGTCGCAGAAATGCTCTAATCATGCAGTCTGAAGAAGTGTGCTTTTAATAAAGAGACTTGCTGGTTCTTTGTCTAAACAACACTTTGATTATTGACTGTTGTACAATGATTGTGGTGGGACCTAAACCTTAGTGAAGAATGCCTAGTGGTTTTCTTTGTCTGGCTTTTTATCTAATCTGATATTTGTTAGCTACATTTACATGACAATAAGAAGAGTGTCTATCTAAGTGCTATGCAATTACATTTTAAAAGCTTTTACTTTTTATGGTGACTGCTGAAATAAACCTCTCAAAGGCAGATGCATAAATATGCTTTGCTATATTTGCCAAAGTCTTTTTGTGATGGCAAGGTTAAGGTAGTGTGAGCACCTTCTGGGTGCTCAGTGAGAAGAGACTTGGTATGTTATGGGTGAGCCCAGTGTGCATTACCTTCCTCCTGTTGCCTCAAGCTTGCCGTGGTAATTTTTCTTTTTCCTTAAACCTACACCTAAACAAAATAACAAGGTCATCTTGATGGCAGAGAAAGTGTAACTCAAATAAACATGATTATGACAGATATTGTATCAAAATTCAGTATGCCAGGGAATTAAAAATCATCTAGCTCCTAAATGTGTGTGAACTTCAGGGCTTTATGCATTGTTTGAGGACCCAGGTATAAAACAGGGTGCCTTTTATTCAAAAAGATTCAACTGGTTGGACTGATTACTTTGCTCTAAGTAGAATGCTGTAATTACGACTTAGGTTTAAATGGAGAAGGCCTCCTTAAATTCTATAGAAGAGTATTTGCACATTTGTAAGAACTAACTGTGCTATATAACCATATTATTTGGTTACCGGCTGTACTGATTGGGTGAATCAGCTAGATGGTGATTCGGTTGATCCATTGATTTTTATTGACTCCATCTCAATTTTGACCTTTGCTTGAATCATTTAATTTCAGTTTAGTGTAAGTTTATAGTAGAGAACTGTAACGATATATTAGATCTTAAGTTTTCTCCTTTTTTAGCTTTTAAAAAAGCCTCTGAAAAATAGATAGAACCAGTTATTCTTCCAACATAGCAACTTGAATGAAAACTTGAAGTATCTAAACGAATGAGGCAAGGAACTGATGACCACTTGGATTTTTGTCAAAGATATATAATTTGGTATAACGGGTTTATCACATCAGAGACTTACGGTCCAAATCAAATGTGGTAGAAAATGCTTTCCATGGCCCTAGAGATAAATCAGAAATGTTTAGGCTGTTAGGAATTTATGAGGGTTTTGGAGGGATGCAAATCAGGTTTACAAAACTTATTTCCGACTGTAATTACTTCATAAAAACAAATGATACAGTACTGCACCTAGGCAACAATGCCAAACTAACAGGGCAGAATAAAGCATGCAAAAGAGAATGACACATAAAAGATAGGTAGTCATAATTTGTTTGCAGGCTTTGTTTCATGATTCTGTAACATATTTATCGGGAAAAAGCAGAGGGATTTCAAAGCAACTATTCTGGGCACTCCTCCAGAATTAAGTGCAGCTGCTTATGCCTTAAAGTCAATTATTTTTCGTGTTTGTTCTCTAATCATTCATTATTTGTAGATGCCACAAAACAATCCATGAAGAGCTGAAAGAACAAACATTATTCCCTGCAGATATTTCTAAAATATTCATCATATGCTTAAAGTTTGTATAAGGTAGTTCTGTGAACTCAGCAGTACTGAAGGTAGAGAGGGCAGCAATGTGTGAATTTAAAGCCTTTTGGCGCCATTAAAAATCAAAGTCTTATTTATTTTTAAAATCCCTCGGTTTATGTTTTCCCTTTCCTTCTGGCACACGTTACTGTTGGGATAAATCTATTAAAATATGGGCTGAGTCAGTGTGAATCTATTGCACTGTGATCTTTTTCAAATTAATATTTCAAACAAGGATTTATCTCTGTCACTGTAATAGTACAAATACCTTTGTCCATCTGATGCTGGCTTGCCTGCTGCTGGATCCTCACCTTGAGAATTTCAGTAGTGACTTAATTATTAATAGAGGGCTGATATGATCTTAGCTACACTAAAAGAGTTTCAATGAAGAATGCTCACAGCAATCGTTATGGTTTTCAATTTAGTATTGTGAGCTTTGGGTAGCCCGAGTAAAAGCCCAAGTCATCCACATTTTTACAAACATGAATCTCAGAAAGTTGTGTTATATTTATTGCCTGAAATATGTATAACAATAGCTCAGATGGGTCCCCATGGGTCCATACCAGTTAAATAGAATGTACCAGCCAAAAAATATTTCAAGTGCCACTAGATGACAAAGTCTGTGCTGTGGCAGTACCTCTCCCCTTTAATAGTTAGAGCAGGATTTCCAGGACTGGTGTATCAGACCCTCCATATAGGACCTTGTAGGACTGGCTGACTGAATGATGGACGTGACGAAAGCCCTCTGTTTTGTTTCCTGCTGCCTCTAGTTCTGTAAAAGCAGAGAGAAACAGGGGGAATAAACAGTCTAGTTGTGCCTGTTAAAACTTACCGCTCTTTGTACTAGAAAAGAGAAGAAATATACAGACATAAGGGCCAGAGCCACTAGTGGGACAAGAACAGCTGTGCTGTTGTACAAGAAAAGAAAAGACGAGGGGGTAGTACCAAGAATAAAACCAAAAAAATTCATGGGGAGAGAAAGAAAAGATGTCCAGTAATAGAGAAACATGTGTAAGAACAAGGGGGACAGCAGGGAAAGACCTACAAAAGGCCTGTTTTCTACTTGACTGCCCTTATTTTGGATGCAGGCTGCTTTCATACAATAAGACGCTGGCATTTAGAAATAGAGTTCAATAGGGCTTAAAGGCAGCTTGTATTTGAAAAGCTCTACCATGAGCCCAGTCCTCCTTTCCTATTCCAATTTTGATTATCCCAACGGAGAGCCTGATCTTGCCCTTCGTTTGGGTATGGGGCAAGCAGAAAATTTTTACTGGAGTAATCAGTCATCAGTAGCACTGAAGGCACCTAATTCAACTTGTATTTTCCAATGTAAATTAGGAAAGATGCAGATGAAATAAAATGAGTGTGAGAGGCGAGTAAGAGCCTGCATCCATTGCCCTTGTAAAGGCAAAGCATGGGAGTCAGCGTGCTCTTGCCTGTGCGTCTGCTAGTGCATAAACCCAAGTGACTTGTCGGTGATATGTAATAGATGGACAGCTACTGGCCATATCCCTTTTTTGGGGGGTTGGGTGTTTCATATTCAAACCTCTTTCTCATCCTTCAAAGCTGTTTGTGATGACATCTTCAGCTATAATTGGCCCCATTCTCTTTCCACTTAAATCAAGGGCTTAACTTCAGTTGCATTTACAGTCTACCCTCTTTATGTCTAATACATGCAGACAGAAATAACAAGCAATAAAATCACAATAAATCATTTCCTATTCCATAAAATCACAGGCCTTCAGTTTGCTCTCTCAATTTTATGGTGTATTAGTCTTCTGATTCTGTTTTTGAGGGAAGGTTGGGGTTTGCTTTTGAAAGGGTCAGCAAAAGGCTAAATTCCTTGCAAAGAACAACGTGCTGAGCCACACAATGGCCCATCGCAATGACTGACACTGACTCAGGACATGTAGCTCTGGATCGCAATGCAAACTTTCCCATATCTTGCAACTTTAGGCTCTGCTAGATAATATGGTATCTAGGACACATGCTTGCAAGATTCTTTGTTTTGTATCTTTTGCTATTAAATTAGGTAAAAACAGGAAATGTAGCAAAATGCTAAATAAATGCAGATTGCATGTTCTCTAGAGTATTATTCCATTAGCCACCAGCATATTCAGCTTTGAAAATAAGCTGTGGCACAGAGATAGTAGCAAGTGTCCATCAAAATTTTCTTGCAATTGAAACTGGCTTACTTATGTATTGATTAAAATGGTATTTAAGACATTTTTGAAAGATAAGTATTTAGAGGATAGTCTAATAATTTAACCACCTAGCTTAGTCCTCTCTATCCCTCACAAATTTTGAAACAGAAATGCCCATAAAATACAAGTCTAAGAAATGTCATTACGGTATTGGCTAATATAAATTGCTTGATGCAGCAATGTCAGTCTAAGAATGAGTGATTGCTCTGTAGACAAGTGTTTTCATGACTGAAATAAAGAAGTGCTGGGGGCTGAAACACCTGCAAACTGATGGGTGGATTGAGTACTTAGATGCCAGCCTGAATCTGGTATATACCCAAGAATCAGAAATTATGTTGCTAGGTAAGGTGAAGTATTTGAATAGCACTTGACTTTTGCAGACCCATGGTTAAATCCACTTGAAAAGATACCATTTATTATAATAATTTCTGCTTTTCACCCACTATGAACACTAATGTGAGTATAAAAATACAGCAAATTAACACACAATGAAATAAAATTCAGAGCAGAGTCTGTGAGGAGGGCAGTGCTTCTACCCTCTACCTATAGGATGGATGTAAACTTCAGTCCTATTTTGATCGCATAACTATGAACCTATCACCTTTCATATATGCTGGTTTCATTTAAAACTAACTGCTTTTGATTAAAAAAAAAACACCCCCAAAAAACCCCACATCAATTCATCCAACTGTTTTGTTGAAATAGTAGCTATATTCATGCAGCAGAAACACTGATTTTGTTTTCTGACAAGTTGGAAGCGCAAAGACTATGGATGTAATTCTTCTGCTTGTGCTCTTGGTTCAAATAAAGTATAATCCGAACAACTTCTATGAATCAGTCCACTGAAACTAGAGATATTCAGCAATGCTAGGAGAGCAATTGCAGGTGTACGTGAGTGTAAGTGGAGAATTCAGACAAGTAGATCTGTAGAACTATAAAAGAAAGTGTAAGAGTGATTAAAATGAGGTTTAGTGTGTAATGCAAGGTTCAGCTAAACTCCTCCCAGTGTTTTCTGTGCATACTTCTGAGGTCTGTAGCACAAAAGATAATGCACAGAATGCAAATCTTAGCTCTAAATGTCTTTGATTTGGCTGGCAGGTGTCATGATGACCTGAACATTGATTAAGCTGAAAAGAGCTTTTTTTTGTGTATGTTAGTCTCCTGTGGCATTATTGTACGTTATATACAACATTCTAGATGTGGAGCTATTTATCTACTTTTATAGAGGTGGTAACATTAATTTTAATGTAAGCCTTTGGTATGACACAGACTTTGTCTTCATTATTCTGAAATATTGTTTAAAAAAAACTCTACAAATCCATTTATGTTTTCAATTTGCTTTGAACTATTTTTCAACATCTCAGGTCAAGACCTAATTTCTAAAGCAATCTTCACTGCATTTTATTGTTCACCAGCGACTTGTACATGATTAAGGAATCCATCAGGAAAATTCTCTTTTTATGTTTTTTATAACATCTCTTTTCCCAATGTCCCACTTGCAGTATTTTTTTTTTTTTTTAGTATGGGAGCTGGAATAAAATTTGAGGTTGAAAAATGGATGCTATACTTCAGAAATTGGCAAGTTCATTTCAACTACCTCCTTTATAATTTTGCTTTTTTGTAACACAACACGATATTTCAATCCTGTACGTGTGTAAAAACTCATTCAAGTGTTTGCAAGATAGTGTCTGCTGGAGTTGTAAGAAGGCATTATTGTTTGCTTTCAAGCCTAAGACTCCTGCCAGAAATATTCACGCTGGCAAATATCTGAGTGACCTGATTCACCAATTCATTTGTCCATAAATAAACACTTATTTAAAGAAATACATATATTTTTAAATATATATATATATATATGTATGTCTGCATACGCACAGATGCATGTGTCTCAACACAGAAGCCAATCAACTTTTTGAGGCTTGAATTAGGATTCCTCTGATATAACGTTTTTGTTAGTAAGGAAATAGCCAAGTTGTCCAAACCATCAGTCCTTGATGGTATGTGATGGGAAGAGTGTGTACATATGTTCAAAGCAGAGGGTGTTAACTGATGTCTTGCTTAATGAGTAAGTTCACAAAAATTCTTGTGTTAATAATGTGCTCTTTGCTGTTGATTGTATGTAACGTGTGGAGTCAAAGTCATCCCAGATTTACCTCTGCAAACATTACTATACTGTGATTTCTGCAGTTGAAATAAACTGTAGGGATTAAAAAGTTAATTAGCAGTAAGTTTAGTAAAAGTTTTATAACCTTATAAAAGGCAATAAAATTTAGATTTTTCAAGTGCAAAATATGACAGTCTATTTAAACTTCATTAACAACACCAGCAGTATCTGACTTAGTCATAGTGAAAAGTCTTAGATGTGCCACAACAGTGAAGTGCTCAATTTACATATACACTGGATAAACATGTACATACGTACATATATCCCACCAACACAAAGCCTAAATAGATCAGGTTTTAGGTGACCCATGAAAAATGGACCGTGTCCTCGAATTTCAGTACTCCGATACCATTATATCTGTTCAGTCCAAAGAAGTATCACTGCATGGTTATTGCACAGGAATCAGCCTTTACAGACCAGTTGCAGACTTCCTTGGTGATGTGAGCAAGCAGGAGTTGTCATCTTTAATCTGTGGGTTCCCACCCAATTAAAGAGAAAAGAGCAGACAGCAGGTTGGACTCAGACTGATGCCCCAGTCAGGGTAATTAGGACTGTAAAAGATGTTTTCATGGGCTAGGACCCAGCACAAAAAGCTCAGAATCTATAGAAATGTGTTTGGGGGTAGGTTATCAGAGGCGAGGACGTGCCATCAAAAGAACGCTTCTGGTAGTAGCAGTGTTTCAGGAATGCAGCAATCACAATTGTGTGTTAAAGCAATTAATATGTTTTGGGCCCTATTTAGGAAGTATTCAATCCTCATGGGAAAAGTCATGCCAATTTTGGCAAAGGCGGTAGGCAAAGCAGGAAGGAAGCTGTGCCGCACACAGCCAGGAACAAGGCACAATGCCTTAGGAACGATGGCACTGGCTGAGACAGCAAAGAGGCTCTTCATCACCCTCTTTCATCCCAAGCTCTAAGAGATTTTATATGTTTATGACTTCATGGAGTCAGAATCAGTTTTAGCAGTCTGTGAAACTGAGGCCTTTTTCTCTTCCCTCTCTTTTTTGAGGTCTTGTTACCCAGTGGTCTTCAGCTAACTTCCCTCACTTGCAAATCTCAGAGGGTTTGTGTTTCAAACAGTGCTCCCAGGCTGATACCTTCTTGAAATTGTGTATAATGCAAAGGAGTTGGTACCAGCACAGCATTTATCAAGGTTAAGATGAAAACTCCCTTCTTGGGATTTCTCTGAGAATACACCAGGTGGTGCCACGCATGTTTGCTGAGACAATGTGTAATTACATTTCTTGTTCTGCCAGAAAAGCTTTAAAAGGCCACATGAGTTCTACTTTATCACTTGCCCCCCTCTTTTCACTCACGCTGCCTGTGACTCACTTGGACTCTGTTCTGGAAATGTCTCTGTGCTCTGTGGATGTGACCCCAATTACTCCTTGCTTTTTCTCCTTCTCTTCCCCTCCCTAAATGCTAGTGGATTTCTTCTTTACATTTACATTATGACTAAGAGAAATAACCCCTGCCCTTCCCAGTAACTCGGTACATGAATCTGCAATCTGCCATCTGATATGAAACATTTTTTAAGCCATAGAGAACTGCTCTGTGTCTTGTTGTTTAGCTAATCTGTTAATAGAACTGAGTGGACAAGGTTAAAAATGATCCACCTCTTAAAGCAACAATAGTTTCATTTTAAATGAAAAAGTAGTTTCCATTGATTCTGCCCTTATCATGCCGGAGCCTTCTGATTCTGTACATGTCTAAATTAATGCAGGTAAAAGGCTCTCTTGAATAGTAATGTGTTTTCCACAGTTGTTCCTTGCCTAGCTCATCTTTGGTTGTCATGATGATCTTGTAGGGTCCCTGACCAGTTTGCCGCTGTTCCTGCTCCTATGCAGTGAAATGTGAAATTGCAGTCTTCTGCACCAGGAGCGTGACTGGCCCGTACTAAAGCAAGCGTTGGTGCGTGTAATGGCAATGGCTGTGCATGGAAGTTTACAGCAAACCGCCCTGTGCACGAGGCATGGGAAAAGGTCATTACAGGGCTCATCCTCAGAGTGAAGTTACAATTTATGTGTAAAAAATATTTCGTCAGACTCAAGGCCAAAGCTGACAGTCATTCCCTTTAAGAAGTTCTTCACCGCATGGGGTGAAGGTCATGTTCATATCATTGATCACTTCTTGACTGATAATCTAAATGATCAATTACATATTTTTAATAGTGTACTTTCACGCATCCAGTCAATTATCTTTGACTTTCTCTAATCTAAATGTCATCTGTAACAGACTCTCCATATGCAGAATTTTTTTTAGGACAAATTACCATTAAATTGCAAAGGTACTTAGTAAGCACTGGCTTGGATTATCTTACCCAAAAGTTATAAATCTCCAAATTGTTCTTCTTGAGGAAGGTATCTAAATTTCAAGATCGTTTAAAGCTTCTAATAAATAGCCCTCTGTGATAGCAGGAAAGACCTGAAAAGAAGATTGTTAAACAGCCAGACTCAACAGTCACAAGCCATTAAAAGAAGTTGCCCTATTTCTGTCTCTTTCTGGAACTTTACATATTTTCAAAAAGCTTTTCAGTATGGAGAGAAAAAAAAAACCACAAACACAAGCTCAAACCCTGCTTTTGACTCTGAATTGCATATTTTCAAGACCACAATTGTGCTCAGCTAGTTGAGTTCTTTACAAAACTTACCTGATAGTCTTTGTGTATGGCATGAGAATAGCTGTATAGTGTTTTTTCCTCCAGTCTTTCCTCTCTACCTTAGTTTTACAACCCGTTTTCCTTGTGTTATTTACCCTTTTTCTCATCCTTTCGCAGTAATCTGTTCCCAATGGAGCTCAAATGAAGGACAGTTTACTTAGAAATTAAACTTTCAAACTCACAGATTCCCAGAGGTTTTAACAGTAGTTTAAATGAGCTGAAATATCTCTAACAAGAAATATTTTGGAGTGACATGTAAACCTTATGCACTATTTGGCCTGGTGATGAGGACTACAATAAGGTTTTGAGACACCTTTTAAAAACCGGCCCTGTAACCAAAACAGGATTCAGCTGCACTCGGGAGAAGGGGCAGCTGGAGTCACTGCTGCAGTAAACAGTGCAAACGAACGGGTCTTAGTCCCGTAGGGAATCCGTGCCTACTTGTGAAAATGTAAGCTTCTACGCACATGTTGGTGGAAGAGAAAGCAGCAAGTTATTTATGTTCTTAGAATTATATGTGTTACTAGTCACTGTCTGTAGCAGAGAGGAGATGTCTGTAGTGTGTTGGTGGCACAGTATATTTTCTTCGGTATATCTGCTCGTTTGGCCGACAGCTCAAAGTTAGATATAGGTTGGTGTTAGTTAAGGGGAGCTGACGACAAACCAAACAATGAAAGAGAAGGAAGTAGATCTAGGAATGATACTAGCGTCCTTGAGATAAACTGTAAGTGAGATGATGATCGTGTTTGAATGTGATGCTTAATAAAAAGAGGTATAATATACACTACATGCTTCAATATGGAGTGCGAAAGTTTGTTTACAGAGGCAAAGAGAGGAAGAGCTGAATTTCTTTTCTCCTATACTGCTACTGTCTTTCTCAGATCATGCAACCCAAACTAGTTCTTGAAGGAGCCTTCCTTTTTCAGTACAAGTCCTAGAGCTCACCTGTCTACAGGTAACATCAGTCAGTGTTTAGCAAGAAATGCCCATCACCAATCTCTGTGACAAATCTGTTAATATAGCACAAAAGACTAGGTTCGAAAGAGCAACAAGGCATGGAAGTCCCTTGCCAAGGTGAACTGTGCAGCAGGTTTGGGGTTGTTAACACTTAGAGGAGTGGAGCTGTCAGCAGGACCGTGGAGCTGACACAATGGCTTCTGTAGCATGTGTGTGACAGAAATGCTCTTTTCTAACCTCGGGTAGGAGTGGCTAGGTACAGGCCTTTCAGAAGGATGTTCCAGGTCCTTGCTCCCTGATTTTGTGCATATTTGCACAGACAGTGTGCCTATTTGGAAGGATTATTCTGAATTTCCAGATGTGCTTCTAGTCACAGGCAGTGATTTCACTCTGTTGACTCCGTATAACAAAGCGAGATGCAGCAGTTTCATCCAGAGAGAGATCAAATTAAATGGAACATGCCACCTGAGATTCCCACGAGGGAAAATGGGAAGGTAGTGATCCTCCAACTACAGAAGGCTGCTGAAAAAGTTTAAGTAAAGGCTTCTGATGTGAATGGAGCACAATGTGAAGGACCTCAGGTGCAGCATCCCCTCAGTCCTTGCATGCAGACATTGCGTGCACTCACGGCAGCAGCAGACACGTTGCCGCTGCATAATCACAGAGGGGACTCTCTAGAAATGTGGCCTTTTACGTCTCGTCATAGGGAATTTGACTCAGAGGTACTGCTGCAGTTATACAGACTCAGAGTTTCTTCTTTTGTGAGTTTTCTTATCAGCTTATATGATCTTGTTTCAGTATTTTCAGTGGATTCTCACAAGGCCGAGAGAGGATAGAAGAAACCTTTCCTGTTCCACACACACACTGGTGTGTACATACAGCCCCACATTCTTCAATCAGATTTTTAAAATTGGAGTTTTGCTGCTGTTATAGTTTAGCCTCAGGCTGGTAATTTGGTGCTTGCTTCGGTCACTGGGGTCCCTAACTGGAAAAAAGATCAGAACAGAAGAGAGAATTAGGAGGAGAGGGATAGGGGTGGATCACATTTATACCAAACAACCAAGTCCCCCAACACACAAATTCAACCAAACTTTAAATATCCATTTTTTTTCCCCTGAAGAGAGTAGAAGAGAAACAAAGAGATTAGGCCCTGATGACAAAGTCTCTAGAAAAGTATAAAATCTAATAATACTGACTTTCCGTCCAACCTCTCACACATGTATCAGAGGAAAATGTCCCTTGCTAAATACAATGAAGGTTCAGTTGGGCAGGGTAATTTATTTTGGTTTTAACACTGCCATTCCCACCCATACGAATACACTTGTTCTGTCTGTGCACGTATCTACACCGATGATATATCACTAATATATATAACTCACAGGGGCTCAGTGCAAAAACTAAAGAATTTTCTCAATTTTGCACCAGCTTTCAATACTGAAAATGAGCCACACCACTGCCACCTACACACTTTCTCTCTTGATGTGGCTGGGAACGTGAGTGGATGTCACTAGGCTTTAAACTTCTTTGGACGTTATTAGAAGGCTCCAAGGTTTCCTTTCGGCCTATGAAAGCTGTCTTGTGGAATAATACGCCCTTAGGAGCCCAGCATTATGAGAACAGGATTTCCAGGGTGCGAGGACTGAGGGTCAATGGTCTCTCACATTGTGCTGTTCAGATGAGAAGCTTCTATGTGGGCTACTTAAGGAGCTGTGGGCCAGCAGCATCTCTGGAGTCCTGCTTTGTTGTCCATATTGTTTTGGCCCTGAATTCCTCATCTTCCCCATTTTATGAAGCTGTTGCCATGGTGCAGGAACCGCATCTTTGTGGGTATATGTGTATAAATCATACTCCTGTGTCTGCTTTAGTGAGGGGGAAAATTTGTCCCACAGCACTCACCAGTGTATGTTTAAGAGAATATGTAAGTGCAGGAGGTGTAGTAAATGGGATTTTTATAATGTACTGTTGTAAGCAGGTGGCTTTAGAATCCAAGTCTGCTGTACTTTTTGTTGTATGTGTAAGTTTACTTAGAAACTTGTATTAATTGTAAGGAATGCTTTTACTCAGCCAGGAGTTATTGACCACTTTGGCAAAAAATGTGCACTCTACAAAGCTTAAATTACCTAATTGTTCAAGAAGGACTAGTACCTCCCATGGTATCTTTAGTTAGAGGAAAGAGATAGTTACATTAATCAGGACTTCTGAGGATGCTGATAATGATAATTCTTTTCTAATGTACTGATATAACTCTCAATTGTTTCATATTAAGCTGAGAAAACGGGAAGAGTTAGAAGATGGTACACGTTTTAATAGAAGCAATAATTCTGCCTGAAGAGTTGTCTGAATGCTGTACTGGGGAAATGAAACCAATAGATCCCATTTTACTGAATATAGCTGTGTAGGAAGAAAAGGTCATAGTCCTGGGCCTAATTCTGCTACTGTTTTAAAGCTGATGTTAGTGTTTTTCAATTTATTTTATAGTTTCAAAATGAGGACAAACATATAGATGTAATAATTACAGCAAACTACAAAAGATTTTCTTTGTTTGGATATATGCTATAAGTTTATTAGCAAGTGTGACTCAGTTGCATTGCACTGTGCTCGGTTACGGCAGTTTACACCAGGTAAAGATCCAGCTTACAATATTTCTTTCCTGCTGCTGATTATTTTGTGCTGATGCGCTATTAGCTATTACGGGCCACTCAGCTATCTAACACGCACTGCACTCTTACCCAGAAGTCTTGCTAAGTGAGCAGTAACAAGTAACTGCCTTTGAATTTTCATGAGCTAAGCATCGTGGGTCAGATTCTCATTTAGTCTAAGGCACCTCTAGATGCTGTGGCATTATAAAATGGCCTTATTGTGGATATAAAATAAGCCTAGCCTTTTGAAGAATGACACCACATGATTTCTCATAGCTTTTTCATTTACCATAAGCACTTTGCAGTCTGATCCCATTTTCCTTTATATTGTTTCCTTTTGGGAAGTCTAAGTGGTGAAATCCTTAATGCAGACCTGTAGCTGGTAGCCTCCGAACCTCAGAGGAAAGTGATCCCTGTCAAACCTCATTAGCACTGTCTGTTAGTAAGTACTGTGTCATCAGGTTGTCATTGTTGTTACGAAATCTGGACCTATTTTAGTGCTGTACCTACTAGTGATAATGTTTAATATGTAATACATTATCGGCCAAACTACTAGTTGAGGAGATGTGTACAGCTTTTAATTGGTGTCTTCCAGTATTCTCCCCCTAATTAAAAAGGAGTCCAGAGCTCAGTTACCTTTTATAGAAGACAAGAATTGAAAATACTGTAAAACCTTCAAACTACCATTGTTTTCATGTACCTAAAAATCTGTCCAGCTTAGGTAATTTGAGGTCATAGGTATGTAAAATCATCACAGCCAACAACTGGAATGTTTTTAGCTGACAACACCCTACTCTCTGGTATTGAAATATGTACCTGTTCTCATTGTTAGAGTTACATAGTATATAGAACAGTGTGAAAGATTTAAGAGTTAATAGGGTTAATATACCTGGCATGGTGCACATAATTCCTTTAGGAAATTCTTCCTCTTCACTAATTCTGCAGTAGTGCTGTTGCATACCTTTCACCATTTATGAGGCAGTGCTGTCTAATTGTTTTCTATGAGAACAGAACTCGAGAACCGTTGGCTTCAAATCCCTTGTCTATTCCTAGCCCATTCCAAGTCTTGGGGAAAACTCAGTACCTCAGTTTTACCTCAGAAAAAACAAGAATAACTAATTAGCCCAATTCACAAGACTCTGCAAAAATTACTGTACTCTTTTTTTAAAAAAAATACTGTATAATAAACATGCCAAGTGTTCTGTAGTAGCATCTACAACAATGCTATAAGCTTGAGTAGGGAAAAAAAAAAGTAGATACAATCAGAAGCTGTGTTTCCTAAAAACTGAGATAGAGATTTAATTTTTTTTTAATATTCCTATATTTTACTTTTGGGCCACTTTCTACCCCCATGGGGTTTATGCTTTACAGGCATTTACATTACTGTCTAGTTACACCACCTACTTTTCCAAAATTTCAAGGAAATGATGGTTCAAAAAAGTTGTGCTGCCACTGCCTTTTCTGTATCTGTTTCTGTGGCTAAACAGAGGACTTCATTCTTCTGGAATATTAATCTACTTCATTTCATAAGCATCAAAATGAAATGAATATTTGCAAAGGTCAAGTTACAGTATATGGCAGGAAAAACATGCCAAAACCAATTAAAATTACTAGAGCTGTATAGGAGAGTCTCACACACCACATATTGCTCACAGGTGTTCTGTGTGAAGCCCAATCCAATAAATGTCAGTCCAGTCATTCACACTAGGAGAGTGCCAGTCATGTAAAAAGAAATAGAAGAACAGATGATTTATGAGAAACAAACCCAAAACAAATAAACTCAAAACTGATTATAAAAAATTCACACTAAACAAGTATTAAAATACATGTGAACTGCATTTGGGATTCTGTGAATGTTTTATCTACATTTGTGATTCAGTGACTGATTTGTAAAACAAGAGGCAAATAATTTTTTGTGCTTTGCAGGTGTTTTGAAACCTTGCCTCTGCATCTATGTGAGTTTAGTTGTGTTGTTTTGGTTTTTTTTCTCTGTCTTCCTCTGCATTTTCTTTGAACTTTGGTTTTCAAAAGGCCAAAATTTCCACAAAATATGGTGAAATTTAAGAAGTTTGTCTATGCAGGTTTTTTTGTTTAAGTGCTGAGGACTAAAGGTTTGACTTTAGCATGTGTTTTGAAAAGCTTACACACTCCTGACTTTTTGGAAACTAGGACTGGCATTAAAATCTGCTAAAAAAAAGCACCTTATGTGACTTTAGTGTTTATTGTAAACATTTCACGGATAAAGCTGTTATCTCTGACAAGAGAGAGCCGGGTTCATCACCTGCCCACGCTTTCCTTCCCTGTTGGTGAGTGGTGTCTGTATGTGCCACCATCGTAGCTGGAGAATCCAGCACAGGTTGAGAACTACTTGAGTATAAGAGTTTGTAACTGTTATGGAGTCTTTTCTTCTTTTTTTTTTCCCCCTGTCTTTTTTTAAATTTATGTTCTACTTCCTGCAAGCCAAACATCTTGTTAAAGGCTATGGATTCCGCTCTGGTGACGTTTTTAGTAGTCCAGTTTCATGCAAGGCACAACCATCTCCGGATATAGGCATCCTAACTGGTTCCAGTCTACGGTGCTGCTGGCCACTTCTGGCCTGATGAGATTTCTGAAAACTGGAATAAAATGCAGCTGAACCGAACAAATTTTTAAAGGAAAGTTGGATGTGGATTTAATTCTTTTTTCTTTTATCCAAAATAAATGTAGGAGTCCTAAAGATTCTGGAGTATGCAGACCTCAAGCTTGAAATTTTATACTCATAAAGACTAGTGCAGAGCAAGCAGCAGTAAAACTCACCAGCTAAATTGTCTCAACTCTGACCAGAGACACCGCCCTTTGGGGTAAAAATCTAACTTGTGTTCCTTACTCATTTAATCCCCTGCTTTTCTGCTGAAAGGGTTGGCAAGGGACTCATTCCCACTAGCAGCTGAGCTGAAGCCACACATTCATCTCTTATATGCCACGGAACAGATCTGCGACACTAATGATTTTCAGGCTCTATGAACTGGAGTTGGATCTGACCCTGTGACCGGGAGGTTAAAGGCTCCAAATTCAATTACCGAACCCCAGAGATACAAGTCACTTTTGCTTAAACATGACGTCAGCACTGATGAAAACTGTGGTGAGCTATTGTATTCAGCCAGGTAGACCCAGCAACACAAAGGCAAGTTGCTAGGATATGTCTCTTTCAGACGGCATGGTTTCATCTCTTCTTTTCCAGACACAGTATTCGTCTTTCTTCAGAAAGGAAGTGTTGAGCAGTTGAGATGGATCCTGTGAACATAAAACATACGATCCCATCCTTGGCACCGTGCATATGTTAAGTGTTTGAAAATACTGGGTGATTCCAAGTGAAAAATTGACTACTGCATGCCGTTTATTCATGGCCTATCTACAACTGACATTTGATATTCAAGATTCTTGCTTAGCAGCTGGTTGATGCCACATCTTGCCAGTCTTCTTTTTGCTGGTGCTGCTGTTCTGTCACGACTGAGAGTGACACATACATGCACACAGGCAAATGGTGGCTGACAAGATGTAAATGCACAGGGCAAGAACATGAACGGTTCTGCTTCTGAGTCATCCCTGGTACCCTTCTTCCTTATTCATGTTGCTGTGTGATGGCAAAGGCCCAGTTTATGCACAAGGAAGACCTCAGTTGTAAGCAAGTTCTGCAACGCTGGTGGGCAAGGAGGGGTTTTACTGGAATTAGACTTCTGCTTGCAATTTGGAAAGAGCAGAGGGGTTTAAATAGGGAAAAATAAGAAACACAAAGCCAGACATGAAAAGGTGGAAGCTTAACAGTTGCAGAATCACTGAACTGATAAATTACTTTGATCTGTCTGATGGAGATGTCAGAGAAGAACTATGGTTCAGCCGTATTTTGTACACAGTTAGGCTTTTCTTGAGGATCTGCTACAGACTTGTTATGTTATTATGATTGTTTGAGGTTTTTAGAGGGAAATTAAAATCCCCTAAAATCAGCTGATAAATGTGACCTTATGACTTTTATAACTGAAAGGAAATATTGTGCAAAATAATCCTGCAGAGCCCAGAACTGGATGTAGTATTCCAGATGAGGCCTCACCAGTGCCAAGTAGAGAGAAAAGATCTTCTCCTTTGACCTGCTGACAGTGCTGTTCTGAATGCAGCCAGGACACTGTTGCAAACTTGCTGAGAGTGCGCTCTGCCCCATCCTGTAGGTCTTTAATGAAGATGGTAGATAGTATTGGCCCCTGGGGGTCTTGCTTCCAGCTGGGCTTTGAACAACTGATCACAGCCTCTGGGCCTGGTCGTTCAGTCAGTTTTCAGTTGACCTCATAGTAAGCTTTGGAATTGGAGAGGAAGTGGACAAGGGATTATTGGCTCATGTTACCTCAGAGTTTGAAGGTATTCAGAATGCAAAAGCATGTTCCCTTTTTTTTAGGGAGGATTCTTTCTTTAACAAGATGACCTATCCAGAAGACTATAAAAACAACAGAGAGTAAATTTCTGAACTCCTCTGAGAAATGTCTAATAAATGACACTGCATTGCTGTTGAGCACATTCTCTTTGCTGAGAGGTACAACATAAATATCAATAATTATAATTTAGCTACTGCTATAAATAGTACTGTATTCAGTTTGGTTTACAAAATAATTTTAGACTCTGTGGACACAGGAACAATTTATGTGCATTCACAATATTACTGACCGTTATTCTGAATGAATAAGATAAAGATCTGTTCTTCCTTGGCTGAAAATCATTTGGCCAGCTTCTTATCTGGAAAAGTCTCACAAGAACCACTACTAGTATATATGTTGTATGAAAAGAAAGGAGAAAGAACATTATGAAAGGAGATGTGGCACAAAGAGAAGGGTAGAGGCCAGAAAGGAGATGTGATTAAAAGGCAATATTTTTAAAACTTTTTAGCTAAGGAGGGTAATTTTTCACCCTGTTGAACAAAGGTAGAAACAGCAGACTCAAGATGTCTCGTGTACAGACCTTCTCATAAACAAGCTCTGAATGAGCTCTGCTCCACTGGAGGTGTTTATTTCCACTGCCAATGGGCAGCCTCATTTGGCAGATGAACGCTACCAGTGGCTAAATACTGCTTTATTTCCTCCATTCCTTCACAATTGAGAACGGCATGGACTGCGTGTAACTGGAACGTCAAAGAAAGGCAGTTGCTGATGTCATGTTACATGAACTTCTTTCAAGTTTGCATCTTATCTATCTAAGTTGATGTCTGAAATATTTTACTGTGTTCAAGTCTTCGAAGTCAATGCTGTTCTTCATGTGCATTTCTTCACTTCATGCGCTCTATGATTGCGTACACCAAACATAGCATCATACAATCATTTCGGTCGGAAAAGACCTTTAAGATCGTTGAGTCCAACCATAAACCTAACACTGCCAAGTTCACCACTAAACCATGTCCCCAAGTGCCAAATCTACACATCTTTTAAATACCTCATGTTCCTAGGAGTTGAGCATATGCTCTCAGAGCAGCAAAATTGCAACAGCTATTGTACGCACTGCTTGTCAGAATGGAGTGCCATGTGACAGGACAAACTATTGTAAGCCAATTAAAGTAAATACATCTGAAATAAACTATCACCTTAGAAACTTCAGTGGTGGCTGTTTGGAGTGAATATTACACAAAGAATAACCTATTCTTACTTGATTTAGTTTGTTTAAAAAAATAGAATATTTTCTTTTGAAAAGGCTCTATTTTAGGCAACCTAGAAGAAAAAGCTTGATCCTCTATTAATTATTTCCTAGGCAAAACTGGAACTAGATCTCCATTTGCAGAAAAGAAAGGGATAAGTTTCATATATTGTGTGCATGTATATATTTCCCACTGGGATAGATTTCAAACAAAACAATGAAGAAAAAAGAAAAAAGACGTATTTTTTTAAAGAGCTAACTGAGAGTGGAAGCTAGAATGGGAGGTGAACATGTCTGGGCTTGGTTTCTTGTTTGGGGGGTTTAGTGTTAGGTACAGCCTAGAGACTCCTGGGGATTATAAAAAATTGAATTTTTGTGATGAAGGATTTTATGGCATTTCTCAAGTATGAAATGTTCTCAACCATTGCTGCAAGCTCAGGCAAGCTTAACATCACCTCCTCAGCGTGATTGGCTATTTCATTATGCAATGGAGAAGCAGTGGAATTTGCTTAAGATTTAAAAAGAAAGCTTCATATGCAAGGGGCAATTTACTGGGATTTAAATGTCTCTAAAGGAAAGATTTAAATCTGTATAGAAAAATATAGGCACATTTTCTCTATTACCATTTCTAACTCTTCATGTATACACTGTAAATCTCAAGAGGAATATGTGCAGGACTTCATTCTAGAGAAGTGTACACATTAGGTTAGTATTTTACTTTTTGCCCATGAGGAAAAGTGAAAAGGACACTTCCTTCAGAAGGAATTGTACTGAATTAATGACTTCAGTGTTCTTCCAAATACTGGTGCAAACAGTGAAAATAGAAAATGATATTTATTTGTTAGATACCTTCTCTCTAAAGCATATTTTTTTTTTTTAAAAAAAGCAATGGTGCTGATGTACAAATTTTCATCACCAAGTGCCATCTCTTATGCCCAACTCCATTTTAATTTGCTTGCTGTGGGGCAGTCTCACTAGGGAAGGCACGATTCAATGAGCAAACAAACTGTTCCTGAGAGCCATTAGATCATATGAATTGCACTGTGCCTGTTCAGGATGCTTACAGTGCATCTTCTTTGACTCACCAATACCAAGTATGCCTACCTACAGGTATAGAGGGCAGAAGTATCGCAGTCAGTAACAGAACCTCATGGTTGCTCTAATGTACACCAGATGGACAGGCAAATACAGAACTCGTCATGGATCAGGAAAGTACAAGGTCAGCCTAGAGACATCCTTGTGCTGTTTATCCTTCGCTGTTGCTTTCATTTCTGTACTGGAAGAGACTGATCTGTGTTATCAACAACTTGTGTACTTTGCCTTTACAACACACAAAGAAATACACATTTCAATACCAAATTTTACGCTACTTCTTGGACTTCAGAGTCAAAACATTCTCGTTTGGTATGTAGCCTGCATGTATGTTTTCTGATAGGAATTATCCTCCAGACGGAAAAACACAACCCAGTCTCTCTCTCTCTTCCCCTCACTCCAGTGTTAGAGTGCTGAGAGCAGAATGTCTGAGCCCTGTTATGGATTCAGCTGTAAACTGCTGAGCATGAGTTAGTGGGTTACTGCTGCACTTTGTGATAAAGTCATACTGATGAACAGTTAACAAACCTTTTATGCCTAGAACTTTAAACACGTAACAGACTTACATAATGAGATCACAGTAAAATCCACATCCCCTTTGGTCTGAAATATCAGCATTGGTTACATTAGCAATCCCAAACACGGGTATCTGAGAGCTCGAGACAGGAAACACTGTTCTGTGTGATTAGATGCACACAGAGAAAGAGATGACCTGAGCTGGAAACCAGGATGACTTAAATTGTCTGTAGATGTTGTGGGATCTTTGTGCAGATGGTTGGTGATGCCAGATCCCTGGGTAGGGCAGGTGTCACCTGCAGGCATAGCTTTTGGAGACACTGAATCTCTGTGAAATAAAGGTAGGGGAGTTGTGAGATTAAGATTTGGAACCCAGATAGAGAATTACTTTTTTGTTAACATAAGCAAACAATTTTAGGAAAAAAAAAAGGAGGGGGATTTAGTATGAAATAAAAACCTTGCACAGAATGGTGGAAAAGGCTACAGAATTAGCACAGAAGACTCACTGAGAAATGAATCTGTACCTTTTTTGTTTTTTCCTGTACTCTCCGTCTTTTGTACACTTGACTGATGAAAAAGGCTTCTTTTACTCTGTATGAATTGCAGGTTTCAAGGATCTTAATTAAAACTAGTGTTTTGATGCTATTGCACAGGCTACTTAATCAATTAGCTGTATTTGCAAAGCACCTTTAAGGACTAATTACTGCCAAGTAATAAGTGGATTTCTTTTATTAACTTTCAGAAGGGGAGGATGCCAAGAGGAGATAAGCCTTGTGTCAGAGCTCAGAAGGCAGCTTCTGATGCTCTCTCATTCTGATTCAACAAGAGCAGCCAGGTCAGAGTCCTGACACAGCAGCAGGTTTTGTGTAAAGCAGGGCAGTTGCACACATAAAAGCTGTTAGGCTTTGCGTTTTCAGGTGTGCCTTTTTTTGTCTGTGTGGACTTGGGTTTTGGGTACGTTAGATTAACAGCCTGTTCATATTCTTGGGATCATGTGGTTCAGATACTTAAGCCTGCAGTCAGTCACGTGCCTGGTCTGCTGTGGGATCAGCACTCCACACAAGCAAGGTAATGGAGCAATGCTCACATGCTGGTACTGTTGCCCAAGTCAGCAAATAGGAGGACTCCTAAGATACTCAGAGTAAGTGCACCATTCTCTGTTCCTCCCACTCAACACTTGCCCCATCCCTGGAGGTGTCCAAGTCCAGATTGGATGGGGCTTTGAGCAATCTGGTCTAGTGGAAGGTGTTCCTGCCCATGGCAGGGGGGTTGGAACTAGATGATCTTTAAGGTTCCTTCCACACTACTCCATGATTCTATGATTCACCACCTGTAGTGGTGACAGACGACAAGAAGCAGATTGAACAGACTCCAGTTTCCTTCCTGGGAAAAGACAATAGAGTTCTCCTTGCATTAAATGCAAACTGATGGTCATTGGAAAAGGAGATATTCTTTGTTTAGGTACTAATAGCAACACTGCATGATGTAGGATATGAATGACTTCTGGAAAGCCTTACTAATCAACTATCAACAGAAGTGTTAGAAGCAGAGGTATGGTAAGAGTACTGGTGAAAAAAATGGAGAAATTGCATGGTAGTTTGTGACTAAGAGAGGAAAGAAAACCAGGAGATACATATTCTAGTCTTCTTTGAATAATATTTATTTGACTTATCCATACTAAGCTCATAGAATGTCTGTCTTGAAAGGAATGATGTAGAAAGCTCCTAGGAATGTACATGGTGGGTGCCTTTGCAATATAAAGCAAGCAGCTACAGAGAGAAACATTTCAGATCTCAAGACAGAAGGATGCTGTTATTGCAGCAGTTCCACACTGTGAAGAGCACACAATAGTTCACCAAAAGAGATATGTTCGTAAACGCTTCCCTGTATAGAAATTAAATCATTAAATTAAGGCCTAAAGATCCAATCCTGTCTTTGTTAGATACAACAGCAAAATCCTGAGTAGTACTCACAGTACTAAATAGTATGGACTTCAGTGAGACTCTGAGAGATTTATCTTTAACTTTGGTATAAAAAAAAAAATGCAAGACTGGACTCCAAGCATGCTAGAGGGGCAGAATGAAGAGATTAATTGTTGTTGGTTCTCTGCTACTCTGATGTCAACCACAATGGCATATAGCAAAAGGGGGAGTTTTGAAGAAATCTTAGGAATAGAAAAAATAACTTCAAGGAATGTATTACAAACCTCCGTTTGTCTTCAATATTATTTATGTGATTTAAAAAAGGAATATAAAATTAAGAATGGTGCATTCAGTTCTCTGCTAAAATGTAAGTTACTTGCATGCATAAGTAAGTCTATGTTTATAGATCCGTTTTTTAACCTTAAGATGCAATTTCTTTGCTTTTGTGAGAGTTAGTAGGAAGATTAACATCTCTTAGATTTGTCTACTGTGCTTGTTAGCTTATTGCCTTTTTTAACACATAAAGGAATAAAAGCATAAAAGAATATGAAAAGAACCATATACCTTGTGGTGGAAATTAAGATCATGTGTTTACGTGTTGATACAGTAAGGTTACTGAAGAAATATTCTAATTAATAGTCTAAATACTCTTACAGACAGGTAGTGGACTAGCTGCTCTGATCTATTACATCCCTTTGTGCTATTCCAGCAGCACCAAAGAGCAAGTAACTTTACAGGAAGACCTGGGGATATCTTTTGAATGCTTGGGGGTTATTTTGCCCCCTAGACCTTTGTAGTCTTCCACACAATAAGTACATACAGTTATCCCCAGATGTCTGGCTGACATACTAGAGTTCTAGGCAGCAGTAATTTTGAGGAACTGTGCCCCTTCTCTAAGCTTACCTTATGGTCTCATTTTAGGAAATCATACACAGATAGGAAAACTGGACAATTTACTTCTGGTAACTTCTTATATCGGTAATTCTACTGTTTCATGTGTGGAAGTGCTACTTAGCCCGAGTCTAGAACCTTCTGTTCTTCTATTAATTAATAATATGCCTGGGGGTGCTGCCTTCTACAGGAGTATGAACTCTCTTTCTGTTGCTGGATATTTTGCGTGCTAGACAGTAATCACTTAGCAAAAAAATGGTAACTCGAAAAGTTGGTGTTTCTGTGATTGCAATCTGCCTGGCTAAGGATAAATCCACTACTTGTTTCATCTAGTCGTCTTCTTAAAGAACCACAGATTCCCCTTTTCATTAAATCCATGCATGCCAGACTTCTGCCTAAAACATGCTTTTACGCACAGGTTACAAAGCCTTCGAGGCATACTCCCATTGACTACAACAGTGTGAGTTGTGCTCATCTTGGATTTAAGTGTTGCTGTTTAGAAAAGTCTTGGCACTAGATGCATCCTTCCTTTAATGCAGATGTGAAGCAAAAGTAGATGAATGGATCAGAGAGGGTGCAGAGAGAGAATCAGTCCCACAGTCTTATGAAGGGCTGGATATGAGGAAATGCACAAGAAATCCTTGCATTGAAACTCAGATGGTTGGTCCTATCTTATATGGGTCCACTTTGAGAGTCCATAATAAGTTAATATTTGATTTCCTTTTGAATCAGTTTGCTTTGTGATGGTATCCTGCAACAGCTTTGCTGAGTAGCATTTCAAAATCCTCAGTGTCTTGGATTTGACCCACACACTAATGATGATTTTATACTGACTTGGAAAATGAGTATTTAGAACTGTCTTTGTTTCTTTGGCGGGAAAAGAGGCTTTATGCCTTTTCAAGTGCTGGTCATCTTTTTTTTTCTCTTTGTTTCTTTTTTTTCTGTGACGATAATAACCATGGTGGCTTCTGAGAGATATGTTCACAATAGTTTTTTCTCTTCCCTTTCTAACTAGAAAAATGAAGCTATTACCTTAAAGTAGAAAAGGGATCTTACCCTGAATGCTGTTTACTAGAGTTCGAACAATAAAAAACATTTTAAAGCCCTGAATGCCTTTAATGAAAAAAAAAGAAAAAAAAAAGGACATCTTGACTTCTAAATTATGTTTGTAAGAGACACCATTGTGGAAGATATCTGAACTGAGCATCATCCAGTGGAAAAATATTTGTCAGGTTTTGCAACTTATTTCATGCTTTTGACTCTCCTCATGGATGTTCTGTAATGTCCAACATTTGAATTCTCTCCCATTTGTTTGAACAAGTGTCCCTCCATTGAATTTATTCAGTTAGTTTTTTAATATGGCAATAGTGAAGAGAAAAATAATTTTAAAATGTCAGGGCATAATGTGATAGGAACAGTACCTGAAATTGCTCTTTAACATATTGACTTTAAAAGCAGTGTCAACTTGACTAACAAGCAAATGCAGAGTGGATGAGGCAAAAAAACCAAATACTTTGAATATTCAGTATAGTCCTCTCTGCAGTCCATATGATTAGTCTTCGTCTGTCACTTTGAATTCAAATGCAATAAAAACATAAGGAAGCCCAATGGCAAAAGACTCATCCTGAGATCAGATGAATAAAGAGAGGATAGTTGATAGCAACAAGCTTATATCCAATCATAAGGCATTTTATTCAGGAAAGCCAGGGAAAAAAATCCAAACACTTGGTTTTCATAAACTTTGAATGATGCGCAAAAGTTACTACTTCTCTTTCACAGTATAGCAATCAAACTTTGAGTTTTGCTCATAGGAAATTGTAATTCATTGTTAAAAGCTAGTGCTTACTATTAGATATCACAGAATAAACAGTGGTATCTCCTATTGCAAAGATCTGTAGGTAAACCCATTGTTCTTTGACTTGGAAAAAAAGTTTATTTTCCTGCTCAAATGCAGTACTTTTGAGGATAGTACATAGTTGATTGTTTCTCTCTCCAAATATAACGATTTTTATTATTGTTTAGAGTTGTAATTCCTTGTTTTCTTTGGTTTCTTTCTTCACAAAGTATCTTGGTAAGAAACATGAAACTTTGGATTCTGATTTCCTCTTCGTAGAAAGCCAAAGGCCTGCCTTGGGAAGAGGCGAATAAATTATTTACATCATAGGCTCATTGGAAAAGAATATGGTTTCTGATAACCTCATTTTAGTAAAAACAGATTCTCAGTTACTATAGGTAGGAAAACTGGCACTGTCCTGCTTTTCAAAGCCCAGACGATTTCACTTTATCTGCTTCTAATTGTTTCTACTAAGGTCGTATTAAAAATGTAGTCTTACAAACTGTTGTTATTTTTGTTCCAACTTAACTAGCAGCATTAATAGCATAGTCTCATTTGCATGATCGTATGGTTACTGGCAATCTGCATCTTGGAAAGCTCGGACTCTGAACAGCCCTAATTAACAGCAAAATGGAGCTGGAAATTAATTTTCATCAAACTAGGTGGAGAATAGCACTTGGAGAATAGAACTGTCTTGCAGTCTGGTTCTTGACTCACAAAGCTGCATGCACAGGAAATATTTCTTTCGTGGCTAGATTAGGATAAGATTTCCACCTGCAGTGTGGATTTTTCCTGTCTTTATTTTTTAGAACTTTTTACTAACCTTTTGATATTTAGTAACCTTTAAGCAGAGCCAATAACGTTTTCTATATTTGATTAAACAGTATATTATAGTCATAACAGGAAAACTGGCTGGGAATTATTTGCTCTTTTTTATTTCTTGAAGTTCTGTTTGGTGTTTATTTCTTTCCTGAGTATCTGTTAACGTTAAGTTCAAGACAAGGAAAGAAGCTGGAAATACTGCGGTATAATAGTGGTGAAGTTCAGACCAAAAACTGTGATGATTTTAACTGTTGATTATTTATCTAAAGGCAGTGAAGATTAATCTTTATTGTTTACTGAGGCCAAAGATTTATCATGGAAGCAATGTTAATTGGCTCAAACTATTTTCTTGGGACATCTGGAATCTCACTTTCTAGCAAACTAACACTTCAGAGGCCTAGAAATATGTGGTTTGACATCTCTCTATTTGGAGTATGATATTGGTATTGTATGATATACAAACCAGAGACTTGGTTTGTAGCATTTAGATTGTGATGTGGTCTAACATCAAGCGCTAGATGAATGCTTGCAGTTGAAAGGGCAAGGGTGTGAGGTTTAGATGTTTCTTTGAGGCAGTGATCATGAAATCTAAGTTGTTTTATGTTTGCTGGCTATTGACATTTTTCAGATCCATCCATTCCCTAGCCATCGTGGTTGCTTACTGTCACTTCTTATACAACCTAATAACCCTGTTCTCACCACTGCAAAAATGTATAGCTAGGAGACTGGCATAATTTCATTCAGAAACAGTTTTATTAAAACTCCTAAAATGCAACTTTTCTGTTCTGCTTCACATAAAACCCTGATACTTTTGGGTTTCTTTATGTAAGCACAATTTGAAATTTGGTAGGAAATGGAACTATTGGGAAATTAGTTATAAAGATGGCAGTCTAATGCAATCTTGCTTTAAAATTTATAATATTTCCAGTGATTATGCAGAGTTTTAGCATTGCCTGGAGTGCTTCACTCATGGAGAATGATTGAAGAAGTAATTACAGTGAGCTACCTCTTTGACAGTGTCTGCAAACACTAGGATAGTGCTACTGGATTAAAATTACATTTACATCTCAGAAATTATTACCATTTTAGAATAAAAAAGCGATAGATTGTAGAGAGGAAATACTACAAGCCAATCCACATGTTTAGTATAATTTTATCCATGTTTAAAAAAAAAATTTATAGTCATTTATGTATATTTATAAGAAATATCTCAATATATTATCTTCATATATCAGTATCTATATTTCAATGGAGCTACTAGCTATAGCACAATCCCACCTGTTGTAAGAAAGGAGCTACCAGTCTGAAGATTATTTTTAAGATGTTTCTCAGGTTTTTTAGTCAATCTAATCATCATTAGAAAGCACAAATTCCTTGAAGAGTCGTCTGCTTTTGGGCAGCAGATGGGATAAATGTAGTCAAGGTTATTGGAAAGTAAAAGAAGCAATCCACAAAAATTCTGTGACTTTAACTTCCTCTACTCACCCGAGCACTGTTACGTACTTTTCTTTATCAGGTGCAGAACTAGTGCCGATGCCAGTAAGACTCAGCGGAAATCATCCTTTATTTGATTACAGGGATTATTCAGGGCCTGAGAGCAGAGAGACTTAGCAGGGGGATTGGTGCTCCCTGACAGGTTGGTTTGGTGCAGCCACACACTTGCCGAAGAAACAAGTATTACTTCACTCTTTTATTTAAACATGAGCGAGCAGTTTTGGGTGTAATTCTTCTACGTCAGAAATATCCAACCTGTATGTGGGCAAAATGGATATTTAAAAGAAAGAAAAAAAAAACACTTTGGGGATGTTGAATCATCCAGATTTGCTGTGAGTGATGAAATCATCTCTTCCCTTAGCACAAGAACTCTGCTGTCTTACTGCATAAATGCTGGATGCAGCCAGGCTCCATAACACAACAATGAGCCATTAAATAAGGCGCTTCTAAAAAGGTCATTTTTTGAAATCACTATGCTTTCACTGTGGAGAAAATTAATTATAGTAAATGCAGTGGCCTTAAATTTGTTTTTAGAACCCCTTGTCTTCAACCTAGAATAAATTAGTCATCATTGTAACAGGCTATGATATTGAGATTTATGGTACAACTTTATGCCCAGTATTATTTCAGTGTTACACCAGGAATTACTTTGATCTAAGTGTCTGTCCTGTGAGTTATAGAAGGTGGAGGGCCACCATTTTCCCTTCCATTATTAATTGCACTGAATTGCCTCCACCTAGAGAAAATCTGTCTTTTTACTCTGGTTGCTCTTATTCTTTCAGCATTCTTTCTGCCATGCTTGTGAACTTTTCCACTATGCCATGTCATTCTGCCTTTAAGGTGAGGGCCCTATGATAAAAAATTCACATCCCTGAGCTTTCTCTACAAAGTAGTTCAGAAGTATGAGGTGCACTGTAGAGCCATACATGGTTGAGTTCTTCCTATCCATCACCTGAAAGAACAGTGGAGTCAATGTTTCAGTGCCTGTTTGACAGAAGACTTTGTCCCCTTTTGTTGTATCAAAAAAGCTTTTTACTGATCTTCAAGAGCAGAAGGCAGAAGAAAGATGACCTTCCAACCTGCCTGAAAGCAAACTACTTTGGACCACATGGGATTACAGGTGTTTAGTTCTCTATGTTTGGCCCTTTTCACAACTCAGCACCTTGCAGAAGTGAGTCTTTCTACCCACACGCCGAGGAAAGTAATGAGTGGTTCAGATAGTGGCATGTAAGACTTAACTTTTTTTCAAAATGAGTCGTCCTGGCTAGCCACTGCTATCCTTAGTGAGGAAGAGGATTTACTTTATATTTCCACTGCTTTCTTTTAAGTGTGTCTGTTTATAAAGCAATATTTCCTATCAACATTTTCAAGAAGGATTGTTTTCTTTCAGTGTTTTATATTTTTTAAAGATCTAGTTTCTTAAACCAAGTACTTTTTTTAATTGGGAAACTTCTCAGAAAACTGAGTTATCATGAAGATTTGTCCATAAAGAGGTTTGAATGGAAACATTCTGTTATCTCTGCTTCTGCAGTATCTGCTTTAATCTGGTATAGATCTGAAGAGAAAAACAGATGATAGGACAAAATGACATTTGTACTATTATTATCAATTATATCATGCTAGCTGTCAATTTTAAACAATGTAAAATAACTTACAGCAATCTATTTGTAACAGCTCTAAGAAAAGAGAAATTTGGTAGCTGAGAATACTGAGTGAAACTCTGCTCTGTAACAATAGTGTGACTGCTTTGAAGTCATTACAGTCAGCTGCAGGAAAATTATTCCCTTTTAGATTTCATAATCTGGGTATTACAGTAAGTGTGGGTATTACAGAACCATCTTAAATATTTCTGCCTTGCTAATATCCAGATTTGCTCTATGAATATGTCTTCTCAGAAAAGAATCAGTAGAGCTAAACATCCTTTTAGTAATTAATGCATGATTACACTAAAGAAAAAATTATGTAGATTTATAGGATTATTTATTTTAACTTTATGGAAATACTAAGGTGATTTATTTTTTCCTTCCTTTAAAGCATATGAAGGAGTAGGAAAATTATTTTTGCTTCATAACCTATTTAGCCCAGCCTATACTACACGCCCAAATCAGCTCTGGCTGAGCATTTTGCTTAACACTTTTGCTCTTCTTTCATGATTTTTCTGGGACCTTTGCCACTATGTTGATTAATACGTCAAACCAAATGTTGTGAGTGAGACTTATGCTACCTGGAGTGTGAGACATAGTGGCAGAAGTTGCAGAAATGAACTTTAAAGTTCAGATTGTTGATTAGCTTTTTTTTGTGGAAGTGAAATAGCAAGATGTGGTGGTGAGAGAGAGACTCATTTGATAAAATTATCCTTCAGCCAATTCTGGGCAAAAAGCAGACCTACAGATGAGAGCTACTGTTAATATGAATGTTAAGCCGATCACTGTAAGTCACACAGAAGAAATTCCAAGGGGAAGAAGACCCTAATGTACAGGACTGGAGTTAAAGTCTTTTAATTAAATTTAAAGATTTTCTTACTCATGGGAAAGGATATAATTAGCTATTTTCTGACAACTATTTGACCTGCAGATGCTTGCATCAGCAGACAGAGGAGTGCATTGAGAAGTACTGGTAGGTTATAATTATGAGATTTTTGGGAACCATTAATTATTTATGTGACATCTTCTTTTCTAACTGCTGGGATAATAAGATAGTAAACAAATATCCGCATCTTATGTAATAATAAAGATGTGTTTTAAATTGGTGGTCAAAATCTAGGGCTGGCTTGAGGAAAGCAGCGCCACATCTTCAGTCCACTGTTACTGTCCTTGCAACTGGTACCAACAGCACTCCAAATTAGAAAGCAGACAAAACGAATATTATGCAGTAATGTAGTGAAGATACATCTGCATTAACCTTAAGGAGACCCTAATTAAAGGAATATGGCCAATGCATAACCGTTTATGCCCCTTCTAACTTCAGTAAAGTTAAATCAGAAATTATTTTGGTCCCTGAGCATTTGGCACTCAAGTCACATTCTAATTCTGTCTAGTTCAGCAAGTAAGCCTGGTATGTCATTTCAAATTGGCATTTGATACACTACGTGCTAATTTCTTCAGTCTCTTTGTGCTGTAGAAGCAACAGCGAGTGACGTAGGCAGGTGCCAAGACCTAGATCCCCAATTGGTGTCGATACCATAGAGCCAGCAGGGAACAGAACGTAGCTAAATAGGTGGGAAAACTGGGTATATGTCCCTCAGCACAGCAGGACAGGGTGTGGACTCTTTTTTAGGAATCAGAGATTTGTTACCAAACCCATTAATTTGTATATATCTTCATTTGCATCCTTTCTTAGCAGGTATCAGTAGCCATTCAGCCCCCAACATAACTTTGGGGCTCATATGTTCATCCAGTGTGGAGGGGAAAAATCCCAAAGCTATTCTCAATTATTCTTGCAGGAACTGCTGTACAGTAGTGAAAAGCATTATAAAGATTTTGCTCTATAGAAGTGAAAACTGTGTTTCATTATCTCTGAACTACTCACTTTAGAGACACAGGAAAGTACAGTACACTCAGAGAATGCCAAAAGGAGATGTATTCCAAAGCAGGATATATTCCAAGAAATCAGATGATTAATGTAGCAGAGGTTGCTGTTGATTCCTGTGTATGTTGGAAATGCTTTGAAATGAGCAAGATTTAAGCAGGTACTCTAATGGTTTTATTCTAAGTGCTTGAAATAGGAGGTGGTTTGTTTACTGAATAAATTTGCAGCTCCTGTCATTTTAATCCTGAAAAATTGGTTTGGAAAAGGCACCTGGCCCTTCCAATGTGCAGATATAAAATGTGAAGAAGCAATTACAGACACCTTCTCCTTTCAGCAGGGATAATCTAAAAGTGAAGCCTCTTTTTGGAAAGCTTCTGAAGACAGAAGCTTTACAAGACAAATTTTTGTCTTGTTTTGTTCTCAAATGCCTGGGTAAGGATATTAGAAGTCTCCTCATTTGGATTCTCAGTCTGGTGACAGGTTTCAAACTTTCATAATTAAAGTTACTCTCTGTTAATAACCAAAAAAAAAAAAAAAAAAAAAAGAGTAGCTACCATTCAATCTCAAGTATAAAACTGAAATAAAGCTGAAGCAAAACTACAGCTCTGAAGCTGCACTGATACACTGCTTAGCTGTTAGGGACACGCTACTCCAAGACAGAGCTGAGAAGTCTACTGCCACGTCGGTTGGTTTTTGCACAACTGTCTGCTGTATCTGTTTCTTGATAGGATCAGTAACTAGCTGCCAGTGGAAAAAAAATCTGAGTTTTTCAAGGCTGTTACCTTTCCCTCACCATTGCCTGTCCACGACTTTGGATTCGTATAGAGAAGCCACCCCATGCCACCCCATGGCTGTACTGTTCTCTAGCAGTGAGAATGTTACAGGCAGCCAAAATAGCAGTATTCAAATCAAGTAGTGAGAACACATCTACGGATTTTTATGAGCAAACAAATTACTCAAGATATGGTTTTTGCCCAAGTACAGAGATTAGTGTAAAACACACATGCATGCAGTTAAGGGATTGTTTTCAATCTCTGCCTAAGGGCCCAGATCGACACATATTATCTGTGTATGAACATAACCACCATTTAATTTGACCAAGAACTGTGAAACAGATAACTTTCCAGTTAGTTGACTTGGTTTTAATGCATTTGTACTACAGCAATTTTACAGTGTCAGTAAACTTAGGCTAAAGGAATAGGAAGACTAGTAGAAGCAATTACCTTAGTACTATTGGCTTCTTTACAGCCAGATAGAGAACAAAACCAAAAAGTCACAAGTCTTTTCTGAGAGTTGAGAATTATATATTATCCTGGTAAAAGTGCTAAAGGATATAGTACAAATAAGATCCTAATCTAAATTTGACAGTTACCTTATAATTGTAAAACATTTAAATTATTACCTATATGTAATGTTCAAATGGTTTGTGACTCTTTCAAGTCAGCTTTTAACAGATATTAATATGTAGTTTCCACTTACACAAATGGAACCACAAGCAAATTCTGAACTGAAGGTCATGAACATTTGACAAAAAGGCATTTTAAATGAAGGTTCTTTTTTCAAATATTCAGAGCCTGCATTTTGTCCTGACTTCCATAAGTAATTTCCTTAACCAATAAGGACAAATTCTGAAATGTTGCATTCAAAGGTAGGACTTGAAATCACTACACTTTGTTAATCACATGTTCTCTGTTAGAAAACCTTGCAACCCTGGAAAGCTCTTATGCTCCATGTTTTCAACAATATGTAGTGAAAACTGGCACACCTTCATAACCCACCATTTGAATCAATACTGATCTCTTGGGACCCCACAACCCCGGTAGCAGTCAAGGTGTTTCTAAATCTGCTGAGTCTAGATGGTTATTGATCACTGTATCTGCCTCCTGATTTCTCAGACATATGTTCATGCCTGCACATCTAATATCTTTTTTAGTCTGCAAGCACAGCAGGCTTGCTTCCTCGAACCAGCCTTATAGCTGTGAATTTGCTACTTGCTTAAACATACTTGTCAAACTTGTTTAATAAGAACTGCCAAAGTTCTGTCTTCTAATTTATCTCCTTAAGATGTCATGTGGCAGAAGGGCATTGAACAGAAACAAAGGAATCTTTCAGTGATTTGGTTTTGAAATGTAAAATCATTTCCAGGACTGTGGAAAACAAAAAGCTACTGAACTCAGATCATTGCCATCTGAATTCTGAGTTTGAATCAGATTCTTAGGAGACAGCCTTGCCAAACTGCTTTGCTGATCTTGCTTTTAAATTTAGTATAACCTCTGTGGCTTGAAGACGTGCTGTTTTTGCAAGGTAACAGCTGTCCTTTAGACAGTTGCTTGTTTCCGCTATGGAAATGCCAAACTTCTCTCTGACAGTAAGCATGATGTGAGCACTAAGGGTCTAATTTTCTAGTCTCATTCTTGACTAGGATGCCTAACTAGCAACCAAGCACAAGAATGGGAATTCCTCAGCCTTTGTGAAGATTCCTTGACAGGGGAAATTTTTTTATCCAGCAGACCATGCACATCCACAGAGGAGCCCTGTGAATGGTGCCCTGAAAAGCTAAAAGAACCACAAAATTCTCTTTAGGCTGCACTAATGGTCATAGAAACAAGAGAAGGTAATAATATCCCTTCCAGGTACCAGCCCTTCCTCACAGTTATATGATTGTGTGAAAGGATGGACTCCTTAATACAGAGATTTGATTTTCTAACCTTGTTGCTGCATCAGGGAGCCAGCCAGCTTAGCATTTGTTTTCTGATCAGAGAAGGTGCTGGAACAGGTTCTACTTTACAACCAGTATCTTTTTTTGGTTGTCAGGTGTTTGGTAAGAATATTTGCAAAGCAACAATAAAAATTAAAGTGCACTCTAGTACTCAGTACTTATCATTAACTTCTGAAATATTGTTGTGCATTAATTTTAACAGTTACTTTACATAATCATTTGCCAAAACCTTGGATGGCAGAAAATGATAAAATGCTATAGATGTTATACCAGAGCTTCCCACAAATTGGTTCTTGGTGTGGTACAGCCTACTTCACTCCCTTCCTGATACAGCATCCACCTACAGTGCTTTTCTTCTAAAGGGAACAAACAGCTGGAAAACACGCTAATGTTATTCTGTTTAAAATTCAAGTTAAATTTAACCAGTTGCCTGTACTCTCACACAGCTTCAGATTGAGAAAAATAACATTACAATACAGGACTGATGCTGAGTTTTAGGAGAAATTTCAAAAGAAAAGGAGTGTTTATTTTTTAAGTGAGTGTTTGTAGTAGCTTTCTAATTTTCTCCCTCACATAATACCTTGCAGCTGCTGGTACAATGGTAATAAACATATACATCAGCCATTTTGCTGATATACTTTAAAATGCTTTACAAATAGTAACACACTGTTATTCAGAAAACAGAGCCACAAAAAAGCTAAATGATTTATCTAAAAGTTCATTTCATATCTTAAATGTGATTGGCCTCTTCATTGCTCTGCCCTTGTTGTTGACAACCACTTCTGGTCAAACTGCACAATTTTGGCTTGAGCAAAATTCCATGCTGTATAGGGTCTGCCAGCATATGCACACTGCAGCACCTGTGACTTTGCTGCATAGGGTCAAGAAAGTCCCTCTGTCTCATGTAACTCCTTGTCAGGACAGTAAAACTATGGGGGATGTAAGAAAAGCTTCCTGAAGAGGATACTAGTCCTGGTGATTCTTAGAAGCCCTGTAAGTGAGGAGCTGTATGTGTTAGGAGATTTGTTCAGGCCAGAAAACTCCTGAATAACTAAAGTAGCTACTCATAGTACTAGAGAATCAGAGCAAATACAGAATACTGAGATATATCTGACTTCATTAATTGAGGGGAAAAAAAGAAAAAAGAAACAAATTGATGCAATATTTAAACCAGAAAATCTCTATCATGACAAATGACAACCCTGTAGCCTGCAAAAGCTGCTAATAAAGTGTCTGCTGTGGTTGTTATTAAAACTAAACTTATGATCCATGATTATCTAACCATTAAACATAAATGGGGGCTAAACTGGATATCTGTGTCAGATGATATTTCAGTGCTGTCTAGACTGAAATTGCTCATCAGATTTGGTTTCTGATGCCTCCCTTCTCTGAAGATTAGCCCCCTAAGGAGTTTTCAGGCATTTAGAAAGATTCCTTCCTCGCTCCTTTTGTGTCCTCTTTCTCTTCACTAATTACACTGTGAGCTTTCTTTAAGTTTAATTCATAGACCTTTAAAAATGGCTTATGTATAATAGCTGTGCTGTGGTGAGGTGCCTGACCTCAGAGCAATTCTACATTGCCTGAGAAGCATCCCTCCTACCTGTGTGTAATTATTCTTGTCCAGGTGAAATTTCCTGGACCTATAACAGCAATAATGTCCTCCCATCAGCCAGGTTGTTTGAATATATGGGTATTTTTGCTAGAGTTACATCAGCTGAAACAAAGTTAAGAAAAAGGCACATTCAACTGAGATGGTAGTTGGCACATTAGAGTTTCTTTTTGATTGATGTATGATAATTTTTTTGTTGACAAGAAAATTGTTTATATCATTTGACTAATGGGATGGATGGTCTGTTTAGGAGAGAAAATAGACACATACTGCAATGGAAAAAAGCTCTTATTTTGTTGGAGTACTGCCCACATACCAACAAAATCCTGCATATGTCTTTAGTTCCAGCCTCAACTGGCTTCCACTGTAGCCAACAACAGTTGAAAATGGTGAAAGTGGTTATAGCAAGAATGGAGCATTACTTACTGAGACCAACAAACTAAATGAGTACTGTGCATTTTACCTTTATTCTTGCTCTTAGAATGGGGTAAAATAAGGTCAATATGTGTTCTGTTAATTCATCCGCACAGTTGATTTCTTTTTAGAGGCTACTGCTTTTTCTGCTGTTAGCAAATATCCCATTAGCAAAAAATTCCAGAGCTGACCTTCAGATGTTGAGGTTGCGAACATAAAACCAAATCCTTCTTACACCAATGTAGGAAAAATTGTCATATTAAGTACTAATTGCATAATATGAAAGCACTTGCAAGTAATAGGATGTGTAGATTTTCTAGATAGCTCTGTGGTTTACTGGCCTGCTTAACATAACAAAAATATTGGAGAATGATTTTTTTTGTTTCCTCCCTGAATCAAGGAAACCATCAGAAAAGAGTAACTTGTATTACCTGACTCGGTGGCAGTGCTAGCTCTTTGCTGAGTTCAGCATTCTTTTAGTAGGGCACACAGGAAACTGGAGAGGGTTGTCACAAGTACAGTTATGTTCTCCTGCAGGCTTTTATCTGCTGAGACCTGGGATGGATTGAGAATGACTCCCTCCACAGGTCACTAAACAACAGGACAACAATTTTCAGCCAGAGCTAAGCTCAGCAGGTAGCTCTGAGCAGGTAGCTTGGAGGAAAAAGTATCTGCCTGCCTTATATTACACCCTTAAACCATTCAGATTTGTTCTCCAATTTCTGTATAGCAATCATCCAAATTACAGAGCAAAAGGTTTTGTGAATAATGTGCAAAGTATAGCAAGGATTCTTTTAAAAATCATACAGTCGATAAAGTATTCATGCTTTCTGGAATGAAGTTGGGCCTCTATATATCATTGATCCTTTATTAATGATTTAATTTTAAATACTCCTATCCTGATTCTCAAAAGAAGCATTTTCCATTTTCCATCACTCTTCAGTTAAATATCCAAAGGGAGAATTTTCTGCTTACAGAAAAAGTAATTTCACAGATGACCACAATTGCTGAGGGCCAGATTCAGAAAATTACAATCTTCTCCCCTCTTCCTCCAAAAGTTCCTGTCCTTGTTCATTAGCCATACACAGCAAGAATGAAGCAAGCTGTATGAAACATTGTAATTCATTGTCTCCCACTGGTGCCACATTAATATGTCATTAGACTAATATCTTTTACTGTCACACAGATATGGAAACCTGACAAGCTGGATATTGTATTTTAAAAGACTAAAAAGATTTATACATTTCTTATTCAAAAATTTCTTAATGTGCAGGGTGCCTTAAAATCTGGCTGAGACCCTACCGTGGTGTGAAATCACTATAGAGAGCAGTGGGGCCACATGGTGGTAGTGCTAATGAGAAGTCCAAGCAAAAATAGTGCAAAGACCTCTTACTCTAAGTCCTGAGAGCACCCTATATTCCCCGCAAGCGAGTTGCCTGCAATTTAGCCGCAGCATGTACTGCATGTGTGCGGGCATTACTTTCTTTACATGAGGACATACTACCAGAGAAATTTAACTTTTTCCTTAAAGTCATCAGGCAACATAAACTCCTACATGAAGACATAACCCAAAATTCAAGCACATTGTATTAGTCCATTTGAAGTCTTTCTAACAATCTGATGAGAGTGGAGACCAGAGCTACAGTGTATGAGCTGTGACTACGTTAGATTTCTTTCTAGCACGGGAATGCTTGCATAAAGTCTTACGCTAGTCGAAAATGGTCTTAGAGCAGGCAGTTCAAGGTTTATGTAGTTGCTCCTTTCTCACAAACAAATCTCGAAGGGAAAAGTGTTCAAGGTAGATTTTTGTCTTTTTTTTTTCTTTTTTCAGATGCATGGCAGATGGACAACCTCTTTTCAAGTGAACCTGGAGCATGGACACTGTGTTAGAGAGAAGAAAGGAAAAAGAGAACTACTAAGAAAGTTTGAAGAGCCCTGTGCTCCTGAAGGGCTGCCTGCCCTTCCTTTTAGCAGCATATGAGGTGAGTTCTGTTTGGATGAATTTTATGCTGAAGACCTGTATGTCTGTAAGCAACATTTAGCAGTGTGTAGGCACGTGGAAGTCGCCTTTGGTACTTTACATAGCAGTGTCTGCTCTCATCCCAGATTCTGATAGTAGGATGGAAGGTCCTTCTCTGAGTTAATATAGGATCAAGGTGTATACTGAGAATGTAGAGATCAGAAGCTGAGCTCTTTCAAAGCTAAATGGGGCATAGCAAATACTACAAGCTAAACAAAATGTAGGACTCAACTGAAAAAAACATCTAAGTGTTCTCTCTCCTTTACACTGTCTTCCCTGCTGCAACTTCAGCACTGTTTACTTTCATTTCCAGTGACAATAAGAATAAAAATCTATTTAAAGTGTTTAAGGGAGTGAATTGCACATTTGAAAGAATTTTTTTTTGAAGAGTAGCATAGATTTGTTATAAAAAGTAAATTGAGTGAACAGAAAACAGATTGAGAAAACAGGTACAAGCTATGCCACTCATGCAATTTTATCCAGACACCTGCAGCCTGGAAACATTCATGTAACTTTAAATTTCTGTTCCAGATTGTCATGATGTATAAAGAGAATAAAAAGACTATTACAAGAGGACTTGATCTTGCTACATTTTGTGCTTTGATGCAGTGCCTGTATCAGATAGGATAGCCTGAGGCTGTATGTAGTAGCAGGTCTGATTTGACATTACAGGAATGTAAACCAGGAACAAGTCCATTCTAGACAGAGGTCTTCAAAAATCCAGACCATAGGGTGCCAAGTTTACCTTCTTACTTCTGAGTATTAGGAGATGCTCTGTGAAGGCAAGATCCCAGCACCATTTGAGAGCAAGCAGAGTCTGCATTCACTTCTCTTATGCTGTGACATCCTTAAAGTTAAGGACCCCTTCAGCTGTGACACTTTTTTATTTCCTTAAACCTTTTCCTTTCTCTGGTGGCAAAAGGGTGAGAAAAGGCTCTGAGTGCTCTCAAGCCAACAATATAGTAATAATTTGGGGTTGTTCTCAAATCCAAGTCACTAACTGTAGCTTTAGGCTTGATAACAGCACAAGGAAGGTTTTGGGAAATACTTTAGGCAGCTGTCATTCAAAGAAACCCTAAAATACTCTGTATTACGTATAGCACTATAACAGCCCTTTGTAGTCTTAGGGAACAGGGGAGTATAAGGATTATAGGATGGCTGCTCCTAGTTACAGTGTGGTGTCCCATAGTAATCATAGTTTACATAAACCTGAGAACTGATGCCACAGCATAAGCTTTTATACTTCCTCATTCATCCTGTATAAATTAAAAAAATCAGATGAGCTTGTAATTCACATTATTAAGAGAGCCAAAGAGATTATAACCAATGAAGCCAACTGCAACTAATATTGCATCAGGTGTTTAACTCTTCAATATGACGTTGTAAATACACTCAAACCTTGCAAAATAGATTTAACAAGTCTTTAACTTCAGTTAAGTGTTAGAACTGTGAACTCATCATTTAAGCTTTCTAAGCTTAGAACTCAAATGTGCACTTATTGTGAAGTCTGTGTGTTAGTTTATTCTGACAGGGCTTGATATGCAAATCAAAGGCCTGTGGAATGTTACTAAAAAAGTGATTTCCGACATAACTGACAGGTAGCTGCAGATACTGGTTTTGGTTTTGCTTAGATTATAAACTCTCTGAGGCAGAGGGCCACTGTTTTATTCTTTATAAAACACCCGGGACATGTGTTGTGTCCAGTTATGGTTCCCGTGCTCCATTGTCATTTAAGAATAAAAAATCATTTCAGTAATGGAGCTGGTTAGAATTCGTCAATAGAAAAAGCAGCTAGTAAAACTTTTTATCTGCTTTGTATGTTACATATTTAACTATGTGAGTTCGCTTCTGTAGTCAAGATGAAAAGAAAAAAAAAATCTGATTTTTCCTTAATTTCAAACTCTTACTATGGCAGAAGATAGCTATGTTCTTACAATGTTAAAATGGGAAATATTTTTATACAATATTATTCAAGTTTATTCCAAAAAGAAAATTGGCTGTTCCAGAGACAAAAATTGTCTGTATCGTTTTTCAGACAATTATCAAATATGTAAATTCCAGAGAGATGTTTGCCCTGAACTTAGATCTCCTGCATGCATCAAGGTTCATGCATTATAAACTAATTGAGGAACAATTAGTTGGTGTTCAGGGCATTAATATCTTTTTGTTGTTCAAATTCAGTTATTTCTATCCATAGCATAATACATAATCTTTGCTTCTTAACTTTTTGTGCAAATAAATTACAAAATTAATTGCTGGTTGCACTGAAATTAAGGAGATGTCAGTGTTTCAATTAGAAACTTTTGTTTTTGGAGTTTTATAAATCAGTTGTAAATTTTCTCTCTAAACACAAGAAATAAATTAGCAGATGTCTTAGCTGACAAGCATGTTTGCTTACATCTTTAATAATCTCAGGAGTCTTAATCATTTAACATTTTCTAAGTGCTTTGAGATCTTTGAAGGATGGACTCGATAAAGTACAAAGTATTATTAATATTCTCTTTAATTCGTTCATATTAACAGTAAATATGCCATGAGGGCTATTTCAGCCTATTGTGTGTGCTAGATCCCACAATGTATCTATTAGGAAATGTCTCATGGAAATTATTAAAGATGCAGTTGAGATCTGGTGATCACTTGCTTTGACAAGCAGAATTGGCAAGCATCCTTTAAGGAGAAAGATGAACCACTCCTCCTTGGAGGACATAAGAATGGGAAGAAAGGATTTCTGTTATACCTATCATAAATTTGGAAAGCGTGGTTAAAAATGTACTCACATTAAGATATCTGTCTTTATAGATACCTAGGAAATAAATATATACATACATACACGGAGACAACACACACACATATAGTGTCCATCATTTAGACTGGATTCAAACTCCATCAGGAAGTGCCGGTTTTGTACCATAATTAAGCTGCTGAACAGGGCTGTTTCCTCCCGTCTTTTCCTCCCCTGTGCCTCCAGCGGTGTTCCTAGGCATACTGTTAGCCTTGGTCTCAGTTTGGCACGATCATTCTTGCTGTGGTATGAGCTGGTTCAGGGAGCTAAAGAGGACAGGAAGCAGTTCATTTTTTGGAGGGCAGAATTCATTGTCTACAGGTTTAACGACCTGAACCAGCCCACTGTGGGGCCAGACAAGTACTGGAGCGGTCAGATGAACAGGAGAGGTGTGCAAGTAGATTAGTTTAGTTCTAATGTCAGATTTTACTGTGGGTTGGGAGTAGTCCCACTGCATTTGGTGGTGGAGCCAGGCACTTCTGAAAAGTAGGCTAGTCTGAGGCTGGTTGCAAGGCCCCTTCTTCGTTGACTACAGAGGAAGAATAAGGTGAAAACACTGATTTAACTTGGCCTTCTCCATTTAGTGCCTAAAGTTAGATCATTTTAATCTAGGAGAAAACAAATCTTGTGTAAATGAAAAGTATGTATTTTCCTTGGGTTTTTAGGATCTAAGTTAGAGGAATATGGACATTTCTTTTGGGCTTCAAACCCCAAAATAACATTTAAAATGTTCATCAAATTTTCTTTGAAAGCTCTTTAAACATCTGAATAAAAGGAAGATGTATTGTTATTTAGAGCTCCTTGGAGAAACTCCAACCTTTAATCGCACTTCATTTCAGTGAGAATGAATTTGAATGTGTCTCAGTCCTGTGGTGCTCTCTCATTC
Organism: Tauraco erythrolophus; assembly: GCF_009769465.1. Classification (NCBI taxonomy): domain Eukaryota; kingdom Metazoa; phylum Chordata; class Aves; order Musophagiformes; family Musophagidae; genus Tauraco; species Tauraco erythrolophus. Next base: position 12,947,573 of record NC_141478.1, on the reverse strand, counting down.
CCCATCTCAGTTCCTGTGAAAACAGTGTACTGGTGCAGCCACACTCAGCCAGGCGCCCTCCTGCTGTTGATTTAGACATCTCTTTTGGCTCCTAGCTGATTTTCCTCTTGTTTTGAGAATAAAGTAAAAGCACGTTTGAAAGTAGCAATGTAAATTTTCCTAATTATCTGAGATGTGGTGACTATAATACCACACTGCCAATTAAACAAATATATTCAATAAAGTTCAGTGGATTATATCCAGACAAATCAACTTTCTATGGGGAATCCAATGGTTCTCTTTGAGATTTTCAGGCCAGCTAATGTGTATACACTGGATGCGACATGAGTTCTTCTGGGTATGTTGGACCTGCTGTTTGTGTACATGCATGGAAGAATGACCTTGTTTCCTAAGAACTTGCTGAACATGTTCTCTGGAGTCCCTCTGTGCATCAGCTAGCTCTCTGATATCTCCAGATGCCAGAAAAGAGGAAAAAAAAAAATAAAAAATAATTTTTTTTTCAGAAATCATGAACTGAAAGATAAGATAGTTCTGGAGAAATTCAGGCCTGTTTCTCTTTTATACAGCTAATGAGAGGAGAACTCTTTCTATTTTACATCTAACCACACTTGATGAGATCTATGGCAGCACACTTAAAACAGTTTCCATGGGAATACTGATGGCTGAGTTAATCTTAATGTATGCATCACTTGTTTGTTGAGCACTACATGTGTTTTGATATAGTGTCAGGAGTTCTTTATCAGCTGAGTAAGGAGTGCTTCATGTTCCTTGATGCTGTTCTTTTATTCCCGGGCCTGTTGCTACCAGATTTCTTCTTCCCTCTTACAAATTTGTCATGGTTTGATGTGGAGGGGGGGTGGTTCTGGTGGCAGGAGAGGGGTTTTGCTCCCTGCGACCTCCCCGGTTTTGGAACCGGGTTAGGCTTAGTTCTGGCCACCAGATCAGACTGCCATCCCCCTCGGGATTGAGCCAATAGGGCGCCTCTGCGAATTGCCCTATTTAAGTCAGGACAAAGGAACCGGAAAAGGCGCTTCGCCCAGGATTGAGCAGAGAAGGGAGGAGGGCACTGCCCCCACTCCCTGGCTCCCGGCCGGGCAGCTGCCTGCGTCGGGCCGGCGCCGCCCACGGAGGATGGCGGCGGCGGAGGCAGCTGGGGAACTCGGGGGCACCCCACTCCCGGGGTGCCCACTGGGCTGAGTTCACCTGGAGAGGATTGAGATCTGAGAGAAACAGCCGCATCGACAGCAGGTCAGTGAGGATGGAGCGGGAGGAGGTGTGCCGGAGCCGAGTTTCCCCTGCTGCTGATGGTGAGATAGCAGGCGGCCCCCCTGCAACCAGGACGGCCTCGGTGGAGCAGAGACCCACTCGCAGCCCGTGGGGAGAAGATGCCTGAGCCTGAGGATGGTCGTGTTGGGGTGCACGGCAAGGCAGAGAGGCATCTGGAGTCTGCGTGACGACCCACGCCGGAGCGAGTGGCTACAGCTCCGAGACTGTGGTAAAGCCCACACCGGAGCAATCTGTGGGGAAGGATTGTTTCCAGTGGGCTGGACTCACGCTGGAGAAGTTTGTGGATTTTTCCTCGTGGGTAGGGGATCCATTGGAGCAGGGGAAAAGGGTGTAAGGACTCCTTCTCCTTTAAGAAAGAAGCAGCAGTAACAGCACGGAATGAACTGACCTGCACTCCCCCAGTCCCTGCCCCCTGTGCTGCTGGGGGGAGGAGGTAGAGCCGGGAGGAAAAGGAAAGGGAGGGGGAAGGTGTCGGTTTTAAGATCTGGTTTTGTTTCTTTCTGTCCTCTCGAGTAATCGGTTTTTGTTTCCCTTTGTCCTTCTAACTAATCATTAATAAACTCTTTTGCTTTGAGAAAGCCCTGTCTGGTTTGCCCGGGACCATGGTTGGTGGGTGCTCCCTCTGTTCTTGTCTCAACCCTCAGTCCCTTTGGTTTTTTTTTTTCCTCTCCTCTCTACTTTACTGGAAAAGGAGAGACTGTGTGAGTTTTAGTTGCTGGATCAGCCTAAAACCACGACAAAATTATAGCAGATTTTCTACTATTTTCAATGTCTTCTGACAGATGAGGTTTCTTGAAATACAGCTGGTATTTGTATATGCAGATATTCCTCATATTATCTGCTGTTTTTCTGGTTCTAAACTAAACACACATTTGAAGTTCCTCTGGTGAGACAGTCATGTTTGGGGAATGTTCATTGAATGCTGCATGTTTAAGGCTTTCTTTTACTTTACTTCCTTTTTTTTTTCTTTTTTTCCTTTTGCATACTATTTAAGACTTTTGGGGGCAGATTGTTCATCCATTACATAATCATGGTGAAATTAATGACTGTGTTCATAAAATTAAGAATGGAAGGACTGGACTGTAAGGTGAATTCCTATAATGATGATCCTGGTTGTTTAGTACATATAGGCCACTAAAACTTTGGCCTACATTTAAACAGACATTAGGAAGTGTGATAACAGACTGTGGAGTCAGAGTCTGTGCACTTTGTTATACTGGATCCTAAATTTATGTAAAAGCTACAAAGCAGGGTAAAATTGGACACATCTGTATCTGTCATTTTGACTTAAAGAAAAGAAAGAAGGGTTTATATCTTATAAAGAGTGAGGTTCTCTTTTCTGAAATTGGTTCATAGCCCCAATTATGCTGCATTTGAATTTCACACACTTAAAGCACTTTAAAAGTTTTAAAATCAAATAAAGAACCTGATGAAAAAATCCATACTTTTTCAGAAGCATAATCTTTTCTGTATCACTGACAAAATCGTGAAGAATATATCTACTTGCCTAAATTTAAAAGAGAGTGGTATGATGCTATTGTTAAAGCTATGGGTAGTACACACTCTTACTGACAGTGACCTTTACAGTGAACAAAACAGAAATGGTTAAATTCCTGTCTTTATTTTCCTATGTTCTGTAAAAGTCCAGTGAGAAATCTTAAGACTTTCTGCCTGTTGGTATGAGGTTGTAGACCTACATGTTTCACATGAGTAGTAAAGGAATCCAGGGAATATTTCTCGCTTCTTTTTAGGGCACTGTAGGTGAGCATGGGGAGTTACCAAGAAATGGGGGAATTTCCTTGGGACTTATCTTGGGAGAGGAAGGAGCGATCTATGTTCATTGACCTCTAAAGATCTGGTCTAGTCCAATGCAGGCTGGTTGGTCTGGTTGCTGGTTGTGTTTTTGAGCATCTCATCTGGACACAGTTTGTTCAAAGAAGAAGTTTTTTGCATGTTTTCATTGTAAGGAAGATAGACCCTGCACTGTTGACAGGTGCAGGACTTAACGATTATTGGCAATTTTTAGCTACTATTTTAAGCAGCATTGCTCAAGGTATTCTTACACGTGTGAGGAACTATTGATGCTATTGGCCCTTAAATGCTGCGTGTACAGTTCTGTGCTAACCTGAATTCTGGTATTAAGAATGGCTACAGTGACTTGGAATCCTGCCTTATGAAAGAAAACTGGAAGCTTCTTTGCACTAGCAAAGCAAAAGCTTAAAGGGCTTAGATTGCTCTCCCTAACAGTCATAAAGGTTAACATGAAGCTCCTCATGAAATTCAATATACCTGTCTTTGCATTGAGATATTTTGAGCCTAAAAACTAGCTGAAATTTATACAACTCTTAATTTTGCAGTTTGTTCATTACAGACTGAAAAAAAGCCTTCTAAGTTGCACCCATGCTGTCATATACTTTACAGAGATATTAGTGTGTTGCCAAATTACGGAACATCTTCTATATGCCCCAAAATTTTTGAACCCAAATATATAAAGTGTCAATGTATACAGATTAAACAGGTATATTTTATTTTCATTATGCAGTTGCTTTTCTATGATTTTTTTCTAGTTGCTCTACTTGCTTCAAAACTGGTAATCTCCTTCTTGTTCTAGCCTTCCTGAGGCTTTCTCACTGTTAAAACTTGTTTCTAAATGAGGTGGGTTTGCTTAAGTTTTATATAAAAAAAAATTTTTTAACCCATGTAACACTGAATATTTTCATCACCTGTAAATGTAGGAAATTCATCTTTTTGCAAAATCTTAGTGCAGGACTAAAAGGTTTAGACAACAGTTCTTTTATAAGCTATCACTGTATTGTTCAGTTCATCTCCATGCAGAGCTGGGGTAGTGGTATTCAAGAACCATACGCGTGGGCTAATTGGATTTTCTATTTCGTGTTACTTTATTGTTGAATATATGCAGGCTTAAAGATTCAGAGTACTAAAGCTGGCATAATGCTACATGTATATGATTACCTCTGTCTTGTCAATGAGTTAATCCCAGAGTTAGTAATTTATTTTTCAGACATGAGAAGGACCCATCATCTATCAAAATATTAAACTGACTCTCGCACTACAATATCCATTGGCAAACCTGGAAGTGTCTTTAAAGATTTTTTTTTTTTCCCAATTTGAAAATCAGTGCAACAAGGTCTAGTTGATTCTGGGTAGTATATGGCTTTTCTCCTGTGATACGTTGTCGGAAAAGGATGGGTGATGCTATAGAGAATGTTTTAAACGTTGTCTTATTTGTTAAACCCCTTAGTAGCTGAACCTTAACAGTAGTTAGGACTCGGGATTCTATTGTCGGAGCACTGATTTGACTTATTTTTCTCTTAATGCCTACAAGTTGTTAAGATGCACAGCATATGCAGAAAAAACACTAAATATAAAAAATGAAAATAGACTAGGAGAATTAGATAAACTTAGAGATTCCACTGAAAATTCAGTATCTAGGCCTTGAACACCAGCATTTAGTAGACACCTTTGAAAATGCTTTCCACCTTTCCTGTACTCCCCATTTTGAAGATATTGGAAGGATTGGTATTGGGTATGAGCATAACAAAGAATGTTATCCAGCAGTTAAAAATGGATGGAAAAGTGTCAATATAAAAATAGAGCCACTTATTCTGGGTAGCAATTATAGTAGGGCAAAGAAATTGTTTTTGTCTCTAGCATTGTCTAACCAAACATTAGACCTGGAGTCTTGCAGTATTTTCTTCAGCTGTCTGTGTCTTGTCTCCCTATTTTCTTTTTCGTCTTTGGAGGGAAGTTGTTTACTAGTGGTATAATCATAGATTTGTTTTACTGTGGTAAGGTTGTCAAGTAACACACCAGCAAGACTCCAGAAAAATCCCCAAAAGGCCACCCAGAGCATTCGTGCAAGTAATCAACAGTGATAAATTTAGCATGAAACATTTGGCCATGTGAGCTGCAGGCTGAGAACAATGGATTTCTCCAGCTATGATAGTAGGGACTAGCTGCCCCCTTATCCTCTAATTATCTGTGAGAATGAGGGTTGGGGGTTGCTGGCAGAATTAATTACTTTGCAACTGCTGATAATTATGGTGATTTTGAGAAAGCAGCAGTCAAAGAAAATGTCTGTACATGTTTGTTTGCCAAAAATAGCACAGCTAATACAAGGCCATGTTTTAAAGCTTTGAGCTAAACGTATCCTACCATTTCAGTGTTGCTTGAATGCTGAACAAGCTGAACTAGCAAGGTGAAAGCTATGGCAGCCTGAGGTAGTAAAAGCCTTCAGGAGACACGTGAAGATGTCAAAGCATCTATCGGTTTCACCACTAATTTTGTGCACTTGTGGTAATCAGAGACCATGACATGGAGCTGGTCTTTTGTCTAGCAGATGTGGTAGTCTTCCACTGTTTCCTGGGGATGTGCTAATATGGGGAACAGAGCCAATGGGAGAGGAACAGTGAAAATGGTGCAGATATTTGCTTCTCAGGGCAGGTTTTATATGAGAGATGATAATGTGGGCCCACGTTCTCTTCTTATCTGTGCTGGAATTTTTTTGAGATCGTGGAAAGAATAGAGATGGTATTAATGGTCTCGTTGATTATAAATTTTACCAGTTTAAGCAAAAGCATAATCATCTCACTTCCTGTCTAGAATATGCAACTTCTCCAGACGATATCTAGCTTCACGAATTCAGGAAAAGGGAAATATTGGAAACAGACGGAGAATTGCTCATGTCTACATGGGCCTGCTCTTTTGTGGATGCTGCTAGCCTATAGGTCCCTCCTTGTCAGTTGGCAATTTCCAAGTTTTTCTCCTGGATGCCTATCATTGCATGATTATTCTAGCTTTTGGGAAGATTTGTGCAAAGCATACTCAGTCCTTTGATTTATAGATAGTTGTTACTACAAAATGAACATAGCCTCAGATACTTAGTAAAAGTATATTTTAAAAAACAATGAAACTTGAAGAAGACAAGAAGACTGCAAATATTCATAGCTCCCTTAGTGATGGTCTTGAAAAAATCAACGGTATATCTTTATATTACACTGTACCACCTTTGAGGCAGACATCTCCATCACATGCAGACCACAGTATATTAGACAGCACACTGAATTCTGCATTAATGACTTTCAAATAGTCCTCACAACTCGTGATATTGCTTGAGCTATGGGAACGGTTTTCTGTGAGGCTTACTGCCAAATCTTTCTTTTTTGTTATTCTCTTATGAAACTGTGGCAATTTAGCACAAGCCTGTACTAAAAGCTCACATTTCATATACTCAAGAAGTGCGAAAATCAATGCATGAGCAGGCAGAGAAATACTAAAATGCTTGTAGTCTGAAAGGGGGCTACCTGCAAACCCATTTCATCAGTCTGGCTAAGTACCCCAAAGTCAGAAAGCTTATCTGATCCATCTAGAATTCTTGGTGATGAAAATCTCACAAAAACAAAGGATTTCTGAGACTTCATGATTTTCAATCATTCAGAAAATAGCGTGAGAAGCACTTATGCCTCTTTCAATTGCATTTTTTGCTGTCTGCAGACAAATCATAAAATGAGAACATTGAATAGCTCTCAAAAAAGTAACCTTTTTTTAAATCTCTAATGTTTTGGGCATGTGTTTAATGACAAAAATGAAGTAATTCTTTGCCTGCTTTTGATACAGCCAACTGATCTCTGCTGAGAATGAGTGTTCACACTTGCTTGCTTCAATAAGACACGAAAAGCATGTCAGGGACCAAATTCCAGCCAGGTGTAAATAGCTGTAGTTCTACTGAGATCGAGGGAATTTTACCCCAGAGATTTTTAAAGCCTTTCACAAATGCAAATTAAGTGTCCTTTCTGGTTCCACTTTACAAATGTTTTGTAATGAAAACAGAATTGATATGAAACTTCATTATTATGGCAAAGCATTTCATACCATGACAATCCAGCTCCCTTCAGACAGAATAAATGCAAGTCACTGTCCAGATCAAATGGCAAAAAACTCCTGTTCCTGAGGGGGTTTCAACCCTGAGTTTCTTGACTGTGGGATATTTCCTGATCTGCTTATCTCCCAATAGGGCCTTAGCTTGTCAATACAAGTGTTTTGGCATCCTGTCATTTTCCCAAGCTACATTTAGTCTTTTGCATTCCAACTTTCCATATATACTGTGGTGTTTAAAGAAAGATTTTTTCAAAAGATGTGCTCCAGTGAATAAATAAATATAAAAATGACCACACTCAAAGTGTATTCCAGTTCCAGAGGAATTACTGGTTCTGACTGTGCTGTCCATGGTGTAGGGAAATCTTTGAAACCTCCGGTATCTCGGAAAACAGAATCAATCATTTAACTGTGCCCAGGCTTCTAATGCAGATCATGGATTGCAGCAGGATAGAGAACCATAACAAATGTATTCATTCACACATGGTATGCTCCTCTCCTTCCATCACCCACCACAAGAATAAATCCTGGAAACTAACTTCTCGTGCCTTTTCATAGGCATCTCAGAATAAGAAACGTTTCTTAAAATGATCCACAATTCAGCTCAACAGATTATTAGCTAAAACAGTCTCCTCATACTGAAACTAAGCTTTAAAAGAAAAAAGTTCCCAAATTGTTTTTGCTTGAAATTGTGTTGCTGTTAATGTGTCTCCGCATGCATTTAATGGTAATAACTTTAAAATATTAATAGCACCATGATATTAAAATGGAAGAATAGCTTGGAGAACAATGCCAAAGCATCCGGAGTCATTGTTACATTTTTACTTTTCAAAGGAAAGTTCAAGCCAGATCCCAAAGATAAAGTGCCAGAAAACTTATGAAAAATGACTCATCGCATTGTGTCCCAAAATAAAACAGTATGTACTTAATGCCTCCTGATAGAAGTGCATCCTGTAAATTTCCCAGACTAGATTTTTATGTGTACCTTTTTAAGTCAAAGAAGCACCTGAGCTACCATTTGCTGATCAAAACCAGAGCAAAACTCTGTCTGCAGTTCAGCCACCTCTAATCAGTGGAAGTTTAAAGGGCTTTTGAAAGACTGAACAAAGCTCATCTGGCTAAGACAGAGCACTTGTCAACTCCAGGGAATAATCCAACAGTTGCAAGCTAGAGTCAATCTGTTCCTTGCATGACGGCACAGATACAGCCGCAAGCAAAGGTCGTTCAATTTACTGAGAAACGTGGAGTCAGCTATGACCAGATTCAGGGAAATGTGATCCTTCGTGTTCGAGATACCTGCTAGGAAGAACTTGTGCTGTGGCCATGTTTAATGCTCCAGATGGCATAGTTTCTCATGAAATGGTGTTGCTGCAAGCCCTTCACATTCATCCTGCATCACCTTGCTAGGTTATACATCTCCTGCAGTAATGTTTTCTTCAGCCAGGAAAAGGGAGTTTTTAAATGATGCTGAAACTATTAACAAAGAAAGCATAGATGACTATTTCCTATGCTTAATTACATACAAAAATAACATCAAGAACAGATTGCAGAGACAGAAATTCCAGCGTTCAGGCTTTCCAGAGCCTGTGTCGCTGTCCAGCGTTAATTCTGCACACTTCTTCCTGAGGCAAATGCATTTTGATTTATGGTGATATTTTTACCACTGGACCCCAGCCACTCTTAGTGCAGTGAATGTGAATAGCTGCTCGGTGCTTTGTCCTGTCCTCGTGGCTGACAATGTGTCCAGACCCACTCTGGAGATAAAATTAATAATTCTCCTACAGGTTTTTTTATGATGCAGATCACCTGGCAAATAAAATTTCAGACCAAATGATTAAAGTTTGGCAGAGTTAAATGGAATTTGAAAATGGAGTGGGAAACATCAGCACGCTTAATAATAGAAGGCACTACCATTCCCACCTGTGTTAAAATTCTGCCTGTGAAATGTATTTAAAGTGACTCCAACTATAGCTAGCTTTTTGCACATTCCAGGATAGGTCAGCAGAGGTGACTGAACAGCAGCAGTGTTTAAGGATTGCAAAGGAACTAATGTCTACATGCTCTAAATCAAACTTAAAACTCATATACACATAAAAAAGACCTACCAGCCAGTTCCTAGGGTACTTGGTGAGATAAAAAGGCATGTTTTCAAGTGAGTTATGGCTGGAAAAGTGGCTGTAGAACAGAAGCAGTTGTCACACCTTTAAGAAGATATAGGCAGACATATCCTTTGCTGTGAATTCTCGTTCAGTGTCATCAAAATGCAAAGATGCCTACTGTGACTGTGACATAAAGAAGATGATCTAAACATTATCAGTTATATGTACAGATGTGTAAAATGCCACTATGAAGAGAAAATATATGTTTCATACACAGTTACATAAATAAATGGGGAGGTTTAGTGCTACGAAGGTGAGCCTGTCTGTGCCTAGTCAGAGGAGGAGGTTAATCCCCCAAATCCAGGGAGACCATAGCTTAAAAATCAGTCTTCCAAAGTCTTGCTGTTAATGGCACAGCCTAGATAGAGCACTTAGTTCTCCTGGCTCTTTGTCTGTGATAATTCACCTCCAGAGCAATATTATAGATCAGTCACTCTGAATCAATAATATTTGCATGCACTTATGTGTAGTTCATGCTAAGGAGGGTAAGCCAGAGCTAATCAAGCTAAAACATCATTTGTACACTTGGCAGCTCCCTGCTAACTTTGAACAGTCCAGTACATTAAAGCATAAGGATCAAAAGATCCAGAACTGAAATAGTGAGGACAGCTGATTTTTAAATGGAATGACTATAAACACCAAGTGCCTCATGAAAGCATATGGGTTTCTGCACAGCTAAATGACAGATCTTGCTAATACCCAAATGCAGGCAATAAATTACCCACAACCAGCCGATAGTTCTCAGATCTCTCTGACTAACAATATCTGAACACCTCCCATGTATTTAAAACCCAAAATAATTCTTTTTCAGAATCTGTAGGAAGAACAGCTTAATGGATATCTATTATTTGTTTGATCACAAGTGAGAGCAAAGATCAGCCTCTATGCTAATCAGGATTTCCTAGTCTGTACAGAGATTATTTTTCAGATCAGCTTGGTTTATTTTATTTAAGATCCTCACATCAAGATACCTACACCAAGCTGCAGCTATATTTTGTTGCCCTTTATAAAAAACGGCAGCATCAACAGTGCTTTGAATAAGGGCATCTCATTAATGAAGTAAAATGCACATGCAATTATATAGGTCCCAGATTTGGGGGGAAGGGAGGTACATTCATTATTTCGTATGGAACACTTATATGTCAAGAGACTCTCTTTCTTATCACTTGCAGATATTTAGAACCTGTTTGTGCATAAACTATTTAACCCTTCTGAACCTAATCTAAATTTGCCATCTCTCTGTAGAGAACTCATAGCTTTATCTCTGTATTCCAGACCTGTCTCATTCTGCTCAAAATAAAATTGGTCTGTCTTTCTAGCATTGCCTTGTGGTTGTCTAGCCATGAGCTTGAACTGAAGAGGGCTAAGACAAAGCTTTTAATCTTTCTCTCCAAGCTGCCTCCCTGTCATGTCCTTCTTTAATCACTATGGACAATGCTGCAATCCCGCTTGTTACTTAGGCCAGTAACTGGAGTATCCTCCTTGTCTTGTAGGGTTTTCTGGGTCCTCACAGTCACATTATATCTAAATCCCGCAAGGTTGGTTATTTTTATTTTTTTAAATCTTAGATATAGCATCTCCAATACTGCCCACACAGCTAAAGTGCTCGTCCAGAGACTCTTTAGCTCGCGTCTTGATTATTGCAACATCCTTTTTACTGGCATTGTCAATGCATTTTGCTCTGTCCATATCCATCTAGAACATTGCTGCCAAGACTCTTTTTCTTGCTTGTTGCTTCAACCATATCCTTGAAGGACAAATGCAGGCAGTGGAGTTTAATTTGGGCAGCACAGAGTTCCCTTATATCTCATTTACACCAGGTAAACAAAGGTACTCTAATTTATTTAGCACTACTTGACTAGTTCCCTTCTCCTAACACACCCAGGACAGTTTGCATTCGCTTCCTGCACCTCTTGCTTCCTTCTACAGGCTGGCTTGTGGTGGTTCACCCCTTGTGCTTCTCAAACAAGCATCTAATGTGCTTTTCTCTGTTCTTTTTATACACAGGCTACATGGTCAAAGGGATTTCACAGAGCTGCTTCATTGTTCTGCTCAAATTGCCGTCATCTGTACAAAAATAATATCATGTTATTAGTGTATGATGCTGTCATTGATCATACTGACAAATATTACTTCCTGAGCATCTCCTTTCTTTCTGCCTGAGAGCATCTCAACTCTTTCCTTAAAAGCAGGTTGTGTGCTCCTTGTGGTAAAGACTATGTTTGAGACATGGTTAATGCAGCAGAGCACCCACCTGTAACTACTAACTATAACAAAAACAAATACAATGTACTGGTGTATATGTTCCTATTCTGGTGTTCTGTGACTCTGCATATGCAAAATATGCAGTCTATCATCACATGCGTGCCAAGTGGTAGGTTTACGCCCCATCCAAACCTCTTGCTTCAGTAGTGTTTGTAGAATAATGCTTCAGCATTTACACACATGAAAAATCAAACATTTTCAACATGTATGCTTAGAGGATTGTGCTCATGGATACAATAGCAATGAATAATAAAGTGTGTGTATGGACAGGTGGAGAGAAATTTGGAGGGAGAAGAAAACTTGTGTCTTTTAGTGTGTATAATAGTTCTCTGACTATTTTATGATTTTCAGTATCAGATACAGTGATAGCAATGATTATGAATCTCAAGAAAATATTTTTTCATGAAGGAGAGGAGAAAAGAAAGACAGAAAACTTAGATCATTTGCCAGCATTCACTACAGTCTTCAACTAATCTGATCTGGGGAAAAATCCAAAATTAATACTGTCAAACTGAGCAGCAGATGTTGAAAAAGAATCAGGCACTGCAAGAAAATTGATGTGCCAATGAAAATTAGACAGACAGGAAATTCTCACTAAATAAAACCCAGCAGGTTACAGGGGCACAAAAAAAAATCAGCTTAGATCATCTAGCCAGTTCATTCTTGTGTAACCATATTAATGGGCTTTTTCTTTTTTTACTTGTTTTATATATATTTGTGTAGCAAAAAGAAATTTCTGTATGCTATTTTAACCTTCTGCAAAACATCTTTTCTCTGTTCACTGGAGTCTCAGCCAGATTGGCTTCACCTTACTTGCGAGACTTTCTTTGCTGTCTTCTAACTTGTCAGCACTCACTTCTCTTCAGGACCCATTGTTTGCCTGTGTATCAGTGTAGACAAAGAGGCTTCAGTTGATTGTTTGCAAGAACATGACATAAATTTTCATTCATCAGAGTAAAGGGTTTCCATTTCCAGAGGCTAAGCCAAGGAACAGCTGAACTAAGAAGCACGCTTGTCTGCAGGGTGGCTGCAGCATCAGTCTGTAAGTGGTTATGCACAGCATAGGCACTTTTAGGGTATAGAGTTGATGTTATTCTTAGATTGTTCAGACACGAGCCTAAATATTGGAACCGTATCTGCAGATTTGGAGATTCTTTTGCCAGCTACAGCTGCTGGGCCTCTCATTTAAGTTGTTAAAGCAGATGTGATTAGGTCAAACATTTTTGAGCCAAAAGCTTCACAAACGTAGTAATTCGAAAACCAAAAAAACCCTAATCTTCTGTGTCTTCTAACTCATCTCATGTTTTCTCTCAGATAGCAGCTGCTGCTTTAAGTTGCACACAGAATTATTATTTTTGTTTCCCTGGTTTGACTCATTTTTTTTGGAAATAGGTCTCTTACCTTGTTTTTGGCAAGCAGAATTCTTGCCTGACTGTGGGTTTTTCTCTCACTCACTCACACATACTTTGCTTCCTTTGCTGTTTTTCCAGCTTTTTAGCTGTTCCTCCCTCTGCCATTCTTGCTACAAGCAGTGGGGGATTGTGCATTAGTATTAGGCAGTATCTATGGACTAACTGCGTCCTGATACCTATGTACTGACTCTTAACACAAATAAAGGCACGTTAAGAGATTATTTTGTTTTCAAGGATGTGAAAAACTACTAAAAAAAAAAAAAATTGACCCTGTTGCTCTGTGTGTGTATGTGTGTGTGTGCATTTTTGTGTTAGAACTGTGAGAGGAAGACTGGAACTGTGGTTAATGTTACTGGCTTTGAACTGAAGAAACACATTTGCTGTATGTGAGCCAAGACCCTTACCCGGTGGCAAACCTTACAGCTGAGATGGATTAGGATACGTAAACAGCAGTGTGCAGACTAACTCTTCCACTGGCAAGTTTCTGAGCTTTCCTGTCCTGGTGTAATGGATCTCTTGTTTTCTTGGGGTATGTATGAGTATGGGCTATAGTGGTGCAAATTTTGGTGTACCTTCCACACAGAATTGTGTACAGTTTTCCCTTGGAGGCAGCACAATGGAGGTTTTTCATCAGAGAGACACGAGTAGGAACCGTGTCACTGCACCTGTACTTGCTTATGAGTGCAAGGGCACATGGAACTTTTCCTGGATACTCTGTCTTCAAAGTCCTTTACATTGTATTGTGCCAATAGCATCCTACCATCTCTATTATCTGATAATTATCCAGAAATTTCTTGTTAATACCAGAAATTATTCCTCCATAGATTTAGCTACATGCCATTCTTTTCTTCCCAGGCCCATCACTCCATTCCACATAATTTAGAACAACCCTTAGAAAAAACTTAACAGGAAGAGAAAGTAGAAATCACTAAAGAGAAGCTAATCCTTGTGTTTAGATCAAAGGACTCCATGGGAGTAAGGAATAAGTAAGAACCAAATCCAGATCTCACTGGGTTTCAGAGACAGGTTCACCAGAATTCTTCCCAGTTCTGGTCCCTCCCTCTGGCTCTGGGCAGCAGCAAAGGCAAACATAGCAGGTTTTATTACAAAGTTGGTACAACTCGATGGGTCTCGTAAAAACAAACAAAAAAAACTAACACAAACTGTATTTTTATTTTTACAGAGTGGAGTCCCATCTTACTTCTACCAATGTGTAAGTGTTGCAAAGTTTTAGGCTCGTATCTGAGTTTTTCATTTGGATGAGCCTGTAACAGCAAGTGAGAGAGATGGAAGTAAAAATAAGAAACCTTGGAGCAGCTGTAGATATCCACAGAGTAACACAGAACAAAGTGGGTCATTCTGAAAAGTCTCTGCCAGACAATCAGGTTCTGAACTTACTGTCAAGCTTGCAGAAAATGACAGGATGAGCGGATGGTATCAATACATTCTCTGTTCTTCATTACAGAATGTGTTCCTTAATTGATTACAGCTTGATGGAACTGCTGGGTAAGTTAATGAATTTGGTGGGATAGGGAGAATACCAGGTGGGGGGAACCACAGTTTTTGTGTATCCAACTGGAAATATCTTAACAGATCTGATTTTCCCAGTCTGAGGTTCAGGCCGTTGAATCCTGAACACAGCTGACTGGAAAAGCATATATTTTGCTTGAAGTGTTGCTTTGTGTTAAGCATGTACTTAACTATTTCCCCAAACTGATACTTCTCTCAGGTTTTATTAGCACTTTTAGCACCCTAAATAAGATAGGAGTAAAGAAAGGAAGCAAAATTTCTCTGACGAATATGTCAGCTAAATGTCTTTCTTTTTCCCTGAAGAAGGTTATAATGGGGTTTTTTTTTTCAGATCTGCAGAGGAACTGAAGTGATACACGAGCACTTTGCAATAAACATTTTTAATGGAGACCCCTATCCCCAGCTTAATTTCTGCCCTCAGTCATATTGCATTAATCAATACTAGTGATGTTCCTAGCAGTTTCATTGCACCCTGTGAACAATTTTGCTGCTTGGAATTACACAAACGTGCCTTGAGTGTATTTTGATACTCAGATTTAATAACAGGGGATCCAATATTGATTTTAATGGGAAATTGTTTGCGTATGCATGCGCACATCTGTCTTTTTCTGTGCACCAGTTTCCCATGCACTGAATAGTCATGCTCCAGTCCGACACTTGTGACTGTTACAACACTGAAAGATTATCAAAAATGGTACAAACCATGACAATAGTGATTTGAGGAAAGTGATTAACTGACTAATATAACCTTGCTTTGGTGCAAATTATATATGAGTTCCCCAGATCGAGTGTTACTCACACACATTCAATTTCTACCGAGCATTCTTGGCAGTAAGTATTCACAAAATTTAGTCTGTAACACTGTCAAATGATAATATTACTCTTTGTCTGGATGGATTCAGGTCTTAAATCTGGGCTTCTGAAGCCAATATTTGTAATTATTCACAATTCCTTTTCTGAGTGAAATGCACCCATGGGCAGACAGGCAAGTGGAACCTTAAACAGGCGAATGAGATCTGTGGGCTTAGAATGGGCTTTCTGCTGGTAATATTTACAATTATTCAGAATTGCATAGTTGAATTTCATTTTCAGTGAAATGTACTGCTTCACTAACAGCCAGAAAGAGACATATGTGTCATTCAAACCCATTTCATGCCATTTTGTAAGGCTTACATGGGCCATTAGGACTGCTGGGGAGTTCAGCACCTGGGAACAGGCTTTGCATATTGTTTTGCTTTCACTTACACAGAGCAAAGGCATTGGGCTGTGCATGGGTTCTAACTCTTATCTGAGCTTCATGAAAACATAAGTGAAAAGTAGTTTCAAAAGATCTCTAGCACTGTATTTAAGTGAGTGTTTTAAGAGTTTTTCTCAGACCACACTTCGAACCGCTAACACAAGCCACAGCACAGAAATGTTTATGTGTACTTATTCACTACTCATGATTCAAGAAAAAATATGCCTCTGACATTCACAGAAAACAGCCTAATTATTTCGCAGGCTGATGAGTTGCAGTATTTAAGGAATGGTTAGGGGTTCTTGAATTTACAGGTAGCCAAATTAAAGAAGACAATTAGAGGGGCTAGTCAACTTCAGTTTTTAATGGTTCCAGGCATTTAAAAAAAAAAAAAAAAAAGAAAGAAAATTATTCCTTGGCATATGGGATCTGAAGGCTCTCACATGTGCTCTTAAAGTAACTTTCCTTTTAACAATGTACTTTTACTGGGACGCTTTCATATAGTCTTCCAAAGTCCTGTTCACCAATACATACCAGGTCAACATACCCTTTGAGCGGGTCAGGAAAATATCACTGCCTTTCTTCTCCCACTACATGATGACATCAGAGCAGACAAGGAGCACTGTTGAAGCTGATGATCTTTCACAGGACTCTGGCCTTAGACCTTCTGCTTTCTTTGTAGGTTAATGGAAACCTCTTCCTGCAGGGAACTGACTTTTTATGTAAGAGGATATTTTGTTATTATTTAATAACAAAAACAGACATTAGAAAGCTATAATTATATAAATTACTACAGACTGCTCCTATAAAAAGTACTTAAAATATAGGATGGATAACTATTTTCTTTGGTAGCAATACCTTACATTCATTAAAAGTTTTCAGTTACCAAACCTTTCCGTGACTTTTCTCAGCCATAAGCTTTCAGCAAAAAGAACTATAGAAAACTTATATATATATAAATAACATATATATATAAAGAACACTTTATCATATGGATAAAATGTTTGTATTCAATTTTAAAACTATTTTAAAAATGATTGCATAATGAGGGTGCATAAATCATTGGAGTTTGCGGTATCACACTACACATATACAAGATTTGTAAAGGGGTTATATTCAATATTCATAAAATTTAAGAAAACCTTATTAAATCACAGCAGCTCTACTACTATGAAGATAAAGAGTGCTGTCTTGAGCAATATTTGCAGATGCACCTTTGTATATAGATTGAGAAGACAAGATTAATCCATAGACTTTTGGATAATACATAGTGCAGACTATCTTCCATGGATGCAAATTCTGCTGATTTGCATGACATAGAGCAAGACATAGGCATCTTTGGGGTCCCAGGTAACACTTGCTCTGTATTTGTTGCTGTTGTGTTGTGGCAGCAGCAGGAGCTGCCACTGAAAGAGGTTTATGTTTGTCCATGCTGGAGAAAACAGGGGCATGGGAGGGATAGTTGCCACTCAGTCAGGACACAGCCAGCCTGTACATGCAGCCCTGGGTCTGGATAACCAAGGCACTCTGATGGCTGATCACACAGACATGACCAGCATTTTACTGTAAGCTGTAAAAATAAAGGAATTAAACTCTTCTTCACAACTCCTGTGAATGGCAAAAGGACCAATGTGTCATAATTGCAAGTGAATTTAGACATAGGGGAACACCTTCCAACAATAAAGATAAGTAAGCACTAAAACTGATTACCTGGGGATATTGCAGGGAATGGGATGTCAGAGGCTTTTAAGATCATGTTGGACAAATTACTCTCAGGCACAGCAGAAGAAGAGAAGATCATGTGATTTGGCCTAGGGACAGGATTAGATCACTCTCAGAGTCTTTTGTAGTTTCTGTTCTGTGAGTTCTGGCCCAAGAAAGGCAAGCCGGGGTACACCAGCTTGTATTGAGGGCCTGTCTCCTCTCCCTTTCCTCTTCTTCACTCCCAGCTCTGCTATATCAGCATCTGTCTAGTTGAGCAGATGTGTACGTGCACATACACAACAGGGGCAGAAAAGGATTTGGGCCCTCATAGGGTAAAACATGGCTCAAGGAAGTTAAGAGGAGAGCAGCATGTGTAATGAGACTGATCATCAGGAGACGAAGCAAATTAGTGCTGCTTTGCCTGGAACTCGAGTCAGCGGAGCAGAACCAGAGAGCAGTCGCTGGTCCGCTGCCAGCAGTAGAACAGGCCCCAGGCGGGGTCACCTTTTCTCCCGGGACTCAGAGGCATGCAGGGGAGATGGCTCTCTCCGGGAGCAGAAGGAATCAGAGCATCTGCTCTCCTCCATGCCATCTGGGCTGGGGAAGTGCTAACTGGAGGCTGGAGCCGGCACATCAGCTGCTCCCAGCGGTGTCAGGTTGGTGAGGACATCACCTCGCCAAAGTGCCCCTGTTCCATGCAGCACCGTCACTCCTCCCTCCTCGCCGCAGCGAGGTCGTGCACACTGGAGTACGTCAGGCACCATCGGAGGAGTGCTGCTGTTCCTGCTGTGTCTGCGTGGATGGCGGCTGCACTGCCAGGCAGAGATGTGGGAAGTGATAACCCGTCCGATGCCGCTCGGCTGCCAGGCAGCCCCCGGCTGCACGGCAGCCCTGCCCGGCGCCACCAGCCTCGTCGGGCATACCCACCTCAGGAGGGATTTCCAGGCCCTCGGGTAGCGTTGTGTAATGGCGCAAAAATAAGCTGCAAGATGACTTCTCCGGAGTCGGAGCCCTGGCAGGTGATGCAGGCTCTGTGCAAGACTCCAGACAAACCTCAGAGTGCCCTTCTACCCCCCCCGCCATGCGGAGCTCAGTCCATGCCTCTCAGCGCTTTCCTCGGTCAGAGGCAGACGCAGCACTTGAAGGACAGACTTTGTGCCCAGCGCTGTGCCCCGGCAGCAGGAAGGGCACTGCCCCCGCCATAGCGGCTCCTGCTGCCTCAGCGCCTCCCCCCGGCCCTCACGGCAGCGGCTTGCTCTCTTCTGGAAGGCTCTCGGGAGCCCATGGGCTCCACCAGGACAACGTGGTGAAGGAACGTCAGGAAGGCGTGAGGGGCCCCGGGGTCCGGAAGCGAAGCGCCGTTGCACCTGGAGGACATGTCTCCTCCTGGCCCCTTCTCCCCAGAAGGTTCCCTGGTGCAGCACAGGCCTGAGGTGGCACACAGGGCTCCCCTCCCTGTCACCAGCAGCCGGGCTGGCAGTGTACCTCCTGATCCGGTGGGGAAGGAAAGAATTAAACTGCCCTTTCACCTGCCATAGCAGTGGGTCATGGAGAAACTCTCCTGGAGGCGCACCTTGCCTGTGCCCCCCTGCCCTGTGCCTCCTCGACGGGCTGCAGGCTGTCCCATCCAGCAGATACTGCTCCAGCCGTGTGTTCACCAGCAAGTCAGCCATCTGAGGACACCTGACACAAACACGTGAGGTGTTTTAATAGCGGGAAGGGAAATTTGGGCCAAGGACACAGCGTTAAAGCCCAGGAGTTTGTGGGGGTTTCAGTGAAGGAAGAACAAGGCAAATCTTCAGCAAAACAAACTATGTGTGTCCATCCCTGCACTGCTTTGCTGCTGCTTCAGCAGCATCTGGTGTGACAAAATACTGTGGAATAAGATGTCCTTGCAGCCTTTCCACTTGCAAACTGAACATTCTCGACATTTCCTAAGCCCCAAATACCTCTAAATATTTAGATGCTTACACAAGGTACCTGACTTCTCGAAATGAGCTTCTGCTATCATTGCACTATCTACTGAAGCAGAATGGGAAAACTCAAAGTCTACACGGGTAAAATTCCAGTTATTAACCTACTGGTTATGTTTCTCAGGATGAAGAGGAGCCATGAATTACAATTAATTCCTTTTTTAGCAGCTGTACCCTTGGCAATATAAGTATCTGCTGACCATCAGTATAAAAACCTATCCCAGTGAGGTGAGGTTGGAACATTTGAAGATTTCATGCAAATCAAATGAATGTAATTCTCGGAGTGATGCTATTATCTCCAATCCATTCTTTGTGTTATGTACTTTTTAATTCTTCTAGCATCTCCTTGTATGATTTAGTGTGAACTATTTTTCTTGCTATAATCTGAGATGATGGCTACCTTGTACCTAATTTGTACATGGCTTTTGTCTCCTCCTTCTTATTTCTTGATGCCAGGGGGACTTGCGTGGGTCATGTTTGTTAATGATTTTTTTTATAAATCCCTCCTTTTTTCACTCCCCCAGCATGCAATTCCTATGACTGCTGTGTCATTCCTCTCCTCTAGGTTTCTTGGTAACAAAATCCAGGTGATTGTTTTTCTTGATGAATGGTAAATTCACAGACAGTTCAACATTGAGGAGACCAAATTCCTACCAGTTTCAGACTGAATTCAGAGAATAGTTTAGACCAGAAACTGATTAGCATATGAAAAAGCTGATATGTTTTAAAAGAAGTATTTGGGGATTTTTGGTTTGGGTTTTTTCTGAAAAATTGACACAACTCCAAGTCTAAACAAAGCCCTAAATCACTGCAAAATATTTCATATTAGGGCTAGCGGAATGTTTCATAGGGACCACAAACAATTATTCCACTCACCCTCATACCCAAAATGAGATATCAGTTTGACTGGATCCTGTTTTGGTGTGAGGGTGCCGTACATCAAAGCAAAACAGAAGTTATCTGTGCTTGTGATTCCTGCTTACCAGGTGTTGTGGATGGGAAGAGGAGGGGCGTCTGTTTTATACCTCGAAGTACCTCCTTAGTCTGCCATTGTCTGGTGGAGTATTACCCTCAGACAGTTGGCCTTGCGTCACCTCTCTTGCACAGTGATTTCCCTCTGCCTTTCCAGCTATTTTTCCAATCCAGAATGCAGCTCTTGTTCTTTCACATGTACTGCTGGTGTCACTTTAATTTTGGTCAACATATTTATCAGTATAACACACCTGCCTCAATATCCAATAGATTGTATAAGTCTATTAATACTGTGTTGCAAAATATACTGTACTGGTTGTCAGCGGTTTTGTATGTTTGAAGACATTAACCCTTGAGCAAATCAGGATAAAATGAAACTAAGACTGAAATTGGTCAGTGTTTTAGTCTTTCTCTCCAGGTAAAGATTCTTAGTGGTGTAATGTGGCTGCAATCCATTCGAGTCCAGCTACATGACTATTATGTTAAAGTATATGGAAGTAAGTGGAGTGATGCTGCTATGCTCTGGTGGAGGATCTGGTTCGTTCTTTGCCATCATTTGCTCTGCTGAGCTGAGTAAATATGGCAATTTCTTGCATTGTCAGTAAGGTCACTTTTACCCCTCAATTCCTCCTCCACTCCAATTCAATCATTCAGTTCCAACTTTCAAACTTTTTCTCTTTAGATTTGATTTTATGGCCAATGAAGGGCAAAAAAAATGGTCACCAGTACATGTAAAATGTGTATATGGAAAACAAAGACACTGCTGTTTCTGCTGCTAGTAGCAAACAAGGGATGATACTGCTGCCTTTGACTTCCTAGTCCAGATGCCTGTGGCCCATGTATAGTCCAATAAATAGCTGCCTTCAGATCAAGACATAACTTGCAGAGAAGACCAAACTTCATGTTTCTGCTTGGAGAGCCACATTGTCTCTCTAAGACTCCTTGTATGAGATTCAGTTGCCCAAATATAGGTTTCCAGTGGTGTTTTATGAGCCCTGGATGTTGTTTGGCCTTCAACTCTCATTCCCCTGGGTCTTGTGCCATATCTGCTAGCTACATCTAGATGTTTTGAATACTCTAGCACATTTAAATGACACTTTCGTTTGGGGTTTTTTTTGGTCCTTGAGTATTTAGTCTTAGATTTTTGCAGAGTTTGATACAGTGTCCCCTCAGCTGTCTTTAATTTTCCTATCATCTTCACAGGTGCCTACAATCATTCTTGCCCCTGACTTCAAAGTCCATGTGCTCTGCAGCCCTCACAATGTTTTTTTCCTCACTCCCTTTGCATTCTGTACGAAGGCATATTCTGTTCAGAGTTGCAGGATGCTTTGCAATCTACTTCTGTCTAGCACAGAGGAGGAACCTGGCAGAGTTATCCTTTTCCTCCACTCCTTATTGAACAATTAGGCCACTAAAAAGATCTTGTTTTACAGATACTCAAAGACGCTGTAATTTACTAGGTCTTGTAATAAATTTGCATCCATCAAGAGGTAGCCAGAGGCGAGTCTGGAGTTTTAACAGTGACTAATTTGTAGCTTCAATCTTGGAATAGGAACAGGATTTTAAAACTTCCCAATACTAAAGCAGTTTATTTAAATCTCTAGTCCCCAAAAAATGAATGCTTCCTTTAAAAAGCCATCTGAAAGTGAAATTCCTCACTATAGGATCCATCCTTGATATACTTGGAATAATTGAAAAAACTGATGCAATTTACCCAGCATGCCTCTGTGTGGGCTGTGCCTTTAAACTTGGCAGAGACAAGCAGCTGTAGTTCTCTAGGGGCTGTTACAAAGCTAGGTTCAACACTGCTGCTCCTTTTTGGTAAGACTTTTTAGTTTTTGTTGTGAAATTTTCTATGTTTGGGACAAAAGTTGATCCCTTTTCACATGGTGTTCCTGTAAAGACTTGACATATGAGGTAGTAACTAATGAATGAGTTATAACTATCTGTGTATATTTTACAGGACTTAAATAGTGGGGTTTTTTTATTATGTTTTCAAAGTTTTATCTAGTAAAGCAGTCTTCTTTAGAATTATCATTTTGAATATCTTCTAACAAATGTGGACTATGTAGGGTGTGTTTTATTCCTGTCTACTTTTGGTAGAGGACCTCAAATTGATCTGTTGACTAGAAAGTGGATTTAGTGTCTGATTTGAGGCAGCTGCTTATTCGACTCTAGGACAAGAACAGTAATGACTAAAGGTTGTTATCAGTTGATTGTTACAGAGCGGTTTAAGTGAAATGAGGCTTTGGAGTATCAGTCAATTTTTCTGTGGACTGCTTTCCATGTAACTCTTGGCACCCTTGTTGGCCTTCGCTAGTGAAGCGTTCAATGTACCATAGAAAATCAACCTCTTAGGTCAGGTGTGAGGTATATCGGCATGATGAGGGGGTGGAAAGGGGATCTGTGTTGTTGTTGCTTGTATTTTATCTGTTATTTCTGTGCCTAAAGTCCTTTAGCAACCTCACAGCATCACTCAAAAGATTGCTTTAACATAAGGTATTTACAAAGTGAAGAAATTCTGCTTCCAGAGTTGTTTTAGCAGTGTTATCAATAGCGATACGTAAATAAGGAAGCAACCAGAAAAACAAGAAGAGGAGCTGATTTCAGTTTAATTGAAAGTACTACTGAAAAAAGGGGACAGGGCGTAGTTATTGAAGAGAAAAGGACAAAATGGGTAAAAAGAAAAAAAAAGGTAGCTGTAAGCTGCTGTGAAACAACACAAACTAAAGAAAATTGCTTCTATATTTTTTTGGTTTGTTTGAATAGTTTATTGGTTTTATAATGAATCACGTAGAAATGCAAGAGTGAAAACAACAGCAAAGAGCTGCAGTGAAATACTGTGGAGATTTATAATGCTGTGGAAATGCACAAGCGCTCAAATACACTGTCCCATTTTGATTGGAGGTTCATGGCTATAACCTGGTTTATCTCCTTACATTTCACACCAATGGATTTAAGACTGCAGGGTATAAAAATGACTGTGCATTTTGCTTGAGCGCTCTTGCAATCCATCTTGTAAAATATTTAATAAAAAAAAAAAAAAAAAGCCCAACCAAACCCTCTTAGCCATGGGAATACTCAACAGTCTCGTTAATTTTCAGAAGTCTCCAGTGGGATATAATTTTCTTTTATCTTCTTACGAATAGCCTATAGAATCATATGTATCTTGTGCTAGTTTGGTATTGAGTGTGCTATAGTTGTATATTATTTAACATATTGGCCAAGTTTTGGTTTCATGAACAATTCATCTTCTGTTGTGCATTTCTGCCCTTGTGATTAATGAAGGTTACGAGCCTATGATTGCAAAGTGCCTTGGGCTCTCTCCCTTACCTAATCCTGTTTAAGTGCATTTTTGTCTAATTTTTTCTAGTCTTTCCTTTGAGCTAATAATTCTTCTCACAGGTGCTGAATAATGTCTTCATGTTACATATTGCTATGCCAGTGTCCATAGGGAAGCTACAAAGCTCACTGATGCTGTCACGCCTTGTATTTATTGTTAGGAATTCTGGTAACCCAAAGTGCCTGGCATCAATTGAGCTACAGCTTTTAGTTTATATTTACAGGGATTCTGCTAGTTTTTCTTATTTGACTTTTGTGATCACTTTGAAAAAGAAACATACTGGAACCATACAAGAAATAATATTTTCAGTTTCATCATGAGTCTTTGCTAGTGTTAGGGTGTTCTATAATAGTCTGTTGTTCAGCTATTCCCCAATTTCCACAGGAGAAAATAATTAGTATTGTAAGACTAACCTCCTTAGGCTCTTTTTTTTTTTAATGGACTATGAGAATTATATTTGCCTTTCACAGCTCAGAATTTTCAAAGGATTAGTCAGAATAAAATAGACTATGCCAGTATAAAGTAACTATGCCTGTATAAAATAACATCTACTGTGAGTACTTCCTAACCTATAAAGACTGGTGATGTGGGGTGCTTTTTTTTTTTAAGTGCAGATGTGGTTTTCAGGGCTTTTTCTGATTGTGTGTGGGTGGCTGGGTTTTTTTTTGGCTCCCTTCAGAGTTCCCCAGTTACTTCAGTCCCAATATGTTTGCTGCTGTGTGGGAAATCGTTGTGTAGGTTACTCCCTTTCAGAATGAAGTACCAAGCTGGGGCTAAACTGTAAAAAGTGTGTAAGCCCAATTAGGACAGATTTCAGCCAGTATTTATTGGTTAAATGGTAGGAGAGACATGTCCAGCTTGTACTTCTGTGGAGTGAGCTTGTGCATCTCACTTAAAATGGATGAAACTACATTGATCTGTGCATATTGAGAACTGGGCCTGTGCTTTAGCTTGACAGCTTCACAGGTCTTGATGAGTTGGACTGTCTTCTCTGCGTGAATCTGCTGCAGGGAGCGGGGAGGAGTTCATCTCGATATCATTAGTTGTTGCTGTCGCTTTGCGGAGTACTGTAATGATAGGGAGTGATCCGCTGACCACTGCATACAATACAGCGACCGTGCGAAGTGTAGCGATTTGCCACTGCATGCTTTTTGCTTCCCACTGCTTGTTTTTATGTCAACACAACGCACACACATGCAAACACCCCCACACGCTCATGCACGCGCATGCAGTGTGTGCCTGTTTCGTGAAGCTGTAGGAAAATGATTCAATCGTGATTTAAAAGTAGGTGGAAATGCGTCCATCCGCACAAGCAGCTGTTAGGAAGATGGGAGTTGAAGCCTTTTCATTTTATAACTATATTTCTGCTCTCTCACTTTTTTGAATGGTTTAAAAAACAAAAAAAAGAAAAATAATAATCTCATGCCACTGTGTGAGATAATGTTCAGAGCAGCACAGACTGTTCTAATGGCTGATTTCAATAATAAAAGACAACAGGGGACTAAAAGGTGCAGTGCAGGAGCTCAGAAACACATTCCTTTCCCCAGAGGGTGTACTTAGCTTTGTGCCTTTGATCACTTGAGAAGTATCATTAGAGTGCAAAATGGCAGGTACTAGGGAACATTACGGCAATTATAATGTGATAGTTTTTTTTAAACTATTTGGTAGTTTTCTCCCATGAAGGACTGATCACAGCTGAAGGATAAGATGCTCTAATAGATAAAATATAGAAGCTCCAGTGGGACTGGTTCTTCAGATATTGACTCCCAAGTTAGCTCTGGTACAAAACAGTCTGTACAGAACAGACTATATTTACAAGTTCAATAAATCTAATCTGTGCGTGCACTTTATCGTTACCTACTATTTGTACTGCAGTAGCACCTGCAAGCCCTCGTTTCTCAACTAGATCCCACTGTGTTAAGAATTGTACAAACATGGAACAAGAAAAGGCCCAGAAAGCCTTTAGACAATGAGGCTGCAACATAGTTGTTGGCACTTGGCAAATCAAAGTATTTGTCTAACACCTTGCAAATCACTATACAAATATTGTTGTAGCTTATTATTACATACTGTTATGGAATGGGTTTGTGTTTGTATGTCTTAGTTCTTAAAGAACAGAAGAATTTAAATGGCAGTGTTTTCTAAAAGTTTTTTTAGTAGTGCCTTGGCATTACAGAGCCAGACTTTGCTTTGCTGTGACCTCAAAGAAACCACCTTTTCAGTCAGAGGAGCTGCTGTTGGTTAGGGCAGCAGGCCAGAAGAGTTAACATTTGTATACGCTTCTGCTGCGTCCAAAGCCTTGGAGGTAAAGCTGATAGCAAAGATAATTTCCACTTTCCTCTTCTCTAGAGGGTGAACAACTCTGTGGTGAATCATGCCAATTCTAGCAACTAGGGGTATGTGTGTTTGTAGGTGTGAATAGGAACATGAGCTAGAGATTTCTGGACAACTTCAAGCTTTAACTTCAGTGTTCTGAAAACATTGTCTGCTGTTAAGTGAAAAGGCTAGGTCGCTAATAGAGCAAAACGCAAGACCTGAATGTAAAACAAGAAGACTTGCAGACTCAGAGGTGCCCTATGCTTTATATATAAACCGTCTAGATAAAACTGGTGTCAATATCTGACTCACGGAGCAGTCTTGTGTCACCTGTATTGTCCTTGTCTGTACTTCACAAAATCCAATAATAAGCACAGCTTTTAAATATACCTTTTACTACCTCGTCACAAGCTGTATTGATTGTGTTCATGTGCAATATCCTTAACATAAAATACAGCAGATAAAAAGAGAGAAATAACCGAATTTGGAGGTGAGGGGAGAGTTAAAATTCCAATTGGACACGTGTGGAACAAATCTTGTTGTAACATAGCAAAAGAAGGTATTTCAAACGAACCATCTTCCCATCATCATCAACCAAAACAGACTACCCACACAGCCTTGGCATTTCAATTTTCTGTTCATTTTCTTTTGTTTGTGTTGGATGCGTTGCCTGTTTTTCCTTAGTTCATAGATGTCTTGCTGTGATAGGAGCTTGGAGAGCAAAAAGCACAGCCCATTTTCAGAAATGGCGATTGTAATGAAAAAGAAAATGTAATGAAATGATCCAGTTGCCTCAGATTCTGCAAATTATTCCATCAAACCTGTGTTAGAATTGTTTCTCCTGTACTGGTCTTCCACCCTGCCTCTTTCTTTTTGCAGCCACTTAAACATTAAGGGGTTGGTGGCATATATTGCTATATAACACTTGTCCCCTGACTTACTTTGCCTGACTGAGACGACTTCCTACTGTAGAAACAATTAGCATTTCACAGGGTTAGAGCTGGATTGTCTTTGAGTAGTGGTACGCAGTTTGTCTGAGTGAAAGGCCAAAGGGGTCTGTGGTCGTTTTGTGCTGTCACCAAGGACTATTTCCACTTTTGTTTTTTGTTGGTTTGTGGGGTTTTTTTGACACTTCTAAATGGCAAATGCCTGCAGTTGGTTGGTATATAGCAAATTTTAAAAGAACATGTGCTGCTGAACAGAAGAAAAGTAGAGAAGAGATCATTAGTTATGGAGGTGTTACACACTGCTTATAAGTACCTAATAAAGAAGCAGGAGACTAGTGGGTTTTCCAAAGCAATGTCTTTCCAAAACTCTTGTAATGGCAAGTCACTTGATTCTCTTGGCTTTGCTTCTGCCTTCTGTGAATGGCATATGATTCCTTTCTTTGCTTTTGGTAGTGAGAACCTACTTGCACTCTAGGTTGTGAGTCTTTTATTCATTTATTCATTTGTTCCCGTTACCCACAACTTTTGGATTTTTACCTTTTACACATGAAATGTCCGAGATCCACAGAGGTCTTTAAACACTGAGCTTCTATTTTGGTGTCTAACTTACCACATGTTTCAATGGGGAATTAATTGCCTCCGTATCTTTACAGGCCTGGTACTAAATGATTTGCCCAAAGAGACACAGGAAAATATAGCGAGCTATTTCTCCAAGCTATTATCTCCTAACTGAAGGACTGGATCACACTTCACCACTTACAGAATTATAATAAGTCTTAATTCATTAATGTTTTTGAAAGATCTTGTAAACCTCTTAGGAGCAGAGCTTTGCGAGTACAAAATGCTATTTTATTCATGAAGTTCTGAAGCCTTTCATACTTTGAATTTATTTTTTAAAAAAAGAGACAGAGAATGTAATAGAAGGCAAAGCTGGACATTTACAATCTCAGGATTTCAGTGTAATTAGGGAAAAGGAAGAGATAGTAGTATCCCTCATGTGACAGAGGGTAATGGTGAAACTATGCTGAGTTAAAAAGGTAAAGAAAAGCCATGCTGCATTGTTGCCCATATAAAATCCAGGTTATTTCAATCTGAAGTGTTTTCATGTGAATTCACTTTCCCCTTCCAGCTTTTTATGGCCATAAGACCCAAGGCCAAAGCAGTCTGATAGTTTTCCTTAATCCAGGAAAGATAACCTTTGCCATTTGCACTTTCTACATTGGAGTAAGTGAAAGAAAAAGGGATAGAAGCTCAAAGCTGCTGGTTTAGGAGTACTGGAAGAGGGCAAAATAAAGACGACCATGGGAAAAGCCTATAAAACCAGAGATTATAGGAAAACAGGAACCAATAGCAAACATATCCACAATCTTTGGAAGGTGGAGAGAGCGTAATCCTAAAGCTTGGTAAATACGTTTCTCCTCAGCATTTCCTACTAGTATATAGTTTGCTATCACATGCACTTTGAAAACACTTCAGTCTTTCAAAAAACAAACTCCAGGATGCCTTTTGTAACACAAAAGGAGACTATAAGAGCAGTGCCAGCCCAGAGTAGAGCGAACTTATGCCCTTCCTGAGCCACGGCAGGCTACAACATGAAGAGTTCATAGGAAAATCCTAAATGCAATTGACTCTACCTTGATTCTTCAAAGATATTATTTCTTTAAACCTAATGGGCTGTTCTTCAGTGTATGGAACTGTGTGATGCAGACTGCTGCAGATTCTCATTTGGAGTACATCAACATTGCTTGGTTTCTTGTGGGAGGGCTCATTTGCGCAGTAACTCAGATAGGGACTTCACTGGGCGGAGATGAAATTGTGGTATGAAATTCAACAGTGGAGTAACATTTTTGTACACTTTGTTTCAGGGGCCATAAAAAAAAGCGTGAACAGTCATAGAGAGAAAAGCCAGTTAGAAAAATGGGATTCAGGTATGAATGGCCTCACCTCACACCCTAGCATTAGCTCATTCCTATCTATTACTCTAAGGAAAACTGAGTGACTTCAAGGTCATTTCAGCACATGTAATATACAGACTCCAGATTAAATGCTGGATGGCAGTTTCAGACAGATTGGGGAATGTACCAGTCTGCCAGTTGTGCCTTGTCCTTTTCCAAGTTTGGTGTCATTGAGAACAGTTTAGCTTCATTTATTAAAGGCTTTGAAATAGATCACACTGCAGTTCGCTTCCAAAGTTCCAGCACCTGCTTTGAGTGAGCTGCATGCTTGTGCTTGCCTCTAGGATTCACTTATGCCAGTAAAGTCAAAGTTAATGTTGTCAGCATCATCATAAAATTAGAAGTAGTGGCAACACTCCTTCACTGTACTTTGTAATTTAAACTTGGATGTCTATAACTCCCTGCATCACTAGTCATAGAACAAAACTGTGTTCCTGGTATCGCATGTGAGTTGTGGCTGCTTTGACTGATAGCCATAATGGCAGAAAGAATTTTGACTGTGAAACGAGGTGCTTGTGGTGGGAGCTCTGCCAACATACCAAGTCAAGCGGGAGGTCTGAGTGCAGTGTAAACTGGTGTTCCATATGCTTGAGAGACTTTTGGAATCAGCCCAGCCTACATATGCTTCTGTTGGCAAGCTCTCGAATAGAAAGGAAGATATTGTCCTCACCCTACCTAACATACCTCCCACTCATTTGAAATGCTCATTTGCAAATGGAGAGCATGTGAATCTGAGACTGATGATGGCACAAACTGAATCTTGCTACAGCTGGATAGGAAAAAATAATTTAAAAATCATTGAATAGATTTTAAACCAGAAAAGGTATTGATGTAAAATATTGCTAAAAAAGCATCTGAGATGTTCTCTGTCATCTGTGGAGCAGTAGAATAACTTTTGCTATTGTACTAAGGTGCACAGGCTTCTCTAGCCGGTGCATGGAACTGCAGTTTGCTGGAAGATGCTCTAGTGAACAAAACACTGAAAACAATATCATCTTCCCCTGCTTATCTGTGATCGCAGTGAAAAAGCTATAGCATAAAATGGTCAAAGTTAAGGTGAGAAAGAAGATAAAAAATACAGATAGAGAATTTTAAGCATGTAGCAGAGAGGAAATGGGAGAGAGGAATTTGTAGAGATTAAGTAGCCGAATGGTGAGTAGGGGAAGAAACGATGGAGCAAGCTTATGACAGCCCGGTGGAGAACCTGTTTACTTAATAATTTGCCATCTGTGTCATGAACCAACTGTAACCGTTCTGTCCTCCTCCCTTTAGAAATTAATTCTCATGTCTCCCAACAACGTTCATCCTTTTTTCTTCAGTATCACCATTCTCAACCTTTTCAGCTATGTGAATGCCAGGTATGCATAGATGTGTATGCTGGCTTTGCTCTGAAATTCCCCACTTTCCCCTTCGCTCCACAGAGATAGCCTGCACGTAAAAGATCTGCGGGGACAATGGTGGTAGATCTTTAACGAAGAATTCTGTCTTAATACAAGTGACACAGATCAGCCACAGAAATCTCCTAAATTAAATATTTTGCAAAGCAAGAGCTGAGCTGGAATGGCATTTACTCTGAATCAATTCCTAGACAGTCCCCAGTGGATGCTTTTGCCCTTCCAAATATTTCTGGAATACAAGTTTGTGGTAAGTGATAATTCTCCCATGGGCCTGTTCCATCACATGCCTCTGTGACACTCATGGTGCAGGTGGCTAGTAAGGAAATGGTGGCTATCAACTCACTCCACACATTCTTTTCACTGATACATACCAAGAACCCGATTGCTTCTCCTCCTCTGCCGCCCTACTGCCTTGCTGATGATTTGCAGGGGGATGGTAGGAAGCTTTTCCAGTATATCTGATTTGCAACACAAATCTCTTTCTGCTCTCACAAATATGTTCTCTGAGGCTTTTCAATGCTGACCTCAAGACACTGAATGCAGTTGTACTTCTGCTTTCAGCACTGGTGTTCCCTGCCACAGGAAACGTACATTACATTCTCTTGCTCCCTGCTTATGCTTGTGCTTTGTGCGCATCACGAAGCCCCTTTCCCCTGCCTGCCTTACACGACTGTAATTGCCGTTTAGTAGGTGTTTGAGAGAGTAAAGTTTGAAGAGTTGGGCTCCAAGTTCTTCTTAGTAATCCTTCTCAAACCTTTAATTTACCCACCTCTTCTTTCCTATGTGTCTTTGCAACTGATAGGTAGTTAAATAGCAAGAGTGGGAAGAAATCTGCCACATAGCCAATGCTTCAATTTCACAAGCTTCAATCTTTTGATGGTAATTTTGGATGAATGAATACCCTCTATTTCTGTTGAAAAGAACATAAAAATATGTAATTTACTAAAAAAAAAAAATCTCTTCTGTCTTAGACAATGGTTATTTGGAGAAAATCTTTTAGTACAAAAGTTGATTAATATATGAAGAGAACCCCAACAGAGGGCAATTCCCAATTACGAAAGGACTTCAAACACTGTTGTTGTTGCAGGTCTAGTGAAACTTGAATGTTTGTTGTATCTTCTAAACTCATGTGACCCACATCACTTTCTTGGTAGTCACAATAACTCAGATATTTATCATTGCAGCTCTTCTATGAAATGCAGTTATCACCATAGCAGTAAGTGGCAATGTAGGGCACAAAAAGATCATGGAAGAGATCTATAAATCCAATAAGTTTCCTTTAGATTTGGTTGGGGTGGGGAGTAGAGCGATCCTCCAGTCACCCTGTGAACACTTACACTGTTTAGCCTTACTGATATGAATGGTTGTGCTGGCAGTCGTTCAGAGCAATAACATTAAATGTGTATGTATGTGTTTATGCCATTGGGCCCTGTGCCAGAAGTGTTTCAGGGAGGGTGGTGCATTGTGTAAACCATCCTAACTAATACTTACATTTTTTTAACAACTGGAATGAAACGACCAAAGCTGCATTTACTTGCCACAACTCAAAAATAGTTGTCTGTTTTCATGAAAAAAAATAAGCTGTTAGTTTTTCTGTAAAGAATCCTTTTTTTATCCCCTCCTTCCATTGCATTGGAATAAAAAAACAAGTCAGTGCAATTAAAATGGCTCTGAGAAAGCAGAGAGCCACTTCTGTAAGTTTACTACAATCAGCGGTGAATCTGGCTTTGAACCATCTCTAGTGCAATTGCTCTTGCTTTGTTTAGATTATTATATTTTCTTTTATTCATACCTTTGTGATATTTAGGAGTTGGAGAAATCTTAGGTGCTTGAGATTGGCCTCTTATCCATAAGATGGGAGTGTGTGTATATATATGCTTACGTATGCGTACACAAATGCACATACAGACATATATACAGAAAGTCTTCCTGCTCACCACTGCCTCTTCCTTCTTTATACTTTGCCCTTGTTTATCCTTTTCTTCAGAAAAACAAAAATGAAACCATTTGGAGCTTCATAACTCTCCTTTTCCACTCAAAAGCAGAAGGCTTTGGCCTGCTGTTCTGCTCCTACCCACTGCCTGAGACTTCCCATTCTGGGAGTGAGACATGAAAACATATGTCACACAAAAGTGGCATAAATACCATATGCAAACAGACTCTTTTGTGTGGGTGGTGAGTACAAACCCCAGCTTCTAGCACCAAAAAACACCACCACAGTCCTCTGGAAAATTCTAAGGAAGAAAAATTGCACCAGGTGAAGGTAGCATCCAGTAAAATGCAACTCTGTCAGTTTTGCATCCTGAGTAGGACTGAAGGGTTCCTGTGGAGCTTGGGGGTTTTCAAACCTCCTGAACATTGCTGAATTTCCCAGGGTCTGCAAAAACAGTTCAAATCCATGCTATGTTTTAGTTCCTCTTTCCCTGAGCTTATAAACCCTTGTGGTTTCAAAGGACAATTCAATGTAAAAGGAAAAAAAACACCAGCTAATGGGAGAGCTTCATTGAATTGGGCTGGAAGGGCAAACCAAAAAAAAAAAAAAAGGCTGGCACACATTTATGGCCTATGTATACATGGGATTTATACTGACAAGCAGACTTATCCCTGCTGGCATGAGTCCCAGAAACCACAGTGGCTGGCAAGTCTGCCCAGAAATGGATTGCACCAATAGTGTGAAATGCCTGTTTCCCCATCTCCTGGGGAGAGCTCAAAACACGATAACTGCTGAGTAACGGGATTTGGCTGAAGAAATTAAAAATGACGCCCTCCCAAGGGAGAGGGACGGGGGATATTTGCAGTAGCAGATTCAAGCTGTTGAATCTTTTTCTTAATTTGAAAGTTTTCTTCACTCTTCCTTGCCTTCTTTCTACACTCTATCAGCAATTTTCAACCTATCTACTCATTGCTAATCTGTTTTCATGCTTCACTGTTTTTTGGTTGTGTGTTTTTTTGTGTGTTTTTTTTCTTCTTTCCCCCCTAGGTCTCTTCCAGGCACCCTAAGTCATAACCTCTTCTAACCCTGACAACAGCCCTGCTGGGCATTAGCTTTGTACTCCACAGCATCAGCAGGTTTAAAATGAATCAGCCTTGCTGGGAATGGAAAATATTATCATGAGAGACTTCAGCGTATTTTTTTCTCCTTTCTTTCCATGTCCAAATGTATCATCTGGGTCTGGAGTTATAGCTTCAAATTTGCTGACGATTTCTCAGGGTGTAAAGTTGTTTGTTGTTTGTTTTTTTGTTGTTGTTGTTCTGTTGTGTGGTGTTTTTTTTTTAAAAAGGCAACAAAACCAAACAAAAAACCCAACACACAAAAACCCACACAAGAACACTCACCACTGTACTAAACACTGCAATGGTTGCTAACATTTTTTTATTATCTTCTTTTCAGTAAGATTAGGAAAAAATCACATAAGAAGCGAGAGTGTGAAAATCATCACTTTAGTAAAACTATTAAAGTTAGATGTGAAATCGTGCCATCAGTGAACACATGCTAAAAGAGAGTATCAGGCAACCCCCTCCAGTACACAAAGTGCTACATTTACTCAGTTGCTCTCAGCTCGGTGGAAGTGCCCACATCTTGCACTGCTTATCTGTAACTTTGGATTCACCAGATGTATGGGTTCAGGAGTAAGAGAAATGCTGTCATACTACACTGTAGCTGAGGCTCTCCATTCAAGTGGACCCCTAAACTCGGCAAGACCTGTTTGAAAGATGTTTCACTGGCAAGAAGGCAGCACTGGCATCCCTCTTCTAGCACCTGGGCATGATTTTTCTCAATCTCTAATTTTGTCACTATCTTTCTGTAAAGGTGCAGTAACTAGACTGGCTCCTTATCAGAGGTCAGTTTTACAGTGCCCCGATCCTCTTCTACATGAGCTGAGGATCAAGCTGCTTTGGTGTGTAGCTAGGGACTTTGAAGATTCTAGCAAAAGAGGAAGTTCAGTTGCAGGCTCTTGCACTAACGTTTTTCTTTCTCCTTCCCGCACACTCTTCCCACCACCACAGGTAAAACGTTTCAAGTATTTTTTTATTAAATAACATGTTGTTCATTCTTCTGTTTAGACTGAAGAAAAATAGTGAGAGGTATCTTGTCTTTGCTAGATTTCCAGTACTCAGTGATATTTCCAAAGTTCAGCAGATAACAAGAAGGTACAATTAATTCTTCCAGAATTTGAACGGCTTGGAAATCTCCTGCTGCCCTCTGTCAAGCATGGCACTAGGTGGTTTGTCTTTCTTGCTGCCTTCTGTTTCAGACCTATCACAGCTGCCTCTTTCCCTGCAACCACGTGAAGCAACTAAGAGTTAGATATTGCACAGGTGAAAAATCTTTATTTACAAGCTTCCAAGTCAGAGCACAGATGACATTTATTTGTAGAATATTAAGAAATTATCTCAGAATTGGGGTGGAGCATGAAGAGTGAGTCGGTCTCATCTCAAATGCATGAAGAGATTTTTCTAATTGAGGGGTGGTCCATTGAACGAAAAATGCTATATGAAAAAAAAAAAAAAGAAGCAGCTGTTAACACTATCTAGGCTGTGCTCCAGATTCTGTTCCTTTCACATGGTGCACAGGCCTTTCAGCAGCGTTAGACTGTGAATCTTAGATCTGGGGTCCAGTCCTTTATACTTGCAAAATGATGGGGTTTTGTTTATTCTCACCTGCCTGCTCTCTTGGTACTCTTTGAACTTGCCCATTGCTAAGAGAAAATAAATGATTTATTTGTGAGCTTTGTGTATGCTGAAGTGAGAAGAATCTGCAGAAAGTGTTTGAGAGTGGATATTTTCAGAAGAGGTAAAACACTTCTATCGGTTAGTGGAAGCCATTCTTGATCCCCTTTTAGGTAATAAAGGAGACCTTAAACCATGGTGAGAGATGCCTGCTTCCTAGAAATATTTGTTTTGCTGACAAGCGTTTACAATAAGGCTTGAGTAAAGGCATTACAAAGAGCTCTATTCCTACTCTATTATTTCTAACTAGCTTTTTTTATCCATATATCATTATAGGTTTTGATTATTTTTATTTTTTTCAAACTGATCCACATCTTGAATTTATTTTCATCTTTTTGCTTGTTTTCTTAAATGATGTGCTGCATTTGATAACTGCTTCAGTCACCTATGCATTTTTTTTGCCTGAATTAGATGACTTTGGCTCTTCACTTCTAATGTGATAAAAAGATCTGTTTCCTTCCAAGGACTACTATTCATAAAGTTCCTGCTCTGGTGAATTTTGAAGCATGCAAAGTAATTCAGATGTAGTGAACAAACAAACAAAGAGCCAATGTATGTGTTTAACAATTTCTTCTTTGAGAGATTAGTCTTGGCTGCGTGGAGATGAATTAAAACATCCATGAAACTGCAATCCTCTGAAATTAAAGTAAGTTCTCCAAAAGTAAAGATTAGATAATAGCTTTGTTGAGATTGACCTTTTCTCTTTAGTAATGCAGTCAGAGGATATCTGGAAGAACTTGGTGTGCTAGCTGGATGTTCCAAAGCTGTTGAGTTTCACTTAGAGCTGTGAAAATACCAGAGGGAAGAGCTTCCTTCACCCATTAGATTTTAATCAAGTTTTCAGATGCTCTCATGTTCTTTTTGCTAGTTATGTCCTTCAAAAATGATATTTTTCTTGATTTTGCTCTCACTAGTTCCAAATTTCTTCCATCATAGACCTTGATGGTTGGAACGAGGTATAAGTCAGGTTTGCTGATGAACTCAGATTTGGAAATTGTGAGACTTGAGAGGGAAAATTGCTGGATAGACATGAGGTGAGCATTCCCGAATGGTAGGCTGTTGGTCCCTAACCACTCTGCAGGTATCCAGGAATGCAAACTGACAAACCACTGAGAGACTGGGAGACTTGTTTTTTGTTTGGGGAATTCTTTTTCTTCTCCCTATGACTTTTTCTGAGTTGGTGGGAGCAGTAACATTTCCCCAACAGGACTGTTTTGTTTTTAGGTAGCCACAGGTTATTGCATGCCCCAATCCTTATTATGAAGCTACTATTGTAAAATTATTCCACAAGTTTAGCTATGCATGCCCCTTTCTATTTGGTCTTAGTTTTGAGGCAGTTTGTACTATAAATGCTTGCTCTTGTAACGAATAACAGAACAAAATCCTTGCTGTTTCAGCTGTCGAATCTTTAGTCTTCTCTCTCTGAACCTAAACCATTTTACTCCCTGGGTTAGAATCTAGACTGCTTAATGTTCAAGCTACTTACCTTAATAGTAGCCTTCCTTAGGAGATGTATTTATTTGTCTTTAAATATAGGGATCAATTTACCTTTGTCAATATCGGATTACACAATGTCTACTTTCCCAAGAACATTAGTTCCAATTTTCCATCACATTATTTATTACACTTACTGTGACGAAGATATGACAAGAATAAAATCACATTGTTAAGCACTGTACAAATACAGAGTAGTGGATGGTCCCAGTGACATTCCTGTCTGTGTGCTCTATGGCTTATTCATGGCTCGGTGTCAGCACGGAAAGGCATTCATGCCTCAGGGTATCTTGGAAGAGGAAAGATTACCACCCATATTGACTCTACTAGGCTACATATTCTTAGGAAAATTTCTTCCTTTTATCAGACTTGAATAGCTTAGCTGCCAATACTAATTAGCTTCCAGTTTGTTTTTTCCTGTATTCCACAGACTATGGATGGGTTAAGGTCAAGGAATACTTGTTTCTCTGTTGCTTCGAAGGTTTTGGTATCTAAACTCAACATACTACTTTTGTGATCAGATTTCTCCATGTGACTGCCTCCATCAGCGTCAGTTCTTGTAGTGCTCTGTGCGTGGTTCAGCATATGTTGGGGAGTTGTGGTTTGGTTTGTTTTTATCAATCCATACTCTGAATTGCTACAGGAATTCTTTCACTTTGCCATTCAATGTTACCATGGGGAACTAGGCAGTGGAGGACTGGTCAGGGGCAGTCTATTTGTTACCTTTTCAGTGATGTCAGAGATACTTTTACAACAAATCTTATCTACATTCAAAATTTATTTACTTTTTAATACCATTTAATTTCATTTTTTCTTCTCTCTTGTTTTTATGTACTTATGTCTCTACATCCATGTTGTTTTAATTGGTGCTGTCTCTTTTGCTTTTGAAAAAGTATTTTTTTTTCTCCTGAAATTATTATTTAGCTCTTTGTGTGACTAAAAGAAAACAGATTGTGACTCTAATTCCTATTCATATAAATTGTGTTTGGATCCCAGTATGCACAATGTTTGAAAACTTCTGAAATTTAAAAACCATTAGATTTAGTTTGAATACACTGCACACAGAAGACAAAAGGCATATTTAATGCCTCCTCTTGCTTTCTTGAAGTCAGTGGTAGATTTACTATTGATCTCAAGAGAAGCAGGAGCAAGAATTTAAATGCAATAGTTTTGGGTAGTAGATTATGATAGAATATAGAACAGATGACAGGACTGCTGTGGAATCATTGCTTAGCTTAACTTCCCAATGAAAAAATACCTCAGAAAAGCTGTTGCAAGTCTGAAATAATTGAGATTTTTGTTTGGGTTTTGGGGGAGGGTTGTAGGTGGGCTTTTTTGGGGGTGTGGGTTTTTTGTTTGTTTTAAATAAAGATACTTGTGATTAAACCTGGTCTATTGGTACATTATTCCATCTCCTGGCACCACTGAGCAAATAGGCTGACACAGCAAAGATCCCTGCTGACCTCCCAGCGATAGCTGATTGACTTTCCAAGGATTTTTCATTTCAGAAACATTTGCAATTTCCTGAAATGACTCCAAAGAATCACACCATCTTATTTTGTATTCGCGTTTGTTTGCGTCAGTTATTTTGGGGGTAGGAGAGGAAGGGGTGAAATTGCTTCGTATAAATAAGTTGGATGTATTTCATATCAAGCAATGCTCTGACCATAGCATTATTGTCTCTCTATCCACATGTATTGATATAAGATTTTGTTGTGCTGGATTTTCACAGGTTGCCCAGAAACCCACTAGTTTTATTTCATTTCTGTGAAGAAGTATCATTATAATTTGCTTTATGCTTATTATTAAGAGTTAGCACAGCTGAGAATCAAAAATGATGAAGGTGTGAAAGTTCAGAAGGCAAACACTTGAAGGTATTAGAATGAGTTGTCCAGCCACAGGCTCAGCAGGTTCTGGAGCGATCAGCTAGGAGATTGAGTGTTTCTGGTACACATTCTGCAGATACTTTTGGTTGATTAGTTTCATTAGAAACTTGTTCAGAAAAGAAATACAGCAAAAGGACTTTGCTGAGCCCCTGCCTGTTATAATCTGTGAAAGACCTTAGAATTTCCCAAATCATGGCTAATTTGATACACTTTCTTCCTCTTTTTCCAGGGAACAAATTGTACATGACCATGAAAAACACTTTATAATCTGCAGTGAGCTTGGGCACAGAGGTGTCCAGTTTGTATCACAGGTGTCTTTTTCTAAGTGAGAGCTTCCAGAGGGAAAGCTGAAGCACAAGTAAATGCATGTGTGATTTTTCTTTATAGGACAAACTATGCTCTGTTCATCTTTCTGCTCTCTCCATTAATTCTAATTATTTTTCAAGTTATGGTTTTGTCCCATACCATGGCTATCATCTCATAGATTGGTCAATTTAATTAAAGTATTTTGAAAGAAAACCCAACATCACTGTTTCAGGGGGTATAAGACTCAAATAGAATTTGGTTGCTCTGTCTAACTCACACGGCAATTTCTGTTCTCCCTTTCTTCAGTAGTGCCACATATGTAATCCTGGGAGAATTTAGCTAGCTTGCTTGTATCAGATGGAAAAGAACATGAGAGATTATGATTGGGAAAGGACTTTTTTTATTCTCCGTAATGACTCTTAAAATTGAGGCATCCTTGAGGATATTTTCTCCCGTTCATCACTACAGGCAGTGAATCTTTTTTCTGATCTACTTATCTTTCTTTGGGTGACAAGTGACCTATCAATTTGAAGGTGCATTTTCTAGCTAGAGAGACCTATCATCTGACTAGAATTTCTCGTGTTGAATTTGGCCTTTCAACCTGAATTTCTGAGCTGAAATAATAGATATGTCATAGTTATGAAATATGGTTGGAACTCCTCAATTTCTGTAGATGTCAGTGCTGCTGATAGCCTGGACTTAAATATTTCTTGCTGCAGAAATTCTAGAGGGCTGAGAAGTAGGATTCCCTCCTTTATTTGTGGAACTCACAATTTCTTGATGCCATATTCCATATAATTGCATGTAAAGCACTTGTCATTTGCAAACCTGACAGAAAATTGGCCCCACGTGATCATGGCAGTAAGGAGATCCCAATGTCCATGTAGATGAGTTTGGCCCAGAGTGACAAAGGTCACACAGCAGACCAGAAGCAATGACTTGCTCTAAGGATGGAGTGAGAATTAATGCTTAGAGAGCAAATGAATCTGCAGTATGGCTGTTTTTAGAGAGGGGGTTTAAGAAGCTATGAGATGAACGGGAGATTTGCGCACTGGGTGGCACAAGCTGTTAATTTTCCTTTCGCTGAACCCTAGCATGCAGCAGAGGAGAGAGGTGTTTGGTTAACCTAACCAAGAACTTCATAGCAAGAGAGAAGTGATTTAGTTCCGATGAAGTACAACAATGCTTTGCTTCTCTGTAGCAGCTTTCATTAAAAGGTCTCAGAATGCATTGCAGTTGGAGTTCAGAGAGAGGTGAAATCAACTTGCTGTCTAATCTGTTGCTACCGACTAATACCAGTGCTCCAATTTGCTCCTGTGGGTGAAGTTTGCTGACTCAAAGCACAGGTGTGAACTCCACAGTCTTAGTTTTTATGCATGCAGTCCTGCAAGCCTATTGTGCTCTGGGACCATCAGGGAGACAGTATGTTCTTGCTTATACTTTGCAACCTTTCTGTAGGGCTCAGTGGCAATCGAGATAAGTGTCAAAAATGCTACTTTAACTGTTTCCGTGTTTGTGCAAGATTCTTTACCAGCTGGATTTGCAAAGCAGGTAGTGCCATAAGTGCAGTTACTGTTTTTCATCAGTGTTTTTACTGGCAATAAATACCGATATTAAGGAGTAGAAGTCAGATTTATGAAGGTATTTAGGTATCTATTTTTAGACATTTAGTGAGATTGACAACAGCAATTCTCCAGGTTAGATGTCTCATTCAACTGGGCTCAACTATAAATTGCACAAAGAACCTGTTTTTACTTTTGAAACTCAAATATTTTAGAAATATTGCCTCATCCACTTAAATGAGAACTTAGGCTGAAATGTCTTTGGGTACAGAAACCTGACTGTTTATTAGTTTAGACCCTACCCCTAGCACAATAAAGCCCTACCATGTACTATTCTTAGACCTGGAATATGACACCTTATATTCTAGGCACTATGAAAATGCAGGTGATAGTAGAATTTTATCATCCGGTATTCTAAACAAGAAAGTTATTTATGGCCATTATAATTGTTCTGTAAAATATACATATTGCCAGGAGTTATGTAAGATATTTTAATAAGCTGGAGTCAGCTAAAGCATAAGAAAGACACTTTTCTTTTATGATCTTAAATCTTTGTTTGTTCAGAGTCTATTGAGCATGAAACATGTGAAGAGGAATCCTGGTGCTCTTTGTGTCCATGACAAAGCTCACATTGCTTGGTAGCACCAGGATTTCAGAAAAGTTGGTGGACAGGATATGCTCCAAGCCTTCCACTGGTCACTAGCAGCAGGGCTGAAGTCACTTTATCTAGGTCGGTCATCCAACCACAACTCTTTACATGCTGCAGGTCTGCTCTAACTTTCCTTGCCCTGCATGCCAAACCTGGGGAGCTGGAAAAGTCTCCAAAGTGAGCAGGTAGGGAAGCAAATTATCTGACCAATGGTACATAGATCTTCCTATCTCATTGTGAGGATGCAGAAATGAGAATGGACCTTAGTCTTATCGTTGACATCTGGGTAGCATCCTTTCCCTCGTGTTAGCGTAAGAGCTGCCTTGTTCAGAGGCACATGATTTAATAACATGGGACTTGGCAGCAGCACCAGCCATAGGAGTTCCCACCCCTACCAATGGTGCTCCATCCCCTCATCACTCTGGCACTGTTTGCTGGACTGCACTGTTAACTGGAGGAGAGGGCAAGGGTTTCATGAGGACACAGATGGTCAAACCAATGCTTTTGGTAGATGAATCAGAGTTAATATGTGATTATCATTGTATTAATTAAATCTCAGCTACTCCAGCTTAATGTCAGTTAAATGGGTCTTAATTTAATTGTGGTGATGAGTTTAGGCAAAAACTGAAGAGATGCTGTTTCACATCTGAATGAAAGTCCATACTAGAGCTGTGATTAAAAAACACAAACAAACAAAAAAACATAAAAAAACCCCAACCAGAAAACCAAAACAAAACAAAAACCCCACAAACAACCAAAAAACCAGTTGTTAAATGAGTTGTATGGGTACATTGGATTAACTCTCTTGAGCATCCCCGTTTGGACAAACTCAGTCACTGACGTCATATTCTGATGTCACACTGACATCAGACACTGCTCATTAGCAGACCACTCCAGTGCTAGTAAATCATAGCCAGCCTT
This sequence comes from Tauraco erythrolophus, assembly GCF_009769465.1. NCBI lineage: Eukaryota > Metazoa > Chordata > Aves > Musophagiformes > Musophagidae > Tauraco > Tauraco erythrolophus. The sequence continues at coordinate 12,905,632 of NC_141478.1, read as the reverse complement.
ACATGGCACCTGATTGTTTGCCCTGGCGGGGATAAGAGTCTGTCTCCCTTTTTAGCAGTCTCAGTGATGTTAAGGTCAGAGAGGCAATGATGGCACCACCACACTCAGCTCTACTTGAGGGTGCATGATGTGAATCTCACCTGATGCACCTCTCCTCATGGCTTCGTTCTTGACAGTGATGTCAAGTTCCAGCTGAGCTGGCACTGCAACTGTTCTCAGAGATGCTGTTGCACCCAGTCTAAGTTGTGTCCTTGCACCATCACCCCAGTACCTTAGTTTCAAAACCTGAGAGACTGTTTTGCAAATTTGAGCTGTTTCCTATAAATGGCATGGCTATTCTTTCAGTTGCATTGCCTAAAATTTTCTGCGCAGTATGTTTTCCTTATTCTGCTTCTATTTTGTTGTTTTACTGATGCTACAAGAACACTATGAAATAATAATAAAGATGCAGACCTGTGATGAGATTAGCAAAATTGTAACCTTTCATTTGTAAAGTCCTCAGAGTAGTGGATGCAGATTTTCCTGTTCGGATCTTCATCTGTGGCTTTCTGGAAGCCAGTGGAATTATGCTGATCTATACCAGGTGAAGATCCAGCCTTCTCTGTAGGACGCCTTTTTGATATGAGAGTTTCTCAGTTGCCTGTTCGCGTTTTTGGTTTTGTTTTGATTTGATTTTGTATGGGTTTGGTGGTTTGGTTTTTTGGGTGTTTTTTTGTTTGTGAGTTTGTTGTGGTTTTTTTTTTTTATATGTAACCTTTTTATAGAAGATGCTCAGCTCATTCTTGTTAGGGCAGATGCAAAAAGCAGCAATAAACACAGCGAATAATTTGCACTTACAAGGGAGTGCTTATGTCTTGACTCTGAGCAGCCATTCAAAAGCGCTTTCCTGGGTAATTTTACTTGGAAGCCAAAGTCTATATGTTATAGCACAACTAATCAATGCAGCACAATTTACGATTTTTTCATAATCTGATGTCTAAAATCAATGTTTCATATTGCAAACAAGTGTGTTGGTTTTGTTTGTGTTTTTTTTTTTTTAATGTGCTGTATTGCAGTTTGGTCAAAAACAATGTAATAATCTAAACCAAGATGGTTAACTTAATATTACTGAAATGGAGGAACTGGATAAAATCTTGAAAACTTAATGGTAGTGGCAAAAGTGCTGAATTAATAGCTAGGACATGAGAGTTGCTTGTCAGGATACATAGGAAAGGAGTAAGAATTGAGTAAGGGAGAAAAACACCAAAATGTTAGCAATAAAAAAAGCTTTTTTGGACAGGAATAGGAATGTTGAGTGTGTTGGAAACAGCTTGATCCTGTGTGCTCTAACCACCCAAGTTCCAAAAGCGTAATTATTTCTGTGGCCAGTTCTAAATGTATTACCGACCCTGCATGCGTATGTACGGTGAAGCTCCAACCAAGCAGAAGCATTGTTTCCACTGAGCAGCAGGCCAGAGAAGCTTGGCACCTTCTGAAGGTGTAGGAAGGATTTTTGGAATATCTTCCTTTACATGACTGGCAAAAGGACTGGTGCATGGGGGAGTAATTTTGCACATGAGGAGAATACAGTCCGCTGATTATTCAGAGTTTATGACGTCTGGCCAGAATGGACCTGAGACAGGGGACTGCTGAGAAGCACAAGCTAGAACATGGCCTATCCACTTGGACAGACGTGGTCTTGAGTTGGAACCAGGTGTCTATATCCCAGCAAGTGCTCTAACAGCAGTGCCACTGGATGGAAAAGGAACAGGACCGTCTCCTTACCTGAATCCTACTCAATTTTTAAACAAGCTGGTTTATGTGCTGCTGTGGCAAGAGGGATTCAGGGCTTAGAATGCCCATTTGACACCAGTACCTCTGCAAAGCCAGTATCTCTCTGTGCAGAGGGAAAGATTTAAGAGAAACTCCTCCCTTCAGAGCTTGTTGTCTGCTCTCAAGCTGGGCTCTGCTGTGGTCTGAGCTTTAGGAATTCTGCTCTTGTGTAAGTGCCCTATGGATTCATTGCACAGAGAGGCTACGCACATCATTTGCTCAGGTCTTTGTGTTACACTGGGGTCTAAGCCCATAAAAGTATCTGGTGTTGCTATCACTGAAGTCTAACCCAGCCCTGTGATGCAAGTGGACCACAAATAATGGCCACAGCAAAATAAAGTCTGATCTGAAAGAAATAAATTGGCTAGTAGTTATTTATACAGAAAGGCCAGCTGAATATTAATTGGAATCAATGGCAATTACTGTGGTAGGAAGAAACAAATTAAGATTAAATCAATTGAAGGTATTGCCTTGAAGAAAGGACGGAGTATTTAATTTAAACTGTTTTAAAGGGTTTTTCACACTCTTAAGTTGTTGTTTCCATTAAGACATTTTAAACATTTTACATTAAAAATTGAATTTAATTTTCTTGTCAAAGACAGAGAGCAAAAAGGAATATTGCCAGCTTTTTGTTCTACAAATAGGTCAGAAATTACATGGAAACCACTTTATCTTCCAGTTCTTTGCAAATATAAAAAAACGAAGTGATTTTGGGTGGTGGGGTGAGGGAGTGTCTAAATGGTAAATAACACATACTGTTTTAAAATGGATAGATTCTTATATTCTAGACACCCTTTTTTTTTTTTTTCCTTAAATTGGCAAGCCATGAAAAAACATTTCATCAAAGGCCTGTTTGTTTAGGGGGTTGGGTTTTTAGGTTTTCTTCCTCATGAATGATCTCTTTAGATACCGTATGTACCAAGGTCTATATAGTCCCTGTATTTTTAACTTGTTATACTTAGAGCTGCAGTTTCTAAAGTTACATGAATTTCTTTTTATGTTGTTGTTCAGCTTCTAAACATGGAAACCTGGAATACTAGTAGATAAAAATATTTCTCTACTTTTCTTCCGTGTTTTTTTAAAAACGATGAGGGATGGGAGGGGGTATGGTGTGGTAGGGCCAGGAAGCAAGCTATGAACTAAGTTTTCCATAAGGTTTGTAGTATGTTCCAAAAGAGAACTATGTCGTATGATTGGTCTTGGATATGACTTGCTTCAGTCTGGCTTTTAGCACTGAAAAAAAGAAAAAAAATATTTCAAACCGTGTTAACTACTGCCAACCCATACATAAGCAGTATAACATACTCCATGTAGTGTGTCTCCTTTCCTGAGCTTTCTCCTTGTACAGATCGAAGGACTGGTCTTGTAGCAATAATTTCAAAGGAAATGTTTCCTGAATGGTATGGGGTGCATGTTGCTTAATTTTTTGGATTCTTTATCTTTTAGTTACAACCCCTCACCCTCATTCTGTGAGGGACTATAAAATCATTATCTCATTCTCTTAAACGTAGTTTAAAACTTTTTTATATGCGTGTACAGAAGTACTCTCTCCAGCCCATGTGCTGAGGATGAACAGGTTTGGAACAATCTATAGGGAGCGACTTAGTGTAAGATGTACTGGTGGTTTGACATTGCCTGAAATGAGGGAGGGAATGGATGAAACTCCCAGCAGAACTTGGTGTGGTTATGAGACCAGGATTTGCAGCAGTTCAACCTTCACTGTGAGTTAAGGTGAGTACAGCTGGTTGGAGGGCATCTTATGCTATTCAGGGCTTTGCCAGATATGGCATTATATGGAGAAGGTTGGGAACCATTGTCCTAAGGCATATTGAGTACACCTGTATCAGACTTGTTCTGCACAGTGCATCAATCTTCAGTAAAGTAGTCGGAGCAGTCGTTTTACAGAAAAACTATAATTGCAGATACCCTTTTCCTGAAGCTTTGCATATTCTCTGAAGGACGCACGTTTTGAATAAGTCAGGCCATCTGCTTGGGGGATCCCAGTAGCTCAAGCTGCTTCATGGCTTGCATTACTTGAAGTTATTATTTATAATTTGGCAACTGTCTTGATGTCAGTGTCACACTATAGAGGTTTAAAGTTGCCTTTCTAGCAAGTGCTACACTTGTGACGTTTCCTTCCTTTGATAGCACCTTGTCTATGGAACCTCTCCTCTCCCTGTCTCTCTTCCTCTCCTTAAACCCAGGCAGCCTTCAGCCAAGTACCACTGCAGGGCCAAAGGAATACTGTGCACCCTTAACTGACAGTTGCTTTGCCTAATGCAGACAAGCTTGTGTGTGGGCTATCTGTTCAGCTCCAAGATACAGACTGTGCAGGTTACTACTTTGTAATTTATTGTTTATAGTAGTGCAGCAGCACTATATTGGTTTGGGCTGCATTCAGGAAAAGGGTTTTCTGTTTTTATTTGAGAAAGGAGGAAAAAAAAAAAGCTCATCGGATGTTTTTTACCTTCCTCCTTTTAGATGAGCTTTAGAAAGACGCTACTTTTCATTTGCTTTCCATACAAAGTTTCCATCTAGCTCTGTTAACATATGAAGAAATCAGTTTTGAAAGTTTAAAGGCAGTTCCCTTCTTAATTCATGAAGTAGAAATGCCATGAATACAGTTGGGAAAGTGACTCTTAATTCTGTTGTGCTTTGGGGTGAAATCTGTAGAATAGCCAAATAAACAACTTAGATTTAAAGAATGCAGACTACTTCTGGAGCTCAGAGCAGATTTTGTTCTGATGCAATTTGTAAGAACTTCACTGAGTGCTTCTGTAGTAGTAAAAAATCTGGTCTTTTTGTAAAAATCAAGCTAGATTTTTGGGAAGGTAGGTGCCTGAACTTCATTGTTATTACTGAATTAAACATTGCTTAAATGCAAGCATAGCATGGTGTGAAGTCTACATGAAAATTGCAGTGACCTTTCTTTTAATAGGTTCAGCAAGGTGTTTATCAAACTTTCTCAGTAAGCAGCAATTAGGTAACAAACCATTTCACAGCATCATCCGTCATAAAACTTATTGCTATGAGCATCGAAGGTTTCCCCACACCTTTAGTATAACATTTGCAATAGGTTTGAATGGGGTTTGCATTTACTGTGTATAAGAAAAGTGATGTTTACTGCCTGCACAAGCCTCCAGAGAAACATTCTGTGTAGCTCTAATTCAAATTAGACCAGCTGGGCAGATAAATCATGATGTAAAAATACATCATTTCTATTAGAATATTTTATAGAAGTGAACAAAACTAGGTATGCTTCCCTTCATGAGTTTCCCCTAAAAATGCTGAATTTAGTATAATTCGTTTTGTTCTCTACAGAAATGGTCATTTAGTGGTAACACTATTAAACAAGTGAAATACAAATTACAAGTGACATTTATATGATCATAATCACTCCTTCCTGGCTGCCAGGAATATTTTTTCAGAGAGGAACCTGCATTTTTGCAGATGGCATGAAAAAAAATGAAGCTTGCAGAACACACCATTATTCCTGCGAGGCTGTCAGTTCATTAGTTGAAGCAGCCAAGTCTTGACGAGCTGCAACTGATCAGCAAATGGGAAATGAGCAGGAGTATAAATTCCCAGCAAACCGAATCATTAACATTTGCTGCCTGCATCCTGGAAACACAGTAAATCAAAAGTGTCATGATATATCAAGACAAAATATCATTACTAATTGGGATTAATTTGCTGCTGTGGGATTGTCGACCTTTGCTGAAAGGAAAAAAAAAAAAAACAAACCTGCTCATTTACTCTTGTTACTTAATTTCTTTTTTTCTTTTTCCTTGAGGATGTAGTAAGATTTCAGGATAACAGGCTCTTCTAAAAAGTAGCATTCTTGTTACGTTTTTCTGCTTTGATGAACAAAAATGGTATTTTCATTCGAGAAATAACCTTCTTGTGGATGTGTGAGTGAGGAGGGAGTATTAGATAACAAAGATGAAATTTTGTGTGACCTTGAGCAATGTTAGCCTGACTCTATTTTTTTTCAGTTGTGGAATGGAGGAAGATCCATTCTCAGCTCATTGAGCACTTGTTAGTGTTTCCCAAAATGCTCACTGGTATTTCCAAAAGTTTCTAAAGTGCTCTCCTTTCAAAGCACGCTGCAGCAGCTGCAAGCCAAGAGAGGCACCTCTTGCCTCTCTTCTGAGTGACTGGAGCAGGGAGTGCCACGAAGGTGCCAGAGGGGCAGCTGAAGCCCACTATGGTCTTCAGCCAACTGCCGCATAGAGGCCTGGGGAAACACTCACTGATGGATGCAGCCTTTATCCCATGTGTGCCTCGTGGGGATGCAGGAGTATAGAACAGGCTCACCAAAAGGCCAGTCCTCTCCCCCATGGTTTACTGGTATACTGGTGTAAGGTCTCATGATTTGAGGTTACTTTACTTTTAACTCCTCTGTACTTATTCAAGACAGAGGGCATCAGAGACAAGCTAGGTCTTGAAGGGGAAAAGTGGGATTAGACCTGGCTGATAGAAGTTGTGGAAGCATGTTACTTTTCTGAGAAGATAGCTCATGTGGCTTAGCAAGCAGGGGTTCATAGTCATGTGTGGACAAGGTGTTAGGTGGCTCAGTATATGCTAATTGCATAGGAGTATAGTTTGGGTCAAAAATTGGCCCAGTCCAGCTGACCTTCCTCCTTTTGCATGCTCTACCTCTTTTTATGGTAAGGAACCAGGAGTAGGAGAAGAAAAGTGTGGCAAGAAACAGGACAGCGTATCTGAGAATAGAGATTTCCTAACGCATCTACTACCACCATTACATTTCAGATGTTTTCCTCTAGTGTCGACCTACCTGCAGAAGAGAATTTAAGGGGTTGATGCAGACTTGACTATTCAGATTTTCCACATCCCATTTTTCCATCCTTGTGCTCATATATCCAGCTTTAGTGCCATCCCTAAAAATGTTTTCATGCTGTTCTTTCTGAGAAGATAATGCATAGTCAGTTAAACTGACAAAATAATTCTCTTGCTCTTAACACCATCAGGCATTTTGGTGTCTGTTTCGATGTGAACTCACCATATGCTTAAATCATTCCCTGCTGATGAGTTGCTCCCCAGATCTTCCTTAATATGTCCCCAACTCCTCACCAAATTGTAGTTAAGCATCTATTTAGCCTGCCAGGTTTATGCATGTTCTTCATTAATTCCTGATGCTTGCCCCTTTGTAATGATTTCTCGAGTCTTCTACACAGACTAAATCATTATGTCTCTGTAAATACAGAACAACGTGATGTTACTATAGAGCTCCATGACTGCAAGGGAAGTAGAGAATGGTACAGTTGTAACATATTTCTCGTTTGATTTAGATTTCTAATCTTGTAACCGTCTTCTTTTACTGTCTCATAAACTGTAGTAATACAAAAGGCTTTTACCACTTTTTTTTATTTCTTTTGGTCTGGGGTCATCATCCTATGTTTATGTCCAAGAAAGAGATATTTTTTTCCTGTTATAAGCCTCTCCCTACTCTTTTAAAAAATATATATATAAGTAGAGGGAGAAGGTATATTATATGCAGAGATCAAACTGGCATACAATAAACTGATAACCTGAGGTTCTTGCATTGCTGTGAAAGAATGTAACAGTTCTAGTAACATCGACTGTGATAATCCAAACATCCACACTGACACTAAAAAGGAAAAGGGCAATGGTCTATAAATAATTAAGAGAAAAAAATCGTTTGTTCTGTGTTTAATGCTCAGAGATAAGCTCCCATTTCAGCTTGAGACATGTTACAGCCAAAATTGATAGGCCAAGGTCAGTCTGAGTTTTGCATAGACCTCTCCTTAAAATAATATTCTCTTGTTTAGAGAAAGGGACGAAGTACAGCTTTGGTGTAAAGCCAATGCCGTTACCAGTGGGGCTTGTGTTAGCTAATGCCTGTGTAGGCTCTGACTTGCAATTCTGTGGGTCTGTCTTGTATCCTCACTTAAGGACGTCCACAGTGGTGAAATGCCAGGCTGGAGAAGAGCTCTCCCATGGCAGAAGTCGGACTGGGCCAGTACAAATGCACTGTGGTTTCTTGCAAGCACTAAAGAGGGAGAATTTTGGCTAGAAATGGGAAGATGTATATGAAAAATATGAGAAGGTACTATGACAATTTGAGGCCGCTTATAGCACTGACCTCTTATTTGGCGCGCCTTCAAGTGATGCAAAAGATTTTGGACTGATACGAAGTCCTTTTCAAGAATTCTCAAGTTGAGGAAGGCTGTGCTTATGTGAGCAATATATTCGATGAGGAGAAAAATAAAAGTTTATTAGGAAAGTAATTCCACAAATGAAGTAGTGTGGCAGGAAAAAAAGCAACCTTCTCTGACATTTGTTGCATGTTTGATTGTGGCGTAAAGATATGTTGGATGTGGTGTGTGTTTGGATGACATTGCTGTTCACAGAGGGCAGTGAGCTTATCAAAATAGAAGATAAATATTAAGAAATCCTATTCTTCTATTGATGAGTAAAAGAAAACAAAACAAAAAGTCCCCTCAGTAAGAAGTACTGCTCTATACTTACAGCCCAGATCTTGTGGCTTATTTAATATGTGTATAGATGGCTTCGGATGCATGAGAAACTACCAGCTTGCCTGCTGAGCTCAAGCTGACCTTATTAACATCACCATTAAAAGCACATATACAGTATTCCATGAATTTAAAAGAAACAAACTGATTTAATTAGTATAACTCAGCTTAAAGTTCCCAGTACCTGACTTTGGATTCAGTCACCTGAAGCGTAACAGTGCATCAGGAACGGTAAAATGACTCCCTTGCCATGCACAGTCAAACCCTCCAGTGTGCCCATGTGCTTTTGGGTTCAAATTCACAGCTATGGATTAGAAAGTCTCTTAAGTCACCTCAATTAGAATTTAACTCAGCTGATAGTGCTTCATTATGTGTAACAGATTAAGGTGCATGATTTATACCATGGTTGTGACTTCCGGTTTTCCTCCTGGATCATTTGAGATATATATACTTTGCACATATGTATACATTCACATTATTACGATGAAATAGGCTATCTAAAATCCTTGTCTGTTGTGGACATTCTTCTTCCTTTCACCTAAGCATAGCTGTTGACACACACATAATTAATTTTTCAGCTGACTTCTGCCGTATCAAACAACGGCAGATGACAGCAGCTGAAAACCACTCTGGGCTGGGAAGGGTTCCGACACAGCAAAGCCTTCTCTCTCTGCTCTCACTTTGCTGTACTTCAACTTTCAGCAGCTTATGCTGAGAAAGGTATCTATCTATTTCTAATGTAGTCACCTTGTCTGTTTGAGCAGCTTGTCATACTACACCTAACACTTTAAGGTGACTCTTAGTTGCAGAGTAGTTCTGCTCGGACCCCTTCAGTCTACGTACTACCTTAATGTTCTGATCTTCAGCCTGCATTTGCATCATCTGTCCTGTAGACCTCGCTGGCCTCTTGCCACCACTGTGTTCTTCTCAGGCCTGGGGTTTTTTGAGTCAGTCAGAAATTAAGAATTTATGAACAAACGATCCTTCATGTGCTGGTTTAATGCATCTTCCTTTTCTAACTTGAAACAGTGCAAAGTTTTACATTGACACCATTCTTGAAAGCTTCATCTCTCAAGATGAGCTGTCTGGTTCATTGTTTTTCATAAATTGCTAAAAATGGATCAGGAATTACTGACCACTCAGTGTTTCACGCCGTCTCTGGCCAATTTTAATCAGGAATAGCAACCACTGAGATATGCCATGTGAAAGTGAAGGAGAGTCACAGGGATGAACTCAGACTTTTAACCACCTAGGAAATGTGTCTGTCTGTTTTTCATAAATGAAAAGAAATTCTACTTTGTTATTATAACCCCTGTTATTATGGAAAAGATCCCAATAAAAAACGTGGGAATCCAACTAATAAATTGAAAGCTGAAAAATAACTATGAAAATGCAATTATTGATGATTGCGTAAGATAAACTGAAAGACAGAAACTGTGGGGCTTTTTCCTAATCCTTTGTTGTTAAGAAACTTTTGTGCATCTACATATAAGAAGCTTTGGTAAATAGTTTTACCAAGAAAATATAAATATTTTTAAGTCTTTTATTTTTAATGAAATGACCAAGATAAGAAAATACAAGAGGGAACTTTTTCAGAGATTACTGAGTGTGTGCGGGCATTACAGTACGCAGACAGCAGCCTCCTAGAAATCGAATGACTTCACGGGAAGGACTCGGCTTATAACTGTGGGCGATTACGCGGTTCTCTATGGTAAAAATTAATTGGTGCCATACACAGCATACATGTTTTCTCCTGGCAGAAGGGGAGCAGTCTGTCTTTTTTTCTCTGTGACGTGATGCAGAGGAAGCCATGCAAAGTTTCAGGTTTTCCTGAGCACCACAGTAAGTGCAGCACTGAGTTCCCCAGCTTGCTTAAAGATGACAGAATAATTAGCTGAGTACAGAGAAAGACTCCACCAATAACTGCATTCACTGAGCAGTTGGCATAAAATGCGTTCAATTTTCTTGGAATGTTTTCTGGAAAATCTCTCTTAAAAGCAAAAAAAGAATTAAATTTCCTGCCTATGATTTTTTTTTCCCCTTTGGTTTCTGTGCAGATGAAGAAATATCGACTTCCTTAGGAAGATGAGGGTTTGCCCTGTCCTCTGTTACTGGGTTGCATATGGCTCCCTCAGTAAATTGTATTCAAAGGAAAGATTTTCCTGGCAAGCAGTTTGCATCTCCAGCTGTCACCACACATACTGTGGAGTTATTCATAAAACAGTTCCTGAATGAATATGGGGGGATATCTTCTATCTCCACATTCATAGCAGATGAGCACCAGGAAATGAAAGCAGGTTCATCTGCTGAAACTTCCCAAAGGTTCCCCATGGTGGCATATTCCCTCTATTAGAAAGGAATCTTTTTTCTCTTTTTATGTTCATGAAATGAAGTTAATCCATAAAGGATATGAAATCAGAGGCAAAATGAGTGCCTAAGTCTCAGAGTTGATCAAATGTTTGCAAATTAATATTTTCTAATGTGTTTCAATAACTGTCAAGACTACTTCTGAATACAAGATTGCATTGTTGCACTCAGCAGCCCCATCTGAAAAGCATTGACTGCAAATGCCTACTAAAAAACACACGTACTGAGCGTTTGTCAGACGAGGCTCTGAGATCTAGAGAGCTGCACCGATTAATTTTTGCACATTCTCAGCCATATGAGTGGCTTGACCTTTCTAAGAGCATCTTCCTTTGTCTTCTCCTTTTGGCATACTGTATATTTACATATATATGTACCGGTACATTTATACTTGTGTACACACCTGTATGTACATATAGCTGTATTTATATGTGCATTTATACACAGTACTAGTATCCAAGTCAGCTGTTATATTCTTTTATTTGCAATGTATTTTTACAGTCTTAAATGATACTTCATTGAACTACCTGAAACTCACTTGAAACCTCAACTTCTTCTTTTGAAAATACAAAGTTGCTGTTCGCTTTTTTCAGTTGCTTTAAGTCAAAGCTACAACAAAGGATAAGGGCAGGTGTTAACAAGAGGGAACGTGCTACAGAACAAGTGATTTTTTTACAGTGTCTTGTCACAATGCTTTCAACAGAGCTATTGTTTCAGTCACAAAGCGTTGCCAGGAAGATGCAAGAGATCTGATATGGTTTTGGTAGCACTTTTGTTTCTGCAGCTGTATCTCAATTGCAGCATTTAAATGTTATGATCAGAAGTAAATATATTCATTTTCTATAAAGTAATGAGAGGTAATTTTTTTATTATTAACTACTTAAGGAGTGAGCTAACTTGAAGATATATTAGTAATTGCTGACCTTTAAAGCAAACTTCTAAAGTTTTGGCACTAGGTTGAAATTGCAAATGTGTTTAGAAGCAGGCAACCAATTTTAACAAAGTGTTTTATGCACACGCACAGAAACAGGGCTTTCCTATTCAGTGAAGCACTTGTGTATGTTAAATAAAATGCATGCTGAAGTGACTGCAAGTATATTCTTTGTTGGGTTTAGGAAAACACATTAGGGAAAAATGAAGAGGAAGTAGTATGAAGGGGATTTTGGTTGTTTTGTTTTGGGGTTTTTTTGTTCGTTTGTTGGGGATGTGTATGTTTGTTTAGCTTGATAATCAAGGTAGTTTCAAGCCTACAGGCAATAAGCTTTATTAAATGAATCTCTTTGGAAAAAATCAAACTATAATTCAGCCTAAACAGCAAAGGTATGTTTTGAGTCCACATCTTCCTGATCTTGAATAGGAGTTGGTGGAGGGGCTGAATTATTTTGCTGATGTTTAGCCCATAACATATTAGACTTTTCTGCATTTTTAAAACTTTGCCTGGAATTTACCTTCAGAAATCTTATTGCACAAGGACTTTGCCAGCAAGTTTCCATTACATTCAGTGGTAATCATATGGCTAAGCCTTAAACAATTAGGTGTGAAGTTTATATATGTTTTTCAACATTGTTATCTGAAAACATGACTTTTCTAATGACTTGTTTGGTGCAATAAGATCAGGTAATTCTGATGTTTAGGCAATACACACCACTCTATCTCTAAAGAGAAAAGATCAGGTATGGCATGTTGTTAATGGAGCTTCAGTTTCTCTACATGCTGTGGCTTATCCTAGCAAAGCTGTTGCTGTTTTAGGACCTGATACGACCTTTGCCATGGGCCTTCCATTTGCTTTTTAAGCTTTTCTTTCATACTACGTACTGTGGTGAATAGCTGGCTTCAGTAATTTCTTATCCCTCAAATTGATGAGTCCTTCCTGACTTTATAAGTCACAGAAGTTTTACCATTGCTTTAACTGAATTTCATTCTCACTAGAGACACCAAAGAGTGTTTGGTTTTACAAACAAAAACAAAAATAAGAAAGGAAGATTAGACTAGCTAATCTGTTGGTGGTTGCTGTAGAACATGAAAATCTTTATGGTGAATGTACATTTTGAAATATGTCAGCTACTTGAAATACATTATGTATGATTTAAACCTTTTAATTGTATAATTCAATCACTGTACAATTTGCTCGTGATATTAATTTGCATTTATGTCTAATGCCTTCCCATTTAGATCATTGTCGTCACTAGTGTCTCTAAGTAGAAATCGGGAGCTCTGAGTGTAGATGGAAATGTTCATTGTGCAGTAGCAGTACATTAATATTACCAGGGAGAAAAAGAAAAATACGTTGCGGAAGATTCTCCTTCTCTTCAGAAAGTACAGCGTAGTCCCATTCTTTTGGGTCTCTTGCTCTATATCTATGTTGTCCTATACCTGGTAATAAGAGCTTAAATTACTGTCATGGCCTTCAAATGGGACATAATTTGATACACTATAGAAAACAGTAAATGACAATTTTGCCACTTTTTGAGATATTCATATTGCATTTCTGCCAACCATAGATCGTTTGAGGGACAAATCGCTTTTGCAAATGTATTTAACACCGGATAATATAAAAAAGAATGTACCTCTGTTACTCTCCTGGATATGTTTGTTCATTCTATCAAGTATACAAGCATGCATTTTAAAGATGACAGAGTCCATAGAATGAGTACGTGTTTTTGCCACAGTATTTAATGAAATTTCATCAAAATTTGACTCATGGTAGCTACCCAGAATCAAATTAAGATGATTATCCAAGTTTTGAAATTAAAGTTCCTAGCTCAACTGCTTGAGTAGCTGCACATGAGTAGAATATTTTAAGTTATTGGTACTAGATGAGTAACTCTTTAGAGAAGAGCTTGTAGGGAAGGCAAGAATAATACCGAGAAGGGAGCAAATATGCCCACACCCACCGTTACCTGCTTTTTGTGAAGAAAGTGGCTCCTAGTTCTTCTATAATGAATACAAGGTGCCCAGAGAAAGGGAAGGGCAGCCATGAGGGGAGAACTAGAGAATTATCACTGATTTCTGCAGAAACAAGACATAAAAGGAAAAAACTTAACAAAGTTATTTCACATTTCCCGGAGTGTCAGTGTTGTTAATGCAGAGAGGGCTGTTCTTCAAGCTTTAGAGTAGATAAATCATATATTATTGATAAAAGGGATTTATTTTTAATTTGTTAGAAGGGGGTTTTTGTGCCCTGGTGTGCTTTTCGTTGAGCGTGTTAATTTTTCATTATCACTACATATGTAGTTCTATTATACCAAGAGGGAGTATTTTCTACTTTGATTTCTGTGCAAATGAGAATAGAGAATGATGCTGCTTTTAGTAAATGTGATGTTAAGAATCTGGGTTCCCCAAAGGCGATGTCATTAATGGCGAATCCTAAATGGATACGAAGGTGACTTGGAAAATCCCCTTCAACAGGTGACCGGTTCTGGTCCATGGTGCTGCACTGTTTATGCTGTGATTCAAGACAGTCCTATCTGATGTGAATAAAACTCCCTCAATTCCTGCAGTCCTAGCAGTGTAGACTGTTAGATATTTGTCGTTTACATTTCCCTGGTTAAATACTCGTGATCAAGTACCTTAAAGCAGTGTTCCTTCCTAATATTGTTTCATTTTCAACATCTTCCTCATCACAGGGAAGCCAGTATTTATCACATTTGTAAGGTGATTCCTTTATCTCCCCTGTTCTCTTAAGTATTTTAAAATGTTGACTTCCTTTTAGAATTTTGTTCATTGGCTTCATTCTAGACATGAAAAAATTTTGATTTCCTTGGAGTCAGACTGAAACCTCAGAGCTTTATATAAACTTCCAGTTAAGCTTAATATTTTGGCATGTACTTGAGCATGTTTTTAAGGTTTTGTGGGAAATATGTTGGGAAGAAGACCATTTCCTCAAGTCTACCAAGGAATGCAGTTAATGCTAAGCCACATGTCTGTGCTACGGTCAGCTCTGTAGTAAAAATGTCTGTTCTCACTCATTTATCATCAAATTCTGTGTTGTCTTTATGAAAAATGTACCAGGGATCCAAATGGAACCCACTCAGAACAGTTATCATCAGTGGCCTCGCAGTTAAGCTGATAATTGCAGTGGAGAACTCTGAATATTTTAGATAAATCTATGGTGCTATGAATTTAAAACTTGTATCTAGCTCTTGTAATTCCCTGAGCTCAGATTTTCTAATGAACTAATGCTTAATGTAAGGATAAATTCTCATCACAAAGCACAGCTCATAACTGTTTAAGTTCAGTTTATGGTCTGTTGATTGGCTAAGACTGAGTTAATTGAAAGTAATAATAAATAGATTTGCAAACCATGAAAAAGAAAATCATGGTGAAAAATTAAGCCTCCATGGTACAATTCAGTCAGTCTTATAGTTGGAGAAAAGAAACTATAATGCAAACATAATTCCTCAGCTACAATGTTCTTCCCACTATTATTATTTGAAAAATAAATGCAGATATAGCACTTTCTGCTGAACAGCAGGTTCTGTTGCCACTAAATCTGTCTCTTCTTTCCTGGACTTGCCCTAAATGGGATACCACGCTCTGCACCCAAAACTACCACTGGAAAAACACAGATATCAAAAATATTTCTTTTGATAAGATTGCATTAATATCATCTAGGGCTCATGTCCTAGTTTGTTTATGTTGGAATTGCTTATTCAAACGGCAGAACGTGTTTGGAGTAGGAAAGATGATGACCACTTATCTCACAGTGCAAACGGACTCTGGGTTGTTCTTGGAGAGGCATTTATCCATTATGAGACAGGGCAATTCAGAGGGAACAAAGCAGAAGGAGAGACATGGCTGGGCACTGTTTGTGTGCACAGCTTGAGAGACAGTAGGATCTGATGGTGATAGTGCTACACTGGAAACCAGTGAATGTGTGGTCTGCCATGAACCCAGCATGAGACCTTTTGTAGATTGCGTTATTTTTCATTCTTTCTCCTTATCTAGACCTGAAAGCTTTAATTTTTAAACTCCTAATTAATGGGCTTGCCTCTGTCTGTTGCTATGATATTCAGATACCCATGACTTAGATTTGGCTGGAGTCTCTGGGAATTGTGTAAAGTAAATAATGCTACTGGAGAAGTCAAAGAGATGACTCTTCTTGTCTTCTAGTTGTTTATAAAGCTCCAGACTTAGTCTCAGTGTAGAAAAAAAATAAATATAATGGTATTGGGCAAGGAATCCAATGGCAAAAAGGCCTGTGTATACTCCGATACTTGCTACAGAAGACAATTCATCATGTATACGCTTACTCTACAAAGTGATTTTGAAAGACCTTGCTACCCACTCAGTTTTTCTGTTTATGTTGACTATCAAGACATTAATATGAGTTTTAATTAGAGACTTGCATGAAATCTTGTGGGCACTTGTCTTACTACTTTCATCAAAAGTCATCATAAATAAAGAGAAAATTTGTTAAGTGACCAGCTATCCAGATGTCTGCAGCACTGCATAGTGTAATCCTTTTCCTACAACAAGGATACCTTCCAAATTCATATATTAGCTTTGATATCACCCAGATCTCAAAGCATTGGCTTACTTCCATGGCTGTGCCCAGAAACATTACTTCTTCTGAAAGAAGCAATATTATTCTACAAGAATAATATAAAAAACTAGGAGCATCTTTTTAACTGCTAGCCTATCAGTCTGACCTTAACAAAAACAATCTTGCATTCAGAAGAGCTCCCTCAGTGGACTCTGCTTATCTGGAATTGATAGAGATAGAAAGAAAACCAATGCATTTTGCAGGCTATAAGACAGGGTTTTTTTGCGGATGCGTTTGGCTTATATCAACAGTGAGTCCAGGGCCACAATATTATGTAGGTGAGATCAGACCTCTAATTGTACCTGCAGAGTATTAATGGAGAACTTTGGGAAGATTTGCAACAGATCCTGAGTTCATCTGAAAGTATTATTCATAGGTTTCCACAACCGAGAGCTTTGCATTACCCTTCCCTTTGAGATGGATCACTGCGTTGCTGCCTTGCTAACTTTCCCCCCCTGTCCTCATATGTGAACAAATACGAGCTACTCAGGAAAAAGAATTTCAAACTTTCTAGACCCTAATCGAAACCACACTGTGTAAAATCAGTAAGTTGTACGTATAGCTTTAGAATTTAATTTCTTTTCATGTTTCTTCCTCTTGCAGCCAGTGGAGGATATGTATAGCCGCTGTGTCAACTGGTCATTTAAAGGCAAAAATCCAAACGCTGCATCTCTGAATATTTCAAAAGCTTTGTATTATGGACTGTCTAAAAAATAAATCTTACAAGTGAATTGCACGGTATGAGGAAATATTCTAATTGCTGGAGTGTACCAAGACTGATTTTCAGAAATGCCAATACAAATAGAGAACAGGATCTGCCTAGCTGTGCTTGGCCCTATCACCATGGGAGCTATTACTAGCAAACAGAATGTGTCCAAGAATACGCAGCTCACTCCTAATTTAAAATCAGTTGCTCATCAAACTCTGTGAGGATATTACTATAAGTAAAAGTGAAAATAGCTGAAGGCATCCCTTATAGGTGATTATTTCATCAATATATTTAGCATCTTTTCTGTTTTTTGAAATGACTATTGTAAGTTGTTTCATTCATGCTGGTAGAATTTAGTCTTCAGTTTCACAAAGCTAGGCTGCCTTTTTATCTTCTGGTAAATATTGTGGCAATTTTCTCTTTAAAAAAGTTCCCTTGGGCAGCTGAAATTCATGGTGAATGGAAGGCTTAAACCTACTGATGTTTGTAATACATAGCATAGACATCATTATATGTAGAGCTGGTCAAAATTATTTTTGGACAGATGAATGACTTCCTGCAAAATACAACGTTTGTGACTTTTTTTTGAGGGATTCAGGGAGGAGAGGTTACTATTAATAATTATTTTGCCTGAAAATGGAGAGTATTTCACTAAGAGCACATTTCTGTTTCCTATCTTACTTTAGGACACGCTAACATTACAATTAATGTGCATGTGACACCTGGCAGCAGCTGTGGTTTGTTGCTTGTTCTGGGATCCTTGTGTTGCTTGCTAGTTTACCTCTTCTATGATCTACCAAGGTCTGCACTTCAGCTAATTCATGGTGCATTCTGGGCGACTACGGGGACATATCTGTGCAGCCATGTCAGCATGCTACTGAGCACTTGATTGAGGCTTACAAATACTCTAGAGCACTCTGGCCCAGCACCCAAACATGGAAGAAAGAAATGGAAAGAAAAGAAAACTAAGAGCGCTGGCTCAGCCTTTTAGGCATTGTGGAGCTACAGATTGTCTGAACCACAATCATTACTGCAGCGCACTAGAAAATGCAATTTAACTGTAGTCTAATTTGAAAGGAAACGCCATACAATTCCAATCCACACAAGAGCAGTCAGCATTTTGGTATGGCTTCTTTATTTGTTCCCCAAAACTTTCTACCAAAGAAAAGTGTAGATATTCGAGCATTCTACCCAATTCAAGAGAAAAACCATACTGGAATGTTGAAATATGCCATAATGCAGAAATTTTTAGTTTCAGCAAACTCTGTCACAAACATATCTAAAATACATATTGTTGAGCAAGGTATCTGGCCGCCTTTGGCATTAGTTTGCATCACCAAAACATACACGTTTCGAGATAGAATGATTATTGTCACGAGAACTAAATGAGGACTTTGACAATAGCTCACTTTTGGGAAAGTATAGTGATGTACATTAAGGGATGATAAGAGGCATCTTATACCATCTAGAGATTAAAAATGTGAGTTTAAAGCATCAATCTGCAAATAAAGCCATCTAATAGCGAGTAAAATGAGAAAGGTGATAGGAGTGTCATGATTCATGGCATGAGCCAACTGCATTGTGAATGATCAATGAACATTATCATCAGAACAGTGTCATATTCTTACAATTATGGTGCATCGTAAATGCAAATATAATTGCTTCATATGTAATGAAATACAAAAGCCACACTTAAATAATAATGTGAAGGTTGTGATCCAAACTGGCAAAACCTTGAATAGTCAGTGAAGCTGACATGGTCTCATTCTTAACCTTTTCACTGCTGTCAGAACGGAAATGGGTTTGGAGAGAGTGTTTTTATGAAACATCAGGATTTGCTGATGCTATTGGAAATGTGTGTTTGTTCTTAGTAGATGGGAGGCCAAAGCAAATGGATATAATTTCTCCTCCTCTATTTTGAGGTCGTCTTATTGATTTTACAGTTGCTTCTGTGTAGCTAAGAGAAGAGGTGAGCCAAGTTATAATACAGTTGATTATGTGGGGGGAAAAAAAGACTGCAAGAATTACAATGCAGTAACAGAACTAACAGTGAGAGAAATGGTAGCAAACACCAAAAATTGCTGTGTACCTCTAGTGAGCTTTTGTTTAATTCTTTATACCAGTGCAGACATAATTCTACTAGAAACAGACAAAGCGATGTTTCAGTTCTTAGTCTATCACCTACTCAAGGTGTGCAATGGATATAGCAGTATATACGCTCTGTAATTCATTTTATTCTTCCATGTTACTCCAGTGGGGAGGCAGTAAGGCCTGCAGTTGTCATGCCGCTTCTTTAAAAAGCCATTATACGTGTTTCTAGTATGAGCCAGTGTAAATAAACCATAACATGGAGAGGGGGATGCAAGCAGCTGCACAGGGGCTGCATGTTTTCCTTTCCTTTTGTTTAAGGGGCATAAAGGAGTAAGGGAAACAGTGCAGATGAAATCTTGGCATCGGTGTAATCAACAGCAAAGCTGATTTTAATGGGATCAGGAATTCGTCTCAGTCATTCCTGAGTGGTACTCTCTTGTGATGGAATCACAACGTAACTTTGTAACTGTTGATACTGTGGTTCTTTGCATTCCTCAAGTCATTGTGTGTTCCTGTTTCCTGGTTTACCCTGATATTTTGATAAAAGCATAAGTAATATCCCATTTGAAGGTAGAAGTACTTTTTTTTTTTTTTTTTATATTACGGAACTCTGGATACTATAATGGCTTACAGTTCCCTGGTTTCTTGACATAGCCATTTATTAAAAAAGGTCAGATTGCCTCAGCTGGTTGAGGACTGGCAGCTGCTATATTCATACCATTCATACCAATGATGTCATACTTAAAAACATATGTTTTGACAGATTGTCCAGGAATTGTGACATTACAAAGTTCCCATTTGCCATAAATGACTCCAAATGCAGTCTAATGTACACATTACTATGGGGTCTACTCTACACAGTACTATGGATCTTAATAGGAATGTTGTATCAAAATATTATTTTACATGTAAATATTTACAAGCCTAGTGAAGGGCCAAAATACTAAATTTATGAAGGATTCTCCCTGATCCTCTGTGCATGAGGGTTTTTAAAAATGGAAAGGTCTATTGTCACCTGATGCCATGAGAGCAGACAACAGTGTAATTTTCGTGTCCAGTCAGAAACCAGTAGAATGCTGCCTGTTAGAAACATGGTGGTTAAAAAAGCAGAGGTGTGATGGCTGGTCTGCCTTTGGTGACATCATTGCAGTATGTTAAATTGTCTAAAAGTCTCCATTAAACTCTGCATGAAAACACTTGACCCTTTATTACAATTAAAGCTGATTGGATTTTCAGCATGTCAATGGCCAAGCTGGGAAAAGCAGTTAAGTTAGAACAAGGCCTTGCATGAAGATAATACCTCTATCTATAAAGAACAAATAACATTAAGACTCCATACGGTAATGAAGTGTTTAACACTTTTAGTCCTATAGTTTCCCTAAGTTTATAATTCTAACATTAAGAGCATTGTCATTACCAAGAATGTTTTATTTCTAGGCAACTTTGGTTTAGAATGTTGTCATAAAATATTAGAAAGGTTTCATTCTTATGACTGTGCTCATGTGATTTACACATCTCTTAAGGTGCAATTTCTGTTAATAACACTTCCTTAAATTTGCTAAGTGTGATTCAAAGTTAGTTATCCGTGATGGGGATCTTGTGATAAGAGGTATGAAAATTTCATAAATACCTCAGTGTTGTATCACAAAAAGATTGTGGGCTGAAATTGGTAGATATTTAAAAACCTGACATGGGTTAGGATTGTTTTATGGGACAAAGGCACCAGTTTCTGTATCAGAGGAGGATCTAGGTTTCTATATCTATAGGAGGATCAGATCCTTCTAGGATGAATCTGTTGAGAGACATAGATGTGTGTTGTGCTTTAACCCCAGCTGGCAACTAAGCCCCATCCAGCCGCTCGCTCACTCACCCCTGGTCAGATGGGGGAGAGAATCAGAAGGGTAAAAGAAAACTCCTGGATTGAGATAGACAGTTTAATAGGTAAAGCAAAAGCTGTGCATGCAAACAAAGTAAAACAAGGAGTTTACTCACTGCTTCCCATCAGCAGGCAGGTGTTCAGCCATCTCCAGGAAAGCAGGGCTCCATCATGCATAATGGTTACTTGGGAAGACTAATACCATCACTTTGAACATCCCCGCTTCCTTCTTCTTCCCCCAGTTTTATATGCTGAGCATGATGTCATACGGTATGGAATATCCCTTTGGTCAGTTGGGTCCAGCTGTGTGCCCTCCCAGCATCTTGTGCATCCCCAGCTTACTCACTGTTGGGGTGGAGTGAGAATTAGAAAAGGCCTTGACTCTAAGTGCTGTCCAGCGATGAAACCATCCTTGTATTATCAACACTGTTTCCAGCACAAATCCAAAACACTGCCCCATGCTAGCTACTGTGAAGAAAATTAACTCTATCACAGTCAAAACCAGCAGAGAGTGTCAAGGCTAGAGTTACACTGAAAGACTTAATATCCTACAGAAGATATAGTCAAGGTGTCCATAAAAAGCAGTTACTGCTGATAAATAAAAAATAATATGTCTCAGCATATTGAATTATCAGATCTACAAGGTACAAAGCATGGGACTAGAAAGTTTTCCTAAGTTTTCAGATCCTGCCCAGTAGTCAGTTATGTCATGAAATACTTATGTGTATCGAGCTCTACCTTAAAACTAATGAGGTTTTGCATAGTCCTGTTATTAGATTGCTTGGGTATGGGGGTGTCACAGCTCTCAGACTGTCTTCTAAGTTAAACGTTTGAAAGCAATTCATATCTACCTGCTGTTCTGCCAGCATTTCCTTCTTAGATCAAGTAGTTAGCAGTGTCAATCCCTAATGTGTTTACAGAACATAATTATTTCATTATGTTTGTGATTTTCTAGGTTTTGGTTTAAGCCCCTGTAGACTTATCTGAGTTACCTCTGGAACCAGGAGCAGAATGATGCCAGGAGTGTAAAGCCCCAGGTTACTAGAGTTCTGCTGCTTTCAGTGTCCAAGCTAGTGCAGTGTTGTGCCATGACAGGTAATGTGTTTAACGTGGATGATTACACCTAATCAGAGTACATCTTTGGGAAACTTTGTGTAGTATAGGTATTATTTATGTCACACTCTCATTATAATGAACATCATATGCAGGGGCGTTTCAGGCATTCAGGAACAGGCTATCATCCAGGAAGTTCAGTCAACTGTCCTGATCCTCAGTGAAACTAAACAGTTTCTGTCATAGTGCTGGCTGATTCTTGCAGGAACCCAGGAGGGCACAGATTTTTACCCTGGCAATATGCACTGAAGGACAGATGCATAGACAGGCTGGGACATTAGGAATAGAAGCAAAAATAGCTAACGAAATTATGTGCAAATGAACTCAATTTTCTTTAGGTTTTTGAAAGAGACTTTTCAGAGGGCAGTTGTGTAAAAATAGTGCTTTCATATAAAAGGGAGAGGAAATGTAGCAGAAAGAATAATTGTGGTAGAATTATGTTCAGCTTTTCAGAAGTTATATGACTAAATGAAAACAAAAGTTCTTTCATACGTAATATGCATCATATACAATCTCTTTCACTCCTAGTTGGTAGCAGAGAGATGTATGTGTGTACATATTGGTTTTGATTACTTCTGTTGTGTGGTGGCTGAGCTCTAGGCCTCATTCAGGCAATCTCTGCTCACTTTCTTTCTGTCAACACCTGTTTCTTTCTACTGTCTCTTGCCTTCAAAGATGGAAACTTCTATATCAAAAAATAGAAGTTAAGGAAGATAGAATTTAATCAACTCAGTAATTCCCAATAGCAATAAAACACTTTGTGATTGTTCTCTCTCTGATACGTACTTCTCGCTTAACAAAGATTTTTGCCTGGGAGCTTGCTTATAAAGGAGAGGAGGAGGCAGAGTGTTCCCCTTCACACCCACTAATTTTCAGTGGCCCTCAGGGGTGAGCTTTGTGCAGCTCCCTTTCCTTACAGGAAAGGTCAAATTCTCATGAAATCACAACTCTCTCAAAGCCTGGGGTTATAGTTGCACTAAGTGTAAGCTCCAAGAGGTGCACTTTTTTACTCTTGTGATTTTGTAGCTTGTGACTAAAAGGCTCATGTTTCTGTATGCCTTAGAAACTTTTTTTAAACTCACTTAGAAGAGCTGTAGGCATCTCACTGAACCAAGTTCCTCTAGACACTGACAGGTCACCTACATTTTGCCTCAAACTTCATGCCATGTTATTTGTATGATGTGGAATTGATCCTTGCAACATTTATCTAGAAAAAGTTTATATGACAGCACTCTTTTTTTTTTTTTTCCTTTGACTTAAAGAACAAACAACACGAAGTGAGAGTCAATTTTTTTTTTTATTAATAATTTTTTTTAGCAAGTCCGTGACCAGCGAGGAAACATGTTGGCCAAATTTAGCATGTGCGTCTTGAGAACACAAAGCAACTTGCAAAGACTGTAGCAATGAGCTTGTGTTTAGCATGTAGCGTCTGGAGGTTCATCAAAGCACATGCTTACACCAACCATTCAATATCCCTTTTCCCTGCTTCACACAGAGCAGCGCATCAAACATGTCTGCCACCTTCTCGCCTACCCCAGAGAAACAGATATTGCTGATAAGTTTGTGGGTTGTTTTTTTCCTTCTTCTGCTCACGTACTTTGTGCGTCATGCTTGACAGTTTATCCTGATGATTGACTACAGAAGAACCACTACAGCAAGATTTTAAATTGTGTGTAAATTGAAAAATTGGTGTATACAGAGAAAAAAGCGTGTAAGTGCACAAAGGCAGATACTTGCCATTGACTTCACAAAGCTCAGCTTTTTTTGCAGGTACGGTTTCTTTTGGGGAGTTCGGTTTTGTGTTCGTTGTATTTTTTTGGCTGGGAGTGAGCAGGAGTTTAGCAAGGTGAGCCTGAAACGCCCCTGAAACAGAGAGCTCATTTCAAACTGTGTACCTTGAAGGAAGTGCATATTGATGTTTCTTCAGGAAAATTCACATTTTTCTTCTATCACACACCATCCCTATCTTCCTTGCTGCTTTTTCCACTTCACCAGATTGACTTGGCTAGACTCAAAATAGTATAGCTGTTTGTGGGGCTGGAGAATCCCAGATAGCAAAGTGCTGTAAGAAGAACTATTTGTGAGGCACTGTAGGGTCTACGTTACCTTTCTCTGAATCACTGAAAGGCAGATATTGCAAATTGCCTATTAGTTTTCTCAGTTTTCCCTCCTTTATTTCATGCAATGATTCTCTCTCTCTCCCCCCCTTTCTTTTTTTTTTTTTTTTTTCCTTCTTTTGGACATAGTCCTTGCTGCTGAATGCTCTTTTACACCTTTCAAGAAGCATTGGGACATTCTTATTCATCAGATGTTCCAGAATGGGAAATGTCCTCTCTCCCCAGGGCTGCAGGAAGAAAGTTTTTCATGTCCATAGTGCTGATGTGTGGAGGTACCTGAGAGAGGTAGAAGGGCTGTTCCTGAGTGTCAAATACTACGAAGAAAAAAAATTATTTTAACTATTTTAAGTTCCCTATAAGAGAAGTAGTGCTGCACTTCCGCAAGAACCTGTGATTCAGATGATAAATCTGTAGTATCACTTTATAAATCATTCATAAAATATGCACCATGATTCATTCCTTTCCTTATGGAGAGTATTATGAAAGAGTATGAAATAAATGCATTTTTAATAGGGTCTGATAGCAGAGGCATTGTCTCTTCACGAGTGACCAGAGTGCCAAAATAAACCTCTGCTTGCCTGCGTGTTAATTAAACTGGCCCTACCTCCTTTGTCTCTACTTTCCTTCTACCTGTTACACTGATAATTGGCTGCTGGGAGTTGAAAATGAGATTGGAAGCTAGTGAATGTTGTGAGGGATAGAGGAAACCATGTGTTTTTACATACTGAGGTGAGAGGGGGAGAGAAAGAGATCCCATCTTCATAATATTTTTTGTATCGTCTCATGATTTTTTTTCTTCCTTTATTTTCCTTACTATTAAATAGTACTATGAGACAGGCTATTCTCCTGGTATTCTGGGGTCTGCTATAGTCAAGAATTTTCACAAAGCAGCTGGATTTTCAGCCTAGAGAGATTTGAGTGACTTAAAGTAAATCTGACCTAAAAGTATTTAAAAGATGTTTATCTAACCTCAGCCTATAAATCTCTCCAGCTTTTCCCTGTTGCTACCCAAGCTCTGTATTGTGAGCGGCTACACAGATTGTATCTCCTCTTTCATTTGCCTTTGGGAGTTGGTACCCTAAAGGTCATAGTTTTGTGGATGTGCTTGAATGATCTAAATGTAATAAAATTGCACCCTCTGCTACTTATGCCCAAAGTTTCCATGGTTCCAGAAACGTGGGCCCCAAAACCTGAGTCAGAGCCTAAAGTACTCTGTTTATGATCCGGCATCCCCTTGTGTGTGATAGTTGTTTGAGCTGAGATACATTTCAGGTCATGAATCTCAACAGTCATTCCATGACAAAGTGAGTGACTCTTACTCCTTGGCATTGCTATTCATTATATACAAGGGTTGTACCTAAGCAGCCTTGATTTTGTGTAACAGAACTAAGGTCAGTAAATTATCAAAGCCTCTACCTCTGAAAACCAGCTGCCTTTTGGCATATATCTGGAAATACCCAAGTATTGCCCCTTCCGACCCAAACCATTCTGTTATTCTATGATTCTGTGATTGTCTGCTGACAGTATTCGATCTGTTATTGCTATCTTTTCATTATTTCAACTGGCATCTGTATTACTCCGTCAGATTGCTATACGCCTGACTCTGATATTGCATGATTTTATTATTACTTACTTTCAAAGTATTGAACTTCCAGGAAAAAGAAATATTAAATTCTCCCATCATGATATGTTATTTGTGACTTAAATTCCATCCAACATTAAACAGCATTTTATGTCATAACACAGGCCCAAATCTCTATATTTAGTGCCTCATCTAAAGCCTGTTCAAACCCATGAAAGTCTCTGTGGAATTGGGATTCACGTAAGGCCTTTAATGCTGCTAAAATATACTACCTGATTGAAGATTGTCTCTGAGCAGTAATTACTGAGGAGGAATTGCAGTGACTGAAGGCTGGGCAGAAACACCTGGGGTTCATTTGGAGCTACTGGAACATTCATTACTTACTGTGGGGAAGGTCTATACTCCCCAAGATACAGACAGACTTAGATTTCATTGTTTGAAGCAGTCTTTGAAATTCTATAGCAGATTTCTGTAAATGGATGAAGTTCTTAATTAAATGAGGAAAAGTATACTGCAATTGGCACAGTGACTGCTGTGCTGTTTTGTGAGCTGCCAAATAGAATTGGTTTTATCCTTCCCCATTTTTGATGTCAGTGTGTCTCAGGCAGTTGCAAATAGTTTTTCTGTCTCAAAAGTTGTTGAGGAGAGGATTACTGAAGTGGGGAGGTTGGTGTCGAAGGGATTGCTGAATTGTCATGGAATCCTAAGTAAGCACACAGACCAAATGTTTCCTTCAAATAATCATCACTGAAGCAGTTAACAATGTGGGGAGGGGGGACTTCAAGCTTTCAGTTAAACTTTTGAGACAAATAGACTATTCTCTGCTTCCCAGGACTATCATTTCAAGCAGTGTGCAGGCTATGGAGAAGAAAGCTGAATGAATTTACATGCAATTCATGTTTTTGAGGTTGCTCTTAGAGCTGCAGGATCTGGAATATGCCTAAAGTAAATAAGCACTTTTATAGAATGATTTTTCACAAGTTCCAGATGGACAGAATGAAGCACTAAACACGGTTAATCCTGGTTTCATTTAAAGCTTTGTTTCTGTAGGCCCTGGGATTATGCTACAATGAGTGCAAAAAAAAACGTTCTTCCGTGGCACCAATTTTTCTTCATAGCTGGAAGATACTGGCTTTTATTGTCCTGAACCCTATGGCGTACAACTTAACTCAAGGGAAAAGCTATGTAAATGTTACAATTGGAGACGGAATGAAGGGATAACCTTCTCAGCCCTCTGTGAAGGATTTACAGGGTGAGGCAACCTTTAGGAACTTAGGTTAGAAGGAAGTTCGGCTAGCCCAGTCACCTCACACTGCGACAAGGGCAAGTGCTGCTAGACCTTAGGAGGAAACTTTCATTCCTGTCTGTGAGATAGACTGCAAAACAGAATCAGGCATTGCAATAGCAAAAACCTGCCTCCAGGGAAGATGCCATCCAAATCCCTTGCTGCTTAGGATGAAGCAGATACTTTACATGATTATATTGAATTTGTCTCATCAACTTTGCAGAATCTGAATCATCTAAGTTTTTGCTAATTCTGAATAGACTGATTGGTAAAGCAAAGTAAATCTTACTACTAAGTAATGTAAATAAATAAATAATAATAAGTAAATACAAGGAAAATCCAGCACAAATTATTTGACTGCTCCAGCCGTTGCCCTCTGTTTTTCTAGTGCAACGATTTCTTTGCCTTACTAAAAGTCCTGCCTTTAGTTTAACCCCAATGAATTCTAAAACAAGTTATAACAAAAGGTAAAAGATCTCTAAAACTAGTTTCCATTCCAAAATAAGTGAAGAGCTATTGATTAAGCTCTATTAGCAAACTGATGAAGCAGCTACTTTGCACAACAGCAGGAGTGAGTAAGTTGAGAAGATGGATGATATAGGAGAAAACAGTTACCTTAATCCTGAAGTCTATTTACCCAAAGTAATTTACAAACACTAGTTTTAAAAGTCTAAAATATCACTGGGAAGTAGCAGTGAGTCCGTTTTACAGAAGTTATGTCAAGACGAGTTAAGGAATTGTTGTTCTGTTCTGTCAATAAATAGAATAAAATGATAATCGAATTTGAGGAACTGTTTTGCAGATACTGATTTAATTCTTCAAAGTTACTCGTTACTGATAGATAGGTGTGGAGGGTTTTGGATGGGGCTTTTTGTTTGTTTTATTAAAGATGACTATTTTTGGAGAAAATATTTCTTTTCATGATTTTTTTTGGTTTGGGTTGTAGGTTTGGGGTTTTTTTTGGGGGTAGCATTTTGGGTTGGTTTTGGCTTTTTATTTGATTGGTTTGTTGTTTTTTATTTTTTAATTTCTCCAAAACTTTTGGAATCCCTGAACTAAACTTTCAATAAGTGGGTTTTTTTTTTGTTGTTTTTTTGTTTTCTTTAAAAAAAGAGGTTTTGTATGTTCTTGTATCTGACTCTTTCATTTCACTGAGACTAAGAGTTTCTTCCTTTTTAAGCACTTCTGTTTTGCATCTTTGCATAAAATCAAAAGCGAGGATAATAAAATTAGAATAGAAGCATGTTCTACCCAGCCTACCCTGATGCAATTAATAATTAAGATCAAATGGCTTGTTGTAAAATACGTACTGGTATGATTAAAATGCTATGAAAAGGTTGCTGTAAGAATAATTGCTTTTTATTCAATGTAACCAAAAAAACAAATCTATGGTTCAGTATCTTTTGTGTTGTATGTTTTCTGGTTTTAAAATTAATGTGACATAAGGCATTCTTTATGCTAATGTTATAGCTCCTTGGACGAGTTTAACATCATTATCTTCTTTAATGAATAATTCATTCCCTGTTGAAAACTTAACTATATCATTTTTACAGTGTGTAAATGAAACTTTGAAGTGCAATTTAACTTTAAAGAACTTCAGATTGTAGAGAATTCTCATAAACCACCAAAAAGTGCTGTGCTAGTAATACTGTCTTGTACTGAAGTGTAAGCACGTTATGGTGAGCATGTTTGCAATTTTCAATTTTGCTGCTTCTTTAAAAAAAAAACCAACTTTGAAAAGGCTTTCTATTTGGTTTTAATTTATTGATATTTTTATTCACTTTTAGTTAGTTTAGTTTCTTTTTAAAAGTAAATGATCTCCTCGCTGTCCTTAACTATTGAGGAAGGACCTTTGTGGGAAGGTGGTAAAATGGGAGCAGTGCTAGCCTTCTTGTAAGAAAAACTCTGACAATCCTTAGAGCATGTGAGAGGAAAGATGGATGGATCCTGGGAACTTTTCAGATTTTCATTTGTGTCCGAAATTGTTTCCCACCTCAGCAGGGGAGGGCTGCAGTTTCGTGTGGCGTTATTTGTCTTTCTGTAGTGATCCTTACATGTTAACTGGAACATTGAACTTTGTGATTCTGTGTGACTTCCCCATCTCTAGGAAAGCTGGGCTCTGAATCTAAACTTTTTTTCCTCCCTGAAAATGAGATCATTGGGTTTTAGTTAATGTGGGTATGGGAGAAACAAAATGGGGTGTGATATTGCTGAAGAATGATCGGCCCGTTAATCACGATACCATGTTGGCTCTAAAGCTTGGTCACAATGCCTGATAACTGATTTCAAGTTTTAGGAGGAACGTTTAGTTGATATGTCAGACCTATACTGTCGTCTTAACATTGGAATGTGCATGTTTATATTTGTGCATCACACTTGAATTTAATTACAGTTTTTGTTTTGGATTTTTTTTGCATATAAGTAAATTCATACATATTTTACAATTCTGGTATCTGACGAAGAATTTTACTGGGCCATTGGGCTCATTTTTTGAGGTTGTTGGATAACTATATCTAAGGAAAGTCAGCTAACTGGAATACGTATTTATATCCATGTAACAATGACTTGTTTCCTGATGCTTATTGAGTGTCACCTGTAGTGAGACATGATTGATTGCTGTGCTCTGATAATAACGTGACTGAATGGGGCACTGCAGGGCTGGGGGATCAGATATAAGTCTTCTTGGGTGAGGAAATAAATGATAAAATGGGGAACTGTTTCAACAGAGGCATTTTCCATACACTAATTTCATGCTAAGCCATGCCTATTTTGAAAGTTTCCTGATATCTCTAAATCAACTCTGGAAGCTGGAGATGCATCTTACTGTGTAAGTTGTTTTTATTCTCAGTGGAAATAATGGCTTCTGGGTACTGGGGAGCAGCATGTGCTGCTTCTTCCTAGGGGAGCACATTATCAGCTTTATTTTTATTATGTCCTTGCAACAGATTTTCATTTTAGACATTTTAAGACTGGAAGCTGCGCTATTTTATAAAAACCCACTTAGCGAGTGTGTTTGTGCTTACTCCTTTTTTCTCTCTCCCCTCCCCTTCCTTCCTTCCAAGGTCTCAGATCTTGCAAGACAAAGAACTCAAAAGAGTATTTATCCTAAGTCAGGAAAGAAATTGGCTGAAAAGCAAACAGCTGTACTTAATTATTTCATTTATTTATTTATTGTATTTCTTTTCCCTGTGATAAGAATTTCTGTGTCTTTAACTGATGATGATCTCGGAGAAAACAGGTGCCTGTCCAGGTCTGTCTTGTTTTACTGGCCCGCGTACACTTTCCCTAGGCAGGGAGTCCTTGGACCCGTCTTTCCAGGACTCTGAAAGGTACAAATATGCGACACTGTTGTTCTCTGCTAAAGATAAATTATTTGTCTGGTACGTTATCCACAGAAAAGTGTGAGATTGGGCCAGGAGGTGAGAACTGTAGCACTTTGCATAATATGTTATCCCTCTGAATATATCTTGCTATGGACATAAAACAGTATTTCTTCAAATGAAAAATAAATCCTGTAGTATTATAGGCTCATAACAATGGCAATTCAGCAGTCTTGACTTGCCGTCTGGATTTGTGATATTTTTGTTTTATTTCCATGAGCTATCATTACTGAAAGCTTTGCACTTGTCCACCTGCACATTGTGAAACATGAGCATTTTCATTTTCCTCTCAAATCAATCGTTTAATGTAAGAAATGCTTTATGTTTTTGTAACAACTTTGGATTGTGCAAAACATTGAAATAATGAGTTTATCCTCCTTTTCAATCCAGAGTTCATGTTCTTGTCTCCTCTTTTATG
Organism: Tauraco erythrolophus; assembly: GCF_009769465.1. Taxonomy (NCBI): domain Eukaryota; kingdom Metazoa; phylum Chordata; class Aves; order Musophagiformes; family Musophagidae; genus Tauraco; species Tauraco erythrolophus. The sequence continues at coordinate 12,874,822 of NC_141478.1, read as the reverse complement.
TTCCTTTCTCTTTCTTTTAGTCAAATGAAATCTTTTGAAGTTGAGCACACAGAAAAATTCATTTTTACCTTGAACAACACAAGCAGTGATCACCATCAACTGTTACATAGGAGATTAGCTTTGTCATTAAGAGCCATAATCCCTCTAATACTTCTATTCACCAGGTAACATTTAAATGAAGAGAATGTGTGCAATTTAGTCCACGGTCCTGGCAATTGTTACTAGAATGTTATATAGAACTCAGGTAGGCTGAGTGAAAAAAATAATTACCACACCATTTTTGTCTTTGGCATTATTTAGCTTAAGATGCTCAAATGTAATTTACAATCGCTCTTCAGTAGCAGCATTTTCCTTACCATTATTGTGCATTTGCTGGTCTCTAAGTTGTGTTTGGCTCTCCCTATTCAGTGGATTTATTGATCTGTGACGCATCTCAATATTTCCTTCAAATACAGGCTAAGGCAGTACGAATTTGTGATTATATAAGATAATTTATTTTCTTCAGCCATTGTTCTGATAACAAAAATAAGCATTCACTTGAAAATAAAGGTGACGCGTTTGCTTTCAGCCGAAGAACTCTGCTTTAATGATATGGACTATATAATCTCCTCCTGAAAACCATAGCAGAATGGTGGTATTCGGTGAGTTGAGGTAAATGCATGTTGATGAAACACATGCGCAGAAGACAGGTTAACGTGAGCTACACCAGCCAAACAGCAAGACTGTATAGAAATTGTTTAGAACAAGATCTGCATTGAGGAACTGTGTAGCCAGGATAGAAATGAGGCTTTTGTGTGCATGCTGCCCATCTGTCCGTGATAACTTTCAAATTTGCTTGTTGATTTTAACCAACACTGAAGGACGTGTCAAAGTCTCAAAGGTCATTAAGTTCTTATGTAGGTCCTGAAATTCAGCAGCAAAATAGAAAAGGGAGATCCAAATGGATGTTTCCTCCAAAAGTGGCTGGCAGATTTCAGACAGTGTAGGTTCTGCTTGGCAGCAGTGAGGCAGCGACTGCCTGGCACTTGCACAGCCAAGACAAGCCTCAGAATATTCTGCCCTTTGGCTAGCAGGGATGCTACAGAAAAGGCAGTGGGAAAGTGCAGGGGAAGAGGGATGTGAGAGAGCAGGAGCATGTAGGGTACAAATCCACAGGGAAACTGGAAATGCCATTCCTACTGCTTATTTGTTTTATTGTACGCTGTGTGTATTGGCAAAAGTCTTGAGCAAGATTGAACCCAGACCTGAATAACAGCAAAACAAACAGTGTAGGGCTGTACATTGCACATAAGCAACCTGATAGTTTTACAAGAAATTTCACCCAGTTTAAATCACTCTGGAGTTCTAATTAAGTATGAAAGAATTACATGTAAGGAAGAGTAGTGCAATAATAGCAATCCTTGTGACTGGAAATCAAGCTGGTTGAATCAAAACTCAGCCCTGTTGATCAAGGCATAAGATGCAGATTTGAGACCAATCTGAAGAAAAGAGGAGAGAGATCATGTAATTTTCTGAACAAAGGTAAGCAAAAATTGAGGATCCATAAATACACACGTTGAAATACACATTTCAACAATCCCCTATACAGAAGTGATCGTTCTAAAGTAGGAAGGACAGGGAGGAGTAAAATGGAGATATAATAAGAAACTTGGTCTCAGGACTTAGGGAGAGAGTATAAGTTTCATATCTAGTGAGCAGGAAAGAAAAAAATGATTGTCAGTGTTGCCGTTTTCCTCATGTTTTTGTCACATGGCTGCTGATAGTATATTGCTGTTTGACTGAATACCTTCTAGCTGAAAAGTGATCTTTTACTGTTGATTTATAAGTGGGAAACTAATTGAAAAAAAGTTGGCAAGGTGACTCAGTGGATGGGGAGGGATTAATCTGTTTTGCTCTGATGCAAGTCCTGGCAGAACTAGTTACATTATCATTATGTTTCTGGTGTCAAACAGCCAGTTTTCAGATTTTTCTGACCCTACTGGTATTTTTTATTTGTAGAGTTATGTATGGCTTGTTGATTGAGTTCAACAGCAGGGAAGGCAGCAGTGATCAGTTTTGCTCTAACTGAGAATCATTGCAGTCAATGGGAATTTCTGTAAGAGGTTTCCAGGGACAATCTGCCAGCCAAAAGGCAAAGGCAGAACTAAATTATCATAGAAAATTGCAGCAAACCTAATTAAGCCAGGTTTGTGGAGAGAGATATTGGTTTTAACCACGTGAATATCTATTATCTGCAGTCACTAAAGATGCTTGCAACACAGCCCTCCCCAGCAAATCATGCAGTACCTCGCTAAAAATCTGTAAGGACTCTCTCTCATGTGCCTCCATATGGCACAAGGTGCTTAATATTAATCTTTAAGATGGCAAGTTTTTGTGACATTTGAAAAATGTTCACATATGCTCATTGTGAGGACCAATATGGCTACAAACAATTTGTGCAGTGTGGATGACACAGCAATCTGCTCTCCCAAACGGTGGCTTTGCAACATAGAAGGATCAGAGAAGCATTTCCTGAGCAAATGCAGAATGCAAAATATTGTTCTTTCAGGAACTGGCGTATAGCACACACTGAGAATCCCATATACCATTCATCACAGGCTCTCTCTGCTAGAAAGGGAAGACAGTAAAATCCCATTCTAGTATTTTCATTAAAGTAGATGACAAAAGAGGCGATTTGACCTCATGCTAATCAGAGAACTCTGTCAGTGTTGCACGATCCCAACCAGACTCTTCACTGAGTGAAGAATTGATTCTCTTCTGCCCCTTTTCCTTTTCCCTCTGGCTAGGATTAGTATCATTATTGATTAACGATCACTATGAAAAGACTGTCCAGAGGCCCCAGTAAAGATCAGAGCCCCATTGCTTTGGGCTTTTCAGTCCTGAGGATTTTACAGATGATGTAAAACTGGCTCCATTGTCATTATGAGCTGCTCTGTATTCTATTGTACGCAGCCATAAGTCCTTCAAAGAGTGGTTGTTAGCCATTCCTGTGGTGTGTTTCTTGATATATTTATACTGATTTGGAGAATTACAATCCTGTAACACCTGCTGGTTGACAGGATTCTGACATACTGATAGTGTAATATGGATAAATATGGCCACTTGAGAATTTGCTACAGCCTAAATAACACCCAAGATGAAGACTGAAGGCAATGGAACAGAAATCTAAAGAAATCTAAAGATCTGCTAATTATTCATTTCTGACTTCTGTTTTGCTTAGGACACTTGGAAAAGGGGAGAGAGGAGAGCTGGAAAAAAGATAAATCAACATCACTTTGACCTCCTGATTTACTGCTTTTCTCGTGCATTAATGGTTCTGAAAGCCATTGTCCTTTCTGGGAGTCACTAGAGGGCAACTGAGTCTGGTCCAGTCCTAGCAGATTTGCTGTGATGAGAGTTAGGAAGGAGTGGTACTGAAGTTAGCTAGTACTAACTGTCATGGGTTTTATAGGACGATGTCTTAGGCTTTTCACATTAAGAAAGTTTTCAAGGGTGATAGTTTTCTCCTTTTGTCACAAGCCTTGGAGATGAGACTCTAAGTGATTCCCAGAGCTATTAGTCTTGGCCAAAAAAAACCAACAAAATTTTGTGGGCCTAGACTCAAAGAAAATGTTTACAAAGTGGAAGTTACTGACATGTGGTGAAGGAGCTGAAGTTAGGCATCGTGTCACGCAATGAAAATCATTCTGTACCTTGTAACCGTGCAATGCCTAGCCCTGTGAAAACTTTTAGTATCTTGAAGAGAGGTAGTTGGAGTCAAAATGCTTCTATAATAAAATATGCACAATATGCTGACCAAATTAAAAGATCTACATTGTTTACCCACTCCCACATACATCGTTTCACTATAAAGATTGCTACCGTATCTTCATTCTTCCTTGACTTCAGACATAAATTCCTCTTAAAGAGTCACTGAATATTAATGAGCATATATTTTGCGGTATAGCATTGGAGTTTACAATGCAGTTTACAATATGATACAATCCTGACAATGTAGAGTTATTTCTTTGTAAAATGAAGTCACATTAAAGAAATCTTAGCCCCTTAACGTAAAGTAAGTGTATAAATGTGTGGATGCAGACATCTAAATACTAGAAATTGTGTCTGCAGAGAAATATATCTGAACAAGAGAGGAAGAACTACAAGCTGTCTTATGGTCTGGCTCCTAAAAATGAGTTAGTAGAGGATCATCCTTAGAATAGTTCAGCTGGAAGGGACCTACAGTAATCATTTAGTCCAGCTGCCTGACCACTTCAGGGCTGGCCAAAATTTAAAGCATATTATTAAGGGCATTGTCTAAATGCCTCTTAAGCACTGACAGGCATGTGGTATTGACCACCTCTCTAGAAAGCGTATTCCAGTGCTTGACCACCCTGTCAGTAAAGAAATATTTCCTAAAATCTAGTCTGATCCTCCCCTGACACAGCTCTGAACCCTTCCCATGCATCCTGTCACTGGCTACCAGGGACAAGAGATCAGCACCTCCCTCTCCCTTTTCCCTCCTCAGGAAGCTGCAGAGAGGAGCGAGGTCACCCCTCAGCCTCCTTTTCTCCAAACTACACAGAACAAAAGACAAGACAAAACTTACAGGGGGTTCCAGTAAAAAGCTGCTATAAGGCAGCATATGTTTAAATACACTTGGTTATCTAAATATGGGAGAGGAAAAAGAGAGAGCGTATGAGATAAGGTGGTGAGAGGCCCGTTAAAAATATTACCAAAGGTCTGTTATATGTGCTGCTGAGGGCACATCTGTCCTGTAGTGCTCAAGCTGAATGATGAGATAAGGTGATTTTAGCTTCCTGAAGGATTTTATCTCAGTGAACTCCACCATCTCTATTAGGACTTTGTCTTAAATACAAGGCCAGTATAAACAGTCACTGTCATGTTGAAGACAATAGCTTTTAAAAAGAAATCAAAGACCAACCTTTGTTTTTTTTTTAAAGGAACTCATGTTGTTGTATCTATCTGTATTTGCCCAATAGGAGACTGATATCACAATACAAGCAACTTACGGGGACATCTGTGAAGGGCAGTAATTACAGGTCAGTTTGCTGAAGGCTATTGGGAAAATACATAAAGTGGATGGCAACCATAATGTTACAAAACATTACAGATTTTTTTTTTTAAGAGATAAGGTTTTCTACCAAAAAACCAAAACCACAACCAACCTCTCAAACTTTAAGGCTAAAATACATGGAGTACAGAGAGAAAGTGTTGCCCTTTTTGAGGTATACAAAATTTTAGAGAGATTTGAAAGGATAGATGCTACAAGATGATTTGAACTTCTGTCAAATACAAGAACAAGAGGCATCAACTAAAGCCAAGAAAGGGTCAAATTCTAAAGGAATGCAAGTAGAGTGTGTCTGTGCACAGAGAATAGCTATGCTGTAAGAATAGCTATGCTGTATTAAAAACAAGGCAATAATATGAACAGTCATCACAAGAAATAGAGTTAGACAAATGTCTAGGGAAAAAAACACATAATTGTGAGATGTAGCAATTAGCTCAGACAATGCAGTGATGCTAAGAGGATCTGATGGCTGCTTCTGATTTCATAATTCCCTTGCAGTTTGTGTATTTAGATTAACTATATTTCTGATAAGCAAGGACTGCTTTTCCTGCTAGGAGACATTGCCATATGGAGGTTGTAACAAGGTAGATGTCAGTCTCTTCTCCCAGGTAAGAAGCAATAGGGCGAGAGGAAATGGTCTCAACCTGTGCTCGGGGAGGTTTAGATTGGATATTAGGAAAAAATTCTTCACCAAAAGCATCTTCAATGTCAAGCATTGGAACAGACTGCCTAGGGAAGTGGTTGAGTCACCGTCCCTGGAGGTGACTTTAAATAAAGACGTGTAGATGTCATGCTTAGGGACTTGGTTTAGGGGTGGGCTTGGCAGTGTTAGGTTAATGGTTGGCCTCAATGATCTTCAAGGTCTCTTCCAACCTAAACGATTCTATGACCCTATGTACAATACTGGAAGCAGCAATAGTGTGTGTTTGTGCTGCTTAATAAAGCATTAACCTTGATCTGCGTGCTGCTGTTCCATGGAACCCGTCTATGTGTAAATTCTCCATGCAGAACGTCTTTGCAATTGCCACTCGGATGCATTAATTGCTGCATTAGATTTCTTTATTGCAGCTTATTCAACTAAGGTTAAAATAACCCTGCAAATTCTCTACCCCACCCATGTTATGCTGAACGTAGGAAAGAAAACCAGGTAACTCCCTAGGTAGCAAGGGAGCTCTCTGTGGAGAACTCATTTCCAGTATGCTTCCAGTGGCCTTAGAGTTCCTCTGCCTTACAATATGATGTCTATCTCCAGTGTCACTCCCACTTCCTTCCTCGGAATCATAGGGTACACCAGAGTTCAGCTGAGCTTTGCCTTGTTTGCTATCCTGTGCATGAAGTTAGAGATTCCTTCTCCATGGATTCCACTTCAGAGGTGCAAGGGCAGATTGACAGACTACAGTCCAGCTGAGTGCTTTGTGGATTACTGCCTTTGTAACAGATTATTCACAACAAGTTAAATCAAAGTAATTACAAAGATCTTTCAAGAAACACTATAATTTCCAAAGACCGTGCTAATGAAAACACAGAAACAAATTGTTTTGCAAAACAAATTTCTTTTCAGGGCATAGACTGTCCAGTTTAATGATTAATTTGCACTAAACATCTCATTAATAGCACAGATTGTTTTGCCAATGCTTCTGAACAAATATAATTGGAAAATTTATCAAAAATTCTTTAATGTATTTAGTGCTGCAAAAGACAAAACAGAGAAATTAATAGCAATATCCAATGATTTATTTGTGTGTTATGGGCTACTCTTTTGTGGTTAGGATCAGAGCTGTAGACCTGCATACCTTGCCAGCTCCAGCAGTGGGTTTTCCTCTAGCAATGTTTCACTAGACCCCACGCTCCTATGTGAAACAAATCTTGAACCCAGTTTCAAAACTGAAAGAAGTCAGTAAAACTCCCATTATCTCAAGGAATGAATATGTAAGCAGAGCAAAGTGAACTGGTTAGTGCCCAAAGCAGAGCCCTGCTCCTCTAATAATCTTGCTCAGGAATGCAGCTCTGACTTGGCCAGCAGGCATCGCGCACACTGCAGTGTCACAGAGGCAGGGGCAAGGATGTCATTGGTCTGCTCACCTGAAATCAGCAGCTCTCCTGCATCTGTCCATTTAGATGTAACCAAGAAGGATGAAAATGCTGACAACTTTTCTTGTCTTTGTTTCCAGTGTGCAACTTTCTCAGAGCAGAACTGACATTCCCTGTGTGAACAAGAGTAGGGAATTTAGAAAAAATCTACTTTGTACACTATATGTAAGCAGGTAGCAATGTCTTTGGATTGATTATATTAATTGCTCTAATATTTCAAGAAATAACTTATTGAGGTTTTTAGGTACCTGGTATCTTGCTGGGGTTTGGGAGAGTTGAGGGGTGGGAGATGAGGGGGAGGCTAGGTTTTGTTTGTTTCTCTTTATTTTGAAGTAGTTTTGTGAGTATGCAGTAGTGCCCCTTCAGCCTGTAGTATTAGTACCTCATGAGCCAGCAATTAGTATTCTTCCTGTATTGCACAAATTGGAAAATGATTCCATCATAACCTCTGGCTTGCTTTAGTTTAACAAATGGTTTCCATGAACACTTTTACGTGGAACTTTCAACCATTTTTCAGTGGCTTTTCATGAAAACAAAATTTAGTTGCTGCTGTAACAGGACACAGCAAACACAGAAGTACCATGAATACAGCTGAGTAGAACTGATAGATGAACTGTTCCCCAATCTTTTTAGGGAAATAGGATTTGTAATAATAGTGGCCTTTTAAGTTTTAAAGATGGACAACTCCAAACCCCATTCCTGGAAGTGTTCAAGGCCAGGTTGAATGAGGCTTTGAGCAACCTGGTGTAGTGGAGGGTGTCTCTGCCCATGGCAGGAGTGTCGGAACTAGATGATCTTTGAGGTTCCTTCTAACCCAATCATTCTAGGATTCTCTGCCTAGTGTGAAACACATAGGAATAAGCTAATCCATGTGTGAATGTATATGTACTCACACAAACAAATATATAAATCTATATATACATAAAGAAAGAGAAATATTATCTGTGACTGCCAACAAAATAAAAAATGCATCTTAGAAACAGAGGAATCCCTTTTAATTCTCAAAATGACTTGTAATCAATGTTTACAAATCCTTCAGATGTTCTGATAACTCTGGGTATTTTTGTATGTGTTTTACATTTCAGCAACCAATGTTGTTTACTGTTAAAATTGCATTATTTGATGCCAGCCTAGAACATCCCTGCCAATTTTAAGTGACTTAATATTACAGTCTGATTTTAATTTTTTATGTATTTATTTTCAGAAACTAGAATAAGGTTTAGGTCAAAACTCTTACACTCTATTTCGTACAGCTGTATAACACACTGAAGTTTTATGTGGAAAGAGCTATTCATGTGCCCTAATCTGCATAACTGTCTTGGAGTTTGAGTATCTTTTCCTCTAGCTGGGTTTACTAGCTTAGGTGCAGTGTCACACCAACAAGGCTCCTCCTCTGTCAAAGTCAGCTCAGTAAAAAGTAATGTTAAAAAAACCTGTGCTCTGTGTTGAGTTACATGCTACAGATGTGCCCTTAGACGTTGATTCAATTCCTGCCTCTCCTGCAAAAAAACTTTGTGACTTTCAGAAGTGTCTGATTTCTGTTTGCCTTGGTTTCACATCTACCAATAGGACTTACCTTTTTTAGCTGGCTTTTCTGGTTTGTGTGTTTTAAGGTCTGTGGGATAGAGATGGTCTTGTGATACATAGTGTACAGAACTCCACAAGACAACTATCCAACTTCAGGTCACTGGTTGCTATAGCAGGATGCATAATTTTACTCAGTAATACAGTTAATAGAAAAAAGTAATATTAAGACTCTTGCAGACTGTAACTTTTGGCAAACGTTCTAAAAATAATGCAACGGTGACTGCACCAGTTAATCAAGTTGACCTGATATTTTGCAGAGCTGAAGATACACCTCATTATGCCAGAGGACTAATATAAAAAGCCTATCTGTCAGTGCAGCCAGCTGAAAGTTCAGAGATTCCAATACTGAAGTGACAGCAGTGGGATTCAAGCATATCCAGAAGTGCAATATAAATAGAGGTGGACACCTTGGCTTACATTTTTTTTAACTGTGTTTTTTTAACTCAAAGGTAGATACTGTGATGAGTATGCATTTAAGCACCTTTCTTCTGGAGATATTTAGGATCAGACATTAATCTTCAGATGACATAAATCTTGTCCAGGAAGTTAGTCAAAATGTCATTTTCACTTCGCAATCAGTATTAGAAATTGAGGAGATATCTGAGCTGTTAAAGTTTCTGTATCTGTAACGGGACAAAAAGAATAGAATCTCAGCTACTGTATCAAGTTAAGGACTGCAGAGAGCTTTATCAGTTACAAACATATTATTCCATCCTCCCACTTGGCAACTAGTGCATCTGTGCAATGTTTGGATCTTACTCCCCTTGCTAAAGAGTATTCCACGCTGCACTTTACCTGCTAGCTAGAGGCCAGCTTAGTAGCCTCTTACGTGTTCAGCTTAGATGCAGAAAATGAAGAGTCTGAGCAATCTCTATAGCTCCGTTAAACAATGGACTATTTAAGCTGATACATGTCAGCTGAAGATCTAGCTTTGATGCGTTTTCTGATATGGTTTTGACATGTTGTCATTGCATAAATTTTCCAAGTAATTATATTTTGGAGCACTTGTGCCATAAAGGTGCTGATGACTTTACGAAATATCTTTTGGAGTTCAGGCATCACCAAAGCAATACTTGAATGATTTTGACAAGTTTATGGTGGTTTATGAAGAAGCCAGCCTGTAGTTTTCCTCTTCAGCTAGAGTTTATGAGACCTTATATTGCATGCTATAGAAAGACAGTTTAACATTAAATCTAATTCTCACGTGAGCAGATGATTCCATATTTATGATGAGCATATAAACTAACTAGGACTCCGGTGCTGGATTAGGAGTCAGAGACTGTCTTAATTGGCTGCCACAGTAGCAACACATAATTTAAGTTGAACCCTCTATTTTGTATGTCAATAGTGAACTTAAATCACATGGCTGCTTACAGATAGAATACCTCTTGAGAACAGCAACCAACAAAACAGTTGAAGCATGATGTGAGGACAGTAAGGCACCCCATTTTCCTCAAGAAAGTCAGGCAGAAGCACAGAGGGGTCTCTATTTGCACTAACAATTCATTAAATACCGAACATCATCTAACAAAGACTTGTCCACAAAGTATGTTCGTTGCTCAGTGCGCTGAACAAATAATAACAACAAGCTCCTTTCCTTGCTATTTCTAAGTAGCAGTATCAGATTAAAAACAAACCCTGTCTCTTGAAAATCATAAATATACAAAAAGAAAAGAAAACCATTATCTCTAAACTGGAGAGAGATTTTTCAGCCTTATCTTTGCTGGCCTTTCTCCAAGTCCTTCAGATGATTGGCCTCTCTCTGCAAAAAACAATAACCAAGAGGTGGATAGAATTCATTCCTTTGAGTAAAACCTAAAAAGGCACTTTTACTTAATTGGAAAAGAGGGATTAATTTTTCCCCAAAAAGGAGCAGGTGTCTGAATTTTCTATAATTTCATTTTGCCACCTTCCATGCCTTGATTCTGTTCGTTATAAAGATAAGGCTGAAACAGGAATTCAGTGCTTATATTTTGGAAATGGACTTTGGTTCTGCTTTTGCAGTCAAACTGTGTCTGCAAGGATGAAGTTTGATTTGCCTTGCATTTCCTAACACTATAGGAAAATTAGTGTGAATTCTACATTTTAAAAAATAGAGGATCTTGAACTTAATTGAAATGGAGCACCATGGGGATCAGCTAGATGTTTCTCCAGCCTTTGGTGATGTGACTGCAGGTTTTGCACATAGTTAAATGATCACACATGAATTGCAAGAATAGATGGAGTTGAAGACCCTATTGATACTGTCCAGTGAAATATGTATTTTGTTATATGTCTCTGGAAAATTATGCTGGTGCCCTCCTTCATTATAGCAGCTACACTGACACCATTTGTACCTGCAGTTGTTTCCAGATGTTCATCTGGGAATATAGGAAATAAGACCAATACAAACATAGTTAATGTTATGCCTTTGCTTAAACACGGCAGTGCAACTGAATTGTGTTATTAATGGCTATATGAGGAGGAGAAAAGAAAAGTGCTGTACATCATTTAGACCTACAATTTAGGCCTTTCAGAGAGACTGTGCCTAATTATTTCTTTAGCTGCATTTATCTATCTGAAAGTGTCTTTTTCCAGTTGACCAATATACACCCTTCATGTCCATCCATACCATCCTTCTTATTCCTTCTTCTTTTAATGAAATGCATTTATTAAATCTTTACTCCGGGTGATTCTTTAAACTTATAGCATGAGAGGAAGGAGAGAATATTTCACAGTGGTATTTTAAAGCACTTGTTCCTTAAAATGTTCCAGCCTCTAATATTGTTCAGCCCCCAGGTGTAGAACATGAACTCCTGAGGTTGAACAGAATGATTCACTTGTTTCACTATGAATTCAAAGTGGATATGAAGCATAAATCCCCTTTTTCCCCTCTGTAATACAGTAGCCATGAATCACAATGTCACGCTGAGTCGATCATAATCTAACACTTCACGCCTCAGCCAACAACTTGATTTGTCAAGAGAACAGGCCTGCGAACTGCCAATAGCATTGATTCCCATTGGAGAGGAAAGGATAATTAAGCCCTCAGTGAGTTAATTTCTTCTTTCTTTTATAAAAATAACATTTACTTTTATCTTTTAAGTAAACAGAAATGAAGAAATATTACATGTGTATAGAATCAATTAAGTATTTACTTTCCCTGAATCACTAGTATGAGTTTTTATTCCATTTCCACTTGATAAAATGTGTCCAGGATCATTTTATTTCACCATACAATAATACACTGTGCTACATCTCAATTAGGGAAACTGAAGCTAAAATTAACTACATGCAATCTTCATGCAAACTGGCCTGCAACAAGGTACCACCATTCCTGGGTGATGTTGTCTATCTGTGAGCTTGATGATGAGCGTGAATACTCCTTGTGTTTTGTTGGAATTCTAGTCTGCTGCACTGATGTAATAAACCAAATGTGCTTTGAGTCCTAAATATGACTCATGAGTCCTAAATGTGTGCGAAGGTCAGCACCCATATTTCTAATATCCTGTGATATGTTTCCCATATGGAGATGTGGTACATGAAGAGATCAGTCTGTTATAAGCGAAAATCCCTGTTGTTTCCTGAGGAGGAAGGATGCCTTGATGCTTTGTTTTCGCTGCTTGTGAATTTAGCCAACAAGTGGAGGCCTCTTTTGCGTATAGGGAAATATCAATACACATAAATATCATACTGGCTTGCAGATATTATTATAAGACTATGCTTATGAATATTTACATAAAAATTAGATTTGGTTCTTGCATTTGTATTCCCAGAGTCCCCGGGGATTTATGAAACACCTAACACTCCATGCGCAGCCTAGATAAACCCATTGATCAGACTGTAATAGATCCTGCAATGATTTTTCCTTTTCGTTGTAGAAGAGAGCAGCCAGTATTCATCCATCAGGTCCAAATCATTCTGTCCTTCTTACTCATTAAGTTTCATGTTTGGCAGCACAACAGAAAAAGAGAAGCATGGACTTTCTAGGCATAAGGTTGGAAGGCTCAATCTTGTCATCAGTCCAATTTCCTTATAATCATAAGTAATATTGCAGAAGACTCCTAGACTACCAGAGTCACTACTTGCTGTAGCCACAAAGCACTCCCCAGCATCCTGGAAAACGCTCTGCCCTTACAACAAATAATCAGACTAGCTGCCGAGATGGAAAACAGTCTCTTAACTTCAGTTAAACAGAGCAGTCTGCATGTCTGTCTTCCATGGCTCCTATGTAACAGCTGAAATGCTCTCTGCTGTACTATTGTATGATTTCTCAGTGACAGGCATTTCTAAAAAGCTGCTGTGTCAGAGGGAAGGAGCTGTTTGTATGTTTGTAATCTCTGGGTATCGCACAGTCCTAAGAGAAGAGAGGTAAAACGTTCTATTTCTTCCAGTTCCTCTCCTAGCAGCAGACAATACAGACCGAGAAAGCACCCTCGCTTACAACCTTACAGCAAAGCCTAACTTATTTGGTTCAGTGTGGTTATTAAAAAATTTCTGGTGATTTAGGGCCTTATCCTTTTCTTTCTACTACATTGTAATTGGCTATAGTTACAATATAATGTAAATTAATAAGCTTTTGTCCTCGTAGTCATTTCTTGTTTCTTCCTACAACTGTATCTCTTAACAACCACTACCTGGTTTTCCCATTACGCATTCTATAGTTGCTGGGATACGTTGCCGTTCATAAGTCTCCTGAAACCAACTCTTCTTTTGGCATTGGTGAAGCTTAATGTGGTCCAATTGTACTTGCCTTTTTCCAAGGATTTGCTTGGGTTGAATTGCTAAGATACCACGGCTCTGTGCTCTCTTCTCTGCTCCACCAGGATAGAATGCAAACAGCCTCTTTGAATATGGCTGCTTTTCCACTAATATATTATCTACATTTCGTTTTATTCTTTAAAAATAAAAGTTTTCCTTAGCAGCCCAGCTGCTATTCAATTTAAGCTGTATGCAAATCATGCTTGGGAAGGGAATTTAAGTGGAAATTTATTTTGACATCTGTTTAAATTTTCTCAGATTTTGTTTGCACCTAAAAGCATTTTAAAAATCTGACCAAAAAAAAAAAAACAAACCAAAAAAAACAAACCACACAAAATCAAACAGCCAAATCCTCCTCCTTTACGTGTCTATGTTACTGAGGAAAAGCAACATAAGTTAAAGAGGATTTATGAACTGTGACCACCATGTGTTTGTCTGGCATTTGGAAGCTATAAAGGATATTCATAAATGCTATCTACCTGTTGTCAAGTTAGAATCACTTTATCCTTACAAAGCAAATTGTTTCTAGCACTACGTCCTTATTCTTTCTACCCATTTGTGTGACAAGTCTGCTGTTTTGAGGAGGGTACTCTCTTTAATATATACTTATAAAATACCTAAGACAGTCTGGCACTGATTTCTGAGTGGTCCTCAAAACACTAGTGCTTATATTGTGTACGCATTGTCCAGCACAAGAGCTTAGTTCCCTGCTGGAAGTGGCTAGATAATTTTATATTGCTAACAAATGATCATAATATGGGGTTAAGGAGTTCTCAGACATTACATAGAACATGCGGTACCTAGATCACCCGTGAAAGCTCGTCATTTTTAGAGGTATGTGTAACATTTTCTAGAGATTACATACATCAGAGAATGGGAGGAGAAAAAGAAACCAAAATTCAAATGTCTTAATTATTCCTAGTTCTATTAAAATCTCCCCGGCAAACTTAGATTTATCCCTGTCTTCCAATACTCCTGGGAAGATCTTTGCAGTTTCTTCAGCAACTACAGAAATTAACTTCAACAGAACATCTTTGATTTTTTCTAAATTGTTTAGTTACTACTGTAAACTGAATAAATGCAAATGTAAAAATGCAAATATTTAATGGTAACCCATGATGGCAAATATACTGCTAATTTTGTTTTAGAAACAGATTTTATTTTAACTTTCCTGCAACATTTGTAGCACGTTTCCTTCTTCAGTCTCACATGACACATCCCAGCATAAAAGTCCTTCAGAACTGGTGCATCTTCACTTTTCTTTTTTGTCAGGTTTGATTCTGTTGTGCCAATAAAGACAATGTTGTCTGATGTTCCATGACAACAAACTCTTGGAAAAAAAAAAAATTATTTCCAACCGTGTGGTAGTTAACATATACCATGCAGTATCTGTGAGATTGCTTACAGCGGATTTTTACCTCCTTATAACTCTAGGAGGCTTTGTGGCAGATAGAAAGAAGTAACTTTGCAGCTGTTTGTGGGAAGTGAGCAGCAACTGAAGGAGAACATGATTCCGTTTGCTTCAGTAATGCCACCCTCAGGAGCTAGGGAAGGAGTAACCCATAACATGTTCGAAAAATTGCATCTGAGAACTGAGATTTCCATTTTGAGTCACTTTACAAAGTATCTGAACATCACGATGGAAAATCTGATCCTTAGCAACTTCTCGACGATATATTCAAGCAATATATGCAAAGTATTTTGCACCAAAAACATCTTTTATATATTAGTTGACAACCACAAATGTTGTTTTTGTTTTTCATTTAGCTATCTCTGAATTTTAACTAAAGCAGAGATCAAAACACAAGTGAGTACTCCCTAACTAGCAAAACAGCACTTAATAATAATCAAGTTCACATCTCATATAAAGACATTTTGGTGCCCACAATTCATGCAACTCTTTATAGAAAATTACAGGAACTTGAAGATGGGTGTGTTAGAATGGGGACAGAGGATTTTTATCTAAAGTATTTCGTGGCTTGACTTGTTGTTTGTGTAATATCACAGACGTTTTTAGGTTTTGTCTTCCAGGAAAAAGCTACATAAGTTTGTTCAGTGCAAAAGTTCAATGAACATTAGCATGCAAGAACAAATTCAAATTACATGGAAGTTACCCTTCAGTATCTTTGCTTGTTTAATGTGGTTTTAGATTATGAAAATATCTGCGTTTGCTCAAAGTATCATTTTAGCTAAAATGATATTTCTTCTTTCCCCCTCTTCCCAACAGGACTACCAGCATTTTGTCACTTAGGCAAAGGACATCATGGCATTCTTTAACACAACATAACAGTGTAGTACACATCAATGACACCACGTTGACTCCCTTGGCATACATTTATAGTATTATTTATACTTGTTTTCACATGAGAAAACCACTCTTAATTCACATAAGTGACTCCAAGTAGACATAATGACAGTAAATCTGTAAAAACTAAATATACTAGAAATCTGAACATGATATTTTAAATAATAAGCTGGCACGTTTGTAGCTTACATCAGTTTGAAGTGGTTTTAATCACCAACAAATGTAAAAAGGCACAGAGTACTGTGAATCCCTCCACTTTTAACTCTTCCTGGCATTTCCCCTGGTTGGGTAGGGAACATAATTTAGCATATGGCTAAGTGGAGTTGTCTGAAAGGTCATGGAAGTGCTATAATTACAACTATCATGCTAGCTTGAATAAGAGATTCTGTGGCTACGAACATCATGTCTTTGAGTGAGCTCCAGAGAAGAAAAAATAACAGGCCAGAGAAGATACTACATAACTGAAAAAGTTGAAAGAAGAGTTAAAGCTGGGCATCCATGAAGGGATATAGTTTCCAGGATATTCACCATTTTATTTTGATTGTCTTTGACTCTTGATTTATGGAGCCTTCGGCAGATTTTGGAATATCAGCTAAAAGTACTTCACAGAAAGCCCAAAAGCTGAAGAAATTAAACCTTGGATTGCACGACTTGAGCACAAAACATGAATAGCAAATAACATGGCAATGACCAAAGGGGCTACAGACTTGATTCTAGCTGAGCAGTCTGACATTAATACAGCAAGGGTCTTAAACTTATGCTTATCTTCAAGCATGTGAGCAGTCCCATCAAGTTTGAGCAGTCACATGCTTGAATGCTTTGCTGGTTCGAGGCCAGAGTGCTCTGAACCTTGCAGGATTAAGCCCTAAACCAACTGCTTCTCTGTCAAAACTTTAATTCATTTCTAAAGGGTCTCATCAATTCTTGCAATTCTTTATGCGATTGGATGTGGGGTGAGTCTGCTTAAAGTAAGAAAGAGTAAGAATTTGTAGGACTGTGCTGTCAAGGAGAAGCAGCATAATGATTATACATAAAAACAATGTTGCATAACCAATAACGGTCACAATTTTTCTTCAAAAGGTTCCTGCTGTCACCAAAGAATATAGGCTTTGTTATTTACAACTATGATGAAAACATTAAGGAGAATTTGTATTAAAAAAAAAACCAAAACAAAACATGAGGGAGTTTCACTTGTGGTTGTTTTGTTTTTGCAAGACTGAACATATATGCTATTATTTTTCTTATTCTTTGGGCTTTCATGACCTTGATTTTAATCCTGTTCATTTATTTTGCCATTGAATCAAAGGGAAGCTAGATGGTATTTTGTGTTGGAATATGATAGTCAGCAGTGCTGTCTAGTTATGATGACCCCTTGATCAGCTTTGTTCACGCTGGCCAAGTTTCACTGTGGGGTTCAATAGGGTTAGAATTTCCATGCAAGGTTCATTCTGTAGCTTTCTAAAATCAGAGCGCGGTGTATGTGTGGAATATCTAGCTAAATCCTTTACGAAGTTCAGTTTGCAGTCTCTTCATCATGTCTACAATATTTACCTAAAGTAAGCTGCTTTTGCCTCTTAACATTCCTCTGTTCATTCTTGAAGGAGTCAATATGACTTTACAGGGGAGCTTCAACCCAGTGAAATCAGTGAATGCCATTTCTGAAATCCCTGCACTACCTCCTGATCCTCTCACGCAGAACAAATGAAGTCACTTCGTCTTAACAACAGTGTGTCAATATTAATAAACATGTAGCAGAGGAGGAAAAGATGCCAAGGCAAGCCACCCCTAGACATGAGAAGCAGTACCTTTGAGAGCTGGGGCTGATCTTCCATGAGATGTCCTGGCAAAGCTTATTCATGCCAAGATTGTGGCCTGCACAGTGACATGTGGTCTTTAAAAATCTGCTAGCTATCTACACTCCTGAGCCCTACTGAGACCTTATAGAATACAATTTTCTGACATACTTTCATTATATTATTACCATAGAGTCAATATCTCTGAAAAAAAGTATCGTGTGCCTCTTTTACCATAAAAACAGTCAAGATGATTTAACTGTTCAAAGTTCCACAGAGGACAAGGAAGACATAAAAGTTATCCATGACCCATTTCCTAAACTTTGGAGCAGAAGGGGAAAGACTTTAAATTCAGACAGATTAAAATGTTCCCAGTTCCTCTTTTCAGTCTTGGTTTACTCCATAGGTTCTGCTAGGTGAGTTTGAATTTGCATTGCCGTAATTGAAAACAGAGTATAGAACATAGGTGAAAGGAGACAAAAAGTGATATAAAGATGATTCTTGAATGTCTTTTAATAGTCTTCTAATGGAAGGCACTTCGGCTGAACCTTAGAAATATTACAAGCACGTTCTGTCACAGGAGTATAGGTCTAATATGGC
Organism: Tauraco erythrolophus; assembly: GCF_009769465.1. NCBI lineage: Eukaryota > Metazoa > Chordata > Aves > Musophagiformes > Musophagidae > Tauraco > Tauraco erythrolophus. Next base: position 12,856,635 of record NC_141478.1, on the reverse strand, counting down.
AAAGACTTTGTTTCTGGAAGTTATAAATCGCTTTAGTCCTTCAGCTCCTGTTTATGTCACTAGTCTTTATTTACATAGCATGTGATTTTCATCTGTTTGGATTGCTGGGGTGGGAGGGTGCATCAGGCACCAGACCTACATTCATACATTGCAGCTGTAAGAGTCAGCTGCAATTTGTTTCTCTGTAATAATGTAGATAAGTATTGGTAGTAAGCAAGGGTTTAGTTCAGTATCAAAATGTGAAGAGACTCTTCGTGTTCAGCAAGGTGAATTACAGTATTAATTCAATTAAAAGAACATTGTGAACAGCTATTGACAATTTTCCCTCTCTCTCTATTAAATATGCTTGAATGGTAAGCCAGATTCTACTCTCAAACCAGATTTATACCTGAATAACTCCATTGACATCCATGAAATTACTCCTAATTTGAATCAGAGCCAACAAGATCAAATAAAGATTAAAAGCTCTCTTACTAGCAGTTTTATGCTGTATTTGGTGAGCTTATTATTTTATTATGACTCTATTATAGTAAGCTTGTTGCCTATTTTATTTTTGGTTTGTGTGCTACAAAGCTAAGACTGCCTTCTGTTTCTCTCCCATAACACCACCAGTGCCCCAGTCCACACACAGACTTGCAAAAGCAAATTTGCCAGATAAAGTGTTGCCATCAGAGGTCAGAACAAGTGCTGCAGATTCATTATTCTGCAAAGTATGCGTGGCAACAGATTACCTCATGGCCTGTGTTGGTAAAGTACTTAGTATACTAGCTCTGTATGCACAAATGAGGGTCTTAAAATTTATCATAGTCTCCATAATGACTGCTAATTGTCTAAGGAAAAAATGAATTGAATTACAAAAGCACACATTTCCTAGATGGTAGTAGGACTCTTGAAATATGCAAATGTGCTGAGTTTTGAATCGGGCAAAAGCTAGTTTTCCCATGAAAATAACTGTGAAATAAATCTATTTCATGTCAATGTTATGCAAAATATTTCTCCCTTTTTCTATAAAGAGTCACCAACTTTTATTTTCCCCTCAGAAATTTTTATCAAAATGTGTAGGAACCTGGAGGTGAACAAGTTTGGCAAGGTTTGCCCGATAAAAACTTTTCTGGTGGTTCAAAAGCTCAGGCACTTTGAATGTAAAGAAAATCTGAAAGAGGATGTTTAGATATTCGTGGTGATGGTCAGGTGCCTGAAATGGGATAATATTGTTTATTTCATAATGAATGACTGCAAGTTTGCATGAGTTTAACTAAAAGAGCAGCTTATATTCTGGTAGTTCTATCCCAAAGACCCACGAGTTGTTGTAATGCCGTCGTTTCTGTTAGACTATTTTCTGCTTAGATGATATGAATGATTACTTTCTAAAGTTCATTGAGGAAAACACGTGTTTTTCTCTCACAGTTAAATGTATTATGCTATTTTCCTCAGGCCAGACACCTCCTTTAATCACATTTTAGAGACAGCTGTATTAAAACCAGAGCATCCATACTGATGTTATGAGAACAAATATATAAAGAAGCTCATCTGATTATCTTTCTCTGATTTCACAATAAGGTGTTATTGGCTACATAGTGTCTTTATGGTTTTCTAAGCAGCATAAAGAATGGAGCAAAAATACTCATGAGTAAACAGAACTCTCCAATTACAATTGGAGAGTAAAAAAAAACAAACCAAAACAAAACGAAACAAAAAAAAAAAAACAGAAAGGAGAGGAAAAAAAAAAAGAAACTTGTCACTTGATACCTTTTGAAAACTATGTACAGTCAGGTCTGTAGACTGAGAAGGAAGCAGGTGGAAGAGAAAAGAAAACGTAACCAAATTTCTCTGAGGGGATACAGTTCTTCAGCTGCCTGAGGAACTCAGATCATGGTAGTTGGTAGAGTGGGCAAAATCTTGGACAGAATGAGTCAAGGGTCTTAGTTATACAAATGAGAGAGGGAGAATGAAATTGTGAAAAAAAACTACGCTTTTTTCCTATATGACAAAATAGAAAAGTTACTGTTTCCACTGGAACGCAGACCTTTGTTGTGTTGGGTATAATGTGCTTGTTTTAGCTTACCCGAATCTTTCAACAATGCAATGCAGTTTTGTTCAGCGTTTGTGTAGCAGCCAAAATTATTTTGAATTTTTCTGTTCCTGTCATGCATAGCACTTTGCTGAATAGAAAAATCCTAAGAGGTATCACTGAAATAAATCAAGTACTTTGATTTAATGCTAAAGTTCAGAATCATCTAGTTCCAGTCTCTACTTCTGGATGTTGTTGCCATCCATTCAAGTGAAGCAGTATGATTTAGAGATGATACTTCCACCTTCTCAGTACATCATCTGATTTAGAACAGGTCCTTGAGGTTACACTGCTGTTGATGTTGCATTTTCACTGATACCTAATCTAATAGAAAGATCCATCCTACCGTGGTTTTTTTGTGGAAGCTGTAGCTGGTGCATGCACCCAGTGTCATATTCTTGATAGACTCATGGATCTACAAGACTATTCTAAATTAAAATTCACTTGTACATCTCTCCATGACCATGAGAAAAGAAACAAAAATCCATGTAAAATAGGATGATTTAAAAAAAAAAAAGCTAATCCACCAGGGTCTGCACTCAGCAGCAAAAGTGCAGAAGTGTATGTTGACCTTAAGTCCATGACACATGACATCAATTTTAAGTTAGTATAAAAGAGGTCAGAATCAGGTCCCAGGATATAACAGTGACATAGATTCATTTATGCAAGTTACAGTTGGGTGTCCTCTAAAATTGTCACAGGGCCAAACTGAATAAGGAAGAGCCTGGAGAGATGTTTATTTGATAGGATGTTAAAGTGTAAATTCTTCACCGTGGTCTCTGATACCAGAATTGGAGAGGAACAAGAAGCTCCTTTTCTTCTCTCCGCCCCACCCCTGAGGCAGGAGCATTCTAATCCGCTGTCTGCAATAAGGAGAGATCAGGCTTTGCACACAGTTAACTTGATGATGTTTTGATTGTCTAAAGGAAATAGCTTGTTTTGGAAACAGCCTCCAAGAGGCTATTAGCATTTTTAATTACGTAGATTCTGTTTAATGCCACCCTATTTCCACTTCCCATTCTTCTCATCCTCTTTATTCCCTTGTGTGGAAAGAGCATCTCCTTCCGCTCAGATGCCTTGTTTGTGCATTGTTAGCTCTCCTGCTGCGGCCCAGAATTAGCCTCTGTCCTTGCTCTAAATGTCTTCTAGTTTCTGCCAGGTTTTGTTATCCAAATACATGTCTGTGCAGTGCTTTCATCAAAACGATCTCAAAACTCAGCCGCCACGTACATACAGATGTGCTTCTTTTCACTTTCTTCACTATTGTCATCTGCTGTCCAACTAACATGTTCTCTCAGAAATGAAAATAAAACTCCAAGTTCATTTGTTTTATTCTAAACTTTTGGGCATGCTGTTTGTCATGGTTCTCCACTTTTTAACTCTGTGTAGGCTGCCATTAATGTCCTGTCATTGTGAAACCTCTTTAGAATTCATTTTTTCAAGCATTGCAATGATGTTGGAAAACAAGGAAGAGTCATTCAACCGATATGGTTGATAAAGCTGTGTTATTGATGTCACTGACAACTTACTGAGTCAATCTAATAAAAAAGGCAAAAATTAGGAAAAAAAAATGGTATGGACTTTTTTCTGTCTTCTCAGCTCTCTTCATGTCAGTGGGGTCATGAGACGTTTGTTGTAGTGTAGGCATGTTATAAAGAGGGATATACCAAACGGTTCTGTAACTGTTAGGGAGGGAGTTACCACAGGACACCTGTAACCACGGTGGGAATGGAGTGGGCAGCTGTGTGGTTGTGAACGTGTCATACGAGAGCAGTTTCTCTTCCTCTCCATTTCCTCTCCAGGCACATTCCCTTCCAGCAGATTGGTGGATTACTTGCAGTACATCTGAAAGAAGCATATGCTTCCTGGATGCTGTGTAGAGCTTTATCTTCTCTGCTTTGAGAGATATATATTCGATTGGCTTTGGATCAGGAGAGAAGCCATGTTCCTGAAATACCACTGATAGAGGGAGTCAGTTCTGAATAATAGGGGGAGATTTAAAAACAAACAAACAAAAAAGCACTGTTGTTATCCTGTCTCTGTTGTGATAAATCTTTAGTTGCATTAGCCGGTTATTGGAAATCAAAGCAGTTGATTGTTTACCCAGTGTTTAAGATGCCAGCTACTGATGAAGGGTGTTTTAGGCAAGGTGGCTAATAAAAGAACTGAAAACAGATCAAAGTGGTTAAATATCAAGAGACAGACAACATGTGTGACTAGTGATGTTAAGACTGTACTGGGATACAGGTTTTTAGCAGTGTCTAAGCATTTAGAAACTGTTGACATCCTTGGGAATTAGCAGTCTAAGTACCCAAACTCTTAATTCCACAATGAAGGAGTTCTATGAACGTTTTGGGAGGTTATTTTTCTCAGGATAGATATTTTCTTTTTGTGGGATGATCCTATTTGCAAAGTTTTCTACAAAAATGCGTGTGCTTCTCATGCTTTCAGTTCACCAGCCTCATCAACAGAAGTTGAGAAGAGGTATCAAACTGGGTAAACAGGCAGATGTGACCTAAACTGTCTTTTCTAGGAGCAACCCTGTCAGACCTCCCTTGCTAGCTGTTTCACAGAAGTACACCCCAGTGGCACTGTGAGCTTGCGTGTTAATAACAGTCAAAGGAGAAGCCTTTGTTAGCGCCAGAACTGGAACCAGATGTTAGCTGCAGACAGACACCAAAGAAAATGAGCAAGAACTGCTCTGCAAGCTGATAATTTGAAGGCTTAGTTTGCTATAGGCATTCATCTGTGCATTGGTGGTGATCATTGATTCTGGTCCAATGTTTTACTTGATTCCTGAATTACATGAGCATCTGAAAGTGCTTCCAAGCAGTCTTCCAGATGTGGAAATAAATTACAATTAAAATGGCCTGTTTTGATGCTGCACAAAGCACCTCAAGCCATCCTACATTTCCTCAAGACTTTGTTCATCCTGAGTTTGACAATGGAGGCGACATGAGCAAGAAAAAGAAAGGGAGGTAACTCCATGAAATACCGAGGATAATGGAATTAGATACCTGTAGTCACATCTAACAGAAAACACATAAATGAGTGCCAGCCTTCAGGAATCTATTGTTCACAGTGTGTGCCCTACGTTTAAAAGGTTCATTTAGATGCAGCCATGAGCCTGTTTTCTGGGTCTGTCTCAAGATGGCAGAGTAAGAGTAATTACTCACTTCAAGAAAACAAATGCTATGCAAGAAGATTTCTAGAAGCAAAGGACAAAAATAATAGAAACAGCAGTTTGCCAGGATAAAAACAAACTTGTTCATCTGTATCTAATAAGATTGGTTTAAAATTATACTGTTTCAAATTATAAAAAACTCAAGTGAATGTGCACACATCTGTTTTCTTTAAGGGGAAATTTGTGATTTAAAATATTCAAAATGCATTCCAAATCTGGATCCCAGGAGTCACTGGCACAACTCACAAAGCATTAGGAAATAATAATGGGCAAAACTTGGAAGGCTTTCAGTTCTGGTTTCAGTTCAGATAAGCCTGCAAAAGTCTGGGGTCTTGCTGCTGGTGCTCTTAGAAAGTTTGCATTTGTGGAAGCTTCTGATTCAGCAAAACACTATATTCAGCAAAGTACGTCAAGTTAAGCGCAATTTGAATTATTTTGCTAGAAAAGAATAGGTTTAATCAGGTGTTTAAGAGCTTTTCTCAATCGCTGCCCAGGTTACTATGCAGTGCAATCTGAAATATCTTCGTTTCTCTTTCATCTATATCAGGAAAGAAACGTAGTTGAATAAATATGGATTTTGTTAATTTTATTTTGTGGGGAAAAAATTTGCATTCAGGGTTGAATTTTGAAGGCAACTTGTACAACGACGATGCCCTGCAGTACTCTAAGAGACCCATCAAATATTGTTGGCTTGAAGGATCTGGGCCAATGTTTTCTCCTTCTCTTGGTATGGCTCTTACTTTTGTTGAAGTATTTCGTCCAGCTCCTCTCAAATCTGCCTTCTGTGTGATGCAGTTTTAGTGTAATGAATCAGAGTGCTACTGAGATATGCTCTGTTCTTTTTTGTTGTTGTCAGTCTTTTTAAAGAAATCTGGTGGTAACAGTGGTTCTAATATCTTTGACTAGGTGATAAAATTGTGCCCCTAGACATCCTGAGTTTCTAAACTCAAGAATAAAATTGTTGGTCAAATCACTGGGATATTTTTTTGCTTGTAAATAAGAGTTGAATTTTCTTTTTTTCCTCTGTTTTTAATGTTGGATAGCTTTATTTAACGTTGAGTCAACTTGCTCTTCCTGATCTTGCCCTCTTCTTTTTTTTTTTTATTTCCTTCTGATTAATGTTTTCAAAAGTAAGTCATGCAACATTTGTGTTGTAACAATTATGTCTTTTCACTTGCCGTCTCAGTACAAAAATGTTGCTGCATCTGGGTAAAATTTAGCTCAATAAGGAAGTAATTTCTAAAGTCTTCAAAGTGACTTAGTTCTTGATTTAAGAGAGCACAAAGTATTTTCAGCATTTGTGCCAGCATAGTTTTTAAAAAAATTCATTAGTAGTTAGGAGGCACCTCTCTCTTGAGGAGTAAATGTATTTTTGTCCTAAAATAAATATATATTCATCATCCCTCCTTCAATAGTAAATCTTTTAATCAGATTGGTTATTGAGTATCATTTTCTATGGTTTTCTTTGTCAGACTGAAGAAAGGCTATTGCTGTAATGCATTTATTAAAACGTTTAAATATTTAAGATATTCTTCATCAGCATAAAAGCTACCATTTTAATTCAGGTGCATCATTAAAAGAAAAATACTTCGTGATGTTGGAAAATACCGTACACCCACAGGAACAATGTCTGCTTAATTACTAAAGAATAATCTCCATCTGGTAGATCTGTCTTCCTGGTTCATTTTAAAATCAGTCTCCAGATAATCTCTGAAACAGTCTCCTTAAACACACTAAGGTTTCTATGGTTATTAGTAGTAATTGTGTTGCACAACCAGGGGAATTTTATTTAGCATGGTGGAGGAAGCAATGTCATTATTAGTTGATTAGTGGGAGCAATCTTTGACAATATGTAGTACCAGCTATGGTTTCAACCACTGACATCTCATTATTCTGATTGCAGTTTGATTTGCAATGTTAAGAGGCAACAGGAAAAAAGCAATCATCCAAATCTACCTCTATCAGCCGAGAACAATGGAAGGGAGTGTGTGCTTCACGGTATTCTAGAAATTTCCTTCCCACAGGAGAATAAAACCCACTACTTGACAAAGGACTGACTGTTTAGCAATTATCACGCGTGCTGCAACGTTTCTAACACACCGTGTTGTGTGTGTGCTTTGCTGTGTCGGGAGCTGATAACAAGATTAGAAATGAATATTATTGTGTATGTTGTATTCTCCTCAAGTATGTATTATTTTAAGCAAAGGTAACAGATCTCAAGGTGCTACAAATCATTCATTCTTTGATTCAGATTCAGCAGTAAATTAAAGCTAAAATCCTTTGGGCCAAGCTCAGCACTCCGCATGGAAATATGAGTGGCACAAACCGCGCTAGCACCAACCTTTATCTCGTGGTCATGGGGAGCAGACTTTCTCCCTGTGTCTTAGGGCGCAGCAGTGACAGTAACGATGGGAATCCGTAGGGCACTGTGCAAACGAAAGGTACTTTAGTTTGCTGGTGCTCCTACTAGTGCATTTTCAGGAGTGATTTGCAGATTATCATCTCTATTAGTAGGATTTGATAAAAAAGCTGTTTGTATCTCCTCTGTGAAGGGAAGCTGACTCCGGGAAAGAATGGGCCCAGGCTTTTGGCAACTCCAGCTGGGGCTTCTGCAGAAGGGTCAGCAGCTGCTGGCAGTGCTCCTGCCCACACAGGTGAGGTTACGCAAACGCACGTGTCCGATGTCCGACTGTGATTTCTTGGCTATCTGGGACGAGGCTTTAATCCTGTGATGCCGATATGTTTGAGGTAGTTGCGCTGTGGGGCACCAGTATATTTCACCATGGCGTTTGAAAAAAGTGTAACAGTTTACGTTGGATACTTATATCTGTACTTCTGTGTAAGCCCACAGGGTAAGGAGATCTGTGTTTTTCTTGGTTCATTATAGGCAATGCTTCTCACGTTAGCTTTCCCCTTAGAAATCCCCTGGGCTGTAGGGGATGTAAACTGACTTGTTTAGAGCTCAACACTCTAAAAGCTGTTCTGAGGTTTTATTTTAACCCAGGATGACATTTTTGCAAAATGAAAATTCTCAAAAGTCATGCTAATTTTAGGACTAATTTAGTGATTAATAAATGCCTCCAATGCTTGTCTTTCCCTCTTCAAAGAGCTCTGATTTAAATGCTGTTTAATACTTGTTTAATCTGTTTGCCATCACTTAAACAAGTAATTAGAGCACGTGGTACAATCAGTAGCCAAGCAATTGACTCCTTTATTAGTAATCTTGGGGGAAAAGGAGAATGAGGGGAAGGTGCTTGTATTACTGTCTGTACTATTTTGGTCTTGGGAAAACTAGCATCTGTTCAACCTGTACACATCAGTGGGAGCTACAACTGAGCCAGGAAACAGAATGGTAGCTTAGCATGAGAAGAGGTTCAGGATCTTTGTCTTCCACTGAAGACAAGGAGACAGTTAAAAGACATAATGTTAAAATGATAAAGAGTGCTCCTTACCTTTGAAAATCGTATACTGGGGTAAATTCCCCTCTCTGTTGTGTAACAGGAACGTCAAGGGACTCCGTTAAATTAAACAGACTCACTCTGCCCTGAGCTGCCAAAATAAGCAGCAGCAGCATTTGGACACATCTCTAAATCAGGTAGACCAGAGGATTTGTGGGACACCTGTAGACTGATACTGCGCATTCAACACAACTAGAGGAGGTTCTTGCACTGGAATTGGACTGTCAGTAGTAATAGCTACAAATACAAGGATTTAGACAGTCAGTTGAGTAAAGTTAGTTATTCTTTCTCTGAATTCTATTGATTAAAAGGTACTTGGGATAATGAAAAATATTCAAGTGTACACAGTGCTTGAAAGAACGGCATCCTGGTTCAGCAAGTCTTAGCCAACACTGCAAAATAAATATTTATTAATTTGACTGCTATTCCATTAATAAAATAAGTTGAACAAGGAGGCATCTTTAGAATTTTAAGACAAAACGGGAAGAACCATTTTGTCTAATTTGCTTCATATGGTGCAGAAGACCATCAAAGCTGTTGCAAGCAGCTGCCTGCCAATAGTCCTGAGTTGCATGCTGAGAGGCCAGGGTTTCTCCAAAAGCAGCATGCACCCTGTCACCTCTGATGTCAAGCCAAACTGGATCCTGGCTGAAAATCGATGGTGTTTTTGCATATCCATTGTTGTTATAGGACTGTGATGAGTAGAGCAGAAGGAAAGGAGCCTAGATATCTATTCCTGGCAGTCAGTGACTTATTCTAGAAGCATGGAGAGTCTTCCCCTCCCACCACACACCTCTTCCCACTGTGAACTGTTTTCTCCTGCTTCAGGATGGTTAGATGATCTTTCTGTCAATGGGTTACTGTGTGACTGCTTTCGTTTATAGCAATAGAGTGGTTTGATTTCCACTGACAGGCTTCGTACAATAACTCAGGTCTCATAATCATTTGGAGTTATTTTTCTACTGTAAAAGTTTTTAAGAGTAGAATTTATGACTGGATGACAGTGACATTAAACTCATATCAAGTGTTCTCTGCTTCTTGTATTTACGATTATAAATTCTGTTTTAGAAGAAAATATCCCACTTTGTGTATTTCTACAGGATTACTGCACTTCTCAGGTGGTAGAGTACTCTGGCCTCCAGTTTCATGCTGCATAATGGCACCTGAGGAGTACAGTAATCGCTCATTCACCACTGCCTGGTGTAGCTTATTGTTTAAATACAGAGTATGGATTTAGAGGAATGGAGAAAACAAATGCGATTGTGGCTGGGTTCAAACTCATAATGCAGTTTACTGGTTGAGATTGATTCAGCGCACTCAGATGATGGCACTTGACAGGCAGCAGAAAGAGGCTGGCATCAATTTGACAGGCAGGAAAGCAAGTAAATATGGCAGTCTCTGAACTCATGCTCTCCTGCAGGTAAGCACAGACATGCAATGAGGTCTGGGTGACTATCCTGGGGCACCTGGGTGCCTCTGGAGATGCAGAGCCCTGTGTACTGAACCCTGGAAGTTAAGTGCAAGTCTTGTAACAATCCTGGTTCTTTTTATTATGTTTGAAGAAGAGAAGTCTAGATTTCTTTTTTTTTTTTCTTTTTTTAAGTGACATTGAATCCACTTGGGGTCATGCATCCCTTTTTGAAAACTGTTTTCTCTTTGTCAGTGAAGCTTTGCTAACATTTTTAGATTTTTACAATATTGTGGGCTTTAGGGACCCTGGGATTTTGCAAAAACATACTGCTTTCTGCTGCAAGACAAAAGGGTTGTTCTGCAAGGGTTTGCTTTGGCTGTTCAGGCCCGTAGAGTGACTTGAAGTGATTAGACCAATTGCAATTAGAGACTCTAACACCTGGAGTAGTATAGTAACTGTTTAAAGAGAAAGCAAGCAAAAAAAACCAAACACCAACACCTTCCCCCCCCCCAAAAAAAAACCCAACCCAAAATACAAAAAACCCATCACAAAAAATAAAAACCCACAAAAAAAACCAACAAACAAACAAACAACCACAAAAAAACCCAAACTGAAACAAAGCTCTCAGTCAAATATCAAGTGAACCTGAGTTCATTTATTGGTTTGGGTGGACCTGGAAACTATGCCAAGATCTTCAGTTTGGGTTGAAATGAAGCCAAACTTCAGGTTTTGCAGTGCAGTAACTCTGGCAGTCAGAAAAAATACACACAGAGACAGACCTCCCATTGTGAAGCCACATAGACCCCCCTCTAGAAAGCTGTATTTGACTAAAGGCAAGAGCAAGACCTGCCTTAATTTCTCCTTTCCTCCAGCCCATTTCTGTGGCCATAGCATTTGGGCCTGTTAGGAGCTTTGCTCTCTGCATCTCACCACCCCATGTTAGCAGCCAGCCCTCAAGGAAGTGGCCACATTAGCCTGGCCCAAGCTACAGCCATCTGTGAAGTACTTCCAGCACTTCTGCTACTCTTGACACTGGTGGAGGAGCAATAAAGTTCAAGGAAATGTCACAGACCACCATCCTGTTCATACTCAACGTAGCCCCAGTAAGGGTCCAGGGAGCACCCACTGATTTACACCCCCAGGAGGCTCAGCAGGGCTCGGGATGGGCATAGATTTGTGCTGACTTTGAGAGTGGGTAAAATTTCACTGCCTGTGAGGTCAGTTTTTGCAATTTTGATATATTTTTTTTACAGACGTTTTATTCTGTGCACATTACTACAACAGAAGTCTGGGCATATAGTTGTATTTTTTGCTGGATCTGGGCATATGTTCCCAGAAACCTGGTGATCAAACCTGAATGCAGAACATCAGAACATGCCCTGGAACAGAGAGTTGCTACTGTATTGTTACATGTGTTATCGCTTTTTTTTTTTTTTTTACAAACTACTCTCTTTGTTCAACTATATGGTACTTAATCAAATTGAGGGCAAAAGGTGAAGCATTGATCACACGTTACCGATGGTGTCATCTGCTGATGTTTCCTGAGAATTCAATTCTGTGTACTAATAAAGCCCACTTGCTATTAGCATGCTTGAGAGGATGTGAAAAAAGGTTCAGCACATTCATGTTTGGAAAGAATAACAGAATGTCTTGTTGTGAGGAAAGCCCACACTGTAGAGCAGGAGTCAGAGAACGCTGTGTTTGCTATTCTGTATGTATGATAAATAGCTGGTTAGGTATGTTACAGCTGAAATGGGAAATGTCAGTTTTTATTAATGAAACAGACAGTGCAGAAGAAGTGATGAAGACTGACTGGCTGGGCATCCTGAGCGGTGGGCTGTGGGTACTGCCTTGCAGAGCAAGTCTGATCCAATTGAGGGATGTGCACTGGCTGCAGAGTTTGTGATTCGAGGGGAAAATGCAGATTTAAACCTTGTGATAAAGAAAGGGGAGAACATAAAAAGAGCTCTTAAGTCAGAAATAAAGGATATAATTCACAGCCCATTGAAATCAGCAGGCATTATCTCATCTCAGTGGGCACTGGATTAGGCCTCAAAAAGGTTGAAGCAACATAGTATTATTCAAGCAAATTTCCATTAGTACCAGAGCATGAGAGCTGCAGTGTTCGAAATGAGAGTGCTTTGGAGTGAGCCAAAGCACAGACGCAGCCACGTGATCTTGGTCTGGGTCTCCTTCAGTTCATCTCAGCTTGCTCAGAGTTCAGAATAAACCACGCCAGTTCTGACAGGACCCAGCATGACCAGAGCACGGAGGTGGTCCTGCCCAACTGTTTCTTGGAAGTGAGAGTATCTACAAGGATTCTCAGTCTTTAAAACTGCATTTTATTAGAAAACCAATGTGATACATGGCAACAGGGGAATTATTTAAACAGAAAAATCTCAGATGTGCCTGGTGAGACAGATACAATGAAAGGCTTGCAGGCAAACTTACCCTTAGCCTGCTCTGTCCTTGCTGAGGACAAGAGAGTGATGAGCCCTTTCCTCCATCTTTTGTTTTTAGTCTATCGACTTTCACTTGGTTTCTGGATTGCAAAAATTCTTCCATATCTTTGGAGAGACCTTTGCAGACCTTTTGATCCCTCGGGAAGTTTTAGTCTATCAATGACTTTTCCAGGCACTTCTGAGGCTGTGTCCAGCAGTCCCCTTTGTGTTTCCCAGGAGCAGTCTTAGTCTGTAGTCATGTTCAAGGTTTCTTGCTTATTGCTCCAGACAGCTCCTCTTGACCCAGACTGCAACAGGGAGCAAAATATGAATAGTTGCCTTTTTCTCCCCAACCAGTCTTTTTAGCAGAATATGCTTTGTACAGTGACTAGCTGTAGCTTGCGAGCAAACAAATGATAAGCCTCAGACTAGGCTTTCCAGCAGATACACGCGTGAAGCGTATGTTAGGTGGCACATAGTATATGTGACAGGCAGTGGAGAAGCAGAATATGGTGTTTCTGTACGCTCCTTGACATGGCATACCCTATCAGCAGAGGCATGTGTGAATAGAGCCGTTTGTTAGCTGAACCCAGTAATGCCGTTTTCCTGTGTTACAAATTACCTTGCTGTTAGGATGGGAAGCACAGAGCCATTCCCAGCTTAGTGACAATCCCCCTTGATAGTTTTGTTTCTGTGTTGCAAGTGCTAATACATTCCACGCCCAGCTGTGTCCGTTACTAGGGTGTCATTCATATCGAAGTGTCTTGCCACAGGTGATAGATGCTGTTGATCCTAATGTCTTTCAAATGCTGAAGCTAAGGAAATGGAGTATCTATGAGAAATGAACTGTGGTGAAATTTGATTTGTTAGAAGCTAGATTGTTTCCTTTTTTGTTCTGAGTAAATTTATGATGGTTGTCATGTGTCTTTTATGGATACTGATACAAACATATTTACAGCATTGATACTGACCAACAGATTGTTGCTAAGAGCAATTAAAAAAACACAGTTTCTCTTAGATCTGTTGAGTTGTGTCTATGCAGATCTGCCTGCAAGAAATCTCCTGGAGCCAAATGACATCTCAAAGTAATGTGGGCACTACTGTGTATCATCACCCTTAGAGTTAGCAGAGCAGTCTTAGGTTTACTTCTCACTGTTCTCGTTTCAGAAGTGTTATTTCTGCAATTGGTGCTGAGATAACAGAAACACAATTGCTTGCTGATCTCAAGACAGCGTTCTTAGGAGAACCACCATGATGAGACAGCAATCTGAGGAAAGATTTAACATCCACGTGTTCGTTGGATCAGAGACCAGGCCAGGTCAGAGTGATATACTAATCCTAATTACAATCTATGCCACTTTTTGATGCATTACAAAGTTGTCTGCTCTCGAATATGTCATCATATAGGGCGTGTATGTCATACAGCTAAGATATTAAGCATGGTACACTTATATAGCTGGCAGTGAAAGCTGAGGGTGCACCTTGCTTATGTGAACTTGTAGATTTTCTTCCAGATCAGATAAAAAACAATGACCAACGATCTTTTGAGGATGTGGGTAGAGAGAAATGAGCCTCACTAGGCTGCATCACTTTTGAAGAGAAAGGAAATAATGGGCTTAAACTGAAATAAATTATTTTTACAACTGTCCTGGAGACAATTTTCAAGTATGCAGAGGAAGTGCATAGAGTTGGAGCTGCCAGCACTGTCGGTGTTCTGACAGCTAACATGACTAAATAAGATCAGCTCCCACCTATCAGGAAGGGTTCAGAGATTGCTTAAGATAAAACAAGTGGCAAAGAAATTAAGTACAGGACCTTTCTTATGAGGTACAGTAGGCACACAAATCCCATTATTTTTCGAATAGTATTTTACACAACTCTTGGTATTTTCAGTAGATACTTGGTTTCTGTTCTGTACCTGATGCTGTATTTCTTTTAAAGGAGAGAGTTTTTAAAAAATCCAGAGGTTTCAAGTCTCAAAGTCTGAGAAGAGAATCTTCAGGTTCCCCTGTCTTTAATCATTCAGTGGGCTTATAAATTTTTCACTGAAAAACAGGGAGAAATTAATATTGTTTTACAGATGGGTTCAAGCATGTGTTAAGTATTCAAGAGGTTTAAAATGAGATCTAATACATTTAAATGCAATTTTGTCCATGTCTTTCTGGTCCACATTGTATAGCACATTGCCCTGTTCTTCCTATGGCCTTACAGGTGAATTAGCAACTGTAGGATAAATCCTTATGAAAAGGTGAAATGATTAGATCCTATGCAAATAGCATGATTTGCATTTTGGTAAGTTTCACAGGTTACCTCAAAGTAGAAACTTTCAGTTGTGAGTCTCGATGTATTTTTAGTCCTTAAATATCCTTTGGTTACAGCTCAGATTTCCCTTTCAGTGGCAAAATGAGTGCAGTACGTTCCTGTTGCCTGTATAGTCTCCTTTCCTGGAGGACGTATCCTTGTCCTATAATTCTTCTCTGCTTGCCAGGCCTAGACAAGGTGGCTCTGCTGAAAAACTGTCACTACAAATTGTCATTGACTTCAGTGGAGGGATGATTTTCTCCCCCTTGTCATTTCCATAATGGGATTACAAAGATTTACAGGGTTGCACTGTTCTAGGAGACCTGATAGCTGGACTAGTGTCAGGTCCCTCCACGGGTGTGCTATGAGCTTTGTCACAGTTTCAATAATTGCCATAGTACTTTAAATTAGGATAGAGCACCATATTCCTGTGAAACCATAGAAAATATCTTGAGTTTCAGCTGATGCCTGCTGGTTATTCTTATTCAAATCCTTGCAGACAGGGAAGGAAAATTTGCAGAGGATTGTGGCACCAGCCAGTTCTACATAGCTAGAAGATCTCTATGCAAGAAATTAATGGTTTGTGTTAACAAGAGTTACTTAACATCAATTTCTTTCTATTTTTCTTTTGGCAAGGAAAAGTGTGAGCAGCCCATAGAGCCAAATGTAGGTGCTCGTGATGTTGCTGGACTATCTTGACCTCACTTAATTAGGTGTGAGTGAGAACAGAAATGCGTGGAGACAGCACGTCTGGTGTTTGGTTTGTTCTGCTACTTCTGTAAGGGCTCTTTACTGTCTGCAATGAAAAGGTCACTTACTGACAAAAAGTCTTTGCTTGCCAAAAAACGTGGCATAGGAACTGATGAGCTGGATGCCGTACCTGCTCCTCTGAGGTGGCTGGGTCCCCCAGGAGCGATGGTGCAAGTCAGCTTTTGCTCCCTGGGGTCCCATCAACACATCAGCTGAGAACAGGACATGGCATGTGGCTTCAGTGCCTGGCATGGGGCAAGCCTTTTCCCCTTTCCTCCCTTGCTACAGCACAGCACAAGGCCCACATGTCCCCAGGGAAAGTGTATTTTTTCTTTCAGTAATGCTGCTTTGAGGTGCGGAGCCTCTTCTCAAGACTGTCCTAATCTCTGAGTGCTTTAGTACTGCCTGGTTTTGGGATACAGTGCAGAAATCATGTGGTTTCAGTCATAACTTACATGAGTACCATCACAGAGGTGAGAGGTCTGGCACACTTATGGATGTGAGGGTGATATAATTGTTCAACTGAGCTTTTGAGGGAAAAGCAGCCAATGCAGTGCATGTGTGACATACTTGGACTGTCTGGGCCTACTCTGTACCAGAGAAGTTGGCACCAACTATATGATAAAATGCTGTGCTTAGGGCAGAAAACCTACACCTGTATGATACCTGTCCACCTACAGGACAGAAAACCAGGGACCAGTGGCTGAGTTCACTACAACTATTATCCTCATTTAGCAGAAAAGGACACTGTTTCCTGTCTATCTGAAAACAATGAAATGGGACCCCTTGTCCCACAACAGACACAAACATGCTCCATTTGAAATCAGGGAATGAGATACCTCAGTAAAAATGAGGCACAAAAGCATTGCCAATTCCATACCAGAAGCCTTTCAGAAATGCCTCGCTGTTATCTGTAGCCATTGCCACTTGGTCTGAATGTGGACAGAGCTGTCAAAAGCCTCGGAGGAACTCCATCAGCACCCTACCAGCATTGTCTCAGGATTCGGTGCTATCAGTTTTGATTAAAGCGGTGTCTTCTGCATTTGCTTCCCTAAATGCTTTACTACCTAAAGTAATAAACACAGATAGATGTTCTGGACTCTCTTGTCAAGAACAAAAAAAATCTGTACAGTAAAAGTCTACCTTTTAAATAGAGAAAGTGTAAAATAGCTCTACTTCCCAAGTATTGTTTAATGGTAATGAAGAGAGCGTAAGATGAGCTATATTGGAAAAGCAATAAAGGCCAAGTTGTTGTACATGACATCTAATTTCTGTATCAATTGATTTACCTGCTATTGATATACTACAGTATTTATATGCCCTGCCCCCAAAAATGAAACATTAGGTGTGGTAAACTGCTCCTCCTTGCTGAACACCAGTGCAGTTAGAGTCCGTGCTCTTTTTTTGATTACCTTGCTAATAGGATAGTCTAAGCAGCACTTTTTCCCTGTAATCTGGGAATACCTATAAACAATTAGGGTCGTCTGCATAGCTAGCTAAAGAGTCTGCAAGCACATGACAGTAGCTTTGTGGAGAAGCTGTGATAAACCTTGTATTCTCTGAGGGGACTGTGTTTCAGTTTGTGTGCGCGTTTCAAGTAGGGTCCTCAAAAGCCCTTGCTCTTGGCCTTGCCCTGACTGAGATTGCTGGAAATTGTTAGGTCACCACTAAAACCAACTCCAAACATCCTTCATACTTCCTCCATAAATAGTTCATAGGGATGTGGCTGAGGAGAGTTTTGGTCCTGGGTCAGTGGTGAAAATATGATTCAGATCCTTTGGAACTGACAAGTCATTGCTGTGCAACAGCTCTCAGGCAGGTTTTGGTCTCATTCTGGCATCTAATAGTAAAAGTTGACAGGAAACCCTGCTAAGTGCTACCAGACAGGTTCTCCTCTTGGCAATCACAGCAAAGAAGCAGAGGTTGAAAAGGAGTGAGGAAGCATGAAGCTTAAATCTCTCTCTCTCTGCTAGGTTATCATGAAGGTGAAGCTGAGGCGTATTACTAGGCAGCATGAGGGTGCCTGGCTTACTGATGAATCTACTTTGCAAATAAACAGTGACATCTACTTATCAGACTGTCCCACTGATATCCTGCACACATACCAGGGTCACTTGCTTTCTAAATGTAAGAATTTTTTTTTTCTTTTTCCACATATTCCCACCTCTGTTACAACAATACTCAAAGTAATTTTTAATACAAGCTGAAGTCTTATGTCCGCAGCAGAGACAGATGCAGTTCTGATTTCAACGAGCAGCTTGTGCAGTCAGGGAACTTTAACCATATCACATGGCAGAGAAGTACACAAAGTACTAACTGCTGCGGCGAGAGCGATGACTAGACCCCCTCAGCCTGACACACCATGTCCAGCCTGTTCTGGAAATCTGAATGATATTGTTCTACTCAGAACATACTCACTGTTATAGCAAATGTAGTAGTTTGTTCTGTGTGGACCAAAAATTAAGTATTTCAAAATAACAACATATAATTTGTCCTCACTAATTTCGAAATCCGTATTCTAAAAAAGAGAAAAAGCAGGGTCTCATGCCACTGAACTAAGTTCACTTTAAAAACTTCTAGCATGGACTTCTACTATGGCCTTCTATACCAGCCTGTGAAATAGCTGATTGGACACTACTACACCAGATCGCATTCCCTTTACTGATTGTAAATTTTAGAAACTTACTTTTGGCTAATCAAAAACTTAAGGCTGCAGTAGTAGCAAGGGCTTCATTGCAAAAGCACGGGTAGATGTTAGCTCTGCCTATGCTGTTCAGCATCTGGCACTCATGGAGAAATTCTGGGCTGATATGTAGATGCTGTGCAATGTTTCACAGTGTACTGAGGATTTTTTTTTTTTAGTTCAGGAGAGCAAATAGCTTACATTGGCTTGTTCTATCAAATTCAAGCTGACAGTCACTCCATAAGGAATGTCCATATTACCAATATATTTATGACCAAATGTTTCAGACACCACAACCAGAAAATGTAAAATAATTTACTTAAAAGACAACACAACTGGGAGGTGTTCCAGGTCTGTGCTGGCAAAGGTTATTGGAGATTATGTACAGACATGCACAGCTAGCAGTGCTGCTGTTCTAACAAAGGATAAGAAAGGGCCTTTAAATAGCCTGCAATATGCGGATAACCTAAAAAGCTGTAAAAAACCAAAACATTTTTAGGAAAACAATGGATTGAAAATATCGAAGTGAAACACGTCACTGGTCCTGTGCAAAGGCCAAGACTTGGTGCAAGGAACACAAAACAGCTTTCAGGGTGGCATTCAGCTTTTCTCATGCAGATTTTTTTCCTTATCTGGTGTAAAAATTACAGACCTTGTCTGCTGTCCCCATACATCCTTCATTTCCTTGCCAGGTACTAGGAGGATCTCACCATGTCTTTACACACATCTTTCCTGCTCAGTTCTGCACTGAATTCCTGCCCCTATACCTTCATTAGGTATGTTGACAAATATCACTAATTTACAAATTTAAAAAAAGAATAAAATATATGCTCAAAGCCAATCTGGACAATTAGAACTTATTCAATTTGTTTTTTAATTAGGGCTGTGCTTTCTAATAGAATACTTATTTTAATATATTACTTACTGTAGGTTCAGTTGTATTAGCATAACTTTAATCTTTAACCCTACAGGAATAAGCAACACTTTTATTTTTTTTTTTTTAATATGCCAATAGAGGGAGATATATAGCTCTGACTGTAAAGATGTATTGAGGCAGCCCAGTATGTGTGTAAATGTAAGGCTGAGATCCACAAAGGCAAGAAAATGTGGTTGATTTCAATAAAAGCCCAGTGCCTGAATGCTATGGTAGCACCTAAACCATCTATAAATGCTTCTAATCTTGTACAGCACCTGAAAAGTTGTGAAAATCAGCACAAGTGAAAAACAATGAGTTTTTGTGTTTGTTTCAGAAAATGGTTGCAAAGACAGTTTATGTATCCTTTTTCTATCAACAGCACGCATGCTTTGTGCTCTGCAGCATGTCATCAAATGCTTCAGTTAATTACTCACTAATTATAACACTGTTGAATGGCTACACTGTGGCAACCATATAATTATGGAGCATAAAGTACCGAGCAGTTGCAAGGCTGAGCGTATTGACTGATTACAAAAAATTCCCTGCTTATTGTTGATATTTTTCACCTGCTTAACAGTTGTAATGTTTGCCTATCATACTCTCAAACTCAGGGCAATATATGAAGTGTTAGTAGCAGAAGTTAATTAAAGTTAAAAGCAGGTAAGCTGTATTGAAATGGTAGTGTGTGATGACAAATGTCTGTTGAAACACAAAACCTGGAAATGGCCCATCACAGCTGCCAGGGCACAGCATTCCTCTCACACCCACAGTCTAACTCCCTTGCTGAAACTGGGAAAGGGAGAAAGAGGCCACTGATGTTCTGCAAACACAGCGTGGTGAGTCAAAATCTCAGGGCAGGTCACAGAGACCGGGAGGGAGTTTAGCTTGTCTGTGCTTCCAGGCCTCCAACATCACTAGGGGGAGAAGCCATTGAAAGAGCTGCTGGAAACGTTGCTAGCTAATGAGCCCTACAGGGACTCTCCTGGCACGTTGGGGCTGGCTGGAACAACACATGCCCCCGCTTTACCAGCAGGTTCCCCATCTCTGGCTGGCAGGAAGCAGGCGACGCACAGCTGGCTCAGGTTATACTTCCCGAACAGTCCCTTACATCACAGGAAATGTCAAATAACCATCTTAGGCCAATTGCCTAGGCTGCTTTATGCTTGCTGGTACAAAGTATGGCTAAAGATCTGCATTACCCTTTTTTATGTTTAAAGAAAGAAAAAAAATCCGGTCCTGGAAAAAGGTATTTTTCTCCTTGTGCTTTCCACAAATCATTTTTTCTGGCCTCTGAAAATACACCGATGTTCAGGATCTGCAAAAGTGTTCACTAAGCTGTCACTGCCATTCATATCTTACACTGTAGCCAAGAACAAGACACAAAGCTGTTTAGCAAAACACACTAATTCATTAAAACTCAATGAAAGCCTTGCTTGCTCATGCTGCTCCAAGTAGTTCTTTCTTTGTTCTCAGAACAGAATGGCAGAGCCGGAAACGTCTGATCAAAGAGTTTTCAACTTCATATTTAGGAAAGTGAGTCACTCAACACTTGTGCAGTTCTTCATTCACTAACAATGCCACCTGCCGTATAAATATGCACTCAGAGGAAGGCTCAATGATTGTCATGTGCAGAATATCTAAGCGGCACATTGTCATTTCCAAGCAAACGTGAAGTTCTTTCCACAAAGACAAACCTTTCTTATAATGTACTGCTAGTTCTTTCCCTGTGAGTAGTGGTTGACTCTTGGAGTGGCTGTGCCTTTCTCTGTATTTAAGAGCTCTGCAGTTGACAGGAAGCTTGCAGCATCTGGGTGAGCTACCAGCATAAAAGGACTGACAGTACACGTCGAGGCTTCTGTCTTTATTGTTGATGTTCATTATCAAAAAGAGTAAATTGTTTTAGCAAGATGTGATAAATTAGTGCCATATGGAAGACTGCGACGATTGATGGGTCTGGATTTGGACTACACTAGGAAGAAGATAATTGCTGGTGTAATGGCACACAGCTCCAGACAGCGATGTATCTGACCCATGGTCATTTTTATGTCCATACTAAAATGACAATAATAACCCAGTGATACAATGTCACCCCATTTTCCTCTCCGAATCCTCTTAGCATTGTTACAGCCGATAATGCATCTGCCGTCTGTATGTTTTTCTCAGTGTTCGGTTCTTTTTGGAAATGTTCGCTTCCTCAACCATCATATAAACTTTAGTGCAAGTGGTAGCCTGGACCTGGAAGAGTTTCAGGACAAAACAAGGGAGGGCATTTACTGCTTTTGAACGCCTGTTGAGAATGATAGACTGGTGGACTCTTCTGTGGATGATATATGTAAAGTGTATGGATGTTTGCCAGTATATTCAGTACATTTTTAAAAGCAGGTTATCTAAAAAAGATACTCCAGAGAGACAGCAAAAATGTTCACTCTTTATCCTACCACAGTTCTGATCCCTCCTTTTTTTATTTTTTTGGTGTATCTGAGTTCAGTTACGCATTTTGTATTGTTGTAACTGGGCCTGATTCTGGTCAATCTTCTATGAATTCTCTGAGATATTCATGCATCTTTGAGCTTTTTTTCCTCATTCAAGGTAGCATTTCCTTTGGAATTTCAAAACAATCCGTCTTTAGGATAATTTTGTTACATTCATTTCCTTGACATCCACAGAGTCGCACCAGGGAAAATTTTGACCCCCTTTCTCTTCCGTTAGTGTGCGTCTCAGAAAAATATGACTCATGGCTTTTAAAATTCCTTTTGTTTTGTGAAGATATGACCTTCAGAACATTGTCAAGATGAGGCCAGGCTGTCAGCTGGGAACAAGAGAGGATGAACAGATTTCCCTGTACCATTCTTGTGCCTTCAGATTTTGAGCATTTTTGAAAGGCTAATATGAATCTTGCTTCTCCTCCCTTCAAACTCTATTTGGTCCTTCAGAAGCTCTTGCAAACACAAGCCTTGGACAGTTTCTCTAGTTTTGGGAGCAGAGATTTGTATGCAAAAAACATTCAGGCTTTAATTTTGCAGAATGAGGTGCAGGGAAACGTGTTTCACATCAGGGGAAACTGCTGCATTGGCACTCTGCACAGACCCATGTGAAGTGCTAAGGACAGTGGCTCCCTTTAGCACGAGATCGAGTCACACTTGGAAAGAGGCACAGAATAGTATGGGGTCAATCCAGTACTACTGCAATAAATAGGAGCTTTGTAATTTATTCCCATATTTTAGCCTCACAACATGCAGAAGCAATAAGAACACTAGACCAAAACACTGCTTCTGATTCCTGTTCCGTGAAATGTGCATATCAGTCAAGTGTTGTTATGAGCTCTGAAAAGTTCAGTAGTCTGAACTTTTACTAATTGCACAGTTCAGAGAAGGCTGTTCTTGTCCAGAAAGGAGCCAGAGGCATACGTGGTGTAAATCTGAAGTCCCATTGATTTCAGCAAAGCTAAACAGGCTTGTACTACATCAACAAATATGATGGGAAATGATTAACAAATGATGGGAATCATTTTAACCCCTAAAAAGCCATATCAGTATGCAAAAATCTCAGAGAAACGTACAAAACCCATAAGTACATTGAGTAATGGCTGAGGGTACTTGTGACATAGTTTAGACTCTAAATTACCTAGAAAACAAATGCATAAGTGTAAGGAAGGTGATGGGTATTCTGCTGTGGGCGCTGTCAGTTCACTAGGGCCCCACTGTTCACTCAGGTCCTTTTCACACTGAAGATGCAGTTCTAGGGAAGCAGAGGAGCTAGTACAGCGGAATGCGGCTCTTTTCAGGTCATGGAGAGGACTGATTTTCTTTGTAAAGACTTTTTCCTTTAACTGTGCCAAGGATCATTTGCTGATTTAAAAGAACATTTCCCTCTTTGAAAGGGAACAAACAGCAGCTCTGTTTCATCTCTATCAAGAGGTATAGCGGTGTGCAAGGTCCGGGTGACAAACAGGCAGCCTGTGCCTGAGCACTCCCGTTGTTAAATGCAGAGCTGAACCCGTGTCAGAGCTGCAGAAAGCAAATGTTTGCTGCACATGCTCCGTTAGTCCCGTTGTCGGCTTTGTAACGAACAAGCAAAAAGGAGCTGGTTTGTGACAGCGCTACTGACACTAACGCACAGTGTCATTCATGAAGGAAATTTAATCTTGTGCTTGCAATTTAATTCAGAATTATCCGTTAATCATTTTTTCCTCCCCAGATATTGCCTTTGTACTGAGCGTAACTGTGCGCGCCAGGCTCAGCGGGACGCAGGGGCACAGGTAGTGAGTGCAGGCGGCAGCCGAGCGGAAGGGATGTGCTGACCCTCCGGCACGCAGGGCTCAGCGCCGCACAGAGCCCTGCCGGCAGCTTCAGCAGCCAGCTTCTGGTGCTCTTAACGCGCTCATCTATCGGACAAGCTGATAATGTCGCAGGAAACCATCGCTCGCCCGAGTCCGCAGCTGTAGCTTACCTCCTGCGAATTAACTCACAGCCTTCTCCCCCGCCACCCCTCCCTGGGGGAGGGTGTCTGGCTCTGACTGCTGGCGCTCTACGGCGTCGGGCAGGGGACTCTCACGTCCAGGCAAGGGCACAGCGTTAGTAAGTGCAGAGATGTGAGCTGACATGGTTCTTTTAGGGCAGCACAGGTACAGGTGGTACTGAAAAAAGGCAGTTTTATCATCTTCCCTATCCCAGGCAGCAACAATATGGGTTGATTTATCCCTGATCTAACATACACACTAGCACTGGCACAGGGACAGACTTGCTTCCAAACTTGCAGAAGCTGGCTGATACTACTGGGGAACCTCACCAGGGGTGATCTAGGTCCAGGGTGGAAATTCAAAGCCCAGCTTCACCTGCTGGGAGCTGTGTGCAGCATAGACTCCAGCCTAGAGGGTTTTACCAGCTTTTGCCCACTTGTAAATGGCTGACTGAGGGGGTATAATGTTACAGCAGGGTGGATTTTCCTTTATTTCAGCAATGAACAATTTATGAGGAATAAAAATAAAACTGGGGACAAGAGGAGGAACCTTTAAAAGACCAAAGTTTTTTTTTTCAAAAAAACCTTTCCAACTTTCTTTTTTTAGTGAAATACTTTTTATGAGAACACAAGCCTCTGTTAACGAAAGAATGGGTAAACTGGCTTGATTAGATGAAATAAACCATTTTTTCTTGCCTGAAACCAGATGTTTTTTGATTTACCTGGAGTCTTACATTTTTTCATAGAAGAAATGGCATAAAAGGAAGTATCAAATTGTTTTGGTTTGACCTGATCACGTTTTTTTCAGCTCTTCCTTTCTTTTATTCTTGGTTTTTGTTCAAATGCTTTCCTCTCCAGTGACTCTTCTTCCTCAAAATGACTCCATGTTTGTATTAGGCTTATGCCTGAAGCTGGCACAGAGCAAGCAGAGCTGGTTCTTTGACCTGCATAGAGACTTTTGATGCCAAGGATATTCTTTAATGAGACTTATGTCTGCCCAGTGAGCCGTCCGTGCTCTGACTGAGCTGGTAGACCAGGGCCTTAGGGCAATGATGAAATAGGCATAGTATGCTAATCCACATCCTCAGCTACTTTTCACCATGTGCGTGTCAGATAAAATCCAAAACCAGCTCCCCTCTTCCCTGAAATTTAGACAACAGAGCTACACTGCAATCATATAATTCTATTTTTGCATTTTCTTCCAAACTAAGCAGGAATGGGAGACTTACTTCCCTTTAAACACGTCTTTAACTTTATATTCTAAAAATACTGTTTGCTAACTTATGATAAAAGCTTTGTATTTGCTTCTGTCAAGAGGATCCAGGCTACCTAACAACCAAAAGAGACACGAGAGAAATTTCTGTCATTCTGCACAGTTTTCCTTTTGTTCTTTAAATTTGCAAAATTATTTTTCACATTTCTACCAATGAAAACAATCTCAACCTGGTAGAGACACAACTATGTAAAGAACAGAGCCTCTTACAATAGGAAAGAGGAAAAACATAATAGATGACTGGGCTGTCTTCTTTCATTTTTTGACCTTTAATTGAAAGATTGAAGATAAGTAGTTCCTGGGAGAAAGCAAAAGGCTGATTCACTTACCCTGTAGCTTTGAGTGAAAAAGCTTCCTGGAAGCCTTACTATATATTATGAATCATCCTCTTGTCATTCCAAGAAGTTCATAGCCAAGTAAAATGTTAGAAATGGATTGATAGTGGAGTGACGGGCAGTAGGGTCTAAGAAAGAGGTTAAAGGTCTCGAGATAATACATTCAGGCGTCCCTCAGGACGTTTTTGTGAAGCCGATGTTTCTGACCTCAGGAATCCTTGTCTCACTGCATTAGGATTCACTGCTCTCTTAGAATAATGTCATTTTGAAAAGTTCACTTGTTTTATGTGAAGTTTTAAAAATGGAGAGTGTTTCAGTTTTCTTTCAAGGAAATCAGATGGAGTCGCTATCACTCTATGCTTATGGGATTGTAGAGTGTGTGGGCTTGACTATCAGTGTGCCATTTCAAACCCTGTAATGTGTGTGAGAGTAGCTGTAACGCAGGTTTGATCACAGTAAATGCAAAGAAATCACTTATTAAATCCTTGAGTGTGGTACAGTGTACTATGGGCGGAAGAAAACAGGCTTTTGCATCATTTGAGGAGGCAGAACAGGGGTAAGAAGAGTAGCAATTCCTGAGCAATTGCTTAGGATGAGGCTCAAGTGTTTCACAGTATGGCAATAATTCAGTTGACCTTGAAAGTACATGAGCCCCTTATTCTTTTTCAGAACCACATTCTGTCAAAATGCTTGTTAGGACATCTAATCCTCACTGTTGACATAAGAGTTTGCTACATATTCTTTCTAAAATGTAACTGCTTCCCTTTTTAAAGATACATTTTTAATCGAGATGTTAGTTCCATGACCATTTCTTAAGCTGACCATCAAAACATTGAATACCAGAGAACCAATGTTCCTATATATGATACTTTTATGGCCTCCTGTGAGCACAAATCAAGGAATGCTACATTTTTCTGTAGTTGTTCACTTTTAACCAAAAGGGAGGACAGGGAATGAACATGCCTTTTGCTCTGCTGTGATGTCTTCTATCATACGCATTTGACCAACGTACAGTGCTTCCAAATCTCCACGTGGACCATCCCACTAGCCCTGGTACTCTTCAGTGAGAGATGAGGAAGAACTAGTGCATTGTTACCAGTTTATTCAAAGGATAAAAAGACCCAGATATTTTAATGCCTTTCTTAAAGGCTTGGTACTTAGGACTGACATAATGGTAGAACTTCATTCACATGTTCCCGATTTACATGACAGCTGAAACAGACTGTGAGACGTTTCGTAGATTGACTGAGCAATAGCATTTTAAATTATTGCAGCTTGGATTTGAAGTGAGCACTTCACTGGGGTGAATACGGTACTGAAGAGTGAAGGCTTCTATGCCTTTTTCTGCTGATATTGTTTAGCTGGAGACAGCTTTCTGCAAGACTGGATTACCAGGGCAAGAGTGCATTGATTTACATTCTGAAGGTTATCTTTCTAGTGGAAAAAGGCACAACAGTGCGTGGGAGGTTTTTTAAAGTGAAGATTTTGAGAAAAAATATATGCTAAAATAAAACTAGAGTCGAAGAGGAATAGTACTGTGCGGATTTCTAAACAGTGAACTTTAATACTAAAGGAGTGAGGGGTTTATATTCTGGTTGACTTTTTGTTGTTACTGCGGGTATGCGTCAGAATAATGTATTTTCACTCTTGCCTTTTGCTTTAGCCATTGACTCATTGACTTGTTTGTTGATAAAAAACAGTCAGCTGAATGAATCCCAGGAGGAGATGACCAGATTTTTGATCCCTAATGGTATGGTACCTCAGACTCCTCTGTATGGAATGTCATTTGATTTGATTTATATAGTGAAGAGTTAGCATAATATTATCTAAAGTGCTTTTTAGGATTGATTTATATACTCCTACTTTAACATTAATTGGAAAGTATCTATTATTATCTCTCTAAAGGTCAGCATCTCCTCTGCTTACTCACATGAGTAATGTAATTGATTGCAGTGCATCTGCTCACGAGAATAAGGAGACCCTGATTTGATGCCATGTTGAATGAGAATATCTCCAGCAAATCTGTACGTAGATGTTGAACAAATACAAGTTCAGAGCAACACACTTTATCTCTTGCATATCATAGTGTTGCTTCCTTTCTTAATTTGTTTGGCTAGAACATTGTTAAGAATAAATTTGGGCCCTTTTACAATTTCCAAGTCTACTTGTAGGGAGATAATCCTGGACAGCCTCAAATCCTTCACCAAATGTTCTGTTGCATGGTCACCATCTGCTTACTTGCTGGACAAGTAGTTGGTTGGTTAGTTTTTTTCCAGCACTGGGTACTTCCTTTACTGTGCCAGTTGTGCTGTCACAGTAAGGTAACTTGGAAATGCCATTTCTCCATTGCTCAGCGTTATGTGCGTTGTGTTGTCAAGCCTTAGAGTTTCAGCTCAATGCAGAAGGAAAAATTAAGTTTGAAATTTTAAATATAGGTCTGTAAAGAAATATGAAAAAATATGGTTTATCAGAACTAGGTCTTTACCTGTATCCATGCTTTTGAAAGTCACTCCCATAATTCTAATGAGGTCCATATGCTTCATTTTGTTCAATTACTTTTGACAGTGTTTATTTCTGACATGTTAACCAATTGCTTGTAGTCACAATTATCTCAAAGGACTGGAATTAACAATTTAATAAGATATAATCTGCTTCCATTCATAACTTATGAATTTTAAATTATAGCACGTATAATACTTTAGTGCTGAATCATTTGCAGGATTCTAAAAAATATCGAGATAATTGAAATGAGGATTTAAGCTTGGATTATTGAAAGGAGGATTAAATTCAATCTGTGAACAGCTTGAAATGTTTTATGTTAATACAAATACAAGAATTCTGTCAGATTTAGTGTGCAGAGCCCACTGCTCATTGGGAAGTAATAAATAGACATATTTTCCTCTAGATTTGAAATACGTTAAAACTGTAAAGGAGGAAAAAGAGACTTTATTCACAGATACGGAACTATAAGAAAAAAAACAGTTTAGGGGTTTAGGAAACCTTGTGCTAATTAATAGACCTCTTTAATTTGTAGAAAAATAAGCCTAAAAGGTACCTCAATTCATCTTCTAGTCCATCTTCTTCCTCCAAAGCAAGATGTAGAGGATACTTGTGCCAGTCCTGACAGATGTTTATCTTAACTTCATGCTCTGGACTTCCAAAAGTAAGGCCTTTCCAGTCTCTGCAGACAAGCTATTCCCAAGCTTTACTATCTTTCATATTAGGAAAAAATTTTCGTTCCTATAATTACCTACAATTATATGCCCTGTTTGTCTGGATCCAAACTGTTTTTCATTCCTACCTGGCTTTTCTGCTGTCCTCAGGTCCTGCATTTCTGCCTCTGCATAAGCAAGAACAAGTTCTTATCTTTGGCCTTAATCAGTTTTATCTTTTCTTTTTTTTTACATCGCTGCTTCCCTTAGTCAAAACCATTTTGATTTCTGTTCCCATTCTAAGCATACCTGCAGGTCCTCTCTCTTTAGTGTCATCTGCAAGCTTAGAAAGCATCTCTGCTTGATGAAATCTTGAATAAAACCAGACCCAGGATATAGCTCAACTTCTTTCTTAGGTGGTTGCCTTCTTACCCTGTCACTGAAGGAAATGAGGTTTTATTTTGACACAATTTGTTCCTGCAAAATTCGTGTCGGCTGTTACCTACTTTCTTATCATCTTCCAGGTGCTTACAAATAGTTTTATTACTTCCCTTGTTTTTTCCAAGAGTGGAAGTTAAGCTGTCTATCTCATAAAATTTTCCAGCTACTCTTTCCCCACATTTTTTAATATTAGGACTGAATTTATCCTTTTAGTAACCCCTTCTCTCTCCAAGTTCGCGTAGATAATAACTTCTGAGATAGTTTCAACATGTTCTCTGCATATTTTACGATGAAAATCATCAGGCTTAGACTGTTTGAAATCACCTTAATTAACTAAGTGTTCTTTAACCTATTCACTCCTCCTTCTCCTCTGAGATCTTATCCTTTTTTTGGTATTTAATGCAACAGGCTCCTACTCGTTGTTGACTTACTTTGTTAGTTAAGGAGGTGTAGACCCCTCTGCCACATACCTGAACATAATATATTCGATGCAGTTTTGCTACAACAGAACTGAGGAGGTTATAAACATTCTGCAGCAGAAATTTTTTGTGCCCTACCATAGCTCTCTAAAGGATCTCTGAGTTGCAGAGCAGAATAAAGTATCTGAGCTCCAGTGCAGCTGCAGCTGGGCGCATCTGCCAGGCCATGGAGCGGCAGGCTTAGCCCGCACACCGGTTCCACTGCCACTCGGAGACAGCACTGGTGGCAAGACTTGTATCTGTTCTACCTTTCCAGGCAGTGCAGTCCTGGCAATTCTGTTACCTTTGAGGGAGTTTCATGTGCCTCAGTATAAAAGCAGAATTTTTTTAACTTAGTTATGTCATGTTATTGCAGTTTTCTCTTGTAACACGCTTAGTTAGCATGTGATCTGTTGATTACTCATAGAATCATGACCAGCGGGGACATGGAGAGGCATCCCAGCCAAATCCTGCAGAGACAGAGGATAATTGAAGTGTTTCTGGCAGATGTTTGCCTTATCTGTTCCTAAAAGCTCTGCAACCTTTCTAAGTAGTTCTTTCAATGTCGAACTGTCCTAACAGCTAGGAAGTGTTTGCTTGTGTGGTCTAAATAATTCTTGTTGCATTGTAAGGCTTTTATTTTCTATCCTCTCCTATCCTAGTGGAAAAGCAGAGAAGTTCATTGTCTTTCTCTCTGTGGCAATCATGTGTGTACTGGAAGATTGCTGTCTCATGTCCAGACAAGGTGGTTCTTCAATATTTGCGCCATTTCCCTTGAAATATGTTTTAAACATGTTGAGGACAGAGAATAGCTTGTTCAATTTCAGAGCTGGCAGAATGTGAAATCATGTATTGATTCTGATATTAACCTAAAATATGTTTGATCAGCTCTTCTCACTTTCCACTGCACAATCCTCTGTAATGATGTATTTTATTTTTTATTACATATTTATATTCTCACAGTTACAAGTTTAAACAGAGTAAAAACAGAACCTATGGAAGAATCAAATATCAAAACAAACATTTGGTTTTTGTGTAGTTCACAGAAAGTAAAATTTATCCCTAGTGTGAGCAGACAAAAATTCTTTCGACTTAATGGAGATATGCGGAATTATCATGAGTCAGAACTGGAATTTCACTGCAATGTTGGTTATTGTGTATGTGCAACAGTCACAAATCTCCTGTCAGTAATAGTCAAAGAAAATATAAAGCATATAAGGACACATATATGTGGTTCCATATTAATGTTATTACCATAGAAATCAAACTGAGGCTGTTAGAATAATAATAGGTACCAGACTTCTGTTTGCATAATTAATGAAACAAACTATGTTTGTAAACCAATTTGTAGGGCACTGGCATTGCAGGATTTTCCAGACTGTGAGTTAGATAAATTATTTCATGTGTAACAAGATACATGTGAAGACTTCAAGCTGTGACTGCAAGACACAAGGTCAACCCCGTGTGGAATCAAAAGGAAGAAATATTAGTCTAAACAGAGTTACCTCTTGAAAATCATGACTTGAGGAGTGAATTGGAGGGAGGAAGAGAGGAAGGATAGTATTGAACAAAAAGAATATTATTCATCAGAAGCAGTAAAAAATAATGCAGAGCGATATTTACATATGATTTCATCGTCCCACAGTTATAAAACTGAGCAGTCTCAGTAGTATCAATGCCTTGCAGAAACAGTACGCCTCTGAGAAAGAAAGAGGAGGAACATGTAACAAAAGAGATGGTGGAATAGGCTACATCAGCAACAAATTTCCTAAGGTGGTCTATTTTACTTGACATAAATTTTATATTGAGGCCAAATTCACTTTGAGACCAAGTTCCTTCTTGATGCAAAAGGCAGAGCGGAGCAATACACAACTATTATTTGCGTTTGCATAATATCTGTGCAAGTATAGTTTGTGTTATATTCGACTTTCCAAAACTGCATGACAACCCGGATATACCAGTGCACACATGTGCAGAGTACCTTGTCGGTTACTGCCCAGGCACAGCATCTGAGGTGGCTTCTAATAAAAATCACAGAATCACAGAATGTTAGGGATTGGAAGGGACCTTCTAATCCCTAACCCTCAGCATCCATAACCCACAGCATCGTGTGCTGCATGAAATCACATTCATTCCAAGGTGTTAAGGCTTAGCAGTAACATCGGAATTAAAAATGAAAGATATCAAAATGTAGTTCTCATGTATACTGGAAGCTGGATAGTGAAGCTGGAGCTCATTTAAATACTTTCGTCAAAAGTCAACATTTGACTTTTTACAAGATAAATGTCTTCATGCAGTGATTAGAATATCTATATCTTCTTGTTCTTCTGAATTCTGAGTTTTCTTTCCTATGTTTTCTCTCTGAGTAATATCGATCAGACTACATGATGTGAATTGGATGTTGCTCTTAAAATACAGCATCTCAGGCAGATGCACGAGATGGCACAAAAGATCTTAGCAATAACGGGCATATGTAAGCTCTGCTGGGCCTGAATAGCAGGAGAAACTTTTTGTGATACTGTGCATGTAAGAGCATCCCCAAAAACTTGCACATGGGAGAAGATCTTTGTGGGGAAGAGGACGTAGCCATTGGCATATTTGAGATGATTGAAACCAATGACCAAATGCTTGTTAAAAGTTAGTTATTAATATTTATGCTGAGATTTTCAAAGGAGCCTAAGGGAAATGTATGCTCCTGACTCATTGAAATTCAGCAGGAGCTGAGTGCCTAACTCCCTTAGCTTCTGCTGAAAATCCCAGCCTTAATCTCTGTATGACAATCTGATTCTGATGTTTTACAAACCATACTCTCGATAATAAGGACTTGCTCAGGAAGCTGGGAGAATGCTGAGAGTGCTTATATTTAGTGCCTTTATTTTGACATAATTGTTTTAAGGACTTTAGATGAAAATTTGTAAAGTGAAGCGATTTCCAGCTGAAATCCTCATAACAGAGGCTTCAGTCTGTATTAGTGATGTAAACATATACATTCAACTTTGTAATGGAATTTATGAAACTTAATGAGGAAATTTTTATTGTGCTGTAATACTATGTTGAAGCTGTTCTTCCTTCTTCATTTTTCTTTGCCTACAGCTACAAATAAATTTGACATGCCATATTATTATGTTGTCCTAGTTCACCGTAAGTTTATAATGTTACCTAAACCCAGAGCCTTTATTTGAAATTGCTGGCAAAAGTGATTTTGCATCATGCTTTTCACTCAGAATGATATACAAAATGCACCCAATCATTTGCAAAATAGGTTGATAGCATATTTTTTAATCGTGTTTATCTCTAATGCTATTGCAGCTGTGAATCTTCAGCTAACCAAGACAGCTCAGTCAGCTTATTTCTTCAAAGACTCTTTGTAGCATTATGAACAAACACAAATAGGTAACGGTAATTTAAACTATCAAATGGCTGCTTTTGTTCAAAGACACTAAGATCTATATGACTATGCAGATTCAGTCCTTGGTTATACTTATGCAATCCAGCTATCATCAAGCTGATTGCAGAAGTGTAACCAAAGGAAAATGTTTCACTTCTACTGATATATCTACGAGCCTGATTCCATAATCCCAAATTATTTTATTTATAAGATACCCAAGAGTGGAAATAATTTAATATTTCAGCATTTGTTTCAGCTAGTTGCCTTCCCAAAAATGAAGTAGCCCACTGTAAAGTCCAGTTCTTTCTGTTGATCTGGAAATTTTGCCAAAGTCTTTACTGTTGGAACAAGTGAAGGATTCCTAGCTGCACCAGCAACCTCCACCTTTACTAACTCATCTTCTTCCGCATGATTGTTAGTGTAAGCTATCAGCCTAAACCACGGGTCAAGTGTGCTTACGGACTCACAGAAATATACCGTAAAAACAGGACCAATTGCTAATCAGTGAACTATTGCAGTTGGGCTACCTTGTGTTATAATACTGGAATAGGACCTTTTCAGTCTTTCAAAGACTGAAAGACAGACAGTATTTTCACAATATTTCTTTTAGCTGAAAGCCGCATTTTGAATCCCAAGAGCTGTAGCAAAGCAGAGGCAAAATTCACATTAACGTTCTGTTAAAGTTTAGAGGTGTAAGTGGTAAGGTGACTCTATAGATGTCAACACCATGTCAGATGTAAAAACCAGTGAGAGATGAACCACTTTATCACGCTTCTTGTATGCGCTGTGCTAGAACAATGAGTCGGACTGACTCGGACTGTTTGACTTTAGTGCTACGTATATGATAAATAATATCGGTAACACTCGGCATTATCACGCTTCGCTGTCCAGCTGAAACCAGAGGATTCCTTACTTGCTTAAAGAAACATTTACAGAAATAGGCATTAAAGTTAATCTTACTGTATGGCTGAAGGTCTCAATGCCTCTCCCCCAGTGTTCTTCTAGAGTACATTCACTGAAGGCAGTATGCTACTAGCATGTCTAAGGGTCCACTTGTCTCAAACTTTCCAGTCATCCCAACTAAGGCTTTGTTTTAATGAGAAAGAATGCTGTGTTCTCGGGCTCAGAGCTCCATTAGCTGTGGGATTTTAATATTCTTATGCCTGATTAGGAGTCCAGGTAACAAGCAGAGCTGATTGAACTTCTTTCCATACAAAAATGTAGGAAAAAATAATTAAACTGAAGAAAAATGTTAACTTTTCTGTTAATGCTTCTCCCCCACCCTCTTTGGTAATGATGAAACTCTCCTTTTTTGAATTTGAAAGATTAAAAAAAACACTAAAATAATTATTCCACAATTTCGTAGTTCTTACATCTTTCTTTTAAACAACTCTAAAACCGAACATTTTTCTTCCTACTGTGATTTAAGTTTCTCTGCCCAAGGCATGAGAACACAAGATTTAATAGTGACCACAAACGATAACATTGGTTAACTTGGTTTCAGAAGCTTCTTTCATCTCCTCCTGTTAAGAGAAAATCTTTGGTACTCAAAGATCACATAGTGAAATCCTGACCCACTGAAGGCTCCAGGAAACTCAGTCGGACTTACTGGTAACAGAGTTCAGCATCTGTTTTTATGATAAATATGCCCCAAAACTCTATCTGCAGGTTTTCTTTATAAACTTCTTAAAATCTAACTATTCAACAAGACATTATCCAAGTTGTAAAGAACCTGTTAAGCATTTCCAATCCTGTTAACATCATTGTGATGAACACAAGTGCATTAGGAGTCATCTGACAACAGGCAACAGGGCAAACCCTAGTCTTCCTAAGGAATTCACAAAAGTGTAAAACAATCTTTTCATCTTTGTTTTGGAAGTGGAATGGTACCTTTGTCTTCAGAAACATGTAAACTGTCATTGCCAGAAACATCATGCTGAGCCTTGTCATGCCTGGTTATATGAGACTTATTGTGTAGTCCTAATCTACAGGCTTTGAAACTGCTTCACTTGCTAAATCCAGTTGAAGACTGAAAAGTACTTGATAAATCCCTGGAGTGCTTTAACTTTGAAGAATTCTTTTGCCACCAAGACAAACAGGATTAGTACACATGGCCTTCCATAAGGGAGCTCTGGATCTCCCTTTCACTGACAGAGCACCTTTGCCATTTTTCCTCCCATTAGCACCTCAGAAAAGTAGAGAGATCAATGTGTTTTTAACAGCATCTTTTTAGCCTGGCCCTAATAAAATATCTGTTGAACTCTCTGCATTAGAAGACTGTCATTCAAAGTTTTCTAATTTAGCTGTAAAGCATGTTCTGGACAACATTTTCTGACAGGAAAGTGCACTGAAGTCAGTGGAAGGCTTTCTAATCAATTCTGATGGCTCTGGATCAGAGTATAAAATTTTATCCTAGGGTTTTTTTGAGAGGTTGTTAGTGGTTTATTTTTTTTTTGGCAGAGGGGGTTGCTGTTGAGGTTCTAGCTCCACCA
Organism: Tauraco erythrolophus; assembly: GCF_009769465.1. NCBI lineage: Eukaryota > Metazoa > Chordata > Aves > Musophagiformes > Musophagidae > Tauraco > Tauraco erythrolophus. Next base: position 12,821,423 of record NC_141478.1, on the reverse strand, counting down.
CTAAATACATTTTTCTGTTTTTAAAAAGTACAGATAAACCAAAGCTTATATGATCACTGTAATTAAGGGTTTAGAGATTGTTTGGCTCTTGTAAGTATTTTAAATGACTGTTTTCAAAATGAAACCTTACAAGCTGCTAAAGGCTAAGCAATATATGGTCCCTTTGCAGGTAGTTTCACCTTTGTGCACAAATGGCGTTTGCCCTCTTCTGCGTTTACTGAGAGTAGTGGCAACCACCAGCCCTTATATTCAGAGGAGAAGCAGACTCTCCTTTGGCAGCTGTGAGGTGTAAGCAGGATGGAAAAGTAAGTCCTTTTACTCACCACTCCTTCTAAACATACATGTCATTGTAACTCAGTTTGTAACAGCAATGGAGAACCATCCTGTATGCTGAACAGTGTGTGCGGAGCTAAAAGAGGGATTTTGCTGCCAGGGAAAATGCCTGGCAGGTTACAGTGCCTGGGAATTTAGCTCATTCACTTTGGAAATGTTCTAAGTCCATCAAAAAGCATTCTGTACTAGGACATGAAAACACGAGTGACTGAATCGCACAAAAGCTCTGCTTAGCCTCTTCAATGCCTAGGGAGCCTTGGCACCTTTTGAAAGGCAGTCTGCCCATTGTGGTTGAGCTGAGCGCTTGCTTCCCTCTGCACCCATTCTGGAAAGACAGACAAGGTGTTCCTGCACTTGACTGTCCAAAATTAACACCTGTGCAGAAAACGTGAGCACAGACTACAGTACTGAGTTCAGCTAGTGATAGTCACTGGTCTGCAAAGGTTGCTCTGGGATTAGTACGGCTTCTCCCAATCTTTATATAATATTTAGGCAGCAAAAAGCATTGTTCTAGGAGGTATGAGATTATTCCTTATGCCCTCTTCAATCTGAGGAAGATCAAAGCCACATTGTCAAAGGAAATGCTACCAGCATCCACTCTGAGGGCTCTGTCCAAAGTTGAGGGTGCCCTTCACCCGTCAGATGGGATCTAGGCCAATGTGTAGAAAGGTTTCATAAGATTAGGTCCAAAGAAACAAGGGGTAAATGAAGTGGGTATATTTGGGCAGAACACTAACCGTGCTGAGAACAGCTCTAGTACCAAAAGTGGCATAGCAATGATGCTTCTCAGCAGAGCAGTTTAATGCAGGTGAAACGAAGCACTGAAGACTCACAGGGAGTGAGGTCAGGTAGCCCTTTCTGGTACCATGTTTTATGGAATAGATATTCATAGAGAATGGCAAGACTTCAGAAATAATTCTCTATTTAGCATTCCCTATTCCTCCACTTAGGTGTCTTGCACCTCGCTTAGTCTTCTATCTCCAGCAAACTCCCTTCAAACAATGATTAGTGAGTTCTGCTATCAGGTTTGAGTTCATTTGTATCCAAGCCTTAGTCTTCTACTTGCCTGTATGATCTCTAGCATGTAGTGCTTTGTAAATAACAGCAAATGCTTTGGCTTGCAATGTTTTTCAAATTATGTTTAGAGCAGAGGAAAAGCATCTTTGACGGCTCTGCAAACTCAATCTTGATGTACAATAGACTTTTACATTGCCGTAGTTTACAAAGTTAATAGTATACAGTTTTAAAACTGTCTACCTGGACAGTAACATGACAGATTTTAAGCGGCTTTAAGCCTCTCTGATGTAAACAGTACTAATACTAAAAAATTGTTATTTCAAGCTCTTTCCTTTTTTTTTTTTTTAAGGGGAAGCCCTGCAATGGTGACAAATGTGTATTTTTTCCCATCACTTCATAGAAAGGCAGCAAAACATACAGAAGAAAAGCCTTTCTCTCTGGCAGGTTTCCCAAATCTACTTTGAGTTACCAACCACATTTAAGAGGCTGCTGGAGCTTCTTTGTACAGTGAGAAAGTGCTGAAACAGAAAAAGCATTGAGCAGAATATGCAATGACTTTGTCACAATTATGGGCATCAAACACAGGGTTTTCAGACACAATCCTTTATCCTGCAGATGTTTCAGCTCAGTGTGTTGATCAGCACATTGCCCCAGGAAATTGCCTTGCTGATCAAAAGTGTCTGTGTGCGCTCCCCTTGCGTACATCCAACATAGTCCTTTCAGGACAACTCCTGGTTTGAATATACAGGAGCTAGCAAAATTGTGGATGAGCAGTTGAAATATTCCACAGGTGCACCTTGACTCATTAGAAATTCTGCATCTATAGTAAGCAAAAATATTCTTCATCGCAAGTAGCGTTCAGCACTTATGATGTGTGTAGGAACATAACCTTTGCCTCTTTGTTTAATGCTCTCCTTTGGGAAACAAATGCCTTGTGAGATATCAGGAAATGCAAGCTCTGTCAAGGTAACATTTAGTTTTCCTTTCAACTTGCTGTATATAGAATCTGCCAGTGAATGAAAATTTTCTTGGTACTGTAGACATGAGGCCAAATCCTTTCCTGGTATTATCTCTTTCACTCAGTTGAAGTGGTGTCAGAAGAAATTTAGTTTATCTCTGTATTGTCTTTTTTGCTAGAACTGTGGCCACTATATAAAGTTGACTGTTATTTGTTTCTGTGCCAGGAAATATCTTTCCTTCTTCACCAAGGTGATTAGTGAATTTGTGCCTTTTCTTTGTCAGATACCCACCTTGTGCCATTTTGCATCTGAGTTTTGAAGATGCTAAGGACCATCTGGAAGGACACAATGGTGACAACCTATCTTATGGATAAGTGCTCAGAAATGAAGTTTCCATTATGTCCTTGTAGTGATAATACTTCAAACCATAGTCTGCCTGACTCGTCAGTCTGATGATTAAGGGCTGAACATTTGGATTTGGGTTCACCCACTTAGCTGTCTGGACATTTACCTGAGACATCAGGTTGATTGTTCCATGCACAGAAAGTCGCTGCTGTAGGAAAGGTTAGGTAGTGGCAGGCAGAAGTACCTCTCTCCCCCATTCCCTAACCTCCTCCATGCTGACATCTCAGACTAGGGCCTAATGTTAGTGAGAAGACTCTGCTTTCATAGTGTGTCAGAGAAAATAGATTTGTGGCAAGGAAACACGAGGATGCACACGGGTTAGACCACTACTTGTGCACAGGGCAACAGAGGGTCTGTACTTGCCTCTTGAGAGGCAAAGGAGAGCAAGGAAGGATTGGATCCTTCTCCCCAGTGTCCTTGCCTAACGTTCTTCCAACCCAGCTACGCCAAACCAGAGGGAAAAATAAGGAAGCAAAATATTTCTGTGCCTTGCAAAAGGGAAGGGAAGAACAAAGTGTGTGATTCTTCAAGCCGCTGTTTCATAGAGAAGCAACATGTGGCCATAATTCAATCTAGTGCTCACTCATTAGTTCCACAAACCATTTGCACTTTTATTCAGAAATGGGATTTAGTAAATCTGACATGTTCAACTGTGGACCAGAGGGGAATTTCATTAGAGAAATTGCAAGGCTAAGGCCTTTTTACCTCAGAACAAGCCTTTGGATTTTGTTTATCAGGTACATTTGTCATTTACACTGATGATAAGCATTTGACAAGTAATCAGCTCTGGGAGGAATGTGATTTACTGCTGCAATCTGGATTTATCCTATTAATAACAATAATAATGTTTGACACCAGTATAGCCAGTGTAAGCAAAGGATAGAACAGATTTCCCAAGCTCTAGCTGGCTGAATGTGGTTTGTCATGTTCTGCTGAGAAGGGTTCGCCAGGGACAGGCCTGTTGGGATCAAAAGGACATGGAAAAACAAATGCAGAGTCTTGGTGCAAGTTTGTCGTAGTATTTAAGGATGGATTACTGAGTTTGATAGGATTTCTGCCATTTTGTTTCTCTCAGATGAATTTAATTTAAGACTGAGCTTTTCAGTGTAGTGCTGTGAAAGGATTTAATTTTTGAAGAGAAATTTGAGTAGAGTTCTGAATGAACTGTGTTGAAAATTTTGTCTTCAACTTTTTCTTGCAGAAGATCAAGCATTTGTTGAGGTGATGGTTGTTTTGGGGTTTGCTTTTTACACCTTTCATAGAAGGTGTTTATTTTCCTTCAAAAGTAATGGAAATCTGTTTTCATTAAAAGAATGAAAACCTGGAAATGTAAAAAATTTGTTTTGATTGTAAAATCTCGTCTCTTCCCATGGTAATCTAATTAGTTGTTCGAACTTCCAGTAATTTCAGGGAGGTGGGCAGGGCGATCCAAGAAAGGAATTTCCAGAAACATCTGGTATCTGTGCACATTTCAAGAATGTCACCCCATCTTGGACCTGTATGTGTTTTTCTCTGTTGCAAACCTGTCTTTGAACCAGATAAATATTTGCAGTGAAAATAATTCCTGTCAGGTCCATTTCTGCGGTTGTGGGCAGCGGTTAACTGTCTCTGCAGTTAGTGTACAAAGAACCAGGACAGCTTCCTTTCCAACTCAGCCGTTATGCAAAGGGTCCAGACAAGCTTACGAGCTGTTTGACGGAGAGCGGAGCAACTTTGCCATTGAACAAACGGGAGTCACTGACGTGCCCGAGAGCCCTTATCCTACTGAGCAGGTACTCGCTAACGTGTGCACTGGTGCAGCCTTTCTTTTTCACGGCTGATTGCTTGAATAGTGCGGCTGAGACCCGCGTGGCCCGGCTGGTGCAACGTGATAGGTCTCAGAGGGCAGCAAAGGTTACGTGCCATTCTGATGATTTTATTCAGTTTGATCCCTAGCTTTTCAGAGCTGCAGACCAGCCCTTTTCTGAAATCTTTCCGATAGCGGCGTCATCTCAAAGAACCGTCACCAACATTTTATTCGCATCTTCACTTCTTTATTGAAGAGCTGTTTTTCTTTTAGATATACCTGTTTGGAATGAAAATACTACTTTTGTAATGCGCTTGAGCATTTTTCATTTTGAGCAAATACAAAGTTTGGACTCTCTTTTCATCCTTTCTATTGCAACCTTGGTAATATATTTGATTGATAGATTTTATTACTAGGGTTACTACAATTTTATACAGCAGATTTTATTTGTGAGAGTAGTATCAGGCCCTACCCCCTTTCAGCCTACAGTTGTTTATTGTGGCGGTGCTTTTCCTCTTCTTTCCTTAAAAACAAGCTAGCTGCAAAATGGGGAGTTCTCATGTCTTTAAACCCACTATGTTCTGCACTGCTACCTTACAGAGAGAAGAATCTTACGTACTGAAGTACCAAGAAATTTCGCCGGCTGCAAGAGTTCAGAAATCAAAATCAGACAGAGAACTTCCATCTTATTACATGGCTTTGTTTTGCCTTTTTTTTTTCTTTTCCCTTAATTTTTATTTGAAAAAAGATTTCGCAAGGCAAGTCACAGTGATTTACTTGCATGCTGCAGGCTGACTTAGGATGCTTATTCGATCAGTCTGCTGCTAATGACACTAGAAATACCGTAATGGATGGAACATTCCTGGCCTGTTCTAAATTGGATTAGATGGTTTACTAATGTAATACTGGCAAGCTAAATCAGCGCGTGATGCCATGGGGATTAATCTATAGGGAATATTTGATCTCTAATGCCCATGTGCTAGTTGAAGTGCAGTCATATCTTTTGATTTAATAAACCATTTTTATATTTCCCAATGGTATGTGTGTGTTTGAGCAGGATGAGCTAATTGGTAGAATTACCCTTTTTAAATGAAACTTCATAACTTGCTGCTAAATGGAAGAATACTGAGTACTTCAGTCTTAGAAGATTTGGCCGTTGTTTATGCAATTTCTTCTTGATAGCTCAAATGCTAAGGACCACATAACGATTTGGAGTTCTCTGTTAAGAGACAAAACTAGTGATGCTGATATATCTTGTAAAACGCTCATTCATTGCTGAACTGAGGAGTCACAAAAGATACATTTCCCTGTAAGTCCAATGTATTAGATCTGGTTTTAGTCTGGTCATCACGTGATTCCTTTAAAAATTAACCCCTGATATACAGACATTTACAGATTAACCATCAAATAAATCATTAGGAAACAGGTTGAGAAAGAAGGAAAAATTACACAGTGCTGTGTACTTGGGTGTCACTTGTTAGCACCGTACTGTTTGCTGAGGTGTTCACTGCAGGTGTAACTAACCTTTGGCTGGCAGGTGGCTTGTGCAGGCAGCAGAGGGGCACGGTGGAAGGAATAAGAGAATTGCAGAATTACAAAGCCAAAACTTCCTCTCTGATTAGGTGTGTGCTTCTTAGTGTGCTTGTACTAATTTATAGCTTCTACCAAAGTGAATGTAAAATGTCTGCATTATGTCCATGTAACTCCGCTGTTATGTAAGTCTTCCTATACCAACTGAAATCTGCTGTGACTTTGGGAGTGATTTTGATAGCTGCAGAGGAAGTCTATCAGTGAAATTAATAAATTAATGCATATATATATGTTTTCTAGGTATAATTGCTTTAATTTGAATAGCCATGACATAATGTACAGAGACCTGAAATAAAATCTTTCCCCTTCCCTTTACCCTCTACTTAGCTGCCTCCATGTCTAATATTTCAAACTTCCATGCAGATGATATAAACATTAAATAGTACCTACTGCAGTATGGAAATATGTCATTTTCCCCACCAAATCATGCATGCCACACATCTAAGACAGACATATCTTTCCCCTTCCCAGAACTGTGGCAGATCCTAAATTGAATATCCTGACTAGCACCTGGGTTTGACACACTTACTATATTCCATAACACAGCTGGCATTACAGTATTTCCAGTTATATGTTTTGAAGTATGTACTGCATGGAAGCATGTATTTCTAACCTTGGCCATTCACAAAATATCAGACCATAAATAATTACATGCTAGTATATAGGAACAAGATTTTAGATATTTCAATGGTTTAAAGAATATATTATTACTAATATTTCTGTAATTCCAAGTCTTTTCACAGTAAATGAGTAAATCTATTTGAAAAATGCTTTCAGAAACAGTACTATAAAAACAATAAGGTTCCTATAATTTTGACCAAAACCCTTTTCCAAGAAGTAGCACAAACAGAAACCTTGAGAGTATTTGCTAGTCTGTATCAGATGTTTTGGATGACTTATGCAAACTGTATAGCTAGATATCAAAATGTCAGTCAGAGCAATCACCAGTACATTGTTCTACATTAGAACTGTCTGTTCACCCGCTGGTTTGCTGATAATTAGAGTGGGCTTTCAGGTATTTTGCTTCAAATGATAATCTATCAAATATATCAAACAAAGAAAATCAGACCATATGTTTAGCTTCCCAGTTCTTTTACGTAGCAAGAGGTGTTTGATCTTTTGACTGCCACTGAAACTTGGTCTGCCAAAGAAATCTCCAAACATTACTATATCAGCTGAAGTACTCTTACTTGCTGGAGTTGTCTTATCCTGGATTAGTCCGGTTGTCTTCAGCTGACATCTTTAAAACAGATTATTTTTCACTGGGATTGAGTCATTAGGAGTGAGTACCTCATTTGTTTAGCTTTCTGTGAAAGTCTTACCTCATTACACTGTTCTGTATCTCTCCTTCTCACTTTGTCTTGGTACGTAGGCCAGAATCTCACTATATGATAGTCTGGGTGTATGAGGAGACATAGTGTTAAGGAAACAATTGTAGAGATTGTTTCCTGTGGCTAGGTTGGTCAATCAGTACTTTTTCCAGCAGGGAGCTTTCTGATAGACATGGGCAGCTGTTCTTTGACTTACACTACTAGCTATAAAACTTTTCCAGCACTGTTAAGACACTTGTGGTAACAAATCAAGTTTGGGAGAACCGGCATGCATCATTTTTTGTCTTTGTATGCCACTGACATGAAGGGACATGTTTTCAAATACAATTGCTTGAATTATGCACAAGTATTTCTGTGCAAGAGCAAGGACTGAGTTTTGTGTTTGACCAGAACTTTGCATTTGTTGGTGCATGAACACATGCTGACTGTTCTGTCTTGAGGAAGTATATCTGAGATGTTGATAAACTGGAAATTTGTCACTGAAGGATATATCTCATATCTGACATGAGAGTGTTGCTGTTATGCTGTGAATTTTAGTTGAGTTAGCCAGTTTAGAAGAGGAGTATAGTTAGAAACAAAGTTATTAGTTAACATTTAGAAAACATTCCAGATCCAGTAATGAGAGAAACATATTTGACTTAACTTCTCAATAATGAAGAATAGCCTAAGTTGTAGAAATGATGTTACACATTGGAGTATCTAAATATATTTCTGCCTATTGGCATACCTCTGTGCAGTGCGAACATTGCTGATACTGTGACAGAATAGAGGGCACACAGCCTTTGTATCATAACTTTATGGAGCTCCAGTAGTCTGACTGGTTCTTGATACTTAAAATCTGCTGAAGAAAATTCAGAAACAAAACTATATAATTATTTATCTCATGTACAGTGTTTATAAACATTTGATGAATGCATTTATTCAGCTTGTCATGTAGTGATTTGCAGGTAATAATGAATTTGAATGGAACTGAAAATTGCAGGGAGAAGTGCTAGAGTAGTTGCAAATGACCCAACAACATCGAGACCTTGTGCAGTCAATTCAGTGACCAGAACACTTCGGTCTGTATCTAATAACTCCAAAAAGCTGTTATTTTGAGGGCATGTTTTACAACAACTTTAACATCTGAGCATCTGGGTTATGTCAAGCTCAAAATGAAAGATGACCATGTTTTGGACAGTGATAGAGACTTCTTATATTTCTGGTTTGAAACAATAATAATAGCAGTCAAAATAAAGATGTAGCCATTACACAGTTATTTGAATTTGGGATTCATTTCCCTGCATACTGTCTGAGACACTTTAAGCATTTCAAAGACCCTGCCATAAATCCATCCCTGCTGTTTTCCACAACTGTGGAAAGTCATGAGAAAATAGGCTTTGAAATCCTTGCTCACCAGTGTATGCATATAAGCTGACCGAAATCTCTTCTAACTTTTCTCGCTGTCGAGCCGTATAACTGCTTCCGAAGACACCTGACTTTGCTGATGAAGAGCTGTAATAAATTGTTCCAATAAACAGAAACGTTCTGATGACACTCGGGGCTACATAAAGGTAGAGTCAGTAAAGAGCAACAAACAAGCAGTACTTCACTGTCACTGTAATGCCAGCAAGATGAGCACGCCGCTCCTGAGAATGTTACAATATATGATACCAAGCACACCCCGCCTTGTGCGAAAGAAGAACTGTAGGATGATGATGATGATGATGACTTGGAACAGCACAAGAAGAATGTTCTGGTTTTGTATTCCACCACTTTGTACTCCTTGACTTTCAGAAGCGACCATTTCATAAAAGTCGTATTTGCTTTCCTTTGATTTACAATTATTGAAATTTTAATAAGGATTGTGCAGCGACTCCAGACATCACATATTGTCAGTGAGAAATTATAACTTTATTGCAGCACACACTGACAGCCAACTCATAAAAATGAATGACATTCTATATCGTAACATCTCGTAGGCTGTTCAGCGTGTTAATAGCTCACTTCATCTTTCTTTAGCATAATGAGGCAGACAGTGTACCAATATTCAACGTGAAAATGAAGATTAAGAAAATTTGAATTGAAGCAAGAAAGTAGCATTTAGCAGAGGTTCAGGCAACATTCAGATAAAAAGTTTCAATTAAAGTACTGTTAGGGAGCCTTTTATCACTGGAGCGAGGCTTTGTTACCAAAGACCAACACTTAGTACAAAAACTGTCTGTTTCTAGCTGTACTTGGCTTTTGAAATGGTACTTCTGAAAGGATCTATATTCTTTCTTGTATCACATATAGTATTTTTTTTTGTAGAATCAATTGACTACAGTTAGATTGATTTATAAGTTATTTTTTCATGTTAGATCAAACTGAAAAATGGAAGCAATATTTAGGAAGGGAGTAGATATTTTTAGGACTAACTTCGATGATACTTTTCTTATGCTATGCTACAAACAGATAAAAATATTTAGTAGCCACCTTGCAAACTATTGCCATATAAACCACTGATTACAGCATATGAGCATCTCTGAAAAGGATATTCATAGATCTACTTCAACTCTAAGAGATGCAGTTACAACAGCAATATTTATGATACAGAAGTACTACCTAAAGATATACTTAAAGAAATGTAAAAAAAAAAAAAAAACAAAAAAAACCAAAACCAAAACAAAACATGGCTGATGATCTGTCAAATCAGTTTTTACTACATTTATTGGCAGTTCCTAATGTTCCTACCTAAACTCAGACAAAACTGTCTCCTTACTGTCCCAAATCTAGGAGTATTATTAATCAATAACTGTAGTCACTGAGAGCCCTGGTTAAGACACCACTGCAGACTCGCTACAGTCAACTATCAACTTATTTCTCCATGGTGTGAATCTGAATCAAGCAACTGTAACTACTTATATGAGTAAAATTATGCAGCTGAAGTTGCTGCTGACTTTAATTTTGGTGATGATCAACTACAGGCTCACTTCAGCTTTGTAAGGACCCCTCCTTCAGCTCCAAAAGTATCAAAATTAAAGAAATACAAAGTTTCAGAAAATTCCTAAAATAAAGTATTTAGTGTTTCTTTTCCAAAATACATGCACTTTCGAAACAAGTTTTATGAATCTGCATTATCTAGTGCAGCACCTGAGCCAAATGTAGTTCCCTTGATTTGGAAATAAGTGTTGTGTTTGTTGGAAGGGAATGTGTCCCATGACCTGGATAAAGATTGATATGCCTTCTTGGAACAGGATTGCAGGTTTGAACCTTTCTCACTCTGGAGGGATATTTCAGTGGAGTGTCTGTGTGAGAAATGCCAGATCGGTACAATGTTTCATCCACCTCAGAAATACTTGTGTTGTGATTTAACCCCAGCTGGCAACTAAGCACCACCCAGCCGCTCGCTCCCTCCCCCCGGTGGGATGGGGGAAAGAATCAGAAGGGTAAAAGTGAGAAAACTCCCAGGTTGAGATAAAGACAGTTTAATAGGTAAAGCAAAAGCCACATGCAAGGAAAGCAAAACAAGGAATTCCTTCACTACTTCCCATTGGCAGCCAGGTGTTCAACCATCTCCAGGAAAGCAGGGCTCCATCACACATAATGGTGACTTGGGAAGACAAACACCATCACTCCAAACATCCCCCCTTCCTTCATCTTCCCCCAGCTTTATATACTGAGCATGACATCATATGGTATGGAATACCCCATTGGCCAATTTGGATCTGTTGCTCTGGCTGTGTTCCCTCCCAGCTTCTTGTGCACCTGGACAGTAGCAAAGCAGGGGAAGTTGAAAAGTCCTTGATTTCTTGGCAACAATTGAAAATGTCTATTATCAGTATTGTTCTCATATTAAATCCAGAAACATAGGACTATACCAGCTACTATGAAGAAAATTAACTCTATCCCAGCCAAAACCAGCACAACTTGTAGTTAACCAACTTCCTTTGGGGTCTACAATCAGCAGTGGTGAAGGATGTTGGTGGTGCAGGGCACCAGTCCTAGCCACACTGCCACAGAGAGCCCTCTGCTGTTGGAAGTGGCCATAGGTCCAGGACAAAGGGATTTTTTTTTTTTTCCCCAAATCCCAAAGATAAAGGGGATAACTCAATCTTTAGGCTTCTTTTTTACCACTATTTAAACCAAAAAGTGATTTCTTCTGAGCACTCCCATAACGTCTGACACCTCCAATGTTATTGACTGAGGTACATGAAATAACAGTAACATCCTGGAAGCACTACTAAAGACACATCCAATTTTCAGCCAATTTAATTGAGTTCTCTATCCTCATTCCAAGTACAAAGAAATTAGCACTGCATGTTCCAGCTAAAAAAGACACTTCTAGTGATGTATGCTTTCTGTGGAGATCTGTCTGCACGAATTTAATGGTCCTCCTCTGTTTGTCTGAACTGCTTTGGCTACTGCTTTTTTCACCCTTTTGATTCTAAACTGATATTCCTTCAGCATGCTTTTTGGTTCATGCCATTTGAGTTTTCTATCACCAGCCAACTAGTCATTCTGATTTGTTACCTAATGGCCTTAGTTGACTCCTGATTTGATTCCTCACTCATTAAGACTTTTCATTATGGGTGATTTTGAAATTTATGCTGATGGTTTGAAACATCCACTCTTACAAAGGTTTAATGATTTGTTGAATCTCTTCAGTTTATCACATTATGTTAATTTTCCTTCTTGCAAAATGGGCCATACATTAAAATTGGGTATGTTACTTAATCTTCATCACGATAATATACTGATCTTTTTTTCCTTCATGTTTCTTTCCTCTTTGTGGACTAACTGAAGATTTCTCTCCCTTTCCTTGCCTTTCCTGTTGTGTTTACCAGCTACTCAGGGCTCAGTGATGCTTTTAAATCAATGACACTGCACGAACACAGTTCTTAGAGCCAGCCAAAGCCCCCTCGCAGGTCCTTTTCTCTTACCCTTCCCTTTGGTTCAATGTACTTTCAAGCACATAGTGGCCATTTCTTCTGTCTATCTGATCTAAATCTTCCCTTTTTCAGTTTAAATCCATTGCCCCTTGTCCTATCACTACAGGCCCTTGTCAAAAGCCCCTCTCCAGCTTCCTTGTAGCCCTTTTAGGTCCTGGAAGGCTGCTAGAAGGTCTCCCTGGAGCCTTCTCTTCTCCAGCCTGAACAGCCCCAACTCTCTCAGCCTGTCTTCATAGGAGAGGTGCTCCAGCCCTCGGATCATTCTTGTGGCCGTCCTCTGGACTTGTTCCAACAGGTCCATGTCCTTCTTATGTTGGGGACCTCAGAGCTGAACTCCAGGTGGGATCTCATGAGAGAATATACCTGCAATTACTTTTAGAAGTCAGAAAGCTAGGCTAGTCTGACTAAACGTAGTGAGTTTTAATCCAATCTATACCATTCCTTTTATTTCACTGGCAGTTGAGAAGGTGGTAGTGAAATAGCTTTTGCAGCAGCTTCATAAATTTGATTTTATCAGTAAGCCTTAGTTCCCAGATCTGATTGCTTGTTGGAAAAACTCAGAAGTAATTCTCTGAAGCTAGTGAGTTTAATTTATCCCTATGTCATAAGCGAGATCAGCTTAGGAAAGGAGGTCTGATGCAGATAAGTACTACTTTAAAGGTTATCTGGCTTTCTCCAGGGTTTAGGAAGTATAGCTGCAGTGAAGCGTAACTGGAATGCAACCACCGTCTGGCAACGTCATGGGGACCAACAAATTTATTGAAGAAAGTGCAGAGCTAGCCATATACATCAGCCAATGACAGGTAAGGATTGTCTCCCAGATTGATGGAATCACTTCTCACACCTGCGATACGAATGCACCGTAGTCTTCGGCCGATGACAGGTAGGGACTGTCACCTTGGTTGATGAAATCAGCTCTCACTTTTGCGATACAAATACACCGTAAAGCAGAAGTTATTTGGGCAAAACTAATACACATGGGAGGGTTTCATGTGCCCTTCATATGAGGATGATTGCCTCAAATTCATGAGAGTTCAGTGATGTAAATCTGGTGCAATCTGGGTAAAATTATATGAATTGCCTCATTTTTCACCAATTCATAGAGTTCTCAACTGTTTTCCCATTTACCCAACTTCTTTTTTCATTAATCTGGTGTCTGTGATCTTTTCCCCTTTCGTTGGGATTTGGACTAGTTTATCAAATTTTGGGTTTCTATGTTCTGTTATTATTTAACTACTGCGATTTGTCTGATGATTTATTATTGCAACTGCTGAATGCCTTTTGTGGTCAAAACATAAAGGTAACATTGTTCCTATACATTGTTCGTGGTGTCACCGGCATGCAGAAAACACCCAGATACACTTTCCAGTTTTCACAGATCTTGAAAAGCAGTTCATGTTTTGCATAATTATCTGAGGCGTACTTATAGATAGACAGCTTCACGTTCCTTTAAACCTAGTGGGTAAAGTACAGTCAAGCTGCTATTGAATTTCTGGTTTCCAAAAGAGCGTTCAGGGTGAAAACAGCAGCTTTCTACACCTTTTTTTTTTTTCTCTGTTAAATATATAGTATACTTATTACTAAAACTATTTGCAGGTGATATGGGCTTTTTAGTGTAGTCTTACCTTTCAGTGTTTCAGCATGCAAATACCTTATTTATAGGTTTTTATGTCATCTTTTCTACAAGAAAATCCTCCTACTTCTCTCTCTATATATATATGATTTCCCAAGGAAATGCCTGAGCTCTTGTACAATTTGTGTAGTCTGTTCTTGATTACTTGGGTTTAGTGCTATGCTGTTTCCAGGTTGTTTTCTTCTTTGATTCAACTTCTCTGAGGAATGGAGGTTGACAAAGAATAGGAGAAATTAAATAGGCTTTTAATTAACAATGCTTTTCAAGCACAGAGCCTGCTCTCAGCACTTCAGCTCAGCATACAGAGGCAGAGAGTAAGAATCAATACCCTACAGAGTCTTCTTGTGCATCTCTTAAAGAACCAGTGCCCTCAACAAACTTCTGAAAAATCCAATGCAAAACAGTAGAAATTCAGGCACATCATTAGTAGTATTCTGCTGTAATGTCATCTGTGAGAATGTACGTCACGTGATGGGGAGGAAGCAGTTGAGCCATCTGGGATCAGGTCTGCTTCTGGTAGCTGGGTGGAGTATTTAGGTATATAATTAAGAGTCAAATAGATGGGATACAGTGGTGCACATCCCTATTTTTTGTGGAGAAGAAACAAGATAATGACTTTACCAGGAATTCAAAATGTCCATGCTAATACCTGCCATAATTGCTAGTGATCCATGTATGAAATGCATTCAGCACTGGAGTAGATAATCCTAGGAGTGACATCTCCAGCACAGGAGCTTCCAAGAACAGGCTAGACAAGAATTTGTCAGCAGTACTTTAGGTCTAATTCATCTTGCCTTCCAGAAGCAGTTGAATTAGTTGACCTCAGAAGGCCATTTCTAGCACCATTTTATATATTTCTGTGGTTGTGTTTATTAAGGTACATAACGAGACTTGCACGATCAGTAAGGATTGTCATTGCCTTTCTTATCAGTTAGTGATACTTTAGTTTTAGCTTGGGGGAGCACTTAATCCAAAACTTGACAGTATCTTTTTGCTACACAGTATATGAAATCTGATATTCCACTTCTGTCTTTGAGCACAGTGAAAGATTTTTCAAGCTTTGCAGGACAGCATATAGGAATATCTCAAATTAGCCAGCCCCTTACATTTTAATTATTTTTAATGATATGCCAGGTTATTGCATTCATGGTTGAAGTGTGTATAAGGACAGTGAATGATTTATACCAGTTGGAGTAACAGCATTGAAACATTAGCGAGGATAGCGTACGATGCCATACATCACTTGTTTATTTTAACTCTCTTATTAAAAAAACAAAGGAAAGAAAGCATCTAATACAGCTATTTTACAAACACTCCTTCATTGTGTCTGTAACCCTTCTACCACCCATTCAAGGATCTATTTCCAACTCTTATTTTAGACACTTAATATTGTGATGTTATCCTCCAAAGCATTGGATGAAACTTAGTTGTGTACCTTACCATTGCCTTGTCCTGTTCCTCCTCTGTTCTGTGAGGCCAAAGCTCTTCATGCCTCCATTTAATAGAATATTCAAATACAGAGGAAAGAGGATAGTCTATTTATTGTAAAGATATCATTTTATTTACAAAAAAATAACAAAAACATGGGTACGCGCTGATCAAATATGTCCGTGCTTTAATATAACATATCCAACAACAAAACGGAGGTGCAGGATAGTTGCATAAAATCAGCAATAGATGTCTAAACTGAATGTAGTGCTTAAAAAATTTTCAGACTAATTTTCCTGAATTTTAAAACAGCTGGAATGGAACTGAAACCAACTCAGTAAATGTCCTTGTCTGTCCATGTCTGTTTCCTCATGTGTAACACAGAAATAATAGTGTTTTCTTCCCCAATATGGTGTTACAAATCTCAATTAACATGCTTGCATTGCCTCAGCAATAAAATGTTTTGTTCTGTTGGTCTAAATCCAGTGTAAAAGCTACACATGGGCAACAGCAGAATTGGACTCTATGGTATTATTAGATCCCTAATAATCATAACTCTAATCATAGTTAATTTCACTTAGGGATTTAAATTTGCACAATAAAAATATGAAGCCACTGTTGTCCACAATCTGAGAAGAGACAATGGGAAAAATGTGAAATTAAACACTCACTAAATTATTATCAATTAACAAATGCAAACTCCGTCATGTGACAAAGCATTAGAGTAGCCAGGAACTACTAAATTATAGTTTTTTGAATGTTTGATAGGTAGACACAAAAAAAAAAGGCTTTTGTGGGTTAGTGCAAAGGAATCTTATGTCGCCTGTTTTAAGACAGACACAGGGAGACAATGTACTGATCTAAAGTCTGCAGATAGGGGTGTTGTTATAAGTCTAGTGTTGTAAAATATGTGCTTTTGATTCATGGCACATATTCAATGTTTCTGCCATATATTTCTGGAGCCAATTTGATTTAAATCACTATTATCCGAATGGAGCATGTCCTACAAACCAAAACACAATGGATGTCAAATATTGACTTTTCAATTGGAAGGACATATTCATTATCCAACTGGAATTATCCTATCTTCAATGTACATAAGAAAACAGAATCTAAAAGCTATAGAATTCTGCTTGAAAACTAAAGTTTATTGTATCAGAAATGCTCTTCTGACTCTGCTTTTTGTTACTTCTCCTGCTGTCACCTATTTAATGTTAGATGCTTTCTTCCCATTATGGCTTAAATAATGTTATAGTCTCGTTTAAAATGGTTGTGCACAATAAACTGTTCTGAAAATTGCTGCTACAGGTTTTTCTAGAGGTGACATAACATTTTCTAATTTTCCTATACCAAAAAATGGCCTTGAAAATATTTATTTTTCTCTCTTTGTTTAAAACTTTATAGGTTACTTGGAACTTGTATTACCTCAGTAATGAAAGTGCTGATCTTTTTTCTTTCTTCTTTTTTAAAGCAAGTTTTCACATGGGACGCTTTCAAAACTTGCTAGACTAGTTCTTTATATCTATTAATTCCTACTTGGCATAGCACACAGAATAGCAAAGGAGAGTGTAAGCCAGTGTTACGACTCCTCACATCCTGAGTTGTCTGCAGACCAAAGTAGGACAAATCACTCAGACCTAATTTATAGTAACAGAAGCAGACTGCTAGCCTGTGCAGAAGCCTATCGGGCCCTACATCTGCTGGCTTCTGTCATTCCCAGTATATGTCCACTTGCAGACAGTGAATTCAACTATTCCTGCTTTGTCCCCAGCTGAGTTTCTGGCTGTCTCTGTGTCGCAATGCATAGAGGACTCAGCCAAGACCAAATGTCATGTCCCTTCTATATGCTTCCAGGCCCAGTCAAACATATCCGTGTTTTAGTTTTGCTCTAGTTCTGGTTAATATTTGTCTGAGGTAGCTCTATTTCAACATCACAGTTCACATTTAGTTCTAATGGGAGAAAAAGATAATGTTTGAGGCCAGGTTTAGGCTGGAATTTGATTTGATTCCCAGACTCACTTCTGCTGTAACCACCAAGCTATTGTGTCCATCCTTCTTTCTCTGAACTAATAACTACCTATAAAGTAAAAGATTTGCAGCTGTCCCATGTGACTGATTAGGGTACTTACCTGGAATATTATCCCTCTTCTACATAATCTGAAACAGAGGCATAGTCTGGGTATCATCTGAGTGTCTCAGACACTCTACTATTTACTATTTGGGTCTTTCCTGCCATTTTTTCCAGGACACACATTCAATACTCAAATTCAGAAATGATTCTAGTGAAAATATAACCTAGCAAATGTCCTTGACCAGGTTTAACTTTCAGTCACAACAATGACTGGATATTCAGAAACCCCTCTACCATTGCAAACTGCTGAGGGCAGGCATGCCTCACATGAGGAGGATAATTGCTACCCTTCACAAATCCCTCCAGAAGAGTGTTCCTTAAAGTCATTATTTCTGTCCTACCTTGAGTGGGCCTGAGGCTGTGACCTTCTGTTCAGACTCTTTTCTGGAAGAAATTAGAGACTGGAAAATCTAGGTTTGATTAAAAGATGTAGAGCTGAGTCACTTCAGTGAACTGGTAATGTTCATGCTTAACAGTCATCTCCCTTGGCATCATATCAGCTTTAGTCAAGTTGGTGGGGAGAAGGGGAAGAACCCTTTGGGAGGATGAGTTTTTAAGTTACATGAACCAGCAGCTATGTTTCTGATACCTCAAATATCAGTTTTCAGCTTAGTGGAGCTGAAAGTTTTTATTTTTATAGCTTTCCACTCTACTTAGCCTCTTGCCAAGTCATAAAATCTAAGGTACTGCAATATTTAGTCTATTCATGTCCATATAGAGAGCTTCTATCTGCAATATCCAGTATAAAGGTGGCTTTGCATGACTCCTATTTTAGAGACACTTGAGGATCCCTGCAATAAACGAGTATAAGAAGAATTATCCATCGTGCAACTGCTTCAGAAGGTGTAATGCATTTCTTTCCTACATCTAGGCATCTTTAAATGCTTATTATTCCTGACTGTCAGCATGGCCTGTTGTAGCCACAGGTACTGGATATAATTGAGAACATCCATCAGGTATCTCTGAATTCTAGCACAGTACTATGCCTAATCAAAATTGAAACTGGTAAAAGAGAAATGTGATGGAGCAGTTTCCCACTGGAAAATGCAGATTTAAGTTTACTGGAGCGTTTCAGAGTAATCTATTTGCTTTATCAATATTTTTAATGGTAATAGCAAAATTTATCTTTAAAAATAAAATAAGTCATTTCATTTTTAGTTTGTGTAATAGAATATAGTCCATTAAAAGTAAGATCAAAACAATAATGAAATGAAAAGGATTACTGATGAACTGTTGCTTTGATGAACAAAATTATTTAACATTTCTCTAGAATAGTCCTCTAGAATTTTTAAATTCATGGGAAGATCAACATTTTTGACCCTTTTCAGATTCAGCAAGAAACGAAATTTCATAATAGTGAGAGAGATTTTGCAGAAATAGTAGAGATAAAATTCTGCGGTGAAGAGCTTTGTTAATATATTTCGAATGACAGCAAAAATTGTGGTGGAAATATCACAAGAAGAGTGAAGCTTTTCAGGACAGTTTGTGTTTTTTATAAGAGTGCCTGCTTTGGGACCAGCTCACTTTCCACAGAGACTTAGCAGCTCTAAGGATTGATATAAGGTTAGACAGAGGAATCACATAACTGAACCAGGGGCAGAAGCAGGAACCAGAGTCAGAGGCTGAGCAGGCCGGAGTGGGAATATGAGATGGATGCAAGACGTAACGCACGGCTGAATTACAGACTGAGCAAAGGCAAGAACGGTGGTGGATTTGAACCGGTTTCGTTACTGCGTGGTGTCAAGAGGAGGGCGCTGTGGGAGCTTCCATGGCAAGAGCCATTATCCAGCTCCAGCGATCACAACGTCCAGCAGCAGCATAGACAGTCTCTGAGTGAACCTGTCACCTGCTGCTGACTCCCAGTACGTCATCACAGGGGAGTGACGCTTTTCAGCAAATGTCCTTGCATTAAAAGCTACTATGATATACATGAAATAAATGGGAGGAACTAAGAGGCAGAGTTCCTGGACTGGGCTGCTCTCGATGTGTGAAAGGAAAGGGACAAGCTCCTATTCCAGTAGTGGCAGAATGCACCGGAAATAAATTTTAAATAATACTATACTAAATAGCAGCTGTATTAAAAAAAAAAAAAAAAGTCCTTTAAGATCACTTGTACTCAAAACCACTATCATTAAAAAAAACCACATTTGTGAATAGTTACTCTGCTAAAAGTTTTGCTTTCCTAGTCAGAAAAAGCAAGCAACAAGGAAAAGAATGGTTAAAAATAACTGCATCTTTACAATCACCTGCAAAGCGGTAAAGGAAAATCTCAAGACTATTCATTGTGATGATTTTACCTCTTCGCTGGATTCAGCTGGTTTCAACAAGCTCAGGAAAAGGCAGTCATTAATATAAACTCCTTATTGTTTTTTTGTGGTGTTTCATCCTAAGTGCTTGGGTAGTATTGCTAAAATAAACTGTGCTTTAGGAAAGTGTCTGATCTCCATACTGGTCGCAGAGCTCCAGAGAGAAGAATTACAGTACATTTTACTTAAAATGCAATAATTGATGTAACTTTGTAATCCAGGTTATTTAACTATTTTTAGTAGTGAATATAGACACTTCCAGCAAAATAGCCAGGAGACAATGGGGATTAACATAAATTGGAAAAAAATAATCTGAACAGCTGGAAAGGGAAGATAGAACCCCACCCCAGGAGAGACAGGGACAAAAGCTGATTCTTAAGGGACAGTGCACAGAGGAAGAGTTATGCAGTGGCTATGGCAATTCTCTTTTTTAAAAAAAAAATTGCTGTATTTCAGTCTCTGTAAGAACGATGACTTTTTTTCAAGGTAGTCACTGAAACTTTAATCTTGATTTGATTGCGTCTGGGTTTCTTTTTTTTGTGAATATTCCAACGTCCAGCCTTTGATGTTACCTTTGAGCATAGCCTTATCAGGACCTGAAAATAGCTTCACAGATGAAATTTTTTTTCTATCATGTTAGCCTGATTTGAAAAGAACCTAATTGACCTGCTGTAATAATAGGTTTGACTTTAAAGTTTGATCTCAGCCTACAAGGGTTTGCATCTCTTGATCTGTCTTTTGAACACTTAATCAAGAGACATTTTTCAGCTTCTAAAAGACTTTTAGCTTGCCCACATGTATGGGCAGCACCTAATAGACCCTACCCATTTATTCACTGGTCTCCACAACTGTGAAATGTGATTATTTTATATTTTAGAACTTCAAAATGCTTTCTATTTTTAGGTCCAAATGAAAAATCCATTTGTCTTATTTAGCTTTTTAAATATTTATTTTATGGTATTTTACATTCTTTGTGCTTTTGCCCCGGGGCATTTGTACAAAACATGCTTTAAAACATGGACATGATTGATTTGATATTTGAGGCTGGCAACAGGAGTTAGGTTTCACTCCCTCTGAAACTGCAGGAAAGTGAAGAGGCCTTTTTAGAGAAAGAGACTCTCACATTTGCCTTGCAAGGAAGTAGAAAAGTGATATGGAAAAGAATAACCATTATGGGACTTTAAAAAGAATGGTCTGGATTCTTTTCTGGACTCGTGCTGGTTCTGACAGGTGAGAACATGGCCCAGTACTTTTTCTGTAGTCTGTAACTTGAGTGAGCCACAAAAAGTCAAGCCAACAACATTTTATTATCCATTCATCTTACTACCTCAATGGATAAATATGATGATTTATTACTGAGAGGCAGAAATAGATTCTGTATTTGAATTGTCTCTCCCATTTCCAGCCCATAAACCGGTGTAGTCGAACCTGTCAGGTCAAAGCACGGAAAGTTTTCTTTCCAGAGGAAGGCACTGATTTAACTGTTGAAGCCTGATTCTGCAGGTTGCATCCAGTGCAGTGGTTCCTGCTCACTTAAACAGGCCTATTGATGAGAACTGGAGCTCTACACTTTACAGGCACTGGGCTGGATCTGAACAACCTGACTCCATGTTTATGCAGTCAAAATTCTCACATCAGTTAATGGGAATTGTGTGAGAACAAGAATTTAGTAGAAATTGAGGATGACAGGATTTGGACCTGTACCAAGTGTCTAGGAGAAGGCTGTGCTTCCTGCCCTCTCAGAAGTTGGGTGTTGTGAAACATCCAGTAATGCCAAGACAGTTGGCAAGTGAGCAAGACAGAAATAATAGAATTAAAGGGTAGAAGGACTTTGCAATTAAAATTGCATGTACTGGCATTTCTAGTATGTGGCAGAGATCCTGCACATTTTACTCCTGAGTAACAAAGAACAGAGCTGTGTATGTCACCATGGAAATGTAAATGGAGTTCCTTTGGCAAACAGAGAAATGTATGCCATTCCTTTATGCACAAATGAACTGTTAGTAGTGGGATGCAAGAGAAGAATGGGATGTCTGTTACAGAAAAGACATGAAAATGCAATTGTAGTACCTTATTCTCTGTTCTGTTCTATTTTTATTTATTAGGAGTTTAAAAAATACAAGGAGGGAGGGAAGAGTGATTTTTTTTCTAACTAATGAATTAATACAGTATTTATAGGAGACAGTATAAAATAGCAGTGATCAAACATGTGGCAAAGAGGAGAAAGTACAGATTTGTATGCTAGGCTGCTTCTACCTGGGCTATCTGCTTCATTGAAAAAAAAAAAAAAAGGATGGATGTATACGAATGAAAGGAAATTTTAAAAGGAGTGGGCAGCTGTGTTACAACATTATGAAGTTAATTGGAGGGATTTTTTGGTTTAGTATTTATGATCAACAAATGTTTTGTAATCGCTGTTCTAATTCTGGCTGCGTCATTCTTTTCTTTCTTGGGGCTTAGGTATGTGTAAAGTACAAGGAAAAAATGATGAACAGCAACCTATATTGGGAGCTCAAGAACTCATAACTTTTCTAATGTTCTGAAGATATCTGCTTAGATTTTTGCTATATGCCATTTGGAACAGAGGTAGGTAAATAACATCAAATATTTTCTATTTTCTATGTTGCTGCTCTAACATATGCTTGTGCTTGATTCCATCAAATAGTTCTGAGTTCAACTCGCACAGTGACTGTGAGTAGTGAGTGTCTAGCTCACATGTTTGGATATTTGAACCAGAAATGTTTCAGGAAATAAGCAAGGGAGATGGAGTTGCCAAGCCAGTTGCTCTAGAGTCAAAGTATAAAGACAAAGAAAACAGAAAAGGATTTAAATCCAAACTCTTTATTTACCTCTTCACTCCCTGTAGAGTTATGTTTTATGACTGTCATAAGATGAAATAACTTTAAACTCTACAGCAAGCCAATAAACTTTACAGTATCCTGTTTTCCTCTTAGGAATAAGACCTTGGATGAGCTTTCTGCAGCTCATAAAGGAAAAACTTTAATAGTATCTATTGTTCACTTAATTTTGCTTATTTTAATTTCTTTCTAACAGAAATCAACCAGTAGCTTCTCTATAACCCATTTTCTTAATGTAAATGAATTCATTCAAAGTAGTGATGATGCTCCACTCAGCTCATGTTTTGAATATGGACTCTTAAATATTCTCAGGGAAGTTTGTCATCAAGATATAGGGCACTTTTCATAAGTTGCGGAGGAGATTTTTGAGGAAAGTTAATTGATAACTTAATGGAAATCATGAGCAAACTGAAGATTTTCTAGTAACAGAAAAGGTCAATAAATTAGTAATCGCCTCTGAAATATAACCATAAGTACTGCCTAGAGACTAAATTAGCTTATTAAAATATGCTCAGGAGTGGCCATTACCATATTATTTATACATTACGAATTAAGTCTCTTTTTTTTTTTAATGTGGAAGAAATATATGTTTGGGAAAATTAGGGAAAATGCAGTGCATTCAAAGATAATGATAATCGCATCATTTGTGCAGACTTTTTTCCCCTTAAAGTAACTAAGGTGCTATTCTTTGTTTCATTGGTACTAAAATGTGACTGATTTTGAAATGAAAATGATACCAGGTAAAAACACTTCCCAGTAACTCGGGACAGAAAGTATCCAGCTGACAATGCAGGATCACTTTGGTGAGACAGAATATTGTACGGCTAGAGTGGAAACAGCGCTGGGGAAAGGACCGTGGTAGATTGTGTCATCGCTTTTCACACGGTATCTATTTTTCCTTTAAAAGTTAGCGTTTCCTTTAGAAGTTGGCACATCACACCTAGGATAATAGTCCTTTAGGATAACTCTAAAGTAGTTGTTCCCCAAGTATCTTCCGAAGGATCTAGTACAACTTTCTCCTGTCTGGCCAACATGTCTCACAGCCTAGATTTTGTCTTGATTCCTGCTCAATAACAGGGTTTGTATACCTTGATGTGATAAGAGACTGAAGCTTCCTCTTCTCCCACCATATGTATGCACTAATTTGTAATCCTTGCTGTTGTCCTCTGGGCTTGTCTTGATGGAGAAGTTACACGAGGATGGCTTGTTACCTCTTTATGCAATGAGCAGTTACAATCAGCTGCTTTTAGAGGAAGTACACGCCAGTGATGCCGTCATCCCAAGGGAGCTGCTTTGCTTTGCATTGCGCATGCCAAAATAAAGTTATGCTCTTCATGTCATGTTCTTTTTTATGACACTTACAGTTCAGCATAAAGCACACTTCAAAATTAATAGCATTCTGCAGTAATTGTTCTCAACCCAAGGGGTTCGAGCAACCCTGGATGCATATAACACCTTAAAATCTCTGTGATGTTGAAAAGGTCTCTGTAGCCTAATTTGGGCTACTTAGCTCATAAGACCCCATCTTAACCCAAAACTGAATGAGTAAATGAAACGGATAGTCAGTTTTAACATTGCTTTTCCTGCATCTTATCTTTGCAGTGTAGTTGTATTTTGCACCCATCTGTCCCCACCTTGTGCTGAGTTTAGCAGTAGGAAGATGAAGAGGGCTGGCATGCAGTTAGGAATTGGGGACCAAGCTTGGGAAGCAGCTCAAGAAGAGGGAGGTATAAGCAACAAGTGTGCCTTCTGCTTTTAGGATTTGTTACCTCGAGGACATAAAACTTCACAGCATTAGGTTTATGGCACTTTTATGCTGTAGTGAGTGACTTGAGAATGAGAGGATTAAAAGACAACTGGCAGAAGGAGAGCTATATTTTCTAACTCTTCCCGAAATGGTAATGAAGAGCTGGATACAGAAAAATGAGATTTAAATTCCTCCCTGTGCAGTTTATAAGATAATGCAGTTCATTATATTTAATAATAGATCTTCTCCTGTTCTATAGATTTTTACATAAGGATTAGGTGAACTATGTAAATCCTCTTTAGCATCCAATTTCCCGCTGTCTGCAGGTCATGCCGGGGGCCGGGCAGGAGCTGTCCAGGGGCTGCCCAGTGCTGGCCATCCCGGCTGTGGCGAGGCTGCAGCGGCAGGTAGAAGACAGTCATGTGTAGCGTTATTTAGCTCGTTGCTAACAAGAAGAGTTTCTAATACCTCTTTCTGTGGCCTGCTGAAGAAGAGTTTTAGCACAGTTCCTCTTGTCTTCAGCTCTTTTTTTTTGTTTTTTTTCCGAAGCTTTTCTGGTTTGGCTCACTACCGAGGTCAGATTTGGATGTCTGATTTTCATTTATTTTTAATGAATCTCATAGGTGCCTTCATTCTTTGGAAAGGGCTGGTTGTGCAGTTCGCCAAAGAGAGAAATTAAATCTAGGGACTCTAGTGCACACAGAAGCACCTGAAAAACACCAGTTTTAAAGGGGACGTGACACTGGTTATATGAATTCAGTTCTGCCTGGGGTCTGAAAAGAGCTTCTGTCTGTCTAACAGCCTTTGAGGAGAGACAAGAAAATGAATCCATATGAGCCCAGAATTGCTGTGGGTGCATAGATGCACGGATTTATGATACAATACAGTGAGAGGATCATCAAAAGAGAGTAGCAATGTGGGTTTTGGTTGCCTAGAACAAAGAGGTGTTAAATGGTGTTACTCTTGTTCCAGAAGAATTACTCACATAGAAATAATATGCCAAAGATAGGTTTTAGATTGAAAGGATTTTTAGGATAACAAAGAAGAATCTGTCTCCAACTCTATGTGAAATAAACTAGTAGTTTCAACATAGTCCCTGGGATAACGATGTCATATCACAAAAATTAATGGAATTTATACTAGTTGCATTTCAGCTATCAGATTCATCAAGGAAAAAGTCACTTGCAAACTTAACTAGTGCCTGATCTGAAGTGGAGAGCTCTACTGAACCAGCGTGGGCATGGTGCACAGGTCGCCAAGGGCAATCACACTACAAACTTTGACTGTGAATTTGCTCTCTATATAAAGAAAAATGGAGCTTTCAAGGCTGTCAGTCAGGCACCATTCACAAGGAAAGACTTCATTTCAGAAAAGAAGAAATGAACCTGCCTAGAAAAGACTGGTTTGAAGAGACAAAAAGAGCAGCCAATTTTGTGCATTGTCTGCTGGGCGAGGATATAGTAAATGAATCAATGGCTTGGCTTTCTGTTAATTGTGGGACAGGCAGCATTATGACATGGGTCTTAGCAAGTGTAATGTTGATTCTTTTTTTAAAACTGAATTTCAGTAATGATGGTATTCAAAAGAAATAGCAAGATTGTTCCCTATATTTCAAAACAAAATTTTCAGCTAAATCTCACTCTAGGCAGACTGGGAAAAGTGATGAAGAGGAAATTACAGGAATGGAAGAACTCTATCTCAAAATCTTCATGTAATAAGAATCAAAATATGAAAGCTCTCTGTATCAATTTTGATAACATGGCTCTCACAGACCTCTAAAGTCTCACAGCAGAAAACAGTAGCATGAAATACATGAGGGTCCAGAACGGTAATGTCCAGGAGAAAAACTGTACAGAAGCTTTTCTCTAGAAAGCACTAAAGAAAAATTCTAGCATAATCTTTCTAATTTTCTAAAGATTACAGTTTTTGCCATCTTGGTAAACTGGAAAGCAATGCTTGCAGGAGACTTGCTATGTATAGAATTGCTGCTCATAGTAGTAATAATAATAATAAGTTTATTATTATTATTATTATTATTATTATTATTAGTGTTAGTGTTATTGTTAGTGTTATTGTTAGTGTTATTATTATTAACAGAACATCAGGTATAGACCCAAATTGATAGTGCTACTGAAGCTAGACAGAAAAGTTATACTTCAATGAATAATATTTTACCTGATATTTTCTAGATCATCAGAAAAAGCTCATGGATCAGGTAAATACTTTAATTTTCAAAACTTCATGTTACTTCAAAAATAGAGCACAAACAATCTTCTCTTTGGTCTGTTCTCTGAATGGGAATTGCCTACATATGTTGTCTGCCCATCAGGATAAGCAGGATAAGATGCAGTATACGGCACACAGCTTGTTTTCCAACTTGTTCTTTCTTAGTATCAGAAATGTAATGTTAGGCACCAGGTTTGCAGATGTAGACACATCTGCGAATGGCAACCTGTCCTACATTCGGAAAGCTAGAAAATTCTCAGTGAAGTAGGCAGCTAGAGAGCTTTTCACAGAATAATTATATGAAAAGGTTCCAATTCACCAAATCTTGTTTCCCATATGCTTGAACATCTGGAATACAGAAGAGCTTTCTATATGTGTACATATGTAGCTAGACAAAATGTTATACTGACTTCTACCTACTAGAAATTGGTATCTCGTTTGTTCTGTTTCAATGCCCAAGGGATACACTACAGTCAGGAGCTGACAGATACCAAGAATGTACAAAGATTTGCAGAGAATAGCTAAAAAAATGCTTGAAAATAAAGAAACAAAGAAGGGAGAGAGAAGTAAGAACAAACTTAGGACAGTTATATTGTTTAAATGAAGCAAAGTTGAGAGAAATGGCATTGGGTAATATTCTGTTATGTCAATGATACACAATAAACTGATTCTGTTCTGATTTACATCTGTATACATCTGAGGTAATTTATGGTAATTATGAAAGAATTCTAGATTTGCATTTTGAGTAAATTAGATCAGTATCTGCTGCACTAGTCACACTATAAAGTTCTAAACCTTCCTATTTCAAGTTGTTAAAACACTCTGTATTTCTATAGTGTTATTCACAGACAGATGCTAAAGTTGCTACCTTTCACAGGTTTTTTAACTAATTTTGCAGTACAAAAAGGCTAGTGTACTGATTCACAGAGAATCACTAATAAAATAAAAAATACAGCACAGTATTCTTTTTTGGTGCCAGAACTGCCCAGCAGTGCTCTTCACAAAAAGGTATTCTTATCTGATAAAAGATTCCACAACTAAATTCATTCATAAAATGAAGATTAAACAATTTTCATGTATCTCCTCTTCTTTCTGGAAGGATCATGACAGCACTAATGAAGGTTAAGTAGACTGAGAAATGATCTGTAGAATATCTGTGGGAGATCTCAGATACGTGTAGCTTATAGAAAAAAGCATTGTAGCACCTACCACATCATGTGTCATGTCAGGTGAAAGAAATCTCTCTTCAATTCCCCAGACGTTTGAAAATAATTACTCCAAATACAATGGGTGAAGAATCCTATTAGTTACAGTTCAAGTGTTCAAGCCTCTTTTCTCTTCTGTTTTATTATATTTGGCTGTTTTTTCACCATCATTGTTTGAAAATATGATTGTATTGAGACCTGTATTGAAATAATAATTGAACCTGAACACAGGAACATTTAAGGCATCCAGTGCCCAAAATCAGTTGGCTATGCATGAGCAGGGCAGCAGGCAAGGAGCCTTCCTCTGCTATATGCGTCATCCAGGCCCAATACGCTTCCGTAGGTGTTAAGATCAAAGCAGTGCCAGGACTCTCTTAGCAGACAAAGAAAAGTAAAAAGCTTTGACTTGTCCCTATATCTGTTCATGGACTTGTCCAACCATGGAACTGAGGAAGGACATGTTGTGGATTGTAAAAGGATTTCAATAGATTTGAAGTCATCCTGTGAGAATTTATGAGGCTGGGCATGTTGACCTGCTTATGGACTGTATACAGAGTACAGTTAGCTTAGTAGTGAAATGTCTGCGATACTCACAGGAAGGAAAATAATAGCTCGTGATAGTCATCTCTTTGCAAAGACTTGACTTAAAGGGTAATACCAAAACTATTAATTTTCTATTTTTGCTGCGGCTGTGAACCTACAAAACTGGCTTTGTCCCATAATGGAAAAAGCCTATGACAGAGACTAACAAAAGACTTGACTGTGGCTGAAGGAAAGAGATTTACTTTTTGCGGAAAAATGGCTATCAGGGTGCCAAACTCAAATATGACGCTTGTCTGAATATGCCTGGAGAAGGTGGCCTTGACTATGTTGCCATTAAGCTGGCGAGGTGTCAGTACACTAGGCAAGCACATACAATGCCTGCCAGTCTCAGGAACCTGGGATTATACGCTTTATTTCCACTGCTGATGTATATGGTGTTTTGTTGTTTGAATGGATTTTCTGACCAGTATACACGTCTCCCAAATGGGAGAACACCACAAGTGCCTGAATTCAGGTGTTCTGAATTCAGCATACAACAGAGTGCCTAGTTGTATGCAGGGTTTGACAGTTTCTCAGCAGTTTTCATGTATCTTCCCAAAAGAGACAAAAGATCTGACAGCTGGGGATGAATGCAATCTGAAAACTCAGAAAGCAAGCATGTCCGGCTAACTGCATATCCATAATAGAGAAGCATCTATTTTATGAGCTCTCTGTAGTGTGTGTCCAGACCCCATCCTGACTGCTTTTCTCCAAGCCCTAACTGGGGGAGGGAGGGCTAGTTCTGTTATACGTGAGATTTTCATTAAATTAAAGAAAAGCCAATGTTTCTTTTGCCCAGAACAGTAGTACTTCAACTCTAGAAACTGCAGGCTCAAACTTCTAAGAGACTGACTGATGTCTATTCTTTTCACTGTTGGAAGAAAAGCCATAGACACTACAGCAGTATCAACCATTAGGTCAACTTGTGAAGGAAGACACACAAAACCAGTCAAAAAGGGCAGTCCAGCAAATTAAAATCACTGATGCCAAAACAAAATCCTTCAAGCTCAGATGCTAGGCAGAATAGTCACATTGGAAGGCAACATAGCATAGCACTCCTACTAACTAACAGAGAATTCAGGAGGAATCATATTAAAAATAGGAAAGATATTTGTAGCAGAAAATAGAAATGTAGCAAAATATGAAAAAAAATGAAAGCTATGTAGCACTACAACAAGAGTGAGAGTTTTAAACTCCAGTGCAGTCTCAGTGTCACATATGGCTGTGAGAGCTGGAGCTACCCAAAGTGTAAAATCAGACACCCTAAAAAGCAAATGTATATGAAGGATTCTGATTCCAGATAAATATACTTTTAACCAAGATGGAGAGATGAGAAATCAAAACCACCAGCCAGGAGCTTGTCTCCATCACTCGGTAGATTTGCAGTGTGTACTTCAGATGCCAGGACTCAGACACTCACCCAGAGCGGTCAAATGCAAACTGACCAGTGTCATGAAAAGAGGCTGTGTGAGAAAAGCCCTTGGAAAATCCATTAGCAAGCAGGATGCGTTAGCAAGGCAGTCACAACTCTGTAGGGCACTTGGAAACAGCAGCAAATGGCAGAAGTAGAGAGAAGACTAGTTTCTGACCCATTCACTTACGTTGGCAAGGAGTTATTAAGCCAAAGAATGCAATCATTAGAAGTGACCACATCCTTAGGTCAAAATAGACGATTTCTTGGTTAATTCAAGTGAACAGAATGTTCCACTAAAACTTTGAATTCTCTGGCACTTCCAGCTAATCAAAGCTATCTAATAACAGCTGCATCATTTGTATAATTATTTTCTACAGAGAACAGAACTTGTCAGAAACCTCGAGATGCTGTTACAGTAGATAGGAGATCAGCAGATAACGTCTGGGTTCAGTGTATCCTAATTTACTTGCTACGTGTATTGTGAAATGCATTCCTCCTCATGGCTTTGAAAAAACAGGAATCTATATGGAAAACATAAAATATGACCTTCCCCTTTCACTGTTTTGAAAGTTGGTAGGATAAGATGACTGCTTAGTTCCTGCAGGTTGGGGAAGAGGGAATGCCCATTCTCCACTTGGAGACCTCTCCTCTGACATGGCTTCTGCAGGGCAGGCCATTGGGGAAGCTGTGGCAAGAGGGTGGTGTATAGGGAAGACTGCTAGCTGTAGCAGGGTGGATGATATACCTACTACAGGTTTGGACACCTGCTCCCAGGTTACAGAGAGGATACATAGGCTGTAATCACAAAAGAAAGCACTTTCTTTGAATTTGAGTGCCCTTCATCTCTGTAATCCAATGTGTTTTCGGTTTCTTCATTAGATGTACATAAAGGTATCAGTACAAGACTCAGTTGCTTTTAGAAGCTGTGCTAAGCAATTCTGCTTTGGAAGAATTTATTTTGTGAAGTAAATAAATAATTAAACCTGACAAACATGTTTTTCAACACTCTGAGGAACTGCACATCGCCTGCTGGCACTTCTGAATTTAGAGTGCTGCATATCGAATTGTTTCTGCTCTCCTTTATTTTGCTTCCCTTTCAAAAGCTTTTTCTACTGCAATTTGTAAAACATCTTGTGGGCAATTCCTCTGCTTGCAGCCTTGCCTGTCACATTGCTTTTCCTTCACAAATAGTATAAGGAAATAGAGAATGACTGTCTGGGATGATACAGGTTCTTTTGTTGCTATTACATATGGACAGACTTGTGCTGTAAACTGGTTACCACTTGTTTTCTTCTGAAAATGGAAAAGCAGTTTTCTTCTTTCTTATAAAATACATGAAACATCTAATTAATTTTGCTCATATCCGCTCATTTACATAATAAATCCTCATAGGACTAACCACATGCCGAAATCTTAGTCAAAATTCTCAGTAATCCATTAAGACTTTGCATGTGTTTAATAGCAGTATTTTCAGGATTTGGAAAGTGGGGGGGAGGGCGGGGTGTGTGTATGTAGTGTCACATTGTGATACTAAATCTAAGAAATTCTGCAAAGTATTCACGCTCAGTTTTGGAGTGAGATCTCTATTGTATCACTGTGTGTATCCTCTGAGATCAAGTCTTCCAGAACATGTGCTTCTCAAATCTTACAACTTGAGTGTTTGGTACCACTGAGTTTTCCCTCTTGCAGATATGTTGGGCAGCATTGCTTCCAGTCTTTATACATCTGTTTCTTCCAGGGAATCTGGAGTCTGACACAAGTTGCCCTGTAGAGACTGGGAGAGTGTACTCAACCTCCAGCTCTGCAAAATCAATGAGATCTGTTGTAGAGGAACTGAAGGCTTGTAGATAACTTTTGAAATCTGGAGTTTTCATTCTACGCTCTTTCACTCTTTATCTACCAAAAATGTACAAAACAAACATGAGTAAATATTTTTCTTCCTTCTGCCCCACCACAATATTACAATCTCTTTCTGTACTGTCTCAATAAATTATTTATCATATTGAGAGCTAGAAGACATTTGTGCCACAAATACCGTTCTTACTGTGTTTATTCTTTGATCAGGGAAGTACCAAGTCAACAGCATTCCTGTTTCGGCTCCACTGGGACGTTGAACAGAATGGCGCTGGTGAGTGATTTAGCCCCAAAAGAAGTTAGGGCTTAATTATAACTGAATTCAAACATTACAAATTTTCTGTCCTTTCTCAAATAGGTCCATCAGTCAGTACTTCATTAGGTGTGTTCTATTTCCCAGCATCTTGTCATTTATGATAATAAAATACATGGTCATGAATCTGCCTAGAGGAGGTTTATAATAAATCTCTGCACATTTATAAATTCAGGTGAACATATAATTCTTAATGTCCTGCATAGTTACATGATAAATAATTGTCATTGACTTCCCTCATTTTTAATTTCAGTGACAAAAGACTTGTGCCATGCATTTGAATAGCGGAAAGAGTAACAAGGCACAGCGGAATACAATTGTTTGTTGTGTTTTGTGGGATTTTTTATGTTGGCTATCGAATAAATTTTTACACCTTGTTAAAAGCATTTCTCCATGGAATTTTTATGGGGAAAATGAATTGTAATTGTGTAAAATGTGATGTTTAATTATTCTCTTTAGTCAGTGCCATGCTAGGAATGTGAGTCTGAGGGGTGCCAGCCAGATGACACAGCCTTGAGGAAAGCCTCGAATGGGTGCACTTTTTCGTGTCCAAGGAAACTGTGTGGTGTTGGGAGCAGAGAGGATTATCTCTGTCATCATTTGCCTGAGGTCGATAATGGAGGGAAGTGAACATCCCCTGGGCAGTGGTCTCTGCTGTAGGTTCTTTGGACTTCAGATGGAACCAGCAGTGCTAAACACCTTGAAGGACCAAACAGCAGCTTATGAACTGGAAAGCAAACCATTTAGTTAGTAACTGGTCACAAACAAAGAAAAAAAAAGATGGGAGAAAAGCAGCATGGCAGCCAAGGCTGAGCACAGATAGATGGAGTTTAACCGTTTATAGGAACCTCTGTGGGGACTGTGATGGATTTTAGAGGCAGCCATATGTGACTGTTAAATTGGCTTCAAGAAACCAAAATTACCTGTAGGAAAATTTAATTTTTCATTGAAAATCTATTTTTTTATCTAAAGCACTCGATTTTTTTTCAGATTAGACAAGTGGAAGAACTGTCAGTTTTAGAACAAAAAGATTATTTTTTTTCACAGAAAGTAACTGCCTCCTACAATTTTTTCTGAAACTATTATTCTTCAATTTAAAAGACTGTCAATAATGAAATATAATCCAACAATTATGGCAAATTCTCTTGTTTGTTTGAATTCTGAGGTAGTGCAGTATTGTACTGACTAGGCCTGAGTCTTATACCTCTTCAAAAAACCGCTTTGCAAAGAGCAGATAAGATGAGTTTGGTTCTTGTCAAGTGACTTTTTTTCATCAAATTTTAGCCCTTCTTGGGGATAAAAGGACATGTCGTTTTCAGCTTTTTTAGCTCTAGCAGCTAGTTCTCTCTATTTTCCAGATGCCTTACTCTCTCACCCTCTATGAGATTCCACATTCAACATTCATTGCAGTGAATTGGTATTATTAATACTCTAATGACTCGACTCAAACTAAGAAACAGGGCTGTGTTGTGACAACTACCGAGACAGTATGTGTCCCAGAGCGATGATGGTCTAAACAGTCTATCTGAAAGTTAGGTGTAGAAACAGGCATCTAACATTGAGCCTAGTTCAATGCCAGAGATGCTTGGTAGATCAGTCTGGCTTCCCTCTGAAACAAATCAGAGTCTTGCTCACTGATTGCCTCCATTTCCTGCCAAGAGAATCTGTACAGATTGTGACTTTGTCAGCCATCTTCTGAATTGCCAAGAAAATTATGAAATGGGTGCTAACTATGGTCTCTGAGTGCAAGTAAAGGCCTTTAATATCCCATAAGATGTAGCTACCCTAAAGTAATTCCAACAAGGTAACTGGCTAATTACGTATTTCTATCTAAATACTTGTGTAATTTTAAAGGAGTGACTTTTCCCAAGGTGGTCATAAATTGCAAAGATAGATAGCATTAGACAATTACCATTTTGAAGAATAGATGTTGTCACCATTAAAAGTGGGTACTTAGGACATGTAATAGCAGTGTCACATTCATCACGGCATCTAAGAGACAGGATGCTTAAATGCAGTGAGAAGGCTATTAGTGCAGAAAGGTTTTAAAATTTCCATCAGATCTCTTGCAGTCTATACTGATGCTTTACATAAAAATTGCCCACACTGATGAGAAAGTGGGTTGTCTGAGCTCAAATCATTGGAGAACAATCAAATATGATAAATGATTGCCAGGTGCTGCTAGTTTCGAAGTAGAGACACAAACTTAAGATAATAGAGCTAAGACAATTCACAGAAACTTCAAGGAGGTGACCCCTTCAAGTATTGCGTGATTCCTGACACTCAGTCAATGTAAATAATACCTGTTTTTTATGGGCAATAACAGGTTTATCTTCCATACATCAAAAAACATCTATCTGTACGTGGTATACACACTCTATACTGAAAACCAGCATTATATATCTAACTTACCCATAATTCTGATTTAGAATAGCTACACTCTATTATAGAGACTCCGATAAAATATTATCAGACCATCTGGACTGAGCAATTGCAGGTGTTGTTAACTTTGTTCACAGTCAAGGGTGCACAGCACTGTTAAAATGATGCCTGAGTGAAGTTTGAATTCAATGCATTAGCAGAGTAGG
Organism: Tauraco erythrolophus; assembly: GCF_009769465.1. Lineage (NCBI taxonomy): Eukaryota > Metazoa > Chordata > Aves > Musophagiformes > Musophagidae > Tauraco > Tauraco erythrolophus. The sequence goes on along the minus strand of NC_141478.1, from coordinate 12,786,807 downwards.
CATTTAAAGTGAAGTAGTTTTGATTTTATAATACAAAATTGTTATGAATATTGTATACTTATATGTTCAGGAAATTTCCATGAGCTCACATGTAGAAGGGCGAAAATATACCTAATTTTCTTCAAAAAGAAAGGAAACACCTGTTTGGGGACCAATTATGAACTTCATAGAACTATCAGTCCTAATTACTAAATAGCTACAGGATTCTCATTTAAGCAAAATCAACCATACTTGAAAACTAAACTTAGAATGTAAATGATGCAATCATTCATAATTCATTCTGCCACAGTACACAAAAGCAGAGCCTACAGTAGGCTGTTTTTAAATCTTTTGTGCAAATTAATACAGCCAATACTAGATTTTAAAAAGCTGTTGAGGAGAAATAGATCTTTTAAGGGTGCTATTTTTTATCCAGCGTTTTAAAACTGATCTTAAACTTGAATGCATGTGCTTTAAAAGAAAGACTTAGCAGAAAAGGCAATGTTATAAGCAATATGTCTTTGAAAGAGATATTAGCTGCTTATTAAAGAATGTTGTATTACTGTTTGCAAGACCCATACTTACTTGTAACTGGAAAGTTAAATCTTGAATCTAGCAGTAGATAATATCTACTGCCCATACATTAGTGGAATCAATGATCCAAGGTAATCCAAGGATAATTTCTCAGGCAAGCTAACTGAGGGCAAGACCTCAAGATCTCAAATACAGCTACAGCTCTCCTGGGGAAGAAGAGAAGACTTTCAATATCAATCCTTGATTTGCAGGTCTCAGCCTTTTTGCAGGCTAGAATGACCACACAAATTAGTTGTCCAAGCCCAGTCTGAGGTTTGCTGCTGTTGCCTTTGTCAATGGAAACTCACTGTAAGAACTAAATATCAGTTCATGTTACATGTCATTTTCATGTGAAATTACTTCTTGCGCTCAAATACATACCACCCTGTGCTTGCATAAATATTAACCCCACAGAAAGTTGGTTACTTAGTACAATACATTCCAAAGCAGCAATTCCAAGGTTTATAGTGTTATTCGCTTATGATGTGCAAAGTTTAGCTGGAGCTCAGAAGTTCAATGTCTATGGTATTTCTGTGTACCAGTACTGAATACTTTGTAAGCCACTATTAATCCTATGAGTAGCTTGGGAAAGAATTTCAGTTTAAAATATATTAATCAAATTTCATCCTTCTTTCTGTTTGCAAATTACTTGAACAGATTGTGTGATCTTCTTGTTTGTTTGCCATCAGTTATTCTTTATCAAATATTATAGTGAGGAAAACTGATTGATCACAAATTGTTTGCGGATGTTGTAATTATATATTTAAACATAATGTACTCTTATACGTATAATAATCTCATATGCCATCTGTGCGATCCATCACTTCAGAAAACATTATTAAATTCCCTGTGCCTTAACCTTTTTGCAACACAAAATGCTACATTTCTCCAAAACCGCTTTCCACAGACATTCCCAGCAATAATTCTACACTATTTAACCATTTGGCATCTATCTGTTTATCTCACAGTGACAGTGTCCAATCTAGTGTCAATCCGGTCCGTGCTGGGCTGGCAGTCTCAGTGGTCAGTATGTATATAGCACTCACAAGGACGACTGGTTACATGCTATCCTGAAATACCTGTCATTGAAGCTGATCTAGGACCTTCTTTTTATTCTTGTTTACTCCTGATTGTACAGCTTAAGTCTAGTAGTAGCACGTATCGCTTCCGTCTTTTTATTCGCACTGGTAAATCATGTTAAATGGGCCCTTCTTGCAGATGATCCCAGTTCGAGTATGTCTTTGGTTGTGGATAGATGGTAACAAAGGAAGTTCCAGACTGCAGCTAACCATGGATTCTTGTCCCTCCTGTCATACTGAATACCTCTATATTCACTCAAGCTTCTACTTGAAGTAAGGTTTGGGAAAAGTTGAATTCTCTAGAGGGTGTGATGAGATTTTTAATTTAACTCTGATTACTTCAACAAACACAGTGCACTTGCATTTGCAAGGAAGGAAACGCAGTGCTTAAATGAAACTTTATCCCATATATTTTAAAACTACAAATGATTTGAACTCTGTTACTGGTCACTTTGGATTTCATTAAAGAATAATGTCATGAAAAATAGCAAGCCACAGTATTCCTTCATAATTTGAAAGACAACATTACAGATAATCGAATGTAGTTGTCCAGAGGTTCGAGGAATTGTTTCCACAGACAATAATTTATATTACAAGAAAAAAAACAACCCATTGTCCACTTACAAGGGTTAAAGGTGAGGAAGTGGGAATATAAACTGTGCTATGCAATCAAATTCTTGACATAATTGCAAAATTATGTTTTGTGTGCAAAAGCCACATGAAATCCTGTATTCTAAGAGTGGTATTTAAAGAAATCTTTCTGCATGTGTATTAGAAAACATGCAAGAAACTATGTAAAAAGTACTCAGCAGGTTTAACCATTTATGAGTTGTCTATTAGTATTTTATTAACAATTGCTTAAACAGGATAAATGCTGCTCACGAATTCGGAGAAAATAAGTGATCTTTAGTTTAATGATTTAACATACAAGCATCATGAAATCCTGAAACGTGCTGGTTGCTATGGTACGCATGCATTCCTCTGACAGAATAGATGGGAAAGTAACATAATACACATTGCGTTCTCTTGCATGAAGAATATCTTTCCTTTTGGATCCTTTTGAGTCTGACTTTTTTCTTCTACAGACTTGATTTTCTATCTTTACTCTTTCTTACTGAATGGTATTCTTTGCTCATGGTAAAAATACATCTAGCAATTGAATCACCCCCTTTTTGAAAGTGGACAACTTTGTGATGCACTTTTTTAAAGTATCTGTTGCATTTACAGCACTTGAACTGTGACAGATTTTGAAAGATTGTGAAAAAATATTGCTATTTCTGCCAGCAGGAAGTGTTTCATGAATGCAAAAGCTGTATAGAAAATAGAGCTCAAATTCATGCTGTACAGGGTATTTTTACCACCTTGATATAATACACTATACATCATAATCTCTCCCAAATTTCTGTTTTACTCTACAGGATATACACTTTCACGAACCATTCATAATAATAATAACTAAAGCAAATAGTGGTTGTTACTTTGACTGTGATTGTTTTAAAATGTCAGGTAAGTATAACTGATTGTGCTGTTTGTGTAGACTCTGAAACAAATTTTCAGCAAAGGGGCTACAACTGAAGTTACTTAAAAATATCAAATCATTTTTGTGACTGGAACACTAAAATGTGATTGTAATTTTAGAGATATAAAGTTAGTAGAAAAAAATCAGAGAGGATGACATGTAATAGTAAGGACGTTTAAATGTATAGACAACTCAGAAGAGAAGAATCGGGGAATATTACCGAGGAATGTGTTAGCTAGGAAAGTCCAAAGGCACACCTTCGGCAACACGTACAGATCATCAAATCCATCTAAAGAAGAGATGAGCATGTCCTTAGCACATAATTGAAGAAGAAAAATAAGGGCTGTATAGGTGAATCAGTTTGGGAGAAAAATGCTGGAAGTAGCATGCAAACGGTAACAAGAGATCATTAAAATTCCTAATAGTTTTCTATTAAAAAGCCAGTTTGCCCAAAATTTGGCATTTCTATTTATTACCTGCAATTTTTAGTGCTCACAAATAGGACAATCCCAACAGTTATGTTGCAGAAAGGCAAAATTTTTCACTGGTGGAAAATCTGATCAGGAACAAAATAAATTACAGAGTGTGTGAATGAAAATTCATGATCAAATGAGGATACTGTCAGCAAGTTTTGGTAGACCAATCTTTTCTATAAATACGTAGATATACATATAAAATACCTACCACTAAAACTCACAGATGAGCCAAAGATTGGAAGAACAGTAACAATGAAGACAGGATGTCCACTCAAAAATAATGAAAATAGCCTGTGGAACTGCCTTAAGGAAGTGCTTTAAGATGGGCAGGTGCAAATTACTTGTCCTGGGATGCAGAAAGCTGGCTGCAATACATAAGACAAGGCCACATCATTAAAAGACACAAACATATATATCCTTCAGACCAAAGTGTGTCTTGGAGATATCCAGACAGACTGTGAACAACTCACACTGCATGTACTAGAACTATGGCAAAAGAGAGTCCTGAGCAATCTGTTTTATCCTGCCAAGAAGTTTGATAAGAACTAGCTGGAGTATTTCTGTGATGCGCTACTGTCTATGGTACTGATACTGATGTGCTCATATATTTGTAGATATGACTTTCATGTCTAGAAGAGATTTTTTTAATGATGAGTTGTTTCTAGTTCTGTACTAGCTCCTCTCTTCCTCTAAGCAAGATCAAAATATGCAATTTTCATCTTCAGCAATCTACCCCAGTTTTCTGCTTCTGCCAAAACTTTGTACAAGGCCTGGAATGTACTGGGACTGTGCGTAACTACTCTTTCCTTTGTGTGTTCATCCCCTTGTTTTGTACATGTGAAGTAGTCCACATGCAGACACAGAAAAGGCTAACTTTTAACAATGTGGCCTAAAATATATTTGCCCTATTTTCTCTGATCTCTGTGTACGCATAAAGTAGAACTACTGGCTTCCCGTTGTAATGCCAGCATCCAAGCTCTAATTCAGGGCTTCTGTCCTCTAATTCGTCAAAGTGTAGATATCGCACCTAACGTGGTGGATGTCTTTGTTCTGAGATCTTAGCTGCCACTTCTTTCATGGTTTTCATCAGATAATATGAACGTTTGATGGATTTATTGAGATCACATGAGTTAGTTCATGTCTGTGCGCATTTGTGTTTGCAATAACAATTGTAGAACAAAACATGTTTGTAGGCTTATTTACTTTTTAAATATCTCCCAGTTCTTACATGTATCAAATTCTTTTTTAATTTTTTCTCTTGAGAGATGCTTTTTCTTGGAGTTTAGTTCACTAGGGTAGGTGTTCTGTCTACTGCAATGGAATGTTTTCTTTTAAAAGGTTGGAGAATACAGAATTTTGAGAATTTTCCTAGTATCTCTGCAGTCTGTACTATCCTGTGGAATTTTGGCAAGATTTTTTTGAACTAACTTCATGTCTAGGCAAGTTTTATTGTAAAGCTGGTCATATATCAGCATTTACCATTTGGATTATTTTTAAGTGACACTGTCTTTTAAAATAAGACAGAATAGTTAGTTGCCCTTTTACTGGTTATTTTATGCCCTGAATAATTTTTGACTTCCACTTTCATACCCTTTTTTAATCTGAAGTATTATCACAAGAATAACAAGCCATTGTGTGTCATTATCTGCTTGGAAACAGTTCTGCTATTAATGTCTAGTTGTATTCTGCAATCTGAAGCAATTTCGTGTGCATTCACTGAGCCTGATTCTGTAGGACTCCGAGTTTGGTATAAACAGAATAATATTTCATGACAACTTTGCTTAAATGGTACATTATGGTAGTTAAAGATAAATAAAATGTACATTAGGAAAGAATCAAAATGTACATTAGGAAAGAATTAGACCTTTCAATTTTCTATGCAAAACTTTCTTATACTCCCTTTTTTACAGATATTCTGTCTTCTGCTTACTTTACATAGTTGGGTTAATGTTGCAACTCGTAAGAACTACACAGTTTAGATTTTTTAAATGAAAGATGAAATTACCAAGCATTATTCTGTAAAAAGAATCATATTATTTTTATGTGATATCAGAGCATATAGAGATTCACTTATATGCTGCCTATTCTGAGGTGGAATTCTATATATGTAAATATTTTTCTACCCTGACAAGGAATGATATTTGAGACACTGAAATGGCTAGTGTAGCTAGAAATTTCAAGAAAATGTAAGTATTTCTTTCCTGATGCCAACAGGAGAATTAATGAGGGAATAGATATCGAAATTACAGACCTAAGAATTCTGCCATCCCCTTTAAAAGTATGGAGATACTAAAATTTCCTACTTAGAGATTAGATTATCTGTGGGACACCTGTTTCCTGGTTAAACCTAGAGGAGGTTTTGATTGGTTTGGGTTACTATTAAGACAAGTACATAGGTTCTAAAGCATGCAAAACCAAGGTTAGCTAAATTTTGCAGGAAAAAGATCACATCAAAAACAACACGCAGTGCAGAAAAGATTAACAGTGCCATGAAAAGTTCAGGTAGCAGGACAGGGGCAGAAACACAAAGCCTAAACCATGGTATCTGCAGTAGAGAGAAAGAAAAAACAAAATGCTTACAGGAGATGAAGAGTCACAGGGTAAAACCCAGGACTTCATATTCCACTGCAAATAGCAGCACCTACCGTGCTCAGGAATATCAAGAATTCCAAGGAGCAAGAAGATATCTGCCATATGGCCTTAACTGCTTCACGATCTCTTGATTTAAATGCTCTGCAGGAAAAAAAAAAAAAGGCTGCTATATTTGCGATTGAGCTATTAGATCACAAACCAATTCAATTGCAGCTGAATCATGGGACCAGCTGCAATATGAGCCCCAGAAATATTGATAACATTACAAATATTACACTAGAGAAATGTAGCTGAGAGCTGGTGATACACAATATATGTACTCTGAGTCCTGTAAGCGAAACCAAGCTGTCAATAAGAAATCTGTGAAACAAGCAACATTATCTCTTGGAGTCTGTAACAGCTGACAGGCAGAAATACCTTGCTGAGCAACAATGTCACATGAGAAAGAGCAATTTGTTCACCAAGTGCTATCAAAAATACTCCAAACTGAAAGAGGGAGAACAACAGCATCCCAGTATGATGCGGATTATCCACTCTTCCAGCAGCCCCAGTAAAACAATTGAAGAAGGAGCAGGCATATCTTCAAAGAAAAGGTGATGTTACATCTTCTGAAGCAAGCGCAGTGTGGATCTGCCTCCAAACGGTGGTGGCTGTTCTTTGGTGAACTGGAGATTGGCATTGGCTCAGAAACACTTAGTAGTGAAGAATAACGTTGCTCATGAACAGCCTCTGACGGACTCTTGCCCGCATTGCTAATGTTCAGGAGTGACTATTTCAGGTTAAATTATAAAAGCTGTCCTGGCACCTGACAAAGTTTTCTTCATCCTATGGTAAGCACCTCTGAAAATGAGTAACTATGGATGCTTCCAGGAAGCGCTCTAGTTTACACTGAACTGGATGAAGCACTTTCCAGGTGTTAAGATCAGAGCAGATAATAGTTTTGTTTTAGAAAATGGAAAGGGCAAGGAAAAAGTTATGCAGTGCTATGACATCAAGTTACAGTGGCTTCTAACCAAGAAAAGAAACAACACAAAGCTGAGTGGAGAAAAGCTGATAAGAAGTTTCCCTGCTTTGGACAGTCGATTTCTTTGTCCATCCCAGCCCTAAGAAAGGTACTAGGAAAAGTATCACCACGAGAGTTAAAAGCATGTTAACACTCTGGGCTCAGTTCACTTTCTTGTTAGTGGTTTGCATTCCCATTCCTATACCCGGGGTGAGTGTCATCCAAGAGGCTGCAAAGCAGGGCTCCTACAGCTTCCCTCGCTGCAGCCCTGTTGAACTCCATGTGGAAATAAGTGCTGATCGAGAAGTATGAACAGGACTCTAGTCTCCTGGTTCTCACCTGGTAGAAGATTCTGATCTAATTCCCACTCCAGTTAATGTTATTTGTACATATTGAAATAGTATTGGCAGGAAAATAATCTTCTCTTCCCTCTTCTTATACCCCTAAATAACTTACAACTTGGTATATCAACAACGACAATTCAGATTCAACCCGAGAACAGAACTAGACCTGCATCTCCTACATGCTTCAAAATTTACCTAGACTTTAAGATACTAGAAGATGAACAATTGATGAAGGTGACTCTGGCCCATTTGTGAATCTTAACCTGAAAATACCCAACAAAAATATTCAGCAAAGATAAGCCAAATCTGCAACTATTGGAGGGAGTTAAGTAAAATCACATCTTTGTTGAATGTGGTGCATGGAAAAAAAATAATTCACCCAGCATTTATCTACAATTTTGTTTAAAGGGAACTAAGCATAAGTTCGGGTGATTTAATCACTGATACTGTGAGACAGACACATGCTCACAACTTGAAACAGAGATATTCTCAAGAAGCAGCAAGAGAGGGGGGAGCATTCTATTTTCCAGTAACGAACGTTCAGTTGAGATCATTTATGGGACAGTAAGGGAAGTGCAAAGAGTACAGTGATTGACAGTAAAAAGAGATTTCTGCCCTGTGCGGTCACGGTGTAGTTCCGCGAAGGGGACTGCAGGACACAAACACACGAGCTGACCTGGCTCCGGTACGTTCAGACAAGAATCGTCATCAGAAAGCTGAAGATGCCACCGTCTGCTGAAACGCCCTGTTCAGGCAATGTTACACTGCAGTGAAATGCGAATGATTTCTTGCCAAATGGGAATTTCGGCAAAAGGTGTCTTCTCAGTATCCTCAATGCCTTCTGCAGAGTCAGCAGGAAGGGCGGCCAAGAGCTGGGTGGCGATGGCAGAACAGGCAGAAAGGACCTGCCTCGGGCACTACCGGACCGTCACAGCACACGATGTTTCTGACGCAGCCTGCGCTGAAGCTGGCGTGCTCCGGGCAGGATTCTGTTCCCTCTCCAACGACTGTAGCCCCTGTGGGGGCTGACCGTGTCCGGCTGCCTGCCGCCCGGCTGCCCCTCACTCTGCAGGACGGGGGGGGGGAAATAAGGTGGAAAATCTCATGGGTCGAGATAAAGACAGGGAGATCACTTACCAATTACTGCCATGGGCAAAACAGAATTGATTTGGGGAAATTTAATTTCTTACCAATTAAAAATAAAGTCAGATGGTGAGAAGCGAAGCCAAAAATATACCTCCTCCTCGCCCGCCCCTTCCCCCCCGCCCCGGCTCTGCCTCACCCCACCCCGAGCTGCTCTGAGGGCTCAGCTGTGGGCAGCGGTGGCCCGTGGGGAACCAGCGGGAACCGGCTGTGTCCGGTCCGGGCAGCCTCTCCCATTCCTCACAGAGGTGGCCCCTCTGCTACCCAACCCGGGAGATGGAAACCCAGCACAGCTCGGAGGAGGAGGAAGGCTGAAGAAGGCAGCTGTGCACGGTAAGCAAAGCTGGCGGCCAGCAGGGAGAGGTGCCAGGTGTGTGCGAGCGGGCAGGGCTCCATCCAGCCTCCACACCCACGCCAAGCACCGCCGCCATCTCCAGCGGTCCTCGAGCTGGGTCTGGGTCACGATAGCAGTGACAAAGAAATCAAACGCGACTGCAAAATCGCGGCCAGCAGTGAGTCCATTGCCAAAACCAAGGACAGAACAGGGAGCCTTAGCGCTTCGGCTCGTTTGGAAGAGCAGGAAGAAACGGGATTTAGAAACTTGCGATGCGCCACTAAGAAAAATTAAAGCAGCAACAAAGCTGAGGGAAATCCCAGTGACAGACTGAATCAGCACGTGTGTTTTTAGAGGAAAGAGTGCCCCAACAGAGTGAGAAGGCTGTGGGAATGGGTGTCCCTCAGGTGGGCTCTGGGCTGGCAGACAGAGCTCGGCAGAACGGCGAAGGGCAAAGGCTGCGGCACTGGACCTGCACGGGCTGCTGATAGAAAAGGAAGGAGAGAAGATTTTGGAAGAGATATCAGAAAGTCAGCCCCCCTGCTTATGGCTTGAAGCCAAGGTGCTGTTGCAGAATCTGAGAAATGCCATTGTCACCAGAGGACTTCCAGCAGAAAAAAAAAAAGTATATATTAGCATCCTGTCCCCACACAAACATTGCTTTCCTCTCTAGCAATCCCCTTCCTTATTTGTAGAGGAACCTGCACCTGGAGAAGGGTATGATGAGTTCCTAAATAGGTTATGCTTGAAGATAAGCTGCAAAATAATTTCTCTTCTATATGCTTTAGCTTCCACTTCTTTCCAAAGGGAATATCTCGATTCTGAACTCAGGTTAGAAGTACCCAGATCATCAGTTTAGAGGCTTGTTTGTTTGTTTGTTTGTTTTTCTTCAGTGAAGATAGTAAAACAAAGAGATTCAGACTAGACATTATGTTGCAACTCCCAAAATATGAGATTTTATTTAATAAACAAGAGCAGCAAACCCGAAGCTGCAAAAAACGAGCTTAAATTTATATGTAAGTTTCAAATTTAAAGCCAACTATCTCTGATGTTGGCTGAGAGAATATTCTGAAAAGTCACCATTGCAAAACGTGCAGCAACGCAAACCCAGACGAAACCGAACTATTTCTGTTTCGCACCAAAGCCGGAACCCAGGGCTTTTGCTGATGAACTTGGGCCCCAGGGGGGGCGAACCTGAGTTATCTGCTCTAACTCTATTGCAGGTGTTAAAAACGAGCAGCGGCACTTCCCAAACCGCAGTTCCTCGCCTGGACAGGACCTGCCATTCCTCGGGAGCCAGGTCAGCCACTCGTGTTCACGCGTAACGGGAAAGTTCGCCAGGATGCAAAGCAGGAAAAGTAAAACCGTTTACTTTCCAGAGGAAAATCTCTGCTTGATCCCTTTCCCCGCAGCCCAGCCGAATGACTTCCGTATGGATTGCCGAAGAGCGTTTGCAGTGCCGGCTGGAGCCGGGGCGGGAGGTGGCTCGGGCGGCTGCCGGGTTCCCCGAGACGCGGCCGAGCAGCCCGTCAGCGCGCCCCGTTACGGCCGCTGCCCCCCGGCCTCGGGCGAATGCCCGCCGGAGGAGCGGGACCGCGCCACGGGCGGGGGGCTGCAAGGGACAAAGGCGCGGGGAGAAACGGCGGGAGGAAGGAGACGGAGGGGAGCGGGGATGGGGAAGCGAAGTGAACGGGCCAGAGCAGCGGGGGGCGGCCGGGCGCGCGGGCAGGTGCGCGGGGGCGGGCGGGGCCGCCCGGCGGGCAGCGGGGCGCGCGGGGCGGGGCGGGACGGGGCGGGCGCAGGTGCGGGGCGGGGCGGGGGGTGAAGTGCGGCCGCGCGGGGCGGGGCGGGCCCGGCCGCGCCGCCCGCTGCTCGCCGCGCCGCGGAGTTTGCTGCGCCGCCAGCCGCGCCCGGAGCCGCGCTCTGCCCTGCCGGAGCCCCGAGTAAGTCCGTCCGTCCCTCTGTCTGTCCGTCCGTCCGTCCTTCCTTCCTTCCTTTCTCCCTCCTCCCAGCGCTGCGCAGCTGGCTCCAGCCGCCAGCTCCCCGTGGTGCCGCTGCCCGGCGCGGAGCCGGGATGCCGGGCGCCGCGCGGAGGTACGCGGGGCGGGTCTCGCATCCCGCCCATTGTTTGCGGTGCCCCGAGGCTGGGGAGGGGCGCTGAGGGTGAGGTGGGGCCGAGCCGGGCCGGGGGCGAGGTGGGGCGGCTGTGAGCGTCTTCGCGGGTGTCTCCGTGGGTGTTTCTGCGAGCCCCGAGCGGAAGGGCTGCTGCGGGTCGGGCCGGCGCCCGCCGCCGGCGGTACGTGCCTCTGCGCCGGGCTCTTCGGGCATTTTGGAGCTCGGCACTGCCGGGGCCGCTGTTGCTGTTAATTCTTCTCAGATGTTTCTACTTTCCAATTATCCTCTCAGCTGGAGGCTCAGCCCTTTCTACTGGGTAGACTGAGGAAATATTTATTTATTTTAAATGATGTTGTTTCTTTCTCGGTTGTCTTAGAGCGTAAGCGGCCGTGTTGTTAAAGGTCTCTCCGTCCGCAGCGTTCACGAATCCCCTTTTCCATCAAAAGGGATGTGTATATAGAGCAGAGTAAATCAGTGAGATGTGCGAGGCAAATGTATGTTCTCTGACAGTGTCTCGCTCAACACGGGCACCCGCGAGCACCCTTTCCTCGTACAAGTCCGATCACTTTGTTCACTGCACCCACAAAGGAGCATTTCTTTAGCTGTGCAAGGTAGCAACGATTCCAAAGATACTATGTAAGAACTGGTACAACTCATGACCCTAAACTGCTCGCGTGCATCAAGTGATGCCGGGTGTTAATCTCAGTGGACCCAGCGTACCTGACTGCCTTGAATGCTTTTTGTTTGATGGTCCTTGATGGGCTTGCTAAGTGCATTAGTCTGCTGAGGCTTAGAGTTTTTTAGCCCCCGGGAGCAATACGTTCTGTGAACACCTCTGTCTAACACAGAGTTTGATTTCAAAGGGAAAACCCATGATGTGAAATTGGTATTGTGATTATGGAAAGTGATATATAATTTTTTTGAAGAAGGAAGAAGTCTTGAAGTTATTTGTGAAATGGAGTATACGATTTTTTCAGGAATAAAATGTCGCATTATCTATCATATCCCTCTCTGTTGTAGTAGCAATTTGTTTTCATTTTCATTTTTATTACCCTTTCCATAATGATTTTCTATTGACTGAATTGCTTTTCTTTCCTATCACTGTCGATGTTGGTCTCTAATCCAATTCTTAACAGCATTTGTAACTACAGTTCAGTTTATGCCCTCATCTTAAGGAAAAGAAAAAAAAATCATGTAGGCGGTGCCTTTATTCATTTCACAACTCTGAATTTATAGGAGTCACGCAATATTGATCTCTTTATTGCTCGTTTGTGTTCTCTTTCAAATGTTAAAATAACTTGGTCCATTTCAGGCAGGTCGTGATTGAGAAAGTGAAATAAGAATGCATTAGCTGCCTTAAATGATCGTTTTAGCTGCTCCCATTGTGTGTTCTCTAATTATGATATGATGCAAGTTGTAAGTCTGCACATCTCTTCTGTGCCCCCCACCCCAGCCCCCCCTTATATTTTTCCTCTTCACCAAAATATTTAGTAATCAGCAAGCCGATTTTTCACATAACTCAAATTTGGTTAAATATGGTGGTAAAATACACAGGATTGCTATGGTTTTTTTTTTTCCTTCCCTAAGGAAAAAAAGAAAGGAGTTAAGATGTGTGTAAGGAAAGGTTTAATAGACAGTGGAGAACCAGAGATTTCTTTCTTTTGGAAAAGAACCCTTACCAATGTTTATTGAATTTGCTCGTCTGCATGAAGAAAAGAACTGTTGTTTTGTTATCTAGCAGCTGTAGGAAGATTGACAGCTACAAATTGCAAATCTATGAAGGATCTGTCCATGACACAATTTTTAGTTCATTTAGATAGTTATCCTACACATCTTGTCATTTGCAAAATTATATAAACAAGATCAGTAAGTTTGTGGAGAGGATATAAATGCAGTGAATGTACTGTAAAGATTTTGAAGCTTTTGGGGATAATTAGCAGAGTATGGTCTTGCCTGAAATATGACATTAATACAGTTAATTTAGATTCAAATATGAACACACCATTGTAAACATTGTTCTGTAGAGAAGAAATACATATTTTGAAACATGCTAGCTCTGTCAGAAGAACATTAAGTGTAATAGTCTTTTTGTTAAGATAAAGAGAACATCATTGATGTTGTGGCGTGCTTTGCATTTTTAAACAGAATCTAATGAATTACAAACATTCATTATGCTACAAGCAATTGCTGAAACTTCTCAGGACCCCAAAATAGAGAGTTATTTGTATACTGATACTCACATGTTTTCTGATTATGGTTTCACTGTAAAAACAGAAATAAATAAAAAAGCTGCTGTTCTGAAATGAATTCTCTGCTAGCTCCAAATCTTTTGTTGGTCTACTTCCATCTTGTAAATTTATTTTTAAATACCTCAGCGTGTTCAGGTTATGGAACTTTCTGTTGGAAAGTGTGGGAAAGCTATGGGCAGGGGCTGGGAGCGTTCTTTATTGGATCCTGGAAGAGTTAAGGGCATATAGTCTGCTGTGGAAGGTCAGGCTTACCAAATGTCTGAGAAAGAAGATAGCTGAAATTTTCAAAGGTCAAAAAGAACGATGTGCTAATTTTAAAGGACACGTTGTATAAATATTGCTTATCTTAACATATCGAGATGCAAAAAAAGAAAAAAAATTCTTGGTCTGTGTTTTTATCTAAATGTTTACTTTAGTAATCCACTCTTTCTTAAATATGATATTTGTAATACAGTTACTGTTCTTCTCATGCTATTTCATTCTCTGTGGACTCAAGAACGAGCCAGTGGAAATGGGCTGTGTTTATAGGTTCAAGCCAACTTACAACTTTTTGGATACCTCAGTTCATAACTATTCTTGGCACCGCACATTGTGGACTGTCACTTTCCAAAATTGGATTTCTCTGAAACATAGGGGTCTTGGAAGTCCAGTTCCCATGTGTACATGGCAGAGGTAGTGGTTGCAGTCAGCAGACAGATGACTCGGAGCCCATCGCTGCTGTCTGCACTGACCACCAGCATTGTAGGTCGGCATGGTCCAAAAGGCTTGATCGGCTTGGGTCAGTAAAACTGGATGGTTCCTTTGGGGATGTGGATGGAGTAGGAGGCTGACATCCTCTGCTGTTCACCAAGGATAGGTACTGAGAATTTATTACTGAACTGTGCTGCTATTTACAACTGTTAGGAATGTATTTTTAAATACTCTCTCTTAATTATTTATCTTGAGAATTAATTCCTGCCTTGACACTGTATTTTAAAATCAAGTCAAACCTGAGTGGATTCAAAATGCAGGAGACCCTTTTATAAATGACCATGTTGATGACGGATGACAAAACACAGGGGCTGGAGAGTACATACCAGTTTATCTGTTGGTTCGTGGTACATTCTATGCCACGCTACAGCTGTATTGGTTATCTGTGATACTCCAGGTGATTTTCCTTGAATGAATTGCAGTGAAACTGAAGTGGAAATTGCAACAAAGTGCACATCTGCAGGAACTCTAGGTCATAAAGCAAGTTCCTAGGTTTGATCTGAAGTAATCAAGTATTGTTGATCCTCCAAGGAAGTGCTTAATGCTCATTTCTTTTTCAGGTGAGAAAGCAGTCAGTAAGGATGTCTGTTACATGGGGAGCAAAGTTTTAATGGAGGAAATTCTGTCCCAAATTATGGTGATGTTGTGGATGACTTAATTGTGAATTAATGTAAATGGTGTCTAGAAAACCAGACAAATCTTTGAAACGTAATTATAAATCAAAATAAGAGAAGAGAAAGGTGGGGTATTTTTGAATACTTATAGCTGGCAGTGTTTCAGGGCTAGAAACAAATGTTTTTCTGTGAAAGAATTAGGGAGTTTTTCTTTCCGAGGGTGGAAAACACCTATTGCTTCCCTCGTAAGCTGAAGATCACTTGACTTTATCCTACAATGCAGATGTTTGAGACAAGCTTTCTTTGGCGAGGAAGAGTCATTGTATTTCTCGTTGTGTTCTGCTCTCGTGACAGGCGTGCAAACGCAGTAAGTGCTTACGATGCTGTTAGCCAAGGGACTGTTTCTTTAGCTCAAGTAGAAAAGACCTCCACTTGGAAGAGAGGCTTTTGAGTCCTTTCTTCCAGAGTAGGAGGAGTTCCTATCAGTTTTGCAGTAGTACTTTTTAAGCATCTTCAATTACATATTCTTAACTGTTTCACTAATGGGAGCTCACCTTTCATTCTCTCTGACCCTTTCCAGTGAGGTTAGCTTCCACTGAAGCCACCCTGCCTGTTCCATTAGGTTGTAATTCCCTTTACAAAGTCAACTTTTGCCTTTCTTTATTCAGTCACTTCTGGTTTTGATCATCTTCCCTCAGTTCTCAGAAATGTTTCTTGTTCGTTAATCCTTACCTTTCCCACTGACATACCCCTTCTGTCTCCCTTAGTCTATCCAAACAAACCAATTCCTTCTACTCCAACTGTTTGGTTTGCTCACTAGCTCTAAGATCTCTTTACACATACAACTTTTTCTCCCACTTCAAGCTAGTCATGACAATGTGACAGCACATGTTTTCTTTCTCCAGCTGTAGCATGTATCTGTAACTCTAGTATAATGTTTCTGAACTTGAATTTTCATGCCACTAACACTGCATGTGAAGTTGGCCTCATGACGAGAGTTCATCCTGACAAGTAGTATTTCTATGGAAATGAGTGATCCATCCATTTTCTTGAAAGCCAGCAGATTTGATGCTTAAGGACTTGCATTCTGCGTGTGCGAGAGAGCAGAACCATTGTACAGATCATCTAAGAGACATATGTGCTCCTAATTTTCCTTGTTGAAAGGTTAACTGACAAACTGCTGGTGGATTGTATTTGCTCCTAGAACAAAAAGAAGCAGTCTTCTCAAGTTAACAGCCTGTGCCCCTTTTCCTTGCTAGTCTTCCAAGGCTCAGAATTCTCTCTTGAGATCTAGTCCCTTCTGCAGAGCTTAGTTTTTATTTACAAAATGTATTAGAAAGCTCTTTGCAAGAGCTTGAAGTATGGAATTCTGTTTTATTGCAGCTGCTCTAGCAAGTATTAGTCTAGCGCTGCTTTTTCTTCATGGGTAGTAGCTTCTTACTAGCTCATCGTGGGAAATACTATTGTAGTTCCAACACTAGGAAATTTACAAAATCTACTTTTAAAATGCTTTAAACTCATTCATTTGTTGGTGTGGGGTAAGGAGGAGAGCGAGTTCTTCACATATAATCAAAATGCCCAGTGCTGAGTCTGATGTAGCCAACCTGGAAATGTCAGACCATAAAGTTCAGCGTTTTTGAATTGGGGTTGAGGTGGGGGAGACCCACTTATACTTTGCCATTTCAAGCAAGTATTACTTTTTTCACTTTCCCATAATTCAAAGAACAGGTGAATGAACCTGTCTAAGGCTGTAAAATTAAAAAGAAAAATCGCCTTTGCAAAGATAGGAAACTGACTGTTTCACAAAACAAAAGATCGAGATGGGGCATTTCAGGTATAAATGAGGAATTACATAAACGTTATTAGCGTGAGAATGTGATTTTGTAATGCAAAGTCTAATGAAGTGATAAGTCCCTTTTTGTTTCATAAAAAGCGGAAAATCCCAGAGTAGGAACAGTAGTCACAAAGTCCAGTATCTAGAATTTTTCAAAATTAGAACTTACATTTTTCTAGACTGTCTCCAATTAGATTGCTGAATTACATGACATTTTTCCAAAAAAAATTTATTGTGAAATGCCCAGATCAAGAGATCTTTAGTTAACCAATAGCCATTCTGTTCTGCGTGTCAGCCCCCCATTTACTGATTATTGTGGCCTTACTATGAGATCAGAAGTTTTAATAGTCAAATCTATTTTCTTACTGTACTTCACAGCTTTTTAATGAATTGTTCAGAGTAGCAGTACCACCCAGGCTCCTATTGATGCCCTGTAGCAGGTGCAAGTATTAAAGCTTCTGCGGGTTGGAACCTGGGCTGTCATGCTGGTCACTGAGGAACATTCAATTATTGGTCATATCTGTTAAGCTTGGATCAAGGGCCATTCTTTGCATTTCTGCTGTAGAGACAGGTTTAGAATTAGTTCTCTGGAGCAACTTCTCATTGCATTTATTGGTGAAATCTTCCTTTAGTCTTCTGCCTCTTCCACTGCAAACCTCTCAGCTTTTACAACAAAATAAAGGTTGAGGATTGTATATAAACTCTTTTCCCCAGTGAGTTGTTGTGTAAGTCTTCGTTATGTTTAGACAAGAGTAAGCAGGCTGAAACTACCAGCAGGCTTCTCAGTCCCAGCTTGTGAATGCATAATGCTACTTTAAAAATAAAAATACTGCTTTTATATTGTTTTGTGTTAATACCTCCCTATGCAGTTAAAAGAGGTAAAGGGATTGCATCTGCTTCCTTAGTCTGTGAGCAATGTTTGAACCTCTGGATCACCAAGCAGATTTGTGCCACCTGAACTAAAGAAGCATTAAGGAAAATAGCTGGTTTTGCTTGAACTATGTTAGTGGAGAACATTGTGTATACTTTGCCAAATTTACCATAATTCTATCATTTTCCCAGCAATCTTGGATCCCATTCAGATCTGGAAGAGTATTCCAGTTCATTCATCTAAATTCATGACCTGATGACTCAACATCTTTTTCCACAGCCACGTGTTCTTTGCTCTAGTGCCTCACATAAATCTGACCTGGTTCTTGTTCCAGACTTTTCCACTGTTCGCCTTCATCATCTCAGTTTTATTTTCCATTCCTGGGGTTCTTCAGACATCTTACCTAGTCATTGATTTTTTTTTTTTTTTTTTTAACAGCCCTCTCCCTCCCCCCTTCCTATACAGGTTCACTAATCTCAGTATTTCTTTATTGCTCTCATTTTCACTTCTCACAATCCCACTCATCTGCTTTATAGTCCTTCCTCCTATTCTATTCTGGTAGTGAGTCAACCCTGGTTGCCATTTGAAAACTAACAAAAACCCGCTCTTTCTTCAAATTGCTTGAGGTTGTGAGGGGAGAACCTTTACCTGCTTGTTGCCTGGGTAGCAAAAGCCGTGCTGGCTCCAGCAAATTAAAATAAATAAATAAAAATTGGAGAGAGTTTTGCCACGTCCCTGAACATGTAAGATACGATATGTTGAACACATGCTGAATTTCCAGAGAACACAGCTCTTAAACTCAAAACCCCTACAGAGAATTTCACACACTTATAAAGTAGACAAGTTTCTCTTCTTCCATGTGAAGAATTTCTCTCTGCCATTAGGACACGTTAGAAATGCAACACGTTAGTGCTTCAATCAAATCGTTGTATCATAGAAGGGCATAGGCTGAAAGAGACCTTAGAGATCATCTAATCCAACCTCCCTGTCATGGGCAGGGACGCCTCTCAACTAGATCAGGCTACTCAAGGATCCGTCCAGCCTGGCCGTGAACACCTCCAGGGAGGGGGCATCCACAACTTCTCTGGGCTTTCCAGCAATGCAGGAAAGCCTTCAGATTTTCTCAGGAAAATGTGGCTTGTCTGTGATAAAGCATTCCCATTTTCTCTTACCAAAATGAAATTTTGATGAAGTGTTTATTGAAAAAGCATAAGGAAAAGTCTTTTTCTTTCCCCTATGTAACATGTCAGCATAAGGACATTTGTGCAAAACTACTCCTGGCTGTACTTATAATGGTATTCTATACTAAGAAATCTTGGGCAGCCTTAGGTAGGCATACAGCTACCATCCTACCTTTGGCACATCACTGGTAGTCTGGAATATCTTTCTGTGTGCAGATCCGCAGGCCTGCTAGGATGCGCCTGCACTCGCACTCTGCGGCACTGCATTGATGTGAAGCCAGTTAAGAAAAACAATGTGAATTAACGCAAGTAGAGTGCTCTACTACTAGGTCTTCTGCATGCAGAGTAGCTCAAGAGTGCCCACAAAATGCATCTGTGAACAGTATACCTGTGAGTGTCTTGGAGGATGGAGCTATATGCTGAAAAACAGTTACATCTGTGGTTACACAACCGGTATGTCTGCAAGTGTATGGGTGAGAGGGAGAAAATACGCAATAATGTTGGCATTAGGGATTTCAGTAGCAATCCAACTTAAGGTGACTGCATTACTCACAATTGGAAGAGATATATATGTTGATGGATAGATGCAGAGAGTGAAAGAGATTGGTATGTATGTAGGTATTTATCTGCTTGAAAATAAGATGGAGTGAAGATAAAATGCAGTTAAATCTTAAAGCACTGCAATCTGAGAAGTAACACTGTTCTATAACTACTTTACCCTGTAGAAATGGTCGCATATATAGTTCAGCTCATTATCTGTAAGTATGGAGTTTCTGAAGATGGCAATTAACTGCCAAATGGGAATTTACCTTGTTAGGCATTCAATTCTTAAAAAAAAAAAGTTTTAAAATTTAATTTTACATGTGGTGAGAGGAAATACTTCATTTTCATGGGGCTTTTTGCTTTATTTAAACTGTAAAGGTAGAAGTCGTCTTACCTGTGCATTATGTTGGCGTGCTGTAAGCATCTAACACACTCATTGAGGAAATTGTTGAAAATGTTGTTACCACTTTGCTTCCTGGCAGACAGTCTATAATCCAGTTTGTGAAATGAATTTTCTCAATTGTCTTGCAGCATATGCAAAGTGCTTAAAAATGTCATAATTACCTCTCTGAAGAGTTGAGGGGAGGGGGGAGAAAAGGAAGACACAAAAGAAAATAGGCAAAAATTCAGCTTTCTATTCTTATGTAAGTATAAAAAAGATGGTACTGTGTAAAGGCTGCACAAAAGACATAACAGAAATGTTATAATGAGAGCAATCAAGTCCTTTAAAATGCTGGATAGTGGTTGTACCATCATGGGAGCGGGCAGAAAGCCACAGATCACTGTATAAAACATTGAACATATATTTGTTTTTATTCAGCAAGCTAAACTTAAACTATCAAATGCACTTACTGTCTGACTATCACTTGTGTGTAAATGTTTGAGTTATCAATTGTGCAGGACTTTTAAATGTGGGGTGCTTGCTAAAGTGGATGGGTGTCCCTCTGCCTCTATATCTGCTTTTCAAAACTGGTATAAAGGTCAAAAATAATTTATTTTGCTTCTACTGTGATATTTAATGTATTTTAGAATGCATGTAAACAATTGTCATCTTTGGCTTTCTATAGGGTTTACAACTTACACTGACTTTGCTAGCTACACTGAAGCAGGGAGAGGTGTTTTTTCTTTGTATTATTATGTTTGGGTTATAGCTAGTCTTCAGCTATTGTTTCTTCTATGCTAACTTGTGGTGTTCTTACTGAAATCATGCTTACAAGATTTGTCAGAAACCTGTGGAGGGCAAAGATATAAACTCTTAGCAAACAGACAGGGTTTCACAGAGAAGTGAGAAAACACTTTGCAAGATTCATGGTATGAATTAAGCTGCCAGTTGATTAGCTTTTGCAGCTATTTTTCCAACCACTCAAGAAAGGCCAATGTGTGGTACAATAAATCTAGAGATCTTAAAGGCTGATATTCCTGTGTCTTAGCCTCTCGATTTCTAAAATGTCAGTAGTGCTTATAAATCAGAAGATTCTGCTTGGTATTCTGGGCAGTGTGCCTTTGAAGCCAGGCTGGAGGGAGCACCATGATTGTTGCCTTTTGGCTGAAACCCCCCAAGAATTGTCTGGAGAGAAAATTCTCTTATGTGGGAATAAGACCTTCTCGGTCTGTTGCCAGGAGGTGTCACTACAGCTCAGGAGTAACTATTTGGTCCCTTGAGACATGCTTTAGTAGTTTCAGGGTCTCATGTAAGTGCTGATGTCATGAGATGCAATAATGCACTGCTCTTTGTCTTATGTCTGAAGAAGGAACAATTGTGCAAGTAAGGAGACGATGCTAACATCTGCGAAATGTCCCTCAAAAATACCCTTACTGAAATATGTATGCAAAAATACCCTTACTACACGATGCTGAAATATTCATGCAATGTGACATGTGCATGTCCTTTCTTTTAAGGTGTTGGTGCTCACACAGAGCTGTCTGCTGCAGCTTTTTGTAGTCCCGTGGCCCTGTTCATCTTCCAGGGTTGCAGCAGGATCTCAGCAATCACTGCTCAAACGTATTACGCTAGAATTAGCATGGCAAGATACCTGCTCAAAACCAGGAGGGTGAAAGTGTCAGTCTGAAGGAGATAGAGCCATAAGTAGGTTTGGGAGTCATACCCTTAAATGCTACTGTTGCCACTCTTTGAAAACAATTTAAATCATTTATTTTAATGCGTGAGAAGCTTTTTTATTCTCAATCAGTTTTGCATAGCATATTACATGTATTTTATACAGCCTGCTAATGAGCTGAAGACTTGTTAATTATATGTGTGTGGAATGGCATAGCTGTTGAATTATGCACGTTATTTTTCTTTACAACGAAGCCTTCCTCTTAACTGTGTCTATCCTGGTTAAAAATGTGCATCTCGGGTTGCTGTTACTAACTCATCTACTTTGTTATCATCAAACTTAGGGCTTGGGTAGTATGAAGAGTCAGTCTGAAAGCTGGAAGAGTGGCTGGGCAACAAAAAAATACGTGGTTTAAAAGCAGCTTCCTGAGTGTCATGAAACAGCTGTTGGGGAATTTTATATTCCCTGAAATAAAAGGGAAAAAAAGGGTTTAATAAAGGAGTGTAAAATCTGTAATGATTCACTTAATTTTCTTTCTTCAGCTGTCTGGTTTGTAATTCATTACAGACTTCCTATGTAATATTGCCCTCTTGATGGGGCGGAGGGGGGGAACAACCCCGCGAAAAAACCCCAACAACCAAAACTGAAGTTAAACATGTTTCTTTCACAGCAAAATATTCTATTATACTAGATCAGTGTTGTGAGAATGGGAATCTAAGTAGAGATAGGTGCACTATTTCCTGAATTTATTACCCTTGCAAAGAGTATAAAATGTGGTGGTAAAGCTGATCACCTCTTTCCTACCTTGGATAATTCCAGAAAGCTACAGAAATCTGCCCTGCTGGTGGTACCAGTTACTTTCTAAACAGCATGTTTTTATGTAAACTGGGTGTCTAGCATGGAATTTAAAACATTATGTGGAAATAAGATTTTCAAAATCCCTGTGTCTTTTACTATGAATTATTCATATTAATGAATACTGATATGTAGCTCAGGATGTGTTGAATGGGCATGATGTTTAATTTACATGTGTTGGAGGTCATTCTCGTAGGTCCTGGGGAAGCATATAGATGATGAAAGTGGACCGGGACACCTTTGCCTTTATGGAGAGCTCTAACCTCCCTTTGTATTTACACTGTGAAGCTGCAGTTAGATTCTGGCCACGTAGTGCTCTTTGGAGTACATGTGTGATCAGAACAGTACAAGCATATCTTTTAAGCCTCTGTTGGTGAAAGATGTGCAAAAAAAATTGAAAACTCACATGGAAAACTTGCAAAATTATGTCTGTTGGATGTTAGGTGCCTCTGTCGTCTTAATATCCCCGTGGTGCTTTCAAGTTTCGTTCTCACGTTTAAAGTGGTGGTTGTGATTTAAGAGCCTTAAGTGGCTGGAGATCAGCTTATGTTGGCAGTTTTCTCAGTCAGTATCACACTACCTGTGTTAGAAGCTTCAGATGTTCTGGGGCTTGCTGCTCGATACGTGTGCCCTAAAGAGCACTTTGACTTGCTGTGCTCTGTCCTCTTCCCAAGTTATGGGCTATGAGGTCTGCCCTGGGATGACGTCACGCCCTTGCATGTGTGCAAGTGCATTTGGAAAGCAGAGGTAGTTTAAACCAGGATTTCTATCACGTTGAAAGTTATGAACTTAAACAATGTCATGAGTGCAGCAGGACTCGTAGGCTGACAGTCTGTCCAAACTGCTTTCTGCTTTTCAGTGGCAAATGTTGATTCTTTCAAAATACAAAAACAAACACTGAACCAAGCAAAGGAAAACAAACAAACAAAACAACAAACCCAAAAAACATTCGGTCTTCAGTTTAGAAAAAATTCACTTTTCTTTTTTTCCCCTGAAGGGTATTGTGTTGTAAATTGAAGATTTGTGGGAAGTGGAAATTGGGTAGTGAAAAGTCATTTTGAAGATTTCTGAAACCTCATGAGGTAGGAGGAAGGTGAGAAAAGCAAAGCTCTAATAGTCATATTATACATGTAATAAAAGGAAACATATCTGGTATTTTTGAGTTTGTCAGTTTAGATGAGGGATTTGTATATGGCTAAAATAAGCAGAAGAAAGTAATTGGACAGTCTGTATCACAGGCTCTGGCTACAGAAATCAGTATTACCTCAGACAAACAAAGCATTTGTAATATTGTCACTTAAATTCGATCAGAAGTTGTGTATTTTCACACTCTGAGCTGCATTAGTGAACGTCAGATTGAGGGACTTCTATGTTTTTCTGTAGTTATTGGGTATTTTTTGTGATTCATGAGCAAGTTTTTAAAAAAAAGCTGCAGTGTGTGAGAGCATGTGCATCTTGGACATGTACACATGGGGAGAAGAACAGGTACAAAGAAAAAAAAATCCTAAATTAGCTTGAAGGTTTCTTCACTCGTTGTTGTTGTTTATGCAGAGAGCGATCTAGAGATTTCATTTGTTGCAGTAACACCAGCTTGTTTCAAATAAGCCATGAAATGACTATTGGACAGATTATCAGCCTTAAAGGATTATATGCATCTTTCATCTTAGGTGCTGCTGCAACATAAACACAATAACAATAATCAGCTTAGTTAAGTTCAAGCAGGTGGTCTAAAAGGAAAAGTGCGTTTTCGCTCCATCTTCAACAGTGGAACATGTGATTATATAGACAATTAGGGAAATTGCTCAGAGGCATGTTGAAGTCTTATGTTCTAGGTAACAAGGGTTGCTTTGTTTTTCTGGGTATTCTTTTAACCTGCTGATTTCATGACATGACGTGGACATGAATAACTTCAGTTTTCATATCTGCTTTGTAAAGGAGAGTGGTATTTCATGGCAAGATGGTGAGTGGATTTCCCTTCCTAGCCAGTTGATAACCTTGCAGTCATTCAAGTTTTGTTAACCAAAACAAACGTTTTTTTTTTCCCTTACACATACACAGTATTGTTTCTCTTTTCCTGCCTTTGAAATGTAGAACCTTTGCAAGTAAAGAGACCTCCGTGACCATTTCTTTCCATGGCATGGAAATCGGTGGTATCAGTAGAGCTGAGCTGGTGGCTTTCAGTGGCTGCTTTGTGTTCTCCCTTAGGTGGGCTGGCTGCTACAGAGCCAATGGGGTGCGGAGGGTTAATCAGACATGTAACATCATTGTAGTTAAGACTGAGGGTTAGGTCCGAAATAGCTTTTAACTGCTGCACACTTTCCAGTAACATGAGATTTGCCCTTCCATAACATGCCTTCTATTTTCCTCAAGCTGTTAAATGTCTAAATTAGTTTGTTTCTTTGAAATAAATTACTTGCTTTACTGGCTATTTGTAGAAGTAAATGTATATGCCAAGTTCTTACATGGATATCGATACTATACAAATATTTTTATTTGTGGAAATAACTAAAACCAGAAAGGAAGATGGAGCTGTACAATTACTTGTGGGGATTCAGAGATTTTTTTTTTTTTAGTTTCATTATAGGGCTTAATCAACTGCTTGCCAAACTTTGTAGATTAATGTCAATTGCTCATAAACAATTTGGAGTACCATTTATTGTACTGTCTTGGAGAAAATTTATGGGACCAAGAAAGTATCTGAGTTAAGCCGTCATTTCTGTTGTCGCTTAAAAATACTTTACTTTCTGCAGAATTCCTTTGGGTGTGTTCTATGATTGGTATAAAACCATTATAGCTTTAATTTTGTCAAAAGGTATTGTTATTAAGAACACTTATGGCAAAATACTGTAATATATGGCTACAGAAGTAAGCAGTTGAAAGGCAGTTTTAAGAGTTTGAAATAAAGCTGTAGGAGCTATGGTTAACTGGAGATTTTCAAAAAGCCTTTATTTTAAGTTTTGGTTTTTTTTTCAATAATGGTTTAAACAGCTTAGAAAATGACCTGGGAATCCCTTGACCTACAGATCAAAACATGAGACATGAGATGCTGTAAACTCTTCTACAACTCAGTATTCTGGGGCAGGGAATGGAGGAAGGAGCTGGGAGGAAAAGGCAGCCTGAAAGGCTGTTGCACAGTTCTCCACTGAAGGTGATCTTTCCTGCATATGGCTAAAAATTCCTTTTTACCTCATTTGTTCAGAGGAACCCTTGTGCAACTTGAACTTCTTGAATGCTCACTCTTCCTAATTTACATCCAAACAATTTGTTTCTACGTTACGTGGCTTCGTTTGGGACAACGTTTAGAAGACTGTTGAAGTCTGAATATTAAACTCATCAAAAAGTGAGTTTCAAAGTAGGAACCCGGGAAGAATGCATAGGTTGTTATAAAAAGCCCCTTCGTATGCCTGAAGTCTCTTCGTATGACAACCAGATTGTTTGCTACAGTATTGTGAGCTAATTGGTTGATCAGGAAAGGTGATGCAGCGTGCCTGGCTGAGTTGAAGGCACATTTAGGACAGTACATTTTCAGACTCTTTGCCATGACCTTGTTTTTGGTGGTTCTTTATGGATTGTCCAGATAGAGATGTCAACATGGTGTTATATTGCAGAGAACACCAATATTTAAGAAATGCAGTGAAAAAAAAAATAATCTTTTTTTCCCTCATGCTGTGCCACAAATAAATTGCAAGAGGAATGAGCGAGAGACTGATACCACTTGAATTGTAGTTGAAGGAAGGCATTTCATCCTTCATCTCATGTAAATCCAATTTGATTTTTTTTGTAAGTGAGGTGCTATTTACCCTCATGAAAATCTGTGCTAGCTTTCCTTATTGCAATAGATTTTCCTCATAATAATGCACAACATATTGTGTATTTTGCCACAGATTGATCTGCTGGGAATGGAGTGGAAACATACATTAGTGAGACAATGTAAAGATTTCACACTTCTGCTGCTTCTGTAGTGCTTGTGTTTGAGATAAATGACAGACTCCAGGACATCAATTCTCCTCTTCATTTGCACTTTCTCTAAGCACCAAGGAAAAGATTCGGAAGCCTAAACATAGACATCTAATGCCATTTTAGATGCTTTGGGTACCTGAGACATCTGTCAGGGCTAGCAGGTGTGACAGACGACTTAATGCCTTCTTTAGCCGCAGCTGAAAGCCATGGTGGGATGCCCTCAGGCATCTAAAATAGCACTCGATGTCTATGTTTGGGTACCTGTGTTGCTCCTTAATGCTCTGTTGTGAGATGCAGTAAATCAGGTAAAGACGATTTAAACAATTGTATAGGTATGTTTGTATGTGTTTAAGAAATTACCTGGGGTAATTTCATAGTGACAGTTAGTGATAAAAATGCGTTTTAAGCTAAATTTTCTTTTGTATCAGTTTAAATTGCTTGGGATTGTGTAACCAGTGAGGTGGGGGTTTTGTTTTTTAAATGATCAGTTGCGAAGCTCTAGATAATCACTTATATTAAACTTGGTGGATATTGAACTGCTGAAGCTGCTGCTTGTAAGCTAACTAGTGTCAAATTCATGTCACTAGATTCAGGGAGATTTTCAGTGGTTTGAATAGAAAATGACTGTTTCCATCTGACAGGTGCCACGTGCAGATAAGTCTGCAGTTTGTCCAGTGCGATACTGTGATCAGGCAGAGCCTTTGACCAGAGTTATGCGTGGCAGTGAAGCTGTGACACCAGCAATGGTCTTGCTTTGCTGTTAGAGTGCCTTCACACACCCAGGCTGGTACCTGTACACTGCTCTGATCCTTCAGCTTTTATTGCAGACAAAAATGCAGGGATTGGGAGAACTGAGATTCAAGTCCTCTGTTATGAAGACATGCTGAGAGAGTTGGGATTGTTCACCCTGGAGAAGAGAAGGCTCCAGGGAGACCTTATTGCAGCCTTCCAGGACCTAAAGGGACCCTACGAGAAAGCTGGAGAGAGATTTTTTTTTTTACAAGGGTAATGGCTTTAAACTGAAAGGGGGTAGATGTAGATTTAGATTAGATAGAAGGAAAAAATACTTTACTCTGAGGGTGGTGAGGCATGGGAACAGGTTGCTCAGAGGAGCTGTGGATGCCCCATCCCTGGAGGTGTCCAAGGCCAGGTTGGATGAGGCTTTGAGCAACCTTGTCTAGTGGATGGTGTTCCTGCCCATGGCAGGAGGGTTGGAACTAGATGACCTTTAACGTCCCTTCCAACCTAAACCATTCTGTGATTCTCTCTTGCAGCTAATGAGAAATAAGAAACCCCTCTACCACCTCAAAAACTGTGCCTTGGACTCGCTGCTTAGAAGTAATGGCAGCATTTCTTATTTTGAGGCATTCAGTAGCCAGGTAATGTAGATATTTAAATAGATTCAATAAATTCTAAATAATGGTGCCCTGGAAGTGGTAGTTACCCATTGAGTTCTATGATCAAAAAGAATTTTTGAGTATTGCAGTATTATATTATGTATTTACCTTCTCTGTAGTCAATGTGTAGTTAAACAATAAGGCACAACAGGCATTAATCCCTTTGAAACATACTCCTGATGTCAAAGGTATTGTTGGGAATGAGCTGAAGGGTGTGTTACTTTAACTACCTTAGTGGTACAGTAATCTTTCATGAATTCATTACCTGGGGCGTCTCATTGCTATTATGAAATGGTAATTTAAATAAATAAATAAAATCCTCAAGGAGTTGCTCTTCAATTTACAGAGGATTTTAACAGAAGTTTGGCATTGCTGCTAGCTAGTAGGGAAAATTATATTTCTGTGCTGCATTCTGAAGATGTTTGGTACATTCATATCAAGTCTAGCAGGTGTCACGGTCCTGGCTACCAGAACTAGCAAAACTTCAAAGTACGTATGCAACTGCAGTTAGTAGTCCAAGGAACTTTTCCTATACACACTATCCATGATTTATTCTGAGCAAAGCCAGAAATAATTTGTACTTTGAAAACAGCTAGAGTAGTGAAAACCATAATGCAGTACAAACCAATTTTTTATTTTTTTTTTAGATAGATGGAAAACAAATTACATAAATAGCTTTTTTAATAGTGCTTGATGCTTTCCTGTATGGAACATCTAGTTAAACAGTACGCTGTTGCAAAGTACAGGAGGAACAAACAAAAGTAGGAGCAGACTTCTCGTTTCTTTTTTTTTTTTTGTCTAATATGCAATCACAGTTAGTACAAGATGTTTTTGTTTCAAAATATGGAAGTGTATATATTCATAGGTTTTAACATCTGTTCTTTTCCAATTGTTTTCTTCCCAGCTATTCTTAAATATTTCAGAGAAAACCCAAGGGCTTATTAACATTTTAGTGAGAAAGCTTATCTCTTTCAGGGCACACAAGATGTTACCTCTAAAGAAATATTAGTGAATTACTTTTTTCCTTTGACCGTAATGATTTTATAATTATATTTTGTCATAAAGCAGCTCTACAGAAGCTCATTGTTTTTCATCTTTTCTGGGTGAAAGCTAATCTTGCCCTGGAATGTGGACAGATGGAAATAACCATTGTAAGCATCAGTTATGACGATTTCTGTGCAAAAATCAGTTTTTTTTTATCTTGATTGTATTTTGAGGACAGAAGAAAATAATCCATACACATCCCGTCATGTTTTGGTTGTTTTCTGTATAGCGATAAACTGGAGAACAATGACACAGAATACTTTCGTAGTCTAGAAGTGATGACTGCAAAATTGACATGGAAAAATAATGGTGTATTATGAGGTTTCACATTTAAGAAGCAGGCAAGAACGCATTCACTTGTTGATATGCATGCATTTTCTTACGGGGTAGTGTCTTGCCAGGTACAGACTTGGGAAGGGTCTTTTCTGTTAGCACCACAGGGATCTTTTTCTTGTTATCTTTATTGTGGGGTATGATCTGTTTCCTAGAGCTGTTTGGAATATTTCTTTTAATTCTTTTTATTGCACATGAATATAAAATGCAGAGAAAGCCTTTGATTTCTTCCTAGTGTTGTTTCTGACATTTTGGCTTTTAATGCTGAAGATCTCATTTTTGTCTTAGGATTGAGTTATCCGTAAAGTATTTTGTGGCAGGCAAAGGAGGCTGGGGAAGGAGGTCCCCTTGTGGAACTGGCTGGATAATGACTGCGACAAGCTATGTGTGATCCTATGAATTCAGTTATTTATCATCCTGCATTTGCACTCCAGCAGTTCATAAACATGATTCAAAAACGTAAAAGCAAAGTAGCCTCCAATACTGTGACTCTAGTATGTGTGAAGAATGTAGGATAGAAATTTTCACATTAAACCTAATGACATACAGAAACGTCTAAAAATCTGCAATATTCCATAATGAATGGCTAATCCAAAAATAATTAAAATAAAATGAAATTTATTCCTTATCCTTGTCAGTAAACAGCGGACTGAAGTATAAGGATTTATATATCATCCTTAAATTTAGTTATTTAAGCTCAGCTAGACAGCCAATACTGTCTTACTAGTTATTTATTTATTTAAATATCTAATCCTCTCTGAATCCTACTAAGCTCCTGGCTGCAAGTTTCTCCTGTAGCAAACTTCCCCAGTTAGTCATGCACTGTGCAGAAATACTGTCTTCCCTCAACTTTGCATTTTTACTTTCTAGTTTTGTTATCTCTCTTCTTTATTCTGTGAGAATAAATTTAGCTTCTCTGCACAATTTATTGTTCTGCATGGCTGTATTTTATCAGTTCTTAAGTATTCATCTCTTATGGAAACTAGACATTCATAGTCTTTAAAGCCTTCTTCCATGCCTCTAATCATTTTCCTTGCCTACCCCTGGACCTCCCCAATGTTTTCTAGTGCTGACTCGTGTAATTGCATTCTTGTATTTTCAATGTTTATTCTGGTTTTCTATGTACTAATAGTTTTTCCCTGCATGTTTGCAGTTCAGATTGAAGCTGATGTGTAAGCAAGACTATGCAGGAGGTAGTTCTAGCAAATGACACCAAACCTCCTTTTAAAAATTGTTTTAAAAAACATCTGTAGTAAATTCTGCTGCCTTTCAGATCCTGCTTGCTCCCTCTTCCTTCTGTCTTCAGCCAGAACCAAAAAGCGCTTACCTCCAGCACAGAGGTAGGGAGCTAATTCTCGATTCCTGACTCCCAGGCCCTGAGGATGTCACTACCCAGTCCACCTCAGTGTGCTGTGACAACTGCAGGTAAACAGGTGTACTGCCTAGGAGCTGTCAAGAGGAATTCTCCTAGTCTGGGTTCTCTGCTTCCCCCTGCTCATAAGTCCATTGCGAGCTACCTCAAGGACTTAAAAGTGTGGAAAACTGGCACACGCAAAAAAAAATAGGCTTTTTTTCATTATTCGTATCTCTGAACTGGCTCAACTGCAGAGGTCATGCCAGGGGAGGGCTGAATAACCCTATTGAGAACAGCTAATGATTAAAGCTTGCTTGTATTGTCAGCTGCACCCAAAGAGTGGCCCATATTGTTCCTTCTGGAGTGCCTTGCACTGTGTTTGAGCTTATTAATTTGCTCTAGTTGTTTGCGTTACGATTTACCATGTCTTCTGGAGAGGCAGGGCAATTCATTATGTCACTTTGCCTTGGTCTTTTTTTGCCTTGGTATCCACACTCTGGGATAGTTAGGAAGGGAAAGACCTAGTAGCACGTTTACTGGAGTCTGTATAGTAAACCAGAAAACTGATTAGATCATTAAAACTGGTGATCATTAAAACCTGCATGCTTTCCCCCACTGACTCAATTCACTGGTGGGTTTTTTGAGTTTTGTTTTGTTTTTCCTTCATCCTTTCCAGAACAGGAATGTAACATTGGTTGGTCCTGCTCATTTGGTGTAGGTTAGACCTTTCAAATCCTCTCTGAGCTGTGTAAGAAGCAGAATTAATGCTTGCAAGACTTAAAATACTTTGTCTTTGAGGATGAGAGAAACCAGATAAGTGGCAGAATTTTATTATAGACTCTACCTGAGACCGGATTAAAGCCAGCCAAATCTGTTTCTGCAGAAACTCTTTGAGTGGGTAGGCAGTCAAATCAGTTTTATATGAACCTTAAACCCCACATTTCAGTAAACCAGAAGTGCTTTTTTGTAGCTGTTGTGTGTGAAGTGAGTTCAAAATAATTACCAAAAGAAAGGCCACTGTAGCATATATACTGAAGCATGTCAAATTAATCCTTTAAACGGGATGAGGGCTATTAAAATTGTTCTCCACTTTCCAAATCAGATTTTTCTTTCAGGGAGGAAAAACATAAAGAGCTGAAATTTCTTGACTGTAATTAGCCATGGTTTACAGTGCTAACTGCTATTTGCTGTTCTTCAGCAAGCTCCAATTCATTTCCCCCACAACTGGTGATATTACAGATGCTGGAGAAACTTATGAGAAACACACATATTAAGTGCTCGAGTGGTTTGAAGTATTTTAAAAATGAGGAAATGTAAAAGGAGAGAGAAATTCCTGAGGATTTATACAAATATGTGGATATGGGCATCCTACACAATCCATCCTGTAGTGTTCAGATGTTGTTTAACTATAGAATTAATGACTTGACACACTTCGCAAGACACATGACAGTTTGTAGGAAATAATTCTTCTTATGACATGATACTGCCCTTTCTAAAATGGATTTTAAGATGCAAAGCATCATACATTATTCCTGCTGTAAATGTAAGATTATTAACTGTTGGATTGTCATATTTTGACAGACATACTGTTATTCTGCAGTTTCTTTATATTAAGTATGTGTGCAAGTGTACACACAAACAAGGGAAATCTCAATATTAATTGTGAGCAATATGCTAGAGGCCTTCTTTTGAGGTTGTCATTGCCGTATTTATTGAAGTAGGGGACATACAAAAGCACTTTCAGCCTTTGAGTATGGATCTTCCATATTGTGATTAAGTCTGCCTGAACTGTGTTTTATTTTGTACGTGTGTGTATACATAGTACCAGGCTCGTGGAGAAAAGGATTAAGGTCTTAGTTTAAGCACAGAATAAACTTGTACTTCTCCCATATGGCAAGAATGAATGTTAATGGCAAAAAGAAGCCATATTTGGAGTAGGGGAATAAATATTCTATTCTTCTAACTTAGTGCACAGAACTGACCTTTCTCGTGACTACTTGACCTACTGTAGAAATGGTTTATATGGTTTACGGGACCTATGTAACACATACACTCTGGTGCCTGAGAGTGAAAATTCAATGATCAACAGGCAACACCATGGACTGCTTAGAAATGTAATAATTTTTGCATGTGCAGGTCTTGAATTCATTTTTATCAGACTTCTATAGTACTTATTAATCTACTAAAGAACTAATAAAAAGGATTTAGATCCTAGACTAAAATATGGAAATTGTAGTCATACACTTTGCATGCAATCAGTAGGTGCCTTTCAACAGTTCCTCTGTTGCTGAAAGCAAGTGTGCAGAAGAACAGCATTCTAACTCCTCTGCTTAGAGATGACATTCAGTACAAGCTAGTAAGGATGCACGTTTATAGAGGAAGGGAGCTGAATACAGAGGTTACAGGTGTATTATAAGGTCAGTGGCTTGTTGTGCGAAGCACTGCATAGCATCTAGACTATTGCACACTTCATGTCCTCCTTCAGAAGGAAATTATACAGTAAACATTTAGCTAATGCCTCAAGACAGCAGATCAAAGTTGTTGTTGATGTCAGGGGGATTGTACCTGCTGACAAGTCCAATGGGATTTGTAATTTTGAAGCTTGGTACCAACTCTAAAAGGAGCTACCAAAGCCAGATGAGTAGAAAGCAGGACGGCCCATTAAATTGATTTTTGACAAGTTAAAAACTGCTCATACTGGAAGAACTCCATGTACACGTTCCTTCTTTTTCTTCAGCCTCAGTACAGCAATGCTCCACCATCAGCTGTTTTTCAGGTGATAAATCATTTTGAGGTCTCATCTACTTACTGACTTCTGGTGTATGTGGAATAAGGTAGCAGAATCTATCCCTGGTAAACCTAGTTATATGTCTCTGTCACTGTGAGAAATCATTTCTTTGTCTCAGAAAAGATTACCCGTATCTAAGATAACCCTATGAATCCACAGAAAACCTGGGAGGGAAAGAAGCAAGCTTGCACGCAGAAGCATGCTGCTGTTCTAAGGAATTTGCCTGTCCACTTAAGAAGGAAGGAGAGAGGCACTGGCAAGTCTCAATGTTTGTGTCTCCTCCTTGTTCTTGCAGTAACTTGGAGACATCCAGATATTGTCAGAAATGTATGACCAAATGTGTCCTATCCTAAGGAAATGTTTAGCAAATGTGAATTTCAGGAAACTTTAGGTCTTTGTTGAAAAACCACTTTGCATGTCATAAATCACTTTGATTTGTATTTGTAAAAAATTCTATGATACAGAATAACATCGCATATAAAAATCAGATTTGAGGTCTTCCCTTTAAGGAGAATGGCAAAACTGACTTCAATTGGGTCATTTTTCACACTGAGTCTCGAAGGTGTTAGGGATAAAAAACAGTTTCTAGGGGGGAAAAAAGCCCATACCCAAAGGCAGTACTGAATTTGGAGCTGATGGTGATCCAGTCTTGGCGTTTTAACAATTGCTAGAGTTCTCCGATATGTTTTGTTCTGTGTTTTCTAGAGATTTTTCTTTCCTTTTTTATTTGCCTTTGGCCCTGTCAGTACGTTGTAGTCTGATGGAATTGTGTAACTTGCATGTTTGTTTACTGATTGAAATTAAAGTTGAGTTAAAATACAACTGCACAAATTAAAACATAGTATCTTAAATTATTAGCATGGAAATTGAGGTTATTATTCAAGACATAGCTTTATCTCGTGCCTGTCCTGTATCTGTCAGTGTCCTTGTGCTCCCACTGTCAGTCATTACATGCATGATCTTTGGTCTGCTATTGCAGAAGCAAATTGTTACATTCAAGGGACAAAATGAACTGGTTAATATTGTCAAAACATTTGTCAATTTTTCACATTAGGTGCAAATTAAAAGAAATATTTTGCTAAGCAGAGCTACTAATAGGAGCTATATTAATAACGAAAGATAATTTCACAGCATGACTGCACAAGCAGAACAAGCTTTGAAAAGGTCCAAACTTATGACTGTGACTGAATAAACCCATTAATTCCTTGCACATTTCTGTTCTTGTTCCAGGCAATCAAAATGAAAATACGCAGCTCTCTATTATAGGGAAGGAGAATGTGCTGTATTCAGAATACCACAGTACATACGTGGTTGCCTATAAAAAGTCACGCAGACTGGGAATACCGTATTTTCAGATCAGAAAAAAGCATGCATTGTGTAGTGGGTGTTTTGCTTTACAGAACTCTTCTTACTGATCATGTTCCAGGTGCATCATGCTGAAAACGTTTAACAAATCAGAGTAAATAATTAAAGATGAAGGAAAACATGCCATCGTGCTGATTTCTGCTATGCAATAGGGAAACAGCAATAAAACTACTGAAGCATTACAGCTTTTGTTCTACTGTTGATCTTACTACTCTTGCATGTTTTTTAATGTGCCGGTATACCATTGGAGGAGTCACTCAAATGCATAAATACATACTTGAGAGTGCTGCTCTGATACCGTGATATGTCACTTTTAAAAAAGTCTTTGTAGAGAAGTTCTGTCATCAGGCAGTAGACCAGAAAGGATGGATCTTGCTGAAAAACAAAAGAACTGAGGAATTGCAAGGGTTGGATTTGCAATAAAAGAGTAGGGGTGTAGATAAAGGGACCTGTAACTGGTTCCCTAATCCTTTGTTGCGCATTTCTGACCTGCTTTAACTAAACCAAGATCCCAAATGACTTAAAACCTCTGCATTATTGGGATCTGGGTTGCTATTCTGTATCCCAGCTATTCTCTGAGTGTAAAGAGGGGCAAAAATCTAGTGTAGCTCTTCCTTATTGCTGCTTATAGCAAATTTACAAATGAATGGGAATCCTTCCCTTCAGCTCCCCTGCCACACCAATACTGAAATATCTGATAGAAGTAGCTGCCTGAATACTTGGTAGACGTGAATAAATTTGATATGATGGGGAAATATGGGGAAAGAAAATGGAGAACAAGAGGGATTATTTTAAGAGGAGAAATGAGGTATAGGAGAGCAAAGGAAACTTAAGGAAAAGAATAAAAACTTTATAACTGAGGAAGAGAAGATAAAGTGATAATGGGAAGAGATACGCTTTTACAGCTATAGGAAGAATTCTACACTGAAACCTGTAAAGTGAAAGAAGGCAAGAAAAAAGATAAATTGAAAGAGGATTGTCATTTCAGTCTCTTAAACTAATAACTTCACAACCTCTTCCTTTAAAGCTTCCTTTTAATGTCAAGGAAATTAGAGAATACATGGCAAAGACTTGCTGTGAAAGTGGCTGAGAGCAGTGAGGAATTCAAAGTTAATGCTAACACACTGTCCCTAATGGCTGTTGTACTGCTTCGTTACTGGGGTGGCTTGCACTTGTTGTCCTAAGCTTTAATACAAGATGTATTATACTTCCTATCAGAAATAGGACACAGCACCCAAATTGGTACACCAATTACTTCTCTTATCATTCCCTGTTTAGACTTTGCTTCAGGTACTTTTAAATGAGAATTTATGAAATCTTGAAATTAAACCTCTAGTTATTAGACATGATCCTTCAGACCTTGCATAGGGAGTAACTCCTTTTTATTCTATGTTTGATGGACACTTCCCTGCATATATAATTGAACGGCCCTGAATAACTTCATATAGGCTTTCGCCTCGGGGAGAACAACAAGGTTAGGTAGATGACTCTGAGTATGATCCTTTGTCTATTGACATTATTTTTAAACTTTTCTTCCTCAGGCTGTGGTGATGTGTACTAAATAAATTATAAACGTCATGCCTAGCAAAGCCCGTGCTAATCATTTGAACTACAGAGGATGCTTCCTAGGTAGTTGAGAAGTTTGTGTATGTGAATTAATTACTTGAGAGAGGGAGGTTGATGGTGTTATCCTGTCACAAACTTTCTCAAACAACCGATATTCTGGTACTCAGCAGTGGAGATAAATAGTATGTAGCCTATTAAAAAAAAAAAAATTAAAAATCACTATGATTCAGTATTACACTGCGTCTGAACCATCCAGCTAGTATCTTGATCCAAAATGGGAGAAACTACAGTTTTTCCAAGTAACTGTAGTGCTAGTCCTTAAGTTCTGTCACAGAAATTTGTCCTGGCAAAACATGAGATTGATAATGATAAGTGTTAATTTCTTCTCTGATCAAACAGATATACTAACTGATTAAATACTCAGTAAGACTCTCCCAAAGGCCAGTTCTATTGCTTGCTTCCAATAAACAGAAAATAAATAGTCAGGGACATAACCACATATAGCAAACAACTTTTGTTAAAGAAATAAAATGACTTGATTCCAGCTTAAAATGTAATGACAGTATTATCTGTACGCAGGATGTGGGTGTCTTTTTTTTTTTATGGATACCAATTGGCACTTTTAGAACAAAGAGAAATTTCAGATGAAATGGTGATGACTGTGTAGTCCTCATTCTGAAGTTGATCCATTAAACTGTGGAAGAAAGCCTGTCTTCAGAAGGGTGACTTGGAGAAAGGAAGCACATCGGTCAGGTCAGGCTTATGCTGCTGGGAGAACCAGACATGAGGATGGAGCAGAAATGACCTCTGAGTCCAAGAGGATTGATTATTCCACAGACTATGCCTTCCATGCTTTGTTTTGCGCTGTAAATATTTATTACTCTCATACTTTGTTTGTTGTTTCTAAACATAATGAGTTTTTGTAGCATAAGCAATCTCTCTGCTCTGCCAGTCCAAAAGAGACAGTGAGTGCAAGGGAAGTGGCAGGAGAAACCCAGCATGCCTGTGATGTGACACTTTCTCTAATACATTGCCGTGTTATTCCTCCAGAAGTTTGCTAATTAGTCATTAAACTAAAGTTACCCCTACGATCTTGTCCAAAATGTCACATGAATAACATCCATTCAGAACCAACAGACAAAGATGATAATTTTTTTTCAAGCTGTCTGCATAATGTTGCATTATTTTATGTGGTGCCTTTCAATCTCTGCACATAGTACGTGCCCTTTTTAGCAAGTGGCATGAGCTAGATCTTAAGTGGGGGAAACAGTCCTAGGACTTAAGTGGCATGACAGACCCGGGTGTAGCCAGGGTTGCTATGTAACTACGTATCCTTCAAGTGTTCGGACATGGTTTTACGGTCCTCACTGGACTGAGTGCAGGATCGGTATGGGGAAGTGACTGCGGCAGTACTCTGGGTCAAAAACTCTGCCCTGGGTATGCTTAGGTTAGAAAGAAATGGCATGTATTTCACACTGTCTTCTGCTGTACCTTTGAAATGTTATTAAATTATTTTATGCGGTGCTGTAAACAAGTACTGCTTAGGAGGAAGGGGGACATGTAGCAGCCTCATGACCTAGCTGCAGAGAGACTCGAGCTGTGTAGAGATTCAGTAGCAGATGTATGGTGTCTACACTTAATGGAATTTCTCTGGTTTTTTGTGCTATTTTTAACCAAATTAATAGCCAGTTAACTCGCTGCAAGCTATAAACGTTTGTGATCTGCCGTAGGGAACAGACATTTGGAGAGTGCCCAGCCTAACCTTTAGAGAGATGTTAACTATTCCTAATTATTTGACTGTTACTTAAAAATGTAAGACTCACTAGACCACTGAGAACCAGTGGACACCTCTGTCTGACTGGATATGCAGGGGGCTCTTATGGCTAGCCAGGAGGTTCTTCTCTCCACAGACTCTTTCAGTGACCAAACCTCTTTCAGTGTTAACCAGCTCCAGCAGCCAGCAGTTAATTGTCTATATATCCATTTTTTTTGTTTTTCAAAAATGAATGTTTTGAAACATTAAGTGGTGCAGTGAAGAACCGTAGACCTATTTGAGGAAAAAAAAACCTGCAGTAAGATATTTGATGAGCCAAGCCAGTGCATTTTATCAAAAGTTTATTAGGAAATAACTTGATTAAGATATGTAAATTTGTTGTAGGTAGGAGAAGAATATACAGATAGGGTACACGAATTCAATGAAAAAGGACAAAAAATGTTCACACCTGAAAGGGGACTTTTTGTGTTGTGGCTTTCGTTGTGGGTTTTTCGTTTGTTTGGGGTCGTGGTTTTTTAAATAATGGATCTGATTAACTGTTGAAACAAGATATTGACAGATGCAGTGAATTTTGTAGGTTGTGATGACGTTGACTTGGAAGCATATGCTTGAGAAAGTTCCCAGATTTTTAAAGTGAGTAGGCTACTGTCAATACTTTCTCAGTTCTTAGGGATGACCCTTTCCTCAAATTTCTAAGTGAAAACACTGAAAGAATGTTACAATTAAAAAGAAAGTCCTAGGATTTGTAGACTACCTGAGGATCGCTTTGTCACGGCCTGGTAGATCGCAGCAGAAGAGCCATTGTGTTTCTCAAAATAAGACCTGGTTTAATCAGAAAGCAGCTATTTTGGTTATTAGACTCATAATTGATTTAAATGAAGGTCAGATTTAAATAGCTAGTGGTCTTTCTGGCTTTAAACTCCTGTAAGACTAGTAGTAGTAGTACCTCTCTCTAACATTCTCATGGCTTTTTTGATTTGAGTTCTAAAATCTAGGAAGATCTAAGTGGAATGACTATATAAACTATTTAATGTTCTCTTGGCCTTAGTTACTCGAGTAATTGAGAAACATGTCAGTAGTAGCCAGGAACTCTTATGGTAGAACAGATGTGGCTGAAAAATTGAAACAGATCATCCCAGAGCAAAGATGGAAAAATCAGCTGTTATTGAGAAGACATTGAAGGGATCAGGTTTATATGGGAAATATTTATGTGAATGGAATGAATTTTTTTTTACAATAATATTTTGAGGATAATTCCATAAAACTTGGAGGAGTGAGAAACATAATTTGTCTATTCCTCTGTCTTTCATCAAGAGGAAACAGAATATTTATGTCTTAAATCTATCTGAGCACCTGTCATTCAATTAAAATTCACAGACAAGCTACAGATGAAAGCTGAGTTTGCAGTACAGCGTTGCTATCAGTGCAGCCAATGTGGATAGCTTGCTTGGGCAGACAGGAGCTTGCTGGTTTTCTGCTTTCTTGCCTTGTGCCTTTTAGCAGTATTGCATGGGTGTGGCTCTGTCAACATTTCCCCCATTTTAGCTCCTGAAATAGCTGTTAGTTGCTGATATGCCCCCTGTGAATCACTGGAGATGCCGATACTCCTGCCAGGCTGTGGTCTCTTGCACACCTTTTTTTTCATGCAATGGTGGTGCCATGCTGGACAAATGCTCCCTTGCCTGCCCTTTACTTCCAGGAAAGATTTGTTCCAGCAATTCTGCTCATAAAAGGAAAACTTTGGTAGCTGAATTATTTTTATTTAAAGAGAGCCTCTCTGGTAGTCTTATTTCTCCAAGAAAATGGAAACAGAAATTTTGTTTTCAAACCTAGTTTGTTCTTTCATCTTTGCTTGACCTATAATCAAGGGAGATACTGGCCTCTTCATTGGATTTGACCTAATGGAAAAGATTGAGAGCAGTTGTAACTCACATTTTAAGACAAGCTAGATTGTAAAAATTTCTTATGTGAAGGATTGACTGTTAAAGTAGGCAGGATCTTTATTGAGATTTTGAGATCTGCTATTGTGGAAAATTGTGCATTTAATGTGTAGTAATGATGAAGTCAATATTTCTCAGTACTCTATGCTAAACGTGGTGTCTGGTAGATAGACATTAGGGGCCCCGTGGTTTGCTTTTTTTGAGTTTCGACATCATCTTCGAGAGCAGGATTAGGTCCTTTGTCCGTAATCACTTCACTATTTATCACAAGGCTTGAGTAGTCATTTGGGCATCTGGATTCACCAAATGGGTATGGAATGAGGAGCTTGCAATGCCTTTCCAATATTTCTTTCAAAGGCAGAGTCAATTTATCGTTGTGACATACTATGTTCTTTACACAATTACTTTTGGGCCTCAACCAACAGCCATTAAGTATGTGGAAAAGCTCCCATTGACTTTAATTAGGGCTGGCTTAGTTGCAGACTGAAGACTTAATTGCTGTCTGAAGCTAAGACATAAGTGAGAGGTACTTTATAACTACCGTAGATAAACGGATACTATTAGAATGATTTTATTTGTATGTAAGTAGGAAGTACAATTGTCTGTATAATTCTTCTTCCGATTTTTATTACCTGTTATTTACTAATAAATAAAATAAACTTGCATCTATACGGCTAGGTAACTACACTATGACTGTACTTTAGTATAACATGAGTGGTGCTGTCGCACTACCTGATCGTAATTTTTAGAGATGGAACCCCAAGGCATTAATTGCTTTTCAGTTTTGGCTGTCTTTGTATTAAATTTTAAAAAGGTAAAATATGTATAGCTCCAGATACTTCTGAACATGAACTTTTCATCACTTGTATTGTTGGTTTTAATAACACTTTATTAGAAATATTAATGAACAGCAATAATTCGTAGTGAAATGGAAGACTGGTAATTCAGAGGAGTTCTCCAAGTTCTCGGAACTAGGTCTGGGACATACCTTTTGGATACCATAAGGCCTTCCTCAATTAAATTTTGCAAGGAGGAAGAGGAGACTTTTCCCAAAGCATATGACAGTGAACTGACTGTGGGGTCTTACGCATGTTAAATTCCTGTTAACATTAATCAGAATTATGTGTGCACATTCTGAAATTAATAAAGCAGCTGATGTTGCCTCAGATAGCTTTAGATTATTTCCACATTTTAAACTCTTGCAGAAATACTTCAAACTTCTGCAAACAGTACTCATTTCTCCAAAGTGTGCATTCATGTGGAATTGAATGTGACCAAGAAAGGAAAACTAGGTAGGGAATGCAAAGAATAGAATAGCATGGTCAAAGCAAAAGGCAAGAAAAATTATTTTTGCTGCAGAGTTATTAATGAGTAAGTTCAGAGAGGGCATAAATCCACTAGGAAGAGAAATTACGCAAAATGGGAGTCCATGACCAAATTTTTAGATTAGTGAATGAGAAATAACATGTACTAGATGTTGTATTAAACTTGTATGTGACTTGGTTTAGGAAGACTTTTTGGTTGGTGCAACAATGGTTAGATTTTGTCATTTTTTGAGTCAAGGAGGATATAGATTTTCCCTCTTGTTGGTTTGAAAGGATCTGGAGCAGGGTAGTTAATTTGTGACTCACTGGGACCAAGTATGGTAACCTCACTCCCAAGTGCAAAGGGAACTATTCAGAGATAAGATATGGAAAAAAGAAAGAGATCCAAAGGTTGAATCATAAGGTTTTGTGAACAACATTCTGAAAGAGAGTTAGAGAGGTAGAGAGAGGATCAGGAGAAAACAGGGCCAAGGGAGGGAAAGATATTGAACAGGGTATGATTAGCCAGGCCTGAGAATGAAACAGGAGGCTGGAATACTGACTGTTACTAAGATTTTTGCTTGGAATTGTGTTATACTTCCAGGAAGAGCTGGATGTATTAGAAGACAAAAGTGCAGGACGGATGTGACCTATTGGAGAAAATGGTATGGGGATGAAGAGCTGAGGAGGAAGAGCTACTGGAGTAAATGAGGAATAAAGTACAAAGAGTGATGAAAAACTTAAGTCTTGTTGATAGGGAAGATGAGGAAAGCAACAAAGAATGACATAAGGAAAATCAGCTTATATTTCTGCATATGTTCTCTGAAGAAATCATTAGATGCACAGATAGGAGGGAGAAGAGGTTGCAAAGGAAAGGGAGAAGGTTTCAAAAGAAAAAAAGACAAAAATAGCATAAAGAAGTCTAGGTTTACAAGCATAGCATTCTGCCAGGGCAGAGAATTAGAGTATTTTAGCTAAGAAGATGTCAGTGCTGAAGGGCAAAAACATTTATAGAAGAAGATGTCAAGTTGGTCAGTTCTTTCCTGCCAGGAATGCCCACAGCAACACATAATAGTAGAGAAAGCAGATGTTGTGGAAAAACTGGGCCTGTAGGTTGGTAAATCAGGCATGGCTTTTGTAGGGAAAGAAGAGAGAGTTGTGGTTAGGAGTACAGCCTGGAGAAAATAAGAAGTTCACAGAAATAGACCTGAAGAAAACGAAGAGAGTTTTTGGAGCAGAAGGCAGCTTTGTGCATAAGCTGGAAGTTGTTGCACAGATATGTATGAAAGAGGGGAAACTGGGAAACATTTTGGATATTAAGAAAGGCTTTGTAATTTTGTCGGAGATCTCCCAATTTGGGGACATGCTGCATGTTAGCACACATACCCCCACAAAAAAAAAAAAAGGTAAAATTGGAGCCACTTTTATGGGACCAAAAAAGTAGTTGTGTGTTACAGTGAAGGCATATTTATTTAGTACCTTTTGGCTATATAGAAGTGGTTTTGGACTGTTTTTAGGAGTCTTCATAAAACAAAGACTTATTAAATTTACTTGGCAGCTGTGGGGTAAGGTAAAAATGAAATAAGCTGTGCTTGGTTGGGTTTTTATTTTCTTTTTTCCTCTTAAGCAGCCTTTGGCTGTTCTCCATCTTTTCTTTTAAGCAGATTAGACTCAAAACCAGTGATTACATTTAACATCTCTGGAAACTTTTGATCGTGTTTGGCTATCGTGAATTGTAGCGGGAAGTGTCCCGGAGTTCAGTTTGTGACCTAATTCAATGTAGGTTTAGCGAATGAGGTCTGCTGTCTGGGTTAGATGTGGCTGCAGTGGTAATTAAGGTGCTGAGAGGTGGCACAGTTTCTCTTTTATTGTGTGACAGAGGCTGTGCCGCACTGAGGAGTGTTAATGAGAAGGGAACTGCGCTGACTGAATTAGTGCTAGAACAGAAT
The DNA here is from genome assembly GCF_009769465.1 of Tauraco erythrolophus. Taxonomy (NCBI): domain Eukaryota; kingdom Metazoa; phylum Chordata; class Aves; order Musophagiformes; family Musophagidae; genus Tauraco; species Tauraco erythrolophus. The sequence goes on along the minus strand of NC_141478.1, from coordinate 12,743,922 downwards.
TCTAAATAATAGTTAAGTTTTTGAAATGTTACTGTCGGGATCCTCTACGGGCAGTTTAAACGTGAACGGCTGCATTGACAATATTTCTCTTTTTTGGTGTGTTTTGGGTTGGTTGGTTGTGGTTTTTCGTTTTTTCACTGTGATATCTCAGACTTTTTATTTAGCCTCAAGGGAGTCTCATCAAATTTCCCTTTTTCCTTCTTTGTCCCATTTCAAGTCATTGCAGATTCTTTTTCTCTGCTCAGAGCAGTTAGCAAGACTGTAAACCATGGTTTATGGACTGGGAACATGTCACTTTTATTTTGTTGGGGAAAAAAATATATTTATTTCCTTTCAGTTGTTTCACCAGTTCCTTAACTCTGTTCAGCTTTATTTGCTGACAGTAGTTTTGCTCTCTCTGTTCCTGAACAGGACACAGCAGTTCAGTTAAAATTTTCCATGCTGGTGACTGTAGCTGATGGTTTCTGCACCCATCTATGGGGCAGCATCACTCTGTAAAGGGTGCAGGCAGCCTTTTCCAGCAGTACCTGCCTGAACGGTATGTACATATTCCTGATTGTTCTCCTCTCCTTGTGTCTAAAAGTACATCTTCTGTTTCCTTGGCATTTGCAATAACTTCCCATATTATTAATTTGTTTGGATGACTACTACGTTTTTTTTTTCTCCTTGAGACTGTTGTCCGTTTGTCCTAATGTGGTACGTTAGATAAAATATTGTGTGGCTGTCAATTCCAGACATTGGTTTTCCAGAATAATGACCAGATTAGTCACTCTAATATCTGGAAGTACTGTACAATCAGTGGAGGGTGTTTTTCCTGAACTCTTTTTATTAGGAATAATTATGTTCATATGTTGACCTGCCATTCTTGATGTTAAAATTTGAAAAATAAAGCAAATATTACCTTATAAATGTGGACCAGTGTTTTCAGAGGAATAAAATTACCAGGCAAAGTATGCACTGAAGAGGAATTATTTGAAACAAGGTGCTTGATGGGTGCTTCTCTGTGTTGCTGCCCACATCAATGTGTCTTTTTCTGTGGAGTTTTGGAGTCCTTATTGAATTTTGCATGTTGAAATACTTTCCATTCTCAATAAACTTTATTCTAGGGCTATGACTTCTGTTTCTGGCAAACTTTTGACGATTTCAGCGTAGCTTAATTTTGGATACCTACGAGATTCTCCTGAAAATTTCAATTTCAGTCTCTCCTTTTATTGGAGTCTTAGTGCAAACCTCAGTAAGTTACGTATTCTTCTGTTTCATTTGTCATCTTTACCTTCTGACTGAAAACAAATATTTCTTCTGTTTTTTGTTGGTTTGGGGTTTTTTTTGCTGTTGTTTTTTCCCCCCATTGTATTCAAGACTCAGATTTTTGTACCGGATCTACCCTGTCCTGCCTGGATTGACTGAAGGCTGTATGCTGCAGTAGCTGACTGCTGTCAACCTGTTAAGTGGACGCTGTCTTTAAATACAAAGCAACCTAGTAACTCCTTTGGTGTTAAAAGTGACACTTTTGGCAAAGTGCTTTAAGTGAAGAGGTCGTTGTTAAAGCTGGAACTTTACTTGTGATCATAAACGTGATGCACGGAGTTCCTGGTTTTCTAGGTTGTTCCTGAGTCACTTTGCAAATGCACTGCAGGCAGGCTCAGCGTTACCGTTTGCCACTTCAATGCCAATGCTCATCTTGCATTGGTGAAATCAAACAGAATCAGTAGTTAGAATTGTGGGGAGAATGCAGCAAATCAGATTTGTAGTTTACTGTGGATTTAATGTGAATTAAATCTAAATATTCCTGCCTCTCTTCTTCTTATCTGCCTTACCGTTTCGATTGTCTTTCAGCAGCCTTTGAAAGTATTCTGTGCTTTCCCCTTTCCGCATTGGGTCTCCCTGGTTTACTTTGCTGTTATTAAAACTTCATTATTAATATTTTCAAGCCCTTTTTTGAAAAATTTGTCATTGCTGTAGATTATTTTACTCATAGGTATGTTCTCCTGTTTTACTTTTCAAGGGGAATCTATTTGTCTTCAAATAGAAATAGAGACTCTGATTTCTTTACAAAAGAGAGGAAAATAGACTGAATGCTTGAGAAGTACTTATCAGTGGTCAGTGAAGATTTCTGTCTGTGCTTAAAAATAATCACTTGTTTGTTGCTTATGTATTAGAAATTTTAAAACATGAGAGTTGGGCAAATTGAAAAGCTGCCTGCAAGAAGAAATTAGGTAAAATTGAAGGTAACAAAGACTTCTGCATTGCTACAACGTTCAAATAAAACTGCGTTGAGTCTGTCATGTTCTATTCATTATGGCCTGAACTTTTAAATATTTGTGCCTATGAGTAACTGTTTATTTGAGTAAAGGTTCCCAATTGTGTGTATATTGACAATAAAAGATTCTTTGGATATTACAAAAGCTTTACAAAATTGTGGTGCGGATCTTCTTGCCTTTATCTAAAACTTTTAGTTCTCTGTTCATTAAAATATAATGCAGGATGTGGCCTAGCTTAAGATGTCCTAATTGTTCTGGATTCTTGCATTCTTCATGGTTAATATTTTCCAGATATGAGTGAGCATCCCTCAACCTGGAAAAGATTTATCACAGGACAAGTTCAAAACTTTGTAGTTCGATTGCTCTATACACTTGGCTATTTTGTTCTGGACACTTAAAACGCAAGGGGCAAATATAAAGGCAGGCTCACTGAATAACGGCCTCCAGCTCCTGAAGGAAATAATTCTAAAGACTATCTAACTAAAACAAGAATGGGATTTTAGGACTGAGTGAACAATTCAGCCAGCATATAATTCAGAAAGGTTACCTGTGGGGAACGAACGGATGTTGTGAAAGGGAGATGAAAAAAGAAAAGAAGGAGTGGTGAGAGTGTGCCACTGAGGAGCTGGGGGAGTGATGAAGTACTTGATTATACCAAAACATTTGAAGATAGAGCTGTAGCATACCTTAGTAGCATAATGTCTCTATATGTATGCAGCTTTCATACTAAATATTATGTATGACCTATTAAAAGCGAAAGAGTTTATAGAGTGCCCAGCAGAAATCCATCTAGAAATTCAGGCAGTGAAGAAACAATCATCTGGAAATTGCCTGATCTAAGCGAGATTAAAGAAAATTTTTTTTTCAAAGGAGTCAGAATTTGTTTTTCTCTTGATGTAGGCCTATTATGCAGGAAAAGGTGAACCTTAGTTCTAACAAAGAGTAATAGTCAGGAAGGCTCACACTGGGCTCTTTCTCCTCACCCATTTATCAGCTGGCTGTAACCAACTGAGCAATGAGTACACAACCAACAAAAAATGTTACTGGCCTAGGACTGTGAATGTTCAGAAAGACTGGCACATGGATTTTGAAATGGAGACAAGCACTGTCCTTGCAAGCATGCCGGTCACTTCTGGCCTTTAGAAATTAAAAGCATGAAATTAACTCATGGCAGCATTGATAGTTGGCTCAATGGTACTTCAAATGCAAAAGTCTGAATATTACGTTAGCTGCATCAGTCAGTACGCTGTTACGCCAATGTGGCGTAAAAAGGAGGTTTTACACTGAAGAAGGAATGAGTGCAAATAGCAGATTTCTGCTCAACAAGTTTTCGCTCCTGTAGATGTGTTTATCACTCCTCTGCGTTGGGGAGGTGGGCAGCTGGAGACTGTTACGTATGGCTGTCGTTATGCCAGGCGATTCTGAGCGTGTACAAAGGCTAATACCAGTCTCTCCTGTAGATCTCGGAGCAGGTGTTGGTAGCTGCTTTGCCTTTCCAGGATCCCCCGTAAAGCCCTTCCTTCTCAGTTCATGCCTTTAGTGACATTGAAGACAGTGGGGTTTTAACTGTGTCATTTGGGGACGAAGCAGCAGCTCAGAGTAATCGAGAGCCCCATGGGTCTCAAAAATCCAGTATTGATGGGATAGGAAGAAACTAAATTGACTTCCCTGGTTCAGTCTCACTTTGAGACCTAGCAATTAGCAGATGGGGGAAGGAGGCTGGGGAGCAGTTAGAGGTAGGGAGGGATCACCTTTTTAGCTGGTTATCAGAACGTTTTTGAATGACAGCATGTATGGAATCATATGTGGCTGTTCTTAGACAAGTATTATGCTACATGGAACAGTACTTCAAGGTTTAACCATTAAAGTTACTGTCTGGATGTGTAAACCTGGATTTCTACAGAGGTTCTGCTGTTTTGTACCACATTTAGAATTTGTTTTGTTTTTATTATATAAACAGTACTAAACTAAACTAGAAGTAATGGCAAATATGGACAGTAGAGAATATAATACAGTGGTAGTGTGGAAAGCTAACATTACTACAGCTGTTCACTCTCCTGAGCCGTTGATGCTTTAAATGTGCAGCTTTATCATTGCATTAACATTGTTTTCTTTCTTGACTCTAAAAAGAGTGGGAAGAAGTTGCCTGTGCATATTAATGTAAATGAAGATAAATATTAATGTTACACATTGAAACGGTAGCTGAAGTATAGCACGTTCTACTGAACTCCAACTACATTTTTACATACAAACTGTCAATTTATATTGGGCACAAGGAGTGGCGGTGGCATCTGTTTGAGAAATGGTGTCCTTTTTTTTGGCACATAATTAAGGCAGGTAACTGAAATACGATGAGTTTGAGAAAGATATATGTAAACACATCAAACAATGTTGTATTCCTTTCCCCTCACAACACTCCAAGCAGGTCAAAATTAACCTTGCTCGTGTATCGCAAACTCGTGTCGGTGGATTTTGGATGCTTAAAGTATGCAGGGTCATATTCTTATGTCAGTATACAGCTAAATACAAAAATATCAGTTATCATATTAACAGCCCTGACACTAATGACAGAACACAAATTTTCCTTTGGTCTTTTGATTATTTTTTCATTCTTTTAAATCCTGTGACTTCATTGCAGGTTACTCATCTATTGAAAATTACGGTCAGCATTTGTCTCTTTTACTGCTAATCAAGTTTGATTTGCAATAGTTTACATTATGAATTAGACATTATAAACAAAAACTTTTGTCAGATCTAAATGGAGTCTTCTACTTTCTGGAAGTGTTTTATGAACAGAAAATTGAATGTGCCTAGGCTTTTGGCTATACATTAAGACCAAGAGGGATCCCAAGAAAACTTTGTCCTTTTTATAGCATAGAAGCATAGAAAGACTAGTAACTACATAGCTGCATAATACATAAGTGTATTTCATTGAAACTCGAGTAAGTGAATAGAAAATAATCTGAGAGGAAAATGCTAATTGAAAAACAATTTATGTGTCCCTGTACAGTTTACAGCAACATACAAAATCCAGTGCTGCGTGCAATATTTTAATGAGTACATTCTTTTTGAACAGAGTAACATTGCTGTGGTAGTATTTTATCAAAATGCAAGACTTATGAGAGGAAACAATCCCTTTTGTTTAACAGATGGGTAAATAATGCTGTAAATACCTACACAAACTGTTATCAGGTGTAACTTTTTAACCTATGGCAGACAATTATCCTTACAGGTTTTTTTTAGCATCTTCCTTTTTCTATTAACACACATGAACCTAATAAATCATAAAGTTGAACTGTGAGGAAGGGAGAGGAAGCTGAAAACTAAAATGCATTTTCTTTTATTTTTTTTGCCCTGAAGTAGTAATGAGAAATCTAATAAATATTAAAAAACTGATGACCTCACAAGTCATGAGTAATCATTTCAAACACATTGATAGAAACTTTTATTCTTCTGAGTTCTCCAAGATATCTCAATCTACACCATTTTAGAAGTGATTTTTAACATGCTAGGGCCCTGCTGTCGTACTGCGTGTCTGTGCAAGGCCAGGAGCAGGTGGGGGACATGCTCCCCTGTAGCCTTGTGGCAGTTACTTAATCAGAGCTACTCTGGGCAAGAGAATTAAGCTTGCCAAGGGCGACACATGACCAGTGAGGAGTCCTGTGCAATAGAACCTCCGTTACAAGGTGAGATAACCCTTTCAGAGCTGCCGGTAATCCACAGCGGAGACTAGGTGATGTCCTGCCTGTCCAAATGCTCTGTGGTGTAACGGGTGCCCAGGCTGGGATCTGGGTGGGGGACTGTGTGGTGTCAAGGTCACAACATTCCAGATCAGCTCCTGTTATGTGTAACCATAGAAGTAAAACTTGACCATGGTTGAAAACTTGTTCTAGTTCGTGCCCTCATCTTTGTACAGAGAGATTCACTGCAATGTGTTCTACGTTAAGATTTCCAGCTAAATAACATTCATAAATACTGTTGGAATTGGTTCAGGGGCAGAATTGGTTGAGCAGTGAACAGTGAAAAGAGAGCCCTGTGCCCTGAACCATGAGGGATAAAACTAAATGAAAGCAGTCCCTCAGGTCCCTGCCGTATGAATGGAATTACAGAAGTCACAAAACAATATTTTTCAATGTAATTATTTTATTTACTTCCAGAGCACAGATTTCTAAGCAGAACTGAATTTAGACAAAATTATTTTTCTTTCTGTGGAAGCAGAGCTGTATTTTAATTTCCAAGAAAGGCAGAGATAGACTGGTCTTGTGGAAACTTACAGGCTACTTCTATAAAACTCCCACTAGCATGTGAGTATGTAACCTTTGAAGGCTGCATTTACTCAAATTGAAGAACAAATGATGCACGTTTAGAGTTTCATTCAGTGCAGTTTTGATTGCTTTGGGTATTTATCTTTGGCAATAAGGGTAAAGTTGATCAGCACAGCCAAGAAACAACAGGTTTTTCAGTTTTACCAGCAGGAGAGCTTCGTTATGGGCAACAACTTTAAAAATTATCTCAGGAGGTGGGATTAATCTGGGGAAATGAAACTAGTTAAATTGAGAATTAATGAGGTTCAGGTAAATCAAAGACAGGAAATTATGTTATTCTTTCAGATTATGTAGCAGTTTTGTTCTTGTAATGTAGAACTGGAAAGAAACATGACTCCTTGTCTGAATAACCTTGTATTCTCTAAAAAGGTCTGCTTTTTATATTGTGACATATTAGTTAACAAAAGCAATCATGCAAAAATAGAGTATATTAATGCTAGCCAGAGAACTTCTTATTGTGTACAGCTGTACAAGAAACAAATACAAAGTTAATGTTTAAATTTATCAGATATTTTCCATTAACTCTCTATTTAACAAATGATCAGCTATTGTATGTAATATCCAATCTCCAAAAGTCTTAATGATCATGGATGTGCACAGTAAGAGATTAGCATAAAATTAGCACTGATGCAGCTATTAAAGAATCTTGAAAGATTCTGTTAAGCTAGTACACAAATTGGGCTGCAGATCATATTTGAGCTTTGGCAAAACCCCCAGGCCAGCTGAGTTCAAGCATACTTATGTTCCCCTGGGGGGTAGTCCCCATATTCCTACCCCGTTTATTACTTTGTACTAATCTTCAAATTTAACAAAATAATTTATAAAACTGTAGGGGACGTGCTCCCAGCTGATGCATCTTTTAGGATCAAACCTCAAAAAGGATACAAGTCACTGAGTGAGTCCTGGGCAGGGGGTACTAAGTGTTTTCATATCCATATTTGCTATTTCAGCATGATGCTCAGGGCCAGAGAGAAGGAGGGGAAGGGATAGGAGTTGGGGGATGTCCTTTTGTTTGCTTTTTAGACTCTCTGAAGTTTGCACTTCTTGCAAAGGTCACATCATATGTCAGGGTATCCAGGTATATTATGGCTTGGTGTCATCTGGTACTTATTGGAAGTCATTTTAATATAAGAAGCAAAATAACTATTTTGTGATAATGTCCCATTTCCAGTCATTTCCCTCAACCCTGTTTTTGTCAGAGTCACACTGAATTGCAGCTCTTTCCCCTTTGTCCTCACTCTACTGAATGCTTCAATTTTTAGACATCTAACAGGACTCTCAGGGAGCCAAGCATATTTTTAAAAGAATCTGTTAGCCCTGTGGGGAATATTATCACCAAAATGAAATATTTCCAAGATGAAGCAAACTCTTTAAATAGCCTGAAATTAATTCTGAATCTTTTCAGCACCAGAGTTTGGGATGATGTGTTTTCTTTCATATTCCTCCCCCATCTCTTCAAACTCGCTCGTTTGTCCCTACTGGATACAACTTCCTGCTACTTGCAAAGCAGTAATTATCCTAATTATGCTTCAGCATTTAAAGCCATCTTCTGGAAGATGATTTACAAGAATTACATAAAAGAGATCTATATACAATGACACACTTGCTTGTTTGGCCTGAAGGGTTTTATGTTTTCCAGCTTAATCGGAATTCTTATGATGACTAGAGAAGTTCTAATGACTTTCTGCATGAGTCTGTGCCTGAAGATGCATTCAGAATTACACTTGGCTAGTTTTTCTCTATGAACAGCTGAGGTGGAAAAGCAATCCTTCATTGCTCTGACTTGCTCTAAGGTGTTTATTGTGACCACATGCGATCACAGTTGCTACCAATGTGTGCAACAGTTGCCACTAGTAGAAAAGCTAAAAATGAGAAATACTAAGTGGAAGCTAGAAACAGTATCAAGTACAACAGGCAAATTGATATGATATGCTGGTGTGAACCAACACGATTCCCGCCCCCCCACCCTCCCCCACCACAAGAGGAGAATTCAAGGAAAATATGAAAATTAGATAAAGTTCAAAAAGCACTGGAAGGTTTCTGCTTCTGCTTTTTGATATCTCGCAGGTAAAGCTTGGGACATAGATTCAGACCTCTGGGTGGTGGGAGGGGAAACAGATGTGTGATTTTTTTTTTTAATTTTTATTTTTTTTTTGTAAAGACACTGTGGCAGTGGTTCTTCTTTCTATCTATTGATCAGCTACAGTTATCAGAATAGCAGAAAATGAGTGGTGGGGAAAGATATGGCAGTAATTGATTTATGCCCCTTTAGAGTTTTGTAGTCATACGCAAGATTAGTCTCAACTTTGTTCTTCATGTGTGTCTTAGAAAGTTGGCCATTGACACATAGACAACATGGAAAATAAACTGGTATTTCAAGATACCATAGTAATCGGAGTCATGATTCAGTGAGCTTGAATCAATCCTGAAAAGCCCACAGGAACAGGACAGTATAGCTGATAATTTAAATTAGAAGCCCATTTCAAAACACTCCAGTCATAGATGGAATGCTTTCAATGCAAAACATTTTTCTGGAGTCATTTTCTAAGCTCCCAACTATAATTCTTGTAATATTTCTGAGGTATAGTGCTTACTATGGTGCAGTACTAAAAGAAAAGGACCAGCTTTAAAAGTGGTTTTAGTCTTCACTCTTCAGAACTCTCACATGAAAATGTCGAATGCATCCCAATGCCATTTTACTTATTACATCTCTAGCTACACTACTAAGAGTATGAAGCATTAACATACAGTAAGTTAATATACATTTAAAACTGATTCTATAAACATTAAGGAGCTTTGCTTCTCATAGCTTTTTCTCTGCCCCTAAGATAGTGATGGGAAAGTGGTTCAGTAAAGAAAATCTGGTGGCTTCTTATGGTAAAAATGTTATAACAGAAGTGATTGTAATGAAGGGGAAAGTAAAGGAGTCATCTACCATAACATATTCTACTTTCTCTGTGTTGAGGTTGTGATGATGTGCAATCTAGTTCTATAAAACAGTTAAGTATTTTCTTTAGATGAAACAGGATATGCCAAGCTGTTCTATTAAGCGAAATGCCCTCCTCAGAGGCCTCACTATGTGTTACTGCTAGCACCGGGGAATGGCTCACAAAAAATGAAAGATTGCCTGATGCTTCCTTCAAATATAACTTTCTTTCAAGCATATAATGTCTGTTTTTTCTCATTGCCTTTAATAGTGAAAAGGGCACTGCATCTAGTTTTTCACATGATGCTTATCGAATGTTAAACCTTTCTTACAGGGCAGATTTTTGAACAGGCATTTGAAGTGAATTTATAGGACTACAAAAATAGTTGAGCTGCTGACCAAGCAACTGAAAATTTCACCTATGTTTTTAGTTTTGGTTCAAATCCTATTCTTCCTGACTTCCTTAAGTCCCCTGGATGGGGACGCTGCAGAAACCTTTACATGGTGAGGTTGTGGACCTGAATGAGTTTGACAGCTAGACATCCTCACACCAGGCAAGGATGATACTACTAATTCCTCTCATCATATTAATGCCTCTTAATAAAGAAAAGTCTGCAAAGTAATTGAGGTGTATGTGAGCGTACAGATTTCACGGGTATGTATTTCATATGGACACGTCTCATGTTTTGAGAGACAAAATGTAAAAGAACTTCTGTCTATAGGAAGACTTATGAATGCTAAATTGGTTTGGGAAGGGGTTAGGTCCTCTGATTAGCGTGCAATATTTTTTAAGTCGAATATGACCTCAGAAACTTAGCCACCAAATTGCTTTCCAATTCCTTGCTCTTTAGCTTGCTTTGATGCTCATGCATATTATTTGCCTACAGTGGGTCAAAGTGTCTTCTGTTGTGGAAAAAATAGGAAAAGAAAAAAAAAATTCAGTTTATGCATTTATTTAGGAAAATTAAGACTGAAGAAGATTGCATGGCGTAAAGCTTAGCTAGTCGTCAGCATAATGGAAGGTGAAATGTGATATTGACTAATGCAAAGTAATGCACATTAAAATAATTTCAACTGTTCAGAGAGATTACAGGCATGTAATTAACTGTAATCACTCAGGAAAAAGGCCTAGGTATCTTTGTGGAAAGGTTAAATAGATATCCCTTTGAAGTAGAACGTGGTGGTCAGGAAAGTTCATAAAGTTGGATAAGCCTAGAGAATGAGATTTTAGAAAATAAATCTGAAAACATTGTAGTTCTCTATTTGGAATCAATTGTTTACCACAGTTTTAAATGTTGTATTAGGTTCTGATCGGCTGTTCTAAAAATGATATTGCAAAAAAGATAAGGATTGGTGGATTGGTATTCACTGCTGTAGGATATCTTTGTAGCAAAAAGCTTAGCAGGATTCGAGGAAGATTAGACATTTCCTTTTAAAATGAGAACACCTATGTTTACAAAAAAAAGAATAAAAACGTTTGTACGAAATATGCCCTGAAGCTGGAAGACTGAGAAGTCAGCCACTGGCTGGAGGTAGATAGAAAGCAATTTCTCTTAGGACAGTTTCTCTGTTGTAGAATTTCTTGCGTTTACTGGTGCTACTCCAGGAAATAGCACTGTGGACAAAATATTAGTGGTGTTTAGCATAGCAGTATATCGAAGATGTACATCTGTGACAGCGTTCATTGTGATGAAAAATACATTACCTTGACTTCAGATACTGAATGTTTACATTTAAAAACCAGACAGATTCAAGCTTGCATTCTTCACTGTAGGGATTATCAGCAAAATCAAAGGAGCTCACAAAGGAGCTCACGTTTCCCAGTGGGTTTTGAGGTCTCTTGCTGAGGGTTTCGCTGTTACTGGTACTATAGTTGGACATAAATTTTAGCAAAGAAAATTCAACAAAAAATATTGTCAACATGAAATCATACAACCTAGACCCTAGTACGATTTTTTTGAAAAAATTACACTTTTCATTTCTGTAAAGTTCTCCAGAAAATCTTTCACCTTGTTTTGCCACCAATTTTATTTTTTGTTAGACTTACTTTAATTTTTTTATATTTTCAAGATGTGCATTTTTTAAATTTAGGCAGCAGCAAAACTCAAGAAACAAACACTGTATTGATTTTTTTTTTTTTTACTTGGAACTTTTAGAAATATTAATGCATTTAATTATTCTTATTGAACAAACTATCAAGAAGCAAAGTTTTAACATTTATTGTCCTGGTTTTTCCCTCTCAACTTAATCCCTCATTTTTGAAAAAAAAAAACCAATTAGTGAGTGTGAGCTGGTTTAGTCATGCAGGGTTCATCTGTCAGGAAATAATGTCAGACCACACAGCATTACACTTTGTACCCTGGATCTGTCTCTGTCACCATGCCAGAGCAGTTCAAAACCACAAGATTTGTTTGAGCTACAAGTTCCATTGGCATAAAGAGTCCTCAGCCCTTCCCTGAACATGGCAACCTCCATGCACAGAGAGACCACACTTGAGGAGAAGTGGGAAAGCACAGATGTAGCTATTCCTAGGTGCTCCTTGGTCCCTATAGGAACTTGATGTATTCAGACAACTTTAGGGTTGAGACCCAGGCCAAAAAAGCAGCTTGCTCACCTTTTTGTTTCCACCCCAGGCCCCTTTCATCCAGCGTGTTTGGCCTAGAAGGTTCCTTCTGTAAAACAGTCAGCTTGTATTCCTCAAACTAGTGGTTTCCTTCCCTTTTACAAAATCTTTAGCTGCATATGGCACCAAAAGGTGGAAGAAAGTGGCATCAGTGAACAGACTATTTCTACTTGAGTCTGCATGAATGAATAACTGGGCCTCAGAGAAGAAAGTGGAGATATTTTATTTGCTTATAGTTCTCCTGTTTTCTTCTTGTGACAAACTACCTGTATCAAAGTAGAGATTTTATCACTTAGAATTGCACATAGAGGGAGGGTGACCGCTTAAATGGTCTTTTATAGTGTTTTCGTTTATCGTATTCATTCTTATCCAGTGAAACCCCTTTTTTTGCTGAACTAGCTTTCCTGAAAACAATAAGCAATACTTCCTGTCAATCAATTGGCAGGAGCTGTTGTTTCCAAGAGTGCTGATTAAGCAACACATGGAACCAGAGCCTATAGGAATCACTTAGAAAAAAAAAAAAATCAATAAGAACATTTTATAAAAATTCTTTTGGTGGGTTTGAGTTTTTAAATGAAACATGAGGAGAAGTCATAAAGGATGTTTCATAGCAGAAGAGAAAAAAGATAGGAATGGAGAGAGTTAATTTGATTTTTCTCTCCATTTTACTCTTACCCTGTGCAAGTCCTTTTCTCTCAAAAGTTGAAATTTCCCATTTCCCCAGAAAGCTGTTATGGATTCGATTGTCGCTTTTTCTTTTAACAATATTGTCATCTTTCTGGAAGTCTGTCAGTATCCTGATAACATCACAGCTTGACACCCTACCAGAAATCAATGATGCAGAATTTTTATAACTGATTTTATTACATGCAAATACACAAGCTGTGAAAAAGAGGCAGCTGCAAACACTACACAGGCACTCCTGTCTTCCAGAAATCTCAGTTGCCAACACCCAGTTCCCAGGAATTGCTTCCAAATATAGAGAATAATACAGAGAATAACTCTTCTATCTGCTATCAATTTTACATTGATAATAATTAAAAAAAACCCCACAAACCTAACCTGAACAAACCCAGCCATTTGTCTTCATAGAAAACTTGCACACACTAGAACAACTCATAGACCTGTGTATAATAGTACTCTTTTAATTCCTTAAGACCAAGATTATGCTCCATGTGATATCAAATAAGGACAGCTGTATGGAGCCCTGCTAGGAAATTGCATCTAAATTATTCAGTATTGTAGCCGTGCTTATCTTCTTTCAAAGAGACAGGTAAGATCCTGATCTTACAAATTGCTTACTGCTTTGTGCCAACTACCTTTACCTCCTTACCTTTAAAAACACATCCACGTTTTCGTGTTGCCATCAAATTACACTCCTCAGACATACACCCACATAAAGCATTTTATTACTTATATTTTGGCTTCATGCCATAGCTGCTTAAATAGTTTGAAGTGCTGTTTAATGTTGGCACTGGTCTGTAACCAAGAAGGCACTTGAAGGGAACACAAACCAAGAATTCCCAGGGTGAGAGCAAGATCTTGGCTGTGCTGGGAGCAGGGGACTGGTCTCTCAGCGTGGCAAATTTAGGTTGGTGTTGAAAGCTCTTGGAGGAAGGCAAGATAAATGGAGACATCAGAATTTGCAGCAGGCAAATGCCATTGAACGTAATATCCAAGAGCAAGCCTCTCCTACCATTTCTCTATTCTCAGTAATTAGAGGGTTTGATTTCATGAGCTGGGCAGCTGGAGTTGATGAGGCCATAATTTCTTTCATGTCAGTAGGCTAAGAACTTGTCATAATCTATGCTACATCTGTATTTCTTTAGCAGTTTAGTGGAGTGGAATGGGACACAAGACTCACTGAGGTAGGGATGGAAGTAGAAACTATTTTCTCTTTAGCATCGTTCTGGAGTGGCTTATTGTAGAAGTAAAAATGTTGTGCTCTTTGGGGCTTGCGAAATTAAGTGTGATGAGGGCTTTTCTGAAGCTGAAGAGTTTGGAAAAGACCAGATTTCTTGAAGGTTTTATTTGGACATGGTAAGCTTCCACTAAGTAGAGCCTTCAATAGCCAGGAGAGTGACTTCTGTGGAACTGTAAATTCAGCACACCTGTAGCTGAACTGCAAGAGGGGTGTGATACCCAACTGCCTTGGGAAGCACAGGGTTTTAGAACACTGGTTTATGCAGCACTGTGTAGCAGAGCTCCAGATAATGCAGACCCACAGGCCACAACCCCACCTGCTATTCAGTCGAGGTGTAATTAATATTAGTTCAGAAAATCAGTAGTGTATTAGACTTCAAAATTAGGTTGATATGGAGCATTGCCTGTATACAAAATCAGAGGAAACAAGAATAAACATCTGAGGCTTTTGTTTTCTGTCCTTCTTAAAAGGCTAATGCCTTTTCTGGATTTAAATATGCAATATCAAATAAGTTGCAATCGCCAGAAGTCCAGGCTGTTAAAAAAAGTACTCAATAAAATCCTCTAAAATTATTAGAGTGAACAAGATTTTTTTTTTCTAAACAGGTTATGTGTAATGACTCCATTACTTACCCTTGCACAGGGACACTTAAATCTTTTCATAGATCAATCATTTCTTTTTGTGTCTTTGAGGGAGGAGAATAATGGGTGTTTGTTTTTTGTGGAAAAATCAGAACTGTTTCTCATTTCTTGGGTAAGGAAGAGCTGAAGCCAGATTCATGACAGGTTTAGCCTTAAAAGGATAAGGACCCTTGGCTTTTTTTTTGGGAACTGAGCAAGCCCAGAACTAGCCTCCAAACCAGGTGCTGATATTGAGTGATAGATGATTCTGTCTGACGTGCCTGCAGCTTCTCCTATGCTTTCCTTGCAGCAATGGAGAGAACATTAATTTTCTGGAACTGTATTGCTGCAAATACGACTTTAATATAATTCTCAGATGTTTCAGTAAAACCCTAATGTCTTCCAGTAATTCTCTTCTATAATCCTGTGTCACTAATGATTGTAGACAGTGACAAATGCCAGACCGTGTCTGATTGCTGTTTTCTTTGTCTCCTGTCTCCAGTTACCTTACTGGTTTGGATAATGCAATATTCCCTGTTAGGCTGTTCTAAGTTTATTATCCTTCATATAAAAGCTGTACAGGTGCTTGATGGATAGGCATATCCAACAGTAGATACAGAGAGCTGCTAACCACCAGGGAAGGGTGGACACAAAGCTGGAGGCAGTGACCACTGCAGCTGAAGGTATAAATGAACATGTGCTTGTGGCTTATGTGTGCATGTTTTGTCCCAAAACCATTACTTTGCAGAAGCTAAGCTTTTTTCCATTCCTTTCTTGTTCACATACTTACCACACAGATATCTTGGTATTGCTTTTCTGTTCTGTCACTAGGCTTCATTTCCTGTATTTACACTTCCATTACTGAAATCCAAGTTGTGATCCATGCACCTTGGTAGATTCTTGATGGCCCCTTGGTACACAAAGTTACCCTTGCGTTTCTGTTCCTTCCTGTACATGTGTCTCAGCGTATGCTTTGCCTCCCCTGTATTCAATGTCTGTTGCTGGCAAAGTAAATGGAGAGGAGGGGCAGATTTGCAATGAGGAAGCTTTTCTGCTGTGATTTTTCTATTTTTTTTTTTTATTTAGCATCCCTGCTGGAGAAAAATACTTGGAAGTGCTGCATTTATGGCTTTAAACAGTGTCCCAAATACCAAGAGAACACTCATGTAGTCACTGATTAGTCTCTACTAGTATAATTGAATTTGGATTTGTACGAAATTTTGAAGGCTTTCAGGAATGGCAGTTGGCATTAAATTACTTTAAACATTAGGGATACAAGCAAGTGCAGTTGACCATTTGCCATTATGAAAAGCCTCTATAAGCAGTACAGCCTCTGAGAGGCACTACTTTGAGAAAAGAAAAAAAAAAAAAACATTAAAGGGAACAGATTTTCAAATGCAATTGCCACTAATTTCTTAGCTGCTGGGCAGAAAAATGACTAGAACTAGATTTCTATACGATCGTGCTTCAAATTTGAAGTCAGCAGCCACCATGAGCATATTACTTGAGAGAATTTAATAATAAACGCTATTTTGATTTTGACCAAAGAAAATAATTTAGCTGGCTTAATAAAGAATGCTGTACGTTTTGCTGTCTGAAGAGGAAAGAGACACTGTTTAGTTATTGGCTTGGGAAGATTGACTGGATTTTTTTAATTATTAAAATAGTTTTGCTGTTGTCCTGTGGAATTCTCTGAGTCTTCTGTGTGCAAATTGAGCTATCTAAAACAAATTGTTCATGTTTGGGTTTTTTTCTGTATTGAAGAGGAGCCATTGAGGATGCAAAAGTGTATTCGACATGTTTTTAGATGGGTATTGTCAGAACACCTTTGTTCTCCGCTCGATAGGCTTGCGTGTTGCCTCACCTTTTCATTTCACCATAGTTGTGTGATGGGAGAGACAAGAGGGGAAGCGTATTGTCCAATGGGCCAAAAGGCGTGTATGGAAGATAACGGGAAAAGCTGAGTTGTCACATTGCTGAACTGAGGTGTAGCTCCCTACTATAATTGCTTCTAGTTTTTCTAGCAACTTTTTTCCAATGTTGCTTTTTTTGCACCTCTCTTCAGATTGGAAGAATAGGGGTGAGAGAGATGGAATTCAGACCAATATTGCCACCAAGAGCGTGGCGGCGGTGCGAGAAAAGACATGGCAAGAAAAGAGCATAAGAGAATGCACAGAGGGCCGGATGCTCTCTCAAGGTGTTTAAAACACTGAGAACGGGGTTCATGCTGTTTGGGGACATCTTTTCCGTCAATGGCAATTTCTCACATGCACACCTGCGCACATATACACACACCCTCCTGCAGGCAGAGTCAAAAGGGCATCTATAGGCCCTGGCAGGCAGAAGTCAGAGCTGTTCTGAGTGTTGACAAGTGTCACGCTGCTTTATGTTGTAAACCTGTTCATAACTTGGAACGTGGTAAAGACTTCGGTTCGTTAAGAAAATGAATGTTTAGAAAGAATGAAACAGCTAATCAAATTTCTAGTAAATAAGGAGTGTTCCCTTACCACCTGTTCACACTGACAAAAGAGGATGCTGTCTTTCCTTTCTAGAATTCCTATGAATATTTCCAGTTTTGTGGCTTTGTATTTTAGGGATAGCTGGGACTCCTATCTAGATGACCCTGGCTTTTTTCATTGGGAACAGTAGAATTGCAAATGGTTTTGTATTTATCCAAAAAGGCAATGTCTTTTTTTCTGTTCTTGTGATGTTTGTCTTGCCATTGTTTTTTGTGTACCAGAGTGTCATGAAATTAAAGTCCATCACCTTGCTGTTTACTATTATCCTAACACTGGTTTTGATGTTTCCGAATGCATTGTAGACATTGTTTTCTTGGCATAGGACTGCTCCTAGAAAAATGGAACCATCGTGCCATGGTTGAATACAGGTTTCAGTCCCTTAATTTCCATGAGCTGGCAAACAAGAACCCTTTGTAATTTGAGATGGGTAATTTAATTCAAAACATATCTTCTGTAAAATTGACATGTACTGTGTAAGTACTGCAGCTGATAATCTTTCAGAAGACAATCCTAGTGACTCTATGGATGTGTGTATTAGTGCTGTCACCATTCTTCTACTGAATAGCATCATTTTATGTGTGTAGTCCTATTGCTTTTAATTGAATAATTTGATGAATGGGGAGGGAAACAGCTTTCTTCAGGACTAAGATGGCAGCATCAAGAACATGGATTAAGCAATGGTGCTTCACGGAGGAACATTAGGCCTTAGTATTTGTGTTATTGCCACTGAGGTAAGTATCTTAAGTTAAATTCTCAAAGGTTTGCAAAGGGTTTAACTACACATGCCATTCAGATCAAGGGGAGTCACAGAGCTAAAACCCCATGTAATGTTTTGAGAATGTATCTCCTGGGTGTTAATTTCATCATCTAAAATATATAGCATAATGGATAGTTGCTGCATGAATACAAAATTTTAAGTCCCTCTAGGGGCTCTGCTAACAGCACAAACCATGAGACTGTATCTGAGTTGTTTATGAACAGAATCGGAGTCCCAAGAGTGATACACAGCTATAAATTCACTCCAGTCTGTGCCTATCTATTGTTGCTTGTAATAACAGAGAGAGCAGTTTTCCTCCTAAAATGACTTCCTTTAAGAGCTTTAACTGAGGAGCTCTGCTTGAAAATCAGTTCTGGTAGCTGAGGAGCTTTGCTGGAGAAAAGACTCCATTTCTATCTCAGTATTTGTGTATTTTATCACACTTTCATTTTGTACTTAACATAGTTATTTAGTCCGTTCATGAGACTGTGCCGTTTATTTGCAAATAACTTTAAGAATGCATTTTATTTACTGAACCTTATTTGATAACAGATATTCTATTAAACAGATTATGTGTTTTGTTAAAATGTACTATTAACACACAAACTATAATGACATGCTTAAGAGACCTCTTTACGCAACCAAAATATTGTATTGTGTGTTTTTTTTCTCTAAGAAATAAGATGAAAAGCCTAATGAGCTTTTGGAGGATTCAGTTGCATCCTTTTCCTGACTGCAAATTTGGCTTAGGCCCAGTCAAAACAAAGGAGTAACATATTGAAGAGGATAAATTTGATTTTTAAGCTTAGAATTTTGTACAGCAAATTTCTGACAAGGGCTTTTCTGAACACAGGATTTTATATAAGATCTAGTTTTTATTAAAAAGATCAAATGTTGCCATAGCTGTCATTATAGTTACCTGAATAGTAGCATATTATTACTTTAACTTGTGTTATATTTATATATGAAAAAAATATTGTATGTATTCAGTGTGTGACAGTATGCATCAGTGCCGCTTAAATGCGTAACGCTGGCTGACAGGATAGCTGTGCAGGAGGGGAAGCCGTGGTTCACCTGGGGGCTGTGGACAGGGAGTGGGCAGTGCTAACCAGCTTTGTGAAACGGCAGATTGACATGTTAGTAAAAGAAGGGCTCTTAGCAGCAAAGAAAGCTGAAAGTACTCAGGCCAACACTGATATCTTGAGTCCCTCAGAGAAACAAACAGGACATTTTACACATTGCTTCTGTATTTGGCTTGTTAGAAGCCCTGATCTTTGTTCTTATCCAGCACTGGTTTTGGCTGCTACCTGGAAGAATTTATCACTTCTTGCATTTTAGTCCTGATGGTATGTTTTACCTGTTGCGTATAGAACACTGTGGACACAGTCTTGTGCAGCATAATCCTTCTGATAGAGCATTTGGATCACCAGCAATTGCTCTCTTGATCATTTTGTACCCTTTTTGTTTGCTTTTGCTTTGTTTCCTTTCTTTAAAGTTTACTGAGCAGTACTTTACACACACTTCGAGTGTGTGAAGAGGTCTCTCCCTGGTCAGTCAGAATTGGTACCTCTGAGATGGGAAGGACTGGCTCAGTTTCATACCTTCAAAAAGCATAGCAGGTGAAGGATGCACCCTGGGGCAGAAGATGGCGAGGTGGCCCTGTTGGACAGTCCTGCCTGCCAGAGGTCTGACCGCACCTGCCTGCTCACTGCCTCTGCTCCATGGGGCTATTTTAGGTTATCAGCTCGCAGAAGAAAATAGGGAGGTTAAATTCCCACAGTATGCTAAGTAAAAAAAAAAAAAAAAAAAACCCAACCAAAAAAACCCCACAAAACAACAACAACAACAAACAAATAATACACCCAAACAAAACAAAACCCACCAAACCTGCAGTGTTTTTGAGATCGTTAACTGGGATAATACTGGTGTTGTTTGTTTGCTTAAAAAAAAAAACAAACATTGAGGCCCTGCCATCAGTAAATATAAGAGAGGAGACTTTAAATTTGTTCTAGGTCAGCAGCAGGAAGAAACTTGTGTGTTTTAGAATAGAGATGATTGCGTTTGGACTTCAATTTAATCAATACTAGAGTTTTTAGTAAAATTTATCTCTGCAGTAATTGAAATTCATTTAAGTTATGATTCCATTAAGTTATCAAAATAAACTTTCTGTTGCTGTGAAGCTGCATGGTAGGAAGCAACTAATAACGCTTCTGTTCATGTTTTCTGGCAGTTAGTTTTGAAAACTAACTGGCAAGGGTTCCATTATCTCCCTGTTATTTCTTGAAGAAACGTTGTTCCATTGAAATGAGCAAGTGGGCCTAAAATGCGATCTTTTAAAAAACTTATTTTGGACTGCTGTGTTTAGTTTGATGGAGAGAGATTTTCCTGAAGGGCTTTCTATGATAGCACTACAGTGGAGTGCATGATGTAGGCAGCTGCTCTTTTAAGCGGGTGACTTTATTGCACACCCAGCAGTCCTTTTTTTTTTCTTTTTCTTTTCCCCTCCCGTGAAGAACAGGGAATAGAAAAAGTATAAAACCAGTAAATGAAAAGGGCAAGTTGGCATACTATACATTGCAGTCAAAAATACATGCAGTGAAGTTTCGTATCTATCGAGATATTCAGACTGTGCAAAATCAGTAAAGTGAAAAAAGTGGCAGGCTTTTTCTGTAGTTTTTGAGACCAGAATCCTCCTCTGCAAATTGGAAGTGCCTAAGCAACCAGGACAGGACCTATTCTTTATGTCTTGGCTCTGTCTTGCCTAGGATGTTACTTTTAAAAATTTTAGTTATGCAAAGGAGGCAGCTCAGACCATTCCATCACCAAAGATGCAGTCAGCAAAGAAAACATTCAAGTCAGCTGAAGTCTTCCCATTCACTTCAATGCTTGTTAGATTGGGCTGCCTGGTGCTTGGCATTTTGCCTTCATCAAACCCCAAAGGCAAGTAAATTTCATGAACATGTAGAAATGACATAACCTTTAAAAGTAATACTTATTTTCAGCTATGCAGTATTTCTACATGCTCACAGCCTTTGTGCTCTGTTACTGTGTTCTTACCTGCTGGCTGTTGTAGAGGAAGCCTTGACTAGAGGCCACCGTAGAATTTTTAAAATATGTATGTCTTGAGTATCTCCACCAGTGAAGTCCAGCTCCCTCATTCCTTTGAAACTTACTGAAAGTATTTTTTTTAAATAAAGTGATAACAGAAAAGATCTGTAACAATATTATAACACAAAAACTAGTCAAAAAGCAAAGTTATCCTTGTTTTTTCATTAGCGCTGCATTTAGATAAAAGCTGTGTATTTAACAAGAGCGTTGAGAAGGCTGCAGTCTCTCCGGGTGCTGAAAGCAGCAGCAGTGACGGGGCCCTCCCTGGCTGCCAGCACCCAGCCCTGCTGCTGCCTGCGGACAGGTGGGAGTCCCAGGTCTGCATGGTGGACTGGGGAAGCAAGCAGCACTTGCCCAAACTTGTGCCTGGGCTATTAAGTATGGAATGAGGTTTAGAGGTCATGTTCTCTACTTCTACTTAACCATGAAAAGCAGTTTTGCGTTTCTGCCTTTTTTTTTTTAAAAAAAAAAAAGAGTCTTTCAACGTCTTCAGGGCATGAGGGAGGAAGTGTGCACTTGGTTCCTGTCAACGCCTGCAAAGTTTGAGAACTAGGCAAGGCAAATAAATTGGATCGTGGTGGGCTTGGTGACTGCAAGACCTGTGAAGCCAAAGCACTGCAACTGATGTGTGACACAGAGTTCATCTCTAAACCATTGCATTCAGATTTACTTCTCTTAATTTAGGCCATTAGCATAGTGAGAAAGGTTAAACTGACTATTATGAATAGCAGATCTCAAGAACATGTGTTCCAAAGGCTATTTGAAAGTCTACAAAATGTGGCTTAAAGGAGCCAATTCATAAAATATTATTTAGTCTGTTTCCATGGGATTCTTGAAGTATTTCCCACTGATAACCATTCTTTGTTTACAGTTTCTAAGACAGTTTTCACTCTCTTGGAGTTCTTCCACAGTCTTTTGTGTGCCTATTTTTAAATAAGCTCACCACCACCACCCCTGGTTTTTTGGTTTGTGATTTGTTTTTGTTTTTTTTTTCTTTTCTTGAAGGAAAACTCCTTTTGAATATCTGGAAGGAAACAACAGGGAAGAGTTTGCATATGTTAGCATACAGTGACTTTTGACCTTAAAAAAAAAGGTAAAAAAACCACATTATTTTTATTTCTGTTTTTTCAATTTTTGCTGGCTATTGCATAATAACCTTTGTTTTGCACAATTTGCTGTTGAGCTGGTTAATGAGAAGGCTTCCAACAGTATTCAGTACAGTGACAAGACAGTGATTGGCGTGGAGCAGGAAATTAGATTGTACAGCAGAACTAAAAAGTGGCACAGCGTTTGCCAATATTCAGTCTTTTGGTTCATCAGACTTAAAAAATATTGTTCTGCTCTACTGCTCATTTCTTTCACATAACACTAAAATCTTAAAAAAGGTAAATAACTTTTCATGGTTTTCATTTTTTCCTGAACAGACATGGTAGTTAACATCATTAATAATGTTAATAAAGCTAGAATCTAGGTAGATATATAAACAAAACAACAGAAAGAGGGTTTGGAGAAATATATCTAGGGATGGGAGCTCATTTTTGCAACAGGAACTTGTTCTGAAAGTACTGAGTTATTTCTGTAGTTTTGTAACTGACTGAATAGAAGAGCTATGTTTGAGGAAAATTACAGGTTTTGTCCAACAGTATATATTGACCACAGCTATATGTGAATATGATTTTTATCTCTATTTACAAAACCTTTTTAATGTAAAGAAAGTATCTAATGTGCAATTATACTTTGCACATTAAGTATGCAAAAAAGTACGTCTAAAAATTATTTTAAATATCTCTTGCCTTTTTTTCTTAATTTTTGCCAAAAGGACACATAAAGATTTACCTCAAATATGTTATTTCCTGCTTAAGTGTTGACTATTAGGACTTAATGTTATTTACCCAGGAGACGTCTTGTATGGTTGTCATCTGAGATAAAGGCAGATACTAGCTTTGGTTAGAAATGGCTGCCTGCCATTCTGTTTAGAAGAAGAACTTGTGTGATTTTTCTAAAGGGCTTAAAATTGACATTGAACCAACCTCTAAGACTGGCAGCATCAGTACAGAAAAGAGAAATCAAGTAGGTTTATTTAACAGTTTAATCTGCCTAAAATGTGTGTCCAATTGTCCATCCTCTTGGAATGAGAAATCTCAGAGAACAGGTTCTGAATTCATTCCGGATTTATCATCGAGATTCTGCACATCCCTTAAAGCCTATTTAAACTAAGAAAAAGCAGGAATGAAAGCAAAGTTTGACCTGATTAAAGATGGCAAAGGTTTGCCCATGAAAAGTACCAGAGCCTACTCTGATTTGTGAACTAGTGTTGTGTTTTCTCTTCTTTTATGCAGAAGTGATCTCAAATATGCGTAAGAGGTGATAAAAAATAAGTTCGTGATAAGGTAGACATCTGGAGAGGACCAAGTCTTGAGGTTTCTAGTATTAATATTTATAAAGATTTAAGTCTCCCTTGCAATTTCTATCAATTTTAAGATTTACTGCACTTTTTTTTTCCCCTCCCTGGTTCTCCGAGAACAAAAGGAAAATCGTTTTATTTGTCAGTGATCGTTTTCCCACGTTGAACAGTATCTCACTCTGTGACATTGTCATACTGAAATTAGAATCAAGCCTAAAAAACGTGCAGTGAGAGCAAGCCTGGAAAAATCTATTTTTATACTTATTCTAATCAGTTAAAGAAGGATGACTTAATCCATGATCCATTGATCATAGGCAGCCTAGTCCATAAGCAGCAAATTCACTGTATGATTGTGCTTACAAAAATTAACCCCATTTCTGCAAGTAAGCAAACTGGTTGAAATGGAAGTGATCAATGAATAGTCAAAGCTTAGGCTAATCTTCACTTGGCTTTAAATGAAGACTGTTGTATGAAATGGTCCAAACGTTTTTGTTACACAGAGTACAAAAATAGTGACTTGAAGTATGCCCGCTGTGGAAATGTGTAGATTTGCAATAGTGTTTGAGAATAAGACAGACAAGTCATAAGCTTAAAAAATTGCACCTTCTCACAGGATACTTTTTGACTAAACGCTGACAGCTTTTTCTGGGAAATTATTTTTGATCCATAAGTTTTGGTCATAGTGCTGTAGTGGTTTGGATATCTCAGGATGCCACTACATTAGCATTTCAGTTCAGAAACACGCTTTTGAAGTGAATCTGCCAGTTTTTCTCCATGTGCTTTGATTTGCTGACAGAGCAGCTGTGAAACATAAACTGAATGCCTTTTGCATGAAACTAATCAGAAGTTGCACTGCAGGAGTAGACCTTATGCCTTTTAGCTTCTCACTGGGCTTTGGTCCATGGGACCAGACCACGACGACTCAAGTAAAACAACCCAAAATATGCAACGTGTAGATACTGGATTCTCACCACAAACTCCAGTGTTTTAGCTCTGGTTCCCATGGTTAGGCTGTACTTTCTCTGATTCTGCTTCCATGACCTCAGGTGCACTGTAGATTTGTTCCGTGATTGTCTTCCTTCTTGGAACATGCAGACTACCAGGAAGGCCGCACTGAAAAAAAACAACAGACATAAATTCCCGTGGCAGTATCTGTGAATTGAATACTTAAGGTTTTTTGTTTCTCTACAGCTTAAGGAATAAAAAGGCAGAAAGTAGGCTTTCATCAGAACAAATTTTGTTTTGATGAAAATTCAACTCAATACACGGTTTTGCTGGATCTTTTTTAGCAATCGGTTCAGTTACATGTCAAGTTAAGCGATACTCGGATACTGTTGTTTCACAGTCATTGTACTAGCAATAATGGAGAGACTGGAGCTTGTGTAGAGTTTCCTTCAAATATCTGAATCTTACTGTGAAGACAGTGATTTGCATGAATTGTCCTGATTTAGTCAGTTCCCTGGCTTTCATAATGGGGGCATATTTGGTTGCTTGGTTACCCGTTTGAGATGACTGCATTTTAGCTAATCATTGATGGAAACGTTACCCAGAAGGTGAGTGAGCAACATGATGCAGATTTTCGACAGGCCACAACTGTAAAAACAGATCTGTGCAAGCAGAAGAGAAATTGTAATAGATAGATGTAATTTACATATTTGCTCACATTTATTGAACGCGTTTACACACTGTTTGTATATGCGGCTTTGTTGTTCTTGCATCCTCAAGCTAAAAGAAAGTAGGAATTGTAGAAGTGTGTGCTTTAGATCAGCAGGAATGGTGATAATGGATTTCCCATAAGATGTTGAGAGGAGAAATCGAGAAGGTACGTAGAGAAATTGGACTCTTGTGACTGATGAGAAATCCGTTTATTCTGAAGTCTGCAGCAGCTCAACCAATCTAAGGAAAAGTTAATTTGTTTATAAAACATGAGAAGTGCAGTCTTGAGTATGTGAAATAAAAGATTCATTAAAATGTTGTTTCTGATGAGAGGTGCCAGCTGTTTGACATGACATGGGGCAACAATTTAAGATCAAGCCTGCTTAGAAGTGAAGTCATGCTCTGCAGTACAGTGACATGGAGTGTTTAAATCTCACATCTGTTTAATTCTTTTGATATTCTTTTTTCAAAAAGGAAAAAAAAGTCCGAATTTGCTAAGTACAGCTGTTAATTTTGCTGTCACAATGGAATTTCTACTGGGATGACTTGAAAGACTTAAGGAGAGTGATACAGATATTCCAGGTGACCATTTTAGACTGCTTCAACTCCATTAAACTTCAGAACACCAATGTGGTCAATGCTTATGATAGTGGTTTTTCTCCCTGAAGTTTAGTCTCATAGGTCTGAGTGGATATTCAGACAGCAAAGGAAGCTTCTCTTTGGCTGAACAGAAGTGCTTGAAAAGGCAAAGCATGACTAGAGGATGGAAAATTTAAAATAAAACAAACTCAGAATAAATATGGTTGGTTTAAAGGCAATCTCAAAAATTTTAGACATATCGTCAGATATCTTTATCATCTCTATCTGGTCCATTAATATTTAAACACTTTAAAACTCAGATTAAAATAATCTGAAATTGATTTGATTTAATTTAATTTTTAAGACGAGATGCAGGTATCTCTTTTTTTTGCCCAGAAATAGAGATCATGAATAACTGGAGAGTCAGAATGGCAATTTCCAGTGACTTCATGAGGGCTGTTTATAGTAGCAGCTCCTATGTTCTCCATACAGATCTGAGTCTTTCTGTGACACTATCTAACATAAGATGCTCTTCATTTGAGAGATTTTATGATGTGATGAAAACTAAAGGTAATGTATAGGCACAACAAACAAAATGGATGTAAAAGGGAGAAAAGGATGAAAAAGTTTGTGGTTGTCAGCATTCTAAATTTTTGGAAAGGAGAGTCACCAGATTGTGGGGGAGAACCCAGCCATGACTACATCTTAGTATTCTGCAATATTTCCAGAAGATAAGTTGACAAGCTTTTTTTCTTGCAATTCTAAATATTCAAAAATATACATTTTTCCCCAAATTAGCAGAATTTTGCTGGGTTTTTTTTTCCCTCTGAAGACATAAGTTGTTTGCATGACAGCTTTTGATCTTTTAGAGTATACTCTGTTTTCAAGCTCTGGTCTCATAACTACAAGAGCTAATAACTTCATGATTGGCTTTTTCTTGAGGGATTTAGGATTGTATTTTTGTTTTTAAGAAAGCAGACGTTCTCATTTAATCACTTGTCTACAGAATCCTGAGATTTCAGAAAAAAAAACCCACCTAGATCATAGAATCACAGAATGGTTTGGGTTGGAAGAGACCTTTGAAACTCATCTAGTCCAAACTCTCTTGCAATGTGCAGGGACATCTTCAACTAGATCGGATTGCTCAGAGCCCCATCCAACCTGACCTTGAATGTTTGCAGGGATGGGGCATCTGCCATTTCTCTGGGCAACCTGGTCCAGTGTTTCACCACCCTCAATACAAAAAAAATTTCCTTATATCTAGTCTTAAATCTACTCTCTTTTAGTTTAAAACCATGACATCTTGTCCTATCACAACAGGCCCTGCTAAAAAGTTTTACCTCAACTTTCCTTTAAGTCCTGAAAGGCCCCGATAAGGTCTCCCCAGAGCCTTCTCTTCTCCAGGCTGAAGAACCCCAACTGTCTCAGCCTTTCTTTATAGGAGAGGTGCTCCATCCCGTTGATGATTTTTGTGACCCTCCTCTGGACCTGCTCCAACAGGTGCAGTACTCCAGGTGGGATCTCACCAGAGCAGAGGGGCAGAATCACCTCACTCAAACTGCTGGCCATGCAGATAACTGTAAACCTGGCAGTCAGAAACTAGAATTTAACACAACAGTTATCCCAAAATCCATGAAAAAAAATATTCTGGAAGAGTATCAAGAGTCAAATTGTAGGAATGGCCTTACATAATATGATGTATAACAACCTTAGATCAAAACTGGGATGTATATTCCTTTGAGCACAAACTTCTTGAACTGTAGCTACTTCAGATGTGTACAGTTTGATTTTTGTCACCCATTGGGACTGAGTGATTTCTGGTTGGCAATATTTGGATAGTTTATGTCCCCATTCCATTTCAGGAAGTGATGCAAACAGAAGGTGGTATAAGTTGGAGCTGAATATAGCCAGCACAATTCATCATCTTCAGATACGCCTGAATCTACATGACCTGCTTCTGTTACGTTAATCTTTTTTCTTTCTTATTTAAAAACATGTGATAATCTACTATCATTGTCGGCATGTGGTACCTTGTTTTCCTTTCAGTCTGTACCAAGGTAGGCAGAGATTTCTGTTAAAAACACATCTCTCTAGTCATTAGAAACCCTACTGCCATATAGCAGCTATTTAGTGTTTTAACTGCAATAGTACTTCTGCCTTATGAGTCTTTATTGATTTTCCTTGTGGGAAATTTAACCCCATCATTCAAGAGTAAATAGTAGAATCAGCTGTTTACAGAGTGAAAGAACAACTTTCCCGACATTAGAAAGAGCAGCATGCATTGTGTCTGGCCTCCTGCTAGTCGTCTTGGTACCGTTTTGGAGAGCAGTGGCTGTTATGTGCAAATTTCAGGGCCAGCAAATAAAATTGCTTTGCAAGTGTGTCTGACGTGCACTTTGCATTATTATATGATCTGGAGTATAGATACTGTATTGGGTGGTGCTGCCACTGGGGCAGGTGACAGCCCTACTCCTAGGAAGGAGAATTTGGGTATAACCATGTGTGTATAGACAAAGGTAGCGTGTTCATCTTTACTCTTATTTATGGTGCAAACTTTAGATGTGTAGTTTTGAATCAGTTCTTGTTATCTTATCATTACATAGTTAATCCAGCTCCACAATTAAGATTTTTTTTTTTTCCCCCAAATGTTCCTCATGGTTCTCCTCTGTTTCTAATAGCAGCAGTAAAACTCTCATTGACCTTAGTGGACGAAAATGTGGACTTTTCAGTGTCAAGTCCTTGCTCTTTTCTAAATATACTGCCTTGTGAATCAGAAGTGGCAAACTTCTGCAGTGATACAATAGTGAGAATCTGCTTACCAAATGAGATATAGAAGACAGCAAAGCTGGAGTTGTATTCTCTGTCAAAATTATAGTCCTGTGGCAAGATTCCTGATTTTCAAGTACCTGGAATTTTAAAAGGAAGATCCTGAAACTTTTAGTTCAGCAAATTCCCACTGATTATAGTAGGGCTGTACTTTGCTGGCCCTTCATAGAATTAGGTTGCTCTTATTTTGGTGCTTATGTATTGGAGACTACCTATACCCAGGCTTCCAAGTTTTAAATATTTTGCCTTTTTGTATTGCAGCAGAACATTTAACAGATGTCATTTGTTTTCCATACCAGTGTAGTAACAAACATATGCCATTGTTTTTCAGTAAGGGAATATTAGTATATTTATATATGCGTGATATGATGATGGAGCAGTTTTGTTTTAGCAAAAGCACACTTCACTTTTGCCTTAAACTCTTATCTGATTGTAAAGCCCGAATTTACCCATCATTGAAGTCATCATGGAAGAGTCTTTACCTGGGATTTGAGTCCTTTGGGCTGTATAAAAATAGGATTATAGAACATCTGGCTGCACAGTAGGAATATTTCACTCTGAAGTACAAAAATAAAACTACAAAAGATAAAGAGAAAAACATTCCTGGCAAGAAATTATCATTTCTTTACGTTTCTTGTATCCATCAGGCACTAGCATCTTAAAGATGGAAGGCAAGGAGACAATGAAAGAAAAATGGAGAGAATTAAAGAACCCATCATATCATTAATACTTCGGCAGTTTTGACAGCCATGAGTAGCAATGAAAAACACTACTGTTCCAAAGTCTGCGATCAATAGGGAACTCGGCAGGTTCTCAAAGTCAGGTCTTCAGTTCAAATTCACAGAAAAAGAGCATCCCACACTGTTACTGGGTGATGAGGTCCTTAACAGCAGAAAATTAAAATGAAATTTAAAAAAAAAAAATTAATTTTGAAAGTCTGTCACTCAAACTGAGAGGTTGTTAAAAGAAAAATTATATATAATTTTTTTAAAGAAGTCTGACTTTCAGAAGTCATTTGTTCACCTCTTCTTTAGTAATTTTCTGTGTCTCAGTTAAAAACCCAAAGGGAGCATATACTGGAGCTTAACAAATGTTTTTAGTCTCTCATTTCTATCTTTTGCTAATTATAAAGATATCGCAAAGATCTGTGGTCTGCTCTATTTTCATTAACACCTCGTCAATCCAAGAGTAACTTGTCATGACAGTTGATAGCATAAAATAGTAGCTAATGTCTTGGATATAATTTAAATATTAGTTATATGGCAATGGAGCAAAGAACCATGTTAATGATTACAAAAATCATTGCTTAATTCCAAGAAAAAAAGCACTATAAAACTGTGAAATATTTTAAAACTTTAATTAAAGCCTTGAAATACCCATTTGAATTAAATGGTTGGTATTTTTACATTGTGAATAAAGAAGTATTTATCAGTAGAGATAGTAGATGTACAAAGAGATAGCTAGATAATATATTTCATAATTGGGAAGGTATCTTGTACCTCAGAGTTGCACAAAAATCTGGTCAAGAAAGATGAACTTGCAAATGAGATGTACTTGAGATAATACAGCCAAACAGTATCGTATGACAAAAACATTGAATATGCCATGATTTAAATAATTTTTTTTTTTTTTAAGGGACCAATCCAGTTTAGGAAAAACAAACAAACCAAAAAAAAAAAAAAAAAAACCAAAAACCAACCACACAAAAAACCCCAAGTAACTTTTGTATTCATATATCTGTGAAGCTGAGCTCAACAGCCCAGGCTGGACGTGTTGGCTTGAGACAAGAAAGCAATGCAGGGATTAGCTCCCTGGTACATGCTTTCTTGCCTGATGGGATGACATGTGCCACCTTTAGCCACTGCGTGTATTTCAACTTCACATTATGAAGCTTCACTTGCAGACAGGCCACTGGTTGGCTATTTCCACCAGCTGGTTTTCTGGCTGCTTCTGCTGTCCGTGTAGCAAAGAGAATGAAATGCTGTAACTCATTCTGATAACACATGGCAGCTCTTTTCTTGTAGAAGTCAGTATTTGCTACGTTAAGGCACTGCAAAAGTGCAGTATTAGATGACCATTTGCTTTGAGTTTACTAAAACTCCAGAGACATGACCAATTATTACTTCTGGTTTTAAAGTAAATTCTTCTGGAATCAGGTCCTCTCAGCATTTGTGCCAGTACAGTCCTGACTGGTTTTACCGATTGTGTACTTTGAATGAAGGGAGATTAGAAGCTATCAGCAGGCATTTATGTGGTGTTCTGCAGTGCCTTCATTTTTAGTAAGTGGGAAGCTGAAGCTGGGGTCTGTCACATTCCTCTGTTGTTTAATGTCCACTCTCTACAGGGAAGGAGAAATGTGTTTCCCAGTTTTGTGTTGACAGCACTAACATCTATTAAACATTTCCATTAAATAAGTTGTATTTATCTCTTATATGGCTGATGACAAGCGTTTGGCTCACAGCCACTTCCATCTGACAAAACAAGACCCAGTACTTCTGAGAACACGAATCTCTGGTAACTTGGTGTTCAACTTTCCTGCACTGTTACGTTTGCTGTCTGCCAGCAACTGCTTGAGCGTAATTCAGCCTAATGGGAAGGCTGCAGAGAATTTCAGCAGAACCAGTGTTTCTCTGCGCATAGTGATGCTTCAGTAGCACCAAATGAGACTTAAGCAGTAGGTCTTGCTCATTTTAGGCAAGCCACCATTATTCCTAGAATAGATAGGATCTTTTAGAATTATAAGAAGTTTTACGTAATTTCTTTCAAATTGTTTGACACCTTTACAATATATTAAAGACTTGCTAAGGAAAGACAATAATAATTTGTAATAGACATAATACCTTCTTAGCAGATTTCCTTGCCATATATTTTAATTTTCCATGATGTTTCACTACTTAGCAAAATCTAAAACTGCTGTTGTGATTTTAAATTCTTTTCAATTGAAGTTTAAAAGGTAGATTTTTCTTCAATGCTAAATGATGGCAATTATCTTGAAATGA
The DNA here is from genome assembly GCF_009769465.1 of Tauraco erythrolophus. Classification (NCBI taxonomy): domain Eukaryota; kingdom Metazoa; phylum Chordata; class Aves; order Musophagiformes; family Musophagidae; genus Tauraco; species Tauraco erythrolophus. The sequence goes on along the minus strand of NC_141478.1, from coordinate 12,712,395 downwards.
GGTTCAGACTGAATCTTGCTGATTATTACAGTGATCAGACTGCATTTTAATGCAAGCATAAAAGTTAGCATATTAGAACGCTTTTTTTGGATTTTACTTATGTCTTAAAATCACTAAATAAGAAACAGAAAAGTGTCTTTTTTTAAGATGAGCAGTTTTCATTATTAAGCTTTTCCTTGTTAAACGCAGTATAAGTCTAAAATATTTTAGTTATTGTATGCATTCGCCTGTATGTGTGTGCACAGATATGTAGCACACCAGAAGGGTTTGTGATAAATGAATACAACGATGAAAAAAAAATTTTGCTGTTTTTTCACTTATTCTTTCTGTATTACTTATTTTCTATATTAAATATTGTTACAATCTTACCTGTTCCAACACTAAGGACTTGTCTGCCAGGGAAGGTGTGGACTAGGTGAGACCACAGCCATTTCCCAGCTGAATGCCCTTCTACCTGCTGAACTACTCTGTATGAAGAGTATTTACTTTAGACAGAGATTATTCCATAGGATGTTTGTGCAAGTCGGTAATTTACAGTGCATTAAAAAAAAAAAATTGTTGATTCCACATTAACTATTAGCTACTTAATATAGACTAACTCTGGATCATTTTTAAACATTTGTATTACAACTGCTCACGGAAGTCTAACTAGGATTGGTGTCCAAATAACCTAGATAACTGTGTCCAATTGTAGTAAACTATGGTCGTCACTCATAATCGCATAAAAGGTAAATGAGTCTTAAAGACAGATGAGATACAAAGATACCAAATGACCCGTTCAAGGTATACTGCAAGCATGTGAAATACCCAGTACTAGGATTTCAGCCTCCTGTAACGTAGTCCAGTGCTGTATGCAGGCTGCTCTTTGCCCTAGATACGGACAGTGTAGCATTGGCTTGTGTTGTGTACCCACAGCTTTTTGCAATGGCCTTCTGAAAAAAATGAGCCTTGGGAAAGCATACTGCCTGCATCTGTCTCTCCTTCTACCTAGTAACTTCTGAACCAATGGGCCAATTTCAGTGAAATTTAAGCAAAGTAGTGGAGAGCTTCAGGATAAGTTAGTTCGCAGCTCTTCAGATGGGTAAAAGAGAGACTCGGTGACACTGAGTAAAAAGCTGTAGAAAGAATTCCTACTTGAAAGTCAGAAATCTTTGTTTCATAAGTCCTGTGCTGTAACTTATGGGATAGATCAGTCAGCAGCTGCACCTTACCAGGTAGATAAAAGTTGAAGACATAAATCTGCAGAAAAACAGATTGCCTTAGCTGAAATGCTCAAAATTTCTCTTAATTTGTAAGCAAATTGAATGTATCTATTATGGATGGTTTCAGCCAGATCCTTATGCAGCAGCAGAAAGGAAGCCTGGGTAAAGCTGTATTTCAGGTGATGCAGGTCCAACTCTCATTCCTCTTGGGAAAGCGACTGGCACATGCTGTACCAGCGTAATGTTGCATGTAAGGAGTAGAAGTGTTGTCTTTTGGAGTCCATGATAACTCCAAGAAAAGAAACGTGGAAATATATAGCATGGAATAAAGAAGAAAAGGGCACATGGAATTACCTTAAAAAATTACTCAGAAGCCAGGTAATCCACCCAAAATTATCAGTCCTGAAGCTCCTGTTAAAACGGACATGCATAGCCTTCTAGAACACAGCCACTGTTGCATGTTCCTACAGAGAGGAAAAATTCCGATGATGAGGATATATTAAATAAGTGATCAGTACTGTGGTGAAACAGTCCTGGGACAAATTCTCACCAACGTGCTCAAGTGCACTGGAGTTGAACGAATATTTTCCAAGAGAGGATCTGTTATGCAATTTAGAGAACTATAAGTTGGAACTGCTCAGTAAAATAACCAAGGATACTCTTAATGCCCAACTTGTGTTCCTGCACTAATTTTTTTCCAGTTTCTGTATTAATCTAGTTAAGGGAATATCCCAAAGAACTATTTTACTCACTTATAGAAGTAATATTAATAGGGAAAATGTGTGGGGCTAATCAGGTAATAAAAGCACAGACTCTGAAGTAGCTTCTTCAAGACAACCATCTAAATTATCATTAACAACTCCACCGTTTCTGTTTTAAATATTTGTCAAGAAAGGCTTTAGCATCATATAACTGTGTTCAATTTATTTATTTTTATCCTCTGCTGTTATTTGCAATTAAATTCTAAAGAGAACAGACATTACTGTTCAAGGGCTGAGTGCTAATCCTGTATTTAAAGGGCTTTTTTTCTTGGGAATTGAGTTCAGCCAGACGTAGAATGCTATAAAATTTCCAGAGCATCTACTCTATGCCATAGTTTTTGTATAACTCTGATTTTATGGTTTTTAAACCTAGAAATGACATGTTTTACATCAAAGAAATTGCACAATTCAGAGGTATACAGAATGCTAAAAAGAACTTGCTGCAAAGTTGAATACATGTTGCAGTACTGATACTGCAAGTTTGCCAAGCGTTGGGGAAAGATCTGTTTATATATGAAGTGGATGTCTCAGTCCCTTGTATTGTTCTTTCTAATCTCTTCATCAAAACTTTTTGTAGTCATACCAGTGCAATGCTTCCAGCCTGGCTGCAGTAACCATCACATTATGGTATACACATCTTCCACTGGTCATGTCAGAATTGGTTTATGAACATAGTTAGTTTAACCTTCTATACCCTTTTGCCTTCTGTAGAGGCACTATGCTATTATATCTGTGGCCATCCATAATTATCTAAGCTGCTGTTTCTAGTTCAGTTGAAGTATCATTAACAGATATTTTGGAAATGCCTAAAAAGTAGTAAATAAGATTATTCGATCTTTCTTGCAGCCTCCTTACAGTAATAGACTCTTAATCTAACATGGACCTGAGTGGAAAACTTTGAGGGAATTAAGTTGCTGCCAAGAAAGAATTTTTGTGACCCCTTCATTTCTAACCGACTTAGATCTGCTAATTTTAGAATTGTTCCCTGGTATTTGTCTTTTTCTTGAGGCTTTGGCTCTGCAGGGAGTTACTCAATAACAACCATTTCTGACTACTGATTGCAATCTAAACACTTTGGTTAACTTGGAGCATCTCTGAAAGTAGGAACAAGCATTTCTGAATACTGATTGCAATCTAAACACTTTAGTTAACTTGGAACATCTCTGAAAGAGTAGGAACAGTCTATAGGCATCATTACAGAGGGAGAGGAGACAGTGCTACAATCTTCTATTCTCTGCAGAAGAGAAAGGATGGCCTGGTAGCTAAGAAGTGAAGACAGTAATTTCTTATAACATCTGGACTTCAGCATCTGATTCTGTAACTGTTTAAATAGTTTGTATGGAGACGAGTGCCTTTCAGAGGACAGCTGGAGGGAAAACCAAGCTCCATTCCCTTCTGATAACCAACCTAACATGAAGTCTCAGCCTGTTTCTAGGTCTTGTCCAAAATTCAGGAAAGAAGGGACTTTAAGACAGGTTTTCTTTATCCCACACAATTGTCCAGAGTGCTGACTTAAAGAAAATCATGGAAGGAGCCCTGTTTGCACATCCAAGTTTTTGAATGGCACCTAGGCTGTCATGGGAAGGTAGCAAGGCTACCTTGAGAAGTCACGCTCTGCCTAACATGCAGTGCAAAGAACGTCACTATTCCCAGAAGTCTATTTTAATTTCTGTCTCTCTGAACTGATCCATACTGGAACAATCTCAGCACAACTGGATCAGTCCATGGGCTGCATTAGCTGCTTTTACTCCTGGAACCGAGGGCTGTCAGGTCTGCTGACTGCCTGTGGGACATGTGAAACTTGATGGCTCTGAGCAGACCTTCTGCTGCGGTTGTTTAGCCCAGCTGCAGGGCAGTGTTGTGTTTAGAAGGGGTGCGTGAGTCTTCATGTTGAAACTCAGCTGCCAGATGTCTCTTCTTGTTACAAATATTTATTGTTACTAATTTTGCTAATATTTATTATAGATATTCTTGTTTAATTCATAAACATAACTGTAAGATGTGAGTGTAGAAATATAAGCTGATAAAGCCCTCAGCTGAACATGTTTAGGTTGCAAGCAAACTTTTTTCTTGTGAGGAAGTCAGAGATGCAGTAATCTTGTTTCAGAAGTGACGCCAGATCCACAGATAATGTCTGCCCACCTGAAATGCGAGATGCATCTGAGCAGGATAACAGCAAATTGCAGCAGAGATAAAGAATCGAAGTGGGTTGAAAGGGATATCCAGTATCATTTTCTAAAGACTCGATAACATTAGCTTCAAGCCAAACACAAAAGATAGCAATCTTTTTTTTTAAGAGATGACCATGTGTTTAACAGCTGATCAATTTGCTACAATAGAAAGAATTAGGAGGAAATTAGGAAAAGTAGAGAAGCTTTGTTGGCTAATCCATGTTCATTTTTGTGCCTTTCTAATTCAGATCTCCATTTTATATTACTCGTTATTTCCAATTTGTTGCTCTTTACTGTGCTGTTACCTTTATTTCAATATCATTAATTCATTTTAATCTTGAGCACAGTTGGTTGCAAACTGGCTGTCTCTCTGTTACAAATTGGTTTGTCCTTTAAAAAAAAAAGGGAGACAGAAATGTCAAACTTGTTTCACAATGGAAATGTTGAACATAGGAGTTGGCTCCAATACAGTGTCCACCCAGTGGTTCTATGAATAAGTGTTTATAGATTGTACTGAGCTTTGTAGCCAACTCCTAGTGTCTCCTATAATTGCTGTAGGAAACAAAAATGTTTGCCTGAAAAACCAAAGTCTTCATTTGAGCTGTGTAAAGCTATTATTCTACTTTATGTGTAGTTTGCTAAAAGACAATAAACTTTGTGTTTAAAGAATACAAAACTAAAAGATTGACTAACTGCAGATTTCCTCCCAACTCTGGTGATGGTTGACAATTACATTCTGGTTTACGTGACTTCTTTTAGGGCCCTTTCTGGTTTTCAGTATTTTGGTGGATGTTGGAAGGAGTGGTCCATATGTCCATCTTGGTGTTTTGTGGGTTTGAGGTCATCTCTCTTTTTTTAAAAAATGTTCTGGGTTTTGGGGTGAGATCCTTAGTTTTATTTAAAAACCTTGTGTCATCCTCTCTGTGTCTACATGTATTCTTTCCACTGTCTCTCCTGTTGATTAAAAAGGTAGGTGAGATGAGTTAAAAGAAACAGAAAAAAAATCCAAGAAAAATCATAACTATATTGACAAAAGTAAGCATTTGCAGCAGGCAGAGCAGCCAGGAACAGCTATAAAAGGCCTATGTGGTAGCCATTGGAAGAACGTGCAAAAGCACACACTTGTGTCTGACACACAGGATCATGCAAGTGATGAATTATTTTTCATTTGCGTTAAACAGCTGTAATACCTAATTGCCCTTTGAATGTATTAATATGGGACATGCTAAATCTTTCACTAGCTCAAAGTTAAAATCTCTAAGTAAAACAGTTACTAAATGGTGCACAGATGAGAGTCATCAAAAACTCTGAAATATGTACTGAGAAGCTGGCGTTGTTCTACAGTGCCACTGCTGCTGGTTTTTAAATAAGATGGGCCCTATCTAAACACACAAAATGCTATCTAGCAAAAAGAGGGAAGAATTAAGGAAAAACTGTATATCGCCTGCTGATGTGTGAATTGGATAGCAATGCAAGAAACGTGTTAAATTACTCTGATGATAAGAGGAAGAAAAGTCAGAAAGTAAATGATTTATTTTAAAACACTGAATTAGAACATAGCATGTGTTCAACTTGAAATACAAAAGCTGAATTCAGTATAATATTGGCCACTGACGTTTAAAGTTTGAACAAATGCAAGGGTTCTAAAATTTAGACATGAAGTAATACTCAGAGCATACTGCTACAATGTATGCACAGGATTAAAGATTATACTTTATTAAATTTGAGTCACGAGTATGAAAGCCTTTCAGCGCTAAAGTCTGTTTGTGTAGGAGTGTGTGGGCATGGATAAGCTTACTTGTACATAGGAAACACAGTCTGATTTCTCTGAACATGGACAATACACCTCTGGTTTTATATGCCAAGTGTCAGATACAGATCTTTGTGCTGTACTTTTTACACATAGGAAAGGCAGGTGTTTAAGTTTACTATTTGTATGTGCTATTCAGAATATAATTCAGAGAATTCCACAAGTTAATATACTCATTCATGTAATGTGATTCCTTCTGTTTATATGATCTTTTAATTGAGACACATCGCTGTGTATCCAAAATGTCAAACTCCTATTTTATATTAGAAATATTAATCGTAAAACTTGGCACCTTCTGATATTACATCACTAAAGGAGGCAGCCTTGGTCATAGAAAAACCTCTCTTCAGAGGCTGTTTGCTGGTAATTTGTTATGGTGAAACTTAGTGGGGGCAGAGAGGTAGGACGAGATGTGACAAAACCAGAAGTTTTAGACAGGGACTTCTTAGGAAGAATGCATTTAGTGGCCAGAAAGCCACAAGCGTTCTTGCAAGAATGAGGGAAGCTTTGGCTTAAAGACTACTCTGACTCAGGTCTGAACTGAAGACTGGGCCTGATAAGAAATTAATATCAAAGCTTGTAAACATAGAAAAAAACATATAGTAATCCACACTAAGAAGTCAGGAAACAGTTCTACCTTTCCATTTCAATTTTGTATCAGGAGAAAAGATACAGTGGATATAGCTACAAAAATGAGTAAATTAAGAACAGTTCACATCCTAGCTGTAGTTTTGACCTGTTAGTAGAGCAGGGGGCAAGATCGCCAACAAAATGACGAAGTAAAGACCGAAGTGCACATTTACTGTTTATTTTCTGTACTAGGAAGGATGGAAGATAATGTACTTTGATTACATGAAGAAAGCAAATACTCTGAAGTCACTTAATAAGCAAGGGAAATATTAACCATCATCTAGGTCTAAACAATTTGTACATCTGTGGATCTGCTATTTGAATGCTCTATCCAGTTCAGAAGCCCAAATTTTTAAGTGATGCTGATAAATCAAGGAAGGTGCTGAAAAGAAAGATGAGGTGATTATAATGCTTCCTCTCCATGAGAAAGACTCTTTATTCTATGTAGTTATTTCATTCACAAGGTAAAATCATGACAAGAATCATCAGTTGGAAACTGAAACATAATAAATTCAAATGAGAAATCAAACAGAAGATGAACAGTGGTGCTGATTAATCTTGAACAAACTCAAGGCAGCGTGGAGGTTTTCCAGCTCTTGATAGACTGAGGTCAGGAATAGGTGGCTTTTTGGAAGGTCACACACAAGATTTTAAGCTCAATACTGGTGCAACTAATGAAGTGTAATGACCTGTGGTGTACAAGAGGTCTCTTAACGCCTCTGACTTAAAATGCTCACATTTCTTAATCTTGGACAGGTGAGGGAGGTTGAAACTCTGTAGTGGTTGCTGTAAGACAGTGGCCAAAGCCAAGAGCTCTGCCATGAAGCTGAAAGCCTGGTTTTGCATGCTCTGTTGAAGGGAGGGGGTGGGAGAGGCTGGCACAGGGGTCAGAGGATGGCAGCCCAGGGGTGATGCCATGCCAAGGTGGTACCACAAGGACAATAAGCAGCTGATATTTTGAGGTGTGATCTTCAGAAGCTTTTCCCATAGTGGCTGTTGCTCAGAATGGTTCCTGCTCTCCTCTGACTGCAGCTCTCAGCATGCTGAGAGCGCTGCTCTTCTTACACATAGTCAGTCTTGGAAAACTTTAAAACAAACTTCTGCCATCAACACATCATTTCCTGTGGTTGTCCTAGCCATGAATTTTTTACATTGCTCTGCCTTCCCGCTTGCACGTTGCTAATCTCTGAACATGCTGCTTTCTCTCCTCTTATTCACTGCAGTCTAGCTTAGCTTTAATGTAGACACCAGCTTGCACTGCTGATCGCTGTGCCTTTTTCCTTTCTTTTTTTCCCAAACTGTATGGAAAGACTAGGTCAAGTAGCTACTCCTGCACTGGCTAGTTATGCTCAGTATGTGACATTCTTCTACAGTTATTCTGATTATGCCACGTCCTACTTCATTCCTCAGACTGTGCAGAGCCAGATTTGCAGTAGTTTCTTTTTCCTATGCCTTGTTCTATTCAGACAAGCAGATCTGCCCATCTTTTTAGATGGTAAGAACTGACATATCCAGAGCACTAGTAATTGGGCTGTTTTACTGCTGTCAACAGCTAGTATCATCTAATGCCGTTGTGATGTGCACCCAACAATAAGAAAATGAGGAAACCACAGAAATACAGCTGTGTTCCAAGTGACTCTTGTTTACTACTGTGTATAAACACACATGGCTTTTCTATTTAGATATGCTGTCTCTCCTCTCTCTCTCTCTCCAGTATTCTGGTAGTTTCTACAGCAGACCACAGGAAGACTACTTTTAATTGTGCAAATAAAACTGATTTTTCAGTTCTAGTACATTAAATGATCTAAAGTGAACATTATTTCTGAAAAATCAATGTGTACACAAATATATTTTTTCTGTGGGTGTTTTTTTTTTTCAGCACAGAATTGAATGTTTTGAGGCATTTGTACAAAAAAGTTTGGGAATAAACATGAATCTTTGACTGGATTCCAGTTCTTCTGGCAAAGTGATAAAGAAGGTACTCTCCACCCCAGTGAGCTCAGTGATTTCATGCTTAACCCACAAAACGGAAGGAAAATAGAATTTCACAGTCTCTTTGACTATATTTACATAGATACTAGGAGCAGGTCTGAGATGGGTAGGAGGGGGAATGATGATTTTCCCCCCTTCTCCTTGGGAGCTTGTATCTGAGAAGGAAAGATGGACTGACACTAAGAATGGTGCACTGAGGAATGTACAGCCCTCTGAAGTATTGCACTCTTAGCATGAGAAAGTGGAAAGGCTGCTTGCTAAGCAGAAGGAAATGGGAAACACATAAAGGAATAAACAATTGAGAAGCTGGTATGCTGAAACAGTACCAATAACAATGCTGTCCCAGGGAGATGGAAAAGCAAATTGTAATTTCAATACCACCACCAAATTATTGAAATATTGGCTCTGGAAATAGCAGTGGTTTTGGTGGGGTGTTTTTTTTGTTGGTGGTTTTTTTTTTTTTTTTGAGAATGTGGTGAAGTAGGAAGTACAGAAAATATGAGAAGTTTGTGAGTCATTCAGAGGTTAATGTCAGTGTATTGGTTGTACTGATAGCTTGAAAAAATATATTACATGTGGGTGCTTTTATTGAAAAGGTGATGAAGTTGCTGCTTCCTGCAAAATGTCCGTGTTTCCTTTTGTTAGTGGCAGAACACATAGGGTCCTACATCGTAATACACAGCTCAGGAGGGGGCCTGTGCATCTTAATTTTTTGTAGTACTGTAATGATCCAGTCGGAGATAGCAATTCGTGTTTAGCAATTCTGATTTAATTTACAACTCAGCTAGAATATAATTATTTTCTGATTATACTTTAGATTTTTTGATAAAAGACTGATTGATTTTGAAGTTTGTAGGAAGAGGAAAGGCTCATAACTTTTTATAGTCAACATTTATTTCTAGAAAACTGATTTTTCTGTTAATGCAGAGTAGATGATGAATTTTTGAGTTTTATTTATCCTAATGTCAGAATTGATTCCAAGCTGAAGATAAGTAAGGGTTAATAGATGTCTTTATTACAAAATTTTAAGCCTAACGCCTGCACAATGGAGTTCTGTTAATTTGCACTGATGACTGGAAGATTTGCAAATTAGCTAGTAAATATGATTAAAAAAACCACAAAACTATGCATCATAAAGTTCAATGCATTTATTGGCAGATACTACTTAGGATTTGGATATTTATTACAAAGCTAGTGTATTAGCAAACACAGAAAATAAAGACTTACAAGACATCAGTTTAGCACTATGTTTCCACTTCGAGCAGTTGTTATTCCTGTACCTCTACTAGTGTCTGTTGCGTGTGGTTGGTTTTTGTCTCTGGAATACTTGCCAGCAGCATCCCTGATGGACCCATTCAGCCTTAGGGACTTTCTGCATCATACAGGAAACATAGAATCATAGAATTGTTTGAGTTGGAAGGGACCTCAAAGATCATCTAGTTCCTAACCCCCTGCCATGGGCAGGGAAACCCTCCACTACACCAGGGAGAGCCCAAAGCCTCATCCAACCTGGCCTTGAACACTTCCAGGGATGGGGCATGGAAGACCAAGCAAGCCTCCTGTGTGTTGACAGCTCTCACCTGTCTCCTTTTCCAGGCCTTTTACTGCCTGCGTCAGGACTCTAAAAACTACATTGCTCTACTGTGCAACTTCTCTCTTAATCACCAGTAATTTCATATGTTTATTATATTCAGTTCCGCTTTTCCCTTTGTCAGTCTCGTTAGATCCGTGATAGCATTATCAAGGCCATAAGTCTTGTGCTTTCAAAATGGCTGTCCCAATGCAAAGCAGATGCTGAATGTATCTGGTTCTTGAGAGAAACGTGTGTCTCTGAGGCCTCAATAGCACATTTATCTGCTAGGCAGCAGTCATCACACAAAATACTAGAACTCCCCCACTGGTTTCTCAGGAGTCAAAGGTACAAGCACAGGCTTATTATCTTGTGAAAAGCCTGCACCTGCTCTGGTGTACAGTGCTTCAGTATGGCTGAGAAATCTTCATCAGAAGAGGTAAAGACTGAGAAATCTTCATCAGAAGAGGTAAAGAAAGAACGAATGGATTTTCAGAGACAGACCCTTCTGAAGTATTCCTCTTCCAGGGCATGATTCCTCTCCTCGCACTCTGACCCCACTGCTGTGTCTCTGTCCTGAATCATTCCTGGGGGTTGGTGCACACTGCAGTGCTACGAACTGTTGCTGGAGCTCCTGCTCTGAAGTGGTAACCACTGCTGGTGCATGTTCTCGAGATAGCATAGACTTACAGAGTTAATTTGTCAGTGCACCACACGTTAGCCTGCAGAAATGGGAAATCACAGCACTGGCAGACATGGTCCCTGTTCAAAATCCTGATCTCATGCAGCTGTTCTGGTTAGTCTTGCCTCTGATGCCGAAGTTACAAGTCCTGGACCAGCAGATTCACATACTGACGCAGGAACCGACGATGGTTCCCCAGCCCTGTGCGCCCTCTCTGCTGCTTGCTTGAGCACACGCACCAAGAGCGGCGAGTTCCCTGTTGCACTTACAAGTGAACTGTTTCTGACAGCTATCGGTGACAAAAAAAGAGATGGAGAGATTGCTATAATGTAGCTTTATTTTTTCTTCTTTAAACTGGTGCAGTTTCTGTGTGTACGGATAGAATCAGTACGCTGGAGAAGGTGCAGTGGTGTCGCTCACTGGGGCCGTACTCATCTCAGTGCCTCTAACACAGCGACGTTCCCTCACCTACGGGCTCTTGGAAGACTGAAGCCTCTAGAGCTGGTGCTGGGTTTGGGGAAGAGGTGCTCCTGTCTCGTGTGGACAGCTTTATACCTTTCTAATTACCAGCAGTAGAATGTATGTGTGGAGAGTTACCCAAGATTAATAACTCATAATTTCGGCAAGAGGTGTTGACTGCATACATGTAGCTTGGGGTCTGCGGCACATAAAATTCTGCAGCTGAAAATAGAAGTAGGTTGACAGAGGCATTGGTCATGTATTTCACCCTTTGTGCTCTCAGGATTAAAAAAAAACCAAAAAAAACAAAAAACCTACCCACCCAACCAAGAGAAACCTTGGGGTATGGCCAGCCAAACGCCCGAGTTCTGCTATGAGGCACTTGTGCATTAGTATTTAACTGTTGTTGTTTCAAAGCTTTTCTTTAAGCTGGGAAAAGCGAGCGCCGAGTTTGGAGTATGATCCTTTTCTAGCAATAAATACCTGAGCGACCTGAGGCACAAGTTTCCCGTGTGCTGGGTGACTGGCGGAGGTTCGGTCACGCCCTGCACCGGGTGCAGGCGGGCAGCGCGGCAGTGGGGCGCGACGGGCCGCTTCTGTGAGGAGCGGGGAGGGGGCGGCTGGTGCTGGACACAGCCAGTTCCTGCCGGTTCCCCAACAGCCCCACCGCTGCCCACGGCTGAGCCCTCAGAGAAGTTGGTGGCACCTCTGTGGAAGCATATTTCAGAGTGGGCAAAACCCCCCGCAGGTGGTGAGCCGTGAGGAACAGCCCTGCCGGCGCCCAGGTGGGAGGAAAAGCAGGTGAGAGGGAAGTTGTTTTAGTCTTTATCTTTTATTTCTTACCATCCAACTCTGTTTTAATTAGCAATAAATGAAATTAATTTTCCCTGAGTTGAGTCTGTTCTGCCTGTGATGGTAATTGGTCAGGGATCTCCCTGTCTTTCTCTCAAACCATGAGCTCTTCCACCTTGTTTCCTGCGCTGTCCTGCTGAGGTGGGGAAGGAGCGAGCAACGGGCAGCCGGACACGGTCAGCTCGCCACGGCTGTTTCCATGTAGGTCTCTAAAATGTCCTGACTCTGCATCAAAATTTGTCCGTGTTTTCTACTGACGGTGCAAGGAGTGTTTAGGTTTTATGCCTCCATTCAAAGCAATGCAAGAGGAAGATGAGTACCACTGGGAAATCCTTATGCTGCTGAGCCGTTTTGGGGTGCGGGATCACAAAGGGAACTGCTGCCTGGCCAGCGTTGCTGCAGTTTGCATAGAGGAATAGGTCTGTCGTGTTGGTTGCAGTCCTTGGGGGAAATTGCCGTGTGTGGGTCTAGGTCTGCTCTGTAAGAGCTCAAACCACAAGTGTCTGGGAAGAGCACTGTGAGACAGGCGTTTAACAGAGCTGGCTTTTGTCTGACATACTTGAAATGGAGTCAGGGACTCCCAGAGATAAAAGCAAAAGCTGTTCCATCTAAAGAGCCACATTTACGTGCATAATAACATATCTTCTCTGTGAATTGCTGCTGAGGGAGGCTTGCAAGACACACTAATGGTTTCCTCCAGCACTCTCCCCTTCTTGGTCCAACTGAGTTCAGTGGTCACCTTCAATGCAATACCCAGTTGTAGAAGCTGAGAGGTGGCTTTAGTCACAAGACTGAAATTCATCCTTGTGCAAAACCCAAGTGGAACTTGAGGCCTCTCTTCACAGAGCTGAACTTAACCCTACAGGAATAACAACATCACAGATAATGCCAAGCTGCTTTGATTTTTCAGGCTGTACAGTTATTACAGGGAAGTAAAGTAGTGAGAAACTGAGGGATGAAAACGGCAAGCTACGGGTATGGCTATTACACAAAAAAGTAGGTAGCAGTGTTGCTATGTACATGAGATACAACTTCCTGATGACTCAATAACATAATCTCCTATTTAATTAATAAATATTTTGAAAAGTATTACAATGCTGTTTGTCACTTATAGGCTTCTAATAGCTCCCTAAGGATAGGACAGCTAGTTAGAGGAGAAGATCTTCCTCAATTAGGCCCCAATTTCACATCAGTATTAGAGCTTCTGTGTTGCAGATATTACATATGCAATTCAGTCCCTGTAAGGGGAGAAAGCCTAGTCTGCATTTGTTTCCTGTTGATTTGCATGGACAAATCTAAGGATTAGAGAGAAAACTTGTAGAAATACCTTACCATTCTTGCAAGCATCTCAAATTTCTTAATTTATGTATTCTTGATAGGTAAACTTGATTACAATTTTCAATGTAGGACTTTGAATCATATAAACAAACTGATTTATTAAGTACATATTTACATATTTTACTAAAATTACTGTCAGTGGGCAAAAAAATATTATCACCTACATTTGAATATGTTACTCTTTTAAAATAATGTTCTTTTTTAATAAAGAAGTGGAGTAGTAAGTGATATGGTGTTAGAAGTTAGTAGATGCTAGAATACCTTTTATTTTAGTAATGCTAGCCTTTTCCTGTTCCCCTATTTAAATTGCGGAATTAGATTACTAATGTCCCTCGAAGGATACTTAAACTAATCAGGAAATATCTGAAAGAGCTTTTGTCCTCCCAAAAGGACCTAATAGGGTTGTCCCATCTGCCATGTATTATTTGCCATAGCAAAAAAGCTTCTAGGACTACTTAATGAGAAAGGGTAATGGAATCATATATGTATTAATGGTCAAAGCCTGACTGAGAGCTTATGCCCCCTAAAACAAGTTCTGAATATGTCCTTTGGGAAACATTTCCTGCGCAGATATTATTTTTTTTTTAAACGTATGAAGGAAACGTACCAGGCAATACTACTTCCAGCATTAAGGGGCTCACATGCACTTGTCAGGTAATGAAGGCCAAATCCTGAGACCTATAGCATCCACAGCCTACAGCTTGTACCAGTTTCATTAAAGGCAGGTTTCATTCCAGCTAGATAACCAGATCTGATCTTGTGTATCATTAATCACTAAATTCCACTTGGTTACAGCAACATGAGTTTTAATAGGTTTCTTTAACTGCAACAAATTGCTAAACCATACCCAATCTAATTTGCTAGTGAATGCACCGCTCCTCCTTTACATTTTCTAATGGTTAACTCAAGAAAAAGGGAGCTGTGTTCTTAACTTTAATTTGCCTTGTTTCAGCTTCTAGCAATTGTTTCTTGTTATACCTTTCTTCATGGTGTTAAAGAACCTCTTTGTAACATATTCTGTCAGCTATGGTCACTTCTCAACCTTCTTTATATATACTTAACAGATAGAGCTCTTGGATTACTGAAGGCGTAAGACCTTCTCTCCAGTCTTCAGAACGTTTCTCTGGTTCCCATTTGCACTTCTTGATGAGTTAGGGTTTCTCAACAATGGATTCCTCTTCTTTGAAGAGGAAAAATATCTAATTCTTTAGATACACATTTTTGAAAGCAGTTACCTCAGATTCCCACAGTATAGGCTTACCAGAACTGATGATCATTTATGTTGACTAAGCATAAATAATTTTCAAGAGGAAATAGATTACCTAAACCAAGAACACTCACTGTCATAGTAGATGTTTTATGATGTTTCTTCAGTTCTGTTCTTTTAATTTAAAACATTTTTAGACTGCAAAATAACATCAAGATTGCAAAATCAAGCACTCAAAAGGTAACAGATACTGAAACAAAGATTGTCTTATCCTACTCCTCTTCCTCTCCTCACCTCATGCACACGTAAACCTTGCTGCTTCTCTTGGCGTTAGCTGTCAGGCCTACCCTAGCTGTAGATCTGGCACTCAGGTTTACCCAGGCCCCTTACAGAATGTCCCCAGGAAGGCCTTTCAAGAAACGCTTAGTGTATATATCTTCAGATTATTTAGTTTCCAGAAACTAATATATCTCTGATGTTTGTATAGAAACAAGATCTTTCCAAGGCTTTTCATGTAGCCAAACTTGCATTTTCTTAGAAGCAACAAAAGGTACATCATTAAACACAGCTTAAGTCAGATGTACCACCAACAAAGCTCTTAATTCAATAATTCTTTGAATATGTATTTATTTTGTTACATGTTGAAGTAAAGTATTTTCAAAAAAAATTCAACTCAGGGCATGGCCAAGCATAGAAAACTTCTCATGCTTTTCCAAATACAAGGAGTAATGAATCACAGACCTGGATCACTTTGACCTCCCAAACTAAGAATCAGCTGTATATTTGCAAATATAGACCCATAGGCAACAAAACAATTTTAACACCTGCGAAGTTTAGCATTTTCCAAGTGAACTGACAGCTAAATGGTGTTTTTTCAGACTTGTTTGGGTGTAAACATCAAAGTCCTTTGCAGATATTTTCATAACTGTCCTTTAAAAAAATCTCAGAAATTCACAGAATCAGCCTTGTAATGAAATTCTAGCTGATAAAGTATGGATGATTCGAGGTTTTTACAAACCACTTGGCTTCCCACAGCTCCTTAGTCATTCATTGTAATTTCATAGGACAGAAAAAAGAGTATCCTTCACAAGGGAAACGGTTGATGGAGTCCCAGATGAAATACATAATTGAAACACCCGGAACATATACAGTCTGCTGCTCTTTCATCATTTGTCTGCTTCCAAATTGCAATTGGTTATTTCCTTTTTTTACTGTATTTTCCACATTGTGGCATTTGATTTGTTCTTTCCACTTTCAGGTAGGTTTTAGCACATTTTAACTGTGACAGTAGTAGGAGTTATCATGGAACATTTTAAGGAATTATATTGATCAATTAGTCCTGAAACCCAAACAGCTAGAGCTGCAGAACAGTGACCAGGTTTGTAGCATAGGATCAAAAATCATGCAAAAATTCCAAGTTTGACAGGGATGTATTTTTATTAGTTTTATCAATAACTTAGACAGTAATTTCCATTACTAATAGGAGTTTTAAATAAGGAATTCTAAAACTATTAAGAAATAATATCTGAAAACTGATGAGTGAAATTATGTATTTTATTAGAGGTTTCAGAAAGTATACTCTTCATTTACTTATTTAAAATATATAACCAATCAAAAGGTTTAATTGTCCCTGTATCGAATATGGTTGGACTCGATGATCTTGAAAGTCTCTTCCAACCAGACGATTCTATGATTCTATGAATATAATAAATGAGCATCCTCTTACAGAGGAAGTCAAAGAAAAGCAATTCTTGGCACCAGAAATCAGAAACAATGGAACTGTGCAGAATGCTTCCCTTCTATGAAGCCCTCCTTGTGTATGGGTATTAGACTGCCCCTGTGTAGAAAGTCCTGTGATGATAAATATGGGTATGTTCAAAACCATTCTGCTGGCCTCCCTTTGTAATCTGCAGTAGCTGCCAAGACTTTCTTCTGCAGTTTGTCCTCCAGCCCCTCAATGATGGGCTAGATGAAATATGGCAAACCTCTTTTTTTTTTTTTTTTTTCAAGTTTTGTTTCCCAGGCCAGCATGTGATACTTTGTTTTCGCTGCCTTGCAAATGTCACATACATCTGTTTCTTTGTGTAGCAAACCTCAAGATTTACATAAGTAAATAGCTTTCCACATTCTTGAAGCCACAACATTGTACAAATGTGTTGGAAACTGGTGAACTAAAAATTATATTTCACTGCCCTGTTGTGAATGAAGATTTAAAGGACCAAAAACATTATTAATGATTTCAGTGTAATGTCTTCACACTGAGATGATTAAGATGGCAGGTTGACCTGGTATACTTAAGTTTTGGTCCCTTAATTTTAATATGAGCTTCTCTTGAAGATGTTCAAGTTAGGAATAGAATGCAACAGAGATGTAGTTTGCAGACTGAGTTTACCTAGCAGGTAGTTCAAAGGTTTTCAGAAGAAAACTTGAAAATGTACAGAGCTAAGACAAGGGTTTTGCTTAGAGCAAAACGTGTCAGCATTTCTCCTCCATTTGTTTTTTTCTTCAGTTCTGCCATCTTCTGTACAATTGCAGCTAAACAGTGTTTTATTTCAATAGCATACGTAGCTTTGGATTCTAGCTTAAGTTTCCCAGCCTGATTGCAAATACATATAGAGAAAGTCTAATAAAAATGAATTTCAAGGCTCTCAGTTCTGGTCAGGTCGTAGTAGTTTATCCTCATGATTAACCTGTGATTGCCCAGTCTCGTTTGGGAGATTTGACCCATCTGGCACAATTGTGTTACAGCAATGCGGGTTACGTGGTAGCCTTGGACTTAGCCCGATGAGCCGGGATGTGAGTGTGCACGTACAGGTAATTTGGCTAGCGTTGCAGCCAGAGAATTTTCTCTACATCCTCTGCCTCTCTGAGACAGAAAGAGGAGGATCGACCAGTTGTATTGCTAGTGCTTTCCGTGTCCTTAACCAAACTGCAGAGCTCTCATCCATCTGCAAAAACAGTAGAGAGCCAAGGTATCCTGCAGGGAGGAAACTGTTGTGAGATATCCTGGACTCCTCCAATGGTTGTTTTCATAAGGGATCTCCTCAAGTTTCTTGATTCTCAAAACCTGTTGTGATTGTATTTGGAAATGTCTACATATTTTCATATTTGCATACGGAGAAAAAGAACCTTAAAGCCATACACATAAAGACACAATATAGCTACTATTAAAGCTTGCTTTTTTGGAGAAATATCCACTGCCGCCTGATCACAGCTTTTGTCTATTTTCCTCCTGCCTTTCCAGCACCTATCTGTTGCTTTTTTCGTATGTTCTTTAGAAGGTTAAGAGATGATGCCTGTAATGGTGCTCAGAAGGCAGCTGTCACATACGGGATACTGCTAGGTTTAACACATAATGATGATAATCAGCCCCAGAACTTGAAATGATGTGATAGTAAATGCGAAACCTGTAGATTCCCCAGTTCCTCTAAAACCTGTCAGTTATCTTTAATCTTCAAGCAGGAGCGCTGAATTGTGAAAAGGGCTTCATGTGAAAGCTGCACAACAGAAATGAATGCCTGGCTATTAGAATTAATACATTGTCTAATATTCAAATTATTTCAAAGATAAGAAAAAAAAACTGAAAAAAAACCCTGTTTACAAGTCCATTTTAGCAAGACTTTCTTATTTAGACTCATGGTGCTTTATCAGTGCCATATATACTGAAACAAATGCAAGTGTGATCCATATTATGATTTTGCTGATAATTATTTTCAGCTACTTTTTAATTATACCTAGCCCTTTACTTAAGCTCTTTATAAAAATAGGGATCTCTGAAAAAAATGGAAAGGTATCAGAAGGAATAAATACATTGTTCTGCAAGTTCAGCCTTGAACATAACGTGCAAACCATTGGATTAACAGCAGTAGGTATCACAGGTCAGCTGCGCCCACTAATCACTGCCTCAGCAAAGAGATTGACTTGGTTGCTAGCTGGCTGCAGTAAGAATAGTAAATCACTTCACAGACTGTATTCAGTTCACAGCTTGATCACTACTGTTTCACCTTTCCTCTGAAAAACAGTGATGTACTTCACTTTCTCCAGGAAATAGAAATTGCTCATGGAATCTCCTAACTATTTGTTTTAAGTGAGTGAGCAATACAGCTTATGCCCAGTGGTTCCTGAAATGAAGCACTGTCATAGCATGGTGGTTGCAATGAATATTTATATTGGAGCTGGGGTGGGGGATTTTGGTTTTGGGTTAGGGGGGGTTTTGTTTGTTTGTTTGGGTTTTTTTTGACAGCCTCTGACGGATGATTGTGCTGCTTCATGCATTACAGTCTCTGTACTTTGTTATCTGTGAAGACTGCCATAATATAACTTTGCAGGTAGAACTGCAGGCAGGCATCTTGTGAAAGATGAGCCTCCTGGGATACTGATTGCATTACCATGCTAAACAAAATTGCTGTAACAAAAATGTTTAGCCAAATCTCCATAGAAAAGGGTAACATTTGTTCAAATGCATTTTCCAAAGGGAATCTTCTGAAATGGCGGAGGTACCTAAATATGACTTTGAAATAACTAAGTATGCAGAAAATGAAGCTTTCAAGCTGTAGAGTTTTAATTTTATTAAGAATGCAAGTGATGCTCTAAATACTTATTGATGCCCATATGTCTCTGCACTGAAAAGAGAAGTCTTTCTGTCTAAAGCCAGGTTTAGAAAGATAGATATGAATGAAAAATTGGGTCTACAGCCATGCTGGGGATGTGAGACAGTTTCTGCAGGAGGGATGTGGAAACACAGGCATATTCTTGTTGGAGCAAATACCCTTCTCCATTGACTTCATTGGTTTGAGCTCATGTCTTACAAAAGGAAAAGACTTTCTCATGTGAGCTACAGACAGTTAGGTCTGTTACATCAAGTTTTGTAGCTCCTGGTACATCCTTTTGTAGCCAATCACTAGATAAAAATAAGTTTAAATGCTTTGCTTTGATTGTAGGTGTTCCTAATAAGTAGTAATTAATAACTTTTGAGTTATAATTTGAATGTGATTATTATTATTTAGTCATGTGATCTCGCTGTCTTGTAAAAAGGAAGAAATTACTAATTCAGAAGTATTCCAGCTCACAAAATGGGTTTTGGAAGATGCTGAATCCTTGCCTGCATAAATATTTCGGATCCTGTTAACAGAGTAACGTACTGCTCTTAAACAATGAAATCAAAAGTTTATGATAGTCCTTTGTAAATCAGTAGCAAGAAAAATGAAAGTACAACAAACACTCTGTTAATTTAAGCCAGAATTTCCAAAACTGTCACACATACAGTTGCATTTAAATGGGTATGTTCTAGACATGCAATTAAGTTGGTTGTGGTGCAGGAAAAGAAATGCAAGCATTGGTTTTCACATGCATCCTCCTGAGCATTCAGACTTTAACATATTATTGTGCTTAAGGCAGGGTCTTGAAAAATGGGGGTGCAGTTTTTATAGCCCATTAGTGTCAAACAGAGGAAAGCATAACATTGCTGTAAAATGCTAAGGATATTTTGATACAGAGGTGATAAAAGAAAAGCTGTTCAGTTAGCTGTTATTTTAAATGATTAATTATAGTATATCACTCAAAATAAAATAAGCAAGTAATAGCCATTTATAAAAGTATCATGTCATTTATTGGGTTTTTCATGCTTTTTGTAGTCAGCATACTCTGTGATTAGCTCTCTAAACTTTTTTTTTTTTTGAGCATATAGAGGCCCACCACTTCAAAGTTGGGGTCACACTTTTTGATGTCACAAAACACCTTTTTAGGAGTTTTCCTTCGTAAAGAGGTTTCTCTGCCCTGAAGTTTGTGTACTTCCAGGATCCTGACTGACTGGCTTATGAGTCACATTAAATTCATGTATTTGGTAGTCAGAAGGTCTGAACTTCGCATCCTTTTGAAATACTGACTAGGGAGAGATGACAGCTAAACAAGATGCATTATTTTGGAAAGGGCTAATTCTTGGAGAAATGGAGACAGTTACGTTGTGGGAGACTACCGATACTCGAATGGAAAAGAATATGGCTTCAAACAGGTTCACCTGTACTGGCCAGGGGTATTAGCTGCTTCATGCTGACAGAGGCAGCATAGCAGAGAAGTTGGACATTGTACAACATGCATCTGTGGTAGGTGAACCAAATGCTGGAATGATTTTATGTGGCAATGAATGAATATCTGCTTACTTATATATCTCTTTATAATAAGCATATCTGTCTTTCTATATATTTAAATGTTTTTTAAGAATAATGTGGGACACAAGTGCATGGGATGTTTACAAGTGCATTATAGTGAATATTTAGACTGTGATTCCTGCAGTTTCTCAGGGATCACGAATCACTCCAGCCTAACAAAAGCATGCCTAAGGAAGGAAAAGCATCCTTGAAGGACAGAGGTAGACCTGCGCATTCCTCTGTTCTGCAGTCCTAGGCTCCTCTCCTGCTGTAGCAGGGTGCAGGGGTGCTGAGGCAGAGAAGAGCTGCCCTGTGAAATCCTGTACCTCACTGATGTTGTGACTTTACAAGGGAGGCCGGATGTTCTTGTTTGAAGTCTGTCTCTGAAAACCACCCCTTTTTCCTTAGAGAGATGATAACTATAGCGAATAAAAAGCTTTGTCTAAAGTGAAATGAGCCACTTACTACTCTCTGGATGGGAAGAAAAAGTAATCCATAAAATGTTTCTGTGGTGGTGATTTCCTATCTCTCTTCCAGGCCTTCAGAATATTCCAGTTTAGTAATACCTATTATCTGCTTCTACTTCTTCATTTCTTCGACTAATGTGCATTGAAAATGTTCATTTATCCACCTGGGCTCAATGGAGCTTTATACACCATATGTATTCCTGTGAAAGGCTGAACTTATTTTTATATTACCTCAGGTTTTCAATTAACCTTGCTTCCACGTATTTCACAGCATCAAGAGCAGTTTAGTGTTAAACAGAACTCACATCTCCTCATACCTCCTCTCCTCCTGCCATAAAACTTTAAAATGCAGCTTTTCTATGCTGTATGAAACCTTGTGATGTCTGAGTTACATACCAATTCATATTGGATTTACATTATTTCTAGGAAATAACACCTGTAGTAGTTTTCCAGTGTTTTACTCCATTGTTAGATGTACTAGCAGGTGTTGCTACACTGGGCTGTATTCTGTCTTAGTAAAGCATAGACATAAATTTTTATTCAAGGTGGATAGGTAGATGCAGCTTTTTAATGGATGCGTATACATCTAAAGAATTAAAAATTATTTTGGAAAACCGTTAAATTCAATGTTTACATGGAAATAGGTGAAGAGTAGATTCATAGAGGAGAGCAAAAATGGCGAGAAATCCTATTCTAAAATGTTGTATTTGGTGCTGCTGGATTTCTTCTCGAGTCATGCATTTTACACGGAGTAATCTAACAGATGTGTAAGTTAATGAGCATCTTATGGTAATCCGTTCAGATAAGTTGACTACAATAAGATGTAATATTAAGCATTGGGATCGTAGTGAATTTTAGGGCATTATCAGTTCAACCATTTGTTACTCTTTCTCTTCCTAAGGCCTTTTTCTTTGTTGTCCTCAATGCCATCTGTAGCATACTACTTAGCAAGCTGAAGTCATGAGTGCTACTACAGACCCTTTTGATTTGCAATATAAATTTCATCTTTGGGGAATCATCAGTTCTATCCTCTCAGCTAATTTTTTCCCTCTGACTATACGTTTTTGATGTCACTTGAGAATACCTTTCTTAAAACTTTTTAACTTAGAATTTTGACTTTTTTTTTCTCATTCTCACTCCTTTAGTCTGAACTCCCGACTTTGCCAAAACAGTTTTAAATTTAATCCAAATCATCATTACTAAGAAAATATCTTCATCAAAAAAAAAAATCCATTCTCAGTGTTTTACAATAGTTTACTTTCACTAAGCTTTCTGGACCATAAGTGCTCATATTATCCACAAATTCTTCCTTGCTTCCCAGGACTATAAATTTGCCTTATAAAAATCATAACATTAGTTTTCTCATCATTGTATCAGCCATTTGTCTGCCAGTGCTTTGAAAGACTTGCTGCTGCCTCTGCTCAAAACTGTATGTGCTAAAATCTTTCTGCGTTACCAGGAACGTGGTAGGATTGCTAGCGTGCGTCTTTCTATCCCTAGAATGGCCTTGACCATGAAGAAAATGGAAATTTCAACCCAAATCACTAAATGTTCATGTCCTTACACTGAAATATGTCCATGAATATGAAATATTTCATATGTTTTTCCTCAAAGTACAAATCATTGCTTTTTATCTCAGAAAAATCCTTAGTGGGACAAATATGTCTGTATCTTTTAGCTGGTTCAAGTGTCGTGTCTGAATGTAAACCAGATATTTGGAGATCTTTTATGGATCTACAGTCATTTTTGAAGTGCTGCAGCTCTGTGGTAAATTAAATTTGTGGGAACTACGGCTGGTCCGCGGATCCCAGGACAGAAGATGAAGAAACTGGCCTTGAAGAAATTGCTGTGTACCCCTGCAGATATGAAAACTCCCTGAACAGAAGTGGAAAACAACTTGCAGGTGCCTGGGAGAGCCAGGGAACCGTAAGATAAAGAGGAACTGTATGATAAGAGACTGGACTGTGTTTTTGCACTAATTGTGTGATGTAATGAATTTGGCTTAAGTTATGTAGAGTGCGTGATCACCAATCATGTATTAGGCTAAGGCGCGTGAACAGCTGTAGCTAACCAACCACCTAATTGCTTATGTCGCGTGCACTGCTAGAATTAGTATAAAGGTGTGCTGGAACTTGCAAGGGGGGATTAATTAATTATATAATAAATCAACACTGCTTGAACCTGTGTATGTCGTGTCCGTCTCAACAGCGACATACAGCAACATAAATTCATCCACGTGTCAAGTTCTAGTCATCTGTAACAGACACCATGAGAGTTTTAAATAAAGACCCACTTCTGACTTGGTCTAGCAAGCGTGGAAAACGCCCAGCGTCTGCTTTGTTGTCTCCCCTCCCTTGGTCTCCTTGTACAAAAGCAAGCAATATTCCTGAACTGATTGAGTTCAGCATCTGCCTTCTCTCTGAATCTCTCCAAAGTCATCAAGACCATCGTTCTTATACTTTCTCTGCTTGTTGCTTTGTGCAAGAAGGCATTTCTGGCAGAAACCCTGTGACCAAGCTGACTTCCTCCACGGCACAGTCATTCTTTCTTCCCCTCTCAGTTCTGTCAGAAGCCTAGCTACTATGCTCGAACTCTTCACCCAGAGTCCTAGTCTCCTCTTCTCCACCTTTGACTCATTCCTCAAAGCCTCTTCACCTACCACAATTTCTTTCTCTGAGAAGGATCTTGACAATTTCTTTCAAGTGAAAACTGATAAATATATGATATTCATAACTCCTCTCACTCATTTCTCTGTTCCTGAAACAGTCCTCTAGCCTATCAAAAGTTATACAGTTTTCCAACTGCTATCCTCTGCTCATTCACTTTATGCAGTGGCTGCATCTTATTGCTTTTTTCCTCCAATCTGTCATTCTCTCTTTTCTTGTACAATTCAAACTTAATCTTTCACCTCTTCAAAATGTCCTAGTGTTTACCCCACCTGCTCTTCTAATAAGCTCTCATCCCTGAATGCATGGAGCACACTACAGTTACTGCCATCCAATTCCCACTCAGTAGCCAACAGGAACTGCCCAAACCAGTATGTAATAACTTTCTCTGGTCTAATCGGAGAATCGGTACTTCGCCTTTTGACCATGTGAACCTATCAGTTGGTTCAATATATATTTGACTTTGATAATCTTGTTCTAATTCTTTTCTCTTTTGACTTCCATGACACTGACCTTCCCTTTGTGTGCTCTTTGGTGAATCTGCCTTATCAAGTCTCCAGTTGCCAGAGTTTACAGGAAGGTCAGGTTTTTCCTTCCTAGTTTATCCATGAGGTGTCTCACATGAAAGCACAAATTCAGCTTCCATATTAATGAGGCTGATTAGGAACTGTGTGGACCTCTGTACTTCAAGCCTACATCTTCCTACCCAAACTAAAATGGAAGTTAGTTTCTGTGTAAATATTGAAGTCGTATCTCAAACCAACATCGCTAAAACACTGGTCCTTACTCTTTCTGCAGAAGTCCTCTCAGTTACTCTTTCTCATGATGTCTATTAACAACCTATCACCTTATCTGTCACCTAAATTCACTACCTGAGCATTGTCTTCGACTCAGATTTGTCTTTGCCACCTCAAACCCAGCTGGCATGTAGTGTCTAACATGTGGTCTTTCCTGGCCATCCATCTCAGACTTCTTGCACTGTAAATTTATTTTCTCAAATCTCGACAAACATAATCTTACCCAACTCAAATAATGGTGTTAGAAAACTCCTTTTCCTAGTTTCTGGGGTTTTTTGGCCATACTGCTTTCTGACCATAACACTCAGGTGATATGTGACTTTTCTCTTTTAGTCAGCTTATTTCTCCTTTCTCTACTCTGTGCCATTTCTTAGTCAGTACGCAAACAGCAGGTTCAACCTCAGTTTGAGTCACGATGTCCATTTCCTTCTTAACTCTCGCTTTCAAGCCAGCACCTTCGTACTTTCTCCCATCATAGCTCTTCAGAGATTTCTGCAAAACTGGTTCTTCAATTCTCTCCTCAAAATGTGCCTTTGCCAGGTTGCCTACAAAAATTGCTCGTCGTAATGACTATTATCTTCTTTTTTTTCCTCTTCCTTCATACTGACCTATTGCCTTTTGTTCTCAATCCACTGTATAAATTCTTAGAAGTTTTTTTCCACTGTGCCTTTAAATAGGGGTAATACTGTGAAGTCCTGGTCCATGAGTAGACCTCAGAGGTGCTATGGTAGAGTAAACAGCACTGAAGGGAACAGTGAAGGCCAGGAGAAGTTGAAGTCATGGCTGTATCCCTGCAGAATGGGCCTGGCACACTATTCTAACAGTTAATATTTTTGGCAAAAACACAGATATGGAAACTATGTCCATGGCCAGATGTGCACACAGAGACCTGCCAAAACAGACTAGTATACACTGTGAGCTGTGCTATTTTCCCCAATAATGTATGCAGAGATGCTAGCCCTTACCTTGGAAAAAGTGAAACACTGAATAAACTCCAGGATCTGCAGCTGTGGTTCTGGGGTGATTTAAAGTATTGTGAACTGTGACTTAACAAGTTAAGTCATTGCCTCCGGCACCCTTTTGTTGTAATCTTCCTCCAAAGATATTAAAAATACAGAAACCTTGGCCAGGTTGTAGTTGATCTAATTTATAAAATGTTTTCTGGGTATTAAAAGCTAGGGCAATGCACTAGTAGTTTTTAAATTGTGTTAAATATACTGTAAACTCCCAGAAAGAACCTTTCATTGAAGATTATTGTATGAAGATTTGAAGACGAAAGTGTCTAGATTAAAGATTAATGTGAAGAGCACTGGGAAATTGTTTGATGTATAAGGAGCTATATAGTATATTAATCGTGCACTTTTCAAAACTGCCTGAGGGAATTAGACACCCAGTTCTCTTACATGTCTTGAAAAAAATCTCACTCTAAGGATTTTTTGTTATATAGTAAAAATGGTAATATTTTGATTGGGAGCTTGAGTAAAAGAGGAAAGGAGAGCTGTGGAGACCCTCTATATTCAGCTAGGGCTTGATGTTAGTTCCTTACAGCTTTTTCCTGGTTTGAATTTGCTCTGTTATTGTGTAGAGGCAACTTGGATTCGAGTGCTACGAGTTTATAAAACTGGTCTGACCCAAGAACACTGCTCCGCTTGCCT
Organism: Tauraco erythrolophus; assembly: GCF_009769465.1. Classification (NCBI taxonomy): domain Eukaryota; kingdom Metazoa; phylum Chordata; class Aves; order Musophagiformes; family Musophagidae; genus Tauraco; species Tauraco erythrolophus. The sequence goes on along the minus strand of NC_141478.1, from coordinate 12,685,990 downwards.
ATGAATTTCTTGTCATCTATTCCATTTCTTCTTTGCTTTCACTTCAAGATAATTTTCATGTTCTCCTAAACAGAAGTAATTTGAATAAATTTTTAATAACGGTGTAATCCTTAATGAAACAAATGTATGCAGGTACATATTTCTATTTACAGTGTAATCTGCAAAAATTAACAGTAAATAGCAAAAATAATTTACATTTATGTTGTAAAATAATCCTTTTGCTGAGTTTTTCAGTCATGTTTTTTTCTATCGAAATTTCAATACTTTAATGAAAGAAATGTTCCACATATGGTAGAAATTACAAGTTTGCTTGTCCCTGAAGCACTGCAATACAAATAAACTGTTAAATGCCAACTCTGAATGTTATTTTTCAGATGTTAAGAGAGATAATCCTGTACTAAAACTATTAGGAGACAAATTTGTTTGAACTTCAAAATCTCTTTGATCTGAAATGAAAATGAACTGTGTATGAGTGTATGCTTCATTAATTTGGGGTTAGCCAATTGTGTGCATTTTTATTTGTTTTTTTCCATGAGGCATCTTTCTAATGCAGTTTATTAAAACTAGTCGTGCAATACACTGTTATTTTCCGGGTAAAATCTGTTGCATTGCTTTCATAAAAGGACAGTTTCTCTATAGAAAGTACCCTGTGGGAATCCATATTCAGGTTCACAGTTACTCGAAAAGTCAACGTGCTGATGTGTTGCATTCAGATCTATTTTAGTGGTCTTATCATTAAACCTGCAGTAGGCATTTATAAAGTAAGGCTTCCATGGGTGCTGGGAAAGTGTGATTAGAAATAATCATCTGTCTGATGAATATTTTCCTCTGACTTTTGGCAGGATCGCCCATCTGAATTCGTGCCAGGCCATACAGGAACACTAATGCCAATGATTTAAGGATCTTCACGTTCAGTCTCAGTGGTAAGATCTAAAGATTCCATAGTAAACCACATTAGAATATTATTATTTTCTGTTATGTTACACTGAAGCCGAATCTGTGTGAAAAATGAAGTATTTCCCTTTGACCAATGCAAGGATACAGAGATAAAAGAACGTATATTGATTGGCAAAAGACTGAGCTCAGGACACAAGTTCTGAGCAATTTTCATCAGACTAAAATCAGAAAGGCTGTTTTTATTGTCCTCTCTACTAACATAACTGCTCTCAGAAGGTTTGACATTGTACATTTTGAAGAACGTAACCATTTACAGAATGATAATGGGTAGGCTCCAAAGAGAAAGTAAAATGCACAAAAAGGAAATTCAGTAGTTTCCACTTGCTGAAAACTGAGCAATGAGTTGTAAAATTACAAATTATTTTCCCCTTTAATGCCGTCTTTGTCGTAACTAGTCTGATTGCTCAGACCTTGAGTCAGATTCTCAAATACTGCTGTGGAGACCTTGTGAAGGGATTTAATCTATCTGCATGTCGAAGCTTAGAATTTCTGCTGCAGAGGTAAATTCTCAGCTTTAGTAAAAGAGAAAAGGAAGGGATAACAACTGAATCCCACCATACTTTTGCGTCAATTTGGAGTCTGTTTCTAGAAAACTGTAGTTGGGTAGTGTGGAGTAGTTATTTTAAGAAGAAATCATGTTGCTGTGTAAGTGTTCATCATTTTGGGGGAGAAAGATCTCATTTTTGGATTATAATATTGTCTGCAATGGTATTTTGGTCAAAATTATTCTCACTGTTAGGCCACATATTGCAATAAGTATTTTGGGACTGGGGAAGTAGGAGGCCAGGGGAGGCGCACCACTGCGTGCCATACTCCTCCACCTAGCATGGACTAACGGCCACTGTTAGAGCAGGATATAGGCAGCCCTTTGACTTCACCCTGTCCAGTCATGCTCATGCTGGTTTTGGATCACTGTGAGAGAGATGTCAAGTACCAGCACTTCCAAGTCCTGTCAATTCCAGGCTATTTAAGTATTATTTTTAAAAAAATTAAATTACATTGCAAAACCTAGAACTCTTCTGAGACGGAAACAAAACTTGTATTCAGCATTCCTCTAGCAATTTTTTGTCAGTAATCAAGTAGTTCAATAAAATCTTTGCTTCAGTTTAAAGATGAATTCAACAACAATAGTATTCCTATCCAATCATGCTTTTTTTTCATACAAAAATGAGTATAATAAAATGTTATCATGAATCCTCAAGACATATTACATTTCATTATTGCTAGGTAATTTTTATAATGTTAGAATGTGTTCCTGATAAAGGACAGTATCTCCCTCAGAGCATACTGTACGAGTAATGCTCTTTATTAGAAATAATACAGCATTCATATTGTGTTACTTGATCGCTTAACCAAGGTGCAGAACAACAAATTATCAAGGCAGTTTTGTAAGGAAATAATATGATCCTAATAACACTATTCTAAACTTCTCAAGTTGTTGTTTGACGCTGCTAAATTCGTAGGCACTGTAAGTCAAAGGGCTGAAAGTCAATGCTGTTCTGACAGAATTCATGGAAGCTGGAAATGATTGGTACTGAACTGCTAGATCTTTTTCCTCTGGAAACAGGAGACACTGATGACCTAGTGAAGGAAAGTAAGAGAGCCTTCTCTGTTGAGTCTTAACTAAGGCAAATGAAAATCCATTTTAAGTTATCCAAGGTCCAGCCCTGTGACAAAACACCCATTCACTTCAGCAGGAGCAACTCGGGTAACGAACATTTAAGCACTAAGAAATATAACTGGGTTTAGATAAAGTTCTTTAGGATCTAAGAAAAATTTGTCCAACTGTAAAAATATACAGGGGGAGAGAGAGAGAGAAAGTTCCATATTCATGTTATTAGTAAATACACAGCATATGCCTCGTGAGGATTAATGACCTTCAGGGCATACAGATGACCACAAGTTCACTTGTTCCACTGTTAAGGAGTTAAACAATAGTTCAATATTCTGTACAATTAAAGGAAAAGTGTGTGTATATGCACATGTGTGTTATAAAGAGGAAAAAAGAGAGTGTTCCGTCTTGCAGCATTTCTTTATTTGACCATCCTTTCACACTTCATTTCAGCCTTTATATGGGTTTTGTGTTCATACTTTATTATATTTTCTTGAGGCAGAAAGGTTTGCAATGAGAAGTTGATGAATGTCCATATTAAATTGGATCCCCTTTTTTAATTAAGTTCATCTAAATTTAATTTTGCAATTTTACTTCAGTAAACTCATCTGACTCCAGATGTTGAATGTGCTTTTCCTATTCCCACTTTCACATAATTGTACCTGTAAAAGATTTATGACTCAGAGGCATTTCTGAACACTTTTGAGTGTTTTCCGCATATGTTTCATGGATGGCTAGTAACATGAGTAATTAGCATCCAAAAATACTGCTCTGCACCCAGGTTTTCTTTTAATAGAATGTTACTTATATTAGCTTGAACAAATAATCCGTTTAAAAGAAACATTATGAAAGCATTTCAAATAATAAAGGGGTATTGTGTTCTACAGAAATTTTCAAAGTGAAAGAGAAGTCTTCAGGAGCTACAGGATGTTGTAGGAAAAAAAATAGAGCTAAGAATTACTCACTTTGATTTAAAAAAAAATTGTGATTTTTTTTTTATTACAACTGTGGTGGTGAATTGTTCGGTGCTGTCAGCATGTTACCTGAACTTTGTAAACATGGGAAATATATACTCAAGTGCTTATCAAGTCTTAAAGACTTCAAAATGCTTTTATTAATTTTGCTAACACAAGCAATGACTTTGCAGATTACCTATAACCACATACTTTTCATATTATGTCATGACTTCTGGATCAATGTGAACGGCTCTTTATTTTAAGAATTACCTGGAATTCACTCCTTAAATCTGGGCATACCTAATAATGTTTTATATAACGTTCACGAGGCATTGTTACATGAAGACTCTGGTTCTCATCAAAGAAACAGGTACTTGAGTTAAACTTTCAGATAATATTAAAAAAAAATAGTCCAGTTGTAAACGAAAAGATGGTTCTATTTTTAATTCAGAATCTCTTTCCTTGGGATTTTTTGCTGAGGTAAGCACTTTTGGTACATCAATTTGAAATATTTATCCATACAGTAAACAAATCCAGTTTTGAACATTTGTGTCAATTCAAGGCTCAGAGGATGCAAACTGATCTAGACATGATTGACAATCTGTCACTCCAGGTTTTTTTTGAGGTTTCTTCAGAACAAGTAGCATTACTAGTACTAAGCGTCAGTAATGCTATGATATGACTCAACTTCTATGTTTTTTTTCTCTTATATTCCTGCAAGTTTCCGTAACATAACTTGACGCTTGCTAAAGACTTTGAAGAGGTGTTGTTATTCCTGAGTTATTTCCCTGTGTTAGGAAAGGGAAAGAGTAAGTGACTCAGTAGGTCCTGTTTGTATGAGATGTCAGTGTCAAGGCAGGCTGTGCCTTTGGCGATTTCCTGTATGCAGTGGCGAAAATCAGTCATGGGAGATTCCTCAGTCAGAGCAAGACAATAAGTCCTGGAAGTTTGGCTCTTCTTTTGTGCTCAGATCATGTCTTTCTAGTGAAAGATGACCTTCTAGTGAAAATCTCACTTCTGTGAGAGTTAGTCTTGTGCATCTTCTTCATAACACGCTTTACTACCTTTATTCAAGTTCATCTCTGTTTCCTAAAAGGACTTTTCTCCATTCATCAACAAAGGGTGTGATTTTGCATCATTTTCATTTCCCCTAGAATTCGTAGTGATGCTGGGCTTAAGTAACTGCAATACATAATGGCAAGCAAGTACAAAATTATGAAAGTTTTAGCAAAGAGAGTCAAGTAGCTCATTTAATTTTTAGCAGAAGAAAGAAACATAACAATCCTCCGTTGGGTGAAGTGCTTCTGAGCTTTAAAGGCTTCATGTGGGAGTCTGGATGGGACCCAAAGAAGGAACCACTTAGAAATTACAAAATGACACAGTTTATGTTATTGTTAAATTGTCAAGATTTGCTATATATTTGCTGAGATGGTAACCATGCAGGGTGTTTTCAAAGACACTAACTAGAGAAGGGTGTGTCAAACCTCCAAAGTCTTAAGAGTGCCTAATGACTGCCTGCCAATACAGCTGGATCCTGCTGGGTAATGGGGGAATGCCTACCATGTAAATATAAAGGGGGTTATTTAGGAGACCCAGTGAGCTGTGAATTATTGCCTAGGTTGTCACAAAAAAAAAAAAAAAAGGAAAATGAATTGTGAAGAGGAGAGAACGTGTACTGAGTTCTGAATAGCTTTGTGAGACTTTTTTTGAGAAAGATGCAGGAACTTATATACACTCTGGAAAAGGAGATACCTGTTTTATCAGATTGCAGATGCACAAGCCACCTAGATTACTGTGAAAAACTCGTTAAAGAAACAAAACTGGGTTATTTTTGTGCCTGAAAAATGCATGAATCAGAAGAAAATAATATTTGTCCAATAACTGAATTTAAGATCTGTATTGATCCAGCTTACACTGAAGGCAGTAGGAACTTTTCCACTGGTTTTAATGGGACTTGAGCTGGACTCTTGGGGAGTTAGACTTAAAAGCTGGATTGACAGGAGAGATAGTAGGAATACCTTCCAAGCCCGGTTCTATTGTACACCATTAGCACAAAGCAATTGAAATTATAAACTTGGAAATATTTCTTTTTAATTGGTCACTTAATGTGCTGAAGCTCATAATCTGAATCCCAGATGAATAACTTGAAAAGTTATACTGTGTACTTCTGTAAGGCTACATACACACAAAGAAATTTTTTAAAATGGGAAGAATTTCACTTAAATTATGAAGCTTATTGTTCAGTTCCCCTCAGGCACTCCATTGCAGACTGAGGCAAAAAACACCAGGCTAGAAGGGTCTAAAGTTTCTACTATATTGAACTCATACCATCTCTGTATTTTCTGTTCTATTATGTAGTAACATGAACTTACGTATTTTCAACTTCTATCTCTTTAAACAGAGTATGTGAATTTATAAATGTGGTGACAGAAAGAGCATTGGAAATGAAAGTAACTTATGTCAGGCGTGTTAATTTTGTACAGCTAGTTCCTTTAAGCAGATCTAGTTGGAAATACGGTCTTGTTTTTCAAAATTGTAAATGGCTTTTCAAATTAAAGCTTTTTTTTAAATCCTGCTTTCAGCAGAATAAATAAAATTTTATACAAACAAAGACTGAGTAGAAGGGGAAGAGTAAGACTACAGGAAAGGATATTTTTCAAGGAGTTGGCCTTATTTTTCAATAAAAAAACGTTTGAGATTTTAGTGCTGAAAATGAGCAGCTGAAATTAACAGGAAAAGTAAATGTTTTTTTCATCCACATTTGGAGGTGGAGTAGAATTCTTCAGATCTCCCAGTAATTGTTGGTAAGGACTTTCTCTGCTGAGCGAAGTGATTCTAAATTAAATGATTTGTTTTTCAATATGAATAAGATTTTCTTATCAGTCAGCTTACATGTAATCAACTTAAGTGCAGTTTTAGAAAGAGGTGAACCATGTCAATGTTATTCCCAAGATGAGAAATGAATACCTGATGAACTTCATTTTTCTAAGATAAAAAATAATACATTGCTTTAGCTTTTTTTTTTTCCTGGTGATTCCATTAAGTTGCAGTTATGGGGTAGGTTCTTGTTACACAGAGAATATTCTCCATATAATATATACACATACTTACTCTTCTTGTACCATAATTCCATTAGTAGTAAAATATCCCCACATACGTTAAAGGTTTTACCAATAGAACTGTTTAAGAGCACTGAAAGTAAATTAAAGATGACAAATTAAACTAGTCAAAAAGGAAGGCTGGCTTTTGAACAAAAACTATGGTAGTCAAATGTGAAGTATGGACACATACTTTGAACCTTTTTTTTCTTAGATTTGACCTGACAAAGGTGAATGTGAAACAACAGTCTGAAAGTAAACCTGGGCCCCAGAGAGGAGGGAGATATTTATGGTAGTAAGACAAAGTGAGGTAGTACAGAGGATTTGGTGTTAAGCTGAGTTGAATTTCCTTTAAATGTAGTGTGACATGACAGCACAGAGTCAATGAGAGATCTTGGAAGGGACTGCAGAACTCTTTGGGTGCCTTCCATGCAATGTGGGTTAGTCCTTAACTGTAATGTTAACAGAAATATTAAAAAAGTAGTGCTTGGGAAAGAGTATGATATAAAGGCAGGCCAGTAAGAAATCTTACATGACACTATGGTGCTTCCTGACTACACATTTTATGCACAGGAAGGACCTCTTCAGAAACGGTTCCCCTTTTTATCAAGATCTGAACTAATGGCCCACTGGATCTCTGTGTTACGGAGTGATGGGATGTTATTGTATCCCATAAAAATGGAATAATTCTTCATTCATGAGAAATAATAATATACAGTACAATAAACTCATTGACTAATTTCTTATTTCTTTTTTTTATTGAATGTTCACAGCTAAAGTGCAAACAATAAGTAGTAATTTAAAAAAAATAAACAACAAACAAAACCAAACAAAAAATACAAACAAAAAAAAACAAACCACAAAATCCTACTGGTCCTCGAACTGTGTCTACTACATGCTAGTGCAGAATTACTAATGAGAACATATTTAGGTATAAATAAATCTTTTATTCTCATTATAACTCCACTGTGTTCCTATAGTGAAGTCATCCACACAGAGCTGCTTATGGGTTGAAAGCCTCAATAGCCTCTTTTATTTATAATAAATATTGCATACTAATGTTAACAATGTCATTGTGTGATGTCTCAATAGAGGATTATGACTTCATGTAATCAGTTAGCTTGATGTCTCTTCTGTCCTGTAATGGAGTCAATTTTCCTTACAAAGGAGATAAGAATCACTTATTCACGAACCTTGTAACAAATATTCTATGTACGTACTATGTTAACCCAATATTAAGGTGGCACAATGAAGCTCAAAGCCAGGAAACGCAGAGTTAAAGTTCAGTGCTTAATCTTAACTTACCCTTATTGAATGCACTGAAATATACTTTGAAGTTAGACATCCATATTTGCCCCAAAATAGGATTCGATGTGTAAAATACTGCATTTTCAGGTGTAATTCCACATATAGGTATGTGGAATAGACCCAAAATGTGCATGACTATAAATAACATAATCATAAAAATTACTTTGTGGCATAGAGCTAGTGCAAAGAGAGGATAAAATGTATTTATATTAATGAGCAAAGAGTAAAGCAATCTTCCATCATCTACCAGAGACAAGCGGCACGTTGGGGAATAGGGGCCCGTCTCACACAGCACTTATGCACATGCTTAACCTCAATTATGGCATCAATGGGGCTTCAGTACCATCTCAAACACCAGGGGGGAGAAAGGAACTAATGCATTGGCATAAAGACTCATATTTATATAATAATGTAAATATTAAGTAAACTATAGCACAGTCGTTTGTGATGTGTGAATATAGATATCTTGTAATATTAACATAATACAATTGAACGCTCAGCTCCTGAATGCCTTCAAAATAATTTATCTGAATGCTCATGAGAGAAGTTCAGGCTAAGATGAAAAGCATAAATCCACCGAACAGCTAACAAATAATTCACATAACTGTCTGAAGACATGTTCAGAATACAGGATTTTATGATAACTAAAGGACAGAATATTCCAGCTCTTATTCGTCCAAGTTTGCAACTTAATATGAAAAATAAAATTAAACGGGAGTTATCTCAAAACAAAACTCAAATAGAAACGGAATCCTTTTTAATGGAATAGGACACGTCTGGCGGGAAACAGTTTCAGAACCAATGTTATCATCCCAGTTGTTCACATCTGTACAAAAAAATAGATGTCACATTGTATAAGCCAGTGCTGGTACTGAAAATACATGGATACTTCTTATGGAGAAAAGAACGTGTGACACTTGAGAAAATTCTTTTTCACTTAAACTAAACCCATGTCTATATTTTCATCAGAATGTCACTTCTAACTGCAGCATAGTCCTGCTTGATTTGTCTGGAGATCTGCAACATGCTAATATTTCTATCTATGTTACAAATACGTTATTTAAGAGCTATCATTTAATTTCGTAATTTTAGGAACTGTTGGCTCGATTGTCTCTTTTCTGCCAGTATATATCTGGAGATGTTCTACCTGTGTCAGCAGTCAACCTCATATTTACACCAATGCATCTGTATGGGCCTTCTAGTCTATGTTTTCTAAGTTTAACTGCACTAATGTACTAATTAGGAATAACTTAAGCTACAAAATGATGTTGTGTTGGAATGAATAAACCAGAGGATGTGTACATGACACCCTCTGGCTGAAAGAGATGATTGTTTCCTGTGTGCATAAAGGAAATTGGTTAGGAATCACCTGATGGTTTTGACTGTAGTCACTGGGATGACAGGAGCCTAGGTTTGAAATGTGTGTGAAATGAGGGGGGCAATGAACAGATGTACTTTGAGCTGCTTGTTGGCAAGGTGAGTGTCAACAGGTATCATTTCAGGGACTGTGTGCAGTGCTTTTGGTGCTCAGGTGGTGTAGATGTGTTTACCCGTGGAATTTGTTACCTCTGTGGCAATAGTTCACCCAAAAAAATCCAGACTTTGTTCAATGAACTCTAAACAGGCCTCTGAGTCTGTGCAGAGCTCACTGTAGGATTCGTGGAGTCTTAAAAATCTCGTTACCTCTGACTTAATTTTGTGTTACTTCACTTCAGTGGGGACTGCTCACCTGCTTACAGGCAGGCATGCTGTAAATGTCTGCAGGGTCAGAGCGTTTGATCACGGCTCTCTGGGACACTGCGCCGTGCTCAGTGCAGGAGGGGTCAGGCATAGCAGCGCCTTGAATTTTTAGCATGATGTAAATAATTAAGAGAAATGTGAGGCTCTAAACTTCAGCCAGCTTTTTAGTGATCTTAAATGTATTTGTAAAACAGGAAAACTGCGATTTTGATCTCGTTTTCGTAACATAAAAAATTTCTAAAGGGATTTTCCTTTGAACTTTACCAATATCTGCTGAAATCCTGTAACAGCCCGGCACAAAAGCTGCAGATTTTGAGAATTAAAAATGAGTCAAAACAGGAATTTTTGCTGAGGTTATATTTCCAGTTTATGGGATGCATTTCTAACTGAATTTACACCTGTCATGATGAACAAGGGCCAAAACCTCCCCATTTGTGAGGGAATTCCCCAGTTGTGCATGTTCTCTCTGCTCATCTCAGTGGACATGAAGGGAAGAGCCTAGATGAAAAGGCTGGGAGCTCTTGTCCATTGGGTCTTGCCTCTGCTGGAGGTCTGGTTGGGATTGCCCCCTTCCCAAATTGCGGGGCTGTGGAATGTGCAGTAGCAGTTCTGCCTGGCAGCAGTGTCAGTGCTGGGCTCAGATTACAGCCTGACTGCACAGCCTGTCTGCAGTGAAAGCCACGCATTAAAAGAGTCCTTGTAAACAGATAATTAACATCGTGTTCAATTATATGTCCAAAAATTGTCTGAAAATGGATGTTCCAAAAATTAAAAATTAAAAACTAATTCTTTTTTTAGCTGCTCTCACCACACTCATTAGGAAAATCCTCCCAAAAATTCTCTCTCAAATAAATAAGCCTCCACTTACATAAATAAAGGAGCCATATTTAGTTTCCAGTTCAACATGCATGAGAAATTTGGCAAATCTAATGTTTTCAAATCAGTTTGGTATGTGTTATGAGAATAATGTCAATGGAAAGGTTACTTTATAATTTTTTTAATCTTTAAAAATGTAAAGGAGAAGGAAGAAAGTTGGCTTTGATAAACAGAAAGGCAGAGCATTAAATAGCTAGAGCAGTGATAAGGCAAAGAGCTACTAAATAAATGAGGCGTGAAATTTTTTTTAAACTCCAAATGAAAATTGTGTATTCACCAGAGCAGCTTTAAATTTTGTGAAACAGGGCAGCAATATATTTTACAGTTTGAGCAAGGAAGCAGAGTGTCTTGCCATAGTAGAATATATACTACATCCCTGCAAAGAAGACACAAAACAATATCTGAAATCCTTCCACCTTGACCAAAGAAATTCTATAAGATAGAAGTAATTATGATTTTGACACAGAAAAGAACATCAGAATTTGGAATTTGATAAAACTTTTGTGTTGGCTGGGAAGTTTGCCTTTCAACTGTTTCATGTGATACTTGGTTCATTTTGCCAAAGTATTTTATGCCAAGTATTGTTATTAAATCTTTTATGTTGCAGAGATTTTTGTCAACAGACAGATAAGGATTGGGTTTTAAGTAGAGTTAATCACTGAACTTGGAGAAACACTGGGGGAGTACTTCACTTACACAAACAAACCACCATGCAAGCTTCAGCCATTTCTATAATTATTACCCTGTTTTCAGAGTTGTGTAGGTAGAACCTAAAATCTAGCTCCCCCTCTGATCTCTGTTCATGTTTAAGTCTTGTAGAACCTATTAGAAGAAACATAATTAAAGTAGAAAAAAACATGTATTTGCTGCAGCTGCTAATGTATCACATCTTTTGAAGTCTACTTTAAGCAATTATATCTGAGCACTTCTTTTGGAAACCTAAGAAATAACATAGGACTTTCTAAGAGATCATTGTTTTCTGACTCTTTCAATTCTTTGTAAATACTATATATCATTTCAATAATAGATTAAATGTTAATCCATTTTGCCTTCAAAATAACAAACCTTAAAAGGAAAAAGGATCCCCAGAGAATAAAGTAGCGCCCTGCCTTTTTTCCCCTGTACCCTCCAGCGTGTCCAAAACAGTCACATTTTTAAATAATTATTTTTAATTGGTGCTTGTGGTTTCATTTTACTATTTGATTTACATTGTAAATTTGGGCCTCTCTTAAATGCAAAGGTAAATATATATTGCGAAGGTGTGGTTCGGCGTTTTTGTTATTAGTGTGTACTCAGATGCATGTAATCACTGAGCGTGGATTAGGCGTGTAATGGGAGCTACTAGTAATTGTAGACGTTTGGCAAGTGGCCCTTTTCCATACCAGAGAGGAGAAGTAAGGGCATACTTGTGCATGGATAATATTGAGTAATGTTTAGCAGATATTACTGTGGTATTACTGAAACTCTAGCTTACAATTCTTAAAGCAACATCTACCCTCCATCACCAGAAGCAGTGAGGTATGGTAGTCAATTGTGATTGGGATGTGGGAGAGAAAATCCATGGCACAATTCAAGATAAGAAATAGATCATAGCCTGACAACAGGGCAGCTTTATAGCTACTTAATGAAGCTATAGTTCCTAATGAGCTTGTCTTCCTGAACCATAGAGGATAATGCATCTATGCAATTCTGGACTCCTTTCCGTATTTTGCAGCACCCAGCTCCAACTGGGAGGCACTATGGCATAAAAAGATGACTGCCATTTTCCATCACTTGACTCTTCAGTTAAAATAATTTGTCCTTGTATTTCCAAAGTAATCACTACCATAACTCTGTGACCAGTGGCATTTGACTGTGAAAGTGACACCCGTGCTAGGGAGTATGTCTGGAAAAGGAGCAGGCATGACAACTGTTGCTAAAGTAGCATCATCTCTGATGGGTTTGTAGCACTCTTATCCCAAATAGGGACGAAAACTTACAACATAGACCAAAAAGTCAACATGGCTCAGGCCCTGCAGTTTACCAGGGCGAGCTGCAGGCTATCCCTAGTTTGGATTTTGAATAGGTGTTATGCCGTGGTCCTGTCTTCTGTAACACCTGTCTGATCAGAAGGACCATGGAGGGTTGAAGTGCAAGATGGACTCTCAGGTGTTGTTTAGGAACTGGAGGCATGGTACAACAAAGCATGCTGATGTTCATTGCCTTTCTTCTGGTATGCTACTGCTCCTTGATAAAGCTGGCATGCATTAGAGATGGCTTGGCAGTGCAAGACAAAAATCCCAGTATGGGTGCCATAAGTAATCTTTCTTCCCAGATGATGAGAGTTTTACAGGAACTGCTCTAGTCTGGCCTGGCAGCACCAGAAATTATTAATAGTTTTCCCTGCCACTCGCTTTGGCTGCTGCTGTTCCTGCTTCAGCTGTAAGCCAGCGTCCAAGACAGACAGACGCTACAACAATGAGCTTGATATACAGCCGCAGATAAGTCAGGCAAAGAGTAATCCAGGAAGATGTTGGTTAAGAAATTCCTGTGCTGCTTGCACAGCCCCCTGGAGATGACAGAAGAGACATAACTGTGGCTCTTCCAGAATACGTGATTCAATTTCTTGTTATTTTGAGGAAGATGATGTGACTACCTTAAACATTCTGAGTGTGTGTAAAAGGGTATAAATAACAGCTCTCCAAGCTATTTTAAACCTTTTAAAAGTTGTGTTAATCACAAATAATTTCTGTGTGTCCCTCCCCACCCCCCCCAAAAAAAAAAAAAATCCTTCTGGTAGAGACAAGTCTGTTGCAAGTGCTTAAAAATAGATCCCTGAACTGAAATTTCCAAATGAACAGCTTTATTTTAAAATAAAACGTTCTAGTACATGTTTTTTCCTTTGATTAATTAGCCTCTGCTAACCTGCTTCTGCTGTAAGGCAGTGCATGGTATGGGAAGATGTTTCTTCCCATGCAGTGGGTGGTTCCAGGAGATGGAGCTGAAGAGCAGCAGGATGAGGGGAAAGACCTTGACTCATCTGCCTGCCCACCGATAGGAACTGTGGCTTGTGTGAGCCCCGAGGCTTTAGTTTAAAGGGTATTTATTCTTTGGGAGCTACTCGTGGACTCCTGCATCCTACGTTACTTTGTTGTTCACGGAACGACTGTTTGTGTGGCCTATGCTGAACTGCAGAGCCTAGGTGTTTTTAAAATAAAGGAGAAAAACAGTTCAGTTTACTACTCAGTCCCACAAGCATCTGTTTTGGGGACAGTACAAGGGCAGAAATAAGGAAGACCATCCAGAAAATACCTGATTGTTTTTCACCTAGGAACGTTTTCCTCCAGGTACATGATGCTCTCTTCAGCACTTTCTTTAGCCCTCCTGGGAAGAATAGTGGGATATAGGCTTACAGCATGTGGCCAAGGCTCCTTCAGCTGTCACTGCTGCGGAAGGAGACACTTGTGAATGTGAATCCCTGGATTCAAGCCTTGAGAAGCCCAAACAATCCAGGAGCAGCTGGGTCTTGCACCCTTGTGAGTTAACAGAAATCAAGGCTTTAGTCCATCACCAAGACCTGTTACTGTTATTTTCATTTTTTACTGTATCAAAACATTCAGATATCCAGCAGATACAGCAATGCCATGCTGGCATAGATAGGTAAGGAATATTTTTCTGAACAGAAGTGGAAACAGCTGCTCTGTAATGGCTCTGAGTTACCTTCAAACAAGAGCCAGAGAAAATGCAATGTGTCCCTTGCCTGTAAAGTCCCTCTGAGGCTTTAACTTTGTGCTCATCAAAAGGTTTTACTCTCCAAAAATTACTCCTCAGTTAAAAGAGGAAATATGCCCTTTGCTACCTTTGCCTAGAGCCCAATATCTTCCGACATTCCAGAGCAGCTGTGGCAATGCTCTGCTTAACGCAAAGAACATCTGGGCTGCCTGCAGTTCTGGGAGAGAAGTGTCAAAAGTGTCATAGACATCCTTGAGCAAAGAAGGATCTTCAGTTTTATTACACAGAAGTGTCAAAAACAGGATTACTGAACATCACATTGCAATTTGGCATGCAGAATATAAGTCTGAATACATGTGACAAAACCCTTCTAGGAAATTGCTACTTGACGTTATTTTTTCATAGTTTCAAATTAACATTTAAAAAGAACAAATGGGGAGCAGCTCGGTAACCCTGACAATGAAAGATCCTAGAGTGCTTTTTTTGGTGCGTACTTCACAACCTCATTGCTGTCCACTGAGTGACTGAGATTGATTAAATCTTGGTCATCATCGGTGAAATGCACTGCATTCATCCAGCCCCACTCACAAAGCTTGCCTGTGTGATGCGGCCTATCTGACATAATTGAAAGTTCCAGATCCAGAAGGTCACTGAGCTGGACGCAGGACACTAGTTATTGTTTTATCCTTGGAATAAAGGAATAAAGGAGAGTGAACTCTCCTGATCAAATACGATGGCTTTGTGTCACACTCTTGATTGCTTTTTCATGGTTTGTGTAGGGTAAACCTAGGCTTTCATATTTTGATTGAATTTTTATGGTGGACAGGAGATAATTATAATCTCTTTATGCTAATTTTTTTTAAACTCTGATTAGACCAAAACATGAAATTGAGCACTTGTTTCTTACTCAATTACAATTCTACTAAGAAAATGGTCAGATCAGGACAGCAAATGTCTTTAGATTATGGCAGTGTGATACACATCATGAAGTATTTAATTTACAAAGGAAATGGCACTAGTTAAGAGTTCTTTGGAACAGTGTTAATGGCAATGTTGTTCTCTTCTGTTACTGCATCTCTGTTTCCCACCTTCCCCTATTTGTCCATTTTCTGCTGTTCTCTCCTGGAGCTTGAGTGCTGCAGTCGAGATCTCAAGCTGAACCAAGTTTGAGATCATGGAGTTAAGTAAACTCACAAAAAACATGGAGACAGGCACCAAGAATGGATTGTCAGCTTCTTAGTAATGCCAAATGTTTCAGCTGAAACTCCTGTGAACAGGGTCCAATTTTTCTGATGAAAGGCTGTGCCTTCAGGAAAATGGCTATCAAACCATTTGCTTCATTCCTGAAGCTGGACACCAAAATCCCACACCGCTTTGGAGATGTGTGGTTTATGTAAGCAGCACAGTATGAATATGCATGTGTAAAAACTCTTTCTCGTAAAGAAAAACAGTTGAACACTGAAGTGTTTGGAAAAAACTGCCTCTACTTTACAGAATCCGGTGGGCAAAGCTAGGAATTTAGGTAGGTCTTACAAGCTGTGTAATTGCTTTGTTGCCTCTTTGCTCGGAGTAAAATTAGCAGCATATTTTTTATTTCTTTGCCAGTGTTCGCTGTTAAAAAGTCGGCATATCCCAATGACTCCCATTGCCTCTCATTCCAAGTGCAGGTCAAAATACCAGCTTTTGAACGGTGAATGTCACGTATAATTTATCATAGAAAAAAGTAGTTGACAAAATCTCTGCGATAGTTTCTTCTTCCTTGGTTATTCAGATAAGGAGGTTTTGTGTGTTTTGGGGATCTGTGGGTTACTTAGATTTGTTGTTGTTGTTGTTTTGGAAGCATGCCTTCTCTCAGCTATAAAGCAAGCAAAAAAGAAAAGGCATCAAAATTCTCACGTACTGGTAAATAAGGTAAAGGACAGCCGTTGGTACTCTTGTGGGATGCTGGCTCGACACAACCTTTTTGTAATGCATTAGTTTTCCTTAATTTCCGAGTGGTTCAAAAGTGATTTGTGGGGAAGGATTTTCACAAAGCAAGCAACATAGAATTGTTATGAGTTTGGTGACACAACATTTTATGGTGATGAACAAAACTGAGTTAGATAGTTGGCTTATTGAAAGAGTCTAAGACATATTAAAAGTTAATAAATATTTCTATAATAAAGTTTTTTTAAAATCTAGTGTTTGGGTATATGTATAGAAATAGGAGGTAGATCTACATTGGATACCTAACTCTTTTTTCAAAAACAAAAGTCTAATCTAGACCAAAGGGAAATGACAAGCTATAATGCAATAGTTCTGATTGGTTTATGTTTTGCAAGTCTTTCAAAAGTTTCATCCTAGCAGCTTTTAAAACAAAACTTGCAATCGACAAATCCCACTGGGCTCCTATTTATAGTATCCTAATTTTCAAAGAAAGTAAATCAGGGAACAGTTTTTAACATGAATAATATTCCTCCCAGTGTTCTGCCTGCAGCCCACACATTGTGGGTCTTGGCACGATCGTGGCAATTAAAAAAAATAAACAGCTCTTTTAATATTTTTTTTATACGTAACCTATTACAGCTAACGCTGACACAGCTGGCAAAGAAACTCAGTGAAAGGTAAACATTCTGCTCAGAATGTAACAGCATGTTGTTGTGTTAGGTTGTTAAAATATAATCTTCCTGAAAGAATATTTTTAAAGTAAGTTTATTTACAAAATTTCTAGTATATTGATATCTGATTTAAAAAATGAAAATCAAACTTTTAAAGAAATGGTGCTTATGATACTGGGTATTTCAGGCAACAGCTTACTGAATTTTTAAAAATATTCTTACTAAAAATCAGGAACAAAAATGAGGTATGATGTTTTATCCTTCAACAGAATGTAAGGCTGAGCTAGTAAAATCAATTTCTTTTAATAAAATTCTGTCAAAAGCAGGAAGTTCAATAATACGTCTTCAACTATTTAAAAGGAGGAAGACTTCTGACAGGATTAAGATTAGCTTATGACTTGCTTCAGCAACAATAAAAGATTGTCGAATTCCTTCACCTAATTACTATGAGCCTGTATGAAGAGATTATGAAACAGTATGTATTTCACTAGAGAAAACAGGTGTTTCTTTTAGGTAAGGGCCATAGGTAAATAATGATGTTGCATATGTCCAGAAGTCCTGAAGGCACTTTTATTTTTTAAAATCATGACTTTGTGTGACTGTTTATGATTAAGATGCCGAACTTCCAACATTTTATTTCCTGTTGGAGGCCAATGCAGAGGCAGCCAAGCAGAGCTGGGCTCATGAGCTGGGTGCATGCAGGATCCTGGTGCTCTTTGCAAGGCTCAGGAGGATCCTTAGCAGGAGCCGGCTGGTGCCCACGTGTTGCAAATCCTGCCTCTGCCTCCAAGTATGCTAATGTTCGTGGGACAGCGTTGTGGAAAGTGTGCATCAATAACCAAATGCAGAAAACACCTATTATAACCACTGCAGAAACTTACGGCGCTTTGTGCGCTCCGTGTTGTGTGACAGCTCAGCAGTTACTGAAAACTCTGGTTGATGTTTGCTGGCCTGACATGTAAGAATGAGCTGTGCTGCTTTGTGGTAGCTGGGCCATGGAACAGCGTTCTGTCCCCAGCCATCTGAGTGTCCACCATAAACAGTGTGCCGGTCAGCCTGCCTGTCACACTTCGGTTACATTTGAAAGGAAGTTTTTAAAAAGTCAGATTTTTCCTTTTACTGATTACCAGTAGTACATCCTTGGTATTGGAGTCTTCTAACTCCCAGTTGTTTTTTCTTTCTCTCAGACTGAATAATAAAAAGGGCAGATGTGCTGCAAAATAGATATCTGCCCTTTTATAATCTAGTAAATAGCCCTCTGGGTACAGAGTTGGAGTATATGGATTTGAGTTTATAAAAGCAACTGAATAGTCATTTTTAATGTGTGTAACATGAGGTGAAGAGAAGCATTTAAAGTTTAGAGCAACCTTCAGTAGAGAGGAAAATTATCTGGTGAATCCTATCGTTGATCTTGGGATGTGTCTTGGATGTTAGGTGTGGACTTCAGATTACCTTCAGGGCAGTTAGTAACAGCTAAACAAGCATTAACTCTGTGAAGTCAGTGGAGTTCTACCAGTGTGAATCCAGGAGAATTGTTGCCTGTATCTCTCGTTGCAAAATAAGTTTAAAATAATCATGCAGCAAAAGCAGTGTAACAGAAACTTTCTGAGGCCTCATTCTTCAGTCATTCTGATCTATTACATGAGCACAAGTGCAAACCAGGACAGCTGTGAATTAAATTTGTCCACTCTGACTAGGACAAACATAATGCAAAAGCTTGTGATTACATAGAGATTTTTTTTTTCCAGTGGAAATACCACAATTAAAAGAGGAAGAGAACTTTTAGATGGCAGAAGCTAATCCTGGAATTTCTGTTTAACTAGGCTTTTGCAACCTGTGCTCTCTCTGTTCGTGGAGATGATCATACCTGGCATAATATCATGAAAATAACAAAAAACTTGGAGCATGCAGTATTTTGTGTGAAAACTCAGTCGCCCTGATCCAATCCTCATAAAAGAAAAGAGGGGAAGCTTTTCCAGATTTGTTAGCTTTCAGTAGAGCCTAAACTGTTAGCATATGAGCATTTGGGGGCATCCCACGTCAAGTTTGTTATTGGTTCCTTTATCTCAATAGATACACCCCACAGACCTGTCCCAGTGTGCATGTTGGTGGATTTGAGAAGGGTCATACTCCTGACTGGGGCCAGTCTTGCTGTTCTTGCTGAGTTTCAGAGCAAGCTCCTTGCCAAATGCAAAATCCAAACATAATGATTAAGTGAACGATGTTGCATCAATCAATGACACTACAGACCCTCCAGGATCAGAACAAATGAAAGTTTCATGTGCCTCTGTCTACTCCTGGCAGTACATTGGTTTAGGCTTTTGAGCCACTGATAAATGTTTGTCCGTGCTCTGCCAGTGTTCTTAGCAGCCCACATAGGCCTGTACACAGCGAAAGGTCATCTCTAGTTGGTGTAGTCCTGATGAGCAGATCATCACCTGTGCCTCTTCCCTGAGACTTCCAGCTAAGCAAGTTGCAGCTCCCTGTGGGGCTGTTGGTGTGCACATGCCCGTGACGGGCAGTAGGCTCTGCATTTCTAGTCTAGCCCAAAGTCAATAGGAAAGGAAGTACTGTGCCAGGAAAGAATTTGAATCTGTTGTGGCGTACAGAACTGTGATTGTTATTATGGACCCTGTATTAGACCCATGTAAAATGAAGTTGTTGATGTTAAACACAAAAATATCTGAGATAATTTTATGTCCATTGGAAACAAAAGTGGTGGAGGGGGAAGAAAAGGGGGAAATGCAAGGGATCAATGTTTGCTTAATAGAAAAAGAGAACGTCTGTAGGGAGAAAATTATCATTCCAAGTTTTTTAAGACTATTACAGAGAATACAGAATAAAAATAGAGAGGTGGAAAAAGCAATAAAATCTATAAACATTAATTCATAGCATACTTTTTTTGAAGTATATGACATTTTTTGCCACAAACCCACTAATAGGGTTCTAAATATGACGAAAAATAGCAAATTGCTTTTTCCATTTCTGGGATCTATAGCTTCACCTTTACTCTTGAATAAAAACATTAACCAAGAGACGATACTTACTTCTTTTATTTACGTTCAGCCTCAGGAATTTTTCAGCTGAAATCAATAATTAAAACGCTTATTAGCCATTGTGTTACAAATGCAACTTCGTTAAATACAGGTGTTATATATATATATCTCAGATAACTGAGATATTTTATGTCCAGATTTTTTTTTAGCCAAGTAACAGAATTTGGGAGGAGAGACAATGTATAACTTCATATTTACTCTGCAGATACTTTATTCACTAAGGAGAGTCAGACAATTTTGTATCTCTTCGTTTCCTTTGCATAATAGAAAACAGTAGTTGGTTCTTAAGAAGAAACAGATTTATACAGGGTCTATTTCAAGTGTTATGGCAAGCATGAAGTTTAACATAAAGGTTTCTAAAAGATCACAGAAGAAATGTACTAAATGATTGCAGGAAGTAGAACTCCTGGTGCAACCAGAACTTCAAACATTCTTCTGAATGAATATGTCTCTGATTAATCAAAAAAACTTATAGTACCTACCTGAGGTTATAGATTAATTTTATATAGACAATTTGGGTGTATATTTGAAAAGAGAAAATGAGAGCTTAGTATTAAAATGTGTCTTGACTTGTAATATCTCTACTATTGTCTATCTATTTCTTTACTGTTGTCTGCTGTCTCTACTGTTGTCACTGGTGCTTTGGAAAGAGAAGTGTTGCTTTAGAAATGTCACAATGAATTAGCTGCACAGCATCTCTGTGTTAGATGTACAAGGTATCAGCAGGTGAACTGATATTCAAACTGAGTATTTGAGTGCGTGTTGGGGATAGAATAGAGATCATGTGCCCGTGCACAGGTCTCTGTTATGGAGGGGCAAAGGTTAAATGCAGCCAGACTTCTCTTCCTGTGGCACTCTGGCCAGGAATGGTTTTACTGCTAAGGAATGAAGACATGGTTCTTGCTTGTTAGCCTCTTGGGAATGTAACACTGAATGTAATTAAATACGCCTAAAGCTTTTGAAAGCTGGGAAGCTTCTCTTCAGATATCCACAGGAATAGAAATGTTTTTTACTTTTTTCTAATTTCCCTTAACAATTCCACAAAATCAGTTACTTTACCCTGATGAAACAAAATGCAGTTTCCTCTTTTTGCTCCCTCTGAGAGTCACTAGCTCTGAAGAGGAGCTGCACATCCAGCTGGCAGGTTGTTGCTGTCCTTTGCATTCAGCAGCAGTCCCTTAGTGAGAGTCAGTCAAGCTCTGCTGGATTCTTCCTCCCAGCCCGAGATCTAAATCCACGAAGCAAAATAGTTCAAAATACTATGTTGCCCCCTTGCTCTTCTCCTTCCGCCAGCGGTGCTAGCTTGCGGTACTTCATTCTCACACGCGTCTCTATTTTTGACTCCATAGCTTTTCTAATAAAATGCCTTAGTTTAGTGAACACGTGAAACGCTCTTCTCTGAATCTCTCCTCAAAGCAATGTCTGCTGCAATACCACAAGAAGTCACTTACACCCTGTGACTTACATTCTGTGATAGGCAGAATGAAAGGTGGAGATTTTGTTAAAAACTTTCAGATGATTTTGGAATCATTAAACTGTGAAATAGCTATTTCGTTAGCTTACAATTTTTTCTACACATAACATTTATTCCTCTTCATCATTCCCTGTTTTTGCTTCTCATAGCTATTTGTTGCATCTTGCTTCAGATGAAAGTGTAAACTCTGAATAAGCCTCACATCTTCTTGCTCACTGACCCAGCACAGTGAAGCCGATGGCAACATCCACGTCGCTCCAAATAATAGTCAGCCCCCTCAAAGAAGGCATAGGTAAGCACTATCCTTCTATGCTGAACAGTCAGCAGGCATAGATGTGGTTCATACTGTAGTCCAGTATATTTCTTAGGAATTATATTCCGTGGACCGTGCTTTAATATGCATTTCTTAGGATAAAGCTATTATCCTGTAGGCCAGATTAATACGTCCACGTTTTAAAAGAAACTAATCATCTGGTTTTAAACACTCCATCTCGTGTTTGCAAGAGTGGAGAAAATTGAGTCTAATAGGAAACCCGTTATTACATATCTGGTGTACTAAACACTAACAACAAATTTCTAAGGTCTATCTAGAACTTGCAGTAACGTGCCCTCTATTTCGTTCTCATTTATGGTGGTGATAATACAAACAAAATCCTTACAACTCAGTGAGTAGGCTTCCTCTGAGTTGTGGTCAGAACTAGACCTTTTGTTTGTATTGATACTAACCTGCCGAAGGTTCTGACTGACAAGGAGCTCCTTTGAGTTTTGTGAAGGACTGGAGGATTGAATGTCCACTACACTTCTGCAGTCAGAGGCATGTTGTAGACAAAATGGCTCCTTGTAGCAGGCAGTGATGGGTTGAATTTTGTATCACTCAATTAGCTTCTGGTTAGATTTCTGTAAGCTTCTGAAAGGATAAATTTTAAATTACCTGTATTTTGTTAGAAGCTGAGCAGGCCAAAATATGCCCTTCTCTTTGCTTTATTCACTGTTGCAATTTGGAAATAAGTAGCACAGCTGAAAACGTTGGCTATTTTTAGACTGATAAAGGGTAAGTATTATGGAAGAACGAGATTATTATTTCTGTGTGTTTTTTCATTTAATTGCCAAAAATTTTAGCCAGAAAGAAAAAAAAATATTCATACCATGTGGAAGCTGAGAGATGAGCGACATTTTAAATACTCTTTCCCTCTTTTTCATCTCAGCCTTAAAGAACAGACTTGGTGTAGTGAAGGAAAGTTCAAGACTGGTAGACTCAGCTCTACCTTCAGAGTACTGGATACATTGTATGCACCCTGATATACAAGCAAAAATGGCCAAATAAAAAAATTATACAGACACTCTAACAATAATTAATAATTCTCAGCTAAAGGAAGAAAACATATCTGGTGAAACTACAAGGTAGGAAGGATTCTGAGCTCCTGCTCTGCCAGATGGAAAGAAGATGAGTTTTGGATCTACCGCGGCGTTCCGCGCTTGGCCTGGAAAGTGCAATGCTGTGTGTGAAACAGCCATATTGCTGGTGCATTCCCATGCCAGAGTCTCCTGACATTGCTCAAAAAGGAACATGTTTATTTAAGTAAGAAGACATGACCCCAAAAATACGGTCATAATCCTCCTATATGTTAGTCTAAGTATATCATAAATATCATATCACAGGAAGTCTTTAGGACAAGAAAGATCTCTTGTTTTTCGTTTTTCTTTTTTTTTTTCTTTTTTTTTTTTTTTTTTTCTGCCTCAGTACAAGCCGCAGGTGAGGGACGGTCAATCCTCAACATTGATGCCCAGTTTTGAGATACCATGGTAGGGAGTAGCTCCTTCCAGCCTAATGTTGTCTAGATTAGCCCACAGGGACCTCTGTGCCCATACAGCTGGGCTGCTTCTCATCTGGCAAGATTCAGTGAAGTTTGCAAATTCTATGGGGGAGGTAGTCCTCATAGGGAACTGGTCAGGACTGGGACTCTTCAGTATTACAGTAATACAAATAATACATTATGTTAGGAGGCTTTGAAAGAGAAATGTTGGACTGTATTGAGCAAGTAATAGTGTTTGATGTACCTCCAAGGTGGCAGTCAGTGGGTGAGCCTTGCAAAACTCAGCTGCTTCTCTCTCAGTAAGCTTCTGCCTTGTAAACAGTGTTTTTGTTTTCTGTCTATGTGGGCTCTGACGCCTTCGATTTCCCTTTGATGTATGAATGAATCCAGGGCTTCAAAACAAAATTCAAGCTAGAGCTGGAAAAGCATTGAGGGAGAGAAGAAAGAAGGGAAAAGGACAATGTAGTTTTGAATATGCACATTAATAAAGCTGGTGAAATGATCTGTGTGTGTACAGACAGGATGATTGTGTACTTGCTGTTTGGGGCAGTTGAGGCTTGTGGATATACTCAAGGCTGCATGAGATTTTTCCTGTTCACTAGCACACACGTGTCTGCGAGCAGTGGCAACATAAACCAGTAAAAATTATGACCAGACTCACTGACCAGAAACAGTCTGATTTGCATTGACTATTTGAAGCGTGCAGTTGTACAGATTGTGCATGAGTGGCAACAGCGAGCTGTCTGCAAGCAGCTGAGAGGCAGAACTTTTTACGCCAAGTGTCTATCAAATGACTCAATGCAGCAACTAATTCAGGTGAAAACGGTAATCTGGCCCTGGACACACTACAGACAGACAAACGGGCCAAAGACTAGGCTGCTGCAGCCTTGGGGGGGAGCAACCTGGCCTCTCCTGGGGGCAGGGAGAAAGCTTCTTTCTTTGCACCTGTCCATCCCATGGCTCTTGGTGTATAAGGTCCTTTAACTGATCAGTTATCCCATATGGAAATGGGAAAGAGGAGATATGCCCTCTCTTGTTATTGCACGTCTGCCTGTGTAAGAGAGCGCGATGAGGCTGTTTCCTGGGTTCAGGGTCTGCTGAGGCCACACAGGGCAGCGTGCAGGACAGGCTGCCCTTCTCCTTTATGTCTCAGAGTTGTGAAATAGAGGCCAGCTGTACTGGCCCTCAGTTTGTCTAATAAAGTTGCGTACTATAAATGGATCAGCCAGTTGGGACTGGAACTGCAATCCTCAGGGAACCTTTCAACAAATCTGGTTTGAGTTTCAAGTTGCAGTGAAATACGAAACAAGATGGGTTTCATGCAGTTTCAGGTTTTGTTGAAAACCTTTCAACCAGCTCTGGTCAGTAGCTGTTGCTTTTTCAGTTTCCTCCCTCTAATGTGTCTCTGGTATTTCTAGTTGAATATGCCTTGAATTAAGGGCAGTTAGGAGGAGGAGTGGAAATAAAAGCCCCTAAATGTGACTCAGCGCAATGGGAATTGAGAAAGAGTGCAGGGAATGCCCTTCCCTTGTTAAATTCCTCTTTTGGTCCCCCTTCTTGTGGAATTTTACCGAAACTTCATTTTTGTATGGAGATTTTTGTACTGCTTAGCTAACTGTTATAATAGCACTACAGATCACCTCCTAGCTGGCTGGGGTGAGTGGAAAAGGAGCCCTGCAGACTCTGTTTGGCAAGTGGACAGGAGACCTGGAGAAGCAGTCAGATTCCCAGCTGGCCCATGGCGCTTGCAGCCGGGAAAGCAGTCTGCACGCTGCCTGCTGTGGAGCTGGGAGGTGAGGAGGTGCTCGACTTCCCAGCTGGCAAGGGAAGTGCAAGGCCTGGAGAAGTGGACTGCTTTCCGTTTGGCTTCACAGGTTGAGTGAGAGGCCAAGAAATGAGGTTCAGTTCCCATTAGCCTGTCTGGTTCTTGATTTGCTTCCTTTAGTTAAAAGAGGCAGAGAATACTGATGTTGTTTTGCCAGGCACAGGATTGAAGCTGAGTGGCATGGAAGAATAGAGACTTAAATAAGCACAGCTCGCTGTCTCCACTTGCTTTTGTCAGTTTGTGTAAAAACCTTGCTGCCAGCAACCTTCCTTACTAAATGGAGGAAAAACAGGGGTCACTGGGAGGTGATTGTGCAGTTCTACGTTTGGTACTTAGGGTTGTTTTAAATTATTACAGAACCCTTTATATCAGCAGAAAACTAGTTTTAGCCTAGGCAGTGTTACTGACGGTTTGAATATTTAGGAAGAGATCAGTATTTAGTGATTCTTTCCCAGGTATATTGGAAAACATACTTAATAGTTTGCCTGTTAGAAGGTTATGTAAATATGTCACAGGTATTTTACGTGCAGACAATTCTAGCTTCATCTCCCTTGAAAACATATTTGTAGTATTTTTTTTTTTTTAATACACAGTAGTTATGAGAAGGGCAACAGTAGATCTTCTGTTAATATGTGGCCAGCTCCATTGTAAGACCTGATTGTTTGGGGTTTTGGGCTTTTTTTACCCTCATTGTTTGTAGTAATTCCTTTGGAATTTGTGTCTCTTGAAAAATCATTCGTGATTTCTGTGCTGGTCTTCAATGGAGTTTTTAATAACACACCGTAATTTAGGCAGCTCTCTGAAGTCCAATGTGTAAAGTTATCTGTGTAGCATTTGCATGATCAGAAACCAAGACAGCCCCATTTTCACTGAGTGCAAGATATTAACATTTTAAATCTACTTCAGACCCATGATTTAGTAAAAGCCCGTGGAACCTGAACTTCAGGATTGTCTGCACTGCAGGCAGTAGCACATCTGTTACCTCACTTGTAACACAGTGCTAATAGCCAAGACCGTGGCAGCACATACTTCAGCTGGGAGGCACCCAAAGCCTTTGGAAGGCCTGAGCAGCCTGGGCTGAAGTTTGTGCTGATGCAGCTTCCCTCTCCGTTTCTGAGTCAGCCAGTGAGCCTCATCCCGTGCATTCCCAGGTGCAGCATTCAGTACACATCTGGTCGCATTGTAGAGACAACATTGAATTGCTTTTGAGTTTTTCTGTAGATTTTTAGCAGATACATCCCTACATGTACATAGCCAGGACTCTTTGAAACCACTCTCCCAGTCTGATCACACCACAGCCAAATCCAGGGCTGCGGATGAACTCACAAATGCAGTGAATTAGTGGGGCTCTCTTAATCCATCAGCACATCTTGGGAACCGTGCGTATCTAAGGACATGTCTCGAGGGCACAACACAGGGTTGCGTGAAGGTAATCCAAGCGAATTCGGGTACTGCAAGCCGTACGACCAGCTTTCTCTGGCAGTTCCCCTGGACTCATTAATTGCACTGTATCATGTTGTCACAGGTCTGTGGGTCCCGAGTGGGCTACTGGGCCCTCATGTTGAGGGATGAGTCACTGGTGAGGAGCTGTATGTTTATTCATCAAACCCCAGTGTCTTGGAGCAGTTCATCAAGGAAAGCTGCTCGACCAGCTAGTGTCTTCTGAGCTATGGAGAGGTATTGCAGAGTGCCTCAAAATATAGCACTGTATGTGACTAAGAAGAAACAAAAGAAAGGTTATATGCTCATGACTGAGTTATGGATAGAAGGCCCAGTAATGAGGATAAACCACAGTCCAAAACAGGCACTCTTGAGCCTTCACTATTAGTATATGGATATATACACACACTTATCAGTATGTTTTTACTGAAACACACAACATCCATGAGGTGCGTGAGCAATGTGCACTTTGAAAGGACTCGTGATCACCTTTTTCAGGAAGCCAGCTCCAGTGGCACTTGAGGAAAGAAGAATGCATTACCCTGTATTCACTCCACTGGGGAACCAGGGTCCTTGCATCGCAAAACATAGTGCAAGAGATTCCAGAGGAATGTATTCATTGGCTTCCCACTTTGCACCCTGGGCTGAGCTCCTCCCTCCACTTGGGGAAAATAAGTTTGTATGTTCTCAGTGCACAGCTCACCCACATAAGGAAACCTGTATTGGCCTGCATTTACTGTCACAAAATGCCACTTTTTCCATAATGAGTTTAAATCAAGCACAAATACAGCCTGGGTGGAGAATGGATTGAGAGCAGCCCTGAGGAGAAGACCTTGAGCTTTTCATCAACCATAACCCCAACATGAGCCGGCAATGTGTACTTGCAGCCCAGAAAGCCAACCATATCCTGGGCTGCATCACAAGAAGCGTGGCCAGCGGGTCAAGGGAGGTGATTCTGCCCCTCTACTCTGCTCTCGTGAGACCTCACCTGGAGCGCTGGGGCCCCCAACATAAGAAGGACATGGACCTGTTCAAATGAGTCCAGAGGAGAACCATGAAGATGATCTGAGGGCTGGAGCACCTCTCCTGTGGAGACAGGCTGAGAGAGTTGGGGTGGTTCTCTGGGGAGACCTTCTAGCACCCTTCCAGTACCTAAAGGATCCCTACAAGAAAGCTGGAGAGGGACTTTTTACAAGGGCAAGTAGTGATAGTACAAGTAGTGGCTTTAATCTGAAAGAGAGTAGGTTTAGATTAGATGGAAGAAATTCTTCACTATCAGAGTGATGAGACACTGGAACAGGTTGCCCAGAGAAGTTGTGGATGCCCCATCCCTCAAAGTGTTCAAGGCCAGGTTGGATGAGGCTTTGAGCATCCTGATCTAGTGGAAGGTGTCTCTGCCCATGGCAGGGTTGTTGGAACTAGGTGATCTTTGAGGTCCCTTCCAACCCAAACCATTCTATGATTCTATTTATAAGTTGGTTTGTTTTACTTCTTTCTTAATATCAGTTGATTGCAACGTTATGTAGGCAATAACCTATAAACTGGAATTGTTTTACACTCATAAAGGCTTAAAATAGCAAGTCTAATTTGTTTATTAAAAAGTGATAAAAAAAAGACAATGCCCCATGCTGAGACTTTGTACACCACCTTTCGTTCTGGAGTATATCTTTATAGCTGTGTGTGTTATAAACCCCTCATAAATGGGTTTTGTACTAAAAGTTCTGACGCAACATTAACTATAGAATCTTGAACAGCAGCAATGCAATAAGAGATTAAACTGTAATGCTAGAATGTAAAGAAAGAGTCATGACATGCAAAAAAAGAGCAAAAGGTTTTTGGAAGTCATGGATCCTAATATGGACAAAAGAAATAGTCCAACAAAGTCTTAAACCAGCCCTTGAAACATTTATCTTTTGACTTTTAGACTGCCTGCCCGGGAGGCACTGAGCTGTTGGAGGACATTGATCAGGTCCAGAGAACTGCAGAAGCTCAGCTCACTCTAGTGGATTTCTGTTGTCCACTTCTGGTATGAGAAGCTGACTGTTCGTGAGCACTAGTCAGTTTGCACTGGACTAAGCAATCAGTAATGAGAGAAACGCACTTCTGTAAGGGATCTTTAGTGAGACAAATCCAGTGAAAGATATTCCTGCAGCAATGCAAGCCAGTTGCTGTCCATCCATGTTCTTGACAGCAGTTAAAACAGCATCCAAGTCAATAGCAGCTGTCTATGAAGAGAATGCTTCTGGGGTACCATACGCCAAACCAATTTTTACTACTGCTTCGCATTTTTCAGATTAAAGGTCTGTTTGAATTAAGAGAGATGACGAGGGAAATTATGAGTTTAGCCAAAGAAAGATATATAGCAATTGCGTATTGTAATTGAAATGGCTGGGGGGCCCTTTTGGAAGCAGTTGGACTATGTCAAGTCACTTTGTTGTTGTTCAGCTTGGATGTACCTGTAATGCAGTGTACCTCATGCAACTGAAAATCAATTTGTTCTCTCTCAATTCTAAGCTACCTCTCAAATTAAGCCCTATAAAACATTTCAAATAGAACAAAGAAAGCTGGCTGAAATAATATTTCATCTTCTGAAATAAGGATTTGTCAAAGCCAGTCACATTACACGTGGTCAAGGAGCACACTGCTCATTTGAAAGGCTATTGAGAATCTGAGAGCTCATAAGTTCAAGTCCATCTGCTGCAGACTTCATGCACTACTAGCTATTGCAGTAGCTTGACAATAATCTCAGCGTCATCTTTTATTCCAGTCACAAAGGGCTGTCAAAAACCAAATAGTAAGAATTACTATAAACAGCAATGATTCAGTCTCAATGGCAATGGCTCTATATTCCAGCAACGTAATCTACTGCTCTGCCCTTAAATTGGATATAGCATATGAAGTCCGTCAGCCATGCAGAAAGCGAAAATGTATATTGTCAAGGCTTTTGCTGTCTGCGAAACTGCTGATGAAGAGTCACAAAAGGAGTTTTAAATGCCCTAGAAGAAATTCCAAGTAACATTAAAGTCACAAATAGCAAATTTGACAACTCCCTCTGGACTAAGAAACTGCCTTCAAAAGTTTTATATTGGCTTCATGCATCATTGTTATAATTTATTAATGTACGATTTTCAGTTTTTTCAGACTGCATGGCTAGGGAATGGTAACTGTAACTTCTTTTTCATGATAAACAGCTGTTGAAAGATTTGCCAATATTCCCTCTTATAATTCAGAAATGCATGCGTTGCTTTTCATATTTCTGTTTTCCCCAAAAGCATAATAAGATACTATATTTATGATTTAATCGATGAAACTTGCTCTCTGGATATTACTACATTGTTTGGTTTGCTAATGTGCATTTGTACCTAATCTATTAAAAATCAGATATTAGGGCTGCATTACAGCATATACTGGGTGAAAGCTGTCTTTAACGGTTTTGGCTTTTCAGCGTTCAGTAATTCTTTGGCTATTGCTATTCATCTTTGATTACAATCTCAGGAGCTTGGAAGAAAGAGACAAAATTGATAGGCAGTAAAAATACAGAATTTTGAAAAGGTCACCTGCTAGCAGGATTAAAACTTTGATTCCACCTGCTCATTATAAAGAATGTACCAAACACGAAATGGCATCACTTGAACCTGTTCCTTCTGGCAGCAGTTGGTTTGTATGACTAGCAAACGCCTCATGCCATGCTTGCAGCAGTCCGTGTGCAGGAATACTTTTGCCCTGGCTGGGTGTTGAGTACGCCAACAGCTGGTGCATGTGCTGTTCTAAGGAAGGACGGTTTAGATTGTCCAGCCCCTGTAGCTGCTGAAATTTGCAATGCAGGTCTGTTCCTACCCCCTACAAGTACAGTGTCTGTCTCACTGTTTTGCTTCCGAGTTTCTCCATGACCCGTAAGATGTCGTTCGCAGTGCCCATAGGTGTGTAGCATGTGCTGGATCCTTTGTTCATCTCTCTGGCACAACAACCGAAAGACTGTGGCATTGTTTCTATGGAATATGTTTGACTTATAGGATCCTTAATTTAACCATACAGTAAAACTCAGCACCGGAGATATTTGCCACATTCCTTCAAAAAGAAAGCATTGTTCAGTTAGAGGCTTGGCTAAAATATTTTAAAAGTGAATTAAGTGTGATGTTTTTCTTAATATTTATTGTAGGCAAATTCTTCGTTTGATCTTAAGCAACTCTTAGGGTAGATTCAGATAAGTGGAAAGAGAGAAATCTTTAAGGAAAAATGTAAAATTTTCTATTAAATTCCACCCAAAGTATTGTAAAGGCTACATAACGTGTGTCAGATTATTCCCACTAAATTCAATGGCAAAATTTTTGATTTTATTTCATCTTTTGTGTACCAGTTATTATGAACAATCCTCTTTTTGGTAATAGCGATTTGAAATCCTTATCTCTGTTCCTGAAATAGAGTGCTGTAACCAGTAATAGTTGATCCATGGTATAGTGTGATTTAGCTACTGATACAAAAATGTAACAGTTTTCTGCTTCCCTGCATCACTGCACATAACACTTCCTGCTGCTTCTTGTGCCTCCCTCAAGGATGGATTCTTGTTGTGTTCTTGCAACCCCTTACCAGTGTAAGGGAGTTCAGGAGATAGCCCTGAGGATTCTGCATTACAAACCCTGGTGTTTGTGTACAAGCTCACATTGCCCTTAAATATGGAGTGAAATTCATCTGTATCAGAGAAGCACTAGAGAAGGTGGCTTCAAAAGATAATTGAAGGGGAATGGAGTCACTGCATAAGGAAGTATGCAGTGGGAATTTGTGTGAAATATGAAGAGGGTGGCAAGTATTTTTCATTATTTGTCTTTGTTTTTAAATAGCTTTCATTTCATTATATCATTACAAAAAATGAAAGTTGGAACAACCCACGCTTTGGGGTTTGACACCAAGCCATTGTTCTATAAAAGCAGTTTAATATTCCCATCCCCACACTGTTCCGTACATATCATTACAACGATACTGGAGGACAAAGACAGAAGTCATTTTGGCTTCTGTTCTGCCATAAATGAAACAGTTCAAAATGTTTGCCCAGTACCTTAGATCCGCACAGTAACAGTAACTATCTTAATAATTACCTAGGGACAGATAAACTAATGGCACAGCAAATTCTTCCTGCATAGGCATTTAGGCAATGGTACTAGTAGGTTTACAACAAATAAAGTAATATTATATTTGTTTTCATGGCACTGGCCTCAAGAATTGCTGTGTACTCTACAACTCTATCCTCTACCTGCTCATCCATCCTAGCACATCAGGACTACTCGTTTGGCATTTACAGCCAAGACATGCTGTCCTTTCTGGACAGAGTTTGTATTCTATTTATACTGACCAAAATTTCAGGTAATTCCATGGATTTCACTGGCCCAACAGTGATTTAAACTGAATGAATCTTCCAGAGTTTATCTTCAGATCAGGGACTTGACAATGTTGTAAAAAATCTTTAAGATTTATATGGATGTTGCATCCATTAACACTGTGTCTGGGACCTGGCAACTTTTGGTTTTATTGAGAGATTAAATTTTATTGTGACTTCTTAGAGACTGTGTCTTGGGTGGGGACTACTCAAATCTGAACACAGCATGCAGGTCATAAAGGGCTTTAATCATGTCACTGTAAAGCATCCTAGTCAGAAATTATGTAAAAAATCAGAAATTATGTGATGCTCTAGCTATGTAAAAAATTAGGTGTTTCTTTTTTCTTGAGGATATGGGTAAATCACAGAGAAGCCAGTAGAGATGCACAACTGAATTAGGACAGTTTGGCATTTTGTTTTCCACATGTTCTGGCTGTTTATTGTCCTGGACCTCATAACTTCCTTTCTTTCTAGCATGTGTTACTACTTTAGAGGGGAAGGAAGCACAGTCTGCTTTGATATGAGCTTCATTCTGTTTTTATTTTAGAAATTGTAACATCACTAGTGGATACAAAAGAAATGAAGGCCATAATCTGTTCACAATTGCAAGCTAGGTAAAATGGCTGAAATTATTAATATAAAACAAAGTGGTTTTGGCCCTGTAATTAAGTAGTAAAAAAATTAAAGGAAGTGATAGGGAGGTTCAGATATTTAGATGGCTGTCTAGAATTTTTATCAGCAGGAGTGAAAAAAAAGTCTTATCAAATCTATTTTAGTGAAAATAGGATGAGAAACTGAGCTCAACTGACAGGAATTCTGTAATCTGTAAACTAAATTATTCCTTTACTGTCAAAGGAACATCTGACCCTGCCTCCTTATTTCACCTCCCACCACCCTCCACCTACTTCCCCAGTCAGACAATGCATAGCTCACACCTCCACCTAACTGGAGATACAGAACATGTCAGGAATACCCTTAGTGCATTTCTGAAACCCTTTTGTAAGTATCTGTCACTCTTTAATATGTGTACCCTTCTCTTATGATCACAGAACAAATAAGTGCACCAATTGGTATTATGACAATGCTTTTTATTTCAATATTTTAAAAAATAATAAGTAGTACTTTAAAGTTCTCCTTTGGTTCACTCCATGTTCTTCTTTGCCCTCTCACTAAAATCACTTTTTCTGCTTACTCTTCATTTATTTTCTTCTCATGCACAGTGCTCAACCTCCTTATTATCATTCTCATATTTTCATCCTCTTCACTTTGATGGTTACTGCTCCTCCATACAGACTGTCTGTGCTGCGTTCCAAGTAGTCAGAGCTGCTATGTTTTGGCAGAGTTAGTGTGCGCGTTTACAGTGTGCTCCTTGGGAAGGCCAGGATGAACTGTATTTTCTGTCACAGGCAGAACTTGGCACCTTCTAATCCAAGGTTCCCTGGGTGTCCAGCCTCACAGGGCATCTGAAAGCAGAGGAAAGATTTACATCGAACGTGCAGGCAGTCTCAAAATAATGATAGTTCTAGGGGAGGAGAGTTTTCTCAGACAATTCCTTCTTCCAGTTCAGCTTCTCAGTCCTGCCTGATTGAAGTCTAGGCACCCATATGGTATGAAGATGTCTGGCTGGGCATAGTTGCACACAGCTGGAAATTGGTTCATCTTTTTTCACCTACTTTCTAGAAGTTTCATGCTGATAATGAATAACCCAGGAATAATCCTGGACCAGGTGAGGGCTTTGAAGGTCAAGGAACAGATGCTTGGAAGGAACCCTTATTAAATACAAACAAAGCAAAACTTCTCAATTAATTAAACTAAAAGCCCACATAAACATCAGGGATTAATTAATGGTGCAAGAAACACAATAACCGCCTCTTTGCACATGTGACGCAAAGTACAACCACAGAGCTCACAGCGTTGTAGCCAAGAGATCCTGTTCAATGAATCCAGCGTTCAGTAAGAAACCTTCGCATGGTCCCTGCTTTTAGCTTTCTATATTAAGAATTTTATTTGTTTGCAGTAGACAGCTGAACCTATACGCATCTTTGGACCCTTTTTTAAGCTTTGTATCAATGCTACAGACAAGATGGAGTCTGACCATGCCCCTGGGAGGAGGTTTGAAGAATGACTCACTGTTTTATTTCTAATTTGGCAATGTATCATTTTTCCCCCACCTGCACTAGGGTACCATTGCAAGCAGCTGAAATGATTGTCTGAATGAACAGGCTGATGTCAGATTTCCAGAGCTAATTAATGGAAGTCTGCAGTGTAGTCTTGGTTCTGGAGCACAAGTCATGTAAGAGAAAATATAATCTCTCTCTCTCTCAGCAGAATGATTTTTCTAAGAACCATGATCCAGAAAAGAGTATCACTCAGTTCCCCAGCCATAGGTCGGTCTTTGGTTGCATCTCATGTCTCTCCACCATGTAGGCAAAAAGCTGTGAGACAGTAAATGTGGTTTCAAAAGCTGTATGATTTTAGAGTGTTTTGTTCCTTTCCCTGTGGTTTTATTCTAGGTGAGTGCACATGAGCAATTACAATTCTTTCTGCTGATAATTGGCATTAATGGTAGTCTTAGCTGTAATCCTGAAACAGCACTGTGACTGCTTGTACAATGGCTGTAGGTACAGTAGTGTCAAGGATCGTCCAGTCGGGCTCTACAGCAACTCTTTCAAGCTTAGCTTTCGTGATTGCTATTCCTGTACATCGTTTTCCTGTTCCTGTCTTCTACTCTGTAAAAGAAACAGGAGCATCCACTGGACTGTGGTGCTAGTCATTCACAGAGTTAAAGCTATTTGTTCATCTTAAATGAATGTAGTCTCATATTGGTTTACAGTATACATTACTCTGACTGTAACTGCTTTACTACGTTTCAAATGCCTATTTCAGTAGGTATGAATCACAGAAAGTACTGACAACTTGCTAAAATTGGGCCTATAAACAATGCTTTGGTTTTAACCAGGCCTTTGGAGGAGAAGATACAAATAATACAAAGTGAAAACCCTTTATGCTTCTTTCTCAACTTACCCTGAATAATGCCCAAACTAATATTACTTCTTATTATTTCCAGTTGTTTTACACAAAGGCTGTTATATTTAAGACTAGAATATGTGCAGCATATGTTAAGCTATTTATAGATTTACAATTACCTCATCAGACGGAATCAGGCAGATGGTAAACATTACTACTAGGCATAAGTACATTTAGAATCAGACATTTAAATAAATTCAGGTCTGTCTCAAGCTTATTTAAAGGGTTTTATCTCTTAAGCCATTTGAGGTGTCTGGTTCTACGGAGTATATTTGTACCACATTCGGATATCAGGCTGTCTGACCAACAGCCTATAGATAGCTGTAGAAATCAGATTACATTAATTCTTGTTTTTCGAACCTGACACAGGCAATTGAACTAGAAAGCCAAATTAATTTGAGAATAAAGAGAATAAAACTTTCAGATTGAAAGTGACAATGGCTGACTTCTTTTATGGTGTTGAAAGAATATACATGCTTCAGGGAACATCAATTGGTCTCTCTCTAAAGCTGAAAGACTTCATATAGAGATTAAAAAACTGACAAAGATACATGCCAGAAGGCCAAATAATAATCTTTCAGCTTCAAAACCCCAGGCTATGGTGGCTTTTCTCATGAATCTTACAGAAGAACAAAAATAAGAGTTCAAACTAGATCTGAGAATTTAGTGAGCGCTTTAGTTGAATGTGATTAAAGTTCCCCCAAATCGCTTAAAAATGTTTTTGGGTTCTTCAAAATCGTTATTTTTAGGCAATTTAAAAATATACGTACAGTTAAATGGTGTTGACAAATGAAACCAAGCAGTCAGAAAAGCAGACTCTGTCATTTGCATTCAGTGACCTGGGTTTTGGGGTGGTTCTTTTTAATTCTCAGTACTCATTTTCTATGTTTCTCAGAAATTCCTCACCTGATGCACTGTGATAGAAACCTGTGAACCTGCTTTTTCTTCGGATGGCAGGGAAAGAATGCAATGATCCAAATTCTACCCTAATCCAGAGCAACACTATGAAAGTCAAATCAATTCCTTCAGAACAGCTGCGTTGTAGCTGGAAACAGAATTTGGCCTGAGGTTCTCTTCAAGACGCAGTCTTGCCCAGGGGCCCAAAAATACACACCAGAGGAAATATGAAACAGTGTATCCAGAAATCCACTCTCTCAAGGTAGATAGCATACCCCCAAGCGCTGGCTGCAGGAAGGAGATGCATGACTTCCAGGTCAGCACAGCTGTGACATCTTCATCTGTGCAGCAGTTCATACAACAGCGTGAGCAAGGTCCAGGGTCAGTAGGAGCTTACTGATGCCCCTGGGCACAATGTCACAGGCTGCAGGGTCCTGGCTCCCAGCAGAGACAAGCTCATAGCTGCTTGTCAAGGCTATAGCAGTCCAGACCCTGGCCAGACCCAACAAGCTACTGATGCCTGCGAGCATTTTTCTAAAACATCAGTTGGGTTAACCTATGGAGTGCCTTGAACTGCAACCCCTGGACACTGAGTAACAGAGGAGTGCCATGTGAACCAGCAGTCCATCCCGCAGAGCTCCTCTATACTGCCAGGAGCATGGAAACATCCACACTCAACATCCACCTCCATGAAACAGTTCATGCAGTTCTGTCTGCTATGTCCATCTGTGCTACCTCAGACAGTCGTCTGCATCTGCCTCACATAACATATTATTTCATGCTAGTAGCTGATCTACAAAATGGACATCCACTGGACATGCCCGCAGGTTGGAGGTATACCTAAATGAATACTCGACTCTCCTGGCCTTTTGAGGTACCCTTTGAGTTTTTTCAG
The DNA here is from genome assembly GCF_009769465.1 of Tauraco erythrolophus. Classification (NCBI taxonomy): domain Eukaryota; kingdom Metazoa; phylum Chordata; class Aves; order Musophagiformes; family Musophagidae; genus Tauraco; species Tauraco erythrolophus. The sequence goes on along the minus strand of NC_141478.1, from coordinate 12,649,336 downwards.
TGCTGGATCTCTCTATAAAGTTCAGGATGAGCTCTATTTTCTACTTGAGGGGCAGTGCTTGTGTATGTCTTGCTTTTCTTCAAATATTTACTGGGACTCCAGTTACTCTTTGAAAGTTCTCATTGGTATCCCAGTATTATTAGGCACAGAGTAATTCTGGGTATCTAGAAGAAAAGTAACAGTGATGTGTTTGCAACCATTCCTGAAATGACTATGGTAATTTGCTATGGTTATTGCCACATAACTGCTAGGGTGTTGAATATTTTTTTTTTTTTCAGTTTGCCATGTAACTGTATTCCAGAAACTAAACTATTTCTGGATGTCTAAACCTTTAGCTTTTACAGTTGAAAAGTAAATCTTTCAAACACTAAATCTATCTAAATGTGTAAGAAGATAGTAAGTGCTGTTGTGATTGTACAGGGGTTGGTTTGAGAAGGAACAAGCCACTGGGGCCGCTGCGCTACGATGCATTAGTCTCTGCACCTTACTGTGGATACCTGCAGAACATTATCATTAGCAATCACATAGAACCATAGAACAACCCAGGTTGGAAATGACCTTGAAAGACCATCTGGTCCAACCTTTTGTGGAGAAGGGAGCCTAGATAAGATTTTCTAGCATCCTGTCCAATCACATCTTGAAAACCTCCAGTGACAAGAGACTCTAACGTGTCCTAGGGAGGTTGTTCCTATGAACGATGACTCTCACTGTAAAAAAACTTATTTCTTATATCACGATTAAATATATTTGTATTATATATTGATACAGACGGCACGGGACACAAAGCCGTCCTAGACACCGTGTGGACTTACACATTCAACACCAGATACATATTTCCATCACTCTTTCTGCACATTATGAGATAGCAAACAAGATATCTTTATTTGGTCCATGAGACTGTTAAATCCTAGACAGAATAGAGTCTGAATACAAATAATCTTCATACTGCAGCAAGCGATAAATATAAATTGTTTGTCCAGCACTGTCATATCTATCAAACTCTATTGTTACAAATATAAAGTAGAGTTAGTGTGGAATGCACTAATGTGTTTAGATGTTATGATTGGTTTTCTTAAAGGACTTGCAGGTCTCTTTGGATATATAGAATTGTCTGGGGGCTTTAAACCATTTTACTCCATACAGCATTAATGTGCTAAACCTAATCTCTGCTGCCAAAGATGAAGAGTCAACACAACTCTCTTATTGCATGTGGCTGAATCCTCATTTCTTGTTGTTTGAAATTCACTCTGGTCTTGTATTGCTGTACTTTGAAACTTCCCCTTCTTCTTCCATTGCCTTTTTAATAACTGAAACCATATCAGGAGGGATGAAAAAGAAATTAATGAAACTTTTACAGATAAAAGAAGTAATAATAAACTTACCTTCAAAAAGCTGCCTGATAGTACAGATAAGTCATGGAGAAATAGACAGCATAGTGTAGTCTAGCTAATTGTAAATGGATTAATACTGCATGTAGTCAAACCCCAAATATTTGGTTTTGTGATCACAGTAAAATGCAGTTACTTCTACTGCAGTTTGTTACTATAGAATCAATAGGATCACTGTGCTAACACACAGAAAGCTTTGAGACACGTTATTTAGAGTTGTGTTTTGTACTGGTCAAGTTATTTCTGATAAGAATGCTGCTTTTTCTTTGCTAGTACGGAAAATCCTGCTAAATAACTAAATCATCGTGTCTTCATGTAAATATAATAAGCTCTCATTTTGAAAAAGCTGGTCAGTAATATGCAGTCTTGCTTTAGTAAGTTGTTAAAATAATTGCTAAATGTAAGTTAATCATTTAGGTCCTTGATGTGTTTAGCCTGTTTCTTATTAGTTGCTTTAATTTGTTTTTATGTAGTTAAGAGTGGGCTACTTTGATCTGAGATTGCTCTATTTCATCCAGTATCTTTAACTTCTAATGAGTGTAATTTTAGTGATAAAAGTCGTTCCTAGCCAAAGTGTTGTATCAAAGTCTTTAGAAGGAAATAAAAGAATTCACTGTTTCTGAAGAGAGCTAATCCTACTTTTCTTTATGAATCTGGAGGAGAAAGGGGGGAAGTTACTCGATTTGTCAGTAAACTGGCAAGGGCTGTTTTATCTGAGCTTTTGAATAAGAACTCTGAAGAGTACAGAGAGGAAACTTTCTGTTTACAGATTCAGAAGTTTTCTGAGGAACGCAGAAAAATTATTTGTGAAGAAATTGAAGGAAGCATTTGTATTTTATCAAGTAATTATAAATACTTAGAGTAGTGTATTGTCTGGACTATATTCAATACAATATAGTTTTGAAGCGTCCAAAACTAATAACTGTTTTCAAAGGAGTTCAGCTCACTTCTAGGTCTTTAAGTGAGTGGAAAGTTTGGAAATCTGGCCAGTGGTGTCACACTGAGAACTTCAAGTGGCTAAATGCTTTGAAAAGTCTGTCCTTAATCTTGTGCCAAATGGGAGGTGAGCTCTTTTCATAATTTGGCCCAGGGTTTTGTAGTTAAAAGTTTCGTTGCAAGTTCATTTGGAAAGGTGGCCTTTAATGAATTTCCTAAATTTATTTCCGAAGTTTTCTCTATTACCAAATGCAGTGATGGGAACAGGAAATCTTCTCTAACACTAAGATTTAAAACTAGGGATGTTGAAAAAAAGTTGTGCTTCTTTTCAGTTTTTCTTACAAGATACACACTGGAAATGAACTGTTCCAGTGGGGGCAGCAGTAGTATGCTGTGGAATCATTTTCAAACAGTGTACATTACTTTCTGAACTTCAAGGAAAACTACTTTTTTCGTAATTATACTGGCTCCATTCAGAGCATAAAGCATAAATCAGGAGAAGAGTTTGCATATTTCATATGTCAGCTGCAGACACGTGCAAGAACAATTTACAGAAATTCTGGAACGTGAAGCCAGATCCTATACCTTTTGCCTGCAGCAAAAGTGTTTGATTCTAAATGAAAATTGGTGAGAAGAGGTGAAGGAACAAAAGAGCTACGAGCAATCTCTTTGCACTGTCTGCCACAGAATCTAGGGAAAGTCCCTGGAGATACAAAAAGATATTGCATATTTTTGCGCTATGCACAGCCTTTTGGTTGTTGCTGCTGAAATTCTCGGTGCTATCTTTTTGCCAAAACACATCTAGTACCATAAAAGTGACTTACTGCTCCCCTACTCACCAAAAGTGAGATTTCCTGACTTTGGCAGAAGCTGGTGCTGTGCCATATAGGTGCCTCGCATATGAATTACATTGCATGTATATGATACAACATAGATGACACAACACTAGCTGTGTGCTGAAAAATGTTATGTCATACACATGAATTTTTAGAAAAAAAAGCCTAAAGCCATTTCATTTTCAGATGTAATAAATCATTGTGTAGATGCAAACCAAATGTTTTCAGTGATAAGCAAATCTGCTCTAGTTTTCAAGGCTGAATGGTAACTTTAAGATTAACAGCAATACTATCTCCTGAATATATTTCTGTTTATCTTGATATTTCACTGATTATATTGGAGTTGTCAAAAAAGGGAAATATTCAACCTGCCATAAGGAAAAATACGTGACAGGAACATGTCTTGCAACAGGCAGATTTCACAGCTGAGAAAAGTTGAGCGTAGTCCCCAGAGGCATGGCTTCTTTTCAGAGGCCTGTAGACTACAAGACTACTGCTTCGTGTCCCAGTAAGCTGCACATGCAGCAATAAATTCAGCCCTAGGATGGGTGATTCTGTTAATTGGGATTGGCAGGCACAATGGGGCTATGATCACAGTCACATTAAAGTGATGCATACTGACTGGGCTGAAAAAACAACCCACATTAGGACAACCTGCTAGTGACATTCCTCATTTTAAGAATATCTGAGAGGACACCAGTAAATGTATTCCTATGTTTCCATCATGATTACTAAGTAAGCTAATTAGAAATATTAGATGTAGGCTATTTGATTGCTAGAGATTTAGCAGCACCTACAAATCATTGTATGAGTGGAGGCACGTGTTAGCCTGCCATATGTATACAGTGAACAGTAACCAGAAAATTTGCATGCGATGTGCAATCATTGAATTTTAACTGGATAAGGAAATACTAGTGGCTGTATTAAAAATGGTCATCAAGGGAAACACAGACTGGTTTGGGAGCCCATTTTTTACCTGCTTTGTTCCATGAGGAAGCCTGAAATGTCCTGATGAATAGAACAAGATTTCATGTGAAAGTTTTTCCAGTGCATTTTTGCTTAAAACTCGAGTTACTGGGTGACACCACAAGCCCACGTATTTGTAGAATTTCTGAAAGGGTGGAAATAGGATCACCTAGGGCACGACTGCATGGTGGTTCAGTGCAGGGGGAGATGGAAATCTCTGAAGCCATCCTTGCCTGTGGAAACTGTCACATGAGGCCCACTCTGAGGCTCGAAGCATAGTACAGTTTGACATGTGAAAAACTCATGTTTCACTAGACAGAAATCCAAACTCTATACATCTTGCTCAAAAAAAATATGATTCAAAGAGATAAAAACAATAAAATTACAGATAATTTATTTGGAAGGCTGCTATAAGGTCTCCCCGGAGCCTTCATCTGTAAAGTTAGCTAGATACACCGATGCGAGAACGGTGGAGCGACTATAACTTACTCCAAGTATGGACAGCAGTGTACTGTGCGCGCTCACAATGTGATCATTAAACACCCAAGCAGTTATGTCAGAGGCTAAAAATCAAGATGTTCCCATCTCTCCCCCTCCTAAAGAAGATAATTCAAAAAAAGCCGAATGGTTTTCCTCCTGCCTTTCTGCAGGCTGTGGCCAAGTGTGAAAATTTAGCGTAAAAGGTTTTTAGAAGGTGTTGTGGAATGTGCGAAGTGACAAGGTAGAATGAAAGTGTTGCTCAGCCTTAACTCTCAAGTCTTTATTAAGTTGTATCTTGAATTTCTTTTTAATTTCTGTTAAATGTAAAGTGTCAATGTTGGAGTTTTAAATTATAAATAAAATGTTTGGTTTGACATATTTAATAAGATCTCATATCAACAGCCTGTCTGAATTGTTCATAGTTACCATAGCAACTTCACAATTTTTCTCTCTATCATTATTTGCAGTTTTCGGTTATGTCATTTTAAAAGTTTGGTTTCTGTGGTTGCATAGCTTAGTTGCAAATTCATTCATACCATTCTTTTTTTTTAAAAAGGGCTACCCATCTCTGTGTCTCTGCAGAAGTGTCAAAGTTCCTAGCAGTTAAAAGCAAACTTGTCATCACTCTTACAGCATTCACAGGCAGTGGCTAAATAGTGGTTTGGAGCGAAGGAAGAAAGGAGCTGAGCCCACGGTTGGTAACTAGCTGGTGGCTAACTTTGATAACCTTGAAAAAGTCCCAAGTCTGAGCTGGGCGATTATCAGGTTTAGGCTTTAATGTCTCTAGACTGCGCTTTTCCATCTATAAGTATTTAGAGAAACAGATAACTCTTCGTATGGATGACTGCTTTTTTTCCTCTGTGCTCACTGTTTCGTATATTAAACTGGATATTTCAGAGAAAAAACTATCTTCTCTATGTAAGTACAACACCCACTTCATATGTGGTCCTTCCTTCAACCTTCTCACTGGGTCCCTCTCTAGATTCTCTATCTATCAATCCAAGATTCAACTACCTAAGATAAGGTGGTTGTTTTTTTCTCTCCATTATGTTTCATGGCAGTTGAGGTTGGTTTTGGTTCTCAGGACTAATTGTTACAAGTGATTGAAGGGAGGAGATTTTGCAGTAATTAAAAACCACATTTGAAGTGGTTTTGCTAAACTACTTTTGTCTCAAGATAGTTGTTTCATGTTATCTGAGAGACTTCCAGTTAGTTGACCTTTATGGGATGTGTCATCATCAAGATTTGTTTTTCTGGGCGTTTTTTTGGTTTGGTTTGGTTTTTTTTGAAAAAAAAAGAGTAGGTGAAGGTGGTGGTTCTTTTGTTTTTGGGTTTTTTTTTGTGGTATATTATTGGTAATTATGATGCATTGATTGAATAAGGAAGGGTTTAATAATTAATCTGTGAGATTCACAAATTTTTCTTTGGACACATGCCAACTGTGAATGGATGGCTGTAACTAAAAGCGAATATGTGAAGCAAGTAAATGGCACAATCAGTAAGCTTCGCTTGCTATTTCACCTCAAATGACCCTTTCTTTGGCTCCGTTCCACTGCTTGGGGTGACAGCACACTCCATCCCTTTAGTCTTTATATTCTTCAAGCCCACACACCTCCAAATGTGTTAGAACTTACATCTGAGTAATCCAGTTCTATATACCTACTGCTTCTGGCATATCACACAAAATCCCTCTGTGTTAATTTACTCTTGCCTTTCATTCTGTGTCCTTTCATCTATGCCTGCCATCTTCCAATAATGACCTCAACATCCATCCACCTCTTATCTACTCCATCCACTTCTTTCACAAATATTTTTGTGCTTTTAGGCAAAATGATCACAACATGGACAAAGTCTTCAGCTCAGTCACATGGGCAATTTTATTCTAATGATCCTAGATTTTCTTTAAAGCTTTGACTTAGCAACTTTTAACCATTTTTATAAGTAGCAATGTGTGAAGTCTGTCAATAGTGATAAATGCATCACATTTTCTTTGTATTTTTTCTCTACGTTTTTGTCTACACAGTGATCTTTTGTTTGTGAGTCTTAAGGCAGGATTAAATCTTTTAATAAGCAGCAATTGCCTGGCACATTGTATCTTCCCCAAGACACAGAAATAATAAGGAATATAAATACTTTCAAAGCATCTCCTCTGCTCTATACAATAGCAAATCTTTTTATGTTATTTTAAAATGCTCCTAGAAGCCTTTGAAGGCAACTTGAATGTCCAGCATTAAATGCTGTACCTGTTAACATCTGTCGTGATAAACTTTCATTGCTTATCTGTTTTTTATTGGCCTCCCTCTGACATATTAGATAAAATGAATACCAGAATGAGTCCCACTTTACCAAGATTATCAGGATTGAAAGAATAGTCAGGTATTGCTTCTTAGAAGGGTATGGTGCTGGAAGGAAAAAGCCCAGAATGACCTTGAACTGCATTGCTTGTTGCTCGCTGAGTCTGTTCCTCCCCTGGCAGAAGTCCATCTCAGCATCATTGCAATCTACCAGTGGGTGCTGCTATGGACACGGGCAGAAAAGAGCCAAGTGTGAGATAGAGAAAAGGCAAAGACAAAAAAAGGGAAACCCTTGAGTGAAACAAAGAGCAAAAATGTGATGGGTGCTATGGGTACTAATGGAACAGCTCTACAATTTCATTTTAAGTCGTACCACAAACAAGATTTTCTACTGCTCTTCCAAAAGTGTTGAAAAACACTCTAGTCTTTAAATAGCTAAATGTTACATCTGCAAATCATCTGTGGAAATAATCCATCTGTATTTTAAAATGGAGAAGTATTTGCCTCATATGTTTCAAGAGCTCAGGCTCTAAACTGTTTTACTCTACAGCTGTATTCTCCTAGTCCTCCAAAAGAACAGCCAAGAGTGAAATAAGATAAATGAATTCAAGTTTGGTTTGCATGTATTTTGTAAAGTGCTGCTCTGAGTATAGACGTAGAAGAGCATCTGAGTATTTTAACAGATCTGATCTTCCTGAGTATCTTCATTCTTACAGCTGCTTTCCCTTTAAAATCCTCGCATAGGAAATACTTTCCATGTCCTTTGAAATCTGTTTCCTTCTGCACCCTCACTCACAAGCCCTTTAAGGGATTTGTTGTTTAAAGACTGTGCAGTGATTACTTTTGTTGCTGCAATACTGTGATAGATGAGACTGTGTGTAGCTCCCATACAGATTCACCTCAAAAAAGTACTGTTCATATTCGAGGACATTTTGAAGATTGTTTTCCAAGCGTAAAATCCCACAGAGCTCCATGTATCAAGTCTTGTAATTTCATGTCTTAAAATTGCTTTCACAAAAAAAAGGTTGACATAGATCAGCTGGCCTGCACCACACAGGGGAGGGCTATCAACAGTCTGTTCTCCCCTGCCGCCATGTAAAAATAAAAAGACAGGGCAAGAGTAGCAAGAACGGTCTCAGCTGCAGATGTCAGCTATGCAGAAGCCATAGAAATGGGTTGAGCAATTTGAGAGCTGCCTGGGAGCCACCAGTGCCCTTTAGCTGTCCCATGCCAGCGGGCCCAGGTGGGGTGCAGCAGCTGAGCCTTGGGGCACGCTTGGCCCACTGCCCTTTCCCAAGAGCTGCTGTGCCGCACCAGCCCTGCTGTCCTGTACAGTGTCACTGGCCAGACATGACATTTTGCACATGAGGTCATGACAAAGTGCTGTGAGAACCTAACGGCAGTGGGATGGGTTTGTGGGGGTGTGCGGGAGGGATGAGGGCAGCCTGCGGGCTGTCTCTTGTTCAGATCTGCCTGCGTTGCAGTCATTTCTTTGAGGGATAAAAAGAAGAAAGTTCACATGTTGCAATTCCAACTCATCCTTATATGCAAACTCCCCTATAGTGCCATCATCCCAGTGCCAGGCAGCATCCAGGGCTTCCCAAAGGTGAAATTGCAGGTAATATCTCTCTAGTGCTAGTGCTGCCTTTGGGCTTTCCTAACTTTTCCCCAGGGGACTAGCCCAGTGCACCGCTAGTGCTGGGTCTGAGGAGCTCAAACATGGCACGAAGCGATGTGTGCAGGCGCGCACGACCTACCTGCAGGCTGCACAGTGTGGCACAACACTGGGTAGCTGCTGGCTGTGCCTGGGACGGATCCGTGCCCTGCTCTGTGAACTGTCCTGAGGACGTAGCTGTAGGGTCTTCACCATGCAGGTGGGGCTGGCAGCTCCCACTGTGCTTCAGTCTATTTTGATCTGAAATTGATGAGTGGTTTTTTTTTCAAAAAAGTGTAGGAAATCGATCTGCAAATTAAGGTAAATCAAGCTGGCCTGCTACATTATCCATCATTTTGTGAATAAAGTGGACATATATTGATTTACATTGTATCTTCTGGTAGCTCTTCGCAACTCAAAACTCTGTATGTGACTGGGTGTGTAGGTGCCCTGTTCTTGAGGACTTAAGTTCTTCTTTAGGCTTTTCATATCTTGTTGTGTTGTTGATTACCTTCTGTCACATCCCTTCACGTTACATCAATTCCTGTGCCAATGTGACTGAAGGTCAGCAAAACGGTATTACATAGTGGTAAAACTAGGAGGCAAATACGCCTGTCTTTGGATGAAATATTGTACCTACTATCAGCTCAGATAGTGAACAGTCAATCCCAGTTTAAGGCAGATAGTTAGGATTCTGTTATCTGCTAAAAGTGGGTAATTTTCTCTAACCTTGAACCATCCATGGAGACTGAATACCTGTCCTCTCTATCTCTAATTGGTGCACTGCAGATGTGGCCAGTAGTTTTGTACATTTTCCCCCCATCGGAAAAGATAAAGGAGAAATAGTTATTGCGTAACAATAATCATTCCCCCTCCTACCCTCAGCTTCCGAGGACGGGATTGAGCACATGTGCAGTACAGCCCAGGCAGCATGAAGAAGCCTTAGTGTAAAGGAGGGGAAATCTGTCCCTTTCTGCCAGCGAAAGAACAGGAAATTGGGCAGAATGGTTATCATAAATGCATTCTGGAAATGGAAAACAGTTTGTAATGATGCTTCCACCATTAGGCCTCATTCAGGAGCAATCTGTAACACAAAAGTCATTTTGGATGATTGCTTACTTATTTTTCTGCTGTGTGTACATTAGCCAGAATTTTTAATGCGTGCATGGTGGGTTTTTTGGGGTTGAGTTGCCTTCTTTGTGCTCTTGCATTGTTTTGATTTTTTTTTGGGGGGGAAAGATGTTTGGTTGGTTGTTTGCTATGGCCAGGATTTTGAAATAATGCAAACAAGGTTAGTGGACTTGTTGGTAGTCCGCATAGGTCCCCATAGCATAGGGCCTGTGGGCAGCCCCATAGTCCAGCAACATCTAACGCCACACCTTCAGGAGTCAGACTATTTTTCAAACTTAGTAAAATCTAATTTCAGCCCTTTTTTCCCCCTCAGCCAAAACAGACTTCACAGAGACCTCCCACTCCACATGCAGTCCCTCTGCCTTTATAGGAACCACCTGACCACTTCCCACCTGGACCTGATAATTGAAAAGAGCTGGCTGGCCCCAAGCCCTGTGACTCTTTATGAGGCAGACCACCCCTGATACACATGCCTTTTTCTCAAAACAACATACTTTTTTTGGAGGGGGAAGAAACTTTTAAATGAAAGATGGCAAACACTGCAAAAAATACCAAGCTCCAAGAACATGTATATATTTCTAGAAGCTGTAAGATCTTCACAGGTGTTTTTTGGAAAGTAGATATGCGCAGTATCTGTGCATACGTATCCATGTACGTACAGGCACAACTGCTTGACTACACTGGTCAGGTTCCCAGGAGGAGACATCAGGTAAAAAAAGCAAGAATTGTATAATCCTTCTGGTGTTTCAGACATATAGACTTGAACTAGTTCATCATCTCCTTCCATTTTGTACTGCTATAATACAATTTAATGAAAGGTTCAGCGTGATGGAGTCCAAATGATGACAATTTAGTGACCTGTCCCACTCATTCCCTTTGTTTCTGACTCTTCTTACAACTGTCTTTTACATCACCAATATGGATTGAGAAGGCTGGTTTTAGGTAGTAAGAGTACAACATCACCTTCCTTTTTCTAACCTAGTGATTTTCCCATTTCAGCCTTAGTGTTCTCTTTGTATGGACTCTCTTCCTTATGAGGAAAAAAAATAAAATTTCTATGTATAATTTGTAAACAAAACAAAACAGAATTTCCTCAGTTAGAAAACTCTCAGAGGGGTTCTGATTCTGGTAATACTCCGCTAAAATACCCAGGAATCTGAGAAAAGGACAGACTTAACAAGGCCATTTGCTAAGTATAGGAAAAAAGAAAAGGCAACTGAGAGAGAGCATCCAAAAGTCAGTTAAAATCACTACCAAAGTGCAAGCAGACAGGAGGTCAGTAGTCAACAAAATGACGTTTTGGCTGTAAAGAGTCTTTATTGTACCTTGCTCCTGTATCACATGAGGAACGATGAGGGCTTTTTTCAGTGGGAATGTCAGCTTTACTTCTCTCTCTCCTTTTTCATGTTATTTTCAGTGCCTCTCTGCTGCGATTCTTCCATGGAGGGGCCCTGAGTTGTCCCTGATTGCTAGCCGATACAACTTTGCTCACACCGTTTCTCTTCTGGACTGTGGATCCAGAACAACCTCGAGGCCATGTGTGAAGATTACAAGATTTTTCCCATCCTTGTTTCCCTTTTCCAGTAATCTAGTATCGCACAAGGCCTTATGAAGGCACTGCAGAGCAGACTTCATCAAGGTGTCTCTGTTAACAGCAGTATTTGCTAAGAACAAACCAGTAAGAGAGGGAGTAGGAATGTGACAGAGATCCCCAGACAACCCATACTGGGACATCTTGGTTCTTTTTGCTGGCAAAGTCAACAATAGCCAGTTGTTCCTTTTTCTTTTTTTTTTCTCCTAAAAGGAAATTAAATGTAAAGATATGTTAGCACAGCCTTAAAGCTGAGATTTAGACATGTTCCCAGTGTTATGATTCCCACAGCAATTGTAATTCGACTTCACTGCACATTCTACTGTAAGGCATAAAAATTAACATCACACTGTATACAGCAGAATATATTACCGTAGCACTCTGTGAATACTGTAGCAATTTGAGAACAGCATTAGGTTGTGTCTACTCCGAGCTCCTGAATGAGTGCGTAACTTTAAGCATTAATATAGAAGTTATTTGGGTTTGGCTTACGTTTGCAGTCCACAGCCCCAGGTTAGCAAGATTTTGTACTTAAATGTAACTCACAGAACATGATTTTTGATTTTTTGTTTCTTAGGGATTACTCAAGTGCTTAAAATCACATGCCAGCTTAAATACTAACCTCCTGAGACCAAGGCCATTTCTGCTCAGGCGTTATTTGAGCAGCTGCTTATATCTTTTGAATCTTTCACTTTTCAAGCAAAAATTTCCCATCTTTGGTGACTCTTTTTTTTTATTATGTTTAAAAATTAATTTTAATAAAGCTTGAGCAAAAAATGGTTCATTGTTTTTGAGAATAAGGTGAAGCAAAAAGGTCACTTTTTCCATTATAAAAATTGCATGTTGACTGTTATTGAACAACTCAAAAAGCCACAGTGGTTGGGCCAGGAAGCTTAAATTTGGCAGGAAGACAGGTGTTTGGAGGAAGAGGTGCCTTCAACTGTTCCAGTAAAAATTTCTTTTATGTTGCTGAGTGTTTGGAAACCATTGCTCACTCACACTTGGTAGTCCTTTAACAGTGGCCTTCTTTCTCTGCTGATATTCCAAAAGCAAATAGGCTCCATGGCTAGTGAACAACGAGTCAATGAATAACTTAGGGAAAATATGATAAATTTATGTACTGGAAGAAGCAGAGATGCACGTCATTGCACCCACTTTTACTACTTCTTCAGCTCTCACTTCCACTCTTAATCTACTGTGGCATCAGACCTCATGCTAAGTACGATTTTACGCTACATAACCATGCCTGGCATGTTGCTCCCACTAAAAGGGTATAAAATATTGTAGAGTGAAAGTTTCTTGAGATTTCAGCCACTACTGTACTGCTCTAACAGACTGAACTTAGAAGTACTCTCTTATTCTGCATCAGTAAACTGTTTGGTAGCTCAGAAGCACAGATATGGTTGTAGGCAGTTTGTAGACCAGTTCATGGTTTTGTGCTTGCTACACAAGATATGGAAGCCCAGGTTTTTAGGGCAGAGCTTATTATTGCAGCTTGTGGAGCCAGCTGGTGCTCTGCTGAGAGGACTGCTGGTTTCTGCATCTTTTACTATCATGGAAAACATACTGTAGCCAGAAACACCTCTGCCTGGACTAACTTCATTTATTTTCTGACCACTTCATCCTTGAAGTGTATGAATATCCTGGGGAACGTGCACACATGGCAGAGACAGCTGCACACATGAGTAACATTTGGTTGTTAGTCATACGGTCTGTTTCTGGTGGCACTGGTAGTGACTGAGCCATGCCAGGCCAGCAGCCTCGTTAATCCTCTGAAGGGTTTTCCTCTGCCTGTGCACCATGGATCACTCACAGCCTCGCTGGGACTGCCCCAAGCCTCAGTGGCTCTGAGATCTCAGAGAGAGCGTAGCCTCTGTGAAACCCGCTGCCAGCTGGTTTGCCCTTATAATCTCACATGGGTCTTGTTGCAAAGACCAAAGATGAAGGAGGAAGCCCAAGTGTTTCTAAAGAGAATCTTGCTACGGTACGTTCAGGACTGTAACCCTGAAAGCATAAGATGTGGGAATTGTTGAGTCTCGGTGCAAGACGACAGGAACCCTTTCCCATTTGCAGAAGCAGCTTCCTCTGTAATGATCACCAGCAAACAAATAATTCAAAAATTTCTTCATGTGTTGTTTAGGATATTAGAGCATTTAATATTGAAATGGTGATGCGAAAAATTGTTTTCAGTTAGATTTCTCCACAAAAATGAGGATAAACAGGCAAAGGTTTTCAGCAGCGTTGTCGTCCCCCAGTGAAGCTACAGACTGCAGAGTTCATGAACAGATGAACAAATAGTCCTTTTCCACAGTGGAATACCATGTTTTTGGAATTACAATAGCATATGAATTTAATATCTCTAAGAGTAACATATTCTCATTATTGGGTGGATATAGGAAATCTGGATTTTTCAGAAAGAGCTGAGAACATGACATAGTATAAAAGAACAAGCTCAGAGGCAGGTTCGTAAAGCTACACACGGTTTCCTCTGGAGACTCCACAGAGCTCGCTCCTGACAGTAGTGGTAAATATGATATGATTAAATAGTTGCCAGTTTTAACCCTGTTGAGGCTGATAAAGGTAAATAATTATGGTGATTTGGGTTGTTCCCAGTCTTATCTGCAGTTGGCAACCCCCAGCCTCGTGTGCCAAACATCTGTTTAAAGACCCAGGTGCTCCGAGGGCTCCCGGTGTTCATTGCTGGGGATGAGACAAGCATGTAAGGAAAAGCTTTCTGAGGAAGCTCTAGCTGTGGCACCCATATGGCAAAGACAGGAAGGCTCCAGATTCCGCTCAGCTTTCCAGGAGACAAAACCAGAAGAGACAATTATAGTCAGGCAAAATAGTTGTGGATCGAGATAGGAATAGTGTACAGCTTTAAACTTATTTTTTCTAACTATTCTGCAATCTTTTTATCTGCATTTACTGACAGAAAATTGTTCAACCACGGCATCCTAGATGAGATTAGTAATCCAGTTTTGAAGTTGTTTGAGCAAGGAGTTGCTACATCATTTAAGAAAAAAAAAGGTGACATTTATACTTTTATCATGGATTTTTGCACATTTCTGATGTTAGAATTATTACTCCCCTCTCCAAACTAGTATCAGGAAATCATGACCAATAACATTGTCTAAAAAGTCATATGGAGTTCAAATTGCAAATCCTCCATGTCTCGAGGAGAGCTGATGAACCAGTGACTTTTGGCCACGTACATCAGTTGTGTTACAAGCCAGACTACTTGCAGGCATCTACTATTAATGTAGCTCTACTTAAGTAGTACCTCTGCATTGTGGGTTTGAGTCTTTTCCTTAGAAGCTTTTTTGACATCACTTAAATTTTGAAGGGACTCCATCTGAAAGATTTCTTCTAGCAGCGTTTATACTGTAAGTCAATGTTTATTCCATGGTCTTCTAAAATGCATTGGCATATACAGATTTTTCAAATTTGTATTTCTTATTAGTGTTGGAAGTGCTGTGAGTGGGGCAGACTCGGAATCATTAGATTTAGGGAGTCTTCAATATTCAGACCCCTGAATAAACAGCTGCACTCTTCAGCAGATTATTGTAATAATAAATACAGTTTTATGGAACATCTGTGCCCAAAGGCCTCTTCAAAAGCACATTTAAAACGTTAGCGTATTGCGATCTTTTCTGCTTCTCATCACATTGCTTTAGCTGAATTGGGAAAGAACTGCCCACAAAATAATCCTGCCAAAATGTAACAATAATCAGAGTTTACAGGAAAAATGGTAAGGTAGGAGAATAAGGAATGAAATATATATGATTACAGAAAATTATTGGTTTCCATATAAACAACACTTTATCAGTGTAAACTGCCCCAAAATATTGCTGATGTAGGCTTAAGGTTGCGATGTAATGCCCTTGCCTTGCTGAGAGCAGGACAGCTGGCGGGGGAGCAGGCAGGACAAGGGAACCGATCTTTCCCTTCTACTTGGCGTTTCCGAGACTGCATCTGGAATATTGCAGCTAGTTTGGGAATGCCTGAGGACAGCAGAGTCCAATGGAGAGCAGCTAAGATAGTCAGGGGCTGGAACATGCAACATGTAAGGGAGCTAGGTTTGTTTAACCTGGAGAAGAGGAGGCTCGGGAGGGTACAATCAGTCTTTCACTACCTTATTACAGAAAAGACAAAGCCGAATCCTTCTCAGAAGCGCGCAGTGAAAAGACAAGAAGCTATAAAACACAAGTCGCAACAAGAGAAATTTTAGTTGGCTGTAGGATCTCTGTGCTTGGAGATTTTTAAAACACAGCTGGACAAATCCGTGAGAAACATGATCCAACTTTGAAGACAGACTTGCTTGGAACAAGAATTTGGACTAGATGCTGATCTGCAGTGGTCCCTTCTAACCTCAGTTTTTCTTTTCTGTAGTTCGATTTAGTTAAGGTGCAAACTGACCCCCTTAGCTGTTCGCTCTCTGACTTTCCCTAAAGTAGCAAGCCTCGCAACAAATTGGTCAATAAATGAAGTGGCAAAAATGACGGAAAAGAAACAGCATGAACAATCACTATTGGATACGTTGTCTTGAATCCCTGCATTACCTGCATACAGGCTAGGGGTTTGTGTAGCTAACTGGGGGCTGTGTGACCAGAAGGTGACGACTGAGGTATTCCTGTCTTGAAGGAGTACACGTCAAGGTTTAGTCCACAGTGTCAGTATAGGCACACAGGATATTTTTCACCAGGAGACTGGCAGCAGAGTAAGGCCATGTTGGAGAATGGTTTCTCTCGGGCTTAGCAAAGGGAAGGGTGGAAGGCGAGGTGAGACTGATGAGAGGATAACAACCTGTGAGTCTGGAGTGATGCGCAGGGAACAGACTCGGCATTTGAGCATATGTAGTTCTCACTGCCTGCAGCTGAGATTCGATGTAGTAAAGAGATGTTTGACTTTATTCCATGGCACTCATGCTAAGTGGTAAATGGTAAACGTTTATTAATTCTGTGGTCTTATGCTAAGTGTTGTGATACAGATTTAAGTGACAGGGAACAGTTAAAAAATCTTAAGAATTAAGAATTCTAATTCTTTATTGCCTTATGTCCAAGATTTAATTAGAAGTACATGATACTCTGTGAGAACTTGTGGCACACTGATAAGCCTTAACTCTGTTGTAGTGATGATTTGGGGTAGTAAATATAAAAGAAAGATGTAGAGGGGTACTTCAGACCCATCAGTCATGCCTGGCTTTATTCATAATGCTGTCTCTTCTGCTGCTGTAAATGAAACTCTCTATAGTTTTATCATGCCTCAGACTGGACTTGTGCAGCTTTCTTTTATGCATACAAGGATGTAAATATTTGATTTTCTCTCAGATTTTGCTGCCGATAACTACCTACCAGCTATCTTGTTTGAATCTTGACTTCTAAAAATATTCTATGGCAAGAACAGCTTGGTGGAACAGTGCAACCTATCTAAGTTTTTGTTCATAGCAACATTTACTGACTTTTCACTACTAAATTTGTGCTATACCTATGTTAGTAACATAACACAGAGCAAGCTTCACATCTTATCACTAGAATAAACTGTGCCAACTATCATACTTGAAACTGAGAGTTAAGGAAGAAGGTATATAATAAAAAGTGATGTTCTAGCAGTCACTTTTAACTGACAGTAGGGGATGTTGCCTGCTTTCAAATGTCATGTCCAACAATAAAGTAGAACTTCAAAATATTTTGAAATTGTAATTGTCAAAATGAAAGAATTTCTGATCAGCAGTGAAAGATGTGCCTGTAATTCATGATGCATTTGCCCAAGCTAGTATCAAGCTAACCGAATGTGATGTAAACTCAAAAGGGGCTCCAAACCCAGCCAGGGATGTGTTCCACTGCTAAATATCCCCTTAAACTGCCACAGCAGTACTGTTGGAAATGCCTGTACCCTGAGCAATCTCATATGTGGTTTGTTACATTAAGACCAGTTTACACAGTTTCCATCAGGAAAAATAAATATAAATATACTACGATAGTGCTTCTAGGTTGCCAACACTTTTAATTGAGTGGGCAATGTTGGTTTGAATCAAAATATTGATGATTTGTGGAGTCTTTGGGATAAAACCAGGTAATTATAATTAAGGCCGGAAGGGCTAGCCTCCATCAACTTACAGATCCCAACTCATCATAACAGAATACCTTGTAATCTTACTGAAATAAATGAGTAGGACTCTCATTCTGATCTGGTAGCCTTTGACACTGGCCTTGCACTAGGATCAATAGCTAGTGGCAGGGGGGTGATGAGTTAGTCTCCCTGTATTTTTTGATGGACTGGAGTTATATAGGGCCATTAAATCAATTAGCTCAAGAGCCTCTAATTCACTGAAGCATCCTTTACTTTAGAACATAGCTAGGTGAAACTCTTGCTTAAAATTTTTAGTGTTCACTTAGCTACTTCATCCAGTAAATCCCTAATATAGTGATCACAATATGATACAAGGAGGAAAAACACTGCCTTCATAAACACAGCGGAGAAAGAACCAAAGTATTTAAAACTAGTACTCTGTGGGAGGCTTGAGTGCTTTTTTGTGTTGTTTGTTTTTTAAAAATATATATATATATTTAAAAAAAAAACAAACACACCAAAACACAGCACATTCCATGTGACAACCTGGCTTTTAGTAAGCAATATTGTACCTTCCAGTGCAGGAAGGTACAATATTTTCAAACATTCAAATGAAAGCAAACAGGGTCTGAGGATGTGTTGTCTTACTTATGAAATCAGCTCTAGACTTGCAGATAAGCTTTTGCTTAAAAACAAAGGCACGCCTGCTGCCTCATTAAGTATAGCTAGTATAAGCACTGCATTAACTGACTAATGCAAGCAGAATGCCAAATGGAGTCTAATCAGAGTGGATTCCAATTTATAGAAGAGATGAGCCAGCGACTTGAGGTTGCCCTCATCAGAGAGTGCTGATAGTCGTTAAATCTTACTTACTCCTCTCTGACATTAAAGTAGAATCTAAACTGTGTTGTTTTCTCTGGTTTTGTGAAAGGAATCAGGTAGGGTTTGAGAGTACTTACCTGTTTGAATTGTACTTCCTTGCTGAAAACTGAGCTTATGAAGCTCTGATCATAAAACAAAAAGCAGTGGCTCTAGGAACTAGGAAAGGTTTCTGCTTTAACTGCATAGTTAACGCACCAGGTTGCAATTAACACAAGGTATGTGCATGTGTGCACACTGTGTACTTACATTAAAGAGTGTGAAGGAAAGGAAAACTTCTGTAAGCAGAACAGTGGAAAGGACCAGAAATGTGACACCCATTTCAGACTTTATTTTTGTCCTAGTGTAGTATTACCAGTTAGCCAAATTTGTCAGTTCATGAACAGTCCCTGTAGCCACAGATACCGAGAGCACAGAATACCTCCTAATGGGTCACGACATGCTGTCAGTTTTCCAGAAGGAAAACTTGATTAATCTCTTTTTACATGGCACATTATGTTTGCATTAGCATGAGCTGTTAGGCAGGCTATGTTGTTATTGCCCTCTTGAGCTATTACTCAACGATATATTTAGTGCATCTTACATGCAAACTTCTACGGCTTGAGCTTTACCTTTCGTTGAAAAGGTCATGAGTTCATTTCCCAGTGAGAATGACTTTTCAACCCACTTACCTGAAATACAGTGTTGCCATTTTTAGCTGCACTGCCATGTTCATTCCACCGGAGAGAAAAACATCTTGGAAAGGCACTTAGAAATAAAACAAAGAGCTGACCTTATCATATTCTGCTTTGTAGGGGTTTACCTGGTATCTGTGTAAATGGTCCCTATAGCCACAGCTATTGAGAGCACAGAATACCTCCTAATGGGTCGCGACAGGCTGTCAGGTTTCCAGTAGGATGCTAATTGATTATACAGCTTTCAGACTCACAATATGTTCATCCAAAGCCCAGCATTCTACCTTTTTGCGTTGAACGCTTTGCAGCCACACCGTGCTGGTTTTTGTGGTTTCAGAGCCAGAAAACAGACGGAGGTGCATTTCAGGATTTTTTAAAAGTATATATTATTTGAACCTAAATTACGTGTTTTTACAGTCAGCTGCTGTGAAACTAATTATAAGGAGTGTGTGTACATCCAGTTCTGCTTCTTTAAACATGCAAATAGCTCCCTTGTCATTATTATGGTTCAGTGAATAGGAACAGGGGTAAGCAGGGAGTTTAGCTATTGATTTTTGTGGGGCAGGAACTTCACTACAGAACTCTCACTTTTCTGACTTGGGTGGAAATTGTGTAAGACCATGACAGTAATTATTCTCATCTCTGCTGCTTCAGCAATGTTTAAACCTGGGTTCAGGTTTCCTAATTGCAAAATGAGGACGGTGATCTATGCATCCTGCTGAGGAGGGGTTAGGAATGATGGGTGATTTTTGCATACATGCCAATGGTTACTACTCAGGTGAACGAGGTGAGCAGGATACTTAATTACTTAATGTGAAATGGCAGACTCGTATTCTCCAACTAGCTATTTCTTAGTAGTGTGGTGCCAATGCTATCCCTCGCCATATACAATCAAAAGATGCTGCAAATTAAATACAATCATCGTAGCAACCACAATTAACTGAATTAAATTCACATGTTTTTCTGAGAATTTCTTCTGGGAATTTTTGTTTTCAGCAGCACCTAACTTTGTCATTGATTCCGCAAACCTGGCACGGACCAAAGCGCATGCAGAATTATTACTGGTCTCTAATAGAGGAGCAGGCAATGGAAACTAAAGCCTATCCCTGGCTGAGATCCCACACCCCGGGTCTGCTCCCTCAGCTGACCCCTTGCATTTTTCAAGTGTTGGATTTTCCAGTGTGAATTTGTTCAAACGAGAATGGGAATTACTGACCCAGTATGAATGAATTGAGAAGCTTCAGTCACGCTAGAGAGAGAACTGGTACTGCAAATTGTCCTGGTTTGCCTGCCTGGACAAAGCCTTTCATAAAAAAAATGCATATATGTTAAAATCTCTTGTAAACTATGTATTCATAGCGTTGGCTGTCACATTTCTTGTAGCACAAAAGGATGTGGCACCCATGTTTTCTCCATCAGGAGGCAAAGAGCCTTCCCTGCCCTTTCGCGCAGGTAGCCCTCCCTGGCGCAGGGCTCCTTGGTACCAGAAGCAGCTGCCATAGCGCAGGGAAGCTGCCTAGTGTATCTGCTTGCAGACTGAGGGCGGAACAGATTGTCCCGGAAGTTAAGGATTTGTAACTGGCTTCTTGATGGCTAACTACTAAAGTGTATGAGCACAGGATGAGTTCTGGTTCAAAATATATAGAAATGTTATAGTATACACACACTTAAGGACTAGATTTCTTAGTCTTAGACCATTTTTCTGCTCATCGAGCTAAAGGAAAGTGAAAGCCTTCTGAAAAATATACAATACAGAACAATAGTTAAACCTGAATAATAAGACCACATGGTCTTTCTTTGAATCCGTATTACTAAACGTTCTGAGCTTTGTCTTTCGCATCTGTTTATGTCAGCTCTGAGCTATTGCCTGAAGGAAGCCTGATGTGACATGACACAAGACACAATGCAATGTTCATGTCACCTGGTAACGCACTCTGAAAGGGACCCTGATTTTTCGAATGTGTTATACTTGCAGGTTATTAATTGTGATGCTTAGCAGCTGTATTGTTTTGCTGCTAGTCACAGCTGTAAAAAAAGCATACAAGATTTTATGGCTAGTACAGTTCAGCTTTAAATTTATACATTCTATAAATGCCATAATATTGTTATTTTTATCTGTAAATCAGGTTTGTCATGGGCTATACATTAAAAACGGCTCCTGTGTCCAATATAACTCCTAGCAGCCCCAATTTTGGTGGATAAGTGTTGATTTTAAAAGGACTCTTATGCCCTGAGCTCATCATACTCCTGACTGCCACAGAGCAGCCATGCTATGGAAGATCAAGAGGGAAAAATATTTCTGTTAGTGAAACATTTATTCTTGGCAGGCATTGAAACTTAGCTGGATTTTCAGTTCTACCATTCCCCAGAACCAAGACATCAGTCATCTTTTATTAAAGCTGAAACAAGTGGGAGAGGTGGGACCAGCCCAGGCCGTTCTGTGCTATTTCATGAAACTCCTTGAGCTCCTCCACAAGGCCCTGTGAGGCTAGAGGCATGCCACGAGCACCCTTCATGCTGGCCGGTTGCAACCCAGCTCCAGTCTGAAAGGTCTAAGCAGAGCACTAAGCCCAGAGAAATTAGCTTTATTCTAAGGCAGGCAACAGTACCTCAGCATTGCACTAATGTTGGTACAAAGCCTCAAGACCAGAGCTGACCTGAGTGCAGCCAGCCTACAGGGTAGAGAGCGCTGATCTGAACAGAGTGGCATTCAGCAGCTACAGGAAAATCCACCCTTGGTGATCTCATATCAACGTGGGGCAGAGGAGAGTCAAAAAGGCAGTACAGGAGCCACATGATGCAGGAACCTCCTGTGCCAGAACTCATAGGCAGAGGGTGAAAATTCACACTCCAGTTGCAGGAGCAAGGCCAAGGAGAAAGAGATCTGGATACCAAAAGCAGCAAAGGAGCCAGGGAACACAGGTTAGCTCAGATATCACAAGCTGCCTTTAAGCCTTGGCACACACAGTGCAACCT
Source organism: Tauraco erythrolophus (assembly GCF_009769465.1). Taxonomy (NCBI): domain Eukaryota; kingdom Metazoa; phylum Chordata; class Aves; order Musophagiformes; family Musophagidae; genus Tauraco; species Tauraco erythrolophus. The sequence goes on along the minus strand of NC_141478.1, from coordinate 12,627,462 downwards.
CAGGTGGCTGCCCAGTCACAGCAGTTAGTCGGTGAGCACATTGGCTGTGTGCTGGGAGATGGGACGCAACAAACTGTGACACTGGAGACCTGCAAGAGAAGAGGCTGGCAGGACAGATAGCAAATGAGCAGTGCAGTGTGAGGATGTGTGTTTGCTGGTATTTGATTTGTGTTGCCTGTCCTTAGAGAGTGTGACATCCGGGGGTTGCTGTTAACATTTCCTCTTGGTTCCTTGTTTTGACCCATCATTGTCTTGACACTGAGGTCAAGCTGAAGAGCTTGAGGCTCTTGACTTAGATGTCCTTATAGCCGAGAAAGGCAATGGGAAACATATCTCAGTGTGATACCTGCACTGAGGGATCAGTACTGCCAGAGCTGGACGAGTGGCTAGTGTTCCTTTTTGCCAGCAGATCTAGGTGAACATGTCAACAGTTGTTGAGTTTCTTTCAGTTGCCTCCATGAGTATTTTAAGATGCTCCTGCATTAATTTTGAATGCTATCTGTTCAGAAGAGAAGATTAGTTATGAGAATAGGCTGGTTCATGGTGAGTTGGTGTGAATCAAAAAAAGTAGTGTTGCTCACAGGTATAAGCTGATTATATGTATTCAAAACTTTCAAGGAGCCATGAATTTTTGAAAACTTTGGTCTACCTTTTTCTGTTGTTCATGCTCCTCCTTTTCCCGTCTTGTCATTAAACAGCAATTCCACCTGGTCAGACCAGCGGCTTTAAAATTTTTGTGTTGTTTTGTTTTGCTTTTTAAAGGAAAAAGAAAAAAATACTTTCCAGCTATTTTTTTTTTCAAATGAGAGTTATGGAAATGCCTTCACTGCCTTGCAAAAGGGGATATTGAGAAACAAAAAATAGTGTAATTTTCCCTCTATTTCCCAAGTTGTACATGGCCTTAGTTACTAGGGAAAAGTTCCACTTAGTCTGATTGTTTCCTTCCCTAGAAGGACAAAGAAGGTGTTTTGCAGTTGCTGATGAATGTTGCTCTGGTCACAGCTGAATAGAGCAGGACACCATTCATTTGAGCAGTGAAGCTAATCTGTTATTCAGGACAAGGGCCCTTCATCACTCGGGCTGAAGGAAGATTCCCCAGACCTTGATTCCTCTCCCACACATACTCACAAAGCTGGGGCAGCAGCAGCAACAGAACTCTCTGGTGAGGGCTGGCACCAGACCCCAGCCAGGTGCTGCTGCCTGGCCCCATAAGCGATTCAGTGAGAAGCAGTGGGCATGGAACCACCTTCCTTTCTCCAGATGTTATTAGTTAATTTCCATTCAGGCACTGTTTTCCTGGCTAAAGACAAAAGGAGGTATTTATTCCTGTATAGTTTCATCAGTTTTCTGATATAGATATAATTTCAGCAGCATTGAATGCAAAAAAAGTAGCACCTTTGGGTAGCCTGTTACTGGGAAGGAAGCAAAACCTCTGTTCCTAATGCAGGACAGATTTTAGATGTTTCAAACTAGGAAAGAACCTGAGTTACCTCTTTGTAACACATGAAAAATCCAGTATCCTGCATTTGCAAAGGTTCTGATCATAAGATGTGGTGGGGATAAAACAGATTGTGCCTTGCCTGTGCACCCAGTTCCCGAACGCTTTATGATTGTTTTGCCTTCTGATGCCAGCCTTCCTTAACCTAGAGATCTTTCTCCTCCATTCAGTTTTCAGAGCAGGAAGTAAGACGTGGTAGATACACCATTAACTCTGTTTTCACAGTAATCTCTCCTTCAATGTTTGAGTAGGAAACATGCAGATCTATTGTGTGGTAGTTAGTGAAAAATTTTGAATGGGCACATGTGGTGTTTGGCCAGAGAAAAGAGAGAGAGAGAGTGCCAAAAACCCAAATGTGTGCACGCTGGCTCACAGTGTGAGGAAGCATGTAACCTGCGTTGCTCTGCTCTGTAGTCATTATGGTCAAATCTTGTTCCCTTTGACTTAAGTATAATTAACAAGAGCAAAGTTTGGCCTCTGAACTGGAGAAAGCCATGTGTGGTAGTCTTTTTAAAAACCTTGTCGTATCTGTGTTTATGGGTTTTAACAGTGTATGTTGCTGTGCTCCATTACTGGAAGATGTGTCTGACCTTAGCCCTCTAATTGTGCAGTAATTAGCATCTAAATACCATGCAGAACTCCCTGCAAATCAACCAATTGGAATATTAATTCTTAATCTAAATATATCCTAAAAAAAAAAATCGTAGACGCGCGAGTTCAGTCAGTAGAAAACTGTTTTCTCTGCATCTGGTATTTCTGTGCAATGAGGTGGTTTGCATGTTGAGTGTATCCATAGTCACAGGAAAGTGCCTCTGACACTGAGAGATCTGGTGGGTTTAGGCCCAGAGGCCCAAGTGGTGGTGTTCTGTATATGCACTCCAAGCAAGAAAATCAAAATGTGCATCAAGTCAGATCTTAGAATCCATTATTATTGACCATAACCATATGGCATATCACAAGTCCTTTTTTTATTTGGTAGCACAGCGTTAATGATAGCAACACACTTTATCTAGACAGCTTTGTGATATGTTAAAGTCACGAGTACTAATCTCCGAGGATATATCCAAGTAATGAATAATTACCACTAGGACTCCTCATCTCACAGGCCATGGAAAGGTTGGCATGTCCTTCCCACTACCTACCCAAGAGCTAGAGGAGCTCTCACCTGGTTGGTGGCCTGGCTCTTTGTGTAGTCTGGATTCAAAGAACAGCACTTTTGCTTTGTTTTAGTACTGGAAAGGCAAAATTTAATCTAATAATTTTATGAGCAGAGAATTTAAATTCTGCATTTCAGTTTTGATTTTTTAAAAGACAGACTTTTCAACTGTTCAGACTAAAACTATCAAAGATATTGGAAAGGCAAGGACACGGGGGAAAAAAATTAACCACAAAAGTGAGTCAGCCTCAGAACAGATAGTGCCTAAGGGAATTTTCCTCACTGAACGCAAGGTTAATTTAAAAATCTACACCTGAAAATTGAGAGGAAAAAACCACAAATGTCACACTGTAAATAAGAATAGCCTTTTCTCTTTTGGGCACATGTTGCTATTTTATCACGCGTAACGTTCATTACCGTTTACGTGATCACCTCCATCCCCGAAGCTGTGCACGTACATTGATCCGTACGTACGCTACGATAACCAGCAAGGATTGGGAACTTTGGTCACTTTAATAATGTGGTCGTATTTAATATATGCAAGACTGAAAGCTTTATGTTGTCAGTAGCAAAACATGAAATACTATCTGAATTAGGAAAAATCCAATAACAAACAGCAGGATGCTCCATGCATACATATCACTGTTGTGGTTATGAGCGAATACAAGCCCGTACATGATTAACCACGATTTATTCTTACTATAAACTCAGCAGACGGGTGCAGAAGACATACTATAATTGCACACACATTTCCTCCCAGAGCTCAGAACCAATAAAAATATGGTAATTTTGTATAACTTAAGACACATTCTTTACCATTTTTAAATAAATAATAGGAGTTTAACATGCTTCCATCGTTTTGCTTTCTCAGTTTTTGAAATAAACTGTGTTTTGAATGTTGATATGTAATGAATTAGAAACAATATTGCCTACAGAGACACTGATATTGTTGTAGAGAAAGATTGTCTGAATTAAACTTAGCAACATACAGGTTTTTATTAGATGCAGTCCCAGCTATTTTAACACTTTCTGGTTTATCCAGTATTCAGAGTTTTGACTGAAATGGTTTTTTCATTACTTTTTGCCATCTCCGGAAAGGATATTTTCAATTACACAAAGTGTCTCTGAATAAAGACAAAACAAACATCCAAGCCAAAATCAGCCTCCAGAGCTCAGAAAGTGGATACAAATTTTGACAGTAATTAAAACTACGGAAACATCAATTGTCTCGGTGTTATTTTAGTCTAAACATTTCTATACAGAGTCCAAAAGTGTAATAAGAGTATATCTAAATATATAGTTAATTGCATCAAAATAGCACATCCATCTGTGAGCTTTGTTCTGAGCTTGCTGAGCAAGTTGAAAATACGGAATGTGATCTGCAAACCAAGCAAGCTACCAAGTAGCTGTGGAAAACTTATGGAAATAAGTTGATTTGCTCAAGTTTCCCATTGCAGTTCTCTCTGCAGCGTAATGAAGCAATTTCAGGACAGTCTCAACAAATTCAACCTCTACAACATAAGTTATTATATGAACTTGACCCTCTTCCCTCTCCTTCCCCCCTTCCAATTTCCTTGAAGATTTTGTCCGCTTGGTAAGGTAAGCACCTCTTGAATATTCATTGCCTTTGGCTAGTGCAGATGAGAAACTTTCATCAGTCGTCCATGTCTTTCTGCCATGACAAAAGGGATCTCTTCTCAAGGCAATAGTGTGAGCCTTCTGGAGTCCACAAAGTTACTTTTTTGTGTTTGTGTTTGTGAACTGGGAATCCAAACAAATAAAATGGAATGCAGTTGCTGAATACTCAGATCTTTAGCTGGAGAAAGGCAGGTTTTGTTTTTGGTTTTCCAGTCTGATTAATCCTTTTATGAAACTGAAAGCTGCTAACCTCTGTAGCTGGATCACATGGCAGCGCTCTTTTGTCTGCCCCTCTAATGCCGCAGTGCACCTTCAGGAAAGCCCGTTCTTCAGGGAGGGTTAAAGCAGGTTGCCTCCACAGATCACTGTAATGTTATATTTTAATTACGGTTTGCAGTGCACTTCAGACACTCCAGCAGGACTGGCTAATTAACAAGGTTGTTCAGCTTTCACATAGTATCAATCAACTAGTTGCTGAAAATGTCTTGATCTCATTTTCTGAGATTAAAGTATAAACGAAGGACACTTTGCTCCATTGTTACTAAACTAAGGCACTACCATCTGGTTTGCAAATGTGATATTAAAATCTCTGGAAGTGTCTGAGGCCCCAACTCAACAAAGCAGTAAGCACATGCTTACCTTTGAATGTGTAAGTAGAACCATTTATTTCAAAGGAATCACATGCTTCAGGTTGAATGTATGCCTAGGCACTTTCTTTAATTCAGGATTTCATAGACTCATTTTGAAATACAATACCAAACTTTTCAAAAATAGACAACAGTGAACTAACCTGTTTGTAACATTAGGGAAACCGTAGCTTAAATAAATTGAATATCCCCAATGGCTTTTATCATATAAGGCTCAGTAACAGTGCCTGATAAGATAATGTAATTTTAATTCAAAAATCTTCCACAGCATTTTATAGTTAAACTGTTAAAAAAGGTAATTGCAAGTTATACACAGGAAAATGAGTGAAAGAAAATGTCTATAATTAGAAGTCATTTTTATGTGGAATATATGTTATCCAAACATTTACTTTTAATATCTATTTGAAACAGTGAAATTGTGTTGAGGATTGTTATTATACCAACACTCGAGTGATGTTTTAAGTAGATTCAAACTAGGTTTGAGCTGAACTATAAAACTTACCTCTCCCACTTCCCTTCCCAATTTGCTGCATTATTTGGAAAATTCTTACTTGTGAAGTTAAAAAAAAGATTATTTCCCCAAAATCTGGGAACAGTTTGTGGATTTGCCACTAGCCCCAAGAGGCAGTACACTGGATCCAATGATGTGTGATGATGCAGGAAACCAGTTTAGTTCTCAACACCCAGTTACTGAGTGATGTGTAACTGGGTTATGTGAGTAATGTGGAGTAACATGCACCTGCCCTTTTCCTGGCACCGGCCTCCCTCCGCAGTGCACCTTGCTGTGCCAAGCCAAAGCTTTGCCCGCTCTCCCCCAGCCGCCGCTCGGTCCCATGCAGGCCAGGAGAGGAGTCGCAGAGGCAGTGGCAAGAGTAGCAGCCTCCTGCAAGGACCACTCTTTCTTCCCACTGTAAAGCATTGCATGGAGAGCACATGCAGCAGAGACAGATGGTGCTTGCTTTCTCTGCAGTGCCATCACTTGGCACTCGCAAAGGAGAATGGGATGGCTGCATGAATGCAAAACTGCGGATTTCAATACTAAAAACTCAAATTCACCCCTCTGCAGAGAGCAGGAGCAAGACCTCTTTCCCACAAACGTACCACTTCAGTTCTGTTGTGACGGCATATGTGTGAGCTTAAGTGGTGCTCAGGGACAGATTTTACTCATAAAATCATAAATGGATTTCATTAAACCTACGTGGTCTTTAATATATCAGCCATAGTTGAGCCTCGGGAGTTAAAAAAAAAAAAAAATAAAAAGGAAAGAAAGAAGAGGAAAAGATATATTGGTTCATTCCTCTCTCCCCCAAACATGATTCATAGATATTTCTAAATCAGCACTGAAAAATAAGCAAAATTAGAGTAAAAGCTTCATAAAAACAAGGTGAAGTGGCCTTCTTGGGAAACAGAGATGTTAATACATGTATGCAGATGTGGTTTCAAATCAGCAATAACATTTTTAAACCTAATTAAACAAATATATAATGCTCCCTCTTTGGAGCCCTCAAGAAAAGCCAAAACAAGTCCATGACCACAGAAGATTGAGTATTCAGTGAAGCAGAATAGAATATTGTCTTTAATAGTTTCAGTAGTTTTGAAATTAAATGGTTCAGCATCCTTTTACCTTCAAACACTTTTTTCTTTTAAATTCCATTCATTGTTGATGTCTTGCAAATCTAAAGCAAAGGCCAAATGCATACAGTTTTCTTATTCCTTGTTCTTTGAACAAGTTTTTATAGGCATAGTGTTTGTTTCCATATTACATTAGACTTTACAAAAATTTAAATAATATTTCTGTATTTAATGCATGGTTTTGAAAAGAGCTTTTTCTTATATAACACTGATATTTTGTTAATGTTCTGCACATGAATATTGGGACAAGTACTGGCAGTTGTAATGTGCTGCATAGCTACTGACAGTTTAGGTTAAAAATCCCTTCTGTGTTTCTATAGTGTGGTTATCTTGAAAAACCACGTAGCGGTAAAGCTTTGTGGATTAATGCCTTTGAATCAGCAAAACTGCTTCAGATAAACAGTTCTTTTAGCTGGTGCCATATTTTTTTATTCTATATAATAACAAACATGATTAGTACAGAAGTACTATGCTCTCCATAACCTGTGTGTAATTGGGAGAATCTGCAGTATGTATTCTACAGTCCAGCTCACACTGAAGACTGAAGTGTAATTACAGTACAGGCAATCTCATCTCTAGTAATTACAGCTGTCACCATCGATCCAGTTAACCAGGATAACTAACTCTGCTGAGCCAGAGTTGACAAAGCTTTCTGGCTAAACCCAGATTGCTGTATCAGAGTTTTTGTTATGGTTTTGAGACATTTTGATTGCAAAACACTAGTGCTTGAAAAGTAGATAACAAATATTTTGGATTATGGATTAGGAAGCTGAAAGCAAAATCTGATTTCACTTCATTCTTGGGATTGAAACTTGTAAACGCACCTTGCAAGGCAAACAAAACGCAAACCAAACCCTTACATGAATGAGCTGGAGGTAGAAAGGGGCAGGACTGCTTCTCGATGTGCAGATCAGGGAGGCGTTGGTCCCCACAAGGATGATACAGCGCAGAGCAGGAGGCATTGCCTGCCGGAGGGCACGTCTGTAGTGCCCAGGGAGGGGTGCGCAGGGACCCCCAAACCCGTCAGGCCTGTAGCCTCCGCTCTTTTACAGCAAACGTCTTTTACAGTTCAGCGGCAGTGCTGTGCCAGCATAGCTATACGGTTTCCAGTTTATGCGCTAGCCCTGCCTTACACGGTAACACTGAAATCCAGCAGTGCACCAGCTCAACTAAGCAGCAGACCCAGCACCTCTGTGTCCTGCTGCAGCCCTTGGAGATGTACATGCTTGTTTGATGCTACACCAACATGGAATCCTTCCAGCCTTGCTGTGCTGTGACTGAGAGTAGAGTCTGGTCCAATCCATGCACAGACACTACCTCTCCTCTCTCTCTCCAAACACTGAATTTTAGAGGTGCTTTTAGGTACTCATCAGAAGTACGCCACAGTCTAAATCGTTTAAAGAGGAAGACAGATCTCAATGTGTAGGTCAGAGCTCTAAAGTGTAGATCTTAAGCTTGGATAAAAAATAAAACCCAGAAGACTTCTCAGTTCTGACCAGGAGAGGAAATATTTGAATGCCCCTTCAAAACCAAGAGAATATTTTACAGATGCTTATTAAAAAGAGTACAACTTCCTACACTATATTGCAGTAGAATTGTTTACTTTTTTTTGCTATAAACCAAAGGCAGCTGAAAACTTCCCTATATGCAGCTTGACTAAGCCACTACTGTAGATTCTGCTGTATTGCAAACCGTTGCTGTGCCACCGTCATGGTTGTTGGCACTCCAGATTTAGGGCAGGATTGTGAAATTTAGTGTAATTAGGTAACACATCCTTCACAGGTGTCTGTAGTGAGTTCACTGGGACCACTTGAGGTATAAAGTATTCTTCTGTGGGTTTAGACTAGATTTTTGGTAAAGAGAAGACTTTTACGTTCTTCATGTCAGGCACTTTTCCAAACCCAATCTGGACTGTAAAAATGTGATGTAACTAGGCTGCCTGGCTTTTTGTAAAAACAAGTCATGAAGATGTAAGTGAGCAACAAGATTTAATACTTGTTTCTTTCAGCAGACTCCACAGTATTACTACAGCAGGCTAAAGGCTTCAGTGTTGCATTTCTGTGCCTCTGGCTTTTTTTGGGAAAATTACAGGTTTTGAGGGGGGTTTTCTGATTTCAGAATTTTTGCTGGATGCCAAGAGTATGACTTGACAGAGGGTTTTGAACAAAACAGGAATTTACTGTTTTTCTCACACAGTTTTGTCTAGATCTCACGTGACCTTAGCAATGCTCAAAAAAGTGGAAAATGGCCATTACACCAGTGTTAGCAATGAGTGATAACTGTAAACTGTGAAGCTGGAAAATTCCAATAGTTCACCATCGGGCTTAACATGTATCAGGAAACTTCTTTCTAAAATGTCACCAGGAGAAACCAGAAGTGGCAGATCTTACTAAAACTCATCTTAACTGTATCCCAGACCATAGTGATAGCAGGACAAAAACCACCATAGGTAGGCAGTTGTGATTGATGCCTTGAGAACATTTTTTCAAACACACTGGCCATGGAGAAATTCACCTTTCCATGAACAGACAAAGATATCAATTTATTCAGTATGCTGTAAGAGAGAATGAATCCACACAACCAAAATCCACAGCATCTTTCACTCCTCACTAAAGCAGTATATAGGTACCTTATGTGCAGTACTTCGCTTTTACTTGTATTTATAGCTCCATTGAAGAATGAAGTCTATTGGATGTACTCACCACGGGACCATATATACTCCAGCATCTGAGCGGGATATAAAATTATCCACCAGATGCAGTGACTGGCTGTGCACTACGCGTTTCTCTCTGTGTAATGTCAAAAAAGTAAAATACAAAAAAAAAAAAAGAATTCTGAAGCCGTGTCCCATCAATAATACACGGTACTGTAAGAGGGCCATAAATTGAGAGGACAGCTTGTTGGTTTGGGCTTTGGTTTTGTTTTGTTTCTTCAGTGAACGTGTTTGTCCAAGAAAAACCTTGCAGTGAATCAGTGTTGGAGTGGTAGCTGTTTTTTAAGAAACGTTTTCTAGCTTTTCTCTGAGCAGCAAAATTAGCAGCTGGGTTTAATGAGTAGGTGTTTTAACATCCATTCAAGTCTTTGTTTTTCTATGTTTGCCTATCTTCTTCATCTAAGAAGGATGTCTAGAGGTGTGTGTGCTGTAAACTGTGCAGTCTGTCCTCCTGTTCAGCCCTTTGCTGTATTGCTGCAGCATCAATTGATTCGGTCTTGAAGTTTCGGGGGAACACTGATTTATCTTGCCAGAGGAGAAGGATGGGAGCTGCTAAAGCATAGGAGCTAGTTCTGCTCCCATGGAAGTCAATGGTAAACCTCCCATTGACTTAAGCAGAAATTCAGGCACACTTAGCAAGACAGCATATCCTCTTCCAAATAGAAAAAACAGATGCATGAACTTGCCCCCTCTCTGAAATGACTGTACAAAGCACGGTGATAGATTGGGTCGAAAAATCACATTGAAGGCTGTGACAACACAGAGCTGAACCTGTGCCAATGTCATACTTCAACCACTGTCTCTTGGAGATCTCCAGAACAGGTCAATTCCAACTGGTTTTATTTCCTCCGCTTTAGGTTCCCTTTGTTTTACATGGGCTAGCCCTGTTCAGTGATACGTTTTTCTCATGCTTGAGTGTTTACATGTGCACCTGCACCTTAGACTTTTTCAGGTACATTCGCTGTTCCACATAATGTTAGTGAGCACAGCTAGCACATCAAACTGCCTCTGCAATACCATGCTCCATGGTGCATGTTTCCTGGCTGTACAGCTTAGTATGCATGTTTCATTAATATTCAGCATTAGATCTGTAAACGACTTAACAAATTGTGGGGGAAAAAAATGTGATACAATATCTCTTTGTTCGGGTTTTTCATTAGAGAAAAATTGTATGACTTTCCTTTCTCCCAAAATGTAGATCCATAGCCTCTGTGAAAAAAATACTGTCTTTCCCTGTTTGGCACAGCTCATTAGCACTTCCCTCCGTACACTTATTTCTGGTGCCATGTATTTCTTTTGATATCATATTATGCAAATGTAATACACAGCCTCGCTGTATAAATAAGAAGCCTTCCTTAGCACTTATTTCTTTTTTTAAGCTCTGCAAAGTGCATTTCACAAGCACAGTTGCTCTAAAACAATTGCACGAATTGGATAACGGATTAAAAATATGTGTGAGAAGAAAATCTCCAAGCAGTTAATCTTAAAGGTCACAGACTAAAGTAGTTTAACTTCATAAAACGGGACTCTGTGTCCTGAAGGTTGGCCAGGAGAACATTGGAACGTCTTGTGTGAGGAGAGGTGAAAATCTTTGCGTGTCTAATGGCAGATTTATGGCTAGACAAGCTCTAAGGAAGTCTGTGGTTGTTTCTTGTAATCCTAAACACAGCTGTTTTGTTAATTGGAAAGACCTTTTAATAAAACTGAATGGTGGGTGCTTTTCAAGCAACCCAATTCAACAACTACATCCTTGCTTGAAAGCTGAAGCAACAATGCTACTTTTCCCAATAGTGTACATATTTGGAAACAATTGTTTGGTTTTATACATTTACCAGGATGTGTCAAGATGAGAGTTGGATTTTTCTGTGGGTGTCTAGCCTGGAAACAATATATGTAAATGTCAGTCTCAGCTGACGCAAAACATTTTGCCTGACCTGAGACAAAGAACTTTATTTTGTAAGAGGGTTATTTACCTTTTTTTCATCCCAAAAACCAAATGAGTCTGTCAGTTTCAAAATGCAATGTCATTTTGGAACAAAAAGTCCAAATATTTCTCCTAGAAAATGTCAATGAATAACATTTGTACTTCTCTGATTGTACTCTCTTGGCCAAACTATTTTACAACACGATCCGACTTTCTGAATAGTTTAATTCCCTCCGAAACTGCATATCTGTAAATTTAATGTACACTGAAAACATTTTCAACCTTATCTAGTTAGCATGCAGGTGCTGCTAAGTTCTGCATTAACTTCGGTATTGCTCTACAAAGGCACATCTTTTAAGTCGTAAGGTCGCACCCAGGCTGCCCACAGGGGTATGACTGAGGGCAATCGTTGGAACAGCTTATCTGCAGCCGGGCAGGATCAGGCCCAGGTTAGGATCTCTGGCTTTCAGAAGGCATGTGCCAGCTTGCTCTGTGGCTCTGATACTGTTATCTCCAGCCCAAGTATTGTTTTCACTCATATCTACAGATATCTAGGGCCTTATCCTTGAAATTCTTGCTCATATCAGTAAATTTCATTGCCCTGAGATTCCATCTGAAGGCAAAGCAACTATTTCCAATATGCCCAGAAGTAGGTGTGGACAGGATCAGGCCTACAATCAATACACAAACACTTGTGCAGTCAAACATTGTGTTTGCAAATGTTAATCTTTTACAATGTTAAGGAAGCTGTGCTAGAAAAGCTCATTTTCCCTGAAGATTGTCAGCCTTAATAAGAACTAAGAAACTAGAACAAAGTCATCATGAATTCTAATGTATTTGAACATATGGCCCTAGGACCTGTTATTACCATATCAGTCAGATAAAGGAGTGGGAGAGTGGTTGCGACAGCACAGAAGGAAAAATGTTAACACAGCAAAAGGACTCTCTTAATTTTAAAGAAATACTCAATCTGTGAATTTAGTTTCCAACTTCAAGAAAGTCTTACAGATAGGATATAGCTCTTGTAATTCTTGTTTAAATATTATTTTTGTCATTGTTGAAGCATTCCTTTTCTGTTTGAAATTGAGGATTTTCTTAAATCTACCTTTAGAGTAAATGAGAATGTTTGCAATACTGTATTTGCTGGTTGTTCATGGCAGGATAGGAGAGTAAGTAAAATAATCTCAAGCAGAGAGAAGTGAATTCAGGTCAAAGTCCATTTCCAAAGCACATCTAAAAACCTGATCAGTTCATTTAGTCTCTGTCCTCCACCTCTCAAATGTATATCAGCACAGGCAAACATACAGTTCCCAGGTCTCCAAGCAGCAGTCAGCTGATTCTGCCAGTTGCATACGCCTGTGCGAGAGAGAGAGGGAAATATATGAAACCATTTAATTTTATGTATCTGGAGCAAGAGCTGGACCTGGGGTTGCTACAAGCTTAATGCAAGGTTTAATCAGGTTTACCTGTAACTCAAGATCATCTAGAATTCCAGACCATCTTAGACACGTACAGTGTGACTTTTTGCTGCTAATTCATTGTAGACATTATGGTATTTACAGAATTTTTTGAGGAAGCAAAAAAGGCTTTCTAAATGCATTTGATAATTTTATACAATTTGCCGTAAGCATGGATGCCTGGCAGCAGGTTAGTGAGTCAGGATGAGAGGTCTGGTTGAGCTTCATGAATGCAGATGGTGCAGAGCCAGGATGGATGGTAGTGTCTTGTGATGAACTACTACCACCATGTTCCAAGGCATATTGCACCATCTGGATTGTGATCATTTGAAAATTTCTTGGTTTATATGTCATTAAAACATTTCTAAAGCTTTACTTGAGTTTTATACCAATCTCTGCTAACTTTACAGCTGAGCAAACATAGAAACATTTGGATAATTGCTTTTAATACTTGCATTAGTTTTCATCAGCTTTTTTTAAAAACGATTTTTCTTTAACAATGTTCCAGTGTCTTCTGTCTTTCCTTACACAGACACCCACATAAATGAGTTTGCTCAAGACAGGTAGAATTTGTCCTGTATAGAGGACCATCACAATGTCTGTAGCATTTAAGCACCATGTTTGTCTTTGAAATAAACCTGAACTGACATCTAAATGCAGCTTAAGATGTGCACAGGCTTTGAGACAGCCTTCTACACCAAGCAGTATGTCATCCAGCTTGTTTAAGTAAAATTCAGGTAGAGCAGAGCAAAGAGTGGATTATTCCCTGATTCACTGGTAAAGTCAAGAAACTTGGGGTAACCATTTTGACCAATGACAGTCTCTTTACATAAAGGATACAGTGGCAAAACACGAATATTTAAGGGGCCTGTACCTGTTTGGGAAGGGCGCATTTAGGGTATTAATGTTAATAAAGTAATATTAATAAAATCTAGTGATAAGACAGTTACTGCATTGTACAACCAAGAGCAGACTGCGAGCTGTGTGGTATTAGTTGTTATCCTATTATGACTCTTTTTAAGCATTCATATTGTAGCTGCTGCAAAAGAAAGGAGAGGATGAGGCAGGAGCCTGGAAGGAGCTGAAGTAGTCCTTGCATTAGAATTGCTTATCCAACAGCTACAGCGGAAAGGAGAGGTGATGGTGGAGTCTGGTTCTGGGTTTGCCATGCTTGCTGGGAACCAGTGTCTGGCATTATCCTGCCTTTTCCAGTGTAGCCGCATCTGTCACTAGGGAACATAACTTTTGCACTGAAACGTGCTTGCTCAGTCAGTTTTAGCTTTTGTCAATGGGATTTAAGTTTATGTAGTGAGGAACGTGATTTTAGCTCGGGAAGGGAAAATAGGAGTTATTTTCTTTTATACTGAGGGTTACGCTGAAGAGGTAAGCACTTTCTTCAGTTAAGATTTAGTCCAACAGGATTCACAGCAGGCTGAAAGCTCGGCCTAGGAAAGACCTCTAGGCTACAAGCCTGTCTTCTTGTGACTCAATTTCGCAGTTAAATCTTAGTGCAATGGCCATTTGATTCATTGGGCTTTTTTTTTTTTTTTTCCTTTGGTGGCTACTTTTGTAACGTACATTTGTGGTTTCATGATGTTTTAATTCATTACCCAACAAAAAAATCAGGCAGAAACTTCTGTGGAATGCTGAATAGGAACAAGCTTAATACTAATTGTCACCTAGTCAAAAGAAAGGGATGGAAGCCTGTGCCTCCATGAAAATTTGTTAACACCTCTTGAGACTTGAATATCCCAAAGCCCTGCTAAAAACTCACCACATACAAGTACAGGATTATTTGCTGAAATGGTTTGCCAAAAGATTTTGAATTATGAAGAAAAACAAGCTGTAAACTGCTCACTGACGGATCACAAACAGAATAAGAGGCTAAATTTGTGCACTATAAATTCACTATAATTTGTTTACTCAGCTTCAGCCAGTTTATAGGTTGTGCTGGAAATCTGCCAGGTCCTGGTACAGCTGAGGCTCAGTAATTCAAGAAGAAAGCTTGTTACCGCTTATGATAAGAGGTTCTCAGTACGCCTCGTGATAGAAAGTCAAATGAAATGAAAGTAGATCTTGATATACTCCACACTGAATTTCAATACTACTTGTGGGCAATTAGGTCAAAACATCGTCGCTGTGTGTGTGCCACCAATACGGCCTGTGGGCCAGGCTGAAGGGGTAGATCGTATGTCAAACACTCGTGTCCGGGAAAGAATGATGATACCCAATCAGCAGCCACAGAAGCTAAAGCCTGATAACAAGCAATGGGTGAGATGTTTCTTGGAACATTATTATGGGGCCACACGACTCAAGAAAACTGTGACCACAAACTGTTGAGAATTATGCCCTTGAATTATGCCTGGTTTCTGCACATGCTGGAGAACAGATTGCTGATAGTACAGCAGAGGGCAGCAATGGAAAATGACCCTTTGAGATTCCACACTCAGTGTATTTTGCAAACAATAAACAGGCACAGGGTAAATAAAACATAAAAAGACCAGACCAGAACCAACCCTAAATAGATCCTCTAGGATGTTGCAGTGCCCTACTGTGGACGGCCCAGAGTCATGAACATACACCAATATGGTTAAAAGATCATGCTCCGTTTATTACAAACAACACACAGGTTATATAGCGGAATGTGGCGTGACACGACTACATACTACAATTGGCTTGCTTAGCATAAACACACTCTCGTGGGCTATAGTGATAGGGCAGCGCTAGCAGAACACAGGTAATAAGCTCATCCCTTCAGTCTCCTCATTGCGGTCATCGGAGAGGCATCCAGGAGGCGTGCATCTTGGCAGGCTATCAGTCTACGTTTCCTTTTAAGGCCATTGAGATAACTTGAAGGACAAAAGTAATCTAGTTGGTAACCTTGTGCTCTGGGGCCCAAACAGGGATTGTCCATACCCGAGAGAATATTATGGCCAGTCTCGGAAAGGAATTCCTCCACACTTCCCCCTTTCTGTTTTTGGACAATCCATAGTCCTGGCATTGCTTTAAGGAGGACCCGAGAGGCGCACTTCAGGACACACCCTGCTAAGAGAATCATAAACAGCAATGCAACTAATATCGTTATGCCTTGTATGATTAATCCTTTTATCCAACCTGGTATGTTCCAATTACTGAACCAGTTTGAGAACGGGTCATCTCGTGTCGTGATATGATGCATGTTACTTTGAAGGTTTGCAAGTTGCTTATGAATGCTTTGAGAGTGGTCAGGTAGGTCCATACAGCACATGCCTTCAAAGTCAGTACAACCATGGCCTTGAGCTAACAATAAAAAATCAATAGCAGTACAATTTTGCAATACAGCATACTGGATATCATCTACATCAAGCAATAGAGAGGTGAGAATATCAGAGGTAAGATTAAATTGTTTCAATGCCCAACAAGCAAGCTTAGCCAACTGACTATTAGCATTGCCGTCAGAGGCTCCTAGAAGGAAGACAGATAGTGCTGCTATTTCAGCTGGATTCAGCAGCTGCACGTTGTCATTACAAGTGCCGTCAAATTCTTTTAGGCTCCTCTTACCCCGACTTGTTCGGGTTGTTCGTTCAGCTTGAAAATCATGAATGCTAGGGGCAAAGAGAGTTAGGCGACCCAAATAGCCAGGACCACCGATAGGTCCTTGTGGAATTCCGGTCCAGGCACGATCTTCACAGATCAGAAAAATTCCGGGGGGCAGGAGCGTATCGTGTGTAAATACTTTCCCAATGAGCGCTCCAGTTTTTACATTTCCCCACATCGATGTGCCGGACACATTGAAACGCGGTTTACCTTGAAAGAAAAAACTGCGTCCTAATTTTGCCTGATAGGCTTGCTTCAGCGTTTGGAACCAAACCACTCCAGAGCCAGTTACAAGTTGCATGGGAGGGCGAATGATTTTACATATGGCGTCATGACTCATTAACTGGTTCCATAAACCAGAAACATTTTTCCATGTCCCTGGTAACAAGCTACCTAAAAGATCAAGTTCCTGCAGTCCTGCAGGGATGGTGACATTGAGTGATCTAATCAAGGCGGCTTGGACTTCTGATCCCACATCGAAAGGCCAATCCCACCCACTGCAGATCTGTCTCATGCCACTGGGTTGTTGGTATGAGAGGGCAGAGGCATTGACGAATCTTTGAAACTCTGTAATGTTAGTGCTATTATTTGGCCAAAAGTATTGGCACACCAATAAGGCACGTGCGAAATGGGTCAGAGGCACTTTGCATAGATAAACAGAATTGCGAGACGTTGGTTTTGTTAGCCCAAGTGACCCAACTTATTCAGTGTAGTTAACGTCTGTGCCACTTCAACTCCTGGTGCAAATATTGAAGCTGCAATGATTTTAGCTGGTTTCCCAAATTCTGCCCTGGAATTGCACTAGCTATCATAAGCGTGCGTGCTTTGCCTATTCCAGGTGTGTCTATGACTTATGATCATGGTGGTGTTAGGTAAATACATTCCTAAGGTCTCTATAGTACATAGATCTCCCCTTATATGCGAAGGAATACCCTAAGCTCTACTATAGCCCTACAGAAGCAGTTACTAGCGTTTTGTTTCGGTACAGCCTTGCAGAAGCAGTTACTAGCATATTGTTTCCCTTTCTGGGAGTCTTACCATCTCGACTATGCCCAAGATTCCGCTGAGCAGGAGGGTGTTAGTCAACAGGGTCATCATGGAGAAGGGAGGCAGGCACGGCACCTTCAGGGCGTCCCCTGTTTATCCACACAGTGTGCTCTGCAGCCTCCCTCAGCTCCGCTCTGAGCCATCTCTTTTCACCCTCAACAGAGTCTATGACAAAGGTACTGACACGGCGTTGCTGCACGCGTGGCCAGTGCGCGCAACAAGGCTGCCTAGTATGTGCTCTGCCGGCTAACAGCGGTTTTTGCGAATCGCAACATGTTGTTCAATAACAATCCTCCTAGCTTCTCTTTTCAAAGTTACGTGCTCACAATTAGGTCCAGTCAGTAATTCTTTGTCATTAATTTGGTACCAGTTAATTCTTTTCCTTCCAGTAGCTACGGGTGGAATCCATACACCTTCCGATCGGAGAAAACACACAAAGCATATATACAAGCAACTTTCACACACATACTATACCTAACAATAAGAAACATAAGAACAGTTGATATATTAACATGAAGTCTTCTATTACGAGTCTGTCCATTTGAACCATTCTCCTCATTCGGTGTTTCTGTGATCTCTGCTTGCTCTGCTAATTCTTGGATCTTCCTTTCTCTATTTGTAGTTTCAAAAGTCCTGGCTGGCTTTACGTTTCTTGCTGGTAACCAGTACGGACCTGTGGGAAAGAGAACACGAGCATACCCTCTTCCCCATGCAAGCAGAGACACAGGGCCATCCCATGAGTTGAGCCCAGTTTCTTATAACATGCTGTTGATTTTTCTGCAAAAATGGCACTGGGTTTAAAATTGTGATCCACAGCCGTAGTATGTTGCCTAGAAGCAGACAAATGAAGAAAATTTAAAACATATGTGGCTTTGTCCAAGGATTCTTGCTGGGAAATATACGGAAGACTGCCCCCTTTTTTTTTTTTTTTTTTTTTTTTTAAAGCATTTGTTTTAACGTTAAATGAGTTTGTTCAATAACAGCTTGTCCCATAGGTGAATGAGGGATACTGGTAGTGTGAGTCACTCCCCAATCCTGTAAAAAGGCACCATACTGGATCACTGTCTGTCCCAATTTTCCTTGGTACTCCCATGGTTTTCTCCAGTGTGAGCAGTAGCAACAACAAAGGCAGAAAATATATCAACAGGTATATGTACATATTTAGATCGAAGAAACGATTGAATATAAGTAATATCAGTTTGCCATAATTCATTGACACATAAACCTTTTGGATTTACTCCTACTGGATTATTTGAAGGCACAATACGCTGACGGTCAGGGCAGGCGTGTACAATCTGTTGAGCTTGATCTACTGTCTGACCTGATGGGAAGTATCATCAACCAGCAATTGACAAACTGTAGGACTAATCATCATTCCTTGAGGCAGTACAATCCAATGATATTGTTGCATGGGTTGTTCATCATTAAGTACTGGAACTGAAAAGGCAAATCTAGGACAATCGTTAGGGTGTAAATAAATAAGAGAGTAAAAAGGTAGAAAAACCCAGTCTTTTAAATCAATCACCATCAAATGCTAACATTCTGAAATCATAGTAGGATTTGATACACCCGGTTGTAAGGCACCCATTGGTGAAATGATTGCATTAATAACTCTTAAAACTTTTAACGTAAATCTCCATTTTCCTGATTTCTTTGGGTTAGCAAATATTGGAGTAATCCATAGGGTAGCGGAGGGAATTATATGTCCTAATTTGAGCTGTTCATCGCCTAATTTTTGAGCCCACATTCTGACACCCTTTATTAAATCTGCAATTGTTTTTGCCCGATTTCTGATAGGATCAGGAGCTTGCCTGTGCAAAAAGTATTCATTTGATTCATGTCAATATGGGACAATGGATGTGCAAATAGATTGGGAGGAGTAGGGTGTGCTATTCAAGATAAGTGATTGTCTTAGTTTAAGATCTCTGTGAAATGCAAAAACGTAAACCTTCGAAATGCCTCATGATGCTGCGAACCACCAGTGATACACAGAATGCTCTGTCACTACAGAGCAGAGAACTCTGGTGACAGTTCATCATGATGCAAAACGAAATAAAACGAAATTGTAAAAAGGTAGAAAAGGATGGAGAGCATAGATGCCGGAAAGCACTCTTTAGATGGTCACCTTCCGCTTCAGGATTTTTCAGCCATTTAAAACATCCTGTTATAACACTGCCAATAGCTACAGCTGCCCCAATATTGTCACCAACACTGCTGTATACATGGGCTTGGCACGTGCTTAAGAGGATATCTTCAATTACTAACTGGAATAGCAAGACATCTGCAGCAGCTGGATTTTCTGTTTGTCTCTGAACTGCTGCTTGCAGCCGATCAAGGAAATGTTCATAAGGTTCCTGTGCTCCCTGCCGAACGGAAGCAAAGGAAGCCTCCCCTGTCCCAAAAAATCAGGGACACGTCTTAATGCTCTCATAGCCAATTCAGTCAGTTGTTGGAAAGCCACTTGCTGTAACCCTGCCTGTGCCTGATTTTGACATGAGTGACATTTTATTCATCCCAAAATGTTTAGCTCTCGATTTAAGAAATTTAACACCTATAACACTTTAGCTATTGTTTCTTTGGGAGATTTCCCTGTCATTCCCCCTTTTTGTTTTAAAGGCATATTCTCCAAAGTACCATGTGCATGTTCTATGATCGGTTGCTCAGTAGGATTGTACGGAATACCAGTAACATGCTCAATACCTCATGATGACAAAAATACATACGTCTGATAAGAAGTGTATGCCAAAGTTCCTGCAAGCGTAAACCACAAGGATTAACACCATTCATTGGTGGCATGATCATATTTTAACAGCTAGTACACAATTGTACGATTGAGCGGGCTTGTTGTCGTGTTAAACCAAATTGTCACCTAATAGCATTAGCATTCTGATGGTAGCAGTCATGCAAGATTTTGCCTGCATTAACGAGTTTGGTACCAGAGCTGCACTCGTGAGAGGCTCAGCTCGCCTGTTCCCTTCTGCTATAGGCCTTGGAAGCGTGGTGTGCGCTCGCAGATGTACCATGGAATATGCATGTTTACGGTTTTGCAATACTGATATTAACTGTTCAAATTGCTGGAACAAAGGAGGATTAGTTATTTCCCGCGATGTCGATCGAGACGATCTAAGTTAAAATGTGCTGTCTCGTGGTAAAACTCGGGCCACGGGCAGCGGCGAGACGGCCGCTCTCCAGGCTCGGCCTGCGGCGGGGGCGGGGGGGGGGGGGGGAAGCGGCGGCGGCGGGGTCCAGCCCTGCCTCGCCTCAGCCGGGCGGGGGAGCGGGGGAGCGGGGTGGGGACGACGACCCAGCCGCCCTGTGCCGGCCGCCCCGCTTGTTGTTGCTGTTGCTGTCGTTGTTGTCGTTGTTGTCGTTGTCGCGGCTCCGGCCGCTTGCGCTCCGTAACTGCTGCCGACCCCTCCCGCCGAGGACCATCAGCTGCAAAAGAACTGGCACGCCAGAGGAGGGCAAAGCAGGGTTAAGTTTTGGGTGGCAGGACGCTCTTCCTTGGCCCGACGACAGCGATGACAAAGCCGTACAGTCACCACCCCCCGAGTTCCCTTGGGCTGGCACTTCCGCTTTGTGCCCAGTTGGCGCTGGAGGGGCGGCGGGCACTTCCTCTGCTGTCCCTGAGCAGGCTGGGGGCCCCTTAGGCTCTTTAGACTCAGTTTTTTGTTCTGACACAGTTTCTCCCAGCCCCTCGGATTGTTTCCACACCTCAGTGATAGTAGAACAGGTGGGAGCTCGCATGCCTTTTGTTGGGTGTAAATGTCCGACCCCAAAGAACTGCGCAATACGGGAGGGTGGCGGCGGCTCGTGCAGCTCGCCAGAGGTGTTATCCGGCTGCAGGGCTTCTATGGCCGCAGCAGCAACTTTTCGCTCAGCTTTGATCTCCCGTAAGGTGTTAATTACGACACGCCACGTCTGTCCCACTTCTTTTGCTGTTTTTTCCTCTTTTCCTCCCGCTAAGGTGGTCTCCCAGAGATGTTCCCCCACTTCACGCCATTCGTCAACATTAAAGAGTAGCGGACAGGTTTTACAATGTCCATTTGCTTTCGCCCACTTAATGAGGCTTTCTATTTCCTTAGGGTTAACCGTTTCTCCTCTCTTAGAGAGTATACTGGTTAACAGCTTGATTGCCGCCTCCGTTTCCATCGCGGTCTTACCTTGCAGGGGTTCGCTCGGCCGCTGCGAAACTTTCCAGGCTCCGGCGATTCTCTTCGTCCCGTGCCCTTCCCTGCTGCACGTCCACAGGCTCCCAATACCGTATTCACGAAGCTACGGAGACTTCCGCATTTAAGCAATTTTTCCGCATTTAAGCGACTTTTTCCGCATTTAAGCGATTCCAGGGTCCCTGCTCATGCGCCACTTGTTGCAGTGCCCTACTGTGGACGGCCCAGAGTCATGAACATACACCAATATGGTTAAAAGATCATGCTCCGTTTATTACAAACAACACACAGGTTATATAGCGGAATGTGGCGTGACACGACTACATACTACAATTGGCTTGCTTAGCATAAACACACTCTCGTGGGCTATAGTGATAGGGCAGCGCTAGCAGAACACAGGTAATAAGCTCATCCCTTCAGTCTCCTCATTGCGGTCATCGGAGAGGCATCCAGGAGGCGTGCATCTTGGCAGGCTATCAGTCTACGTTTCCTTTTAAGGCCATTGAGATAACTTGAAGGACAAAAGTAATCTAGTTGGTAACCTTGTGCTCTGGGGCCCAAACAGGGATTGTCCATACCCGAGAGAATATTATGGCCAGTCTCGGAAAGGAATTCCTCCACACTAGGAGTAATCCTACAAAAGCAGAACATTCAGGCAATGGTACAACTTAGAAAATGTCAGTGCAAATATCATCCTTTTCTCCTTATTCTCAGCCTTAAGCAAATCTTCTGCTAAAAGAGCGGGTTTTTTTACTACAGATGTCAAGAAAAGGGGTGCCACGAATCAAACTGCCTCTGGGGTACTTGGAAGCCCAATGGTTCAGTATCATGCTATTGCATGAAAAATACCATGTGGAAAAAAAGGTTCATTTTCCATTGTCTAAGCAAGAGAAATGAAGAAAGCGTATTCATAGCAATGAGAAACAGAAATTCAGTATTTAACCTCCTCGCACAGAAATATTTGAAGAGGATGTTAACACAGATGACCAGCTCTTCTGCCTCTCTAGCTCTGGTGGTTTTAGTGGCCACTTGCTGAGGAGCTACCCCAGTGTTGTTGCTGTGCCTTTAAAATCCACTATTTTTAATGAGACAATGTCTCTTTGTTAATTAAAAGAAATTAAGCTTACTCTAAAATCTGATAAATTTTAATCTGATAAAGTTTGAAAAACACTCCTATGTCTAAACCCCAGTTTTTTAGGGTTAAACAATTTTCTATGAGTCAGCTAGGAGTAATCTCCTGCTACAATCAGAGCTCTGGATAATGGCTATATTTCAGACATATATTATGTGCACTTTAAGCAGATAAGTGTTAGAAAACGAAGTTGAAATAGCTTTCTTGTGAACTGTGCTAATACAGAATGGGAAGGATGGTCTAACTGTGAAACTTGAACAAAGGGGAAAAAGAGATCATTGGAAAAACTTAATTCTGAAATGGTAAGTGTGCGTGAGGGACAGAGGAAGATGGAATTATTACTATGTCCGAGCACTTCATGCCCTGCAGAAGCAAAGAGGGTAATTTGGATCCATTTTCATTTACCAATCATGTCTTTTGAAGTGATGGAGCTTGGCAAGGATGTTTATGACTTGTTTAACAATTACTAAATGAGCCTTTCTGTTAAAAAAAAAAATCAAGCTGACTGTGAGACTCACCTTTCTCTCAGATGTGACTGCTGTTTGATTGTATTAGATTAAATGATGTCTTGCGACGAGCATAGCCCTCAGAGAACTGTCATTTACAGTATTTAACATTTATTCAATGAACAAAGATTATGCTGATCTAGAAAACAGTAAGAAAAAAAAAAAAATCCTGCGTGATTATAGAGATAAGTGTACCAGTATTTGATTTGGAGAGCTCTGATCTGTCTGCTCTGACATGCAGTAGAGATTTACACTTCCTCCCTAAATGTTCTTTTGGAGATGTTTACTGTACCTACAGCAGGCTTTGCTGAAACTGCATTCTGAAGGATACGGGTAATGTGATTTGAAATCAATAAGATAACTCCAGTGCTTCATTTTGAAGATGAGACTTTATGAATTTTAAATAAATTCTAAGTAAAATGCACTCATGCTGCAAATATTGCATAAATTGTTCCCAAATTTTATCTTGAACGGATGACAACTTGTTAGCATCGGTATTGCCCAACACATCTGTTTCATAACCATATGAATTACAGAGGCAAATGATGCTTGTTAAATATATACATTGATGTTTTTACATTCTGTTGCTACTTGAGGTAATCTTAAAATATCTCTCACCTTCAAATGTGACAGCTGTTTCGTTTTGGTTCTTTTTAAGAGCTTCAGCCCATATTAGATTAGTCAGTCTTTGGTGTTACGCAGAAGCTGTTTGTATTTCAGGCTGCTAAAACAAAGAGGAGTATTTTGTATTTAGCATATTAAAGTCAGCAGATTAAAAAATCAAGCACAGTATCATCTTTGCAATATAAAACGTGTGAATCATTTATACGTTTTTTGCTGTCAAATGATGTTTGACAATCATCATATGATAATGAAATGTATAATTAATAATAAAAATGCCAACATCTGTTAGCTTGCTATTACAGACTGATTCCAAGTGTACCACTTGGAATATGTCATCATTAACTTAATTAATATTAAAATCCTTTAAATACAATTTGTTTTCATTAGTTGCTAATTTAGGTAGGTACAAGGCATGCAGAGGAGGCTCTATGTTTTCCCTTTGTCAATAACCAAATTTCACAAATGCATTTAAAACTGTTAAATTAATGTAAATGTCCTATTAGCAGATGAGTCCAGCTGGGTGAATGCGTTGTGTTCAGCTGCGATTGACTCAGCCTTTGCCTTCACTAGGTTTGCCTGTTCAGGGAGACCCCCTCTCTGGGGGGGATGCTGGTTTGCCGGGTGTCCTAACTGCTAACCTCTTCAGTTGTTCTTTCTGCTTTCTTGCTGTCGAAGTAAAACACATTCAGGAGCTTCTGCAATCCGTGGCTGCAATATGCAGGCCCTTGAGCTAATTTTATGCAGTTATACTATGTGTGTTTATAGCCCTGAGACACTCTCCTGCTCGTTGAGGAGAAAAGGTTCCGAGGTCAGGCTCCCCTGGAGGGCTGATCAGCAACAGATGCCTTGACTGAATGCCAAAAATTTCCCCATGAATTTAGACATACATGCATATACATATATATCTATACATACAGTTACATAGGTAGATATGTGTGTATATTTAGTACATTTAACACTTGCCAAGAGAAATATTGGACACATGGAAAATTGTATGGTGAACAAACAGAGGGTGTTGTAGAGAAGAAATTCCCATTTCTTCTATCACGCCATCTGCAGGGAAGGTCTTACCTATGGGGCAATGTGAGGGACTGCAAAAAAAGCAACCTATAAAGCAAGTCTGCCTGTCTTTTAACATGCAAATTAAAGTCATCCTCCAGTAGTCTGAAAACGCCATAGGGATTTGCAGAGGCCATCTGAAAGCTGCTAAGCTTTTCTATAATGGGGGCGAAAACATCTGGCCATGGATGAAGATCTCCCAGAAACATCACATTCTTCTGGTCACAGCTGAACTGGGAGGCATTTTGTCATTTTTTTGCTTGGAGTCTGTTGGTGGTGTGTGTCCCTATAGTCTTTATCTGTAAAGTTATTAAGTCTATTGTAAACAGCAGAACCAGCAGCTCAGCACATAGATGCACTTCATTTTGCTTTATGAAACCGTTATATAAATATTTGTGATAAATGATAACTGTGTTTAAATAATCCCTACATTTTTGCAACAGTGAATGTTGCAAATTTTCATAGGAACAATGCATACAGCAGAGATTGATGATATTATTCTTCTTATGCAATTAAAGCTGTCCACAAAAAGTACGCAGTTCTCCATTTTCTGCCTGGGAAGGGCTTGAGCTGAAATAAGTAAGAAGCCATGGTTTTTTTCACATCTTTTTTCTCTTCATTAAATTCTTCATCTACCTTTCTAAGAAGCTCTGCTTTAGTGAATGCAATAGAAAGCAACTATTGCTGGGTTTGTGGAGTTACAATATACAATTCACAAGTTAGAATTAATGGATTGTAAAAATACATTAATTATAAAAATGAAGAAAAAAAGGAAAACCAGCATTTGTGCTGACCACAGAGATAAGACAGCTTTCTTCAGCTCACAGTGATGTTAAGGAAATTAAAACCATCAGTGAGGTTTTGAACATAATTTAACAAGCAGAGCAATACCATATTTCAGTATGATCTGTAATAGTTCAGTTTCCTATAGTATCTTCTTTTTTGTAGCCACCTTCTCTCCGCAGCAGAAAGAGGCTGATATCTTCTAATATGAAACTTTTCAAGCTAATCTGATTCGCTTTTATTGGCATAAATTTGAGGGTCCTCCCATGTGTGGCGGAGCCAGCTGACCTGAGGGAGCAGTAACCTCCAGGAGAGGGAAAGTAACAATGGGTGGTATGGGCTGAGGGCACTCATCTCTTCAGCCAGAAGGACCGGGACATAAGTGTCTGTGAAATCCTTTGAACGGAACGTATCAGTCCGAATGATGAAGTTAGGTGAGATGTGAATCACATCATCTGTCTTTATCATTCCTGTGAAAAGTGACTAATTTCTCCTAACATCACTGGGAGCTGCATTTATGCAGCCAAGAGAAGTTTAAGAACCAAATAATTTGTAACAGCTTTTGTGAACATTAACAAAAAAAAACCACTAAAAACAAACAAAAGAAATAGATGCAACAAGCAGGTTGCTGCTAGGCTTTGTTTTCGCATGAGTAGCTTCTTTGTTGTATGATTTTTATGTGGCAGTAGAATAATTTTTTCAGGTAGGCTGATGCTGTGTTATTAGCAGCAGGCCAGAGGTTTGGGGTTGGTTCCACTCCAGAAATTTTTAATACTGGATCATAATTCAGTCCTGGATATAAAGACTGCCTGATTCAATTGAATTCAATTGGAGCTATTTACTTTAATGAACTTTGGAGTGGATTTTTTATATGAAAATATGCAGAAAGATTTTTTTTTTTTATTTGATTTATTTTTTTCCATCCTGATTTTTTAAAAAATCACAATTCTGGGCACATATTCTTTCCTGCCTCCAGCGGTTTGTTACAGCCTGCCTGCGAGACGTTACCGTTCACTCCAGGCTGCCAGTTGAACTGCTGTGGCAATGCCTCCCTCCTTCCTTTCAGCCAAGGTAAATCCTCACTATGCAAAATGTGCAGTCTTGAAGGGCTAGAGGTGGGAGGTGACTGTTGAAGCAGCTCAGCTGGCTGAGTAAGCCATTACCTCCTGAACCAGACATGGAAGCATGTCCATGTCTAAGTGAACAGACCAGAGACATACTGAGGATATGCGATTCTCCCTGTGCCAAACTCGCTTAGTCCCTTTTCCCTCCATCTCCCTTCCATTATTTTATTCAAGTGAGAGCAGCTTGGTATGCAGCAGATGATGTTGGGATTGCTACTGTTCCCGTGTATGTGTGCTTTTAAAAAAATTGGAGGAAGCAAGACTAAAATTTGTAAAATCTCTGGTATTGCTAAATATACTTTTGGCATATTTAATGTATTACCCTTTAAACAGTTCAGCCAATAAAACATGCGCATTTCTAATGGAGATGAGCACCCTTTAGCTGACCACATACTTTATGCAGAGATCAATAGAATTTACTGAATTGCAAAAACTGGATAAATACCGTATTCTACAGGCAGATTGTGCTGGGACTGTACCCTGGTACCACTGAAGTAAAAATCAAAATATACTGATTTTAATGGGAAAAAGTTCTGACCCTTAAGAAAGAGAAATAAGGACAAAGCCAAATCTTTTAGATGCTCTTCAAAGAATAAGTATTATAAAACATAACACTTACTGTAAAAGAAAAAAAAAAGTAATAATATTCCTGCCACAACTGTAGTATATTCCATAGCAAGTAGAATATACTAATGCAAATACAATATTTCCATTGGCCCATGTATCCACTTTCTCTCACGCATACAAGAACTGTATATGCCTAATAATCTGTGCTTTCTTAGTATGAGAGAAACTGTGTATGGGCTGTCTTCTCTCTTGCAGAAGACAATCTATCCATTGCGCTTCTCCCATTATCATTACTACTTGTCTATCAAGTTCCCATCATGAAAAATGCAAGCAAAAGGGCTTTTTATTCTACAGTCTATATACAGAACTCTGCATCTTCTACCCTTTCCTTAGTCCAGCTAAGATTGTTATATTTAGATACTATTGTTTAATCAATGATTGAAATGTAAATAAATCTCGTTTTCCCTTTGTGCTGTTAATGGTTATAGTGCACCTTTGCAGAGAGTTTAGCACTTTAGAAGCCAGTGAATAGTTTCTGTGCAGAAAGTAAAGCATTGCACTTTGAGGATGTATCATTAGCAGTTTGAGAATATGTTATAAAGCTTCTAGGAGGTCTGAAGGAGAAAACTCATCCCATGAGGGACTGTAACCAATATATCAGGTTTCATTTGTGGTATTTTGCAAACCATCTCACATCTCCAGATTCCAGTGTCCTGGCACTTCCAGAGTATTTGTATGATTGTTTTATTTTTCTTTTCTACTGCCGCATACTGTTCTAAGATTTGTTATTTTCTGTATGTATTCTCATATAACAAAAAAACTTCAGTGTTCAGATGGAATCAACCAAAAACATGCATTTACTAAGAATTCTCCTGTTTGTCAAAAGTTTTGCTATGGGACAGACGTTCAGGTGAGTAGGGCAAAGTGGACAGCCATGCCATTAAGAAATCTGCATTGCCAGCTTAAAATCACAATTGATCAGTGTTTGTAAAACACAAACCATTTGTAGCTCTATAGCTTTCCCCGAACATACAGCGGTTCCCAACCAATGCCGTAGAATAAAACCAATGGACTAGCAGCTAAAATTAGTAATTTTGAGAATAACTTCACCCGGCAGATCTTCCTGTAAGATTTTCAGATCTGGCTCGCCTGGAGGCAGGTTTGCAGCATGATTGTGGTTCTTCTGCTAGACACTATGCAATATTAAAATAAAGGGACCCCGAACTGACCTCCTCCCTCTCTTGGAATGCCCCATCACCCTATCCCCTTCTTTCCTTCCCAGAGTAGATGTAGCTCATATATTTCTAATGCTGAATGTATTCAAATTGAAGACACCAATTTTCTAGGGCTTTTAGGAATTGTCTCTGCTCTGAAAGGAGTCAGATCACATGCTTAAGTGGCAAAGGTTCAGCTATTTTGAGAGCTGACACCAAGTCCTACAGAGAGGTGAATGTGAACGCAATCAGGCAAAGAATAGGTACATCAGTGAGATATGCTAGTGTCAGGCAAACTTTCTGTCTGGCGTCAGCAATGTGTGTTGCCCCTCAGTATCTGGACTCAAGGAATGAATCTTAATTCATCTGGTAATTGGAAGACCTCCCTCTGATCAAATTTTGAAAACCACAACCCAGTAATAGCTGCGTGGGTAGATGAGAGGTTGCACATGCATTAAAATAAGATTTCCTGAGTGTTTTGATGTTTCATAACAAAAGCAGCGAGTGTAGCAAACCACATCAAACTTGTGTAGCTGAACCAATTAAAAACATCAGCAAATCATCTGTGCACTAAAGTCCCTAAAGGTTAGTGAGGTGAATTATTTCCTCCTGGGCTTTAAGGACGACCACAAGTTGGAGGAAACTAGTCAATCCTCATAAATAGGACACATACTAAGAATATTTTCTGTACATTGGAGTTGGCGTGGCAGCATGGAGCTGAAAGCATAGGCAGGAATAAGGAGTAAAGAGTGCCAGTATTCGTCATTATGGATTTATTTATTACTTTGCTAGGCCAATGCACGCCCTGCACATGAAAGTGGTATTAACTGAGGGAAGTATTCATCATCTCTTTTGTTTGACATAAGATGTGAATCTGGTCTAAAGACTGCTTAAAGGAAATTATTTTTGAGGATTAAGCAAAAAAAAAAAATCTTGGTTTGGTTTTCATCAAGGCTGCAGTTGTGGTGACAAATAGCTAAGCACAATACCATTTAATTGGGCTGTAACTGATGGTGCATCATGTTCCCTTAGCTCCAAAGCTGCATCCTGGGCTACTCACTTCTGACTCAGTCACATGCATTTACCTTATGATGGCTATTCAAAGATCAGATCAGTTAGCATTACTGTATTTTTTGAGTCTAAACGTTGTGATTGCAGTTTTCCTGAGAGAGTAATATTTTCTATGTAAAGTATACTTTACAATGTATTGGAATTTAACTACAAAGATATACACCTTCATAAGTACAGGCTATTAAAACAATTTACTAGTATGTCAACAAGTACCGATATGTACATAAAACCAGAATAATTTGGTTTGGTTTAATGCACTGAGGCAATCCAGCAGTGTGCCATCAAGTGCTATTGAGAATCACTTTGCTCTAACAGGATGACATGACTGGAATCGCATGCACTGCACATCTTAGTTCTATTGGATGATCCAGAGTTGAAATAAATGACTGACACTTTGTGAATAAAAGAATAAAGCGATTGTGCCATTCACACTGCACTAAGGGTGAAAATTTACCTTCATTATATTGGGTATTAGGATTCGCTATATTAGAGTTCATTAAAGTAGGTGGGAGAATGGGACTCAGTGAATAATTAACAGTAAGTAATTTATCAGGGAAATTTAGTTTTTCCTTCTGCTTGTAGAAAATCCATAGGCAGATAACAGCTGTTTCAGAAGTGTTTCCTATTCAAATCTATTTTAGAAATAGGACTTTTTTTTCCCCAATTCTTAGCTGTTTGGATTGATTGTAATTTGTCTTTGAAGCTATAGGTACTTGTTAGTCATATAGCATTCACTAGCTATAGTTTGTCATATGGGTACATGATTACCTGTCTCTCTCCTAGTTGGATGTATTTGCCTACTTCTCCAGAGCATGTACACGTGCAATTTTTTTTCTCTTTTATTTTTTTTCTCTTTTAATTTTTCTCTTCACCAAAGTCTCTTCATGATGCTTTGAAGGCCATTTACCATGAATGCTGGTGCCAAAAAATGAGCTTCCTTGAACTTCTATGAAATGTAAACAAAAAAATCTGGTGTACAAGTAAATCCATTTGAAATAATGACAATATTTGCGAAGTATTTTTACAATATTTCACTTTTATTTACTAGGTTGTATCGATGAATATGCAAATTTGAAAGACATTAGATAGACAAGCCAAATAGTCAAAAACAGTAAGTCTGACAAGCAAGATATGCAACAGATAGCAAACATCTGCATTACAGTTTGCAGTGCTTTGCTACAAAAGGCATATTTTGAATACAGAGACCATGACGGTATTTTTCACACCACTTTTTTGTGTTTATGGCTCCACTGAAGTCATTTTGCCATTAAGTGCAGTGAGATCAGTATGTTACCCAATACAATTGACCATTGTCCTTTGTAACAACCCAGGGCACAGCGTTCTGTAGGCTTCCTTCTTCAAATGATAGGATCCCTCATGCCACGTATTTAGCTTTGCTCTAGTAGTAAGTGCCGGTATCTGGTTTGAGATCAGTGGATTAAAAGCTTTACAGAAGTGCTGAGAATTATTATTATCTTAGTTATCACTATTTTTCAGAAGTATTTCCCAGGAGTGCAGAAGCTCTGGGCCTCTAGATTGCAGGGTCAGACAATGCTGAGTGCCTGACACTAACAAGAGAATTCATTCAAATAGAAATGGTAGTTGCCTCCTACTAGTTCTGATAGCACTCAGGTAAAGGAAGGATGTTAGAGGATGTTTGTGGGAAGAGAGCCATCTCTAATCAAAAGCCATCCAAAAAGTCAATAAAGTTAATTTCTCATTCACAGCTGATAGAGGAAAAGGTGCATTTACAGTAAAATACAGATACTGAATCCCATTAGCAAAACAGCACAGACCTTATCCTTAAAAATATATAAAGCTCTCCTTGAATGCCTTTTCAGAGCCCATGTTGCCAACGGTGGTTATGCCTTAACTCTTTTATGTGACAAACATGCCTGCACACCTGGCAAGCGGCGAGCGGTGCTCTTAGACAGAGGGGGATTGCGTTACAAGGAGCGGGCAGTGCCGGGAAGGTCTCGGGAGGGACCTCTGAATTATTTTTTGAGAAGAAAAGCTTCAAGTGGAAAGTGTAACCCAATGCTTTCTAAATGTGGAGGCATGCTTAAAGAGCAGTGCTATTTGGTTTCTCTCTACTTTAGAGACATTTAAATCCTCAGTAAATAAATCCTGCTCTTCAAGTACTGAACAAACAAAAATCGCCTGATCAAAATTTAGAGAAGCTTCTGCTGCACTTTCCAAGAGCAGGAGGGATAGGGAAAGAGCCAAACTTGCTAAAGGAGGGTTAAAGCTCAGCCTCTAGCACCAGAGATTACAAGAAGCTAAATTCTGTCCTCGGGTCAAACTCAGTGGAGCCGGGATAGCCTGGGTGTAAGCTGAGAGTGGAGCCTCACCTTCCTGGAGGAAGATCGAAGCCAAAGTGAATGTGCTTTCCCGTAGTAGAAACAGCTACTTTCAGAATAAGAGTCTTTCTCACTTTGAAGCCTACACACAGGACAAGCACAGGCTTAGCAAAAACAGACAAGGGCAAAAGGCTGGGAAAACAGAAAATTATTGGAAAATTTCTAAAGCACCTATTGTATGTGGAAAAACTCTTTCATGTTCTTGCGCAGTTGTGATCTCTAGGCACAGGTGTGAGCAAAACCACGTTCCCCCTCAGCGGAGGCTGTCAGCGTGGGAGAGGAAATGAAACTGTTCAGGCTGATGAAACGCTCCTCTAAAACTGCTGGCTGGGACACGTTCTTACAGTATTTTGGCTTGAGTATGATCAGGTCTGTGGTCAGAGAAGTAGCAGGGATGTGGAAGGTCTCGTGCAGAGGTGGTCAGCCTCTTTCAACAAACAGTTTGGTTTAGGGTTTCTTTTTTTTTCTGGAAAATGTCCATCAAGCAAAAGCAATCCCAGTCCAGCAATTCAGCCGTGCCTGTTAGCTCTGAGGAGTCAGTGGAGCAGAGACTCAAACCTGCATCAGGTGAATGCTCAAACTTGCTGGATTGTAGAATCCCTCTCTCATTAAGTTTAATGAACATTTAATTATTCTTACAAATTGGAACAGCTCAGGAGTGACAGAGAAATCCTCCTTTCAAGTGACCAGTTCGTAGTAGTTAGAACACATATGTGGGACGTAAAAGTTCAGGTTTTGAGTCCTTGCTCAAAGGCAGACTTGAGGCTATGAGGAGGAAGATCCTAACCATGACGCTTTCTGGCTAATTCATTGACAGGCCTCTTCTCTGCTCCTTTAGGATTTAAAAAAAAAAAAAAAAAAAAAAAAAAAAAAAAAAAAAGGAGCCAAAGATGTAGTTCCTCCTCATACAGTAAGACGATCATTTGGGATCTCCCAAAAATCTGTTAGAAAGAAAATCTTTTACACTCCCCTTGTTCTAGGCGGGAGCACAAGTACATATTTATACTAAGAACAAGTGTGTGCTTCAGGTGCGGAGTAGCTAGGACAAACACAAGGTCCCATCTTGCAAAAAACGTACTTACACATCTGGGATAAACTCAGCCTTGTGCAGAGGGCTCAGAAAATGGCTTCTATACTGTTGCTTCATCTTGAAAGTCAAATAGAGGTTTAACTTTTTCACAGTAAGATCTTTTCTCCCCTCCCATGCCCCGTTTTACCTTCAATAGCAATTCTCTGCATTATTTTATCTGCTATCACTGCTTAAGATGAAAGTAGCTGGGGATTAAAACCAGGAAACAAGATGGAGAGGTATAGAACAGTGCTACAAGGCACACACAAACTAAACTTATTCTGCATCCTCTTCTGGCCCTTAAAAACTATTGAAAGAGGGCCAAAAGAGGTCCCACAAGAGTAAGGGGCCTTCAGCGTATTCTTCATGTTTCTCACACAGATAATTTGGAAGAAATACAGTGTACTTTTGTATGCCCCCAAAGTAAAATTACAACCAGCTGATGGAACTATCTCAGCAGCAATGATGAGAGTCAACTCAGAAAGGCAGCGTTTGTTGCCAAATAACACAGATTGTTTATACTGAATATAAAAAATTACACTGCTGACCAGATTCCCAGTACACTTCCATCCATGGAATATACAAAATACTGCTCTGGCACTGGTGTCACAAATATTTGACATATATTGAGCATTTTCAATGAATGAAATTCAGTGGAAACGTAACAGAGGCAAATCCACGCCACACTGTTCCCATTCCCCAGCATTTTTTCTTCCACATACTTATTTTTGCCTTTCATATTTTAATCCTACATAAACAAAATACTTCATGATCCACCATGATCTCTCCCTAATTCTTTGATCCCACATTGATTTTTCTTGTCTTCTCATATAACAAGTTCAATATTGAGCATAGACAAGGAGCAATGTTGCGGGAGCAGATATCATCACATTGCAGCTTCCTCAGCCATACAGATAAGACTTGGCATTTTTCTCCTTACCTCTTTCTCTGTCACATCTCAGTGCAGATCTTGACAAAATGACCCATCTTCCCAGAGCTGAGACCATATGTAAACTGATGATAGTACAGAAGAAAGGCTTTCCTCTGTAACATCCACCCAAGTGGACAGTGCCTGGACACTGCCAAGCATTTATCTGAAAGCAGAAACTTTAGAAGTTTCTAGTGCACTGTAGAATTTAAACCCTCCTATGGGACAGTATTGAGGGAACAAAAGCATCCACAACAAACAAGAGAAGGATCTTGCAAAAGAAAACTTCTTTCAAAGGTCTAGTGATAGAAATATATTATGTATGATGTTAACACAGGTAATTTGCAAGAAAGGTCCATAAATCATCATTTCAGTGGGTCATGAACTTCAAACTGTGCGTTCAGCTCAGCAGTTTCATTAGAGCAGAATAACCTTATTTCCATACAAAGAGCAATCATGGTGTAATTATAAAGTAACGAATTGTTCTTTTGTTTCAAAAGTTATTAGTACTATCACTGACAGATATGGGGAAAAACAAAACCATGAAAAGTTGGCCTTTCCAATGTTGTCCACAGAGGGGAAGTTGAAGAATGATGAAGACGATGGCCCACTCACTGCAGTTTTCTATTGGTGTCAAAGGAATGTGTTTTGCTGGCAGAAGATAAGTTCCATTAGTTATAACTGGAGTGAAAGGCAAACTCTATATATACCACTTTGGAGCACAACTTCCATCAACTGCTCACAGATTTCACTACTGTAGTTCCTGAATCGCGTCGAGGTGCAGACACTTATCAGTCAGTGCTAGTCCACACAATGTCAGCTTGCAAAAATAATATTCCTTACCCGTAAATGCCTCTGACAAAGTTTTATAAGTAATAAACAAGCTGATGTTTCCCAGTTGCTCCCTATATAAAACAATCATAGAATTACATAGAATAGCTGAGGTTGGAAGATACCTTTGGACATCATCTAGTGCAACCCCACTGCTCAGAGCTGGATCAGCCAGAACAAACTGCCAAAGGACTGTGTCCAGTTGAGTTTTGAGCATCTTCAAGGATGGAGACCCCACGATCTCTCTGGGCAACCTGTTCCAGTGTTTGACCATACTTACAGTAAAAAAGGTTTTTCCTTATGTTTAAATGAAACTTTTTGTATTTCTGTTTGCACCCATTGCCGTTTTTACTTGAGCACTGCCAAAAAGCGTCTGGCTCTGTTTTCTTTACATCGTCCCCATCGGGTATTTTATACACACCAGTAAGATCCCCCCCAAACCTTCTCTTCTCCAGGCCGAACAAACTCAGCTTTCTCCATGTCTGGCAGATACTCTGAGACCTTATCTTTTTGCTCCTTCACTGGACTCAGTCCAGTATGTGTATGTCTTCCTTGTACTGAGGACTCCAGCACTGGTTACAGCACTCCGGATGTGGTCTCATCCCACATATCTTCTTTTTTTTTTTTTTTTTTTAGAAAGCTACTCTTATCTCCAAAATGTTTTTCATGTAAGAAACAAGAATTAGTGTAGCACAATTACCCAAAAGATAGCCTTTCTCTGTGATTTCCTCAAACCAGTCCTACCAGCTTTATCCTGAATGTTAGGAAGATATCCGATGAGTGAGCTGTGGATTAAAGCTGCATCTGTCTTTCTAGAAAGCTATGTTTCTGATGCTGCCCCATCATCTTACTGCTACCCCCCTCCTTGCCCATTTCCACCTGCCACCATTGGGGTCGGGCAGTCAGCAACAGGCCCTGAAGTTCTGACCCTCATCTTGGCTAAACTCATTCTTAATATTGAAGAAGTTTCTCAGTTTTAGTGAGTGCAGACCTAGTTGTGCACTTACCAAAGCTGATGACATTGACATTGACTTTATCAAAAACAGGACTGGGCCTGTGATGCTGTGATTAAAGTTTCAGGTGAAGATACAAACTTTCTTGAAAACAATGAACTGCTATACAATATTGAGTGCCAACCAATCAGTCAAGTTATTTTCTTGGATTCCCTGTAAAACACTGTATGGCCTTGGGTATAGCAAATATGAAAACTAATGATAAAATATGATACATTTGAGTCTGGCCTTGACAATCTACAGCTACTGCAGCTGTGGGTGCCTTACACTAACTAGATCCTGTTTATAAACAGCCAGCACAAAAATGTCATTTTTCTGATTTGAAGCCATTTGCTATAGCCAAATATGTATTTCAGGATAACAAAAGTGTCTCAGCCAGTTAGAGTTTGTTTCTCTCGCCTGGCAAATAAACACTAATCACCTCGCCCATTGGTGGCAGTTGCTCAGTTTGCATATGCAGCTCCCTCTCCCTCCTGCTATGAATATGCAGATCTCTCCATTCTCATTAGTTTCTGAAGTGTCTCTGCTCACCCTGCTTGCTGTAGCTGGCATTTCTGAGCTGTTTGGGTGACAATAGCGTGGTTTATCACCCTCTGCTGAAGACAAAGATAACTTTAAAATGTATATAAAAGAAAAAAAAGGTACCATGCCACAAGTCAAATAAAGCTGATTGTTGAATGTTGTGTCTTAGCAATGGATTTTCAATGCTAAGAAAGAGTGGTAAGAAAACACCTCTTGCAGATGAGTGGCTCTTATCTGTAAGGACTGGATCAGGCAGTAACTTCATCCCATACTAGTAAGCCTGGTGGAGTGTGTTTGCAGGGCTGGGTCTGAGTAAGGCACATTCTCAGAAACCAAGTTCGTTCAATGTATATGCACAGGCCTTGCTCTCAATATAACAGTCTGCCCTCACAGCACCGGCTGGTGCTGTGCCTTCTATGTTCTGGTTTATTTTTTAACAAAAGATAGTTTACCACACTGCATTAAGTTCCAAAAAATATATTTGTGTTATTAAGAAAAACCTGAATCAATAACTCCTTGTAGGCTTATATGCAGGCTATATGAGCATGTTTGTGAAGGGTATGTACGTGTTGATCTTGCAGAGATTTACATCTGAGCATAACCTCTCTCTCACCCCAAATTCTCTAGTACTCCCAGAGAAGTGGTTGTGAACCCACAATATCAGATAACAAACTGTTACTGTGGTTTAAGACATCACTGCTTTACTTTTCCCAGTTACCAGTCCAGTGTCAGAAATTTCCCCACATTTATCCAGCAGAATGGTCTCAAGATTTCTCCCTGTTCTTGGATTTAAAACTACATTAGCTTTGAATAGTTTAAGCAGGTGGTTAAGCCAGCTGCCTGATTTTGCCCAGAGAGCACAGGGAAGAGGCACGTGATCTATTCTGCCAGCAGAGTTATGGCGCAGCAACGGTTGGCAGAGGGGCAGTAAAAAGCAGCTGGGCCTGGTAATGAGCATCAGCACGCAGGAGAGGACGTGTGTGCTCAGCCTGAGCACCTGGTCCTGCACCAGCCCTGGTGCTGGCAGA
Organism: Tauraco erythrolophus; assembly: GCF_009769465.1. Classification (NCBI taxonomy): domain Eukaryota; kingdom Metazoa; phylum Chordata; class Aves; order Musophagiformes; family Musophagidae; genus Tauraco; species Tauraco erythrolophus. Next base: position 12,590,174 of record NC_141478.1, on the reverse strand, counting down.
CTCTTCTGCCTGAGCAGAACCCCAGCGGCTGCCTGGGACAGGTTTGGAAGTCCTCTGGTGTATCTCATCACAGGACTGGAAACTCTGGTCTCCATCAGGAAAACTGCTCAGATCATTAATAATTCCAGTCTATGTCAGTGGGCCTTAAATGCATGTTCAAGGCTTAGCTATCTGCAGGTGGAAGGGAGCATGTCCAGGGAATTTAACTAAGCCAGAGGACTTTGCACTGAAGCACCTACCGCATGCTCACATGGTCTGTTCCATCCACTCCTCAGTGGGACGAAGCGTCTGACAAGCAGGTGGTAAAAAACAGCTTGAGGAAATTGCTGCATCTGCTTTGTTAAGTGAGCATGTGTCTGAGCCCTGAATCCATCTTTCAATCAAGCTTTTAATAGGAAAAAGTAATGCTGAAAGGGATATTTCTGAATGGGACCCAGTAAGGCGTAGATGGAAACGTAGGCAGTTTTAGAGTGAAATCCAAACAAAAAAATCAAAGTGCTGTAAAAAAGTCACATGGTGCTGAAAGCAGTCGTAATTGCACAAGTCAATTATGAAACCGTACATTGAAGTTTGAAACTGGCCAATCTCCTGTCTCATTTCACTTGCAAGGTTAAGTCTAGCTTGAACAAAAAAAATTAACAATAAACCAAAGAAAAATCATGGGGAGACATGGATCCAGTGTTTACATTGCCATCCCTTTCATGGGCTATGACGAGAGAGACTAGAAAAAAATAAAAATTGTAAAATACAATCTTAGCTTGCTATTTCCCTTTCAAGATTGATGAGTAATAAAAGCAATTAGCCAGAAATGTTTTTGAAACTTGTCAAATACATTATTTGACAAATATATTCATAAATCATGTATCCAGTCACAAACTGTGTGAGCTCTGAAAACTACCTCATCATTTTAAAACAACTTGAAAATCTCATTTCATCCATTGATGAATCACCTGCCCACATTAGCAATAAACTGGCACAAGCAAGACAAGAGGCATTTTTATCCTTCACATCATATGAAGTGCATTTCAGGACGCTTTGCTGAATTTGAGCAAAGGCAAAAAAGGCACGTGTGTGTGTTTTGAAACAGTGGATGCACACACATAGGTTTAGGACAATTCTCTACATCTGTGCGAGCTCCCACTCTGGTTTCTCTGCAAAGGTTCTTCTCTGTATAGGGAGCTGTGGAGGCCCATAGGCACAGGGAAAGCTGAATCTTTCCTCTGGAGTGATCCCCAGCCAACCTGCAGCTTCTGAATTGGGAAAAGACCCGCTTAGTCCTTTAGGCACCCAGGAAAAGAAATTATTATAGGACAAACTTTACATTCTTATAAACAGCAGCTTTAATCGTAAGTGGTTAGGTAGCTCCATGCAGACAGCTCATTCAAAGAACCTGTGTCACCTCCAGTAACCCAAGTGTATCTCCTTTAGAACAGGGCACTTCCCCCACCCACCCAGATGACCCTCATTGAGGTTGAGAAGCTCATTGCCCTCTCATTCACTTTTCTCTCTTGCTGTAGGCCTTGAAAACAGCTGTTGATAAAAGTAGGAAAAACTTTACAACCCATATTTATTTAACTGTTTGTGTAATTGCAAGAGCGCTTGTCCTGCACAGTTAACTGATAGTGGCTTTCAGACCTGGTGAACGCTTCATCTGACAACGGTTTTTTGCCTCATATACTGCTGGTGACCATGCATTGTCACTTAATTAGGCTGAAATTAGATAAATGGATCCAATCCAATTCTCCAGGGTTATGGACTCATCTATGTGCTGAACTGTAGTAACTGGTTGCTTTGCACTGCCAGAGGATATAGATTGTGTGCTTGGTTTGGTGCCTACACAGCGTGTACTGAACTCCTGCGTGCTCCTCAGAGAGTCCCTAAGCTGTGGCCAAACCCAGCTTTACCAGGTACTTCTCCAAAGAAATGTTAAATTCTTAGTTCCTTGCAGTCTAAAATACAGTCATTCATGATACATCTCTGAATATGGTCAGTTCATGGTGGATATTATGGATCTTATCCATTATCAGTAAGCTGATTATACTTTTGTGCTTTTTTTGGCCATATACTCAGTGACATTTGCAGATGAGCCAGCTGAAAGTATGATGTCTTGGTGAGGGAGAAACAGTTCACAGAGATGCACTGGTTTTCCCAAAAATTTAAACTGGAAAATATTTGGATCTAGGAAGAAGGGAAAGAGAGGAAGAAAAAAGAAAAAGAAGTCCTTTTTTCAAAATGAAATATCCAAAAGTATTGCTTTTGGTGCAGAGCTGAGTGGGAACTCACTACTAAGCCTCAGAAGTTGCTGCAAAATGGCAGTATTACCTGCTGGATCGTTTTCTCCATTTCACTGGAGACTGAGAATGCCAGGTGTTAGATGAAAAGGAACCCAAGACTTCCCATCTTGAAGTCAAGGTACACACTCTTTCTTGCTTTCTCCTGAGCATTGTTCCAGCTCATCTCTATTAATTCACAAGAAACCATACCATGTATTAATAGACAACTTGGCCTTGGAATTTATTTTGCAGGAGATTTTGTTATTGCCTCATAAACACAGAGCTCCCTTAAATTGTCATCAAGATAGATCACCATGAAATTACTGAAGCAATAGAAGAGAAAAACCTACAGCACTGCTACACCAAATTCTGCTTCAAGTATTATGCTGCTCTTCTGTGAAATTCACTGGACTTGCAGGGATCTAACAGCTTTGCCATATTCTTTCACTGATACTGGTAGTCCAAAAGCAGCAATCACACTTTCCGCAAAAGATGATTTAATTTCCATGGGATTGTGGGCTCCCATCTAGTAGGACCATCTTAACTCTTCTTATATGCAGCCAGCACTAACTGCAGCTCTTCACTACTTTGCACCTTAGACAGACATTTACGTCTGAGTAAAGTAGCTGTAATTTCTATCTGAGTAAAGCAGCGCTCTTGATTTGGAAGCACTTTCCATGGGTGTGAATGACAAGCCCAAGGTAGCAGCAAATCCAGCTCAGGAGATACAGTTAGTCCATTTCAGAGAGGAGGGAAATGAGACTTTGATTATTGTGATCTGTACTGGGTGGATGTCAAAGGCTTCGTGACACTTTGCAGGAGAGGAAAATTCTGGTTTTGCTGAGCCACGGTGCCTCGCTTCCCTCACCTGGGGTGCAACATGCAGTGCAAGCAGGGAGCCCTGCGCACGCTGCAGGTGGAAGCATTTCCACGAGGCTTCCTGCACCTCACTTTGCGAAGGGTTTTGGGAACCTCCCAGATGTGCAGACGCAGATGATGTTATATGAGCACTGCAATTCTCGGTAAATAAACTGTTGGAAAATAGCAGTAGCAAATTAAATGGCAATAAAGCTTTTGTTGTTTCAGTTTTATGCAGGTTTTAAGAGAGAATCTGTGATGAACTGCATTGTGTATGCTTGCATCAAAATAAAGAGGGTAGCATGGCATATAAATAAGTTTAGCATTAGACTGGTATCTTTTTCAAATTATGACTCACTAACAGTTTTACAGAAATTTGATTACAATTTTACTGCATGGAGGACTCTTTTGCATCTGTTTCACAGATACCCACCTTTTAAATTTTATTTAATTTGTATTGATTTTTCCTGCACTTTCATAAGCAGGCATCACACATCTGAGCACACACAAAAATGATTACTTAAGTGATGATTTAAAAATAATGGATGTACATTAGCACATGAATGATTAATTCCTTTTTGTGAGTACAAGCATCCAGGCTATGGCTGAGTAAAATATTGATGGTACAAAGGAAATGAGCTGTTTCTTAATTTAGTTTTGTTCTGGTAATGTGTAACTAATGTTGTTTCCTTCTAGCAGTATGCATTTAGTGACCCTTTTAAATTTTAATATCTAGTGATAGCTAAACTAATAGCTTCATGGGACATATAAGGGGGGATTTTGAAAAGATGCAGATATAGTTTACATGCATTAATTTGAGACTCTCTGCAACACATTTTATACAAATAGGTACTGGTCGTGGTTTAACCCGACTGGCAACTAAGCACCACCCAGCCACTCGCTCGCCCTCCCCCACCCCCGGGGAACGGGGAAGAGAATTAAAGGGGAAAAGGGAAGAAAAAAGGGAAGAAAAAAGGGAAGAAAAACTAACTCTGTCCCAGCCAAAACCAGGACAGCATTGCAGAACTGTAAGATAAAGCCTCCACACACAGGCTGGCATTTCACTAGAAAGCTGACGCTGTTTTTGCACAAGACACATGGAAAGGTGGAGATTTCATTGTTGTATTAGTCCCGTGAGGCTGTGGCATACGAATCCCAGTTCATCGAGGCCTGATGCTCTTGTGACGCACTTGAGAGTGTGGGGATTTGTGAGACTAGTACAAAATGAGAGCAGGTTTTCTCTTACCACCTGATACTTGGGCATATGTTTACACTTAACGTAGGGGGACCTGAGCACTGAGATTAACCCTGTGCTAGACTCCTACAGTCTGAGTCAGAGATGCCTGCATCATGGTTTCTCACTGTTCCCACAGCTGTTGAGGTGTTTCTGAAAGTTTTTGCCCTGACTACAGCATCCTGAAGTGTTTTCCCACATATTTGCTGGGAAATGCCACACTGGAGAGAAAGGCACTGAAAGACAAGCCGTACTCACCTGGTCTTGCCCACACCTTCATTGCAGGGCAGGCCAGGCTCACCCATCCATAACTTAAACCTGGCACCTGGTTAAGCAGAGCAGTATGGGCTCAAAATCAAATAGAAACGTTGCAAATACTCTGTGGATGGGGCTGGGTGGCAACGCGTGTAAGGACACAGGTTATGGTAGAGCACAGCTACAGGCTTCGAGGTTCTCAGATGGGAATACCACCTTGTTACTCAAGGTTGATACACAGACTGAATCACTGGCACTGCCTGCCCACTGCCCATCTGTTAGAATGGCGCTTTGCCCACAGACGTGGGGACATGCCAGGTTTCATTTGAAGTAGGTACCTTCTGACAATGGGTTTAGAAAACAGCCTGTTGAAGACAGTAACTGACACTTCTTTCCTCAATGGGCTATTTTTGGAGAGGGAACACTTGCTGGCAGCAAGTGCAAAGGGCCTAAATCAGCTTCTGTTAGTCAGCTGCAAAAAAATCCCATTTGCTACAGTAACAGAAGGTTTGGGCTAAAAAGTAAAGCGATTGCTTCCATTTGCACTTGCTGGCCTTGCATGGATATGTTTATTGTGGCGACTTAATCCCATTTTACCAAACCGCATGGCAATATGCAGGTAAGGAAGGAAAAGGAGGAAGAGGAACAGTGTATTGCTTTTGAGACAAGAAAGGGCGCTATTTTAATTTTAAACCATGATCCTTTCATATTTTCCACTGCTGCAATGGATATTATATGGTAGTCCTGCCAGGACATTTTATATGTGAGGAAGAGTTTGAAGGTTGGTTCCCCGGGATGACATTTGAAAAATATAGTTCACGTTTTTTTCCTTTGGCAATTGTAAGAAAAGAGGGATCTTTGTCCAGTCCCAATAAAAATCAACAGGCTTTCTGTCATCAGGTCTTTTTGAAAGGGTTTTGAAGATCCTAGGGAAAACATGGTCTTTGGCTCTGTCAAAAGTCCATGACGGGGTGTAGATCAGAGAGCAAGTTAACGCATGCAGTTCTTCCCGGTGACGTTCTGGATACAGGATACGTGAAACGTGGGCAGGGTGCAAAACCACAAGGCTTTAAGAGCAGCCCAGATGGCCAGCAACCCCAGGAACACATGCACACATGCTATCCTGATCCTTCTAGGAAGGATTTTGAATCTAAATTGTCAGCCTGACATCAGCGCCATGACATTACTGATGGGCAGGAGTGATATATGATCCACCTTGCAGATAGCTACTCGCTTGAGTTGGTAGTAAGGAGTAATCAAAGAATCATAGAATGGTTCGAGTTGGAAGGGACCTCAAAGATCATCTAGTTCCAACCCCCCTGCCATGGGCAGGGACACCCTCCACTACACCAGATTGCCCAAAGCCTCATCTAACTTGGCCTTGAACACTTTCAGAGATGGAGCATCTACAACTTCTCTGGGCAACCTGTTCCAGTGCCTCACCACCCTCTGAGTGAAAAATTTCTTCCTTATATCTAATCTAAATCTTTCCTCTTTCAGTTTAAATCCATGGCCTAATAATATGGCCTAATATAACATCCTTCTTCTAACATGTCCAAAGCTCACCTGAGCTTGAGTCCTAGCAATGTGATGGGATGGGAGTCCAAGCTTGACTATGGCTCTGATCTGCTCTCAAAATCACCTGTCACTTGGATGAGCATTGGACAGTCTGCTTTCTACCCGCTCTGCCTCTACTGTCTTCTGGTGATTCCACTCCCTTCTTTGTCGCTCTGCCAGGACAAAGCACTGTCCTACCTGGCAGTGCACTCCGAGCCTGGGCCAGTGCAGGGTGACTTGCCAAGTGGCAGAGTGCCAGCTAAGACTGCTTTATGCAGTTGGGTACCCCACACCCCATATGGAGAGTGTTTCTGTATGGTCTGTCTACACAAGGAGGTGGAGACCTTTCTGTTCCTCTCTGGTTTAGTGTTGAGCTCTTGGCCTGATGCACATATATGGCTAATGATGACAGGGATAGAAAGGACCAACTAGGCATCCTCCGCCAGCACGCAAAGTACATATGCACAAAATAACAAACACTGAGATTCTTCCGAACACAGGAAGTTATTCAGGCAGCATCTGAAGTATTCGGATAAAGTATCCAACTCTGAAACAGTTTTTGATAGGAAAGCCGAGAATAACCTGTACTTATCTTTGGCTACTGGACAGTAGAGACTTTATTATAAAATGATTTATTTGCTATAACATGGCTGCTAAAATCCTGGCACTTTGTTATGCAACTGATCAAAAAAAAAAAGTCAAATCTATAAAAGGAGCTGGAAAACTTTGGCTACAGCCACAAATACTGTTTCTTCCATTGCTTCTCAGATAGAGAACACTTTTTGTGCCCCCTTCTTATCCTCAAAGACACACAAAAGAGGAGATCTCTAGCTAACAGCCACAGCAGCTATGACTGCATCACTCCAAGCAGCAGAGGGAATAGGGTGCCTGCAGCAGTCTCTATGCTTTGCCAAGAATGGAGATGTCATGGCTTACTTTTTTTTGAGCCATGTCAGATAATAGTGTTGGCATTCTGACCTGAGCCTGTTTTTCCCAGTCAGGCACCGTCCAGAGGATTTAGTAATAACTTGATGATCACTAGTTGCTTCTTCGTTGTATATTTTTGCTGTTACTTCTTCCAGTATGTGCTTCAAATAGGAGATTTTGTGGGATAGAATAGGTGCCACGGCTAATTTATATTGCCTTGGATCCAAAGTGCTTTCTACACTTTTGACCCCACACACACCCCTCTTCTAGACTAAGCCTCCTCCCTGGCAGCTCCTTTGCATGACTGGTTCCTGCATGACTTGTCACAGACAATGGTATTTCCCCCGACTCCATGGAGCTTTGCATCACTCAAGATTAGTGGGCTGACATGCACAGTCATACAAGCAGCTGGCAGACTGTGATCAGTGAAGCAATGTGGGGATGAAATGGGCCACCTATCTCATTGTCACCTACTGTCAGCTCAAAGGTGAAAATATGTCATCTCGCACCCACAAAAGACAAGTAGTAAGATGCGTCCCAGGATCAGTAATATGAGAGTGGCTCTTGGGCATGGTGCACTGTTTCAAATGTTGATGGGGGGAAAGAGTAGCAGTGACTCCAAAAGATCAAAGCCACCTGCACTCACTTTCGCCTCTTAGTTTTGATAATGTGGTATATAGAGAATAATAACAGTTTGTATTCACTCACCTTCTGTAAGTGAAATTTTTTCTTCTGCGCTAACACGCAAAGCACAGAACAGAGAAAAGCAAACCTTTCATGGATGGCTCTGTTACGGCTACTCAGTAGACAGGATTTTGCAGCCCACAGCTAGCACACAAGAAGAAACACTGAGGTACATGACAGCTAGAAGTCATTTTTTCAAACAAATTGTAATATAGATAAGGCCATAAGTGCTGAAAAAATAATTAAAGGTATCACCTATGCCTCGAGAACAAAATATCCTTGGCTAAAGTCAGATACTGAGATGGCTAGGGGCATACAATGAACAGAAACTCAAGCTAACATGCCAAAGGCAGCAACTCCTGTCATGACTGATTGTGTGTGAGCTGTGAACTTCCTGTATATGTCACAGAGGTAAAAGTAAATAGTTTTTGTCATCTTTCTCCAAACCTAGGATGAGAGTCTACCCTCTTGCTGGATAGGAATGCACTGGAGAAACGTGGTAAGGCTTTATTTCAGAGTTCGAGCAGATACAAATTCACAGGCGGTTTGTTTACCTTTCTATTCTTAGTGATTATTGGTATTAACTATTTCTAAGCACCCTCCCTACATCAACCGTGAATAATGTCTGTCTGATCCTTTACAACTGTTCTACTATCACCCAAATGGGGCAGGTTTTTGGCTCCCGAGTCAATGTTACAGTGGACAGCTGCTTAGCTGTGACAGCCCAAGGAGCTACCTCAGGCTTGCCCAAAGGAGATTCAGACTGTACTAAATTACATTCTTAGAGTCTTATTTAAGGCCTTAATCTATGGAGTTATATTTGGTGGGACAGTGAAGGAGCAAGGTTTATATGTGTCTGTGCGAGTCTACACATGCACGCATGCCTGATTGCTTATTTTCTGTAATACTAAAACCTCCATGATTATAAAATGTCATCAACTGGTACCTGTGGACTCACCTTTGTGTAGGATGTGATTGTTGGCATATGAAGCCAAGCTGCTTCATGTTGGATTTTATGGACCCTGGAATGAGTAATGTGATGCTAATCTATAGATAAACTAATCTGCTGGTATTTATAACCAGTGAGCAATTGCCTCACCCTTTAACTGCAAGTGTTGAGATGTGACAGTTACAGTAGATAGTAGCTTTACTGTAGCTCTGAGCTGTTTTGGAACCTGCATGATTGGCTAAATTTCTAAAGGAATATTTGATTTACCTGAAAGAAAACATCAGTCTTTGGTCATTCTTACCGATAGGGAATAATTTTTCTTCTGGGCCAGGACCTAAAACACTCAAAGTCTAAGCCCAGTGAAGTAAACAGAAATATAAAGTTATCATCTGTTCCCATCCTACATTATCTTGTAATTCACACATAAGTAACAATGAAATAATAGAATGTTTTCAGGCCTGTTCCTGTTCCGAAGGTCACTGGGTCTCCATAAAACAAGGGGGACTCATCACACAGAATAAATTACAAGATTAGGTAATCCCCTAAAGTGTGACTGAAATGTGATTTTGTGTAACAGAAGCTGCTATAATATATATGTATTATATAGATATAGTATAAATATATAACATGAAGTGTCTTGTCATCTTGTGATTATATGCTATGAACACAGATTTGTTACTAATATGTCTTTTCATCTGGCTATGCCTGAAAAAGGCAGCAGATTCTACTACTAGTGAGGAAAAGTGTAGGTAAACACTGAAGATGGTGAATCTGTACTGAGTAGCAGTATGACAAATGAAATTTTGGAAATTAAAATTGCAGGCTGCGAGGAAGATCACCTATTAATCTTGGAAGTATGCCATTAAATCTAATTACAGTATTTTGTTGATATTACCTTAGCTGTTTGAAATGAATTCCCCATCAAATGATAGGTGATGTAATGTATCTAACTGAAAAGCTAATCATTGTACAGAAAACGGAGTGTTCTTGCTTTCAGTGATTCCTGTAGACTCTCAAAGTGCTGAGGCGAGTTAGCAACACCTACCAAAGGGCACCATGGCAATGCCTTCAGCTTGGCTTTTTGTTCCCAGCTCTCTGCCCTGTGCAGGGTTTTTTTCACAAGATTATTCTTTTGCAAGGACCAAGAATTAATCACATTTTACTATTAAAATGATCTTTGCAGAAAAGTGCCACGGCCAGAATTGTTGGCCTGAAAGAGCTGGTTTTTCAAAGTTAAGTCTGATGGGGAGCTTGCAGGCAGGAAAGACCAGTTTTACAAGACTGTGCCCAGTTACGTTTATTGCTCGAATCCTTTTTATTAGCTTTGACATACAGTCATCTAGATTTCACTCCAAGCACATTTCAAGTAGCAAAACGCACAGGACAACACGTTACAAACATTGCGCCTATGTCTTTTCCGTCTTTGCTGACACAGGGTTCTCTCTGCCAGCCCCACAACCTCAGCAGAGGAGGAATTTCTGGCCTTCCACTACCCCCGGTTCATCTGCGCAGGATCCCACGTGATCCCCACTGGCTGACGCACACAGTATACTGCCAAAGCATAAAAACAATTATTTGTTTTCCAGTTATTTTTATTAATTACTAGCACATCTCCTCTACCTCCCCAGAGGTAGATGGGAGAATTGGAGAGCCAGCATACTGAATTTCAGTTGGACTTTTGCCTAAGTAAGAACTGAGAGCAGCTATTAGATTTATCACTTAAAAATTCAATATAGAGATAGAGTTCTGTATGCTTCTCGAGGTAAACTGATGTCAGATGATCGTGGGTGGGCATGGAATAGGTGCGTGGACCCATTTCTTAACCAGCCAGAAAGATAAATGACAAGAGTGGAAGCATATGCACATGCTGATCCTATACAGAGCCAGGATAAAGTTGCCAAGTTCAGATGCACAGCCCATCATCAGTGTTAGAAGAAAATTACCACTACACCTTCAAGTGACAGGCATACAACCTGAGATTTCTACACAGCCCTCTAAATGAGGAGGCAGATTAGAAAGATATAAAAAATAGAGAACAGTTATGTTAATTTGAAGTTTTGACAGTCAGAAATACTTTAAAAACAACTCTCAACACAGTACCTAAGAAGATGCTAAAAGAAAGTGTTGAAACTTCCTGTATTTTACAAAATGCTAGTTGCTTAAAAGCACCTCCTGTAATTTTCTGACAATTGACAAGGGCAAAACGGGGGTTTCACAACATTTGGAAAATATGAGAAAACTATTTTCTTTCCTTTAAGCATTATAAAGGACTACACTTGCGTACTACCTGAATTGGATACTATTTACAGGGATAAAATTATGATGTCTTTCCTTAAACTTACCACTCTTTATACAGTACTTGACTTATAACCAATTATTTGCCTGTATCAACACAGTACAGGCTTGTTCTATTAGCAATTTGCTATTTTTGGCCTATTGGTGTAAATCATGAGCGACAATGTTCTGAAATGTCTCACTTCTGTCTTGCGTTGATACTGCTACAAGCTCAGGACTCAGAGAAGGAAAATGGTTGGCTCAGTTTTATTGCTTTGCCAGCCAAACACTGGGATTTTCACCTCTATTTCCCCAGGCAACAAGGTTTAGGGTGATTGAACAGGGATAGGATCTAAATGCACTCAAGGCAGATTAAAGGCTCATCTTCTTGGGATCTAAACTATGGGGTATGGGGGTGAATAAGTGACTACGAATAGGGCAATAACTACAGTAAATTGCTCACGGAGGCTGGATGCTAAAGCCAGGAAGAGTAGGCATCCATCTAACAGAGGTGAGCATTAGAAAACGCGTAATTCTGCATGGTGCAGACTAACAGTGGAATACTGTAATGAGCTATCAGTTACAGCTTATGTGGCTTTAACCCTGTTCTGGTGATGAGCTGTGAAGCATTATAGCTTGAGCTTCCTATTTTCTACATTTATGTTCTTCAAAATCCAAAGGAGAGAATTCTTTACCAATCGATAGGGATGAAAAGCCTGTTTTTCTTGGAAATTGTTCTACATTTATTCACATACTACACATGCCTGCCCTGCCCTGTGCAATGGCTCCCCAGATATTGAGAAGGCACAAACACACATAAAACCAGAGCTGTACGAGAAGAACTATTCTAGGTTGTTAATAGAAACTAATATTATCAGGCAGACTAATATTTACCCCTGCTATGGGAGCATTACTCATTGAACAGCACCTTAAATTGTCCAACTGATTTTATGCACTCATAATAAATAAATTCTATTCTCTTTTACTATCAAACTTAATTACAGTCAAAGTAAGTCACAACATCTACACTTTGCAACTTGGATTTAAGGACAGCGAATATAAAAACTGTGCATGTATACTTCATTGGAAATTATATATCTGATCCATATTAAATTACCTCTCAATTCCTCTATGCAATGCCATGCAGTAGGCAGATGTCTGCATGCAGTGGTGAAACATGGTGCTTTTTGGAGGAAAAAAAGAGAAGGAAGGAGGAAAACATTTAGCTAAAATATGATGACACTTAGGATATAACATCATCACATCCTGGCACTACTGTGATTTGACCATCGTTCTGCAACTGGCGTTTGCTGTTTTTATTGGAAATGACACAGCTTAAATGAACATGTCCTCAAAAGACAAGTTTCACATTTCATTCAGAAGCCATTGCGTCCGTGCGTTAGTGTGCTGAGTCACTGATTCAGCTCTGGCTCAAGCAGAGGGGAACCATCAATACCGTTTTCCACAGCACTTGGTATTTCCTAGGGATGCACCATTTTAGCAAACTTTCCCGGGCAACCGTGAACTGAAGGTGGTTTCCCAAATGTGCAAACTGCCCTGCACTGTGTACACTTGCACTTTCATACCAAATCACCGCATGGCTGAAGTAGTGATTGTAATGAACACTTCTGCTCGCTGAAATCAATTCAGCCTTGGTTATAAACCCAATGGAGGCATTCAAGCAGAATGAAATGTCTGGTTTAAACACATATTAGTTTAGTATTATCCATATTTTAATGAAGCAAAAACTCAATTTGTTGTTCTAACAGATGGTGGTTCTTTTATCTGTATGTAAATGTTGAATATTTAGCTTACATTTTCAAATTTGTGAACAAGTCTTGCTTAAGTCTGTAAAACACTTAGAGGGTGAAAAGTCCTTTAGACAATCAGATTAATCCATAAGCTATACCTATAAGATAGGGTGAGTACGTGCTCTCATTACCATCTCGTGCACAGGGACAGTCTCATCGGAGCCAAAGCTGGTCCTCGGGCATTCCTGGCTCTTGGGCTGATGCTCAGTCCATTTTATCGTGCCTCTGTGCTTTCAGATTCTGCTGATGTGTTTCTTTTACAAATCAATCATTCTAGGGGTAATTAACATTTCAAAGACAGGTTTCTTTTAATTCCATTAGTATATTTGTGACAAGAAATGTGTTGGCAGAATCTAAAGGTTAAGAGTTACAATGAAGAACAAGTTTTAGGATAAATGAAAGTTAAGGCCTAAACCAGCCTGACAATACCCCATTAATCTGCACACTATCGACACAATAGTGGTCTGTTGTGTCAATGAGGATTTAAGAAGCTTTGCAGCACATGTTACTGATAGTTTATCATATCAATAGGAGCCTGCATATATTTGTGTTTAAAAACCTGTGGCTGTGTAATTCCCTGACTGCACACACATTCAAAGTGCACATACTTTAAATCCTTACATAAAGTGGCTTCTAGCCACAGCAAATTTTGAAATTATAATAAACCACCATATTTAAGTGTAGACACAAGATATTAGTCTTGGCTACACCAAAAGCCTCTAAAATGCTGTACTTCAAACTGAAACCCTTTGCCCTACAGGAACGCGATCTGATTCCCAACATTGTGTCATCTGCCTAATTGAAGCAGAAGGAGATTTAAACCATATTAATCTCTTATCCTGATACATGGAAGCCTTGAGTCAGTTTGTCCCTGGGATGTATAGTGGGGAAGAAAGGTCCCTTCCCTCCAGCAGCCCCTCTCGGAGCAGAGGGGAGCGTGCAGCCACAGCCGAAGCAGCCGTCACAGGCTGTGCCATGCTTCCCATGGCCCCGCTGGAGGGATAACCAAGCAGCATTGCTGAGTAATTTCTACATGCTAGTCACAAAAATGATGTATCGAATGAAAAAACGGGTGGCTTTTCTAGGACTGCAGTTTTTCTGGCTGGCCATCAGGCATTTAAAAAAACAAGAAACAAATCCCACATTTATAATGCCCTGGTGTAGGTAGCTCACACCTAGGTACCCGTACCCTCTGTACATCCACACAACAGGGTCTGCTCCTACTGTTTGACTTCCAGTGGAAAGACCACAGAGCTGTTTTCTGAACCGAATCCTTCTCTTTGAGGCACTCGGAAGCTTTTTTGTCCTCAGGTTGCAATTTGATTCCTAACCAAGCGAGTAGTCTCTATCGCAGCATGTTAACGCACTGTGCAAAATTCGATGGTTTTCAGATTAGGACTGTTCCTGAGAAAGAGCAAATAATGTCCTTACACCTTTAAGCAGGCAGCAGCTCCTAGGGTGCAACATAGCCGGGCTGTGTTTGCTGTGAGGAAGCCCACAATGATCTTGCCTTTAGCCTGTCACCACCAGGAAACATCAGAGGGTGCCAGCCAAGGGGCCGAGTTGCCAAAAACGTCCTATTCCCATGGCTGAGAGATTTTGTTGGCACCGTCTCTAAAGAGAATTTACTATGGGCCAAATCCTGGCGCCCTTGCTTAGATGAATCAGTTCTCAAGAGGCAATGCTCCTGCTGCAAGTGGTGCGTGCGTAAAAACCTGCCAGATCAGCCCAAAATATTGCTTGGGAGTTATCAAGCACTTGTCTTCCAGAGGAGCAAGAGCGCTGTGGTGGGCAGGAATTTTGGAATTTCGTGTGAATGACAGAGATGTTTCCCCAGGAAAAAAACTCTAAAATTTTACTCAGAATTTTTCTAATTTCCCATAAAACAAGCACAGACGATGCAGTTTGGCAAGTAATCCTTTTTTGTTCTTGCAGGGGCATCCGAAATATTTCGTGGCACTTTAAGCCTTAATTAATTTGTCTTTCATGTGAAGAAAAATGAATTCGTGACAGCTATTTCCTGGACTTAATTTCTGGGATTAAACCCTTTGTTTCTTCAATATCTGAGGGGATTTTGGACAGGCACTTAAAAAGATGTCATTTCAAGGACACCCCCCCACCGCCACACACGAAGTACTCGTCTGCAAAATTGCGTCTCATTAGCCTGCGAAATTGCATCGCTCGCAATGCCTTTTTCTTTCCAAGCAGAAACGCACGTTCCTGCGTTCGGAAGCGGAGGTGGCGCCGGCGGGGAACAAAACGCCCTCTCGATGGCTTCGCCCCAGCCGTTCACCTTCGCGGCGGCGGAGGCGGGATGGGCACGGGGCGGGAGCAGGGGCGCAGGTTTCCCGAGCTGGTTTGGGAAGGGTAAAACTACAGGCGAAGTTTGCCGGAGCTCGGCGCACGTAGCCGCGGCCGGGGCAGCGCGGTGGCGGCGGCGGGGGAAGGCGGAGGCGGGGGGCCGCGGCCGGGGCGGTGCCGCCCCCGCCCCGCCATGGCGCGCCTCGCCGCGGAGCTCCGCCGCTGGCCGGGGCCGCGCTCCCGGGTGCGGTGAGAGCCGGAGCGGCGGGGGAGCGGCGGGGGAACCGAAAAGTTGGCGGCGATCGCGGCGGGGCGCGGGCCCGGTGCCCCCGCGGGCGCGGTATTTGCGCGGAGGCGGGAGGCGGAGCGAGGCCGGGCGCGGCGGGACAGCGCGGCGCGGCGAGGGGCGGGCGAGAATAAATACATTAAAGGGAGAGGAGGGGAAAAAAAAAAAGGCAGGCGGGAAGGGGTGGGCTCTGTGGGTCGCGCCTCCCCCGCGCTGGCTCGGTACCGAGCGGAGCGCCGGGATGGGGCGCCCGGCGGGGGACAGCGGGGCGGAGGAGGCAGCCCCGCCGGCGGGCGGCGGCCGTGGGCAGCGGCGCGGCGGCAGGTACGCGGGGCCGGTACGCGGCAGCGCTGCCGAGCGGAGCGGAGCGGGCGTCTGCCCGCCGGGGGAGCCGGCGCTGGCCGGAGACGGGGCAGCCGAAGCGGAGCGGTTCGGTCTGTCCCCAGCGAAATCGCCCCGGGGCACTTAGGGTGAGTTTAGGCTGGCGCTGGGTCGGGGGCTGAGCTGCCCCGGCCCCGGGGCTCGGCGCTGCCGGCGGGGCGGCGGCGCGGGCGCGTAGCGAGGCGTGATTTACGGGCTCCCCGGCAGCAGCCGGGCGCTGGGAGGCAGAGGGAGCTGTGTTTCAAGCTCCCCATCAATTATGGATGGAAACAAATACTAGAGTCAGTTCTGAATTATCCCCGTGCAGAGGCAGGGATAGCTCCGTCCTCCTCGCCTCCTGATGAAAACAATGCTCTGCTCAGGTGTAGAGCGGAGAAACTTTTTTTTTTTTGGAGTGGGGGCGTTTCAGCACCGCAGAAACCGATACGGCAGCTTTCAGGGAGTAATTAGAAAGGGTTTAAAGCCTTCTTTATTATTTATAAGCGCTGGATGGAAATGAAAGGTCACACAGACATTTCTAGGTGGATATTATGCCTGTATTTTAAAGGGTTGTGGGGCTGTTTTGTTGGGGTTTTTTTATGATTGTCATTGTTTTGTCTTGTGAGTTGAAAAATGTGATTAAGTGTGCTTTAGGGTTATGTGTTGGAAACATTGTCATTCCGATGAATATCCTACTTGTTAGCATGAATATAGCTAGTCCTAAATTAGTGGTTTTCTGCAAATCTTTTGAGTTGTTTCTTACTTCTGGTCAAGATTGTGTCTGTATCACAGGCATTAGCCTGCGAGTAATTTGAGCAAAATTTGGCCTTCAGTGTGTAAAGTCATTTGTATATGTGTGTGTGGCTTAGAATACATTTACTTTGGAGCATAGCAGCAGCAATGATGGTTCATAATGCTCACATATGTGGCACTTGCTGTGCAGATGGTATTGTAGCTTATCCATGTACACACACACACACACGCTTCACACATAATGTGCAGGAATTACAGCAAACTTCCTCTAGAATACTGTTCAGTGCTCTGTAAATGTGTGGCATTTTTTCCGTAGTTATTTCTTTTGGGGAAAAACATGCATCTTTACTGAGGTATCTTTGTGCTCAAAGTTGTTAGTCTTTCCATAATGATGTTTATTAATTCACTTAAATATTATTTGAAGGAACAGCTTCCTACTGTTTTAGAGGCTTTTACTGCTTGTCTATTGCTCTCACATACAAATACTTTCACAGAGAATTTTCTGAGGTTCTCTCCTTTTTCCAAGTCCAACAGGAAGCTCATTGTAAAGCTTTGCAATCACTTTTGTGGCAGAAGAGAATAGACGTTTTTCCTGTTTTATTCACACTATAAAATTCTATGCACCTCTAAAGTCTACTTAAGTTACTATTCAGTAAATTAGGCTGGACGTAATGGTGTTTAATGTAGTAAATGACAGGCATATTTTGTTATGTTGGCAGATATTGTATAAACATTTACTCTGGCTTAGATAAATACAAATTGCCAGTTGAGTGCTCTGATTTCTTTTCTATATAATCATGAACTTTAACACTTTTAATATTAACTAATATAAAGCTTAGTTGTTTTACAAACAGGAAGAAAACGTTTGTAGTAGGAATTTATTAGCATTCTGAATTATGTAGCACAGATTTGTTTTCAAAAGGACAGCCAAGAAAGTATAACCCAGAGGCTCTAAATTGGTTTATTTAACTGGCTTCTCACTTTCATCTGCACCTTTAGTTACAGTGAGCAGATACCTCCCTCCCTCCCTCACATCCTGCAGTCTGGCGCTACCTGTTCTCATTTATGGTCCAGATGCAACAAAGATAACATCATCTTCTAAACGTGCTTGGTGTGATGCAGGAGTGTGTGCCAGGAATACAGTGATGGCCCTGTCGAAGCTTTACAAACCAGCTGTATGGCTGCGGGTTTTTCCCCCCAGCCTCTCGTGCCCTTTGAGCTGGACCATCTGAACGTTTCTCTCTTGTATGGCTGATCTGAGCCGACTGTTAGAGCAGATACTTTAGCCCTTGGAGCAGCCCTAACTTTGATGTAGACTTATGAAGAGCACACATTTAGATAGAATGCTTAATTATATATGCAATTAATTCTGACTAAATGGGTCTTTGGTCTGATCAGTCCTCTTATATATGGGAAGGTAAAGAAAAGTACTGTCATAGAAGCTCACTTCAAAGCATACGTTAGGCATTTGTAATAACATATCTTCTGGTCTTACTACAGTCAGTCATATGCAGATTGCAGCTCCTGATTTTTATGGATTTTAAATTATTTTACAAACATTATTGCACTTAACTCAGGATTCAGCATCTCTTGAAGTCGGGTGAAGCCCGGTTAGCTGGACAGAACCTGATTAGAAGTGTTGAAATGCTTTGGTTATGCTTCCTTGTGGAAAAAAAAAGAAATTAGAAATGTGAAGTCAAGTGGAGATCATACGTGAATGTGATCAGTTTTCATCAAGTGTCATACAAGTGATATGACAGAGACTTTTGATTCTAGACGTTCTTTGTAAGACAAAGGAAACGGCTACATCAACAACTTATGTGCCTGTATAAGCTTATGTTGAGCTTAATTATGTTGCAGTCTGATATTTTTCAAGAAATTCACTACGTGTTTGCTTACTGAACAGACTGGATGGTGGTCGATTTCATACTCGTGTTAAATATACCTATAGTTTCAGTTTGGAAAAAATCAGATGTCTTTTCATTGGATGAAGTGATAATTTGCTCCTCGAGTAATTAAGAAAAGATGGAAGGCGTGTTACTTGCATTGGGTAGCACAAGTTATTTTCAGTCTTAGCAGCTCTGTGTGTAATTAAAACAGTTCAAATGTTGCTTTCGTCAAAACTGCTGTTAGAACAGATGATCTCTTTTCTTATGCATCAGATAAGCTACTGCAGTTACTGTTAAAATCCAACTGAGCCATTTTATTAAGTTGTAACTTGTTCTGTGAATAGCTGCCAGCCTCCAGTTGAAAAGAAAGTAGGTTCTGATTTGTTCCCATGTCACATGGAAGAGGTGTGCAGTGAAAATCGTATTACTGCCCTTCCGATGCTGTTTTCCGGAACTCTGTGTGTTGTCTGCCCTAGCCCACTTTCTCTCGTCGTGGCTTGACAGTAATTACAGTACAGCTAATATCAGAAGTTGATTCAGTTTATTCAAACAGGAAGGCTGTTGAATTGTCCCGCTTCCAAAGTCAAATGTTTGTGTTAACCACAGAGATCAAATCTGTAGTGCACATATATAACAGATGAGTAGTGTTTATTTCCCTAACTTTTCTATTCCATTTGGTTTTTGTTAACTAACCCAGATTAGCATTTTAACAACCCTGAAGTGAACTTCTGCCATTCTCCCTGCTTGGACAGTGTGTGTAGACCATCCATCATCCTGTCCTTGGCCACAACAGGCTACTGGCTCCATAACCATTTGGAGCTACACAGAAACCATCCGACTGTGAACAGCACAGCTGGCTGCAGCAATTTTTTCTTCCACGCCACTGGCAGCATTGTCTGGCTATGGTAACTAAAGTTAACATCCAGATCGTGAAGTTTCTGTAGTGCTGGCACCCCTGCCCAGCCCCGCCGCAGCTCAGCGGGCACACCTGCAGACGGACTACAAAATGGCTGCGAGGAGCGAGGCAACCGCTGGACTCTCTTTTCAAGGCTCCAGTTTGGAGACAGCAACCTGTTGTTTGGAGTGGGATTACATTAACTCTGTACTTACTCGAGAGGGAGCTTGCTAGCTGCGTCCTGCGCTCTTTCAGTGCACGGATTGGGGTGTGCTTTGAGCCACAGCTAAAGAAACAGAACTTGCCGCCTTAACTTTGCCACGCAGACTGGCAAAGAGCACAGAAAGAAATGGAGAATTTCAGCTGTGTGTTTCACACATTCTTGTAGAAGCCTTTTTAGTTCCACAACGGAAACCATGTGATTTCACAGGATCTGTGCCCAGACTGTAATACTTGCCACAGATGCTTTCCTTGGTTTGTTTTGCAGATCTATGAATGCAATAGGAAAGAAGTCGTTACAAGATTTATTGTTTTAATTCTGATGTGTGCTGTGAATGGCAGGTAAGCAGCAGGTGAATGTACTTGTGGCTCTGTGCTAACTTCACTTGTTAAGATTTTTGCATAATGTAAATCAACTGGCCTGGCATGGCTGTCTGTCATATGTAAGCCACAGCTTTCTTGCTAGAAGAGAACCCTTGCTTTCAAGAGCAAGGGGTGTGAAGAGGTGTTACCAGGCAGGGAGGGGCTGGGTGGAAGTGGAGAAGCAAAGAAGTGGTGGTGGAAGAGGAGGAGCAAGGCGCTCAAGCAAGCGACGTTTGTTCTGTCCAGAATGGTTACAAACCTTGCAAATGAAATGGGTCCTTGGACAGCTTTGATTTATATTCTCACACAGCAGATTGGCCTTGGTCTGCTTGACCTTGGTAACATTACAGAGGTCGTATTTGCACACAGATACTCTTCTTGCAAAAAGGTTTGTTGTTGCTGTTCTGTTTTTGTTTTTTTAACCGTTGCATCCAAGAGCCAAATTGCAGCCCAGGTTTCTAATTCGGTAGGCACTGGATAAACACAGAATAAAAAGGAGGGATCCTGTTCCCTACCGTGGATGGCTTAAGAGAAGAGACAGCAGATGGATACAGTCAGGCAGTGGCCTCTAGAAGCAGGAGAGCCGCGTTGGCCTGCATAATCAGCAGCCGTGGTAGCACACAGGCTGCCTAAACATAGCCGAGCTGCGTGTGTCGGGGAAAGGGGGCACACGTGCTTGTAGGCATCAGAGGCAAAGGAGAGCTTTGAAGAGGGCTTGGGATGAGAATGAGGAGTTAATTGGCAGACGCGTGCTGGGGGGCCCTTCAAGTGCATGAGGGATGGCGGGGAAGCAAACACAGAGGTGCTTGTCTGGAAGGGTAACGAGTGAGCAGTGGGGACCAGCATCACAGACTGGCTGCCCACCAGAGGTGGGAGTGAAACCTCAGAAGAGATGAGAGGTGATCAGCTGGTCACTCATCTCACTATTACTGCAATAATAGACTTTTCTTAATGTGAGCCACGCAGTTCATCTCTCTCATGCCAAATGGTTATGACAGCTGGGTCTCTGCTTTCCCGAGCAACAGTAAGGTACCAGCTCACACCTCTGTTGGGTCGGACCTTCCTCAGAGCTTTATTGTGGCATGAGACAAAAGGTATTTCCCTCGAGTGCTGCTGCTGTGCTTCCCAGGTGTGTTTATGGGTGCTGGTGGTGGGTAGGGACTGCAGCAGCTGTGGCACCAACAGAAAGTGTTGTTGCTATTTCTGTGTCCGTCTATCTTTTGACCCCACTTTGGGGTCAAAAGAAAATTCTCACGCCTGTATTTCAAGCTCTTGCTTCTATGTCCCTCCACTTGGATACCCCCTTGCCGTGTTGTGTGAACGCTTATGTGTGCTATCAGACTGTGTAACCATCATGTTTTGGGAGACTACAGAGAAGAACAACATGTATTTAATTTACAGAAGCCTCAGTGTATAGTTAAGGCTACAGTATTAAAATTATAGGTGGTATTTGAATGTCATCCAGTGTTAGTGAGAGAGCTGCGACTCTGCCTGTTAGTGTAATGGTCGTTAAAAACAAGAAGGGGCTATAATGTTCCCCAGGTGGTGCAGCACCCAGGTGTTAAATATCAGAGCACTGCCTGGTGGGTCAGGGAGGTTTAGGGACCTGTGGAAGCAACTTGAAGCAGCTGAGCCACAAGGCAGGAGAGAACCCTCTGGCTTTCCAGCAGTTGTCCAAGAGCCAGCGTTGGCACCCCTTGCAAATATAGCGCTCTCGTGTATTGCCACCTGGAGACGAGTGCTGAAGAGACAGGTAAGGATAACAGAGGAAAAGTGGTGGTGTGAAAGCTGTCAACAGTGTGTGAACAATGTCCCCAGGTGTCTCATGAAAGGAGTAGTAAGGGGGGGGAAATAATTTTGCAGAGTTGAATGGTTTCTTTCAATTTGCAAACTTCTGCTCTCCGTGACAGTTTCTTTAACCTAGCACGTGTTTATCGAAGATTAACACTGAAAAGCCAGTAATTTGTTTTTGCTCAGTAAATCATGTTTTCTTCATAAAGTAAATGCTGTGTAGATATTTTTAGCATTATGTAGGTTTTTTTCCTTACTGATAACCTCAGACAAAAGTAATCAAATCCCATGCTTTGGAGATTAATCTGATTTCCTGCAAGGTTATGGATAGAATTTTTTTTGTCTTGCGTACCACTGTACAGGTTTTACTGTGAGACTGGATTATGGCTTTTCCTCTCCCTAAAGCATCAAGTTTTCATCCTCATCAAGGACATAACAAGCACTGCTCGTGATTGAACAGTGATCTTACATGGCAAACTATGCCAACACAAACTTCAGTGTGTTTGGCGCAGCTGTAGAGGAAAAGTAGACGTGCAGACATCCATATAGTGTATGGGTCAGGTATGGTTGTTTAGTCACATTCTCACATTGGCGCAGTATTACTGGTGATAGCACAAGGATTTAGGGAAATGTTGTGATTGTATTGGGGATCTTGGGAGGCCACTATGGAGGGAGAATGGGACAGGCTGTAATGTAGAGCTTTAAAGCCCTCAGTCTCATTCTCTGATTTGCCACAGATTTCCTTGTGACCTTGATTCAAGCATTTGCAGTCCATATGTTACTGATCTCATTTTTTTGTTGTTTTTAATTTTTTTATTTGTATATTGTTTACTTTTAAAGGTCTGATCTGTGGCTCACTAGTCAAAATGCCAAAGCAGTGAGATGCAAATACTTCCCTGCCTTACAGGGTGTGTGTTATCATGAGGTGATGTAGCCCTAAAAGACAGAGGGGAGGGAGAGCTGGTGTCCAGCACAGCTGCACCCTGTTCCAAAGGACTGCTGAGTGTGGGCTCTGCAGGTTGCATTTGGCCCATGGAAAGTGGGGGGTTCTGTGATGCAGAGTTCCCCAAACTGATGTGATGCAGCACAGGGACATGCCCAAGCTTGGGACCCAGAGCAGGATAGCCATGGCTGCACATGGCACCAGTCCTGCCTCCGACCCCAAACTGGCAACAACATGGGTATAATTTACCTAGCTGCATTTATATCAGTGTAATAACTTCAGCAGAGTGTAGGGAAGGAATCAGCTGGATCAAATCCTGCACTAATACATCTGATTTTTTAAATAAATAAAGATAAATCTCTCGCCACTACCCCTCTGCATTCTTGATAAGCCAGGTGCTCCCAGAAGACCCTCAGCACAGGCACCTCTCAAGATGTACCTCTGCCCCTCCAACTGTCCACAGAGTCTCACAGCATGAGCACCGACATTCCCCCCTCTCCCCTGTGAATATGTATATACACACATTTACAAACACGCACTCGGAAACTACAAAAGCAGCAAATGTAATAATGTGGTCCAACTGTTCGGTGCTGGGCTAGAAAGAAGTGTTTTTCTGCCATTATGTGAAAATTTAGCGTGACTGGAACAGAGTCTGCATTTGATTAGGCAATTTAAGAAATGTAAGAGACTTCATACTGTAGGGCAGTGCTGCAAAACAATTGCTCGGAACATGTTCTAAAATTGGTTTGCCTTCACCAGATTTCCATGTGTTTGTGCACGACATCTCAAGTGAAAATATGAGTAGTCACGTGGCAAGTGACTACATTTTGATGTTATGGTAAATAAAAGCACCAGTTTAAACAATTATTCCAAATTCTCAGTAGCTGTTGAGACAAAAAAACCCACAAAACTCTCCCTCTATTTACTTTCCAGCCTGGGAAAGACATTTAATAACACATCCTTTCACTGGCGTAGTTAATCTTTAATGCTTAACAAGATAATAGTAATCGTTAACTTTGAGCTCAGGCTTCCTCCAGGTTTTCATGCCTGCATTTTGTACATGTAATTGATTGTGCCCAGGAAAGTGGCAGAGTGCATGCCTTGCATATACAAATAGGTAACTGGGTGGCCAGCTACCAGATTTGTCCATGCAGAAAACCCAAGACTAGTTAAAAACCTCTTGTTCCCCAGTCTCTATAGGCAGTATTCCTGGGGGCAAGGCTGGCTGACTGTTCCAGCTCTGAGAATGGCATACCGATAACACCAGCGCAGTGCTTAAGATGCTCTAATGTGTCGAGTCAGTTGATAGTCTTCTCCTGCCTCTCCCCTCGTGTTTTCCAGCAGCCATTTACTATCCCTTTGAGGTGAGAGCAGTGGCATGCAGCAGCCCTTTTCCCCAGCAGCAGCAACTCAAGCCAGTAAGCTCCTTGCTCCAGCAAGGCACAGTGCTGAGATGCTGGAGGGATGTTTATAGCCAGGAAGAGCAGTGGGTGGGATGAAGTGATGCTTTCTGGAGTGAGGTTGACAGCAACATTGTCTGGGGCACAGCCTGTTGAACATCAGATGCGCCCTCTCCACAGTGCGAATCCCTTTTTCCTTCAGCTGTCATGCTTGTTGAGGCGTACTTTTTCCCCCAGACCTCCCTTCCATTTCAGAACATACCATTCACTTCATCCTGTAGGCAAACCTTGACCTCCTGAGCTCCAGCCAGGACTAAAATGGGCAGCACTTATCTTGGGGATCAGGGCTGGAGCACTGCTCAAGGTGAAGGCTGCTTTCTCTACTGCTGGGAGACAGCAGGGCTCAGGCAGGAGACCCAGGGGTGCTGCCAGCAACTTGCTGTGGCGTCAGCTGGACTTGTGCAAGTTGTGCCCGAGACCTTCATTATGTCCTCACCTGCAAATACTGGTTTATACCTGTCCCAGAGCTGCCTTATCAGATGGTGCCTGATCATGCTGAAATGAGTGGCAGTTTTGCTATGTAAATCATGTTTTGTAGGCTTGCAGGAAGAATATGTCCTTCCTTCAAGTAGGTTGCTCACCCCCGTTTGTAGCCAGCCCTCCTACAGGGAGAAAAAGGTGATACTCTGGTCTAGGTTTTAGGCTTTTGTTTGTGGCTAAGGGGGGCTGTTTGGTTGTTTCCAAACCTACATCCAGGCCTCTATGTACTACTGTAATCAATTAGGTCTTTACCATCATGGTTTAAGGGTTCGCTCCAGTTTTCAGGATAAAAGTATTTCAGATGAAAAAAACGCTACTGAAAAGCACCAGACACCTCTGACACAGCTGTGAGCTGGAAGCACTCAGGAGTTCACCCTGATGAGCTGCAGCTGCTCTCCCCAGCAGGGTGGCATCACTTTCCTTGGGTTGGGGTCGGGGCCGGGGTAGGAGCTCGTGCTACAAGTGCTGCCCATGGCCAGGAATTAATGGGGGATCAGTGCTGAGAGTGTAGAACAAACCGTGAACATCACTGTATTGACATTCTCTGCACCAGTCCTTGGATGCTTTCACAAATAAATTTAGTGTTTCCTAAGGCAGCCTCTGTTGGGCATGAGCAGTTTGAATTACTAAAACGCAGGTCTGCTAAAATGGTGACTCCAGAGCACTGCTTAGGTTAAAGAACCTTGCACTTTGTCACCCACAGCTCAACCCTGGCAAACTTTCAAGGGGAGCATGTCCTGCAGGAGCTTTGTAAAACAGAACAGATTCGACCATAGATGTGAGCTGAAATCAAAGGTTGGCTTCAGCTGGGTGACTTTTCTATCACCCTGGTAAAGGAAGGCAGTTAACATTCACTCTCAAAAATTAACTTAAAATAAACATAATTGAAGCAATCAGTTACAGTTTGCGCAGCATTTTATTTCCTTTCCTCCTGAAACTACCTTGTGTTCAAGTAAATTTTTGATCACAGGAGAATTTAGCCCTCAAAGGGCATCTAATCAGCCACTAAACACTTGCATCATTAAAAGTCACCCCATCCATTTTGCAAGCGTTCTGTCAGCTGGTTCTAGAGCAGGAGTGGTGTGCTTGCTGTAACGCTAAAAGCCGGCAAACAGCTGAAGTGTAACTAGCAATGCCATAAGCCAATTAAGATGAAAGCTGTGATACTCGCTGGTAGGGTTTCATCACTTTAATATTAAACGATCTTTTTTTACTTAGGCATAGATCAAGAGGTGTTAATGCAGAATCCTTAAAAGAAGTCAAGTATTATCTTAAAATAACAGGCCTGTTATTTGCACTTTCATGCTCAATTAATATCATGGCTCCAAATATCCTAAATTTTTTCTTCAGAGCTGCAGATTCTAAAGTTGTTGTAGAAAGTAAGGATGGCTATGTACTGCAAGTTTAAATTTGAGTGTACCTTTATAGGACAGAAACAGGGTTACGTATTTACTCGTACAAAGTCACGCTGTAAGTTTCTAAAAGGGACTATAAGAATCAAGTATGTTTCTGTTATTATAACCACAAATATTTTTCTGTTATTTGATAATTAGTAGAAACAATCTGTCCCTGAACTCCACAATATGGATTTATCACATCCTAGACAATCTCTGAGATTTGAATGTACAGTAAACCCTTGTGTCAGGCATTACCTTCAGGAACCTTACTGAAGTCAGCCTTCATTAGAAGAAACCCATTTACAAACTAAAAATCACACTTACATTTATGCTGGCTGTTGTACCCTTATTTTTGGAGGACTTACCACAGTATAAAGCAATTGCATCATTGGAAAACCTGTGTATAGGTATGACCTAAAATGGGAATCTAATCCCCTGCTTCTCATAGAATAGATAGTGATACAGATTTTTAAGGCAAATGTTTCATTCGGCATGGAATACTCTGGCTTGTAAGCAAATGACTCATTATACCCATTTCACACAGTGAGACATAGGAAAAAGGACCAAGACCAAAAAAATAGAGGTAAGACAAATAATTGTTTGCTGTAGAGTTCAGGCCACCAGACTCTGGGCCATGCTGGTCTTATGTTTTGTCCGGGATGATACAAAAATGCAGCCATTTTCATGTTCTGACTACCAAAACACACTTCGGCCTAGTTCCCCCAGTGCGTGGCTCTGCTCTGGAGTTACTTGATTCCATGTGCAGCAGGGATAAGGTGCTGTTCTGAGTGAATACTCTGGTTGGTCCTTGGTTGCCAATGCATGCGTTTCTACAACAGGTCTAGGGCACAACTGCAGGCAGCCTGTACCATGTTCATATATTCTCTTCTAAATGTTTTATTTTCTGAAAAGATGGACCTGCTTGACAAGCCAAAATTCAGCGACTGCCTACCTTTCTGTACTTGGGCACTAATGAAGTGCAGTGCAGCTCCAGCTCCTGCACCAGCATCTTACTGGCAAGCTGTTTTCTCTGCAGCTGGCTCAAGAAGTTGAACTTTTCCCACCTGGTAGCAGTTACCATCAGCAAGTAAACTCATGTGAGAATCCTTAGCCCCCAAAGTAAAGTCACTTTGCATGCCTTTTAACTTCTTGAAGCCCAGAATTTCAACCATACCCTTTTCAACTAGTGCTTTTCAACCTGCAGTTAGTGGCCCATAAGTGATTTGTACATCAAAAGATAATCCCTGAGGCCATTGTAAACAATATTTTTAACCTTTTTACACTAGTCCTTTTCATCCAAAAAAAGGGAGTGGGGTGCTAGACACATGTAGGTTCTCAATTCGGACTAACATAAACTTTATTTGGTTGCCAGTGAAATCTGTGACTTGCTATAGCACGGCCAACAGATCTCTGTTGTTTGAGTGGTCTTCTGGTTAAAGAGCTTTGAAGTACTGATCTGGCCAACTGCTCAGTGCCCTGAAGCCACTGTCCAGGGATGTGCTATGACCCTCACCAGGGGATTGTCTCAAGGACTGAGATGAGTGGAAGTTGCTGAGTGTTGCAGAGGATCTGCTTTGCTTTCTGTCAGGAGGAACTGGAGTCTCAGCTGCAGGCCCCGAGAAACTTGTTGAGCATCTGTGAACAAGCAGCAGTAAAGGATTTTTTTGTTTGTTTTGTTTTAACTTTAATCTTATTAGAGTAGCTTCACACTCAAAAGTTCAGAAGGTACCATCTCAGAAATGCACTAGTTAGTGCATTTGCACTAATTAGTGCCCTCAGGGAGCAATTTGCATGCAGAAAGGAACAGAGGACAACAGGGATTTCCTGATCTGTCCAAGTCCAGTCACTTGGGATTGTGGGAAACCACATCACATAAATTGCCTAAGCTCAGCATATTACTAATCAGTTCTGCCTGTCCCCCTCAACATTATGGTTAACACATACCTTGATCTCACCTAACAGCCTGATTTTGCCCTGTGTCAGGTGGAGAAGGAAGACGATGTAGTCATTTAAGCCTTTTCATGTTATGTGCCTGTTTTTCCGCTTTTATTATTGCAACCCTTTTCTCCTTTGCCTTGCCAAACTTTCCACAAGTGAACTGACTTTTAGGATATATCTTTTGTTCTGACCTATCTTGAACTTCAGCCTGGATTTGCCATACCACACTCCTATCTGCAGTTAGCATTTGGAGAAGCATTTATTGTGTTAAGGAGATTTTTAAGAATTATTTATTTTTGTTTTATGAATAGAAGTGAGCTATGTTATATATTGCTTCTCTCCAGCTGGCTGAATGCCCTTTCCCTTCCCCCCTCCTCTTTTACATGGCAGCACACAGAAAGATGATTGATGGAGTGTCATCAGTGCGTTGTCAAAGGCTGGAGTAGATTAATGGGCAAGAAACACCAGCCTGTTCCCCTTCACGTGTGATTGTTTGAAGGAGGGCTTGTATTTTAACAGAAATTATATCCTGCTTCTCTGGATTCCCCCAATCAGGAATTGAAGGATGGGATTCGCATCTGAGATTGAAAGGTGCCAGCCACAGAGAGTCAGTTTGTTACTTGAGACAACTGTCTGCCCTCCGCTTGACCAACAGCACTCGCCCTGAGGCCTGTTTTAGTCAGGCTCTTGTCCTCTTTACTGGTGTGGATTGATGCCACCAGTTAACATTTATACCTCTGTTTCTTTGTATTTGCAGACACATCTAGTTTTGGCATAAACCAAATGGCCAGAAGATCTCTGATCTGTTAGAAGCTTTCCCACCTGGGTGACTCTGGCCAATTTGCCTGTGCTGCAAGGAATGACCACGTATGACACAGAGCAGCTCAGAGACTTTGAAAAGGCTTTTTTTGGTGGTTGGCCTTGGTCACAAATTCAGCCTTGATCCTGTGCCTCAATGCCCCGGCTGTAAAACAGGGATAGCAATACGGTAATTTCCAAACATTGCGCCTGCCGTGAATTGTTTCCTAGCAGAAATGCTAGGAAAGCAATTTATAAGAGAAATTAATCAAAGACTGGTCTAAATCCTGGCTGCAGAAAAATAATCAGACCCAGAGTATGATTGTTTTCTGCATTTTCTTGAAGGTAGGCGTTGCCAGCATTTCATAATCAGCTATTCTGCTCCAAACAGATACTTCAGCATTGTTATTTGTAGTCCCCAGTAGTGGCCTCCATTAAAAGGTTTGAATGTGGCAAGAATTACGTCTCTCGCACCAGCCTATCTGTGCCTACCAGAAGTGTACACCTGGCTGTCATAAACCCCTGTTCCAAGGGCGAGAGGGAGCCCGTTTTTCAGATTATCCAGGGAACAGCTGTTCTTCCAAGTTTATTCTCTTTTCAGTGGTTCTGATCTCAAGCCTGTGTCCCACCAGCTAAAAGGTGTGTTTAAGTGCCTCTTAAAGCAGGTGCATTTTCTTTTCATATGTGGGTAGAAATCAGAGCTACTGTTCGTTTTCTTGTAATATTTTAACAAGCAAAATAATAAGGAAATCTGTACTTCTCGCCTGGCTGGTAAGAAGTGATTACCTGTGGTTTGCTGATCCAGTCCAGCTCTCTGTCTGCTTCTCTCTCTTACCAGGACAAAGGTCTGTGCTTCATGCAGTTACAGACATTTTCTTTAATAGATGCTTGTGACAGGTGATGTTTAATTAAGAGATTGCCAAACATAACTATTCCCACCTTTATGTTCTCAGAGTTCATCTCTGGAGTACATTCAGAGGTTTGGGAGCGGGTTTGAGGAAGACTAAAGTGTGAGTGTGTTGCTCTTCTGGATGCAATCTCTAGGGAGAAACGTCCCCTGGTTTTACATTTACCAAACTTTGCCTTGTTTAGGGAGTATGGATATACCCCCTGAAATATGAATCTAATTGAGAGAACTGATACTCTGTTCACCTGGCATTGTGGCTGTGTCGTTTTTGCTTTTGCGACAGTTTGTTTTTAGGTCACAATTGTTGTGGCCAATACACAGCAAATTGCCCTTTTGTTCTCTGCAGCGTTTCCTCAGTCCAGAAAACAGTATCTGCCTTTGTAAGGCCGGTTACGTTTAAGTTTTGTATTTGTTGCCCCAGTGAATTGTTCCTAGACGGGCTGCTGGAAGGAAAGAGAGGAAAAAGGAAACTGCCTAATGCATGCCCGTGCTCGATACTGGCAGAGCTTGTATGGTTTGGAGGCTGGGCGCGTTTTGCAGCCAGGCCAGGGTCTGGTAGAGTGTGGGCCGTGAACAGCCTCACCTTCTGTGCTAACTAAACCCAACAGGGCTGGGAGAGCTTCTTGCTCTTCAGCAATTTGTATTCATTTGTTCTCCAAGAAAATGAGGCTTCAGGGAGGACTTTTACTAAGCACCTTACAGATGTTACTGTGCACTGACTCAACGTACAGCCTGTGCGCCTCCCCTTTCTCGTCTTTCACTGGCACGGCACTGGGTTGAATGTTTGGAGCCTGCTTTTCTTGAAAAAAAGACCAAAAAAAAAAGATTGTGTAACCATTAATGATTTGTTGTTCTATCTGGGAGCCACAGTGCTGCAGGACTTTGCTCTAATGGTGCTTTCACAAGAACGAACTAATTTGACTAACTTTATTAATTCCAGTTTGTTTTAAGTTTGCTCATTAGTAATTTAATGCAAGATGCTTCAGCTGAAGAGGCCGTGTCAGGACAAGGAAGAGCAGAGGGAAAGTGCCAGGAATCATTAGTGTTTATTAACCACTGCACTCATCAATCTTGACTAAGAGCACAGCCCATTCGTTCTGGACTGGTGGACTGAGATACAGAAATATCATTAACAGTGGAAAATGCTTCTTTCCAGGTCAGTTTGCAATGGACAGGCATTCAGACAACACCCACCCCCGCCACCAAACATTATCAGCCTACAAGTTGCTCTCCTCACAGTCCAGCCTGAACCGACAGAGCTCAGCAGCCTTGTGGAAGGAAGAAGCCCTGCCCCTAGCCAGCCATAGTATCAATTAACAAATACAGTAAACATTATTCAAAGGTTAAGTGTTGTTATGAAGGGTTTTTTAAATTGCTTTTCAAATTATTAATTGATTAATACTTATGTGCTTTGCTGGATGTGGCCTGGCACTTTGTGCTGGCAATGTGTACATCTCACAGCAATTCTTGAAGCATTAAAATGGAAAGGCGTCTTTTTTCCTGTTTAGACAAAGAGTTTAATAACCAATTTCAGCAACTGCAACGCATCGAGCTGGTGACTCAAAGCCCTGACCTGTGAATCGGGGCTGAATGAATGCCTCCGAAAGGTTGGAGGAGGGAAGAGTGCCACGTTTGCCAGGTTTCTAATGAGAAATATGACTCCTGCCCAGACCACTTGTGGTCATTAAGGATTACATTTCACTTTGAGATGTGTTTTCTTGCATCCTACCCAAATTGCAACCTGAGTAGTTAGATTCTGCTCACTAAAATATCCCTGCCGTTTAATTGGAGATGTTATGTTTCCCCTCCCCTCTTAAAAGATTTGTTGTATAACGTTGTGGTGCTGTCATAATATGTGCTGTATAATCTCTAGAACGCACACGCATACACACACACCCCCCATCATGAAAGTCTCTGTGAAGTTGCTGTCTTTCCACAGTAACAAATAGAATTAGGGGGAAAGAGGCATCTTGGGAGCCCAGTTCAGTGTCGTGCCCCTATTTGAGTCTCTTGCCACCCTTGCAAAGCATGTGACGGGCACTGTCACGCTGCAGAGGCACCATTTTTGCATTTAGTTTGCTCACATGTGAATCACTGCACAAGGCAAAGCGTCAAGTGTCTGGCCCTAGACATAAGGTCTCTGCAATGAGCATGTTAAGCTTAGTATTATGATGGCACAGCCCGGAAACAAGCAATAATTTAAAACATGGCATGGATATTCAGACAGATTGTGTGTGTCATGACTTTTGTGGATAAGATTTAGGTATTTATGGGGAAAGGGTTTTATTGGATGACATTCGGTGATAGAGGGGATGGAAAGAGATTGCTGTTTAATTAAAATTCTAATCCCAAGTTTGACAATTTTTCTTGCCAGGTCAGCAGCCTGCATGTTCTGTTTGTGATTCCTGTGAATTAAATGGCCTGACAGTCATCAGCTTCTTTGGAAATGCCTGTAAATCCAGCTAAAAATTAGCAAACATCAATATGTTTCAGAGCAGCTTTGAGTAGGGATGTGTCACGCAGCAGTTCTCTGTCAGTGTACAAACAGGACCCTTGCATAAGCACCAGTTCAGTCCACTGCTGCCAGTGCTCAAATACAAACCAAAGAACCCTTCTGCAGCGGGAAGTCACGTTCACTGTCCCGCACTGCTGAAATCTCACCGGCGTGTGCCTCTTTTCCAGGTAGTTAAACAGTGCTGCCGCGCAGGTAGTACTCATCTTTCACCAGCCATGAGGCTTCCTCTGCTCTGTGCCTCCGTGATGCTAATGAGTCTGTCCCAGTGCCGAGCTGTCAGCTTCCCTGAAGATGAGGACCCTATTAACATCGTTGACTACCACTGTAAGTAATCTGCAAATGGTACTAACCGCTAGGGGAAAAGTTTTAATGTGTTTTTTTTTGACTTGGGAAGTTAAAAAAAAAAAAAGTCTGCTTTCTTTCAAATTGAAGTGTGTTTACTGGCTTTGTATCTTTAATAGAACACTTAATCATTTTCTTAAAAAAGCAATCAGAAATACAGCAATAACTTCAGGAAAAAGAACATTTGCTGACATTAGCCATCTTTTTCCTCATTTATATTCAAGACATTACTCAAGGAATTTAGTTTAAACCCTTCTACACCTAGTATATACAGCTAATCAATGCCATATATTGATTCTTTAGCTCTATAATCCTGAGTGATGGTGTAGCCCATTTTTACTTGCAGATTCAAGGCAATATCCAGTATTTAGAGGACGCCCTTCAGGCAATGAATCTCAACACAGACTGGACTTCCAACTGATGTTGAAAATTCGAGACACACTTTATATCGCTGGCAGGTAATTTTCCTTCACTCAGTTCATTCGATTAAAATTCTTTTCTCTTCTGGTTTTGCATTAATGTGTAAAATTCATTTAGAAAAATCTGCAGAATATGATAAAAAATTAGAATTGGAGGAGGACTTTCCAGAGAAATATACCGTATCTATGGCCGGTGCATGAAAATTGGATTTGAAGGCTGTAGTTACGCTAAAACCAATGATCAAATACTCTTTTCCCTCTTTTATATTACTGCCCTGATAAAAACCTCTCCTGATCATTTTAAACTTGGACTGACAATCAGGGATGTAGGAAGTGAGGATAACGCACTTGAATATTTACAGTTCGGATTAGTCTTCAACAGAACGGAAAGACAGAGATGGATAGCTGGACACTGTACGTGCTACCTAAGGACCACACCAATAAAAATAAAACCACTCCACATTGCCCATGATCAGCCTTCTCCAATTTGTATTAAACACCAAAAATTCATAAGCATTTCGTAGACATTTCTGGTCTTGCAAAACGCTCTAAAAATAGATTTAGCTTATCAAAAATAAGGCCAATGAATTACTGAATTTACTTGTGTCTTTTTACTCTTTGCAAACAGGGACCAAGTTTACACTGTAAACTTAAACGAAGTTCAAAAATCTGAAGTTACTCCAAGCAAGGTGAGTAGATACAGGTGCTGGCAAGGGAGACATGTTTTATTTGGTATTCATTTTTTTGAAGATTTTCTTGTGGAATGGAAATGAAATGTTCTTTTCTGGTTTGATTTAACAGAATTTAACATGGTTCTGGTTTGATTTAACAGAAATTAACATGGAGGTCAAGGCAGCAGGACAGAGAGAACTGTGCTATGAAAGGCAAACATAAAGTAAGTTTAGCACATCCATTATAGGTGAAAACCCACTAGTATTTATTATATACGTGAAATCTGTCATTAATACATCTTACTCTCATTTCAGGATGAATGCCATAACTTCATTAAAGTCTTTGTTCCAAGAAATGACGAGATGGTGTTTGTCTGTGGAACAAATGCATTCAACCCTATGTGCAGATACTATCGGGTAAGAACATTGAAAACGTCATTAATCTGTTACTGGTTTTGCTTGCACTAACTATGCTATAGCAACTATATCCAGTGTGACTGGAGAGTGCTTCAAGGTGAAATAAAAACGGACAGAAGCCAATGTGCTGAATTAAGACTTCTGGAAAGGCAATGTTACGCTTTTGTGCCAGTGTACAAAATAGAAATGACACTATCACCCATTTCTTTTTCTCCTCTAGCTGAATACCTTAGAGTATGATGGGGAGGAAATCAGTGGTTTGGCAAGATGCCCATTTGATGCCAGACAAACCAATGTCGCCCTCTTTGCTGGTAAGAACTTTTGCTTGTAATGAGTCTAAATGATTAATGACACTGAAGGAGCCAGAAAGCTTTTAAAGCAAGCATAGGAAAGCTAAAGGTGTCATGGTGCCCCTGCTTTTAAATTTTTTAAAGGGCCTCCAAAGGATCAGAAGCTGACCTGTTAATGAATAGGTTACAGCAGTTTGGGGAAGAGTGGCAGAAATGGGGAAAAATACAGGCTAGTCAGAATTCTGTAGATTATTAAAGGCCTCTTAATACCATGTTTTCAACTTCCGTTTTAGATGGAAAATTGTATTCGGCAACAGTGGCAGATTTCCTGGCAAGTGATGCTGTTATTTATCGCAGCATGGGGGATGGATCTGCCCTAAGAACAATAAAGTATGATTCCAAATGGATAAAAGGTAATTTGGGGGAGTGTTTTCCCACCCACATGGCAAATGTAATTTGAGTGGCACAGAGGGTCAGGTAATTCACAGCCAGCGTGCTTTACACATACGCGGCAACGTCAGCATGTATGCGGCTTTCCATACAACACGATTACAATGAGAAACTAGTTTAATAGAAACAAAGCAAAATTTTTGTTAAATACATCGGTGAATGAATCTGCAGTGACAAAATACCGTAGCCGAAAGGCAGTTCCTCTGAGGCCGTTTTACAGCCCATTAGCCAACGTTGAAGACTTCAAGTTCATGTAAGCTCCAGCGCACCCATACATGGACATCCGAAAGTGTCCAAAGACTGGAGCTCATGTTAGCTGGTACGGACCTGTGGAGAAGCCGCCAAGTCCCACACCGTAGGCAGTGTTGTGTGCCGACTGGGTATTCCTTTGAAGTAAACTCCTCCTTGCTTTTTCTTACAGAACCACACTTCCTCCATGCCATAGAATACGGGAACTACGTTTATTTCTTCTTCCGAGAAATTGCTGTAGAGCACAATAATTTAGGGAAGGTAGGTATCGTCACAGCGAGCCGTCAGGTAGCCGTGAGTCGCAGTAGAGTGAGATCATCCTAAAACAGCATCATTGCACTGTGAAGTAGGCACTAGTACAAAGCTCACAGAGTTTTCCCATCATTGTAATTTACAGGGCAGGGGGCAAAAAGAGAACTAGAACAGTGCATTCTTCAACCAAAATGCTGTTTCTGTTCTCTGTGCCTTGCTGTTAGGCGAGCTCACTACAGGTATCTTTTAGCGTTGCTGTTGCCTTAGTGTTGCTGTTGCCTTAACCTCGTTAAGGAAACACTGGAAAATCTGAGGGGTTTTTCATGCTTATTAAAGAAACAAAAGGAAACAACACAAAGAAGAGTTTCAAAGAAGTTTCTCTAATGTCATCGGATATTGAATAATTCAGTCATGCCAGTACAGAGTATAATACTCATGCCTCACCATGGAAGGATATTCTATAATAAATTATTAAATCCTTTACACATGGTTAATTAAAGTCTTTAAATCTCACTAACAATATGATTTTGAAGGGGAAAAAAGGGTGGGGACAAGCTGCAGAGTTGCATTTGCTTGGTGATACATGAAGATGCCTGTGCACTACAAGCTAAACACTGTTTGCTTTCATCCTTTCTGTGCAGATAAATGGCAGCTTCCTGTTAACAAAATTATCTTTGGTGTTTTATTAACAGCTCAGAAACAAGCCCTGTCTTCCTTGAATCTCGCAAGCCTTTCTCCCTCTTCCTTCTGTTTTTTTGGTCTTCACAGGCTGTGTATTCCCGTGTGGCACGCATATGCAAAAATGACATGGGGGGATCCCAAAGAGTCCTGGAAAAACACTGGACATCCTTTCTGAAAGCTCGTCTCAACTGCTCAGTTCCTGGGGATTCATTCTTCTACTTTGATGTTCTGCAGTCCATTACAGACATACTAGAAATCAACGGAGTCCCCACGGTTGTTGGTGTATTCACCACACAGCTTAACAGGTGAGAGAGGAGCGACCTTACATCAAAGGTAGTTCTCTGGTTTTGTCTTACACTGAGGTTGGTGCCATTGTAGTCTGAGTTCTTGCAACTATTTTTCTAATTTTATAGCATCCCTGGTTCAGCAGTGTGTGCTTTCAGCATGGATGACATTGAGAAAGTCTTCAAAGGGAGGTTTAAAGAACAAAAGACTCCTGACTCTGTTTGGACAGCTGTACCTGAAGACAAAGTACCAAAGCCAAGGTAGAAAGTTCTTACTCACGATGCCGTAATATTGTCCTTGTAAAGAGCTACCTTAAATCAGCTGCGCTCTTGAGCGTCTTGTTGGGTGAAAACCAAAGCAGAGCTTTACGCTTAAAGCCTTACACCTAAGGATGCTCATTAGCTGGCTTCCTTCTCTCATTAATTAAAACACCAAGAGGAAAATGATGTTGTTCTCCTTTCAGACCTGGCTGCTGTGCAAAACATGGCCTAGCAGAGGCTTACAAAACCTCCATTGATTTCCCAGACGAAACACTGTCCTTCATCAAATCTCATCCTCTGATGGATTCAGCTGTTCCCTCAGTCATTGAGGAGCCCTGGTTTACCAAAACACGTGTCAGGTATGATGCCGTTCAACAATGACGCATGCGAAAAGGAAACCAAGAAAACGCGCTGTTGATGTTGTGTCTTTTGGTGTTGATAGGTACAGATTGACGGCGATTGCTGTAGACCACGCTGCTGGGCCCTACCAGAACTACACAGTCATATTTGTTGGCTCCGAAGCAGGAGTAGTACTTAAAATCTTGGCAAAGACCAGGCCTTTTTCTTTGAATGACAGTGTATTACTGGAAGAGATTGAAGCGTATAATCATGCAAAGTAAGTGTTACGAGAACATCTAAGCTTGTCATTGGTACCTAGCTAAAAAAATTATGGTAAAGAAAAATCAACTCATTATCACCAACATCACCACTTGTTTGTCGTTTCATGGTGTTCCTCATGTTGAATAACCTGAAAATATTTGGTCACTTGCCATTTTGCATGGGTTGAGTGCACAACCCAATTCCACTCCTGTGACGTCAGTGATACAGTCTAATTCTTCTGCAAATAGATACGCTTCTTCCTGAATATGAAACATCAGAGCTATCTGCTGCTGTTAAAAAGAAATGATACGAGCTTATCTTGAGGGTTTCTCAAGAGTGACCAATAATTTACCAACTACATCGAATCATTTTCAACTTGTTTATTCTGGCGCAAAGAGTTTGGGAATGGAAGCGTTCCAGTTAGACTCTACAGGTGTCCAATACAGGAGTCCTGTTCTGCTCTGTTGGAATACTTGTCGAGAACAAAGGAAATGGAGTTGGATTTTTTTCCAACATAGTTCAGTGAAATGGTCACCTAGCTGTAAATAAGAGTCAGAAGCTGGCGTTTGGTAACCCATAGATTTGTTCAGAAATCGCTCAGCAAAGTTATATTTCTATATGTAAAATATGCACGTGTCTTTTCAGTATCTACACAGACAATAAATGTTTGCAGTGTAAGTGCTGCACGAGGGTACTGCAGTTACTAAAATAATGGCCTCCCTTTATTTTTGCTGAACAGGTGTATGCTGAGAGCGAGGAGGACAGA
The DNA here is from genome assembly GCF_009769465.1 of Tauraco erythrolophus. Lineage (NCBI taxonomy): Eukaryota > Metazoa > Chordata > Aves > Musophagiformes > Musophagidae > Tauraco > Tauraco erythrolophus. Next base: position 12,552,375 of record NC_141478.1, on the reverse strand, counting down.
AGAGTCATTTCCCTTCAGCTGGATAGAGACCACCATGCTCTGTTCGTGGCATTCTCCAGCTGCGTCGTTAGAATTCCTCTGAGTCGGTGTGACGTCACGGGTCATGTAAAAAGTACGGCCCCGTTCCCGAACTCCCCCTTAAAGGACGGGCACCAACATCTCTTGGGAAGGAAGTAAACAATGCGTGATTTTTGGGGTTTTTTTTCTCTTGCAAGGGCATGTGTTGCTTCACGGGACCCGTACTGTGGCTGGTTAGACCATGAGGCATGTGGAAGAGTGACACAGGCATGCTGTAAGTACTGCTTTCCAATTAGCCCCGCATCTCTACGTATGCTCTATAGACCACATGAGCTCATATCCTTTGCCTGTTCCCCTGCACTCAATTAATAAATTTCCATCTTTTTAGGGATGGTTTTTCAGTGTAGTGTACGTGTAAAAGAAGAGAATGCCAAAGTCTGACCTAGTTCTGCAATCTCTAGGTGAAGACTTGCTTTCAGTGGGAGTTTTACATGTGTGTGGGAGGACAAGCAGACCTGTAGGAAGAGCAGTTGGAAGCAGGAAGGCAAGAAATTGCTGCCTGCAAACCTGAGCAGCTCAGAGAGGACAGTACACGATATCCCCGCCCCAGGCACGCTCACAGCCAGGGCACAGGCAATTGCGAATATGAAAGCACAGGATTCACGGTGGGAAAAGAGTAGAATTTTGCCTCCGCACTGAAGCTGGGGTGATCTCTATGCGTAGCAAAGGCGTTCTGCACACATCACGTCTGTAATATGCAGTGCGGGAGCAGATGTATCTTAAAAAGAGGCCGTTGTAGCAGGCCAGTGCAAACTTTAATTAGTATAATCGGATGGTCGTATCTAAAACCAAGAGCACGCCCAATGCAGAAGACATGATGAAGTTGCTGGAAAAAGGAATTTTTTTTTTTTTCTCTATTATTTCCTGGCGTAAGCACATATGTAGAGTTGTAAAGACTGGTTGTAACTAACTTGTGCCTTTTGCAAACAATTTTTCAGGCTATACACTAGCTCTTGTATATGTTTCCATTTGCTGCTTCCAGAAAAAAAAAACAAAAATCACCATTTGTTTCCCTACTAATACTGTTAATTGCAGGTTCTCTTTGTTTGTTTCATACAACCACAGCACCGGAGGATACGTGCAAGATGTCGAATACGGCAACACAGCGCAGCTTGGGGACTGCCATGGTAAGGCATAGCCGTTGCTGCACGTTACGATGTCTCAACAGTAGTCTGTGGCCACACCTCGCCATGGATGTTAAATTTAGGATGAGCTTTTCAGTAACATGATGAACATATCCCCTGGTGTTACTGTGAATGTTCACAAGCTGAGCCTTTTGGTCCTGGGTGGCAGAGTTTTGTCTTTCCTTCACCAGTTTACAACTATGTGGGGTCTGCAGCAAAGTATTGAAGAATTTATTTTTTGTAACCAGTAATATTTTAGTTTTTATTTTCCATTACTCAGATTTGAGATCTTTTGCTTTTTTTTTTTTTGGTTACTTTTTACTGATTACTTGTTCCTTTAATTCTTTTAGAAATTTTGCCTACTACAGCTACACCAGATTACAAAATATTTGGCGACCCAACATCTGGTTAGTTTTTTTTAATTTTTTTGAATTAATGACCTTTACTTTCCTTCAGTTCAGCATTTTCAGCCCTTTTTTCCTTCCTTTTGCACAGTTGGCAATCCTCCATTTTTGTGCTTTTACTCATGTTCCCACTGATGGTAAAGATAGTCAGACTCTTCTCACTCAGCACTTCACCCTGTGTAGCCGCATGTTAACAGCTCATTATTTATTGAGACATCTTTTATTAAAGAGCCTTATTAACATAGATGACATCTTCACTGCACGAAAGTCCACTAAGCTTTACTCTTTATCCCCAGCCATGCATTCGTGAATGCCCCTATTGGTCATCTCTAGTAGATGAATGGCAGAATTTCATCATCTTCCTCCTTACCTCTCCTTTCCTCTTTGCCTTCCTTCCCAGCAAGCTTTTTGCACAAATACACATTTTCTAAAATGTGTATTTCTATATTTTTGAAATGTTTAAGTAGATTATGCTAATGGAAAAAAATTAACATCACAAACTGTGTAGCTGAATGAGGACTTGCATAGACAAAGATAGCTTAGGAAAAGCTTTATGCTTTGTTGTCAGATGGACTTTCACATCGTTTTCTCCTTCAGTGATTTTCCTAATAGCGTGTTCGTCATCAGCCCCTGGTGTTCAGGGAGACAGGATCCCATGCTCCTCTGTTGAACTCAAAAGCAGAACCTGTGTTGACTTCAACAGGAACAAGATGGAGCCCTTGTTTTCCAGTCTTTGCTCCCAGAACTTGCTCTCTGGTTTCAAACCGAGGGCATATTTCTGATTGGCAAATATGAAAACAATCTGTCTCTGTTAAATTTGTAAGAGTGCAACGAGAACAAGAACAGTGTTTTGGTTTCTGATGATATTTGCACTTCTGTAACTGGACAAGAAGTAAAGTTTGAGACAAATATTTTCCAGATATATTTACCCACAATGGAAGTTAGAGACTCACTTAGGAAAGCAAAACTTACATGAAAATGCTACCTTGCTTGCATGAGTGTTTCATCAACTGAATTTTCAAAGTGATATTTTAGGACAGAGATACAACTGACTTATTTTCAAGCTCTGAATGAGTGTGCGTTTGAAGTACCTTTCTCAGTCAGAGCTCAACCTACTGGGACAGTGAACACAAAATACTCTGGTGTGCAAAGCAGACTTTGGATTGTAAACCCAATTTGATGTGGTTCCTCCTCGTGCATTTTCACATAGGCCACGGTGGTTCTGTTCAGCAAATGTACTACAGAGGAGACAGAATCAATGCAACGTTGTTCCTTAGGAACCATTACAAAATAGAGGTTAAAAACATTGCTTTCATCCCCACCTGTAGAAATGGCTCATTCAGCACTTCCTGGTATACCGTAATAGCACTAATGGAGCTGATCTGGTTTCTCAGGCGTAACCTGGCATGAGCGTGCATCTTTCCAAGTAACTTTTTTTTTTTTGAAGATGTTTAAAAGGCAGCCAAGTGTGTTGTCTCCAATGAAGAACATAGCAATTAAGTTGTGCTTTTCACCTCCACCAGTTGCTTACTTTAACTTTTGCGATGCTTTCATGTTTGACTTCTCTGGCTTTTTGGCAAGCAGCTGTTGATGTTTTAATGTATTTTTTTCATACTTAATGTTTTGAACAAACTGATTTTAATCAGCCCTTTGTACCTCTGTAGAGTTTAGGGGGTCACATTGTGCTCTGACATGTAACTCCCACTAAATACTGTCTCCAGCTGTAGCTTAGATGTGCCATGAAACAGTAAGGAAAGCCTGACTGTAATACACATTAATAAAAATCTGTTTGCCACCACAGACATGGAGTTCTCCTCAGCTTCCATTACCACAATGGCAAGTATCCCAGTTATATCACCTAAAGTGATTGGTTCCTGGAAACCTAAAGTGACTGGCTCTCGGAAATTTGTAGTTCAAGATGACCCAAACACTTCTGATTATTCTGATCCATTATCAGGTGTCCCAAAGGGTAAGGCCTTACCAGGGAATACATTGCAGCTGAATGGAAACCTGATAGTCTCAGCATTGTCTAAGGCTCAAAGGCAACAGCCATGATTGTTGGGCTGTATTTTACACCCATTTCCTGTGAATATGCAGACAGTGCAATCATGTTTTTCATACCTACTTATCCGATGTACAAAGTGCTGCTTAGAGCTTAGAATGAGAAACACAGATAATAAGCTCAGTCTTTTATTCCTGGGGTGCTCCAAAGCTCCCATTAAAATCAGTGGGAGTGCTGGATGCATTAAAAAAAATTACATTCAAGACTTATCTAGACCTCTGGTAGTTGTTTTCAAACTAGTCTAGTTTGGGTAAGACTGTTAGTCCTTATGAATGGTTGCTTACCAGAGCTTAATGGGTTGGGTTTTTTTTAGTTCGGTTTGTGGGTGGGGTTTATTTGGGTCTGGGAGGGGGAACAGAAGACAAAGCACAGTTCCATGACAGATCCATGTGTTAAACGGGGCATATCGCACACTCTGCCTGCACCATGTTTCTGAAGAACGTGGGTCAGAGTAAGAACGTGCTGAATTTTTCTTCTCTGGATATGAGCATCAGTTTACAGATAACATAGACACACAGAGGTTTTAAGCCAAATACAAAAAGAAACATATTCTGCATGTAATTCATCTTTCTGTAGCCATTCTTTCAGCTCAGCGAGCCTTTGATTAGGCTCTTACAGCAACAAAGACTTTAATTCAATAAGACTATTGCAGTCAACCAAAGAATCAAGAAGCTTCCAATCCCATAACCAAAACGTAACACAAGCCTTCAATCAGTATACAAAAAAGCCAGGTGACAGACATGTTTGCACCATTCTGAATTTACTGAAAATCTCACCAGCCAAAAATCATTTGTGTTTTATTACCATTCACCAAAACATATCAGGTTTCCTATCAGCCATTATGGCAGTGCATTTGTCATTTTAATTTGTTGCAGTTATTTTCCATTTGCTTTAAGTTTTGTTACCATTTGCTCTTGGTTCTGAATCACATTCTGTGTCATAGCTATTAGTGAGCTTTACTCATGTTTTCTTTCTTCTTCTGCACAGTGCCATTAAAACCTATAACCCTGAACATTAACAATGTTCAAAGGCCTTGCCTCTAACAAAAGTGAATCTGTTCCTTCCCTCTTGCTCTTTCATTTTAACATCCCTTGGGATAGTTAACAGAATTACTTTCATTAAAAACTAACATTGTCATAGCTGCAAGATGTCTGTGGTTGCTTTAAAAAAATCTCAAAACACAAAGGGAGCATGTTAATATACAAATAAAAAACTAATCGAATATTTGACTTCTTTGTCTAAGCTAAAAGTTTTCTAAATTTTAATGTTCTCTAGTAAATTAACCTTGCAAGTCGTTTTTTTAATGTTATGTAAGCATTTATGTTTGTTATTGACTAAAAAAAAAAAGACAAATTAGTGTGCTCTAATAGAATGACATAATCTTGAATTTCAAAAATTGTACTCACACATATTGCAAGGTGTGCCACTCCAAGGCTAGCAACCTATGGATGTATTGGTTTACAAGTTTTGCACTGTATTACATTAACGTGGCTGTAACAAAGCAGTATGTACATTATAGAGTTTTACACAACATTTGCATAATCCTGTCTCTCTTTTGATACTGATTTATGAGTTGGGCAGAAAATTGAGAGAGAAATCCATCCATGAGTTATTAATTGCTGTCTGGCCCAGTAGCACCTTCTAACCTCAATTTTCCAGCAGAAATCATTAATGTTAATAACAAACAGGCTCCTACTTGAGGAAATTTGGGGACAGGCTAAACCAAACATAGTGTGAGGAGAGAAGCTTCAACAAGCATTCCTCATTATCAAAGAAAACGGACAGTCTTCACTGAGACTGATGAGTGCTCACACCGTCACTTTTATTTACGGCATTATTTGCATTCACCAGTGCTGTGCGTTGGGAGCCAAGTGAGTCACGCTGCACTAGACACAGAGCACGCACAAACACTTACCAGGCACTGCCCCGAGGGAGGCTGCCTGCTTCTGAAATGTATCCGTGTGACGTACGCGCAGATTTGTGATATACTGCATGTCTCTTGCAGGTGTAAGGTGGGAAGTGCAATCAGGAGAGTCCAACCAAATGGTACATATGAATGTCTTAATCACTTGTGTCTTTGCTGCTTTTGTCCTGGGAGCCTTTATTGCGGGAGTGGCCGTTTACTGTTACCGGGATATATTTGTACGGAAATCCAGAAAAATACACAAAGATGCAGAATCGGCTCAGTCCTGTACTGACTCCAGTGGGAGCTTTGCTAAACTGAACGGGCTGTTTGATAGTCCCGTCAAGGAATATCAGCAAAACATTGATTCACCCAAACTTTACACAAACCTGTTGACTAGCAGAAAGGAGTTGCCACCAAACAGTGATACGAAGTCCATGATGATGGACCACAGGGGCCAGCCTCCGGAATTAGCTGCGCTTCCAACTCCTGAATCTACACCAGTTCTTCAACAAAAGACTCTGCAGGCTATGAAAAGTCAATCGGACAAAGCGCATAGTAACCTCAGTGCTTCACGAAAGGAAACCCCACTAAAAAGCCCTCAGTTTTTCCCTTCCAGTCCTCCACCTCACTCTCCTCTAAGTCATGGACATATTCCTAGCGCTATCGTTCTTCCCAATGCTACCCATGATTACAATACATCTTTCTCAAATTCTAATGCGCACAAGGCAGACAAAAAGATGCAGCATATTGATCATCCACTTACAAAACCGTCCAGCAAAAGAGACCACAGGAGATCTGTTGATTCCAGGAACACCTTGAATGATTTTCTGAAACACTTAAATGAAACTACTAGTAATCCCAAAGCAATTATGGGAGATATTCAAGTGGCCCACCAGACTTTAATGCTGGATCCAATGGGAAATATGTCTGAGATCCCACCTAAGGTTCCAACAGGGAGGCGTCTTTATACTCTCCTCCATCACCTCTTCCGAGAAACAGCCCCACAAAACGAGTGACGTTCCACCACGCCTGCAGTACCAATGACCTCTTTGGAAAGGCAGAGAGGTTATCACAAAAATTCTTCACAAAGGCATTCAATATCTGCCCTTCCTAAAAACTTAAACTCACCAAATGGTGTTTTGTTATCCAGACAGCCTAGTATTAATCGTGGTGGGTACATGCCTTCCACGGCAGGCACAAAGATGGACTACGTGCAAGGGACGCCTGTCAGCGTTCACCTCCAGCCTTCCTTGTCCAGGCAAAGCAGTTATACAAGCAACGGCACCCTTCCTCGTACAGGAATAAAGAGGACACCCTCCTTAAAACCCGACGTGCCACCAAAACCCTCATTCGTTCCGCAGACAACTTCAGTCAGACCACTGAACAAATACAGTTACTAAGACATGTCTGTGCTAAAAATGAGTGTGGCATTGACCTGTACAGGTTGTGAGGTGATGTTGTGGTAGACACATAAGACAGACTTGCTTGTTGTTAAAGAGAACAAAGTGGCCAAAGAAACTATCTTTACTTCAGCACATCTGTGTCTTGCCACATGTAGCTATAGCAAGACTTTGTGTACTTGCTAAGAGCAAACACAAAAAAACAAAGGAAAGGTGCTGGTCAGTACATTTCTTTTGTTGGAGCTAAGGAGACATGTAGCACAATGGGGTGGGGGCTACTTTACTGTTCTAAAATAGCTAAAAAAAAGTTCTTGAGGGGAAAAAAAAATCAGTAAGCAAATACTTGAAAAATGGGTTCCATTTTAGACTGCCATTAAGTGTGGTCCTTCCATTAAATGTGAACATTTAATATGTATGCATTCACCTTGCCTCTTGCACAAATGTCAGAAAATGGTAATGTCTCGATAATATCTGGGTTAATAATCAATTTGCTGGAATTCAGTCTCTGGCCCAACTGTAGCATTATTATTTTTTCTCTCCATGTGTGTGGCATTTTCTTTGTGCCACAGATAAAGCTGTGCGTGTGTGTGGATGTGCGTGTGTACTGTACACACTAAGATGTACTTAGATTCCCATTGCATCTTTATGCTATGGAATTGTTTACATTGAGCATGACTGAACAAACAGATGACTCTGCTTTCTGCAGCCCGTTGGGTTCAGTTTGGAGACAGCCCAGGATGAACTGCATGTCTCTGCCAGGCTTCTGAATGGTAACACCTGGATGAAATAGTCACCCAGTGAAAGAGTGCAGAGATGTTAATTCTTCATAACTCTGTTATGCTGCTATTGATTCAGAGCTGTGCATTTCAAATCTAGTGTTTTGGCTGGAACGGGGGGGTTTTACTGTGTTTCCACAGTGCCACCATCCCATACCTGGCCACTGTGAACTCGAGCCCCTGTACTTCTCATTGAGGGCAGCTAATAACCAATTCACTTGGCAAAGGCCTGAGAAACTAGAGGAGGTTACGTTTTTGTTGCATTTAATAATGCCCTACATGCTGATAGACTCGTCAATAAAAAAAGAAGAAACATGAATTGGCTTGGCAGAAGCAGTCTGTGAAAACTCAACAGTAGTGCAATCAATTTGTTTTGGTTGTGTAATGTAAGGGTTTTTTTTCCAAAGTCATGCAGGTAATGACATATTCTGTAAATATTATGTGTGAGTTTACCTGAATCTGTGCATTTGTGCCTTATTCATGCAAATGATAAAAGTACTAAAAAAAAAAAAGTAATCTGTCAAGTGTTCTCACTATAGCACATATCTCCCGAGTGCCAGCTGTAAAACCTCTCAACAGCACCCAAAAAAAAAAAAAAAAAAAGATAAAAGCAAGAATAATTAATAGTAACTAAAGGCAGCCTACAATCCAAGACGACAGCAGCATTAAATCACCTTACCGTGATAAACATTCCACTCCAACTCTCCGAAGGATCAAACAGTTTATAATGTGAAATCAAATGAGGTTTCTAGGGTAATGGAACACCTGCTAAAGTTGTGTAAGCTATTTAGTAGGTTTTACAGTATCCACTTGCAGCTGATGTTCAACACAGATGGCTATTTTAGCTTGCAAAACTACACACTACCACATTGTTTATTGAACATAACTATAGAAATAACCATGGCAGAGGAATATTCATGAATTAGTGGGACAAATAACTGCAATGGGTTTCAGAGACGGTGGGAAGATTTATATTATGTGTTCAAAAGGGAGAAAAGGTTAGTCACTGAAAACTGGATCTCTGTTACAGAACAAAGAATAAAGGATAGAAGTAGTCATTTTTTCCTGTAAGGCTGTAAGGGACATTTATTTCCTGAGACCTCTGATCCAAAAATCAATGATCTCTCTTCCTAAACACATTCTGTCTTGCAACTAAACCACTACAGATTAATAACTATTAAAAATGTACTCGGTTGTCAAAAGACACAAACTGATCCGAATTCACTTTACAAATATTAATTAATACAGAGTTGTGTGAAACAGAAAGATAAATGTATGTGAACCCTGATAACCTCCTGTAACATTGTGCTGGCCTTGTAGATAGGTACATGTGAGTTCTCTCAGTATTTATGTTGGAATTTCTAACATTCAACCTAGTCCTTATTCTGTTAATTTAATAATAAAAGATGCTTTATCCATTGTGCAAAGGTAACGCAGATTGTATCTTTGTTAATGGTACGGCATAAAAAAGTAACCCTTAAATGAAGCTGCTCTATACTATAGAGTACTTTAACATGTATAGATATCTTGTAAACTTGTATTGTGGATGTGTAAATAATGCGTTCTTTGGGTTTTTACACACCGCATGTAAAGTCAAAATAAATATTACAATGTACTGAGTGTCTCCTTTCGTTATTGGTGAGGCTAGTTTGGGATTACAGTAGAAGAAAAGCTCTGCTTGCCTGTGATAGCTCTGTGAAGGTGGCCCAGCGGACAGCTTCTCATCAGCCTTCCAGGAGGCTCGCAGAGGCAGACGGCAACGCGCACTGGTGTCCTTCCGTTTTCACTGCAGCCACAATGTTGACATGCGTGTTCTTGAGGGAGAGTGTCTGTGGATGACTTTCAGCCTCCTGAGTTAAATATAAAATGTCAAAGGTAAGTGGCCTGCACTGGGAAAGTGGAGTCTGGAGTCAGGGGTTGCCTGTATGGCACACAACAAGCTGCACTGAATTTGAAAATACAAAATATATGCCTGTATGAATATGCCTTTGTTGGAGCTTGAGCCAGGTTTCAGTTGGGCTCTGGTTCCTATGAACCTTCTTGTTAAGGTTAGAAAAATAACCAGGTTTTGTGCAAATACAGTACTGTTTTGAAAGAAGATAGGTGTGTACCTTCTAAAATGTAGGCTACAAAAAGATAGAGATTATTCCTGGCAAAATTAATTGCAGACCCTACATAGCAGGACATTCCTAAATACTAAGTTAATGCTTAATAATTGAAATTCACTTTTCATGCAGAACAGTAAAGGCCCAACAGAAATATACATGCCATATATTTACTATGTGCCAGCATCACACGTAATTGTAAAATAAGTCAGGGTCATTTAGTATCAGAAAACTATAACATTCTTTTAATTAAAAGCTGATTTTAGATAAGGGATAAAAAACTATTTGAGTTATTTGTTATTCTGGATAACAAAATGATAAGAGATTATGCTGTCACGTTACTGTGCACATAGAACAATGCAATAGCACCTACTTGTATCTTACTAAAAAATAATAACCTTTAAAAGGAAAAGAAACATGGTGTTAAAATAATCCCAAACCTATAATGTTCAATATGGGGTTTTTTTTCCTAGTGCAGAGGCAAATCAGATTTCTTATTTATGGGTGTTTTTTCATTGGATGTCTTTATATATGAAATGAAGACTCAAACACACACAGCTGTCCTGCTGCAAGCCTGTGCTGCTTTTCCACTTCAAAATTAACCATGCCTTGGGCATGGAAGCGTCACCAGTGCGGCCAATGGTGTGCCCTCTGTGAAGGGGCAGCACCTTTCAAAGCACACCCACTTGAATAATTCTCAGTCAGGCACTAAGGGGCATAATGAGAAATTACAAATAGTTATTTTAGTGACATAACAGTGCATCTACAACCCAAGTGATGGAATATTTTTGTTCAGAAAAACGTCTGTATTTATTCTATCTAAAAGATGTCAAGTGAGCACTTTCCGCAGTTACTTGTTTTGGTCAATATGGAACCAGCCTTCAGGTAGCCAGAGCCTGCGGCAGCTCAATGGGTGCAGCAGACAATCATCTCCCTGGGCACGACTCTGCCGGGCTACACGGGGGTACAAACACCACGGAAGTCCATGAAAACAAATAGTCACCATTTGTTAGAAAAACCAAGTCGAGGGAAAAACTTCCCTTTGCTAACAGAGAGGGAACGTGGCAGCCAAAGGCAAACCAGCCGTAACAGCACCTTTTACACTGCTTTGTCTTTAATGATGATGCCAAAGCAGCCACCTACAGACTCTCCATTCTGAAAGGGAACTTCAGCAATAAGGAAAAGCTTGGCAAGAAAAGAAATGAAAGCAATGTCAGTTGTTTCTCCTCAGATGCTCTCCTGGGTCACCCTGGTTGGTTTTAAGCATCCTGAAGTCTCTCTTGAAGAAGGATCCGTCGCCGCAGCAATAGCTGATGAGCGCCTGAAGGGTGCTTGATGCTGGCGGGCTGGAACACGCTCCCAAGCAGAGGTCCCGGGCCCAGAGCACAGAGTTGGCCTGAGCTCTGCAGGCTGCGGAGAGGTGCGGGCGGTCCCCGGTGTGGGGGTGGGGAAGGCGGAGGAGAGGCTCCCGCTCACCTCTGGCTGCCTTTGGTTGTTTGTAGGAAAAAAAACCCTAAGTTTGAACAGAATACAGACAGGTAAAAAAGCCAAAACGAAAAAGGGCTGCAGGGCCCATAGTAGTGAGATGATAGCAAGAAAACCAATTTGTCAAGCCATGAGTAGTTATCTCTGTGACTGCGCTGCCAGCACAAACCTATGGCCTTTTAAATAATTGGGGTCTTAAAGTAATCAGAGTAGTTACAAAAATCAGGATGCCTCTGTCTTAGTGCCGCCTTGCTAATGACTCACTCTGTGACCCCGGGAAGATTATGCAGGGTTTACTCAGAATAATGGAGCCTCAGAAGGCAGCGTTCTTAGTTGGAGTAGGTGCAGTTGGTCGGTTTGTAACGTTTCCACTGAGAAGGTTTTCTTATTTTTCCTTCTCCCTCTGTGATTCTGAGCACCAGCAAGGACATCTTGCAGGTAAAAAAAGGAAAGAGAAATCCCTTCCCATCTGGGAAAGGTTAGTATTTGCAGGAGTGGGGAGAGTCGGTTGGTATTTCCCCAGGTGCCTATTAATTTCATGGGATGGAAAAATATTTTTAAAAAATTGATCACGACAAAATACCTCATAAATGCAGCAATCTGGACTTCAGCTGGGATATGCAAGCTTTTCATATAAAAAGCAGTACCAGGAGACCAACCTACCAAGATTGCATTTGTTGTTCAAATGTCATCATAGCACAGTATGAAAGAGCAAGAAACCAAAGGATTTGGGAGAACAAAAACATTAAATATTTAATTAGATTCATCTTTGCTCAGAGAACGGGAGATTCTCACCTATTTATTCAATCCTACTAAAGCGCAACTGGTGCAAGGGCCTGACTCTGGAGCAGCCGTTGCTGCCTGCCTGCAACATTTTTGTAGACATATTGCGTTGGCCTGACACACATCTGAAATTATAATCTGTCCTGAACTCTCGACTGAGAAACCATTTCTACTCTGCCTGAAATGAAATTATTGGAAGCTCTGATTTTATTAGTGCTTCTGAATTCATCCAATGACCTGATTTATGGTCTGCTTGCTTGCTTTTTTCCTACAGTCACCAACACTTTTCTGAGCTCTGCTCGTTAGAATTGTAACTAGATCCAAGCTGTGTCCTACAGTGAAGGCTGCTGACCAGCGTGGGAGATTGCCAGAGGGTCACCATGTTTAGGTAAAGTTGGGAATTCCTTGGGCTGCAACAGCGACACTATGTCCTCTGCCCTTCATGTCAGGCAGGAGAGTGTTGCTGAAACTCCCACAATACTGTAAAGGGTAAGGAAGAAGAGAAAAATCGGTTACCACATGGACAAGCTGTCCTGACCATTTCAGGAATGGTCTCCATGTGTCAACAAAAAAAAAGGAAGTTTATGACAGGAAAACTTGAATGGCAAAAAAAACCCCACCCAAACCACACCAACCCCCAAACTGACCTGCACACATCTTGGGGGTCCTTGTTTTGCGACTCACTGGTTGTTTTTCCAGGGCAGAGTCCCACTGACTTGTACAAAAAATGAGCAGAGAATACCAGTTCTCAATGAAGGCCCTTCTTCTGCAGGGACCATACCTGGCTGTAATAGCGCTTTGTAAACTTTTCCAGGAGCTGACCTTAAACATTGGCGCAGGCAGACCATGAGCTAACTGGTTTGCTTCTGTAGCTGTATAACAGCCTTTAACATGCGTCTATCCCTGCACAGAAATGGACAGCTGCCTAATATAGAAAAAAGGTGGCAGTTTGGCTTTTAATTTGGATCACTTTAAGCACAGGCTTATTTCTCAAATCTTTGATTTACAATACTGGCCTCACATGAGGAAAAAATAATCAAAAGTCGATCAAAGCAGATGACTCAGTAAAAGCCAATGCACAAGCTATCTCTACCTTCCCTTTCTGTGCATGAATATCCAGGCGATCGCTCTGATTTCCTCAGGAATACATGTTGGTCAATTAACAGCTTGAGATTTTTTTTGTTCTGGACTAATGGCAAATTTTTATAATCAGGCCGTGCTGTACACCCGTGAACAGCGATTAGTCACAGGTTACTGCGCCTGGCCAACGACGAGGTGAGCTAGAAGCACTTCCAATATTAATGCTGCACGTGAGAACTTGATTTCTGCGAGAGCCCCCGCATCCCGCCCTGACATTCAGTCTCTGTCACCGTTAGCGCCGGTGAGAAATACTGGCTCCATCGAGTGAGATGGCAGCGCTGCATGGGGTCAGGCTTTCACCCTCCATCACTCCGGACATTCCCAGAAAGCAAATGCTAAGGAGGTGTGAGAAAGGCCACAGCAAAATGGGATGCACATCTGCAGGAAAGCATTTGCTGTAACAGGACGCAGCCCGAACATCATCTCTAGCCACGTTTGTTTGATAAGGAGGTCAAGGCTTCAGAGTAAGAAATATGCCTCTGCGGGGAACAGTCTGCTTTTTCTGGTTTTGGAGAGTTTTCCAGCAGTGCTGCAACGGGAGCTGAAGAGGTTTGCTTAGGCCAGCTGGATGCTGTGCACATGTTGTGTATGTGGAGTCGTCTTGCCATCCCCTGGACCACAGCGTGTGTGGTTGTAAGATTAGCCTGGTTTGAAAGTCACTAGAAAAGCCCATTGTATACGACACTCAACTAGGACATAAGGTGCCAAACACCAAGTTCCCAGAAACGAGGGAAAAGTTATATAAAGGCACCCACTGAGCTCATTGAGATGATCCTGTGGGGAGCTCCTTGTGCTAACGGAAGCAGAAGGGGGTGTTTTGTGGTGTTTGTTTCACTTCTATTGGTAACACTCAAGCAAGGGGTATCAAAATATCAAAATCACAGAATGGTTCAGGTTGGAAGGGACCTCTGGAGATCATCTGGTCCAACCCTCCTTGCTCAAGCAAGGCCACCTAGAGAAAATCACTGAGCTGCATAGGACCCCGAACTGAAAGACAGTAAGAATGAAGACTCACCCTTAAAATCCTTTCTAGAGCTTTCAGATTAAGCAAGTCTTTTGCATAAAGGCGAAGTCCTCTTTCTACCCAGACTGAGGTGAGTTTGGCTACCCAACTCTTATTTTTAGTGCAGCAGTTATTTCTCATCGACAAGCATGGAGTGCACATCTCAAATAGTCCTTTGCTGTTCAGATCTCAGAGGATATCAGCTGATCCTAAGGCACAGCGTACCACTCTCCATGCGAGTCTTTCATCTGAAGTGACATCATGATCAAAGGCGAGGTTATACGGAGTGCAACACACTGAGAAAGTCACATGATATTTGCAGAGCTGCTTCATTACTGAGATGGATAGTTCAGAGAGCACTTGAAAAATGACATTTTACTATACATGATATGTTCCATATTACAAGTCATTCCTGCTAGTTCCTGCTGCTTCAGTTAAACTGCAGTACATGGTAAAGGCTGGATTTTCTCTTCCACAGGAACAAAACGCCAGGTAGAATTTTATTTGCCCGTACTCTGAGGGAGGGGATATGCTTGAAAAGGCTCTAACAACATAAGATATTCCAAGGCCAAGAGGGACAAAATATCACATAGGACACAAAGCAAGATCAGTTGCTAAAAATATACTTTTTGTCACATTTCAGATTAAAACCACCTAGAAATCTGTCATCTCTATTTGATGGGGGGGGTGGCAAGAAAATGTTTGCCCTGAACCTGGCTGTCAGAATGGACAGCTTTATGATGTTTGCTTCCAACAAAATCTTGCACAAATGCCACACAGCTAACAATGTCAGCAGTTCCTGTCTAAATCCAGTACTAGATTTTTTAGACTCCTCCTTGTGTTCTCTAAAACATAGTTCCACTTGTCCTGCACAGGACAATAACTAACCTGTCTTGAAGCCTCACTTTGGTATCCTAGTGCTCATTTGTTGTTTTCATAAAGTCCTTCCAATGAAGGCTTCTCCTCTAGAGAGAAGGCTGCTGCATCGTAGGATATTCTAGCCTCATTGCCCTCTGCTTCAGATGCAAGATCAAATCAGGGCCAGATGAGTCCAGCTTCAAAAAGCCAGACTGCACCTTTGTTTTGTCACCCAAGCTCACCTCCAAGCTTGTCACAGCATGAATGGCAAGACAGAACTTTCTCCAGCATGGTTCTCTATTAGCTCTTTCCTACCAAGCATGGACTCCTCTATCCCATCAGTGTCACTTGGGGGTTGACATTTGTACCTCTGAAAATTTCCCCAGATCTTCATGAAAGACCTGTAAGTAGCTTCTCCATAACAGGGTCAGGGAGGGAAGTGAGGAGACAGACTCACACCAAACCAGGAATCTCAAAGCAAGTCTGGAAAAACCAATAGAAACCAGCAGGAGATACAGGTCTAAATACCACTCATGCCTTTGAAAATCCCCTCAGCTGTTAGGCCCATTTAATCTTTGCTCTGTGTTCAGACATCAACGAAGAGGCCAGCTAGGATGTATTATTCACCCTGTAGGCACATGGAAGAACCACGGCATCTCTGGAAAGCACACCAAATCCCCTAATTTCAACCTGAAGAAGCTACAGACACCAACTAGCCAATACCTCATCATGAAGACGGGGTTTCAATCAATAACCACGGACCTATGAAGTCCCCAGCACCTTACCTAAGTATTTCTGAACTATCCAAAGTTCCAGAATGTGTTTTTATTTTGGGAGTTATTCTCTTAGTTGGGTTGCTTTGCTGTTATGGCTGTTGTTTCAAAATAAAGAAATTCTGGAATACTAGTAAGTCTATGTGGATTTTTTCCCCAAGAGTATTACAAAAGTTGACATTAAATGTACTAGCCTGAACTCAGTTTCTGTCTGATTTAATAAATTTATGCCAGCCAACCAGCAATATTTTTTTTTAATTAACCCTGGAGGTTAAATGGAAGTTTACTAAAATAAGAATAGTTAAATGAATAATTTCTCTTGTCTTCTTTCAGGAAGTTCTCTCTTATCCCAATAATCAGTTCAGCTGCAAAAAGATCAATAAGGTCTTTCAATTCCATGAGTAGAAGGCATACATTAAAAAGTTGGTAACAAACCTGATAGACCGGAGAAAATATTACAGCCTATTATGGGGGTTTTTTTTGACACTAAATCTATCTGCTAAAAATTCCTGAGAAAAGGTTACTGCCCATACACTAATGTTGCCAAATGGAATAATTTGTTAGTGTTGCTTGAGAAGATTTCCTGGCATTTATCCACAAACACAAGTCTTGTCTGTTAAATTCTCATTACAGCAGAAACCAGACTTTTAATCCTGAAACCAAAAATAGCTTCAGAAGCCAACCGTTGTTGGGCCTTTGCATCCCATGAATGGACAAAGCAGGTTATCATTTCCCAGACTACAAAATCCCAGTTAAGAATCCTCCCCTTTCCCATTACAGAGACTCCCAACCAACCAGCTTACAGGGTACGGTGTGCACAGCCCCAGATACACTACACACACTTCTTCATCACTTTTGTTAAGCAGCTGTCTCCACATAGCAACTGGGGTTTGTTAGCCCCAGAAGTGGTCACTCAAGACAGTTCAGCACAGGTTACGCTTGTGAGCAGAGACTAAATTCAAGGTGATTTAGTGTCAGTCTCACTAAAGTACCTGGAACAGTATAAAACTCTCCAGTTATATCCTCTCTTTGGCTGTAATTATACTGATTGTTTTAGATCATTAAATATAGTCATCGTCATACTTCTATCCACCTCCTAAGCCAAACGTGCAGACTCACAAAGGAAAGGAGTGAGTTTTTAAGAAAGTCAAACTGTAACAAGAACTCAATGACAGTGTCCACAGCACTGCTCCAGAACTTAGCTACGCAGCTCCCAGTGGAGCAGCAAGCGTTTTCACATCCATTGCAGGAGGCAGAGCTAATGTGCTAGAAGAATTTCATGCTGCAGAATCCCCTCCATGGATTTAAACCCTCAGAGAGAGAAATGTCTTGGTTTATTCCCGTGATACTTCTGTAGAACAGAAATCACCTGGCAAATTACTTCTGGTCATGTTTGGCAGGGATTTACCAACAGTGGCTTAGTTCTCATCACTGTCTCAGCGTTTTCTTCAGCGGCCCCATTCTGTACTTATTAAGTAAACAAGACTAGCACTCAGAAAAGTGCTCAAAGTAAAGCGCTTTATATTAGGTGCCTGACTGAAATAAGCATTTCAATTAGATTCATTAAGGAAGTTATTACTTGTTAATTGAATAGCAACAGACTGCTAAGGATCACTTATTGAGGTCTAATAAGTATGTAAGAGTGAAATCTACTCTTCATGTAATTCCATCAGCAATAAACTAGTGTAATTAGCTTCTTACTAACAAACTTAAATTGTGGGGAATGTTGAGGCAGATAATTGGCACTTAGGAAGACACCTATACTAAGTTAGTGCAGTATCAATTAACATACTTATGAAATGTCAGTTTAAACTCTGAACAAATAATTGATACCAATGGGCTGTGGGTTACTTGGTTAAATGCTATTTAAATGCTTAAACTTTCATATTAAGAAAAAATTAAAACAAGTCCTCTCACTGCTCTTTTTAAAAATTATTACGTATGTCTCATTTCCAGGTGTATAACTTACGGATTACCTGCAATAGCCATCAGTAAGAACTCCGGGGTGCTGGCTATGCAGGTGTGCACACGTGGGTGATTCAAGGACTTGTCTGCCCAGGCTGCTGTCTGCTCAGGAGCCTGCTTGCCTGACCCCTCACTCCTCGCACTGTGTGCAGGTTACTTGGCAACTTATTTTCACAGAATTGTACTTCTAATGGAGTGTGAGTCATCTGAGGACCAGCTAAACCCTACTCCTTGCACTTCAGCAGACTGAACCACCACAGGACTTCACACCCTTTCCAGTTCGATCAAATTAAGGTTCATACCTCATGACTGTGAAGTCTCATTTTATACACAAAGAATCTGAGGCACCAAAGCAGTAACTTTTTGCCCAAAGGTGACTCAGAAGGATCACAGTAGGTCTAGGATCAATTCCTTCCCAGGAGCTAGTACATATGATACCCTCCTTAGATGTGATTTGGACTCCATAACGAATCCGAACTGATGGAATAAGGTAAACATCAGCAATTGTCTGGTCAGAACAAGCAGCAACAGAATCGACCTTCATGCCTTTAGTTCTGTGATCTTATCACAGCTCCGTCTCTTCCTCCAAATATTCTCCAGATGTTCTAGAAAGGCTCTGCTCCTTGTTTGAAATGGAAATCCTTCTGCTCTCTCTTTGACTTAACATGCAGTTTGGCTGCAGGAAATGAAACATTTTGCAATGACACAGAGCTTATGGAGGACTTTTGTTTGTACGCAAAGCCGGAGCTTTTGTGCCCAACAGAGGCACTGGGAGCAGTGGCAGGAGAGGAAGGCAAGAAACCCACACTTCAGGGAGCAGAGCCAGCCCTCGGTGGCAGAGGCAATGGACTGGAGCTTCAGTGAAGGCGTTTGGCGAGAAGGCAGAGGCACGGAGGTGGGGTGCTGCCAGGGCAGAAACCAGGCAGGAGAACTGAGGACCTCAGGTGAGAGGCCCCAGCTGGACACACCAGGGTGTGGGGCAGATCAGGCAAAAGGGCAGGGGAATACAGGGCTGGGGTCTGAGCCTGGGCAAGGAGGACAGGAGGGCCGGGAAGCTATTGGCAAGGGCAGTGCTTGCCGTTTTAAGGGTATCTGTGCAAACCAATTTTAGAAACTTCTATTTTAAAACAGGTTCACCCCTCCCCCCTTCCTCATACACAGAAACACACACTGATCCATCATGTGGAAATACTTCAGACTCATCTATTTAAAAAAATTGACAGTATATCCCTGTCAGCTAGCAGTGTGATTTTTTTTTTTTTTAAGCTATGCCAGCAAAAGCCCTAATGTAGACACCACCGCAATATGAGCAAAAGAGGAAAAAAAAAAAAAGTTTCTTTTGCCAATACAGCTCCTTTTGCTCAGGCAACTGATACAAGCTATATTTTTTGCAGACTTTTTCCTAGTGTAAGCTTCTGCACTTTGAGTGACTGCACTGTCAGTGCAGCTATGCACTAGGTTCAAAAAAGGTGTCCACAAGACCTGAAACAGCGTTAGAGAAAGGACAGCACCTAGCACTGTGAAATCCTGACGGTGCCTGGAGCTTGTAGGTATGGATGCAATAAAAATACAAAATAATAATGAATTCCGAGACCAACTTTTCCAAGCTCCAGAGTAACAGCAGCCAAATGCTTCTCACTTCCCCAATCTTTTTAACAAGCAGCTCCAGCCCACTGCAGCATTGCAGGTAATCAATGCCTGCTTAGAGTAAATCGTATCTCAAAACTTAGAGCTGGCTCAGTGTCCAGAAAGCCCTGGGAAGCTGAGAAGTACGGGAAGGACTTTTCTGTTCTGTAGGAATGAAACAAAACTTAAGCATTCCGGGGAAAGGCAATTTCAAATAATAAATAATGCAGAAACTCCAACATACCTTTTAAAGCTTCAGTCCCCTTATAATTTAATGTTTGAAATGCTATGCTATTCCTTTGGAAGCCTTTTCTCTCTCCACTACTGATGATGGTCTGTCTTTTTAGACACTTGAATAATGTCTCTCTTCCTCTTCTTTGGCTACTCCTCATGCATAGTAATGCTAATAATCTTGCAGCTTTCAGGGACATTTTTCTTCCTTTAAATGAATGCCTGGTTTTATTCGGGGCTGTTTTGTTCAGCACCTTGTCTCCTGCATGCCTCTTTCACTGCAGAGCGTACCTGTGTACATCCGAATGTCTATTTACTGCTGCCCATTATGAGCTGTTCATGATCCATTTAGCAGCATGCAGAAGAATCAGACTAATTGATTACCTATATTGTATAAATTGTAGCAAAGCATAAATGATGCAGTCAAGATTAGCTTGCTATTATGGTGAATATTGTACAAATATATATGTAAGCATAATCCCTCCCTAAAGAACTTACACCATCATTAACTAGGGACTTTTTGCATGTGAAATGGACTTGATACCTGGCAAATTATACAGTGGATAATACTATGTGCAGTCATGTAGAAGGATAAATTTTATACTACCTGACCACTACAGAGTTTTACAGTTCCTTCCTCAGAGAAGATGAATTCAGATTCTACCATCTCCTAAATGTAATAATGTAAATATGGACAATAGGTAAGTATTAAGCTCATTTGTCAAGGGGAACTAGGCAATTCATCGCAGGTCATGAAGCAAGAAAGGACAAGAAGTGCAAATAGAATCCAAAATTTAACTGTTAGTCCAGTTCTGTGACCGGTAGGGAGCACACTAATGTACCTTGTGCTTCTAAGTTATTTTTAAGCACCTTCTCAGTCATCATTAAATGTTAAAAGGATCTTGTATCTTTTGGAAAGGGTGCAGTTGAAGATCCTGGCTGTTTCCAAAGCTTCCTGAAATAGAAATCCTCACGTGTAAATGGCCAATATAGGATTTCAAATGCATTTTATATAAATAATTCTGGTAGGAACCCTGGACTAAAATCATTCTGATGACTTTGATACCAGTGCACAGTTGGTCTATGAACTTGAAGTCACTGCAAAGAGTAATCACATAAATCTGAACATTATTCCAATGGCAGCTGACAAAGAAATGAACACCAAACTAGTCAGCTCAGGCCCCTCCTGCTTATTTAACCAGTCCTCCTGCTGCACTTAGTATTATCACTATAAAATCCAGAGACGACTCTTCTGCTTAAATACAGTCTTGAAACAAAAAGTCATATGCTGCATTCTGAGAAACATTCACACACTATTAAGCATTAGAAGCAAATTATAAGCAAGAGCTTAGAATAAAGGTGAAACACGCAGACACCTTCAGAACATTGAACATGATTACAGCAAATGCCATCATTCGCTTTTCCTTTGAATTGATGTTAACAAGTAAAGCATTTCACTTGTCTTTGTTTACTGGGAGAACATAAATACTGCATAAACTACATCTTCTTGCCAGCTAAGCTTTGTCTACAGGATGGCAGCTTGTTCTAACTATGTTTATACTTTCAAAGAGTTGAAAGCTCAGTGGTTGAGCAGGAAAAATGTGGGATGCTATATACATGTGAAATGTGTTTTTCATTAAATAAGTACTTAAGAAGACCTTAAATGTGTCAGCCTGAGATTGCTTAAAGATCTGCAGCACCACTCAACAGGATCTATCTCCAACAAGTATTTCATGAAATACTGGAAGTGTCGCAGGAGCCTACATCCTAGTCTGAATAGCAGCTTCCTAAGAGATTTAGAGCCAGCTTTCCTAGGAAGAGGATCACAAAAGCACTCAGGTCTTTCTGTGATGCTTAGGCAAGCCAGCAAAGTGTCTGCTTAGGCCTCCAGCTTCCCTATTTTGCCTCACGGAAGCCCCTACTTGCTGCGCATGCTGCGCAGCTGCTGCAGACTGCAGACTCCCTTCAAGGAGTGGCCGCTTGCCCCGTGCCTTGGCGTTGTAACACCAAACCTCCAGGTGCTGGGATCTTGGTGGAGCCTTCTGTCATGGGGTTTATTGTACTCCAGAAAACAGTGTAGACAGTCAGTGCTGGAGTGACAGCTTACTGTGCCTAAGGGCTTCACAGGGCCACACAGCGAGTTTGGGGGAAATTTTATACACAAAAACTTCAAGATGCCTCTGAATGCTAGCACAGTCACAGCACTAGGTGGGCTCCTCATGGATATTCTTGCAGAGCAGAACATTGACTGATGTTGCAGGGGAAGCATCTTGCAGAATTCTGTGCTATTTAGTGGGGACAGAAAAAGCTCCTGTCCTTAGTCTCCCACCAGGCAAGTGTAGGGACTTTTGCCAATTCAGCATGAGTTGATCTAAAGTTAACAGTTTCAATCTGCCTGTGATGGGCTGGTTCTGCCTCCAAAGCTGGAAGCTGGCTGGAGACCTGTTGTTAGGACCTACGGACTGAGAGGAAACTGGAACAGTTGCCACTGTTTTTTGCGCAAAGCCAGAGCCTGGCTTGAGAAAGAAATGACAGCATAACATCAAAATGTATCTTTCAGTCAGCCCAAGGATGAAATGCCCTAGGTGCTTCTGCCTTGCTTGAACACCACAATTCTCATTTCCCATTTCACATGGAAGCGAAACAAGAAAATGATATGCCCAAGTGCGGTTGCTCTGTCTAATACAAACTGGGCTGTGCTCCACAGATTACTGAATGAAACATTAGCATGAAGTACCACCATGCAGTGAATAACATCTGGAAAAAAGGTATAGAGCAATTTTTATTATTTTTGTAGAAGAAGAGAAAACTGCAAATGGCAAAACGTGTAAGAGGGAATTCTAACAGACTGTACATTGTCAGGGACTCTCTTTCCAGCTGTGGCAAACCTGATAATAAAACACACAATCACCTCAAAGCTCAAACATCAGCAGAAACAAGGCGGCCCCCATGGAGAGCCTCCATGCAAGACGGGCTTTCAAAATGGCAGCTCCCCACAGATAAGAAGCAGTCTGGATGCTTTGGAGAAAGTCTGAAAACATTTAAAGGATCAAGGTATAGCCTTGAGTAAGATACTCCCTTTTTTTTCTTTCTTTGGGGGAGGTTCTCCTTGTTTTGTGCATTAAATAAAAGAGAGAGCAGACACTTATAAGAATATCCTCGATAAGCATATATTCTTAGGAGAATAAAGTAAAGATGATTAGAAAGCAAAAACAAAGCAGACAGGAGGAATTCTAGGGACAAAATGTTCTTGACAGGCTATGGAGAAAAAAAATCAAGAGCTGCAAAACAGCAGCCCCTGTTATTTGCAAACACGTACCAAGGAGGCTGAGAATAGATCCAATGACAGCTGCAGCCTAATTGATAGGAGACTCGCCTAACAGGTTGTCAGACTGCTGCATGGCTTCAGTCCAGGCCACATTGCTGGAGGCGCAATGTTAGAAACACTGACAAACGTTTACTAAAAATAAATTAAAAAATATTCCAGGGCAAAGGGAAATATGGCTCCAAGTGACTACGTGCAAAATTGTGTTAGATCTCTAGGAAAGAGGAAAGTAAGCAGCAAAACGTGTGAGAGTCCCCCCAGGGCCGGCAGGACAGACGCAGGCAGCCTGCCAAGGCACTCCAGGATTGTGCTGCCTGTCAGGAGCATTGGCTCTGGGTGTGCTGAGAGCAGACCGCCACAGAGGCAACGAAAATAACTACCAGATCAGCAAAGAGCACAATCAAGAGAGTTGACTAGCTACAAAAGAAAATGTTTGATGTATAGAGATGGATCTGTTTAATGGTAGGAAGGAAACCACAGGGGCAAGTCTTTCAACTCTTCTCTTACTTACCAGGAAAAGGATATATGGCTTCCTTGGCCAGTGGGGATGGAAAGCACTGTGAGGGAGTTGAAAGTGACTTAGGTACAGCCCTCAGCCCATCCTATGCAACACACTCACAGCCAAAGAGTCTCATTTGCGGTTCTCTGAATGCATTCAGCTACATGCTAGGACAGGAAGCTTGAAAGAATCTTTGGTCTTGAGCTCCCAAGTCAGCAATGCATCCAAGCAAGCTGCAGAGCAGCCAGGTGAACTAGAGAAAGCTAAAGCAAAGGGAGGGGGCAAAAAAAGAGAGAAGCCATATGGCTTAAAGCCTGTTAGGACTGCAAAGGCTGCTCTCTTTGAAGAAGATCCATCCTTGGTAAAGCTGAGACTATGTGGGAGGGAAACAATCTCCTAAAGGCAACAGCTAACACTATAAGCAGCACCTAGAGCAGGAATATTAGTGTGCATGTGTGCACAGAGGGACCTTGAGCCATGGGTACACAGTACCTCTGGATTTACTAGCACTACTAAATAGACAAGTAAAGTTGATGTCTGAAGAGAGCCCTTCCACAGCAAGGAGAACAGAGCAGAAAAAAAAAAAAAAACAGCATTGGCAGAGCAGTTCAGTCTTCAGCTGCTCTCCAGCTCTCTTCATTGGCTTGGGGTTACTGCACTTGACACTTCTCTGCCAATCTCCCATTAATAGTGAAGATGATCAGCAAATTAACACATTCAGAATTCATTCCTAAAAAATGCTTCATTAATTTCTATAGAAAGGAACTTCAGAGCAAGCACTTTACTTGGTCACTCCATGATACTTATTTCTGTCTCTGAGAGTGTCCAAAAAGATTGTGAAATATCTGTAAACAATGTTTTGCCGAACTAACCAAGTGATTTTACATAAAAAATAAACTCATAAACCTCCGTCTTCACACACTGCAAAACAAAGGCAAAATGCACCGAGGAATCGTTTGCTGCTCTCTCCTTTGTAGAAAAGTGACATTAGGTCTTTATGATCCCTGAATTAAAACTCAGAGGGCACTTTTTTTCCACAGCAACATACAGAGGTCTAACACAGGGCCATCATGAAAATTAATGGACCAGCTACATGGCTAACAACCCTCTAGGGTACTTTCAATATATGGTCCTCAGTACTTAGCAAATCTGTGGGTAGCTACAGGAGAACAAGAAAATTACTCACAAGCCAGGGTAGTCTGGCTGAGGGGAGTTCACTGCAGCCAAGGGTGCTGCTACATGACAGCAAGAGACATTGTCAGAAATGGGTTTCATAGGTAGGTTTCTGCAGCATTCTCTGAAATCCCAGCCTGCTCATCACAATCTTCCCCTGAAGAGCAACTATTAGCAGACACTTCTCCTTTATTAGGTGAGTTCAGCAACATGATTTCCAATACGAGAAATAGGGAATAACAAACAAGAAATTCAGAGCAAGGATCACAAAACAAAAAGTTACCGAGAAAGGGAGACAATATTCTCAGGAGACTTGTGCTTGGTGCATGCATGTGTATGTACAAATATCCAGCTTCTGCATGCAGACAGATCAGAAGCCTTTCTGATAATTACAGTAGGAGGTGAGACTATTTCCAAGCTTTACAACCAAGCACCTCTGGATTGTGCACATTATCAGAGTATCAAATTAAGAAAATTCAATCACCCAAAACTCTGCTACATATTCACAGCTCCAGATCTGGCTTAAAATATTACTTACCCCCATCTCCTATTAACTGTAATGAAAACTAAGTCCTTGGACTACGAAGAGTGTAAAATCTTGTTGAAGGTTAGCCTTCTGCTTCATAAGGCCCAGTACTCAATACAGTTCAAGGTGCTGTGTGGGAGAAAAAGCTGTAGACAGAACCACTATTTTTGTATTGTTTATGAAATAAACTCCCTGAAGAGTATACTTGCATCGCATTACTGCAAGAGTAGAATTACTGCTTTTGCTGGAAACCAAGCATCTCAGTTGTTCAATACAGAAATTTTTTGCCTCCTGTAAAAGACCCCGACCCAGATTGGGTGAAATTTAGAAGCACGATCCTCTTATTGACTTTAATAGAAACAGGATTGAGCTCTATAATCAGCTTTTATTTAAGGCAGACATGCTCTTTTGTCCTGTGTTTTTGTAACTTCACTAGACCTTAGAAAGCATTAACCTGTTCTGAATTCACAACACTACTCCTTAAATAGTGGACTCTCACCCCAGAGACTAAGGACACTGAAACACTGACCTCCTGCATCCAGTGATTTTGATCATGAGTTTGCATCCCAGAGCTGCAGGTCAGGTTTAGATCTCAGCTCAGTATATGAGCACATAGTGGGAGTGAGGAGTTATTTTCTAGGGCACATGAGTCAAATGCTTCATGCTGATAGAGAAAATGGTATGGTTACTGAATGTAAAGGAGTTGCTGTTTCTTTACAGCCAGCCCACTCCAGTAGAAATCTCTGTAGGAAATAATGTAGAATCACTTTCTTACTGAGCAAACCACTGAAAGATCTTGCTTACTGACAAGGAGCAAGAGACAGGAGACAGCAGCACACAGCAATGTTCAAATGCAGCTTGGGGTTCTACAATAAAAACAACTTTCTGTTTTTAATGGAACAAACTGTAGTTAGTCCATTTCCCCAGACAGCAAAATCAGAATTTTTGAAATGCCCTAAGTTGCACCTCTGTCATCCCAAGAAGCCCATCTAGTCACAGTGTTCAAAATTTAGAAAAGGGTTGAGCGTGTTAAAGGGGATCCAAAGCTCCACACACCAAACCACCATAGTGAGCGTCAGCGAAGAAGGGCACACTTGAAATTTCATTTCTTACTGGAGCATAAACCCTGGGCAAAGGCTGCAGGCATCTTCAGCAGGGTGTCAGCACTCCAAATGGCATGGCCATCTTCTGTAGAGCTACTTGAACTGTTAGGCACTCAGCTGGGCTCCATCTATGCTGCAACCAACCAGCATTTCATTCATCCTTCAGGTAAAGAAAAGTAGTTCCTACTCTGGTTTGTAATTCATTTATAACTCAAATTCAAGTGACTTGAGTTTCAGTTACCATTATTCAAGGCTGGCATACAGCAGGCATTGGGACCATAGGTCAAGGCCATTTGTTGACCATTCCTGATGCTCTCCAACATAGCAACAGAATTGCTCAAGACCATCCTCTTTGCAACTTGAGAACTGAAATCACCGTGTTCCTTTCGAAGGGTCACACTTTCCTTCTGCCACAACAGTAAAACTCCTCTCTGTGGGATACTATCCAGGGCAAGACTGTGCAAAGAACTCCCCAGAGTCACAGTGCCTTACATCCCCATCGTCCGTGCCAAGTGTATTTCTAGCATTAAAACCAGACCCCAGCACAGATGACAAGAGCAACAAAAAAACCAATTCCCTGCTACAAAAACCCTACGAAGCCCTCTGTAGTCCAAGTGACTGTTGTGAGGAAGTAATACATGATACAATTCACTGTTTATGACAGGTAGTGATTTCAGGCACTACTTGGAGGTACATGGAGGAAGGGCAAGAAAGTGATAGAGCAGAGCACTGCTACCATATCCTACAACATCACTAGCACAATGCTCTACCTCTGCCCTTTAGAATTTTTCAGCATCAATTCCTCAGGTTTTACTAAAGAAAACTGACTGCAAAACCAAGCCCAAATCAAGTCCCCACTCACTATTATAAACATTTCCAGGTACACGTACTTTATTCCACCAAAGAGGAAGAAGCTTTGTACTGCCAAGGACATCGAAAAAGAGCCCCAGGTGCAGCCCGACTGCCAGGCACCCCAACCAGCAGCCGCCCTTTCCTCACACCACTGCAGTGGCCTCAAAGAAGACACTGGGCAGTGCTGGATCAGAGACTCTTCATTTACCTACAGTCCTGTATGCAATGATTAAAAGTTGTATATTGTCCATCAATATTTTGGCACTAACGGCAGGGCTGGAGTCAAAGAGCTTTTGTTTGGCTGCTGTTCACCACTCCCCAATTAGTGGCTTTGTTAATCACGTAATAACAGTTGTTTTGTCAAGAAAAGTTTTGTAATCTCTGTCAATTCAAATAAAGACTTTGTTATTCCTCAAAGCCATGGAAAACGGGAACAGTCACAACTGTTTCAGGGGAAGCTTTTATACTTTAATGCTATCAAGAAGCAATGCTTTACCTGAATCAGCCAGTATTAGAACTTTTACTGTTCAAAACTTTCAGCTAATAACTATCTTGCTCACATGTGCCGCAAAACCAGAGATTACAGGTTGGTTGCAAAATTTCAAGTGCTGCATAGGAAGACAGGTATTAAGCACATGTGCTAAACATAATTTTGTACAACTTAGGTCTTAAAAGAAACACCTAACAGCTCATTAATGAACAAGTTGTTACTATTATTATTTACTGAAAGCAAACACTGTAATATGACACAAAGGGAGATAAGATGTATTCCTTGACCCAGTAAGTGACAAAGATTCAATCGCTGGACTTCACTGAGGAACTCAAAGGGGATAAAAAACGACTGACACTTGCTGGAGATCACGCATGGAAAAATTCAGTGGCAAAGAGTGCCTTGGAAAGTTGTAAGGCTGTAAAAACAGAGATGTAACAATGATATTTCTGCTGTAACCTTCAATGCATAGTAATTGTAGCCAGTTAGACTTAATCTGATAAGTAATACAAGGCACTGACAAAACAACAAGCCTAGAACTTGTGAGAAGACAGATGAACACTCGGCAATCTGCCTAGTCCATCTCACTAGCTTTTAACCCCTAGAGTTGTAAGCCTTTGTGATGGCCCAGGCTGACTGACTTTGAGAAGAGTGCTCATTACTTAGGCAGACACTAGATTGCAGGAGAAGAGCAGTAATAACCACAGCCACCTAGTTCCCAACAGGATCGCCAGCTATTGCTTTTTCTTGGTCCTGTTTCAACAGGATCATAGAATCACAGAATGGTTAGGGTTGGAAGGGACTTCAAAGATCATCTAGTTCCAACCTCCCTGCCATAGGCAGGGAAACTCCACTACACCAGGTTGCCCAAAGCCTCATCCAGCCTGGCCTTGGACACTGCCAGGGATGGGGCATCTACAACTTCTCTGGGCAACCAATCATCATATAGAGGAACAGTACAGAGGGTTAGCAAAGAAAAGATGACCAAGAAATTGAGGTCCCTTCTGCATGGCCTTGGCAAAGGTCTCTGCACCTGTGTGTATTTTAGTCTCCCACTGGTAAGCAAGGGCCAACCAGAAGGAGAAAGTGCTGTGTGCTAACCCAGTAATCAAACTGTCATTTTGAAGGTGTCCTGCAGAAGGAAGCATATTGTAACATATCCACTTTAACATACAAAGTTTAATTTTGTTTCAAATGTTTATGTTTTTTCACTGTCTAGCATAACAATAAGATTATAGATCACCACTTTACCACATGAATACATTCCATCATTCTAGATTACAGCAGTAATTTATTATGTATAATATGACAATTCAGTCATAACTCTCTGAAAATTATGACTGTATTTCCCAGAAAGATTCCCAAAGAACAAAAAACTGTTTATTATTGAAATTAGTTTCTCCACATGTGTCAATTCACTTAATCCTGTGTACAATTCAGCAAGCTTTAATCCTTCTGCATATTTCCAATTCAGCAATATCACCCTTTTAGCTACTGCATTTGCTCTTAATAGAAATTTTCCCCTGTGGTTCATTTATATTCAAGAGACTATTCAGGTCACCCAGTGCAAATATTTTTGGATCATTGGCGATGTCATTGTCCAAAATCATATTCACTCTTATTTCCTCCATTCCTAGAATGAATTTACTAGGTATGGGATGCTGAAAAAAGCTCTTATTCTCATTCATCTCATATTTAACTGAAGAAGCAAAACAGAAAATAAACGAAGTCTGATTTGCATGAAATTGTGCATTCTGTAGCCTAGTGTTGAACAAGAGCACAGACATTCTTTGAGTTCTCTCGTGTCTAGTTTCTATATTTAATTTGTCTCCTCGTCACCTTCTGTTGAATTAAGGGAATGATACAGTAAGGTTTCGATAACGCAATATTCACCACTTTATCTGGCTACTAACCCCACCCTAATAATACTACCTACCGTCTGCAGATATTGCATTTGTGTCTCAGTATTTACAATCCTTAACAAACAAATCCAACATAACCTGTAGAAAAATCCACAGAAAGAAGGAAAGGAGGGAAACACATCCTCCCTGTTGGCTTCCCATCTGAGAGCAGCACTGCATTTGTATTTTGCAGCTCCTGCTTCAAACAGAGAGCATCCTGGCCCTTTGCTCTCGGGTGCACTTTGATCCCCCAGGCTGAGCCGTGCCTTGCTCAGCCACTTCCAAACTCTGCTACAGAGATAGCCCCAGACAAGCCTGTCTCCAGGATCTGCCAAGTGGCAGATCAAAGCCAGAAAATTGCCCTTGTTTCTAACGCTCTTCCTGCATTTAACACTTTGCACACTCCCCACCAGGTGCCCGAGAGGCCTCTCTGGCTTTTCCAAGTAAAACCTGGAGCCTGAAGTCCTGTCGGTGGGAGAGGCAGCACCAAACGGACCCCTAAGGGCCCAACAATCAGACGAAGTGCCAAGTTATATGAAATTAACTCCCTTGTTTCTCTCAAAAGAGACAAAGGAAATGAAAGACGAGCTCAAAGGAAGGCCATGTGTACCCCGTACTCTTTATCCGGCCCCTTCTAGACATTACTTACAGCAGCACTGGAAGCGCTGGAGCCTACCTTTTAGAGCTCACTGAAGAAGTCATTGGGAACCTTTCCAACGACTCTGTGGTCTTGCTGAAAATTGCTGAGGTTTGGTCTGTGCTCCTTTAAGGCTCCAGCGAGAGTATGAGTGGTGGGACAAGCTAAACTGAAACTGCTGTTAAAGTGAGGGGGACACAACAAGATGATGACCAAACTATTCTCAAAGCTGAGAAAATAATCATTTTAAAAAAAGAAACTTTCCAAGTAGTTTTTTCGACTTTAAAGAGCAGCTGCTGCTGGAGTGGTGCCAACTGCGCAGACTCACTCAGCAGACACAGGCTGAACATCACAATAGCTTCCTGTACCGACGGGTTTAAGACCTGAGGAGTTGGAGGGCAGTCAATGCTGCCTTTTCCAGCCCTTTAACCCTCAAGATGCTGCTGTATTTTCAGAGCCCTGGTTTAGGGATTGTTTCATAGTCCCAAGCATGGGCTGAGGAATACCTACTGGCACAAGAAGCACAGGTTTAATCCTAGTACAGCCAGCTCAGCTCTTCATCTTGCACAGACAGATAACTGGAACACCACACAATTCATTGAGCATAGGCTGTTCAGACACAGCATTAAAAATGGAGTGGAATGGCTTTACAGCGTTTTTCTAAATGTAGCAATTCGCTATAGCAGTCCTGGGCTAGACACTCCCCTTCTCTCTGTTCCTTTGTAATGTGCTGGATGAGAAGGTTGCCGTTGCTGCCATGTGGCAAATTTCTGTGACCTATCAGGATGAAAACAGCTGTATAAAGGTAAAATGACTGATAATCGCAAATGCCTGCAATCTTCAGATAAAGGCAACACAGAGAATATTACTACTTGCTTAAATAATATGATTGTGATTTCAAAACATAGCTTCTTTTCACCTGACACTGCTATTCAGATGGACAAACTTTATTCCAAGGCAATCTCTTCCTTGTGGGTCCATGTGTGTCCGTGCTGTTTTTTTTTTAAATACTTTGCTATGCTTGAGTGTCCTGATTTCACAGCTCCTGGATTGAAAGAGGAGATTGCCTGGTACCACTGTCACCATGGTGTGAGCGAGAATCCTCGAAAATGGCCACACAGGAGGAGCAGCACTGCAAGCCCTGCAGCTAGTGCAGCCTTTAGCTGCAGAAGGATTTCAGGGGCATGTTAATTAAATCACTTCAGGCAAGGCTAGAGTGACACAACGCTGTGCTGTCACTCAAAGCTTCTTCCACCCTAGTGAACCAGGTATCACTAGCACCAGTGCTGCCGGTCTGGTGTGGGCCTCAGTGAAGAGTTTGATATATGTTTTCCTACTGCAGTCAGACAAACAGGAATAGTATTTCCTGTATCACTTCCTCTGCTTGGAAGGTGGTGTGCAAACCTCAGCTGCTTTTTCCTAATATGTAGGGAGGAGAGAACAAGGAGAGGAATATCTAGAGAGCTGGCAGAAGTACAGTAAAAGAAAATAAAAGCAAGACTAGAGAAAAGAAAGCAGGTGTCCAGGCCATCTACAGGTGGCATTATTTCCTGATTCCAAGGGAAACAGAAGAGCTCTGCTGGATAGGGCAGCAAGGAAGCAAAGAGATTAGTAGAGACTGAACAAAGCAAAAGGGCAGAGGGTGGAAGAGAAGTAGATGGATGAGGAAGGGAATATTATTTTGTAGAGCAATACAGTACTTTGCTGGGTCACAGCCAGCCTCTGAATGCACCTTTAACTCTTATTTCCTATTTTGTCTCAGCTAGATAGATAATTGCCTGACTATAGAATTGTATTAATCATTTTTATGTCTATGATCTCCAATGTCAGCACAAGGAGTGCTGTTAGACAAAGCTCTGTCTCACCATAGGCTACAAGAACAGAACAGGACCCCCTTCCTCTCCTGTATTTGAGATCAGTCTCTAGGAAAAGCACAGGAAACATAAGGAATTCCCAAGGATCGATGGGGTAAGATATTCCTATGATTTTAGGCATATATATTGTATTCCTTCCCCAAGCTTTTCATATGCAGCCTGATTTATTAGCCTTAGTCAGCATTCTGTCTTGTAGACCTGCCAGAAAAGCACAGTGGGATGAAACATCTGGTAAATTTGCTCAAATTCTATCGTGAAATATCTTCAATTCAAGTTTCATTGAAAAGTAAACAAATCATTGTCTTTAAAAAGTGATTCGCTTGGCTGTTAGAAAACACTGGCAATCAGCAGTAGGCATTAGTCCTCTTTTTAGGGCTGTCAAGGGAGAATAGCTCCAATTGTGAACCACTCAAGGCCAGGTAGAAGATCATGTGAGAATCTTTGCTGGTTCAGTGAAATTTAACTTGTTCACCAACGTCTGCTGTCTCATCGCCACATGGTGACAATTGCCTACATTTTAAGAGCACCCAGGGGATGCATAGAGAGCATGGGACACAGCAGGCTTGCATCTCCCCTGCAAGGCAAGGTGCTGTAGAGTCTCCCGGTTCCGTCAGCGCTGAACTGCCTCCAGACTTGCAAGCAGTTCAGCTCTGTAAAGGTACAAGCCTTCTCAGAGCCAGCTTGGGGATTTCTAACATAGTACAGCATGGGGCCTTGTAGATTTACCAAGCAAGAAAATGCAAACCGTGGTGGTAAACAGGTACAGCCTGTCGAGCTACAGTCAAGAAAGGGAGGTACTTACGATGCTCTGTATTATATTTCTCCATGCTGGCTCCACACTTAGGCAAATCCATTGGTCCAAAACTCCCACATTATCCTTCCACGCAGGAGAGGGGCCAGAGGCCATTATTTCAGTCTCTAAATTGGAACAACACCTATAGAGAAGCTGCTCTTAGTTTCTGCAGGTGAATTCCAGCCCTCCTCAATCGCTTGGGCTGTTTGTGGAGAGAGGTGAATGTCCCCCACCAAAGGACTCTTCAGCAGTAGTTTAATTTCTACAGAAAGGCATTCCTCTCTTACCATCAGCAGCTTTATAAGTGGATGTCCTGCGGGAAAAATCTATTGGTGGGTCAAACTACAGCATTTGACTGTATTCATCCGCAGGGGATATTTTTTAATTGGTGAGGAGCCCTTATAGAGCCATCTGACTTTCCTACAGACCATGGTATATTTGAGACAGATTTAGCTAAAAAAGGACAGATCAAAAAGATGGTGAACATATTATAGATCATTACAGAAAACGGAACTGCACTAAGAACTAGCCCATCTGTACAGGAGCAGATACACGCATTTAGGGCAGGTTGTGCCCTGAATGATGGTATAGCAGAGAATATGCTTATCTGTGCAATCCACACAACACACAGTCTGCAGTCAACACATTCCTACATGCGCAGGCATGAGCCATTTGAAACTGATTTTCCATTTATACCGATTCTCATGTTACACCATGCCAGGCTGCTGCAGCTTGGACACTGAAAGAAGTAAATCCCTGCCACCCTCTTTGGCTCAGGGTGACTTCAGGACAACGCAAAGTACTTGGAGTAAAACAAGATAAGACATAAAGTGAAAAAACAAAGCAATTAGAAGTGCCATCAGAGCTAGAATTTCTCTAGAAATGTGAGATACAGCTGGAGAAGGTTTAAAAAGTGCTGCAGATAGTAACGTGGCTACCAAAAGGTTCCCTGCAACTGTAAGGGCAGGGAACTTTTTTCAGGTCAGGGCTAGTCCTGAAGACGATGACATTTTTCACAGTTCTCATTTCATCTGGGCAAAGAAGGTTGAGTGAAGAGAGGTAATACAGAGACTGGAACAGAGCTGCAAACACAAAAGATTAAAACATCTCAGAGACATGTTTAGAAACAGAGTCTGCAAAAGAGGCTTCTGGCAACAGAGAGAAATTTTGGATCAATCTAATAGCAAGGCACCAGTCTCAGTAGTGAGAGATGCTCCTGAGAAAGCCATTTGAACCTGCCAAGCAAAGTCAGTCAGTCCAGACCAGAACTGATGGGGGACGGACAGTCCGTTTCTGTTGCAGGCAGAAGAGAGAATGTAAACTACCATGAAAAAAGAGACTGGAAGCTGAAAGGTGCAAGGAACTCATAGCTGTAGCTGACTGAAAAACAACACATTAAGCTATGGACAATGACTATCATTTGGAGAAGAGGCACAAGAATGTGAAGGAGCTCATTTGAACAAGATCACAGCATGGAAATCACAGCAGTGCCAGAAATGGTGACTTCAGCAATGAAAGAACCACCACAGATAAAAAGTAAATGGGTAAAAAAAGTCCCATTTACCAAGCAGGACCCTTTGCTAATCCCCACTGTGGGAGGATGTGAACTGCATGCTTGAATAAATAATGAACTGGGAAAGAAAGAGTATGCGATAAATAGTACCACAGAGAAAAGTACACACCCCAGGGTAAAACACATGCCAAGGCCCTGGTCTCAACAGGGTGAACCAAATGTGGAGGTAGGGGAGCAGAGCAGCTGGGGTTGCTGTGCAGAGCAGGCTAACCGCTGGGCTGGCAGGCACTTCCAGAGCTCTGCCGGAAAGGAGAGACAAAAGCAGGGAGGAGGAGGAGGAGGGATGAGACAGATAACAAAGCCATTGCAGACTGTTTCTATGGGGAGGCTCCAGGACTGGAGGCACAATTGTCAGCCAGTACACAAACTAGATGGAAACCTTTTACCTCTCCACAGAAACATGTAGCTAAAGTCACGACAAAGTTAACAGAAAACGGGATTAAAATATTGCCCATTTTACATTCTAGTTAATTGTGTCTCAAATGAAGTTTTTTTCCACACAAAAACATTTTCTTGTTTTCTGTAAGAAAATACGTAGCAACCACTGCATCTGCCATCACACCGCACTTGAATAACGTGTCCCGATCATCACTTTTGGCAGAGGCAGGGCTCTGTGTGAGCAGACACTAGCTCCCTGCAAATGTGTCACATAGATAGAGTGCACTTTTGAAATGTTAAAATTAAACAAAGGGCTATTGCCTTGTTCCAGATAACATAATTCCCCTCCGCCAAGCAGTGCCAACAGAGCAGATCAGGCCTGTCACCTACTTGCCCGTTCTGATATGGCAAGGGACAGCTGCAATGATGCTGCCCCAGGCAGTCTGCAGGAGCCTCCCTCTCTCTGCCCCTCTTCCCCACCTTTCTGCCCTGTTAGGAAGAAAATGCCAAGAGGTAAACCAGCAGGAAGAGTACAAGCTGTCAGAGGGCTCCCAGAATTCACCCTGACCCAATGGACAGGCAGAAATCCAATCTTTTCCAGGCTCAGAGACTCTGGGAAAAAGCGGCAGGGAGAAGGAGATGGACACAGGGTGGGGAGTGAATAACTGTGAGAAGGTTGAGAGCAGTGGTACAGAACATTTTTTTCTGTGGCTCCCGTTGACGTGGGAGCGACCTCCTCATTTCAGTTGTCAGACTGGGCTCTTGCAAGCTCCTTCTTTTATGGCTTTCTCTAGCTGCTATCTCAACAGAACATTGTTTTCATGACTGTCCCTATAATGACAGTTTATTCTAATCAATAAAGCTAATGATGAATGATCAAGAAAATACAATGGGGAAGAGAGGAGAAAGCCCTTTTCTACTCTGAATGGACTTTGACCATCATTGGCAGACTGCTCAGGAGCTCAGCCCCAGCCATGAGAAAGCAACCCTCAGTCATCCCACACTTTCTACCCTCCACTCTCCAGTTCTCTTTGTCATCCTCAGCTTGCGCAAGCCTCTGGTTTTGGGCTGCCATGAGTAGCAACAAGGTAAGTGGGAGGCAGGATAGAGAACAGAAGAGATGGGTAAGCATTATTTACTCTCTTCTCTTCCTTGTAAAGTTACCATTGCCTTGCTTTTCATCATTTTCCCCCCTTTCCTCTATGACTTAGAAGTGGCAAGATTTGAATAACAAGGAAAAAATATTTTAAAACACTTTAGGAATATAATCAATATAAATTAATGGATTTTTTTTCCCCTAGGGAAGCACAGGCTCCGCACTTCCTTCTGTCTTTTCTTGCAGTCCCAGGCCTTTTGTTCTCTGGCAAAAGCTCCCCAATGAAGTGCATGGCATTTTCTGGGCACTATATCTTCAGTATATTCTTTGCAGCAGTGCAATTTTTTTGATAGTCACTTGAATAATCAGCAGTTGGTGTTAAAATACAGCATTGTACATTGACACTCCTAACCCCCAGGAAGCTGCAGAAGATGAAGAGGGAAGCCTGCAGTTCTTACTGGCCTCATTTTCTTTCCTTGAGAACTAGCTCTTTCTTTCCTACATACAAGTATCCCACACAGTTAAAGCCAGCCCTAGTTATCTATAGCCAGCTCTTGTTCCCATTCCTGATACATACAACTGCAGCATGGGGGCTGTTTAGGCTAGTAAGGGAATAGCATGAGCTTCTAAAGTTGTCCCAAAAATAGTTGTTTGCACAACAGCTCTCTGTGTTCCTAACCTGAACATCTCCTCAGGTGTGGCAATACTTAAAAAGAGCTGTAGAAATTTTTCATTTGCAGATATAAGTTAATTTGTTAAACATTGACCACAAGGCTAGTAAAGAAGCTGGCTGCTTTAGGTCCTACCCTTTCAATAGCAGGATGTATTTTACAAATAATTTAACAAGACAGAAGAAATTAAGGAAGGAAACACAGAGTCAGGTCTGAAGGGAGGGAAGACTGTTCTTTTATCACAGCTGAAACAATTTACTTTCGTTACATGTAGTTATATTATTTTTAAGTACTCAGCTTTTTTAATGCTAATTCAAGCTTGCTGTTTCTTGCTGACAGCCAGCCATATGTGACCTCCTGTTCTTTATAAACATTACACATTGTGCAAGAAGATTATGTAGTCACAGACAATGGGGCTTTTTCCTTCCTGTAAAACTAAATTCTGTCAGCCTGAACCACTGGCTTGCTGTCTCCTCTCTCCTCTCCTGCTCTGAACTTGCAGCGTCAGTCTTACACGTAAAGGATTTTTCAGTCAGGATTGTGTCTTACTGGAGGCTCCTTCTGCTTCCCTGTAATTTCAGGCTGTTGTTTCATCCTGTCCTCTTCCAAGAGTACCGCTGCTGCCACCAAAAGTTAAACTGAAAACCAGGGATGGTGGTAATCTCACCTGAAACCATGTAATGGCTTTTGGAAGTCCTTTAGTCTTTCCTACCTGGTAAGGAAGAGCACTTCTGAAGTCCTCAAACCATCCTTACTTAGCTGCATTGCTGGAAAGTGTGCTTGTGGCCCCCTGTGACAGCTTTTAAGAGAATATAGTCACAAAAAGTAGCCATAGTGGCATTTTTAATTCAGGAATTTCTGGCTTTGCTTTTGGGCAAAGCAGTGCAGTGAAACGATGGCTCTGCAGGCACATATAGAGGCCTGATCAGGAGAGACACTAAACTACCCAGCAGCACAGTGAAACAGGATGCTCAGAACTTCAGGCAAGACACTGCATACCAAGTAGAAACTGACCCAGAAATCATAGGGATAAGGCTTAGGCTGAAACAGAGTGGTGAAATGAGGCCAAATGGAAGCTCTGTCTTACTATAGTCAATAGGTGCACTCTCGGACTCAAAGCAGAACATCTCAGGAGAGAGAGGAAGGAGAAGTAGCTTTTGAGAAGTAAAACTCTTAAGGGCAAATTTTGAGTTTTCCATGAAAGAATCTGAGGGAGTGACTCAGATAATTACAGTGCTCCTACTTTATTCATAGAGCAGCCAACCCCTAGCAACAAGGGCCACTGTATGTCCTGAAGAGCAAGTGTTGCAGCTTACCTTTAAACATGACAGCAGTTTCACTGAGGACAAGCACCACCAAGGGTCTACTGCTTGCTGAAACACTGCCAATCCTTCCAAAGGTGTTCCCTTTAGATACAACACATACCAAGCCTTCACTATTTTCCTTTCTGTTACGTTTGTTACTTGGCCTTGGAAAAGCTAAAAGTGGTCTGGAGCATTTTGTGATTCAGCAGATTTAGAAGAATGAAGGCAATCCACTCAGGTAAATCACTAGGAGAAAGGACACCAAAAGAGAAATGAATGACTACGTAACTAAAGGGTGTGAAACAGGTATTTGAGACAAGAGGTGGACAAGGAAGTCCAGGAATAAAGCTAAAAGAATAGAAGTTGACTAGGAAAGGCTGAAAGAAGGAGTGGAAAAAGATTTTTCAAGGCATAAAGACAAATAAGACATCTTCAAGTATATAAGAAGCAAAATGTCAACAGGGCATCTAAGAGAGTGCCAGGCTTATTTAGTAACAGAAGAAAAAGACTGCAGAAAACTGACATGAAATCTTTACCAAGTGCTCAAAAGAAAGGATGTAGGACTGAGGTAGGAGAGAGAATTACTTTTTCCACAAGAGAGGAAAGACACTCAAAGAAGTCCAGGTCACAAGTAAAAAGAATAAATAAATTACAGCGCTGCATAGTATAGACAGTCCACCCCACAACCATAGATGAGGTGGGGAGGTCTCCTAAGAGTGAATCTTAAATATATTCTGTGAGAACCAGGAGCAGAAGAAAAATGGGTTCCTATAACATTCATCCATTGCACTCATTTGTCCTACATGAGGCAAAAATCTATATAACCTCCCAACCTTAGGTACTGTGAGAGCAGAGGTCATCCTCAAGAAACCATGGTTATGCTATTTTAGTCCCTCTGATGCTGCAAAGGTCACACAGGGAAAGAGGTTTTGTGTGTGCACACAACAGCTCATAGCTGGCGCTGCTTTATACTCCGGAGCTGCTGTGGGAACAACAGCTGAATCGCTTCTTAGTGTTCATAATTCAGGAAGGGATATTCTGAATGTTACAAGGTGAATCAAGCTCACCCATGAGGACAGTCAGTGGCTTGCACTGGAAGCATTCACTAGACAAATAATGAGCTGAGTTAAGCTGCAAACAGAAAACCACGAGGAGCAAATTGAGAAAGGGAGTGACATCTCTTGAGATGGGAAAGGCTTCAGGCAAAACCAGTTGGAACCTCATAATCAATTCTACAGACTGTTCTCATTCCTTTAAAAAAAAAAAAAAAAGAAATATTTTTATTTTTATTTTTTAATTGAAGGACAGGATATTCACGAAGCGCACAAGCACATGACAAGAAAAGGACGTCCTCATGCGTGCTCTCCTTGACAGAGCTACAAAGTACCATGGCTGATGTGCTTTGAACAAACCTCATCTGGATGCTTCTCTGAAAGGACAAACATTGCCAAATGGCTGTCAATAGTTTGCACTCTTTGAGCTGCCCATCCCTTATCTTGTATTCAATCTCATCCTTTATTTAGCTTTTGAAAACAAACTCTATGGGTATAGGGCTGGAATCAACGTATTGTAGCATCTTGGGGAACACTGAAGAAATAATAAATATTGTCAAATGCTGACGCTTTCTCCTTAAAATGTTTTTGCTCAACTTGGCTTTTCTCTCTGCCTTCTCTTCATGCTTCCTGTTAGAACACAAGGTGACCTTTCCATGCTTAATTACCCGAACAAAATACACAGAGCATTAATGCCAAAAATGCCCCTTGTGCATTCTACTCCACTTGCAGATGTTTGAAATAATCTAACCTAATCTCTTATTTTCAGGTTAGGGTGAATGTGGTGTGAAATAATCAAAGAAAGTAAACAAGAAAAAAGAGGATGGACAAACACATGTTGACAAGTACAAGCTAAGAGATGGAGTCTGTGCGTGCATGCACAGTAAACTGTTCCCCAGCAGAGTCTGACTCTGTTCTGAAACAGATGCTTGATGATAGTGCTTTGCCTTTATATAGCAATGTTCATGCAAGCATCTCAAGGCATCCCTCAAACAGTCACACGCAGCACAGCGTGGCAATCAGAAACTACCAGTATAACCATTTTACAGAAGAGTAAATTGCTTCATATGGTCTGGATTATATATCCTTGTTCATCTCAAAAAAACAGTGAAGAAGCTGGAGTACAACATGGAAATCGCTGCTCATGAGGTTCTATAATTATCATCTGTGCTCTGTGGTCTTCACCCTTGCAGACTGCTAACGCTGTGCGGTGGGAATTCCCCCGCTTTGCGCCCAGGGAGGATGCGCTCCCTTCCCCAGGAGAGGACGTCTGCCTGAACACAGTTCAGAGCACACGTTCACTGGCGCATCTTTGCTAGCAGGGACTGAGGCACCACCCCCTCACCTTGCTACCTGTAATCTGTGGCACATCCAGCCGACCTCTGGTATTTGAGCATTTCACCTATGGCTTATGTGATAAGGCTGTTTCACATGACTGGCAATTTAGCTGTGCTGTCACAGGGGAAAATGGATCTCCAAATCCATCCTTGCAGGAAGAACTGAGACTGCAGGTACCCTGAAACCCAGGTGGACCCAACATGCCTTCATGTCGTACTGGAATTGGAGAAATAGGAGCCATTACCATGTCCCACCCACAGACTACTTCCAGAGCTTCCCCATGATCAGGTTTCTGAGGTCATGCAGATCATCAAGCAGAGGCCTAAGAAACCTCTTCAATAGGCTGCAAGTGCAGTAAACCTCAGGCAGAGTTTGGAGGAGCTAAACTGTGGCAAAGAAAATGTTAAAACCCATTTCTATAAGAAGAGGCACTTAAGTAGTTCGGCCAATTAGACTGCTTGATTGGTTGACATTCCTAACACTATCATTTTGCACACAGGGTGCCTCATGCATGAATGAAGATGGCGTTTGAAGGCTTTGCTTTTTGTTAATGCTTTTATGTTTCTTTGTAGAATAAGAGAGTTCATATTAATTTCCTTAGCATTTTGACTATAAATGCTGTGGGCACCTAATAAATTGAATTATCATGTATTTACTTACTCTTTGGTTATTTAAGAACTTAATAACAAACATACGTAGTGACCTGAACTTGAATTACAGAATTCCTCATTTGCAGTTCAGATATCAAGATAGAATAGCTCAGCTTCACTTCACAGCCCTCTAGCCTGGTGTCCAAATGGACACAGAAGCAATTGAGATCATTCAAATGGAGATACCCCCAGGGTACCATATGCATTTAGAGAGAACAATTGAGAAATAAGAGGAACATTTAATACAGGAGAAAAATGTCCCTTAGGCAAAGATTTCACTAGGCACTAGAGATTTGTGGGATAGTCCCTTTCCTGCCCAAATGACAAGATTCAGTCTTCAGCTCCCTATTCTGCAAGCAGTCCTGGAAGCATTTCTAAACCTGCCCCCTGTCCCTCATGCAAGAATTAAGATGCTCTAATCATACATACAATTTCTCTTGTCTTTCAACTAAAATACTACTAAGCATTTACACCATATCTTTCACTGAGGACACTCATGACACATGCAGAGGTAGGCAATCACCATCTCTCTCTCCTGGATGACAAGAGATATGGAAAGGGGCAGAGCTAGATTAGGAGCTACCCTTAGAGTTTTTATGCTGAATTCAAAATAATTAAGATCATTTTCTCATTCCTAAGCAAACAAAGAGGTCTGCATTTACTTAATCTAAGTCTTTTACAGAGGAATGTAATTTGGCCTA
Organism: Tauraco erythrolophus; assembly: GCF_009769465.1. Taxonomy (NCBI): domain Eukaryota; kingdom Metazoa; phylum Chordata; class Aves; order Musophagiformes; family Musophagidae; genus Tauraco; species Tauraco erythrolophus. The sequence goes on along the minus strand of NC_141478.1, from coordinate 12,510,720 downwards.
AGTGATGTACCCAAATTCCCAGAGGAGTTATTGGGTACACTTCTACACACACAAGTTTACACAGACCTCCTCTATTCTGCTCTGCAGTGGACAGTTAGAGCCTGATACAATTTGGCAACCAGTTCACAGCAGTTTGAGCTCAGTACGTATCACCCTGCAGTAGCACTAGTCTGTGGACCCTCAGAGTGTGATGTACCATCTACCAGCTAATGGCTTAGCAACCCAATTAACTACAGCTTTCCTCTCTGACTGGAATAACAGTCTTGAAAAACTTGGTTGTTTCATGAAAATGTAATCGCAGTTCTTGACATATTCACTGGAGTGACGCAGGTCTTAAGGGTCTTAAATCTCTTCTGATCAACCAATTTCAGATTATCTACAGAGGTTTAAGAATAATTAGCCTGATTCACTTTTGCGTCAGTCCATTTCTATGTTGGTAAAAAGGCACTGGCTTCAGTGCTACTACCTTCTTAGAGCTGGAACAAGGCAGAGTTCCTCTCTGGCATAAATTTGGAATAATACAGCATTTTGGAAGGACTAGTAAGGAAAAGCATTCAGTCAGTGGGGTCAGGATTTAAATGGTCCTTGTTTGGGTCTCATGCTCTTTGAAGGGTCAGAACCTCACGGAATTGCAGAGGCAGAGAGGACCTCCAGGAATCACCTACTGCCCTCCCACATGGCTGGACCAACGCACCTATGACACTCTTGACAGATGTTTGTCCAATCTGTTCAACAGTACTCTAAGCCAGCTGAGGACTTGGTCCTTGACTTTATCTCAATCCCCAAGATAAGTGAGAAATCAGGCATGTTTTCTGTGTACACTGACACATCAGAGAAATTAAAAACACGATGGATTTTCATATCAGACTGTTGAGGACTAATTACAACAGTGCTTTCCAGCAAACCAGTGATTGTAGGCTAATTTTCTGTTATGAAATAGAAACCAGGGTTAATGAGGCTAATTGTGTTTACCAGTGTTTCGAACAAAAAGGAAGCCAACTCAATTTTGAAGCGAGTTCTTTGTCAGGAACAAATTGAGGAAAATTGCTACAGTTGTATCAGCATTTCCTAAAATTGCTTAGTAACATGCTTGGGAAACTAACACTATAGAACACAAGCTAGTGGTACAGAAAATGAAGCTTATTAGACAGTAACCATATTGAGTTTCAAACGCATGGTGGTGTGACATACACTGATGGTTGAGCTGTTGAAAGCAGTGCAACAGGGAGTCATTAATAAAGTGAGTGACCCTCATTCCAGCTCTACTGTGGTACTACAAAGAGAAAAAAATTAAGAAATCAACGTATGTAGCAATATCTGTCAGAAAAACAAAAGCTTCAAGTTCCATGTCTCATCCATGACTGATTAATTAATTACATAAGCTGAACTAGTAAAAATGAACGCCTTACTTTCAAGCAAAATGCAGAAGCCGTTAGAAGTTCTTCAGGGAAAAAAAAAAAAAAACAAAACAAAACCAACAGTTTAGGCTCTCTTGCTACAAAGCTGATAATGCTAATAATTATTCAGAAGAGTCGAGTGACTTCAGTGGCAATATCTGCGGCGTAGTACAAGCAGCTGCTGCTGGGGAGCCTCATCCCTGCCAAATACACCGCAGCATTTGTGCCCCTGCTATTCCCTTCCCAGTCGCTGTTGAATCCCCAGCCAGGCCAAACAGCAACATTTTGGTTTTGCAATGTAACCAACTGGAACTAAAATGCAGCCACGTTCATTTGCACTGCAGACTGGTGCCCAGATCAAGCCAGTGTGTGCTAGCAAGAACATGAAGGCTTTCAGCTGCAAAACACACAGGCACAACGGCTGCGGTTTGACCTCACTGCAAAATCCAGGCTGTCGTGCCCCTCTGTGTGCCCAAGGCAGAGGCGTCCTGGAATTTGCAGGAGGACCTTGCTCTGCTGCAGCAGGGAGCTTATGTGGGAGAGATCTAAAGAAAATCCACATCCATACATATATGGCTGTCCAAAGAGGAGCTCCTTAGGAGGACAGTGAGTAAGAAAAAAATTACAGCATGCCAGACAGGAAGGACAGCAAGCAAGAAAACAAGACAAGTGGAAGAGGTCCTGTGAGGAATAATGTGGACCTAAGGAAGGAAAGGAATTAATGTGGTAATACATCAACAGAAGAGAGAATAAAAAACATATGGAAGAAAGGGGGAATTTGAAGATTAGGCTCAAATAGGGAGACATACTGGTTAAAAAAGGCAACAAAAATGCACATAATATTAAGGTCAGTAAAGGTCACCAAGTCCTTGGCCTACATTTCCTATCAGAAAATCAATTCTAGGAGAAAGGGGGTGAGGGGAAGCAAAGGGAGTCTCAGGACAGGAGTTGGGGAGCACCTGGCTGATATCTTAACTTTTATAGCAAAAAGCCCATTTGATGTCTTTCAGTTTAAAGTTACAGCCAGCATCTATCCAGCTCCAGCAGCTCTGCTGATCTGGGGCCTTTTGCAGACTGTAAAGTGTTCACTAGAATCAAAGCTTCCCTTTAGAATGCAGCCTTTAAAATGACGTCTGCAGCCTTTCTGGTTTGCCAAGATATCGTCTTCACTACGTAAATCAACGCTCTGCTGTCTTGTTGAATCTACAGCCTGAAGTATGAACATCTCCCATTCATCTTAATGGCATGTTAACCTCAAAGCCTCATTGTGACTCTCCAAATGCTAATACTATATTAAACAAGTTGTTTAACATACAAATGCTGGGTTTAAGTCACTTAGATTTGTACAGGAGAACTGGATCTGACTTTGATTTTGCATGAGGACCTACAGAAAAATAGTCTGAGCAAAACAAATACCTGAATTTCTATTCACTGGTCATCTCTGCAACTGGTTTTATTTTGGTTTAGAGACGCAGGGAGGAGCTTAGGTTTGAAGGAGTGCTGGTTTTCCGTATTTATCATCTCCAGGTAGGTAAGTGATTCTTCTGCTTGCTTTCTTAATTTTTATTCCCTCTCCCAAAGCTGATGCCAGTACTACTTAGATTTACAAACCTTTCAATTCAATTTTCCAGGCTGGCCTCTGCCTTCTTTATTCATGTTGTCTGCTCTTGAGAAGACCTCAACAAGGACATGGAAGAAAGAGCTCAATGATGAGGCACAGTGGGACCATCAGAAGGCAGCAAGCACCCTTTGCTCTCATGTGCAGACTAACCATGCTACTGCAGGGGCAGAGAGAGATCTGATGCTGCAAGACATGCACTGGAGCAAGGCAAGCACTCCCTCTTGCACTGTGCACAAGGAGTGAAAACTCCAGATTTCCAGAAGTGGCTGGTGGCTACCAGCGCTTCCATTGTTGAGCTCTCAAGAGGAATCACCTGAAAGTTTGGAAATTGCTAATATCCTCCCTGAAAAACCCTTGAGCACCTCACAATTAAGTAACCAGCATCTCTGGTCCCTAAGTCCCCAGCAGCTCTAGGAAATGTAGGTAAGAGCCAGCCTACCCCGAAGTCGCAGTCAAGCCCCTACACTTTGGCCTTGAATAAAGATTTCAGTACTGGACTTACTACCAGAAGTGAACACACATCCATCAAAAAATAGATCAAAAGAGAAATGAAACTGTCTGCTCAGATAAAGCTCTTTTCAAGAAGTTACAAGGGGGAGGGGAGGACCACGTGAGAGGATTTAAAGAAATGGTCTGTTGAAAGATAAACTAGGCAAGATACTGTGATGAAGAAAGCGAACAATGAAACAGAATCCAGTATCGACAGATCAAGTGAAAAGAAAACCACATACTATTTACAGTAAAGCTCACTCGTCTAAATGTATAATTAGAAATTCAACACACAAGATTAAAAGTGACCAGTGAATGTGCTGTAATAAAAAATAATACAGCATTGTATATGTTTAAAAAAAACCCTAACACTCCAAAAATAGGGATAATGGAGCTCATTAATAAAGTCTTCATCTGAACTAAACAAGTTCCCTTTATTCACATCGTAATTTTTCCTAGCTGCCAAAAGAAACCCTCATGATAAGTCGTCATGGTGCAGCCCCCCTGCCCCACACATCTGTGTTTAGCTGAAGTTTAGTGGCAAACAGGACAATGATACCCAAAGAAACCCATTCACATTTCAAGACTTCAGTTTTCACATGAGCTGTATGTTTGGGCTATATCTGAAAATACAGCACAGCACCTGGGTTTCCTCTTTGTGCAAAACAACGGCTCACACCACTTCTGCACTCCACTCTGCACGGACATATCTTTAGCTGAAATACAAACGTTCGGTGAATATGTGCAACAACACACTACAGTGGAAAATCTTTTAAAGTGTGAGGAGTCGTAAGAGGAAGTACTACCATTTCAGTAAAATTTGGAAGGCTTAAAATACCTGCTTAGGTAAGTGCCTTTCCCTTCTTAAAAAACAAACAAACAAAAAGCCTGAAAAAACAACCAAACAAAAAAACTCCAACCAAACCCAAAACAACAACAAAAAAAAACAGCTTTGGCAATGGAAGCAAGTTCTTTTCTCTTGGTTTCTCAGAAGTTTAATTATAATCTATTATTATTTGTATGTCAGTATCCCAAGCAGACACACAGTCAGAGAGGGTTGCTATTTGAACTTGTAATTGGTTAGAGAATCAGACTTCCATGCAGAGGACAAGTGAGAGTGTTTGTACCTAGCCACAGTCCGGGAAACTCACCAAAAATTCAGCCATGAAAGCAAGCAAATCTAAAAGGGGGCATGGTCAGGTTGCAGCTACATAATCGTAACACCAGAAGATTACAACTTAGTATGCTATTTTACTGCTATTTCCAAATCTGATAATATACTAAACAGTAACTTGTCCTTAATAAGGTGCTCCCAAGGGCATTCATGACTGCTGCTACTGCACCGTTCAATCTCTACAGAATGAAATATTCTGGTAAGGCCATAACCTACTGAGCTGGATTGTTTCTGGTCTCCCTGGACTGTAAGTCTACCAGAAAACACTGTGATCTGGAAACCTGTCTCTGAGCAACTGCCAGCTCTTCCTGTTACGTTACAAAGGACAATAAATACTGTTACAATGCCCTAGATTTATCCTTATTGTGCCATTTTATGCCACATGGAAAAACACTCATTGACAAAAAGCATGGAAAAGAAAACGAGAGACAAAAATGCCTAGTCTAATGGATTTTAGTTTGACTTTACTTCCTATGCAGGGTTTGCAGGGGTTTTCTTAACATAAGCAGCCACGTGTTCTGCAGATTCATGTGTGGGACAAAGAAAGATGCAGTGCTCAGCACCTCTGAGAAGCTAACTGAAGAAGCTAGTTCAAGTTCTACAGGTTTAATATTCAGACTTATTACCCCAAAAAAAACAGTGTCTCTTCTTCTTCAGATAGTACTAATTTTAAACTAAACTTTTTTCTTTTCCCTCAAAGTGATAATTAATAATTGCATAATTACTGCAAACAGAGGCAAACATAAGACAGGAATTGAAGTCCAAAACCCTCCAAATATTATATTTATATATTATTTGTCTCTTATTAAGGTACACTATACCCCAGGCACTCTTTCTCATATTATTATTTCACAAGCAGCCAGCCTAACAAATATTCAACGAATTCACACCTTTAAAAAAAAAAAAAAAGAGAGAGGCGTAGACAGACAGAATGTATCAGTGAATCAGGAAAACACCTATCTAATCTTGAACGAAACCTTTTTTTTTTTACTGGAAACAATAAAAGGAGTTCTTACTTCCAAACTTTTACAGCATACTAGCAATTGTCAGCAACCTTCCTTAACAATAAGCCTCTATAAACATTTTCTTCACCTCTGAAAGTCCTGTGAGCGCCATCTATGGTGAAGAAATGATAAGGACAACGGACGATAAGCAGTATATGAAGAAGGGCATGGCAGTTTTATATGCTCTCCTAATGAAAGGATTCTACAGAACTGAGTAAGAAACACTGGAAGTTGCACATATGCTCCAAGAAATATCATCAAATCTAAATAGCAATATATAAAGATAACGGGACTCTGACTTTTTTTACAAAGTCAACAATAATTTTACCACTGACATTGGAAGGATCAGGACTGTGGCAAATAAATTATCTTAGACACCCCTCAGAGGAACATTCGCTAGGAATTGCCTGTAGGGTTTTGGATGAGCAGCTCTAGAAGAAGAACTCATTCTTCCAAGTAAACTGCCCTAAAAATTGAAATACAGTATTTCACTGGGACAGGCAAAAAAAGCTCTAAGTCATTAAATTACCTATCCCAAACAACAAAAATCACATTCCCTTTAAATTTTTCAGGATAGAAAAAAACATATATTTTAACAAAAAAATATTTCACTCTAATTCACTTGTTAAGATTTTTTCATCGTCGTGTTGAAACATCTCCCCATGTTGTTCTGAATTTACACGTACAATGAGAGTTTAAATTAGCATATGATCAGTCACCCAAAGATGTCGAGTGCGTTATCAAGATTAGTCAAGTATGAAATACTATGGAGGGAAAATATTTCAAAGAAGATGTAAACTGACCTAGTTTCACAGGCCCGTTGTCCAAATTATCAGGTTTTGCTAACGATTGTATTTGTTTCATCTTGTCAGAATGAATTGCAGCTTATGAAGTGCATTGATCTACTGGTGAGAATTAATTGTAGAACCCAGTGACTTCTGTCAAAGTAATATACTTAGTTAAAACCTTTCTGTTGTATATCTTTGTTGCTGTCTCCAAAATTAAAATTCAAAACTTAACAAACAGAACTCCCTAGGAATCTCAAAGCGTCAACTGGAACTTAACAATTCTTTCTCATTTTGCATTCCACACTAAACCCAAGGTCAGTTAACAAAATATATTCTGTGAATAAAAGCATAATTATTGGTGTAATTTGCAGTGCAAATGAAAGAAAATCTTACTGTCTAATTAACAGTACATATTCAAGAATTGAGTAAGAAAATAGACTTAAAATAATATAATTTTAAAATCTAGAAGTTTTTTATCTTCTGCCCTTAGCAGAAATCACAAGCCCTGTATGTTGCCTAATTTCTTTTAAAAATAATTCACTCCAAATTGTGGACGTTTTCCATAGCAGACATTTAAATCTCAGAAGGCTTAGTGCACTAAATAAGAGGAGCTTCATTAATCATTCGCTATTCCTGAAGCCAATTTTTAACTATGGCTTCTTGCCGAAGAAAACATCTTTTTACTTTAAAGTTTTGTATGAGAACTTTCAATAGCATCTCCTCTAGGACGGTCTGAGATCCTCTAGATATTATCCTTTTCAAAAAATGAGTACTTTTTTAAGCTGAACATTTCCAAAAATTCTTTAAATATAGCAGGATGCAATTCTAGTAAGGTCAGAGTGTTTTCAATGGAGGCTGGACCCAGCCCAGAGGGTTCACTGTAGTCGTCACTACACCAGGATTCCCAGTTACCATCAGCAGGAGCTTAGGAGTGACTATCTGGTTCAGTTCAGGATAGTCAAAGAAAGCAGACTGGGAGTTGAATGGAGAAGGCAACTTATTGTGCAGAGGTAGAACTGGTCACCCTAGCTCCACCCATCTGCTCTGCTGAAAACCCAATTATTTCAGCATTGTTGCTCTACATGCCTGCACTGCAGTGCCTTGCTTTGAGCTCCCGATCAAGGTAGCATTGCACTCAGCTATCAGCAAACCACACATTCATCGGGGCACGACTTCCAAATGAAGGCAAGTCAAACCACCGGCTTTTTCAAACAAAAACGACAACGAAAATATAGCTGTAAAATTATGACACGAAGGACTAGTACAAGAAACGGCCCTGTAAATCTCAGATAAGAAATATGGTCTGTCATATCTCTTCTAAGCAAAGAAAGTGTATTCAGGGTAAACACACACAAATCTTCTCAATTTACAGGAGCTGTCCCAAAAGTGAAATACTTAAAAAAAAACTCTAAACATAGTTTTCAAGTACAGAAAAATAGTTATGCAGCTGATTTCTCTGACAACTTTTGAAAATAGTATTTGTATCAATTGTTTTGTTTCAAGTATCAGAAAATTTTTTATATGTAGAGATATACAATTTTAAAATTAAGATTTCCCAGACACCTTAACAACACCACAAAGTTCTAGATAAATTGATCTAACAAAAGCCACAACTTAGAGAAAGATATCACTATGACTAAGCTACGATGGAAGCGTATCAGCAAATAGGTATATCAAAGATAGTTTATTCCCAGCAGTATACAAGTAGTTAAGGCTGGCTTTCCTATCGCATGTCCGAGGGATCTGCTGACACTGAGCACCCAAGGACCTGGAACACTATTATCAATTCCCCCATGTAGGTAATGTTTGGGATTTATTTTCTATTTTTAGGTTCCCCCATTCCACACTGTCAAAAGCTTATATACAGAGAGAGTGTGAAGAACCCCAGGACAAGAGGAAAGCACAATATAACCATCAGTTCTGTAACAAACACAAACCTATTGAAAACCACCCACCCAAATTCACCATAACAGATGTGACGTGCCACAAAGCAGGGGAGAGTGCAGACTGAGGACAGCTTATTACAAACTGGCCTGAAAAGGAATATTCCCTGGGTGAAACCACAGGGTGGCTGTGGGTCATAAAGCCCTCTCTAGAGATACTGAACTCTTCAGAGGACAGACACAGCATTAGGAATAATTAAACTGCATTAACATTCACTACACTGCCAAGCATTGTTCGTCCCCTAGTAAAATGAACTTTGGTTTTTGACCGTTGATTAGCCACCCACAATCAAGGGAAAACATGTCTGAAATTTGCAGACAATTTTAATGCTTGAGGAGAGTGCACTGTCTTACTCTGCAGCACAAGTGCTGTATTATCCTTCGCTTCTACAGAAGAAGATGTCAGTATGAGACACCCTATAGTGATGACAATTTAAATAGCGTGCCCTGGGGCTAACTCATCACATGCCCAAGGCTAGTGATACTGCCACTCACAGCAGGCTGACCTCAACTGCAGACTCAGAAAATAGGCTACATTTCCTAAATTCTGAGCGGGACAAGGGCCTCTTTATAAAAGGTCCTGGGAAGAAGCTCATTTCTTTTTTTAAATTGTATAGTCACTGTCAGTGACTTCTCAAAAGCTCGAAAGTAAACAGAAAATTATCTTGCCTAAATCAGTTGTTTTTCTTCTAAAAAAACTGTATTGATTAACAGTTTTTAAATTGTTTCTGTTCAAACAAGGCATAATATGTGATAATTCACACATGACATGCTCACATACCATGGAGTGGAGCAAACGCAAGAAGGGAAGTAAAATGCTAACCACCATTCGGACTTGTCCAAGGGGCTTTGGGGAGTGGGGATGGATAGAGATGTGCAGGTGAGGCTATCTGAGTAATTCAGAGGTGACCTTTACTGTTGTTAATGGCAAACTCCTTGTGATTTCAGCAGAAGCCATGGTTGCAACCACACCATTTGAGTGCAGAGGGACAGAGCCCCCTGAGCAGCAGCCAGCCCCAGCAACTGGTACTCACCACTGCTGCAGTGCAGATCCACTTTTCATGCTGGGTGTTTGCTTGGTCTGCAGACAGCTTGTCTACCGATATAGATACTGCAGTTAGGTATGCAATCTGGAGCATAACAGCAGCATAACAACATCTCCCAACACAGAAACAGTGCTATATTGATAGAAAAACGGCCTTAAACCATCATCATAGCTCATTCTCCTCATGTGAGCTTTTTAAGAGTGGGATCACCACATAGACACACAGTGTTATTAAGGTGGTATAAGCCTCCTAGGACACTTACAGCTACGTAGTTACTGCAATATGCTCCAGCTATTCTTACTCAAGAAGCAGGTGGTGTCTTTCCAAAGCAAAGTCTTCCTAACTCAGACAGCCATCCATGTCACACTGTCAGATAGCTGTAATCAAACCATTTTGCTTCACGTTTTGAATGGAGCTTGAATAAACTCTTCCCTGTGTTGTCCTCACATCTGTATTTGCCTGGACCTCAAAGAGGGGATCTGTACCAACCCACATTATTTCTGTCAGAGGTGTCACATCACTTCCAACACACCAGTGAATGTGCCAACATCTGAATCCCATGGCCATTCCCACTGTAGGCTCTCCCTTTGCTGCTGATTCATGAGTATTTGTGAGTGCTTGTTAAGGAATATGATCTGGGGCCAGCAGAAGAAAATTTCTCACCATAAATCTGCTATTGTCAGCCCCTCATCTATGAAACGTGTACAACACAGGGAACCACACTGGAAAGGGTTCTTTGCCTTGAAAACAACAGCTCTGGATACATACATAAAAACTTGCCAAAGTCTGTGTTCATATGTCAACATAGAGATGAAGTCCATTTAGAACTATCTTCAACCAGGTATTAGAGGGGTTTGGAAATCAGAACTCAGCAACTGGAGCTTTCTGTGTTCTGCTTTCATGAGCCCCCAGAGCTGTTTCTTACGCGTGGCCTGTCTCACAAGCTGCGTGCAGGGACTGGCATGCAATTCTGTGTTCTGTAGGTTCCTCCCATGCAAACTTCTGGCACGGACCACACTTGTCTTTGACTGCACGGCTGCGTGAAACGCCTAGTACTGGGGGCTGGTCCCACACAGGTGCAGTGATTGCTACGAAGCCAAAGTACTCAGCACCTTCCAGAAGACAGGCATTACTATTCCATTATTTTAAGACACTGTTGCCGACAGGCTCGGCCACTTCCATGGGCACGTACGTCAGCTACTCCGAGACAAATGGGCTGCCTGCACTGCATTCCTTCTGTTCTCAGCCAGCCTCTGTCTATCATCTTTTTCCATTTCATTCCTTTACCTCCTATTCTTTAAAAGTATCTGTAGGGTTGAAAAGTATCTGCTGGCTTCCTAGTCTCTGCTGGAAGCAGAATCGTTTGTTACTTGTTCCAGGGAGCAGGCCAGCAGCAGCCAGCTAGGGAGAGCATCAAGCCAAGAGGTGGGGTTTTAGGGGTTCATGGGTTGCTTTTTTCCTTCTTGTAATCTCTGCCTCCTGCCTTGAGATTTTCCAAGCATACCCAGAGCCACTGGGCCTGGCTGTGACGTGCATTCGTTGTTAGGCCACAGTGGTCATGGTCACAGACCGCTGTGAATCACCGAGCTGGCGATGACTCCCTCCTTCCTGCAGTCACTGTTACCCTGATTTCAGTTAAGAAATTTAATTGATTATGATTAAAATAATGCAAACTCCTGCATGACACTCTTAATTTTGTCTAAGAATAGCTTATTTAGATTTACTTTACACTTGTGCCTAATCGATTAAACCAAATAAGTCATCTTCATGCCAGAATCAGTGCATAGGTTAACTAACCCAGAGCTGGTTTGGTCCTTCCAAATGTGTGCAATCACAAAGAGCATACGGAGGCCTGCAGTGAGTGTTAGCCTGGACTGTGAAACACAAACATTAATCTGTCACCCCTTGACCCTGCGCTGTATTGCCAATACGTCAAACATCTTCACTCTGCTTAGCCCATGCACATTCTGTGCACTGTGCTCTTTGTCAATAACCGTTCAAAATATTTCTCTGCCAGTAAAAGTCACGTTCTCCTGCCCCCTCCAGCATCAGCAGAGTTTCTTAACTCTTCATGAAAATTCAAATGGAAAATATCGACAATTTTTCATTGCTTTTAAGTGCATACAAAAAGCATTTCCATCTGCTTTTTTCCATTCTTTGCAAAAGGAATGCAACGCCTGTAGATTTTTAATTCCACCTTCATCTTCAAGTCAGACGTGAAAAACTGAGCAGCTGTTTCTATGTGGGCTTTACAACTAATTCAGAGCTTCTCAAGAACAGCTTAACTGAATTTCGGCAGTCCTACATGTGAACTGTTTTGTGAAGAGCTTTGGGATCCTTCAGCAGAGAAGATGCTCTGCAATCGACAATATTATCATTTGCACAATGCGCACAGAAATACCTCTTATCTGTAGGACAGGGCCACTATCCACTTCTGAAGCACACCTTCTCACAGCAGCTCCTCAGCATGCTCTACCCGCCTCCTACCAGAGCAAAAAAAGCTAGCCTGGGTGGGAGGGTGAGGTTAGCTTCCAGCATCTTTTGTCTAGAAAGTACTTTTTTTAATGTTAGTGAGCAATAGAGTTAACAGAGAAAGGAATCATCATCGTTTGATACCTTTGCAATGTGAGGAAGCATGGCAGCAATCCCCTGGCAGGATCGAGCCTGGATCCCTGCATAAGAGATGCCTCAGCAAGCTACGGGCTGCAGAGTCATGTATCTCTGGGCAGCTGAATGACTACCTATGAATATTAGACATTTTAAAAGGCAAATGAAGGAAGTATGAACATATCTCGGAGTAAATTAATTGGGATGTGAGTTTTTAAGGAGTCTTTCGATATTTTTGTTGTTTTGGGGAAAGGAGAGGGGAACATATCTGACTCTTTTTGGAAGTGCAATGAAACTCCTCATTCTCCATAGCCTTTCCAACTGTAGTCTCATGTTGTTTCTGGAGCATTCTTCCAGAGGTATTTCATTTTATTCTTGTTCTAGACCCAGTCCCGTGACAGATGTCTGCGAAGTCAAGGTGACTTCAGGGGACATGGCAAGGGAGGGGGGATGTGCTAGTAGACTTTGCTCTGGGACAAAGACTCTAGTGAATTATTTGCTTTTATGACACTATATATAATAATTTCTAAATCAATCAATCATACAAGTCGTTCTGTTCCACAAAGAATTGCAATTGTAGACATTCATTTCCTTAGACCTTTAAACACTCCCCTTGTAAAAGGACTGTTTCTTGAACTCTCTAAATACTTACTGCTCTGTCTTACAGTATGTTCGTGGTATTACTAACTTCAAACAGGAGGGAAAAAAGTAATGAGAGAAAAGCCAAAAGTTGTATTTCCTTCTACCTCTTGATTTTTTATTTAGCTCCCTTAACTCCTGCACCCTCTTTCTCTCAGGAAGCTTCTTTTTGTACTTTTTTTTTTCCCCCCCAAATAGAAAACCTCTCGCAGCAGCTCAAGAGGCTCTGCCTTGCACACTGCCCTGGAGTTTCCAGCGCTGGAATAAGCTTCTGACTAGCCAGATTTATCTGTCTGGTCAGAGGTTACTGTACACAGAAATGCAATTCTTCCTCACACTCGCTCTATCCTTCTTTGGCAGCTCCAGGTGTCATCAACAATCTGCTGCATGCCATTTTATGGCCTTTCCTCCAGTATTTTATTCTACTGATATTCCTTTTGCTGAGCAACGCCACCTAGAAAGGGCTAGAGCCCTTTTCCCTATATATATTTAATTAGTGTAACTGCTGATTTATGTACTAAAGAGTTGAAAATTCATTCACAATAGTTCTGTCCTTGCAGTGCTGCCAGCATGTTGCTTCAGTTTGACATTTGAAGAAAACAGCTTTCATTCCTGACTGCATCCAGGTCTGGGATGATGCTTCTCTCTGGAAATTAGTGTTCAAAATACCTGGTTTCTCCATAGTTTCCCAATTTCAAGTTACATTAAATATGAATTAGGTTCTGCATTAAGCTTTCTGAGTTCTCTGCTTTGATGACCACTTGATTCATAGATTCATAGATTTCTAGGTTGGAAAAGACCTAGAGATCATCGAGTCCAACCATCCCTAATCCCCATTAAACCATATCCTCAAGTAGCTCATCCACCCTATTCTTAAACACATCCAGGGATGGGACTCACCCACCTCCCTGGGCAGCTTGACAATTGACAATCTCAAAGTCTCCTTAATTCTGGCAAAATAATGAATTTTCCCATAGTTTTAAGCAGAAGGCAGGAAATCTGTATGAAATGAGCCTTTACTTTCTTTGCAAATCTGTTGCTATGCTGCTTCATCTCTTCTCCTGGTTTTTGATTAAGACCCCACAATAGTCTACAGCAAAGCACTCAGACTGCTACCTACCTCCTCCGCTGCTTGCTAGTTAAACTTGGTTGGAGGAAAGTCTGCAACACAGCCGAGTCAGAGAAAATGCATGTAATTTTCTTTCTTTTTAACTACGTTTTTAGAATATAGGCAGTGACAAGGACAAATTATTGTCCTTTACTTCATCTTACTAGTGCTACTCTTTCTGCTATAAACTTTGAAAATATTTCTATCACCAGCCCACATTTTTAAAGATTAACAGGAACGGAGAAGAAACTAAAAGGACATAAGAGAGAAACTAGCTTTCATTAAATAATTTTAATTAGGAGAGTCTTCTTGAGGATTTTCAGATTATACAGAAGAAAGTTTCACCCACAAACACTGCTACTTTACTAGCTACGGTCTAGACCTGTCCTCCTGGTGAGAATGGGAATTTCTATTTATCTTCAATGTGAACACGATTTGGCTCAGTATAGCCAAGAATGCAGCACTGTTCTGTGATCAAAAGGGCGGTTCAGAGTAAGGAAAGGCATCTTCTCCAAGGGAAGAAGATAAAGCTTCCATTTTTCTTACTAGGTGCTCTAAGGTCTCCAAAGTCTGATTTATGGCACTCATGATTCACAGCATTCAAAAATCCTGTGTACCCAAGTATCTTTTTTTTTTTTTTTTTTGAGTCCCTTTTGCCTCTATTTGAAATAAAACCGGTTTGATCATCATCTGCAGCAAATCTACATGCCAACAATCATCAAATTAGGCCACTAGGTACACTGTTAGATCATTTTTAAAATGCTTCCAGCTTGGATTGCCTAGTGCTTTCACCAGAGCAGATGCAAAATTATGGCTTTATAAGGCTAATTTTTAAGCACCAAGGACTAAAATATTGGTCTAACAGAAAGTCAAGAATAATATCTCCTGTCAGTTAGAGCTAGCTGAATAACAATGAAAGTGGCACAAAGAAGTCAGCCAGCCAGTGATCACATTACAGAACACGATCCTGTTACAGGAGCACATGATGGAAGAAACAGAAACAGGCTCTGAGCACTGCTGAACCACTGAAGAAACAATAGACAATGCTCGGACTGAATATTGTTTTTTAAAAATATTTAAATTCAAGCAATAACTTTGCAGGCATGCTTTAATCTGACATGTAATTTACAAAATATCTTCCAAGAAGACACACCGATTTTTCTGAGTCTCCCTAGGAAAACAACAGAGATCAACCCACGTAGTATTGGGCACAATTTTGCAGTGGGTCAAAAGATCAAGCAAGAACATGAACAACAGAAATGTTATAAAATTGATTAACTCCGTAAGGCCCAACATTTACATTAACTGTTTTAACTAAAGAAATATCAATAAATATATTTGTCGTACTCAACAACAAATCTACTCAGAAATGCATATGAGCACCTTTCTGTACCAAAAAGACTGCAATTAAGTGACAGCCAATGCTCCCATTGCATGGTCACACTTCTACTGTGGTTACTGTGGTGTCAAGGGGCACACGACGTCTTTTAGTACCTTAGCTGCAGACCCATACTACACTGATTAGTATCTTTATAACTAACTCTCATAGAAAAACTTGTCTAGCTTTTGCCCCTCTTCTTTGTCTCTACTGTTCTTGGTTGTTAGCAGCTCATGACACACGCAGCTCAAACTGCCTGAGGAGCAGACTCCATACAACACACTATCCAAACCTTTTGCCATGTTCACAGATAATAACTTCAGATTAACGTTAAGCACATGATACATTGGCTCACGTTACATTACTTCAACTGTAGCATGTCACGTTATGTCAGCCAAGGTCAACATTCAATGTGACATGATATGATCTAACACGATGCAGGGCTATTGCCTCCTGTGTCAGGAATCTCAGGCTAAGAAACAGAAATAGAACAAGCAGATGCACATAATAGATCACTTCATAATACTCTGGGAAAAAGAATCATTATTAAATGCATTGCAAAATTTGCCAGGATCCTCCTTACTGGATTAAGCTGGGCCTCCAAGCTACCACTACCTTTTTCCTTTTTTTAAAAAGTAAGACCCAAGGCTTGGTAAGTCAGGTTGGTACTTGGACCTCACCACAGGAGGAATTTCAAATAATTCAGTGGACTTCACAAGCTCTGATCACCCTACTAATACTTTCTACTCTCCCAGACTTTAGTGACCTCTGTTTCATGAATAATGTGAGTGACAGTACTGAAAGTCCCAAAGGATTTTGATTCCACTGAGCAATGTGGGGTTTTGGTCTGCGGAGCGACAAGCCATAGGATAGAACTGTTTGGCTGCTGTACTAGGCTCAGTGTGTATCAGAGAAGGATAACGCTTTAAAAGAACCAATAAGTCCTCTGGAGTTTTCAGTTGTTTTCACACACTGTATAGCTTCCAAGTTGCAAGCTCTGTTTCCTCCTCAGTTACACCCACAGAACTGCATCTGTGCTTCGAGGGTAGAGCAAGACCAAAGTTAAACTTGGCCACATGAGTCAAAGAGGCTGGTTATATTCATTCCATTCTGTTGTATGCCTTAACCTCCCTGATTTTATTCTTTGTGCCTGCTATAAGCATAGCCAATATGTGCAGAGTAAGGATAGTAGTATTCAGCTTTACTCACACAAAAGCCAGCCAGATTCCCAGAGAATAAAGGCAGGAAATTCTCATATTAGGTTAAACCTTTAGTTTTAAATTAGAAGTAATAAACTCTCATAAACTACAATAGAGTTATCAGTGGCCACTGTGATCATTTAATATCTGGCAAAACAAAAAAGTAGAGCTTCAAGAGCCCATCCTGTCTCTGATAAAACACAAGGATGTATCATTTTTAGAACAAAGGCTAAGCTAATCGCAGCTGACTTCACATTTCTCTATTTTCTGTTTGCCTTTGTAAACATGAAGGTAATGTTTTTCTTTTTAGTATTCTGTGACAACAGAAAACACAAGCATTATTTTATTAACCTTTAAATGCAATTTGGTTGTTCTCTTTCCATTTCAGCTCTGGAGCTTTGATGTCTGAGTGACACTGGATATACCTTAAGGGCTCAGGAAAAAAAAAGTTCAATAGGCTTCATAGCCTCAGCGTAAAATACAGAAAAGGGAGAGAAAATAATAAATATAGTACATACACACATATTTCCCTCTTTTATGACTTTGAAAAGCCGCAGCTGTCATTTGGTTCCTCGCTTTTTCCTCGGGTAAAGATCATCCGATTAGATAGGAATGAGCATGGTAGAGTCCTTAGACTGGATGCGGAGAAGCTGATATTTTACCTAGTCAGCTAGCATGCCAAAAATAAAAAAAAAAACCCACAACAAACCAGAAAAAAGTCACCTCTGAAGCCCTTAGCTATATCCTCAGATGTACCCAGAGAACTGTTACCCAAACTTAGGGAACACTGACATCAGCACTTAACTGCACCAGCTGCCTCCCATTTCTGTCTACTCTCCAGAATCCAGCCAAAAAATGGAATCTTGAATCTTGATTTTCCAAAATTGGGTCAATTTGTTTCAAAATTGACCCAAAACCAAAGCAAACATTAATTCAGGCCAGAAAAATCAATCCTTGCAGTAACACACAAGGCACTGTTCATTATTTTGAGACACCTTCAGCACCACAGTACCAAACCTTAACCCTAAATCTAACCTTATAATTACATCAAAACAACATACCAGTACAGAAAACAGAACATAGGTTTAGACCCATGTTGACAGCAGCCTCTTCTAACGCTGCAAGCAATAAGCTGGATTCTTGACCCTTTCAATATCTAAGCTCCTAACAGAAATACTAAAAATATCACAATATTTTCAATTCAGAAGTGAGATTTAGCATAAAACAAAAGTCAATATAATATGGCTTGTTATTGTTCTGGATTAAGGCTTGTCTAGCAGGACTGTGGAGACAACTCTTGGATCTTACCATGACTGGGAGCTTTGTTTTGTTGTCTGTATTCCTGATATTCAAAACAGAGCTTATGTTTAGGACATACTATTGCATCCACCTCTACAGAAAGCAAGTAAATAAAAACCTGGATCATGCCCTCACAGTGGTAACTCAGTTCACTTTCACAAATAGCACAAGCTCCTGGAATGGGAATAGCAGATTGGCGTAAGCCAGGATGGCAGGCATCACTACAAGTGGCAAATCTCCACCACTTGCTCTTTAAAACAAGGTTGCATCACCTAGTTCAAGATATGAATCATTTTAAATAAGTTTGAACTTTGGTTCAGAAATGAGGAGGTGAGCTCATACCAGATTACCTGCTTGCACTGACCCTACTTTTCTTTGTTTGTATTGTACTGAAAACCAATTTTCACTTAGATCCTGCCCTTATCAAAACAAATGGAGCCAAGTTACATATTGCTTGTACTACTCCGTCATTTGTCAGTGAGCAAAGGCAGAAAGCCAAGCAGCAGGGTGATGTAGTGACTGTAACTAATGTTGCTAAATATCACAACTTTTTTAGCAAGTCTGGCATCTCTCTCCAGTAAACAAGAGATAGTCACTGAGCCTGGTGACAATGAAGAAAAATCTGCTGCTTTGTGGAGGTGGCTGTATTTCACTGCCAGAATTATGGAAGATCCAGCATAAGTGAGGTATTCTGATTTAAGCTAAAGGCAATTCTCTGCCAAGGGCTGGTAAATTCCCAAGTCTCTATATACCCAGGCAAAAGCTAATGTAAAGGACAGTTGAATTTCTTGCAAGGGATTATAGAGAGGAAATGGACATTTACATTTCAATCCCACAATAATATTCACTGCAAGTCTTTGCTCTCTTGAAAATAAACCTGACAAACATTTTCTTCCAAAGGCTTCCACCAGATCTAAGCAGACTATGATTTTTAAAGAGCACACTGAACCTCTAGAAACACTTTGTAAAAACGTCGACTACAAAATACTGTTCAGGAAAACCAGAGTTACAAGAACTCAGATTAAAGTGTAAATGGAAAAAGATCCAGTAAAGAAAAGCTGCAACAAAGAGGCAAAAGGGCCAAAAGCACTGGCCATCCAAAAGGGAAAAATCCCAGTGATCATATTACCTGCATTGTTAATCGGGTAGGGCAGCGTCAGTGCAGAAGTGAACAGCAACATCACTGTTAAGTGCCTGCTGGAACAATTTGGCAGACTTAAAATATTCAAAATCCATTTCACTTTGAATTAAGAGCGTTTTTTAACCTGGAGAAGGTTTCAAGAAGGAATGAGTAATCATGGTACACTTTGCCTGCAAATAGAATTTTTTGGCTCCTACACCACATACCCTAAATCTCTGTATTTTCTCATCCGTCAATCTTTATTATAAAAATTCCCATTCAAGCTGAATAGCTGTCTTCCAAGACCTCATCTGCTCATGGTATTGATTCCCCAGTTGAAGCCAGGCCTCTGCTGGAGATGTCATCATCATCTGCACAGCAAACTGCCATGTCATATGCAAAGGATTATAACTTTAGGTAGGAGACTGGAAAATGGTATAAATGTGCTTTTGAGGAACAGAAAATTTCTTTCCATGTCGATGTCCCAGGCAAAAGGACAGTAAGTATAGAGAGATGCAAATCATATAAGCTAGTATCTGCAGAAGGATTTCAAAATAGATTTGTTTTTCAAAAGTACCATGGAAAAAGAGCAATATTTAAATAAAGTGCTTGGAACAACATAACTCACTGCAGGCAAAATTTAAATTTGGGGGTTTAGGTTACAGGGAGAGAAAATACAATAAAAATAAGAGATTATGTGCGATTCAGATGAAGCCACTCGATGTCAATTTGGATGAGGTTATTGGCAAATACATAAAGATATTCGAATCTTGTGCAAGGTGGGGTCCTGTGCTGTCTTTCCAGTCACTAATTGTGCTAAGAAATGTTGATATTGGTTTGACTGATATTTGATATAATGATCTTCAAAGCAGTAAAAAACATTCTTAACCAAGGCTGCTTAAGTAAAGGCAGCATTGTCAGAGGATATGCTGCAATGCAGTGACAACCTCTGGGTTATTTCACCTAATGAGGACCATCCCAGAGCAGTAACTAGCCTGTAAGGGGTTGCAGCATCCTGCTATGTCGAAAGAACCATCTTGCTGGCCTTGAAGCGGAAAAACTGAAGCAGTGCCGTGAACAAGCCTCAGATTGGTGAAGGGGAGGGAGAGATGGGGGATTCCAAGAATTGGATTAGCTTTTACTGGAATCCTTTCATATCACCAGGATAGATGTATAAGCAGAAAAACAGAAATTGGGTAAACTCTGCCAAAAAGCATCCTGCTCTAGTAGCAATCTGCGCAGTAAACTTGACACTCCTGCTTCATCATACATTTTCCAATTCCAGTATCATTAAATAGTAATTGTTCTGCTCTACTTCCTGTTTTGAAAAATGCTGCTTTTTTGCTCTGCCTTCATAACAGCCTCTTAAGTCATTTAAGTTTTAATACTCTCACAATGAATGGCTACAAGAGGGAACCTTGCTGAACTGTATAAATTTATTTCAGGACTTTGAAGATGCCATCATTTATATTAGTTCATTATTATTGTAGCTGTCACTTCCAACTGCCTCCTAATGCCTCCATGAAAAAGAGAAGTATTAAAAGGAAAATTTTCAAAAGGATTCAAAGCTCCTATTGTGGTTGCTGGATACAGCCAGCTACCACATTTAAGTGGCTAAAGAAAAAGCAGAGAGCTCTTTTAAGAGTGTGACCGTGAATGACTTGTTCTCACTGACCACAACTGAGAACAGACCATGCATCCACACCAGTGAAAGGACCACCTTTAATACTCACTTACAACTCATGTAGGGTAGGGTAAGAAAATGACATAATTAAAATAAGACTGAGCAAGCAAGAGATAATTCTGATAAGATAGGGAAGCAAGAGAAAGATTAAGCATCCAGATGAGTAAGCAATTTTTCCCAGCCACCTTAGTGTTCAAATACTCTCTCTATGCTGTCTCGTGTGTACGTCCTGGTACCATAAAGCAGGCTCCCTGATCTATGGTACGTGCCCTTTCTTACTGAACTTCACTGTGTACCTAAAGCTGTGCACTTCTTTGCTGCACTTGACAAAACAAGGTTTTCGATAAATCCAATGCAGAAAAAAAAAAAAAAATCAAAAGAATCAGGCACAGCACAGGAGAGAAAACGCACCATGGCTGCGTTACACCCCAGTACCATTCTGGTTGCTCAGCCAGCGTTTCAGACACATAACTAGAGCAGAAGCCATCATGCTAAAAGATTCTTTGCTGTTGTCATCTTCAGGAAGTTTATAACCACCTTGCAACAATGCACTGTTCCTAACTATGCTACTTTATAGCTGTTTTCTCCAAGCAATATTGGGCAACGAGCACACGTCAGCGCCGCTCATCTCCAGTGAGAGTGACCATCCCTCCACCCAGAGCAAGCTCTGTGCCTAGTGACACATTTACTGCCGACCTTGCCAGCAGTTTAAGCCCCCACTCACCAGTTCAACAAAGTCAAGCTGGACATGATGCCGAGAGGGCTGTTTCCCCCACTTCAGAGGTGACATCTGATTTCTGGACTAACCACACGCATTTGACAGATAGCTGCCTGCTGCTCTGCGCTCACTCCCACCCTCTCCACTGCTGACTGGAGATTAGAAAGGCAGAGAGCCCCAAAGCCCTCTTTGGTGTGCTTCCTGCAGAGCCCCTGGCTTGTCAGCAGTGGGTCTGCAACACAGAGCAGGTTCACGAGCTGCAGAGGAAGGTACAAGATCTCCTATCACGACTGCCCTGCAATCAGCAGCGGCGTTGAAAACTGCAAAAGAGGACCCAGAAGTAGGACCTAAGAATAAGACGTGGGTATTTATTTGAAAGAACCTATAGACCAAAGGGAATTGTAAATTCAGATTACCCCAGGTACTGCTTCAAATCTCAAAGGAATTAACAGTAGTGCAAGTGCAGAAACTCTCTGAGCACTCCCAGAGCATGCGACAAACTCTCAGGAGCTTCCAGAAGAGGGTAATTACCTCAGAATTGGGAAGGCCTGTCTTCAGCATGAAGGTCACTAACGTTGCGCCACCTTGTTGTCTGCAGAGTGTTTCTAAGAGCCTTTAGTAAGACTAAAAAGGTGGATTCCACACTCGCACATCAGCGTGTTCTTGCTCACCGAGACAAGGAGTTGCTAAAAGCCTGTGCGGTGGAAAGCTCTCTGCCAAAGGACATTCCCCGGAGGCTGAGGGTGCCGCACGCGGGGTCCCTGCAGCTGCCCGCCGGTCAGCCCGTCTCCCCTCAGCTCCCCAGCGCTGCGTTTAGCTGGCTGCAAGTAGGTGTTCTGGGAGATGGCTACGAGACCATGTTTCCACAGGTGTAAGCAGGAGTCCCCAAACCAAACTTGGTTAATGACCAGATACCTCTAGAGTCGGGCATCCAGCAATTTCGGACACATTTCCCCAGCGTGCTCAGGCACTGGGTGTCCATGCCCAGGTTTCGGTAGCAGGGGGGCTGCAAGAGCCACCTCTGTGAGGAGCAGTGGGGGGTGGCTGATGCCAGACAGAGCCGGTTCCCGCCAGTTCCCCAACAGCCCCACCACTGCCCACGGCTGAGCCCTCAGAGAAGCTGGTGGAGCCTCTGTGGAAACGTATTTAAGAGTGGGCAAAACCCCCCGCAGGTGGTGAGCTGTGAGGAACAGCCCTGCCGGCACTTGGGTCGGAGCGGGAGCTCCCAGAGCAGGGATTTCCCAGCACTCCCTGGAGAGCCCGTTCTGGAGCAGGGCTATCCCGAGGGACTGCAGCCTGTGGAGGCTGATTTCTCACCAACCAACTCTATTTTAATTGGCAATAGATTAAATTATTTTTTCCCAAGTCAAGCGTGTTCTGTCCGTGAGGGTAATCAGCAAGTGATCTCCCTGTCTGTATCCCAACCCACAAGCTTCTCCATCTTATTATTAAGGAAGGGAGTAGAGACCGGCTGGGTGGGCGGCTGGGAGCTGGACAGGTCAACCCACCACACCGTGTTTAGTAATGCCAGGGGAAACAATTAATATATTCCTGAGAGAAAAGTGTGGAGGTGTCATTATTCCCACTCAGAGAAAAAAAAAAAAGAATTCTAATCAGTTGTTCCTGGAAAACCCAGTTCTGTCAGTGGTAGCACAGCAAATGTGACCTCCCTGCATCTGTATGCTTCTCGATAAAGGCAAAATACCAAGCTGACAGAAAATGAAAACAGCTCCTAAGCAGAGAATTCAACTAAAAATGGTGAGAAGATAAAGGTGCAAGGAAATCCCTTGCTCTGGTATTAAGGGACCTAAAATGAATTCAATGTTCATTTTATTGTAATTTCTAATTGCTAATAGTGTGGGTTTTCACCAGTATGTCTAGTTATTTCAAATATAATCTCAACCTTGGTTTTATGACAGAAGACTGCCCCAGTAAGCAATTTTACTCTCAGAGGGACTCAGACAACAGACATTCATTTCCAATTACAAGTCAAATTTAACTGCTAGAGACAAGCCAGCAGAAAACACCTTCTAAAGGAACAACACAGTTGTGAAAAACATACTTTTGTTCAGAAGACAAGCTGTCTAGGTAAGAGTTCTTGGACGGGTAAGTCTTCCATTGGCCTCCCCACCTCCCTTGGGTCGCTGGGGATGAGAGGAGGCAATCAGGCCCCTGATCTTACAGGGCAGAAGAAGTGGAAGAGGAAGATCCGGGGGCTACAGAACAGCCCCAAAGGGAAGAGTTTGCTCCCCCTGCCATTGCTGAGGTAGAACGTGATGCAACTGCTACAAAGAGGAGCTGCTCTTGCTGCAGTAAAACTGCTCCCCACCTTACCACTCCTTCCACCCCTTCTCTGCGCAGGCAGGAAGGGCTGCACAAGCCAAAACAGCCCATCATCATCATCTCATCCCCAGGCAGACCTGGCAGGCAGCTGCAGGCTAATGAAGTAGGCAGTGGCCTGTTCTTTCAAGGCTCGGAGCTGGCTCTGCTGTTTGCCTCTTGGAAAGCAAGTGCAGACGCCTGAGTGTTAGCAATTAAAATGATGCAATACATGACACGTATCAGTCAGAAATAACCTAGCAATTGGATCCTTGCATGCCATACTGCAGATAAGCCAGTGCTGATAATACTTGAACTTTTATGTCTTTCACTGAGATATTTGCCACAATGCCTATTTTGTTCTCTGCTCTTAAATCTGTATGTTGGGTTAGTTTTATCATTGATCGCGGGAATCCTGTGTGGACAGAGGGGATTTGCCAAATCCAGGAATAATGCAACTTATGTTTGAAGACACATTTTGCTGAGTTTTTTTGTTAATCTTGGAAGTTTTGCAATAATATCAAAAATTGAGCCATCCCAGACACCATGGTAAGGGAGACTAGAGCAACAGACACAACCTGGATAATCCCTTTCACAAGCTATTTTAAGAACTTGTCTTTGCCGCAAAGAATATTAGCACAACATTTAAACACCAGTCAGGGTTCTGACAGAAGCAAGAAGTTTGGTGGAGCACTCACCACAGGTTGGCTATGATAAACTGTCTCACTGATGGAGACAAGAGGTCAAGCAGGTACGGCACCTGGCTGAACAGGAGAGCCAGGTGCTCTCGCAGGTAGAGCTGCGCTGCGTGATGTGGGGTAGGCAGCTCTTCCTTGCAACACTAGGCGTTATCTGCACAGCACAAGGTGGAGCCAAGCAGAGAAACATGACTCAATCTCTGCACAACTCATTCACAGCTATCTTAGATCCTAAAAACAACAGTGATGTTAATATGATGCTCCTGCCTGGGCATGGCTAATCAGCCTTCCCAAACATTGTGCAACTGTAGCTGTTCCACTGCCTGTTCCTCAAGAACAAGTCATACTACCAGATCTTCTCATTCCCTTATTCTGCCTTGTTCGGTTTAGGTCTGAAACACCTTCAGAGAAGGTCCACTGGACTGTTTAAGTGTGCCAGATCTCAGCTGCAGGACTGTCAGCTGGATAAGCCAAACTAAAAGGCAGCGGGACCCCAACAGCGCTTGCAGCAGAAGAGGCTGCATGAGGATTTCTCAGTCTGAGTATGGTTAAAGTTACATGACCCAATTACAAAAAAGTACAAAATTATGCAATTTTCTAAAAAACACATGAAAAACCTCAGATCTCCACATGAATGGACAATTAAGCATCAGGGAAGCAGGTGGCTGAAGAGGTTTCTATGTGCTATATAACAAGTGCTTGATTTCTGCTCAACACATAAAACCCACATAAAAATAGACGTAAGTTCCCTCAGGTCATAGTTACTAGTGTTCCCACTTCAAATAAAACACCCACAACAGGTACTTTTGGAAACAAGTTATCTGTATGTATTTGGTGTCCTACCAGAACTCCCCACTTTGAAATCTTGGCAATGCCTACCAGTCAAACACAGTTACAGGTTTTACCCAGAAAAATTTTCCTCATTCACATAAGGTTTACTCATGCTCAGTGGTCACGTGGATTTGAATGACATATTTATGTGAGTTAAGGTTTGCAAGAAAGGATCTTAAAATGTGGTGATGGAGCAGTCAGTATTTTCATACCTAATTAAATTAATTTGGAAAGGTGTATTTATGGATAGGATTAGACTAGTATTGATACAGCAGATTGGCAATGGAAGCATATTCTTTTAATTATCAAGGAGCTTTTGGATAGGATTTAGTCACCGTAGAAATTCTGTACTTTGATATATCACATGCTGTCAGAGTGGTTTTTGCTTTTTCTTTGCCTAGGTCAACCAACTACATACCATGCCTCTAGCAAAAAGTAGCCATTGAACAGATCACTCCTTAAATTTCAGTTCCTAGTCACACTTAATAACTGTCTATCCCCAAATCCCTGAGAGGGACAAGAGAGTATCACAATGATACAGAGCTCGCATCAATTTCTATGACACTGCTGGCGTTAGAAACACTTCATTTTCAGATGGTGTGCCTACAAGTCCAGAGTACAGTCAGGGAATATAACATTAACTAAGAGAAATATAGGGAACTGAGACTTTGCTTCTTATTCAGGCACTTTTTGCTTCTCCCCCCCCCCTTTTAAATTTGACTTCAAACACAAGTATCTGATATTTTAAAAGATACAGATAACAAGAAACTGAGAAAGCGGCATTATTGCTAAATGCACTCAGTAGTTACGCTTCAGGTGTTTCCTTGAATTCTACAAAACAGATTTTGATTAATCTAGTCACATGCATGCACAACTTAGACACAGCTCTTTCCGAAAGGAAGTAAATCTAACTCTACACAGTTTGCAGGCAGTGTTTAAGGCGTCTTATCAAGCCTGCTTATTAGGAAAAGTGAGTGATCCTTCCATAGTCTTGAGCAGCAGACAATGCACTTTGGTACGGAGAAAGTGGTGCCTTTGAACTGAATTTTCTCCCCACTGGTTTATAAGAAATCATGCTTTAATTATTTAAAAATACCTATCAGTTAAAGTAGAAACTACTGAATATCTTCTTCTAACATCATAACAGTGACGTTGCTACAAAAAGGAACAGGGAGTCCAGTGTGTCCAGGGAGCACTGGACTGTCTTCAAACAAGTTTGTTGACAGCTTAAAGGCTCCTGAACATGATGCTGTTAATACAGCTGTATTAGCTTGTTCACATTAATAAACACGTGTGGGAAGGTTGAAGTCTCTGCACAACAAAGTAGTTCTGCCTCTTTAGTTTCCAATGGGACATTGTTTTCTCCTGAAAGAAGATCAAAGTTGGTGAAAGCCTCAGAGTAGGCGTTCAGTGCCTGCTGGTGGGCTGTGCTTCCAGCTGCTGTTGCAGAGAAAAGGCATCTTAGAAAGAATTGACACTGTATTTCATTGATGTCATTCATAATCCTTTTTAACAGATTAAAATTATGGGCTGTCTGGTTTTCAAACACAGCATCATCCGATTTGCATGGTCCAGGTCTTCTTCCGCAATGAATGATGGTCTCAGTAAGTGATATTTACCAGTTCATCATGCCAATGCACTGCAGCTAATATGCACTGAACCTTCAGAAAGGCAGTGTGGAATTAATTCTTAGAAGCAATCAACATTCATTTGACTCTTTTCCTGTTTTACCTCTGCATCTCTGACTCCAGCAATTTCACATCAGGAGAAACAGGCAAACCCTTGAGCACTCTCAGCAAACATCAAAATGTGAACTGCTAGAAATCTATAGGGAGACTGCCAAAGGCACCAAATGGCAGCCAGTAATTTAACTTTCTCTGATGATCCATGATCCAGAAGTCAGCAAGCATGGGATAACTTTGCTGGGCATTTTTATTTTTGAAAACATCCCCCTATGGCCACTTACATGTGTCTACAATTTTGCCTTGTAAAACCAAATGTCATTCTGAAGTGCACACCCATCTAAAGGCACACACTGGAACATGTTACACAGACTCACAACACAGATCAAATGACTGCTTTTGCCCTCCAGGAGTCTCAAGGGCCTTCAACTACTGAAATTAACCCTTGTCCTCCAGTGCACTCAAGCCTGTAGTTTTACAGCGCTCCACAGCATCTAAGACAACACAACTATTTAG
The DNA here is from genome assembly GCF_009769465.1 of Tauraco erythrolophus. Taxonomy (NCBI): domain Eukaryota; kingdom Metazoa; phylum Chordata; class Aves; order Musophagiformes; family Musophagidae; genus Tauraco; species Tauraco erythrolophus. Next base: position 12,483,460 of record NC_141478.1, on the reverse strand, counting down.
GTTCCTTGAAATACTGAGGTTTTAGAATGACAACTTCAGAATCCACATCATAACCATTCCTCATGACAACATGATCGTACCGGGAACACATGCAATACATAACAAAGAAACCATCACAACTCATCTGATGTTGACATGTGCCTAAAGGATCTATGGATCCTATATTATGCTGAAAGTGACATCTATATAGATAAATGTATGTCTAAGTTTTGCTTGTTTGTACACACACAGGTAATATATGCACTGCACTCCCACATAAAGACTTCCCTGTGGAACCAAAATACTATGAATATAACTGCCATTTCAATGTCATTGGAGCCAGTTGCTTCCCTGCAATATACAGTGCACTGAATCTAGCCCAAGGCATTGCCTGCAGCTGCCGTGAGCAGCCAGCTATTGCCCCAGTACCTGCAGTACAGCCCTGGTGCAGCCTCAGGTCTGGGAGTCACAAGGTGGTTGCCATCCTGTCCGCAGGTAATTCCCCAAGCAGGTGGCAGGGGAGACAGGCAGTGCGCTCCCCTGTGCAATACAGATACCAACATTTCCCACAGAAGGGACTTTTTAAGCAATCTTTTAGAAATAATCAGTGCTTTATTTACATAATTTCAGAACACAATTGAGGCTGAAAGTGCTGGTTCCCCAGCTCCAAGGCTCCTGGCTCAGCAATAACTCCAAGTGCTGCTGGGTTTCCCTTGCCCCATCAGCCCCAGTGAACAGACAACGAGGAGCTCGAAGTCCTGGGAGCCATAAGACAGCAAGAAACCACAGAACTTGGGAATCATGGCTCCTATGCTTCCAGTTCTGTGGCACGCTGCCCAGAGCCCTCAAAGCACCGTGGCATATGCCAGGTCTTTGGGGATCTCCAGAGGCATTCAGCATGTCAAGGCTATCCTAGAGCCACAGACCTCACAGCTCACCGGGAGCCATGAAACGAGGCATGAAGCCTGACAGAACCCATCCCATGTCTTTGCAGAAAGCCAGTAAAACTGATAGTTTTACAAAATATTTTTGTACCAATGAATCTGCCTTTTCTGATTTTGTTGGAAAGTTCCCAGCTTAATCCCAGTCTGTAGATCCTTTAGGCAAGTTAAAAATCAGTAGAGCTGCTACACTAATGTCCGAAGTTCTTGTATAAAATTATTTAGAAACTTAATTTAAACTTGTGCAAAAAATCAGGCTTCTGCTGCAACACTCGGAAGACACGACTGCCCTGTAAATGAGGTGCTAGACTGGACCTGCATTTCATTCTCCACTTCATGATCACATTCATGTGTTATCTGCAGCCCCGCTGCACTCTAACATTTGCCTTTTCTTTGTCCTGACTACAAGTGTTTTGAGGTAGAGGCCTCTTCCTGCTTTGCTCCTGACAAGGAGCTCCTGCAATCATATAAGCAACGAGTTCATATCAGTAGCAACCGTGGCATTTTCTGTTTCAGAGGAGTGACCTCAGCAATATATTTCCAGAGTGACATTGTCCTTCAGAACCAAGCAATTGCAAGAAAATAACACTGCCTATAAATTTAAGAGTATTTTGCATTGAAAATACTCTCTTTTAAGGTTCACACAGAAAATTCTCTCATGTAAGGTTCTGGGCCCCTTTAAGGTACACTTAGAACAGAAGTCAGGAAAGAGTGTTTTTATAAAATGAATTCCACCAATACAATATTTCCTCCTGAAGTAAGGTGTTGCTTATTAAACATGAAATGGATGGTTTCCTGTTGTCACCATTGCACTGTCATTGACTCTGTTTTGTATTTTTTCTATAAATGACACAGACATTCAAGCAACATCAGGTAGGAAAACTCGCCCCTAAAATGTTTAAGTGTGAGTGGGGGAAGGACATTATCTTTCTGTTCCAATGAAAGCCTTATAAAAGGTCAAAGCGATAGTTTCTAAGCCCTGATTTTTCCATGCAAAACCCATCCAATGCTTTAAGTAACATTACAGGGTATTGTTGCAAAGATCACCTAGCAAGCCCAAGCTACATAAACTAGCTGTAAAGCTTTTCATTTGTCTAAAGAGATAATTAAGCCGGATCAAGCATGCTCAGGTGTTATAACTCAACAAAGGAGTTTCGCAATTATTCCTTTGAGAAAATAGGAACTGCACTAACCAGTATCACTTTTGTCTCAAGTGATCCAACATGCAGTACCTACTGCAACAATAATTAATTTGCCCCGCATTTTTAGAATTCTTAGAATTTTAGAATAATTAGATTTTTATAGCTTTATTATAATTCTATTTTTAGAATTTTAGAATAATTTGTCCTGCTTTACCTAAGTTCCACGCACCAAATGTTTGCCATCAACTCAAATCCACGTACATAATTACTGATCTTTTTTTGTATGCAACTTATTCATGCACATTACCTGAAATTTGACTTCTGTTTCCAACTTCCTGCTGAATTAAACTAGAATAGCATCATTTGTTATGCTAAAATATTCATAATTCAAAAAGTGAGATTAGTTAGTATTTCATAGCCTCAGTCACCTCCTTCAGACAATTACTTCATGGCTATGAAGACTGAGCTAATAAAAGCAGACAGAGTTTGAAACATACTGCAGAGTCTGAGTTAAAATTCACTGAAATGAATTGAAGAAAATTCATTTGACTTTCAGAGTTTCAGGTGTGGATTCAGTAAATGACCTAGTAAAGATACCGATATAAAATCATAGCTTCCTATTCTTTTTAAATTTCACATTAGCAGCTGGATACAGTTTCCTGAGGTTTATTTTGATAAAAATCTTTTTCAATCCACTGAGACACAAAAGAGAACAGGGAATCTAATTGGCTCTGGCAGAACAGGATCCCAACAGTTTCAGACACTCTGTGGCCTGAATTTAGCTGAAGTCTCCAGCAAGACCTGAACAGCCACATTCTTGCTGCCATCTGACAGAAACTTCCAGCTTGGCATACACCTACCAGTGTTGTTCCTTATTTTACAGTCCAGAATAGGCTCCATATTATTTACTGTAAAGAACTGACAACATACTAACCAGAAACTTTAAATTACATGCATGGAGTGCTTTACCACAGGCAGCAAAAGCTGCTTCAGACTTCATCCTAAATGACTGGCAATTGGCAGCTGCAGAAAGCTACCATCTTTACATTTTTTTCTCTGCCAACCTGATAATGAATTTGGTTTCCTACTTTACATTTCAACCCTTGACTTAAATATATTTGAAAGATAGGCAGCAACCATGTATTACACACAGTGGCATTATACTACCTATATATTTAAGTATCAACTAGCTCCTGTCCTTATAGAATCATAGAATCATAGAATCATTAGGGCTGGAAGGGGCCTTCAAAGGTCATCTAGTCCAACCCCCCTGCAAGGAACAGGGATATCTCCAACTAGATCAGGTTGCTCAGGGCCTCATCCAACCGGGCCTTGAACGTCTCCAGGGATGGAGCATCCACCACCTCTCTGGGCAACCTGTTCCAGTGTTCTACAACTCTCATGGTAAAAAATTTTTTCCTAATATCCAACCTGAATCTACCTCCCTCTATTTTAAAACCATCACCCCTTGTCCTATCACAACAGGCCCTCCTGAACAGCCTCTCCCCATCTTTCTTGTAGGCCCCCTTGAGGTACTGGAAGACCGCTATGAGGTCACCCCGGAGCCTCCTCTTCTCCAGGCTGAACAGCCCCAACTCTTTCAGCCTGTCCTCATAGGAAAGGTGCTCCAGCCCTCTTATCATCTTCGTGGCCCTCCTCTGGACCCTCTCCAACTGGTCCATGTCCTTCTTATGTTGGGGACTCCAGAACTGGACGCAATACTCCAAGTGAGGTCTCACGAGGGCAGAGTAGAGGGGGAGAATCACCTCCCTCGACCTGCTGGCCACGCTCCTCTTGATGCAGCCCAGGACGCGGTTGGCCTTCTGGGCCACAAGAGCACATTGCCGGCTCATATTGAGCTTCTCGTCCACCAGTACTCCCAAGTCCTTCTCCTCAGGGCTGCTCTCGATCCATTCTCCGCTCAGTCTGTATTTGTGCCTGGGATTGCCATGACCCAGATGTAGGACCTTGCACTTGGCCTGGTTGAACTTCATGAGGTTGGTACGGGCCCACCTCTCCAGCCTGTCGAGGTCCCTCTGGATGGCATCCCTCCCTTCCAGCGTGTCGACGGCACCACACAGCTTGGTGTCATCGGCGAACTTGCTGAGGGTGCACTCCATGCCACTGTCCACGTCACCGACAAAGATGTTGAAGAGGGCCGGGCCCAACACGGACCCCTGAGGGACGCCACTCGTGACCGGTCTCCACTTGGACATCGAGCCGTTGACCACTACTCTCTGAGTGCGGCCATTGAGCCAATTCCTTATCCACCGAGTGGTCCATCCATCAAACCCATGCCTCTCTAGTTTAGAGAGAAGAATGTCGTGCGGGACAGTGTCAAAAGCTTTGCACAAGTCCAGGTAGATGACATCCGTTGGTCGACCCTTGTCCACCGATGCTGTCACCCCATCGTAAAAGGCCACCAAGTTGGTCAGGCACGATCTGCCTTTGGTGAAGCCATGTTGGCTGTCACCCACCACTTCCTTGCTCTCCATGTGCCTTAGCATGGTTCCCAGGAGAATCTGCTCCATGACCTTGCCAGGCACAAGTCTTAGTATCAAAAGATACATGACTTTAACCATGGCTAAACTGCTGACAAGCTGCCATCGCTGCATATTGTACAGCCTGATACAGTTTTCCTAAGTCCTTCCAGCCCACCACCTACACCTTGTGGCTGTCTCTTCTCATCCTCACTTGAGCTTGTACACCACCTAACACTGGGGGTTATGGTCAAGAACCAGGGCTCTTTGTTACAGCTAGACTACAAAAGAATTAAATGCATGATACCAGGTTGATGCACAAGCTTATTTATATGGAAAGGGATTTATAATGTGTTGTTATTTTCATTTTATACTGGTGGGTAAAATCTCTGTCAACTCCAAAATCTTCTTAGGAAGCAACAGTTCAATGAGATGCTGAGTTGATTATTCATTAGAAACCATAGTATCCCATTTGGGATGAAAAGAATGCTTTTACGGATGCAAATAAAGGGATCTTTCAAATCTTAGCCGTAAAAAAAAAAAATGATCCTATCCTGAGCTGTATCAAAACAATATTTGTAAAGCACATAAAGATCATAATCATAGTGTAAGTGAACACTCCACTGGTTCAAAAATCATACTTTTCAAATACTTAAACTGACCAAGTATTCCAAAGAGTAAGACAAAAACATACAGCTACAATGCTATTGGAAAAATAAGTAAAGCTCCATTCATTGTAGGTAAAGCCAGTAAAAAGTGCTGCTAGCTGTGGTACTGCATACCGAAAGGAAAAGATTATACTGTGTTAGAAGAATTAGGCTTCTTAATGATTCTAAAATTTATACAGCAGCATAGGTCGCACAGAGCTTTCCACTGAATTTAGTGACTGGAAAATTTGATCCCCCATTTAATTTGATTTAAAGCTCTGGAACCAAAGCATTTGCATGTGCAACTATTTCCAACCTTTCATTTGATCAGTTTTCAGCACTTTTTTCAACAGTACCTACTTCACAATTGCAATTCAGTCACTGACTTGTAAAAAGAATACATTTAATTAAAAATGCCAATATTAAAAGAGTACAAGAACAGTCCATTGGAAGTTACATTATTTGGGTCATTGGTGCCATTACAAATACTTTCCTGTTGTTATACAGGTTGCATGGAGCAACTTCATGCCTATACATGGAAAACACAAATCAGCCACTTCTACTGATCGATGAAACGGGAGCAGATGTTTTCAAAGCAGCAGAAAACACAAAGGTACACATACAAATTGAGTTATCCTAGCTTACTGAGATCTATTCCTGTACTGTATGAGTTTGTTTTCTGACAATTTGACAGCTGTTATACTGGCCAATACACAATCACTGCTGCAGTGTTCTGGATCTGTTTTCCTGGGTGAGAATTCGACAGCTGTACAATTATTTCTAGTGCAGAGCAAGGAAAAACACTGATCATCGCCTTCATCTTCCTTCATGAAATTCAGTCTCAAAATGATGCAACATAGCTGCTATCCTTTCACGTCAGCTACTTGCTGAAACTGAGATTTGGCAATGAAAACACAAAAGAAGATAGGCCTTAGGTTAACATAAAAAAAAAAAAAAAAACTTGTTAATTATCTGAAAGACTTGTTTTTTCCGTCCAGGCAGAATGAGCTCAAGATGAGCTGCTTTTCTGGAAATTAGGCTGATATGCACTGGACTGAGGTCACTTCTCAGTGATCTTAACATTCCAATTAATTTTCTGATTCCCAGCTCTTCACTGGTAATGCCCCTCAGAGACTGTTTGACCAAGAAATGCCTTTTTCCTATTCCCTATGAATTGCTTTGCACCAATTCTCGGAAGAACTACCAAAGTATCTCAGTCTCACACTCCTTCACCTCTCCTTCCATCAATTCTCCTCTGTCTTCTAATTCTTAAAAAAAAATAAAATAAAAAGGCGCAGGGCGGAGGGGGAGTGTGTAGAAATGTGTGTATTGTTTTGTTGTTAGTTTTCTGTCCTCTGCAGTGACTACTCTCTCCCTCCCTGCCATCTCCTTGGAGCCTTCCTCTCACTCCAGCTCAAGAGGAGCTGCATGTTGCAACTGGTGAAACTCTGGTGTGGTTCATGGCTGTGCCAAGGGCTCTGGAAAGAAGAATAGAAGCTGAGACTGGCAGGAAGAGGGAAGCTGGATGATTTTCAAGAAGCTGACTACCATTTTATTCATAACAGGGCAGAATTGATTACAGAGTAATCACCAGCTATGTGGCTTTTCCCAGGTCCAAAACTCCACACAAAAAAAGCCCTGAACTGGATATTTGCAGTGTTTCGAATCCACAGGTCTCATAAAAAATACCATCACCCCTTCACTTAGGAGAAGTGTCAAGTCACAGAAAGGTTAGGCGATTTTCCCACACAGTGAGGGAAGGGTAGAGCCCTGACTAAGATCTTCTGGTTCCCAGTGTCACAGTCACCCTACAAGGTCCCTACAAGGCTTCTCTGCTCATGATATCTCAGAACAAAAACCTCTGTAGCATAACCACGGTAGCACAAAGTTCCGGCACAAGCTGAGTGCTTTAGCCATCACCCCACTTCCTGGTGGGACTGGCAGTCCTTCCTGGTGGGCAGCTTGTAACACAGCACTGAAACACACGAGCCAGCTCAGACACTGGCAGCACAACTGAGCACCGAAGGCAGCAAAGCTAGCCAGGCTCCTCCTGCATCACTCCAGCACCCCAGCTGGGCTGCGTCTCCTTGCTTTGAAATCTCCAGGGAACACACACCTCAGCACTGCACTGTTGGGGTGACACTGCTGCCCACATGTCAACTCATGAGTTTCAGGCCCATCTTGGTGAATGCACTGGCTGTAATATGGAGGTTTCCTAGATGTCCTGTCGGGAAAAGATAAGAAACTGCAACAAACAAACAGATTTCCCAACTCACCAGGGTGGCTCTTTTCTAAAGGATTACTCAGGATCTGTCATCAATTTACTGCCTGCCTCTATCTGTCTTAAATTGTGCATGATTACTTTGTTTAGTTTTGCTGACATTTGTGTTTTGTTTAAGGGTCTCTTTGTGCAATCTTTTGTGTCTGCTTTAAATAAACACTCCTCCAGTGCTTGTAGCAGCATGCTCGGGTTCAGCAAGATGTCTATCACTTAATAACCAAATGAAAAGTTTAATCACCCAAAAGCTAGCTTTCAATCTGCAGTTAACAAAACAGAAAAGCTAAGGGTGTTCCATATGTATTTTTCTCTCTATTTCTTCTCTTAAAACGTTTGCTAGTCCAAGCAAGTTTGGCGTTGTGTATTTAGTCCTGTAAATATCAGCTTAGCATGTGGAAACAGGCAGCATTTATTCTTACTTTGCAGTCAGAATCAGGCCAATAAAGAAAAACAATTACTCATTGCAGTCCTTCAAAAAATAGTTGGTTTTTTGTAACTAGTCACTGAAAATGTATGAAACAGAAAGAATATACACTAATGGCTTTCTGAGCACATCAACTGCAGAAAATTGGGCAAGCATATCTGAGCAAAACATGACACGGAAACCAAACAGGAAAAATACAAGTCATGCCAAGGTGTCATTTTTACAAAGTGACTTTTTTAAAAAACCAGAGAGACAGGATAATGTCCCAATATGGGACAATAAAGCTATGTTAAAAACACTTGCCATTAACAGCCATCTGCTCTCTGCAATTTGGGGGTAATTTTTATGTACAGCTGACAGCTTTGCATCATCTTTCCTCCTTCATGAAGAATTTTCTCTGCCTCTAGTGTACAAAGCCTCTGAGAAGCAGGATCTGTCCATTATGTTGTGACTCTCAATAAGCTTATGCTGCTAATAAACATGTAGCATTCTGCACTGGATTTTCAAACTGAAATCAAATATAAGATTTAGAAATATATATATATATGCTAATAATATTCCAGTTCTCTCTAATAATATTCTGCTCATGTCAGCATTGCCTGTAAAAATCAAGAGGCAAAGTGTGCTCACTGCCCTTGACATATTGTGATGGTAAGAAAAATCAAGACTGCTTTCTTTCTCACTGTTCTCTGAGTACAAGGATAGATCTCTGCTTAAGTCTATCTTTCTTGATCAGAATGTCTCTGGTGTCCTTACACCTCTTCCTCCTGTTTGAACTTGTCTCTTCAGAATATTTACTAAATACAATTCATGTTCACACCTAAAGTAAAGCTACCTTCTTTTGCTTTTTTATGTGTTAGAAGTCTTAAAAAAACAGACTCACAACAAACAGCAGGGTCACAGTTCCCTCATTTGCAATCCTTGCAAAGAACACTCATGCAAGAAAAGTGCAGGGCAAACTAAAATTCTGTTAACATTCAAATCATACTCTGATGACCATTTCCATCCCTCAGATCTGATATAATTTTAATATACATTAGGAATAAGATCAGAATAAAAGAAACTGAAGCAGCTAAAAACAATTTGACTATTGTCTTGTAGTGCTTCCTTCAATACACAAGAGATGATAGTCAGATTCTTCCACCTAATCCAGAACAGCCTTATAACTGTATCTGCTCACCAACCAACCACCCTGTAAATATTAGGCACGTTTACAGCGTATCTTAACACTGGACTACACACATCAGGCAAAATCTCTTTGCTACAGTCATGAGCTGTTGATGAAGCTACGCTCAGCTTGATCTTACTCCCTGTTTCAAACATCCTAAAGTTAAGGAGCTGGTTTTCATGCACTTGAACAAAAAAGAGGACAAGTTTTACAAGTACCATTCAGGGTCAAGTTACAAACATCTTCAGCTACCAAAGACAAACCTTGATATTGGTTCATCTGGACCCACTTAAAATGAAGCTAACCCAGTGTCTTTTCCTCTCAAAGAAAACACACCTGCTTAAATAAGTCCCTTGAGTAGGAATTTAGACTTGTACGTACACAGTCTAGGTCTATTTTTGAACTGAATTTTCTTCAGCTTGTAGCAATCTACAAAATGGGATCCACATTATCATGCTGGTTTTGTTTCATGCCCTCAACTTCCTTACTCTTGGGTCTCATCCAAACCCAGAAGTATAACAATGGAAAGACATGCAATCTTGACTTGAACTGGCTCCAGATCAGGATCTAGTACTTTTCTTCTGCGTCATTCATGATCTTTGGTGCAGATGACCTAAGAAGAGCTTTCAGAAGGTAATTGTCTATGCAAACGGGGAGCTTGGTGTTCAACAACTGTGAAGCAGACACAGTACTACTGCCTGTCATATCACTAAGAAGATACATAGCTTAACTACAGCACACACCTTAGAGCTGGATCCTTCTTCAGGTAGGTTTTTTGTTTCACTGTAAAACCAGTCATTCCTGTGGTACAATCCGTCACACATCTCACCTCTGAACTGCACTGTCAAAGTACTGCAAACGCTTCTGAATTGTGACACCACTGCTCCATAAGGACCCCTTTATGAACATTTTACCCTCCTAACTCTACATTCTGCTTATAAAAATCAGCCTTACTAAGATTCAGTCATTTCAGGTGAGCCCTTATTCCCTTACCCCTTTGCTAAGCGTTCTGCAGTAGCCGGTTTCATAGAGTGAGATTATCCTCACATCGCTGCCTCTCAGCATGACATTCTGCAGCTCCCAAGTGCACCTAAACCACATCCATCATTTAGTCTCCATGCTAGATTGTCTTAGCTCCTGCATTGTACATGATCACAGGATTCCCAGCACCCCTGCATTCACTCTGAAGTCTATCAATGTTTTCCTCATATGGCTGAGACCCACATGAATTCCAGTTAATGGGACTGAGCACCATTACTGTAATTACTCCATGCCCTCACATGGTTACACCGTTTTCAGTTTAAGAATTGCAGGTGGTTTCAGCCCTGATGCTTTCCTCCACCTAATCACCAGCATAACATTGGCCTCTGTTGGGCAGATCCCAACAGTGCTCACGTCCTTATCAATAGGCTGAATGCTAATTACCTTCGGCTCATCTGAATCCCATCTCTGTATTGTTGTGCTTGAGGTATCTACCACAGGTACTAAAGCATAAATGGCATAATTGAGGTTTCATTTTTTTCTGCCTCCTGCCCAAGTCTATTTTTTTCAAATAGCTACTAAACTTGCCTGAAGACCATCTTTCTCCATCTCGTTTCCCTGCCTATCTTGTCTTTCCTAAACGTTATAGCTCACTTCCTATAGTTCTGTTTCCTTTGAAACATTTTCATTCAGAGCAAAAGGAAATTTGTGCTTTGCATGTCTGTAAGCATAGAATAAGTAAGAATCATGCATGCGTTTCACATTAGACTGCTATGAATATTTATTTAGTCATCCATTCTAGCAATCCATATATCTTACTTCCTTAGGTCTTTTATTAACAATCCACCAGAACTGAAGGACTCACTACTTTTCACGGAAGAAAATTACGTATTGTGTTTTAGTGTACCATTCAGTTCCTGTCTCCCACTCAAATCAGAAACATCAGAAACTATTTTTTACCAGATTTGCAGCACATGGAAAATTTCAAATATCTTTGTAAAGCTCAAGATGAGGAGTACAGCTGGTACAGGCAAACCATTTAAATGTTGCAAAAAGTTTATCAGCTAAGCTATGATGCTGCAGACTAAAACAGATCTGACGTCCATTGAACCTAGACAAAATACCCTCTGCAGTTTCAGATAACTGACTCCTATTTAGCCCTTTTGTAGATAATACTGTATGAATGACTGAATCGGGTTAAAAAACTAACCTCAACCCACGTCTTCCCCCAGAATTAATCTCAGAGTTTACATGTCTATTTTCTCTGAGATTTTCTTACTGTTCTCATCAGCTTCTTCCTGTGGGGCCTGCAAACACAGACCAGGAGAAAAGCTTGCCAGGATATAGGAGAAATCTCACGAGAAATTCTGTTCTTGGTTCATTTCCAGAAAAATTCTGCAGACTCAAGCATACAAGTAAATTTCTCCAAACTGAGGAGACAATACCTGTGATATCTCCAACAGCAACAGTGATCACTTCCTGAAAATTGCTCTTAATAGTATCATTTGTCAGACCCCGCTTGAATGTGAAAGTGTCATTTCTGGTCTGAGCAACACAGTCAAAACCAAAACTTCATCTAAAATAATGAAATTTGTTTTCAGTTCTACAAAGGGCTGCAGACTACTTGCTTGGAATTTAAAGAAAATTAGAAGAAGAAAAGCCTTTACTGTTCCTCCTTCCCTTATTTTCTTGGGCATAAGACCCAGGTGTTTGTGGGTGCAGCAGAAACCGATTTTTCTGCTTGGGCCCAAGCAGAAAAAAAATGTGGTTCTATGAACATTTCTTTAGCAACATGATTAACTTAATTGGCTGCTGTGCTAGGAGGAAGGCATGTCTCCTGAGACTGTGTATGGGGACAAACAAGGGTATCAGAAGAACCACCACACTAAACAGAGAGCACTTCAGCATACTAAACCAGAAACTCCATAGTACTAGCAAAAAGGAAATAGAGAGGACAGGAAGGCACCTGAAATTCAAGAAAGCGTTCCTCAGGACTGAAACTGAAGTTAAACATCTCTACTTGTGATCCACACCTCAGAATGCTCTTGCAACACCAGAATGCCATCTTCCACCTCAACAAGATCTACCTGAAAGAAAAAAAAAAAAAACACACCAACATTAAAATGGGTCGTTACATAAAATAATCCCCAAGTAGGAACCACAAGTCAAGTTTTCCTAATCCTAATACCAAGACACTATCTGTACCCTCATGCTCTGTTACTTTGCCTGACAAATAAGACAATACCCTTTTCTGGATTCAGCTGCATCAGGGGTGAGGTTACTGCTTGCAGCTGCTGTTGCTGTCCTCCCCACTCTCACCACCTTGGTTCTGCTAACGTTGCAGTTGATACCTGAAACCAATTAGAAAATACTCCCATGAACAGCTCTTACCCTGGTCAAGAACTCTACTGACTTCCTGAGCGCACAGGCAGCATGCTCAGCAGAGAGCCCAGCACTCTCACTGCACACTACAGGTGCTACAAACATCGGCCAAAGCAGGCGGCTCAGGGAGACGGATGGAAGAATTCCATCCTCTGCTCCTGATCACGTTTGGATAAGTCCTGGGCAGTGGACTGCTCTCATTTGAAGCTTTCTAGATGTTTACAGTGCATTTCAAGGAGCTCAGGAATGTTAGTACTAAAGGCATATTCATGGAACTGAGGCATCTCTAGGGCCAGTTGGCAACTGAGTTGGATCAGAGTGTTTTCTTTTTATTTAAATCCAACTTTAGGTACTGACACCTGTTATAAAATCTAGTTCCAAATCACACACCTTATCTGCTATACTTGAGTAAGGTGAGAGAAATGCTTCCTTGTTCACTACTCTTAAGCTATTTGCATAAAATATATGCTAAATAATTCAGGAGACTGATTTGTAAAAGATGAAGTCTTTTCAAATACGAAAGGCTAGAAATAAAATTCATGGAAAACACTCGAGTCCCCTAGTTCTTCTGCTGTTGAGCCTCAAGTACTCTTTTTTAATTATTACTATTCAAGGAAGAAAGGGATTTTCATTTCTGAGACAGTTACTAATCTTTCAGAACACATCCCTTGGACACACGCACGCCCCTCAGTACACCATTAGGCAAACAAGCTCAGATTTTTCTATCTATGAAGTATTTTTCTTGCCTTTAGTTGGTGATTTTTGCCCAGGTGTTAGCCCTAAGTGCAATCCATCATTTTACTTTCAGTGGTCATAACACAGCATTCCCACACATAGTAAAATTAACATCTGACCTAATGTCCACTGAAGCCACGAAAAACAAGATCCTCCAATTTCAGTGGGGTGGGGAACCAGGCAGATAGCAAAGTGCTGTGCAGCTATTTGCTGACTAAATGCTAGCAGTTTGAAATACAGTTTACCTCGGGGGTTAATTTTATACTGAATTATGGGAGGTTAAATGCTTGACACAATCAAAGAAAGGCAGCATATCCAGATCAACCAAATCCCACAAAAGTTCTGATTTATGAACTATAAACTAGTGTGGCCAAAGAGTTGGCTCAATAGAGACAAAAATGCCAGCCTTTTACACTCTCTTTTAACTTCTTTAAAATGACTTTTTGTTGGTTTATAGTGGGATAACTATTGAGTTCACCAGGGCAGAGAACTGTATGAAGTTGCCGATCTAACCCTAACTACTGTAGCCCACGGTCACAAACACATAGTTTCAGCAACCGACAGCAGTTTGTGTGCGATTCCCAGAGAGAAATTAATCACAGCTTCACAGGCTCCCTGCTCTTGGGTGTCTGTTTGTAACCTGGATCTTTGCAAAGGGTAGTAATCGCATCTCAACAATAAAACTTCTAGAGGTAATTTGATTTTACACTGTCAGCCAGCACTTCATTGCTAATACTTATGATGCATTACGTATTTGTCTGAGAACATTAGCACTCAGATAATTAACTCTTCTGCTGGGTGTCTGGTTTATGCTCTTCAGTGAAAACACACTGCTCCCACAGAGGCATGCCTTGCATATAAGCAAATCTAATCCCTAAATCTCTTATGTGGTCAGTAAATTAAAATCTAGGCTGTAGCAGTTAAATGAGTTCCCTTTTCTCTCTTTTTTTTCTTCTTTTTTTGGCACTTTCTAGCAAAACAGTTCACATACAATCACCCAGTGGCTGGAAAGTACGCTTGGCAGAAGGAGCCGAGGCTCAGCATGGCTCCGGTCAAGACAAATGGCTGAATTACTGTGACGTTACTAAACAGGTAATTAGTTTTGCATGTCATTGTTCACCATCTCAAGCTCATTACCAAAGTCTTACAACACTCTCTTTAAAAATTCAGACCTGTTTGACCTGCTACCAGCTATAGTGCATTTCAAGCACTCACGGATAAAGTGCAATCTTGTCAAACTGAAGACACCTGCTCCCAGCAGGAACACTACTTATGAACTGCCAAGTCTTTTGTTACAGTACCTTGAGATACAGTGATCTTTCCATCTGGAATAACCAGCATCAGCTTGGCTGCAACCACTGTAAAGCAATCTTTGAATATTTATTACCACATGAAGTATATATAAGTATAAAAGCAGGATGTACACAAATGTAAAAAGGGAGAAGACTACTCATGATAACTTTTGCTGTTTGCCACATTAGCTTTTGAAATTAATTTTCTTTGGAAAATGGCTCCTGGCAACAATTTTGAGTTCTTTTTTCTCTACCATCATGTCTGTCAGAGTGAAGCTCATCCCTGTATATAAATTTTTTCACAGGTGACAAAATTAACTCAACATATCTCTCCATTCTATTAATCTTGTGCTCAAATTTTGTCAACTGTTGCTGATATAGGGGTGGATAATTCATGCTACGGACTAATCAAGCTCTGTCCTTGTATCACCCCCAAAAGTCGCTGCTGCAGCCTACTACCATACCCAGTGTGGCCCACTGCTTTAGGCTCCACTCTCCCAATGCTGTTTAAAGCTGCCCCTATTCCTTCTTCACCCATTTCGCAGAGGAGTGTATACTGAACTATTTGTCTTTGCTTAGGTTTTCGTTTGATCTCATTTCTTCAGCTATTCATTCTCCTGGGTAGTAGGCTGTGTTCCTCAGTTTACCTCTAGATTAACAGCTGTGTTTAATCCATTTTGTGCCAAGAAAACCACTAGGCACTGGATAATTCTTCCTTTCTCATCTTTATTTTGTGAAGGTACGAATAGTAGTTTAAGCTAATTATGTTTTAGTACTGTGGTTATTAAAAAATCCAGTAAAAAAAAAAAAAGCAATCTAGGGCTTGGGTGAAGGTATCGTAGAATTTAGGTTTATTTACAGCATTTTCTTTGCTTCAGCACCTTCCACAAGGGCACCAAAAAGCCTGATCAGAAGCTCAGTGCTTCTTAGACTTCCAAAGGCAGCTTAATTCAACAACACGTTCCTTGCTATCTTCTCTGCCCTTAAGAGACCTCAATGAGCAAAGTCTATTCTGTGGCACTTAATCATACATATGCAAATGTTGCATTTAGAATTTGGAGCCCACTGTGAGCCTATTTTTCTTGAGCTGTTATTTTAAAATGTGCTTTAAATCAATTTTGCAGTAAACATGGGGTATGTTTCAGTAACAACCATTTTTCTCCTGATTAGTAAATTACTGTTGTTTCCAATGTTTCATTCTAACTACTACTTGCTCAGAGTCACAGGAAAACAGAGCACTTAGTCAAGACAAACTTCCCTTTATTTCCATCTCAGCAAAGCAAGGTCTAGATTACTTTTGGAAAAACAGTTTTCAGCTGACAAAGTGAAAAATGTTGCATAATGGCAAACTTATAACATGGTAAGAAAGTTTTAATAGAAGGATTACCACTTTCTGTTGTAACTAGTTTAAAAGTCCTTTAAGACTTTCTGCTAAGAACAGACGATTGTATTTGCAGTATTTATGTAATTTCTATTGGCTGGCTGTGTAATAATTTATGAAAGTTGTGACAGCACAGTGCGTTAATACAGATTTAACTATATTGAGAGAGGAAAACACACCAAAATGCCAGTGTGCTACACAGAATACCAATCCCAGGATCATCTAGAATTTTAAAACAATTCAGTTTGAAAATAAAAATTGTTTTCCAACCATTGGACAATCTCTCTCAAGCACATATTTTTCTGTATGGGTATGTATTACATCTATCTCTTTACATGACGCTGTCTGTATTTCAGATCTTCATTATACAGGCTTAGGAAGACACGAGCAAGTCATTCATGCTCAGAGTCAACACATATCCTTAATATTACACCATTGTGCATTCAGCACGGGCCATGTGTCTTAAAACCATTATCAGTGTTATTTGTATGCATTTCGATTTGTAAAGCTGGACAATCGTAACACAAGTCTTAGAGGAAGATGAAGGTTTTAACTTTATAGTTCATGCCAGAACTGTCCAAAATGACTTCGAGCAGTCCATACAGAACGACTGTGATTGTATCAGGATATTGCAGTATGAAAAAAAATGAAGTCTGTCCTATTGGATAGCTAGATCACGTCTCTTTTCAATGGCACTGCTCTCATCTACAAGCCCGATAGATAGTGGAAATAGGTTTCTCATGGAGGATTTGTATTTAGGCCAATAAGTGGAGGATAAGTTAGGTTTTACTTTGGTTTGAGGCTGTTTGGGGCTGGTCAAGAATTTTGATGTCCAGATCAGTATCCTTCTCATGAGTGAATTGATCAGAAGTAAAACATAAATGCAGCTGATGACAAAGATTTCATATTTGTATACCTGTGGATGCACATGAAAATGTACATGGCGAGCACATAAAACCTTTGCAATGCCTTTCGCATTTGCAAAGTCCCCATTTTAATTAATATTAACTATAATCGTATGGTAAACTAGGCATAATAACAGTAATTAAGACCTTGGCCTCTTAAAACACATCAGACACACACAAAGGCAAAATCCAATTTGGAGAAATATATGGAGCATTCAGAGGCTGGTATTGAGATTCTATCTAGGATACCTAAATAAACAGGCAAATCAACCCTGTTTAACAATGAAAGTGTTTTTCTTGAGATCTCAAGAGGATTTCCAATTATTCACAAATGGCTGACCATGCGCTCCTTTCCCAGAATCATGAACAAGTCACCAGAAAATAGCAAGTTTGACAAAATCGTCCAACAGCCCATTAACTGTACAACTGTGCTAAATAGCCAGAGACAAGTCTAAATCTGCCAGAACCAGTGTCTCTGGAGTCTGCCAAGGGGACAGATATTTCAGCTGCAGAAACATACATTTGCAGCTTGCCACCATCTGGACCTTGCAAACTAAGCACTGAAGTGATGGGCTGGCATGATCCAGCTCAGGAGTGGCCCTCTAGTTCTCAGGAAAATCTTCAGAGTTAAAGATGGTTGTGCTGAAAGGTTGTCAGGCTCACTTGAATGAGATACATACTTGTATTCATAAAAAATTATTTTATTACCCGTATTCCTTCAAAGTCTATTTGGTATGTAATTCTACAGATTAACTAAATATACTGACAGTTTTAGTTGTTTTCTGTTAAACCTTCTAAGGCCCAACGAGTGGGATTTTTCATATGTATAGGCTTACAAGTAAATTAACCTCACTTCATTTGATTTTAAGTTCATTCACCCAAATTACACAACATACAGATCCAAACAGATAATCAGGAAAGAGGCCTGTAAACAGTTGTATGAAGTTAAGACTGGACACATGGGGAAGACCTGAACACAGTGAACAAGGATGTGACACAGCAGGGCAGCAAACTTTTCCTCAGGTTTCGAAAAACCCGGCACACCCACTGATGCCGTAACTCACATAAAACTGATCAGAGTAGGTCTAGTCTGTAACATGTTCCAGCTAGTACACAAACTGAGCATGTTTTTAAAAGTAAAAATTTCAAAACTCTACTGAAGCTTTTCAAAAAAGAATAACTGGTCAAGTAATCTCTACTTCTTAAAGCACTTGTTTTCTACAAGTGACGAAAAATCCCATCTCATAACCTTGACTTTTTGGAAGAAAATTAATTTTCTTTGAGTTAAAGCAATATATAGGAGTGAAAAAAGGGGACACAATGACAATAATCTACGTTAAGAAACATTACTATAAAGGAATTTTTACAAAAAAAAAGATCATTGGATATTTTTAACAAGGCACTTGTTTGCTTTACTACTATGAGGACAGGATTATGAGGCCATACTTATCTCCTTTTTTTACTGGCTAAATACAAATACTTCTTTAGATCAGTGGTGCACCCTGCAAGCACAGAGATCTCTGAAGCTTATCCTTTTTGTAATACCCCCAGAGAAAAGGAACATACAGAATATTGTTTTGAGGTTATGTTGCAGCAACAGGACACTGACTTGTGAGTCTGCAAATTGGTTTTTGTTCATCTAACGTAAGATGATTCATAATCAGTTATGGTTCTCATGTCAAAGGCTCCCAGTTGTCTTCAAATCATTAGAGAAGGAGCCATTACCACCAGCAGCAGACATGCTTAGAGTTCTTTTAAGTCTTATGAAATCAACCTATTTGTACTTGTTATTTCCTGTAAAGGCAGAGTGTTCAGCCTCCTTTGAGACTCATGCTTGACCCTGACACCAAGGAAACAAGGAATCCATCAGTTAGACCTGAAATTTCTTCTCAAGCCTTCAGACAAGTCCTACATAGTATCTCTAGGGTTGAATATTATTAAACAACATCACTTATCTCTGCTCTGGAGGAGGCATACGTAAAAATGTGGGACAGGCTTCCAAATTCAGGTTGTTAGCTACAGGAATTTCATCCCAGGTTTACTTCCTTGAGCACTATAGGTTCTTAAGAATTGCCTTTAGTGTTCTGGGGATGTTTCTGCATTTGCATTCACTCATTTACAAACTTGGACTATTAAGCATTCTTGAATCATGTAAATTTATTAACCACTTCTCTGATGATGCCTCTCTAGCTCACTAACAAAACTGTAGATTCATAAAGTTTTTAGGAACCAAGTTCCAGATAAATCAACAGGACTTCAAACTTTTGGACGTGGGCCATGGCCTTAAGAGCAGCTAAACACAAAATCCTACGCCAGATGATAGGCACTTACACAATTGCTAGTATATGTAGATTAATCCTTTTCCTGACTTTAAGAAGCATTTCTTTCTTTATTGGCAAATGCTAAGCAATGATTGAAAGGAACAGATACTGCCCTTTAGGGCCCTTTGGCCTTCCTCTAAAGACATATTATCAATTTCTTTAATCATCACAGTGACAGGAAAACTTGGTGAAATATTTAAAAGGGGGAGGGAGGAAAACGTGTTTACGTTCATTTAGGACCACTTGAAAACAGATTATTCTGAAGATGGAAAGAGAATAATTGGACATTTAAATAATTAATTTCAGCAAATCCATTAAATGAGAACCAGTGTAAGATTTTGACTGATTCAGCACAACCTGCTTTCACTGATCAGCTTCTAAATTGCTATTTCTAAATTGCCACTTGCAGGAACTTTAGCATAGCACAGTGTAAATCACTAGTCAGTCATATGCCCTGTGTACCAGACAGGGAACCAACATACAAACAGACTAGTGATGGCCTGGCTATGACAGTTAGATAAAAATCACACAAATGAATACAGAACTTCTATCATTTCTACCTCTGCAAGCAGCTCCACTGTTTATAAAATATTAAACCCTGGACATTTATTTTAGATAGTTAAGACTTACAGCAAATCTTCTGACATATTGTTGAGCACAAATAGGTTTCTGCAGTTGAAAAGCAGAAAGCATAAATTCTCAAGCTCCATTGTTTCACTAGAAGATGAGAACATTAGAAACAATAGTCTGGTTAAGACTGCTCTTACCAGTGTCTGTATCAGAGCAACAAGGCAGGATAAGAAACAGCTTTTGCTGGTTCAGATGAGCTGCATCAATTCTCTGCTGCAGAGAGCATAAAGAGTCAAAACCAGGCAGTTGCACAAGGTCAAAAGTAAAAGAAGCTACTTCTTAAAAACCAGCCAACATTTCTCCATGCTTGATTTTTTTTCTTTTTGAGATGAAATATATTTGTAAAACATCTATTTTTATTTTTTTAAATGTGTTATCAGGGGTGTACTGCAATCTCAGCTCAGTCAAGCTGAGTAAGGTTAAAGAAGGGAGCACCTTCCAAAGACATTGCTGCTGTAAGTGCTCCACACAATCTGGTAAGCAGCACTTTTTTGTCAACGATGTAACAGTTTAAAATGCATGGGTTTTGTGATGTTATGCTGACAAACAGCCAGTTGTGATTCTTCTATATGAAACATTATTTAACCTGCATCCCAGTAAATTGCTTGTCCCTGGAGTTGCAATTTTTCACACAAGCCATAAAGGCATTTCTGAGCCTTTAAGTTCAGACCCCAATTCACATGGTATATTGTGTGGGAAAAGAAACTACACCTCCCAATTTCCTGCCAGTTCCCAGCTGACGATTACTTTCTCTCTGACTACATTCTCCCAGTATTTTGCGTTTAACATTGTGTTTTTCCATTTTGATTTCTATCACATGTTGTTTTGTTTCACTGTGCTCTGCCAAACAGTGCCCTAACTTGACAGAGCTTCTATAATCTATATATAGTTTGCATATTGATTCCTGTAGTACTCTTAGATCCTTCGGATAGAAGGTTATCACAATATAAGGTTCCTTCATCTGTCATTGAGGGTAACCTTTAAAAGAGACGGAGTTCAATTCAGTCCAGATGTTTATCCAAACTGTTCTAAATCCCTGATGTCTGAAAATCCAGAAGGAACAGGGTTTTTTGAGAGACTTTCAATACCACTTAACACCAATTCAGACAAACTACCATATCATCCCGTCACTGTAATCACATGGGATGCTAATAACGCCCACCATTTCTGTAGAACTTTATAAAGATGAATCACCACAACACAGTCCTTTGCAGTATTATCCCCATTTTAGTATTGAGGAAACAGTGTCTGCTATTATGTTATACCATTAAGTGACCCGCTCTTTCAATCTAAAAAGAATAGCAATGAAAGTTGCAGAAACTATACTGTAGCTTTCCCAGCTTTTGTTTGGTGAAATGCTGTTTAAATATTTAGATCCCATAAATTCTTCTACCATCATAGCACATTGTTAAAAAAAGCAGGCCACTGAATAATCAAAATGACACTCCATTTTGACTCTGCTGTGACTTCGCAGAAATATTTCAATTTATTGCAATTTTGATCATGGTAGAAAAGTCAGCTGAATGCAAAAATAGACACACCTGTCACTGTTCACTATTTTCTCATGCAGCCTTGAATGTGGGATCCTATCATTTAGATAAGGCATCCATATCTTGGAATCAGAACAATTCCCCAAAGAATAATAACAATGTATGTATTCACTATGTATGTATCATAGACTGTAATATAGTCTGGTATTTCATCTATGGAAATACTTCCTAGTTCCTAGTTTTCATGAAAATTTGGTAGTGTTGAAAAATTTGGGAGTTGTTTTGGTTTTGGTGGGTTGTTTTGGGAGGTTTTGTGTTCTTTGAAAAATCCCAGCCTTTGTGACTAACACCACGGGTACTGAAGAACCTTGGGGAAAGCACTGTATGAAAAATATTTTTGTATCTCTATCAGAAATCTCAAGGACCTAAACCCAAAACATCCTGTGTTAACTTCATTAATCACAGAAGACAGACAGAACAGACCAAAAAAGTGTTCAGCACCATCTTGGACTTACTTTCAACTGAACATTTATATGACATATAAACCTAACTGTATACAACCCAAAAAAAGATTTCTACAGTAAAATAGGCTCTGCTGAATTAACTGAGTGCCAGTTTGGCCCTGTTTCACATTCAGCAGAGTCATGTAAGGAGAAATTGTTAAAGAAGAATCTGCTACAATTCCACTTCTGACTCCCAGGAGTCACAACCTGGGACTTATCCCAGAATATTTCAGTATTGGTTTCATGTTAACTGCACTCTAAATTGTGAAAAACACAAATGTTCCCCTATCAACAAAGCATGACTTCCTGTCAAACACTGAGAGAACCATCATGGTTCCGTGATTATCGTTGCCGAGTTGGGATTTTCTGGAGAAAAACTCTTCAGTCAAAACCACTTTGAGATTTTACCTTCTAGAAGAGAACAATTCACAAAAAATGGGTCTCCACATCCCAGTTCTGCACTCTGCAGCAAACTGGAGCGGCACCCAAAGGAACTTTCATTGTACCAGTTCTGTAGCTGGACAGAGAAATTAGTGTCATATACTATATACCTAAATGTAAATTAAAAGGAATTGCATGTTCATCTGGATTTTATCAAGAAATCATAATTCAGAATTAATTCACATGACAGTTGATTGATAGAGGTAACTAAATTACTGAACAGAGTATTGTATCACACTGTTCAAAAAAAACCATTAAGTATAGTTAGTAAAGAAGGAAGTAATACAAGATTTTCCATAAGATGCCTGTATTTCAAATACATTCAACACTTTTGCAGTAGCAACTCTGAGACCAAAACACAGAAAAAGCAGGGTAGCCTCAGCTTCATCAAAGGATCTGGTCCATCCTCACCTCTCAATAGTCATAACAAGAATAGCTTTTTCCCTTTTAACTTGACTATGTGGAAGACAGTCCTTATCAAAATTGGGCACTTCCCCACTAAAACTTGTGTTTTGTGTATTCTCTTTGTATGTGCAGAGATGTTGCTATGCATCATTAGCAAAGGAAGCCTAGGTGAATTCTAGGCATCAAAAGACAGGCAGAAAAGTCAAAGGTGGCAAGATGGGCAAGACAGAACTTGATAGTTTCATTGGCAGGATTACATGACACAGTGGCCTATGGCATTAAGTTTCTAGATTCCATCAAGGAGTCTGGTCTAGTTATTCCTACTTTACTTCCCTGTGATAAAACACTGAATCTGAGAGTACAACAAATTGCAGGAGACTGAAAAGGGCTGGGAGGGGAAGAGTACAGGACACTTAAGTATTATTCTCCCCAAACCTTTATTCTGTTCATCACCAAACAATTGCATCTTTTGCTCTCTACTCAGCATATGTGATACAAAGGAACTAGATGTGAATAGCGATGTTCACCTAACCGCAGTTAATAACTATATTCATCCTTCAAGACTTATCTGCGTACATGCATACTGCTGTTCCAGGAGGATACTGGGAGCTTTGAAGAATCAAGATACAGAGGGTGAAGATAAGCCTTGCAGATTTTCAATTCTAGCAGACAAATAATGAAGGATTTTTCCTGTTAAAGGTAACTAGAAATTAATCCATAGTAACGTTTGTTCCTGCTTTCTAGCCTGAATCAGATCATGACAAAACCCTATGGAGTCCCACTATTGAGCATCTTCACACAGTGAACAGATGCATCATTGCAATATTACCATAAGACCAAGGAGGAGACCAGGCTCTCCAGCTCCACTTTCGTTAAGGAGTGATTAAGGTGCCTGGAGGGGTTAGCTTTTGACAACTGTACTAACATGACAGGAGAGAGTTTCATCTTGTCAAGCACCTTTACACTCACCTCACCACCAAACAGGAAAATAAGTACCTCTCAGTTTCTTTTCTGTTCTGGAAGAGATATCAACAATCAGTCTATGTACAAGAAAAAAATATGCCTTGCAAACATAAAGCAAAGCAAACCCTCAAACACTGCATATGGTATTGCGTTAACTTTGATGTCAATTCTTTGTGGCAGGACACATCCTTATGTGTAATGTACTTTCTAGGCACAACACTAAAACTGGCCAGAGGTATTATTTCAATTTCTAGAGGGCAGTTGATATAGATGAGAGTCAGTGCTGTTAGCAGAGGAGACAGCAACACTGACCCACACATTTTAACAAGGATGTGTGCACATGCAGATAATTCCAGTAATTCACATCAAAGTTACATGCACAAGAGGTGTGGAACTGGGCAGATGATGGTTATTGAACATGAAGACTACAGCAGAACATTTTCATAGTGTGTTTGAAGACATCAGAATAAGAGACTTTAAATACATGGATGGTGAGGGAGCTCCTATTTTAATCACCCTCTTGAGTATTCTACAGTCTATGTCTGAAGCCAAATTTCAAATCTGTTTCAGCCTAGACCGAGTTGCATTAGACAAAAATGCCTTCTATCCACAACTAGTGTATTGTTGCATACCACTCAGCTTCCTAACAGGCACGGCACTTGAATTTTGCAGGCTTAACCTGTGTCACTGTCACAAATGTACTGCCATTTCCTGATAGCATAAAAAATGTATTTTGAATTTTGATCTTCCACACTATTATGAAGGAAGATGAGTTAGACATCTGAAAATTGTGGCATTTCTTAGTTTCATCGAAGAGAAGGTAATCTGTAGAGGAGTATTATGGATTCTTTGCACAAGAAAAGGGCACTGTTTATACTCTTTTTGAGAAAAGATTTAGTATGTATGATACAATCTCTAATACAGGTATGAAGAACATACATGGGCCTCATTTTCCAATGCAATGGGCAAATCAAAAGGTGCAGTCTGATATCATTGCTGAGATAAGCAGCAGTCACTGGACAGCAGCCAGGCAGATCAAGCTGCAGTATTATCCGAGCAATATTGGTCGTGTCCTTCTGGAACAGTGACTTTACCTACCACCAGTAAAGAAACACAGTAGACTGAATACCTCTCTAGCTGCTTCATGCACTGGAAGGCTGCTCTAATTGTGTAGCTGTGAATTCTCCATGAAAAGGCAATCCCTGGGCAGAGAAAACCAAAACAAGAGACATCAGACACCTGCTTCCATCTACTTCCTTGGCTGATTGGGCTTATTGTGAGTGGTCATGTGAGCATCTTTTCATTCCCTCCGTCCCTGGCTATTGCCTACACTTGGTCCTCTTACACACTCCAATTTAAACACCCAGGGATGAGGCACAGCAGTGGTTGCATTGTGTCTTTGCTGGAAGATGATCCTTATAAGAGTGTGCCCGGATGGTACAAGCGTTATGGACTCTCCCTTGAGACGAGCTAGAGATCTGTCTTGATGTTTTAGTGAAAAAGTAGCCTAAGTTTAATAGGAGTTAACATAGTTAGGTTTAAAAAAAAAAAAAATCCTCACTCTTCTCTTCAGTATTTTCTAGAAATAGTTCTCTTACTGTTCTGATTTCTCTCACTGTTTTACTATTGCTCTGTGGGCTTTTTATCTTGCTGGAACAAATTTAAGACTTTTTATTTAATTGATCTTATTAATATTCACATACTAATGCAACACATTTATTATTCAAGTTGATAACAATGTCTCTCTTCTAAACAGTCTTAATTCAGAGAACGAAGATCCTAAGGAAATCAGAATTGCATTGTTAAAAGTCAAAACATTACTTGATTTGTTTCCAGCTATTCTGGACCTTTTCAGGGTCCAACAACATTATATGTATTTGAAGGAGAAATGATGCATAATTTTCTCAACATCCATTAACTGTTCTTCCTCACCAAATTGCCAGTACAGTATTTCAGAGAGCCAGCCCTTCTCCAAATCCCTGCTTCTACCTTCAAACAGACCTTGGATTTTGGAAGTCTGAGAACAGAGTGGATCAAAATACAAGGAGAAAAACTGACCCAGAACCAAAGGGAGAAGCCATGCTGAAAGCAAATGGAGAAAGAACAAGCCAATCTAACAGAGGCGTCAAACAAGCCCTGCCTCCTCACAGAAAAGGAGAACGTTTACCTTAAAAAGGGGGTGGGAAGATCTTGCTATTAATTTTCAGTTTCCCAATGACACTGGAAACTCGGGAACTGGCCACCACTTCCCATAGAACAGGGACGTGCTGCCACCTGCAGGTGCGAGTGCCAGGAAGGCACTAAGTGACAACCGCTGGGTCCCCGGTACGGGCAGAAGATAACCCCGCAGTCGGCAAGGCCGAAACCCGTGGATACATGGCACTTGCCACAGTGATCCTCCGTCCTATCGCTTGATCTTCCTTCATTATATCTATTGTTCAGAGAGTAATACAGACACATAAACCAGCACTTTCTACACAGGAAAAAACCTAAGAGGTCTTGCTCCGTAGCCTTTAGAGTGCAAGGATCCACTGCAGGAAACACAAGAGCTCTTTGCATCCTCACAGCATGATGCTTCCACTCTCATGACGCAAAGATTAAAGTAAGTTATCCTTGTAAATAAGTCCACGAATCCTGATCTAAGAGCATCATGTCAACATTCAGAGAGGTCAAAATGCCTCACATGCCTGTGCTTTTGGCTTGCAAGTTACGGAAATTTGCATTTTTAGCTTTATGATGCTTATTCTTAGTTCCATGGCAGGTTTATAAGTATAGTTCTTTATAATGAGAGCTCAAGAAAGGGTAAACTGAGAAAATATTTCAGAAGGGGCTTGAAACAATACAAAGTTTGTATTGTTTGGCAAGGTTGAGGAGGAACGTAATCCATTACCATGGTTCACACAGAATCAGAGGTTTGGCACGTACATACCATACTCAGGGAACACCTTTGGAAGGGCTCCGTTTTACAGAGTTCTCAGTGAAATACGGAAAGTATCATCTCTTGGGTCCAGATAGTTTACAAGTTTATATCCCTACGGCCATGAAATACTAGTAGTAAATACAAAACCAAACAAAACAGGAAGTCTTAGGGGAAACAGTGTATTTGGTTTTTCTTTTCTTTTTAAATCATAGTGCAAACATTTGTGCTGGTTTTGGCTGGGATAGAGTTAATTTTCTTCACAGTAGCTAGTGTGGGCTACATTTTGGATTTGTGCTGAAACCAGTGTTGATAATTCAGAGATGTTTTAGTTACTGCTGGGCAGTGCTTACCCAGAGTCAAGGCCTTTTCTGCTTCTCACCCCACCCCAGCAGCGAGTAGGCTGAGGGGCACAAGAGGCTGGGAGGGGACACAGCTGTGACAGTTGACCTCAACTGACCAAAGTGATATTCCATCTTCTATTTTGTCATGCTCAGCCTATAAAGCTGAGGGAAGAAGAAGGAAGGAGGGGACATTCGGAGTGATGGCATTTGTCTTCCCAAGTAATCGTTACACATGATGGAGTCCTGCTTTCCTGGAGATGGCTGAACACGGGCCTGTCAATGGGAAGCAGTGAATAAATTCCTTGTTCTGCTTTGCTTGCATGCAAGGCTTTTGCTTTACCTCTTAAACTGTCTTTATCTCAACCCACGAGATTTCTTACTTTTACCCTTCTGATTCTCTCCCCCATCCCACCAGGGGATAGTGAGCGAGCGGCTGGGTGGGACTTAGTTGTCAGCTGGGGTTAAATCATGACAATATTGTATTATGTTTATTCAATAATACTCCCACCAGCATGCCAACCAGCACAACTTTTTGACTAGGGACATGGCAAACCTACAACGTCTGCCAAACTTTACTCCCTTAAGGCACTAGGGAGTCTCTTGAAAGTAGCTGTGCTCTGAACTTCCCTGACTCCTGTGGGTTCTGTCTGATTAACTGGTATTTTACATAACACTAGCGACCATCACCACAGTGAAAGAAAATAAAACAAGTAATCTACGAATACAGAAGACATCATCTTCCCACATTGCCTGTTTCAAACTAACACAGCCAAGTTCCTCTGTTCTGCGTAAATAGTGACTGAGGAGTCAGTGGCCCCAACAGCCACTGAAGCTTGGTCTGCTCCAACAGCCACTGAAGCTTGGTCTGCTCCAACAGCCACTGAAGCTTGGTCTGCTCCAACAGCCACATCACATCACGTGCTTCAATTCTTTACTTTAAGAAGCAAACAAACCCAGCCCTAGTCCTAATTTTTATGAGGGCAGAGAGACTCCTAAGGTTGAATGACACCTACATGCAAAGACAACCTGGACTTCACAAGCATTCCTGAGACTAACAGCGTTATCAGCATTCCTGCAGGGAGATGGACATGTAGAACTGCTTGTTTGCCTGCATGTTGAGCTGAGCAAGCAGCAGTCATCTCTACTCTGAATCCTGCAGATGCTTAGAGCATCCTGTAGATGCTCCCCATGGGTGCATTCCTGGGATGGTCTGCAAAAATGCCAGGACACCAGTTGTGCATCAGTTCGCAACATGCTCACCTTATGTTTACTGTTTTCAGTTCACTACTGCAAAAGCTGAAGTAACATGCAATAAAATACATTTTCTTGTCCCACACTTCAGTGTACTCCTCTGCTAATAAAAATATCTGACACCAAGAGACAACTGCCACCCATGTACAGCACACTAGGGATCTCCATAGCTAAAAGCATGTCACACACCAACTTGAATAAAGCACTAAGGCTTGTTTCTAGTAACTACAATAATTCACGCCTCCTGTATCAGACAAAGAATACCTAAAATACAGCAGGCTACCCATGCAAATTACACCCTGCTGGCCAAAGAGATTAAGCCTACAGTAGTTGTGGTTTTTTATGCTCATACACAACCTGTATCTCAGTGTATTTATCCAGATCCAGACATTAATCAGTGCTATTAATACACTAGCAAGGTGAATGGATTGACTGAAGCTGCCAGTTATACTGGCATAAAGTCAAAGAAGAATCAGGCTTGATGCATAGAAATATAACATGCTAAAATTTAGGATAACAAATTCTGCCTTTAAAAATTCAGTGACAGTTTTCTTAATTTAAACTCACCTATACTGTGTTGGAATAAAACAGCAAATTGCGCATCAGCAATGCTGAGAAAAGCTTATAGATTTGGGTAAGAAAATTCCTACTTGGATGCCATTCTCCTCATCTTGTCCAGCTGAGCAGAGCTGCAAAGTAGCTCTGCAAATGAAATGCAAGGAAGTGAATCAATTCATCTCAGCAAATATAAAAATACAACACTATTACATTGGTCAGATTTTCCCCCACATGCAACAAGCAATACATTCTATTTTCAATCTAGAGGATTTATTTCCAATTATGGAAGACAAAATGAAAAAATACAGTTCCTGATGTTGCAAGCAGCTATATGCAGACAGACCACTGTGTCTGCATGAGCCTCCTGCCAGAATTACAGTCAAAAAGTCTGACAGAAAGAGTAAAACTGGCTTTGACTGATTTTTGGTCTGAGCTGAGATGCCTGGAAGAAGACCACCTCTCAATTCACCTAGGTTTAGATCTGCAGCAAAACAAAACAATCCCTGTAAACACAGCCCCTCTCCACTCCCTCAAAGAAAGAGATTTTGTTTTGCTCCAATTTCTACACACACCGCATATTCAGACAGACATAAGAATTCATCACTGGCCCAATTCATTGCTGTACATCGCTGAGTGCTTTCATCCTTTATAACCAATTGTAGAAAGAAAACATATTTGTTTGTTTCTTGTGGCACCTACTGTAGCCAAAAATCAATTCCTCTTGATCCCAGCAGCCAGTCAGTGTGCAATCTAAAGCTCCAAAGACCTTAACCATTCTTGCTCTGTAAGTTCAGTGAGAGACACTAAAATATGAAAACTTCGTTATTCTATCATTTAGTACCATTTAATAACATGGGACCATCTAAGTGTTGTTACTATACTAAAAGATGGCTTCAGCATTTTTCCATGTAGTGATGTCCCATCACTGAGAGCTTACCACTCACTCTCAACTGAATGGCAAACTGGATGCTTGATCAGGACTGTCCAAGACTCAGTCTCCTCCTTACAGTTTGGCACCTTCTGAAGTACAAGGGAGACTGACATTTAAAATCAGAAAACTTCCATTGATGCAAACTTTAGAAGTGCAGTTAGGAAGTCTCAGCAGATAGTGAAGTTATTTTGAGAAGCAAAACCCAACCCAACTCTGAACTTTATGGAAGAGGTCACTGGAGTTGCAGTCAGATCTACATGCAGGGACAGGTAGAAGCATTCACAAGCACTGCAACAGCCCACATCACACACCAACGCACAGCATTAACCTCGCATCCGTGGGGAGATGCACACGTGCCAAACTTGCCAGGCAGGAGCTAGCTCGGCTCTGAAAATTATCGAGATGCATTCAGAGAGGCTACATCCAAGCTAAACAGCAGCACCCTAGAGCTACTGGTGCTTTCCTTGGACAGTCTGCACAAATGACAAAGAATCTGCTGCTGCTGAAGAGTCAGGTCTTTAGTGACTAGAAAGCACAGGAAGCAATGCTATCTTGATTTAGATTGCTTCAATATTTAATCAGTACCAATTGGCCTTAAAAGTCTCATAGGTAAATAGCCAGAATCTGAAAGCTTTGGATTGTAAGCTCTGGATGCAGCTGGGGGTGGGGGAAGTATTCCTACATTCTTTTTCTTCATACTATCAGCCACTAAATTTGAGTATTTCATGGCGCTCACACTCACAGCATTTCTACTCATCCCTCCCTGCTGTACAACTGGACCAAAGATGACTTCTCTGAATTATCCCACCATTGTAATGAGGAATCTCTCTGTTCTGTATGTGCATTTTGCAATATGACTCCAAGTTTCAATAGGTTTGTCCATGTCAGCTGATAAATGGTTGGGTGCTTGGGGAAGAGGTAGTGGCATAAAGAGGGAGACTTACTGCTGAAATACTGGGGTTATGTCTTGAAGCTTATATTGTCAGGAAAATTATTTCATTTTGGCAACACAGACAGAGTTAAAACACTACCTTGCCACGTTTTTCAGTGGCTAAAACTAACACAGGAGATCAAGTCACGGCAATACAAAGCACCTCTGCAGTGGTAAAAGTGAAACTATTATTCACTTCATAGTTATATCACTAAATGAGGTAAAGCAGCCTCTAATTCTGCCCTTGGGTAAAAGGCAGGGAAGTGATACTGAGAAGCCTCCAGCTGGATCTAATAGATCCCCAGGGGAAGACAACTGAGTCTCATCTTTAACTCAGTTGAACCATAAAATGTGATGAAAGCAGACTCAAGACGGATTCTGTATCTAAGCTGCTCATTATGAAATCCTGTTACAAAACTTCGGTATCAATTTGTGTGTCAATATTTTACAAAATAAAAGGAGCTAGGAGGAGTCAATGCAACTCAATCAGGATCAGAGTAAAACAGTTGCTAGAAAATGAGATTTTCCACTCATTCATTTCCACAGCCCGATCTTCGTTAAAGATTTTTGAAAAGTTTAAGATTTCAAAAAATCAAGTTCAGGGATATCATTATCAGTAGCTTTACACTGATTAAAATCCTACTAATGCTAGGAAAGAAAAATAATTTTACACAACTTCCATAACCTCCTTGCATGAATCTGCTCAAGGTCTGGAGTTCAGGGTCTTACAATTTTCCTGTTGGGGATCCGGAGGTAGGTCGCATGGCCTAATACTGTCCCAGGTGCTCTCTCATGCAGGTTTGATCTTAGATAGATCTTACTGGTTAGATTTTTGCAGGTTAGATCAAGGATATGCTATGTCTCCCTCTATCTAAGAGGTAGAGTTGGGGTTTTTTGATGAAAGCTCAATAGCAGCTTCCCTGCCTGCTGCCATTACACCATCCACTAAGTGACCTTATTCTCAAATGTGCCTAAGTGAAACCAACCTCGCATGAAGAACTTAAATTGAATGAAGTTACTTAGCCCAGAATTTTTAATAACATTACTTTAGAGGTCCAAAATAAGGACTTAAGTCTAGAGAGGTATTTAAAATCACCCCCAATGGCATAGCATTTCAACAGAACAAAACCTGACAGCGGTACTCGAGACACAGGAGAATACTCTTTCCCCAGTTACTCCTTTGAGGCAATACCCAGTGATGCTCTAATGAAGACTACTACTTTACTGACAAATTACCTCTATATTGTACAAGCCGCATTAAGTTTTTCACTTTTTGCTCATACTGTTGAAAAGAAAACCCCTTCTGATGCACACAAATGAGAAGCAGAAGAATAAGCCAGTACAAACTCTGTCAGTAAATACGTACTTTGAGAAATGGCTTCCTAGTTTATAGCAGATTTATAGTTCTTATCTCAAGTTTCCAAAGTTCATCTGAATCTCCAATACAGGGAATTTCAATGTATCAGTAAATCTTTTAAGCCATGAAGAAAACTCACTCAAAGAAGCAATGTCCCTTATCAGTGGAAGTGATAAATCTGAAATAATATATAATTCATGATGACACATATCAAGACATTACAGCAAACACTGACACAAGACCTATTTATGGCATTACTTTGCTAAGTGTGTTCCCTACAGAACCATCTGCTCTCTTATTCTGAACCAAACACCTGCTTTGATAATGCACATCTCTTCAGAGCTTGGGAAAAAAGCAAATCTAATTTAGCAACCATTTCTCATAATAGAAAACTAGTGGCCCTCAGCCAGCAACATATAAGAAGCAAATGAAAATTTAAGTGCAGATCAAAAAGAAATGTGACACAGGACGGCTACTTTAAAAAATTTATGACCTCAGACATCAAGCTATCCATTGTCTAAAACATGCTAATATGAACGTTAAACTGTCCTTGGCTGGGAAACAAAGTTTTAGTTTGGCTTCTTCACAACAGCTTCCTCAGTCTTCCGGGCTTAATACATACTTGGATTCACGAGCTCAGAAGAAATGAAGAGTCTTCTAAAATCTTTTTGATATGGTCCAGGGAGTTACGGGTCACAGACATCCTATTCAGGAGGCATTTACATTGCCATCCTGAAATTCAGAACCTGGAAATACTCTGCAAATATTAACTAGGACTAGCAACACCCTCAGCAGCAAGGCCACTGCCAAATAAATTTAAGAAGTGCATTAAAATTTAGTGACATGACTGTCATAACATATCACGAGTCAGTATCACAATCCTTGAAGAGTAAAAATAGCTTTGCAATAGTTAAAATATCACTCAACAAAACTACCATGATAATGTACAGTTTGAAAAAAGCATAGGTACATATTTGGGGGGAAAAAAAAAGAAGAAACTATTTCCCTGTGAAGGCCATTACTGCAGTTCACCTTTGAATTAAAAATAAAATCATTTTTTAAAAAAGTAGCTTTGCTTGCGCAAATGTTTCCTGAAGAACCCTGCAGGATAGATGCCATCTTCTTAGGACACAGAACAGGGAAGCATGTATTCCCCTAATCCTCCCCACAGCATCAAACCTTGCTCAGGCATTAGCCTACAATGGCTGGCAAATCAGAGTTAAACTAAGAAACCAAAAGTTGGCACAGATGTTGCACAGGAGTTTCATGTTATTTCACCAACAATGTTTTTTTCATTTATTACAGATAATATAATTTCAAATGTTAATATATTTGGTCTGAATAGAGAAAATTATTCCAAGCCTGGCTGTGGTGTAGTCGAAGCAGCACTGTGCTCTGAAACCCCTCAACAGCAGCAGATGTGCTGTTTACAAGGCCTGTTCAGACCAAGCTGTGAGATACCAGGACATTAGAAGAACAGGCAGGGCATTTACAGACTGGGCAGGATTACATTTTAATGAAATGGTTTCCAATATATTGTTTTAAAGGACGAAGAAAGTGCCAGGATGGCTGTAGGCTGATGGAACAAAGACATGCAGACTAGAAAGGTTTACAGAGAAGTCACACAAGGAGAAGAATAAAACTGATAATATACATATTTGTGTAAACACTACAGTAGTTATATTGAAGTGATGCAGCAGAAAGCACTATAATATCTACAAACAAGAGTGGAACAGTAATTTTATGCATACATACATTTTATATATACATATACGCAGACACATATATACTTGTCCAGTTTAGTTAGGTTAAGGGCTGATTGAATCTGACAATGCTTCTCGTCGCTTCCGTCTCAACCCCATCACAAAAAAAAAAAAGGCATAAAAAGATGATTCCCCAAAGACATGCTGCAAACAAGCAGCAGTTCAGCAATTCAGCATGCCTCATTCTACATCAGACTGCCATTGTCAAGGTGAATTTTCACCCATCTTCTTCCTGAAGGCACATGTAAAAGAGTTTAATTCAGAAATCTGCATTCACTGAGCATTTCTGTCCCCAGTGCCCTGGGCTGCCTTGATTGCCTTTTGCAGTGAGGAATCAAAAGCTCTGTGCCATCTGTAATCCAGTCCAGTTTCCCCTTAAGCTTAGTGAAATCCTGGTCATTTTTGGCAGGCTCTTGTGAAACATCTCCTCTGACTAGCATGGGCCATATTAGTTTATTTTTTTTATTATAGAAAAAAAAAATCAATTAAATCGGCAATTCTTTGTCAACCTAATAGATCAACCTGCAATTTTGAAAAAAAACTCAGCACAAAGTTTCGGTCATGATATGGAAAATCAAAACATAACATATGCATGTCACTACAGTAAGAAACACCCTGCAGCTTGTCAGGGCAACATAACCAGAAAATCCCATTCTCACGTTTGATATTACAAAGTGAAGCTAGACATGAAGGGTCCTTACCAGACAAGATGGATGTTCTGACATTCACCAACATGTACTCAGATTCAAGCCCCTGCTCCATCAAGAGATCAGGTGGCTGAGGCTGAAGCCCTGCTCAGGCCATGCACTGAAGGTTTCTCACTCAACCTTCTACCCAGGACCACCAGACCTTGGCTCCCCAGTTTTGTTACTGGCCTGCAGACAGTCTAGGGCTGGCAGTTTCAATCACCAACTGCTTTGATGCATTTAAATTCAGTATTAACTGGCATATCTAAACTAGACACAGCTATAAGGTGATCCAAACATGGCCCTTAACCAGTCAAGTGATCCTGTTTTCCATCTTTATAATGGCCTCACAGACAAATGGTAAAAACAGTCCATTAGTAAGCGTGCATCATTTACATTCTGTGATAATGGAGGTTGTATAATAAAGCTAAGATAAGAAGAGGCTAAGACATATGGCAGCAATGAAACTGTCTACCTCATTCAGAAACAGAAAAATCTCTCAGCTAAGTATATCAGATAACTGTCACTAAAACAAAAACATTTTCCAGTGCAATTTTAACAGCAGATTGCAACTCATTCCCTTCCCTTCCCAAGGGTTCACAGTTTTAAACTGACACAAAATGACTGTATCAGTATAACCCA
The DNA here is from genome assembly GCF_009769465.1 of Tauraco erythrolophus. NCBI lineage: Eukaryota > Metazoa > Chordata > Aves > Musophagiformes > Musophagidae > Tauraco > Tauraco erythrolophus. The sequence goes on along the minus strand of NC_141478.1, from coordinate 12,448,592 downwards.
TCCCACTTCCATCAATGAACCATGAATAAAGGGGAAGCCTAAAACGTAAAACCAAAAATCAGGCCACTAGAACTTGGGTAAGCCAGCCCATAACCAACCTTAGAGGGGAAAAAGAGGAACCTGCCCACATCTCCAGCTAATCTTAATGCGTCCCCGGAGAAATTCACCTTACCATCATCTTCTTCCTTAGTCAGCTGAACAAGAAAATAAAGTTGCTCCTGAATAAACTGTATTCTGTATTTGAGCTGCTTTATATCATATTAGGAATTTTAAATATGAAATTATGCACCAGCATATGACAGAATAAAAAGAGCTAAAAAATGAGGAAGAAATTTTCCTCTGGCATCTATAGGAACAGAGGCCCAAGTGACAGATGGAAAGGGGAATCAATTCCAAACACTGGATAACCTTGTCTGTCACTAGCCTCAGAAGCACAACCTGCAATTAGAGGGTTCTGAAAAGAAAAAAAAAGAAAAAAAAAAGCACTAACAAATACAGTTTCACTGGCAACAATTATTTCAAGACAAAGACAACATCTAATTTTAGTGATTCTTTTCCTGCATTATTCTATTCCTTCGCTCTCTTTTCTCATACAGTAAACAGAGTCCAGAGAATCACCCCATGAATTACTGTTGTTCTTGAGAGAAAAAAAATAGCAACTATTCTTTTGAATTCCAGCAACAGAGGACTGACTTCTTACATACGTGGATGTGTCTAGTTTATTCAATACGCATTCACGGATTGAAACTTCAGAGATCTTTATTTCACAAACCAGTTACATATCAAAAAGAATGATTATTTAATGTCTTACTTTTAAACAACGCTTTACTTTTAAGGTTATGAAAACAAATGACCTTTCCAATATCTCTATGGAAAACCAGGAAGTGCTCAAAACATGAAGTGCTGTCCACTAGTGTCTTTGAAAAGCCAGATAGGTTTCATAAGACAGTAACATTACTGAGTTTCAAACTGGATGTTTTAAGGACTTTGTCAAGAGATAGCATTCCCCGTTTCTTTTATCTCAAAAAAAAACCCCAACACATAAAAACCTCAGAATAATTTGATTAAAATGAAAGAACATCACCACTGAAATCACTATGACAGATTTGAAATATAATGCTCTAAACCAGCTTAATTTTCAGCAAACATTGTGCAGATGCTACATAGATGACACATTTCCTATGCCATCATAAAAATGATAAAAGGCCCACAATGGAGGTATTCAAACAAACAATAACAAGAGATCACCTTCACTAAAGACTAGGAAAGATTTTCTTTTTTTAGACGGTTATTTACATGCAAGGGAATGAACTAATCTGATATGAAATAGTTTTGAGATAAGTACCACACTGAACAGTGCTAAGACATTCAAGCCATTTTCCTACAGCTTCACTAACGTGGGATGCTTCTCTTTTTCTTATTGACTTGCTTGTCCCTCTGATATAATAGAACTGCACTAATTCACACTAACGACCAGGAGGCCAATCACAAATTACCAGACCTTGCAAATTAGCAAGTAAGCAAACAAACACTATTAAAAAGCCCAGTCAAGGGTATCACAGCACATCATTTACTTTGTTCATTTATTTTTCAAAAATGTAATTATTTCTCCTAACACTCCAAAGCCTGCCAATGAGAGCAGCGGGCAGAATGAGCACAAAAGCCCCCACTGTCAACATCTATTTACTGGGTTTTGCAACATTTTCCACTCTGCCTGTTTGAAGAGCTAAGGCTGTGGTTCTAGGGACATTCAGGAGAATAAAATCACAATGGTACCACTACTGTGCACTGGAACGTGCACATACGTCATGTGGCCACACTGCACGTCTGCAGATGAGTAAGGTGCCTTCCAGTTCACCAGCAGACATCAGGTGCCCTGTTCAGCCAGCAGCAACCAGTATTTGCCACAAGCAATTAACTATTTGTAAAGCAGAAGTTACCACTAATAGTTTAGACTAAATCATATCAGTGTTAACTTATGTGTTGATTAATTCTGATGGTGACTAAGTCTACAAAAAGATTAAAAGGCCATTTGCAGATAATCTGCAGCAGGACGAACGGGGTAGATTCACAGTATCAATGACTGGCTGCATCTCCCCTGTTCTGATGGCAGCATAGCCAAAAAGGTAACTATGAACACTCTTCTGCATGCAGTTATTAAAACTGCAGAGAACTGGGGTAATACAAACAAGAGGAGTTGTGAGACCTATCAAGTCTGCAGTTTTGCAAGGCTGGAGACATTTTCACAATATGCGTTTTTCATCATTTTGCATACATTTAATTCAGGTAGTTTTGCTCTTATTTCTCCTCCCAGCTCTCTGCTGGATTATTTTAATAGTAAGAAGCTATGACACATGGTAAAATGTCTGAGTTGGTGTATTTGTCAGCAAGATGGCTTGTACTGCCGAGCTCTGAATGCGGGCACATATATACTGGCAGTGGGCTACAAATTTTAGCTGCATTAAGGCACTGCCATACCACCTCAGGACAAATGCAAAATCTTTCACCAGCTCTCCTGTAGATGGGATGAGGGAAGAAAGGGTGAGTTTTCTTCTCTTTTGTTAAACCTAATGGCTACAATAGCCCTTTTAGACATCTATTCTACACCTGACACTGGAAATCAGGCTGGTATAGATCAGCCCAGCAAGCACCAAGAAGGTGCTTTGCATTGAGGACCTCTGAATTGCAAGTTGGCTCCTTGGAGGCACTGCCCTCTACTTGTATTAGTGGCCAGGGCGCAGCCTCTCCCCTGCTCTGCTTTTTGCAGCTGATTTGTTCCACAGCAAATTACTATTCTGTGCACGTCTTCTTTGTGAAAGGGCCACATTAACCTTTCAGCTTTTCTCCACTTCCTGCATGGAGCATCTCACTTGAAGAATACTACCGTGCACACTTTTCCTTTATACTTCTCTGTTCAGGGGCGCAGATCAAGACCTTGGCTGGTTTACAATTCCTTAGCCCCTCCTAGGCAAGTGAGGAGCTTTCTCATCTGTGTTTCAGCTTCAGGAAAGGGAGCAAAAATAACTGAAGCCAAACTTTACTCCATTCTTTGCCATTTCCATCATTGTTGGGGTGGGGTTCTGCCTCATTGTATTCTCAACATGAATTTTTTCCTCTTTGACCATTCCTCAATTTTGACCTTCTCAGTGTAAAAGAAGAATTATTCTGTCATTTTAGAACTTTCACAACAGCCATGCAACTCAGCCTTACCTGTTCTCTACAGTCCCTATCAGAAGAGGCAACTCTCTCCTTCTAGTCAACTTCCCAGTTTTTTTGATTCAACCTTTCAAGCTCAAGGGAGCCACCAGGAGGACTTGCCCATCTCAGATCTCCTGGTCCTTCTTGACTCATGCTGCAATCCTCTGCTAGTCTACTGTATAGACACTGAATGTGCTTTAACATCTATTTTTAGAAAACAAATTTCTATGATAAATGTTTCCTTTGTGTCTCCCTTTTCCTCCTTAGATACTCCACCGCCTTTGGAGCCTGTAGCATTAATATTAAATTAAAGCATTTTAACAACTACTTTCACCAACTCCAGCAAAAAATAGCACCTGTAACTTGCCACCCCATGTCCACAAAGCAAGTAAATCTGGAATTTGTAGGACCTGGACTGAGATCTATAAGCAGCATTAGGCATTGCCTCAAGTGATCGAAATGAGCGGTAGAGGTTAATCCCTCCATTAGCCCAATCCAGTGAACTACTCTAAAATTCTCTCTTTTCCAAACTGATAGTATGGCTAGGATACAATTGACTGATATAACACTAGAACTCCCAAGCAAAATTGCAACCCAGAAAGGTTTTCTTTATTTTCTCCTTTGAGCCTTAGTCTAAAGTAACTTTTCTGCTGGATCAGAATGGGCTCTTTGTAGCTAGCAAAGGTCTTCCTTAATCTCATTATCCATGAAGTTGGATCACTTTTCCTCTACTCTGAAGTAACTTACGACAAAGTAAAACTAGACAAATGCCAAGAAGTATAAAATATTAGTGTTACTTTGGATGAAAAATTCTCCCAGTTCTGTCAAACCTTCAACATCTTCCCTCAGAGATTCTGAAGCAGATCCTCACTGTTTATGTGTTTACAGATTATTTTTTTTTCTTATTGTTAAAAATTAAAATAAGATTGTCCTGAATAAGCTTTAAAATTTAGTCTTGTCAGGATATGCAAAATAGCTGTTAAAAAAAAAAGTTAAATCTTGTACATTCTAACACTTTTTTTGGGCCTTCTGTGACCAGTCATCTGCCTTCAAAGCCATTCCAGTGTGAAGCTCCTCCTGCCTCAGTATGTGGTGACAGATACTTAGAACAAGCTGCCACGTTTCTTATGCCATCTCTTTTACAAACACATTCCTACACAGTTGTCACTAAAGCCCTGCACACTTTCAAAACAAAACAGCCCTACATGATTCTTTCTAAGTCTCTTGCTATGATTGTCCAGCAGTTGTTTCCTGTAGGTTGAAAACGTTTCTGTCTCCTCTCTCCTGTCATTTTGTCCTGCAATTCACTGTATTTTTACATCACCAGCAATTACCACACGGTACCAATGCTGAACCTATATTTCAGGGTGGAAACATTCTCTTGCTTATTTTCTTGCTTATATTTCAGTCATCTCAAGAAGAAAAGCCAAGAGACAGCCTCTTTTCCTGCATCTCTTCTACAACACCCAGTGACACCGCAGGGGCCCATGTGGGGAGCCGGCAAGAGGAGATCCCTAACCCACATGACACTTCATCCTCTGCAGCTTCAGGTAGATGTGAAATCTGGTTTTGGAGCTCCTTCAACTTTTAAACCTGCAAGCTTCTAGGCTTTCTTATTCCTCAGAAGCTCACCACATGTCAACAGATGAACAATGTTTTCTTCTTAAAATGCACCCAGGGACTCTATCTGGCAGCAAGGACTTTAGTAAAGAAACAGTATTGAGCTCTACTTCCTACCTCCCCACAGCCCTCCAAAGTACCATTGTGTTTTTGTGCAGCTGTAAGAGGAAACTGGAACCTCTGGGAACTAAGATAATATAAATTAATATCATCATCTATTTATTGTTTGCAACATTTACAAATATATATATATTATTCCACTTTATAAAGGGGAATTTAAATTACAAGCAGCGGCTTATGAACTTTGTGATCAGTAGATAAAATGGCAGAGACATGCATTTCTGAAGAAAGTGTTAAAATTAGAATGATTTATCATTCCAATTTAATTGGGCCAGATCCTTGGCTGGTATAACCTAATCCAGCTTTACTGACTTAAATTAGTCTGTGGAAATGGGCGTAGCTTCAGTTATTTCAATGCCAGAAGGGGTCCATTATGCATATCGAAGTCAGTTCTTTTTTATAACACACACCTGAGGAAGATACCTATTAATTCCTTCATGAAGCCCAATAAAACGTTGTTCTTATACTATCCTAGAGTCTGGCTTGCATGTAAGAGGTACTAAAATCTGGTAAAACAAAAGGCTCAAGCACTTTCCCAGTTTATACAGTGCGCTGCTTGTGGTGTCAAACACTCATATCACAGACGGCAAAAGAGGCAGTGAGGGCTCCCAGCCTAATCCTCTCTTTTCTCTCATAACGCTCCCTGTGATAGTCACACGCCTTCTGCCAGCCAGTCCTGAAGAGAGGAAACAGCAGTCTGCCACAAAAGGAGCCCCGACTGAACAAACGGTGACTTCATTTCACCCCGCGACTGCCCAGCAGCAGTGTAGCTGTTGTGCAATTGTCTGGATCACTTCTTAGGGGATGGCTGTAATAGATATTCTTGTTTAGCCATTTCTGCAAAAACCCCGGGCTTTGTTATACACTTGGACTTGCTTTGAGAGCTGGCTATTGATATGCCCTTGAAAGAAGCTGTGCTGCAAAGGGAAGCTCAGGATGCACAGCATCTTCTAGCCCATCAGCACTACAGCCAAGGCAAGACAATTGGGGTGCAGAGGGTACAATTTTGTTCAGCTTATACAGTAAATTGAGTCAGGTTTAAGGAGTGGGGTGGTTATTTTTGGAGCAGATGCTAGGATGATAGTCTAGGTGCTGCCTGTATGTTAAAGTCTGACCTATGGGTCTATCTTTGCAGCAGTGTATTCATCTAACATGATAACAATACTGAAGTCAACCAGGGAAAGTTTTTTAAATATATATTGGATTCCTGATATCCTTGAGGAAATTATTTTGACCTTATATTGCTGAAAGTTCTCCCACAGTTATACTGCCAGAGCTCCTTTGTGGCATATAAGTTTATTAAAAAAAAAATGCCTGTTGCAGACTCTCTGATCAGAACCTAGTAATGCAAGTCAGAGGCTTCTGTTCAGCTGATTCAGTGATAGCTCTCTTCAGTAGGGAGAAATTACTTTTGTGTAAGAAGCAATACCCAGCTTGTTTCAAACCTCAGCCTCTGGCAAATCTGTCATAGCAGGAGACATTCCCTGTTTCTTTGACAGATTGGCCTGCGGCTGAAAGTTAATCTAACATGTCAGAAAAAGTACACAGTAGGTAAAGAAAAAAGCCAAAGCTAACCCTCTCAGCATTTTACATCAGGGCATATTTGAAAGAAACGCTCATTTATAGACAGTAAAAATATTGCTCTAAGTCTTCAAATTAAAAGAAAAGAAGGCATAAAGATATGCTAGCAATAAAAAATAAGTTTAAGGAATGAATGGACTGGAATCTGTGACCTACACCAGGGATAAAAAAAATACTACCACCAGCTAAGATCCAAGACTGCTCATTTTTGCTATTACAGATCAATTTTCTTTCTCCTTATCACTCAGAGTGCCTTTCAACTACCAGGATGCATAAATGCATGAATTTTGGCTACAGCAACATTCCAGTGTTTAAAAAAAAAAAAAAAAAAAATCACACTTGCCAATGCTATCAATATGTAATTTTGTTGTTGTCATTGTTCTATATATCACTCCACTCAGCAGTATAAATTTGCTTCAGTTTCTCTACTCCTTCTTGCCGATAAGGTCCCTGAAGTTATAGAAAGCATCATTCTTAGAAACGCACAAACACATAAACACACTGAAGCTCTTGCTTTAAACTGTACCCCAGATCTTAGGCAAAGTCAACAGGATTGCTGCTGGCTAGTACTAGTCTTAGAAGCCAAAGTGAGCCAGAACTACATTCTCTGAGGAAATGTAGTTTTATCAAAAGTCTAAACATTTTGCAAGAATAGTGCAATGACTTGAACTCCCTTGACAAGAATTGAAGCGAGAATTATGTTGTTTTGTTCCAGTAATTTGATTTTCAGTTGTACCAAAACTGTAAGATTGTATTTATGATTTTATATTAGTAAAATGAAAATACTGAATGTCTCAAAAATTACTTTCCATTCAATGAAAAACCTTAGAACTAGGGGAGAGGGCTGGAGAGGGGAAGGGTCTGATACAGAATGAAAACACATATAGCTGTGTGAGATTTTCCCAGGGGGTTGTATTTCCAGGCAGCCATATCTAGACCATTAAAACGAGATGAAATTCTGCATGCTTATTGCTATTCCAAACATCTAAGGAAAATGTCATAAAAACTTCTCATGTTGCAACTTTCTTAGGCAAAGCAACACTCCTGATTAATCTGTAAAGCGTTTACATTAAACGGCTAAAACTGTGAGAAAGAAGTTATAATCTTTAATCTCTGAATTCTATAAGCTGAAATCCTATTCCAATACCCTGACAGTTTTTCTCCTACTCCATTAATACCAAAATAAGGGCAATTGTTAAAGTGCCTTAAACACTTTAACAAGTGTTAAAGCGTCTTTTGCACCAGACCTCATTTGACATAGTTTGGTCATTTTTCATTCCCCTGTGCGCTGCAATGGAAGGTCAGCCCATCACCACAGCTCTGCTCCCTGCTGAACACTCCTGTATTTGCACAGCTATGGACAAAGCACAGTTCACGTGCAATTTTTGTTCTCAGCACAAATCATTATCCTGAAACCACAGAAGCAGCAGACCTGGGCTGTATCTGGAAGAAGGCAGCAGAGCCAAGCCAGGAGATGAAGAAGTAGCTGAGAAAGTGAAAGGCAGCAGGAAGTCCAGGGAACATCTAGAGGGGAAGGCACCACCTCAAGCTCCTTTACTGCTTTTTCCACCCATGCACCTCCTGGCTTGGTGACACTCAGAGTCCCTCCTGACCTTATGTGACACAGGGGCTGCCTGCTCCACCACCTGTCCCTGGTCCTTAGCCCTAGGTGAAAGAAAAACCAGAAAATGAAGAAAGTGAGTGAGTGTGAAGCAAGAGTGACAGCAGAGTAGTTTTGGCTCAGGCAAGCCTGGGAGGCCATTCCAGAAGCGCAGGGATGGAGAATCAGGCCAAGCTGGATGAGGAGCAACACTCAGTACAAGCGTGTAACATCCCTTTTCTGCAGGGCACCTTATCTCCTACCAACCACAGCACCCTCCACCCTGCCACCTTCTCACAGTGGCTCTGAAGCAGGGGATTAGTTGGGCACCTCCCACTGTGTTCACAAGTCTCAAGGATGACAGTGAGGGGCAAGGAAAAGGGAAGAAAGTTAAAAATGTTTGAGAATCAGAGTCTTACTGGTTTCTACAATGACTAAATAAATCCTGAATTAAATGCTTTCCAAATTCTGCTTAAGCACATCTTTTGTATCTCTGAGGATGATTTCATGAATGGCTGAAAGCACCTTGAAAATATAAAACATTTAGCATTGTTCTTTTTATAACGTATGTTTTGAAAAATAGACTGGGCTCATATTAATCTAGTAAATGGCAGCTTTCCAGCTTGATAGCTTCATAATGGGTATCTTGGCCTTTCGAGAGTCTTTTTTTAATCCCTCAGAGAGTATATATGTGCAATTGCATGTGAACTATCATCCTCGGGAAAGAGGAGGTTCTACATCATGTTTTACACCTCACAAGCTGCTTCTCCTAATGAATGCACCAATCTTCATCCTTCCCATTATGATTTTTCAGGGGAGTATTCATGACAGCAGGCATGAAGAATCTGCTTTTGTGTGTATTTTGTTCCCCAAAACTTTTGGGAGAATCTACAACATATGAAGAAAAATACATGAGATATCTTCTGCAGATAAAAAGAGAGAAATATGAGTACTAACAGTTACCCATCAATGTAGCTCCCATAATAGTCATGGAACGAGTTCCACTTGCATATGGCATGAAACAACTTTCACAAGCTAAGTCCAAGCTTCAAGAGAAAAAATTTCACAGACTTCAATTGTACAGAAAGTCAACTTCAGTTCCTCTTTCAGATGAGTCCTCCTGTGGTGCACTTGTAGCACTGTACTGGCAGATGGTTTGAATGAGCCTATATCATAGAGATTAGGGATTTCTCAAACTTCATTTCATATGATTGCTCAAAATAATCACTAAATACTTCATTCATACTCCAAGCATAACAGTCAATAATTTTGACAGAGTCATCAGCAAAGCAACAGGATCATATTATCGGCTAATTGTCACTGCCAAACTTCAGCATCACACAAGCGAAAATGCAGATGTTCATATGGAGAGGACCAGACACTTCACACTAGGCTGAAGCCTTTGCTGATCTGCACATGTATTCCTCACTGTAGTATCCAGCAATAATCTAGGTGGAAGCCACTGCAGGGATAAGCATGAAAGCTGTGTGAAGAACAGAGGTTTGATTTCATGAAAGGTTCTGAGCTTTCAAACTTTCGGCTTTCTTCCAAATCTGAATGGAAATTTATGAAAGGGTTTCCCGTAAAATTATTACAACTCAATCAAAATGTCTGGTTTTTGCTTCAGTTATATGCAGTATATGTATGCACAGAAAAGCTATAAATTAGAAGCTGCTTCCAATTTACAAGAAGAAAAGAAAAAAGACAGGAAAAAAAAAAAGAATAGAACTTTCAATTCCCAAAAGGTGAAATAGGAGTGACATCACCAGAATCTTTTTCTAATTTTCTTCCAAAACAATATCCGTAATCAACCTAATTTGGCAAGACATTTTGGTTCTTATAAGCACTTATCCCAGGAAAACATGCTTCTGTCAGAGTTTTAGACGAGCTTTGGCAGACCTACTACTCCCCAGAAAGAAGAGTTGATAACACTACTGTAACGAACACTGGGGCTGTTGGTTACCGGAGAGAAGAAACCACGAGCTACACAAACCCAAATGAGCAAAAACAAATTAAAACGAGACCCTTCATCTAGAAGTTCAGCCCAGACATGATTGTTGGCTGTGCAGCCCTCCTGCTCCACAGGGAGCTTCCAACCACTGACTCGGAGCAAAGGAGAAGTTGTCAGTCAGAGAGCTACACCGTGTTCACAAATGCTGTTAACACAAGAGTGTCTCTTAAAGGAATAACCACTGAGTGCAACCTCAAAACCTAGTATTTTTAACTCCTGATCTTCTACCTAGGAATGGACTACAGCCTCTGGCACTTTATGAACAAGCCATCACTATTTTACATGTCAGATATACAACACGCACAATCTAGTTACTGTGTCCCGTTTCCCCATGTGAGGCAAAGGGTCTAAAAGAAACTTCACAAAGGTCTTTGTCCTTTCACTCTGAAATACCAGCTTTATAGAAACTGCTGCCAGCTACAAAAGCAAGTCAGATTGGCATTAACAGAAGAAAAAAATATTTCCCCTTAGGATACTGTTCCCAAACACTCCCAGCAAAAACCTTTTTCTTCTAAAGGCTTCCTCCTGGGATGAAACAAGTCCAGAGCTTTGTCCCCTGTGTGCTGGCATTTACATTAAGAGCTGAGGAGCTCATATGAGGAGTCCCTTGATTCCAGGAGAACAGTTGCAGCGCTGTCAGCACAGCACATGTGACTTCACATGTGTCTGAATAAGAAGGGAGCAAAAGATGCGAAGAGATCATCGCAGGAGGGAAAGGATCCTGTTTCTAGTCTGAATGCACGGAAGGTGTCACAGTGCATCTTGCCCTCTGTCTCAACACTCCTTGACTTTGGCTTCTAACATCACAGGCTAAATCAATTTCCCCCTTCTGGACGAGAGCTGGATAAAAACCTTAAGTAAAATGTCTTTGTCATAAAGGATATTACTCCCCTGCAGTGCCAGATGGGTCCACAGACATGCAATTTATCCAGTATCAGGAGGTGAATATGGGGTTAGCAAAACCATTTTCTCACTACTCTCTTAAGCATGTTTTGCTTTTGCTTATCAGGCTAAGGTTCATGATTTCAGGCTTTTCCCATATTGCAAGAATTAAAATCATGAACGAATATACAGGACAGGAAGGGAGGAACAACATATGCTAAAGAATATTGACCCGAATTAGCTTTCAAAATTGAATCATTAAACAGACCGCCTCTCTGCAAACACTCAATCAAAAGTAAAGTATTAACGTACTTGAGAAGAGAACTTGATCAAATTATAACCACTTTAATTCTGAATAAGTAATTAACTAGATTTGCATGAGCTGAACAGCCCATAACTAGCATCAGGCGAGCTGATGAGAGTGCAGCCAAAGGAATTGGGGGAGGCTCTGTTTAGGACACGGTACAGGCCCACATGCAAGGGGTCTGCACCACTCAGAACCTCCCCAGAGGAACCTGGCAGCTTTAAAATCACAGTCATATGCCTCTAGACGGAGGACAGAGCAGACGCCAACTGCGAACTGTCACCTAAGACTCTGGTAGTCAGTGGCTTGGACTGAAACAGAGAGTAGCCATCATTTCATCCAGGAATAGAGGGAAAAAAATAGAATCAGATGGGTTAAGCCAGCCAACACTACAGATTTGTGACCCGGTCTTCAAGGCACACAAGCTGGCTGTAGTCTCCTCTTCAGGCAATTTAGAAAGACAGAGGGAGATTGCGGAACTTCATGACAGTTAGGAACACTTAATTTATGACCAGATCTCTCATTAACTGTGACCCCCAAGTGTGGGGGACCAGATCTCTCATTAAGTGTGACACAATTCCTTGGCTACAGCTTGTTTTGTCCAACTCAAAGGTTTATTATTTTCCAGAATCTGCAGAAGACAGAACAGCCGTACATGGGAAGCAGTATCAGAGAACCTGGGCTCTCATCTGCACACAGGAAGAAACCACACTGAATACTTGATGATACCAAGAACTGGAGAGAAAGAGAGGGAAGAGACTTTCCCTGGACTCCTACTACTGCAACAGGAATACATCATCTCCACTGCTCACCTTTCTGGCTCCTGAGAGCCAAGTAGCTTAACACCTTTCCCAAGCAGGAAGGCAACAGTTTTTGTTGTCTAGAGTCCAGAAAATTAAGGGGATAAAGTAAAACTACTCCTTGGTTTAAGAACTGCCACACCTAGGGAAATGCCAACAGATACCGTGGGAAGACATAGATTCTGCCCACAGCTGAAAGGTGTTTCTGCATGTCTAAGGAGCAGATGTGTTGCTGTTAGAGAAAACACACATTCTCTGCAGGTAGATAGCACACATCTGAACAAACTTCCTGCTCCTCATTGGCAGACAAAAGCATTTACCTCAATTATATTTTCACTGTTTTTCTGCAATTTTGGAAGAGCAGTAAAGATTTGGTGCACATCCTGTTTAAGGCTCATTGCTTGCAAGTAGTCAGAAGAACATCAGAAGTCTCCTGACTAACCCAGCCCAATTTTGCCCTGTCATTACATGACACTAAATGCAGGGCCACATGCTTCAGCCTTCCCTCCCCCATCACAAAAGAATATACTGCACACACACAATAACATGATAAGGGGAGAGGACAGCAGAAAGGACATATCTAGGAGGAGGCTACTCCAGCTAGAGAACCACTTCTTTCGCCTACAGATCTCTTCCAAATTATTCTGGGAAGCTGGCCAGATTAATTACCCTGGTAGACCACACACAGCCCATGGGTAAGCAGCCTTTGCCTTCAAAAACTGACTTGAATAAGAAACTCTGTCTTGAAAGCATTGTCAAAGGTGTCAGACTTGAAAAATAATGCTGCACAACCCTACCTCCATTCAGCTGCAATTTTTTCAGTTGTACTAGTTTAGGATGCAGCCTACTGCACCATGTTAGCAGACTGCTGTTGGAGGGGAAGTGCAGAGCTGTAGCAGGGGAATTAGAAAACTCACCAGATCCTAGTCTGCTGGCTGGATGACTTCCAGAACACGGAATCTGTTTTAATCACAGACACATGTATGCATTTCCCACCATACTTCAAATCTCCCTGCCAGGCCCACTTTTTATGAATGAGTAAGGTATTGAAACCAGCAGGAATCCTGCTTTCACAAGGTCCAGAAACGGAGGAATTCTTGTGAATCTCAAATCCTGCCAGGTAAGAGAAGCCAAGGGACCACACAATGCACACTGGATGTGGGCTAAGATTACTGTTAACTCAACAAGTTCCTAGGGAGCCAGGATTTTGTAAGTCATGCACTTCAGTGTTTGTTTCTGGAAGTATCCTTTGAAAGTCATGCAGAAAGGACTACAATTTGACTGCAATGCAAAGTTGTGCTTTCTTTGGGTACCCCAAGCGTTAAGTGACCTTGCAGCACTGCCATACTACCAGTGCCTCACTATGGTAGTGATCCTATTTCTCTACAACCACACAGCCTATGAGCACCACTTGGTTTTGTATGGGTTGGAGCTGCTTTAAGGTGGACCTCGCTGTTTCAGCCCTTTGTCCTTATGCTGTAGTTCACAAAACACCACATATACACCTGCGTGAACCACATGGACATGGATTAGTTTGATCTAAAAGTGAATTGTTCTACAGTGCTGGATAGTGAAACGGAGCAGCTGCATTCCCTTACTCCAGCTCTGCTGCAGGAAGGCAATCTCTAGCAAAGGGACCACAGCAAATCACTGCAGGGCAATGACATCTAAATTGCTGCAGCTCTTTGTTTGGACACTCAGAAGCCACAGCAGTCAGCCTTGTGTCAGGGAACAGCAACAGGTTTCATGACTCATTAGTGGGCACTTCAGGCCACAGAGTGAGGCTGAATCCAGCCGCTCCGAGAAAGACAAGTATTAAACAAAATCAGTGAAATTTAGGGTCTGAGAAGTAGCTTACATGAGGAGGAGATTTAGTGTAAGGCAGTGACCTGCAAATCTGCCATTAGTAAAAGGACAAACATCTTCCAAGTTTGCCTTCTTAGACATAGAAGAGGATTGCTACTGGGGACATATGGACCACTTTCCATCTTTATTTTCCACACCTTTCAGGAATGTTTTCCCCTTGTCGATCTGAATTCATTTTCACAAAGTACTTGACAGTCTAGCATAAGCTTGATATACTTAGTTTAGTTCTTGCTAATTACATAGCACCTCAGCAATCAATTGCACACTAGTCAAATAAATCCGGAAAGAAGTTATCTCAGTAAGAAATTGTTTGCAGCAAACCAATGAATAAAACTTTAAATCAATGCTCACAATACTTTTCTCACTGCTGGTGAAATTACAGGCAATTTAATTAAGACTATCTTTTTAAAAGCTGAGCAAAATCCTTTGCCAGAAAGGAGGCTTGAAAGTGGGTGGAAGAAAGAACATGATATACAAGAAAGGCAATACTGGTCTTTTGGCTGCCTACCATGAGAGAGTAGCAGGTGGTTCAATGGAACAAATAGAAACTTCCTAGAAAACAAAACTTCCTTTTCCTAAAGACAAAAACTTTTTCCCATGCCAGAAACATCCTCCAAGAAAGTCTTGCTTAATAAAACTCCAAATGCAATGAAAGCCCCTATTGTCTTCCTGACAGGGCAAGAAAAGTCTTAAGTTGACAAGGAAAGTCACCAGAAAACAGTCACCGCAGTGGTCAGGACTTGAGTTAAAATAGCCTCCTTCCATCTCAAAACTTGAGTCAAATTTGACAAAAGCTGAGCAAAAGGCTCAACAAATACAGATCCTCTCTGGAATAAATATGTCCTGGATTTGGCTGAGATAGAATTAACTTGACTGGAATTAGTCAGAGGGCCATCTGACACCATATGGTGTCATGCCTGGAGAGTATATATTGAGAGATCTAGCTGAGGGAAGGGCTTTTTCACATCTTCGATGATCGTGAGCGGGCTGGGCATGCAGGGGTCAGACAAACGAAAAGAAAAAGCAAAACAAATAAAGCTAAAAAATCACCAAGTCAAAATCACAACAGAGAGGCCAAGCTAAGGAAGATGAGGCTGAACTTCAACACTGATGACTGTCAGGCATGACCACTATCAACACTACACACCTTGAACAATAACTGAGGCATTTGGCATCAACCCACTACTCGAGGAGCCCACTTTCACTGATCTTGAGTGGAAGATCCAGAAGCAATGGAAGTGCAAGATTATTGAACTTCCAGACAGACAAGATGAAGAAACTCAGTAAAAGCACAGCTGAGTACAACAGTTCTAAAATAAGCTAAATATGTGGGATTGCATGATTTGTTGTTGTTAAACATCCTTTTAAGAACATAATAAATCTTTATATTCAGAAGTCACCATCAAATAAAAGCCATTTTCTTTAAAAATAGATATATATACACATCCCTATACATAGGCAAATCTCTCTCTTTGATGGGGGATAATTTAGAAATAAGAAAGGCAGACACATATACAATAAATCCTAATAGAAAATGCACCTTAACATGACTAAGAAATAGACAAAATATGGACCTGGCTGTGCAACATACAGCTTCAGATTTCCTCGCAAATCTCTGAATTAGCTCAATCACCAACTCCTCTGCATCACATTTCAGGATTAAGGCCTATTTTTAAAATCTCTAAACAAAACAGCCTGTAGACTACTCTCAACTAGAACCAAGAAGAAACCAAATTTAGGTTCGAAAAGTACAAGTACTTTTTTAGACAGAAGAAAAGCCAAGGCTCAGTTACTCATTCAGATACGAGATGCATCACTACACGTTAATGGTGGAGTGAAGTGAAAACATGACATAGATCACCCCTGAGCGCTAGGATTGTAATCTCACAGTTAACACCTGAATCCCCATTTATTATTTGAAATCACCTCTAATTCCATGCTGTCTGGAGGGGTTAAAGCCATCTGAGCTGGTTTCAGAAATGGACACCAGCAGCGAGAACAAGTAGTTCCCTAGACTGCTTAGCCACTGATAGCAAATCTTGTTTCCTGCCTTTTTCTCTCAAATCTGGGCTTCAGAGGATGCAAATGAATCACTTAACAGGCTTCAGTGCTGTTTTCTCCACATTACAACAGTGGCATGTCAAGAACTTAAAGAAACGTTACGCAACAGAAGAAGGATGTCTATGCTCTCTTGTTACAAGTCTGTCCAAATTTTAAAATATTTAATACAGTATTAGAAATTATTTGAGAAAAAGACAAAGATGTTTATGAAACGCTGCAGATTGAGCTGGTGTTTTGAAACAAAATACAGTAAGTGCTTCTAAGTAAATTACCACGTGTTCACAGCACTCAGTATGTAGCATTTCAGACCAGCAATTTGAAACACGCAAGAGAAAACAGACCAGCATTTACATTGCAAGTTACTAAGCTCAATACCAAGCACGCATGGGTTTTCCATTAAAAAAAAAATAAGGAAAACAAAACACACTACGCACAGCACAAAAGCTTTAGAGCAACTTTCTCCTGCTTGGATACTCCCTGTCCACAGAGCAGTTCAGGGTAAGACCTTGTAACAGAGTGAGACTGTTTCCTCAAACATACACGACAACTATGTAGGTAACTAAGTGCACTGGTACCACTTTGGCCTTCCATTCAACTTTACAAAAGCAGGAAACTTGCCCATGTGTCTACTGTAAATATTTCTGTAAGACATACATTTTGCAGGCAACAGAAACCAAACAAGATAATTCTATAATACGTAACTCACCAAGGCTGTGCACACTTTCAAAGGAAGATTCTGAGACTACAGTATTTTTGATAGATTTAAAGATATCAACAGCCATTCAACTATTACAATTTATATTACAAGGGAAAAGAAACCCAAATAAAGTAAAAGAATTACTTACCAACACTACTGACTGCTTTTGCCTTAAAAATGAAATTACCTTTAGGACCCAGAAAGGGTATTAGGCAAGTTCTGGCATATATCCGCTGCTCTGGCCAACTGGGAATTAGCAACACTTAGTCATCCACATTAAAAGCAGAATTTTTTTCCGAAAGCAAAGCCCACCGTTTAAACAAACTACAGACACATTTTAGGTAACAGTACTGCTGCTGCTATTAGTGCCATGAGTTTTTAATCAGTTCTTAGTCACTTACTTCTATAATGAATCCATAAGGTGATAGCAAGCAGTGCTCTGCTGGACACATAATTAACAAAGCCCTGGTCCTTCTAAGTTACCAGTACAGACTGTACAGAAGAGAGAGTGAGAGTGTGTGAGAGAGAGGGAGGGAGGAAGAGGGAGAATGAATTATAAATGCATCTAATTTGGCTATAATACAAGTTGCACATGTGGACTGAGAAGAGTCCACGGCCCACAGCATGTAAGCTGTCACCAAATTGCATTTTGCTAATAATTCATCTGTAGCCAGCAAATTAAGCCAGCCAAAGTGCCACCTACCCAGGTAGCTATGCTGACTGTGTTTAGGTATCAGTTAAACAGCTACAGCTTGGTTTTGCTTAATATGGTTTCTCTTAAAATGTTGACAGCTGGCTGAATGCTCTAGTAGTTTTTAGCCAAATTATTGCAAGGTTTCAATTTTCATCTTAAACCCTGCAGAAAGGTATGTAAGCATATTATGCTAATAAATAACAAGTGGTTCCAAGGTCAACAGAGGAAACATATCAAAAAATTTTACAAATCAAAAATATAAACAAAAGTCAGAAGCAGACACAAGTTCTAATTTATTTCACGTTGATGCTCAACACTGTTTGTCAAGTAAATGCTGTTTTGCCTTCATTTTTGCCATTCATTTTGATATCCTAAGGTATTGTCACCAGCAGGAGGAGAACATTAGTTGTGATGGAATATTTGCTTTCTGAGAGCTCTTAAATTCCCCAGATGTCCTTACTGCGTATTTGGGTATGCACTGGTAGAGAAATACCTGGAGCAAACAGAAACTTCAGAAAAACATCATCTGTTTTACATGCACAACCTTACTGTCTACTCAAACAAGATAGTTACCTGAGAACAAAACCTTAAAGAGTATCTGGCTGATTGTTTCTCTTTCAAACAGAGTATCATGGTAGTAAGTGTCATTTACACACATAGATAAATTGCTAGATCCACAATGACCTAGGAACTTAAGTATTTAATTAACAGGGTAGATTATGTCCCTCCAGAACTTGATACAACATCAGAGCATGGTTCTTTCTGCTGCAAATGCACAGGACCTGTCGCATCAGTTAAAGGTGGATGTTCTCATAATGTCAGAGTCTGATACATGCATGTAGTATAAGATTCCAGGCAACAGAAGGGATCAGTATTCCCACATTGGTCAACTTATAAAACATATTATTGTCCAAACTCAAAAAAAAAAAGTTTTGCTATCACTGTTAATCCAATATGGTTAAAAAGTCTGGATTTTTTACTACTTAGGCAAAAAAATTAAATAACTACAAATGTTCATAAGCATAGCTGCTGATTAATAACCACTCTGCTTGCACCTGAGATTTGTCTGCAATTGGAAATGGCTCCCAAGCATCTGGATCTCTATTGGTAGCTTTGAGATTAGGAACTAAAGGTTGCTAGGATTTGGTTTCTAAAATTTTCTCTCATGAAATATTTTAATTACATAGCATATCAAATTCAGTGCAGGAGAAGAAAATCAAAGTAAGGTACCTGAATGCATGAATCTATCTTTTTTATTCACTGTGTATATTCTATCTCTATAAAAATATACATCTGTAAGTGTCTGTATCTGTATAGCTGTATCTATCATCAACATCAGTATGGAACTAAGATCCTAATTTTTTCCTTAAGACTGTTAACAATAATTTTTATCACTTGCACACTGCAGTTGTATGCACTTCAGTAGAGAACGCAGAATAGGGCAGCATGTGACAGCAACAAGCTCTAGGGAGACAGGGTTACTCCACTAATACATCCACCTGGACTTCAACAGATGCCATCTCCTGTCAAAGCTATTAGAAAACTTGATCACTTGCTTCTGTTTTGTTTGCCTTGTCATAATCAAGAAAATTACTTCTCTTCTCCAGTAACACTCATCTTTAGACATTACAATTTTTTTACCTCTACACAGAACATTGACACTGTCTTCATTTTAAAGGCCATGGATATGGGAGGGAATTGCTAAACTCATCCAGCTGAGCATTAGCAAAGCCAACTAACTATGCTCCTGGGTCCCATCCAGCAATGGTGCATTTGTTCATCACATTGCTCTCTGTGCTTTGCATGGTCACTGCCCCCAGAAGGCTGTGAAGGATCCACCTGCACACTCGTACAGACTCACACAGCACATACCTGTGTAGCAGCTGTATAACAAAACACACAAGGAAACAGTGGGGTGAGCTGCTGACCGGCAAGAAGAAAATAGATCTGCTCAGGAACGAACAAGATAATACACGTGCCTGGAGCAAACACCAAAGGGCTGCTTCAGAGACCCACTGCCCCCCATTCATTTGCCCAGGGAAGGCTGCTAACGGCACAAACCCCAGAAATCACAGCAGATGGAGAAGAGTCACAAGAAATGGTATGAATTATTATTCCCCCCTCTCCAAGTCATCACAAATATTCAGCACAGAAAACTTTTCCCATCTAATGAAAGTCGAAGCACACTAATTACTGTTACAGAAACAGTCACCATACACCATTACTTTACCTGTCATAAATCTCTACTCTCACCACTGGATTTTAAAGACATGCTTGGCATGACTGCTCAACAAGATCTTGCTGAAGATCTTAACATGCCGATTCTGCATGAGTGCCAGCTGAACAGACAGTGCAGCCACAGCACTCAGCCAAGCATGAGTCGTGCCTATCACACTGAGAGTTTGCTGCATTGAAAAAGACAAGACTGCAATAACCTTGGGCCTTTAAGACAACAAATACTAATCACCAGCTGACACCAGCAAGTCCTGCTTTCTAGCAAGGTGCTTTCATTTTTGTACGTCATCTCAAGAATCGTCACGTTTTTAATTGCTTCACACACTGCAATGATGGTGCCAAGGACCCTTATCGTGAACTTGTAAATCACTGGTCTTGCTGTGCAATAACATCATGAGGACACATTGCTAACCATGGCTTAACACTGCCCATAGTACACCTGTTGGACAGAAAAAAAAAATTCAATTTCTTATGTGAAGCAAGAACAAATTTAATGAGAAAAAGGGAACTGTAGAACTTTATTATTTCCATAATCATTTTCTGTTATCTGATTCTTTCCTGTTTGATTGCACACACAATTGCCTATAAACATCAACAGGAGGTACAGGACAACGAGTTGGGGAGAGGGAAAAACAATCTTCACTAATCTTCCAAACAGCTTTTAAAACACCACTTTTTCCCCTTAGTTTTGGGTAATCTGTATGGACATAAGTTATCTGAAAACAGCTGTAGCCTTTAAACTCTCAAAATATAAGCTTGTATGTATTTCCTTCTAGCAAAGGATTCCACCTCATTTAACTAGTTTTTAGACCAACATACATTAATGCCAGCAAATATTACAAAAAGGGCAGATGACGCAGTCAGTGACATTAATGGTCATTATGGAACTGTACAACATAAGGAAAGCCCAAGTGCTCTATTATCAACAGTTTGCACCTAACCACAAACACCTGGATAAGAGATCCTCTCAACCCTGGGAAAAAAAAATATCACAAAAAAAACCCAAACAACAAAGCCAGTAAAGAACAGGACAACTATTCTACATATGTATTAGACTCAGCTTTATTTATCACAAGACACCAGAGAAAGGGTGGCATCAAAAATGTGTAAAAACATACTCAGAAATGGAAGAAGGTGGTTGGCTTGTGTTGCACAGATGCACGAGGCGTTTGCACCAGCTACGCAAGATAAAAAACATGCACAGGACACTCTGAAGGAACATGCAGTTCACAGACGATACACTAAGGGCATCCATATCACTGGGAAAATTATTCCCCAGTCGGTACCATTTCAGATCGATAACACAGCCAGCTATAAACGTCTCTCCAAATTAGATCTATCTTTTACTTCTCAATTCCAATACAAATAAAAATTACACTGTTTTCTATCCTTATAACTGATGTGGGTTTCACATGGGTCCAGTGCTCTACAAGACGTGACAAAGTGGGAAATATCTGTATCACTTTACGAATATTTTGCATAGCTCTGACTGTTTGAGACAGACAGCTTGCTGTAGGTAAGATCAAAAAGGGATGTAGGAGGAATCTGACAGGAATGAAAAACTGTGACCTAGATAAGGAGCATCCCAACAAACATTCAAACTACAACAGACAGGCTATTAGCTGTGAAGAAACAACCTGCCTGCAGCTAACAGTTACATGGCTGCTTTTCCAAAGCTAAAGGAAAAGATACAAGATAAATAAACAAACATAACAAAACATTGGTCTGTTAAAGGAAGGGATGTGCAGGGCCAACACACGCTTTCAGAGCACACAAGAGTCAGCAACCGATCCAACCTGCAATCGCTGGAGTCAGCTGGCGTGCAAACAGCACAAAGAAAGGTCAAAGATGCAGCAAACACACAGAAGCCCTTCCTTTGGTTACTTTTTACTATGGGGTAAAGAAATAAATTTATGTTTTAGGCTTTGCATGCATAAATCACTTTGCATAGCTTACTGGGAACAACTGCTCCAGAGACATTGCTCTAGGCAATGTACCTAGGCAGATGAGAAAGGCAGTCTCTGATACAATGCATTTGAGCACTACAGACAGCATCATAACAGAACATTAGCAGCCAGGCTTGAGAGCCAGAGGCAGCAGGGCCATGCAGAGCAGAGCTCAGCGCAGCCAGCTAACGTGAAACACCACCCTCACAAGCATCAAGGCTAGACTGTGCAAGCCAGTCCAACACAGAGCATGCCTCATGAGCCAGTCAAGAACCAAACCATGGCTCTAGGCACCCAGCTGAGTCCTTGTAACTCTCTCGAGACAAGCTGTCACACAAAGAGAAGAGCAACACTAATCTCATTTCTTACTCATTTCCAAGGTATTGACTGCTCTCTTCCCTACCTGCTTGCCTTCTGTAATGAAAAACACTTCATGCAATGACCAGTTCATGCCTCCCTTGGCACAGAAGCAACTCAATGACTGTTATCTGACCAACAGGACCAGTCAAACACATCCTAGAAACCTCTAGAGTACTTCTCAATGCAGCACAGACTGATGCTACCCGGGACAGTCAAATGTTTAGCCAGTTTTATTTGTATGCAAGCTTGCATAATACCAATTTTATAAAACGAAGTGTTCTTTTCCCAAATATATTTATGTATATATGAAGTTATATTGGAACGTGCTTCCTTGTTATGTATCTCCCTTACCATGCTCTTTGCTGCTGGGCCCAGGGCCAGAATGGTTCTGCTTTTCCAGATTTCCATCTTGTCTTTCTCTGGATGAATATCAGAGTGAGCAGATTGACAAAGGGCAATGCAGAGAAACCTCCTTTAGGAGGAATGAAGGTCAAAGTGTTGTGTGGCAGCAAGTTTTCTGCTCCACTAGCAGCAGCAGAAACACTATGACATGCTCTGCAGAGATAAAGATTGCAGTTTATAGTCACATACTCACATTCGCAAACACTGTCCTGGTAATATGATAAACAGCACAAGTGGTTCCTCTCAATGAACTATGCTTTGAAAGTTGTCTTCTCTGAACAGCTGGAGGAATGCTGGTCTCCCAGTCCTTAGGCAGGCCATAAAACATAAGACTTACTGACAGCCCAAAAAAAAGCTCTGTTGCAGTACTACACAACAGAGCCAGCTTCTTACAAACCATTGCCAGCCCCATGTTGCAGGGAGATTTTTATGTTATCAACTTAATAATGCAATAAAAGGCAGAGGAGAGCTTTAGTTATAACTATCAAAATATAAAAATCTACCACAGATAGTGTGGGGAAGATAAATTCTCTTCTCATAGACTAGAGGTGACAGCTTTGCATTAGAAAGCGGCAGTAGATATTCAAAAGCTCCAGGAAAACCTGTAGTAAAGGCACCAAAAATCAAAGTGCAGCTGCTCTTTTTACTGTTTAAATCATTATATATTAGCAACAAATCTTGTTGTTGGCCAACACTCAGAAATGGCATATGGCCAATAAAAGGTTCAGTGGAGTTTTCCATCTGTCACTGAAATCGGCTATGGCTCCAGCTCATACATAGTAAGTTCAGTGTCATAATTATTTGTGTACTAGACGTCAACCATTCAGTCTAACATAATCATCTGACTACACAATTTGCTAAATATACTGCCCAAGCAAAGCACCACATAGCCGAAATGCCTGAGATGCATTTATGGGTTTGATGGATGGACCACTCGGTGGATAAGGAATTGGCTCAATGGCCGCACTCAGAGAGTAGTGGTCAACGGCTCGATGTCCAAGTGGAGACCGGTCACGAGTGGTGTCCCTCAGGGGTCCGTGTTGGGCTCGGCCCTCTTCAACATCTTTGTCGGTGACGTGGACAGTGGCATAGAGTGCACCCTCAGCAAGTTCGCTGATGACACCAAGCTGTGTGGTGCCGTCGACACGCTGGAAGGGAGGGATGCCATCCAGAGGGACCTCGACAGGCTGGAGAGGTGGGCCCGTACCAACCTCATGAAGTTCAACCAGGCCAAGTGCAAGGTCCTACATCTGGGTCATGGCAATCCCAGGCACAAATACAGACTGGGCGGAGAATGGATCGAGAGCAGCCCTGAGAAGAAGGACTTGGGAGTACTGGTGGACGAGAAGCTCAATATGAGCCGGCAATGTGCTCTTGCGGCCCAGAAGGCCAACCGCATCCTGGGCTGCATCAAGAGGAGCGTGGCCAGCAGGTCGAGGGAGGTGATTCTCCCCCTCTACTCTGCCCTCGTGAGACCTCACCTGGAGTACTGTGTCCAGTTCTGGAGCCCCCAACACAAGAAGGACATGGACCAGCTGGAGAGGGTCCAGAGGAGGGCCACGAAGATGATAAGAGGGCTGGAGCACCTTTCCTATGAGGACAGGCTGAAAGAGTTGGGGCTGTTCAGCCTGGAGAAGAGGAGGCTCCGGGGTGACCTCATAGCGGTCTTCCAGTACCTCAAGAGGGCCTACAAGAAAGATGGGGAGAGGCTGTTCAGGAGGGCCTGTTGTGATAGGACAAGGGGTAATGGTTTTAAAATAGAGGGAGGTAGATTCAGATTGGATATTAGGAAAAAATTTTTTACCATGAGAGTGGTAGAACACTGGAACAGGTTGCCCAGAGAAGTGGTGGATGCTCCATCCCTGGAGACATTCAAGGCCAGGTTGGACGAGGCCCTGAGCAACCTGATCTAGTTGGAGATATCCCTGTTTGTTGCAGGGGGGTTGGACTAGCTGACCTTTGAAGGTCCCTTCCAGCCCTAACCATTCTATGATTCTATAGTATATAACACTGGCACTAACAAGAGGTAAGCACGTGAACAGAGGGTGCTGTCTTGCCACAATAGGGGTTATACAAATAGAAACAGACTAATGCGCCCCCTTGATATGCCATGAAGACAGCAAGAGGCAACCATGATCTTATCAAAATCAAATGCACGCAAGATAGCAAGTCAGTGAGTGGTCACCACATCTTTTTTGTACCCCTGCTTGTTCATTACAAATACTAAGCATATGGATTTCCTTTGCTGTCTTCACTGCCCTGCCAGCACAAGGCGGCTGACAGACTTACGCTTTAAACTATTTTGTTCCACTATAGGTTCAGGAAATACCTTCATAAGAGCATTGTCTGAGTTTTTTTTAAATTCTTTCTACAGCATTTTCCATTAGAGTTTTTAGCAACTATGGAAACAACAATGATATTTTTTTCTCCCTCCCCCTGCAGCACGCTGGTGCTATGAATCCTGCACTGATAGGTCTTTCGGGCTGTATTTAGATCCGGATTTTCCAGACACCGGGATTTATATTTCAATCAGCCAAGAGTCACAGTCTGCTTGGCCCCAGATTTGGGTGCAGGCACAAGCATATTTCTGTTTTCTAGCTCAGTCAGAAAAACGTGTAACATTCCCAAATGCAGAACAAGGGGGGGGGGGGGGGGGGGGGGGGGGGGCCTGTTCTAAACTGTGCTGAAAGGCAAAAGCAAGAACATTTTCATTTGTGCAAGTTTGCAACAGTACTCTTTTTCTTCCCGAAGCCTCACTGCTCTGCATCTGCTCCAAGAGAACTGCCAAAGTAGTTTAGAGCTACTGGATCCAACCTGTGGCCGTTTTTCAACAGTTAGAAGCTAGGAAGCTGGGAGCACAGTAAAGAGGGTTGCAGGAATTCACTGAAACTTTTTATAATATTTAATAATCCCTTTATGGTTTGGTCAGAGCTGGCACAACTTCACAGCAATAAGCTGATTTGCACAGAAATGGGCTCATGGCTCCGACACATGATAGCAGTTTGGAAGAACAATTTTTTGCTGCAAACAAGGTACTATCCATAGTACTGTTTTGCTCATCAGAACAGGGAGAAAAGTAAAACCAGATTTTCTTTTAAAACACAACAGAAAAAAAAACACCTCGAAAAATGACAATAACTTAAGTGCTCAACTCAGATGCCTAAACTTTAGTTATCTTGATTAGCAGTGGATCCTTAGAGTACCCAAGGTGCTCAGGAGAGGCTAGCAGACATAGCAGAACCTGCCTCAGAGCAGCAGATGGACAGGAGGTAGGATACCCTTGAGATTCCAAAGGACAAACACCAACAGCTATGGAACTGGACTGGAGTTTATAACACATTCAAATTCTCAGACAGAAGATATCCCAATAAGCAGATCCAGTATTCAATATCTCAAGGTCGATTAAATTGAATAATTTTAAAGCCTGTTTAAATTTGCATAATTGTATTTATACTTCTGTAAAATTGAACGAAATATTTAAATCAGAAAGCATACGAAAAAGCACCTGCAAGCAAGGCTTCTAAAAGCCTTGAGTCTTACATTGTCAATTGTTTGTTCTGTTTTGAAGGTTCAAGACTGGGCAAAGTATCTTACCAAAGAGCATCAATTCATTAGACAGGCAGGAGATTAAAATAGAAAAAAAAAAAAAAACAAACAAACAAGAAAGTCCTTCAGGAGAAGATAGCTTAAAAAATATCCCAGAAAGGACCTGAAGAATACATGGCTCATGCTGTAAGGACAGTGTCCCTCACCTTGAATTAGAGGGGTCTTCAAAACTAGGAACTGTTAAACTGAGTAGAAGACTCAGAGTGGGCATGCTCAATAGTCACCTCAAGAGAAAAGGGGGGGAAAAAAAAAAGATCTGACACTTTATTTGCATAAAGCATACAGTAAAAAAAAAAAAAGTAGCAGTTTCCGCTACCCAGAAAATGACTGGTTCTGGGACAGCTGAATATTGCCAAATACTCTTCTACACTTCATTCATAAACAGAATTCAGGTCATTGTCCCTTAATTCCAAGGGAGCACAGATGTACACATTCGACTCTCCTCTAGGAGACACTGATTGGTCCTTCATGTTGGCCAGAAGATTGTATTAGACCTCTCAAAGTTTTCACAGGAAAACAAGAACCCACCTAAAGCCACTCCTTGATTCCAAGTGATTTTGCCTTGGCTTCATGGGCATAAACACCAGAAAAGCAAGACACTGTCTTAGTCCAGACCAGCCCAAGCTCTTCAAATTCTAACAAATAAAAAGGTATTGCCAGCTAATGGAAATCATGTAGTTGGGGAAACTGTGGAGATGGTTCACAAAGCTGAAGCTGTCACCACTGCTTCTCCTCAAATAGACGGGAAAATATGGTGAAAAAAACCTGATAATTTCTGGTGGGTTGACCCTGGCTGGACACCACGTGCCCACCAAAGTTGCTCTACGACTCTCCTTCCTCAGCTGGACAGGGGAGAGAAAAATATAACAAAAAGCTCATGGGTCAAGATAAGGACAGGGAGAGATCACTCTCTCATTACTGTCATGGACAAAACAGACTTTTGGGGAAAAAATTAATTTATCTCCACTCAAATCAGAGTATGATAATGAGAAATAAAATAAAATGTTAAAAACACCCTCCCTCCACCCCTCCCTTCTTCCCTGGCTTAATTTGAGTCCTGATTTTCTCTGCCTTCTCCCCACCAGCAGCACAGGGGAATGAGCAATGGGGGTTGCGGTCAGTTCATCACAGGTTGCTTCTGCTGCTCCTTCCTCCTCAGGGGAAGGACTCTTTACACTCTTCTCCTGCTCCAGTGTGAGGTCTCTCCCCCAGGAGACAGTCCTCCATGAACTTCTCCAATGTGAGTCTTTCACATGGGCTGTGGTTTTTCATGAACTGCTCCAGCATGGATCCCCCACAGGGTCACAAGTCCTGCCAGCAAACCTGCTCCTGCACGAGCTCCTCTCTCCATGGGTCCACAGGTCCTGGCAGGAGCCTGCTCCAATGCAGGCTTCCCATGGAGTCACAGCTTCCTTCGGGCACATCCACCTGCTCTGGCACGAGGTCATCCATGGGCTGCAGGTGGATCTCTGCTCCACTGTAGACCTCCACGGGCTTCAGGAGAACAGCCTGCTCTCCATTGTCTTCACTACGGGCTGCAGGGGAATCTCTGCTCTGGTGCCTGGAGCACCTCTTCCCCCTCCTTTTTCACTGACCTTGGTGTCCGCAGAGTTGTTTCTGTCACATATTGTCACTCCTCTCTCCAGTTGCAGTTTTCTGTTGGGCAGCAACTTTTTCCCATTCTTAAATATGTTATCCCAGAGGCACTACCACTGTCGCTGATGGGCTCAGCCTTGGCTGGTGGTGGGTCTGTCTTGGAGCCGGTTGGCATTGGCTCTGTTGGATACAGGGGAAGCCTCTAGCAGCTTCTCACAGAAGCCACCCCTGTAGCCCCCCCACTACCAAAATCTTGCCACACAAATCCAATACACCATTTAACTACAAATTTCTCATCATGGCTGATGAATTCAGCAGCAACAGACTTGAGAAAGGAAACTACTGGCTTTATGTTTATAATGATCTCTGATCCAGCTATTCACATTCAAATGGAGAGTGCAGAGAGTCAGGGATGGACGTAACAGATTAGAGCTAAAACATCCGAAAGCAGATCAACTGGATTCACCAGTTGTCATCAGACCATCTACTCCATATCTAGTGTCCTTATTTCCCCACAATTTTTTAATCCCTGCTGGTGGCTTCCAGCCATTACGCTGAATCAGCTATTCATTCAGTTAAGCTCTAGCAGAGAAATCTTTAGCATTGGATGGAAACATCTAAAACTGATCCAGAAAAAGGTAAGTCAGGAAGTTTTTAAAAAGTGTTTATCAGTAAACCAGTCTGTACTGAAGCAGCTTTCTTGGAAAGGAGGACAGGACAGCAGCTGGAGACCTGGCTGCCATTTCCATTCTCTGCTTACAAGGAGAATGGCCATGGAAGAAGTCATGTAAACTTGCATATACTATGCACATCATCTCCATGGTTGCTGATTATGTTTATTAGTGACAACTGACCACAACGAAATGATGCTTCTAGTGGCCAGGGAACAGATGCATAAGCTAGAAGTTTTTAAAATGGATGAGAAAATCCTAAATCATAGGGAGTTCATGATACGTGAGAATATGAGAAACCAGTTTTAGTGACATAAGGATATAATAATTGTTCTGTCCTGAGGGGAAAAAGTTTCAGCTCTGCCATATCAGTTCCTCTGTCAGCACAACATGCTTCTTGTGAAAGATACAGTGTTATCTATATATTCTGTGCTAGCAATTAAGACATCAATATATTCATTTTTATGGTCTGATAAAAACTCAAAAGTTGCCTTAGAACATTAAAAACATTATGTTCCAGCATATACAGCAATGACAGAATTACTATTAAATGTGTGAGGTTTTAGATATTCTCCATTTCACAGTGGAGCTTTTTAAAGTTAGCATTGTGAAGGAATAATCAGTAGTAACCCACCAGCAGTTTATGCGAGCTTGGGAGAAACTAAGTCCTCTGATGGAACACAAACTGCATTTCTGGTGATGAGATATCTCATGAGGAAGCACTGGGGGACTGCACCAAAGCTCTCTAAAGAGACACATTCTCAGAGTTTGCAAGAATTTTATGCTTCAGTTGTCTGCACTGCTCAGTTTGAGCAGTAATATTTCTGTCATCTCCTCAACGGAAGCACAGAATTGATTTTGTTCCTTCATCCTCATGTAAAGCTGATAGCGTTTCCAGAGGAAAGGCAGGTGTCTGCACATATGTATAACTTGCATATTAGTCTGGATATAATTTACATGAACTCTACCCAAAGCATAAACTGGGAGAACCAATTTATCAAGAAGTTCCAGCTGAATTTCAGCCAATGTTCATAAACTCCAGGTTCACAGAGCTATCTCTCTAAACCATCTTTTTGGCACGCAACCACTCAGCTGTGTTTTACCAGAAGTTTCTGCTCTTCAGAAACTTGTCGGCCCTCCCTCTTCATTGCAGAAGACACTACAGGCTTACGCTTCACTGTCTAGCCAGGCTGCCACCAAGGCCCCTGCTCCAGCTCCTGACAAAACTGTTCTCCACTCCCCTCTTTTCCCCTCCTCAGCAAAAGCACAGCCTAAGAGCAACCAAGCTGTTTTTTTCCCTGCTGGCCTCACCCCTAAGGCTGCACAGGGGTGAGGGGAGGAAGAGAGAATTTCCAGGAGCTGTCACAACATGCACAAAGTAACAAAAGGTTAGCATCACTGATACTGCACCAAAACCTGAAGGTACTTTAAAATGCAAGGAGTCTCCTCTAGACTGATGCACAGTAACATAACACAACATACACAAGCAGTATTTTGCAACATACTGTCTTTTAGCAATCAATTTCTGAAACAGAGAAACATCCTCAAATCAACACCACCTATTACATTGTAAATAACAGTAGTACATGCTGATGTTATCTGGTGAAACAACTTGGTAGCCTATAAGGTAGAATTAAATGCGTCTCTTCTCTAGTATGCCAATAATAATTATTTTCCTAATGGTTGTTCAGTTACAGGAATACATGAAAAGAAGCAATTGCATTGGAGAAAACATGATTTGATGTTGTTTATATACAGACACTTATGTACTGAGAGTTTGTTTTATCTCCTGAGATATCACTGAGGTTACAGAACTTGCAGGCAATAACAGTAAGAATATTATTATAATCACAAGAAAAATAATTTCCATTTTATTTATGTAGAATGTAAGTTCCTAAGTACTTGCAAACTCAAGGTCAGCTGAAAGTTGCCAGCGCAGCCAGGAACGCAGCAAAAAACAGCAGCACAACTTCAACAAACCCATCAGACTCACTGAAACCACAGAGGCTGTGTGACACACAGACTTCAACACACATCTTGATCTCCAAAATGGTTTAAGAGAAGTACACCGAAAAGATGGCAGGCAGTGGCTAAGTCCAAGCCTCAAGACAGCCAGAGTGAGAGCTAAAGTAAGAAAGTCTTAGAAAACACTGACTTGAAAGGGGGAAAAACAAGCGTATACTCCAGTGTAAGTACAAGCACAAGTGTTTGTTGAAGTGTCTGTGTCAACAGGAAGAGGAAAGAAAACAAGTGGAAGCAGGAGTCACTGAGAGGGACCAGAACTCCTTGGTGCACAAAACTGGCAGGAAAAGACAAGCTTAGAAATTGCAGGCAAGGAAGCAGTTTTCTGCTCTTTGGTTCTCCTTTGTCCACAGAAAGAAGACCTTGCACAGCTGAGAGGGGGAAAACAAAAATGAAAACAACACAAAAGAAGCTTTTATTAAAAAAAAGCATGACTCGCTCATCGCCAGTATCTACTCTCCCTTACGTTTTGTGGTGGTTTACCTGCCTCGCTGTCATAACAGTGCATTAGAAGAGGTGGATGTGCATTTTGTCTATCCATAAACTCCTGGAGGGATGGAACAGAGCAACCTGAAGTGATCACAGTGCAATGCTACTACCATCCATAGGATTCCCCTCCCAAACCTCAACATTTTGCTCCAATGTTGGGAGCTCAACATTTGGCTTTGGCCATCCTGTATGCACATATCCAACTTACATGCTTGAAGCATGCTGGCTCTATTTGCAGAGTACCTACAATTTTCTATCCTTTTTAGTCTATGTGCAGCTTTTCGAGTTTCACAGCCTTAAGATGTTCTAGAGGCACTGGGTATATTGAGATACCAAATACGAACTATACAAAGAAGTTTCTCTAGAGCATTATTGCTGGCTAGCAACAGCCCTGCTCTCCTAGTGTATATAGGTGTATTTATACATAGGCAGTATATATATATAGGTGTATCTAGCCTTTGCAGTGAGATTTTCTGATGTGATCAGCCTGAATAGTCAATCACCTTCAGACGTTCAGTTTCATGATACCACAAGCACTGATATTTACAATACATTCCAATTGTCTTAATGAGGACTTTTAACCAAAGGAAAGCAGTCAATATGGAGGAGCATTCAAACACTACTGGAGAAGTTCTTACTGACTTAAATATTTAAAACATTTAATCTAGGACATGTTTCATTTTCAGTTTTAGAGATTCCTTCAATGTCCTGAACAGATGATCAAATCACCCAGTGAGCAAGCTAAGACCATGAGAACTACTGCAGAGCTTCACCAAAGAGACAGCAGATGAAGTGAGAGAGGTCTTTGGGCCCGAAGATGGCATGTGCAATTTTGTACGCTTAAATTACCACGAAAACAGAAAACCCCAGGCACCAAAATGACCAGATTCAATCTTCTCCAACTAACAATAGTACACTCTCCTTTCAGTAGGCATTCACCCAAGAACAAGCAAGCAAAAAATCCTGCCAAGGAGTTTCTAGTTTTTTTGACATTGTGGGTAGCCCTAAGTCAAGCTATGCCATTGTCAGGCTACAATCCACACTATCACAGGGAGTGACTTTACTCCACAGCATACAAGAAAAATATTCCACAACAGCAATCCCCACAGAACAGAGCAGCCTCAAATGACTTGCCCTGCTCACCTGCCTCCTCTTGATTATGTAACCTGAATGCTTCCATGGTCCACCTGCCAAAAATAACCTCGTCACTCACTCTTAGTGACTGAAGTACAGCTGGAGGCGGCCAGACAGCACAACTGAAAAGCTGGAAGCTTCCTGCATTTAGCTCACAGATGTATTAACACTGAAGTCTAATTATAGACCACTTAAAAACATACACTGTTCACAACTTCAGATCTTAGAGTCAATAAAAACCATTCACCACATGTGCAATGTGAGAACGTGAAGGCTGTGAGTCTGAGACTAAATTTGACTCATACAGGCTTGTGCTGGCTGCCATATGCCATTCCACAACAGCTCAGCAGCTTTCCTGGTTGACACCAGGGATTACAGTTGAGTCGTATCTTCCAGTGATCTTCAGAGGTAATCACAGCAAGAGTGTTTGGCTCTTGTGTACTTCAGGGAGCTAACGGTCAGAAATCAAATCCTGGCCTTTGACATTGTACTAAAGCCATGAATTAACCTATCATCCCTTCCACAAGTCATGAGATTAGCTTGAAAATAATATTGTCCTGTGTTTATTGCCCTCCAGTATTAGATGTTCAGATTGCCATTTTCAAGCTTTCTCAACAACTATTTATCTGAAAGAAAGAGAAAGCAAGCTAGAATTCTTGTGTGGTTAATGTACATCAAGCTGATGCTTTAAGAAAAACAGCAGCCATCATAAGAGTTGGCAACTCTCAAATCACTGGTTATGGAGGAAAGAATATTAAACAGCTATCATCAATCTATCTAGATCCAGGAAGTGAGCCATGAAATGCTGACAAAGGGGAATATCTGGTCTGACAATGATGGTATATTTATCTTTTAAATGAAGAATAATGGAGCTACACTGAAGAGACTCATTTTAACTTTGCAATAGTAAAGCATCTATCTCATCACCGTAGGGTGATATCTGAGCACCTCTGGATAAGATAATTTATTCTACCAGGTCTGAGACCACCATTTTACACAGATAGTTACTCTAGTCTCCAAAGGAGACACACGAGCAGCACAAACAGAAAAAAAGAGAGTGTGGAAATGGACCTTCTGAACAGCACTAGCCCAGCCTCCCATCGCAGCCATAGGCCAGGTAGTCCGTTCCCTTTTCATCCTCAGCTTCTTTTCAGTCAAATAGGGATAACACCAGATTATCACAAGAATGTTGGCATTTGAGGTTTTTTTCCTCAAGGATGAAAATATCTCCACTTATTTTGTTTCCCAGCACATTAGGCCTCGTGACTGGGAGCATAAATGATACACACATGCCCAGACTATCACACGAGAAAAGCACAGCTATGCACAGTCTGTGTACTGGGACAGGAGCCATTACACTAGGGTACAGCTAACACCGAGCTGCACTCCTATCAGCCCTGGGGCTGTCCAAGCACACTCATCCAAACCCAGACTGGGCTAATTTTCTACAGACCACTACCAAAAAAAAAAAACCAAACCCACAACCAACACCCAAAAAATAAAATCACAGGGAAAGGATGACACAAACACTGAACAGTGATTGAAACAGTGGGTCACAGCTTGAGTCAGAAGAAAAATTGCAAGTGCATTTATAATTAAGGAAGCCAGAGAAACTCAGCATTCCTGTACAGGTACATACAACCTGTATGTATCACCTATACCTAAGCTAGCTGCAGATCCTTTACTAGGATCTCTACCTCCTTTTTCTTCCCCCAGCCCACACAAAAGTTTGTTGTTGTTGTACTTTTAAGCTAGTCATGAATTCATCATGCTATCCCCATGTCTTTTCTGAGGACTGGATCCCACCAACAAGGACTCATGCTCCCCTTAAATTCTGAAAAACTCACCTGCTTTTTTTCCTCACACTCCATGTCCTGTCTGCTGACCTTATGAAGAAAGTGAGAGAGAAAAACCTCAAACAATACTAAGCAAATTCACTGCTTATAGAAAAAATCCTTCTTGGACTCGTACTGAAGTCCTGCCCCACTCACAACAAAATGAGTACCTGCTCTGTGGAAACACAACAGCTGGTCCCAATTCACATTTTCTCCCACCTGCCCCACATTATCTGCCACCTGCCCCCTGAATAGCACACAGCTGGAGTCAGACCTCTAGACAGTCTAACATATTTTTGCTTTAAGGGGCAGCAAAACAACCCCCTGTCCTCAACTGAATGGAGCCTTCAGATGTATAATTGCCAGTTCACACCAGAATATGATCACTGGGAAAGGAGCTTCAGCTGCTGTAGTTTGATGCTACCTCACCCTTTGAGAGGTTTGTGCTTGGGCAGCCATGGGAGCCTTGCAGCACATCCCCGTGGGTGGCAGAGCATTAGTGCCAGCAACCCGACTAGCAAAGGGTCACCCTTCTCTTTCCTTCAGAAGCGCTGAAAAATTTATTTATCTGTTATTTTTACTACCGAGGAGAGTAGGGCTTTATCTTAACAGCAGCACACATTGAATCTGCACTATTAGTCGACCCACCTCAGCTTTGCAGAATGGTCTCTCAGACTGAAATAGCCCAGACCAGGCAGCCAGCCATGCTGAGGCCAAAACACACTCTTGCTGTCAGTGTTTTTGCACTGGGTCAGGCATGCAGATAGGTAGCGCGTGGTTCCTCATGCTGGGAGACTATGGTGGGTTTTTTTTTTTTCTGTTTGTTGCTCTCTCCAGGGGTGCGCTTGGCAAGGAGGGCATGAACACAGCAACCTCACTTGCAACTTCTCAGCAGACTAAGTGGTCTTCAGTCTTCACTCAAATCAAAGCTCTGGTTTTGCTTCAGCTATGCATGGAGAGGAAATGTCTATGGAAAGGAATTAGAGCTTGAACACAGAGCACGGCAAAACCTCCAAATCCTGAGCTCACATGACTGAGCTTTCCTAACTACAGAGCAAGCATGTTGCTGTACCAGAGAACTGATTCCCATCAGAACGGCAGGCTCGTAAGTAATTTAAAGCAATTTAAAAAAAGCACACCATCAAAAAATATCTAAATTGAAATGAACTTGCTGATATTAGAAAACTGTGCTGAGTTTTTAAAAGTAGGCAAACGATAAGCTGTAAGGAAGAGAGGTGCTGGCAAGGAAGCCACTTACCTTGGTAACAAAACTCTTTCTGTTGACATGTGTAAGGAAAGAGCCACCACTAATTCAGATAGGAAAATTCATACTGTTTTACTCTGGTAGGAAGTGGGATTCAGAAGAAAATCCTTGAATCTTCCAAGACCAGAATGATTTATTTTCTCGTGTAAAGTAAGAGAAGCAGCAGCTGCCCTAACTCTGCTGCAGTCTGCTTTTCAGAGAGCATTGAGAATCACTTCTGAAAGTTAGTTGTCATCCCTAAAAATCCTGACCACTAAAATAATTCTTGATCTGGTAAAAAGCCATCTGGGCCACAGAGGGGTCAGAAATAGGCAATTGCTGCAGAATTTGTTGTTTCAGAAATTTTTTCTCTGAGAGCCAGTGTTTGTATTCTAATGACGGCTGTATGGTTCTGTTTGATTCAATCCAGAAGAAAAATATCCATTTTTTCACCTTATCTCATCTCCTGTGTCCTAGAGAGATGTTGATCATGTATTAGCCAAACACCACAGATGCAGGGAACAAGAGTTTAGAGGGATTAGATGCGATGAAGCAAACAGGGTTTCCCAGTTTGCACTTTTCTCACAAATGTAAGCACCAGCCCCACACTTAACATATGATTAGCAGCAACACGGGCACCTCAAAGTGTCATTTGACATAACGCGGTTGAAAATGTTTATGGAGATGTGTCTATAAGTGATTCGATGGAAACACAGCTCTCTTTCTGAGAAACCAGTGACTGGGGAGGAGCAGGGGGAAGCACTTTACAAGGCCATCTTGCTAAAAGACTGTATTTTACTATGTAATCCCCAATTATACACATGACTGCATTGTGGAAAGGTCACCAGACAAAGCAGTTCAGTGAACTGGGTCTGAAGGGAGCGATTGTGTGGTGGGTCTCAGCCCCGCTCTCCCCGAATCCTTCACCTCAACAGCACCGACATCTCCTGCCCCAGGGAAGGACGAGCCCAGTGCACTCACAGCCCAGCACGGGAATTTTGGTAGATCGGTGGGACTAAACGGAAATTATCACGGCAGAAAACAGATTCAGGGAGTAAGCTTAAACACACCTCCTACTTCTCCAAACACTCGCCCGACATCTGAGTTAACGCGGCCAGCAACTCGCACCAGAAGCGCACCGGCGCTGGCCGAAACCCTGCGCTCGCCCCGCAAACACCGAGCGGCAGCGTGCCGCGCTCCTCGGGCACGGCGCGGCCGCGGGGGGGCCCGCCCGCAGCCCCGCAGGTGAAAACTCCCCTCCGGGCCCTGCGGCTGCCCGCGGAGCTCGGCGGGGCGGCGGAGCGGAGCCGACCCGACCCCGGGCGGCCCCCCCCGGGCGGCGGCGGCGGGCGGGGCAGAGGCGCGGCCCCCGCGTGACCCGCCCGCCCGTAGCACCGGCCGCCGCGCGCCCGCCCGCGCGCAGAGCCGCGCCGGGGCTGCCGAGATGCGGGCGGGCGCGCGGCGGCGCGCGGCGCGGGCCGTGCTGCTGCTGCTGTCGCTGTCGGCCTGGCAGGCGCCGCGCGCCGCGCGGGCCCAGCGCCCCGCCGCAGGCGCAGGTAGGGAGCGGGGAGCCGGGCGGGGGGAAGGGGGGCCGCACCGCGACCCGCGCTCCCGCGAGCTGCCTCGCCGACCCCTCCCCGGGGGTGCAACGTTTTGATGACATCGCTGCAGCTTTATCGGTCCTTGTCTCTAAATGCAAAATGGGGCTATTTGAGACAGAAATCCACTGGAGCCGTCCTCCAGGAGGAAGGACATCCTCCATTCTAAACCCACGGAGCTCCCACGGCCTGGAAAATGGAAAGGTGTAAGGATGTTTAACACCTTTGTACTCGATTTTCAGAAAACAGGACGGGTTGTGTCCTTTCTTCTTCATCGGAGTTTCCTGAAGGATTTTTCACACCGCAGGAGAGAAAGGATGGAGGAATCGTTATCTATTTCATAATTATACTGTACATGTTTTTGGCCGTGTCCATTGTGTGCGATGATTACTTCCTACCTTCTCTAGAGATCATCAGTGAATGTAAGTGAACATCCTGATCTTCTTCCCGTGGAACTAAGTAGCTTGGTGTCAAACGTTCTCTTTAAAAAAGCTTCAAAGTTAGAGTGCTCTGGAGACAAAACTAAAGAAAGTTTGGCGTCTCAGTGCATAGTTAAGACTTAGCAATAAAATATTTAATGTGATACAATGTACCAATATTACATTGAAAATTCATACTCTGATTATGCTCTGTGCAGGCATTCATTTAAAGTTTGCTTTCCTTGTGCCTGGAGGAAAATCTTAAAACTTCCTCAGTATTAACTAAACTGACTGTACAACTTCAAGGTGAGCAGGAATATGTCCAGGTTACTAGTAAAAATGAAAAAAAAAGGAGCGGGGGGAAGGAGGCAGAGCAAAATCAAGAACCCAAAACTCTCGCTATTATTAAAACATGGGAATTAAGACCTTTCTCAAGTTTCTGCATTTCTCTCAAAGTAGTGTACTACTACTTTGAGAGAAATCATGATGAGCTACTGCTTACATACTAAAGGTATGACAGAGGAGGGAAAGGAATACCATAGTTACAAGACCTCTGTGAAGTCTAATCAACCTGCAATAATTGCCCTGGCTTCAGCAGACCACTGAATTAAAGATGGTCTTGGCTGAGAGTTCAGCATTTCATTGCCAAGAATTAAAAAAACTGCCCTAGGGAAACTCATCCCTGAACGCTAGAAAACATTCTCCAGACCAGAACACTTACAGAAAATGTAAGCTTAAACATTGTTGTAGAGCCGGTATTTTTTTTATTGATGATAAATAAGCATTTGCCAGGCTTTTTCCATAGTTTGCCATATGTCCCCATCCTTAGTGTAGAGAATTCGATCCAGAGTGAGTTACATTTCAGAAACTGTCAACTTACCAGAACAAAAATCTCATTTCATTCAAGCAAGACACAGGCTCTTACACTGTCCGTACGAAGTGAAACTTTGATTTTAAGATGGCAGCACTGGTTTGAATTTAACTAGTATTTCTGGTATGTGAAGACACAGTAGCATGGATTTCCCTGGAAGAGATAGACTTGACATGGATCATGTAGCAACATCACACTAGACTCCATGGAATTTCCCCACAATTATTACCCACATGAAGCAGAGTTAAAGCCCGCATACGTATGCTTATTTTACATTTGAAGATCATGCCCAAATCTTTTATTATCAGTACTTCTCTTCTGGTATTTAAACTAATTTACGTAATATAGTTAGAAATAAATTAGCTCAATAAACAAGGCTATGTTTTCAATATATTATATTACCAGTTTTAAATAAATGCATTAACTGTATGAAAGTAAGGAAAGTTTGTTCTATTACACTGCAGTAGTAGCTTCTAATGTTACATACTGATGCAAGTAATGGGTACAGACTACTGAAGTGTTTATTTTTTTAAGCAATTCTTTTGCTCTATTCTCAGGCCTTGGCCTTTCTCAGGATGTTGCTGGAGCAACTTTTATGGCTGCTGGAAGCTCTGCTCCAGAGCTTGTCACTGCTTTTCTAGGTAAGAGACATGTTTTGACTCCTCAGGATCTAGGTTTTCCTTGCATGCCAAACTGAAACGTACCAGAGAGTCATTTTCCTTATAGGAGTCTTCGTGACAAAGGGAGATATTGGCGTCAGCACCATCCTTGGATCAGCAATCTATAATCTTCTTGGTATTTCTGCAGCTTGTGGACTGTTTTCCAGCGTGGTATGTATCAACTTGGATAGTTCTGCTCCTAAGAGCCAAATGGTTATCCTTTCTGATTTGCCAACAAAAGCCAAGACAGACTTACTATGACAACTGTCAAGTTTATTATTTAGTAGCAAAACCAGCATGTAATCAGTTTTAAGGTAACTTGCTATGAAAGTTTTTAAAAACACTAACTTGTTAAATATCATACTTAAGTCATTCCTAAGAATCTTAAATTTTTACATAATATAGAAACAACATATTGATGCAGCATTTACAGCACTTGGTGAAAGTATTACAGACAAGTTTAAGAAAAGTAAATGGATCTGTGATCTGCAGGTTTCGAGGCTATCCCGTTGGCCGCTGTTTAGAGACTGTCTGGCATATACAATTAGTGTAGCGGCCGTCCTTGCGATGATATCTGACAACAAAATTTACTGGTAAGAGCACAAGTAGTGTTGAATTCATGTTGACTGGAGATTAGTGAGACAGTGTTTTGAAAAACAAACCAACCCAAACCCCAAACGTCAAGTAGCCTGAACTGCCATTCACTAACGGAAATAAACATCTGGTTGGCTTTAAAACACATAGAAAGTAACAATGCGTGTAAAGATTATTACCTAAACATTCAAACCCTGCATATTTATAAAGCTTGATCTGCATAGGTTTGTCTGTACAGACGTCACATTTCTATCATAACTGTTTTGGCATAGCAATTAGTCTCATAGTTTCCTCCTTTTAGGCCTTCCCTTTGATAGCATCCCTGTTAAGAATAACATTTGTCTGCCAGAAGCAGATCATGAGCTTCCGATGTTTTAACTCTCTTCTGTCAACACTGAAACTCCTGTTGCCTCAACAAGTCAGTCAGGTCCAGCACTAAGTCTCTGAAGTTTCTAACTCAAAATAGCACATACTATCCTTCTCTCTAACCATCACATGAAGACTCAATTTCACAAACATCAGTAAGATGTTCAATCAGTAAGATCCCCTGAAAAACATGCAGCTATACAATACACAGACAAGACTGTGCAGGGAATTAATCAAACTGCTGAAGGACATGGAGACACTCATGAACTTCCATGACACCAGCCATACAACTGCAATTAGACACTTTTGTGTGTTTTCTTTTTGCTACTCAGGCAAATTCTCTCTCTCTCCTCTTACACCAGCCATTTTAATCAGTTAGAGTTGGTTTTTTTTTTTTATATTACACGTTATGTAAAATCTGCTTTTCATTCTAGGTATGAAAGTGCATCCTTATTATTGATATACGGGTGGTATATTCTGGTACTATGTTTTGACATTAAAATCAACCAATACCTCATGAAAAAGTTCAGTCCCTGCTGTACGTGTTTTACAAAAGCTATGGAAGAGAATGCTGAGCAGCAGCCACTGGTTGGATGGAGAGAAGAGAGTGGACCTCTAATTCGTCAACAGTCAAGAGCAGATAGTGGAATTTTTCAAGACGAGATGGACTACTCTCAACTTACAACAAGCTTGCATGGGCTTGATGAAATCTCTGAAGGTATAAGTACTATCACAGTTGTCTCTAGCACTCTGCATGCCTGTCTGCATCAGTTCTAATAGAGAGTAGATTTTGAGATATTACTAAGATTTCATTCACGAAAGAACTCCAGTATAGTATTTAAGGAAATCATTATTCTTCCCTTGAGTATAACATCAAGCAAAATCAGAGTGGTGGTATTTATATGAAGTCAGTTGACAGAGGAATGCTAGGATAGTTGCTCATTTGTGACAGATTACAACAGCAGACTTCCATCAGTCTTTGCTGTGCACGTTTGAAACTTCCTAGCAACACTGCTTGTAAAATGCAGTATCAGATGAGAGACACACTGGTGCTGTACTATATTTTCTTATGATAATGGCAGGTTCATAGCCCAAAATATGCATTTTATCAGAAGTAACGAAATAGCTATGACCTGGCCACAGCTCACCAGCTTCCTTTTCACCAGTAGCTGGTACTTAACTCTTGCTAAACGTTGTGTGTAAGCCTTTATAGAAAAGTTCATTTTTTGTCCACCTTAGTTCTCTCCTACTGACATGGTAATAAAGAAAATTTGATTTCAGAGTTTTGTCCAGTGTGATATCGGTACTGGGTAAGACTACAGCTGTATCCTAAGGAAGTATATTTTAACTTTTTCAGTGTTCTTACAAGCAGACACCAGTAATATGACTGCATGCTATGGATTCAAACTTAATGCTACAATTCAAAATAGTTACTTCTTCTCCAACAGATAATCCAAGTGTCTTCACCATGCCTGAAGCAGATATGAAGAGAATTTTGTGGGTGTTATCCCTTCCTATTATTACACTATTCTATTTGACTATACCAGATTGCAGAAGACAGTTTTGGAGGAACTGGTTCATGGTGACATTTTTAATTTCAGCAGCATGGATTTCTGCAATAACTTATGTTCTTGTATGGATGATAACAATAGCAGGTAGGTACCTAAAGTGCTGCTGCTCTACAGAATCAACCAATTGAGAATCACTGAAAAAAGAGTTTTCTCCCTGTTAAGTTTTCCTTTCCACAATTAACAGTCAGTTTAGCAACACATACTTTGCTGTAAAAAAACAACAAACAAAACCAAAAAAAGCCTTATGTTTGACTGCCTAGCTTGCCACCTTCTTCCATCTAGTGAAAATTACTTTAGAGTTAGCTGCTTTAAGACTACTTACCATCACATGAATGAGAATTTGTTTACATAGCTACAAAAAACAGCCTATATTTTAAAAGGGAGAGCTTCATTAAACTGCTTCACAAAGTGAAACAATTAGATACACAGCAATAAACTTGTCAAGCTGAAGTCTGACAAACAAGGAAACCACCAAGACTGGAATTAAAGGTTCAGGGTTCTGTAAAAGATCCATTAATTCTATACCTGTATTTTTCTCGAACACTATAGTAAGAGATTTGGCATTAAATTTACTACTAAAGAAACAACTCAAATCTGCATCATAAAGTGAAGCAATAAAAGAATTGCATTTAAGTGAGAGAAGGGGCATGAACTTGTGTGTAAAAAACATTCTCTTAAAAACATCTGAAGGTATTAAAGGTCTCCTCATTTCACTTTCTCCAGTCAGCTTAAGAAAAAGAGGTTTTAATTTCAAGAACAAGCAGAAAGCAAATCTCTAAACAAGAAAGAAATACTACAAAGCTTGCCATTTCCACATCATAGCTCATTAATCCTACTCAAATATTCTGCTAGTTCAGCATCCTAAACTTGTTTTCAACTTAAATTCAATGAATAAGTCCTTGTTCAGTGCAGAGACAGACCTACACATTTAGTAAACCTTTGAGAAATTACTAGTAGATCGCTGGATACAATACCCACCAGGTTCACTCCTTGGCCAAATAATTTGCCACTTGTTTCTAAATAACAAGGGTTTACTCCCTGAATACTAGAAGCCTTTGAAACAGCATTCAGATGAAAGTTATTGCTGTTCTAACTAGACAAAGTACTAATTCATATGAAAATAGGTACACAGGAGATTCAAATAGTGTATTAGTGTTAGTCCACTTTGAAGAGTCATCACAAGCAGTATTAGGGGTTTAGCCCACTACTTCTAGGTCAAATATGTTCTATTTACACAATAACACGCTAAAAATTACACACACATTATATTCAAGTCCAGGTTCTTTCATGAAGGGTGACTCGATTCTGTTGTTGCATAAACAGCCTATCAGAACATCACAAAAGTATCATAGCTGGAGACTAAATTTTGATGGTCAAGAACAAACAACTTAGTACATATTTTTGTTGCTAGCAAAGAAAATTTGACTACTTGTAGCAAGATATTGCTGCTGATACACAAGATTAACTAAAGTCTAGAAAAGTAAAATCATTCTCTCTTTATAGTCAGTTGCCAGAAAAAAAAAAAAACTACACATGAAATAGAAGGTAAATCTATCTAATAAAAAGAAAAATCAGATTCACCTGAGCTTAGATTCTATCTTAAAGCCTTTGGAGGGCTAGAAACTATCATTCATTGGGTACATAAGGCTGGTTCATTCATATTTCACCTTGGTTCGCTTGGCATGAACCATTGCTTTCCAGCCTGGATAGTTTACAAAAGCTGATCTTGTTGGTCCCTCATCCTACAAATCTCTCTGTTACATGAGTGATGGAAGAAGAAGTACCAGTACAAATTCTGCAACAGGATCGCATTAGTCCCTCTGAACCATGAAATAGTTTCAAACATACATGTACTGGGCTGATGTAGACTAAGCTGACATGTACTAGGCAAGCAT
This sequence comes from Tauraco erythrolophus, assembly GCF_009769465.1. NCBI lineage: Eukaryota > Metazoa > Chordata > Aves > Musophagiformes > Musophagidae > Tauraco > Tauraco erythrolophus. The sequence continues at coordinate 12,405,646 of NC_141478.1, read as the reverse complement.
TGCTGACCTAGCTTACAGAGTACTGCCTCTTAAAATAACTGTTCTTAGTAGTGTATTGCAAGTAAGAATTGAGATTTAAAAAAAAAAATAAGATACTTTTTAGTGAACAAAGAAGTTTAAGAAAAAGTAATTACTTAACAGTTTGAATAGATGTATCAAATACTTCAGCATATTGATGCTTGTGAATGGTACAACTGCTGTAACAGTTTTGAAGATCTCAATCCCTGTATTGAAGTGAGAAATCAATATGCTTACCAGACATATGGGGCTAAAAAAAAGTGGAGAAAAATAAACTGCTGTTTTAGTAACAGTTTAAAACTTTTCTTAATATAAGCCAGTATTTACCTAAAGAAACTCACACTTCCAAAGGATTACTTGCACTTAGAAGTCACATAAAAATTATGCGTTTTGATTCTTCTGAATCCAACAGAACAACTTTCTAATTGGAGTGAAATGGTAAAGCCATGTAGTTGAGACAATATTGTAGCAATGATCTTGATGACCCTCCTCCCCAAGAAAATTCCTGTGCTTTTTTTCCTCCTCCTTTGAAGAGTGGATGATTACAAGAGTTATTGCTTCATGAGACTTTTTGAGCACTAATGATGAGATGCTCAAAAACATAAAAGACTTATATTTTCCAGAAGTTGAGGGGAAAAAAATAAATATATATATTCATAATTGGTATTGTCTTGGCCACTGGAGACATTCCACTCAGGTCTTTGAGAAACTTGTGGTGTAGTAACTGTCTTAATTTCTTTTTTGTATGATTGAAGAACAAGGACAGGATGATATTTCCTTATTGTTCTTGTTTTTAACTACTTCATAGTTCCGTCACTTCATGTTTAGTCAAGTTAGCTGACAGATTCCTTTTGAAATTACTGTACGCTTACTAATCCTTTCTCCAGCAAACAAAGTCCAAAGCAATTTCTTTGGATGAAACCAACTCAAAACATACTTGCATTTTCTACCCTTATTTATCAACTGCAGGTGAAACACTGGGAATTCCAGAGTCGGTAATGGGTCTCACATTACTAGCAGCAGGAACAAGTGTACCAGATACAGTTGCAAGTGTGCTGGTGGCTCGAAAAGGTAAAGATTTTAGTATTCAGGCTCATTCCAATGGATACGTTTAAAAGATACCATGAAAAAAAGAATTCTAGTCAACATTTCCAGAAATTCAAGGAGTAACTTCACAATTTCTGCTCCAGATTCTAGAGCTTAAGTTTACTAATAATAAATAGATAGCTTACCTGAAGAAGCTGTGGCTCAGGCATTTAAAAACCTCTCAGAGTATCTCAGAGAAGTATTCTAGATTGGTTTGATTTGTTGTTGATCAAGTGTTACAGTTTTACTGCAAAACACAACTGTAGGTCTTGGTATTTTAAACATGACTGGATTTTGTATAGCCCATCTAGCTTATTTTAAGTGCAAGTGTGCAGATGCTGGTGATTTAGGGAGACTTTTTTTTTAATGCTTGTGGTATCCAAAACCTTGTTCTGTAGAATCACGACTACAGTTCTTTCAATGAAAAGTCTGAAAAGGGTGCTCTGCGAGAAACTGAGGGCTGACAGTCTGTTCCTCCAAAACAGTTTGGCAATGTCATACAGTACAATTAAGCAGACTTATTTGTATTTCTTCTTTTACAGGAAATGGAGATATGGCTATGTCTAACATTGTAGGATCCAACGTATTTGATATGCTCTGTTTGGGAATACCTTGGTTTATAAAAACTGCCTTCATAAATACATCAGGACCCATAGAAGTGAACAGCAGTGGTTTGACATACACAGCCATTTCTCTTATCTGTTCTGTTGTTTTTGTTTTTCTAGCAGTTCACCTGAATGGCTGGAAAATAGATAAAAAATTGGGAGCAATTTGTCTTGTATTGTACTTAGTATTTACTATATTATCAATTTTATATGAACTTGGCATCATAGGGAACAATCCTACAAGGGTCTGTGGTAACTAGTTTTAATCAGTGATTATACTGATGAAAAAAATAAAAGCAGGAGAGAAAGATCAGTTTCTTTGTTTAGTCAAAATAAAAAAAAATTTCAAAACTCCCATTGGGCTCTAAATCTTATTTACAGAACTAAGTCATGTCATTAAAGTAATATCAAGTAGAACAAAAACATCACAGCCTAATTGGAGCCCTTTCTTTCAGAGTCAAGAATTACAGTATGACTACAACACACATATAAAACCAAAATTCTGAAAAAAGACATCTAGTTTTTACATTACAATGTTGATACACACTGAGGGGAAAAAAAAAATAAAAATCAGAAAACACTAAACAAATCCCACTATGCAATCTTGAGATTAACAGAGAAAATGGCTTATTTTATTAAAAACAGTATAACCATTCATTTAAACTGAATGACTAGAGACACTTGGCCTAATTTTCCAAAGGCGCTGAGCATCCAAAGCTTCCACGGTCTACAGGGACCTTGCAGGTGCTCAGTGCCTCTAAAAAAACAACAAAAAATCAGGCAAATTGTCTTTAAAAACCAAACATAGTAAGATTCAGTTAACAAGTATCACAGTATATTAAACACTATACTGTTAAAGGCTGGTGGGATTTAAAAGTTCCTTTTTACAGCTTTTGTAAGCATACAACATTACTAAAAATGACTTACTAGGATAGAGAAGCTAAACAGACATAGGAATGTTCCTGAATACACAGTTTTAAATTATGCATTGCGATCCAAGCGTACATCAATTTCTCTGCCACTGATTTTTATGCCATTCATTATCCTACAGGCCTTTTCAGCAGATTCTGGTGAGTCAAATCTGACTGTTCCACAGCCCTTTGATTTTCCATTCTCCATTTTTATTTCTGCAAACATTACGTGACCTGAATAAATAAGTTAAACAGCAGTTATTTCAAGTCTTCAGTGCACTAACAACTTAAAGAACTCATCAGAAGTGATAAAAAAACATTTTTATATATGATCTAGGGGAACATATGAAATTAGCGCTTTCAGACTGATGGTATATTCACTCATTCAGGGTAGGTGGCACAGGTCAAAACAGCAATGAAGAATCCAAATCAAGATCCACTGTTTCAAATCTTTCCTTCACACTAGCATAAGATTAAGCATGCCCGTATTTGACCTCCAGTTTGAAACAAAATGCCCTATAAGGCAAATGGAAAGTTTTGCCTTTCATTTACCAACACTGACAGAAGTGTGACTACTGACAGGTGTTAAGTGAATTATAGTCCAATCCAGTCCACCATGTTCATCGCAGCAACATAGGAAGCAATCACAAAAATCAAGCAATTTTGTAAAGTTGCAGAGCAAAACTAGAGCCTTTAAAACAGTAAAGTTACCAGGCTAGGAGTGGTGGAAAAGTAGCATGCACTACTCAATTCCTGCAGAGTTTTCCTGAGGTTGGACACTCAACTCATGAGGCAACATTTTTATGTAGATGTCTTGGTACCTCAGAGAATGTTCAATGCCTGGAGCTAAGGACTTTTTGCTTATGGTATGTTGTAGCACACCATTCCTGAGCCCCCACATGCCTCTAGGAACAAGAAACTTTCCCCTAAAATACATAGCTTTTTATTTTTAAACATCATACAATAGAAGACTGGCCTTTCACTGAAATATATTTCATTACAATACTGGTGTGAATACACTCTGTTGCTTATATTTTTGCTTATAATTCTTAAGAACAATTGAAAATAATTACTACATCTGTTAGTTGCCAAAAAGATAATAAATGAAAAGATCCTGAACTATCTGCAAGTTGCCCAGGCAGTTAAGACTTAAAAAAAAAAAAAAGATAGAACCTGTTTTGCTATATCCTCCAGCTCCAAAAAAACCAATTTGAACATAGAAAACTTTTCATACTTGAACTGCGAGTTCTAATTTATATCAAATCTTCAAATAGCTGTATGAAAATTGTCTTAGGTACCAAAAGTATGCTTTAAATTATTTGTCTTTTCTGTCTCTCCAAAATAAGAAAATCCATCCTGTAATTCAGGTAAAGCTTTCGATTCTGAAAGTGTGTTTTCAAAACAAAACAATATTTCTACACCTGAGCTTCATTTTTCATTCACTTCTGTGAAAAGACAACTTTTCTGAATTAGATAAAAAGAATTGTTGGATATTTGTAGCAATCCTTTATCTTACATAAAAAGGGTCTTTATTTCTTAACATAAAAGGGAAGTATTACAGCCTGCAAATATGCTAATCAAGATGATCTATTTGCATTAAAAAAAACCCAATCTGCCACTTTGGCAAAATTACTAAGTCTGATTTGATGCAGCACCATTTCTGGAAGTAACGCATAACCTGGACAGGCCCAGGCCCCTGCATGCATTTATCTCAAAATAAATGCTACATTACATACTCTGTGTTGGCCAGAGGATACATAATACCTGCTTCAAAAAAGAAAAAGCTAGAAGAGTAATTTTATTAATGAAATGGGTTAAAGTTTATAGCAGATGAGCACTCAGAGCCAACATAGCTCATACTGTACCTTGGTCTCGTGTGTTATGTCATGCCTAAAAATGATTTATATAACTCAGGAAAGGTGAGGGCAATAAGAAAGATGAGGCTAGTCAGACTCTTCTTCAGGATAAAGCAACAACCTTGTCTTCCTGTCCTTATCTAACGACCAGTGTATAAGACATGAAGCAGATGGAGCTGATTCACATACATACCACATTGACTGAATTTCTCCTTCAGCTTCTGCCAGGTCAAGTCAAAAGGAAGCTAGAATAAAAAAACATTATTAACAACAACATATTACAAAGACAAAAAGAGCATGTCATCAAACACGCACGCAAAATAAGCTCATGGTTTCTATGTATTCAAATGCTTACATTTCTCACAAATATCTGGTTGCCTTTAGAGCCTAATCTCTCTCTCATGCCACTTCCCATTGGGCCAGGCAGAAATCCTCGATCAATATCGATGTTCCTGTCCAGGCCTCCACCCATAGCTGGTCCCATTCGATCAAAACCAGAGCTCATCCGATCCATCCCCATTCCCATTCCTCCAGCCATACTGTTCATACCACCCATTCCACCACCTACACAGAGAAAAAATAGGATAAAATGAAAATATTTTTTTTTAGTAATAAATGCTCAATTATTTTGTAAATAATTATTATTTTGTGTCAAGAGAAAAGTAATGAAACTGCTGTAATACAAAACAACTTCATAAATGCACAGTGATTTACCTAGTAGCATGGCTAATACTTTAAGTCAAAGTATTAGAAGATACAGAGTGTCAGTTCTAAAATAATAGTGAAAAACCCAACTGCATCAAGCTATTAGTCACACCATCTAATACAGTAAAACGTAGAACACACGAATGAATATTTAAATGCTGTCCAGTTTAATTAATAAAAATCTGATACCCCGGTACCAAAAAGATCAAGTAAATAACTGTGACAATGTTAAGATACAGATAATTTGACCATATACACTATTGTTTATTTTGCTTCCTGCATTCACATTCAACTTTACTTAATGCAGCCATACCCACACTTAATGACACAATCTTTTAGAGAAAGCATATTTTGCAGAGAACAAATGTTACTGCTCATGAAGAGCATGGACTTTCCTATGACACATGCAATGAAATACATTAATACATACTATATAAAGAACTAAGATCAATGGCATTCAAATATCCTATTATAGTCTTTCTGGATTCATAATTAAAAATTCATGTAAAGCAAAACTATCAAGATCATTCATGAGAGACCTTCTCTTTAAGCCTTGTGCCTCTTCAGATTGCCACTAGCAAGATTTTAGTTTCTCATCTCCTCTAGCCTGAATAACTCAGACATTTCCTGTAATATAAACTCAGTATTAGAGCTTTGCACAAAATTAAACTGAGTGATAATCTGAAATTCAAGGCTGATTTATTGTTTCAGTTATGAGAGATTACTGAAGTTCAGCTTCATGAAGTTCACACAAATAACTGTGCCTATTTGTCTTTTTTCTGGAACACAGGTTTACTCCAAACCAAAAGTTAAAACCATTTCAAAACTCAGACTAAGGGACAGACTGTATTAGCAAGTTTTCCTCTGACCTTTTACCTCAACAAAACAGCTTTAAAAACTATTAGACTTGCAGTCACATGCAAGAGAATTCTACTTCTCCCAACACTGGCAAGACACCACACTACAACGACATCCTCTGATAACTATGCGTACACCACATCATTGTGCGATCATAGGCATTTACATTCTACTGAAACAAGTTAACCTACTCATTCCAGATCTTACTGGGCCCATGCTAGGTGCTCCCATTCCTCCTGCAAAAACACCAATCATTGCACCACCTAAACAGAAAAAAATAATGAAGTGACATACACTGAAAGTGACACCAGTTAGCGACAACAACGAAGTACACGCTGATGAAGTGCACTGATCTCAGTGTTACCTGGCAATTCTTTTCTACAGAACACGTGAACTTGTGCCGTTATTATTCAAACTAAACAGGAAACATCCAGGGAGTAACATTAGTCCCTCCTTCTCTATTATGGGATTTAAGCTACACTTACTTCTTTCTAGCTTTTCTGCCCTCTGACAGTCTGCCAGCAGCACAAACATCTTAAACCTAAATGAGCCATTTCCCACATTGGGAAGAACAGCCTCAAAACTGAAGGGTTCATCTTATTTGAACTTTATAATACAGAAATGCCCTAGTTTCTCCCGTTTTTAAGAAACCAATGCTAAGAGCAGCTCTCCCAATGTCTTTCTTCACTGCATATGAAGAGTGAATTGATGGAATCCGAGGGGGGGGGGAAGGGAGGAAAAAAAAGAGAATCAATACTTAATAAAAGCTATTTAACAGAACCATGGAATCTCCAGAATGGTATCAGATTCTATTCGACAGATTCTAGAGTGGAGTAAAACCAATTATTTTCATTGAAGTGCTAATATTCAGGAAAGTAATCCCAAATGAGCTTTCTGGAATTGTGGAAACTCGAAAGAACTACCTCCCTTTCTTCCTTTAGAAAAGAGTGGACCAGTAAGCTGCATATTTCTTGCTTGATTTTCATACTTAAAAGAAACAGCTCAGTTTTTACTTATGATAAAATAGATCAGTAACTGTCGTCTTTAGGCTAGACACCATTGTTTTAATACCTAAAAAAGGTCACTGCGGAGTCTTTAGTTAGATTTGTTTTCTCCACACAGTTAAAACCAGGAACAACTGTTCCCTGCCAGTCTCTCATGGGAAATATTTGACTCCTCTCAGACAACACGCTGTCACAGCCATATCAAGACCTCAAAAAATACAGACTAGCCTGTTTGAAAAAAACTACCAATTTTCAATACCAGCAGGATTATTCCCAGTACTTCAGTCAACAGTTTGCATACGAGTAAGATCTTAATATCTATTCATTAGGACAGAGAGGGTCTTGCAATGGAACACCAAGTCAAACTTTGAGATTACTGTCAACATGACTGGTTTTTGCCCTTAAAAAGAATCGTGAAGAAAAAAATCCTGACTCTTCCAGAGCTAGAAAACCTCAGTTGTTTGTGAGTGCATCCCAGTTTACATCCACTCTATTTCAAAAGGAGACAAAAAGTCTCAACAGTCTTAAGACACACTTCAAAAAAAGCCAAACAAACCCACAAAAAAAAAAAAAAAACACACAACCCCCGAAACCTCAAATAATCCTAATAAGCAAGATTTCAGCTGTTTCTGACTTTAGAGATATCATTTACCTGTACTTTTTTCCCCCCACTGGCTTTTCACCAACAAAAAATTATATGCTCAGAGATCCTCTATGACACCACCTTTGATTTTTTGGATACTCCAAAATTTTGGCAATTTAAATGGCAACTCCAATGATTCTGCTGCAAATCAAGCATCCTCATTCTCACCCGTTGATGTCATAGCCCAGTCAAAAAATGTCTTATGTTGCCCTCCTTAAAACTGGCAGGGTACTAAAGTCAAATGCACTCACGGCATTTCCTTTTAAGTACCATTAACCTAAATATCGTAACAGGAGTACGCTAGGGTCTTCCCTGATTAAACACGATATCTATTAGCTATTATATTATAAATCTCTACAATCTCCTTCCGTTATTTAAAGATGCATTAGGAAACTCAGTTTTCAGAGCAGTGTTTAAATGATTCGATTGCTGACAGGTTACAAACTGAAGTTTACTGTATCTACTGAATTAGTGACTCCCACATCAGTTTCTCACAGTAGCCATGTTCATGCATTTCAAAACCAATGTATGTTATCAAACGACTCGGAAGTCTATTGCTTGCACGAACATTCATAACTGAAGTGGCTTTAGATTTTCACTCAGGAAAAAGTTTATCCTATGTTGCAAGTAGACAGAGTGAAAGCACACACTTGATTTCTAAGGCATTAATTCCAAGACATTAAGACTAACTCAGCTGACAAGCTTATTACATTCTTATCACTTCTACACAATTACCAGTGCTCGAAGGGAAGAGTTACCCTTTGTTATGACTCGCCTACAGTTCAAAAAAAAAAAAAAATTTAATTCAACTTTTAGACTAGATGAACCTTATGCTCTTAATAGCTCTTCTCTTTCAGAATGGGGAATTAAGGTGGTAGGGAAAGGGAGAAAAACGGGGAGGAGGGGCAAGAAAACCTGTCTCCTATAATGCATTCATTCAGGTAACAGTATAGTAACAAAGTGCAAGAAGGCCCTACTCTTAAGCATTGTTAAGCACTTCCAGGCTTCTTAAGATATAAAAGTATCTCATTTGAGGGAACACAAAAGTAACAAAGTGAACCCTGTCAACAAAGCATCATCTATAAACAAAGCAAAGCTGGCTCAGTTACAGAAGAGGCCAGTAAGTTCCATTCCAAGCTGCTTGAGCTCAGAAGGCAGGAAGAGGTGCTTGAGGGCACCAAAATTCACGGTTCCTATCCAACGCTACCTGATTTACAGTAAATGCAATTTTCCAGCATGCATTTGCAAAGCAGGCTCCTGGAAGTTACAAAGGTGGTACAGGGGCAGCTGGTTCTAGATTACCAGAAGCATATACTTTAATATCCGAAAGACTTAATAACTCACAAAGTTAACAGTATGAAGCTAAATGCTTTCCTCAAATTTTTATTTTGTTTTTATTTCACAGTGGAAAAAAGACTCCCACACTTTAACCTCTGTCTTAAGCAACGCCTATAATAAACACTCAGATTACATTCTTATAGTTATGACTGGGGGAGAGGGGACAGAGGAAGATCACCCAATGAAACCAGGTCTCCTCCTCTTCTAGAAAAACTCTTCCAATACTATGTTGCAATTTGCCACAGGAAATTTAACAGTTACCATACCCATCCTTCCAAAAGAATCTCCAAAACCACGGTTCAATGCCATGTCACCACGACCAAAATCTCTGTCCATGTTTCCTCCCATTCCACCACGGAACATTTCTATAAAGAACAAAACAAAAAGAACAGAAATATTCTGATATATACATCTAAGCTGATGTTCATACAACACTCATTTCACAGCTGCTTGTTTAAATAAAAGTGGGTTTAATTCACAAGTCAGAGGCACCTATTAAATACTTAACTCCCGCATCAGTTCCTGTGCCTCCACTAACACCATTGTCTGCATTTCCTCTGAACCCATCTACATCACTCATCCCTAAAGGAAGGTCTTTTAATAAATCAATATTAGCAAACTAATAAGCGTACAGGAACCGTGTTCACCTACCTCCCATTCGATTGACTCCAAATCCTCCCATATTAGGCATTCCTTCCATTCCACGAAATCCAGCAAGCCCTGTAAAATAAGGAAGAGTGTTTTCTATATAATATAAAAAAAATACTTAATGCAAAGAACTTCACTGCACGTACCGCCTGCCATTCTATTCATTCCGCCAAATCCTGGACCGTCTATTCCCATACCTTTAAACCAAAAAGACAAACACTGTTTAGAAGACAGGTAAGATCTTAGTGGATTTAAAAAAATGCAGAGACAGTTAACATCTCAAAAGAACACTACACATGGCATGCTTTGTCAAGAGTATGTCATTCTTCCCAACACAGAAATGACAATTTTCAACTTAAAGCTCTGTGAAACTTAAAAATGAAGAACACAGATTTACCTCCTGGACCCATGCTCCCCATTCCACCACCCAGGCTCAACTGTGTTGCACTGATGGGCTGCCCACCTGGTCCAAGTCCCATACCAATGCCACCAAGACCACCTTGAAAACACAAATAAGCATTAACAGAAGAAAGATTTTCTTCTGTATCATAAAGAGACCACAGTAAGCTAAAGTACTACTAAACTGTTCCAGGACTCTACATTGACATACATTAAGCGCAAGGAGTAGAAAACAAAGCGTGCACTCACGAGGTAATTGTGAAGTTTTGCTGTCCGCAACACGGAAATCTTCATGAGGAACTGATTTGTCATCCTGATAAAGGACAAGGATGTTATGTTATCATCCTTTAAATCTTTTGGCAGAGACATGTGAGGTAGAAAAATGTAAGCAGCTTACCATTTTTACATGCATGGGTCTATCAAACAGAAATTGTCCATTGAACATAGCTGAAGAAATGCAAGTCAAGGAATCTAACTACAGAAGACAATTTAATTATTTCAGAAGAATCACTGTAATGACCTATTTTAATTCTGTACCATTTTTAAGAGTCTTACCTTGCCTACCTAATCTTTCGAATGCCAAATCAAAGGCAAGAAAAGACCGTACAAGCTGTTCAGTATATAAAAGTTAGTTTCATACATGTCACATTCTCATGTATTTTAATCCTGTTCTACACTACCAGGAACACCTTTTCAGACTTCAGCAGTAAACTCAGTCACTATTAAAAATATGCAGTGTTACACCCTAGTCCCTGTATCCTAGCTACAAGGCAAATATGCACCATTTGCAGAACTACACTATCAGGATCCATTAAAAACCAATCCACATTTGAGCAAGTATTTTTCAACACCAAGGATACATATTGCTTGAACAGCTTCGATTGCTTGTTCAAAGGTAACTGTTCCCATTCCTCGACTCTTGCCATCTTTATCTTCTTTGATGTCTGCACGCTTCACAGTTCCAGCAATGCTGAATACCTCCTTCAGTTTCTTCCAGCCAACTTTAAAGTCAAGCTTACACACAGAAACACATTAGTGATTTCGGTGCCCATTTCTGTTCTGCCATTACATTTGGAAGAGATTTTCTGCATTGTTGTAATTCTTCAGCTTCACAAAATGCTTGACATATGTAAATAGCCGGGATTTTGTAATATATACACACTGCAACCAAGTCCGAAAACGTCAAATAAAGGAATAATTTATACGATATACATGTATTTTACTTGAAATAACATACTAACATTGAGAAATGGATGGGTTCTTGTCAAGTGCAGTTGTACTCCCACTAGTCCACTTGCAGACATAGTAGTCTTGTGCAAATAAAGAACTTACGAAGTTCCAAAAAATATAACTTAGTCTAAAGTAACTAGCAAGATAAATTGAAGTGTATATTTAATTTAAAAAAGAACAAATGCAATTGTAAATAGGTATGTGAAAGGATGTATAAAATATTTTTTAGAATCAATAGATGACTGCAATAATTAAAAGTGCATGTCAGCATCAAGAGTTTAACGTATCTTTCATGTCCAAAATCTGAATATAAATCCAGCACTTTTAGTTAAATATACTAATTGTGAACTCATTTCCGATTTCCTCTTTATATTAAAACTGAACTAGGCAGGAATATAAAATGTTCTACAAAGATCAAATATTACAGTTATAAAATACAGTTTTAAACTTACATTAGCAACAAAAATGGTGGACCCAAGCCTGCCTGCCTGCAAGTTACTGATAACCTCCGGAGGAATGTTTGGATTATTGAGAATAGAAGGTGGTAAATTCATTATTCCAGGTGCCACATCAGGTCCATGTCCTCCTGGAAACTGTCCTCCTCCACGCTGTAATGCCCTACGAGCGTGTTCACCTTCAGGATCCTGAAACACGAGCAAAAATACAGCCAACTTAATATCAACAAGAGGACTGGCAACAAACAAAAAGGTACTATTTGAAATTCTAAATAAACCCATCAAAATTATCAACTAATATCCTTGTCCATGTCAGAGGGATCAAGAACTGAATTAGCATGGAGACCTAATTCCCTCACCTCTAGAGGTGGGTCCTTTCAGATGAGGGTTGAGGCATATTGGCAAAGCACTTGTTGAGGAAGCGTGCACTGCCACTTCACATGCTGTACCTAGCCTATGGACAAGTAGAAAAGATTTCAATCTAAAGGACTGTCAGTCTGGCACCTTCTTCCAAGAACTGAATTAACTTAATCAGGGTTTCTTTTATTGATTAATACCATTATTAAAGTTGCAACAGGACAAAAAGAACTGCATCAGACACCGTCACATACTACAACAGAAATGACGACATAAATTTCACTTTCCAGTCAGCATAAGTTCTCTACTTCCAGCCCCACTCGTTCTGCCTCATATTTTGAAGCAGGTAAGCGATGTAAACAGAATCATTTAGGTTGGAAAAGACCTGATGACACTAAGGTAAGAATATGAAGTTAAAGTTGTTTTAAAGAAAAACAGAAATAGATTATTTTTACTTTAGGACACACTTTTTGTCAGTTCACTTGGCCTAGTACCAAGACCTTCTGTAAGCCAACATTTGGCCCATTAAGAAAACGTCATTAAAAATTTAACTGGAAATTAGACAGCTCAAAACACTGTATTGCCATCTCAGTAGTTACAGTATCTTCACTATTTCAAATAAAGAACAGCAGCAATAACCATACCTCTTTAATATTCAGGGGTCTTCCACTAAGATCATATTTGTTCATAGTTTCTAACGCTTTCTTAACAAATTCTTCATCTTTGAATTCAACCACGCTTGGAGGGAACAAAACATTTACAGTATTAAAATAAAGTTTAAAACGTTAAAATTAACACAATGTTTGGATAGTAGTGTTTCTACACACATAGAAAAAGAAACTTACCCACAACCCTACATCCATGATGATTTGTCATCATATGAAAAGAGAAAAAAAAACAGTCAGTCAGTACATATGATAGAGCATTTAAGATTCCAGTTAAAGATCCCAGCTCACTGTCAAATAACTATTAAAGTTATTTTCAGCTTCAAAATTCATAACATATGCTCTTTACTGGTAGCCAATCTGAATTTACCCTACTTTCTCAACATACATACCTTTCAAATGCAAGAGAATACATTATCTTTTATTCTCTTTGAGCCAAACCACAATTGGAAAAATGCCACACAGATCCATGTAAGGACAACTGGGGAGAGGAGGTGGGGGGGAAAAGGGTGGAAAGAAAATAACCCAAAAACATAACGAAAAGCCAATCGTGACACTCATCATGTCATTAAAAGCTGCCCACTGACTACAAAATTCAAATCTACCTACATCAAGTATACCAGTACGATGAACAAGGAGTCTGCATACCTCTTCAGTATTACTAGCATAATTGAGAAATTACTTTGTAAGAAAATAACCTTATTGACTGCACCAGAATCCTTCTAATAAAGCAAAGAGTTGAGGATTGCTTTAAGTAAAGCAAAGCTGACAGCATGTTTTAGTTTTAACAAGCATTAAAAGAAAGTAATTTACAACAATTGATACAACCTCAGTTAAGACTCAAACCTGCATTTCTCATGTTCTCACTGCAGGTTCAGAGCTACTATTGGCCAAACTCTTGACTATTTTAAAGAAGACAAAGGAGCTTTAACAATCTTCACTCTTAGTGCCTCATTGCTGGCACTCTGTTGGCTACCAACCATCTCATCCATTTAGTTTTAAGAAAGCAAATACATTAAGCCAGTGTTTAGAACACCAATCCTGCACAGCTGCCAAATCGGGCACTTCAAACAGTATATTCTTAGCTAACGTTTTATACACATTGACCCCAAGAAGAGAATACTACACTAACAAAACCTAAATAAAATCAGTGGTTTATTGAACGTCCTTTATACGAAACAGATGTGTACCAAAACAAAGATGTTGGCTAAAAAGAAGAATTAAGTAAATGCCATTTATTAACATTTACAGAAGTATTGTGTCCTTTACAGCCAGCAAGTTTGAGTTGCATGAAAGTGTCAGACTACTTCTAATACAGAATCCTCAAGGCTATCTTATCAAAATCAGTGTAAAAATGAAACTTACTTTCCAATAACTGGTACAGGTATTATACAAAAATAAAACTGCTGAGGAACTTTTAAACCTCTAGCAGATTGTTGCCCACGGCACTTACCCTTGATTTTCCTTCAGCATCCTTAAACAGCTCCACGTATGTAACCTCACCAACTACATAAGACATACAAAGGGAAAATACCAAGAGACAATGCATTTAAACACCAGTATCTTTCTTTACTGTGCCCCTGTGCACAACTCTACAGAGAAGCACCTATTATTCACCAACAATCACGACCAGACCAACATACCTCCTGTCAATGGCTATATAATTTAGCTAATTTTCAGAAATATGCAGCAGCCACATTCTCAAAAGCTAAAAACAAACAACTATATTTAACCTAATTCATACTACAGATCATATTTTGGCCAGTATGATATAGTTGGTGAACAAATTCAGATATACACAGTCCCTTAACCTAACAAATGAAACATCAACGTTCACTGGAAAGTGTTACATTTATCATCCTACTCACAACACCTGTTTTAAGGTGACTTTCTACCTGAATGTCTTCAATCATAAGTTTGCCTTCAATAATAACCAAATTTACACATCAAATATTTCACAGCAAGCCACTCACTTTCTAAAGTAGGAAGTTTCAGTAAATAAACCAAATCAAACAGTCACGTCACCTTACAACAGATAAACCAGCAGTTAGAAAAGAGGGGTTTTGGCATTTTTCACAGCCTAAAAGCCAAGTGTGCTTTGCATTACTTTTGAAGAATCAATTTTTTCAAGGAAAACACAGAACTAACTTTTTACAGAATTCATATATTAGCATTATCTTACCCCAAACTTAAAATAAAACGTTTAGGGTAGTAAGATTACTCTATCAGAACTGCAACAATAGTAACAAGCTTTTAATACAAATCTCCAGACAAACAGTCGTGGCAGTAGTGACAATGCAGACAAAGTTAATTCCACAGCCAGATTCCACCAAAGAAATACAAAACAACTTTTTAAAGACGTCCTTTGTTATTCATGTTAACACACTAAATGTGTTGCTTAAATACAATAGCCCTTAAAAAAAAAAAAATCTACAAAGACTACAACTAGACAAAACACAATCTCTTTAAGAAGTCATGAGGTCATGCATATACTCTCTACTGTCACACTAGAATAGCAGAAGATTTTAAGCACTTCGTTTATCCATCCTACCCTGCAATGCAATTGTCTCAGATGAAAGAGGGGGAAGGGAGACAGATGTACCAAGTAAAGGCCAAAAAAAAAAAAAAAGTCGTCAAATCAAATCTGTGTGGCTCAAAGGACAGATATATTGCATTTAAGTTCTATCCCTTTCCATGTGAAGTGTATTATAAAGAATAAGTTACCTTTCTCTCTCATGAGATCTTTAATAGCTTGCCATTTCATGTCATATGGGATGTTGCTAATAAAAACTCTATTACGATTAATAGTCTTCTTCTCTCCAGTGCCTGCATTCTTGTCCTTTGAATAGGGGTGGAATCTATTCTTGTTTCCAAGAGAAGGGATTGCCTTCGGTTTTGCAACGTACTTCTCTTTCACAGGTGCTTTCTCTCCTTTCGCTGTCTCATCATTATCCCTAAATTAAAAAAAAAAAATATTAAAAAAATTAGTCTTGTGTTGGATCATTAGACTATTATATCTTCTATATATATAGCTGTATACCTCCTATGCTATTAGAACTGCCAGGACATCAAATGGTGCTTTTCAAAATAGAAAAAATAAATGCATGTTATCAGTCTAATTTCAAAATACGTTACTTTATCTAGAACAAAAACTAATGTTATAGTAGATTTATTCACTACTCTAAGTAGAGGAAGCACATCTTGCTACTTCAGTTACATTCCACTATGTCTATCAAGATGATACTATGAAACTGCTACAAAAATCAAAATAGCACAACTCAGCTGAAAAATAAGCTACAGCATCCATGCTTTGGTGCTTCAAGTTTTCGCATCAGACTTGGCTAAGTTATTCACCACAGAAGTGAGAGCTGAAACAGTCTAACTTATGGAACAGCTTGGTATACTTCATTCAACATAATAATAAACACCAACTCTAACAGGTTGTAAATCAAATTACTTTTTATTAACCACATAATTTTTATTCACAATTTGTGCCAGACTGCTTTTAGACAGAAATTAAAATAAAAAAAAAAATGTTCTTTCACTTTCATTGCTTAACACTACTAGAATTTGAAAACTTGCTAAATGCAAAGAAAATGGCTATATTAAAACATGCTCTGCATCTAAGACTAAGTCACCAGGTATTATCCACTAGAAACAACAACAAAATAGACTTCTGGCCCTCAGTCTTTCAAAGATTTAGCAACAGTAGCTGCTCTTCTTTTAAAATCTTTCTATTTTTAGCTAAAAATGCAGGAAAATTTGCTTCCTCTCTTTTAAAGCAGCCCAAATCTCAACTTCGATAAAACTATACTCTTTAAAGAGAATTAGATGAAATATCCAAGACTCTTCAGCACTCTTAACAGTGTTACTATCATGAGGCAATTTAGCATGTTAACAGAGGATTGAGGTGCCTCAATTGTTACTTTAAAAAAGTACTGTACTGGAAGAACCAAGCGACTCTTGATCTTTGATTCTTCAAAGCCATACAAATGGGATCCACTAAACAGATGCTACTTAGATGTACACATCGATGTCTAGTTCAAATCTTATCCCAGTTAATGATAAACTTTAGAAGTACTTTTACACAAACGTTTATTTTAAAAAGGCAGCCAGCATCAGCCACTTGAGTTAGAACAATTACAAGGAAAAGTCCTACAGGACTGTCAATTCTCCTTAAATTACATCACTCTCTTTACAACTTTTCCCACATTTCAGAAGGCTCAGTTTTTATCTCATTTTGATACTTTGGAAGGTTTCTGATGTAAAATTTGGCCACTGATTGTGATTAATTGCAATGAGTACTTTCAGCTCTTTGCGTAGTTATTAACAAAATAGTAAGTGGCAGTCTTACTCTCAAGAGTAGACGCAAGTAGCCTTTCAGGAAGCTAAAAGTATTATCTACTCAAGCTTATGCCCTTTTCAGGGAGGAATAAATTCAAATACGTCCATATTTCTCCCATGACTTTTTCCCAAATTTTGAAGTACTCATATGATGCAAATTTCACAGTCCTTGTGTTTACAAGTGGATTGAAAGAAGATTAGCAACTGAGAAATGCACGGACACTCCTTGGGGCTAAGTATTTATAAAATTTAAAACAGTCAAAGTCAACAATACATTATCTGGTTCCAGCATCCTCTGGCTTCCCTCTGCATCATCCCTCCTCCACACCACCCTGTCTGTTGTGGCAATAATTCTTGCATGACTGTGTAATGAAGTGAAATGGAGGAAACAATGCAGGGAACTGGAGGGGGCCAGAGGGAATGGGGAGGGAAAGAGCAGAGCATCAGGTTTCCAGTCAGATCAGTTCCTTCCAATCCAGTCCAGTCCCGTTTGTGAATGCAAAACTCCTGCCCAGTGAGACACTCCTCGTAAAAATCTGAGTTCTTCCTTAAGTTTTAGGATTAGAGCAATGGATTCTCTTTAGTCTTTTAAGCTCTTTCCTGCTTAAAGGATTATGAAACAGCCCCAGGGTGCTTAAGGTAGTGCACAGGAAGAGCCAGGTCTCTGAACATGGAATCCACAGGCTCTACAAGACCTGGCTGTACAAACCAGTAGAAAGCACAGAGGATATCAGTCTGGCATAAACTCTCAAATCTGGGAAACAAGAAGGCACTTCACTTAGTCTGGAGACCACAGCCAGTCTCCTAAAAATAGAGGATTAATTAAAAAAAAAAAAACAGTCCTTCTTTCAAAACTCATCTCCCAAAACCAACTTGGGCCAGTGAACAAGCTGAAAGCACAGATCCGTTCATGGATGTAGCTCTCATCCTCCTCCTTGTATACTAAAAATAATTACAATCAAGCAGTACATTCGAAGCAATGTCACATTAGTCACCTACAGACCACAGAAAAGGCAGTCTCAGAAATTATGAATTGACACTGTCTTGGGGGAAAAACAATAGTAATTTCCACTTCACCTTTTGTACGAGCTAATCACTTTATACATTTAATTAATACTTGCCTAGGCAATCACTAGTAGATTTCCAGGGTTGAAAAAGAGATGTCTACATTAATTTGTTTTTAAAAAGTATGTCCTCACTGATAGAAAGAACAGTTTTTACCTTTTGAAAAATAATGCCTTTGAACTTCTGTAAAGTTTGGAAACAAAAGACAAGGTTTCCACATAGAAAACTAGAAGCCTAAAAAATAATAAGCACAAAACAAATCAACATGAGAGCCCTAAAAGCTGATTTTTTTTAAAACAATCTTCCACTCGTCTGCTCACAAGTGTCCATACAAATAATAAGATCAGCAGAGAGAAACACAAGACGTCCACAACATGTGATTCCAAATCACATAGATCAGTTTAGCTTTGTTGAGCTGAAAAGTTCCACTGCTCGATACAATAAAATTAGGAAAGTGTGCAAGTTAAGACCAGGATCCCTCTCCAATTTAATGTGAGTGCTAAGCAAAACTGTTTACTGAAATACTTTTTTTTAAGTAATACATTTCACCTGCACATTGACAGCTTAATCCTTTGACTGCTTCAAACATCTCAAAACCTCACAGAGCTCAACAGCTTCAATGTACTGCAACAGTAGTTATACTATAAATGTACCTTCCCTCCAAGATTTGAATGAGATTAGAAGAGATACTGAAATTTCAATGAGGCCAAAACTTAGCTGACGTAAAGAGCGACAATCCTCGATGCCTGACATCAAGAACAACCAAACACTAGAAAGCTATTCACAGCACTGTTCTAGAGAGCTGCACTTCTAGCTCCCTTCCACTACGTTCCTTTTAGACCTGCTATGCAAGGCACAGATTGCATATCGCACATACGATAACGTTATTATTTACAAGAAAAGTTTGTGCATGCATGTGAAGGTTTTTGTTAAAAAGTAAATCACTACAGAGCTGCCTTCCCATTCTCACGTAACCAAACATTAGTTAAAAGGCCCGATAAAACATATCACTACGGTAGGCAACGCAAACAAACTCAGAAAGGATCGGGAACACCTGCAGAAAGGGATGCTGTGAGAACGGCCTGACCAGAGCCCTCTCCGCAGCCGGGCGCTCCCACCAGCCCAGAGCTCCGCCCGCCGGTGCGGCTCCGCACCGCCACCGCCTGCGGCTGCCCGCGCTCAGCCCCCACCAGCGAGTTCGCCTTCGCGCCCGCGGGCCGCGGCCTCCTCCGCGCGCCCCGCCGCCTCCCACCGCCGGCCCACGCCGGGAGCTCCGCGCCCGGGCCCTGCGCCGCCGGAGCGACTCGGTCCCCAACGGGGGAGGAGCCCGGCGGGGCGTGAGGGAGGAGGGCGCCGGCCGCCCTGCCCCCGCCGCGGCCTAGGCGGGCCGCCGCGCCCCCGCGCTTCCCCGGCCGCGCTGCCCCTCTCCGCCCGCCCTGGCCCGGTCCAGCCCCGCACACACATTTTGACGCCATTAGCGCTGCCCCCGCCGCTCTCGGTTGCTGCCGCTGTCGCTGCTGCCGCCTCCTCATCCTGCGGCGGCGGTTGTGGCGGCTGTTGTTGCGGCGGCGGCTGTTGCTCCCGCTGTTGCGGCGGCGGCTGGCTGGCAGCGGCGGCGTCCGCGGGTGCGCGCTGCGGCCCGGCGGCTGCAGCCTCCGGCTTGTCGTTCTCCGCCATTTCGTGGCCGGGCCGCGGCCCCGCTACCGCTGGGTTTGAAAAGGGCCCGGAGCGCCTCGGCCTCGCCGCGCCGGGCCAGCCAAGTCTCGCGAGAACGGGCTTGCGGCGGGGGGGAGGGGACGCGCCAGGAGGCTTTACGGGTTGCCATGGCGACGCCGGTGGGCTGCCGGGCCCGCGGTCGCCATGGCCGCCCCGGCGTCCCACGGGACCTGCCGCTCGGCTGCGTGCCCCAGCAGCCGCGGCCCCGGCCCGAGCGGTGGCCAAGCCCCGGTGCTGCTGCCCACCGCTCGGCGCTGCGCAGCTCCGCCCAAGGCTCAGCCCCGCTGCCCGGCACCGAGTGACTCGCACCCCGGGCCGGCTGTCGCCCCGAACGGCGCTACCTGCCCTGGGCGAGCTCCCCTCATCTTAAACCAGCCACCTCTGGCGGTGGCACTGAAGGCACAACGCCGTTTTCATAAGTTGAGGAACATCCGCAAAGCCGTAGGGTACTAACAATAAAGGAGCTATTGCCCGTTTCCAGCTCCTCACCTTCACGTTTCTAATAATACCGTCCAGCCCAGCCAACGGCAGCTTGACCCTTAATTTAATTGAGGAGCAAGGAGCATCACGCCCGTCGTTTGGGGACCATCTGCATTCCAAAGCAAGTCGCCGTGGCCATTGCTTTCTCTCTACTTCAGAAAACAGACTGTAACTTATTATTAAAAATTTATTCTAGGAATACTCAATGAATTGAAGTCATGATCTCTTACCACAAAATTTGCCCTGCATTTTTCGTACACTCGTTCCTTCAAAAATCAGTATAGTCACAAGTAAAGTACTCTTGCTGCCTATAAGATACTGCACAGTCCTTTTCCAAACATTTCAGTACTTCCAGCGTTAAGAAGATGCCCAAATTCATGAGAAAATCAAGGCTTCTGAATTCTGTGGACCCCAATCACCCTTTAACCTGTGTTTAGACAGCTCGCAGAACAAATATAGGGACAACCCTTATACCCAGCCTGCCTAGGGGTGCTGGGACACTCTTCTAGTACTGACTAAAAAGCCATCAGCGTGCACCTAATTTCTCCTCCAACTGCAGATGTCTGATTATTTATAAACATATAAATCTACTGGGCAGGTTAAGCTGCAAGTTCAATTATAGTTAGATCACTGGAAACTTCTAGATGAACATTTGTTTTATTCTTAAATATAACTAACAATTAAATATGAATAGTTGTAATTCTGCTGTAAAATTTCAACTTTACATAGGCCCATGCCACATACACACTAATAAACATTTTGCATTCTCTATCACTCATCCTGGAAGATGTTCATTTACTTAGGAGGTAGAATATGTGACATATTCCTCTCAGCTTCCCTTGGCTTCTTCAATCTCAATTTCTATCTATCACTTGGGGGAAAAAGTAGATTTTGAGCAATAGTTTAAAAAAAAAGAAAAAAGAACTTCTATCATTTGGACGAAGTTTAATTATTTCACTAAACACAAGTACCAAAGTACTTCTGAAGGGGTCACCAAATGGTATATCAACATCTATTGTATAAGGAAATCTATTCAATCCTCTGCAGTCAATCTAGATCAGTGGCTTCTGGTGGCTGACCCACAGGAATCCACGCGCTTCTTTCCAGAAAACCATAAATGAAGGTTAAGAAAAGCTGAGCAGTGCAGAGTCTCCATATCTCTATTGGAGTGTGTTTCTGGCAAGAGACAGTTAAGAATCACTGACGTGAACAAATGTCAGTTTTGGAAGTAAACTCCATATGAGCTGCTGGGACTCTCTTTTGTCTGCCTGTCCTGATCACTGTCACACCAGGTGTTGGTAACACCTGAGATTTTGGAGAAAGCTCTAAGATACTGTGAAACGCCCTAATAACCTTCATCCCAGATGAAGGTAGAAAGGCATGTCTAGAGGTCTGATAATGGGTGTAATTCTGTTCACACATTAACTACAAATAGATAAATAACTTGGTATTTGCGATAATAATCATCACTGAAATAGTTAATGGTTACTTGAGATTGCTGTCATTACGTTTTACAGCTCTCACTTCTACAGGATGAAAGGAAGTGATTCGCATGTTCCGGTTGTTACCAGACCTCTGTTAGATTGTGCTTTGCACAGAGCATGTCAAGCGTTGGAATCCTATACTCCCTAATCCAGTATTATGGCACCAAGCAGCTGACACTGAATTCCTACGCCCATAGGCCTGTGGATGCTACTAAAAGAAAGAATTATTGACTTTCTTACATGCAGTTTGCCTACTTGTTCCGAATAATCTACTGGCTATTTCAACTGCTACCTTCTCAAGTTGTTATGTGTTTTTGGCGCAGCATGCACAGAGTTTTGTATCAGTAAAATTAGTTGTCACTCAGTGTGTTTTGTAATAAATACTGATAACTGTACAATCCATACAGTGATATACATCTACAAATATAGAAGTGTTTTTATACTGGAGTTGCATAGGGGCATAGCTAAGCTCAAAGCCTGGAGGAGTGATACTTGCTTTGCCCTGTCCCACGCACCACAACTCCTATTTATAGCATTCTGTTTACCTCAGTTGCCTATTTCAGAATTTTTAGGGAAGTCTTGCATCCTTTCCTAGACATCTCACACATAATTACTCAGTGTTTCTGTCTTCAAAGAACAATAATAAAAATGGGAGAACAATGCCATAAAAAGCTGTTAGAGAGCTGATGGGTGAATTGGGATTAAAAAGTGGGATTTCTTTGGTTTACAAAACTGTCTTGAAAAATGTTTAAGTTTTTCCCTAGGAAGATTTCTGCATATAAAATAATTGAAAAAAAAAAATCTACTTGGCATGGTAAGTGAAAAAAGGAAAAACAGTATTTTTCTATGCTTGTATTTGTGCTGAGAAAATCTCTTTTGTTACACAGCACCAATCCTTCCTGAGAATATTTTAAGATTATCTTTTGATACACAGGCTTCCAACACCTCTTTCACCTCTGTTCATGTCCTTCCAGGAGACAGATGTGGTCTCTGAGGAATGTTCCTGTTACAAGGGGATCCCTCATTTAGCCAAAACTGTTAAAAATGTTCTTCATCTGCTGTCCTAACAAATTCCTCTCGTCGTCCCCTAATGTAAATAGTGTTTCTCAGTTACGGGCAGGGTGCATGGCATTAGGGCTGTATATTCTTGGCAAGCAATGAGTTGACAGCACTAATTGACACAGGAAGTTGAGAATAATGGAGTATCATTAGTATTCTTGCATATATATGTAAATATAAGCAACTGTAACAGAACTACTCTTGGAAGCCTCTTGTACAAGTAGTAGTTACAGAGTTAAAATAATTATATGTGTTTTAAGTATCAGCATTCTTTTCACTACAGTAACACTCTGGTAAATTCAAGTCTCAGGTCCTCAACGACAAACAAGTCATTGCTCTCAACTTGCTAATGACCAAATACGTATCACCATACTTTTAGAAAGGATCATTGGAATTGGTCTTTGGTTTATCTCAATGTTAGTTTTAATTTTGTTTCCAGTTCAGTCATGATCAAAAGCAGTCCGTCAACACTTTCATGAGGTGGCACTCGTGAAAAAGTTCTATATTCCTGGAAGTCACTTTATACGGAACTTGAGAGAGTGGGACTTCTGAGCCTCATACATTTCAAATCCATTGTCTTTTTTTTTTTTTCTTTTTGTGAGTAACTGTTTTCAATCAGGCATTGCTCTCGTTTACTTGATGTCTGCATGGTGAACGTGTTCCAAGTATTTTTTCTTGTTTTGTTTGCTATGATACCTAAATGCGCTCGGATTTTCTAGATCCAGTCCCTTCTCCAAGAAGCCCTCACTCAATATAGCTGGAAAGGAGTTGCTTTAACAACAGATTTGCTTTGTAAATCATTCGACTTTTGCAGCTCATTTAAAGATTCCTTTTAGCACTGCCACAAGTATTTCCAAACCTGTCTGCCTTGCCTAAGGCTGCATTCAACCTACACTGCTTTACTTTGTGCTGAAAAAAATTAACCCTACTCTGCAACTGACACCCTCTTTTGCATAGCTATAATGGACCTGAAGTAAAGCAACTATTATGTTCCTTAAACGCTCTCTTTGCAATTAAACATTATCTTTCCTGTCCGAGAAAAGTGTTGCCGTTTTTTTAACTTTGGAAAACAAAACATTTTACATTTCAAAAGGGCGAACTATGAAACGCAACAGCCTGTCTGCCGGCGGGCATCTTCCCGGGGCTCCGCAGCAGAGCACAGCCATTTCGCAACTACAGCCCACCGGGTGCACGGACCTTCACACCTGCAGCTGCGGTGCTGATTGCCTCTTCCGTCACTCCCGTGTCCTTTCGACATCTTTCCAGTTTGCCTTCTGTGTCTGTCTTGTTCTCCCTCCCCCATCCAGAGTAAGTCTTCAACAGCACTAGCTGTTCAGGACCTCCCCCGCCCACACCACACACACACTGACAAAAGATGGTGCAGATGCCTACTACAGCAAAGAAACTGTGTGTTGAGGATTTTGCTCTGCACGTTGCCTACTTATAATGAGAAAAACTGTGCAGCATCCTATGCCACAATGTGGGATCAATCACACAGGAGACCTGCTCTACCTGATCTGCAGGGATCCAACCTCTTTTCCCTCCACTGAGGCTTAATTCTCATTAAAATCTTCCCCACCCCTCTCACCCAGTGTTATGCAACCCTTGACCACAGCTTAAGAGCCTAAAACTTAATCACATATTTTTTACCCCTAAAAGGCTGTATAACAGCAGGCTTCTGGTAGCATTTTTACTGGTCCTATACTGAAACAAATCACATTACCTTCTCTTCCCCCATATCGTTGCTCTAGCTGCTGAAGTGACAAAAGAAAAAAAATCTGAGCAACCCGCTTGCATTTTGGTCCTTCCTTCCACAACACATGTGGTCCTTAATAACTGGCCGAGTGCCCCTAACATACCCACCACCTCCCCTTTTCACAGCCAGGCAGTAAACACCTACCTGCAGCAAGTCTAAAGAGACCCCATCCCACCTAAGGCCTTAGAAACCCTTCGCCTTCTCCCTGTTGGCGAGGGGCTTACCACAACCCCGAGGTGGAGAAGCTGGAGACACACCTGAGGACATTTTCCTCCTCATGGACCAACTCTCCTGTCCCACTCACACCAGGTGGCACTGTTGGTTTTCACAGTATGCACACTCTCTCCCACTTTCCCCAACATCAACGGTGACGTTTGCTGGACTTAAAAGCCATAAGTGTCAACGTTCAGTTTCTGAATCCCTAAACTTCTATTTGAAGAGAGGGCCTATTCATATATTTAACATGGGGAGAGTGCTTTGTAGAACTTGTTTTTCTGCCTCACTCCTGGCATCCACCAGAGTACCCTGTGGACCTCCAGGACTGCAGACCACACGTTAAAGCCGCTGGTGAAGTCTGTTCCTAGTAAAGGCATAGCCTTTGCACAAAGAGAGGTTCAGATCTCTTAAGACTACAGAAAACAACATAGTAGAACAGAGGTGCTTATCCTTTTTAAAACGCTAAATACCCTGAATTAAATTACATAAAATAATTCCCACTTGCAACTCTGATCAATGCATAAACTAATATATAATCCTCCCTCTTTCACTGTGCTCCTCTATTACTGTTTTAATCTCCCCCATGTACTATTGCATTCTGATTATGCATGTTCTCGTAAACTTGCTTAGACTTGCTTAAATTTGCTTAGGAGGGGAGTTTCAACTTGATCTGTTTCTTCTGTGCACAATATTCCTCACTGACTCTACCTTCATCAGCCTATTTTAAATTTCTAGCAACTGAAGGGAGAGTTTGTTTGTGAAGGAACACTCAAAGAGCTGTTCAAAGTTAAACTGAAAAGCAAGTTACAAGGAAGTTAGTTATCCCTCAAAATAGTTACATTTTCTTGACACTTACACCACTCAAATGATCTTTAAATATCAAAAAGTATTAACCAGCTAATAGCTCTAAGAGTTCCCTATTGCCTTTTGCTCAATGGCGCCTACTTGGCTTTAAGTGTTTTAACCAACCTTAAATTAGGCCAGTTGAATTTGCAAGGTCAACATACCAAATTACTAGATGATTATAAAATTTCTATTTCTGTTCAAGAGGTCTCCTTTGAGGACACACTCAACATTCCCTAAAATAAGGATCAAATCAACAGCAAATATGATTCAAGTCAGATGGAAGTAATAGTTTTTGTTCAGTTGACTACAAAGAAGATGGAGCTTGATAAAGAAATGGAAAGTGAAGAGTAGTGAACACTATTTGTCCATATATCCAAAACAGCCATATATAAACTGCTATGCCCTTTGCCTTACAAAAAAATCACTGTTCTTGTGCAAGAGCAAAACTAGTGACTTTCAAGTGAAAAAGCAATGAAATACAGGAAAAGAGTAAGTAATTCCATCACTTTTCCTTTTAAAACTATAACATCTCGAACAGAAACAAACAGTGTCATTTGTCTGCTGACAAGTGGTGGCTGAAGAAGGAGACTCATTCCCTGTTGCTGGCTGCCAGTTTCTTTTCCACGAAAAGTGGATCTCCAACACATAAAACCAATAGTAAAGTCTTTAAAATAGAACATGAGTGTCAGAGTCCTAGAAATAATTACATGATTTCAGCAACCTCTGCCATGCTGTAGTACAAGAGGGGAAATTATTTCACAGTTAAAAAACGAAAATCTCTTAACATACACTCCTACAAGAATAACAAGAGGAAAGGATAATATCATATCTATAGGGATGAATATCCCACAAGTAAACTTTTTTCCAGGAAAAATGGTAGTGAAAGACCCAGTGTCCATGCCCAAAACCTGACAGAAGAGGCAAGATGCACCCACTCAGAGGTTATATATTTCTGCCATCAAGATTGCCCCTCATTCCCAGCCAGAGCAGACATAGTGGTCCTGGCTACTCCCAAGACCTCCTTACAGTAAGATTCTCCAAGTATGCTCAACAATTTCTGGAAACGCCAAGATTTATGTCATCCTCCCAAAAGAAGTTGTGCTAGGTTGAGGGGGCACCATCAAATTCTGAGCCCTTATGTGTTTGCTAATCGCAAACCATAGCTGTTTCTCTCTAATGAGACACCTTCATGGGGCCCCAAGTAAATCAGAGACGAGGCTAAAAGAGAAAACTAGAGCACCTTAGGAACAGAAGAGGTGCCTTATGTACATATTCTGAAAGCACGATCTTATACTATTTAAAACAATCTATTTATAAAGTCTTCATGAATCTTTAAATATGAGAGGCGCTTCAAAAATTAGCTTGACTTATCATTTCAGCCAGACATTGTTTACCACATGACTGGAATTGTTTATGACACATTGTTTACCACAGCTGGAATACTGCATTCAGCTCTGGAGTCCCCAACACAAGAAGGACACGGAGCTGCTGGAGCGAGTCCAGAGGAGGGCCACAAAGATGATCCGAGGGCTGGAACACCTCTGCTACGAAGACAGGCTGAGAGAGCTGGGGCTGTTCAGTCTGGAGAAGAGAAGGCTCCAGGGTGATCTTATCGCAGCCTTCCAGTACTTAAAGGGGGCCTACCGGAAAGCTGGAGAGGGACTTTTTACAAGGGCGTGTAGTGATAGGACAAGGGGCAATGGCTTTAAACTGAAAGAGGGGAGATTTACATCAGATATGAGGACCACTCTGAGGATGGTGAGGCACTGGAACAGGTTGCCCAGAGAAGTTGTAGATGCCCCATTCCTGGAAGAGTTCAAGGTCAGGTTGGTTGAGGCTTTGAACAACCTGGTGTAGTGGAAAGTTTCCCTGCCCATGGCAGGGGGGTTGGAACTTGATGATCTTTGAGGTCCCTTCCAACCCAAACCATTCTATGATTCTGTGACTGACACTGCAACATTAGAAGATCAAACTAATAACCATTAGTGAACACATAGTTAACCATTAGCTCTACTAGCAGGAGAATGCATTTTTTGAGACTGCCCAGTGGTTAGAAGCCCATTGTAGACACAGCAGAAGAATCGGGCATTAAAATGACAAGCAAGGCAAAATCCTTTTCCCAGTGCGTATTAGGAAGAAAAAAGTTTAACCTATCCTAGTGTTATTGAATGTAGCAAGAAATATGTGGAGTTTTAAAATTATTTTCTACAGAACGAATTCTGCTAGTAGCTCTACAGTAGCCTTCAAATGATGCATGGCATTATGATACAGTCCTGTTCCACTGACCCATGTGCATCCCTGCAGGGGTGTATTCACCAGGGTGGCACACAAATATGGAATGGCTATCATTTAAAACAGATTTACAGTTTATTAGTGCAATACACAGATTTAGCTTTGGGAAAAGAAATCCTCTTTCCTTATCCACCTTAAACACCTGCTGTTGTGGCAAACAGAAGCCTCTCTAATATACAACCAGCATCAGCTAAACATAGCTAACCAAAGGATATAAAGTGAGGTCCAGGCTTCTGCACCAGCAGCGGCTCCCAGCCATATGTCACCACACGTTCTGTGCTTTAATCGCTGCTACTGTTAAAGCTACTGGGAGGACCCGAGGCCACACTGCAGGTGCAGCTTAAGAAGCTTTTAGCTCAAAGGAACTCAGCATCAGTGTGTAAAACCCTGCTCGTTCCCGGCGAGCGGAACGGCCCCGCCGCACCGCGCGGCTCTACAGGTCCTGCTCGGCAACGGGGCCTCGTCGCCGGCCGGTACCGGGGCTCATGGCTCCGGGAGGGCGGCAGCCCCGCTCCTGCGGGTACCGCAGCCCGGCCCTCCATCACTGCAGGGACCACCCAGCCTTCTGAGGCGCCGTTAGTCGGCCCGGGCGGCGGGGAGCGGGGAGGAGGAGGGCTGCTCCGGCACCGCTCCGCAGCGCCCGGGGCCGGGCCCTTACCGATGCACCGCACGTAGTGTTTTGCAGGAAGTTTCCACGCGCCTCAGTTCGATCCGTGCAAAGGGGGGTTGGAGAGGAGCGCGGCGGAATAGCGATGGAAGGGGGCGGGCGGGAAGGAGGAGGAGGCGGTAGCAGCAGCGGCCGTGTTTAATTTTTTAATTAGGGCGGTTCGAGCATCTCTCGGCGGGGTCGCATCGCCGGGCGGCGAGGGGAGCCCGGGCGAGCCACCCCCGCCGCCCGGGACCACCCTCTGTCCCCCGGAGCCGTGCGAGCCGTCGGGGCTCCAGTCTGGGCTTTGGATAGCTGGCGAACCGGGCCCGGAGCCGCGGGAAGCTCCACCACCATGGGCAGCGCGGGCGCGGAGGAGAAGGGTTCGTAGCGCGGGGGCGCGGCGCGGCGGTCTGACCTTGCGGCACCGCCCGGCCCGGCCCGCAAATCCCTGCGGGCGGGGGGCACCCCTTGGGGGTCGGGGGGACCGGTCGGCCGGCCGAGGGGCAGAGGGAGGGTAAACGCGTCAGTCTGCCCACCCCGGGAAGCGGGGCCGACGAAAGTGAAGGCTGTGCCTGCCATGCTACAGCAACAATTGCTTTGCAGGTGCTCGGTGGCTCGCAGCCTCCATCCTCGGGAAGCAGGCAACACTTTTCCACCTTCACCAAGTTAAGGCTGATGCTAGTGACCGTTTTATTTTCCTGCCTCTCTATATTATCCGAATCTAGACCACATATGTGAATTCACGGTACAGGAGCTCTTGTCCAGTGGAGACTCAGGCTGGTGTATTTACTAAGGATAAATTCTCATTTCTGGAATTCAATGCTTGTCTGAAGGCTGGAAGTGTCACTGCTCAGCTGCTGCTCCTTTGCAGGGGAACACTGTTTTTGTGAAAAAGTGTAGCCTGCACCCTGGGTTAGCATGCTGCAAAAACACTGCCTGTTTTTGTGGGGTTTCGCTACCCTTGCAGAACGCTTAGCTGTGCCTTCATTTGCTAGGCATCCATGCCCTGGCCTTCCTACCTTACATCTCCCTTTATGTTGTCTTAGAAACCTTACCCTGAAGAGACAGCCTTCTCCCCAGCAATTTAGAGAATACAGGCATACAGTGTGCACATGAGCATGACAGGGTTGGCTGTGTGGTCACAGAGCTGTTTTTGTAGCATTTCTGGCCACGAGTTGTTAACTCAGATAGCTCAGACTCTTTGGAGAATTCCAAATTCACGCTGATTTCTATTTCATTAGGCCTTCTCCATTACTAATCCTTTCACCCTACCACCTTCTATACCCAATTCCTGTAATGGTATTCCTGGAATACAGTTCAGTTTCCTTGACCAGACAGCTATGTGCAAATGGGGTGCTTCTGAAACTCCCAGAGGATGCCTGTTCATGTCCCTAACCACATCAACACCTTTTCAAGTCAGATTTGCTGTCACTCAAACACAAGCCCAGGACTGAAGCTATTTGAAGTACCTTCAGAATGACCAGATCCATAAACCAGCAGCTGGGCTGCAGACATCCAAAGAGAGAACAGATGGCAGCTGATTTAGTCCATTTTGTTACACACTATTGTTTATGAAGTGAGTTTTCAGGCACCTGAGGCTTAATCATGCCAAGAGGATGGATGCTCCCAGCTCGAG
Source organism: Tauraco erythrolophus (assembly GCF_009769465.1). NCBI lineage: Eukaryota > Metazoa > Chordata > Aves > Musophagiformes > Musophagidae > Tauraco > Tauraco erythrolophus. Next base: position 12,375,325 of record NC_141478.1, on the reverse strand, counting down.
CAGACATTAAAGGTGCTCATTTCCAGTTCTGAGCCATTACAAAAAAAACCTATACGGGGTTCTGCGAGGGAAGCACTGAAACTCAAAATACAAGGAAGATTATTGAGGATGTGTTTATTAATGCTTACTGGCTACTTCCTTACTCTTCTCAGTATCTCTGAAAACATGTGGGTGAAGGCTAAGTTTGAAAAAAGTAACACCCAAACCACCAAAGAGCTGGGACTGGGATCTTCAATCCACACCAGACTTTGGCAGAGTTGGGCTGCTGATGCTGCTAGAGGAAGAATTTCAACATCTTTATTCCAGCTGCCTCACAATACTTAGTGCCCATGGTGTTCCCCTTCACTTTCCATAGGTGCAGCCGGCACCCTCAGCTCATACCTCCGCTCTCCTTACCTCTGTGGTCTATGTGCAAAGCTATTTTCCTCATTCGGATTTTCTCTAGGACTCAGATTGTTTCTTCTGGTCTCACAAGGGCCTCCAATGGCCTTTTATTTCACAGCAGGATGTTAAGGAGCCTTTCTTTATGCTAGTGTTTTTATATGGGCAATGAATCAAAGGATGAGTAGAGTCTTGACCTATAAAAAAAAGTCACGAGAGATCAGTTTGAGGCCAGCCCCTACAAAATGACTCTGCAGATTCTAACTGATATAATGCCTGTTCCCATGATACTGCCCTAAAGGTTATCTTCAAGGATTTTTGGATCCAGGCCATGTTAGTTAGTATTCACAGTCTTCTGACTCACAACTTGACACATACACTGCAGCAAATGAAAGGATATCTGACTAACTGGGAGAGGACATCTAACCTGTATGCAGCACTAAGATGTGAAAACAACAAAAAGGCACTCAAGGTCAGTCTTGGCACCACAGTTTTGGGGGTATATAGTTACAGCAAAATATTCTGTCAACTCTAAAACCTCAATTACAGTTCCTGAAATTCAGGACAAGGAAGAGAAGAACACAAAGCTGCATATTAGAGTCTCCCAGAACCAATTCCCCCCCAAGCAAAATGCCCACTGTTTTCTCATGCAGCTGTTTCAGCCAAACTCTTGCCAAATAAGACTCAGATATGCATTTCCTACCACTCCATGTTTCAGCATCAGTCAAGCTTTGCACAGAGTTCTGTCCCTGACAAGCACACAATGTACAAACAAATCCCACTAATTCCAGTGTGTAACCTGCAAAATTAGTAAGACTGGAAGTCATATTCTTGGAATATGACTCTCTATGGTGAAGAAACGTCCCCTTAAATGCATACTTATTTCTCTGGACTCAGCTCAAATGCAGGGTTCTCCATGGTGAGCCTATCCCTAAGATTTCTCTCCATGTCTTTCAAGATAGCAACTGGGTGTTTTGGGTCTGGCTTTCCCAGGTAGTGTCTACCTATCATTTTCCCATGTAAGCCTTTAATTTAATTTTTATAACCCGGTGTCCTAGGACTTTTGGAAGGTAATTTTTTTCCTTGACTGGCTCTTGTTCAAATCAACTGATTTGTGATATTGAACTTTCTGTGATTTTTTTTTTCCTACATGAGGTCAAACTTAATAGAAAAATTGGAAGTATGCCCAATGAAAATCTGTACAGGAGGTGGGCTTTATCTATGATATGTTTTCAGAAAATAAATATTGATTGTTGTTGACATTACTTCTAATTTCCATATATCTGGATTTTTTTTCTCCAACTTTACAGGAGTTAAAACAGCATGACCCAAAGTTCAGAATATCATTCAAAACAAGGAAGAATCTCATACACACACAGCTCTATAGAATAAACAGAATGTTGTTTTTTATTGCTCTGCCGAATGTGTAAAGACTGTAACAGGAAACCATGTTATTTAATACCTACTATATTGAGGGTTATTGCAAAAAGAAAGACTTGTAAATCCTGGTTTTAACATTTTCATTCTTTAGGATAATATTAAAAAAATCTCAAATTATGCAGCGAGAAAACAGACACCAAACAAGATAAACGTTCTGTCCATTTCTGTCTTCTCAGGAATACCAAATCTTATTTTTACTTTTTCTGTTATTAATTGTAGGGTGACTCAGGATATGGTTACTTTCAGCCATGACTGTAGTACAGGGTAGAGATAGAGGAGCTCCCTGTAAACTGGCTAGCAGTGCAAGTACCTGAAGCAGTGTAGCCATGGCAGCACAGAGCTCTGAGCAGCCTAATTACTCTGCCAAGAAATAAATGGATACGGGGAATTCCCTGGCGGGGGAAAGACGGTTGAATGGTTAACAGAAAGTTTTCCCCTGAGGCGCCTTAGTTAAATAAGTGTTAACGAGAGCCAAAAAACTCAAACTCCAACCTTAGAATAAAAATGTCTTTGTCCTTTGGCACTTTTGATGTCTGAGTCCTTCCAATTCTCCTGCTGTCTATAGAAACAAAAGAAAGATGTGATTTCAATATCTGATGGAAAACCTAAAATAAAGCAAAATGATTCCCACCCCCAACTAAAATTATGCATAAGATCTCCTTAAATAGCCAAAAAAAAAAAAGTGTCTCCTGGCTGGAAATACACAGAGCTCTCCTGGTGGTAGTGGCAGGGCGGAGATGTTTGAGCATCCTGCCTCCATAGGACACACATCAGGGTCAGTCCCCTGAGCTCTATGAGGAGCATGTTCAGACCCGGTGTTTACTATGCCTGTAAAAATGGCAGCATATGTATATATTTAATGGGCAAGACCAAGGAGAAGAAACAAATGAGAACAAGCTTTAGGAGAAGGGACTTTATTTCCGTTATCTCTTCTCCCACCAATCTTTCCTCATATACAAGAATGAGCATGTATAGAGGAAGGTGAAGGGGCAATTTTACCAATATGCTCACTTTCTTTCAAGCTCAAAATGCACACAGCATTTTCCTGAAAATGGAGCCAAAGACTTCACTAAAATTGCACACACAATATTTTATTTTACAAGTTGGATCTGTTTATTTGAATTTATGAGCTAAATTACATAAGCAAAGCCCATGTTATTTGGGTGAAATTCCCACTGAGGTCAATGCAAGTTTAACTAGTTTAAGGACTGAGGTGTAAAACCATTTTGGAAAACATACTAGTTTCTCCAGGTGGAGACCTTGGTATTACCAAATGAGAATCTGTAGGCTTGTGCCCAGTCTGACAAAATGCTGTTTGCAACAGCCGTGTGCTGAAATTGCTCTGTTTTGAGGAGACAGCCAGAGAACTGTGAAGTTTGCTGCCTCATAACAGAGACCAGTAAGCAGATGATGTGTAGAGGCTAAAAGTTGCAATTTTATCACATGAATTTAAATGTGAAAAAACAATAGGACGCTACTAAAATCCAAGCTGATTTTAATTTCCAAATGTTCATATGCTATAGCTCAGATATACACACCCCATTTAGACCTAACCAAACTGATTCTACTTTTCTGTGCAGGCAAAGAAGCAACAGAGGTGAAAATCCCACAGAGTCACCAGGATGTGATGCCCAATGATGAGCAGTAATTACTGCAGTAACACTTCAGCCAGCATGAGTGTCAACGAAATGTCTGCCTTCCCTCTGACTTTAGAGCAAAAAACAGGCTTTGCCTTTGTAGGGATTTTGTGTGTTTTCTTGGGACTTCTAATTATAAGATGCTTCAAAATCTTGCTAGACCCCTATAGTAGTATGCCATCTTCTACATGGGAAGATGAAGTTGAGGGGTTGGATAAAGGAACATTTGAATATGCTCTTGCATGAAAACAGAATATCCTGCCTTAATTTCGATGTTGATTTCATTTTGGAAACCAACTGTTGTTACATTTGTTATACATACCTGCATTTTGGAGATATGTTGGTGGCTTCCATTTTGTTAAATAAATATTTGTTGCAAACTCGAAAGGTACTTCATGTTGCTTTTATTTGAGGAGCAGTGGAATGGTAGATAAGAAATGGTTAACAGCAAAGAAATACGACAATAAACAATTCACTACAAAGTTACCATGGCCAAGAACTATTTTAAGAATCAGATGATAACTGCCTCTTCAGAGGAGGATCTTATTTCTACTGTGTCTCATGATAGGCTGGAGAGAAAGATGAAGGAAAAAAGACAGGCTCGTGAATGCTTAATGCTTAAGTGGTAACTCCCTCCCCTCCTCATCTGACACAATTTTCTGAAGCTCAGAGACTGTGCTTGTACACTGAGAATACAAAAGTGGAGAAGAACAAATGGTTGTGGCTCAGAAGAGGTGCCTGCAAGAGGTGTGTATCTGTGTTGCTGAGATGAGAGGAACAAGGCTTGGTCCATGCCCTACCAATAATAAAGAACTAACGAGAAAGCTAAAGATCACATAAATGGCTAACTTCTCACCTTCCAAGAGGAGCAGGTGCCTTACTACTGACAGTTTATAAGGAAAGTGTATGTTGCTTCTCCTGTGTAAAACTTGATGTCCTCTGCAAACAATGCGTAGCTCATATGAGAGTATTTTTTTGATACATCTCCCTTCTCCTACTCTATAGAAACAGAAAGTCAAACAGAATTAGTGGAAGAGAAACAAATGTCATTAAGGAAATTTTGTTTCTACAAACATTCAGCAATACAAAATAACCTGCTCAGAACTCCAGTCTGAACCACCACCACCACCACAGTCCCAGTCCACCAGTGTCTCCCATATCACTAAAAATTTTAGGTGAAAATGTTAAGTAACCAATCTTACAGTCCAGCTGAATTGGTCAAGGCATGCCAATTTTTCACTCCACTTGGTTAACGATGATGATTCTGTTTAAACTGGAACTTAAACTGTTTGGTTAACAGCTCCCAGCAGTAATTACACCAGCTTGGCAAGGCCAAAGCAGAGACAGTCCTGCCACATACCAATTTATACCCAGCCCTCGAAAGGGACAGGGAGGTCCAGAGTTGAGATCTCTGTACTCTCCAGAGCTAACTGGAGATCTCTGTACTCTCCAGCCCCTCTTCACAGCTGATTCTTCTGTTTGCACTCCCACAGCTGTGTGCAGTGTAGGATCTGAACTGTCAAACTGAAGAATTGGTCATAGGAGATCTTATGAAAGCAGAAGAACTAACAGTGAAAGCAGAGACTCAAATCTGAGTATCCAAGGTCACCCTCATATACACAGCTGTTTAGCAAGTGTGACAGTACTTGACAGAAATTCAATTCAGTTTTTAAGAAGGTTGGCGTCAGAATTTTAAGCACTGTCACTTTTGCTAAACAGCTCTGTTTGCAACAAGGAGCACAGACAGGATCAGTTACAGCAGCTGGTTTCTTTTGCATGTACTCTGAAAAATACACATTGTCCCATTTGCCCTATAGACTAGACAGAGGCAGCCAGTGGAACAACAGACCTCAAGTGCCATTTGGAACATGAAATACTTGATTGTACAGGGAAGGACATGAATCTCCTGTCTGAAGAATGTAAGAGAGGAACAGCCAACACTAATCTACACTGGTCCATTTGAATTATAAAACATAAACAATTTCATGAATGTAAGAGCTTTTAAACTGCTTCAGATTCTGCATAAGAAAAAATGCCAGACACTCGGAAATTCAGTGTATGCATTTATCCTAGTTAATTTAACCACAAAATCAAAGGTCAATATCAGTACACTGATTCATGTGATCTGTTTTTGCTGGATAGGATCATCCCCTGTGGAGACCTGACACTGCCATTCTTTTTACGTACACCTAATCAGCACAGCTGAGCTCTGTGCTGTCAGGTTAGAGTGCTGAAGGCACTTAAGTTATCTGGGTTAAATATAGTTCAGTTATCTCTAAACTACACAGCAAACATACCCAAAGAACCCCAATACTGCCTTACTACTTTTGTTCTTGACCCAATCTATTGCTGGAAGCAACTATCAAATTCCCTTACGATTACAAAGCTTGATCATTTCCTGCCTGCCCTCTCTGCACCCCTAAAAGACAAGGGAATCAGCCTTCCCAGAAAGAATACATAGAACATAATTTTCAAAGGTTTTTCTTAAATATACAGAGTAAAACGTTGAACGGGGTTAGGAGTAAGTGGTTCAAAAAGGCATGTAGGACAAGGGGACCCACCAATGACTGATCCTGCTGACTCCACTGGAATGTCTTCTGCATAAAATGTGCTGAGCAGAAGCCTGAACTCTTGTTATGTTCGTTACTATATATGCAGAACTGAAAAATAGAGAGATCATGATCTGTGCACAGAATCAGGCATAGCTGGGAGGGAAACGGAGATAACAAAAGTATTTTCAGGGACCCTTAGAAATTTTGCAATACCATAAACCCAGTAATTGTAATGGATAGGTGCATTTGCTGGTTAATAGTTAACAAGCTAGAATGCCTCTCTAAATCACCATCTAGAAACGTTTTGAAAGAGAGGGATTGGATGGTCTATTCAGTATATTAAGCAGGAGAAAAAATCCGGCCAATAAGGCAGAGTCTGTAATGTCTCAAAAAAAGGGCACACTCTATGCATGAATAAAAGAGGCAGATTGTCCTTCCCTAAAAACACAGGATTGAATGGTAAGTTAAATTATCCTGAATAAGGTAAATGTGATTATTTATGCATAATGCTTGAATACTAAATACAAAATTAATGGCAAATAACAGTTGAGACGCCTCTGGAAATACACTGTGAAAATCAAACTATTATTTTCAAGAACAGCAGAAAGGTAAGAGACTTTTCTTTTCCTAGCAAAAAAGTAATATTATGGAAATAAGACAGTGAAATTACAGAATCATTTTACTTGGTACCAAAAGTCTCATTGTCATCAAAGAATCAGGATTCCATTCAGCCACGGAGATGGAAACAAACCTAGTTTCACTGACCTTAATGACAAAAGATTTGGTTTTGCTCCTTCATGCCTGAAGATGAAACACTTCCTTACAACTTTAAAAGGCTGAAAGAAGCAGAATACCATCTATGATCAGAAATGTGTAGTAGTAGTAGTAATAATAATAATAATAATAGTAATATTGATCATACAATGTAGTAGAAGTAAAATAAACAAAATAAATTTAACATGTTGCTGTGAGGCTTACAAAACATTAAGCAGGAAAATCAACATACATATGAGGGAGTTATAAAGTGGTATCATAGCAGAGAGGTGACAGCAGAATATTATCTATAGCTAATGGAAGAAGTGAGAAAATATGCTTTAGCTATATATCTCATACTGAAGATGGAGGACCTTTGATTTTCAGCTCCTCAAATTATAATTTGGATATGTGATTTTAGATAAAATTTACATCGCTGAGGTATAAATATTGATGCAGTATTTTATCTTTCAGTGCCAAAGAGCCAAATGCATTTCAGAAAACCATTGAGAAATTTAAATTGGAAAAAAATCTCTGGAGGTCATCTAGTCCAACCTCTTGTGAAAGCACAAAACTTTAAAAAAATGCCTCTAATGGGCTTACTTACTCAGATTTTCAGTTCATGTATTCCTTTATATAGACATATTTTGTTTCCAAAACTTTCTGCTTTTACATACACTTGCAGAGTTTCAATGTCCAAACATGCTCTGTTTTAGTCAGTTTGAACAGACCTGAACTCCTACTGAATTATATAGGTCTAAACAATCACACTCCCATATCTCCTTAGAAGCATGTTTCAAGGCATATGGATTGCCATTGTTTCAATAGCTCATTTCAAGGCCGTCTAGGCCTAGAAGTTGCTGCAAAGGTATTTAACCCACTAAAGGCCTTAAATATAAGTACCTGTTTTGCTCTTGGGGTTTTCGTTTGCTTGTGTGGTTTTTTTTTTTTGAGGGGGTCTGTGTGGGAAAGTGGAGGTAGGAAGCAGATTGTACAGCCATCATATGTTCACCTCTCTATGGGCTGCTAGTCAGGGGAACCCAGACAGGCTAGAGGAACAGGCCACCAGGAATCTCATGACATTCAACAGGGGCAAACGCAAATCCTGTACCTCGGACAGACTAAACCCCTGCACCATACAGACTGGGGCCTCCCTGGCAGGGAGCAACTGTCCTCAAAGGGACCTGGTGAGCGGCAGGCTACAGAGTCAGCACCATGCCCTGGCAGCAATGAAGGTGAACAGTGTCCTGGGCTGTGTTAACAGGACCATAGCAGTAGATCAAGCAAAGTGATCATTCCCCTCTATTCAGCACTCTAGACTGCACCTGAAGCCCAGTTTCTAAGTTTGTCTACCTGTCCTCCCCACCTCCCCATGTAAGAAAGATGTTGATGAACTTGTGTGTGTCTGATGGAGGGCCACCGAGATGGTTGTGGTAGGAGCATTTGCCCTATTGGAAACAGGGTTTGTTTAACCAGAAGAAGAACAGGCATTAGGGGAAGCTAAGCAGCCCCTCCAGTACTTACAAGGAGGTTACTGACAAGGCAGAGCCATGCTCTTTACTGAAGTGCACAGCAGGAGAGTGAGAGATGATGGTCATAGAGTGACTCACGGAAGGTTCCAACTGGATATACAGGAAAAAAAACACTTTGAGGGCAATTAAGTATTAGAATAGGCTGACAAGGCAGGTTGTGGAATCTGTCCTTGGAGGATGTCAAGACCTGACTGGTAAAAGCCCTAAGTAACCTGTTTTACATTCAACGGTCTCTCTGCCTTGAGTGAGTGGTTGCAATAGATAAGCTCCCAAGGTCCCTTCCAACCTGCGTGATTCTACGACTTGCTATGTTTTCTTTCAAATTATCTTAAAGGGTGTTCTCAGTGTACAAATGTAAAATGGAGTGTAAAATTCTATGAACTTTCCAGTGCCTAGGACTGACTATTGTTACTATTTCTCAATAGTTACTACTTTACCAGTCAGATATTTCCTCCATTATAATTTAGGAAACTCAATTCTATTTTTGGATATGTTTCAGTTGTTTATTTATTCCTTCATATTGCATTTTATTTACATAAAAAATGAACAATTTCCTATATCCTAATTGCCTGCTCATAAATTGTCACCATCCTGGAACTACTGAAAACTTAAAGCCTAGCTTTTGTAGTTAATTTTAAAAAATGTATTTGATGCAAAACTTTTCATGCAAATTTAATTCTAGACTACGAGAGAAACATACATGGTATCATAACACTTAAGTGGAACATCAACAGTAAATGGACTTCATGAAATCTTGTGTCACATCCCTTGTACTGCCTACACTTTCACTGGCTTCAATTAAGCATTGCATTATTAAAAGTAATACTGTATTTGAAAATCAATTTTAGGTACTTAGAATCTGATCCAAAACCCACTTTACAGAGATGGTGTCACAAATCCTGATTTAGGATCCTGCCGCCTACACCAATTTGTCCTGAACGAGTGACTTAGATTGCTTAAAGATCATCAAAATAATAACATCAAAGGTATTAGCAAAAGTGATTTTAATATAGTGTTGTAAAAGTGCAATTTAACAAAGTTCAATGGCAAGGTTCACTCTATTACTGTATGGCACAATCATTTGAACAATGATTCAAACTACCAAGGCACAAATCAAAGTTACCAAGGCACAAATCAGAGTTACCATACTGCAAGGTTATGCACGGTATCAGTCGCTTACCAAAGATCTGCCATTGGTAAAAGGTCTCTCTCTGCCTCAAGGAGGAACCTTGAGATGTGTCCCAGCTCAAGGGGAGGCCACCACCATGCAGCCAGGCTGCTTAGCCGGGAGAGCTCAAAGAAGGCTCACTTGAACTGGCATATTTATGGAATAAAGTGGTTGGCTTGTAGTCAAATTACATGTGATGGAAAAGGTATGCATCAGACTCCTTTTACCCACAACTTTCTTTGTTCCTTGATAAATGAGTCTTGGAAAAGCCACCCGCTATTCATGTGTTAGTTGAATGATCGGTGTTCCAAGCTCATATGCACCGATGCTCACTGTGTCACTCTGCTCCTTTGTGGGTTTTCAGAGAACAGATTGAAGCTGGAGGAGTTCTTGGCCCATTTATGGCTTAGGCCTTTACCTCCTTTGGAGCCCGTACCATACTACTGCTGGTTTTGTTAAGGGGCCGAGTGCATCCATCACAGATGGAATCATCCCCACAAACTCAGTCTTTGACTCCACTATTTTTTTACTCAACAAGTCAAAGAATGACAGTCTCATGGATCTTTGGTGAGGTGGGGGAGAGCTTATGCTGGAAAAGTTATCTAACTGTGCAAGTTAATAGAAATGGTTTATATTTTTTATGGCAGGAACACAGCAGACAACATTAGGAAGACTGCTTAGAGATTTCAAGAAAAATTTCTCAGAACTTCGTTACTTGAAGAGCAAAGGTTTCATATGCAACAGCATTAAACCCTTTGCTGTAGCTGCAACTAACTAGCTGAAGCCACAGAAGAGTAAACGGATCAGTGACCTAAGACTATAGCATCCCTGAAGATGTCAATGAATAATTCGCCAAATGTATTCGTGGATCCAAATGCAAATCGGTTTCAAGTTAACATAATTAATGAAAGCCATGACAACAGTGAAGCATCCCAAGAGGATGTGGGCTCTGACCCACCACATTACGAAGAAACATCTTTTACTGATGAAGCACATAACAGACTGAGAATCAGTTACAGACCAGGAAAAAGAGAATTATATGACAATTTCCTTCAAAATGGGGAGAAAACAGATGCTAGTTTACATCCCTATGATACTCACACTAAAATGTATTATCTACAAACTTTTGGCCATAACACAATGGACCCAGTTCCCAAAATTGATTATTACAGAAACACTGGCAGTGTCAGTGGAAATAAGCTCAGCAGACCAAGCTTATTAGAAATTCATGAACAACTGGCAAAGGTAAGTGGAAAGGAAAGATACAAATTTTCTCTATTCTATTTCCAGGCTGCTAATTCTATTTATTAATATGAGAAAGTTCTTAAAATCATGGACCTTGCCCAAGAGAAAAAGTACAAGTAATTACTTACCATAATTCCTTTGCTAGTTGCAGTATGTTTTCTGCCCTGTACCCTGCTCAAAGCAAAGATTCTTATTAAAAGGTGATAGTAATGTACTTGATCAGGACAAAACCATAGCTTAATCTTGTCTAAAAGTATAGAACTACTGAATCTCTTCTGTTTCACTTAAGAGTTAGGACAGTAGACGATGAATATCAATTCATAATTTAACCAAGCTACATAATTCACACTTACTCTAAACTTGAATTTAATGTGAATGCATAACTAAGTTTCACAGATTCATCTGTTGTATTCATTAATATATATAGATAACTATAATAAAAAATGTTATGTGCAATAAATGCAATTTCGGCTAATCAGAAATCCAAAGCACCACCTGTTTACTGCTGTAACAAACCATTCAAACAGCCAGAAAGAATCCAGAATAAGGATGTTGAGATTGAAAACGTTTGCTCAGAAGAGGGATATCAGACAACAGTTTTCAGGTACCGACTCACTGAATGAATTTATGGAGGAATAATTTGGCTAAATTCCTCCTGATCTCTCACATAGAAGAGCTGTTTAGACTTTGCTCATGTAATAGATAAGTCTATATCCACGTAAAATACACTTACAGAGAGAACTACTGAACAGGATACAACTAGCTAACCAGCCTTTGAAAGATTTTCTAGGGCTGTTTCTCCTCTCCCCTTCTGATTGGACCTACTTTTGGTTAACACAATGTAGGAGTTTACTATTGATATGACCAATGGATTTTATGGAAAAAATTTTCCCTTAGCAGACTCCTGTTTGCTCCGTTTTTTCTTCCACATATGCAGTACATTGAATGAATAATGAAATACCAAAACGTGCCCTTTATTGTGATAACCCTCACTTTTGTCACCCTCTATGGCTACTTGCCAGAAAAATGTACGTTGGTCAGGCATAATCCTTCCGGGTTTACACATTCAAAACTACCACAGGAGAGAATTTGAGAAGTTGGTAATATTCAGTCTCAAATAACAGATTTTCCACTAACTTCTGTGTTACTGCCTCAGATAGGTAGATAGGTGAATTTTGCTGCCTATTCACCTATCAAGATTTTTTAAGGCTTGATTTCCTTATGTGGAAGAATCACCTCGATGCAAAATAAATAGTGTGGAAAGCTGTAATGAGAACTTCCGGGGACAAGAAAAACTAGATTAAACACTTTGAAACAGACTATTAGAAAACCTACTGTGAAACAGTGGAATAATATGATACTCTGTTGACCTTGGTAAAATTAGACTCTTCCCCCTTAAGCCACAATATCAAGCTCTCTGTAAAAAGCAGAGGAGAGATGCAGGATACACCTACTTAACAAAATTAAGATCAAACCTTGTTTGAGGTTCTTTACTGTGCACTTTTCAGGGCAGGGCTAGAAATAGAGAGATCACCTCTATCGTCAAACTCAGACTAAAAGTGTCGATATGCAGCAAAAACTCCTATTCTTTTTCTGTGTTGGGCAATAGTGAAATGTGAACCCTCCAGAGAAAACATGCGCTCATCAGCATTCCACTCAGTTTTACCTACTTCTGAGGTCTGAATAATTTGAACAAGCATCTGATTTTTGGATGCTGGTTCAGATCTTGTTCAAACTCGAGTTCTCTGGAGATACACCTGTCCTAAGGAAGATTAATATAAAGTAATGAAATCAAGCAAAACCACAGCCATTAGGAAATTAGGACCCAATTCTTTAGGATCTTATTAGGACAGCTTCCTAGTTTTGGCTTGACTTATTTCAATTAAGGTCTCCACGAACTCGTGTAAAATGGCTTACATAGAAAGGAGAAACAAGTTACCTGGGTCATCATTTATTTCAAAAAATGAATACAAAGTGGATATGAAAAGAGAAGAACACAAATTTGGTATCCCTACTTATTTGCTACTCAAGGGACTAAACACATTTCCATGCCCAGAAGAAACTTCCTCTTAGAGAAATAATTTATTTCAGTAGTGGCCAGAGAGGAGAAAAATAGTACATTGGCTTTGAACATAATGCTGAATGAACATGTACTGAACATTACCATATTAAGGGATTTTCAGTTTTTACCATTACCAGAAATTTCAAGGGTCTTGCTGTTGCATCTCTCAATGGTTTGCTTATTTTAAACAAAATTAGATAAGTTTGTTTAGGATTTTTTAGGGCTTTCACTTAGAGAGGATTAAAAAGAAGGCAGATGCCATCCCATAATAAAATGAAGACAAAATTGCTTCACAAGTTGGGACTGTTAAGGAAGAGAAAAGAGCATCATCTAGCTTGGTTGTTCCTAGACTTTTTCCACTATCCACTTTACAGAAGGATAATCTTATGCCTTTTAAAATAGGAAGGTGAATGTCAGAGGTAATGGGATTTTTGTTATACTGGCAACCTGCTGTGCCCTTATGTGAGTTGTGGCCCTGGTCTAGGAGCCACTAACCACAGCACTGGAACAAACAACTCACCATTAGCATGGTTGGAGTCTATTCCTGGCTGTCCCACGGACTCACTTTGTGACCTTGGACAAATCACTTCCGTCTACAGAGCTTATTCTGAAGAACAAACAAACACGAGGTCACCAAACAGTAGATTAATAGGGAGGAGAATTAAGATGGTATGAAAAGGCTGAGCTTCTATAAGGAGGCAAAAGCAGTATGTGCAGCTGGATGGGGTGCCTATCCACCAGCGCAGCGTGCAGCAGGCTCTCTAGCCACCCCTAAGGAGGGGATGAAATGAAATGCCACACTGAATGTGTACGGAGGTTAGACTAACAGCCCAGGATGCAGCTCTGGAGAAGATGCTTTATTCCTTTTTACTTTAACACTAAACTCTCGGTTTACCACACCATACGCCAAGGCAATCCCACCCCCTTCATCCCCGGCTTTTTTGAAACTTAAATTGTTGAAGACGACTGTTCTGTCAAAGCCCATTGCCAGGTTCTGATAAGCAGCGACATATGTTTGACTTCAAATTGCTGAACATCACATAAGCATGCCCATTGTGCTTTGATGCTGGGCCTAACATTAGAATATAAATATTAATATTTAATACACTTTTTAATATGTAATTTTTCAAATGTCAGACTGTAAGGCAGGCTGAAAGTAACTCCGACTATCTAGTTCCCACTCTGCTGGAGTCAAATGTGTGTCATCTTTTAGCAAGATGTGTCAGTTTTTGCACACATTAAGCCACAAATCGCCAATTAAATCCCTAAAAAATAGTTTAAGTGCTATTTCACAGCTGATGGCTGGTGATAATTACTTGGGCTTAATATTTACCCTACATAAGAAATCATCTAACCTTTCTTCATCTTGGGTATTCTCCACATTTGCTACAGAGACTTGATGAGCTCATCATCTTTAGCCCCAGGAGAGATGAAGACTAAACTGTTCTGAAACAAGGAAAGGAAAATGTTTGTTGTTTTGTGTTTTTGTGGTTTTTTTTTTAAAAAGCAGTTAAATTTTTATTTTAGTAGCTTTTCAAAATGTTCTGTCACTTTTATTTCACATTCTTAATGCATGAGTAGCACAGGTACAGCTGCTTGGTAAATAACCAATCATTCACTAAAGCACACCAATTTAAAATGCATTTATGGAAGGTTTAAGGCCATAATTTATGATAATGGCATAGAGAGCACAAATTAATTCAAAGTACATAGGAAACAACTTGTTTCAAGTACAAAGACCAAAGCCTTTTTTTTTTGTGTCTTTGAAATTCTAACCACTGTAGCAAAAAAACCCTCATGTTATTCTGCTAATCTTCCTTAACGCACTTTAATAATTTACTGTATTTTAAGCAAACACAGCCATTATTATTTTAGGGTAAGAACTGCCAAAATTATCTAAGTAACTCAGGAGCTCAAAGTAATAGGCTTTCAATAGACCTTGTATTCCCATTTCACTTAGGGCCAAAAGGGCCATACGGACCAAGTTTAATCCATGTCAAAATGTATTATCCAGTCACTTACTTCTCATTTGTAAGCACAATCCTGGATTTACTGTGTCAAAGACATTCTACAATCTTGCATCATAGTGACTAGAGCCCCCATCCGCGAGAGAGGAGTCCAAACAATTGCATAAGCATCATATACCGTTGGTCTTTATTCCTGTTTTGTTTTTGTTTGTTGGGTTTTTTAAGTCTATGGACAAAATAGAGAAACAGCCTTGAAGCTTAAGCAAGATGAAAAACCATCATATGTTTCACAAAATCACAGATGTTTCCCCTCCTTGACCTGGAAATATCTTTATCTCCCTTGAAACTCTAAAAGCATCTTTATTCCTCTCCAGAAGTGATACATGCTCCTGACCCTCTGCCAGACTATGGAAAGGTACATGGTCCTTACTGAAGGTCTTCGCAGATGACCCAGACAATATCTGGCAATACTTAATGCCAACTCCTCACAAAACCAGTCAGAACTTTGTATAAAAAAAATAAAAGAAACAAAGCAGCAATAACAAGTATAAACCTCAGTACCTTGACTGATTCCTATTCAAGCCACAAGAAACATATCATGATGCTAAATTGCCTCAAAGATTCTGGGGAAGAAGAGCTGAAGAGATAAAATACAGATTTATGCCTGTAACTGGATGTGAACAACCTAAAATTCTAGGCTATTTATTCTGGTTACATCACAAATACGGCAATACCTAATCCTATCTACTATGGTTATACCAGGGGTGGCTAAGCTACAGAAAGGATTATTCATTTACTGCATTATTTACTACATTTCACTGGCATTTCTCTGAGTGTTTTCAAGAATGTTACCCATTTGCTGCTGCAATTATGTTTGTACTTTATCCAACAGAAAACACCAGGGTTCATCACATAACTTTGCCATGCAGCACTCAGCTAGGTCTCTTTTCACTAGCGAGCAATTATCCCTGTTTCTACACTTAGCATTATTCATAAATTGTTGCAGCAGCACGTAGAGGCCAACCACAAGACCCTCATTATGTCAGATGCTCTACTATCATATCAACACAACATATATATTGAATACAGTTCATAATAAAAACGATTTAGTATCAGATAATAATGTATTTACTCTGCTTAAGCAATTCTTTCATCTTTTCTCGCTGTTAGCAAGCCCACCTGCTGATGCCTGGTGTGAGCAGAATATTGCACTCTACTCCAGAGACAGTAAAATCTGATCTTCTTTGGAATTTCTTTATTCCATGTCTCTCATGCAGCCAGGTGTTCTCTGCTTGGCACAAAAATTTATTTGTTTTCTGTGTGATCCTTCAGAACATAGCTGTGAGCACCGGCTCAGTCGAGAGAGTGGCTAACGGAGAAAGCACCACTGGAGATGAGACAGCAGCCAGCAAGGAAGAGGAAAACAAAACAGGATTTGTCAAGTTCGGATGGGTGAAGGGTGTGCTGGTGAGAAACTTACCTGCATTTCTAAAACAATTAAAAGAAAATAAACTCCAAGATTAGTTCCGCAACATTAAGGTCTTTTAAGAAGCAAGAGAGGGAGGTGGTCTTGAGCGATGTTTGGGGTGCTTTTTAGAAGCCTGCAAGGCACACTATCACCCTTCCGGTTGTTAACACTACTTTCAATGTTGCACTAATGCAGTGTTTTTTGTTTAAAACCTAGGTAAGATGCATGCTGAATATCTGGGGTGTGATGCTTTTTATTCGACTTTCCTGGATTGTAGGTCAAGCAGGAATTGGTATGTATGTTATTTAATATCATTTTCAACAGTGAAAGGGATAAAGAGGATAAACGATACATGATCATGATTAATATATGCTCTGAGATGTGCATTTGCATATTGAACTAAATAACGTTTTCAAATGCTTGCCAGGGTAAAAGAGGTTAATCCTCCAAACTATTGGAATTTTCCAGACTTGCAGCCAAATTACTGCTTAGAGGCATAGATCTGTTAACTATGCATATGATCATCACATTTGAGTATTTCTAAGCTTTAGTGAAACTTGTATTTAGATCCTGTAACAGATGTAAACTTCATGACTCGGGCCAATTTCTAATACATGCATACAGAGTTAACCTTTAAGAGTTCACACTTTGCTTATCTGTGAATCCCAAAACTTGTCATCTACATATTAAAAACAACGCTTCTTCACACTTCTCTGCAAAGATGAAAACAGAACTGGAAGGAGGTCTCATCTCATCAGGATTTTGTTATTTTTAACTACAGCACAGCACTAGATACTAGTGTACTACGAAACACTAAGTTCTAAAAACTCTGCTACAGCTTTCATATAAATTAACTAAGTACACTTCACTGTGTGCTGTGTCTTTGCTTCTTCATTATGCAATTTAATTAATCCAAATCCCAGATCCCAGTCCCTGTGGGCCCCAAGGCCTCTGTCCAGCATATTGTTGAGTGTTCAATGAAACCAGTGAGAGAGGAAAGTGCTCACAACACTGCAAGGGTCTCAAGCAAACAGAAGAGCAGCTCAGTAAGGTGCAATGTATCAGTAGCTGTGGGGTACAACTTCCTTTTTAGAGCTGCTCTGTGGGAAGCACAGAAACGTGAACTGCGATGGCAGTGTCACTCTGTTACATGATCATACAGCCTAGAATAATAGCACCCTAATCTTTGGCACCCAGATGCCATAAAAAACAACAATTCAAAGGGTGGATGGCAAGTATTCCAGTTTGGAGTCTCACAGAATAGAAATATTAAGTAGACACGAGCTGGAGTCCAAACCCTGGCCTCAAGGCATCAACTGTCCTGGTCTTGGATAAAACTCAGCGCACAAATTCAGACTGAATATAAACATCATTCACTTCCTTGTTAATGGAAGTGAAATGAAACACTGAATCTCCAAGATTTTGCATGGTTCAAGTCTCATTTTCATCAAAATACAGTAACTTCACAGAAATTTCACTTAAGCAAGACTGAGCTTTTAAAAAAAAAAAAGAGAAACAAATGAAATACTTATTAAGGAGGAAATCTAGCCATAAACTTACAGAGACACAAATAGAAAAAAACCCCAAAACAATAAAGATCCAGAACTAAGCGGAAGAACTTTACTACTTTTGCAGTGCTCCATGCATGGCTCTAGCACTGTGCCTGACAAAGGGGTGCTTGCTGATTTTATGATGCATACCAAATGAGAGCATACAGCCCAGGGCACTCATAAGTATATGCCTTGCCATGAAAATTCTGCATCTTAATATTGCCAAGATTTCGCTCTGGGGTTTCATGCAAAATTAGTTTTTAAGGGCAGTTTAGTAACTTATTGAGATCATCAAGAAGCATTACTTTGTTTTGAGGTGTGAGAATAGCCATAGGCAAGAGTAATTCATTTCAGAACAACTTACTTAGCAGTCATATGCCTGGGTTTCCATCTAAACTTTAATCAGATTTTTACATTAATTTGCACCAATATCAGTTACAGCCTTTCTGCTTTCACATTTAATTTTACCATTTTAATTCATTGATAAGCAGAGCCTCCTTTCTTCTAGTTTATTGCTCTGCTGTTGCTTTTTAAAATAGCATGCCTTATGTAAGGAGGTTAGTATTACTTCTGAAAATGAGACATCAAATTCTATTTGAATAATTCCTCAATGCATTTTTGAATGTCTTATAAGCAATAAGCTTTAAGTCCCTGGCCAAGCTGCTTAAGGAGAACAGTGATAGAAGCTCATCATCACCAAGGTTCGGGGATTTCACTGGGTACTGCTACTAACGTGGAAATTAAATGAGTCAGATAAACCACCATCTGGACACCATTTATATCCCCATCATTAGAGGGCCAAAGAGAGAAAACCCAATTATTTCCATATCCTGATAGGCTGTCTTGGACAAAAGTTCTTACAGGAGAAAAAAAAATGTTCCATTAAGGTTCTTTGTTTATCATCAGCTGGGAAAAAAGGGACAGTATGGTACTGACAAGGTTCCAGGTCCAAATCTAGTCTGGTATTTCTACCTAATATTTGGGGACTCTCCAAAGTCTATTTGTACATACACATGGAATGGTTAGCCAAAGGCAGTGAAAAACACCAAGTTTATGTTAACTGAAAATCTGGCCTTGAAAACCACAATTATGTTATATTACAATGATGTTTTGGTTTAATCCCTTTATTTTATGCACTTTTCTTCTTAAATGTTAATTTTTTTTTTTTCTAAATTAACATTAAAGTCTTCCCAAGCAGATATCACTCATCAAACACGTTAACAACATGTATTGTGAAATGCAATAGAAAATCCTGGAAAATACTCCTTAGAATGCACATACGTCTACCAAATAATTTTAAAAGTACTTAAAGACTGATGTGTCAAATCCACTGAATTTAAGAGTTAACAGCTGATTAAAAGTCATATTTAGCCACTTCTTGGGCACAAAATTTGCATGGTTTAACAATATCCTTCCATGTAACGGTAGCTGACCAAAAGGAATGACCATTTGGGTTTTTTTTATACAGACCTGCATACAAAATAGATGCATGACTAGTTATAGTAAGAGTTCAGAAATCAATAGGATGAACGTGATTTATTAGAGGCTCAACTAACTTTAAATATCCTACACTTTCTTATATATCATTTATATCTCACACATTGCTCTCTCTCAAAGGATTGTGATAACATGGCTGTAATTTAAGCAGCAAAGAACATTCATTCAGGGATTGGATGTCTATAACCATCCAGTATGAACTGAAGTCAGGAATCTGATCTGGAAGCCAGAAGGTAGAAATACAGCAGATAAATCAATATCTTTTTAGTACCTTCTACCCACATGTCAGTTGTAGGATCCAAGTTTCAATTTGGATGAGTCCTGGTCGATAAATATTGCTACAGGCAATGTATAACCTTCAGTTCCACACTGAAGACCTATGTGCCTTATGGAAACAAGAGAGCTATTGCATAAGTGTTAGCAAGTTCAGATAAAACTAAGATCGGATTCCATGTCTGCGACCAAACGGTACTAGTTTTTTCCCCCCCCCCCCAGTTTTTTCCCCTCCTCTCATAGACACAAACGTGAATAAAAGCAATAAAGTTGAGAGAAAAATAGCACATTATTTCTTCACCTGACTTGAAACAAGTTCTACAACTACAGAGTCAAACTCTTCTTGGTGCCAGAAAATGTAATAGAAGCAATGATCACAATTGTAGCTTGGGAGGTCCTGTTTTTACACAAAAACTTTTTCATTGAGCAGGTAGTCTAGCCCTGGAACACATAATCCAGAGAGGCTGTGGGATCTTTGTCCATGGAGGTTTTCAAGACCCAGCTGGCCAAAGCCATCACTGATTTAATCCTGTGTTGGCAATAGTTCTGCTATGACTGGGAGGCTGAGCTACAGACCCTCAAAGTCACTTCCAACCAATGTTCCTATGATTCTAAATTGTACTAGGCACCTCCTACTTATATAGTTTCTAGATTGTAGCAAAGTTTCATAAAGTTAAGAGAAACCTGACCATATAGCCAAAGATTTCAGAATCTTACTCAAACTGAAAGCCAGTTCACACATCACTAACCATCTATCACTGATCTTCAGATGTTTATTTCTGTTTAATTATATAATTTTGTGATATCAACTAAAAAAGAAAAAAAGATTCTAAGTTCTCTGAGATGACACATTACAGTCACCTGTTAAAGTAATTGGCATCTAACAGCAGTATTTCCATTTTCAAATGTTTGTCTTGTGTTAGAGTAAAACTGGTTTTGGCAAGGAGGAGGGAGAAGAGAGTCATGAAGCGCAGCACCTGATAGCTTGGCAAGTAAGAACACAGAAGGCTCACACTCAGGTCGTCTCTCTACCTGACAGACTCTTTGTCCTGGTGCACTATGAAACTACACAGTCAGTCTTTCTCTGATTCAATATTAAATTAACTGATGAAAGACAGCAGCATTCTTACAAGAGCTCTGGTTAATGTGTGAATCTCTTCACTTAAACAGCCAGGATGTATATTAAGCATCCATGCCAAGGTACACTTGTTTGCTCATTTCCTCCAGCCTTTGAAAATCATGAGAGCTTCTGGCTAGGGTACTAGAAAGAAAGAATCACTGCTCAAAGACTGATGGGAATAATTTACTACCATGACATGGACTCCTTGAAAACGTCCTGCAAACTGCAAGTGGTCAACAAACCATCTTTTCAGTTTATTGCTCTGATTCTGGCCTGAAAATTCAATTTAAAGAGAAAATGATTTGTAGGAATCATGGAACATGAGTAAAATATTTTATCTTCTTATTACTGACAGGTCTTGGAGTAATCATAATTCTTCTCGCCACGATGGTAACCTCAATTACTGGGTTGTCAACTTCTGCAATAGCAACTAATGGGTTTGTCCGTGGAGGTAAAAATCTTAGGGTTACTAATGCTTTCAAGCCCAAAGAGGTCTTTATGTGTTATTTTCATATGAGGCAAACCAGAGGGACGATAAAACAAACGGTACATAAAGGAACTGGAAGGTAACGATTCTAGCCACCTTTAATCACAATTTATGGCGTGCTTGAGTTGTCACTTTTAATAAATCCCAGATTTCAGTTCAGTCTGCAGTGCATTTCAGATATTCCTGCCTAATGCTGAGCGATGGATGGCTTCTGGCTTTTCATGGAGTTTCTTTGTTACCTTTCAAAAGATCTTTCTATTCAGAGCATTCCAGGTTGGACATCCTTGGACAAACGGAGCATGAGGTGTCTCTTCCTCTCGTTCTAAAGACTGATGCAGATCAGTGGATATCTTCAATCTAATAACCTTCGTTATAGAACTCCTTACATTTCAGCCACTCCTTGGAAGATGAGTAAATAATTTTGCTGGAAAAGTGCACTTCAGGTATTTTATGAAACAAAGTTTTAGTGCATTTCAGAGCCTTAAAGTTATAACTGGTCTACTCTAACCTCTGTGGAAAATGGAAAGTTCTTACTACACCACTTAAGCAGAACAGGTATTTGAATACACTTGAATATACATTCTTTTTCGGATCTTTCAGGTCTTGGAATCATAGTTATTGGTCTGAGTGTAGTAGTAACAACGTTAACAGGTGTCTCCATGTCTGCCATTTGCACAAATGGAGTAGTAAGAGGAGGTAAGTGAATATCATCTCATGAAAAATACAAAAATCTGCAGATTTGGATTAGAAGAAAAAAAAAGGAATTGAGATAACTGTGTTATAAGCAATGCAATGACAAATAAATATATTTGGAGTGATGTCTCTCAATGAATCAAAAGTAAATTAAAACGTATATAATCTTAAATACTTCCTGAGAATAAATATTGCCAGTGAGGTGAGATGAAATAATTAACTGACAAAGTAATATGCTCCATTTATGGTGATACGCAAAACAGATTAAAGATTCTCTGCATCACTATGTAGGAGCTTTCACAATGTACCACAGAATATGATCTTTCATGCTAACATTGGGATAGATTCAAGTAAGTTAGAACCTGTCTGGAAAGAAAGTTCTCTCTGCTCTGTGTTACTAATATTACGTATCAAGAAAAATTATTTGAAGGTCCTGTTTTGCATGCCAATATGCACTAAAAAGATTTCTGCAATTGAAAGGCATACAGGAAAGTCTGAAGGCAGAACCAGTACAAAGCACATTCCTTTTTTTATCAATGTCCTCTATTATTATAGGGCAAATATTGATTATGTTTGTTAGGCTAAAAGCAGAGACTCCTGCAGTATTATTTATGTGAAAAAATGAGCAAAAATTGAGCATTTAGTTGTGCTGAAACAACAATCATTTCTATCTGCAGGTGGAGCATACTATCTTATCTCAAGAAGTCTAGGCCCAGAGTTTGGTGGATCTATAGGACTTATCTTTGCATTTGCCAACGCAGTAGCAGTTGCTATGTATGTAGTTGGATTTGCTGAAACAGTTGTAGAACTTCTTAAGGTAAATGTAGATGCTTCATGTATATGATTGCTTTGAGGGTTTTTTTGGTTTTGTGTGGGTTTTTTTGTTTGTTTGGTTGTTGTTTTTTTTTTGGTTGGTTGGTTGGTGTTTTGATAGAATATGTTTAAGTGGTGACACTTTTTAGCTGAGGCTTGAGGGACATCGTTAGCAGGGAAGAAGCTGGTCTGTCTAAACATGTTATGGAGTGCTTCTCCATTATTTCTATCTTATGAATATTTTTCATACATTTCTCAACAAGAATCTCAAAATCAAAAAAGGAACAGACACCTAATTAGGCAGCCAAATAATCCCAACTACAAAGAGCCAGCTGGAACATGAAATATGAGCAATTGGTCTCACAAATCTCTGAAACTTTGACAAACCATTGCTTTCTATTTCACCTTGTTACCTGATGCCACCAGTTGGGCAGAGAAAGGCTGGTTCTAATAACATTTCTTACTGCTTTCAGGAGAGTGATACACTGATGGTAGATGAGTCCAATGACATCAGAATAATAGGTACCATAACCGTTGTATGCCTTCTTGGCATCTCTGTTGCTGGCATGGAATGGGAAGCAAAGGTAAACCTATAAAGAACATAAAAGCAAGCAGTATATTAGACTACTGTACAGCATTTGTGTGTGAGGAATGCTCTACAACAGGTGGAATTTTCAAAAGCATTCAGTTTCAGTTTACACTTAATCTTTCTAAAAGCAATAGCAGTTTAATCATTACATTCAATGAAAGCACAATTACTTCATGCTCTTCCTTGATCATACATTTATAAGGGAAGAGGAAGTTTGTGTTTGCAGACTGCCTGATTATATTGATTTTTATAATTCATGACATCATTTAGAGCCTTGGGTAAGTGCCCCTTTCGCCCTTATTTTTGATGCAGCTTGACAGAATGAATAGTAGTAAAAACAATATATTGTTTAATCACTGCACACTCTCAAGCTCTACTCAGCAGAAGAGCTCTGTTTGCTACCAATTCCTTAATCTCTAATGATTTCTGCTATTCCTTCACCCGTAAAAAAAGTTCAAAATGGAAATACAAATGGAAATACTTTAGAGGGTGGAATACAGCTATTGAAATCAGGTCCAGAATAGCACCCTTATTTTTACATTCTGCTGTGATGGAGTCTAGAACTACTTGTAAAATAGATCAGAAAAACAATTCGATTATTATAATCCTTGAAGTGACAACCCACTGCAACTCAACAAATTTTCTAACAATGTGAAAATGCCTTATAGTTGATATTAGTGCATTAGCTGTTTTGTTTTGCCTTTTATTGTAAAGAAACTAACATAAAATTAAATTATAACTATATATTTCATAATCCACTTAGTAAAACTATCTGCTGTTGTCATTAGCTGATTCAGCTATCTTGATTCCTGGTGTTTTTGAAAACTACAGAAATTAGTAATCTGTCATAGGGAATACATATTGATAACTTACTATATAGCCATCTCCACAGTTAATGCAAATTAAAATCATCAGGCAAATCTTTTTGTTTCTATTAATAGGCTCAAGTTATTCTTCTAGTTGTTCTCCTTATTGCCATTGCAAACTTCTTTATTGGGACAGTCATTCCTACCAACAACGAAAAGAAGGCAAGAGGCTTTTTTAATTACCAAGGCAAGTAACCTTGCTATCTATCATAAAATAATAAGCTTACATTATTTTTGACTTCATAATGAGTTAAGGATTCCACTGAAAAAGGTCACAAGATCAGGACCTTCTGCTCAAGCTTAAGTAAGCTTGCAAACCAAGGGAACTTATTTCATCTTTAATTTTGAATCTGTCTCTCTGCTGCTGAAGCTGACAGCACAGTTAGCTGCAGCTTGAGTCATTTATATATCAGCAGAGCACAGACAAACTTTTACAAAGAGCTAAGTGCAAGCACTGTAGTGACACTCCTGTCACTTCAATATGGATCTGTAGCTCTGAGATGCAGACAAGCACATCCTACTGGGGACCAGACTAAGGAAATCAAATTCACTTCGTTTATGACAGGAGACAGATTCAAACCCAGTCGTCCAGATGTGAAATACTAGCTTATTAATTTCCTTCATTAAGTAACTTTGGAATTAAATCCTAGTGGTATGTTTCATTTTCACCTATATTTGCAGCATCAATATTTGCAGAAAACTTTGGACCAGATTTCAGAAGTGGAGAAGGATTTTTCTCGGTGTTTGCCATTTTTTTCCCAGCTGCCACCGGCATTCTTGCAGGAGCCAATATCTCAGGAGATCTAGAAGTACGTATTTCATTAACTTCACAATACTACCTGTAGGCTGAAAAAAGGACAAGAAAACAAATTATGAATCTACACTGTGTTCAGTTTTAAATCATGTCTTATCTTGGAAAGCAAAGCTCTCACTTTTAAGTACTTGCTTTATTATTTAAAAACATCAGTTCACATTTTCTCTCATAATGCATTATGGCTACTTACACAAATTACTGCATTCAGATTTGGGTTGCTATATCATTTAAAAGCTTGTTTCAATAACCTGTAATAATATATCATTAATGGTCCATTAGCAGCACATGACATTAGAGAAATTACATGTGTATCTCTTGGTGCTCTTTTGCAAGATCTCCTAAAATATCATCCCAAAAAGCATACCTGTAAAGCTCATGTCGGTACTCACAAGAATGTGGAGACTGGCTTTTTCTATTCAGGGTCATTAACAAGGGCAGAGCAAACAGACCATTTAATGAAAGCAAGTACGTCCCAATCCCATGTCACTACTGCTGCTCAAAGGAAAAGCTGCAGGTTTGCAGCTGTGATGAAGGAAAGGAGTCTGAAGAGAAAGGGAAAGGAGGTCCAAGGGTGCCCAATCGTCTTGCTGTGGCCATTCTGTCAGGTCCCCACTCTCATCTTGCAGTATGCAGTTGTATGAGATGATATTTCCAGAATCTAAACATACTGGTGAATTAGAGACAGGAATTCAGTTTTAACTTTGAGTGCCCTCTAGTTTTCATGACTTTGCACAGTGTATTTTATGCAAAGATTGTTTAAATGCAAAGATGAAGTAATTCAAAGCTCAGCAGAGCATTTGGTAAAACATCTCCAGTAAACGTGGAGCAATGCAATACTTCATAACATTACAAGAAATTCAGAAATGCACCAGGGTTATCCATAACTCAAGTCTTGCAATCTAATACTAAAACAACAACAACAAAAAAGCCAAACAAAACCCCCCAAAACCCACCGAAAACCACTCTAAAATAAAAAATTAAAAAAAAGTTACCAAAAAGATGTGGCTCACACCTTGGTAACCCTAGCATGTCAAATGAAGTTATTTGGCTTTATCATACAGACTCATTGTCTTGTATATTTTAACGATTCAACCAAAGGTCTGTCATTTCTGTATTGGCATAGTAGTCACAAGTTCACCAGATGCTACCAACCCTGACAGCCAGTTCTGTTTCCCTTCCTCACACTGAATCCAACACCTCATCTCCTTTGTTTTCAGAGGACCGCTTTTGAAGCCAAGCACAGAGAGAAATACGTAGAAACTGAGCCACTAATAGTGTCTATGAGACTCCATTTTTAATTAAACAACCCAAAAATCATTGTAGTTCTGTCCATTGAGACTGAATCAGCCTTACACAATCTCCATCCTTTTATCGAGCAAAAATAATTCTTTTGCCATATATGGTGCTCTCTATACACAGCAAGCTCCCAAAGCAGAAGCACTTCTTTCACAAGCTATTTGAAAGAGTCTGAGCAGACCAAGGGAAGCGGTTCCCCATTGGCTCTCTGCGGTTGTTTCAGTCTGGCAGTAAGTGGATTTCTAAGACCGAGTCCTCCAGGCTGCAGATTCCCCACTGAGCATGTTTAGATGCATTAGACAGGTCTAATTAAATAAACCAGCCCCTCCAGAAATCTAAAAGACAAGCTAAGAAGTATTTAAAAAGCGTAAAATTGACCAGACAAACTTTAGAATTTGTTGCAAACACCTATGTACATGCTTCTGTAGCCACTACACACTCGAGTAGTGGCCTAGTCCAAAGCCCACTTACAGAAACAGCTAGTCTTCCTAGTGACTTTACTGGGTTTTGGAGCAGGCCCTAAAGTGCTAACATCATATTAAATACGTGTTTAATTACTTATAAAATTTAAAAGTTGTAAAGCTGCAAGAAGCTTTAACCCTAAGATTTAAGGTTACAGTGTTTAAGATTGCAGCATGAGACTCCACAGCAATAGAAGACATGCACACCAGAACTGTATAAATTAAAATTACCATGATCTGAGGGTAAAAGGTCTTATGCAGCTGAAGTGACTTTGCAATTATTTTTCAGCTCAATAAACCCTCACCTCATTTAAAAATTATATTAATAATTAACACAGTTAAGTCATTCATCCATGTTTCACACGACACTGCAAATTTGTATTTTGTTTTTTTTCCATGTAACAAAGAAGACTTACAAAAGTACAAAAGTCTGTGGCTTAAAATGTATTCTATGCATCTTTGACTTAAAAAACTTCGCTAAACCAGCTTAAGAAGACAATTCAAAAAAAGTGCTTCCTAGCATAAACACACACACACACTAAACTGTAAGGTTGACTAGTATTAAAATCTCCTTTAAAATGTCAATGTATAATGCAGATCTTTGGATTCCTATATACAGTTGCATGATCAAAGCTGATATTGTTGTGAGCCGGTCTGTAAGCATTGTAACTCAGCTTTATTAAACTATCTAAATTAAAATTCAAAACAGTGAAAGGACATAGCTTGCTGTCAAGACACAACTAAGAGTTACTAGTTGCTAATCACGAAAGTACTGTATTCTGTACAAGGGACTATCTGCATCTATCTTACTGATTAACTAAAAATCGTAGAGTCTTGTCATCCACACTTACAGTTCAGTAACTGTTTACCCATCATATCACTAATCATTAAAATAAAGCCCATTGCAATGTAAAGAGAGTTTGGAGCTCCCAGAAATCCAATGCTCAGGACTCTCTTGCTGCTATAAATGTGACCTCTGCTCCTGCAGAATATCCTTCACTATGTCCAGGATAGGAGCGCTGCACCAAAGGACTGCTTCACTATCTACATGCTGGGACAGGAAATGTTGGTGCAGGTGCGAGTGGTAAAAACCTACCCTATAAAGGCATCTTCATATCACAATGTGGCAGGACTCCCTAGCATGCAAAGGCAATCAGACTGCAGCACATGAACTCACCGTGGTTTTTGGGTCACTGCTTTATTTTAAGGATCCGCAAGGTGCCATACCCAAAGGAACAATGCTGGCCATTCTGATTACAACGGTCGCTTACCTTGGCGTTGCAATATGTGCAGGTAAGCACAGATCCTCTGCTTCATGTCTTAGTTTATACAGTTTAAAAAATTTGAAAGCCTGGTATGCAAATTAATGATTAACCTCACTGCTTTTTCATCCTGTGGATTTATTATACAGAGAGATAGTTGTTTTGATTTTACTATATGTAAGAACAGTGGGGAAAAAAGCAGCAACCAGCAGAAACAAAAATCTCTGTTTGGCAGCTGGATTTTCATATAACATGTATAGTTACTTTTGCATTTGATCCAGTGGCAAAGACCACTAGGGTATAGTATCCATGAGCATAGTAAAGATTAAAGGAACCTCTGATCAATCTGCTGATCCTCTGTTCCTCATTCACAGTGAAATGACACATGGCTTCTACTACCTCTCACTAGTCTTACTGAGCACTCACGAGTAACAGGGTAACACACACATTTTGTATGTTATATGTCAAAGTCAGAAATCAATTCCCTGTCTTAAAGAAGATGCACTGCATGACTAGGTGCTCTACGATATTGGAATGTGAGGTAACAAAACGGACACAAGACTAAAAAGAAGACCTATACTGAAGCCATGAACACTACTGAAGGAATATGCAATTAAATTCTCATTACAAGAGCACAATAAATCTCTGTTCAAGAAAAATATTTTTCTTTTTCTATTTTAGTAGTACTATAAGAAAGAGTGTTGTAAATGACACTCTTCCATATGAGCAAATACCTCAGTACTGCATGAAAGCCCTGTGGGGTACTCCCTTTTCTGGAGATGAATCTCAAATCTTCTTGACTTCTGTGGTTCTTGTACTTTATGCAAAAGGTAGAATACTGGATTCAAGCTGCAGCTCAGGTTATTGCATTATTTGGATCTAAATTTCCCCGGCAATTAAAGTTGAAGTAGTCATTCTTCACTTTCTATTATAAATCTGCATCAATGCATTGTTCTGTTCTCACAAGAAATAGCTGTATTTTAACTTCAGAGCTGTCTACCTTTCACTGCAACACTTTTTTTTTTTTTCTTTCTGTTTGCATATTGGTTTGCTAAACAGATTAATGGTTACTTTGGGACTCTTAATAACAATGTTTTTGACATATTTGAAGATACCATATAAACTTACATTTTGGCCGCTAAAGATGTCGAGATCAGCACTCCAAGTTAACTCCATATGTTTCTTCCTATTTCTGGTGGCAAACAAAAAAAGAGCATAAATATTAATAAAACCAAAAAGAATATAGGTAATTTCTCCTGTTTAAATTTTTTCTCACCATATTGATATCAGTTGGGCTACGATAATTTGAACAGCTGAGGATCTGGGTCTCTAAAGCAATCATGTGTCCTTGTTAACCAAAAAAAAAGCATGTGCTTAGACTTAAGACCCTCACTCACCTGTTTCCTTTGAGTACTGGCACTTGGAAAAGCGGTCACAGGCAGACAATATACTTCTGAGTTAATTTATTGTTGATCTCTGTCTGGTTCTCTGCTCTCAGAAATATGCTAGTCCTCATTCAACAGGCCGATTATTTTAAAAGTAACAGAAGTAAATATTTGCTAAGAGACAACATGAGAAACTAAGCCACAACGCAGGGAAGTAATCTCTGCCCAACATGAAATGTTGCTCTTTGGGATAAGACTAAGGCAGCAGTTGTACAAAACGTGTGCAGACTAAGCATCAAAGTGTGGCAAGAACATTCTTCTGATGTCACAAGGAAGGAAAATAATAATATATCATTGTTTCCACAGCCTCCTGTGTTGTACGAGATGCTACTGGGAACATCAATGATACAGTTGTACCTGGAATGAGCTGCAATGGATCATCTGCCTGCGGCCTAGGCTATGATTTTTCCAGATGTGCAAGTCAGCCATGTGATTATGGGCTGATGAATAATTTTCAGGTTTTAATGAGATAATATGTATGATCATAAGCAATATATAAATACACAAGTACAAACATGCAAAACCATTATTTGCTGACAACTGCAACAGGACATTTACTTTTATCTAAAAAAAGTAAAAAGCAATAGGAATAATTAAAGGGAAAAGTCCCCTGCATTCCACATTACCTGCATACTGCCCATTGCGAGCCCTCCCAGGACTCCGGTAAGGTCTTCACCTCCTCTTTCAACAAGTACCATGCAGCAGTATATGCTGTAACACCTTCAAACTCAAAATCTAGACTTTACAGAGACCTCAGAAACTCCTGTCAGATGAGCAACTCATCTCATTGCTCTTCACACACAGATGTGATTTTACCTCAGGGGTGCTGTGGTGACTGTTAAAGGTTTGTGCCACAGTACAAAAACCGGAGTTCTGACTTCTTAAAAGAAAGTATCCAAAAAAAAATCGAGTGAAAAATCAAGTGAGAAGTAATGGAGTCTTTCTCCTAGGCCAGAGAGACACTGCCATTTTTATTCTTCAAAATAAAGCTTAGGCAAAGCATCAAAGTGAAGCGGTTCTTCTGCAGCCTGACAACCACGGCTCCCAGATGTCTGTTCAGCCCCAGTGCTTCACAGCCGCGAGAGGAGCTCACCACCCACCTGCACTTGCTTTTCAACTAGATTTGTAGCTTTTTAAGTCACTTGCTTTTTTCCCCGTGCACTCTGCTAAATGACTGGGCTGGGTAACCACCTTAAAAGGGATACGCTGTCCCTGTCACAGACTACTTTCCTTCTTTTCTTGAACATTCACTATCCTCACTCCCACGTCAGTTCAGCTGCCCAGACCCAGGGCAACCTTTAAAATCAGTGACATTCCTACAGACATAAACAGAGTTTCACTACTTGCATTTACCTTTGCCAGACTAAAGGCAGGGGGGGGAAAAAAAAAGTCCTCATCTGACAAATCTCCAAAATGAACTGTTTCCTTCCTACACACCAAAAAGCCTTGGGCAATCGCATCTGTCCACTTCATCTTTTAGCTTCCTTGTCTGGAAGCTAAACCAGCTCAACAAGCGTTTTGCTTCAGTGGTCACAGAGGCCAGTGCGGCCCCTCTGGGAGGGCTGAGGGAGGCGTGACAGTGACCATCGCAGCTGTTTGCAGCACTGCTGGTAGGCCAGCACAGGCAGTCATTACCTCTTTTTTAGTCATATTACAAAATTAAGAAAACAAACAAACAATCCAAACAAAAGAAAGTACTTTCAACCACATTTCGTACTTGGGTGCTTTTTGCTGCTGTTTCCCTTCTTGTGACAAGTTGACTATTTACCCATCAAGTAGAGGCTGTTACTTAGAGCAACCAGTTAGTAAAGGAGGTGAGAAAATCTCATGGCGTACTCGTCTGCCTCAGCTGACAGCTGCATACTTGTACAAAAATTTGGCTTTATCTCTGTTTATTTCTACTAAAACAGGAATAATAGTATTTCCCTACTTCGCAGTTGATTTATAGAATATTGAATTTAGAACTGTGAAAAGGAGAGACACCTAGAAACAGAATACTTAAAAGAGTCTGTAATCAAAAAGCGTAGCCAAATGCAAGCCTGACTATTCTTTTTTCCTTCTCTTTTCCCTAAAGGTGATGAGCATGGTATCTGGCTTTGGTCCTCTCATCACAGCTGGCATCTTTTCAGCTACTCTGTCATCAGCTCTAGCATCTCTTGTCAGTGCACCCAAAGTTTTCCAGGTAAAATTAAACTATGAATTTCCTATTTTACTTCAAAGACATACAATTCAGTTGAACTCTATGTGCCAAATGTGATACATGTTTAAACAACACTGACACGTGTGGCAGGAAGAAGCAGGCAAAACACTACGTAGAATGTTTGTCAACAGAAATAGTCAGGTCTTACCACCCTCATACAGGCGTGAGCATTTCGGATCATAATGTTCCTTTGATCAGAGCTCTGTTTTATTGCAGGAATGAGGAATACCCGTGTGCTTGTTATAGATAGCTTTAAGGCTACTTTCAGGATCACTTCTATCTCCTTACAGAAAGCCACCCTGTAAGCATAGGAGTGCCAGAAATATGCAGGAGTCCTCAGGACCATAAGATTCAGGTGCTGGCAAGTGTGCTCAAACAGGCAGTCCAGAAGTTGTCTGGGCAGCAGCAACGTGGACAGAATGAGAACAGAGGGCACGAGACAGAAAAATAATCTGTACAATTTACACCAAGCCACTGATTTGTGCTTCAGTGCTAATTTAGACTCTGTTCAGCTAGTCAGTTAACCTTTTTTTAAAGCAATGAGTAAGTATTAAATGTGCTTGTTTTCTCGCTATATAACAACATAGTAGGATATTGGCTTATCACCTTATTTGAATGTTGACGTGCCATAGCAGTAGATGTACTTGAAGTACTAAGAAAGATGGAATTTTTATTTAGCAAAAGCCTAGCAAGCTGTCACTCACAGACAGTGAACTTCTAACACAAGAAAGCACTGCTTAACAGAATTAAGTTCTTATTTGTCTACCAGGCTCTTTGCAAGGACAACGTCTACAAAGGGCTCCACTTCTTTGCCAAAGGATATGGAAAAAACAACGAGCCCATCAGGGGATACGTTCTCACTTTTGTGATTGCTATGGCATTCATTCTGATTGGTTTGTATATCACTACACAACTGCTATAATCCATGTTTTGAAATTATATAAACTGATATTTTAATACAACTATTAACTATGGTTAGAAAAATTTCTAGTCAAGTAAGCTCTGACATAAACCCAAGTACACTCAAAGCCCTGGTAGCAATTCCTTTGTTCTTAAAAAAGGCAAAAAGAAATCAATGGGGACTCTATTAATATCACAGCAACACTATGGCCTCAGTTTCAAAGAGGCGGAGTCAGTGCAATTCCAGTTTGCTCCTCTGGAAGAGGGCAGTTCTCAGAACTATATCAAATGAGGCAAAGTCACTTAGTTATAAGTTTCCAGCTTATATTGCACATAGCTCTGAGGTAATTCTGAGATAATTAGGAAGCCTACTCTCCCCAAGCCTTCCCCATGGTCAGTTTTCCAAATCCCAGTTTGTCAGTACTGGTGGTAGAAAATCTCAACTACTATATTTAGAGGTGTGGTGATTTTAAATTAGTTTTTCAAAGATTTGAAATTCAAACTGTGTGACACTAAGTAAACGCAAAGTTTAGTAGAGAGAATTCAGATTTCCATTTAAAAAGCAAAACAGTAAGTTTTAACTATGTCTTTTGTGAAACGCATCTGTCCTCTCAATTATGTATTTAAAATCCTGAAATTTACACCACATCTAAATCATTAAGAGCCAGTCTGTAGAGTCAGAGTATCAAGCATGACTCTGCATAGCATGTAAAATCATCATCAGCAGACACTACTTAATATGAGTATCAAGGTGGCTTTAAACTAGTACCACAGGAAATTACCCAAGCTCTCCCTGGATGACAAATTCAGATAGTGTTCAGATGTAATGCATTGTCAGAAAAAGCTATCCAACAATCTAGGAAACTGGTGTCTATGTCTGACTTGTCTGTGTGTGCCTTGCAGCTGAACTGAATACCATTGCTCCCATCATCTCCAATTTCTTCCTGGCTTCATATGCTTTGATTAATTTCTCCTGCTTTCACGCCTCATACGCAAAATCTCCAGGTGAGTTTGCATTCGCCGGTGATTTAAATGTGGGCTTCATAGCCTCATCTCTGCAAGTTTTGGACAGTATGTCAAAGAAAGCTGCAGTATCTGTAAAATATCTAATCTATGTGATCTGAGGTTTTACTGCTCTCATTGAATATGATGACATTTTATTTATCTCCAAAAGATAAAAATAATGGCTCTAGTCCTTACATTCTTCACAGTTGTACAGGATGGAAAAGACTTTGGTGAGCCCCACTGGAGCAGAAAAGCTCCTCCTCCAGGTGTATTTTTCCCCTCACTATCACACAACATGGGCGGATAAAAACCTGTGCCAACTCCAGCCACATAAAGTAAGCAAGGTACAGTGGGGAGCCATTATGCCCTTCTCCAAAGCTACAATGACATTTACAGGGAAGTTCATAAGGACAGCAATTGCGCTGGAAGTGATACTGCTTGGAAGAAAACATAGAACAAGAACAGGTCCACCTAACAGCATCAGCACAGCTCTGCAGTGGCTAGTAGCACAGTCATAGTGCGAAGCACAAAGAGGTCTTGTTCAAGGGTAACTTGAGAGCCCCTCTCTACGTTTGTGCAGCAAAGGAACATAATGACTTTTTCAGGCTTGTGCAACGCCACAGCAGAATAATTCCCATCATCTTCATGAATGAAGGGGTGACACCTTGAGGACTAAGACAGTCAGCTGAGCAACACTGGTTTTGGCACACAGGAAAGAATTTCCTGCCACTGTGAATCGTTTATTCAATTCAAGAAGCGAGGAATAAGTTTTTGATTTTCAGCGTGAAGAAACTGCATAATGCCTACATCAACTTCTTTCCTATAGACCTGCATGGTGCCATTTGCTCAGAGGGCAGAAAAGATGAGCACTTCTGCTAATTACCCGCACAGCTGAACAAGTGCAGATCTGCTCTACACGGCCTTGGATCTGCTAAAAATTACCTCTATAGACTTCATGTGTGTGCGTCTGACTATTCTGCCACTACTTAACATTTCA
This sequence comes from Tauraco erythrolophus, assembly GCF_009769465.1. Classification (NCBI taxonomy): domain Eukaryota; kingdom Metazoa; phylum Chordata; class Aves; order Musophagiformes; family Musophagidae; genus Tauraco; species Tauraco erythrolophus. The sequence goes on along the minus strand of NC_141478.1, from coordinate 12,340,852 downwards.
GACAAAACTGCAGCCATTTTTCCTTTCTCATTTCCTCCAGTTAAATTCTGCCAATCCACAGTGATAAACTACAATAATTGCAAGGCTGTAGGACAGCAAATTTCCTCGCAGCAGGACCTTCCCATGCCCACATCACAAAGATGATCCAAGACAGGGTTGCTCAGCTTCTTCTTGTATCTTCCGCATTTTTTCCCCTCTCCAAAGAGTCTGCTCTATAGAACACCTAGCAGAGACTTGCAAACCATGGAGGCTCACTGCTTGCCTCATCATTTTAATTACTAGCAGGGGATGGATGCAGTACTGCAGCTGAAGAGCAGCAGGAATAATATCTTTTTAAAGTCAATTGCAAATAATTTTCTTTTTCTACAGTGAGGCCAGGCAATTTCTAAGTTTAAAACAGGTGCGCTTAAGTATTGGCATAAACTCTCCTCTCAGCAAGTGTTTAGCTCCTATTAATAAGTTCTATGTATATGCATCAAAAGGACACAGTAGCCAACTGCCTGGAGTTACAGGAAAATCTATGTTCAGTTCTGAACCGTTGGACTTTAATTTGGCAAAAGTACATATTAACAGAATGGCTACTCAATGACAGGCTGGACAAAGCAGTAGGAAAAAGTTTGTAGTTAAAGGCTTGTAAGACCCACTACTCCATACGTATAGAAATCTACATCAGCCAACACCTGAAATATCTGTTGATACTCATGATGCCTGATAATTTGCACATATCACTCCCACCTCTTCTGACAGAACCTGAAACAAACTGCACATGGGTTTGTATGTGCAAAATCAGTGGATCACTATTTGATCAGTATATTTCATGCTCTTCCAATTTCCTCTATTCTCTTTAAACAGGTTGGAGACCTGCATTCAGATATTATAACATGTGGGTGTCACTTTTTGGAGCCCTGTTGTGCTGTGGTGTCATGTTTGTCATCAACTGGTGGGCAGCTCTTATCACTTATGCCATTGAGCTCTTTCTCTATATTTATGTAACATATAAGAAACCAGGTAAGGCCACAAAATCACTACTGTTTTGTGTATATGTTATGCAGGCACACTGGATTTGACAGGAATTAATTCTGCTTACAGAATTAGATCTTACTTTTTCTCCAATACCTTTCTTTAGAGGAAAGTCTGGAGCATCCCATTAAATCCCACTTTATATAATACAGATTAAGGTGATAGTCTGGTGAATTTTACCTTTTTAACAAGCACTTCAGGTATGGTTCAGGGCTTTGTGTAAACTTTCCAGCACACCAGTTTATTCCCACCATGTCTTTACAACATTTGGGCTTTTACTTGAGTATCACTCTTTTTTTATTTTTTTTCTTTTTTTTTCCCCCCATCCACACACAAAACATTACCTGAATTTTGCTGGGCTCTTAGCTGACTCATCTGGGTCCTCACTCAAAATGTAAACCTGCTGCCCATTATACAACATAAATGCAAGCTGAATTACTCATGAACTGATCATCTTCCAGCACCTCCCCACAATTCCTCAGTAAATCGAAAAAGATGAGCACACTTCACTGCTGGAAAAAAACTGCTTAGTCGCTCAGCAAATCACAGGACCTGTCCTCAGGTCTGTGCACTAAATACAATACAGCACTAGTATGAGACTGCACAGTCTGGTTATTCACATGAAGGACAAAACTAACCCAGGACCAGATTTCAGTGCTAACCATCTGAATTACTTCTGCAGTAGAAAAAAAATAATACAAATAAAAGAGGCAAGCTTCCCAGCAGAAGATGTGCTTTCATTGCAGCTAGCTTGGGGTAGCAACACCTGGTCTGAGCCTGTGTTAGTCTTTTCTGTGTATATTGCTGCACAGCTGTGTGTCCTCCCTATCTGTGCTCTCACGGCCACTGGCATGGTCTGTGGTTCTCTTCCTGTAAATATCATCAGCTGTAGGAGAACATACCCATCACAAGACAGTTGTCAAAAGCATTTGAGGACTTCTACCCTTTCCTAGTATATTGCTAGTGTCCTTGCTTCAAAGTAGCAGCTTAAAGCTTAGTTAAATTCACTGCAGACACTGTACAAAAGCGATCTATCTCCTGTTCTTCAAGAGCTTATTTACCAGGAACTGAAGGGTTCAGAAAAGACTAATATTCCTTAGAAAAAAAAAGACCTCTACACAAACCCCCACTTAGTTGCACTAAGTATCAGCTTTGTATCTTGGCATAACAGAACTTCATCAGCATTCATGTAGATCTCCAAGTGTGGAAAGCTGTTTCTTAGCTGTCTACATCCACCAAACGGCTGCACAATAATGAGAAAAGACGTATATGCCAAAACTGGTTTTGGAGAACAATTTTTGACCTATGTAACAGAACAGAGCTAATTGGAGCTAGCAACGTTCCTTCCTAACGGTTTAATTTGAAATTCGACACCAAATACATGACTCAGTGCTGTCCATTTTATACATGGGAGAAAGTTAAAAAGTTAATGGAACAGAGAAGAAAACAGGAAGAACATTCCCTACAATTTTTATATAAAGAATGAGACAATTTATTTGCATGTTTGTTTTTGCATCACACAAGCAAAACCTATTTTATTATGAAGCACAAAGAACAACAGCTCTATATCTATGAAGCGTGACAGAATATACCCTGCTTTGATTCATAGATAACATGATTGCTCATGTTTGCAACAGAACATAGGGAACAGCCCATGTTTAACATGCATTATTTATCTTCATTATATGCAGAAGTAAATTGGGGCTCTTCTACACAGGCTCTTTACTATATAAATGCCTTAGACAGCGCTCTGGCATTAACTACAGTGGAAGACCACGTGAAAAACTTCAGGTAAGATTTCTAGTGAAAAGTAGAATGGCTTATTCTGAATTAATACACCAACCAAATAAATAAAATCTCTTTTTCCTCCTAACAGACCTCAGTGCATAGCATTAACAGGAGCTCCTATGATCAGGCCTGCTCTGCTAGACATCACACATACTTTCACAAAGAACAACGGGCTGTGCATCTGTTGTGAAGTGTACACGGTAAGGTCAATTCACACAAATGTGAAAATTTAGCACCAGTGGGTGCTGCAGATCTCCATTACACATTCCACTCTCACTCAGCACACAATGTTCCCATTGGTGCCGATGGGCATCTGTGTAGACCATGAAAGAGATTCGCAATGAGAATGAATTTTGTCATAAGTCTTGACAAGAAAGCTATTGGCTGATAACGGAGCCTGCTGGTAAATGCCTCATTGAGATGCATTTCAGAGTTCATAATAGAAGGACCAAAAATGGTTTGAAAAAATAAAGCATTACAAGGAAAGATTTTTTTTTTTTAAATGGACAAAGCAAGGCTTAAAAAAACCCAAACAAACCAAAACCACAACAACTTAAAGGATTATAGTGCAAGAGTCAAATTACCTAGGTTCTATTTTCAACTTTGTCATTGATTTGCAGTGTTGGGGTTTGGCAAGTAATTCAGCTCTCTGCAGTGGTTTCTCCAAAACTGTAATAATGCTAATTTTGAGGATAAACATGCTCTTCTGAGATCTAAAGGGAGGAGTTAAGTATATTTCTAGTTATAAATACATAGGAAATGATGCATCTTAAAGGATGAAGATCTAGTCTCTCATTAGGACAGAACAAAAATAGATGGGTTTGTAGTGTAGAGGAGAAAATGTATTTTAAATATTACAACAATCTTTTAATTTTGAGATGAAAAAACATCCACTCATGGCACTAAAAGGGGCTGCAGAATCTAATACAGTCAGTCCAGGCAAGATAATGTACTTCTCTACAGGAGTGTAGAAATAATTCATTGATGCTGCCACACTGCAGAAAGGGAGTTCAGAAGATCTACAGGTGATTCTTCCCAAATCAAATGAATCTATAACGAGTGAATGGTCCTAATTCTTCTCTGCTGTAATTATTGTTGGTGCTCTATTCAGTAAGCATAGAATCAATTCCAGCAAGATCCTGAGACTATGCAGCTTCCTAAAGCTGAGTTTCAGCAAGTTTTCTGAATTCTAATATTAGTACTTTCTATGGAGAACTGAGATTTCTTTCCTGTCTATACAAAAAACTAAGTCTATTTGCTAGTATAAGCATTCTCATTGGTTTTGTAAATTATTATTTCTTCAGCAATTTAAGCTAAATTTAATTTTGTTGGTAATAGAAGTGTGACACAATGAACCTTTGTGATTGTCAAAAATGTAAAAAGCGGATGACAAAAATCCTAGGGACCATGTTGAAGAGCAGCCTACAATATATATCATAACAAACACAACAAAACTGTTTAGCCATAAATGTAACACCCAACATATTTTGACTCAAAAGCTGACAATGCTGCTCGCTATACATAAAGTTTAGAGACACCATGCCAGACAGAACATCTTCCACTCCTTTTTCCCAAAGGGCAGCAAGAAACTTTCCAGCAACATGGTGACAGACAGTCCAGAGATAGCTAAAATAAATATGGCAACTGAACATACAGGTGATTTAGAAGTTATTTGTCTCTGAGGTTGTGGCTGCACGTTGGCTTGAACAGTCTGAGTTTCCAGTAAAAAAAGCTATTCTGCTTTTACTCCTTGCCTTTATGCAAAATATTTTTGCAAGGTTAGTCTTCACTCAGTCTGCAAATTCACGGGACTCCTTGTACAATTGCACAAACATTAATACTGATACAAAGGAAGAGTAAGGAAGGACACAGATAGGCTATCATCTGACAGAAGGGTGGGATGTTCCCTTGGCCAGCAGAAATATTGTGCAAGCCAGTTGTGAAACTATCCTTATGTACTCTCCTTAGAGAGACTGGGAAGAAGGGTAAGACTTTTTTTTTTTCTCCTCTCTTTACCCATAAGGGAACTTCAACCTTATTGTTCAGCTTCTTATTCCCAGAGTCTTCACACTAGTCTTCCAACAGCCAGGATCAAATTGTTCATAAGTTACACCCATTAAATCCAAACAAACTTCAGTAAATTTACTGTCACCAAAGAACGTAGCACAATCTCATTAAAGAAAGATCATGCAGATTCTCCCATCCATCCCCTTGTAGTACACAAATAGCCATACGGAGTTCAGAAATATACATGAGGGACAACACCAGAGCAAGCATCAACCCAGCGTATTTTTGACCAGGTCAGAACTCACTTTTTTTATATACATATAATTCTAATGAAAAAGGCACAGATGAAAACATGACATATGAAACCTGCCAGGTCATTCACAGCTTCTTTCTCAATGCTATTTTCTGGGTTTTTTTAGGTGGAACTAGCTGGAAAGTTTAATTTGAAGGCCTTGCCTCCTTTTCTAGCAGCCAATGCCAATTCACTGAAAGTAAAAGTATTGCAGTTATTTCTACATCTATATAAATGTACAGTACACACCATTTTCTTCCAGGAAAGCAAAACCCCCCACCTTTCAGTAAGGCTGCAGTTTTGAAAGAAGGACACTTCAGGTTTACATTCAAAATCACCTTTTAGAAATTGATTTTGAATTAAGTGATCCTTCCCATCTTATGGAGAGAATTTCTTTTAGTATGGCTTTTATGCTGTTCTTAAACAGGAAGTAAATTTTGAGCTTAAAGTATTTGCCATGGACAACAAAAAATTTAAATCTCCCTCAGTTTTATTTTAATCAGTTTCCCAGCGTAGCAGAAGAAGCTACCATATACTAATTTACTTTAAAAGCAAAAGATTTAAATACGAATTTTGAAATACAATCTCCTGAGCATGATTTTAACAAGCATTCCTAGTTTTGTATTATAGGAATCTTCTACCAATTTCTCTAGTTATCTGTTCCATTGGAACCAAAATTGCAACTTACTAACACTCTCAAAAACATCAGAAATTTTAAAAAGCGCAAAGGAATGAATTCTGCATTAAATGAAACTAAAGTTCAAATATCTAACAAACTAATCTGGTACCACTCCTCAGGTTAGGCAGACAGGAAAGCTCACTGGATTCCAAGTGCTTCCAAGCTAGTTCCCTCCTTCTGGCACATCTAATTACTACTTCTGTCTCTGATGTTGATGGACATGCTCCCACAGCTTACAATTCTGCTCTTCCTTTCTGCCTTGGACAGTGAAGACCTGTCCAGCCCGACAACACTAAAACCAGTATCTAAAACTCTTGAGTGTTCCTCTCAGTTTCATCTTTACTGCCGAAGATTTGGACTACTGATTCAGCTTCCTAAAGACAACATGACTTAAGCAAACCTTAAACCAAACTTAAGAGCACCGATTTTCAAAATCAATTACAGTCCAGATACATGCTTCCCAAACTTATCTCAATCTTTCTAAAGGCCAGGCTTTCAAACTTGATGCTGTCCCTGGGCCTAATCTTTTTGGGACCTAATGCCAGCCTATTCTCTACTGCCAAGTCAGTGTATCATGTCTTGTGACTTGGATATGTACATGGATTTTGTCTCATCGAATTACCAGATGGCCACTGGAAGAACTGCTGACAAAGGCATTTACATCTTTAATTGTATGGCAACAACCCTTTTCTTCTACTTTTAGTAGATAGGAGCTTAACCATGTGTATTTAGATCTGCTGAGACTTGTTTACATAGTCAAGTCAGGGAGAGACTTTATTCTCTCTAAGATGTTTCATCATACCTTAGATCTTTTTCTAAGATGTTACAATCTATAGTAGTCTTTCTTTCTGTCAGAATCACTATATTTAAGTAGCATTAACAGCCTCAGCCCTCTCAAACAGAATGTGAATTATGTTAGCAGCACCGTTCTTTTCAAAGGGCTGGATCTCTATGGACCCATTTTGGAAACATATTTTTCTGACTCTCTCCATTCGCTCCCACAGCAGACTAGGTAACTCCTTTAAAATCACTGTGTGATGTATAATACAAAGCCTTCTTAATAATATTTTATTGTATCATGCAGGGACCACGCAAGCTGTGTGTTAAGGAGATGAACAGTGGCATGGCAAAAAAGCAGGCCTGGCTCACAAAGAACAAAAGAAAAGCCTTTTATGCAGCAGTGGCAGCCGACAGCTTCAGAGATGGAGTCAAAAGTCTACTTCAAGTAAGCTTTTTGTTTACAGAACACAGAGTGTTACATCAAAGCATCCCTTTATGTAAAGCTTCACTGTTTTCGTGTTAAGAAGTCCTATGTATATACAGATAACATTATAAACAGAAAGGGCATTCTGGGGGTACATGTATTTATATTACAGGTTATTTCATAAAGAGATCTAGTTCTGGGCTATGGAATTATGAAACAAGGCAGACTGATTCTCTCCTAAATGAACAAGACATTATTATAAAAAAAGAGAGGCATCTACAGGGCAACATATGAATGTCTATGCAGCCAACACTTGATACACTTCAAATAAATTCTATTGTTTGGTATTATGCAGCATATTAAATATCTGAGAATATTTTTGCATTCATTGAAAACTGAAAAGGCATAATATCCATTTTCTGCAAACAGACAGAACGCCGTCTAAATAAAAGTCTGCAATATTTTTCTATTACTCTAAGAATACGGCAGATCATTTCCAACAGTCCATTTAAAATGGCTTAATGAAGGCACAGAGGCACTGTTTTCATATTTCCCATCTCCCTCTCTCTCACACATATATGAATATTTAAACATACAGGTTCTGAGGCAAAACATAGAGAAAATTCCCATCTTTTGCCCAAAATACACTGCTGAAAAGACATCAGTGCAAACTGAGACAGTATGGAATCAACTAAAATACTCTGGGTAACAGTCACCCACTGGTAGTCTACCAGGACTCTTTGTACACCTACTGGATGCACAGTACAGCTGAGCAAGATGAAATATTACTAATAAAGATCTCTTTGTTCTATTAAAGCCTCACAAGGACACTTCATCTTGATTTTATACTTTTGCCAAAGTCAACTACTGGACTGCAAATAATCCCCTTCCAGCAAACTGAAGGGCAACCCTATCATCATTATTGTAACCTAAGGACATCTGCATTGCTTCTCCAAACAATTATTCATTTCAGTGTAAGCAGTGCAGATGTATCAGTGCTACTAAAAAAAAAAAAAAACACCACCTAGGTTACAACAGTTTTTATCTAGTTTCTTTTTGCTAGTAGTAAAAATGGGCAAGTGTAACAACTTGAAAAGCTGGTGTATTTGTGCCTCTCCTCCTGAAGGTTCCAAATACATTGAGTATTTAGATTTCTATAAAGATCAGGTTAGCTGAATCTTGATTGACAACCCTTACTTGTTCAGGTTTTGGCATCCAGGCCCAGTTTTGGAGGCAATCTAATACCCTGACAAACCATTTGTTCTTGCTGTTTATAAACTCTAATTTTATCTATAAAGTATGCTCATTTAATTTCAGATAATCTTTTGGAAAGACTACAGCAAGCAGAATAGCAACATTTTCTAAGTTCAAGACAAAAACTATTCTTAAGAGGATATGCCTTCCCTGCACATCTGGGGTGTTTTAAGAGACTTCAGACCCAGTTCATCTATTGAGTATTCCAAATCTAATGAAAGTTTTATGCTATTATGTTGGAATAAGCATACAAACAGTGCTTGAACTCTCTCTTGATTCCAAGTTATTGAACCATTTTAATGAGAACATGTCAGAAGAAATGCAAATGAATGCTAATTTAGCAAAACTACGTTTCTGTCATCTAAAATCATTTATAGTTGGAATGATTTAGAGTTAATCTTTCTGCTTTCTGCATGGGTATGAGCATGAAGGACGTTCATGAAATGCAATCTAGTTGTAAGTGTCTCCAGAACATTACTTCAGTTATCTTTGCCATTACTTTTCATTTACAGTAAAAGCATGTGCGTGTACCTTCTCAAGCAGTGTTTTAATATCGTTAGGCCTCAGGCTTGGGTAGAATGAAACCAAATACCTTGGTGATTGGATTTAAGAAGGACTGGAGAAATGCCACTGCCACACAAGTTGAAAACTATGTGGGCGTTATACAGTAAGTCACAGTACAGCATCTCCTTTTTTACTCCTCTTAGATTTAATACAGCATTTCCATACAGAATTTGACGTGTAGAAACAATGTAGAAAACAGCTACAAATCTGGGTTCACACATGCTAACTCTGTAACAGAAGCTTCTGTCCATTAAAAAAGGCTCCTTGGATTCACACACCTAGTAAGATCTGCTTAGCAAACATCCGGCTCTGTCAGAGCTGATGTGGCTTGACAAGGCTACATAAGTAAGGAAGCTGCACTGCTGTCATCAGTGCTTTTGCAGAACTGTATTTTCCCATTTTAGTGGGCAGAAGCTCAGAGGAAAACAACCCTAATGTACATACTTAGAGAATAAGAGAACATCATGGAATTCTTTTAAGCCTAGGAGACAGAGGAAGAGCCTTGCTTCAAATCTCATGTGTGCCTAAGGCTCAGCAGCTCTGTGGGTTGGATTTAGCCAGGAAACAGTCATTTAGAAACAGGCTTCTCATAGATTCTTGCTCAAAACTCACCTGTAAAGCTGAAGAGGGTTAAAGAACAACAAAACCCACCCCGGCTTTTTTATTTCCTCAGAGAAGGGAGAAAAAAAAAATAACTTACCCGATGGCAACCTAGTGCCTAAAAAGGGTTGTCAGAAACACCCGTTTCAGGAATAGTCTATCTGTTCCCATGCCCAATGATAATCTTGGGCAATTCCTTCTACAATTTTACCTAGAGCAGCCTAGTACATGGTAGTAATGCCTCCCTGCAAGCACTAACACTTTTACTGATCTGCTCAGAGTAGCTTTCCTCATTAACATGCATGGTGTGAAAGGACATTTATTCTTCTTTTTCTTTCTTTTCAGTGATGCCTTTGATTTTGAGCTCGGCATGATTATCGTCAGAATTAGCCAAGGATTTGATATATCTCAGGTCCTCCAGGTTCAAGGTATGTGGTGACTCAATAGCTGACTATCTACACTGGTTACATGCTCAGCACAAGAAGGAATCTGACTGACACTCTTAGGGTCATCATCTGGTTTCTAGAACAGTTCCTGCACCTGTAACTTCTACAGTTCCTCCTTGCTTCTGCAGTTTCAATCCTGGCCGAAATCCTTGCTGAAACACTGGCAGTGACAGAAGGCGGCCAAGCCTCAGACATTAAGGGGCTCTGCACATCAGAGAACTCAACTCCCAAAGCACTTCCAGCTAAGGCATAGACTAAAGCAGTAAAAACATGCTGTGCCACAGCAACCAGTCACTCTGCAGCATGTTTCCTTCGTGCTTTTGGTGCATCTTCCTCCCTCTGCCTATCTGAGATCTCTGGGACTAGCAGGAATCAGGAAGCTGTACTTTGGTATCACCTCTAGGGAGCACTGGGGCCCAGAAAGTTCCCATTCATGCAAAAATCTGAAACCCACAGGAAACATCAGTCATCTTTTTCACCTTTTTGTTTGTTCTCCTTAAGTTGGCAGTGCATATCTCAGGGGGAAAGGGAAAACCTTCCACCACACCACAACCACTCACCGAGACATGCCATCTGGTTGGAAAATGCAGAGGGAGACAGAGCATGCAGGCAGTTGCACCTAAATGAGGGGCTTCCGAGAGCCACATATAATAGTGGCCTCCGTTATTCCTGTTCATTTTTAGGACACAGAGGTTACCGGTTCCTCAGGTACCCTGAGGAAGGAATGACTCCATATAAAAACCCCATGAGAACAAATCTCTAGGTTTTCAGCACGATAATTTTCCCACTTCTCGTAAGTTTGTCTACTTAAGCAGACAGATACAGCCTAAACTTCGACCTTACTCCTACTGTCCCTTGTCCTCCCCACCAGATAAATGTTTGGTGTTATAAATGAATTAGATAAAATCTTTGGACAAGGAATACAGGCAGGCACGATCAGAACGGCGACTGTTTGCTGCCGCCTGCTGGAAGGCTGCATCCAGCTGCTCCCCCGGTCCCAGGGACACAGGCGGCGCTCAGGGCTACTGGGGAGAAAGCACATAAATACCTTAGCTAATTAAAACCAAAATCAACTCCCCATTAAAGAGGACGAATTCTAGGAAGAGGCAACCCTCGAAAGCAAGTCACCTCTCAGAATTAAAAGGCGCCAGAGACTCCTTTAAGAAAGAAGGGGTAAGTGAATATTCACCCAACAGACTCTCTGGCAGCCTGATGTGCATGGAGAGTTACAGGGCAAAACTAGGGGGACTTGAGAAAAATTTCAAACTCATCATGCTTTTTTTCCTCCCTCTTGTTGATACCTCAAAGAGATCTGCCTCTTTGCTTGCTGTAAGTCAGAAACGGATTGCTCAAAAGATACAGTCATCAGAACACCAGTGAAGTTACAGCAAATACCAACTTCACATTCTTACAAACTAGCAAACGTTCTCCAAGTGTTAAGACATAAGGAGTCAGGAAGAATTAGCAACATGAGGGAAAAAAAAGGAAAACTCTCAAACGCGAAGAAATGTTTTGAAGCAGATATAGAGTTTCTGTAATGGAAAAAGAAGAGATCATTGTATTCTATTATACTTGCTAAAGCATTAACAGAGAAACTGAAATTTTAGTTTTGAGTAACCATTAAGTTAGTGACTAACATCATGTCTAATAATCAGAAGCACATGGCTGTCATGGATTCTAAAGTAAAAGAAATTATATTATTTTCTGTTGGCAATTGACAGTGCCAACAATGCTAATAATGCATAGCTAGTGAGGGTTTGGGGTGGTGGTTTGTTTTTTTTTTTAAATTCATTGTCTTAAACGAATTTACCTCACTCTTAGTCCATGTATTACTCAAATAGAAGTTTTCCTTATGAAAAAAGTTTTCTGCAGGCAAATGCCTGTATCATCTTAATCAGTGCCTCACCATAATATATTCCACAATAACACATGGTACCTTTTTCTTACCAAAAGTCTAATATTGCTAAGATGAAACTGCTCTCTTATATTACTGAATTCACAGAATTGGTTAGCTAAATCTTAAATCTTTGCAGCAAATGCTGAAAAAAAATAAAACATTAAAAATATTTCAGCATAGAAACAAATCGCATGTTCAGGATCCTTACGTATTTCTGAGAATCTCAAAGTCCAAAGCTACATGACCTTTTTCTTAGGATAGGGACCCAAGGGCTCAAACTTCATTCATCAGCTTTCTCGCTTCAGGAAAACAGCTATCCTAATGCATTTTCAAATTCTTGGGTAAAGGAAACAAACCAACCAACCATCAAACATAACTCCATAAAAAGTATCTCATGTACCTATAAAATACAGTAATACTGAATTTGATTTGGTAGAGGAAATGTGAGCAGCTGAACAGCAAATTAATACACACCACTGCTGTAGCTGTGGGCACCCTAAGTTAGGGCTTCCAGAGCTGAATTCAGCTTCCTCCTCCCTGTTTGTTTGCAAGGAAAAAGCATCTTAAAAGAGTTTTTCCTGACAGCAGTTTTACATTGTGTACAAAGTACCACAACAGCAATTGCATCACCACCATTACTTCAGTAAGTGATTTAATTTAAAACAGAAAGTGATGTGTTACCAATTCTCTTACTTTTCCCAATACACAGAGGAATTAGAGAAGCTGGAGCAGGAGAGATTGGCACTGGAAGCTACCATTAGAGAAAATGATTCTGAAGAAGGAAAAAGCGGCATCTGTGGATTCTTCAGAAAAGCCACCACGCTCAACATCTCAAAACACGAAACAAAAAAAGGTAAGTTCCAAAATGACAACTTCTTCCCTATCTTTCGATGCATCCCATTTTCACCAATATGCAAACTTGGACTTTGACTCCAAGGCCAAAACTCCTGAGTCACACAGAAGCCCCTGCAACAGGACCTACCCTGTGCAAACCTGCCTTGGTGGTCGCAACCATGTAATGCAGACTAGAGTGAGCGTCCTCTGCTGGTAGGACGCGCTATCTCGTACAACACAACTAATTGTTTTTTTCCCCTCATTTGCTAGATGAACTTCTCAGCTAAGCTGATGTTGAGTTCTATTTGCCAAAAATAGAACATGGTTATTAAAGTTGGAGGAATATAGAACAAGTTGGGTTTTGTTTTGTTGTTTTTTTTTTAATAGGGTGTTTTCAGTTTTTAAACAGAGGCCTTTTTTTTCTCCTCTTTAAAGAAAACAGGAACATATGCACAATATTTAGGGAACGAGCGGTCTCATGTTACTCAACATACACATATAAACCCAGTACCCAGCTGAAAATCAGGTAAAAATAGCACTATTTCTCTATATTCTAAGCATAATTTCGTAAAAATGCACAAAAGAACGTGGTAAAAGTACTGAAAGTACATATAAAGCATGCTGTCAAACAACTCATTAACACATACCTTAAATATATAGGGGATGAAATCAAAATTACATTTCAGATATAGTACAATGATACAGAAGTACAGACAGAATTAAAGGTCTCATTTCACAATTGCTAGGCTGTAATGATAATGACCCACCTGAAACCATGCTTGTACACAGACAAGTATTTTCAGAATTTTCACCTGCAGAGACTATTACATCTGGCTGTGCATGCAACTCCCACAGGTATCAAGAAGATCTACAGACTGAAAACATAAAATGTCATTATTCTTTACTTGGCAGACTTCAGCATATTTTGCAGACTCAGTAGAATGTATTTTTATAACAAATGCCACAAAAATGTGCACCCCTGTTTCAACTACCCTTTTCCATTCAGTCCAGAAAGGCATAAAGGAAATACAGGTTACACACTTTGGCTCTATATATGAGACAGATGATGTCAATAAATATCTCTGCCTCTTCGTTTTGCTTGTACATTCACCCTCCCCAGAGTTGTTGCATCTTCCAGCATAGATGCTAGAACTGTAGAGAAAAGCCAATAACTGCTTTTGAACTATCCTGTCCACATTCTAGAAATACAGGAAAACCAAACAAAGCATTTTCAGAACCCAGCAGATCAGAGCAAAGTCTCTAAAGAAACTTGTCTGCTCCATTTAAAATACTGCTCTGACACGGTCTCTTTGAAATCATTGAAAGAGAAGCAGTAATAAAGCCACAGGCTTCAAAAGATGGAATGAGAAAATACAGTTAGTACATAGGCAAGACTGCACCTTTCAAAGCCAGCAAAGTGAACAGCAAGAATCAGTGTTTATTTTCAATTAACAATTACCCCCTCAAGCATCAGGAAGTTGCCATATATGCTTGTTTTCTGCCTTCCAGTCTCAGCTCCACCTGTGCTCTCGCTGTACCCCATCATCCTTCTTTGTCCACCATCACAGTGCATTTCAGGGAGCATTTTAGAACAGACAGCCGAGCTTGTAAATGATGCTAAATGATGCCATTTACTTCTAAAAATCTATCAGACATTTCCCAATTGCTTTTTAAGGCCCCAGTGAATTTTAGGTTAACTAAAAAGATCTAGAGAACAAATAATCAGACAACCCTTTTCAAGACGTTATAATCTAGTGACAAAGTATTACACCAGCTTTGGTTCATGTGCGTACTGGTATATTAAAAGTCCACAGCATCTGTGCTGTAAATTTTTTCAGATTTAAAGTAGAGAAATTGTGTGAGAAACAGTTCATTTTTCTGAAGCTTTCTCTCCACTTGGCTCCTTAAAGCTACTCATTGCCTCACTTGTCAGAAATGGTTCCACATCTTTTCTTTCTCATTACAGAGAGCACCATTAACACAACACAGTCAATGCATGTGGGTGAATTCAATCAGAAGCTGCTAGAAGCCAGTACTCAATTTCAAAAGAAGCAAGGAAAAGGTACAATTGACATTTGGTGGCTCTTCGATGATGGAGGTAAGGAATTTAAGAAAGAATCGCAGGAAGACAGATTTCTGTGTTACCAAATATAAAAATAGACTTGGCAACTTGCAGAAAACTGTTTTCTTTTAAGATTATGTAGTCACTTTTCTGTCTGGCATAATTGTTTTAAGATTAGTTTACATCCAACACTGCTGATGTCAAGGATGGAATTTTTACCACACAATGCACTAATTTGATCTTCCTGCAATTTTTTATGTCCTTCCAGGTCTAACAATCCTAATTCCTTACATTCTAACTATCAGGAAGAAGTGGAAAAATTGCAAATTAAGGATCTTCACTGGAGGAAAAGTCAATAGGATTGAAGAAGAAAAACTAGTGTAAATATAATTGTATTTGTCTCACTGTTCAAAGAGTTTGAATTGATGCTGAATATAGTGCATACACAGCAGGAAACTGGGAATTTCTCAGCACAACTGGTTTGTTGTACTGCAAGCAGCATGAAAAAACCCACCAATGTACTTGATAGAAAGGTGCTGAGCTTACGGCGTAGCCCTCAAGGCTCAGTGCAAATGGTAATTACCAAAGGAAAGGTATATCCAGCAATTTTTCCCATTAATAGATCATATTCCCTTCTCTAAGAAGAGCAGTCTGCACTCTGTAATGAGAATATAATTAGTTTTATGGGATTTACATGAGACTGTCCAGTTAATAGTGAGTGAAATTGCACATGAAGCTTCTCATATGCAAATACTACAGCTCACATAAATGTGATTAACCATAGTGAAATGTAAAGAAGTTAAAGAGAAAGTTAATCAACTTTAAGACCAAGTTGATTTCACTTTGCTTTTTAAAAAAAGACAAGATTTCATAATCATCATTTGCCTTCAAGGAAATGAAAGGTACTAATATAAACTTATTATCCTCATCACTGTATATATGATCTTTTCTTCCAAAGCACTTTACACGCTAGAGACACAGCCATTTCTCCACCGGTGGAAGCAGGCAATTTGGAATGGAAGTCAGTAACTGCTTAACAAAGAGCAGCAGCACCATGTAGCAAGTTAGAAACAACATACCCAACCAAAACTCAAGTGAAAAACAAACGAGAGGGATGCAGGGACAGGAGTTAGAATTTCACCAGCATCACTAGGATCCAAGTGGAGATGATGACATGTTTCCTCTGAAACACAGCTGCCACAGGGATGCTCCCTTAAGCTTTTGCTTTCACATAAAGCAAACTTAACTCCACTGTGGTTCTGTCAATTGTAAGGATTACCCTAAAGTTAACACACTTCTGTAGAAGAGATTCACAAGTGTTTATACAAACTATTCTTATCATTGGTTAACAAAGCCTCACAGCTGCTCAAGGACCTGCAGAGAAGTGTTCTCTGCTTCCTGTCCAGAGCCTGCCCAAGCTTGGCTGTTCAGGACCACAAATGGCCCCTGGATCTGGGCACTCAAGTTACCAAATTTTGTTGAGAGGATGTAGGACGTTTGACATCAAAAGGGATTTGTCAAAACCTGACAGATTTTCAGAGGCAGTTCTGGCACCTGAATACACTACTTGTCCTAAGAAACCCAGAGTGAACAGCATGGTCAGTACAGTTGACAATGACCTAGTTTGTCTCCAAGGAAACAATATGTGTATGTATTTCTACCTAAACACTAGCTTTCCTCAAGAGCACATGGTACCCACCACACACAGAAGCCTTCAAAGAGACAAACCCAGAGGCCGGGTGGGTTTTCCATTCCCTGAGTAGATCTAATACAACATCCGAATACAACTTCATCCACTGTATTTCCAATTCAGAAATTGAATTTATCTGGACTTTTGCTAGCACGCAATTTCTCAAATATCAAAACTGGTCCACACAAGTTGAGACTTTGCTCTTCTTGGTGTTCGAAACAAGGATTGCGCCAAAAGACATTAAGATTTATATAAGCATTAGGTACTTATAATATAAAAAAGAACAAGTAAATTCTCAGGTCATAAGAAACTATGTATTTTTGTCATAGTTTGCTCCTAGGAAATTCCTTTTCAAATTCCAAAGATTACATGCTAAAAAAAAAAAAGGGAGGGGGAGGGGTGAAAAAAAAAGATACACATTCTCAACCAAAGGCAAAACTCACCTAACCAAACCTCTCTAACCTCAACACAAACACACACAAAACTATAAACTATTCCTCCTACCAATTGAGGCAGAAAAGCCAAGTATTTTCTTTTGTGAAAACATGTAAAGACAACATGTGAGTAGATCAATATAAATTCATAAATGAAAAAGATTTCTTAAGTATTGCACATTTTCACCAACATACACACTACCAGTGTTGCACATACTCCATGCCTAGAATTCTCGTAATAATAGAATAACAGAAGCCTTCTCTAAGTATTGGAGAATTCTGTCCTACTGTATTTTCAATATTTTTCCTTTAAAATTCAAGCCTTTGCAAATACTTCAAGTACCATTTTTTTCCCAAAATGTAAACACCCTTTCCTCTGTCTGCTATTCATTTCCATTTTTTGTGATTTTCATCAATCATCAGTTAAATGAATTATACTACAGCAATTGCATCAATCCAGTTCTGTAATTGGAAACTGAAACACTAAAGCATTTAAAGTAATTTGTCATATAGTTAAAGATAATGAGACAACTGTGTTTGATATCTTAACTCATTTATGCGCGCTCTTTGATGCAAGGCACTCAGAAATATAGTAATAAAATGTTCTCTTTTTTTTCAGGATGGCTTCACTTCTAAGCAAATTCAGAATAAAATTTGCTGATATTAATATCATTTGCGATATCAATATAAAGCCCAACAAAGAGAGGTAAGAAGCATTACCAAAATCCATTATTTAGCAGCAGGCCTGTATCAGGAGCTTGCTTCTTTTATGTTGAGCATTAAAAAAACCCAAACACACCACAAAGAATAACTCTGTCAAGTTAGTGCAATCATTTTCCAAGTACCTATGGCATGAAAAAGAATGGAACCTTTTAACAATCGCAACTCAATGGGTCAAAACTATAGGCAGCCTTTTTCTTTACGTTGTAATGATAAAACTTAAGTTTAATAAAGACTAATCAGACACCATATTTATGAGCCACTAAATTTAACAGGCATTTTATGATGGCTTTTCATAGCTATTTAAGTTGCAATAGACTTCGCTTCATCATATTCAGTCAGTCACCATTCTCTTGTAAACTCATCATCTCTGCGAACTCAAGCTTCTGGGTTTTACCATGAATTCATAAGCTTCACATTTTTCTGGCCAAACATAAGCATACTTCTCCTTTCCCATGAGGACAATATTATAATACTCTCCTATCACTCAAATATAATGAAAGTTCCATGTTTTTAAAAATTAACTTATCTACAGGATTAATGCTCTTAGGCAGGGGTTCGGAAGTTGGTAAAACAGTGCTCAGGAAGCTCCACCTCCAGCTGTATTAGCTAAAAAAATAAATCTTCAAGTCCTTGCTTTCTAAAACATATGTCTATAGAAATCACCTATTTCTGCTGCTTTACGTAGACAAAATTATGTAGTAGGTTGCTTAGGGAATAACTGAATCCTAACTCAATTCACAATATTGCTGTTGGTCTTAAAGATCCTCTGAAAACGTTCTCACCTTGCTATGCTCTCTTCCACTCCATCCCTCACTCCCTTCTTGATAGGTCCATAGCTATTTTTCATAGTCAAAGGGCTCCTCCACCCAAAGCCTTTTCTCTGAGTTCAAGTGCAATCTCAGGTTAATCTCTTAATCCTTTTGTGTCCCGTTTCTCCACATGCACATAACTTTGCAAAAACAATATTAGATTCACCAGTGTTTCTACAGTGCGTTGGAGATTTTGACTTAGGAAATGCAATTAAAGAATATAAAGATTTTATTACTAGATACCTAACGTCACTTATCAGCACCCTCTTGGCCTCTCAGTTAATATGATGTAATTATATAAAGAACTGTGCAGAATATTTCTCTTTTTTCCAGTACTATGCAGTGATTTTACATAAATAACAGCTATCAAAAAGAATTCCTATCTGGCATTAACATAAAAACTGAACACATTTGCTGCATCAGCACTATATGAACAGAACAAGTGAATATTGTGCCAGACACATGCTAGACCACTGTATCTCTCTCCCAGCTAGCATCCCATTTATTTCACTAATAGTAAGAGGATTATCATTATTTCACATACTGAAACGGACACTAAGGATGTTGACAAACTCTCTGGCAACTTAGCAACAGCAACATCAAATGCTGCATGTAACAGTCTTTAATCCACCTCTTGACTTCCCGGACATATACCAAAGTTCAACCTGTGTCCAGCCTCCCATTTCACTTCACAGCAAGGTCTGTTAGTATAAAGTGCTCATAGAAACATGGTAATATAAAAGAAACTCCCCAAGGTCTCTGTGGGATGACAGAAACTTTCTACAAAGGGACAGGCAGAAAATTATAAGCTTCTCCAGATGATGACAGTCAAAGCTTCAAGAAAAAAACCTGAAATTTAGACAGAAAATCTGTGGAAAAGTTGGGAAGTAAACACAAATCTGAGTCCCCGTATAGCAAAAAACTTAGAGCATTTCCTTCAGCTCCTTGCTACAGGAAATTTATATCATCTGTTTCTCCATTTCATTAAAACTGTAACAGTAAAACTGTATCAGTCAGGTGATTGCTCCAGTTAATGCTAAAACAATAATAAAAGCTCAGTGTTGAAGAGACCCATATTCATTGTTAATATTAGTAACCAATATACTGCAGTTTGGAGTTATCGTAGAACTCATTTCAGTATTTTTGCTACAAGCAGGAAAACGCAGAAAATTGTCTGCAACTATAATAGGCCAAATGCAGTATTTAATTATCCTCAAATAACCTTTTAATTATCCTCAAGCAACCTCAACATATTAAGTGGCAGAGATCTAACTTGTGGCACAACGTAGCTAAGAATAGCTAAAGATTTTGCATGTTTTTCAGCCACAATTATAGCCAGTGGGGCCTGCCATACACAGTCTGTGAAATAAGTTAGTGAGTTCATACCCTGCAGCAAGGCCTCCTTTGTAATTCCTGTTTCAGCTGGAAATTCTTTGAAGAGATGATTGAACCATATCGCCTCCATGAAAGCTGCAAAGATATAACAACTGCTGAGAAATTGAAGCGAGAGACTCCATGGAAAATTACAGATGCAGAGCTGGAAGCATTCAAGGAGAAGGTAAAGCCTTGCCTACCTTTTTACATCTGTACCTTTTCTTACATTCCAGATGTCTGAAGCGATTAGTAAGAAAATGTGAAATACCAGATACAGAATTAGAAACATGGCATGTACAAACCTGTATTTGATATTTACAAATTGGATTTATATTGTAAACACTGCAGAGGTGTGTTACGATTGCATTATTCAGCACTCTGTAAGACCTTGGCATGTTTACAGTGTTTTCCAGGGTGACGAGAAGCTCTGCCCACACCAGAGCCAGCCAGATGAAAACCACCTCTGAACCAGAAGCCACACAACATTGCACTGAGCCTGAGCTTGTAAGATCTGCTGAGAGGTTTATTAAATGGCTCCACTGTTTTAGAGCTTCAACCTCTTAAAAAGAGTGCAATTCCAAACATTCACCACTCTGGGAAATTTAGAACTGAATCCAGACCCTACAACTGGCTCTAGGAATTTTTCCAAAGGCAAGATTTAACACGGATTCTTACCTCAATGGCAGAGTGAAGACTAAACCTGCCTACAAGGCCGGAGCTCTCCCACAGTTCAGAGGCACTCTAAGGCTGATGTTGGCTGATCCACTGGGTGAATTAGAGCCTAGGCTGATCTTTAGTTTTGTTGGAACATACCTTTTTAGCAATGAACTGCCAGGCTTCATCAGGCCGGCACCGAAAGGATACTGCAGACTATTCCACCCTTGAGAGACAAGTTCTCCTGTAAGTCACAGAGAATTAATCTAGCAATCTTATTTATGGTTCCTGTTGGATTAAGCTGAGTGCACTGAGAGTTTAGTTATCTCCACTTTATGGTGCTGGTAACTTCCTCAGTGGAGCAAGGATTGTGAGTCTGAGCTCAGAGCCGCCAGAGGTCACAGCCTGACATATTAACATAAGCTGAAATCAATAGTGATTTAAGATAACACACTATACTACTGACTGCAGCAGCTGTGAAGCAGACTGACTGCTCACTGTATTACCCTTTTCATAGATTTGATAACCAGCATAAAGTTATGGTAGTCAGTGGTGGGCAGAAAACTTTGGCAGTACTCTCTGCATAAATCATCAAAACTTGGGAGTCAGAGCCCCTGGAACATCTCAGTATGAAAGACAACAGGAATATAATCCCAGATGTACACACTTACGTGTAGAACCAGTGAGGATACAACAGGAAGAAAGTACGTGATTAAGTGTGGTCTTGTGTAGGTCACCAACTAAAGAACCAGGAAAAAAACCCATAGGTTGAAAGCAGTCAGCAATATGAAAATGTAAAATCTCTCTGTAAAATAAGAACATCAACAAAAAGTTTAGCTTACACACCTGGAAAGACATGCCCCTTATCTTCGGAAGGCAGTTCTGGGAATTTTACGGAGGACATTAGAACATATTTAAAATTCAAGAGAGAAAAACCTGGCAGCACAGATAAAGGGTGATGTTATAGGATGACTCTCATGAGATAACAACTGGCTAAATTATGAGGATTCTTATAGAACATGTAAAAGAACAGCGAAATTTCTGTAGAGAAGGAAAATTTAAGGTCTGAATGGAGAAAAAACAGGTTTTTTACCTTCTCCAGGGAAGGAGAGAATAATTTAGAAGACTAGTTAAGATACATCTATCTCCCATGCTGCAATCTCCGTGTACACAAACCTGCCCTGGTCTCTTGTTCCCTATGACTTGTGTTAAGTTATAAAAACTTTAAGGGCCTGAGCTTGACCACAAATAACAGCCATTTATGCAATCTGTAAAAGTTCATACAAATATGCAATACAGAAAGCAGCTAAATCTTACTCCAAACTCCTGGTCTTTTGCTTAAGAGGTGAATTTTTGGCAAGGTGACCTTCAGCCCTACCAGCATGGCAGCTGGACACTGACAAAACAGATGAATTAATAACATATTAATGATCATCAGACAATAGCGCAAAAGAGTCTCTGCACAGTTCCCAAATGGCTATACACCATAGACAAAGAAATACTTAAAAACTGTCTGAGCCAGCTCTGGTACTGTGTCAGTACAAAAATAATCCCCATCCCCAGGAAATCTTACGCAGCAGTGAAAAACGCTGGCCCCCAGGTAACTACACTGATCAAGAAGCACGGCTTAGCCTCGTGTTTTGCCACCTCCATCACTCCGGACCACACAGCAGGCCTGGCTTTCAACGCTGCCAAAGCAACAGCAGAAAATCCTGTGGGCAGTGGGTAGTGTAGGTGTCCATACAGCACCAGAACTGAGGATCACGGGCCTAACTGTTTTGGTTTTTTTTTTTTTCTTTTCCCTGTTTTATTTCAATCAGAGTTACCGCCAAGTCCGTCTGAATGAACTCTTACAAGAGCATTCGAGAGCAGCTAACCTGATTGTCCTGTAAGTTGCAAGATTTTGTTTCTGACTTAGAGAATAATCTAATGTGTAACGGGATTCTGGACTAGAGCAACAGAAACACTTGTGTTAATTCATTGAGGACAAAAATAATCTTTTAAGTACCTTTTGAAGAACTTGCATCTGGACCGATGGTTTTCTGGTACTACACTGAATTTGAATCTTTCCTACTAATTCTTCATAGCTTAAAACAAAGCTCTACTCATGAAAATGTGTCAAAAATGTAATCTTCACATCCAAATCTACATGTTGAGTGTTATACCTGATGATTCACCTGCAGAAAAATACACATTTTCCTCCCCCGCCCCCAACTATTAACAGCTCAAAGTTAGAAACAGGATTCTTTTGGTTTGCACATAACAAATGGGGTTGTTAGCCAAGATCTACTTAGAACTATGTGAAACTGAATAAACTGCATAAAGAAAAAGAGTCCACCAATAAAATTACAAAAAAAAGCAGCCATTTTCAGAATCAATTTTTAGTTAAAGCCACATATTTCATACACAACTTCAATAAATCAGAGAGTATCTGTGATGTGTAGATAAATCTCTTTAGCTCTGTTAATTCCCTCTCCAAAAAGGGTGATCAGGTAATGTTTACCATAAATGACCCATACCTTAAAACTCCCATCTCACAGTAATTACATATCAGAAAATAAACTGATGGACTGCAAAACTGTGCATGTACTGTATTTTTATCATTTTAAAAATCATATTATGCATGAGCTTTATGATCCCAAAAATGCTTCTTTACCAGTTTAAGGTTACAATCACGACCAGTCCATGTCAAGTACAGCTATCCATGCTAATGACACTAAGGAGACAAGCAAGAGTTTGCAAGATTAGGCCTAATGGTAGCTTTGTGCTTTACAAGATTAAAACAATGATGTAGTCTAATTATGAACATTCAGAGATGTATATGAACAGTTGATGTTTTCTACTTCATATTTAGTGAGATGCATGTTATCAGGGCTACCCCTGTCTTCATAATGTTATTTTCTCTCTGTCTAAACAGGAGCCTCCCAGTGGCAAGAAAAGGAGTAGTGTCTGATTACCTGTATATGGCTTGGCTAGAAATTCTCTCCAAGAACCTTCCACCCATCTTAATGGTCAGGGGCAACCACAAAAATGTACTGACTTTCTATTCTTAGAAAAACATCAGTGTCTAGAATATCCCTTGCTTGATTTCAACACCTACATTTTTAATGGCAGTGATTTATTAAAGACACATTTATCTAACACAGATCTAAAACTTAACTAACTGACAGATTTTTTTTTTCAAAAATCCAAAGCAACACAGTGAAGAATTAGACAAAAAAAATGTGAACGGCCCCTGCTGGTGTTACACTCCAGTACAGGCAAAAGAAAGAAAATCTACCTATATACATATATATATATACACACACATCACATGAGACAGCAAATATTTTGAATACACAAAGAAATTCCACTGATTTTATAAGGTTATCTAAAATGCTTTTGATATTTATCTTAGAAAGACGAAATTAACAGCTACAATACAAAAAGCATTAAATCTATAAATACATACTTCTTTCAAATTGCACTGTGATAGCTGCTAATAGACACAGAGAAGGATTAAAATCAAATGCACCAACTTGGAAGAGAGAAAAAAGCCTGTATGGCATCCATCAGGTCAAAGCCATAAACTGATAGAATGCAAGTAGAATAACTGTGATGCTGTTTAATTATAATATTGTCAAATTAAAATCTATGCCTACAGCAGGTGCTTTTACCTAAACTGTTCTGCTAATTTATATTAATTCAAATGCTTCTAATTGACAAAAAAAGTTATATATATTAAAAGTTAGGCTCTACACGACAAGACTTGATAATGAATTTTTAAGCTCTGACATAGAATGGAATGTATGATTGCAATAATTAAATGTGATAAGTAAATTCCATTAAGAGATTAGTGAAATACTAAATATGCTGACAACTTTTGCTATAAACGTTATGGGTTAATGCAATCTGACGTTATACTTTGGGATGACATGTACAGTGATTCATGTGATTAGAAAACAAACTTCATTAGCTAAGTTGAATGCCCTATTTTTTGATTTACATAAAATATTTCTCTTATGTTTAGACTTTCTAAATAATATTCATTATACACTAACTTCAAATAAAGGAAATCATCCAGCTGTGTAATTTTTCTATTTTCTAATCTGCAATGTTATAGCACTTATTTCAGCTGTCAATAAAAGCAGCTTCGCTTTTTAATGGGGAAAGCTATATCCCATGTGTAAGCATTATTTAAACTAAAGACCATTAAAGAGCTTAGCTAATTTAATTACTGTCGTTCTGCAGCTCCTTTGCAGAGAGCAACTGAAATCTAAGCCCCAGGAAACCAGGGTACCCTGAGTGTCACTAAGTGTTTATTTTAAAGCAGGCCTCAGATTCCATCTTTGCTTGAATTATTAGACTTCAACTTGTGGAGGATCTAGCACTCCATCTCAAAAAATGACAAATATTTGATATTCATACTTTTTCAGCTTCAACAGCAGCAATTCAGTAGAACATGGTAATGTAGCCCAATAATCCATGTTTTATTTTCTCCATCTATTAAAGGCAGGATATGAAATACTGGTATTTTCTCATAATATTCTTCCTCTGCTCCTTCTTACACATTTACTATCAGGTAGAAGGATCATTTTGCAGTTTAACTGCATGACACAGACATACAAGTTTCCTAGATATACTAGGCTTCCTGCACAGCTCTAAGCAAACCAAACCTCACGTTCTGTACCTGTGAAACAGGGAGATTATCCTTATCCTTCACAGGAATGCTGCTATCAGGTCATGCCACCTTTGTAGAATTATGATGGCCACCACCTTTTCCACCTCACTTCAAACACTAAACAGGTAAAATCTGCATGTGGTACCCAGACAGTCAATGGAAAGAAAAAGCGCTTTCAGAGAGGATCCTCTAAGTGTGTTTCTTACCTGATCTATGGAAGAACCTGAGGAAATTACACACCTGCATTAAATCCTTCAATTATGTACATGAGTGGGGATTGTTTCCTAAATATCCCCAAGTACTGTAATTCTCAATTTCCAGGGAACATCGACCCAAACTGATTTGAGGGAACCTAAGCAGATCCAAAAAGAGAAGGAGCACAATATCAACCAGCAATGGCACCTTCAATACTATTCACACTTTTCTCTCACAAACCCATCACTGCAGGCTTCGCAACAAGAAATCCTAAGAGGTACATTTCTAAACGAACAGCCTAAAAACTAACATATATATCACTGTAAAACTCCTTGCTTAGACTACAGTGATTAATCAGAAGACGTATCCACACATTATCAGATTTATAGCGAGCAGCACAAACTCTAGACACAACAGTGCTTAACTACCTGAAAGTAAAGTGTTATTTCCACAAATTCACAAGTAAATTCAGCACAGCAGCTTCCTAGGAGCTTCTGTTTCCTGTTCCTCACCACAATTTCTGAAATGCGTACATGACCAATTTGGAGAGCGTACTAATTATGGACTCTCAAATTACAACTTTGGTCACAAAATTTTGTTAGTCCACCTACTTCCTTTCGCACTCCGTAAGACACTTTCTCTTACATACATTATGCATATAACAACTGCTGAATTTTAATCACCATGTTAATAACTGAGTTCTAGTTACAAGTTTGACACCTCAAAAAAAACACGGCTCTAAAGACGTCTAGCACATTTTGAACATATATCACACTACCAGCTCTGCAGGTTTATATAATCTAGGGTCGATTTGATCAGCCATGACAAAAGTAAGCATAGATAAGGTGACTAGGGACATTAAAGTGTGAAAATATCGTTGCTAGGAAGCAAGAACAAATAATGCTTTGAGTCTTTCAAAAGTCAAAAAGCACAGCTAAGCTTGTGCCCAAGGACCTGTAAAACAACCCACTACTGCACCTCTCATCAGTGAATCTTACCTTTCCCTCCTCATGTTAGTGAAGCTCAAGCAGGTATCAAAGACGACATTTCATCGTAACTCAGAGAACTCATTCTCTTTATGCCTTTTTACAACCACTGGTAAGCTGCCCTTCTTGACCACATACCCCCAGGGCATCATGTTCGGTAACGGTAATAGGGGTCCCCATCTAGTGCCCCAGAACCGCAGTCCTCCAACACGCCTTTCACTAGATTTTTCAGTCCTCAGTGTTAGTTTTGGGGTTTGTTTGTTTTGGATTTTGGTTGGTTGGTTGGTTTGGTTTGTTAATTTTATTTTTAAATCAGCAACTCAGGAGTGCAAGTAGAAAAGCTACCTAACCAAAAAGGCATCCCATTCTGAGGATAAACAGCTGCAGCTGCTCGAGCTACATCGTGCAAAGAGGATGCTGCTATCATACTTCACACCCAAATGAGTTCTCCACTTAAATCATCATAATCACAAAGCACAAGTGATTTACTAGGCCACTTGCCTAGGAAATTTCACCTCTCAAACCTTTGTAATTTTCATTACATCTTTGAAAAGTCCTACCAAAAGCCTTCCTGGCTAGGCAAAACATGACAAGCTGCCCTTCATTTTCAGAAATGAGAATTTCTCAGACACTCCTCATCTTTCCCTCTTTTTCTACGATTCCACACGGTATTTCAAGATCTTCGCAAAAGTAGTTTCAGCAACTGATTAGTAGTCTACAAGTAACAGACATGGCAACAGGTAACGTGAATTAGCACTGCAGATACAGATACAGAGCAAACAGCTGCAAAGTTAGCTACTGCTGACTCATTTAACTCCCCATACCTGTTTGCCACCTTCCCTCTGGCAGGGGTTCCAATGTGGTACTTAGGGACATGGTTTAGTGCTGGACTTGGAAGCATTAGGTAAATGGTTAGACTCAATGACCTTCAAGGTCTCTTCCAACCTAAACAATTCCCCTATGCTATGACTTATCTCTGACCTACCGTGGTTAAACAACAACACTCTGCTAGGAAAAAATGAAAATCTAGCTGTGCCCGTGCAACGACAAACAAATATAGCAAATTTTATCTCACATTCTCCACAAATAACAAGAGCAATAACCCACAGTCATGCCATTGCTGGAAATTCATCAGAGGAAATTCAGTTTCAAACAAAATAAAGCACCAAGGCTGTTCTGGAACAGAGTAAAAAGCAATGCCAAAATTCCACAGCTTCCCACACTGTACAGCAAAACATATGATCAAAAATAGAACTTAATTATAAATAAACACCCTTAACAGCAGCCTTTTAAATTACAAACCTTAATCACTGTGAGAGAGACAGCTGTTCTAAGTGAGAAGGGGTGGAGAATGTCTCTTTTAAAGCCACAATGTTCTTCTAATAAAAATGCTCATTATAACACCAAAACTTCGGTGGGGAGAATTTTACAGAATATTATCCCTGAAAGAAGCTCTATGTTTCTTCCTGTGTACAACAAAGCAGCCTCCACTACTACTCTCAATCGAGGTAAAAGGCAGATAATTTCAGTTTATCTCACTATTGTTTTTCAAAGTCAGGACAAAATATCCAGTGGAGAGCAGCACTAATCAGCAATCAAGAATGCAGCACTGTTGACCAAGAGACTATCTACAGAGCAAACAGCACATTCCCAGGACCAAGACAAACTTGCCCAGACTTTAAACATAGTTTTTTTTTCCCTTGTAAAGATCTAGGGAAAAAAAGTACCACTCAGTTCAGACCTTTCTCCTTGATAGTATATTTGGATGAGTCCTATCTATAATCCATGGGCTTCCAGGCTACCTTAGACTCAGCCTGCCTCACCCAGCCAGGCCATTCATAAAATTAGTCCTTTCCTACACTGTAATGCAGGACGTAGTTGCAACCTCTATAAAGTTCTGCTGGTACAAATGGCCGTTTATAATTAGATATTCATTTGATACAACCTAAATTCTTATAAAAATTTCAATTTGTGATGGCTTACGTAAGTTACGAAATATTCTAAGTAGTTTTTTCACATAGGTCCGTAATACATACACATTCTCATTCAAACAGTGCCTACAATTAAGACTGAAAGTGCTGAACAGCAATAAAAGAACCCCCATAATTGAGACATTCCTCAAAATATTTTTCACAACTGCAGTGTGTAGCAATGGTTTCACTGCCATCTGGCTGCATTTAAAAAATGTAACATAGCAAGGAAACAATCACATACACTTCATGCTTTAAAGAAACTCCAAAAAAGTCACAAAACCAGTTGTTTGACAAAATTTAGACTAACAAACAGAACTCCAACAGGCTGCAGCTATTTCGCGCGGAGAATAATAATCCATCCGCGTGGTCAAGCACAAGTTTTGCAACCATGAATCCAATGGGTGCTCTTGTCAGCCCACAGCACAGAGAACTATGAGGCAATTTAGGAGTCTTTCACAGACGGGATGGCAAAAGAGGGCAGCGAGCATCAAAATCAAAGATCGCGAATTCATACAAAGTATTCTGCTCTGAGCAAGAAGACAGGCGGAGCATTGATAGGATTTTCCATCTACAGCCTCGACAAGGAGGGGAAGCTGTTGTTTCCTTTTCAGAGGGGAAACGCTTCCGTCGCTGCCTTACAACTTCTGAAGGAGGCTGCAGGTCGCACGGCAGGGCTGCCGGCACGCTGCACCTGCGAACGGCCCCGCCTGCTGTGCGACCCGGCAGGGGGGAGGGGGGGCCCCGCGGCCGCTCCGCGGGAGCTGTCACGCTGCGGTTCCTCCTGCGCCGCGCCCCGGCGCGACACCGTAACGCGGCCCCGGCTCCGCCCGCCGCCGGCCGTGCAGCCGCAATCGCGTTCCCCGGCAACGCGGCGCGCCCCGTGGGGTCCGCCCGCCGCTCCGCGGCGCCGCCACCGCCGAGTCCCGCGGCGCCGGTCCGGCGGCGGAGGGGCTGCGCCGCACCGCATGGCAGGTAGACCCGCGTACGGGGAGAAGGAGGCGCCGCCGCCCTCCGCCTGCGCCCCGCGAGCCTGTTGGCGCCGGAGAGCGGCAGGGAGCGGCGGGCAGCCTGACGGCGGCACACCCCCCACACGGCAGCGGCGTTATGCGGGCCTGGCGCCTCCTGCAGCCCCGCGGGCGCAGTAAGGGCGCGGCGGGGGCGTTGGGGGGAAGCACACACTGCCCAGCTGCAGCGCGGGCCCACTCTGCCGCGGCCCCGATCCCTCAGGGGCCGCCCAGCCGCGCCCAGGGAGGGATACGGGGCGCCGCGACCGGCGAGCCCCGCCGAACGCCGTGGGACGGGAACCGGCGCCTTAAGAGCTTCCTGAGCGGGGCCTGCGGCGCTGGCGCTGAGGAGGAGCCGGGCGAGGCCATTCTCACCAGCGAGGGGTGGCGAGGGTGAACTGCGCAGGGAGCGGCCGGGGATAGAGCGGTTCCCCCCTCTGTTTCGGCCTTCAGTGGGCCGTGCCGGTTTTCGCGGGCTTTTCCCTCTCCCCTCACGGTGTGTCTCTCTCGCCTTCCTGCCCGTGCTCAGCGATGCCCTCCGAGGCCGTCCTGCAGCCGTCCCCCAGCAAGAGGCAGAAGGGCTCGGTGCCGGGGGAGCCCGCCGCACGGCTCCGCTTCACTAAGCTGTCGGAGAACGCGTCCGCCCCCTCCAAGGGCTCTGCTCGGGCTGCGGGCTACGACCTGTACAGGTGAGGGTGCGGCGCTGCCGCCCCGCCCGGCGGCCCCGCGGCTCGGAACTTCGGCGGCCGAGAGGGCCCTCGTGAGGCAGGTCCTGTGGCTGGAGAGCCCTCCGGAAAGGCTCCCCGGCCCTGCGGAACAGGACAGAGCTCCCGTGCTCCTCCATCCCTCTCCCTTCATTGTCAGAGATGTGTGCTCTAGCCATGCTGCAGCACCAACTCCATCAGGTAGCGACGCAGCCGTTAGCCAGAGGTCAGGCTTGGCACATCAGCCCGAGTTGCTGCTGGCACCAGCACTGACTAGGTGCCTTCAGAACGGTCGTGCTAGGAAGTTTGTTAATGCTCCTAGCTGGAAACCATGTGGGTGGCTGTACAGACTTAGGTTTGGGTTGCTCGAACTGATAATAACCATTGTTCAAAGGCTTTCACTATGTTCAGAAATATCTATCTATCTGCTCGTGGTTCTTTGCATGGTGCTTGTTATATCTGAACTCCACTGTGACCTCCTCTACCTTCCCTTTTTTAGTATTGCTTAGAATAATCAGCCTGTCTTTTTCTTCACTTATCAAGCTTTGCTTCACCACACTTAACACTTTTCCTTTGTATTCCTTTTGTCTTAACAGTTTTGTTTGTGTTCTTGTTCCAGTGGTGTACCTTACACCTAGAAAAAGTCTGTTTCATAAAAAACCTTTCAGTTCTTCCCAGCATTTAAAAATTCGTTCTTTGTCAAGGCCAAGATATGTTTGCATTGAACAACTAGAATAGTCTCACTGTGGTATTGTCACCACTGCCTTTCATTAAGCCTCCAGTTGGGTAGCTTCAGAGAGTTCTTAAAATTTCCCTATTTTGCAGCTCCCAACAGAATCACATGAATAGTGAACTTCTGACCCACTCAGAAAAAACATTGTTGCCTAAAATTTAACTTAACAGATTATTTTTTGTTACACCTAGTTCATCTGCTGTAGAAAGCTTAAACAGAAGAGTGTATTATCTTTAAAGTTTCTGCTTTTACACAAAAATTGCACAACCCATTCACCTAATGGTTAATTTAAAGTTAAACTTGTATTTTTTATCTTACTAGTTAAAAAAAACCATTTAAAACTAGCAATCTTAAGACTATGCTGTTCAAATGATGCTACTGAAATCTTAAAATACCACCATCAAAGTGGGAATATCTTGTGGTTTAGGATTTGTGTTAGGTTTTGCAAATCTGTAAATATTTCTTATATAAATTCTATGGTATAAATTCCCAGCAGGAGTAATTCTGGGTAATTTGTACCTTAAGTTACAGAGAAGAAAATTTTCAATATATTCTATAGAAACTAATGTTTCTTTCTTTAATGTAGTGCCTATGACTGCGTGATACCACCCATGGAAAAGGCTGTAGTGAAAACAGACATTCAGATTGCCCTTCCTTCCGGATGCTATGGCCGAGTAGGTAAGTGAACAGGCTATAAAAAGGCTGCAGAGTCATTGTATGGCAGGTTTGGCCCCATCTTCACATCCGGAGTCTGCACAGAGCTTTCAAAATTAGTCTGTAAAAAAAAAAAAAAAAAGAGGTGTCACGTGGCTGTGTGATTTATTAAGTCTTGTAATGGGCATTTCTTGTCAAATACATTTGTGGTTTGGTGTATGTCAAATTACAAACAGATGATTAGCAAAAATTTTCATGATCTACATACAAGTTTATAGACTATGCAATAGTTTATTATTTCTCTGCAATTTCAGAATTTGAATCACAAAGACCAATAGGTAATAGACATACAGCAAATACACTCCTGGATGTTTAAAAATTAACCCTGAAGTAAGTTTACTAGTGTAGTAGAATTTGACTACTTTTTGTGACCGAATACTGGAGAGAACCTGTACAAGATATTCTGTTATGTTTTGTGCATTCTTTTCCTAAATTATGTATAAATTCTTAAAGTAAAAAAAGCAATAGCCACTCCAGTGGAAAGGCGTGATCGGAGTTTGCCATGTCCTTTCATCTAAAAAGAGAATGTGTGTGCATTTCTCTTATCCCAGACAAAGGAAATTTTGCAGAGTGTAACATTTTAGCACCTCAAGGTAGGCTAAGGTAAGTAAAGAAACCACTCTGCACATCATCTAATTTATCTGTGTATAATGTTTCTTAGTAAATTGCTTGCAATACTTGCCAAGTATTGTTTTCCATCGTAACTTGAGTGGATTGACCTAATAGTCTTTTGAGGTTATTCCAAACCAGTGGTAGCCACCAAAAATAATCCAAGATTAGATAGTCGTTGTCTGCTCCAGCTGCTGTCCTAGGAGAAACCTACTCTGCGATTGGTGGTCTAAACAAGGATATGCTTATATCACTTAAAAACTACAATTTTATTGTAGCCTGTAGCAGCTGTTGTTTTGTTTAATATATACACTAACACTTACAGTAGTTCCTGTAAAATCATGTTTATTTTAGAAAGGCTACGGAAACAGTTCTTGCTCCCACGACTCTGTGCAAACATACTAACCTATAAATATTGTGCAAGAATTTTAAAAGAAAAATTATTATACTTACAAAAAAATTCTTCTTTTCTAGCACCACGTTCTGGTTTAGCTGCAAAGCACTTCATAGATGTTGGTGGTAAGATTTCCGTTCTTTTCACTAAGACTTTGTAAATCTTGATTGCAGAAGTGCCTTAATTTCACATTGTACTATATGTAAATAAATAATACTGGCTTCATTGGTAGTCTGGCAAAAGGAGATAACTGGGTAATACCTCAGAGAGCCCATATGTCAATTATTTTAAAACTTGCTGAATCATAAAAATATTACTGAATTTATAAAAATAACAACTGTATCGTACTTTTGCAGGCAATGCCTGGCATAGAAGTTATATTTTGGTTTAGGCTTTAAAGATGACTTTTTACATTCTCCTTTCTCCATTTTGACTAAGCATCTATGTGTGATTCTTTTCAGTCTGGTGTAAGATCTGAATTAATTAAATCAATAATATACAGATACTCTTTTACGCAGAGAATATATAGTAACGATATTCAAAAGGAAGGATAGAAAGCACTGGAATACACCACTACTGTGTGTAGAATTATTAGGATGAAAAGAGCTTTAGTTTACTGATGAAAATGTAACAAATCATGTGAAGTAAATGAAATTTAAACTCATGACTTGGTACATTAATTGACTTAAAAATTGAAAGTCTTTTGAAACAAATAAAATTAAAATCCCACTTTCTACAAGTCTTTACTGTTTAGGTTTTTTGTTCAGTAGTAGCAGCAGATTTGTTTTTAACAACAGTTGTTTTAAAAAAATATTTTGAGCTTTTCTGTAATCTGGATTATAAATTCACACATTTCTTCAAAAACAATTATTATAGGCATATCTGTAATCAGAAGCCTTCATGAAAGCCTCACTGTCCTTTTGCCATATCCCTGTATCTGCAACATGAAGTAAACGATGTTGAAAGTTCCATTCCAGTGTTGCAGTAGGGCTGCTCAGAGCACAGGCAGATTTTCGCAGTATTGTATTACAAAACAGCATCTACATTGCGCAGAAGTTCTCACAGCTGAGATTATTGTGGAGTTATTCTGAGCACAGCTGTAACCACAGCAATTTAACTAGCACTAAATGTGTATTACATTGTTCTAATTGTACAAAATACAATTCTAAGTTAAAATCTGAGTGTTTCAGCGAGAAGTTTTTTTTTCTCCTTCTAGTGAATCATAGGAGTGACTTAAATTTTCAATGTTGCTGACTTCAGTTCAGCCACATTCATCTGTCTTTTCCATCTTTAGTTATCAGACAGTTTTCAAATCCTAGCGAGCCAGTTTCTAGCAGTGGTCAAATAGGTGGGGTCAAAAGAATTTGATACCTGTTAATAGAAGTACCTGTCTAGATGACAGCCTTTTCAACAAAGATTTGTAAAAATAAATTTGGTACAGCTTTCTTGATTTCAGATAGGGTGTTACAAATAAATTAGTAGTACAGTGATAAAACACTTCTTGATACATGATGGTGTTTTTCAGTTCTTTTTGCAAGATTGATGATAATTTTTAGATATTGTAGTATTTTCATACATATTGTTTAATTGTGTGTGAGTAGTATAAAGGATGTAAATATGAGATACTGCAATCATCTACTCATCTAAACCTTATCTAATATACTTACCTGACAACATTTATTAGCTGGATTCCCTCTTAATTCTTTTTCATGACAGCTGGTGTTATTGATGAGGATTACAGGGGAAATGTTGGTGTGGTACTCTTCAACTTTGGCAAGGAGAGTTTTCAAGGTAAGTGTTAAGCTTGGCAGAGCCTGCTTTCAGCCATCTGACTGGAAATGAGAAACTAGTTTTTCTTTAAATGTCTATGAAGAGTTAGAATTAGCTGAGAACATTTTCTTCTTCAAATTAATAAAAACATGGAAACTTAACAATGTCCTGTCAAGGAATCATGAAAAGATTCCACTCCTAGCAAATCAGGCAGCATGAAAAAAAAACCCAACCAACTCAAAACCATACCAGCACTGCAAAACCAAAACAAACCATCCTACTTAGCTAAGCTTTTGATTCATGAGCTGCAATGAAGCACAACTTTGTATTAAGTTTCTTTCTTGCTCTGCAAAAAAACCAAAAGATTTAGCTGAGCAGTATTTGAGATAAAAACTTCTCCAGGATCCTGGGAAGCACGAGTAATAAAGATACAATTTTCCCTTAATCATGCTGTCTCTCTGCTAACAGTCAGTTTTAAGCCTCAGGGCCCAGTTACAATACTGCCAGTGGTTTTGTGGCCTTTTCTGCAACTTCACAGCACAAGCTTCTTAGGGAAGTTCTGTGAACCAGACTGGGTACTAATCAGGAGTTTTGTTTGCCTTTTGTCAGTTTGGGTTTTTCCCCCCTAGAGAAATCAGTTGCTGGATCTAGTTCACAAAAGGACCCGCATTATACATACAGCTGTCTCTCCACCTCTGCAGTATCTATGCATAATGACACTTAAGGTGCCACACTATGGCAGCAGGAATGAGGGGAGATGCCTTGAGCTGATACTGCTGCTGAAACTTCACTGCACAAGTTTATCTTGGCCTGTATTTTTCTAGGACTATTAACATCTGCTTAACTAAGTTTCAAACAAGTTTTTACAGCTTAGTACATTTTGATACTCTTGAAAGGTGATTGTCTAAACTTTGTATTCATTGTTCACTTTTTTTTTTAAGAAACTAGTAATATTTTAACTTCATTGCAGTTAAAAAAGGGGATAGGATTGCCCAGCTCATCTGTGAACGCATTTGCTATCCTGAACTGGAAGAAGTTCAAGTAAGTTGCCAAAAGAAAATATTTCTGCTATTTCCAATAATTAGTAGTTCAAGGTAGTTGTATATAAGCTGAAATTTATGGTATAGATAAATACTTTGCTTTAAAACTACTTTCAGTATTAAAACTGTGCAGTGGCATTGCTACCTGAATAAAAACCTTGATCTTTGCATACATTTACCTGGATTTTTGTGGGTTTGTTTTTTTTTTTTGTAGTTTTCAGAGTTAACAAGTACTTGAGAAACACTTCATATACTAGAAACAGTTGTCTCACGATGTGGGATTTATTTAAACTTTTACAAAAGGTGTTCTAAAATGTCTCTTAAAAACTTTTTTGTTTAGTTTCTCAATTATAGCTATTGTTACGAGTAAATGTACCTTCCTCTGTGATAGGCAATATCTGTTGTATCAAAACAAAGGCAAGTTAAGACACTAAACCAACTTACCATAATTGTTGTCTTTCAGGCTCTAGATGATACAGAACGTGGCGAAGGTGGCTTTGGTTCTACTGGAAAGAACTGAAAATTATTTGAATGCTTTCTATGTGGTTTTTTTTTTGTTAAACATGTTTCTAAATTGTCATTTGAATTGTAAAGTGGGATTTTGGAGCACATAAAAAATTTCAGGGTTTATTCAGACTGCTTTGTATCTGTCTTCCTGTCTGTTTTTACAGGCATTGAATTCATCTGCATTATGGAGAAACGTGCATGACTGACTTCATTGATTAGTTGATGGATCAGTTTTTCTATTTAGATGTTCAGTCCGCAGTAATAACTCATTGTTTATGTGCTGATTATACTCTAATAAATTAAAAAATAACTTAATGATTTGATTTTATTTTACTCACCTAAACTAAAATGGCTGACTGTTTCCCTGTCAGTTTGTGTTAACCTTCTGAAAACTATCTTCCATGTAGCTCAGTCTTTCATGCTGAGAGCCTGCTTCACACCAAATCAGTGATAACAGGAGTCGGTATGACTTCCCACTCTGACCTCTACATCAGAATAAGGCAAAGATATTTAATATGCATCTTCTACAACCTGTCAAAATACTTGTGTTTCTGTTGAAAGCTGAAGTTCTGTCTTTGATCCTTAGCTGATCCTCCAGCAGCCAATTTTTCAGCCCTCTATTAATAAAGAGCAAGCAGTACAGTGAGCTAAATAACACAACTCATCTGGAAATAGCATCTATATAGTAAAGAAATGCTTTGAAGTATGCTCTTGAAATATTTGTTGACAAATTCATTAATAAGTTACTGTATGGAAGAAAGATTCTGAATGACTGAAGCAGTGCACAAACTGTTTTTTTGCAGTTCAATTTTGACCAGTTAACATATATTCCAAAAGAGTTATAACTCAAACCTGATTGTTTCTTTTAAGCATGAGGATCTCTTAAATGACTCAACAGCTTTCAGGTGAAAGAACACAGAAGAGAAGAGACAAAAGGAAGGAATCTTAAGTATTTTGCCTCTTTACAGAAAAGAATTAGAAAAGGCTGTGAGGCTCTCAGACTTTTTTTCCTGCAGCTGTCTGTATTCTCTTTTTAGATTTTCTTAGCTGAAAGGTCACAAGTATGGAATAATTGTGCTTTAAGTAGTGTTTCAGCAGTGGAAAGGTAGGCCCTTTTGCAGACTAGGACGTTCACAGCATTCTTCTCCTTGACAGTCTCGGATCACAACAATCATGTTGGTATTAGTTTCATGTCCTTGTCTAGAACTAAAGATTTCCAGTGAAGTAGGCCCCAAATACTGCACATTTTATACATTTTACCCCCACTTCCCCAAGGAGCTGGAAAATAAAGTGTAATATGACAGCATTCAGTTCCCTTCAACCATAAGGTAGTCATTATATTGACTTGGCAGTGCTGAAACATTAAGTACATTCATCTTGGACAAGGGTAGAAGTCTTTCCCTCCATGTCCATTATATGCTTATCAGTCCATTTTTTTTTCCCCCTCTACACCCTAACCACAACACTGTACTTACAGCTGTATACCCAGACCTTCATAAGCAGGCTTACCACGCAAAAGCCTATTGTAAGCAAGAAGCACAACATAAGCACAACATACCAATGAAGCTTTAAAGGAATTGGAAAAGCTGATCTTGACAGTGAGTTTCTTCCGTTCTGTAACCTGCCAAAAAGGAACTTCAATTGCCAAAGGCTGTTTAAAGATCTTAAAATAACTGATCCTTTTGTGTAAAGCTGTTCCTCTTGCTAGACTGTAAGTTGAGAGTGAGTTTTGCTGCTCCTCTTTTTTCCCTCCTCACCTTCCAAAGGAAAACAAAAACCCACAACAAAGAAACCAAACACCAGGGGATACACTGATGCAAGTCCATTTTAAAAGATAATACAAGATCATCTTGTTTGAAACAGCAACCTACAAGGAAAACATCTGTGTTTTGTTGATGCTTACCATTTTTACCTGTTGGAAACTCACTAGTTTCCATTTTTGAAAGTAATACCAATACTCCAGATTCTGAGATAAGAAGGAATAGTGTTTGATAGAAAAAGCAGTATCTCAGAAGCTTAGACACGCAAGGAAGAGACAAATTTACAGATCCATGCCTGCTGTAAATTGTCGACATACAGGCCGTTATTTAAGTGTCATTACTTATTTTGAAAACTGGTATAGTTGAGTTCCTTTTTGTCATTTATCAATATTTATCTAGAGAAGCACGTAATGAGTTTGATTCCTGCCAGGCTTTTCCCAGTAGGACCTTGACAAAGTGTCTGTCTGAAACAACGGAAATGTTTTCAAGGTCTCAAGCTCAGCTCTACACTGAACTCTTCCCTATGTATCAAACCATTGCACTAGGGTAACAAATTCTGATAATTCTTTTTATATTTTTGGGGTTTTGCTTCAATACAAGTATAAAATCTACAGAGGACAAATACTTCTAACCAGGCAACAAGAGTTGCATACCAATGTTTTGAAAGGTCTTGAGTTGATAGTTGCTACTGCAGACCAGGGCCTCTACTGAAGCCTGTAGAAACTTTTTGTGTTGGTAGCAAGTAGAGAATTCTTACAGCAGTATTTGCTACTTTCTGTTCAAGCCATGCTGCCTACATCTCCTGCCTTTTTTTTTTTTTTAAGGAAAGTCCCATGATTTCATTAATGTGAAAAGCAATACCCTCCAAATTCTTTTAACATTCCCTTTTTCCATTAATATTACATATGTTATAGAAGTATTTATCTTGGTATCTGGTAAACATACACAGGAGGCAAGAACAGTATCTGTTGCAAAAGCTAGTTTCTAACTTCCCCTGGCTTTTACTTACAGCTCACCGTCTCCCTATAAGCACGGGGAAGAAGATTGGCAGTTCTTCAGCAAGGTTTAAATTTCCTTCTTTATAATGGTACATGTTAAGCTTCAGTTAGTACATTTGAACCTCTTTCAAACAAAAATCAGAGCGTTTAAAAATGTTTATGTTAGCAAAAGGAAGAGAGGACTGGGAAACACATTAATCATGCTCATTACTTTATCTGAGATCTCTCCTGCCTCAGTTAACTAGTTGTAAATTAGGTGTGTAATGTCTTGAAGAACTGGCTAAGTGTGTCATTGACTGAACGCCATGCTCAGGCAAGTACCCTCATGAGGAGCTAGACACTACCATGCACAGGGCTTACCTCTACCTAGGCAGATTCACGTCTCCAGAACCTGTCACTGAGGTGTGATTCCCCAGGACTCACTACAGGTGCGAAACTGGAGAGACGTAAAGCTCCAAAGCAAGTCCAAAGCATAATGCTATTTGCAAAAAAAGGTATGAAAATTATGTTAAATGAAAAGGATGTGGGGCTGTTCTCCATTATCACTGAACAGGTTCAGACGAAGCTATTTAAGTTTAGCCTGTCAACTACTGTTGAAGAAGGGACACGTTATCTGCAAGACAAGTTACCTAAATCATGGGGAATGATCTTTTGGAACGTCCTCCCTGTACATGAAACGTGAAAAAATAATTTGTTGGGAATTCTCATCTACAGCAAAAAATGTTTTTTTTCCTGCAGGGAACAGAAAAGGAGATTACAAAAAAATCTTCTTCAAAAAGCTGATTTGGCTTGTTACAAATAGAAAATTTGACCTTCAACCCCAGGTGAATTTGGAGGAGAATGCTAACTTTTGATTTCAGATGCTTGGCTCCAGATTCACCCCCATGGTTTAGGCTCTATTTCGAGATCTGAAGGGTTCAATTTTCTGATTTGTACCGAGATACATACGACAACTTGTATTTCCTTAGCAAGGCAGAAGCTGGTAAGCTGATGAGGGTCTTAAAGGAACAGGTGATCACTATACAATTCCTACCATTTGATTCTCCACTTACATGCAAAAACCTTAAAAAAAAATAATTATGGTAAAGATACCATTGATCTTTAGTCCTTTTCTTAGTTCCCTAAAGTATTAACCTGGTCTTTAGAGGTTGTGAATTTAAGCACTGCTTCCTCAGTTCAGCTACAATTATATTAAGTCTGTGGCATGTTAAGAATTTTTTTTTATCTATTTAATGTTTTTTAGTAGATCAGCCACTAGATGGCACTTAAAGTTTGCTTTCTGTCTCACTTTTTTTTTTCCAGAGGTATTTTTCAAAGATTTGCTCATCTATAATTAAGAGTTGATGACTCCCATTGGGATTATGTTGGCGGAAAGCAAGATGCAGCAATATTTGAGTGAAAGCAGGCAAAAGTATAACCATTAAAGGGGGAACAATGACTATAATTTAAATAAGATTTGGGTGGTTACAGTGTTTGCATAATCCCTCCTGGCGTGCGAGAGCAGTAGAGAAGCCTGTGGCTTTGCTCTCCTGCTGCGTTTCAACAAAAATGGAAAATTGTAATGCACAGCAACATTTTTCCTATCTTTCATATTCACTCTTCTTACTCCCCCTTCCTCCATTCCTTTAAGCGGAATGCTGTCTACTTAAGGATTGCATTGTAATGGAAGTACTGTATAGCTTGGTAACCTCTGCATTGGATTCTCCAAATCGGATGCCTCTTGCTGCAAGTTCAGGACATAAATTAAAACTTATTTAATATATGTTAACCCAGTAAAGGCAGGTGACATATAGTAACCTGAATTATGGGAATTTTTAATAAAGTTCCCTAGTTTCTATATTGGTTGCTACTCCTGTAATAGTGCAGTCTGGTGCTCTTGTATCTGTCTTCCGTTCCTGCCCACCCCTTCTAATTTTTTTTTTTTTAAATAACTATCATTGTATTTTGGCTTAAAGATGGTTAAATAAGTTTCAGTATTAAGTAAACTTCTATGACCCTGCCTATTTCCTGTCCTGTCAAACCTTTCCTTGTAAGAATAACAGTGTCCTTTTATTTGGTGGAGTGTAGCATGATGTTTTTGGCAGGCCCAACATTTTTGACTTGCATAAATTTGTGACCTCAAGTGCAAGAAAAGTGAATGCTTGCTTCAGTGTCTCATGGTTTCTGCCTAAAAAGAAAAGTGTCCACATCACTAACCATTACAATTTCTGAAGGAAAATTATCAGCACACTTATTCCACCTGATTGCACATGACTGCACTTCCAAAGAAAAGAATCAGAAATAAAAATAAGTGTTTTGCACCTAGTTATGTAAGGCACCCAAAGTCTGAAAATATAGGGCAGACTGTACTGCCTTACTGGTTTCTCAAACTGGCACACATGGCACTTCCCTCACTAACAGCTATTTGGCAGTCCCTACCTCAGTAACGATGTGATTCTGCAAAGTGTAAATTTGGGTCTGCCGCTGGGCAAAAAATGTCATTGCATGGTTAAATGTTGCAGGATCAGGTCTAAAGTGAATTAATGTAATTGTTTTCTTAAACTTTCCCTCCATTAACTGTGTGGTTATTTAGCTATTTACCACTGGAGTGATCCTTTTCCCCAACTCCATTAGAACACAGCAAGAAAACCTTTTACCTTGCCAAGTCTGAAAACCTGACAGATTAATTTTATAATTTGAGAGCCCTCATCCAGAAAGAAAATGCTGTATTTTAATATGTGAAATATGCTTAAATAAATATGAGCTGTATGTGCGTATTTACTTGTTTCCCCTTAGACTTTGATGTTTTTTCATTATGTCATAAAAATGTAATATTAATCACTGGCTTTTTAGTAAACATTTATATAGTTAAGTTTTGTCACAGAAATAAGGGTTTTGTATCACTTCATATTGCTTGTAGCCTTAGCATTGGAAGCTGATATCCTTGACCTGAAGAAGGTCATCTTTTGGCTACTATTGACTACAGCAAAGGAATTTGTTTGGTTTTATTTTGTAAAAGGAAAAAGAAAAAAACAAACTCATCTCTGCCCAGATACTTTTAACATAAGTATTTTGTGGTTTACGGATTCCTAGTCCGAAAGGTTGTCTCCAAGTGTCCAAGACAAAATAACTATGCGTTCTAGTTGGAAGAAAACTTCCCCCTCCCTTTGCAGCTAAGGTGATTGTGCTGCGTCTAGCAAGCGAGGCAGCATGTAGTACCCAGTGCTGCCTTGCTAACACACCTCAGTCCTTACTACAACCTTCCTGCTTGCACTAGCTTGCACTGGTCACTGCCAAATTACAGGTACCCTTTCTTAGGGTGTAGGACAGCATCAAGGAATCCCACTTGTCAGGTTTTCACAGCAGCAAACACAAAACACAAGTCTCACTTTCCTACGCTTCCATGTAAAAGTTACAGTTGGCAGTGAGGCAAACTGTCAGTATTAGAAGTAAGTTAAGCCATTTAAATTCTGCAAGAACACGGTTTTTTTTCTATCTTATCTTAATACAGTGTATCATGCCATACATAGGCTGGGAGCAGTCAAAGAAAAGGAGGAGGTCTTTTGTTAGGGGAAAAAGTATGATATTTTAATCCTGTTCTTATCCTTCTTCTCAACTTGCATTAAGGCATTAGAAATGTGAGAAAACTGAAAAAGGAGTTGTGATAATGCCAGGAAATCATCGATCAAGCAAGAGAACTCATTGCCCTCCCTGGAGGTAAAGAGGAGACAGCTGAGTCAGAATGGAATGAGAGCTCCCACTTCATCTTGTTTTTTGGTGTTTTTTTGTTTGTTTGTTTTGGGGTGGGTTTTTTGGTTTTGGTTTGCTTTGGGTTGGGTTGTCGGTTTGTTTGTGTTTTTTTTTAAATAGTAATTATATCAGTTATACTAACAAAAGTTACCCAGGAAAAAACTGGATAAATCTCACTGCCTGGAAGAACGCTACAAAATGAAAAGCCAAACTGCTGCTCCTGAGAGGCAGCAAGGTACTGGTATTTTTGTCAGAACATCATTCCTTACCCAAGTGCAGCACTCTACATCTTGCTATCAGTTTTTAGCTAAGAGAGACTTTAAGACTGGCTCTAAAGAGGGCTTCACATTTCTGGAAGCATGACATATGTTGTGTCCCACCCCAGATCACCTGCACAGAGCCTCCAGATGGCTGTTCATAACCTTCCCAAATACCAGCTGAGTAAGACTGACTAAATAGTGAAAACAAGCAAGCTTTCACCATTGTATCTTGAGCAGGCTGGAAGTCTGCCGTGTGGGAGAAGTAGCCTCTGTTTGCATTTATTTTTTATTTGTATGACCTTCGAGATGCTTAGCATTTATGGGACAGCCTAGGCTGAGCAGAAAAAAACACAGCTCAGGCACTTCTGTGTAGTTTGGTGTGCAACAGCATGCACTGATAAAGCAGCGTGCTAGCAACACCTGCCCAGCAAATGGGTTACACCTCCAGCTGCCATTACATTTGAGATCTGGAAGAACACTGAGTGCCTCTAGAGCCACAGATCAGCAAAGACAATGCAACATTGAAACCAGGGCTGTCTGGCTCTGGTAGGATCATAACACTACCTTGTTGGTACTAACCCAGGTTAGGAATGATGCTGAGGTTTATTACAGTGTGTCTGTGCAAATAGAGTAGATGTGGAGAAAGCTAAGGCTTAACTCATATCTTAGGATCCCTTAGGGGACAGCACCTTTTCCCCTCATGCCTTTGCTCACTGGTCTCTACCTTCTGGTTTGCCAAACTTTTATTTTCCAGGTGTGCCATCAGCTAGCAGGCAATGGTAGGAGAGTTTAAATAGATAGTTGAAAGATTCATGTGAAACTTGCTCACTTCTAAAGAACACTAGAGAAATAATTTAAGCTCTATTTAACTGATTCAGAGGAAAAGTGCTTACAAATTAGGCATTAGAATCAAAATTAGACCTAAGAGCAAAACTCCTGGTTTAGTACTCTAAAGCATATGCCAATAGCCCAGGGAAAACTTTTTGTTACAACTCCATCAAAAGTTTATTAAGTTGCCTCTTTACTGCTGCCTTGTGATAAAAGTACGTTACACAGTCTCACTGGCCTCTGTAAGAAGCCTGGTGCTGTTGCTGGCAAAGCTTTATTATATTCCTACATTACACAGAGGACTGTGCAAATGCTAAACAAAAGAAAATTACATCCTACTGCTAACAAAGACGTGTTGGGTAGTCATATTTCTCCACTTTCCCCATAGCCAAAGCAGCAGTCAGACAAAGGCTTCTTCTGAATCCTTGCTCATTGTGTGAAGCACAACTCAAAACAATCACAAAATGGTACTTAAATGGTCTTCAGTAGTTCTACAACTAATATTTTTGAAGTTATCCTGCATGCTAAATATAATTTTCAGTGGTTGAGAACCTTGAAGCCGATACAGCCCTCATCAGAATGCTAAAGGTACTAGTATTGCTTTAAAACTGTCTTCATTGTCAACTTCAACAGTTTATATGCACATAGATCTTCCACAAAAGTCAGAAGATTGCATGTTTTAATAGCTATGGAAGTATTTTATTCCTTCTGAGAAAAAAAAAAAAAATGGATTCATGTTTGTTAATGCCCAATACCCAAGGTCAAAAAGCACATTCATATGTTTGGCCAGAAGCATTTCCTTGCAAAAGACCAAGATGTCAGAAAGTTATGATTGATCAACAGTAGGTGCCCAAGGGATTTGAATGAAAACATTTGTAAACCTTAAATCAATAGCTGTCAAGAGTCCTCTATCTATAAATGCAGTTGTTTTTAGTAAACATCTGTTGAGTGTTTTTAATTCACCTAAAGAAAATATGCTGGAATTAATTTTTATGGGTTTGTGGGACATCAGATCCCTAATTGCTAAAGAACTTTGGCACAATTAAAAGGAGTAAGAATCAGACAGAACACTTCAAACACTAGTTAGGGCAAATTCTGAATGTTTGCCAAGTGAAACGCAATTGTTCAGGGTTTGCGCACTACTTTCTACTGAAAGGAGACAAAATCTGTCTAAAGAGAAATTACTGCAAAAAGACATCTGTGGGGTGGGACACACTTAGCCTCATATGATCTGTACACAAGAAGTGATTAATACAGAATTACATCTGAGATACAGTATAGTCGTAAGACTCAGGGTCCTACTCTCAGCATTCCTTTTCTCCACCAAAATGAAATTTAGAATGCTTCTGTTATTTCACAGACTCAAAAGTTTTTCCTAAGGGCAAGAACTAACCAGCTATGTCATAGTCTACCCAGGGAAGCTGTGGAAACCCCTTTGGCTTGATGCAGACAAAGAAGAGAAAAATCACACCACAGAGAACAATTCTGTATTGGCTGATGGGTTGAGTAGATGACCTAACGGGTCTTTTCCATCTATAATTTTATTCTGTGGCTTTGATGCTGAAGGCCCTGTTGACATCCACAGTGCTATTGC
This sequence comes from Tauraco erythrolophus, assembly GCF_009769465.1. Classification (NCBI taxonomy): domain Eukaryota; kingdom Metazoa; phylum Chordata; class Aves; order Musophagiformes; family Musophagidae; genus Tauraco; species Tauraco erythrolophus. The sequence goes on along the minus strand of NC_141478.1, from coordinate 12,296,063 downwards.
TTTCCTGGAAGCTTTAATAAAGGTCTGGTTTGGAATTCGGAATAACTAACATCACTGAGCAAATAACTGTAGTATGGGGTAGCAGGCAACAAGAATGCCAATGGGAACATGCCCCACCATGCTAGTTGGGTTTATTCCAGCCTTTAACACCAGAATTCTCTGAAACACTTGCATCAATACGTAGTTAATGCAATGAGTGTCAGCATGCTGCTCACTTCAATGCAGAAGAAATACAGTGTATACCACTTATTGTACTGTTTACCCAAGATATCATTTGGATTTATAAGCACCCGTGTCTGGCCTGGCCTGAAGACTTCAGTTCATTAGGAGACGCAGGAATTAATCTAGAAATCCTCAGTCAAGAACAAACGTGTCAGTATTTATTCTTCACCTAGTCTGTTACTATCAGAAGCCTACTTCCTCTTCACTACAGCACATCTTTATGTTAAGATTGGTACAAACTCACAAGAGTCACTTTGCCACATTTATTCTTCGATTGAAAGACCAGACTTTCTACTTTACCCTGTTGCCACTGGAGTTACTTCTGGGGCAGATGCAATTACAGTTTTACCTCAAAGCACAGCAGGAACATTCACAGTCTCTTGGGTCATTCAAAACTTGGGCAAACTGACAAGGCTTGATTCTCCATGCAAGATACACCACTAGCCTCTAAGGCAGAACCAGTTTGTGAAGAGTTTCTGTTGGTCCGTAAAGCAGAGCTCCTCAGCTAGCAATCAGGTTTCCCATAGTTTACAGTAGTCTAAAAATATTTTGCCTATACAGTAACTAAATGAAACGTGGTAGAATGTAGCCTGTGGCAACCCAGATCTGAATCTAGAAATCTAGCCTGCGGAGCCATGGTGGTACCAGAGGAATATTCTGACTCAGCTGGAGCAACTTCTCGGATCTGAAAGAAACTTGGCCCAATGGGAAATCACAGCAGGTCACAGCTCTGTTTCTCATGAGGTTGGCTACATCTGTTCCCTTTTATGCAAGAGAAACACTTCATTAGAGCCCTACGTAACCTTCTGTTGGGCAATATTGGGCACTCCTGGTTTCATCAAATGATGAATCAGTGAATCCCATTATTGCTTCATACCTCATACAGTGAAGTTTTGGGTGGGTTCTTGGACAAGAATCTTGGCCCTGAAAGACATGTTTGATATGATAGCCTTAGACACAGCCATACAATAATTCAAACACTTCTTATAAAGTGTATGCATTTACTTACATTAATAAGCATAAAATTAAAGCCATATCTTTTGCTATTGTATAAAATAATAATAATAAAAAAACCCCCAATAAACAACATCATTATATCTCTTGGAATTCAGGGGGATCCACCCTTCCAAACACACACACACAAATGCATGCCACTATGCGGCTTTGGAAGGTACTTTAGATTCCAAACCTTTCTATCTGCTGCAGAACGGCCTTTGTGGAAAAGTCTTCTCCAGAGCTGAAAGCTGACTGTTAGGGGTCCACACAGGTCAGCATCCCTGATATTTAGTGAATCAAACTGCACAGATATGCAAGGCAGAGCAGAATCTGGCACTTAGTAACACATAAGTTGCTATTTTTAAAACCCAGGTTGGTTGTCTTTTTGCATATTTCTTATGATTTCAGCAGATTTTTACTTGGCTCTATCTCAATCCAGTTTTCTCTCTAATTTTCAGAGTAAATTTGAAGTCTGAATGCATTGGAAAGCATGAAGAAGCACTAGGATGTTATGTAAGTACTGAAAGTACCTGTGATTTTCAAAAATACAGTGGGAGACTACTGAAATCACTGGCATTCAGACTGGAATTTAACAACAAAACTATTTTTAGAGTGAATGAATAGAGAGCAATATTTTGAGTATTAGGTCCTCAGATGTCATCCCTCTCCTTCCTTCATTTCTCCTCCCAGTCTAAGATTCTGGTAGTTACCCTTAATCCAGCACTAGACTAAATCCAGCACAAGTGTAAGTGGACACCAGGACTAAGACTTGCTTCTGCCACAAGTCAAGATTGGTTTATTTAACTCATTATTCCATTGAATGAGTGGGATTCCACTCATTATCATCAAAGAAATTATCTTTTCCAGTGATCTGGGACCTGTGTAACTTGTAAGCATGGGCTTGAAGGTACACACAGAACATTTGGTTAGCACAAATCCACTCTCAGACTTATCCTATCTAAACCTAAAATAAGCATTAGTGAAACAGGTAATCAAACATAGTGTCAACTGAAAGCCTGTTTAACCAATGGGTCTCTCAGTACAGAGAAAAGTTCATGGTGAAGAAATAGTTCTTTTTGTTCCCATTCTTACCTTAATGTAACGTTGCTGCTATATTTTGTTCTCCAGAAAGCACTAGAAACTGTGGCTTCACAGCCTTTTCTTTCCGCGAAGTGCCTCACGCAGATGACACACCCTAGCACTGCTGGGCCTGAGCTTGGGAACATCAGCCTGTTCCAAAAACCAGAGTTCCCACATAACTACATAATTCGCTGCTATCGAGTTACTGGGCTAGCCACAAATTGACTCATGTAATACTCACTGAGGATCAGGAGATTGTAGTATGAGCGTTTATTTCCAAGGGAGGGTGGTTTGTCCTTTAGTATCACAAACACTTTAACTATCAACACACAAATAAGTACTAAAGCCCCATCTGGTAGCCATGCACAGTACAAAAAAAAAGGGGATTTACAACTTTTAACTTACAGTGATGTCCTTAGACATTAGGGCCCTCTGAAATCTGGGAGTAAAGTTCAAACCACTGGTGCTTCCCTAGCTAGGGCGAACCGGCCAAGGACAGGAGAGCAGCTGGAACTGAGCACTGTAGAGCATGACTTGCCTTAGTGTGACTGAGGAATATCATTCTCATGTTGGAGATCACATTCTCTCAGGTGGTGCTTTCAGCCCATAAACCAATCAGCAGCAGTGATCCAGAGCAATTCCTTTCCCCCCACGTGCCTCACTGATAAAACGAAGCTTTTCCTGAGAAATAACTTAGAAAATCAGATTAGTCTTTTTCTAAGCTAGAAGGTCTTTTGAATCACTCCTTGCTTATTTCTCATAGTCTTTTATCAAGGCTATTAGTTCATAACCTCCAAAGAGAGACTTTGCTCCAGTTAAAACAACAGCTTAGACTAAAAGAAAACAGGACCTACTTACATCTTCTTCAGTAGCTCAAAATCCTGAACGCAGTGATCATGTCTTCTCCACCAGACCAGCTCAACAATACTACAGAAGAGGCTGTAATTATAGGCCGCAGATGTTTAACACCAGCCAGCCTCCTGCTAACTACCTTTAATTGCCAGTGTCCTCCAGCACAGGAGAGCTACATAAACATTAGCAGCTGTTAACAGCCATTTCTTGCTTACACAATTTCCCAAGGTTATATAAAGATTTATTTGTACCAAGTAGGAAAGATTTGCACTACAAAATTTTTAAAACAACCCTTAGGTATCATGCTGAATATACCAGACAAATGACTGCAAAATAAAACACAATCTGAATTCATTGATTCACAACTTGCAGGGAGAGTTCATTGAAAGTCTGCCCACCCTCTGCTAGGGCTGCTTAGTCTCTCTGCAAAAATCTGCTTTCTGAAAGAGGTTTCTAAATGTTAAACCATAAAAATGTAAGCTAGGAAATTATTTTACATCATTCTTCTCTGGATATTGCCATACCAGCAACCTTTCTTAGTATTTGATTTGCATAATAATCAGTGAAGAACTTAGTCTTAGCACTGTTGTATCTCCAGCTAGCTGTTGTATTCACTACATTTTTTTATCTTATTCATCTGAAAATGGTTATCATACTTCCATCTAGAATGACTTTATTCAGTCCGCAACTACAACTCGTCTTAGTGACATCTGTAAAAAAAATTAGTTTTGGAAGAGATAATTTTTTAACACCACTGGACTGCCATTCTGTAGGACAAGAGATTTTTATTGCATGAGATAAGCAAATAAACATATTCAACTTCCCAAATCAGGTGGAGATGATAGGACCACAAGGGTTGCATGTACTTACTATGGACTTCATAGAATATTTCTTTCTATTTAACCCCTTGCTCTCTCCCACTTTGCAATTACCTCTAGACTTCAGAGCTACCAGCGAGATCTACTTCATACAGCTGCTCGAAATAAACCATTTAGTTGTTTGAGCTCCTCAAGCTCCAAGTGCCATAAGCACAGCTCACCCTTTCCCACCCATATAGGTAGCATCCATAGATGTTAACTGCTTTCTTTCTTAGTATCCTGAAGGTCAGGTGAGACAAAAATTCAAATCAGGTCCCAGAGCAGATTGCTGACACTAGGCCTCTTCATGCCAGCTCTGCAAAGGAGAAAAAGCAAGTGCCTTTTGTTTGGAGCTTACACTAGACCATGCAGTACTGAGAGTTAATAGATCAGTTTATGTTTCCATCCTTCCTGAAAAGAAATTTAGCTTTATGCAGCCTGCTTCTTCTGATCTGAAGGGACCAGGTACCAAGGAGAAGGATGAAGGAATTCATGTCCTAGTAGGCTAGGTGGCATACTTTTAGGCGTTTCGTTCCCTTGAGCAACAACTCTGATGCCATGTAATGTCAGGAAGCAATCTGTGAAATGACTGTAAAAAGCAGAAAGAAACTCTGTGCATACAAAGAAGCAAAAGGGGAAATAAAAATAATGGATTGATTTTCAGAGTCCAACCTGGTACGTATTTGGCTCTAAGCAAAAACTTCTATGGTACAACACAGAAACAGCACAAGGTGGTTGAAGGAGTTTGTTTTTTTTTCAAGAGACATTTACAGCACTTTAGGTTAAAAAAAGGAAAAAGTTTCTATAATGAGAGGGAGGAGTGGAAAGGAACCCCTCGTACAGCATTGATTGAAATTGTGTCAAGTGCTGTAGAGTTGAATTTTTTCATGGTGACTCTAAGCTGTAAGCTAACTAATACTCACAGTTGCTTTCTCTGTATGAGTGCCTAAATGTCTTCCAGTAAAAGTGCAAAGCCACTGGTCAGCTTCAGCCAAGCTGAACCAAGTGGTAAACATCTAACAGCTGCTGAGCTCATACGTGCCTTTCAGGAAAGCAGGTGGTGAAGGAGCAGCTGGGTTAGCTGCCACCCGAATGAAAGGACGCAGCGTGATCTTCACCTGTATTCGAATGCAGCAAAGGGGAAGGAGCTGCTAAGGAGGCTCTGTCCATGTGGGGACTAAACCTGACCGAACCTTGGCTCTTCCTAGACATCCAAAAAATCCACATACAAGCTATGCCTTTAGGGTGCCAGACTGCTCTTCTTTCACATTTGAACTCCCACCCCAATATCAGTGCTGAAAGAGCTCCATATATCAGAAATCCCACAGCGTAGTTTAGAGATGAGCTCACCTGTGATAAGTGGGAGGGGTGGCTCTAAATTGATTGTCAACTAAAAAAAATTGCTTGAATACAAAAAAGGAGAAAACCTTCTGCTCAGCTTAGCACAAAAAGAGGCCAGTGAAATAGCAGTTAAATAACAGCAATTAACTTCCTTAGCTCTGTTTTCTGGCGTAAGATGCTGATCTTGTTCATTTATATTGTCACCAGGGGTCAAATGTGCTGTGATGATGGGAAAGTGTATGAGCAGGAAGCAATTAAATGGTTGTAACAGAATTGGACAGAATATGACATAACACTCCAGGTTCAGCTAATGAACCTGCTTGAATTTATAGGTGGATGAAACACGTTAAGTTATGGGTCATTTGAGTTCTCAAGTGACAGGTCAGATCTGTGGAGTGGCAAGCATAGCATCATTATTGAATCAAGTGCTGGCAAGTATCCGGAGCCTGCCCTTATGTTTAATAACATTTAATTTTATAAGTGGTTGTGGATGATATCAAGTAGCTGTTCAGTCAATTAAATGCACACAGAGAAGTGACTATGGAGGCTGGATTACTGGCACAGGGTCAAGGCACTCCTGGGTGGGTGGGACATCTCTCTGTCCATAGAAATTTTTATTTCTTTGGTTTTTTACTAATGCTCTGGCCCTCTGAGAGGTCAGGGCAAAACTCCACTGACCTATAAAGTTCCGCTTCTGTGCCAAAGCATCTCTGTCAGCCACTTCAGCTGCACAGCACCTATCTCACACCCAGGCCTATGGTCATATCTCAGAACATCTGTCTGAGCAGGACCTAGGCTCAGCTAAGGGAGCACCAGGGTGTTTCTCTGCTCTCCTTTCCGCTGCCAGACCTGTGGATGGCTGTGCTGAGCATGGGTGAGATCCCAGGGGCGCTTTGAAGATTCAGGGTAAAATCTTATTCCAGCAAAATCAACGGGAGTTTTGCCATTGATTTTGGTGGGGCTGGATTTCATTCACAAAGTGTTGAGTGTTTAGAAATGTTGCCTAAAAGTATGCCACCTAGCCTACTAGGACATGAATTCCTTCATCCTTCATCCTTCTCCATGTAGATTTAGTAGCCCCGCAGGCAGCCCATGCAGAAGTGTAATACATCTAGCACTCTTGCTTCTACAAATGAGTCCCCTGGCTCAGGCCGAGGTCTGCAGAGAGCAGCTTCCCTGGGCCAAGCCCTTTATCTGGGAAATCTACCACCTGGTACTCCACTGTAAGCCCAGGGCCGAGCGGGACTGACTTGTGCCTCCACCATGGGAGAACAGGCTCATGCAGGCACGCCGTCCAATCTGGGAAAAGCCAAAAGCCCCATGGAGATGTGGCCCGGGTGGTTCTGCGTTGCAGCAGGCTGGTCCCTTGAGCAATAGCAGCAAGGGCAGACTTTCCCGGCTTGCACCATGGGCAAGCTGGCCCTCCGCAGCCTTGGCACAGGGACGGCACAAGCCACCGCCTGAGCCAGCGTCTGCACAAGCAAAGGGATGAAGTCTGGCCTGTTACAGGGCACAGAAGCTGCTGCAGTGGCCAGCACTGACCCTGTGCTGCAGCTGCAGAGAGCGCTATGGTCTGAGTGCTGCCTGCCATGTGTACTGCCCTGGCGGGGTGTTCACTTTCTTTAAAATGAAAAAAAGAAGGAGAGAGAGGGAATCCCGCTCCATTGTCCTACTGCAAGTGGAAAAGGGCTGAACTAATTCAAACCAAACTCAGAACAGAAACTCCTCCCAGGCGGAGACTTTTTCTGTCGAATTTCAGCCCTGGGAGAACTTTTACAGCTGTGCAATAAACTCTTGAAACAGAGGTTAAGGGCCTCACTAGCGCCAGGCTTCTAACACCAGGAACAGCACAGAGCAACGGGCACTCTCTAATCTATAGGAATGTGTCAGGCTGAGAGCAAGCTGGAGGTACTGGGGGAAGGAAGGGGTTAATCACCACAGTTGCCCAACAAACATTTCCTAATATTGTCACTTTTTACCCACAAGTTACAATTCCTTTGTTACTATAGAGACGAGATGTTGATACTGGATTCATTTTCTGGGTTTTATTCTTTTTTGTCATTTTTCCCATGAACTAATAAGCCACAGTGGATTTGAAAGTATGAGCAAATGTGAACGCTATACAAAGCACTTTTATGTTCTATTGACATTTTCTTCCCACCCTAATAATTTAGAGCTGTTAACATAAAAAAAAAATTTAGATGATCATACTTCCCATCACTTTCATTTCCCAAGTTTATGAAGGAAGAATCATGAGTCATTTCCCATAGTTATTGTTTGCAGCACAACACATGGTCTCAATTACCAGGATAAGAAACACAGAAAAGGGTATTGGTGAGGATACATGATTTATCTGTGCATTTCTTTCAAAATTCATTTTCCATGCCGTAGTTTATATTATTCTGATCAACCATCATCTTTCTTATTGTACTTTATGGACATACTCTATTCTGCACAGCTCCCTGGGTCATGAGAGATCAGTTTGCTGACGTACTTTTGGAGCAGAGAAGCATACACAGAGTGACCTTCCACCAAACCTACTTGCTGCTAAAGGTATCTACCCAAGAAGGGCAGATCTGGACAAATCCAGACTAACAGGAGACAAAATAACTGTTGGCTTTCACTCTTGTTCTCATTTCCAAGGAAAGCAAAAGGGACAAGTAGTATCAGGACCCACACCCACATAGAACATAATTCTGTACATTAATATGTATTTTCTTTCTGGCAGGTGGAGGTACTTCACTTGCCTTTACACTGCTTTTGCTGAAGCACCGTATCTGCAGTAATGACCAGCTGTGGGCCCATAGCCAATCTCTCTGTCTCTGGGGCAGACGTACGAAAGCCTCGTGGTATGTTGCTCCTTCTGCAAAGCAGCAGACAAGTACCATCAGCACGTGACTGTGCTGAACGAGCGTGTGCTATAAGGTGGCAACTTTAACACAGATCACGCAGCTCGGCCGTGGCAGAATAACCAGTTATTATTTCACGGTTTTGTTGTTGCAGTGGATTTGAAGAGCGCGCTGCTGCCTGGCTGGGATGGGTTGGTGGCACTGCCGAGACTCGCAGCAAACAGAGTTTGGTTACTTGCAGGTCTTGCAGGGATGGAGGTTCAGCTGATGTCAAAGCTGGCATGTATTTCTCTTTCGCCTGCCTTCCTGTCTGGTGCTCAAAGCACAATGCTCAGCTGCTTCTCTTGTGGGACCGCCTCTGGTTAGAGATGATGCAGGACATGAGGTATTTAATCCTCAGGAGGCTGGTGGAAAGGTGCCCCTGCGTAAATCCTTTACCAGTTCTCTGTTTTTTAAATGAATTCCAGGCTGGTCCGTGGGGAGCTCAAGACTGTGCTGTTTGTTAGCAGAAATGAACCCAACACAAATAACCAGTCTTTTTCACCAGAGGGTTGTGCAACTCCTGCCACACTTGGCCTTCAACCTGGGCCTGGTGGTCATGTTGGGACCCACAATTTCCTCCCATGATTTTATCTGTGTGGTCACTGTGGAGCAGAAAACACTTTTGTTCCCAGCATATATTGGGATGTAGGAGTGCATAGTAGGCATACATGACATGGGTGACAATGTGATCTTTAATGAAATCAGTCTCCTAAATGACATAACCAAATTACAGGGCAAATGCATAATGGGCAAGTTCACACGGAGCTGGCTTAGTTGGAGAGTGAACTTTTGAAATGCAGTTCTGCTTCCTGGTATGCAGCATCTTGTCTGTGTTCTGAGAACATGTGTAGCAGATATTTTTCAGCCTTTTTATTCTCCCTTTCCTTTCATTGCTGAGTGCTGCTTTCAGTCTTAATCCATGCAACACAGACGTGATACATGATTTAAAACTAAAGACCAGATCTCCTTGGGACCTCCGCCCATCCCTCACCCAAGATTTGCTGTGCCATACAGCAGCTCTCATGGCCCAAGTCTCCATCTGGTGTTCTACAGCTCTGGCCTCATGATGTGTTACGCCACAGTTGTACACCAGGAGTAGAAACCATGGCTGGTCTAACACGTGGCACCATCTCGCCTCTGTGGTGCTTTGATGTAAGAGCGTTACTAACAGAGGATCTCGGAGCTTTACACCCTGTGTTGTGGTTAATTCTTCCCAGTGCTGCGAGGACACTGAACCCTGAAAAAGTACTGGGACATCTTTTACAGAGCAGATTTGAAAACTGGAGGCAAAAACCTGATAGTGAAAAGCTTTCAGTGAATGGGATTTATGCCTTTGGCAAGTACAATTTACACATGTGGAATGGGAAATCTGTTAAATTCTTTCTTGGTCGGTTACCTTTTTTTTTGAATTCAGTAAATGAGGAATTGTCTTTAAGAGCTTATTAATCTACACTCAATACTTGCTAAGGTCTCATAATGATCTGGTCCTGACAGGCCTTGGGGTTCTTTCTGTTTGGTTTATTTGGCAACTTCTTCCCAGCTCAAGTCCTGTGGACAGCTTTATCGTCGTTCCTAAAGTGCTGGTTGGCTCAGGAGTGTCAGCTGATGGGGAAGGCTTTGCATTAAGGCTGGTAGTCTTGTGGAACTGGCTACCGTGAGGGCAGATGGCTGTTGATTCATGTCAAAAAGTCTTTTGAGCAGCCGCTCTGCAGAGCCAGCGCTGCTGAGTTGCTCATTCCCTTTCTCCTCTCTCCCAGTTTCCTGTTGTTTCAGCTTTGCACTGATGTGAACACAGACTGACAGCGCGGTTCCCTTCATATCCCTCGTCTGCTCCGCGCTGGCACCTTCCTCCTCTCTTCCTGCCCATCCCTCCTATCACGTGTTGCTCAATGCAGCAGCAACTTGTGCTCTCACCTTCTTCTCTGGACTCAGCACTTATATTCCCAGTTCAGCTGTTCATATTTTGCCTGATAGTTGAAGCCAGCTCCTGCTCAAATATTTTCCATTTACAGTTTATGTTTGGCGCAAAAAGAATCTCATGATCAAGGGGTTTTATGATGTTATATATTTTTTCATTTAAAAAGACACGCTTATGTCTGGAGATCCCTTTAAAGTGCCTGAATGAATCTAAAGAAATCTGCGTGAGAAGTATTTTCAGCTCTTTTCCATCTTTAAGGTATCTGTGCCGTGGCAGAGCTGGCAGCACTGGCAAGCCAAGACCCATAACCCTGTTGGGCACCTCTACGCTGGAGAACTGGCACCACATCACTCTGAATCTCAGCAATTCAGGTAGAAAGTCCATTTCCCCACTGTGCGGATGGATGTGAGCCATGTTTAAATGCAATAGGGGGATGAGGACCATGGGCCTTGTTCCCCTGTGTAGACTCCTTAACTGAATTTGCCCTTCAAATGCAAACACGCAATATGGACTGGATCTTTGTTGCATAAGCCAAACCTGAGGTCAATGCACTCCAGACTTGGAAATTGCATATGCAAATTCAAATTAAGAGTTTGGGGAAGGCTTAATTATTTGGAGGATTTACTGGGGCAGTAGAAGCCATGCCAGACTGCTGGCTGGACACAGATGGCATCATCGGCAGTGGGGGTAACACACCCCACTAGGGGTGCAGCATCACAGGCGTGTGCTCAGTGCAGTGCAGGCCTTTGGGCTCCCACCCTGTGAACCAGTTTCTGCATGGTTTGTTCTTGAGATCACCTCTTTGCTCTGGTTTTTCTGTATTTACAGTCAGAATCCAAAATCCAAGTGAAAACTCAACTAAAGTGCCAAGATTTCCTGGTTACAGGTGGAAACCAAGCAAAGAGTCCATGGTTTGTATGGTTTCAACCTAAAATCATAAATCATCTCTTATTCACCTAAAATTTGTTCCAAATTTACTCAAAACTTGGCCCAGATTTGCCTGAAACTTGGCCCAGGATTGCTTGAAACTGAGCCCAGCTTCGAAGAGAGGTTCATGAACCTCAACAAACCTGGCCTGTGCCTTGCGTTTGTAATGAAACCCAAAACCAGGGGAGTTTCACCTGGTTTGGGTTTGGTTATAGGCATTTCTCACGGCTCTAGTATTTATTGTGATTACAATAACAACACATTTACAGAGAGCTGCAAGCACACACACAACATTGCAAGTGAAAAAGTCCGGACAGGTTTCCTACCTGTCTGAGCTTACCGGCTGCATACTGTACTGCACTCAGACCCACATGGGCTCCTTAAAAAAATAATTTCTCCTGGGCTGTCACAGACAAAAAAAAAATATCACCCTGAAGCACCTCACATAGGAATGATAGGAATAAAGAATCAACCTCCAAAGAAAACTAAGCGGTAGCCCTGTTTTCCTGGCTGGTTCATCCAGCAGCCGGAGAGACGAGCCGAGGAAGCTGGCAGAGCCAGGTCATGCTCACCAGCAGTGTCGCTTTTGATTATCTCCACACAGCCTGCTGACCTGGATACTTACTCATTTTTTTTTTCCAGCAGAAAACTACCAAGCACTGTCGCTCTATGTTGTGGTGGTTTTTTTTTTTTAACTGGTGCTGCTGCATCTGCAGTGGCAGTGTCCTGTGTGGGGTACCTACGGGGACGGCCACCCCAAGGGGTGCGTGCTGGAGCACAGGACCACGCCCTGGCTTTCTGAAGAGTGTGGGGAGCGGCCAGGGCTCCGCCAGGCTCTGTCTGGGACATGTTTTAGTGCAGAGAGGCAGTTCCTATGGCTTTATGGCTGCCAGGGCTGATGAGCCCATGTGGCTCCTTGCCCTCCTCTCTAGGGACACCTCAGCACTGCGAGGCTGCTCCTGGCAGAACAGCCATTGCCTATGGGCTCTCCCAAACCAAAACATCTGGGTTTGGTTTCTGCCCTGTGAAAGAAGGATGACAAACACATCCCGACCTCACAAGGGTGTAGTGAGGCTCAACACACACGTCTGTGAGGCACTCACATCCTACAGCCCTGGGAGCCATAGAGAAGCTCATAAACAAACCAACCTGCAGATGTGAGCACTGAGCCGGGGCAAGGGCTGGGCCTGTGCTGCTGCTGCGTGTGAGATAAGGGTCTGGCCTGAGAGAGAAGGAGAAAAAGCCCTTCCTGGGTACTTAGCAAAGGTTTAGCAGAGTATGACTTTATACTGGAAGCATTGAGATACAGGTATCTGCATAGACTCTTCAAAAAAACACACATGCGTTTCTACATACACATATGAGTGTGTGTCTAAGCGGGCTGAGGACTCAGCTGTGTGCTAACAAGCAGCAATGGCACACGTTGGACTGGCTGGCACCAACACAGGGCTGCAGCCCAGCTTTGCCAGCATGCTCCTGCTGGCCAGGCAGCCCTGGCCTCCACGGCCTCATCCTGACATCACTGTGCCACGCACGGGCATGTTAGAAATAGAAAGGAAACCCTGAGACACAAAACCAAACACTTTGGTGACCTTTCTGGCCTCAAGGTTCCTCTGCTGAACTCAATGGGAAGCTCATAACTGAGGAGTTGGCTTGGGCGTGATATTCCTCAAAAGCATTTGTTATGAGGGTGTGAAATATTTGACAAGTTTTAAGGACAGCAGAAGGAGATCTCTGGAATTTGTCAGAGCTGAAGTAGTCGTCATTTACAAGGTTTTTCCTGCACAGGAAAATGGTCTCATCTTTGGATGAACCAAAGCACATGGCCCACTCCAGAGAGATCAGGCATCGCCCTCAAAATCTCTCAGGAGGCACTGGGAACCTTGGCGAAGTGTGCATGGAATGCAGCAGCACCACAGAACCCTGCTGCTGACCACCATCACACCTTCTGGCACCAGCAGTGCCTCCACCTGCTCCGAAAGCAGGGGTGGTGCATCCCCCTCTGTGGGGACAGCTGCTGGCCGCTGCAGCCCCTGCATGGGGACCTGTGAGTGACAGCCCGGGAAGGGCACAAGGCACCAGGGCTGGTGCAGGACCAGCATCTGCAAGTGAAGAAGCAGCCACATGTGTTGGGGTGTTTTGGGCCACTGAATGACTGCAGCACTCTCCTCCCTCCCCTTTTCTTTCCCTCTTGCTACTATTGTGACCTCTGCAATCATTTGCATTTTTTTTCATTAGTGTAAATAATGGCATATTTTGCCCCAAATTACAGCTGTCTGCTCATCCTGTCTTAAGTTTTCACAGCATCCAGAACCAGCGTGATCCCGCGGGTTAACGTGAGGCCCTGGACCCACGCTGCCAACGTGCAGTTTGCACGCGGAGCAAACCGTGCAGATGTGTAACCATAGGAGCTCGCACAGGGGCTGCACGGGTTTCTGTAGGCACCAGCACACTCGGGCCATAGGCAACAACTAGAAGCTCTGGGATTTTCTGAACACAAAAGTTTTAGCCAAGTGTTATCCTGCAAGATTGTGATAATATGAGGGCTTACTCTCAGTGAATACTCTGGTGGGACACTGCCAACCTGGTTTTACTGGATTAACCTGCTGTACATCATATCTCCTGCAAGCACGAAGCCAAACAAAGTAGAAAAGCTTGAAGACTTGCTCCAGGGGGAGGGTGAAATAGGCAACATCCTGGGCCCAGATGTCCCAGCTTGGGGAAGCTGGTGTGTCCCGTTAGCTCCTGTCCTACCTGACACAGGGCAGCTGGGGGGCACTGAAAAGGGTATGCAGCTCCTGCAGCTCCACAGGCAGCCCTGGCCTCATCAGCTGCTGAACCCTGGCTTCCTCTCTGTAACTCAAAATACAAGAATTTCTTGTCATAGCAGTGAAATTGAAAGAAGAGAAACTGTCTCCTTCTTATCTGGTGCCTACTCAGAAAATAACAGCAACATAAAGCTGTTAACCTTGCTCGTTTTGGCAGAAGCCATCAGATCCGCAAGAGTACTGTGAGGCTTTGACGGTTCAAGCGCAGCATTGGTTTAAAGGGGTAATCCTAAATATTCCTTCACAGCAAATGTCAACTTCTAAAAGCAGTGAGGCAGCTTTTGCAGTGCCAGCGCTGTCACCCCCAGCTTGGCCCTGAGCAGCGGGTTGAATGCAAGCTGCCTTGTACCGCACTTACCTGGCGTGGTGCTGCCAGCAGCGACCAGCGGTGCCCAAACTCAGTTTCAGGAAGGGGACTGTGTGGCATCTTGCTCTTCAAACAGCTCAGGCCTGACTGTGCTGAGAAGTCTTGACCAGATGAGCTCTTCCAAAGCACAAAGCTGAACTTGAATCACAGCGTAGAATATTTATCTTAGAGAAAACCTGAGCGTGACCCTTTGGGACCTGCCGTAAGAAAGCAAACACTGTGGGTCCTTTGAAAGTCAGGTTAAAAGGGAGACTGTGAAAACAGCCATGTTCTGCCAAAATACACGTCAGCTGTCAAGTTTACAAGATACTGTTACAACACACAACAAGAGAATGATTTGATATGTACAGTAACAAGCCATCTTTGTTAAACTGTTAACCAAAAATTGTATTTATTATCTATGCCGAGTCATACGCACAATCACCATGGAGGAAAGCCACACTGTTATTTCAATTAAAGATTTCACCATTTACTTGAATTTGAAAAACGTCCTTTAATTGAAAAAGGATACACATTCAGAAAGATCTCTACTTCACTCTGTCTAGTGCTTGCAGTCATTCTGGAATCCCACCGTCAAATTGAACACAGGAAATTATTTTAAATCACACTGTAGGTTACAAACCACTTTTTAATTGCAGGTCTTGGGCAATGTTGTTATGCAACCTTTATGCTTCACTGAGACTCTAAGGAAACTGCAGAAATTCAAACTAATGTAAATAATGGTACACATACAGCAACAAAAACTGACAGGCAAAAATGACACACCAGGTAGAGGGCACTGCTGCAAAGAGACAAATGAATAATTGCACAAGAAAATGGATTTTTATGTGCAGATCAGTACAGCAAGACTGGGCTTTCCATTCTTAAATCGCTAAAAGAGATGCTGTCAAGATTTCTTGTTTCTGCAGCATAACAAAGGTGATTTGCAGAACTGCGCAGGCAACACCGGGGCTGCTGGAAAACAATCCAGGAACCTTTGGCATGATAAGGTGTTGTACAGCAGCCTAAATGCTAAACCAACTCTACTGGACAGAGTCCTGACAGTTCTTTCTGAAATCATTCTTCTCAGTGTTTAAGGGCTGTAGAGAAAATACTCAAACTGTACACTTAACTATAAACCATACAATCTTGCACACTGCCACTGGCATTAAAAATCATTTCCAATCTGCTGAAATTAGACGGCCATTTGCAACTGTAAAGCTCCGATTATATTTTGCCATAGTTACGCAACATGTCGAAAAAATACACTGTTCAACACTTTGGTGCACTAATAAATAAAATCCAGACACAGTCCATTAAAAATATCAAAGTAAACTCGTGCACAAGCTCCTTTTTATATAGTTCTATTCGTTACGCAGAAGAATCAAAGAGAGCTGAAATCCTATTACAGAAAACAACACAGTCTGGGGAGAATTATTACAGCACATATCCCCTCCAAAGCTATTATAGCTCAATATATGTTCCCTCTGTCAACTACAGTGCCGTCCAATCAGCAGTTTTAGTGACACCGCTTGCTTCATTTTTTCTTCTAGATTGTAGCATCACACCCCAGTACAATGTTCTGCTGCTGTTAAAAGATACACCATGGCACTTGCATATACAGGAACACCCACATCACTGAATAATTCTTTTGCTCTTAAAACCCAGCTACAACTTGTGATGGCTTTTGGTATTGGATTGTCCCTTTGTTATCAGTCTTAGACTATCTGATAATAGCTGTTGAAGTGAGGATAAAAGAACAGAATATCTTAAGGCAAGGCAGTTTTAGCAAACGAGACTTTTCAAATCAATTAAACGTGTTTTCTGTAAAATGATTTAACATCCACTTCCACATGTTTTGGTTATCAGTGTTACTTATTGACAGGATTATTCAGGTCAAGTTACTGGAAACGTTCTAACTTGCTTTCTGGAGCCACTGTATTTCTTCCGTTCTTCCTTTGCGTGAAGAATGAACAAAGGGCAGCAGCAGACCTTCACGGAGAAATCACCTGTGCACACAGATATGCAGCCAACCCTACCAACAATGCCTGAAACATAAGAATGTAGTTTACCACACTTCTAGCAAGAACACAAGGCCACAGAATAAACTAAAAAAAAAACTGTTTTATTGTGACATTTATGACATTGAACCCTTGTTGATATGAATGACTATGGGTACTCTTTGACACGTTACATAATGTCATGGTGTAGGATGGCACTGATTGTCATCTGACTTTTGAGAATGTTTAATGGTCCCTACTGACCTCAGTGCATTTTGGCAAGTCACAGAAACTTCATCATCAGGTTTGTGTATACAGTTAACAAGTAGTTGGTCTTATAAGCACCATTACAAACCCTCACATTAAGGGTATTATTAATCTAGTTTACAAATGCTTCATTGATAAAAATAGCATGATTACAGTATACACACACTTAATTTACATGTAATGTATTATAGGCATAACTGAGATAAACTACTGAGCTAACTTTGGTTGATTGAAGTATTTAGACTGAATAATGGCAATTTTGGCTTCTAAGTTGTGTAAATATTACAGTGCATTTATAAATCTAGGTTGAAAATTTACTAGCACCAAATGGGTATCATAAATGGCTGACCTAGTAAGTTGTAGTTGGAGAAGCGAAGTTTAAGAATTACAAAAATAGAGCTGTCCATCGGTTGAAAGCACATTCTTGTACCTCTGCTGAAATGATGACGTGTCTCAGCATCAGTGGCCAACTTCCAATGATAAAAGTCCCAGTTTTCAAGATTCAACATATCAAGGTAGCTCAGTTACACTTAAAAGCCTGAGAAAGTGGTTGTTTTGAGCTAGGGTATTCATCCTGTACCTTGTTTATGTAATAATATAATAGTGCTCGTTCATACAAATGTACTCATGTGAGATTGTACCTATGATATGGAGAATCTGATTGGGAGGAATATTCAGTCCTACCTATCTTTGGTTTAATTATTTGGTCTTTGGTTGATGAATTAATGAAGCAATATCTGAATTTTCATTTTCAGGTTATCTCCCAGCTCACCACTGAGGTAGTCTTTGTCATGTTTCTCTTCAAGCTGGTTAAGTTCCTTCTTTTTATAGAGTGGAATACTACTGATTTGTAATGAATAGTTTCCAGGCACTGGCTTCTTCTTTGTGAAATGAAGGTAACTTATCCCGTCCTTCTTATTGATTCTAAAGAAACCGTCTTCATTTCCGGAGTCAATTAAGTATCGGTTGTGGTTTGTCAGTGTTGTGAGGGCAGGAAGCAGTTCCAGGATGCGATCTTTGTTACTGAGATCCGAGATGTTGATGGAGAAGACTGCTGCTTTCTCAATATCCCAGCTGGCGAGACTGATTGGCGGCTCCAGCTCTTGCTGATCCTGCACAAGATTGAACGATGTTAATTAGCTTTGTCAGAGAGCATTTCACATGTGCCTAAGTGTATGTATTTCTTACCCAGTCCATTCATTATTCATTAAATAATTTTTAAAAAGAGGTTCTGTAATACGATCTGTCAAATCTACTATTATGGGCCCAGGACTTGTCAGGATGAAGTATAGTCTTGGTCACTCTCCCTGGGTGGGTAACGGGAGCCTGAGACACACACTGAACATTTCTGCACGTGAGTCCCACTGCCTGACAAAGCCTCTCTGTGCTCGGAGTCCGTGACAGGTCTTTTACAAAGAGAGCAGCAAGGCACGCTCCTCTCTATCAGGGGAACCACAAGCTGACGTGAACAATGATGTGCAGAAGACAGCAGGGTCTGGGGGAGGCACATCATTGAGATGGGAGTTTCGCTTTGTTTAGCTGTGGAGCCGGGGTGGCTTGCCCACACAGCAGGGTGCTGGAAAAGGAGCATCGCCCCTCACCTCCCAGTGATGGTAACTGGGCTCCCCAAGTCCCCTGGGCACGAGTCACACCGCAGCATCAGAACGATAACATTTCAGACAGCACATCAGCTGTAACATTTTCATTTGGAAAGCAAAGGAAGTGCTACGTCACCTCTGAGACAGACCCAGCACTAATCACAGAGAATACTGAAACACACTGAAGAAACACAGTTTACGACCCCACTCTGTCCAAAATCAAACGTCCACACTCTGCTGGGCAAAAGCACTCTCCTGTCTTCCCGTATTAGCAGAGCACCACGCACTGCGCACCTCGCAGAAACTGCCAACAGGCTCCTGAATCCCCTGCGTCTGTGCATGGAAAAGCCAACTCCAGCACCTTCCACGAGCGGAGAGCACAGGTGACATTGAGTAGTGATGGCGTGGCAACATTTTACAAGAGCGCTCAGTGTCTCCTGGTTACATTTAGAGTGCAACACACACGTTTTCACACCCAGACAGACACTTTCAGCTGAGTAACAAATACCTGCACAGTCTAGAGACCTGCCCTGACCTGCTGCTGCTCTGGCCAGGTCAGCACAGATCCCTTCGCCTGAACATCACTGTCATCTTAGACTGGATGAAGAAGTGAGAAGTCAAATGACTGTGGACTTGGTGACCGTTCTCCTAAAGCTGTTTACAGTTTGTTGAAATCTGCATATAATTAGTGTGAACAATAAGATTTAAATGCAGTGACTTGTGCTGAGCATTGGATTGGATGACCAGACTGGGCAATTCTGACCTTATATTACAAGAAGTTGAAATAAGCCAATGAGGAACTCCCCAGGTAACGCAAGGAGTTCGGATTTTGAGCAAGAGGGACTACAGTAACATTGCACATTACAAGATCATGCTTCTACCACAACTTCTTCACTCACACTGGGAGGTATGGTGCTGGAAGCCCAGCTGAAGAACAAACAGAATGACAGCCACCTCCATCCCGTTGTGTCTCACTATTGTGATCAATTCAGAGCAAATCCCAGCAGAGGGAGTTTGGTGAAGGATTTACTTTAATGCATTTTTGAGAAACACTTGCTAAGAACTAAAGGAAAATACCTCCCCCAGGGATAAGTGAAAAGGGATTCCTATCCTTTTTGCAAAACACAGCAGACTAGTTTTCATGTAAGCATAAGTGCTGAAACCACTTATTAATATTTGGTTAATTAAAAAAAAGCCAGTGACAACAGCTAGGAAGAAGTGGAGTTGTGTGAGCATTGCAATAGATGATAATAAGCATTTCACTGACACAAATCACCCCACTTGGAGGCAAATGGAAACCTGCCTCTGTCCCCAGCAACCTCCTAACAATGATGAACGAAGCTCTGCCTTTTGTTCTGCTACCTGAGCCGGTGGTGAGCACTGTGTGTGGCCTCACCAGCAACCTCAGCCCCAGGATGGCAACCTGGGTGACTGATTGCAAGGATCTGGACAAGCCCCAGGAAGGGCTGCAGCCCTGGACTCCCTCCAGGTGAGGTGTTTGTGCCCAGAGCTCTGTGTTTGCTTTGCAGAGGGCTCCAGCCCCAGACACTCACCAGGGCATTGCTTGGAAGGTTCCACATCCACCCTGACCAATGCGCCCTGCCTTTCTGGCTGCAAGGTCACACAAAGGCTTTACATACCCGTCGTCCTCTGACATCAAGAGCCTGCTTTGCTGGTGAGTGGACTGCTCTCTAGGCAGCTGGATGGGCATTTATTTTAGTGTTTGATGCGACATACATATTAGGCATGCGGGGGCTTCAGAGGATGACCTTTGCCTAATGACAGTGACCATCTGCAGAAAGCCCCCCCACAGACTACCTGACATCCAAAACCAGCTCTTTGGTCTGCTTTGTTTGGGGTGCACGTTTTTCCTGTGGAATTGTCTCTTGGCACACCTCCTCCTGAGACCAGCTCGCACAAGATAGCCGCAAACCCTTCCCCCTCAAAAGGGTCAATTACCTCTGCTTCATTTGCAGTTTCATTAGTGCTTCTGCGCTTTCTTCCTCTCTTGGGATAGCCATTGATTTTACATTCATAACAAGCTTCTGGAGAGAGGGAGTTGTCATCTACTTCTCCACTGAGTGAAAGCTCTTGTCCTTGACCTTTGCCTAGCCCCACTCCAGAAACACAGTGTCTGAGGAAGGAAGAAATTAAGAATTAATTCCAGGTGAGACACAGATCTTACCAAAAGCTGAATTTGGGGGACTGTGAATACAAATAAAGCAATTATGTTGCACTCATTTCCTAGGAAAGATTTCTGCTGAAGGCAACAGGCAAAATTCTCACGAATCACAATGCAGCGACCTCTGATTTCAAGAACCTGGCTCCATGAGGCTTTGCCTAAGACAGACCTGCCAATATTTAACTGTTTTAAAAACACAGGCTTAAGCTCTGAGAAGTTGTTAGTAATTTCTGTCATCTAACCAGGAACACATTAAAAGAGGCCAATTTTCAGAAACTGCTGAAAAATATGAAAGATTTCACTTTTCAGAATGTATCCCAAAGCTTTTAGTGACTTCTAAAATTTAACCCAAATATCTTTCTGCTTTCCATTTGAGTTGCTTGGTCCTACATGATGCACAGCCCCAACACTCCCACCGAGGCAAGTGAAAATTGGTTTTCTTGATAAAGCAGATATTTATTTAAAAAATGATTCATTTAGAACACAGAAGAATATGGAACATACAAGAGCATACAGAAATGTTATTCCAACCAGTGGGTGAAGCCACTTGTATAACATCATTTGTCTTTGGACCTGGCAGGAGGTGTTATTATTTTTTCTTTTTTTTTTTAAAGAAGAGAAGTGATACACCACAAATCACAGTGAGGGGTGTGAGCTCCTAAGTGGCAAGCTCAGAGAACTTGGCTAGCTGCTGGGGTGTGCAGAAGAGAGGAGCAAGCAGTAGCTTAAAAGAGATGATTGAACCTGGTAGCCCTGACCAAATTTCATTAATCATTAAAACCACGTTGTTCTCTTCCCTTGGTTATGTTTCCTCTCTCCCTCATCTCCAAAATCAGCAGGTGCTCCAGCTCCTGAGCACCTCCACAATCCTATCCCTCTTTCATTGGTGACAATCCCCCCTGGTTCTGCTGCTCCACACTACAGAGAAGGGAGCGGATTATGTCCCCTTTACATCTGTTAGTTTAAAATGAGAATCCCTTACCCTTGTCCTATTCTGAAGTAACCAGGTGGACATCCACAGACATAGCCACCTTCAGTATTTGAACAACCATAACTGCATGGGGCTTGTGCAGAACCGCATTCATTGATATCTTGGCAACCTCCACTAAACTGTTCATACTGAAATCCGGTAGGGCACATACATTTATAGCTTCCCAAAGTATTGTGGCAAGATGCTCCTCCACAAATGTGTGCACTGAGACATTCGTTTTCATCTGGAAAAGAAGCAGAACATACCATGTTAACTTTTACTCTCAGATCTAGTCCAACCTACCTCTTTCAGAAAGGTCATGCTTGACTGTTGCTAAACATGCTGCAACATCAGACAGACAGAAATGGAGAACAGGGCTTGGCCTCACCCTTGGCTAGGGCAGCGGTCGCTAGGAGATAACTACAACCATACAACAGAACAACACTTGAGCTACTCTACAGAAGATGTTTCATGCCACATCAGGTCATGCTCTGGAGAGCAGAGAAGCAGAGGAGGCAACTTTTTTTTTTGTTCCGGAAACAACTGAAAAGAATAAAACTTTGTACAGCCAACAATCTGGTCTAGTAATCCCATGTTCATAATGCTATTCAACATTAAAGGAAAAAGAGTAAGGAATCAAGCTCTGACACCTTGTCACCTGGCACTGAAAATCCCTCCCTGCACGCTCACATTTAAGTACGAGGTACAGGTAAGGTACAGCAACAAGTCACAAAGTAAAAATAAAAGGAGCTGTAGATAAAAAAAGGTTGCCACGTTCTGAGCCAGCCCTTTTCCAAACTTCCCAAGTGCAGCACTGTAGGAGTTCGAGGTCAGTTCAGGCTTGTTTACTGTAAATGGCTGTTTTTTTAAAATGTAGCTGGTCTGAATTTTTTTGTCTGATGTGGCAAATTGCTTTGAAATGTTCTGAATGCTATTGTTCCCTGTTTTCTGTGATAAAGCAACTGCACATGCACATACATATGCATAAGAAATGCCATCTGGACACTGTATGGATAAAATGTAAGGCACAGAGCAGCAGCTCTGACCTAAGCATCCGGGTTACAGGAGAATAAGCACTAATTCAGAACATTGTCTTTTTCCAACAATGTGGCTGTTTGTTCTTTGTTTAAAAGCAATGCCTTTACTTCTTGCAGCCTGATTTACAGCATGGTGCACTACAGAATTGCCTGGGCAGGGGATGCAGTCACACACAGCACAAGACATGGGAGGAACCAAAGCATTCTTCAGTGATTATCTAAATATGTGTTGCAGCAACATCAAAAGTCCCTGAATACTTCATTAAATAAGCTAAAAAAAGACACAAACTGTTTGCAGAGTTGGGATTGCCAAGGAAAATGAAGGAATTGTCACGGAAGAACCCATTACATGGATTCTTCCCCTGAGGTACACCCAGGAGATCTAGATAAGTATCTTAAGCACATACAGTTACAGATGGTAAAATACGAACGCGTGAAGACCACGAAGTATTAAAACTCGGGACTGAACTCTGTGTCACCGAAGCCTGTAGGAGTTTTGCCATTAACTTAGAGTGATGTTTCAGCATTTGTCATACCTAACACAGCAATTATGTCAACATCATAAATGCACGTTTGGGCCACAGAAAGTTACTGCACCAAGAGCAGATATGCTCACTTTGCCTCGCTCCACAGCAGCAAAAGTGTGGACACTAGTGAGGTTAGTTCCCATATTTTGAGTGATTATTGAAACACAAAATATGAAGAAAAGTGGGAAAAAAAACCAGTTATGGGAGCCTCGGACTCTGTGGGATCTGTGCTGTCTGGCACCAGCCTTGCTCTCCCATGCTCTGTGCTCTGCAACATGCAGCTCTGTTGTGCTCGGCTTCAGCAGGAAGCAAAGATGCCATGCAGATGGAGGAAACCAAGCCTCCTCCCCTGCAGTTTGGGGTTTCTGCCTGGACTGCCCCATGTCCAAGAAGGTAGAAGTGCAGCTGAGTCTTTCCCCAGTTGTGGCTCTCAGTGTAGTCTTCCCTGATGAAGTTTTTGGTGATCGGTTTTTGTGGAGCGAAGGCTGAAGCCTTTCTTTCAGTGGGGAAAATACCAGCGTCTGTGCATTTTGAAACTGCTGTTCCCTGCATAACATCTAAACAGTAGTCAAGGGACTCAAAAGCTGGAATAACAGTGGAAACAGTCAAGATACTTCGCAAAACTGAGCGCTGCAATTCTTCAGATTCGACAATGTCCTCCAGCAGTCAGACCAGGTAGTGCTGTTTTTTTCTTTCACCCTCCTGCAGGTTAAATTCTGATTTAACCCTACGATCTGCTAGCTGAATTAATATTCAAAAAGAAAAACTAACTCTGTCCCAGGTGAAATCAGGACACCACCATATGTTTGTATGTATCAGGCCTGGAGTACTGGAGCACAAGCAAGCAAAACGTCATGGCAAGGACCGCACAAAATGTCAGGAGGTTTGGTAAGCATAATGAAAAGCAGAGACCTCCCTAGAGCACCACAGTGATAACAAGCAAAGGCATTTTTATGTTTCTGAAAGCAAAGAAAGCCAAACAAAGAGTTATGAAGCCCTTTGTTCTCAAAGAGGTCATCAAACACATCTCCGGGTGTCCACACAAGACTAGCTTGTACAAAGCCCATTAAATGTGACTAAAACCACACATAACTGTCGCTAGAGGAAAAACGGTTCATGTTTCTCTTCTTCGAATATGCTACATGCTACACTGCTGAAACATACAGAAACTTTTCCCGTGACTTCTGCAGAGGACCCAGTTCAGTCTGCTCAAGTCATATCCAGCATCAACGCTCTGCACACGCAGCCCCTTCTACAAGGGCTCAGAGATTTGAGATAGAACCAAAGTTTAGATAGGGAAGAAATAGCATTTTAATTCACCAGAGAGCAGTAGCATTTGTTATTTATAACCAGAATCATTGTGTAAGCACTTGTAATAAACTGTATCCCAAAGCTGCAAGGAAGCATCTTTAGACAGATAGTAGAAGCTTTGCTCAGGTATGACAAAGGTTAATTCCATACAGAGCAGAGGCTTAAACACAGCAGCTTTCCTGTAGGTGTTGTAAGAATTATGAAAGCACAGATCAACCAGGATTTTAATAGAATTTTAGATACTTTGGGCCAGAAGTTTAATTTCACAATTTAACAAACCAAACTTGTGGTTCTGAGTCTGACACATTCAACCCACCATCAGCTCTCAGGCAGGACCTGTGTCTGAGCAGAGACTGCTGCACAGCTGAGTAAGACTTCCTTTGTTCAGACCACAAAATACACGAGTAACACAAGCTCCCTCAGAGTCAATACAACTTCCAGCACCTTCAAGGATAATTTTGTGCTTAAACACTTGCTGAAGCAGGACATGGGCTACTGGGTGCTTCGTATCCACTCTGCCTTTCACAGGAGCGCACATTTGTGATGACACTCCACTGGATTTATTAAATTAGAATCAGAGAAAGAAAATGGCAAACTGCACCATTGCCCTTCACTTCTTGCTGCTAACAAAGGTAAGATGCATTTTCATGTATGAATTTAAAAAAGTGACTTGCCGACACATTGGTTCCATTGGTAATGCTGAAGATATCCTTGTGGGCAGCTACACCTGTATCCTCCAATGATATTTTGGCAGCCATGCTGACACCGGTGGTTTCCATCACATTCATCAACATCTAAAAAAGGTGAGATAGAGTGTACACTCTGAGTTTTGGGAGAGAAGCTCAAATTATGCTATATTTGAAAAGTATATTACAAATAATCATATATATTCATATATCTCTATATAAAGGTATATTTATGGATCTTCCAAAAACCCAAATAGTGCTGGGAGACCACTTTGGGGCTTTCATGTTTGGATTTCTGACTCCACAGCAAGTAACTTAAGGCTGAAAATAACTGAAAGTTCAAATTCAGCCACAATTTTCAGAGTTCTTGCATTCTGCTATGGAGTGGACAGCACAAAGCCATTTGTGTATGGGACTCCCAAGGCTTTCCTGAGGCTCCCAGCTCCATAGCAGACAGCTCCTTGCTTCTATCCAATCCAGGAATCCCAGGATATCTCTTTTCAAAGCAAACCAAACTCTATCCCAGGAGAGGCTCTAGAGGCTCTAGGGACCCAGAGGAATAAAGTCAGCAGTCCTTGAACTCTCTCTTTAGCAGGTTGCCCTGGAGATGCAAGACTTTCTGTCCTTGGTGAGTCCCTCAGAAATCCATGCAGGATTGAACAGAAGTTCACTGAACTTAAAATGCTTAAACTAAAACATTCCAGGCTAAACTGAAGTCTCCTCAGAAAATATCCACCCAGCTCTTTAGCTTCCTGCAAATATATCTATTTATTCAGGCCCATGAAGAGAAATATCGTCTTGTTGCTAAATTTCCATACCCACTCCTCTTCAGTCTACACATGCTTACTCCATAAGCTTTGGTGTTTACACCACAGGTCCCTCCTTGGATGACAGTAAGGCTGAGAGAAGATGCAGGAAGCATGAGAAGACTAAGTTAAACGCAGTGTATGTTGTACCTACCTTCACAGCTAAGCCCAGTTTGATCGAGTGAGAAGCCACGTTGGCACTCACAAACAAAACTTCCTGGTGTATTCTGGCAAATGCCCTTCGCCCCACATAAATTGATTTCCGTAGCACACTCGTTATTATCTGAAGGAAACCAAAGCCTAAGCGTTAGTTTTTATTCCTTGTTGCAAAGATGATCATTTAGCAATGCTAACGAGGAACGGTTTGTGACAAGAGGTAAAGAAATACGAGTAACATAGCTGCCTTACTGCCTTCTCCATTTCTGACTCTGCACTACAGAAGGAGAGCTTACATCGCCATTTTTTTTTCTCATCTGAGAACATTAACAACAGCTAAGGAAAGTGAAACACTCTTTCTTCACCAAGAATATGGAGTTTGATGTTCTAGTCTTCAAACAACCCCAAATTCATACCAATACCACAGGATCACCAGACTGTCACAAGCAGGATCCAACTTGCAGAGCAGACAAGGGTTTTGCTGGAAGTAGTTTTGTTTAACATTTCCACAGACTACTGAGTATGTGTTTAAAGGAAAACTGCAGAGATTTATGTTCCATGCTTACTATTTCAAGAAGCCTTGACATGATCTCTAATGTGGGTCCTGCAATGAACTACAGGAACAGAAATATAACTATTTTTTTGCTCAATAGGTAAGAAAGGGTAAGGCAAGAATTACAAATTGCTGGTTTTACTGTCTGATTCTTACAAGTGCAAAATTCAAAGACATGGATTATGAAAACTAGGGAAGGTAGGAGGGAAGCCCTCTTTGCATCTTCTGTTCTGGTGGGACTGGGATCAGAACCTGGCCTATGTTTCCATTTGGTTTCTCAGGAAGCTGATCTCACCTCCTTGCTGCTTTGCTTCCCGAATAAGAGTCAGTAATAAATCCCAAATCTGTGTCTACATTCCCCCATCACTTACCAATGCAGGCTGTGTGGTGCTGAGTGAATCCAGGAGGACATTTACAAGTGAAACCCCCAATAGTGTTGACGCAAAGGAACTGGCAGTTGTGCTGCTTTGTTGCGCATTCATCAAGATCTAAAAAAACCCCAAGAAAATATCTTTCATTTATGTTCCCTGTGGAGGATCTGACAGTTCTGCTGGACTTAGAGAAAAGTGGTTGCAAATAAATAATGTATCAAATAAAGCCTTTTGAATCTGCACCTCACTTTCCATGCTGACTTCCAGTTCCTCTCACATGAGGCCCCACAGGTAAATGAATGGGACTTTGGAGCTACACTAGTGTCCAAGATAACGCTGGATTACAGTCATCCCTCTCATCTGTCGGAAAGATGCTGTTACATAACAAATGTCTGCTCTCACTGCAGTGAATAAATGGGAAGTCACCATCTTCATGAGAAGCAGTGGCAGACTGCAAAACGGTATTGCACTGAAGCATGCTATTACTCCAAAAGAAATATTTAAATGCTAATGACAAAGTACACTGTCACTTCTCGTGCCAAGTTTAGAATTGTTGCTCTAACTTGTGCGGTTTCAGTCAGATCTTTGCTACCAAGATACATAAATAAATGAAATTATAATAAACATTTCAAAATCTCTCCTGCACTGCTGTTCCTTACTCAGCATGCAGCAGGTTAAAACTCGATCCTGGATAATGCGCTGCAAACCACACTCATCTTAGCAACCATTAAGATATATTTATCACTAAAAAATACAGCTTAAACCGACATGCTTAACAAAATAAGACCAACCATATATGCCACTGGTTATGGAGTTTTTAAGATCAGCTGCCATCAGCCTGCAAAAATTCCTGTGGATTTACTCTTCATGCAGATTATCAAAGAACTAAATGAAACACCAGCTCTATCCTGTGCAGGCCACTTCCACTGTCTTTAGTGAAAATACTCATGCAAATAAGACAACAGATTTACATCATTTAAATGTCGTTGGATTGGGATTTGCATGTGAAACACAGAGCTTCTGCAGTAAATTATTTTCTTGATTTTTACCTTTGCAGCTTCTCCCATCTTCTTGCAGGATGTACCCTTTCGGACATGAACACTGGAAGCTCCCCTCTGTGTTTTTGCAGATGAAATTGCAAGGTTTTGGAGACTCATTACATTCATTCAGATCTAGAAGAAGCAAAACCAGATACTTCAGTGTTGATAACCAATATTTGTGATAACATTTTTCAAAATGCTCAGGAGATATCAGAAGGAAATCAAAATCCCCAAAGCATTCTAACGAATGACATTTTCTTTTTTCATTTTTCAAAATCTTTGTATTTCCTTCTCCAAGTCATCTCTTAGCAATAAACTTTACATACATATAGCATAATGAAAAACCTACCTATGCAAAGAGTGCCAGTTATATCTGTCGTATAGCCAAGGTTGCAGTGACAACGATAAGATCCCCTCTCATTGATGCATTCCCCATTACGGCAGACATCATGAATAACTTTGCACTCATCAATATCTGCAATTAAATGAGGGTTAGTTCACAGCAGAACGAGAACTGATTTTATACAGCTTCAATAGATTCTTGTGACCTGACATGAAAGAAAACCGTACGCTACACAAAATAAAAATATATGTAAAATAATAAAATATTGGACGGATTAAGGAGAAATACTAAGTGGGAAAATATGGAATGGAGCATTAATCTAACTTTCAAACGCAATGAGCAAGACTTAAGTGGAAGCGAACCACCGGAGCTGATCATATGTTAGCCTCCATAAATCAAACATCACTTTGCTTCCATGTACACAAATAGCTCCTCATCTGTACCTGAAGAACATTAAAACTTGAGAGTGTGAATTCCCATTCAAGTGCATGTCAGTCAACCAGCATGCAAAATAAGTATCTGCCAAGTTGAGATGGATGCCTTTGGCTATTCACCCTCCTCACAAAGGACTACATGAAAACTCTGAGAAAATGTCAACTGATACCCAAAATATTTCAGACCTCACAGTGTTCAAATATGCAAAAAGAAAGAGTTTATAATTTACCACTGAACTTGACATTGTATAAGAGGGCCTTTAATGGAAAAGTCAGTACCTGCTCCATTAGACATGTATCCTCGGCCATGAGGGCAAAGCTTCTTGAAGGCCACGGTGCCTGGGAAGGGGCAGACCTCGCAGTTTTGCCCCCAGCCTCGGCCACCGTCACAGCAGCATTCAGACTTGGTGACAGAGTTCCTGTTGCTTGATCCGATTTGACACATACTTTGTAAGACTTCAGTGAAGCAGTAGCCCTCCCTGTTGTCTGGAAGACAAATTATGCATCACAGAGAATCTTAATGGTGACAAGCTCCAGAGGGTCATGAGATATTAGGAATTTAGTCAGAAATATAAAAGAAAGGGCATACTTCACCCTGCAGTGAAAGACTACCAGCAGTAAGAAAGAAAGCACGACGTCTAAGGGAAACAAAAAAGACAGGAAATTTAGCAAAAGGTGGAAGATTGGTTACATTATGCTTATAAAAATACATCCGTCTGTTTGAACCCAGAGAAAAAGGACTGGCTGAAAATTGAGACCAAAGAAAAGGCAGAGTAATTCCCAGCTGACTGGAGCCACCAAACAGTCAGCTCTCCCAGCGAGTCAACCCAGCCGAACTGACTGAAGCAGGCACACGGTGAGCATGGAAAGAATGAACTCGCAGGAGGGCACCTACTTGCAAAGGCCCCTTCCTGAAGGCATGGAAATTCAAGAGCATGTTTACTCACTACACATTTCTAAGTTTAAGTTCAACCACAGTTTCTGCTGATAACAGAAGCGACAGCTCATTAGGGTGTTGATGGGCGACTTACCAAGGCACTCGTTCTGGGTGTCACTGGCAGTGAATCCCTCATTGCATTCACATCTGTAGCTCCCCACTGTGTTTACACAACGGCCGTTCTCGCAGATCCCAGGTTTGGTCTGACATTCATTCTCATCTGTGTTTTTGAAATGATATGACAAAAACTAAGTCCATTAAGTGGATTAATGCAGGTTAGAGAAGTTTGTATGGAGTTCTTCAGTTGTGCATTCTGCCTGTTTAAACTTGTGTAATTTTTCTAAATTTTTATAAAAAGTCTCTTTTACTCGATTTTCAGAGACAAGATGACCATCTATCTCGTAATATTATATATTTTGCTACTATGTTTTCTCTGCAATATCTTCCTCACTGGTTTTCAAAATTTTTCACAGTTACAGCTGCACTTCTGAATGCCATTCAAAGTTTAAAACCAATTCAGATCTACTCTCATTCATGCTAACAGAGATAATCAAGCTTACAGCAACGGGCACAATTCTCTGCTTTCTCCATTCAGAGCAATTCAGCAGCAGCATGATGGTAAAGACAGCCACGTTCAGATTTTCTACTTGCTGCCCACATGTGTGCACACCTGAACAGTGAAGCAAAGCATATATAGCACCAGTACATCCATTACACAGGTAGTTGTGTAATTCTTCTTCCGAGTTCCTTAAAACTTCGTTAAATCCAAAATTTTCAGCTCTGCTGAGGAACTGCGTGTTTCATGAGCTTCAACACTTTAATGTCACTTACCTATACAACCTTCCCCATCTGGTCTGCGCTGATAACCTGGTCCACAGATACACATATAGGTGCCAATGAGGTTTTTGCACTCCATCTGTTTTGAGTCACAGTCATGAATTCCTTCTTCACATTCATTCTGATCTAAAACACAAGGTTTAGACTTCAATATACAGGGAGACAATCCTGGAAATTCACAATAGTAAATTCTGACTTTGGAATTTCAATTGTAATCAAACTCTACACACACTTCTATTGGGCTAAACTAACCATAAGATATACTAGCCTAGAGCAAATTGATTTCTCCCAAATGCCCATTTTCAGGGCAGGACAAAATCAGATCATCTGACATGACCTCACTTTATGCAGATGTATAAGTTTACGGGCAGGACAGGGACAATACAATCAACTGCATAACGCAAACCATAGAATTTCATCCCAAATTCTTTCTGACTCAGTTACTTCCTGGGATTAAAACTCTGGCCCAACAGTGCAGTGAGTCAGAGCCCTACCCCTGGAGGAATTTGAAATCATTATCTCATAACTGTGAGAGTCTGGTAGGAGCTTTACCTCTGCACATTCTCCGGTCCTCTCGCAGAACGTACCCTGCGGGGCACTTGCATTCATAGGATCCAAAAGTGTTCACACAACGGAAAGCGCAGAGCAGAGGGTTCTGAATGCACTCGTTAACATCTGGATTTGGAGGGACAAAGACAATGGGGGAAGTGAAACATGCTTTTAGACCTGAGTGCACAAGTTTCAGGTATCGGCAACACCACAGATCCCTGTTTACTGAGGGCTAAATTATAATAGTTGGGGACTCCTGGTTCTACTCTTTATGGATTTCTATATAGGAACAGGCACCAGACATTCCAGGATATTTGCACAGCTACCTGAAGTTTCAGTATCTTCAACAGCAAGCAGCCAATGGAAATAATTTCCAGATCCATGCTGCCAAAATACAGTCTCAGTTAAAATGCTATCTTTTCTACATCTAGGCTCAGTTTTTATGACTGGTTATTTTTAAACTCTAGATGCACTAATTGAGCTTCTTTGTACACTGAATTCCATAAACCAATATCCTACTAGAAACGTTATTCTGAAGTGCATTTACGTAGGCTCAGGGCTACCTGAGTAATTACTGCTATATAATGATGTTTATGCACTCAGTGCTAACTTCTCCGCAATTTGAGCTTTCACCCAAATTCCACAGGGAAGGGTCTTAAGTCAAGCTTTAACTGTATATATAAAACTAACGCCAGCTGATGCGAAAATAGGAGCACCCTTTTGTAAGGGCTTGCAAACAAACAGATTGTGGCAGATAATTTAAGTACAGCTGTGTTGGGTCAGAAGAGTGTGTCAGAATGTCCCTAGCACGTTCTCCTCTCTCTGGTTATAACAGGAGCAGAAAAGTACTAAAAAAACCCATACCATGTAGGCAGAGATCTTTCCCCTGATACAGCCTCTCAGTTTAAGGACTTCCACGGCCAAAAGCCACAACGCAACTATCAAGCTTAATTCCCACATAAACTTTCACAATCTCTTTCTTGGTCAATTTACACATGTGGACTCACTAATATGCTGCAGCAGAGTGTTCCACTACTCTGACATGTTTCCTCAATTTTTGGTACCTTTATTATTTGTGGCTTTGTAAATTTAAGTCATGTATCTCTTCAAACACGTTCTCCATACTGAAAAATTCTAGTCTAACTAATTTGCTGTGTGTCCCTGCTATACCTCTGATCTTCCTTATTCCTCCCTTCTTTGTGCATTTGCAAATTTTTATTTTTGAAACAATACACCAAAGCATGAAAAATATTTAACACAGGGGTACCCTGGCAATCGTCTAGTTCTGTAATTTATATTTTCTGGTTTGTTCCCTGTTTCTTCCCTAACAAAACCAAGCAACCCATTTTCCATTTTTATCATCCACAGTGATTCTCTTCACTCAAGGGTCATCTAGGAGGCAAGCAAAAACCATAGACACAGTAAGCAGCATTTCTAAGGACTGTTCTGGAGAGACTGTACCTCAACATGCTCCTCTCCTGGCAGTCCCTTAGCAGGTACTACCTGAAAGCCTGTTCACCCAGTCACCAGTTAGAAAAAGGTATCACAGTTCAAGGTGGATACAGGAAGGAGGAACTTATTTTTCTGATTTAGATAAAGATGCACTGATCCAAACGTCCACATTTTTCTTTTTAAACTGCTTTACTCTCCTCAGTTGTTTCCGAAATCAGGAAACTGCTTCAGCACACAACTACAATGACAGTCTTTAACACATGCGAGTCTCACCTTCACAGGTCATCATCGGTCCAGGCTCAAATCCCTCAACACAGGTGCATTCAAAACCTCCTACCACATTCCTGCAAGTTCCATTTCCACATGGATTTCCAACAGCACATTCATCAGTATCTGCAAGCAGTTAAATCAAGGCAAAAATACATGGTAATACTTCATTAAAAAGGTATAAAATCTAAGCTGTTGATATGCAATCAAAAAAATACAAAAATACAGAATCTAAGAACTCACTTAAGTTATTGAATTAGAGTCACAGAGTCCTGCCATAATTTGGGATCATTAGAGGTTATCTGGGCCAAACACTCAGCCAGAGCAGGACCAACTTGGAGCAGATTGCTCAGGCCCTGCCCTGGCAGGTTTTAAGCACCAGCAAGGACGGAGACTCCACAACATTAGAATAACATAACCCCACTACTCCTTAATGACATACTTAGCAATTCAGGAGATTCTTTAAAATGAAAGATGAAACAGCTATACTTACCCACACACTGAGCTCCTTGTAGGATGTAACCATATGGACATTCACAGCGGAAAGACCCATCTGTGTTGATACACTGCCCAAATTTACAGTTATCTGGATCAAGGCACTCATCCACATCTTAACCAGAAATACAAATAACACAGTAAGTGCAATTCACTTCGTATGCTTTTAGACTTCTCTCAAAGAACAAGTGTTGTTCTGGCAAGAAATATTCCTGAGATCACAAAAAAATACTAATATTTGAATTTTGATATATTAGGATGAGGGCACAGAATTTGTCTTGCAGGCCAGATTTCAGAATGCAGACGAGAAACTGATTCTAAATGCCAGATAAAAACCCACTCCAACTGGGGCTACAGGGAGAGGAGTAGATATGAAAAGCAGTAGTCATCCAGCGCTCCTTAAATGAAAACTTTTGCCAATAAGGCTGAAGCGCTGTTTTTCTTGGGAGAGAACAGAATGTACTGAAGGGATCTGGGAAACTGTGGTTTGCACTTCTGGAGGATCAAAACCATTTACTGTAAACAGGCTACATATATTGTAAAAGAAAAGACAGGTATGCTATGTGACCCATTCTCTAGATTCTAGAGTTACTTTGCCTAGCAAGTCTGCTCAGCATAAATTAAAAAGCCAAATATGCTACTCTAATTTCTGATATAGGAGATATTGAAGCTTGAATTCAGAATTGGTATAAACAATTGAAAAAAAAAAAGTATGGAAATTTTCACAATATATGGCCTTTGGAAATAGTTGCAGAGGTTTTCTACTCAATTGAAAGGGAGAATGGCTTATAGGTAGAAAACGCCATGCTGATGCAACGACGGCATTCTGTAGTTCAGACACTTACCCAGTCTTGCATCACCAGGTCCAACAAGGATGCCAATTCCAAATGGACAAATCTGTCTGAATGCCTCTGTTTTAAAAAAAAAAAAAAAAAAAATCAAACCATATCATGTAATGAGACAATAGTCTGGGTTGGAAGTGACCTTTAAAAGTCATCTAGTCCAACCCCCTTGCAGTGAGCAGAGACATCTTCAATTAGATCAGGTTGCACATACGTTAAATTCTATCTTAATGATCAGCATTACCCATGAGCTACACAAGTGACCACTGATATCAATTCATCCTCCTCATGTCCAAAACCAGAAATACAGTATGTAAACGTATAAACTTATAATTTAGTTAATTATAAAATGCAATGAACATGCATATAATCATAAAGGCTCTTCAACTTTGGAAACTCCTCTAGTTTTGGGTCTGACACACATACAAAAAAACCACAAGTTTTGCAACTGAAACTAACTCTTCACCTCTCCCCTCTAAACTGTATTTTGAGCAGACACAAGACTGTAATTCAAATCATCTCAAGATGCTGCTGAGTATCTCTAGTAACCATGCTCAGAACATCACAGAACCCTTGACAAGATTTCACTTTTTCTTTTGCAAATTCAGTAGGCCACAAAGAGGTTTACAGTGCAGCAGTATAACACAACCACAGACATAACAAATGTTACACTTCCTTTAGTTGAAACATACTAGCTGATCTTTACTGAGGTTGAACAAAATAGAAGTAAATGTAGATGCACACTTGCACCGAAAACAACAAATGGTCTGGCGCACTGCTAGGCTCCGAGTGGGAAACTCAGCCTGTGCAGCTGGGCAGCACAAAACCTGCCTGTTGCTCAAGCCTTCAGAAGGAAACTCAGGCAGCACATACGTGTGAGCTGACCAGTCTGCATTCAGACACTAGATGATGGGAAACATGCATGAGATGACAAACGAGTATTTACAAAAAGATAAATCAAACAATTCCACTGACCACAACATGCCAAGACATAAGTTTCCTAGAAGACTCAGACATCTTATCATAGAATCATAGAATGGTTTGGGTTGGAAGGGACCTTAAAGATCATCTAGTGACAACCCTCCTGCCATGGGAAGAGACACCTTCCACTAGATGAGGTTGCTCAAAGCCCAATCCAGCCTGGCCTTGAACACTTTCAGGGATGGGGCATCCACAGCTTCTTTGGGCAAGCTATTCCAGTGCTTCACCATCTGCAGAGTGAAAAATTTCTTCCCTCTATCTAAGCTAAATCTATCCCCTTTCAGTTTAAAGCCATTACTGCTTGTCCTATCACCACAGGCCTATGTAAAAAGTCTCTCTCCAGCTTTCTTTTAGGCCCCCTTTAGGTACTGGAAGGCTGCTAGAAGGTCTCCCCAGAACCTTCTCTTCTCCAGGCTGAAGAACCCCAACTCTCTCAGCCTGTCTTTATAAGAGAGGTCCTCCAGCCCTCGGATCATCTTTGTGGCCCTCCTTTGGACTCGCTCCAACAGCTCCATGTCCTTAGTATGTTGGGGGCCCAGAGCTGAATGCAGTATTCCAGGTGGGGTCTCAACGAGAGCAGAGTAGAGGTGGAGGATCATGTCCCTCAACCTGCTGGCTGCCCTTCTTTTGATGAAGCCCAGGATATGGTTGGCTTTCTGGGCTGCAAGAGCACATTGCCGGCTCATGTTGAGCTTCTCATCAACCAACACCCCCAAGATCTTCTTCTCAGGGCTGCTCTCTTAAACGTATTTCTTCTTTAAAAGATGAGAAAAGATGAGCCTTGATATCATCATTGGAGAATAGTTTGAACTGTGAAAAACATATGTGCTCGCACTTCAAGGAAATGCTGCAATGTATACCATGCTTTTCGAACTGACTTTAGTTCAAGTGCTCTGGGGCAACGGAATGAAACATGTACAAGCAATAAGCCTAGGAGGAATATTGCAACCAGCACATCTGATTCTCTTTTCTTCCCTTGGCTTTTGCAAGGAGTGTCTGCAAAATATTTACATGACTTATTAATGAAATGAACTGTATTAATGTATTGCTGAAACCAGTCATGCTGTTAACCACATTTGTCAGCATGAATTAAAGCCTGCGCAGCAAATTGCATCATGATGGTACAAAGGCCATTTGACTTGCTTGATGTCTAGTTACTTGGTCTTACAGAGGATACTACCAAAGGAAAGTGCTTCTTTAGCAACAGTCCAGGGAGGCTTTCCTTCATCAAGATCTGTGTTTTGTCATTCCCTGCTATTTTTACCAGTTATTCATATCAATAAGATTGCAAATTTAGATTTTTTTTTAGTAACAAAATATAGTTACAAAATGTAACAGGGTGATTCAGATGTGGATCACTAGATCAACTTGGTTTTTTTTTAAATTAATTTCATGTTTATGGTATCCCTTCTTATACTGATTTACATTTAGATGAATTCCATTTGTCTTGCAGGTATTTCCACTCAGAGTCTATCAAGGACCTACTGCTTTCTTCTTTCAGTATACCATACTCCCAGAGCAAAACACTCTGCACCTAATTATACTAACAAACCTATAAGCAAACAAAGAATATGCTTGAGACTGGACTATGCAAGGAATATGGTTTTTGAGACTGCAACGGCATCTACTTTACAGAGAGCAATGACAATCGTTAGGGTTAAACACCTCTGGATAATTATTTTTCCTAATTCCTTCTTATGAGAATCCCAATCTTCTTTCAGTTGTGAGAGGCTATCATTACCGTAAGGTAACCTAGTCAATAACGCACCATCTGCTTCCTCTGGGCAGAGTTCACAGGGATCTCCCCATCCCTGTCCCTTCAAGGCGCAGCAACACTCTTGTTTGGAGTGGTTTCGGGACTTCGGCACAGAACATTTTCCATCTTCAAATTTGGTAAAGCAGTAACTTACTCTCAGATCTGTAAAGAGGAAAACTTGTTATGAGCAGTTAGAGTCACTTTGGCAGTTTTCACTTAGAGGTGTTAATTGTAAAATTACAGGAGGCCCTCCCAACAAAACACCCAGCTTCCATCTGAGTCTATCAAGAAGGACCATTATTGTCTCTGACTGGGGAAGATCTGAAGAGGAAGGGGAGTTCTCTACCACAGTAAAGGAAAGCTACGGGACAGTGTGTCCTACTTCAGTCATGGAAAAGGAGCAGGTTTTCTCTTTTGTCCAGCAGAGGTGGAAGGACTGTACTCCCCTCTTATCCTCAGTCCTCTTTGTAAAAAATGAATTTTGCTTTAATTTATTTATATTCCATTATTAGGAAGAATCATCTGAGCCAAGAGATTTTGATCAACTTGCAATGATAACACTGTGTAGTGTTAAAATGAGAGGTAATTTTCAATAGCGCTTTCCTTCCTTTTTCTTCCCTGAAGTACACACAAGCAAAGGAAATTGGCCCTGTGGCACTACATTTTACTCCCTTCAGCTGGGTAACCAGGGCGCTGGAGCAGAGCTGAGATCACAGACCACAAGCATCCAGCAGGCAGAGAGCTGGCAGCTCCCTGTATTGGCAGGGGGACAGCAACAGGGCAGTTGTGGAAGCAGCTGCTCATCTAGTTTTCCGGCTGCAGCATCAGTGCTGGGCAATGTCCAGATTTTACAGAAGTCCTAGGTAATGCAAAGTTTTAAACAAAACTTTGTTTGGTCTGAGACACTTGAAAAAAATCAGTCTTCTTCAGGGGATGGGGAGAAGCACACAAAGTTCATACACACAAGTGTGCATTTTCCTCTGATGTTATGTGTGAAACAGTGGTCTGTTTTCATAAAGGAGAAGACTAGACTGCATTCTTTTTTTGTGATTTTGTTTCTTGGGGTATTTTGTGATTTTTTTTTTTTCATTACCTGAAGAGAACAATATCCTCAGACTGAAGAAACCTCATTTACAAGCTACAAAAGCACAGCTAAAACAGCCATGCTGCTTTCTTGAAGCTAAGTGAAATAACTGTGCCAAACTGCATGGTGGTTTGGAGACTTGGATGAACGTTTACTGCAGGTTGGATTCATTTTTACCAAAACCACAGTTTAATTTAGCCCACTGTGAAGTGAAGAACTCACTATGGTGTCAACAAGCATCACTGTTTTGTGCCAAGCATAACTACAGAGGTCCTTATAAAGGTCTTACTCATCAGTGGTTCCCTCTGTGCACACGGCGTATAGGACATTTAACGATGTATCTATTTAATAATTCCTGAGGTCTTTAAAATAACTCACTCTCTAATTGCTGTGCTTGTTCTTTATCCACAAAATAAACTAACCTGTGGCTTTTCATTACTAGATGTTCAGCTATTAGTAGCTGATCTCTTAGTGCTCACACTTAGGCTCTGAACGGTGTATGCAGTAATCTAGAAGTCAAAAGATGCTTTGGACTTTTCTAAGCAGATAGGTGGTACTTATTGTCCACACAACACTATTTGCAAATTTTTTCCATCAATCTTTCTTCCACCCACACATCTGTGGAGAAGAATAGCATATAACAAGTGTTATGGAGAATATGAAAGTGCTAAGAACAGCCTTATTCCTGGAAATGCTGCCTCTGGCAGAGCACTGCAGTAGTCTCCTGCGTGTGTTCATGCTCCATCTCCTTGTCAGACACATCACAGTCTATACAGAGTCCAGGTAGCCTCAACATTTCTTACAGGAGTGCAAGAAAGGGCTGCAGGACAACATAATTTCCTCACTTAACCTGGTGCATTTAACATTATATTCACTCCTTTTATTGCAATGTTCTCTTTAATGACAAACAGATGTCAGGGCAAGACAGAACCTGGCTCCAACTACAGAATTATCATGTTTTCCTTGTGAAAAAACACTGCTTGAAGTCCAGTCTACTCATTATATTAGAAACAGGCAGCTAATAAGGCTTTTATAAAACAACAAATTCTAAAATGCCAGAAAATAGGAATGAACTCACCTTGGCATCGCCTTCCCGTGGAAGACAACACAAAGCCTTCTGGACACAGACATTTGAAACTGCCTGGAGTGTTGCTGCATGTGCCCAGGGCACAAATTTCTGGCTGTTCCACACACTCATCAATGTCTGTATGAAAAGTAATTAAAGAGATGAGAAATCAAAATGTCTACACTGAGAGCTGTACTACATAAAATGTAACCTTTCATCATCACTGATCTCAGATTTGAAAAACAAAAAGGAAAAGACAGAAAGAGGAAGAATAAATTTAGTTGCAAAATCTAGGGTTAGTTTTCAAACTCTCATGCAGTGGGCAAACCTCAGCAATATACCATCAACCAAACAGCCTAGGATTAGACTTTTCTTAGGATCAGATCAGGTAGTTCTGGTTCACACCAACAAAAGTTGGTGAAACTTTTTTTTTCGGAGTGACTTGCTAGTGGCTACAGTTCAGAACTGTACACTGCCACAAAAGACTAAACCTTACTCATGTTCAGACATAAGAAAGCAATAACAGCTGTGAGTAGCTAGGAAGCAGGACAGAACAAGGATTGTTCTATACATACCTTCACATTTGTCATTCTGCAGGATGTATCCAGGAGGACAGATACATCTGAACGACCCATCCAAGTTCTGACATGTGCCTGGTGAGCATTTTCCAGGGTCCAGTGCACACTCGTTGACATCTAAAAGAAGACACTTTGTTTGAGATGATTGTTGTTATCTCAATAAATCTGTGGCTGAGGCTGCTTCAATTTTGATTCCAACAAACTGATAGTGGAACTTCCCAGGAGCAGGAGAAGAGTCCTCTTCTCATCCTATTGTC
The DNA here is from genome assembly GCF_009769465.1 of Tauraco erythrolophus. NCBI lineage: Eukaryota > Metazoa > Chordata > Aves > Musophagiformes > Musophagidae > Tauraco > Tauraco erythrolophus. The sequence continues at coordinate 12,256,423 of NC_141478.1, read as the reverse complement.
ATTGTTTTCTTCTGCTAGGTACAACGACCACAGTGTGACAGTTCTCTCTGACCTCTTCTACCGTTTTACTAAGAATATCTCCTCAAGATTTGCTGCACTTTTTATCTACCCAGAAAGCACTCACCAACACAAGTCCTTCCGTCCAGAGCCACCTCATAGCCGTCATTACAAAGACACTGGAAGGACCCGATCGTGTTCACGCACTGACCGTTCCTGCAGAGCATTCCATTTCCACTTGCACACTCGTCCACATCTAAGAAAAATAACATTGAAAAATACATAACACACACCTGCAACAAGTGAAATTGAGGAGGTGAGGTGTCTGTTTCTACTATATCAGCACAGTAACTGATAATTCATAAATAATCTCCTGTTTCAAGAGCACGTGAGGGGAAAATACCAATACTGGTCTAGGCTGTAAAATTATCAAAGCAAGAGTAAAAAAAGGAATGGCATATATGAAATGCAAACATTTAAGTGGCTATAGAAAAGTGAGGAGCGCAGAATCAGAGAGACCTTTTCAGACTGAAGAAACCAGATTTTGTCTTTAATCACACAGACCATGCAGGTTGCAATCCTAACTCAACAGAGAAGATGATACTAACGGCACTTTCATTAGAAGTAGAAAGTCCTAGAAACACGTAACTGGACTCAGCACTCCTTACCTATGCAGTCATTGTTGTGTGAGAGGATGAACCCCAAATTGCAGCGGCAGTTGAAAGAGCCAATGGTGTTTCTGCAGGTTCCATTGCCACAGGCGTCCCTCTCACACTCGTTAATATCTACAAAGAGGAGAAAACAAGCAGCAAGAATTTTAATCACTGATGGGGAAAGGAAAGCCTGTAGATATCCCATAGGCAAGAGAAATAACCCACTGCCAACACAGTGAATAGAAGGGAAAAAGATTGTCGTATCTCCCAAACAGATGATGTTACCCAGGTTTATACACTTGATATTAGCATCTACAAAAATAATCAAGGGTCCAATAACCATTTATCTTCCTGCGGCTCTTATCTCACCCTTCCCAAAGGAATTCTAAGCTATGTCTAATCATAAGCATTCTGAAATCTCCTCATTTTGCTCGGACAACAGACACAATGCTAACAGCTGTGAACAGGTTAAATACAGAATTTCCTTCTTTATGAAGATGACTCTGTTTCTGAAAAGGGCACTTTTCTGGCAAGAAATCTACCCTTCACTTACTCTGTTAACAAGTGGGCTGTATACAATTGCTGCATTGCAATATTCATCTATTGAATTGCTTGCCTAAAGGAATAAATGAGACAAAATGCTTCAGAAAATTCTAAGAAGAATGGAACATTTTCTTGAAAAACGAAAGCATTAGCAGTTCATTAGACAGGGTATATATTTTTAGAGGTTCAATCTACTGTAATAAGATGTTCTTCATTCATTATCAGCTTCCTAATTGCCAGCTATGGTGTTTTTGCGTCTTTGCCTGGTGGTAAATGGCTCACAATCTCAGTTCCTGTAATGTAGCTCCTTATGACAGAGAGGATAGACTTAATAACAACCTTAATGGAAGCCTAAGTACAGCTTAATTTGATATACTTGCCTATACACATTGTTCTGTCATCATTGGTCTTGAATCCATTGTGACAAATGCAGTAGAAACTTCCAACAGTGTCAATACACTGCCCATGGCTGCAGATATTGGGAATTTCTTGACATTCATTCCGATCTGAAAACAAAGAGGCACAGTGAAAGTTAAGGTGTCTAAACTACTGGCTGGAAAGATGCATTAGCAGCAACCATGATAGTCAGAATCCAGCACTCAGCCCTAATTTAAAATAGTATTTTTAATTTAGTAATGACAAAAGTATTACTTAGTAAATCTTGGAAAAGGGGCTACTTGCTTGTAAATTACCTTTGCCAACATTTGTGGAGCTGAAAAAAAATGTAGCGTAAAAATTATGTTTACCAAGCACAAACTCTTGCTGGAGGGAAAGCATATCGCCGTGGCTTTGAAAAGCAGAATTAATGACGTGAAATAGTATGGGGAGATTTCCAAGTACTCTACATTAACTATGCAGCAGATATGAAAGCCACGTATAAATCACAGTTTGTATCCTTCTCGTGAAAGCAACTACTTGCTTTTAGCTACATTTGATTACAGCACAAATTGCTTGATTAACTCACAGAAATCACACACAACAGAAGATGAATCCCACACTTTTCTCACTAAGCTTACTGAGAGATAAAACGCATTGTAGATTTATCTACTTATTGTGCAGAGATAAAAAGGGTACATGTGTACTAGGTGTTGTAGCATCCATGCCTCATGCAATGTGACGATCCTATAAACTGGACAAAGCTCAAACAGCAAGAAGAATTACTGCTATATGGAGTCAGAATATGTTTTGTCAACAGCAGCAACCACTCAATTGCGTAATTCTGCAGAAAGAGATTGGGAAGGCTACCCTGCCAGCACGTGATATGCTGCCTTACAATAGCAGGGCATCTATCACACTAGTTCAACAGCTGGCTACTTCCTGCTACTCTTCTTATGAATGCTTTCAGGCAGAATCCAGGATTTTATCCATAGTAAGTGAAATAAAACAAGAAAGAACGAAATGTTTGCTGTTTAGCACATTTTTTTCTGTAAAAAATCAGAAACATGAATCAAATGAGGTCTTTCTGTTAACATCATCACCGACAAGAGTCAGTTTGATTCCATACACTGTCTGGAGTTTTGTCTGCTGCAGCTCCAAAAGACTAGAACTGAGGTGCTGCCATAAGCTTCTATTAGAATCAATTAGATTTAAGTGTTCAGTAATTTTCTTTTACATGCAACTTAAGCAAAGCAGATGCAGTTTCCTACCAAACCATCCCCAATTCATTGCAAAACTAAGAGTCAAGCTGTTCCTAATTGCAAAGAACTACATGTACTAAATCTTGTTTTCCTGCCTCTACCTCCTCTTCTCTACACTCTGCTTAGCTCACGGACAATCCCAACAGCCCCTGTTCCCAGGACTACCGTACATCAAATGGGGCCATTAGTAACTTTGGATGGATGTTCACTGAGGACCAATGCTACTAATGACACTACTGCTAATTAGAGTCTAAAGGAGGCAGAAAGGAAACCAATGCTGGATAACATGCTGTCTTAAGAACTCCTTCTCAGCTCGGGAAAGTAGAGACAAAAGAAAAACTATGACTCTCTTTGGTGCTCTGTGGGCAAATGAATAGCAAATTAAATTCTCAGGGAGAAGTCACTTCTTTTGGAGCAAGCAGCAAACATTGTAACTTCTTTAAAAATTTGGAGATACAATTCTCTTAAGTGCCAAAAATGAGTTTATATGCAAAATTATTTATTATACCAAAACAGACAGGACCAGAAGAACACTATTTTGATAGTAAGACAAATGCAGTACTCGTAGTACTAGTGGCTGTCATACATCAGTTTTGATTCAATAGCATATAAACTACTGGGGTGTGATCATTTTCCATGCAGTAGCATGACTGATCCAATGCCACAAGGTGCTTAGCACTCTTTGCTCTCAGCAGAGCAGTTGGGAATTTCCTTCCTTTGCTGCATCAAGTACTTTATCAACCACTTTTATTTTGATTCTAATTGTGTGACTATATTTTCACTGAATATAAAATAAGAGCAAAATACAGGGAAGTATTACTGTTTGTGCCAATTCATGTTGGGTATTGTAAGCCATATCAGAACCTTCCCTGGCTCTTCCTGTACTGCTGTAACAAATCCATAACAACAACAATTACATTAGGAACATATTGAATATTTACATGTGCCACGGCATAGCTTAACAAAGCAAAGTTTTAGTTCTCATGGTAGTGCTCTGGTTGCCCCTACATCCTTTTCCCTCAAGGGTCACATGAAACAATGAAAAACTGCACTGCAGGGAAAAGTACACTTCCTAAGACTCAAGTACTCAGAAGCAAAATACTAAGAAAAATGTCACTAGTTTCCATTGTAATTATTATTTTATTCAGAAATGTATATAATATTTACAGCTACTTGGCTCACAGCAGTCTTTAAAATCTCTGCAATTCTTCAAGTAATCAAGATAACATGAATGCCTCTCTGGACTATGATATTAGAAGAAAGAGCAAATAGATTACAGAACTGCAGTCCCACTCAGTGAGTAGTTAAAAATAATGTTCAGGAGCCTGTTTAAATCCACAGAAAAGTTAGGAAGTTTAACAATAAGCTTTTTAAGTTAGTTACTGCATATGGCCTAGCAGATAAGTCCACCTTATGAGCAGAGACCCTAGCAAGCAGTGATTTATTTGTAAAAATACAAGTGGCAAATAAATTGCTAAAACACATTTAGCAAATTATAATGAAAATCAAAGAATTTATGCAGAGGAAAGTCCCTGTCAGGATCGCAACTGAATTTTTAGTGTCAGAAACAGCTAGTCAAAAGGTAGTGAATCATTTGGTCTTCCCTCCCCAGACACAACATGGGCTAAATAAAAATGTCAGCAGTTGGTGGGATAAAGTGGAAGACATACACCTACTCAGGTGATTAACTCTCATTTACACCTCTGTGGGGTGGGCCAATTAGTCTTTTGGGAATTACCAGAATGTTTATGTGATGCCTTAGAAGACTTTAAGAGGAGAGTTCTTGGAGCCCAGATCATCTCATGGTATATCATCTTTCTGAAGAGGAGATATGCTTTTTTAGACTTCCTTTATAACCTACCACTTTTTGCAGACCCTTACACAAACAAGTTAGAAGTACTCACCAGTGCAGCGGCCAGTTGATGTGAACCTGTAGCCAGGTTTACAGTCACAACGGTAGCTACCAGCTGTGTTGACACATTCCGCATTTTGCTGACACACTGGTCCATTTTGGCATTCATCAATATCTGCCAATACGAAAAGGGAATTTGATCGTTATGTTAAACTGGCACTAGAAAGACATCAAAACCACTTTGATTTAAGCGTAAAGAGTATTACCGTAGCCAAGTATAGGAATTTCTTTTTAATTCTGAAAAACAAATATATGGATGAAAGTAGGTATTTGGTCACATTTAGGTATCTCCCTGAAATGATCTCAAACCTACATGCTCCATTTGTAAAATTCATTCCTATTTAGAGACTTTATATAACGGTTTTCTGAAGGTGTTGGAGGGCCCATGAAAGGCCTGTTGCAACACCTCACTTGGGAGGATTTCAGTCTTAAGACTGTGATCAGGATAAGCAAGCTGCTATGTCTGCACAGATCTCCACTGGGGACTATGAGGATCTCCCTTGATCATAATACAGCATCAAGATCCCGGTTGGATACTAGTAGTTTTCAATGTAAACAATACAAAATTTTAGGCCAAAAAAAAACTTGACCAATTTGCCTTACTTAAGCTGCTGCAAGAAGAGAACTTTGTTTCCCTAGAGATATAACTGCGCTTCAGTTAGAAGCAGCAGACAGAAGATGCTTTTACTTGAAGCTCTCAATGCTTTGCTTGCAGCACCCGTGTTGTCAGCAGTCATAACCCACACCAGAGAAAGGCACCAACTCATCCTGCTGTCTTCAGTTTCTCCATTAAACTGACTAATACAATGTGAGTAAATGTTTAAACTGGAAAAAATTATCATGTGTTTATATTATTTACAGAAATCTTTGTTCTATTAGAAAAAAATATCTTGGAATTAAAAAAAAATGTGCTTATGATCTGACTCAAGACTACTACTCTTTTCTTGGCTTTGCTGTCAAATGTGAAAAACAATGTTTCTTCCCATGACTGCTGACTCATGCTCCTTCAAGGCCTTAGATGTCTGATGGAAAATCTGGTATTTTCTATGCAAAAGAATTCAAAATGTCTTAATTAACATAGACTTATTACACTGATACCAGTATTTTCCCCTCATTAAGGATTACTTGCAAGTATGTGAGATTTGCCAGCGCCTGAATTGCCAGCTGGTGAAATCCCATCTCTCTGAATAAGATCAGCACTCTACCTTCACAGATCAGTAGCTTGTCATTGTAGAAGAAACCCACAGGACACTCGCATCGGAAGCTGCCAACCATGTTTATACAGATCCCATTTTCACATACTCCAGGAATCTCTCTGCATTCATCAATATCTGCAAGAAAACATTTTTTAAAATATTGTAAACAGCACTTCACAAAATCTTCTGCTACAGAGTATGTCCTTAAGCATTTATCCTTAAGAGAATTATCAAACGTATAATGTGAGCATCAGAAGTTCCCAACTGCAATAGACAGTGAGTCATTCCAAACTGTGGAAATGTAGATATTTCCTACTTCCTCAGGTTCTGACTCTTCACTGTAGCCAAGATATATCCTGCCACATAGGAATGCAGAGGGTAGCACACGTCCTTCCTCATGGCTCCCATCCACAGCCCTGATGAACCTCCTCATCCGAGTGTTACAGTGGAGTTATTGTGAAGAGCCAAACAGAGAATGTAACTGTCTTTGGTTTAATACAGGAGAGCATGACTGAAGGCAAACACTTGTCAGAATTAGTTTTGCACTGATTTATCTTTGTTAATTTGAAAAGACTTTCATGGTTTTATGTAACAGTGTGAAAGTGCCAGTGCCAGGTAACATCAGGCTGCCAGCATGCTATTAATTAGATTGATTAAGCCAGTCAGCCATGGTTTGCCAATGTTCTATATACACCCGGGTTAAGTAACCGATTTTGGCAAAAAAAACCGCAACAGCTGCTATTACAACTATATGTCTTGCCTATTTGGTCCTTAAGTCATACATCTTTAATATTCTTATAACAGGAAAAAGTTCAGAGATTCCCCCAAATCCTCTCCCTTTATTAAAAATTGCCACATGCACTGATGTACACAAGACAAATAATATGGTGGGAAATTATCAGTTTGTGTTGAGCTTCCATCAGATAATGGTGGTGGGTTTTTTTTTTTACTTTGCTGCTGGATCAAACCCTTTATTTCCTATATTAGATTCTGTAATTTTGAGTTCTTCTGATTATATAAAGGATGAATAAAAGTAGAACTACTTCTGCCGCTGAAACAACCAACTGGAGTAAAAATACAGAACTTCAATCCAAACAGAAGAGTAACATCATGTAAGAGCTGTAACCAAATATTACAGGGTACACAGAGCAATTTCTCTGCAGAGTGGGCGCTACCTTGTTCCCATGCCCTGTGCCTACAGAAGTAAGGGGCACAAGCAGCTGCTGTGCAAAAGCAGCAGGTTGAGAGCTACAACCTAGTGAGACCTACCAAGATCCCAAAGTGGCACGGAGAGCTTATGATTCCTACAGGTAAAGCTGCGTGTAAATCAGCGTCCCCACAGTGCTGCATGCACTGGGAGCTACTGGTGGCCTCTGTGGGACAGCCCTTCTGCTTCAGTTGGCTCCTGTATGTGCATTACTCTACGACGTGGCAGGACAGACAGAGCAGACTGCACCACTCCTGGCACACTGCTACAGATGCAGCTTTTACCTATGCATGTTAGCATGATCCAAGGTCTCCCTGCTGATACTGATGAATGGCCCGGTTACCTCAAGCAGACTCAGGAATAATTTGGGCTAATAGCTAGTTTGCTTCTAAGAAATGACCTGATAAATAATAAATACTTTACATTTCTGTAACTTCTTTAAAAATTGCATTCCCTGCTTTACTAGAAATAGTTCCATCTAAGTAGCTGAACGCTGCATCGCAGCACCAGCTTAATGCTAAAGAACCTGATTACTGCCTAGACAATGCCTCTGTTCGTTACAGGGCACATTATCTGCTTCCTATTTGCTTTCTGTGTGAATAAAAACAAAAGGGAGTCCCAGTAGGGATTTATTCAACTCCTTGTCTTAGAATTGCTCATTTTCTCCCTCTTTTTGTTTTGCAATTTGTTACTCATGATTCAAATGTGACACACAATAACATGCGTTGCCCTGAGCAACCTGATCTAGTTGGAGATATCCCTGTTCCTTGCAGGGGGGTTGGACTAGATGACCTTTGAAGGTCCCTTCCAGCCCTAACCATTCTATGATTCTATGATTCTATATGTGAGAAATATTCCAGCTGAGCAGATAACAGGATTTTTGTGTCAAACCAATACACAGGGGAACTGATGTGAAATGTCAGGTTAAATCTCTGCTTTAGTTTGAAGGAAAGACTCCTAATTCCTCTCAGACTAAATGCTGTTTGGCCTTACTCCCAGACCTCTTATTCCTGGTATCCATGCCCTGCTCATGTAGGCCTGATTATGGTTTCTTTGGAGCTTTATGTTGCCTTAACTATAAGCAGCAAATATCATTGCTGCAAGCTGGGAGGAGCTAGGCAGAAAGTTTGCAGGCTTAGACTTAAATGGAGGGGTGAACTCCATTACACTGTTTAGTTGTTATTCCTCCCATGAAAAAAATAATTGGGAAAACAAACCTCCTCTCTTCCATAGGAAGAGGTAGCATGGAATTTAGTTCAAAACAGAAATTACAACTCACCAACTGGTAATCCTGTATAAATGTCAATGAAAAAGCCAGGCCTTTGACTTCCACAGAGTGTAGAGAATTCATCTGCAATCAGAAAACAAAGCAGCAGTTATAGTATTTGGAATTAATCAACAGTCAAAAATTCATTACGTCCTTTGCCCAAGAAAATTATTCTTCTACTCTTTCAGCACCTACAGGGCACACAGTGGTATGCAGGCCCTTCCACGAGGCTCACCATGTGATGTGCTTAGTAGGCACTTCAGTTCTCACTCAAAAACCATTGAAATGAGCAAATAAAAAGATGCAGATGGCTTGGGATCACATGCTGATTTTGCTTTGCGTATGCTTATGTTTGTGCATTACAGTTTTTGCATACAAAAACCTGAACTGTAAGTTGGAAGTTATTCAAATAAGCATCTACGAAGTTTGTTCTTGAAGCAAAACATCTCGAACCAGAGTGGGATGCCTAGGCTCAACTCTGCAGAGTCTCACCTGGTGTGGAGGAGTCCTGTACGCCCATACAATTAGCCCAGCAACTCCTACATCTTGCATTTAGCTGCTAGACACAGATCATTCTCAGAGGAGACAAAGGTACCTCTGTAAACCCATGGCTACCAGAAAGGCCCTTTGTGGCAATCATCAGCAGTCAAAGCAGAGCACAGCAGACACCGTATTTGCTGGAGCAGTGTCAATAAAACCTTGGTCAGTGCCTCAACACTGGACCAAGAAGCATTTGCAAAGACACAGGTTAACCGATGTAGAGCATGAAGTCTCCCAGATAGCGAAACTGTCACAAAGGAGGCATAGCCCAGCAGTATGAATACAAAGCACTCCACATGCCTTCACTGTGGCCAGGCCTGATCACCTTCAGGCCACAAAAAGTAATTAATCCCTTCATTTTAGACACACAAGAACAGACGAAGACATAGCATCTTTAACAATGTTACACCCACTAATAGTAATTACGATGTTACCAAGGCTTTTGAACAGCTTTGCAATGCAAAAACATACCTGTGCTCGGGATAGGACACTGTTCACAAGGCTTATTCCATGCACGTCCAATGTTGTAGGAACAGCAGCACATTTTCTTGGTCATATTAAAGAGCAGCTCACCATCACAGGTTTGATTGTCAGCATAGTAATTTCTGTAACACAGACTTCTTCTCATATCTGTGAAAATGAAGAAAAACTCAGGCCAATGCATTAGCAACTCCTATGGAAGATGATGTACCTGAAGAGTTTAGGAGATAGCTTCTTCAAATACGTCATTTTTAGACCCCTGTCAAGCAGATGCTGCAGCACTGTAGAATACTACAGAATAGCTTGCCCCTAGAAGATTACTCTAAAAGTATGAAAAAGTGTTTGCAATACAAATACTCAAGAGCAACCAACACAGTTCTAACAGCGATCAGACTGATGAAAGGATTCAATATTGGCCTTTTGCCCAACACTGAAAAACATGAGCTTGTTTATGGGTCTCCCCTAAGAACTGTACGCAGCTTGTGACTTCATTCTGTGAAGTCTGAGTAAGTTTGGTAGTGTTTCACATATAGAGGTTTGGAAGGAATGAACATAGAAAATCACAAACTAAAGGAGAAATTCTAATGAGGTACTGAAAGATCTGTATTTATAGTGATCTGCTTTGCTTTATTTAATAAAATTAATGAAAGAAGCTAGATCTTCCATTTAGTTAATTCTTGTATAACTAAATATAGAGAAATGGTTCTGATTTGTGCCAGGTAAAGCCCTGGTCCAAAGCACTAAGGTAAAGTTTAAAAAAAACCAACCCATACCCATGCAATTGTTTCCTCCATTAACTTGCATGTAATCAGGAGGACAGATGCAGGTGTAGTTCCCAACAGTATTGTAACATGTGCCAGGTCCACAAATGCCAGGTGTATCACACTCATTCACATCTAGAAGAGAACAAAAAGGCAGTGAGTGGTCACAGATTCTTTCTCATTGTGCTTCCAAGAACAAAAATGTCTCAGTAACACCTGAGGTAGGAAGGTACTGGTGAAGGAGAGCTGAAGGGGCTCACTGTGGAGCAAAGCCCACACAGAAAAGGAAGCAGTGGCACAGGTGGCCATGGAAAGCCTGGTTGTGATGCGAAGATAGGAACTCTAATATGTCTAGGCAGCTCAGAGACAGCAACTTGGTTTCTGCACCTGTTGTGCAAAAATAGTATTTGAGGATCTCATCCATTCTGGATTCCCAGATCTGGACAAGAACCAAAGCTGTTCCCTGTGGAGTGCCTATCTCAATAATTAATTAGGCTAAAACAAATTGATTGGATGATTCAGGTCTGTTTGACTGGGGAAAAGTGAGCAACTTTCCCAGCACAAGATGTCACATTTACTTCATCAAGAGACAACACTAACCTTTGTTTAAAAAACCCCAACAAAACCCAAACACAACACTGCCCCCAAAACACCTCAGTTCCTAAAAGTTCAAAAGTATTTCACTAGCCTTACCATTTTGAAGTATCTTTGACACACCACTAAGGAAAAATATAGAGGTAGATTTCCTCTTCAACATTTCCTGAGCTATGTAAGCATGATATGGATAAAGCACTTCAGCCTTAATTTAGGACCTGAATCTTTTGTATTTCTGCAGTGCTTAGCACATCATAGGCATTTTTAACAGCCTGGAAGGCTGAAGACAGCCTGGGCAATAGTAGATTTAAGGACTTGATGGGTTGCCTAAAGTTTTGTATCCAGTACAACCTCACAGTTGCATGTAATGTGATGAACATGTACTACTGACTGTGCTAGGGGAAGGAAAATGTTTGAGATCAACAGGAGAGAAAATAAACAGTGGAAAAAAGGCATGGACATGCTGTAATCAGCCCAGCAGACTCACGGGGCAAGTGTGCTCTTTGTCTGACTGCCTATTCACTATCCATTACCAAACAGCTATTTTTTTATAGCTGGTTAGTAAACTGTTTTACTTAAAAATCGTTGGGTTTTCTGGTTTTGATGGAAGTCTGATCATTTTAAACAAAAATTTTCATATATTTCAACATGGTCAAGAAGCAATATTCTCTGTCTCAATGCAAGACTTCAACTTGTTCTAATTTTCCCACCCTCAAGCTTTACACTGCGTGGTCTGAGTATGTTCCTTTTCAAGGACAGATTAATTCTTCTGCATATTGACCTGTCATCATTTGATAAGAATAAAAGCAGAAGACTAGTTAAGTGAAGGCTACGTACCATCGCATACTCGAGTCTCTTCATTCAAATAGTACCCTGATGGACACTGACACTGGAAGCTACCAAACGTATTAATACATTTTCCTCCTTGGCAAAGTCCAGGCAGTTCTTGACATTCATCAATATCTATTCAAACAAAACCACAAACACTTCATTCATGCTTTTCCATGAAAAACAACACTTACTGAAGAGTTTCGTAATTTTAGACACGTAAATATAGGAAAATGTAAACATTACCCTCCAATATAACTGTAATAGGGTTTGGTCGGAATCCTTCCCCTCCAGGGCAAAGAACCTTATATTCAGCTGAAAACAAAACAGATTTATGAACTTAAAATAGTAGAAATATTTTCAGCACAACTATTTTTGAAAATTAATCAGATTATTACCGGTAATTTAAATGTAAAGTAACAAAGTAATCAGATATAAACACTAGGTTTTACTCTGTAACATTTATTACTATTCCATTTCATAAAGTAGTTTTTTTTTGTGTAACAACAAACTTGCTCAGAAGTGATAATAACATTCTGACTAAAAAATCTTTTTGAAAGACTCGTAAAGTTTTAGGTTAGGACAGTGAAAACCTGTCCTCTGCATGTACACAATAAATGATTACACCGGTATTTGAGTTACCTGGCTAAATTAGAAAAAAATCCAACACATTGTATGTGTTTAACCCAGGAAAGTTGACTTACTTGTGTTCACAAGTGGGCAATGTTCACAGGGAACTCCCCAAGCTTTGCCCAGGGAGCAGCAACAGGAGGCCTTGGAAACACCCACTCCGATCTCATTGCTGCAGAAGGTGCCACCATTATCTCCACGAGTTTTAATGTCCAGGTAACAGTTGCCAGATCGTGTATCTATTCAGAACGCACATAATGACAAACACATCTTATGAGACAGGAAAACACAACATACTCTCTCAAGATAAGGGATACCTTCAGATGGCTCTCATTTCTTGTAAGACAGCCAAAGAATGTAACTTTTGTTGTCCAGGAGGGGCCAGCTTTTCCCACTTAGATAGGATGGTGGTGCCCCATTCCTTGGCTCTGCTGGACTTCTCAAAGTAGAGAATTTCAACTAAGCTTTTTCTCATTTTGATTCAAATTTTCACCTGCATTTGTACATCATTCCAGTTCCAGAAACCCACTGCTTTCTCCTCTCCTTGAGGTTAACATGCATGAAAGCATCTACTAAATGTTAGAAATTTCAAACACATTTGAATTTAAAGAGCATCCCTATGCCCTCTTAAACAAAAGCCAAAAAATATCAGAGGGTTACTAAGCAGCTGGAGCCTAATACAAGAGCATTTCCACCGGTTATGAAGCTGCACCTAGCCACATTGTGCTCAACACTCCAAGAGCATGGGTGGCTTTATATCACAACTTCCTTTGCCTGCTATCTTGGGGCCAGCTGGATGTTGGTTTAAGCTTGTCGAAATTTAAAATTGTATCATGCCTGCTGTAAATTGCAGACAGCTGTAACAAGCCCCAAGGGTTGGTTCTGGCAGCTGGACACTGTCGGTATGCTACATCACTGTGGACATACTCCCACTGCACTAATACAACTTCTAAGCCAGGGGCAGTAGGGTAGGAATTGGAGAGCCTGTTCCAGCTCTTTTCCATGACCTAGGTCTTTATTCCTAAGCAGGTAGCCTTGCAGGCCCTCAATGCTACTTCACCTGTAAATAACATAAGGAGTGGTCCCTTACCAACGCATCCAACTCGGGTGGGATTCAGCTCAAAATCCGGAGGGCACTCACAGGTGTAACTACCAGCAGTATTGACACATGTGCCACTAATGCAGGTTGTGGGATCTGCACATTCATTAACATCTGCAAGAAGAAACAGCATGTGGTAAGCAAACACTTGAGGACAGTGCAAACCATGGATATATCATAGGCTGACCACCACAAATTCTTTAGTTATGAGATACTGATCTCCAGAAAGCTCTAAAAAATGCCCACACATTTTAGAAGAACAGTAGTCTGAGATGAATCCATCATTTAACGGAGGAAAAAAAAGTTTTTTCCTGGAAAACCGAGGTATAAACCAAAATTCACATAAAGTACTAAAAAAATACTTAAGGGAAAAATACATGACAAAGTCATAGCTTACCATCCCGTACTGTGCTGTGAATGGAAACTATAAAGCACAACACATCTCTGCCTGAGAGATGTGGACAGACAGAAGGGTTCTCTCTGCTCTGTTTTCCCTTTTCTTCTCTTCAGCCAATGGGATATCAGAATTTGACAAAGAAGAGGAAAGAGGAGTGTAAAAAACGCGAGAAGGAGAAGCCTGTGTTATACAGTAGGGAAGTCTGTATTGTCCTATATCCAGTCTGATCTGTACAACTTTTAAAAAGAATTTCCTAAGGAGCTGACCACAACACTAACAGAAAATTAAGAAGTATGTTGTTCAAAATTATCTTTACCTGTGCAGTTACCACCACTTCTGTCCAACTCGTAGCCCACTTCACACTCACATCGGAAAAGTCCAGGGAGGTTATGACAAGTACCGTAGACACAGATGTTAGGAAGTGAGCACTCATCGATATCTGATAGAGGAACAGGAGAGGAAAAACATGAGGTTTCCTTATCTTTTTAAGATATAGACAGAGAACTGCAAAAAGGTTCAGAAAACATGGATCTGGAAGCCAAAAGCTCTCGCACATTGTGTAAGACCAGAAAAAATAACATGCAAGGTTTATGTTTGGAGCCTAAGAAACCTAATCCAGAATCTTTTTTTGTGGGCAAAAGGCTCTTTCCAGTGTCACTGGAAGCCATGCCAGAAACAATCTGAGCTTATTAGTGGGCTAATCTGACAAGTAGTGAAATTAAACATGGCAAGAGATATACTTTAAAAAATGAAGTTCATTCTAAATCAGCAGTCATCTGCAGAAAGCTGGACATCAGCAAAGGAAAAGCTTGTGCCCAAAGGTGAACTTGACATTCATCTTCAGGTTTCTGCATTTGACAGATCGCAGGTTTGACAAGCGGAGCTCATTTTTTGTGCCTCTCGTCCGAATCATCACGTTTGATTCAGTATTTACTAAAAGCTGTATGCACTGCATGAAAAACAACCCATCTGATATAACAAAAAATCATGTGTTTATAAAGGACCTTAAAATACTGCATTTGGTGTACACATCTGAGACATCAAGGAAAGTCTGTTTTAGCAACAGGAGCTAGCCTCTATATAAGCTATTTAAAGTTAGCTAAAAGGTTTGAAAGTAAATTGTTTCACGAAACATTACAAAACCTGATACTGTTCTAGTTTACACAAAAATTCACTCTCTAATTATTTCTCTTGGTAAATCACTAAAAAATATACAGAATACTTTTCAGGGGAAAAAAATCCTATTTATAGTGATGTACTCATGAACTCCATCAAATACTCGTTACTATGAGTTATTACTATGTCAGATGATACGCTGCTGCTTCTTCACTGACTTAACTGATTTGTGTTATATCAACTGAGGATTTCAAATGTTATAATCAAATACATTACCTTAATCATCTTGGTAACATTTTTATCACATGATTTTTGTGAATTTTTGCATATGCAAAGCTCTTACGAAAGAGATGTAAACAGTTAACTGACAACTCACTTTCAAAACTGAACAACTATTCCCAGGATTTTTTTTTCGTGGTCAAATAAACTTTCTGCAATGCTTCAAACTCTGATTCTGCACCTCACAGAAGCCCTCAAAGCATGTTTACTGTATTAGCTACCAAATCAGTGCTTTTCAGCTTCATATACATCAAGGTAAAGTAACATTTTTTTCTGTTTAACTCCTATGAATAAAATGAAGGACTGGCTACAAACTGACCAAGATGAAATGGCTGCTGATAGTATCAGTTGGATCAGCAATCAGATCCACAAATAATATGTCATAAGACAGGTTCCAAAAAGCTGTTCTGTCCATATACAATATGCAGATAAACACCTAGAGGCCCATAATAAATGTATAAACTTAAAAAGATCAACTACTATTGACAATTTTCATGCATTCCTCAATACAATCACAACTGCAACCAATCGTAAAATTCTTCAAACATAAAATATTATTAAGGCTGAATTTGTTGAATGTTGTTTAAATTTAAATAATTACCTTCACATGCTTTCCCATCTGGACTTGGCAAAAATCCCATATCACATTCACAGCGATATCCTCCAGGGGCATTGAGGCACTGCCCATTTTCACAGAGATTCAAGTTTTCTGAGCATTCATCGAGGTCTGTAAAAGGAAGAGAAATTGCAGGTTTACAGTAAACATTGTTTTCTCACCAACATTTATTTCAGCTGAAGAATGCAATCTAGTTATGCGCAGAGGCCATTACATATAACAGCTTGGTGTATTTCCTACATGTTGAAACTACAGCTTCTAATCAAAAGCAAAAAATCAGAGAGAGGTACAGACTCCTAAAGTAACTACAGTTAATAACAACTGGAGACAGTACTCAAATTTAGACTCCGAGTGAGCACTTGAATTTTATCATAGTTATTGTTTCTATTACAGCAAAGCCTAGAGGCAGCAACTGAAAAAGGAGCAACGAGCAAACATATGGTAACAAGCAGTCTCCATGCCGAACATACAAAACACTGACAGAAAGTGGCACTGAGGTGAAAACATCTTGATCAAAATTAAACTGCAGGTTAACAGTTGATGAGAAAAACAGCCTTGCTACTGGACTATGCTGCCTTTCGCATAGATTGTGGCCCTTATTCTCTGCCTGACATTTTATACGTCACAAAAACACTCTACTTGTTGCAACAGAGTGTTTGTGGCTGGCACTGTGAGCTCGTAAAAGTCCATGGCTGGCAATTCAAAGGTAATACCTACCAGGGTGCAGGTGCATGCTTTAGCAGAGAGCTTATAGAACACTTGCACGTCCTAGTTTGAGTCCCAGCCACCTCTGAAATTCACGAACAATAAAGTAACCAAATTTTAAAAATATAAAAATCTACTGACTACAGAAACTCTGTAAGCACTCCATTTGAAAGATGTAGTTTATAGACTCTTGGAAATCATCAGATGGGAAATTAACAAAAACAACTGAGTTATGAAGGCCACAAAAGAAGCTGAATGAGATTCAAGAGTAAATTATAGGGAGAGAATTAAACAGAATCCCTGAGTCCATTTATAATTTGGAATGATTCAAATTCAACCTTAAACCTGCTGAGTTAGATTCTCAGATGCCATAAAAATCTGCTTCAGTTGAGAGTGCTGCTTATTTGCACCAGTCGAAAACCTGCCCCACCAGCTATCGCAAGGCTTTATTCCAAACAGGGTCACCTTCCATGTAGCATCACCAGCAACCCTGATATCCTTAGTGTAACAGCAGGGCTCCTGATGACTAGTCTTACATGAGCTAATCTGTTCTTCAGTGGAAGACTGAAGTGTGGATGGGAAACATCTCTCTAGCATTTACAGTTTATAAAATGAGGTTTCAGAAGCAGCTACTTCCATCATGTCAGCACTATGTCCTGACATCAGCTCTCAGGATGATGTAGTAAAGAGGGCAGACAGCACACACTCACTTGTGGAAAGAACAAATGTTTTTAGGCAATTTTATGAAGCAATTTTAATGCATGTGCCCCATTATTTAAATACTAAGGTGGGTAGCCAATGGACTGGTTTACTAACTAGCCAAATTACATGATCTAGCATTGTTTTAATGTTTGCCACCCACTCCAACTAACAAGAAAAGCCCAGTGAAAACTCACATTTTATCAAGTGAAAAAAGTGACTGGTTTAGGCTAGGTATAATACACAGTATTTCTTTCAAGTTATGGCAACTTAAGTGAACTAGAAGACAATGGAAGATTCATAGATTCATAGATTTTCTAGGTTGGAAAAGACCTTAGAGATCATCGAGTCCAACCATCCCTAATCCCCATTAAACCATATCCTCAAGTAGATTATCCACCCTATTCTTAAACACATCCAGGGATGGGGACTCAACCACCTCCCTGGGCAGCCTATTCCAGTGGCTGACAACCCTTTCAGAGAAGAAATACTTCCTAACATCCAGCCTGAATCTCCCCTGACTAAGCTTATGCCCATTTCCTCTTGTTCTATCACCCATCACTAATGTAAAGAGTCCTTCC
This sequence comes from Tauraco erythrolophus, assembly GCF_009769465.1. Classification (NCBI taxonomy): domain Eukaryota; kingdom Metazoa; phylum Chordata; class Aves; order Musophagiformes; family Musophagidae; genus Tauraco; species Tauraco erythrolophus. Next base: position 12,238,686 of record NC_141478.1, on the reverse strand, counting down.
CCCACCTCCCCACCATCTTTTCTCAAGTATTTATAGGCCGTAATCAGGTCTCCCCTCAGCCTCCTCTTCTCCAGGCTAAACAGCCCCAACTCCCTCAGCCGCTCCTCATAAGTTTTATTTTCCAGCCCCTTGACCAGTTTAGTCGCCCTTCTTTGGACTCGCTCCAGGAGCTCAATATCTCTCTTAAAGCGAGGGGCCCAAAACTGGACACAATATTCCAGGTGCGGCCTCACCAGTGCCGAGTACAGGGGCAGGATCACTTCCCTGCTCCTGCTGGTCACACTATTCTTGATACACGCCAGTATCCCATTGGCCTTTTTGGCCACCTGGGCACATTAGAGAATAATTTCAGATGTTTAAAAGCTATTTTTGTGTATTAAATCATAGACTAACTTAGGTTGCAAGGGACCACTGCAGGTCATTCAACGCTTTCGTGAGAAAGCTCACCTGTACAAGTGAAGCCATCTCCAGTATAACCTTCTTTACACAGGCAGCGATAAGAGCCCATTGTGTTCTTGCAGTCAGCATGTGGGCTGCACATGTGGGTTCCATTGGAGCACTCATCCAGGTCTTTAAAATAATAAAAAAGGGGGAAAAAAAAAAATCAAAAAAGTAACATTAGTTAAAACAACGCATCATGAATACAAGCTTTAAATAGCATATGGCACACGGAAGCTCTACTTTAAATAATCTTCCATAATAAAACCCACACATACGTGGGGTCATCTGACTGGAAAAGCAGGCACAGCATATTCACAGCCCAACAAAGACATCTGACAAGGTAACTGTGAATGAGGAAGCTGCAGGGCACTCTCAAAACTAAGATCTGTATCTTGTTTTCACAGGGAGCACCACGAGACCTCTCACTGCCTCCCATCGGTTGCCCTCAAGGACACAGCACCTCTCTCCATGGTCCAGTCTGTTTTCACCATCTCACAAGCCAAATATGAGATAATGCTGATTTCACAGTTACCATGGCAGAGAATCTGTACTCCAACAGATCATGTCAAATTGACCTAACAAGCTTTACCACCATTTGTCTTCTCAATTTGTAGATATGGTATTGTTTTTTTCAGCACCGCTGGAAGCCAGTTTTGGTCTGACCTTACGAATGAATACAAACACACACGACCCTCACCTGTGCACTTGATACCATTTCCAACCCAGCCAGGGCTGCAGCTACATTTGAAACTTCCTGCTGTGTTTGTACATATGGCGTGTCTATCGCAGTTATGGGCTCCAATTTCACACTCATTGATATCTGTAAAAACACAGAGATGTTTGAAAAGCTCATGGATCAAGCTTTCTCATATCCAGGTAACATACTGGAACTTCTCAAGAAAGACAACATGAACATGAAAGCAAGCCTGCATTTCTTTATAGCATGAAATTTTAAAATGAAGAGGAAGAGAAACAGAATTACAGCAAAGGAAAGCAAAGAAGCACGTGACATATTTCAAACGTGCTGCCCTACTATCTATGTTTCTGCTAGGCATATAAAGCAGTACTTCTGCAGTTCACTTCAAAGCCCTGGTAACTTTTATATTCAAGGAGGAAAACAGTAACTCAGGTTTTCCTTCTTTTTCTAACTGATGCACTCAGAAAGAATGTGAGGCCACCGCATTTGGGAAGAGGACTAGCATCCATAAAGATTACCACTGCAGGTGTTCAGCATCCTGGGATGTAAGTTTGTCAAGCAGCTCTACAACAGGTTGTGGGTCAAATTTGATGACTAGGAGCTGGTATGAAGACCTGTGTTACTCTGACAACAGAGATATCACTACAACTTACTGGCTTGCATCTTGCCTGTACCTTAACACGAATGAGGGAAAGAAGATAGCTATCCCATCTGCCCATCCTGGGGTCTGTGGAGTGGGACTCAAGTGGCTCTGCATTGCATGGTTTGCTAAAAGGTCTCAGAGGCAACTTTGCTGCCCAGGGACTCCTGGAATGCAGCACTCCCACAGCCCCTGACGTATCTGCAAGGATGGTAATGAACACCAGCTGGGTACCACCTGCAAAACTCCTCCTAGGATTATCCCTAGGCAGTTAACAAAGCCAGGTTCTGCTTTGCCAGCGACTGTCAAAGGCGGAGGACAGGCTGTACCACGGTATTTAACGTGACAGCTGATGGACACAAAGATCATCAGGCATGCAGTTTATTAAGAACTCAGGAAACCTAACAGTGGAAAAAAGTCAGCATCCTTAGAGACACCAGGCAGCAATCTTCAACATTTGCGTTCGTGCCAGCACATTTATTTCAGTACTTGCTAGTTTCACCTTATTTTCATTCTTGGGCATTCTCTGGCAATGTCAAAATGTATAGACAGGAAAAAACAAACTGAACTCCATTCTTCCTTGTCACAAAACAATATTAATGCTCCACATAAGTACTTGGAGAATGTATAAACTCAAAGGCAAAGTTTTCAGAAATTACTCCTGGTAACTACAACAAAACTGGCAGGAATTTTTTTTACTCATCTGAGCTATGGATTTTACAGTACTTTCTGTACCCGAGCTCTCTCTAACAGTGCTTTACTTCTATGCAGGTCATAAATTATCTACAATTCACATCAAATCACTTAATATTTATATCAATTTTTTGAGTCCTCCCAGGTGCCTTTGGTGTTGCAGTAAACCAAATAATCTCATTCTAATGGGAAGGGAAAACAAAAACTCTCAAACTCTGCATGATTCCACACATAAAAACCCAGCTCAGACTCTTCTCCAGAAGATGACTGAGAAAAAGCATCAGCCATCGACCAGGTAACAACCTTTGGGTTCTCAGCCTCAAACCACAGACCTCAGTTTTTCTAACACTGTACCTAAAAAAAAAAAAAAAAAATTAGCTCTTTAAATAGCGCAAGAGAGTGGAGCCATTGGGGAATGTGTCCAGGTACCATCTTAATGATTTCCATCCTAACCCTTAGGTTTTTCTACCCACTCTTCTTTAGACAAAAGGCTCTGTGCCCTTTCTCTATGCCCTGTACATATACTTTGCCTTTTCACAAAGGCTACATGTGACTCTGAAAAGCAGACAATATATGTCTGTCATCCTACAATTAAATACTCAAGTCCAGAAATTACACAAACCCACTGTTGGTTTGGGTTGGTTTTGTTTGGTCGGTTGGTTTTGTTTTTGTTTTGTTTTGTTTTTTTTTTTTCCTTTAAGCATGTATAGTGAAATTGCATCCAATCTTACTTTTATGGATTTCTTTCTAAATGAGCCATTGCTCTGAATCAAAACCCCAGACATGAGTATTCCCATAATCTGAATGCTGAAGTCTAGATATACATCTAAATCTGGCAGCTGGAATCTACTATTAGTGAATGCTGACTGCACCAACAAGACTGAAAACATGCAAATGGACACTTACTTTTTAAAACTTAAAAAAAAAAGAATCAGGAGCAGACAATCTCAGAGCATATTTGCCTCTAGCATGTGCAGAAACTCATATGAAGATAACATCACCCTAAACAGGAAACTAGTGTCTGTCAAAAATCTTAAGGGTGGTCAGAAAAAAAAACTCATTTTGGCTTGGACTGAAGGGAAATACTAGCAGGAATTTCGAGAGGTCAGCTCCAGTATACACTGACATAAAAAAGCTGAGGCAAACGCTCTGTATTTTAACCTTTACATGATTTTAAACCCCAAACTGTTAAACCACTGCTAACATTAAGATTGCACTGTATTTGATTATTTGATGCTTTGAAACATAGAAACAATCACATGCTTCCTTATACCCTGTGGAGCACAACAAACCAGCACAAAAAACATCATCAGTGGAGAGTTTTCTGTCAGGAATTTTTTTAAACCGCCAGCAAACACAAACAGAAACTTGCATGCAACAGCTACACCGCAATGAAGTCATGCTCAGGCTCAAATTTAAGGCAATCTAAAACAAATTTTCAACTCTACATAAAGTGAATGTGGACTCCATCACATTCGTACTGACCCGCTAACGCTTTACACCTGAGAGCCCCCATTAACACCTCTCAGTGGAACAGCAGCACTGTGACACTGGTGCCCTTGCACTGGACACTTCTTCCCTGATTAGCTGTTTGACACACATGCTAAAAAGCTTGGAATCTTCTGTGGGATGAAAGTTGTGAGCAGAAATCTATATCCAAACACAGGTATTTCTAATGGGTTGAACTTTCTCAGAGATCATCCACTGAAAGGCCACTTCACTCGCTTTGAATGAAATCCTGAAACCCTTTCAGCCTTCTTCTAGGAAAAAAAAATCAATAGATTTCAACGCATTTTGCCTGAGTAAAGATCAAATAGGGAATGTAAAATATATTTTCTAATACCATCGATCTTTATAGGGACATTTTAGGGCTTATTTAATTGATACATGGAAAGGTTTCAGATACGTAAATGAAAGCTGATTGAGGCATATGAAATACCATCATTGGCTTCATCCCAGATTTCACTCATTTTCAAAGCTATCTGCATTTAACTCAGATGTGTTGCTATAATTCCTATTCTCTCCTTTCATTACACAGCTGAGTTATAGGTCTAAATTTATTGCATTGCAATTATTTCCAAGGCAAAAGAGGTCTCATACCAAACACTGTTCTGTGTAAACAGGGCAGTGAAATCAATAGAATTTATGTCTGCTTATACTAGAGCTTAATATGGATTTCTGTTGCCATAAGTATTGAATTACGGCATCACAGAATGAAACGAAAAGGAGAAGTTGAGCTCTGTAGGGGAAAAATTAACTCAACATAACATCTTTAATAAAAGCAAGAGTCCAGATTGTGTTGTCTGCATGGCAGTACAAACAGTACTACACTCTTCAAATACTCCAACTATTTTCACATAATTGTTTGAAAAGAAAGGCATTACTCACTCTGACTAAAGGTATCATGACTGAAGGAGCACACAGGAGGACACTACTCAAGTCAGGGTTTACACAACGATGGCCTATTCCCATTGACTTCAGGGGGATTTTCACTAAGAGTAAAGGAGTGAGTCACTGATTTATATCAACCTTCTCCTTCTGCCTCCAGTATGAGGCCGTGACAAGCCAAGGAAAATAAAGACATTCCAATCCGAGACTGACACTGCATCCTCAGCCGGTCCCCTTGTGCCCCAGTCCTGCTGCACACATGTTCTCAGCTTTGTAATTGCACAACTCCCATTAATACTAAGGGAGTTGTCTGCCTACAACAGATGAGAATATGCATGATAAATACTATGTAGATCTGACATCATAACAATCCCAAGCACTCCGGGGAAAAAAAAATGTCAGTCACCCTATTTTGTTGGCTCTTTCAGTTCTCTTCTCTGGAAAAACATTTTTTCTCTCAAGCCTTTGGCAATTAATAAAAGTGTATCTCCCATTAATCATAGAGGCACAAATTTTTAGATCTGTAGACGTGCAGCAAAAATACATGTCATATCTACCTGTCATGTTGACACTATGCTTGCAAACGTGGCAACCAAAGGAAAGAAACAGCTAGCCGGTATTTGCACAGCACATCTCTACGCAGTCCGGAAGTGGATCATTAAACTTGGCCAGAGAGGAGCATGGGGATAAGTCACTATTCTCACCTATACTCTGGAAACATCCAAATAATTCCTCTGCATTTGAACAGAATGAGAGTGAACATTAACCCACGAAAATTCATATGTGCATGGAATCACAGGGCATGAAATCCTCAAAGTCCTCTCTGTACCATTTACATTTTCTGTTAGGTTTCATTGGGCCTTCAACAGTCTATAAAGATTCTTAGCAAAGTGTGAATTTAATTCAGTCTCCACCTATAAATCAGTACCGTTTTTCAGGAATTATGCAAATCCCCTAAGCATTTTCTGACTTTTTAGGTTTTTTGGCACGCTCTGCATATCTGTGCATTTTATCGCACTGACGTTTCACTGGTATTCCAAGCCTGGGCCCGATTCCCACAGGGCCAGTTGTCTGGTGGAAGTCACAAGGCACTTCCTCCTCCTGGGTTGCTGCCTGTGTAATTGGGTAGGTAAAAGAGAAAGTTTTCAGAGGGAAAAGACTGTGAATTTCAACTTAGCGCTCACAAAAGGAGAAAAATATATGGAAAAATTCCCTTATTCTGATCTCTATACCTGTAAAATTATTTTCTTTTTTGGAATCACTCTTGGATATATTCAGCATACCACATCGTAAGCACCTCAGAGTCTGACATGGGAAGTTCAGTTCTTGCCTGCTATCCATCCTTACATCATCAGCCCGGGGTGCAGCATGTTATTGCTGGACAGACGCCTACTCACAACATGCTCCTTCTGTAATACCCGCGTTTGGCGGGCAGCGTCTTAATATTATCATCTTCTGGTATTTGGCCTGACACAGCCAGCTCCCAGATTCACAAGGGGAAATGCATTTGTTTCACTGATACCAGAACTCTCTTGTGCCATCAAGACTGAAACACAATGTATTATTAATGGCCAGAAGTCAAAGGCAGAGGAGAGAATCAAGCACATAGTACAAGTCACAAAACATTACGGACCTATTTCTGAGGGCAAACGACAGGGATCACCTCTTCCTTTCACCATATCAGGTGTCCTTCTCTTTATAATTATGTTATTGTCAGCCACGCGAGTATGCGGTGTGCACTCACTCCTCCTTTATCCACTATCATCATTACTTGATGACAGCAACTAATGTTCAAGACCGAACTCTCTAACCTCACAGCCCACACCAAGGCTGCAGCTGAACATCTTCCACTAGCCTTTCTCCAAACAGCACCAGTGTGGCCCTTGCAGAGTCAGAGCCTGGTCTCAGCCCTCCAACTCCCTGAGTCTGCCGTAGAGAAATCCAGCTGATTTTTAAAGCACATGTAGTTTTGAACTGATGACCATCTCTCTTGGGGGCAACTTCTGCCCCTAAGTTCACCTCGTTCCATTTGACTTTGTGAAGAGTGCCCTAAGCCTCTGCAAGCACAGCTCCACCAGGAGCAAACGGGAGGTCTGTGCACACAGGTGTAACTGGCAAGGATGGATGGGAGAGAGTCAGAGAAGAATTTGTTCCTCTGTGAAAACAGCAAAGCAAGTATATCTAAGGCTCTACATCAGCAGTTAAATATTGCAAATTTACAGGCAATACTTCAGAGTGGTGATGAATCACAAAATACGAATGCAAGTGCCAATAGAGGATTTCATCTCTGCACATGTACATGTATGCTTTATTGACAGAAAAAGCAGAGACAAGATATTTGTCATAAAGCTGGGCAATCTGGAACCAGGATAAAGGAAGACTTTGCAATCTCTCTAGTGGCTATGTACCATTGCCTGCCTAGAAAAATCTAAAATGAACTGGTCTAAGTCAGTCTTGTCACAGTTAGCTTTGTAAATGGAAATTAAACCATTCGTAGCACTTTGTCTAGGAAACCTGCATCCATAATGTATATTTTTGCATAATATTTTTTAAATTACATTTTTGTTACTAAACTCTGTCCACATTCTTACTGAGAACCAAGGAGGCAGAGAACTAACATCTGTGTGGGATGGGAATGTAAGTCAGTGGGTGGATTCTGAATACTGTTAAATGATTGGGGAAAAAAACATGTTTATTTGTTAAAATGGAAACAATCAGTAATGACAAGGGAGCTGAACTATTTAGACAAAACTGTAATGGAACCCAGAGGACATTAGTTCTTCTCATGAAGTAGAGAACCTCCCATACAAAGTGTTGTACACATTTTTGTAATATTTTTCCACAGGAGTTCCTAAAAACTGTGGACACTTTTCATCTGTCTGTAAGACAAGAATTGAATCCCGAGGTAAAGGTGCTGTTGGTAAGGTCCCTCTAGAACAAGTCTTGAAGGATGCTTTCATGGTCTGCAGTACCCGAGTCTGGGAATTTCAGCTCTCCTCTAATACTGTACAAACAAGAGGTAGGGAATTCAAAGGTCTCCACCAGTAAATTAGACTTTTTAAAAACCAGAACATGAGAACCTGCATGCTGTAGTCACAACAGGACCTGTATCCACGTATCCACACAATTTCTTCAGCTTGAAACCAACCTAGAAGTTCCTGCTCTGCTTCCTCTCCTTTTTTACTTAAATCCAAAATGTGATTTAAGTATGGTCCATCTCAGCTGCACATGCATAAGTGATACTTCACCTTTTTGTCTTAGACCACTGGCCTCTTTCAAATTATTGAGCACCTCTACAGCATCTGCTGTAATTAAGGTGTCCTGGTAGTTTTCCTGGTGAGTGCCAAAAGCAGCATATGATGGGCTGAGAGAAAGATAAAGATGTGTGAGGCGTTGGGAAGAGCCCACATGGCAGACAGCGTCCATCCAGAGGGCTGGGCTTGGCTAAGACCAGGAGGGAGGGATTTCCCTGCCTCTCCATTAACAAAAAAGTATCGCTTGGGACATTTGCCACTACCCTGCATCACATGATGCCAAAATGGTGGCTATTTCCAGGCACTTCCCTTGAAGCAAGACATCAGATTCTTCTCCTGCCTCCATGACCTTTCTCTGTCTTTTGCCTTCTGCTACTTGCTGCATCTTCCCTGACGGCTCCTGATCATCACTCATTACGCTGGGATTGACAGCTGCGCCATGTGTAACTGATCAGCACGAGGGTTCTCAGGTCTAGAGTACTGATGATCTTCATATAATTTAGCACAGAAACAAAGAACATTGAAATGCTGGTCTACAGGGTACAATTAGGGATTTCTTGGATTTAGATCAGTTCAGATGTAAGACAAAGGCAGCTGTTACTAATGCACAACTATTCGTCCATGGTCCAATACACAAAGTACAACTACAGCCCTCAGATTGTTCTATGAGAGCTGTAAAAAAACAGCTTCATATATTTGGGGCACTTACAGAAGTATATTATTAACTCTGTACAGTCAGGGCAGACTAAGAATAAAAGTCTGTCTCAAAGACATTGCCAGAAATGTGTTTACCCTAAGTCTACATTAAAAATTATATTAAACATATGTTTGCATTCATATTTGGGCAAAGTCTAAGACTTTCAACACCTTGGCTTGAGACACCAGCACTAGGATTATTAATATCATGCCCTTGGAGTCTGTACATTTGAATGTCATATCTGTTTGCTGGCAATACATGAAATAATGCAAATTCTGATTTTGCTGATATAATGGAGTTGAGTAGCTGTATTGTTGCCACTTTGCAAAGACTGAAAATATGTTTTAGCACATATTTCAAACCATCTGTATTTGCCAAAATAACACTTGGAACAGATACCTGTCATTTGTATGCATAGCATACAATTAACTAATCCAAATGCACTGAGGTCCTCAAGAGTCTGTCAAGTACAGGCAATAGCATTTTTCTGTTCGCTTAGAACGACAACAATGCAGTAATAAGCCCAACTTTGTTCCCAGTGGACATTTTGTCATTCGTTTCTGAGAAGCAGCATCAGGCTGAATGCTGTGCCACTGAAGTTCAGCAGAACACAAGCTCAGCAAATTTGGATAAGAGATACAATATTTAGCACAAATAAGTGAAAAGAAGTACAGTGAGAGGAGGTTTTGAACACTAGAGAAAAGGGCATGCAAACTCACGAGTTTAATCAAAAGTTAATAATTAAACTTTAAAACATACCTGTGCAACCAGTTGTGCCTTTCTTGCCTGAATATCCCATATCACAATGACAGATAAATGAGCCTTTTGTATTCTCACAGGTTCCACTCAGACAGATGTTTGGATGCAGATCACACTCATTAACATCTAAAAAACCATGAATTAAGATTTAATAAATAAAATTCTAGAAAGTAACTGGCAAAACCTCCTGAGATATGATGGTTTGGTACAAAAACGGGTCTACATATGCAAAGAGAAAACTGCTTAGGTTAGCGAGACCTTGTTAATGCTGCTGTATTACCGTACCTGTATTACTATACCTTTAGTTCCAACTTTCCTTAAAAATACAGACTAAGATTCAGCATATTATCCAAAGAACAGCTATGACTATTTATTGATGCTTTTGATGCTTTCTAGGTATATGCGTGTGTGTGTATAAATATTTATAAACACATGCATACGTTATCTAGTTTTGTACAGACATTTCTCCTCAAATACGCTCCAATTTAAATGTGAAAATTACAGCACTTACACATATTTTTGTCTTAGAGACGAGTTTAAATCAGCACTGGGGATTTATCTGGCTAGAAATTTTCCACAGTGTCATCTACAAGGACTTCCTTTCTGCAAACACTCTTTCATCTGAGCTGCATAAAAACCTCACTGGAAGAGGATCCAAAGACAGGATGCTATAGATCATCAAGTTTGCATCCCAGTTTTACTGGGATTTACAGATGTTACATCTACATTTGATAAACATAGCTTGTGCAATGGGGCTGGTCCTATGGTCAGGTGGCCAAAATTAGGGCACAGGAGCATTATTATCTTCAAATATCATTGTCTGCCTACTTGGAAATAGTGCCTTAATAAATAATTTTTCCCTAGTTAATGCAGATTGGAAAATATGCACTCTCACTTACCTATGCAAGTCTTCATGTCTTCGGATGCCATGAATCCATCATAGCAAAGACACCTGTATTCTCCTGGGATGTTTGTACACTGGCCTCCATCACAGATGTTAGGATTGTCTTCACACTCATCAATATCTACAGAGAAAAATCAGATTAAAACTTACTACCTTTATGCAATGCAACTAACCACAGTCATGGCAAGCAAACATTTTAATGCTCTGATAATCATGATGAAGATTGAACCTTGCAAATAACTGAATAGCACATTGTAAAATTGTCCTGACAAGCAAGTTCCTCATCTCCAGCTGAAGTCAGTGGTAAACATTCCCCTCTGACTCCAACGGGAACAGAAATCAACTTTGTAGGTAAATATTTATTGACAGAAAAAAAAAACAAACATAGAACCTTTGTCATGCCACATAGTCACATACAACTAGAGGTTCTTGGATACAATCCACCATTGTTGAAATCAATGGAAGCTCTGAAGTTAAATTCAGTGACAAAAATATTGGACTTTACAGAGCTTAAAAAAACACTGTACATGCAGAATACTTCTACAGGCCTCAAGGGTGGTGACAAACTGGAAACACAGAGTCAAACTCATGATGGGAATAATTACAGTACATACATGTAATTCACTAAGAGATTTTGTGGTGGTTTTTTAGCATTTCAGCTGACTGGCCAGGCCAGCCATACAGTTATACATCCTCTAGCATGTAAGTGATTTTCTCAATTTGTGAAATCAGCCATTACTTATTGGGGCCAAGATTCAGAAGCAGACAATTTATTATATTAATGCAGCCATGCTAAGGTCTGGAATCTTTCAGAGTCCCTGGGGTTATATTAGTGTTACTTGTAAAAATCCCTAGAATCTCCCTGTGTCAGCACCAACATCGACCAGCAAGAGCAAAAATCAGAAACTCTGCCTAGTGATACCATGGGAAAAAAAACAGCACAAAAAAGACAAGATTCAGGAATTCCCTCCAAGAGAAAGGGTGTAACTCATTATCAGAAAAGTCTATTGTGCATTGCAGTAATTATGCAGCTGCAGAAAATGAACTCACTTTAACTTAAAATATTATGTTCATTATTCTTCTGTATTTCCAGCAGCTAGTGCTTGTGTGGATACATAACTTCTGCAAGGAAGAAGGCTGACCAGTCCCTGTTCATCTTAACAAGCAAATAATGTTGGCACGGACATTAGCCTGGAAATGTTAATTTGGAATGGAATTTGAATTAACATGCAAAATTAAGTTCTAGAAATGGGCATAATCATGACAGAAATAAAGAACTTTATTTACTAACCTGTCACTGTACTGATTTCACAGTTAGGGGAAAATCAGCTGACAAAGAACCTGTTGTTTCTCCTAATTGAGTTGATTATTTATGCATAACCTCACCAATTCAAACCTGACCTACTACTGAACTGAACAGCATTCTTACCAGCTCAATTATCAAGAAATATATTCTGTAACGGCTTCTAGCTTTGTGTGATGTTAAAGATAAAAGACATGCTCACACCAAGAGCAAACTGAAAATGTAAAATAGGTGTTTCACATACTCAGGTTGCAGTGCTAGCATATCTTGTACCATGCACAAACATCTAACACAGTAAAACCAGATATTCAGTGCAATGAGTAGAAAAGGTCACAAAAATAAATTTTTTCTTATTTTTCAATCAGTTTGGGCAGAGGCAAAATTTCAGCCTGTGGATTTTGAATATTCACCAGATGTTTATATATGGAATTAACATCTTTTCAAGAGAAGGTGGGAGCATCTTTACATACTAAAAGAGTGGTGAAGGTGACCTCTCTGGATATTTTCTTAGGTAGTTTGACTTGACATCCAAAGGCTTCCAGTGCTTCTGCTATTTAAATCTTTTTATGTGTTGGCTATTGTATTCAAGTCTTTCTTAGAGAAGAGTATGAAAATGAATAGCTAATAGCTATTACTGACTGCCCTATGAATTAAATTCCATTTTTCAGCATCAAGGCTGGATATAAATATGCAAAAATTCACAAATAAGATCAGATGATTTTTTTATTCCTCAGCCAGGTAAGATTTGACTACAAACTTCTATGGACATGTTTATGGTCAAGTTAATGTATGGACAAAACCACTGAGAATCCATCCCCTCCCCAGAGCAAAGGCAATTGCTTCCTTCCTTTTTAATTTTGAGAAGGGAAAGATGATAGTTTTCTGTTCCAAAGTTTTCAGTTTAATACGCAGGAAGGTGCTTTAAATGCTCCATTCTGACTTTGGGTTTAGAGATGTCTTTGGGTGGCTAAAGGCAAGCAGGAGTAAAGCACAGAACTATTTCTACCAGTAGACTTGAGATGGCTAAAACTGTCCAAGTATATGCTTGGATCATTTGGTACCCAGTTCAGCCAAGAAGATGAAAACAGAAAAGTGGCTCAGCGAACTCTGCTCACCCCTTTCCTCCCTTCCCTCTCACATCCCTCTAAATCCTGTCACTTGGGTTTGGATTTTGGCTAAGGTACAATTTCAATCAACTGGTTTTATTTTGGCATTGAAAAAGTGCCCCAAACACCAATGTTTGGGCAAGTTTTTGTATGAACTTGCCTTTTCTAGAAACTTGACCTAAAGCAAACTATTTCTAAGCTAAATATTTTAGGTTTCAAAATACTTAATTTCAGGGTCAGACAAATTTGCATTTTTTCTAGTTGATTTCTTTGAACAAGGGTCCGATGCTTGCTAAAGATTGGCTACTTTACATCTTTCAACAGCGTAAGCTACAATGAGGGGACAAACTACACTTAACTGTGCTTTAAGGCTCTTTTCTGCTTTGGAATAGTAGCGAGTGGCCTCAGGGTAACTGAGACTCTGGTCAGAGGTCTATAAATATTTACAATTTCTAAATGTGAACTCTCTCTATTAATTCAGTATAGAAAGCTCTCCATTTGTTCAACTATAAAGGCAATTCTATTCCAAGGGATTAACCCTGTTATATTTCTCATGCTCGAAGAGCTCTTGGATGGAATTGGCAAACAGCTGGCAAATATTCACATGCCTCAACAGGCCAGTGGCTGTGCAGCAAGAACAGAAGAGTAGGGTAGAATTATATTTCCTGTAACCTATGTGGAAATCACAGAGTACAATTCACTTACTGGGATTATAATTCCCAGACTCCCAAAGAACACCCAGCCATTACAGAGCTCTGAAAACTTTCTCACAAACCCTGTTTAGAGTGCAACAGAGCTGTTTCCTAAGAAAGATTCGTACTACTCAGATTTCAGTTTGTCTGAAAGTCATTCATTTTTGAAGTAACGCAGCATACTTGCATTTGACTAAACAAAGAACTAAAAACAGGAATTTTCTTGCTTGCTTAGGAGCAGATAACACACAACCACAGAAAAGGGTAATCAGCTCCTTTTCTAGCATTCTGTCTATTCTCTCTACAACATAACCATACAGAACCCATGCAGAGTATTTTGGCTTATATTTGTGATGATTCTTTCCATTGACTTCAACACATTTTGGATTTGGACTTAATATAGTATCTTAAGGGAGAAAATTTATATCTCCTACTGAAAAAATGACAGCTTTTTGTTACCAAACTCAGACTCAACTTGCATGCTTTCTGAAATTATGAAAAATCTGTTCCCTTCAAAGCAACTCAGTCTGCAGTTGTCCAATTCTGGTACTTTGGAGATGTTTACCTTAGAAAAAGAACTTCACTTTCCATGCATTACTTTTTTTTTAAGAAAAAAAAACCCAGTATACTTGTTACAACAGCTTTAATCTTTAAAAGAAAGTCTATTTTTAAACTATTGAAATAAACCCTTCCAGTGGAAAAGTTCCCAAAATTTCCCTTACCAGTGCATGTCCTGTGGTCTGGCATGAGTGCAAAGCCTTGTTTACAGCTACATTCATAGCTGCCCTCCGAGTTTGTACAAAAGTTCTCACAGCCACCATTCATTATACTGCACTCATCAATATCTAAAAAGGAGAAAATTACAGTTAAAACACACGTCTTTTACTTTAAAGCACATTTCAAGGATACACTTTGATTCAGCTTTCCAGAACAGGATCAATCTAGAATCCACACTTGATATTTGCACACTCCTTGAACATTCAAACGTTTGCAAACATAGGCATTGGGATGGCTGTCAGACAAACCAGGGAGGGAAAGAGATGATGCTATCGGACTGCATATACAAATACCTCCACAGTTCTCTTTCTACATATGAAAATACCACTGTTGGGTTATCACAGTATCATGAAGGCAACAAAGTTTTTGTAAGGAGCAAGGGAAAAAATTATCTACTAGGCAGAATTAAATCCAGTGTATTTCCATGGCACAATAAAATGTATGCATATAAGAGAGTGCACAATACGTGATTTAAGGTAAATATCATTTACAAAATGTGGCTTTAAAGAAAACAGTTACTGGAAAGGCTCTGTATTTGAGACAATTGCAGATCAGATTAGGAAAAATTCAACTGCATCACATGATTCTACTCCATAGTCTGTCAGGAATGCTGATTTTTAATAAAATATACAACTCAGGATTTAAAAAGGTATTCCCTCTTACTGATCGAAGTCTGAAGTCTTAGGCCATTTAAAATAGTATGCTATTTTATGTATCATGATTGATTTACTAGAGAAAATAAGCTATTACACAGTTAACTATAGCCCTGCAGTAATTTCATTCATTCCTCGTAAGTAATGGCTATGCACATTTTGGGGTTTTTTGCATACTATTTTGACAGACTGTACTAGATTTTTCGAATCACAGTTAAAAATGCCTGTATACAAATACTAAAAATGAAACAATTATTTATGCTTTATCTTCCCTATTTGCTAGAGAGCCCATATAGATTTTGTCCTTACCAACACAGTATAACTTGTCGGGCGTGGACTGATATCCGGGGTTGCAAGCACACTGATACTTTCCAATCAGGTTGACACAACGTCCATTTCGGCACAGGTTGGTGCTTAGGTCACATTCATTAATGTCTATTGCAAAAGAGACAGGGGAACACATTTTAGGTCTGAATAAAAATGATACTAAAGCCAAAAAATGCATGTGCAACAGAAGAGCAGTACAAAAAGCTTTGCACAATATTGATTTTTGCCTGCATGTCTCACCTATGCATGCAGAGACATTTGGTGATATCTGATGGCCTGGAGGACAATCGCACCGAAAACTTCCCTCTGTGTTGATGCAGGTGCCGCCTCGGCAGAGAAGGGGATTGCGCTGACACTCGTCGATGTCTGTGGGGAGAAGGGAGGCACATCACTGCAGGGGCCAGCACTGCCACAGCAGCAGCTCATCCCTCCCCATAGCCTGCTACCCATCGCAGCACCATCTGCCTAGATCAGCTCTAGAGACTTGCCTACAGCAAGTCATCCCTTTATACCAGAGCGCCATTAAAAAAATAAAATAAATTCAAAAAAGACTACTTCTAAATTTTAATCTACTCTAACTTCGAAGTTCAGGATGGTGTCCCACTTAGCAAGATGGGGATTGTGGGGATAAGTTCAACATCCTAAAATCCTGACCCTTGCTCATTTATGTTTTGGCAGCCTGCAGAAGCAGCGAAGTCAAGTTTGGGGTGGAAATCAAGTTGAAGTGAGCTTTAATATGACACACAAAATGAGAGGGACCTAAACCCAGGTGCAATCAAACCTTAAAAAAAATAAACAAAAATTAAACCATGCATAATATACTATTGCACATCTATGGTCTATAAAAAACATACCCATGCAGTTTTTCATCATCATAAATCCACTTTCATAGCCTTCAAAACATTCACATTTAAAGTCTCCAGGAGTATTGACACAGATGCCTTGGCCACAAAGATCAGGAGAGATGCGGCATTCGTCAATATCTGTAACACAAAACACATTCACAGTATTTTCAAAGGAGTTTAGTTTTTTGCTTTCAAATCCAAGTTAGGAGAGATACATCCATGCAGTTTACCTGTGCAATTCCTCTCTTCAGAATCGAGCGCAAATCCACTGTCACATCTGCACTTAAAACTGCCAATAGTATTTCTGCATTTTCCATGAGTACAAAGACTGGGGACCATTTTACATTCATTGATATCTAAAAATAAAACAGTAAGGACATATGATGTTACCACTTCATACAAAAACAGTGCACAAGAACAATGCCAACTTTAGAGCTCATCCTTTCTTGTGATAATGAGCCCTCCTTTTGGGAAAATTGGAGACCACACTACATAACTGATACTGACTTCCACCTCACCAACAATGTAGACACTGCACTGGAACTACCAATAGCACTTTCTGCCATAAAACGGTATTACTCTCCCCTTTGTCCTGCAGAATCTGATCTGCAGCTCACTGAAGTCAACAGTAAGATTTCAGTGGACAGAGGATCAAACCTACAAGGGCAAAGGGTGTTTCCAAAAGAACCACTCTGTCTTCTGGTTTCTGAGAAAAAAATGTGACTGCCATGAGTCAAAGAAAACACAATGGGCATAAATAAACCCACATGTCACTTTTCTTTATGGATAATAGATGGCTTAGTAACTGTTTATAAAACTAAGGCTGAAACTAACAACAGCATTGTCATTCATATATTTTCCCCTCCTTTCAGACTTTAGGATGTTTAGTTTTGGGGTAACTAGCTTTCTTTATAAACATATTAACCTCCATTTGTGTTTCTGACATTGTCCAGCTTAACCCCGCTGGTAGCCCTAAAAGACGGCTTTCAGCACATGATGCTAGGGTGTCACTGTGTGATTCCATTTAATGCTGGAAGTTTACCAACGACATTCATAACAAGACTTGGTTTACAGTAAATTAAATTCTGCTGATTTGAGCTATCATCCTGGAAACATTTTCCTCCACTTCTCCAAGTAGCGCCACAAGAAATTCCCCAAATTATTCGCCCTCCCTTGCTTGTTCCACAGTAGAATTAAAGTTATTGCACCCTGTACAGGTAAGGATTGCTCTTCCAATATATCCAAAGCTGACTGCTCAGTTTGTTCCAGTTCTTGTACTATGAGGTGCCAGGTGTCCAAAGTTATTTCATCAGTCAGAGGTGCCATTAGATGCAGCACAGGAGGCAAAGTCAGGCACAATTTAACCTCTCTAGTAGAGACACAAATTTAGTATTTTGAAGCTGCAGTATTATGTAGTATTTAATGGTCCATGACAGACTAAATTATCTTGTGTTTTATTCTGGCCTTAATTTCCATGAAATCTAATTGGATTTTCAAATATGCCTTAAGTGAGTGAAGTGCCTGACTATCATTGAAATCTTCAAACCCACAGGAATTGTCCCAGGGGAGAGCAAAAGGAAAAGCCAGCAGGATTCGCTGGCAATGAACCACAAATGGATCCCATACCTTTAGAGAAAGGTTTCCCAGTTATCTCTATCTTTGTAGAGAACCCAGATCCTCTTGGACAAAGAGCTTCAAATTCAGGTGATCCCTTCAGAGGACACTCCTCACACTCAAAGCCCCACGCTGCCCCCACCGAACAGCAGCAAGCATCCATTCGGTGTCGGCCTGGTATTTGTGAGGTGCATTGCTCATCTTCATGCTGCAGGTAGCAACTCTCCAAGCGAATGTCTGTTGGGCAATTGAACAATATGTTGAAAGAGAAAGAGAAAATTTAGTTCACTGCAGAGGAATCCTTTTCCAGAATCCCTTCACAAGACAGTGTGCTCCATGGTTTTGTGAGCTCAGAGTCAGAGCATACCAAGCACACTGCGTAATTTCTAACAGCAAAATATTAACACTGAACTCAGAAATTAAGAGTTGACATAAGCTTCAAGCACCATTCTGAAAAATAGTGCTCAACACTTGAAGTAAATTTTGTATCAGAACAGGATTGTTGAAGCATTCCGGCTTACCATATATATAAGGCCTTTTTATTACTTCAAGCTATGCCTTGTTCTGAGACAAATCTTAGGCACTCACTGGCATAAAGGGACAAAGGTGCTCTGGATGGACAGCATATAAAACTTCAATATTCTGTTGCACCCTCCATTAAGATGTACGGTGTGGCTAGGAACACCACATTCCTCCTCAGACACCTGAGACCCACCAAACGATAGTCCCTCCCACCACTCTTCCAGCCTTGGTGATTTCAGTGGGACTCTGACGAAGAGTGCTAAGAGCACAGATCTGTAGGGAACTAAATCAGTGCTGTTCACCAGCTAGCAAATGGTGATGGGCTTTAGCTGCTACCATTGGAATCTGTTCATGTTCCAGTTGAACTAAGTTCATGTCCCTGACTGATTCCATTTGAAAATTACTTACATGGACAGAAATAATTTTCCTTATTTGTAAGAAAACATGCAGTGCAAACATTGCTTACCACGTAGATTTGCTCTTTCCTAGCAGACACGCAAATGGAATTAATACCTACCAAGACATGTCCGTCCAGAAGCATCTAAAGTCATTCCATTGGGGCATTGGCAAACAAACGATCCCAAGGTATTGACACACTGCCCGTTTGTACAGACTCCAGGAAACACCTCACATTCATTTACATCTATTTCCAAACAAAACGTGAATAAAAGTAATCACTAGCATGCTAAACATGAACAAATCAGAAAAATTACAAACATTCTAATGTTTGGTTTTTAGGATAAAATACAAAACCACAACATCTTACATGACCTGACAAAATCCCAAATATTTAGGATTTCCTATGTAAGTCAGACAGAATCAATTAATTACAGAAAACTGCTGATGATTAGAAATAATACATGTTGCTATTTGCCATTCCTACATATACTGTAATCAAACTCAAAAAAAAAAAAAAAAAAAAAGGGAGAGGCATTTACAAATTATATCAATTTTCATACTCACTGTGGGCCAGAGTTTTGAAGCAAACGGGCAAAGAAAGACAAAGATAAGTGCATAATGAGATTATGCATTATTCCAACAAGATTAAGTTATGGTGTATTTTTTTTATGTTTTTAAAAAAAATTTTGTAGTTTTAATGTTTGTGTCTTATCAGCCACACCTCTGCACGTCTGTAAAGTACAACACTGCTTGAAATCTGGCCCTACGACCTTGTTGGTAATTAGTAACTTTATATAGATTAAACTAAACTCCTTATGACTGCACACAGAGTTTAACTTCATTAAGTAAAAGATTATATTTCTATATTTAAGTGCCAAATTTAGCACTTTTGGGTAAGGATAATTTGATTAACTGTGTTAGCTTGGCCTGAGCATAAATAAATGTTTAGTAATCTAAGTGTGAGGTCTTCCCACCAGTGTCCTTTGTGAAAAGCATATGCTTCACAATCGCCTTTAGGAAAAAGCCTTCAGCATTAAATACGTCCCAAGAAGAAGCACAACAATTTTAAAGAGAGGAGAGGATAAGAAAAAGAAATGAGAAAAGAATGACTGGGATATTCTATAGCTTAACCCTCATGTACAGAGTAATCAAGAAGCGGGTAGGTTGGACTCGCTACATCTCCAGAAAAAACTCCTGGTGTGAACAAACTCTGTAGCTCTCAAATTGCATTGAGCAGCGTGGAGGATAAATGTGGCGTGGACATCAGTGGCCTCTGTCCTTGAATAGATATTATAAATAAAAGGCCCTTATTGACTGGAAGGCAGGAAGTAAAGCCAGTGGACTATTAGAAACCACGGAAACACAGTTCACAGCCTGTGAGGCATATTCCAGCTGACAACTGCAGGGCTCACCCGTAAAGTAGAGGAATGCTGCCAATTTAGTTTGCTTATTTCCTTGCACAAGGTCCATTACTCATTTTACATGGGCTATGTATGGGAGAACTGAGCATCATCTTTTGGGAACTAAACTCACTCCCTTGTCCTGTCTCTCACTTGCCAGTAAATTTCCTAGAGATCTTCCTCTGTCTTGAAAAATGCTTACATTGGTTGAAACTCAAATATGGCTTCAGTATGCTAAAAGCACGGGGAACTACTCTGAAAAATCTGGGGCTATCCAGGTCCCACTGAAATGAGAAAGATTAAAGCACGAAATAGATGTAATCCAAAGTGCTGGTAAAGGAAATGCTGAAAACAGTTATGTCTACATCTTGGAAGGATAAACTTTCCATCCCAGCAGTGTTGAAAATGTTCTAAGACTTTCCTTGTGAAGAGAGATAGGTGGGGCCACTTATTTTTTTCTCCCTTTTCTTTCACTTACACACTCCAGAAAGTGTTGCTGAGGTCAGATAAGTTATGTACAGTGGGTCTGCAGCGCAGACGTGCCAAGGTATTCAGTCATCACTTGGAAAGCAAAGAATATGTGTGAGGGTGTTCCTCTTTTTTTTTTTTGTTAAGGGAAAAAACAATGTTTCTTTATGGAAGCTACATATGGGAGTAATTTCTAAAAAATACTTTAACTGCAGTGTCATGTCAGATGTTGTCAGTCAGGATGACCCACAGCAGTTTGAGACCCTCTGAGCTTCTGCATATTATGGAAATATGCAGTACTTTGCCAGGAGTTCAAGTCAATTCAAATGAAGACGAAATAGGGTGGGACCTTCAGTTCTCACAGAATAGTATAGAGTCATCTCATATCAAGCAAAAAAGTTACACATTTTAAAAAATCTTCAACCTTTTCTTTAACCAAAGTTTAACTGCATCCTGATGCTTTTTTTTTTTTCTTCTCCTTTTTAAAAAGACAATGAAACTATGCTTTGGAATTTGCCTGATTTCATATAACGTTGCACGGAAGAAAGACAAAGTTAAGAAAAAACCCTACCAAAAACCTTTCATGCAAAACGAAAGTTAACAGTATTTGAAGAGAGAGAATCATCTCCTTATACTGGTAGACACTACATTTGCAAGCGTGTACTTTGAAATAAACTGTGAGTATGTAGGAATGTTAAACAAACTGAAACCAAGTTCATCCTTGACATAATTCTAATGAAGTCAATGGAAGTACACAAGGTAAGAATTTGGCATAGTGTTCCTCTATGCTAAATTAACTACTTAAATTAAAACACTGGCATTTTTTCGTTCAAGCTCTGATTTATGTTAAGGCAACAATAAATACCTTCACACAATGTTCCTCTTATTCTTGAATATCCCTTTTGACATATTGGATCTGTAAAGCAAACAAAAGTGAATTTCAGAATGCTACAATCCAAAACTCATCATTAACTTATTATGCAAAACTGATCATGTGAAATTTTAGTTATTGTTTAGTTTAGTTTATTGCTATGAGAAGTCTGAGTGCTTAGACAGTATCTCAGTATTTATTGAAATAATAGAGATAAGATGGAGCAACTAGATAAACTATACAGAGTGTCAGCTATTATCCTCTTTTGCTTCCCATGTGCCTTTCCTAGCTAACCCCCAAGTGGTTATATTATTCCTGTTTCATTCAAACAGATTAATTCATTTAACTTGATCACAGCACATTACAGCCCTATTTACCACAGATGGATGAGGATGAATTCTGCTAAGATATACAGGATGAATTTAACTAAAGATTTGAGAAAACTAGCAGCTTTCAGCATATAGAAATAACAATCCACACACATTTCTGCATCCATCAGCTCATCCCTGGGTTCCCAGCTCATCTAACAGTTCAGTCTAATTATCAAGTGACTATGCAGAGACCTCAACCCATTTCCTGATCAATCTTATGATTCTCTCGGTCACCAGTTAATCTACAGAGTATACTAACAAGGGCTACTCCCTCTCCTCCCTCCATTACCACACCAGAGATCCATTTGTTGCAAACATTTTCTTATGAGCTCTGGGGAACATGCATCTATTGCTACATCATTAGGGACTCTAGATCACTAATTATGACAAACCGTGCTAAAGTAATGCTGCAAGTTACAGACTGTAGGTGTGGTCCCTTCCCTTTAGAATTTAAACTTGTAAAATGTTTACTATAAATTCCAAAGTTAGAACCTTCTGTAGCTACATGCTACCTCTCAAATATTAAGGCTTCTCTTTTTCAGACTGAATACAGAATGAATGCTTGATAATAAAACACGTAAAGTTATGTGTCTTGCCTGGGCCAAACTTCTGTGACAATAATCTGGACCCTCAGAACAGGAAGAATCCTAGGTTCCTTAGGAAAATTAACAGTGTTACCTCGTTCACATGGTGTACACGGGCTTCCCCAAGCAGCACCTAGTGAGGAACAGCACTGGGACTTCAGAGTTGCTCCATTGATATTTATTTCACATCTTCCATCCACTATGTTCTGCCAACAGGTACCCTTAACAGTTTCTGTTTGGAAAAAAACCCAATGTGTTGTCATACAGGTTGTCTAGCGTTATACATTAATTGCAAACACACTTAAATTTAACCATGGAAAAGAACCATCCTTTCAATATAACTTACCACATCAGATCTCAACTTATTTTAAAAGCTCTTAATTTATCCCTGTCTATGCTGGACTATAGCCTGAAATCATCCCAGCACAGAGCCCTTGCAAATCTTAGTTTATACTTATCGACCTTAACAGGGAATATCTCAACACCATTCAAGATTGAAGCCATTGTATTTATTATGACTCAGATTAAAGGCACATGCAGAAGAACAGGGTAGATACGAACTCCTTCTTGATCTTCCATTAATCTTTTAGATCCTCCACTCTGGATATCTGATCTTCCCATATAGGAAGTGGCTGGAGATAGCTAAGGATCAGACAGAGCTATAGTTCCACAGTTCTCCTCACTGACTAGGCACCAGCTATAAATTGCTGTCCCTCCAGAACAGCTAAGGGAAGAAATCATAAGTCCACAGAGTATGTGACTCACAGTATTGTTCGTGGCTGCTCTTGAACTAGTCTGGACACAACTTACTCATGCTCTATCTCAAATAGAAAACTGGTGTTTCCGGAGAGTAGATCTTAACAAGAACATGTCCACCCCTCTTGCCGGAGGAATTAAGTGGGTGAGCATAGTCCTGTAGAAGTAGTCTGTATTTGTCACAAAAAAATTTCCTCTCTCTTTCAAATTTGACATGGAAGAACACCATGTTCCCAAGTGCTAGTTGCGCTTTATGTACCTGCAGTAATTGTGAAAACACTTTCATAACATTGTTTCTGTAACGTTTTCTACTGAATTTATCTACACAAGTTATTTTAAAATATTTTCTATACTTGATGCACAATGTTTGTATATCACCGGATATATTCAACCAGTAAACATAAAATCTTCAGAAGAATCAATACCTATGCAGATGGTTCTGGTTGTATCCAAAGTACTTTCAGGAGAACATTCACAAGCAAAGGAGCCTGGTGTATTTTTGCACACCCCATTAACGCAGGGGTTAGATTCACACTCGTCAATATCTAGAAAAGAAACACACTGCTGTTAGTGCCAGGAAGCATTAACAAAAATACATATGGACTTCTTCAGCTTAGGGAAAAATGGAAGCAGCTTTCCTCATGACCAGTTTTCCTGATATTCTATTTTTCTGTCATGAAACTCTTCACAATAGACTAATGAGGCATGTGTCCTAAAGACACAGTAACATGTTAGAACATTAAAACATTGAACTTGGAAGCAGCATCTCATTTTTCAGAGATACCCAGCTATTGCCCTGCTTTGTGGTGATGGACTGTGTTGTTTAAATTATCTGATACACATCCTGTCTGTGGCTCAAAAAGAGTTCAAACTAGGAGTTGTCAGGCTCTGTTCTCCACTCAAGATAACAGGTGTGTAAAACTTGGTTCTCAAGTTTTTCTCACCCTTGGCACAGTATGGGCCTACTGGTGGTAGTCAATAAAGAGAATGCTAGTACAGACCTAACACAGGCTATTTCATGAGGTTATCTAATGCTTTCATTTTGGCCTTGCTTCTCTTCGTTCCTCTACTTCCCCATATAATTTCTTCATGGTTTTTTGTAGTTCTACACATTATATTCTTATCAAGTTTCAAAGTATTTCTGGTACAATCTGAGAACAATCCAAATGAATAAAACTAGGATGAAATGGAATGTTACCAATTACCTTCACATGTCTTTAGGTCAGGAGTGTATACAAATCCTTTTGGACAAGTGCAAGTGAAACTTCCAGGTGTATTTCTGCATTGCCCGTTGTCACAGAGCAGCATGTTCAGTGCACATTCATCAATGTCTGTAATGAAAATAAAGAACTTTCTAAAAAAGAAAACATTTCTGGAATAGAAGCCAGGACAGAATTTCCCTCCCAGCAGTCACATTTCGTTAGATTTTGTGTATGTGGAGAGAAGAAGGAAACAAAGAGAAGAGAGAGAATATTCACACACATGACTTGCTCTGTTTTTCAAAGACACAAAAAAGATTTCTAGATTCTTTTATTAGACAATAGGCTTGGAATTACTTCAAATGAAAAAGACCATTCCAAATAAACTAAAGATCCAATAAATATCCCACTTACTGCACCTTCCTTCTTCATGAAAACTATCATTAAAATAATGCAAACAGAATAGTTATATGAATTTAAACCACAAAAATATTACCTAGAGAAAAATTAACATTCTAATTTTGTTTTTTAAATAGGGAAAAATGAGAAAAAAAAACCCAACAAACAAACCGCAACAACCTTCTCTGTATGTCTTTATTTACTTTTTCCTGACCTTTATTGCTTAGTAGGCTGCTTTGCTTTTGTAAGAGCTTGTACTTTTCTTTCTACATATATTCATAATATGTGACAGCCACATCATGGTTCAAAATAAAGCTGCGAATCACACTTTTTATCTTGCTTATATTATGGAACAGGTCTATGCAGTCTCTGATTCTCTGCACAGCAGACCCAGAGTCATGAAAGAAATGAGGAGAGGATTGGTTTGGAAAAGTTTGCTGGTCATCCTGGTCTTTAAATCACCATTTTGTTCCATGCTGGCTCTGAACTGTCTTGGATGTTATGGTTAACAAGGCCAATGTAAGTCTACACTTGCTTCAGAGGTGAAAAATTTAAGTCGAAATGCCAGTGCTAAATTTCAAGAGCCCTTAGGAAATCTTTGGAAGAGATCTGATGGTCATCAGAGAGAAGTTGCAAGAAGGTGGCAAGGGGCCATGAGTGGCAGGTGAAAACCAGGAGAGACCTCAAGAGCAGACAGAAACAATTGGCTAAGTCAGAGAGGACTCAGAAAGTGTTGAGAGAAGTTGGGAAGACTCAGAGGGTCAGCGCAGCAGCTGGGAACAGCAAAAGCACTAGGAAAAGCAGGGAGATTTGCAGAACAAAACAGACAGTGTGGGAAGCTTCACAGGAGTTCAGACAAATTGAGAGAGGGCCAGGTGGAACATTATGGAAAAATGGGAAACAGCTGTGATGGAGCATGGACGTGGGCTGCAACAGGGTGGGCTGGGGTGCAGCTGGAAAACTCACAGATGGATGGGGAGAAGAGAAGGGATGCCATAAGCTACGGGCAGACACTGAAATGGGTCATGGATAATTAAAGCCAAAGAAACAAATGGGAAAATGGGATGAATTACAGCATGACTTTTATCAAAGATAGATCAACTGTTATTTTTTTAAAAATAAGACAGTGGATAGTTTAGACTGGGATAATGCAGATGACTTAAACTATTTAGATTTAAGTAGAGAATACAAAACTGGAATAAAATTATTATGTAAGCTGAAGATAACAGGAAGGAATTTAAGAACTTTAAGGTGGTTCCAGAGCTGGCTGAAGGAGATATTACAGTAGGGTATATTAAAAAGGGGAGTAATCACGATGGAGAGAAGATATTAACAATGCCTTTCAGGGATCAGCCTTGGGACTGGTCCTATAAAATATCCATCCCAATGTAGAAATAAAACAAGAATGGGATCAAAAACCGTGGACAACACTAAGCTGGAAGTTATTACCAATACAGAGAATAATGCAAAACTAAATTAATCTTGACAATGTGAATGAGAGAAATAAGACAAAATATAATCACCAACGTTTAAAACCTTCCAATTAGGGACCAATAACAATAACATGCTACAAACCAGAACTCAGCAGTTGAAGGCTATTAAGAAGAGAAAACTCTGGATGTAACTCCCAATTAGAGGTTGACTTTGATCCCAAAGTATAACATGTATTTGAGAAAAGACTAATGCACTCTAGAATCAGTTTAGGCAGGATATTCCTAGGGGCAATGAAGAATTGCAGGCACCACTATACAAGGCACTGGTAAGACCTCATCAGAACACTGTCTACTGGTCAGATCAGTTGTGTTCAAGAGAAGGCTGCAGCCTCTCCTTTTATGAAAAGACTGAAAGTGTGGATTTGGATACTTTAGCCAACAGATAATTCTTTATAAATACTTTGGGGAAAAGTGCTGACATGGTGCTAAGTCAAAGGAATAATAAAATAATAATAATAAAGGAATAATAAAATGATCACAAATAAACTTTAACAGGAACTCAGAAGAAATTTCTGATCACTTGTGCAAAGGAGGTTTGGAACAATGCATCAATTCAGTAGTGGAAGAAAGGAATGTAAAGGGTTTTAAGTTATAGGCTTTCAATAGGACCATGTAATAGAATAAGAGAATTGTCAGAATTAAAATTTGTAACAGGAGTCTGCAGGCATCTGATGAGGTTTTTTACATCTCAGATAGTGTAGGAAGTGACTGGATTGCTACTTATTTGAATTCTCTTTATCCTATACCACAGTACTTCCACTGGTCACCTCTAAGGAACAAGAAGAACCTATTTCACCTTTTTTATGATGAATAATTTGGCTTTAGATTTTTTTCACTTGTAGGGCACAGGAAATCAGCCCTAGCTGGCCCATGCCATCAGATTCTGCTAGTGCTTCCAATGACAACGAATTTTCCTGTGTCTGGCCAGCACAGTTTAACACAGTTAAACCAATAGCCCTGTCTGAAAGTTGAAAGGGAATTTCTCCCCAAAGTTAGAGGTGGGAGAAACCATGTAAGCCTTCTGTAGCATATGGAATGCTTATCTTCTTATGATCAGTTGGGAGTTTTACCTAAATCCCCTGCTCTGGGAGGCACCTGGCACAATGGTGATCCTAGATCCCTCCTGTGGTGCATTGTAATTGCAGGATCTGGCTTCTTTTGATTTTGAGAAACATTGGTACTGCAGAATGCATGTTCAGTGGACTTAACTGAACTGGATGTTTATTGCTTCGTTTCCACTAATCTGAGTCACTGATGGCAATGCTCCCTTACAGCTCCACAGTAGAGAATTTCATAAGCATTTGCAAAGGACTGAAATTAAAACAAGAATTCAGTAGAAACATCCAGAAATATCAGAAGAGCAGCTAGCGGATCTGATGAAACACTGAAAAAAAAAAAGGCGAAGGAGGATAAAAACAAGCATCAAACTTCAAAATGAAAAATGGAACATACCAATGCAGTTTTTCCCAGTTGAATCCACTTCATATCCAGGGTCACAAATACATTTGTATGTTCCGTGCAGATTCTCACACCTTCCATTTGGACAGAGATCAGTATCTAGTAAGCACTCATTAATATCTACATAAAGGTAAAAAAACAAAACAAAACAAAAGAGTCAGTTGTTGAGGGGTTGTGAAGGTTAATTCTCCAAACTAGAAAATATATATCTTCAATATCACTAACATTGGCTGCTCCATATTTATTATCATGTAGTTCTGATTAGGGAATTCATACCTAAATATTCACACTCAAGAAAAAAGCATCCCTTTCACACTGATTTAGGACCATCTCTATCCCACAGACATTTAAGAGACTTGCACTGTAGATAAGAACTGGGATATTGAACTGGAGTCTTACATTTAGACATGCACATGTACTAATACCCCTCTGTATCTCCTGATTCATAGCATTTCCAGATGGCATCACTCTCCAAAGCATGAACATCCCTCCTTTCTGAATGTTTTTCCCTCTGTACTGCCAGCAAATTTACTAGTAAGCGTTGACTGGCTTAGAGTTTGCAGTTTCATTGTTCTACGACTACAAAGCTTTTATTGTAATCATTTGCTCTTTTTCTGTAATTAACCAAACTCTGTCAGCCTGGCCTTTTTGACAGATGAAAACACGTCAGGAAGTTCAATGTTCAACATCACTTTATTCTCCAGGACAATTTCAGTTGAAATGTGCAAATACCATTTACACATATGCTTATTAAGTCATATAGGTAATAACACCTCACAAATTTGCCATTATTTTATAACAGCACTGACATACATTCCATGGTATAAAACAGAGAGGGCATAATGGTGAAATGGCAAGCTCCTCTCATTTCATCCTAAATTATTCTAATGTGTTGCAAACAGCCTTTTGAATAAGCCTTCCTCCCATTCCTTCTCATCCCCACCAGCATGTCTAACAAATCAAGGATATCAAGGTAACACTTTTAGCCAGAACTGCTATAGTTTGAATTACATGAGGTGATCTTACCGTTTCCTCCTGCAGTCATGCCAGTTCCACTGCTGCACAGAGCCTGATATTCAGCTGGAAAAATATGAAAATACTTACTGGAATATTCTTTCTTAACTCATTGGTTTCAGCATCATCATTTAAAATATGTCAACTAATTACTCCAATGAAATAAGATGCCTTTCGATTATTCTAAAAACATTAATAACCTCACAGTGTTCTGAACCCATGAAACATTTTAGCAGATTCAGGGTCTGCATCTGCTCATGAAGATGGATGAGCAAAAACTTCATATGGTGAACTGAGGCATTTAGGAATAGACATAAACTTCATGCTGGCCCTCCTACACAAATGAACCATAACATATTCACAGCAAGATTCTCCAGAACTCGTATGTCCAAATCCTTGCTCAAGGTGCACATTCAAAGTGATGAGGAAACAGAAAAAGTTTTCCTATAAATCTAGTCCATATATAACTCCACTTAGCAGGCATGTCTTCAGGAGTTCATAGTAGAACAAGACCTCTTATCCTTAAAAAAACTAATTAAAATATGTATCAAAGTATCTCAAATGTCTTAATTACCACTGGGTTCAAGTTCTTCTTTTGAGTTCAGAACAATTAATAGAATAAACTGACAGTCAGATCAGCATTGTCAGCATTTTCCAATATATTTGCACTTTAAGAACAGCAGAAATAATTACAATGCTAAAATTAATAAACATTAAAGATATTTATGGAATTAGCTGTCTTTTCTCTAAAGACAATCATGTGCAACACATCTGCCAATACTATCATAACCAGCAGATTAATATGTAGCCCTGCCTGAATCAAGTAATCACTGCTACTGTATGTGAAAGCAGACCTGCTCTGGACATGCACCAGCAAAACTTTTAGTCCAGAAGGGCAGGAACTTTTGCAAAGAGAAGGAGCACAGAGACAAATGTTTTCCTTTCAGGAATTTTTTCAGTCTCTCTGATACAATGCTCCTCTCTAAGAAATCTTCTACTTCCCTCCCCCACTCAAAGCCCAAAGAAATGCTACACTTCACCTTACATGAAATGGCACTTTTTTTAACAATTGAAGAGGTGGGCAAAATAACACAGGAAAAATAGCTTCCACATATGTAAATGTTCTGCTAAAGTACTTCAAATATAAAACAGAAGTCAGTGATACAGAGTCCAACATTTACAAAAGATTTCAACTCCACTGTACAATAAGAAGGGCCCGCTGATATCAGCAAAGGCTGCTGGAAAGACACCTTCCTATTCTGGTAACAGTTCTTCGGTGTTTTCCTATTCTAAATAACACAGCATATTATAAAGTGGTAGTTGGCACGTTCCTGCTGAAGAGCTTACATCAGCTCAACCAGCCTAATTTGTTCCAACTGGTTTTGTCTCCCTAATGCTTTTCATAACGCTATCAGTTAAAACTGAGATTTTAAAAATAAATCTTGAATTATTTTTTTGCCTACAAAGCTGACACTATATTAGTATGAGATGCTTTTGAACTAGATTTTGTTTATAAGCAACAACAGATTTGCTGAGTGAAAAGAATCACTCAACAAAGCTGAGCTTCAAACTAGCTCCTTGCAGTCACCTCCATGAAACCAGGGTCTCTTTACTGACTTCACGACAAGGACTTTGTCAGCACAGCCTTGGAAGAAGTGCTTTCCTAAAAGCAGATTCTGCCAAGAGAATGATTAGAATCGCTTTCTTGCTAGAGAGAAGTTATGTTCCAGACAACTTTGCCTGATGGCGATTTTCGTGAGAGACTCAAGCATTCTGTACCGACCTAACTGGACATTTGTTTTTGCCTTGACTATCCAAAGGCTAATTATTGCATAAACAATTTCAGATCACTTGAAGGATATAGAATTCAGGCAGCAAACATCTGACTGACAGGTGGACATACGGATTTGAATATACAAATTACTCAAGATGTTTCCATAAACTACTTGAGGTCAAAATGGTATTTTTTGTTATCCATATCTATCAAAATAGAGTTTGTTGTTTGAAGATCTGTTTTAATGCATACAACAACTCTGGACCCAGATATTGTTATTTACTGTTGCCTCAAAAAATTCTCTCCTGTACTTTTCAAACATGCAAAATAGGAGACTGCTCAAAATATGTAATGTTATACAACAATTTAACCCTCCTGATTTAGGGTGCAATGTTAATACAAAACGGTATTTTACCTTTCTAAAAATAGTTTATCAGCATAAATCTTAAGAACATGTACCAGTAACATGCTGTACCTGAATTCTGCGCTGGGCAGGGCTGACAAGGCTCCCCAAAGGCGTAGTCAGTGCTGGCACAACAGCACTCTGATTTTGTAACCGCACCGGTTAATGGTCTCACGCATTGTCCTCTCTTATAGCCACCGTAGCACGTGCTCCGCATATGTGTATCTGAGGAAATAAATCTCTCTTAATCCTGCCATAGCCAACTATACTGCCATAAACTACAACAAGTATTAAATCTAGCTCAGGCGACATAAACACTGTAAAATAGCTGTCAAAACAAAACATTCTTCACTATTTTCCTATGTTTTTCACCCACCTATACTGCCATTCTACCTGGGACAGGAAATTCTTCTTCATCATGATTCTAAAAGTTCAGACATACAAATTAGTTACCGCATTTAATGGCTAGTATTAATGAACTACTAGGAGAACAATCAATACTTAACCTTGAACTAGCAAGAAACCATAGGGAAAAGGGACAAAGTCTCTGCCATGTGACAGGGACATTACTCACTTGTAACTTGATAGGCCCAGCAGCAGGATCTCAGAGCTAGAATCGAGTATATCTCAAAACATCCAAAAAACCTCAGTAGTGTTCACTTTATTCTGAGTTAGAGGACTGATTTGATTTTAACAAGAAGTATTTTCCCTCCCCCTCCCAACCTTGTTAGCTGTTTCTGATTCATCAAGGCTAAAATCACCACTGCTGCAACAACTTGGATTAAACCTACTGAGGCCCCAGTGAAGCTTTTGTTTTCATTTTATACCTGAAAAAAGGCAGAATGACAGAAAAAGAAAAACCTGCACGAGGAAAAGATCACAAAACACGCTGCCATTCAAAAAACGCTTTCTTTTCTTGTAAAAAAAAAAAAAAAAATCATTAATGCTACTCCAGTGCATAAGATTTAAAACATTTATCTTTTCAGGTCCAGGGTGACATCTCACTTTTTAAAAACTGGCCCATAATGACTGTCAGACAGAGTAGAATTTTAAAATCAAACACCTCAAACATCTTTGGCTTGTAGAGAAGCAGGAAGTGGAAAAACTGTTAAGTCCCACTTTAAAAAGAGATGAGAGAGTAATTAAATCTTTAAGTTTAGTGACAAATGAAGAATTTTACATTGACAGAAATGAGGCAAATTCTCACCTGCTCAAAACTGATACAGCACTACTTACCTCCAACAGCACTATGCTGTATAGTCTACCTGACCTTGTGATTTGGCCTCCACATTTTTCCTCTTTAAATGCAAAGCAAAAGAAAAAAAGAGCAAAATGGGCTATCACAATAAGTATCTCAGAGCTGTTAGTATCCACTAGGACTACCATTCACCATGAAAAAATGGTAAATTCTACATTCAAGCTTCATCCCTCATCAGTCCAACATTAACGCCTTAACATTGGTTAATGGTGACTCGCCACACATTAAGCTTGTCTTACCAACACACACGCGTCCGTCCAGTCCTACTGCAAGGCCAGGGAAGCATTCACATCTGAAAGAGCCATCAGTGTTCACACAGCGCCCGTTCATGCATATTCCAGCTGTCTCGCATTCGTCGATGTCTGTTGGAGAACAGAATGAGCTTTATTAGAAATTAAATCACATAGTGTTCAATGCCTGACTGAAACTTGCATTTGTGCAGCTTATTTTCAGTGTATCCTATAGAAAAACATCAAGTGTAAATGAAAACTAGTTCATGTAAAGGTTTTATTAGGAATAATGATAAATTCATTCTGTGAAATGGAAGAAGAAAATGCACAGAACAAAACAATTTCGTTCTCCTTGGAGAGTGAAAAGGGACTACATTTTCCTAGCTTGTTCCCAAGAGGTACATATTCCCAATTAAGGGTCATTCAGGCAAAAACATAATCGGAGGAAGGAGGAAACTGACTGCTAAGACAAAGGACTTCTGTAGTGTGTAACAGAGCATTCCCCTTCAGTGTTAACAGTTAGTTCATGATGTAAGAAATCAGTTCAGAAAGAAAACTGAATCTTTCACCCCCCCACAAGGTGCCTTCACAGAGCCACCAAAGAAATTTCCCTTCCTCCTGCTGCGGGTTCAGTTTTTGGAAGCGCATCTGAACGTCCACAGTCAGACCCTGCCCTGCACGTAGTGTCTCTCTGGTGATCTGCATGACAATTGGATTTTCCTATCAGATGCTCATTACAGCCCATTTTATAAACTTCTAATGGACAGCGTGCACTCCAGTGTTGAAAGGAATTTGTTAATGATTTGAGCCCTGAGCAATTGCTGAGCACAAGCTACCATCTTTGCCCAACAATAGTACATTGAACAATAAGGCCCTTAGCAATGAAATACAAGAATGAAGTCTTATAATATTAGACTATCACAAAGCAATGTTAAATTAGTAAAAAAATTATATAGCCTGCGTGCATCCTGTTAATAGTAAGATCATTCTCCAGACAGAGAAAGCATGCCATTACTTTATAAGTGATTAAGAAAAGGGGTGTTTAAAATATTGTTTGGAAGTATGTATAACCTTTATAAAATAATCACTTCATAACAACTCTCCATAATATATACAAGAGACAGTGTGTGTGACAATTTCCTTTTTTCTGACCTTAAAAGGGCAAATTGAGAGTGAAACACCTCTGTGTTTTACTTTGTTTGCGTTGTTTGGCATAAAACATGGCTTGTATGATCCAAGATTCCTTTTTCAAACTGCATTTTAAAATAGAAGTTATATTTAAGTACACGGGCTCAATTCATTTCTACTTCATCCTGCAACCTTTTGTTCTGTTTCAGAAAAATCTTAAATGCTTCTCCCACTTTAAACTTAGTCCTTAATCAGTGTAAGTAAAAACAGAGTTGGGACTTCAAAACATGCTCATACTATTTAACAGTGTAGACAGTTATTTTGTTAAGACAACACTGAACTCCTTTGACAGATACAACTTTTCCTGAAAAAAAAAAAACAAACCCAAAAGCAAAAATTAACTTTCCTTTTTCTTCCTTACAGAAACAGAAAGGCAAAGTTACTTTTTTTCCTTTTCCTGTAGTTTATTTTAAAAAAAGATTTTGTAAGCTAATAAGAGGTGAAATGTGCAATCTATTTTGCTTTGCACCGATTTACAAATGTGTTGGAAACACTGTTATGGATGTTTTCTGGAAAGGTGAAGTGGGTTACTTAGAATTGTGCAGATTAGCTGAAAACCTGGCTCCAGTAAAGATGGGGTAAAAATAGCCTCTGCTTTTACCAGGGCTGAGATTCCACCCAGAAAAATCAACCCGGTCCAAATTTCTAAGCTTGACAAGGCTCCGCTGTCTTCTGTGGCAAAAGTAGCCATTTGGACAACTTAAAAAAACACTAATTTTTCTGACTTTTGCCAGAATACTTCAATCTGGTTCTGGAAAACCAACTAATGAACTCACTCTCCATGTTCAATGAGTTTTTGCTTTTTCCGCTTAGCTTGCTCAGTAGTGCCAGCTGGGTACACTAAGTCCTCTAATTTTAACCAGGAAAAATTTACTCAGACTACTAAACTGCCACTTTCAGTAGCCTTGCAATAGCTTTCAACTTGGGGAATTCCTGTTTGGTCGAAAGATGAAACAATGTACAGAACAGAAATAATGCTTTAAAGCTCTGCCTGTCTGATGCAAGTATTTCTGAAAAAATCAGCAAATCATCAGTGAAAAAAGCTAATGGCGAATAAGTTTGGTATGTCTTGTATTACAGGGAATACATAAGACTATGGAGTAACATCCTTTTTTTGGCACGTTACTTCATAAAGCCTGAGTGGAATTTTTTACCAGACAGCCAAACATA
The DNA here is from genome assembly GCF_009769465.1 of Tauraco erythrolophus. Taxonomy (NCBI): domain Eukaryota; kingdom Metazoa; phylum Chordata; class Aves; order Musophagiformes; family Musophagidae; genus Tauraco; species Tauraco erythrolophus. The sequence continues at coordinate 12,203,939 of NC_141478.1, read as the reverse complement.
TGCCCTGTACTTATACTTAAATTCCGATTTTATGGAACTGTCAATTACAGTATTCCCAATTTCAGGTTAGAAATTCTTCTTAATAGTTGAAAATTCAGCTTAGAGTGCATTAAATGAGATGTTTATAGGAGCAAAGTGTTGCACATTGCAATTCTTATAATCCTTTGTTGATCCCCTAAAGAGTTTGGCAAAAACGCATGTTCAATTCCATATCAAAATTGCTCAAGCAAGTAGTCATTTGCTGCAGAAATGTCAGTTTGTCCATACGCACATTCCAAATATGCATCAGCACTAACTGCATGTGCAAGCATGAGCTTGGAGCTTACATTGTGTAAGATCCTAATGCATTCACTTCACAAACAAATTCAGCTTATTCAGTGTGAAGAATGAGTGTGTCAAAGGCTAACCATTCCGCAGGAGAGAAGTTATTTACTCTGTACATGTGGTGTGTACAGAAAGGACTCAATAAGGACAAACATTAATGTACAGGAAAAGACATTATTAAAGATCAATCTTTTAAACTTTTACTATCATAACTAGAGATGTTATGATATGACATGTTATGAATGACAGGACGAGAGGGAATGGCCTCAAGTTACGCCGGGGGAAATATAGGTTAGATATCAGGAAAAATTTCTTTACAGAGAGGGTTGTGAAGTGTTGGAACAGGCTGCCCAGGGAGGTGGCAGAGTCCCCATCCCTGGAGGTGTTTAAACACCGTGTGGATTTGGTGTTGAGCAACATGGTTTAGGGACCCTGACAGTGCAGGGTGAATGGTTGGACTCTATGATCTTGAAGGTCTCTTCCAACCAGACGATTTTATGATTCTATGTTTACCAGAACTGTGCTCTCTCTAGCCACTACATTCCTGGGAACTATTTCATGATACTTCGGGCAAGTGGAAGAAAGGAGCCAAATAAGAAGATGGGAAAAAGTGTAATTTGGGTGTCAAGGTCTCAAAATCTGGTTTTATTTTGATTTCAATAGTAATTTTAACATGTAATGAACGTTTGCGCGCTCATTCATAGAGAGCAAGGCTTATTGTAAGTGTTGAAAAGTAGTGGGAGAAATGCTTCATTTTACTGTAAGATCTGTTCCAACTTTCAGTAGGAATCAGTAGAGTTGCCTGCGATTTTGGATAATTTTCAAATATTCTTCCTTTGATGCACAGGAGTAACACTTCTCTAGGGCCAGAAACCCCTTTTTGGCTGTATACATGCTTCTGTTTAGCCAGAAGGCATGTAACAGAGGCTGTGAAGTGGACTATCATTGGGTTTTAAGTAGTCTGAAGCAACTGACATACCATCTCCTTGGATGGCACTTTAGTGCATAGACTGATGTGAAAAAAAAAAAAAAAAAAAAAAAGATGCTCAAGGCAAAAATCAAGACAAGTGTGTTTGAGTGAAGCTTGCATCAGTGAGTCACATCTCTGCTAAGGACACAGAAAGCAGCCAGTAATCTTTAGGAACATGACTGACTGATGTGCCAAGGCCTGATGGGCATTGAGTTCTTCCTTGTCAAGTCTGAGACCAAATCTTGCTGTCGTCCCATACACAGACCAGCTCGGAAATAAGCTTTGGCAAAGCACAGACATACACTTCCCATTTGGAAAACAGGTAAGAATGGAAATAAAGCTGATTGCTCTAAGTGTGTGAAGGCTGCAGCCAACACAGCCAGTAGCTGTTAAGGTAAGGAGATGCTTGTATGGATCAGCACATTTGCTCATTTGAGAAACTAAAGAACAATTCATTCTCCCAGTCAAGACAATCCTATTACAAAGCAACAATGGGGTCACCTTTCATTAGAAATACTTGTTTCCCTCACCTGAAGGCTGGGTAGCACTGTCTTGCATAGCTAATGCAAAAGCTATCAAATGCAAGAGAAGTTCTGGACGTTTTACTGGGTTTATTGCCCTGGTTTGGATTTAAAGTCTAAGTCTAGACTCTATGCAGTTCAGATCTAAGTCTGGAACAGTGTTCAAGAAACAATAGGATTAATTCACCTTTCATGCTGGTAACTCTCAAAACCAAATTATTTATTCAAACACTTACTTTTGTTATTGGTCCACAACAAGATGCTGCAGTGTAATTCAGTGTCACTTTTCTTTTTAAATTTGCCGAAGTGTAAGCAACCGCTTTTTCTGCCTTGATTTCAAGAGTTAAAGGATTTTAAGTTTTTCAAAAGAAAAAACTGTAACTAACTTGGCCCAGCACTTGTTTATTCCTTATTTTGACTTCTGCTTTGTGCCTATAAAACTTGTTGAAACATGGAGATTTATAAACACAAAACTTCCAGTTCCTGATGGGACTGAAGGAAAACTCTGATGACATAACCAGCAACCAGAACACTGCAGTGTCTCCCACAGGAGGTATTGCTGAGCTAGAGCAGCAAATGGAAAAGTAATCTTGCTGAGGTGCTCATGTCTGCATCTCGGTCACACAGGGTGCTGGCACCCCTCAGAGATGCTGCATTGACTAGGAACACCCAGGCAGGAATGGGAGAAAAACCCACAGAAGGCAACGAACCAGGGTGTTGGGAAGGCCAAAGGCAGAAAACTTTAAAAAGCTAAACACAAAAAGAGAGATATACTGGAGTCAGACTGCAGAAGATCTCATAGGCAAAAAACCCTGGAGTTTAACTAGGTCAGATCGCACAGTCCTTGATCAAAGAATATTTTCCACCAGCTAGTTAGGGCAGTTGCTCAACACTGTGGAGAAGACTGAGTACTGTCTTGCACAATGACAGATCATTCTAGCTCATTAAAAAAGTATATCTGATGAGAACTCTGCCCAGTATTCCTTGTCTCCAAGGATCTCTGTAAGGAAATAAGGCGATTCTTGAAGCTACCAGAGCAATATGACTCACAGGCTCTGGGAATCCATAATTTATTTGCTCACCTCTGCAATAGCGTCCATCAGATGCTAACTGGAACCCTGGTTTACAAATGCATTTAAAACTGCCATCTTCATTGATGCACATGCCATTGAGACACATGTTCCTTATGCTGCATTCATCCATATCTGAAAATGTACATAATAGACACAATGCTTATAATTTTTCAGTAAAAGAACTCTTACTACTTATAGCCAAAAGATAAATCTTAATTTTTTTATTAGTTGTCAGTGGCATATGATAATCAGAAACATAGGATGAGACATACTGCACTGTCCAAGAGGATGCGTCAAAGCAATGACTCTGTTTTTTCATTAATAAATCATAAACATACAAAGGTATGCATCCAAAAAGAGCAAAGAGAATGAAAAACAGATGAGAAACTGGACAGCTTAAGAACTGTCAGTTGGTAAAAACTCTAAAGAAGTGAGAAAGGCATGTAATTTAAGAGAGTTTGCAATCTTGAGGTAAACAGAAGCTAGGCCAGAAGCAGCGTCCCATTTGGAATGGTAAACACAATTTTATGTTACTAAGAACGCCCGAAAGGGGAGGAGTGGGCATTTGTGTTTGGAGTGAAAACTTTTGTAATCTCCATTGGATGTGTCTAAGATTTCTGATGTGGGAGACTTCCCAGCACTATGCTCAAGCATGCATTCTGTGGGCACTTTCATCATCAACCTCCATTTAAAATAAAACTTACCCCTTTCCTGGATTCAGCATGACAGGTCACATAGGAGGGTACTTACTAATCACAGCTTCATACTAGCATTATTCACTCTCTGATTTAATGGCATAGCGCGAAAGACTCAAATAGGAAAATGTGGAGGTCCCAGACACTGCTATTCTGAACCCCGCACAGTTACTCACACCAGGAAAAAAAAAAGGAAAATAAAAAAGAAAAAAAAAAGGCAAAAAAAAAAAAGGCAAGTACAGAGAATTCTGTGCTTGATTTGAGTAAGCTTTTATATCCTCTTAAAATCCTGTCTTTATTTCGGTCTGGTGCAAATGAAATCAGTTTCGGATGTTACATCCAAAAAAAATCAGCCCTGTTTACCAGTTTCATCCAAAGGACTATATACAGTTACATTAAGGTATGACACAATGCTATGGTCTTTACTGATTAGTGCGTGTGCATATGTATTCCTAAGAACAAAACTCAATGCACTGCAGTGCCAGAGAAGAAACTGTTTCATAAGTGGATGCAACAGACATTCTGGCAACATACGCAATGGAATTAAAAATGTTTTACCAGACTGTCAATGTCCTGGTTCTTATTACTATTAGCACATGGTATTTGGTGGGAAAGGAAGAAATCAGAATCGATTTTTTTTTCAAAATATATTCATTTCCAAATATATTTAGTCAATATAATTCCATAATAAGATATTTAAAAAGCAGCTTATAGTGCTAAACTGTATCTAAAAAAGAGTCAGGAAAAACAGAGTCTTAAAACGTCTGTCTCTACCAAGGATTAACAGAATCACTACTAGCACATAAAATCACTGGATCATAATGACATTACAATATATTCTGAATCGTGCTATTTTCCTTAATATTGCAGCTGTCTTGGACAGAAATTACACTTCTAGACATAGTGTGTTTTCTTTTTACTTACAGGCTAAGTCAGACAAAAATAATTTATGATTTAAAAAAAAATAATCGTGTATCTATCCCAACCAGGAATTTTGGCATTAAGTCTTTGAGCTGAATCACTGAGATAATATTCTGCCAAAAATGTTTCTAAGAACAGTGCTTGAAATTCCTTTAACGTATGAATAGATCATTGGGAACCTTCCCAAGGACCTTGGGAAGCATGATAAAGAACATTCTTCTTTTTCCCCTCTTCACTAAAGATCTGGGAGGTAGGAACACATCAATTATGTTTACAAATTTTTCTTAAAACAGTTTTTATGGGTCAGACCAGACTGCATCTACATAAAACACATTGCTAGTCACCCAGTAAGATCCCATAAAGCATGCTGTTAAACACACAGTAAAGTCAGGCAGCATGTGACTTGTGCTCCGTTTTAAAATGTACCACTCCCATCAAAGAAACTGATTTTTTGCGATAGTATGTGCTATTTCTCCTGCTGGACAGACACCCCATTAAGGATTGCCAAGCCAAGGCTCCAGAACTGGCTGCAAAAGACAGTTTACTTGCCCTCCCAGATACAGCAAAAGGTATTTAGAAATTTGATTCCTTGTTCCTTCCCTTCCCTCCCACCAGAGGTCCTTTTCTTTTTCATTGACATGAATAACCTCTTGCAACTGTAATTACTGACACGGAGTAACTTCAGGAAAGTCTTACCTTCACAGTTTTTCCCATCAGCTGCCACTTGAAAACCGGCATTACACACACAGTGAAAACTGCCATCTGTATTTATGCATCGTCCGTTATTACAGATACGACCGTTCTGCAAACATTCATCAATGTCTGAAAGCCAACCAAAAAGAAAACATTTTGGGGTTTTTCTTTTTGATACTCAAGAGGAATTTTTCCCATTTCCCCTTCCCCTAGGTTTTTAACTCTATATAGAAATTATATTCACCTGAAAAATGATTTGTTTTGATTTCCACAACCGAACATTATGGGGGTGGAAAATGTTCATCAGCTTGAAATTTCAAGTTGCTGTGAAAGAATTCCAGTGAACACTACCCTGCAGCTTGGTCAAACAAGAATCAAACCCTTTCAATTGTGGGTTTTTTTTGCATTTTTGTTCATCATGAAAATATTTTTACTGAAGTTTAACTTAATAGCTAACTACTGAAGGAAAGACAGGGGAAGCTTGCCTTTTGCTGCTGCTTTGTAAGATAACAGGAAAGTTCGAGACTTTCCCACCTCAGAAGATATTTCTCCTGCTTATTTTATATTTGAAACATCAGCTCCTCATTTCCCTCTCTCTGCAGGAGGTACTTGGCAAGTGCTTTGGAGGACCTGAATGGTGATATCACACAAGGCTGGCAGCTCTCCCTCTCCTCCAAACGAGGGGAGAGGAGATGCTGAGACAGACTGTCTAGACATTTTTCAGATTGTTCAGTGTTCTCCATCAAGGCCTGGACCATCTCCCAGAGATTCCTGCACACAGGGGACTCTGCTCACAGAGATCTTAACCAGCCCGTGCAGACCTACCTATCATGCAACCACGCTGTCTTCCCAAATATCCTGGGGGTGCCCTTCACCAAGCCCTCTCCACAGGGTTGTATTGTTGCGCTCAGGAAGAAACAGAGCACAGGGTGTCCTTCTAAATGCTCTTGCTCTCTAGACACCTACCTGAGGGGGAACTGATGCCTCTTGAAACTGCGAACCCGCATTTACCTTCTTAGCAGTGCGGTAGCAGTAGGAAGCTGGTTAGAAATCCCTGATAATAACTTTCGAAAGCAACCAGGCCAGCAGAGGCAAGAGCTGCTCAAATGACAGCTTACTGCAGTGGCAGCTTGCAGCCCTCTTGACTTCCAGTAAAAGTGTACAGGCGTGATAAACCTCCCCTCATTTTGATAAACATAATTGATCAGCAATCAGAAATCAGAGTTTTCTCTCTGCTCAGTCCTTTTCTCCCCACTTTTGTGGCACTCTTTTGTACCTGAGCCTGGCTTCAGCTACTCCACCAGCTTTTTTCCTTAGGACAGGCAGAAATCATAGAATACCAGGTTGGAAGGGACCTCAAGGATCATCTGGTCCAACCTTTCTTGGCAAAAGCATAGTCTAGACAAGAGGGCCCAGCACTGTCCAGCTGAATCTTAAAAGTGTCCAATGTTGGGGAATCCACCACTTCCTTGGGAAGATTATTGCAGGGGCTGATTGTTCTAATTGTCCAAAATTTTCCTCGAGTCCAATCGGCATCTCCCCAGGAGTAACTTGTACCCATTACCCCTCGCCTTTTCCATGTGACTTCTAAAAGGGGAATCTCCATCTTCTTTGTTGTCTGACCTCCTCCTCTCAGAAATGTCGGGTAGATTACAGTAGGTACTTAGTTATTAAAGCTTCGACTCCCATACGTTCATAGCTAATCATCATAAAATTTCACTTTTTTTTCAGGTCCGTTTTACATCCCCTCTTCGCAATTGAAAAGCATTTTTTGATTTGATCACTAATCATAATGTGACAATCTTATTCATCTGTGTCTCCAATCAGCATATTGATTCAGCCAAACGTCTACTAGAATTATAAGGGATCCTAATAACAGTCGAATCAGCAGCTGGCGATACAGACTGCAACATTTAATCAGTCACCTATCAGACTCATCAGGCAGAAAAACCCCTCCCCTGGAGCCTGGCAGCAAGGACTAGATAAGCATCTGGTCTTTATGGAGACTTCATTTTTCAAGAATGGATGTAAGAAATACATTTGCAAAAGCATATCAGCACAGACACATTTGTGTATGCAAAAACCACAACCTCAACACACAAAGTAGTCATGCAAAGTAATTTTACAGCAAATGCTGATTTGGCAGGCACCAGTGCTATATGCATATTTTGCCAAATGCACCCCACTAGCCTTTTTCTTTCCCCTAAACTAGTCCTAAAAATTCCTTCATAAAAGAAAGATTCTGCACACTGTAGCATTTTCTGAACTGCCTGTCAAGCCAGCACAGTTCCCTTAGACTGCAAAGGAACTGCTAAGTGACCACACTTTAATGCCATTAAGCTACTGGGCTTCTGACAACCATGTGTTTGTGTAATGAATCAGTCAAATTAAAAGCTTGTGACAAAAATGACTCATGAGTAAATTCATCATCGCTGAGACTCCACTTCAGCACTCCTTCACCACTAGTGAGCTGAACTATGAAGATGCTTCCACAACATGGCTATTTGGCAGCAATTAGGTCAAATACTCTCAGCAACACGCAGCAGCAGTGCTGGCTCTGCATGTCCTCCTGGATTGAAGTAAGCTTCTGTACCACAAATACCTTTCTGATTCAGAAAGGGGAAAAAAATAAAATCGCGCACCAACACAGATAGCTTTCTTCTGGCTTTTTAGAAACTCTCTGCTTCAGAAGGAATGCATGCTCAAGGAACCCTCCTCTTAGTGCAGAAAGCAAAATATGAAGACAAGCTGGGACTCTGAGCATTCAAACATCCTGTTTCATTTAGATGCTTCATTTCCTATGGAATATCAAAGTAGTCATTCATTCTCCTGCCAGAAATCTCTCATTATGACTTAACTATAAAGGATTGCAACCACCTTTACAGTCAAATTCCCACCCAGGACAGTCTGGGAGCCACAGAACCCTGACAGAGGGCTGACCACTGAGGTTCCATGCTCACAGGAACCACATATTCCCTACTCTCATAGGAAGACAGGATGAAGACCATCAGGACTATTGTTGAGCCTGGTCTTCAAAACACCAATAATGGGGATCCTACAGCTTCCCCACCTAGACCTTCCCTGTGCTTCACTACTTTTCCATACCTTATTTAAGTTTTCATTGCTATAATTTATGTTTAGTTCTTTCTCTGACAGTGGGCAGGGACAACAAATGGACACTGTATTCTTGTATTTACCCACTGGAAGACTTATCTTTCTGTCCACCTCTCTTAGTCTTCTAACAGTCTTTTATAGGTATCCCTCCAAAGAAGATATGTTCAATTGTCCTTGAGATCGCCAAGAAGCAAAAAAAAAAAAAGTCTCAATAGTTAAAAAAACAACAAAAAAAGAAAACACGTCTCTTCCACTTCGAAGCCACAAATGGTGCCAAGATACTTTCAGCACAAGACAAAATGTCTTTCTTCATAACCCAGTCTGTGAATAGCCAGCTCAGGCAGGTTAATCATTTTTACTGCCATATCTGATTTATTTTTTTTAAACCCCCTCATATTTAACACATCTGTTAAATTTTGCTTAAAAGCTATTTTCCCTTCTGGTATGTATACAATAGTACAGATACGGCTGTAAAACCATAATTTACCTCGGCACTCTGTTCTAGTTGGAGTGCTTTGATATCCTATACGACATTGGCATACGTAGGATCCCTGGGTGTTCACACAGTCTCCACTGATGCATGGATTCTTTTCACATTCATCAACATCTGCAAAACACAGACAATATATTTTTATTAAGACATTGGTTGAAAGGTACTCAGGTCTGCAGGGGTATGTTACTGTTTTGTAGTTGGAGAAATAGTATGCTTCAATCTGAAATGAGAGAGGACATCACTGAATTCCCAGTAAAATGATCCCATGTTCTAAACTAAGGAGGAGCTGGGAAAAAGGAGTACTCAACAAGACAAGATATTGCATGTGTGAGAGGTAGAGGTCTTAATCCCACACCTCCACATTCCCAGCCCCACTGGAGACATAGATTTTGACAGAAGCAAAATCTTGCATGTAAGAGACAGCTAATCCTTGCTCCTGTCATCAAGCTCTGGCTGAGTTCCAAAATTAAAGAGCTCAAGAGCCCAAGATACACCTGATGAGCTGAAAGAGGACTTGTAAATCTTACTAAGCCTGAGATCATAACTATTTTTATTTTTTTTTTAACAATAGCTCATTTGCTTACTCAGAGAGCTGGTAGAATTTTCAAGAGATCATTTTCAATCACTAATGAATACATTATATAATAAACACACAGGATAGTAAAATGAGAAATTCTTCTGTATTTTTGTGGCAAGTAACAAGATTTGTTAAATACTGTCTTAAACGTAAAAGTGCTATAAAAATAAGTTGGTAGTTGAAAGCAATTAGTTCTTGGAAGTCTATTTACTGGTTGTTTTTTTTTTTGGAGGAGGTTGTTTTATTTAAGAACTCAGAGTTACTACATTGTGTGGAAAAGAATTACTTTTTTTTCTTTAAAACAAAATTCCCCTCGTGATTTACAGCAGAAAACCACATACCAATGCATTCCCCTCTAACATCCAGTTGGAATCCTTTGTTGCACTCGCAGCGGTAGCTCCCAGGAGTGGGAATACAGCGACCATTAAGGCAGAGATGTCGGAACAGTTGGCAATAGTCAGTGAAGTTCACCGGCAAGATCACTGAAATAACAGAGTTGGAAAAATATTTTAATAGTTCATCATAAAAATTTTTTTCAGTCTGCATCTTGTGCAGCATTTTTCATTAAAAGTCAACATTTACCTTCTATCATAATATGAATTACATAGTAAAATCAGTGTTGGGAGAGAGAAAATGGCACTTTGACCCTTAGAGATTTGTCTGAAAACAGCTAGCAACCACTGATTTTTCCATTGTGGCAAGTCCGATTCTGTATTCCTCTTCTGCGGGACAAAAGAGGACCAAGTCTGCTCATATCTATTGGTAAGGTGGGTACGTGGCACTGCAGGGACTGTACCAAAAGCTGACAGTAGCAAAGAGCAGGCAGACTGGTTCTGTCACCTCCATTTTCATAGACGGTGGAGTGAGAGGAGGGCAGGGATAGCCCTGGAAGGTATGCCTAGACAGACTTTGGCAAGCAGACATGAGCTGGCTCTGTCGGTGTTCCCAGAGCTGTGCAGCTATGTCAGTGCAGTGTCAGGCCTGAGTTAACATACTTTGACTCTTAGGCATATTAGCTCAGCTCGGTGCTGAATCAAGACTAAATAGTTTCAGCTGGTGCCAGTGCAAGCAGAGCCTGCTCGCATCTGCACAGAGCATAGGCAAAACCAGCTTGTGTTTACTAGCTAAAGAGTATGCGGCTATGCCAAGCGATTTCAAGTGGCACATGCCTACTGCAGACTATATGGGCATGTAGTAAATTCCTTGAGCAAGGGACAGAATAAGGAATATATCGGTATTCTGCTCTGGCTTCCTCCTTTCTCTAGAGAAACCTAAACCATCCATGTGTATCACTGAAGATGTTCTTTCTTTGCGTTGGGTCGCCCTTGGTGTCCAGCAGACTCGTATTTTTATCAGTACATTTCCTACCTGGCCAAGCAAGAGTGATGCAAACAAACTGAAAGAAGCTGCTCTCTCCCAGCCAAGCTCTTTAATATAAGTCACTATCACAATCTAGTCAAAGAGCTATTCACATTCCTCAATGCTGACATGCAGCGAAGCTCACAAGAGCCTTAAAATAACAGCAATACATGGGCCTCAGTACAGACACAGTACAGTACAGTATCTTGCTATAAGATACATGGCTACCAGACTACGGTTACAAGGCTATCCAGAGACTACACGTCCACATAAAGTAAGCAAAAGCTTACAACTGCTAAAGGGAGTGCATTGCTCTTGAGAAACACAGGTCTTCAAAGAAGCTAAATGCAAATGAAGCAGGCAAAGTTTCTTACCATGAGGTGGTGGAGCCCGAGATGGATAGATGATTCCTGGCTGTTGAGGAGGGTAAACAACAGGAGGGACTGGTGGAGGGATGACGTCAGGACGGCCCGGAGGAAGGTCAGGACGGCCCGGAGGAAGGTCAGGACGGCCCGGAGGAAGGTCAGGTCTTGCTGGCAGCAGGGCAGCTACTGTGCACAATTTGCGATATTCATCTGAAACAAAAACATGACTGCTGTTTTAGGCTCTTGTAGCCTTTCCATTTGATCCAGTTCTTCTCCTTTTCAGAGTGTTTCAGTTTAGCAGTAACAAACCTTAAATAATCTGGAAAATCTGACCCTATATGTTTTCTTTACAGTAACAAACTTTGTTCTGTGAATCAAGTCATTAATCTGGAGCAGGATATCAATACTACTTGCTAGAAGATTGCTAGTAAAAAGGTAATGCAACTGACATTCTGGATGTGAAGTTGAATAGTGAGGCAGGGACCTGATCTTAATCTACTCAGTCTTCTTTTGGGCAAAATGTTTGATGAACTTAGTGGGAAGTTTACCTAAAGCAGGACTTTGGGGCTTGATCCCAATCTAACTTAATATAAAGCTTGCCACAGAGTTAGAAAAATACTGAAGAGGGAAAAAAGCCCAGTTTCAACTGGATTTCTTAAAAGTCAGCCTCCTAAACCAAGGAAATACAAATACAAGCATCGAGGCAAAACCAATTAGAGAATGAATACATTAACACTGTTTCCCTGTGAAAATGAAGTTTGCCAATAAAAGCAGAAACCAAATGAGGTGCAGCCTAAGGAGCGTAGACAAAGAGAAACCAAGTCAGATCCACAGCGAGTTCATCCTTCTCCAGACAATGGGAAAATGATCTATTTTGCTGTAAGCACAGTCTATGCTGAGTGTTATGCATTCTGCTATTGTTTACCTCTATTAATGGCATCTGCCCTACTGCCCCACTTTTCTGCCTGCTCCCGACTCTTTTGTCTTCAGGAAGTGTGGGTTTGAAACATGCAATCCAAAGAATGTATGCAGAGTATCACAATTAGAGACCACATTTCCAGCTGACCTAATTCATGTCCACAATCCATGTGTACACAAACAACTACTTCTGCAGCCAATATCTTCAGATTTCAAAATTTTAACATTTATGGCACAACAGGGGAGAGGAAATATGTAACGAAAACCAAAATGCTACAGATATGCACGAATTCCTGAAACAATATAAAAAATGAAAATTCAGTTTTGGGTGAACTAAGCTGGATATTTCAGCCTTCAACACTTTCATCTCACTTCTATTTCCACCTGTAAAACACATCAGAAGTTCCTACCAAATCACAGAGGATTTGTTAAATAAACATGGTAGCCTAAAGTTCTGCTTTTCCTGATTACGATCTTTGCATTTATTCTAATGCTTTTAGGTGATTGGTTTGTTCCATGTGTCACTGCATTTCCTGCTATTCTTCCTTAGAGTGATTTTAATCTTTAAATCATTCCAAAGAAAATTTTATTGTATTATGTATTGTATTTTGTTTGGTTTTTTTTCCTAGCTATTTTGGCTATTCATCTGTAAGCTGAGTTTGCTCTCAAGCAGTGGTCTACCTACGATAAAACAGACATTCAGAAGAAACAGTGTCTGTGTATGTACATACACCAATTCCAATATGCAAATATTTGCAAATGGTAGTGGTTTTAATAGTCAATTCTCTAATCACACATTCTCTATAACCTCCTGATCAGTCTTTGTGAAAGAAAGGATATCGTATTTCTTTTTTTATTCTTGATTGGTAATACCCAATTATCCAAAGCCAATCCCCCAGGAGCCTAGGCCTTCCGTGCAAAGAGAAGTCATGGCCTTGGGGCTGCCCATTGGTAGAATGGAATTAGCACACATGAAGGGACTGCTGAGGCGAGGACTGAACAGACAAACACACACACACACACGGCTGGATGCCTGAGATACCACTTTTGAAGTATTTATAGTGTCAACGGTAAACCCTGTCACTCCACATAAACAATTACTGCCATGTTATGCAAAGAAATGCAGTGCAAGCCTTTTTTATTGCAACTTTAATCTCCATGTATAATTTCTAGCAATAAACAGCCTATTTTATAGTAACATCTGGGTCTGCTGCCCACATTGAAAATGCAACCACTTGGTTACACTCTGCAGCTAGTACTCCACTTTATACTGCATTAAATTTCCACTTCAGAGTTAGAGACACTTTGGGCCATTGACAGCTCTGAATTCTTCATCTTGCTTTCTCAGGATACAATAAAGAATAACTGAACTTGATTAAATAATGACAGCAATACCTTGCATACATGTGCAGCCTTTCAAAGAATTTCAAAGCACTTTTGAAAAGAGTAATTTATAGTCTCAGTTTGTATCCAAACACAGGAAGAAAAAAAAAAAAGAAAAAAAAAAAAAAGATGCATGCATGCACACAATCATGATCTGGAAGACCTTGCATGGATTTATGAGTCAGGAAGTCCTGGGTTCTAGCTCCCTCTCCACCACATCTCGGTCTGTGGACTTGGCCAAATTACTTCACTCTTCTACCCAGTTTATTCACCAGTTAGATATGAATAATTAGAAAGTATGTAAATAAAACAGGGACTGTGTTAAGATTGAAAGTTTTCTCCTTGAATTGGTGTTACGACCCCAATTCCTCCCTAAACTCCGCATCTCCTCTGAGCTCCTCCCATCAATCCATAAGCTTCTTGTATCCTTCTATTCTAAAGCATTTAATTAGGTCTCCAGTCCTAAACGATCTCAAAACATCTTTCCTCCACTCCCTCACACTTAGTTTCACAATCTGCTCACCATCTTCTCTAAACTCAAATCTCACATTATCTGGGGATTCCAATACACAGGGAGGCGATAAAGTACAGCGCATTTTGGTAGCAGGCAGAAATCATGTTCTGTGTCAAATTTCAGGAAATAAATGGCACCTCAGAAAGCTACACATAGGAGGAAGGAAACCCCAGTTTTCCAATGAGAGTGAAATTGCAGAGGGAATAGGGATCTATTAGAAGGCTCTGGAGGAAGTAACTTGAGCCTGAAGAGGATGTTGAACAGAAAACCTGAATCGGGTAAATTTGGAATAACCAGGCTACAAAACATTAATTAGCAACAGATAAAATCCTTTGTTTATGTCTGCTTGCCCTAGCCCTCCTTCCCCGGGTCCTGAGCAACCTGCCACAGCAGGCTCTGCTGTGAGCAGGGGTGTTGGACTAAACAACTCCCAAGGTGTCCCCCAGCCTGAACCATTCTATGTAGTTCTCTAACGAAAACACTGCTGATAAAAGAAAATCACTGCCTAATTCAGTGTTCGACCATACTCATATGAATACAGATGAATTCATACCGGTGGATCTGATCGGGCACATTTCAGGAGCGGTGGCTGCACCAGAAGACCAACATCGGCCACTGTCGCAACAACACTGCATTTTGGACAAAGGCTGGGGGAGCTGATTGCCGCAGCGCCCGTTAGTCAGAGAAGAGAAACAGTATCCAGGACGCACGTCTACCGAGAGAAAGAAACAGATACGTAATCATCAGTTCAATGAGGAATATGACTTTCACAAAAGGGAAAGGTCCTGTTTTTCTTGGTTGATTACATCATCAATGACATAGCACTTGCAACATTATGACAATCAGAAAACAAAAGGCAGAAACCAGAAAAATCTAGGTGATATTTCAGCTGCTTTGGATTCAGGTGTAACACCTCCTGTGAGAAAGCTGAAGTGAAATATAGAACAGCAATGAAATAACGGAGGCAAAAATAGAATAGAAACGTGTATTCAGTATGTAAGATATGCTTCTGTGCCCCCAAAGAAAAACTGCAGTATCATCTCTATTAAAGATAGTACCAGATCAATTCTGTTTAAGCTTTGACTTGAAAGCCACTGACGTACAGCAATAAATTCAGAGCGTTGCAGCTCTCAAAGCATTAACTCAGTTTTCATTAGTCATGGCTCCCCCAGCCGAAGTGTGTAGTGATTTGACAAGATATAGGCTTGCAGGCAAGAAAGAGCAACACAGCTTTAACTGGTGCCATCACATTGTTTATGGAGATGTGCTGGTTTCCTGTCTGACAGGGTCAGCACGTGCTGTACAAAGAACATCCTGTACCCAGATTTCATACACTCAGCTCTAACAACATTGCACAGAGATCCCCCAGCTTAGAGAAGGGAGACAAAATGTGGATAGGAGTAAAATAATAAAAAAATAAAGATAAAAAAAAAATCTTGTGATACAATCTAAAGCTCCGAGCAATTGTTTCACAATATGTCACATCATGTCAAGCTCTATATAAGCTCTGGTGTGATATGATGCTGCACAATAAACCAGACCAAGTTTTTTTCTAAAACACACGAACATTTGCTGTCAAAATGTAGAGGAAAAAAGTTGCAGATATAACCTTACAACAGCAGACACCATTCCCTAAAGAAACAGTCTCTCAGTTATCCAGGGCATGGTGGATTCATT
Source organism: Tauraco erythrolophus (assembly GCF_009769465.1). Taxonomy (NCBI): domain Eukaryota; kingdom Metazoa; phylum Chordata; class Aves; order Musophagiformes; family Musophagidae; genus Tauraco; species Tauraco erythrolophus. Next base: position 12,188,342 of record NC_141478.1, on the reverse strand, counting down.
GTAACTAGTAACAGTGATTTCCAGAGTTTACTAGCTATTCTAGTGGATATAAAAAAAAGCAGGGACGTTTCTTATTATTTTGAGGAAATTGATATATAGTGATATGTTGGGAGAGTCTGATGGTTCTGCCTTTTATTAGCTGGAACCCTGAATACGGATATTACTGGCAGTACAGCTAAAAGAGTCAGTTGGCCTTTGCTTCCAAACTTTAGTTAGTTCACTTGTATTATCATATCATGGAAATCTGAGACAGAGAAAAAAAAATTTCTCAGTTCTATTACTGGTCCTCCATTTCTCCTGGTATCCAACTAAACTGCCAAACACATATGCTCCTTAATCTACCATTTTAAAAATCAAATTAAACTCTCATGCAAACTGTTCCCCACTGCATCTGTTATAATTTTGGTCTTCATATGGAGCGGAGAGATACTCATATGCTTGGTGTGATGCTGAGGTGGATGGTAAGGAAGGATGTCCTCTAACAGACTCTATCATCATCCTCTGTAATTCACTCTTCTCAGTCTTGGTCAGTACCACGTTTTGAAACATTTAAAGCAGTAATGGGCAGAAGTGAAAAAAGGATCTACACAGGATCTGTGCAAGCACACAACGTGCAATAAAAACGTAAACACACAGCAAACACCTTTGTCTACCTACAAGTGTAAGAGCTTATCCAAAAGCCACATCATTTTCAGAAAAAGACAGTAAGTTTGTGAGAAAAACACCAAATTTTTCCGTATTCCTAATCAGAAGTAATTCTTTTCTCCTCTTTCATTTTCTGTTCCAAATGGTAAAATACACAAATAAGGGCAAGAACAGCAGGAAACAACTTTTTTACCGTTTTAGCTTTAAATATTTGTTGTTTTTTTTTTAAAAAAAGTGCCTCTTTTTTTTAAAAAAAAAAAAAAGAAGAAAAGAAAAAGCCATCAGTAACACTGACCAAACAAATTTATGCCACCTGGAGGTATGGGCTACCAGCCTTCTTCATAGCTCTCTTCATGTACTTGGATTGAGATGTCCTGCTCTTGTTTCTGCTCTTCAGCTCTACGAGATACTATCTTTGATTTGTCTATTCTAATTTTTTAAGTTTGTAATAACGGAACTCCCAGTTCTTCCTTTGGATTTTTGATTCCAGCGTTGCTCAGTTGGAGTCCCATAAAGGATACACTTCTCAGAAGCACTTCCTCATCTCTAACAGAACAGACACGTTCAGCTAACACTTTTCACTTAAGACAGGCATGTTGTAATTAAATCAAGACTACATGTTTTGTCCAGCTCAAATACAGATCTGGGCTCTGTCCTTGTTAATATGGCAAGTATGCAATCTGCATATTAAACATGAATTCAAAATATCTGCAGATAATTAATAGTGATTCTCGTGTAGTACGCTTTGCCATGGACACAAAGCCAAAATTTTAATGATGGCTTGTAGTCTGGCATGTTATTTAACACAGCCTATCATCATTTAAATACCCCATTCTTTAGCTGACCTATTTCAGCCTACAAATACAATGGGTATAAAAGGCTGGAAAACTGGAGGAATATAACACAGGTGTGAATGCTGGGCAGTCCTGACTGAGCAATGACTATAAAAAGTAAGAGGCAAATGGTAGTTATGCATCTCTAGAATTTTTTTTGTTACAGAAAGGTAACTCTCCTTCATAAATATTAAGTACAAGCAGTAATCAATGATTTAATGATCCATAGTCATTTAGGAGCTATTAGTCTGAAGCAATAAAAGCAACTCCCACCGGCATTTTAAGTGCACAGTATGGGTCCAATCTACCAAAATGCTGTTCTTGATAACAGAAGAACTATAGTTCATTTCTCACAACCTGCAGAAACAGAATAGCACCATTCAAAATGAATCATAACCTAAACTACTTCCAGATCTCTTGGGAAAGTTTATATCATTTGGTACTTTTGTCTCTGAGGTTACTTTTTAAAAATTTTTTCCCAAATTATTTTTACAAAAGGTACTAAACACCAAGTGCCAACTGCTCTCTTGAACCCTACTGCTGGCACTGTGTATGAGCCTTTAAATAAACAAGCCAAAGCTGAGGAAATAAACCTTTCATTTGATTCTTAAATGACAGTAGTTGCTCTAAGTTCAGCACTGGCAGTGAAAAAAATCAGAAAAAAATGTGTAAAAATGAGGAAAAAAAAATAATTAATTGAATTCTTGACCTGCCTCAGAGCAGGCTCTATGCTTCCCAGAAAGAGCTAAGTGCTAATGCTACTCCTTCATGGCTTTGGCACTGAAGTGGCAGCCATTTAATTCACACAGTCCTTTGGTTCCTCCTCTGCCACAATGAAAGCCTGAAAGAATAGCGCTGCCAAATCATCAATACAAACGTCCTACACTCAGCTTATCACTCTACTTCCTTAGATGAAAAATATCTGCATTAAGGTCACAACACTTGGAATGAGGAAAAAAAAAGCTGGTTGGGGGTTTTCACCTTCTTTTTCAAGTATATTTGCTTTTTTAAATGATTGCTCTGTACAAAATAGACTAAATCAAAGACAAACATGAGAGCAAGAACATAAAGGAGATGTGTTAAGCAATTTCTGACTATTTTAAGGCAACAAATACGGCATTAACAGAAAAAATGTAATAAGAAAAATGAAAAGGAAGGTCACAACAAAGAGGGAAAGAAGAAATACATCCTGCAAACTGAAAACTCATTTTGGAATAGATACATAGGCACATGATGTACTTTTATATACAAGAAGGATTTCAAGATCACAAGTTGAAATAATGTTTCTGATACACTGTTGCCCATTTTAGATACTCATGAATGTTCATGACACCTACTGTCATATTATTTACAGAAATTCTACTCACCTATGCACTTTAAGCCATCAGGAGCTGTATAAAACCCTGGTGGACACTTGCAGAAGTAACTGCTAACTGTGTTTGAACACTCTCCGCCATCACAGATTCCAGGAATGGTGCTGCATTCATCAATATCTTCAAGGCAAAAAGAGAAGCAGGGGCAGGTTAGCTAAATTAGTTCTGGCATGAGAATAGGTATTTTATGATCAGTATTAATGATCAAATTCCCTGTAGACTGAGACTCCTCCTAATTTAAATACCAGGGGTATAACCAGCAGTTTTGAATCAGCATCTTTTATTATGCACCTTACAAACGCAAGTGAAATAGAACCTAAGAAAACATTGTATTTGTAAATCGCAAAAAGTCAGAGAGTTTGTTTTACTGCTTAATAATGATTGAGGAAAGTCTTAAACTGCAGAGGAGATTTACTAACTGCAAGTAAACTGTAATCCCTCCAGTTTGCATTCTGCACACTGGATTTAAGAAAACTGTCATGGGATTTGTAATGACCATAGTGATCAGGAGTTCAACTGTTCTGTCTCACGGTATCTCCGGCAGCACAGCGTCTCGTGACACCATACTAAGGCAATGGCTCAATACTGACTCCAAGGAAAGTACAGCACCTACTGAATTGCCCATACTTCTTAACACATTTGGGTTTTTATTGGAAATCCCCCATATAAAAGCACTGAGCAGGTAGGCACTGTTTAACTAATGCAATCTGACAGGATTATAGCTCAAAGCAGAATGACTGCAGGCAACAAAAATTACCTTTCCTGGCTATCTCCACTAAGTGAATGTTCTGAAGTTTCAAGAGATTTCTAGACAGAAACTGAAGTATCTACTGCAGAAATCAGGTAATGTCCATAATTCCCTTTAGATTTTGTCAGCAATTTTAAAATAAATGTCCGTATCATGATTTTCTTCACTAACGAACTTGATCCATATACTAAATCATCATCATAGATGCAATGCAAAAAAAAATTTAAAAGTCTGCAGAAAAAAAACTAACAAAAACCCTCTTATACCTGATCATAGCTGCATACACAAATAGAAGGAACTTGAAGGCTTTCTTCCACAGTTATCTACAGTCGTATGAGTAACAACCTATGCCAGCCACAATTGCTCCTTAATTATCATTGGTAGCTGGCCTGTGATTTGAAATTACTTTCCCCCTGGATTCCAGGGACTGTCTTAACAATGCAGCTGTATCTACTTAGCACTGCTCTCATCTTCTAGGAACCTGGAGTCCAGCTGAGCTTAAGAACAGCTTGCTTTTTTCCATGGTACCTATAAGAATCAGCAAAGCAGAGCAGAAAGGGAGGTTATTGTCTAGAGATATCAATGACAACTGCCTGTCACAGCCGTCCACAATCATCCAGTTGCTCTCCCAACAGGGAGAATCCAGCCAGAAGTAATGGCATCACAGGACTCTATCCAACCTCTCCTCCAGAGATCTACAAACAGATAGACACATGGCTGTAATAATGATTTCACCAACCACAAAAATTTCTGAGATGAAATACTGCACCACCCAACACACCAAGGCAAGGAGTGAATAATATTGTAGTCATTAAAAACGATTGGAGGAATTTAAATGTAACGCCTAAATTGGAATTTGGCCCCAACAGATGGAGGAACACCCAAAATCCCGCAGGACCGTTAATGAGCGTTCTAGCAAGTAGAGAGCATCTCTGTTCTACTTCTCCTGTGAAGATGATAATACAGAAATTCAGTAATATAAAAAATTATCAATTCCTCTTCCCCTAGATAAAACATTGGATGCTCCAGTACCTTTGCAGCCCCTTGTCTTTGCAGGAAAGGAATGGAGGGACTGGGGTGACATACAGATAACCAGACCTCACAGACCGACCCATCCTAATGGGTGCAGGGCCTTGTGCCCCCTGTGCACACACTCCTCCCCAGCATCTTGCTAGCTGTCACGATGCGGGTCGCATTCCTCACTTGGGTGTGCGAGAGGGGTGTGACTTTTTGTTTAGTGCTACTTTGAGGGTGTTGTCAAAGCCTCAAGTCTGAGTGCCCTGGGAGCACTGCTAAGAGACTTCTGGCTTCTGCTCCAGGATTATACTCCACAGGAGTCCCAAAAGTCTCAGTGACAAAAAATGTGGAAACTGAATTTTGGTCTGAATAGAGTCCTTAATTAACAGAGAAAAATGCAGTTGTAAATGGATCAGATTCAAGCATTTTCTGACTCAAATTCACCAATGTTTATCTTGAAGTCAGTGCTGCCACTGTTTATATAGAGTCTGACCTTTTTAATAGCAAAATCATCACTCTGTATTTTAGGGTTGAGCCTAACCCAAACAGTATTTCACTATTTATATTAGTGTTGACATTCATATAAGCTACATTGTCATTGTTAAATATGCAAGTTTTATAAAGGTAAGTATACTCAGTGTCACTCCAGGAAAAATTACTTCCCCAGTCACCACAAAAAAGTATTTACCTCAGTATTAATGCAACTGGAAGAGCAATGGTGATATGAAGCACTGAAATAATGCAACGCTTAAAAGACAGTTTTCCACCAGCTATACTAATAAAGGGAACTTCGGCCAACACACCTCATTTCCCATCTTGTTGCATTGTCTCACTGTATCTGATGATTTCTGTCATGATCTTACTTTCATGGGGACCCACTGAAAAAACAGTATTGGTAATTCAGCAGGTAGCTCCCAGTTCTACTAAATCAGTGACCAAGGACACATTACAGCAGCCAGAAGTCCTACTTGCTGGATAGGAAGTGAAAGCAAGCACATGATCGGATGTTAAGTATTATGTATTAGGATTAACTACAGTTAATTACTATAAGGCAAATATCTTGTCTTATATTGGAGATTTCAACTTAAAACTCAAAGGGATAATTTAAAAAAGCTGAATGGATATTCTGTTGTTATGTTATCCTATTTCACGTCACTGGCACAGCTTTAACTCAAATTACTTGGTACATGCAATAAGAAGATGTAGTGAAAGTAAGTCTCTGCTGAGTTTCAAAAATTTACAGGTATGGAACTGAAGAAAGGAGACTTCATCCTTTCTTTGCAGTCAGCGATCACTCCAAAGGGATTTCACAAGGTAAGGCAGGAAATTTGCGGCAGGATTTGGGAACAAACAAAGCTATCCCAGGTTCTTGGGTCCAGTCACTCAACTATTACCAAGGGCAGGCCCTGAAGCTGGTGGTTGTTCAGGTTTTTCTTTGTTTTCGTTTTTTGCACATGATACAGCAATTGAAAAATACCATAGGAATGTTTATGCAATGCAGCCTATGCAAGCGTACAGCTTTCAGTTTTTCAAGCATTAATACTTAACAAGGCACATGTTCAGTCTTTCCTGTTCACCATGTTCTTGGTACTTCATCCACAGAAGGAAACACTTGCAATGTTTTTCTACCCTAAAGCTGGGTTACTTTCTGCTAAAACCATTGGCAGTCAATATGAAAACCATGCTGTGTTCAAACTCTTTCTGAAATTGCTTTCCCTAACCTGCAAATAAATTACAAAGTTTGCCTTGAAATAGGGACTTTTCTTTTTCAAAAGTCAGTTATATCTCTTTCAAAATGACTAAATGATTTTAAGTACTTCCTTAAAGGCATCTGGTGCAAGAAATGGTGGTGCATTCTCACCTTACTCTCACAGTCATATACCTTTATGATATCGAAAGTTGGCACTCCAAAAGTCACTGACCACTTACGAAACTTGTCTGCTCAAATTAATTTAATTTTTGTCTAATGACTGAAAGGAGAATCAGTTGTAAGGGTTTAAAAATTATCTGGACCTTCACAGTAAAGAAGATGAATCAAAACTGTGCAATTGACACATTTTAGTACTATATTCCTTATGTATCCAAAATTCTCTTAAAGCAAAGGAGACAGCTATGTCTGATTATTATATAGAGGAAAAAATACCATCAGATCACAGTTAAAAATTAGCAAAATTCCATAATCACGCACTGCAAATGTCCACACAAATATCTAGCATCTGTTGTACTTCCAAAATAGGACGAACAGTAAGGAGAAGTAAGATGTTTGTCCTGCTTTAACGTCTGCAACTGATGACTTAAGGATGAGCATAGAGAATAGTCCTGCAGTCTTCACTCAGCAGTGTCGAACTCCCATTAACGTTAAATACAGTTTACCTGAGTAGGTGGGAATGTGTTGAACCTTCCAGTCACATACACTTTTTGGTTGTAAGATCCATACAGAGACAAGTGCCTCAAGCATTTCTACAGCAGCATTATCAGTTAAAAAGTATTTTTAGTTTTAATGTTTAATTTGTTTCAGATGTACCTTTTAAGTCTGTAAAATGTTATGTGAATAAAAGACTGGAAAAAGCTGCAGGGCCAATATTTAAGATTCTCTGGTTTAGAAGGAGAGAGGACAACAATTCGTATTTGTTGTGAAGAATGCTATTTGCATGTTCAAGGCAAAAGAGACTGAAAGTTTGTTACAAACTTCTAAACAGAGTTGGCCTCGAAAACACTTCCCCCCACCACCTTTACTTTCAGAAAAAAGTTCTAAAAGTTCTTACCATCACATTTTTGTGTCACTTCATTAAACTTATGTCCAGCAGGGCATTTGCACTCAAAAGATCCAACAGTATTAATGCAATTTCCCCCTTGACAGATCCCAGGGATGGCTTGGCATTCATCCACATCTATCATATAAAAAAGGAAAAAACACCCACTTTTAATTCATTTCTCAAGAACAGCCACAATAATTTGTCTACACAGAAATTAAAGTAAATATGCCTCAAATCATTCTTCACCCATCATAATATTATGATACTCGCCTGTGAAGACAGACACTAATTTTGTAATTACTCTATGCAAAGTATGATTAAGTACAGTACTCTAAATATTTTTTGCAAGAAATCACATGGTTATTATTGCTACAGACTTCAAACATCTAACTGCTATAGCTTTGTTTTTCCAAAACATCTGGGGAATGGCGTGCAGAGAACACAGCCTGCCAAAACCCAGGTTCCTTTGCCCCTTTGAAAATCTCGGCAACTCCATACAATGCATAGCCACCAGCACAGAGATGCAGGAACCGCGGAGGAGCAGTGTGCATGGAGGGGGCCTCATGGAGAGGCATGGGGAACTGCATAGTCATTAATGATGGAAATTACTAACTCGCTGCTTCAGTAAGATCAGCACCAATGACCTTAAGCTGTGGTTAGGATTTGACTCAAGGAGTTTCAGAGCCATAATTAAGGTCTCAGGAGGAATTATTAATGACCTGCTTAGACATACATAGATTTGGAAAGTTTTTGCCCCTTTATTTCTCTCTGTTTTTCATTTTTTCACTCAAGAAAATGAAACAACTAAGATGATATCACAGGCTAGGTAGGAAGCACAAGACAAACATTTTCAAGAGGCCCAGATTTTGGCTGCACAGCTATTTTAACACAACAACATGTGTGTCGTCACTTAGCTGCAAAAGTGTTGCTATGGCTTAGTAACAGCTAGAGAAAAGAGACTAAAGGAGGAGGAGTGCCATTGCAATTAGGAGACAGTGGAAGTCTGGCTCACAGTCCCCAGGGGCTGCCCTGTGTCTGCTGCTCCTGGTCCTTTGCGAGCAAACAGCACTCGCCACTCTTCAACCCAAATGCCTACGCTTCTCCCATTTCCCCAAGGAGTACCAACTGTTCCTGGTAACACCCGATTTATTGAATTCTTGGGCTTCACACTAGGATCAGTTTCAACATAGGACACATGCTGAAGATGATGCTTTCAAATCTCCCTTTATAAATCCCAGAGAGCCAGCTGTAATGTGTCGTGTACTCCGAAAATCGAAGTATTATGTCTGTACAAAAGGCCAAGAGGCAATTTCCCTGGGAGCCACAAGTAGGAAGTTTCAGGAACGCCAAGGGGGATATCTGTACCACATTGCAGAGCATTACGTAAAGATTCCCAGGCTGACTGAATCGGGTCTGGGGCTGCAGCAGGAAAGCCAGAGCAGTGCTGTGCCGGAGTTAATCGCTGTGCTGGGAGGCACGGAGAACTAGCACAGCCTCAGCACGCTCCACTCAGCCACACTACTGCTGGGACTCAAGCTACAGCAATATGCTGTGCTTTACTAACAGTAATCAGCCAGACTTCATGGCACTGTACTGACTTTAAAAAAAGGATTTAAAAAAATAGAAGTCATGCTCCTGAGTCATGATGTCTGTTTCAAAATCTCACCTTTTGGCTTTCATTTTCCTCCTTTGTATCTTTAAAAATCTCAGCTGTGATACTAATTTAACTTTCGGTCAGACAGACAAAGTCAAACTGTGGGCAGTGATATTCTATTTACTTTTCAAAATAAACTTGTCCTCCCCTTCATTTTATTTTTTCTAACTTCTCCAAACAATAATAAAGGTTCCCTTTTCTCTTCAGAGAACCTGGATTTTATTTAACCTGCTTTCCTTTATTTCGACTGAATATGGATGTGAAATCCCTGAAATGTCTTCAGTCTGAATGGATGTTATCTGATTTCAAAAGGACTGGATTTAGTACAATGGCATGAAAAATAAAGCTAATATGTGGTTCCATAGCAGATCTGTTGAAATTATGAACACATTACAAGAGAAGGGAAAACTGGAAAGTACAAGTCAAACATACAGGGCCAAAACTGTGTTGGCACCACATACAGATTCGCATAAATGTGGCTGCATGCTAAGAAATGTGCCGCAAGCAGAGGTAGCCTTATTCTGAACTGCACAAACTCATTGGAGAGGTCACTGCAGCTTTTCCGTGACACAAACAAGAGGGATATAACTAGGTGTGGCACGAGTTCAGGGGTGTGGGCCACATATTTATGCACATAAGATTTCAGGAGTGTCCAGAACCTCAGTTCACAGATTTCTGCACAATTTAGTTCTGACCTTTACAGTGAGAGAGGGACCAGAATGGATGAGGTCAAAAGATGTGCACATTATGTGGCATTCACAAACATGCCTATCTCGAAGTTCATCATGCCTGTCTGCAGGCACCAACCAGGACTTGGCCTGTGACACAGGACAGCTACATTCTTCTAATGCAATGGAATGCCTTGAAGTCCTTCATAGGACTTTCATTATTAAATAAAATTTAATAGATTTAAAATCTTTATCTCCCCTATTTTCAAAAATATTGTGACTTATTAGAAAATGTTAGACAGATTGAAATAAACTGGCCCCAAAGATAATGTCCTGGGAATTTATAATCCACATCAGTTTAATACATAGCTGCCCCTGTTAACTTTCTCCTGTTTCCTGCCAGACATCCAGACAATAAAAGAATTTATACAGCTGGAAGTATTAGAATAAAAGCCAAAAGCAGTGTAAGGACTTTCTATGGTAAGGCATGCTCAGAAAGAAGTAAGCAACATCTGGGTAGATTTTATGATTTGAAACAAATGCAAATGCATTTCCAAAATTGTATAAAATATATAACAGGGCATTTTAAATGGCACGACTTGCACTTGACGCAGTGTAACTCGAGAGATAAGACACCCAAGATGATTCCAAAATCAACAAATTTTAGCTAAAAAATCCCGCACCGGATAAATGGAACAGTATTGCTACAGGTTGATTTTTGCATGCTTTGAGTGCTTATTGAAACAGAATAAATTCCTCCATGGAAGGATCGAGTGGTACACTCAGAAAAACACCATTACAGAACCAAGGGAAAGGGCTGCTGGCAGTGAGAAATTCATTAAGATGCTGGCTGCTCTCACATGACCTAAGTTACTAATGTACTCACTTGAACATCAGGCACTCACTGAATCATGAAGTAATGCATCTGACAATGTTTTTCCATTCTTCACACATATAGCTGAGAATGGCTTAGGACAGGTTATTCACAGCAGTGTAACTCAATTAAGATTAATCCAGTAACAATTTCAGCAGCTTTTGGGGAAGTTTTGCTGTTAACTTACCTTGACAAGCCCCAGTTCGAATGTTTGGAATGAAGCCTCGGCGGCAGGGATGTGGCTGTGCAGGACACATTTCACAGGGGTGGCCCCATGCTCTCCCAACTGTTGCACAGCAAAGGGTTTTCGTGCAGACTATTCCACTGAGCTGTCCCTGGCACATCTGGTTGGTTATCAAAGTGAAGCAAGGGCCGGTCCTGTAATCTGCGCCAAAGACAGGAAATTTAATCAGCATTACAATAAAAATATACAACAAAACTCATAATAAAACAAAACAACAGCACACTTAGGCACGTCTCCTACACATAAATTGCCCATCAGCCCAACAATTTCACTTAGCGGTATTCTGCTAGGGAGTTTTCTTAAGTTTTCTTCTCATTCAAACCCACTGAAAATAAGCAGCTCTATAAATACATTGTGACTATTTTACCAGGAGTATTATATACTTAAGATTCTACAGGTCACCTTTTCTGCTTGGTTTACTCTCTAGTAATACTCTTTGGGAGGTCTCTTCATCAGTTTGTTTTAAATATTCAGTGCATTGATTAAAATAATACTGATAAAAAAGTTAGGATATATTTATTTCCACAAGCATTGTTCTCAAATGAGTCTCAAGGGAAGAGAATCCAGACTGCAGGAAGTTTTTGAGGACGGTTTTCACTGTCATTCAGGCATATGCTGTACCAGATACGTGGGTAAGCTTTGCCTACAGCTGAATGGAGGGCATGTGGAACACATCTGCTTTGATCTGTTTATGGTAGGCCAGGCCACTTGGCCAACAGATAGAATTAAACTATGATGTTACTAAAATACTAGTATTTTGTTCCATTCTCCAAGTGCAGCAACCAAACAGTGGTACTGCCAACTCCTTCTGTCTCCCCTACATCCGGGGTGCGCACTTCAGTTAAGTCTTCTCAAGTGACCCTAAATGTTTTTCTGTTATGGTGCACCGGGACAGAGTCCAGCATCCTGTAAGCATCACTAGCAAATTATGAACCTGACGCTTGTCTGTTCTGAAATAGTTACCTCAGCCAAGGTCACTAAGTAATCCGCACTGCCTTATAGTCATGGCATTTTAAATTCCTCCAATTTTCATCCCACTTCCAAACTTTGTTAACAGAAATGTTTCCACTAAACCATTGATAAATAGCGTTAAATAGGGTAGAAGTAAGAAAAGATGCGTTTCCCATCTGCCCCATCTCTCCACACCAGGTGCACCCTGAAACCTATCATTTAATTAATCGTCATTCCAATCCAGGGATGCTATGTCCATATGCTATAATTCTGTTGATTAATCGAGCCACTCTTTGACATTATAAAATGGCTTACAAACGTCCTGTAAGCTATACAATAGTGCTACTTCATTACTATTATCTTCATCAATTAAGCACAATCTTCTCAGAAAGGATATTGAGTTAGTTTGAAAGCTTTATTTCTGATAAACTTGTGCTAAAAGACACTAAATACCATTTACTCTTCATTAACTATATATCAAATCCTATAATTGCTATTCTATCTTTTGCCTGTTTAACAGACCTATAATCACCCAGAGCATCTCTTTTCCTTTTAAAATATTGGAACAATCTTAATTTCTTCTAGACTCTGGAAATTTGTCCTGTATTTCCAGATTTATGGAGAATTAACCTGCATGACATCAAACGTTTTAGCTAGCTCTTTTCAGTCTCCCTGGTGCTGATTAGTTAGACTAGCTGTACAAAAATATTAAATGCAAATAGTGCTATTCAATGTCATCCTTAAATGCTATCAGACTGCAAATATAGAATTCCTGTCAAATAGTACAGCTACCTTTACTGAACACTTCTCCCTCCTCTTCCCTAGCAATTCTGTCAGCCTCATCATGAAATGGGGCAGAACCTCTGATAACATCTATCTTATTCTTGGTTACTTAATTTCTTTTTGTCGTCTTAACTTTTTTTGGCTTGATATTTCTCATTGTGTCCCTTCACTTCCCATATTAATTTTCTACCCTACAGCTTCTATCAAATTCTTTTCCCATTTTTAAGTATTTTTGTAAGTGCTTTCATTTTCCTAGCTAGACAGGCTTGTTTTCCTTTTGTCAAAACTTACATTGCCTTCTTTCTCATTTCTCATTGTAGAAATGCAGCTTTGGAAGCATATAGCACAAAACAAATATTACCAGCTTTATCGTATTCCGTCAGCACACAAATGAGTACAAATAAGTTATGATCCGTTATACCTATCAGTTAAAAAATTTTAGTTCCAAGATCGATTCTTCATCCTTGAACAAAATGAGGTCTAAGAGAGCTATTTACTTTACTGTACGCAAAACCCCCAATATTAAAACTCCAAATATTCAAACAATAGATGACAATTTCTTTAGAAACATCACAGTTTTGTGCTGGCAACAGGAAATCTCCAGTGTATCTCCTCAGAATGAAATCCTTCATTGTAGATTGTCCCTATGCCTTTTATATATAGACCGTTTTAAAAGGAGTCATTTTGTACTCTGTCGCAGCGGGAAGCACGCGTCAGACAGTAGTGAATAACCCATCTTGTATTTTATGGTAGAATATGAATGGATCAGTATTTACTATTGTTTGCTTTCAAGCTATAAATGTCTTAGCAGTGGCCAATATGACTTAGAAATATGATGAACCCAATGAAGTTAACTTTATAATCATGCAAATCTTTCCACAAGGTTTCAGTAACAAGAAGTAGGTCAAATATGCACTCAAAACCCAGCAAATCCAGCTCCTATTTGTTATTACCCAAGTTTATAGCACTTTAGTATGGACAATTCTAGACTTTATTTTCCCCTAATCCTTTCCCTTGATAAATTTTTTTCTTGATACTCAGTTTTCTGCTGAGTACAGCTTTCCTTCTGTTTTCTCAAATACAATCTCTCACCTCTCCCCAAGTAAGATTTTCTTTTGTGTTCTTAATGGAAAATTCTAAAGGTCAGAAAATGCGTAAGAAAAAGACCATTTGGACGTACTCATCAACCTATGGCCACAGAAAACACACTTCAAGTCCTTTTGGTTTTTTATGCAGAGGCTTAATAAGAGCTCTAAAATTAAAGTATTCTTACTAGTGAGTTTAAAATTTTTTGACATGTTACAAGATGAAGGTCTACAAGAAGGAAAGGAAACGGGATTCTACTAACATGATGGAAAAACGAAAAGAGAATGGTATCACATGTAAAGAGATTTCCTTGAATAACACCATTTTCCTTGAAGGTGTTTGGTTTAGGAATTATGCTGATTTCAGAAGACGCAGTAAACTCTAGGGTCTACGCTATAAGGCACTGACTTGGGATATGAGCTCAAACCCCAATCTTTATTTCAGAACAACAAAGTTTCTTTATACGTTCGTGTCATTTGCAATTACTCAAACAACTTCATTGATTAAAGCTCAAACATAAACTCCCAAGTGATCAGGCAGGATTTGAAAAGAGAGGAAGGAGAAAAAACATAGCCAGAAAAGCTACTACACAGTTTGTTTGGGTTTTTATCCAGAGGTAATTTCATTTTAACTGAAGAATGTTGAGACTTGAAATTATTTTAGTAAAATGATTTCTTGAAGATATGCAACTGATAATTCAAATGTTTTAAGTCACTTCTAATGCAAATTTCAGCACATGCAAGCAGCCTTCACTAAGGCATTATTCACGGTTATCTAACAACTTTATCTGCTTCTTCATATACTTCTTAGCTATTTTGATAAGGAGTAATTCCACAGGGAGCCTCAGACAACTGAGAAGATGGCGGAAATTGTAAAAACACATTAAGTTCACATACCATCAAAAAGAGCAAGAAGGCAATAGAATGAGGTTGGTTTACACCATGCAAGAATCCATCCTATTAAGTCCGCAGGAAAGAACTGAGCTGCATTTTGATCTAGAGTTCGTTTCTGTTTCAGCCACAATCATCAACTAATTTTAGTTATCTTCTCAAAAGATCCTTTATGTTCCTAAAAGCACCAGAGAGGCTGTTGAAATATATAGTACTGGCAGGCTTTGATCAAAACCCGGCACAGCAATAAATAATTATAATTGTTCCAAGTAATGCTGGACAGCACCAAAGAGACTCTGAGCACTAGGATAATGCAAGACTTTCAACACCAGATACACATCTTAAGCCCTCAGTTCATTTTAACCTCTGTTTGTTTTCAAGCACAATATAGTTTTTAATGTAAAAATACAGTTTAAAATTTTTTTGAACTAATGGAACCCAGATTAAACAACTATGCTAGTGCAAGGATGGTGGATGACATTCTAGTCACTCTTTCCTCCCAGATTCATTCCTTATAAGTCCCCTATAAAGAGGTCTTGATGTTTCAAATTAACAGCCTGACTTTGCAGACGGATAACCACCTGTTAGGGAGGTTGAGACTCCTCCACTCTTGTTAAAATAAATGGAAACTGAATGGGTGCAAAAGTCGAAGGACAGGACCCTCGCAAGCAAGCGTTTATCTTACCATGATCAAGATCTCATTACTGAAAACAGGAAAATGCCATCTCTTGCCATCATAAAGAAATGGGTAATGATAAAACAAGTGCTGCTTTTCCAACTCTCAGCACACACAGCATGCACAGCTCACACAGTACCTGTGCAGCACAACCCAGAACATTGCTTGGAGGGAGGAAGCATTACTCCTAGCTGTTAGCACTTCACATGGATAAATTCTGCATGAACCCCCAAATCCAGCCAAGACTGCTCTGTAACTGAAACCACCCTCAGCAATGCAAACTGGCAACTTTCCCTTTCTTTAGTACGGGGAAAAAGGGAAAGAAAGGAATATTCCATTATCATACAACGAATGAAAAAAAGGTCAGAAAGGGCTCTAAGGCAAGTGAAGTACCTTAAAGCTGATCTTTATTACAACTTACTTTCCTGCCTAGCAGCATTTTTGCTTCTGCTGTTGGGTGGGTTGGTTGTGCGTGGGTTTTTTTCACTAGCTGAGGATAAAAGAAGAACATTGGAATTGAGACTGCGCAAGGCAGAAACCCAGTCTCATCTCTGCAAAGCCTACTCAGCGCTGCTCACGTGTGACCCACTGCACTTGACAGCCCATGCCACTGCTTGGCCAGCCATCGGAAAAGAGAATCGCAACCAGTTGTACCTGGGAACACTCTTTTGGAAACTGATCTCACACAGCCAAAGAATAACACACTAGCTAAAAGGTTGACCGTCTGAGTTTCAAGTAGCAGAATCCTTTTAACATGGTGCACGACTTCAGGCAAATTTCAACTACTTCTTTTTAGCAACCAAAATGTGTATTTCTAATGGGGAAAAAAAAAAAAAAGGAAGAATTTTATAGCAATTCTGTTTTACAATAGCATTCCTAAAGTACAAACAAGAACTTTAAATGGAGAGAGAACTAGTAACTATGCAGTCACAAGCAGAAAAAAAATACTGAGTAATTAACATGCAGCACTCTGCAGTTGGGTGCAGGAACAGTATGAGAAATCAAGCTTCCTTCCTTCCCTGGCCTCGAATGACAGGTACTGAGAATGTTATATATAAGAAAAGATATCACATCTCTGTTATAGAGGGGAAAATTTTGCCTTAAACACAACTTTTAAATTAGAAAAACTAGGATTAGGATTAGAAAAACAGATGATGGAATTTCCAAAAGAGAGTTTCTAAAAATGTCCAGGACACTTATATATGGGAAAAATTAATGGGGGTAGAAGAGAACTCTCAATGTATCAACTCAGATGTCACCAATAAGAATGATGTAAGAATGATATCAAGCAAATTATGTTTTTGGAACAGGGATAATGACAGTGTTTTAAAAAATTAGCTTTCATTGAGCCACGAATGAAGAATCTGAAATGAATCCTAAAAATATGCACATATAATCATATTTACCTAAGCTGATTCAGGTGTGCTTGCACAATCAAAACTCCTATCACTTTTCTTAGTTTAAAAACCAGGAATGGAGGAAATGTACATCAGATGTTCTGATCTAAAATCTGAAATGAGTGGTGACAGAATGGCAGCATGGATATGACAAGAAACACCAACTCTTAAAATTTAAGTTCCTTGAGAAAGCCATGTTTCTTGACAGGACTGGAAACCATACGATATCTGTAACTACACAAGCAACTACACTGTTAATGGAAAAACACAGCTTCCACATGTTTCACTGTACCTCAGTCATCTCTCTCTCTTCAGAGAAGGTAACAATACATTTAAAGATGATGAAGAAAAACTCCATGTGCCTCATTTCAGAAGGCAGGATGTGCTATGCCTGAAATGAGAATTTTTGCAGTAAAATTGCAAGAATTACCGAGAGTCCCAGACCTGACACAAGAGCACAGCACGACCAAGCTGACTGTAGCAGCAAGCACGACCACAGCACAGAGAGTTACGGAACACAAAGGTTTAGCATTTCAGGCTCAATTTCCAAACGTCTTTTAAAGTGATTCTAGGTATTTTCAGACATACTAAAACCTCCTGATAAGGACAGAGAGAAGAAACAGAATGCTTTACACACATACCACTTGCAAAAGATTAATGCAAACCTGTGTGTGTCACTGTACCAGAGAAATAGGGAAGGGCAACGCACTTGTAACTCCATTTTCACTCGCAAAACATCCCTTTCAGTTGCTTGTAGGCTATCATGAAACCATATTTTGCTTACAGGGCTTGGTCTCTTTTAAGTGCTGGTCAGAAAAGTGAATGACCATGCTCAGGAACCCACAGGATAACTATTATTTACCTCTATCTTTCCTAATAGGCAACATGTCTCACATCTCGCTTCATGGACTGAATCAAGACCAGACACACAACGCAACATTCCCATGTGAGCTCAAAGCACTGACTTCTAACCATTTAAAAACTCAGACACAATAATTCTCCATCTACAGGTGACACTGAAATGCCAGTTGACAAGTGCATCCAATCACAACACTCTTCTTTCCACACGGGCTATTTCCTTAAATAATTACTCACTGTTAAACACTCCCTGTCCTCTCCTCCCCCCTGCCAGACATCATTACTCACCCCGGTCAGATCCCAATGTGTCATCATTGGAAAGTACATGGCAAAGATATCAGAGAGTGTTCAGAAGGAAAGAAAGCAAAACTTTGTAAATATTTAAAAACTTATTTCCTATGATGTCTAACACTTCTTACCAATGAGGTTTGGTAGGTTTAGCTGTGGTATGTGAAGAAATTATCACCATGCCACTTCTGTCTGCTTCCTTCCAGTGCCACAGATGGCTTCCCATACTAACAGGACCATTTCGAAGCCGCTTCAGTGCACGGTGGAGCAGAGAGCTCAAACTGCTGAGATTTAACACTGGCTAGTGCTAAGATGTCACTGGAACTAGGGACTCAGAGTACAACCGTTGAGGCACTGTTTCTGGCAGGGGTATAAATCTGGCAGCAGAAACGTCTCAAAATATCACAGCTGTGCTGCGGACAGATTACAGCTCCAAGTTGCCTCTCGTTATTTTAACAAGAGTAAAAAACACCCATGGAAGCATATCTAACACTTGCAATAAATAACTTCCACTGGTATCATAACTCTTTATTAGTCAGCCACAAAAGTTAGTTACTGCCTCATATATTCCAGTCCCAGTAATATTATCCTCTAATTCGTGATTCTGATGACCCCATTTCTGCATGTCTTCCTCACCTTTGCTTGTTGCAAATTGTTCTCATATATTGACTTGCTGGCACACCTCAGCCTAAATTTATTTTCCATTCCGTAAGCTGCTTCACAAATCCATTTCTGCACAGATGATCTGTTTAACATGTCTATCTAACAAATATTATCTAGTCTTCCTAGGATACTGGTTAAAGAACAGAATTTTTAAATAACAGCTTACTAACCACGTGAGACTAACATTATCAGTTGCATTTGATGTACAGAACAGTACAGGCTGACCATTTTCAAAAGCATTTTGGCAATCCATTTTCCAGAACAAATATACAACTATTTTCATGCCAATTTTGTTCTTGCAACTGACCCAGTTCTTGAAGTCTGTAACTGAAAAGTAATAACATTACAGTAATAAAATAAAAAAAAATAATGTTCAAAAAATTATTACAGAATTGGAGTGATTTGTTGCACACATTTTAATCCAACACGCAGACTAAGCATTTCACCAAAATCAAGGCTTTAGCTCTGTTGTTCTCAATTATGTGCGGCAGCAGTCCAAATACAGAAAATTGTTACCACATTTTATTCTTTTCCATGATGAAGAAAACAGTAAGCAAAGCAGCTAAATGCAGAATAACTTCTCATTTCTGAATAATCAGTTACCTGACAAACTCTAACCCACCCTACGTCGCTGTATAAGCTACAAGGGAACATTTCTTTGCAGATTTTAATTTTTCCAATTTCTTTCACAGGCTAGCAGCAAGGAAATAAAATTCTGAGTTGATTTCCATTTCTCTTTTTGCAAAAAAGTAACTAATTTTGATGACATATTTATTGTCAAGACCAGATGATTATAAGGAGAATGGATTCAATTGAAGAACTCTGGGAGTTTCACTTAAAAAGAACAAGTTGGCTGAAGTTTACTACTACTTTTTAAAAAGAGTTCTTAAGAAGTGCCACGTTATAGAAACTCTCTTAACATACCACAAAGTATTAACTATTAAATAGCAAGGTAAAGTCAAAGCTAGTAGACAAGCTCTATATATTCTCCTTGGCTCCAGAAGACACTGACTATAAAATAACTGAGACTGTCCAAAAGTAGTGCAAACCGTGTAAGAAAAATAGATCCTAATGACTTACAGTATATTAAATAGATCAACATCCAAAAAAAGGGAAAATGCTTTCAGGCAATGCAATACACAGGATTTAAAGAGATAGTGCTCCCATTTAAAAAGGAGAGGGAGTGGTACAATACATTAGAAATAACCCTTTTTTTTTTTCCTAAAATATAAATGTTCCTCTGCAGTGTCATGAAACACAATACAATTGCAGAGCACTGGAATGAAATTCAGTCCAGAACTGAAAACGGGTTATAAATAAAAAAGAGAGGTGAGAGGGAGGAAGGGAGCCAATTTCACTGCTCAAGCTAAGTGAAATACAGTGAGTAAACATACAGCAGGAATGGTGAGAAGTCGACTTGCTTTCAGTGTGGATCACTTAAAGAGAAGGCAGTAAATGTAATAATGATGTTTTGGGTGTCTGTAAGTATATATTATCATAATGACACATGGATAAATAACTTTTGTGGTCCTAACAGAATGCAGAACTTCTAAAGACCTGGCAGCTCTTTAACAAGATAATTAGAGAAATCAACTATTTCTTTTTATTCCTTTTTAACAGCTGCCAGGAATCGTCTGGCTTGTCCTAAGCAAGCTCCTTCTTTGCCATAACTCAAAAGGACCAGTGCTCCTGAGAAATTATGGTGGTGGAAAACTTCCACCAAATGAAAGCAAAGGGCATGCAGATTGTATTCCCGTAAAGACTCTTCTCCACATGGCAGACAGCTCCCTGACCAAATTTTTTCAGCCAGCTACTTGCGCAGGTTTTTGTATTCTCAACACTTCTCATATACATGTAATTTTAGTGATATGATTTTAGTGACGATAGATTTGATATAACGTAAATACTAATTTTTTTTTTTTTCACTAGCCTGAAGACTTTGGAATAACTAATACTTTTTGAGTATTCTTTTAATAACTGTTCTTTTTGAGTAAGGCTGTAACACAGTTTTATGTTGTAAATAGTCAGGTAAAAAGACACAAAATATATCCGAAAAACTGTGACAACATATGGTACTTTGATTTGCACATAAATATTTAAAAAATTATTTCATTCCATGATTGCATAATAACACCTCACAAAAATGAGAGTGCATTACAAATTTAAGTCAATAATGTACAAAAATTGCTTCAGACGCTAATATCTCACCTCTAACTCTATGGTGAAACACATCAACTACTTAACTGAAACACCGTAGAACCCTCTGTGTTACAGGATCAGACTCCTTGCTCAGTGAAACTGTGGCATCACTCTGTGTGTACACCAGTATAATCATGACCAGAATCCGGCTCATTTTGCATAACCACATATATGGGATTTGCATTAAGACCGTGGTCCAAAATAAACATGGTAATAACATGCACTACTTAACGCTGAATAAGTCTGATGGTATCTCTGTTGAAATGCTACAGAATACATGCCATAATTCTGGAATTATCTTGTGTATTCAATACCTATTGCTAGAAGTAGGAAACAGCTCTTTCCAAGAAGGCAAATGATCTAATCTTGACTCACAAGTGTTTTCAACTAAGCATATATAACTGTATTAAATACATACATTATACCCACCAACATAAAGTACCCTAGATGCCAACACTCCTGTGTTTCATTAATCTCATTTTTTTGTACAATTCTAGAGACATTATTATGGACTCTATCTCTCAAGTTACTATTATTCTGGTCTTTGGATTTTACAGGTTTTCAGAGTCTAGGGGGGGGTCTCTCTTCTTTCACACTTTCCTGTAATATTTACTAAAGCATTAACTTGTTCTGTTGCTAACTGTGAACAATCTTCAGAAAATCTAATACACTCACATAGCTTCTAGGTTTCTGTATTTCTTGGAAAGAGACAATCAACATCAGATATATTAGTATCTAATTTAAAAAAGTAAACTCATAGTATTTCTTTAAGGTTTACTGTTATTCCTGTCTTCATTGACTGCTTGGTTGAAGGAATCTTCTCTTTGCTTAGCACTAACAGGTGGATGTCCTCCAAAGTCAATGAATGACTGTCCTCAAGTGACTGAGGACTTTCTGAATCCATCACATCTTTAATCTAAGGATTATAGAAACTATTTATGACAATTGTCAAACACCCTTTGTTAAAACTACCTCAAAAGCCTGATTTTCCCAAGCAGTGAGAGAGTGCATAACTAAATTATAATTAAGTATCTCAAAACAAGGAAAAAAAAAAAGATTCCACAGACAATTATCAAACTTAAGAGTCAAGTTCTCTTACTTGCACGCTGCAGGCAAGAGAAGTGAAAGGTATTCACTGACTCTCCTGTTAGCGATGTAATGAAAAGCACATTTTATTTTATTTTTAACTTAAGATGCTGGTTGAGAACAATTGCAAGTCTTTCTAAAAGACTTCAAATTACCATCAATACTCTAGGCAAACATGGGAAACTTTTTGTGCTTTTACTCAAAATGAGAGCAACTCCACATTCTTAGCATATTGCTTAACATCTCTTAACTTTTTAATAACATCTATGCTGCTGCCTTTGGCCTTTTCTTATTCATCTCGCTTGCTGTGTATACATTATTTTGGTGTAGCAGGTATTGCAGATCTATTTTTACCTCAGCACTGGAAACTGGCATCTCTTCTACTTGTTGTTGGGAATGTCAAGTCATAAGATTTCAATTGCCTCCGCACATGGCGCAAATAATTAAAACCTGGGAAACAGTCACCACCCTGAGTGCCTTGAACATGAACATTCAAGCTCTGAGACTGAAATCCTAGCAGATTTCTGTTTTCTTCCTATCAGATAGGACATGTTGGTTTTGTAGGTGCCCAGACACGGACAGCCAGCATGAAGTCCAGGCCCCAGTTAAAAGTAAAGGGTTTAACTCATTGATTTTGATGAGAGAAGGACAATTCAGTGGGGGAATCCCATTGCCTGTGACAGCGCATGTACACACTCACATGCAGAAAATAGCCAGCATTGGAGGGGTGAGGAGAAGAGAGAGATCCACCCAGCTTCAGAGGCCTCTTTCCAAAAGCTGGGCCATACTGGCTCAACCAAAAGTGAAACACTCCAATTGTATTTTACTAATTACATGCTCACAGGGAATAGCATCAGAATCTTGGAAACCTTAGTTTGTACTGAACGGTCCATTGCACTGATCACCATACAGTTTTGGATGATTTCTCACTACTTATTTTAGAGATTCTGGGTTGAAGAACAAGGTTTCTCTCACCTCCATGCTACATAAATCCCAGTGGTCCTTCAAAGCTGATTTTTTTTAATTTTTGCTATGACAATCACTGAAACTTCTCTGTGTAAATGCACAGAACATCTGGAATTAATGGTTTCAATTAATGGAGTTCATAAAAGTGGTGCTCCAGAACATACATCAGTGAGAACCAGATAAATAATTTTTATTTGGAGGATGTGGGAGAAAGGAACCAGGGTTCAGCAAATGAGCCAGGTGTCTCTGAATAACTAACTAGGGTGCTAAAGGTGCAATGCTGATTTCATACAAAAATGGGAGATCCTAGTTGAAGAAGGATGATGAATATACATGCAAATATATCCACACATACTTGAACATTTTTTTTTTTTCTGCTCTTCCATTTAGGGTACAAAAGAATAAAGCAGAAGTTTTGTTACACTCTGGCTATACAGAGATTCTCCAAAAGGTAAATAAATACTCAACATAATAGGAACCACTCAGATTTAGGTCAGCAAACTGCAAGCCTCACTAACTCCCAACACAGGAGTACTTAACCTTTGAGTAACACGGGTGTGTTAGCCTGTCATGCAACCCAAGCCTCCTTTTCTCAGTTCACACTGCATGGTGTAACACGCTACGTAGCCTGGCGTAGCCACGCATCACTGCTAATGCATCACCATATATGAGAAGTACGAGAACCTAAACCATATGAAAATTAGAGAGCCATGGAACACAGGAGTCCTTTAAATACATTTTCCATTCTTAAAAATCATTAAAATGCCTTGAAATTAAGTCTAGTATTTATAGCTCTAACTATGCTATTTATAGATAAAATAATAATTTATGTAAAATTGACAAAGCCCTTACAGGCTTTGCTTCTGTTTACAGATAAAAGTATCCGCAGAAACTGCTGTTGATCCAGATGCCTGTCTAATACATAATGCTTCACAGCCTTACAAAATGCTGCGTATAAAAGGATGGAAACTGCTTTTGGCCTACTTTCTACACTGACACACTGAAGAGGAGGGATAGTCTTGTGGTTGAGACACTTGGCTGGGACTGAGATGACCCGGGTTCAGTTTCAGACTCCACTACAGACTCCCTGTTCGTCCTTACACAAGTGACTTAATCTCTGTATATTAGCTCCCCACATGTAACGTGGGGCTGCCAATACTTCTGGACGCTGTTTTTCTGGAGGGTTTTTTCCTCTTCAGACTACGCAGCCTTTGGGACACAGACTTATGTGTTTTGTGAATGATAAAGGGAGCCTCAAGTTGAGTTCAGGCCTCTTGGCATTACTGTAACAAACCGAGAAAAGATCTTTCATGCAATGTTTTTTGTGTTAAGACCCTTCAAGGGTTTTTTTAGTTGTGAGGTGGGTTTTTTTTGTTCAATTAATTGTCAGTTTCTAGTAAAAGACCAGAGGAATTAGCTCCTGAGATTTTCTGTGCTGGGCGAGTGCAACAGCAGCAGAACACATTCCACAGAGGAACTCATGCACAATCAATTAGGTCGTCTAATTAATTTTCCAACTCAATAGATGCTATGAACTATTTTTTTTTTCAGAAATATATCTATACTGAATACACATGTGTAAAAGCAATCAAAAAACTTTAAAAATCTTAGAGGAGAAGGACAGATGATATTCACTTGAAGGGAATGGGCTGCTACATGGGAACAATGCCCTCTCATGTAGAATTCATATTTCTGTCATGAAAGGAGAAAACACATACAGGGGAATAAGAGTATTTTCTAGTTGAAAAGGTTGTGTAGTTACCACTAGGGACTGACTTGTTAATCAGTATTTAGAGTGATTTATGATATTAGGTACCCCATAATTAGGGAGAATGAAAACATTGGCCATGTGGAGAGAAAGAGCAAAAGAAGTGCTTAGAAAATAGGTTTGAAACAAACAGGGATAAAAAGCATAGATATTTATGGTGTTTCTAACCACAGAGACATGAGGTAAGCTACAGCATCTAACGACAGAGATCCATTTCTCTAGTCCTAACTCAGACAAAACTTCAATTAGCATCAGCAGGAACTGTGTCTGAAAAAGGACTCTGGAACAAAGATTGAAACAAGCAGGAGAAGAATGACCACATAATTTTATGCCTTCTCTCACAGGGTCTTCAGCAGCAAATTTTCAACTGCCAAGAACCTTCCCTGGTCTTCCTTTCCCATCATTGTGATCGCCCAAAAGTACTTATTCCACACTAACATAATGAAGTGTTTGTGACACTATAGTTATAATTGCAATGTCTGGATTAAAACAGTGAGCCGTGACATTTCTGAGAGTCCTACGGGAGATGACAGTGAGTTATAGAGAATACACAGACACTTGATAATCCACAATTATGGGAAAAAATGACACAGAGGCGCAACAGAGCGCTTCTGTTGGAATTTTATCACAGACATTTCTATGTAAGCATAGACTGGATTTATAAAGCAACTTACAAAAATACCTATAGGAAATAGATAATGATAAACTTAACCATTTCTCCAACATATAACACTAATCGGTGTTCTGTTAGTAACTGTTTCAAATAAAGTGGTTGCTAGATCAGATGAACAGACAAAAGTGAGACAGCAAGGTCTGGAAAAGAAGCATGCTGCCTGTAGGCAGGGGAAAGCCTTCAGGGAACAAGTGTGAAGGAAACAAGGATACAAAGAAGCGAAACAGCAAAAGAGCAGAAGGAAGAAAAACAGGAAGGCAGCAAAGACGGGATGGATCAAAGCAAATCTAATAAATGAGTGGGAGGCACAGAGACATGGAGAGATAAACAGTGGGAGCCAGCAGACACCATGTGTGAGAAGGGGAGAAAAGGAAGGGGAAGGGAAGGAAAAGGCCGGCCAGCCTGAGAGCTTCGCCAGCCAACCAGGAGAGGGAGGTTTGCCAGGACAGGCCAGCCAACTAACTAGTTAAAAAGAAGGTCCAGAGAGCCAACTAGTAGAGAGCAGCCAGCCAGGCAAAGCCATCCAGGAGAGGAATTTGCGTATCGAGTAGACTGGGAGCGGTCCCGGCTCCACCTGGGAGCTGGCTGACCTCCAGCAAGCACCACTTTTTGCAGGAGAGGAAAGGGCATTAGCAGTGCTCACCTTCATGCTCTGAGAAGCAAAAAGATGCCCAAGAACGTCGCTGACACAGCAGACGACAGTATCCCACCCGGCTATGCGCTCTGAAATATTATCCGCTAGCTAGCACTGAGTGACCAAATAGGAATAAACAATGATTACGCAAACTGCAGATATTAACAATCGATTTTCCCAAAAGGCACTTTCCTCCCATCTGTAGAGCTGATTTCCATATTCTTTTTCTGCTTTGATATTTTCAAGCTGATAAGGTATAAATTATGTACCCCAATATTATTTGTATAGTTCCATGTCATAATTCTAAACTAGGAAAAAACCAACACCAGGCCAGTGATAAATGAGGACATGAGGTTAAAAAAGGAGTTGCAAACCACATGAAGAATGGCCTAATCCAGCACTGACAACATACTGCTTAACTGTTAAATTAGGCAGCTCCTACCTATCCATCTCAAAGAAATCTAAGTACAATGAATGAGGAAAAAATTAAAACTGCAGCTAATGGATTTCTAATCTTCTGAAATATTTTTTACACTGAAAGAACAATTGAACAATTAATTGGAGCAGAATAAACCATGGTAAGGCCTAATTATGTTCTCATCTTTAGAATTAAAATTCATCTTTCAAAAAAAGGAAAAATAAATGAGCAGTTAAAGGTATAGATTTAAATTATTTCTGAGAAGAACAAGCTCCATTGCACAGTCACTAGACTGTTAAGCGCATCCTGTTGATTTTTATCTCCCCAACAAGTCTTCCTGCTGTAACTGAGCATCATACAAAGCAGGTACTGAGGTTAAGAGGTGGTCCTGTCAAGAAATCAGAACTCTCAGAAAGAACAGAGTGAGATAATCCATGTGTAAGCAATGTCTCAATGCTTACCTTACCCTTCTGGATTTAGGATCTGATCCACACCACTGAAACCCCTGAGTGTCTTTTTCCTTTTAACTTCACCGGGCTTTGAATGAAGTATTAAGCCGTTAGAAAGCTAGTAGTCCAATTCAATTCCCCTAGACTCCTCGAGCCAAAAGCAGATTCACAGCTGAGACAGAAGACACTTTAGGTATTAGAAGGCGACTTCTCCTTGGGACTGAGTGCAAGAGAACGGTACGTGACAGGCAGCATGCAGGGGTTCCTGCAACTGGTAAGAGGAGAGAGAGGAAGGGAAGCAGGAGGGAACTCCCATCTACTGCATGGGAGCAGCAAAGAGTTAAGAGGGGTAAGCGTACAGAGTACAGCACAATGCAGTTTAAAGTTCCTCTGTGGGAGCTCTGGCATGTCTAAGCTGCAAGGTTTAGCAATTACGGTGCCAATTTAAACTTGTACTTAAAAATATAGGAAATATTTTCTTCTCATTTTTAATAGAACGGGTACATTTAGGAATCTAGGTCGTCACCAATACACATGTGCATCACTCCCAGCAAAGTTAATGGAACAGTTCTGAGTGGTGTATAAAGTTTCAGCTGCTTGTAAACCAGCACTGTGGGAAAACTTTTAGGTGGTTTTAAAAATTCTCATAAAACAGTAGTAAGCTCATAATTTAAGACACTTCAGTGGAAGAGAAAACTTCCTCCTGATTATCAGAGGTATTTTGCACTATATCCAAAAGGTAAGTAAGATTTCTCTCAGAAATAATGTCTTTTATCCACATCACTCCTGTCAGGAAAGTGCCTGAACACCTATTTTAATAATTAAGCTTTGGGTTTCAGCTACACTTGCAATGAACAACACTAACATTAGAGAAATATTTTTAAAGCATCAAATAGTTTAGTCTTGTAAAATAAAATAAGCTTGCAGTGGTTAAACTGCCCTTACATATGAACATTTTACTAGTATGTGAACACACTATAAGCCTAAATTATAAAGATAATGTAATCCAGCCCACACATTTGAAATGAAATATCTACTGGATTGGAACTCTTGCCTGGCAGCATGCTGATGTCCTTCTTTCCCTTATTTCATTTGATTAGGAAGTTGAAATTGCATCAGCAACTTTTAAACAGCTGATTAAAAGCCCTGTTCACAAAAGTGACCTTGCTCATTTTTCATGTGAGCATCCAGCTGCTGCCTGCCATCTCATTCTACTTCAGAAGAGGTGTAGAGAGCCACTGGCATCCTGGGTACCCCATCTGCACAGGATACCCTGCATCACACCACTGCAAACCACACACAATACTGACTACTTAAAACAAACAAACAAACAAACAAAAAACCAAATCAAAACAACAACAACAAAACAACCGAAAAATCAGCACAAAAATATCACCTCATGGAAAAAGGAAGGCCCAAAACTCTTCCACATTTGCTGAAATTCGAGCATAACCTAAATCCAACTAAAATAAATGCAAAGATCTCCTTTGGATTTAAAAGGGTTACTTACACTTCGTGAGAGGCTACTGGAGGACACAGATACAAACTTCTCTATGTGTTAATCAATGTACATTAACACATCTACATTCAAGAAACACTTTAGAAAGGAGAATATCACATGAAAGATTGTGCATGCAGTACATAAGCCCAAAAGAAAAAGCGCACTACTTTATAAAACTGAAAGAGGTTGAATGTATTTGTTTGCTATGTGATCTACTAGAATATTTCTTATTCATTATCTTGACATCCAAAATTGCTTGTTAAATAAATACCATTCCATATAATGACATTTTCCATACCCTATAGCCACAGATAACAGAGTCTTCTTTGCTAAAAGACAACTGCTTTTTTCTGTTCATATTTGTGGCTTATGCCTTTGAGCAATTCTTACTGTCATCCAAAATTACTGATTGACAGTATTGTGTGGTAATAGGGCACAGAGTTAACTGCTTTTTTCCATAACCTTGCACACCTTCTTGAGACCTGGCTGACAAGATCTTATCGTGTCAACTCTGCCTCCCGATTCAAAGCCCACCCAGGACTTTGGGCATCCCTTTCTTTGACATAAGTAAGTTTTGGATCACTTCCATGGTTACTGATAAGTTTCATACAGGCTTCACTGCTCTCAACAAGACAAGACTTGTACCTCTGAGTTTAAAATACTGCCTAAATGTTCGAATACACAACCGATATGTATGCGCACGTGTGTGTGAAATGCATGTATAATCTACCCTCTGGACATAGTAAAACAAAGAGTTGTAGAATAAATGGAAGCCGTTCCCTGAAGAGCTTTGGCAATAGTTTACAATAAGTGGCAAATCATTACTGCTTCTGATGTTCATTGTAAAGTTAGCTGTCTTGAACTCTTTTGATATTTCCTTGGATGCAATGGGCAGTTGCCTAGAAGTTTCTTTTGTGGTGTTTAATGTGGAGTCACTACATAACATTTTATAAGACTACCCAAGTATTTATGAACGAGGAATACAAGTTGCATGTGCATATGCACAAAACCCATCTGTTTAAATTATTTCAGACACTAAAAAACACACTTCTCTTATCAAGAATTCCTTACACAGACAAACATGAGGAACAGTGGCAGTCTCTTAGTAGTGGGAGATGTCAATAAGAGCTCCTGTAGCTGCCACTCCAGACAACTACAATTAAAGTGTCAAAATTATCTCAAATCTTCTGAGTAACTCTCTCCACCATTATGCTGAATTCAAAGGAAGTGTTACCATTTATTTCGAACCAGACCAGGATATCACTTCTGGTATGTTTTGGGGATAGCTGAATCACTGCAACAGCAGCACGACTTTGCATCAGAGTAACAAAGAGAAATTCCTCCCGGCTTGAGACTGAATCGGACATCAACAACATAGGCCGAAGGAAGTTGTTATTACTATTCAAAATTCTAAACAGCTGTTTTAAAGGCAGATTAAAAGATTTTTTAATGTTTGGACTCAACTCAAGAGCTTTATCTAATGCATACTTTGTATTTGAGTATTTGTTGAATTAGAAATTTAATAGAGCAGCTGAGTATTTTAAAATCTTTTGGAAGATGTGAAAAAGGGATGTGAACTCTAGCACACCCTGTAAAACATAAATTTCTTACCAAAAGAATATGTTATTCATGTGCTCTGTACATTAGGTCAATTATTACTCACTTTCTTTGGAGAACAACCAAGTGCCTCCACCCTTTATAACAGAGCACTGTAATCAACTGTAGTAAGAATAGCAGAATTATTCTAATACACATTGATGGATCAGGCCCTAGCTCAAGAAGGCTTGAACAGTAAGAGACTAAGATGGTTTTGCCATCATCTTTACTTTTTTTTTAGAAGGGAAGAAATCAGTATTTTCTTGTACATCTTTGTAAATAATTTCAATTTCACATAAATGGGGGAAAAAAAATACAAAATGAAATGCTTTAAATTGGCCCTCCAATTTAAACACTTCTGATATTTAACGACAAATTCCATAAACATTCTGATACAATACTGCACGTCTTTCACTTCTGCTAACCCAATTTAACCTTTCGTCTTCCTTGCAGTCAGCAGCTGTACAAAGCATTTTTTTTGTACTGACATCAGCAAGTGACTGAAGTGCTAGTGCTAGATTTAAAATGCCTTCTAAAAAACATGACTTTTTGTATTGAATTTGGAACTGAGTTTGATACAACTTGTACTGTTAGTTTAATATAGTATCACCTTTCATGGAGCCATATCTTGTTAGGTTCCTGCTGGGACCTGAGAGCTGAAATAGCACAAGGTTTAATGGATGGCACTTCATTTTGCCCAGCCTGGCTCAGGCCAAGAGAAGCATTTCAAATTATTTAGATAACCACACAGATTAAATACCCAGCAAGATAGCTTGCTAAGTCATTCATCATTTGCCATTCCTGACTGTGCTTGTGTCTAGCAATGTTTTTACTAGAAGAGCCGTTCAGATGAATGGAATGCACATCTCCACTGGGTTTCCCCTGCCCAAGCAGCCATCTAAACTTCTCAACCTGCCTTCAGCGCTCTCTTCCTGAGATGTGTGAAAACTATTTGGCTAGATCTCCTCTACCATCTTCGTCTCACCTATCTCACCCCCTCACCTGCTTCCCTTGTTTTTTCTTTACGAGCCCCAATTCCAGTGTATGAAAACATTTCTCTCTCCTTATTTCAATCCCTCAGATTGTCCTCTTATTACTCCTACTCTTCCCTTCAAGAATCAAGTAACTGGAATAATTCACACGTGTGGTGCAATTCAATTTCAGACATAGTATGTGCATCATTAAATTAATATCTTATCTTAAAGGTTACTGGAGCCCAAATAATCTGACGTGGACTCTCCTTTCATGGCTATGTATCACTTACCTCTTTTAACTGCCCATTTCAATGGTAGATCTTTTTGCCTTTAAAGCCTGCAGTCTGGAAGTAATTTTTGACCCTGTGGTTTCTTCTGAAGCCTGACTGTAAAGCTGTCATACTACCATTTTACAAATTTCTCCAAGTTACCACCCATACTGTCCCACTGGGACATGGAGATTCTCATAAAGGCTTTCATCATATCCCAGCAGGACAATTATAATTCATTGCTCGCTGGTTTTACTATTACCTCTTATAAACATTTAAAGCTCAAGTAGTATTCTGTCACTGTACTGCTCAACTGAACTAAGACAACTGGACATACTATTCCAGCACAGAGACTAGTCCAATGGCCCTTGAAGAGACAGTTCAAGGTGTCTCACTTGAAGATCCATTGTAATTGCACATTGAAGAAAGTGCACAGCATGCTCTTCCAACTGTATGTTTACTGCTTTGTGTCTTGCTGCACTTCTCAGAAACTTAAATAGACAAAGGAGCTTTTGAGATCCTAAAATCTCCTATCACTGAGGGACCGGTTTCTTCCCAAATCAGGTGAGACTATAAGTCAACTAGCTCACGGGTCTCCCTCTCTTCTTGTTTTAAGTGACAAGCAGGTAAGTACAACCAGTGTCAGGTACAAATAGGAAAATTCCTGACAGGGTGTCCATAGTTACTAGTGTTACTAGAAGTTAAAACCATTCCCTATCCTACACCCCATGAACCACTGTAATTTTGTCAGTTTCTTTTATATTTTCAAAGGTACTATTCCATTTTTAGAATTGTATTAGGCAATTACACTAGAAATTATCAGCATAACATGTGCTTTCATTTCACAGCACTCAATCAATCACTGCCACAGGACAAACACTCTCTGGATAGTAGAACACACAAATAAATAAAAACACAAAACATCCAGGATTATGAATGCTTTGACAATGTTAGCACTGGATCTTCCCTACATGACTAGCGGGTCTGAATGATACAGCTGGTGCTACAAATCACAGACTAACATATATTTTAACACATTTTCCAGAAGGTGGCTGGACACAGTACTGAGCAATCTGCTCTAGCTGATCCTGCCTGAGCAGGAGGATTGGACAAGATGATCTCAAGATGTCCCTTCCACCCTAAGCTGTTCTGTAAGCTGAAATACTGTTAGAAATTACACTCTCTCCCTTGTAATTTTTATGGATCTATTTTAAAAAAATATATAAATACATTCCTTGATAGGTACAAGTCACTCTACTAAATAGTAGACGTGCATTTTAGTGTGCTGTCTGTTTTTGCTGGAGATATGATTTTCCCAGCTTTGCTGAAAACTCATCTATCAATAGATTCAATGGAGCCATTGTAAGCAGCGGGACCACGGTAAAACGACTTACAGCAAAAACTGATGGCTTAATCTTGAGATCAAAGAGCGCTAAGAGATGGCTGTGTGTACAGATGCAAGAAAAGAAATGGTAAGTTTAATAAAATACCCGTGAATTTGTTACCACTGCTGTAATGCCAGCAAGGACCCTTCTCCCGCTTCAGCACAGTGGAGCAGGGGCTTTGTCCCCTGCTGTGTGTAGTGGTGCAGGATGAAAGCATCAGCCACCTGCCACCACTTCCCCAAGGAGGCAAGAACTGTGAGCATACCGATTTCTGCTGAGCTTCTGTTTCCCTATGACTGTCAGCACCTCTGTGTTGGAAGAAAATGCTTTAGAGGGTCACAGTAGACCATTCCCAACCCATTGGAGGGCTGGACTAGATGACATTTAAAGGTTCCTTCCAACCTAAACTATTCTATGATTCCTCTCAAGCAGTAAGAAAGAAATGGGGACACAACTGTAACTCCTGGCAATCACTGGGTAAACTTTGCAAAAAGCATAAATGATGAGGACAGAGCCATTATAAAACATGACAAATCATTTGTAAGCCAGGTTTACCTGAGTCAAATTCTTTTTAAAAACAGAGACACCAAGTTAAACATTTGGAATCAAAGAAAACAGTATAGAGTCCACTTGTTCAGAATGGGATCTGTAACGTGAATTGCACCACCACGAAAAGAAATCAAGACTATGGCACAGCAGATGGCAATTACATTGACCTACCTATGCTAGTTTAGCTTGGCTAAACACCTGCAATAGACACATAGTAAACGCATAAGATCACAATCAAAATCAGGTGCTTACATATTTCTTTTTTTAAAATATAAACCCATACGTGCGTATATGTGTGTACACACACATCGCTTTTTAATAACTTTCATGCTTTTTTTAAAAATTATTTACCCATAGCCTTTACACATCTTCCTACAAAGAGAAACAGTGAATGTTGTTTTCTTTACATCAGGAAATTCTGCCTTTTTCCAAAAGCAGTTTTTTCTGGTAAGGAGTGCAAAGCTAGGCTCTGTTTTACAGCAGAGCAGAATTTGGAGAGCGATCTTTCTCTTAGGGCTCCTCTCTTTTCAGACCTTATTTAGGCCTCTTTTCTTTTCCTACAGTGTTTCTCTAGAGTGCCAAACCGTACGAGCTGTCGCTGAAAAAAAAAATACAAAAAACACTCACCCATTACTCGTGAACTTCTCAAGGCCAATTGGAAGTGTGAAAGTGACTGTCCTTACAGCGGCTCTCAGGTAGTTGTTTCCTACAACTTTTTGCAACTTTTATGGTAAGATAGGATACGAGATATCTTTCTAAATGTAATAGTTTACTTCAGAAAAGCCTTGATTTATACAGAGATTTCATCACGTCTGTTAAAATGTTATAAGAAAACTTGCATGTTACAAAACAGTTGCACTGACCATTCTAAGTACCTCTGCTTAAGATGTATTTCATTAGCATTTTGCAGCTGACCTACATAAAAGAATTGTTTTACTTGGAAATGGCCTTGTCAGTTTATCTTTGCATTAGGTATAATCTATGATGTTTTAAACAGGGTTCTCTTTTCTTTGTTAGAACTGACCATCGTTAAGTTTTAGATACATTTAAAAACCAAACAAAGAAAAAATGAAGTCCATAACACAAACTTGACTGAGGTATCACGCATACTGATATTTGATTTTTTTCTGTTGCAACTGTAACAAAAATTTTCAGCTTACCAGCTCAATAAGAAAAAAGGTATGAATGGAAAATATTCATACAAAATTTCAGAGTGATTCACAAGGAAAACATTTGTTTTCACTGTAACAGATGAAAGGATTTCAGGTAGCTGTGCTTTCTTGTATCAAATACATTGCGTCCCAGAGAAGAAGGAACATTTTTCTCCATAAATGGCTAAGTGGGCACTGTTAGATAAGTTCTCAGCTGCATTACTCATTCCCTGTACCATGTTCAACTCCAGGAGTCACCATTCTGAAAGCACCTTTTCTATGGAAAGCTCTATGAGAACTTAGTTGTGTCTAGCTGTTTTATGTTCTGCCAAGTTTTGTAGTGACCCAGGAATAGGGAGATGGCTGAAATTAGAAAAACGGGCATGTTACTACAGTACTAAGAGAGCAAGAACAGCTTGAAGACAGCCATTCTGAAGGCCTCAAATGCAACACCATACTGCAATGACAACCCAATCAGTAAAATCTGACTCAATCTTCCGCACAAAAAACCCACGAATCTGATTTTCGTGATACAACACATCAGACAGATTCTTCCTAGTTCTCCCTGGAGCTTCCCAGAGCACAGATCTGGCAGTGCAGGCCATTCAGGGAAGTTGTATCTTTCAGCTGCCTGCACTGTGTATATAAAAGTCATATCTGTATTAATGTAATATCCCATAACCAAACAAACATAGACATCTCTTTGTGTATATAACTTCAATAAAACCTCTTGATGAAAGGAGAGGCCTCCACTCTTCATTTCTAGATGCTATGAGGCAGATCACAAGTACCACGCGCAAGCAAAGCCGGAGCAAGCTTCAGTCCCCGTCTGCAATGAACGCAGAACTGAATGTCTTGCACGGTGAACACATGCTGCAGGCTGCCTGCACACCTGGAGGTAGGCGCCAGGTTCAACAACAAAGCTGCCTGCAGCACCAGGAGAAGCTCTCAGTGATTCTCATGTGAGTCCCTTCAATGTCCTACATGCAAGAATCGAAACTTAAAGATTAGAACAACGCAGCTATTTCATTCAAATGTTTGTATTATAATTTAGAGCAAAACATGGGCTCCTCAATTTGTGATTAATTTGTATGCATCTCCACTGCTACAACTAAAATCAAATCAAAACAAAGCCCAAATAATACCTTATTGCACATCTAAAGGTCAGTGCCCTTAGCAGCCAATCAAGAAGGCATGGAAATACAGAAAGGGCTGCCAAATAGTTGAATGGAAACTTTGGATTTGGATTTGTTTGACTGAAATCAAAACTCAATTTGGAACAAAACGTAAATGTTCAGCTTCATGTACAAAAGTTGGAGCCCTCACATCTCACATGAGACCTAAGCCCATATGTACTGAATCATTTATAGATCTTGATTAAGCTTTAAGTGTATATCTGAAGAAACATTTTAAAATTTGCTATGTGATATTTTGAGATGCACAAAGCATAGAGCAAGTGACATAGGATCGGTTATAGGGCGTATGTGCAAGGAGCAGAACAATGGATAAAAGCCTTCACATACACAAGATGCTAAAAACGCTCTTGGGCATGAAATAATAGACTGAGCTTCGTACTGAGTTCTGATCCAGAGATCTATTGGTTAATATCGCTAAGTATTATAAACCATCCCAAATCACACACAGTAATTCTGCAGAGACTGACTTCTCTACCACTAAGCTGCAGCTTCAATTTTAAAAATAAAAAACCTCTTCGTCCATTTATCTGAAACTCTTTTACAGAAAAGATAATCCAAGACACTGATACTGAATTTTTGTTTTAAAACTGAAATATGTGAAGGGTGGCAACATGTATTAAAATTATTTTAAAGGCAGTAAAATGTCACTCTGTAACTGAATATATTTATCTTCAGCCTGAAGCCATTTTTCATAATTTTCCAGGGGGGAAACGGTGTGCAAGAATCCTTATTCCAGGCCTTCGAGCTTAGCTACCCTTTAGTTTGCTGCTATAACACTGTACATGCATTCATGTTACAGGGCTGCAGAAACTACATGTCTATGTCAACAGATGTGTTTCTTGGAAGACAGCTACAGAAATCAAGTTTATTCAAATGTTTGCCAGCTACCATATGCTGCAATACTACTTTAAATGCAACATAAGGCTTTGGGAACATACTTGTACTGCTATCTACACTTTGTTATTTACTTTCCATTTAGACTAAATACCAGAGACGGGGCACACTAAGGGGTGCAGTGTCCTCTTTGTGAAAACATTCTAACCGTTGTAATATTTAGAAAGAAAAAAATATACACAGCACTACACTACTCTAGACCACTTTCAGTGGCTGCATTTTCGTAGAGAGGCTCTGGGAAAGATATTTTACATATGGCATTAATTCCGGGAACTTTTAATAATGGCCAAATATAATTAAAAATTATGCAAAAATTCCTGCCATGAAAGGAGCAGTACAGAACGACTCTGTTTGAAGAAAAAGCAATCAAATGCTCATACTCTGAGTCCAGAAAAAAATAAAACACACGTGGTACGTTTTTAATATTTGAACTACATCAGGCCCAATTCTGCTCCTATGAGAAGCGAGTGGCAAAACTCCAAAATGCAGCAGGATTGAGCCCCTGATGTTGTCACAAGCATTCAAATAAACAAACAGGGCTGTACACATTCTAAGCTTCCACTGTGTTCCTCTAAATGGATCCAGACAGAAAAAGAAAAGCACATTTCATTGCATTTTTGCAATACGAGGATAACAACAATGTACAACTTTATATTATATAGAACTCATTCTCTTAAAGGATAATCACCCAAACGTCCAAAGAGAAACAGACTCGGAGAGTCAAGAAAGCTTTTAAGCACAAGCTTGGAGGACACAGTTCTATCAAGTCTGATAGGGATGTCTGATCTCTCTAAGCTTCTAACATCACTTTTTCCTCTGGGCTTTCATAAAGTGCATGACATAGGGATGTTTTCACATGACCCAAACGTGGGCATCTCACATAGCCAGCTAAATCCCCTAGGCTCTTTTACAGACAACAAAAAGAGCTGTCAATGTTCTGAATCATCCTCAGGCCAACATAAGCGAAGTCTCTGCTCTCGATCTCTGCGGCGACTCTAAAAGGAAGTGCAGAATCTGTAACTCGCTCAAGTTATTCAGCATCAAAAGCCGAATGGTGTAAAGATGGCATCCCGTTTTTAACCAGTAGAAGAAATTTTACTTTGCTTGCATCTTCGTCTTCTGTTACCTGCAATTTCTTTTCATTAGCGATGTGACTAAATGATATGCTAAAAGCTGAGGGAGCCTTTCAGATCTTAACTGACTCTGAAAGCTTGGGCCAAAATCCAGCAAGGCCCTTACGCA
This sequence comes from Tauraco erythrolophus, assembly GCF_009769465.1. Classification (NCBI taxonomy): domain Eukaryota; kingdom Metazoa; phylum Chordata; class Aves; order Musophagiformes; family Musophagidae; genus Tauraco; species Tauraco erythrolophus. The sequence goes on along the minus strand of NC_141478.1, from coordinate 12,150,988 downwards.
CTTGCACAATTTTAAGCATATTGACATCTCAGGTTTGGTTTTAAATGCATGTCAAAGTCCATCACTGGATTGCAGCCAGAGAACTCCAGCATTCTTCCAGAAGGAATCTTGAAGTTCGAATTTGAACTGAGCCAATATCCGTGAAATATTTTCCTTTCTGGACTACGTATTTTAAATGTGTCCCTAATCGCTGTAGGAAGCATTTCCAACTCCACTACACTTTTACTGTTCAGCTTATGTCAAGCTCACCTTTTTGATGAACATTATCCCACAGAAAAGCCAGGTCTGTTGTACCTATGACAGACCTGCATATACCTGACAATACACCCAGGAGGCTTCTCCCACTCTAGAAAGGTGCCAAACACCACACACAACAGCTTAGGAGCTAATGATACACGTGCACCACTTTTGACCATCCTACAGTTATCAGCCCGGCTCTTACAAAGCATATCTCACCAGTGACACGGTACTCACTCCCAGAACATAGAGAGCAACTCCACTGATAACACTGACTCTAAAAATTCCTTTTACTCATGTTTATAGGGTTTTATACCATCATTAACACTTCTAAGACACACAAAAAGCAACTGGTGTGCCTCAACTCTCCAAGGCCAGCTGCTACCCTCTCAAAGAATGCCTGAATAAATACATAAAAATATTCATGCCACAGATTTGATGGACTTTGCTGCACTGTGCAAGCAGCGGGTCTTTCACCAGATAAAGCTCTTTCATTGTGCATGTATTTGAAGCTATTGACCTACACAGAAGACTTGTAGATCTTCATTAACAACCATATGGGCAGCACTTACTGAGGTAATATCAATTTATTGAGGTAATATCATTTGTATCTCAAATATGGACCAAACGTATGAAAAACTACTTAAAACAGTAGATACAGAACCACACAACTTGCCTCTGGATGTAAGAAACTGGCTCTGACTTTGCTACAACCACCTGCAACATTTTAATTGTTTTCCATATCAGACTATTGGAAAACCCCCATGAATTTGGTTGCCTCAACATTGTTTCATTCAAGACAGTTCTAAGCTACAACATATGAAGTAAAGGCTGGAATATTCTTTGGTCTGTGACGTACGTGCCACAAGCACTCTGTGGACTGTTACTATTAGTTGATGCTTGTAGAGAAAAGCACTGCATGATATACAGCAGTAAATTACTTACATCATTGTTAGCTTGTGGCATGGCATAACCTAGAAGTCAAACCACAGCCAAACAGATGGAGAGTGTGCAGCCACAAAACTGTATCACTTCACGTTACAGTTATATCCAGAAATTGCGCGTTCAAAACAATCTGTCCTCTCCTGCTTTCCCCAGAAATAGGATAGTTTAAGAGACTATTTCTCTTGAGTAATTTCCTTTCCCCCCCACCCCATGCATAGAGATATTCTGGGTTTGTTTTGTTCCCGTCCCGTTCCTCCCCCCCACCCTTTATTCTTTTCTAATAAAGACACAGTTCACTCTAAAAGGCATGAATCTTGTCAATTTACTGATAACATCCATCCACATATACATCAGAAGCTCACCAGGGAGTGTCACAAATCCACATAACTTTCCAAAGCTAGATTCAAAATATGGACCTCTTACTTAGCTGACAGATGTTAAAATCACACGCAGCCAGACAACTCCCTAATGACCACACAGGTGCATGTGCTGAACAATGCAAGTTATTCTGACTAAGATCACATTAGCTTATACTTGAAAAGTTATCTCAGAAAAGTTTTTCTGATGGTATAATGTGATTCCGGGACCAAAAACCACCACACCCTTTTAGAGGAGGGGAATGTATTAGCTCAGCTCGGTAGAGAGGCTGCAGGAAATCTTGTGAAAGAAGCCAAATTTCAGAGGTTTCTAGGAAGATATGACTATCGTTTGGCCTCATACTGCAGAGTGCATTGGCCAGAAATACTACAGCTCATTAATGTCTATTTTCTCTTTTATCGAAAACTATAGAATCAAACACATGTTCTAAGTAAAAATTGCCCATGGACAAGGCATCTAAGTTACGATTTCCACCTCAGCTGTGCTCAGTAACATGCGAGGGATTTCATGACGGCATTATTTGGCTCAAACGGCTCTGTGTCACCATTTTCTCACTCCACCCGATACAAGGCAGGAGCCCCGAGGGACAGGACTGAAGCTGTTAGCAGGCTTCAGCCTTGAAACTTGCCCTAATGAGGTGGAGTCAAACTGGTCCCAGATCAGGCCACATAAAAGCAGCTCTGAACAATCTTCTGAACTTGCACTTTACACCTTCTCACCGGACTGAAGACTCAAACCCTTCACCCATGCAGAACAAGCAGTCATTGCTTGAAATTTAACGCCTTCACAGTAATACTCAGTACATTCTTTACCTATAAAGCCTTTATTCTCTTCAACTTAGGATTTTAAACCTAATTTTCCATTCCTCTTACTCTCACCAGTGATGAGATCCCAAATTCAGAACAGAACTACTCTTTCATTCAGAAAAAAACTTTTCACTTTGAAAGTTGGAGCTACTTTTACAACATTTGAGTGCACAATTGGCAAGACTTCACGCAGTGCCAATACAGCAATTTTATCTGCTGTACTGAGTGCAAGAAACACCTGCTTCATCCTACCATCTGCTCTAGCACAGAATGAAGAGCTTCTGTTCCCTAAGATTTGTTGTCCTGCATCAGCCATCTATGCTGCCCCATATAAAAAAGCAATCATCACTCCAGGTGCAACACTGACAAGAGTGACCATCTGACGCAATCACCGACAGAAATTTCATGGGCTAAGCACATCCCCTACATGCAAGCCTAAATTCAGGTTATTAAAGTCTATTCTGTCCCAAGTTCACAAATCTGTAACGCAATCTATTGTATGAGTAGTATGCATGAATTCCAACTAAACAGATTATTGCTAGCTCTAACAAATGAAAATGTTTTATTTTAAATATTACAAAATTCAACCAGAAAGATTACACCTAAACATTGTTCACTGTATCTCTCTCAAATGAGCCACTAAATTGGTTTAATAACCCTGAAAAAAGATCCATATACTAGATAAGATAGTTGGTTTATCTGTGTTTTCATCTGGAAACAGCTGTCATTATCACTATGGATATGCAAATAAAAAAGCTAAAACTGACAACAATAAGTTTGCACAAAATGGAAATAATTGAATAAACTCTGCCAAAACCAAAACATGCCAGAGACAAGACACTGCTTATCATTGGTAAGCAAAAGTATCAGAGATACAAAGAGCTTTTCTGGTGACTTAGAAACTGAATCGAAGTTTCAGCAAAAACACTTATCAATATTTTTCATTTAGCACCTCTCCCATTGCAGTGTTTTCATAGCAAAAAAGTAAACAAAAGAAAGGCTTTAATCAGTTGCATGTGTTTCATCTGGCCTCTATCCTTAAGAAGCTCACATACTGCTAAAAATGCTACTTAAAATTTATTTTCAGTCTTGAGATTAATGAAAACACATCCAATCAATTCAACTACAGATTAGAATAGGTAATGGCTGGACAACCCTACTGTTTTAGCAAGTAAATAGCGATTTTTGCCCCTGGAAAAGAAAATGACATTTGGTAAACCCACTGAAGAACCAACCATTAAAATCATACCAATCAACACTTCTGACACATAAAAGTCACAAAAGAAGATAAGATAGAATGTTTGTTTTTAAATATCAATGCTAAAGTTTCCTAAATGGCATTTTTACTCAGAAAAAAAAAGTTGTTATCATTTTAATTTGTTATTCCATAAGTAATATCTCCACAATTTTCTTAGACCAGAGTTTTCCTTTTAGTAAAAGTTCCCTTATGTTGCATTCTACAAGAAGGTTAATTCTATTTTACCTTATTCAGAGACAGCAATAAAACATTACTATTTAAATATTTTATTTCATATTACTATTTAAGTATTTTCAAGTTACTATGAAGCAGTTTGGAACATCAATTTTTTCTCACTGCTTAGGGCACATACCTCTTTCACACTGGGGTCCAGTAAAGCCATATGTGCAAGCACATCGGTTTGGAGCCACACATCTCCCTCCATTTAGACATCCATTTTCACAGACAGCTGTATCAGAGGAAAGGCAAAAAGCAATCTTTATAGAGCTATTTCCAGAAAGACATAAACGTATGTACTTGACCAGCTCAGGTAAGCTGGTAAAAACCACAAACATAATAGGACAGGATACTTTATCTTCCAGAATCTACTTATGATCTTTTCTTATTTCCTGGCCTCACTAGTATCACAAGTTCATCTTTCCAAGGGAGTATAATATAAACACAGTAACAATCACAGCTTTTCTGACCTCTCAGAGCCTTTCTCTTTAGGATGGCGAGACAATTCCATAACCTCAAAATAACATCTCTTTCAAACTTTCAACAAAGAAATACTGAAATAGTAGAGACTGCAGATAGAAGATGCAAGAGAATTTTATCTCTGAACCCTCAAAATTATTCCCTATTCAAAAGCAAATTTTAAAATGTATTTGTTCCTCTACCATAATGGAAAAACAATTCAGTATTAAAATGCTGTTTGCTGATGCTAAATAATTCATGCTATCAACCAGGATAGCAAAATGTAATCAATACCTATTTTGACTACATAAATCCAAGATATTCCTCCCCTGTACAACACTGTCACTACATTCAGAACCCAGTTTTCCTCCTAACAAACTCCAAAAGCAGTTGCTCTCAAAAATAATCAGAAAATACAACATTCGCATGAAGAAAGGGCTTTTAAATACAATTTGATGCTCATTGAGTAATGTTATTCTTTGTTCCGTTTCACATTCACTTCAGTAGAAAGAAAGTTTCCATTTATCCTCTTTTATCCACTTGATATTTCACAGAGAAGGCAGAAATACAATTCTTAATCCTTTCACCATGTGATTCTCTTCCAGATTATTAGGGTAAATTCCTGGTCCCACTGAAGTTCATGTAAGTGTGCCATTGATTTTGACAGAGCACAAAAGGTTTTCATTAAATGAGCAGAACACATTTTCTCTGTCAGACCAATAGTTCACTAGATAGCAACATGACAGCCTTGGTTAAAAGCAGTGTCTACATCCTTATTCGAGTTTCTTCACAGTATTCCAGCCAAGAAGAGCAAGAGACCACCAGAGTCAATTTGGGAGAGATTTCAAGCAGCAGATCCAGGAATGCTGTTGGCTCAGAATTGATCGAGGAAATCAAAAATATGTCGATCAACTCTAATAAGACAACATCATAATGAGCAGAATTCCTAAAGCGTACTAGCTAAGTCTGAAGCAAACCCCTGAAATTAAAACAAGGCTTTGTATTAAAAAGCTTAATTTTGTCTATAAAATGAAAACTGAATCCCATGTCAATTCTAAATGTACAGCCTATTGCTCTAGTGAGTGGAAAGCCCTGGAGGTCAATGGGAATTATGGTAGTGTGAGAACTACAGGATCAAGTTATATCCAATTATTATGAATTCACATGATGTTTATTTTAATAGTTCTGATCAGAAAGAATTCACTCAGCATTCATTTGAAAGTCATGTGTTTTCCTGTAAAATTCCACTGTACCTGACCAAAAGCAAGCTCAACATCAGTTGAAACTTAGTGCTAAAGGGTGATCAACCCACACATCCCAGAATTACTCAACTGTACACATATCTACATGAACAAAAGTGTACTTACGCTGTCCACAGTGTGTTCCTGTGTATCCCTTCTGACAGAGACAATGGTCATCACTGCAGCTACCTCCATTCATGCACCGGATGTTACAGTGTTGTACTTGAAAGTAAAAAAGATTTTCCTCAGTTAAAGCAAACCAGTCAGAAACACTTAACTGTCTGCTAAGGAATTTATTTTTTTAAAGGATTGATTCTATCAACTAGAAGCCAGTATTAGAAACTTAGAATCTTAAAATGTCAGTACAGAAAGCAATATTGATTTACGATTCCTAAGGAATACAAGACATGATGTGTGAGAATTTGATACTACCCTCGTTCTCTGAAGTCAAAGGCATTTCATATGAGCATACACCCACAGAATTCGTCTCCTAGTTTGCAATGATGAGAAAAGGCCATCAATAAACGAAAAGTACTAAACTTCTGGCAGATATCACCAAGAATAAAGACAGTTTTATCGTCTGGGCAATGGGGAAGGGAAGTATTAGAAGGACACACATAAGAAAGCACCTGAAGACAGCCCAGTTCAGCCAACACACGCAATACCAGAAGCTGATCTGCCCAGGTAGGACTTCTTGTATGAAAAGGAAAAACAACAGAGCAATTTCTTTCTGTATGAAATCTGTGGGCTCATCCCATCTCCAGGTAAAGCTGCTGTCGGCTGCTGTGCTTGGGGGCTGCGGAGCTCACAGACAGCACTTCCCCAGAGCCAACGACCTTTCCCTGCACGGAGCAGAGGCAGGGGAGCAGCAGCACGCTCTCCTCAGCTGCAGCCCCACCATTTATAAAGATTAACGTGCAGCTTAAGACCCATGCCAGTAAAGCAAAAGTCTGAACTGCATTTTTCTAGTAATAAGGACAAATATCTTTTTTAACTAGAGGTTAGGAACAACTTGAAAGTACGTCCGACTTTTCATCAGGCATACAGAAGCGGGCAGGACTCCCAACAAAGTGAAGTCCTCTTTACAGGTCCTGCTGTCAGACACAGCTGTTAACCAGGGCAGGCACTCCAGTAAGCAGCCGGGAAATGGTTTCCCTCTTAACAGGAACCACATGAAAGGCTCCTCCCCAGATAGGATTGCAGTCAAATCAGCATTTCAGTAGATCGTGATGGAGCAGTGGATACCCTACACCACACTGTCTGAAATGCTCAGGACTGAAAAACAGAAATTGCATGTCCCGCCAGAGCCTGTTGCTAACAGGTGCCATGCCAACCACTGAATTTTTCCTGTTGCACAAAGCCCTTAAGCATCATTTGGCTTTTTACAGTTCAGAAATATGTGAATGGAATTTTATTTTTATTTTCAAGTAGAAATAATAATTTTAACTGTATTGCCTTCTATAGCAATATGAATCCACAGAACATAAGTTAAACATGCAATTGGAGAAAGGATTGAAAATAATCTAGCATTCTGAACACTGGTACTCTTAATTCTTCAATTACATTTCTTATGTGTCTAATAGTTACGATACATCTTTGTTCTACTTTGGATGTACTTCAGTACTTCAGGCAGCAAAAATGTACTAACATTCCTCGACAAAAAGTAAAATTGTCTGCAAATACAGAGTGAATATCTGGTGAAGATTTTTGGACAATGTCCTAAGTAGGTCAGAAAAAGGTGTATAGTTACTTTAAAATGTGTAGTTCAACTCAGCTTTATACAATCTTAGAAAAACAGAAGGGATTACAAAAAGCGTAGGAAATGATATCATCTGTCAAGCAGGGAAGGAACTTAAAAACCACACACTGATTTCAATTAGAGCAAGCTATGCCAAGAGCTAATTTCCATTCCCACATGAAGACCAAAGCCATTTAAATAGTTTGAACTACATTTGAGATAAAAAGGTTAACAGTAGCTTATATGATGATTTTCATATTATTTGTTCAAGTAAAAGTAAAGTATATTTCCCCATTTTGGGAAAAGGAGTGGTTTTACACATCACACACACACACAAAGTTTCCATAATTTGTCTTACTGCTTCTTAAAGGAACTTTTCCAAGGTAAAATATTTCTTCCTCCTTTTAAAACTAAAATCATTATGGGAGACTGCTGGGACACCCAGTCATCTTTACTAAAATGAGCCACTCAAACCAGTAAGCTTTCTCCCTTATTACCATGCCAGAAAATCGGTGACATACAATCAGTAAACTAATTATTTATTTTCTGCCCTTTTCTGAGGGAATGTTGAAAAGGTTTGAGGGTATTTCCAAAATCATACAGACTATTCTGAAATATTACCCTTCCAAAAGTTTATAGAAACACATGCGAAGGCTGTCTGGAGCTCAGATGATGATTTTGAGATTATATTTTTGAAAAGTAGCATATTAATGCAGGTCCAGAGGCTTTTTTCTCAGCTATATCAACAATTCCATTAACATCCGTGGAGATATTCCAGTAAATTAAATAACCTGTTCCAAGGTATCACACCGACAGAGACTCAAGGAAAAAGCACAAGAATTACTATAAGGCTGGTAAATCAATGCACAAAGTTTTGCCTTTGTTAACAACATTAATAAATTATTGCTTTTATTTAATTATTGTTCTCTTTCAGATCCAATTTGTAAACAGTCTGCACTAGAAACTTCTGAAGTCAAAACAGGAGTAGCTGCAGGAACGCAGCTTTATAAACCTGCAACGAGCCAGCGAGACGAAACGCACCCGCACACGCTTTGTGCGTGGGCAAGGTTTGCAGAGTTTATCAAAGTGAAACGACAAGCTGCACACTTGAGCAGAACCGTTCCGACTTTCTCAACAAACTTTCAGCAAAACTGAGTCAAGGCTTCATCACACTGAGAGCACTCCCGCACCACAACCGCTCACAAAATGTTCGGGAGCTCACCGAGCAGCCCACAGGTAACACGCGCGCCATCTGCTCTGCGATCCCAAACTACGAGCGGTGAGGTGTGGAGTCTGTGACCCTCGGGTGGGACAGGTGGCGGAGCGGAGCCGCTCGCCCGGCACCTCGGGCCGAGGGTGCTCCGCGGGGCTGGCCGGCGGGCACCGGCGGCAGAGACCGGACCGCCTCTCGCCTCTCCGTGCCACTGCCGAGGAAACGCTCCCAAGCCCGGCCGTGCGTGACGCAGGGCTTTGCCTGCCAGGAGCTGTAAACAAGGAATGATGGTCTCATGGCATCCCAGATGCTCAGCGTGCTTTCTCTGTCGAGCGACTGCCTCACGGGAGAGATGGCAGCCAGCACTGGGACAGGCCTGCAGCCCCGCACGGCGTGCTGAGGAAACCCGCAGCAGCCTTGAAAACTCTGGAAACATTTAAAATTCAAGACCTCTTACTGCCTCTGACAGCAGCAGAACATAAGGGACGGGGCTGAGCTCCAGGTTCTACTGACGTTGAACAGACATCTCCCACACCACCCCGAGGAGCAGGATCCCGGGGCGTGAAGCCAGGGCCAGGCTCCGGCCTCCCGCTGCAGCGAAGGCTCTGAGGAAGACCCTGGTCCTGGGCGGGTGCTCTGAAGCAGCTCAGGGGAGTGGGGCAGTCCCCATTCCACCCTCAGGTGGCATCGCCGGCCCACTGGGGGGCACAGACACTTGTTCCCGCCAGCTGCCACCCCCGGCACCCACCACAGCTCCCACTGCTTCTGCCATGGCTGCCGTCCCTCAGACACAGCCCCATCATTGAACACCCTCCCTGCCTAGGCCAGCCCAAGCCATCCTGACTAAAACAGGCTAGAAGGAAAACCAGTGGCTGAGCTCAGAGACACAGCTGACCCACAACCCTGGGGGCAGCAGGGGGTGCCGGATGCTGAAGGAGAGACCCTGCTCCTCCTCCCTCACTGCCCCGCTCCCACAGAGGCAGGGCAGCAATTCCCAGCGACACGACAGGACCGCAGGGAATGTGTGCCACACAAACGGGCACGGCTGCAGCAGGAACAGACACGGCCAAAGCAGCCGTGGCCCGGGCGGGTGCAGCGTGGGGCACAGGACCCCTCCGTGCATATGCACCGACACCCGCAGAGCCGCCGCACATCGCAGTCAGCAGGGTGGGCACCTCCACTCGTGGCAATCTTATCTCCAAGCCTACTGTAAGCACACCCAAAAATTCACTGATTACACAGAAATAACCACTGCTCGGCCAGCAAGTTCACTGATGTCACAAAAATCCCTCCTGAGAAAACCACCAGTTGATCTTTTCAACCACGAATCAGATTCCTAAAGCTGACTTGTAACCAGGAAAGTCCCAACAACTGACCTGCGTAAGAACCAAACTTGAAAGCTTTGTTTTGCTTTCCAATCCACACGCCTTCCCATCTGCATCAATTATTTATGAGTCCAGCAGACAACCAGTCTGTAAGAGCCACCATGAATTCGGTTTCTGCCTATGGCTGTACATACTATAAACCTGTGCCCACTACTGACTCCTTAAATATTAAAGACACACGTAGCTTAAAATATCCAAAAGAAGACTCGGGCACATCTCATATATCATAAGCTCTGCGTTTAATTCTGAGAAATTATGGTATTTTCAGTCATATTTCTCACTGGTATTTTGAAAGCGACAAACTTGTATCATCCAATTTTGATTTTTTTTATTATTTTATTAAGAGTTTTTTCTCATTTTTTAAAATGTATAATTAAAATAAGGTTTCATGAACGCATATTCTGACAAAATATTAATTGTTACCAACGGGAGTTGACAGTAACCCTTTGATGTCAAACAGTATTTTTTATGTTTATGTTTATTTTGTTTCCTAATAGCAGATTTAAGTCATTGTGGTCTATTGTGTAAATACGTATTCATGGATTTTGTCTACAGTGCCAACAAAGCAAATGACTTACAGAAAGTGTATGTTCTGTAAGCCCTAATGAGGTGCTGGGTCATAAACATTATTACACAAGAGTGCACAGAGGCAACAGAGTCTTTTCTCTCTACAATAACAGAAGACACTTTTGCTTTTAGAATTGGCTTGTTTTAATAAATAAAGGTGATGTGACCACACACACAAAATGCATCTTAAATTATTGCACTGATTAAACAAGGTATAAGCAATATCTTTTTAAAGCCAACTGCTAAGTCTATTTGTAAAGTGTTAATACTTATACCGTATACAGAAAAGCAACGTTTAAAAGTGGGCAAACCTATGTAGCAATGCAAGGAAAATAACGTCAGCACTGGTTAAAGCTTATGATTAGTAGAATAGTCACACCTTGGAGAAGTAATCGCCAACCACCAAAACAGCTATGTCATATTGGCTTTAGAAGCTGCTTTACTGAAAACTGCAGTAAAGTCCTTCTGCACCGATTTATCTGTGCAACTCCTATGAAGGCTAAAACTATGGAGATCGATGGTAGAATATTTCAGAAAAAGAATCGCAAGAAAAACTGTAACTTTACTCATACTCTATTTTTCTTTTAAGTCTTGACTCATAAAATACTTCAATGTGGCCTAAGAAAAAAAAATGAAGCAATATTAAGGCCCACTCGTTCCTGCCTTTTACAAAGGTGCCAAAACATGTAACATGTAAGGATATATCTCTCCTTCTGTACCCTGAAGGGGACTTGGGAGAAGGTCATATTTTCCTTTACTGGCTTATAGGATTAAGGCAAATGCACCTGGTAAAACAGTAGCTGCAAACCAAGGCAGGAACACAACAACACACACATTTATGAAGCATTTTCCACCCTTCCTCCTTCCAGTACTCTCTGGGAGCTCCATAGCTCTATACCCTCCTCACACTGGCCTCTCCCTAACAGACATCACAGGAGCCTGAGAAAGGGGCTGAACTACAAAGAACAATATTTACCATTTTAGTACATGCCATTCCATTACATTCCACAGTTGTTATTGTTTTTCCACTGTTACTGCATGAAAAGGATGCTAAAGCCACAAGCTGAAGTGGTCAGTTATGTGGGAAAACTCTTATCAACTAGGAAAGCAAAAAAATGACAAGGTAAAAAACAGAGGGGCAAAGCAGACCACACACTGAGTCTGAAAAGATATTCAGAATTAAAAGGATGACCATTTCACATAATATTACAGAACTCAGCTGAGTGCATCCCCACTGACTTAATATGTTGTTCAGATAGTTACAGGCATTTGTGAGAACCAGTTTCCCACAAAATTCTTTCCAGAAACTTCACATTTTATACAAAAATCAAAATCTTCTACATTCTAAGAGACAAGCATCATACTCAAATGAGAATACAGTGGAGATTACAGCTAGCATCTCAGATACAAACTGAGATACTATTCCAAGCAAAATCCTACTTCATAGCAGATACTCTATCCCTGATTAACAATCAAGCTATCTGGTTCATTGAATGAATTTAATTTAACTTATTTTTTTCTGGATCTAGGGAACCTTCCTTGAAATCCTGAAATCCAAACATTTCCAAGAAAAGTCATATCTCTGAAAAGTTTCATTTCCAAAGCATCTATTTTTTTCTGATGACAAGCTGTTCCACTTTAAAACCCTGACCAGTTCTCAACCTCTAGCACCTACAGAAGTACCAGCTGAATAAGGTCAGAACATTAGATTCAGAAGACACATACTGAGCCTGGCAAGGAAATGCTGTAACACTTGTAGGCCCGTGTATGTAAAATACAGCATAGTGTCTGGCTTAGTAGCCCCCAAAACGAGAGCAGAACTACAATGCAAGTCAAATGCAGCCAATTGCCAACAGTTGTCTCTATCACTACAACTTTTGTGCTGTATATGTGTGCATGTCTAGTGCTGAATAGAGATAAGGCATTTTCCAGAAAGCAAGGAAGACTGGAATTAGTGTTACAAACTGGTAAATGAATATAGCTTCCAACAAAACTAATTTGGTTTTAATTTGGCAAAAAAGAATGTTCCCAATAGCTAGCCTCTGAGTCATTCTTCAGTTTCATCATAGGAGGCTACGCTTTCTTTCCTGTGGTAAAAGTACGTCTGGTGACTCAGAGGTTATTTGTCTTAAATATTGACCACTCAACTACCTTACATACCTTAGCAGCTTCACAGACTCAAAAGAGCAATATCAAAGACACAGAAGAAATACTTACTTGATTTTGAACCACAGGAGGGGGCTATCTGACCATTTGGGCATGTGCACATGTTTGGTCTAGAGCAAAATCCATCCCCACAGGAATGTCTGCAGATTGCTGTAAAGAAAACATAAATGCCTTTAAAATATGCTTCAAAAACCCCAAACACATAAAAAACACCTGATAGAAAATACGCATTCAGCACCATAACATAAATACCTACAAACTTATTAAATTGCACACAACAAATTCCAAAACAGTTCCTCCTGTTCATCTACATCTCTACAGGGCACAGCTAAAAACCTAGACCTTCACAATCTCTTATGAAAAGGTCTGGGAACATGCCACAGGCCACTCTAGATACAGGGAGATTTCCTTGGAAAAGTGAAACTGTGGTCCATTCTACCAGACTACTCTTGAAGGAAGGATGGCACTGAAGCAGCATTACAATGCTCCCTTTATTTCTGCAGCAGACACACACAAGTGTAGCAATTCCCAACTGACAGTACGTTGCCTCATTATGTCTGGAGAGGGTCGTATCAGCCTTAGGCAGTGCCTTTAACAATTATGTCTGGTACACTGTACCAGTACACATGAATATGCATACAGCAGTATGTATACATTTATATCTCTACATATATATTTCAGGGATACGGTCCAAACAAGCAAATGTACTTGCTGGCCTGATGCTGTTGCCTCCTTCCATTTATTTAAATAGATTAACATACTCTACAGCTACTCACTCCTGAGAGTCCACACACCCCTTGGATCCCTCTACCACAGACTTAAACAGAACATGTGGATGAGATTAATCCTTTGTTAAATACCGGTATCACATCACTGTATTGTAGCCCACAAAACTTTGTATATTAGCTTAATATATTTAAAATGGTAAAGAAATGATGTACAGATGCTAACATATAGAAATGTATTTCAGCTCTTGGTACACAATCAAAAATACCCTGACATAGAGGGACAAAGATAAACCTCAGTCATTAACACATAACTGGATAAACTTACGGACTATGCATTGGTTTCCACCAGGTAAAGTTTTCCATCCAGGGCAACAGTAAGCATTGTAACGTGATCCACACACATTTGGTCTGGGGTAAAAAAAAAAAAAAAAAAAAAAAAAAGAATGAATTCTGATTTTTACTCAGAAATACGTTTTAAAAGTAGAAGCATAGAACCAGGAAAAGTAAATAATCCAATATACATTTCAGTAATTAAATCTAGAAGTGTTGTATGTTTTCAACAGGACTGTATGCTTTTGGTTGTTGGGGTTTTTAGATCACATACACTACTACAAATTGAAGATTACATTATAAACACAAAATCAAATCAGTAACATCCGAGCAACAGGATCAGAATGGGCAAACCTTGTCTCATATCATTCCATATCTGGAA